>NC_084797.1:176237809-186237809 GCF_963169125.1 Humulus lupulus
CGTAATTAATTAATTAATATCACTAATATATTTATTTGAAAATTATATATTAGTTTAAAATAATATTAATCTGTCTTGAATTAATATTAAAAGATAATGATATCAATTTATTAAATGATAATAATTTAATTAGGATTTATAACATAAAATTAATTTTAATTTAACTGATATTAATGTTATTTTAAATAGGGATATTGTGGTAAAAATACCCAATGTTACAGAAAGTAACATTAAAACTAAAAAAAATATTTGATGAAAAAAGTACATAAAGTTGCTAAAATGTCAGAGTTAAATACCCAAAAAAAATTTGCAGCAGAAATACCCAAAATTACTAAAACACTCCACTATTACTACAAAAAAATTAATACAAATATATTTTTTAAGTTATAAAAATCACTAAAAGTATATAGCAATATACATAAATAATCTAAATTAATTTTAAAATTAAAAAATATTTTATTTAATAAAAATATTTTTGATTGAAAATAGTCAAAAAACACAATCAATAACTGAAAACCTATTTGTTGTCTGTATTTTCACCATCCGACACGTGGCAATTAAGAGTGATTAGTGACAAGATAAGTCATGAGGTTCTCGGAGTGTGAACCCCTCCAGGAAGCCCAAGTCGTAGATGTCTCCGAGTGAGGCCACACCCTGAGGTCTGTCCTTGAGGCGAGGATGTCTCCAGGTGAGGTTACATCCCGAGCCAGTTGACAAGTCGTGGATGTCTCCAAGTGAGGCCACGCCCCGAGGTCTATCCTCGAGGTGAGGATGTCTCCAGGTGAGACCACATCCTGAGGAGCTCTATTCACTCGCTCGTCTCCCAGGTCTAGGATTCCAGTCCTCGGACCTGGGGTAGATGTCAGGTGTCAGTCGCTTTGGGTGTGGGCCACCAAATGATTGTCTTACAACTTTTGGTGGGCCTCGATTAATGGTGCTAAGTTCGTACACTCAGCAATTGGCATTTCCCACAACACCGCCTGAAACGGGGAAACGTGCGCCGCACCTTGACAGTCAGAGATATGTTGCCCATAAAGTTGGTATACGATTTTCTACAATGGGCCTCATGCAATCCGCTTGGGTCATAGTCTCTATTTAGTGCAGTCATTTAGGTATTAATTCAACATTAACATCCCACAATGGGGGAATTTCGTATTAATGATAGATGATTAACATTAATGACCCTTGCCCCTATAAAAAGGGATGGGGTATCTCTTTGTAAAGGGTTCGGTTTTTTAGAGAGAGAAACTTTGTAACTTAGTGCAATATATACGCTGCCTGAGAACCACCATTGAAGCTTGCTATAAAAAGCTTCAAGCTCACTAAATAATAGAGACTCGTGGACTAGGTCTCTTTTATAGCCTGAACCACATAGATCCTTGTGTTCTTTCCTAGTATTTCCTTTAATCTTTCGGATCCATTCATTCTTTGCACCAACTGTCGTCTTCATTCCGAAGACAATTCATAGTAGCTCGAAAGGGAAGCTTTGAGGTCAATGCTTTGGAAAACATAAAAGTAAGGACCCTTCGAGACCCTCAAAGCGTAGAAAGTGCCCAACAACTAATAAGGGGCGTGTTTGGCTTTGCCCTTTTTTTACATCCTTATTCTCACAAAATCGAAGTCATGGGAATGTGCAACCAAATGTGGTCCTCTTCCCATTGAATTTTTAACTTCATTTTTTAAGAAAGTAAAGTAGTATCCAATTTTTTTAGGGCCAAATCCAAAAGCAAAGTAAAACAGTTTAATAAGGCTTTTACTTCAAAAAAATTTCATATGTTGAGTATAAAAACTGAAGTAAAAGCCTATATTTCTAGAAGTGTTCAAGGAGGAAGCTGCAAGGACCAAGAGGGTTGACGATGGCCAAAAGCTAATGGCCTTACAGGGCGGCATCCGTGCAAGGTCATGGTTGTGGATGACCTCCAACGTAGAGGGTGCCGACAGCTCGATGACTTCATCCATCGAGCACAAAAATATATTAGCTGGGAAGATGCCCAGATTGAAGCATTTGGGGGCTCGTCACCTTTCTTACTCTAACAGCACCTGACCCCACGGCTTTGGGGACCCACTATCCACCCTACGCTTCAGTCAAATCGAGCATGGGGGGAGCCCAGTCTAGTCTGAGTGTCCCGCCAGCTGGCTTTAATGCCGTGTCGACCACTGGCTTAAGTACGAATCCAACGGGATATGGGGCAGCGCCCACTAGATACAATGCTTATCAGTCTGAATACAGTGCTGGAGTTGCTGCTTTATCCCAGTTCGCCGAATCCATTCGGACCCCCAATGGCAGTAGATGCGGGGGCAAGGGCAAGGGCAGAAAGCCCAAAGGCGATGGAACAATGCAGACTAGACAGGAAGCTGCCCCTGGCAAAAAGTATGTCTCGCAGTACTCTGAGTACACCGACTTAGTGGACTTTTGGGAGAACATATTTGTGGCCATGGAGCAACGTGTCCATTACCGAAAGCCTCAACCCATCAAGAGAGACAGGGAGAGGCGGGATCCCATCAAGTTATGCCGCTTTCATAACGATGTGGAGCATCCCACCAACGAGCGTCGCCAGCTCAAAGATGAGATTGAGAACCTCATCATGTTGGGACACCTCCACCAATATGCTCAGGGTGGGGCATGCCAAGTTCTAACCTCAACTGCAGGAATAGCTGCACAACCCACTGCTCCCTAATCTCCGAGCTTGGTGCCCACAGCTCCATCATAGTCGATAGTAAACAAGCCTCCTCCAGTGCATAACCGAGTAGGGTCTATCTCAGGAGGACTTCACTTAGGGGGCACCTCTAGAGGCTCGCAGAATGTGTATGCGCGGGCCTTAAACCATGATGATGAGGTGTTGGCATTAGATCAATAGCCAGCCCAGATGTCGCGGATGATGGACCAAGTCATCGCATTCTCTGAGGACAATGCTTGGAGAGTTTACTTTTTGCACCACGATCCTTTAGTGATCGAGAGCCAGGTGTCTAATAATATGGTGGCTCGGATCCTGGTAGACAACGGGAGTTGAGTGAACCTCTTGTTCAAGTTAGCTTACGAGAAGATCAGGCTGACCACAAGCGACATGTCCCTGTGCACCTCGACTCTATATGGGTTCTCAGGGGAAGGTCTCATACCAATGGGACAAATCAAGTTGTCTGTGACACAGGGGGAGAGCCTCGTCAGGCCTTCAAGTATTGCACTTTCATGGTGGTTGATTGTTCCTCCGTGTATAATGCCATTTTGGGATCTTCGGCCTTATTGGAGTTCGGCGTTGTCACCTCTATTCAGCATCTAAGCATGAAATTTTCCACATAGTCGGGAATTGGTACAGTCTGAGGATACCGCAAGGAGACAAGGCAATGCTACAACGTGTCCCTCAGGCAACAAATAATGGTAGTCGAGGCGACCACGGACAGTCTCTTCCCGACAACGTGAAAGTGCAGGCAGTGCTTGTAACGTCCCAAATTTTCTAATAACGCTTAGTGCCTTGATTAGTGTGTCGGGAGGGCAATAAATATTTAATTGTATTATTACGTGATTAATCATGATATATGTGTATCATTACTTAATTACTTGAGTTATATTATAATGTGAATATATATGCATGTTTAGGTGTATTAAATATGCATGTGGGCCCGTTCTTGATAATAAGGGCATAAGTGTAATTATGTGTGTGTTATGAGTGAGACCATATTGTTATGTCGGTGTATTTGCGATATTGGGGGCGAGGTGGCCTTAGTGAGCGGATTAGCATAATAGTCACAACGGGAGCAAATACCCGGCTCGGGGCTAGCCTAGGGGTACTTTGGGAACATAGTGTGCATTCGAGGTTGATTGGGTAACGGGTAGTTATTTAGCGATTATTTGGGTATGCCAAGATTAATTGGGAATTTAAAGGACTACTGGAGGAATTAGCCGGAATGTGGCGAATGACGGGTTTTCCCTTAGAGGCGTTAAAGGGCTAAGAGTTTATCTAGGGGCATTTTGATCATTTTTGTGCCAAGGGATAGACTTAGGCTTAACACCTTAGGAGTCTAGAGCCAAAACAAAAGGTGTTAGGGTTTTAAGCCCTAATTAAAACCCAATTTCTTTGTAATCCCATTTTATTATCAATAAAAGAATAGAAATCACTTTTTGACTTGGTCAATCACTTTGCTCACGTGCTTTATTTTCATGATTATTTGTTTAATATAAACTTCTATTAAATCCCGAGCATATAGCTAATCGTATTTATAGTGACATAATCACAGTGGAATATAAATATGATTATATGTTCAAAATAAGTTAGTCCTAAGATTAGTCAGTGCACCGGATTTACACTGACTTGCCAATCTACGATATGATCTACTTACACATTACAGTGTTATGTTCTTTCTAGAACATTAGCAAAGTAGATAAGATTGGATGTATTTTTTACATCGGACAGGACCGATATTGACGGTTGATAAGATAAGTAAACATACCGTTATTATCTATTCTAGTCATATCATATAGTTGACCATAGGTCAATTCAATCTCAATTCTGAGTGGTTAGTATTCTAACTGATTGTATTATTTGAGTTATTTGACTTGTTCATTACCAGCTTACCCTACGGACTAGCCCATACTTACATCTTGGGAACTCGGTAGTATAATTGAGTGGGAGTGTTAATCATAGATATGAACATCTATAGCTTGTAATGAAGAAGTGAAACGATGGTTTCCTTTTAGTTTGGTTCAAGGTGTTAAATGATAGAGATCTCATCTCAGTAATTAAATTAGTTTACTGAAATATCATTTACAAGGAACTAAGTGTTTTAAGGATAAAATACAATGAGGGGTAAAATGGTATTTTAGTCCCATCTCATTGTAGACCGTCTATAGATGATTGAGTGACAATTATGGTTATAATAATGGATAATTAATAACGTATTCATATTGCTTATAGAGCGTTCTATGAATTCAAGAGTGCAATTCCAAGTCTTTAGTGGAGTCACGAGAAATTAATAAGTTAGTAAATTTATTTGTTAGATTTATGATAACTTACTAGAGCTTGATTTCATAGGCCCATGGTCCCCATTGTACCTTGGATAAAATCATCTAGATAGTCTCAATTAATTGATTTAATTATCAATTAGAATTATCAAAGTTGACCATGTCAATTTTGGATAGTTTCACATAGTTATGTAATTTTGAGAAGAAAAGAAAAATTATGGCAGATTTATTAATTAAGATAAATTGGTATCTAAATTAATAAATAAGTTTAAATCAAGGTTCAAATTATAAATAATTAATTTTATAAAGGATTTAAATAATTATTTAATTAATTAAATCAATAGAAAATAATACAAGCCTTGATTTTAAGTCCAATGGGCTTATAATCAAATGGGAAATTTCACGGGCCTAAAGCCCATGATAATTTCGACCTAGGGCTGTTAATTGGCTATTATTTTATTTATTTTTTAATTAAATTAAATGGCCTAATTGAGTCTATAAAAGGAGTGCTAAGTGAGAGAAGAAAACATAAGTCACAAGTCAGATTTTCTGATAGTTTTTAGATTTCCTCTAAACACAAGTCCTTTTCTAAACCTCTTTGTTATTTTCTCTTCTTCTCTCTGTATCTATCTCATGTGTTGAGAATTTCCCACTCTAGTCTTGGTGATTCTAAGGATACTCTGGATGGTTGTGAAGAAAATAGAAGATCGGTTCAGTTTCTTGATAATACTCTGCGACATAAAGGATACAAGGGTTAGCGATATTGAAGGAATGACTCATTCATTCAGCTACGTATATTGTAAGTATTCTTATCATTATTTCTCTTTGAATTCAATTTTAGAAACATGTTCTAGGTAATCTCATATTAGTTTGTTTAATATTAGATCTACATGAAAATAAATAAAGATCCTATATAAAGTTTCCCAACAGAAGGAACTCAACCCCTCACTCTCTCACACACACGTTTCTCCCCTCTCTTTCCCTTAGGCTCACTTGTTTACTTTTCTTTTTGAATTTCTAGAGGAAAAGGGCTTGGGGAAGAGAATTGAAGTTTGGAAGTGATTAACAGTAGTTGAGGATTGAAATCGTCATTGAGGTAAGGTTATCTCTATTTTTTTTGGTAAATTTCTGCTGAGGTTTGAGGTTTAGCTAGGTTTTAGACTTAGGGTGGGTTTTGATTTGAATTAGGGATTTGGTTAGTTTTTTGAGGTTTTTGTACTGCTCTAAGTGTAGTGAAGATGTTTTGGGACCTAATTCTGTCCTTAGATCATGTTTTGAACAATTTTTTAGGAGATTAGAAATCTAAAAGTGCTAGGAAAAACTAGGTTTGCAGGGTCGCGCCGCGAAGCTGTTCTTGAGCGTCGTGCCTGCTTGAACTCAGAGGCCTAAGGGGATTCACTGAATCACCTTAGCATCGCGACTATGGATAGGGCGTGCCGCAGTGCGTGTCTAGAGAAAATGAGGGCTGGGCTCTCTGTCTTGGGGAGGGTCACGACTCTAATTGTGGGACACCGCGACTCTAATTGAGGGGCTCTACAGCGCAAATAGAAGTTTTTGGCCTAAACAAGTTTCTAAGCTCAAAAACTCAATCTTAAAGGCTCAGGAGGGATTCTACTACACGGTTTAGTAGAATTCGAGGTCCCAGAGGCTAGTATATTAATCCAAAGTTTTTAATTGGTTTAGGGTTTGATGGATATTTATTATTTTTACATTGTGACTAGGTTTTACCGCTAAGGCTCGGGATTAGGGTTCGTGCTCGGGATCGCCTTATTCTGTTAGCTCAGGACACAGGTAAGAAAAGTGTTTGTGCCTGTAGAGCAGGGCATGGCCCGATTACATGTTTTTTTTTATGCCTTTTGTTATGTGTATATGTCTGCAACTATTAAGTTAGATATATGTTGAGACTAATCGGCAAGGGCCAGAATTTACAATAAGCATGCTGAATGCAGGCCGCCATGAACATGGTGCCTGGTAAAGCACCTTGATCGGCTTAGGACACTATTGTGAATTGTCTGTTGTGTTTGTTTAAGTTATGTGTGTTACTAAAATGAATTGTTATATGCTATGTTTGTGGAGTTTTCTAGTTGGGCCTTGGCTCACGGGTCCTCTATGGTACGGGTAAGGGCAAGGGAAAGGCCGACCAAGCATGAGTTAGAGGGCATGGAGTAGTGCGTAAATGTTTGGCCTACATGGCCGCCACGACTGGGGTAGTTTTAGGAACATGCTATAAATGTTTGATTTTTGTCGCCTAGGTCGACTGTAAAATAACTTTTGTGTTGTAAATAAGTTTTAACCAATATTTTGGGACCCCAAGTAACACTTTTATGATTTAAATGAATGTCCAACCTTTTATATTGAATTTTTATTAAATGAGTCTGTACTTTAACTTAATCACACTTTTCGATCTAATACATCAATTAGCAAGTTATTTGCATGTTTTACAATCACGTGGTAACGACTCTAGGGTAGTAGGGTATTACAACTTCGTATCAGAGTGTGCTTAGCTTTATGGTTCCTGGAGATTGACCAAACATGTACGCTCGCTGCCAGAGACAAGCTCGACTCAGGGTTGGTCGGTATTAAGGGAAGTACTTGTCTAATTGATTATCTGAATTTCCTATCTTTCTGTAATATATGTACAGCATGGTGAATATATATAATGCTAGGGCATGGCCCCTTTGACTATTATATGGTTATGATGTGTGTGCATTGTGTTGGTTTGTTATTTGTGTTCGATTGGTTGAACTGGGAGGTGGTTTCTTTGGATGTTGTTATCGTGCTTGATGTGCGACGACATTGATTGCAAGCATATTGAAGTTATGCCTTGGCGATCAACTAGATTTCGCAGCAATATGGTCGAAGATAACAACCAAGGTCAGGACCCTCCACCTGCCCCACATAACTGGCAACAAATGTTTGCAGAAATACAAGCCAGACTTCAGAGAACTGAAAATGAGCACCAAGAGCTGAGGTAGCAGGCTCCTCCTTGGGAGGTTGGTGTTGGAAAGCCATTCAGAGCACGTAGCGAAAACTCATGTGTGGTTGGCCCATTGTTGTTTATGAAAAATAGAACAACTACAATAAAAAAAATTCATTAATCATATAAACAATATATATGATCAAGAAAATGATCCAGAAACATTACCATACATAGGCATTTTGGAGCCACAAGAACAGCAGCTAAGGTATTGCAAAGTGGTTTTTATTGGCCAACCCTATTTAAAGATGCTAATTCTTTTGTGAAGGCTTGTGATCGGTGTCAGCACACTAGTAATATCTCAAGGAGAAATGAGATGCCCCTCAATGTGATTTTGGAAGTTGAGTTGTTTGATGTTTGGGGCATCGACTTCATGGGTCAATTTCCACCATCTTACAATAATGAGTATATCTTGCTAGCAGTTGATTATGTGTCCAAATGGGTGGAAGCTACTGCTACGAAGACCAATGACGGTAAAATTGTATTGAACTTTCTCCATAAACACATTTTCACTCATTTTGGTACACCTCGAGCTCTCATTAGCGATGAAGGGAGTCGTTTTGTCAACAAACAACTTGATGCACTTTTAGCTCGCTATGGTGTATACCACCGCACTGCATTACCATATCACCCCCAATCAAATGGCCAAGATGAAATTTCAAACAGGGAGGTGAAAAGTATCCTTGAAAAGACTGTAGATAGTTCAAGGAAAAACTGGTCAAAGAAGTTGGATGATGCACTTTGGGCTTATAGGACCATATTTAAAACACCGATAGGTATGTCTCCATATCGCTTAGTTTTTGGAAAAGCTTGTCATCTTCCAGTTGAGTTAGAGCACTGGGCAATGAAAAAGTTAAACTTTGATTGGAATGTTACTAGTGAGAATAGAATTTTGCAACTGAATGAGCTTGATGAATTTCGTAATGAGGCATACGAAAATGCAAAAAACTATAAGGAATGCACCAAAGCTTGGCATGACAAGAACCTAGTCCGAAAAGAGTTTCAACTTGGGCAGTAGGTACTTCTTTTTAATTCAAGATTGAGATTATTTCCTGGAAAATTGAAGTCCTGGTGGTCAGGTCCTTTTACTGTTGTGAGAGTGTTTCCATATGGCTCAGTGGAAGTGTAAGGAAAGAATGGAGATCCTTTTAAGGTGAACGAAAAAAGGTTGAAGCCCCTGTGACGAGGAGTTCAGCGTCCAACTAAATGACGCTAACGACAGTGCTCGTGGGAGGCATCCCATATATTTTTATTGTTTTCTTTATTTTTTCGTCTAGTTGGAACAAAAGTTTAGGTTTAAATTTTGGCATGTGTAAATTACGAATATTTGGTTTATTATTGTACTTATGAAATCGTGGAAAGCGTGAAAAATGAAAAAAAAAAAAGGAGAAAAAAAATGAAAATGAAAAAAAAAATTCTTAAGGACCACAGCATGGCTCCTTACAGAGGCCCAGGAATTCAAAAAAATTGGGGCGGGCCGCGACATGGAGAGGTAAAGCCGCGGCATAAGGAATCGGTTTTCCTTGAAATTTTGATGCGGGCCGTGGCATGGAGAAAGTCGAGCCGCGGCATGACTCCCCAAAATCTTCAAATTTTTTAGGCGGGCTGCGGTATTGAAAGGATAGGGCCTAGGCCCGTGTTGCGCAGACAGAGTTAAAAACCCCAATTTGGTTACCCTTTTTCTTCATTTTCTTCTCCTTCTCACCCTAAACAGCAGCCCTAACCTCCATTCTCATAGCTCATTTTCTCATTTTGAGAGTTTCACTTGGCAAGGAGACAAAAAGTAGAAGAGTTTTCACATTCAAGTGAGTGTCACATATTTTTGGTGATTTCTTATTGGAAACTTGGAAAATTTTGTTTATTTGGACTGTTTTGTGAATTTTTATTGAGAAATTGAGTGGTTTTATCTGGTGTAAGTGGTTGGATTACTTATTTATTCTGATTTGGTGATTTTGGGGAGTGGGAAAACAAGGGGAGGTTCTGCTCAATTTTTCCCAAAAAATGTGGGGATATTCATTGTTTTTGTACTTGTGTGATGGGTCCTAAGAGAAATCCCGCAAGGGGTGCTTCTTCAAAGAAAGCCTCATCATTCTGCGCTCAACAAACACTGCCACCACCCACTGATTTCAACACAGAAAAATTTAAAACTAAGGAGGCTGTGGATTTGTTTAAAATAATTAATGGGAAATCTGTTGTTTCAGAAAAGGGGGATGAAGTATCAATTAGAACCATACTCGAATGATTCCCCCTATGAGTCAATCCGAGCTGAAATTACTCGTTGTAATTGGGGCATAGTTTGTAAACAATTGCAAGTGGATATTGCTAATTACTCTCACCTGTATGAGTTTTATGCAAATTTCCCCAGTCAAGATGATGAGTAAAAAGTTTTTGTTCGAGGCAAGGCAGTGCCTTCCGACATTGATTCGTTTAATACTTTGCTCCATCTTCCTACTATTCCAGCCACTGAAGATGAACATTGGCAGTTGGCCCATTTTAGCGAGGTTGATTATGTTGAGGTGGCAGAAACATTGAGCTTGTCGGGGGCTCGATTTCATTATCATGGTGGTGAGCCAAAGCATTTATTTCGATGGCAGTTGAATCGAATTGCCCGTGCTTGGGTTTATTTCATGAGTGCTCGTTTGCTACCCAGCTCTCATGTATCTTCTATTGATCGAGAGCATTGTCTTTTGGTTTACGTTTTCATGACGGGAAAATCAGTGGATGTGGGAAAAATAATCAGGTATAACATTCACAACATCAGTAAATTCAACACCACTGCTGGCTTGGCACATGACACGTTCATAACTCAGTTGTGTGAGACTTATGAGGGGCCAATGCTTGACGGAGACATAATTTGGAAGCCGATGAAGCCTATCACTCAGTCTATGGTTCATGGTTTTCCTCCAGCCACTCTTGAGCCTCCACAACCTAGCCAAACCCCTAAACGTCTGTGAGGTGGAGACGAGGAGGAGATTGAGCCAATTGGTACAGGGGCAACTGATGAGGGGGGACCCAGTAGTAGTGCATCACATTTGGCACTTGGTGGGCCTATTGATGAACACACTTAGCAAACGCATGATCGACTGGATTATATCATCTGCCAAAATCAGTATTTAATCCAGTCGCACCATGCGCAAACAACATTATAATGACTACTTGGTACAACAGAATGAGTATGGGCGTGTTCATGCGGAAGAATTGAATGGTTTGGTCACTAGGTGGATGATGAGTTCTGCGGATGAACACTACTTCACCCCTCCACCACAGTTTCACCCATACAACCCACCACCACCACCACCGCCATACTGATGTGGCATGTCTTTTGAGGTAAGTTCTCTCTCCATGCTCTTCATGTCCCATTGGGGACAATGTGAAATTTAAGTTTGGGGGAGGGGCTTATCATTTTTATTTCGTTTTTATTTTCTTTTTAGTTTAATGTTATTATTTTAGTTTTGTCTTTATTGTCAAAAAGTTAAGCCGATGAAATTTCTTTGATAATGTCGTTTGTCATCACTTGTGAAATAGAGATTGTGTGAATAACCGTGTGCTTGATTTGATAACTCTTTGGATTAATTCTAATGCTTCTTGGAAATTTGAATATTTTGTGTAAATGTGAGTAATTAACATATGTTATACATGTTTTACTTGGGTATGAGGAATCAATTGTGGAATATAATAGAACTTGCATTGCTTGTCTTTTGAGACAAAATCCTTGATGACATGTGTGTTGGAAAATGATCTAGGTAATTTTGTTGGAATGTTTGAGCCTTTCAATCTTACCGATATTATTTTATCCTTAGTTTTCCCCTTTGTGCCTTGACTTGTTTGATTAATTGTTTAATCACACTATTAAGCCAAAAATGTACCCATTATTATTTTCCCTTGTCCTTGAATTATGCCATAAGCTTAGAAATAAGTTTGGGGGAAAGAATTGTATTGGGTGAAACTATTGAGATGTGGATAAATGATGTATTTTAATGATTGAGAGAAATGTGAAATATCTTGCAACATCACTAAGCTATGTATACCATTAAAAAAAAAAGAAAAAAAAAAGGAAAAGAAGACTAAAAGAGTGATAAATAATTACGTAAAGTGATGTTGAAGCATTGTTTTGTGATTCTCAATTGTTGGAAAATTGGTGAATTGGGGGATGATTATTAAAGGAGAGAAGGTTGGCTTGATTGGTTTTTGATGTGCTTATGGTATAATGAAGCTTAAATGTATTTTCAACTACCGTTACCTAAGCCACAATGTTATGAACCTTAAAAGTCCCCTTGATTCCAAAACATGTGTTGTTGACATTAGTGGGGAAAGGCAAGTATGCAAACATATTGAATATTGGTTAGTGGATTGTTGGTATGAGTGAGACATGTATGATGCATTCTGATTGTTCATTTTGTAATTTACAAATCATATTCTAATTTCCAATTGAAGCATTCAAGTTAATTGTTGGAGTGATCGGATTGAAATTCTGGTTGTAAAATGCAGTTGTTATTTTGTGAATGATGACAATGCAATGTGAATACTATGGAGGTTTAACTGTGTGTGGTGTGTTATGTTTTAAGTTTAGAGTCAATCTTTACTCGAGGGCAAAGAAAGGTTAAGTTTGAGGGAGTTTGTTGAGTCTAGTTTATGTCATGGTTAAGTGGTGTATTAGGTAGTCTTTTATGTCGTTTTATTTCATTTAGTGCGGGTTTACGCTTTTGTTTGTTTGTTTTACCATTTTTGTGAATAAAAAGGAAGATTTGAATACTTGGAGGAAATTGGTTCAAAAAGAGAAGAAATATCCAAGTTTCGATGTTGTTTTCGACAAAGGATGAATCTCGGCATGATTTGAAGGAATTGGTGATTTTTTGGGCTTAAAAGTGCATGAGTTGAAGAATTTCTTAAGGGTCGTAGCTTGAGCACTTTGGAGCCACGGCCAGCATCTTAATAGAATCAATGTTTTGGAGTCGAGACTCGGGTAGCGGCATGGCTAAGGAGGGTCGCGACTTTGTAGAGCTAAATCCCAGAAATCAGAGACAAGGGCCGCGGCATGGCTTTGGGAGAGCTGCAGCGTAGAGGTGCAGATTCTCAGGATTTGGGGACACGGGTCGCAGCTTGGTGCAAGTAGAACCGCGGCCCGCCTCTCTTAAAAATGAAAAAAAATTAGGTTTTATAAAAGAAAAAAAAGGAAAATCGAAAAAGACAGAGAGGAATAGTGGGAGATAGTTTTGGTGGCTGAAAAGCTTGGAGAATTCTCAAGTGTTTGTTATTCATCTACTTCTTTATGTTTTTCTTGACTTTATTTGCGATTAGAATGACAATTATGAACAAATTTTCTGTTTAGGGCTTTTAGTTGAATCACTTGAATCCTTATTATGAACTAATGCAATTATCATTTCTTCTTCATCTTCTTTTCAATTCCTTACAATCTGTGCTTATTGATTGATTATTGATTGGCCATCTATAGTCATTATATGTATGTTTTGTAATCAAAATCTAAAAAGTGTGATTTGAATTTGCATTGGTTGTTCAGGACACAATCATAATTTGGAACTAGAGTATCTAGATTAATTGTGTAACTATCTTTTTGAGTTGTTGTGGTTATTGCAGTCTTTGTGATTAAGTTTACCATAGAAATATAGGGAATTTTCACTTCGGTTGAGTTTATAATTCATAATATGATTATAAACTGCTTTTGTCAACTCGTTAATTGAAATAGGAAGAAATAAGAAGAAATTGGTAATCTGTATTAGGGATTAATAGGGAGGATAGTTGATGAGATTAAATGCCCTAATTACTCTCTCATTATTTAAATTCAAGGTTTTGCTATTACTTATTGTTTTATTGAGTTCTTGAGTATTGTTTTTGCAATTTATATTTTCTTCTGCTTTCTTTACAAGAATCAAAGTTTAATTGACCAAATAGAACAAAAAGATTAATTGACTGGTAATTGGTGATTCAGTCCTTGAGGACGATACTTGGTTTTACCAAGATTATTACTGAATTGTGATATGTGCACTTGCGTAGCTAAAAAATTTCGCAACAATATCCTCTTTGTGAATTAAGATGATCACACAGGTCGTGATGTGGGCCGAAACGAAGACTTTGTACGGAGCTCAAGTGATTCCTCAGGTCGCTCTTGTGTCTGACTCCGCGCTGGCTCTCTGTCCAGTAACTTCCATTAGTGAAGCTTACAGCCTGTGGTTGGGATCAACGACTAGGATTATTAGTGCAAGGTCGTGGGATATAGATGTCCTCTGAGGTAGGAGGATTTCTCCTGCTATCCCCATTCCTCTGTGGATGAGGCGGCGTTGGATTTCGAACTGGTGAGGGCAGATGTCTTATTGGAGAACTTATCCTCGTTCCATCGGGCCGCACTAGATTAGCTCATCTCTGATCTACTCCAACATCCTGGGTTGGAGGCAAGACCGGTTCATTTCTCCATGTCGGAAGCTCTGACAGTGGAACGAATGGATTTGCTGAGATATCTCGCCTCCTTGAATTGGTCCCAGCTCGCCCTGCTTGGCCAGGCTGGTTCCTGGGAGTGTGAGTTGAATGATCGTTTCTACGAGGGTTGGTAGGTTGAGCAATCTATGGGGTCTGTTCAGAAGGTACAGAGCTCGGGGTCGCAGTCCGAACAAATCAACTAACATGAGGTCGATGATTCCTATGAGTATTAGGAGGTTGAGTATTTCGTTGGATCTACTCTGAAGGTATGGAGCTCGGGGTTGCAGTTCTGGTAGAGCGACTAAAATTGGGTCAATTATTCCTATGAGACCTATAGGACCCACTTTTCCTCCTTCTGATGTTAACATCGGTTGCAGGAGGAGGTAATCGTGCCAAGATCTCCTCAATCTGCTTGTTAGCCTGAGCAAGATGGCTCCTTATTAACTGGTATTTTTCATCTCGATGGTTGTCAGGTATCCCGGATGGGGATTTATGTTGGGGTGATGCTGAGCTCCCAGCATCATCTTGGTCCACATGTTGTTTTCCGGGGTGATGTTGAGCAATTAAGCCTTCTCTAGTGGGGATAGCCGCAGGGTGCACCTCCTGATCACCAAGTTGTTTCGTCTCATTGTCTCGCATAGACCAGGTGACCACCATGGTTAATGTTAGGTGAAATTTGCGTGAGGGATTAAGCCTAATATTCTCTCAACGAAAGCACCAATCTGTTGACGCGGTTTCTCATTACAGTGGATTAAGAAATTTGATAATAGATATTTCACAACCCGAGCCCTAGGCTGTGGCAGAATTGTAATATCCATAACTTGGGTGGTCAAAGGTCAAACTTTGACCCTCGGTGAAAAATAGTCTTTATAAATGATCATTTAATTAATATTAAATATTACTATAATTATAAGTCAAAACAATGGAATAACTCCTATAATTATATATGAAAATATTAAGGATAAAAGTAGGATCATTTATCTTAATACATAGAACAGTAATATCCCCACAGTTATGTAGTCACCAAACAATTAAATTTAATAAGTCATAAAACACTCAAAATAATACTTAGCATCCACCATTCCTCATTTCTAACTATTACATAGCTAACTTAGATATACAGACTAATAGGTTCCAAATTAAATACATAATGTTCAAAAGATAGGTCTATGGCGCTAAACACATTAGCTTCAGCGATAATTCACCTTATCCACAATTTGCGTCACTAGGATCCTGGAATAGGAGAGATATAGGGTGAGCTTATAAAGCCCAGTAAGGAAGCAACTAATAACATATGACTCAAAAGTTCAATAAAAACCCCTGCATGGTTAGCTTTTTAAAACAAAACATACATCATCATGTATAAACCAAAATAGAGAGAAACCACAAATAATCATAAGAGCATAGCTACAAGTGCACATCACACCGTCCACTAGATCCCTAGTTCCGATTACCCACCATATAAAAACCGACATCCTAAACCGGGTAGCCAAACCTGATAACCACCACAAGGGGGAGGCTCAGAACACTTCCTGTATACAGATGCTAGGTCTTTACACCTACAGGTGAGTGGACACCTGATCCACCTATGATGATACAGAGACTAGGTTGTGAAACAACAACATGCACCGATCATGATTACTATGGCTCTCATCGGTATAACCAAATGCAGGTAAACATGAAAAGAGAGAAACATATTCCCTTTTTATTTTAGAAAATTGGGCAGCATAATAATTGCATTTGTATAAAACCCAAAAATCATAACCTGCATAATTAAGTGAACAAAAGAATATATTTGGCACTCAGTGCCCTCAGAACAGAACAAAAAACATGCAGATTAAGTTTTCCATTTTTCAAACATTTTATAAATATCAAAATTGGAATATGTTTAATGCAATTCAATACGAGTAAAACAAGTCCAATAGTCAAGTTGAGTCCCTACCTCTTAAGAATTTTCAATCCGAGCCCAAAGCGACACTCCCAAGCTTAACGATTATCCTAAAGTGATTTAAATTGGATCTATATATCACGATTTTCCTACGAGCATCAAATGAGCAAACGATTATCATTATTGAATTCCTTATTCAAAACTGTATCCAACGACATATAATATGACCATATTTAAAATTTCAAGTTCTGAAACCTCACCCAAGCGGTGCACACTAGCAGTTGATAGCGGTACTGGGAACGTCGACGAATATATGCACGACATATATCAAAACAATCCTCTCGAGTAGTACATCATGGAAGTACAGTCCCTTTGCCCAGCTGACCTCCGATGTCTCCGGAAAATGCTTCCAAAGGGGCGGAGATACCCAAAATTTTGCCGAAGAAAAATGGTGCGTTGACTGAAATGACTTATTGGGCGACGTTCCTCCCTTCACGCTGGTTCCAACGGTGCCACCCACTCACCGAACGGAGGTCTGGGTTCGCCGGAAAGTGCGGTCAAAGTTTTGACGACGAAACTTTGACTGCTCCGTTCGTGTGCGTCTTAACTCCGATGGCCCTGAGATTTTGGGGATGGGGTTGTCGCCGGCCACTGGTGCTCCAGCTCCGGCGCGTGGCGGAAAAAGGGAACTCCAGCAACGACTTTGTGGTATCCCGATGTGGGTTGTTGCAGAGAGAAAAATAAGAAAAAAGAAGAAGAAGAAGTGCTCGGGAAGAAAAAGGAAAAAGAAAGAAAAAGAAAAGAAAAGAAAAGAAAAATCTGACTTATTTTAAAACAAGTGGGTCCCACCACTTAAAATAAAACTTAAATAATATATATATAATTTTGATTCTTTTCTGAGTCTTCACATTCTTCCCTCCTTAAAGAAATTTCGTCTCGAATTTTTTTTTTTCAAAGAACAACCTCAAGCTGAAAATTAAACGAATGAGGATTCTTCTCATACATCTCTGACTCTAACTCCCAAGTAGCCTTGTCTTCTCTATGGTTCCGCCATAAGACCTTGACTACTGGAATCTCCCTATTCCTTAGCACTTTTAACTCTCTCGCCAAGATTCTAATAGGTTGCTCTTCATATGTCACGCTCTCTTGAAGAGGGATAGTCTCACACTCAATGATGTGTGATGGGTCTGGAGTATACTTCCTCAGCATCGACACATGGAACACATTATGAACGTGCCCCAACTACGCTGGTAAGTTCAATCGGTAAGCAACCTCCCCAACCCTCTCAATAACCTTGAAAGGTCCAATATACCTCGGGGCTAGCTTACCCTTCACTCCAAACCTCGTCACACCACGCATGGGAGTAACTTTCAAGAAGACATAGTCACCAACCTCAAACTCAACTTCTCGTCGGTGGAGATCAGCATAACTCTTCTGACGACTTTGAACAACCTTAAGTCTCTCTTGGATGTCTTTGATCTTCTCAGTGGTACTAGCGATAATTTGAGGTCCAATTGTGACATGCTCATCTGGTTCTGCCCAACACAAAGGTGATCTACACGGTCTCCCATATAAGGCCTCATAAGGAGCCATGCCTATACTGGCCTGGTAGCTATTATTATAAGTGAATTCCACCAATGACAAGTGTTCTCCCCAGCTACCCCCAAAATCCAAAATACAAGAACGAAGCATGTCCTCCAAAGTTTGGATAGTCCTCTCAGATTGTCCGTCTGTCTGAGGGTGGGGAGCGGTGCTCAAGTTAAGTTCAGTTCCAAAAGATTTTTGCAATGCTCGCCAAAACCTTGATGTAAATCGAGGATCTCTATCAGAGACAATTCTGGAAGGTAACCCATGTAGTCGAAGTATATTATCCACATAAAGTCGAGCTAGTTTAGAAACCTTATAATCCTTCCTAATTGGAATGAAATGAGCAGATTTGGTCAAATGATCAACAATCACCCAGACAGTGTCATGCCTTAATGGCGTTAACGGTAATCTTGTCACAAAGTCCATCGTGATCTTGTCCCACTTCAATTCTGGTAGAGGTAAGGGTTGAAGCAACCCCGAAGGTCTCTGGTGCTCAGCTTTAACCTGCTGGCAAACCATACACTTAGCTACAAAGTTAGCCACATCTCTTTTTATACCTTCCCACCAGTATTGTCTTTTCAAGTCTTGGTACATCTTTGTGCTTCCAGGATGTACATCAAATCTAGACCTATGAGCCTCGATCATAACATACTCTCTAAGATCAAGAATATTTGCAACAACCAATCTTCCCTTATGGTATAAGAATCCTTCGGCATTTACTGTCCATCCTTCTAACTGCTCACCGTTTCGGATTCGATTCCAGATAAGTCTCAATTTCTCATCTTGCCACTGACATTGCTTAACTTGCTGAAGTAGCATTAGTATAACCACTACGTTTGAAACACAAGCAATATATTTTCCGTCATAGTACTCTAATTTATAATCACCCACAATGATCGCTCTTTTCCAATCCTCAAGAGCCAAACAAGCCAAAATGCCATGAGGTTTTCTACTTAATGCATCAGCGACCACATTTGCTTTTCCAGGATGATATTGCAAAGTGAAATCATTATCTTCCATGTACTCGACCCATCTTATTTGCCTCAAATTTAAGTCTCTTTGAGTGAAGAGATACTTTAAACTCTTATGATCAGAATATAATTCAAACTTTTCCCCATATAAGTAACATCTCCAAATTTTTAAGGCAAAAATCATTGCTGCAAGTTCCAAGTCATGTGTAGGGTAGTTCTTCTCATGTGGCTTCAATTGGCGTGAGGCATAGGCAACAACCTTGCCATTTTGCATGAGAACTCCTCCTAAACCAGTACCAGAAGCATCAGTGAATACCACATAAGGCTCATCACTATTAGGCATAGTGAGACAGGCGCCGTAGTCAATCTTCGCTTAAGTTCTTTGAAAGCTTCTTCACAACTGTCATCCCACACAAACTTTAAATCCTTCCTTGTTAGCTTTGTCAAAGGCATAGCAATACGAGAAAAATTCTCCACAAAGCGACGACAGTAACCTGCTAACCCAAGAAAACTTCGAACCTCAGTAATGTTCTTTGGTCTTCCCCACTGCAGAATAGAATCTATCTTTGCAGGATCCACAATAATGCCTTCTTGAGATATTACATGCCCTAAGAATTTGATCTCAGTCATCCAGAAGTCACATTTCTCTTTCTTAGCATATAATCAATGGTCCCTCAAAGTTTGCAACACAATAGTTAAATGTTATGCATGGTCCTCAGGTGTCTTGGAATACACCAAAATATCATCAATAAAAACAACCACAAACTTATCCAAATAGGGTCTAAAGATCCTATTCATAAGGTCCATAAATGCTGCAGGTGCATTTGTCAATCCAAATGGCATCACCAAAAACTCAAAGTGTCCATAACGTGTTCTAAAAGCAGTTTTAGGAATATCATCTTCCTTAATCCTTAATTGATGATAGCCTGACCTCAAATCAATCTTGGAAAAACACTTTGAACCTTCGAGCTGATCAAACAGCTCATCTATCCTTGGCAAAGGATACTTGTTCTTAATTGTCATCTGATTCAATTTCCGATAATCGACGCACAGTCGCAAGGATCCATCAGCTTTCTTGGCAAACAAAACTTGAGCTCCCCAGGGAGAAGTACTGTTTCTAATGTAACCTTTATCCATTAGCTCACCCAATTGCTTTTTCAATTCAGCTAACTCTGCAGGTGCCATGCGATAAGGTGTAGTAGAAACTGGTTGAGCCCCGGGAATCAAATCAATGCAAAACTCGATCTCTCTATCAGGTGGTAGTCCTTGCAAATCCTCAGGAAACACATCTGGAAAGCCACTAACCACTGATATCCAAGGAAACTTGTCTAGAGGCCTAGACTCATCCTTGATTGCAAACAGACTCCCATAACACTCTAAGTTTCTTTTCCCACCAAAACATGCCTTAAGGATAGGAGTATGCCTTACTGCATTCATGCTGGCCCGATATACAATGTAATCTCCACTTGGAGTTAAAAGAGTCACCATTTTTCGTGAGCAATCTACAATGGCTTGGTACTTAGACAACCAATCCATGCCAAGAATCACATCAAATTGCCCCATAGGTAACACCATCAGGTTTCCTAATAAATTATGCCCTTCAAGCACAATACAAAATGATTTGCAGATGGTTGATACTTCACCATGCCCTCCCATAGGTACACTCAACTGCAGTGTAGTACTAAAAGTTTCCCAACTCAAACCCAACATGCTAGCAAACATTAATGATATAAAAGAATGTGATACACCAATATCAAATAATACATGAGCCCAAGAGTGTGAGATAAGAACCATACCATCCACAACTCCATGGCATGATCCTCCTTGCACATCATCACCACCAAGAGCATAGGCTTGGCCATAGGCTTTTTCCTTTGCTTTCCCTTTTCCATGACCAGGATGGTTTGTGCTTGCACTAGAACCTCCTCCTTGATTGAACCCTCTCTGACTTCCAATAGAAATAGGAGTTTGGAAACTCTGTGAGTACCCCTGGTTGAATCCTAAACCTTGGGGCTTGAACTGATGTTGATAATGGGATTGTTGCCCTGGTGTGGGTGTGAAACCATAGGATGAAGTCTGAGACTTGTTACTCTTCGGTTGTCCTGTGAAAGGAGTAGACCTAGCATAACTCCCTATGGGTTCTCCATGTGATGGTTGGAACCTCTGTTGTCGTTGTGGGCAATCTTTTTTCTTATGACCCTGTTGGCCACAACTGAAACATCCATACGGCCCAATTCGAGTCTTTCATGAAGATCCACTACTATTGCTACTCCCACTAATTTGTTTTCCTTGGGATAGCCATCGCCCTTGGTTCTTCTTGTTCATTTTCCTATCATTTCCTCTTTCTTGGGCCAGATTCTTTCTTTCAATTCCTTCTTGATGAGCCTCAGTTCGTAAGGCTGCTGTTACACATTCGTTCAAATTTCCAAAGGTCATAGGGGCAAGTGGACCCAATATTGAAGGGTTTAAGTGACGGAGAAACTGCTCAATCAAAAGAGGTTGATCGACTGCACCGGCATAAGCATAGGAAGATAATTCTACAAACTTTATGTAGAACTCATTTACTGTCATGTTCCCCTGTCTTAAGCTGTCAAATGACCCAATTAAAGTCCTCCGGTGAGATGGGTTAAAATATTGTTCCCTGAAGACCTTTTCAAAGTGTCTCCAAGTCATCCCCCCAGTTTCAGTGGACTCAAGGTTTCCCACCAATCCGCTGCCTTACCCTCTAACTTGGATACAACAAAAGTCACCTGATACTCCTCAGGTGTTCCCATGGTGTTGAAATTTTTCTTAACCTGCCTTATCCATCTTTCAGCCATCATAGGGTCTTGCCCACCCTCAAACTCAGGCATTTGAATCTTGTGGAAAATCTTGAAGTGATGACTCTGTCGAGCAGCTGGATCCATCTGCTGGGCAGGAAGGCCTCTTAAAGCCTCAAGAATGGCATTCATTGGAAATGCAGCTAGCTGAGGGGAAAGCTCAGCCTCAGGGACTTCAGCTGCAGGCCTCCTCCTCGTTGCCCTTCCTCTCGGAGCCATCAACTTAGGTCTGAGAATTAAAGCTAAACAGTTAGTCAGGAATGGATACTTTCTACATACATATGCATTTATATATTAAAATACTTTACAAAAAAAAAAAAAAATCTATTTGGTGACACACTCCGAGGTATTTAAACCCGGTGCTCTGATACCATTTTTCTGTCACAACCCGAGCCCTAGGCTGTGACAGAATTGTAATATCCATAACTTGGGTGGTCAAAGGTCAAACTTTGACCCTCGGTGGAAAATAGTCTTTATAAATGATCATTTAATTTATATTAAATATTACTATAATTATAAGTCAAAACAATGGAATAACTCCTATAATTATATATGAAAATATTAAGGATAAAAGTAGGATCATTTATCTTAATACATAGAACAGTAATATCCCCACAGTTATGTAGTCACCAAACAGTTAAATTTAATAAGTCATAAAACACCCAAAATAATACTTAGCATCCACCATTCCTCATTTCTAACTATTACATAGCTAACTTAGATATACAGACTGATAGGTTCCAAATTAAATACATAATGTTCAAAAGAAAGGACTATGGCGCTAAACACATTAGCTTCAGCGATAATTCACCTTATCCACAATTTGCGTCACTAGGATCCTGGAATGGGAGAGATATAGGGGGTGAGCTTATAAAGCCCAGTAGGGAAGCAACTAATAACATATGACTCAAAAGTTCAATAAAAACCCCTGCATGGTTAGCTTTTTAAAACAAAACATACATCATCGTGTATAAACCAAAATAGAGAGAAACCACAAATAATCATAAGAGCATAGCTACAAGTGCACATCACACCGTCCCCTAGATCCCTAGTTCCGATTACCCACCATAGAAAAATCGACATCCTAAACCGGGTAGCCGAACCTGATAACCACCACAAAGGAGGAGGCTCAGAACACTTCCTGTATACAGATGCTAGGTCTTTACACCTACAGGTGACTGGACACTTGATCTACCTATGATGATACAGAGACTAGGTTGTGAAACAACAACATGCACCAATCATGATTACTATGGCTCTCATCGGTATAACCAAATGCAGGTAAACATAGGATGAGAGACACATATTCCCTTTTTATTTTAGAAAATTGGGCAGCATAACAACTGCATTTGTATAAAACCCAAAAATCATAACCTGCATAATTAAGTGAACAAAAGAATATATTTGGCACTCAGTGCCCTCAGAACATAACAGAAAACATGCAGATTAAGTTTTCCATTTTTCAAACATTTTATAAATATCAAAATTGAAATATGTTTAATGCAATTCAATACGAGTAAAACAAGTCCAATAGTCAAGTTGAGTCTCTACCTCTTAAGAATTTTCAATCCGAGCCCAAAGCGACACTCCCAAGCTTAACGATTATCCTAAAGTGATTTAAATTGGATCTATATATATCACGATTTTCCTACGAGCATCAAATGAGAAAACGATTATCATTATTGAATTCCTTATTCAAAATCGTGTCCAACGACATATAATATGACCATATTTAAAATTTCAAGTTCTGAAACCTCACCCAAGCGGTGCACACTAGCAGTTGATAGCGCTACCGGGAACGTCGACGAATATATACATGGCATATATCAAAACGATCCTCTCGAGTAGTACATCACGGAAGTACAACCCCTTTGCCCAGCTGACCTCCGGTCTCGCTGAAAAATGCTTCCAAAGGGGCGAAGATACCTAAAATTTTGCCGGAGAAAAACGGTGAGTTGACTGAAATGACTTATTGGGCGACGTTCCTCCCTTCACGCTGGTTCCAACGGTGCCACCCACTCACCGAACGGAGGTCTAGGTTCGCCGGAAAGTGCGGTCAAAGTTTTGACGACGAAACTTTGACTGCCCCGTTCGTGTACGTCTTAACTCTGATGGCCCTGAGATTTTGGGGATGGGGTTGTCGCCGGCCACTGGTGCTCAAGCTCCGGCACGTGGCAGCAAAAGGGAACTCCGGCAACGACTTTGTGGTACCCCGATGTGGGTTGTTGTAGAGAGAAAAAGAAGAAGAAGAAGTGCCCGGGAAGAAAAAGGAAAAAGAAAGAAAAAGAAAAGAAAAGAAAAATCTGACTTATTTTAAAACAAGTGGGTCCCACCACTTAAAATAAAACTTAAATGATATATATAAATAATTTTGATTCTTTTCTGAGTCTTCACAAGATATATTAGGCTTTGCTAAATCGTAATTGAAATAACAAAAAAGAATTAAGATCACCCACACATTTTTACGTGGTCCAGTGGTTAAAATCCACATTGTCCACGCGACAATCTTATTGATCTATTTAGGACTCTGGGAGAAATTGTTGATGAAAATTTCAGCAGAGCTTCAGTGTATAGAGAGTCTGTTCCTTTTTCTGTCCATTCCCCTGGTATTTATAGAGGATTCTCCTGGACAACTTTGAGTAGCCGTGTAGATAAATATGGTAAATAATATATTTAGGTAACTTATCATTTACAGAAGGATATGATTGCCTATAAAATTTACATCTGTTATCTAGGGTAATATATGTATAATAAAATCTGAGCATTAACGAGTGTATAAGGAATCTCTGAACATTTTGGGATCCTTCACTATGTACCATGACCAGGCTTCCGCAAGCTGAATACTTCCTTCGAACTGGATGTCAAAGAATTAACCTACCTTGACACGAGACAAGTTCAGAGTTTCTAGAAGGCGATCTAGCCATCACGCATCTCGAACTAGGTTGTTGGCGCAAGAGGCGATCTGGAGACTATCTGGTTGTCGTAAGTTGTCAAGTTTGACTCGAGCTGTTCAATCTTCATGCGCTTGTCTGCTAGCTATACCTCGTGCTGAGTATTTCAGGTCATATTTTTGGGGTACAAAAATTGTATCATTTGGTCTTTTTAGTATACTCTCACCCAATAAGATATTTCTTACACAGTCCATAAATGCCAATTCAAGCATTCCCCATCCATCATACATTGGCAAACTATTAAGAGAGTTCTTTACTACCTGAAAGGTAGTGCTCATCTTGGACTATATCTCCAACCAAGCTCGGACTAATCCTTTGTTTTTTACACTAGTGTCGATCGGGCTTCATGTCCGAATGATAGATGGAGTACAAGTGCTTACTTTGTTTTTCTTGGCCATAATCTTACCTTGTGGTCTTCTTAAAAAGAGAAAGTTGTCTTTCGCACAAGCACTAAACCTAAGAACTGAGCGCTTGCCAATGAAGCTGTCAAATTATCCTAGATTAAATCACTTCCTTATGAGCTTCACTTTCCTATCTTCTCCTCCAATTATTCTCAGTGACAACATTAGCACTATCCACATATCATTTCATCATGCTATGTATTCTCGCACAAAATATGTTGAAATTAATCACCACTTTGTTCGAGAATGAGTTCCATGAGATGTTCTTCGTATTGGCTACATAAATACTCAAGATTAGTTGGTCGATTGTCTCACCAAGCCTCTTGTCATTGCTCGGTTCTTGGACCTCAAAACTAAACTCACAGTTCTTCCTAGACCTATGAGCACTACACCAAAATAGGTATTTCGCGTCATCCAAGAGTTTCGATCAACGCTATTGACCAGTGCCTTTGACCAAATTTGGCCATTAGCATCATACACTAATGTTATTTATGTTTAATAGAGTAAATGCACACAATGACACTATTGAAAATGCCCATTAGCATCAGTTATGAATTGACGCTACTCGCTCGCTCTCTAACACTTCCTTACTCACTAATTATGTAGTGGAAACAAATGGGACTACGGATCAACGAAGCACGATAAAGGTTGGACCATGGTAGCCAATGGTAAGGGCTCTCTCTAACTCTATCTCTCTATTCGATACGTAATTTTTTTCCCAGGTTCAGGGTTCGTGGGGTTGTCGATGAGGTTCACTCTTCTCTTTTTTTTTTTTATTGTTGTTGGTGGTGGTGAAGGCTAGGTGGTGGTGGCGGTGGCGGTGGCGGCAGTTTAGTTTTTTTTTTCTTATTTCAGATCTCATTAATGTATTTTCACGGTTTTGGTTATTAGTGTATTTTGTTTGATATATTGATGTATTATTATATTTTTTTTCTTGTGTGATTTTGTGACTTTGATGTATTACATTCACAAGATTATTGGTTTTTCTAAGTTTGGTATATAAATGCATTTTTTTTTATATATATTGATGTATTATTGTTTTTTTTTTTTTGGGTATGATTTTGAGACTTTGATGTATTACTTTCCAATGATTATTGTAGTTTTTGGTATGGTTCGTGGAAAAGTTATCAAATTGGTACAAATGACGTTTGAGTTTGGTTATTGATTATGTAAAATAAGTTTTGCTAAAGTTTGAGTTTTGTTTTTCTTTATGTATAATTTGAGTTAAATTAGTTTTTTAAATGATTCTAAAATAGTTTTTTTTAGTGTTTTTTCAAAAATGAAAATAATAATTATAATTTAAAAATTAGCATCATTGTTGCACTATGCTAAAAAAAGGATGTCAGTGCAAAACTGATGTTGTTAAGCTTATTATTTTTAATATTAATTAAATAAAATATTAAATGTTGTATTTTTTCAAGATTGGCACCGTAACCACTCACGTTAGCACAGGAGATGCTCTTAGAGTTAGCTTCAGTGCATAACTGACCCTAATAGCATCATTGGTTTTGGCGTCAATAACTCCAAATTTTAACTTAAGATAAAAAGTGATTTTAAAACCATTTTTTTCTAGTAGTGGTGTTGGCGGGGATGTTAAACCATATTAGTATTTTTATGTATCGTTATATATTTTTATTTGCTATTATTGGCCTCTAGTCTTGTGCCATCATGTGTGTTCTTAGGTTTTGTTTTGCATTATATATATATATATATATATAAAAGAATATTGCTAAATGACACTAATAGGGTCTAGCACCATCCTAATGTCACCTGTTAGAATATTATTTATTTGGTATATAAAATCAACTAATTGATTTAATATATTAAAGTCAATATTTAATTTATTGACAAAATATTCTAATTAATGGTCAACATTGTTTGTTACCTGATTTTGTTGTTACCCGATTTTTTATATCCCAACTGATTGAGGAAATATCTCAATCTGTGGCAGAGACTCTGATGGTAGGTCTCACTCTATAAATATAGAGTACCGATCCCTAAGCTTGCTGCTCATTCTGACTTTCAGTAACTCCATCTAAAAGAGTTAGTGAGAGCTTGGAAGTCCGTGTACTCGTTCTAACTTCTATTTCTTTTTTTTTTTTAGATCTAAAGCTAGATCGAAGTTATCAATAGCAATGGCTGAAAGTATACAATATTCGATGCTCTTTTTGTATATGTTCATTCTATATATTAATTCCGCCTACATGTATATAGAATTGTTCATATGCCTACTTTCATATTCATCTAACAATACCATTATTAATGTAATTTAGTATAGGTGCTAAGTAAAATATGTGAGATTCACTATTATAAATTCTACAATCAAGATAAGGTAGTAACAATGCTCTTTATATAATCTCTCGTACCCTGTACCGCCTCTCAAGGAATACACAACATAGCATTTTATTCCTTCATTACAGTTTTAATTCTTCCTTTAACAATTTACTTCTGATTATAAACGCCTAAAACACTTTTTTGAAACCTTATCCAAACAATCTGAAAAGCGATGAACACTGAAAAACCATACCAAACAAACGGACTAATAAGTAGTGAAGCTAAATATATATTATAGTTATAACATCAAATCCTATGTCTCTTTTTTGGCGTTTAATTTTCTATACATTATATATCAATGAAGTGAACAAATAACAACAACTGGTTAAATTTAAAGTGGGTCGAGTAAAACTACTTTGATTGCAACTAGTTTATAAATTAGGTATAGTGTGTGTGACATGACTAAAATATACTAATTAGTAGTGTGAAAGCAGTACAGTAGTGAGTGCAACTTTTTTTTAAATAAAAGGAATATAAGGCTACCATAATTATACAAATATAAGACTAAAAATTTGTTATAGAGGCAGATGAGGAGGACAGCATAAGCTCACTAAAAATATTATAATGCTAAAGAAGATAGCAGATAGTACTAAAGAAAGTCGCGAATGTCTGCGTATTGGAGCACTACTGATGATCATGTGTGGGTTCCTACACTCTCTTTAGTATGCACTTTATTACTCCTTCCCCTCTTATTTATAGTAGTCATTTCTTCCATTCTAACCGTATAACAAGTATTCCCATGGCTATCCATAGAGTTTCGAGTGTGGTTTGTTTTGTCTTATTTGGTTTGGTAGTTAGTACGTATGCGTCTAGAGCTCTTTTCACTACTGAAAAAGCTCTCGACGGTCTGACAGTTTCCTATGGCACTGTCACCACTGAGGTGTAGGCCTAAGTGTTGGTGCTAATGGCGGTATATCTGGTGACGCCACCGGATATGGCAGTGGAAGTGGTAATGGAGAAGGCGAAGGGGCAGGCTATGGGGCTGCGGGTGGAGGTGGAGGAGGTGGTGGCAGTGGCAGCGGTGGTGGCGGTGGAACTGGAGCTACTGGCGGTAGCGGGTATGGAAGTGGGGCCGGAGAAGGAGGTGGTGCAGGGTATGGTTCCGGTGGAGCGAGTGGCAGCGGTGGTGGTGGTGGTAGTGGTGGCGGTGGTGGTGCTGGACATGGGGGAGGGGAAGGTGCTGGTTATGGGGGAGGTGAAGGAGCAGGAGGAGGTGGCGGTGGTGGAAGTGGTGGCGGAGGCGGAGGTGGAGCAGGTTCCGGTGCTGGAGGAGCACATGGAGGTGGTTACGGTGGTGGTGAAGGAGCGGGGTCAGGTTACGGTGGTGGTGCTGGTGGCGGTGGTGGCGGTGGAGGCGGCGGCGTTGGTTATGCTGCGGGTGGTGCTGGACAAGGGGCTGGTCATGGAGGAGGTGCTGGCAGAGGAGAAGGTGGTGGAGGTGGCTATGCCCCTTGAAGACAAGTTCTACCAATTACTTATAATCAGTTAGTTCCTTGTATGACCATGGATCACTATATATATATATATGTATATATAAACAAGGGAAAAAGCTCTTCTTTACCTTAAATAATTAATATTCCAAAATGATATTGATTTGGTAAATCGAGTTGTTCATTTTAAGTTTTAAAGTAATAATCTATGTATAATAGTTCGAGGGAAAGTTGTGCATGAATATGCATGTCCCCAACGTAGACGACGTAAATTGTACTATTTTAGGGCTCTTTTTCTTGTATGGTTGTATTTCTCTTAATCAACGAATGATTGTGCTTTATTACGGTGTCTTTTGGTAAATTTTTTGTTTTTTGAATTTTTTAAACACAAAGAATAGAAATATCTTTTTTATTTTTTATTTTTTTTTTAAAAATAAAAATGCATTTGGTATTCGTTTTTTATTTTTTGAATAAAAAAATGTGTTTGATAACTTTTATTTTTATTTTTTTGTTTAAAAAACTAAAAATCTAAAAATATGTTTGGTAATTAATATTTTTATTTTTTATTTTATAAACTCAAATATAAAGATATTTTTTGTGATTATTATTTGGTAATTTAAGGACATTTAAAAAAAAATGATTTATTCTATGTTTTCTCTTATAAGTTTTCTCTTCAGATTTTAAAATTATAAATATACAAATTTTTATTACAAAACACCATTTTAAAAATCAATGGACATTTTGTTCATATCATTACTTCATCTAACACTACAAGAATTAAAGTCATTTGCAGCGTCACTATTAGCGGCGGACCCAATCCGCCTGTATTGTACAGGTTATTAGCGGCGGACTAGGGGGTCCGCCGCTAATAATGGAAGATTTTTTTAAAAATATAATAATATCTATTAGCCCGGGAAAGTTTTTTAAGATATATTAGCGGCGGATAATCACATTTATTAGAGGTGGACTATCCGCCACTAATAGTATTAGCAGCGGGTAATCGCTTTGATATAGCGGCGGACTACCCGCCGCTAATTCTGTTATTAGCGGCAGACATTTTTAATAGCGGCGGGCCTTGCCGCTAATACTTTTACAGTTTCAAATTTTCATAGCCCTCTTCGTTTCCCCTCTCCTTAGTTCTCTTCTCCTCTCTCGCACCTTCTCTTCTCTCTCAGGCAACGACAAGCATCCTCCTTCTAGTTCTCTCACTCTCCCAATCTCAGTCTCTTGTCTCAAAGCCCTCGATCCTCCCTTTGCCCATCTCTCTCAAAGCCCCCGATCCTCCCTTTGTCACTCTCCCTTCGGCCTCGCTTCTTCTCTCTCGGCTTCTCTCTCGAGTACGGTGGCTTCTCTCTCGGCTCAGTCTCAGATGGTGGGGTTAATTTGTCTTTGTTTTTTTTTTGTAACTTTTTTTCCTATTTCAGTTCTTGTGTTCAAGATTTGTTTGTATGGTTGTATGGTTCAATGGAGCAAGGGATCTTAGTGGGGCATTTCCATAAAGCATATTTCAAGAGGAAAACACTAGAGGAAGGCATGTCATATCTTATTTATTGATACAGTCCAATTTAGAATTATTTTCTATTTTATTTGATAAATTAGAGGTAAACTACAACTTGTGGTGTGTCAACATCTTTTAAAGTTTGTTTGTCGAACTGTTTAATATATGTTGGATCTTAATATTGCATTGTTTTGAATAACTATTTATGAAGTGAAAGAAGTATGCAAAGATGGAATACTCTAAAGTAATTTGATTTTTAAATGTGTTTGTGTAATTTGTAAATTGAAAAACTTGTTGGGTTTCATTTATCTTCTTATGTGTGTTGTTTGTATTGTGTATGCATAAATATAAATATATTTGATGATGTTATTTATTTTCTCAAATACGATTTTGATAATCCATCCATCCTCTTCTTCTTCCAAAAGCAGAAACTCATTTTTCCTCCATTTTCCCTCTGATTTCCTCTTCCTCTATCAGGTACGTATATGTTTATCTATGTATGCATATGTTTATTTGTATTTTTTTCATTTTGGTATTAATTCTCTCACCCTTTGATATTTTATGATATTTTTTTTCTCAGATACAATTTTGATATTAACATTAGAATCGGGTATGGTTTTTTTTCTCTTTGTGATTTCTAGTTTTTTTATTTCGTTTTCATTTCTGGTTTTTTGTTTATTAATTTATTTTGAATGAACTCTTAAATAACTGGTCATTGGAAATCTTTATTCATTTTTTGGCTGATTTCTTATTGTGAAATTTTTATACATTTTTTAGCTGATTTTTAATAGATTAGAGTAATATATTCTGTAATGGGTATAAATGGATAACTTTAGGTGAAAAAAAATTATCATTTTAAAAGATAAATAAATGGATTGAATATTATGATTGTTAAGTTTTATTCTCTATCAAGTCAAATAAATATATACGTTGTTATTATTAAGTCTTGAACTATGGAGATTTATATTAATGTCATCATAAAATACATTGGTCTGGTATCTATATGTTTGCTTTTAGTTTTGATCGTCATAGATTTCCAAGTACAAAAAAAACTTTATAGTTGTGTTTAGTAAAATTTTTGTTTTTGAATTTTTTAAACACAAAAATGGAAATATTTTTTTTATTTTTTTATTTTTAAATAATAAATACGTTTTATAATTTTTATTTTTATGTTTTGTTTAACAAAATAAAATGAGGTATTAATTTGAAAAAAAGAAAATAAAAACTAAAAATGGAAAACAATTTTAAAAAAATTGGAAATTGAAAATACCCATTACATTATATATTCACGACATGATTTTATTGTTATATGTTATGTCAACATAATGAGAATTGTAATGAATATTATATAATTTAGTTAATTAGTATTATTATAATTAATTGAAAATTATTAAAAAAAATTAATTAGTAGTTAATATTAGAAGTAATTTATTTTCTCTGTCCTGGTATGCTTGTGATTGATGGTTGTTGACTACAATCATCAATTATAGGGATATCGACACAAAAATGATAAGTTTAAAATATTATCAATAAAATAATGAATGAAAAAAATTAATAAAATTTATCCAATTATTTAAAAAAAAATTAGTCTAAAATTTAAATAATAATTAATTTATAAAATTATTATTATTATTACAAATTAAAAAATTATAAATCAAGAATTAAATAAATAATAATTTATTTTTTAATTATTTAATTATTTTTTATTAATTTAATTAATTAAATAATAAAAGTTTGATATAAAATTATCTAATTAAATAATTTCATTTAATTTTTTTATCAAATAACATTATCTAATATTAAATATTTATAAATTAGTTGAATATAGAAATTGATAATTATATATAATAAAAGTTTAATTTGTCTATAAATAACATTATCTAATAAAACATCATAAAATAGCATGAGATATTATAATATTGCATAAGATTTAAAAAATGATAACAAATTTCTTTTGTTATCCATTCCTATTCACATTACTAAAACTCACACACTCTTATAACATTTTAGATGGCGATTGACAAGACTTGGACAACATTGAGAAATCGTGGTTGTCAAGAATATTAGAATGGTTTGCAAGCTTTTTTGAGGATGGCGTCGGAACATAAAGATTCTGATGGAAGAATTAGGTGCCCGTGTGTGAGATGCAATAATAATAGATTTGAATCTTTGGATGTAGTTCGGGCACATGTATTCGACAGGGGTTTTCATCAATCTTATGATAAGTGGATTTTTCATGGTGAGGTGGAAGAAATTGTTGCTGATGAGGTGGTTGATGAGAATGAAGACGATGAGATGATTCACGTTGTGGAGGACTTCCTTTTACCGACAACTGAGGAAGTAGAAAGGGATCCCGGTGGGAGTCAGTATTATGAAGAGTTATTTGAGGAGATTGAAGCGGAGTTGTATCCTAGATGTGATTGGATTTCATCCCTGAACTTTTTAGCAAAGTTATTGCATCTAAAAGTTAGAGGGAAGGTGCCTAACAACATATTTGATGAATTGTTGAAGTTGTTAAAGCTTTCATTTCCTAAGGAAAACAAAATCCCCGGATCGTACTACGAGGCGAAAAAGAGATTGAAAAACTTAGGGTTGGGATACGAGTCCATTAATGTGTGTTAGTATGATTGCTGCTTATTTTACAATGAGCATGCATCTAAAGAGACATGTCCAGTATGCAGAAGTAGTAGATGGATTACTTCCGAAATGACGAAAGGAAAAAAAGTGCCACACAAGGTGATGCGTTACTTTCCGTTGACCCCTCGGTTGAAAAGATTATACAGTTCAAGGATTACAGCGAAACACATGATATGGCATCACGTCGGGAAATCAAAAGATGAAGGGGTGATGCGACACCCGGTGGACGGCTCTGCGTGGAAGGACTTTGATGCCAAGCATCCTGATTTTTCAAGGGATCCCAGAAATGTTCGTCTGGGCTTAGCTGCTGATGGATTTAATCCATTTGGCAACATGAACCTTGCATACAGCATATGGCCTGTGGTGTTGGCAAACTATAATCTGCCACCTTGGTTGTGTATGAAAGACAATTATTTTATGTTGACCCTCCTTATTCCTGGGCCAAAATCACCCGATAAGGACATGAATGTATTTCTAAGACCATTGGTGGATGAGTTGAAGGATCTGTGGGTTAACGGGGTTGATACAAGAGATAGTACGACCAACAGGGTGTTCAAGATGCGGGCAGGTGGACAGTGAACGATTTTCTAGCTCGCAGTAGTTTGTCTGGATGGAGTGGTCAAGGATACAAAGCTTGTCCTACGTGTAATGAGGACACAACTTCCATTCGAGTGATCGGTAAGACATCTTACGTTGGTCACAGAAGATTCTTGGCAAGTACTCATCGAATGAGAAGAGACAAAGAGTTCGATGGAGAAGTTGAGAGAAGACGTCCTCCGAGATGGTTTACTTGTGAGGATATACTAGAACAAGTTAATGCTCTTGCAGCGCAAGTTCCAGGAAAACATGTCCAGATTGGGGGTGTGAAACGTAAAAGAGGAGTAGATGAAGGTAATTGGAGGAAAAAAAGTATTTTTTACGAGCTTGAGTATTGGTGTACAAACAAATTAAAACACAATATAGATGTCATGCATGTTGAGAAGAATGTGTGTGATAGTCTCCTTGGCACCATCTTAGACAATGATAAATCTAAGGACACCACTAACGCCAGACATGATTTGAAAAAGATGGGTGTGAGAGAATCATTGTGGATTTATGAAGATGAGAATGGGAAGCTGATGAAGCCGCACGCTCCTTATGTGTTAACTCCAGCGCAGAGGCAACCGTTTCTCAGTTTATAAAAGGAGTTAGATTTCCAGATGGCTTTTGTTCAAATTTGAAGAAGAAAGTGTCCGATAATGATACAAATATTCTTGGGTTAAAGTCACACGATTGCCATGTGATAATGCAACGATTACTTTGTTATATTATTATAATATAATGTTTTAGATTAAATAAATGTGATAAAGTGTGTCACATATTGTAACATATAATAGAGAGTTACAATATTTAGATATATGAGATATATCCAAATAATGTAACATATTTGGTGTTACAAATTTATAACCTCCAAATATTACCCTTTATTGTGGAAATTGTTGTTACACAATATTGAGATGAATTTCATAAAAGCCATATGTGATATGGCTATTAGAGATATGATTTTAACCCCAATAATGTGTTTTGGGAGTTACAAAATCATTTGGGAGGGTTTGGAACCGTTTGGAAAAACAGCACAATTTTTGTGCTGAATTTGGTCAGTGGCCGCGGCCACTAATGTCTCTGGCCGCGGCCACAAGCCAAAAATTGACTAAATTTTCAGTTTTTTCAATATTTGTTGAACGGCTCAAAAAACTCAAATAACTCCCAAATCTCATTTTTAATTCCATATTAATCCAATTAAACATTGGTAACAGCCATGGGGGTTGGTGGAATTTGAAATTCAAAGGGTGTCTCTAAACTCTATAAATAGGAGCCTATAGCTCACTTGTAAGACACAATTTTTCTATCCACTAAAGCACTTGGCTAGAAACACCTTGAGGCTTGATAATTCCATAAAGCTTTTCCAATATCTGAGAGAGATCCCTTAGTGCTTGAGTTAGGGGGAAATAAGCTTTTGGACAAAGGTTTTATACCTTGTTCAAGTTGGTGATCCCCAATCCTCTTCACTTAGATTGTGTAAGTGAGAGTTTGCTTTTGTTTCTGTTCTTCTTTCTATTGCATTGTTTTCTACTTATTCTCTTGTTCCTATTACTTGTATTTCTTGTTCAAAGGTTGTAATCTTCTTTTCTTTATTTCAAACATTTTAGTTTACTTGTAACATTTTGCTTTGAGTTGTATTTCCACCATTCTCTTCTTCATCATCATCTTCTCCCTTACTTTAGTTTATTTGTATTTTCAGTTATAGAGTTGTAACCTTATTTAATCAATCTATATTTACTTGTAATATTATTGCATAGAGTTGTAATATTATAATCAATTCCATTGAGGCAAAACAATATTTTCCCAACATTCAAAAGCTTATCCCTTTTTTGTTTCAATGGAAGGGGAAACCATCAAGATCATGAACCAAGACCTAGTAAGGTTGGATAGGTTTGATGGATCCAATTTTACAAGGTGGCAAGACAAGGTGAGGTTTCTATTAACCACTCTCAAAATCGCCTACATCCTTGAGTCTTCCTTGGCTCCTCTAGCCGAGCCATCCAACAAAGACACTCCCGAGGAGGTGGAGAAAAGAAGGAAGAGGGAGGAGGACAATCTTCTTTACAGGGGTCATATCCTCAACGCCTTATCCGATAGGCTCTATGACCTCTACACCGAAACCAAATCAGCCAAGGAGATTTGGGATGCACTTGAGAAAAAGTTCAAGGCGGAAGAGGAAGGTACAAAAAAGTTTTTGATATCTCAATACTTTGATTTCAAATTTTTTGGTGATAAACCTATTCTTCCTCAAATACATGAATTGAAAATTATTGTTAATAAATTGAAAGTGTTAAAGATAGAGCTTCCCGAGGCCTTTCAAGTTGGTGCTATTGTGGTTAAATTACCACCAATTTGGAAGAGCTATAGGAGAAGAATCCTTCATAAAAATGAGGATTATTCTTTGCAGGAAATCCAAAAACATATTCGAATCGAAGAGGAATCGATATGTAGAGATAAACTTGTGGAGGGGTCTAATGGAGAGACTTCCAAAGCAAATGTGGTGTCACAACCAAAACATCCCAAAAACAAAGGGAAAAAGGGTAATGAGAGACCTTTGGGTCCAAAAACCAACCCAAACAAGTTTAAGGGCGAGAAAGGTCCTTGCTTCGTGTGTGGGAAAAATGGTCACTATGCTAGAGAGTGTAGACATAGAAAAGACCAACAAGGACCTAAGGTGAATGCAACTCAAGAGGAAGACATAGTTGCTACCCTTAGTGAGGTGAATGCGGTCCAAGGCAAGGTGAAAGGGTGGTGGTATGATACATGTGCCACCGTCCATGTCACCTATGACAAATCATTGTTCAATTCCTTTGAAGAGTCAAAGGGCAACCATGAGATACAAATGGGCAATGAGGGCAAATCCAAGGTACTTGGCAAAGGTACTATTGATGTCTACTTCACCTCCGGCAAGAAAGTTACATTAGTGAATGTACTTTATGTTCCCGAAATGAATAGAAACTTGGTAAGTGGTGATTTGCTTGGCAAGCCCGGCATTAAAGCCGTTTTTGAGTCCGGTAAACTTATACTTACCAAATCAAATGTATTTTTGGGAAAGGGGTACTCTTGTGAGGGTATGGTCAAATTGTGCACCAATGATGTAACTTTCAATGTTATCAATAAAAATGTTAATTCCACCTATATTGTTGAGTATGATTCTTTATTTTTGTGGCATCTTAGACTATCAGATATAGGTTTTTCAACCATGAAAAGAGTAGTAAAATGTGGTATGATTGCATGCAATATTAAAAACTATGGTAAATGTGAAACATGTGTTAAGGCGAAAATGATTAAGAAACCATTTCCTAGTGTAGAAAGATCATCTAATTTACTAGATTTAATCCATAGTGATCTTTGTGAATTAAATGGTGTTTTAACTAGAGGTGGTAAAAGGTATTTTCTTACTTTTATAGATAATTTTAGTAGATATACCTATGTGTTTCTTTTAAAGCATAAAGATGAGACTTTTGATGCTTTTAAATTGTATAAATTAGAAGTTGAAAATCAACTAAATAAAAAGATTAAGGTGCTAAGAAGTGATAGAGGAGGAGAGTACTTCTCTAATGAATTCAATACATTTTGTGAAGAAAATGGTATAATTCATGAGTGCATTGCACCTTATACACCACAACACAATGGTGTTGCCGAAAGGAAAAATAGGACTTATCTAGAGATGATAAATTCTATGTTGGTGTTTTCTAAGTTGAACTTCAACTTATGGGGTGAAGCGCTTTTAACCGCTTGTCACATTCTTAATCGAATACCGATGAAGAAAAATGAGATATCTCCATATGAGTTATGGAAATGAAGAAAACCCAACATAGGGTACTTCAAAGTGTGGGGGTGTCTTGCATATTGCAAGAAAAACGAACCTAATAGAACAAAGTTAGGTTCAAGAGCCATAAAGTGTGCTTTTGTTGGTTATGCCATCAATAGTAAAGCTTATAGGCTATTAGACTTAGAGTCTAATATTGTGATTGAATCTAGAGAAGTTGAATTCTTTGAGAACATGTTAAGTGACAACAATTCTCAAGCTTCAACATCTTTAAAGGAGAATATGTTATATGAGAACAATTCTCAAGCTTCTACATCCAAAGTTGATTCTCAAGAGGAGAATTCTCAAAAGGATATAAAGCAACCCTTTGAACCTAGAAGAAGTCAAAGTCTTAAAAGTCTAGTATTGGATGAGATAGATCCTCAACGAATTTCGTTCTACATGGTAGAAGGAAATAGAGAGGAAGTCATTAGGAAAATTCCTATTGTACTTCTCGTTGAGGATGATCCTAAGACTTATAGAGAAGTTATGCAATCGAGAGATAGTGCATTTTGGAAAGAAGCCATCAATGATGAGATGGATTCCATTCTTTCCAATAACACTTGGGAATTGGTAGACCTCCCACCGGAGTCTAAGCCAATTGGGTGGTGTAAGTGGGTATTTCGGAGAAAATATCACACTGACGGCACTATCCAAACCTTTAAAGCTAGATTAGTAGCTAAAGGGTTTAGGCAAAAAGAGGGTATCGATTATTTCGATACCTATGCGCCTGTTGCAAGAACAACTTCTATAAGAATTTTGTTCGCTCTAGCTTCTATACACAACTTGTATGTTCATCAAATGGATGTAAAAATGGCATTCCTTAATGGTGACCTCAATGAGGAGGTCTATATCGAACAACCCAAAGGGTTTGTCCTACCAAAATATGAACATAAAGTGTGTAGACTTGTAAAATCCTTATATGGATTGAAACAAGCTCCGAAGCAATGGCATGAGAAATTTGATCAAGCCATCATGTCTAATGGGTTTAGACATAACAATGGTGACAAGTGTTTGTATTCCAAAACTTGTAAGGGATATGTGATCATTGTTTGCTTATATGTGGATGACATGCTTATTTTAAGTAATAGAATCAAAGGGATAGATGAAACGAAGAGGTTTCTATCATCAACCTTCAAGATGAAAGATCTTGGAGAAGTTGATACCATACTCGGTATCAATATAAAGAAACATAGCGAGGGTTTTGCGTTAGGGCAAGCCCACTATGTTGAGAAAGTATTGAACAAATTTAACCATCTCAAGATCAAAGATTCCAATACTCCATTCGATCATAGTGTAAAACTAGAGAAGAATGAAGGAAGAGCGGTGGCTTAATTGGAGTACGCTAGTGCTATAGGGAATCTAATGTACGCTGCCCAGTGTACTAGACCTGATATAGCATTTACGGTAAGTAAACTTAGTAGGTTTACAAGTAATCCAAGTGTGGATCACTGGAAGGCAATTGGAAGAGTCCTAGGTTATCTTAAGAAAACCAAAGGACTAAGCCTTCACTACTCCAAATTTCCTTCAATTTTAGAAGGGTATACAGATGCAAGTTGGATATCCAATCTTGGGGACAACTTATCCATAACTGGTTGGGTATTTACACTTGGCGGAGGTGCAATTTCTTGGGGTTCCAAGAAACAAACATGTATATCTCATTCCACTATGGAAGCGGAGTTCATAGCTCTAGCTGCTACCGGCAAAGAGGCCGAATGGTTAAGGGATCTATTGATAGAGATTCCCCTAATCAAAGATAATGTATCTACTATATCGATACATTGTGATAGCCAAGCGACATTGGCTAGAGCATAGAGCGGAGTGTATAATGGGAAGTCTAGACACAGTAGTCTAAGACATGGATATGTGAGAGAATTGATTCAAAGAGGAGTCATCTCAATATCCTATGTGAGAACTAGTGAAAATCTGGCAGATCCTTTCACTAAGCCACTAACGAGGGATTTAGTGGCTGCATCATCTCGAGGGATGGGACTTAAACTCCCTAAAGAGATTCACGATTGATGGTAACCTATCTTAACACTAGTTATTCAACTAGTGTTAGATTCAATAGGTAATAACAAGTCATTCAAGTGAATATTAGTTGTATTCAAAACAAGTCCCATCTAAGATATTGAGTACTTGTGTGTTACCAAGTGGAGGGTTAAAACCGAAAGGTTTTTTAATAGAGTTCAGTCTTGTAAAGACAAGTATTTTTGGTAACAAAATACTATAAGAATTTTACCTATATGGACCTAGGGGTGGTGCCGCCTCTCATGAGAATTGGGAGTATTCTCAAGAACGTTCATGAATGGAAAGTGCACATGGTCATTAACAGTGCAAAGCGAGACATAGAGGTCTTAAGTGAACATCGCAAAGGTGTGTGTGTTATCACCGATTTGTCATCATGAAAAGATGGTTCAATGCCTCGTGCAACCTAATTTTCGACAAATTTTGTGACAATTACACTATAGTAAAGTTCAAGTTGAAAAACACTTTACTTTATGCACTAATGCAATGACTCCTATAAGAGAGAGTTCTTATTTAATCAAGTTGGGGATATGTTATATTTCAAAATATAATGATTGATTAAATAAGTGTTACAATAGATAACTATTTAATCTTGTGGGGGAATGTTATATTATTTTATAATATAATGTAAAATTATATTATTTTATAATATAATGTTTTAGATTAAATAAATGTGACAAAGTGTGTCACATATTGTAACATATAATAGAGAGTTGCAATATTTAGATATATGAGATATATCCAAATAATGTAACATATTTGGTGTTACAAATTTGTAACCTCCAAATATTACCCTTTATTGTGTAAATTGTTGTTACACAATATTGAGATGAATTTCATAAAAGCCATATGTGATATGGCTGTTAGAGATATGATTTTAATCCCAATAATGTGTTTTGGGAGATACAAAATCATTTGGGAGGGTTTGGAACCGTTTGGAAAAACAGCACAATTTTTGTGCTAAATTTGGTCAGTGGCCGCGGCCACCAACATTCAATGGCCGCGGCCTGTGGGTCAGAGACCAGTGGCCGCGGCCACTAATGTCTCTGGCCGCGGCCACAGGCCAAAAACTGACCAAATTTTCAGTTTTTTCAATATTTGTTGAATGGCTCAAAAAACTCAAATAACTCCCAAATCTCCTTTTTAATTCCATATTAATCCAATTAAACATTGGTAACAGCCATGGGGGTTGGTGGAATTTGAAATTCAAAGGGTGTCTCTAAACTCTATAAATAGGAGTCGATAGCTCACTTGTAAGACACAATTTTTCTATCCACTAGAGCACTTGGCTAGAAACACCTTGAGGCTTGATAATTCCATAAAGCTTTTCCAATATCTGAGAGAGATCCCTTAGTGCTTGAGTTATGGGGAAATAAGCTTTTGGACAAAGGTTTTATACCTTGTTCAAGTTGGTGATCCCCAATCCTCTTCACTTAGGTTGTGTAAGTGAGAGTTTGCTTTTGTTTCTGTTCTTCTTTCTATTGCATTATTTTCTACTTATTCTCTTGTTCCTATTACCTGTATTTCTTGTTCAAAGGCTGTAATCTTCTTTTCTTTATTTCAAACATTTTAGTTTACTTGTAACATTTTGCTTTGAATTGTATTTCCACCATTCTCTTCTTCATCATCATCTTCTCCCTTACTTTGGTTTATTTGTATTTTCAGTTATAGAGTTGTAACCTTATTTAATCAATCTATATTTACTTGTAATATTATTTCATAGAGTTGTAATATTATAATCAATTCCATTGAGGCAAAACAATATTTTCCTAACATACTTTCTCTTGGTGTTCGCAAGTTTCTTCCAAAATCTATATCGACCACCATTGCAGAATTGTGCAATTTCTTCAGGAAAATATGTTCGAGGACTTTAAATGTTAAAGATATGGAGGAAGCACAAAATGATCTTATTCAGATATTGTGCAAGATGGGGTTGATTTTTCCTCCATCTTGTTTTGACATAATGATTCATTTGGTATTACATTTGCCATAAGAAGCTATATTGGGTGGCCCGGTATTTATGAGGTGGATGTATCATTTTGAAAGGTACATGAAAAAATTAAAGAATTATGTGGGAAATAAAGCTCGCCCTGAAGGGTCGATTGCTGAAGGCTATGTTGCATATGAGGCTTTGACCTTTTGTTCAATGTATTTCAAAGACATTGAAACAAGATTTAACTGTCTTGATCGAAATGAAGATGCAACTTATATCCCATGAAACCTTACAGTTTTCCAATCTCAATGTCGTCCACTCACAAAGGGAACTTTGAAGCCTCTCAATCATAACACTCGTGAAATAGCTGAGTGGTTCATACTTGAGAATTCTCCTGAAATTGAGCCTTATTTAGAGTAAGTTTATTCTCTTATAAATTAGAACATGTGTGGTTATTATCAGTTTTTTGTTATCAAGAATCGTAACACTATTCTAATTAACAGCGAACACCTACAAGAGATTAAACAAAAATACCCAGATGGTGATCATGATCGTTTGCATAGGAAAAAATTTCATTCGTGGTTTCATAAAAAGGTAGCTTTGAACTTTGAACTTTGAACAGTCATTTTATTAATGATATATTTTGTGAATCTAATACCACTTTATGTATTTAGATATATGACTTGCACAAGCTTGGGTCTTTGGAAAATGGTGATGAACTGTTAGCTTTAGCATCTGAGTCAGATCATTTGTCAACCTTTTACCAAGGTTGTATAGTCAATGGTGTTTGATTTATTGCACACGACTGAGACAAAAAGCGCACCACACAGAATAGTGGAGTGTCTGTTGCCGGAAAATAAGGTTTTAATTATTACGGCACGCTTGAAGAAGTAGTGACACTTTCTTTCACTGGTGCATATTCAGTGGCATTATTTCGATGCAAATGGTTTAATACAAATCCAAGAATGAAGAAAACAGTCATTGAAAATAATATCACCAGTATAAACGTCAATGGTGAATGGTACAAAGATGAGCTATACATACTTGCTACTCACACTACAAGAAATCTGATCTTTACCTACCAATATTTTACCTACCAATATTTATTGGTAAATAATATTGGTAAGTAATTATTTGTCATTAGTATATTAATTCAGAAATATTATTTCCTACCAATATTACCTACTAATATGGAAACATTGCCCACATTTATTTTTGAGGGAAAATTTTTACAATTCCCGCTCAATTTTTCCTCCAATTTTTGCTTATTTTTTATTTTTTATTTTTATAAATGCTTATGTGTAAGCATATGTGTGATAATATTGATGATGTGTAAGCTGATGTGTCTATCATCTTGCCTATTTTTTCTTTTTTATCCAATTAACAAATATATTATATGCTATATATGTATATATATATATGATATATTATTACCCTTTCACGCATGCTATATATGTATATATATATGATATATTATTACCCTTTCACGCACCAGATCACTGTTTCCTTTCCTTGTTCTTACACAGCTTCCGTTCCCTTCCGTTCCTGCTTCCCTTCCGTTCCGTTCACTGTTCCGTTCACTGCTTCCCTTCCGTTCCGCACGCACCCTTCCAGATCAGATCACTGTTTCCATTCCCTGTTCTTACACAGCTTCCGTTCCGTGCTTCCCTTCCGTTCCGTTCATTGCTTCCCTTCCGTTCTCACATATTGTGAAATACTGAAGCTCTCACCAGATCAGATCGAAGTGACCAAGCACCGTCTCTCTCTCCGGCGCAGGACGACTCTCATCTCGATCACACACGGACACGGTAACTGAAATGTCCTGATTTGTTTTTTTTAGTATATTTAGAAATAACTTTTCTGTATTTGATTTCTTGAAGCTTAATACACTCACTCACTCACTCCACTGGGCTGTGAAAAATTATAGATTTACTTGGGATTTTCTAATGATGTTTATACATAATAAGTTTATGGCTGTCATAGCATATTATTTTATAATTTGTGCAGAGTTTTGATCAAAAGAAGAATGGAAGATTCAGATTAGATGATTTCATATCTCTTTGTATATTTTTGCAGTCAGCTCGGTAAGTTTCTCTCGACAGAAATACAAGTTTTTTCTCGGAATAAATAACAAAAGTTTTATGTGCTTAGAATGAATTTTATACACACAATCGATATGTCTCTCAGCATTGTATACATATTTTGTTCCACACTCTTAATCATATAAAGGCGTTTGGCTTCAAGTGAAACTCTTGAACATGTATAATTTATCATCTACACCAGTTCAAAATGGTCATAAGGTCATAACGGAGGCTTACTCATTTTCTGCTGTTGTTTTGCTCGTTGCAGTAATATGTTTGATTCATTTGATACTGCTAAGCAGGGCCGGGTGACTCTTGATCTCAACCAATTTGTATATTGCAGTGAGTATTTTTTTTTTAATCTTTTTTAACAGTATAGTCCAAATAACACATGGGATTTTATTGCTTATTTATGTTATGTGAAGAAAAAAAACGAATTGAAGATAAATCATCGTGTTTATAGCTCTCTCTCAGTCTTGGGTTTCTCACTTACCAGATCAACCAAGCTGTACTACTCAGTTTAGTTCAGAGCAATAATAATATGTCACTAGTGACAAAAACTAGTTCACCGATCCAGTTTTGTTGTACTAGTACTAATAGAAATGACATACAAAACTCCTCTACCAATACTAGTAGCACAAGTTTGACTTACCCTCCCGTTGACTTTGCTTCTTACAAAGCCTATCATAACTCCAATATTAACATTTCAAGCTGTGGAGATCAATTTTTCCCCAGCTAGCTTCCTCTTTTCAGCCCCTCCAGATAATATATCTCCTTCCATGTTACTAAACACGTCTTCGGTGCTTGGAGATCATAGGCATGATCATTTTGGCTCTAAGGCCTCTCATGATCATCAGGGTGTTGATTTGATCTGTGGAATATCACAGGACCAATGTACTAACGATGTTAATGGCTTCTCAATGGGGTTTCCATATGAGCTTTTTCAAGGGAATATTCTTGGCAACATGGTTAGTAGTAGTACTACTACTACTAGTACAGATCAAAGTTCAATGATCAAGAATCATGATGATCAAGATCAGACGTGGGAGGCTGTTCGATCCCTTGGTTTTAATCCATATAATAGTTTACCGTTGCCACCTTTGAATACGGCTATGACGGATCCATGGAAGCCGAGCTTGCTCTGGGACTCTTCGTCGCCATGTCCAACTGAGACGTCAATAAATTTTCCCAATAGCAGTAACAAATGCTATACTTAGTCAAAGTACAGCACCGTAGAAACTGAGCAGAAAGTTTTTATTTTTATTAAAATAGTTAGAACGCCATTAGTTTAGCTAGCTTTTGCAGAAAAAAGTTCTTTGATTTGTATATCAATCACTTTTGTATGACCTCTTGTAAAAGTGTGGCCAATGCAATAGAATGTGAACTACTACGACTCTAGTTTAAGAATTTTACTGGTTTTCAGTGACTCTTATCTCTTTATCTCCTTTTTCGTTTTTGGCCTCAATCGAAAACTGTGATGAGCATTATTATAGTTATTATTAGTATCAATACGAAAACAAAGAGACAAATGCAATAGACCAAATAAGGTTCAGATAATAATATCACTGAATTTGGCCTGCCACTAACAAGCTCTAAAGCCACAACTCCAAAGGCAAAGATATCAGTTTTCTCTGTAAGGTGACCACGCATGGCATATTCTGGTGCAAGATAACTAATTGTTCCAGCAACATGAGTACTTATATGAGTTTGTTTATCATCATAAAGTTTAGCCAAACCAAAATCTGATATTTTGGGAATGAGATTATAGTCAATGATGAAGAAGAAAGCCTTACTGTATGGAATAGTTCTGAGTCTAAAGTATTTGTGAATTGAGATACTATATTACTTGTATAGCTAGAATTAATGTTATTTGCAAAAATTCCAACATTGCTAAAAAATTACTGTATGGAATAGTTCTGAGTCTAAAGTATTTGTGAATTAATATCTTTGCTGAATTTTCATTCAGTTCTTTTATAAATATCAAGCTAGTAAACCTGCACTTTTGCTAATTGATTTTTTAATTATTAAATTATATATATTTTAAAACAGCTATTTTGTTACTTTTTCTAAATTTGTAAGTGAAGACATATTCTAGTTTCGTTCATAATCAGTAAATTTTCTTCTGATTTCTTTTCTCTCATTGTTTTTGAATTTCTCTTTAGCTAGAATTACATTTTTATGCTTTATGGGATGTAAGGATTTTGGGGTTTTTGAGTTATGTTTGTTTGCAAGTTATGTTTTCTAAAAATTTTGTATAACTTTCAGATCTGATTTTATTTTAGTTTTGATTGATTTTGAATGTGTAAATACGAGCATGATTGAATTCTTGTTGTTTTATTGTTGATCATTATTTTCAATCAGAATTTAATTGTAATATGAATTTCTTGTAGTGCTTTGAGGTTTTGGGGTTGGTCTGGGTGGCTCTGTGATTTTTGAATTAGGCTTGGCGGCTTTAACACTTTTGGAATTTAGCCTTGGAAGCCTTGAGGTAACATTTTTATGATTTATAGTGATATCAAATCCTTACTAATCTGAAAGTTTGATGATGAATCATTGTCCTGAGGCACTTTTTGGTGCTTTGTTTATAGTTTTTGTGATTGGTTGTTTATGCATTTGAATTTGTCTATGCTATTTCTTTTGTATTTTGTCTTTGGTACTTTGTTTATGACTTGTTGTTAGTGGCTTTCCCTTTGTTGTTTATGTACTAAGATTGATTATAAGTGTAGTTTCTTTGGAAGATACTACAAAATAATAAAATAAAAAATCAGTAAATTAACACTATTTAATAAGTTTACTGTCATTTTCTATTGGTACTTAGTTTAGATTCAGAGACAAATTGTTATGGTTTACTTGCTTTGTGAAATATTAATAATTCATGTGGAAGAAGAAAAATTAAAGCCCCTTGTTTACTGGGGTGGAAAGAATCTTTAAAGCCTCCTCCTCGTCAGTAGTAGTAACCTTTGAATATGTAAAAAAATATGTGCATCACATATATATACATACATATATTTATATGTTTCTATATAACGACAATAGTTCTTTTAATTCAATATTGTTTTTTTAAAAAAAAAATAAAGAATTAATAATAAAGATGCATTCATGAATCCTTGTGATAGATCAAATCCCATGTTACTAAATTGAACCTCCCCAAAAAATGCAATGTCCATGAGAGATGCTTGTCTAGCAGCAACTTCCATGATTCTCAGTTTAGCTGCCCCAAGTAGCTGAACCATAACAATTTTCATTGTTTTCCTCATCCTTTTTAGCCTCTCCATTTTCATATCACTTCCCCCAAATCAATCTCCCACTCTCTCTTCTTTCTTATTTTCCTAATTCATTTATAATAATCTACGAAAGAGAAAAATCTTTAATATTTACCATCCTTTCTTATTCTTTTTCTTGCTCTTGTTCTCCTCGGTGTTCTTTCTAGAATTTGGGTTCATCATCAGCTCTACCAACTACAACAAGGGACCCCATTTTGTTGGTTCATGGATCGTCATTGGATAAATATACCAAATAAACTTTCAGCAGAATATGCTGCTGGAATGAATGATTTCATTAGTGTTGCAAGACACTCCATGGACTCCAATGGGATGGTTCTATGCCCTTGTTGTCGATGCGTGAATAAGAAATCACAATACATGCATGTGATAAAGTTGCACTTGATCACTCATGGATTTCTTAGTACTTACACAAGGTGGTATCACCATGGTGAGCAAGTAGAGGAAGTAGAAGATGATGGATTATTTGATACCGAGGATAATGTCGAAGATTCGGATCAGAGTGATGATTTGGCGGCAGGTCTTCATGATGCTATTGGTAGTAAGTATTTTGACATTGGTCCAACTAGTGACTTCAATGATGAATCTCCACTTAATGTGGATGACAAGTATGATGCATTGTTTGAGTCACTTCATAAGCCTTTGTACAATAATTGTAAAGGTTTCTCTGTCTTAAGCGCGACGGTGAAGTTGATGAATCTCAAAGTGCTTAACAAATGGACAGATAAATCATTCGACCGTCTTTTGGAGTGTTTGAGAGAGATATTGCCTGAGGGTAATCAGTGCCCAGTGAATTATTACCAGACGAGGAAGCTTCTTTGTGAGGTGGGCTTAGGCTATGAGCAAATTGATGTTTGTCAATACGATTGTGCATTGTTTTATGGTGAGAATGCAAATGCAGTGTCATGTCCTGTATGCAAGTCTAGTCGTTATGTACGAAATCAAATCCCACATAAACGACTTAGATGGTTCCCAATCAAGGCACGACTTAAGAGAATGTTTAGTTCGAAGCACACTTCTAAAGATATGCGATGGCATAAAGAGGTACGGAAAAATGAAGCCGGGATTTTACGTCATCCTGCTGATGGGGATGCTTGGAAGCATTTCGACAATGTGTATCCTGACTTTGCAGCTGATTCTAGGAGTGTACGAATGGGGTTGGCGTCAGATGGGTTTAACCCTTTCTCTAATATGACATCAACCTATAGTTTGTGGCCAGTGATATTAATTCCGTACAATATGCCACCTTGGGCTTCTCCTAATGGAACAAACTATCTCATGTCTTTGTTAATTCCAGACCCTAAATCTCCTGGAAAAGATTATGATGTGTTCTTGATGCCATTAATTGAAGAGCTTAAAGAGTTATGGGATGGAGTCAATGCATATGATTTGTATGGTCAATGCATGTTTAAACTTCGAGCTGCAGTCTTGTGGATAATTAGTGATTTTCCTGCTTATGCATACTTGTCTGGGTGGAGCACTGCTGGTAAATTAGCATGTCCTGTTTGTCTTGAAGATACAAGATCTAGAAGAATAACTGACAAACAATGTTTCATGGGACATCGATGTTATTTGAAAAGAAACCATGCTTGGAGAAAAAGTAAAGAATATGATGGATCTACTGAATTACGTGGCCCTCCTAGAACTTTTACTGGTGATGACATTTTAAAGCAATTGGATGAAATTCCTATTCATACCCCTGGTAAAGCACCAAGTAATTCTTCTAGAAAACGTAAGCGTGGAGAGAAAGAGCTGAATTGGTGTAAAAGAAGTGTTTTGTTTGAATTGCCATACTGGTCAAAGCTCTTGTTGCGTCACAATCTTGATGTGATGCATATAGAGAAAAATGTATGTGATAACATTATTGGAACACTTTTAGACATTGAAGGCAAATCGAAAGACACTTTAAAAGCTCGTAAGGATTTACAAAATCTTAATATTCGTGAAGAGCTTTGGCTGAAGAAGGACCTATCTAATAACAAGCTTGAAAAACCTTATGCTAGTTACACTTTGACGAGAGAAGAATGCAAAGATTTTTGTAAATTCATTCAAAGTGTTAGATTACCGGATGGATATGCTTCGAATATTAGTCGATGTGTAACAGATAATGACAAACTAGGAGGAATGAAAACTCATGATTGTCATGTTTTACTTCATAAGATATTACCAGCTGCATTACTTCCTTTTCTGACAGACAACATTCGTGGTACTTTGATTGAACTCTGCCAATTCTTTCAAAAAATTTGTGCAAAAACATTACAAATTTCTGACATAGAAGAATTGAGAGATGGAATTGTAATAATTTTGTGCAAGTTGGAAAAGATATTTCCCCCATCATTTTTTACCATAATGGTTCATCTTTGTGTTCACCTACCCGATCAAGTGTTATTAGGTGGTCCAGTTGCTTCGAGATGGATGTTTGGGACAGAGCGCCATATGGGTTTGTACAAGAAATATGTGAGAAACATGTCTCGGCCTGATGGTTCAATAGCAGAAGCTTTTGTTGTAGATGAAGCTGTAACTTTCTTGTCAAGATATGTTTCTAACATAGAGACAAGATTCACAAGACCCGAGCGTAATTGGGATATACCTTCTCCAAATCATAAGTTAGATGTTTTCAACTCCAATGTTCGTCCATTAGGGGCATCTACTATCAAATTGCTTCAAAATTGGAGACAAGTCGTTCAATGGTATATATTGAACAATTCTGTAGATGATATCCAACATTTTATTGAGTAAGTAACAATTTCTTTTATTCTTCTAAATTATCTCAACAAAATATCATTTACTTATTCATAGAAATGAATTTGAATGTAGTGATCATATAAAGTTGTTGGAAGAAAAAGGTCTTTCAGATTCAGAAGTTGCCTTAGAGCACAAAGAATAATTTCCTTCTTGGTTTAAGAATAAAGTAAGAGATTATCTTTAATGGTTTCTTACTAAATTCTTAAGTTGTGACATCATTCATCATAATTCAAATTCTTTCATACTACAGGTGTCTCAAATGCGAGTTCAAAAATCACCTCTTGCCAATGATGATTTGTACTCTTTATCTCAAGGTCCACTTGAACGGTACAGCATCTACCAAAGTTGTATTGTAAATGGTGTTCGATTTCGATGTAAAGAGCGTGACGATACTCTTAAGACACAATGTTCTGGAATTTGCACTGAAGGTGATCATGACAATATTAATATCCTATACTATGGTGTCTTGATTGAGATTTTTCAGTTGTCATTCGTTTTAGATCGGGAGGTGTTCTTATTTCGTTGCAAGTGGTATAACTCTAATCCAAAAGGTAGATCAATTGTTGTGGATCATAATTTGACTTCCATCAATACATCTACTGATTGGTATTCTAATGAACCATTTATCTTGGCAACTCAAGCACAACAAGTTTTCTATTTGCTTGATATGAAGCGTGGTTCAAATTGGCGGATTGTTCAAAAAGTAAATCATCGATCTATTTATGACATTCCTGAAATTATAGAAGAGACAGTAAATAATGATGTGTTTCAAGAAGAAGAATCATTTCAATTGCCACCTTTTCAACCAACTGAGGATTTCATTGAAAGTTCGTCTTTAGTTCGATTAGATGTTCCTTCTGTAACTCTTTCAGACCAACTTGTTGTTGATTTACTTTTAAACCAAAATCAAAATGTTGACAAGGATAGTGACTTAGATGAAGATTTTGATGAAGGAAATATATTCTCTAATAATGAAACATTTCTCTCAAGTGATGACACAAAAAGTTATACAGAATCAGAATGTGATGATGATGCAGATTCTTAATTCATAGTTACTCATCTTGTCATTGATCAGTTAGTGCCTCGTGAAATTTGTCTATAAATGTTCTTCCCCAACTAGCCAACTAGCCAAGCACCATGTACACAAACAGAAATACAAGTACATAAACTAAGGTTTGCAAAATCTGAGATGAAACAAGATATCCAGATTCTTAATTCATAGTTAGTTTCTTAATATTTGTAAATATTTATTTACTAATCATTTTCTTTGTTTTATTTCAAAGAATTTTAGTCATGGCACCTGGTCGTCGCACCACTCGATCTACTGCTCAAAGTCAACAAGTTGAACCAGTCATTGATCCTCCTGCTCCACCTTCACAAGTTGTTCGCACTACTCGGTTGAGAATAGAGAATCAACAAGTTGAACCAGTCATTGATCCTCCTGCTCCACCTACACAACTTATTCGCACTACTCGGTCGAGTTTAGAGAATCAACAAGTTTGTCGCACCACTCGATCTACGGTACTCAGTCAACGACCTAGAACCACCCCACAATCTAATGTAGAGAGAGAACACCCTCAAGGCTCCACACACCCCACTGTACAGGGTGAACAAGTCAATGTGATGACCCATTTTGATACCGAAGATGATAATCAATCTTCCCAAGTTCCATCAGGTAAATTTAATGTCTTTCATGTTCATTTCTTTAAACTTCTATTTATTTCAATTAAGATTATATTGTATTGTAGGACAAACATCTTCCTTTAAGCCACGTGGAGTTACTCGCGGCTTGACAACTACAACTATAGCTAAGGCATCATCAACTGGAAAGTTGTCAGTGACTTTTAATGCGGAGTGTCGTCAACCAATTTGTACTAATGCTGAGAAATTTAATAATGAGATTGGATTCATTATTCGGAATCATGGTACATTTCATTATAAAGAGTGGAGAATGGTCCCAGAAGATGTGAGAGCTCCATTGCGACACTATCTTTTAGTAAGTCATTTCACAATATTACATTTATATTTGTAATATTTATAATTAATATTGTTTTATGTTATAGGAACATTTTGACATCAACTTGAATGATGAGACAACTAAAAAATGCATTGATGAGCAAATGAGAAAAGCTTGGAAGGGTCATAAGTACAAGCTGCACTTATATTTCAAAGAAATTGGAGGAGAGAATGATCTTGAGATGGCCAAGAGCAAACGTCATCCAGACTTAAAAGAAGAACATCAAGAAGATTGGATGATTTTGTGTGATCGTTGGTGTTCTCCTGAATTTAAGGTAACATTTTTTAGTATTTTGTTTTGTCTTTGATTTACAGATTTTAGTGTTAAACTGTTCAATAAAGTTTGTAATAAATAGACATTGTGTTGTTCAAAAGAAAATGTTGTGTAAAATTTTTTCTAATAAATTTTATTTGGATTTATTTCTTTAGGAAAGAGCATTAAAGAATACTACCAATCGATCAAAGAGGAAATGGGAGTCGAAAAATGGTTCAGTCTCCACACCACGACATCACATTCGACGTGGAATGGTGTTAACTTCTCCTACCGGTCAAATTGAGACATGGCATCTAAAGCATTATGATGCTGAGAAAGGATGGACTGGAATAGAGCTCGGGCCATTATATGTAAGTAATTTAAATTTTTATTTATCATATTTATTATATTTCTTACTAATAATTAATTAAATATAATATTAGGATAAAATGATGGAGTTAAGGGGTCAACATCCTCCAGAAGAACTGTCTGATAAAGAGATTATGGAGCGTGTACTTGGACGTGATTCGGTATACTTGCAAGGGTGGGGGCGGTCTCCTAGTGTCACAACTTCTACTTCACATCGTGAAAATATTGTGGGTAATCAACCAACTTATGAAGAGTTACTTGAACGACTTAATGATACAACTTCCCGCCTTAATGCTACTAGCGAACAACTTAGTGTAGTTGTGGATATACTTCGTCATAACAATTTGATGGCACCGCCTCCACCACCTCCAACAGACCAAGCTTCAGATGCAAATTTAAGAGAGTCGCCATCTATTTCAGTTCGGGAGTCACAAGATGATTCTTAGTTTATTTACATTAATTTTACTAAGGAATGAACTTTATGAAGTTTTTTTTATTTTGGTAGGGGTAACCTTAAAATGATAACTTTATAACTTATTTTAGTATTGAACATTATAAAGAATTTTAGCATTAAATATTTTATTATTGAATGGTTTTTTTTCTAGTTTATTTCTAATATAGAACATTTACAAATAACTGTTATTATCTTTTACCTACACATAACCATTAAATTTGAACAAAATATAAATTGTGTAACAAACCAATAAAATAATGCTATGTGGGCTAATAAAATGATGCCACGTAGGATTCCACGTAGGATGCCACATAGGATGCCACGCAGGATGCCACGTAGGATGCCGCAGGATGCCACATCATCAAACACGTCATCTGATGACTCATCAATTGATTTACAACTTAGTGGGGTCCACTGATTCTTTTACCTACCAATGTTAATAAGTGTAGGTAAAGACTCTTTCCCCACTAACTTTTACCTACCAATCTCTACCAATTCAATATTGGTAGGTAAACCATATTACCCACCATTAGGCAAGTTTTACCTACACTTATAATTGGTAGGTAAAGACCCCATTTTCTTGTAGTGTCAAGCTAAGCAAGTTTTCTATCTCGATGATTTACTTAGAGGTCGTGATTGGAAAGTTGTAGAAGATGTGAATCATCGACAGATTTGGGACATTAAGGACACTTCTGATGAGGTTAATGATGTTATTGATGTTGTACATGAAACAAGTTCATCAAATTTTGTGTTGACTGTGGACCTCGGAGAGTTGATTATGCAATCTGATCAACCTACTGCATATGTTGGAGCTGATGAAGAGGGTGACGACGAAGGTGATATGTCATAACATGAGGAAGTCGCAGATGCAGAGGATGAATTGTTAGTTGAGCTTTGTGAAAATGAAAATGTGTCTCCGATTACTGATGGAAATGATAGTGATTACTCTGTTTAGTTTTTCTATTTGTGTAACAGAACTATATATTTAAATATAATAAAGTTTTTTTGTAATTATTATTATTATGAATTGAATGTGATATATTTCTATTTTAATGCTAATTACTAACTAATAAATTTTAAACTGAAGTATAATGTCAGCTGATATAGCTACTTATCATGGCAGAGATGGTGGGGGTCAAGACCCGCCAGATCCTTCTAGGGTACCATCATTTTGCGAGTCAGGTTAAATATTGCATATCAAAATTATATTTAGAAATTGTATTGTTAGATAAATATAACATCAATACTAATACTGATTATTGTTAATAAATTTTAAAGCCCCGCTGACGAGAAGAAAAGGTCGTGGCCTTGCTAGTAATAATGTTCTTGAAGAACGAAGGAAAAAAGCCGGGAAACCATTGGATCTAGAGCTTGATCCTGTGACCAACAAAGTGGTTGGGCAGGAGGATCAAGCTTTTATTCGCATGTTGGGCACTCTAGTTACCATTTTGTGTCCGGGACATTATTTGGATTTTGCTGATGTACCTCAACAGTTTAAGGATCAAGTGCTTGATCGTATGAGGGTAAAAAAATTACAAATCTTGTACTTTTCATTATTTATTTCCATTATTTACAAAGTTATCTAAAAAAATTTTCTTAATGCAGTATTACTATAATAAAGACGGTCATCCACAACGTGAGTCAATTCTAGCAACTGTCAACAAGGAGATGGGCGAAAGATATCGCGAGAGAAAGAACAATAGACATAAACACTTCATAAGTCATTATGCTGGACTAGAAGATTTGGAGAATGTCCTCTCTAAGCCACCTGATCATTGCACTAAGGAGGCTTGGCATAATATTTGTGAAATGTTTTTGAGCGAAAGACTTTTGGCTCATTCCGCTAAAAATCAAGCAAACAGAAAACAAATGAAGTATGTAACAACACAATGCACAAAGTCGTTGGTAGCTAAGCGTCACCAATATGTAAGTGAAGATGTTAATTTAATTTTATAAAATAACACATTCATAAACATTTTGTTTACATTTGTATAGGAGAACCCAGATGCGCATGTTGTTAATACTTGGAGGGATGCTCATATGAAAAAATCGACAAAATCTTTTGTAAATGAGGCAGCTCAACAAGATTATGTAAGTGAATAGTATTGTTTTCTTATTTCTAATGTTTCTAATTTTTGTTCATAATGTTATCTTTATGCAAGAAAAAATGGCGGCAGAGGTTCAGAGGTCACAGCTTGAGAGGCAAAATCGACAGCAGAGTGAGGCATCTCTTAATGTATCTGGCGTTAATTCGTCCCCGGTCGATCAATACAAGATACTAAGTAAAGTACTCGGGGAGAGATCTGACTACCAAAGAGGAGTGGGTTATAGGGCGAAATGGAAGGCAAGAAAGACAACCTCTAGCTCTACAGATCAAAGTCAGTCCCAAGCAAATACTGCTGCTACGCCTAATGAAGATATGACTACTATGGCTCTGATGATGAAGGCAATTCTTGAGACGCTTCAGTCTGTGGTACCTGAGCAACCTAGTAAACTGTATGACCCACGGTTTGACAGTTTTCTGCAAAGGTATTTGCCACCACAATCCGAAGGTGGTTCGTCTTCTTAGAGTAACACTGCCAATCCTGACCTTCATACACCGCCATAGCAGCAGTACCAGCCTCCTTCACAGTATCCGCCACAGCTGCAGTACCAGCCTCATCCACCGTATCCGCCACATGTGTCGTCGCAACAACCTCCTCAGTATCAAAACCAATACATTTTTGGACGCTCTTCCTAGTCTCCTCCACTATATATTAGCTTTACCAATTTTCAAGGAGGATCGATGCAGCCTCCTCTACCTAATGTTAGATATGGGGAGGTTGGAGGTTTGTCGCAGCAACCATATGTGAGATATGGTGAGTTTGGGGGCGGGTCGCAGCCACGGCCTCGAGATCAGTTTGGGGACCTCATGCTCGGACGATCATCATAGCCACCTTATATTCCTTCACCGCCACAGCCACAACCGTCGTCCTCATAGCCACACCAAAATGTTGAAGATGAGGACAATTTCAATATTAATCTTAATGATTTTATTTAGTTACTAGTTTATGTATTTGGACTGAATTAATACTGTATTTATTTTTAATGACAATAGCGATATTAGCTAGGTTGATAAATATTAAAACTATTCACATTAATTTTAATGTTAGTTATGTTTAAATTAATTAAATGCTTATTTTGTTAAATTTTATTATGAATTATTTTTAAAAATAATTAAATTTAATAAATATTAATTTATTAATTTATTTCAAATAAATTTTAAAATATATTATAAAACAATATTAGCGGCGGACCCCGCAGTTAATAATAATGAATCTGACATATGTATTAGCGACAGGCTTCGCCACTAATATACGTCGCTAATAATATGATATTAGCGGCTGGTGTGTCAGTCCGCCGCTAATGCCCCGCTGCCGGACTGACACACCCGCCGCTAATAATAATTATTAGCGACAAATAATTTGGCGTGGGGCATTAGCGGCGGATGTCACCCTTATTAGCAGTGGAGTCCCCCACCGCTAATGTGTTCAATTCTTGTAGTGTAAAATAGTAATTATATATGACTTTGAGTAGAATCAAGTTTATATTAATCCCATATTGTTTGGTATTCTTCTTGTTAGGACATATTAATGGGCACAAGGGAATTTTAAGATCGATGAACATTATATTCTACTCACTCATACAAAAATATTCAGTCCAAGTAAAAGAAATAAAGAAAGACTTCAAAAGAAGAACTTGACAAGTAGGTAAAGTGGTATAGGTTAAACTTTTGCTAGTAGTATTAACTATTAAACATTGAACATCATAATGAGTTACTTACAATGATTTTAATATAATTCAAACTTATTTAATTTAGTTTTTATGTAACCTCTTGTACCAATAAGATTAGAGAAGTTCAATATACACCAACAACACTCAAGAGTTATCTTTGGCTACTCAAATTTTGGGGGTCCTTTCAAGTTCACAAGTCTCTTTTCGATGTTCTCCACGCCATTCCCTTTTTTATGTTCATTTCTTTGGATGAAACTTGTATAGAATGGTGGAACCATCAACATAAATATATCAAGTATTGATTGCACTTATATTGGATCCACTACTAACAAAACATTCTTTTAGGACACTTATTTAGGGCACTCACCTAGATGTGAGCCCTAAAAACTGCTCCTAGAATTTTTAGGACACTGATTGAGAGTCCTTAAAGAATTTATTTTAGGACACGCAGCGCGAGCCCTAAAAATTGATGTGTGTCCTAAAAGTTTAGATTTTTAATAAACAAAAGTTCCTAGATTTTTTAGGACACTCATTGAGAGTCCTTAAAAAACACATTTTAGGACTCGCAATGAGTGTCCTAAAAACATATGTCGGTCCTAAAAAACCTTAATAGAAAATTTAAGTGATAATATGAGTAGTGGCTTTTAAGGGCTCACTTTGGGTGTCCTAAAAGAGTATTAAAGGCTCCCAAAGCGTGTCCTGAAAACTTTTAAGTAAAAAATGACAAAAATTTCTTATCATTTTTGAATTGGGGCTATATTAGGGCATGATTTCTCATCAGCACACCCAAAGTGAGCTTATTTTAAACCATAGTCATTAATTTTCTAAAAATAAACAATAAAATTACTATTTTTAATTTTATAATGAGCTTATTTTAAGAATTTTATTCGATCTCCACCGTTGGTTTAACATAGTCAATAGCTTAATGGGGCCTCGAGGCGCTTTGATTCGTCCCCCTACAAAAGGTGTTCATTAGTTATTTTGACAAGGTTAGATCTCGAAAGATAGATAATTACAGGTCAAATTCTAATAGACTCATCCCTACGGTGACTACTAGGACTAAATCTATGATTATCGAAACCGTGGGTCTAGCTCATTGGTGACAGTGAGAACTCGTCAACGAAGTTAAGTTGGAAAAATTATCAAATTAAGATCACTAATCGGAAAGATGTAAAAACTTGAACAATAACTCAAGAACAATGATAGAACAATAATGGAGAATTCAGTCCTTCATTCACACTCACACCTTTGCTACAATAAAATTTCCAACCCCCTTTCAGGTGGTCTTAGAGTTCATTTTATAGTAGGCTCTAATGGCCTTAGGTACATAGTGGTCCAGGGGAGTGGCTTCAGAGGTCGTGGTTGTACAACCTGTACAGGAGCAGGAGTCAGGAGGATGTCTCCACTACTTGTCTGTACCCATGTCTGATGCGTGGTGGCAGGTGTAGTGGCGCAGGAGGTAGTGGTGTCGGCTCTGACCTATGGCCGTAGACGTACGGACCATGATCCTTACCCCAGCAATCTCACTGGCACTAGTATCCGTACTTAGTACTTGGTCGTACAAATATGTCCCATTCGACTCGTACTGGATCTCCTAAGCATAGGGATCTCGAGGTGTAAGGAATGGGACCCTTGGTGTGAGGTGGAGATCTTGGGTCCTTGGTATGGGGTATCCGAAACCTCCTGAGGTCACTCACGAGTCTGAGCGATAGGCATGTGGCCCTGGAAGATGTCTAAGGATGCGTGGCGAGACGCTCTCCTTGCGACCCCCTTGAGGGCGTGGCTCCCTAGCTATTCACAAGGTCGAGAGCGTTGTGGATGTGGCCCTCATGAGGCCAGGGGCGCCGAGACTCGCGAGGCCACTTGGGAGGCGTGGCCTAGGCATCTCGCGAGGCCACTTGTGTGGCGTGGTCGAGACCTCTTGCGAGGCGACTTGAGGGGTGTGGCCTAGGCATCTCGCGAGGCCACTTGGGAGGCGTGGCCTAGGCATCTCGCGAGGCCACTTGGGTGGCGTGGCCGAGACCTCTTGCGAGGCCACTTGAGGGGTGTGGCCTAGGCATCTCGCGAGGCCCTTTGGGAGGCATGGTCTAGGCATCTCGTGAGACTTGGGTGGCGTGGCCTAGACATCTCGCGAGGCCACTTGGGTGGCGTGGCCTAGACTCGCGAGGCCACTTGGGTGGCATGGCCTAGACATCTTGCGAGGCCACTTGAGAGGTGTGGCCTAGGCATCTCGCGAGGCCACTTAGGAGGCGTGGTCTAGGCATCTCGCGAGGCCACTTGGGTGGCGTGGCCGAGACATCTTGCGAGGCCACTTGGGAGGCGTGGTCTAGGCCTCTCGCGAGGCCACTTGGGTGGCGTGGCCTAGACATCTCGCGAGGCCACTTGGGTGGCGTGGCCTAGACATCTTGCGAGGCCACTTGAGAGGTGTGGCCTAGGCATCTCGCGAGGCCACTTGGGAGGCGTGGTCTAGGCATCTCGTGAGGCCACTTGGGTGGCGTGGCCTAGACATCTTGCGAGGCCACTTGGGTGGCGCGGCCTAGACATCTCGCGAGGCCCTTTAGGCGGTATGGGCTGGCAAGGCCAAGCGAGGCCATGGGGCCGAGGGCATAGGCGAGGCCGTGGGGCGAGGCCGTGGGGCCGAGTGCGTGGGCGAGATGGGTCTTGCGAGGCTACTGAGCCTTGGCACTTATGCCTTGCCAACGTGGGCCACTTGGCATCGACTCCACGAGAATCGAACCCAGACTTGTGTTGTGATGGTGTGATGGCTTCCCAAGACGACGGTGGCCTAGGGGCCTTGCCTCGGCCTCATACTTTCTATTGATGAGATTATGAGCATCAACACTCATAAAACAAGAGATTTTGTTTTCTTATTTTGATCGAATAGTAGGTTGTTAATAATGGTGGCCATTATTAAATGAGTTTACAACTCTATTTAACTAGTGGTATTTTTTTATTCTCGCCAACCGAGACAAGGATATCATAGATTAGTTAAAAACCTAAAGAAATAACGATATGATTGTTTTTGGTATTTTTTTCTCATATCTTACATATTTTGGTATATGTTGTGCTATTTCTTGAAATTTGTGTGAATGGAAGTTTTATTGAGCAAATGTGATTGATTTCTATTTTATTGGTAATTTGTAGTTTTAAGTTAAGTAGTGTCTGTGTCTACTCCCATCCTTTCTCAACTTTTGATGGAGAAACTCACCGGAGAAAACTTCCATAATTGGAAGCAGAATATCAACATAGAGTTGATAGGTGACAACTTCGAGTTCGTCATGATTGAGGAATCCCCAGAACGAGCACCGTGTCCGCACGTTAGTGATGGCACCATCAATGCTCGTGATGGTACTGTAAAAGCTTGGATTGCACCGTCTCTGCACGTTCGTTATGGCACCGTAAATTCTCGGATGGCACCGTGTCTGCACGTTCGTGCTCAACTCAACTATGGTCTGACGCAGCTCATGAACGAGCTTCAGATTATTGAACTTGTCATGGGTCGACCTAGTAAAGGAGGTGAAAATACGACTACTGATGTTGCTGCTGATCTAGCTAAGGTAGAAGCTCATCCAGCTTCGTCTTCGAAAGCTAGAAACAAGAGGAAAGGTGGACAAAACAACAACCCCAAGCTTGCAAAGGCTGTAAAGACGAGTGCACAACCACGTGCACAAACGCCTAAGGGGAAGAACATGAAAAACAAGAAAGGTAAAGATAAATGTTTTCACTACAAAGAGAAGGGGCATTAGAAACGAGATTGCCCCAAGTTTCTAGCAGCGAAAAACAAAGGTAGTGATTATAGTTCATTTATCTTAGAAACATGTGTTTTAGAGAATGATAAATCCATTTGGATTATTGATTCTGGATCTACCAACCATGTTTGTAACTCTTTACAGCTTATTGAATCGTGGGAGGAAGTGGACGAAGGCGGCTTAAAGCTTAGAGTTGGGAACGGAGCGTTCGTTAAGGTCCAAGCTAGAGGAATAGCTTGTCTGAAGTTCGGAAATAAATACTTAATTTTAAAAAATGTATTTTTTATTCCAATTTTTAGTAGAAATTTAATTTCAGTTTCCATGTTGCAATTAGAACGATTTGTTATGATTTTCACAAGTTTTAATATATCTATTTCTTTCAATGGATCACAATTGTGTATTGCATGTTTGGAAAACGAGCTTTATATTCTGCGACCTAACGAACCCCGAGTAATGATTTAATCAAAGTAGCTAAACCTAGGACCAATAAACGTCAAAATACCGATAACAATAATATGACGTATTTATGGCACTTGAGACTAGGTCACATTGGCTATGATAGGATTCAAAGACTTACAAAAGACGGACCTTTGAGGGAACTCACCTTAGTTGAATTACCTGCCTGTGAATCTTGTCTAGAAGGCAAACTGACCAAGCGTCCATTCTCTGCAAAGGGTGATAGGGCCAAAGAACCATTTGGTCTTGTGCATTAAGATGTTTGTGGACCTTTGAATGTACAAGCCAGGGGTGGTTTTGAGTATTTCGTCACTTTCATTTACGATTACTCTAGATACTCATGTCTTTACCTAATGCATAGGAAATCACAAACATTTTAAAAGTTTCAGAAATTCCTAGCAATGGCTCAAAACCAATTACGTAAAACGTTAAAGATCATGCGATCTGATAGGGGTGGAGAATATTTGGATATGTAGTTCCAAGATCATTTAACTGAACATGGGATTTTATCACAACTTACTGCCCCAAGTACTCCGCAACAAAATGGTGTAGCGGAACGCCGAAACAGAACTTTATTGGAAATGGTTAGATGCATGCTTAGTTACTCAACTCTACCAACTTCGTTCTGGGGACATGCAATTGAGACCGCGAATGACATTCTCAATGTCGTGCCGTCAAAATCAATCCCCAAAAGACCTTTAGAACGCTGGAATGGTCGTGAACCTAGTTTACACCATTATAGAATCTAGGGGTGTCCCGCACACGTCCTGAGGAAAAAGGAGGGAAAGCTAGAACCGCCAACTGAAGTTTGCATGTTTGTTGGCTGTCTTAAAGGTACTCGGGGTGGACTTTTCTATAGTCATTCAGAAAAGAAAGTGTTTACTTCTACAAATGCTACTTTTCTGGAAAATGACTATGTCCAGAACTTTAAACCTCGCAGCAAAGTAGTTTTAGAGGAGATGGTTAAAGAATTTACTCCAACCAATGTTCCATCATCATCAATGTGAGTTGATGATGCAATTCCCACTCTTCACGTCCAACCGACGCAAGTCGATTTAAATGAAGAAAGTACCACTGTTCCTGAGCAAACAGTCACGGAGCCTTGTCGTAGTGAGAGGGTTTCTAGGAACCCACTTCGCCATGGTTTGGATGGTGAAACCAATATGGTTGTTGGTGACACTAGTATTGATGATCCGTTGTCTTTTAAATAGGCAATGGCTAGCCCTGAAAAGGAACTATGGCTCGAAGCCATGAAACAGGAAATGGAGTCCATGTACTCAAATTCCATCTGGGATCTTGTGGAAGCACCTAGTGACTTTAGGGCCATTGGGTGCAAGTGAATCTATAAGAAGAAACGAGGTGTTGATGGAAATATCGAGACTTATAAAGCTAGATTAGTGGCAAAGGGTTATACCCAAAGAGAAGGCGTGGACTATGAGGAAACTTTTAGTCCGGTAGCCATGCTCAAATCCATTCGCATCCTCCTATCCATAGGATTTGGGTGAAGCAAGTTATGTTCTAGGTATCCAAATCATCAGGGATAGAAAGAACAAACTTTTAGCTCTGTCTCAAGCAGCTTACATTGATAAAGTGCTTGAACGTTTCTCAATGATAAATTCCAAGAAAGGGCGTCTACCGTCCCGCCATGGAATTCATTTTTCAAAGAAGCAGTCTCCCCAGACTCCTGCAGAGGAAGATGCAATGAGAAAATTTCCTTATGCATCTACAGTTGGAAGTCTGATGTATGCCATGTTGTGTACTAGACCAGATATCTGCTATGCAGTGGGAGTAGTGAGCAGGTATCAATCAAACCCAGGACCGGAACATTGGATAGCAGTTAAGCATATCCTGAAGTATTTGAGATGGACTAGGAATAATATGTTAGTCTACAAGGGTGGTGTTTTGAACCCTGTAGGCTACACCGATTCAGATTTTCAAACTGATGTTGATGACAGGAAGTCTACTTCTGGAATGGTGTTTACTCTTGAGGGTGGAGCTGTGATTTGGAGAAGCGTAAAATAGTCTGCAATCTAAGATTCCACCATGGAGGCTGAGTACATAGCTGCATCAGAAGCAGCTAAGGAAATAGTCTGGCTAAAGAATTTCTATTCGGATCTTGGTGTTATCCCAGAAATGGATAAACCGCTTGTGTTGTTTTGTGACAATACAGGAGTGATAGCCAATTCGAAAGAACCTCGAAGTCACAAGAGGAGTAAACATATAGAAAGGAAGTATCACATTATTCGAGAATATGTGGCCAGGGGAGATGTGAAGGTTATGAAGATTGCAACTGAAGACAATCTTGCGGATCCGTTTACAAAGACACTACCAGAAGCTACATTTGATAAGAATATCAAGGAAATGGGATTAGTAGAATTAAGACATTAGTTTCAATTAGTGCAAGTGGGAGTTTGTTGGGGTTTTATGCCCTAATTAAAACCCAAATTCTTTGTAATCTCATTTTATTATCAATAAAAGAATAGAAATCATTTTTTGACTTGGTCAATCACTTTGCTCACATGTTTTATTTTCATGATTATTTGTTTAATATAAACTTCTATTAAATCCTGGGCATATAGCTAATCTTATTTATAGTGGCGTAATCACAGTGGGATATAAATATGATTATATGTTCATAATAAGTTAGTCCTAAGATTAGTCAGTGCACAGGATTTACACTGACTTGCCAATCTACGATATGATCTACTTACACATTACAGTGTTATGTTCTTTCAAGAACATTAGCAAAGTAGATAAGATAGGATGTATTTGTTACATCGGACAGGAGTGATAAATAAGATAAGTAAACATATCGTTATTATCTATTCTAGTCATATCATATAGTTGACCATAGGTCAATTCAATCTCAATTCTAAGTTGTTAGTATTCTAACTAATTGTATTATTTGAGTTCTTTGACTTGTTCGTTACCAGCTTACCCTACGGACTAGCCCATACTTACATCTTGGGAACTCGGTAGTATAATTGAGTGGGAGTGTTAATCATAGATATGAACATCTATAGCTTCTGATGAAGAAGTGAAACGATGGTTTCCTTTTAGTTTGGTTCAAGGTGTTAAATGATAGAGATCTCATTTCAGTAATTAAATTAGTTTACTGAAATATCATTTACAAGGAGCTAAGTGTTTTAAGGATAAAATACAATGAGGGGTAAAACGGTATTTTAGTCATATCTCATTGTAGACCGTCTATAGAGGATTGAGTGACAATTATGGTTGTAACAATGGATAATTAATAGCATATCTATATTTGTTATAGAGCGTTCTATGAATTCAAGAGTGCAATTTCGAGTCTATAGTGGAGTCACGAGGAATTAATAAGTTAGTAAATTTGGGCTTCGCAATTATTGGATGAGTATCTTTGTTTTGCCTCAGAGTATTGTTAAGGAGATTGAGAAACTTTGTAGAAGCTTTCTTTGGGGTAATTCTGGGCATAGAAGTAAACTGCATCTTGCTTCTTGGCAGAAGGTTTGCCTTCCTAAAGCCTATGGAGGTCTCGGTTTTAGAGATGGAGCTAGCTGGAATAGAGCTATATTAGCTAAATATATTTGGGCTATCTCTGAAAAGCCTGAAGTTTTATGGGTAAAATGGATCAACGCCACTTACCTGAAAGGTTTAAACTTTTGGAATTATACCTTGAAGTTGGATTGTAGCTGGTATTGGAGGAAGCTTTGCCATTTAAAAGAAAAATTTAGCCCTGCTGCGATTCATGTTGTTGGTTCTCTTGGGAGATTTCAGCCTTCAAAGCTTTACAACAGCTCTTTACATCAGCAAAGGGTGGACTATTATCATGCAGTTTGGAGTAAGCTTACCCTTCCTAAGCACAGGTTTTTACTTTGGTAGGTGGTTAATGCTCAGCTCCTAACCAGGGATAACTTAACCCGATTACATATTCAGGTGGCAAACCTGTTTTGCCCTGTCTGTGGGAGTCACCTTGAGAGTCACCCTCACCTCTTCTTTGAATGCTACTTATCTAAGCAGATTCTTAATATCATCTTTGACTGGCTAGTATTCAAAGCTTGGCCCATTGAATTCAGTAGCTAGGGTGTCTGGCTCGCTAGAGATCGGCATGGAGCAATGGCTTCAATCTTGAATATGGTAGTGGCAGATGTTGTTTACAACAATTGGAGGAACAAAATAGATGCTTTTTTTATGGTTATTCTTCGACAGCTACTAGCCTAGCTAAGGAAGTAATGAACATAGTAAAGACTTTACTTAGTTAAAAATTGGCATATTTCTGTACAAGAGCAAATGTACATAAGGAACCTTCAATGTAATTAAGTGAGTGGCTGTGTTGGTTTTGTAGCCGACTGTACAGAGTGATTGTTCTTGAGTGTATGGCTCTCACTTTGTATTGACTGTTTTGTTCAATGAAGTTCATTTTCTTCTTGATCAAAAAAAATTTTAATAAATTTTAATTAATATTTTTAAACATAAAAATAAAAAATCAAAGCAGAGTTACCAAACATACTTTATAAATTTGTTTTATTATGTAGACATTGTTTTTTGTCAACTTAAATCTAAAGAGCACTAAACAATGAATTAAGAAAATAAGGAAGAACAATGAAAATTTTACGTGGTTCAGCAGTTAAAATCTGCATAGTCCACGAGTCAATATTATTGATTGGTGGTGTTCATTTAGAGCTTTTACAAAGCAATTTAGTAGAGTTTTCTCAGTACCAAATTGTGTCTCTACAAATAAAATTCTCCAGTCTATTTATAGACTGGTTAACAAAATATCTTCTCTTTATTTCGAGAAATTACAATTCAAAATTGAAATAAATATAATTAAATGCATTAATTATATAATATCTCATGATAATTGGGATTTAATATCATATAATAACAAATCCCTAAGGAATAGGGATTTCCTAACAACAATCGTGTTCAAACTGCATTACTGACCTCGAACACACAGTTTACGCGCCTTCGAGATCGACCAACATCATGAGCTCATTATTCTAGTTAGCCTTATCCTTAGCCAATGATTTCATTGAGCTCAACCTTCGGAAACCAATGTCTTTGAGCTTGCAACTAAGGCTCGAATAAAACACATGCATCGGAGAAGATTCGTTCTTTCGAGCTTGATGCTTAAGCTCAAGCCTTCTGAACTTGTGCTCGTTCACCAATAAGAACAAGTCAGGAATCATGAAAATTTATATGTGTTGGCCCTTACTTTCCATTTTTGATCTTACACTTTACGAGCCCACGTTTCAAGGCTCATTTATGACGATTTCGAAATTTGAGTGTAACATTTTCCCCCTCAAAAGTGTTGGTTCAAATCCTATGAGAAGGAAACTTTTGAACTTCTCTTTTCGAGAAACGTACCACCTACCACACTCGAGTATGGACACGCGTCACTTGGGGATTGCCCACCAAGAGTACTCAAGTATTCCCTATTTCTACACATGTCCTTTCCTACCGCCAATGTATTCAAATGAATGTGATCCTTCGGATCCTTATTTAACCCAAATTAAGGGGCTCGATCACTTCGACCCTTGACATCCCCATTGGGGTATATATATGTGCCTTCTTATCCACCCTCATCACTTTCATATTCTTTCATAAAATTACGCATTAGAGAAAACTAGGGCAAATTTTTCTTTTTGCATGTTCTCTAAACCTAAAAAACAAAGCAATATCTCAACCTTCGACTCTGTAAGATCATTTCTGCTTCCACTTCTTCAAACGACGATATCCTCTTTTCCAAGATCATCTTCATGTAAGTTCCTGATCCTTATTCTCTTACTTTTCTTTTTACGTGTGTTTCATTTGTTCGTGAGAATGTTTCTCTAGTTTTTACCAGATTTATAAGGCCTCATTCTTGCATTAGCGAATTTTTCTAATTAGAGTAGTTTTGGCATGCTTAGAATCATGATTTAGGCTAAACGTTGTCTTGTAAAAATGTGTAAAAACAAAGTTTTTCTGGAATGGGAGATTTTTGGTTAGAGGTTTCGTGGAAATTAAGAAATAGGGTTTTTATTTAGGGTTTAAATGCACGAATTCCAAAAACATCACATCTTCGGGTAACTGCAAACTTTTTTCCCTGGAAATCTGGGATTCTTCTAAATTGGTAATAACCTCCCCACTCTCGCATGAGTGCACTCTCTGTAATGCCCCAAATTTCCTAATAAGGGTTAGGACCTTGATTAGGAGGCCGGGAGGGCCATAATTGATTTATTATGATATTAAATGATTATATGCATGTTAATGTGAATTATATTATTATATGATGGTAAATGCATGCATATGAGTTCATTTTTAATTATAAGAGCATTTTGGTAATTTGGCCTGTTGAGGGCGTGATTGTGTATTTTCATGCATGTGGGTGAATTATAAATAATACCACATTATATGTGGATTGGTTCGAGCCATTCGGCATGAGACGATCATGGAATGCAAGTTTTCATTCTAGTCATAACGGGATTAAGTTCAGGGCTCGAAGTGAGTCTCGGGGTAATTTGGTGATTAGAACGTTGCCGGGAACTAGAGGGTAATGGGATATGAATTATTGGTGTTTGAGAATAACAGGAATTGGAGGGTGTTAATTATAATTAACGAGATAGGCGGGAAAGGACGATTTTACCCTTGGGAGTCTTTAGAAGCCTTTATTTAACCTAAGGGCAAAATGGTCTTTTCACCCCTAAGATATATATCAGCCCTTTGAGTTTGGAAGGCTGTGGAAGTGTAAAAACAGAGCATCAACCTCATCTCTTTCTCTCCCTCCCGTACATGTTCTTCCCTCCTTCCTTTCAATTTTTGAGAGCCAACTTGAGGTAGCAAGCTAGGAGATCAAAGGTGGGGGCTTAGGACTTTGGTTCTATCATTGAAGGGGGTCTCGATCAAGCTTGAGGTAAGGAAATTCAGCCATGAAAATCTTATATACTCTATTTTTCCTTATGGTTTTTCAGTTGAGAATGTGAGGTGTTAGTGGTGAGAATTCATGGAAGTTTTTGTGTAAGTTTGAGTGGGTTTTGATGAGGATGTGATGTAGATGAGGTTTGGAGGTTGAATTTGATGTTTTGATGATGTTTGGGATTGGTTTGGAGGTTTGTTTTTCAAGGGAAATCGCAGGGGAGAAGACCAGAAAAGTTTCTGGTCTGTTGATGGCGCCCCAGCGCTAGGCAGGGCAGGTTTTGGGGCTTCTCTGACTTTGGGGCAGCGCCCCAGCACCACTAGGCAGCGTCTCAGCGCTAGTGTATTTTCCAGCAAGCTTATTTTAGGGCTCGGGAGGACTTTTAAGGCTCGGGGGTTGGTTCCTTTACCCCGTTTGGGTAGATTAAGAGTCCCGAGAGTGTGGGATGGATCCCGGAAGTGAGGTTTTAGATTGTAAACCTTTTTATGATTTATTTTATTGATGGGATTCCATATTTGGTTATGACTAGGTGACCGCTAAGGGATCAAAGGATTGATCGTTCTTAAGGGTCATTCTTTTACTAGTTCTTGCTCGAATCTGAGGTAAGAAAACTGCACCCTGTGTATATGTGACATGCATGGTTATTATTGATGCATGTTGGATTATTAAATGTGGCATGCATGATTATTGTTGAGGCATGTCAAGTGGTTAAATATGATGCATGTGATGCATGAGAAACATGTGATTAGGTAAAGCTTTGTATACTGAGTATGATATTGTTCATAGCTTGAGCCTCTATGTTTATGCATGATCCTAATTGTGCTAGTAATTATTGAGTTAGCATGTTTAATGCCCTTTATTTGGATATTTGACATATGATATATGTTTGGTGGCATTGCTTACTTGTATATGTACTGACTAGTCAGGGATACTGACCTAAGAGTCAGAAATGGCATAGCGTCATGAACGTCGAGCTAAATGAAGATTAGATCTAATCGATATCAGCGTTGAATGGCTCTAAGGCATTAATGCTGGACCGACCCTAAGGTCGGTGAACTTATAAGCGCTTATCTAGTCTAAGACTAGTTACTAGAGCCAGGGCCTAAGGCCCCGGTGACTGCTTATCACATGGCTAGGGAACGATGTTCCAGGGTTATGACTCTATGGTCATGAGGAAGGTTATGTTGGTGACTAGTCACCATGCACCTATCCTGTTTGAACTGATAAAAGTTCACTTGTCTATTAAGCCCCGGTGACCCTATCGTCACAAGGCTAAGGGAGCTAGACCCAACTTAGTGACTTTTGCGACTGTCACCTATTTGTTTGGACTGAAAGTTCTGGATGATTATTATGACCATTGGTTGATGTGTTATACTCAACATTACGTTTCTATTTTGGGCTAAAAGCCCTGGATGGCTATTATGGTCATTTGTTGATGTGTTATACTCAACATTCATGAACTCGTTTGCCTGGTGGAATAGGGATATATCTGCTAGGCGTGTGCCTTATGACTTGATGACATATTAATACTGTTCATGATCATATTAAGTTTTCTTGCTGGGCTTCGGCTCACGGGTGCTATGTGGTGCAAGTAAAGGCAAAAGAAAGCTGGACCATCCTTGAGTTGGAGAGCTTAGGTGACGATGTGTACATATGCAGCTTGTAATGCCCCAAATTTCCTAATAAGGTTTGGGACCCTGATTAGGAGGCCGGGAGGGCCATAATTGATTTATTATAGTATTTAATGATTATATGCATATTTACGTGAATTATATTATTATATGATGGTGAATGCATGCATATGGGAGGATTTATTATTGTGAGGGTATTTTGGTAATTTGGCCATTGTGGGCGTAATTGTATATTTTGGGTGCATGATTGTGATTAATTAATATAGCCACATTATAAGGTGGATTAGTTCGAGCTAATCGACATGAGACGATCATGAGATGTAAGTGTTCGGTCTAGTCATAACGGGTTAAAGTTCGGGGCTCGGGGTGAGTCTCGGGGTCATTTTGATGACTAGAGCATTACCGGGAATTAAAGGGTAATGGGATATGATTTATTGGTATTTGGGAATATTGAGAATAGCGGGAATTGGAGAGCGTTAATTATAATTAACGAGATAGGCGGGAAAGGACGGTTTTACCCTTGGAAGCTTTTAGATAGAGGGGTTTATTTGGCTTAGGGGCATTATGGTCTTTTGACCCTAAGGATATATATGACATGAAGGCTGTAGAAAATACAGAGTTAAAACAGAGCCTATCCTCTCTTTCTCCCTTCCTTCCCGTACAAGTCCTCCTTCACCCTCTTCTTTAGGTTTTGAGAGCCTATCTTGAGGAAGCAAGCTAGGGAGTCAAGCTTGGGGAGGTTTAGCTTGAGTTCAGCCATTAAAGAGGATTCAAATCGTGTTTGAGGTAAGCTTCAACCACTAGTTTCTGGTTCATACTCTGTTTTGAGTTTTAGTTTTTAACTTGTGTATCACTTGTGGAAAGTTTGAATTAATGGAGGTTTGGGTGATGTTTACTTTGGGTTTTGATGAGGGTTAGTTGTAGAGGATGTTTGGTGGTTAAATTGGGTGTTAGGTTGGGGTTTGGGACAAGTTTGAAGGGTTGGTTTCGAAGAAAACGCAGGGGAGAAAAATCTGACTGTTGCTGGTTTGCGTATTGTGCCGCGGCCTGTCTATGGTGTGTCGCGGCCTGAGTGTGTTTCTGGGAGGAATTATGCCTCTGTCAGGGGGTGAGCCGCGGCATGGCTATGGTGAGTCGCGGCCCATCAAGGCAGATTCGGCCAAAAATGGGTTTTTGGCCTAGGGATGCTAGCTTAAGGCCTCGGGGTTGATCCTAGTACCCGGTTAAGTGGGGATTGATGTCCCGGAGGCTAGATATTGGTTTGGGAACTTATGTTGATCATTTTTATTGATGATACATTATATTTGGTTATGGCTAGGTGACCGCTAAAGGACTAAAAGTTGATCGTTCTCAAGGGTCGTTCTTTAAATCGTTCTAGCTCGACTTTGAGGTAAGAAAACTGCACCCTGTGTGTATGAGACATGCATGGCTATTATGATGCATGTTGGTTGATTATTGAGTATGACATGCATGGCTATTATGATGCATGTTGGTTGATTTCTAAGTATGACATGCGTGGTTATCATTGATGCATGTCGGTTGATTATTATGTATGGCATGCATGGCTATTCTTGATGCATGTTGGTTGACTATTAAACGTGACATGCATGGCTGTTATTGGAGCATGTTGGATTGTTGGATATATTGCATATGATGCATAAGAAACATATGATTAGGACATGCTTTGTATACTGGGTGTGATATCGTTCAGAGCTTGAGCCTCTGTGTTAATGCATAGTCCTAGTTGTACTAATATATGTTAAGTAAGCATGCTGAATACCTTGTTTATGGATATTGGACATGTGATATATGCTTGGTGGCATGGCTTACCTGTGTATGGCGCTGACTTATTAGTCATAATCGACAATGGTGTCAGATCTGTCTGTGAAGCTGTGACTTATTAGTTAAGTTCACCACGGGCTGAGCACTGGTCGTGTTTCACCGACCCAAGGGTCAGAAGTGGCAGTGCGTTGTGAACGCCGGGCCAAATAAAGATTGGATCCAATCAAGTTCGGCATTGAATGACTCATATGGGGTATTAATGCTGGACCGACCGAAAGGTCAATGAGAACTATAAGCGCTTGCCTGGTCTATGATCAGATGACTATAGCCAAGGTATATGACCCCGGTGACCGTTTGTCACATGGCTAAGGGACGTTGTCCATAGTTTCGACTCTAGAGTCGTGAGGAGGGTTATGTTGGTGACTAATCACCTTGCACCTGTCCTAATCAAACTTAAGAAAGAATCACTTATCAGTTAAGCCCTGGTGACCCTATCGTCACATGGCTAGAAGGAGCGATGCTCATTATTGTGACTTTTGGCTATTGTCACCTATTTGCTTGGACTGATAGTCCTGAATGGTTATTATGATTGTTGTTGAAATTATATCATGTTTTATTGTGTTTTCTTGCTGGGCTTTGGCTCACGGGTGCTACGTGGTGCAGGTAAAGGCAAGAGGAAGCTGGACCATCCTTGAGTTGAAGAGCTTAGGTGATGATGTGTACATATGCAGCTGCTCGTCCGCCACGGCCGAGGTTTAAAGTGGAACTAGGGTTGAACCCTGTTTTGCCGCTTAGAACAGCCTGTTGTAAATATTTTCTGTAATAAACTCTGAAACTTTATTTTCGGGATCCCAATGTATATATTAAACGTTCTAGTGAAACGTTACATCTTAACCAAAGTTTTTAATCCCTAAATCGCTAATCATACTTAGTTCACGATTTTGGCCAAATGACTCAGTTAGCGAGTTTAGCACTATTTACAAGGCACACCGTAACGGTCCCTGGGGTTTGGGGCGTTACACAGCTGCTCTACCACCACGGTCGAGGTTTGAAGAGGAACTAGGGTTTAACCCTGTTTTGCCGCTTAGATCGGCCTGTTGTAAATATTTTCTTGTAGTAGACTCTGAAATGATATTTTGGGATCCCAATGTATATATTAAATGTTCTAATGAAACGTTATATCTTAACCAATTTTTTTAATCCCTAAACCGCTAATCATACTTAGTTACACGATTTTGGCCAAATAATTCAATTAGCGAGTTTAGCACTGTTTACAAGGCACACCGTAACGGTCCCTGGAGTTAGGGCGTTACACTCTTGATGCCCGAACTTTAAATAGTTCGGGAATGACATCCGAGTTAATCTCACCATTTCGAGTCTTCAGTATTGATTAAGGAAATCTTTTAATCTCGAGTACCCGAGCTCGAGTTTCCAAAAATTTTAATCCATTCTTATTAATTTTTATATGATGGGCCCTCACCTTTTTCTTCCTTGTTAGATGGCGCAGTACTCTGGGAATCGGTGGGGGCCCGAGTTCGCTATCCCTTATCACCTATCAACTTCCACTCTTGAATCACCTTTCACTTGAAATTAGTGATTGATCCATGAGCACAGAGAGAGGTGTGAGCAAGAAGACACACAAGACAGTTTTTGACGCCAGATAGAGGAGGTGGAAGAGAGAAAAAAGAAGAGACTCCGAGTGGCGGCTTATCCTGACCCATACCCTGAGATCAGACCTATTCCATTAAATCCCAAGCTTAAATTCACCATCCCCTTTTCACCTAGTGCACTGTCATTTAACCTAATGGAGGACTCTTCAACTCCTCCACCCACCTCCTGAATTCTCTCAGTCCCCACCTCATAGGAGGAATTTTTCGAAGCTGAGTACTACTAGAGCTCAGTCACTTCCACTAGTCATATTTTAGAGCTGCTAGCCTATCATGGCCTTAAACTTTCTGGTACACTGATGTGCCATCCTGCGACCTCAAATGAAAGGAGCTGCTATGCCCCGGGAGATGGAAATCCCGACCGTAAAATCAAACTCGCTGCCTGGAGTTACGAGCACATGAGGATTGGGGCCCTGATACCCTTTAAGACTTACTTCAAGAATTTTGTGGACTTTGTCGGTCTCGCCCCCTTCAAACTTCAGACCAATTCTTTCAGGGTCTTGTCATCCCTTAGGTCGCTATACCATGAAATGAAATTGGATGGGCCTTCAGCACAAGAGATATTGTATCTCTTCTGCCTCAAGAACAACCATTCTCAAGTTCGTGGAGGAGACGACTTCTACTACTTATCAAGCTATCTGAAGGAGAAACGGTTATACGAGGAAATCCCAAACCATCCTCCAAATTTCAAGACAACATTCTTCTGGACGGATGGGCTCGCTCCTTCCCAATTCTATTCCTTTCAACGCATCTGTAAGTATTTCAACATGTATTTTCCATTTTTCTTTGAGTAATTAGGCTCGAAATATTCACTCTATTCTTGCCTGCAACCAACTACCACCGCCCCACTCCAATAAAAGCTATGAAGGAGCACAAGGCAGCCAATCTCCAGCTCCCTTATGGTCGAAGGTCCCTTACTTACCTCCTCCATGAAGAAAAGCTCCAAGCTTTCGGTCTTTTAAGCGAAGGCGAATCCATGGATGATTCAGGGATTCAAAAATATCGAAGGTGAGAAGATGTGTCGATTCCCACTGCTAAACTTCCCTCGAGCAGGAGGATCTCACGCTCGCAATTATGTGCCGCTGCCTCTTGTCATCACGATCAACCAGTCTCGGGCAATGAAGCCCACGGCGAGGCCTCAAAGAGCTCGACTGACGGAGGTAAAGTAGTGTTGGATCACTCCATGTGGTCTCCATCATTGCTTAAACACAAGGATGACATGATGATCGTGTTCAAAGATCCTAGAGATAATTACTTAGCATGGTCAAAAGTGGACCTTAGAGTCTGTAGGTTCGGTAACTGGTTAGGACAATACCAGACCGTGTATAGCTTAAATGAGGTCTAGGATGGGGTAGTTGTAAAGTATGGGATCAATGTGTATAGGGACCTTTCGAGACTATCCCCCACCTATAGAGAGGGGACTCCCCTAGAGTTGTTAGAAGATAGGGGAATTTCTTGGTCTATAAGATCAAGCTCGGCCGAGAGTACCAGATATGTTTCTTTTATCTTGGAGTCTTGTTTCTTGTAATAGCCCCTGTTTGATTATTCATGTACAATATTTTATTTTTTTAGGTGGCATGAACTTGGATTTGGACAACGTGCTCAAAAAGCCTATGTCCTCGAAGGCGAACAAACGCCAAAGAGCATCACAGAAGGGAGGTCGCTCCTCCAAAATGCCCAAACAGACCGAGGTAATGCCTCTGGCCTCGGTGCCCCTAGATCCCAGTCACGCTGCCGAACCCATAGCATCTTCTAAGGTCAGGCGAACCAAGCCACTAAGCTCGCGACACCTCCTGAAATTGTGCCTCCTCCTGTAGCCCAAACGATCCAGAAAATTCCTACAGCCCAAACGAGAATAGTCCAAGCTCCTGTACGAGAATGCTGCCTGTCAATCTCAACCCATGTGCTTGAGTTTGTGACCGATAGTGCGGCTGGGACCCATGGAGTCAACTTGGCTTTGATGTTTTGACCCACGTGGGTCAAAGTTTCAGCCACCGCAGGACCCCTCAGTGGGAATTTCTGATCTCCTGCCGAGATGCCAACACTCTTTTCGACAAGAGTGGCGAACTATTCTCTTTGGTTAGTTATTTTTTCTTTACTCTTTTTATTCTGTACTAACTTTGGCTTGTGTGTTGTTAACCTTTGTGTTTATTTTTGTGTGTAGGAATTCATATCCTTCATTCAGCACAACTTCTTGCTGAACAACGAGGTTGCAGCGAGCAGAGCGCTTGCGAAGGAGGCTCGAGCCACCCAGCTAAAGCTCAAGGATGATCTCAAAGCAGCCCAGCTAGAAATCGCAACAAGGGATGCGGCAATCCAGAAAGTTCACGAGCTTGAATCGAGCCTGGAAGCAACTTTGAAAGAGGTCCAAAAGATTCCCAAACTTGAATCAATGTTGGAAGCAACCTTGAAGGAGGTCAAGGCCAGGAACTCCGAGATCAAGCAGATTTGGGAACTCAATGCCAAGCTGGAAGAGGAGAAGAAAATGACCTTCGAAGTTATCGAAGGTGAGAAGGCTCGTCTTTTTGAGGAGTTCAAGACCAAAAAAGATTGTGCCGTAGACATGGAGATGTATCAAATTTGGGTTAACAACCCCAACCTCGACGCCAGCTTCCTAGCCAACCTAGAGACCGAATTCATCGCCAAATGGTAGGCTCAACTCGAGGAGGAAAAGGCCAGCCTTGAGACTGAGGAGGCAGCAGAGGCTTCTGGGACTGTGGTTGGAGAGGCATCTAACCCCTGAAGCCGAGATCATGGGCTGCGACCCATTATATTTTTTGTACCCTTGGGGCAAAGACAATTTATAGCTCAATTTTGAGCTATTTTAATTATCAATTTATACCAATAGTAACTTTTGCTTTCAATTTTCTAGCTTGAAAATCTTTATGCACTTTGTTTTACCTTTAGCTTTTTGCCTTAATATTATGCACTTATATTTCTGGATCGAGCATGTCATTATATAGGACCTGCTTTTATACTTTTTTATTCATACAAAGATATATTGGATTTAAGTTTGAATTTCAATGCATTCATGCATACTTTATTCGAGATATCCATGTTCGACTTAGTTATTGTCAAGGTCGAACTTTACTTTTACCATGTATTTGAAAAACACTCAACTGGTATGTAACCTTGTTAGTCTAGTTATATTTTGCTTTTGCAGTTACTTTTCCTCATCCTTGAGTATGGCCTCGAGGTTGCGAGGTCGAAACTTGTTTGGAAAAAATTTCAGCCCTAGTTTCGGCTTATAGTTTACAGTTGGTTTATCTAGAATTCCAACTTCTTATTGTCGGTTAGGATTTGCTGGTTTGTTCCAGACTTGTTTAGTTCGCATGTTTGGCTAATGATCCATACACTTATTACCTTTTTTTTTATGTAGGGTTAATAATCCAAACGTCGTTATTAGAGTTAATTTTTATTTATGTTATATTTTTTTCGAGCCTATGGTATCATTGTATACCACTTATGCCCCCTTAATATCCTATGATTGTGATCTTAGGATATTGAATTTTGAGGGTTTGCAAAAAAGTATAACAATAAAAAAAAATACAACTTTTGAATGAAATTCAGTACTTTATTGATAAAAAGCAAAAAATCAAATACATGCTTGGTTAAAATGAATAGACATCTTTCCTACATTATTGAAAATAAGGTTGTAGATGTTCACCATTCCAAGCTTGCGGAACCAATCCTCTATTTAGCCTTGCTAGCTTATATACTCCAGGTCGAATAATGGACTCGATCTGATAGAGTCCCTCCCAATTAGGACCAAGTACCCCAGCAGATGGGTCTCGTGTGGCCAAAAACATGCGCCTTAACACCAAGTCTCCCAATCCAAATTTCCTATCTTGGACCTTTTTGTTAAAATATCCAGTAGCCCATTGCTGGTATGCAGCATTTTTCAACTGGGCTTCATCTCGTTTTTCTTCGATGAGGTCCAGACTCTCTTCGAGCTGAGATTAGTTTGAGGCTTGTTCATATGTGTCACAACTTACAGTTGGGACTTCAACCTCGATTAGCAACATGGCCTCGCATCCATAAGCCAGGGAGAGAGGGGTATGCCCGTTGAAGTTCTTGTCATAGTTTAATACGCCCATAAGACTCAAGGAAGCTCCTCTGGCCATCTCCCCTTTGTTTCTTCTAACCTTTTCTTCATGGAACTTTTCAAGGTTTTATTGACTACTTCGACCTAGCCGTTTTCCTAGGGATGGGCCATGGAGGAAAAACTTTTTATTATCCCATTATTTTCGCAAAAGTGTGTAAACAGATCACTGTCGAACTGGGTCCCATTATCTGATACTATCTTCCTGGGCATCCCATATCCTACAGATGATGTTTTTTACTACAAAATCTAGGACTTTCTTCGAGGTAATGGTGGCCAAGGGTTCGGCTTCGGTCTACTTTGTGAAATAGTCCACAGCGACTACAGCATACCTGACTCCACCTTTTTCTAGTTGGCAAGGAGCCTATGAGGTCAATTCCCCATATCACGAATGACCACAGGGAGCTCATCATGGTATGCTCAGTGGGTGGAGCTCGCGGTATCGAGGAAAACCGTTGACATTTATGACAGAGTTTTATGTACTCAACGAGTATGCCTTGACTGTTGGTCAGAAGTACCCTTGCCTAATCACCTTTTTTGACAAGTTATGCCCCCCGGTGTGATCTCCACAAAATACTTCATGGATTTCTTCCAAAATCTTTTTGGCCTCGGGAGGAGTTCCACACCGAAGTAATGGCATAGAGTACCCCCTTCTGTACAATTTTCCTTCCAAAATGGTATATCTTGGTATTTGGTACATAAGCTTTCTAGCCTCATTCTGGTCTACTGGGAGACTTTCGATTTCAAGGTACTCAACTATTGGGGTCATCCATGTGGGTTGTGAGTCAATCATGTTTGTATCTTCCTTATCATGCTCGTTTGTACTTGGGGTTAGTGGAAATTCTACTGGGACCACGTTGAGTGTATCAGCTTCGTTAGTCGTGGCGAGCCTGGCCAATGCGTCTGCATTTTACTTTTGCTCTCGGGGGACTTGTTCTATAGCGTAGAACTCAAACCCTTCGAATGTTGCTTTTACCTTCTCTAGGTAAGCGACCATTTTTATACCACTAGCCTGATATCCACCCAAGACTTGGTTAACAACCAATTGTGAGTCATTATAGCAATGAATGGCCTTTTCTTTGAGCTTCGTGGCTATCTGAAGTCCTGCTAATAATGCCTTGTATTTAGCCTCATTGTTTGATGCCTCTAAGCCAAACCTTAGCGCCGAGTGGAAGCGATTTCCCGTTGGGGTGATTAGAATGATTCCTGCCCCCGAGCCATTTTCATTGGAGGATCCATCAACATAAAGTCTCCACAACTCGCGGGCTGGGGTTACGACTTCCTCGTTGGAGATCCCTGTGCATTCGACAATAAAATTTGCCAGAGCCTGTCCTTTGATCGTTGTTCTAGGATGATAAGTAACCTCGAACTATCTGAGCACAACAACTCATTTCAACAGTCTTCCAGATGCTTCAAGTTTAGATAACACCTGCCTCAATGGCTGGTCAGTTAACACATGAATAAGATGTGCCTAGAAATAGGGTCGAAACTTTCGAGATGGGTGCATCAAGCACACAACCAATTTCTCCATTAATGGGTACTCAATTTTGCCCCCAGTAATCTTTTGCTAATGTGGTATACAAGTTTTTGTACTTTCTTATCCTCCCATACTAGTGTTGCACTAATAGCGTGCTCGGTTGTGGCGAGGTATACGTATAAAACTTCTCCTGTGATAGGTTTAGACAAGATCAGTGGCTCAGCGAGGTGTTTCTTAAGATTCTGAAATGCGAGTTAATACTCATTCGACCACTCAAACTTTTTGCCCCCTCTTAAAAGATTAAAGAATGGAAGGCATCAGTATGTAGATTTTGAGATAAACCTAGTCTTCATTCGTCCAGTTAAGCTCTGGACATCTTTATGTTTTCGAGGTGAGGGCATGTCTATTAAATCTTTGATCTTGCTGGGATTAGCCTCTATACCCCAAGCATTCACTATGAACCCAAGGAACTTACCCAAAGATACTCTGAATGAGCATTTTTGTGGGTTAAGTTTCATATTGTATTTCCGAAGTATGACAAAACATTCAGCGAGATTGTCTACACGGTTATTTTTATGTTTGGATTTGATTAACATATCGTCCACATAAACTCCCATGTTATTCCCTATCTGCTCAGAAAACATCCTATTTACAAATCTTTGGTATGTGGTTCCTGCATTTTTGACCCCGAAAGGCATGTCGTTGTAACGGTACAATCCCTTGTCAGTTATAAAGCTCGTATGTTCTTGGTTAGTTACATGCATGGAAATCTGGTTATATCTAGAATAAGCATCCATGAATGACATGATGTCACGGCCTGCAGTGGCATCTACGAGCTGGTCGACTCGAGGCAAGGGAAAGCAGTCCTTTGGGCATGCCTTGTTGAGGTTCGAACAGTCGATGCAGGTTCGCCATTTGTCATTGGGTTCGGGGACCAGCACATGATTGGCTATTCAATCAAGATAAAAAGCATCTTGAATAAACCGATTTGCTTTTAACCTCTCAACCTCCTCTTTTAGGGCTTTCTTTCTATCGTCATCCAAGGGCCTCCTATTTTGTTGCTTCAGAGGGAAGCTTTTATCAATATTGAGTGCATGGATTATAACATTCGAACTAATCCCTACCATATCCGAGTGCGGCCATGCAAATACATCCTGGTTTTCTTTCAAAAAGCAAGTTAATTGTTATCTTGCACTTTCAAAAAGATTTTTTCCTATCTTTACCACCCTCAAGGTATCTTTCTCATCGAGCTTTACTTCTTCAAGCTCCTCCAACGGTTCGAGATCAACCCTTTCTTCAACTCTAAGGTCGATCTCTTTAACTATCTTGAAGACGGATCCGTCCATTTCTCGAATAACCACAAGCGTCTGTGCACTTGTTTGGCTTTTCCCTCTCATGGAAATGCTATAGCATTCCCTTGCTGCAAGCTAGTCTCCCTTCAACGTCCCGTTGCCACTAGACGTTGGGAACTTGATGGCCAAATGCCTAATGGACGATACTTCCCCCAGCCCAATCAGGGTTGGTCTCCAGAGCAATATGTTGTAGGCCGATGGGGTATCCACCACCATGAACTCCATCATCTTGGTTACCGAGACAGGATAGTTTCCCAAGGTTATAGGGAGTTCAATTGATCTCGTACAAGCAATCCCTTCTTCAGAAAATCCGTACAACGTGGTTGCACAAGCTTTCAAATCTCAAAGCGTGAGTCCCATCTTTTCTAGAGTGGCTTTATAAATGATATTAACAGAGCTCTCGTTATCTATCAGGACTAACCGCACCCTCCTGTTCGCGAGCTAAAGTGTGATGACCAGGGGGTCGTTGTGAGGAAACTGGACATGTGACACATTCTCTTCTATAAAAGTGATGGGTTGAGTTTCAACTCTCTGTTGCTTTGGAGCTTGTGGCTCAGGCTCGTAGGGAGAACCGTCTCCAGTCATGAGCTCATTTACATGCGTTCCACCGGAAATGGTTATCACATCCTCCCCATCTATCGGGGGAGGTCGATCATCTTCCCGTGCTCGGGAGTTGTTGTTCTGTTGGGCAAGTTGCGCAAATGTTGCCCTCTGTCCTATCGAGGGTTGATTAGTATTTTGGTTTCTCACATATTGTCTGAAATATCCTCTCGAGATCAAGCCTTCGATCTCGTCCTTCAGTTGTCGCCACTCATTAGTGTTATGTTTGATGTTCCTGTGGAATCTGCCATACTTATTGGACTCCCTCTTCACCTTTTGATTCTGCATTGGGTCAGGTCGCCTAAACGGGACCTGATTCTCATTGGTGAGGAAGATATTTTCCTGAGTCTCATTGAGCTCGGTATATACCATATAAATGGAGAAATACTTGTCTCCCTTCTTCTTTTTCCCCCCATCTTCCTCGGAGTTATTCCCTTCATTTTTCTTTCTTTTTGAAGAGTTATCTCTGAAGGATCTTGACGTCGATGGGGTAGCCGAGGTTGAGGCTGAGTTAACATTTGTCGTTGTATTTATGGGTTGAAAGGTCAGATTTAATGCTGACCTCGCCTCCTCTACATTGATAAATTTATGGGCCCTCCTATTGAACTCGGTTAATGACCTTATAGGTTTTCTTTGCATATCCTCCCAAAGGGGACTCCCTAGTAATATATCAGCTCTTACAACAATAAGGTGGCGATTGTCGTTGACTTGCGGGCTTGAGCCACTTCTATATTAATCATTGTGAGGTAACTCTTCAATGACTCTCCCTGCTGTTGTCTGACATTGGTAAAGTCGAGGCTTCGGGCCTGATGCCTACCATGGCTTTGAATTGCTTCTTAAATTCCTTCGCTAATTGATCCCAAGATGAGATCGAATGTCTTCTAAATTTTTTGAACCAGTTTTTTGCTGGTCCTGTCAGAGTAGCTAGGAACAACATACATCGAAGCTCATAACCAACATTGATGGCTCGCATAATGGTATTGAATGTGCTCAGATGGTTGTATGGATCTGAGTTCCCATAAAAAATGGTGTTGCGGTGGGTATCCTAAACCCCTAAGGAAGTGGCGTGTTGGAGATATGTGCGGCGATAGGTTCGAGCTCCTCATCGAAGTCTCCAGCCTTATCCCTGTTCCTTTCATCCCGAAGAAGCTTGAACGCCCTTTCGAGCAAGTTAATTCTTGCTTGGACCAAGTCCACTGGAGGCTGAGCATGTACTCGAGGGAGCTGGTTATTGTTTATTAAAACCCCAACTCCTTGTCTCGGTATAGGGTTATACTGATTCCCATATGCCAGTTGTTTTTTACTATTCAGATGGTCACGCAAATCGAGGTTTGTAGGATCGGCTTGCCCCCAGTTATGGTTCAGGAGATCTCGAAGGTTAGGATGATTGCCTTGATTCCTAGTATTCCTGGATTCGGTATTATATATGCTTACAGACCTAGTGTGGTCTGAGCTCCCACTAATGAAACTAACGTTTCTCTCTGGTTGAAGGGCTCGGTGGTTACGAGGTGGATCTTCCATCGGCCTCCTCGCTCCAGTAGTTTGTGATCTTGACACATGGCTTCTCGCCGGTTGTCCATCCCTGTGTTCTCGAGTCGCCTCCCTCTCGCCCTTATGTCCAGGTCTGGCTCGACGGTTCCCATCTTGACTGCCACTACGAGAGGGCCTTTGTGGTGCAGGTTCTCATGCCTGGTTTCTATGAGGAGCTGGTCGTGGAGCCTCTCAGACTAGTGAGGGGTGTCTTATAGGAGATGGTGGATGTCTTATAGAAGATGGTGGTGGCCTCCCATTGTTGGGCCTGGAAGGTCCAGAATTGGCCCGAACAGGTTCCGGGTTGTTCTTGACTGCTTCAGGGTTAGAACTCTAAGCTACTAGAGGAGCTCGGTTATTCCCTGTTCCTATAGACACTTCCACAGTTGGATTACCAGTAGTATCGGCTCGGGTATTTCTCCTAGGGCGTTCATCGCTAGGGTTTTCCCTGGGCCCCAACTGAGCCTGCTGGGGCCCTTACTCAACCCTCCTGGTGGCCGTGCTCCCTCAGGGACGTCCTCTTGGCCTCCTAGGTGGTGTCTAGACCTCAGCGGCCTGTCTAGCAAATTCTTCGTTGTGCCTTGTAGCCTCTGCCAATTGTTGGCCCAGTTGGCAATTCTCCAATTCAACAATGAGAATATAATTCTCTAGATTATAGTAGAGGTCCTCGTCAGGCCTGGGAGCAGGCGGTCCCTGGGAATCAAAGGATGCACTCCCTTCCTCTAGGTCATGGTCAGTCATGGGCTGCTTCCCAGGTCGACATGGGTAATCTTTAGTGCGAGGAGTTTGCTCCTCCAGTATTTGGGGCAATGGTCGCCCACCAGTACTGGGGTTGTTCGCGGCGACCATTGGTAATTCAGGAGGCTTCTGATTAAACAATCCAACGACTTGCTTAATGCTCTCAATGAAAGCACCAAACTGTTGACACCATTTTTCGTCAACTTAAATCTGAAGAGCACTAAACAATGAATTAAGAAAATAAGGAAGAACAATGGGAATTTTACGTGGTTCAGCAGTTAAAATCTGCCTAGTCCACGAGTCAATATTATTGATTGGTGGTATTCTCTTAGAGCTTTTACAAAGCAAGTTAGCAGAGTTTTCTCAGTATCAAATTGTGTCTCTACAAATGAAATTCTTCAGTCTATTTATAGACTGGTTAACAAATTATCTTTCCTTTATTTCAGGAAGTTACAATTCAAAATTGAAATAAATATAATTAAATGCATTAATTATATAATATCCCATGATAATTGGGATTTAATATCAGATAATAACAAACCCCTAAGGAATAGGGATTTCCTAACAGCAACCGTGTTCAAACTGCGTTATTGACCTCAAACACACAGTTTACACGCCTTCGAGATCGACCAACATCACGAGCTCGTTATTCTAGTCAGTCTTATCCTTAGCTAGTGATTTCATCGAGCTCAACCTTCGGAGACCAATATCTTCGAGTTTGCAACTAGGGCTCGAATAACATACATGCCTCATAGAAGATTCGTTCTTTCAAGCTTGGTGCTTAAGCTCAAGCCTTCTGAACTTGTGCTCGTTCGCCAAGAAGAATCAGTTAGGAATCATGCAAATTTATGTAAGTGTTGAGCCCCTACTTTCCATTTTCAAGCTTACACTTTATAAGTCCATGTTTCGAGGCTCATTTATGACGATTTCGAAATTTTGGTGTAACATCATATTTTTAATTATTAAAATAGAAAACTATTTAATAAATAGTTACCGTACGTGGCCTATGCAATGCTTGTGTTACTTTACTACAACGGAACGAATGATTATGCCTTATAGCAATGCTCTTACAACCATCATGACTTTAATAAATTGCTTATGTTAAAAAGGAATTATAAAATAATATTTCTTGATTACCTTCAATAAATGATTTTTATCATCATGCTAACTCGAAGGATCATTCACGTGCCTTTAAAAAATTACATTTTGTAAAGAACATTTGAACGGAATTTTCATGAAATAGTATTACAAAATCTATTATTCTCACCGTTGCTATATATTTTTATTCAAATTATAAATTTACTTCATGAGAATAATTGAATTGTCTTCTCACTTGTATACAATACAATGACCGATTCTAAAAGCACAACATTTTCAAACCTTATTATTAGTGCAATAATCTGAATAAGTATTTTATTTTACGAGAGCATAATTGAAAAAGTGATGCATTTAAGCCCTGAATTCTGGTAACATAAACAGATATTTTTGTTGTGTATGCGTTTACTATATAAAAATCAAACCAATTTTTTATGACTTGGGACAATCATTTCCTACAGGCTTAGCGGGAGAGCTTGCAAAACACGGACAAATAAAAATATTATTAAAATAGTTAATTTTTTTAAGAGAATTTAAAATATATGTAAATAATTATGTTGTCCGTATTTTCGTAATGTGACATATGACACACATTAAGAAGTAATTGTGTCTTCACGGAAATTGATTAAGCCCTGGAGCTTGCTTTCAAGCTCCAATGGAGGAGAGACTAGCCTTGAGTCATAGTTCACCACCACCAGAGGAGTGTGTCCTCATGAGAATGCTATTTCTCGAGGATCATATTCCAAGATGTTGTTCCACAAGACCGTCTCTTACACTCAGGTCCTCCAGGTCTGCTAGAAACATTCTCCAAGTGTAGAGCACAGTTGCTAGGTGTTAAGCACAGTGACACTGGACCACAAGCAGCCATCTGACACACTGTTACATAAATTGTGGTGTCGATTCCATGTAAGCGACAAACAGGATATCTCACGATGTCGCTTGACATGGGACACGTGCACCTACCCTCCTGACACTGTGAGAAGCGTGTTACCCCATAAAGTAGTAGGCTGAAACCTCGTAATTGGGCCCACTAAGATACGCAGGGGCCCACTAGCACATTAACTGATAGAATTTACCATTTATTACTCATTTAAAACTCCATTAAGGGAGAATAATTGTAATAACCCCTCATTATAGAATTAATTTCCCCCGGCCATCTATAAATGGGCTAGAGCACAGTTTGTAAAGGATCCCGAATTTTATCTTGACTCAAAACATTGCTAAAACGCTGCCTGAAAACCTCCATAGAAGCTTGATACATCCAAGTTTTTATCATCCTAATTCAAGTGACTCGTGGACTAGGGTTTATCCATAACCTAAACCACGTAAATCTCTTTGTCTCAAATTTCATTTCTTTAAGCTTTATTTTAATTAGTTGTCAGCGAAAAAGCTAGTCAACAAATTCTAAATTGAAACTATACGGGGGAAGCACCCCCTCCACTCGCCCCCAACCTCTCCTCCTATTAAACAAGCAATTTTTTACTTTTAATTTTTTACTTTTTAGGAGATACAGTAAATAATTTTGAGTGTTGTAATATATATGGTAATCTATGTGTAGTTAATGATGTCAAATATTGTAACGCCTCGCGTTTAGGGCACCCAGTAAAATTCAGATATCGGGTTATTTTCATTATCGGAAATTTTACTTCCAAGTATTTTGATACTTGTAAGAAATATGGTATGTCTTGTATGTAAGTTAAGTATTTAAATATTAGTTATGATAAGTTTGGTTATGCAATCAATCTAAGACTACGGTCGCGGACTTAGTCAAAATTCCTAATCGGGTGAAAATCTCAGATCTAAAATATTCTCCAATAATTACGGCGAAAGGAAAATAAAGTTGAGCATAAAATAATTATGAATATGGGAAAACAAATAATTTTAATGAATTTTTCAGGAAAATTCAATATGTGCAAGCTATGGGAAAATACTTAATTCTACTTAAGTTGGAATTAAGACCAATGGAAATTACATAAGTAAAATGATGTAATATTTATTTTTATAAGACTAATGTCATCAAATATTTTTTGTATGACATTCAATTAAATTAAAAATCCTAAGTTCCTTTAGTTGAAAAACTATAGGAAATTACAATTTTACAAAAAGTATTATTCTAGTATTGGGGAATAAGTAGCTTTATTTAAAAATTAAAGAAAATAGGAGAGCATAAGTGTCTTTTAGAGGGATTGGCTGGCATGTTAGGGTGCGGTCTTCTGAAACCCTATTTATGGTTAAATATCTACATGATCACTGTTAGGGTTTCCTGTTTGTCTTCTTTATGTTATGTATGTTAAGTTGTTCTTACTAAGAGTTTCGTTTACCTAGTTGTTTCATGTTGTATGGTATATTAAAAATGTGTTAAGTAAAAGGCAAAAAAGGCAAGTAAATAGAGCAAGCAAAAAAGCCATTCCAAAAATTATGTACAGCTGTACTCGGGGCCTCGAGCATTTAATTGTTTATACCCCAATAAAAGGTGGCTCGCATGCCTAATTACAATGTAAAAATAAAGAGGACAGCCTAAATCTCCCCAGGAGGAACCTCTTCAATGATATCTATTGTGGGGTCAGCCTCAAGAGTTTTGCCAGCTTCCCTAGCAGCAGTAGCTTCGGTGGCATGCGTCTCCCGTAAGCGCTCCTCGAAGAAAAGGCGAGTCTTGTCAGCCTCCCAGTGAACTCCAGTTCCATATCCCTATTATGGAACCAGGCCACGTAGAACACATTCTCAGCTATAGTGTTGAGCTCCTTCTTGAGGACCTCCACTTCTCACTGAAGGGATTCATCCTTCCCCGTAGCCTAATGAGTCTTGTCCTCTGCCGCTCGAGCCTTATCGAGTGCCTTTGTGGCTTTACCACGGACTCTAGTTGCATCCTCTGTGGCCTGAGAAGTATCTCCTCCAGCTTTCGCAACTTCTCTCTTGGCTTGGGCAGTCTCCTCCTTGGCTCTCCGGGCCTCATCCCTGGTGACCTTGGCCTCTTCAACTGCCTTTGTTGCTGACTCTTCGAGAGCCTGGGTACGGGCCTACTCCGCCTCCAGTGTCGTCCACAGACGGGTCAGCTCCTCTGAGAGGGTACTTTCACCTTTTCCTTTAAGGCCACCACCCTCTCTTGGGCCCGCCAGAGTTCATATAATTTCTCCATCATAATGTCCCCAAGCTATTGAGCCACTAAGTCCGACTGAAAGAAAAACAATTAGTCAGTTTACATACATATTATGGACAAGAGACAAGTTGTGGAGAATGTAACTTACCCTAACTGTGGCATAGCGACATGTGGAGACGAGAGACGCCTCATTGTTATTGCCTAGTTGGGAAAAATTGGGAGCAGTCAGCTCACACATAGTTGAGCTGACTCACTGGAGTAGCACCGCTACTAGCAGAGCAACGACACCGTCGAGCTTCTCTGCAAAGAGACTCTCCAGTTGTGCCTGACCTATCAGAGACTCCGTGTGTCTTTCCCTTGGGGACTTGAGCTAGAGAAGGGCATCAGATGTCTCGTGTAGGGCTTGTTTCCCTCCTCCATGCGTGCCTCAAAATGCTCAAGCATGGCGTGAAAACTCTCAAGTAGCGCCCCTCCATATTTCTCCGGTTACACCAAGAGACGGGGAATGTTCTCCACCTCCGGACTCTCCACCCCAGGGTTCCTCAGCAACTGGAGAAAGTGACGAGAATATTTCGAGGACAAGCATTTCTCCATCTGAGGAACCTCTCCTCAGGGTGGTGAGGTTTGCTGCCTCTTCATTGGCAGGGAAGGTCCCACCTCCTCGTGAGGTCGCTAGGACGTTCAAGTTGCGGATCCGCTAGATCTCGCTCCAAATTCAATTGTTGTGTGAGCAATGTTAACAAGCCCCATTTGCTATGCAAAGGAGATAGCGAGTGTTAAAAAAATGAAAAGATAAAGGAAATACATAAAATTGAAAAATGGTCAAATCAATAGCATGCGGGCTTCTCGGGAAGCCCCACCACTGTATGGCTTCTCCAGATGAAGAGTTGAGTGCGCAGACTACCTTACAAGCCTACCCATCTCCTGTGTAGTATTTGTCTCATACTGAAAAAAAAAAAAAAAAAACATTTTCCATGGAATGATGTCACATTGTGCAGTGGCATAAACTGTTAGGATTTATGCTCTAAAAGCATGTAAAGACATTTTATTGATTTAAATAAAAGTACAATTTTATTATATTTGAATGTGATAATTATTTTATAATAATTTATATAAATATCAAGAAAATTCCATATTCATTTATGAGGGTATGATATTTTATTAGTACGAGAGAATTAAGATCATATACAATGAATAAAATAATCAGTAACATATTAAAGTAATGAATTAATGAATAGTTACTATTACGGTTTACTAAGCATACGGGATGCAAGTAGTCTAGATTCGGATTAATGATGTTGATAGACATCTTGGTAAAGGTATTGTATATAATAGAGATTATATATGAAAAGAGCGATATGAATTAACTATCTTTATAAACTTAGTGTTTGCCATAAAGATTTAATTCTTATCATAATAGATGATCATTCGTAGATTAGTATAAATCCTGAGTAGTCATGAACTCTTGTTTGTACTAATTGGATCTTTTAATTCAATCGTTAAGGTTTCTTAGTATAATGAGTCTAGTGACTTTTTTATCGGAGATTCAATATCATGAATGGCAGGGAACATAATTTACAATATTGGAATCCATACTTTCTTAACGGGTCGAGTATTGGTTCCCTTAAAGGTTAATTCTGGAACTGAATAGTTATTGAGCGCAAATCTATAATTTTATTATAGAATAATTATTCGCTAGTGAATCAATAGTACTTAAGGAACGAGAGGTAATTAGAAGTGTAAATCGATAATTTTGACCAGCTCTAATTAACGAACCAATAATTGGAGGATAAAACTACATTTATTGATTATATCGATGGACTACAAAGAAAACTCTATAAATACAATTCTATAAATACTTAGAGTGCAATTTCATATTTATAGTGGAGTAATCATGGAATTAATAAATAAAATTATTATTACAGAGTTTGATTAATAATATGTTATATTGGAGCTTCATATTATAGGTCCATGGTCCCCATGTCACCTCTGTCCTACACTATCAAGGGTAAGGATGTCATAAGGAAGATTTGTAGAGAGAAGACTTAATTGCAAATGAATTAATTTTTCGAGCCAAGGAAAAAATTAAGTGATAATTATGGGTAATTAATTAATTGTGAATTAATTAATTATTTAACTATATAGTTTTTATTCTGAAAAACTTTATGTTAAAATAAATATTAATCATGTTTGGATTAATATAGAAAGATTAATAATTATCTTATTATAAGATATTTATTTATTTAATTAAAACTGATATTTTAAGATAAAGTAAACTTTGAATTAAATGATATTTATTTTGGGATAAATATATTGTCTTAAAAATTAATTAAACAAACAAATGAGAAAATCAGGGAGAGCCATATAGTGGCTCACACCACTTAGTGTAAAGTACAATGAGTGGTGCCACCCAGTGATATTTTCTATCTCCGGGATTTGAATTTTGAATTTCAATTTAATTATTCTTTTTTAAATATGATTTAAATTAAATAACTAAATAAGTTGTAACTAATCAATTTTATTTTAAATAAAATAAAGATTAATTAAATTATTTAATTAACTTCATATACGTGAAAGAAGTAATACTTTCAGATGAAGTTTAATAAGTTGTTTTTTATTATCAGACTCTCTAAAAGAAAGAAATGATAGAATTTCCTAAACCTGAAATTCTAGAAATTTCTATAGTATCTCTCTTCTCAATCGCCTCTAGATCTCATGTGTTGAGTACATTTGAATCCTACGTGCCCACACACGTCTTTGTGTGCTTGAGGATTGGCTTGGAAGGCTAAGGTGTGAGCTTTCATAAAGGATAGAAAGATTGTTGATTTATATGAAAAGATTCAAGGATACTTGATAGGCTACGAGAGGTAATCTCTATGTCTTTTATGTGTTATTTAATATATCTATATATGTATGATCCTTGCTGGTATTAATAAATTTTTAAAGTATCTTATTTCGATGTGTATTCTTATTTTTCTCAATTAATACCAACAATTGGTACCAGAGCAGTCTACATATATATATATATATATTAAAGGTTGTGTGGGTTTCTTGCATTTGTTATATATATATATATATATTGATATATATATTAAATGGATGGGTGTGGTTTTTGAATGTATGGTTGAGTGATAGATCGTTAATTATATGGTGCAATTGGGTTAGGAATTTAAATTTCTAGATCTTGTGTAAGGCATAAAGGGCATAAGATTGTTCATAATTTTTATTTTTGAAATTCATATATGAAAGTTTTGTACACAAGAGAAAAAGGGACCCGAACCACCAGCCAAACTCAGCGACCCAAGCCCCCCAGCTGCATGCAAGCCCAGTGAGCTCGAGTTCCCTGCACCTGGGGTGTCCCCCGCACCTGCGCCAGGCCCACGGCCACCATAGCCTAGCCGCCCGACCCCACTGCCCCATTTCCCTACGTGCCCATGATTCTGCTCAGCTAACCTGCGCCCAAGCGCAAGCCTCACGCGCACACCAAGCCGCACCTGGTCCCGTTGGTGATGTACTTGTACCAACCAACCAGCCATAACGAGCCCCTTAGTGCTGTCGGCCCCAACCCTAGGGCACCAATTCTTGTGCCCAATCAGAATCTCTATTTTTGTGTTGATTATCTTTTATTTAATTTATTTTTTAAGTTGTTTGAATTTGAAAAATTAATTATCTTATTTTATTTTTGTTAGAAAAATAAAGTATCTTTTAGTTGGTTAAGATCTTATCTTAAGTTTAAATAATTATTTAAATTTGATTCTTCTAATTATTTAAATTCAACTAAATTAAAAAGATGACAAAAAGGGATATTTAATTAAAAAGTTAGTTTCTAATTAATTATTTGGGTCTAATAAATTCCTAAGAATTGTAAAGATGAGCCAATATGAGAAGAGAAACATTCTTGGAATCTTGTGTTGGTATTAAAAGTGTAAATCAGAGATACGCAATGGAGAATTTGGGTTTTGAAAATTTATTAATACTAGTCAAAATCATACATATATAGATATATTAAATCACATACAAATAGATTAGAGATTACCTCTTGAATTCCATCAAGTATCCATGAATTTTTTGTATAAATCAATGATCTTCCCATCCATATTCTGAAAGCTCACAACTTGATCTTCTAGATCAATCCTCAAACACACAAGGACGTGTGTGGGCACGTAGGACTCAGCATGTTGATTTAGGACTTTCTAGAAGTACTCAACACGTGAGATCTAGAAATGTTTGATTGAGAAAAGATGTATTGAATAGTTTTTCAGGTTTAGGAAAAACTATCACTTTATTTTACAGAGAGAGAGAGAGAGTGTGTAACAGTCTATGAAAACCAAATCCTGAAAAGTATCGCTTCTTTTTCAGGTTTATAAAGATAATTTACTAATTTAATTCATCTTTATTTTATTTAAAATAAAACTGATCAGTTATAACCTATTTAATTGTTTAATTTAAATCATATTTTAAAAATAATTAAATTTATATATAATTAAATAAAAAAATTATTTGAAATTCAAAATTCAAATCCCAGGGATACGAAATATCTCTATGTGGCACCACTCACTAAGAATACAGTGAGTGGCGTGTGCCACATTAATATTTTCCCTAATTTTCTTATTTGTGTATTTAATTAAGATTTAAGGCAATATATTTATCCCAAAATAAATATTAGTTAATTGAAAATTAACTTTATCTTAAAATATCAATTTTAAATAAATAAATATCTTATTATAAATAAGATCATTTTTAATCTCTCTTTATATTAATTCAAACATGATTAATATTTATTTTAACCTATAGTTTTTTAAAATAAAAAATATATAGTTAAATAATTAATTAAGTCATAACTAATCAATTACCCATAATTATCACATAATTATTTCCTTGCCCTAGAAAATTAATTCCTTTGCAATTAAGTCATTCTCTCTACAAATCTTTCTTTTTGACATTCTTACCCTTGATAGTGTAGGACAAAGGTAATATGGGGACCATGGACCTATAATATGAAGCTCCAATAAACCAGATTATTAATTTAATTCTTTAATCTAATAATTTTATTTATTAATTCCATGATTACTCCACTATAAATATAGAATTGCACTCTAAGTATTTATAGAATTATATTTACAGAGTTTTCTCTTGTAGTCCATTGATATAATCAATAAATGTAGTTTTGTCCACCATTTATTGGTTCGTTAATTAGAGTTGGTCAATATTACTGTTTTAACCTTCTAACTACCTTTTGATCCTTAAGAACCATTAATTCACCAGCGAATAATTAATCTATAATCATATTATAGATTTGAGCTTAATAACTATTCAGTTCCAAAATTAACCCTTAAGGGAACCAATATTCAATCCATTAAGAAAGTATGAATTCCAATATTGTAAATCATGTTCTCAGCCATTCATGATATTGAATCTCCAAAACAAAAGTCATTAGCCTCATTATACTAAGAAACTTGAACGAGTGAATCAAAAGATCCAATAAACATAAACAAGAGTTCATGAATACTCAGGATTTAGACTGATCTACAAATGATCATCTAATATGATAAGAATTAAATGTTTATGTCAATCGGCAAGTTTATAAAGATAATTAATTCTCATCGATGTTGTCATATATAATCTCTATTATATAAAACACATTTACCAAGACATCTACCCACATCAGTAATCTAAATCTAGATCACTCGCATCCCGTATGCTTAGTAAACTACACCAGTAACCATTCATTAAAGATTACTTTAATATATTACTGACAATTGTATTCATTATATATGATCTTAATTCTCTCGTACCAGTACAAGATCATATTCTCATGAATGAATAAGGAATTTTCTTGATATTATAATATAATTAATTCAAACATTAATTATAACATTCAAATATAATAAAATTGTACTTTTATTTAAATTAATAAAATGTCTTTACATGCTTTTAGGGCATTAATTCTAACAATCTCCCACTTACCCTCAAAGCAAGTAAGGCATTTCCCTTAATTTCATGTTTCGCACATGACCCATAAACGACTTTGCAGGAAGTTTCTTGGCAAACGGGTCTGCCAGGTTCTGTTCCGACGCTATTTTCATAACAATCACATCACATCTGTGAACAATCTCTCTAACCAAATGGTATTTCCTTTCTATATGTTTTTCTCTCTTGTGGCTTCTATGTTCCTTGGAATCAGCTACTACTCCACTATTGTCATAGTACAGGATTAGTGGCTTATCCATATATGGAACTACTTCCAGATCAGTGTAGAACTTCCTCAACCAAACCGCTTCCTTAGCTGCTTCACAAGCAGCTATATACTCGGCTTCCATTGTTGAATCTGCAATAGTAGGTTGTTTAATACTTCTCCAGACTACAGCTCCTCCACCAAGAGTGAATACTGACCCAGATGTCGACTTACGACTGTCTTTGTCTGAATGGAAATCAGAATCAGTGTATCCAGTAGGGTTTAACTCACCCCCTGAATATACAAGCATATAATCTCTCGTTCTCCTAAGATACTTGAGAATGTGCTTTACTGTAATCTCGTGTTCCAAACCTGGATTTTATTGATAACGACTTACAATCCCTACTACATAGCATATTTCAGGCCTAGTACACAACATAGCATACATAAGACTCCTAACTGCTAAAGCATAGGGATACTTTCTTATGTCCTCTTTCTCCTGAGGTGTCTTTGGACATTGATCTTTAGAAAGAGTAATTCCATGTCTGGTCGGTAACTGACCTTTCTTGGAACTCTCCATGGAGAACCTTTCAAGCACCTTATCTATATAACTAGCTTGAGAAAGTTCCAAGAGCGTGTTCTTCCTATCCCTTATGATTTGGACTCCTAGAACATAGCTCGCCTCGCCCAAATCTTTCATTTCGAACTTTTCAGCAAACCACTTCTTTACATTTGACAATGTCTCTACATTGTTGCCAATGAAGAGAATGTCATCCACATAAAGAACTAGGAAAACCATCACTTTTCCTTTGATATATTTATATACACACACTTCGTCGACATTCTCTTTGAAGCCATATGTTTTAATTATTTCATCAAAGGTGATATTCCAAGATCTAGATGCTTGTTTTAATCCATAACTGGATTTCAACAACTTACACACCTTTTGATCTTCCTAATTCTTGATGAACCCTTCTAGTTTCACCATATAGATACTTTCATCAAGATAGCCATTAAGAAAGGTCATCTTGACGTCCATCTGCCATATCTCATAATCATACATGGTAGCTATGGATAAGGGGATGCGAATGGATTTCAGCATGGCCACAGGAGAAAAAATTTCATCATAATCAACACCTTCTCTTTGAGTGTAACCATTAGCTATTAGCCTTGCTTTGAAAGTCTCCACTTTCCCATCTACACCTTTTTTCTTCTTGTATATCCATTTACACTCAATGGGCCTGACATCTTCAGGTGGGTCTATAAGTTACCAGACAGAATTGGAATACACGGATTCCATTTCTTTGTTCGCGGATTCTTGCCATTTCTCCTTTTCGGGACCATCCACAGCCTCTTTGAAGGTTAATGGATCGCACTTGTGTGTATCAGAAACAAGGACATGTGCCTCATGTTTGTAGCAAACAGATTGTCTCACAATCCTCCCACTATGACATTGCACTCGGGTTTCCTTTTTATAAATAGTGGTTTCCTTAGTTTGTCATTTAAAGATGACGATGGAAGTGATGGAATCTTATCAGCTGTGAGTTCCTCCATAAGTACTTTGCTCTAATGTTTATAGTTATTTATATAGTCGTGTTCAAGGAATGCCGCATTTGTTGAAACAAATACCTTTTGGTCTATGGGACTATAGAAGTAACCACCTCTTGTTTATGGAGTGTAGCCCACAAAAATTTTTACTTCATACCTCAAATTAAGTTTCCCTAATTTTGGTCTAAGAACATGATCAGGATAGCCCCAAATGAATAAATGGTGCAAACTAGGTTTGTTTCCATTCCACAGTTTCAGTGGCCTTTTGCTTATGGTCTTAGATGATACCACATTCAAAATATAAGTCGTTGTTTGAAGTGCATATCCCCATAATGAGAGAGGAAGTGAAGAGTGGCTTAACATATACCTAACCATGTCCTAAAATGTCTTGTTTCTTCTTTCTGAAACACAATTTTGTTGTGGCATTCCAGTTGTTATGAATTGTGATAGAATACCGTGCTCCATCAAGAAATCTTTGAATTCTAAATCCAAATATTCACCACCTTGATATGATCGAAGTGTTTTAAGAGTCTTACCTAATTGCTTCCTAGCCTCAGCTTTGAATTCTTGAAACTTACCAAAGGCTTCAGATTTCCTAAGCATTAGATAAGTATGGCCATATCTTGAGTAATCGTCAATAAAAGTGACGAAGTACTCATACCCACCTCTTGCTTGTGCATTTATTGGACCACAGACATCGATGTGTACAAGCTCCAAATGTTCTTTAGCTCTATTGCCTTTCACTAAGAAAGGACGTTTGGTCATTTTGCCTTCTAGATAGGATTCACAAACTGGAAGAGTTCCAACTCTTAGTTCTCTCAAAGGTCCATCTTTTGTTAATCGGTTTATTCTGGCTAGTCCTATATGACCAAGTCTAAGATGCCAAAGATATGTGTCATCCTCATTTGAAACTTTTTTCCTTTTGTTTCCTTGCGATTTTGCTACTTTAAATAATTCCAAGTTATTTAGCGTTCGTTCATTACGTTTAAGCATATACAGTCTGTTTGTATGTTCTGCTTGACAAATTTTGAAACTATTCTTTGAACTAACAATCACATTATTATTAAGAGAAATATCAAGAAATTGTTCATGCAATAAACATTGTTCAAAACAAGATAATTGTTCCCAAAATATAAACGGACTGTTCCCTTTGCTCTAGCTGAAACGAGTGCTCCACTTCCAACTCGCATTGTCACCTCACCATCAGCCAGTTCCCTTGATGACTCAAGTATCTGCATAGAAGAACAAACATGATTAGTGGCTCCTGAATCTAAAACCCAGGATGACATATCGTCTTCCACTACACAAGCTTCAAGTACAAGCAAATCATATTTACCTTTCTTTTCCATCTCCGTGAGATACTTTTTACAGTTTCTCTTCCAGTAACATTTAACTCCACAGTGGAAACATTTTCCTTTTGGTTCTTTCTTCTTTGAGTTGTTGTCATTCTTGTTCTCCTTGGCTTTTGGTGCCTTCTTGCCTTTGTTGGACTTCTTGTCCTTGTCATTGTTATTCTTCCTCTTCTTGGTTTTATCCTTAGAGATTGAAGGTTTCTCCTCTGCCACATTTGCCTCAGTCTCTTTGGTTATGGTTTTGTTAAGAGACTCAAATGTCTGCAATTCATTCAACTGCTGGGTCATGTTGAATTCCAACTTATTCATAATATAGTTGGTTGTGAACATAGAGAAAGTAGGAGTGAGCAATTCAACTATAATGTTTACTTGTGTACGCTCATCAATGACGGCCCCATGTATTTTTGCTTCATGCAGCACGTTAATCATGTTCAAGACATGTTCACACACAGAAACACATTTCTTCATCTTAGTAATCATGTAGGTTCTAGTAGCCTCATATCTACTTTGATCAGATTGCTGCCCAAACATGGCCAGCAAAGATTCCATTATCTCAAAAGCAGTTTCCATGGGTTCATGCTTTATTCCCAGAACATCATTCATGTTCACAAGCATGTAACACTTAGCCTTATTGTTGGATTGAATCCAGGCGTCATATTTGTCCCTAATATTCTTCATGGCAATGGCAGTGGGCTCTTTGGGACATTCCTTAGTTAGGACAAATTTATGGTTCTCACAGATTAACATCAGAATCAAATTCGATTCCCATCTTATAAAATTATCACCATTAAGTTTTTCAAGTGAAAGTAAAGCAGTTATTGGATTGCCACCGTTTGACATTACTGAAAGAAATGAAATACAATAATATTACTATTTGAAAGATATCAATTTTTCGGAAAGTAAATATGATGCATGAATGCAACAATTAAAACACATAAACTAACATTTACTATTCCACGATAAAACTACCCAAAAAATAAAGTGTCACCTTAGAGTCGGTCAAGTTAAATTCACATAGTTTATAAGACAATCTTAGCTTTATTATTTAAAACTTAAAATAAATCTTTATTTCCTCTTTTAAAAATAAAGTATCACTGGTTTGGTCAATATGCAATTATCCACCGCAAAAGCTTAATTGCATCTTTGTAAGTGTAACCCATTATTTCATAATTCATCACTTAACTTAGAGAGTGCTGCCTTAGGGTCGATCAAGCATAAAATACATCACTCATTTCTATCTTCGTAAGAAGCCAACCTTGATATTAATATGTCTAGAAACCTTCCTTGGGGGACAGAGACAAGGTTGTCTCAGGACCCTATTCATATCTCACAGTGTTGTACTAATAATGGAGACCATAGGTCACATTGAAATGTTCACCTCCTCCCACTTACTATTGTAGAAATAATGTGTTTTATTAAACTAATCAATTAATCACTAGTTTAGTAATCACCCTATGAATGTAATTAATTACAAAATACATTTAATTATAAAAAAGCATGTTTCCACAATTAATGTGATCAAGAAAATTACCCATTACATTCATCTAACTTTAGGAAAACACTTTTTAAATAAAGTTGGTTATCTTAAAGGCCTATAATAACTATTTCCATTATTATGGTGTGAGTTACCAAGTTTAACTAATTTAATACTTATTAGTTTACATGCAATTGATTTCTCCAAAATAATTCACACAAACAATTAGGACAGTTCTTAATAACCATATATCTAAAAGATGCATGATTAATGAAAAACTGTATGGGGTTTCATGAATGGCATGTAATTCAATAATGCATGATCATGTTATCAATCAAATATTAATTAACATTTACTTAAATAATTACAATAAATAAATAAATAAACAATAAATGATGAATCGAGTACTATTGGGTTTTTCTAAATTTACAACCTTTGAAGAAATAGAAATAAAATTACAAAATAGCTTTTGAGTTGTTTTCAAGACTCCAAGAATGTTTCTCTTTTAGGCTTTCTTGCTAATCTTTGGAAGTTTGTTAGGCCCAACTAATTAATTAGAAACTAACTTTCCAATTAATTCATTTAATTAAAACTAACTTTTAATTAAATAACCATTTTTGTCATCTTTTTAATTTATTTGAATTTAAATAATTAAAGAATCAAATTCAAATAATTATTACACTTAAGGTAAAATCTTAACAAACTAAAAGATATTTTATTTTTCTAATAAAAATAAAATGAGATAATTAAACTTTTAAATTAAAATAATTTAAAAATTAATTAAATAAAGGATAATTGCACAAAATTAGGATCTATAATTTGGGCACCAAGAGTGGTGCTCTAGGGTTAGGGCCGGTGGCATGGTGAGCCAAAGGCTCGGCAAGGGCGGCACAGGTGGCTAGGGAACCGCACGCCGTAGGGGCACAAGCTGGCTCCAGGCACACAGAGTCGTGGGTGCGCAGAGGTTCAGGCTGGCGAACGCTAGACGCAAGGCCTCGGTCTAGGTGACACGCGCGGAGAAGGGTCTCGGCCTGGGCAACACGCGCGGGAACAAGGGTTGGCCTGGGTCCTTGCGCGCGGCTAGCTAGTCACCGAGGGGCTCATGCCATGTTCCTCCAAGGTGCATGGCTCAGGTCCCTTGTTCTTCTTTTTACTTGTGTATAGATTTTCAGATCTCATATTTCAAAAATAAAATTACAAAAAATCATATGTCCATTATGGCTTACACAAGATCTAGAAATTCAAATTTCGAACCCAATAACACCATATAATTAACGATCCATCATTCAACCATACATTCAAAAAATATATCCATCAATTCAATATACATATCAACATACATATAATAAATGCAAGAAACCCATCAGCCAAACCCAGCGGCCCAAGCTCCCCAGCTGCACGCAAGTCCTGCGAGCTCAAGATCCCTACTCTGCTTGCGTCACCTAGGCCTGCGCACCTACCCCAGGCCCACGGCCGCTAGCGCCCAGCCACGAGGCCCCACAGCCCCATCGCCTTGTGCGCCCGTGCGTCTACCCAGTTGACCTGCACCCCTACGCCCAAGCGCAACCTCGCCCACGCACCAAGCCGCACCTGGTCCCTTCACCGACATACCTGCACCAACCAGCCAGCCATGCCGATCCCCTTAATGTTGTCGACCCTAACCCTAGGGCACCAATTCTTGTGCCCAATCAAAATCCCTATTTTTGTGTTGATTATCTTTTATTTAATTGAATTTTTAAATTGTTTAAATTTGAAAAATTAATTATCTTATTGTATTTTTGTTAGAAAAATAAAATATATTTTAGTTGGTTAAGATCTTCTCTTAAGTTTAAATAATTATTTGAATTTGAATCTTATAATTATTTAAATTCAATTAAATTAAAAAGATGACAAAAGGAGATATTTAATTAAAAATATAGTTTTAATTATATAAATTAATTAGAAAATTAGTTTCTAATTAATTATTTGGGCCTAATAAATTCCTAAGAATTATAAAGATGGGTCAATATGAGAAGAGAAGCATTCTTGGAATCTTGTGTTGGTATTAAAAGTGTAAATCAAATATACGCAGCGAAGAATTGGGGTTTTGAAAAATTATTAATACCAACCAGGATCATACATATATAGATATATTAAATTACATACAAATAGATTAGAGATTGCAACTTGAAGCCTATCAAGTATCCACAAATCTTTTTGTATAAATCAACGATCTTCCAATCCAGATTCTCAAAGCTCACAGCTTGCTCTTCTAGACCAATCCTCAAACACACAAGGACATGTGTGGGTACGTAGGATTCAAAAGGTTGATTTAGGACTTTCTAGATGTACTCAACACATGAGATCTAGAAAGGTTTGATTGAGAGAAGATGTATTGAATAGTTTTTCAGGTTTAGGAAACATTATCGCTTTCTTTTTCAAAGAGAATGTGACAGTCTATGAAAACCAAATCTTGAAAAGTATCGTTTTTTTTTCAAGTTATAAAGATAATTACCTAATTTAATTAATATTTAATTTATTTAAAATAATATTGATCAATTATACCATATTTAATTATTTAATTTAAATCATATTAAAAAAAAGAATAATTAAATAAACAAATTATTTGAAATTCAAAATTCAAATTCCAAGGATAGGAAATATCCCTGTGTGACGCCACTCACTGTTCAATAGAGTGAGTGGCGTGAGCCATATTAGGGTTTTCCCTAATTTTATCATTTGTTTTTTTAATTAATATTTAATACAATATATTTATCGCAAACTAAATATCTTAAAATATCAGTTTTAAATAAATAAATATCTTATTAAAAATAAGATAATTATTAATCTCTCTTTATATTAATCCAAACATTATTAATATTTATTTTAACCTACAATATTTCAAAATAAAAACTATATAGTTAAATAATTATTTAATTCATAATTAATCAATTACCCATAATTATCATATAATTATTTCATTGCCCTAGAAAATTAATTTTCTTGCAATTAAGTCCTCTCTACAAATCTTTCTTTTTGACATCCCTACACTTGACTGTTGGGTTTTATGCCCTTATAAAACTATGTCAGGCATGTAGCACGATTTCATATTATCAATAAAAATAGTAGAAATAATTTAGTTTGACAACCGTGTTGCTTGTTGTTTTATTACATGATTATTGAAATAATACAAACATTTATAAAATCTCAAACATATGGATAGTTACAATTATAATGACTAGGTCACAGTGGATTATAGTTGTAATTATATGTTCAAAAGAACGAGTCCTAATATTAGATCAGTGCATTGGATTTTCACTGATTGGGCAATATACCATATGATCTACTTACACATTCGGGGTGTGATGTCTTGTCCAAGGCATTGACCAAGTAGATAAGATTGGATGTATTTGGTTACATCGAACTAGGACCGATATTGATTATTGATTGATAAATAAGTATCGTTGTTATCAAATATAATCAATCTCACAACATTGACCATATGTTAAGTCGATCTTAATTCTGAGTGATAATATTCTGTTAATTATATTATTTAAATCTTTTGACTTGTTCGTTACCAACTTACCCTACGGTCTAGCCCATACTTACATCTTGGATAATTAGTAGTGTAATTGAGTGGGAGTATTATTCGTAGATATGAAATCTATAACTTCTGTATGAGAAGTGAAAAGATGATTTCCTTAATTGCTTTGTTCAAAAGGTTAAATGATTGAGATCTCATTTCTGTGATTAAGTTCACAGAAATATCATTTATAAGGAACTTAGTGGGAGTTAAGGATAAAATACTGATGAGGGGTAAAAAGGTAATTTGCACCCATCTCATTAGTAAGTCATCGATAGAGGATTGAATGATTGTAATGGTTATAACAATGGATAACATATTTATGGTTATAAAAATACAATCTATGAATTCAAGAGTTCAATTCTGATTCTATAGTGGAGTCATGAGGAATTAATAAGGTAGTAAAATTATTCGTAAATAAATTTACGGTAACTTATTGGAGCTTAATTTCATGGATCTATGGTTCCCGCCTCACCTTTGATTAAATCATCTAGAATGTCTCAATTAATTGATTTAATTATCAATTAGGATTTTTAAAGTTGACTAGGTCAATTTTGGAAAATTTACTAAGATGTGAGATTTAGAGAATAAAAAAGAATCTTTGGGTAAATTTATTAATATTGATAAATTGGTATCAATATAAACAAATAATATTAAATAAAGTTTCAAATTATAATTAGTTAATTTGAATAAGGATTTAACTAATTAATTAATTAAATAAATAAAAAGTTTTGAATTTAGGCCCAATTGGGATTTAAGTTCAAAACAAAGAGATTGGGCCCAAGTCCATTTGTGGGAGCCCAATGCTTTTATCTATTTGTATATTATTTTAATTAATTCAAATTTAAATTTAAATTTAAATAAAGTTCATTAAGTTCTCTATATAAGGAATATGATATCTAGGGTTTTCAAAAAGAATGAAGTCTCAGTTGATTCATTGAGTAAGTGAAAACCTAGACACTCTAATCATTTCTTAGCCACTATCTATTCTTCTCTTCTAGATCTCTATCTCATATGTTGAGAACCAGCTCACACTAGTTCTAGGTTGATCAAAGGCTTGGTGAGGAAGACTGTGTTGCTGATCTAGTTCAATCTCTTGATAATACTCTGCTACAGAAAGGAATGGCGTTAAATGAAAAAAGGTCAATAACGTTAGAAATGACGTACCTTTGGCATTTTCGCTTTGGTCATATTTGCTATGATAGGATTCAAAGACTAACAAAGGTTGGGCCTTTGAGGGAACTCACCTAGGGTGACCTACTAGTTTGTGAATCTAGTCTCGAGGGCAGAATGACAAAGCATCCATTCTCTGTGATAAGAGAAAGGGCCAAAGAACCACTAGGGCTAGTATGTTCAAATGTCTTGGGACATATGAATGTTCAAGTGAGGGGTGGTTATGAGTATTTTGTCACCTTCATCGGAAATTGCTCTAGAGACTCATGTAAATACCTAAAGCATAGGAATTTTGCGAATTTGTTAAGAAGTTCAAAGAATTCATTGATATGGCTTTAAAACAAAATTAGGTAAAACATTAAAGATCTTGCGATCTGATAGGGGTGGAGGATATTTGTATAATCAGAACCAAGATCATTTAATTGAACTTGGAGAATTGTCTAAAGCAACTGCCCCAAGGACTTCGCAACAGAACAGTGTTGCTAAGCGGTGTGAATCGCGCGTTTATGAAAATTTGTGTTCTATGACAAGCTATTCAACTCTACTAACTTCTTACCCAGATCTTTTCTGGAGACATACTACCTAGACCGCATGTGACATTTTTTTAAATGATGTGACATCTCAAAAGCTTTCTCCAAGACACCACTAGAATTATAAAATGGTCGTGAACCTGGTTTACGTTATTATGGAATTTGGGGGTATCCTATTTATGTCCTGAGGAAAAAGGTAGGAAAGCTAGAACAACGAACTGAGGTTTCCTTGTTTGATGGCTATTCTAAAGGTACTCAGGGTGGTCTATTTTATAGTCCAGTAGACAAGAAAGTGTTTGGCTCTACAAATGCTACGTTTCTATATAATGAGTACATAATGAATTTCAAGTCTCGTAGCAAAATAGTATTCAATGGAAAAACGATAAACTATTGTTCCATCCTCACCGACGCAAGTCGATGAAAACAAGGTAGATTTAGAAACCACTAATCCAAGTCAGAAAGTTACGATGCCTCGTCATAGTGGGAGGGTTTCTCGGAACCCGATACCTATGATATGGATAGTGAAACCCACAAGTGGGTTGGGGACACAAGTAACAATGATTCATTGGCCTTTAAATAGGCAATAAGTAGGTCTGAAAGGGATCTTTCACTCGAAGCCAAGTACCAGGAAATAAATTCTAAGTATTCTTAATTTTTCTGAGATCTTGTAAATGTGTCATTGGTCTTTAGGCCCATGGGGTGCAAGTGGATCGATAAGAAGAAGAGAGGAGCTGATGGAAAGGTCGAGACATTAAAGGCTCGACTCGTGGCAGAGAGAGAAACTTGACTTAGAGAAAAAAAATTCTCCGGTAGCCATGTTAAAATTCATTTAGTATACTCTTATCCATAGCCACGAGTCTTGATTAAGAGATAAGGCAAATGGACATCAAGAAAGCATTTTTAATGGCTATCTTGATGAGACCATAAACATGGATCAATCAGAAGGATTTAAAATAGTTGGACAAGAAAGCCAGAAAACTGAGTAGGCCAATCTATGGACTTAAACAAGCTTTGCGCTCCTAGAACTTAAGGTTATATGAAAACATTAAGACCTGAGGTTTCGAACAAAATGTAGTTGACCCTTGTGTTTGACAACTTGGGGAAAAATACATTGTGGTGTTCTTAATCCTTTATGTAGGTGATATCTTATTCATTGGGAACAATGTCAAGAAATTATCAAACATAAAGAACTGGCTAGAAACGAAATTCCAGATTTCGTTGTAGCAAGTCGTGTTCTTGGTATCCAGAACATCAGGGAAATAAATAACTAAATTTTGGCTCTAACTCAAGTGACCTACTTCAGTGAGGTGTTTAGTCGTTACTCTGTAACAAATTCCGAGAAAGGATGTTTAGCATCTTGACATGGAGTTTATTTTTCTATGCAGCAGTCTCCACAGACTCCTCAAGAGAAAGAAAAGATGTAACGAATTCCTTATGCATTTGCAATTAGAAGTCTAATGCATGATATGTTGTGTGTTGTGACTGGAGATCTGCTATGCAGTGGGAGTGGTGAGCAAGTGTCAGTAAAACCTTGGAAATGAACAATAGATGGAAGTTAGTATCTTTGATGGACTAGAGACTATATGTTAGTCTTTTTAGGTGGATCTTTGAACCTATTAGGCTACACAGATTCAGATTTTAGACTGATGTTAATGACAAGAAGTCTACTTCTGAAAAATGTGTTTACTCTTGGGGGTGGAGCTATGATTTGGAGAAGCGATAGGTTGTCTGCCATCTCAGTAGCTATGATTTGGAGAAGCGTTAGGCTATCTGCCATTCCAGAATCCACCTTGGAGGCTAAGTACATAGCTGCGTCTATGGCGGCTAAGGAAATAGTCTGACTAAGGAAGTTCTATACGGGTCTTGGTGTTATTCCAGAAATGGATAAACCACTCATTTTGTCTAGTGACAGTAATGAGGCAATAGCGAATTCGAAAGAACCTCGAAGTTGCAAAAGAGCAAAGCATATAGAGAGAAAGTACCACATTATCAAGGATGTGTGGTGAAGGAGTGAAGTGAAGGTGATGAAGATAGCATTGGAATACAAAGATATAAGCAGAGAGCATAATTGTGAAGCATGTAGAATGCATGGTTTTGAGAAACATGTCCCATTTGTTTTAAAAGGGAAAGTGGGAGTTTGTTGGGTTTTATGCTCTTAAAAAACCATGTCGACCATGTAGCACGATTTCATATTATCAATAAAAGTAGTAGAAATCATTTAGTTTGACAACTGTGTTGCTTGCTTGTTTTATTACATGATTATTGAAATAAAACAAACATTTATAAAATCCTGAACATATGGATAGTTACAATTATAGTGACTAAGTCACAGTGGATTATAATTGTAATTATATGTTCAAAAGAACGAGTCCTGATATTAGATTAGTGCATTGGATTTTCACTGATTAGGTAACCTACGATATGATCTACTTACACATTCAGGGTGTGATGTCTTGTCCAATGCATTGACCAGGTAGATAAGATCGGATGTATTTGGTTACATCGGACTAGGACTGATATTGATTATTGATTGATAAATAAGTATCGTTGTTATCGAATTTAATCAATCTCACAACATTAATCATATGTTAAGTCAATCTTAATTCTGAGTGATAATATTCGGCTAATTATATTATTTAAATCTTTTGACTTGTTCGTTACCAACTCACCCTGCGGTCTAGCCCATACTTACATCTTGGAGATTTAGTAGTGTAATTGAGTGGGAGTATTATTCATAGATATGAAATCTATAACTTTTGTATGAGAAGTGAAAATATGATTTCCTTAATTGCTTTGTTCAAAAGGTTAAATGATTGAGATCTCATTTCTGTGATTAAGTTCATAGAAATATCATTTATAAGGAACTTAGTGGGAGTTAAGGATAAATACTGATGAGGGGTAAAATGGTAATTTGCACCCATTTCGTTAGTAAGTCATTGAAAGAGGATTGACTGACTGTAATGGTTATAATAATGGATAACGTATTTATGGTTTGAAAAATACGTTCTATGAATTCAAGAGTTCAATTCCGAGTCTATAGTGGAGTCACGAGGAATTAATAAGGTAGTGAAATTATTCGTAAATAAATTCACGGTAACTTATTGGAGCTTAATTTCACGGATCCATGGTCCCCGCATCACTTTTGAGTAAATCATATAGAATGTCTCAATTAATTGATTTAATTATCATTTGGGATTTTTAAAGTTGACTATGTCAATTTTGGAAAATTACTGAAATATGAGATTTAGAGAATAAAAGAGAATCTTTGGGTAAATTTATTAATATTGATAAATTGGTATCAATATAAATAAATAATATTAAATCAAGTTTCAAATTATAATTAGTTAATTTGAATAAGGATTTAATTAATTAATTAAGAATAAAAAATAAAAAGTTTTGAATTTAGGCCCAATTGGGATTTAAATTCAAAACAAAGAGATTGAGCCGAAGCCCATTTATGGGAGCCCAATGCTTTTATCTATTTGTTTATTATTTTAATTAATTCAAATTTAAATTTAAATTTAAATAAAGTCCATTAAGTTGTCTATATAAGGAATATGATATTTCGGGTTTTTAAAAAAAAATGAAGTCTCAGTTGATTCATTGGGTAAGTGAAAACCTAGACACTCTAATCATTTCTTAGCCACTATCTCTTCTTCTCTTCTAGATCTCTATCTCATATGTTGAGAATCAGCCCACACTAGTTCTAGGTTGATCAAAAACTTGGTGAGGAAGACTGTGTTGCTGATCTAGTTCAATCTCTTGATAATACTCTGCTACAGAAAGGAATCAAGGGTTAGAAAGATTAAATGAAAGAGTTGTTCCAGTTGTGCTACGTATTCATAAGTCTCTACATTTTTGTGTTTAATTATGTTAATTTACGAATCTGATTTTCATATGTATGTCATGTTATTCTTTGTTTCTATTATGTGTTTGGAAAAATAATAGGAAGTTGCATCTAGATTTAAATTCCAAGATCCTACAAATGGCCTCAGAGCCTAGGTTGTCTAGATCTAGATGTTAAGAATGCATGATTATATGTTTTTGTTGACATGTTTAATTTTAAAAGTTTAAGTGGATGATACATGAAATTTGATATGAATGTTTATGTGTCATATTGCTAATTTAAGTTGTCATATTTTTCATGCATTTTGAGATCTTAATTGGTGCTTAGTAAAATGCTTATTGAAAAATTGCACAATTTTTTTTTTGGTAGTTGGCGGCTATCAATTGTATGTTTGATTGATATGGTATATATATATATATAAACCTTAGTTAGGGTTTTCATATTAAAAAAAAAATGATAACTTTTTTTTTTATATGGCAACCCCAATTTAAAAAAAAATTGAAAATCTTAAAATTTTGTTTAAATATACGGTTTTAAATATAAATCTTTATATATATATATACATATATATATAATGTTATATATGTTTATATATATTTAAAAAAAAATCGTAACCGTATTTTTTTTTTGTTTATATATATAATATAAAAGTTAGTTAAGATATTGTTTTGTGTTTGTTGTGCTAAAGAATTATCTAAGTATCCAAATTAAAAAATTTGAGATATTTTCTTTAATGACAATTAAATTAATTTTATGCTTAATTAATTATGTGGTAAGTTTTCAATTGGGAAAAACTTTATGATAATTCATTAATTAATTTTGATAACTCAATTAATTGTTCTAGATATTGATTTATTTATTTATTTTAGCAATTGATTTATTTATTTTGGTGATAAATGTAATGATGCATAAATGTGTGTAACATGTCATATAGGTTTTCATGTTAGGCTCATCCAATTAATAAGAAAATTAACATATCTAGCATCATTATTAAGTTATTTTTGCATTTGGACTTTAAATATAAGTATAATGATGGCCCATTTTTTTGTTTAGAAAAATGTGAGAAAACTTATATAAAACTTTCATAAAATGTTAGGTTTTATTTGGGCTCAATTGAACCTGTAAAGTTTAAATTTCTCTCTTGTGAGTGGTTCCACTTGTGAAGGCCCATTTACTTTGCATTACTAGATTGAGTCTAATCAATTGAATAACAATTAATAAAACAAATGTTCAAATTCCTGTCTTTTTGGGCTTTGTGTGGAAGTTAGGGAGCCTTAGTAGTGGGTCTGACATACCAAACCTAGCTCTCCTCCATGCAAGCTCGAATTGTTATGGCCCATTTACCTAAGTTGGACTTAATTGTATTAGGTTATTCTTTTTAGTTCGACATAATAATTGATTATAAACAAATTAATTCTAATTTTTGGATTTATTTTCAATGGTAATTTTAGAATTAATGGAAAAATTATAAACTATGGTTTATTAATTATTTTATTTATTTGGCAAACCTAAGTTGGTTTATTGATTATTTTTTATAATTTGGCAAACTTAAGTTGATTATTAATTATTTTAATAATTTGGCAAACATAAGTTAATATTTTTAAAAAAGAATAAAATACTAAAATATTTAATAATGATTTTTAAAAATTTTAATTCAATCTCCACCGTTAATTTAACAAGGTTAAAGTTTAGTGGGGCCTCATGGCGCTTTGATTTCGTCTCCCTACAGAAGGTGTTCACTAGACTTCTTAACATGGTTAAATTTCTTAGAATAGATGGTTAGAAATGGACCTTCTATAGACGCATCCCTACGGTGACTATAGGAATTAAGTTTATAATAATCAAAATCGTGGGTCAAACTCATAAAATAAGAAATATTTGTGACTCTCGCCTACCGGGACACATGAGTTTTTGTTACTTTGATCGGATGGAATAGGTAGTTAATAAAAGTCTATGACGTTTTATTAATTGAGATGTTTCTCTATTTAACTAAGTGAATATTTGTGAATCTCGCCTACCAGGACACATGGGTTCACGGCTTGTTAAAGTACCTAAGAAATAGAAGATAAGTGTTTTAGTATTTTGCTTATCTCAAAACATTTTGTATGTTATGCTATTTCTAAAAATTTAATAAATAAATGTTTGTCAAGCAATGCGTTGATTTCTACTTAGTTGATATTCGTAGCTTTAGGCTTTCCACCTCATACTATCTCTGATCTCTAAAAGGTTACTCTATGGTGAGAACCTCACGAAATGTTTGTCCAACATCAACATAGTGTTTATTATGGACAACATTGAGTTCGTGATAATCAAAGATATTCTTATTTTTCCTATGCAACGATCACCAAATCCTCCAAAAGAGGATTGTTGATGGTGGTTCGAGCAAAGGAAACGATGCTGATACTACTAAACAAGCTCAAGGAAAAGATGCTTTAAGCTTCTTCTTCGAAGAGCAAATGAGGAAGAAATTCGTACAAAAAGAACAAGTCCACTGGCAAGGCACCAAATGCTGCAAAGCATCTTGGAGCAGGGTCTAATTATAAGTACTAAAAAAAAAAGGGGAGTGTTTCCAACTGCAAGGAGACTGGGAATTGGAACAAGATTGCCCAGCACTCAAGGCATATGAAACCCAAAATAATTAAATTTGTCTTGGATGCATGTGATTTTAGAGGATGATACTTCGGTTTTGGATCGTTAAATCAAAATCTACTAAACATGCATGTACCTTTTTACACTTTTTTAGCATTGGGAAAGCCATGAAGGATAAAAAGCCACACATTGGAATCCATCAAGGGTTGTTCGTATCAAACAAGGCAAAAGGATAAGCTTGAATGAATTTTCGAAATAAATATATTGTTTTAAGACAATGTTTATTTTATTCCGATTTTGCAATGGAAATTTTAATTTCAGATTTTCTTATTACATCAAGTTGTCAATACTAGCCTATGATATGTAAGAAAATGTTGTGCAAATTTTCAAAATTTCTGATCAATTGAGTCCATGTGTTTGGTTAGATTGCATTGGTAGTTGTTTCGATCCATGAAAAAATGAATGTTTAGCCATGATTGGAAAAATTATTTGCAATTTGAATTTGAATGTATGCATTGTAAAAAATTGGCTTGTGGTTTGATGAATGAATGAATCTAGAACTTGTTTGTTTATCATTTGAGACGAAATCCTAGATGAGATATGCTTAGGAAAGTGATTTAGGCAATTTCTTGGAACGTTTGAGCCTTTCAAGCCAACCCAAAAGTAATTTCCCATTGTTATCCTTGTTGAGCTTAAAATTATCCTCTTTGTTGTTTGACACCAATTGTGAGCCAAATAGACATTTTTGTTAGTTTTCATTCCTTTACCAAATTACTATGAGCATATGGATAAATATTGAGGAATTAATTGTAATGGGATGTGATTAGTTTTTGTAATTTGGTGTATTGTAATGAAGAGTAAAAAGGTTGAGAAATGAAAAAAAATACAAAAACAAAATAAAAGAAATTTGAAAATCCAAGCTACACTCTTGTTATTCTTTCACAAAAACAAGTTTGGGTGAGTTTAGTTTGAATAAAAAAAATGATCAAGTGAAATAAGTGTTTCTCAACCTTTACTTGGGTTCATATGGGGTTTTCTTTGGGTGAATTGTTGGTTTGTAAGTTCCTATACTCATGGTAATTTGGAGGCTAAATGACATATATCTACCCATTGCCTAAGCCTTTTGTTATGAATCTAAAGTCCTAATAATTATTGAGCATATTTTGTCTCCATTAGTGGAGGGTGGTGAACAGCACAAGCATATGGATTATTGGTTTGATAGTTTGATGGAGAGTTTTGGCATGCATACATAGATTAAATTGTTGAGTAATTTTGGGATTATGGTTGAATAGGCATTCTTGGGATCGAAACGGATTGTTGATGTGGTTTAACTAAACTTCTGGATCGTTTAAGAAATTGGGATTTTGGAATTTTGTGTGAGATTTTCTGAAATTGAGGCTAATTCAGTGTTGTTGACTTGATTCATAAGTTTGTGTAGTTTGTGTTTTTGAGTTGTCTATCTATGGGTGTTTAGTTTGAGTCTTTACTCGAGGGCGAGTAAAGGTTAAGTTTGGGGGAGTTTGTTGAGTCTAGTTTTGTGTTGTGTTTAGGTTGTGTTTTAGGTAGTTTTTATTGATCTTTTTAGTTGTTTAGTGCAGTATTATGCTTTGTTCTTGTTTGTTTTCAGGTTTTAGCTTGTAAATAAAGGAAAAGAACAATCAGAGCAAATTGGCATAAAAATGATGAAAAATTTGCTTTTTGGTGTGTATTCCATGAAAAGATGAATCATCAAGCAATTTTATGGCTTTGGTGAATTTTGGGGACCAAAATCACAAAAATTGAAGAAATTGTTAAGGGTCACAGCGCTATGACGTTGAGCCGTGGCCCGGTCCAAGGCAGAAAGCCTGTTTTATCATAAAATTGACATGGGCTACAGCGCGCCTAACTTTGTATGCCCAGAAAATTTACACGGGCCGCGACGCTGAAGAGGTTGGGCTGCAGTGCGCTTAACATCCACACGAAGCCTAAATTGACACGGGCCGCGGCGCTTGAAATGTTGGGCTGCGGTCTGCATTGCTTCTAAAGAAAAAAATTAGGTTTTAAACCTAATTTCGGGAGGAGAGAAGTAGACTTTTGGGGAGTACGAATTTTGAAGTGAAGAACACACTGTGGAGCATCTCCATTTGTTCTCAACAATTCTTTTTCTTTTTCTTTTTCTTTATGTTTATTTTTTATTCTATGGTTGTTCTTGCCATGGGTATGAACTAATTTTATTTTCTAGGACTTTTAATGTAATCACTTGGATCTTTGTTATTTTCTATGAGGATTTCATGATTATTTATTCACTTCTATTTTAAATTATTTGATATGTTCTTAATGCATGTGAATGTTTGATCACCATTTCCATGATTTATGATTTTGATTCGAAATCTGAAAAGTGAGAATTGATTATGCTATGATTGAATAATCACAATTTTCATATTTGATGAAATACCTAAATGAATTGTGTAGTTTTAGGATTGTTGTGTTCAATGCCTTTTATGTGTAGGAATTTATCACAGGAATGTAGAAAATTCACATGTAAATTGAGTTCTTTGTTTCTTGAAAAAGAGTAAGAATCGTTTTTGTTAATCCGTTATTAGTTTAGGAAGAAGAATTGTGAAGTCTGATTCGCGAAATAATAAAGTGAATAGTTGATGAAATTAAAATCCCTAGTTCTTTATTTTTGAAGTTTTTACAATTATTTGATATCTTTCATAGTGTTATTTTATGTTTATTGCTTTTGTTATTTTAATATTTTTTAAACCAATTTATTATTGACCAAATAGAAATAGAAAATTAATTTGTTGGTAATTAGTAAATCAATCTCCGGGGGAACGATCTGTATTTATCATTGTATTACTTGTGTCGATTACGTATACTTGCGTATAAATTTTAGCGAACACCCCTCTTCTTTGGTGTCTTGGGTACAGAAAAGACCCCTCATTAAATGGCATCGATTGGTGGACCCAACAATAGGGAGTCGACACATGGCATGATCTTTTTAGAGGTGTCAAGCCCCGAGGATGCCCAAGCATCACAGCCCGAGTACAGCCCCTGCAATTACTGAGCTCATGAAAAGTCTCCATTGTCCGAGGATGAGTGAAGACTTGGGGGGAAAATATTGTCCGTGTTTTCGTAATGTGACATGTGGCACACATTAAGGAGTAATTTCATCTTCACGGAAGTTTATTAAGCCCTGGAGCTTTCTTCAACCTCCACGGGAGGAGAGTCTAACCTTGAGTCATAGCTCACAACCACCAGAGGAGTGTGTCCTCGTGAGAATGCTACTTCTCGAGGACCATATTCCAGGATGTTGTTCCACATGACCGTATCTTACACTCAAGTCCCCCAGGTCTGCTAGATACATTCTCCATGTGTGGAGGATAGTAGCCAGGTGTCAAGCACAGTGACTCTATACCACAAGCATCCATCTGACACACTGTTACATAAATCATGGTGTCGATTCCATATAAGTGGCAAGCAGGATGTCTCACGACGCTACCTGACATATGGGAAACGTGCAGCTACCCTCCTGACACTGTCAGGAGTGTGTTGCCCCATAAAGTAGTGGCCTGAAACCTCGTAATTGGGCCCACTGAGATACACAGGGGCCCACCAGCACATTAACTGATGGAATTTACCATTTATTACTCATTTAAAACCCCATTAAGGGAGAATAATTGTAATAAACTATCATTAGAAAATTAATTACCATCAACCATCTATAAATGCTATGGCACACTTTATAAAGGATCCCAAATCTTATCTTGTACTCAAATCATTGTTAAAACGCTGCTTGAAAACCTCCATAGAAGTTTGATACCTCCAAGCTTTTATCATCCTAATACAAGTGACTCGTGTACTAGGGTTTATTCATAACCTAAAGCACGTATATCTATGTGTCTCAACTTTCATTTCTTCACTACTACAAAAACACATTTTGAGGACACCTTTTAGGACACTCACCTAAATGCAAGTTCTAAAAAAGCCTCCTGGACTTTTTAGGACTCGCAAGAATTTATTTTAGGACTCACGGAGCGAGTCCTAAAAACTATGTGTGTCCTAAAAGTTTGAGTTTTTTTTTTAAAACAAATACTTCCTGGACTTTTTAGGACTCGCGTTACGAGTCCTAAAAACTTATGTGTATCCTAAAAGTTTAAATTTTAAAAAATTTCAAATTCCCTCCAATTTTCCTTAAAAATTGTTTTTAGGACTTGCAATGAGTGTCCTAAAAACATATGTGGGTCCTAAAAAACCTTAATAGAAAATTTAAGTGTAATATTAGTGGTGACTTTTAAGGGCTCACTTTGGGTGTCCTAAAAACTTTTAAGTAAAAAATGACAAATAAATGAATAAATTAAAGCTTTATTTTAATAACTAAATTAAAAAAAAAATTCTTTTATTTTTATTTTTTAAAAAAAGAAAAGAAAATTTAATTTTATTTATTTGGGGTTATACCCGAATATTGTATTTAAAAAAAAAATTAACCTAAAACTAAAGTCCTAACCCTAAAATGTTTCACCCTCCCTCTCTCTCGGATTCTCCTCCCTCTCGACCCTCTTCTCCCCTGTCGACCTCTGCGTCTCCTCGTCTCCCTCAGCCTTTCCAAGACCAAGCACATGGCTGCACATGGACGAGATCCGCGGCTCGCTCAAGCAGATGCGCCACATCAATGTCGGTGGCTTGCGGAGGGGCTCGCTGCAACGGTGGCTCACAGAGGTGGTGGCTCGCAGGCGGGTCTTCATTTTCAGGTGGTGACTGGCAGGTTGTGTTTGTTTGGATTTTTAGGTCTTGGGTCTTCTATTTCTGATTTGTATTTGTTTGGATCTTTATTACTTTGACATGGAAAAGTTTTGTTTGAGAATTAGTTAACTAAGCATATGTTATTCAGGTTGAATGTATATAATCATATAATATTATTGGTGTAGATTAATGTTTGCATATGCTTGTAGTTATCTCAACAATGTTTGCTTTGATTTTGTTTTTGTGTATCCTAAATATATTCATTCAACTAATCATAGTAATATTTCTAATACTTTCTATAATTTATTTATTTTAAATACATAAGTATATATTTATTATTCATTCAGCAATAATGGGATTTTAAAAAAATTGGGCATTTTACCCAAATATTGATTTATAAAATAAAATTATAATTAATTAAAAGGTAGTCAAAGAAATTTTTTAGGACACACATTGCAGTCCTAAAAAGCTTTTTTTTGTAGTAGTGAAAACTTTTTAAGACTCACAATGCGAGTCCTAAAAATCCTCAGTTTTGAAGGCTCTCAAATAGAGGACTCGCGCCCCGCGAGTCCTAAAAAGCATTTTTTGTAGTAATGCTTTAAGCTTTATTATAATTAGTTGTTAGCGAAAAAGCTAGTCAACAAATTCTAAATTGAAACTGTCCAGGGGAAGCACCCCCTCCACTTACTCCCAACCTCTCCTCCTATTAAACAAGTAATTTTTTACTTTTTAGGAGATCCAGTAAATAATTTTTAGCATAGTTATATATATATATATGGTAATTTATGTGTAGTTAATAATGTCTAATATAACTTATTAAATTAAAATAAGTGAGACCAATTTTGAATGTAATCACGTACATGTGAATATTATTATGGTATATCATTAAATAGAATATATGAAACTCAATATTAAATTGCACTAATTATTATATGTCTCATTCAATTGTGTTAATCAACGTTAGTACCCATAACAATATTCTTTTATATTAGCAACCATTTGAAATAGGTGATTATTGCTAAAGGGCACTGGTAATGCCTAACACTACAAGGAGATGGCATACTGTTATAATTTAATATCAGATCCCATACATTTTAATTTAATAAGTATTATGGAATATCGCTGACCAATTATATGGTGTCACCTCATGTGGTATTAGACACCTTAAGGTACCAAATAGCAACACTCATAATTTTAATATATACTTAAAAGGGTAAATAATCATTTGGTACCCTGTGTTTTATCAAAATATAGACTTGGTACCATGTATTTTCAATAATGCTCATCCGGTACCCTGTAATTTCAAATTGCGCGTATTTAGTACCCTGCACTCAAATTTGATCAATAAAATTTTATCAATATGATCAAACTGCCCTAAGTTATGTGCATTTAAGTAATTAAATTGAATTTGAAACTCATATAATAAGGGCAGTTTGGTTATATTAATAAAATATTAGTGATCGCATTTGAGTCTATGGTACCAAATATGCATAATTTCAATATACAAGATACCAAATGAACATTATTAAAAAAATAAAACATAAGATACCAAATGAGTATTTACCCTACTTAAAATATTAAATATTTATTAAAATTTAGTGTAAAGTAGAAAAATCAAATTAAATAGATTTTAAATTCAAAATAAAACTTACATTGTTTTACACATTAATGCCTATAAAAGAATAAAATCTCCAATAATCTTTAACAGGTATTATTCTAAATCTCTAGATTTTGTTGGAGGCCGAATTAATTGAAATCATAAACATACTGTGGAAATAAGTCCCTCTCCATACTTTAAACAACAATAGAAGCACAAAACCACCAAGAACAAACATAGCAAAGAACGTGTATTGAGTTAATCCTCCAAACTCTCTACTAATTAACTTTCTTTTTACCGTAACCCTTAACCAATCGCAATTTTGGTTATACTATTTTTAGAAAGGCTTCTCTTATAAGTAGGCCTAGGTTTAACCTTGAAAACCTTTTAGTTATTATTCCATATCTTACAAGAATGCAACTAGATAGAAAGAGAGTATCAAGCCTTTGAAAGAGTTCTCCAAGACTCTAAGAGGAAAGCTATCGAGTGTGGTGTGTACAAGCTTTGAGAGGGTGTGGTCTCTGATACTGTCAACTGTATTGAGGGTGTGTTCCTTGACATTGAGATATTGTTTAGAGAAATGCAAGCACTCTTAATATAAATATAACCCTCGATCAGCACAGTCAACCTTTCTCGAAAGATCATTTAGGGGAATCAGCCGTACTATTTTCTGTAATGTATTGGGAAGGAAAAAAAAGAGTTGTATTTTGAACAAATTAATTACACGGACATAACACATTCAAGTTATAGGCCATACGCATGAAAAAAAACTACCTGCCCCCTATTTTCTGTTTCATTCTTGTCTCTGCCGATTACATTTTGCCACCTAATTTAAAATGCCAAGTATACGTTTGGAAGACCAAATGTTAATAACTCCGTTTGTCTTCCTTATATTTATATCATTATATATGTTGCCTAAAACTAATAATTACTCCTCTCTCTCTCTCGTCTTGGAACTCTCTCTGAAGCTCTCTACCTTGAGTTGGGTTAGACAAGTTCATATTAAATAGTTGAAAGCTTTGGTAAAGGACTATTATGTTAATATTTCTAACGTACGAGCATTATAACATTATCAATTCTGAAATCAATAACAATAAACCATGCTCATGTAATCTGCAAGATCAAACTTTATTTAGGGTAGTGAATTGAATATATAGAAATAAAACATACCTGACATTGAGTCTCCAATGTTCATCTTTAAATTTCTCACGATCTACACAAAGATGATTAGAAAATAGCAATACAAGAGAGAACTTATGGAGGGCAACCCTTACCAAAACCACATGCATATCTTCACCCAACAACATATATGTTTTATATATATATATGTCTCGTATGCCTTCTTACCCTAAGGGGTATATTGGGCCTATTGGGCTTGTATTATTAGATATGGTGGACTATGGTTTAATGGGCCAACCTATAGTCTTTAGGGTGCTACCATGTGCTTCAATTGCAATTAGATTAATATTAACCATCCCATTATGGTATTTAACTATTCGTAGGCACTTTAGAAAATGATTGTGATAATGGAATTATGTTTGTAATTATATTAGTCCATATAAAATTCTAACATATTATTCTATTATGATTTCATTAAATGTAATGTTGTTTGCATCATATGTTGAAATTAATTGAGCATCAAACAATAATCAATAATTAATCAAACATATTCATGCTCAATATTGCACAATGAAATCATCTTATTTAAGGCATCAAACACAATATGAATAAAAGGAAGCTTTACATACCTTTGTGATCAAGTCTATGAATCATCATTCTCCATAATTATGCTCATCACAATTCACCCACCTACATATCAAAGATCAAAGGAGTGCTTGGGGTGTAGATGAACACTACTCTCTCATTTTTCCTCTTAAAACACCAATTGTCCACACACCTTTAATAAAAGGGTGTAACCCTTTTTATAAACTATAATGGGCTTATTAGGCCTAGATACCCAATGAGAGGATTAGTTGCCTTGGCCCAATGGGCTAGCCTAAAGACGTTGAGAGTGTGTCCATGGGCCCCAAGCGTGTTAGTACATTATGTCTATCCCATTATGGCCCGATGGTAATATCATGCAATACAGATTATATAGTGTTATCCAGATTTTCGGATAGCGTTTAGATGGATATCCTCGGGGAAGCAGAATTATCAATGTCTTTCACGGTAGGTGACCAGAGCTCGCGGATGGACAGAAAGGCTTCGCCTCTCCCGTTTAGTGTCCGGATTACTCTTTCAAGCAAACGCGACACGGAAGCTCGTCAACTCTCCCGGACTCCCGAAGGGGTATCCTTCGGGGAAGCTCCTTCCAGGAGAAGCTCTTCAAGTGGTCTTCGCGGAAACAGTTTCGTGCCTCGCACGGAACAAGACCAGGCGGTCGAGTCGTGGAGGAGGCATATTTGGAATGATATCCACCTGACACAGGATCCCGCCTGACACGCCCGACAGGTCAAAGCCGCACACATCCCAGCACGCCTAAGGGTACCTTTTCGCCTACTGTTCCGCTAACAACTTGGAAAAGACGGCTGACTTTGTGTATTCCCCATACTTTCACGTAAATATACCCACATAGAGTCTTGTAGCATTGCTACTACAGTAATTGTATCCCCTATTCATGGCTGGTGTAATTAAGACTCATGGACGTAGAGAAAAACCCTAATCCAAAACCCTAGCTATAAAGACCCCCTCATTTTACAATAGGAGGGACGGCCAAAAAATCACATAGCAAGAACTCTACTAAAATCTCTCTAGCTTCATCTTCTTCAAGAGAACCCGAGAGAAACACTGTGAGTGTGTGAAGTTCTTGTACACCAGCCATCTTACTGTAATTCTTTACAAGGATAATTACATCGACTCGTGGACTAGGGCTTGTTAACGCCTGAACCACGTAAAAATACTGTTTGTTTAGTTACATTTCTGCACTTCTACAGTTCTTATCTTTTTATTATTCTGTTTGTATTCGTTTCCGAAAAACTCGGTAAACATTTTGGTGCTTTCATTGAGAGCTGTAGGAAGTTGTTAGTCAGCTCTTTTTCTGTGTACGCTTTTTGTATTCACTTCGTGCTAAAGAGATGGTGACTACGAGAAAATCCGCGGTTGACAAAAATGCTAGGGTCAACCCCGATACTGTGATGGAAGATGCGGTGCAAAACGAACCCTTAGACTACCAAGGTGAAGACCCGACATCCCGCCAGGATCGGGTCAGTACCGAAGATACGACATACTTAGAAGACGAAGAAGAGTATGTCCAAGACGGTTATTACAAGGACGGCTGCTACTATGAGAAGGACCCAGAACTGGTCCAAGTAGCCGAAGAACTGGAGGTCACCAAAGCCAAGCTTGCTGAGCAGGAGCGCCTCTCCGAAAAAATGCAGCGCATGATGGAGCGCCTCCAAAGCAAGTTCAGAGACCTAGGCGACTCGGACGAGGACACCTCTGTTTTAGGTGGTGCTGATGCCGCTATGCCGGATCCAACCGCTGCTGGACCATCCAAAGCCGCCCCTAACAAGGGCAAAGAAAAAGTTGGAGAGCCTGTACGCGCTGACGCCCCTGCACCTCCTAAAGGCGTGAATCACCAGGCCGACTGCCCCCCCCCCCCCGCGCGCAGAAGGTCTCTGGCGCTCCTAAGCCCAGACGTCCTTCAGCCCCAAGGGGGCACTCCGTGCCTAAAGGGCCCGGTGCTAAGGCACCCAGGCCTAGGGGAAGGAACAACCGCCCCAGTGATTCCGTCAACCAGGACGGTCGGGCTGCGAACTCGCACTCCGAAGATAGCTGGTCCACGGTGGACCTAAGAAGAAGGTTGGAGGCCAAGTATGAAAAGTCCAAAGGAGAAAAGGCCCGGCCTCGCGGAGATGACCTCCGAAATCATATTAATGACAAGCTCCGGGGACGTGACCTCCCGGAGAGTGATACGAAGAGGCTCGAGGAACAGATTGCTGCCTTGACCAAGCTGGTCCGGAAGCAAAGTGGGGCCCTGTCAGACTCTGAGGAGGAAGACCCGGAACCATGTATTCGGAGGATCGCGGAAACGTCCCTCCCGAATAACTTCAAAATGCCTCACATAGAATTATATGATGGGAGGACAGACCCGCGTACCCACCTAGCTAAATACAACAAAATGACGCAAGTGGCGCGTGTCAGTGAGGACGCCAAATGCATGTGCTTCTCACTCACCCTTACCAAGTCCGCGGAGGACTGGTGGAAAAGATTAGCTCCCGGATCAATCCACAGTTGGAAGGAGCTACAGTCCGCATTCAGGAGGCAGTTCATTGCTGCCCGCGACCACGACATGGAGGTTGGTTCCTTAACCAACATCAAGCAGCAACCCAATGAGAACCTCAAAGCTTTCATTCAGAGAATGATGGAAGCTGCTGCAAAGACCAAGGTCAGCGATGACATGAAGCTGATCGCCCTTCAATCGGGCCTTACTGTCGGCTCCCTGCTATGGGGGGAAATGCAAAGGAGACGGGCAGAAACGCTGTCCGAATTCATGTCAAAAGCTCAGGGAATCATCAACCTTGAGGATGCCTACCAGCAGGCCTTTGGAGTTCCCCTAGCTCCAACGCCTTCCGTGACTGCGTCGAGCTTTGCTTCGCAAGCTCCCGCACCAGCCCTCACGCTTCCAGGAGCCCAATTCACTCCAAGTGTGTATGGGCCTTCCGCGTCTGCTCAGACGCCGAGTCAAACCCATTTCTCTGGGTACAGAGCTGTACAAACCGGATGTAGTATCGCTCCTGGCATGCCGCAGCCGCAAGCGGAAGCCCCAGAACGAAATTTGAGCCAATCGCGGAGCAAACGAAGCGGAAGAAACTCCAACCGGGGAGACAATTCAAAGAAACCCCGGAAGGACTATGAGCCCAAGTTCACGGAGTATACCAGTTTGATAGACTCGCGAGAGAATGTCTATCGGGCGACCTGTAATATGGTCAACTACAGGAAGCCCCCGAAAGTGTCTCACGGAGGGAGGCGTCCGCGAGACTCCAATAAGAGGTGTGAGTTCCACAGAGACGTGGGGCACACCACGAACGAGTGCCTTCAGCTGAAGGATGAGATCGAGTCCCTGGCAAGAGCGGGACACCTCGGTCAGTGGGTGAGGATACCCATTATCTATCCCGGACAGGGAGTAGTTCACGGAGCTGCATATTCCCCGGGACAGAGGGGGACCGCTAGCGCTCCTGGAGCCGGTCACCCCCAAGCTCCCGGGTCTCAGTTCCCAGCGCTTCCTGCTCCAACCGCTCCGGCACCCATTGCCTTGTTGGCTCCAGGACCTGGCAACCCATATCCGCCCGGCCTTGCTCCGCCACCCGTTGACGGACACATAGCTACCATTTCCGGAGGACCGCACCTTGCCGGAAGCACCCGCAACTCCCAGAAGAGGTACTTGAGGGAGTTAGAACACACCGGGGAGATGTGCGCCTTGGTTCAATCACCTGCTCAGCGTCCCCGAATGATGGATCTTCCCATCACCTTCACGGAGGACAATGCTCGACATGTGCACTTCCCCCACAACGATCCCCTCGTGGTGGAAGCCCAGATTGCCAATAAGAAGGTCTCACGGATCTTGGTCGATAACGGAAGCTCCGTAAACATCCTCTTCAAAGCGGCCTTCCACGCGATCGGATTAACCGAGACAGACCTGACCCCATGCCCCATCCAGCTTCAAGGGTTCAATGGGGATGCACTCATGCCATTAGGCAAAATTCAACTTCCAGTCACCCTCAGAGGAGAAAGCGACGCTTGTGCCTTCAAGCACAGCACATTCGTGGTGGTCGACTGCCCCACGGCGTATAATGCCATCCTAGGCCGACCGGTCCTAATAGATTGTGGGGCCATAACCTCGATACGCCACTTATGCTTGAAGTTTCCATGCGACGATGGGCGTATCGGCACCCTCCGAGGAGACCAACGAAGTGCACGAAGCTGTTATAACGTCTCCGTCCGATCCGTCTACACGGTCCAGGAGACGGTTGCTGCCATCCCTTTGGCGGAAGAATTACCAGAAACTGGGGGTGCTCAAGAGGCATACTTTGACGAACTCGACCCAAGAGTGGGAATCGAGAAAGCAATAGAGCCGATGGAGGAAGTCGAAGAGGTGATCCTCAACCCGGGAGATCCCACCAAAGTCATTCAAGTGGGGAAAAACCTGCCGTCGGCCATTCGAGATAAGATCGTGGCCACTGTGAAGAATAATCAGGATATCCTGGCATGGTGCCACGCTGATATGACAGGGATTAATCCTAATGTTGCGTGCCACGCACTCAACATAGACCTATCTGCAACTCCAATTCGCCAAAAGAGGAGGCCGTTAGACCCAGTGAGGGCCGAAGCCGTCAAAGCTGAAGTGGACAAGCTGATGTCCATAGGCTTTCTCCAGGAGTCACACTATCCCGTGTGGTTGGCCAACCCAGTTCTGGTCCCGAAACCCGATGGGTCCTGGAGAATGTGCATTGACTTCACAGACCTAAACAAAGCCTGCCCGAAAGATTGTTTCCCTCTTCCGCGAATCGATCAGATGGTAGACGCTACTTCCGGGTACGAACTCTTATCCTTCATGGATGCGTACTCCGGATACAACCAGATCAAGATGCATGTCGCGGACCAGGAACACACCAGCTTCCTCACGGACAAGGGTGTCTACTGTTACGTGGTCATGCCTTTCGGTTTGAAGAATGCTGGGGCGACGTACCAGCATCTAGTAAACAGGATGTTCAAGGACCAACTGGGGAGGAACATGGAGGTGTACGTGGACGACATGTTGGTAAAATCCAAGACTTCCGAGGACCACAGTGACGACCTTGAGGAAGCTTTCGCCGTGATCCGAAAGTATGGAATGAAACTGAATCCAAAGAAATGTACTTTCGGGGTCTCGTCTGGGAAGTTCCTCGGTTTCATTGTCAGCTCCCGCAGAGTGGAAGCCAACCCTGAGAAAATTAAGGCGTTCATAGATATGCCTTCCCCCTGGAAGCACAAAGATGTCCAGAGCGTTACCGGAAGGATAGCTGCTCTCAGCCGCTTCGTATCCAAGGCCACTGACAAGTGTATCCCCTTCTTCAATGTGTTGCGAGGAAACAAGAAGTTCGAGTGGACCCCCGAATGCGAAGCAGCCTTCCAACACCTCAAGGAACATTTAACCCGAGCTCCCATTCTGTCCAAACCTGTCGAAGGAGAGGCGTTGTTCTTATACTTAGCTGTAACAGAGCACGCAGTGAGTGCCGCTCTCGTCCAGGAAGATGGCCGTATCCAGCTCCCTGTGTATTACGTAAGCAAGAGGTTACTGGACGCCGAGTCCAGATATTCAATGATCGAAAAACTCTCCCTCTGCTTGCTAATTGCTTCGCGGAAGCTAAGGCCATATTTCCAGGCGCACACCATCAAAGTACTCACCAACCACCCTCTCCGACAAGTCTTGCAGAAACCCGAGTCTTCTGGCAGATTGCCTAAGTGGGCCATGGAACTGAGCCAATTCGACATCCACTACCAACCATGTGTTTCCATAAAAGGACAAGCTCTCGCGGACTTTATTGTGGAATGCTCGGGAATGAATGACCTCCCGGAAGATCCTGTCCCGGAACTTCCCACATGGAAGGTCTATGTAGACGGAGCCTCAAATGAAAAAGGAGCTGGAGCAGGGGTCATCCTAATATCTCCCCAAGGGCATCAGCTCCAGAGCGCCATCCGTTTCGCGTTCCCAGCATCCAACAACGAGGCAGAGCACGAAGCCATGTTAGCTGGATTACGACTGGCCAGAGAGGTCGGAGCCCAAAAAATCGAAGTATACAGCGACTCCCTACTTGTGGTAAACCAAATATCCGGGGAATACCAGACGAAAGGCGAAAAAATGGCTGCCTACGTGTCTCTCTCCCGCGGCCTACTGCAGCATTTCAAAGGCTACCAAATCCGCCAGGTCCCCCGAGACCAGAACTCACTCGCGGACACGCTGGCCAAGCTTGCAACAGACCCGGAGATTGAATAATATGGCCTGGTGCCCATCGGGCACTTAGAAGCACCCACTACCGAGACACAGAGGGTAAATGCCATCATCGACCATTCCCATTCCTGGATAGGACCCATCCTCAGATTTCTCACCACCGGAGAGCTCCCCACTGATAAGGCTGACGCAAGAAAGCTCCAGTATCAAGCTCCCCGATACGTGGTTATGGATGGAAAGCTTTACCGCAGGGGGTTGTCCATACCCTTCCTTAGGTGTGTTTCCGGAACCGAAGTCAGCGCCATCATCCATGAGGTTCACGGAGGCTTCTGTGGCGACCATACCTCCGGGCCGAGCCTCTCCAAAAAGATCCTTCGACAAGGATACTTCTGGCCCACCATGAAGAAGGATTGTGTGGATTATGTCAGAAGGTGTGAGCAGTGCCAGAGGTACGCCAAGGTTCCGCGAGCGCCGCCTACAGAAATTACCTTAATGACCAGCCCCTGGCCGTTCGCCGTTTGGGGCATTGACCTAGTAGGTTCCCTCCCAACTGGAAAGGGTGGAGTGAAGTATGCCATAGTCGCGGTAGACTACTTCACCAAATGGGCTGAGGCTGAACCTATGAACACGGTCACATCTAAAAAAGCACTGGACTTTGTCATCAGGAATATAGTGTGTCGTTTTGGGCTTCCACGAAAAATTGTGTCCGACAACGGGAAGCAATTTGACAGTGAACACTTCACGAACTTCTGTGCTTCGCATGGAATTATCAAAAGCTTTTCCGCAGTCGCCAGACCCCAGGCTAATGGGCAAGTGGAGGCTGTAAACAAAATATTAAAGACCACATTGAAGAAAAAACTCCAAGCATGCAAGGCTCACTGGCCGGAAGAACTTTCGCGAGTACTTTGGGCCTATCGCACAACAGAGAGAACTTCGACAGGGCACACGCCTTATTCCATGACCTTCGGTTGCGAGGCCGTCATCCCAGTAGAAACTATGATCCCCTCTCACAGGCAGGATACCTACGACCCTACCCGGAACCACGCCCTTCTCCAGGAGTCCCTGGACATGATCGAAGAGCTCCGGGAGCAGTCACAGGTCCAACTAAAAATGTACCAAGGCAAGATAGCCCGACACTTTAACACGAGAGTCAAGAGCCGTACATTCGAAGTTGGGGATCTTGTCCTACGGAGAGTATTTCCTGCTATGCAGGATCCGGGAGTGGGAGTCCTCGGACCCAACTGGGAAGGCCCCTACGAAGTCCAAGAAAAAGTGGGCCATGGGACGTATCACTTAAAGAGACTCGACGGATCTAAAGTCCCACGCGCCTGGAACGCGGAGCACCTCCGCCGTTACTACCAGTAGGCCCCGGACGATCTAGTCAGAAGTCCTTGGTGAAATTAGCAAAAGTGAAAAATGTGGAAATAATCCTCCCTGTTGTAAAACACGTGCCTAGCAGGCTAATTTAATGAAACACGGAGAGATTCACTCCACTTTTACTGCACTTTTTATCCATGCGTTCAAAGCTGCGTTTTAACAAGTGACCACGCGGTCCGGAGACGTCCGGACCCCACGCTCACTTGGGGGGGTATACATGGCTAAGGCATAGCCATACGCCCCTTGAACAAAACATACACAGAACACCACTTATGTGCTAGCATTGTGTTTGAAATTTTTAAATTGATAAGCTTAGGTTAATTTGTCTCCATGAACATGTTTGCATTACGTGAATTATGTGTTTATGTGAAAATTTCCATTGAAATGCCTGCCATTATGCATCATGAAAATTATCTCCTGTGTAGCACAGCGATGAACAGGACTGGGGGGTGGGGCACATTCAGAGAGCTACGCCGAAACACCCCCAACTCCCTGACAAGTCCTTTTCAGACATATTCCGCGATCGCTGTAGAGCTTTGCTTCGCAAGCTCCAGCTCCGGGTCCCGTAAGGCGAAAGATGGCGAGATCCGCGACCGTTGTAAGCCGTGCTTCGCAGGCTTCAGCTCCGGATCTCACAAAATAATGCATGGAGAGCTCCTCGACCACTGCAAGTTTCTGCTCCAGGAGCAGACATGGTCGATCCCCCACACACAGCAGGCCTTGCTTCGCAAAGCCCCTGCTCCGGGATCGCACCTGGTAGGCGTGGCAATTTCCCCGACAGCAACGAGCCTTGCTTCGCAGGGCTCCTTGCCAGGTCCCTGAAGCCAGCCACCATGAGGTTCGTAACGACAGTTAGTTTTGCTTCGCAAAGATCTAACCTTAAGTCTAGCGACGCTCACCAAAAGAACTCCCGTTCCGAGCCATGGAACAGCTCACCTTAGCAATCCCAGCGAACAGTATAACTACAAGTCCCGGGATTGGCTATTTGCCTTAGGAAAGCTAAAATACGGTGAAAGGAGTCTGGCCGTTGGAACCAGGAAACCTTCGTAGCCTAGAAACTACGTGGGAAAAGACATCAGCCGTTAGAGCCTCAAGTGGGATGTGCATAGGTTCTGGCCGTTGGAACCAAAACCTCGTGCGCCCCTACAACAGTTTCTACCGTATAAAAGTCTACCCTAAACGCAAAGTTAAATAAAGAACTCGGCAGAAAAGAAAGGAGAATGCTATAAGTATGGCAAATATGTCTGCAATGAAAAACTCAAATGAAAAATAATTAAAGATAAAACCCCTTCAAGCATTGGGGGTAGCTGCAGCTTCCACGACCGCGGTCTCGGGGACATCGGCTTCAACTGAGGCTGGCGGAGTCGGCTCATTGGAAGGCGGAACTTTGTCACGGGAAGGTTCAGAGGTCCCCGCCTCTCCGGGATCTCCCGCTTCAGGGGCTCCAGCACGTTCGTCAATGTTGTAAGTTTGGACGTACGCCTCTGGGCCTTGATCCCACACCTGTAGCTTCTCCCTCATGGCGTCGGCATCCTCTCCCAGATAGCCTAGTACCTCCGGGTTCACTTTCCAGAGTTGATGCATGAGTACCACATGCGATATATTAATCGTCCTGTTCAGTATCACCTCGGCATCCTCATACTCCTTCAAGCGCTCCGCCTCGGAGGTTGCCAGCTGTGCCTCCGCGACAGCTAATTGAGCCCTTAGTTTGTCCATCTCGGCCTTGGAGGCATCCCGCTCTCCCTTAAGAGAATCAATCTCCTTGCGCTGCTCCCTATTTTGGTTCAGCACGGATTGCTTCTCGGTCACATGCCCCCTGGCAGTGAATTACAAGGCTCCGATCTCTTTATCCTTCTCGGCGAGCCCCAACTTCAGCATAGACACGAGATCCCTGCTCCTCTTATGAAGTTGCTCCTCCTCGTGCAGCTTACTCTGAAGAGTGGAATATTCCTCTTGCTGCTTAAGGAGGAGATCATTTTTTGATTGCAAGCGGGCTTCCAAGGTATCCTTCTCCACCCTGGCTTGGGACAGCTCTTCTCGGAGCTTGGAGTTTTCGGCCTTCATCTCATCCGACCGCTGTCTGAACTCATTCTCTGCGTTGGCCCGGTACTCTTGATATTTGGCGAGATATTTCTTGTCCGCCTCTTCCTCAGCCGTGCGCCGGGCCTGGTCAATCTTCTCCGAAGCCTCCAAGGCCTGTTGGGTCAGTCTCTGCTTCTCCGCCTCCAAGGCCTGGCGAGCCACCTGGCTCTCCTCCAGCTGAACCAGAACTGCACCCACCTCCCGGAACGAGCGTTCCGCAATCAGAGAGGCCTGCATGGAAAGACAACGCAATGAGTTAAGCAGAACCAAATGTGCTAAGACAGATGATCCCAAAGCTTAACTGACGGCTTACCCCGGACAATTGTTGCTTCACGGCATGTGTCAGCAGCAGCGGATCCTTGCTGCTACTGATGGCCTATTTCTCAGAATTGAGCTCGCACAAGCTCAGGGCCATGTCCTCCATCATCTCCGCTCCGAACGGCGCCAATGCACGTCCAAGCCTAGGCTCCAGCCTCTTCTCCAAGGCTGGGCCATCCAAAACCGCTCCAGCCGGGTGAAGAGACCTCACCCCCTCGGCCAACTCAGCTCTCTTCACGGCAGACAAGTTGTCTGCCCTTCCCTGAGTAATGGCCTTCTCAGCCTCCAACCGCCTCTTCAAAAAATTATCGGCCCGTCTTACACCCTCCAGGAGGGCAGTGGGGAAACGGGTTGGTTTCTGCGGGAAGTGGAACTTCAAGCCAGGCAGAGGAAGGTTTGTTTGCTGAGAAGAAGGAGACCCCGAAAGGGTGGACTCCCTTTGGGCTGGAGGAGGAGGCAGACGGGGTATTAAGGCCCCGGTCTGTTGTTTTTGCTGCTGCGGTGGCGGAGGTGACTGCCTTTGTTGTTGTTGTTGCCTTTGCTGCTGCGGCAGCGGAAGTAATTGCCTTTGTTGTTGCTGCTGGTTTGGATGTTGTTGCTGCTGCTGCTGTGGCGTTGGTGATTGTCTCTGTTGTTCTTGTTGCTGCTGTTGTTGTAGTTGTGGTTGCTGTCGTTGCTGTTGTTGTTGCCTTCGACCAGGAGAAGAGTGTCTAAGGCGTTTCTTCTCGGCGCCCTCAGCATCCCCTCTGGGACGCTTGCTCACCAGTCGTCTTCACGGGGAACACAAGCCCTTCCCCGTCGCTGCTGCTACTCGAGACCATCATAGTCTCGGAAGGCCCGTCGGCAGGAGACTTCTCTACCCCCGGAGACGCTTGCGCCTCGTCACTTGTCCTCTTGGGGGTGGCAGCTTTACCTCCCCTACCAGCCTGGGCCTTCCATCCTTTCCCCTTGGACGGGTCTTGGCTGGTGGCAGCCTTCTTAATGAGCAAGGTGACTCTCCCCAACATCTTGGCTTCTGGGTACTCTGCAAGAAACATACGGAGCAAGGTTAACGAACCAACAAGCAGTGAAAAAGAAGATAAGCAGAAGACAAGACAATCAACAACATAAAAGCACAAGCAAGTCCGCCAGCAGGGAACAAGAAACAAGAAAAAGAAAAGTTTGAAAGGGACGACCATGCACGAGAAACGTGGATGGCCTTCCCCGAGCAAAACAAAACACTGCTTCCTGCTCCAGGAAGCTCCTGTACTCCTTGAAGTCCGGGAATGACATGCTGAGGGAAGAAGGGTCAACCATGATGACACCTTCTGGCAGACTACCGTCACTCAGACACCCGAGGAGCTCATCTACCCTATCGCAATATCTGTCAAAGGGTATCCTACGCGGATCTAGCCTAAGGAAGCGAGGATCGAACCCCATCTGAGAGGTCCGGGAAACCTCAGACAGGCTGGGGGTGTGGATCAATCGAAAACTAGTCTTACCTCTCCCGGAGGTACCAGCCCCCGGAGTCCCTTCGTTAGGGTAAGCCGCGGCGTGGCGAGCCTCGATCTCCTCTTCCTCCGGCTGAGGGTCGGGGAACCTCTCCGCCCAACTAGGGGATAAAGTATTCTCGTCCCGGGCTGCTTGGTTGATCACCTTGGACAGCTCCAGGACAATCTGCTCCCGGATGTCAGCTGACACCTGACTTTGCCCCCTGCCACTCACTGGCTCAATGTTTTGGAAAGAGGCGAGTAGCCCATACTCCCTCAAAGATTCGGAGGTCACAAGCCCCTCTACTTTCAACTCTTCCTCCGAGAGCCCTTCGTAGAACTTGGACCTCCTTATCATCTCCGCACAGCGAGGTGTCCGCGGAATGACTTCTGCAAAATTCAAATACAAGCATTAGAGATCCTCCCGAAAGGCAAATCAAACGCAAAGAAACAAAGTTGAAAAGGAGAGGAAGGAGCACTTACCAGGGATCTTGAAGTCCAAAGATAGGGCTGGCACCCTCTTCAGTGGGAAGCCAGTCGTCAGGAACTAGTACTCCCGGAGGTCTGGAACCCTCGCGGTATGACAAGTGGGACACATCACGTCCGGGTGCCTCTCCAGCCTGTAAAATCCCACCTTGTCTGAATGACCCCTCATGGGCTGAGACTTCAACCCGTAGAAGTACAGCACCTCCTCCGGAGTAGGAGCTTCCAGTTTCCGGGACTTGCAAAAGATGAACCACCCCGCTAGGAGCTTGTAGCTGGGGGGAATCAACTGGAAGGGGGCAATCCCCGCCTTCACACAGAAATTGGCAAAGTAACTTCTTAGGGGCAAGTGCGCCCCACAAACTATGTGTGCCCAGCTCCAGGCACCAAAACCCTCGTGGCTCTGACTAGCCGACTCGCCCGGCACCGACAGACGGTGCCACATCAGGCCTGGGATGTTCTTCAGGCCTGCCTCTGAGGAGTACAGCTCCAGCATGCCGTAGTTCCTGAACAGGTTCGGCTTCTGGACCATCTCCCAGATTGAACTATTGGTAGTCGGCGGGCTAGCCGTGACCACTCTTGTCTTTCCTTTCCCCTTTGCGCCGGCGACAGGGGAACCCTTCTCCTGGGCAGAATCAGCCTCCGCCGCAGCGAGGAGTTGTTCCTTTGAGACGTTCGTCACTGAACAAAAGAAACAAAGAAGAAAACACTCTAAGCATTCAGCACCCTTGTCATACCCTAGTGGTATCAAAGGCGTCGGGGAGACCCTCCCCGAAAACTGCTTGGAGAGGCTCCCACCGAGCTTGCCGAAGGGTTGGCACCATGCCACCCGAGGGACAGCAAGGAGCCAAACTCAGACTCCGAGCCTAAGCCCGCCGAGAGAGGTGTTTCTCCAGAGAAAGACACCCTAAAGGTGTTCATGCTTATGCCCTAAAACAGCAAACCAGAACAACGCAAGCAAGACAAGAAATGACTTTCCAAGCGCAAATCGTCAAAGCATGCAAAAGAGACTACTTATCGACTCACATCAATCGCATGCCTATCAAAGCCCTATTCACGCATGCACATAGGAGATAATGGCAGAAACCTCAACTCTAACAACTACCAACAACCTAAGGTTTGGTAGGAAAGAGCAAAGTAGAAATACTTACTGGTATTCGGGTAGTTGAAGGTTGAAGGAGTAACCAGATCACTGCACAGCACGATCGCGAGAAGTAAAACCTGCAAAGACGAACGGCGATTCAAACCTTGAACTTCGGCAAATAAACCCACTGCCAAATCAAAAGAAAAGTTTCTAGATCCCTTACCAAAAGAAGTGCCAAGTTCGAAGGAATGGAAGCTTGGAAGCCTGAGAGTTTGAAGGTTTGGGAATCTGAAAATCCGAAAGATAGAGAATTTGAAAGCGTAAAGAGGAAGAAAGGTCCGTTCCCTCGTTTTTATAGCAGGGAAGAAGTCGTTTCGAATTCCTCAAATGAACAGTCCCGATCTTCCCATTCCGTGTGCATCAGATCCAACGGCTGGAGATGAGGCGACGATCCTATTTATGACTCCTCGGATGGGAATAAAGTATTTATTTCCCATCATTATACCACCTCGGGCCCGGAGTACCATTAAAAACCATCAAATCATTACTCAGATGCCTGACGCACGCATACTCAACCAGTCGCCTCACGCACACGTCTTGGTCGCAGAACCATTCCCGGCATGACGCGTGGCCCTTGCCTCGCTTGAGTACTTGAGTTCAAACAGAAGAAATTCCCTTCCTTTTTCATACTAACACTCAGGCGGGAAAAAGGAACACTTCCGGGAACACAGAAGGTGGCCCCCTCGCCTAATCTAAGAAACCGGAATACCCGGAGGACTGTACAAGCTCCCGGATCTCTCAAAGCTCCGTGACCTTGGGGGGTAAATGTTATCCAGATTTCCGGATAGCGTTTAGATGGATATCCTCGGGGAAGCAGAATTATCAATGTCTTTCACGGTAGGTGACCAGAGCTCGCGGATGGACAGAAAGGCTTCGCCTCTCCCGTTTAGTGTCCGGATTACTCTTTCAAGCAAACGCGACACGGAAGCTCGTCAACTCTCCCGGACTCCCGAAGGGGTATCCTTCGGGGAAGCTCCTTCCAGGAGAAGCTCTTCAAGTGGTCTTCGCGGAAACAGTTTCGTGCCTCGCACGGAACAAGACCAGGCGGTCGAGTCGTGGAGGAGGCATATTTGGAATGATATCCACCTGACACAGGATCCCGCCTGACACGCCCGACAGGTCAAAGCCGCACACATCCCAGCACGCCTAAGGGTACCTTTTCGCCTACTGTTCCGCTAACAACTTGGAAAAGACGGCTGACTTTGTGTATTCCCCATACTTTCACGTAAATATACCCACATAGAGTCTTGTAGCATTGCTACTACAGTAATTGTATCCCCTATTTATGGCTGGTGTAATTAAGACTCATGGACGTAGAGAAAAACCCTAATCCAAAACCCTAGCTATAAAGACCCCCTCATTTTACAATAGGAGGGACGGCCAAAAAATCACATAGCAAGAACTCTACTAAAATCTCTCTAGCTTCATCTTCTTCAAGAGAACCCGAGAGAAACACTGTGAGTGTGTGAAGTTCTTGTACACCAGCCATCTTACTGTAATTCTTTACAAGGATAATTACATCGACTCGTGGACTAGGGCTTGTTAACGCCTGAACCACGTAAAAATACTGTTTGTTTAGTTACATTTCTGCACTTCTACAGTTCTTATCTTTTTATTATTCTGTTTGTATTCGTTTCCGAAAAACTCGGTAAACATATAGTTATCCTTACATGCTAATCACGACACTGCCTAAGCAACGTATAATTATGTCAGACCATATAAGATATTCTAACATTCTCCCACTTGGACTACATAATTACACCAACAAATGCTCATTGAACAATAGTGTCTATACACAAGAATCTCAAGAAACGCAAATGTCTATAAAACCAATTATGCATCATATAGTATCGATAGGATACAAATATGATACATAACGAGACATTGGAGATTCACAAAGCATGGCGATAACTCTCAATATGGATCCACTTAAACATGATATCTAGACTAAGCCATTGGCTCGCATCATTATATCATTACCAAACGAGTGTGCACTCATAATGCCAAAGAGTGATCCACAATATGCATGTATTCAACAACAAATAGCAATCCTTAACATGTCTATCATATATGAAAACGGTAACTTTCACTAATTAAATACATCTTTGGCACCTAACAATCCACATAAGAAGTATGTTCTCAGTACACACATGTAGGTAAGCCTTGTCAGTGTAGTTATTGACATGTTATCTATAAGTGTGTGTCATAATGCAAATAAAGGACTCCACAACTTTCTCACTACAAATGGAATGTCATCATCATTAATGGAGTAACAAGACTCCGCAAGTTCCAAGAGAAAGATATGACTGCGACATTTATCACATAAGTTCAGTAAATTCACAATAGAGTCAACTACTCTTGACACTGAAACAAAATATCGCAGTTGTACCTTATAAACCATGTCCTCATAACACGACACTCACTCTACATCTATGAATGAGGATGCTGTAAGTGTCCACCTAACACCTAATTACAAAATAACTCCTCTTACCATTATACCTGCATGTATGAGAGAGGAAATTGTAGGTGTTTATTTGATTAGACACTTAATCACAAAATAACTCCTCCTACCATTATAAATGCTTAGAAAAGGATTTTGTCATCCATGCAGCCTGTCCAATTGATATCACTAAAACCAACTATTGAGTGTCATAATGTTGATTTGTTGATTGCAAACACATCCTTGATACCATAAGGATGACTACTCAAGCATCAATCCATCATGCCCATGAAAAATATCACAATAGGGAATGCGTATACTTTAGTAAACTCGAGGCTGCCTTCAATAAGCATGTACGGAACAATCTCAAAATTGATCTCTCGTCATCATCAATACACAAGGACTTTAGGCCTTTCACAATACATCACACTTTAGACTATTCCAAAGTTCTCAATGAAATTGAAATATTACTCACATCAAAAGTCAGTCAACATAAACTATGAGATAATTCATCTTTCCGTTGATCTCATCATGAAGAATCTAAATACTTAGACCATGCAAGGCTTCTCTAAAATTCTTCATCCAACAGAGATTATCAAATAATGGTTTTACTTGTCTCCAGATTAGATTAGTATCATAAAACATGAGCAATGTACTATACCATGTAATAATATAAACATATCATTGTTCCCACTGATCTCTCACATAATATTGACTAACGATAATGTTTCAAATCGTCCATTCTAAGAATAATAATAGTCATTGTCTTGATGCCTTTTCCAAAACGAATTTAATCCATTGAATTCGGGTGTCCTTGTCAGTTTCCTTCTCAAGGCTTGATTGAGCCAAATAAAATTCTAAAATAAGAATTTAGTTCTCACATCCTTATATATTGATTTCCAAATAATCAGCACTTTACCATCCAATAATAATGCATTTTGAACAGTTCATTCCATCATAATGGTAACTAGCTATAGGTTTTAATCAACCTTAATTTGTTCCTCAAATAGTTTGTTCTCAACAAGAACTGCCATCAAGAAAAATCTCCCAATTATCATGTGATTAAGCCTAAACTTCCATGTTTGATCATATCTTGGAAATCATGATATTAACATATCAGCTCTCCAAATAAGGATTAAGAACTACTAATGGCTCTTGATTAATAATTTTTAGGTATATGTCGTCAACCTTATTTCCTACTTGAAATTGTAGGCCTGTAAAACTATTTCGATCTTATCTTTGCTTGTTCACATATGGAGTTTCTTATCATATTCTGGTCGATTGTAGGGTCGACAATAATAATAGTGGAAGCAAAACAAGGGATAAGTCCAGCTATTCCCTAAATAATCTTTTGACCCTTGACTAATCCCAACTTGAAACTTCAACATGGACAACTTTATTTACTTATCATCAATAGTGGATAGAAGAGACAATTATATGAACCATAGTACTATCGAAAAATAACCATTGAGATAATCATCTTCTCTTTAACAATTAAACTTTGAGATTGTGATTGCCCAAAAACAAGGTCTGCAAATTAAATCCTTATTCAGTCTCAACCTATATATTTGAAATGAAACGGTACAAATCATCAAAGCTCAATCCTTTTGAGAGTCATAGCAAAATACTTAACTCATATTGTCTCTTTAAACACCTAATATGGTTGTGAATATGGAATTATGTTTGTGATTATATTAGTCCATACAAAAATTCAAATATCTCTCCCATTTTGACCAATATAATAAACAACCACCATATTAAACTTCATTATCTAATAAGCAATCAAATAAATTATGTATAATAGCATGCCGATAGGATACATATATTAAACATAATTTGGCCTGGAAGATATTCAAATATAATAAAAACCATTAAAACAACATCCATGCAGTACAACCATTGAGACTATATATATATACGTCTCGTTTTGTACTTGTCACTTCGTCAAACAATGCATATAAGAAGTGATTGCACGTCATTAGGCATGTTTGGATTAACCATTTAGGTGTTTTCCACTTTGAAGCTTTCTAAAACACAAAAAACGTTTAAAACTTTGATGTGTCAAAGCTTGAGAAGACTGTGCTCAAGATAATGATCATGTGAGAGAGATTTTAACAAAGAGTAATAAATACTCGATATCTCTCAAATCTTATACATGATATTATAGATCATAAAAAAAAACTTTATGGACAAAAGAATTAATGTGATCAGCATGTGTACTATGCTTAAATAAGTCAAAACCTAACTTCCCCTTATTCTTTCCAATGGTTATCCAAAAAAAAAAAAAAAGAATACTAAGTCATCAATATCACTATATGGCAAGCTTTGTTTCATTGACTTCAATCAAACCAAAATTGTTGCCTAAATATAACTTAGCTATCCTCAAATTTGTAGCAACAACGACATGATATTGAGTACACATGCGCTATTCCATTTAATTTGGATTCTTCGTGTTTACGAACGTCTCCAAGTAATACGATTATCACCTCGAAATAGATAATGATCACATATCTATTGTCGTATTCATCCAAAATTTGTCCATTTATGATCTATGTCATATCTTGAGCCTTAATTATAAGATAACCACAATAGATGATTTACTAGTTCCATTGAAACTATCTTAGGGCATAAAATCAATGCAATAGTCTCCTGAACTCATCATTATCGAAAAACATAAAAGTTTCACTTCAATACCTTAAGAGATTGATAAGCGAACTCATCCTCATAAAGTTGTCATAGAAGGATCGATTAACACATATATACCTCACTACAGCCAACTGACACCCATCTCAATATTCTCAATCTTCCACTGATCATGGAGTAACTTGGCATCTATTTAAACAATGTGACTTCAAGATTTATCAATTTTAGGCCTAGTCCGTCTTTACAATGAGATATCGTTATGTCAAAACATATTATTGTCCCATCCGATAACTAAACGGTAAAGATTTTAGGATTGCTTGAAGCTAAGAGAAAATATCAATGAGCAGTGCCACTATGCATGTGAAAACAAGGATCGCGCTATTTGCTCGTTTTCTCAGCTTTCCAAATGATCTATCAACAGAAACGATCATGTCATGCTAGAGTCGTTCTAACAAAACATATGACTCTTACGCAGGTAAGGACAACCACTTCACATGTCACAACCAAATTCATTAATCCACTACCGATAGGGTAGAAAAGATTGTGCGGTTCATGACATCAGTTGTGTTTCTTTCACCATCTAAGCATCCTACCCAACAATAAAATCATCGACAGGATGACTAAATTGTATGTATGGATCTTAGTATTAATTGTGATTAGAAGAAATGTGAATTTAATCAGCGATAATCACAATCACAATATGAATATCTATAGAACATTCAATTACATGTTCGTCATAGATTATAATCTCATAATCATCAAATAATCCCAACTAAGCATCCATAAATGTCAAAGAATCTATTAAAAAGAGCATAAATCAAATAGGTAATAATTCTGTAAATAAACCAAATATATGCCAACAATAATCCATTCATAATCATAAATCCTCAAAAACAAATTATAAGGCATATGTACAAAAATTTGGTATAACATATTGCTCGATTATTGGGTCTTATGTGAGATTATAATTTTAAACTCCATAATTTGACATGTTTAAACTTACGATAGGCAAGCACATAAACATTCAAATTGTATTAATCTCACAATTATTATGAATGACAAATTGACATGCTTAAACTCACGATAGGTGAGTACATAAGCACTCATTTAACGTCACAACAACATAATCATATTTGCACATAATGCCAAGTATTTTAAAACAAAACATAAGGCATAAATTTCAAATAAATATAATCATGTTTACAATTAATAAATGATATAAGATAAATTGTGAGATAATAATTTTAATTTAATTTAATTGTGTGATTATGTGTCAATTAATCATTAACATTGACCAAACCCAAAATATAATTACACAATTAAGTGGGAAAATAAAAAAATCCAAATGGTGAAAAATTGGTCCCAAAACAACCCTGCACGCGCCCCCACGTGCAATAAAAAGTTCAGAATTTTTTTTTGAAAAAAATAGGCCTAAAAACGACGTGTCGTTTCCCCTCTGTTACTTGCGACTCCTTTGCATAAAATGACATGTCGTTTTCTTCAGTAATGAGAAAACGACGTGTCGTTTTGAAGCATAAGAATTTGCCTCTTCACTCTAATAAATGACATGTCATTTTGTTCAATGACCGTGGTCGAACGACACGTCGTTTGGGGTCGTCCCTGACCTCTGAACTGGGTCAACCTGAGCCAATTCGAACCCACGACTCCGACCCTGTCGGATTTTGGCCTCCGGTACTCCATTTTTAACGTCGTTTAAGGGGTTTTCACTGCCCAAGCTATTCCCAACGTTTCCCAAGCTCCAAAACAGCCAATAAAAGCCCAGAGAATTCCATTTTAGATCAAAATATGCAAACCATTTTCATGCTTTAAAAATCGAATTTCTCCCATCCTTGCTTGTAATAATGCAAGAAAATACTTTTACCCAATTTGTTTCAACAACCCAAGAACAATAGACCCAAAAAATGTTCGAAAAAATTCAAAAACTAAAATTTTTGCATATGGGTCTCTCACAAAACCGTGGGTATGGAAAAAATTTGAAGAAAAATGGAAAAAATTAAATTAAATTGATTTAAGCCTTAAAATCAGATGACCTAGCTCTTGATACCAATTGTTGAAATTAATTGAGCATCAAACAATAATCAATAATTGATCAAACATATTCATGCTCAATATTGCACAATGAAATCATCTTATCTAAGGCATCAAACACAATATGAATAAAAGGAAGCTTTACATACCTTTGTGATCAAGTCAATGAACCATCATTCTCCATAATTATGCTCATCACAATTCACACACCTACACATCAAAGATCAAAGGGGTGCTTGGGGTGTAGATGAATACTACTCTCTCATTTTTCCTCTTAAAATACCCATTGTCCATACACCTTTAATAAAAGGGCGTAACCCTTTTTATAAACTATAATGGGCTTATTGGGCCTAGATACCCAATGAGAGGATTAGTTGCCTTAGCCCAATGGGCTTGCCTAAAGACGTTGAGAGCGTGTCTGTAAAGTCTCAGGAAAAACAATAATAAATAAATATAATATTTTTATTATATAGAGGTGGGACCCACCTGGGTCAAAGTCCCATTTTTTTTTCCTTTTCAATCTTCTTCCCCGACTACTCTCTGTCTATTTTCTTTCTCTTTCTTTCTTTTCTCTCCAAAGCAGCGCACGGCAAGCTTCAGACCAGCCACCACCGGAGCACCATTTCTAACACGCGCCGGAGCTGCAGCTTTCCTGACCGACAACGACGTCAACCCCGAAATTTGGTGACCATCGGAGCAAGGACGCGTATGTGCGATCACTCCGAAGTTTCGTCGTCGAAACTTTGAGGTGAGTTTCCGGCGAACTCCGACCACCATTCGGCGAGTGGGTGGTACTGTTGGAATCAGCATAGTGAGAGGATCGTCGCCCACTAGGTCATTCCGGTCAACTCGCCATTTTTCTCCGGCGAGATTTTGGGTATCTTCGCCCCTTTGGAAGTATTTTCCAGCGACACCGGAGGTCATTTGGGCGAAGGAGTTGTACTTTCGTGATGTACTCATCGAGAGGATCGTTTTGATATATGCCATGCATATATTCGTTGATGTTTCCGGTACCGCCACCAACCGCTATTGTGCACCGCTTGGGTGAGGTTCCGGAACTTGAAATTTTAAATATGGTCATATTTATATGTCATTGGACACAATTTTGAATAAGGAATGCTATGATGATAATCTTTTGCTCATTTGGTGCACGTAGGAAAAACATGATATTAAAATCGAACTAAATCATTCTAAGATCATCGTTAAGCTTAGGAGCGTCGCTTTGGGCTCGGACTAAATTCTAAAGAGGTAGGGACTCAACTAGACTATTGGACTTATTTTATTCGTATTAAATTGCATTCAACATATTCCAAATTTTGATATTTATAAGATGTTTGAAAATTTGAAAACTTAACCTGCATGTTTTCTGATCTATTCTGAGGGCACTGAGTGCCAAATATATATTTTTGTTCACTTATTTATGCAGGTTATGATTTTTGGGTTTATTCAAATGTAGTTGTTATGCTGCCCAATTTTCTAAAATATAAAGGGAATATGTTTCTTTCTTTTCATGTTTACCTGCATTTGGTTATACCGATGAGAGCCATAGTGATCATGATTGGTGCACGTTGTTGTTTCACGACCTAGTCTCTGTGTCACCATAGGTAGATCAGGTGTCCACTCACCTGTAGGTGTAAAGACCTAGCATCTGTATACAAGAAGTGTTCTGAGCCTCCCCCTTGGGGTGGTTATCAGGTCCGGCTACCCGGTTTAGGATGTCAGATTTTCTATGGTGGGTAACGGGAACTAGGGATCTAGTGGACGGTGTGATGTGCACTTGTAGCTATGCTCTTATGATTATTTGTGGTTTCTCTATTTTGGTTTATACATGATGATATATGTTTTGTTTTCAAAGCTAACCATGCAAGGGTTGTATTAAACTTTTGGGTCCTATGTTATTAGTTGTTTTCCTACTGGGCTTTATAAGCTCACCCTATCTCTCCCATTCCAGGAGCCTAGTGACGCGAACGTGGAAAAGATGAATTATTGATGGAGCCAATGTATTTAGCCTATTTCTATTTCGTGTCATTTTCTTTTCTTTTGAGCATTATATATGTATTCAACTTCGAATCTAATGATCGGTATATCTGAATGAGCTAAGAAATAGTTAGGGATGAGGAATGGTGGATGCTAAATATTATTTTGGGTGTGTATGACTTATTAAATTTAACTATTTGGTGATTACATAACTGTGGGAATATTATTGTTTTATGTATGATGATAAATGATCATACTTTTATTACTAATATTTTTATATATAATTATAGGAGTTATTTCATTATTTTAACTTATAATTATAGTACGATTTAATATAAATTAAATTATCATTTATAAAGACTATTTTTCAACGAGGGTCGAAATTTGACATTTGACCACCCAAGTTATGGATATTACAAATCTGTCACGGCCTAGGGCTCGAGTCGTGGCAGTGTCAATGGGCCCCGAACGTGTTAGTACATTATATCCATCTCATTATGGCCCGATGGTAATAGCATGCTATACCGATTATATAGTTATTCTTATATGCTAATCACGACACTATTGAGCAATGTATAATTATGTAATAATTATGTAAGTCCATATAAAATATTCTAACATCATAAGCTATTTATGAAACCAAACCAACCAACAAATATGATCTTTACATAGCTCTCTCTCCCACAAGCAATTCTCTCGTATATATTATACCGATATATATATATATATATATATAGATATGAATATATAAAGTTTGCTTGAACAAAACTTTTATATATAATGAAATAAAAAACGATTTATTATTAATATCCCCTCCATTAAGTGTGCTCTCTCACTCTCAAGCTCTCACATTCTGGAGAGAGAAACAATGGTTTGGATTGTAAAGTTTCCAAATCTGAAGGAAAAAAATGAGGATTGCAGAATGGATTATCAGATCTAGTTATTCTACTTAGCAAATCTAGTTATAATTGAGGGGTGAGAAGAGATTTACATTTGAGTTGACCATGCATCACGGCTTAAGAACTTTGCATAAATAGTTCGATCAAAGCACTTAAATTAATTCAATTTTCTATGTCATAATCTATGAACTTTTGCAACCAATATTTGGAGATCACTATATATGTATACCATCACTATAAATATTAATATATATAGGCTAATTTAAGTTTATAATGATTGAGTGAATAATTACATAAAGCAACATGAGGGATTAGCTAACAAGATAAGCGTGAAAGGTCTATCGCACATGGTGTGCCTAGCTGAAGGATTGGTGTGTGCTATAGCCTATATTACACTACGGTATATATGTGGGCGACAGCAAATGCACACCATACTAGTGAGTGTGCATACTAGTAACGAATGGACCACCATCTTCTCTCATCTTATATTCTTCTTCTGCATGTGCCGTCGCCCACTTTTCTTTTCCTTACTAGTTAGTGGACACGATTTCAGACCTCTTCTCACTCCTATATAAACCCTTACCATGTCTAACCTTCTCAGGCATTCTTCAATCTTACACCATGGCTAAGCATATCAAGCTTCGCATCAACACTCGCCTTCTCCTTCTCTTTCTAGCTATTGGCATTTGCTCTGCCACTAGACTCTTATTTACTTACGAACCCAATGTTGGTGGTTACGCTGCTGCTGGAGGACATGGTGGCAGCAGCGGTGGTGGAAAAGGCTATGGTGGTGGTAGTTATGGCGGCGGTGGAGGAGGTGCAGGCAGTGGTGGTGGATATGGAGCGGTAGGAGAACATGGGGCTGCTGGCTATGGAGGTGGCAGCGGAGAAGGAAGCGGTGCTGGATATGGGGCTGCAGGTGGACATGGCGGTGGTGGAGGCAGTGGTAGTGGTGGTGGTGAGGCTGGATATGGTGGTGCAGGTGCTTATGGAGGTGGAGGAGGGGAAGGAGGCGGGGCTGAATATGGTGCAGGTGGGGCACATGGTGGTGGTGGTGGAGGCGGTAGCGGTGGTGGAGCAGCTTATGGTGGTGCAGGAGGTGGTGCATATGGCAGTGGGGGAGGAAAAGGAGGTGGAGCCGGGTATGGTGGTGCTGGTGGAGAATTTGGGGCTGGACATGGCGGTGGTGGAGGTGGTGGAAGTGGTGGTGGTGGTGCGTACGGTGGTGTTGGGAGTAGTGGTTATGGAGGCGGTGCAGGTGAAGGAGGTGGTGCCGGGTATGGTGCTGGTGGAGGACATGGTGGTGGTAGTGGCGGCGGTGGTGGAGCTGGATATGAGGGAGAGCATGGTGCTGGTTACGGCGGTGGTGGTGGAGGTGGAGCAGGGGGAGGATACGGTGCTGGTGGTGCAGGGTATGGAGGCGGCGGGGGCCAAGGTGGAGGTAGCGGAGGGGGTTATGGTGCTGGTGGAGCTCATGGAGGTGGAGGTGGAGGAGGATCCGGCGGTGGCTCTGGCGGCGGCGGTGGTTACGCAGGTGGAGGTGCACATGGGGTGGGCTATGGAAGTGGTGAAGGTGGTGGCCATGGTGGGGGCTATGCCCCTTGACAATACCATTTCTTTTTTCGCGCGTGCATGGTTTATGAGTACCTCTTGCTCTTGCCTTTAATAATAGCAAAAAAATAAGATCAAATTGTAGTAAGTGGGTGTCTATAATATTTATTAGCATACTTCGAATGCAGTTGTATGATGAAAAAAAATATGTATTCTCTTCTATTATTAATTAATTATGCAATAATATTATTCTTATTTTGTTCTTCACTTGTCTAAGCAATGGTGTTTTCATTAGTTGATGTTGAAACTACTCATGCCGTACAGAATATATAATTGCACTGATAGGAACAAAATAAACAAAGAAAATCTATGAATTTGCTAGACAACAGGAAAAAAAATCAAATAATCATCATAACTCAAGTTAATCGAGATTCAAGATATTTTATGCGACAAAAAGATATTCAAAAGCTCAAATGAAGAAGGTATCTAGCATAATCTATATGTCTGTACGAAAAGAAGCAAAATAGAAACACGATTAAAATATGCAGATTTTAAAAAGTGCCATATTTTTAGAGGTATTTGATTGTGTTTGAGCTTTATTTTTATTTATTTAAAGAAATATTTGTATATTTATGAGTAAAGTATCATATATAAGAAAGGAAAACAAACACACTCAAATACCTTTAAAATATAATGATCTAGTAATTTGTGAAGATACATTGAAAAAGATGACATGAAAGTTAGATAAAAATTTGGAAGCCAATTTATAATACAAAATCATGAGCAACCCTCCAAAATTTGAAATGTAGCTTGTGAGCAATCACACAACAATTTAAGTACACCTTTAGAATTGTAGCATTGCTTTGTACCCATCATCAAATAATATTGATTGGGGTAATTTAGTATCATCAACTTATATTGATCAGTAATTTAGTATGGAGTATTAAATATATAGGACTCGACGGAAACAAAAACTTATCTCAAAGGGGGCCAAAGTATAAAAAATAAATTAAGGATAGGCCAATTATATAATTTTCAAAGAAATTGCAAATTGTTGAATAAAAATACTATATAATTTTTTCTTTTTCAAAATTTGAAGGGGCCAAGGTCCCTCCCTCTAAATATGGCTCCAATACTAAATTACACCAATAACAATTTGCAATGTCATATAATATTAGACATTATTAGTGTTCGTTGGCAATACTCTTATAATTTGTGTTCCCATATATTTGTCTAAATAACAAAACAACAATTAGAGGCAAATTAAGTAATGATATTGCTATAATGAGTAAATTTGGAAAGAATATAGATATTTGGAAATAGTAGACATATGCAACATATAGTTACATATTGTTAAACAAGAGGGACTTTAGGCTGAAAGAGAAGAACCATAATGAGAAATTAATTTAAAGCTAAAAATCATTACCTACAACCAGCTTATTCTCCATGCCTTTGTGTAACATTAGCAATATCATGATTTGCAGTCCATTGTCATGTACTTAAGCCTTGAAAACTCATCAGATTAAACCTATGGCAGCATTTATCACAAACCCAAAGGAATGGCTTGTCTGAAAATCTCTGCCTCGACCACGATTATTCGCTTGACATCTGCAACTAATTTATGATTAATTGCTGATTATTACCAGCAGATGATCTTTCTTGAACTAAGCAATTAACTCCATTTGTTGATGGATTGTTTAAATCAAATGATGTATTAGCATTGAACAATTCAAGTATCTTGAAAAGAAACAGAATCCTTTGAAGACAAATTAACAACATATCATAGTCATCATAAATACCATGATAATCATCATAACATGTTCATCTCCATAAGCTCTCATTTTCATCTACAAGAAAATTGAGTTTTAGGGGACGATATTATTAGCAGCAACTAAATGTTGCCCTTGATAATTTTTCCTGTTAAGTTTATAATTTACAATGTCATTAGCGGCGAAATCTGATATTATCAGCGGCGACATGTCACCCATAATAATCTATTTTTGCAATTTTTGGTGAAAAATGTTCGCAGAGTTCGTAAAATTATCTGGGGTGACATGACTACTATTAGCGGCGACATGTCGCCTCTAATATTTCATTTAATTTTTAAAAAAAATAATTATATAATTAATAAAAAATAGCATAATTTAAAACATAAAATTCCTATTAACTATTCATTAATGTGAATCTTTTCAAAAAAATAAATAAATAAATAATGTGATTTTATTATAAAAAATTATTCATTTATTTCCATTTTATTAATAAATATTTTTTCCTTTAAATATTTTAGATATGTTTAAGTATAAATTTATTAATTCATAATAAATAATTAGTTTTTATTTAAATACTCAAATTTTATGTTTGACAAGAAAAAATACATAAAGTTGCTAAAATGTTGCACCTCTACTACCTAAACAATTAAAAAATTGATATAAATGTATTTTAAGTTATAAAAATATTTAAAATTATATAAAAATAACCTAAATTATGTTATTCTATTATAAAAAGGGTAAATACTTATTTGGATTATATGTTGTGCAAAAGTTATAGATCGGACTCTATGTTTTGTTAAATGACAATTTGGACCCTAAGTTTTACAAAATGCAACAAAATACCCTCGAGCTATATTAATTAATTAATTTAATAAATTAAAAATTGAAATAAAATTTTAAAAAATAATTAAAAATCATATTTTAATTAATTAACACTTTAAAAAAAATTAAAAGTAACCAAAATCAAAATATAAACCTAAATTTAAATCATAAACTTAAAATATTAACCAAATTTTTCCTAAAATTTAAAAAAAAAAATCTTGGACTAACTTGAAATGCATCACCCTTCTCTCAAAAAAAAAAAAAAAAAAAGAATCAACTCTATATTGAAATCCCAGCCACCACATCCAAGAGCAGTTGGGTTCTTTAAAAGTCTAATTTTGAACTAAAATGTAGTAAATGAGGACTTTGATCAACACAATAACCACAGAGAAAAAAACATGGCAAGAGAGAGGTAATAATGGAAGTGTCTTTGATGCTAAGGAGAGGCAAAATCTTAGATTTACAAAGCAAATATATACATATTATTAGTGTAACGCCCTATTTCTTTAGCGTTGTTACTATGTGAGTTAAAAATGTGTCATTAGCTCGCTAATCGATGTTTTAGGTTAAAAGTGTGACTAAGTTGAAATAAAACTCATTTAAAGACATTAAGTATAAAAATTTGGACATTCATTGAAATCATAAAAAGTTATAAGTTGGGATCCCAAAATACTATTTAGAAAATATATTACAACTTGAAAATACAATTAAGGTCGACCTATGCGACAAAGCAATTCATTACAACATTCTTCCCAAAATAATCCTGGCCATGGCAACCAGGTAGGTCGAACATGTACCCATCGCTCCACACTCTCTGTACTCATGGTTGGTCAACCTTCACTACTAGAAATATAGGTTTTTACTTCGGTTTTTATAGTGAGCATACAAAAAAAGCGAAGTAAAAACCTTTTCAAACTCTTTTACTTCGCTTTTCAAATTGGCGCTGTGAAAAAAATTACTTACTACTTCGCTTTTTTTAAAAAACGAAGTGAAAAATTCATAGTGGAGAGAGCCGTGTTTGTTTGCACAAGCCCTTATATTACGTTTAGAGATAGTAAAAATGCAAAAAACTGGCCAAACCAAACGCGGCCCTTGTGCACTTTTAACTTCGGTTTTTAGGTAAAAACCGAAGTAGAAAGTGTACCTTCCACTTCAGTTTTTACCAAAAAACCCGAAGTTAAAAGTGCATAAGGGGTATGACTTATGGACCTTTAACTTCGGTTTTTTGGTAAAAACCGAAGTTAAAAGTCCTTTATAATCCCTTCCCTAGACCCGAACGGTCATCTTCTCAAAACCTCTCTACCCTCTGTGCAAAAAGAAACCCCCAAAACCTCCATTAACCACCGTGAGCCAACACCCATTTTGATTCTCCAAACCTTTTTTTTTTGTTTTTTCTTTATTTTTTGCAACATTTCTACCCTATAAACCGAAATATAGTCCAAAAATCTTTTTTTTTTTTTCTAGAGAAAAAAAAGGATTTGGCCGTGGGTTTTTTCTCCATTTGAAAGTGGTGTTTCTTGCCGGATTTTGACCGGATTTTTGACATTGCAAGGGGATTTTGAGCTTCAAAACAGGTATAGATTACTAAAATGTGGTTTTGATGATAATTTTTTAATTTTCTATGTTTTTTTTAATTTTTTTTATTATTCCGAATTTAAAATTAATATAATTAATATTTTATTAATTTTTATAATTATTTGTTTATTTTGTTAGTTTAAATAATGTGATAAAAATTAGGTTTATTATAAATATATATATGCATATTAGTTAATTTTAGAAATTTTGACAATAGATAAATTTGTTTTTTAAATATTTGAAAAAAAATAAATAGCTTGAAGATGATCAAAGTGTTGTTCATTAGTTTCATTAACTAGTTTGATTTTTTTTATTTATTGATTTGATAATTAATTATGTAGTTTACTAATTATGTAATGTTTTAGTAGGGTCGTTGATTGAGTGGTGAACTTTGTTATTCATTTCGGGTGCATTGAAGATTAATATTGAAGGTTAGTTATTTTTTGTATTTATATTACTATAAGATTTATGTATAAAGATAAGACTAATGTAATCATGCATATTAGATTTAGTGAAAGTTATGTTTGAAAATTAGTGAAGTAGGCTCTGGGAAATTTGCGTGCTGTGGTGATATAAGGATGGATTGATTTATGCTTGATTATTTTGTTTGTTTGTGTTGTTGTTATAGGAAATTTTGAAATTGCGGTATGCTATAGAAACAAAAGATACTCTGCCGAATTTTTAAAAAAATTTATAAGACTAGAACCTAATAATGATAGATTCATCTATGCTTGATTATTGTGTTTGTTTTAAATGGTTTTATAGGTAATTTTTAAATTACGGTATGCTATAGAAACAGAGGATACTCTGCTGAATTTTTAAAAAAATTTATAAGACTAGAACCTAATAATGATGGATTCATATATGCTTGATTATTGTGTTTGTTTGTATTGATTTTATAGGTAATTATGAAATTACGGCATGCTATAGAAACAGAGGATACTCTGCCGAATTTTTAAAAAAATTTATAAGACTAGAACCTAATAATGATAGATTCATCTATGCTTGATTATTGTGTTTGTTTTAAATGGTTTTATAGGTAATTTTTAAATTACGGTATGCTATAGAAACAGAGGATACTCTGCCGAATTTTTTAAAAAATTTATAAGACTAGAACCTAATAATGATGGATTCATATATGCTTGATTATTGTGTTTGTTTGTATTGATTTTATAGGTAATTATGAAATTAGGGTATGTTATAGAAACAGAGGATACTCTGCCGAATTTTTTAAAAAATTTATAAGACTAGAACCTAATATAAGTTTTTTTTCTAACTTATTAGGAATTGAATATTGTTATTAGTATGGATAAATCATGGATGCTTGAGAAGAGAGAAACATCACAATTTCAAGATGGATTCAACAAATTTTTAGAGTTTTGCCTAAAGAATTGTAGTGATCCACAAAAAATTCGTTGTCCTTGTATCGATTGTGGTAATGGAGTAAAGGGGAATATTACCATGATAAAGGATCATGTATTTTGTCGGGGATTTGATATGAGTTATAGTAAATGGTATTGGCATGGAGAATTATTAAATGATGACCCATATCCATTAGGTAGGCAAGGTGTAGATGATTTTGAGAGTAATGATTTTGATGATCATCCTATAGAATTGCTTGATGAAGCACAAGAAGAGTTTTTTCATAATCCAGAAAAATTTGATAGTATGGTTAGAGATGCAGACAGACAATTGTTCAGTGGTTGCAATAAACTAATATTGCCCACAATGGTTAAATTTTATAACATAAAAGCAGAAAATGGAGTTAGTGATAAGTGTTTCAGTCAATTTTTAGCTGCTTTCAAGGAGATTTTGCCGCTAGAAAATTGTTTTCCGGAGTCTACATATGAAGTAAAGAAAACATTAAGTTTGATAGGGTTGAAGTATGAGAAGATTCATGCATCTCCGAATGATTGTATTTTATATCGTAAGGAGTATGCAGACATGGACGCTTGCCCAGAATGTGGTTTCTCACGGTACAAACCTAACAAAAGTAAAGAGATTAGGAAACTTATTCCTCAGAAAGTGCCATGGTACTTACCTTTGATTTCGCGGCTGAAGCGATTATATCGAAGTGCAGAACACTCTAAGAACTTAATATGGCACGAGACTGGACGAGTGAAAGATGGTAAACTCCGGCATCCTGCAGATTCACAGGCCTGGAAGAAGGTAGATTATATCAATCCAGAATTCAAAAATGAACCAAGACATCTTCGTCTTGGTTTAGCTACTGATGGAGTAAACCCGCATAGATCTCTTAGTAGTAGGCATCGTTCATGGCCTGTCTTCCTGGTTATGTACAATCTTCCTCCTTGGTTGGTGATGAAAAGGAAGTTCATGATGCTTTCATTAATGATTTCGGGCCCAAAACAATCAGGACATGATATCGATGTTTACTTGGCACCATTAATTGATGATTTGAAAGAGTTGTATGAAAATGGTGTTGAGGCATATGATGGTTTTAAAAAAGAAGTGTTTAATTTGAAAGCGGTGTTGTTATGGACTGTTAATGATTTTCCAGCATATGGTAACCTATCAGGTTTAAGCACAAAAGGTTACCAAGCTTGTCCAATTTGTTGCACCAACACAAGGGCCCGTCGCTTGTCAAATGGACGCAAAATGTGTTATATGGGTCATAGACGATATTTGCATTTAAATCATCCTGACAGAAATAAAAAAAAAACATTTGACGGTACTGTGGAACGAGACATTGCTCCTTTGCCATTGTCAGGTGAGCAAATTCTTAAGGAAGTAGAAAAAGTTTACTTTAGGTATGGGAAAAAGAATAAAAACAAAAAAGTCAATGGATGTTTTCAAAGAAAATCAATTTTCTTTCAACTTCCTTACTGGAAAGATTTACTCGTTAGACATTGCTTGGATGTCATGCACATAGAAAAAAATGTATGTGAAAGAATAATCGGTACATTACTTGATATCCCAGGTAAAACCAAAGATGGTTTGTCTAGTCGTTTAGATCTTGTTGAAATGGGTATAAGACACCGCTTGGCACCTGAAGAAAAAGGGGCTCGCACATATTTGCCTCCTGCTTGTTTTACATTGTCTAAAGAAGAGAAGCAAGTCGTATGTCAATCATTGGCAGGGATGAAAGTGCCTGATGGTTACTCATCGAATGTTCGAAACTTGGTGTCTATGGAAGATTTGAAGTTAATTGGAATGAAATCACATGATTGTCATATATTAATGCAACAATTACTTCCAATTGCCATTCGGTCAGTTTTACCAAAAAGAGTTAGAGATAGTGTGACAAGTGTGTGCATCTTCTTTAATCAACTATGCGGAAAAGAATTGGAAATGAAGAAGTTGAATGCATTGCATGATGAAATAGTTGAAACTTTATGCAAGCTTGAAAAATATTTTCCACCATCATTTTTTGACATCATGATACATTTGATGGCCCATTTAGTAAGAGAAGCCAAGTTGTGTGGGCCAGTTTGGGCGAGATGGATGTATCCATTTGAAAGGAATATGAAGGTGTTGAAAGGATATGTACGTAATCACCATCGCCCTGAAGCTTGTATGGTTGAGTGTTATTTAGCTGAAGAAGCTGTGGAATTTTGTTCAGAGTACATGGTTGGAATCGACACAATCGGAATTAGCAAACCACGGAATAACTCGGATGGAGTTGATAGAGGATTACGAGGGAAAGGAACAGTAGTGACCATATCTCGTGCAGAATTAGATCAAGCTCATTTAGTTGTGTTGGAAAACAATCCCGAAGTTCAACCCTATATAACGTAAGTTATAGATTTAATAAACATTATGCTCATTTTTATGTATAATTGAAATTTTAATATGTTGTACTTTGTATTGTAGTGAGCACATGGAGTTATTACAATCAATGATTCCCAACAAGGTTAAAAATAAACAGAAATGGATTATAGATGAGCACAATAAAACATTTAGTCGATGGTTGAAAAATATTATTTTAGAAAGGTTGGGAGAAGAAAACCATGGAGTGTCGACAGAGTTAAAACGCATATCATTTGGACCAAGTGTCCATGTAATAAAGCACAATGCTTACATTGTTGGAGGAAAAAGATTTCACACAAAGTCACGAGATGATGCTTGAATGGTTCAAAATAGTGGAGTAAGTATTGTGGCAGAAGCAGTGCATTTCGCTAGTGCAAAAGACAATAATCCAGTTGCTGGTACTATGGCATATTATGGGGTTGTTGAAGAAATATGGGAGTTTGATTATTCCTTATTTCAAATTCCTCTGCTCAAGTGTTCTTGGGTGGACAACAATGTTGGGGTTAGAATTGATGAACTTGGATTCACTTTGGTTGATTTAAGTAAGAAAGGTCACAAGAATGATCCTTTCATCATGGCTACCCAAGCAAAACAAGTGTTTTACATAACTGATCCTGCTGATGATAAATGGTCAGTTGTTTTACAAACCCCGGAAAGGCAGTTTATAGAAGATGAAAATGACGAAGAAAACGATGATTTGTTCCATGACAATTTTATTGTTGGACAACCAATACATGAGCAAGTTGAGAAAATCCATGATTTCCATGAAGTTGATGATGATGGGGAATACATTAGAAATGATATTAGAGACGGAATATGGGTAGATTGTGGATCAACCAAGAAAAGAAAAAAGAAAAGAAAATGTGTCCAGTGAGTAATGTATTCATTTTTATGTTAAATATGTATTTATTTATGTCATAATTGTAACGTTAATTCTTGTTTATGTGCAGATGACAATTTCTGAAGGGGAGAACACACCAAATAGGCGAGGCCCAACAAAGAAGAACAATATCAATAATCAAAAAGCTAAGGGAATAAATAGAAATATTCAGTTTAATGATAAAGGTCAACCTATAAGGAAAGCATATAGTGAGATGCAATCGTACCTTGGAGTTAAAACTAGGAGAACGGTCTCTCTCAATTATAAGGATTGGAGACAAGTCCCACAAGAATTGAAGAATAGAATATGGGAGGATGTATATGTAAGAAAATATTTTATGAATATGTTAATTACTTTAATATATTGATCATTTTCATGAATTACTTTGCATTTCATTAATCATTTTCTTTCTATTTCAGGGTGCCTTTAACATTCCAGAAAATTGGAAACCAGAATTAATGAAAAGTGTGGGAAGAATGATGAGAGATTTTAAGACCAACATCACTAGTGACTACATCTACCCTTTGGCAGAAGACGGTCTGATAGATGAACTCCAAATCCTTCCTAAGAAATATCCAGAACTTGACCTAGAAGATTGGAGGACATTTGTTAGCCACCGTTTATCTCCTGAGTTTATGGTACTATTATGTATATCTATTATGTATATGATTTATTAGTTTTGAAATACTAATAATTGCTTAAAAACTTATTGTTACCTATTTAATGTAGGCTTTGCGGGAAGCACAACGTGAAAGAGCTCTCAAATATACTTCGAGGCATCATACATCTCGTAGAGGGCTTGCCAATGTTAGAGAGGACCTGGTAAGTAATTCGCATCACTATTTTATAACTGTCAACTTGTTATGAAGAATATTGCACTCACCAACTTTAATTAATTGTTGTATGTTGTAGAAAACTGAACTAGGTGTGGCAGATGTAGAACGGTACCAAGTATGGATAAGAGCACGAGAAAAGAGGAAGGTTCTTGTCACAGATTTGGACAAACAAATTGAAGCAAGAATTGTAAGTGGTTTCAAGCAAGTATTTTAAAGTAATTTAGGAATGATAAAGTTCTTATAAGTCACTAATATAAGTGACCACTGGTTTGTTCCACAGAATGAGCTGAAAGAAAAAGTTAGTAGTGGAGAAATCATTGCAAAGGGTCGAAATGACATATTAACGCAAGCTTTAGGGACACCTGAGCACCCAGGGCGTGTTAGAGCACTTGGGTATGATATTATTTTTTATTTGTTGCATTTAACTTAATTCTATAATATTTTAGTTTTAAAATAAATTTGGTTGATTATTGTAGGTCGTTTGCGAAGATTTCGTCCGTCTTTGGAAGAAAACCAAAAATAGCAACAGAAATGGCTGATGTTGTTAGTAAGAAAGATGCAGAAATTGCAAGGCTCAAAGCAGAACTTAAAGCTTTAGAGGAGGAAAAAGCTAAACAAGCAGGTGGGATAGATGATATGGATGAACACGACAATGATGACGAGCAGAGCGACGAAGAATATCACACACCGTACATGCAGGATGACACACCGTACATGCAGGATGTGTTACTTTGTTCAGATAATATTCATAATGTGGTGGCAGAGGGTGTTATCATTGATGGGGTGGGTCCACTGACTATTCATGGTGTTCAACTGACAGACGAATACGCGAGGGTGCGAGTCACCAAAATGTTACAAGAGGATGCTGAAATCCCATGTTCTGCTGGGGAGATACACTATGTTCGAGATACTTATGACACATTCCTTCCTTGGCCAAAAGATTTAATTATGACTGACCAGGTATAAACGAATTCTTTAATTTGTTACCTATTAAAATATTTGTTGGTCCAGTATTTTAATATTATTTTTACTTGATGTTGCGTAGGGTCCTCTAAGAAAGAAACTTCCTATGTCAAAAAGTTCATCCAAGGATATGTCAAAACCTCCTATGACTAGCCCGCATCTGTCATCAGCTGGGTCTCACGTCAATCCAGAAAACACTCTGACCGAAGGCCAACCATTTGCCGATCACATCATGAATCGCATCCATGTTAGCCTTCAGTTTATGGTGAGAGAATTTTGCAGAGTTAAGGGAATAAACTCAGTCGTCTCCATTCCAGTGGACCCAACATTCATGAATCGCGAGTCAATATTCCTAACTTCAGAGGATGTGGAACAAGTTGCTACCTTGCATATGATTGGAGGCTCAGCAATGATATTCGGATTAAGGTATCCCTTAAACTAATTCTTTGGAATGATAGGAATTTAGAATCAGTTATGAGTACTGCTCTGTGATCTGTTGAAAATTTTCATAGACATTGAATGTTTACAGGTTTGGGAAGTCCTATTTATAGGGGAAACTCTGCCGAAATTTTTCAAAATATTTAACACTAAAGAAAATTTTGCAGATGCATTTGGGAGTCCCTATTTCCAAATTAGCGTGTCTATTACAAGTTTTATGACATTGAACGTCTTAGCATTAATAATGTTAACGATGTAGAGCGATCAACCATTGACTTGGCGAATTGGTTGATGACCATGGATAGAGTTGGTCAACTTTACTTTATACCTTGGAACATACGGTAAGAAATAGTGTAAAAATTTCTTATTTGATTAGTCATATATTAAAAATTTAATTATTTTACTTAACATACGCTTCTTATTTTAGGGAACATTGGATGTTGGTGATTGCTATGCCAAAAGGAAAAATCGTGTTCTTAGATCCATTGAAATCACACAAACGTCCAGAAGAAATTGATTCAATGATAATGAGGTAAGTTTAAAATTTTTTAAAATATTTCTTAATATGCAACAAATATTACATGTTACTACATTTTAATAACTTTTGTTAATTTTCTTTTTAAATAGTGCATATTATAGAGCTTCTTCCAATGCATTACTCGGCAATCCCACAAAGATATTCAATGTTACATGTCCAAGACAACCACAAAGTCATGAATGTGGTTTTTATGTCTTGAAGTACATTAGAGATCTTGTACGGGCATCAAATGCAATGACTACCCTAAAAGAAAAAGTAACTTCATTTTTTATAATTTATTTGCTATCGATAATCTATGAAATTAATTCATATTTATTAATTTTACAGTTTGGTGGGAAGACGCAATATTGTGAGATTGCAGACCTCTTGCCAATCCAACACGAATGGTTAGGCAAATTGATACCATACATTTATCAGTAAGCCTATTTTTGTTTAGTTGTAAGTTTAGTCTTTTGTAAATGTATTAATGTTAAGGCTAGTTATCTTACTTAAGTACTTGTATTTTATATGTTTATGTACAACATTTTTAATTAATAAAAGTTATCATATTTTCATTCAAAAAAAATTCTTAACCAATTTCAATGGTAAAAATATATATAATTGTAATATCATATAATTAAATTGTTGAAAAATAATTAGGCTAAAAAAAAATTAATTAGATCAATTAAATAAAATTAGGCCAAAATATAAATATATATATAAAAATAGAAACCATCCATTTAAAAATAATTAGAAACATATATTAAATAAAAAAGGCGGGCACTTTCTACTTCGGTTTTTAGGAAAAACCGAAGTAAAATGTGCACTTTCTACTTCGGTTTTACCTAAGAACCGAAGTAGAAAGTGCCCTTTTACTTCGGTTGTTAGATAAAACCGAAGTAGAAAGTACACATTTTACTTCGGTTTTCCCTAAAAACCGAAGTAGAAAGTGCCCAGGATACTAGCGTATATACACTTTCTACTTCGGTTATTATGTAAAAACCGAAGTAGGGTGATTCTACTTCGGTTTTTAGCTAGTTTTTACTTCGCTCCGAACTACTGCGGTTGCGAATTTTAGCGAAAACCGAAGTAAATCAAGCTTAAAAACCGAAGAAAAAGCCCCTTTTCCTTGTTGTGCTTCCCTTTGCCCTTACCTGCACCATAGAGCACCCATGAGCCGAAGTCCAGCAAGAAAACTCAACAAATAACATATAACATAACAATCCACAACATACAACCAAACAGCCAACGGGCTAAACACATAACGGCCCACGCAGTCCTAGGCGCTTTACCAGGCCCTGGGTTTGCGGTCTTCACCGAGCAGGTGGATACAACACCTAAGGAGGGTCTTGCGCTAGCGGCCTGCACTCAACATGCTTGACGCCAATACCGGCCCCTTGTCATACCCGACTTCATGTCGTTCTCGTCCTTCGCCGTTCTCGGCCTTCGCCGTTCCCGGCCTTCGTCGTTCACTCACAAACAATACATAACATATCATAATAATCACAGATATCCACAAATGTATTAAGCATAAACAATAAGGTCGTGCCCTGCTCTACGGTTACAATAGTTTTCTTACCTGTGTCCCGAGCTGATAAGCCAATGTGATCTCGAGCACAGTCCCCTAATCTGAGCTTCATTGAAAACCTAGTCACAACGCATTCATAATAACCATCCATCAAGCCTTGAACCAATAAATAACTTTGGAATATTAATCTGGCCTTCGGGACCTTGGATTCTACTAATTCGAGTAGTAGAATCCTTCCCGGGCCTTGACATTTGAGTTCCCGAGCTTAAAACCTCAATTTCCCCTATTTTCCCTTTTCTTTCAATTTTGGGCCGTTGCACGCCTACAGGTCAGAGAGCAGAGCTCTCTCTGCTAAAGGACACGGGCCGTGGCATGCCCCCCTAAGGCCGTGGTGCCTGGGCAAACCAGAGGCTTCTCCAGCCTCTTCAAACACGCGGGTCATGGCACCTGAAGAACAAGGCCACGGCTCAGGCCTCCGAAACCCAAACATCCATGCATTTCTTCTGCATTTTTTCCCAGCCAAACCTATAAATCCTCACCCAATTCAACCCCTATACTCAAAATTCAGCCAATAGTTCATATCACAGCAACATAACTAATAAAACCATCCCAAGATCTTAGCTCATGACCCATCAAATTCAAACAAACAAACCAAACTCAAACCTTAAGAATAACTCCTAACTACAGCTAGAAACTAACTCATAAATCAATATAAACCCTTACCTTACTAAGAATTATGATCCTGAACTAAATCCCAACCAATTCAGGATTCACCTTCCTTGAATCCTCAAGTCTCCTTCCTTTGAATTCAGCAACGAAATTCCCCTTTTCCTTGAGAGAGAGACGTGAGGGAGAGAGAGAAAGGGAGTGCTGAGTTGAGAAGTATCTAAATGCTTCTCCTTAGCTCTAGTGTCCTCAGCTGCCTAAGTTTAAGCTTAGATTTATCCCCCAGCCTCCAAGATGTCTAAAATGCCCTTAAGCCTATCTTAATCCTTTAGTGCCATTAAGGGCACTCCCGTAAATTGCCACATCCAGCTAAATCCTCGAGAGTTCCTATAAATCCTCATTTAATCCCAACATATGCAAATAATTGCTAAATTACTACCCGTTACCCAGTAAATCCCAAACACCAACTGTGTTCCCAAAATACCCCTAGGCTCCTCCCGAGACAGGTATTCGACCCTGTTGTGATTATTTAGCTAAAATGCTCCCTAGGACCGTCTCGGATCGCACATCACAAATATATCACCACTCACATGTGGTATCAATCACAATACACACATATATCACATTTATGCCCTCAACGGGCTAAAATTACAAATATACCCCCATCAACCAAATGGAGCCAATATGCATATTTAATTCACCTAAACATGCATTTATAATCATATAGTCATTTAATTCACATATTAGCATAATTAAATCAATTATTGCCCTCCTGGCACGCTAATCAAGGCCATAAGCCTTATTAGCAAATTTGGGACACTATAACTATCCCCTCCTTACAGAATATTCGTCCTCGAAATTACCTGAATAACTCGGGGTATTGATCCCGCATATCTGTCTCAAGCTCCCAAGTCGCCTCTTCCACTTTGTTGTTCCTCCACAGCACTTTCACTAAGGCAATGGTCTTGCTTCGCAAGACTTTATCTTTCCGTTCTAGAATTTTAATCAGCTTCTCTTCATATGATAAATCATGATCCAGCTCCAGGATCTCATAACTCAGCACGTGTGTAGAATCTGACACATACTTCCAAAGCATGGATACATGAAACACATTGTGAACCCCTGATAGAGCTGGAGGCATCGCCAATCTGTAAGCTACCTATCCAACCCATTCCAGAATCTCAAAGGGGCCAATAAATCTTGGGCTCGGCTTGCCCCTTACTCCAAATTGTTTCACCCCTATCAAGGGAGAAACTCTAAGAAACATGTGATCACCGACTTGAAACTCTACGCTCCTGCGTCTCAAGTTTGAATAACTCTTCTGCCGACTCTGGGAGGCAATCATTCGCACTCTAATTTCCTCTATTGTCTCATTGGTCCTCTGAACAACATCAAGACTTAGATACCTCATCTCACCCGTCTCATCCCAATGGATGGGTGATATGCACTTCCTCCCATATAGCATCTTATACGGAGCCACTCTGGTAGTCGCCTGATAACTGTTTTTATACGAAAACTCAATCAAAGTGAGATACTTACTCCAAGATCCCCCAAAATCTAGTACACTGGCTCGTAACATATCCTCTAATATCTGAATCGTCCTCTCAGACTGTCCATCTGTCTGAGGACGAAAAGCGGTACTAAACTGCAACTGTGTACCCATAGCCTTCTGCAGGCTCTCCCAAAACTTGGAGGTGAAGGTGGGGTCCCTGTCAGATACTATCGACCTCGGAGCCCCATGTAGTCGCACAATTTCCTCACATACAGTTCAGCATACTGCTCCATTGTATAAGTTGTCCTAATAGGCAAAAAGTGGGCTGACTTGGTGTACCTATCCACAATCACCCACACTGAATCATGCTGTCCCACAGTCTTCGGTAATCCAACCACAAAGTCCATGGTGATATCCTCCCATTTCCACTCTGGAATCCCTAAAGGCTACAGCAACCCTGCTGGCCTCTGATGTTCAGCCTTTACCTATTGACAAGTCAAACACTTGGCCACATAATCCACCACATCCCTCTTCATTCCTGGCCACCAATACAGAGTTCTCAAATCTTGGTACATCTTTGTCGTACCAGGATGTAAAGAATAAGGAGTGGTATGAGACTCATCCAAAATCTCTCTCCAGATACTGGAATCCAACGGAACGCAAATCCAACCTTTGTACCTCAACAAACTCATCTCTAAAATAGAAAAGTCCTTACCCACTATGGCTAGGACTCCCTCTGTGTGTTTCCTCAATTGGGGATCCCCCCCCTGTGCTTCCTTGATCCTCTCAAGGAGCATGGACTGAAGAGTGATGTTGGCTAGCTGCCCAACTACCAACTCAATACTGGCTCTAGTCATCTCTTCAGCTAACCTATCTGATATTCTCCTTGAACTGAATAACTGTCCTGGGCCCTTTCAACTCAACGCGTCGGCCACAACATTGACCTTCCCAGGATGGTATAGAATGTCACAGTCGTAATCATTTACCAATTCTAGCCAACGCCTCTGGCGCATATTCAGATCCTTCTTAATAAAGAAGTACTTCAAATTCTTGTGGTCGGTGTATATTTCGCACTTCTCGCCATACAAATAATGTCTCCGAACCTTTAGTGCAAATACTACCGTTTCCAATTCCAGAACATGTGTGGGATACCTCTGCTCTTACTCCTTCAACTAACTCGACGCGTAGGCTATTACCTTTTCGGCTTGCATCAGTACACACCCCAAACCCTGTCTGGAAGCATCAAAGTAGACTACAAACTTCTCATTGTCTGATGGCAAACTTAATACTGGAACGATGATCAGTCACTGCTTCAATTCCTTGAAACTGTTCTCACACCTATCTGTCCACACATACTTAGTCTTATTATGCGTCAGTTCTGTCAACGGTGTGGCTATTCTAGAAAATCCCTCAACGAACCGTCGATAGTACCCTGCCAATCCCAAAAAGCTCCTAACCTCTGGTACACTACTCGCCCTGGGCCAATCTCTCACTGCCTTAATCTTACTTGGGCCCACCAGAATCTCCTCCTTGCTGACAATATGGCCCATAAATGTTACTTGAGGTAGCCAAAACTCACACTTGCTGAACTTAGCATATAACATATGCTCTCTCAATCACTGTAGTACCAGGCGTAGATGCTACTCGTGCTCTGTCTCTGACTGAGAGTACACCAGTATGTCGTCAATGAATACGATCATAAACTTGTCCAGATAATCCTTAAAGACCATATTCATCAAGTCCATAAAGGATGCTGGGGTGTTGGTTAATCTAAAGGACATAACCAGGAATTCATAGTGTCCATACCTCGTGCAGAATGCGATCTTTGGTATGTCCTCCTCTTTAATCCTTAACTGGTGGTAGCCTGAACGAATGTCAATCTTAGAGAACACTGTCTTCCCCTATAGCTAATCAAACAAGTTGGATCCTTATTCTTGATGGTCAACTTGTTCAACTCTCTGTAATCAATACACATCCTTAAGGATCCATCCTTCTTCTTGACGAACAACACTAGAGCACCCCAAAGCAAAAAACTCGGTCTAATGAATCCAAAATCCAGTAACTCCTGCAACTAAATCTTTAGTTCCTTCAACTCTGTTGGAGCCATAAGGTGTCCTAGATACTGGCTCCACCCCTGGCGCCAACTCTATGACAAACTCAATCTCTCGATGTGGTGGCAACCCTAGAAAATCTGTTGGGAACACATCAGGAAATTCACATACTAATCTGGTCTTATCCAGTCTAACCAAAACAATTCTAGAAGTATCTACAATGTTCGCTAGGAATCCTATGCAACCTTCTTGCTTCAAGTCTCTAGCCTTCAGTGCTGAAATCATAGGTACTCGCGGTCCACTCATTGTTCCCACAAATACAAAAGGTACCTCTCCTTCTGGTTCAAAGGTTACCATCATGCGCTTGCAGTCAATCGTCACCCCGTACTTTGATAACCAATCCATCCCTAGGATCATATCAAAGTCATCCATCGCTAACTCATTCAGGTCCACAGACAACTCCCTACTGTCTATCGCTACTGGCAATGCTCTAACCCATCTCCTAGAGACTACCAGCTCCCCAGTCAGCAACAAAGTCCAAAATCCCCTAGCATACAAATCACTAGGTCTACATAGCTGATCTATCACTCTAGCGGATACAAATGAATGAGTAGCCCCTAAGTCAATCAATGCAGTAAAAGAAGAACTAGCACTAGAAATCTGATTTGTCATGACCGAGGAGCTAGCCTCAGCCTCAGTCCGGGTCAAGGTAAATACTCTGGCAAGAGTGAGGTTGTCGCTCTGTTTCAGCTCTTCCTTCCTGGCTTGTGGGCATTCCTTCCTCAGGTGACTAATTCTCCCACAAGTAAAGCAAACAATGATCATGCACTCCCCCTGATGTCGTCATCTGCACCGAGGACACACTGGGAAACTCCTCCAGTTGTTTCCCCCACCCTGACGGCCACTGAAAGCACCATGTGCCCTCCTATCTGAGCCAGGAGGAACAAAAGAATCTAGGGCCTTTCTCTTCTGTTCACTGGGGCCAGTACCCTGGATAGATCTAGTGAAGGGAGGCACCATCCTCCGAGCATCGTGCCTAGCGGTGCCCTCCCGCCAAATCTAATCCTCGGCCCCCTCAGTTGTAAGAGCCTTCTCCTTTACCTGTGCATAAGTGGTAGTTCCTGGATCCAGAGTTATCTTAACGTCATGACTGATCATAACATTCAATCCCCACACAAATCGATCTCTTTATGCCATGTCAATAGGCACCAAATCCGGCGCGAACTTCGCTAACCGGTCAAACTTCAAGGCATACTCAGTAACTGTCATCCGGTTCTGAGTCAAGTTAGAAAACTCATCAACCTTTGCAACTCGGACTACGACACTGTAATACTTCTCATTAAAAATGTTTTTGAATTCTTCCCAAGTCATGACTACCACATTCCTTCTCTGAGACACAACATCCCACCAGATGCGAGCATCCTCTCTCAACATATAACTGGCGCAGGCTACTCTCTCATTCCCTTCCACCCTCATGAAATCCAGGATGGAAGAAATCATGTTCATCCACTGCTCTGCCTGTAGTGGGTCTGGGCCACCCTCAAAGGTGGGAGGATGCTGCTTCCTGAACCTCTCATACAAAGGTTCCCACCTATTTTCCATAACAGGCTAGGCTGGCACTAGTGCCACAGCCTGCGGAACCTATAACCTAATGCCCCTAGGAGGAGCCTCTTGCCTCAACTGTCGAATCTCTTCATCTGTCCGATGAAGTCTAGCTTCCATTTTGGCATATAACTGTTGCCAATTCGGAGGGGCAGGTGGAGGGTCCTGACCCTGGTTGTCATCCTCGGCCCTATTGTTGCAGAGTCTGATAGATCGTTGGGGTATTATTGCAATATTCCTACAATCAATGACGTCGCACATCAGGCATGATAACAACACCCAAAACCACCTCCCAATCTCCTCAATCAAACACAACCAGGAAGTCCACATACTACACATAGCATAAAATAATCAAGGGGGTCATGCCCTAACATCATGCACATGACAACACATTCATCATGCTCTATCTATATATTCAGGCAAACAGGGCAACTTGTTTACCCAAAAATGGTTTTTGATGACGTGGCAAAGAATTCTTACACGTGGATTGATACGTGACGGAATTGAAGGACAAAGGTGCTGTTCGGCCATCGACCAGGAGTACACCTCATCGCCAGCATTAATTTTTTGATACGACCAGGCTGATCGTGAAGCCCGATTTATTTCCTTCTTAAGTTGTAATCTAATATTAACTGCATTTGAATATTTCTTCATAATTATCCTTGGTACGCGATTATTAAGGAAAAATAGGACACGTTAGCATGTGTAACCCTCATTGAGCCTATAAGTATGCATGAAATAGCTCAAGGAATGGACTTTTGGATTCATTAGCTTTTTTGCTTGATATTGAGAGAGAAAGAGCTATAGTGATTGTTCATCATTCTATTGTAATCTTTCCAAGGTTTCTGAAACTCAAAGAACCCTAGTTTTTTTATCACGGCTTTGAAGTTCAATAATAACAATACACTAAGTGGACGTAGGTTGTTACCAATCTTTGGGGTCGAACCACTATAATTCCTTGGTGTTTTTTCCCTTTCCATTAGATTATCTTTTCAAGTGTCGTTCCATATTTTGTCGTATATTTGACTCCGTGTCGTTGGCTAATTCGAGGGTCAACATTCTAGTGCTTTCATTGAGAGCTTGTGAAAGAATATAATGGCAAAAACATCCAGTAAGATAGGACAGGCCGCTGGCATTGCATCATCCCAGCCTCCTCCCCCAAATGTGGCTGAGGACGAACCACATTTGGAGTTTGATGAGGAAGAGTTAGATTCTGAAACCTTGAAGGCAACACTGGGGGTGTTGCAGGTTGAGTTGGCCAATCAAGAGAATGTTGCAGAGATAATGGCGTTGTAGCAAAGAGAAATAGAACGCCAGCGTCAGGAGCTGAGCGAGTGGCAGGCTGAGATGGACCGTTGACAGAGGGACGCCATGGCCGCCCTTGAAGCAGCCATCCAGCTGGCTAGGAATCAGGCTGCGCCAGCCTTCCAGCCAGATCAACCACCAAACGGGCCGCCTCAAAGGGGTCCCAATCCTAGTCCTCTGCTCCAACCGGTAAGCCCTCAAAGGTCGGAACAGCCGCCTGTGGCTCAGGATGATGTCCTACCTTGGGATCCTGAGCAGCAGCCTCCATCTCAGGCTGGTCGAGGCAATCCCCAGAGCCCGAGGCAGAATAGGGACGGGAAACCGCCCCGCAGCCCTAGACGCCCAGGGGATGAAGAGTCGAATCTACCGAGCAGGGGCAGCGTCCTTCTGCCAACAGGAGGAACTCTGAGATAGGCTCTGTGGTCAGGGGCCCCCCCGGCATAGCAATGCACGGGGACCTACCGACCAGCGCAGGCCTCCCCCTAATGCTCAGGAAATGCCAGCCCAAGGAGGCAACAAAGTGAATAGTCGGTCACACCATAGTCAGCCACAATTCAGAGATGGCCACGACTACAATGAAGTTGATTCCGACAAAAGAAATGTTGTTCGGAGGAACGAAGAAAGATGTGGAGGCAGGAGCCCCCCACCTAGAGAGGACCGGCCAGCGGGCCATAACGCTGGGGGGCAGCCTAGGCAGCAGAACGTCTTTAGTCGGCTGGGAGCCAGCGAGCAAAGGCGAAGAGACGATGATCTGACGTGCTTAACGACCGCCATGAAAGGCACGATGAGTACGTTCCCCTGGGACCAGTGGCCCCAGCAATCTCAGAAGTTGTTCAGGCTCAGCTCGATGCTCTGAACCAGGCGGTGCAGCAGCTGGTCGGGGGGCGAACATCCCACATTGAATATGATCGAAAGAGAGGCACCCCTTTCATACAGAGGATTGATGTGGCTGAAACCCCCAGTAAATTCAAGATGCCAACACTGCCAAATTTTGACAGGTATGGAGACCCGGTATCTCACATTAATAAGTTTGAGATACAAATGGATATATAAAAGGTGTCAGAAGATGCCTGCTGTCGCATCTTCCCCGCAACGCTATCTGACACCGCCCAGGAGTGGTTCTTTAAGTTCCCTCCTGCTAGTATAGTATCATGGGAAATGTTTGTAAAGGAGTTTTACAGACAGTTCTATGCGGGTCGCGTGCACCCCACTGAGGCCAACCAGCTGGTCGAAATATGCCAGAAAGAGGGAGAGCCCTTGAAGGAGTATGTTCAGCGCTTCATGCGAGCTGCAACTGGAGCCAAGACTGTGGGCGATGAAGGTAAGATGATGGCCCTAACTGTTGGGGTTAGATGCCATTCACCCCTCTGGAGCAGCCTTAGAAAGAATGGGGTAAGGAGCACCCAAGAGTTCTTAGATCAAGCTGATCGGTACATCAAGCTCGAAGACACGATTGCCAATGAAGGGAAATCGCCAACAAAAGACAAAGGGCCCAAGGAAGATCCCGCCAAAGCCGCCAATGGGTCAGAAAAACCCAATGGCAATGGCAAAGGCAACAGGAATAGTAATGGTAGAAATGGTGGAAATCAGGCGAACAATGAACCCTCGACCTCCGAGAGTAAGCATCCCAAAGGCAGTCGGTATGAACCGAGATTCACCAACTACACTGCCCTTGTCGAAAGCCGAGCTGAGGTCTATCAGGCAACCAACTCAAACGTGCCCTACAAACGACCCGCACTGGAAAGATATCTCCAAGAGAGATACAACAAAGTTCTGTTGTTTTCACAACGATTACGGGCACGAAACAAACGAGTGTAACCAGCTGAAGGACGAGATTGAGTTCCTGATAAGGCAGGGACATTTAAAAAGATATGTGCGAGCCGCAGGAGGTTCTCAACGAGAGGCTCAAGGTGGCAACGAGCAGGTGCCTGCACACCAACGCTCGCCACCTTTACAGCCAGCTCCTGTGGCAGGCACTCTACTCACCATCTGCAAAGGCCCGCATCTTACAGAAGATAGTGGGAAAGCAAGGGAATGATACGCTCGAACCCTGCGCCACGACCAGGACATCGAGATGAGGAGTGTCAAGGATCGAGCACCAAAAAAGGCTCAAACAGAGGAGGAACTGATAACCTTCTCTGATGATGACGCCCAGCACGTGTGATTCCCACACTCCGATCCGCTGGTTGTGGACGTGCAGATTGCAAACATGATGGTGAAGAGTGTATTGGTCGATACAGGAAGTTCGGTCAATATCCTATACAAGTTTTCGCTAGAAAGAATGAAGTTGTCTGTAAAGGACCTGGAGCCATGCAACTAAACCATTTATGGTTTTTCTGGAGAAGGGCTTGCCCCAACAGGGTCAATTAGACTCCCAATTACAGCAGGCACCACACCTGCTAATAGGACATTACTCACTACTTTTATAGTAGTTGATTGTCCTTCGGCATACAATGCTGTAATTGGGAGACCGATTTTAGTCGACCTGCGAGCCGTCACCTCGATATGGCACCTCGCCGAGAAATTCCCAACAGACGCAGGGATAGGTTGCGTATTGGGAAACTAGAGGGAAGCAAGGGAGTGCTACAATGCCTCGATCACCAAGGCGAAGAAGGGTGTATCAAGAGACACTACCGGAAAGGAGTTGCAAATGGCAATTGATGTTCAGGCCCACTCAGGTGATAATGTCACCAAATAGGGCGTTGCCTAAAGTGAAGATGGGGATTTAGATCCTCGCTTTGGGGATTTTGAAGAAGAAGTGGGACCCATTAAGGACCTTGAAGAAGTCCAACTCGATGAAGAAAATCCGACCAGAGTTGTGATAGTCGGTAAAAAACTAGAGACAACAACAAAACAAGCATTGGTGGAGTTTTTAAGGAGGAACCAGGAGGTCTTTTCCTGATCGCACAAAGACATGGTCAGGATAGATCCTGCAGCCATCATCCATGTCCTAAACATCGACAAGAGTTTTCAACCAGTGCAACAAAAAAGAAGGCTGCTCGACAAAAATAGATCAAGAGCCTTAAAAGAAGAAGTCGAGAAGCTAAAGGAGAATGGGTTCATTAGGGTGGCATTTTATCCATCGTGGGTCTCTAATCCAGTACTAGTGCCCAAGCCGAATGGCAAGTGGCGTACATGCGTGGATTTTACAGACCTAAATAAAGCCTGCCCCAAAGATTATTTCCCACTCCCAAGGATCGACTAGCTGGTCGATGCCACTGCAGGACATGAGATCCTCTCATTCGTGGATGCATACTCCGGGTATAACCAAATTGGTATGCATCCCCCTGATGAAGATCACACTTGCTTTCGGACTGATACAAGGCTCTACTGTTACAAAGTGATACCCTTCGGTTTGAAAAACGTTGGTGCAACTTACCAGCGACTCATCAACCACATGTTTAAGGAGTTGATCAGCATAAACATGGAGGTCTACGTCGACGACATGCTGGTCAAGTCGAAGAAAGTAGAAGGGCATGTAAGGGATTTGCAGGAGTGCTTCAACGTCTTGAACAAATATTAGATGAAGCTAAATCCCCTAAAATGTTCCTTCGGAGTAGGATCAAGGAAGTTCTTGGGATTTATAGTTAACTCGAGGGGAATTGAAGCCAATCCCGAGAAAATTAAATCCCTGATCGACATGAAATCACTAGTAAAGATTAAGGATGTTCAAAGCTTAACCGGAAGAATTGTCGCTCTAAGTAGATTCATTTCAAAGTCAACAGATAAGTGTGTCACATTCTTTAATCTACTCAGGGGCAATAAAAAGTTTGAATGGACGGAGGAGTGCGAACAGGCTTTTCAAGCACTAAAAACACATATGGCGCAACCACCCATCCTGTCAAAGTCGGTCAATAAAGAAACTTTATTCATCTACCTGGCGATCACGGAATACGCTGTTAGTGTCGTTCTAGTAAGGGAAGAAGAAGGTGTGCAGAAGGTTGTTTACTATGTAAGCAAAAGGCTAATTGGAGCAGAACAGCGGTACCCGCCCATCGAAAAGCTAGCCTATTGCCTAGTTTTGGCCTCCAGGAAACTGCGGCCTTACTTCCAAGCTCATCCAATTATGGTCTTGACCGACCAACCCCTTCGACAAGTCCTGCAAAAACCAGAGGCTGCAGGTAGATTGCTAAAATGGGCAGTCAAACTCGGGCAGTTCGACATATCTTACTTATCGCGAGCAGCAATAAAAGGACAAGCCATGGCTGACTTCATTGCAGAATTCACTGAAGTTACGAATAGTGAGCAGATTGAAGAGTCTAACGAGCCTGAATGTCAAAGCCAAGCCCCCACGTGGAAATTATTTGCAGATGGTTCTTCTAACGAGTGCCACGCTGGGGCAGGAGTGATATTGATAACGCCGGAGGGACATCGATTTCACTACGCAATCAGATTTGACTTCACTGCTTCAAACAATGAGGCCGAGTATGAAGCACTACTCGCTGGATTGCGATTAGCCAGGGGCATGAATATAAAAGTGCTTGACATCTATAGTGATTCTCAGCTGGTGGTGAATTAGGTCCTGGGAGAGTACCAGGCGCGAGGTTTAAAGATGGTTGCCTATCTGAACAAAACAAAGGATCTATTGGCTCAGTTTGACAAGTACAGTCTCCAGCAAGTACCTCGCGATCAGAATTCCAACGCGGACGCTTTGGCAAAATTGGCAAGTGCGAAGGATGCTGATACTCTTAACATAGTGCCAGTTGAACGGCTATCTGTACCAAGCATCCAAGCAGAGGAGACCACTCTGGTAATCCAGATGGCAGATACGTGGATGGCACCATATGTAGAGTATCTGACGCAAGGTAGAGTATCTGACGCAAGGCATGTTACCAACGGACCGAAACAAAGCCAGGACCCTTCAGTGGCAAGCTGCTAGGTATATCCTGGCCGATGGAATTTTGTACCGAAGGGGATAATCAATGCCACTCCTCAGATGTATTACAAAGGAGAAAGCCAGAGAATTGATGAAAGAGGTGCACGAAGGTTTTTGTGGAGACCACGCTGGGGGGCAGAGTTTGTCAAAAAAGATCTTGAGGCAAGGATATTTCTGGCCCACAATGAATGAAGATTCGATGGAGTTTGTGCGAAAGTGTGACAAATGTCAGAGATTCTCCAAAATCCTGAGGGCAGCCCCTAATGAGCTTAAACAGATGCAAAGCCCATGGCCGTTTGCAATTTGGGGTATCGACCTAATCGGATCTTTGCCCACAGGAAAAGGCGGTGTCAAATATGTTGTGGTTGCCGTCGACTATTTCACCAAGTGGGCCGAGGCTGAACTGCTTGCAACCATAACAACCAAGAAAGTGCTGGATTTCATGATCAAGAACATCATTTGTCGCTATGGATTACCAAGGAAGATTGTCTTGGATAACGGCACCCAGTTTGACAGTGATTTATTCACGGACTTCTGTGAGCGGCATGGTATTATTAAGAGCTTCTCTTCAGTCGCTCATCCCCAAGAAAATAGACAAGTTGAAACAGTCAACAAAACATTGAAGGATACACTGAAGAAAAGACTAGAAGAAGCTAAGGGGGCGTGGCCAGAACAATTGCCTGAAGTACTTTGGTCGTACAGAACTTCCCACCAAACAGCAATGGGTCATACTCCACTCTCTTTGGCTTATGGATATGAAGCTATGTTTCCTGTTGAGTTAGATTCGCCTTCGCATCGCAGAATAACGTACGATCAAGATTCGAACAGACAGCTATTGATGGAATCCCTGGACTCAATCGATGAGAAACGTGAACAAGCCCAACTCCGAGTAGCTGCGTACCAGCAGAAGGGTCGCCCGGTATTTCAACTCTAAAGTGCGAGAGAGAAAGTTCAGCATTGGAGACCTTGTACTCCGAAGAGTTTTTCTAAACACCCGCAACCAAGCTGCTGGAGTACTCGGGCCTAATTGGGAAGGGCCATACCAGATTGAAGAAGTCCTTCACCCAGGCACCTATAAACTTGCTCACTTAAATGAAGATTTCGTTCCTCGCTATTGGAATGGAGAACACCTGCGCAAGTATTACCAATAAACAATTCTTCTTAAAGAATTGGCTTGTATTAATTTTACTTTCTACAAGTTTTGAAAAAGGGTTGGTCATTTTATGTGACTGGTCGCTTATAAGTGTAAGATCTTATTGATCACTCGTACAGACATGTTTCGTCCATTTATTACGAGAAATATAAGGGACTGTGCGCAGCCAGTCATTTCTTGCCAATTATTGTGTTTATTACAAGTATTTGCTCATTACGTGTGTTGTTTTGCTGTATTACAATTTCAATTATTTTGCTCCGAGCAGCATTGTTCAAACAGGTTTTGGTCAAGGCAAGTGACCAAGGACCTAAAGCTCCTCGATCACTTGGGGGGCATATAAGGTACAAGTAAGCAATGCATATCATTAAAAGGTATGTAAACACATGAGCAAAATAAGTGAAAGCATGCTAAGGTACTTAGAGTATTTTTCAAAATTTTGTATTTTGTTAAATCGATCCAAAGTGCTATGCTAAGTTCGGTCATGCAAACAGATATTATAATAAAATAAAAATGTGTTATAATATCAAAAACGAATTACTTTACACCACGAGCAGTACTGCTTGGATGTAATTGTCTGATTAAAAGGAAAATAGTTGCCCATGCCGCAATAAAAAACTAGTCTTTACATCACGACCAGTAAGTCGTGTAATTAAAAGATTCTAGGATAAACAAGGGAAAAGACTAAGAAGTTGGAGGATCTTGAGGGGTGTCTTGGTCGACGACATCTGTAGCGTCATTGTCCGCCCCGTCCATGCCAGTCGCCAAGGAGATTTTGGGCGAAGCAGGTACCCTTGCCCTCTCCTCTTCTGCCAGTCGAGCTACGCAGCGAGCTATCTCGGCTTGCCTTGCGCATTTGAGAAGGTAGCTGAAGTCTGCCCCCTGGTTGTGTTTCCAGAAGTCATAAAAACACTTACTCGTGGCGTTCTTGTACCTTTCCAATTTGCTGGCATTGGCTTTCTCAAGGTCCTCGATCCGGCCCTCCAAGGTTGTAGTCTCTTGTCTACTCGCAGTCAAGTCCTCCTCGAGCTTTTTAGCCGCGCGGTAATTGACGCAGTTAGACTCCTTGAAGTTATCTCTCTACTCAATGGCCTTATCCATAGCACTTTGCTTCTCCTTCAACTCCTTAACCAGTTTGTTCTTCTCCCCGAGAACTGCCTCAAGCTGTTCAGTGTATCTTGCTTCGGCAGCTTTGAGTTTGTCAGCGTGTCGTTGCTCCAAAGATTTGGACTGCTCAGTGACGGCGCCCGAGCGTAGCCGACCGGCAGTAAGGGTTAGAAATGCCTGCGATCAGAGCCAAAATTAGGTTGACTATAGAATATAAAGAAAGCTGTCTCAACAGAAAAAGATAACTTACACTGGCAAATTCATTCAAGGCGCAGGTTAGGATCTGGTCAACATCCATTGTCTCAGTCGCAGCCATCGCCTCTCGGCAGCGATCATGCTTCACAATTTTTGCGACTCTGTCCTTGACCGATCTGAAGGCATGACTTGTTAAGTCGCCCCCAGTGGAAGCAGGACCAGCCTGCTGAGTCTGGTCAGTTGTGGCCACTGGAGATGGTGTCGACCCGGCAGGAGTAGAGGGAGTCTGCTGCTCGTGGGGAGAAGGTGGTGGAGTTGCATTGGCTGAGGGTCCGTCCTCCGGGAGGCCTGCAGTGCGAGATTTCTTAGCCTGAGGCATCTTACTGCTTTCCCCAGGATGCCTCTTGCTCACTTTCTTTTTGCTCGAGGGAGCTTCGGGAGCCTCGGGGCGTTGTATAAGTCAAACATGCACTAGAGTCCATATCTGGAAAAGAAGCAAATATTCGAACAGTGAGATAGTACAAACAATTAAGTATGTTATGTCAGGAAAATAAATGAAGAAAATTGTAAGTGAAATACCCGAGCTATTACTGGTCGTTATATTATATACTCTACTAGTCTTACACTCACTCTCTGGCATGAAGAAGGATGAATCTAAATTTGGAGCGTACTTAAAATTTTCGCCCTCGTCAAATAATTGACAGGAAATTGGCAAGCTATCTAAGAGCGAGAGATCAGTACCGTTCTCGTTCGAAGATTCGTTGAGGGGCTCGACAGGTTCGGCGACTTTCTTTTTCCCTTTTCCCCTTGGGGCAGGGGGAACAGCAGCCTGCGGGGTGCTGGAAGGTTCCCTGATTGTTACTCCGGTGGCCCTCGGAGGAGGAGTTTGTTCCATGTCCGGGTGCTGCTCGGGAACTTCTCCGCCAGTAGCACTCCCCGCTGTTGACTCCCTCATGTCATGATGAGGGGCCAAAAGGCCGACCAGCCTAAGGTTAGCCTCTGTGACCAGATGTTTGACGCTTTTCTCCACGTCAGTCATACTGGCCAAGAGGGCTGATCTCAACTCCATGTCTGGAGTGGGGTCTGGTCGTAGCCATGGGCCTGAAAGGCATTAAAAGTCTAAGAAAGTGTAGAGGAAACACTAAATAAAGATTAACAACCAGTGGTACAAAGGTTTTACCTCCTTGAGTAAAGGCCAGATTGTTCGCGATCATGTCGGTCGTAAGGAAATACTCCTGGTAGTACCTCTCCACGTTCGATATGTGAGTGGTGTCGATCAGGAAGGTGCACCCAGTTTCCTGGTGACAAAAGTGAAAGAACCCCGTACCTTCTTGGTTGGGGTTGGATTTGAGGTCGAACAAATAATTAACCTCATGAGGAGTTGGCACAGGCCATTTTTTGTGACTGTAAAGGATATAGAGTGCTACAAGCATTCTAAACCCATTGGGAGTTATTTGAAAAGGGGCGACCCCAAAGTAGTTGGCCACCCCTTGGAAGAATGGATGAAGAGGCAAGGTAGCCCCTGCCTCAATATGGTATCTCGACCAGGTGCTGAAGGCGCCTCCGGACAAGTTTGCCTGTTGATCTTGGTTGGGTCGAACTAATGTCACCCCCGTGAGTCCTGATCGTCACTCGGCTTTCAGAGACAACATACCATTCAACATCTGGTTGAATGGCATTTCGGGGCTAAGCATGAGTTTGGATATTGGGGTCAGGGGTATTTTCTGCTCAACCACTGGTCGAGGGAATTTCAGCCCGAGGAGCGAGTTGATTTGAAGAATTGGGAGTTTTCTTTTTCTGGGCTGTAGTTTTTGCTCGAGCCATATTTTGGATAAGGATGGATGAAGTGTTTGAAGTGGCACGAGAAAAGGGAACGTCAGGTATTAGCGATGACAGTTGCTCCTCGTCCTCAAGCAGCTGAGCCAATAAGTCGTCGTCGATGGGTCTTTCTCCTTCCCACAGATCTTGCATGAAAGCTGCGAACAGAGAAAGGGGGAGATAAGACGTAAAGCTTAAAAGCTTGTGTTGAAAGTTAGAATAACGTTGCTCGCGTATATGACCAGCAGCATTCTAACGAAAACATTAAGTTCTATACGAGCAGTTTGAAAAACAGATTGAAAAGCGGAAGTAAAAAGTTTTTTGGGAAAAAGCTTTTTCGACTCTGAAGGGGCAGGAAAAACCCAGTTTTTCACCTAGCTTAAAAATCAAAATTTTACTTCGATTTTACGCCCTAAATCTATAATCTCGACTACCAAACTAGCTCCTAACTCCTACGAAATAATATTTCACTACCCTATTAATCATATGTCAACATGCAAACAATCCCCATACATTTTCAACCAAGAACACGAAGGGGTTCAGAGATAAAAACACGCATAAGGTAGTTTCGAATAGCAACTCAATGGACAAGAAAATTTTTGAAACTTACTCAGATAAAGATTGAAGTCCGAAGGTGAGAGCAGTCGAACGTCTGAGTATAGATGTTTGAAAATTTCTGGGCTCTGGGGCGCGAGTTCTTTAGCGTTCTTCAAGAAGGCGAAAGCAAGTAAAAAGTAAAAATGGTAACTTGAGGGTTATTTATGAAGACCAAGGCACGTTAAAAGAGGCAATCATGAGTTACTTTTTTCTGCGTATGGGGAAGTGGAATGGCCATCGGACACACTCTTGGGAAACTGAAAGGACCTGATTAGACATGATTAGTCACCTTTTTCGAGAAAGCATGGGCGGTTCTGACAGATTTCATGGGGTATTCGAAGAGTCGGTTATTACTGGTCGCAATAAGTAAACTTAGGGGGCAAATGTTTACCCAAAAATGGATTTTGATGACGTGGCAAAGAATTCTTACACGTGGATTGACACGTGGCGGAATTGAAGGACAAAGGTGTTGCTCGGCCATCGACCAGGAGCACACCTCATCACCAGCATTAATTTTTTGATACGACCAGGTTGATTGTGAAGCCTGATTTATTTCCTTCTTAAGTTGTAATCTAATATTAACTGCATTTGAATATTTCTTCATAATTATCCTTGATACGCGATTATTAAGGAAAGATAGGACATGTTAGCATGTGTAACCCTCCTTGAGCCTATAAGTATGCATGAAATAGCTCAAGGAAGGGACTTTTGGATTCATTAGCTTTTTTGCTTGATATGAGAGAGAAATAGCTATAGTGATTGTTCATCATTCTATTGTAATCTTTCCAAGGCTTGTGAAACTCAAAGAACCCTAGTTTTTTTATCACGGCTTTGAAGTTCAATAATAACAATATACTAAGTGGACGTAGGTTGTTACCAATCTTTGGGGCCGAACCACTATAATTCCTTGGTGTTTTTTCCTTTTCCATTAGATTATCTTTTCAAGCGTCGTTCCATATTTTTTCGTATATTTGACTCCGTGTCGTTGGCTAATTCGAGGGTCAACACAACTTAAACAAGCAATTAAGCATATAATTCATTAAATACCAACCAACCTTGAGTCGAGCTTATCACTAGCAGCGAGCGTACATGCTTGGTCGATCTCCAGGAACCATAAACCTTGGCACGCTCTGATACCAAATTGTAACGCCTTACTTCCTTAGATTCGTTACTATGTGAGTTAAAAAATGTGCCATTAGCTCGCTAATTAAGGTTTTAGGTTAAAAGTGTGACTAAGTAAAAATAAAACTCGTTTAAAGACATTACGTATAAAAATTTGGACATTCATTGAAATCATTAAAAGTTATACAGTTGGGATCCCAAAATACTGTTTAGAAAATATATTACAACTCGAAAATATAATTAAGGTCGACCTAGGCGACAAAGCAGTTCATTACAACATTCTTCCAAAAATAACCCTGGCCGTGGCAACCAGGTAGGCGGAACATGTACCCGTCGCTTCACGCTCTCCGTACTCATGGTTGGTCAACCTTCCCTTTGCCCTTACCTGCACCATAGAGCACCCGTGAGTCGAAGGCCAGCAAGAAAACTCAACAAATAACATATAACATAACAATCCGCAACATACAACAAAATAGCAAACGGGCTAAAGACATAACGACCCACGTCGTCCTAGGCGCTTTACCAGGCCCTGGGTTTGCGGTCTTCACCAAGCGAGTGAATACAACACCCTAGGAGGGTCTCGCCCTAGCGGCCTACACTCAGCATGCTTGATGCCAATCCCGGCCCCTTGCCGTACCCGACTTCATGTCGTTCTCGGCCTTCACCGTTCTCGGCCTTTGCCTAATAACTCCATTTTATTGTTGTTTTAGGATGTGTTTCTATAACACCCTAAGTTGCTAATAAGGTTTAGGACCTTGATTAGCGTGCCTAGAGGGCAATAAGTGAATTAATATGATAATATATGAATTTAAATGAATATGTGATTAGAATGCATGTTTAGGTAGTATAAATATGCATGTGGGCCCCGTTTGCATGATAGGGGTAAATTGGTAATTTTAGCACGTTGAGGGCATAAATGTGATAATTGTATTATGTGATTTGTACCACGTGGGTGTGGTGATATTAATGTGATGCACGTGCCGAGACGGTCCTAGCGAGCTATATAACTCAAAAGTCACAACGGGATCTAATACCCGGCTCGGGAGGAGCCTAGGGGTATTTTGGGGATTTTGTAATTGGGTTCTTGTGAGTTAATGGTTATTGGTGATTGAGTAACCTAGGTAACCATTAGTAACCACTGTGAGTAACAAGTTTGGATGAAAGAAATGGTAGAATTGTAATATAGGTGAAAGGACAAGTGTGCCCTTGAGGTTTAGTTAGGAGAGGATAACTATGGGAGGATAGGATAGTAATTTGGCAAGATAAAGAACCTTCAGTTGAGGGAAAGATCATTTTACGTTATTCTCACTTGGGCAATTGGTTTTATGCTGAAATTTGAGGAAAATCCAGAAGAAAAGAGAAGAAGAGGAAGGCTGAAGTTGGGAGACCTAGGAGGAGAGTTTTTGGTGGTTCAAGGCAACTAAGTTGAGCGTAAGCCAAGATTATTCAGAGGTAAGGATTTGTCCCTGTTTTCTTTAAGTTTCAAGTCTAGTTTTCAGAGAATAAGCATGAAATTGAAAGAGGATGGTGGCTGGTTTTGTATGGAATTCAGAGTTGGGATAATCAAAAGGAAGGTGACTTGAAGCTAGAGTTGAGGAGAATTCAAGCTGGGTTCTTAACAGAGGTAAGAATTTATCATGTTTGAGTTTCGTATCTGGTTTGATTTGAGATGTTAGAGGCATGGTTTATACTTTTCAAGCTTTGGTTTAGGTCTTAGGAGTTATGGTTTAAATTTCTGAAATCTGAAACTCAAGTATGAATTTTGGGAGTGATTGTGTAATTGAGCTAGGTTATGATGTTTATAGGTTGTTGAATGGTCTAATTGGGGTTTTGAATTGGTTTTGGGGCTTAGGTATGAGTTTGGGATGAAATGGGAGTGTTTTGGCTCGGGAAAAACCCAGATTTCTGGGTTCGCGAAGGAGCGCCGCGGCCCTGTTCTTGGGCGCCACAGCGCGAGGCTGTGTCTGGGCAGAGGAAGCTCTCTGACTTTCTGGGTGCCGCGGCCCTCTAGGGCAGCGCCGCGGCGCTAGGCCATTTTCAGAACATGAGATTTTGCAATTTTGAGCATTTGCTCCGGGGGTTTGGGAGATGTCTTCGATGTATTGTTTTAGGGATTTTGGGGTTCTGAGAGTGTGGGATTGGCCCCGAAAAGTGGTTTTGGATTGGTTAGCATTAAAGGGTGTTTCATATGTGTTGTGACTAGGTTTTCGGAGAGGCTCGGGATAGAGGGCCGTACTTGTGATCTTGGTGCATCGGAAAGCTCGGGATACAGGTGAGAAAACTGTAGCACCCGTAGAGCAGGGCTTAGGCCCATTGAATTGTTGCAGGGCGCGGCCCTAGATTGTATCATTGTTAGGATATAGCTTAAAATGAGTGATTATATATTTGATTGTTATTTGAGTATGCTAAATGTGGAAATAGCAAAATGAACGGCAAAGGGCCGGGAACGGCAAAGGGCCGAGAACGGCGAAGGCCGAGAACGGCAGTGAGGCCAGGAATACCATTGAGCACCTGTAGTGCTCGTGGTTAAGGTAAGACCCCAATGGATACATGGGATATCCTTACGGTGTAGACCGAGATCCCAGGCTTTGGTAACGCTTCTGGGACGGCATGGTCGTATATGTGTTAGATTTTATGGACTGTCTGACTAGATATGAGCTATCTGCTGTGATAACTGTATATTATGCATATGTGATGTACTGTTTGAGTTTTCTTGCTGGGCTTCGGCTCACGAGTGCTCTGTGTTGCAGGTAAGGGCAAAGAGAAAGTCAACCAGCCTTGAGTACGGAGAGCGTGGGGGCGGCGCGTACATGTTCGGCCTGCCCGACTGCTTTGGTTGGGGATATTTTTGAGAAATGGTTGTACAAACCCTAGTTTTGATGGTTAATTACTTATAAACTTGTTTTGGGTTGTAAATATTTTATAAACTGAATTATGGGATCCCGAATGTTAAACTCTTGAACTTTTAATGAAATAAAGTACTTTTAAAAGATTACAGCCTAGACTTTCACTTAATCACACTTTTGTTTTAAAAACCTCATTTAGCGAGTTGATTGCACATTTTAACCTCACTTAGTAACGGCTCTAAGGTAGTAGGGTGTTACAGTTTCTGTGGTAATCTTGAGTCTTTTTGTTTGTTTTGTGCAAGATTACGCTTGGGTTTGTCTTTGTTGTAGGATTGTGCTATGAATTATGAGCTAAACGCGGAAAGAAGAAGAAATGGTGGAAAAATGAAACTTTTTGTTGTTGTTTGAGTCAAATTGGCATCAAGGAGTTAGAAGAAGTTTGATGAAGGTCGGACTTAAAATAGAATTAGAGTTGCGGCATGGGCTTAAGGGTCGCAACTCTAACAAAGTCAGAAACTACCCAAATCTGGCAGGAATTAATGTCGCGGCATGCTCTTCAGGGCCGCGGCATGATGAGTGGCAGAGAGCAAAAAAAATCTGGGTTTTTACACAGGCCGCGGCATGGAGTTTAAGGGCCGCGACTCTTGAAGACAGAGGCACAAATTGTCCGGCATTTTGAAGACACGGGTCACGACATGGAAATGCAAGGGCAGCGGCGCACCTCCCTTGAGAGAAAAAAAGATCTTATTTAGGTTTAAAACATTATAAATTAAGATATGGATTAGGGTTTTTAATTACGAATTTTCAGAGAGTTCTCGACGGCTAAGCTTATTTTCTACATTTTTCTTCTTTAATTTCTTTACAAAGTTTTGGATATTAAAGATGATAACATTTATTTTTATGATGTTAGTTATGTTTTTCATGAACTAAATATTTTTATCTAGGCTTTAATGTAGTCACTTGGATATTTGTTAATTTTCTATGAAGTTTATATAATTTCTTCTTCTTCTATCTCTTATCTTTATGATTTGTGCTTAATGCGTGTGGATAATTGATCACTATTTACATGATTTATGATTTTGATTCGAGATCCGAGAGGGGAGAGTTGAATATTCTATAATCATATAGACATAAATTGCATATAGGACGATAGTACCTATAAGGTTTGTGTAGTGTTTAGGGTTTCTATGCTTCATGTCTGCTATATGTTAAAACTTATCACAGATATGTAGAAAGTTTGCATATAGGTTGAGATTTTTTTATCTTGAAAAGAATTAGGATTGTTTTAGTTAACCTGCTATTAGGATAGAAATTGAAGAATTATATGCGTTGATTAGTAAGATTAACAGGTTGAAAAGTTGATGAAGTTAATACCCTAGGTTTTTAAATTCTTGAATCAATCTTTATTATTGCAAAGTTTATTTCAATTTTAAGTCTTAGTTTAAAAATCACTCTATTTTCGACAGCCAAATAGAAATTTAAAAGCAATTATTGGTAATTGGTTGATAGTCCTTGTGGGAATGATACTTTACTTACTATTTTATTACTTGAATCGATTATGTATACTTGCACATCATATTTTACCAATCAAGTTTTTGGCGTCGTTGCAAAGGACTCACAAACAATACATAACATAGCATAATAATCACAGATATCTACAAATGTATTAAGCATAAACAATAGGGTCGCACCCTGAAACACGAACATTAGGGTCGTGCCTTGCTCTACGTGTACAACAGTTTTCTTATCTGTGTCCCGAGCTGATAAGTTAATGCGATCCCGAGCACAGTCCCCTAATCTAAGCTTCGTTGAAATCCTAGTCACAACACATTCATAATAACCATTCATCAAGCCTTGAACCAATAAATAACTTCAGAATATTAATCTGGCTTCCGAGACCTTGGATTCTACTAATTCGGGTAGTAGAATCCTTCCCAAGCCATAACATTTGAGTTCCCGAGCTTAAAACCTCAATTTCCCCTCTTTTCCCTTTTCTTTCAATTTTGGGCCGCAACATGCCCTCTAGGGTCGTAGTGCCTACAGGTCAGAGAGCAGAGCTCTCTTTGCTGAAGGACGCGAGACGCAGTGCCTGGGCAAACCAGAGGCTTCTTCAGCCTCTTCAAACACGCGGGTCGCGGCACCTGAAGAACAGGGCCACGACTCGGGCCTCCGAAACCCAGAAATCCATGCATTTCTTCTGCGTTTTTTCCCAGCCAAACCTATATATAAATCCTCACCCAATTCAACCCTTATACTCAAAATTCAGCCTATAGTTCATATTACAACAGCATAACTAATAAAACCATCCAGAGATCTTAGCTCATAACCCATCAAATTCAAACAAACAAACCAAACTCAAACCTTAAGAACAGCTCCTAACTACAGCCAGAAACTAACTCATAAATCAATATAAACCTTTACCTTACTAAGAATTCTGATCCTGAACTAAATCCCAACCAATTCAGGCTTCACCTTCCTTGAATCCTCAAGCCTCCTTCCTTTGAATTCAGCAACAAAATTCCCCTTTGCCTTAAGAGAGAGAGAGAGACGTGAGGGAGAGAGAGAAAGGGAGTACTGAGTTGAGAAGTATCTAAATGCTTCTCCTTAGTTCCAGTGTCCTTTGCTGCCTAAGTTTAAGCTCAGGTTTATCCCCCAGCCTCCAAAATGTCTAAAATGCCCTTAAGCCTATCTTAATCCTTTGGTGCCATCAAGGGCACTCCCGTAAATTGCCACATCCTGCTAAATCCTCGAGTGTTCCTATAAATCCTCATTTAATCCCGACATACCCAAATAATTGCTAAATTACTAGCCGTTACCTAGGTAAATTCCGAACACCAACTGTGTTCCTAAAATACCCCTAGGCTCCTCCCGAGCCAGATATTCGACCCCGTTGTGACTATTTAGCTAAATTGCTCCCTAGGACCATCTCGGATCGTACATTACAAATATATCGCCACTCACACATGGTATCAATCACAATACACACATATATCACATTTATGCCCTCAACGAGCTATAAATATACCCCTATTGACCAAATGGGGTCAACATACATATTTAATTCACTTTAACATGCATTTCTAATCATATAGTCATTTAATTCACATATTAGCATAATTAAATAAATTATTGCTCTCCCAACACACTAATCAAGGCCCTAAGCCTTATTAACAAATTTAGGATGCTACAATTAGGGTCCAAGAGCCCAGTTCTATAAGCCAGTCTACCTAGTAGGTCTGCCGAAAAGTCGTCGAAGAGTCCAGATCAGCATTCGGCAAACAAATCCACCCAGCAGCCCCGTCGAAGTTGAAGAGCTTAGATTTTTCCTGTATAGTTGAAGCTGGGGTTGAAGAAGAAGAAGAAGAAGAAGATGAATGTTGATTAATATTTAGATTATAATTTAATATTTAATTTTATGTTTATTGTTTCCCTTTTATTTATTAATTTGGTCATATTTATTCATTTTTTATTTTATTAATAAATATTTTTTCCTATATATTTTAGAATTGTTTAATTATAAATTTATTAATACATAATAAATAATTAAATTTTATTAATTTATTAATATTTTTTAAATGTCTTATAATAAATTTACTAATTTAATTCATAAGAACATTATTGATTAGTGCAAATATTTTGGAAATGCCTAAACCATTGATTAGATGTAAAATACCCCGTAATTAGTCAAAGTTCTCATAAATTACAACATCTGGATGAGATCGATGATTGAGACCGATCTCAGTGTTTTGACAACTAAAGTGAACAAACACATTGTTGATTAGTGCGATTGTTGATCTCGGAACACCCCGGGTGGCACTCCAACAAATATTTTAGAAATGTATATTTCTATTAGTTATTCATTTTTTTTCTTTATTAATAAATATTTTTCCTTTAATATTCTATAAATTTTTAGTTATAAATTTATTAATTCATTTTAATAATTATTTTTGTTAATCTAGTAAAAATGTCTAAATTTGTAAATAATTGAAATATTGTAATGGTCTTTTTTAATATTCTTAAATATATAAACCATATATTTTAATTTGATTTTTAATATTTTTTTATTTTTAAAATTTATTAGGGCGACATGGTGCATATTAGCAATGATATGTGACCCTTAAAGTATAGATATGTCATAAACGTATGAAAATTTTGGGGGAAATTTTTCGCAGTCAAATTTTCTATGGGGTATTAGCCACGACGGTGATGCATATTAATAGCGACAACCATCACAACAAATAAGGGGCTCGATTAAATCAGAGTCATTTCCTCTTATCTTCTTCCTCATTTCACCAATTTCTCTCTCTCTCCTGTGCAACCCCGACCACCACCACATTTTTCTCTCTCATTATTTTGCTCTCTCTATCTCTCATTCTCACTCTCTTGCTTTGTTCTGGTTACCGAACACCACCACCACTTCATGTCGTCACCGAACACCACCACCTCTTCCTCCCACACATGAGCCTCTATCTTCTCAAGGTATCTTTCTCTCCAATTTTTTTTGTTTTTAATTTCTCTTATTTCTCTCTCTCTCTAACATTCTCTCTCTCCTCTGTATCTGTACCACCACTGGACATCACCACCACCAGAACCACTGACCACCACCACTAGAACCATTGGCCACCACCACCACCACATACTCTCCTATTGAGGTAATATTTTTAATTTTTAAAATTTTAATTTGTATGTATTTTGTTAGCTAAAAAATGTAATAGAAATAAAAATAAATAATATATAAGATATTGTTGTTAGTTTAATTTTTAAAATTTTAATTTGTATTTATTTTGTTGGTTAAAAAATAAAAATGTAATAGAAATAAAAAAAAAAAAGATATTATTGCTAGTTTAATTATTTAAATTTAGATTTTTATTTTGGTTAAAAAAATCAGATCGATATTTTCTAATTATTATGCTTTTATTTAAAAAATTTTATGTTACGTTAATATAATAGAGTTGTATTTATAAAAAAATTGGGCATTTTTATTACCGTGCAACTATTATAAACAATATACATTAATAAGACACATTTTAATATTTATACTAATGACAAATTATCTTCTCACCTATTGTATACAAAATCAATTAAGCATAATTAATGAAAATCACATATTAATTCCTTCTATATATAAAATGTACCATTATTAGTATTCAAATCAATTACAAAATTTATAATAAAAATTTGAAAACAGTTTCACTCATCCCCTACTCCGTTATATAGTCTTTTATAACTAAAGATTAACTAATGAGGTGATAATTTCATGTCAACAAAAATTGAAGTTACTCGTGTTACATGTCGGAAAAAAAAAACAAATTGATTTATTTGTATTTTCATGTCAGTATTAACATTTGTGGTTCAGTTCATATTATTTTTGAAATAATTGTATAACCTGATTGGTTTATTATTTATTGAGCATGATTTAGAAATATATGTTGAAAAAAAAACTACACATATAAATAAACAAAGGACTACACAACAGAAAATTGACTAATTGGTTTATAATTTTAGGGTAATTCTGTGGTACCGGCGTACTAAATGCTCGTACTGGTGCGTGTGGCTGTTTTATATACCTTTGATATTATAATCACTTAAGCTATAGTTGTAGTCAATGGTTCTAATTTTGTGGAACACTTCAATTATTGTACATCTAACCATATCTTATCATCTCCTTTATTTGAGAGAATTGGAGAATGAGGATTTTTCTAGTGTTTTTTAGAAATAGAAGTTTATGAGTTTCTCATTTGATTCTACATATGTTTAAATGTTGAAGCTTCTCTTGATTTCAAAATAAATAAATAAACAAATAAAATGTTGAAGTTTCTCAGCCACTTCATTGTATAATCATCTTAGCTCCCTTGTCAATCTTCTTGTTGGTTGAATCGGTTGTGATGTTGATATCAACATTAAGATCCAACATATTTAGGAAATTAATTTTCACAACCTTTTGCCATTTTTCCTATGTTTCTTTTTTTTTTCTCTTAGATGATTAATTTATTCGGTAGAGGTTGAAATGAAAAACTCACTCCTTGAAATAAACAATTTCCCAAGCACAGTAACTAAAAGTTTAAGAAAAATTCGAAACCCAGTTCAATTCAAATGATAAGAAACCCAAAAAAAAACTGAGATTTCCTCAAAAGTACTGTAAATGTTAAAAGAAAAACGACATTTGAGTCTGAAGATAAATGAATTACAGACATAAATAAATATGGAAGAGAGAAAGGGATGACAGAAAAAAGATTAAATTTTAAAAATATATAAATTAAAATAAAGAAGAAAAAATTAAAATAATGTTGTCGAAGAGTAGAGAGAGAAAAAAAAAAGATATTGACCTGTTACCTATTGGAAGAAGCAAAAAATAATGAAACAACAAACAATAAAAGAGATACAATACAAACAAGCTTATGATAATGCTTACTCGCTATTCTTATCCACCAATAACTTTTAAGAAAAAAAGTTGCACTGGTTTTTGTACACCCGCACCAAAGATTTATCTTATAATTTTATGTTGACAAAAATTGAAGTTACATGTCTTAAAAATGAAGTGGTTTATTTATTTTTTTTTTTTAAACCAATATTATGTGGGAACAGCTTATAATAAGTACCAATAATAATCCATAAACAAATTAGTTTATTAATTATTTACAAAAATTATAGAATAAGTATATGAGTTTTTTGTTTTTTATTTAATATATTCTCAACGACATCGGGTCAGCCGTAAAAGTAAACTTCCCAAGTGACGCCTCACTCCGGCTTGAAGTAAAAATTCCACAACTGTATAAAAAAACAATAAGTTTATTTTTGTAAAACTTGATTTAATATAAAGAATGTTTGCTATACAATGACAGAACTTGTCTTATAACAAAAGAGAATGAAATAAAAATAGTACTGAAACAAAAAAGGGAAGTAAATAAATAGGTTGTGAGAAAAACGTGGAATAAAGTGATCAAGTTTCCTTTTTAATTAAAGCTTGAAAAAAATCATATTTTGAATTAAATTGATTATGTGTAATTAATATATCATAAAAATGTTAATAATTTAAAAAATTGTAACAAAATAATTGAAAATATAAACATAAATGTACCTTAAATTGTAAAAAGAAAAAACTGCTATAATAGTGGGATAAGAACAATTTTTGTAGTAAAAAATGTGATTTTTCAAAAAAAAAATTATGTATGTGAATGTGTAGAAAAGTTTAGTTTTATTAATATGTTTATGTGTATGGTGTATTAGTGTTTAAATTTGGTCCATAATATGTATATTGGGAATGTTCTTGGAATATTCCGAATGTCATTTGCAAGCTTTAAAATTTTAAAATATGTTAGATTATAGTCATCATGCTGTCGAAATTTTGGTAAAATTAGAAGACTAAATTAAATAATAAATTAAACTATAAATAATTAGAAAATTAACTAAAAATATTTAACTAAGTAAATTAAAAAACAAAGATCTTTTTCTTCTAGTATTCATCAATAGATAAGCTAAGAAACCTTTCTTAGTAGGCTGGAGCAAATTAAAGAACGAAGATGAAGAAATTGATCTCTGGACTTTATAACAGAATAATTATTTAACAGCAAACCATATCTCAAATAAAAGATATAGTATAATGTGTTGGAAAATATTTCTCCCAAGTGTGTAGAGGAATGCAATATATGGCCGGTTAATTATAAAAATTTTGTATATAAAATAATACAATCCTATGATTTATATATATCAATATAATAGAATAATATTTACCACTTAAAGTCTTTCAAGTTTCATTGTTATCTTCATGTATAATATACGATCATCTTATCTAAGCATGCAAGACTCGCACCAAAGTCTTTTATATCGTAATCTCAAGACCATAGAACGTGTAGACACTAAGAGATTCAATAGAATAATCTAGGACTTCATTTATATTCTCAACACATGAGATTAATGAAGTTTGGGTAAAAAGAAGGGTTAAAACAATTTATTTTTCACCCAGAGAAAACTCTCTCTTTCAGTCGGACTAAATATTACGGTATGTATATATTTTCTAGAGAAATATAATAATATATATTTATAATAGCCATCTAGGATTTTATTAATTAAAAAAAATTAATTTACAATAATAAAATAGACATGAAAAATTACCATAGTATCCTTGGCACTTGGTCTGCGCCAGTCACAGTCCAGGGACAGTGACTGGTCACTGGTGTATAATTCTTGTACAGTTACAAGATATCTTTTTTCAATTTATTTTATTTAATTAATTCAATTAAAATAGATATTATCTATTCATATATTCAAAATATATTTAATTGAATTTAAATTGATTCAAAATCAATCTAACAACCCATATAAGATATCTTATTTATTTCAAATCAGATATCTAAATTTAAATATTGAATTAATTTCTCAAACTAATTTAAAATAAGATTACATAATTAATTCAAAACTAACTATTTTAATGAATTAATTAATAATTACAAAAATTACAATTAATTAAATTATTAATATATTTTCCATAATTAACTCATAATTAAGAATTTGCCTATAAACTAATTTTCTTTACAAATATACTCATACTTATTCTATTCCTACTCTTACCTTGTACAATGTTTATAGAGTCAATCCAGGGATCTATGGACCTATAATTTCAAGCTCCAATAAATTTATATTATTAATTAAACTCATGAATATAATAATCTTATTTATTAATCTCAATATTATTCCACTAAAAATATGGGATTACACTCTCGTAATTATAGACTATTTACTAAGTACTTTATTAAGTGTCCATTGAGTGAATCACTTCATGCAATTCAATCCTCCAATAACTGGTTCATAATTAGAGCTAGGTGAAATTACCGTTTTACTCCTCTAATTACATATTTATCCTTAAGTAATATTAATTCACTAACGAACAGTTAATTTATAAACCTTTTATAAATTAGAGGCATCAAACTGTTCAGTTCCAAAATTAACACTTAAGGGAACCATTATTCAATCTTCTTATGAAGAAGGCTTGGATTCCATATCTATAAATCATGCCCCCAACCATCTACATCAATGAGCTCCCAAAACAAAAGTTGTTGGCCTGATCATTCTAACAGCCCCTAACAAGTGAATCAAAAGATCCAAATAACATAAACAGGAGTTCATGATAACTTCGGGATTTAGATCGATTTGCATATGATCATCGAGTGATATGATTATAGCTCTTTATGGTAAACAAAATTTTATTAAAGAATTAAATACATATCTGGTCCAGTCCAATACAATCTTATTGTATAAAGCACCTCCACTAAGATGTCCTACTACACCAATGATCCGGATCTAGATCACATGTATTTATAATACTAGTGGACCGTACTAGCAGTGTTTGATTAAAGATTCCATAACTTTAATATAAACTTGGACTATTTAATTCATTATCTATAATTTTAATCCTCTCGTACCAATACAATATTATAGCTACGTTAATGAATTAGAAATTTTCTGATATTTATCTAAATATTATTCAATAATAATAAACATTAATTATATAAAAATATGTCTTTTATAAATTTCATAAGTAACGAACTACTTTCATTGCTTTAAGGGCACCATGCCCAACAATCTCCCACTTGCCCTAAAGCAAATGAGGCATCTTCTTCAACCTCATACTAAGTACAAGACCCTCAAAAGACTTGGCAGATTAAGTCTTTGGTGAACAAATCCACAAGGTTCTGTTTTGACGTTATCTTCATGAGAGTCACGTCACTTGGTGCACTGACCTCGATGTCGACCTTCAACCATCTTTGTCTGATTGAAAATTAGAATCAGTGAATCCTGTGGGATCCAAGTTTACACTTGAGTATACAAATGTATTATTTCTCGTTCTCCTAGGATAATTGAGAATGTGCTTTACTCCAATCTTGGATTGGATTGATAATGACTAATCATCTTTATTTCATAACAAATTTCAGGTCTTGTATACAACATGTCATACATTAGAATGCCTACAGTTGAGGCGTAGGGAATCTGTCTCGTATTCTTTTCCTCACGAGGTGTCTTAGGATAGTACTCCTTGGAATTTTGCATCTTAAAATGCATGTGCACCTTATCAATATAAAATTCATGAGACAAAGCCAGAGCTTTGTTATAATGAGCCCTTAGTATCTAGATGCCCAGAACATAGCTTACTCCTTCCTAATTTTTCATTTGGAACTGCTCAGCTAGTCATTTCTTTAACACTTGATAATATTTCTACATCATTCATAGTGAGTAAAATATAATCAATGTAGAAACATCCTTCTCATCTTTGATGTGTTTATAAACACACAATTCATCAACGTTCTATTCAAAACTGTACGTTTTCACCATTTCATCAAATCAAAGATTCCACGACCTAGATTCTTGCTTTAGTTCATTAGATGGACCTTAGCAACATACAAACCCTTTGTTCTTTGTATTTTCCTTGAACCCTTTTGGTTGACCATATACATGGTCTTGCCATAGTAGTCATTCTTAAATGCTATCTTGACAGTCATTTGTCAAATCTCATAGCCCAATACAAGCGGTAATAGATAAAAGAATGTGTATAGATTCGAATAAGAACACAAGTCTGTCTCAAAAAATTTGTACTTTCAAGTATACATCTTCTTTTCTTCTTGAAGATCCATTTGCATTTCTGTGATACATTGATTTCATTTCTTGGTTCATGGCATATTGTATAAATCATCCATTACTTTTTCTAAAGTAAATGGATTGTCCTAGTTCATATCTAACACTAAAAACTTATGTTTCATGTTCATAGCGAACATGTTGTCTTATAATCTTCCCACTACAACAAGGCACTTGAGTATTCTGACTAGAATCAGTGGTTTCTTGATGTCGCATATCACATGGTGATACAGATTAACTAATCTTATTTGAATCCAATTTCCTCTAGTACAAATATACGTTGAGATTTAAATTTTGTCCTTTAGTCATGTTTAAGAAAGGTTGCAAAGATCATTTCCTTACTAAGACTATAAAAGTAACCTCCCTTTGTTTAGGGAGCATAGCCAGCAAATATGCAAACTTCAGACTGTTAGTCCAACTTCCTAGTCTTTGTCTAAAAAAATGCGAGTGTTACACCCCCATATACGAAAATGGCATAAAGTATCTTTAGTGCCATTTCACAAATCTAAAGATGTCTTTTCACAGACTTTAATGGAACTACATTCAAAATATATACCGCTCTTTGAAGTGCATATCCACATAAAGTTAGTGGTAGCAATTAGTAGCTTAACAATGACCTAACCATATCTATTAAGGTTATGTTTCTCCTCTATGCAACACCATTCTACAGTGGTGTTCCAGGTGCTGTGAGTTGGGATAGAATTCCATTTTCCAGCAGATGATCCTTGAATTCAAATCAAGGTATCCACCTCTTCGATCTGATCGAAGTGTTACAAGTGATTTCCCTAACAGCTTTTCAGCTTCTGTTTGGAATTCTTTGAACTTCTTAAAATTTTTAGATTTCCTTTGCGTTAAGTATAAATATACGTATCTTGAATAATTGTCAATAAAAGTGACGAGTATTCATAACCTCCTCTTGCTTCTACAATGAAAAGACAACAGACGTCACTATGTATTAGCTGAAGTTGTTATTTGGATCTTTGGTCCTTTACAAAGAAAGGTATCTTAGTCATTTATCTTTCTAGATAGGATATACAAACAAGAAGAGTGTTAACTGTTAGCACTCGTAAAGGACTATCATTTACTAACCAGCTTACCTTATCAAGATTTATATGTACTAACCTAAGACGCCAAATATACATATCATCATTTTGAGAAACTTTATGTCATTTTTTTAATCTAGGATTAGCTACTTTAAATAATTCTAATTTATTTATCGATCGTTCATTAGGTTTTCAGAGACATAATCCATCATATTGTTTTTACGACAATTTATTGATATCATTTTCTTAAATAATAATCTTATTATTAATAAAAGAAACATCAAAATTTTATCCAATCTACAAAGATATAGAAATCAAATTTCAATAAGATTTAAATATAATTATTGTTCAAAACAATAAATATATTTTAAAATTTAAACATATTGCTCTCATTTCCTTTACTGAAACAATGACATCACTGCCAACTCCCATGGTCACATTGCCTTCAGCAAACTCATTTATAGAACTAAGTTTTCACATAGAATAATAAGCATGATTAGTGGCTCCCGAATCAACTATCCAAGATGACAAAACATCTCCAACTAAAAGGCTTTAAAACAAGTAAATCAAATTTACATTTTGTTTCCTTTGCAATAATGGAGAATGAATAAAAATAATTGGCTTTCCTTCGCCATTTATCTCCAACATAGCATGTATAGAATCACATATCAAAATATGCAATTCTTATTTCTCATCTTTCTTCATAAGAAACATTATGCATGCCTAAGAGTAAGTAATAACGAGCCTTGTCATCAGATCACATCCAATTTAGGTACTTCTCTTTTCTTCATGAGCTTTTGTGGCAACTGGCACTTGAGGACAGTCCTCTTTTATGAAAAACTTATAATTTTAACATTAATACCAAAATTAATGTTCAATTTTCATCTAATGAAATTATTACCATTTAATTTTTGTTTGTTGAGTAATGCAATAACAAGGTTATTGAGAGAAATCATGAATGTTGAAATTTAATAAACTAAATATTCTTAGTATAATCAAATATATATATATATAAATATATCAATATTTTAGGATAGTAAACGTGATGCATGAATGCAACATATAAAACACATAAACGTAATAATTACTATTCAATGATAAAACAACTTGACAATTACTGTGTCGCCTTAGGGTCGGTCAGATTAATTTCAAACTATTTATGAGACATTCTCATCCTTATATTTAAAACTTAAAATATCTCATATTTTCTTTTTTTAATAATAAGGTACAGTTTGGTTGGTTAAGATACAATTATCCACTACAAAAGTTTAATTGCATCTATGTAAGTGTAACTCATTATTTCAGCATCCGTGACTTAACTTAGAGAATGTCACCTTAGGGTCGGTCAAGCCTAAAATACATCACTTTATCCTATATTTGAAGGAATCCAACCTAGATATTGATATGGCTAGAAACCTTCCTTAGGGAGAAGGAAACAAACCATATCTCACGGTGATGTACTAATAATGGAGACCATAGATCACATTTAGATGTCAACCTTCTCTCACTTACTATTTTAGAATAAAAATGTGTTTTTAAATTAATCTAATTACTTTTAGATATGTAAATGGATTTAATTACCAATCATATCGGGCCTAGGTTCATTAAACTTTTGAATCAATTTTAAATTGACCCTAATACTATTAAGTGAACCTAAGTTACAATTAATGCATTTTAATAAATCACACTTATTAATTTTAGTTTATGAGCCTAACTTAAAGCAAATGCTCATTAGGTATGACTTACCAAGTTTAACTATTAAACTTAATTAATTATGTGTTTCCTTTTAATCACATTAAACATAAATAAATAATCAATTATGTTGATCCTATTTAAAACATGTTTCTAATAAAATAAGATGTATGATTTAAATATAAATTGTATGAGATTCATGTATGACATGTTATATACATGAACATGTTATCAATCATATCAATAAACATAGAATAAAACACAATTGGAATTTGACATGTTGGAATTTGACTGAGTCTCTAAGGATAATTACAACTCATTAAAAATAAATCTAATCTATTACAAAATGAGTCTTCAACTTCTTATCCGTGATGTTTGAGCTTCCACAACTTCTTCAATATCCAATGAGTCAAACTCATTATTAAAAAAAAAAAAATTCTAATTTTAATAAGTATTTCAAAGATACCACAATTTTTTAAATTTTATTTCAGAAATACCACCATGCCAATATTTTTCATAAAAATAATATTGGACTAACATTTACTTCTAAAATTAATATTAACGTCCCTGGTATTTCAAAAAAACCATATCTGCCTCTTTATTTCTTGAAAAGACATTGGGCCCATATTTATTTCAAAATAATTTGGGCTTAATTTGGTATTTCAAAAAGGGAAATTTTCATATTTACGGTAAATAACAAAAAAAATTTGAAATTTACGATATTTCAATTTCCTTACAAATATACAGTAAATCTGAAGCCCAAAACCCAATATCATGTATACGGTAACCCCTAACCCACAAACCTAACCTATTACAACCCTGCCCATTCTTGTAACATGTTGTCTTCCTCCTTGTTACAAAAATCTACAAAAGCATCTGAAAAAACATAAAAAAATAAAAAACTAATTCAAGAGCTTACAAATTTATGAAGTCTGGGCAAAATTAGAATTTTTCTACTACAACCTATTGCGAAATTTCCAAAATGATGTGTCTACAAAAATAACTTCACGACAAAATTAAAACATCTATTTTGTGGTAAGTTATCTTGTTCTTCTATTTTGTTCTTGGTATATCTTGCATCTAGAGTAGATAATTAGTTTATAGAACTTTCGAAACTCACTAAAACAATCTATCAAAATCATATATTTTGTCATAGATCTCCACAGAATCATAGACAAATTGTAAAACAGGAAATCTTTTTATAAAAAAAAATGTTACACTATTATAATCATCTTTCTCATAATTTCTCCATTTTATTGTAAATATTTATTAATATATAAGTAATTTAAAATCAGACCAGGACATTAACAACCATGTAACATATCTTTACAAAAACATAACACAAGTTAACAACATCTAAACAAATATAACCTGGTATGTATAGAACAAAACCATTATCTTGCAACTTAAAAAAAAAAAAAAACATGATAGAGAACTTACGTGTTACAAACCTGTAACAAGCTTTTACAGCAACGATGAATTTACATGTTACGAACCTGTAACAAGCTTTTACAAACAACGACAACTATGAATTTACATGTTACAAACATGTAACATGCTTTTACAGACAACATAATACATAGGTTTGTAACATGCTTTTACAGACAACATAATTCATATTATTATGTTTGCTACTACCACCACTACTACTACACAAACCTTCATCCTCAACACTTTTGGAGACATAATTTGATCCATTTCCAACCCCCACCTGTTGAGCAAAACAGTGTAAAATAAAGGGTTATTGATAACCAACAACACTTCAACAAGTTCAAAACAAATTCATCTTTATGCAGTAAAACTCCAAACTTTTTCCAGCCAAGGTTGTAATTCATAATTAAAAAAAAAACAATTTTGAACCCAGTTATCATTCCTTGTCATCTTTTTTTTAAATCTCACAATTTTTTTAGTATTATAGAACCTAGTAATCTCTTTGACTGTTCCAATCAAATGAGCCAATGGAAATTCCAAGATTCCAATTTTTTATAACAATCACAGAAATTTCAAACCCATTCCTCAGTTTTCTACATTTTCAAGGCAACCAAACTGGAGAAAGAGAAAAGAAACATTATATATATATATAATAGCTGATAGGTGTGGGTATAAACGCTAGGATTCAGAGGAGAAAGATCAAAGAAAATGACTGAAAAAGATTTTTACCTTAGACAAAGAGAGACAATTTTCGTTTTAATTATTTCTCCTTAGACACTATGGAGCCATCAATGTCCTCCTCCTTAGGCTTGCCTCAGGTCCCCTTCGCAGCAGGAAAAGTCAAATAAATGAGCTCAAAGTTACAAACATAGCACCATAAATGATTACAAAAGGTTAGAAATATGGAGAAAATTGATTGAGAAATGGGGAAGATGAAGAGATTGAAAGAGTAAAGTAAGAGAGAGAATTGAGAATGTGATATCATAGAGAAGGTGAGAAAGAATTCTGAACTTTCCTTTTAAATATAATTTTTATTTGGTTTAAAATTATATTAAAAAATATATTGTATAAAAAATTATAATTTACCGTAAATATGAAATAAGTAACCGTATAAATGTAAACTACCGTATATTTCATATTTTTTTTGTTTATACGGTGTATTCCATAATTTTCCCTTTCAAAAATATCATTCAGACCATTCATTATGTTGCTACAGTAGCAACACGAAGAAGATAAGCATGGTTCAGCCATGGCTGCCACTTCTTCAAGATATAATGCTTGGCATAGACACCAAGTATCACTCGGTCATGTGGTTAGATTCTTCGGCAGTGGGAATAAAGACCGAGACACTCTCGAATGGACATCGAACGATCCATCTTGCTTTGGAGTGGTTGTCGGGAATAGGTGTTGAAAACTAAGATGAATATGAGATAGAACTTGAAGATTTTGTTGAAAACTAATGTTAACCTCTTGAAGTCTATCAAGTGTTTTTGCTATTTTTTTGTATAATAAATGATCATTATATCCAAGCACGCAATACTCACACCAAAGTCTTCCAGATCGTAATATCATCATAACAGTATGTGTGTGGGCACATCGAGATTCAATAGGACAACCTAGGACTCCATTAATATTCTCAACACATGAGATCAATAGGGTTTAGGTAAAGAGAATAGTTAAAACAATTTCTTTTCTCCTTTTATTTTTTGCCCTGAGAAAATTTTCTCTTACAGTCAGATTGAATTTCACGATTTGTATATATTTTTTAGAGAAATATAATATATATATATTAATATTCATCTAGGGTTTTATTAATTAAAATAATTTTAATTTATAATGATAGAATAAGATAGTAAAAATTACAAGATATACTTTTCCAATTTATTTTGTTTAATTAATTCAACTAAAATAGATATTATATATTCAAAATATATTTAATTGAATTTAAATTGATTCAAAATCAATCTAATAATCCAGATAATATATCTGATTTATTTCAAATTAGTTATCTAAATTTAAATATTAAATTAATTTCTCAAACTAATTTAAAATAAGATGACATAATTAATTCAAAATTAATTATATTAATTAATTAATAATTACGAAAATTACAATTATTTAAATAATAAATATATGTTCCATAATTATCTTATAATTACGAATTCGCCCAAAAACTAATTTTCTTGACAAATATACTCATACTTGTTCTACTGTTACTCTTACTTTGTACAATGTTTATAGAGTCGGTTCGGGGACCTATGAACCAATAATTTCAAGCTCCAATCAAACTCATTAGTATAATAATATTATTTATTAATCACAATGTTATTCCACTAAAAATATGAGATTTCACTCTTGTAATTATAGACTTATATTTACTGAGTACTTTATTAAGTGTCCATTGATTTAATCACTTCATGCAATTCAATCCTTCAATAATTTGTTCATTATTAGAGCTAGGTGAAATTATCGTTTTACCCCTCTAATTACCTTTTTATCCTTAAGTACTATTAATTCACTGGCAACTTCTTATAAATTAGAGGTCTCAAACTATTTAGTTCCAGAATTAACACTTAAGGGAACCATCATTCAATCATCTTATGAAGAAGGATTGGATTCCATATCTGTAAATCATACCTCCAACCATCTACATCAATGAGCCCCCAAAACAAAAGTCGTTAACCTGATCATTCTGACAGGCCCTAACGAGTGAATCAAAAGATTCAAATAACACAAACATGAATTCATGATAACTTCAGGATTTAGATCGATTTGCATATGATCATCGAGTAATATGATTATAACTCTTTATGGTAAACGATATTTTAATAAAGAGTTAAATGCAAATCTGGTCGAGTCTTATACAATCTTATTGTATAAAGCACCTCCACTAAGATGTCCTACTACACCAGTGATCTGGGGTTAGATCACATGTATTTATAATACCAGTGGACCGTACTCACAGTGTTTGATTAAAGATTCCATAACTTTAATATAAACTATGAACTATGTAATTCAATCTCTATCATCCTAATCACCTCGTACCAATACAAGATAGCTACATTAATAAATTAGGATTTTTTTTATATTTATCTAAATATTATTCGATAATAATAAACATTAATTATATATAAATATTTATTTTATAAATTTCATAAATAACGAACTACTTTCATTGCTTTAAGGGCACCGTGCCCAACACAATGAACCACATGTCCAAGCATACACTACCACAAAACTGGGTTTTCCCGATACCCAACCACGACAGTCAACTCTGTTGACTGTCGTAATTGCTTAGCGGGACTCTACGCCGACAATTAAAAACTGTAGGCATAGAGACTAACGCCGACAGCTAATAACTGTCACCATTGCTTTTGACTGTCGCTATTGACCCCAACGCCGACAGTTAATAAAAGTCCAATGCCGACAGTCACAAAATGTCGCCAAAATTCAAATAAAAAATTATAATTAATGAATAGTATAATTTTAAAAATAAACTAAATTATGTAAATATATATTTATAAAATGATGTGTTTATTAAAAACTTTTAAAACTATATATATTTTTTTCTAATTTTTTCATATTATTAACTTTTGTATTTATAATAATTTTTATATCAAAATTTAAATTTATTATTCTTTAACATATTTATAAAATTAACTATATAATTCTTTCACATATTTATAAAATTTTTATTAGTTAAAATAGAGTTGTTTTATTAATTGGAAAAATATTGTAAAAAAATTAATGAATTGTATAATTTTAAAAATAGACTAAATTATGTAAATATATATTTATAAAAATTATATATTTATCAAAAACTTTTAAAACTAGATTTTTTTTGTTTCTAAATTTTTTATATTATTAACTTTTGTACTTATAATAATTTTTATATCAAAATTTAAATTTATTATTCTTTAACATATTTATAAAATTAACTATATTATTCTTTAACACATTTATAAAATTTGTATTAGTTAAAAAATAATTATTTTATTAATTGGAAAAATATTGTAAAAATTTAATGAATAGTATAAATTTAAAAATAAAGTAAATTATGTAAATATATATATTTATAATAAAAATTATGTATTTATTAAAAACTAGATTTATTTTTGTTTCTAAATTTTTCATATTATTAAATTTTGTATTTATAATAATTTTTATATCAAAATTTAAATTTAATATTCTTTAACATATTTATAAATTAAATTAACTATATTATTCTTTAACACATTTATAAAATTTAAAAAATAAACTAAATTATATAAAGATGTATTTATTAAAATTAGTCCCCATTCACTTATTTTTTTTCGGATTTGGAGGTTAGGGCTCAATTATTTTCTAATTTTTTTGTAGAAATTAGATCCAGTAGCCACTTTTAGGTAAGCGTTTTATTTTTTATCTACATTTTTTAAGTTTTAGTATAATACCCACTATTTCAATCAATATACCTATTATACCCCTATAATATGTGGATACTATTTTTAGAAGAGAACCATATGGTCAATGGTATTTTTGGAATTGTTTGTGATAAAAATGAATAGAACTAAACTAAAAATATTTTCGAGATAATTTTAGTTAAGAGCTCGTTAAATTGCTAATTTTCAACTTATCCCAATTTTTTTCTCAGTAAGAAGCCCAGCCCAAAACCCATTCATTTCCCTCAAACCTAAATCTAACATTTTCCCTCACGTTCTCCCACCGCTCACTCTTTTTCCCTCTCCCTCACGGCACTATCACTCTCACTCTTGCAGGTGGATTGATGGGGAGGTCGGAGGGGCGTAGTGATGGCTCGGCGACACGACGACGGGCTACAGCGGGGAGGCTCCGCAACGTGATGAACGTCTGCTTAGAGGCTCGGTGACTGGACGATGGGCTTCTACAAACGATAGCAACGACTTTGACGACGATGGCATTGGATTAGACGACAACAAAAACTTCGACGAAGGGCATGAACGCACCAAGGTTTTGTTTTTCTGTTTTCTTCTGATTTTAATTTGTTTCTTTGTAGATTTGTTCAAGTTCGGTTTCAATGCAGACAAAAAAGGTTGTTAATGAACTTTTCTTTGAGGTAAATATTTCTTTGACATGTCAGTTTGTGTTTAAATTATATCAATTGAATGAGAAGAGCTTCAGTATATATAAGCTTAAAAATAGAAATCAAAATCAATGTAATGTTCTGATTCACTTTTCTATGATGTTGCTTGTAAATTAGTCATATAACTTGTTTTATTATACTAATGTATTAACAATGTCTATGTTCGTATTCATTACGATTTTGGCCTACTTTCATTAATTTAGGCAAACAAATAGTTTTAAGTTTATATTACAAAACTAGGTTTAATTTTTAAGAGAAAGTTAGTGTAATTATTCTTGCTGCACTTGCTTCACTATAGTGTCAATGATATTACTTTGGTTCTTCCATTTTTAATTCAATTTGGACTTGTTTGGGGCATCTCTTGTTCAAATTTTGTATTGATCTGGCCCTCATTTCTATATTCCTTTAATGAACTTATAAATATTTAGTTTATCTTTTCAAGTAACTAGAAATGCTTTTATTTTATTATGTTTGAAGACTCTTGTCATGCTTGCTACTTCTATTTCTTGTATTTTAAATGTCATGTGTTTGGACTGTCAGAAAATTTCAAATTTTAAATACACAATTATAGACCAGAAGAATAAATTACGTGTATACATATGTTCTGCAATATTCTTTTTCAAAATAGTCTGCGCTCTTTGATGAGCTCCTTCTACCATTGTTATTTTTTATAAGGAAGATTGTAAATGATTGGTACTTGTTGTCATTATTTGTTCTTTTTGTACGTTCTCTGTCTCCAACTCTATGATGGGCTATGTTACTGCTTATATAACTTTCACTCTGCATTTCTGTTGAGTTTCCTTATAAAAATGAGTTGGATGTTGACATAGCTTCCTATTTTAAGGTAAACCTGGACAAGTATCTAATAATTTGCAATCTTTAAAGAGCTCTACCACGAACGATGATGAAGATTGGCCTCGATTATCTCAATTGCATGCAAGGTATTGAATCAAATATGGGATGTTCTTTTGCTATGTTTAATTAATATAATATAATGCTATGTGAACCTAAAGATGGTAAGTTTTAGATCTAACACAATTTTTTTTTTTTTGCTGATAAATGAAAAAGACAATTTAGTTTTTTGGTATTAATATTAGTATCTAATATCTGATATTTGATTTATACAGAATTTCAGATCAATGTTCTAGTTTTATATAAAAACTTTGGTGGTATGTAGGTTTGATCACTGTTTTTGTTTTTTCATTAGAAATGATAAGGAATACTAAAATGTAATTTTGCACAATCATGTTAAATGCAGAAGCACAAAGAATGAAATAATATTTCTGGGCAAGCCATTAAACCCTCCTGCTCATGTACAGACAACAAGATAGGGAATGCATAAAATGCAATTTTGTACAATCATGTCAAGATAGGGAATACATAAAAGGCAATTTATGCTTAAACGGTTAAACACTCTTGTTCATGCTCTGACAGCTTCAGTCATGTGCTTGCACTTTGACCTACTTGCTTAATGTTTTATCCTTGGGTGTGTTAGCAGTCATAGATGTTGCATTTTAGAATTATAACTCATGCCTAGTTTGACATGAGAGCTTTCATATATGACTGACGTAGAACAATTTGATTGTTTATTGACTACTGTATAATATATGTCCATATATGAAGAAGCAGGTGACTACTATATAATAGGCAGGTGACTACAAAACAATTGGATTGTTTATTCCTTTCTAAGTTAGTAGGCAAGGTACTATCTCACATCCTTAATTCTCTCTCCACTTTTTATATCTTTATTTTGCAACCTTTTATTAGAAGTGGGAATTGAGGAAATAATAAAAGAGTATTGTTCAAAGTGTTGTCTCATACTGAATCAGGTTTTGTACAGCAACTCTTAAAATTTTAGTTCATGGTTTGCTTTTGAGCATTGGCTTTGTCACAGTTGATATGTAGATTAAATCTTCTCCGTACCCAGGATGACTCACCTAATTTATCTGTGGTGTTTATTGAGTAATATGGTGAAAGTGGAAAATTATGTAAATATTTTCTGTTCGATACTTTGCCTTTGATTTTGTTAGGTTTATTCAGATTTAGAGTATATATGTGTACTATTGTAATTAAGTTCTTTTTTGTGATTCATTTTTTACATTCATTGATTTTAGTATATATATATATCTATATATAAATGTATTCTGTTTGGATATTTCTTTCTAGTATTATTATGGTTAATTATATTTATGGTTTCATTTTTTTTTTTTTGCTGATGTTAAAATAATGAGTATGCTTATTATGTTGGTGATTATAGGACTTATTGTGCTCTTATCTTTTTAAAGGCATACAAAGTATCATAAATACCCATAATAAGTTTTTTTTTTCTTTCTGAAATCCTTATGATGATTAAATTGGGAATTTTGTTATACTGTAATTCACAACATCATTGGTCTCTCAACCATCTCAAACTTTGTCGACATTCTTACAAGGTTAGTTTTTGTTTAATAATCTCTAAGAGGGATTAATCAACTAATTTTACATATTTATATGGTTGGTTCTCTCATTCATTCGTTAATATATTATGGTAAGATATACTATTTAATTATAATTTGAAGTCTTTAATTCATTTGTGCAAGGAATACTATAGAACTGACTTTTAAGGTGGATGCTGATAACTCTACAAAATAGAGTTATTTTATCACTTTTTATGTGCTAACTGTTGCTTAATTCTTGAGTTTTTAATTAATTTATTAAGTTTTTAAGTAATTTTAAATTTAGTAGTCTTATCATGATTTTATATATTTTTGTGTGTTTTTATAAGTATTTTGTTGTAAAATGTTGTAGTTAATTATTTGAATTATTATTGTTAAGTTAGTGGTAAAAAAATGTTGTATTATTGAACTTAAATGAAAATATAAATTAAGTTATAATTAATATTTTCAAATAATTAAATTGATTTATTTTATAGTTGAAAATATTGTATTATGATTTATTTTATATTTATTTTGTAGGGAATGTATGCTCTTAAAAAGAAAGAAAAATGAAGACAATATGACATTTTCAAGAAAGCATGACAAAGAGTTGGCATTTATAAAAAGCGTCATTTGGGCCCAAGCCCAACAGCTCCTCCAACAATCTCCTCTCCAGTTGGCCTATCCATCAGCTGCATAAATTAAGTGCTACCAGCACCTCACAATTCAGCAATTCCCAGCTCCTTCAGCAAATCACGCCACCTGTCCCATTCTCCTCAACACTCAGCATCCCCAACGCCTGGCTCTTCATCAACAAACCAGCCATTACATGATGCACCACATCACCCAGCGGCCCATGGCCCAACATTCATTCAGCTGTTGCCAGCCCACCCGTCGTGGCCCAATTTCCCTCCAAGGCCCAACGCTCCCATGCCAAGACAACCAAGCTGCCAAAAGGCCAAAAACCACATTTTTATTCCCAATATTTTTTTTACCTAAATAAACATTCTTAATTCATTTTTTTTACCCTACCTTTTCACTAATATTTTACCTAACCAAACATTTCATCTTTCCAATACTCTTATACATACTTTATTTATTCTACCACTTCCCAACACAATTAAATTAATCTATTTATTTATTTTAATTTGATTAATTTAATCTCTATATTTTGCCTATAAATAGTCTTGGGGAGCTCTTTTTCTTTATCTTTTTTTCAACATCTTCTACACTCCATATTTTTCTCTTTTTTTCACTATTTTCTATCTATCATTTTTATCTTTTGAAGAGCATGTCAAGTATGTTATTTTGTCATTTTTATTTCAATCTAGTTATGAGTTTCTAATTTTTTTCAAAGGTTATTAAGATGATGATTAAGCAAAATGTAACTAGACAGTATTTTTTGTTGTATGTTGATTTTCCATTTGTGTAACATTGTTTATGGATTTTTCTATCAAAGATATGCATTTTTCATATATTATTAAGTGTTAAAGCATATTACACTTAGTTCTTCATTATGCAAAAATATGATATTCTTTGATTAAATGTTTTTCATTAAATTGTTCACATCTAATTCTTAGAGCATAAGTATCATATTTTGCCTAAACATAATCTCTTTGATTTCTTGTAGTTTCATTAGGTTGTATCACAACTAATGCTTAGAAATGATATCTTTTATAAGTGAAGAAAAATCCTAGCTTTTTTAAAGTAACTTGTGATTGAATAGAAAATGTATCTTAAAAAAATATAGTGTGATTTATTTCAACTATATCTAAACTTGGGAATCAATATACTTATAAATACTATTGAATTTGCATTTTGTGGATTCTAACATCTTAATAATCTTATTTTACATATATCATTTGAAAGCCATTTTTTTATTTAATCTTAAATCTTTTTATTACTTGTCTTTTATTTTTCTAAAACAAAATCTCATCAAATATTTGGAACTAGGTTAGAATATTCTTGATTTGTTTGAAATAGTTTCTTTTGATGTTAGTCAACTCACATGGGTTCGACCTCGTACTTACATGAACATTATATTCCGAAACGATTCGTACACTTGTGAGTTTAAATATTAAAACACCCTCTTTTGGGATCAACAGATACCTAGATTTATTAGGAAGAATATTGAGAAAAGAAATATGATTGAGTTTGCAATGATTTGGAGAAGAGAATTAAGTTTCCTTGTTGAGATTTGTTGTATTATATATTTTGAAGTTTATGGATTTATAATATTATATTGAATTTTTATTGAGAATTATTTAGTCTCATGAGGATTTGATGTATTATTTACATTTCAATTGTATGAATAAATGTTGTATGTATATGAATTTTTATTATGATAAATATAATTTTTTTACAAGTTATGGTAATATGTGAGTAATTTTTTTATTTAAATTTATATCAAACTTCAATTATTAAAAATATAATTAAAAGTTTTAAAAAACATATATCGAAAAATTATTATTTATACATATAAATTTAATGTTACAGCGGCACTTAATAATTGTCAGCGTTTTTAGCAACGACGATACCTAATAATAGTCGGCGTTGCCAGCAACGACGACACCTATTAACTGTCGGTGTTGCCAGCAATGACAACACCTATTAACTGTCGGCGTAGCTAGCAACGACGACACTTATTAACTATCGGCGTTGCCAGCAACGACGACAGTGTTTAACTGTCGGCGTAGCTACCCTTACGCCGGCATAGGCAAATACGATAATTAGTCGACTGTCATTATTGCTCAACAGCGACAGTTTAAAACAGTCGGGAAAGCTCGTTTTTGTAGTAGTAATATATAGCTCTAGACATGGAAGAGTACATAAACCAACTCAACAAGACTATTGATCAACACTAATCCAACCACTATGAGTTGGATTATGAATCGACAAGGTTGAATTTGCATGATTAAAAATAAACCCTCTAGACGAGCTCGTGCAATCATGAGCATGTAGATCGGTATGCAACATACATACATGAGATTACCAAAACCAATAATTGGTTCGATCTATTGAAGAAGGTGATTATATGAATTACACATCAATTGTTGATTGTCCATAAGGATAGGATATGTATTGTACATCAATTGTTGATTGTCCATAAGGATAAGATATGTATTGTGCTCTATTGTATACTGCAACAACCATTCTGTTACAACTTTTTGTATTCCCTCATGATTTGTGCCCTTGATTGTAGAGTTGGTGTAACAAAACTTATCTCTAGAATATTTCACTAAGGTGTATAAATAAGTATTGAGTATTGTTTTCATTGTAAACGGTGGAGGATAAAATACAATACACAAGGTTTTAGTCATTTTACCTTTTCCTTTTTTTTTTTTAGTATTTCAAATTTGGTATCAAGAGCCATACGTGACCACCATCTATGGATTCTGAGTTCGAGTCTTCCATCACTTCTACTGGTGTCCCTGTGACCTCCAACCCTCCCAAAACTCCCCCCATCTCTAACCCACATTCATCGCCTCCTATATCTTCCCCTCCCGTGACTACCCTTTCTCTAGTTGCAACTTTCCCTACTCTACCCCAACCTTTTCTTATCTTCAGCATTTAGTGCCCCTTACCATCAAATTGAACAGATAAAATCAGTTTTGAGCACATTTAAGGCTTCTGATCTTGAGGGTTTTCTTTTAGGTAATAACGCTTGCTCTTCCCAATTTATTAAGACTCCTGCTTCAGTCATGACCTCTTTGTTTGGAATTTATGGCTTACATTCACTAAATCAACAATGAATAATATAAATAAATTCAATAATACAAACCCTAGAGACTAATCAAGAATCACATGCATAATATGAAGACAAATCTTGAAAATTCAAAGAGTAAAGCAAAGTCTAAAACATGATAAAAATGGAGAGTGAAAATACACCTTCTAGATAAATGGAATCCTCACATACAATATAATAGAACTATCAAAGATAAAATCACAAAATATAATGGGAAACTTAAAATCAAAATCAAAATAGTTTATCTCAAATAGTTATGGTTGTAGAGATATACAAGCTTTGAATTGAACAACTTAGTCTTCAAACTTGAGGGAACATCAAAAGGCTTATACACGAGGAGTATCGCTGTAAAAAATCTCTATTCCAAGCCTTTGAAACTCACACAAGTCAAGCAATTCTTGGTTAGTTTCTTGGAGAAAATGAGTGTTCTTAGAAAGTTAAAGATAAAAAGGGTTAGAGAGAGAGTTGAAAGTGTATTCAAGGCTTTACAACTATAAATGACCCATTTTATAGTGTAGACACCATCATTAAGTCTAACCAATAGGATTATAATTATTTTTTAAGAAAATTTAGCCTCATTAATACCCCCAAGAGCAAACCCAGTGGGAAAATCTCAAGAGGAAAAAAGAGTACCAAGGGGATATCATTGCATAAAGGCATCAACCTCAATAAGAGATTTTATACAATAAGGACCCAATCCACCAATTCATCTGGTTATCCATAGATAATGCTAACTTGGCTAGAGATTGAGCAGCATTATTAGTAAGTCTAGCACAAAATCTGAAAGAGATGACAACAAAACGGTCACACATTACAATGATATCCCTAATAATTGAGCCAAAATAAGAGTTATAAAGTCTCTTATTATTGATGGCTTGAATAACTTGTAGGCAATCAAATTCCAAGGCAACATGAGACAGGTTCAAGCTTTGACAAAATTGCAAGCTCTTAAGCACTCCCAAGGCTTCAGCAACTAATGGAGTATGGGTTGCATGAAGCATCCAAGTGGCCAAATGTTTGGATTCACCCTCATGGTCCTAAATTATCATTCCCATTCTGACTTTCCCAATACTCAAGCTTCAGTGTTACCTTTGAGGATCGAATGGGCAAGAGCTTGCCAGCGTGGGGTCTCCCTTCTGTGATGCCTTCTAGTAGAAGACTCCTCATCTGAGTTGGAAGTATTGGCTTTTGTGTAGAGGTCAGCATAATCAAAATCCCATGGGACAATTAAGTCCTTATGAATCTGATTGCCTTCAATAACAAGTTTATTCCTATAGAGCCAAATGCACCACAGTATTGTAAGCATTTTTTGAAGCTCCACATCTAGTAAAATGTAAAACAGCTTGGATAAACTCATAGATGCACGTGTTAGAATTTAGGGATTTTGATATAGAGGCCAGCGAGATTGCGAAAGTGATAGAGACCTAAGCACCCCCACAAGGCATGGAAGCTGGTATCGAGACCCTTATGGCATAATTGGCAAGCTTTATTTATGTCCATGCCACGAGATTGCAAGTTATGCATTGTGGGCAACCAATTTTGGGAAGCTTTCCAAGCAAATAATTTGATCTTTGGAGGAAGGTTAAGGCTCCATAACCTTTTCCACCATTTTGAAGATCACTGAGACGACTCCGCTTGACCCAATCCTCTGTTCTTAGCAGCAAGCCAATAACCACTTCTAATTATGTAATTGCCAGATTTGTCATGGTGCCAAACTATGAAATTGTGTCTGTTGGCCATGAATAACGGGATGGAGTGGATGGAATTTGCTTCATCTTTAGAGAAATTCTCATAAATTAATGAAGAATTCCATTGACCAGAAGGAAGAAGCAGTGAATCCACTGTCACATTAAGAGGAAGAGTGCGATGAGATATAGATAAGAGCCAATCTCCTTTTGGAATTCACTTGTCCCTATAGATTGAGATATTGCTTCCATTTTCAACTTGTCATCTAAGACCACCTTGATGAAGATCTCTGCCCCAGAGAATACTTTAGGCGAGCGAGCTTGTAAGAAGCTTGGTTAGGCGAGCGAGCTTGTAGGAAGGATTCAGAGTGGTGATAGAGCCCTTTCATTACTCGCCTCATGAGGGAATCAGGATAGGATAGAAGGCACCATGCTTGTTTATCTAACAAAGCCTGATTGAAAAGAATAAGTCACGAAACCCAGACCACCCTTATGCTTATGCCAACACAATTTTTCCCAATGACACTAATGAAGTTTCCTTTTTGTGCCATCCTCTCCCCACCAAAATTTGGCACAAATCTTGTGTATTTCTAGAATTAGTGAAAAAGGCAACAAAAAAAGATTCATAGAATATGTAGGAATGGATTGAATCACTGCCTAGAATTTCTTTACCTCCTGCAGAGAACAACTTCGCTTTCCAACTGAACAGTTTTTGCCATATACGATCCTTGATTGATTGGAAAAGTGATTATTTATTTGCGCCAACAAAATAGGGAATGCCAAAATACTTTTCATGAGTTGCAACAAGATTAACTCCCAAGGTATTGGCCATAATAATTTTATCTTCATCAAGAATTCCTGAACTGAAACAAACAACAAATTTTGAAAAATTTACCAGCTGGCCAGAAGCTTGACTATACCACTGAAGAATTTCTTTGAAGTGTATGCAAGAACTGACTGAAGCTTTAAGGAAGAATAAACTATCATCTATAAATAACAAATGGGAAATAGAGGGCCCAGTTCTGCTACAAGCAATACCAGAGAGGATTCCAACTTCACGGTCCTTCTTGACAAAGGCCGAGAGGCCTTCAGCACAACGCAGGAAGAGAAAAGGGGAGAGAGGGTCACCTTGTCTGAGGCCTTTTCCAGGAGTGATATTACCTGTGACTTCACCATTCACAATAACAAAGTAATGAAATGAAGAAATGCAAGAATTGTTTGGACCCAAGCTTCATGGAACCCCAACTTTCTCATAATGGCACAAAGAAAATGCCACTCTACTCTATCATAGGCATTAGACATATCCAGTTTCAAACCATGACCACCAATCTTACTTGTGAGGTGTCTCTTGAGCACATTTACACACTCAAACTCAATCATAGCATTATCAGTAATGAGTCTACCTGAGAGGACACCCTTTGATCTTTAGAAATGACATCACCCAACACCTCACGAAGTCTGTTTGTCATAGCCTTTGCAATAATCTTATAGATGACGTTACAAAGGCTTATTGGTCTGAAATTTGAAGCATTAGAAGGGTTAGCCACTTTTGGAGTTAGAGCAATAAGAGTTTTGTTTATGTCATCAATATTATCATCGCCATTCAAGAATGAGAGACAAAAACAAGAAACATCATGACCAATAGTATCCCAAAACTTCTGATAGAAGCTTGCTGTCAATCCATCCACGCTTGGGCTGGTACTAGGGCTCATTTGGAATAACGCATATTTGACTTCATTAAGCATGAATTTCCTGATTAGATGCTCATTCATCGTGTTGAAAACACTCATGAATAACATTAAGAACTCAGTTGGTGGCTTCAACATCTCTTGTGCTCGAAGTGAAGAGATTGTCGAAATAGTCTTGAAACACCATGGAGATAGAATGTTGACCCTCAACCACAGAACCATCATTATAATGAAGCTTGCTAATGTGGTTTTTCCGTTTACGACAGGTTGCACTACTATTGAAGAAGGCAATGTTTTTGTCACCAAGCTTCGTCCAACTATGTTTGGATCGAGCAGCCCAGTATTTTTCTATTGGTATTAAATGATCAAATCAAAGGTACGCAACAGAATATATGGACTCATTTTAATAAATATTAATACCAGCCAAGATCATATACATATATAAATATTAAATCACATACAAATAGATCGGGGATTACGTCTTGTAGCCTATCAAGTGTCCTTGAGTCTTTTTGTATAAATCAACAATCTTCTTATCCAGTGTTCTGAGATCTCACACCCTGATCTTCCAGGCCAATCCTCAAACACACAAGGACGTGTGTGGGTACGTAGGATTCAAAAGACTGATTTATGTGACTCCCTAAATGTACTCAACACATGAGATCTAGAGAGTTTTTGACAGAGAGAAGGTTTAGAATAGTTTTCAGGTTTAGAGAAAACTATCGCTTTTTTGAGAGAGAGTCTGATTATCCATCATTATCTGAATATCACGTATATCAGATTTATAAAGATATTTAATCTAATTAAATAATCTTTATTTAATTAAAATATAATTCAAATTAAAATTGATTAGATACTTTCATTTAATTATCTATTTAAATCATATTTAAAAATAATAATTAAATAACTAATTAAACAAATTTATTTGAAATTCAAAATTCAAATCTCAGGGATAAAAACCTTGATGCTAGGCGCCACACACTGTATTGTACTCGCCCAGCCCTATTAGGGTTGCCATAATTTTCTCATTTGTTTATTTAATTAACTTTTAAGACACGATATTTATTCCAACATAAATATCAGTTAATTCAAAATTAATTTTATCTTAAAATATCAGTTTTAAATTAAATAAATAAATATCTGTTATACCCAAAAATTGGAGAATGCATCCTAGGAGGCTAAGGAGAATGCATCTAGGAGAGTGCCTCCTAGGAGGGCTAAGAGGGTGTTCCTAGGAGACCCCAAGGAGGGTGTGGTCCTAGGAGACCCCAAGGGTGTGTAGGAGGTAAGCCTCCCAAGGTTTTCTAAGTGTTGGCTCGAACGTGCCCAAGGTAAATAGCTAAGGAGGAGGAGTCTCATGCAAGAGAATGGAGACTTAGACTTTCATAAGGAAAGTCTATACAATGTTCGATCGGACATGTTTGGGAGATGCTAAAGGAGGTTGCCTCAATGTTGTCCAAGGTGAGGTTGCCTCAATGTTGTCCAAGGTGAGGTTGCCTCAATGTTGTCCAAGGTGAGGTTGCCTCAATGTTGTTCAAGGTGAGGTTGCCTCAATGTTGTTCAAGGTGAGGTTGCCTCAATGTCGTTCAAGGTGAGGTGCCAAGGAGGTTGCCTCGGACCACCTTGGTCCGAGGAGAAGCCAAGGAGATTGGTTCAAGGAGGAACATGGCATGCTAGAGGAGAGTACATGTTAGAGGAGAACCATGCACGTTCAACCCACCCAAAGCATGTCCTACCACCATGCATGTTTAACCAGCACTTGCATGGGTAGTGAGTAGGAGGTAGACCAACTAACTAGAGGAGACTAAGTCAGACACAACTTCAACAACATGCGCGGGAATCTCTCATTCTTCCCACAAATGGGGAATTTGTTACATTTTGAATTTTGAATTTTGAATTTTGAATGTTTATTTGTAATATAAATGTAATAAATATAATAAAATATCCCTATTATAAGGGGATATCAGTTGAGGATCCCATCTCTATAAATAGAGAGTTGATGGGATGAGAAGGGGCTCCTTTTGCTTCTTCTTTCTAGAGAGATAAAATTGGGTCTGTCTATTCTAGAGAGAGAAAGTGCTGAAATTAGAGAGAATTCTTGTATTTTCACAATCTGTACTGAAGAAACTCAGTTGGCACAGTCCATCTGATCTTGAGTATAGATTTATAAATCACAACTCTAAGTGGATTAGGCTATTACCGACAATCGGGGCTGAACCACTATAAAAATCTCGTGTGTTCTTTATTTTCTTGATTGTACTGTCTGTGTCGTTTTTATTTCTCTTGAAGGCTTGTCGTTATTGACGTTCTCACGTCGTTGGCTAAAAACGCAGTCAACAATATCATATTATAAATAAGATATTTATTATTTTCTTTCTTTATATTAATCTAAACAAGATTAATATTTCTCTCTTTATATTAATCCAAACAAGATTAATATTAATTTTACCTTTTCAAAATAAAATCTTATAGTAAAATAATTAATTAATTCACAATTAATCAATTACCCATAATTATCAAATAATTATTTCCTTGCCCTAGAAAATTAATTCCTTTGCAATTTAGTCATTTCTCTTAACAAATCTTTCTTTTGACATCCTTACCTTTGACAGTGTAGGACAGAGGTGATCTGGAGACCATGGACCTATAATACGAAGCTTCAATAAACCAGATTATTAATTAAACTCTTTAATCTAATAATCTTATTTATTAATTTCATGATTACTCCACTATAAATATGGAATTATACTCTAAGTATTTATAGAATTATATTTACAGAGTTTTCTCTAGTAGTCCATTAATATAATCAATATATGTAGTTCTGTCTTCCATTATTGGTTCGTTAATTAGAGCTAGTCAAAATTATTGTTTTACCTTTCTAATTACATTTTGACCTTAAGTACCATTAATTCACTAGCGAATAATTAATCTATAATCTAATTATAGATTTGAGCTCAATAACTATTCAGTTCCAGAATCAACCCTTAAGGGAACCAATATTCGATCCATTAGAAAAGTATGGATTCCAATATTGTAATTCATGTTCCCAGCCATCCATGATATTGAATCTCCAAAACAAAAGTCATTAGCTTCATTATTCTAAGAGACCTTAACGAGTGAATCAAAAGATCAAATAATAAACATAAACATGAGTTCATGAATACTCAGGATTTAGACTAATCTACAAATGATCATCTATTATGACAATAATTAAATCTTTACGTCAAACGGCAAGTTCATAAAAATAATTAATTCTCATCATTCCTTTCATATATAATCTCTATTATATATAGCACATTTACTAAGATGTCTATCCACATCAGTAATCTGAATCTAGATTACTTGCATCTCATATGCTTAGCAAATTGTACTAGTAATCATCCATTAAAGATTTCTTATGTTAATATGTTACTGGCTATTTTATTCATTATATATGATCTTAATTCTCTCGTACTAATACAAAGATCATATTCTCATGAATGAAAAGAAAATTTTCTTGATATTATTATATAATTAATTCAAACAATAATTATAACATTCAAATATAATAAAATTGTACTTTTATTTAAAACAAAAAAATATATTTACATACACTTTTAGGGCATTCATCGTAACATTTTCCTATTTATAGTAAAGGACATTAAGATCATTTTCCAGCTAACTATAGTTCCTCCAAGAGCCATGATTGAGTGAGATATCGGCATCATGTAACTTCTTTTTTTTCTTATTAATAGCCTTTTGATGTCTGCATTATTGGGTGTGATTCCAATGACCAAAAGCCTCGATAACCTCTTTGATGTTTTGCTAGAAAATATTAGGGGAGAAGGATGACATCTTGGACCAACACTGATTAACTAGAGCATGACAATCTTTTTCATCAGCCCAAGCATTCTCAAAATGGAACCGCCTCTTGGGTAATTGTCCTCTAGCTGGGAAAAACTATAAATCAAAGCATATAGTAGTGTGGAGAGGAAGAAGATCACTACCTCTAAATCCCAAGTGACGGACAGTAGTCCCTGGAAAGAGACTCAACCAATTTGCATTGCAAAGCATTCGATCAAGTCGGCATTGAATGATGGATGGTTATTGCACCATGTAAACTTAGGTCTAATGAACCCCAAATCCGCCAAACTACACTCTTGAAGAGCATTTTTAAAGTTGTTCATGAGATAATTTGGTCTAAGGCCCCCTCCATCCTTTTCATGACTAAAGAGTATCTCATTTAAGTCTCCTCCACATAACCAAGGGGCAGAGTTTTCTTTGGAACAAATAGCTAATAATTCCCAAAAGAAATGACGTTGGCTTGCATCTGGCTGACCATACAGACTCGTGAATCTCCAAGGAACCTCACCAACATTAGAGATAAGGACGTCATTGTGAGCACGAGTGTACGAGAGTAGACTGATAATCAAGGGATCTTTCCACATGAGACAAAGTCCTCCATTGTGACCAATATTGTCAATCACCAATTTAGCATTAAAATCCAAACGGACACAGAGAGTTTCAAGTTTAACACGAGAGCTTAGAGTTTCTGAAAAAATAATGTCCTGGTTGATATCCCGAACGTGGGAGTGAAGAGCCTGGAACGTCCTGTCACTACCCAAGCCTTGGACATTCCATGCTAGAATATTCATTGCGACCGGCGGGCCTGCTCTGCAGGCTCCGCCGACAAGACCGGGATGGTAGCTTCATTGCCAACAGGGATTTGTAGAGCATCTTAAGCTAAAGTTTGTAACGATACCTCCTAAAAAATGAGTGGAGAAGGGTGGTGAGGCTCCACAATCTCCTTTCTAGTTATAGGTAATGGAAAAACAGAAGCTTTAGATTTACCAATTTTGCATGCAGGAGTTTTGATACTACGCTTGGTTGAACCCCTTCCACGACCACTAGCTTTGTTAAGGCTAAGCAAACTTGCAGAAAGGATACGGGTTTGAAGCTCTTCAATCTTTCAAATCTACCGTCATTTGGAGTCAGTGATATATCGGGGGCATTGTCAGGGACCAAGGCAAGAGAAGCAATTGGCACGTGAGAGTCTTTTTTAGTAGGTTCATGGGCTTTGAGATTCCATACAAAGTTGGGCTTATGTATCTCCTCATTAACCTGGCCTTGATTTTTCTCATCTGAATTAGTAGTGGGGCCCATATTATCTAATGTCACGTGACCTTCTTTAAATTGATCCTCAAAGACTTTCTGATTCAATGAACAATGTGTACTTAAATTCCTATGACTAGGTGATGACTCGCCAATTGTCAAAGGTCTACTAGAATTAAGGAAAGTTTTAGAAGAGACGGATTTAGTTCCAGAATTGTCAATTTTCACATCATAGGAATCGAGCAGTACTGAACTAAACTTACAAGTGTTAATAGGTGGATTTGCTCCAAATACAGAAACTGACTTATTTTTCTCATTAATGATTTTAAAACCATCATTAATTATTAGAAGAACCTTTGAGAAAAAATAAAAAATGAAATACTATATTGTATTGAATCAGTCGAGTAAGTGTACATCAGAGGACCATATAAAGGTCAAGTAAATAAGGTTCACCAAAGGTAAGAGATGATTTTGTTACTAACAAAATAATACATAACAAAAAGAATAACAAACTAATAGAAAATAAATCCTAACTCTAATAGCCCCCTTTAAGATGGAGTGCAAAGATTTTTTACACCCATTTTGGATATGAGATTAGTAAAAACAGAGAGAAATAGAGCCTTAGTAAAGGTGTATGCAAGATTGCCTTTGGTGTTGACATGTATCATTTTGATGATGCCTTTGTGAACATTTTCTCGAACTATATGGAAGTCGATATCGATATGTTTTGCCCTCTTGTAGAAAACAGGGTTTTCAGATATGTGGATCACCGCATTCTTATCACAAAAGAGTAATGCAGGCCCTTGATGTTGTATTATGAGGTCTTTGAGTATGGCAAGAAGGCAAGTGATCTCGCAAGTAGTGTTGTCCATAGCTCGATATTCAGCTTCGGCAGATGAGCAAGAAAAAGTTAATTGCTTCTTTGATTTCCATGAAATTAGAGATTTTCCAAGGAATACATAGTAGCATGAGGTTGAACACCTTGTGTCAATGCAATTGCCCCAATCTGCATCTACAAAAGCCTTTAGTTGAAGGGCTTGAGTAATAGTTTGATTGTGAAGAGAATGAAAAAACAGTCCTTGACCAAGTGTATCTTTGAGATATTGAAGTATCTTTTAAGCCGCATGGAGATGAGGAAGTCTTGGGTCGGCAAGGAATTGACTTAATCTATTGACAGCAAAACTAATGTCAGGTCTAGTGATAGTTAAATATATAAGTTTACCAATGAGACTACGATGAGAAGTAGCATCAGACAATGGTTCACCAATGTCTTTACTAAGTTTAATGTTAGGTTTCATTGGTGTGGAAGAAATTTTTGAACCCGAGTATCGTGCATCGGATAAAAGTTGAAGAGTAAAAGGGTGTTGTAAGACTAAAATTTCATTAGCATTTCTGCCAATTTCCAAGCCGAGAAAAAAATCTGAGAATGCCTAAATCTTTTAGCTTGAATTTTTTGTTCAAATAAACTTTAAATGATTCAACAGATTAATTGTTATTACTTGCAACAAGTATATCATCAACATAAATGAGTATGGCAAGAAATACACCTGAATTATGTTTAATAAACAGAGAATGGTGGGAAGAGGATTGAATAAAGCCATCTTGAATGAGAGTAGTGATGAGTTTATAATACCATTAATTGGCATGAGGCTTGTTTGAGACCATACAAGCTCTTGTTGAGTTTACAAACCGGTTTTGGTGGTAGTTGACCATGATGGATATAACCATGAGGAATTTTCATGTAAACGACTTCATGAAGATCACCATGGAGGAATGCGTTGTTGATATACATTTAATGTAGAGTGCAATTGTGAATGGCTGCTAGAGCAAGAATTAATATAAAAGTGTTAAACTTAGCTACAGGTGCATAAGTATCAATATAATCAATTCTATGCTTTTGAGTATATCCCTTTGTGACCAATCTAGCTTTGTAATGATCTATTTGACCACTTGGAGTGTATTTCACTTTGTAGAACCATTATCCGCCAATGGTATGATGACCGAGAGGAAGATTGACAATATCCCAAGTACGATTTGTGTGTAAAGCTTCAAGTTAAACCTGCATTGCTTGGCACCATTCAGGGACTTGAAAGGTAATTTTATAGCTGGTTGGCTCTTGTATATTGTGTGCAGCAAGAATGGCAGCCCTGAAAGATGAAGAAAACTTACTATAAGAGAGAAAAGAGTTAATAGAATGAGTTGTAGAAGAATGATGTGTGCAGCCGCAAATATAATCTTTTAAATGAGAAGGGCGAGAAACATGATGGCCAGCCTGAGTGGTAGTGTCATTAATTGTAGTTGAGTCTAAAAGAGGGGCTACCGTATAGGTTTGTTCTTGCCTGAAAGAAGGTAAAATAGTTAGAGAAAAGAAATTGTCAGTCAAGTTAGATTGATCATTGTTATGAAAAGGAAAAGTGTGCTCGTGGAATTGAACATCACGAGAATGAAATATTTGGTTAGTTTGAATGTCAAGAAAAGTGTATACTTTCATTTCATCAGGATACCCAATAAAAACACATGCTTTTGAGCGTGGTGTGAATTTGTGTCGGTGAGTAGCTAAAGTAGAAGCATAAGTTAAACAACCAAAAACTTTGAGAAGATCATAAGCAGGAGGTGTGCCATGTAAAAGCTGAAAAGAAGTGTTATTTTTTAGTAATTGGGATGGTGTCCGATTGATTAAGTAAACAAAGGTACGTACCATTGATATTGCCCAATAACTCCTAAGCGGTCGCAGTAGTAATCAGGCTATGTCCTATCCACAGAGAGGTAAAATACAAGTAAAAAGAAAGATTAGTAAATCAGAAATAATAAACTTTGAAATAATATAACTTTAAAAAAGAATATAAACATTAAATGAATAAAATCGAGGAATTATAATCAGAAAGAAAATATGGAAGACATAAGTTTCATTCATGCAAACATATATATATTTTAATAAAATTGATTCATTATACTCAACTATAATTCTACACCATTAATTATAGTTGGAAAATATATATAATAAAACTCACATTAAATTATGTTCTTTAATTAAATTATACTAACTTCTAATTTTAAAAACCTGTCATATTATATACCTTAGAGCAACAAAATACCAATGGCAGAATGCAGTAAAAAGCATGCAATATAACAAATATCCTAAATTAAATTAAGAGCCTAAATTACATAAGAAGAGCATGACTAGACTTATGTAAAAGACACTAATAAATTTAATTGTAACAAAGATATAGAAATGAAGAACAAAATAAAGAATCAATATATTAACAATATAATGTAAAACATGAACTTCACTCTAGCCTTTCCATAAGAGAATTTAGCCTAAAATAGGCATTGTTTTCACTCAAAGTAATGTAAAATAAATGAAAGAAAATGAAGAAATAAGTGTTTTTCTCTCCAACAATACTCTCTATACTCCCTTCCACAATCTAATGAGATTTTACTCCATTTGGTACTCTATTTATAGTGTAAATAGGACTCAAAAACGTGTAGAACCGTGTACAAAATAGTGGGAAAATGGCTGCAAAATAGGTGCAAAGTGGGACAAGTGCAGCAGACACGTTGGCAGGCTTGTCGGGCGCGTGTGGAGCAGCCTGGCGACGTGGCAGGCTCCGGTTGGCTGGCGTGTTGCTGAGTGGGGGACAGAGGCTGACGACAGGGGACAGGTGGCGGCTCGGGTTGGATGGCGCGACTGGAGGCGTCAGTCGTGTCAGGTGCGCAGTGGCGTCAGGCGGCTCAGCTGGAGGCGGAGGCGTGGCTCGGTTGGATGAATGGAAAGCTGCCATGTGGCAGCGTGAGAACAGCCATAGGCTGTTTGGCTGGCGACTGGGCTCCTTTTTGGGCCTAGTTTTGGGCCTATTTCTCCTTCAAAAATACCACTTTATTATCATTTTTTTTTCAATTATATTTCTTTCTTTCTTCTTTCTTTTTGTTTGTGTCAAAAATACATTTTATTTCCTAAAAATTAAACACAAATTAAATCAAAATTAATATTTTCAAATATAAAATTTATTACAATAAATCCATGAAAATATTATTTAAAACTTAATTAATTTTAAACTTTAAAACTAATAAAATGATATTTTTGAGCACTAATCACAACCCCCAACTAGCTTATTGCTAGTCTCTAGCAATTGAAGCGAAATAAGAAATGTCAACATGATATATTTCAGGTCAAAAATGATAAAAGAACTTAAGTATTAACACAAAATGTTAGTAACAAGTCCACAAGAGTTATCAAAATTACTTCGAATAAATCTAGAGTTGTGAGTGTGTGCACCAAACTTGAACCTTCTTACCGCAAACCATAGCACATAAAGCCTTTGAAATTATGCCAAGTAAAAGTCTCAACTTCATTAACCTCTAATGTAATTGAAAATATTTAAAGTTTAAGGGTTTCACTCATGGAGTTGGAAAAGAAGTAAGCACTCATCAAATGGGTATATATTTAGGATAAACTCTTAAATAATTATTGAAACGAAGATAGGAAATAAACTATTTGGACAACCACCATAAAGAGTACCACAAAACTAGTTTTTCGAGATTTTAAGTTAAATAGACAATCTTTACATTTATTCTAAGAGCTATAAAATAAAACATGAAATTAATAAACACACATTTTTTTTTTGGACACAAGAGACAACATAATTGAAAATGATAGAAATATTGCTCTTGTGTCTTTCTCTTTTTTTTCTATATTTTTTTTTTCTTCTTTTTTTTCATGAACAACATAATAAAAGACTCTCTAATAAGATTTGTCTATAAAAAATATTATCCCTAAAACATCATCCATTCATACCACAATACCTTGTCCAAATAATTATAACAATTTCTAAGAATCAATAAAAATTTAAAAGTTGTTTTCTCAAGTCTCACTTCTCACACAAAAGAATGAATTACTTAAACATGGCAAATTTTTAAGCAAATATGTGCTAACAACCTTCTTACCACAACAATTGGCATGTGCATTAGGTAATTCTAGAGAAACTCTTAGTAATACAGATAACAAAAATTGACCAAAAGTAACATTTTGCAAAAATATATAAGTAATTTTTAAAAAATTTGACCGTGAAAATATTAATATGATAAAAAATCAACATGAACGTGCATGAATATGCTCACGAACCCCAACCAAAATCTGACAGTGTCCTCAATGCCTCAAAAGATAATAAATGTAAAAGAGTAGGGAAAGAGAACATCTGGATAGCGAGCGTCGAGTGACAGAGCGAATATTGATTCTCTAAAACATGAAAAATTGAAAACACAAAATGATAACAAATAAAATAAAATGACAAAAGGGAAATAAACAGAAAACAAACCTATGTACAAACAATTTGGAACACTACTCAGACTTGGTAAACCAGTTCCACGAGGGTGACTTCTTCAGGCTGGGTCACCCTCTCTATGTAGTGTTTCAGTCGTTGGCCATTTACTTTGAATTCTCTCCCATCAGTTGGGTCTATGACCTTAACAGCACCGTTGGGAAAGACGGTTTTCACAACATATGGGCCAGTCCACCTTGATCTCAGCTTGCCAGGGTGGATATGCAGACGAGAGTCATAAAGATGCACTCGTTGGTTTTGGCTCAAATTCTTTTCTGATGATCTGCTTGTCATGGGTCGCTTTCATTTTGTCCTTGTAGATCTTAGAGTTGTCATAAGCATCATTTCTTAATTCTTCAATTTCTGACAACTGAAGCTTACGATTGAGTCCTGTCGCCTTGAGATCAAAATTTAGGCTTTTAACAGCCCAATAAGCTTTGTGTTCTAGCTCAACAGGAAGGTGGCAGGCTTTACCATAGACTAGCCTATAAGGAGACATACCAAGTTGAGTTTTGTAAGCAGTGCGGTATGCCCAGAGAGCATCGAGAAGTCGTGAGTACCAATCTTTGCGGTCAGGATTAACCGTCTTTTCTAAGATTTGCTTAATTTCTCGGTTGGCTAACTCAGCTTGGCCATTTGTCTGTGGGTGATAAGGCAATGCAACCTTATGAATTACACCATATTTTTGCATTAAAGTCTCAAAAGAATAGTTGCAAAAATGGGTGCCTTGATCACTTATGATAGCCCGAGGTGTGCCAAACCTAGATAGCACATTGCCCTTTAAGAATTTCACAACAGTTGTGTTATCATTATTTCGACAAGGCACAGCTTCCACCCATTTTGAGACATAGTCCATGGCGAGGAGAATGTAAAGGTAGCCAGAAGAAGGTGGAAATGGTCCCATAAAGTCTATCCCCCAACAATCGAATATTTCTATTACAAGAATTGGGTTTAATGGCATCATATGTCGTCGGGACAGGGCACCTAATTTCTGACACCTTTCACATGGTCGACAAAAAGGTAGCCAGCAACATTCAAAATATGTTGATGTTTTCTCTCAACAACTGAATTTTGTTGAGGTATGTCGACACAAGAATGTTGATGCAAAGTACCTTTGGTAGCATGGAAAGAATTTAAATTGAGTTCCTTAGCATTGTCAAATCTTATAGCTTTTATATTGAGTATTGACAAGAGCAAAAAAATTGGGAATAATAACATTCACATTAGATTTGGATTTAAGTATATATACCCATGTATAGCGTGTGCAATCATCAACAATGGTAAGGAAATAATTGTAACCCTCTACACTAATAACATGAAAAGGACCCCAAATGTCTAAATGAACCAAATCAAAAGGATTAGAAGACATATTATTATGAGAAATGAAAGGTAATTTCCTTTATTTGGAAAAATGGCAGATATTACAATGTTTTTCACAGGGCTTTTGTACAGAAAAATCAAATGTTTTATTCAAGCTTTTGGTGATAAACATAGAGGGATGTCCCAAAGGTGTGTGCCATTGAGAAGCATCAAACACATTGTTACACAAAATGGGTTATTGAAAGTTATATGCAAGTGAGTTATCTTGCTGAAGGAGATAGAGATTGGTCGACTTGTTAGCTATCCCAAGTCTCAAAGTTTGAAGCAGGTGCTGGAGTGGAATCAGATGTGGATGCTCCTTTGTTCAATTGTTGGGTTAAGAGTTGGATTAAATGTTGGCATTGATCTGTCAAGAGAGTTAGATCGAGAACTTTGGGTGTGGTTGCATCGGTGGAAATGGTGTGGTTGACAGTAGCCTTGGAACTTTCTTGAGGCTTTTTGTGATCACCATATCCAGGAGGAAATCCGTGCAAGAAGAAGCTTTTGTCGATTAGATGACCAGGTCATTTGCAATGAGTGCAGAAAGGTCTTGGCTTCTTAGACCTTGGGGGTTGAGTGGTGCTTGTTGAAGTGGCAGCAGCAATCGCATAAATAGTGGTAGTGCTAAGAGTATGTTGCCTCTTTTCTTGAATGACCATGGAGAACACTTTTGATATGTTGGGGAGAGAATCTATCAAAAGAATTTGTGCACGAATAGGCTGATACGAGTCATTGAGCCCTGTTAAGAATTGTAAGACTTGATCAAGATTATAAAAATCATTGAGCTTTTCCATGGCACCATAAGTGCAAACAGCAGTGGGGTGGAACTCAGCAAATTCATCCCATAGAACTTTCAGTCTAGTGAAGTAGGTGTTGATGTCTTGATTTCTTTGTTTGAGGGCAGTAGCTAACTCCCTGAGTTGGAACATATGGGGACCATTACTATGGTTGAAACGATTAGATAAATCCTTCCATATAGCATCGATGGTATCTCTGAACATAACAATTTCAGCAATTTCTTTAGAAATAGAATGAAGAATCCAAGAGATTATCATGTTATTGCATCTAAGCCAAGCTGATAGGAGAGGATCATTGGGAGAAGGATGAGAGAGAGATAGCCATCAATGAAAGCCATCTTGTTCTTAGAAGCAAGAGAAACAGAGAAACCCATTTTCCATGACTGATAGTTGGGTCCAAGAAGAAGAGAAGAGGTGAGGATGTAGTTGGGATGATCAACAAAGGTCAAGAAATATGGAGTATCTTCAAGATTCAGGCATTCTCGGCTGGAAAACAGTCAAGAATAGAAGATCCCCATTAACAGTCTTCAAGAGATTCATGAGTTTGAGTTGGTCATTTAGATTGAACAAGGCGCTGAGGATTAGGAGAAGAAACAGGAAGGTCAGTGTTAGAATCAGGAGCACCAGCAGCAGAAATGGTTAGGTCGGGATTGGATGTGTCATTGGTGGTAATGGAGCTTCGAGTTCTCCGTCTGGCCATGGAGATGAGCGGAAGCAAGAAAGAGAAGGAGAAAGGAAAAGATTGGATTTAGGCTACTGTGTCTGATACCATATTTGAAGAAGCTTTGAGAAAAAATGACATATTATATTGTATTGTGTTATACCCAAAAATTGGAGATCAAGGACGTGGCAATAAATGTGACAAGTAGCAGTGCATGGTCAGTAAAATACACGTTAATAGTCAATAAATACATTGACTCCTCAGAGTTGTGATGAAGTGACCCGGTAGACTGACGAAGAATTTGGACTGCTTGAAAGATGTCATAGCCAAGCCAAGTGCACCTTGATGCTAGGAGGCTAAGGAAAATGCATCCTAGGAGGCTAAGGAAAATGCATCCAAGGAGAGCTAAGGAATTGCATCCGAGGAGAACTCAAGAAGGTAGTCCTAGGAGACCCCAAGGTGGATGTGGTCCTAGGAGACCCCAAGAGGGTGGTCCTAGGAGACCCCAAGGATTTGGTCCGAGGAGAAGTCCAAGGAGGATGCCTCGGACCTATCCGAGGTGAGATGCCAAGGAGGTTGCCTCGGACCTATCCGAGGTAAGATGCCAAGGAGGTGAGGTGAGATGCCTCGGATCACCTTGGTCCGAGGAGAAGCCAAGGAGATTGGTTCGAGGAGAAACATGGCATGCTAGAGGAGAGTGCCATGTTAGAGGAGAGAAGTGCATGTCCACCATGCACAAGTCCTACCACCATGCACGTTCGACCAGCACTTGCATGGGTGGTCAGTAGGAGATGGATCAACTAGCTAGAGGAGACTAAGTCAAGATTCCCAGAGACAACTTCAACAACATACACGGGAATCTCTCATTCTTCCCACAAATGGGGGGTTTGTTACATTTCGAATTTTGAATATTTCTTGTAATATAAATATAAGATGAATAATAAAATATCCCTATCGTAAGGGGATATCAGTTGAGGATCCCAGGCCTATAAATCGAGAGCTTATGGGATGAGAGAGAGGTTTTTCTTCTGCTTCTTCTTTCTAGAGAGAGAAAATTGGGTCTGAGTATTCTAGAGAGAGAAAGTGTTGAAATAAGAGAGAATTCTTGTATTTTTGTAATCTGTATTGAAGAAACTTAGTTGGCTCAGTCCATCTGATCTTGAGTACAGATATATATAAATCACAACTCTAAGTGGATTAGGCTATTACCGACAATCGGGGCTGAACCACTATAAAAATCTCTTGTGTATTCTTTATTTTCTTTATTAAACTGTCTGTTGTCGTTTACATTCTCTTGAAGGCTTGTCGTTATTGACGTTCTCACGTCGTTGGCTAAAAGGACAGTCAACATATTGAACCAGTTGAGTAAGTGTACATCAGAGGACCATATATAGGTCAAGTAAATAAGGTTCACCAAAGGTAAGAGAAGATTATATTACTAACATAATATTACATAACAGAAAGATTAACAAACAAGCAGAAAATAAATCCTAACTCTATTATTAATGGCCTTTCCTTTTGCAGAAGCAGTAGGAGCACCACCTTCAACCTGAATCAGTTTCTTTTTCCAACAGGTTGTCGGCAGCGAGACCAGAGAGGCGGGATTGCTTAGAAGCTTGCCGCTTGATGTCGGCAAGGTGGCGGTAGTGCGACTGCGTTTAGTCGGGGCAGTTTGTTTAGATAGAACATCAGCTTTGATACTTAAATAGGTTTTTTCCATTGATCATGATTTTTATTGCTTTGCATTCACGTAGTGGATGCCCAAGTATACTATGGTTGTAGCATAGGTCTTGTAATCGTTCATATTTGAAAGCAATGAGTGTTTTTGGTTCTCTATCTATTAGACCGACTTTGACAGCCCAAGGGAGGGGTTTAGAGATGTCTATGGATGTCCTCACTCTGATAGTTCTTCCCTAGGGATGGAAAAAAAAAACCCGGCAGATCGAGGCGAGTTAGAGCCCCGACCTGATGGGGCACCCCTGATCCGAATATAAGCGGGGCAAAAAGGGAGCAGGTTGAGATCCGACCCGACCCGCTAGCAATTGAAGCAGGTCGGATCACGACCTGACCCGGTTGTTGTTGTTTTTTTTTAAATAATTACTACCACTATTTAGGGTGATCCACGATCCAAATATATATAAATAAGACAAATTATATTTAAGAGAGATAGAAGAGAAAATTGATGTTTTGCTTTGAAGTATATTAAATTTTATTTTATTTTAGTATGCAAGACCATTTATGTAACGACCAAAAAAAAAATTGCTAATAAGGCTTAAGGGCCTTGATTAGTGTGCCAGGAGGACATAATTGGTATCTATGTGAATGAATGATTAGATGCATGGTTATGTGATAAGCATGCTTATATGATTATATGAATATATGAGATGCATGACTATGAGTATTAGTATGCATGTAGGCCCTGATTAGGTTATAAGGGTATAATTGTAATTTTGGCCTGTTGAGGGCATAAACATGATTATTTGTGATAAATTGTTGAGACCACATTATTATGTGGATATATTTGCAGTTTGAGACTCAAGGCAATCCTTGTGAGCGATTTAGCGAAAAAGTCACAGTGAGGATTTATACCTGGCTTGGGGGAGTCTGAGGGTATTTTTGGGAATCTGGGAAATATATTGGAGACTATTTGATACTGAGGAAAATAATTGGTGATTAGTTAGGTGTCGGGATGTAAGCGGTAATTATTAGGGACACTCGAGGAATTATCGGGAATTGGGAGTAATGACTGAAATGCCCTTAGGATGATTTAATATTTAGGTTTAAAATGGGAGGGCAAAGTAGTCATTTTGCTGGTTAAGAAGTGATAAGGATGTTTTCTGCTTTATGGCTTTAGTGGAAGCTGTAGAAAGTCTTAGAAATTAAAGGAAAGAAAAGAGAAGGAAAAACAGGGTATATGGTATATCTCTTTCTCTCTCTCGGTTGGGTCATCTCTTCACCATTTCTAGAGGAATTTGAAGTTGTTAATCCTGAGGGAGTCACAGCTAAGCTTTGGAACCTTGATCCTTGAAGAAGTTGTAGAGGGTTAGCTAGGATTAACCATCAAATTAAGGTAAGGCTTAAAGAGTTTAGTCTGAGTTTTTTCTGGTTTTGATGAGTTGTGCTTGAATTGAGATTTGGATGGGAATTCTAGGGAATTAAGCTTGAAGAATTGAGGAGCTAAAGGCTGGAAGGATACTAAGGGTAACCCAAGGTTGAATTCCCCACTTGAGGTAAGAATTATGAGCTTGAACACTTGAATTTCTGGGTTGTTCTAGTTTTCTGGTTGAGTTCTTGAGTCTTGGAGTCAAATCTTCTTTTCTTTATTTAAAGGTGCATGTGGCTAAGTTTTGGGTTGTTGGGCCATTTGGGGTGAGGTGTAGTGATTGGTAGGCTTGATTTGAAGTATAGTTGAGGTTTGGAAGGGTTCCAAGGGGTTTTGGTTCGAGGAAAAACGAAGGAAGAAAAACAAGGTGTTGCAGGTCTGTGACTAGCGCTGTAGCGCTAGCATTTGGGCGCTACAGCGCTAGGCTTGGGTGCTTAGGGCATTTTGGCTCTGGTTGTAGTGCCATAGCACCCACTTTAGGGCGTTGTAGCGCTACCCTGTTTCCAAAAGGGGATTTTTGGGTTATTTCTTAGGGTTTTTGCCCAGGGGCTCGGGGTTTGATTCCACCACTCCGTTTGGTGGAATTAGGGCTTCCCGAGGGCTCAGGATTGGTCCCGAGGCTAGGTTTTGGAATTGAAGTTTGGTGATGATTCTAATTTGTGGCTGTGACTAGGTGTACGCTAGGGCTCGGACGGGGTCGTGCTTGAAGGTCAATTTCGCTAGGAAAAGCTATCGGAATCTAAGGTAAGAAAACTGCACCCGGTTAGGTGGTTAAGTTGGGACTAAGTGTTCCCTATATTTGTATACATTACTGTATGATTGTGATATGTGATTGTACTAGGACTAGGAGTTCCCTATATTTGTATATAATGTCATGAGGTGGTATTACGCCACGGGGACATATGATAAACGGCATAAGAGTGCCGGAATCAATATTTGCGCACAGGGAGCGGCTCAGCCACTGGTAGCTGAGGACAGCTTATTAATCACTGAGCTCGGTTAAGCTGGCCAGAGTCAGTGGGTATAACACTGGGGGCGGCCTAAGTGAGCCGAAGACAGTGGGTTAAACAAAGGGTGCGACCTAAGGGCGCCGGCCCTGAGTATCATTTGATGGTTGTGATAAACTGTTGATTATGAATGTGATTATTGTTGTTAACCTGATGAATATGATATGTTGATTATCTGGATGACAAATTGTTAATTTGTCGTTTGTTATCATTGAATAAGTGAATTTTATGAATTGTTGAATATTTGGTCATGCTTATGAAGTATTTGATTATTGATATTGATCATGCTGCGATATTATGTTTTCTTGCTGGGCCTCGACTCACGGGTGCTACGTGGTGCAGGTAAAGGCAAGGATATGTTGGATCAACCATGAGTTGGAGAGCTCTGGGAGCGAGTTGTGCATTGTCAGCTTCTCGGCTACCACGGTCGAGGGTTTGTACAGGGATAGAAAGCTAAAATGTGTATTTTTCCATTAGAGTGGCCTGAGTTATTTACGACTTCAGGAATTTTTGTAAACGTGTCTTTTAAACCCTGTTTTGGGATCCCATGTACTAAACAAACATTTTATATGAAAATTATCTATTTATGACTAAAACCTTTTAATCTTTGCCTAATTATTGTTGGTTTTTATTGATCAAATCAGAGATTATGTGCAGCGGAACAACAATCAAATTGTCAGATTAATCCCATAAGATTTCTAGATCTACTTCTTCACACTCATATATATATTGAATCAAGGACAAGAATAGAAACATTACCTCAGGTCCTTCCTTGCTGCTATCTTTTCGTATGGCTGAATCCTTGAGATCTCACACCAAGATCTTCCAAAATGTTCTCAGTCACCCAAAGAACGAGTGTGGGCTCGCTATACAAATAATAGGCAATAACTATTTATTAGATATTCTCAACACATGAGATCTGATAAAGTTTGGACCTAGGTTTTGTGAAGAACAATGACCTTTGTTTTTGTCACTAATCTTTTTCTCTGAGAGAATCCTAGATATTTTTCTATCCCTGAAAACTTACGTTCTGTGAAAACTGATATCCAATATTTAATAATATCCAATATATTAAAATATTTGTTATTTTAAACAAATTCAAAATAACTGATCAGTTATCAGATTTTTGCTTAAATAATAATATTTAAATCAAATCAAAATATCTCATTATTTATTTAATATTTAAATAACTAAAATTGTGGAATCAAGAGACCAAGTCTCTCTCTTATGCGTGTAGCACAGTGCCTGTGCACTGCGCCACACGTGTACCACATGCATGTGCAGGCATGTGATTTTTCCCAATTTTATTATTATTTAAATACCAAAAATCCCAAAAAATAAATTAATTCAAAATTAATTATATTTTTGTTAAATCAAATAATTAATTAATTCTTAATTAATTAATTACACATAATTAATCAATAATTATGTTTGATACATAGAAAAATATTTTACTTATCACATAAGTCCTTTTTGCCCATTTTTGTATTTGCCTTTGACAGTGATTGTTTGAGCCATTTCGGGGACCATGGACCTATAACATTAAGCTCCAATAAATTGAAACTAAATAATTAAACTATTTAATTATAATAGTTAATTTATTAATTATGATATTACTCCACTATAAATTCAGAATTGCACTCTTTATGTTATAGATATACTTTTACAGAAATCTTTTTCTTAAGTCGTCCATTGATATAACCATCTTACGATAGTTCAACCCTCTAATTAATTAGTTCATAAATTAGAATGGAAGAATTATCATTTAACATTTCTAATTTACTTCTTATTCCTTAAGTACCATTAATTCACTAGTGAATAATTAATCTATAATCTAATTATAGATTTGAGCTCAAAATCATTCAGTTCCAGAATTAACCCTTAAGGGAACTAATATACGATCCGTTAGGAAAGATTAGATTCTGTATTGTTGATACATGTTCCCAGCCATCCATGATATTAAATCTCCAAAACAAAAGTCATTAGCCTCATTCTTTGAAGAGACCTTAACGAATGAATCAAAAGATTTAATAAACATGAACAGGAGTTCATGCACACTCAGGATTCAGGTTGATCTAAAAATGATCATCAGTTATGATATGAATTACAAGTCTTTATTGTTAAATGGTTTTTGGATAAAGACTTTAATTCACATCGGTCCTTGTCATATATAATCATATTATATAAAGCACATTTACCGAGATGTCTTACCACATCAATAATCTGAATCTAGATTATTTGTATCATAATGATACTCAGTAAACCGTACTTACAACTCCAATTAAAGAATTCCATAACTTTAATTTGTTGTTGTTGACTATTTTTATTCATTCATATGATCTTAATTCTCTCGTACTAATACAAGATCACATCCTCAATAATGAATATGGAATTTTTCTGATATTTACAAAATTATTCAAACAATAATTTAACAATCTAAATATAACAATAATAATAAACCCATCGTATTTATTTATTCACAGAAAAAACAAATGTCTTTACATGCTTTTAGGACACACTCCTAACAATCTCCCACTTGTACTTAAAGCAAGTGAGACATTTCTCTCAATCCCATATTACGTACATGACCCTCGAATTGCTTTGTTGGAAGCGTCTTCGTGAACGGGTCTGCGAGGTTGTGTTCTGATACGACTTCAGAATGGACACATCTCCTCTATGTACGATTTCTTTAACTAACTGGTATTTGCGCTCTATATGCTTTCCCCTCTTGTGGCTTCTTGGTTCTTTAGAATTGGTCACTGCTCCACTGTTGTCACAGTAAAGAACAAGTGGTTTCTCCAATTCTGGAACAACTTTCAGATCGGAGTAGAACCTTTTGAGTCACAGAGCCTCCATAGCTGCTTCACAAGCCGCTATATACTCGGCTTCCATGGTGGAGTCTGCAATGTTGGTTTGCTTAATGCTTCTCCAGACTAATGCTCCTCCTCCAACAATAAACACTGATCCAGAAGTCAATTTCTGACTATCTCTTTCTGATTGAAAATCAGAATCAGTGTAACCAGTGGGGTTCAGGTCTCCACCTGAATATACAAGCATATAATCTCTAGTATTTCTAAGATACTTGAGAATATTCTTCACTGCAATCCAATGACTCAATCCAGGATTGGATTGATAACGGCTGACTATCCCTACTGCATAACAAATGTCAGGTCTTGTACACTACATGGCGTACATTAGACTGCCTACTGCCGAGGCATAGGGATACTGTCTCATGTCTTCCTTTTCCTGAGGTGTTTTGAGACACTACTTCTTGGAAAGGAATACTCCAGATTGGGTTGGCATATCACCCTTATTGGAGTTTTGCTTATTAAAGCGTTGTAGCAGCTTATCAAAATAAGTTGCTTGAGACAGTGCCAAAGTTTTGTTCTGTCTATCTCTAAGAATCTTAATGCCCAGAACATACTTGGCTTCTCCCAAATCTTACATTTGGAATTGTTCTGCTAACCAGTTCTTTACATTTGATAATGTCTCTACATCATTCACAATGAGTAGGATATCATCAACATAAAGAACGAGGAATACTACTATATCATCTTTGATTTGTTTATAGACACGAAGATCGTCAACATTTTGTTCAACAACCAAATGTTTTTCTTGTGTCATCAAATCTAAGATTCCAAGATCTAGAAGCTTGTTTGAGTCCATGAATGGACCTAAGAAGCTTGCAAACCTTTTGCTCTTGATCTTTTAATTCGAACCCTTCTGGTTGAGACATGTAAATGGTTTTGTCAAGGCAACCATTCAGAAAAGCTGCTTTGACTTCCATTTTCCAAATCTCATAATCCATGCACACAGTTATGGACAAAAGTATACGAATGGATTTTAGCATGGCTAATGGAGAAAAGGTTTCTTCATAGTCAACCCATCTTACAGGAGAAAATGTTTCTTCATAGTCAACCTCTTCTTTTGTGTGTGTAACCTTTTGGCTACAAGCCTTGCTTTGAAAGTCTCTACTTTCCCATCTGCTCCTCTTTTCTTCTTGAATATCCACTTGCAACCAATGGATTTGATATTCTCAGGTGGATTTTCAAGAACCCAGACAGAATTGGAATACATCGATTCCATTTCTTGGTTCATGGCTTCTTGCCATTTTTTCTTGTCAGAATGATTCATTGCATCTTCCAATGTCAATGGATCGTCTTTGTTTGTGTCAAGCACAAGCATTTGAACTTCATGTTCATAGCGTGTGGATTACTTACTAACCCTCCCACTACAATGAAGTTCTCTACTATTCTGACTAGAACTAGTAGTTTCTTCTTGCCGTTTTTCATTGGTTATTGCTGGTGACTTTGCGACTTTATTTGAGACCATCTCCTCAGTACAATCTTACTGCGAGGTTTGTGGTTATTAACATAGCCATATACAAGAAAAGTTGCATTTGTCAATACAAATGTTTTATTTTCTTTGGACTATAGAAAACTCCACCACTAGTCTCTTTGGAATATCCCACAAACATACACACTTCATAGCGTGTTTCCAACTTCCCGGTCTTTCCTTTAAGCACGTGTGCACGACACCCCCAAATTCTAAAATGGTATAAACTAAGTTTACAACCATTCTATAATTCTATGGATGTCTTTTGGATAGACTTAGGTGGAACATCATTCAATGTGTATAAAACACATTGAATTGTATAGCCCCTGAATGACAGTGGTAATGATGAGAAACTCATCATTCATCTAACCATATCTAGTAACGTTCTTATTCCGACTTTCTGAAACATCATTTTACTGTGTCGTTTCAGATGTAGTGAGTTGGAATTGAATGCCATGCTCACGTTGATGGTTCTTGAATTCACAGTTCAAGTACTCTCTTCCTCGATCAGATCGAAGTGCTTTTTAGTGATTTACCTAATTTCTTTTTAGCCTTTGCTTGAAATTCTTTGGACTTTCCAAAAGTCTCAGATTTTCTTTGCATAAGTATAGGTAACCATATCTCGAATAATCGTCAATGAAAGTGACGAAATATTCACAACCTCCTCTTGCTTGTACATTAAGTGGATTGCAAAATCCATATGTATTAGCTGAAGTGGTCCTGTGGCTCTTGAACCTTTAGCTGAGAAAGGTCTCTTGGTCATTTTGCCTTCTAGACAGGATTTATAAACAGGGAGAGATCCAATAGATGGTTCTCTTAAAGATTATCTTTTACAAACCTATTTATTCTGTCTAGACCAATATGGTCCAATCTCAAGTGTCACAGATATGTTTCACTATCAGAATCAGTTTAATAGATCTAGGATTAGTTGTTTTTAAATAATTCAAAATTATAAAAATTTGTCATTCATTATAAGTATGTAAACTTTGTTTATCCCAAAGCATTTGCATAACAAATAAATAGATAATTTCTTTAAATAATAACTACTTTATTAATAAAAGAAATAAATGTTATGCAAAAATAGAAATAAGTTTCCAAACATTAATAATCAAAATTATTAACAATAAACTAAATTTCTAGACTGTAGTTTTCTTTGTTTAAAGAAATCTAAAATTTCTAAAACAAAATAAAGAAATTTAAATTGTTCAACTAACAATAAAATTACTAAATAAAATTACTACTCTCCAACTTCTCCAGCTCCTTACTCGCTACCAAAATCCTCATCAGCCTCTTCCTCCTTTTCAGGGTTCTGATTCTGCAAAAGGAAAGACAAAAGAAAAATAGTTTAGTGGCATATATTTTTGAATCTACTATCCAAAAATTTGAATCTGATATTCATTGTATTTGAATCTATTATTCAAAGTTGAAAAATATATGTAAATCTTATTTACCTTTTTCGTTTGATATAAACGACGACTCTCAGCATAGACTTCCTCCACATCTCATGGGCTGAGTCATAGTGTATATATTTTTCCTTTGTTTCGTCAGGCATGGTGGAAAGCATGCAATAACGTGCCATACGATCAGATTTCATCCAATCTGCATATTTTTCTTCTGCTTCATAGCTAGTAGCCAGAGGTGGTTCTGTTGGAGGTTTTTCACAGACAGTTGACATCATCTTCTTATAAGAAAAAATAGTCAACATGCCTCGAAACCAGTGTTTCATATTTCCATGTTCAAAAACCAAGGATTTGAGAAAGGCATCGGTGTGTGATTCACCAATAGACATTTTGCTGGTAATAAATAAGTACAAATTATTATTATTATATTTAGAAAAATAAATATCAAAGTTTCGGAAATTAAACGTGATGCATGAGCACAATTAAAACACATAAAATAAAGATTAATTTCCACGATAAAATTTTCTAACAATTAAAGTGCCGCCTTAGGGTCGGTCAAATTAATTTTAGAGAATTTATAAAACATTCTTATCTTTATTGTTTAATACTTAAAATAACTCTTTATTTTCTCTTTTAAACATTAAAGTACCGCTTAGTTTGGTCAAGTTATGATTATCCACTCTCAAGCTTAATCATAACTTTGTGAGTGTAACCCATTATTTCGGAGTTCATGACTTAACTTAGGACATGCCGCCTTAGGGTCGGTCAAGCCTAAAATACATCATTAGTTCCTATCTATGTAAGAAATATAACCTTGCTATTGATATGTCCAGACACCTTCCTTAGGGGGACGAAAACAAAGCCGTCGCGAGGCGCTATTCATATCTCACGGTGTTATATTAATAATGGAGACCATGGGTTATGTTTGAGATATCAACCCTCTCCCACTCACTATTTTGAAATAAGTGTTTTTAACCTAATTAATTCCAAATTAATTATAGTTTCTTTAAACTTTATGAACACAATTAAAATTGGAAAGAAAGCGAGTTTCTAGGTCCATGTCCAATTTTAAATTACCAATCATGTTCATCTAAACTTTACTAAAAAACACTTTTTAAAATAAAGTTGGTTTAAAGAAATTAAGTCATAAAGACTTAAATAAAATTGGTGTGAAATTTTACCAAGTTTTCAAAATAAAACTAAGTAATTTACATGCAATTGATTTCACAAAACAATTCATATAAACATATAGGACAATCCTAATAATCATGTTTCTACTAATGAGATGCATGATTATGATTGTGTGGGATTTTTATGTATGGCATACAATGCATGGACATGTTATCAATCACATTAACCACATGAAAATAATTATTTAAATAAATAAATAAACAATAAATGTTGAACCGGGTGCTTTTGGGTATTTCTAATTTTACAACCACTTTATAAAATTAAAATAAAATAAAATGCATTGATCTCCATCGGGCTTCTTTACTTTACTGTCGGTAGGATTTGTGGCATTGTTGGTCCAGAACAATAATAAAAAAACAATTTTCAAATTATTTTTTATTAATTAAAACAAACTTTTAAATAATCATTCTTTTTATTTTTCTTTTTAATTAAAACAACTTTTAATTAAAAACTGAAATGAATTTAAATCTGTTATTTTGAAAAAATAAATTTTAAATAAGATATTCAAAAAAAATTTGTTAAGACAACAAAAATATCTCATTGTTTAAATATCAAATTTCAAAAATAGGATATTTAAACATTTTAAAATTTTAAAAAAAATAATAGATTAATTTCAGAAAAAAAAAAAATTTATGGACTGTCGGCGGGGCCGCCGGGGCCAGACCGTACGGACATGTCCGTACAGCCGTCCGTACGGCGTCCATACGGAGTCCGTACGACACCGGGCAGTGGCTCGAAGGTTGGCCTCGGAGGTGCAGTGGCTGATTTCTGAATTCCAAGCTCCGTTCTGACTTTTGTGTGATCGGAATTACAATTTTATGGTGTCGAAAACCAAATAAAATTACATAAATCCTATGCCCTTTAATGGCTTACACAATGATCTAATCATAAACAAATCCTAACCCAAAAACACCATACAATTAACGATTCAACATTCCCACGCATTCAATCACATTAAGCCATCCATTCATAAATAAATGCATAAAATTAAACCCACACAGATTCAATATATATATATGTGAAGATGGCTTTGATACCATTTGTTGGTTTTTATTGATCAAATCAGAGATTATGCGCAGCGGAACAACAATCAAATTGTCAGATTAATCCCATAAGATTTCTAGATCTACTTCTTCACACTCATATATATATTGAATCAAGGACAAGAATAGAAACATTACCTCAGGTCCTTCCTTGCTGCTATCTTTTCGTATGGCTGAATCCTTGAGATCTCACACCAAGATCTTCCAAAATGTTCTCAGTCACCCAAAGAACGAGTGTGGGCTCGCTATACAAATAATAGGCAATAACTATTTATCAGATATTCTCAACACATGAGATCTGATAAAGTTTGGACCTAGGTTTTGTGAAGAACAATGACCTTTGTTTTTGTCACTGATCTTTTTCTCTGAGAGAATCCTAGATATTTTTCTATCCCTAAAAACTTACGTTCTGTGAAAACTGATATCCAATATTTAATAATATCCAATATATTAAAATATTTGTTATTTTAAACAAATTCAAAATAACTGATCAGTTATCAGATTTTTGCTTAAATAATAATATTTAAATCAAATCAAAATATCTCATTATTTATTTAATATTTAAATAACTAAAATTGCGGAATCAAGAGACCAAGTCTCTCTCTTATGCGTGTAGCACAGTGCTTGTGCACTGCGCCACACGTGTACCACATGCATGTGCAGGCATGTGATTTTTCCCAATTTTATTATTATTTAAATACCAAAAATCCCAAAAAATAAATTAATTCAAAATTAATTATATTTTTGTTAAATCAAATAATTAATTAATTCTTAATTAATTAATTACACATAATTAATCAATAATTATGTTTGATACATAGAAAAATATTTTACTTATCACATAAGTCCTTTTTGCCCATTTTTGTATTTGCCTTTGACAGTGATTGTTTGAGCCATTTCGGGGACCATGGACCTATAACATTAAGCTCCAATAAATTGAAACTAAATAATTAAACTATTTAATTATAATAGTTAATTTATTAATTATGATATTACTCCACTATAAATTCAGAATTGCACTCTTTATGTTATAGATATACTTTTACAGAAATATTTTTCTTAAGTCGTCCATTGATATAACCATCTTACGATAGTTCAACCCTCTAATTAATTAGTTCATAAATTAGAATGGAAGAATTACCATTTAACATTTCTAATTTACTTCTTATTCCTTAAGTACCATTAATTCACTAGTGAATAATTAATCTATAATCTAATTATAGATTTGAGCTCAAAATCATTCAGTTCCAAAATTAACCCTTAAGGGAACTAATATACGATCCGTTAGGAAAGATTAGATTCCGTATTGTTGATACATGTTCCCAGCCATCCATGATATTAAATCTCCAAAACAAAAGTCATTAGCCTCATTCTTTGAAGAGACCTTAACGAATGAATCAAAAGATTTAATAAACATGAACAGGAGTTCATGCACACTCAGGATTCAGGTTGATCTAAAAATGATCATCAGTTATGATATGAATTACAAGTCTTTATTGTTAAATGGTTTTTGGATAAAGACTTTAATTCACATCAGTCCTTGTCATATATAATCATATTATATAAAGCACATTTACCGAGATGTCTTACCACATCAATAATCCGAATCTAGATTATTTGTATCATAATGATACTCAGTAAACCGTACTTACAACTCCAATTAAAGAATTCCATAACTTTAATTTGTTGTTGTTGACTATTTTTATTCATTCATATGATCTTAATTCTCTCGTACTAATACAAGATCACATCCTCAATAATGAATATGGAATTTTTCTGATATTTACAAAATTATTCAAACAATAATTTAACAATCTAAATATAACAATAATAATAAACCCATCGTATTTATTTATTCACAGAAAAAACAAATGTCTTTACATGCTTTTAGGACACACTCCTAACAATTATGACATTAGGATCACGTTTTCAACTATATGACTTGATTAGCAAGTCTTGCACCTTTATAATCACACAGTGTAACGGTCTTGGCTATCTAGGGCGTTACAATTTATAAAAAAAAAATAGGCAGCTCATTTATGTCTAGTATGAGAGATTTTTTTGCCATTTATTTTTATATTGTAACATATTTTAAAAAATTAGTCTTTCTTTTATTAAAGAAAAAAAAAAAAAAAAAACCTTACCGGGTCGGGTCTGACCCGCTCCATCACATCCGAGGCGGGTCTGACCCGACCCGCATCAAATTCCTTAACGAGGCGGGGCGGGTCAGGGCATAAGCTTAGTGGGTCGGGGCGGATCTTTAACGGGGCGAGACCGACCCAGCCCATTTACATCCCTATTCTTCCCTGGTAGTCACCAAAAATGTTGGGGTCAACTCCAATGACATTACCAATGAGGCCGCCTATTTCTTTACCCAAGGATTGGACAATCTTGGGTGATAGACAGAAAATAGGTAGATTGTAATGCCTTGGATAGCCAAGACCATTACACTGTGTATTTTAAATAGTGTTGGACTTGCTAATCAAGTCATTTGGATACAAATGTGTACCTAAGGGTAATTGATGGATTAGGGTTTAAAAATTTTGATCATAGGAATAGTGTTTTTCATTTAAAAGTTTGAGTCTGTACATGGGATCCCAAAATAAGTATTACAAGGCATTTACAACTCCAAAAGTAATTACAACATAAGCCGACCTAAGCGACAAAATTCAGGTTTGACTCTAGTCCCTGTTGAATCCTCGGTCGTGGCGGTCAAGCAGCTGCAAATGTACACGCCGCCCCTAAAGCTCTCCAACTCATGGCCGGTCCAACTTTCATTCCCCTTACATGCACCACATAGCACCTGTGAGCCAAGTGCAGACAACTTAAACTTAAATCAGCATATTCAAATAAGCAACAGAATATAAACAACTAGCTTAGCAGTAGCAACCCTGCTCAAACAAACGCATAGCTCAACTTAAACAATCAACGAGTTAGACAAGTGCAGACAACACTTATAATTATTTAGGTGGCGTTCGGGCTATCCAAGTGCATATCGCACTCACAGGTTGCCCTAGCCAAATGGCCTGCATTCCACACGCTTATTATTGTCCCCGGCGCCCCAATCAGATGCAGCATATACAAGCATGTCTAATCAAATAATCACAGGTATATTCATAGTTATATTCATTAACAGGGGTCGAGCCCTAATTACAACTAGGGTGCAGTTTTCTTACCTCGAGTCCCGAGCAGATAGCGTATGGCGATCCCGAGCGCAATCCCTGCTCTCGAGCCTTAGCGGTATAACCTAGCCACAACACAATAATGGTAATCATCAAGATTTAAACTAATTAAGAGCTTCGAAATTGCTCACTAGCCTTCGGGAGCTCGAAATCTACTAAACCAGGTAGCATAACCCTTCTCAAGCCTTTAGGTTTGAGCTCCCAAGCTTAAAAACCCTATTTGGCCAAAATTCTCCATTTGAGTCGCAGCGCCCCCCACAGGTGTCGCGACCCTCTACAAGTCAGAGAGAAAAATCCCTAAGTTCCCTAGACACGCATTGCGACGCTAAGGCGGTTCAGAGAACCTCCATTAGCCTTTGAGTTCATGTAGGTCACAGCGCTCCAAAAATAGCACCGCAGTGCAACCCCACGAACCCAGAAATTCTGGGTTTTTCCTGCGTTTTCTCCGAGCCAAAGCCTCTCCAAACCCAACCCAAAGTCGAACTTAAGTCCCAATTGAGTCTAGGACTCTCAATAACATAGCATCAGCAACACAATTACCCCAACCACTAAACCACAGTCTTACCAAAACTCAAAACCAAAGCTAGAGTTAAAACTCGGCCAAAACTTGAACTAATTAAAGAATTCGCAGCAAAAACAGGATACATATCTTACCTCAACAATGATTTCAACCCCAAACTATCTCTTAATCCCAATCCTAGCTTCAGCTCCTTAGATACCCTGGCCAATTCTCCAAAAATTTCACAAGCCTCCCAAGTGACCAAGAGAGAGGAACGAAAGAGAGAGAGAGAGAGAGATGTGAGCTACTCTGCCTGTTCGAAGGTTCCTAAGGTCTCTAGATGGCTAAGGCAATCCAAGGCTAAGTCTATCCCTTTGATGCAAAAGACTAAAATGCCCATTGAGCAAAACCTTACTCTTTAATGTCCTCAATGGCAATGTCGTCATTTGCCACATTTTCCGCTAATCCTCAAATATCACTATAAATCCCTGATTAATCCCGACATACCCAAAAGATCACCAAGCAACTACCCATCACCCGATAAATTCTGACTATGCATTAAATTACTAAAATACCCCTAGGCTCACCCTGAGCCGGGTATTTGACCCCGTTGTGACTTTACCGCTAACTCGCTCACTAGGATCGCCTCAAGCCGAATATCGCAAAGATATCCACATAATAATGTGGTCGCAATCACATAACACATATTATTACATTTATACCCTCAACGAATCAAAATTAAAAATATGATCTTATTAACAAAAATAGGCTCACATGTATATTTAATACACATAAACATGCATAAATATTCATATCACCATGTCAATCATATATACTACATAATCACACATATATTCAATTAATTTTACATATAAATTCAATTATGCCCTCCCAGCACACTAATCAAGGCACTAAGTCTTATTAGCAAATTTGGGACGTTACATAGATTATGCAGTTAAATCCAGAAGGACAGTCTCTCAAACTTCATCATAGTATAGTCTTCAATACCCTTAGGTTCTTCTAATACCAAGAGAGAGTTTTCCAAAATCCATGGCCCTCCCATAAGGACACAGTCTTGTCTGTTTCCATTGTGAAACGAAATAAGAAAGTATTGGTCTTTAGAGATTCAACCTCAAAAGGTCCTTTTAGTTTCCAAAATATATTATATGCATGAACTATTGATTCTTGTGGTATCATACGAGTCGATAGAACACATCCCACTAGCAATTTAGCCACGTTATCCACCCTTTTTTTATGATCAAGGCATCTAGATCAGCCATGATGATGTCTTCATCATCTTCGTCAATATCTAGAGCATTACACAGAGCAGCTAAGCCATCATCATTCATGGTTATTGGTGATAAAACCCTAAGATTGGTATACTTCGAACCCTACATGACAAAACCATTCACTTCAGAGAGAGAGGAGCTTCCGAGAGAGCGAAAATTCTTATGGTGACTATTGATTTCCGTAGTGTAGTAGTTATAATAGGATTAGAGATTTTAGTCACATCATTTGGAGTCAAAATATGTAATTGTACGGAGCAGCCAGGCAATGCGTCTCCAGTCAGTTATTAGCATAGGCCAAAAAAGGCATGCGACGCGTCATCTCTATGACTAATCAACTTCTCCAAAAATGACCTAAAACACTTGTAAATGTTCCCAAACGTTTTGGGCATTGTATCACTTTATACCCAGAAAATTCAACTATAGATACCTACAACAAAAACTCATAATTTTATTTCAACTTAAGTGAAATAGTTAAGTGTATTACACCACCTTAGTTAAGTGTATTACACCACCACTTGTGCAAGACATTATATTTAACCAATCTCGACATTATATTTAACCAATCTCGACGATGTACCCCATCCTCTAGGTATATCAATCTTGTGTATACTCTATCGCTCCGCTTAGACCAAACTTTCATGAGCTGGTTGTTCAATTCCATTACTGAGCCCATGATGGGCCATGTTATGTGCTCCACTACCTTCAACCATATTTGGATCATTTTTGATTCCATGTTCACCACTCAATCTAAGGCACGGTCCATACAGCTTCTGCTCCAAATGCAAACCCTTAGAAAGGGTCTCTTAACATCCATGACTATGTGCTTAAAATGAAGAACATTGCTGAAAGCTTAGCTATTGATGGTCAACTTATCACTGATGAAGAGCTTCTTCTTTATGTATTGATAGGTCTCAATCAAGAATATGATCTGGTGGCAGTGGACATTACTTCATCCCGTGAGTCCATTTCCCTTTAAGAGGTTTAGTTTCTTCTTCAGAGCCATGAAATGCGGCTTTACCAACTCAACACACTTGTCTTAGACATCTCTTCTCCCCCTCCTTCTGGTTCAAATTTCTTTTTTGGATGAGGCTCTTCCTCTTCTTCTCGAAGTCGAGGTCGTGGTCGTTCGTTTGGCAATCGCAGACCTACTAATTGCCTTTTGTGCCAACTATGTAATCGTCCTGGTCATATTGCTATTAAATGTTGTCATCGATTTGATATCACCTATCACGGTTCACAATATTCCATTGCTTCAGCCCCTCAATCTCAGTCAACTATGCCTCGCATTTCCTCCGGTCAACAAGCTTTATTTGCCTCTCCACTGCCTCCACTGATTGTGCTTGGTATATTGATAGTCGTGCCTCCTACCATATAACCAATGATGCTTCCTCTCTCATCAACAAGTTTGGGTATAAAGGTAGTCACTGTCTCATAATCGGTAATGGTGATTCTTTGTCCATCACTCATTTTGGTTCCTCACTTGTTAAGTTAGAAGATAACAGTTCTTAGCTACATCTCCATAATATTCTTCGTGTCCCTGATATCAAAAAAAAATTGCTTAGTGTTCATCAACTCCTTAAAGATAACTCTATTTACATTGAGTTTTTTGTTGATCATTGTTTTGTCAAGGAACTCACTTTGAAGAAGATGCTACTTCAAGGGATCATGCATGAAGGGTTGTATCGAATCACTCTTCCCTTATTCACATCAGATGTGTCGTCTTCAACATCATTTTAAGTTTTTTCCACGCCATTTATGACTTTCAGCTCGCATGTTTCGCCTAGTTTAAGTTTTCGTCGAGTCTTGGTCATAACAATAGAGTTTGTCCTAGCTTTTTATGGCATTTGCGTCTTGGGTACCCTTCCTTGAATTTCATGAAGCAAGTTTCAATGAAATCAGACAAATCCAATTCACTTTTTTCTGATTATTGTACTGCGTGTACTATTGAGAAATCAAAACATCTGCTTTATCCTAGTTCCTCTACCACAGTTTCATCCATTTTAGAACTTCTTCACACAGATGTTTAAGGGCCACCCCCTATTCCATCTTATGATCGTTATCGTTATTATGTTCATTTCATTGACTATTACTCCAAATTCACATGGATTTTTCCTATGGAACTCAAATTTGAAATCAAGCAAATCTTTGTGATGTTTCAACAGTTAGTTGAGTGAAAATATGACAACAAAAAAATTAAAATTGTACAATCTGATTGGGTGGTGAATATCGCAGTCTCCTTCCCTTCATCCAAGCTCTTGGTGTTCATTTTCGACACCTCTATCCCCGTGATCATCAGCAAAATGGAGTTGTTGAGAGAAAACATTGACATATTGTCGAAATGGATGTCACCTTACTCTCACAAGCACACATGCCGATATCTTTTTGGTGGGAAGCCTTCCCTACCTCCACTTACCTCATTAATCTTCTTACTCTCATAATAAAAAATTCCTCCCCTTTTGAAACTTTCTTTGGTGCTACTCCATTATACACTCATCTGAAAGATTTTGGTTCTATTTGCTTTCCTCATTTACACTCATATAATAATCATAAGTTAGATTTTAGGTCTGTATTAATTGGCTAAAATCCTAAGCACAAAGGTTATCTCTACCTCCATTCCAGTGGTCGTGTGTACATTGCCAGGAGTGTTGTGTTTCATGAGCTTGCATTCCCTTTTTCTCATGGCTCTTTTCTTGAGTCACTTTCTCTGCCTTCTCAGTCCTTGGTTTCAGTAGATAATAACAGTTGGTTCTCCATTCCAGTTTTCAGTCCACCTGTCTCCTCTGAGCAGCCTGATTCAGCTCCACCAACATCTCATACTAAAGTATGCACTTCTTCAAGAGTAACTCCTCGCTTTGATCATCAAAGAACTCTAGTAAGTTTTCCCTCTCCACATGTATCTCTCTCTCTTATTTCCTCATCTACTTCTTCCCCTGCAACTCTCCCTTTCACTACTAATCTCTCTGCTTCTATTCACCAACCCTCAACTTCTACAAATCGCCATCCCATGCTCACCAAGTATAAAGCCGAAATTTTTAAGCCAAAAATATATAATTGTTCTTTCATGTTTTCTTCTCTCTTAACAGATGATGTTGAACCAATCTCAGTTAGGCAGACACTCACCATTCTGAAATGGAAAACTACCATAGAAGATGAATATCAAGCTCTTCTTTGCATCAATACCTGGACTCTTGTCCCTGCCACACCAGATATGAATGTTGTTGACAACAAATAGGTTTTCTGCATCAAGCACAACTCTGACGGCATTGTTCAGCGTTATAAGGCTTGCCTTGTTGCCAAAGGTTTTCAACAAGCTCCTGGAATTGATTTTTTTTAGACTTACAGTTCTGTTGTCAAACCATCCACCATTCATTTAATACTTACTTTGGTTGTAACTAATGGCTGGGATATTCAACAAGATGATATCAATAATGCATTCTTAAATGGCTCCCTGCATGAAACAATTTTTATGCGCCAACCCGAAGGTTTCACTAATCCTCAACATCCCACTGTTGTGTGTGGCTTAAATCGTGCTCTTTATGGCTTAAAACACGCCCCTCGTGCCTGGTTTGCTACCTTGCGCATTACTTTGCTGTCTCTTGGCTTTATAAATTCTCAAGCTGACTCCTCTTTATTCATTTATAAAAATGATGCAGTTGTGCTTTTATCTCTTGGTCTATATGGATGACATACTATTCACAGGGAGCCATCAATCTGAAAAATATCCAAGATCATTACTTTTCTACATGATCAGTTTGCACTCAAGTACCTTGGACTCGTGACTTACTTTCTTGGAATTGAGATAGTGATGGGGCATCATAGTATTCACTTATCTCAAACCAAGTGTAGCATTGATCTTCTCCAATGAGTTGATATGCTCAATTGCAAAGCAGCTCCTTCACCTATGTGCCAAGGCATCAAATTAAGTCTTTAAGACAGTGAGCCATTTGAGAATGTTACTTTATTTCAAAGCGCCATAGGAGGCTTGCAATATCTCACCTTAAGCTGCCCACACATTGCTTTTGCAGTAAATAAATTAAGCCAATATATGCATGCTCCAACTCTCAACCATTGGTCTGCTTGAAAACGAATTTTACGCTACATTAAGGGTACCATCGGCCATGGACTGTCATTCACTCCAGCAAAGTCTCTCAACTTAGAAGTTTTTTGTAATTCTGACTGGGCACCTTCTTTGGATGACCGACGATCTACAACTGGCTATGCCGTGCATAATCATGGTGGAAATTTGATTTCAGGGCGTTCCAAGAAGCAAAAATCCATAGCTCGGTCAAGTACCACCGAAGCCGAGTATAGAGAACTTGCTCAGAGTGCTACTGAACTAGCTTGGATACAATCTTTGTGTGCTAAAATAGGTGTGCAATTGCAAGGTATTCCTGTTTTATGGTGTGATAATTCAGGAGCAAAACAATTAGCAAATAAAGTTGTGTTCCATGCAAAAACAAAGCACAGAGTTAGATGTGCACTTCATCATAGACAAAATTGAAAACAACAAATTGGACATTCGATATGTCCCTCTACTGAAGAACAGAATGCTGATGTTTTAACTAAAGCATTGTCTATCACTCAGCACTCATTTCTCAACAACAACAAACTTCTTGTTTTGCTATCACCAAACATGAGCTTGAGGGGGCGTGTTGAAGAAGGTGTACAAGTACTGAGCATTGCTCTCGTTGTAAACAGTGGAGGAGAAAATTCGATATACAAAATTTTCGTCATTTTACCTTTTCCTTTTTTTCCCTTCAGTATTTCAGATTCGATCAAACAAATGGACGGTAAAGAAAACTGGAAACAACTAAGTCGGCAACATTGGAAAGAACGACGAGTACTGGAGGAAGAGGAAGCAATTGACACCATTAAAATTCATTTATTAGTTTTTATACCAACTTATTAAGAAGTATTAGTTGTTAAAAGTCACTATCATATCTAGAATTATCTAGAATGCTTTAGAGTTCTAGAATGTTCAAGAATATACTAGGAAGAACATAGAACATTCTAGAAAGTTCTTGAAGAAACTTAGAACTAATTAAATAATATATAGAAAGTTCTAGAATTATTTAGAAAAAAGTAGAAAATAGTTAAATAAATTAGAAAATTAGAAAATTCTAGAAAGATTTGGATGTTTTTTATAAATACAAATGTATTTTGTGTGTCTAAATTTGTAGAAAAGTGTGTTTAAAAGAGTGTTGCAAAAGTGTGAGTCTAAGTGAGTAGTATATAAGTGTGTCTAAAAAGAGTGTGTGATAAGTTATTAAGTGAGTGCTCCAAAACAAAGTATGTAAATGTTTAGAGTGTGTTGTGATAAAATATTGTATTAAAATCTTGGTGTAATTACTTTTGTAATAATAAAGTAACTGAGATGAGTGATTGTTGAGTATGTAACTGAGGCAAATGACAGCTGTGACTAGTTAGAGGTTGTTTAGGCTTGGTTGTATAGTCTGTTAGTGTGTTGTAACTGATTCTTGGTTAGACAGTAGTTTTTTCTCTCTTACTGGTATCATGTATAAATACCACTTTTTTCTCTCTTACTGGTATCATGTATAAATACCACTCTTTCTAATCAAGTGCTCATGAACTGAGCTTCATTTTTTCTTTCAATAAAAGTTTTCTCTTCTCTGGTTTCTCTGTTTGTTTCTTTCTTAATGGTGATACTTATACTAGGTTGAGATAGATCCAGATTCTTCTGCGACATATTTATTAATAGATAGCATTAAAAGTCATAACATAGATATCAGTTGATGGCAAAGAATCCTGATAGGACTAAATACTTTCTATAATCTTTAAGCTCTAATTTATGTGTCCATTATTATTTGTTATGCGCATTGATTGACAAATGCATTACATACTAAAACACATTAATATATATATATATATGTAAAAAGTATATGAAGGTGGCTATAGCTTGTAATATTTTAAACACATAAAACTACTTCATTGTCATCATATTCTTGGTCGTCGTAAATTCCTTGAGAACGCTCATTTTCAATGAATCCCTTGAGTTGGTTTGAAATAACGAGCTCTGGAGGTGGTACCACAGTAGGCGATTCTCCAGCCGTAGCAGTAGCAGTGTTCATTTCTCCGCTATTTTCTACTACGGTTCGTCCTTTAATCATGTCTGCCTCACCATTTTCGTTCATCACAACCATGTTGCATGGAACTTTTTTGGCATAAAACTCTGTGTTCTTTTGATGCCTGCAACCGAATAAAAATTCAAAGAGATATCTTAGCTATAATTGTGAGAATAGCAGTCCTAGCTATGAGCCATCAAAAATATTGCAGAGTATAAATATACTATACTTATTTTTTACAAAATAAATACAAGCATGTTGCACAGAGTATATAAACCTTCGCATTGTTCAATCTTGAAATTAAAGAGCTCTACCTATCAAACACGACCCATGTTGCACCAAGGCTTATGATTTGCTCGACAACCAGAAGTCGTGAGGGATATCCCATTACAACTTTCTTCTGCAGCACGACCTGCATTGCAAGTTCAACATAGAGTGAGTATTAATATTGTTATATACACGATTTAACTATTTAAATCATGAAATAAATCTTATATATATATATATATATATATTTATATAAATACGGACCCCATAACTTCGGCAAAGATCGAGAACAGCCTTCAACTTGAGATACTTGAAATCGCTCTTGATGTTTTCACTTCTCTCTTTCGCAAGTTCTTCTAAATCTACTGACCAAATATCCAACCAAGTCTTGGTAGACACTGCAAAACAGCCATGCAATGAATAGGAACAAGATAACTCAAAACTAAACGAATAGAACTACATGAATCAACCATATATTTTTAAATTACCTTGACACATTTGTCTTTAGTACAGAACTTTATTATGCTATTTTTCTTTAATAAGGTAAAGTTCTTTTTGGTGTATCATAATAAGTCAGTGTAGAAACGTTACAATAAACTCAAGAAATAGTATACTAACATGGAATGTTTAGCCAAGGCATGACTCCAAGAAGAGTGATGGCACATCCCGAACGAGTGACTATGTTTTGAAGAACCCATTCAAGAACCTCAGGTGTAAATTCGGTCAGGCCATCCATCACGATGACAATATTTTTAGTAGGGCTTGACCCGTTTGGATCAACCAGATGAAATCTAAGATCACCTCCTTGAGAAGTACTCATGCTCCTTATAAAAGGCCTTCTCAAATTTCTGTGTCTCTTGCCTCCCAACTTAGAAAAAACCATCGTTTTTATACTGAGCGTTTCTGCAATCTTTACGAATATAAAGAAAAATCAAATTAAGTAAAAAATATTTGCGGAAAGGGAAATTGCTGGATCGACTTCTCTTACCTCTTATACATGTGTACTCGTCTTGTCTATATAGATAAATGCAAATTTTGGAATCTGATACGATCAAATCAAGGGTTACTTCTTTTAAGTATTATTACACAAACGAAGCATTGTTTTTCGACAATTCTGAGGATTCCCATATGTGAATTAATGTCTATGATTCACATATCTCCCAAAAGATTCAACATTCTTATCTCTAGATCTTATTTAATTAAAACTAAACTTGTATTCAAAGTAGTGTCCTTAGGATAAGGTCGAAAATGGATTACAAAACCTATGCTAGAATACTAAACTCTAGCACGGACCAACAAACTAAGCTATAAAAAAACATCCTCGGTTTACTTATCTGGTGAAGGAATATATTGTTCAGATCTTTCGGTATGATTATAATAGCTTATAGCATAGGAATTAATTTATTGATCAATGCTAAGACCCTAGATTAATTTTTTTTTTAGATAAATAAAAAATTATCTTGGTTTTAATACAAGCAACCACAACGTTTTGTGAATCTACAACTTTCACGTCACCTCCAACAAGACAACATCTTTCAAGCAATGAACCACCCAACTTTTAGTTGGTGTATCCAAGAAAGAAAATAAAACGCTATCTCAATTGCCGACTGATTCTAAAACCAGGTATATCACAATCAAAGAACTTTACATTTGTGAAATATTATTAGTTTATAAAATTGGTTGTCGGATTCTACAAACTAGGTTACACCAACCACAAAGTTGAAACTCAATAAAGAGACAAACCCTCTTAGTACTCTATAGATTCAAAGCCTTTCCATATGAACAAAATACACTTTGGTAAAGAACACAAGGCCAAAAATATAACCGATCTCTATAAGAAACAGTCAGCGTAGAACTGCAGCCACAGGATGCACTACGGATCCATGGCTTGATTTATGTCGAGCATTAGCAGGGCCAGCCCTTTTACATGGCGAGACCAATCGTTTCTTCTTCCTTGAAGCACCTGCACTTTGAGGCCTGCACATGGCATCCAAGAGTTTACTGCCCCTCGAGCTAGGCATACTCTTCGAAAGGTATCTTATTGCCTCCTTGGTCTTTGAATCATCAGGCACCTTGTTCGACAATCTTTTACGTGTAGTAGCTCGCTCCTCAGATTTCAGATGGTCACGTGGAATTTGAAAACTTGACGCTGAAGATATCAACCACACCACAAACCTCATTAAGTTGGTTTCATTCAAAAGTTTCACATCTTAAGCAAATAAAATCACTTTATGTATTTTCTTACCTGGAGTCTCAAAAGAAAACAATTCTGGACTCTGAGATCTTGGCGGTGTAAGAGGATGGAAAACATCATCTCCACCAATTTTTACCTCACTGGATTCAACTCCATGGAAATCATTTTCTCTAAAAGGTGTAGCATTGCAATTTAAATCACTAGCTTTTACTTTGCTGGATTCGACTCCCTGGCAATCATTTTCCCTAATAGGTGTAGTAATGCAATTTACACCACTAGCTTCTGCTTTGCTGGATTCAACTCCAGGGCAATCATTTTTTCCAATAGGTGTAGTAATGAAATTTTGATTGACACAAGATAGTTTTGGTAAACAACTAACAACATCAGGTGCAACTGAAGCATCATTGATATATGCTGAATTAGGAAGTGGACAAGTATTCTCAACAGCATCTAGAACCGACTGAGGTGATGTAGATAAAATGGCTGGATCTAAAGATTTCATTTCTGCACCTACTAAACTTGAAAACCAGGGAGTGCCACGCCTTGCATAGAAAAGAATGTATGCATCCTGAGATAGAACAAATTCTTCTTCGACCCTAGTAACCTGCATACATATCCATTTTATTCTCATAAGCAATCTGTGTAAAGATCAGAAGTCCAAATCACATCTTAAACTGTGTAACAGTGGATGATGGTCAGATACTATCAAATGGAAGTGCTAACATAAACTTAACCAGTTAAACTAAGAAAGCAAAACAGATAGTAGCCAATGCCCATGTAAATTATCAAATTATCAGTTAAAATAGCATGCATATATAACTAAATCACTCGATTGAAAGTTCATGTAATTCAAAAAAAAGGAGCAGGTAACTAATCACCCTGTATTTGTTTTGAAGCAAAAATGCTAAAACTACTCCACGATGATAATCAAAGGTAATGTACATAAAAGGAAAAGAAAATGATTTACAAATTATAACCTGCAAATATTACCTTAGAGTCATCCAACCTGTGCCATGTGTCTGGAGAGGACCGAACAAAGCTGAAGTAATGCCCAAACATGGATGATAACCCAACATGAACAACAATTGCATAAAGATCATATATCAACTCCACCTATTGCAAAAAGTTAAGAGAATCATCAAAACTTTCTCAATTTAATACCAAAAGTAAAATTTGCATATTTGAAGGGAGGAAAAAATAAAGAAAGTAAGACTCTTCTCTAAACACACTTATCAGACAGCATTAGAAGAAAATAAGGCTCTTCTCTAAACACACTTATCAGACAGCATTAGAAGAAAATAAGGCTCTTCTCTAAACACACCTATCAGACAGCATTAGGCAGTCTTGATTTTTCAAATCTTAAAGTTATTTAAATATACCATATAAATAGGATCATTATCAAAGCAAATTAGTAATGTACATTATCTGTGACCAATTAAATGATAAGATTATTTGATAAAAAAAAAAATGTGGCTGTAATGTTTAGTTGATGTTGCTATGTACCAATTATGTTAGATCGCTGTCAACTCACTGCTAGCACCACAAATAAACCAATACAAAGTAAAGTACTCACATCATCACTACTAGCACTGGTAGTGTATGACTGCAAGTCCAACTCCAAAGGGAACTTCACATGTTTGTCAATCTTCTCAACATAAGATCCATCATTCTTAAATCTTTTTAAATGAAACACAGCAACTGATGGGGCCTGATCTACCATAAGCTGTTTCACCACTGCCACCTTTTCCTTACAATTTTCACATGTGAACTTAGTATCTGAATCTCCAATCTTTTCTTCACTAGTGAAAGACTGCAGAGCACTAGGTAGGCTTTCTACATTTTCAATCTCCAGACTCAAATCAATCAGAGGTTCAAAAGTGTCCGAACAGTGACCACAGTGGCAGCACTGAAGCTGAAAACCAGTCATCATAAGAAGAATCAGTGAGTAGAGGTAGAACATAAAGTTAAAATGATATTTATGAATTAAAACAATAACTTCACATTACATTCTTAATAAAAAAAACAGAAAAAGGCATCTTACTCTACTTATAAGACGACCACCAAAAACCTTTTGCACAAGGTTTTCAATTGGAGGAGTAGTTTTTTCCTCTTTATTAAAATTTAAAAAGCACCTCTCAAGTTTATCTAAGAAGCACTGCAAAAACTCATGGGCATCTTCCTGTTGGTATCTCATGAAAGAAGTCGAGAAGTCTAATTGATTAAAAGTCAAGGTCACCAAGGTGTGAACTTTAATTTCTTTCATTATGCATATCCAAGAAAACATAAATACTTTCTTTTTCAAATTCAAAGAATCAAAAATAAATAAATAAATAATAAACATTGTGAGAGGAAAGATAATTATCAAAAACAAGAAAAAGGATAGGCAGTGACTAATGAATTACAACAGTGCAATCAATTCTGATACTTCACAATAAAGGATACGATTCAAATTATCAACAAACTTCAACGGCGAAATACAACCTCCCGAAGATTCTATGGAAAGTTGAATGTGGTCGTACATAGAACAAATAACACAGAACTCTCTGCATCCACCTGATAAAAATACAGTATCATATATGAAAGTTGGAATAATTAATAATCCAAAATAACAACTAACCCCCAAATAAGATACGTATACGTATAAATAATGAGGGAAAAAACAAGGAAATATACATCATTGAATTCAAATCTTACTTCTACAGAGCATGTCATGTTTACAAGAACGAAGCCCCTTCACCAGAGGCACGGTATGAGTAAAGCATTGCAGAACTGCATTGATAAAGCACGTATTGCCCAAATTGATCAGTCCTGCACCCTGCACAAAACAAGAACATGAACATAATTAAAAGACCCACAAAGGATTTAAGACGTAAAGTGAAAACTAGTAAAGAGAAAGCTCTTACCACCATGGAGGGTCTCGCTTCATGAATATAAAATGAAATGTCGGCAAATGGAGACCAATGCGGGTTTGGATCATAATTCGATAAACCACCTTCAACACAATAAGAAGGCGAAGTGGGCGAATCTTCTTCCCTCTGAGCTTCTTTTTCTTCAACCCTAGCGAAAGATAAGTTATCACCATTTAAACCCTGTTTTAATGAAGGAACCAAAGACGACGACTCGCCATCTACAGCAGAAATCGGCTCGGGCTCAATTGGAATGGAAGACTGACCACTAGCTAGGGTTTGGATAGGGGAATCGGAAGGAGCCAAAGAAAGATCATCAATTGCTGCCAATTCAGAATCGAAGGAAGACCTAGTTTGGAAATCTTGACGAGGCATGGCGTCCGATTGAGGAGAAGACGGCTGCGATCGATGAGGAAACTCCTCATCCGACGAATTGAAGGAAATAGGGTTAGGTGGTTTGGGATCCATGGAAGAATGAATAAGGTTAGGAGCGAGAATGAAAATGAATTTGGGGTTTGGCTTTCTGAAACTGAGAATTTGAAAGAGTCGGTGAACAAAAAATAAGAGAGGGAAGACGAAAATAAGAGAAACGAAGGGTTTTGAAAAGGGAGGGAAAACTCGCGCTCTTCTGATTTTTAACCAAAAATGGGGACTCCCTCTCACTCACCCTCTCAATTCTCAAATCTAAATTTCAGTTATATGATTTCCCCTTTTTTATATTTAACATTTTAACTTTTATGTATAAATTTTTATAAGGTATGTTTTGTATATCCCTTTTTAAATTCAATTTTTTCTTACTCAATAGTTTTGTCGAAAATTGTTTGTGTTGTGCTTTCATTATAATTGTGTTTTATAACTTATACTACTACTAAATTTAGTGTCTCAAAACAATTACATATTAGATTGGATGAATGTCCTAACTAATTCTTGAGTAACTCAATTCATAAGGAATATTTTATCAACAAAAAAATCATATGGAATAAATACATTAAAAATTAATGCTAACTCTAGGATAACTTAAAACCTCTACAAAATATTATTAAAAATGTTGACTTGATAATATTTTACTCGTAAGTGATTTTTTTTTTTTTAATGAGTTCTATCTTTATTCTCTAAAATAATTTTTTTTTTGTTTTATAATTCTTCGTTCAATGTGGTGTCATCTAATTAAGAATAGTTTTATATATGTAATTAGAATATTAAACTTTAATCTTCATATCATATTTGTAATTATTTATAGTTATTCTTACATTAATTTAGAATCTGTTCATCATCTAACTCGAATGTTTATTCTTACTCTAATTTCTTATGGTTCTTAATGTGAAAAAAACTATAGTACATTAATTTGACGGTTAAAATTTTTAATTATATTCAAGAAAAAATATTTATTCAATTGTTCAATTGAGGTGGCAAGTATTTGAGATTCTTGATGAAAGAAAAACTACCACAATTATCTGCATAAAAACCGGAATATTAGTTATTACTATCCTTAATTAACCATATTAGTGAACATTGAACATTGACCATATTGTACTATACTTTAGCTGACATGAAAAGGATATGATACATAGTCGAATTCTTTTCGACTAATTTTAATTTCACAATATTAAAATGCTAAATATGGGAAGTAATGAAAAATTATATAAATATACAACAAAAGGAATGAAATTAGAAGTTTGTCGTTGAGAAAAATGTCAAATTTGTTCCACAGCTTAAGGAATGAAAAACTTTATACGTGGGAATGGGATTGGGAATGTGGATACAGCCAAAAACACATATCCCCGTACGTGTTGCACTGCTGTAAATCCAACCACACGTTTTAGAGGGAAAACATCTCTGCTCTGCATTAATGGTTTCTCATTTTCCCGCTAAAATTCACAATGATGTTATGTGACCCACTCTTTCTTTCCCAAACACTAACGGAACGAGATCGGAGATCCTCAGTCAAATAACGCTACTTCATTTTAACGGAGTGACTTCCGCCGTTTACTATATTTTACCCCCAAAAAAACAGAGGATAAAATTGGGCAGGGCAGAAAATGCTTCGTCTTTGACCTCACCCCTTCTATTCCTAATTCCCAATGAGGACAAGAGTGAGACTTCTCCATCAGATCAGATCAGATTAAAGACCCAAAGATTACAATTATAAAGGGAAATATAAATGCAAATGTATAATAGAAAGGAACAAGAAAATTACAAAAACAAGAAAAGAAATAAGTTTGAACAAGTTATAAGAAATCTGTCCAACAGTTCTATTTCCTCCCACATTCTAAAATTCTTTTGGACCACTTTTATAGAAATGAACTTTGGGATTACTCAAGCCTATTTATTATTAGAATAAATAGCATTTTTGCCAATAGAACTATAATCATTATATGATCGTGCCCCCGAATAATTAGCGATGTTAAAAATTCCTCACGAATTATCCACATTATTAAAATATGTGACTTTTATTAGATTTCGTCTTAGGTGGCTAACGAATTGATGATGTGGCATTTTGCCGATTGATATGGCACTATCATGTGTAGAATAATTAGCACTTTTGCCTCCCGAACTTTGATTACTACCAAACAATACTCTTTTTATCAAAAAAAAAATAAAAAATTTAAATAATAGTTTTAATCCTTAATAAATTAAAATTTTAATTGATAACAAATAACTTTTTTTACTTTTCTTTTACAATATAAAATAAATATATTTTAGAATGAAAATTTAAAATAAATAGTAAAACAAATAAAAAAACATTTAATTAAAAAAATGACGAATAACGAAGGGCTTACATTAAAAAAATAATAATTTAAGAAGAGGAGAACAAAAGGGAACAAACTTTGTTTTAGGACTTATTTTTAATTTTTATTTTAAGATATATTTATTTTATATTGTAAAAGAAAATAAAAAGTAAAAAATAAATTATTTGTTATTAATTAGATTTTTATTTTTGAGTATTTAAAAATTTATTTAATTAATTTGAAACTTTTAGTATTGTTTATTTTCTTAATCTTTTACAATTATTTTTTTATTTTTTAAGGATATAAATATTATTTTTAAGAAAAAAAATTAGGCTTTCTTAAAAGAAAATTAGTTTTAATAAAAATGGCACAATTTGGTAGTGATCAAAGTTTGGGGAGCAAAATTATTAATTATTCTACACATGACAGTGTCACATCAACAGACAAAATATCACATCATCAATCCGTAAGCCACCTAGGACAAAATTTAACAGAAGTCCTATATTTCAGTAATGTGCATAGTTCGAGATGAATTTTCAACATTGTGAATCATTCAGGGGACACAATCATATAGTGGTCATAGTTCAAGGGGCAAAAACGCTATTTATTCTTATTATTAATTTTAGAAGAATTCAAGAAAAGAAGAGAGTGCAATAATACTCTACATGGTTGTTTGTGATTACCCTCGATGATATTTTTTCTCAAATAAATTGAATTTGAACGAAACCATGTACTTTCATTAGTCACTTTGATGATTTTAGAGCATTAGGGTTATGGAGTTGAAACGTTGTTGAACCCGCTCGAACAAAAAATTGTTGGACAAATGGCAACGCTGCCGAGCCATCTATTCTATAAGGAAAATTTGAAAAGTTATGCATTAAATGGGGCATAATTAAAAACTATCTCATTTTATTTATTTGTTTGTAAAATATATCAATCTTCTTATTCTAATACAAAAATATCATTGTCATTATTCTATGCCCTGTGTCTCTCTTCTTTCTCCCTCTTGGTCTCTCTTTCCATCTCTCTCACTCTCTCATGGTTCTTCTACCCAATCTGACTATATTGCCATAACATCACCACCACGTTGTTAAAGAATGTTGAAATCGACCCAAAGAATGAAGTGAACACAAGTCCCCAACCCAATACCCAAAGCACCATCAATTTTGAGGGTTCTTGGAAAAAAAAAAACTTCATTAGGGCCTCAATGTAGTGATGGGTGTTGTTTCTAAACATTTATTTTCATATTTTCAACAAATTTGTGTTTGTATTTGTGTGTCTTCTTGATTTTTTTATCTAAATTTTTATGTGATTTTCTGCATTTTTTATTCTCGATGGGCTCATGATATTTGATCAAAAAGAAGTGAAAAGACAATGCTCGATGCATCTCAATGCTCGATTCATCTCAATATATCTTCATGTTGTGCATATTTTCGATTAATGATATCCATCTTGATATGCCTCAATAGATGGTTTAATTTGTATTTTCTCGATGGCCTTGTTGGCCTCAATAGATGGTTCCTTAACCTTTATCCCAGCCATGATGGCCATCAGTTTTTCATCATCACTTACAGTTTTTGAACGAGCAACCTCTTACATAAATCGTTGCACGTAGTCTTTAAGAGGCTCGTTTGTGCCTTGCTTAATATCAACAAGGTCATTGAGTTCAGCAGGTAGGGTTCAAGCAGCAAAAAATGTGAGTATAAGAGTCTCACCAATGCTTCCCAATAATTGATGGTCCCAGGTTCTATTTAAAGAACTATTGTTGGGCAGGATCTGTTAGGAGTGTGTCCTAAAAGCATGTAAAGACATTTATTTTTCTGTGAATAAATAAATACGATGGTTTATTATTATTGTCGTATTTAGATTGTTAAATTATTGTTTGAATAATTTTGTAAATATCAGAAAAATTACATATTCATTATTGAGGATGTAATCTTGTATTAGTACGAGAGAATTAAGATCACATGAATGAATAAAAATAGTCAACAACAAAAAATTAAAGTTATGGTATTCTTTAATTGGAGTTGTAAGTACGGTTTACTGAGTATCATAATGATACAAATAATCTAGATTCAGATTATTGATGTGGAAAGACATCTCGGTAAAGGTGATTTATATAATATGATTATATACGGCATGGACCGATATGAATTAGAGTCTTTATCCAAAAACCATTTAATAATAAAGACTTGTAATTCATATCATAACTGATGATCATTTATAGATCAACCTAAATTCTGAGTGTTCATGAACTCCTGTTCATGTTTATTAAATATTTTGATTCATTTGTTAAGGTCTCTTCAAAGAATGAAGCTAATGACTTTTGTTTTGGAGATTTAATATCATGGATGGCTGGGAACATGTATCAACAATACGGAATCTAATATTTCCTAATGGATCGTATATTAGTTCCCTTAAGGGTTAATTCTGGAACTGAATGATTTTGAGCTCAAATCTATAATTAGATTATAGATTAATTATTCACTAGTGAATTAATGGTACTTACGGAATAAGAAGTAAATTAGAAAGGTTACATGGTAATTCTTCCATTCTAATTTATGAACTAATTAATTAGAGGGTTGAACTATTGTAAGATGGTTATATCAATGGACGGCTTAAGAAAAAGATTTCTGTAAAAGTATATCTATAACATAAAAAGTGCAATTCTGAATTTATAGTGGAGTAATATCATAATTAATAAATTAACTATTATAATTAAAGAGTTTAATTATTTAGTTTCAATTTATTGGAGCTTAATGTTATAGGTCTATGGTCCCCGAAATGGCTCAAACAATCACTGTCAAAGGCAAATACAAAAAATGGGCAAAAATGACTTATGTGATAAGTAAAATATTTTTCTATGTATCAAACATAATTATTGTTTAATTATGTGTAATTAATTAACTACTTAATTATTTGATTTAACAAAAATATAATTAATTTATTTTTGGGATTTTTGGTATTTAAATAATAATAAAAATTGAGAAAAATCACATGCCATCGCAGGCATGTGGTACACGTGTGGCACAGTGCACATGCACTGTGCTACACGCATAAGAGAGTATACTCAGTCTCTTGATTCCACAATTTTAGTTATTTAAATATTAAATAAATAATGAGATATTTTAATATGATTAAAATATTATTATTTAAACAAAAATTTGATAACTGATCAGTTATTTTGAATTTGTTTAAAATAACAAATATTTGAATATATTGGATATTATTAAATATTGGATATCAGTTTTTTCACAGAACGTAACTTTTCAGGGATAGAAAAATATCTAGGAATCTCTCTCAAAGAAAGAGAACAGTGACAAAAACTAAAGTCATTGTTCTTCACAAAACCTATGTCCAAACTTTATCAGATCTCATGTGTTGAGAACATCTGATAAATAGTTATTACCTATTATTTGTATAGCGAGCCCACACTCGTTCTTTGTGTGCCTGAGAACATTTTGGAAGATCTTGGTGTGAGATCTCAAGGAATTTAGCTATACAAAAAGATAGCAGCAAGGAAGGACCTGAGGTCATTTTTCTGTTCATGTCCTTGATTCAATATATATATATATATGCATGTGAAGAAGTAGATCTAGAAATCTTATGGGATTAATCTAACAATTTGATTGTTGTTCCGCTGCGTATAATCTCTGATTTAATCAATAAAAACCAACAGGATCGACCAATGTAGCAGGAAAAAATCTACACCGAACATCATCTCTAATGCCTTGCAGGTCAGTCTGGATTTTGAAATTATTCACATGTGAAACTGGATCTTCTTTTCATGTATACATTTTTTCAAGTTGGCATTTTAAACTTGGGAGGGATTGTTGGGGTTTTATTCCCTAATTAAAACTCAATTTCTTTGTAATCTCATTTTATTATTAATAAAATAATAGAAATCCTTTTTTACTTGGTCAATCACTTTACTCACATGTTTTATTTTCATGATTATTTATTAATATAAAATTCTATTAAATCCTGAGCATATAGCTAATCATATTTACAGTGACGTAATCACAATGGAATATAAATATGATTATATGTTCAAAAATAAGTTAGTCCTAAGATTAGTCAATGCACATAATTTACACTGACTTGCCAATCTACGATATGATCTACTTACACATTGCAGTGTTATGTTCTTTTCATAACATTAGCAAAGTAGATAAGATTGAATGTATTTGTTACATCGGACTGGATCGATATTGACAGTTGATAAGATAAGAAGACATGTCGTTATTATCTATTCTAGTCATATCATATAGTTGACCATAGGTTAATTCAATCTCAATTGTGAGTGGTTAGTATTCTAACTGATTGTACTATTTGAGTTATTTGACTTGTTCGTTACCAGCTTACCCTACAGACTAGCCCACTTACATCTTGGGAACTCGGTAGTATAATTGAGTGGAAGTGTTAATCATAAATATGAACATCTATAGCTTTTGATGAAGAAATAAAACGATGGTTTCCTTTTAGTTTAGTTCGAGGTGCTAAATGATAGAGATCTCATTTCAGTAATTAATATTAGTTTACTGAAATACCATTTACAAGGAACTAAGTATTTTAAGGATAAAATACAACGAGGGGTAAAACGGTATTTTAGTCTTATCTCATTGTAGACCGTCTATAAATGATTGAGTAATAATTATGGTTGTAACAATGGATAACTAATAACATATCTATATTGCTTATAGAGTGTTCTATGAATTCAATAGTGCAATTCCGAGTCTTTAGTGGAGTCACTAGGAATTAATAAGTTAGTAAATTTATTTGTTAAATTTGTGATAACTTATTGGAACTTGATTTCATAGGCTCATGGTCCCCACAGTACTTTGGATAAAATCATCTAGATAATCTCAATTAATTGATTCAATTATGAATTAGAATTATCAAAATTGACCAGGTCAATTTTGGATAATTTCACAAAGTTATGCAATTTAGAAAAGAAAATATATTTTATGGCATATTTATTAATTAAGATAAATTGGTGTCTAAATTAATAAATAATTTTAAATCAAGGTTCAAATTATAAATAATTAATTTAATAAAGGAGTTAAATAATTATTTAATTAATTAATCAATAAAAAATAATATGGGCCTTGAATTTAAGTCCAACGGGCTTATAATTAAATTAAAGATTTTACGAGCCTATAGCCCATGAGAATTTCAACCTAAGGGCTGAATTAACCTATTATTTTATTGTTTTGTTAATTAAATAAGCGACCTGATTGAGCCTTTAAAAGGAATGTTAAGAGGAAGTTGAAAACAGAAGATCTAGCTTTGATGTTTTAGGGTTTTAGACTCTCTCTACAACAAAAGTCTTTTTCTAAGCATCTATATTCTCTTCTCTTCTTCTCTCTGTATCTATCTCATGTGTTGAGAATTTTCCACTCTAGTCTAGGTGATTCTAAGGATACTATGGAAGACTGTAAAGAAATTTGAATATCGGTTCGGTTTCTTGGTGATACCTTGCGACCTAAAAGATACAAGGGTTAGAGAAACTCAAGGAATGACTTATTCATTCCGTTGCATATAATGTAAGTGTTCTTATCATTATCTCTGTTTAAATTCAACTATAGAAACATGTTCTAGGTTTTCTTATATTGAATTGTTTAATATATGATTTAGATGAAAATAAGTAAGATCTTGTATAAGTTATTCCCAATAAGGATTGCTGTGGCATTTACTCGATCAAAAAATAGAGATTTTTTCCTTCTTTCCATATCAATGTCGGTAGGTTATGGGGCTGCTAGTTCCTAAACCATTCGAGTCAAAGAATCTAACTGCGCTTGTATGGTTGATGCAACAATAGGCGCATCAACAGGTAACACAACAGGTACTGCTGACACTTCGTTTTGGTGCTAAAGGGTCTAATGGTGCAACGAGTCCAACAATATTCAACCCATTTCCCTCTCTGAGTTGGTCGAGGACATTGTGAAGATCTTGTCTTCTATTTCCAAGTATGTTAAAGACATTGTTTCCACTTAGTTACCCCCAACGTTTTGGCTATCTGCTTGGGGGGCTACAAGAGGTGGTCCAGTAGGATGATTATGCTGCTCGGGCTGCCTTGGTGGGACAAACAATCATTCAGGATGCACGTTGTCTTGAGGAGGTATGTTTTGAGGACCAGGTAACCTTGGTGGAACATATTGTTCTCATGGTCCATCATTCATGCGGGCATCATAATGCTGATTGTTTATAGGTTGGTAATATCCACTATCTCCCTCATCATCATTATAACCATCTCTATAAGATGACTGGTATCCACTGCTTACTTTCTGGTTGTTTCTTCAGTGATAATGCCTTGGTTGTTGACCTTGATAATACCCAGCTGCCCGGTTATGTTGAGGTTGTTGGCCTCGATTCTGACTTGTTGGTCGTTCATTCCTTAATTATTGGAATTGTTGACCAACATTGATTTTGTTGATTAGGAGGACTTCCTCATCTTGAGACTGATCACCTCAGTTGTCGTCCATCAACATGTCTTCCTTCTCCATAGACTTGTCTGCCATGACAATGCTCTTAGTTGCGATTAGGCAAGACTTGTTCATCTTGATGCAACTGACGATAATGCACTGGTCGATTTTCTTTGTTTGTTCGATTACTCCGAGTTTGTCCACGATGAACAACTTGATCTCAGGATCTTGTTGGTTGATTAGGTCCAACGACTCGACCAATTTGTCCTTCAGCATCACTAATTCCACCAACATTTGTCAGGTTGTGGATTCATTGGTTGATTCCCATTAAGTTGAGTTTGTTGTAAGACAACTTCTAGAAATCGAGATGCTTCAGCATTCCTACTACCAACTTCATCTTGTCGAGCCATAAAGGCCCTTTGTAGTTGATCCATCCAAGCTTGGAAGTCTTGTCTCTACTTGTTTATGGCTTCAGCTACCGCCTCTTGTGTTGCTGCCTGATTTTCATGCAGTGCAACAAATTGTTCTTGCATTTAGCCCACGACTTCCTTTAGTTATATGTCGGGGTTAAGATCTTCCCCCAAGTTTACATGGGGCTCATTCATGACAAAGTACTTCACGATGAGGCAGATTCTCAGTCAGAGGAACCTGCTAGCCAGGATGCAAGGGAGGAAACTGACAGCTTGAAGGGCAATCATGTTGTCCAGTGGCTTGGTTTACCCCTTGAGGTTCTTGGCTTTGGCTTCTTGTATTTATAGTCATTTGTTAGAATCCAGTGGATTGACGAGAGGAATTATTTATTGAGTTCAACTCTCACCGATAACAGCAAAATGTTGACCATCGATTTGCTCAACTGACACTTAGTCATTTAAGTAATGATGATAAATAATGAAATAACTAAACTTAAGTAAACGACACAATTTTTTTTATAGTGGTTCAACCCCAAGAGTTGGTAATGACCTATGTCCACTTGCACTTTTATTAATCACAAAGGTCTCAAAACCAAGATCAAAAGAACAAGATTCAACCGAGTTTCTTAAGCTTGAGACAAAGAATACAGTTTGATCAGAGTTTCTATATGTAAGTGTATCTTTTCAATTCCCTTCCCTCTAATGACTGTGAGAGGTATTATTTATAGAGTTTCTAGTGAGCCTTGGACCTTACAAGTTTGAAACGGGCCCTACATGCATAATGTGGGTCTTTTACAACTGATTATACAATAAAAAATACATTCAAATTGCAGTTAAACAAATATCTCGTGAAATGCAAATTGATCTGGTCGTTAGAGCTGCTTCAGGAATCTTCATGCGATCAGTGTTCCTTTGAGCAGGTTGCAAGTAGTTGGCATACACTATTCGATCAACAACCTTTAGACGTATTTGGATGAACTAGAGGATGCACCTCTTCATCTTCTGGTCGAGTATTATCGACAAAGGCTGGTCAAATTAATGTTTCTTGTTGCCACGTGTCATTTTGTCATACCACATCACCATGTCAGTTTTTGGGATAAACACATAGCAATAAAAAAAGGACAAAAAGATAGAGAGCTGAAAGGGTAGAGTCTCATTAATTTCGCTTCATATAAGTAAGTAATTTACTTTATCTTTGTTTTTATTGTTTATTTCAGTAGAAGCATGTTCTAGGATTTCTATTTATGTTTTGATTAAATGAGAAATCACATGATAATAAACACGATTCGGTATGTTTTTCCTACACTTACCCATAGATTTTTTCTTCCAAGAACCCTCAAAATTGATGGTATTGGGTTGAGGATTTGGGCTCACTTCAATCTTTGGGTCGATTTCAACGTTCTTTGAGAACATGATGATGATGTTAGGGCAATGTGGTCGGTGGTGAGTAAGAGATGTAAAGAGAGACCAAGAAGGAGAAAGAAGAAAAAACATCGGGCATAGAATAATGACGAGGGTATTTTTCTCTTAGAATATGAAAATTGGCATATTTTACCAATGAATATATTAAGTGAAATAGTTTTTAATTATGCCCCCACTTGATGCATAGTTTTTTTTTAATTTCCCTTCTATAATAGATTGTTTTGAAGAACTCTTACCATCTCAAAAAATTCGCATACTTTTGTAATTCCAATAATTGAGAGACTAATCAGATGTTTAATTGAGAATAGTACAGAGTTACAAAATTTTAAATTCAATTCACAATATGATTGATAAAATTATTGTGTAACTTCTTTTGCATAATAACTTTGTAAGTTACAAAAACTATTTAACTTAATAAACTTGATTAAATTATTTTTATTTCATCAAATATAACACCAATAAGAATCTATATATAATTAGCGGTAAAAATGCCTAATTTTTTAAAAAAGTCGCACTTGATAGCAAAAAATACCAAAAGTTATATTTTAGGTGCAGATATTAGTATCAATCCATTAAAGAAATTAGAATTTATGAGAAATTAGCTGTGAAAATATCAAATATTTTAAGAGGGCTGCACTTGTATACCTATTCTTAATTTTTTTTTAAAATTAATTTATTTCAAATTATATTTTATTAAAAGAACCTCTAAACTTTTTAATTATTGAATATTTTTAAGTTTAATTTTTAATAAAATTAATCTACTAAAAAATCCTTAAAAAATATGTTTTTAGTGCTTTTATATATATAAATATATATTTCAAACTTTATGTTATTAAAGGAGCCTTGGAATATTTTTGTTAATGAATATTTTTAAGTTGAATTTTCTTTTACATCTTTTAATGTAATTAATTTTAAAAAATAAAAATCAAATTTAATTTATTAAAAAATCTATTTTTCTTTAATATTTAAAACATTTTATTAAAGGGGCCTTAGAAAAATTTAATTAATGAATATTTTTAAATTTATTTTTCCAAAATTTTTAATTAATTAAAAAAAATTCATTTAAACTAAACACATATTCATTAATTAAATTTTTCTAAGACTCCTTTAAATATCTAAAATGAACACTAAAACAACACAAAATATATACATGCTAACAAAAATTATAATAATATATGTAGGTATATATATTTATAGGAAAATTATTGGGCAGTGATTGTTTTTAATCACTACCTATATGTATTTTTAGTATTTTTGGTACATAGATAAGTTGCAACTCTATTTTTTTTTATATGGTGGTATATAATGCAGTTAGAAAGAATCTCTCATAATTTTTAAAGAAATTCAGAATAATTTAGGATGCCGAAATCAAAATTCAAATAGTTTATTGCATACACGTATAAATTTCGAAACAAGCATGCATGCAATAAGCTGTTTCAATCCTAATTACAACATCTTAAATTACTCCGAATTTTTTGAAAATTTGTGGAAGATCTCCTATCACTGCATTATACATGGTCATATAAAAAAATTAAAGTTAAAATTTATCTATATGTCGAAAATACTAAAAGTATGTATAGGCAGTGATGAAAAACAATCACTGCCCAATAGTTTTCCTATATATATACTACATATATTATTTTAGTTTTTGTTAACATGTCTATATTTTGTGTGTTTTAGTGTTCATTTTAGATGTTTAAAGGAGTCTTAGAAAATGTCAATTAATGAATATTTTTTTAAGTTTAAATGTTTTTTTTTAAATCAATTAAAAAATAATCTTAAAAATATTCATTAATTAAAAAAGTGATAACTCTACAAAATAGAGTTATTTTACCACTTTTTATGTGATAATTGTTGCTTAATTCTTGAGTTTTTAAGTAATTTATTAAGTTTTTAAGTAATTTTGAATTTATTAGGTTTATTTTAATTTTATAGATTTTTGTGTATTTTTATAGTTATTTTGTTATAAAATGTTGTAGTTAATTATTTGAATTATTGTTGTTTAATTTGAGGTAAAAAGATGCAATTTTGAGCTTAAATAAATTAAGTTTTAATTAATATTTTCATGGAACTTATGTTGTATATTTTATTATTGAAAATATTTAGTTTTAATTTAATTTATGTTTATTTTTGTAGAGAAGTTGTTGTATTTTTTGCTCTTGAAAAAGTAAGAAAAAGAATGAAAAAGTGTGGCATTTTTGAAATTCAGGCCCCTACCCAGCCACGGATTGGGCCGCACTTGCCCAGGCCCAGCCATTCTCCCTTCTGCCCAGGCCCAAACCGAGCCCATCCTTCCAGCCTGCCTTCTGAAGCCCCGCCTGGCACTCCTCCAACAACTCCCTCACCAGCACCGAAGCTCCCTCCACTTGCCAACATCACCTAGCCTCCAAGCTTCCCCATTTCCTCCAACCGCCTGGGCCAGCCATCAATAAGACCAAGCCAGCCCACCTGCCAGCACCTTCGGCCTGCTCTCCCAACACACCCATCTTTCCTGTCCTAGCCACCCAACCAGCCCCATTTATATTTCTTGAGCCCATAAAAATGTCACAATGTACTCTTGTCCCTTATGTTAAAAAATGCCACTTTTTACCACACTTTCTACACATTTTACCCCAAAACATCATTATTACACCATATAATTTACTCATATTTGCCATATTATAATTAATTAAATTAATTTAATCAATCAATTCAATTATTTTAAATTGATTAGTTTAATGCCCATTTTTTGGCTATAAATAAGGGAGTTTAGGGGCATATTAGAGCGGGTTACCATACCACAAATTCTACACATTTCAAAACCTCTCTATTCTCTTCATCTTCTTCTTCTTTTTGGTGATTTTATCTATGTATTTTTAGAGGAAAATTTTGGGGGTTTCTCCTCCAAATTTTCCTATTTATGTTTGTAATTTTTATTGTGTATTTGCTATTCTAGTTATGAGTTTCTAATCTTTTTAAGATTATTAAGGTGATGATAAAACAATTTGTAACTATATAGTATTTATTTTGTATGTTGATTTCCCCTTGTAATGCAACAAAGTTTATGGATTTTTCTTCTTCATATATGTCTTTCATCTTTAATATCTCATATTTTGGATTGCTAGATAATATGCACTTTGTTCTTTATTTTGCAAAAACATAATATTCTTTGTGTAAGATGTGTCATTAAATTGTACACATCCATGTTTAGAACAAAAATAATATGTTTTGCCTTATAAATAATGTTATTTGATTTTTTTTTGTTTCATTAGGTTGATTAACATTAAATACTTTGAAATTATAAATTTTGAAAAGTGAAGAAAAATCCTATATTTTTAGAAGTAATTTGTGCTTAAACTTATAAATATATTTGGAAAATGATAGTTTGATTTATTTTAACTATCACTAAAACTTGAGAATCAATATACTAATAAATATTATTAAACTTACATTTTGTAGATTCAAGTATCTTAATAATCTTTATTTTTACCACTTATTTTCAAATCATTATTGACTTATTTTTATTCTCTTAAATAGTTTTATTTTCAATCTTTTATTTTATGTTCATAACATTAAAACTCGTCAATCTTTGGAGCTAGGTTAGAATTTATTAATTTTGGTTTAAAATAATTTTCTTTTCTATTTTAGACAACTCCTTTGGGTTCGATCTCGTGCTTACACGAACAATATATTCCATATACGATTCGTGCGCTTATGAGTATAAATTTTTAAAACATACCCGTTTTGGGTCCATCAAAAAGTTCTAAGGTCGTTTTAATAAAATAAAGTTTGAAATATTAAAGAAAAATAGATTTTTTTAATAAATTAAAATTGATTTTTATTTTTTAAAATTAATTACATTAAAAGATGCAAAACAAAAATAAACTTAAAAATATTCATTTACAAAAAAGTTTCAAGGACCTTTTAATAAAATAAAGTTTGAAACATATATATATTTATATATATAAAAAAATGTTTAAACGGTTTCTTTTGTTAACTTTAACAGAATATTCTAAATATTTAGCAGAATATATTTTTAAAATATATTAAAAATAAATATTTATTAATTATATTAATATAAATTTAAATATTATAAAATATTATTATTATAACTAGATATTTATTAATTATATTAATATAAATTCAAATGTTATAAAATATCATTAATAATATTTAATACAAAACTATATATTTAATAATTATATTAATATAAATTCAAATGTTATAAATATTATTATTATTATAATATTATATAACATATAATATATAATCCTAATTTTTATTTAATAATTATAGGGATTTTTTTGCAAATACATATATGAGGAACTTTTTTTGCAAAAATACGGTTCTTATATATTTAATTCATTAATATATATGTATTTTAGATTGTATTCAATATTACGGTTTGCAAGTGGGTCTCTCACTCTTCCTTCTACACAATCTCCATCTCTCCCATCTTCATGATCTCATCTTTTATTCTCTACCAGCCATTGCCGAACTGTATAACTTCAACAAAGCAACCAGAAATCTCCTCTCGTCAAATCCAAAACACTCAAATCCGCAACAAAAAATTGAAAAACCAACAAAATCTCATCAAAATCTGCAATTAGGTTGAAATCCTATTGCATTGTGACTTCAAAAACAAACCCAACCACTCAAATCATTGCAACTTTCAGGTAAGTTCTTATTACTTTTGTTGCTCTGTTTTTTGTTGTTTGGTGTTTCAAAGATTGCTCTGAATATTGAATAAGTTGCTTATGGGTTGCTCTGAATCTAGTACATATTGCTGTAAATATTTAGGTTGCTGCAAACAATCGATTGGAAGTGAGTAGGATAAGAGAGCTATTGTCAATTTTATGAAATGAGTTAAAACTGAATTTCTGGGTTGCTGATTATGTTGCTGACTAGTTTCTTTAAGTTTAATGAAGGTTGCTGACTAGCTTGCTTAACATATTCTCTATTTTCTTTATATTTTCTTGATTGATTTGGTTGAATCTGAATGGGTTGCTGTAAATATTTAGGTTGCTACAAACAATCGATTGGAAGTGAGTAGGATAAGAGAGTTATTGTCAATTTTATGAAATGAGTTAAAATTGAATTTCTGGGTTGTTGATTATGTTGCTGACTAGTTTCTTTAAGTTTAATGAAGGTTGCTGACTAGCTTGCTTAACATATTCTCTATTTTCTTTATATTTTCTTGATTGATTTGGTTGAATCTGAATGGGTTGCTGTAAATATTTAGGTTGCTGTAAATATTTAGGTTGCTACAAACAATCGATTGGAAGTGAGTAGGATAAGAGAGCTATTGTCAATTTTATGAAATGAGTTAAAATTGAATTTCTGGGTTGCTGATTATGTTGCTGACTAGTTTCTTTAAGTTTAATGAAGGTTGCTGACTAACTTGCTTAACATATTCTCTATTTTCTTTATATTTTCTTGATTGATTTGGTTGAATCTGAATGAGTTGCTGTAAATATTTAGGTTGCTACAAACAATCGATTGGAAGTGAGTAGGATAAGATAGCTATTGTCAATTTTATGAAATGAGTTAAAACTGAATTTCTGGGTTGCTGATTATGTTGCTGACTAGTTTTTTTTAAGTTTAATGAAGGTTGCTGACTAGCTTGCTTAACATATTCTCTATTTTCTTTATATTTTCTTGATTGATTTGGTTGAATCTGAATGAGTTGCTGTAAATATTTAGGTTGCTGCAAACAATCGATTGGAAGTGAGTAGGATAAGAGAGCTATTGTCAATTTTATGAAATGAGTTAAAACTGAATTTCTGGGTTGCTGATTATGTTGCTGACTAGTTTCTTTAAGTTTAATGAAGGTTGCTGACTAGCTTGCTTAACATATTCTCTATTTTCTTTATATTTTCTTGATTGATTTGGTTGAATCTGAATGAATTGCTGTAAATATTTAGGTTGCTACAAACAATCGATTGGAAGTGAGTAGGATAAGAGAGTTATTGTCAATTTTATGAAATGAGTTAAAATTGAATTTCTGGGTTGTTGATTATGTTGCTGACTAGTTTCTTTAAGTTTAATGAAGGTTGCTGACTAGCTTGCTTAACATATTCTCTATTTTCTTTATATTTTCTTGATTGATTTGGTTGAATCTGAATGGGTTGCTGTAAATATTTAGGTTGCTACAAACAATCGATTGGAAGTGAGTAGGATAAGAGAGCTATTGTCAATTTTATGAAATGAGTTAAAATTGAATTTCTGGGTTGCTGATTATGTTGCTGACTAGTTTCTTTAAGTTTAATGAAGGTTGCTGACTAGCTTGCTTAACATATTCTCTATTTTCTTTATATTTTCTTGATTGATTTGGTTGAATCTGAATGAGTTGCTGTAAATATTTAGGTTGCTACAAACAATCGATTGGAAGTGAGTAGGATAAGATAGCTATTGTCAATTTTATGAAATGAGTTAAAACTGAATTTCTGGGTTGCTGATTATGTTGCTGACTAGTTTTTTTTAAGTTTAATGAAGGTTGCTGACTAGCTTACTTAACATATTCTCTATTTTCTTTATATTTTCTTGATTGATTTGGTTGAATCTGAATGAGTTGCTGTAAATATTTAGGTTGCTGCAAACAATCGATTGGAAGTGAGTAGGATAAGAGAGCTATTGTCAATTTTATGAAATGAGTTAAAACTGAATTTCTGGGTTGCTGATTATGTTGCTGACTAGTTTCTTTAAGTTTAATGAAGGTTGCTGACTAGCTTACTTAACATATTCTCTATTTTCTTTATATTTTCTTGATTGATTTGGTTGAATCTGAATGAATTGCTGTAAATATTTAGGTTGCTACAAACAATCAATTGGAAGTGAGTAGGATAAGAGAGTTATTGTCAATTTTATGAAATGAGTTAAAATTGAATTTCTGGGTTGTTGATTATGTTGCTGACTAGTTTCTTTAAGTTTAATGAAGGTTGCTGACTAGCTTGCTTAACATATTCTCTATTTTCTTTATATTTTATTGATTGATTTGGTTGAATCTGAATGGGTTGTTGTAAATATTTAGGTTGCTACAAACAATCGATTGGAAGTGAGTAGGATAAGATAGCTATTGTCAATTTTATGAAATGAGTTAAAATTGAATTTATGGGTTGCTGATTATGTTGCTGACTAGTTTATTTAAGTTTAATGAAGGTTGCTGACTAGCTTGCTTAACATATTCTCTATTTTCTTTATATTTTCTTGATTGATTTGGTTGAATCTGAATGAGTTGCTGTAAATATTTAGGTTGCTACAAACAATCGATTGGAAGTGAGTAGGATAAGAGAGCTATTGTCAATTTTATGAAATGAGTTAAAACTGAATTTCTGGGTTGCTGATTATGTTGCTGACTAGTTTCTTTAAGTTTAATGAAGGTTGCTGACTAGCTTGCTTAACATATTCTCTATTTTCTTTATATTTTCTTGATTGATTTGGTTGAATATGAATGAATTGCTGTAAATATTTAGGTTGCTACAAACAATCGATTGGAAGTGAGTAGGATAAGAGAGCTATTGTCAATTTTATGAAATGAGTTAAAACTGAATTTCTGGGTTGCTGATTATGTTGCTGACTAGTTTATTTAAGTTTAATGAAAGTTGCTGACTAGCTTGCTTAACATATTCTCTATTTGTTGCTTAGGTTGCTTATGAGTTAATTTAAATTTGGTTATAATAATGATTGTGAGCTGTTGAATAAGTTGATTACGGTTTAACATGATGTTTAAATATTATGGTTTAACATCATTTTAGGTTGCTTTACAAGTTGTTTGAAGGGTTATGCTTTTTATATGGTTAAATAATGAAAGAGAAATCACCTGTTATAATGAAATTACTCTAGTTATTTTTATAAGATTGGTTATTTTTCAACAGGTTTCAAATGGATCGACTTCCTTGTGCCCATGCAATTGCTGTTTTTAAAGAAATGAATCAAGATCCTTATCAATATTGTTCTCCATATTACACCAAGGAAGCCATGGTTGCAATTTACAAAGAAAGTATATACCCGCTTGGCAATGAAGACACTTGGCTAATACCTGAACATATCAAAGCTGTGAAAATACACCCTCCAGAAGGAAAAATAAGAGTTGGTAGACCAAAGAAAAGATGTCAAGCTGCATGGGAGAAAAACAAAAAACCAAAAGAACAAAACAAATGTGGGAATTGCGGTCAAAGTGGACATAACAGAAAGACTTGCAGAAACCCTAAAAAAAAGATTAGATATTAACTTACAAAAACATACATTGTTGCTTCATTTTATTTTCAATTCAATATGCAAAGTTCAATTGTTTGATTTATATAATGATTTTGGTTCATTTCTTTTATGTTTTACTTTAAAATTACTAATAATATCTTGAGTTCTTTAATATATAAATGTTATTAACTCTATAAGTTTATTGTTAATTAATCTACTTAATATATTGCTTATGTTTCTTTTTGGGTTGCTGTATATGTAGTCATATAGAATTGCTCACAAGGAAGCATTATATGTTAATTTTGGGGATTATGAGTTTCTTTAGGTGTTGCTAATTTTTTTGTTATAATGGAGATTGTGGGTTGTTGAATAGGTTGTAAATGATTGCTTAAATAAATGCAAAGGTTGTTCTATATACTGATTGATAACTCTACAAAATAGAGTTATTTTACCACTTTTTACGTGCTAATTGTTGCTTATTTCTTGAGTTTTTAAGTAATTTATTAAGTTTTTAAGTAATTTTGAATTTATTAGTCTTATCATGATTTTATATACTTTTGTGTGTTTTTATAGTTATTTTGTTGTAAAATGTTGTAGTTAATTATTTGAATTATTATTGTTAAGTTAGTGGTAAAAAAATGTTGTGTTATTGAACTTAAATATAAAATATAAATTAAGTTATAATTAATATTTTCAAAGAATTAAATTGATTTATTTTATAATTGAAAATATTTTATTATGATTTATTTTATGTTTATTTTGTAGGGAATTTATTGTATTTGTGGGCTTTGAAAAGAAAAGAAGAGAAAAGATATAAAGCTGCAAAAAAAGGAAAGAAAATGGCATTTTTCAAATGCCATAAGCCTTGATAAAGGCCCACCTCCAAGGCCCAAATGAAGACATCAATCTTCTCCCTCATGCACCTGCCACGTTCAGCCTTCTCACTGCCTTACACAAAGCAGTCCCCAGCACCACCAATGGCCTTCAGCTTTTCCCAAGCAGCTGCCACTTTCCTGTGTTGACTCCAACTGCCATCAACAAGCCAAGGCCGCCTGCCCATCTCTTGGGCCGCCCAACAAACTGATCCATTTCCCCCAAGCATGCTCCAGCTGAAGCAATTCCCATGCATGCCACTTTTTGAGCCCACAAAAATGCTTTTGTACCATTTGTCCCCTATGACAAAAATACCATTTTTACCTCACTTTCTACACTTTTTACCCCAAAACATAATTATAACACCCTATAATTTATCCATATTTGTCATATTATAATTAATTAAATTAATTTAATCAATTTAATTCATTTGAATTGATTATTTTAATACCTTATTTTTGGCTATAAATAGGGAGTTTTTAAGACCATTTAGGGAGGCCATTTTGAGGGAGAGGAGAGGTTACACTGCATAATTTCTACATATTCAAAACCTCTCAATTCTCTTCTTCTTCTTATTCTTTTTGGTTATTTTCTATGTATTTTTAGAGGAAATTTTGGAGGTTTCTCCTCCAAATTTTCTTATTTATGTTTGTAATTTTTAGTTTGTATTTGCTATTCTAGTTATGTATTTCTAATCTTTTTAAGATTATTAAGGTGATGATGAAACAATATGTAACTAGATAGTGTTTATTTTGTATGTTGATTTCTCATTTTGTGCAACAAAGTTTATGGATTTTTCTTATTCAAATATCTTCTTTCATCTTAAATATCATGTATTTTGGATTGTTAGCACATATTTACACTTTGTTCTTCATTAGTGCAAAAACATAATACTCTTTGTGTAAGATGTGTCATTAAATTGTACACATCCATGCTTAGAACAAAAATATTATGTTTTGCCTTATAAATAATATTCATTGATTTATTTGTTATTTCATTAGATTGATTTACACTAAATGCTTTGAAATTATAATTTAGAAAAGTGAAGAAAAATCTTATATTTTTAGAAGTAATTTGTGCTTAAAATTATAAATCTATTTGGAAAATGATAGTTTAATTTATTTGAACTATCACTAAAACTTGAGAATCAATGTACTTATAAATATTATTGAACTTATATTTTGTGGATTCTATTATCTTAATAATCTTTCTTTTACTATCTTGATTTCTACTTTTAATTTATGTTATATATATTGTCTTTAATTTCTTTATTATTGTCTTTTATTTTATTTTCATTATACAAAAATATCATTAATCTTTGGAACTAGGTTATAATTTATTAATTTTGGTTTAAAATAGTTTATTTTTCGATTTTAGACAACTCCTTTGGGTTCGACATTCTTGCTTACATGATCACTATTCTATATGAACGATTTGTGCGCTTGCGATATAAATATTTAAAACATACCCGTTTTGGGTCCATCACTGATATAAAGGGATTGTGGGTTGCTGAATGTGTTGGACCCAAAACGGGTATGTTTTAATATTTAAGCTCGCAAGTGCACGAATCGTTTCGGAATATAATGTTCATGTAAGTACGAGGTCGAACCCATGGGAGTTGACTAACATCAAAAGAAACTATTTCAAACAAAGCAATAATATTCTAACCTAGTTCCAAATATTTGATGAGATTTTTTTTTAGAAAAATAAAATACAAGTAATAAAAAAATTTAAGATTAAATAGAAAAATGGTTTTCAAATGATATATGTAAAATAAGATTATTAAGATTTTAGAATCCACAAAATGCAAGTTCAATAGTATTTATAAGTATATTGATTCCCAAGTTTTAATATAGTTGAAATAAATCACACTATATATTTTTTTCAAAATATATTTTCTATTCAAGCACAAGTTACTCTTTCAAAAAGGTAGGATTTTTCTTCACTTATATAAGATATAATTTCTAAGCATTAGTTGTGTTACAACCTAATGAAACTACAAAAAATCAAAGAGATTATGTTTAGGCAAAATATGATACTTATGCTCTAAGAATTAGATGTGAACAATTTAATAAAAAACATTTAATCAAGGAATATCATATTTTTGCATAATGAAGAACTAAGTGTAATATGCTTTAACACTCAATAATAGATGAAAAATGCATATCTTTGATAGAAAAATCCATAAACAATGTTACACAAATGAGAAATCAACATACAATAAAAAAAAATACTATCTAGTTACATTTTGCTTCATCATCATCTTAATAACCTTTGAAAAAGATTAGAAGCTCATAACTAGATAAAAATTACAAAATAACATACTTGACATGCTCTTCAAAAGATGAAAATGGTAGAGAGAAAATAGTGAAAAGAAGAGAGAAAAATATATGTAGAAGAGGTTGAAAAGATGAAGAAGAAGAGCTCCCCAAATGGTCTTACAAGACTCTATTTATAGGCAAAATATGGAGATTAAATTAATCAAATTAAAATAAATAAATTGATTAATTTAATTGTGTTGGGAAGTGTTAGGATAAATAGAGTAAGTGTAAGAGTATTGGAAAGATGAAATGTTTGGTTGGGTAAAAGATTAGTGAAAAGCTAGGGTAAAAAAATAAATTAGGAATGTTTATTTATGTAAGAAAAATAGGGAATAGTGAATTGATATTTGAGTAAAAAATATTGGGAATGAAAATGTGATTTTTGGGTCTTTTTGTGGCTGTTTTGGAGGAAATGGCAGCAGCTGAATGTTGGGCCTTTTTGGAGCTGGGCCCAAGTTGGTGGAGAGGCAGCAATGAACGTGGGCCTTGCTGAATGTTGGGCCTTGGATGTAAGGCTGGCCCACGTTGGTGAGGCACTTGCTGGAAGAAAGGAAGTGCATAAGTGATACGTGCATATGTGCATATGTTGATGCTGATGCTGATGAGTTGGAGACAGGAGGCGTGAAGGCTAGGTGAGGCACTTGCTGAAGGAGAGTGGACAGGTGGCGTGTTGGCTGGTGAGGAGGGCAGGTGGGCCACGGCTGGGCTTGGGCCTAAAGCTTCTGGGCTTGTGGAGCTCTAGTTCTCAAAATTTCCATTTTCTTCCTTTCTTTCTTGTAAATTGTCATAGTTCTTTCATTTTTCTTGCTTTTCAAGAGCAAATAAAATACAACAAATTCCCTATAAAACAAACATAAATTAAATTAAAATTAAATATTTTCAATAATAAAATATACAACCAAAAGTTACATGAAAATATTAATTAAAACTTAATTTTCTTAAACATTCAAGCTCAAAATTGCATCTTTTTACTCCTAACTTAACAATATTATTTTTAAATAATTAAACTATAACATTTTTCAATAATATACTATAAAAACACACAAAAGTATATAAAAATCAAAATTAACCTAATAAATTCAAAATCACTTAAAAACTTGATAAATCAATTAAAAACTCAAAGATTAAGCAACAATTAGTACATAAAAAGTGGTAAAATAATTCTATTTTATAGAGTTATCAAAATGCTTAATAGTTTCCAAAAAAAAATTGATTTATATGTTGTTTTGGGTATCTTTGTGATCTCATTAACAGATCATATAACTCTGAAACTAATAGAGAGGAGCTAACTAACCCAATCAGATCATATAACTCTGACACTAATAGAGATTTAAAAGAACAAATAATAAGGAACTCCCAAATCATCCAAATCAACCAGTTACAGAAATAATTAAACCACGTCAGATTCTAATGTCTAAAATTAGAATTACATGAGATTGAAGTCTTTGTTTGAGCCTTGTGATTAAATTGGGTATCTTTGTGATCTCATTCTCTGCATTTTCATGTTTTGGTCAACTAATCTATTATATTTTTTTTAACAAATTAATCTATTATATTATATATACATGTGCCAATTGTTTAATTGGGGTGGGTGAGTCTCTATCCCTAGAATCTATACATTTTTCCTTCATTTTCTTTTAGACCATTCTATGTGGTAATTTTCACTCACTTTTTTCAGTTTTTTTTTATATAAAGGAGTTTTATGATTGTATTCTCGTTTCTTGTGTCGTGTGGCTAGTGTGGGATGTGAGTCTTCATATGTGAAATTAATCACTATATTTGAATCATTTTACTGAACTTGTAAATAGTGCTACCTTGTAAATTACTTGGTAGGAAAGAAGAAACCGTAAAAATGAAACAAGTAAAACATATAAACCTTATATTTGAAAATAAAAATTTATAAAACTGAAAAAGAAAAAAACATTACGTAAAGTTGAAAAAAGATAACAAATAAACGTAAATAGGGTAATTTCCCATAATTATATTAATATAAATTGACATGTTATAAAATATTATTATTACAATAATATATAATACATAATAAATACATTATATATAAGTGTCTTATGTGTACAAATAGTATGACTGTGTAACTAAATAAGAAATTATAATAACATTTATCTTCTATCAAGAATAAGCATGTTTATTCTCTAATCATTAATGTATGATTTGAATAATATCATGAATGTTTTGTACATTAAATATGGTAGTTTGTGATCCAAAATGTTATCGTATTATTTAAAAAAAAAAAACTTAAACAATATTTTGGTTTAATTTTTCTTTTAATATGTTTATGTAATTATTTTATATATAATATTTTTATTTATTTGAAATTTATATGACAATCATAAAAACTTAATAAAAGTAATTAGTAAGTTTTCTAAATAAAATAAAGCAAACGTTAATTGCACCTAGTATATATATATAATAGCACTAAAAAATTATATTTTTAAGGATTATTTAGTAGATTAATTTTTATTTTTTTCAAATTAATTATATTAAAAATTAAACTTAAAAATATTCAATAATTAAAAAGTTTCGAGGTTCTTTTAATAAATTAATATTTGAAATAATTTTTTTTAATAAATTAAGATTAGGTATATATGTGTAACTCTTTTAAAAGATTTGATATTTTCACTGCTAATTTCTCATAAATTCTAATCTCTTTAATGGATTAGTACTAACTTTTGCACCTAAAATATAACGTTTGGTGTTTTCGCTACCAAATGCAACTTTTTTGAAAGATTAGGCTTTTTTACCGTTATTTATATATAGGTTCTTATTGGTGTTATATTTGATCAAGTTTATTAAGACTAACTATTTTTATTACTATAAGGAGGTTATAACTTAATAGAATATATCTACAAAATATAAAAAATGTACACATTTAAGTATAAATTAATTAATCTTAACAAAAAAATATAAATTAATTAATAATTAATAAAATATGTCAAATTTATTGTATAAATATTGATAAAAAAAAAGAGATAATATTGTCATCTTAAAATTCTAAATATTTTTCTCTCAATGTAAAATCTATGCGTGAATACATTGTTTATGACACAACTTATGAGCAATATTAGGATAATTATTACTTTGTAGATACATATTTCCGAAGACGAAAATTAGAAATATTATAACTTATTACAATGTGAAATTTATTCATATTTATAACTGATCCTAAGTGGGGACTCGAATTTTTTATGACTATATAAGAGTTATTCCAATATAGAGTAACACTTTATAAAGATTTTACTGTATACATAAAAACACTTACCGCAAGGGAAATTTCATGTTATATGCATAATAACTTAGTGAAATTTTTTAATATGCCAACATAAGTTACTATCCCAAATATATGACAATTTTAATTTTTTGGACAAAAATACCCTTAACATTCAAACACCCATTTTCTCTCTCAGTCCGAACTCTCTCTCTCTCTCTCTAACGTCTCTAATTCTCTAACTCTCTCTCTCTCTCATTCTAATCTTGTAGATCTCGAAAAAATACCAAAATTAAAAAAAAATCATATGAAACAATCATTTGAGTGAAAAAATATGAACCTCCAAAGCTTTCGTCAAATTTCAGTGCAGAGTATCAAAATTGCATCGAAAAAGAATCGTTTTGGCCAAAAATCAAGTTTTCATGATTGCATCGCAAGAGCATCTAAACACCATCGATTTTGCATCGAAAAAAGCATCGTTTTGGCCAAAAAAACAAGTTTTCATGGTTGCATTGCAAGAGTATCGAAACACCATCGATTTTGCATCGAAAAAGCATTGTTTTGGCCAAAAATCAAGTTTCATGATTGCATCGCAAGAGCATCGAAAAAGAATCGTTTTGGCAAAAAAAAAAAAATCAAGTTTTCATAATTGTATCGCAAGAGCATCGAAACACCATTGATGCAAAATCGATGGTGTTTCGATGCTCTTGCGATGCAATCATGAAAACTTGATTTTTGGCCAAAACGATGCATTTTCGATGCAAAATCGATGCAATTTTGATGCTCTTGCGATGCAATCATGAAACTTGATTTTTAGCCAAAACGATGCTTTTTCGATGTAAAATCGATGGTGTTTTGATACAAATTTGATGGTGTTTCGATGCTCTTGCAATGCAATCATGAAAACTTTTTTTTTGGCCAAAATAATATTTTTTCGATGCAAAATCGAATGGTGTTTCGATGCAAAATCGATGAAATTTCGATGCTCTTGCGATGCAATCATGAAAACTTCTTTTTTGGCCAAAATGATTTTTTTTTTCGATGCAAAATCGATGCAATTTCGATGCAATCATCAAACTTGATTTTTGGCCAAAACGATACTTTATCGATGCAATTTCGATGTTGTTTCGATGCTTTTGCGATGCAATTATGAAAACTTTTTTTTTTTTGCCAAAACGATACTTTTTTGATGCAAAATCAATGATGTTTCGATGCTTTTGCGATGAAATCATGAAAACTTGATTTTTGGCCAAAACGATGCTTTGTCGATGCAATTTCGATGCTCTATACAAAAATTTGACGAAAACTTTGGAGGTTCATATTTTTCACTCAAATGTCCGTTTGAGATTTTTTTTAAAAAAAAAATTGGTATTTTTTTCGAGATCTACAATATTAGAATGAGAGAGAGAGAGTGATGCAATGAGAGACGTTAGAGAGAGAGAGAGAGAGAGAGTTCGGACTGAGATAGAAAATGAGTGTTTAAATGTTAGGGGTATTTTTATCCAAAAAATTGAAATTGTCATATATATATGGGATACTAACTTATGTTGGCATATTAAAAAATTTCACTAAGTTATCATGCATATAACATAAATTTTCCTTACTACAATGTGTATATATATAATATAAATAGATAAATAATTTTTAATTTGAAGAATACTTATGTCCCGCATTAATTCCTACTTAGAATTAGGGCTGGCAATTCGTGTAAATGTGTCAGATTCGTGTCGACACGATTAAGGTAAATACGAACACGACACGATTATTAAACGTGTCAAAAATACGAACACGAACACGACATGATTATTAAACGGATCAACACGACACGATAATACGATTAATCATAAATATATGAAAAAAATCATAAAACCTATGAAAATTATTCGTGTAATCGTGTCTGACACGATTATGACACGACGCGATTAAGGTAAACACGAACACGACATGATTATTAAACGCATCACCCAAACCTATTTATTTTCGTGTCGTGTCATCATGTTGTGACCCAAATTTCCACCCCTACTTAGAATCCCTAACCCTGTTAGGGGGGCATAATGGTGGATCCCATGGGGAAATTTTTGGGTAATTAGCGGCTAAAGTGCCTATTCTTTTACAAGAGTACCATTTATGTCCTTTGTCTTTTTTTGGCAAATGTCTCTAACGTTATATAATTGATGCACATTTTCCCCAAACTGTTATTCATCCATTAAAATGGGGACTAAACATGAATGTTAGGGACTATTGCCTCTAAAAATGAAAATATCATGGATTTAAATTCTTCAATTTTGAAAGAACGGAGACTTTAGCCGCCAATTTCCATATAATTATATATTTTTCAAGAAGATCAAATACTCTATAATTAACATATAAAACAAACAAACAAATATCGTTTTTCCCCCCCTGAACTATGGCGACTATATGATTGTGCCCCCTGAATGATTCGCTATGTTGAAAATTCATCCCGAATTATGGACGTTACTGAAATATGAGACTTCTGTGATTTTGTCCTAGGTGGCTAATAGATTGATGACGTGTCATTTTGTTTGTTGCTGTGGCACTGTCATGTGTAGAATAATTAACAATTTTGCCCCCCAAACTTTGATCACTACCAAATTGTGCCATTTTTATTAAATCTAATTTAATTTTTTTTAAAGAAGACCTAATTTTTTTTTTCTTAAAAATAATATTTATATTCTTAAAAAATAAATAAAAAATCATTTTTAAAAGATTAAGAAAATAATAAATACTAAAAGTTTCAAATTAATTAAATAAATTTTTAAATACTCAAAAATTAAAAATCTAATTAATAACAAATAACTTTTTTTTTTTTTACTTTTTCTTATAATATAAAATAAATATAACTTAAAATAAAAATTAAAAATAAATCATAAAACAAAGTTTGTTTCCTTTCGTCCTCCTCCTCTTAAATTATTATTTTTTTAATTTAAGCCCTTCGTCATTCTTCCTCCTCTTTAATTAAATATTTGTTTATTTGTTTTACTATTTATTTTTAATTTTCATTCTAAAATAGATATATTTTATATTGTAAAAGAAAAGAAAAATTAAAAGTAAAAAAGTTATTTGTTATTAATTAAAATTTTAATTTATTAAGGATTTAATTATTATTTTTAGAAAAAAACTATTTTTTAAATAAAAAGGGTATTATTTGGTAGCGGTCAAAGTTCAGGGGGCAAAATTGCTAATTATTCTACACATGGTAGTGCCATATCAACATACAAAATGTCACATTATCAATCCTTTAGCCACCTAGGAAGAAGTCTAACAAAAGTCCAATATTTCAATAACATGGATAGTTCAGAGGGAATTTTTAACATCGTGAATTATTCGGGGGGCACGATCATATAGTGGTTATAGTTCGAGAGAAAAAAATGCTATTTATTCTAAAAAAGTTATTTCTTAGATTTTTTAAGGGGCTATTGACTACCCTAGACAAGTTGTGGTTCTACTACTGTATAATCCCATATTAATTTTTTTAATTACAAAATCAAGACAAAATAATTTATTTTACAATATATCAGTTTCTCTATTTTTTCCTTGCATCATTTAAATATTATATCTTTAAATATTTTTGTTGATTAAAATAATAGAAAACAATAAATAACAAATAAAACCTAATAAATTTAGAGAGACCGAAAGAAAATTGAATAATTTAAAAAAAAATGTGTAAAGGAGCTCTAAAAATCTACAAATGTAGAGAATGAAATTATTAATGTAAATGATTTAATAATTTCCTTATCTACATTTATAGATTTTTTAAAGCTCTTTTAAATACTTTTTTAAAAATATTTATTCAATTTTCTTTCTTTATCTCTCCAAATTTATTATTTTTATTTATTTTTTCTATTATTTTAATTAATAAAAATATTTAAATAATGTTAATAAAAAAATAGAGAAACTAATATATAACGTAATGTAAAAAAAATATTTTGTCTTAATTTTGTAATTAAAAAAATTAATATGAGACCACTTGTCGTCAATAGCCCTTTAAAAAATATAAGAAATATATTTTTTATATGTTCATTATAAAGTATATGATTTTCTTGAAAAAACAATTATAGAGAAATTGACGGCTAAAGTACCCGTTCTTTTAAGATTGAAGCATATAAGTCTTCGTTTTTTTTTTCAGCGATAGTCTCTAACTTCATGTTTAGTCCCCATTTTAACGGACAAATATCTGTTTGTGAATAATGTGCACCAATTGTGAAACGTTAGAGAATTTTGCCAACAAAAATAAAAGATAAAGAACTTAAATGTTACATTTCTAAAAAAAAAATAATAGAAATTTTAGCAACTAATTATCAGAAATTTTATATCAAACAAAATATCTATTTTTTATCCTAATTACCATGAAGACAAAGCCACATGCAAACAATACAATTAAAGCAAAGTGACACAAATTTGACTATTGTATTCCTCGATTCTTCATTAACTCAAATTAGAAGGCCAAAAGTAAAACCGAGAAATATAATATACCAAAGAAAGAAATACAAATAAAAAAAAATTATAAATGTATACAGGTGATCAATTTTTCTCTTCAAGTGAGAACTCTTTTTCTTTTTCTTTTTGATAGAAACGTTCGAAATTCATTGCAACTAGAATATCAAAATGATACAAAGTTAAGAACACCATTGAATGGTGTCATCGAGTACATTCAGGGAGGGAAGCCTTCCTAGGATCTAACAAGCACGAATGATTACAAAAAAGAGCCCATTTTGCAACATTGTGGGCCATGAAATTAACAGAACGAGAAACTAAATTAAAAGTGCAACCATCGAACAACGGCATCATCTCCATAGCTGCTGAGATGCAGTCTTTAATCTGCCAGTGGGATTCCAGCCCCCTCAAAGCTGCAATGGCCCGAGAAGAGTCGCCCTCCACCTTCACATACTTGTGATCATTTTCCTTTGAAAATTTCTTGCTACTGCACTTAGCATCATGATCCCTTTACCAAAAGCCAAATCAAAATTCCATTTGACCCAACCTTCAAGCAGGGGCGTCCAGCTAATGTCATGGTTTGGCAATGAGGACTACTACACTTGGGCTTGGGCAGGGTAGAAGGTGGAGGAGAATTATTCCTGATTTTTTTTCATGATGCCTATAATTACCTTATCCACATCTAGCTGCACCGACTGATGGGTAACTTCATTCCTGACACGCCAAATGGTATTGATAACTTTATTTTAGGGTCATTTTAGAAGGTGTTTTTGTGGTAATCTTGAGTTTTTATGTGTATTTTGTGCAAGATTACGCTTTTGTTTGTCTTTGTTGTAGGTTGCTGCGATAAATCATGAGAAAAATGCAAAAAGAAGCGAAAATGGTGGAAAACGAGGCTTTTGGCGGTTATTGGACTAAAAATGATACTAAGGATGCTTAAAGGACGATTTTTGATGAAGAGATGAGCTGAACAATCTAATTTGAGAAAAAATTGAATTAAAGTCGCGCCTTAGACTTATGAGTCGTGACTCAAGGTGAAGTCAGAGGCGCATATGCTTGTTGGAAGGAATTAATGTCGCGACTTAAGCTTACAAGTCGCGACTAACGAGGGAGACAGAGGCTCAGCTAAGGGGAAATGTAGACACAGGCCGCAACTTGAGAGTCTTGAGTCGTGGTGCCTAGGGCTGGGCATGGGTTGGGTTGGCCGGGTTGAGGGTGTTTGAATGAGCTAACCCAATTACATCGGCCTAGAAAATTCTAACCCATTTAAAATAGTTTTAATATGTAACCCAACCCTACTAATTACATTATGGGTTGGGTTGGGTTATAACCCATTTAAAAAATCTATCAAGTTTATCAAAATCATCAATTCAATACAAATAAGGGATATCAAATTAAAACCTAAAATGAAAAAAAAAATCTTAGTAGTTATGCAAATTCCAAACACAACTCCTAAAATTATTTCAGCCATCAATTATAGCAACTAGATAGTTAATTGAAATTTAAACAAAATAAAAAACTTGAATACACGATTTTCTTTGCATTAAGTATAGGTAACCATAAATCAAATAAAGGCTATCGTTCCCGATTTTCTCTCTTCCATGGCGAAGAAGAAGCGTGTGGTCCGAAAGCCTGCACCTCGATTGTCTGAGCATGGATCAAACAATAGTCAGAATAATGAGAAGGAAGAAGCTGGCGGTGTGCTATCTACGAATGGATTAAATTTAATAGCAGAAACTATAACAGATGGGGAAATTGTGCAGGAAGATATGATAACAGAAGCGATTACTGATGGGGAATCTGTGATTCCTCCTTCTCCGACTCAAGATCGGCGACTGAGTATGAATTGGGCTCGGGTAGTGGAAGAAGAGATGGATGCTAATGAAGGTTAGGAGACTCTCCAGGATTCAGCACGAAAGCATTGGAATTCATTTGCGAAGGAAAACATGTTTGCTCGTGACCCCCATCTTACATATAAGGAACCTCTGATCAAGAATGGCATCAAGATTGCTCAAGTCGACCCTGAGGAGGTGAAGATCCAAGCTGCGAACTGGAGCTCTGCTGTAATCTGTATGGTACTTGGTGCAAACCCTCCAATGGCGGTGTTTGAGGGATATATTAAGTGAATTTGGGGCCATCTTGGGATTGCGCAGATAGCACGTATGACCATGGGATTAACAATGGTGAAATTCAATGATGAGGCGACTAGAGATCTGGTTTTAGAGAATGGTGTTCTTCAGTTTGATAGAAAACCGGTTATAGTCAGACCCTGGTCTTCAGATCTAGATGCGGTGAAGTTAATCCGATCTGTTCCATTATGGATTCGACTTCACGATTTAGGTCTTCAATACTGGGGGAACAAATGCCTAAGTGCATTGGTTAGTACTATTGGGAAGCCTATAATGGTGGACCAGCATACAAGGGATCGCACCAGGGTTCAATTTGCTCGGGTTCTGGTTGAGATGGATATAACAGATGCACCACCAAGAATGATTCAATTTCTAAATGAAAATGGTCAGTTGGTGGAGCAGGGGATAGATTACGAATGGTTACCTGTGAAATGTAAAACGTGTTTGGGTTATGGCCACATTATGGCAGATTGTAGGAAAGGGGAAGTTGAGAAGAAAGTGAGGAATATAGAGAGGAAGGCTCCTGTGACTAAACCAGAGGAACTCTCTCAGAATCCTCCCAATTCGATTCCTGTTTCCTCTAAGATGAAACCATCTGGTTCAGGTAAAAAAGATGATCACTCGCTGAGTAATAATGATTGGAAAACTCCTAGAAGAGCTGCTGGTTTAAGAATGAAGGAACCTGTTCCAGGCTCTACAACAGATCATGACCAAGATGTTGGGCATAGATCTGTGAACGCGTTCAGTATTTTGCAGGAAAAGGAGGGATATGTGGAAGAGGTGGTAGAGTGTAGAGAGACAAAGGGTCCTGGTTTATCTTCTACTTAACCATGGATTGTTGCAACATAGGAAGTTGGAATGTTAGGGGATTGAATATAAAGGTAAGCAAGAATCTGTGTTGGAGTTTTGCAATGTGAATAAAATTGGAGTAGGGGGTCTGTTAGAAACTAAGTTGAAAGGGAATAAAGTTCAGGAGTTGATGGATAAAAAATTTGCTAGCTGGGAGTTCTTTAATAGTTCTACTGTTGAGGGCAGATTGATGATTATATGGAGGAAGAGTTTTGTTCGAGTTATAGTAATTGCTGAATCATCTCAGCATGTTCTCTGTGTGGTTAAAATGGCTGGTCAAGCTAATGCTTTTTGTCTCACATTTGTTTATGGTTTTAATACCATTGAAGATAGGAAGACTCTATGGCAAAATCTGGCGCAGCTTAACTTTCCTGTTTCACCATGGTTAATTCTTGGGGATTTTAACTTAGTCTTTAATGTTGATGACAGAAATGGAGGGAATCCCATTACGCATAATGAAATGGTTGACTCTAATCATTGGTTAGCTCAATCTAATGTTGAAGCTCTCAAAAGTTTTGGTTCGATTTTCACTTGGACTAACAACCAAGTTGGCACTAATCGAATCTATTCCAAGATAGATCATGTATTTGTCAATGAGGAGTGGCATGATTTCTTTCCTAACACTGCAGCTTGTTTTAGTTGGGAAGTAATTTCAGATCATTGTTCATGTGTAGTATCAGCTTCAGCTACAGAGGCAATTGGGATCAAACCTTTTCGGTATTATAATTTCTGGGCTGATCATCACGATTTCAAGACCATGGCGGAGCAAAGTTGGAAGAGACCGATGACTACTAGAGGACTAAAAGGGGTCTACTTAAAACTTATGAGAGTAAAGCACTGCCTCAAGAAATTTAATCATGAGGTGATTGGAGATATTGGGAAAAGTTATCAGGAAGCTAAAACTTGTTACAGTGAGGCTAAATTTCAGGCGCAATCTCATCCAAGAGACAAGACTTACCAGGATCAAGAAGCAATAGCAGCTGCTAAGTTTGATACTCAAGAGAAAATGTACCATAAGTTTCTCAGCCAGAGGAGCAAAATTACTTGGCTGCAAAAAGGAGATTCCAATACCTCTTATTTTCATGCTTGTCTGAAGAAGAGAAAAATGGAAAATAGAATAACAACTTTCATTACAGACCAAGGTATGATTAATGATAATTTTTCTGCAGTTGTGGAGCATTTTCTCAATCATTTTCGCAGCTATATGGGCAGCAGTAGTACTGTTAATACCAGGTTGAATCTGAGCTGTATTGAGCAGGGATCTAAGCTTTCTTTAGATCAGCAACTTGATTTGCTGAAACCTTTCTCTTATAAGGAAATAAAAAAAGCGATTTTTAGTATTCCTGATACTAAAACACCAGGACTCGATGGATTTGGATCTGGTTTTTTCAAGAGTATGTGGTCTGTTATAGGGGGAGAAATCTGTGCTGCAGTTTCTAATTTTTTTGAGACAGGTCTCATGCCACCTGAATTTCATAACACAATGATTTCTCTTATTCCTAAACAAGAGAATCCGACTAAAGCTATAGATTACAGGCCTATTGCTTGTTGTACAACGATATACAAGTGCATCTCTAAGCTACTGTGTTCTAGACTTGCAACAGTCCTTCCATTTCTGGTTCATCAAAATCAAGGTGCTTTTGTCCAAGGGAGATCAATTGCTCACAATGTGATGATTCTCCAAGACATCTTGAAGAACTATAGGAGGAAAAACACTTCTCCTCGCTGTACAATCAAGATTGATATCAGTAAGGCATATGATACTGTGGATTGGAATTTTGTTGAAGATCTGCTTAATGCTTTAAACATCTCTGGTAGATTTGTTCAGCTGGTGATGATTTGTATCAAGAGCACATCTTACTCTCTTCTAATGAATGGCAGAATTCAAGGTGGTTTTCAAGGTGCTAAGGGTCTTCGTCAAGGTGATCCCTTATCTCGTTTGATATTTGTTCTGATAATGGATTATCTAACGAGATGTTCTCTTCAAGCTACTCAAGACTCTAAGTTCAGATATCATCCTCTTTGCAAAAGTTTGAAGTTAATAAACTTATGCTTTGCGGATGGCTTGATTCTTCTCAGTAAAGGATCCAAACAATCCATAAAAGTTCTTAAAGAAGTCTTGGATGGTTTCAGCAATACAACTGGGCTTCATATCAATGTTAGCAAGTCTCAAATTTTTTTTGGAGGGGTTGATCCCAGGGAGAAGAGGGAGATCATTAGGGATATTGGTTTGGCTGAAGGTTTCTTCCCTTTAAAGTATTTAGGGGTGCCTTTAAGACCAACTAAATGGAAAGCTGAAGATTGTGGGATTATTATTAAAAAAATCAGATTGAGACTTCATACTTTGAGAAGTAGGCACTTGTCTTTTGCTGGCAGAGTTCAATTAATTCATTCAATATTACTTGGTCTTCGAAATTATTGGATGAGTACTTTCATCCTTCCTCAAAGTGTTTCTAAAGAGGTCGAGAAACTTTGTAGAGGTTTCCTTTGGGGAATGAACGGGAACAGAAGCAGAATCCATGTGGCCTCCTGGGAGAAAGTTTTCCTTCCCAAACCTTATGGTGGTCTCGGGTTTAAAGAAGGGACCAAATGGAATCAAGCTATCCTAGCTAAATACATTTGGGCTATCAATGAGAAGAGAGATTTACTGTGGGTGAATAATGTTTATCTCAAGGGGGTATCCATTTGGTCTTATGAGTTAAAAGTGGACACAAGCTGGTATTGGCGCAAACTTTGTAGATTGAGACATAAATTTTCCATTTCTGAGATATTGAAGGCAGGTAGCTCGGGTAAATTCTGTTCTGCTGTTTTATATAACAGTACTCTTCCTCCTATTCAAGTTAGCTATCACAGGGCCATTTGGAGTAGTCTCAACTTTCCTAAGCATCGTTTTATGCTTTGGCAAGTAGTGAATTCTCAACTGTTAACGAAAGACAACATGAGTAAATTTCACATTGTCTTAGACTCTATTCTATGCCCTGTTTGTGGAGACCAGCCTGAATCTCATCATCACTTATTTTTTGACTGTTGCCTATCTCGAAGAGTTGTGGAGCTAGTGTTTAAGTGGCTGGGTTTCAGGGGTTGGCCTTTGGAATTTGATGGCTGGTTAAACTGGATATCTCTAAAAGCATCTGGCATTGTGAGGCTTATAAGCATAGCAGTAATTGCAGCAACTTGCTACTGTATTTGGCTGAATAGGAATAGGTGTGTTTTTGAAGGCTATTCCAAATCTGATTCTTTGCTTGCTTTAGATGTAAAGAGTATAGTGACTTACAGGTTGTTCATTGTTAAAAATAGAAAAATGTCTAGACAAGAGAGAGACTTTATACATAGATTAAAATGTAATTAGTTCTTGTGTTTTTGGTTCTGAGGAGCAATCTGTTGCTTCTCTTGGAGCGGTTGTAGAGAGTTGAGGGTGTATTGCTGGTTGATTAATGAAGTTTTTCTTCTTGATCAAAAAAAAAAAAAACTTGAATACATCAGTTAACAATGGGTATTTTGATGTTCTCCTTTGTTTCTCCTTTGTTGCTGCCTTCTCCTTAAGATTATTGTCTACAATTCAAAAATCAAATTTACACAATTTATTAAAAATAAAAAGCACTAAGGAAAGAACAATATTAACAAGTCATTTTATCTACCTTCTTCAAGAACTTATACGAGTGTATAGCATCCAAATATTCACTTGATGACTCCCATTCAACCAATATGCAATGTGTTCATGATATGCCAAAATGTACAAAATATTTAATTATTTCAACAGTATTTTATTTTAGCAAACAAATTCAGCAATCAATATTTCTCCTTCTCCTTTTACTACAATGTCAAATTGCCAATCCTTATCCTAGTGTAAATATGTAAAAGTAGTTTTTTTCTAAATTTAAAAATCAACAAATGAAATACTAAGTTTATTTAAAATTTAAAGTTAAAATTGATTATTTTTTAATATTTTATTAATATATTTCTTTTATTAAAGAAAAAGATTAAAAAACATAGATTTATTAAAATATATATTATATGGATGAAATAAAAAGACAGACCTACCTCTGCCTGTGTTGGGTCCCTTGCCCTCCACCCTCCGTCGAATGCCTGGAGTTGCATCGCCGCCTAGAGTCGTTGAAGCTACCTCCGCCTGGAGCCGCTGGAGCTGCCTCTGCTTACGCCGCTAAAGCTTCCTCCACTTGCGCTTGGAGCTGCCGTTGGAGATGAGAGAGTGACTGTACAGAAGAGAAAGTAGAGGCAGTGGCAAGACCAAGATCAGTGGCGCCTCTGCCTTTGCAGATGGAGAGAAGATAAGTAATGAGAAAGAATGAATAGAGGGAGGTAGAGGCAGTCAATGGCAGATTAGTTTTCAATATCAATATATATGATGTATAAGTTTTAGGGTTATAACATTAAATATATATATTTTTAATATTGGGCCGCCCCGGGTTGGGTTAATAGGGTTTGGAATTCTTTGGGCCGTGGCCGACCCATTATAGTTTAGCCTGTAGCAAAATGGGCCAATCATTTTCGGCATGCTCAATTTTGGGTTGTTTGGCCCATTATGCGGGTTGGGTTGGCCGGTTTGGTCGGCCAAATGACATTAATGCCCAGCCCTAGCAGCGCCTGAAGACTTTACACGAGAAGGAAGGGCCCCAAAGCAGACATGGGCTGCGACCTAGAGAAGGCCAAGTCGCAGCCCGCACACGGAAAAACTCAGATTCTTTTAATTTTTTACTATAAATTTGTATTTAGGGTTTAATTAAGTCATTAAGTCAGTTTTTAGTTACGTTTTTAGAGACTAATTTTGTTTCTTAAGCTAGTAATTCTGCAGTTTTATGTTTTTCTTTCTTCTTTAAGTTTATGAATTTTATGTTCTTTAATTATTATTTTATTGATTTAGTCATGTCTAATATGAACTAAACAATTTTTATCTAGGGTTTAATATAGTCACTTGGATTTCTATCTAATTGAATTATGATGTTTTATTGATTTTTCTTCTATATTCTAATCTATATAATGTGTGTTTAATGCTAGTAAATACTTGATCACTATTTGCTTGATTTAATGATTTTGATTCAAAATTCGAAAGATGAGAATTGAATATGATATCATTATATAGACATAGGTTGCATATTGGACGAAAGTACCTGTATGACTTGTGTAGTAATTAGGTTTTCATGCTTAATGCCTTCTATATGTTTAAGTTTATCACAAAGATGTAGAAAACCTGCTATAGGCTGAGATCTTATATCTTGAAAAAGAATAGGAATTGATTTATGTTAACCTGCTATTAGAATAGAAAGAAAGAAATCTAGAATTGATTAATACAATTAGTAGAATGAAAAGTTGATGAAATTAACACCCTAGGTATTTTTCATAGTGATTTAAATATTTTATTTAGTTGTTTGTTTAAAGTTATTTTCAAATCTAAAATTAAATTTAAAAATCAAATTCTTAGTAGCCAAATAGAAATTTAAAGAACAATTAGTGGTACTTGGAAGATAGTCTTCGAGGGAATGATATTTTACTTATCATATATTACTTGAATCGATTGCGTGCACTTGTGTATATACATATTTTCACGATCAAGTTTTTGGCGCCGTTGCCGGAGACTTAGTTTCCAATATCATAGTTAATTGTTATTTATTCTAATTTGGTATTTTTAATTTTTTTTAATTTTTATTGTTTAATATATATTTATTTGGATCAAGGCTATATTGTGTTTCATGAATTGTTGATATATGCGAGGAAGTAGAAAAAAGGAAATCATACCAATAGATCTTGAAATTGAGAAAACGTGTAGAAAGAATCGCAAGATAAAGAAGAGGCTGGACTTTACCATGGCTGAGAGCACAAATAACATTGTAAACAATAATGCAAATATGGGTAATGCAGCTAAAGCTGATCCACCATTAAGGAATTATGTACTCCCTACTGTTACGGGGATACATTCAAGCATTTGTCCTCCAACTGTTGAGGCTAACAATTTTGAGATAAAATCCTCAATTATTAAGATGGTGCAAAATTGTGTACAATTTGGGGGGTTACCAAATGAGGATCCAAATCTACATATCACAAACTTTTTGGAGTTATGTGCGACATTTAAAATGAATGTGGTGAGTAACGATGTTGTACGATTGAGACTATTCCCATTTTCACTAAGGGACAGAGCTAAGAGTTGGTTAAATTCTTTACAAGCCAATTCTATACTTATTTGGGAAGATTTGGCTTAGAAGTTTCTTGGTAAATATTTTCCTCCTGCCAAGTCAGCCAGAATTAGAGGAGAGATTAACAACTTCCATCAACTAGATGGGGAGTCTTTGTATGATGCATGGGAATGATTTAAGGAATTGCAAAGGAGATGCCCACTTCATGGAATAGAAAAGTGGCTGTTAGTTCATAATTTTTACAATGGTTTGGGGGGAAATACAAGAACAATTATAGATGCAGCATTTGGAGGAGCGTTTATGAGAAAAAGCGTTAATGAAGCGTATGAGCAGTTGGAAGAGATGGCTATGTATAATTATAATTGGCCTACTGAGCGAGATAATAAGAAAGTAGCGGGAGTCTTAGAAGTTGATCCAATAGAACTATTGATCGCTCAAGTAGCATCTCTAACCAAACAACTGTAGCAAACTAATCTCGCCATGCAAGCAATGCAAGTACAGAATGTCATGAGTTGATAGATTTGTGGAGGACCTCATTCTTATGAACAATGTTCGAGCACAGCTAGTTGCTCAACAGATGTAAACAATATGCCCTTGGAACTGGCACAAGTTATAGGTAATTTTTCAAGACCTGCACCCAATACTTATTCAAATTCCTATACACCTGCCTGGAAAAATCATCCTAATCTGTCTTGGAAAAATAATCAAGGGTTACAACCACAATATCCACATTACCCACCTCAACAACTACCTCATCAACCAACTTATGGATTACATGCTAGACCATATTATGATCCAAACCCATGCCCATCTCATCCACCACCTCCTCAAATGAACCCACCAACAATTTAGCCAGATCAATTAAATCAATTCATGACAGAGACAAAGTCTTCCATCAGAAGTTTGGAGACACAAATAGGTCAATTGGCTCAAATGTTCTCTAGTAGACAGCAAGGAAATTTTCCTAGTTCCACATAGGTAAATCCTAAAGAACAATGTCAAGCTGTCACTTTGAGGAGTGGGACTAAGTATGATGGACCTACAGTGGAAGAGAAATGGAAGAATATAGAGAAACAACAAGTTACTAGTCCAATTCAAGAGGAGGTTACTGAAGACCTTCCAAAACCAAAAAAACCAAAATATTCTGAGCCTACACCAAAAATTCCATATTATGAAACCGTTGCATTAACTGAAGAGGTAGTGCAATTATTCCAAAGAAGCTTCCTCAAAAGTTAATAGATCCGGGCAGTTTTACTATACCTTGCACTATTGGAAACTTTCATTGTGAGAGAGTTTATGTGATTTAGATGCAAGTATGCATTTAATGTCGTTGTTTATATTTAAAAGGCTTGGTTTGGGGGAAGCTAAACCAACTACTGTTACTCATCAATTAGCTGATTGTTCTTTAACACATCCCAGAGGTATTATAGAGGATGTTCTAGTAAAGGTAGATAAGTTCATTTTCCCAGCGTAATTTATTGTATTAGATATGGAGGAAGATGAGGATGTGCCTATTATATTAGGACGACCATTTTTAGCCACAAGGCAAGCGCTAATAGGCGTTCAGAAAGGAGAATTAAGGCTTAGAGTACAAGGAGATGAAGTCGCTTTTAATGTTTTCAAAGCTTTGAAATATCCTTCAGCTAGTGATAGTTGCTTTTGTGTTAGTGTATTGGAGGAACCAAGTAAAGGGGTTGAGTCTATTAAAGATCCATTGGAGTTGAGTTTGATAGACAGTCCTGAAGAGTGTGCTGGTACTGAAGCCGCTGAGTATGTTAAGTGGTTGAATTCATCAGGGCAAATATATAAAAAGAAATATGATTAGGGCAAGTGCCTGAAAGACCTCTTCCATCCATTGAGAAGCCACCAGTTCTTGACTTAAAAACCTTACCTGATCATCTTAAGTATGCTTATTTAGGTAAGAATGATACTCTCCCAATTATTATTTCATCTTCTTTATAAGAGATTGAAGAAAAGACGCTTCTGAGTGTATTAAGGGCTCACAAATTAACAATTAGATGGACTTTAGCGGATATTAAAGGTATTAGTCCTTCGACAGTAATGCACTGTATATTAATGGAGGAGGATAGTAAGCCTAGTATTGATGCTCAAAGGAGGCTAAATCCTTCAATGAAAGAAGTCGTAAGGAAATAAATTCTTAAATGGTTGGATGCTGGAGTAACTTACCCAATATCTGACAGTGCTTGGGTTAGTCCTGTCCAAGTAGTTCCAAAGAAAGGTGGCATGACGGTGGTTAAAAATAATAATAATGAACTTATTCCAACCCGTACGGTGACAGGGAGAAGAATTTGTATTGATTAGCGTAAACTAAATAAAACCACCAGGAAAGACCATTTTCCTTTACCTTTTGTTGATCAAATGTTAGGTAGATTGGCTGGCCATCCTTATTACTGTTTCTTGGATGGATATTCCGGATATCATCAAATTCCTATAGCACCGGAGGATCAAGAAAAGACTACTTTCACATGCCCTTATGGAACATTTTCCTTTAGGAGGATGCCATTTGGGTTATGTAATGCTCCCTCCACCTTTCAAAGATATATGATATCAATTTTTTCGGACATGGTGGAAAAATGTATTGAAATTTTTATGGATGACTTTTCAGTTTTTGGACCCTCTTTTGATGGATGTTTACTTAATTTGGAAAGGGTTTTGAAAAGATGTGAGGAGACAAATTTAATTTTAAACTAGGAGAAATGTCACTTCATGGTGACAGAAGGAATAGTCTTGGGCCACAAAATTTCACGCCATGGAATTGAAGTAGATAGGGCCAAGATATCAACAATAGAAAATTTACCTCCTTCAGTGTCTGTTAAAGGGATTCGAAGCTTCTTGGGACATGCTGGATTTTATAGGAGGTTTATAAAGGATTTTTCAAAAATTTCAAAGCCCTTATCTACCTTACTTACGAATGGTGTGGTATTCGATTTTGATTATGAGTGTTTAAAGGCGTTTAATACATTGAAGGAAAAATTAGTCTTCGCTCCAATTGTTGTATCACCAAATTGGGAAATTCCTTTTGAATTAATGTGTGATGCTAGTGATTATGCAATAGGAGCGGTTCTTAGACAGCGAGTTGACAAGGTATTTCGAATAATTTATTATGCTAGTCGAACCTTGAATGATGCTCAATTAAATTATGCAACTACTGAGAAGGAATTACTGGCAATAGTCTTTGCATTTGACAAGCTTAGGCCATATTTAATTGGTAATAAAGTGATAGTTTACACAGATCATTTAGCTATTAAGTATCTTATGACTAAAAAGGATGCTAAACCTTGTCTAATTCGATGGGTTTTACTATTGCAAGAGTTTGATATGGAAATTCGTGATAAGAAGGCGACAGAAAATCTAGTTGCTGATCATTTATCTAAATTGGAAAAAGAAGAAGAGCATAGTGTGAAAGAAGAGTCAATTGATGAAAATTTTCTGGATGAACAATTATTTTCAATTGAATGTGAAGAGAAAATACCATGGTTTGCAGATTATGTTAACTATATGGTAGCTAAAGTTGTGCCTCCTAACATGTCAAGGCATCAATTAAAAAATTTATATTCGAAAGTGAAGCATTATAATTGGGATGAGCCCATTCTTTTTCGTCATTGTGCTGACCAAGTGATTAGAAGATGTGTCCCAGAAGAAGAAATGACTTCCATACTTACTCATTGCCATACTTTACATTGTGGTGGCCACTTTGGGGGAACAAGGATAGCAACAAAAGTTTTGCAATGTGGGTTTTATTGGCCTACGTTATTTAAAGATGTTAATGCCTTTGTTAAGAGTTGTGATCGTTGCCAAATGACTGATAATATATCCAGAAGAGATCAAATGCCAATGACTGGAATTCTGGAGGTTAAGTTGTTTGATGTGTAGGGCATAGATTTTATGGGACCCTTCCCATCATCTTATAATAATAAGTACATACTGCTGGCAGTTGATTATGTTTCTAAATGAATAGAAGCTGCAGTAACTCCTACTTGTGATGGTAAGGAGGTGCTTAAATTTCTTCATAAGAATATTTTTACTCGGTTTGGTACTCCAAGAGCTATTATTAGTGACAGAGGTAGTCATTTTTGTAATAAATCATTTACATCTTTATGTGCTCGTTATGGAGTTCATCACAGAAAAACTTTGTTTTATCATCCATTAGCTAATGGTCAAGCTGAGGTGTCAAACCGAGAAATTAAAAGTATTTTAGAGAAAACTGTAAACACATCAAGGAAAGATTGGTCGAAAAAACTTGATGATTCACTATGGGCATATCGCACAGCTTTTAAAACTCTGTTTGGTATGTTGCCATATCGATTGGTGTTTGGGAAGGCTTGTCACTTACCAGTCGAACTTGAGCATTGAGCTTATTAGGCGGTGAAAAAGTTGAATGTGGACTTATTTATGGCTGGGCAGAATAGGCTTCTAGAGTTGAATGAGCTTGATGAATTTAGAAATGAAGCTTATGAAAATGCAACGATTTATAAAGAAAAGTCTAAGGCTTTTCATGATAAAAGAATAATCAGAAAGGATTTCCAACCAGGAGATAAAGTTATGTTATTTAATTCTAGATTGAAACTGTTTCTAGGAAAACTAAAGTCTAGATGGTCGGGACCATTTACAGTTTGGTATCGTTACCTTATGGAGCAGTACAAATTCATAGTGCGAAAACAGGACACTTTAAAGTAAATGGTTAGAGGTTAAAGCATTATTTGGAAGGACCGGTGGAAAAGTGTAAATCAGTGATTGTTTTGGAACCCCTCTAAATGGGGTGTTCAACGCCCGGCTAAATAACGTTAACGACAATGCTATAGGAGGCATTCCTATATTTTATTTTTGTTTTTGTTTTTAATTTTAATTAGTGGACAATTTTATTTTGGATTTGTAAAGTTTAGTTATTTTAATTTTATTTATTTTTCAGTATAAAGTTTGTAAAAATCGCGAAAATCATGAAAAAAATGTGTTTTTCAATTAGTCATTGGGCCAAGTCGCGACTTGAACTAGCAAGTCGCGACATTATCAAAGTTAGAGAGTATTCCAAATATAAAGAAGGGGGCGGGTTGTGACTTGGGCTTATGAGTCGCGACCCTAGGCTGAAACAGAGAGCAAGGAGTTTTGGAATGTAAGGGCAGGTCGCGACTTGATGATCTGAGTTGCGGCGCCTAGAGAGGAATTTTCTGGAAAAATTTAGGGTGGGCCGCGACTTGAATAGGCTCGGTCCTGGCGCGCCTGTGTCAGAAAGAAGGAAAAAATGCTTAAAAATCGTTTTTTCTAAAATCTTCTCTCATTTTTTTTTTCAAATTTTCTCATTCCAAATCACATTTCCTTAAGAAAAACCTCTACAATTTTTCCCTCTTTTCTTCAATTTCAAATTCTCTTCATCCATTTTTCTAATTTCTACTTCATATTTCTTATTGATTTCTTCCATTATTTATTTTCTCTAACCCTAATTTGTGTTCTATTGGTGCTCATTGATGAATTGAAGGAGGATTAAAGGGTGGCAGATTTTTCAACTTTCAAGGCTTGTAAGTTTTTCTTTTTGAAGTTTTCCCTGAGTTGCATTTATATTAAGAGATTGCCTTGGATTTTTGGACTGTTTGTTGGTATATTGGGTGAATTTTTTTGGGAGATTTTAGTAAGGAAATTTTAGAGTTATAGGGGAAGTGCTGCAGAAATTTTTATGTGCCATTTTTGAAAAATTGTGAAGGTATGGGACCAAGGAAACAACCCACTAGGGCAGCATCTTTAAATAATACTAGTTGCCCTTCCTCATCCCGTTCCCAGCCACCCCAAACCTAGCCAAACCCGCCAACACCTCAGCCAATTTTAGAATATGATCCCGCGTGTTTCATTAACAAGGATGCCCATGATCTTTATCAAAGGCTATCCCAGCGGCCATTTATTCAAGAGCGTGGGATGGACATTAAAGAAGAACTATACCCTAATGACACTTATCATATTATTAGGAATGAAATTTTACGCCGAGGTTGGCAATTGTTTGTGGACGATAAGATGCCAAAAGATAATTACTCCTTGGTTTATGAGTTTTACGCCAATTTTCCTGGGGCTGTAAATGGAAAGGTGTTTGTTAAGGGCCTTTCAGTTGAATGCGCCATTGATAATATTGATGCCTTATTTAATGTACCTAAGTTATCTCCAGAAGAGGATGAGTATTATCAATTGGTATATCATAGTGAGGTAAATTGGACTGAGATGGCTGAGACCTTAAGAATTCCTAGTGCTTCATTTGCTATACAGAATGGGGAGCCAAAACATTTAAGAAGATACCAAATGAATGCCGTAGCTAAAGCTTGGACTGTTTTTGTGAGTGCACGACTTATGCCAAAAACCCACTTGTATGAAGTGGGGAATGATAGGTGTCTTTTGTTATATGCCATTATGACATTGGTTGAGTTATTGGCCAGAGCATAAGGGATTTATGTTGCTTGACCACTACTGCTGGGTTGGGGCATGGTTCCATGATTACTCATCTGTGTGAGGTTTGGGAGGTGCCGACATATCCTAGTGATATTTTTAGGAGGTGATGGGGGTTATTTCTCGGGTTACAGTGAATAAATTCCATGCCCCATCCTTAGAGCCACTAGTACCGACACCTAGAAATGTAAGAGTTGGTAGGGAAGGAGAAGCAACTGAGGAGACCATACCAGCCAATGATCAAATAGAGGGAGTGCAAGTAGCTGAGGAAGAGAGAAGAGAGGAATACCCTCAATATTTGGCACTGGAGGCTCCACCGGATCCAAACTTGGCCAGACTAGATTACATCATTTGGCAGAACCAGCATACGCACAATTATTTGGGCGAGCTTCATGATTTTCATAGAGCTCAAGTTGATAGGAAAACGAGCTGGTTTACCGATGGTTGAACCAAGAGGCGGACCGCCAGTACTTCCCTTATCCACCGCCTTGGCATCCATTTCCAGACCCACCACCATTCTGAAGTGATTCGCACTAGGTAAGTTTTCTTTTCTTTACTTATTTTTAAACATTGGGGACAATGTTTAGGTTAAGTTTGGGGGAGGGAGTGTAACGCCCTACTACCTTAGAGTTGTTACTAAGTGGGTTTAAAATGTGCATTTAACTTGCTAACCAAGCATTTAGCTCAAAAGTGTAACTAAACTGTATTAAATTAACATAATTTGAAAATGTAATCGTTCATTGAAAATTATAAGTGTTTTACATTAGGGATCCCAAAAAGAAATACTGTTTATAAATATTTACAACTCAAAATGTGTTTAAAGTCGACTAAACGAAAAAATGAGATTTAGTACAAAGTAACTCCCAAAAATACCCCTAGTCGTGGCGGCCAGGCAGACCAGACATGTACGCGTCGCCTCACGCTCTCCGTACTCAAGGTTGGCCAATCTTCCCATTGCCCTTACCTGCACCACAGAGCACCCGTGAGTCGAAGCCCAGCAAGAAAACCCATACAATTAGATAACATATGCATATAAAACACTTAACATATAAACAGGCCATCAATAGGCTATACACATACGGCCATGCCGTCCCATGCGCTTTACCAGGCCCTAGGTTCGCGGTCCACACCGTGAGGATATCCCAGGTATCCCTTAGGGTCTTACCCTGGCAACTCGCACTCCGCGTGCTAAACACTGCTCCCGGCCCCTTGCCGCTCTCGGCCTTCGCCGTTCTCGGCCCTTGCCGTTTTCGGCCTTCACCATTCCCGACTCTTGCCGATCATTCACATATTTGCATACATAGTATAATTAATCAAACACTTAAACATGTATTAACATAATCAATGGGCTATGCCCTGCACATAATCATATAGGGCCATGCCCTGCAACACAACTATGGGGCCTCGCCCTGCTCTATGGGTACAACGGTTTTCTTACCTGTGTCCCGAGCTTCTTGTGCACCGAAATCCCGAGCACGATCCTCTAACCCGAGCCTCATTGAAAACCTAGTCACAACACATACATAACACTATCATTACTAACCAATTATAATCATCTCCCGGAACCAATCCCATGCTCTCGGGACCTCCCGGTTCCCCACACAAGGTAACAGAAGCGTCCCCCGAGCCCCCTGGGCAAAAGCCTAAAAACTGAAAATTTCCCCTGCCCAGAAATGGCCTAGCGCCGCGACACTAACCCATAAGGGCTGCAGCGCCCAGAATGGTGCCCTTCCCCTGATGAATCCTAGCGCCGTGACACGGAAGAATAAGGCCGCGGCGCCCATACGCGAACCCAGAAATCTGGGTTTTTCCCCAACATTTTCCCGAGCCAAAACTCTTCCAAATCAACCCCAAGACATACCTAAGTCCCAAATTCAATCAAAAACCCCAAATAAACCATAAAGAAACCTAAAAACATCAATAGCAAGCCCATACACATATTCAAACCCATGATTCACCTAGTGGCTTCAATTTCACAAAAACTTAAACCACCATTTATAAAACTTAAACCTCCCTTCAGAAAACTTAAACCATACCAGAAATTAAACTTCAGAGATGCATGGAACCCTTACCTCAAGTAGAAATTCGACTTTAAGCTGCTTTCCCAATCCAATTCCAAGCTCAATTCCTCTAATCCCAATCTGAACTTCACTCCAATAGTCCACACAACAACACACAATTCAACTCTCAAACCATAACATTCTTAACTGAATTTTACCAAATAATTACTAAGAATTTCCTTACCTCAATATGTAGAACAACCTCTAGATTCTCTTGCCTTGACTCCCCTCTTGATCCCACAAAAATTCAGAGATCTTCCTTTCTTCCTTCCTGTTTTTCTCTAGTTTTCTCTAGAGCTCCCCAAACACAACTCTTGCATAGGCAAAAAGGTGAGAACGTTCTAACCTTTCCTTCAGCCAAAGTAATCTATTACCTAAGCCAAAAGACCCAATTGCCCTCCCTTCTAACCTATATTCTAACTAATCCTCAAGGGCAACCTAGACTTTTCCCTATCCTCTTGCAAGAATACCACTTTCCCACTTTATACAACTATCCTCAAGAGTTACCTATGGTTACCCAAGTTACCAAAGTGCCACTAACCATTTCTCAATAACTTTCACACTCATGTTATAATATTCCCAAAATACCCCTAGGCTCCTCCCGAGCCGGGTATTTAACCCCGTTGTGACTTTTAGTGAAACAACTCACTAAGACCATCTCGGAACGTGCATCACAGTATATATCACGTATATCACATTTATGTCCCTAACAGCCAAACGGGGCCCACATGCACATTTAATTGCCTAAACATGCACTCTAATCACATATTCATTAAATTCACATATATTAATACAATATAACAATTATTGCCCTCCAGGCACGCTAATCAAGGCCCCAAGCCTTATTAGAAAATTTGGGTCATGCTGCCTGCTAGGACATGCTGCTTCACTTCCTGCAACTGTGCATCCACCAATTGTCCCTCCTTAATCCTCTCTAGCAGGGTCGACTGCAAGGTGATATTAGCTAACTGGCCTACCACCAGCTCTATCTTTGCTCTGGCCATCTCTTCAGCTAACTCTCTCGAGATCTGGGTGGAACTATACAATTGTCTTGGGCCCCTCCTACTCAACGCATCTGCCACCACATTGGCTTTCCCCGGATGATAAAGAATATCGCAGTCATAATCCTTAACCAGTTCCAACCAATGCCTCTGTCTCATGTTCAGATCCTTCTGAGTGAAGAAGTACTTCAAACTCTTATGGTCCGTGTATATCTCACACTTCTCTCCATACAGGTAATGCCGCCAAACCTTCAGTGCGAATACCACTGCTGTCAGTTCCAAATCATGAGTAGGATATCGTTGCTCATACTCCTTCAGCTGCCACGATGCATAGGCTATAACTTTCTCATTCTGCATCAGTACGCAGCCCAAACCCATCCTCGATGCATCACAGTAGACTACAAATTTTCCTTCCTCTGAAGGAAGACTCAGCACAGGTGCAGAAATAAGTCGCGCTTCAACTCTTGGAAACTATTCTCACACCTCTCTGACCAAGCAAACCTTTGATTCTTTCTTGTCAACTCTGTCATTGGTGAAGAAATCTTTGAAAACCCCTCTCTGAACCGTCTGTAATAACCTGCCAACCCAAGGAAACTCCGCACCTCCGAGGCGTTCCCTGGCCTCGGCCAATCTCTCACTACTTCCACCTTGGACGGATCCACCTTAATCCCTTCTGCACCAACTATATGCCCAAGAAAAGTCACCTCTGGCAACCAAAACTCACACTTCTTAAACTTAGCGTATAACTGATGCTCCCTTAACCTCTGTAAAACTTGTCGAAGATGCTGCTCATGCTTTGCCTCTGAACTGGAGTATACCAAGATGTCGTTGATGAAGACAATGACGAACTGATCCAAGAATTCCTTGAACACCCTGTTCATCAAATCCATAAAAGCTGCCGGGGCGTTGGTCAAACCGAAAGACATGACCAAGAACTCATCGTGCCCATATCGCGTCCGGAAGGCCGTCTTCGGTATATCCTCAATCTTTGAGAACATCGTCTTTCCCTGCAACTGATCGAACAAGTAATCAATCCTTGGTAGAGGGTACTTATTCTTTATGGTCAACTTGTTCAATTCTCGGTAGTCTATACACATCCTCAACGCCCCGTCCTTCTTTTTAACAAATAACACTGGAGCGCCCCATGGCGAGTAACTAGGTCTAATGAAACCCAAATCCAGAAGCTCCTGCAACTGTATCTTTACTTCCTTCAACTCAGCTAGTGCCATCCTATATGGTGCTCGCGATACTGGTTCTGTCCCCGGTGCTAGCTCAATCTCAAACTGAATCTCCCTGTGCGGTGGCAACCCTGGTAGATCCTCAGGAAATACATCCAAAAATTCACACACCAATCTGGTCTCTCCCGGCCATGTCGGCATAACCTTAGTAGTATCCACTACACTAGCCAGAAAACCTATACATCCACCCTGTAACAAGTCCCTGGCTCTCAATGCTGAAATCATGGGTACGCGGGGTCCAGACACCGCACCCACAAAGACAAAAGGATCCTCGCCCTCAGGCTTAAAAGTCACCATCTTCTTCCTGCAGTCGATTGTAGCCCTATACCTGGCCAACCAATCCATCCCAAGAATCATGTCAAAATCCTCCATATCTAACTCAATCAAATCCATCGAAAGTTCCCTGTTATCAACCATCACTGGCAGTGCCCTAATCCATCTCCTAGAAACTACCAGTTCCCCTGTAGGAAATAAAGTCCCAAACCCTGCAGTCCGATATTCCCTAGGTCTACACAATCTATCAATCACTCTACTAGAAACAAAGGAATGTGTAGCACCAGAATCAATCAATACAGTAAAAGGAGAGCCAGCGCTAGAAAGCTGACCTGTCACTACCGAGGGACTAGCCTCGGCCTCTGCCTGTGTCAAAGTGAATACTCGAGCTGGAGTCAAGCTATCCACTTTCCCTGCTTCACCTTTCTTCACTGTTGGGTAGTCTTTCTTGAGATGCCCCACTGCTCCGCACACAAAGCAAGCCTTGGCTCGACACTCACCCAGATGGCGTCTTCTACACCTCGGGCACTCCGGATAGGTCCGCCATGCCTCGCCGCCACCTTGACGGCAACCTTGTCCACCCCGACCCCTCCTATTAGGACCAGCAGCGGTCGAAGTGTCAGGAGTCTTTCTCTTGAAGTCACTGGGGCCTCCGCCCCTACCTGTCCCTGAATAAGGAGGCACCACTCTATGGCCCTCACGCCTCATCGCACTTTCCCTCCAAATCTTGTTCTCCGCTTCGTCAGCGGTAAGAGCCTTCTCAACGGCCTGGGCATAAGTTGTTCCTCCAGGTACCGTTGTAATCCTGACATCCCGGGCTATCATAGCATTAAGCCCCCTGATAAATCTATCTTACTTAGCAGCATCAGTAGGCACAAGATCTGGTGCAAACTTTGCAAGCCTATCAAATTTTAGGGCATACTCTGTAACAGTCATATTGCCTTGTACCAAACCCACAAACTCATTAACTTTTGCTGCCCTGGCGGCAAAATTATAATATTTCTGGCTGAACAAGTCCCTGAAACCTTCCCAACTCAGAGTAGTGACATCCTTGGTCAGTGAAGCCACTTCCCACCAGATGCGGGCATCCTCCCTCAACATGTATGTGGCACAGGCCACTCTATCATGCCCCTCTATCCTCATGAAATCCAGGATAGTAGTAATCATAGTCAGCCATTGCTCGACCTTTAATGGATCAGGTCCCCCTTCAAAGATTGGAGGTTGCTGCTTCTTGAACCGCTCATATAACGGCTCCCACCTGTTCCCAACCTCCCCACACTGTACAGCTGGTACCACTGCAGGTGGTACAATAGGGGCAGCACTCCCTGATGGAGCCTACTGTCGCAGTAGGCGAATCTGTTCATCCTGGCTCTGTAATCGAGCCTACATATCTACCATGAGTTGCTGCCAGTTCTCAGGGACTGGTGGAGGAAATGGGCCCTGGTCATCACCCCCAGTCCCAGACCTAATGCCGGCTAGTCGCGTAGATTTTCTTGGACGCATAGCTATCCAAGTCAATCTGCAATCAACGACTCGGCAGTCAGACCATGATGACAGGGTAAAAACTTCTCCAAAATCCACCAATGGAACATAACCAGTCACAAACAATCAACATATAGGCATTTATCCACGTGCACCGGCTGCTAATAAGCAAGCCCCAATCTCTTCACACAATAGCTATGAATCATGCATTCATCCATACACAATATACAGTTTAATCATCCAAATATTCATTTACATGCACGCGATGCTAATAAACATGCCTCAATATTCTCACACAGCAGTCAAGGGCCAGGCCCTATCAGTATCTCATGCTTCCTATTAATCCAATAAACAACAACATTTATAATTCATTTCAGGCATATAAGCATATAAGCACATATACACATTACCAAACCCTGAATTGAGCATGTCTCTAGCAGCGAATGTACATGTCCAGCCAGTCTTCAGGAACCCTTAAACCTAGGATGCTCTGATACCAAGTTGTAACGCCCTGGATAGCCAAGACCACTACACTGTGTACTTTTAAAGGTGCAGGACTTGCTAATCAAGTCATTAACTTAAAAATGTGTCACTAAACATGTATGAGCTAGGGTTGAAAAGGTTCTGGTCTCAAAAGTTTCACTTTATATAATTAAATAGTTTTATACATGGGATCCCAAAAAGAAATAGAGTTTAAAAGTTGATTTACAGAATCTCCAAAATACAGACAACTATCAGCCATACTAAGGCAAAATAGACATTTCTGGTTCTCACGTCCCTGCCTAAACCCCAACCGTGGCGGTTGAGCAGCTGGTCATGTACATTCGGCTCGCAGAGCACTCCAAGTCAGGGCTGATCAAGCTTGCCCTTGCCTTTACCTGCACCACGTAGCACCCGTGAGCCAAGGCCCAGCAAGAAAACATAATGTGCAACACAAACAACAATAACAAATAGTCAATCCTTTAAGCATGATCAATCATTAAATATTTCACATTAACCATTCAGCACATACTCAGAATCGAAGATGCAACTAATCACAAATAACATTCAAGTCTCATAATAATCAGGTTACATAGTAGTCAGGGTCGACAACTTAGGCCGCACCCTCTGTTTACCCCACTGATTCCGGCCCGCTTAAACCGAGCTCAGTGCATAATAAGCTGTCCTCGGCTACCAGTGGCCAAGCCGCGCCCTGTGCGCTAGTGTAACCCTTGGCACTCTTAGGCTGTTGGTTCACTGTTCACATGGCATAATACCATCCTTTCAAATATACATATTAGGGAGCCCTTAGTCCCATTACAAATACACAACCGGGTGCAGTTTTCTTACCTTTAGTCTCTGCATTCACTGATTATGAGCGACGCTCCTCAAGCACGATCTGTTCCCGAGCCCTAGCTTTAACACTTAGTCACAACCAAGATATTGGGTTCCATTAATATTCAAGTAAAGGTTTCCGGGTATAGTACTAGCGTCCGGGACATCGAATTTCCACCAAGCACGGTGGGGAAATCGATCTCGACCACCCTAGGCTGGACTCCCGTGCCTAAAATCCCCAAATGTTCAAGAATGCACCCAAGGGCTGTGACCCTTGAAGCCTAGCCGCGGCCCGCCTCTAAAACAGAGCCCAAGGCCCCCAGCAAGTAGACACGCGCCGCGGCCCTGCCCAAGGGCACCGCGACGCTCTCCCCTGGCCGAGCCTCCTTGGCTCTCTTGTTTCGTAGGGCCGCAGCGCTCTAGAACAGAGCTGCGGCCCTCCCCTTCGTGCCCAGAAAAACCACCATTTCTAGCATCCTAACCCCATCCAAAACCATTCTAAAGCATCCTAACTCAAAAGCCACCATTCACAAAACTTTTAACCCGACTTTAACAACATAATCCAACAGAAATTCAGCCTAAAAACCTACTAAAACTCCATTTTGATTCTCTGAAACCCAGCAACTCTAAACACCAAAACCAGTCATGTAAAACGCAAATTTTAACCTATGAATCACGAATTGAAGCTTACCTCTTTTGCTGAACCACCTTCTTGACGAATTCCTGAGCTAAAATCCAAGCTTCCCAGTTAAATTCAACCCTTAAACATCCAAACCATAAACTCCCTTAGTACTCAGTCAAAACTCAAAATTCAAATGCTCAGAAACATGATTCAGCCCTTACCTTAATCTTGGTTGAGTTCCCTTAGCTGAGCACCAGATTTAACCTACAAGTTCCAACCCCAAATCACTAAATGCCCACTTGGTTTCCCTTGAGTAAACTGTGTTTCCTTGAAAGAGAAGAGAGAAGGAAGAGAACAGCTGAGTACGTCGGTTTATATTTTTGTTCTACTGCTTTCCATCAACTTAATCTAATCTTAGCCAATTAAATCAATCCAGAGGCTCGGGGTGCCGGAAACGTCCCCAAGGGCAAAACGGTAAATTTCCCCAATATTTCCGCCTATGCTTCCTATCCTCAAATATATCTCCATATATTTATTTCCATAGCCCGATAGTCTAAATAACTACCCGATACCTAAAATACCCCTGACTTATCCAAAGTCAAATACTAAGCCCCGTTGTGACTTTTCCCGCTATCTCGCTCCCTAGGATCGCCTCAAGTCGCTCACTGCGAATCTACCCACATAATAATGTGGTTCTCACAGATATAACATTTAACCACATTTATATTCAAATAATAATACAAGCATGCATTAAATCAATAAATTCACTCATAAGTCAATTATGCCTTCCCGACACACTAATCAGGGCCCTTAAGCCTTAATAGTGATTTTGGGTCGTTACACTAGTCATCTCCTCAGCTAGCTTATCAGATATCTGTCTCAAACTGAACAATTGTCCTGGGCCTTTTCGACTTAATGCATCAGCCACTACATTAGCCTTCCCAGGATGGTACAAGATATCACAATCATAATCCTTAACCAACTCTAACCATCGTCTCTGGCGCATATTCAGATCCTTCTGAGTAAAGAAGTACTTCAGACTCTTGTGGTCGGTGTATATCTCGCACTTCTCACCATATAAATAATGTCTCCAAATCTTAAGTACGAATACCACCGCTGCCAACTCCAAATCATGCGTGGGATATCTTTGCTCATACTCCTTTAACTGTCTCGATGCATAGGCTATCACCTTACCAGCTTGCATCAGCACACACCCTAAACCCTGTCTGGAGGCATCACAGTAAACCACAAACTTCTCATTATCTGTCGGCAAACTCAACACTAGCGTAGTGATCAGTCGTCGCTTCAAATATTTAAAAATGTTCTCACATCTATCTGTCCAAACATACTTTGTCTTCTTCTTTGTCAATTCTGTCAATGGCGTAGCTTTCCTGGAGAACCCCTCAACAAACCGCCGATAATACCCTGCCATTCCCAGAAAACTTCTAACTTCCGGAACGTTGCTCAGTCTAGGCCAATCTCTCACTGCCTCAATCTTACTTGGATCGACTAGAATCCCCTCCTTACTGACAATATGGCCCAGAAATGTAACTCACGATAACCAGAATTCGCACTTGCTAAACTTAGCATATAACTTATGCTCCCTCAACCTCTGCAATACCAGCCGTAGATGCCGCTCATGCTCTGTCTCTGACTGAGAATACACTAGAATGTCGTCGATGAACACGATCACAAACTTGTCCAAATAATCCTTGAAAACCCTATTCATCATATCCATAAAAGCTGCTGGAGCATTGGTTAATCCAAAGGACATAACCAGGAATTCATAGTGTCCATACCTTGTGCGGAAAGTGGTCTTTGGTATGTCATCTTCTTTAATTCTTAACTGATGGTAACCTGACCGGAGATCAATCTTAAGAAAACACCGTACTTCCCTATAGCTGATCAAATAAGTCGTCGATCCTAGGCAGTGGATACTTGTTCTTAATAGTTAACTTGCTCAACTCCCTGTAATCAATACACATCCTAAGAGATCCATCCTTCTTCTTGATGAACGGCACTGGAGCACCCCATGGCGAGAAACTTGGTCTGATGAACCCTAAGTCCAATAACTCCTGTAACTGAATCTTTAACTCTTTCAACTCTGCCAGAGCCATTCTGTAAGGTGTTCTGGATACTGGCTCCGCCCTGGTGCCAACTCTATAACGAACTCAATCTCCCGCTGCGGCGGCAACCCTGGCAGATCCGTTGGGAATAAATCTGGAAACTCACATACCAATCTGGTCTCTCCCGGTCCAATCGACACAACCTTGGAGGTATCCACAACATTTGCTAGGAATCCCATGCAACCTTCTTGCATCAGGTCTCTAGCCTTCAGCGCTGAAATCATAGGTACCCGCGGTCCACTAACCGTCCCCACAAATACAAAGGGTACCTCCCCTTCTGGTTCAAAAGTCACCATCCTGCTCTTGCAGTCAATTGTGGCCCCCTTACTTTGATAACCAATCCATCCCTAGGATTATATCAAAGTCATCCATCGCAAGCTCAATGAGATCAACAGACAATTCCCTACCATCTACCTCTACTGGTAAAGCTCTAATCCATCTCCTAGAGACTACCAGTTCCCCAGTTGACAACAAAGTTTGAAACCCCTAGCATACAAAGCACTAGGTCTACATAGCTGATCTATCACTCTAGCAGACACAAATGAATGGGTAGCTCCCGAATCTATCAATGCAGTATACGAAGAACCAGCACTAGAAATCTGACCTGTCACAACTGAGGGGATAGCCTCCACCTCAGTCTGAGTCAAGGTAAACACTCTGGAATGAGCGAGACTGTCACCCTGCTTCGGTTCCTCCTTCCTGACTTGTGGGCAGTCCTTCTTCAGATGATTGACACTCCCACAGACAAAGCAGGACCTGATTCTGCACTCATCCTGGTGTCGTCGTCTGCACCGAGGATACATTGAGAAACTCCTCCAGTTGTCACTTTCGCCCTGACGGCCACTAAAAGCACCTCGTGCCCTCTTATCAGAATTGGGAGGAACAAAGGAATCTGGGGCCTTCCTCTTCTGCTCACTAGGGCCACTACCTCGACTAGATCCAATAAAAGGAGGCACTATCCTCCTAGCATCGCACCTAACAACGCTCTCTCTCCAAATCTGATCCTAGGCCCCCTCAGTTGTAAGGGCCTTGTCCACAACCTGAACATAGGTAGTAGTCTCTGGGTCCAAAGTGATCTTCACATCACGGGCGATCATAACGTTCAATCCTCGTACAAATCTGTCTCTCCTTGCCGCATCAGTCGACACTAGATCTGGCGCAAACTTCGCCAACCGGTCAAATCTCGGAGCATACTCAGTCACGGTCAACCGATTCTGAGTCAGGTTGATGAACTCGTCAACCTTTGCAGCTCAGACTGCTACATTGTAATATTTCTCGTTGAAGATGTTCTTGAATTCTTCCCAAGTCATGACGGCCACATTCCTTCTCTGAACCACTACATCCAACCAGATGCGGGCATCTTCTCTAAACATGTAACTGGCATAGGCTACCCTCTCGGTCCCCTCAACCCTCATGAAATCCAGGATAGAGGAAACCATATTCATCCACTGCTCTGCTCGCAGTGGGTCTGGTCCATCCTCGAAGGTGGGAGGATGCTGCTTCCTAAACCTTTCATACAAAGGTTCCCACCTGTTCTCCATCACAGGCTGAACCGGCATTGGCGCCACCACTTGCTGAACTGGCAACCCAGTGACCTGTGGGGAGGCTTGCTGCCTCAACTGTCGAAGTTCTTCTTCTGTTCGTTGCAATCTTGCTTCCATTTTGACAAACATCTGTTGCCAATTCGATGGGGCAGGTGGAGGGTCCTGACCCTGATTGTCATCCTCGGCCCGACTGCCGCGGAGTCTAGATGATTGTCGTGGCATCACAACAATATGCCTGCAATCAACGACGCCGCTCATCAGGCAGGATAACAAAATCCAAAACCACCTCCCAATCCACATCAACCAACCATAACCACAAACCACACAGCACACAAATAGCATATAACACTCAACGGGCCATGCCCTGAAATCATGCATATGTCAACTCATTCATCATGTTTTGTATGAAATAAATAAGCAAACATGGCATTTAAGCACATACTCAAACATATAAGTCAATTATTACCAACCAACCCTGAGTCGAGCTTGTCACTGACAGCGAGCGTACATGTTCGGTCAATCTCTAGGAACCATAAACCTTGGCTCGCTCTGATACCAAGTTGTAACGCCCTACTACCTTAGAGTCGTTACTAAGTGGGTTTAAAATGTGCATTTAACTTGCTAACCAAGCATTTAGCTCAAAAGTGTAACTAAACTATATTAAAATCACATAATTTGAATATGTAATCATTCATTAAAAATTATAAGTGTTTTACATTAGGGATCCTAAAAAGATATACTGTTTATAAATATTTACAACTCAAAATGTGTTTAAAGTCGAATAAACGACAAAATGCGATTTAGTACAAAGCAACTCCCAAAAATACCCCTGGTCGTGGCGGCCAGACAGACTAGACATGTACGCGTCGCCTCACGCTTTCTGTACTCAAGGTTGGCCAATCTTCCCCTTGCCCTTACCTTCACCACAGAGCACCCGTGAGTCGAAGCCCAGCAAGAAAACCCATACAATTAGATAACATATGCATATAAAACACTCAGCATATAAACAGGCCATCCATAGGCTATACACATACAGCCATGCTATCCCAGGCGCTTTACCAGGCCCTAGGTTCGCGATCCACACCGTGAGGATATCCCAGGTATCCCCTAGGGTCTTACCCTGGCAACTCGCACTCCGCGTGCTAAACACTGCTCCCGGCCCCTTGCCGCTCTCGGCCTTCACCGTTCTCGGCCTTCACCATTCTCGGCTCTTGCCGATCATTCACATATTTACATACATAGTATAATTAATCAAACACTTAAACATGTATTAACATAATCAATGGGCTATGCCCTGCACATAATCATATAGGGCCATGCCCTGCAACACAACTATGGGGCCTCGCCCTGCTCTATGGGTACAACGGTTTTCTTACCTGTGTCCCGAGCTTCTTGTGCACCGAAATCCCGAGCACGGTCCTCTAACCCGAGCCTCACTGAAAACCTAGTCACAACACATACATAACACTATCATTACTAACCAATTATAATCATCTCCTGGAACCAATCCCATGCTCTCAGGACCTCTCGGTTCCCCACACAAGGTAGCGGAAGCATCCCCCGAGCCCCCTGGGCAAAAGCCTAAAACCTGAAAATTTCCCCTGCCCAGAAATGGCCTAGCACCTCGACACTAACCCATAAGGGTCGCGGCGCCCAGAATGGTGCCCTTCCCCTGATGCATCCTAGCGCCGTGACACGGAAGAACAGGGCCGCGGCGCCCATACGCGAACCCAGAAATCTGGGTTTTCCCTCAAAATTTTCCCGAGCCAAAACTCTTCCAAATCAACCATAAATCAACCTAAAAACGTCAATAGCAATCCCATACACATATTCAAACCCATGATTCACCTAGTGGCTTCAATTTCACAAAAACTTAAACCACCATTTATAAAACTTAAACCTTCATTCAGAAAACTTAAACCATACCAGAAATTAAACTTCAGAGATGCATGGAACCCTTACCTCAAGTAGAAATTCAACTTTAAGATGCTTTCCCAATCCAATTCCAAGCTCAATTCCTCTAATCCCAATCTGAACTTCACTCCAATAGTCCACACAACAACACACAATTCAACTCTCAAACCATAACATTCTTAACTGAATTTTACCAAATAATTACTAAGAATTTCCTTACCTTAATATGTAGAACAACCTCTAGATTCTCTTGCCTTGACTCCCCTCTTGATCCCACAAAAATTCAGAGATCTTCCTTTCTTCCTTCCTGTTTTTCTCTAGTTTTCTCTAGAGCTCCCCAAACACAACTCTTGCATAGGCAAAAAGGTGAGAATGTTCTAACCTTTCCTTCAGCCAAAGTAATCTATTACCTAAGCCAAAAGACCCAATTTCCCTCCCTTCTAACCTATATTCTAACTAATCATCAAGGGCAATTTTCCCTATCCTCTTGCAAGAATACCACTTTCTCACTTTATACAACTATCCTCAAGAGTTACCTATGGTTACCCAAGTTACCAAAGTGCCACTAACCATTCCTCAATAACTTCCACACTCATGTTATAATATTCCCAAAATACATCTAGGCTCCTCCCTAGCCGGGTATTTAACCCCGTTGTGACTTTTAGCGAAACAGCTCATTAGGACCGTCTCGGAACGTGCATCACAGTATATATCACCATTATATCACAAATATCACGTATATCACATTTATGTCCCTAACAGCCAAACGGGGCCCACATGCACATTTAGTTGCCTAAACATGCACTCTAATCACATATTCATTAAATTCACATATATTAATACAATATAACAATTATTGCCCTCCATGCACGCTAATCAAGGCCCCAAGCCTTATTAGCAAATTTGGGTCGCTACAGGGAGTTTCTGTTAGTGTTGTTTTGTGTGATTTGTTTATGTTAGTGTTTAGAGTTTTGTTTTAGTGTGTTTAGTTTGGTACCAAATGAATGAAAATTGACAACAATTGCCGATGAGAATAAAATGAATGTTATGAGTATAATTCAAAGAAAATGAAATCTGAAAAAAAATCTGTGTGCTTGATTAAGCACTTTGTTAGTTCATTTTAGTTTAGATAACATTTGTTGCATATTTTGTCATGATATTAAATTTATGTTTTTGATATTGATTATGCGAGCTGAAATTGATTAGTGGAATGATTAATGGAAAGTGAGAATTATTTTCAACAATTCTAGAACTTGCTTACTTGTTATTTGAGGCGAAATAATATATCATGTATGTTTAGGAATATGATTTAGGCTATAATTTGGATCGTTTGAGCTTTTCTTGCCAACCTTAAATTACTTAATCCTTTGGTTACCCCTTTTTAGCCTAATTTTGTATCCTTTTTGTTCTAAACCATCATTTAAGCCTAATACTTGCCCATTGGTTATATATCCATCATTAATATACTATGAGCATATGATTGAGAAATAATTATGGGGATTGATGTGTAATGGGGTTTAATTGTGATTTGAGTGGGTTTAGAAAGTGAAAGTAAAAAATTTAGAGAGAATATATATATATATTGAAAAAAAAGAGAAAAAAAAGAAAAAAAAAATAAGGAAAGATATTTCAATGCACTCCCAATATGAGTATATAAGAAAAATCAAGTTTGGGGTAGTGTAGTTGTTAATGAAAAAGAAAAAAACAAAATAAATATATATCTCTCTAAAGGAAAAAATATATATAAGTATGAGAGGGGAATATGGGATTGTATTCTTATGGAAATAAAGTTGGTGAGTATAATTGATTTCAAATTCATTTATTTAATGATCATGAGTTGATAATCCAAAATGTTAGTAGACTAAGGTGTGTTGATGAAGTGTTTTGATCAAAATTCTAGATTGAATAAACTGTTGAGTAGTTTTATGAGAATTATATGATTAACATTAATGATTTTGAGGCACAATTGTTGTTGTTGGTATAGTTCATGTTGTTAGAATTTAGGATTGTTTTGAGTCCTTTGTTCGAGGGTGAACAAAGAGTAAGTTTGAGGGAGTTTGATAACTTCATTTTAGGGTCCTTTTAGAAGGTGTTTTTGTGGTAATCTTGAGTTTTTATGTGTGTTTTGTGCAAGATTACACTTTTGTTTGTCTTTGTTGTTGGTTGGTGCGATGAATCACGAGAAAAATGCAAAAAGAAGCGAAAATGGTGGGAAAACGAGGCTTTTGGCGGTTATTGGACTAATAATGATACTAAGGATGCTTAAAGGATGATTTTTGATCAAGAGATGAGCTGAACGATCTAATCTGAGAAAAAATTGAATTAAAGTCGCGACTTGGACTTATGAGTCGCGACTCAAGGTGAAGTCAGAGGCGCATATGCTTGTTGGAAGGAATTAATGTCGCAACTTGAGCTTACAAGTCGCGACTCAAGAGGGAAACAAAGGCTTAACTAAGGGGAAACGTAGACACAGGCCATGACTTGAGAGTCTTGAGTCGCGGCGCCTGAAGACTTTACACGAGAAGGAAGGGCCCCAAAGCAGACACGGGCTGCGGCCTAGAGAAGGCCAAGTTGCGGCTCGCACATGGCAAAACTCAGATTCTTTTAATTTTTTACTATAAATTTGTATTTAGGGTTTAATTAAGTCATTAGGTCAGTTTTTAATTACGTTTTTAGAGACTAATTTTGTTTCTTAAGCTAGTAATTCTGCAGTTTTATATTTTTCTATCTTCTTTAAGTTTATGAATCTTATGTTCTTTAATTATTATTTTATTGATTTAGTCATGTCTGATATGAACTAAACAATTTTTATCTAGGGTTTAATGTAGTCACTTGGAATTCTATCTAATTGAATTATGAGGTTCTATTGATTTTTCTTCTCTATTCTAATCTATATAATGTGTGTTTAATGCTAGTAAATACTTGATCACTATTTGCCTGATTTAATGATTTTGATTCAAAATTCGAAAGATGAGAATTGAATATGCTATCATTATATAGACATAGGTTGAATATTTGACGAAAGCACATGTATGACTTGTGAAGTAATTAGGTTTCCATGCTTAATGCCTTCTATATGTTTAAGTTTATCACAGAGATGTAGAAAATCTGCATATAGGCTGAGATCTTATATCTTGAAAAAGAATAGGAATCAATTTATGTTAAACTGCTATTATAATAGAAAGAAAGAAATGTAGAATTGATTAATACAATTAGTGGAATGAAAAGTTGATGAAATTAACACCCTAGGTCTTTTTCATAGTGATTTAAATCTTTTATTTAGTTGTTTTTGTTTAAAGTTATTATCAAATCTAAAATTAAATTTAAAAATCAAATTCTTAGTTGCCAAATAGCAATTTAAAGAACAATTAGTGGGACTTGGAAGACAGTCTTCGAGGGAACGATACTTTACTTATCATATATTACTTGAATCGATTGCGTGCACTTGCGTATATACATATTTTCACGATCAGGTATCAATGGCTATAGAAGCAAAAAGGAAAATATTGTTGTAATGACCTAGCAGAAGACACCAATAGAATAGACTAATATCAGCTCTTACAAAACTCCTCCTTTTATAGGAGAAAACAAGACTAATACATTGAACCCAACCAGCAATTACGTTACCTAGAACAACACACTTTTATAATACCCAAGCAACCATAGGACTCGCCAAAATAATCTACTTTGAAAACTAAAAGATTACACACCAAAAATAATAATTATAGCTGTAACATTCTCCCTTGCTTCAAAAAGAGCCTTGCCCTCAAGGTTGAAAATTTGGAAATTTTTGCTGGATTTTGAATGCATCCTCCCAAGTTGCATCTTCAGGAAAGGAGTTTGACAAATGTATGAGCCATTAGGTGACAAGTATGTTGTTCCTTTTAATAGGACACCTTTCTAGTACGACAATGGGCTCCAGCTGCATTCTTCCATCTTCTTGAATAGTGGGCAGTTCAGTTTGATGAACATTAACATCTCCAAGCTTCTTTTTTAAGCACGAAACATGGAACACATGGTGAATCCTTGATTGTTCTGGTAACTCCAGCTTGTATGCCACCTGTCCAACTTTTTGTAAAATTTTGTAAGGCCCATAAAATCGAGGAGCCAACTTCCTATTCACACGCAGATCCAAGGAAGTTTGTTTAAAGGGCTGTAGCCGTAGAAACACCCAATCACCCACTTCGAAATTTCTTTCAGACCTATGTTTGTCTGCAAATTTCTTCATTCTGTTTTGGGCTCGCAGCAAAATTTCCTTAAGAATGCGCACCATAAATTCTTGATCCTTCAAGGCTTGATCCACCGCAGCAACTGAAGTTTCCCCAGGTATGTAAGAAGTGTAAGTGGGAGGCATTCAACCATAAACCACCTTGAACGATTTCATCTTTGAAGAGCAATGAAATGAAGTATTATACCACCATTCAGCTAATGGCAACCATTTACTCCACTCCCTAGGGTTGTCACCCGTCATGCACCTCAAATATTGTTCCAAGCATTTGTCAACAATCTCTGTCTGACCATCAGATTGAGGGTGATAAGAGGTACTCATTAGTAACTGAGTTCTTTGTAAGGAGAAAGGATGCTTCCAAAATTTTCTGGTAAAAATACGATCCCTATCACTCACTATAGTTTTAGGGATTCCATGTAGTTTGTAGACATTGTCCAAGAAGATTTGGGAACCATCTCTTGTTGTAAAAGGATGAGATAAAGCAAGAAAATGAGCATATTTGCTTAATCTATCCACAACCACAAAAATAACTTCCTTCCCATGAGACTTCGGAAGGCCTTCTACAAAATCCATAGAAATATCAGACCAAATTTGATTTGGTATAGGAAGTGGCTGCAAAAGGTCAGGTGAAACAATATTTTCATACTTGTTTCTTTGACATGTGTCACATTCAGCAATGAATCTGCAAACTTCATTTCTCATATTTTTCCAATAAAAAGCTCGTCTCACCCTTTCAAGAGTTTTCTTTGTACCTGAATGGCCACTTTCAACTCCCCCGTGAGCTTCTTGTAAAATCTTTTCCTTGAGGGTGGATTGACTACCCAGCCATAATCTTCCTTTGTATCACAATTGATTATTTTTCCCAAGAAAACTTGGAATGTGAATCAGGGTCTTGGACAATCTCTTGAATTAATTTATGAATTTTCTCATCCTTGTTCCATTCATCTTGTAATACAACCAACAAATTTGTTACAGGAAACGATATTGCCATAATGGTTGATTCATCATTCTCTTCATGTAATCTTGAAATAGCATCCGCTACCACATTTTCTTTGCCGCTATGGTAGATGATTTCGTAGTCGTAACCTGCCAATTTAGTAAGCCATTTTTGTTGCATTGGAGTAGAAATCCGTTGGCCCAATAAGTATTTCAAACTGAAGTGGTCAGTAATTATCTTGAATTGTTTTCCCACTAAGTATGGCCTCCATTTTTGCATTGCAATCACAGCAGCCATCATCTACTTATCATATGCAGAAAGACCCAAAATTTTGGGTGCCAAGGCCTTGCTTATATATGCTATTGGTCTACCTTCTTGTAGTAGCACAACTCCTACTCCACTGCCAGAAGGATCACACTCAATGATAAAATCTTTCTCGAAGTTGGGTAATGCCAAAACTGGTGCACTACACATGATTTGTTTGAGTTGCTGAAAAACATCTTCGACTTCTTTTGACCAACGAAAGTTATCAAATCATAGTATTTCTTCAAATTGCTCAAGGTTTCACAGGTAAATATCTATCCCTAAATTTCTTCTTCTTCTTCTTCCCTGGCTTTCTTTTGCTCCATGATGGAATGCACTCATTCCTTTCTCTTCATCTACCATGGAATGCACTCATTCCGCCCTAAAAAATTGATGGATGCACTCATCCAAAAATCTATGGAATGCACTCATTCCACTATAAATCTATGGAATGCACTCATTCTGCTCTAAATATATAGAATGCATTAATTCTGCCCTTAATTTTATTTAGACTGTTATGTTGTCAAAGTTATCACAAAATCTTAATTTTGATGAAGAAATAGTTAAACAAAATTAGCTGAACAAAGAAATTGTCTAAAGTAAATTTCTTATTAGCTTACTGCCTAATCGTAGGCTTTCTAAAGCAAGTCATATATATGTTTTAAAGAAACAAATGGAAATCAAAATCGCAAAAGTTGCAAAATAGAAATGTCATATATTTATATGGATATATAACCGTATGTGTATATGATAAAAATTGATCAAGAAAAAAAATAATAAGAAAGATTTTTATGATTCATGTAAAGGAAAGAATCGTAATATACATATATGTATAAAAGATAATATATGTATGTGCATATTAAGGGAAGATAAATAAGAATATACACATACAAACCTATGAAAAGATTTATACTGGTATGATCTAAAGTCCACCCAAGTTGTGTGTTTTGATAGCCACAAAATTTGTCCAAAAGGAAAAATGTGTTTTTGTAAAGCCCAAATAGAATTGTGACAAAAGTAAAAAAAAAAACAAGACTTTTGGCCCAAATATGGTTTCAAGGTTTCAAAGCCCATTATCCAATTTGCACATGGAATTGACATGCATATACAATATAAGTTATATATATATGTGTGTATGTGTGTGTAGGAGTAAATGCAATAACACTTGAACCGAATATATATATAGACATAAATATATGTATGTGTGTATACAAATCATATATATTATATTTATCATATTAATATATGAATATGAGTGTTAGAAAGGAAGCAAATGCAGTAACGTGAGGTGGGTTGTTGAACCTTAAATATATAGCCTAAAGTGGACAATATGTATGTAGCAGTACCAAAAAATTAAGTGCTATGCGTATGCAATTCACACTATCATAGCATCATAAATATAAATATTCGACCTGATCTACATACTTGAGAACGTACCACAATGGACAAAAAAGTGAAAATAAATGAAGGCCACAATTAAATCTTCTTTGTCTCCTGAAATATATATATATTTATATATATATACATAAGAGATTAAAAAATATATAAATGATCTTTTATGATATAAACAATCAAGGAGAATCAACATACTTATCCAAATACGTGCTTCACTTGTGTTTATCAAATTTAGAAAATTTTGAAGAATACATTATGTTGAGTACGATAGAAGGTTTAAATAAATAAATGATGATATCTTTAAATTCTAAATTCTAAATTTAAATTCAAATTCAAATTGAATTTTAGAATATAAAATAATGATATTATCTTATAAATATCTATATAATAAGATTTTATCACAAATTTCAAATTCAAATTTCTAAAATTAAATTTTAATTTTAGAATAAAGATATTATCTAATATGCAATTTGATTATTCACTCCCAAATTTTGGAATAATCAATTAAAATATTGGTCAACTGTGGATGCTAAAAATCCACCAAGGAAAAAAGGTCTGGTCCATTATTGAAGTAAACGGCTAAGGGGCACCGAAGGCGTTAAGTACATGATAGAGGCATATGGTTATTACATGCCACCAAGAGGCCACACATTTACGAGGCCCCAGGCCTCATGAAGTCATTCCATGCTGTGAATATGGGAAAATCGTAAAAGAAGCAAGGCACCCAAGAAGAGGGCCTCGCAGAGTCCGAGGGCCTCGAATAGAGAGGCACCAGCCACCTACAGGCACAAGGGTGTGAATCTCCTTCAGACTCCTCGCGTGAAGATGCTTAGGCAGGCGCATAGGCGTGCCACCTCCCTCGAACTCGGCCTATGCGAGGCCCAATCCTCATGCACGGGTGTGAGGCCTAATGAGGCCTTCATGCCTTCGAGACCTCAGCATGTGCGGAGGCAGTGTAGTGAGGCTCTTAGCTCCTCAGTGGCATAGGCGTGGGTGCCTTGCATCTCGGCGCAAGGTTCGCGAGCTTAATTGGCGTGCACTTGCACGACCCTCCAGCGTACCCCTAGGCCTCGCATAGCGAGACCCTAGATGATAACATGATATCGTGAGGCGCCTATATGCACGAGACCATCTAGCCTCGTGTGCTACCAACATGTTGCACCTCCACGAGACCTGCATGCCTAGCAAAACCTTCTCGCCTCACGCGCTGCCACCATGTTGCGCCCCCGCGTGCCTCGTGCGTTGCCACCATGTTGTGCCCCCGTGAGACCCTCGTTCCTAGCAAGACCCTTTCGCCTCACGCGTTGCCACCATGTCACGCCCCTGCGAGACCCTCTCACCTCGTGTGCTCCCACCATATCGCGCCCCCGTGAGGCCCACGTGCCTTGCGCGCTACCACCATGTCGCGCCCCTGCGAGGCCCGCGTGCCTAGCGAGACCCTCTCACCTCGCGTGCTTCCACCATGTCACACCCCTGCAAGACCCTCTCACCTCGAGTGCTCCCACCATGCCGCACCCCCGCGAGACCCTCTCGCCTCTCGCGTAGCCATGAGGCATTGCGTGCATCGAGGACCTCTCTCTTGAAAAATTCAATGGAACCATCTTGTCAAGCCCCCATGAACCTCTTGAGGCATGTAGCTCACTGAAGAGGCCCTATCCCATTTTGGGGGAGGTGCCACCAGCAAGATGCACCTCACACGTAGGTTCCAAAGGAATTCCCAAGTATGCTTACTTAGCCAAATATTGAGGAGCTCAAGACATAAATGTGTTAGGAAAATATGTATTTGCCTTAATGGAAATTGATAATAATAATTACAACTCTATGCAAAATATTACAATAGACAAGGATTGATTAAATAAAGTGTTACAACTCTATAACTGAAAATACAAATGAAGAAGAAGAAGAAGAAGAAGAAGAAGAAGAAGAAGAAGAAGAAGAAGAAGAAGAAGAAGAAGAAGAATAGAAGAATAGAATAATGAAAATACAACTCAAAGCAAAATGTTACAAGTAAAGTAAAATGTTTGAAATAAAGAAAAGAAGATTACAACTCAAAACAAGAAATACAAATAAACAAAAGAGAAGAATATGAAGATGAAGGGAAATAGAATAGAAAGAAAGAACAAACAAATTAAATAGAAGCAACTCTCACTCACACTACCAAAGTGAAGAGTGTTGGGGATCACCAACTTGAACAAGGTTTGAAACCTTTGTCCAAAAGCTTATTTCCCCCTAACTCAAGCACTAAGGGATCTCTCACAGATTATAGGAAATGCTTTCTGGAATAATCAAGCCTCAAGGTGTTTCTAGCCAAGTGTTATAATGGATAGAAATGTTGTGTCTTACAAGTGAGCTATAGGCTCCTATTTATAGAGTTTAGAGACACCTTTTGAATTTCAAATTCCACCACCCCCCATGGCTGTTACCAATGTTTAATTGGATTAATATGTAATTAAAAAAGAGATTTAGGAGTTATTTGAGTTTTTTGAGCCGTTCAACAAAGATTGAAAAAACTGAAAAATTGGTCAGTTTTTGGCCAGTGGCCGCGGCCAGAGACATTAGTGGCCGCGGCCACTAGTCTCTGTCCCACAGGCCGCGGCCACCGACCAATTTTAGCACAAAAAATGTGTTGTTTTTCCAAACGGTTCTAAACCCTCCCAATTGATTTTGTAACTCCCAAAACACATTATTGGGGTTAAAATCATATCTCTAACAGCCATTTCACATATGGCTTTATGAAATTCATCTCAATATTGTGTAACAACAAATTTACACAATAAAGGGTAATATTTGGAAGTTACAAATTTGTAACACCAAATATGTTACATTATTTGGATATATCTCATATATCTAAATATTGTAACTCTCTATTATATGTTACAATATGTGACACTCTTTGTCACATTTATTTAATCTAAAACATTATATTATAATATAATATAATATTACATTATATTATAAAATAATATAACATTCCCCCACTAGATTAAATAGTTATCTATTGTAACACTTATTTAATCAATCATTATATTTTGAAATATAACATATCCCCCACTTGATTAAATAAGAACTCTCTCTTATAGGAGTCATTGCATTAGTGCATAAAGCAAAGTGTTTTTCAACTTGAACTTTACTATAGTGTAATCATCACAAAATTTGTTAAAAATTTGGTTGCACTAGGCATTGAACCATCTTTTCATGATAACAAATTGGTGATAACTCACACACCTTTGCGATGTTCACTTGAGACCTCTATGTCTCGTTTTGCACCGTTAATGGCCATGTGCACTTTCCATTCATGGACGTTCTTGAGAATACTCCCAATTCTCATGGGAGGTGGCACCACCCCTAGGTCCATATAGGTAGAATTCTTACAGTATTTTGTTACCAAAAATACTTGTCTTTACAAGACTGAATTCTATTAAAAAAAAACCTTTCGGTTTTAACCCTCCACTTGGTAACATACAAGTACTCAATATCTCAGATGGGACTTGTTTTGAGTACAACTAATATTCACTTGATTGACTTGTTATTACCTATTGAACCTAACACTAGTTGAATAACTAGTGTTAAGATAGGTTACCATCAATCGTGACTCTCTTTAGGGAGTTTAAGTCCCATCCCTTGAGATGATGCGGCCACTAAATCCCTCGTTAGTGGCTTAGTGAAAGGATCCCCCAGATTTTCACTTGTTCTCACATAGGATATTGAGATGACTCCTCTTTGAATCAATTCTCTTACATATCCATGTCTTAGACTAATGTGTCTAGAATTCCCATTATACATTCCGCTGTATGCTCTAGCCAATGTCGCTTGACTATCACAATGTATCGATATAGTAGATACATTATCTTTGATTAGGGGAATCTCTATCAACAGATCCCTTAGCCATTCAGCCTCTTTGCCGGTAGCAGCTAGAACTATGAACTCTGCTTCCATAGTGGAATGAGATATACAGGTTTATTTCTTGGAACCCCAAGAAATTGCACCTCCACCAAGTGTAAATACCCAACCAGTTGTGGACAAGTTGTCTCCAAGATTGGTGATGGCTGTCGTATACCACACAAATTTAACAATAATTTTTCTTTCAATACTTTCAATTATTTCAGTATAATAGCAAGTACAGGTCGAACCCACGAGGACTATCGTTCACTTTATTATTCAAGAATTAACACTAAAACTTAAAAGGGGATTTTGATTTTTTATGCAAAATTAAATAACATAAATTAGAAAGCAAAATAAAGATTTGGATTACGATATTAAAAAGCAGTTAAAGGTTAATCTCCACCCTCAACAATCATTCCTAATCACTAATAATAAATATTATTCCAATTTCTCAATTAAACTATTAACCCCGCATATAATGCTGAAGCAGTCAATTATCCTAGTCTCCCTATTATAAGTAATCAAGGCGAAGCGCTCAATAATTAACTCTTTTATCTAAGCAATAAATCTATGAAGCATACAATCTATTTAACTTAGATAAAGCATTAAGTTCTATGGAAACAAGTTAATTTAGGCAATAAATTAATGAGGCATATAATTCATTTAACCTAGGTTCTATTTTTCATGACAATCAACAATTTTTTTGACTTAACTATCAATTGCAATTTATCACACACACTTAGAATCCTAAACTATTAGGTGAGTAGTAATTCTAAGATAACAATTGAACAATGTAAAACCTTAATTAGTTGGCCACCTAACAAGAAATTACAAGATTCATAACATTCAATTGGAAATATAGAAACAATCTAATATTGAGAGAAATTGAAGAACAATATTCATTATTAATAATCAAGAATTCATGTCTTGGGTTTTGAATTAACCCTTAAACTAAAAAGAATCTACTCCATAATTGTAATCATAATCACAAACATAATTATAATTAAAATTAAAGAGATAAAGGGAAGAAAAAAACTAGATTGATGAACAAAAGTAATGTAGTCTTGTAGTCTTTTCTTCAGCCTCCTTTCAGTCTTTTTGTCTCTCTAAACCGTAATCAAAACTTAATCTAAAATTAACCCTAATAATTATTTATAGTCTCAATTAAATTCTAATTAAAAAGAAATAAAAAATCTGAAAACGACATCGCGAGCCGCGGCCTGAAAAATGCGAGCCGCGGCCTAGAACAAAACTGTGCCTAAATCTGTCCCTCAGGCAGCGGCCTGTCACCATAGGCAGCGGCCTGTTTGGAAGAAAAATCCTGAAAGTGCAATTTCCACTTAAAGTGCCGCGGCCTACCTCCAAATTCTTCAATTCTTGATCTTAGAAAGCTTCCACATTGCCACCACTTCCACATTTCAATCCCGAAAGCTTTGAATACTCCTAAAACTTTATTTTAACTACACTTGCCATCAAAATGTCAGATTTATCATCATAAAACGCAACGTAGAAAATATATGGTAGACTCACAAAACTTAGTGAAAACTATTAAAAATGCTATCATAACACCATCCAAGCATAGAAAAACTTAGCAAATATTAATACAAAAATGACCTTATCAATTGGATATCCAACTTGCATCTGTATATCCTTCTAATATCGAAGGAAATTTGGAGTAGTGAAGGCTTAGTCCTTTGGTTTTCTTGAGATAACCTAGGACTCTTCCAATTGCCTTCCAGTGATCCACATTTGGATTACTTGTAAACCTACTAAGTTTACTTACCGCAAATGCTATATCAGGTCTAGAACACTGGGCAACGTACATTAGACTCCCTATAGCACTAGCATACTCCAATTGAGCCACCATTCTTCCTTCATTCTTCTCTAGTTTTACACTATGATCGAATGGAGTATTGGCATCTTTAACCTTGAGATGGTTAAATTTGTTCAATACTTTCTCAACATAGTGGGCTTGCCCTAACGCAAAACCCCCACTATGTTTCTTTACTTTGATACCGAGTATGGTATCAACTTCTCCAAGATCTTTCATCTTGAAGGTTGATGATAGAAACCTCTTCGTTTCTTCAATCCCTTTCACGCTATTACTTAGAATAAGCATGTCATCCACATATAAGCAAATAATGATCACATATCCCTTACAAGTTTTGGAATACAAACATTTGTCTCCATTGTTATGTCTAAACCCATTAGACATGATGGCCTGATCAAATTTCTCATGCCATTGCTTAGGAGCTTGTTTCAATCCATATAAGGATTTTACAAGTCTACAAACTTTATGTTCATATTTTGGTAGGAAAAACCCTTCAGGTTGTTCCATATAGACCTCCTCATTGAGGTCACCATTAAGGAATGCCGTTTTTACATCCATTTGATGAACATACAAGTTGTGTATAGAAGCTAAAGCGAACAAAATTCTTATAGAAGTTGTTCTTGCAACAGGCGCATAGGTATCGAAATAATCGATACCCTCTTTTTGCCTAAACCCTTTAGCTACTAATCTAGCTTTAAAGGTTTGGATAGTGCCGTCAGTGTGGTATTTTATCCTAAATACCCACTTACATCCAATTGGCTTAGACCCCGGTGGGAGGTCTACCAATTCCCAAGTGTTATTGGAAAGAATGGAATCCATCTCATCATTGATGGCTTCTTTCTAAAATGCACTATCTCTCGATTGCATAGTTTCTCTATAAGTCTTAGGATCATCCTCAACGAGAAGTACAATAGGAATTTTCCTAATGACTTCCTCTCTATTTCCTTCTACCATGTAGAATGAAATTCGTTGCAAATCTATCTCATCCACTACTAGACTTTTATGATTTTTAAGCCTTGACTTCTTCTAGGTTCAAAGGGTTGCTTTACATCCTTTTGAGAATTCTCCTCTTGAGAATCAACTTTGGATGTAGAAGTTTGAGAATTGTTCTCATATAACAAATTCTCTTTTATAGATGTTGAAGCTTGAGAATTGTTGTCACATAACATATTCTCAAAAAATTCAACTTCTCTAGATTCAATCACAATATTAGACTCTAAGTCTAATAGCCTATAAGCTTTACTATTGTTGGCATAACCAACAAAAGTACACTTTATGGCTCTTGAACCTAACTTTGTTCTATTAGGTTCGTTTTTCTTGCAATATGCAAGACACCCCCACACTTTGAAATACCCTATGTTGGGTTTTCTTCCTTTCCATAACTCATATGGAGATATCTCATTTTTCTTCATCGATATTTGATTAAGAATGTGACAAGCGGTTAAAAGCGCTTCACCCCATAAGTTGAAGTTCAACTTAGAAAATACCAACATATAATTTATCATCTCTAGATAAGTCTTATTTTTCCTTTCGGCAACACCATTGTGTTGTGGTGTATAAGTTGCAGTGCACTCATGAATTATACCATTTTCTTCACAAAATGTATTGAATTCATTAGAGAAGTACTCTCCTCCTCTATCACTTCTTAGCACCTTAATCTTTTTATTTAGTTGATTTTTAACTCTAATTTATACAATTTAAAAGCATCAAAAGTCTCATCTTTATGCTTTAAAAGAAACACATAGGTATATCTACTAAAATCATCTATAAAAGTAAGAAAATACCTTTTACCACCTATAGTTAAAACACCATTTAGTTCACAAAGATGACTATGGATTAAATCTAGTAAATTAGATGATCTTTCTACACTAGGAAATGGTTTCTTAATCATTTTCGCCTTAACACATGTTTCACATTTGCCATAGTTTTTAATATTGCATGCAATCATACCACATTTTACTACTCTTTTCATGGTAGAAAAACCTATATGCGATAGTCTAAGATGCCACAAAAATAAAGAATCATACTCAACAATATAGGCGGAATTAGCATTTTTATTGGTAACATTGAAAGTTACATCATTGGTGCACAATTTAACCATACCCTCACAAGAGTACCCCTTTCCCAAAAATACATTTGATTTGGTAAGTATAAATTTACCGGACTCAAAAACAGCTTTAATGCCGAGCTTGCCGAGAAAATCACCACTTACCAAGTTTCTACTCATTTCGGGAACATAAAGTACATTCACTAATGTAACTTTCTTGCCGTAGGTGAAGTAGACTTCAATAGAACCTTTGCCAAGTACCTTGGATTTGCCCTCATTGCCCATTTGAATCTCATGGTTGCCCTTTGACTCTTCAAAGGTCTTGAACAATTATTTGTCATAGGTGACATGGACGGTGGCACATGTATCATACCACCATCCTTTCACCTTGCCTTGGACCGCATTCACCTCACTAAGGGTAGAAACTATGTTTTCCTCTTGAGTTGCATTCACCTTAGGTCCTTGTTGGTCTTTTCTATGTCTACACTCTCTAGCATAGTGACCCTTTTTCCCACACACAAAGCAAGGACCTTTCTCGCCCTTAAACTTGTTTGGGTTGGTTTTTGGACCCAAAGGTTTCTCATTACCCTTTTCCCTTTATTTTTGGGATGTTTCGGTTGTGACACCGCATTTGCTTTGGAAGTCTCTCCATTAGACCCCTCCACAAGTTTATCTCTACATATCGATTCCTCTTCGATTCGAATATGATTTTGGATCTCCTCCAAAGAATAATCCTCATTTTAATGAAGGATTCTTTTCCTAGAGCTCTTCCAAGTTGGTGGTAATTTAGCCACTATAGCACCAACTTGAAAGGCCTCGGGAAGCTCAATCTTTAAAACTTTCAGTTTGTTAACAAGTATTTGCAATTCATGAATTTGAGGAAGGATAGGTTTATCACCAAAAAAATTTGAAATCGAAGTATTGAGATATCAAAAACTTTTTGGTACCTTCCTCTTCCGCCTTAAACTTTTTCTCAAGTGCATCCCATATCTCCTTGGCCGATTTGGTCTTGGTGTAGAGGTCATAGAGCCTATCGGAAAGGGCGTTGAGGATATGACCCCTACAAAGGAGATTGTCCTCCTCCCTCTTTCTTCTCTTCTTTACCTCCTCGGGAGTGTCCTTGTCAGATGGTGTTGGGAGAGGTTCTAGAGTGGATTCTAGAATGTAGGCGATTTTGAGAGTGGTCAAAAGGAATCTCACCTTGTCTTGCCACCTAGTGAAATTGGATCCATCAAACCTATCCAATCTCACTAGGTCTTGATTCATTATCTTGATGGTCTCCCCTTCCATTGATACAAAAAAGGGATAAGCTTTTGAATGTTAGGAAAATATGTATTTGCCTCAATGGAAATTGATAATAATAATTACAACTCTATGCAAAATATTACAATAGACAAGGATTGATTAAGTAAAGTGTTACAACTCTATAACTGAAAATACAAATGAACAAAAGAAGAAGAAGAAGAAGAAGAAGAAGAAGAAGAATAGTGAAAATACAACTCAAAGCAAAATGTTACAAGTAAAGTAAAATGTTTGAAATAAAGAAAAGACGATTACAACACAAAACATGAAATACAAATAAACAGAAGAGAAGAATATGAATATGAAGAGAAATAGAATAGAAAGAAAGAACAAACAAATTAAATAGAAGCAACTCTCACTCACACTACCAAAGTGAAGAGTGTTGGGGATCACCAACTTGAACAAGGTTTGAAACCTTTGTCCAAAAGCTTATTTCCCCCTAACTCAAGCACTAAGGGATCTCTCACAGATTATAGGAAATGCTTTCTGGAATGATCAAGCCTCAAGGTGTTTCTAGCCAAGTGCTCTAATGGATAGAAATGTTGTGTCTTACAAGTGAGCTATAGGCTCCTATTTATAGAGTTTAGAGACACCCTTTGAATTTCAAATTCCACCAACCCCCATGGCTGTTACAAATGTTTAATTGGATTAATATGGAATTAAAAAAGAGATTTGGGAGTTATTTGAGTTTTTTGAGCCGTTCAACAAAGATTGAAAAAACTGAAAAATTGGTTAGTTTTTGGCCTGTGGCCGCAGCCAGAGACATTAGTGGCTGTGGCCACTAGTCTCTGTCCCATAGGCCGCGTCCACCAACATTCAGTGGCCGCGGCCATCGACCAATTTCAGCACAAAAAATGTGCTGTTTTTCCAAACGGTTCTAAACCCTCCCAATTGATTTTGTAACTCCCAAAACACATTATTGGGGTTAAAATCATATCTCTAACAACCATTTCACATATGACTTTATGAAATTCATCTCAATATTGTGTAACAACAAATTTACACAATAAAGGGTAATATTTGGAAGTTACAAATTTGTAACACCAAATATGTTACATTATTTTGATATATCTCATATATCTAAATATTGTAACTCTCTATTATATGTTACAATATGTGACACTCTTTGTAACATTTATTTAATCTAAACATTATATTATAATATAATATAATATAATATTACATTATATTATAAAATAATATAACAAAATGTACCCCATTAAAGTGGTGGAGTGGATGGAATTCACGTACATGTACAGAAGACACAAACAAGACAAAAGGAACCAAGGTAGTGTACAACACCCATACCCTTCAAGTAGTGGTCGTATAAGAATGGTACATGGAAAGTAACCCCTTAGCACGCCTATGAGGTTCATACCCGACAAGTAGTGGAGGTACGACATGGTACCATGGCAGGAGTACTTTTGTAGACCCCTGACACATATTGGAGTCGACTACCACTCCTCCGACAACACTACTACCTGCAGCCTGGATATGCAACTCCTTGTCTCTTCGGGACCATAGTGTACCAAGTGCCATTAGAGCTCACCTATATATAGAGCCTCACTTCATCATTGAGGGGGGGGGGGGGGGGGTTGGAAAAATGATGTAACATGAGACTATTCTAAGAGTAATATACAAGTTCTCTTCTATTGTTCACTTGTAACTTCTCTTGAAATTTATACAAGTTCTTTTGAGTTCGTAAGTCTCTGATCAAGTCTTTGAGTTTTCCATCCATTTTTCGTTGACGAGTTTCTGCCGTCAACAGCTTGGCACCGTCTGTGGGAAGGACGACTATCAATCTGTTGTTCTTCCATCAATTTTGACAAGAAAAAAAGTCAAGGCGTTCAAAACGCCTACGGGAATCTCAAGATACTGAGATCCACCTTGACGAAGGCCAACCAAAAGCCTCCAGAAGAGACCCTCCGCCACCTGAGAATGGAGGCATGCCAGAGGAACATTCAATCTCTGGAGAGGAGAAGAAGGTATCACTGCCGACAGTCCAACCTAGGGGAGGTCATTGCGAACCATCTACGACCCGTGTGGGTGGCCTGAGTATGAACCATGCTTCGGCCGCTAGGATCCATTCCCCTCCTTGCACAAGCCCGACAACAGTTTGCGGGTGCACTCTGTGAGTCCCAGCTCCAAAATTCGCTTTTACGAGAATGAGATACGCAAGTTGCACATAAAAAATCAAAGGCTGGAAGCCACAATAGAGAACATGCAGGATGTGTGAGTGACTTGCTACAAGGAAGGTCAAGCATGCCTCTTCCCCAGCATAGGAGAAAAAAGCATGCATGAGGAGAAACCACCATACCAGTGGACGGTGACAAAACAGAGCTCTCCACTTGTTGTACCCCTCGCCCAAAATGCAAGGAAGATTGTACACCAGTCGCAAAACCTGGCGCGAACCCCACCTACGGGAGGTGCAAACCCAAGACTACCCCCACAAAAGCTTCTCCTGACTTGGGGGAGAAATTTAACTCGAGAGGGTCCGAGGTAAAAACCACACCCCCCGCAGCTCCCTCGAGGGACACAACCAAATCAAGGGTTCAGTCTGAGAACCCACAAGACTCCTTAAGCAAAAAGAGGAGGGAACTAGACATCGAAATGCAATGCCATCGAGGAAAGATTATCACTGCACTCGGGGGGCACAGAGATGACGAAGAATTTAACCATGATTCGCCCTTCGCAAGGGAGATCTAGGTTGAGCAACTCCCCACCAGCTTCAAAGAGCATTGCATGACTCCGTACAAGGTTACTACGGATCCAAAGTATCACTTAGACTCATTCAATAACTTGATGAGGTTAAGGGGGGTCAACAACAGAGCAAAGTGCCATTGCTTTGTCGTTACACTTAAAGGAGTTGCATACAAGTGGTTCAAGAGATTATAAGGCTAGGAACCATCAAGTCATGGCAGCAATTCTCTGGCAAATTTCTTCAGCAACACCATGCAGTATGTGATTACGTTATGCCAATTACCAGCCTCACTAACATAAAACAAGGCGAGAATGAAATTCTAAAGAGCTATATCCATAGGTTCAATTTGGAAGCAACAAAGCTGGGAAGTTCAACTAAAGAGGAGTTCAAGATGGATATTACAGCCGGAGTTTGTCTAGGAAGCAAGTTATGGGGTAACATGCTCAAGGGAGAGGTTACAAACTTAGAGGACTTCTTTGAAAGAGCAGAGAGGTATATATGTGTGGAAGAGGGCCATAAGAACTTGCATGTTGAGGAAAGCGAACCTTCCTCCAATCACCCTTCTACCAATACATCTGAAGATTCTGTTTAGAAGAGAACGTCGTGATAGAGGAGTCGCTGATCAAGTTGAAAATTGGAAGAGTACTACAAAAAGGCTTCAAAGAAGAAGCTAGTAGGATTCATCAAATCATCGCAATCGGCCCCCATAAAGATCCAAAGAAGTCACCTAGCTGATTCCAGAGATTTGGAATTATTAAAGCATATCGGAGAGAACGAAACACGAAGTACTTGGCAAGAAAGATTCGACAAACCACTTACGAGGTATCGGACCCAACCTCAACATGCACCTAGCCATGGGAAAAGTAGGCTCCTAGCCTCATGAGCCTCAATAGGTGCTTGGCCAAGTGCGGAACATGCATCTAGCCTTACGACATACATATATATAAAAGTACTTATAATACATATATGTGAGAGCGGTGAACCTTATGAGACAACATTTGAATCTATAAGGACTAGCTACCCTTATAAAATCTAAAAAAGTCAAAAGGTCCCTCAAACGTGACCTCTTCGCGAACAAACCCATCCTGTAAAAGGACCACGTCCTAGAAGATGAAAGGGGAACCCAAAGAGATCCCCAAGCCTAGATCGACTAAGTCGCCTTACCAAGGGAAAAAGGGCCTTGAAAATAGGTGTTCGCAAGGTTTCACAAGGACCATCTCCCTATAAGGGTCCCGACTCGAGGAAAGATCACCTCAAAAACCAAAAAAGGGTCTCAAAGAAGACGCTTATGAAAAAGGGTCTCAAAAAAGACGCTTATGAAAAAGGGTCTCAAAGAAGACGCTTATGAAAAAGGGTCTCAAAGAAGACACTTGAAAAAAGGGTCTCAAAGAAGACGCTTGCAAAAATAGTACTATGCCTAATGATGAGAAGGACGCTTCTCGCAATAAATAAAACGCGCGCGTAAAAACATATAAAAGGATAACGAGAGCCCGAAGGGCCAACATATCCTTACAAGTAGTCAAGGTGCACCAACAGACACGAATCACACACAATAGAGAGGTCCAAAGAGAACCTTTTCAAAATAAAGGGGTGCTATTAAGAGACCCGTGTGCATAAAGGCGCATGATAATGCTCTGTCACAAGATAAGGATAAAACATAGCGGAACTCGTTAAAAGTTCCTCATGAAGAAAACACGAAATCTGAAAAAACCTCTTAGGTTAAGTCAAGACCCATTACAACCAAATCAAAGTAAAAATAAAGAAGCTGCCCACACATGGGACCAAAAGACGAGGAAGGAGAGAACTTCATGGTTTCCTGTTGCGAGCACTCCACTCGGAAACCTTAGCAACCTCGCGGTCACCAAATGAGGAAAATTCAGGGCCAAGATTCTATTCCATATAAGAACTTTAGCTTCGGCTCTTTTCCTACTCTTGGACGGAGATGGAGTCTTCTCTACAACCGCCCCTATCTCATGTATGGCCTCAACGAACTGTTTCTCAAGTCCCCGAATCTTGGCAACAAGCTGATCATTCTTCGCCCCGGCCAGAGGTAGATCTTTTGTCGACATCAGTTATACATCAAGGGTATCAATCGATAGACAAGAACTAATAGACCTCCTGCTCGAGTTGATCTGTTGGTAAAAAAGAACAAACCAACAAGACAAAGGGGCCACAATAAAGAATGATAAAGCCCTCTTCACTCTGAAATTTGACAAGTGCTAGATACGCGTAAAGCACCCAGGGTAACAACTTAAGAGCACCACCCGAGAGCAAAGCTTGTCTGAACAACGCTTTTTTGGCTCTTCGGGTAGGAGTGTCTCAAGCTTCTTCCTGAGGCCTGACATTTTTACAACAATGACACTCTTGGGATCTATATAGAAGGATGATTGGCAGTAATTAAGCTTCAAAGGAATCCTAAGGATCACCACCCATGCTTTGAAGACACCATAACGAAGAGTCTACCAGAGCGCCTAAAGGCCCTCTCCTAGACTTGGGGGCAAGTGTGGATGCTAAAAATCCACCTAGGAAAAAAGGTCTGGTCCCTTATTGAAGTAAATGGCTAAGGGAAACCGAAGGCGTTAAGTACATGAAAGAGGCAGATGTTTATTACATGCCACCAAGAGGCCACACATTTGCGAGGCCCCAGGCCTCACGAAGTTATTCCATGCTATGAATATGGGAATATCGTTAAAGAAGCAATGCACCCGAGAAGAGGGCCTCGCGTAGTGCCTCGCAGAGTCCGAGGGCCTCACATAGAGAGACACCAGCCACCTGCAGGCACAAGGGTGCACATCTCCTTCGGACTCCTCGCGCGAAGATTCTTAGGTAGGCGCATAGGCGTGCCACCTCCCTCAGACTCAGCCAAGGGCCTCGCATAGCGAGGCCCAAACCTCATGCGTGGGTGTGAGGCCTAACGAGACCTTCATGCCTTCGAGACCTTAGCGTGTGTGGAGGCGGTCTAGTGAGGCTCTCAGCTCCTCAGTGGCATAGGCGCGGGTGCGTTGCATCTCGGTGCAAGGTTTGCGAGCTTCATTGGCGTGCACTTGCACGACCCTCCGGCATACCCTTAGGCCTTACATAGTGAGACCCTAGATGATAACATGGTCTTGCGAGGCGCCTGTATGCGCGAGACCCTCTAGCCTTGTGTGCTACCAAGATATTGCACCTCCGCGAGACTCGCATGCCTAGAGATACCTTCTCACCTCATGCGCTGCCACCATGTCGCGCCCCCACGAGACCTATGTGCCTCGCGCACTGCCACCAGGTCGTGCCCCCGTGAGACCCGCATTCCCAGCGAGACCTTCTCGCCTCATGCACTGCCACCACGTCGCGCCCCTGCGAGGCTCGCGTTCCTAGCGAGACCCTTTCGCCTCGTGTACTCCAACCATGTCGTGCCCCCGCGAGCCCCGCGTGCCTCGCACACTGCCAGCACCCCTGCAAGGCCCGCGTGCCCAGCGAGACCCTCTCGCCTCGCGTGCTCCCACCATGTCGTATCCCCGTGAGACCCTCCCGCCTCTCGCATAGCCATGAGGCATTGCGTGCATCGAGGACATCTCTCTTAACTAATTCAATGGAACCATCTTGTCAGGTCCCCATGAACCTCTTGAGGCATGTAGCTCGCTGAAGAGGCCCTATCCCATTTTGAGGGAGGTGCCACCAGCAAGATGCACCTCACACGTAGGTTCCAAAGGAATTCCCAAGTATGCTTACTTAGCCAAATATTGAGGAGCTCAAGGCATAAATGCACCCCATTAAAGTGGTGGAGTGGATGGAATTCATGTATATGCATGGATGTTACAAACAAGACAAAAGGAACCAAGGTAGTGCACAACACCGATACCCTTCAAGTAGTGGCCGTATAAGAATGGTACCTTGCAAGTACCCTTTTAGCACGCCTATGAGGTTCGTACTCGACAAGTAGAGGTACAACATGGTACCATGGTAGGAGTACTTTTGCTGTCCCCTGACACATACTGGAGCCGACCACCACTCCTTCGACAACACTACAACTTGCAGCCTGGATATGCAGCTCCTTGTCTCTTTGGGACCACAATGTACCAAGAGCCATTAGAGCTCACATATATATAGAGCCTCACTTCATCATTGAGGGGGGGGGGGGGGGGGGTTGGAAAAATGATGTAACATGAGACTATTCTAAGAGCAATATACAAGTTCTCTTCTATTGTTCACTTGCAACTTCTCTTGAAATTTATACAAGTTCTTTTGAGTTCGTAAGTCTCTGATTAAGTCTTTGAGTTTTCCATCCATTTTTTGTTGATGAGTTTTTTCCGTCAACATCAACTATTCTCTTTATATATAAAACAAATTCTTGATAAAAAATTATATAAAGAGATTTCAAGACATAAAATTGTCACCAAAATGACAAAATTCTAAAACCATGTAAATGGTATAAATTTTTTTAAATCCCAAATGAACTCATTAAAGCATCTGAAATGATGAAATCCATTTTAAATGGTATCTCAAAGAGGTCATTTACCTCAACAAAAAATCTCAAAAGTGGTATTTTACCTCAAAATCCAAAAGTGCACTAAAGTAACTTCAAAACCATGTAAAATGGTATTCCAAAGAGGTTTTTCGCCTCAAAGCATCTCTAAAATAAGAATACTCAAATTTCAAAGTGAGGTTGTCAACCTCAAAAATTCTAAAATAACTATGTTCTGAACTACGTTTGACTTGATTCCTCTAAAGTATACATAGGCAACTTAGTCACTAAAACTAAGTGTAGTCACATGAACCACAAATTCCCAAAATTCTCAAATATCAAGCACAACTCTCGAAATTCCATAAAAGGTAATTCACCTCGGAATTTTTCCTAACTTCCAAAACACTAAATGATTCCATAATATGGTCATCTGCTGGAATTTCATAAATTTCTAAAAATACCATGAATTCCAATGAATGGTCATTTACCGAAATTCTTCCACTTATTTTCCAAAATATCTATTTAGAACTACAAGTGACTTGATCCTTCATAAAGAAGGTATGTAGGTAGCTCAGTCACTCAAATTTACTAAGAGCAGTCACAATTCTAAATTCCTCAAAATTTTCCCAAAATTACACAAGTACTTAATATCATCATAATTGGAATCAAAAGGTTTTCCTTTAAATAAAAAGGGTAGTAATTAAGAGTGTTGATGTAATGCCCTGGTTACCCCAGAATAGTTACGGTGAATAGTGAACCGGAAATTTGACTCACTACCCGAGTCCTTTGGCTAAAAACGTGATCTAGGTACTATTAACAGGTTAAGGTGAAAAACCAGTAAAAAGGAAAGGATATATTCCATTAAGTAAATAAATTGCTCATGAGCCTTTTAAAATGTTTACAAGTAGTTCGTAATACAAAAGAGTTGCTATTGTTTCAAATTTACAGTCCCCGCCGGCCTAAGCGGCAAAAATAGGGTAAACCCTTAGTCCCTCTGAGAACTCCTTGACCGTGGCGGTCAAGCGGCCCTGTATGTACATCACGTCGCCCAAGCTCTCCACTCAAGGCTGGCCAAGCTTTTCCTTTCCTTTACCTGCACCACATAGCACCCATGAGCCAAGGCCCAGCAAGAAAACATAGTAAGACATGATATAATATCGACAACGATCATAATAACCATTCAGGACTATCAGTCCAACAAATAGGTGACAATAGCCAAAAGTCACAGTAATGAGCATCGCTCCCTCTAGCCATGTGACGATAGGGTCACCAGGGCTTAACTGATAGGTGATTTCTTTCATAAGCTTATTCAGGACAGGTGCATGGTGATTGGTCACCAACATAACCTTCCTCACGACTCTAGAGTCGAAACTATGGACAACGTCCCTTAGCCACGTGACAAACGGTCACCGGGGTCATACACCTTGGCTATAATCATCTGGTCGTAGACCAGACAAGCACTTATAAGTTCTTCGACCTTAGGGTCGGTCCCGCATTAATGCCATAGAGCCATTCAATGCGTGATCATCGACTTTAGAGTCGGTCCCTGACTAGTCAGTGTCTCAAACAGGTATTCAGCATTCACTAGCATTTAACATGCAATCCATGTTCACATAAATCAACCAACATGCCTCAATATCAAACCATGCATGTCATATACCTATACAGGGTGCAACTGTATTCATACACTATTTTCTTACCTCTGGTTCGAGTGAGAATTATTATATGAACGACCCCTGAGAACGATCAACCTTTAAAATTCTTGACGGTCACCTGGTCATAACCAAATTATAGAATTTATCAATAAAAATGATAACCGAGGGTTCCCAAACCAAATCCCAGCCCCCCGAGACATCAAATACTACCCAACCGGGTACTAGGTCCAACCCCGAGGCCTATGGTTTGAATCCCCAAGTTAAAAACCACATTCTAACAAAATTGGCCTTAAGGGCCGCGGCCCTCCCCTGCTGCGCGCCCTCAAACAGAGAGGGCTCCCTGCCTGCCAAACGCCAAGGGCCGCGGCGCACCCCTGCTGCGCCGCGGCGCCTAGCCCAGAACAGCAACATGCCCACGCACGAACCAGTTTTTTCCCTGTGCGATTTCCTCTCAAACCAGTCCCTCAAACCTTCATAAAACCTCTTCCAAACATGTAATTAAACCCCCAAATAACACCCTTAGCTCACCCTCATCAAACCCCAATCAAACTAACACTAAAACCCCCTTTGATTCTCACTTCCCACATCAAAACTCTAAGGCTGAAACTAACAATCAAAACAGAGCATGTATAAAAACCAGTGGCTAAAGCTCACCTTGGAACCGGTTTTGGACCTCCCTCACAAGCTAAAACAAGTCTCCAATCCAGCCCTTAAGTTTCCCTAGCTTGAATTCCAACCAAGAACTCAAAACTCTCAAAGGAGAAGTGAAGAAGATGATGTACGGGAAAGGAAGAAGCAAACCCCTGTTTTTGTTCTGTTTATTCCACCACCTTCTACAACCACTTAAGTCTCATATATCCACCCCTAAAATGACCAAATTACCCTTGTGTCATCTAAAGCCTTTCAAGCTAATCTAGGGGTAAAATTGGTACTTCCCGCTTACACCGTTAATCATAATTAACGCTTCCCAATTCCCGCTAATCTCAATATCCTCAACACCAATAATTCATATCCCGTTACCCTAAAATCCCCGGTAACGCTATAACCATTAATATCACCCCGAGACTCACCCCGAGCCCCGAGCTCAAACCTGTTATGACCAAACCGATAAATCATGTTTAAAGATCGTCTCATGTCGAAATACCCGAACCAACCCACATTATACTGTGGTCTCACAATATATCATTAACACGCAAACAAATATTCAATTATACCCTCAACGGGCCAAATTACCAAAATACCCCTGTAAACAAATGTGGACTCACATGCACGCATTTAACATCATATTATAATATAATTCTCATAAACGTGCATAAACACATTTAATGGCATAATTAAACAGTTATGGCCCTCCCGGCCCTCTAATCCAGCCATTAACCATAATAGGGAATCCGGGGCATTACAGTTGACTGGTTTTTTGGTCAACTAACACGGAGTTAAAATAATTAATTAGAGAGCTTTCATTTAGACAATCAATGAACCATAAATAAGCCAAGAACCTAATAACTATGAGCAATGAATGATAAAATACACCAGAAATTATAGAGGTTCGGCCCCAAGAAATGACAATGACCTACTTTCTCTTTAATTTGTATTGATCTTTAAGGTTTACACAAGATGACCAGTGAAAATAAGTACGATTCTAAGTGTAAAAACAATACAGAATGGCAGAAATCACTGCTAAGTGTTCCTAGCAGACTGGTCGGTATATTTCTGGTGCTAGTCGGTAGGCTAAAAATCTCCTCCCTTCCACAATGGTGGATGACTTGTATTTATATTGTGCCCAACGCCCAGGAAGTTGCGCCTGCATCGTAATTGCTGGAAAATTTCCCTTCCTTTTCACGGGTAGTTGCAGTCCAATTCTTCAGGAGTTCGATCGAGTTTTCAGGTGAACTGTTAGGCGTGAGGAGGATGTAACTGACTTCATCTGACCAGGTATACCGGGTTTCCTGGAGAGCATACCGAGCAGCCACTTTTTTGGTAAGCATACCGTGCAATTACTTTCCTGGTGAGCATACCGCGAAGTAATTGTTATTCATTTAGCAAGTGTGCTCTCTCCAGCTTGTTTGACTGTTGGATGCCTATGCCGCGTGTCAAGAATATGATGACAGGTGCCCACAATATGATGCCACGTGTCCAACCTTCATGCCATGTCAGCTATGTATATTTTTGGGATAACAAAGAGGTTATTCTTATAATCTTGGATGGGTCGAACTCAAATTAATAAACTCTTATACGATAAAATTGGCATAGGTGAAATTGTATTTGGCATTAATTTTAATATATTAAATTTGAATTTTTTGTCTAACATGATTTTTGGCATGCCTGGTGGGACCCATTCTCCTTTTCATCTCCAAATATGATGATTTTACAAATTCAAAATTTGCGTGCTAACCTTTTTGTTTATGTTACAGGAGGAAAATGGCACCACACGTTATTGTTTACTTCCATCAGTTACAAACTATCAACACTAACAATGGATAGAAGCCTAAGAGGAATAAGATTTTGGCCTCATTCTCTATTGGCAGGTTGCTTATCACTTACAGTGTACCCCAACCAATGTTGCACTTGAAAACCACCACTGAAGCTCGGGAAGTTTTTAAAGCCAAGGTTACTAGAGGCACCACCAAAACTTAGGAAGCCTTGAAAGGCAAGGCAACTAAGGGTTTCAAAAAGAGGCAAAATCATTCCATCAAAAGAAACAACGCCAAAATTGCGAAAGCTTTTGCCCCATTGCTTTATGAGGTAGTCAAAACTACCAAAGAAAAATCACTACCAATCATGGGTTACTCAATTAATAATCACAGGGAATCGAACCAACAATTTGTTCAGATTATGATCAATTCTATCCCTATCAACTTGCCCATGGTGGCATCTGTGATGGTCATTTTGGTCGTGGATGAAGAAATTACACCAACTCCCCAAACTTTGAGGATCACCAAGGCAACAAAATCTTCATCTACACCTAGTACTCCCAAAATGTCAAAGCTAGTAAAAGGTGACTCTATTATGCCCAAAGTTGGAATACTAGCAAAATCTGCACAGTCAGAAATTCCAACAAAAAGCTCATCTTGTCATCAAAGACAGCAACAACCACTCATGGAAGAGACTAGGAATCCGTTGGATCACCTGAGATTAGATGGAGGGTTAAAGACACTTTCCTCTTTCCCAAAGAGGGCTAGAAGTTCACATTCGCGAGTTCCTAAAGCAAACCTTTGCTCGTTCTTCAATAAAAGAGAAGGATGGTCAACAACTCAGAAAGGACAAAGTGAATGGGTATTTCTTCCTGGGTACCGGCCCACAAGAGTTGACCAAAATATTGAGTCTACACCCTACACGGGACCTATAACTCGTTCAAGAGCTCGTACTATGAGCAAAACGGGTAATGAAAATCCTTTAAAATCCTCGACTCGAGAAGTGGGAAGTAGTATGTCAGAAGCCTCCATGAATGATACTTATTTCAGTGATCATGAAAAGGTGGTTCCCAATGAGCTCATTTCTCAGTTTGAAGCACTAACAATCGGTAATGATAAAAATATGCTAATGTTAGTAACTTGAGCAATGAGTCTAGAAGAGGAGGTGCAAGAGCTTCACAAGAGATTAGCAGAAAGAGACGAAGAAGTTGCTCGACTTTCTACACAATTAGCACAACAAGCTAATGTTAATGCATCAAAACAAAAAGAGGCTGAAGTTGGGCAAAATCTTCATCCTCAATACCTCCGCCAATCAATGTGCAATCACCATGAGCCGGTGCACAACCATCATCAGATCTGAAAACTTTGACCATGGAAAGTATTTGAGAGTACCAGGCTGCTACAAGCATGCCTATTCTTGGATATCACAAACCTTATTTGACCTACTATGATCAAATTCTGTTTCCAGCAAACTACATTAGACAAAAATTTGAAAAGTTTGATGGAATCGAAGGGTCTCCCTATGAACATCTGGCATATTTCACCTCTGCGTGTGGTGAATCCGCTCAGTCAGATGCACTTTTGATCAGACAATTTGTGCAATCACTAAAGGGAGCAGCCTTTACATGGTATGCCCAACTTTCACCAGGGTCCATAAATACCTGGGATGATATGCAAAAGACCTTTTTAGCTCAATTTGTCAATTCAAGAAAGGCGATATACATCCATGATCTGGTGGAAACCAAACAAATGCCTAATGAAAATGCAAACGAATTCATTACAAGATGGAGAAGTCTCAATCTCCAATTTCTGGAAAGGCTATCGGAACAAGCTGCAGTTTCGATGTGTGCTAGGAACCTCAACCCTGAGGTTCCCACTTTTGTTGGCACAATAGAGCCTAAAACCTTGAATGAGCTACTGTCAAAAGCATGTAATGTGGAGATTCAAATTGCTTAGCAAAAGGGTGGCTTGCAAAAGTCCTACCCAAAAATTGATAACAAAAGGGCACCGAAGAAAGGGGAGTCAATGGCCACCTTTGTTAATGCTGACAATAATAAGGATAGGGAAAAAATGTGAGAGCCACCAAAGAAATTAACTCTCAAAGAAAGAAAAGAAGTCAAAAATTCATTTGGTGATGAAGATGTCGAACAAATTTTTGATGAGTTAATAAATTCCAAAGCTATTAAGCTCCCCGAGCCTAAAAGACCTAACGAAGTCAACAAGATTAATGATCCAAATTATTGTCGATATCACAAAATTGTCAGCCATCCGATGAAGGATTGTTATGTCCTCAAAAACATCATTGAAGGCATTATTAAAAGAAAAGAGATCGAGATAGATTCTTCTTTTGCAAAAGCAACTACGAATGCAACTTCATTAATTAAAAATGACCAACTGTTACATAGAGATGTAATTTCTGTAGCATTTGAAGTTGATAAAGAAGTTACAATAGTTCCAGCTCATTCCGAGATGCCAAAGTCAGGTAATCCAAATATTCCTACTTTGTATGAACTTATGACGGAACCAATATGGAGTTGTGGGACGACTGGTCCGATAGTGAAGAAGAGTTAGAAAGTACGTGGTAGACATGCTCTCGAAAAAAATCTACTAAAGTACAAGGTTCATCCTTAACAAAAAAAATTTCCTCTGAAAGATCTGGAGTCAAATTTTGGGGCAAAGCGAGACCAAAGAAGAACGACAAAAAGAAAAAGGCCAAAAAAAAAAGGCCTATCCATAAAGAGGATGAACACAAGTAAAGAAGAAATTTCATAACTCTAGAAGAGTTCATGCCAGAGAAGCTGCGTAAATATGACTATCACTCATAATGAGGATTAAGTGTTGAGTTGTTGCATGGCTATACTTACAGAAGAAATCATAATTCTGACTTATTGGAAAATGAAACTGAGGTAGATGAGATTACTATACAAGACATGCACAGGAAAATCGTTGAAAAGAAGCAAAAGAGCTTGAAAAAGCTAAGCATGATATTCAATTCGGAAAACCTTCATCCTCGATCAATAAAGAAATATGCAGTGATAGTCGCCAAAGCAAAGGTAATGGTGATCACGAGATGATGCGAGCAATATATGACATGTTGGCTCATTTAAAACACATCCCTGCTCTTTTGAGTGTCTACGATGCTTTACAAATGTTTCCTGAGCATAGAAATGCTCTGGTCGTTGCATTAACAAGTCCTGAATTTTATACGGAGCAGATAGAGCCCATTAAACCTACGCCACTTGAGGGAAATGCTTCTTGTATGATATGCATTACTTTTGATGATGAAGATCGTCAATTGGGAGCCACTTTGCATAATCGACCTCTCTATGTGACAGGTATGATTGCCAATATTCGCGTAAGTCGCATCATGTTGGATTGTGGGTCAGTTGTTAATGTACTTCCTGTAAAAACTTTGAAAGATGTTGGTTTGCAACCACGTCAATTATCTCCATCATCATTAACAATCCAAGGATTCAACCAAGTTGGAGAAAAAGTAAGGGGAAGTATCATATTAAAAGTTGAAATAGGCGAATTAAAATCTGAGGCCCTATTTCATGTTATTGACTCTGATACATCCTATAACGTGTTGTTAGGGTGACCCTGGCTTCATGAATATGGAGTCATTCCTTCAACACTTCACCAATGTTTCAAGTTTTGCAAATGAGGAAAAGTTAAAACGGTTAATGCAGACCCAAATCCCTTTTATGGGGAACAAGTGAATTACACTGATGCAAAATTTTACAAGCCAACTAATGTCACTATATTGAAAGGGAAACCTAAGGAAACAAAATGTTATCCCAAACAATTTGAGGGCTCAACCTCACAAAAATCCCTATAAATCAAACAATTACCCCCTATGAAATCTTCTCAAAAGGAAGAGGAGAATTTAAAGGTGACTTGTCAAAAAAGAATCTTTAAATATACTCCTAAAAGTGAACGAGGAGTGGGGCAAAAAGCATTAACACCTATTGAAGATACAGTGACAACCCTGATGACGAGTTTCACCTTATCATTACGAAAGATTGATCAATCACTTCCCAATGGAAAAATGCAAATATCAATAACTTCTGGTAAAAATGTCAAAACAAACAAAATGCCTGTTACTCTAAACAAAAGATCCTCAACTGCTGTAACTCCAAAAGCCTTCAAGATGGAAAAGAAAAAAAATTCCATGTTAAGAAACAAAAACGAATCACAATTCATCAAAATAGTGATTGTTTAAAGGCCTCATTTGAGCCTGATGAGTTAATAGAAGAGGAACAAAGGATGTTTCTTGGTGATGAAATAAGTACATCGATCCCATGGGTGTCGGTATTCGAAATACTCGAAGTAGGCACATAAACTCCACGAGTGTCAGCATTTGAGAGGCTTGAATTTCCATCGATTTCTCAACCAAATGCATTCAGAAACAGTAAGAAATGGCAGTTAAAACAAAAGAAACATTTGAAAATTACTTCTCGCCAAAATGAAGGGTACGAAGCACAAGAGGATCAAGAAGATGTGGTGCAAGTTAACTGTCTTTCTTTTGAAGAAAGTTTAGTTGTAGATGAAGAAAACTCGAGCTCAAATTCTTCAGAAGATTTTTTAGATATCATTCAACCAGCACCTCAAGAACTAGAAGACAGGGGGCAAGCAACAGTTGATAATTTAACAGAACTCAATCTTGGTACTGAGGATGATCCAAAGCCTGTATTTGTCAGCTCATTATTAAGTGAAGAGGGATTGCAAAAGTACAAACAATTCCTTTATGAATACAAAGATGTGTTTTCCTGGGAGTATCAAGATAGCCAGGCTTGGATCCAAATGCTGCAGGACATAGGTTGACAGTATCAAAAGATGTTCCACCTGTGAAACAATCACAAAGAAGAATTCGACCAGAGTTAATCCCAAAAATTGAAGCAGAAATCAACAAATTGATAAGAGTTGGCTTCGTTCAAGAAGTTAAATACCCAACTTGGCTTGCAAACATTGTCCCCGTGTTAAAGAAAAATGGGCAAATTCGTATATGCGTGGATTATCGAGATCTCAACCGTGCCTGCCCAAAAGATGAATTCCCATTTCCCATTACTGAATTGCTAGTAGATGCTACTACCAGATTTAATGCATTATCATTCATGGATGAGTTTTCTGGGTATAATCAAATCAAAATGGCACCTGAAGATGAAGAGCTCACTGCTTTTCGAACACCAAAAGGCATTTATTGTTACATATTTATGCCATTTGGGCTTAAAAATGCAGGGGAAACCTACCAAAGGACAATGACCACTGTATTTGAAGACATGCTTTACAATACTATCGAATGTTATGTCGATGATTTGGTGGTGAAAACTAAAGAAAGGAGAAATCATCTTGATGAGTTAAGGCGAGTCTTTAATAGACTTAGAAAACATCAGCTTAAGATGAATCCTTTAAAACGTGCATTTGGGTTAACATAAGGAAAGTTCCTTGGATTCGTTGTTAGACATCGAGGAATTGAAATTGACCCCGCAAAAATAAAAGTGATTTTGGAAATGCCTCCCCCATGCAACTTGCGTCAATTACGAGGACTGTAAGGAAGACTAGCTTATATCCGAAGGTTCATCTCAAACCTATCTGGTAGATGCCAACCTTTCACAAGACTAATGCAGAAAAATATACCATTCATATGGGATGAGGCATGCCAAAATGCTTTTGAAAGTATCAAGCGATACTTGTTACACCCACCAGTGTTGATAGCTCCAATTTTAGGAAAGCCATTGATATTGTATATCACAGCATTAGATCGCTCTTTAGGAGCATTGCTGGCACAAAATAACGAGGATGGAAAAGAAGTCGCCCTTTATTACTTAAGTAGAACTTTGGTAAGGGCATAACATAACTATCCTCAAATTGAAAAGGTGTGCTTGGCTTTAATTTTTGCCATTACAAAATCACAGCATTACTTACCCTCACACACTGTGACATTAGTGTCAAAAGCTAACCCTTTGAGGTACATTCTATCAAAACTCGTGTTGTCTAGACAACTGGCAAAATGGTCCATGATCTTGTCAGAGTTTGAAATCAACTTTGTCCCACAAAAAGCAATAAAAGGACAAGCATTGGCTGATTTTCTAGTAGCGTACCCGATTCCAGACAATATGGAGTTGCATGAGGACCTTCCAGACGAGGAAGTTTTCACAATTGAAACCTCATCTTGGCAACTGTACTTTGATGGGGCAGCAAAAGTGTGAGGCAGGTGCTGGCATTGTCTTTGTGACACCTTTTGGAGGACTGATACCTTACTCTTTTCACATTTTGGCTATATGTACCAATAATGTAGCAGAATATGAAGCGTTAATAATCGGTATCGAAATTGCACTTGAAATGCAAATACAATCACTAGAGGTATATGGCGATTCTCTTTTGATTATCAAACAAATTAATGGTGAATTTGCAGTCAAGCATGAGGCTTTAATTCCTTATCATGAGAAGGCTAAGCATTTGATTGCTCAATTCCAAACTATCACGTTAAATCATGTCCCTAGGTAAAAAAATGGCAAACTTGATGCTTTAGCTAAATTAGCTGCATCACTAACGCTTCCTGGTGAAAGGGATATTCAAATTACAATAGGAGAACACCATTTGTTACCCCAAATTATGGAGAGGAAAGAAGAAATAAGTACCATAAATTTGGTAACTTTCCTTGAAAATACAAACAACACTGACTGGCGCCAACCAATTTTTAACTATATCCAAAAAGGAGTCTTGCCAGAAGACTTAAAAAAAGGAGTGGATGTAAAAAGAAGAGCTCTTCGGTTTGTTTTCTTCAATGACACGTTGTAGAAGTGTTCTTTTGATGGGATGTTGCTAAGATGTCTTTCAAAAGAAGAGGCGTCACATGCGCTTCAAGAAACTCATGCTGGTACATGTGGTGCACACCAAGCTGGCCCCAAATTGTCAGCTCAATTCAAACGGTTGAGTTACTATTGGCCTACTATGGTTCAAGATGCGATTAATTTTGCCAAATGTTGCAAGTTGTGTCAACTACATGGAGATTTTATCCATCAACCCCCTCAACCACTTCATCCTTCTATATTTTCATGGCCTTTTGAAACATGGGGAATGGATGGCATTGGTCCTTTCACGCCACCATCTTCCAAAATCCATAAATACATCCTAACCGTTACAGATTATTTCTCGAAGTGGGCTAAAGGTGTACCCTTAAAAGAAGTACGTGCAGAAGATGTCGCCAACTTCATAAGAACTCACATAATTTATCGTTATGAAGTTCCATAAAAAATTATATCGGACAATGTTCTTTACTTCAAATGTAAGACACTTGTCAGATTAATGGAGAAGTACAAATTCAAGCATAGTTTTTTAGCCGGTTATAATCCTTCTTCAAATGGCCAAGCAGAAGCATTTAATAAGGTGTTATGCAAAATCTTGAAGAAGATGGTAACCAAGAACAAAAGGGACTGGCATGAGCACCTCCCAGAAGTTTTATGGGCTTACAGGACCACTGTAAGAACTGCCACTGGCTGTACGCCTTATAGCTTGGTGTTTGGGTCCGAAGCAGTGTTACCCTTGGAGGTTCAAATGCCTTCATTAAGAATCACTACTCAATTAATGACCCCAGAAGAGAATGTGCAAGTCCGTTTAGCTGAGCTCGAGGCATTAGATGAAAAACGACTTGTTGTCCAACAAAAGTTCGAAATATACCAAGCACAAGTAGTTGGGGCATTCAACAGGAAAGTCAAATTCATATGCTTTTTAGTTGACGATTCGGTATTGACCGTAAAAAGACTGGTTGTTATAACTAGAAGGATGAAAGGAAAATTTGAAGCTAAATGAGAAGGGCCATATGTTGTTACTAAAGTCTTCTTAAGAGGGACATATGAACTTTCTGATTCAAAAGGCTGATGCATTTACCCATGTGTAAATGGAATGTTCATCAAGAAGTTCTATTGTTAAACAAAAAAAGGTTTTCACATAATGTGTAGACCGCACACTGATAAAAAAAAGTGTGCAATGAACTACGAAAGGCTTGATCCCACTTCGGGTACATAGGCAATCTATTTTATAACTAGGCCCAGGCACAAAAAAAAAAATACAAATCATAAAAAAAAAAAGAACTACGAAAGGCTTGATCCCACTTTGGGTACGTAGGCAACCTAGTTTATAAAGTTTATAACTAGGCCTAGCCACAAAAAAAATACAAATCATCAAAAAAAAAAGAACTACGAAAGGCTTGATCCCATTACGAGTACGTAGGAAATCTATATATATATATATATATAGATGCAACCACAAAATCAAAATAACAAAAACATCCATTTCTAAATGAAAATGTTAATATCCAAATAACAAAGCTACTATCAGGATCTAATACTAAAAAAACAAAACAAAATTCTAAATTCTAAATGATGATGACTAAGGTCTTCAATCTGACTTGAGAAATAAAGTCATAGCATTGTGGACTTTATGGAACTCTTCTTGTTGAATCTTGATTGTGTCGTTCTCTCTTTCAATTTAATAGAATCGTTCCATGTCAACATTGAGCTTGGATCGTTTAATGTCTTTGTCAATATGCTGATGATCCTTCAAGGAGGTTTTAAGACTAGAAAGGTCTTTTTCAAGGGATGCCTTTTCAGTCTCATAATCAGTCCTTCTTCGTTGTAACTCTAATTCGGCGGCGATAATATCTGTTTCCTTGGCCGTAAGATCCTCCAAAGCTTTTTGCTTGTTTGATACAGGTTTAGACAAGTTGTCCATGGTAGTCAAATTTTCTTCGTCATGACCAATTATATCACGGATAAAAGAGGAGTTGATATCTTTGCCATCTTTAATTACCTTGGTAGCTTCTAAATATTTTTCATTTAAGCCAAATGAATTATGGACAAAACTGATAAACCAAGCAATCTCTGGTGGCTCAAAATCCACTGACTTACAAACATAACTCAATACATCAAGCTCCTTAATCACTTTAGCACTATGCTTCAAAATGTCTTGTGTCGACTGAGAAGGGAATTACAAGTGAAGTATGGTCCTCATGATACCAATTATAAAGACTTTGCTATGTTCTTCTAAGTTTGAGTTGGTGATCGCCAAAATACACATAGATGAGATGGAATTGGGTGGAGCATCATTCTCATCAGGTACCACTTCCTCAGAAAATTAAACATTGACATGAACAACAGATTCATCTAAATCAACAAGTGCATCAATGCCAAAATCAACATTATGAGGTGCGTTCTCAGAATTATGAGAGATCAGAAATGTTACATCTTCGTAATGACTAGTTTCAACATGTATGTCACATTTTTTCTTTCTTTTAAAATGAACCTCTAAAGTATTGTCGCTATCTGATTCTACATCAGTGTAATTAGTGCCAACAAAATCATCAACTTGAGGAGTACTCTTCACAAAAACTGCTTCTAGGGAAGAATAAACTTCACGGACATCTTTGATCACATATTTTGATTCATCTTCCTTATAAGGTTGATTTGACAACATTGTATGGATATCTTTCACAGATCTTCCTAAATATGGAAGACAACTTCTCACCCACCAACGACAATACCACCGCATACATTGACCCATACGAGTAAATTTTGGGGATATGAAAATGAATGCCAGTATATTTCCTTAAAATCAAAACCCAAGCTTTGGCAATATCGCCTAACTCACATGGTGCCTCCATGCAGATGCTTAAACAAAAGTTGTCTGAAGGTACACCTTGGTCAAAACCAAACTGGTGAGCAAATCTATTTGGATAGTATGGCTCCATATACATGTCACTTCCTACTCTCACAAGTAATAAAGAAAAGAGCATTGATATCAATAGCTCAAACCTTTTGTCAGACAAGTCTTCATCATCCAAATAGTCTTGATCTTCTTCTGCCGGAAAAGAGTATGGTCGATGGATAACATAGTCTTCCTCTCTCAAAATACGCCTAGCTCCATTCAAAGTTCGGTGTTCAGCAGGAATGCCAGGGTACTTGCTTAAATGAGGAAAATCCGCAATGAGCCCCCAGTCGCTATAAAGATCACGAAAATGCTCAGCCAACCAACCTATCACATAATGCATAGGTAGAAAACGTTGACCCTCTTCTTGACAATGTATGGCTGAATTGTGAAAAGCACGGTAAATATAACCAAGAACTGAAGGTGCAAGTAAAACTTTAGTTCGATGTGCCATTAATGAAGCCATATAAAAATTTTCGGGTCTAATTTTATAACCTAGAGTAGGAAAGAAAAAATGACTTAACCATAGAGATAAAAATGCTGCAAGGCCACAGTCTTTTGATACATTCAGAGGAAGAGAACAAAGGTCGAACCCTTTGTCATTTTTTTGTTGGCCAAGTTTTGTAGGGTGTTTAGAATTAAAGCTCTCTTTAATGCCTTCAAAAATCTTTGGCCCTCGATAAAAAAATTCAATCCATTTACCCCAGGATACATCCAAAGTCTCTGAACGGTCATATGCACCCCTACCCTTAAAATAGTCACATATTCGAGCGTGGGTCCTCAAAAGTTCAAAAATAGTAGAATAATATGAATCACCCTTCATTAACTTCGCATTGAGAGGTGTTATCCAATAAATTAGCATTTGTGACGTGGCGAATAATCTCTTGACACGTGGCTGATACCTGAAGCGTCTGCTAGAGTATCGACCAGAAGACACACCAGAAGCAGGACAAGCCTATCTTTACCACGACCAGTCTGGTCGGTGGTTCCACTGGCAAAGCAACATTTATGGGAAGATCTTTGTGAATCCCGAATTTATCTCATGCAATCTTTTGAATATCCCACTATTCAGGGGATAATATCTGTAACAATATTTTGTAACCCTCCTTGAGCCTATAAATAGCAAGATATAGCTCAAGGGAAGGGAGACTTTTGGCTGCTGAATCATAGAGATATAGAATTTCTCCTAGTAAACTTGTATTGTTTTAGGTGAAGTGCTGAAACTCATTGAACCCAAGTTCTCTGATCACACTTCTGATTTCATATCAATATAATTCTAAGTGGACGTAGGTCATTACCAGATCCTGGGGCCGAACCACTATAAATTACTGTGTTTTCTTTACTTTCGTCATTACATTATTCTCTTTACATTTGTCCATATCATTCATATTTTGACTCCGTGTCAGTTGGCCAAATTGTGGGTCAACATTCTGGTGCTTTCACTGAGAGGACGATTCATTGCTGTTAAGAAAACTGATGGCGAAAGCAGGAAGGAAAGCTGGCCAGACTGCCGCCGCTGCACTGTCGAATCCACCACCTCCTCCTCCACCCGCAAGCATGGCGGAAGATGAGCCGCAACTAGATCTTGAAGAGGAGGAAATGGACGATGCGACGCTGAAGAGCACCCTGGGTGCGTTGCAAGAAGAATTGGCTAGTCTGAGGGCCAATCAAGAGACTGCCGCAGAAGTTATGGCGCGACAGCAGCAGGAGCTTGATCGTCAGCGGGCGGAGTTGAGCGAGAGACAATCAGAGGTGGACCGCCGCCAGACTGAGGCCATGGCAGCCCTCGAAGCAGCCTTGCTGTTGGCAAGAAATCAGGCCGCACCTGCCTCGCAGCCTAACCAACCTGAAAATGGGCCACCTCAGAAGGGTCCTAATCCTAGCCCACCAATCCATCCTTCAAGTCCGCAAAGGCCCGAGCAGCCTCAGATGCCCCATGACGAAGTCCCACTGGACCCCGAGGCAGATCCACCATCCCAGGCTGCTCGGGGTAATCCCCCGCAGCAAAGGCAGAATAGGGCCGAGCGTCAGCCCCGTAGTCCTAGGCGCCATGAGAATGATGGACCAAACCAAGCGAACAGAGGTCACCACCCTCCTGGTAATAGGAGGGACTCGGAACTAGGCTCTGCGGTCCATGGACCCCCGCGACATAATGATGCACGGGGACACCGCGACCAGCGCAGGCCACCCTCTAACGCTTGGGGCGTTTCTGCCAGAGACGGTCACAGAGGGAACAGTCAGTCTCATCATAGCCAGTCAAGGTTCAAAGATGGCCATGAGTACAATGAGGTTAACTCAGGCAAGGGCAATGCTGATGGGAGAAACGGAAATAGAGGTAAAAGCAGGAGCCATATACCTCAAGTTGATCAACCAAATAGACAAGATGCTGGGGGGCAACCCAAACAAAATAATGTCTTCAACCGGCTCGGAGGTAGCGAGCAACGGAGAAGAGAGGAGGACCTGAGAGATGTACTCAACGATCGTCGAGAAAGGCACGGCGAGAACATCCCCCCAGCCACGGAGGCCGCCACAATTCCTGCCGCAGTGCAAGCCCAGATAGACGCACTCAATCAGGCTGTGCAGCAGTTGGTCAGAGGAAGGACTTCTTACATCGATCACGACAGGAGGAAAGGTACTCCTTTCGTCCAAAAGATAGCTAATGCCGAAACTCCCAGCAAGTTCAAAATGCCTACGCTCTCGAACTTTGATGGATATGGGGACCCAGTCTCGCATGTGAATAAATTTGAGATTCAGATGGACATTCAGAAGGTGTCCGAAGATGCTCGGTGCAGGATCTTCCCTGCAACACTTTCTGAAGCAGCACAGGAGTGGTTCTTTAAGTTCCCACCTACAAGCATAGTTTCCTGGGAAATGTTCGTAAGGGAGTTCTACGGACAGTTCTACGCGGGTCGTGTGCACCCAACCGAAGCAAACCAGCTGGTCGAAATCCGCCAGCAGGACGGAGAGTCAGTGAAGGATTACGTCCAGCGATTTATGAGGGCGGCGGCTGGAGCAAAAACAGTAGGAGACGAAGGCAAGATGATGGCCATTACCGCAGGGGTAAAGCGTTGCTCTCCCCTCTGGAAGAGTCTCCGAAAGGAAGGAGTTAAAACGACCCAAGAGTTCTTGGATCGAGCCGATCGTTACATAAAACTCGAGGAAGCCATTGCTGATGATGGGAAACCCTCGAACAAGGGTAAAAAGGCCGCCGAACCTTCCAAAGGCGCCAATGGTTCCAAACCTGATGGCAACGACAAAGGCCATAAAAACGGCAACGGTAATGGCAAAAATGGTGGGAAACGGCCATATAACGAGCCTTCCACCTCCGACAATAAACGAGCCAAGGGTAATCGTTATGAACCTAGGTTCACTAACTACACTACCCTCATCGAGTCTCGGGGAGAGGTTTACCAGGCCACAAGCTCTAGTGTGCCTTACAAGAAACCTGGGCCCATTCGAAAAGACATTTCGAAAAGAGACACCACCAAGTTCTGTCGTTACCATAACGACTACGGACATGACACTAATGAATGCAACCAGTTAAAAGACGAAATCGAGTTCCTTATTAGACAAGGACACTTGAGAAGGTATGTACGGGCCTCGGGAACTTCCCAACGAGAAGCTCCAGGTGGCAACGAGCAGACGTCCACACGCCAGCGCTCGCCACCATTACAGCCTGCCCCCGTAGCCGGGACACTCTTAACCATCTGTGGAGGCCCGCACCTCGCGGGAAATAGCGGAAAAGCCAGAGAACGATATGCTCGAACTCTACGCCACGACCAGGACATCGAGATGATGACCGTGGAGGACCGTGCGCCGAAAAAGGCTCGCTCAGAGGAGTACGGGATAACCTTCTCTGAGGGCGATGCCCAACACGTCCGGTTCCCACATTCCGATCCGCTGGTCGTGGATATCCAGATGGCCAATATGATGGTAAAAAGAGTACTGGTCGATACAGGAAGTTCAGTGAACATCCTGTATAAGTCAACACTGGAACGCATGAAGTTGTCCGTAAAAGACTTGGAGCCCTGCAATCAAACCATATACGGCTTCTCTGGAGAAGGACTCGCCCCAGCCGGAATGATCAAACTCCCAGTAACAATGGGATCAGCACCTGCCTCAAGGACATTACTCACCACTTTTGTAGTGGTCGATTGTCCTTCAGCATATAACGCCGTTATTGGAAGGCCCATACTGGTTGAGCTGAGGGCCATCATCTCCATGTGGCACCTAACCATGAAGTTCCCCACGGACGCAGGGGTAGGATGCGTCTTGGGAAACCAAAGGGAAGCCAGGGAGTGCTATAACGCCTCGATCACAAAGGAAAAAAATGGAGCATCGAGGGGCGCTACCCCAGATCGATTGCAGATGACAGAAGACAGACAAGCCCAATCAGGTGGTAACGTCACCAAATAGGGTGTTGCCCAAAGTGAGGATATAGATTTGGATCCTCGCTTTGGGGATTTTGAAGAAAATGTTGGACCCATCGAGGACCTGGAAGAGGTCCAACTCGATGAAAAAGACCCAACCAGGGTCGTGAAGGTTGGGAAGAATTTAGAGCCTACCACAAAGCAGGCACTGGTGAAATTCTTGCAAGAGAACCAGGAAGTTTTTGCCTGGTCGCATAAAGACATGGTTGGGATAGACCCTGCTGTAATCAGCCATGTCCTGAACATAAACAAAGCCTTTCCACCGGTGCAACAAAAAAGAAGGCTGCTCGATAAAGACAGATCAAAAGCCTTAAAAGAAGAAGTCGAAAGACTTAAAGAAAATGGGTTCATCAGGGTGGCGTTTTATCCGTCGTGGATCTCAAATCCGGTGCTGGTCCCCAAGCCTAACGGCAAGTGGCGGACCTGTGTGGATTTTACAGACCTCAATAAAGCCTGCCCAAAAGACTGCTTCCCGCTCCCGAGGATCGACCAGCTAGTCGATGCAACTGCAGGACATGAGATCCTCTCATTCATGGACGCGTATTCGGGTTACAACCAGATCAGCATGCATCCCCCTGACGAAGATCACACCAGCTTTCGGACCGATACGGGCTTATATTGTTACAAAGTAATGCCCTTCGGGCTGAAAAACGCAGGTGCGACTTACCAACGACTGGTCAACCACATGTTCAAGGAGCTGATTGGGGTAAGCATGGAGGTATATGTGGATGACATGCTTGTAAAATCCAAAAGGGCAGAAGGACATGTGAGGGATTTGCAGAGATGCTTTGATGTGTTGAACAAGTATCAGATGAAATTAAACCCCCTCAAATGTTCCTTTGGAGTCGGATCAGGGAAGTTTTTGGGGTTTGTAGTAAATTCAAGAGGAATCGAGGCCAACCCAGACAAGATAAAAGCCCTGATCGACATGAAGTCGCCGAAGAAAATCAAGGATGTACAAAGCCTGACCGGAAGGATCGCTGCCCTGAGTAGATTCATCTCAAAATCAACTGACAAGTGCGTTCCATTCTTCAATCTACTCAGGGGGAATAAGAAGTTTGAATGGACGGAAGACTGCGAACAAGCATTCCAGGCCTTAAAAGCTCATATGTCGCAACCTCCCATCCTATCAAAACCAATCGAAGGAGAGACTTTGTATATTTATCTGGCAATTACCGAAGTTGCTACTAGCGCAGTATTAATACGGGAGGAAGAAGGCGTACAGAAAGCTGTTTACTATGTCAGCAAAAGGCTTATCGGAGCAGAGTTGAAGTATCCACCAATCGAGAGATTAGCATACTGCTTAATTCTAGCCTCCAGAAAGTTGCGTCCGTACTTCCAAGCCCATCCTATCACAGTTCTGACCGACCAGCCCCTTCGGCAAGTCCTCCAAAAACCTGAGGCGGCTGGACGGTTGTTAAAATGGGCGGTCGAATTGGGACAGTTTGATGTAACTTATTCACCGCGAGCAGCAATAAAAGGGCAAGTCTTGGCCGATTTTATTGCGGAGTTCACCGAACTCCCCAACAGTGAGCTGTGCAAACAGCCTGAAGCGCCCATGCCTCATGACAAGACTCCTTCGTGGAAGCTATTCACGGATGGTTCATCCAATGAATCCCACGCTGGAGCAGGAGTGATATTGATAACGCCCGAAGGGCATCGATTTCACTGCGCAATCAGGTTTGACTTCGCAGCATCAAACAATGAAGCAGAATACGAAGCGCTCCTCGCTGGACTGAGAATGGCCAAAGATATGAGCATAAAAACGCTTGATATTTACAGTGACTCCCAGCTGGTCGTGAATCAAGTCCTGGGAGAATATCAAGCGCGAGGATTAAAGATGATGGCCTACCTTAATAAAACGAAAGATGTGCTAGCCCAGTTCACAAAGTACACCCTCCAGCAAATTCTGCGAGACCAAAATTCCAATGCAGACGCCTTAGCTAAACTCGCAAGTGCAAAGGATGCTGACACCTTGAACATAGTCCCGGTAGAAAGATTGAATAAGCCAAGCATAGAAGTGGCCGAAGCCAACATGGAGATTCGTGCAGAAGATACGTGGATGCGCCTTACATGGAGTATCTGACAAATGGAACATTGCCAGCAGATAGAAACAAGGCCAGAACTCTGCAAAGGCGGGCTGCTAGGTACATACTGCTCGACGGTGTTATGTACCGAAGAGGATATTCAATGCCACTACTCAGATGCATTACGACAGAAAAGGCTAAGGAACTCATGAAAGAGGTGCATGAAGGCTTCTGCGGAGATCACGCTGGGGGGCAGAGTTTGGCGAAAAAAGTTCTAAGGCAAGGCTACTTCTGGCCAACAATGAACGAGGATTCAATGGAGTACGTACGAAGATGCGATAAATGTCAAAGGTTCTCCAAGATCCCACGAGCAGCTCCAAACGAGCTAAAGCAGATGCAGAGCCCATGGCCTTTCGCAATATGGGGAATAGACTTGATTGGATCACTGCCAACAGGAAAAGGAGGAGTAAAGTATGCAGTCGTGGCAGTCGACTATTTCACAAAATGGGCCGAAGCTGAACCATTCGCAACCATCACAACCAAAAAAGTTCTTGACTTCGTCATCAAGAACATTGTATGCCGGTATGGATTGCCCAGGAAGATAATTTCAGACAACGGAACCCAATTTGATAGCGACCTGTTCACCGATTTCTGCGAGAGGCATGGAGTAATTAAGAGTTTTTCTTCAGTTGCACATCCCCAAGCAAATGGGCAAGTCGAAGCCGTAAACAAAACTCTCAAGGACACCCTGAAAAAATGACTTGAAGAAGCTAAAGGGGCATGGCCAGAACAGCTGCCTGAAGTCCTCTGGTCGTATAGAACATCTCATCGAACAGCGACAGGGCATACCCCATTTTCTCTAGCCTACGGATATGAGGCAATGTTACCTGTCGAGTTAGATCCCCCCTCACATCGGCGTTTGACTTACGACCAGGACGCGAACAGCCAGTTGATGATGGAGTCCTTAGACTCGATCGATGAGATAAGAGAAAAATCTCAACTCCGAGTTGCTGCTTACCAGCAAAAAGTCGCCCGGTACTTTAACTCCAAAGTTAAAGAAAGAAAATTCAACGTCGGAGATTTGGTGCTACGACGAGTTTTCTTAAATACCCGCGACCCCACTGCCGGCGTGCTTGGACCTAACTGGGAAGGGCCTTACCAGATTGAAGAAGTCCTTCGCCCAGGCATCTACAAACTTGCACGCTTAAACGGAGATCTCGTTCCGCGCTATTGGAATGGAGAACACCTGCGCAAGTATAATCAATGAACAACCTTTCTTAAAGGACTGGCTTGTTTAAATTTCTCTTTTAATTTTTACAAGTTTTGCAAAGAGGGTTAGCCACGATGTATGGCTAACTGCTCGTATATGTAAGATTCTATTTCAGAATCACTCGTAAAGACATGTTTAGTCCATTTTTAATATGAGATTATAAGGGACTGTGCTCAGCCAGTCATTCTTGCCAACCTTTGTGAATTTATATTTACAAATATTTGTTCATTACGTGTGTTATTTTGCTGTATTACAAGTATCAGTTTTACTACGAACAGGTTATGGTCCAGGCAAGTGACCAAGGACCTAAAGCTCCTCGATCACTTGGGGGGCATATAAGGCATATCGATAGCAAAGCATACTTTTAAGGTATGTAAACACATGAACAAAATAAGAGAAAGCATGCTACAGTACTTAGAGTATTTTTCAAAATTTATGTTTTGTTAAATCATGCCAAAGTACTATGCTAAGTCCGGTCATACGGATAAGTGTTATAATATCATATTATAGCACCAAGAGTTAAGCTTTTACACCGCAAGCATCACTGCTTGGATGTAACTGTTCAAATAAAAAAGATTTACTGCCCGTGCAGTAAAGTTTAAAAAAGAAATTACTGTCTTTACACCACGACCCTTGGGTCGTATATCCAAAAAAGAAGAAAAAACAAATACAAAATCAAGAGGCATTCGGGGCTGGAGGGTCCTGAGCAACATCCTGGTTAGTCACGTCCTCAACAGCGTCTCCTTCTTCCAAACCAGCAACGCTTGGAGTGGCAGGGGTCGCGGCTCTTGCTTCCTCCTCGGCCAGTTGGGCAGCACATCGAGCCAACTCCGCAGTTCGGACTTCCTCTGAAAGGTAGCTAAAGTAAGCACCCTGATTGTGTTTCCAGAAATTGTAGAAACAGCGGAGTGTTGTCCTCTTATACTTTTCCAGATTCTTGGAGTTGTCCAGCTCCAGCTGCTTCACTTTGCCCTCGAGGGAGAGAATAGCCTTGTCCTTGGTCTTGGCTACCTCCCCCAGATGCTTGATTTCGCGAAGCTGGGTTTTGCTGATCTCCCGGTACTCTTGCCTCAACTTAACCGCTGTTTCCTTCGCAACTTCAGCCTCGGACAGCTTAGTCATCGCTGCATCCCTCTCTCGGATCACCGCCTCTAACTCCTTAGTGTGCCTAGCCTCAGCAGCCGAGAGCTCCTCGGCCGCCTTCACCTGGAACCTCTCAATGGCTTTTGCCTCGACCTGCTCGAGGTAAGCCTGGGCTCGGGTGCGGGCAGTTATGGCAGAAAGTAAGGCCTGTGCACAAAGAAAAAGGAGTCAGAACTTATCACGAAGACTAAAAAACTAAAAGACTCAAAGAATAAAGAAGCACTTACACTGGAGATTTCGTTCAAAGCCCTATTCATGATCTGGTCGACTGGCAGCTCCTCAGCTTGAACCATTGCGGTCCTAACACGCTCGCCTTTTCCAATACGATCGAGGCGGTCTCGGGCGGATCGGATGGCACGGCTCATCAGTCTGGCCCCATGAGCCTCTTCGCGAGAAAGGTGCTCCCTGGCAGGCGCAGCTGGAGGATTCGGACGAGCGGGAGTAGTTTGCTGTTCAGAAGGAGCTGGAGGGGGAGTAGGAGTTCGCCCAGTTGGCGCAGGACTTTGACCAGTTGGCGTGCCCTGAGGAGGGTCTTCTGGTCGACTTTTCTTGGCTGGAGGGCCCCGACTGGATTCACCAGTTCTCTTTTTTGGCTTCCGTGTAAGTTGGGGGGTTTCTTCTTCCTCCTCGGCCTGGTACATGTCGAAGATGTTGGGAGTCGACATATCTGCATGAAGGTAAACACAAGAGGTTAATAAGGAAAGAGAAAGGTGAAAGTAAGTAACACAACAGAAAGAAGATAACAAAGTAAATACCCGAGCTACAACTACTGGTCGATACACTATTGACTCTATTAATCATATACTCATTTTCTGGCATGAAGAAGTCTGGCCCTAGATTTGGAGCATATGTAAAGTTACCGTCCCCGTCAAACATATGACAGGGAATTGGCAAACCATTTAAAAGTGAAATAATGTTACCATTGTCATCAGAAGACTCTCCCAAGTCAACAACAGGCTCTGTGGCTTTTTCTTTCCCCTTGCCTTGGGGAGCAGAAGGCCTTTCTGCAGAAGGGCTGCCCGTGGGTTCCCTGATCGTAACTCCTGTAGGCCTCCTCCTAGGAGAAGGCACAGGAGGTTGCTGCTCGGGAACCCCCTCGGCAGTGGCTTCGTCCGCCACAGACCCTCTATTTTCATGGCGAGGAGCCAGGAGGCTAGATGACCTCAAGTTCTTTTCAATGATCAGGGCCTTGACGCTTTTCGCTGCATCAGACATCCTGGCCAAAGCATTGGACCTCAACACCATGTCTGGTGTTGGAGTCGGACGTAACCAAGGGCCTGAAAAACAGGTCAAATTTGAGAAAAAATGAAAGAATATACTCTGGGGAAAAGTATCGACCAGCGAAAGATAAGCTCTTACCTCCTCTCGCGAAGGCCAAGTTGTTACTGGCTATGTTCGGAGTAAAGAAGTACTCCTTATTATAATGCCCCACGTTCGAGACATGAGTAGTACCACTCAGGAACGTCCGACCGGTTTCCTGGTGACAGAAGTGAAAAAAGCCCGTCCCGTTGTGCTGAGGGTTGGACTTGAGGTCAAAAAGGTAATTGACCTCATGAGGTGAAGGTTCAGGCCATTTGTTAAGTTTGTATAGGATATAGAGTGCGGCCAGCATCCTATATCCATTAGGAGTTATTTGAAAAGGGGCGACACCAAAGTAATTGGCCACTCCCACAAAAAATGGATGAAGAGGGAGATAAGCTCCCGCCTCAATATGGTATCGGGACCAGGCGCTGTTCGCCCCTCCTGGGCGGTTAGCCCTCTGGTCCGCAGTAGGATGAGTAATGGTTACCCCCGTGAGGGGGAATTTTCTGAAACAGTTGGCAACCATTTGAGGGGTCACCGAACTAGCTGGGGAGGTATACCACTTGACATCAGGCGGATTCCGATGACGAGGGCGAGCCCTAGTTTGGATATTAGGGTCAGGAATAAGATTTTCTCGACCACTGGTCGAGGGAACCCCAGCCTGCGAGCCAAGCTGGGCAGGAGAAGTAGGGTTACTTTCAGACTCGGGCCTTTTCTTGCCAGAAGACTTTGAACGGGCCATTGGAGGAGAAGGATGTGGTCTGGAAGAGGCTCGCGAGAAAGGTATCCGGTGAACGCGATCGGTTGGTTGTTCTTCTCCCTCGAGCAGCTGGGCGAGGAGGTTGTCGTCGATGGGTCTCTCACCTCCCCACAAATCTGGCATTAAAGTCTGCAAACAGAAGAATGGGGAGGTGAGGTTAGAGGATTCTAGAAGGCATTTAGAATAACGCTGGTCGAGTATAAAAGTTAAGCCTTTATACAACAGCATTCTAACAAGAAACTAAGTCTTTCTACGCGAACAGTTTGAAAAACGAATCAAAGGGTGAAAGTGAAGAGTTTTCTGAAAAGCTTTTTCAACTCCCCTTAGGGCGGGAAAAATTATTTTTTCAACTAGCTTAAAAATCGAAATGTAACTTCGGTTTTACGTCCTAAAAAAGCATGATCCTGAGTTTTAAACTAACTCATAAGCCTACTCTGCCTACAAAAACGTTCCATCTACAGGCGCCTAAAAACCAGAAGCGAAGAGACTTAAACAGTACACCATTAAAGAGCATGCACCACGAGAAATTAGAAGCACGGGGTTTCAGTAACTTACCAGGGAAAATGGTCGTGAAGGTGGAAAAAAGGACTTCAGAAATCAAGGAGCCCGCTGTCTAAGTCTTGAAAGCACAAGAGAACGTTCGCCGGAGAAGGTAAAGCTCTGGTTTTTAGGGTTTTTGGCAGAATGATGGCGTGCGTGAAAAGAAAAGAAATGGCTCTGGTGGTCTTATATAAGTTTGTCTCTGATATTAAAAAGGCGTAATCATTAGTTTTCCTTTTTCGAAGTATGGGGGAACGTGATGGCCGTCGAAATTATTACTGGGGAACTGAAAAGTCATGATTAGACAGGAGTGGGTTGCTTTTTTCAAGAACACACGAAGGGTTCTGACACGTCAGGAGGGGTTACCGAAGGGTCGTTCGTTCAAAGTTTATTTACTGTTCGTAGTAAATAAACTTTGGGGGGCAAATGTTATCCAATAAATTAGCATTTGTGACGTGGAGAATAATCTCTTGACACGTGGCCGATACCTAAAGCGTCTGCTAGAGTATCGACCAGGAGACACACCAGAAGCAGGACAAGCCTATCTTTACCACGACCAGTCTGGTCGGTGGTTCCGCTGGCAAAGCAACATTTATGGGAAGATCTTTGTGAATCCCGAATTTATCTCATGCAATCTTCTGAATATCCCACTATTCAGGGGATAATATCTGTAACAATATTTTGTAACCCTCCTTGAGCCTATAAATAGCAAGATATAGCTCAAGGGAAGGGAGACTTTTGGCTGCTGAATCATAGAGATATAGAATTTCTCCTAGTAAACTTGTATTGTTTTAGGTGAAGTGCTGAAACTCATTGAACCCAAGTTCTCTGATCACACTTCTGATTTCATATCAATATAATTCTAAGTGGACGTAGGTCATTACCAGATCCTGGGGCCGAACCACTATAAATTACTGTGTTTTCTTTACTTTCGTCATTACATTATTCTCTTTACATTTGTCCATATCATTCATATTTTGACTCCGTGTCAGTTGGCCAAATCATGGGTCAACAAGAGGAATAAACTCCTCATAAGGTATACCTAAAATGGGCAAGCCACCAATAACTTTCAAATCATACAAAGAAATTCCTATTTCACCGCTACTATGATGGAAAGTATTAGATAAGGGACCCCAAAGCTCAGAGAAAGCTCGCAAAACGGAGAAAGATACATTGAATGGGTATCTTGATATATAAACAGCTCCATAAATCTCTGCTTTCTTTAAAACACTTTGATTCTAACGCAGAATGAGTTCTGTCCACTCGAGGAGATATGACATAAATTGAACTTGCCCTCAAAAATGAAATTTATTACAAGCCTTTTTATCTTTCAAGACATGATGAAGACTTGGAAAGAAATTACTACTTACTTGGTGAGCTAAATCCCCATCATATTTATTGTCAACATCTCCCAGAACCTTTGCTTGAAATTGGAGCCATAACCTCGTACATGTTTAACAACATGGTCGTTAGATGAAGAATAATATCTCAAATCACCTGAACAAACATCCTCAATCTTAAATAGAGAAACATGATCCTGGTGATCATTTGATGCTCGAAGCTCAGTCAATGATAAGGAGCGGTGATAAGAGGGCCCGATCGTTATTTCTTTGCCAAATTCATCAGGAGACTTTTGGGAGCCAATACTTCCAAGGTTAGACATATTGCAGAAATCTTTCATTTTCCTTAAAAAAAAAAAGGGAAAGAAGTTAGTATGTTTTTCTTTTAAAAAAATCTCAAGCAATGCACGCTCTCATAAATGACACGTACTTGCTTGAGGGGGCAACTGTTGAACCAAAAAAAAAAGGGGGGGGGGGGGGGGGGGAAGAAATAAAATATAAATCAATATATATAAGAAATATAATATATGTATATATCCACATAACAAAAAAAATGTGATATATATATTAATAAAGATAATGTCTAGAGAGGTTTTGATTCAAGTGTAGTTAAATAATAATAATAATAATAATAATAATAATAATAATAATAATAAAAGAGAGAGAGAGAGAGAAATCAGTATAGGTGAGAAAAATAAGGGGACTTATCTCCATTCACCTATTTTTCTCTTCCAACTTCTCCATTTATTTAAACGTGTTATGAAAACAGTTTTAACGACAAGACTCTCTAAAAAAAGAGGAGAAAAGAAGAGGAGATCGACATTTTGCATCAGGAAAGAAACAGAGAAAAAAATAAATCAAATCACAGTATTTCTTCAAATTGCTCAAAGTTTCACAGGTAAATATTTATCCCTAAATTTCTCCTTCTTCTTCTTCTCCTTCCCTGGCTTTCTATTTCTCCATGATGGAATACACTCATTCCTTTATCTTCATCTACCATGGAATGCACTCATTCCGCCCCAAAAAATTAATGGATGCACTCATCCAAAAATCTATGGAATGCACTCATTCCACTACAAATCTATGGAATGTACTCATTCTGCTCTAAATCTATAGAATGCACTCATTCTGCCCTTAATTTTTTTACACTGTTATGCTGTCAAAGTTATCACAAAATCTTAATTTTGATGAAAAAACAGTTAAACAAAATTGGCTTGAACAAAGAAATTGTCTAAAGTAAATTTCTTATTGGCTTACTGCCTAATTGTAGGCTTTCTAAAGCAAGTCATATATATGTTTTAAAAAAACAAATGGAAATCAAAATCGCAAAAGTTGCAAAATAGAAAGGGATAATTTGAAAAATACCCAGTTTTAGGATTAGTTAACTAAAAATAGCTACTAATAATATTTAGTTGAATATTACCCACTTTTTTAAGCACATTTCCCAAATTACCCTTAAAACACTACTAGAAGTCCAATGTAAAAATCTCAATCTTTGCCTCTGTCGTGTCATTTACTTCCCTCTTTAAATAATATTCTATTGTCAGTTCCACTAGACCACTGTATAATGGGTATAGTCATTAATAGTTTGGGTATTAATCTAAGAATTTTAAAAAGTGGGTAAAAATTAAAGAAATTAACTTTAAATTGGGTACTAGGTATAATTTTCACAAATAGAAATGTCAGATATTTATATGGATATATAATCGTACGTGTATATGATAAAAATTAGTCAAGAAAAAAAAATAATAAGAAAGATTATTATGATTCATGAAAAGGAAAGAATGGTAATATACATATATGTATAAAAGATAATATATGTATACACATATTAAGAAAAGATCAATACGAATATATAGATACAAACCTATGAAAAGATTTATACTTGTATGATCTAAAGTCCACCAAAGTTGTGCGTTTTCATAGCCACAAAATTTGTCCAAAAGGAAAAATGTGTTTTCGCAAAGCCCAAATAGAATTGTGACAAAAGTATATAAAAAAAAAAAAAATCAAAATAAGACTTTTGGCCCAAATATGGTTTCAAGGTTTCAAAGTCCATTGTCTCTATCCAATTTGTACATGGAATTGACACGCATATACAGTATAAGTTTTATATATATGTATATATATGTGTATGTGTGTGTGGGAGTATGAATACCTATTGAAATATTCTGCAACCAAAAGAAAAATCACGATTATATGCAATAACACTTGAACTAAATATATATACATAAATATATATATGTGTGTGTATACAGAGCATTGTATATTGCATTTATCATATGTATATATATGAATATGAGTGTTAGAAAGGAATCAAATGTAGTAACGTGAGGTTGGTTGTTGAATCTTAAATATATAGCCTAAAGTGGACAATATGTATGTAGCAGTACCTAAAAATTAAGTGTTACGCGTATGCAATTCACACTATCATAGCATCATAAATATAAATATTCGACCTGACCTACATACTTGAGAACGTACTACAATGGACAAAATTGAAAATAAATGAAGGCCACAATTAAATCTTCTTCATCCCTGAAAATATATATACATACATAAGAGATTTAAAAAATATAAATGATCTTTTATGATATAAACAATCAAGAGAATGAACATACTTATCCAAGTATGTGCTTCACTGTTTCACAAATTTGGAGAATTTTGAAGAATACATTATATTGAGTATGGTAGAAGGTTTAAATAAATAAAATATGATATCTTTAAATTCTAAATTTAAATTCAAATTCAAATAGAATTTTAGAATATAAAATAATGATATTATCTTAGAAATATCTATATAATCAGATTTAAAATTTGATTATTCGCTCCCAAATTTTGGAATAATCAATTAAAATATTGGTCAACTATTCTCTTTGTATATAAAACAAATTCTTGATAAAATATTATATAAAGAGATTTCAAGACATAAAATTGTCACCAAAATGACAAAATTCTAAAACCATATAAATGATATAATTTTTTTTAAATCCGAAATGAGTTCATTAAAGCATATGAAATGATGAAATCCATTTTAAATAGTATCTCAAAGAGGTCATTTACCTCAACAAAAAAATTCCAAAAGTGGTATTTTACCTCAAAATCCAAAAGTGCACTAAAGTAACTTTAAAACCATATAAAATGGTATCCCAAAGAGGTATTTCGCCTCAAAGCATCTCTAAAATAAGAATACTCAAATTTCAAAGTGAGGTTGTCAACCTCAAAAATTCTAAAATAACTATGTTATGAACTACGTTTAACTTGATTCATCTAAAGGATACGTAGGCAGCTTAATCACTAAAATTAAGTGCAGTCACATGAACTACAAATTCTCAAATATCAATATCAAACATAACTCTCAAAATTCCATAAAAGGTCATTCACCTCGGAATTTTTCCTAACTTCCAAAACACTAAATGATTCCATGATATGGTCATCTACCGGAATTTCATAAATTTATAAAAATACCATGAATTCCTATGAATGGTCATTTACCGGAATTCTTTCACTTATTTTCCAAAATATTTATCTAGCACTACAAGTGACTTGATCCTTCATAAAGAAGGTATGTAGGCAGCTCAGTCAGTCAAATTTACAGAGTACCGTCGCAATTCTAAATTCCTCAAAAATTTCCCAAAATTACACAAGTACTTAATATCATCATAATTGGAATCAAAATGTTTTCCTTTAAATAAAAATGGTGGTAATTAAGAGGTTATTCTTACAGTCTTGGATGGGTCAAACTCAAATGAATAAACTCTTATGCTATAAAATTAGCATACGTGAAATTGTGTTTGGCATTAATTTTAACATGTTAAATTTGAATTTTTTGTCTCCAGCAAATAAATCTACTTCCTTTTACGTTTGTGACCAGCCTCATACTTCTTGTCACAATAATAGCACAGTTTTCTATCCCTTCTATCTTGCATTTCAGCAGCTGAAATTCATTTGACGGGTGGTAGACGACCATTGTCAAATCTTTTGGTTTCTTGAGAAACTATTGGAGTTATGCCGCCTCTGTTAGAACCCTTGGCCTCCTTAAGGATGGCTTCCATCGTGACTTCTTGTAACAAGGCTAGACCAATGGCTTGAGTTAAAGTAGTGGGTTGAAACATAGTGACTTGATTTTTTATTGCATCCTTCAAGCCACTTATGAAACATTGAACAAAAAAAAAAAATCCTCTGGTAACCCACTCGTTCTAGCCATTAGTGTTTCAAATCACTCCTGATAATTCTTCACTGTGGAAATCTGCTTAAGCTTGGTTAATTCTCCCGCTGGACTGTTGAAAACGTTGGGACCAAAGCGAGAAACCACATCTTGAGAAAATTGTGCCCATCTTATAACTCTATTACCTGCTTCATATCCTTGGAACCATTCTAGTGCTTGGCCCTCCAAATGAATTGAAGCTATGCCCACCTTTTCTTCTTCTCCAATCTCATTGAGATTAAAAAAACGATTACATTTGTAAACCCATCCACAAGGATTTTCTCCGTCAAGTTTCAGAAAATTTAATTTAGAAAATTGAGTTTGGATGTTGCCTGTATTGTTCTGAATGTTGCTCCACCTCTGCTGAGCTGATGCGCTATTCCCTTCACTTGATTCCCCATTTCTAGTTGTTGTTAATTGATCAACTTTTAGACTCATGGTTGCCATCATTTTGGATAAATCAGATAAGGAATCAGCTTGCTTTTCTGTCGTTCTTTCAACTGCTTCACGAATTCTTCAAGTTGTTTTTGCTCTTGTGCTCTAGTCTCGTCCGCCATAATTGATGCCAAAACCTGGCCCTGATACCAATTGTAATGACCCCAGAAGAAGACACTAATAGAATAGAGAAATCTTTTTATTTTTTATGATTATTTTTTATTTGATATTAGCTCTTACAAAACTCCTCCTTTTATAGGAGAAAACAAGACTAATACATTGAACCCACCTAGCAATTACGTTACCTAGAACAACACAATTTTATAATACCCAAGCAACCACAGGACTCCCCAAAACAAACTACTCTGAAAACTAAAAGATTACACACCAACAATAATAATTATAGCTGTAACAATTGTCTGTACCCTGGTTATTCAAGCTCCACAAAAATCTAAGCTATTCCCTACATCCCGGGATTCTATTACTGTCAGACATGAAATTCCAGGGAGATGTAAATCTGTTTCTTCTAACATCGCAGAACAAGAACAGGTGCTCAATGGTTTCCTGGGCTATATTAGCACGAAGGGCATAATGTTTGAAATATGTAGATCTTTTTCAATATGTTGTAAAACTCAATCCACTTACTCTTCATCTTGTTACAAGTACCTATTTGAAATTAAGATTTCCTCGAGTACACTCCCTAATTATCTTTCTCAAATTCTTTAAAACCCCGTCTTCACATATGCACAACATTGACTTTTTGTAAACTTGCGGTAAGCTACATTATGAACCCAAAGGATCAGATCTGTCATCAACTATGTTCCTTTGGAAAACTTGGGAGTTTAAAGGTACTCAGTCCCAAAGGTGTCCTGCCTGTCGAACAGTTTTGCATACCGTAAAAGACAAATTTTGCTCGTGCACTGATGAGCCTAACAAGGATCATCTAATGAAAATGCCTAACGATAACTAATATTCCAAATCCATTGCCAACTTATGAGAGGACAAGTACACAATCTCAAAAAGTATATATTCGAACTAGACTGCCAATTGCCAAACGGTTCATCAAAACCAACCCAGTTAAGAAAAAAATTGTAACTAGTGACGAGAAAGAAAAAAAATAATATGTTCAATCTTTTACAAAGAGAAAATAAAGGATATTTTTTTTAATGTAATTTATAATAGAATATTTTCCGGCCCAAAACAAGCACAGTGCAAAGATTTATTGCCATGTTTGCCCCAGGATTGGAAGTCAAAGATAAGATGAAAGTTTTTCTACTCTCTGGAAACAGAGCAGTAAGACTTAAGTTGGCTTACAAACTGATCAACTTTGCTAAAGTAAAAGATGAAAACTAAAAGACATCAATCTTTAACACATACACAATAGCTCTTCTACAAAACATTCTCAAAGCACGGTGTTGATAATACCAACAGTAAATTATTTTGGTGTCTTTTTTGAAAGAATTTTTTTTTCTTCTTTTTGTAATGACAAGTCTTCTTTACATTCACTAATATAAAAGTGGCTGGTACCGTAACAAATGCACAAAAACCATACTAAAATCACAGGATTCTGTCCTGAAAATCTGTAATTAAAGTGGATGCCAAGGAGCTAAGCTTCTTCCCAGTCTCACCAGCAATGTTTTTAAGAGATGATATATCCTGTTGCGCCTGCAAAGTTATAAGTACCAAGATCAAATTCAAAGAGCCATGCAATCCTTACTTAATAGTATATCCATATATATTATGCAACAATCGAACCATAATACAGATTTCTTAAAATAGGCGGAAATATCAAATGTTTATTTATATAGAAAAATTATCAAGTAGAACAAATTAAGCTTGAACTTCCATTTGAACTTTACAACTTGTCGATGGTAGCACATGTAAATTAAGAGGCATACCTGGAAAGATATACGATTGATGAGATCACTTGTAGTAATATCAAGTGCAGAATTATCTGAGCCGTTACCAAAAAGATCAGCACTAGATATGGCAGATGATCCCTGGAAGTAGGGAGGGTGTGCGTTATATTCTGGCAATACTCAAAATTATAAACAAAGCCATCTTCTGGCTATAAAATTATGAAGAAGTCCTTAGGAAAGGTGTATGTACTCATCTCAGCCAAATGTTGCTTTATACAAATTAATAATTGCTACACCAAAGCTCAAAATAAATTATATTATAGGTTCTTTGCTCTTTAGAGACACTATACTTAAACAGAGATTATTGAATTTTAAGTTTCAACATGAACAAATTTGAGTAAAACTTTAAGAAAAATGGATAACTAATTGTTTTTTTTAACTAATAAATAATACCTTAGAGAACAATGAAATAATGCACTTGCACTAAGTTGTTCTTTATTTTATTTTTAAACTAGGCTCCCTACGATATTGCTATGCAGATACCCAGGATGGAATTGAACCTCAGACTTTGTGGGAGCAAACAACCTGCCCACATGCCTGACCATTTGAGCTACCCCTCTTCGGTTACTTGCACTAAGTAGTTCTTTAAGCGAACTTGAAAAACAAATGTAGCAGCCAAGTCCCTAAATAGTATATTTTTATCATCATTGTAAACTATTTCAAAGAGATGATAATTAACATCTTTTCACTTATGCAAACATATCTGCCCTTCAATATTTATACTGTACAGTGTGTGTGACTGTATAATCCGTAGGCAAGAAAGTTGATTGAATAGCAAGGGAAGCAGTTTGATGTTGAATACTGTAAACAGACAAATCATGCTACTACTTGCAAATAAAAAATAAATAAACAACAATACAAAAATTAATAGTGAATGTCATATTTCATCCTTTTTTTTTGGTGCAACCCCTCCACAATTTGAAATGGGAAAGAGCCTGTTGGCATTTGCTTTCTTCATTTAAAAAATAAATAATAAAAATTATAAAACCCTTGTAAATTGATAACAAAATTTGACCCTCCCATGTACACTAAATTAGAAGTGACAAAACTATTATTTGAATTTAATAAATTTCCTATACAAGATTTCAAACAATATTTGAGTTTTTCAAATGACAAATCAGTTAAACAACAGATTTCAAACTACTATTTGTGTATCCCAACATAATGATGTATGCAAGCATAAATTTTCCCTTCACAAAGGGTAATTGACTCATTTTTAAATAATTTTTCCAGATTTAGTTCAAATGAGATATCAAATTACATGGTTTTTCCTGATAATAATTTAAAAATCAAGGTCGTTTCCCATTTTTTTAAAAACAAAAGGATTCTGTCAAAAATGCCAAGATCGAGTCCTCGACAGGCAGACCTAATTTTAACTGTGGGTACACTAACAATAGAAGATCACTGCAATATCATTATGCTAAGCTACTATCAAAATTAAAAATTATTGGCAAAGATACATACTGAAAACTTCTGCAAGGAGACTTGACTATCAGCATCAGCTTTGGCCTGATCTCCAAAAAATTGGGCAGATGAAATTGATTTTGCATTTGAAAACTTCTTTCTTGCTTCATCAGTTTCCTGAACCTGATGCACAAGAGGAGAGAATGACACGAGCATCAAAGACTATCCAAGAAAGCACAATAATATGAAGGTTCCACGTTCATAATTAACAAATGACCAAGTTTATTGTGATTGGTCTATTCAACAGTCATTAACATATCCTAACAACAAATCTATAAAAAAAAAAATTTGTACATATGTTGAAAAGCAATCCAACAAAAAGTTGCTTTAGTAGTTATCCCAATCAACTAAATCAATTATGTCTGACCCAAGTAAAAAAAAACACTACTGTGCGCACAAAAATTAACAATTATATAAGCTTCACCATTTATACAACCTAGAGAAAGATGGCTCTACCATTTAGATTCTCCATCAACAACTATAGTAGTCCATTCCCCTAGAAATAATGTGTTACCACAGGTAGCCATTAAAGGGGAATATGCAGCAACATGCTCGCTTATACAAATTGGAGGAAGAAGGCTCAGCTTTTCAGGTTCTCCATCAACAGGATTGTATAGTCCATTCCCACTATAAACTAATTCATTATCAAATGTAACCCAATAGTTGTGGTCTCATTGGCTTGCCAAATAAATTTAAGGATTTCAATTCTCGTATTAATATTGAGTGCTAGAATAGTAAGGTCTCACTGGCATGCTATAATTTCTTTCATTGTAGGACTAAATTCCACTAGATTTTTTAAACAAGGAATTAAACCACACTATTAAGAAGCTGGTTTAAGGAGGGAATGTTGTACGTTGTGTTATCCAATAAAATAAAGACACGCACAACAATGGTTCTGTTAAACACACAAACAAAAACAGAACACTGAAAAAACTTTTTGAAAGATACCGTTGCTTCTGTTAAAGATCAATAACCAGCAGCACGTGCCAGTCCCCACTTCCATTAAGGTTGAGCTTAATTGAAGGAAGAGATTCTCGCACAATCTGGCCGAAAGCAGTTTTAAAACGGTTCCCAGTCAATAGTTCTACACTTTTTTCCTCCATGATTTGTGTAGCACTAGATTTTTCAAAATATTTATTTGCATTACCATCTCCATAAAAAAAATCATGATAGCACACCAGGGTAACTAGCAGGGCTTGAACCATTCATATTAAAATTAAATTTCCTTGAAAATAAAAGTTGGACAATGGTACTTACAGGACAGGAGCTCATAAGTAACATCCTTTCCACTATTCAATTTTAGTCGGATTGCAAAATTAGTATTTTGATGTTGACAATTTAAAACAAAATGAAAGAAATAAATGTAGAAGAAAATTTTTGTTAAAATCAGAACTGTCCAAGATATGTCCAAGGAAAACGTATGACAAATTTGCAGACACAGATTATAAAGTACAGGTATCTAATTATTTGAATGCCTGGCAGTGATTAAAATTAAGCTTTATCATGCGACAACTTTTAAAAAAAAAAAAATAAAGCTTTATCAATAACTGACTAAAACAACGTTACTAATAATAATTTTTCTTTTTCTTTAAATTAAAAAAAAAAAACACTTGACTGATATCATAGTGAAGCATAAGCTATAAGATAAAAAAATAAAAAACATGTCCTTAAAAATAAATGCAAATAACATGGTTGGCCTACAGGGAAAGAATCAAGTTTATCCACATCCTATAACATCCCCACAGCTGGAAGTTTCTACTGTCACAATCAAACACATTGTTTTCACACTTAATATCTTTTGTTTCAAAATAACAAAATATCGTACTGAGTTCTACATGCTTGTGCACAGAACCGGTTGTCTAGTTCCTATCAACTAAAAGACTTTAAGCAATTGTATAAAACAACTTACTTGCACTTTCGAAGAGTTTGAACTAGCTTTCTTGGAAAAGCCACTATCCATACCAAAATCTGCAAAAAAGCTTGATGCTTTTGGTGGAAGAACATGACTAATGACATGGGCACCACTAGAATTTGTCTCAGCAGATGGAACACTTTCTACATACTCAAACCGAGACGCAAAAGATGATCCTGCAGTAGGGGTGGTGTTACTTGAAGTGGAAACAGGAGCAACAGGCTCTTCTGGCTTCTGATCGTAAAGATTTTCATTTGGCTGCATTGTAAAATATATTTTGTCATGCCAAAATCCAAACATCATCTCAACATACATCTGCATATAAAAAGTTTTTTTTAAAAAAAAAAATTGAAATAACTTAAACCTTTGTAGTAAGTTTTCGAGCACCAAGACCCCCAGTCTTCCCAGTTTTTCTGGCACCAAGAGGCTTCTTCACAGTACTAACAACTGTATGAGAAACTTTTGGTGAGACAGAAACCTCAGGTGGCTCCTGCTTTCCTAAGGAGTTTTCTTTTGGAGCTTCACTAATCTTAATGTTGGAAAGTCCATTAGATGCTTGTCCTGATTGAGAAGCAACAGGCGATGAAGGTAAGCCTGCCTCATCTGCCATACTTTTAGCAACTTCTTTTGAAAGTAGCTGCCTGTATAAATCAGCAGCTCTTGATGTATACTTAGCCTCAATTTTGCCACCGTCAGTCCACCCATGCTGCTTAAAAAAAACATGTGCGCGATTGTTTCCTCCAAAACTCATCATTTTCAACTGCTCAGAAGTCCATGAGTCTAAATTTGTTGACCTACATATGATGAACAAAAAGTCAGTCTACAATTTACGTGAATATGCTAATAAGTGCTTAATTTGGAAATAATTTTGTTATTTAGCCAGGTCAATCCTTGTAATTTCAAAATCAAATAAGTTCATAATAAACCCACAGAATAGAATATACTCTATCAACATAGCCAAACAAATATTACTAGGGGAACTGTGAAGATATGAACAAACAAAAAGAATGTACAATAAGCACTCCATTAATTAGATGCCGGTGTCTTAGTCTAAAGATGATAAACTTTAAATATCAGCACCATGTACTAAAATGACATCATAAAATACATTTCTTGGATTAAAAAAAAATTGCGAAACACCTCCTTCCCTAAAAAATCAGCTCAATATTGAGAATTGCCACACACATTTTAAACAAAGTCCAAAAATGAGATCATAGACCCTGCATTTTGTGATCACGTGCAGTGTGCCGCTAACGTTAGTGTGTCCCTAGCTAATTCAACCTGAATTGTTTAATAGAAAATCCAGAACAGAGTTCTACTGGCTTTGTCTTTGACATCTCTTTTCTTAGTCAATGAACTATAAAAATTAGGAATAATCTAAAGGAGCATTTTAAAATTCCTCGAACAATGCAATACTATGCAGATTCCCATACCTTGAACTAGGTTACATTGAACAGCTACATAACAACCATTTTAGAATTCACTACAACTTTCTTGATGAAATGCGAAACTAATCCCGGCATATCCACAATCCACCAAAATATTTCAAAATGCTACAAATTTCCACCTTCTTGTGTGTTAAATAATAAAAATAATGCACAAACGTGCAAGACCCAATATAGATGACATATAAAATTTAGTATTGCTATATAATTAGATGTAAAAACACAAAAATAGATCTATTGTTGTATACCATCAGTGAGCCACCCACAATTCTGATCAGTAAATCAAATAAAATTGCGAAAGCCCGAAAATGAAACTCACCTAACGAAGCTGATATGAACACCTAGATTCCGATGAGCAGCGGAGCAATCAATGCAGAGGAATATGCCATAAGTAACCGATGCCCAACTCGTGTTCTTTGAGTTACAGTCGAAACAAATCTGGAAAACCCAAAACCAAACAAGAAAAAGAAAATCTAAAATTAGAGATCCACGATCCTAGTCACCAGATCTGAACCAGATCTCGGACACCCAAATCGAGCTCCAGACCTAAAAATGAAGAGGAACCCAAAACACACCAATAAATTAAAAAAAGATTGAACCTGACCTTGTTATCAGACTTTGATTTCAGCTTTTTGAAAACAGCATCCCTATCAGTGAAAGCATCGGACGCCATGAGAGAAAGGGAGCGAAACTTTGGAGAGAGAAATAAGGTAAGGGGAAAAATCCGAAGAGGTGCTAAAAAGAACACCTCCTCAGAATTTGGGACCCAAAAATAAATATATAGATAGAGAAATCAGTGAAACCGGAAATTTGATGTTTGGTTCTCTCCCTTCTTGTTTTCTAAATTTCTCAATTCTGAAAACCAAAGCTTTTATTAGTTGGGAGGATCCGAAATTACAAAACTACCCTCCCCACTCCTGAGAAGCACAAGACACCGTGTTTTTGTCTGCATAGTTTTTATTTATTTTTTGAATTTGTTTGTTTGGTGTTAGAGTCGGTGGTTTGTTGCTATCCTCAATCCTCTTGCTAGGTAAAAAGTATACTATTCTATTTTTAAAAAATAAATAAACACTAAAATTTTCATTTTTTTTAAATACTTTTAATTAAGGGTGAATATTTGACCCGCAAAATCTGAGCAACCTGATTGACCTGAGCCTGAGAAACTCGGTTTTTCCAAAAATCTGAAAAATTCGGATGAACCCGATCCGATCCAAGACCATGCCAGTTCGAGTTTAGACTTTCACTTGTTGGTGGGTTCGGATGAAATCTGAAATTGAATCCGATTATTTTTTTAAAAAAAAAAAAAAGCCCTCATTCTTTTTTCTAATCTCTAACCCCGTATACCTCTCTCTCTCTCTTTGTTATCTTTCTCTTCCCCAAGTCCCACGACCATGGCTACCCCAACCAACCCCTTCGTCCCACGATCCCCAACCAACCCCTTCATCCGTCTCATTTCTCTCTACTTGCACCTGCTGCCCATCCCTCCTCCTCTCGTTGGCGCCAATAGCAAAGAACTGAGGAAGTCCCACCCAACCAATAACTCTCTCCTCTCTCTGCCTATCTCACATACAGAAAGAATTGCAACAGCTTGAAGCCTCAGATTCGAGCAGACGACGGACCTCGGAGGCTTAGACGGACCTGCAGGTAGCGACTCAGAGTTTGGCGTACACCTCCTCAAAGGCTCGGACGGACTTGCAACAGCTTGGAGCTCACCTCACCTTCTCCCTGCTCTGGTATATACTCTTAAACTTAGTTTGTGAATTGGTTTTCTTTTACTAAGAATGTTAGTTAAAATTTAATATGTTACATACTTAATACATTTTCCTAAACAACAAAATACAATATGTTATCATTTCCATGATTATGATTAGAAATTTTTTGTATTAAAGGATGTACTAAACATAGGGTTGTGCAAAAAATCCAAAAAATCGAATAAACCGCTCAAACCAACTGCCCGAACACTGAAAAAACCAAAACCGATGGAACCAAAAACCGCTAAAACCGCCTTGGCGAAAACCGACATTAAATCGGTCGGTTTATATGTTGGTCGCAAATCGACCGTACAAACCGAAACTGGCCGAATATGCTTAGGTTCCAAATTTGTGGATATAACAATGTAACCATGTGTTTAGGTTTCCAAATCATAAAGTTAAAGTCTTTAAGTTAACAAATTAAATGAATCAATTTCATATTAAAAAAAAGCTAAAAAAATGGATTATAATAATCTACATTTTTGAAACTTAAATTTCCTTAAAAATTATTTTAAAAAAAATTAAAAAAATCTAGTTCGGTTTGGGCGGTTTTAACCGACCGAACTGCGGTCTAAATCAGTCGGTTTTTTTTTTGTGTTGTAAGTAGGTCGGTCGGTTTTTGGATCGCACCAATCCGAACCGAAAACTAAAATCTAGATTTTAGAATAGAAAAAAACCGCCCAAACCGACCGATGCTCAGCCCTAACTAAACAAATATACATACCTATATGTGTGTTCAAATCAAAGGCAACCACAAATTTTTATTAAATTATTTTGCTTAGGATCTATCTAATCAATTTAATTGTTTAGTAGTTAGTTACTAATTTAGCTTTTTAATAAATGATGATCTTTAATTTTTTTTTACAAAAACTTTTAGTTGATTTGCAAAATTTGTATGTTTAGAGGTGATTTTCTACAATTGATTAAACATGCACCAACAACCTGTCAAGAACAAACAGAGAGGCAATAGTTCAATTGTGAGCACCGGTGGGGTGTAAGCCAAATAGACTCTGACGCTCAAGTCAGTTGGATTGCTAGAGAATAATAAGATAGAGAAATATGAAAAGAAACCAATAATGATAAACAATAAGTAAAAGAAACAATGGTGATGGCGCAACTTGAGGGCGATGACTAGGTTGGTAAACTTGTCAAGTTCACTCAGTATGAGTGATTAGTTTCAGTATTCGATATCTCTTTTCCTAAGGACTCCTTCCTGTTTTTCTTATATAGACTTATTAGGTGATGTTCCTCCTGGCTCGTTCCCAGGTCTAGCCCTGGAATCTCGCTATCTAGATAATGTCCCTCTTGACTTCTTCTTTGACCCGTTTGGCAGAATGGGTATATTTAGGTCCGGGTGCAAGTTAAGTTATTTGTTTTGGCTCGTTATGTGAATGTGGGCTTATTTTGTGGCTTGGGCCTGGTTAGCTCGTCTGACTACCTTGGGCCTTAAGTGCTCCAGTAACACGAACTCTGTGTCTGTTTAACGCCTAAACGTGACTTCCACTTAGCGGTAGTCGTAGTATAGATGGGCGGTCGATTCCACAAGGAGGTAAAGAAACAAGTTAATCAATAAATAAATGTTAGAGATAAATAATATGAAGAAAATAAAACATGTGATATTTTTGTTGTTTTTGAGATTTAAATGTTAGAAATAAAGATAGATTAAAATGTGATGTAACAATAGGTAACAAGTAGGAAGGATCAAGAATCACCAATATGCATACTTATTTATTTGGATCTTTGATTCACAAAATTTACACAAATGGATAGTTCACATCCTAACTATTCATTTGGAAGATTTAACATTGAAGTACAAATATATTTAACAAAAATGTATTCAAGTGATTATTATTCTTTACCATGAAAAGATGAGATAAATTTTATGAGAAATCTAAAAATGACATTATACCATTGGCAATATATAATGCAATAAAAGATTGGACATAAAACCTAACACAAATATTACTTTTACTATTTATAAAATACATAGAAAGAGCATGACTAATTCTATATAGATTTAGCAAAAGTAAATATATATGAATGAGATGGAGAAAATGATAAATATGTTATCTATATTATTTTCACTAATTTGATAATACATAGAAAGTGCTTGACAAAATCTATATACTATTAGTAAACATAAATATAGATAACAAGATGAAGAAGTAGAGATGAAAGAAAATAAATCACTCAAATATATAAACTTTAAGCACATGGTCAATCAAAAATACTAAACAAAGTCATAGTGCATATAGGATCATCCTAACCTTCCCAAGAAGGTTAGCCTATTATGCTAGACATTCTCATGAAATTCTAGAGAGAAAATATGAGAAATGAGACTAAAATTTGGTAGAGTTTTGCTACCTAAAAATTACATAGAAAATGTGAAGAAAGAGTCTCTATTTATAGATGGAGAAAATGACTAAAAAGAAATTAAACAACAATTTGGGGTTTACAAAATAAATCTGAAATATTAATAATAAAATATGATTTTGAAAAATCAAATCTTATTATAAATATTAACCTAGTTATTTTAGTGTATGGTCAAATTTCTCTTTTTCTAAAATACCACAAAAGAAGAGCTTTAAAGCTCAAAATGGGAAGTTCAAGGCCCAAAGTGCTTAGGAGAGTGGGCTGGTGCAGCTGGTGGGTTTGACCCATTCCCAGCCAATATGGGCATGCCACGTGGGCGACTGGCTGGAGGGAAAAGAGAGGCCGAACCGGGTCGGGAGCTGGGTCGGGAGCTGGGTCGGGAGCTGGGCGCGGGTTGAGGCTTTGGCTGCTGGGTCTTTGCTTGGGCTGCTGGGAAGGAAGTTAGGGAGCTGGGCTGCCTCGGATGGGCTGTTGGAGGCTGGCCTTCATTTGAGCCTCAGCTTTGTTGGGAAGCTGTGTTGAAGGAAAGCCTTCGTTGAAGTTGTTTGGGTGAGGTGCTGGGCTTCAGTAGGAGGAGGCGGACAGGTAGCGCAGCAGGAGCTCGGACAGGTGGCGCGCAGGAACGCGTGGCGAGCCTTGAGCGCGCCAAGTGGCACTAGGGAGAGGGAAAAGGCTGAGCTTGCTGGGCTGAATTCTGGGCCTATTTTGGGCTTCAAAAATGCCATTTTTCAATTGATTTTCAAATTCATCTCTTTATTTCTTCTTTCCTTTTATTTATGCCAAAATGCAACTTTAATTCCTACAAAATAATAATAAATTAAATCATGATCAAATATTTTCATCCATAAAATATATCATATTAATTAAATGAAAATAATAATAAAAACTTAATTTATTTTGACATTTAAGATCAATAAATGTGCACTTTTCACCTCTAATCAGTGTCACTTTGGGCCAGACTGACTCGTCTGTCTATCTCATTGGGCTTAATATGTTGTAGAAATAGTGCTTAGTTTTTTACCATTACAGTTTTTCCCTCACTCTTTGGTATAGAATTTATTCTAATCAAAGAGTAGGAAAATATCAATTCTACTAGAATTTACTCAACTCAGTTGGTCTCAAAACAGAGAGAGAGCGAAATCTGGAAGCTAAATATCACTTGTGCGTGCATGGGCTTGTTGGCCGAGTGGCTAGCTGCACGAGCATGGGCCTGTTGGCCGAGTGGTTGGCTACATGTGGTGCGCGCTGGGTGCGCCTGGGCGCGCGTGTGCCTGTTGGGCACCTGGTCGGTTGCGTGCGGTGTGTGGCCCACCTATACGTGACCATGGCCTGCTGGCCAACTGGCTGGCTGCCTGGTCGTGTGGTGCCTAATGGTGTGCTTGCGGGGCGTGTGTGCCTAATGGCATGCACGAGGGTGTCTAGCAGGCCGTGTGGCGCTTCAGGGCCCTGTGGTGCGTGTGCGAGCTAGCGCCCGATCCTAGTGGTGTGTGCGCGAGTGGCTGGTTGGCCGAGTGGTGGCTGGATGGCTGGTTGCACGCGCATTGGCCGCGCACCTCTGCAAGTGATGTGCGCTTGTGTGCTCTCAGACATTTGTGGCCCTCAACTTGTCAATTGGTCGAGTGGCCTACTCAGTCAATTCATTATGTAAAAGGCCGGTTGACTCGAAGGCATCCTAAGTAAAAGTTCATAAGGTATGAAGGACCTAATGTTTGCCTTATCCAAATATTGCTTTAAGGAATTTTTTTCTCCTTAGAAGAAGCGTGTGTGCTCTATGTTGTACTAATGGAAGGATGCCTTGGTCAACTGACTCGACGCCCTGATCTTTGCCTTTGAAATATTTTGCATATTGTAAATATGAGTGCTTTTGATGAATGACACTTGTCACTCATCCGTGGTCTCTTTCTTTCTATAAATAAGGGGTGTTGTTTTCACCTTTGGTCATCCTTTGGAGGCATTGGGAGAGTGGAGCTTAAGAGTGGTGGAAGAGAGCTTCAAGAGGTAAGTTTTCTTCATTTGAATGTTCTTCTTATGTTCTTCGCGTTCTTGTTAGTCTTCATGATAGGATTTATGTTTTGAGGCTGTAGTTTTTATTCGATTTGCCTTCTACTTCGTTTATATTTGATCCGAGTAGGTAGTAAAAAATGTGAACTTTGTCGTTTTGCCGATGGTATGTCTTGTCTGCATGACATGTTTGTCTGATTTACTTGTTAAATATGCATGTTATTTTCATTGGTATACTTTGCTGAAAGTGGGCCTGATAGACTAGATGAATCATTTTGCATTCTTGAAAATGTGCCTGGTTGACTAACTGGATGGTTCCTATCTTGTTTGTGTAAAATTGTCTAAGTCCTGATGTGCTTGATTAAGTTTGTTTTTGTATTATTCGTGACTTCCTAGAACTTAGTTAAAATTTTGTTCTAGGTGATCTTCACTATGTGTTCCAACAATCGTGGTAGTTGTGCTGGCAGCTCGAGCTGACTGTCTTACTTGTCTAGTGATGAATACCTTTAAGACCAGTTAGAGAGTGAGGGTAGCCCCGTGAACGTTGTAGGCCATGGCGATGATGCTTTTAGAGATTATTATAATAGGGTAGGGCGTGACATTGGTAAGCCCATAGATGGTGGCAAACTTGACTTCCTTCTTAAAAATTCCATTCCTCATTCTTTAGTTCGCCTAGATGAGCTACCGGTGATTCGTCAATGTTTTAACATCCCTCTTTATTTTGATCTTCATGCTCCTGACCCTTTTGAGCGAGCTGGCTGGAGCTTGCCAGGCTGGGTTTGTCTATATGAACTCCCTTTTAAGGAAGGCTTCCGACTCCCCATCCCTAGGCTATTATTAGAGTTATGTTTTTATTATAAGATTTCCCCTAACTAGATGATGCCTAGAGCTTGGCGGATGATAATGGCTTTTGAAGTGACTTGTGAGAGGAATAATATCACTTTTGGGGTGGCTGAATTGTTGGAAGCTTACTATTTGAAAGAGCATGTTCATGATAAGGGTAGGTACCAATGGACTTGTAGAGGGGATAAATAGTCGTTAATTCCTGACATTAAGACTGGTGATAAGAGATGGAAGCAATGCTATTTCTTTGATTCTCTTGACCATCTGAGGTTAACAGCTGACCTAGAGATTCCATTGCTGGACTCCTGGATGTGAGTAGTTGTTTTGTTTTGCTTCTGATTGTGAACAAGTTTTATTCTTTGTCTCATAGACTTGCACTTTACATTTTTTATGTAGGATTTCCGTTGGGTACCTTTGGGATTCAAGGGGGGCAGCTGACCGAGTCGCTAAGGTGCTCCGTCTTTCTGACTTAGATTGTGAGTGGAGGTACCTTTTGTTCCAACTACTATTATGTTCATCATCTTTGTGGCATTTCGTTCCTCCGATTCCTGAAGGTATTCCTCTTCCTAAGAATCGAGTCCACTCCCGTATTGTGTTCCTCAGGAAATGTCTTGAATTTTTTGGCTATGAGCCTACTTTGTCGACTGACGTGTGGGTGAATGAACAATTGTATGCTGACTAAGACATGTCTCAACCATTCAGGGTTCCATTATCTAGTTCAAATGCCTTAGAGCGTCTGCGCCAACATAAGGCGTCGGCTGAAAGCAACTTAGGAGCGCAACAGGAAGCCATACCTATGGTTTCGCCTCTGGTCCCCACAAAAAAGAAAAAGTAGAAGAAAATGAACTCTACTCTTGCTAAGTCAACCGATCCTTTCAGTGATACGGTTTGGTTATCCTTCCCCTCGTCTGTTGTGGCTTACTCTGACATGGGGCCTCACCTTGGGGAGTTAGGGAAGATGTTGTGGCTTGAGGATAAGAGTAGGATGGATGCGGTCGAGTTGGAGGGATCACTAGACTCGACTATCTCCCACTCATTTCAGGTATGATTTGTTTTCACACTTTTGTTTATTTTCTTCTAGTATGGTTGTAAGTCTTGGGTAACATGCTTTGGTTTGTTCATTTGTATGTATGATAGGGTCTTCAAGGGATGATGTATGCCAAGGATGGGCTGATAGGGATGCAAAAGTCATTGAAGAAGGTGACAGGTGAACGCAATGAATTCCGCACCAAATTGGAGGCATTCCATGACGAAGTTAAATGCCTTCAAGAATAGTTGCAGACTCAACTCAATACTATTACAACTGATGTTGTCTGCCTGGACGCTACCTTAGCCGAGCTTGAGGGAGCTAAGGCGAGGGTCGCCATGCTGGAGGACCGTTTGGAGGTCTCGTCTTTGGAAACTGAGATCCAGCTTCGTGGGCAGATGGCCATGGATTACCATGATGGGAAGGATGAGGAGTGGAATATCTCCAAGTTCATCTCATATTATGAGGAGTTTGAGAGGATGAAGGCTACTGAGGCAGCTCAAGCTGACGGGCTGGTTGCCTCCCTTGGGCATCTGTCTACTGATGATTTACTCGTGGATGACTGACTTCTGATTATGACTATGTTGTAGGAGAATTTTGTTGGATGACTGTATGAACTTCTTTATGATTTGTCATATCTTTTATCTTTACATATGTTGGTAGTAGTTCTAACAATTCTAAATAGTTGAAAGTCTAGATGCTTTGTAAGCTTTTTATGTTTCGTTTCAAAACAAGATTGTACTCGCGTATTTTTCTTTTTAGATGATTGGATGATTGATTGTATTATCTTACTTTTTTGTATTTTGCCTTGTCCGTATGACTGTTTGGATGGTTGTTCGGTTTGTTCGGATGGATGATTGACTTAGCTCAATTTTCCTTTCGTTTGGGATGGTTGATTAACTGGTGATTTACTATATCTTTGTCACTCAGTCTAAGTGTAATATGCTTTTTATGTTAGACTTAGACTTAGATTTTTAACGTGTTTGTTCTCGTCCTTAGATGAATGTATGGTTAGGCTAGCTCGTCCTCTTGACCCTCTTGCTTGATGACAAGTAAATTTTTTTTTGGATATAATTAGGGCTGCACTCCGTAGAGTTGCCTACATACCCTTTGCAGGGATCAAGCCTAAATGTAGTTCTGACATTTCCTACATGATAGTGTCAGTATGTAGCTTGGATGATGGTCTCAAAAGATCATTGAACAAAGTAGATGAAAGAAGATTAAGTAGAGTTAGGGGTGATACTGTTTTAGGTGGACAGCGTTCCAGCTGTTGTTGATGTCTCGACCATCTTGCATTCGTAGCTTGTATGCCCCATGCCCGAGTACCTTAGTGACTAGGTAGGGACCTTCTTAGGTTGGAACGAGCTTACCTGCTCCTGCTTTCCTAGTGTTTTGGAAAACTCTTTGTAATACCAGTCTCCCATTTTGAATGTTCGAGTGCGAACGTTTTTGTTGTAATGTCTGGCAATGCTTTACTGGTAGGGTGAGATTCTCAAGAGTTCTTTTTCCTTTTTTTCATCAATGGTGTCGAGCCCATGGCACATGTTCTCCCAGTTTTCTTTGTCGATTGTTAGTTCATATTTGGCTGTTGGAACTTCACTTTCGATAGGGACGACTGCTTCCATTTTGTAAGCTAGCGAGAATGGCGTTTCTCTTGTTGAAGTCCTGATTGTGGTTCAATAAGACCATAAGACTCCTCGCAACTCGTCGACCTACCTTCCCCTAGCCTTCTCAAGGCATTTCTTGATGGTGTTCATGATTGTCTTGTTGGATGACTCTGCTTGTCTGTTTGCTTGGGGATATCTTGGCGTCGAGAAGCTGAGCTTGAAGTTCCAAAATTTGCAAAATTCTAGGAAGTCAAGGCCGCTGAACTGAGATCCACTGTCTGTCACGATCTCTTTAGGTACTCTGAATCTGCATATTACATTTTTCCAAATGAAGTTCTTAACTTCCTTGTCCCTCACTTGGTGGTAGGCTTCTAGCTCGATCCATTTACTGAAGTATTCTATCACCGCGAGCATGTAGACTTTCTGACCTGGTGCGGTTGGAAGCTCGCCAACTATATCCATCCCCTATTTCATGAATGACCATGGGGAAGTGATGGATGTCAGATGCTCTAGAGGTTGATGAGATACCTGAGCGAACCTTTGGCATTTATCACTACGCCTAGCGTATACAGAGGAATCAACTCTCATGGTTGGCCAATATTATCCTTGTGTTAAGGCTCATTATGCTAAGCTTCGTCCTCCATAGTGGTTTCTACACTCCTCTTCATGTAGTTTAGCTAGCACGTACTTTGCTTTGCAAGGTTAATGCATCTTAAGTATGGACCAGAATAGGATCATTTGTAAAGTTTACCTTGTATGATAGTGAAGCGGGCTGGCTGAGCCTTAATCCGACGTGCCTCGTTCTTGTCCTCAGGTAGTGTGTCTCACTCCAGATACTCCAATATAGGAGTCATCCATGTCCGGTCAGTGGAGATGCTGCCAACTTACTCTTCTTCATTCTTCTAGACAGCAGGCCACTGGAGATAGACTACTGGTATTGTCTTGGGGCTGGTTGTCTGGATGGAGGACCCCAAGTTGGCTATGTTAGGAATGAGTTTCCTAGTACGCAGCGGAATTGTGTGATGGGTTGGCCCAGTGTACAACAAAAATTTTGTAACATATTTAAACTACTTTTAAATATGCGGATCCATTAATAGACATACGTTAATCATAAACAAGAAAAGAATAAAGAACATACCTCTTGATGCCTATCAAGTGTCTTTGCTATCTTTTTGTAAAATGAACGATATTCCTATCCAAGCTGCTCCCAGGTACTCACACCAAGATCTTCCACAACATTCTCTACACCTCAAGAAGTGTGTGGGAACTTAGAGAATAAAGGATGATATATTTTTGGTTTAACTTGATGTACTCAACACATGAGATCAAGAGAATAGGCTTGAGATTGGTTCTATATCTTTTCAGGGAGAGATGAAAAGTATCGTTCTTTTCTTAGAGAGAATAATTGAGTATATTGTTATTTTCTAATAAGTCTAACTTATATAGAAAATATTTAAATTTAAAAAATAAACATGTAACCAATTACAATTTATCTTTTAATTAATTATTTGTCTTATTAATGAAAATGTTGACGGTGAGAACTCGTCAACTAAGTTAAGTTGGAAAAAATTGCAAAGTAAAGATTGTCAATAAGAAAGCCTTAGAAAATTTAAGTAATAACTCAAGAACAATGGCTGAACAACAATGGAGAAATCAATATTTCATTCACTCTCAAGCACTTGCTACAGTAAATTTTCCAACCCCCTCCCATGTGGGAGAGGGGTTCTTTTTATAGTAGGCTCTGATGGCCTTGGATACATGGTGGTCTAGGAGACCATGTGGTACATAGGTACTTTATCAGGAGAGTGGTTTCAGAGGTTGAGGTCTTGCATCCAGTACAGGGGCAGGCGTCAGGAGGATGTCTCCACTACTTGTCCGTACCCATGTCAGAGGAGTGGTGACAGACATAGTGGCGCAGGTGGCAGTGGTGTCGACTCTGACTCTTGGCCGTAGACGTACGGGCCACAACTCTTATCCCAGCACTCCCACTACCCCACTGGTATGGGTGTCCGTACTCGACATACAGGGTCTTAGCGGCCGTACCCAGTACTAGATCGTACAAGTATGTTCCATTCGACTCGTACCGGAGCCTTTAAGCATTGGGGTCTCAACGTATAGGGAATGGGACACTTGGTGCATGTAATGGTCGTGGCATGAGGTGGGGCTCTCGGGTACTTGGCACGAGATGCCTGAAGCACCCCGAGGCCACCCACGGACATAGGTGATAGGCATGTGGCCTCGCCAGATGTCTAAGTGTGCGAGGCGAGATGCCTCCCTCGCGAGCCCCTTGGTGGCGCAGCTCTCCTGACGCGACGCCTCCCTCGCGTGGCCCCCTGATGGTGCGACTCCCATGCCGCTCACGAGCCTCCTTCACGAGGCCTCCCTCGCGTGGCCTCATTTGCGTGGCCACCTGATGGCGTGGCTCCTATGCCGCTCGCGGGCCTCCTTCGCGAGGCCTCCTCGCATGGCCACCTGATGGTGTGGCTTCCATGCTGCTCCCGAGCCTCCTTCACGAGGCCTCCCTCACGTGGCCTCATTCGCGTGGCCACCTGATGGTGTGGCTCCCAAGGGCACGTGCCTCACATGACATGGAACGCTCGGGGCGCGAGGCATAATGCATGCTCGGACGCGAGGCCACGGGCGCTGGGGCGCGAGGTCGAGGATGCTTGGGCGAGGCTGCCCGCGCTCAGACGAGAGGCCACGGGCGCTGGGGCGCGATGCCGAGGATGCTTCGGGTGAGGCCGAGTGCGCTCGGACGCGAGGCCACGCGCGCTCGGACGCGAGGCCACTGGCGCTGGGGTGCGAGGCTGGGCACGCGAGGCCATCTCGCAGGGCATGGTCCTAAGCATGCGAGGCCTGCCAACGAGACATGCCCCTGGGCACACGAGGCTCCCTTATGCGTCACGCACCTAGGCACGGGAGGTCATCTCGCGGGGCACAGTCCTAGGCATGCGAGGCCGTTGCGAGAGGGTGGTGGCCCGAGCGTCTCGTGGCTCAAGCATGCATTTAGGCCTTTAAGGGACCTTAACACACGTCTTGGTTTTTTTATGGGCGTGGAATATTGAGCGTCCACAGAAAATATCAAAACTATCTTTTTGAATTTTTCATTAATTAATTAATTAAATAAACAAAAGTGAAAAATCCACCCCCTGATTACTATACATGCATGCCACACACAGTCCAGGGACTGTGTGTGTCGTGAAGTACCCCATAAAATAGGGGAATTTATTTTCTCAACTATTATTTAATTATTTTAATAATGTAAACATCAAAACTAACTTTTGACTTATCCATTAATTAATTAATTAAATAGAAGTGAAAAATCCAATATTGTTTCTTTACTGTGCTACACGCCCAAGTGAGTCCCTTAGACTCCTTGATGCGTGTAGATCCCTACAAAATAGGGTCTAAGATTTTTCCACAATTATTTATTCAAATTACCATATCAGATAAAACCCAACAACTTGATGATTAATTCAAATTTGAATCTATTATATTTTTAATTAATTATCACATATAATTAATTATTTGAATAAATATTAATCTTTTAAATTCAAATCCAATTTGAACTTGTCAATTTATTATCCCCCACTGAAATAAAGATATTTAATTAATTCTACTAATTAATTAAAACTAATTTAATTAAATATTAATTTAAAAATTTTAATATTTATTTTATTATAATTTCAAAAATTATTATTGTTGACTTGTGAAATTGGCCAACGGTCGTATGTACAGTATACGTGTAACGACCCAAAAATTACTAATAAGGCTTAAGGACCTTGATTAGTCTGCCGGGAGAGCATAATTGGTTTATGTGTGATTTAAATGATTTAATGCATGGCTATGTGATAAGCATGCTTATATGGTTATATGGATATATGAGATGCGTGATTATGAATATTAGTATGCATGTAGGCACTGTTTAGATTATAGGAACATATCCGTAATTTTGGCCCATTGATGGTATAAATGTGATTATATGTGATAAATTGTTGAGACCACATTATTATGTGGATATATTTGCAGCATATGGCTCGAGACAGTCCTAGTGAGCGGTTTGGCGAAATAATCATGGTGGGGAATTTATACCCGGCTCGGGGGAGCCTGGGGGTATTTTCGGGAATTTAGGAGATATATTGGAGATTATAAGATATTGGATAAATAATCAGTGATCAATTGGATGACGGGATTTAAGAGGTAAATATTACGAACACTTAAGGAAATAGTGGGAATTGGGGACAAATGACAACTTTACCTTTAAATTAAGTTTTATGTTAGTTATATTTTGGGAGGGCATTATGGTCATTGCTAAATTAGAGATATGCTCAGCCTTTAACCTAGACTAATGCAGAAAGGTATGGAACAATTAAGAAAGAAAGAAGGAAGAATTGAATTGAATTGAAGTCTCTCTCTCCCTCACCCTCACACACACACTCTTTCTCACTCTCCATAGTTGAGGGCTTGTGCTAAGCTTGGGCTGGGCATTTTTGGAGGAAATCAGAAGGAGAATTAAGCTGGGTGTAGGAGCTGGAAGTTCATTGGAAAGGCTAGTTGGTTTGAGGTATGAATTCTTGCTTTTCAGCTCTAGATTGTCACTGGGTTTGTTAGGTAGTATTTTGGGTATTCAAGGAGAAGTTAGCATCTGAATTGGGGTAAGGATTTTAGTTGAATTGGGCTAGTGATTTAGGGATGTTGTTAAGGTGTTTGAGAGGTTTATATGGGTAAATTGGTTCTAAGTTGTTGCTGATTGATTTTGAAACTGGGGAAGGATTGAGGGAAAAATCTAGGTAATTTGGTATGTTCTTGGCTTAAGGAAGAAGGAACCCAGGTTTTCCCTGGGTTCGCAGGGTGCGCCGCGACCCAGCCTGGGGGCGTCGCGACGCGTGTGGCCCTCCTGGCCATGGGAGCTCTCTGACTTGGGGGTGCGCTGTGACTTTCTTGGCCAAGTCGCAACTCGCCTCCCCTTTGGTGTGAGAGCTTACTCTTTGACTTGGGGCAAGTCGCGACCCGCTGTTGATCCCAAAAGAGGGTGTTTTAATATTTAAACTCGCAAGTGCACGAATCGTTTCAGAATATAATGTTCATGTAAGTACGAGGTCAAACCCATGAGAGTTGACTAACATCAAAAGAAACTATTTCAAACAAAGCAAGAATATTCTAACCTAGTTCCAAATATTTGATGAGATTTTTGCTTTAGAAAAATAAAAGACAAGTAATAAAAAGATTTAAGATTAAATAGAAAAATGGTTTTCAAATGAGATATGTAAAATAAGATTATTAAGATATTAGAATCCACAAAATGCAAGTTCAATAGTATTTATAAGTATATTGATTCCCAAGTTTAGATATAGTTGAAATAAATCACACTATATTTTTTCAAGATACATTTTCTATTCAAGCACAAGTTACTTTAAAAAAGGTAGGATTTTTCTTCACTTATAAAAGATATAATTTCTAAGCATTAGTTGTGTTACAACCTAATGAAACTACAAAAAATCACAGAGATTATGTTTAGGCAAAATATGATACTTATGCTCTAAGAATTAGATGTGAACAATTTAATGAAAAACATTTAATCAAAGAATATCATATTTTTGCATAATGAAGAACTAAGTGTAATATGCTTTAACACTCAATAATAGATGAAAAATGCATATCTTTGATAGAAAAATCTATAAACAATGTTACACAAATGGGAAATCAACATACAATAAAAAATACTATCTAGTTACATTTTGCTTCATCATCATCTTAATAACCTTTGAAAAAGATTAGAAGCACACAACTAGATTGAAATAAAAATTACAAAATAACATACTTGACATGCTCTTCAAAAGATAAAAATGGTAGAGAAAATAGTGAAAAGAAGAGAGAAAAATATGAAGTGTGGAAGATGTTGAAAAGATGAAGAAGAAGAGCTCCCCAAATGGTCTTACAAGACTATTTATAGGCCAAATATGGAGATTAAATTAATCAAATTATTATAAATAAATTGATTAATTTAATTGTGTTGGGAAGTGGTAGGATAAATAGAGTAAGTGTAAGAGTATTGGAAAGATGAAATGTTTGGTTGGGTAAAAGATTAGTGAAAAGCTAGGGTAAAAAAATAAATTAGGAATGTTTATTTAGGTAAGAAAAATAGGGAAGAGTGAATTGATATTTGAGTGAAAAATATTGGGAATAAAAACATGAATTTTTGGTCTTATTTTTGTGGCTGTGGCAGAGTTGACTTGGGCTATGGTGGGCCGTGGAGCTGAATTGGCAGGTGAGAGGCTCTCGGATTGGGCCAGAGGATTGGGCTTGGGGCTGCTTTGTGGAGGCTGGCCCACGTTTGTGCTGGGCATAATTGATTGTTGGCAGGTGGAAAAACTTGGGCATGTGGTGTGATTTCAGCTGGCACAGGAAGAGATGCTGGCTGCTGGGTCTTCTTTGCTGAAGGAAGGAAGGCACGGTTGAGGCGTGATGTGCTGAGTGTTGAGGAGAGCTGGGAGTCAAGGTGATGCTGCCACGTGGTTTGCTTGGTGCGTGAAGGCTGGTGAGGAGTGCAAGTGGGCCACGGCAGAGGCTTGGGCTCATTTGGGTTTTCAAAAACGACAATTGCTTTGAAATTTGCCACTTTTTCTTTCTTTTCTTTATTCTTCAAACACAACAAAGATACAACATAATTCCTATACCATAAAAGAATTAAATCAAATAACAATAAAATATTTTCACTTATAAATAAATCATATTAATTATTTGAAAATACTTAATTAAAACTTAATTTAATTTATCAATAAAGATCAACAAAATTGCACTTTTATTTCACTTCTAACTAAACTATATTAATTACACATAATTTAAACTACAACATAAAATATCTAAAAATATATAAAAATCTAAAAAATTACAATAAGACTAATAAATGTAAAATTATTTAAAAACTTAATAAATCAATTAAGAACTCAAGAACTAAGCAACAATTAACACATAAACGTGGTAAAATAACTCTATTTTGTAGAGTTATCACCCGCCTGAGGGTTTTGAACTTGGAAGTGTTCTTAGTGTTGTTAGGGCTCGGGGGTTCGAACCTAGGGGCTCGGGACAATTTCTACTGCCCGGTTTAGTAGAAATTGAGGTCTCGGAGGCTAGTTTTGCTATCTAAGTATTTTATTTATGATTGAGAGTTGATAGATATCGATAACTCTTGTGACTAGGTTTGTCGCCAAGGCTCGAGGCTAGGGAACGTGCTCGGACTTAGTTCACCTTCTCTGCTCGAAAACAAATGTAAGAAAACTGGTTATGTGGTCATGTTGGGACTAAGAGTTCCCTATACTTGTATGTAGTGTCATATGATGGTATTATGCCATGGGGACATGAGATAAATGACCTATGAGTGCCAGAATTAATATTGGCGCACAAGGACGCGGTTCGGCCACTGGTAGCTGAGGTTAATTATATAATCACTGAGCTCGGCCTAAGTGAGCCGGAGTCAGTGGGTTAAATAGAGGGTGCGGCCTAAGGGCGTCAACCCTGGATATTGTATGATATGTTTATTTATGTTAGTATGATGATTATGGCATGTTTATTACCTGGATGATTGATTATTGGTTTGTAGATTGATATCACTGATTATGTGAACAATGTGATTTGTTAAGTGTCTGATTGATGATTTGTGAATTATTTGATTAATGATTATTGATTATGCTCTGTTATATGGTTTTCTTGCTGGGCCTTGGCTCACGGGTGCTACGTGGTGCAGGTAAAGGCAAGGGTAAGCTGGACCAACCCTGATTTGGAGAGCTCTAGGGGCGAAATGTATATAGCCGGCTGCTCGGCCATCATGGTCGAGGGGTGATACAGGGACAAGGGACCCTAAAATGCCTATTTTGCCAATAAATTGGCTTATGGTTGTTTATAACCTTTGAGATTTTGTAAACTGCTCTTTAACCCTGTTTATTTTTTGGGTCCCATGTAACAAACATTTATTTAAATGAAAAGTTATCTTTTCTGACCAAAATCTTTTAACCCTAGTTTAGTAATGGTTTAGCGACACATTTTCAACTAAATGACTTGATTAGCAAGTCTTGCACCTTTATTAACACACAGTGTACCGGTCTTGGTTATCCAGGGCATTACAATACGACACCTTTTGGAACGAAATACATAGAATAAACGACAGAGTACGATTATTTTAAATAAACAAACAGGAATTTTATAGTGGTTCAGCCCTGTTCTGATGAACAGTAATAACCTAATCCACTTAGCTTTTAGTATTGAATCACTCGATAATTACACTGTTTAACCAAAGTATTCACTCGTTCTCACTTGCCCAGAATTTCTCCCCAAATGCTCTTTAGATCTCCAAAATTCCAGAAAAAGTGATCCTTTGAAATGAAGCCCTGGGTCCTTTATTTATAGTACCCAGGGACTGTTACATGATAGTAGTACTGGGATCGTGGTTTGGTGCACGATTATCAGGTAGTGGAGATATGTGTCCACCTCCCCATAATTATAAGATCGTGGGTCTTCTCGTTGTTTCTCTAGATCGTGGTGGATAATGCACGTTAGAAACCTCTGGGAAGATGTTAAGTCTCTGTTGGTATGTGAGACTTAGGTGCTAGGTGTTGGGGTTTTATGCCCTAATTAAAACCTAAATTCTTTGTAATGTCATTTTATTATCAATAAAATAATAGAAATAATTTTTTGACTTGGTCAATCACTTTGCTCACATGTTTTATTTTCATGATTATTTGTTTAATATAAACTTTTATTAAATCCCGAGCATATAGCTAATCTTATTTATAGTGATATAATCACAGTGGAATATAAATATGATTATATTAGTCAGTGCACATGATTTACATTGACTTGCCAATCTACGATATGATCTACTTACACATTACAGTGTTATGTTCTTTCCAGAACATTAGCAAAGTAGATAAGATCGGATGTATTTGTTACATCGGACAAGACCGATATTGACAGTTGATAAGATAAGTAAACATACCGTTATTATCTATTTTAGTCATATCATATAGTTGACCATAGGTCAATTCAATCTCAATACTGAGTGGTTAGTATTCTAACTGATTGTTTTATTTGAGTTCTTTGATTTGTTCGTTACCAGCTTACCCTATGGACTAGCCCATACTTACATCTTGGGAACTCGGTAGTATAATTGAGTGGGAGTGTTAATCATAGATATGAACATCTATAGCTTCTAATGAAGAAGTGAAACGATGGTTTCCTTTTAGTTTGGTTCAAGGTGTTAAATGATAGAGATCTCATTTCAGTAATTAAATTAGTTTATTGAAATATCATTTACAAGGAACTGAGTGTTTTAAGGATAAAATACAATGAGGGGTAAAACGGTATTTTATTCCCATCTCATTGTAGACCGTCTATAGAGGATTGGGTGACAATTATGGTTGTAACAATGGATAATTAATAGCGTATCTATATTTGTTATAGAGCGTTCTATGAATTCAAATGTGTAATTTCGAGTCTATAGTGGAGTCACGAGGAATTAATAAGTTAGTAAATTTATTTGTTAGATTTATGATAACTTATTGGAGCTTGATTTCATAGGCCCATGGTCCCTATTGTACCTTGGATAAAGTCATCTAGATAGTCTCTGTAATGCCCTACTACCTTAGAGCCGTTACTAAGTGGATTTAAAATGTGCAATTAACTCGCTAAACAAGGTTTTAACAGTGTGATTAAATAGAAATCTAGGCTGTAATCTTTAAAAAGTACTCTATTTCATTAAAAGTTCAAGAGTTTAACATTCGGGATCCCAAAACTTGGTTTATAAAATATTTACAACTCAAAAAAAGTTTGTAAGTAATTAACCATCAAAACTAGGGTTTGTACAACCATTTCTAAAAATATATCCCCAACCAAAGCAGTCGAGCAGGCCAAACATGTACGCGCCGCCCCCACGCTCTCTGTACACATGGCTGGTTGACTTTCTCTTTGCCCTTACCTGCAACACAGAGCACCCGTGAGCCGAAGCCCAGCAAGAAAACTCAAACAGCACATAACATATGCATATCATGCAATCACTATAGCAGATAACTCATATCTAGTCAGACAGTCCATAAGATTTAAATACATATACGGCCATGCCGTCCCAGAAGCGTTACCAAAGCCTGGGATCTTGGTCTACACCGTAAGGATATCCCATGTATCCATTGGGGTCTCACCCTAACCACAAGCACTCCATGTGCTAAGTGGTATTCCCGGCCCCACTGTCGTTCTCGGCCCTTCGCCGTTCCTGGCCCCTTTGCCGTTCACTTGGATATTACCACATTTAGCATTCTCAAATAACAATCAAATATATAATCATTCATTTAAAGCTACATCCTAGCAATGATACAATCTAGGGCTGCGCCCTGCAACAATACTATGGGCCCAAGCCTTGCTCTACGAGTGCTACAGTTTTCTTACCTGTATCCCGAGCTTCACAATGCACCAAAATCACGAGCACGGTCCTCTATCCCGAGCCTCTCCGAAAACCTAGTCACAACACATATAAAACACTCTTTAATACTAACCAATCCAAAACCACTTCCCAGGACCAATCCCATACTCTCGAGACCTCAAATTACCCTAAACAATGCTACGGAATCATCCCCCGAGCCCCCGGGGAAAATGCCCAAAAATGGAAATTTCCCTTTGCCCAAAATGGCCTAGCGCCGCGGCGCCTAGAATGATCCGCCCCCTGCTGCAGCCTAGCACCGCGGCGCATAAGAACAGGGCCGCAGCTCCCCTTCGCAAACCCAGAAATCTGGGTTTTCCCCTGCATTTTCCCCGAGCCAAAACACTCCCAATTCAACCCAAACACATACCTAAACCCCAAAATCAATTTAAAACCCCAAATAAACCATTTAACAATCTATAAACATCAACAACAAGCTCAATTACACAATTACACCCAAAATCCACACTTGAGTTTCAGATTTCAGAAGCTTAAACCAAAGCTTGAAAAACTTAAACCATGCTTCCAAATTCTTAAACCATATCAGATACGAAAATTCAAAGATGTTTAAAACTCTTACCTCAATCAATAACTCAGTTTGAACTCCCTCCAATCCCAGCTTTAAACCAAATTCCTCTTGATAAACTAGCTGAATTCTCATGCAAAACCAGCCATGACTATCTTTCAATTTTCATTCTTACCTTCTAAAATCAAGCTCAAAACTTAACAAAACAGGGGATAAATTCTTACCTCTGAATAATCCTTGACCTGAGTTTGATTCCACACCCTTAAGCTCTTCACTAGCCTCAAAGAACTCAGCTCACTTCCTCTTCCACTTTGCCTTCTAGGTTCTTAGTTTTCCTTTTCCTTCTTGATTTCTCTAGCCCTCCAAAACTTGACTTCAGTCATACTTAGCATAAAGTATCATGAATATTCATTTCCCTCAGCTGAAGCTATCTAAACCTCTGCCAAAAGACCATCTTATCCCTCCATCAAAATCCCTTCCTAACTAAACCTCAAGGGCACTCTTGTCCTTTCACCTATATTACAATTCTACCATTTTTCCATCTAAACTTGTTACTCTCAGCAGTTACCAATGGTGACTCAGGTTACTCAATCACCAATAACTATTAACCACAAATTCTCAACTCAACTCACGAAATTCCCCAAAGTACCCCTAGGTTCCTCCCGAGCCGGGTATGAAATCCCGTTGTGACTTTTAAATTAACTAGCTCCCTAGGACCCTCTCGACACGTGCATCACATTAATATCACCACACTCACGTGGTACAAATCACATAATACAATTATCACGTTTATGCCCTCAGCGGGCTAAAATTACCAATTTACCTCTAACATACAAACAGGGTCCACATGCATATTTATACCACCTAAACATGCATTCTAACCACATACTCATTTAAATTCATATATTATCATGTTAATTCACTTATTGCTCTCCAGGTACGCTAATCAAGGTCCTAAACCTTATTAGCAACTTGGGGTGTTACAGGCTCAATTAATTGATTTAATTTTCAATTAGAATTATCAAAGTTGACCATGTCAATTTTGGATAGTTTCACAGAGTTGGGCAGATTTATTAATTAAGATAAATTGGTATCTAAAATAATAAATAAGTTTAAATCAAGGTTCAAATTATAAATAATTAATTTGATAAAGGATTTAAATAATTATTTAATTAATTAAATCAATAGAATATAATATAGGCCTTGATTTTAAGTCCAATGGGCTTATAATCAAATGGGAAATTTCACGGGCCTAAAGCCCATGATAATTTCGACCTAGGGCTTCACATTGGCTATTATTTTATTGATTTTTTAAATTAAATTAAATGGCCTAATTAAGTCTATAAAAGGAGTGCTTAGAGAGAAGTCAAAACACAAGTTCAGATTTATGAGACGACAGATAAGTTTAATCACTGGTTTTCTGATAGTTTTAGATTTTCTCTAAACACAAGTCATTTTCTAAGCCTCTTTGCTATTATCTCTTCTTCTCTCTGTATCTATCTCATGTGTTGAAAATTGCTCACACTAGTCTAGGTGATTTTAAGGATACATTGGAAGATTGTGAAGAAAATAGAAGATCGGTTCAGTTTCTTGATAATACTCTATGACAGAAAGGATACAAGAGTTAGTAAACTGAAGGAATGACTCTTTCATTCCGCTGCGCATACTGTAAGTATTCTTATCTTTGTTTCTCTTTGAATTCAATTTTAGAAACATATTCTAGGCTATCTCATATTAATTTGTTTAATATTAGATATACATGAAAATAGATTAAGATCCTGTATAAGTTTTTCTAATACTAGGCCCGACGACCCGAGCTTGGGTGCTAGGCCCGTGACCTTCTGGGTGTTGGACCTGTTGATCCTCTCGTGCTAGGCCTGTGACCTTCTGTTTGAACGAGAGTGAGTATTTCTCAGTGAAGTGTACTTAGGGGTTTGAGCCGACCACCCTATGAAGAATAGGGTGGGCCGACCACCCAGGTGGTTCTTGAGCATGTCAGGCCGACAACCCCTAGGGATCCTTGGGTATACTAGGGCCGACCACCCCTGGGGTAGGGGTCAGGCTGACCACTCTCTTGGACACACTGGGGCCGACCACCCTTGGGGTAGAGCTCAGGTCGACCACCCCTAGGGCTCTTGGGCCTGCTTAGGCCGACCACCCCTAGGGGTAGGGGTCAGGCCGACCATCCCTAGGGGGTTTAGGCTTGGTCGACTTCCCCATATGTCAACTTCCCCATATGTCCTGGACCTATCTTTTTTTCCCATCGGTATTTTCTCAATACTTTGTCGTTTTTCTCTGATTTGTGATGTCACGTGTTGCATTCTCATTCGCCACGTCATCTTCGTATTTTTGAGGGATAACAATTATAAATTAAATATATATTGTTGACCTCAAATTAGCCAACGACGTGGAGTCAAATATACGACAGGAAAATAGCACGATGCTTGAAAAGACAATCTAATGGAAAGTAAAGAACACCAAGAATTATAGTGGTTCGGCCCCAAAGATTGGTAATGACCTACGTCCACTTGATGCTATTATTAATGTTGAGCTTCAAAGGCGTGATCAAAGAACTAGGGTTCTTGAGTTTCACAAACCTTAGAAGGAGAAACAATACAGACGATGGATAATAGCAATACAATTCTCTTTCTCTCAGATCAGAAAAGAGGAGTAAAAAAAAGATCCCCCCTTGAGCTATTTCTTGTATATTTATAGGCTCAAGGAGGGTTACATAAGTCAATCAATCATATCTTTCCTTAATAAACGGATATTCAGGTTATAATGAAGAGATATTCTCGGCCTTCATTACAACTATACAAATTTATACTTAAATAAACGGAGTATACGACCAGGCTGGTCGTACATAAGACTTGAACCCCACGCATGGAACTATCTCTGGTCGATAGGCGAGCAACATCTCTCCCACGTGTCAGCCACATGCTGAAAATTCTTGCCACGTCATCCACAACTGTTTTTTGGATAAACATTTGCCCCCCAAGTTTATTTATTGCGACCAGAAATAAGTAAACTTAGGGAAATGACCTTTCGAATACCCCACGAAATCTGTTAGAGTCACTCGTGCTTCCTTGAAAAAGGTGACCTAATCATGTCCAATCATGCCTTTTCAGTTTCCAATTAACCCTTTTGGCAGCTATTACACTTCCCCATGCCTTGAAAAAGGTAACTCATGATTACCCCTTTTTATCATATTTCAGCCATTATAAATAATCCCCAAATTTACCTTTTCACTTTTTACTTGCCATTTTCTTGCCAAGAACCCTCAAGAACTTCAACCCAGAGCTCAGAAACTTTGAAGATCATCCGTCGCTTGTTCTAAAGATCCTCTGTTCGCACGCCCAAAGTTGCTTCATTTCAAAACCTCCAATCTTCATCTAGGTAAATTTCTTCAACTTTCATGCTCTTTGACATGCCATGCATACTGTTACATGCCTATTTTGAGTTCTGAAATTTTTCATGTTCTTGGGTAGAAATGCATGAAGATTGTGTGTATACCGATTGATGCTTGATAAGGTAGCGTAGTTTTGCTCAGTAGGAGTTAGGAGCCAGTTTGATAGTCAAGATCGTAAGTTTAGGGCGTAAAATCGAAGTAAAAATTCGATTTTTAGGCTAGGTGAAAAACTGGGTTTTTCCCACCCCTTTGGAGTCGAAATTTTTTTTACCAAAAAAACTTTTTACTTCCGCTTTTCAATCTTTTTTTCAAATTGCTCGCATAGAACTTAGTTTTTTTGTTAGAATGCTGCTGGTCGTATACGCGAGCAACGTTATTCCAACTTTCAACATAGGCTTTTAAGATGTGCGTCTTATCCCCTCCTTTCTCTGTTCGCAGCTTTCATGCAAGATCCGTGGGGAGGAGAAAGACCCATTGACGATGACTTATTGGCTCAGCTGTTTGAGGACGAGGAGCAACCATCATCGCTGATACCTAACATTCCATTTTCTCGTACCACTTTAAACACTCCATCAGTCCTTATTCAAAATATGGCTCGAGCTAAAACTACAGCCCAGAAAAAGAAAACTCCCAATCGTTCGAATCAGCCTGCTCCTTGGGCTAAAATTCCCTCGACCAGTGGTCGAGTTGAAAATATTCCTGACCCCAATATCCAAACACATGCTCAGCCCCGACATGCCATTCAACCAGATGTTGAGTGGTATTTAGTACCTGAGAGGCGAGTGACGATCAGGATGATCGCCAACAACATCAAGAAGTATGGTCTCACGGGGGTGACCTTAGTCCGACCCAACCACGACCAACGGGCGAACTTGCCCGGAGGCGCCTTCAGCGCCTGGTCGAGATACCATATTGAGGCAGGGGCTACCTTGCCTCTTCATTCATTTTTCCAAGGGGTGGCAAACTATTTCGGAGTCGCCCCTTTTCAAATAACTCCTAATGGGTATAGAATGCTCGCTGCATTCTATATCCTTTACAGCCACAAAAATGGCCCATGCCAACTCCTCATGAGGTTAACTATTTGTTTGACCTCAAATCTAACCCCAACCAAGAAGGTACGGGGTTCTTTCACTTCTGTCATCAGGAAACTAGGTGCACCTTCCTGACTGACACCACCCATATATCGAATTTGGGGAGGTACTACCAGGAGTACTTCCTCATGACCGACATGGTCGCGCACAATTAGCCTTCACGCAAGGAGGTAATGCCTTTGTACCAGTGGCTGTTGATATTAATTTAGTGTTTCCTCTACATTTTCTTAGACTTTTAATGCCTTTCAGGCCCATGGCTGCGACCAGACCCAACTCCAGACATGGAGTTGAGATCAACCCTCTTTGCCAGTATGACTGACGTGGAAAAAAGCGTCAAGCATCTGGTCATAGAGGCTAACCTTAGGCTGGTCGGCCTTTTGGCCCCTCATCAAGACATGAGGGAGTCAACAGCGGGGAGTGCTACCGGTGGAGAGGTTCCCGAGCAGCACACAGTCGTGGAACAACCTCTTCCGAGGAGGGCCACTAGAGTAACAATCAGGGAACCTTCCAGCACCCCGCGGGCTGCTGCTCCCCCTGCCCCAAAGGGAAAAGGAAAAAAGAAGGCCACTGAACCTCCTGCTCCCATCGACGAGTCTTCCGATGAGAACGGTACTGATCTTTCACTTTTAGATAGTTTGCCAATTCTCTGTCATCTATTTGACGGGGACGGCAACTTTAAGTATACTCCAATCTTAAGTTCAGATTTCTTCCAGGTAGTAAGTAGTTCAGTAAGTAATGTAATGACCAGTAGTTGTAGCGCGGGTACTTTACTTATAATCTCTTCACTTTTATTTTTAGCCCCATACAAATACCTTGTCTCACTACTCGTGTTGTTTCCTTTTGTGCAGATATGGACTCTGAGGACGTGTTCGAGCATTATAAGGCTGCTGCCGCATCTTTTAGCAAGAAAAAGGACAGCAAGAGGGCCCTAGGGGAGAGCAGTAAAACTGCCTCAAAGAAGGCTCAAACCGATGACCCTCCAGCCACCGTCCCTTCAAAGGAGAACATACCACCGCCATCACCACTCGAGCAGCCAGCCTCAACCCCTCTGGTCGACCAAAATTCCAATCCTCCAACACCCATCGACCAACAGCCTACTTCTCAGGCCCCTAGCAGTCAGACGCGGTGTAATCAGCCCGAAGGCTCCCTATCCAGCATCGTGGTTAGCTCAGCCAGGGAGAGGATATACAAGCTCTCCAAACATAGACGGAGTCAGGAGGCTATTACTGAAACCATTTCTATGGAGCCTGATCAAATACTCAACCGCAGGCTGAACGAGGTAGTTAGTGTAAGACACTCCCTGATGCTGGATAATTTATTTTTGATTCTCTGCCATCACTTTATCCTTTTTTATCTGATTATAGGGACTACTGACCATGACTGCTGGCTGGCGCCATGCTGGAGCGATGGTGTCCCGGGCCAGAAATTTCGACACCGGGCTCGTCGAGGCTAAGAAAGCACTCGAAGGGAAAAACGCTGAGTTGCTCGAGAGGAACAACGAGCTAACTAAATAGAATGGCGGGTTACTTGAGAAGAATATAGAGCTGTCTAAGCAGAAAGAGGAACTGCTCGAGCAAAAAGCCACTCTGACTGAAGAGCTGCTGGAGGTTTGGGACGGCTTGAAGAAATCCAACGAAGACAAAGAAAAATTCAGGGAAAGCGCCAAACTAAACTACCAGCAGGCCGCGCAGCTTGAGCTTGATTTGATTGCGAGCAGGCAGGAGACGAAGGAGCTAGAGAAACGCGTGAAGGAGCTTGAGGAAGCTGAAGTCAAGAACTTGGAGAAGTACAAGGAAGCCACTCATCTTTGCTTTTACGAGTTCTGGAAGCACAACCGGGAGGCTAACTTCAACTATCTTTCAGAACGCCTGAAGCGGACTCTAATGTCTTAGTGTGCCATTTTCCTGGAGGAAGAAGAGAGGGCTAAAGTACCTGCTTCCCTAGAGATTTCTCTGGCAACAGGGATAGATGGTGCAGAGACGCAGCTGTCGACCAGGACGTTCCTCAAGATCCTACAGCCCCTTAGTCTTTTTCCCTTTTTTCTTTTGATATTTTAATTACACGACCTACTGGTTGTGATGTAAAGACATTAATTTTTTATTGCTGCATGGGCAGCTATTTTCCTTTTAATCAGACAATTACATCCGAGCAGTAGTGCTCGCGGTGTAAAGTAATTCGATTTTGATATTATAACACTTTTTATTTTATTATAATACCTTGTTTGCATGACCGAACTTAGCGTAGCACTTTGGTTACACGACCTACTGGTCGTGATGTAAAGACACTAATTTTTTATTGCTGCATGGGCAGCTATTTAATCCGAGCAGTAGTGCTCGCGGTGTAAAGTAATTCGTTTTTGATATTATAACACTTTTTATTTTATTATAATACCTTGTTCGCATGACCGAACTTAGCATAGCACTTTGGTTTGATTTAACAAAATAACAAAATTTTGAAAAATACTCTAAGTACCCTAGCATGCTTTCACTTATTTTGCTCATGTGTTTAAATACCTTTTAATTATATGCTTTGCTCACTTGTACCTTATATGCCCCCCAAGTGATCGAGGAGCTTTAGGTCCTTGGTCACTTGCCTTGACCAAAACCTGTTTGAACAATACTGGTCGGAGCAAAATAATTGAAATTGTAATATAGCAAAACAACACACGTAATGAGAAAATACTTGTAATAAATACAATAATTGGCAAGAAATGAATGGCTATGCACAGTCCCTTATAATTCTCCTAATAGATGGACTAAACATGTCTGTATGAGTGATCAATAAGATCTTACATTTATAAGTGATCAGTCACATAAAATGACCAACCCTTTTTCAAAACTTGTAAAAAGTAAAATTAATACAAGCCAATTCTTTAAGAAGAATTGTTCATTGGTAATACTTGCGCATGTGTTCTCCATTCCAATAGCGAGGAATGAGATCTTCGTTTAAGCGTGCAAGTTTATAGGTGCCTGGGTGAAGGACTTCGTCAATCTGGTATGGTCCTTCCCAATTAGGTCCGAGTACTCCAGCAACTTGGTCGCGAGTGTTTAGAAAAACTCTTCGGAGTACCAGATCTCCAACATTGAACTTTCTTTCTCGCACTTTAGAGTTGAAATACCGGGCGACCTTCTCCTGGTACGTAGCTACTCGGAGTTGGGCTTGTTCACGTTTCTCATCGATTGAGTCTAGGGATTCCATCAATAGCTGGCTGTTCGAATCTTGATCGTACGTTATTCTGCGGTGCGAAGGCGGATCTAATTCAACAGGAAACATAGCTTCATATCCATAAGCTAAAGAGAATGGAGTATGACCCGTTGCTGTTCGGTGGGAAGTTCTATATGACCAAAGCACTTCAGGCAATTGTTCTGGCCATGCCCCATTAGCTTCTTCTAGCATCTTCTTCAGTGTATCCTTCAGCGTTTTATTGACTGCTTCAACTTGTCCATTTTCTTGGGGATGAGTGACTGAAGAGAAGCTCTTGATAATACCATGCCGCCCGCAGAAATTCATGAATAAATCACTGTCAAACTGGGTGCCATTATCCGAAACGATCTTCCTTGGCAATCCATAGCAACAAATGATGTTTTTGATCACAAAATCTAGTAGCTTCGACCCATTTGGTGAAGTAGTCGACGGCAACCACAACATATTTGACACCGCCTTTTCCTTTGGGCAAAGATTCGATAAGGTCGATACCCCAAACTGCAAACGACCACGGGCTTTGCATTTGTTTAAGCTCATTAGGGGCTGCTCGTGGAATTTTGGAGAATCTCTGGCATTTATCACACTTCTACACGTATTCCATCGAGTCTTCATTCATCGTTGGCCAGAAATATCCTTGCCTTAGGATCTTTTTTGACAAACTTTTCCCCCCAGCGTGGTCTCTGCAAAAACCTTCGAGCACCTCTTTCATCAACTCTTTGGCTTTCTCCTTTGTAATACATCTGAGGAGTGGCATTGAGTATCCCATTCGGTACAAGATTCCATCGACCAGGATATACCTAGCAGCTTGCCGCTGAAGGGTCCTGGCTTTGTTTCTGTCCGTTGGTAACACGCCGTTCGATAGATACTCTACATATGGTGACATCCATGTGTCCACCATCTGGATTACCAGAGTGTTCTTTGTTGTTTGGATGCTCGGTACAGATAGTCGCTCGACTGGCACTATGTTCAAAGTATCAGCATCCTTCGCCCTTGCCAATTTTGCCAAAGCGTTTGCGTTGGAATTCTGTTCGCGAGGTACTTGTTGGAGACTGTATCTGTCGAACTGGGCTAGCAGATCCCTTGTTTTGTTCAGATAGGAAACTATCTTCAAGCCTCGCCCCTGGTACTCTCCCAGGACCTGATTCACCACCAGCTGAGAATCACTATAGATGTCAAGCACTTTTATATTCATATCCTTGGCTAACTGCAATCCAACGAGTAACGCTTCATATTCGGCCTCATTGTTAGGAGCAGTGAAGTCAAATCTGATTGCACAGTGAAATTGATGCCCTTCTAGCGTTATCAGTATTACTCCTGCCCCAGCGTGGGACTCGTTAGAAGAACCGTCCGTAAATAATTTCCACGTGGGTGCTTGGATTTGACACTCAGGCTCGCTGGGCTCTTCAGTCTGCTCGCCACCCGTGAGCTCTGTGAATTCCATGATGAAGTCAGCCAAGGCTTATCCTTTTATCGCTGTTTGCGGCAAGTAAGATATGACGAATTGCCCGAGTTCGACTGCCCACTTTAGCAATCTACCCGCAGCCTCTGGCTGTTGCAGGACTTGTCGAAGAGGCTAGTATGAGCTTGGAAGTAAGGCCGTAGCTTCCTAGAGGCCAAAACTAGGTAGTAGGCTAGCTTCTCGATGGGCGGGTACCGCTGCTCAGCTCCAATTAACCTTTTGTTTATGTAGTAGACAACCTTCTGCATGCCTTCTTCTTCTCTTACTAAAACCGCACTAGCAGTGTATTCCGTGATTTCCAGGTAGATGAACAGAGTTTCTTTATTGACCGGCTTTGACAGGATGGGTGGTTGCGCCATATGTGTTTTTAGTGATTGAAAGGCTTGTTCGCACTCATTTTTCCATTCAAATTTCTTATTGCCTCTTAGTAGATTGAAAAATGGAACACACTTGTCTGTCGATTTCGAAATGAATCTACTGAGAGCAGTAATCCTCCCGGTCAGGCTTTGAACATCTTTAATCTTTACTGGCGATTTCATCTCGATCAAGGATTTTATTTTCTCGGGATTGGCTTCAATTCCTCTTGAGTTAACTATAAATCCCAAGAACTTCCCTGATCTTACTCCGAAGGAGCATTTAAGGGGATTTAACTTCATCTGATATTTATTCAAGACGTTGAAGCATTCCTACAAATCCCTTACATGCCCTTCTGCTTTCTTCAACTTGACCAGCATGTCATTGACGTAGACCTCCATGTTTGTGCCGATCAGCTCCTTGAACATGTGGTTGACGAGTCTCTGGTAAGTCGCACCAGCATTTTTCAAATCGAAGGGCATCACCTTGTAACAGTAGAGCCCTGTATCAGTCCGAAAGCTAGTGTGATCCTCATCAGGGGGATGCATACTGATTTGATTATACCCAGAGTATGCATCCATGAATGAGAGGATCTTATGCCCTGCTGTGGCATCAACCAGCTGGTCGATCCTTGGGAGTGGAAAACAATCTTTGGGGCAGGCTTTATTTAGGTCTGTAAAATCCACGCACGTACGCCACTTGCCATTCGGCTTGGGCACTAGTACGGGATTAGAGACCCACAATGGATAAAACGCCACCCTGATGAACCCATTATCCTTTAGCTTCTCGACTTCCTCTTTCAAGGCCTTTGATCTATCTTTGTCGAGCAGCCTTCTTTTTTGTTGCACTGGTGGAAAGCTTTTGTCGATGTTCAGGACATGGCTGATGATTGCAGGATCTATCCCGACCATGTCTTTGTGCGACCAGGCAAAGACCTCCTGGTTCTGCCTTAAGAACCAGTGCTTGTTTTGTTGTTGTCTCTAAATTTTTACCGATTTTCACAACTCTGGTCGGATTTTCCTCATCGAGTTGGACCTCTTCAAGGTCCTCGATGGGTCCTACCTCTTCTTCAAAATCCCCAAAGCGAGGATCTAAGTTCCTATCCTCACTTTGGGCAATGCCCTATTTGGTGAGATTATCACTCAAGTGGCCCTGAACATCAGTCGCCATTTGCAACTCCTTTCTGGTGGCATCTCTCGATACACCCTTCTTCACCTTGGTGATCGAGGCGTTGTAGCACTCCCTTGCTTCCCTCTGGTTTCCCAATACGCATCCTATCCCTACGTCCGTTGGGAATTTCATAGCGAGGTGCCATATGGAGGTGATGGCTCGTAGGTTGACCAAAATTGGCCTCCTTATCACAACGTTGTATGCCGAAGGACAATCAACTACTATAAAAGTAGTGAGTAATGTCCTGTTAGCAGGTGCAGTGCCTGTTGTAACTGGGAGTCTAATTGACCCTGTTGGGGCGAGCCCCTCTCCAGAAAAACCATAAATGGTTTGGCTGCATGGTTCCAGGTCTTTCACGGACAACTTCATCCTTTCCAGCGAAGACTTGTATAGGATGTTGACCGAACTTCCTGTGTCGACCAACACCCTTTTCACCATCATGTTTGCGATCTGTATGTCCACGACTAGCGGATCGGAGTGTGGGAATTGCACGTGCTGGGCGTCGTCGTCAGAGAAGGTGATCAGTTCCTCCTCTATTTGAGCCTTTTTTGGTGCTCGATCCTCAACACTCATCATCTCAATGTCCTGGTCGTGGCGTAGGGTTCGAGCATATCGTTCCCTCGCTTTCCCACTATCTCCTGCAAGATGGGGGCCTCTGCAGATGGTGAGTAGGGTACCTGCCATAGGAGCTAGCTGTAAAGGTGGCGAGCGTTGGCGTGTAGGCACCGACTCGTTGCCACCTTGAGCCTCTCGCTGAGAACCTCCCTCGACTCGTACAAATCTTCTTAAATGTCCCTGCCTTATCAGGAACTCAATTTTGCCCTTCAGCTGGTTACACTCGTTAGTGTTGTGCTCGTAATCATTGTGAAAACGACAGAACTTTGTTGCATCTCTCTTGGAGATATCTTTTCTTATAGGTGCGGGTCATTTGTAGGGCACGCTTGAGCTAGTCGCCTGGTAGACCTCAGCTCGGCTTTCAACAATGGCAGTGTAGTTGGTGAATCTCGGTTCATACTGATTACCTTTGGGGCGCTTACTCTCGGAGGTCAAGGGTTCGTTGTTAGCCCGCTTCCCACCATATCTACCATTGCCATTCCCATTGCCTTTATCGTTGCCATTGGGTTTTTCGGACCCATTGGCGGCTTTGGCGGATTTTTCCTTGGGCCCCTTGTCTTTTGTTGGCGATTTCCCTTCGTTGTCAATCGCGTCTTCGAGCTTGATGTACCGATCAGCTCGATCTAAGAACTCTTGGGTGCTCCTTACCCCATTCTTTCCGAGGCTGCTCTAGAGGGTGAATGGAATCTAACCCCAGCCGTTAGGGCCATCATCTTACCTTCATCGCCCACAGTTTTGGCTCTAGCTGCAGCTCGCATGAAGTGCTGAAGATATTCTTTCAAAGGCTCTCCCTCTTTTTGGCATATCTCGACCAGTTGGTTCGCCTCAGTAGGGTGCACACGACCCGCATAGAACTATCCGTAAAACTCCTTTACGAACATTTCCCATGATACTATACTGGCATGAGGGAACTTAAAGAACCACTCCTGGGTAGTGTCAGACAGTGTTGCCGGGAAGATGCGGCAGCGGACATCTTCTAACACCTTTTATATATCCATTTGTATCTCAAACTTATTAACGTGAGATATCAGGTCTCCATACCCGTCAAAATTTGGCAGTGTTGGCATCTTGAACTTACTGGGGGTTTTAGCCACAACATTCCTTTGTACGAAGGGGGTGCCTCTCCTCCGATCGTACTCAATGTGGGATGTTCGCCCCCCAACCAGTTGCTACACCGCCTGGTTCAGGGCATCAATCTGAGGCTGAACAGCTTCTGGGATTGTTGGGGCCTCTGGTGCCGGGGGAATGTACTCATCATGCCTTTCTCGGCGGTCGTTAAGTATGTCCCTCAGATCATCATCTCTTCGCCGCTGCTCGCTGGCTCTGAGTCGACTAAAGACGTTATTTTACCTGGACTGCCCCCCAGTGTTATGCCTGTTGGTCGGTCTTCTCTAGATGGGGGGCTCTTGCCTCCACCTCTTTCTTCATTCCTCCAACCAGCGTTTCTTCTGCCGGAGTCAGCTTCATTGTAGTCGTGGCCATCTTGGAATCGTGGCTGACTATGATGTGACCGACTATTCACTTTGTTGCCTCCTTGGGTTGGCATTTCCCAAGTGTTAGGGGGAGGTCTACGCTGGTCGGTGGGTCCCCGTGCATTGTTATGCCGTGGGGGCCCCTTGACTGTAGAGCCTGTCTCTGAGTTCCTCCTGTTGGCAGAAGGACACTGCCCCCTGCTCGGTGGATGTGGCTCTTCATCCCCTGGGCTTCTAGGGCTGCAGGGCAGTTGCTCGGCCCTATTCTGCCTCGGGCGCGGGGGATTGCCTCGACCAGCCTGAGACGGAGGCTGCTGCTCAGGATCCCTAGGTGGGACATCATCCTGAGCCACATGTGGCTGCTCCGGCCTTTGAGGGCTTACTGGTTGGAGCAGAGGACTAGGATTGGGACCCCATTGAGCTGGCCCATTTGGTGGCTGATCTAGCTGAGGGGCTGGCGCAGCCTGATTTCTAGCCATTTGGATGGCTGCTTCAAGGACAGCCATGGCATCCCTCTATCGACGGTCCATCTCAGCCTGCCACTCGCTCAGCTCCTGACGCTGGCACTCTATTTTTCTTTGCTGCGACGCCATTATCTTGGCAGCATTCTCTTGATTGGCCCTCAAATTGGCCAACTCATCCTACAACACCCCCAGTGTTGCCTTTAGGGTCGCAGAATCTAACTCCTCCTCATCAAACTCCAAATGCGGTTCGTCCTCAGCCATATTTGGGGGAGGAGGCTGGGATGATGCAGCGCCAGCGGCTTGTCCGGTCTTCTTGGATGTTTTTGCCATTAGATTTTTTCACAAGCTCTCAATGAAAGCACCAGAATGTTGACCCTCAAATTAGCCAGCGACGCGGAGTAAAATATACGACGAAAATAGCACGATGCTTGAAAAGACAATCTAATGGAAAGTAAAGAACACCAAGAATTATAGTGGTTCGACCCCAAAGATTGGTAATGACCTACGTCCACTTGATGCTATTATTAATGTTAAGCTTCAAAGGTGTGATCAAAGAACTAGGGTTCTTGAGTTTCACAAACCTTAGAAGGAGAAACAATACAGACGATGGATAATAGCAATACAATTCTCTTTCTCTCAGATTAGAAAAGTGGAGTCGAAAAAAGATCCCCCCTTGAGCTATTTCTTGTATATTTATAGGCTCAAGGAGGGTTACATAAGTCAATCAATCATATCTTTCCTTAATAAACAGATATTCAAGTTATAATAAAGAGATATTCTCGGCCGTCATTACAACTATACAAATTTATACATAAATAAACGGAGTATACGACCAGGCTGGTCGTACATAAAACTTGAACCCCGCGCATGGAAGTATCTCTGGTCGATAGGCGAGCAGCATCTCTGCCATGTGTCGGCCACGAGCTGAAAATTCTTGCCACGTCATCCACAGTTGTTTTTTGGATAAACATATATAATTTAAAAAATAACACAGTAATTAATTATTAATTAATTTTGATAATTACAACTAATTTGTAATTAATTAATTAATCACTATTATCACATAATTGCATATTTGGCCCGAAGAAAAAATTTCTTCTTAAATGTCTTTTTTACCATTTTTCCATTTATATCAACTCTTGCCTTGAATAGTGTTGATAAAGCTGTTGTGGGGACCTATAAACCTATAATTCCAAGCACCAATAAATTTGTGATTATTAATTAAACTCTTTAATTAAATAATCTTAATTTATTAATCTCATGATTACTCCAATATAAATATGAGAATGCACTCTTGTAATTATAGACATTCTATTTACTGAATACTTTATAACAATAAATCGTCCATTGATATAATCATTACATACAAATTAACCATCTAATAATGGTTCATAATTAACCGGGAATAAATTATTGTTTTACTCTTTAATTATATCTTGTTTCCTTAAGTACCATCGACTTTACTAGTGAAGGTTAATTCATAACCAAATTATGAATTTGAGCTTAATAACCTTTCAGTCCCAAAAGTCAACCCTTAAGAGAACCATTATTCAATCTCTTGCGAGAAAGTATAGATTCCTTATTTGTATACTATGTCCCCAGCCATTTACATTAATGAGTTCCCAAAATAAAAGTTTCTAGGCTGATGATTCTGACAAACCCTAACGAGTGAATCAAATAACTCATATAACATAAACAGGAGTTCACAATAACTTCAGGATTAAGATCTATTTATATATGATCATCAGTTGATATATTTAATTAATACTTCAAAATGGTATTTAACTAAGTTTTAATAAACATATATGGTCCAGTTCTATATATATTCTCTAATGTATAAAGCACCTCCACAAAAGCGTCCTACTACACTAGTAACCCGGATCTAGATAACATGTATTCATAATACTAGTGGACTGTACTTGTAGTAATTAATCTAAATATTACATAACTTTATTTTACTGCGAACTATTTAAGTTCATTTATCTCAAACACAATCATTTCGTACCAATACGTGGTTGAGATCACATATATGAACTTAGAAATTTTCTTTTTTGATATTTACTTAATATTATCACAAAATAATATAGTCCATAAAATATATGCATAACAAATTCAATTTATTTATTTATTTCTTAAAACAATGTCTACTACATATGCTTCATGGCACAATTCCCAACAATCTCCCACTTGCCCTAAAACAAATTAGGCATCTCTCTCATTCCCATGTTTCTTACATGCTCCTTAAAAGATTTCATAGATAAAGTCTTTGTGAAAGGATTTGCAAGATTATGCTTTGAAGCTATCTTCATAACTGCAACATCTCCTCGGTGAACTATCTCTCTAATCAAGTGATTCTTCCACTCGATGTGCTTTCCCCTCTTGTGACACCGTGGTTCCTTTGAGTTAGCTACTGCCCCACTGTTATCACAGTATAGGACTAGTGGCTTATCCACATATGGCACTACTTCTAGATCAGAATAGAACTTCTTGAGCCACACAACCTCCTTAGCTGCTTCACAAGCTGCTATATACTCGGCTTCCATGGTGGAGTTTGCAATGCTGGTTTGTTTAATACTTCGCCAGACTATTGCTCCTCCTCTAAGAGTAAATACTGATCGAGAAGTCGATTTTGACTATCTCTGTCTTATTGAAAATCAGAATCAGTGTAACCAGTGGGGTTCAGGTATCCACTTGAATATACAAGCATATAATCTCTAGTATTTCTAAGATACTTGAGAATATTCTTCACTACAATCCCATGAATTAATCCAGGATTGGATTGATAATGGCTGACTATCCCTACTGCATAACAAATGTCAGGTCTTGTACATAGCATATCGTACATAAGACTGCCTACCGTTGAGGCATAGGGATACTATCTCATATCTTCCTCTTCCTGAGGTGTTTTGGGACACTGTTCCTTGGAAAGGACTACTCCAGAACGGGTTGGCATATCACCCTTTTTGGAGTTTTGCATATTAAAGCGTTCTAGCACCTTATTAATATAAGTTGCTTGAGATAGTGCCAAAGTATTGTTCTGCCTATCTCTAAGAATTTAAATGCCTAGAACATACTTGGCTTCTCCCAAATCTTTCATTTGGAATTGTTTAGCTAACCAGTTCTTTACCTTTGATAATGATGTTACGTCATTGCCAACCAGTAATATATTATCAACGTAAAGAACGATGAATACTACTACACCATCTTTGATTTGTTTATAGACACAAGGTTCATCAACGTTTCGTTCAAAACCAAACATTTTAATTATGTCATCAAATCTAAGATTCCAAGATCTAGAAGCTTGTTTGAGTCCATAGATGGACCTAAGAAGCTTGCAAACTTTTTGCTCTTGACCTTTTACTTCAAACCCTTCTGGTTGAGACATGTAAATGGTTTCGTCAAGGTAGCCATTTAGAAAAGCTGTTTTGACATCCATTTGCCAAATCTCATAATCCATGCCACAGCAATGGATATGAGTATACAAATGGATTTTAGCATGGCTACAGGAGAAATTTTTTCTTCATAATCAACCCCTTCTTTCTGTGTGTAGCCTTTGGCTACAAGCCTTGCTTTGAAAGTCTCTACTTTCCCATTCGCTCCTCTCTTCTTCTTGAATATCCACTTGCAACCAATGGGCTTGATATTCTCAGGTGGATCTTCAAGAACCCAGATAGAATTGGAATACATCGATTCCATTTCTTGGTTCATGGCGTCTTGCCATTTGTCCTTGTCAGAATCATTCATTGTATCTTTAAATTTCAATGGATCATCTTTGTTTGTGTCAGACACAAGCATTTGAACTTTGTGTTCATAGCGTATGGGTTGCTTTTTAACCCTCCCACTACAACGAGACTCTCTACTATTCTGACTAGAACTAGCAGTTTCCTCTTGCCATTTTTCATTGGTTGTTGCTGGTGACTTTGCAACTTCATTCGAGACCATCTCCTCCAGTACAACCTTACTACGAGGTTTGTGGTTATTAACATAGTCATGTTCAAGAAAAGTTGCATTTGTCGATACGAATGTTTTATTTTCTTGGGACTATAGAAAATTCCACCTCTAGTCTTTGGAATAGCCCATAAACATGCACACTTCAGAGTGTGATTTCAACTTCTCAGTCTTTCCTTTAAGCACGTGTGCAGGACACCCCCAAATATGAAAAATGGTGTAAACTAGGTTTACAATTCCATAATTCCATGGGTGTCTTTTGGATAGACTTCGATGGAACAACATTCAATATGTATAGAGCACATTGAATTGCATAGCCCCAGAATGACAATGGTAATGATGAGAAGCTCATCATTGATCTAACCATATCTAGTAACGTTTTGTTCCGTCTTTCTGAAACACCATTTTGTTGTGGCGTATCAGGTGTTGTGAGTTGGGATTGAATACCATGCTCACGCAGATGGTCCTCGAATTCAAAATCCAAGTACTCCCCTCCTCGATCAGATCGAAGAACTTTCAGTGATTTACCTAATTGTTTTTCAGCCTCTGCTCGAAATTCTTTGAACTTTCCAAAAGTTTCAAATATTCTTTGCATTAAGTATAGGTAACCATATCTTGAATAATCGTCAAAGAAAGTGATGAAGTATTCATAACCTCCTATTGCTTGTACATTAAGTGGACCACAAACATCTGTATGTACCAGCTGAAGTGGTTCTGTAGCTCTTAAACCTTTTGCAGAGAAAGGTCTCTTGGTCATCTTGCCTTCTAGACAGGACTCACAAACAGGGAGAGATCCAATAGATTGGTCTCTTAAATGACCATCCTTTACAAGCCTATTAATTCTATCAAGACCAATATGGCCCAATCTCAAGTGCCACAGATATGTTTCACTATCGGAATCAGATTTCTCTCTAGCTTGCAGTTTATAAAGCCCGTCAATAGATTTTGTAGAACATATCTTAAAACCATATCTCGAAATAACAATCAAATTATTATTAAAAGGAATTTCAAAACCTTGTTCATGCAACATAAATTAAGTTTCTAGAAAATCCAGGAATATAATAAACGTTCTCTAAAATAAGAAATTTATTCTTCTCAAATTCCAGGCGGGCTGTTCCAACTGCTGCTGCAGAGACAATCTGACCACTGCCTACCCTCATAGTCACCTCTCCATCAACAAGCTTCCTCATCGAACTAAGAATCTGTAGAGAAGAACAAACATGGTTAGTGACTCCTGATTCTACTATCCAAGATGAGGAATTGGTTTCCACTAAACAAGCTTCTAACACAAGTAAATCAAATTTACCTTTCTTTTTCTCTTTCAGGTTAGCGAGATACTTTGGACAGTTTCTCTTCCAGTGATCATCTACTCCATAGTGAAAACAAGTCCCTTTAGGGGTCTTCTTTTTGGAGCTCTTGGTGTTCTTGTTCTCTTTGCCTTTGGATGACTTGTTAGGTTTCTTTGAATTCTTGTCTTTTCCTTTCTCTTTGTCATTTCCATATCCATTTTTCCTCTTTTTGGTTTTAGCCTTTGAAGATGATGGGCCAGAATCAGCAACATTTGCATCTCCTTCTTTCTTAGAACCTTTGTTAAGAGATTCATAAGTTTGCAACTCATTCAACAACTGTGTTATGTTATATTCTAATTTGTTCATGACATAGTTTGTTGTGAAACCTTTAAAAGCTGGAGAAAGTGATTTAAGTATAATGCTCACTTGAGTCCTTTCATCAATGGTTGCCCCATGGATAATGGCACCGTGCATTATATTGATCATGTCTAATACATGTTCTCTGACAGAAACTCCTTTCTTCATTTTCTTGGTCATGTAGGATCTAGTGGCCTCATGCCTACACTGATCTGACCGCTACCCAAACATATCTTGAAGGGAATCCCATATCTCATAAGCAGTCTCAGTATCTTCAAACTTCTTTCTGAGCACATCGCTCATACTTGCAAGCATATAACACTTTGCCTTGTTGTTTTATAAGATCCAATTATCAATCTTTTCCCTTGTAGTTTTGGCAGCAGTAGCGGGAGGGACTTCAGGATACTCCTCAGTCAAGAAAAATTTGTAGTTCTCACATATTAATACAATGTTCATGTTTGATTTCCATTTCATGTAGTTTTCACTAGTAACTTTTCATTAGCAAGTAAAGAAGATACAGGATTTGAGCTAGACATGATTGCTGAAAATAAATAAATAAACAAAAATGAATTTATGCATATAATAAATATCAATAATTTTCTTAATAGTAAACGTGATGCATGAATGCAACAATTAAAGAACACATAAAAATAATAATTACTAATTCCACGATTAATTAATTTGAACATTAATGAACTAGCCTTAGGATAGGTCAGACTAATTCCAAATTGATTTTGAGACAAGTTCTCAAATTTATAAGTGAAAACTCAAATCAACATTTCTCTTTTGACTTATAAACAACCGTTTGTTTGGTCAAGGATACACTAGTCCCCTTGAAAGCCTAATGTACCTTGTGAGTGTAACCCATTATTTTAGATCAATGACTTAACTCAAGAGTGTGCCTTGGGGCAGTCAAACTTGAAATACATCATTAAATCCTATTCTTAAAGAAGTTTGCCTTGAGAATAACACATTCGGAAGCCTTCCTTAGGGGGACACAAGCAATGGTGCTCAAGGCCATCTCCATGTTACCTCGATGCTAACTAATAATGGAGACCATGAGACTTATTGTCATAACTCCCTCTCTCACTCACTATTTTAAAATATGTGTTTTCTCAAAACATCCTATGCTTTTATAATTAGGTTGTAAAAATAAAGTGATCTATTTTTACCAAATGATATTCTAATAATTACTAATCCAATTAATCAAAATTAAAATTATAGAACTATGCCCTAATTAATTCAATTTTAATTTGCTATAATTACTAGGAATATCATTTATTATTTAATATTTTTTTTATTAAATACTAGAAATTAAACTACTTTTAAAATCAATTTTCGCTCTTCAACTAGTTAAAACTAGATTTATTATTATATGGTCCATCACATAAAGCATATAATCACAAAGGACAATCCTAAGACATGTTTCTACTCATATGAGATGCATGCTAATTTTAAATACTGTGTGGGTAATATGTGTGGCATGTCAAAAAATGCATGATAAAGTACTAAACAATTTAATCACATTCTAACATTTAAATAAATAAATAAATACTAATCAAATAAATAAATAAAAGCGGGCCTGGTGTCTTGGGTATTTCTAGAAAAATTACAACACTTGCAAAATTATACACAAAAATGTAAGAAACTAAATAAAACCTAAAGAGATCTCTATCTTCAGCTTTGGGCCTTCACAAGTAGTCTTGATCCATTAAGCCATTTATCCATTTAATTTTGAATTAAAATAACTTTTAATTATCTTAAACAAATTTTAAGAATAATTAACTTGGGCTTTAATGCCCAACAAGTTATTAGGCCCACTTTTGAATTTGGGCTCAAACAATTAATTCAAAGCAAAACAATTTTAATTATGGGCTTAAAATAAATTAGGCCCACAATTTAAATAGATAACAAAGATGCAAGCCCTGTGGTTTAGAAATCCTAGGGACAATGGCTATGTGGCTCGGCGGGGCAGGAGGCATGGCGGGAGGCCATGGCAAGGGCTGGCAGGTGTCGGGGCTTGGGATGCTGCGCAGGGGGCACGGGTCAACACCTGGGGCCATGGATAGAACGCACGTAGGCTGTGGCAGGGAGCTAGCAGGGCGGGCACGGAGGCAGGCGCAGGGGTGCGCAGTCGGGGAGCCACATGCCACAGGGCCGTACGGTAGCGTGCGATAGCCTTGGGCTCAGGCTTCGGGGCATGGAACCTGGGGCTCGGGCCTTATTGAATTTTTTTCCAATAATTTAATGTAGAAAATTAAATTACAAAAATTCATATGCCCCAAAACAGCTTACATTTTTCATCTAGAAATTTAAGAACAATTCCTAAACCTAAAACACCATATAATTAACGACCCTTAAGAATAAACTTTAAACATACATACATTCATCCATTTGCACATATTACGATAACATAAGAATGCATATTATGCCCACACAGTAATTAATGTATGCAGAGATTAATGACCGCTCTGATACCAATTGTTAGGAACGAGTTTCCTAATACGCAACGAAATTGTGTGATGGGTTGGCCCAGTGTATAACAAAAATTTTGTAACATATTTAAACTACTTTTAAATATGTGGATCCATTAATATACATACATTAATCATAAACAAGAAAAGAATAAATAACATACCTTATGATGCCTATCAAGTGTCCTTACTATCTTTTTGTAAAATAAACGATTTTCCTATCCAAGCTGCTCCCAGGTACTCACACCAAGAACTTCCACAACGTTCTCTACACCTCAAGAAGTGTGTGGGCACTTAGAGAATAAAGGATGATATATTTCTGATTCAACTTGATGTACTCTACACATGAGATCAAGAGAATAGGCCTGAGATTGGTTCTGTATCTTTTTCAGGGAGAGATGGAAAGTATTGTTCTTTTCTTAGAGCGAATAATTGAGTATATTGTTATTTTTTGATAAGTCTAACTTATATAGAAAATATTTAAATTTAAAAAATAAATATGTAACCAATTACAATTTATCTTTTAATTAATTAATTATCTTATTAATGAAAATATCAAAACTATCTTTTGAATTTTTCATTAATTAATTAATTAAATAAATAAAAGTGAAAAATTCACTCCCTGATTACTATAGCTGCACGCCACTGCGTGTGTCGTGCAGTACCCCATAAAATAGGGGAATTTATTTTCTTAACTATTATTTAATTATTTTAATAATGTAAACATCAAAACTAACTTTTGACTTATCCATTGATTAATTAATTAAATAAATAGAAGTGAAAAATCCAATCTTGTTTCTTTACTGTGCTACACACCCAAGTGAGTCCCTGGGACTCCTTGGTGCGTGTAGCTCCCTACAAAATAGGGTCTAAGATTTTTTCCACAATTATTTAATTATTTATTCAAACTACCTTATTAGATAAATTCCAACAACTTGATAATTAATTCAAATTTGAATCTATTATATTTTGAATTAATTATCACATATAATTAATTATTTTAATAAATATTAATCTTTTAAATCCAAATTAAATCCGAATCCAATTTGTACTTGTCAAATGTAGCGTCCCGGAATTTTACTTAGCTAGATAGTAGTAGTAGCAGCAGTAGTAGTAGCAGTAGTAGCTGTAGAGTTTTGGTTTTCGTGGATATTGGTCAAAGCTGGGATTTAATTGGAAACTTGTAGAAATAGTTATGGATTTTATAAGTTTAACCTATGGTTTAGAAATATTAATTTTATCATAAGGTTTGATTAATGAATATAGTGCTAAGAATATTATTTATTATAACCTAAGGTTTAGATAGAATAATTAAGAACGTGACACTTGTCACAAGCATGTTTATTAGGGATTTAAGTATTTTGGATGAATAGTTTAATTAAAAGAAAGATCTAGAAGCTATAGAACCTTCCATTATCTGTTAGGATCACATTTTACTCAGTCAAAATTGTTTTAATCAATTTCAAATTATCCTGAAATGTGCAAAAACGTGTTAGAAATATCAATGTATGCCGATATATTGCAGCTATAAGGGCCGATATATCGCCTAAGATTGATACGGAAAATATGTAGACTTCACACGAACGAAACCACGGACCCTCGATATCATGGTAGGGGTGATATATTGCCTACCCTAGGCAATATATCAGTTCCAATGACCAATTTTTGAATTTTCGTAGAATTCTGAACTAAAAACAACCCTTGACAACCTTGACTCATTCCTGAACGTTTTTTACCGAGTTCTAGGCATCTATTGAAAAAATAATTCAAATTTATTCATTTTTAATCATTTATTTATTCATTTTAATGGAGTTAGTTTCACTCCTTGAACTCTATAAATAGGACCCTTCACTCAACCATTTTATTCATCATTCAAGCACAATTCAGAGCCTCCAAGCTATTGAGTTCGTTCTAGAGAGAAACACTAGGGTTTTGGGGTTAAAGCTTTCAAATCTAAAGCTTTTATAAACACTTGGGAAGTAAGTTTTATGTGTGATTTCGGTGTTCGAGGTATAGATTGAGGTTTTAAGCTATCCAAGGTATTCATTATCTTCAAGTTTAGTTCACTATAGTTTTTATTATTCTTTCATTTTTCTTCAAATCCTAACTTGTGATAGTGACTTTAGGTTAGGTGTTCAATTCTTTTGAAACATAAAGTTTTCGGTAAGTTCTTATATCGATCGTGTAGATCTTCTCTTCAACTTCATTTCTTTAGAAACTTATGGTTTTCTTATGTTTGGTTTTAGGAGTTTCCAATCCCACTCTTGTCTCCAATATTTTGATTTTTGGTAAGGAAAATTAGATACGTTAGTATTATGACTTAGTTTATGTAGTTTATGATATAGTTTATGTTTGTATGACCTAACATTTCAGGTACAATAAAGGGGTAAGTGTGTCTGGACCTAAGGTGTCCAATGATGTATGACAGACTATGTTCGGTAGGCTCGGTTGCCAAAACTTTATGACGGACCTAAGTGATGTCCGGTGTATGACGAACTTTTTGTCCGGGGCTTAATTGCTACCCCTTATATAAGCACTTTTTTTTTTTTTATTATATCTGACTTGTTATTATGACCTATGACCTATAGTTATGATTATGATTATGATTTATGATCTATGACTTATGACCTAAAATTTATGACTTAGATTATGATGTAGAATTATGACTTAAGCTATAATATGACCTAGAGGTTCGTGTTTATATGACTCTTGTGAATTTATGTTATGTTTGATTATATGACTAACTCTTGTTTGTATTTTCCTTACTGGGCTTAGAAGCTCACTCCTTATGATGTTGTTATTTTAGGAAATTCAGGATAGAAAGGTCGGTGGCGAGTGGGACCTAAGAGCTTCGTGATGTATTCTTTTATAAAAGCATATTATGTTTTATTTAAATGTTGCTCATTTTTATGTTAAAGACAATTATTTTATTTTTGTAAAACCATGGATCCATGTATGTATTTATTTTCAAGTTTTTACCCAATAAATGAGCAATATTTATGAATTATGATCCAACATTGTGTTCTCGGTAATCTATGAGATATTAGGGCGTGACAGGTGGTATCAGAGCCCATAGCTATATTGGTCCTGAACATTCCCACGAAATACACACGATAGCTACAAAGGACCTACTCGTTACCAAGTAAGTATATACATTGTTTTCAAAATATGTTTGTAATGACTTCTTGTGTTATTTTCAAAAAATTAGCCCAATGGACTCAAGTGTGGTTAGAAAGGTTAAAGCTATAAGAAGAATACCAGACCCTGAGTATGATAATGGATCCGATGTGGAGGATTAGACGCATATAAGAACACATCGTTAAATTTTATTATATGTTGTTTTAGAATATTTTCACTAGTTGCTATTTTTTTTCTTTTATAAAACATGTTATTTGCTTTTGTTATTATTTCATTGTTTAGTAAGTGTTAAGAGTTTTTGATTCAATTGAAAGTGTAAAGTTTAAATTCCTCTCTTATGGGTTAGCCCATTGGTGAAGGCTCATTTGCTTTGCATTATTAGATTGGATCTAATTAAAATGAATAACAATTAATAAAGCAAGAGTTTAAATTCCTGTCTTTTGGATCCAAGTGGAAGTTAGGGGGCCTTAGTAGTGGGTACAATATACTGAACCCAACCCTCCTCCATGAAAGATTCAATTGTTAAGGCCCATTTACCTGAGTTGGACTTAATTGTAATAGGGTAGTTTTTATAGATAGATGGACCTAATAGATAGTAGTACGATAGGCTAAGTTATAACCTCTACTTGTTTTGTTTGTCTTAGTTTTTCAACTTTTCTCTTTTGGGGAATTAGAAAAGACACATGGAGCAGGAACCAAGAAGATTCGAAAGACTAAATGGCCAGGGAAGAGGCCGAGGCAGAGGCCGAGGAAGGGGAAGAGGGCGAGGAAGAGGAGTAGCCACTACCCTCACATATTATGAAATTCCAGCAGCCCCGGGAGTGCCTGAGGTACCTGATGTAGTGGAAGATCCGGCAGCTGCTGCTACTCGAGAAAATTTGGAAAGAGAAAATGCCCATCTTAGGGCAGAGCTAAGGAGAAGGGAAGAAGAGTTCCAAATAAATTCAGGGCAACAACAACAAGTGGCGCAACAAGTCATTCCTCTAGCACAATTACTACAGTTGGCAGAACCTCACTACGAGGCAGTGTATGAACGCTTTAGAAAGTAGAAATCGCCAAACTTTGACGGTGGTTCTGACCCAATAGAAGCAGAAGATTGGCTTCGATGGGTGGAGTCTATACTAGAGCACATGCGGCTGGGAAACTAAGATTGAGTCTCTTGCGCTTCAAGCTTGCTAAAGAAAGATGCCCGCATCTGGTGGGATATAGTGAAGCAGACTAGAGATGTGAACGTTATGACTTGGGATGAGTTTATCCAAGTGTTCAACAAAAAGTATTACAGTCCTGCAATTCTAGCCACAAGGGTGGACGAATTCATCGCGCTTACTCAAGGGAATTCGACTATGATGGAGTATGCCAGGAAGTTCAATAGGCTGGCTAAGTTCCCAGCGGACATGGTACCTACTGAGATGCTAAGAATTCAAAGATTTGTGAAGGGACTGAAACCTATGATAGCCCGTGACGTGAAGTTGATTTGGGGGATAACCACTTATGCGGAAACATTAGAGGTAGCCTTGGAAGCTGAGCAGGCTGAAGAAAGGATCTGGAAGGAAGGCGTGGCCAGAAGGGACGCCAAAAAGAATGACAATGATCAGAGCGACCAAAAACGAAAACATGACAGTGGTCAAAATCAAAAGGCCGACAAGAAGAATAAGACTGCATCAGAAAGTAATGGGAATAAAAAGCCCTATATGGAATATCCCCAGTGCCCTATCTGCAAGAGGAAGCATTTAGGAGAATGCCGATATAAGACGAGGGGTTGTTTCAATTGTGGAGATGAAGGACACATTAAAAAGGATTGCCCAAAGATGAAAGATCAAAAGAAAGATGACAAGCTTGTGCCAGCAAAAGTTTTTGCTCTTACTAGAGGTGAAGCAGAAACTAGTAATCCGTGGTAACAGGTCAGGTCACTATCTCTGGTAAATTATGCAATGTGTTATTCGATTTAGGAGCTACGCATTCTTTTGTTTCTATGAATATGACTGATAGCTTAGATAGACCATGCAAAATTTTTAGAGATAAGTTTGTCATGGAGTTACCCTCGGGGGGAAGAATGCTATCTAGTAGAAGGGTGCGTAGCATTGTAGTTAGAATCGAAGGAAGAGAATTACCAGTAGATTTGATCAAGTTAGACCTTAAGGATTATGATGTAATTTTAGGCATGGACTGGTTAGCAAAATATGGGGCAACAATAGACTGTAAGGATAAGGCAGTCAACTTTCAAACAGAAGGCGAAGAGCAATTCACCTTCAAAGGAGAAGTTTCCAGAACTCACACACCGATAGTCTCAGCTCTCAAAGCTCAACAGTTAATCAACAGTGGTTGCAAAGAATTTCTAGCTAGTGTGATGGGAAAAACACGAGAGACATAGCTTGAACCAAAGGATGTACCTATTGTATGTGAATTTCCCGAAGTGTTTCCAGAAGATCTACCAGGATTACCTCCGAATAGGGAAATTGAGTTTGAATAGAATTGGCACCAGAGACGGCACCAATTTCAAAAGCTCCCTATAGAATGGCGCCTACCGAGTTAAAGGAGTTAAAGATACAATTGCAGGAGCTTTTAGACAAGGGTTTCATCCGACCGAGCTATTCGCCTTGGGGAGCACCAGTGCTTTTTGTCAAAAAGAAGGATGGAAGTATGAGGATGTGTATCGACTATCGAGAACTAAATTAAATGACGACCAAGAAAAAATACCCTTTGCCTAGAATAGATGATCTTTTTGATCAAATACAAGGATCTACGACATTCTTGAAGATAGATTTGCGGTCAGGGTATCATCAGCTAAGAGTACGAGAAGAAGATATCCCAAAGACGGCTTTTCAGACTAGATATGGACACTACGAATTTCTAGTAATGTCTTTTGGATTAACAAACGCACTAGCAGCGTTCATGGATCTTATGAACAGAGTATTTAAGGACTACCTGGATAAGTTCATTGTGGTGTTTACAGACGACATATTGATCTACTCAAAGACGAAAGCCGAGCATGAAGAGCACTTGCGACTGACGTTGGGACGACTGAAAAGTCATCAATTATACGCTAAGTTTAAGAAATGCGAATTCTGGTTAGAGAAGGTGGCATTTCTAGGACACATTGTATCTAAAATTGGTGTGGAAGTAGATCCAGCCAACATCGAAGCAGTGAAGGACTGGCCCAAACCCAAGAGTACCACAGAGGTGAGAAGTTTTCTGGGATTGGCAGGATACTATAGACAATTTGTTGAAGGGTTTTCGAAAACAGCTACACCCTTAACAAATTTGATGCGGAAGCAACAAAAATTTGTATGGACGGAGAAGTGTGAAGGAAGCTTCCAAACGTTAAAGGACAAGCTCATATCAACTCCAGTTCTATGCGTCCCAAACGATAAGGGCAAGTTTGTAGTATATTGCGATGCGTCAAAGCAAGGACTTGGATGCGTTTTGATGCAAGACGAAAGAGTGGTCGCATATGCCTCGAGACAGCTAAAGGAGTACGAGCAGCGATATCTGACCCATGACTTAGAATTGGCAACGGTGGTTTTCACACTGAAGATTTGGAGGCACTATCTATACAGGGAAAAATGTGAAATCTATACGGACCATAAAAGTCTAAAGTACTTCTTTACGTAGAAGGAGCTCAATATGAGGCAACAGAGGTGGCTGGAGTTAGTAAAGGACTATGATTGTGAGATCTTGTATCATCCGGGAAAGGCTAACGTCGTGGCAGACACACTTAGTAGGCGGAGTTACGGGAGCGTGTCAACACTTAAGGGGATAGCTCAACACTTACAAGATGATATTAAAAGGTCTGGAATTGAGCTAATAACTAGACAACTAGCTGACCTCACGATCAAGTCAACTAATGGAGGAAATAAAGGAGAAACAACAAGAATATGAGTTTCTTCTTAAGATGAAGACAACAGTACAATGCTCAGAAAATACTGATTTCTCCTTGACAAAAGAAGGCATGTTACGATATAGAAACCAAGTATGTGTGCCCGAAAGTGGTTGAATTAAGAGAAAGTATCATGAAAGAAGCGCACACTACTCCATATTCACTTCACCCGGGATTGACCAAGAAGTACAATGATGCCAAGATAATGTACTGGTGACCGGGGATGAAGAAAGACATAGCAGAGTTTGTAGGCAAATGCCTTACGTGTCAATAAGTTAAGGCCGAACATCAAAGACCCGCTGGAACTTTGCAACCATTAGAGATTCCCGAATGGAAATGGGAAGATATAGCGATGGACTTCGTGACGGGATTACCAAGGACCACCAAGCAGCATGACTCTGTTTGGGTGATAGTAGATAGACTCACAAAATCTGCTCACTTCTTGCCGGTAAGAACAATTTATAATGCTGAGCAGTACGCAAAGCTTTATGTGGCAGAGATAGTAACACTTCATGGAGTTCCAAAGATGATAGTCTCTAATAGAGGATTGGTTTTCACATCAAATTTCTAGGAAGGTCTACAGCGTGCAATGGGCACTAAGTTAAAACTAAGTACGTCATTTCACCCTCAAACCGATGGTCAGTCAGAATGTACCATACAAATATTAGAAGATATGCTGAGGGCATGTGCGTTAGACTTCTCAGGATCATGGAGCAAGTATCTTCCATTGATAGAATTCTCTTACAACAACATTTATTAGGCAACGATAGGCATGGCACCTTATGAGATGCTATATGGACGGAAATGTCGATCACCACTTTATTGGGATGAGGTTGGTGAAAGAAGATATTTAGGATCCAAGGCTGTAAGAGAATCAACTGAGGCAGTAGAAAAGATAAGACAACGAATGATTGCCGCTCAAAGTTGTCAGAAGAGCTATGTCGACACTAAAAGGCGGAATGTTGAGTTTTTAGTAGGCGATCAAGTCTTTCTCAAAGTTTCTCTGATGAAGGGGATTATGCATTTCAGAAAGAAAGGAAAGTTAAGCCCAAGGTTTATAGGTCCTTTTGAGATATTGGACAAAGTAGGGCATGTAGCATATCGGTTGGCTTTACCGCCATCATTAGCTGAAATGCATAACGTTTTTCACGTATCAATGTTGAGAAAATATATATCAGATCCATCCCATGTGCTCGATTACAATGCTCTAGAGTTAAAACAAGATTTCAGTTATGAAGAATGGCCAATACGCATTCTAGAGTGGGGAACTAAGGAGTTAAGGTCCAAAAGTGTCCCTATGGTTAAAATCTTGTGGAGCAATAGCATAGAAAGAGAGGCCACATGGGAATTGGAGGAATATATAAGGGAGCGGTATCCCGAGATGTTTGGTAAGTAAATTTTGAGGAAAAAATTATTTTAAGTAGGGGAGAATTGTAGCATTCTAGAATTTTACTTAGCTAGATAGTAATAGTAGTAGCAGCAGTAGTAGTAGTAGCTGTAGAATTTTAGTTGTCGTGGATATTGGTCAAAGCCGGGATTTAGTTGGAAACTCATAGAAATAGTTATGGATTTTATAAGTTTAACCTATGGTTTAGAAATATTAATTTTATCATAAGGTTTGATTAATGAATATAGTCATAAGAATATTATTTATTATAACCTAAGGTTTAGATAGAATAATTAAGTACGTGACACTTGTTACAAGCATGTTTATTAGGGATTTAAGTATTTTGATGAATAGTTTAATTAAAAGAAAGATCTAGAAGCTCTAGAACCTTCCATTATCTATTAGGATCACATTTTAATAAGTCAAAGTAGTTACAATCAATTTCAAATTATCCTGAAATGTGCAAAAACGTGTTTGAAATATCAGCGTATGCCGATATATCACAACTATAAGGGCCGATATATCGCCTATGATTGATACGGAAAACACGTTGACTTCGCACGAACGAAACCACGGACCCTCGATATCATGGTAGGGGCGATATATCACCTACCCTAGGCAATATATTGGCTCCAATGACCAATTTTTGAATTTTTGTAGAATTCTGAACGAAAAACAGCACTCAACAACCTTGACTCGTTCCTGAATGCTTTTGACTGAGTTCTGGGTATCTGTTGAACAAATAATTCAAATTTATTCATTTTTAATAATTTATTTATTCATTTTAAAGGAGTTAGTTTCACTCCTTGAACTCTATAAATAGGACCCTTCACTCAGCCATTTTATTCATCATTCAAGCATAGTTCAAAGCCTCCAAGCTGCTAAGTTCGTTCTAGAGAGAAACACTAGGGTTTTTGGGTTAAAGCTTTTATAAACACTTGGGAAGTAAGTTTTTTTGTGTGATTTTGGTGTTTGAGGTATAGATCGAGGTTTTAAGCTATCCAAGGTATTCATTATCTTCAGGTTTAGTTCACTATAGTTTCTATTATTCTTTCATTTTTCTTCAAATCCTAACTTGTGATAGTGACTTTTGGTTAGGTGTTCAATTCCTTTGAAACATAAAGTTTTCGGTAAGTTCTTATATAGATGGTGTATATCTTCTCTTCAACTTCATTTCTTTAGAAACTTATGGTTTTCTTATGTTTGGTTTTAGGAGTTTCCAATCCCGCTCTTGTCTCCAATATTCCAAATTTTGGTAAGAAAAATTAGATAGCTTAGTATTATGACTTAGTTTATGTTTGTATGACCTAACATTTCAGGTGCAATAAAGGGGTAAGTGTGTTTGGACCTAAGGTGTCCAATGATGTATGATGGACTATGTTCGGTAGGCTCAGTTGCCAAAACTTTATGATGGACCTAAGTGATGTCCGGTGTATGACAGACTTTTTGTTCGGGGCTTAATTGCCACCCCCTGTATAAGCACTTATCTTTTTATTATATATGACTTGTTATTATGACCTATGACATATAGTTATGATTATGATTTATGACTTATGACTTAGATTATGATGTAGAATTATGACTTAAGCTATGATATGACCTAGAGGTTTGTGTTTGTATGACTCTTGTGAATTTATGTTATGTTTGATTATATGACTAACTCTTGTTTGTATTTTCCTTACTAGGCTTAGAAGCTCACTCCTTATGATGTTGTTATTTCAGGAAATTAAGGATAGAAAGGCCGGTGGCAAGTGGGACCTAAGAGCTTCGTGATGTATTTGTGGGGATCATATAGTCGAGGAAGATCAAGCGGGCCTATTTTTATAAAAGCATATTATTTTAAAGTTTTATTTAAATGTTGCTCATTTTTATGTTAAAGACAATTATTTCACAAAAATGAATTATGATCCAACATTGTGTTCTCGATAATCTATGAGAAATTAGGGCGTGACATCAGATTATTATCTCCCATTCAAATAAAGATATTTAATTAGTTCTACTAATTAAATAAAACCAATTTTAATTAAATATTAATTTAAAAAATTTAATATTTATTTTATTATAATTTCAAAAATTATAATAAATTAAATATATATATAATTTAAAAAATTACACAATAATTATACTAATTAATTTTGATAATTACAACTAATTTGTAATTAATTAATTAATCAGTATTATCACATAATTGCATATTTGACCTGAAGAACAAATTTCTTCTTAAATATGTCTTTTTACCATTTTACCCTTTATATCAACTCTTGCCTTGAATAGTGTTGATAGAGCCGTTGTGGGGACCTATAATTCCAAGCTCCAATAAATTTGTGATTATTAATTAAATTCTTTAATTAAATAATCTTAATTTATTAATCTCATGATTACTCCACTATAAATATGAGACTACACTCTTGTAATTATAGACATTTCATTTACTGAGTACTTTATGACAATAAAGTGTCCATTGATATAATCATTACTTACAAATTAACCCTCTAATAATGGTTCATAATTAACCGGGAATAAAATTACTGTTTTACCCTTTTAATTATATCTTGTTTCCTTAAGTACCATCGACTTTACTAGTGAAGGTTAATTCATAACCAAATTATGAATTTGAGCTTAATAACCTTTCAGTCCCAAAAGTCAACCCTTAAGAGAACCATTATTCAATATCTTGCGAGAATTTATAGATTCCTTATCTGTATACTATGTCCCCAACCATTTACATTTAATGAGTTCCCAAAACAAAAGTTTCTAGGCTGATCATTCTGACAAACCCTAACGAGTGAATCAAAGAACTCATATAACATAAAACAAGAGTTCATAATAACTTCAGGATTAAGATCTATTTGTATATGATCATCCGTTGATATATTTAATTAATTCTTCAAAATGTTATTTAACTAAGTATTAATAAACATATCTGGTCCAGTTCTATATATTCTCTAATATATAAAGCACCTCCACTAAAGTGTCCTACTACACTAGTAATCCGGATCTAGATCACATGTATTCATAATACTAGTGGACCGTACTTGCAGTAATTAATCTAAAGATTCCATAACTTTATTTTACTACAAACTATTCAAGTTCATTTATCTCAAACACAATCCTCCCGTACCAATACGTGGTTGAGATCACATATATGAACTTAGGAATTTTTTTGTTGATATTTACTTAATATTATCATAGAATAATATAGTCCATAAAATATATGCATAACAAATTCAATTTATTTCTTAAAACAATGTCTACATATGCTTTTAGGGCACAATTCCCAACATGCTAGTGTATCTGTATGACTGTTTTCCCCTCTCGAGACTTGGCTAATTGTGAACTCATTGAAGCTTGATTGTAACTCCTTGGTCTTGTTGAGGTAGGTTGTCATCTTGTTATCCCGGGCCTAGTAGCTGCCTTGCATCTGATTGATTACTAGCTGTGAATCACTAAACATATTGAGCCGTTTGATTCCTATTTCCTTGGCTAGTCTGAGCCCTGCTATCATCGCTTCATACTTTGCTTTGTTATTGGTGGCCTTGAACCCACATCTGGCTGCTTGCTCTAATATGTTGCCTTGGGGTGAGGTCAGGACGAGTCCAAGTCCACTTCCTTTTGTGTTGCTTGAGCAATCTATGTTAGGAATAATGCTCTAAAAGCATGTAAAGACATTTTATTGGTTTTAAATAAAAGTACAATTTTATTATATTTGAATGTTATAATTATTGTTTGAATTAATTATATAATAATATTAAGAAAATCCCAATTCATTCATGAGAATATGAACTTGTATTAGTACAAGAGAATTAAGATCATATATGATGAATAAAATAGTCAGTAACATATTAAAGTAAAGAATCTTTAATGAATGGTTACTAGTACGGTTTGCTAAGAATATGAGATGCAAGTAATCTAAATTCAGATTACTGATGTGGATAGACATCTTAGTCAAGGTGTTGTATATAATAGACATTATATATGACAAGATCGATGAGAATTAATTATCTTTATAAACTTGCCGTTTGACGTAAATATTTAATTATTGTCATAGTAGATGATCATTTGTAGATTAGTCTAAATCTTGAGTATTCATGAACTCCTGTGTAACGCCCTAAACTCCAGGGACCGTTACGGTGTGCCTTGTAAACAGTGCTAAACTCGCTAATTGAGTCATTTGGGCAAAATCATGTAACTAAGTATGATTAGCAGTTTAGGGATTAAATTTTTTGGTTAAGATGTAACGTTTCATTAGAATGTTTATTATATACATTGGGATCCCAAAAATATAATTTAAAGGTCTATTACAAGAAAATATTTACAACAGGCTGATCTAAGCGGCAAAACAGGGTTTAACCCTAGTTCCTCTTCAAACCCTCGACCATGGCGGTCGAGTAGCTGCATATGTACACGTCGTCACCTAAGCTCTCCAACTCAAGGATGGTCCAGCTTTCTTTTGCCTTTACCTGCACCACATAGCACCCATGAGCCAAAGCCCAGCAAGAAACTCAACATGCTCATGAACAGTAATAACATGTCATCGAAACATAATGTGCATGCCTAGCAATAATAGCTTTCATCATGCATGCAAATAAGTTCAAATAAATGATTATGGGGTCCTGCATCTGAATAGAAGACTAATGAGTCATTCTTTGAGGACCTGCTTCTTAAATAAATGACTAATAAGTCAATCTCGGAGTGGGTGACTAATGAGTCACACCCTGCATAGGTGACTTATGAGTCACACTCTGTATAGATGACTAATAAGCCATACCCTATGTAGATGACTAATGAGTTCATCTCTGTTTAGGTGACCAATGAGTCACACTCTGTATAGGTGACTAATGAGTCACGCTCTGTATTAGTGACTAATAAGTCATACTTGGTATAGATGACTAATAAGTCAATCTCTGTGTGGTTGACTAATGAGTCATACCCTGTATAGGTGACTAATGAGTCACACTCTATATTAGTGACTAATAAGTCACTCTCGGTATAGATGACTAATAAGTCACACTCTGGAGGTCCCATACCCTCCTAGCCATGTGACATGTAGGTCACCTTAGCCTTTCTGGCTCTGACTCTAATTAACTAGCCCTTAGACTAGACAAGTGCTTATGAGTTTCATCGACCTTAGGGTTAGTCTGGCATTAATGCTCATTCGATTCATTCAATGCAGATGTCGATTAGATCTAATCTTTTATCAGCTTGCGTTAAACATGCTAAGGCCGTACTTGACTTATAAGTCAATCCCATGTGACCAGTGTTCAATACCACTGCCGAACTTGACTAATAAGTCACAACTTCACAGTTGATACTGACACCATTGCCAATCCCTGACTAATAAGTCAGTACTTCCTCATTTAGGTAATACAAGCAGACATATATCACATGTCAAATATTCAGATATAAGGCATTCGGTATGCTCATTCAGTAATCAAAAGCATAATTATAATCATGTACAATTACAGAGAGATTACATAGACTCAAGCTCTGATCTATCTCATAATCAACATTCATGCCATGCCCTAATCTCATGTATCTTATGCATTTTCAATGCAATCAATGTCCACATATAGAGCACTCAACATGCCTCATAAATAACCATGCATGTCACATATGGGGTGCAGTTTTCTTACCTCTGGTTCGAGCGAGAATTAGAACAAGAACGACCCTTGAGAACGATCGATCCTTAATCCTTTAGCGATCACCTAGTCATAACCAAATACAAGCTCCGATTAATGAAAATAAACAATAATAGGGTCTTGATCTAAACCCCACTCTCGAGACCTCGAAATGTACCCACACGATGAGTAAATTCGATCCCAGGCCTTAAGGGTTAACACCCCGAGCCAAAAACCCCTAAAAATAGTCAAAACGGGATTCTGGAGGAATAGAGTAACACTACAGCACTGCTCAATAGCGCCCCAGCGCCATACTCAGAACCCTTAAACTGCCCAAATAAATCTTGTGTAGCGCTATAGCGCCCTCTGATGGGCACTGTAGCGCTACCCGCAGACTGATTCTCCCCTGAAACCTCTTCCTTCGAATCCTTCGCTTCTAACTCGATTCCAATGCTTCCAAATCCCAATTTTGATGCCAAATGAACCCAGAAACCATCCTCACATGCCCCAAGCACCACAACCACAAGAACCCTAGGATAAACTCCAATCAATTCCCAACTTTCTAACTAAAAAACCAGCTGAAACTTAACTAAGAAAACAGAGAAAAACCAAGAGTTCTAATGGCTAAAAACTCACCTCAATCTCAACAACACACCCTCTTCAATGGTGGAGCATAACCCTAGCTCATCCCAGCTTGGTTCCTCAAGAAGAGCTTGAAGATTCAAAGAGAAAAAGAAGGAAAACGAGGTACGGGAGAAGAGGAAGAGATGCTCTATTTTTGACAAGCTTCTACAACCTTAATGGCTGATATCTATCCTAGGGGTGAAAAGACCAAAATACCCCTAGGTCAAATAAAGGTTTCTAAAGGCTCCCAAGGGCATAAATTGGTATTTTCCACCTATCTCATTAATCATAATTAACGCTCTCCAATTCCTGCTATTCTCAATATTCTCAAACACCAATAATACATATCCCGTTACCCTTTTATTCCCGGCAATGCTCTAATCATTAAAATCACCCCGAGACTCACCTCGAGCCCCGAACTTAAACCTATTATGTCTAAACCGCTAATTAATATTCCATGATCATCTCATACCGAATAGCTCGAACAAATCCACATTATAATGTGGTCTCAACAATATGTCACCGACATGCATACAAATATACAATTACGCCCTCAACGGGCCAAATTACCAAAACACCCCTGTAACGAAATGTGGACCCACATGCATGCATTTAACATCATATTATAATATAATTCACATAAACATGTATATAACCATTTAATATCGTAATAAATCAATTATGGCCCTCCCGACCTCCTAATCAAGGTCCTAAACCTTATTAGGGATTTTGGGGCATTACATCCTGTTTATGTTTATTGGATCTTTTGATTCACTCGTTAAGGTCTCTTAGAATAATGAGGCTAATGCCTTTTATTTTGGAGATTCAATATCATGGATGGCTGGGCTGGGAATATGAATTACAATATTGGAATCCATGCTTTCCTAACGGATCGAATATTGGTTCCCTTAAGGGTTGATCCTGGAACTGAATAGTTATTGAGCTCAAATCTATAATTAGATTATAGATTAATTGTTTGCTAGTGAATTAATGGTACTTAAGGGTCAAGAGGTAATTAGAAGGGAAAAACGGTAATTTTGACCAGCTCTAACTAACAAACCAATAATGGAGGGCAAAACTACATATATTGATTATATCAATGGACTTCTAGAGAAAACTCTGTATATATAATTCTATAAATACTTATAGTGAAATTCCATATTTATAGTGGAGTAATTATAGAATTAATAAATAAGATTATTAGATTACAGAGTTTAATTAATAGTCTAGTTTATTGGAGTTTATATTATATGTCCATGATCTCCAGATCACCTCCGTCTTACACTGTCAAGGGTAATGAAGTCAAAAGAAAGATTTGTTAAGAGAAATGACTAAATTGCAAAGGAATTAATTTTCCAGGGCAAAGAAATAATTATTTAATAAATATGGGTTATTGATTAATTATGAATTAATTAATTATTTAACTATATATTTTTTATTTTGAAAAACTATAGGTTAAAATTAATATTAATCTTGTTTGGTTTAATATAAACAGAGAAAATAATAAATACCTTATTTATAATATGATATTTATTTATTTAATTAAAAACTGATGTTTTAAGATAAAGTTAATTTTTAATTAACTGATATTTATGTTGGAATAAATATCTTGTCTTAAAAGTTGATTAAATAAAGAAATGAGAAAATTAGGGCAACCCTAATAGGGTTGAGAAACATACACTGTATAGTACAGTGCGTGGCGCCTAGCATCAAGGTTTTTATCCCTGGAATTTAAATTTTGAATTTCAAATAAATTTGTTTAATAAGTTATTTAATTATTCTTTTTAAATATGATTTAAATAGATAATTAAATGAAAATATCTAATCAGTTTTAATTCGAATTATATTTTAATTAAATAAATATTATTTAATTAGATTAAATATCTTTATAAATATGATATACGTGATATTCTGATGATGATGGATAATCATACTCTCTCTCATAAAGCGATAGTTTTCTCTAAACCTGAAAACTATTCTAAACATTCTCTCTGTCAAAAACTCTCTAGATCTCATGTGTTGAGTACATCTAGGGAGTCATATAAATCAACCTTTTGAATCCTACGTGCCCACACACATCCTTGTGTTTTTGAGGATTGGTCTGGAAGATCAAGGTGTGAGATCTCAGAACATAGGATAGGAAGATCGTTGATTTATACAAAAAGACTCAAGGACACTTGATAGGCTACAAGAGGTAATCCCTGATCTATTTGTATGTGATTTAATATTTATATATGTATATGATCCTGGCTGGTATTAATATTTATTAAAATGAGTCCATATATTCCGATGCGTACCTTTGATTTGATCATTTAATACCAACAATTGGTACTAGAGCAATTTATACATATATATATATAAATATTAAATACTGTGTGAGTTTGTTGCATTTATTATATGTATGTTGATATGTATATTGAATGGATGGATAATTTTGAATGTATGGTTGAATGATGGATCGTTAATTATATGGGGCAATTGGGCTATGAATTTTATTATTTTTCTAGATCTTGTGTAAGCCATAAAGGGCATAGGATTTTTTGTAATTTTATTTCTTGAATTTTAATTAAAAATCTGTACACAAAGAAAAACAAGAGGAACCCGAGCCATGCATCTAAGAGGCACACGGCCTGAGCCCTTGCTCACCCTCGTGCATAGCTAGGCCCGAGCCTTCACTTGCTGCCGCGCGCGCCAGACGCACCTTAGCCCCGCAGCTCCCAGCGTGCACCCAACGCCCATGCGTGCGCACACCCACCTGCCTCCGTGTGCGCTAGGTCCGCCTACCTCCCTGTGCCCTAGGCCCCTGGCCGAGCCATTGCACGCCTGCTTGTCGCCCACCTCGAGCCCTTGGCTCCTTGTGCCATCGGCCCTAGGGCACCATTTTGGTTCCCAAAACCCTAATTCCTAAGTTGTTATAAAATATCTTTTATTTAATTAATTTTTAAATTATTTGAATTTAAATTTTTAATTATCTTACTTTATTTTATTAGAAAATAAAATATCTTTTAGTTGGTTAAGATATTTTAATGTCTTAAATTTAAATAGTTATTTGAATTTAATTCTTTAATTATTTAAATTCAACTAAATTAAAAAGATGACAAAAATGATTATTTAGTTAAAAGTTAGTTTTAATTAAATAAAGTAATTAGAAAATTTGTTTCTAATTAATAAGTTGGGCAAAACAAAGTTTCTAAAGATTAGCAAGAAAGCCTAAAGGAGGAGAGGAACATTCTTGAAGAGTCTTGAAAGCTACATAGGATTAGATTGCAATATTATTTCTAATTTTTTCAAAGGGTTGTACCCATTAGTTCTTGGTTCATCATTTATTGTTTATTTATTTATTGTATTTATTTAAATAAATGTTCATTAATGTTTGATTGATAACATAATCATGCATTAGTCAATTACATGCCTTTCATGAAACCCCACACAATTTCTCATTAATCATGCATCTTTTAGAAACATGATTATCTAGGATTGTCCTATTTGTTTATATGAATTGTTTTTGGTGAAATCCATTGCATGTAAACTACTAAGTATTAAATTAGTTTAAACTTGGTAAATCACACCATAATAAAGGCAATAGATTTTTATAGGCCTTTAAGATAACCAACTTTATGTAAGAAGAATTTTTGTAAAGTTAGATGAATGTAATGGGTAATTATTTAGATCACATTAATTATAGAAACATACTCTTTTATAATTATGCCTTTTGTAATTAATTACATTCTTAGGGTTATTAAGAAACTAGTAATTAATTTGGAATTACTTGATTAGTTTTATAAAACATCTTCAATCTAAAATAGTAAGTGGGAGAAGGTGAACATCTCAATGTGACCTATGGTCTCCATTATTAGTACAACACCGTGAGATATGAATAGGGCCTCGAGGCGGCTTTGTTTCCATCCCCCTAAGGAAGGTTTCTAGACATATCAATACCAAGGTTGGCTTCTTACGAAGATAGGAGGAAGTGATGTATTTTAGGCTTGATTGACCCTAAGGTGGCACTCTCTAAGTTAAGTCATGAAATCCAAAATAATGGGTTACACTTACAAAGATGTAATTAAGCTTTTGCGGTGGATAATTACATCTTGACCAAACTAGCGATACTTTATATTTAAAAGAGAAAATAAAGAGTTATTTCAAGTTTTAAATTATAAAGATAAGATTATCTTATAAGCTATCTGAATTTAACTTGACCGACCCTAAGGCGACACTTTATTTGTTGGGTAGTTTTATCGTGGAAAAGTAAGTGTTAATTTATGTGTTTTAATTGTTGCATTCATGCATCATGTTTACTTTCCAAAACATTGATATTTTTTCAAATGATAATATTACTGTTTTTTATTTTATTTCAGTTAAAATGTCTCAAAACAACTGCAATGTAGTGGTTGAACTTAATGATGAAAATATAGTATTTTTGAGACATGATATGTATATATTATTGTTAAGAGAGAATTTGATGGAAGCTGTTAAAACACCACCAATCGATGAACCACCAATAGATGCTTTAGTGATTGATCAGTTTGAGTACGGCAAGTGGTTAAGAATAAATCATATGGCTAGGTATTATTTACTCCAATCAGTGAATATAGAGACTAAAAATACTCTACAAAACCTTAAACCTGCATATGATATATGGGAGGCCATCCATGCTACATATGGACACATATATGATAAGTGGTTTTGTGAGAATGAAATCCTATCGGCCAAGCATGAAATGATCACTGAATTTATGAAGAATAAGAAAGGTAAATATGATTTATTTGTTCTTATAACTAAGTGGAAAGAGATTTATCATTTTGAGCTCTTAACTCAGGGTCCACTAATGATATTTATTCTTCTATGTAGATGGATGAATCTAACGGTTCAAGAAGGTTGCTGATGAAGATCATGAAGTGGAAAAGAGGAAAAGCGTCTAGTTCAAGAAAACATTAAGGAAAGTCCTTTTATTTAAAATTCTTTAGTTTTATTAAAAGAAAAATTTTATTGTTGTTTGAACAATGTTTAGTTCATTTTTTAGTTAATTTGGAATTATATTGCATGTAATAACTTTAGAATATTTTATTTATAATTTGATTATTCTTAATTTTTCTTTAGACATGAAATTAAAATATTTGGACTTTATCGCTTTCATTAAAACGAACGAACGCTCAATAATTCAGAATTATTTAAAGTAGCAAAACTGCAAGGTAACAAAAGACAAAAAGTTTCAAATGAGGATGACACATATCTTTGACATCTTAGACTTGGTCATATAGGTCTAGATAGGATAAACTGGTTAACAAAAGATGGACCTTTGAGAGAACTAAGAGTTTGAACTCTTCCAGAGAGAAAGATATAGTGTTATTATTCACCGAAATTGTAATCATCCTAAAGCTTGTGAAACTCGTCAACCCTTGGTTCATTGATCACAGTGTTGGGATCCTGCTTCAATAAGAACACTAAGTGGATGTAGGTCATTACCATATGATTGGGGCTGAACCACTATAAATTGTTTGTGTCGTTTACTTTTTCATCTTGATTTCTTCTTGTTTTCATCTCATTCTATATCGTTTATCTGACTCCGTGTCGTTGACCAATTCGAGAGTCAACATTTTGGTGCTTTCATTGAGAGTTCGAATTCGAGACTTCCAAAGAAATCAAATGGCGAAAACATCCAGAAAGACGGGACAAACTTTTGGTGCTACATCCACCCAACCTCCTCCACCAAATGTGGCTGAAGATGAACCACAGTTGGATTTTGAAGAGGTGGAGATGGATTCTGAGACCTTGAGGACAACACTGAGTGTGTTGCAGGAGGAGTTGGCCAATCTGAGGGCCAATCAGGAGAATGTGGTTGGGACAATGGCGTTGCAACAAAGGGAGATTGACCGTCAACGCAAGAGTTGAATGAGCGGCAGGCTGACATGGACCACCGACAAAAAGATGCCACTGCTGCCTTGGAGGCAGCCATCCAGTTGGCACTAGGATGACCTGCGCCAACTTCTTAACCAGATCAACCACCAAGTGCACCACCACAACAAGGCCTAGACCCAAGCCCTCCACCTTAGCCGGCAAGCCCTTAGAGGCCGAAGCAACATCCTGCTGCTCAACAGGATATTCCATTTCAAGATCCTGAGTAGCAGCCACCTTCTCGCGCTGGTCGAGATATTCCCTAGCGTCAAAGGCAGAATAGGGCCGGGCAGCCTCCCTGAAGCCCTAGATGCCAAATTATTGAAGAACCGAATCCACTAAGCAGGGGACAATGCCCTTCTGCTAACAGAAGTCATGCCGAGTCAGGCTCTGCGGTCAGGGGCCCCCCATGACATAATAATGTCCGAGGACCCACTGACCAACGCAGGCCTCCCCCTGACGCTTGAGAGCTAGTGCGACCAGTAGGTCGCGCCATAGCCAATCCCGTTTTTGGGACAGTCATGACTACAATGAAGCTGATTCCAGCCGAGGGAATGCTGGACGAGGACAAGGAGCAGGAGGTGGAGAAAGGAACCCCCCACCAAGAGAAAATAGGCCTGCAAGCCAGAACGCTGGGGGGCAGCCTAGGCAACCTAACGTTTTTGATCGGTTAGGCACTAGCGAGCAAAGGTGCAGAGATGATGACTTGAGGGATGTACTCAACGACAGGCGTTAAAGGCACGATGAGTATGCTCCTCCGACACCAGTTGCCCCAGCGATACCAAACACAGTACAAGCCCATATCGATGCGTTGAACCAGTCTGTTCAGCAACTGGTGGGGAGTCGAACTTCTCATATCGAGTATGATCGGAGAAGGGGCACTCCATTCATACAAACAATAGCAATGGCGAAAACCCCTAGCAAATTCAAGATGCCAGTATTGCCCAACTTTGATGGATATGGGGACCCAGTATCTCATGTGAATAAGTTCGAGATATAGATGGACATCCAAAAGGTGTTGGATGATGCCTGCTGCAGAATCTTTTCGGCCACCGCATCTGATACTGCTCAGGAATGGGTTTTTAAATTCCCTCCTACTAGCATAGTGTCATGGGAGATGTTCGTGAAGGAATTCTACGGGCAGTTCTATGCTGGACATGTGCACCCAACTGAAGCCAACCAGCTGGTCGAGATACGCCAGAAGAAGGGAGAATCCTTAAAGGAGTACATCCAGCGTTTTATGCGAGCATCAGCTGGAGCTAAAATAGTTGGCGATGAAAGGAAAATGATGGCCCTTACTACTGGAGTGCGGTGCCGCTAATCCCTTTGGAACAGTTTGAGGAAAAATGGGGTGAAGAGTACCCAAGAATTCTTGGATCGAGCAGATAGGTACATCAAACTCGAAGAGGCGATTGCTAACAAAGGGAAGTCGCTTGCGAAAGACAAGGGCCAAAGGAAGATCCCGCTAAAGCCGCCAATGGGTAAGATAAACCCAATGGCAACGACAAAAGCAATAGGAACGGGAAAAATGGTGGAAAGAAGGCGAACAACGAGCCATCAGTGTCTGAGAGTAAGTGCCCTAAGGGCAACAGGTATGAGCCAAGATTCACCAACTATACGACCCTTGTCGAAAGCAGAGCGGAGGTGTACCAGGCGACCAGTTCTAGTGTCCCTTACAAGCGACCATCACCAATCAGGAAGAATATCTCCAAGAGAGATACAACAAAGTTTTGTCATTTTCAAAATGACTATGGTCACGACACCAATGAGTGTAACTAGTTGAAAGATGAAATTGAGTTCCTTATCAGACAAGGACACCTGAGGAGATACGTACGAGCCACTGGAGGTTCTCAACGAGAGACTCAAGGAGTCAACGAGCAGGCGCCTGTATGCCAATGCTCGCCACCTTTACAGCCAGCTCCTGTGGCAGGTACATTGCTAACCATCTGTGGTGGCCCACACCTTGCAGGAGATAGTGGGAAGGCAAGGGAGCAATACGCTCGAACCTTACGCCACGACCAGGACATCAAAATGCTGAATGTGGAGGAACGAACTTCCAAAAAAGCTCGAACAAAAGAAGAGCTAACAACTTTCTCTGAACTTGACGCTCAGCATGTCCGATTCCCTCATTCGGGCCCTCTGGTCGTGGACGTCCAGATAGCCAACATGATGGTTAAGCGGATGTTAGTTGACACAGGGAGCTCAGTAAATATCTTGTGCAAATCTTCGCTGGAAAGAATGAAATTGTCAGTGAAAGACCTGTAGCCATGTAACCAAACCATTTATGGTTTTTCTGGCAAAGGGCTCGCGCCAATAGGGTTGATCAGGCTTCTGGTTATAAGAGGAACTACGCCTGCGAACAGGACATTACTCACTACTTTTATAGTAGTTGATTGCCCTTCTTCATACAATGTTGTGATTGGAAGGCCTATTCTAGTCGACCTGCGAGCGGTAACCTCGGTCTATCACCTCGCCATGAAGTTCCCAACTAACGTAGGGATAAGATGCATGTTGGGAAACCAGCGAGAAGCAAGGGAATGCTACAATTGGCCGATGAGGTACAAGTCCAATCAAGTGAGCACGTCACCAAATATGGTGTTTCCCAAAGTGAGGATAGGGATTTAGATCCTTGCTTTGGGGATTTTGATGATGAAGTAGGACCAGTCGAGGACCTCGAAGAGGTCCAACTCGATGAAGCAGATTCGACTAAGGTTGTGAAAGTCAGTAAAAACTTAGAGACAATAGCAAAACAAAGATTGGTGGAATTTTTAGAGAAGAACTAAGAGGTATTTTCCTGGTCGCATAAAGATATGGTTGGGATTGACCTTGCAGTTATCAGCCATGTCTTGAACATAGATAAAAGTTTTCCACCAGTGCAACAGAAAAGAAGGCTGCTCGACAAAGACAGAACGAAACCTTTAAAGGAAGAAGTCGAGAAGCTAAAGGAGAATGGATTCATCAGGGAAGCGTTTTATCCATCGTTGGTCTCTAATCCTGTACTAGTTCCCAAGTCGAATGGAAAATGGAGAACATGCGTGGATTTCACAGACCTTAATAAAGCCTGCTCAAAAGATTGTTTCCCACTCCCAAGGATCGACCAGCTAGTCGATGCTACTTCAGGGCACGAGATCCTATCATTCATGGATGCATACTTTGGATATAATCAGATCAATATGCACCCACCTGATGAGGATCACACTAGCTTTCAGATCGATATAGGGCTCTACAGTTACAAAGTGATGCCTTTCAGTTTGAAAAATGCTGGTGCGACTTACCAGCGACTGATCAATCACATGTTTAAAGAGCTGATCAATGTAAACATGGAAGTATACGTTGAAGACATGTTGGTTAAGTCAAAGAAGGCATAAGAACACATGGGGGACCTACAAGAGTGCTTCTACTTCTTAAATAAATATCAGATGAAGCTGAATCTCCTTAAGTGTTCCTTCAGAGTTGGATCAGGGAAATTTTTGGGATTTATAGTGAACTCATGAGGTATCGAAGCTAATCCCGAAAAGATCAAGGCCCTGGTCGATATGAAATTTCCAACAAAGATAAAAGATGTTCAAAGTTTAACCGGGAGGATTATCGCTCTAAGTAGATTTATCTCTAAATCCACAGACAAGTGCGTCCCATTTTTTAATCTACTTAAGGGGGAATAAGAAATTCGAATGGATGGAGGAGTGCAAGCAAGCTTTCCAGGCTCTAAAGTCTCATATGTCGCAGCCACTGATTTTGTCTAAACCAGTTGAAAAAGAAACTTTTTTAATATATTTGGCGGTCACAGAATATGCTGCTAGTGCTGTCTTGGTAAGAGAGGAGGAACATGTGCATAAAGTTGTGTATTACATAAGCAAAAGGCTAATAGGAGCAGAACTGCGGTATCCGCCCATTGAGAAATTAGCCTACTGCTTGATTTTAGCCTCCAGAAATCTGCGACCATACTTCCAAGCTCACCCCATTGCAGTACTCACCGACCAGCCCCTATGGAAAGTCCTGCAGAAACCAGAAGCTGCTGGTCGATTATTAAAATGGGTGGTTGAGCTTGGACAGTTTGATATTTCTTATTCGCCGCGAGCAGCAGCAAAGGGACAAGCTCTAGCAGACTTTGCAGAATTTTTCTCGAAGCTCACTAGACTTCCAGACATTGAACCAATAGAAGAGCCTGAGCCTCAAAGCCAAACTCCCTCTTGGAAGTTGTTCATAGACGACTCTTCTAATGAGCACCACACTGGTGCAGGTGTGATTTTGGTAACGCCTGAAGGACATCGATTCCACTGCGCAATCAAATTCGACTTCACAGTGTCTAATAATGAAGCCGAGTACGAAGCGCTGCTCACAGGGTTAAGATTAGCCAGGGACATGCATATAAAGTCACTTGAAATCTATAGTGACTCCCAGTTGGTGGTTAATCAAATTACTGGAGAATATCAAGCCCGGGGTTTAAAGATGGTTGCTTACTTGAACAAAGCAAAGGATTTGTTGGCGTAATTTGAAAAATATACTCTCCATCAAGTACCTCACGACCAGAACTCAAACGCTGATGCTTTGGCCAAATTAGCAAGTGCAAAGGATGCTGACACCTTGAATATAGTGCCTGTTGAACGACTGTCTGCACCAAGCATCAAAGCAGAAGAAACCTCTATGGTAATTCAGGCAGCAGACACGTGGATGGCACCATTCATTGAGTACTTGACGCATGGAGTACTGCCAATGGATAGAAACAAAGCAAGAGACCTCTAGAGGCAATCTACTCGGTTTATCCTGGTCGACGAAATCTTATACAGAAGAGGGTACTCAATGCCACTCCTAAGGTGTGTTTCTAGAGAAAAAGCCAAAGAGTTAATGTGAGAAGTCCATGAAGGTTTCTATGGAGATCATACTGGGGGGAAGAGTTTATCAAAAAAGATCCTAAGGCAAGGATACTTCTGGCCAACAATGAATGCAGACTTTGCGGATTTTGTTCGAAAGTGCGACAAGTGCCAAAGGTTTTCCAAGATACCCTGAGCAGCCCCTAATGAGCTAAAACAAATGCAAAGCCCGTGGCCATTCACAGTGTGGGGGATAGATTTGATTGGGTCTTTGCCCACAGGAAAAGGCAATGTCAAGTATGCTATGGTTTCTATTGACTACTTCACGAAGTGGGTCGAAGCTTGTGGATGCCAAAACTCCACCAAAGAAAAAATAATCTCTAGTCCCTGGTTGGAACACAGGGATAAAGGTCACTTAGTAACGCTAATTGGCCTGAGCCTGTAGGCCTTTTTGAATACAGGAGATTATCTCAAGAGAAACAACACGTTATGAGCCATGAGGTTTGGCCCTGCTAAGCTAAGAGGGCAGAATAAATATTGCAAGAGGAAAGGTGCACAAGGCCCTCACATAGTGAGGTCCGACGTGCCTGCGCGAGCTTGACATGCTCATGGGTCAAGATGCACTCACATGCGTAAACATTGCCAAAGACACTCGAGGCATACACCTATCTGAATGCAAAGGGCACCAAGTACCCAGGCACCTCGCGAGACCCCTCGTCTCGCGAGCCTATCACCCACATCTCGCGAAGAGGCTCCTGGGGTACTGTGGGTGTCTCGCGCCAATGACCCACGAGCCCACCTTGCGTCTCGTGAGGGATAGTCTCGCATCCGGAGGCACACCGCGCACCAAGGGTGTCGCACACCTTGCCTCGCCTATGGGTGTCTCGCAAGACATGGCCTCGCTTAGGTGCTTCGAGCACCCAGGTCCATGCCGCGGGAAAGGTCACGCACAGCGAGGTGCACTTCGACTCGCACCTTGTAAGGGTGGCATGCACCTCGGATGCCTCGCGCGCCCAGGAATCTCGCGAGGCTGCACCACCCCGGAGGCCCACGGGTGCCTTCTGTACGCACATGAACGCCTCGTGTGCCCAGGCGTCTTGCGAGGCCCCTCCGTCTCGCACGCACCTGCTGGCACGCACACGCCTCGCGTGCCTAGGTGTCTCGCGAGGCCCCTCTATCTCGCACGCCCCTGCTGGCACACACACGCCTCGCGTGCCCAGGCGTCTCACGAGGCCCCTCCGTATCGCACGCCCCTGCTGGTCTCCCGAGGCCCCACCATCTCGCACGCACCTGCTGGCACGCACACGCCTCGCGTGCCCATACGTCTCGCGAGGCCCCTCCTTCTCGCACGCCCCTGCTGGCATGCACACGGCTCGCGTGCCCAGGCGTCTCGCGAGGCCCCTCCGTCTCGCACGCCCCTGCTGGCACGCACACGCCTCGCGTGCCCAGGCGTCTCGCGAGGCCCCTCCGTCTCGCATGCCCCTGATGGCACGCACACACCTCGTGTGCCTAGGCGTCTTGCGAGGCCGCACATGAGCGCCTCACGTGCCCCAGGAGCCTTGCGAGGCCTCTACGCCTCGCGTCTGTGTTGCCTCACCGGTCTTATTACATGATATGCGCACCTCGTTGAAAGGGCCCTACATCACTTGGTGGGGTTGGGACCACCAACGAGATACCCCTTCTTCAGTTAGCTGGTTGGGACCACTTACATGAAGGCCAACCAGAGATGTTGTTCAAGGTGGCCCACAAGAGACAAGAAATACGAACAAGGTACCTTTAAAGGGGTACATACCTGTCTGCATAGATGAAGGCACAGACCTGATACCTGTACTCGACAAGTAGTGGCGGTAAGGGGTAGTACGAAGAGTGGCGGCACCACTTCCACACCCCTGACCATGTACTGGAGCCAACACCACTACCCCTGAGACCACTCTCCTGACAGCATACTTGTGTATTACTTGGTCCCCTAGGACCACAATGTATGAGGGGCCATTAGAGCTCCAGTATAAATATATCATCACCCCTCCAGAAAAGGGTTGGAAAATTCATTGTATGCAGAGACTATTAAGCAATATAAAATTTTTACTCCATTGTTGATTTGTGTTTATCCTTCCATAAGTTCATTCTAAGTTCTTATAAAAACATCGCCACACTTATCTTTGAGTTTTCCGATCTAATTTCATTAACGAGATTTCACCGTCAACAGTTTGGCGCCGTCTGTGGGAAGAACAAGCATCAAGCCAGTATTCTTCCATCACTTCCAACAAAGAAAGATGCTAAGACGTTCAAAACGCCTACGAAAAATACAAGATGATGAGGTTCGCCAGGACGAAGTAGAGCGGAGGGCTTCCAAGAAAGACCCCCCTCCGCCCAAGCATGGAGGAAGATCGGAAGAGCCTCTTCCCCCAAGGGAGGAGAAGGAAGCATCATCCCCGGCCATCCTGCCTGACGGAGGTCATTCAGAGCTGCCAGTGCATCCACTTCACCAGCCCTCGGTGGCACCACACTTAGGCCACCAAGACCCAAGTCCATCGACGCACGGGCCAAACAAGGGTCCCGGGGTATGCTCGGTAAGTTCTAGCTCAAGGACTCGCTTCTACAGGGATGAGATTCAAGAGTTACATAAAAAGAATCGAAGGCTGGAAACCACGATAGAGAATATGCAGGAGGTCTTAAACGATCTACTGCAAGGAAAGTCAAGCATACCCCTTCCTAGGCGTAAAGAGAAGGAGCATGAAAAAGGGGAAGACACTGTCCCCATAGACGATGGGGGAACCCGAATTTCCACCAGTAAAACTCCCCCGACAAGGTCCCATGGGGAACCTAGGCCAACGAAATGCCCCCAAGAGCGAAGGCGGAAGGAAGACGATGGTCGTAAGAATGAAGCAGAACTCACCTCAAAAGAAGCGCCCCCCGCAGTTCCCCCGAGGAACACCACCAGGTTCAGTATGAGGACCCGTGAGACTCCTCAAGCAAAAAGAGGAGGGGACTAGACACTAAAATGCTCTGCACCTGGGTGGAACAAAGATAACGAAGAATTTGACCGTGATTCGCCCTTCACAAGGGAGATCCAGGCTGAGCAAATGCCCATTGGCTTTAGAGAGCCTCGCATGACTCCATACGAGGGTACTATAGACCCAAAATATCACTTAGACTCCTTCAATAACTTGATGAGGTTAAGAGGGGTCAACAACAGGGCAAAGTGCCATTGCTTTGTTGTTACGCTTAAAGGAGTGGCGTACAAGTGGTTCAAGAGGTTAAGGCCAGGAACAATCAAGTCATGGCAGCAATTCTCTGATGAATTTCTTCAACAACACCATGCAGCCTGTGATTACGTCATGCCAATTACTAGTCTCGCTAACACAAAACAAGGCGAGAATGAAAGTCTGAAGAACTATATCCATAGGCTCAATATAGAAGCAACAAAGGTGGGAAGTTTAACCAAAGCAGAGCTCAAGATGGATATTACAGCCGGAGTTCGTCCAGGAAGCAAGTTATGGAGTAACATGCTCAAAAGAGAAGTTTCAAGTTTAGACGATTTCTTTGAGAGAGCACAAAAGTACATACGTGTGGAAGAGGGTCATAAGAACTCGCAGGTTGAAGAAAGCGAACCTTCCTTCAGTCGCCCCACTACCGATACATCTGAAGATTCCATATAGAAGGGGGCGTTGTGCTAGAGAGGTCGCAGACCAAGTTTGAGATTGAACGAAGACCATCTAGCCATGAAAGTCCTGACCCGAGGGGAGATCACCTCAAAAATTGCAAAAAGGGTCTCAAAAGTAGACGCCTACAAAAAGGGGTTTCAAAAGTATATGCCTACAAAAAGGGTCTCAAAAGTAGATGCTTCCAAAAAGGGTCTCAAAAGTAGACGCCTGCAAAAAGGGGTCTCAAAAGTAGATGCTTGCAAAAAGGGTCTCAAAAGTAGACGCCTGCAAAAAGGGTCTTAAAAGTAGACGCTTACGAAAAGGGGTCTCAAAAGTAGACGCTAGCAAAAAGGGTCTCAAAAGTAGACGCTTGCAAAAAGGATCTCAAAGTAGATGCTTCCAAAAAGGGTCTCAAAGAAGACGCTTGCAAAAAGGGTCTCAAAGAAGACGCTTGCAAAAATAGTACTATGCCTAATGACGAGAAGGACACTTCTCGCAAAAAAAATAAGCGCGCGCAAACGTATGTAATAGGATAACTAGAACCCAAGGGGTCAACATATCCTTATAGATACAATCAAGGTGCACCAAAGAGAGACCTACCGAACCCACTTTCGCGGGGTTCCAAAGGACCTTGAGCATGATAAATACAAAACAAAATTAATTAAATAAAAAAAAGAATAATAAAAAGGAAGATAAGAGTCTACAAGAACGCCTAAAGGCCTCCCTATAGACTGAGGGACAAGTGTGGATGTAAAAAATCCACCAAAGAAAAAAAAATCTCTAGTCCCTGGTTGGAACACAGGGATAAAGGTCACTTAGTCACGCTAATGGGCCGAGCCTATAGGCCTTTTTCAATACAGGAGATTGTCTCAAGAGAAACAACACGTTATGAGCCATGAGGTTTGGCCCTGCTAAGTTAAGAGGGCAAAATAAATATTGCAAGAGGAAAGGTGCACAAGGCCCTCACACAGTGAGGTCCGACGTGCCTGCGCGAGCTTGACATGCTCATGGGTCAAGAAGCACTCACATGAGTAAATGTTGCCAAAGAAACTCGAGGCATACACCTATCTGCATGCAAAGGGCACCAAGTACCCAGGCACCTCGCGAGACCCCCCGTCTCGCGAGCCTATCACCCACATCTTGCGAAGAGGCTCCTGGGGTACTGTGGGTGTCTCGCGCCAATGACCCATGAGCCCACCTTGCGTCTCGTGAGGGATAGTCTCGCATCCAGAGGCACGCCGCGCGCCAAGGGTGTCGCACACCTTACCTCGCCTACGGGTGTCTCGCAAGACATGGCCTCGCTTAGGTGCCTCGTGCACCTGGGTCCATGCCGCGGGAAGGGTCACGCACAACGAGGTGCACTTCAACTCGCACCTCGTGAGGGTGGCATGCACCTCGGACGCCTCGCGCACCTAGGAATCTTGCGAGGCCGCACCATCCCGGAGGCCCACGGGTGCCTTGCGCACGCACATGAACGCCTCGTGTGCCTAGGCGTCTCGTGAGGCCCCTCCGTATCGAACGCACCTGCTGGCACACACATGCCTCGCGTGCCCAGGCGTCTCACGAGGCCCCTCTGTCTCGCATGCCCCTGCTGGCACGTACACGCCTCGCGTGCCCAGGCATCTCGCGAGGCCCCTCCGTCTCGCACGCCCTTGCTAGCACGCACATGCCTCGCGTGCCTAGGCGTTTCGTGAGGCCCCTCCGTCTTGCACGCACCTGCTGGCACGCACACGCATCGCGTGCCCAGGCATCTCACGAGGCCCCTCCTTCTCACACGCACACGCCTCGCGTGCCCAGGCGCCTCGTGAGGCCCTTCCGTCTCGCATGCTCCTACTGGTACGCACACGCCTCGCGTGCCCAGGCGTCTCGCGAGGCCCCTCTGTCTCGCACGCCCCTGCTGGCACGCACACGCCTCGTGTGCCTAGGCGTCTCGCGAGGCCCCTCCGTCTCGCACGCCCCTGCTGGCACGCACACGCCTCGCGTGCCCAGGCGTCTCGCGAGGCCCCTCCGTCTCGCATGCCCCTGCTGGCACGCACACACCTCGTGTGCCTAGGCGTCTTGCGAGGCCGCACATGAGCGCCTCACGTGCCCCAGGCACCTCGCGAGGCCTCTATGCCTCGCGTCTATGTTGCCTCACCGTCCTTATTGCATGATATGCCCACCTCGTTGAAAGGGCCCTACATCACTTGGTGGGGTTGGGACCACCAACAAGATACCCCCTCTTCAGTTAGCCGGTTGGGACCACTTACATGAGGGCCAACCAGAGATGTTGTTCAAGTTGGCCCACAAGAGACAAGAAATACGAACAAGGTACCTTTAAAGGGGTACATACCTGTCTGCATAGATGAAAGCACAGACCTGACACCTGTACCCAACAAGTAGTGGCGGTAAGGGGTAGTACGAAGAGTGGCGGCACCACTTCCACACCCCTGACCATGTACTGGAGCCAACACCACTACCCCTGAGACCACTCTCCTGACAACGTACTTGTGTACTACCTGGTCCCCTGGGACCACAATGTATGAGGGGCCATTAGAACTCTAGTATAAATAGATCATCACCTCTCCAGAAAAGGGTTGGAAAATTCATTGTATGCAGAGACTATTAAGCAATATACATTTTTTACTCCATTGTTGACCTGTGTTTATCCTTCCATAAGTTCATTCTAAGTTCTTATAAAAACATCGCCACACTTATCTTTGAGTTTTCCGATCTAATTTCGTTGACGAGATTTCACCGTCAACAAAGCTGAGCCACTTGCGACTATCACGACCAAGAAGGTGCTGGATTTTGTGGTCAAGAACATTGCGTGTCACTATGGATTGCCAAGAAAAATTGTCTCAGACAACGACACACAATTTGACAGTGATTTATTCACCGATTTTTGCGAAAGGAATGGGATTATAAAAAGTTTTTCTTCAGTAGCTCATCCATAGGAAAATGGACAAGTGAGGCTGTCAACAAGACACTAAAGGATACTCTGAAGAAAAGGCTTGAAGAAGCGAAGGGGGCATGGCCAAAGCAGTTGCCTGAAGTCCTCTGGTCATATAGAACATCTCATCGAACAGCAACAGGCCATACTCCATTTTCCTTAGCCTATGGGTATGAAGCTATGTTGCCTGTTGAATTAGATCTGCCATCACACCGAAGGTTGGCATACAATCAAGATGTTAATAGCCAGTTATTGATGGAATCTCTGGACTTGGTCGATGAAAGGCGTGAACAAGCCTAACTTCGAGTAGCAGCTTACCAACAAAAGGTCGCCCGATACTTCAACTCTAAAGTACGTGAAAGAAAATTTAATGTGGGAGATTTGGTACTTAGAAGGGTTTTTCTCAACACTCGCGATCAAGATGCTGAAGTGCTTGGACCTAACTGGGAAGGGCCATACCAAATCGAAGAAGTCCTTCAACCAGGCACCTACAAACTTGCTCGCTTAAATGGAGATCTCATTCCTCGCTATTGGAATGGAGAACACCTGCGCAAGTATTATCAATAAACAGTTCTTTTTAAAGAATTGGCTTGTATTAATTTCACTTTTTACAAGTTTATGAACAAGGGTTAGTCAGCCATATGGCTAATTGCTTATAAGTGTAAGATCAAATTTTTGATCACTCGTATAGACACGATTGTCCATTTATTATGAGAAATAAGAAGGACTTTGCGCAACCAGTCAATCTTGCCAATTATTGTATTTATTACAAGTAATTGCTCATTACGTGCGTTGTTTTGCTATATTATCATTTTTTATAAATCTTTATTACGAGCAGTAATGTTTGAACAGGTCTTGGTCAAGGCAAGTGACCGAGCACCTAAAGCTCCTCAATCACTTGGGGGGCATATAAGGTACCTAGTCAGCAAAGCATATCGACAAATATGTGTAAACACATGAGCAAAATAAGTGAAAGCATGCTACGACACTTAAAGTATTTTTCAAAATTTTGTTTAAATTTTGTTAAAATCAAACCAAAGTGCTATGCTAAGTTCGGTCATGCGAGCAGGATGTTGTAATATATTGCAAGTATTATAATATCTAAATATTAAAAGTAAATTGTTTTACACCACGAGCAGTTACTGCTTGGATGTAATTCTTTGTTCAAAAGAAAAAGCTGCCCGTGCAGCAAAAATATATTGTCTTGACACTACGAATCGAGGCCCATGTGTCCCAAGTTACAAAATTAAATAAAAAAAATTATGAAGCAGGAGGATCTTGAGGAACTTGCTGGTCGACGGAGGCCCCAATTTCCTCGTCTATGCCATCGATGCTCGTAGACAAAGAGATTTTGGGGGATGCTAGAACTTTCACTTTCTCCTCCTCTTTAAGGCGAGCCATACACCTATTTATCTCAGACTGCTTCATGCGCTCTGATAGATAGTTGAAGTCCACCTCGTGGTTATGCTTCTAGAATGAATATAAGCATTTAAAAGTGGCTCCCTTGTATCTCTCCAGGTTACTGGCATTTGTCTCCTCGAGCTCTTTGATGCGTTCTTCCAACCCCTCAGTCTCCTTTCTGCTGATGACCAGACCATCTTGGAGCTTAGAGGCTTCCTTGAAGTTAAGCAAATAAGCCTCCTTGTACTTCTCTTTAGTTTTGATGGCTTTGGTTAAGGCAGCCTGGTGCTATTTCAGCTATTCGGCCAGGTTGGCTTTCTGTTCGAGTAGTTGAGCATTTTTCTTCTCAGCTGCCTCGAGCTGCTCGATGTATTTCACCTCAGCCGTCTTAAGCTCCTCAACATGTCTATCCTCGGATGCTTTGAGTTGCTTGCCAAGCCTCTTCTCGTATTGAGCAGTCAGGGCCCCCGAGCGATGCCAGCCAGCGCTCATGATTAGAACTCCCTGCGATCAGAAAAAAGGTAAAACTGTTAGTGGGAATAAAGTGACAAGATAAAAAAATAAAACTCAGCAAAAAAATGGCAACTTACGCTAAGCACTTCATTCAGCGCACGGTTAAAGATCTGATCGGCTTCCATGGAGACAATATTATTGATGGCCTCTCGGCTGCGTCGGTCCCTCGATAGCTTTGTTAGCCTATCTTTGGCTGAACTGAGAACCATGTTTGTCAAAGCCTCTCCTGTCTGATCAGGAGGTGTCTGGTCAGCGGGAGGTGGAGGAGTTGGGTTGGCAGGCGCTGGAGGACGTGTCTAGTTGACAGGAGCTGGTGGAGACGACTGGTTGATGGGAGCTGGAGGAGGTGTTGTTTCCCTGGAAGGAACTGGTGCTGGAGGATCCCCGGTTCGAGCCTATTTTGTTGGAGGGTTGCTACTACTTTCTCCACGATGTTGCCTGCTCCCCTTTTTCTTGCTCGCAGGAGCAACGGGGTCAGGTTCACTATACAGGTCGAATAGATCTTCAGCCGGCATGACTGCAATATAGAAGCGAATAGTCATGCAATATAGATGGAGATACCTACTAAGTCAAGGAAATAAGATCAAAGAATTACAAGTAAAATACCCGAGCTACAACTACTGGTCGCTATATTACTTATTGTACTACTGCTACACTCACTCTCTGCCTTGAAGAAGTCTGAATTTAAATTAGGTGTGTATTTAAAGTTGCCGTCCCTGTCAAATAATTGACAGGGAATGGGCAAACTGTCTAAGAGTGAGAAGTCAGTACCGTTCTCATTGGAAGACTCAAGAATAGGCTCGGGATGCTCAGAGACCTTCTCCTTGCCTTTTCCTTTTTGAGCAGGAGTAGCAGCTGCTCGCGGGGTGCTGGACGGTTCCCTGATGGTCACTCCCGTTTCCCTCCTCGGGGGTTGTGTCACATCTTGATGCTGCTCGGGAATTTCTCCCCTAGTAGCACTTCCCGCAGTTGACTCCTTCACATCTTAGTGAGGGGCCAGAAGGCCAACCAGCCTTAGATTGGTTATCGTGACCAGCTCTTTGACACTATTTTCAATATCTGCCATGCTGGCCAAGGATGCTCCTCATATCTCCATATCTGGGGTGGGAGCTGGTCGATGCCATGGACCTGAATGACACCAAGATTCTAAGGAATGTGCAGAAAGGCTAAAGGAAAATTGAACGACCAGTGAATAAATAATTTACCTCCTTCAGTGAAGGCCAGATTGTTGGCGACCAGGTCCGGTGTTAAGAAGTACTCCTGGAAGTACTTTCCCACGTTGGATTTGTGGGTAATGTCACTCAGGAAGGTGCGAGTAGATTCCTGGCGGTAGAAGTGGAAGAACCCCATGTTGTTGTGATTGGGGTTGGACTTGAGATTGAACAAATAATTGATCTCGTGTGGCGTAGGAACATGCCACTTCTTGTGGCTGTACAGAATATAGAGAGCAGAGAGCACTCTATATCCGTTTGGGGTGATTTGGAAGGGAGCGACCTCGAAATAGTTGGCCATCCCCTGGAAAAATGGATGAAGAGGCAAGGTTGCCCCTGCCTCAATGTGATACCTCGACCAGGTGCTGTAGGCGCCCCCAGGCAGGTTTGCCCACTGGTCGATCAAAGGCTTGATTAGGGTTATCCCAGGAAGTCCGTACTTCTTGAGATAATTCCTTACCATCCTAGCTGTAATTTTACTAGGGGGTGCTACGTACCATTTGACTTCTGGTCGAAGGACGTCCTGAAGTCGGACTTTTGTTTGAATTCCTGGCTGGGAAGTATTTTTAGGATAAGGATTAGTTGAAGGAATTCCAGCCCGAGGAGCAGGCCGATTATCAGAAGGCTTGGCTATTTTCTTTCTTTTTTGTGCGATGGATTTTACGCAACCCATGTTGGCTGGGCTGGTCGAAGGTCTATTTGAAGGGTTATAAGAAAAGGGAATTTCTGAGATTAGTAGCGACGACTGTTCTTGATCTTCGAGTAGTTGCACGAGTAAGTCGTCGTCGATCGACCTTTCACCTCCCCACGGGTCGTGCATGAAAATCTGCGAACAAAGAAGGGGAGATGAGAATCTACGGACCAAAGAAGTAGAAGCCGTGGGATAACGGTTCTCGTGTATAAAAGTTAAGCTTTTATACGACCAGCAACATCCTAACGTAAACACTAAACAATGCGCGAACAGCTTGGAAAACAGATTAAAAAGCAGAAGTGAAAAGTTTTTCAGAAAAAACTTTTCGACTCTGAGAAAGGGTGGGAAAAACCCAGTTTTTCCTAAATGCCTAAAAATTGAATTTTTACTTCGATTTTACACCCTAAATCAATAATCCTAACTCCCGAGCCAATTCTTAAGCCTCATTTAGTGTTTTTTACCTTATCCTATCATGTTAATATCTACATGCCTGATTACCCCAAATCATTTTTTCAAGAACATTCAGGAACTTCGAATTCAAAGCAAACAAGAAAACTAAAAATTGCATGGAATCTCAATGGCGAAGAGGTTCAGGAGACTTACTTGGATAAAATTGGTGAAAAATTCTGAGACATTGAGTCGAGTGGCTGGACAGAAACTCCGCGTGTCGCCAAAATCTTCTGAGTTTTCTGGGTTCCTTAGGCTCTGCTCTTTAATGTTTTTGAGGAGAAATGAAAGGTAAAAAATAAAAAAAAGTAAATTTGAGGAGTTATTTATATTGGTCGAGGCACGGTTACTGAGGTAATGATGGGATGTGATTTTTTGAGGCATGGAAAAGCATGATAGCCGTCAAACCACATTTTGGGAAACTGCAATGACATGGTTGGTTGCCTTTTTCTGAGAAGGCATTAATGGCTCTAACAGATTGGACAGGACATACGAAAGGTTTGTTGTTTAACTTTACTTTATGCTGGTCGCAGTAAAATAAACTTGAGGGGCAAATGTTTACCCAAAAATGGACTATCTGATGACATGGCAGGATTGGTCTACATGTGGGAGGCACGTGGCTGTTTTTAGGAAGTGTCTTCTGCTCGGCTATCAACCAGAAGACTGTTGGTTTATCACACATTATACTTATGTGTGACCAGCCTGGTCGCATATATCATTTATTTTAGGGGTGCACATTTAACCCGCAAAACCCGCCCGACCCGAACCCGGAGAACCCGTTTTTTTCGAAAAAACCGACAAAATCGGGTTTAACCCGACCCGAACCTGAAAAAATCGGGTCAGATTCGGGTTAAAAAAATAAAAAATAAAATAAAAATAAATAAAATCTGAAAAACAATTAACCCTAAACTTTAGATAGAAGACCCGACCCCTTTTTTTTTGGTTCTTCTCCTTCGTTTCATTCAAGCGGCAGCCCAGCCTCCCTCCCTCTTGGTTCAAGCTTCAGCACCATCAAGCACGGCAGCCTGAGCCTCCCTCTTGGTTCAAGCTTCAGCACGGCAGCAACAACAAGGAGGAGAGAAGAAGAGAAGTCGAGTGCCACTGCCTTGCCTGCCGACCCAACCCGTCGAGACGAGCCCGGAGCCTCCCTCACTCTCAGCTCTCACGCGGCGGCACCACCAGATCTCACGGCCACCACCAGCGGCGCAACATGCCTCGCCTCGCCTCGCCTCGGTCCGGTAAGCACAACTATACATAATACATATTTACATTTAGTATATATATGTATATATATAATATATATATATATGTTAGGATAGGCAGGTTTCGGTTAAGTTAGAATTTTATAATTCAGATTTCATATATATATATATGTATATATATATATGTATATATATATATGGTAGGCAGGTTTCAGGTCACCATTAAGTTAGAATTCATAATTCAGATTTCATATAATTCAAATTATGAGATTATGAAATCATTTCTTGGTAGAAACCATTAAGTAACCAGATGGAATTATGAAATCATTAACTTAATATAATTCAAATTTCTGCCTAATGAATTCATATATATATATATATATATATGTTAGTCAGTTGTCAAACCATTAAGAAATGGTCTAACAGTTAGGCAGTTAAAGTTTTGTTTTGGTTGGAAATAAGGGCAAGTCTTGTACACAAAAGTCAGAGATTTTGGGTTTGAAATTGGCAATGTGGGTTCAGTTTGAATATTTTGTTAGTTTAACTTTTGTTAGGCAATGAACATATGATGCATTAATAAGGACCAATGACTAAAACTTTATTGTATGCGATGGTCAAAGTATATTTTTTGTGTGTATATCAGTGTGTGTTTTGTGTTTATAGTATCTTCTTTTGTCTAGCAATAATAATTACTTGAATTACTATTGATTTGTTAGGTAATGGATATTGATGAGGTAGATGAAACTCTTCCCCCAATAGATGATCAAGATCAACCACCTCTCACTCAAACTGAAAACCCTACTCCTCCTACTGATCAGGGTAGAAAAACTAGAGCTAGTAGAAAGAGGGTTAGACCTCCCCCCATCCCTAGTGCTAGTAGTACCGGGAAAACAAAGGGAAAAGGGTCATCTATTTGGGATCATTTTACTAAGGAAGATCCTCCTCCACCCTCGACAGATCATAACGAAGAGTCTCCTCCCCCCAAGTGCATATGTAATTATTGTGGGTCTGACTTCTTGTGTGACAGTAGAAAACATGGGACCAGTCATTTGTGGAACCATTTTAAGAAAGTATGCGACCTAAGTCCGTATAAGATTGATGAGCAGAGACAAAAGACTTTAAGCTTTCAGAATGTAAAGGGAGGGAAAGAGGGGGAGACAAACTTAGTAGCGGTAGCTTATAACAAAGAAGCTTGTAGGGTAGCCCTCACACAATATATTGTGTTGGATGAGTTGCCATTTAGACATGTCGAGGGTGAAGGGTTCAAAAGATTTGTCAAAACACTCCAACCTCGGTTTGAGATCCCTTCTCGAATGACTGTTGCTAGAGATGTATTGAAGTTATATAAGGAGGAGAAGGCAACATTGAAAAATATTTTGAGTCGTGAGAGGATATCGATTACTACCGATACTTGGACTTCCATTCAAAATTTGAATTACATGGTCATCACTGCTCATTGGATTGATAATTCTTGGGAGTATCAGAAAAGAATTATCAATTTTTTCCAAGTGGTAGATCACAAAGGGGAAACCATTGGCCATGAGATCAACTTATGTCTTTTAGATTGGGGCATCTCTAAGTTGTTTACCATTACGGTAGACAATGCTTCGTCTAATGATGTTGCCATTAGATACTTGAGGCAACAATTCAAGGAGAAAGAGCGAGGCCTAATTTTGGATGGAAAGTTTTTACATATGAGGTGTTGCGCTCATATTGTGAATCTAATTGTCATTGAAGGGTTGAAGGAAAAACATGGGTCAATTGCAGCAATTAGAAATGCTGTGAGGTTCGTTAGGTCTTCTCCTGCTAGGCTAATTTTTTTTAAGGAGCGTGTCATGCAGGAAAAGATTGAATGTAAAGGGCTTTTGTGTTTAGATGTCCCAACAAGATGGAACTCCACATATCTAATGCTCAATTGTGCAATGAAATTTCGGAAGGCATTTGACAGGATGAAAAGATATGCTAATTATATGAACTATTTTGATGAGGTTGACAAAGATGGAATACCAAAGGAGGGGCCCCCCACTGTTGATGATTGGGAAAATGCTTCAGTGTTTTTGAGGTTTTTGGAGACTTTTTACGAAGTAACATTAAAGTTTAGTGGGTCTACTTATGTTACTGCTAATAAGTACTTCATTGAGAACTGTGTGACTTAGTAGCTGACGATGATGATAATGAGTTATTGAGGACAATGGCAATGAGCATGAAACTATAGTATGACAAGTACTGGGGAAAACTTGATAATTGCAATGAGGCACTTCTAATTGCCTTGGTCCTTGACCCAAGATACAAGCTTGACTATCTCAGTCATTGCTTTAGTGCTACTTATGATGAGATGACGTGCAAAGAGATGGTGAAAAAGGTAGAGAAGACAATGTGGGCAATGTTTGATCAATATAATGAGACAACATCAAGTCTTCATCTATCAGCATCTATGACTCAGCTATAATCAACCTCTATTGTTAGTTCTTCATCCACATTTGTCATGCCTGTTAGTGGTCGACCTAGTGCCAACAAGAAGTCACGAAATTTGTATGATGAGTTTGTGGCACGAAGATTGGAGAAGGATGATGGAGTGACCAAAAATGAGGTCGATAAATATTTGGAAGAGGAACCTGAGCGACCAACTGAGAATTTTGATGTTTTGGGATGGTGGGCTAGTAGTGGGTGCAAGTACAAGATCTTGTCACTCATGGCTCGTGATGTGTTAGCTATACCAGTTACCACCGTTGCTTCTGAGGCGGCATTTTCTATAGGAGGTCGAATTTTAGATCCTTTTAGAAGCTCACTAAGCCCAAGGATGGTCGAAGCATTAATTTTTCTCAATAACTGGTGGAGTGGATCACATCAACCCATCATTGTTCGAGAATATATGGAAGAAGAAGTGCTTCAAACATCAGAGTATCTTGAGTCAGGTAGTTTAATACATTTTAATATTTATTTTAAGTGTGTGAATGTTTTTTTATAATCTAATATTTATCTTTTATATTAAAAATATTTGTAGAGATGACCAATGATCCTACAAGTGCTGGGCCTGGGCCAGCTTCATCCTCCGTCAATTTTCAGTCTTCAGCCTCATCTGCTGCACAACAATCTACAAATTAAAAGAATTGCAATTGCTTGTAAGAATTTATTCATGCCTACCTGCCTTTATGTTATTTATTATCCTTGATTTCTTTTCTTTACTAATTTTTCTTATTTGAATTTTGAAAGGAATGAAGGAAAGGAAAGAAGGAAAGGGCATGGACTTTTGCTGGTCATGTATTTTGAACTTTTATAGACTTAATTTAATGTTTACGGTTGTAGACGACTTATGGACTTTATTTTGGTTTTGTGGTTAACTAGTTATGTACTTAAGTTTATGGATTTTATCGTTGTTTATCTATGGTTGTATTTTGGGACTTTGACATTTTTAGTGTTTGATTGACATTATATTTTAACTTTTTTTTCTTTTCTTATTTTTTTTAAATTAAAGGATGTATAAGTTTCAGCTTTACAATTTGTTGAGTATCTTTTTTTCCTTTTTGTTTGTGCCTTGTTCTGATAACTGAACTCCAATCCAAGGGTAGGTTTTATGCTGGTATTAAAAAAAGAATGGTGATATTGGTGCTAGACAATTTCAGTCCATTGATTTTGGTCCATAATGTTACATGAACACATGGCTCCTGTTTTTTTTAGTCCATACACTAGAGATAAGTGCTTGATCACTTCACCATTAATGAAGTGCAACCATGGAAGGCCAAGCCAACTCACCACCTTCACTAAAAACAAGCAGAACACTGTCACTGTCACTGTCCTAGTGCCCCACGTTTTTCTTTGCATTGATTTTACTGTATAATTGCACATATAGGAAGACAAACAAAAGAAAAGATCACAAATGGGGACACAGATTTAAAAACGGATCATTCTATGTTTCCCCAACTACATGTGAAAAACATCTAGAATGCAAAAAGAGAAATCACCATCTAGAATGCCGCATTGCTTGAACTTAATAATTTACTATCTAATCTAGTGATCTTAATCCCACTTGGACTACAATTCTGAAGTGGACCCCTCTCATTTTCTTTCTAGTAGAAGACAGAACATGATTCGGACTATGCTAACTTGATCTGAGGCATCTACGTCAAAGTAACAGTAATGGGAAAGCTTACTATCTTTCCTAGCAAAAAATACATACATATTTTTTGAGAAAGATGATATTTTTTTAAAAAAAAATGGCAATTTTGAACAAAAATGGCATTTTTGCAAATTTGGGCTTTTCGGCCCAAAATCATAAATGGCCCATCAAACCCGAAATTACACCCGAACCCGAGTAAACCCGAACTCGAGTGAACCCGAACCCGAAAAAATCCGAAAATTTCAGATCGGTTTCGGTACTGTTGACGGTGAAATCTCGTCAACGAAATTAGGTCGGAAAACTCAAAGGTAAATGCGACGATGTTTAGATAAGAACTTAGAATTAACTTATGAAAGGATAAACACAGATGAACAAGGGAGTGAAAAATGTATATTGCTTAATAGCCTCTGCATACAATGAATTTTCCAACCCCCTCTCAGGTGGTGTTAGAGTTCATTTTATAGTAGGCTCTAATGGCCTTAGGTACATGGTGGTCTAGGAGACCAAGTGGTACATAAGTACTATGTCAGGGGAGTGGCTTCAGAGGTTGTGGTCGTACATCCAGTACATGAGCAGATGTTAGGAGGATGTCTCCACTACTTGTCTGTACCCATGTCTGATGAGTGGTGGCAGGCATAGTGGCGCAGGTGATAGTGGTGTCGACTCTGACCTTTGGCCGTAGACGTACGGGCCATAACTCTTATCCCAGCAGTCCCACTGGTACTGGTGTCCGTACTCAGTACTAGGTCGTACAAGTATGTCCCATTCGACTCGTGCTGGAGCCTCTAAGCATAGGGGTCTCAAGGTGTAAGGAATGGGACCCTTGGTGCATGGCTCTACTCACGTGGCCACTAGGTGACGTAGCTCTCATTCCTTCGCGAGGCCCCCTTGGAAGGCTTATTGATGGCGCGGCTCTTTTGGCTGTTCAAGAGGCCGAGTGTGCTGCGAATGTGACCCCCATGAGGCCATGGGCGAGGCCACCATGGGGCCTAGATGGCGAGGCCACCACGGGGTCTAGATGGCGAGGCCACTCCATGGGCGTGGGCGAGGCCACCACGGGGCCTAGATGGCGAGGCCACTCCGTGGGCGTGGGCGAGGCCACCACGGGGCCTAGATGGCGAGGCCACTCCGTGGGCATGGGCGAGGCCACCACGGGGCCTAGATGGCGAGGCCACTCCATGGGCATGGGCGAGGCCACCGCGGGGCCTAGATGGCGAGGCCACTCCGTGGGCATGGGCGAGGCCACCACGGGGCCTCATGGGCGAGGCCACCATGGGGCCTAGATGGCGAGGCCACTCCATGGGCGTGGGCGAGGCCACCACGGGGCCTAGATGGCGAGGCCACTCCGTGGGCGTGGGCGAGGCCACCACGGGGCCTCATGGGCGAGGCCACCACGGAGCCTAGATGGCGAGGCCACTCCGTGGGCATGGGCGAGGCCACCACGGGGCCTAGATGGCGAGGCCACTTCGTGGCCATGGGTGCCAAGGCTCGCCCGAGCGACGCCAGGAAGACGTGCACGCGAGGAGGGCCTCGCGCCTGGGGCACGGCCGAGCGACACCTAGGGGGTGCGCGCGCGAGGTGGGCCTTGCACCCGGGACATGGCCGAGCGAGGCCATGGGGGGTGCGCGCACGAGGTGGGCCTTGCACCTAGGGCATGGCCGAGCGAGGCCATGGTGACGTGGCTGGGACTTCGTGCATCGCGGGTTGATCCGAAGTTACTGTCAAAGGATGATTGGCCTTCATGGGATCTTTTATGGGTGCGGAATATTGAGCGTCCACACTATCCTTTTGCAGTTTCATTGTGGCCCCTTAGCTTAGCACGGCCAAACCTTGTGGCTCATAATGTGTTGTTTCTCATGAGATGATCTTCTATATTCAACAAGGCCTACAGGCTCGAGCCCAATAGCATGAATAAGTGACCTTTATCCCTATGTTCCAACCAGGGACTGAAGAGTTTTTATTTGGTGGATTTTTGGCATCCACAGGTACCATTTTTCTTAACCCGAAACCCGCAAAACCCGAACCCGATGAACCCGAAACCCGAAAATCCGACCCGTGTGCACCCCTAATTTATTTCTTTTATATGTGCAATCTTGTAATTATGCATTAATTGTAATTTCTTTATTTACCCAGATACACAAGTCTTAAGTGTAATTAAGGCCCATTGGCCTATGTAACCTTCTTGAACCTATAAATACGAAGAAAAAGGCTCAAGGGAGGGGAATTTTTGGATTGAGAGAATTCGGAGAGAAAGATATAGTGTTATTATTCACTGAAATTGTAATCATCCTAAAGCTTGTGAAACTCGTGAACCCTTTGTTCATTGATCACAGTGTTGGGATCCTGCATCAATAAGAACACTAAGTGGACGTAGGTCATTACCATCTGATTGGGGCCGAACCACTGTAAATTGTTTGTGTCGTTTACTTTTTCGTCTTGATTTATTCTTGTTTTCATCTCATTCTATATCGTTTATCTGATTCTGTGTCGTTGACCAATTCGAGCGTCAACAAATCTAAATCCTGAGTATTCATGAAACCTTGTTTATGTTTATTGGATCTTTTGATTCACTCGTTAAGGTCTCTTAGAATAATGGAGCATTTTGGAATTTTACTTAGTTAGATAGTAGTAGTAGTAGATAGTAGTAGCTTGTAGTATTTAAAATTCCGTGAATATTGGTTCAAGTCGGGACTTAGTTGGATACTCATAGCAATATTTATGGATTTTTAACCTATAGTTTAGAAATATTAATTATAACATAAGGTTTGATTAATATTATTGGACATAGAAATATTATTTATTATAACCTAAGGTTTAGATAGAATTTTAAGAGCATGACACTTGTCACAATCTTGTTTATTTGAGGATTTAAGCATTTTAGATGAATAGTTTAATAATAGAAGAATCTAGAAGCTCTAGAATCTTCCAGAACCATTAAGAGCATGACACTTTTCATAATCATATTTATTTAAGGATTTAAGTATTTTTAAATAAAAGAAAGTTCTAGAAACTCTAGAATCTTCCAGAACCATTAAGAGCATGACACTTGTCATAATCATGTTTATTTAAGGATTTAAGTATTTTTTTAATAGGGTAGTTTCACTCCTCAAACTCAACAAATAGGACATAGTGCTCAACCATTTTCTTCATTCTTCAAGCTATGTTCAGAGCCTTCAAGCTGCTAGGATTTCTATAGAGAGATACACTTGGGTTTTGGGGTAAAAGCTTTATAAACACTTGGGTAGTGAGATAAAGTGTGTTTTCGATATTGAAGTGTAGATCGGTTCTAGTTCATCCAAGGTAATACTATTCATAAGTTCTATTCTTTATGATTCCTTAGTTTTCCTTAAGTTTCTTTCAGATCCTAACTTCTGCTTATGATTTTGATGGTTAGGTGTTTAAGTTCTTAATTTAAGGTTCTTCTCGGTAAGTTTCTTCTTTGATGGTTTAGATTTTCTTTTCAACTTCATTTCTTTATAAACTTATGGTTTCTTTATGTTTGGTTTTAGGAGTTTCAATCCCGCTCTTGTCTCCAATATTCCAGTTTTTGGTAAGGAAAATTAGGTAGTTTAGTATTATGATCTAGTTATGATATGGTTTATGTTTGTATGATCTAACATTTCAAGTACAATAAAGGGGTAAGTGTGTCTGGACCTAAGGTGTCCAATAATGTATGACGGACTATGTCCGGTAGGCTCGGTTGCCAAAACTTTATGACGGACCTATGTCCGGTGTATGACGAAATTTTGTCCGGTGTATGACAGACTTTTTTTCGGGGCTTAATTGCCACCCTTGTATAAATACTTATCTTTTTATTATATATGACTTGTTATTTTAGTTATGATTTATGATATATGAACTATAGTTATGATTTATGACTTATGGCTTATGACCTATGACTTATGACTTAGAGTATGATTTATGATTTATGGCTTAGATTATGATTTAGAATTATGACTTAAGTTATGGTATGATCTAGAGGTTTGTGTTGGAAATATTAATTTTATCATAAGGTTTGGTTAATGAATATAGTCCTAAGAATATTATTTATTATAACCTAAGGTTTAGATAGAATAATTAAGTACGTGACACTTGTTACAAGCATGTTTATTAGGGATTTAAGTATTTTGATGAATAGTTTAATTAAAAGAAAGATCTAGAAGCTCTAGAACCTTCCATTATCTGTTAGGATCACATTTTAATAAGTCAAAGTAGTTACAATCAATTTCAAATTATCCTGAAATCTGCAAAAACGTGTTTGGAATATCAGCGTATGCTGATATATCGCAGCTATAAGGGCCGATATATCGCCTATGATTGATACGGAAAACACGTTGACTTCGCACGAACGAAACCACGGACCCTCGATATCATGGTAGGGGCGATATATCACCTACCCTAGGCGATATATCGGCTCCAATGACCTATTTTTGAATTTTTGTAGAATTCTGAATGAAAAATAGCACTCAACAACCTTGACTCGTTCCTGAATGCTTTTGACTGAGTTTTGGGTATCTGTTGAACAAATAATTCAAATTTATTCATTTTTAATAATTTATCTATTCATTTTAAAGGAGTTAGTTTCACTCCTTGAACTCTATAAATAGGACCCTTCACTCAGCCATTTTATTCATCATTCAAGCATAGTTCAAAGCCTCCAAGCTGCTAAGTTCGTTCTAGAGAGAAACACTAGGGTTTTTGGGTTAAAGCTTTTATAAACACTTGGGAAGTAAGTTTTTTGTGTGATTTCGGTGTTTGAGGTATAGATCGAGGTTTTAAGCTATCCAAGGTATTCATTATCTTCAGGTTTAGTTCACTATAGTTTATATTATTCTTTCATTTTTCTTCAAATCCTAACTTGTGATAGTGACTTTTGGTTAGGTGTTCAATTCCTTTGAAACATAAAGTTTTCGGTAAGTTCTTATATCGATGGTGTATATCTTCTCTTCAACTTCATTTCTTTAGAAACTCATGGTTTTCTTATGTTTGGTTTTAGGAGTTTCCAATCCCGCTCTTGTCTCCAATATTCCAGATTTTGGTAAGGAAAATTAGATAGCTTAGTATTATGACTTAGTTTATGTAGTTTATGTTTGTATGACCTAACATTTCAGGTACAATAATGTAATGACCCACTAATCTAGACTAATTGGACCATTATCGAAACTATACATAAAACTTACATTTTTACGAAAATACCATAATTTATTGAGTAACTTGAAAATAAGAGTTATTTACAAATAAACAGAATACTAAGAAGGATTTTGGGATCCCATTGTCTTTAAAACAAAACAAGATTTAAAATAAAAGACATTACATAATAATGCGGAAAATACACATAAAAACCATAAAAACATAAAAGGAGACTATATCCTCGAATCGAATAACGCTCGGCCCCTTGACTCCATTCATCATCGATACACATTCTCCAAGCGCCACGAATCTTTCCGCCTCTAAACTTATTTTCCGGCACATAAACAGAAAGGAGTGAGCCTAATGCCCAGTAAGGAAAATCTAACACAAAGTCACATACATAATTTCATAAGAAAACATAAAGACTTAACATAATACATATAACATACACTTATTATAATGGCCATTATTACTTGGGGTCCCATAGACTAAACAAGCATATGCCCATGGGATTAGTGGGGTCCTACTAGCTAAGTAGGTCATATGCCCATAACCCATTTGGGGTCTTGTTAGTCATATGGGTCATATGCCCAAGCCTACAAACATACACATATATCATAACACTTTTAATAACATAAAACATATAGATAACATAATCACATAACATGTTGATTCTAGCCTATTTCCTTACCAAAGTTACCGAGATTATGGACTGAGTTGGGATTGTTGGAACACTCCTAAAACCATAAGAAAGAGTAAGTCTAAAGAAGGAGATGAAATGAAAGAGATGGAAAGACTAAACCATAGAAAACACACTTACCGACTTATATGCTTAAAAGCTTGGATTCCCTAACCAAAATAAGAATAAGGTTAGGGGACTGAGTAGAAGGTTTTGAGAAAGGAAATAACATAAAAATACAGAAAAGAACTAGAGTTTTGGGTTTACCTCAAAGATTGCAAGATCAATCTAACATCCACCGAAATACTATAGCACTCACTTCCCAAAGTGTTTGATAAGCTTATGATGTTTAAGCTTATAGTTTTTCCCCAAACCAAGTGTTTACACTCTCACACTCACTTAACACTAGCAGCCTCTGAACTTAGAGCAAATGGTGAATAATGGCTGGGTACTAGGTCCTATTTATAGAGTTTGGGAATGAAAATATCTTGATTTTACTTGAATAAAAATAATGGCTTTTTAAGTGAAAATCATTTGAATAATCGTTCAGCAGAGGCTGAAGACTCGTTCAGAAGATGCTGGACTGTTGAAGGAGTTTGAATGGCTGAAGGGAAAAGAATTCAAATGTATTTGAAAACATGCTGGTGGAGGCGATATATCGCCCCCTATAGGCGATATATCGCCTGAACCTTTGTTCCCGAGGCGACCGTGCATCGATTCGTGTTTTCCGTATCTACGTGCTGCGATATATCGCCCCCTATAGCTGCGATATATCGGCATACGCTGAATATTTAAACACGAATTTACACATTTTTAGCTGAGTTTGAATGGAGTAAACAACCTTGACTAAGCCCTCAACGTGCTCAAAGCTGCTGACTGACCCTATACATTCAAACTTTTACCCTTATTTAATTTAATCCTCAAAAATACTTAATCCTTAATTACCATTCAAAACATGTGCTTAAAATCCTATTGGTTGATGTCTAAACCTTATAATATAATAATATAATCCTTAATATCAGTCACATTAATCAAACCTTAGGTTATACTTAATATTCTTAAACTATAGGTTAAACTTAGAAAATCTATAAGTACTACTATGAGTGTCCAAATAACTCCCGGTCTGAACCAAAAATCCATAGTAATAAAGATAACACTAAACATACTATAATACTACTAAACAATTAGCTAAGTAAAGTTCTTGGACTCTACAAATAAAGGGGTAAGTGTGTCTGGACCTAAGGTGTCCAATGATGTATGATGGACTATGTTCGGTAGGCTCAGTTGCCAAAACTTTATGACGGACCTAAGTGATGTCCGGTGTATGACGGACTTTTTGTCCGGGGCTTAATTGCCACCCCCTGTATAAGCACTTATCTTTTTATTATATCTGACTTGTTATTATGACCTATGACATATAGTTATGATTATGATTTGTGACTTATGACCTATGATTTATGACTTAGATTATGATGTAGAATTATGACTTAAGCTATGATATGACCTAGAGGTTTGTGTTTGTATGACTCTTGTGAATTTATGTTATGTTTGATTATATGACTAACCCTTGTTTGTATTTTCCTTACTGGGCTTAGAAGCTCACTCCTTATGATGTTGTTATTTCAGGCAATTAAGGATAGAATTGCCGGTGGCGAGTGGGACCTAAGAGCTTTGTGATGTATTTGTGGGGACCATATAGTCGAGGAAGATCAAGCGGGACTATTTCATTTTATTTTATTAAAGAATGTTTTTTTAAAATGTTTTATTTAAATGTTGCTCATTTTTATGTTAAAGACAATTATGTTATTTTTGTAAAACCATGGCCATGTATTTCTTTTTAAGTTTTTATTCAATAAAAGAGCAATATTTACGATTATGACCCAATGCTGTGTTCTCGATAATCTATGAGAAATTAGGGCGTTACAAATAATGAGGCTAATGACTTTTTTTTTGGAGATTCAATATCATGGATGACTGGGAACATGAATTACAATATTGGAATCCATGCTTTCCTAACTGATCGAATATTGGTTCCCTTAAGGGTTGATCCTTGAACTGAATAGTTATTGAGCTCAAATCTATAATTAGATTATAGATTAATTATTCACTAGTGAATTAATGGTACTTAAGGATCAAGAGGTAATTAGAAGGGTAAAACAATAATTTTGACCAGCTCTAATTAACGAACCAATAATGGAGGACATAACTACATATATTGATTATATCAATGGACTACTAGAGAAAACTCTATAAATATAATTCTATAAATACTTAGAGTGTAATTCCATATTTATAGTGGAGTAATAATGGTATTAATAAATAAGATTATTAGATTAAAGAGTTTAATTAATAATCTGGTTTGTTGGAGCTTCGTATTATAGGTTCATGGTCTCTAGATCACCTCTGTCTTACACTGTCAAGGGTAAGGATGTCAAAAGAAAGATTTGTTAAGAGAAATGACTAAATTGCAAATGAATTAATTTTCCAGGGCAAGGAAATAATTATTTGGTAATTATGGGTGATTGATTAATTGTGAATTAATTAATCATTTAACTATATAGTTTTTATTTTGAAAAACTATAGGTGAAAATTAATATTAATCTTGTTTGGATTAATATAAAGAGAGAAAATAATAAATATCTTATTTATAATATGATATTTATTTATTTAATTTAAAACTAATATTTCAAGATAAAATTAATTTTGAATTAACTGATATTTGTGTTGGAATAAATATCTTGTCTTAAAAGTTGATTAAATAAAGAAATGAGAAAATTAGGGCAACCCTTATAGGGCTGGGCGACACACACTGTACAGTACAGTGTGTGGCGCCTAGCATCAGGGTTTTTATCCTTGGGATTTGAATTTTGAATTTTAAATACATTTGTTTAATAAGTTATTTAATTATTCTTTTTAAATATGATTTAGATAATTAAATGAAAATATCTAATTAGTTTTAATTTGAATTATATTTTAATTAAATAAAGATTATTTAATTAGATTAAATATCTTTATAAATTTGATATACGTGATATTCAGATAATGATGGATAATCAGACTCTCTCTCAAAAAAGCAATATTTTTCTCTAAACCTAAAATCTATTCTAAACCTTCTCTCTGTCAAAAACTCTCTAGATCTCATGTGTTGAGTACATCTAGGGAGTCACATAAATCAACCTTTTGAATCCTACGTGCCCACACACGTCCTTGTGTGTTTGAGGATTAGTTTGGAAGATCAGGGTGTGAGATCTCAGAACACAGGATAAGAAGATCATTGATTTATACAAAAATCTCATGGACACTTGATAGGATACAAGAGGTAATCCATGATCTATTTGTATGTGATTTAATATTTATATATGTATATGATCCTGGCTGGTATTAATATTTATTAAAATGGGTCTATATATTTCGTTGTGTACCTTTGATTTGATCATTTAATACCAACAATCTGCATATAGTGTCTAGGTGCTGGTTGGTTGTCCCTCGGTCAGGTAGTACATCTCTCTTTTTGCCTGCATTTGCATGTTAGGTGTAAAATCTACAGCAAAGTCAGGCAACACCTGAGATTTTATGGAGGTTCGTGGTCTGTACGTTATGTCATACTCACTGAGCTCTATTTCCCACTTGGTCAGTCTGCCTGATAGTTGTGGCTCGTGCAGGATGGTCTTAAGTGGGAAGGTGGTCAGGACGACTATTGGATGGCACTAGAAGTATGGGATTAGCTTCCTTGCTGCGTGGATGAGTGCCAATGCGAGCCTTTATAGTGGACTGTACCGTGTCTCTGCGTCAATATGGATTTGCTTACGTAGTAGACTGGGTGTTGTCTATCTCCATCCTCTCGGATTAACACTACACTGACTGCTGTCTCGGATTCGACCCGGTAGATGAACAATGTCTCACTGTCTTTTGGCTTTGATAACAAGGGCTAGTTGGTCAGGTAGCGCTTAAGTTCAGCCAAATCTTCCTCGCATTCTTCCGTCCACTCAATTGTCTTTGATTTCCTCAACGTGTCTAAGAATGGGTGGCATCGTTCAGATGATTTTAAAATGAATCGATTGAAATTGTGTTGGTTTGGCTTCAATTTCTCTCTGAGTAACCAGGTAGCCAAGAATATTTCCTGCAGTGACACCAAAAGAGCATTTAGTCGGATTCAATTTCACGTTGTATTTTCTAAGAATATCAATGATTCTTTAAATGGCTAATATTGTCCTCTGCAGTGAGGGATTTGATGAGCATGTCATCGATGTAGACTTCCATTGTCTTCCCTAGCAAGTCAACAAATATTTTGTTCACTAAACGCTGGTAAGTCTCCCCTGCGTTCTTCAATCCGAATGGCATAACTTTGTAGCAGAATATGCCTAGTTAGTCATAAAGGTTGTCTTTTCTTGGTCATCTGGATGCATCATAATTTGGTTGTATCCCGAGTACGCATCCACGAAGCTGAGGAGTTCATGACCGGTTGTGGCGTCTACCAGCATGTCTATGTGTGGTAATGAGAAAAGGTCGTTAGGGCACACCTTATTGAGGTCTGTGAAGTCGATGAATACTCATCATTTGCCATTATTATTCTTCACAATGACCACGTTGGCTGGGCACTCAGGGTAATGCACCTTCCTTACGAATCTATTCTCAATGAGCTTCTGGACTTCTTCATTGATTGCCTTGTTTCTTTCAGGAGCGAACTTCCTTCTCTTTTGCTTTCTTGGTGGGTAATTTGGGTCAACTTGCAATTTATGAAAAATAACCTCTGGGTCAATTCCAGTCATGCCTGCATGTAACCAAGTAAAACAATCATAATTATTAGAAAGGAATTCGATAATCTTTGTTATGATGTTGGGGTTTAGTCTCGATTTGATTTGGACTTTATGGTCTGAGAAGTCTAGATGGATCTATACTTCATCTAACTCCTCCATTTCTGGTTGGTCTGGCTGCGAGTTAGTCGGTCCTTCCTACTGTAACTGCTATAACTGGGCGGGTTTCACTTTCATGGTGGTCTGATAGCGTACCCCCGAGTCCTTCTGCTGTCCTCTGATCTCCTCTACCCCTCCATTTGGTTAGGAACCTCAGAACTTGGTGGTAGGTTGATGGCACAACCTCCATCTTGTGTATCCATGGTCGGCCTAGTATGACATTGTATGCTGAGGGTGATTCTAACACCAAGAACCTTGTGTACAGGTTGACTCCTTCTGCGTAGACAAGTAGCTCAATCTCCCCTATAGGTAGCTCATCCTCCGCCGCCTAGGCCTTGGCGAGGACGTCTTCCACTATCTTGCAAGGGTACTTAGTAATCTCTTTGTACAAGTCTGAGTCGTAGCGGAGCCCTTTCCGGAAGGCTAAGATGGCTGTGTCTTCATTACAGTTGGTAATGGATACCTTCTCTTTGTTGAAACGACCTATGTAGTCTCGAAGAGGCTCACCACGCCACTGGACTATGCCATACAAGTCTTTTGACTTCTCGAGTTGCTACTGGAAAATTGCCCAACAAAAGTGTCAGTTAATTGTGCAAACTTAGAAATTGAATTATTAGGTAAATTAGTATGCCACTGGAGGTATGGTCCAATCAAACTAGAACCAAACCCCTTACACATGCAAGCTTCCCTCATGTCACATGGGATGGCCATCGTGAACATCCTCTGCCTATATGGGGCGATGTGGTCATCAGGGTCAGACGTCCCATCGAACATCTTCATGTGAGGGAAGCTAAACTTCTTAGGCATCTCGACCATTGCTATATCATCAACGAACGGGGAATCGACATAACAACTTCCTACACACTTCTTGATCAGAGCTGACATTTTGGGAATCCGTTGGATAAGTGCCTCCATCTCAGCCTATTTGCAAGCCAATCCAAAGTAGGGAGGTGGGATGGAACTGGTGATGGTTTGGTGTGCTGGCTCGATCGTGGTTGGCTGACTTCATCCAAACATGATTGGTTGCTCTGGAGTGCTCTGTCTGGCTCCCAAGGCAGGCTGATCGACTCCCATGGCTTGTTGTTGTCCACTCTCAGAGGTTGGCTGACCAATTCCTGGTGTCTGCTGCTGTTCAGCAATAGAGACTGGTTGGCTAACTCTTTGAGTTTATTACTGTCTGGCTAACTCCTTGAGCCTTCTGTTGTCCAGGGGTAGATGAGTATCCATGTTAAGTCATGGTTACCTGTTCACCTGCATTGATAGTAGGATTTTGTATGTTAGGCATAGTAGGTGGAGTTTGATAGTTCCTTATCGAGGATGATAGATCTTTCTGGCTCGGTCCACCACTGTTAGATATAGGGGTGAAGTCACCCAAAGGTTGCATCGGGTTGATTGGGCCTCGGAAGTGGGATGGCTGAACCTCAGTTGCCTGAGACGACATGGCCTCCATTCGTATGAGCATGTCAACATTCCCAGCTTCGAGCCTCCTCATTTTCTCACGATCTTCATTCATCTGGGTAGTAAGGGCAGCGAGCTAGGCGGCCAAATCGGGTGTCTCAACCACGTCTGACATGTAATATCCATTTTCCCAGAAGGGCAATTTTGTAATTTTCCCACTGTGTGCACCCTTGTCATTTTTTTTCTTTTCTTTTCCTTTGATGGAATATTGGATATGTATGACTTTCAATGGAAATAAAATTCATGGTTCTCATGTTTGAGTTTTTGTGGAATCACAACATGAGAATAATGTCAAGTGAATAAATAACGGCTTGGGTTAAGTTATTTATTTAATTAAACATTATTATTATTATTATTATTATGAGCATAATAGTAATAATAATATGCTTGAAATTATTTTATCATATTATGTGTAATTTTTGGTTTGCCATAATATTAAATCTTTGAATTTGCGAAAAGACCATAATACCCTCAAGTTTGGGATTGGTTCAAGGGGCATTTAAGAGACTTTATTTCTTCTGTTTTAACATGATTAAATATTCATAAAATTGGTCAAATTTTTGAATTTTAATTGATGATATCAGTTGAGGAACTTTAGTTTATTTATTTATGTTTAAAATAAAGAATTCATTGAAAAGAGGATCTTACCACTTCAAATGCTAATTTCTTTTCTAAACCTATTCTAAAATGTGTTACCATGATAATCTGAAGGAGAAATCGTGGAAATAGTGAGGGAAGCAAAGGATTGAAGAGAGAGAGTGTAATTATCGTTTTTTTTAAAAGAGAAGAAATTTTTGAGTTCTTGCACTTGGGAAAAATCTGGGCAGTAATGAACATTGTAGAATCATTCTAGGGGAGGAAATAAATATTTTGAGTGTGGAAAATACATTTATAAAGCCTCGGATTGTGATTCACCATTTTTATCCAAGAAAATGCATATTCTTGGATAATTTTGGATTTAAGTGTGTCCAAGAGTGTATGGTGTGCATGGTTGGTGATAAACAAGCTTAGGGGACTCCAAGAATCGGTTTTGACGTGAAGAAACAGGCTGAAATGGTCTAGAGCAAGAAAAACCAATTTTGAGCTTCATTGTTGGCGGTACACCAGCGTTGGAGAAAAAGACTTCGACCAAGGCGGCTGTGGCGTGATTCTTTGTGTCTTAGGGTCGTTTTGGACTGCTGGAACACGTGTGGGAAGTTTCCAAGTGGTTTGGAACATGGGGGTAGCTGGAAACAAAAGAAACAACCTTGCCGGCACCAAAGAAGACGATAACTCCGGCGAGAGCTCCGGCGAACCCAATCTGGGTATTTCCTGAGGTGTTTTTGTTTTGTTTTTCAATCTTAAAAATTAGTAAATTAATTTTAGAGCATTTTCCAACCAGTTTCATATTTTTCTGATTTTTCTTTGAATTATTATGATTTATTGAAGTTTAAATAAAGATTAATTATGAAAAATATTTTTATTGTTCGGAAAAATATAATTTTATGCTTCAGTGACATCTGAGTGGTTTAGAATGGCTTTGTATATTTATATTTCAGTTTTGATTGTATTTGATAATTTTCTTCAATTATTTACTTTTAAATATGTGATTTAAGAAAATAAATGTGGAAAATTATTTAAAGTATTCGAAAAATTCTGAGAATTTTTGTATATATTTAAAATGTGATTCTAATGCTCTCTGTAATTTTATTTCGAATTTTTATCATTTATATAATTTTCATGATTTATTTGGCTTATTTTATATTTTAAATATAAAAAATATTAATGCTACTGTTCTAAACCCTAGGTAATTTTTGTGTGTTACTGTAGGGTGTAGAAACCGATCTGTATAGTTAGATTATATTTTTTAATCAGTTATGAATTTTCCTTTAATTAATTAGTTTTTCTATAAAATTAATTAAGAAAAATAGTTATTTTGCCCAGAAAATTCTAAAATAATTTTTATAAGTTTATTTTCGATTGTTAAATAGTTCTGTATATTAGTTTGATTTTTGGGCTGGTTGTGTATTTATTTATATTATTTGGGTTTTGTTTGAGAAATTGAGGAAAAATAATTTATAAATGTTAAAAAAATTATTTTTCTGGTCTTATATGAGAATTTGCTGATTATTTAGGGTTTTGGAAAAGTTGTTTATTAAATTTTATTGTCATATGATAATTTTTATAAAATTATTGAGTCTTTAATGTAATTATGATATTAAAGGGTATTTTGGTAATTTTCACATAAAAAGTATTTATATGAATTCATGCAATACGTTAGAAACATCATTGTTGCGTGTGACATGATGGTTTGAATCTTTTGTGGAAAATAATTTTAATTTACGTGTCATGCATTTTAAAATGGCATGGTTAAATTATTGACAATTAGGGTTTTGAAATAAAACCTTAACGCCTATTTTTATTTTTCCTGAATTTTCACTGTGTAATTGGACATCTAGGAGCTAGCGGCCGTTGAGGGGACGCAGCAAGTGGTTCGAGACACGTCAGCGGAAAACGCACTGTTTAAGGTAAGAAGAGTGGACATCTGTGCACAGGGTGTACGTTATGCGTACAACCTTGTTTTCTTATTTGTTTAATTATATAATTATTTTGCGACCTGAATTGTTGCATTAGATTGGCTAGCATGAGGATAGTGCTAGGGATTTTAGTTAGTAGACATGCTTAGATGATAGAGTAGGCATGCTACTAGATTCTAGCTGCTTGTGTGAGTATAGCACTTGCAGGAATTATCTTGGGTGTGTATAACTCGGGATAATAGGATGCCACCATGGAACTGCTGAGTGTGAGTACAGCACAGGCAGGGCAACAAAGTCTTGAGGGAACGGCCGAGTGTGAGTACAACGCAGGCTAGACTAAGTGCCACCGTGGGAATGCTGAGTGTGAGTACAGTGTAGGCAAGGCAGATTACATTTCATGTCCGATCAACACGACTTGTTAGTATTTATGTGTGTGAGTGTAACACATATTATGTTAGTGTGATATGCTGTTTATATATCGCACGATGATTATTATGCATATGATGTTTATTTATGTTTAGTTGAAGGTTTATGTTTTCTGGTTTGGGGAGTTATGTCCTACATAGCTCTTTTTACTGGGCGTTAGCACATGGGTACTCTGTGTGCAGGTAAAGGAAAAGCAAAGCAGTGAGTGGTGCAGGCTCGAGACATGGACAAAACATGTTAGAGGCTGGGCTCCAGTTATTTTATGTTTTTAGAAATGAATGTTATTTTTTTTAAAATTTTCAGACTTGAATGGTTATTTTCTTTATGCTGTTGTTATTAAACCTAGCGTCTAACATTTTTATTTTTAAATAATGAGATCTCATTGTCTGTTTAAATTTTAAATAAATATTTTCTCTTAGTGTCTTAAAGTATTTATTGTTTATTATTTTTAAATGGTCTCCCTAAGTAACATCTCGGGAAATCGGGGCGTTACATGACATGGTTCTCCGAACGAACTCTCCCCATGGTGGGCACCAAATTGTAGTGGTGATTTCCTACAATTGATTAAACATGCACCAACAACTTGTCAAGAACAAAGAGAGAGAGGCAAGAGTTCAATTGGGAGCACCAGTGGGGTGTCAGCCAAAGAGCCTCAGACGCTCAAGTCAGTCGGATTGCTGGAGAATAATAAGATGGAGAAATATTCAAGGAAACCAATAATGATAAACAATAAGTAAAAGAAACAATGGTGCGGCGCAGCTTGAGGGTGAGGACTGGGCTGGTAGACTCATCAGGTTCGCTCAATATGAGTGATTAGTTTCAATATTTGATATCTCTTTTCCTGAGGACTCCTTCCCATTTTTCTTATATAGACTTATTAGGAGATGTTCCTCCTAACTCGTTCCCAAGTCTCGCCTTGGAATCTCGCCAACTGGATAACGTCCCTCTTGACTCATTCCTTTTGACTTCTTCTTCTTTGACTTGTTTGGTTGACTGGGTATATTTAGGCCTGGGTGCAGGTTAAGTTATTTTTTTTGGCTTGTTATTTGAATGTGGGCTTACTTTGTTGCTTGGGCTTGGTTAGCTCGTCTGACTACCTTGGGCCTTAAGTGCTCCAGTAACACGGACTTCGTGTCACTTTGGGCCAGCCTGACTCGTCTGTCTATCTTATTGGGTTTGATATGATTGTAGAAATAATGCTTAGTTTTTTTTACCATTATAATATGTATATATATATGTCAGGTGATATGCTAAAGTTTTATTGTTTATTTTTGTAAATTTACAAGTTGGAGAGTTTGAGAAGAAGACGTGCTCGATAAATTTGAAGAGCTTGCTTCTACTCAAAAGCTTGAGGTAAATCTATTATCTTTCTTTTAGTGGATTACTATATTATAGGCTTGTGTGAATGTGTGCTGCTCAGTTGTAGTGGATTATAGGCTTGTGTGAATGTGTGCCGCTCAGTTGTAGTGAATTACAAGCTTGTGTGCTGCTTTGTTGATAAGATTTAGTTATGTATTTTTGTTAAATCATTTGTATTAGGTAATGGATACTGATGAAGTCGATGAAACTAATTTGGTAGAGAATCAAGTTGAACCTCCCACTCCCACTGAAAACCCTACAGATAAGGGTCAACTTAGGGGTAAAAAGAAGAGGGGTAAACCTCCTACTAAGGCTTCTCACCCTTCTAAAAAGGAAAAAGGGTCTTCCATTTGGGAACATTTCACCATGGAAGACCCTTCTCCTCACCCACCCCCATCAACAAACAATTTTGGAAGAGCCTCCTCCACCTAAGTGTATGTGTAACTATTGTGGATCTGTTTTTTTTTTGTGACATGAGAAAATATGAGACTAGTCATCTATGGAACCATTTTAAGAACGATTGTGAGCTTTGTCCATGGAAGATAGATGACCAAAAATAGAAGATTTTAAGTTTTGAATAGGTTAAGGGAGGAAAGGACCGGGAAACAAGCTTAGTAACATTGGCTTATAACAAAGAAGCTTGTAGGATAGCCCTTACACAATATATTGTGTTGGATAAGTTGCCATTTAGACATGTTGGGGTGAGAGCCTCAAAAAATTTGTGAAAACTCTTCAACCTAGGTTTGTGATCCCTTCTCGAATGACCGTTACTAGGGATGTTTTGAAGTTATATGAAGAAGCGAATGTGATATTGAAAAAGGTTTTGAGCCATGAGAGACTATCTATTACTACAGACACATGAACTTCCATCCAAAATATGAATTACATGGTCATCATGATTCATTGGATTGATAATGATTGGGCATACCAAAAAAGAATTATCACTTTTTGCCAAGTGGTAGATCATTAAAGGGGAAACTATTGGCAAATAGATCGAGCAATGTTTGAATGATTGGGGTATATCTAAGTTGTTTACCATTACGGTAGACAATGCTTCCTCTAATGATGCAGCCATTAGATACTTGAAGAGGAAGTTCAGAGAGAAAAAGAAGAGACTTATTTTGGATGGATAGTTCTTACATATGAGGTGTTGTGCTCATATAGTGGACTTAATTGTCAGTGAAGGATTGAAGGAAAAACATGAGTCCATTGCTGCAATTAGAAATGTTGTGAAATATGTTAGGTTTTTCCTTTCTAGGCTTATAGCGTTTAAGGAATGCGTGAAAGAGGAAGGGATCGAATGCAAGAGACTTCTCTGTTTAGATGTCCAAACAAGGTGGAACCCCACATTCCTCATGTTTAATTATGCACTCAAATTTCAAAAGGCATTTGAAGAATGGAAGGTGATGGAAATTATTCAAAATATTTTAATGAGGTCGACGAAGATGGGAAGCCAAATGAAGGACCACCATCCGAAAAACATTGGGAGGATGAATTAGTGTTTGTGAGATTTTTGGAGACTTTTTATGATATAACATTTAAGTTTAGTGGGTCTACTTATGTTACTTCCAATAAGTACTTCATTTAAATATGTAACATGCAATAAGAGTTGAATGACTTAACATGTGATGATGAGAATGATGGGTTGTTGCGTGGCATGGCAAAGAACATGAAGCAGAAATATGACAAGTATTGGGGAAAGCTTGATGAATGTAATGAGACACTTCTGATTGCCTTGGTTCTTGACCCAAGATACAAGCTTGAGTATCTCCATCATTGCTTGAGTGATATTCATGATGATGTAACATGCACTATGATGGTTAAAGAGGTGGGGAAAATAATATGGGCAATGTTTGATCAATATCATGAGTCAATTGAAACAGATGTTGATCCATCAATTACTCAGTCTCAATCTCAAGCTATTGTTGCTGGTTCATCCTTATTTGTCATGTCTGGTCAGCCTACTACTTAGAGCAAGAGGTCACGTAATTTGCATGATGAGTATGTGGAGCAAAAAAATGGAGAAGGAGGGTGGTAATATAAAAATGCGATCGATAAGTATTTGGAAGAGGCAGTTGAGCTACCAAGTCAGAATTTTGATGTTTTAGGATTGTGGGCGAGTAGTGGGTGCAAATACAAGATATTGTCACTCATGGCTCGTGATGTGTTAGCTATACTGGTTAGCACTGTTGCTTTTGAGGTGACATTTTCAACTAGGGGTCAAATTTCAAATCCTTTTAGGAGCTCACTGAGCCCAAATATGATTGAAGAATTAATTTGTCTCAAGAATTGGTGGAGAGATTCACATCAACCTATCATTGTTTGAGACTACACGGATGAAGTAGAAGTGCTTCAAACCTTAAAGTATCTTGATTTTGGTAATTTTGGTAGGCTTCTTCATTATTTCAATTCAAAAGTGTAAGTGTTTTATATTCAAAAGTGTAGAGACGATGACCGATACTAGTAGCATTTTTTCTGTTCATGCTCCATCTTCAGTTTCAACCTCATCGTCTACACAACAATTTGGGAATTGAAAAAGTAAGAGCTTTCTTATTTTATTTAGTGTTATATTGTTATTTATTAGTTTCTTTAATTTTTAATTTGTTTTGAAAATGTTCGGATTTGAACATTCAGGTTTTAAAATTTGGAGGGAGAGAAAGGAAGGACAAAGAACTTTGTATTTTGGAAGAACTAGAGTTTATTTAGGGACTTATTTTTCTTTTGTAATATCTTTATTTCTATATGGATTATGGACTTTATGGTTGTATTTTTTGGACTTTATGAACCAAATCTTGTATTAGACTTGGACATTATGTTTGTATTTTGGACTTTATGACTTCTTATGTTTGTATTTTGAACTTTGGATTTAAAAATTATGTTCTTATAGATTTTTGTTTTATAATTTTTATGTGAAATAGAACACTGGTTTAACAAAAAAGAATTCAACAATTAAGCTCTTGAATTTTGGCATGTTGTTGTCAATTAATTTTTTTGGTAAAGATACATGACAAAAGTAAAAAAAAAAAGCCTCAAAAAATGACATTTAAAAAAAATTGCTGTCAAAGCCCATACCAAGACCAAACCCGAAATGCAAGCCTATCCCACCCGAAACCCGAAAATACCCTAAATCCAAAAAAGTTTCGGGCAGGTTTGGTACCATTTTTGTACACCTGAAACCTAACAAATCCGAACTCGACAACCTGAAAACTCGCCCGATGTGCAGCCCTACTTTTAAAACTTTATTATTACTTAGTATCATAAGTTTTTTTTAAAATTTATTTATTTAATGAAAAGAACCACTACCATTGAGATTAAACATGAAAATCTAGAAGATTTACAAAATCATAGTAAGGAATATGATAATTTTACACAAGTTCACAATCTAACCCAAAAGCTATTTGAGTTAGAGAATGAGCTAATCCATTAGCCTAGGAATGGAAGACAATGAACAACAAATTTAAGCAATAACATCACTAAAAGGAGAAAAGTCTCTGAAACCTTTTCTAAATCTATCTATTACAACTTTAGAATCTGATTCAATAGAATAGATTAGAAAACAAATAGCTTAACACCATTGGATAACATTAAGTAATGCCTGAGCCTCCATCAATTAAACTGAAGAGATACTTTGAACCGGGGTTGAAAGAACAGTTACCACTTCCCCTTCATGATTTCGAACAATAGCACCACACCCCAGTTTACTTGTGGCAGGAAAAACAATGACATCCACATTAAGCTTGAACTGCCTTCATAAGGAGGAGACGAAAGGAAATGTTCCCTATTTAACTTCTTTTCACCAGAGTAATTTCCTCCCACAACAGTTTTATAACTCCGCAAATAAGAATCCACCCAACCAATAATATCCTTAAAAGGAAAATGTGCCTAAAGGATGAGGCATATGCAGCAGAGCGACGACCCAGGAGTGAATTCCCCACTAGCAGGGGGACACGAGATGACCATCTCGAGGCATATCATGAAGCAAGCTTCTTATGAAAAAAATGAAGCATTCTTGTTGCTCCAAGAAGCCCAAAGTAAACTAAGGAAAGTTTCCAACACAGAAAGGTACTACTGATTCCAAGGAAGCAAAACTAGATCAAAAAAATACTCAAGTGTGAATGAGATAAAATAAAATGATAAAATTCATATTGTTTCCATTTTTTTTAGCTTTGGAACAAGTCAGTAAAGCATGAGATACAATTTCATCATTGGAAACACAATAAAAGAGAAAGGGAGAAGAAATTATATTCCTAGAAACTAAGTTGGAAGCAGTATGGAGCAAGTGGTTACAAAATCTCCAAATGAAATGCTTGATTTTAAGAGGCAATTTAAGGTGCTAAAAAAAGGACCACCACTTCTTAAGTTGTGAAGAATCAAACGAAGGAGAGGATATAAGAACCAAGTGTTACAACTTATAAAGTTATTTCATTTTGAGTTCAAGTATAATTTTTGCATAATTTTTTTTATGTGAAAACTCGTGTTTTATCATACATCCGTAGCCCTATTTATAATAAATTGAATAACAACTTTTCCATGTTATTAGGGAAAATGGATACTTTCTATGTTATTTGAATTTAAAAATTATTTTTTAAATATTTAATATAGATATCTAAGGAGTTCCTTGTGATGTGGAACTATTTTCAATTACAAACAACCTTTAATAAAATTGCCATTGTCGACATTTCCTCGAGCTAATGTTCAGAAGACCAAACTTGAGAATACCTTTTCCATGTTTCGAATTACTTCATTTCCCTCTTTCAGAAAACTTAAGGTCAACATGATATTTTGACTTGATGTTGTTCCACAAACTCTTGAAGAAATATTAATTCTATTAAGAATAATCTGTAACGCCTTATTAATTCAGGACCATTACACCATGTGTTTAAAATAGTGCTTAACTTTTTGAAGCGAGTCATTTAGACCCAAAAGTGTAATTAAAGCTAATCAAAGGTTTAGGTATTAAACTTTTGGTCAATAAAATTGAACTTTTCATTAAATGTTTGAATACGTACACGAGATCCCAAAAGTTTATAAACAAAAGATAGTTATACTAAACATTACAAAAATAGTCGACCTAAGCGGAAAAATCAAACTAATGTTCTAAGTTCCTCAAAGTAACTTGACTGTGACGGCCAAGTAGGCTGAATATGTACGCGCCACTCCAAAGATCTCAAACTCATGGCTAGTTACCCTTAGCTTGACCTTACCTACACCATAGAGCACCCGTGAGCTGAGGCCCATCATGAAAACCCCCACAAGGAATAATAATAATCCAATTATTCATAAGCAATAAACATATGCTTCACAGACGATAAATGCATTCACCCCAATCATATACATCATAAACACGTTTCAAAATTACAAGTATATTTATTTCATTCATATGAATCATTTACACGGCTCAGCAAAACAGCCTTGCCGAACAACCCAACAGTCCGAGGTGCATACTTTGGCGCCAAGCCTACAGTCCATGCCGAACTCGCACTACATGGACCATGCTATGCACCATGGCCGACCGGCCCACGTTACACATGATGGTCGAATATCAATCGCACCAAACATCCACAGAAAATTCCATGCTAGCATGCAGGACATCCAATATGCTCTATGTGCATATGCTCGTTTCTGACCTCAAGTCTTGTGCTGATGACAAGGCGACCTCGAGTGTGATCCTCTTTCCTGAGCCTCGTGGTGTTAGGAACAGTTCCTAGTGCACAACAGAAATTACGGTAATGGTAGTATTGTATACAACACATTTTTTTTCATATAAACAACTTTATATGAGGATCCTTTAATATGCAATATGTCAATCAACAAAATAAGTATATGTAAAATAATACGAAATAATTTACCTCTTGTAGCCTATCAACAATCCTTGAATCTTTTCATATATATTTCGATCTTCCTATCCTCGCTAGAGTACTCACACCAAGATCTTCCAAGACGTTCTCTACACCTCAAGATGTGGGTGGGCACATAGAGAACAAGAATCAAATTTGTGAATAAAAAATATTCTATACAAATGAGACTCTTGATCATAGGCTAGAAAGAAAGGTTTATCTTTTGTGAGAAAAAGATGATCAGTTTTTTCTGATTTCTCTTCTAAAACTGTTATATTCTTATTTTCTATCATATAAAATATATATGTATTATTATCATAATAAAAATAAAATTGATCATCTTAATAATAATAAATAAATTATAATTAAAGACAAAGTCTTACATTCCATTTTAAAAACCCTTTTCAAAATGTTTATTAATTAATTAATTGAATAAAAAACTAATAACTGATCACTATTAGTAGTAGTACACGCATATGGCAGTCCAGGAAGCCCTATGTTTGTAACACTTCCCTAAAATAAGGGGATTTGATTTTCCATTCATTTTTATTTTAATTAATTAATAATTAGAAATTCAAATAAGGTATCATCTTTTTAAGGAAAAGATAACAACTTAAATTTCAAAATTCAAAATTCAAAATTTGAATTTCTATTATCATCTTATTATTAATTAAATAAATATAATAATCAAAACTAATTTTGACTATCCATATTTATCCTTTCACAGTTAAATAAAATAATTGATTAAAATCAACTTCTTTTATTTCTACACAGTTTCGAAAATTGTATTAATGCAATTATAAATTGTGCAACTTCAATTATCGCATAATTGCATATTTATCTTGAAGAATGAATATTCTCTCAAATAACCCATTCATAGTTTGACCCTTGTATCAACTCTTACCTTGAATAGTGTTGATAGAGCCACCACGGGGAGCTATGGACCAATAATTCCAAGCTCCAATAAATAAAATATTATTAACCAAAACTCTTTGATTTCAACGATCATATTTATTAATCTCATGATTACTCCACTATAAATATGAGACTGCACTTTTGAGAATTAAAGACATATATTTACTGACTACTTTATTTTAACCATAAAGCGTCCATTGATATAATCATTACATACAAATTAATCCTCTATTGATGATTCATAATTAAGTGGGAATTAAATTACCGTTTTGCCCTTTTAATTATATCTTGATTCATAGTGTACCATTGACTTTACTAGTGAAGGTTTATGAATTTGACGTCAATAACTTTTTCACTTCCAAAAGCCAACCCAATAGGGAACCATAATTCAATCTATAAGAAGGTATAGATTCCATATCTGTTAAGCTATGTCCCCTGCCATATACATCATTGAGTCCCCAAAACAATAGTTCTTAGCCTGATCATTCTGACAAACCGTAACACGTGAATCAAATTATCAAACAACATATATAGGAGTTCATAGTAATTTCAGGATTAAGATTAGTTTGTATATGATCATTAGTTGATGTGTTTTATAATACTACGAAACAGTATTCAAACAAGTATTATTAAATCACATCTGGTCCAATTCTACATACTCTCAGTATGCAAAGTACCTCCACTAAAGTGTCCTACTACACTAGTAACCCGGATTTAGGTCATATGTATTCATAATACTAGTGGACCGTACTAGCTGTAATTAATCTAAAGATTCCATAACTTTATTTTACTGCGAACTATTTAAGTCCATTATCTCAATCTCGATCCTCTCATACCAATATGAGATTGAGACCACATAGACGAACTTTGGAATTTTCTAATATTTACTTAATATTATCAATAATAATATAGTACATAAGGTACATATATATAATAATTCAATTCATTCATTTATTTCATTAAAACCATTGTCAACTACAGTTGCTTTAAGGGAACAATTTCCAATAATCTCCCACTTTCCCTAAAGCAAATGAGGCATTTCCCTTAATCCCATGCTGCTTACATGACCCTGAAAAGATTTAATAGATAAAGTCTTTGTGAACGGATTTGCAAGATTATCTTCAGAGGCAATCTTCAAGACAGCAACATCTCCTCGGTTGACTATCTCTCGGATAAAGTGATATTTCCTCTCGATGTGCTTTCCACTCTTGTGATTTCTGGGTTCCTTTGAATTAGCTACTGCCCCACTGTTCAGAACAAGTGGTTGATCCATGCCTGGAACAACTTCCAGATCAATATAGAACTTCTTGAGCCACACTACCTCTTTAGCTACTTCACAAGCTACTATATATTTAGCTTCCATGGTGGAGTCTGCAATACTGGATTGTTTAATACTTCTCTAAACTACAACACCTCCTCCAAGTGTGAAAACTGATCCAGATGTTGACTTTCAACTATCTTTGTCTGATTGAAAATCAGAATTAGTATATCTAGTGGGGTTTAGGTTTCCACCTGAATACAGAAGCATGTAATCTCTAGTATGTCTGAGATACTTGAGAATATTCTTTACTGCTGTCCAATGACTCAATCCAGGATTGGATTGATAATGGTTGACTATCCCTACTACATAACAGATGTTAGGTCTAGTGCATAACATTGCATACATTAGACTGCCTACCGCAGAGGCATAGGGATACTGTCTCACGTCTTCCTCTTCTTGAGGTGTTTTTGGACATTGTTCTTTAGACAATTTAACTCCTGACCGAGTAGGCATAGTGCCTTTCTTGGAGTATTGTATGCCAAAGCGTTATAACACTTTATCAATATAAGTTGCACGAGACAGTGCCAAAATTTTGTTCTTTCGATCTCTATAGATCTGAATTCCCAAAACATATTTGGCTTCTCCCAAATCCTTCATTTGCAATTGCTCAGCTAACAATTTCTTTACTTTTGATAATGTTTCTATGTCATTCCCAATGAGTAGAATATCATCAATGTAAAGAATGAGGAATACCACAATCTTATCTTTGATCTATTTGTAAACATAAGGTTGATCAACATTTTGTTCAAAACCAAATATTTTGATTGTTTCATCAAATCTAAGATTCCAAGATCTCAAAGCATGTTTAAGTCCATAAATAGACTTAAGAAGCTTGCAAATCATTTTCTCTTGACCTTTAACTTCGAACCCTTTTGGTTGAGACATGTAAATAGTTTCGTCAAGATAGCCATTTAGAAAAGCTGTTTTGATGTCCATTTGCCAAATCTCATATCCATGCATGTAGCTATTGATAAGAGTATGCAGATAGATTTGAGCATGGCCACAAGTGAAAAAGTTGCTTCATAATCAACTCCTTCTTTTGTGTGTAGCATTTTGCCACTAGCCTTGCTTTGAAAGTCTCTACTTTCCCATCTGTTCCTTTCTTCTTCTTGAATATCCATTTGCAATCAATAGGTTTAACATTTTCAGGTGGATCTTTAAGAGTCCAGACAGAATTGGAATACATCAATTTCATTTCAAGGTCCATGGCGTTTAGCCATTTTTCTTTGTCAGAATCTTCCATTGCATCTCTACATGTCAATGGATCATCTTTGTTTGTGTCAGACAGAAGCATATGAACTTCATGTTCATAGCGATCTGATTGTTTACCAACCCTACCACTACGACGAAGCTCTCCATTGTTCTGACTAGAACTAGTGATATCCTCTAGCCGTTTTTCATTTGCCACTGTTGGTGATTTGTCTTGTTTATTTGAGACCATTTCCTCAAGTACGACTTTACTTTGAGGTTTGTGGTTATTTATATAGTCATGCTCTAGAAAAGTAGCATTTGTAGATACAAACATTTTGTTATCTTTAGGACTATAAAATATACCACATTTTGTTTCTATGGAATATCCTACAAACATGCACACTTCAGTGCGTGATTCCAATTTCCCAGTCTTTCCTTTAAGCACGTGTGCATGACAACCCCATATATGGAAATGACGTAAACTAGATTTAGTACAATTCCATAATTCCAATGGTGTTTTCTAAATAAACTTAGATGGAACAAAATTGAGTATGTATAGAGCACATTTTATTGCATAACCCTAGAATGTAAAAGGCAATGATGATAAACTAATCATTGATCTAACCATATCCAATAAGGTTTTGTTCTGCCTTTCTGAAACACCATTTTGTTGTGGCATTTCAGGTGCAGTGAGTTGGGATTGAATTCCATGCTCACGCAAATGGTCCACAAATTCATAATCTAAGTACTCTCCACCTCGATTTGATCAATGTACTTTTAGTGATTTACCTAATTGTTTTTCAGCTTCTGCTCGGAATTCTTTAAACTTACCAAAAGTTTCGGATTTCCTTTACATTATGTATAGGTAACCATATCTTGAATAATCATCAATGAAAGTGACAAAATATTGATAACCTGCTCTAGCTTGGGCATTTAGTAGACCACAAACGTCCGTATGTACAAGTTGAAGTAGTTTTGTGGCTCTTGAACCTTTAGCAGAGAAAGGTCTCTTGGTCATTTTGCCTTCTAGGCAGGATTCACAGACTAGGAGAGAACCAATAGATAGTTCTCTTAAAGGACCATCCTTTGTTAGTCTGTTAATTCTGTCTAGACCAATATGTCCCAATCTCAAATGCCACATATATGTTTTACTATCAGATTCTGTCTTTTGTATTTTAATAGATTTGAGCTTTGCAATTTTAAATAATTCAGAATTATAAACATGCTCAACATTGGAATCTAACTTGTAAAGTCCACCTTCAGTCTTTGCAGAAAAAATGTCAAAACCATATTTTGAAATAACAATCAAATTATTATTAAAGGAAATATTAAAACATTGTTCATGCAATATTGATAAGGAAATCAAATTTCTAGAAATTTTGGGAATAAAATAAACATTGACCAACACAATAAATTTATTATTATAAAAAAACTAGGCGAGCTTTTCCAACAATAGCTACTGAGATCTCCTGTCCACTTCCAACTCTCATGGTCACCTCTCCATGAGCCAGCTTTCTCGAAGAACTAAGACTCTATGAAGAAAAACAAACATGATTAGTGGCTCCGGAATCAACTATCCAAGATGAAAAACCACCTTCCACTAAACAAGATTCTAAAACAAGCAAATCAAATTTACCCTTCTTTTTGTCTTTCAGTTCAGCCAAGTACATAGGACAATTCTTTTTTCAATGACCATCAACTCCACAATGAAACCTTTCGGTGCCTTCTTTTTGGAGTTCTTTGTAGAATTGTTCTTCTTGAAAGACTTGTTGGTCTTCTCTGATTGTTTGTCCTTTTTATTGTCCTTTCCTTGGCAACCCTTCCTTTTCTTCGAATTACCATTTGAAGTGGAAGGCTTGGTTTCAGCAACATTTGCCTCCTCAACCTTAGTGGGACTTTTGTTTAGAGATTCAAAAGTTTGCAACTTATTCAGCAGTTGGGTCATGTTGTACTCCAACTCATTCATAACATAGATGGTAGTGAATGCCGCAAAAGCTGGTATGAGAGATTCAAGTATCACACTTACTTGAGTTCTCTCATCAATGGTCGCACCATGGATTTCTGCATCGTGCAATATGTTGATCATGTCTAGGACATGTTCTCTGACATAAACATTTTTCTTCATTTTCATATTCATGAAGCTTCTAATATCATCATGTCTGCACTTATCAGAATGCTGGCAAACATGCCTTGTAGAGATTCCCAAATCTTATAAACTGTTTCAACAGTTTCAAACTTCTTTATGAGCACATCGCTCATACTAGCAAGAATATAACATTTGGCCTTATTGTTAGATAAGATCCAATTGTCATACTTCCTCAGGACATTCCTCATTTAGGACAAAATGTGGTTTTCACATATCAAAACAATGTTCATGTTCGATTTCCATTTCATGTAGTTATCACCAGTCAATTTCTCATTAGCAAGTAAAGCAGTTACAGGGTTTGGATTGGACATATTGCTGAAAATTAAATAAATATAATATAATGAATTAATGCATATAATAAATATCAGTTTATATTTGGAATAGTAAACATTATGCATGAATGCAACACATAAAATAACACATAAAAATTAGTTACTAGTCCACGATAGATTAATTTGAAAATTGACCAACCTTGGGGTAGGTCAAACTAATCACAAATTAATCTTGAGACAAGATCTCAACTTCGTAAGTGAAAACTTAAAAATTCATTTTTCTCTTTTGACTTATGAATTACCGTTAGTTTGGTCAGTATGTACTATTCGTGCTCGAAAGCCTAGATACATCTTCGGAGTGTAACCCATTATTTTTCGATTAATGACTTAACTCAAGAGTGTGCCTTAGGATTAGTCAAACTTGAAATACATCACTGATCTTATTCTCTTATGAGAAGTCAACCTTGAGATAAAATAAACATATTCAGAAGCCTTTCCCTAGGGAGGCCGCAAGTGGAGGTGACATGAGGCCCATCCTCTGCCTCTCGGTGTTCAACCAATAATGGAGACCATGTGACTAATTGTCATGATTCCCTTTCCCACTCACTATTTTTTAAAAATATGTTTTTTCTCAAAATCAATATTTTTCAATTTGGTTGTAAAACTAATCAAATTAATTTTACCAAATGATATTCTAATAAATAATAATCCAATTATGCAAAATAAATAATCGTGCCCTAGATTAATTTTATTTTGCCTTTTTTTTTTTAAAATAGAATACCATTTAATTTAATAAAACAATTTTATTAAATAAGAAAATAAACAACTTTAAATTCTTTTTACCATCTTAACTAATTAAGACTAAATTAATTATACGAGTTATCAAATAAAAACATATAATCAATCCTAAGCATGTTTCTAAAAAAAATGCATGCTTCATATGTACCGTGTGGGTAATGTATGGCATGTTATAATGCATGGTAAAGTATTAAATAATTTAATCATGTTCAAGCAAATAAATAAATACAGGTTGGGTGATTTGGGTATTCTAGAAAATTACAACACTTGCAAAAAAATACACAAAAATAATTAAACTAACTAAGGCCTAATGAAGAACAACTCCTTTGATCTTGGACCTTCTCTTTTAGTCTTTGGGCCATTACCATTTTAATTATCCATTATGAATTAAATAACATTTTCATCATTTTAAACAACTTTAAAACAATCAAACGTTGGGTTTTAATACCCAACAAGTTATTGAGGCCCAATTGGAATTTGGACTCACCATAATTAATTAAAAAATTATAATTAAAACATTTTTAATTATATTGGGCTCAAAATGGCCCATATGGACAATTACACATCCATTAGGGTTTGCATGACACAAACCCTAATGGGTGTGTCATGGTGGGCGGCGGCTGGCAGGGTCATGGGTGCAGAGGTGCGGCATGGGCGCTGGCACGACGTGGGGCAGGTGCGTAGGCAGCATGGGGCGCATGGGCACAAGGCAGGCACGACACAGGGGTTCAAGCTCGGGCCTTGGGCCATAAAATTTTTTATCTAGAATTTAAAAAAAAATTACAAAATTCCTATGCCCCAAAATGGCTTACAATTTTTGTATATCTAGAAAATTTAAGAATTTTTCATAACCCAAAAACACCATGAAAACCAACCCATAAGAACATAAACAATTCATACATAAGAATCCATCCATTCATATATTACACATAATATAAAAAATGCATATGATACCCACACAGTAATTAAAATACACAGGGATTAAAGAGGGCTCTAGTACCAATTGTTAGGAATAGTTCCTAGTGCGCAGCAAAAATCGCGGTAATGGTAGTATTGTATACAACAAACTTTTTTCATATAAACAACCTTATATGAGGATCCTTTAATATGAAATATGTTAATCAACAAAATATGTATATGTAAAATAATACGAAATGATTTACCTCTCGTAGCCTATCAAGAATCCTTCAATCTTTTCGTATATATTTCCATCTTCCTATCTTCGCTAGAGTACTCACACCAAGATCTTCCAAGACGTTCTCTACAACTCAAGATGTGGGTGGACACATAGAGAATAAGAATCAAATTTGTGAATCAAAAGTATTCTCAACACATGAGGCTCTTGATTATAGACTAGTGAGAAATGTTTATCTTTTTTGTGAAAAAGATGATCAATATTTTCTGATTTCTCTTGTAAAACTGTTATATTCTTATTTTCTATCATATAAAATGTATAGGTATTATTATCATAATAATAAAATTTATCATTTTAATAATAATAATAATAAACAAATGATAATTAAAGACAAAGTCTTACATTCCATTTTAAAAACTCTTTTCAAAATATTTAATTAATTAATTAATTAAATAAAAAACTAATAACTGATCACTATTAGTAGTTGTACACGCATATGGCAGTCCAGGAAGCCCTATGTTTGTAACACTTCCCTAAAATAAGGGGATTTGATTTTCCATTCATTTTTATTTTAATTAATTAATAATTAGAAATTCAAATAAGGTATCATCTTTTTAAGGAAAAGATAACAACTTAAATTTCAAAATTCAAAATTCAAAATTTGAATTTCTATTATCATCTTATTATTAATTAAATAAATATAATAATCAAAACTTATTTTGACTGTCCATATTTATCCTTTCACAGTTAAATAAAATAATTGATTAAAATCAACTTCTTTTATTTCTACACAGTTTCGAAAATTGTATTAATGCAATTATAAATTGTGCAACTTCAATTATCGCATAATTGCATATTTATCTTGAAGAATGAATATTCTCTCAAATAACCCATTCACTGTTTGACCCTTGTATCAACTCTTACCTTGAATAATGTTGATAGAGCCGCCATGGGGACCTATGGACCAATAATTCCAAGCTCCAATAAATAAAATATTATTAACCAAAACTCTTTGATTTCAACAATCATATTTATTAATCTCATGATTACTCCACTATAAAAATGAGACTGCACTCTTGAGAATTAAAGACATATATTTACTGACTACTTTATTGTAACCATAAAGCGTCCATTGATATAATAATTACATACAAATTAATCCTCTATTGATGATTCATAATTAAGTGGGAATAAAATTACCGTTTTGCCGTTTTAATTATATCTTGATTCATAGTGTACCATTGACTTTACTAGTTAAGGTTAATTCATAATCTGATTATGAATTTGACGTCAATAAATTTTTCATTTCCAAAAGCCAACCCAATAGGAAACCATCATTCAATCCATAAGAATGTATAGATTCCATACCTATTAAGCGATGTCCCTAGCCATATACATCATTGAGTCCCCAAAACAATAGTTCTTAGCCTGATCATTTTGACAAACTGTAACACATGAATCAAAGGATCAAATGACATATATAGGAGTTCATAGTAACTTCAGGATTAAGATCAATTTGTATATGATCATTAGTTGATATGTTTTATAATACTACGAAACGATATTCAAACAAGTATTATTAAATCACATCTGGTCCAATTCTACATACTCTCAGTATGCAAAGTACTGCCACTAAAGTGTCCTACTACACTAGTAACCCGGATCTAGGTCACATGTATTCATAATACTAGTGGACTGTACTAGCAGTAATTAATCTAAAGATTCTATAGCTTTATTTTACTACGAACGATTTAAGTCCACTATCTCAATCTCGATCCTCTCATACCAATATAAGATTGAGACCACATAGATGAACTTTGGAATTTTATGATATTTACTTAATATTATTAATAGTAATATAGTACATAAGCTACATGTATACAATAATTCAATTCATTCATTTATTTCATAAAAATCATTGTCAACTACAATTTCTTTAAGGGCATAATTCCCAACACGCGAAACTCCTAGTCACAACATAAATGACAAGCTTATTAGGGACTAAGTCTCAATCATGGGTTTTAGAATAAAACCCTAGCTCTCGGGACCTCCCAGTCTATTCAACCGGGTTATGGAATTTTCCTCTGATCCCCCAAGTGAGTTCCCAATTCTCTAAAAAAATGCACCTTAAAACTGCATTAGCATCGTGGCTCAAAACAAACCGAGAAGCCCCCTTCTAAAATTATTGCATTTTGAGCCATGGCGCCCCCAAAAAGGGACGCGGCGCTTCAACAAACATAGATCTTTCACTAGCCAAAAGTCTTACATTAGCGTCGTGGTTCCCTCTGCAAGGGCCACGACACCCCAACGGTCAGAGGCAAACCCTGCCCTCAAGGAAACGTAAGCAGGCCGCGAAGCTCTTCCCAAGAATCGCAGAGCCACCGCAAAAAGCCCATAACTGCGATTACCCAACAATGAAATCGAACAAAATGATCCAGACATGACCCCAAACCCACTAGGAGACTAACATATCATATTATAACAGTAAAATCACTCCCAATAATAACTTAAAACAAACAATTGGCACACCTAGGATCAAAATCAATAATCCACCAAAAACAAGTTAAAGAACAACAAAACCAAAACTTACCTCTCTAAATTTTTGAATTTCCGTAGGTTGGGAATGACCTTAGCTACTCCTAATCCTCTTGAATGCAACCACTCCTTAAGAAATCTCCAAAGATCCACTTGGTTTGGCTATTTGGTCCAGGCATTCAAAACCTCTCAAAGAGGGAAACCAAGAGAGAGAGAGAGAGAGAGAGAGAGGAAAGCAATGTACTTGAATGAGCCCATACTTGGTTCCCAGCTTCACTATACCAATGATCAAATGACCATTTTGCCCCTAGCCTTGGCTTACCCTCAAGGCTAAGCCAAGGGCATTTTGATCATTTTGTCTAAATCCCCCACTAATCTCCAATTTAATCCACTAAACCCAAATATTCCTCCAAATTAATTTCATTAACCAATAATTCCTCAAAATATACCAAATTACCACAATACCCCCTTGGCTCACACCGAGCTGAGTATTTATCCCCGTTGCGACTTTATGCTAAAATTGCTCACAAGGATCCACTCCTGCTGAATGTCACAAATATATCCACATAATCATGTAGTCTCAGGCATATAGCACATAAAATACAAATATACCCTCAAAGGGTCAAAATTACAAAAATGCCCCCCCTTTTTTTTTTATAACAAAAGTGGGTATTTAAACACATTCAATACACATAATCATGCGTACTCAATTACATATTAATATAATTCTTATATTTACTCCATGTGCCCTACAGGCATGCTAATCCAAGCCCTAAATCTTATTAGGAATTTTTGGACATTGCATAATCTATACACAAGATTTATCGACTTGTAATTCAAGTTGGCTTATGTCAGCGATATGTGAGAAATAATCTCAAAAATTGGGTGTAGCAAATTCTTGGAAGATTATCCCATAGTTGGGTCTTTGGTCACAATCTTGTGAGCACTGCCATTAGCTTCCCATTGCTACTCACCCTTTTGGCTTTGGTTGCTTCCTTATTAAACTGATTCACCAACTACTTTAATGACTCCTCTAGTCTTTGCTTTAGGTTAGCCAGGCTATTTCCATCCCTCGAATATGTGTAAGTAGCATAAAATTGTTCCTTGAAATCTAAGTACATCTAAGACCAAGAACAAATTGAGCATGGTCGATACTTGGGGTACCACTATTTGGATGCAACTTAAATTCACATGGAAGTACATGCAATAAGCATCCGTGGTCATGTTACACAGACTCATCATTATGTTAAAGTTGTTGAGGCGGTCAATTGGATTAGTTGTCTCATCGTACTTATTGTGTACTGACATTTTGAACTTGGTCTACACAAAAGCATCCTAGATATACTTAACGAAGGGATCTCCCTACTCATTGTTCGAGTCTAGATTTTTCACTTGTTTCTTTGCCTCCAACTCTTTCAGCTCTTTTTCCATTCAAGAAAATTCTCCTTGAGCTGGTTCCTCTCAACCACGTCCTCCCTCCTCCTTAGTTGAGAATTCATTTCATCTCCCTGGTCACACTGCCTCCTATTGTCATTTAAGTGTTTGTGGAGGTCTTGCCCACCATTTCTTCAAGCTTGACCACCCTAACGATAGATTATCGACTTTCCAGGTGCTCTTCCTGATGCATAAACATTATTCTATAGCTTTGCCCCTTGCAAGTAGCATGTGATTGATTATCAAAATGGTGTATCTCCTTGTTATCGTAGACACTTTGCTAACCACTTTCATCATTGTTTTGGGGAGAATGAATGTAACGATCCAAAATCACTATTAAGGCTTAAGGGCCTTGATTAGCGTGCCAAGAGGGCATAATTGGTTTATGTGTGATTTAATGATTAAATGCATGATTTTGTGGCATGTATGATTATATGAATTTGTGAAATGCATGTTTATGAGTACTAAATATGCATGTGGGCCCTGTTTAGCTTATAAGGGCATATTTGTAATTTTGGCCCGTTGATAGCATAAATGTGATTAATTGTTGAGACCACATTATTATGTTGATATATTTACAGTATATGGCTTGAGACGGTCCAAGTGAGCGAATTGGCGAAATAGTCATGGTGGGGATTTATACCCGGCTTGGGGGAGCCTGGGGGTATTTTTGGGAATTTAGAAAATATATTGGGGATTATTAGACATTGGATAAATAATTGGAAGTAATTGGATGACGGGATTAATTGGTAGATATTAGGAACACTTGAGAAATTAGCGGGAATTGGGAGCAATGGCCATTATACCCTTAGGTTGATTAATGGATTAATTAGTATGTGGAGAGGCAAATTGGTCTTTACCAAAGAGGGGATATATTATGATTTAATTAGAAACAAAATAGAAGGGGGTAGAAACATCTCAATTTCTTTTTCCCTCACCTCTCTTACTCTTCCCTTGTTGAATCTTGAAGCTAAGGACCTAAAGGCTGCACAAGCAAGGCTTGAATTGTTGAAGGAAGTGAGAACTTGAGGACTAAGGTCATAAATGGGCATAAGTTAGGCCTTGAGCTAGTGCTACTTGAAGGGGGAAATTGAAGGAAAGGCGAAGTTGAGGCTTGGAAGTCAGAATTCAGCTTAGGAGCTTGGGGATTCAAGCTGGGATTTGAGCTGGAAATCAGAGAAGGTTCAGTTATAATTAAGGTAAGAACTCTAACTCTCAATTCTGAATTTTTTCTGGGTTGTCTAGGTAAATTCTGGACTCTTGAACTTGATTGGATGATGGAAATTAGACTAAGTTCTTTTGGGATATTAATAGCTGATGAATTTGGTTAGTGACTTTAGTTTTGTTGCTGAGGTTTTGGGGAATAAAAAATGGTGTTATGGTCTTAAATTCATAGTTGTTTTGATGTTGAATTGAGGGGAAGTGTTGAGGAAAATTCTGGGTAGAACCTTGGTGTTCTTGGTTGGGAGAAGAAGGAGAAAACCCAGATTTTTCGGGTTCGAGGGGGGCGCGTCGCGACCCAGCTGGGGGGCGCCGCGATGCGTGTGGCCCTTCTGGCCTGGGTTGCTCTCTGACTTGGGGGCACGTCGCGTCTCACTAGACCAAGTCGCGGCTCGCCTCCCTTTTTGGCTGGGTGCTTGCTCTTTGACTTGGGGGCAAGTCGCGACCCACTAAGCCAAGTCGCGACCCGCCTGGGGAGTTTAGCCTTAGAATTTTTTCAAGAATTGATAGAGCTCGGGGGTTCGAGCCTAGGCGCTCGGGACAATTTCAATTACCCGGTTTAGTAGAAAGTGACGTCCCGGAAGCTAGTTTCTGTCTCTTAGATATTCTATTTTGATTGGAAGTTGATAGATACCCATTGGCCCTTGTGACTAGGTTTATTGCCAAGGCTCGGGGTTAAGGATCGTGCTCAGAACCATTTCACTTGCTCCATTCGGAATTAAAGGTAAGAAAACTGCACCCGTTTGTGTGGCTATGTTGGGACTAAGGTTCCCTATATTTGAATGCAAATATTGTATGATTATGATATCCCATGTGAGCATGAAATAAACGGCCTAAGAGTGCCAGGGCTGATATTTGCGCACAGGACGCGGCTCGGCCACTGAGAGCTGAGGTAAGCTAAATAATCACTGAGCTCAGCCTAAGCGAGCCGGAGTCAGTGGGTTAATTAGAGGGTACCCTGAGTATTGTATGATGAGTATGATATGTTTATTATTGTTAATCGGATGTTTATGGCTTGTCGAATACTGAGGTAAATGGCTTGTGATTCGTTGATTTCCATCACTAATTATATGTTTGATATAATATGCTGAATACCTGGTTAACTGCCTGATGGATCAGTTGATTGTTTGTATTGTTTATGCTATACTATATGGTTTTCCTTATAGGCCTTGGCTCACGGGTGCTATGTGGTGCAGGTAAAGGCAAGGGTAAAGTGGACCAATCCTGAGTTGGAGAGCTTTAGGGGTAGGATGTTCATAGTCAGCAGCTCGTCCGCCACGTCCGAGGGATAGTACAGGGACAGGAAAACCAAAAAAATGTGTATTTTGCCATTAGAGTGGGCTCTGCTTGTATATAACTTTTGAAAGCTGTAAATTTGTCCTTTAAACCCTATTTTTTTTGGATCCCATGCACTAAACGTTTATTTAAATGAAAAATTATCCGTTCATGACCAAAAATTTTTAACCCTAGCTTGATTATGACTTTAGGGTAACATTTTCAACTAAACGACTTGATTAACATGTCTTGCACAATTATAAACACATAATGTAACGGTCTTGGTTATCCAGGGCGTTACAATAAATGTTGTATAATTGGGAATTCGCTTGGACTCATTCTTCTATCCGGGCAAGATTATCTGCTTGTCTCATTTTTTCCTTCTTGAGTGTCTCCTCATTTGCTAAGTGTATTATTTCTTACTCTCCCATGCTTAGTAGCTCTTTTAACTTGAGAGAATAAAATGGTGCAGGTTGAGGTACTCGAGGCTGGATGCTTTCCTCCATGCAGACTGCTTGGTCCTTCAGCGTACATTGTAAATGTAACACCCTGGTTACCCCAAGACCGTTACAGTGAATGATGAAGCGTGAATTTAACTCGCTACCCGAGTTCTTTGGTTAAAAACGTGCTTCTAGGTGTTATTAACAAGTTAAGGTGGAAAAACCAGTAAAAAAGAAAGGATATATTTTATTTAAAAGATAAAACTGTTCGTGGGCCCATCAAAACATTTACAAGTTATTTACAACTCAAAATGATCATTACAGTTTAAATTCGCAACCCGCCGACCTAAGCGACAAAAATAGGGTAAACCCCCTAGTTCCTCTGAGAACTCCTTGGCCGTGGTGGTCAAGCGGCCGCATATGTACACATCACCTCCTAAGCTCTCCACTCAAGGCTGGGTGAGCTTTTCTTTCCCATTACCTGCACCACATGGCACCCATGAGCCAAAGCCCAACAAGAAAATTCAATACAACATGAATATAATATCAATAATGACCATAATAATCATTCAGGACTTTCAATCCAAAACAGAGGAGTGACAGTCGCAAAAGTCACTAAGATGGGTTCTATTCCCATTAGCCATGTGACGATAGGGTCACTGGGGATTTACGAATAAATGATCCTTTCACTAGCTTAAGCAGGATATGTGCTTGATGAACTAGTCACCAACATAACCTACCTCGTGCCATTGAGTCACAACCCTGGGATTTCGCTCCCTAGCCATGTGACAAGCTGTCACCTAGGCCTTTGGCCCTCACTCTAAGTATCTAGTCTTAGACCAGTCAAGCGCTTATAGTTTTCATCGACCTTAGGGTCGATCCAGCATTAATGCTCCTAGAGTCATTCAACGCTGATATCAATTAGTTCTAATCTTTTATCGGCACTACGTTCATGACGCTTATACCGTTTCTGACTCTTAGGTCAGTAATACGCGACCAATGCTGACCCTGACTAGTCAGTGCCATACACAAGCAAGAAAGCTTTGCTAAGCATTTAATATGCAATCAATGTCCACATTTAACAACCAACATGCCTCTACAATAACCCTGCATGTCACATATAGGGTGCTGTTTTCTTACCTCTGATTCGAGCGAGAATGAATAAAAGAATGACCCTTGAGAACGATCTGACCTTTAGTCCCTTAGCGGTCACCTAGTCATAACCAAATATGGGAAACCATCAATAAAATGAATAAAAAAGGTTCCCGAACCAAGATATAGCCTTCGGGACATCAAATTCCACTAATCCGGGTAGTAGGAACGATCCCGAGGCCTAAAACTAAGTTCCCATGATCAAAACACCAAGTTGGCCTCAAAACCCTTCATGAGCCGCGACCCTAGAACCTTGAGCTGTGACCCCCAGCCATACCAGGAGCAAGCACCGCGACACCCTATACCCAGTGCCGCAGCCCCCAGCATACACAAAACCCATCTCCTTCTTCTTCGAGCATGGGCCGCGGCCCCACCTGGGAAACCTGCCATAACTCAAATTTTCTCCACTTTAAACCTTCCAAAAACATACCTAAACATCTTCAAATCCAAAAATAAAAGTTCCCAAACTTCCAAATGATCCAAAATCATCAAATCCCTAGGCTCAAACAAATAAAAAACTCATCGATTCACAAAATCCAATTCAGAGCTTAGAAACTCTAAAAACTCAAAACTTAAAGCTTAGATTACCTTTGATTGGGTTGTTTCTCGTTAAATCCTTCGGTCAAGAAGCTTCTAATATTTCCTAGGATCGCTATGCCTCGATCCTCGCTTGATTCCGACTCCTAGAACTCAAGATTTCTTTGAAATTGCCACGAACGTCACAAAGGTTAACGAGAGAGAGAGAAAGTGTTTTTAACGTACGGTTCTATCTGTTAGATTACTTTAGGCTTAAGTAACCTCAAATATAACCTAATGCTCGGGGTCCCAAAAACATCCTTGGGGAAAAAATAGTGAAAACTCCCAGAATTTCCTCCTGATCTCAATAACTCTCAATTTATCATCAAATAATCACTCTCATTATCCAATATCCCAATAATTGACCCTGTTATGACAAAACCGCTAATTTACCACATAAGACCGTCTCATGCCGAATAGCTTGAATATATCTCCATAATAATGGGATCTCATCCATAACTCACAATATGAACCAAAATACACATATATGCCCTCAACGGGCCAAATTACCAAAATACCCTAACAATCAAATGTGGACCCACATGCATGCATTTAACATCATATTATAATATAGTTCACATAAACATGCATATAATCATTTAATGGCATAATTAAACAATTATGGCCCTCCCGGCCTACTAATCCAGTCATTAAACTGCATTAGGGATTTTGAGGCATTAAAACTATCCCTTCCTTTCATAAATTTCGTCCTCAAAATTTACCTGAACAGCTCGGGATACTGACTCTGCATATCTGACTCCAGCTCCCAGGTTGCTTCCTCGAGCTTGATGTTCCTCCACAATACCTTAACAAAAGGTATCGTCTTATTCCTGAGGACCTTGTCTTTTCTATGTAGTATCTGGACTGGATGCTCCTCAAAGGAGAGATCTGCCTCAAGCTCCAGATATTCATAACTTAAAAATGATTCACATCAGATACGTATTTCCGAAGAGCTGAAACATGAAACACATTATGCACGGCTGACAACGCCGGAGCCAAGGCTAATTTGTAAGCCACCTGGCCAATCCTCTCCAGGATATCAAATGGACCTACAAACCTAGGGCTCAGCTTACCCTTCTTCACAAAGCTTCTCACCCCTTTCCATGGCGAGACTCTAAGGAAGACATAGTCTCCCACTTGGAACTCCACGTTCCTACACTTGGGATCTGCATAGATCTTCTGTCTACTCTGAGAAGCGAGCATCCGAGCTCTAATCTTCTCAATGGCCTCACTGGTCCTCTGAACTGCCTCAGGACCCAAGTATCTATTTTCACCTGTTTCATCCCAATGAATGGGAGATCTGCACTTCCTACCATATATCATCTCATAAGGTGCAACTCCAATGGTAAACTGATAACTGTTTTTGTAGGAAAAATCTATCAAAGGTAGATACTTATTCCAAGATCCACCAAAGTCCAGCACACATTCCCGCAACATGTCTTCCAATATCTGGATTGTCCTCTCAGATTGCCCATCTATATAAGGATGATAAGCAGTACTGAACTTCAACTGTGTTCCCATGGCCTTCTGTAAACTCTCCCAGAACTTGGAAGTAAAAGTGGGGTCCCGATCTGACACAATCGACCTAAGTGCTCCATGGAGGCACACGATCTCCCTCACATAGAGATCTGCATACTGATCAACTATATATGTAGTCCTCACTGGCAAAAAGTGAGCTGACTTGGTGTAGCGATCCACTATCACCCAAATAGAGTCATGCTGACCAACAGTCTTGGGTAACCCCACCACGAAATCCATCATGATGTCCTCCCATTTCCACTCTGGGATATCCAGAGGCTGCAATAACCCTGCTGGCCTCTGATGCTCAGCCTTGACCTGCTGACATGTCAAACACTTAGCCACATACTCCACTACATCCCTCTTCATCCTTGGTCACCAATATAACGATCTCACATCCTGATACATCTTCGTGGTGCTTGGATGCAAAGAGTAAGGTGTAGTATGAGATTCATCCAGGATCTCTCGCCTCAAAGTAGTGTCTAACGAAACACATATCCGCCCCTTGTATCTCAACAAGCCTAAATCAGACATATAATAATCTGGATCCTCCAGCCAAAACATCCTCTCTGATCTTGATCAGCTGTGGATCACTCAATTGACCCTCCTTGATTCTCTCCAACAGTGTAGATTGTAGCGTAATATTAGCCAACTGGCCCACCAACAACTCTATACCAGCTCTGGTCATGTCATTTGCTAACTCTCTGGCTATCAGCCTCGCACCATAAATCTGTTCTGGACCCTTCCGGCTTAAAGCATCAGCTACCACGTTGGCTTTTCCTGGATGATACAAAATCTCACAATCATAATCTCTTACTAGCTCTAGCCAACGCCTTTGTCTCATATTCAAATCTTTCTGAGTGAAGAAGTATTTCAGCCTCTTGTGGTCTGTATAGATCTCACACTTCTCCCCATAAAGATAATGCCTCCATATCTTTAAAGAAAAGACCACAGCCGCCAACTCCAAATCATGAGTGGGATATCACTTTATATACTCCTTCAACTGACGAGAAGCATAAGCAATTACCTTCTCTGACTGCATCAGAACACAGCCCAAACCCTAATGAGAAGCATCGCAATAAATCACAAATTTCTCCTGATCTGTCGGGAGACTCATAATCGGAGCTGTAATCAATCTCTACTTCAGTTCCTAGAAGCTGTTCTCACATTTATCTGACCACACAAATTTCTGATTCTTGCGTGTCAACTCAGTTAATGCAGTAGCAATCTTTGAGAACCCTTCCATGAAACGCCTACAATAACCTGCCAATCCAAGGAAACTTCTAACCTCAGAAGCATTCTTTGGCCTTGGCCAATCTCTGACTGCCTCAATCTTTGCTAGATCTACTTGAATCCCCTCCTTACTGACAATGTGCCCAAGAAAGGATACCTGAGATAACCAGAACTCACATTTCTTGAATTTTGCAAACAATTTGTGTTCCCTCAGTCTCTGTAGAACCAACACCAAATGTTGCTCATGCTCTGACTCAGACTAAGAATATACCAGGATATCATCGATGAAAATGATCACAAATTGATCCAGATAATCCTTAAACACTCTGTTCATCAAATCCATAAAAGCAGCTAGGACATTAGTCAATCCAAAAGACATGACTAAGAACTCATAATGCCCATACCTGGTACGAAAAGCAGTCTTCTGTATATCTCCCTCCTTGACCCTCAATTGATGATAACCAGAACGAAGGTCAATCTTTGAGAATACCTTCTTACCTTCCAACTAGCCAAAAAAATCATCTATCCTTGGCAAAGGATACTTGTTCTTGATCGTTAGCTTATTCAGTTCTCTGTAATCAATACACATCCTCAGAGAACCATCCTTCTTCTTCACAAACAGAACTGGTGCTCCCTAAGGTGAGAAACTAGGTCTAATAAAACCCAAATCCAACAGCTCTTGCAACTGTACCTTTAATTCTTTCAACTCAGCTGGGGCCATTTTGTAAGGTGCTCTAGATACTGGCTTCGTCCCTGGTGCCAATACTATCACAAATTCTATTTCTTTGTGCGGTGGTAACCCTGGAAAATCTTCTGGAAACACATCTAGGAATTTGCAAACAAGTCTGGTATCTTCTGGTCTCACTGGCATGACCTGAGTGGTGTCAACCACACTGGCTAAAATCCAATACAACCTCCTTGCAATAGATCCCTAGCCCTCAATACAGAAATCAGTGGTATACGAGGTCCATGCACAGTACCAATAAACACAAAAGGATCCTCACCTTCAGGATCAAAGGTGACCATTTTCCTTCTGCAATCAATGGTTTCCCCATACTTTACCAACTAATCCATACCCAATATCATGTCGAAATTAGTCATAACTAACTCTATCAAATCCACTGATAATTCTTTGCCCTCCACTGTCACTGGAAAATATCTGACCCATCTCCTGGATACCACTAATTCCCCACAGCATAAAAATCATAGGGTCTACACAGTCTATCAATAATTCTACTAGCAACAAAAGAATGTGAAGCACCAGAATCAATCAAAACATTATAAAGGGTTCCAGCACCAAGAAGTTGACCTGTAATTACTGAGGGAGAAGCCTCAGCTTCTGCTTGTGTCAGTGCGAACACTCAAGCTAGGGCCAAGCTGTCCGCTTTCTTGGGCTCTTATTTTCTCGCCTTAGGGCAATCCTTTCTGAGATGACCCACTGCTCCACATGAGAAGCAGGACCTTGCCCTACACTCTCCCAAATGATGCCTTTTGCACCTAGGGCATTCATGATAAGACTTCCAGGCTTCATTACCACCTGGTTGACCCATTGAAATACCACGGGGTCACCTATCAGGACCTGGAATTGGGAAGGTATCAGGAACCTTCCTCTTCTACTCACTGGGGCCTCCACCCCTACTTGAACCCACAAATGGAGGACTTGTCCTCCTGAACTCCTTTTTGGCTGCACTATCCTGCCAGATCTTGTTCTCTGCACTCTCAGCTGTGAGTGCCTTCTCAACCACCTGTGCATAGGTAGTAGCCCCAGCCACAGTGGTAATATGAACATCACGGGCTGATCTGGGCTGCAGCCCCTAGAGAAATCTCTCCCTCCTGGTCCCATTAGTGGGCACCAGCTCCATGGAAAACTTTTCCAATCGGTCAAAATTCAAGGCATACTAAGTCACTGACAGACCTCCCTGAAGTAACCTGATGAACTCCTCAGCCTTTGCTGCCCTGATAGCATCATTATAATGTTTCTTGTTAAACAAAGTCTGAAACTCTTCCCAACTCAGGGCATTAATGTTTCTGGTCTAGATAATAACCCCCCAAATTCGGGCATCCTCCCGAAACATATAAGTGGCACAAGCCACCCTCTCATTACCAGTCACCCTCATGAAATCCAGGATGGTGGTAATCATACTCATCCATTGCTCTGCCTTGGCAGGATCTGGACTGCCTTCAAAAACTGGAGGTTGCTGCTTCTTGAACCTTTCATAGAGAGGCTCTCATTTATTACCAACCTCAAGCAGCTGCTCAACTGTTGGCACCGACACAAGAGGTGCCTATGATACACTAGCCACTGCAGGTGCTAGCTGTTGTCTCAGGAGGCGGAGTTCTTCTCCCTGTCTCAACATTGTAGCCTACAGATCGCTAATTAGCTGCTGCCAGTTTGCAGGAGCTGGCTGTGGAATCTGTCCTTGGTCATTCTCTTAACCCTGATTATTATTATTATTATGGCCTTGATCACTCTGGCCAGCTGACATATTTGTCTGCCCTGGATTCATTCTTATCAACTTATACCTTGCTGAAATAATAGTCAATATGGCCAGTCAAGTAGTGATAACTAAACCTCTTGCCGCCTTACGGTCCAAGAACAAGCACATAACTATCATATTCCATAGCCATACAAATATACAAATAGATACATGTTTATAGCATTTAGCACTTAGCATGTATCACATAATAGTTCACAATCAACAATACTAATAAGTATGTTCCAACAATTTCAGTACTATTTAGCACACGATTGCTGAATATGTAATATTCAGGGCACAGGCTTAGCATGGTGTCTCATGTATATAGGTAAATCATTTATAATATATTTAAGCAGTTATGCATATAACTACATAAATAATTACCAAACCATGAGTCGAGCTTGACTTCAATGGTGAGTGTACATGCCCAGCCAGTCTACAGGAACCCTAACCTTGGCATGCTCTGATACCAAGTTGTAACGCCCTGGTTACCCCAAGATCGTTACGGTGAACGATGAACCGTGAATTTAACTCGCTACCCGAGTTCTTTGGTTAAAAACGTGCTTCTAGGTGTTATTAATAGGTTAAGGTGGAAAAACCAACAAAAAGAAAGGATATATTTTATTTAAAACATAAAACTGTTGATGGGCTCATCAAAACATTTACAAGTTATTTACAACTCAAAATGGTCATTACAGTTTAAATTCACAACCCGCCGACCTAAGCGGCAAAAATAGGGTAAACCCTCTAGTTCCTCTAAGAACTCCTTGTCCGTGGTGGTCAAGCGGCCACATATGTACACATCACCTCCTAAGCTCCCCACTCAAGGCTGGGTGAGCTTTTCTTTCCCTTTACCTACACCACATGACACCCATGAGCCAAAGCCCAGCAAGAAAATTCAATACAACATGAATATAATATCAACAATGATCATAATAATCATTCAGGACTTTCAATCCAAAACAGAGGAGTGACAGTCGCAAAAGTCACTAAGATGGGTTCTGTTCCCATTAGCCATGTGACGATAGGGTCACCGGGGCTTTACAAATAAGTGATCCTTTCACTAGCTTAAACAGGATATGTGCTTGATGAACTAGTCACCAACATAACCTACCTCGTGACCATAGAGTCACAACCATGGGATTCCGCTCCCTAGCCATGTGACAAGCTGTCACCTAGGCCTTTGGCCCTCACTCTGAGTATCTAGTCTTAGACTAGTCAAGCGCTTATAGTTTTCATTGACCTTAGGGTCGGTCTAGCATTAATGCTCCTAGAGTTATTCAATGCTGATATCGATTAGATCTAATCTTTTATTGGCCCTGCGTTCATGACGCTTATGCCATTTCGACTCTCAGGTTAGTAATACCCGACCAATGCCGACCCTGACTAGTCAGTGCCATACACAAGTAAGCAAGCTTTGCTAAGCATTTAATATGCAATCAATGTCCACATTTAACAACCAACATTCCTCTACAATAACCCTGCATGTCACATATAGGGTGCTGTTTTCTTACCTCTGATTCGAGCGACAATGAATAAAAGAACGACCCTTGAGAACGATCTGACTTTTAGTCCTTTAGCGGTCACCTAGTCATAACCAAATATGGGACACCATCAATAAAATGAATAAACAAGGTTCTCGAACCAAGATCTAGCCTCCAGGACATTGAATTCCACTAATCCGGATAGTAGGAACGATCCCGAGGCCTAAAACTAAGTTCCCATTATCAAAACACCCAATTGGCCTCAAAACCCTTCATGAGCTGCGACCTTAGAACCTTGAGCCATGGCTCCCAGCCATACCAGGAGCAAGCGCCGCTGTGCCCTATACCCAGTGCCGCGGTGCCCTATACCCAGTGTCGCGACCCCCAGCACACACAAAACCCATCTCCTTCTTCTTCGAGCTTGGGCCGCGGTGCCCAAGAACAGGGCCGCGACCCCACCTGGGAAACCTGCCATAACTCCAATTTTGTCCACTTTAAACCTTCCAAAAACATACCTAAACATCTCTAAATCCAAAAATCAAAGTTCCCAAACTTCCAAATGATCCAAAATCATCAAATCCCTAGGCTCAAACGAATAAAAAACTCATCGATTCACAAAATCTAATTCAGAGCTTAGAAACTCTAAAAACTCAAAACTTAAAGCTTAGATTACCTTTGATTGTGTTGTTTCTTGTTAAATACTTCGGTCAAGAAGCTTCTAATATTTCCTAGGATCGCTATGCCTCGATCCTTGCTTGATTCCGACTCCTAGAACTCAAGATTTCTTTGAAATTGCCACGAACGTCACAAAGGTTAACGGGAGAGAGAGAAAGTGTTTTTAACGTACGGTTCTATCTGTCAGAGTACTTCAGGCTTAAGTAGCCTCAAATAAAACCTAATGCTCGGGGTCCCAAAAACATCCCCGGGGACAAAATAGTGAAAACTCCCAGAATTTCCTCATGATCTCAATAACTCCCAATTTATCATCAAATAATCACTCTCATTATCCAATATCCCAATAATTGACCCCGTTATGACAAAACCGCTAATTTACCACATAAGACCGTCTCATGCAGAATAACTTGAATATATCTCCATAATAATGGGATCTCATCCATAACTCACAATATGCACCAAAATACACAAATATGCCCTCAATGGGCCTAATTACCAAAATACCCTAACAATCAAATGTGGACCCACATGCATGCATTTAACATCATATTATAATATAATTCACATAAACATGCATACAATCATTTAATGGCACAATTAAACAATTATGGTTGTCCCAACCTACTAATCCAGCCATTAAACCGCATTAGGGATTTCAGGGCATTACAGTAAAGCTTCTTCAAATGTAATTGCAGTTGTAGTTTTAGTTTGCTTAGCTATAACTTACTAGATTTCTTCTTGCACTTAGGCCATACCTTATTGCACTTATTCAATACCAAAATGTGGCATCAATAGAGAATTGGTTGAATTGTGCTCCTTCTGTATTGAAGGCTACTTCCTTGGTGTTCGTGAAGGTCCTGAATTTCTTACATTCACTATACGCGCAGCTGAGCTCTTTGGAGGATTCTAAGTAGATCGTTAAGGAAGCATTTTATAAATTATTCTAATATATTTTTTGGAATGTAAATTTTTTATTTTTTCCTTAATGAAAGCACCAAAATGTTGATGTTAGATTTTTTTCAATTACACAATTTACTTTAAATATAAGGGTTTGTGTTTAACATTTATGGAATGATGAAGATAACAAAGATTATAGTGGTTCAATCCCAAAAAGCTTACTTAAGTCCACTGGTGTGGTTTATTGTTTAGCTTTGAGTAGGAATTTATACAACATTTTTGCATAAAAAAAAAACTGGTATTTTGTACTTCATGACCTTTCTATTTATAGTAGAGTCGTTATGATTATTTTTCTTCAAGTATGGGTTGTTACCCATTTGTTATAGTCAACATTAATTTGAATAAAAAGAAACTAAAATAAATATCTAATTGATTTTCTTATTTAAGGGGGTTGATCAATCAGATTTAATTAACTAACTTAACTATCAAAATCTTCTAAGAATTATTTCTCTTGATTTTTCATCTTTAAAGAATCTTGTTCATCCGAGGGAGCACAACGTTTATTCATGGTTTACGTGTACCAAGTATATTCCTTGTACTTATCCTAGTTGTGAGCCTTTTGCACCTTGAAGTCTGGGTCGATCATATATGCACTCAATCAAATGGGTATCAATCTTCTAGTTGAATTTCACTCACCTTTCTTATGCCCGAATTCCAAGACATACTACACGTCATTTTGGGCGCGCTAAAACTATGCACACAATAGAGGACCAAAATTGTATTATCTCTTTTGTATTTAATATTGTATATAGTACCCAAGGTCCCCCAAATAATTTGTATCATTTAAGTGCCAAATATTTTTTAGGTGTATCACCTAGGTCCTCATTTATGTGCAACTCACTTGGTTTTTAACAACAATTAGGTGGATAAACATTTAAAGGATTCTAAGACCTCTTTATATGGTTCCCATCCAATTTTACGCTTAATATAACAAGAGATATTTGCGGCAAACATATCCAATGTTTGGGGTATGTACGCAACATGGACCTAATCTTTTGTTGTTTTAGCTGAGAAAGTACCCAATATTAATAAAATAGTAATTTTGTTACTGGTCCTCTGTTACTCTTCGTTAGGTGGTGACTGGGATAGCACATGTCACCACCTAATTGGCCATTTGATAATTTAAAAAATAGAACTATATTAATTTATTTTAAATTAAAAAGTAATTTCCAAATAGAAAATATATATTTAATTAAAAAAATTAAAACAGAAAATCAATTAAAAATATATATTACATAAAAATTAATTTTTTTAAACAAAACAAAAATTAAATTTTTTTGGGATGGGATTAGGATTAAAATTTTCTGATTCTTCTTCGTCTTCTTCCTCTACACCAAGCGACTCCTTGGCAACGAGCTTCGACAACGAGCGAAGAGCTTCGAGTTTCGACGGAGGCTCTCAGGCGATGTCTCCTAGGCAACACATGTTGAGATTGGTTAAATATAATGGTTAAGATGTTTACACAATGAGGTGCAAAACACTTAACAGTTTTCACTTAAGTTGAAGTGAAAACATGAGATTGTGCAGTAGGCAGCTAAAATTGACTTTTATCGGTCTAAATTGATATAATGAGGTATCTAAACATTCTCAAAAAGTTTGGAGACACTTTGGGGTCATGCTTGGGGCATTAATACAGAGGCATCTGCATTACATCGCCCGTGGGAGATGACGCATCACCTAAAAGTGTCTAGGAGGAAAAACCCTAGTAGGCGATCCATCGCCTGGGCGGTTCGTACGGAACTGTACAAATGCATAAATTAGCTCCAAATGATGTGTTTAAAAGCTCTAATCCTATTGATTGGAATTAATGACAGTGCCTACACTATAAATAAGGGTTATTAGAGTTGAAAATCCATGATCATACTTTTCAATTCTCTCTAACCTCTCTCTCTCTCTCTCTAGCTCTCAAAGATCATAACTTTTCTCCAAGAAACTCACCAAGTATTGCTTGAATTGGTGAGTTTCAAAGGCATGTTCAATTCCAAATCCTATTCAATCATGGTGAAGCTTCAAGCAACAAAAGGACTGCTTGGTATAAAGATTTTGGACAATGATGCTAATTCGTGTATAAGCCTTAGATGTTCCCCAAATTGAAGATTCAAGTGCTCAAGGCAATGTTGTATCTCTCTAACACTTAACTTTATAATTGTGTTCTTCCATTGTGCTTTACCTCTTTAATTGTGTTCATTATTGTTAGTTTTGATGATTGAATGATTATAGATCTATGTTATAATCATTTAATTATATAATATTTAAATATCAAGATTTGCATTCATACATTGAATATGGTTATTTTATTATTAAGATTTGCATTCATACTTTGAATAAGGTTCTTGATTAGCACCTAAGGTTTGTATATTGAATTATTCTCATTATTCATTGTTGATTTAGAAAGTGTAAAGTCATAAATTCCCAACATTCAAAATCTCTATTTTCTAATTATTTTCTTTTTGTATTTTGCATAATCTACAATGAGGAAAATGTGTTCATCTTCTACAACCTTCAATTCCTTGCGTCAAGATTTGGTTGTATTCATGGGAGATCAAAGAAAACTCTATATGGATATGTGCTACGTGAATGTGGATATAGATTCAAAGTCTTTATCAACAAAGGATGAGACAACTCGATGGGATTACAAACTTAAGGAGATTGGTATCATCAAATTCCTTATTTCTAAATGTATATATTTTAAAGAATTTGAATGAAATGTGTTTGCCACAATATTATTCTGAGTTTGAGTTTATTGTTTATGTTAAAAGTAAAATGGTGAATGTTAATGAACAATTCAAGGGTTATTGTTATACTTATCTTGTATGTAAAATTATTGATCATCATGTGAGATATGGTAATTGTAAAATTAACCATAATGAGATTAGGGTTAAGGAAATTGATGATGAGATCATTGCTATTCTAAATGAATTTGATTGGTTTACTTTAATTGATGATGAGATCTTTGTAACCTTAATTAAATCTAATGTATTCGATGAGGAATTCATTGTAACCCAATTGTATAATGCATTCAATAGGAATGTACGATAACTCTAAAGGAAATTGACATAGTTTATGCATATAGTGATGAGACTAATGCAACCTTAAGAGAAGGTAAAAATGTCAATGCAATTTATGTTGAGAACATTGCAACCTTAAGTAAAGTTAATGCAACCCAAGGGAAGGTGCAAGGATGGTGGTATTATACATGTGCCATCATTCATTCAACCTTTGATAAAACTCTTTTTAAAACATTTGAAAGTGCAAAGGAAGGACTTGAAGTCCAAATGGGAAATGAAAAGAGATCCAAGGTACTAGGAAGGGGCTGTATTGATGTATTCTTCACTAATAGAAAGAAAGTGACCCTAACTAATATTTTTTATGTTCCCGATATGAATAGAAACATTATGAGTGGAAGTCTATTGAGTAAATCCGGTATCAAAATGGAGTTTTAATCCAGTAAACTCATTTTGACTAAATTATGCACTTTGTGACATAATTATTCATTTTGACTAAATTGTGAGAAATAATTATTCATTTGATATGATGATCAAACTATGTACTCTTGATAATGACAATAATTATATGTCATCTAATTCTTGTAATGTGATTAATTCTAGTTCTATTACTTTGTGACAAAATAGACTTTCTCATATAGGTTATAGTAAAATTAAAAGAGTTGTTAAATGTGGATTAATAAATTATGATGTAAATGAGCATGATAAATGTGAATTATGTGTTAAATATAAAATGGTTAAAAAAACCTTTTCCAAGTGTTGATAGATGTTCAAACTTGCTAGATTTAATACATAGTGATTTATGTGAATTAAATGACATGTTGACTAGAGGAGGAAATAATACTTTATAACTTTATAGATGATTGCTCTAGATATACTTATGTATATTTATTTAAGAGTAAGGATGAGACATTTAATGCATTTAATGTAAGGAACTGTTCCTAGTGCGTAGGGGAAATTGCGGTAATGGTAGCATTGTATACAACAATTTTATTTTTTTAATATAAACAACTTTATATATGGATCCTTTAATATGAAATATGTTAATCAACAAATATGTATACGCAAAATTGATACAAAATGATTTACCTCTTGTAGCCTATCAAGAGTCCTTGAAGCTTTTCGTATATAATTTGATCTTCCTATCCTCGCAAGAGTACTCACACCAAGATCTTCCAAGACATTCTCTACACCTCAAGATGTGGGTGGGCACATAGAGAACAAGAATAAAACTTGTGAATCAAAAGTATTCTCAACACATGAGACTCTTGATTATAGGCTAGAGAGAAAGAGATGTTTTTCTTTTGTGAGAAAATGGTGATCACTTTTACTGATACTTTAAAAACTACTTCTTAACCTATTTTCTATCATATAGAATATATAGGCATTTATTATCATAATAAAATAATAGTGATCATTTTAATAATAATAAAAATAAATGATAATTGAAGGCAAAGTCTTACATTTTATTTTAAAACCCTTTTCAAAATGTTTTATTAGTTAATTAAAGGGATATTGGCGGCGATAATACCCAAATTTTTTTCAAAAGTTGCATTTTAATACCCAAATATTTTTTTGGCGGTAATAATACCTAAATGTACAATTTTGGTGCATCCTTTAGTACTCATCGTTAACTGCCCATTAAGTAACCATGTGACATATTTTTATTAGTCTAATAAGCGGCGATAATACCCAATTCTTTTTAAAAGTTACACTTTAGTACCCATTTTTTTTTGCGGTAATACCTAAATCTATAATTTTGGTGCAACCGTTAGTACTTACCATGAACTGCCCGTTAAGTATCCACGTGACACATGGATTTTGGGATGATTTTAGACTAAATTATTTAAATTCTTTAAATATTATAAAAGTCATTTTAAAATTTAAAAAATCTAAGAGATTATTAAAAATTAGATACTAATATGGATTTTGGGATGATTTTGAGTTTCAATTTTAATTTGGGTTGTTCCGAATTTGCATATTTTAGTTTTATTAATTACTTTTGAATAATCTTTTAGATTTTAAAATGGTTTTTATAGTATTTAAAGAATTTAGGGATATTGACGGCAATAATACCCAAATCATTTATAAAGTTACACTTTAATACCTAAATTTACAAGTATAAAAATGTGCCATGTGGATACTTAACGGACAGTTAACAGACAGTGAGTACTAAGGGTTGCACAAAAATTGTAGATTTAAGTATTATTACAAAAAAAAAAAGATTTGGGTATTTAAGTGTAACTTTTGAATTTTTTTTGGGTGTTATCGTCGCCAATATCCCTTAATTAAATAATATAAAAACCAATAACTGATCACCATCAGTAGTGGTACACGCATACGGCAGTCCAAGATACCCTATGCGTGTAACACTTCCTAAAATAAAAGGATTTAATTTTTTCATACATATTTATTTTAATTAATTAATAATTAGACATTCAAATAAGGTATCATCTTTTTAAGGAAAAGATAACAACTCAAATTTAAAAATTCAAAATTCAAAATTTAAATTTTCATTATCATCTTATTATTAATTAAATAAATATAATAATCAAAACCAATTTTGACTATCCATATTTATCCTCTCTCACTTAAATAAAATAATTGGTTAAAATCAGTTTCTTTTATTTCTATACAATTTCGAAATTTGAATTAACGCAATAATAAATTGTGCAACTTTAATTATCACATAATTATATATTTATCCCAAAAAATAAATATTATCTAAAATAGCTCATTCATAGTTTGACTCTTGTATCAACTCTTACCTTGAATAGTGTTGATAGAGCCGCCCTGGGGACCTATGGACCAATAATTCCAAGCTCCAATAAATAATAGATTATGAACCAAAACTCTTTGATTCAATAATCATATTTATTAATCTCATGATTACTCAACTATAAATATGAGACTGCACTCTTGAGAATTAAAGACATATATTTACTGACTACTTTATTGTAACCATAAAATGTCAATTGATATAATCATTACATACAAATTGATCCCCTATTGATGATTCATAATTAAGTGGGAATAAAATTACCGTTTTACTCTTTTTAATTATATCTTGTTTCCTAGTGTACCATTGACTTCACTAGTGAAGGTTAATTCATAATCTGATTATTAATTTGACGTCAATAACCTTTTTAGTTCCAAAAGCCAACCCAATAGGGAACTATCATTCAATCTATAAGAAGATATGGGTTCCATATCTGTTAGGCTATGTCCCCAACCATATACATCATTGAGTCCCCAAAACAATAGTTCTTAGCCATACTCTTAGTATGCAAAGTACATCTGACAAACTGTAACGCATGAATCAAATGATCAAATGACATATATAGGAGTTCATAGTAACTTTAGGATTAAGATCAGTTTGTATATGATCATCAGTTGATGTGTTTTATAATACTACGAAACGATATTCAAACAAGTATTATTAAATCACATCTGGTCCAATTCTACATACTCAATATGCAAAGTACCTCCACTAAAGTATCCTACTACACTAGTAACCCAGATCTAGGTCACATGCATTCATAATACTAGTGGACCGTACTAGCAGTAATTAATCTAAAGATTCCACTACTTTATTTCACTGCGAACTATTTAAGTCCATTATCTCAATCTCGATCCTCTCATAGCAATATGAGATTACGACCACATAGATGAACTTGTGAATTTTCTGATATTTACTTAATATTATTAATAATAATATAGTACATAAGCTACATATTCACAATAATTCATTTCATTTATTCATTTCATTAAAACCATTGTCAATTATAATTGCTTTAAGGACACTATTCCCAACATTTAAAATCTATAAAGCTGAAGTAGAAAATCAATTGGAAAGGAAAATAAAGACCCTTATAAGTGATAGAGGTGGTGAATACTTTTCAAATGATTTCAATGTTTTGTGAACAACATGGTATTATACATGAATGCACTACACCTTACACTCCACAACAAAATGGAATAGCTAAAAGAAAGAATATGACTTATCTTGAGATGATTAACTCTATGATTTTACATGCTGAATTGTGTTATAATTTATCGGGTGAAGATTTGCTTGCTGCGTGTCATATATTGAATCGAATTCTTATAAAAAAGAACATTGTGTCTCCATATGAGTTACGGAGAGGAAAAAAAAGCCTAACTAGGCTATCTTAAAGTGTCGGGGAGCCTTACTTATTGCAAGAGCATAGAGCCTAAACGGACCAAATTGGGTCAAGGGCCATTAAGTGTGCATTTGTAGGCTATGCCTCAAATAGCAAGACCTATAGGCTATTAAACTTGGAGTGTAATGTGATAATTGAATCACGAGAAGTGGAATTCTTTGAGAATATGTTATATTGTGATAGCAGCTCTCAAGAACCCACAATTGTTGGAGAATCTCGTGAAGAGAAAGATCCAAAGGTTGATGAGCAACCTATATTGCCTCAGAGAAGCCAAAGGCTTAAAGAGTTGGGATAAATAGAGAAATGTTCTCAAGTGGAGACACTCCACCTAGTAGAGGGAAACCTTGAAGAAGTCACATAGAAATTTCCTATGATTTTTCAAGTTGAGGATGATCCCAAAACATACCAAGAAGCAATGTCTTCGAGAGACTCCACTTTTTGGAAGGAGACAATAAATGATGAGATGGGTTCAATTATGTCGAACCACACATGGGGAATTGGTATACCTTCCACAAGGTTCAAAACCAATTGGGTGCAAGTGGGTATTTAAGAGGAAATATCACACCGATGGCACATTACAAACTTTCAAGGCTAGGTTAGTATCCAAATGGTTTAAACAAAATGAAGGAATATTTATTTTGAAACGTATGCATCGGTTGTTAGAATAACCACAATAAGAGTTTCATTTGCCTTATCATCAATATATAAACTTTATATTCATCAAATAGATGTAAAAATGACATTCCTAAATGGAGATCTCGATGAAGAGATATATATGGAATAACCAGAAGGTTTTGTTCTAAGGGGAAATGAGCATAAAGTGTGTAGACTTGTTAAATCATTATATGGTTTAAAACAAGCACCGAAAAAATGGAATGCAATGTTTAATAAAGCCATAATTTCAGATGGGTATAGACACAATAATGAGGACAAGTGCTTATACTCTAAGACTTGTGATGACTATGTCATCATGGTGTGTCTATATGTTGATGATATGTTGATTTTGAGTAATGACATGTGAAAGGCATAATAGAAACGAGGAGGTTTCTATCTTCCACTTTCAAGATGAAGGACCCGTTGGGGGAAAGTGAGATTATACCACCACAAGAACTAGAATCTACACAAAATAATGGTTGATAGAGACCAAAGAAAGATTGAGAAAGATAAAGCAAACCCTAGTTGTAGAATATTCTTCTTCAACTTTGATGGACCTTCAAAACCCTTGGAGGACCACCAATTTAAACTTTTCCTTCTTCAATTAAAAAACACAAAACCAAGGCTTATACACGATTCTTATCGCTGTCCTAATTCTCTATTTTCTAGCCACCATTGATGCTTGAGGCCTTTTCTAAGAGGAAATGTGAATTGAGATTGAACAAGCCTTAATCTCACAAAGTCAAGTACTTTCTTTATGAGTTTCTTGGAGAAAACTAGAGATTCTTGGAAGATAGAGAGAGAGAGAGAGAGAGGTTAGAGAGAGATTTGAGAGAGTGATCAAGTATTCCAAAACTCTATTAGTACCTTTTTATAGTTTAGGTACCTTTATTAGGTCTAACCAATACGATTAGAGCTAAAGAACTCGTCATTTGGAGCTTAAAATATGTGTCCGCACAGACATGTCAGGCGACGTGCCACCTGCATGTAGGTGATGCATTGCCTACTAGCAGGTGACGTGTCGCTTGCTGAGGCTCTTTAGCCCCTTACATCCCGGCGAGGCAATGGCTCCAAGGAATAGACGCATCACTACCTCCTCTGACTTGTGATCCCTCCAATGGGCTTACAATTTCCCCAAATGCTACAAACTCGTGTATCACTTTGGACCCAAAAACACAATTTTTAAGTGCCTACCATTGAAGCCCAAATTTTACATGTACACTATGTAAAATTCATTAAGTGTTTTTATACCTAGCTTGTATAACAACACTTATCCTTTGTATTTAACCAATCATGACATTCCCCCACTTGGTTAAATACAAACCTCAACCTCTAGCTTAAACATTTTTGCTGCCTAAAGTAAAGTGCCTTTCGACTTGAACTTTACCTTAGTGAAAATACAACAAAGTCTTATTGAAATCATTGGTAGCTTAAAATATTGAACCAAGTATTCCTTATGATAAAACCAGTGATACCTCACAGACTTTCACTATATCTTTTATTTTCCCACTTTCTCGCTTAGCACTCATATGGCCATGTGCTCATCCCTTCATAAACTTTCCGGGGAGAAACTCCAACTCCCATGAGAGGTGGCACCACCTCTAAGTTCACATAGGTGAAGTTCTTACAACATCTTTGCTACCTTTAGAGATGGTTGTTGCACTAAACTGAACTTCATTAAAAGCCCTTGGCTTAACCCTTACTCAGTAGCAACCAACAGTAATCATCTTGGATGGAACTCACCAAAGTTTTAGTGTTGAAACCATTCACTTATCAATTACTTGTTCTTATCCATTGAACTCTTTCCCTTGTTTTTGACAAGTTTGGAGTTGGGTTGCAATCATTGGTGAATTTATTCTTGTAGGAGTTTCAGTCCCATCCCTTTTGAAGTGGAACTTATTAACCTTCTCACAAGAGGTTTTGTAAATATATCCGCTATGTTCTCACTTGTCTTGAATCAATTGTTTCACATATTCATGTCTTAGACTATTATTTCTAGACTTTCCATTATACACACTATTGTGTGCTCTAGTAAGTGTGGATTGGCTATCACAATATATTGAAATTGTTGATATCATATCTGTGGTAAAAGAGATATCCAACATGAGATCTCTAAGCCACTCGACCTCTTTGTTGGCTGCCGCTAGAGCTATAAACTCCACTTCCATGGTTTAGTGTGATATATAAGTTTGTTCTTGGAGCCCCATGAGATCGCACCTCCTCCAAGAGTAAACACCCAACTGATGGTGGAGAGATTATCTCCCATTCTCGATATCCAACTAGCATTGGAATATCCTTCAAGTATCATTGGAAAGTTTATATAGTGAAGGCTATACTCTTTGATACCCTTAAGGCAACTAAGAATATACTTGGATTGCTAGTAAACCTTCTAAGTTTACTAATTGCATATGCAATATCCACTCTTGTGCAATGAACGACGTACATTAGGCTTCCAATTGCACTTGCCTATTCCAATTGAGCCACCGCTCTTCCTTCATTCTTTTCAAATTTCATGTTGAATCGAATGGTGTATTTGCCTCTTTGATTTTGAGATTACTAAATTTTTCAAGCACTTTCTCGACATAGTGGGTTTGACTTAATACAAAACCCCCACTATTCCTTCTAAATTTGATACCTCAAATGTCTTTCATTTTAAAGTTAGAAGATAGAAATCTCTTCGTTTCTATTATTCATCTCATGTCATTCCTCAAAATCAACATATCATCTACATATAGACACATTAATATGGCATAGTCATCACAAGTCTTAGAGTATAAGAACTTGTCCGTAATGTTGTGTAGAAATCAATTTAAAACAATGAATTTATCAAAATTCACATTCCATTGTTTTGGTGCTTGTTTCAAACCATATAATGATTTGACAAGTCTACACACTTCATGTTCATTTCCTTGAAGAACCAAACTCTCCAATTGTTACATACAGACCTCCTCGAGATCCCCATTTAGGAATGTCGTTTCAGCATCCATTTGGTGAACATAATTGTTATATATAGATGATAAAGCAAATAACAATATTACAAAAGTAGTTCTTGCTACCAGTGCATAAGTGTCAAAGTAATCTATTCCCTCTTTTTGTTTGAATCCTTTGGCTACTAATCTAGCCTTAAAGGTTTGTATGGTGCCATCAGTATGGTATTTCCTTCTAAATACCCATTTACACCCAATTGGTTTGGAACCCTTTGGAAGTTCAACCAATTCCCAAGTGTGGTTTGACTTAATTGAATCCATTTCATCATTAATTGCCTCCTTCCAAAAAGCGGGGTCCCTTGAGGACAATGCTTCTTTGATGGTTTTGGGATCATCCTGTATTTGAAATACTATTGGATATTTCCAAGTTACTTCTTCACTATTACCTTCAACAAGGTATATTGTCTCTATTTGAGAACATTTCTCACATGATTCCAAATCTTTGAGCCCTAGGCTTCTTCTAGGCAAATGAGGTTGCTCACCAACCATTTTAAGAGTCTCCTCTTGAGGCTCTTTAGTTTGAGTTGGTTTTATTAACTTGTTGTCATTGCATGACATGTTCTCAAGGAACTCAACCTCTCTTGATTCAATTATCACATTAGAATCCAAGTCTAATAATCTATAAGCTTTGCTATTTTGGGCATAACCCACAAATGGACATCTTATAGCCCTTGGACCCAACTTGATCCTTTTGGGATCAGTGTTCTTGCAATAAGCAAGACACCCACACACTTTAAGATAACCAATGCTTGATTTCTTTCATTTCCATAACTTATATGGAGAGATATTGTTTTTCTTCATGGGAATACGATTCAAAATATGACAAACAGATAGCAAGGCTTCACCCCCACAAACTAAAACTCATTTTTTGAATGTAATAGCATAACATTAATCATCTCAAGAAATGTTCTATTTTTTCTTTCCACTATACCATTTTGTTGTGGAGCATAAGGGGTTTTACATTCATGTATTATTCCATGCTCTTCACAAAACAAGCTGAAATCATTTGAAAAATATTCACCACCCTTATCACTTCTAAGCACTTTAATTTTCCTTTCCAATTGATTTTCAACTTCCGTTGTATATGCTTTAATCACATTAAATGCTTCATCTTTATTCTTAAGCAAATATACATATGTGAACCTAGAGCAATCATCTATGAGAGTAATAAAATATCTACTTCCTCCTCCAGTCAACATTCCATTTAGTTCACATAAGTCACTATGTATCAAATCTAACAACATAGAGTTTCTTTCAACACTTGGAAAATGTTTCTTTACCATCTTATATCTAATGCATAATTCACATTTATCACGCTCAACATTATTACAATCAATAAATCCATGTTTAATTGCTCTTTTAATTGTGCTAAATCCTATATGTCCAAGTCTAACATGCCTCAAATCAATAGAATTTGAGTAAAGCATATAACAAGAAGAAAATGAAGCTTTATTGTTCACATTGTCAATAGAAGTACAAAGTTTAAACATGCCATCACATGCATAACCCTTTCCCACAAATACATTCCCCTTTGACCAAGTAAGCTTGCCAGAATCTATCACAACCTTGATTCCCGATTTGCCGAGCAAATTACCACTCACAAGGTTTCTACTCATTTCTAGTACATACAAAACATTGGTGAGTAGAACCTTCTTTCCGGATGTGAATAACAAATCAATAGTCCCCTTGCCTTCAACCTTGGACATTTTCTCATTGCCCATTTGTATCTCATGCCCTTCCTTTGAAGATTTAAAGGTCTTGAAAATAAATCTATCATAGGTAACATGAATGGTGGCACAAGTATCATACCACCACCCATTCACCTTTCCATTGATGGCATTGACTTCGCTTAGTGTTGCAACTAGCTCTTCTTTGTTTGAGTTGACTCTTGCTTCATTGTTATAGTTCCTCTTGAACCTACATTCTTTAGTAAAGTGGCCATTCTTAGCACACACAAAGTAAGGTCCCTTGGAACTTTTTAATTGTCCCTCATTCTTCTTGGGCCCTAATGGTTTTTGACCCTTGCCCTTATTCTTGCCAATTCCTTTGCCTTTAGGAGGAGTAGCCAACACATTGGCCTTTGAAGTCTCTCCATTAGACTCTTCCTCATTCTTATCTCTAGAACGGGATTCCTCCTCAATCCTCAAGTGCTTGAGGATTTTCTCCAATGAAATATCTTCATTCTTATGGATAATCTTCTTCCTATAGGCCCTCCAAGATGGAGGAAACTTTGCTATAATGGCACCCACTAGGAATTTTTTTGGCAATACAATGTTGAGTTTAGACAATTTATTCACAATAATTTGCAACTCATGTATTTGGGGGAGAAGGGGTTTCATATCATAGAACTTAAATTCCATATATTGAGTAATAAGGTATTTCTTTGTACCATCTTCTTCCACTTTGTACTTCTTTTCCAAGGCTTCCCAAATCTCCTTGGTGGTATTGGTGTTGGTGTAGAGATCATACAAATGATCCGATAACGCATTGAGAATGTGACCCCTACAAATCAATTCATCTTCTTCGTGCTTCTTCCTTTCTTTGACGACTTCTTGAGTATCATCTTCCTTGGATGCTTCCAATGGTTTTAGGTCTTTATCCAAGACATAGAATACCTTTAGAGTGGTTAGCAAGAATCTAATATTGTCTTGCAAATGAACAAAGTTAGTCCCATCAAAACTATCCACTCTTACAAAGTCTTGAGTCAAGAACTTCAAAGCTGAAAAAGAGTTAAATTCTTCCATGATGTTTTATCTCAGATTATAGAGAATTAGAATGTTGGGGGAGAGTGAGATTACACCACCACATGAACTAGACTCTACAAAAAATAATGGTTGATAGAGACCAAAGAAATATTGAGAAAGATGATGCAAACCCTAGTTGTAGAATAATCTTCTTCAACTTTGGTGAACCTTCAAAACCCTTGGAGAACCACCACTTTGAGCTTTTCCTTCTTCAAATAAAAAAACACAAAACCAAGGCTTATACACGATTCTTATTGCTGTCCTAATTCTCTATTTCCTAGCCACCATTGATGCTTGATTCCTTTTCTAAGAGGTTTGAACAAGCCTTAAACTTACAAAGTCAAGCACTTTCTTTATGAGTTTCTTTGAGAAAACTAGAGATTTCTTTAAAGCTAGAGATAGAGAGGCTAGAGAGAGATTTGAGATAGTGATAAGGTCTTCCAAAACTCTATTAAGACCCTTTTATAAAGTAGACACCATCATTAGGTCTAACCAATACGATTAGAGCTGAAGAACTCATCATTTGTAGCTTAAAACACGTGTCCGTACGAACACGTCAGTTGATGTGTCGCCATGCGTCGCCTACTAGCAGGTGGCGTATCGCTTGCTGGGGAATTTGAGACCCTTTGCATCCAGGCAATGCAACGCCTCCAAAGAGGCGACACATTGCCACCTCCTTTGACTTGTGACCCCTCTAATGGGCCTAAAATTTCTCAAAATGCTACCAAATTTTTTGGGGATCCTTAGATACCTCCATGTATCACTTTGGACCAAAAAAATACAATTTTAAAGTGCCTACAATTGAAACTCAAATTTCACATCTACACTATGTGAAATTAACTAAGTATTTGATAACTCTACAAAATAGAGTTAATTTACCACTTTTTATGTGCTAATTGTTGCTTAATTCTTGAGTTTTTAATTGATTTATTAAGTTTTAAAGTAATTTTGAATTTATTAGGTTTATTTTAATTTTATACATTTTTGTGTATTTTTATAGTTATTTTGTTGTAAAATGTTGTAGTTTAATTATTTGAATTATTTTTGTGTGTTTAGTGGTAAAAATAAATGCATATTTATTCAACTTAAGTGTCAAAACAAATTAAGTTTAAATTAATATTTTCTTTAAATTAATGAGATGTATTTGTATTTTGAAAATATTTTATTTGAAGTTAATTTATACTATTTTATAGAAATTAATTTGCATTTGTTTTTGTTTAAAGGAAATCAAAGAAAGAAGTGGCATTTTTGAGAGAAAGGCAAAGAAAATGGCACCTCCAGCACTAGGCCCAAAGCCCACCTGCCCAGGCCCAATTTCAGCTTCAGCACCCCACAGTTTCCTTCCACCACCCAGCCGAAGCTCCTTCCTTCAACCATCACAGCCCTTCTTCGACTCAAGCTCCAAAGCCCCCAGGTGCCTTCACAGCCTACCTGCTACCTCCCCAACTCAGCAACAAGCCACACGCCTGCCTCTCCTCACCAACCGTGCATCTCTTCAGCAAGTCTCCACGCCTGGGCATGCCCCCAGCCAGCTGCCAACACAAAGCAGCCCCAAAGCCACCAAACCCATGCATGCCGCTTATTGAGCCCAACAAAAATGCTTTTGTACCCTTGTCCCTTTTGCCAAAAATACCACATTTTTACCCTACTTTCTACACATTTTACCCAAAAACATCATAATTGCACCCTATAATTTACCCCTATTTTCCATATTATTATTAAGTTAATTAATTTAATCAATTTAATTAATTTAAATTGATTATTTTAATTTACTCATTTTGGCTATAAATATGGAGTTTTGAAGACCATTTAAGGTGTCCATTTTGGGAGGAGGTTACTATACCATAATTTCTACACAATTCAAAACCTCTCCATTCTCCTCGTCTTCTTCTTCTTTTTTGTTATTTTTCTATGTATTTTTAGAGGAAAAATTTGGGGGTTCATCCTCCAAATTTTCCTATTTATGTTTGTATTTTCTATTCTAGTTATGAGTTTCTAATCTTTTTAAGATTATTAAGGTGATGATGAAACAATATGTAACTAGATAGTGTTTATTTTGTATATTGATTTCCCATTTTGTGCAACAAAGTTTATGGAATTTTCTTCTTTAAATATCTTCTTTCATCTTAAATATCATGTATTTTGGATTGTTAGCATATATTTACACTTTGTTCTTCATTAGTGCAAAAACATAATATTCTTTGTGTAAGATGTGTCATTAAATTGTACACATCCATGCTTAGAACAAAAATATTATGTTTTGCTTTATAAATAATGTTCATTGATTTATTTGTTATTTCATTAGATTGATTTACACTAAATACTTTGAAATTATAGTTTTGAAAAGTGAAGAAAAGTCCTATCTTTTTAGAAGTAATTTGTGCTTAAAATTATAAATCTATTTGGAAAATGATAGTTTAAATTATTTTAACTATCACTAAAACTTGGGAATCAATATACCAATAAATATTATTAAACCTACATTTTGTGGATTCTAGTATCTTAATAATCTTTTCTTTTAACACTTATTTTCAAATCATTATTGCTTTATTTTTATTCTCTTAAATAGCTTTATTTTTCAATCTTTTATTTTATGTTCATAATATTAAAACTCATCAATCTTTGGAGCTAGGTTAGAATTTATTACTTTTGATTTAAAATAGTTTTCTTTTTGATTTTAGACAACTCCTTTGGGTTCGATCTCGTGCTTACATGAACACTATATTCCATATACGATTCGTGCGCTTGCGAGTATAAATTTTTAAAACATACCCGTTTTGGGTCCAAAAGTGTTTTATACCTAGCTTGTATAACGACACTTATCCTTTGTATTTAACCAATCATAACAGGACATTGGAGAGTGTAGTGCTCCAATTTTTATTTTATTTTATTATTAATTGTTTAGGAATTTTAATTTAAATAATTTAAGTTTTAAGTGTTAATTGTGTGAGTTAATTTTTATTTTTTTTATTTATTAAAATTATTTTGTAAATTTTGTGCATGAGTTTTGATTGTGTTCATGAGAGTACATAGTTAGTATTGATAGACTTGTGTATGTGCATGTACATGGTATGCATGGTGAGTATGCAATAGACTACCATGCATTTTAGTTTTTTTTTTATTTAAAAAGGAGAAATTTCTAGAACACTTGTGTTCACACAAGTGTAAATGGGGAATATTTTTTTTTTCCATTTTATTTATGATAAAAAATTTAAAATAAAATAAAATAATGAAAGAGGTAAGGGATTGTTATTGGTTGACTTGAGTTATTTTGGGAAAGTGGAGAAGTGAGCTTGGGAGTGTGAAAAGGCCATGCTTAGCCAAGTAGAGAGAGAGAGAGAGAGAGAGGGTGGGTGTCAATCAAAGGAAGGGAGGAGAGTGATGGGAGTTTCCATTTTTGGTTTGGTAACTTATCCCTTTTAGTTGTCACCCTTATCCCCAATTGATTTCAAGGAAAAAATTTAGGAAATTCAAAAGTAGAACTTACCCTTTTTCTCGTTAGCTTAGTGGTTAGTCTCTAGGGTTAATATATAGAAGGGATAAGAGCTTGAAAGCTCCATTTGGTGGATGATTTCAATAGAGAGGTAGAGGGAGTGAGAGCACGAAATAGAGAGAGAAAGAGAGAAAGAAGGAGAAGAAGGGCAGGGTACGAAAATTCCCTAAGCATGTATTGATTTTGTTGTGTTTTTGAATATCTAAGTTTAAACTCTCTCCTTCTAAATTCTAATATGTTTTCTTTTCTCTTGATGTGTTGTATTTTGAAATCCCTAGGGTGCCCAAGGATTGATTTGCTTTTGTAAAACGTGCCCTAATCTATTACTTTATAAAACGTCGCTCATCTCACATGTGCTAGAAAAGTACCATTTTAAGGAAAAGTTCAGTGGGACCTTGTTAAAACATGAAATTTGGGCTCAATAGTTTGAAATAAAAATATTAAGTCTTTATGCACTATTTGGAAATAAAATAAAATAATAAGTCCCACTGACGTGACTTGAACATAGTTCATAACACAAATTTCTTAATTATTCTTGGTGCTCATCTTGATCATTATTCGTTCATAGGACACCCCACACCATGCATACTCAGACGTCAGAACTCCCCACATCACTGCGTGTGCCAAGGAGAAACCCTATTGTTTACCTGAAAGGGGAGAAAGTAAGGGGGGGGGGGGGGGGGGGGTGAGCTAAAAGCCCAATAAGGAAGTACAAATAAATACAACAATATTAAAGAAAACACAAGAAGAGCATGTTCGTATCGTAAACTCAGGGCAAAACATATCATATTCATACTCATAAATCATAATCATAATCGTAGTCATAATCATACATTATAATCACACATCATAATCATACTTCTTGTGATCATGGCACCCCTATTGTCCATGTCACATCATGAGGTAACCAGCAAAAACATAAATTGGTAAGACCTCCTTGATGAGGCAAACAGGATCTCAGGTCCTCGAATAACCTCAGCGCATCCGCCGTATGAGTTACGTCATATCCTTAGTAACTCCTTTATTGTGTCGCGTTCAACACGCTAGCAACCTATTGCTCTTTATACATCATAAAAGCACATGTATAACTGTTTATATCAAAACATAGAAATTCATACTTTGCATAACACTTGGCTTATCATAACATATGGTTTTCATAACACTTTAACTTTTGCAACATAACAATTCATACCTTTCATAGCACAAAATTCTAACTAACTTCCTTACCTTAGGTCCAAGAAAAAGTCAAGTGCGAGTACGTCACAACGAGCCTATAATCATAATCAAATGTTCATTTTTAAAATCACTTAAGAATACACATGCCCAACATACATATCCCACGTGTTCATGGGCCATGCACACGTGGCACAAGTTGCACTATAGCTCTATTCACACAACAACGTCACATAAAATCATAGAGAATAATGCCAATTCTAACAATTAATCCTTCATGGTTACAAAACAAAAATCATACGAATGAATAATAGGCGTACGTTTGAACGTAAAAATACACTTCCATGTAACATGCATACGTGAGAGTGTTCTTAAAATTAACGTTCAAGTTGATAATTCTACTTGTTCATTTTATAGCCATTTTCTTAAAAATTCAGCAAGTATAAAATAATTTACCACTTAATTATTACTTCATTATTCCTTTAAATCACATATTGTCATTCATAAACTTTATTACAAAAATTTAATTTACTTAAATAATTCATTAGCTTTTAATTTCTCATAAAATAATAATCCCATTTATTATTAAATAACAATTAAAAGAATGTGGCAAAATTTGTAGTTACTTAAAGTTATTAAATATATTCTTTGATCATCTTTAGAAATAATTATAATCAACTATATTGTAAATATATAAAAAAAAACTGCACAAGTATAATTGAGAAAATACATATTTAAAGTGTGGAAAAATCACATTTATCATATACATAGTTTAAGATTTAATTTATTTGATACGCATGTTTTACTTATTTCATTTGAAAGACATTTTCTCCTAAAAACAAAAAATTTCAGCAAGTGTTTTATTACATAAATTTTTAAATAATCAAATTTGTAAGCATAAAAATTGTATAGTTTTCTTTTACAACTTTATAAAAAAACTGTATGCATTTGATTGAAGAAAATGCATTATTAAGTTGTGAAAAATCATCTTTTACTTACATTAGTTCTAAAAATGTGCATCTTTTAAATTATTGACAAATTACACAAACATGAACCAAAATTCAGCAAGCATGAATTTACTAAACTATGTTTTTAATCATGTTTAACTATTAACCTAGCATGCTTTTATAATTTTTATGCATCCCTAGATTCAATTAGCATGCACCAATAATGTAACTATGATTAGAACAATAATTTACAAAAACAATGCCTAGGCACACTACATACACAACTAAATCATGCTTCCCTTATATGATAAAATACCTGAGATAATCATGCTTATAAGTGAGCAAATAAACAACAAAATAAAAGAAACTCTAAGTCTACAACAAGACATATGGTCAAAACCCATGGCACCTTAACAAGAGAAATACCACAAATTGTAATGTGCTCATAATCCAATGGTTTTACAATTAATAATCAAGAAACAAACACAACTTGTAGTCCCTTTAGAACACCATAAGCTGAAACCTACATGAACAACAAGTCATAAAAAAATAATACCAATAATCTCATTCAACATCCACATGAACCCTAGCATGTTCCTATTATCCCAATAACATGAGCAAGTTTATAGAAAATCAAAAGAAACAAAAGCAAAACTTCACATGCATTGTCTACACATCCATACACGACTAGTAACAAACACACACCCAACCATAGAGCCATACACGCCTAGGCTCCCTACAAGATTACAAACAACCATTAACACACATAGGGAATCCAAATCAAACAACAATCAATAACAAAATACTCAAAATGGCCACCACCCTTGATCACACCCCTTAGGAATTTCGAACCACCACAAAAAGAAAAGAACAACAAAGTACTCTTAGATTCAAGAAGGAGGAGTAGAAACTAAAAAAAATAACACCATGAATCAAGAATTCACCCTAGGGATTCGAAACCCTACTTCCCTTCTCCTTCCTTCTTCTTTCTCTCCTTTTCTCACGAGCCTTCTCTTCCTCCTCTATTCACATGGTAGCGATCAAGCCAAAATGAGAACACTCATGTTCTCTTTGTTTTTATAGAGGCCTTAGTGGCCGAACCCTAGCTAGTGGGAAAAGGGCAATGTCCCAAATTTTCCAATTTCCTTGATTCCCTCTCCCATAATCCATGAAATTGACAACTATGGCTATGATTGGATTGTCTTCAAAATGGAAACTTCCCTATGTATCAACACTAAACTTGGCCGAGCACCCTTGCCTCTCCCTTTCTCTCTATACATGTCTTGCACACACACACAATTCACCTCTAACTTACCCAATATAGCTAGAAGACCACTAATAGCCATATCACCAATATCTTTATACTAAATTAAATTAAATAAATATATATACTATCCCATTATTTTCTTTTTTCTAAATTGACCACACAAAATAAATAAATAATAATTAATAGAAAATAAACACCATGCATGGAAACTAATGCATGCTCACCAAGCATACCATGCACATGCACACACACAAGTGCTAAGGGTGCATTTCTACTAACCATGCACCTTGATACACACGACCAAAACTTATGAATTCACAAATAGGATAATTAAATAAAAAAATTAACGAATTTAAATTCACATAATTTCTACCAGCAATTCAAACAATTAAAAATAAATTTATAACACTTAACCATTAACAATAAAATAAAGCACACAAATTAATAATAATAATAATAAATTGGTGCGCTACAACTTTTGTGTTGTTGAATACTACCAAGGAGGTAATGGATTTCCCAAATCTCTTGTTGATTTGATGATGGTTTCATTCTTGGTTATGACCTTGTATTATTGCTTGATGCCTTGAGAAAAATATGTTTCTGTTTTGATCATTTAATTTTGATGAGTATAATGTATATGTTTTTGCACTATTGCTATGATGAATACATATATGGTGATGATATCTTGATTAGAAGTATGATTAAGTTTTTAATTAAATTTTGGAAACAAGGGTATACTTTGGATGCATATTTCGGCCTAGCCTATATTGTTTGGTTCATTTTGTTTCTTTTGAATTTTGATAAGCATGTTCTTGATTAGAGAATGTGGTGTAAATCGGAGCATAAGAAATATGATGTTACATTGTGTATGTATTATTAGAAAAACATGCTAGTATTGTGATGATGAATTATGTGGGAAACAAAATTGAAATTCCATGAATAAATATAGTGTATAGGTTACCAAGGTTCTTTTGTATTTTTATTTATTTATTTTGAGCATGAAAAGTTGTGGTAATTTTATTAGAATAAAGAGCATGCTAAAATTTCTATTAATATAAAGAAAGAAACATATTGAGTTTGGTGTTGATTTTATGATAATATTTTGTGTCTGAAGAATAGATTAAGGTGTATGTTTGAATTAGGAAGCATGCTTTAGATTTTTTTTTTTTTTTTTAATGTTTGATAGTGTATTCGGCCAAGCTTTATTTTTGGAGTTTATGTTTTTTTGGAAATAATTCAATTCTTTGGTGCATGCTAATTGTATTTTTGGAATACATGGAAATATAGAAACATGTTAGGTTAATGGTTTAAAATGAATATGGGTATATTTAAATAAAATAATGTTTGCTGATTTTTGGTTTGTATTTTATGGTGATTTATAAATAAATTAAAAAGAGAGCAATTTATGTCTCAAAATTCATATGTTCAAACTAATATAAGTAAAAGGTGAATTTCATACTTTAATAAAATATATGCATATTTTTATTGTTTAAAAATTGAGAAAAATTATTTTTAAACGATGTCTAAGAATTTGTTTATAAAAAACATAAGTATTATTAGTCCTTTTACCAACTTTCAGATAATTATAATATAATGTGAATTTTGTGACCTAGAATCTTATTTTAAAAAGGGCTAAATTATGTTACATTTTTGGGATTATTTAATTAATTTTTCCAAATTCAAAAGAGTACTTTTTATGAAATTAATTAATTTTGCCAAATTAATTATTTTATGAGAAATTATAAATGTTGTCACATTTCATTATTATAAAATAATAAATGAGATTATTATTATTTGGTACAATTATAACTAACGAACTAGTTTAATAAAATAAATTTTTGTAATAAAATTTGTGAATGAAATTTTATGATTTAAAGAAGTAATATAATAGTATTAATCAAGTGGGGAAATTATGTATGCTTGCTGAATTTGTATGAAAGTGACAAGAAAATAAAGGAATAAAATTTACCAACTTCAAAACAAGTTTTAAGAACCCTCCCACGTATGCAAGGTTCTTCTTTTGAAACCATTAAGGATTACTTAGTAGAATTGATATTATTCTTTTGTGATTTTATATGAAGTTGTTGTATGCTGAAAGTTGTGGTGCAACTTGTGCCATGTGTGCATGAATCATGTACACGTGAGGTATGTTTATGAGGTGTGTTTAGTTTTGCTTAATATTAAGAGGAGTATTTGATTGACTTTTCTAGGCTCATTGTGAAAGACATCTCACATTCTGTAACTTGGATTGAGGTGAGGAAGTTAGCTAGATTTCTTATGCGAATATGTTGAATTGTATGAGATTCCAAGTTATGAGATAAGTTGTTATGTGTGTGTGTATGTATGTATGTATGTATGTAGTGTATGATTTTATGAAAAACAGAGTGTTGTTAGCGTGATAAAACGTGACACAACAAATGAGTTACTAAGGTATGACTTAACTCATAGGGCGGACGCGTCAAGAGGCCCACGAGGGCAAGAGAATGATATATTGGGTTATGCTTTACTAGTTACCTCATAGAACTATTTGCTTTGTTGTTATGATGAATTTTCAGATAAAGTGTATGAGATTATGAAATGTCTAGGTTATGATATTTTAAGTTTATGTACGATGAAAATAGTTTTGTACTGTACTTATGTGAATAATTATTCTTGTTTGTACTTCCTTACTGGGTTTTTAGCTCACCCCCTTACTTTTCCCCCCTTCAAGTAGGCGATAGGTTTTCTGATTGGAACGCATGTAGTAGAGTACGATCTGATCCGTTGGAAGTCAGGCCACAAAAAGTTGGTAGCATGCATTTTTACATTCTAGCAAAACTAAACACAACTAGCAAAACCCTAGCCACATGCATGCATGAAAATAAACAAATCAATCAATCTAATCCTTAAGCATACAATAAACTTCAAAAACCAACAAAACAACCTATACAACCAGATCTAACATCTATAACCAAAAACAACTCAAAACCAACCAAAGATCTACCTTTGATGGTTCTAGCTTGAAGATGATAGTCCTTAGCTTGTCCAAACTTCCTTCTTGGATTCTATACCCTCAAATTGAGCCCCATAGGTTTCACATGCAGATTTTTAAGAGAGTGTTAGAGTAAGAGATTTTAGATGAATGGAAAAACACAAAAACTCTAGAACCCTTACCTTTGTTTTCACTAGATCACCAAAAAGCTTCAAACTTCGAGATCCTCCTTGAACAACCTCCCTTGAACCCTAGAACACAAGATTTATGCCATGCCTGGCTATTAGATCACATGCATGCATATTCCACCCCTTAGGGTTTCAGATTTGAAGAAGAAAAGAAGAGAAGGAAGAGCTATGATCCGAAACTTACAATGCCAAAACTCTTGAAGGTCTCCTTCCTTCAATGGAGAATGAGTGTTCTTGCTCCTTGGAGAGAAAATGGCAGGCGTAGAGGGTAGAGAGAGACTAGCCTGCGGTTTTGGGGAGAGAAATGGAGAGGTTTATTTTTGTTTTCTTGAGGAAAAAGGAAATTAAAAGAAAAATAATGATTGGATGTGTAAGAGGGAAATGATTGGAGGTTTAGCCAATGGGTGAGGTAGCCTCTTACTCTTCCTAGGGTAGGTCTCATAGACACTTGAGTACACTAGGGCGTAGCCTAGCTGCCCATCACACCATCTCTCCTCCTTTGGAAATGACTAAAATGCCCTTGCCTCATTTAACTCACTTCTAATGGACTCAATGGCCCTTTGGTAATTTCACTCTCCAAATTTAACCAAAATTTTACCCTATAGTTTTTAAATATTCCAAGCTAAAATTAATTAAATAAATGTGACTATAAATAAATTTTGTCACTTAACACATAATTTTGGTAATTTACTCAAATTGACCGAAATGCCCTTAGGGGCTAGGGCAAGAATATTCATTCTTAAACCCAGTTGATTGGAATTAAATCCTCAATCAATTTTTCTTAAATTTATTGGCTCGACTATAAAGTCCCAGTGTCAGAAAAAATTAATATTTTTATGTAATAGTATTTCCTATTTAATTAATCCGTGATTTTTACCCAATCAAGGTTTTTGACCCGGTCCACGACCAAAGGTCTCGGTTTCTAATAATACTGCACTTACCACAACATGGCTAGCATTCAAACATCACGACTTCTTGTAACATAAAATGTTCCCCTAACATAATACATAATACAGAAAATTAAAATACTCGAACTAGGGTTTACCCGGTGCCCTAAACGCGGGGCGTTACAACATGGTGATATAGGGCATTCCATGAACAAAGTATGTATGTCGTGGGGTGTGAATGGATGGAAAATGATCCAGAAACGCTGATAAACGTTTTTATGAGTTTTATCACATTTATTTATATTTCAGTGGAACTTTGCTATTTTTTATTTTAAATTGCATAAAATACTTTATATTTTGATTTTAAAAAATGGGCCCATAATGCATGTTTTAATAAGGTCTCGTTGAACCTTTTGAACAATTGTGGTATTTTTTTTAAATAAGCATCGATTAGTATTCTTTTGCAAATGATAGTAGAATATGACGTTTTATAAATGGTATCAGAGACGGTCGTTCATGTTTCAAAGAACCCCTCCGCATACATGCTCAAGACTGGGAAAAACTCATCTCACCTTGTTGTAAGTATTTTCAACTTGTGTTATTTTCTTTACTTTCTTTTAAGTTTTAGTACTATGTTTGCAGACCTTTTTATTATGCCTCGAGTAATTAGGAATTTTAGAAAGAAACTTCTCGAAGAGATCAGTGGGATCTCAAGGGTTCATATAGACGAGGTAAACGACAGAGACGAAAATATTTCAGTCCTCCGAAAGATGTCTGGTGCATATGAATGCATCGAATGGATGAGATGCATCATAGGAAATCACAAGTATGACACTATCAAGTTTCAAGTAAAATGGAGAATGAAATACGACGATGGTAATATAACTGGACACTATTTAGATCAAATGACACACATGCTTTATGACGTAGTCATTAATAAGTTAGAAGATATAGGCTAAAAAGCTTACTCCATGACATTATCTTGCAAGGTGATGTTGTTAACTAGATAAATACGAATAGTCATTAATGAGTCTTCAGTAGAGAAGCATACAAAGTGGACACGCCACGACATTTGGTAGCGAACAACAACAAAACCTCAATGGAGTGGATGGAGACTAAGGACGCGGTGAGGCGAGTAAATCCATGACAATAGAGTTCAACATAGAGGACAATGAGAAACTATGAATCGATGCAACAATGCGGACAAGTAATGAGTTGCGACATGAAGAAACAAGACAAAGGCTATTGGTACAAGCTAAGGAATACCAGGGAACAACAATATAATTAGAAATCCTAAAGATGGATGCTAGAATTTGGTGGGACATGGTTAAACAGACACAAAATTTAGACACCATGACCTGGGCTGATTTTGTACAAGTTTTTAGCAAAAAAGTATTATAGCACTCCAGTGCTAGCATCCAGAGTTGATGAGTTTGTGACAGTGACACAGGGTAGTCTTTTAGTCACAAAGTATGCTCAGAAGTCTGACAGACTGACAAGGTTTGCATCTGAGATAGCCCCAACAGAGGCCATGAGAGTTCAAAGATTCATAAGGGGACTGAAGCCTATGATTGTTAGGGGTGTTAAAATGACCAGTACAGAGCTAGTTAGATATTATGAGATTATGGACAAAGCTTTATATGTTGAGTGCATGGAAGACCGCATATGGGAAGATAGTGCTGCAAGGAGAAAGGCCAACAAGAATAAGGGCTTACAAGAGAGTAATAAGAGGAAGGCTCAAGAGGGTCAGAACATCGACACTAATAAAAGACCTAAGGTCCAGCCCCAATGGTAATCACAACAACAATAGCAATCATGGAAACCACCAAAACTGTAGGACAGAGTTCCCCAATTGCTCTAAGTGTTCACACAGACATTTAGGAGAATGTCAGGTAGGCTCAAACAGATTCTACAAGTGCGGTCGAGCAGGCCACTTGAAGAAGGATTGCCCACAGTGGAGGGCAGGAGCTAGACAAGGGAACAATGGAAATATAGTTATAGCAAGAGTCTTTTCTTTGACCTAGGGAGAGGCAGCCAATAGTAACATGGTTATTACATGTCAACTTTCTATTACTTGTGTGATGTGTAGAGTCCTTATTGATTATGGAGTGACTCATTCTTATGTTGCCTTAAATGTAATTGATAAATTGGGATTACCTTGTAAACTCTTTGGGAGTAGTTTTAGTACAATGATACCATAAGGTGAGGTTATGTTGTCATCTAGGTGGTTACAATTAGTTTCTATAGTAGTCGAGGGCAGGGAATGTCCAGCTGACCTTGTTGAGTTAGATATGTCGGATTATGATGTTATACTTGGCATGGACTTGTTGACTAAGTTTGGAGCAACTATAGAAAGTCGGAGAAAAACAATAGAGTTCAGACGAGATGAAGGGGAGTCCTTTTCTTTTAAGGGAGAGTTGACGGGATTCTGTACACCTATCATATCTACATTGGAAGCTCGGAATATGATGCAGCATGGCTGTTCAACATATTTGGCAAGTGTTGTGGATAAATCCAAAAAAACTGAGCTAAAACCAGAAAATGTTCACATAGTTTGTAAATTTCCAGAAGTATTTCCCGAAGACTTACTAGGTTTACCCCCAGACAAAGAAATCAAATTTGTGATCAAACTTGCACCAAAAACAGCACCAGTATCCAAGGCACCCTACCGAATGATACCTGTAAAGTTGAAGGAACTTAAGACCCAACTAATAGAGTTGTTGGACAAAGGTTTCATTCGACCTAGTCATTCACAATGGGGAGCAGCGATACTATTTGTAAAGAATAAGGATGGGAGTATGAGAATGTGCATCGATTACTGAGAACTCAATAAGGTCACAATCAAGAACAAGTATCCTTTGCCTAGAATAGATGGCCTTTTTGATCAACTACAAGGGACATCAATGTTTTCTAAGATTGATCTGCGATCAGGGTACCATCAGTTAAAGGTGAAGGAGAGAGACATTCCCAAGACAACTTTCAGAACCCGCTATGGGCATTACGAGTTCCTAGTGATGTCTTTTGGACTCACCAATGCCCCAACGACATTCATGGATATGATGAACATAGTATTTAAGGACTTCTAAGACAAGTTTGTGGTGGTGTTCATAGATGACATCCTAATATACTCTAAGACTAAAGAGGAGCATGAGGAGCATTTGATATTGACGCTCAACTGGCTTTGAGAACATCAGGTCTATGCTAAGTTTTCCAAGTGTGAATTATGGTTAGAACAAGTAACTTTCCTAGGACATATAGTGTCCAAGGATGAAATAGCAGTGGACCCAGGTAAGATTGAGGCCATAAATGACTGGCCCCAACCCAAGAATGCCTCAGAGGTCCAAAGTTTCCTAGGGTTAGCTGGTTGCTACCAGAATTTTGTTGAGGGTTTCGCCAAGATTGCAACACCCACCATCAATTTGACCCGCAAGCACCAGAAGTTCACTTGGACCAAGAAATGTGAAGAAAGTTTTCAGACTATGAAAGATAAGTTGATCTCTGCACCGATCCTTTGTGTCCCCACTAAAAGGGAAAACTTTTGTGGTGTATTGTGATGCATCCAAGAATGGCTTGGGAGGCGTGCTAATGAAAAATGGAAAGGTAGTAGCTTATGCTTGGAGAAAGCTCAAGGACTATGAACAAAGGTATCCTACCCATGATCTAGAGCTGGCAACACTAGTTTTTGCACTCAAGACATGGAGACACCACCTATACGGAGATAAGTGCGACATTTACACCAACCATAAGAGTCTGAAATACTTCTTTACTCAGAAAGAGTTGAATATGAGACAACGAAGGTGGTTAAAATTAGTGAAAGACTATGATTGCGAAATTCTATACCACCCAGGCAAGGCCAATGTAGTGGTCGACGCATTGAGCAGGCGGGGACATGGAAGTGTCTCGACCTTGAGTACAATAGAGGCACTATTGCAGAGAGAGATCATCAGTGTTGGAATGAAGTTGGTAACCAGAGGCCTAACAAATCTCACCCTATACAGTCCACCTTACTAGATCAGATTAGGGAAGTGTAAAAAGTAGATGAAACCCTAGCGAAGCAAGAGGCTTTGGTACAAGAAAATGGTCACCCTCAGACTTGTGTACTTGTAAGTGTGCATGTACATGGTATGCATGGTGAGCATGCAATAGACTACAATGCATTTTAATTTTTTTTTATTTAAAAATGAGAAATTTCTAGAACACTTATGTTCACACAGGTGTAAATGGGAAATGTTTTTTTTTCCATTTTATTTAATTTATTTTTAATAGAAAATTTAAAAGAAAATAAAATAAAGAAAGAGGTAAGGGATTGTCATTGGTTTAATTTTTTTTTAATTTAAAAATGAGAAATTTCTAGAACACTTATGCTCACACAAGTGTAAATGGGAAATATTTTTTTTTCCATTTTATTTAATTTATTTTTGATAGAAAATTTAAAAGAAAATAAAATAAAGAAAGAGGTAAGGGATTTTCATTGGTTGACTTGAGTTATTTTGGGAAAATGGAGAAGTGACCCAACTACTCAAGACTTTGGACCATTAATGACTACTTATACATAGACACTAATCTTTAATAAAACTCACAAGTGAAATAATCATAACTTCATTTAAAACTTGTAAGACCAATGTTAAACTACATAAAATTTAAAGTAGGATATGGGATCCCATTATTTTAAAATAAAAACATAACATAATTTTAAATAAATGGATTACATAATAAAGTGCGGAAAATACATATAAAATTTAAAGAGACTTCATCCTCGAATCGAACGCTCAGTCCATCGATTCCATCCCGCCTCAATACACATCCCCAAGCTTCCAAGAACCTTTCCCGCCACCAAAGCTATTTTCCTGCACATATAAACATAAAGGAGTGAGCCTAATGCCCAGCAAGGAAAACCTAACACGTAAACCATATACATAAAATTCATAACGCAACATATAATAAAACATATCACAAACATATGTCACACATACTATAATGACCATTACTACTTGGGGCTTGTAAACTAAACAAGTCATATGCCCATTAGACTTGTGGGGCTTGCTAGCTAAGCAAGTCATATGCCCATAAATTTATTGGGGCTTGTCAGTTATACAAGTCATATGCCCAAGTCTACAACATACATAACATAACACATAAATCATAAGATAACATATAGCATAACATATGATATCCTATCCTATTTTCCTTACCAAAAGTACCGGGATATGAGAACAGGTTTGAGACTTTGGAACACTCCTAGAAACCATCAATGAAAGGGTGAGTATACTGAAGAAAAAGAAATGAAAAGAATGGACGAACTATACCATCAAGAATATACTTACCAAAAACCTTATGTTCAAGATCTTAGATTTCCTATCCAAAAATAAAGAATAAAGTTAGGGTGCTGAGTAGAAAACTATAAGAACTTAAGGAAAACAATACAAAAATGAACTAGAGTTTGGAATACCTTGAACGCTTCTATGACCGATCTAAACCTCGAACCGAAATGTGCTATAAACCTTACTTCCCAAGTGTTTGGTAAGCTTATAATGATTAAGCTTATAATCCCCAACCCAAGTGTTTAAGCACTAAAAAATAACCTAGCAGCTTGCAGCCTCTGAACTTAGCTTGATGAATGAATAAATGGCTGGGTACTAGGTCCTATTTATAGAGTTCAAGAATGAAAAGATCTTCATTTAACTTGAATAAAATAATGGCTTTTTAAGTGGAAAAATATTTGAATTATCGTTCAGCTGAGGCTGAAGACTCGGTCAAAAAGATGCTGGACTTATCAAGAGGTTAAAGATTAAAATGAGAACGTTTTCAAAAATATTCAAAAATCCATCAAAGGAGCCGATATATCGCCCCTAGTAGGCGATAAATTGCCTGGGCCAGTATGCCCGAGGTTCGTCGAGGTGATCGTGTGAAGTTACGTGTTTTTCGTATCCTCGTATTGCGATATATCGCCCCTATAGCTGTGATATATCGGCATACGCTGAATATTTAAACACGAAATTTCACATTTTCAACCTAATTTGAATTGAGTAAGCAACCTTGACTAAGTCCTCTAACGATTTCAAAGCTGCTGACAGACCCTAGGATATTCAAATATTACTCTTCATAAACTTATTCCTCAAAAATACTTAATTATCATTAAACATACACATGACAAGTGTTATTATCTTATTGGGTCTATCTAAACCTTATAATATAATAAATATCACCATCAATATCAGTCATATTAATCAAACCTTAGGTTAAAATTAATATTCTTAAACTATAGGTTAAACTTAGAAAATCTACAAGTGTTACTACGAGTGTCCAATTAAATCCCGGTCTGAACCAAAATCCACAATCATAAAAATACTACAACTATTACTATTGCTACTACTATCTAACTAGCTAAGTAAAGTTCTTGGACTCTACACTCACTGTACAAGAGTAGATATTGCATATGTGGTTAGTAAACTAAGTAGGTTTTCTAGAAATCCAAGTATGGAACATTAGAAGGAAGTTGAGAGAGTTCTAGGGTACCTTGAGAGGACAAAAAAGCTAGGTCTTCAATACTCAAAGTTCCTGAAGATACTTGAAGGATATTTCGACGCCAGTTGGATATCAAGTGTGAGAGATAATCTCTCCACAACCGGTTGGGTGTTTATGCTCGAAGTATTGGTAACTGGTTTACCATATGTGTAACGGTAAGCACGGGGTGGTAGACCAAGAGATTTAAAATAAAATTATTCAAACAATTTTTAAATAACGGATCCATTAATATGCAAAACATTAATCATAGAGAAAGAAAAATATGAGGATTTACCAATTGTAGAACAATCAAGAATCCTCGCTATCTTTTTCTACCTCCAACAAACATCTAATCCAAAGCATCCTCTTGAATACTCAGACCAAGATCTTCCAAGATGTATCTCTACACCCAAAGATGTGTGTGGGCACATAGAGTAATGGTGGGAAACTTTATGATTCACAGGATGTACTCAACTTATGAGATCTTTGAATATTAGGTCTGAGACAGTTTCAGGGATAGAGAAAAATAATACGATATATTTTTCTCTCTTCGAATAACTTAGAATTTTCTTTCTAGAATATTCTATCACTTATCTTTTTTCAAAACCATTTCCATTTGATTGGTTTATAAAAGAATCAATTAAAATTTAAAATTCAAGATTCAAATTATAAATCAATTATTAAATAAATAAAAGAAATATCCAATACCCATTCTTGGACCTTGTTACACGCCAACCACAGTGCATGCACTATAGTTGGCGTGTAACACATCCCTGATTTCACGGATGTTTTCAAACCACTATTTAATTATTATTTAATAATTATTTATTAAAAAATATATAAACCTGATAACTTATCTTATTAAATTAATTAAAGAATAAATATAATTTCAAATTCAAATCCAATTTGAATTATTTGAAATATCTTTTCACATTATTTAAATAAAAAAACTAATTAATTCAAAATTAATTATCTTAATTATTTAAATGCTATTTTTGAAAATCCCTATTTTATTTAGAAATATTTTTTGAAAATTATATTAATTAACTTATCTTAATTACATATTTGACCCCAGAGAACAAATTTCTTCCAAATATGCCATTTTTCCGATTTTTCCCAATTTCAACTCTTACATTGAATAGTGTTGATAGAGCCATCTTGGGGACCTATGGAACTATAATTTCAAGATCCAATAAATTTAGATTATTAATTAAAATTCTTTAATATAATAACCTTAATTTATTAATCTCAATATTATTCCACTAAAAATATGAGACTGCACTCTTGTAATTATAGACATTTATTTATTGAGTACTTTTAAGTATAAAAATTGTCCATCGATTTAATCACTACATACAATTTAATCATCTTAATGGTTCTTAATTAATGTTTAACGTCTTTAATTATATATTGTTTCCTCAAGTACCATTAACTTTACTAGTGAAGGTTAATTCATAAACTGATTTATGAATTTGAGCTTAATAACCTTTTGGTTCCAAAATCCAACCCTTAAGAGAACCATTATTCAATTCATCTCGGAAAGGTATAGATTTCATATGTGTATATTATGTCATCAGCCATTTACATCATTGAGTTCCCAAAACAAAAGTTTTCAGCCTGATCATTTTGACAAACCATAACGAGTGAATCAAAGAACTTATATGACATAAACAGGAGTTCATAATAATTTCAGGATTAAGATCAATTTGTATATGATCATCTTATTGATATGTTTAATTAATACTTATAAAGTAAACAATATTATTAAGTATTAATACCATATCAGGTCCCGTTCATGTATAACCATTTTATACAAAGTACCTCCACTAAGATGTACTACTACACCAGTAATCTAGATCTAGATTTCATGTATTCATAATACTAGTGAACCGTACTTACAGTATATAATCGAAAGATTCCATATAACTTTGTTTTACTGCGAACTATTTAAATTTGTTCCCTACAATCTCAATCCTCTTGTACCAATACATGATTGTAGTCACAATAACGAATTTGTGAGTTTTCTGATATTCATATAATATTATTTTATCAATAATAATAAACAATTAATATATGCTAAAAATTCATTTCAATTATTTATTCATAAAATATTGTTCAATACATATGCTTTAAAGGACACTAATCCTAACACGTAGGACGAGCAGTTTCTTGGGGTTCCAAAAAACAAACATGTTTTTCACACTCAACCATGGAGGCCAAGTTTATAGCTCTAGCGACAACCGACAAAGTGGCCAAATGGATTAGGGATCTCATATTTGCTAGTGAATTAATGGTACTTAAGGAACAAGAGGAAATTACAAGGGTAAAACAATAATTTTTACCAGCTTTAATTAGCAAACCAATAAATGGAGGACATAACTACATTTATTGATTACATCAATGGACTACAAGAGAAAACTTTGTAAATATAATTCTATAAATACTTAGAGTGAAATTCAATATCTATAGTGGAGTAATAATGGAATTAATAAAAAAAGATTATTGAATTTGTTGACGCGATTTTTCGCCAACAGTGAATTATATGAATAAATAGGATGGATTAGTACTGGATGATAAACCGTAATTAGAAAATGATAATAATCGAGAATGTGGAAACTAATTGCAGAGAAAGATGTTCACTCCTTTTTTACGTGGTTCGGAGGCTAAAATCCCCTAGTCCACGAGTCAATATTATTGATCTCTCCTTCCTATTTCTTACAAAGTACTTTCATTACAAGAAGAATCCAACCCCCAACCCTACCTAGGGTATTGGTATTTATAGGAGAATGATCCCTGGGTAGGTGTAGGGGTCATCCCGTGATCCTTTGATCCCTCACATCATATCTGTTACATCACTGATTAATATTTACATTTTATATTACAGTGTGGTCTAATCATTAGGTAAAACGGATCATGGGCCGCATGGTCTAATTTAGGTGCGTGACATCTGATCACGCACGTTTATATTGCGTATCCGGGGATTCGGGATAGAACAGACACGTGATGTCTGTTCACGCACGTTTACGTTTCATAGTCAACGTTATAAAGATCCTGGGGTATGTCAAACCTCTGGCGTACCACGAGCTAGCGTACTACCAGCTCGTGCCTATGGATGCTGCATTCCACAAGTGGTTCCATGCAATGTGTTGCCACGAACTCATCATCTCGCGCTATTTGTGTAATGCCCTACTACCTTAGAGCCGTTACTAAGTGGGTTTAAAATGTGCATTTAACTTGCTAACCAAGAATTTAGCTCAAAAGTGTAACTAAATTGTATTAAAATCACATAATTTGAAAATGTAATCATTGATTGAAAATTATAAGTGTTTTACATTAGGGATCCCAAAAAGAAATACTGTTTACAAATATTTACAACTCAAAATGTGTTTAAAGGCGACTAAACGACAAAATGAGATTTAGTACAAAGCAACTCCCAAAAATACCCCTGGCCGTGGCAGCCAGGCAGACTAGACATGTACGTGTCGCCTCACGCTCTCCTTACTCAAGGTTGGCCAATCTTCCCCTTGCCCTTACCTGCACCACAGAGCACCCATGAGCTGAACCCCAGCAAGAAAACCCATACAATTAGATAACATATGCATATAAAACACTCAACATATAAAAAGGCCATCGATAGGCTATACACATACGGCCATGCCATCCTAGGCGCTTTACCAGGCCCTAGGTTCGCGGTCCACACCGTGAAGATATCCTAGGTATCCCTTAGGGTCTTACCCTGGGAACTCACACTCTGCGTGCTAAACACTACTACCGGGCCCTTGCTGCTCTCGGCCTTCGCCGTTCTCGGCCATTGCCATTTTCGGCCTTCACCGTTCCCGGCTCTTGCCGATCATTCACATATTTGCATACATAGTATAATTAATCAAACACTTAAACATGTATTAACATAATCAATGGGCTATGCCCTACACATAATCATACAGGGCCATGCCCTGCAACACAACTATGGGGCCTCGCCTTGCTCTATGGGTACAGCGGTTTTCTTACCTGTGTCTCGAGCTTCTTGTGCACCGAAATCACGAGCACAGTCCTCTAACCCGAGCCTCACTGAAAACCTAGTCACAACACATACATAACACTATCATTACTAACCAATTATAATAATCTCCCGGAACCAATCACATGCTCTCAGGACCTCCCCGTTCCCCACATAAGGTAGCGGAAGCATCCCCCGAGCCCCCTGGGCAAAAGCCTAAAAACTAAAAATTTCCCCTGCCCAGAAATGGCCTAGCGTCGCAACACTAACCCATAAGGGCCGCGGCACCCAGAATGGTGCCCTTCCCCTGATGCATCCTTGCGCCGCGGCACGGAAGAACAGGGCCGCAACGCCTATACGCGAACCCAGAAATCTGGGTTTTTCCCCAACATTTTCCCGAGCCAAAACTCTTCCAAATCAACCCCAAGACATACCTAAGTCCCAAATTCAATCAAAAACCCCAAATAAACCATAAAGCAACCTAAAAACATCAATAGCAAGCCCATACACATATTCAAACCCATGATTCACCTAGTGGCTTCAATTTCACAAAAACTTAAACCACCATTTATAAAACTTAAACCTCCCTTCAGAAAACTTAAACCATACCAGAAATTAAACTTCAGAGATGCATGGAACCCTCACCTCAAGTAGAAATTCGACTTTAAGCTGCTTTCCCAATCCAATTCCAAGCTCAATTCCTCTAATCCCAATCTGAACTTCACTCCAATAGTCCACAGAACAACACACAATTCAACTCTCAAACCATAACATTCTTAACTGAATTTTATCAAATAATTACTCAGAATTTCCTTACCTCAATATGTAGAACAACCTCTAGATTCTCTTTCCTTGACTCCCCTCTTGATCCCACAAAAATTCAGAGATCTTCCTTTCTTCCTTCCTGTTTTTCTCTAGTTTTCTCTAGGGCTCACCAAACATAACTCTTGCATAGGCAAAAAGGTGAGAACGTTCTAACCTTTCCTTCAGCCAAAGTAATCTATTACCTAAGCCAAAAGACCCAATTTCCCTCCCTTCTAACCTATATTCTAACTAATCCTCAAGGGCAACCTAGACTTTTCCCTACCCTCTTGCAAGAATACCACTTTCCCACTTTATAAAACTATCCTCAAGAGTTACCTATGGTTACCCAAGTTGCCAAAGTGCCACTAACCATTCCTCAATAACTTCCACATTCCCAAAATACCCCTAGGCTCCTCCCAAGCCTGGTATTTAACCCCATTGTGACTTTTAGCGAAACAGCTCACTAGGACCGTCTCGGAACGTGCATCACAGTATATATCACCATTATATCACAAATATCACGTATATCACATTTATGCCCCTAGCAGCCAAACGGGGCCCACATGCACATTTAATTGCCTAAACATACATTCTAATCGCATATTCATTAAATTCACTTATATTAATACAATATAACAATTATTGCCCTCCAAGCACGCTAATCAAGGACCCAAGCCTTATTAGCAAATTTGGGTCGCTACAATTTGTCTAGGGAATCGTGCTAAACTTCCCCGAACAAAAGATGACCACGTGCAACATTAATCATATCCTTTTGCTTGCCAGCTGTACCCGAGTTGCCTCAAAAGGTACGTGCTGATTTTCAGGGCGTACATTTGCTCCCCAAGTCCCTACTCGTGTTCTAGGATGTCACTTCTGACTCACACGGTGGGGACTTTTAAACTCCCATGGTGATCATCCAAACCCTGCCCATAACTTGAATACTAGACACGTGGGATGCCGTGATTGGCGTTTACTTGGGTTTCGAGGATTGCATTAAATGGTCTGGCCACCTTTTTGCCGCCGTTTCATTTTTCAAATCATGACCCTCGTATCTCGCATCAGCTTGATCAGACGACCTTCATTTTCCTTTGCCTTTTACATATAAATAGGGCTGGCAATATTCAGTGTTCACCACCTTTCATTCGAATTAATTCTCCATTTTCTCTTCTGAGCCTAGAAAACTCTTCTTCTTTTCCTGATTAAATTACTCCAAAATCTCCATAATCTTTCCACAAAAAACCCTCAGAAACCCAGGCATCAAGAATTTCTCCCGGAACATTTTCTCTACGTCGCTTGTATCTTTCATTTGAAGAATGTATTCTAAGTTTCCTGTCGTTCCGAGGCTTGTTTGTTTTGTTTTTCTTTATTGTATCACTTTTCCATGTGAATCTGCACTTTATAGTAACAAACGGTACGCTGATTCTAAATAACTCTGGTGCATAAGTTTCGATTTTAGGCTTATTGAGTAGATCCTAATGTATGCGTAGGATTGTGATGTTCATAATTAGGAAATTCTTGGGTGACTTCTGGGTAATTTCCGGGTAAGTGTAGGGAATACCCATTTGGGATATGGAAGACGAGAGGTTTTTAGGGTATAAAACCAGGTAGCTTAGGGGTCACGCTTCTTAGGCGGTATGTCTCTAAAAACCTGTCCCCCAAGGTAAGCAATAGCCTGACCCTCTTGACACACGGATCCCTGAGCATCAAGGGTCTGTTGGAAACCTAGCCGCGTGCCCACGATAGCTCGTGGCATCACATCGCGGGCTGAAATTACCTCAGCTCGTGGATAAAAACCTTTGTCCTTTCTGCAGTTTTGCAATTTCATAGCTTTTAGGTCGCCTACTAAGTATTTCATCGTTCTTGTTCGCTAGGCGATCAGATGGCGCCCAAAAGGAGTGTGTCCAAGAAAAGCGCGGCCGACTCGTCGTCCCAGTAATCCAACAGGGGAAAGGAGGTTGTGGTTGAATCCCCCATCCTCCAGTTCGGCCCACAGTGGAGAGGGAGATCGAGGTGGGACCTGATGCTTAATTTGAGGCGGAGAGGATAGTCTCGAAGATCATGACCCAAGGGAGGGTCAATAAAATTATGCTGTCCCATAACATTGAGATTGGGACTAGCGTTCTTATCGCCCGACCTCCCTTTGAGGGGGAGCGAAGCTGCGCACCCCTCAAGGAAGACTTTGCGGCTTGAAGTGAGGAGCACTTGAGGGCCAAGGCCTTCCTCCCCCTCGACCAGTACTTTGCCGACTTCATTAACTATGTGAAGTTGGCACCATTTCAACTTCCTCTGAATTTGTATTGTCTGCTGGACGGGCTGAGGTATCTTTTCCTAAAGCAGATGTGGGAGGTCCCCACCCCTACGAATATCCTCTACTTCTTTTTCCTTAAGGCGAGCCCGGATCAACGAGGATGAGGTGACGGGTTCTACTACCTGACCCGCTTCCCGAACTCACCTGCAGTCATCGAACTGCCCAGCCATCCCGACGACTTCAAAGACTAGTTCTTTATGTCGAATGGGTTTCACAACTGCGACTACCATTATTTCAACCGTCCTCGTAAGTTTCCTTTCTATTCTCAGTTCGCGAAATCAATATATTATATTTTTTTCTTTGTCTTTTCACGCGTATATTGATTAGAGCATCACCGTGCAGCCATTTTTGTGAGGACGACCAAATCAGTGACCCTTGGGGGTCAATATGACACTTTGGCAGGGCTTCCGCCCAGTGAGTAGGACTACTTCCAGCTCGTGTCTGATGAGACGATGTTGGCGTGTAAGTTAATTTCTGTGGGCCAAACTCTGGCCTTGCGGAGGACGCGGGCTAGCTACCCAGTAGCTCGCGAGAAGGTGCCTATCCCCGAGGGAGATGCCGCAGTCGGCGATGGCGATGAGCAGGACGAAGAAAATGAGGTGCCACTCATGCGAAAAAGGCGAGCTCCTGAGGGTGCTCGGGGCCTTGATGTGGAACGGGCTCAATCGGGGGCAGCAGCCGGCCCCTTCGGCCAAGGTAACCCATACCCTTTTAGGGACCTAGACAGGGCTGCCGCAGACCTTAGGCTTGTTAGGTTTAACCCAAACTAGCTCGTACACCGTCACCAAAATGACCCAGACCGTAACATAACCTTGCTCCAGTGCGTAGATCAACTAGTATTACGCCATGCCATGGGCCGTCCTAGGGGTACCGTTGTAGTAGACAACACCTTGTCCTTTAGGTCGGCCTCCTTTGAGGAGTACGGGACCAACCTTAGGTCATGGCCCTCCCTTCTCGAGGGTGTAGTCGCTCCAGGACTTAGACAATACGTAGAGGAGTCCAGTCCTGAGGTAGATCTGGACCCAGAAGCCTTTCTGATTCATGACATAATAAACTTAGATTCCCCTATAGAAGCTTCAAGGCTGGAGGTCGTGGCAATATACTCCTCCTCTAGCTCGAAGGGTAGGACTTTTTCAATACACCTTTAGATTTCCCTTGTAACAAAATAACTTTACATGTATAATAATGTCCTTTTCCTTCTGTTTCAAGCGAGGCAATGGCACAGCCCGGAGACAACAACCTACGTTCCATATTCCAGGGGGGATCCCTTCCTTCGGGCCATCCGGGCCACTGGTAAAGAGACCCCGGCTGCCCAAGAAAACTTCTCCCACCTCTGGGACAACCTCCAAATACCCTGCCAAGGGGAGAAGTCAGACCCCCACAGCCACAGAGAATATGCCTCCACCTCCCCCACGACACCTAGCCCCTACCCAGGAACAGGTGGCACCAGCTGGAACTCCGCCAGTCCCTACTCCCACCGTGCGCATCCCGGTTAATGCCCAAGATCTGGAGAAAATCCCAGACACCTTCCGGGGAACGGTCTATGAGACCGCGAGCTATACGATGGAGCATTATTACAAGGACAATCTGAAGGACTTGAGGGAGATCGAGGCCAGGAGCCCCGAGAATGTCATAGTGTCCGCGCTGGGGATGAACCTCAAGGTAAGCCTACTTAGTTAAATTTATTCTTTTGCTTTCTTCCCAGCACGTGCATTACTTTCTTTACTTCTTTGCAGGCGGCTTTGGCCCTACACCGCAGCGTAGCTCAGTCCAGGGCCTGGAATGACGAGCTCAGGGGCGAGCTCCAGATTGATCAGGCCGCCCTGGCCACTGCCCAACAACAAGAGCAAAATGTCAAGGCTGCCTTGACGGCTGCCCAAGAAGGCGAGCAGGCCGCGCAAGCCTCCTTGGCTGCTATGAAGGCTGAGCTCGTGGAGGCCAGGGCTAAGCAGCTGGAGGCCGAGGCCACTACCAAGGCAGAGAAGGTGTCCTCCAGCTCCTCCATGGAGGCCATGCTCTACCACTACTGGGCCTTCAACCAGGATGGAAACTTCTCTTTCCTAGCCCCCAAGGTGTGGGAGCCTTATCTCGTGAAGTTCAAGGCCCTTCTTCAACAGGAGCCACCTTCTGAGACTGGGGAGACCTCTGCTGCCGGCGAGCAAGAAGCCGAGGAGGTGACTTCTTCGGGGTGTCCTGGGGAGTCCTAGTTTATTATTTTTGTTTAAAGAACCCCTTTCTCTTCCTTTTTTTTATAACCTGCCATTTTTTGCGTGACACGAGGTTATTTTCCTCGAGACCACTCGTCTGTACTTTTAAATATCTATTTTTTCACTTAGTCCTTGATTTTGATTATATATATTTTTTATATGTCTATAACTCGTTCATCCAAGATAGACACTTAGACTTTGTTCGTGACCAGAATTGATCCTGATTTACATCTTTCCTGTTAAACATCAAGCCTTGGACCTGGTTGTATCCAGGGTTTTAATTTAAAACTTAGTTAGTGTTAGTATGATTGATGCCATGTGTTTTTTTAGGAAAAACATTGGTCAATCAATTTTTACTAACTTCCATGTTTTTACCTGGTCGTATCCAGGATTTTAATTTAAAACTTAGTTCGTGTTAGTATGATTGATGCCTTGTGTTTTTTAGGAAAAACACTGGTCAATCAATTTTTACTAACTTCCAAGTTCTTACCTGGTCGTATCCACGATTTTAATTTAACACTTAGTTCGTGTTAGTATGATTGATGCCTTGTGTTTTTTTTTAGGAAAAACACTGGTCAATCAATTTTTACTAACTTCCAAGTTTTTACCTGGTCGTATCCAGGATTTTAGTTTAAAACTTAGTTCGTGTTAGTATGATTGATGCCTTGTGTTTTTTTTATGAAAAACACTGGTCAATCAATTTTTACTAACTTCCAAGTTTTTACCTGGTCGTATCCAGGATTTTAGTTTAAAACTTAGTTCGTGTTAGTATGAATGATGCCTTGTGTTTTTTAGGAAAAACATTGGCCAATCAATTTTTACTAACTTCCAAGTTCTTACCTGGTAGCATCTAGGATTTTAATTTAAAACTTAGTTTGTGTTAGTATGATTGATGCCTTGTGTTTTTTTAGGAAAAACACTGGTCAATCCATTTTTACTAACTTCCAAGTTTTTATTTCCTTCTCGGGGTATGTGCCCCCCAAGTAATCAGAAAGAGAACTTTCTCGGTTACTTCGGACACGACATCTTTCAAATCCACACGCACACGGAAATGTGCAACGATATTAGAAATATACTTCTCATTTTTTTTTAAAAAAAAGGGTGGCTTTTATTATTAAGCCTTACAAAGGTACGATTATTGACAATATTTATTTAGGTGCACAACGTTCCATGTCCGTGGGACTGTTTCTCCATTAAGCCGAGCTAGTTTAAAGGTCCCTTCCTTCACAACTTCTATTATTTGATAGTGTCCTTCCTAGTTTGGTCCCAAAGCTCCGTCTTTGGGATCCTTACCGGCTAAAAAGAGTCTTCGGAGCACTAGGTCGCCTAAGTTAAAGATGCGTCTCTTGACCCTTGAGTTAAAATAACGAGTGATTTTTTGTTGATAATGCGCGAGATGTAGTTGTGAAGCTTCTCATTTTTTGTCAATTAGGTCGAGGGATGCGCTGAGCAATTTATCATTCTGCTTTGGGCTGAAGGGCGGGACCCTGTGCGTAGCTATCTTTATTTCGATAGGAAGGACAGCCTCACTTCCGAAAGTCAGGGAAAAAGAAGTATGCCCCATCGAAGTTCGGTATGCCCAGAGCTAGTTTAAAGGTCCCTTCCTTCACAACTTATATTATTTGATAGTGTCCTTTCCAGTTTGGTCCCAAAGCTCCGTCTTTGGGATCCTTACCGGCTAAAAAGAGTCTTCGGAGCACTAGGTCACCTAAGTTAAAGATGCGTCTCTTGACCCTTGAGTTAAAATAACGAGTGATTTTTTGTTGATAATGCGCGAGATGTAGTTGTGATGCTTCTCATTTTTTGTCAATTAGGTCGAGGGATGCGCTGAGCAATTTATCATTCTGCTCTGGGCTGAAGGCCAGGACCCTGTGCGTAGCTATCTTTGTTTCGACAGGAAGGACAACCTCACTTCCGAAAGTCAGGGAAAAAGGAGTATGCCCCGTCGAATTTCGGTGTGAGGTTTGGTACACCCAGAACACTTGCGGGAGCTATTCGGGCCAGACTCCCTTAGCCTCGTCCAACCTCTTCTTAAGGCTTGCCTTGAGCATTTTATTTACACCCTCGACCTACCCATTAGCCTGTGGGTAGGCCACTGAAGAGAAACTCTTAATTATTCCATGCCTTCCACAAAATTCAGTGAAGAGATCGCTATCGAACTGGGTTCCATTGTCTGATACGATCTTCCTTGGCAGTCCAAACCAGCAGACGATATTCTTAACTACAAAGTTGAGGACTTTCTTCGACGTTATTGTTTCCAGGGGTTCTACTTCCGCCCACTTCATGAAATAATCAATGGCCACTACTGCATAACGAACTCCTCCTTTTCCCGTGGGCAGAGCTCCAATTAAATCAATTCCCCAGACCGCAAATGGCCATGGGGATGATATCATCTTTAGCTCGACTGATGGAGCTCGGGCGATCGTGGCAAACCACTGGCACTTGTCACACTTTCGGACGTAGGAAATTCAATCCTTCGATAGAGTGGGCCAATAATATCCTTGCCTTAAAATCTTTAAGCCCAGGTTTTGCCCCTCAGCGTGATCCCCACAAAAGCCTTCATGCACCTCCTGCAAAATAGTTTTGGCCTCCTCTGGCAAAACACATCGCAGGAGAGGCAAAGAAAGGCCACGTCGGTACAACATCCCGTCTACAATTGTATACCTCGGAGCTTGATAGAGTATCCTCCTCGCGTTGTTTCGCTCTTCGGGTAACTTTCCTGTTGTAAGGTATTCGACTATGGGAGTTATCCAGGTTGGCCTGGTGTCGTTCATCTCGACCTCTCTTGTATTCTCCTCCACGCTTGGCCTTTCCAAGAATTACACCGGTATTAGGCTCAAGGTTTCGGCCTCCTTGGAGGTGGCAAGTTTTGCTAGAGCATCTGCATTGGCATTCTGCTCATGAGGGATCTGCTCAACTTAGCTATATTCAAAATCAGACAGCTCCCTCTTCACCTTGGCCAGGTAAGCCACCATCTTGGCTCCTCGTGCTTGGTATTCCCATAATACTTGGTTTACCGTGAGCTAGGAGTCGCTGTAGCATTGGATGACCCTGGCCTTCAACTACTTAGCCACTCTAAGCCCAGCCAATAGAGCTTCGTACTCGGCCTCATTGTTGGACGCCTCAAATCCGAACCGTAGCGCGGAGTGGAAACGATGCCCCTCTAGGGATATCATAATGATTCCAGCTCCGAACCCGTTCTCATTAGATGAACCATCCACAAAGACTCTCCACATGGCCTGCACCGGTTCTCCTAAAGGTTCCTCTTGGAATCCAGTGCATTCAGCCATGAAATCAGCCAGAGCTTGGCTTTTGATTGTAGTCCGTGGGACATACAATACTTCAAATTGGCTGAGCTTAATAGCCCATTTCAATAGACGCCCCGATGCCTCAGGTTTCTGAAGTACCTGCCTTAAAGGTTGATCGGTCATGACGTGGATTGAATGGGATTGGAAGTACGACCTAAGCTTTCTGGAGGCCGTGATAAGGATGAAAGCCATCTTTTCCATTAAAGGGTATCTTGATTCAGCTCCAAGAAGTTTTTTGCTAATGTAATAGACCGGCTTTTGAACACGACCCTCTTCTCGGACTAGCACAACACTAGCCGCATCTTCCGTAATAGCTAAGTAAAGAAAAAGAGGTTCTCCTACTATTGGTTTAGACAACACTAGAGGCTCGGCTAAATGTGCTTTTAGATCAAGGAAGGCTCGCTCGCATTCCTTGGTCCATTCAAATTTTTTATTCCCTGGAGCAGGTTATAGAATGGCAAACATTTGTCGGTTGACTTGGAAATAAACCGATTAAGGGCTGCCACTCTTCTTGTTAGATTTTGGACGTCCTTTCGGGACCTGGGCGGCGCCATGTCAATCAGTGATCTGATTTTTCAGGGTTCGCCTCTATCCCTCTAGTGTTGACTATGAACCCTAGAAATTTTCCTGATGCCACTCCGAATGTACACTTTTGGGGATACAGACTTATACCATACTTCCTCAGGATCTCAAAACATTCCTTCAAATCGGGAACATGGTTATCAGTAGTTTTTGACTTGACGAACATGTAGTCAACATACACTTCCATGTTTTTCTCGATCTAATTAGTGAACATTCTCTTGACCAATCTCTGATATGTAGCTCCCGCATTCTTCAGCCCGAAGGGCATGACTTTATAACAATAAACGTTGGTCGGAGTCATGAAGCTAGTATGCTCCTGGTCTGCAGGATTCATAGCGATCTGGTTATAACCTGAGTATGCATCCATGAAGGACATGAGCTCGTGCCCCACAGTGGCATCCACCAATTGGTCAATCCTTGACTCGTGCCCCACAGTGGCAAGGGGAAGCAATCTTTGGGGCATGCTTTATTTAGATCAGAAAAGTCGATGCAGGTCCGCCACTTTCCGTTGGGTTTTGGGACCAGAACAGGATTGGCGACCCAGATCGGGTATTTTTCCTCGCGAATAAAGCCGCATTTTAAAAGTCGAGCTACTTCCTCTTCTAGGGCCGCAGCTTGGGTCATGCCCAGGCACCTCCGTTTCTAGGACTTCGCAGGCATGTTTTTGTCCAAGTTAAGGGTATGCATGATGATGCTCGGGCTGATTCCTATCATGTCTTCATGAGACCAGGCGAACACATCTAGATTTCCTTGTAGAAATTTCAGGAGCTCCGTCTTTCTCTCATTATTAAGGTTTTTCCTGAGCCTAACCACCCTCGAAGGGTCTTTAGGATCGATGTTTACCTCTTCGAGCTCTTCGATAGCCTGGAGCTTGGATCTATCTTCGCCTATTCTCAGGTCGATATCATCACTCAGGGTGGTACCTACGCCACCGGCTTGCTGAGGTTTTTCTATCCCAGGATCAGTTCTTACTTCCTGGGATTCCTCGTTCTCACCCTGAATGGCCATTGTCTGCTGCCCAGGTTGTGACTTTCCCTTCATGGAAATGCTATAGCATTCCTTGGCAGCGAGCTGATTGCCTCGGACTGTACATACCCCCATAGAGGAGGGAAATTTGACTACAAGGTGGCGTACATAAGTTATGGCTTCGAATTCCATCAACGTAGGTCGACCCAAAATTGAATTGTCTGCGGTGGGACAATTGATGACCACAAACTCGAGGAGTTTGGAAACAGTTCATGGTCCCTCACAAAAGGTTATTACTAACTCGATTGTTCCTATTGCTACCGAACCTTCGCCAGAAAACCTATACAACATCACGAAGGTGGTCTTCAGCTCAGCTACAGGAAACCCCATTTTTTCTAGCATGGACCAGAACAGCAGGTTCACCGAACTCCCATTATCAACTAGTATTCTCCTAACTCTCTGATTGGTGAGCTAGGAAATTATGACTAGAGGATCGTTATGTGGGAACTGGACATGACTAGCGTCCTCTTTGGTAAAACTGATTGGTTGCCTCTCCAATCGCTGCTGGTTAGGTAGATGCTGCTCCGGGATAAACTCAACTCCATTATGAGACCTCGGTTCATTGATGTATCTCTTCTGGGCACCTCTGCTCGTGCCTGCCAGATGAGGGCCTTCGAAGATGGTGGTTATCTCTCCCCCTATTATGGGAGGAGGGGTATCTTGATTGACCTGGGCCCCGAGCTGGTTTATGGGAGCCTCTGGAGCTTGCTGGCTGGTAGGGACTCGATTTCGCGCATACTGAGCTAAAGGTCCGGCTCTGATGAGTGTTTCGATCTCGTCCTTCAAATGCCTACAATCATCTGTGTTGTGACCAATGTCGTTGTGGAATCGACAGAATTTGGAAGGGTCTCTCTTAGCCTTCTGATTTTTCAAGGGCTCTGGCTTTTTCCAGGGAAGGCGGGCAGAATTTGCTAGGAAAATGTGCTCCCTAGTGTTTGTGAGTTATGTATAAACCGCGTAGACCGGTTTAAACTTTTCCATGGGCTTGTTCTTCTTTGGATCATGCTAGCCACCCTCGCTGTTCCCCTTTCTCTTGCTTCCACCCCCTTGGTTATTCTGGGCAACGGTCTGAGTCATTTTCACGACGTCCGCTTTTGCTCCAACGGGCTGGTCAGGGATTTTGCTGGTTCCCGCAACTGATGCTCATGCTTCTTCCAAGTTTATCCAGTCCCGGGCCTTGTTCAAGAATTCATCAACAGTGTTGACACCTCTCCTCTGGATTTCTTTCCACAGCCCGCCCCCAAAAAGGATTCCAATTCTTATAGCCATGAGTTTGGAACTCTCGTCCGCGTCCCTAGCTCGGGCCACAATGTTTGCGAACCTGCTTAGATAAGCTTTTAAGGGTTCCCTGGGCTATTGCTTCACATTTGCCAGGGTATCCTCTTTGACGCGAACCACTTAAGAGGCTCGGAATGCCCTCTTGAAATCGACAGAGAAATTCTTCCACGAGCTGATCGACAGTTTCTTACACTGCTTGAACCACTGCCTAGCTGGCCCGATCAAATTCGAAGGGAATATCAGGCATCTCAGCTCGGGGCCGATATTATGGGCCATCATCAAGGTATTGAACATCCCTAAGTGATCCGACAGATCCCCGTCCCCATCGAATTTGGATAGATGGGGCATCCGGAAACCCGGCGGGTATGTCGTGGCTGCGATGTTGGGGGCAAAAATCTCGAGCTCGTCCTCCGAGTCATATTCGTCTTTTCCCTTTTCTGATAGCAGTCTCTTCATTAGCTCCTCCATCTGAGCTAACCTTTCGAGGGTTTGGTCCTTGATCCCCTGGTTGTTCTGGGGCTTTCAACAGCTCCCGTTCCATTGTACGCGTTAGGCGGGTTATTGTCCCTCCAAGCTTGAGCTTGGTTTGGTGGGATATTTGCGTTGTCACGTATTTTGAAAGTACCATCCCCTCGGCGAGTATGACTTTCATTTCTGGTCGGATCCCCCCTCTGCGAGTTGAGGCGATCTCGAAGGTCGGTCCTCGAGGCGGCCTGCGGGCTTTGCGCTGAACTTAGATGATTGCGCAGGTCTCCATCAGATCTGCCACTTCAGTGGATCTTGGTACAATAGCTCCCATTGGAAAAGCTTAGAGCCTGCTGCCGGGGGTAAGGATCCGGGACATTTCTGCGTGCACGCGGGCAATGGGCAGGAATGGCGGGAGGAGGATTCCTTCTGCTGTTCCCGTGTGCAGGAATATCTCAAGTAGGACGAGGAGGGGATGGGTATCTTATCGTCGAAGCGGGATGCCTAACTGGTGAAGCGATCCTAGTCCCGTCTGGACAGATCAAACTAGCTTGCGGTCGCTCTATCCCACCGCCTCCAGCTTCCTGCGCTCGGTGATCTGGCCGCGGCACGGGAGGGCTGGCCAGAGCAGGGTTTCTGCGCGAGCTTTCCTCGGACCTCCTCCGCAAGCTACCACGAGCCCTCCTGGGTGAGTTCGACGGTGGAGCCAAACTTGGAGTTGAAGTTCTGAGTGGCCGGCTGACTTGCTGATGGGCCTTGTGAATCTCATCAAACATAATTTACCGGTTATGGTGTGACATGGGCGCAGAACTCAGGGTTGAGGTTCGAACCGACCAACTGAGCCTGGGCCGACTGTCCCTGCGGCACTTATGAGTCCTGCTTTGTCTCTTTCCGACGTTACCATCAGTTGCAAGAGGGGGCAGCCGGGCCAAGACTTCCTCGATTTGCTTATTTGATTTGGCTAGATGACTCCTCAATTACATGTTTTCCATTTCTATCGCCGTCAGGTAACCCGGGTTCGGATTTGGCGGTAAGGGCACTGAACTTCCGGTATCATCATGGGCGATCGGCTGTTTTCCCAATCGCTGCTGAATCTCTGGGTTTTGCTCATTGGACACAATAGTATGGTGAGCCTCCTACCCACCAAGCTGATCCGTTTCATTACCATGCCTTGAACGAGTTACCACCATGATGAATTTTTGTGATAGCACTAATCTAAACCCTCTTAATGAAAGCACCAAACTGTTGACGTGATAAACCGTAATCAGAAAATGATAATAATCGAGAATGTGGAAACTAATTGCAGAGAAAGATGGTCACTCCTTTTTTACGCGATTCAGAGGCTAAAATCCCCCTAGTCCACGAGTCAATATTATTGATCTATCCTTCCTATTTCTTACAAAGTATTTTCATTACAAGAAGAATCCAACCCCAACCCTGCCCAGGGTCTTAGTATTTATATGAGAATGATCCCTGGGAAGGTGTAGGGGTCATCCCATGATCCTTTGATCCCTCACATCATATCTGTTACATCACTGATTAATATTTACATTTTATATTACAATGTGGTCTAATCATTAGGTAAAATGGATCATGGGCCGCATGGCCTAATTTAGGCGCGTGACATCTGATCACGCACATTTATATTGCGTATCTGGGGATTCGGGATAGAACAGACACGTGATGTCTGTTCACACATGTTTACGTTGCGTAGTCAATGTTATAAAGATCCTGTGGTACGACAGACCTCTGGCGTACCACGAGCTAGCGTACTACCAGCTCGTGCTTACGGATGCTGCATTCCACAAGTGGTTCCATGCAATGTGTTCCCACGAACTCATTATCTCGCGCTATTTGTCTAGGGAATCGTGCTAAACTTCCTCGGACAAAAGATGGCCAAGTGGAACATTAATCATATCCTTTTGCTTGCCAGCTGTACCCGAGCTGCCTCAAAAGTTATGTGCTGATTTTCAGGGCGTACATAATTAAATAGTTTAATTAATAATCTGGTTTATTGGAACTTCGTATTATAGGTCCATGGTCCCCACGTCGCCTCTGTCCTACATTGTCAAGGGTATGGATGTCACGAGGAAGATTAATAGAGAAAATGACTAAATTGCAAATGAATTAATATTCCAAGGCAAAGAGATAACTATGTGATAATAATGTATAATTGATTAATAGTGAATTAATTGATTTATTAGCTAATTAGTTTTTATTTGAAAAACTTTATATTAGTTGAAATAAATATTAATCATGTTTGGATTAATATTTAGGAGAGTTTCATTATTATCTTAATATAAGATGATTATTTAAAACTGATAGTTTTTAAGATAAGGATAATTTTGAATTAACTAATATATATTTTGGGAATAATATGATGTCTTAAAATTAAATAAACAAACAAATGAGAAAATCAAGGATATCACATAAGTGGCACATGCCACTCATTGTACCATATAGTGAGTGGCGCCACACAGTGTGCCACATCCATAAGATTTGAATTTTGAATTAATTTGCTTATTCCTATTTAAATATGATTTAAATTAAATAACTAAAGTGGTTATAACTGATTAGTTTTTATTTATTAAATAAAAAATATTAAAATAATTTTAATTATCTTTATAAAACTAAAAAGAAGCAATTCTTTTCAAGTATGTTTTTTTCTAGGTTATCAGACTCCCTCTAAAGAAAAGAAACGATAGAAATTTCTAAGCCAGAAATTCTAGAAGTTCCCATAGCCTTCTCTCTTCTCAAACCTCTCTAAATCTCATGTTCTGAGAATATCTAGAGAGCCTAAAATTATCCTGTGAATCCTACGTGCCCACACACATCCTTGTGTATTAGAGGAACGACTTGGAAGGCTAAGGTGTGAGCTTTCATAAGGATCAAAAGATCGTTTATTTTTACAAAAAGACTCAAAAGGAAATTTGATAGGCTACGAGAGGTAATCTCTATATGTATGATCATGACTGGTATTAATAATTTTTTAAAATCCCCTCCCCTACCTTCCGCTGCGTATTTTGATATATTTTTATTATTTAATACCAACAATTGGTATTAGAGCACTCTACATATATATATATTAAATGTTGTATGGGTTTCTTACATTTTTATATGTATGTTGATCTGTATATTGAATGGATGGTTATGTTTTTTTTGAATGTATGGTTGAATGATGGATCGTTAATTATATGGTGCTATTGGGTTAGGAATTGGATTTTATTTTTTCTTAGACCTTGTGTAAGCCATATGGGGCATAGGAATTTTTGTAATTTTATTTTTAGAAATTTTGTTATGAAAATTCAGATCCCTAAGATAAAAGAAAAATGAGATGGGACCCGAGCCACATGGGCTGCGCTTGCCGCTCAAGCCCTACACACGCCTTCGAGCATCTCCTCGGCACCCTAAGCCTACGCACGGTCCTTTCGGCTTCCCCGAGCCTTGCGCCTGCATGCTCGCCGACCTGCCCAGCCAATGGTGCCACACACCCCAGCTGCCACCCGGGCCCATGGGGCTCACCCTCCATGTGTGGGCCCTAACTCTAGGGCACCATTAAATGTTGCCCAACAAATCCATATTTTTTAGCCTTTATCTTTTATTTAATTAATTGTTTAAATTATTTGAATTTGAAAAATTAATTATCTTGTTTTATTTTTATTAGAAAAATAAAATATCTTTTAGCTGGTCAAGATCTTATCTTAAGTTTAAATAATTATTTGAATTTGATTCTTTTAATAATTTAAATTCAACTAAATTAAAAAGATGATTAAAAGGGTTATTTAATTAAAATTTAGTTTAAATTGAATAAGTTAATTAGAAAATTAGTTTCTAATTAATTATTTGAGCCTATGAGAAGATGGACCTATGAGAAGAGAAGCAATTTAGAGTCTTGAAAACAACTAAAACCCATTTTATAATTTAAATTTCTATTTTTTCAAAGGTTGTGTTGACCAGCGGTTTGGTCAACGACATTGAGTCAGTATGAACGACATGAATAAATTTAAAGAACTGAAATCAAATAAAATGACACATAAAATTTATAGGGGTTCGACCCCAAGAGTTGGTAATGACCTACGTCCACTTGCACTTTTATTAATCAAGAAAGTCTCAGACTCAAGATCAAGAAGAAAAGGGTTCAGCTAAGTTTCCTAAGTCTGAGAGAGAATACAATTCGACACGGAGTTTGTATGTAAAGTGCGCATTTAGAACTTATCATTTTTTTACCTCCTCATAATGATTGTGATAGATCCCTATTTATAGAGTTTCTTGGTGGGCTTTGGGCCCTTACAAAATAATCTAGGCCCTACATGTGTAGTGTGGGATTGTTGCAACTGATTACAAATTCAAATAATACTAGAAAAATATATCTAAATATTAGTTACATAAATATCTTGGGATATGTTGTAATATCTCGCGAAATCTGGATCTTTTGGTTTAAATAAGTTGTCCTTCTAGCAGGTCCATCTTCGATCAACTTTATAAAATGTTACAAACTATCTTCTCTTCGAGGAGCTTTATGAAATGTTACCAGCTGTCTTCTCTTCGAGCAAACTGCAACTCTTCGCACTAATGATGTCTACTCGAGCAAATATCTTATCTCGACCAGCTATCAAAATTTTATGTCGTTTACTGCCATGTATGTTCTTCAAATGCCACATCATCATATCAAAATTTGGGTTAAACATTTGCCCCCCAAGTTTATCCTAGTGTGACCAGCACTAGATAAACTTGCATGCTATGACTAGGTTGGCGCTTCTTCATCGTATCATTCAAAGTCTTGTTAACAACTTATACTTGTCCATTAGCTTGGGGATGATCATCTACTAAAAAGCTTTTTGTGATACCATGCCGTGCACAAAAGTATGTAAATAAGTCATTGTTACATTGAGTACCATTGTCTGAAACAATAATTTTTTGTAGTCTAAATCAGCAAATGATATTTTTTACCACAAAGTTGAGCACCTTCTTCGAAGTAATAATTGCTAGCGATTTTGCTTCAACCCACTTAGTGAAGTAGTCTACTGCAACTATTGTAAACTTGACTCCTCCTTTTCCTGTAGGTGGTTGTCCAATCATTTATATTCCCCATACGACAAAGGGCTAGGGACTTTGCATTTGTTCGAGCTCATTAGGAGTTGCTCAAGGATTTTTTAGAGAATCTTTGACACTTATCACATTTTTGTACGTACTCCATTGCATCTTCATTCATAGTTGGCCTAAAGTACCATTTTCTCAATATCTTCTTGGCTAGAATCTGCCCCTGCATGATTGCCACAGAATCCTCCGTGCACTTCTATCATTAACAGGTCCGCTTCTGTTCTGGTGACACATTGGAGTAGAGGCATCCAGTACCCCCGTCTATACATTACTCCATCAAGGATTACATATCTAGCAGCATGTCTTGTTATTTTTTGAGCTTCGTTTCTGTCTTGGGGCAAAGTTCCGTGCTCCAGATAAGCAACAATTGAAGTCATCTAGGAGACGGTATTGTGAAGCAACAGCGCCATCTTTGTTTCATTAATACTTGGTTGGGCAAAGTGCTCAATTGGTATTGTGTTTAGAGTATCTGCATCTTTGGCGCTTGCTAGTTTGGCTAAGGCATCAACATTGGAATTCTGGTCGCATGGCACTTGCCGTATAATAAATTTCTTGAACTTCACCAGAAGATCTTTAGCTATGCTTAGATAGGAAGCCATCTTTATGCCTCGAGCTTGGTATTCGCCTAATATCTAGTTTATGACTAGTTGTGAATCATTGCAGAGCTTTAACGTCTCTAACAAGTTGTAATTCGACGAGTAGGGCTTTATACTCTACTTCATTTTTTGAGGCATTAAATCCAAACCTTAGGGCACAATGAATGTGATGCCTTTCAGGTGTGATTAAAATTATTCCAGCTCCAGAGTTGTGTTCAGTTAAGGACCCATCTACATACACCTTCCATGTTGGCCAGGTTTCTTCATTTTCTTCTGGTACTACCTGTTGCTCGATTTCCTCTAATACTTCTGTCCATTCAGCAATGAAGTTTGCCAGCGCTTGTCCCTTGATATTAGTTCGTGGCTAGTAGGAGATTTCACATTGCCCTAGTTTTACTGCCCATTTAAGCAATCCACCTTATGCCTCAGGTTTTTGTAACACATGTGTAACGTCCCAAATTACATAATAAGGCTTAAGGGGCCAGGATGGAAAATTATGTGATATATATGTGTATCATTATATGATTATGTGAGTTATATTATAATATGACTTGACATACATGTTTAGGTGTATTAAATATGCATGTGGGCCCATTTCCGATTAAAATGACAATTTTCGTAATTTGGCCCGTTACGAGTATATATGGAATAAATATGATATATATATGAGACCACATCATTCTGTGGATATATTTGGATTATTTGGCACGAGACGATCCTAGTGAGCAAAGTAGCGGTTTAGTCACAACGGGGTCAATTACCGGGCTCGGGTTGAGCCTAGGGGTAATTTGATAATTTAGTACATTACCGGGATAGGGTAATGGGGAAATTATTTTGTAATTATTTGAGGATATTGGAAGTAACAGGAATTGTGAGACATTAATTATGATTATCGGGATAAGTGGCAAATGACAAATTTACCCTTGAGGGCTTAAGAGGGCAAGGCTTAGGCTAAGGGCAATATGGTCATTTTGGTTCTAAGTTAGTGACTTATCCCTCAGCAAAAGGAAACCTCACAGCAACAAAACAAAGCACTCCCTCCCTCTCTTTCTCAGCTAGTTCTCTCTCTCTTGGAAGTTTTTATTGAAAGTTTGGGTTTTTGAAGGATTTGAGCTAGGAACTTGTTAGGGTAACGCTAGGAGGCCATTTCAGCTATTAAGGTAATGATTTAAACCTTTGATTGCCTGAGTTTTTGATTTTTTTGGTGGTGTTCTTGAGTTTCAAAAACTCAAGTAGTGGTTTTGAGTATTAGTGGTGTTTTGATATTGTTTAAACTTGAGATTTGATGAGGTTGGTGTATTGATGAGGTTTTGGGGTCAAATTGTAAGTTTGGGTGGTGTTTAGATGAGGTATTGGTGATTGGAACTCGGGGGAAAACACAAGGGAAAAACCAAAAGGTTCTGGGTTGTAAGGATAGCACCCTAACATTGTCTTTGGCGGCCTAGCGCTAGGTAGGGGAAAAAAAGGGGTAGATCCTTGACTTGGATGGTGCCCTTGCACTACCTTTAGCACCCCTGCACTAGTCCAATTTCAGCAAAGCCCATTGTTAGGGCTTGGGAGGACCTTGGGGGCTCGGGGGATGGTTCCACCACCCCGTTGGGTGGGATTGGAAGTCCCAAGAGCACGAGAGTTATCCTAGAGTTTGTTTTTAAGGATTGAATCTTATGGGATTATTATTTTATGGTTGGGACTAGGTTACCGCTAGGGCTCGGGACAGGATCATACTCGAGGGTCGTTCATATTTAATTGGTGCTTGGACCAAAGGTAAGAAAACTACACCCAGTATGCGATACATGTGATTATGGATTAGGCCGAATTGTTAAACAAGAATATGAATAGGGCATGGACACCTGAGAATGTGCATGATTATGATTATGCTTGTTATTATTTATTAAGCATGTTGAATGCTTTGTATTTGGATATATGATATATGATATATGCTAGTCTGCATTATCTAATTGAGAAAGGCTTGACTTATCAGTCAAGGACGACAATAGCGTTGAGTGCTGGTCATAAAGGATTGACTTATCAGTCAAGGAAAACAATTGCACTGAGCACTGGTCATAAAGCATTGACTTATTAGTCAAGGACGGCAATAGTGCTGAGCGATGGTCGTAAAGCATTGACTTATCAGTCAAGGACGACAATAGCACTGAGTGCTGGTCGTAAAGCATTGACTTATCAGTCAACAACGACAATAGTGATGGTCGTGAAGCATTGACTTATCAGTCAAGGGCGACAATAGAGCGCTGAGCGCTGTTCGATATGGTTATGCTTAACCAGGAGTGCATCATATGCTTGACCAACCTATTGGTCGGGGAAAACTCAACGCCAGGAATGCTAGGCCAGCTCCAAGGCTTGTTATACAGAGGATAGGGAAATGGGCCCCACAGTGACTTATTAGTCCCATATCCTAGGCTAGGGCTGGGCCCTGGAATTGACTTATGAGTCAAGAATGGCATTAGCACGTTGCGTGCTAGTCGAAAAGCATTGACTTATGAGTTAAGGATGGAAATAGCACGTTGAGCGCTGGTCGTTATGGTTATGCCTAACCAAGAGTGCATCATATGCTTGACCTACCTATTGGTCGTCAGAAAACTAGAGCGCCAGGTACGCTGGGCCAGTCCAAAGGCTGGTTATGTAACATCCTGCGTTTTCGCGTACCTTTAAACGACTCGGGTCGGGATTTTTTTCCCCGAGTTAAGAATATTATTTTAAATAATATTATATTTTTTTGGAAATTATTCCATGAGTTATTGCTAGCCAATAATGAATTTTGTGATTTAAAAGACCAGATAAGACTTTCGGTCTTGGATCGACACAAAAACCCTGATCGGGTAAAAATCTCCGAAAATAAAATGAAAAATTATAGAAAATATATTTTGGGCATAAAATACATTCATAAAAATTAAAGTTTGGTAAATAATAATAAACCTAAGAGAAAATGGAAATTTTAGGGCATTTTGTGTCAAATGCTTAATTTTGCCGAATTGAGGAATTTTATTCCATAAATGGACCTTAAGTTAAATTTTATTGTGATTAATTAAATTAAATGTGAGAGACATTTAATTGAATTATTATGTGTTAAGTTTTGTGTTTAAAACTTAATAAAGGTGAAAAAGGTTATAAGAAGTCAAATTTGATTTTTTCTTCTTAGGAAATATTTATTAACCTTTATATAAAAAATATATATATATATAGATATGATACATATATAATTAAAGGGGTGGCCGACCATGTGGGAAATTATTTGGGTGGACCAAATGGTTTTAAGTTTAATCCCATTTTAACTATAAGGGTTCAAGGCACCAAGTGGATAGTAAAACACTTGAGTGTTTTTAGGATATTTTTTAGAGTTGTGTAAGTTCTTCTAACCCCCAAAACCGATCACACCCTCTCTCACTTTCACTATCATATTTTTGAAAACTCTCTCAAGTTTTCTCTCCATCTTCAACCTCAAGAACACTAAGGAGGCTTGGAGGCATTTAAGCTTTGGTCTATGAAGGGTTTTCCCTAAGGTAAAGTTTCAATAAACTAGACTTTTGTAAAGTTTTAACCATAGATTTTTAAATAGCTAATTATCTATGTTGTTGAGGGGAGTTGGTTATGGTTTTGAAAGGTTTTTGAAGGAGCCAAAGATAATAGGAAGATCCAAACCTTAAGCAAGAACAACAAAGAGGTAAAAAGTTTACTTTTTATGGTTGTTATTTTTAAGCATTATTTTGTATATTTAGTGCTTAAAATTTCTTATTGGTGATGTAATAAGGTTATGCTAGTTGTTTTAGAATTTTTATGAAGCTTGTGTGTGAATTTTTATGAAGCATTATTTTATGAAGTAATGACCTAACAAAGTATGTAGTTAAAAATGTGAACAAATAGGGTTTTCACACTTAGTGTAAAAATGAGATTTTGGAACTTAAGGTAAAAAGTGAAAGTTTGCTTATTGCAAGATAAAAACTTGGTATGTCTTGAAAACATATTTTGACCTAAAATACCACTTTGAGTTTAGTGTGAATTATTTTTATTAAAGATTTTTTTATTCTTTTTAAAAATAAAAGAATTAATTTATTAATAAGTTAATAAATTAAAAGAGGGTTTAAAACCCTATATTTTGAGAAAATAATTGAGTGAATTATTTTTCTAGTAAGTAAACTTGATTAATTGACTTCCGAATGATTAACTAGTCAAGATGGGAAATTTTTAACGGTTTTCCTAATTAAGATAAATTAGACAAATTTCTTAAAACAGTTTTTAGAGATTAAAACCTTAAGGAAAATAAAAGGAAAATTTAGAGTTTATTTTCTTTAAAAATAATTAAGGAATTTAAAAAGTTTTTTTATACGGGTTTTTGAGACATTTTGTCAAATGAAAACATTTATATTTCCACATTATCAAGTCTTGAAAATCCGGGTTGTTACAGTTGGTATCAGAGCTCGAGTTGAGCCGCATTTGTAGACAACCCACATGTACATTTCACAAAGATAAACCAACACTCGCTGTAAGTACTATCTCTTCCTTTAGTGTGTTGTTTCCATTTTCTTACCTAAATTTTATAAATTGTAGGTTAGTAAGAAAATGGTTGGCGAACCAGAGGCGATGGATCCCATCATAATCGACCCCCCTATGGTGTATGAACAGTGGCAAAGGTTCCAAATCTAACATGCCTTCACCAGCATATCGCCTGCCGTATTCAACAGAGAGGTCCATTCCAATGAAGTTTGGGCATGGACTTACTCGTTGGACACCATTTTCGAGGACATCGGTACCCCCCATAGGTTCAGGGTAGGGTTGGAAAGTTTATACCTGAGAGACTCAGCTTTTCTGTGGTACCAGGAGAGGAACTTACGGCCAGCCACTCCATACTGGACTACCTTTAGGATATCCATAGAGATGACCTTTGGACCTCTAGGTAGGAGTTCAAGGTGGCATATAGACTTCCACGAGCTTGTTGCTGCGCCCATGCATATGCGATAGAGGCAGCACAACGACAAGCGACAACAAACCCAGTGGTAGTTGAGAACCTGCCAGCAGAGGAATTGGCTGATGAAGAACTAAGCGACGGGGAAATTTCTTATGAAGAGCCGATGGACCAGACTGAGGAAGATCCCGAGGAGGATCCTGAGGAAGATCCTGAGAAGGATCTTTAGGAAGATCCCGAGGAGGATCCTGAGGAAGGTTCTGATATGGCCGCCGATAGCGACACCGACTAGGTGTTAGGAGCTGCATAGGTGTTAGAAACCCACCTACTTTTGAAATATGTACCTACCTTGTATATGATTAAGGAAATAAGTAATTGGTATAGCAGGGATATAAGTCCATTTTGTTTGGGCTAATTTTGTAAATCCCTTAGACTGGCTGACCCGAACATAAAACATTATTGTATATGGTATAGGTAATGAAATGAAGTTGCTAACTTTTGTTAAAAAGTTTTGATTACTTGCTGTGCTTGATATGTTTGGCGTGCTTAATTAGGTTAATTAACTATCTATGTCAATATTAACTTCTCATCCTTATGCTCTTAGGAGCTTTCTGATTTGAAATCAAACAAATGGCAAGGATAAGAGCTCAAAGAGGAAGGGGTGTTGCTGGCCGAGGCCAAGCTACGCCTGCTGATAGAGCTTAGAATGCGCCTGCCGCCATAGCTCCAAACCAAGCTACTAGAGTTCGCGAGATAGCCGAGCAGATGAATAATATGCAAAGGCTAGTGGAGACGCATGGAGCCCAAATTGAAAGAGGGCAAAAGAGACAGGAGTACGCTGATGCCCTCCAAGCTGAAAGGTTTAACACCCTTTTGGGATGACTCTCCATGCCACCCAATAATGCGCAAAACAACAAAGCACCACCTGAAAACAATGAAGAACAGAACCTTGGCCTATGGGTTATCATTGAGCAACCTGTACAGCCAGTAGAAGCACCAAGTGCTGCCCAAGCAAAACCTATACCAGAAAGGTTCGAAAACCAGAATCCACCTATATTCGAGGGGAGCAGTGACCCATCAATGGCAGAGGAATGGATCAGTATTTTGGAAAGAATCTTCAACTTCATTGGAACTACTGAGAGAGAGAAGGTAGTTTGTGCGACTTATATGCTGAGAAAAGATGCCTGCATTTGGTGGGACGCAAACTTGTGTTTTGACTTCTCTCTAAGTACTCATTTGATAGTCTCAATTAGGCCATTTAATTTAATTAAAAAATCAATAAAATAATATCCAATTAACAGCCCTAGGTCGAAATTATCATGGGCTTTAGGCCCGTGAAATTTCCCATTTAATTATAAGCCCATTGCACTTAAATTCAAGACCTGTATTATTTTATATTGATTTAATTAAATAAATAATTAATTAAATCCTTTATCAAATTAATTATTTATAATTTGAACCTTAATTTAAACTTATTTATTAATTTAGATACCAATTTATCTTAATTAATAAATTTTCCATAATTTCTCATTTCTTCTCAAAATTACATAACTCTATGAAACTATCCAAAATTGACCTGGTCAACTTTGATAATTCTAATTGATAATTAAATCAATTAATTGAGACTATCTAGATGATTTTATCCAAGCTACAATGAGGACCATCGGTCTATGAAATCAAGCTCCAATAAGTTATCATAAATCTAACAAATAAATTTACTAACTTATTAATTCCTCGTGACTCCACTATACACTTGGAATTGCACTATTGAATTCATAGAGCGCTCTATAACAAATATAGATACGCTATTCATTATCTATTGTTACAACCATAATTGTCACTTAATCCTCTATAGACGGTCTACAATGAGATGGGACTAAAATACCGTTTTACCCCTCGTTATATTTTATCCTTAAAACACTTAGTTCCATGTAAATGATATTTTAGTAAACTAATTTAATTACTGAAATGAGATCTCTATCATTTAACACCTTGAACCAAATTAAAAGGAAACCATCGTTTCACTTCTTCATCAGAAGCTATAGATGTTCATATCTATGATTAACACTTCCACTCAATTTTACTACCAAGTTCCCAAGATGTAAGTATGGGCTAGTCGGTATGGTAAGCTGGTAACGAACAAGTCAAATAACTCAAATAATACAATCAGTTAGAATACTAACCACTCAGAATTGAGATTGAATTAACCTATGATCAACTATATGATATGACTAGAATAGATAATAACGGTATGTTTACTTATCTTATCAACTGTCAATATCGATCCAGTCTGATGTAACAAATACATCCGATCTTATCTACTTTGCTAATGTTTTGGAAAGAACATAACACTATAATGTGTAAGTAGATCATATCGTAGATTGGCAAGTCAGTGTAAATCTTGTGCACTGACTTATCTTATGACTAACTTATTTTGAACATATAATCATATTTATACTCCATTGTGATTACGTCACTATAAATAAGATTAGCTATATGCTTGGGATTTAATAGAAGTTTATATTAAACAAATAATCATGAAAATAAAACATGTGAGCAAAGTGACCAAAAAAATGATTTCTATTCTTTTATTGATAATAAAATGAGATTATAAAGAAATTGAGTTTTAATTAGGGCATTAAACCCCAACAAACTTACACTTGCACTAATTGAAACTAATGCCTTAATTCTACTAATCCCATTTCCTTAATATGCTTATCACATGTAGCTTCCGGTAGTGTCTTTGTAAATGGATCTGCAAGATAGTCTTCAGTTACAATCTACATACACTACAAGAAAAAATGCTTTTAATAACACCAAAAATGTGTTATCAGAACATACGATAACACTTTCTGATGTGTTAAGACAGACTATGTTATCGTAGGTCAGGGTACTTTACATAACACTTTATTAGTGTTATACAGATGTGTTATTGTACTGTCAACGATAACACAATTTCTGTGTTATTTTAATATATAGATAAGTGTTTAATGATGTTATTTATAGTCGATTATATTACACTTTTTTTGTGTTATACTACACTTTAGTATAATACATTTTTTGTGTTATACTACACTTTAGTATAACACATGTGTTATATTAGCTTAGAGAAACATAATCTTTTTTTACTTACACAAAACTAGGAAAACAAATATGAAAGTTGAAGCCAAATAATGTAACATAAATAGATTTTTATTAATTACTCAAATGTAATTACAATATTTAGTCTACTAGTCTAGGCTTAAGAAATCATATTACAACATAATTTATGCCAAATTCAGATTCCTTTATCACTAAATACAAAACAAGAAATGTATACAAAAATTAGTGAAATACATTCTTCCATTCTAAAGGCCTCAACTACAAATGTTGTCAAGAATTGCTCCAAAGAAATCATCTCAATATACCTGCACATTGTAAAAAAAAAAAAAGTCCTTTTATTATTAAGAACAAAAGTTCTTGCCACCACAACAACAAACTTATAGTCTTTTCTTAAATGATACATTGAAAACTTCAAAAGAAGAAAATGGAAAACTAAGATAAATACTTATCTGTTTTAGTTCAATAAAATAAGAGAGCTATCAAGAAAGAGCTAGGGAATTTTCAGATGAACAATAAAATAAGAGAGAATCAATAGATAATTTTTTCAGCGTTAGAAATCAAATCCATGATTATTTCTTAGTATTTATAGACACAAGATGATTAATAGCAAGCATGCCTCTTAATGAGACTACGGTATGTATCAAGATGAACTTTGTTCAAATCATTGACAATTTGATGAATCAAGATTCAAAAGTTCACAGTGAAGAAATTAGTATCATGCAAGGAAAAGTTAGAAATAAAATCAGTACGCGTGTGTTAAAAAAAGAACAAGCAAATGATTAGAAAAGAATAAGATAATGATTATGTAAAAGCTTACTTGCTTCAGAAGCTCTGCATTAGATGAACAAGAATCCATTAAGTTGAAATTAAAATATGTCTGTTTTAAGTGGCATATTTTGGTTCTTTAGCAGTTGGTTTATATGGTAGTACATCATGTACCCCACTTTTTCTCTGCTTACCCCACTATCGTAACAGATTTAAAGGCTCAAGCACCCAAATAAATTCACATTATGATTAGGACCAACAGCAGTTTTCCAAAGATAGTAAAAAAGGCAATCATCAAAATCATCTGTCAAAAAACAGTCAAAGTACCACAACTTTTCTGCAAATTAAGGTTAGTAAGAGTACTGAGACTGTTCCAGTACAACTTACTGTATCCTTAGTGTCATTCAACTAGTCAACTGTCAAAAACATTTGAATCTAACTATCCAATTTCTACACATTGCACACTATGAAGTAATAAAACCAACAAAAATAACCAATTACCCTTTCAAATGATCCCTGAAACATTATATGAAAGGGAGGTCGATATAAGGAGGCCAGATTATCCCGAGCATTATCTGCTGTTGATGCAACACCTTGCTCTGATTCCTAAACCCCAGGGCGTTTCATTTCTTCATCAAAATTACGGAAAGCAATTAATGAGTTTGATTCAGAGGATGGATTTCTCATTCTTGATTCCCTAAATCAAAAGGACATATTCCATAAGTAAAAGTGATTTGCAGTTAGAATATGAAGTTGTGCATAAAATGAGCATTGCCGATAACTAGGCACATCTACAAGTGGTTGAGGTTACTGAAGGCACCAGACAAAGGTACAGAAATAACTAATGTACAATGCATATCCAATTAAAAGACTCGCCAAACTCTAAAAATTAGCAGATATAATTTGACATGAAACACTAGTCCAAGTCATTTACAAAATCTTATGTGCAGTATCTCAGTTATGAAACACAAAATCAAAATAAAATAAAAAATCCCTACTAAAACATGAGATAACATAGAAGGCAGTAAATGAACAAAGGTTAAAGTATATATCTAAACACCACAAATTAGTGACTGAACCAATTTCCATCTGCCCGAGATAAGTAAAAGTGCTACGGTGTTCAGTTAATGGATAAAAAGAAAAAGAATAAAGACACAGTTCCTGCAAACAATAGATTCCTTAAAATTTCAACAATGCCTCATGTACAAATAAAATTCATATGCAATTGCATCTCCAGTAGATAGCATTTCCTAAAATCCAAAACGCCAATCAAGCAGCTATACAATGGATGACAAATGTAAACAAAATAGTAATAACAATAGACTTAAGCAATTAAACACACACACACACCAAAGAATAAACATAATAAACACTATTTTAGTTCAACTGAAAGAAAAGCTTATGATATTTGCTATGAAATAATAAATCAAAAGGGGAATAGATAAAAATTATACCCGTACATTAAGGCACCATCATAAAGGGCTTCCCTGATAACAGGTAAAGGAGGGCGTACTTTATCTCCAACAATCGGTGCCAAATTCCTTTCGGCTTCACTGAGTCGAATCATTCTAAACCAGCATAAACAATAATGCAGAACGAGACACATAAAACAAAGAAAAATAAATACATAAAGAAATCGATGCATCTAACATACCGAGCAGTCTGTTCGGCCAAAGCTTCAATATTTTCTGTAGGCGGAAATTGAGAAGACGATCCTCCCACTACAGTGCTGCCTTCACTGCCTATATAAAAAAGCTGAATAGCCTTCTCAAGCTTCCAACTTGTGGCCTGTTCTCCCAACAAAATTCCATAAATTATCTCCAAAAGCCCAATTCTTAATCAAAATCTTCCGATTTCAACACAACCAAAATTAAATAAACCAAAAGACCAATGGAGGCAAGTACAAATTGAGAAAGATAGATAGAGAAACCTGCAAGAACTGCCTGGCAGTCTCGGCAGTTTGTCCAACGGAGATCTCGAAGAACGATGAGACCACAATAATTGATGCTTTCCAACCACAACAATAGTTCAGTACATTTGGCTGAAATTTAAAGTTATGGAAGGATTACTGATAATAGCACCAAACCACTTCAAACTTCATTAAAACCACCAGCAAAAGATAATTCCTTGGTGAGATCAAACAACTTAAGATAATTCAGAAGTGGGTTCTTAGTTTTATGTTGTGATCAGATTTCAAAAATCCTACATCATTATCCATTGTCAAAACCAAGAACCATGAGTCTCCAGCAATTAAAAGAGAGACTTCATCCTCGAAATCCTCTAAAGGTACAGAACATAGTAATATAAGTGTTTCTTTGAAAAGAAATCCTTAGAATTTTCTAAAGCTGTTTAATCTAACCAAAGAATCTAATCTCAACAGTCATTACTAATAACTAAACACAATACAAAGTACAAGCTACTAAAAAGAATAACGGGCATATTCAAATATTCACTGGATTAGAAAACATTAATTTCAAATTGTGTTTCATGAAAAATATCAGATGTTGTAAACCCAAAAAGAAAAACAACTATTCCCTGTCATTCCTATTCAAACACAGCATAGGCCACACTCTTATTGAAATCTACCAATCCAAAAACTCATTCGCAAATTAGATGCAATTATACCCATGTTTAAGCAATATATACATACATATATAAACACCCGAATCCATTTAGTAAGAATTATTCATATTCATGTCATGTATAATCCCAAAATTATATTCAAAACAAAACCATAAATACTCAAAAAGTGATTAGAGTGAGATGAAGAAACAAAAATATTGAGCTCATAGACAACAAAACACAACAATCAAAACATAAATATCCAAAAAAAAAATCAAACCTCAAGGGAAGATCTAACCTTTGTTAGGTTCTGAAATGAAAATTGAAATGGAGATGAAAATGATGAGGAGGAGGCATATATCTTGAGATTTACTTTGGCTCCATTTTTTTTTCTTCGTCAAGGCTCCAGTAGGAGGTTCGGTTCGAGAAGCACACAAATGAATTCTGTATAATTTTATAGGACTGAAGTCAGAGGAACAAATTTTGAAAGCAACAATGCCTAGAGTTTTTACCAAAGAAAGAGTATGCAATGAAGAAACAAACAAACAAAGTACAAATACAACCAAGATGAGTGAAAAAGAGAATGTGAGATCAAATGTGAAACACTTCAAGCTAGTTCTTAGAATACTTTAACCAATGGTCACGGCTATCACAAAATGTATCAAATTGCTTGGGGTAGAAAGAGGGTGGGCAGAAAAATCATCGTTGACTGAAAGCTCGTCTGAAGATGAAAGGTGTATAACTCTATGTGTGTTCATATAAATGAAAAAAATGCAAGTATGAACTTTTAGATAGTGATAGAAAGAAAGACACATTGGCATCCACACAGATTACTTCGAGGTCAGGAAAAAAGAACTAAAACAAAATGATCAAAAAACAGAAAGTGAATAGTTTAGGTTGACTTCTACCTGTAGATTAAGATCAATGTAAGCAAGAATTATTGGTTGAGGCTTCATGTCAATAGGAACCATTGAAAGGTGACCTTTAATAGCAGCTCCTCGAAGCTTCACTAGTTCATGTAGAACAATTTTCACCATGCGCAATGGCTTGCCATTAGCACCAGCACTGAATAGTTTTTATACATTGCAAGAGAGAAGAAACCAATTATTATGCAATCACAATTGTAACTATCAGTCATAGTAGTAGATTGCATGTTATTCCAAATAAAATAAAAGAAAAAAGCATACCGTTTTCTAATTTCTTCCATCCCCAAGTCTTGCAGATACAAATGGATGCTTTGAAGGATGCGGTCAAGGTCAACTTCATAAATAGTGCTTTGAAGAACCTATGAGAAGCTGGCAAGCCAAGTTGTAAAATATGTCAGATTACCCATTGAAACAGAAGATAACAAAAAAACAACTTTAGAAAAAAGGTAAACAAAATAGCTAAAACAAGAAGTTACCTTTGTAAGTTTTATCAAACATTTAACAACCAGATCAGAGAACTTCTGATTTCTGACAGCAAATGTCTCATTTGATGCAGGTGAGGGCCACCTTGAAGGATCTAATGGACGTAAGAGATTGATGAGAACAACAACTAGTTAGACTATCAAGAGTGCTTTCCTTGACAGCATAAGCCAGTCTCTTGTTTTGAAATGTCTAAAAATAAATTAGAATTTTACATCAACTAGTTAGGTTTATAGTAAGGAATATAAAAAATGGAAAAACAGAGTACAGTGTTAGCATTAAGACATTCAACAACAACATAAACCAAACTTACCTGCATGAGGGTGTTGAGAACATATTTACAAGATCTAGATGATGCTCCTGTCAAGCTGAAATCAAAGGTCTTGGCAACCTATTTTATGGGAAAATTTTCATAATTAAAGCCTAAATAATGCCCAAAAAAAAAAACAAAAACTAAAGTATAGGGAAGGACAGAGTAAAGCGCTACCTTGTTTGCAAGGCATGAAACAAGTCTGTCTGCAGACTGCAACTTTCATTTCTTCAACAGACTGCAAAAAGGCACACAAATATTAAAACTTTTTTAATTTTGGAAAAATAAAAATAACAAAGAAGAAGAGAAAAAGAGAAAAAGGAACAATAAACAATAAACAAAGTTGCTCTACCCTACAAACACAAACGAAAGCTTTCATAACAAATAAAATGTATAGCAATGAGGCCATACATTTGAATTATTAAATCAGACCAAAATGTAAGAATTACTCTTTTTTAACTAGAATAATAGCTGCAAGGAGAATATAAGGGGAAGGGGAATAATAGCTGCAAGAATTACTCTTTTTTTAACCAGAATAATTGCTAATAGCCTTAGCAATTAGCCACAAGACCCGCTAACCATACTCTTTTTCTTTATACATACATATATTATATTTACTTATCACTTAGTTTTTCCACGTAATAACTGAAAATTCTCCCATTGGCTTTACGATAAATCAAAAATAAAAACCTAAAGCTTACCCTTACAAAACACAAGGCTTATTAACTGTAAGAGACAAGCTAGAGTTTTCTCATAACTAATATTTCTTCTAATATAAAAGTACATATAAACCACAAGTACCTGCTCAGGAGAACCAAAAGAAATAATATCCAAAGCTTCATTCCAATCAGTGGGGCCATTGGTACCAGCAAGAACACGGGGCATAAGTTGTCTCTCCACATGTATGTCAGCATTCCCATAGTTTTTCCTGATACCAACATCATAGAATAAAAGAAAATTAGCAATGAAGCCAACATATGTGATGGAAATGTCCGAGTAAAATTTGTATCACTTGTTAAAAAATTAAAAACAAACAATTAAATGATCACTATGCGGAACCTCTAATACCTTGGAAGTACTGGGCCAGAGACAGATCGTGTAACCTCTCCACTTTGCTCTGCTACATCCAATCTACAATAAATCAAAATAAATAAAAGTTCAAAGTTAGTAGTATAATAGGCTTGTATCAAAAGGACTCTCTAGATCCAGGTGACGAATTTTTTATCTATAAAAATAAAGTAAATATCCTCAAACAAGTTCAAAAATATTGGACGCAATGCAATGCAATGCAACAATTTGAAAACCAAATAAGTGCAGCCCAACAGCAGGAATGAAGAAGCACCAGCGTGACCTTTGTTTATGTCACAGCTAACTATAAAGAGACCTTTTAAACACGTCAGCAATCAGCATGTTTTTTATTTGATATGCACGAGTACCAAAAGAAACAAGATTGAGAAAGCTTTACAATGAGACAAACAATTCAAAGAAAAGACAGTTGAGAGAGAAACAGAAAACTACACAAAAAATTGATAGAAAATAAAATATTATACTTTATTAAAATGTTGATAATCATCATTAGAAATAATAAAAGTAACAGAGACACTACTAAAGATAAAAAAGACAAGCTAAAAAACATACCCAATTTCCCTCACAGAACGTCTCAAAGCAGCTCTAGCTTTGCCAGGCTTCCCTTCCTTCCATTTTTCCATCTCTCGAACCTAAAAGATGCAATATCATTAGAAGGATGAAATGGATAATGAATACAGATCATTTAATCCCAAAACAAATTTAAAAGTTTAACTTACTTTAAATTCTAAGCTCAAATATATACTAACCCTCCATTTAAACCCATCATCCAGCATGCTTTTTTGACCATCTGTTAGCTTCCCAACATACCTCCATATATCCTCACCTAATGGGGAAAAAAAGGTCATTAACAGTTAACAATAAAATATTAAAATTAAACAGATAAAATATAATTGCATTCACTGTAAAGCTTGGGCTTGCTGCAAAGGAAAATAAAGAGAGTGTTGTTACTTCAGAACATGTGTTTGCAAACAAGGAAACTGAAGGTCCTCGCCAGCCCAAGGAAAACCTACAAAAGCAGTCTATTGTGAAGTCTGAGGCTGCTGATGTCAATGATAACCTGTCAGCTCTAAGGACTACTAGAAAAGAAAAAGGGCTGGGAATTCTTCAAATAACAACAATAATGAAGAATCTGGTCTTAAGGTACCACCATATTTCTTTTACCATATTACTAGTACAAATAAATTTTTAATTCGATGGTCACTTTACCTTTTTCTTACTTGCTGATTCTACATGTCCAGCAATCCAAAGGTAAGGACTATACAATTACAATTTAAAAGAAGAAACATATATCACTTTATAATTAAAATTGACAAATGTAAGGACCCAATGTTAACTCAGATTAAAAGGACATTATTATAAAAAACAAATCAGAAAGAGCTCAGCCTCAAATACTTAACAATCTTACTAATACTAGTAAACATCTGCATTGTTAAGCTAATCTGATGCACATATCTCAAAACTCCAATCAATCATATCTTACTTCAAAGTAGTTATTTTTACAGCAATTTAACTAGGACCCTGTCTCCATTTTTTTTTTCAATAATGAAAAAAATCAATTAGTTTAGACCACTAGATCAGTGAACTAGTTTACACCACAAGATTAATGCTTAGTTTTTCTATAAGGAAAGTATAAATTAGCTAATTTCAAATATATAAAAGATATATAGTCAATATCATTGTTCTGTATTTTCCTAGTATTCCATGAATGAATAATTAATAAACTAGTGATAGATCATTAACAAATGATACCAAGCATACTTAATACAAAATTAAACATATAGACAATATATAAATCAATATACAACCTCTCCTCTACGGGCCTTAGAGTATGTAGAAGGTATTATTCATTAAACTATAAGGGTCTCATTTGCATACCAGATTTTATAACCAATTTGGTCTGTCTATTGAGATTAAGAAGATTATATGTAGATCTAGGAGAGCCTGATTTCTCTCTTTCTCTCTAATATGGGTGATAACTAAACAATTTCTTATAACATATTATACATAACTTTGGTCTAAGGAATTGGCTTTCATTGATTTAGGAAAGTCATGGAGATATGAAAGTGGAAACAACAGATGTTAGTAAGGATAAAAGACATCAAAATTCTTTGGAGTTGATGTAGAAAACACCCTGTGACCAATAAATCAATCAATTTTGAAGAAAAAAATTACCCTGTGACCAATATACTTAGCTCTGCGAAGGCACTCCCGGTAGAGCTACAAGAAAAAAAGATGGAATTCATTCTTATGCATTTTCAAGCAAAACTATTTCAATTTAAATGACTATCAAAAGAACTCTACAACTAATCTGAAAATTGTACAACCATTTAAAGTTTTTTTTTTAAAAAAAAAAGCAATGAGGACTTTCATCAAAATAAAAAAAACAATGAGAACACTATATAAGAAAATAAACAATTCGATGTTTAATGAGGACTTTCATCAAACAAATGGAGTGCAAAAATATTAAACAAAATTCTTTTACATACCTTACCATAAGAAAGGAAGCTTCTAAAATAGCTATATTGGAAATCATAGGCCAGCTCCATCCTTAGGGAAGAAAAAGAAATCGGAGGTCTGCTTCAATAGGAGGTCGGTTCCATCGATTGAGCTCATAGAGAACAGAACACAACAATCAAAACATAAATATCCAAAAAAAAAATCAAACCTCAAGGGAATATCTAACCTTTGTTAGGTTTTGAAATGAAAATTGAAATGGAGATGAAAATGATGAGGAGGAGGCATATATCTTGAGATTTACTTTGGCTCCATTTTTTTTTCTTCGTCAAGGCTCCAGTAGGAGGTTCGGTCCGAGAGAGGCAGTGGTTCGTTCCGAGAGAGGAGGAGGAGGAGGTGGTGATGGGTATAGCAGGAAGAGAAAGGAGAGAAGGAAAATATGGTGGAAAATGAGACAGAGAGAGAAAGAGATGAAGACTAGTTCGGTCCGAGCTAGAAAGAGATGGTTCCGTCCGAGCTAGGGAAAATGAGACAGAGAGAAAGAGATGAAGACTTCGGTCCGAGATAGGGAAAATGAGAAAGAGATGAAGACTGAGACAGAGAGAGAAAGAGATGAAGACTTCAGTCCGAGATAGGGAATGAGAAGGAAAACTTGTCGCTTTTTTTTTAACTTGCCGCGTGTGACTTTACTCATTAACTTTATATATACAATAACTCTTTTTAAATAGTATTATAATGATGTGTTATGGAAATGGGTGTTTGGTGTAGTGATAACCTTCACATCTCCCCTGGCCACATATTCTTGAATAATGTGATACTTCCTTTCTATATGCTTACTCCTCTTGTGACTTTGAGGTTCTTTCGAGTTGGCTATCGCTCCTGTATTGTCACAAAACAACATAAGCGGTTTATCCATTTATGGAATAACACCAAGATCCGAATAGAACTTCTTTAGCCAGACTATTTCCTTAGCTGCTTGTGACGTGGATATGTACTCAACCTCCATGGTGGAATATGAGATTGTAGACTACTTTATGCTTCTCCAAATCACAGCTCCACCCTAAGAGTAAACACCATTCCAGAAGTAGACTTCCTGTCATCGACATCAGTCTAAAAATCTGAATCAGTGTAGCCTACAGGGTTCAGAACACCACCCTGTAGACTAACATATAATCCCTAGTCCGTCTCAAATACTTCAGGATATGCTTAACTGCTATCCAATGTTCCGGTCCTAGGTTTGACTGATACCTGCTCACTACTCCCACTACATAGTAGATATCTGGTCTAGTACACAACATGGCATACATCAGACTTCCAACTGCAGATGCGTAAGGAACTTTTCTCATTGCATCTTCCTCTTCAGGAGTCTGGGGAGACTGCTTCTTTGAAAGATGAATTCCATGGCGGGACGGTAGACGCCCTTTCTTAGAATTTGTCATTGAGAAACGTTCAAGCACTTTATCTATGTAAGCTGCTTGAGATAGAGCTAAAAGTTTGTTCTTTCTATCTCAGATGATCTAGATACCTAGATTATAACTTACTTCACCCAAATCCTTCATATGGAATTGAGTGCTCAACCAATTCTTCACATCTGATAATTTCTTAACATTTTTTCCAATGAGTAAGATATCATCTACATAAAGTACAAGGAATACCACTATTTGATTTGCCTTCAGTTGGTAAACACAAGGCTCATCAATATTTTGTTTAAAGCCATAGGTTTTGATTATTTCATCAAACCTAAGATTCCAGGAATGAGAAGCTTGCTTAAGTCCATAGATGGACCTATTCAACTTGCAAACTTTTCCTTCTTGTCCAGCTACTTTAAATCCTTCTAGTTGATCCATATAAATGACTTCGCCAAGCTTTCCATTAAGAAAAGTTGTCTTGACATCCATTTGCCAGATCTCATAGTCATGAGCGGCTGCTATGGATAGGAGGATGCGAATGGACTTGAGCATGGTTACCCGACTAAAAGTTTCCTCATAGTCCACACCTTCTCTTTGGGTATAACCCTTTGCCACTAATCGAGCTTTATAAGTCTCGATATTTCCATCAACACCTTGTTAATTATTGTAGATCCACTTGCACCCAATGGCCCTAAAGTCACTAGGTGCTTCAACAAGATCCCAGACGGAATGTGAGTACATGGACTCCATTTCCTATTTCATGGCTTCGATCCATAGTTCCTTTTCAGGGCTAGCCATTGCCTGTTTGAAAGACAATGGATCATCATCACTAGTGTCACCAACAACCATATTGGTTTCACCATCCAAACCATAGCGAACTAGGCTCCTAGAGACCCTCCCACTACGATGAGGCTCTGTAACAGTTTGCTCAGGAACAATGGTACTTTCTTCATTTAAATTGACTTGCGTCGGTTGGACATGAAGAGTGGGAATTTCATCTTTAACTCCAGTTGATGACGATGGAACATTGGCTGGAGTCAATTCTTTAACCATCTCCTCTAAAACTACTTTGCTGCGAGGTTTGAAGTTTTAGACATAGTCATTTTCTAGAAAAGTAAACACATTTGTTTACCCAAAAACGGCTGTTTATGACGTGGCAAGGATTTCTCACACGTGGATGACACGTGGCAGAGTCAAAATAAGGTGGTGTTGTTCGATTATCGACCAGCTATACATTGCTTCATCAAGCTTGACTATTAGATACGACCAGGCTGGTCGTATGATTCGGTTTATTTCCTTCTAAGATTGTAATCTTGTAATAATTACGTTGATTATTTCATCTTTATTGCCTTGATACACGGATATTAAGGATAGTTAAGGCCCGTTGGCCCATGTAACCCCCCTTGACCCTATAAATATGCATGAAATAGCTCAAGGAGGGGACTTTTGATCTTTGAAGCTTTTTTCTGAATATTGAAAGAGAGAGCACATAGTGCAATTATCTATCGTCTTGTTGTAGTTCTCCCAAGGTTTGTGAAACTCAAGAACCCTAGTTCTTTGAGCACGACATTGGGACTCAATATTAATAATAGCACTAAGTGGACGTAGGTCATTACCATTCATTGGGGCCGAACCACTATAAATTGTTTGTGTTTATTCTTTACCATTAAATTAAACTCTTAACTGTCATCTCATTTCCTGTCGTATTTTTGACTCAGTGTCGTTGGCCAAATCGAGGGTCAACATTTTGGTGCTTTCATTGAGAGATTGATCAAAAAACTGTAAGAAAATCTAATGGCAAAGACATCCAAGGGAGCTGGACAGACCGCTGGCGTTGCATCATCCCAACCTCCTCTCCCAAATGTGGCTGAGAATGAACTACATTTAGAGTTTGAAGAGGAGGAGTTAGATTTGGAAATGTTGAGGGCAACACTGGGGGTGTTGCAGGACAAGTTGGCTAATCTGAGGGCCAATCAGGAGAATGCTACAGAGACAATGGCGCCATAGCAGAGAGAAATTGAACATCAGTGCCAGGAGCTGAGTGAGCGGTAGGCGGACATGGACTGTTGGCAGAGGGATGCCATGGACGCTCTCGAAGCATCCATCCAATTGGCTCGAAGTCAGGCTGCGCCGGCCTCTCAGCCAGATCAGCCACCGAGTGCGCCGCCTCAGAGGGCTCCCAATCCTAGTCCTCCGCTCCAGCTAGCAAGCCCTCAAAGGCCGGAGCAGCCACCTGTGGCTCAGGATGATGTCCTAGCTAGGGACTCTAAGCAACAGCATCCATCTCGGGCTGGTCGAGGCAATCCCCAGTGCCAGAGGCAGAATAGGGCTGGGCAGCTGCCCTGCAGCCCTAGACGCCCAAGGGATGAAGAGCTAAATCCACCGAGTAGGGGATGGCGTCCTTCTGCCAACAGAAGGAACAATGAGTCAAGCTCTATGGTCAGGGGCCCCCCACGACATAACAATGCACGGGGACCCAACGACCAGCGCAGGCCTCCTCCTGACGCTCGGGAAATTCCAGCCCGAGGAGGAAATAACGTGAACAGTCGGTCGGAGGATTATAATGTGAACAGTAGGTCGGAGGAGGAAATTCCAGTGCAGGCCCCAGTTTAGAGATGGCTACGATTATAATGAAGCTGACTCTGGCAGAGGGAATGCTGGTCGGAGGAATGAGGAGAGAGGTGGAGGTAGAAGCCCCCCACCTAGAGAAAATAGGCCAGCTATCCATAATGCTGGGGGGCAACCCAGGCAGCAAAACGCTTTGATCGGCTAGGAGTTAGCGAGCAGAGATGCAGGGATGATGATTTAAGGGTCGTACTCAATGACTGTCATGAGAGGCACGATGAGTACGCTCCCTCAGCACCGGTCGCCCCTGCGGTCCTAGAAGCGGTTCAAGCTCAGATCGATGCCCTGAACCAGGCAGTACAACAGCTGGTCGGGGGACGAACGTCCCACATAGAGTACGATAGGAGGAGGGGCACTCCATTTGTACAGAGGATTGCTGCGGCTGAAACCCCCAGTAAATTCAAGATGCCGACACTGCGAAACTTTGATTGGTACGGAGATCCAGTATCTCACATTAACAAATTTGAGATACAAATGGATATCCAGAAAGTGTCAGAAGATGCCCGCTACAGGATTTTCCCCGTGACACTATCTGACACCGCCGAGGAGTGGTTCTTTAAGTTCCCTCCTACCAGTATAGTATCTTGGGAGATGTTCGTGAAGGAATTTTACGGACAATTCTATGCGGGTCGCATACACCCCATAGAGGTCAACCAGCTGGTCGAGATACGCCAGAAGGAGGGAGAGCCCTTAAAGGAGTATGTCCAGCGGTTCATGCGAGCAGCAACTGGAGCCAAGACAGTGGGCGATGAAGGAAAGACGATGGCCCTAACTGCTGGGGTTAGGCGCCATTTTCCCCTCTGGAGTAGCCTAAGAAAGAATGGGGTAAAAAGTACCCAGGAGTTTTTGGATCGGGCTGATCGATATATCAAGCTCGAGGACGCGATTGCCAATGAGGGGAAATCGCCAACGAAGGACAAGGGGCCAAAGGAAGAGCCCGCCAAGGCCGCCAATGGGTCGGAGAAACCCAATGGCAATGGAAAAGGCAACAGGAATGGAAATGGTAGGAATGGTGGAAAATGGGCAAGCAATGAACCCCTCAACTTTTGAGAATAAATGCCCCAAAGGCAATCGATACGAGCTAAGATTCACCAACTACACGACACTTGTCGAAAGTCGAGCGGAAGTCTACCAGACGACTAGCTCAAACGTGCCTTATAAACGACCCACACCTATAAGGAAGGATATCTCTAAGAGAGATACGACAAAATTCAGTCATTTTCACAATGACTACAGGCACGAAACCAACGAATGCAGCCAGTTGAAAGACAAAATTGAGTTCCTGATTATGCAAGGACATCTAAGAAGGTATGTGCAAGCCGCAGGAGGGTCTCAGCGAGAGGCTCAAGGTGGCAACGAGACTCATCATTTGCGGCGGCCCACACCTTGCAAGGGATAGTGGGAAGGCAAGGGAATGATACGCTCGAACCCTACACCACGACCAGGACATCGAGATGATGAGTGTGGAGGATCGAGCACCAAAGAAGGCTCGAACAGAGGAGGAATTGATAACCTTCTCTGAAGACGATGCCCAACACGTACAATTCCCACACTCCGATCCGCTAGTCGTGGACATGCAAATTGCCAACATGATGGTAAAGATGGTGTTGGTTGACACAGGAAGTTCGGTCAACATCCTATACAAGTCTGCACTGGAGAGAATGAAGCTGTCCATCAAGGACCTGGAGCCATCAAACCAAACCATCTATGGTTTTTCCGGTGAAGGGCTCGCCCCAACTGGGTCGATTAGGTTTCCAATTACAGCAGGTACTGCACCTGCTAACAGGACATTACTCACTACTTTCATAGCAGTTGATTGTCCTTCGGCATATAACGCAGTAATTGGGAGATCAATTCTGGTCGACCTACTAGTCGTCACTTCAATATGGCACCTTGCCATGAAATTCCCAACAGACGTAGGGGTAGGATGCGTGTTGGGAAATCAGCGAGAAGCAAGGGAATGCTACAAGGCCTCGATAACTAAAGCGAAGAAATGTGTGTCGAGGGAAGTTCCCAGAAAAGAGTTGAAAAAGGCAGTTGATGTACAGGCCCAATCAAGTTATAATGTCACCAAATAGAGCATTGCCCAAAGTGAGGATAGAGACTTAGATCCTCGCTTTGGGGATTTTGAGGAAGAGATAGGACCCATCGAGGACCTTGAAGAGGTCCAACTAGATGAAGAAAATCTGACCAAGGTTGTGACAGTCGGTAAAAAACTTAGAGACAACAACAAAACAAGCGTTGGTGGAATTTTTGAAGAAAAACCAGGAGGTCTTTGCCTGGTCGCATAAAGACATGGTTGGAATAGACCCTGCAGTCATTAGCCATGTCCTTAATATAGACAAAAAATTTCCACCAGTACAACAAAAAAGGAGGTTGCTCGACAAAGATAGATCAAAGGCCTTAAAAGAAGAAGTCGAGAAGCTCAAGGAGAATGGATTCATCAGGGTAGCATTTTATCCATCGTGGGTCTCTAATCCCGTGTTAGTTCCCAAGCCGAATGGCAAATGGCGAATATGCGTGGATTTCACAGACCTCAATAAAGCTTTCCCTAAGGATTGTTTCCCACTCCCTAGGATCGACCAACTGGTCGATGCCACTACAGGGCATGAGATTCTCTCTTTCATGGATGCATACTCCAGGTATAATCAGATTAGTATGCATCCTCCTGATGAGGATCACATTAGCTTTCGGACTGACACCAGGCTTTACTGTTACAAAGTAATGCCCTTTGGTTTGAAAAACGCTGGTGCGACTTACAAGCGATTGGTCAACCACCTGTTTAGGGGGTTGATTGGCACAAACATGGAGGTCTATGTCGACGACATGCTGGTTAAGTCGAAGAAGGCAGAAGGGCATATAGAGGATTTTCAAGAGTGCTTCAACGTCTTGAAAAAATATCAGATGAAGCTGAATCCCTTCAAATGCTCTTTCGGGGTAGGATCAGGTAAGTTCTTGGGATTTATAGTTAACTCGAGAGGAATTGAGGCCAATCCTGAGAATATCAAAGGCCCCGTCGATATGAAATTGCCAGCAAAGATCAAGGATGTTCAAAGTTTGACCGGAAGAATTGCTGCTCTGAGTAGATTTATTTCCAAGTCAACGGACAAGTGCGTCCCATTTTTTAATCTACTTAGAGGAAACAAGAAATTCGAATGGATGGATGAATGCGAAAAGACTTTCCAAGCATTGAAGACTCACATGGCGCAACCACACATTCTATCGAAGCCGGTCGATAAGGAAACTTTGTTTGTCTACTTGGCGATCACAGCATACGCTGTTAGTGCTGTCTTAGTAAGAGAAGAAGAAGGCTTACATAAGGTTGTTTATTATGTAAGCAAAAGGCTAATTGGAGCGGAGCTGCGTTACCCACCTATTGAAAAGTTAGCCTATTGTTTAATTTTGGCCTCTTGGAAGTTGCGGCCTTACTTTCAAGCTCACCCAATCATGGTTTTGACTGACCAGCCTCTACGGCAAGTTCTGCAAAAGCCAGAGGCCGCGGGCAGATTATTGAAATAGGCAATCGAACTTGGGCAGTTCGATATCTCTTACTTGCCTCGAGCAGCGATAAACGGGCAAGCCCTGGCTGATTTCATTGCAGAGTTCACTGGAATTCTAGATAGCGAGCAGCTCGAAGAGCCTGAGTCTCAAAACTGAGCTCCCTCATGGAAGTTATTTACAGACAGCTCCTCTAATGAGCATCACGCAGGGGCAGGTGTGATTTTGATTAAGCCTGAGGAGCATCGATTTCACTGCACAATCAGGTTTGACTTCACTGCTTCTAACAACGAGGCTGAGTATGAAGCGTTGCTCGCTGGGTTACGATTGGCCAGGAACATGAATATAAAGGTAATTGACATCTACAGTGACTCTTAGCTGGTGTTAAATCAAGTCATGGGAGAATACCAGGCCCGAAGTTTAAAGATGGTTGCTTACTTAAACTAAAAGGATCTATTGGTGCAGTTTGACAAGTACACCCTTCAGCAAGTACCTTGCGACCAGAATTCAAACGCTGATGCTTTGGCCAAGTTAGCAAGTGTGAAGGATGCTGATACACTGAACATAGTGCCAGTTGAACGACTATCTGTGCCAATCATCCAAGCAGAGGAGACCACTCTGGTGATCCAGGTGGCGGATACATGGATGGCACCATACATAGAGTATCTGACGCAAGGCATGTTACCAACTTACAGAAACAAATCCAGGACCCTTCAGTGGCAGGCTGCTAGGTATATCCTGGTCGATGGAATCTTGTACCGAAGGGGATACTCAATGCCACTCCTCAGATGTGTTTCAAAAGAGAAGGCCAAGATATTGATGAAAGAGGTACACGAAGGCTTTTGTGGGGACCACGCTGGGGGGCAAAGCTTATCAAAAAGATCCTAAGGCAAGGGTATTTTTAGCCAACAATGAATGAAGACTCGATGGAATTTGTGCGGAGATGCGACAAGTGCCAGAGGTTCTCCAAAATCCCACGAGCAGCCCCTAATGAGCTGAATCAAATGCAAAGTTCGTGGCCGTTTGCAGTTTGGGGTATAGATTTAATCGGATCTCTGCCCACAGGAAAGGGCGGTGTCAAGTATGCTGTGATTGCCGTCGATTACTTCACTAAATGGGCAGAAGTCAAGCCACTCGCAACCATAACGACCAAGAAGGTGCTGGATTTTGTAGTAAAAAACATCGTATGTCGCTATGGATTGCAGAGGAAAATCGTCTCAGATAAAGGCACGCAGTTTGATAGTGATTTATTCACGGATTTTTGCGAACGACATGGGATTATCAAGAGCTTTTATTCAGTCGTTCGTCCCCAAGAAAATGGACAAGTCGAAGCAGTCCATAAAACACTAAAGGATACTATGAAGAAAAGACTAGAAGAAGCTAAGGGGGCATGGCTGGAGCAATTGCCTGAAGTCCTTTGGTCGTACAGAACTTCCCACTGAATAGCAATAGGCCATACTCCATTTTCACCAGCTTATGGGTATGAGGCTATGTTGCATGTTGAGTTAAATTCGCCGTCACATCTAAGAATAACGTACGATCAAGGCTCTAACAGCCAACTATTGATGGAATCCCTGGACTTGATCGATGAGAAGCGTGAGCAAGCCCAACTCCTAGTAGCTGCTTACCAGCAAAAAGTCGCTCGGTATTTCAATTCTAAAGTACGTGAAAGGAAGTTCAATGTCGGAGATCTAGTACTGCGAAGAGTTTTCTTAAACACCCACGACCAGGCTGCTGGAGTACTCGGACCTAACTGGGAAGGACCATACTAGATTGAAGAAGTCCTCCATCCAGGCACCTATAAACTTCCTCGCTTAAATGGAGATCTTGTTCCTCGCTATTGGAATGGAGAACACCTGCGCAAGTACTATTAGTGAACAATTCTTTTTAAAGAATTGGCTTGTATTAATTTTACTTTTTACAAGTTATGAAAAAGGGTTGGTCATTTTATCTGACTAATCACTTATAAGTGTAAGATCTTATTGATCACTCGTACAGACAAGTTTTGTCCTTTTAATATGAGAAATATAAGGGACTATGCGCAGCCAGTCATTCTTTCCAATCATTGTATTTATTACAAGTATTTGCTCATTACATGTGTTGTTTTGCTATATTATCGTTTTAACTCCTTTGCTCCAAGCAGTAATGTTCGAACAAGTTTTGGTCAAGGCAAGTGACTAAGGAATTAAAGCTCCTCAATCACTTGGGGGGCATATAAGGCATCTAGTAAGAAAAGCATATCGAAAGGTATGTAAACACATGAGCAAAATAAGTGAAAGCATGCTAGGGTGCTTAGAGTATTTAAAAAAAAATTTGTATTTTGTTAAATCAAACCAAAGTACTATGCTAAGTTCGGTCATGTGAATAGATGTTATAATAAAATGCAAATATTATAATATCTAAAGGAAACCTTTTACACTGCGAGCAGTTACTTCTCGGATGCGATTGTTCGATTAAAGTAAAAGCTGCCCATGCAGCAATAAAAATTAATAATTAAACAAGTAATTGTATTTACATCATGACCCGTAGGTCATGTAGTCAAAAGATTAAAAGGAAAAAGGAAAAAGACTACGAGGCTGGAGGGTCTTGAGGAGCGTCCTGGTCGACAGTAGCGCCAGCTTCATTGTCTGCGCCATCTATCCCCGTTGCCAGGGAAATCTCTGGGGAAGCAGGAACTTTAACCCTCTCTTCTTCCTCCAGGTAAATGGCGCACTGGGACATTAGAGTCTGTCTCAAGCGCTCTGATAGGTAGCTGAAGTTGGCCTTCTGGTTGTGCTTCCAAAACTCGTAGAAGCACAGATGGGTGGCTTCCTTGTACTTCTCCAAGTTTTTTGCTTCAGTTTCCTCAAGCTCTTTCACACGCTTTTCCAGGTCCTCCGTCTTCTGCCTTCTCACAATCAGATTGATCTCAAGTTGTTTGGATTGTTGGTGGTTGAGTTTGGCGCTTTCCCTGAATTTTTCTTTTCTTCTTTGGCTTTCTTCAGGGTGTCCTGACTCTCCAACATCTCTTCGGTCAACGTGGATTTTTGCTCAAGAAGTTCCTCATTCAGCTTGGTCAGCTCCGCGTTTTTCTCAAGCAGCTCACCGTTCTGCTTGGTCAGCTCATTGTTCTTCTCGAGCAGGTCAGCATTTTTCCCTTCGAGCGCTTTCATGGCCTCAACGAGCCTGGTGTCAAAGTTTCTGGTTTGGGACACTATCGCACCCGCACGGCGCCAGCCAGCAGTCATGGTCAGCAATCCCTGCAACCAGATAAAAAGAGCAAGGCGATGGAAGAAAATCAAAAACAAATTATTCAGCAACAGAAAGCAACTTACGTTGACTATCTCATTCAGCCCTCGATTAAGTATTTGGTTGGTCTCCGTGGAGATGGTGTCGTCGATGGCCTCTTGAGTGCGTTTGTGTTTGGAGAGCTTGTATATTCTCTCCCTGGCTGAGCTGACCACGGAGCTGGACAGGGAGCCTTCGGGCTGAGTGTGGTGTGTCCGGCTAGTAGGGTCTTGAGGAGTGGGGTGTTGATCGACATGAGTTGGAGGAGTGGAATGCTGGTCAGCCGTAGGTGTTGAGGCCGGCCGCTCAAGTGGAGATGGAGGTGGCATGTTTTCCTTCGAAGGGACAGCGACTGAAGGGTCCTCAGTTCGGGCCTTCTTTGAGGCAGTTTTACTGCTCTCCCCCCGAGTCATCTTGCTGTCTTTCTTCCTGCCTAAGGAAGCAGTAGCAACCTTGTAATGTTCGAACACGTCTTCAGACGACAAATCTGCACAAAAGGAAACAATCCGAGCAGTGAGACAAGATATATAGATGGAACTAAAAACGAAAGTAAAGAGATTATAAGTAAAGTACCCGTGCTACAACTACTGGTCGCTACATCACTTACTGAACTATTTACTGACTGGAAGAAATCTGAACTTAAGTTTGGAGTATACTTAAAGTTGTCGTCCCCGTCAAATAAGTGACAGGGAATTGGCAAACTATCTAAGAATGAGAAAACAGTACCATTCCCATCTGAAGACTCGTCGATGGGAGCGGAAGGTTCGGTGGCTTTCTTTTTTCCCTTTCCCAGTGGGGCAGGGGGAGCAGCAGCTCGCGGGATGCTGGAGGGTTCCCTAATTATCACTCCAGTTGTCCTCCTCCTTTGAGGTTGTGACACGTCTGGGTGCTACTCAGGAATCTCCTCACCAGTGGCACTTCCCACCGTTGACTCCCTCACATCCTGGTGAGGTGCCAAAAGCCCGACCAACCTAAGGTTAGCCTCTATGACCAGATGCTTGATGCTCTTCGCCACGTCAGTCATGCTGGGCAAGAGGTCTGATCGAACTTCCATGTCTGGTGTGGGAGCCGGTCGCAGCCATGGGCCTGAAAGGCGCTAAAAATCTAAGGGAAATGCATGAAGAATTAAAGAAAAATAAACGACCAGGGGAGTAAAAATATTACCTCCTTGAGTGAAGGCCAGGTTATTAGCAACCATGTCTGTAGTCAGAAAGTACTCTAGGTGGTACTTCCCCACATTGGAAATAAAGGTTGTGTCACTCAGGAAAGTACGGAACGTTTCCTGGTGATAGAAGTGGAATAACCCCGTGTTTTCTTCGTTGGGGTTGGATTTTAGGTAGAACAGATAGTTGACCTCATGTGGTGTGGGGATGGGCCATTTCTTATGGCTATAAAGGATATAGAGTGCATAGAGCATTCTATATTTGTTAGGGGTTATTTGGAAAGGAGCGACCCCGAAATAGTTGGCCACTCCTTGGAAGAAAGGACGGAGAGGCAGGATCGCTCCTGCCTCTATGTGATACCTCGACCAGGCGCTGAAGGCGCCTCCAGGAAGATTCGCCCGTTGGTCTTTGACAGTTTGGACTAGGGTTACCCCAGGAAGTTCGTATTTTTTAATATAATTCGCAATCATCCTAACCGTTGCTCGGCTAGGAGGGGCGACATACCATTCAACATCTGGTTGAATGGTGTTTCGAAGTTGAGCTTGAATTTGGATGATAGGGTCGGGGATATTTCTTTCTCGACCACTGGTCGAGGGAATTTCAGCCTGAGGAGCAGGCTGATTTGAAGGATTGGAAGGTTTCTTTTTCTGGGCTTTAGATTTTACTCGACCCATATTTTGGAGGAGGTTCGATGAAATGTTTGAAGTGGCGCGAGAAAAGGGAATTTCAGGTAACAACAATGACGGTTGCTCCTCGTCCTCGAGCAATTGGGCTAGCAAGTCGGCATCGGTATGTCTCTCACCTCCCCATGGATCTTACATCAAAAGCTGCGAACAGAAAAAGGGGGAGATGAGAACTTAAAGCCTAAAAACTTGTGTTGAGAGTTGGAATAACATTGCTCGCGTATAAAAGTTAAGCTTTTATACGGCCAGCAGCATTCTAGCAAAAACACTAAGTCTCTTACGAGCAGTTTGAGAAACAGATTAAAAAGCATAAGCAAAAAAAAATTCAGAGAAAACTTTTTCGACTCCGAGAGGGTGGGAAAAACACAGTTTTTCAACTAGCTTAAAAATCGAATTTTTACTTCAATTTTATGCCTTAAATCTACAGTCTTGACTACCAAACTGACTCCTAACTCCTATAAAACATTATTTCACTACCCTATCAAGCATCGATCAATATGCCCATTTACCCCAAAACAGTCTCAGCCAAGAACATTCAAAAGTTCAGAGATAAAAACAGATATAAGAGGGTTTTGCATGGCATCTCAAACGACGAAAAGATTCTGGAAACTTACTTGGATGAAAGTTAAAGTATGAGCATGAATGTTTCGAGCGTCTGAGCGAAAATTGCTTAAATCAGCAGTGAACACTTCAAGGTTTTCTGAGTTTTCTGAGCTCTGAAGGTTGAGGTTCTTTAAGGTTCTTGAAGAAGAGAAGGCGAGTGAAAGGTAAAAAGTAAAAATGTGATATGGGGGTATTGTTTATAGTGATTGTAGTGCCATAAAAGAGGTAATCATGGAATTACTTTTCTCAAAGTATGGGGAAGTTCAATAGCCGTCAGACAATTTTTTGGGAAACCGAAAAGACTTGATTAGACATGATTGATTACTTTTTTCAAGAAAGCATGGGCGGCTCTGAAAGATTTGGTGGGGTAAGCGAAGAGTCAGTTTCCTAAGTTTACGTTATGCTGGTCACAGTAAAGTAAACTTGGGGGGAAAATGTTTACCCAAAAACGGTTGTTTATGACGTGGCAAGGATTTCTCACACGTGGATGACACGTGGCAGAGTCAAAATAAGGCGGTGCTGTTCGATTATCGACCAGCTATACATTGCTTCATCAAGCCTGACTATTAGATACGACTAGGCTGGTCGTATGATTCAGTTTATTTCCTTATAAGATTGTAATCTTGTAATAATTACGCTGATTATTTCATATTTATTGCCTTGATAAAGGGATATTAAGGATAGTTAAGGCCCGTTGGCCCATGTAACCCCCCTTGAGCCTATAAATATGCATGAAATAGCTCAAGGAGGGGACTTTTGATCTTTGAAGCTTTTTTCTGAATATTGAAAGAGAGAGCATATAGTGTAATTATCTATCGTCTTGTTGTAGTTCTCCCAAGGTTTGTGAAACTCAAGAACCCTAGTTCTTTGATCACGACATTGGGACTCAATATTAATAATAGCACTAAGTGGACGTAGGTCATTACCATTCATTGGGGCTGAACCACTATAAATCATTTGTGTTTATTCTTTACCATTAGATTAAACTCTTAATTGTCATCTCATTTCCTGTCGTATTTTTGACTCTGTGCCGTTGGCCAAATTGAGGGTCAACAACTTTCTTTTCTGAATGACTATAGAAAAGTCCACCCCGAGTACCTTTAGGATAGCCAACAAACATGCAAACTTCAGTTCACGGTTCTATCTTTCCCTCCTTTTTCCTCAGGACATGGGCGGGACACCCCCAGATTCTATAATGGCGTAAACTAGGTTCACGACCATTCCAGCGTTCTAAAGGTGTTTTGGGGATTGATTTTGACGGCACGACATTAAGAATGTTGTTCGCGGTTTCAATTTCATGTCCCCAGAATGAAGTTGGTAGAGTTGAGTAACTAAGCATGCGTCTAACCATTTCCAATAAAGTTTTGTTCTGGCATTCCGCTACACCATTTTGTTGCGGAGTACCTAGGGCAGTAAGTTGTGATAAAATCCCAAGTTTAGTTAAATGATCTTGGAACTGCATATCCAAATATTCTCCACCCCTATGAGATCGCAAGATCTTTAACATTTGACCTAATTGGTTCTGAGCCATTGCTAGGAATTCCTAAAGCTTTGAAAATGTTTCTGATTTCTTATGCATTAGGTAAAGATATGAGTGTCTAGAGTAATCGTCAATGAAAGTGACGAAATACTCAAAACCACCCATGGCTTGTACATTCAAAGGTCCACAAACATCTGAATGAACAAGTCCAAGTGGTTCTTTGGCCCTATTACCCTTTGCAGAGAATAGACGCTTAGTCAGTTTGCCTTCTAGACAAGAATCATAGACAGGTAATTCACCTAAGGTGAGTTCCCTCAAAGGTCCGTCCTTTGTAAGTCTTTGAATCCTATCATAGCCAATGTGACCTAGTCTCAAGTTCCATAAATACGTCATATTATCGTTATCAATCTTTTGACGTTTATTGGGCCTAGGTTTAGCTACTTCGAATAAATCATTGTTAACAGAGAGGGGTTCGTTAGGTCGCATAATATAAAGCCCGTTTTCCAAACATGCAATACACAATTGTGATCCATTGAAAGAAATAGCTATATTAGAACTTGTGAAAGTCATAACAAATTGTTCTAATTGCAACATGGAAACTGAAATTAAATTTCTACTATAATCCGTAATAAAAAAAATACATCTTTTAAAATCAAGTATTTAATTCCGAACTTCAGACGAGCTCTTCCTCTAGCTTGGACCGCAACGTACGCTCTGTTCCCAACTCTAAGCTTTAAGCCGCCTTCGTCCACTTCCTCCCATGATTTAAGAAGCTTTGTTTTTAGCTGCTAGAAACTTGGGGCAATCTCGTTTCCAATGCCCCTTCTCTTTGCATTGAAAACACTTATCATTACCTTTCTTGTTTTTCTTATTCTTCCCCTTAGACGTCTGTGCACTAGGTTGTGTACTCGTCTTTGCAGCCTTTGCAGGCTTGGGGTTGTTTTGCTGTTCACCTTTCCTCTTGTTTCTAGCTTTCGAAGATGAAGCTTGGTTAGCTTCAGCCTTAGCTAGATCAGCAACAATAACAATAGTCTTATTTTTTCCTCCTTTACTAGGTCCACCCATGATAGACTCAAAAGTCTGAAGCTCGTTCATGAGCTGCGTCAGACCATAGTTGAGTTGATCACGAACGTGCAGACATGGTGATGTTCGAGCATTCATGGTGTCATCATGTATCCGCGGAGATGGTGCTATCCAAGCATTTACGGTGCCATCATGAGCATTGGCGGTGCCATCACAAGCATTTACGGTGCCATGATGAGCACTGACGGTGCCATCACGAACGTGCGGACACAATGCTCGTTCTAGGGATTCCTAAATCATGATGAACTCGGAGTTGTCACCAATCAACTCTATGTTGATATTCTGCTTCCAATTAAGGAAGTTTTCTCTACTAAGTTTCTCCATCGAAAGTTGAGAAAGGATGGGAGTAGACACACACACTACTTAACTTAAAACTACAAATTACCAATAAAATAGAAATCAATCACATTTGCTCAATAAAACTTCTATTCACACATATTTCAAGAAATAGCACAACATATACTAACGATATGTAAGATATGAGAAAAAATACCAAAAACAATCATATCTCTATTTCTTTAGGTTTTTAACTAATCTATAATATCTTTGTCCCAGTTGGCGAGAGTCAAAAAATACCACTAGTTAAATAGAGTTGTAAACTCATTTAATAATGGACACCACTATTAACAACCTACTATTCGATCAAAATAAGAAAACAAAATCTCTTATTTTATGAGCTAGACCCACGATTTCGATAATCATAGATTTAGTCCTAGTAGTCACCGCAGGGGTGAGTCTAGTAGAATTTGACCTATAATTATCTATCTTTCGAAATCTAACCTTGTCAAAATAGCTAATGAACACCTTCCGTAGGGGGGCGAATCAAAGCGCCTTGAGGCCCCATTAAGCTATTGACTATGTTAAACCAACGGTGGAGATCGAATAAAAATTCTTAAAATAAGCTCATTATTAAATTAAAAATAGTATTTTTATTATTTATTTTAAGAAAATTAATGACTATGGTTTTCCCAAAAAAAAATTAAACAGATTAAAATTTTTAAAACCAAAGTCCTATAATTTCCTATTAATTCTAAAGTGTCACATTGAAACAAATCCAATTAATTTGTTGCTAATCAATATTTAGGTTTAACTAATATAATGAACCTATACAATTAAGTCCAACTCAGGTAAATGGGCCTTAACAATTGGGCTTGTATGGAGGAGGGTTAGGTCCATTATGTCGTTCCCACTACAAAGGCCCCCTATCTTCCATACAAGGTCCAAAAGATAAGAAGTTAAACATTCGTTTTATTAATTGATTAGGCTCACTATAGTCATGCAAAGCAAATGGACCTTCACCAGTGGAATCACCCACAAGAGAGGAATTTAAACTTTACATTTTCTAATGGGCCCAAATAAAACCTATCATTTTATGAATATTTTATTTGGAAAAATACGATATATCTAACAAAAATATGGGCCACTATATGCATCTAAGCCTAATTTAAAAAATATCACATATAGTGCAAATTGACATGTTATAATTGGATGGGCCTAATCATGTTACTATACGAGCAATTCTATGAATTTATGCAAAAATACCACAATTGATTTCATTTGCAAAAATACAACAATTAATTATCTAGAATTTATCAAAAAATTCAAATTAATTAAATTTTTACAAAAATAAGTCAATTTAAATGAAATTTATCAACAATTAACAATAGTTAATTTAAATTTCATTTATCAACAATCAACTTTGTTTAGGTTAATTTGAAAAAATATATATTAATTTAATTTAAATAGGATTTATCAACAATTAACCAAAGTTAATTTAAATCCCATTTATAAAAAAAACTTTTATTAATTGGCTGGAAAAAAAATGATATTTTTCAAAATTTTACCAATTTTAAATTTGAAAATCAATATCTTAACTATTTTTCAAAAATATCTTGTGTTGTTACAACTATAGCTAATATTTTAACCATTAAAAAAATAAAATATTAATAGTTATAACAATTTTAAAATATCTCAAAACAGTTAATCAAATTCAAATATCCATAAAAATATCTAACTAACAATATTCAAATTTCAAATAATTTAAATATTAAAAACTATAGAATGGAAAGATATTTATATTTTCAAATAAAGATTTAATAAAAAAAATCAAGAATTTAAATGAAAATATATTAAATATGTGATATAATAATTCTAATATTTTAATATATAAAAGATTTAAAATTAAGTTGTTAGTCTATTTTTAAATTTGAATTTGAATCTTTGTAGAAAATATCTAATTATTTACATATCAACTAACAAAATATCTTATTTTAGAAAAAAAAAATTTAATACAAAAACAAATTTGATATTTTTGGCTTTGATTATAAATAATTTATTTCCACAAATTTTATTTTTCTTTAATTTTTTTAAAAAATTAAAAAAAAAATTTGGCTGGGCTGGGCGCGCGCATGGCAGCCATTGCAAAAAAAATTTCAAAATTTTTTTGAGCAATTTTTCAAACCAAAACAATTTTCTAATTAATTTTTAACATGTTTTACACAAAATAAAGCATATGTAAAAATTAATAGCATAGAAAACACAACAAAATAACCTAAAAATTGCTAATAATCACATAAAATAATTATGCTTCATAAAAACATTAAAAACCATCCAATTATGCAAACACATCAAATAATCCAATTTTTAACATGTTCATGCATGAAAATAAAGATTACCAAAAGCTCTGAGGCCAGTTGTAAGAAAAAACTTTATACAAGATCTTTATTTATTTTTATGTAGATCTAATATTAAACAAATTAATATGAGATAACCTAGAACATGTTTCTAAAATTGAATTCAAAGATAAACAAAGATAAGAATACTTACAGTATACGCAGCGGAATGAAATAGTCCTTCCTTCAGTTTCTCTAACTCTTGTATCCTTTCTGTCGCAGAGTATTATCAAGAAACTAAACCGTTATTCTAATTTCTTCACAATCTTTCAATGTATCCTTAGAATCACCTAGACTAGTGTGGGCAATTCTCAACACATGAGATAGATACAGAGAGAAGAAGAGAAAATAACAAAGAGGCTTAGAAAAAGACTTGTGCTTAGAGAGAATCTAAAACCTATCAGAAAATCTGACTTGTGACTTGTCAAACTTGTGTTTCGACTTCTCTCTAAGCACTCCTTTTATAGACTCAATTATTCCATTTAATTTAATTAAAAATCAATAAAATAATAGCCAATTAAAAGCCTTAGGTCGAAATTATCATGGGCTTTAGCCCCGTGAAATTTCTCATTTGATTATAAGCCCATTGGACATAAAATCAAGGCATGTATTATTTTCTATTGATTTAATTAAATAAATAATTATTTAAATCCTTTATCATATTAATTATTTAGATAGCAATTTATCTTAATTAATAAATTTTCCATAATTTATCTTTTCTTCTCAAAATTACATAACTCTGTGAAACTATCCAAAATTGACCTGGTCAACTTTGATAATTAAATTAATTAATTGAGACTATCTAGATGATTTTATCCAAGGTACAATGGGGACCATGGACCTATGAAATCAAGCTCCAATAAGTTATCATAAATCTAACAAATAAATTTACTAACTTATTAATTCCTCGTGACTAATCTATAGACTCGGAATTGTCCTCTTGAATTCATAAAATGCTCTATAACAAATATAGATACGCTATTAATTATCCATTGTTACAACCATAATTGTCACTCAATCCTCTATAGATGGTCTACAATGAGATAGGACTAAAATATCGTTTTACCCCTCATTGTATTTTATCCTTAAAACACTTAGTTCCTTGTAAATGATATTTTAGTAAACTAATTTAATTACTTAAATGAGATCTCTATCATTTAATGCCTTGAACCAAACTAAAAGAAAACCATCGTTTCACTTCTTCATCAGAAGCTATAGATGTTCATATCTATGATTAACTCTCCCACTCAATTATACTACCGAGTTTCCAAGATGTAAGTATGGGCTAGTCCATAGGGTAAGCTGGTAACGAACAAGTTAAAGAACTCAAATAATACAATCAGTTAGAATATTAACCACTTAGAATTGAGATTGAATTGACCTATGGTCAACTATAAGATATGACTAGAATAGATAATAACTGTATGTTTACTTATCTTATCAACTGTCAATATCGGTCCAGTCTGATGTAACAAATATGTGACAGTTAGAATCTCGTGATCCGTAAGGGGAAAGACCAGGTAAAAAGCTATGCAATCCCACATCGCCTGGGGAAGGTCAAGTGTGATGATTATAAGATTGTGTAGGTATGGGACTACATAGCTGAATATGGCTTAAATGGATTGATGGGTACTACCTATGCCAAAAAGATGCATCTCCTTTTCGGTAGCCCATCACATGAGAACTCCAAAGTTAAGCATGCTTAACTTGGACCAATCTTATGATGGGTGACCTCCTAGGAAGTTTTCCCAGGAAGTGTGCGAGTGAGGAAAACGCACACTGGAAAGACTCATATTGGTTTGCAGGGCCAGTCGTCATTCCAGGAAGCAGCCATAGTGACGTGGGGCATTACAAATGGTATCAGAGCCTTGACCCAGCCGGAAGTGTGGCCGGCGGGGACGTCGGACCCCTAAGGGTGGGTGATTGTGACAGTTAGAATCTCGTGATCCGTAAGGGGAAGGACCAGGTAAAAAGCTGTGCAATCCCACATCGCGTGGGGAAGGTCAACTGTGATGATTCTAAGACTGTGTAGGTATGGGACTACACAGCTGAATATGGATTAAATGGATTGATGGGTACTACCTATGCGAAAAAGATGCATCTTCTTTTCGGTAGCCCATCACTTGAGAACTCCAAAGTTAAGCGTGCTTGACCTAGAGCAATCTTATGATGGGTGACCTCCTGGGAAGTTTTCCCAGGAAGTGTGCGAGTGAGGACAAAGCACGATGGAAAGACTCGTGTTGGTTTGCACGGCCAGTCGTCATTCCAGGAAGCAGCCATAGTGACGTGGGGCGTTACAAAATACATCTGATCTTATCTACTTTGCTAATGTTCTGGAAAGAACATAACACTGTAATGTGTAAGTAGATCATATCGTAGATTGACAAGTCAGTGTAAATCCTGTGCACTGACTAATCTTAGGACTAACTTATTTTGAACATATAATCATATTTATATTCTACTGTGATTACGTCACTATACATAAGATTAGATATATGCTTGTGATTTAATAGAAGTTTATATTAAACAAATAATCATGAAAATAAAACATGTGAGCAAAGTGATTGACTAAGTCAAAAAATTATTTCTATTCTTTTATTGATAATAAAATGAGATTACAAAGAAATTGGGTTTTAATTAGGGCATAAAAGCCCAACAATATTTGGGATGGATTGGTTAACCAGATATGGAGTCGTTATCAATTTCAAGCACAAAAAAGTGTTCTTCACCCCACCAGGAGAAGAACCATTCAATTTCAAGGGTATGTTAAGAGAAAAGAAGTGTCCCGTGATTTCTGCGAAGGCGAGAAAAATGTTGAGTGATGGATGCATCGGTTTTCTGGCAAACATAGTGGATAAGGATAAAGAGATGAGTCAACAACCTTCTGATGTACCGGTTGTGTGCAAGTTTCCTGATGTATTTCCTGAAGATCTCCCAGGGATTACACCAAACCGAGAGATCTTGTTTGAGATTGAGTTAATTCTGGGAACTGCGCTCATCTCAAAGACTTCGTACAGAATGGCGCCATCTGAACTCAAGGAGTTGCAGTTGCAACTACAAGAGTTACTGGACAAGAAGTTCATAAGGCCAAACCATTCTCTGTTGGGAGCCCCGATCTTATTCATGAAGAAGAAAGACAGCTCAATGAGAATGTGCATTGACTATCAGGAGTTAAACAAAGTGACGATCAAGAACTGATATCCATTACCGAGGATTGATGATATTTTCGATCAACTACAAGGAGCGTCAGTATTTTCCAAAATAGACCTGCGAGCAGGCTATCATTAGCTTAAGGTTAAGGAGATGGATATATCAAAGATGACCTTGAGAACGCGCTACGGTCACTACGAGTTCTTAGTGATGTCCTTTGGACTATCCAATGTGCCAGCGGCATTCATGGATCTCATGAATCGCCTATTTTACGAGTATTTGGATAAGTTCATCGTCGTGTTCATTGACGATATTCTAATATACTAAGAAGTCAGGAACTTGTCCTCCAGCGTCTACGAGACGAAAAGCTTTACGCTAAGTTTTCAAAGTGCGAATTCTAGCTAGAGAAAGTAAGTTTTATGGGGCACATAGTGTCGGGAGATGGAATTTCAGTAGATCCCGCCAAGGTAGAAGCTATTAAGCAGTGGAAACCTCTGAAAAACACTTATGAAGTTAGAAGTTTTCTTGGGTTAGCAGGATATTACCGGAGATTTGTGGAAGGATTTTCTAAAATAGCTGTACCAATGACTGTCCTCACCCGCAAAAACATCAAGTATGAATAGACTGATAAGTGTGAGAAGAGTTTTCAGGAGCTGAAAACCAGATTGATGACTGCCCTAGTGCTGACAATCCCTAATGGCACAGAGGGATATACTATTTATAGCGATGCCTCAGGCTGAGGGTTGGAAGTAGTGCTGATGCAACACGGAAAAGTAATTTCTTATGCTTCTCGACAGCTAAAAAGTTACGAGAAGAACTATCCCACTCTTGACCTGGAGTTGGCAGTAGTGGTTTTTGCACTGAAAATATGGAGGCACTACCTGTACGGGATACACTGTGACATCTACACTGATCACAAAAGCCTAAAGTATTTTTTCACTCAGAAGGAATTGAATATGAGACGGCGTCGATGGTTGGAGCTATTCAACGACTACAACTGTGCCATTCTATACCACTCGGGAAAACCAAACAAGGTGGTCGATGCATTGAGTCGACAACCAAGTGCTTACGTGATGGCAGTGAAAGAGATTTCGCCGCAGTAACGAGCCGACCTTGCTACCTTGGATTTAGAGATAGTAGTTGGTCAATTAGCTAACCTCTTTATCAACCCTACCATTATGGAAGCTATAAAGGGCGGGCAGTTAGTCAATCCCTTGGGTTCAAGGACTGATGTACGAAGTGAGGAATGTGGGGCGGCCAGGATTCCATATCTCCGAAGATGGAGTATTGGGGTTCAAGGGTAGAATATGTGTTCCGGACGATGATGAGATCAAGAAGCAGATCTTTTTCGAGGGACATAATGCTCCTTATGCCATGCATCCGAGTACCATGAAAATGTACCAAGACTTGAAGAATTACTTTTGGTGGTCGGGGATGAAAATGGAGACGGCAGAATATGTGGCACACTGCTTGACTTGTTAGCAGACAAAGGCCAAGCATCAACGGCCAGCTGGATTGTCACAGCCCTTAGAAATTCTGAAATGGAAGTGGCAGATGGTCACTATAGACTTTGTCATAGGTCTACCAACCACTCCCAATGGGCATGATGCCATTTGGGTTATCGTAGATAGGCTGACCAAGTCTGCTCATTTCTTGCCAATCAAGGTAACTTATGGGGCACATAAGTTAGCAGATATTTACATTGTAGAAATAATGAGACTGCATGGTGTTCCCAACTCCATCGTATCAGATCGCGACAGACGTTTTACCTCAACATTCTAGAATAGAATCCAAACGAGGTTTGGTACTAAACTGAAGTTCAACACTTCTTTCCACCCGCAAACAGACGGTCAAAGTGAACAAACAATTCAGACCCTGGAAGATATGCTAAGAGCCTGCATGCTCAACTTTCAAGGGTCATGGAATGAGAAGCTTCCACTGATAGAGTTCGCTTACAATAATAGCTATCATGATTCCATCAAGATGGCTTCGCATGAGGCTTTGTATAGAAGGAAATGTCGATCACCGATTCATTGGTACGAGACTGGTGAAAGAAAGTTTCTCGGATTGGATGAGGTTAATCAGATTACTGATGACATCCGATAGATAAGGCAATGCTTGCAAACTTCGGTTGATCGACAATGCAAATATGTCGACTGACTCAAGAGACCCCTGGTGTTTGAGGTTGGCAATAATGTGCTGCTTAAGGTAGCTCCGCTACGAGGGGCTATGCGGTTCAGGAAGAAAGGAAAGCTTAGTCCAAGGTTCGTTGGACCTTTCGAAATCATAGAAAGGATTGGGGAAGTAACTTATCGTTTAGCTCTTCCGCCTGCCTTGTCTAAGGCGCATGACATGTTTCATGTTTCCTTGTTGAGAAAATACATGTGTGATCCCTCGCATGTACTCAGCTATGAGAAGCTGAGTATTGATCCTCAACTCGTCTATGAGGAGAAGCCGGTGATGATTCTAGACCGAAAGGAAAAAGTGTTGAGGATCAAGACGATGCCATTGGTAAAGGTGCATTGGTGTAACCATGGCATTGAAGAGGCAACCTAGGAAACAAAAGACAAGATGAGGGAGTTGTATTCTCATTTGTTTTTAGTTTCGAGGACGAAACCTCTATAAATTGTAGGTATTGTAACGTCCTGCATTTTCGAGTACCTTTAAACGACTCAGGTCGGGACTTTTTTCCTCGAGTTAAGAATATTATTTTAAATAATATTATATTTGTTTGGAAATTATTCCATGAGTTATTGCTAGCCAAATTATGAATTTTGTGATTTAAAAGTCAAGATAAGACTTTCGGACTTGGACCGACACGAAAACCCTCATCGAGTAAAAATCTCAGAAAATAAAATGAAAAACTATGGAAAATATATTTTGGGCATAAAATACATTCATAAAAATTAAAGTTTGGTAAAAAATAATAAACCTAAGAGAAAATGGAAATTTTAGGGCATTTTGTGTTAAATGCTTAATTTTGCCGAATTGGGGAATTTTGTTCCATAAATGGACCTTAGGTTAAATTTTATTATGATTAATTAAATTAAATGTGAGAGACATTTAATTTAATTATTATGTGTTAATTTTTGTGTTTAAAACTTAATAAAGGTGAAAAAGGTTATAGGAAGTCAAATTGGATTTTTTCTTCTTAGGAAATATTTATTAACCTTTATATAAAATATATATATAGATATGATACATATATAATTAAAGGGGTGGCCGGCCATGTGGGAAATTATTTGGGTGGACCAAATAGTTTTAAGCTTAATCCCATTTTAACTATAAGGGTTAAAGGCACCAAGTGGATAGTAAAACACTTGAGTGTTTTTAGGATATTTTTTAGAGTTGTGTAAGCTCTTCTGACACCCAAAACCGACCACACCCTCTCTCACTTTCACGATCATCTTTTTGAAAAATCTCTCATATTTTCTCTCCATTTTCAACCTCAAGAACACGAAGGAGGCTTGGAAGCATTTAAGCTTTGGTCTAGGAAGGGTTTTCCCTAAGGTAAAGTTTCAATAAACTAGACTTTTGTACAGTTTTAACCATAGATTTTCAAATAGCTAATTATCTATGTTGTTGGGGGGAGTTGGTTAAGGTTTTGAAAGGTTTTTGAAGGAGCCAAAGCTAATAGGAAGATCCAAACCGTAAGCAAGAACAACAAAGAGGTAAAAAGTTTACTTTTTATGGTTGTTATTGTATGGTTTTTATTTTTAGGCATTATTTTGTATATTTAATGCTTAAAGTTTATTATTGGTGATGTAATAAGGTTATGGTAGTTGTTTTAGAATTTTTATGATGCTTGTGTGTGGATTTTTGAAAATAGGGATCAAAACCAAGGGTTTTGTTAGAAACCTTAAAACAAAATATATGTTTTGAGCTGTGACTTCCAAGGGGTCAAGCATCCACTTTATATTAATTGTGTAAAATTTAATTATACTGTGATTTTTTTGAGATTGAGTACATAAAATTGAGTTTTTGAAACACTCAAAAATATTTAAAAATGAGTGAGTTATGCTATTTCAAAGTTTAGGTAAAAAAACTCTTTTTTTGTATTCTTAATTTCATAACCACGTTTGGACAGCCACTGTATAAGGCAACTGAACCCAATTTTTTCTAAAATTTGGTTGACATATGTTGACGGTGAGAACTCGTCAACTAAGTTGAGTTGGAAAAAATTATCAAGTAAGGTTCGTCAATAAAAAAGCTGTAGAAATCTAAGTAATAATTCAAGAACAATGACAGAATAACAATGGAGAAATCAATCTTTCATTCACTCTCAAGCCTTTGCTACAGTAAATCTTCCAACCCCCCTTCAGGTGGGGTTAGAGTTCATTTTATAGTAGGCTCTAATGGCCTTGGGTACATGGTGGTCCTGGGGACCAAAGGGGTACATAAGTACTCTGTCAAGAGAGTGGCTTCAGAGGTTGTGGTCGTACATCCAGTACAGGGGCAGGTGTCAGGAGGATGCCTCCACTACTTGTCCATACCCATGTCTGATGAGTTGTGAGAGGCATAGTGGCGCAGGTGGTAGTGGTGTTGACTCTGACTCCTGGCCGTAGACGTACGGGCCATTACTCCTGTCCCTGCATTCCCACTCCTCCATTGGTACGGGTGTCCGTATTTGGACGTACAAGGTCTTGAGGGTCGTACCCAGCATGGGAACGTACAAGTACATTCCATTCAACTCATACCCGGGCCCCTAAGCGTTGGGGTCCATCTGGTGGCGTGGCTCCTATGCGGCTCGCAAGCCCCCTTCGCGAGGCCTCCCTCGCATGGGCACCTGATGGTGTGGCTCCCAAGGGTACACCCCCCGCACGGCATGGAGCGCTCGGGGCGCGAGGCCGAATGCATGCCCTGATGCGAGGCCATGCCTGCTTCGAACGTGAGGCCACACGGGGTCGTGCCTGCTTCGGACGCGACACGAGGCCACGCGGGGCCGTGCCTGCTTTGGATGCGAGGCCACGCGAGGCCGTAGCTGTGCGCGCGAGACGAGGGGCCTCGCCTGGTGCTGAGCGCGCGCGAGACGAGGGGCCTCGCTGATGCTGGTCGCGCACGTGACGAGGGGCCTCGCCTGGTGCTGGCGCGTGCGAGACCATCTGGGCTGCCGTGCGAGTGGCAACAGTGGCTCGGGGTCATTCCAACCCAGCCATATTTTTGGGGCGTTTATGGGGCCTAAGCATACATGTTGAGTCTTTTAAGGGCGGGGAATATTGAGCGTTCACACTTGCCCCCCTGTCTAGGAGAGTACCTTTAGGTTCTCTTGTAGACTATTCACCTTGATTCTTATAAATAGGCCTTCATGCATGGCCTAATATTTTCACCTTACTTCTTTGGCTTATTGGTTTGGAGAGCCCTTCCTTTTTCAAGAGGTAAGGGGTTCAATCCCTCACAACCTTATTTTTTCCATAGCTTCTTTTATTTTATTTTTTCAATTCATTTTCATCACCTTTTATTTATTTATTATTATTATTATTATTTTACATATGAGCTAATTTTTTGGAGTATCTATTTGGTGGCTAACACATCTTTATGGTCCATTCTTGCAGACGCGTATTTTCGACCCTTTGGTGCTTTTCGCCCCTCGACCTCCTTTTGACCCCAACTTCGCTCTCTTAACCGCTTGAGGTATATTTTCTCTCCTTCTCTTTTTTTTTCTTTTATCGGGTCCAAACTAGCATTACTCAGGATGGGGTACCTTAGCCTGAGCTTGTAGTGAGTTTGACCATATACATGCCCCTCTTTTTTATACCCTGTAGTGGGTCATTTAGGACGCTTGCATCTAGAGATATTAAGCCTATTCCTCTGTGTTTTGTAGCCATCCCCTCATTTATATTCGAACCCCTTTTCGCTTTCGGGACGAGGTCTCATGGCCAGTGACGGCCCCTCCGACATACCTCCGGGGGCTGAATTTATTGACCTGTCCTCAGACTCAGAGTCCCCTGAGGGCAATCCTCACCAAGACTATGATTCCTTAAGGCAGGCCCGCATCCGCCACCTTGAGTACATTGCTGAACTTAGGCACAAAATTTGGGTAGTGGAGAGCGAAATTGACTTGGTGTCGAGAGGAGACGAAGGACCTTCACCCCTAGACCTTAGTGACCATATAGCGCGCCTTAGGATGACCCTTTTTGAATTGCAGTGGGAGTTAGAGTTTATGGAGGGACACCTTCCACCCGAACCTCCCATCCCATCCTCGCCTGATGAAGGTCATGGGGCTGCTACCGCTTTTCCTCAGCCCCTAGTCTCAGTTTTTCCTAGCTTAGCGCTTCCGCCATTGCTCCCTCAATGGAAAACTCTTGCTAGGAAGAAAAAATGGAGGGTCAAGTGTTCTGTCTCTTCCTCACATTTTTCTTTTGATTTTGCAGATATGCCGAAGGCACGCCGACAGGTATCTATCCAGGAACAGGACGACACCCCTTTACTGGCGTCCGGGCTGGTGTCGCATGTGTCCGCGAACAAATTGAAGGAAATCGTGAAGGGCTATCGTGTTCCCCCGGAATACGCCTTATATGCTCCTCAGGAGGCATGCCGGGCCGACCGCCCTAGGAAGGGCCTTGTGGCTTTGAGCGAACACATTTTGAAGGCGGGTGGCACCATTCCCTTGCACCTGTTTTTCGTAGCGGTTCTCAACTATTTCAACCTGGCCCCTCTTCAGCTGTCACCCAACAGTTGGTTGACCCTAAGTTGTCTTTTTGTTTGGTTCAAGGAACGGGCTGAACGCGCCCCAACGACACAAGAGGTGCATTTCCTGTACAACCTTATGGGGTCCCCCAAGTCCAAGGGCTTCTACTATCTGCAGAAGGCCAATAACGAGCTCCCCTTGATAGAGGGCTCGGTGTCCAATCCAAGGTCTTGGAAGCAAGACTTTTTCTTCATAGAGGGCCCTCTCTCCGTCTGTGAACACTTTCGCGCCACCCCCAGTAAGTACCCTGGTCCATCTTTTCTCAAGTTTTGCCAACAGGGGTGGCTTCCCCAAGTGCTCCTTCAGCTTGACAAATGCTTCCTCGCATTTTTCATCCCAAGCGAACTTTTTGCTCCCTTTGAGGATGTCTAAGAAGGGGAGGCACTTATCGGTGGACCTTGAGATAAATATATTAAGGGCCACCACCCTTCCCGTTAGGCACTACACTTCCTTCTTGTTCTTTGGCGGGCTCATCTCTATTAGTGCCTTTATCTTATCAGGATTGGCCTCGATGCCTCTGGAATTGACCATGAAGCCCAAGAATTTTCCTGAGGATACACCGAAGGTGCACTTGACGGGATTTAACTTCATCCGGTATTTCCTAAGTGTGTCGAACATCTCACCAAGGTCCTTGTTGAGCTCTGTTGCTTCCTTGGTCTTCACTAACATATCATCCACATACACCTCCATATTCCTCCCTATCTGGTTAGCGAACATTTTATTCACCAACCTCTGATAAGTGGCACCCACGTTCTTTAGCCCGAAGGGCATCACCTTGTAACAGTAGAGCCCTTTTTCTGTAATGAATGACGTGTGCTCTTCATCTGCTGGGTTCATTGGGATCTGGTTGTATCCTGAGTAGGCGTCCATGAAACTCAGTAATTCATGTCCTACCGTCGCATCTACTAGCTGATCTATCCTTGGAAGTGGGAAGCTGTCCTTAGGACAAGCTTTATTCAGGTTCGTGAAATCGATGCAAGTTCTCCATTTCCCATTTGGCTTCGGCACGAGTACTGGGTTCGACACCCACACAGGGTAGAAAGACTCACGGAGGAACCCGTTGGCCTTCAGCTTGTCAACCTCCTCTTTTAATGCTACGTATCTTTCTGGGTCTAGAGCCCGCCTCTTCTGCCTATCGGGACTCGCCTCTGGGGAGATATTCAGATGGTGGCACATCACACCGGGGTCTATACCCACCATATCCTCATGAATCCATGCGAATACGTCTAGATTATCCTTCAAAAATCTTATCAACTCCTCATTCACGTCACTTTGCAGGCTTCTCCCTATCTTCAATTTTCTTAACGGTTCCTCTGTCACCGTAACTTCCTCTACTTCCTCCACTGGTTCTGCTCTTGACTCATCCACAACCTGAGGGTCTAGCTCCTACGGACCCCCCGCGGGCATACGTAGCGCCTCATGTATCACCATGGCCATTGGTTCCTGCGGTTTCATAGATGCACGGAGTGAGGTGTTGTAGCACTCCCTTGCCTCTCTCTGTTCTCCCTTCATACAAGCGACCCCTCCCGGAGTCGGGAACTTGACAACCAAGTGATATATTGAAGTTATGGCGTTCAATTCTCTTAGGGATGGTCTCCCCAATACCGCATTGAAAGCTGATGCACATTCTACTACGACAAAGTTAGCCATGACTGTAGTCTGCCGGAGTTGCTCCCCCATGGTGAGTGTCGATTCGATCATTCCTAGGGGTTGCACTGAGTCCCCCGTGAATCCGTATAGGGATGATTGGAAGGGCTTCAGATGACGAATGCCCAGTCCCATCTTTTCCAAGGCAGGGCGATATAGGATGTCCACCGAGCTCCTGTTGTCCACTAGGACTCGATGGACGCGCATATTTTCCAACTGAACTGTCAACACCAGCGGGTCATTGTGGGGGAAGTGTACCCCCCGCGCATCCTCCTCAGTGAATGTTATCGAGTCATTTTCCCCCTTGAAACTTTTTGGGGGTCGCTGCTCCAAACTCATGACGCAGGGGGGCGGACTTCGCCGAGCCTCTCTTGCATATCTATCTCGCCCCTTCCGAGAGTCCCCTCCAAATCCTGGACCTCCAAAAATGGTTCGGACCTCCCCATGTATTTCTGGGGCTCGCCCTTGTGCCTGGGGTGCCGCAGGCTCGTCCTCTGGCTTTGGCCTTTCCCTCCTGACATAACGGCCCAGGTGTCCTCGGCGGATGAGCTCCTCAATTTCTTCCTTCAAATGGATGATCTCTGCCGTGGTGTGACCGATATCCTTGTGGTACTGGCAGTATCTACTAGGGTCCCTTTTGGACCGATCCTTTCTCATTGGTGGGGGCTTTTTGAAGGGAACTCGATCTTCGTTGGTGAGGTAAATATGCTCCCTGGTATCTGTGAGGTTCATATAGTAAGTATAAGCCGCTTGCCTATGATCATTCCCTCGTTTGTTTTTCCTCTGCTGGTAATCTCTTGAACCATCGTATGCCCTTTTCTTCTTTGTTACATTCGACTCGTCGTTAGCTGGGGGCTTCGCATGGGGCTCCTCCTTTCCTACCTTTAAGTTGGCGTGTCCATCCTCCACACGGATGTACTTCTGCGCTCTCTCGTAGAAGTCATCTAAATTGGTGACTTCCCTCTTCAACATGTTGTCCCACAACTTGCTTCCTGGGAGCACTCCGGCTGTAATGGCCATTTTTAACTCTCGGCGAGTTAGGCTCCCCACTTTCGCGGCCTCCATATTGAACCGGTGAATGTAGCTCTTCAGGCTCTCATTCTCCCCTTGCTTCACGTTGGCCAGGCTGGTGCCCGACATTGTGTTGTCCCGCACATCATGGTGCTGTTGGAGGAATTCATCAGAGAACTGCTGCCAGGACCTGATTGACCCCGGCCTTAACCTTTTGAACCATTTGTAGGCGGGTCCCTTCAAAGTGACAGCGAAGCAGTGGCATCTGGCACCGCTTCCAATCCCTCTCAGTTTCATCAGATCGTTAAACGCATCCAGGTGGTACTTTGGATCCATGTTCCCTTCGTAGGGGGTCATATTGGGTTCCTTAAAGTTGGCAGGGAGCCGGATGGCCTGTATCTCCCTCACAAAGGGCGACTCATGGTCGAATTCTTCCTCAAAGGCCTGGCCGCCTGATGCGATGACGATCTTGCTTCGCAGGCACCTCATCTCTGTGTCCAGGTCCTGCCTCCTCTTGCTTAGAGTGTCCCTCAAAGCGGACGGGCTAAGATCCGCCTTTCCCTTGCCCTCTCAAGGCGCCACAGGGGGCATGGTCCCTTTGCCCGCTCTCTTTTTATTGAGCTCCCCCCGTAAATCTGAGGGTGCTCTTTTAGAGGTGACCTCGTCCTCATTGCGAGGGGTAGCGTTGGTTCTCAGCGCTGGTTTCTGGGCCTGCTTAGGCAGTTTAGGGTGCTCGCATTGCTTCGCTCAAGGGGTGTTACTGGTTGAGTGTCGGGTTCTCCCGTCATCTACCGGTACAGTGGTCTCCACCCCATCCTGGCCCTTCTTCTTCCTCTTAGGCAAGGTCACGGTCGACTTACCCTGCAACAGGCCATTCAGGACCTCTTGCATGTTCTCCAAGGTGGTTTCCAACCTTTGGTTCTTATGGTGGAGCTCACGTATTTCCTCTTCATAGAACCGAGATTTTGAACTTGAGCTCACGAAATGGACCCGGGGATGCTTATCATGCCTACGGGTAGAGGGGCCCGGGTCCTGCCGGCCGGAGTTCGGTACCTGCGGTGGTTTTGGGAGAGGGAACTCATTAGAATTTCCCGGTGGTGCTCTTGGAGGAATTTCTCCAGGCGGAGCGGCCGGTGATGAGGCCACTCTATCACCTCCGTGACCCTCAGGGTCCTTCGAGGGCTCCACGTCTCTGGGCGGAGGAGCTTCCTTCATGGAGGCCTTTAGCTGGACTCCGTTCAGGTGAACCTCTACCTCTCGTGGCTCCCTGAGTCTCTTTGAACGTCTCGGCATCTCTTCTTGCCGGAAACAATGGTGGAACAGTAGCTTGAAACTAACGTTCCCACAGACGGCGCCAAACTGTTGACGGTGAGAACTCGTCAACTAAGTTGAGTTGGAAAAAATTATCAAGTAAGGTTCGTCAATAAAAAAGCTGTAGAAATCTAAGTAATAATTCAAGAACAATGATAGAATAACAATGGAGAAATCAATCTTTCATTCACTCTCAAGCCTTTGCTACAGTAAATCTTCCAACCCCCCTTCAGGTGGGGTTAGAGTTCATTTTATAGTAGGCTCTAATGGCCCTGGGTACATGGTGGTCCTGGGGACCAAAGGGGTACATAAGTACTCTGTCAAGAGAGTGGCTTCAGAGGTTGTGGTTGTACATCCAGTACATGGGCAGGTGTTAGGAGGATGCCTCCACTACTTGTCCGTACCCATGTCTGATGAGTGGTGAGAGGCATAGTGGTGCAGGTGGTAGTGGTGTCGACTCTGACTCCTGGCCGTAGACGTACGGGCCATTACTCCTATCCCTGCATTCCCACTCCTCCATTGGTACAGGTGTCCGTATTTGTACGTATAAGGTCTTGAGGGTCGTACCCAGCATGGGAACGTACAAGTACGTTCCATTCAACTCATACCCGGGCCCCTAAGCGTTGGGGTCCATCTGGTGGCGTGGCTCCTATGCGGCTCGCGAGCCCCCTTCGTGAGGCCTCCCTCACATGGGCATCTGATGGTGTGGCTCCCAAGGGTACACCCCCCGCACGGCATGGAGCGCTCGGGGCGCGAGGCCGAATGCATGCCCTGACGCGAGGCCATGCGAGGTCGTGCCTGCTTCGGACGCGAGGCCACGCGGGGCCATGCCTGCTTCGGACGCGACGCGAGGCCACGCGGGGTCGTGCCTGCTTCGGACGCGAGGCCACGCGAGGCCACGCGAGGCCGTGGCTGTGCGCGCGAGACGAGGGGCCTCGCTGATGCTGGGCGCGCGCGTGAAGAGGGGCCTCGCCTGGTGCTAGCGCATGCGAGGCCATCTGGGCTGCCGTGCGAGTGGCAACAGTGGCTCGGGGTCATTCCAACCCAGCCATATTTTTGGGGCGTTTATGGGGCCTAAGCATACATGTTGAGTCTTTTAAGGGCGGGGAATATTGAGCGTTCACAACATATTATTGGCATAACCTAGTATTTCATTGTAAAATTTGGTAAGAAAATACTGAACAGTTTGAAAGTTATTAAGTGTCAAAGTTTTGAAAAAAATAAGGACTTGAAAATAAGGTCATTTTTACCTTATGGTTGGAAAATAATTTCACCTATAAAAAATGCTCCTTTTGACCCAAGCTTTTACAAAGACCTAAATGGCATACCAAAAATGGAATTGGGAAATTTTGGTAACAATTGGGTAACTAAATTTCAAGTTATGACCTAACAAAGTATGTAGTTAAAAATGTGAAAAAATAGGGTTTTCACACTTAGTGTAAAAATGAGATTTTGGAACTTAAGGTAAAAAATGAAAGTTTGCTTATTGTAAGATAAAAACTTGGTATGCCTTGAAAACATATTTTGACCAAAAATACCACTTTGAGTTTAGTGTGAATTATTTTTATTAATGATTTTTTTATTCTTTTTAAAAATAAAAGAATTAATTTATTAATAAGTTAATAAATTAAAAGAGGGTGTAAAACCCTATATTTTGAGAAAATAATTGAGTGAATTATTTTTCTAGTAAGTAAACTGGATTAATTGACTTCGAAAAGATTAACTAGTCAAGATGGGAAATTTTTAACAGTTTTCCTAATTAAGATAAATTAGACAAATTTCTTAAAACGATTTTTAGAGATTAAAACCTTAAGGAAAATTTAGAGTTTATTTTCCTTAAAAATAAATAAGGAATTTAATTAGCATTTTCTGGATATAATACCGGCTAAAATCTTCCATATATTTAACCGACTTGTTGAAAGTACGGATTAATAGCGATGCATTTAAAGAAGAAGATTTTTAGTGGATTGTGGGAAAATACTATTGTGATACCCAAGCCTAGGTATCAAGACCCTAGGATAGGTCTCCCCGAGACTTAGGGTTTAGTTTCAAATGTTTTTGTATGAATTTTCTTAATGGGTTTAAAACCAAATAAGGATCATTAATCCTTACAAATTATTTTTATTAAAATGACCAAATTGCCCAAAATAATAATAATGAATTATGAGTGCCATAATTAATCTGAGTATACTATATGGATAAATACATTATTGGCTAGGGTAACTGGACTGAACATTGGTGGGTGAAATCCTGCTGAGTGCTAAGGACTCCAAGTAAGTCAACTTATATTATATGGCTGCAACAACAAACGACAATTGTATTGTATGTTAGTATAGGGACACACGCACATATACACACTATCGTAGAAAGTTGCTTAGAGACGTTAGTCTAGTGGATGCTGATATCTGTCATATCCTAGACGGCTAATCCCCGTCACACTGCTTGATTTTATTATGTCTGGTTCATTACCGCGACGAGTAGCCAAGAGGTGAGGGTTGCTGGTTAAACCTAGGGGCGCCAAAATGAATGGGACCTAGGGGCCCTCATTCTTACTTAATCAGTGAACGGTTAGAACCCGAGCAAGTGCTCTGATAAGTTATTCCCGGATAGCAAACGAATATTGGCCATTTATTGAGAGTGCCTAGAGAAACTAGGGGTTGCCAAGTTTGGGTGAGGCTAAACACCCTAGGGGCAACTGCTCACCAGCACCACTGATTAACATAGAAGTCTCTGTAAAACTGTGTAAATTCGATTACACTCTTGGATAAGTAGTGATGCCCTAGGTAACTTGATGGTTACCCTTGTGAGTGATTTACTCTTGGATAAGTAGCGATGCCCTAGGTAACATGATAGTTACCCTTGATGGTGATATTTATTTGCTAGATCTTAGTGTTGAGACTTGATTCTCTCTTACAGGTTAGCAGTTATGCTGGATGGTGTGTTATGCCCGAATTGTTGGAAATCGTCGAGCGTTGGTCTCGAATTATATTGTGATATATTATATCTTCTTGTTCTAGAATTTTCTGAGTGCAGGGATATATATTTGTTGATAAGATATAGTTGTGATGTAATATATCTGCTTGTTCTGGGATTTTCTGAGTGCGGAAATTTATCTGGTTATATAAAATAATTTTTCATTGGTTATCAGGCATGACCATAAGTTTTCCAGGACGCTTTGCGTTCTTGAAATTGATTGTGTAGGGTCTAGATGGATCCGGAATCCTAATTCTTTGTATGCTTTTGTTTTAAAGTTGAACTTACTAAGCGTTTTTTCTTACCAAGTTGTTTCTTGTTGTAGGTAAGAACAAGGGCAAGGCATAGTAGTGAGCGCTGGAGTCTACCTTGCAAAAGTACATGTGGACCGACCTTTTGGGAGGCCACTTTATTTTTTGAAATGTTGTGTAAATTTCCTAAACTAGGCTCACTCTACTATTTATAAAATATGTTGTAATTAAATGTAAAGTATGACCATACGACTTTTTAAAAACTTTTTATTTATTCAGGTTTTTGAGACATTTTGTCAAATGAAAACATTTATATTTCCGCATTATCGAGTCTTGAAAATCTGGGTCGTTACTGGTTATACATATGATAGGGAAAAGGGCTCTGGGGTGACTCATTAGTCCTATATCCTAGGATGTTGAACCCCAGTATGACTTATTAGTCATGAATTAGGGCGATGAGCCCCAGTATGACTCATTAATCATGTATTTTGGGCAACGAGCCCCGGTATGATGCATTGATCATTTATCTAGGGCAATTGGTCCCATATGACATTATATTCATTTATATGAATGGTATGCATGCATGAGTAGGGTTATTACTACTAGGCATTCTTATTATGATTTGGTAACATGTTATTAACTGCTTATGAGCATGTTTAAGTTTTCTTGCTGAGCCTTGGCTCACAGGTGCTATATGGTGCAGACAAGGGGAAAAGAAATTTGGACCATCCTTGAGTTGGAGAGCTTAGGTGACGATGTGTACATATGTGACTGCTCGACCACCACGACCGAAGGTTTAAAGAGGAACTAGGGTCAAACCCTATTTTTCCACGTAGGTTGACTAGTTGTAAATTTTTAATTGTGGATAACCTTTTTAAATGTATTTTGGGATCCCATGTATGAAGTGAGCGTTTTAATGAAACAGATGTACCTTTGACCAAAAATTTTAACCCTAAATCGTTAATCATGTTTAGTTACACGGTTATGGCCAAATGACTCATTTTGCGAGTTTAACACTATTTAAAATACACAATGTAACGGTCCCTGAGTAGTAGGGCATTACAACTTGGTATCATAGCGTGCTAAGGTTAAGGGTTCCTGAAGACAAGATGAGCATGTATACTCGTCACTAAAGACAAGCTCCACTCAGGATATGGTAACCATTTATGTTGTTATGTGTTTAACTTCTTAAATAGGATATAAATGTCTTACCTGCATGCCTTATTATGAGGCATGATATATTCTGATAGGGCCTGGCCCATGACTGTTGATATGATTATGTGATTACCTACTCAGTTGATATATGAATATATTAACTACATGCTAGAGTAAAGAGCATGATATTTTGTTGGGAAGAGTAGGGTTTATTGAATGATGCATGAATGTTATGGGTATATATTTTAGTACCACTGTGCTATGTGAATGTGGTGCTGTTTGATTTTCCCGTGGGGAAGGCTTTTGAATGTGCTCATCATGCTTTAATGGTTCAAGTTATTGACTACAGACAAAATCATAAGCTATGTACCCAAGGTAGTTAATGGGACCCAATGGTGGTTATATTGAGGCTGGGAATTACAGTCAGGACCTGAGTTCTCTGTCTGCCCCTCAGAATTGGAAGGAGGTGTTTACAGATATGCAATTAAGATTGCAGAGGCAAGAGGAAGAGATCATGTGTTTAAAACAATAGGGTCTGTCAGGGAACACCTCTTCCTTTGTTATGCCAGGAGTAGCACCAATTTTGGCTCAGCCTAGGGTTAAGAACAAGTGGGAATTTCTATGTGAGAGATTTCAGGAATATTACCCTCTAGTTTTTGAGGGAGGCCTAGATCCATTTAGAGCTGAACAATGGATGGGCATGATCAGTTCCATCATCGACAATATGGGGGTGGTAGGTCATGATAGGGTGATATGTGCTACATATGTGTTACGGGAAGATGCCAGGACTTGGTGGGAGGTAGTATCCCAGACACGAGACACAACTACAATGAACTAGAAATGATTTAGGCAATTTTTTTAATGAAAGATATTATTGTGATGCAGTTAAGACTCCTAAGACAAATGAATTTCTAAACCTGGTTTAGGGAAATACAAAGTAATATAGTATGTTAACAAATTCAATGGGTTAGCCAAGTTTTCTTTTGATATGGTACCCACGGATGTGGTTCGAAAGGAGAAATTTATCCAAGGATTGAATTCTGGGATAGCTCAGGGCGTTAGAATCGCCCCAATACATGAGATCTCTACCTATGCTTAGGTGGTAGGGAGGGATCTTATTATTGATAGCACAAAAAATGAGATTTGGAGGGATAGTGCCGGAGAGCGCGGAGCTCAGGAAATGATACCTCCGTTTATTGGATGAGGCAGGGGCAGAGGCCCCAGTGATCATAAAGGAAAAGTTATCAATGTATTTGGTACCTTTGGATTAGAAAAGGGGTTCTGAAGTGCTTAGATAGGCCATCAGGGCGAGGACGAGGATTGGAAACTCTACCCGGAATGTGCTCAGTGCAGGAGGTGCCATTTGGGAGGATGCTGAGTATAGGGATGTTTCTTATGTGGGATGATTGGGCACCTCAAGAGGGAGTTCCCAAGGCTAAGGAACGATGAACCAAAGGGAGCGGATAGCTCGACTCCAGCTCGACGTCAGAGTCAGAGACTGAGACTGAGGCTGGTTCCTTAGTGGTGGCAGGTCAGGTTTCTAGTTATGATTCTTGTATTATGCTGATTGGTTTTAGTGCCATGTTGTTCTTTGTTTTATTGAATTTAGTAGAGGCACAAACTTGGTATGTGGATTATGTGGTTATGTTGTGATGAGAATTTGGTACCCTATTGGTAATTTTAAGAGATCCATTAGATTACTGTGGGAAAAGACTCATCAGTTGACTTGATAGAGTCGGTTATGATTGACTTTGATATGAACTTGGATATGGATTGGTTAGCCCAATATGGGGCAACGACAGATTGTAAGAAAAGGATGGTAACCCTTGAGCCTGAGGGTGAGAAACCCTTTGTATTTGTTGGCACTGTGCATGGACCCCATATACTTATGATATCTATAATGAGACCTAGAGACCTATTGCAGGAGGGATACATAAGATTCTTAGCTAGTGTGGTGGATATCACTCAGGTCGTGCCAGTGGGACCAGGATAGACTAGATTAGTCTGTGAGTTTCTGGATTTGTTTCTGGAGGATCTGTCAAGGTTACCTCTACACCGAGAGATAGAATGGTGATTATGTTGGTGCCAAGGATGGAACTAGTGTCTAGAGCACTGTATTGATCGGCTCTGACAGATCTGAAAGAACTAAAGGTTCGGTTAAGCATAAGAAGGTATTCTCCAAGGTAGATCTTCGATCTGGTTATTACTCGCTGAGGATCAGGGAGAAGAATTATGCAGAAGACTGGTGTTTGTATCGGATATGGGTATTATGATTTCTTAATTATGTCATTTGGATTGACTAATGCCCTACCTGCTTTATGGATTAGATGTATAGGGTGTTCAAAGATTATCTAAACCAGTTTGTGGTCGTCTTTATTGACGATATTTTGGTATACTCTCAGTTAGAGATTGGCCAAGACCAAGAAATACCTAAGAGGTCAAAAGTTTCCTTGGATTGGTAAGTTATTAAATGTGTTTTGTGGGAGAATCCTCAAGGATTTTTACCTCGTTGACAGAGTTTTCATGCAAAATCAGAAGTTTCCATGGTCAAATAAGTGTGAGAACAGCTTTCAGGAACTGAAAGGTGATTGCCTATGCATCACGTCAGTTGAAGGATATGACAAGAGCTAGAGTAGAGTTACTGGTGGGCCAGTTGGCCAACATTACACTTCAGTTTACTCTTTTATAGAGGGTCAAAGAAAAATAGTTGAGTGACCCACAGTTGGGAAATAGTAGAGGGGATGTCTTAGCTAAATAGCTAAGGACTATACATTGTCAGGTATGGGTTCATTGAGGTATAAGGATCAGATTTGTGTTCTGATGGACACTGCGATCAGATGAGAGATTTTGGATGAATCTCAAATTACCCCTTATTCTCTACATCCAGGCACCATGAAGATGTACCAGGATCTGAAAGCTTTATATTGGTGGCCTGGGATGGAGAGGGACATAACTGAGTACGTGGAAAAATGGTTGACTTGTTAGCAGGTCAAGGCAGAGTATCAGAAACCAGTAAGGCCATTACATCCTTTATGTATTACATAGTGGAAGTAAGAGGACATCATGATGAATTTCATGGTGGGATTGCCCAGGATAGTGGGCCAGCATGATTCAATCTGGGTCATTATGGACCGGTATACAAAGACAGCTCACTTTTATCAGTGAGGACGAGCAACACAGTTGACTAGTATTTAGACCTTGAGGTGAGAGAGATAGTAAGCCTTTATTGGACATTGAGGTCTTTCTTGACGGGTAGGGACCCCACACTTACCTCCAAGTTTTGGGAAAGTTTATAGAAGGTGATGGATATACAGCAGAAGTTCAGTACCGCTTATCATCCTTAGACTGATGGTAGAGAGGATTATCCATATATTGGAGGACATGATGAGAGCATGTATATTGGAATTTGAAGGGCCCTAGAATGAATATTTTCCTCTAATAGAATTTTCCAATAATGATAGCTATCAGTTGACTATTTGAAGGGCACTTTATGAGATGCTGTATGGTAGGAAGCGTAGATCGCCCATTCACTAGGATGAGATGGGTGAAAGAAAACATTTGGCTCTTGAGGCAGTTCAGAGGACCACTGAGGCTACTGAAAAGATTAGAGCTTAGATGCCCGCTTCTCAGAGTAGACAGAAAAGTTATATTGATCTGAAACGCAGGAACGTGGAGTTCCAAGTGGGAGACTATGTCTTCCTTAGAATTTCACCATGGAAATGGGTGAAGGAATTTGAGAAAAAGGGCAAGTTGAGCCCTAGATTTGTAGGACCATTTGAGATCCTAAAGATGATCGGGCAGGTAGCCTATAGATTGGCCTTACCTTCGGCATTGTCGGCCGTATATAATGTATTTTATATTTCCATGTTGAGGAAACATGTATAAGATGAGACTCATGTGTTGAGTTATGAAGATCTGGAACTGGAGGCAGAGTTATCCTATAAAAAAATAGCCAGTTCAGATTTTAAACAAAAGGACTATGTCTTGAGGAACAAAACCATACCTTTAGTTAAGGTATTATAGAGGAACAACAAGGTTGAGAGAGCGACCTGGGAACTGGAATCAGATATGCGGGATCTATATCTTGTGCTGTTCACATAAAATTTTGAGGACGAAATTCCTGTAAGGAGGGGATAGTTGTAACGTTCCAAATTATCTAATAAGTCTTAGGGCCTTGAGTATGGGGCCAAGATGGAAAATTATGGAAATTATGTGACTATGTGATATATGTGTGTATCATTATAGGATTATGTGAGTTATATTATAATATGACTTTATATGCATGTTTAGGTGTATTAAAAATGCATGTAGGTCCATTTCTGATTAAAATGGCAATTTTCGTAATTTGGTCTTTTACGGGTATATATGGCATATATGTGATATATGTGTGAGACCACATCATTATGTTGATATATTTGGATTATTTGGCATGAGACGATCCTAGAGAGCAAAGTATTGTTTTAGTCACAACCGCGTCAATTACCGGGCTCGGGTTGCGTTGCTCGTGAGGAGGAGGAGAATGATGCTGTTTCCCCAGAGTTTCCTAGTCCATAGATTTCCCTAAATCCTGACGACGACCATGGTTAGGATCAGGTCGAGGATGATGCAGTCAACCAGTGAGGTGAGAGTTCCTTTATTGTTTTTGTATATTCTAGACACCCGGGCCATAAGGTCTGTGGTGCAAAGACAATAGTGACCAAGAAACATTTAATCTCGAGTATTATTGTAATATTTTTCTTGCATTACATACAATATGTTGCTCATTAATTTGATTAGATATACCAATTTATTGCTATATATGTTTTCTTAGGTACAACATTTTCATGTCATACTTGTCATTTATTCTTCTCTAGTGTTTGAACAAACAAACAAAGCACCAACACTTTATAAATTTTTCAAAATTTTCTATGTACTACTCAATTGTGATTTTTACTCTTTTGCTTACGTTATGGCAGTGTATACCCTATGTGCCCCATAAGTGATTGAGGAGGTAAGTCCTTTGCCACTTGCCAAATAACCAAAGCCTGTTCGAACTTAACCTAGCTATTCAGAACATATCCCATAGAAAATATACAAAGACATTGGAGCCATACGTGTTAAGCAATACTTGTGATAATCACAATAGTTGGCAAATTGAATGTCTTTACAAGCAACCAAAAATTGTTTTTGGCCTTATAAATAATTGATTATTTTAAAATGGGAAAATCGTGCCCTTTGGTCAATTAACAATCATAAAAATAACTGGTCAATATAAAATGGAAAATCGTGTCTTTTGACCAATTTAGTAAATATGATGAATATCAGGTCGTTTTGATGTGGGAAAAATCATGCCTTACAACCAGAAAACACAAAATAAAAGAAATACAGATAACTAATCATTTACCAAGTGGGAAAAACGTGCCTTACGATTAGTAATCTTAGTCTTATAAAATAAAAACAAAAAACTGGTTGTTATAAATGAGCAAGTCGTGCCTAACAACCAACTTTACAAAGTCTAGATCATAGAAAAAGCAACTAATTGTTCAAAAACAGGCAAATTGTGCCTTACAATCAATAAATACAAACAAGAGAAAAGTAGCTGGTTGCATGAAAATGGGCAAAAGCGTGTCTTACGACTAGCACTTTTAAGAAAATAAAAATGACTAGTGGTTATTCAAAGGGCAAGACGTGTCTTGCAACCAAAACTTTCATGAAATTAATAAATTACTGGTCATTTACAAAATGGGCAAAAACGTGCCTTACAATGGGTAAACACGGTTCTTAGAAATATAAAAGATGACTAGTTGTTTAAAGAATGGGTGATTCATGCCATGTGACCAGTAAATACAATAAGAATGGTTGATCATAGAAAAATGGGCAAATCGTGCCTTATGACCAGCCTTACATTAACTCATAATAAATAGTGCAATTCAGCACATGAGTTGTTTATGTATATGAGCGACTTTAATTAGGCTGGTGCATTAGGAGTTCCTGCAATAGTTGGATTTTGTTCAGTAGGTCATTGAATATATCTTCTCATGTCCTGATGTTTTTGATGAATAAGGAGCTCGATTTCGTTTTTAAGTTGGCTACACTCATTAGTGTCATGTCCATAATCATTATGGAAGCAACAAAACTTATTAGAGTCTCTCTTGCTTGTATCCTTCTTAATTGGATTTGGTAGTCTATAGGGCACTTCAGCGTGTGTAGCTTGAAAAACTTCTACTTGTGACCCTAAGAGTGTAGAGTAGGTGGTAAAATGAGGAATGCATTCTCATGGATTATCATTGGTCTTTGCCCATTCATTGTCATTGTTATTTCCACTACTAGTTTTGGTTATTTCGTTTGTCACCATTCTGATTATTCTTGTTACCATTACTATTGGTTTTCAAGTTCTGGTTAGCTACTCCAGTGTTTTTGGCTGGTACAACACTAGTTCCTGCTTGGTTAGCTCGATCAACTTTCCATATAGCTTTTTCCAGTTTTAAAAACTCATCCGCTTGATCTAGGAACTTTCTTGTTGAGTAGACAATTTTTCTTCAAAGATCATTCCATAGAGGCCTTTTAACTTGGATCCCAGCCATGATGGCCATCAGATTTCCATCATCCCTAATTATTTTGGATCTACCAGCCTCTTGCATAAAACACTGCACATAATCCTTGAGGGGCTCGTTGGGTCCTTGCTTAATGTCAACGAGGTCATTGAGCTCGGCTGTTAGAATACGAGCAGCAAAGAATTGTGAGTAGAAGAGTCTTACAAATGCATCCCAAGATTTAATGGTTCCATGCTCTAGTTTAAAGAACCATTGTTGTACAGAGTCGAAGGGTAGTAGGCAAGATCCTGCAATGGACATCATCTCTTACTCCTTGAATATCCGTTTGTATTTCAAATTTGTTCACGTGTGATGTTGGATCTTCCTTGCCCATGTACATCTTCCAAGTTGGCATCTTTAACTTGGGATGAATGGTGAGTGCGTTGATCCGATCAGAGAAAGGAGAGCCTTTCATTCTCTCTAAGTCGATGTTAGTTAGTTTCAGGGTTGTCAAATCCTGAACCATATGTGTAAAGGCATCAAGTTGTGCTTGAATAGTTGGAGCAACTAGTGGAACAACTGCTAGGGCAGCGACTGGAGTGTTGCAACTTTTCCTCGTGGTGCTGAAGGGATTACTGGTGTGATGAGTCCCACAACATTAGACCCATTTCTTTCCCGAAGCTGGTCAAGGACATCTCGCAAGTCGCATCCTTTGTTTCCAAGTCTATTAAAGACAATTCCTCCTCTAGGCTGCCCCCATCATTTTGGCTATCTAGTCAAGGAGCACCAGGAGGTAGTCTTGCTAGACAATTTGCTGGCTCTTGACCTTAGTTGTACAAATGGTCCTTCAGGCTGCACATTTTCCCTAGCAAGGATGTTTTGGGGCCTAGGTGACCTTGGTAGAAAAAATTGTCCTCTTAGATGCCCATCATTATGACGATCATCATAATATTGATTGTCCTGGGGTTGGTAGTACCGACTATCCCCTTCATCTTCATCATGACCATCCCAGTAAGATGTTTGATAGATGTTGTTGCTTCTTGGTCATTCCTTCATCTATTTCTTCTTAGAGGGTGGCCATGATTGCATCAAACACAATGAGGTGGCTAGCCTCGATTTTGACTAGTTATTTGTTCATTCTTTTGTTTTCGAAACTGCTGACCAGGTTCATGATTAGAAGGTTGTTCTCTTCTTGAGGTTGTACGCCTTGGTTGCCCATCAGCATTTCTTCCTTCTCCAGCCACTTGTCTATCACAACCTTGACCTTTGTCGCGATTAGGTAGCACTTGCTCATCTTGATGGAGTTGACATTGTACTCATGGTTGAGCCCCTCGATTCGAGTGATAACTTCGAGTATGCTAGGGGAACCACTTGGTCTCGGGACCTCGATAGTTGAGCATGCTCTAGGGCTCGACTAGCCGGCCTTTGAACTTCTGGATTTGTTTGGCTAGTATTCATAGGCTGAGGATATCTGGTCGAGGTCTTGCAGCATGAGTCTATAGCAAGATAGCTTCTAGCAGCCTTGCTCCTTCAATATTGTGTCAGTCAGATTCTTCTTGACGAGCTTCAAGGGCTCGCTACCATTGATCAATCCAAGACTCAAAGTCTTGTCTTTGCTTGTTTAGGGCTTCAGCTACAACTTCTTGAGTTGCTGCATGATTTTCATGCATGGAAAAAAACTGCTCGTGCATTTGTCCCACGAATTCCTTCAGTTGTTCAATATCGGGGTTAAGGTCTTCCCCTAAGTCCATGTGGGGTTCATCACGCCCGTATGTTGCTCGTGGAGGCAGTTCTGCAGGTGGAGAAACCTACTAACCAGGGTGAAGGGGGGAATCTGACTTCTCAAAGGGTGGTCATGCTGTCTAGTGGTAGGGTTCCCCCTTGTGATTTTTGGCTTTGACTTCTAGTAGTGATAGTCATTGCTTCAGATGGATCTGATAGAGGATGATCTTGGATTTCAGCTCTCAATGAAGCACCAAAATGATGACCTGCATTTTGGGCAACAACACTTAGTCAATATGAGCGACGAGAATAAATTTAAAGAACTCAAATCAAGTAAAACATCACAAAAAATTATAGTGGTTCGGCCCCAACAGTTGGTAATGACCTACGTCCACTTGAACTTTTAATAATAAAAAAAGCTTAGAATCAAGATTAAGAAGAATAGGGTTCAAGTGAGTTTCCTAAGTCTGAGAGAGAATACAATTCGACAGGGAATTTGTATGTAAAGTGCACATCTAGAACTTATCATTTTTTTACTTCCTCATAATGACCGTGAGAGATCCCTATTTATAGACTGTCTTGGTGGGCTTTGGGCCCTTACAAAAGAATCTAGAACCTACATGTGTAGTGTGTGATTGTTACAACTGAATACAAATTCAAATAATACTATAAAAATACATTCAAATATCAGTTACATACATATCTTGGGATATGTTATAATATCTCGCGAAATCTGAATCTTCTAGTTTAAATAAGTTGCCCTTCTGGCAGGTCCATCTTCGAGCAACTTTATAAAATTTTACCCTCTATCTTCTCTTCGAGTAACTTTATGAAATGTTACCAAGTATCTTTTCTTCAAGCAGACTGCAACTCTTCGCACTAATGATGTCTACTCGAGTAGCTATCTTATCTCGACCAACTATCAGAATTTGATGTAGTTTACTACCACATGTCCTCTTCAAATGTCACATCGTCATGTCCAAATTTGGGTTAAACAGGTGGTAAATTTAGAAATACTCAATAGTACTCGATTCATCATTTATTGTTTGTTTATTTATATAAATAAATATTAATTGATGTTTGATTGATAACATGATCATGAATTAGTCTATTACATGCCATACGTGAAACCTCACACAGTTTTGATTAATCATGCATCTTTTAGAAACATGATTAACTAGGATTGTCCTAGGTGTTTATATGAATTGTTCTGGTGAAATCTATTGCATGTAAATTGCTAAGTCTTGAATTAGTCAAAACTTGGTAAATCACACCATAATAAAGAGCAATAGTTATTATAGGCCTTAGGATAACCAACTTTATTTAAAAATTATTTTAGTAAAGTTAGATGAATGTAACGTGTAATTATTTAGATCACTTTAATTGTAGAAACAAGCTCTTTTATATATGATTTTTTTAATTAATTACATTCATAGGCATATTAATGAACTAGTAATTAATTTAGAATTAATTGGTTAGTTTAATAAACACATATGTTCCAACATAGTAAGTGAGAGAAGGTTAACATCTCAATGTGACCTATGGTCTCCATTATTTTTACAACACCGTGAAATATGATTAGGGCCTCGAGGCGGCTTTGTTTTTCGTCCCCCTAAGGAAGGTTTCTGGTCATATTAATATCAAGTTCAGCTTTTTACAAAGATAGTAAAGAGTGATGTATTTTAGGTTTGATCGACCCTAAGGCGACACTCTCTAAGTTAAGTCATAAATTCTTAAATAATGGATTACACTTACAAGATACAATTAAGCTTTCGTAGTGGATAATTGTGTCTTGAACAAACAAGCGGTGATTTAGTTTTAATAGAGGAAATATGAGTTCTTTTGAGTTTTAAATAATAAGATAAGGATGTCTTTTAAGCTATCTAAAATCAACTAGACCGACCCCAAGGTGACACTTTATTTGTTGGTAGTTTTATCGTGGAATAGTAAATGTTAAGTTTATGTGTTTTAATTGTTGCATTCATGCATCATATTTACTTTCCAAATTATTGATATTTATTTTCAATTATAATGAATCTTGTATGTTTTATTTATCAATGAAATGTATACTCATGAAATCAATATTATAACTCAATTCAAGTGCTATAAATTGAATGATGATTTGGATGAAATTCTTAGAACTTTGTTCTATGTTTTTAAGAATGTAAAAATGGATTATGTGAGGAATTTCCTCACGTACCTGAACCAATGTAATCCCTAAAGGTTACAGACAAGTATTTGAATTAGATTAGATCTACTGATATTGTTTGTTGCTACATGCACCAGAGCATGGGTGATGCGCATAAACAGTTGTTCAAAAGATAGAAATATGCATGTCGAATCTAGAATTTTATACATAAGATGTATGGAGACATGCGAAATTTTTGGAATGAATATATTGAACACCTAAGCTTTATAAGGCATAATCAACTCATTCTGAAAAGAAAGAAACACAGAGGAACTTGCTTCCACTGTGGAGTTGATGGTCACTAAAAGGAAGAGAAAATGTTATAAGTATCTCAATGACCTTAAATAAGAAAATGAAGGTAAATTTGATTTACTTGTCCTTTAAGCGTGCATAGTGGATGATGACATGCCATCCTGGATTATAGATTTAGGAGCCACTAATCATTGTTTGTTCTTCTTTGTAAATACTTGAGTCTTCAAGGGAGATTGCTAATGGCAAGATGACGATGAGGGTTGGAAGTGATGCACTCATTTCAGCAAAATGCATTAGGAATAGTCTATTTAAACTTTAGATTTAAATTTCTTATTATGAATAATGTTTATTATTGGGTTTTCTAGATATATGAATTCTTTAACTATGTTGCATAAATTCTTTTTTGATATTTCTTTTGATAATAATGTGATTGTTATTTTGAAGAATGCTTTCAAGATTTGTAAAGTGGAACAAACAAACAAACTATATATGCTCAAGCCAAATGTACGATCACTAAATAAATCTGAATTATTTAAAGTGGCTAAACCTAAAGGTAACAAAAGACAAAAAGTTTCAAAAGAGGATGACACATATTTATGGCATCTAAGGCTTGCTCATATTAGCCTAGACAGAATAAACTGATTAACAAAAGAAGGACCATTTAGATAACTAACTGTTGGAACTCTTCCAGTTTGTGAGTCTTGTCTAGAAGGGAAAATGACCAAACATCATTTCTTAGCAAAAGGTAATAAAGCCAAAGAGCCATTAGAGCTTGTACACAGTGATGACTGTGGTCTAATCAATGTACAAGCTAGAGAGGGTTATGAGTACTTTGTCATTTGTATTACTCAAGATATGGTCATACTTACCTAATGCTTAGGTAGTTAGAAACCTTTGGCAAGTTTAAGGACTTAAAGGTTGAGGCTGAAAAGCAATTAAATAAGACTCTTAAAACACTTCGATCAGATCGAGGTGGTGAATATTTGGATTTAGAATTCAAAGATTTCATGCTGAAGCATGGTATTATATCCCAACTCACAACACCTGGAACACCAAAGCAAAATGGTGTTTTAGAAAGAAGAAATTGTTGGACATAGTTAAGCTACTCATATCTTCCTCTCTCATTCTGGGGATATTTACTTCAAATGGCGACTTACATTTTGAATGTAGTCCCATCTAAGACCATAAGCAAGATGCCACTGCAACTGTGGAATGGTAACAAACCTAGTTTATGCCATTTCTACATTCGGGATTGTCCTGCTCATGTTCTTAAACCTAAATCGGGGAAACTTAACTCGAGGTCTGAAGTGTGCATTTTCGTGGGCTATGATCCAGAGACATGAGGTGGTTACCTCTATAGTCACAAGAACCAAAAGGTATTTGTTTCCACAAATGCGACCATCCTTAAACACGACTATATGACTAACTATAAACCTCAGAGCAAGGTAGTTTTGGAGGAACTCACAGCTAATCAAATTCAATCACCATCATCATCATAATCATTGAATGATAAATGACAAACTGAGGAAACCACCATTTCTAAAAAGGAAGCCCTAGTGCAACATCGTAGTGGGAGGATTGTGAGATAACCTGTCCGCTATGAACATGAGGCACATGTCCTTGTTTCTGACACAGACAAGGACAACCCGTTGACATTTTAAGAGGCAATGGAAGATCCTAAAAAGGAAAAATGGCGAAAATCCATGAACCAAGAAATGGAATCAATGTATTCCAATTTTTTCTAGGAAATGTTAGGAACGATTCCTAGTGCGCAGTGGAAATTGCGGTAATGGCAATACAACAAAAAAATTTCATATAAACAATTTTATATGAGGATCTTTTAATCTGTAATGTGTTAATCAATATATATAATATGTATACGAAAAATAATACGAAACGATTTACCTCTTGTAGCCTATCAAGAATCCTTGAATCTTTTCGTATGTATTGTAATTTTCCAATCCTTGCTTGAGTACTCACACCTAGATCTTCCAAGGCGTTCTCTACACCTCAAGATGTGGGTGGGCATATAGAGAACAAGGATCAATTTTGTGAATCAAAAGTATTCTCAACATATGAGACTTTTGATTATAGGCTAGAGAGAAAAGGTTTTTGTTTTGTGAAAAAGATGATAGTTTTTCTTCTATGTTAAAAACTTGTTTAAGACTTGTTGTATCTATTTTCCATCATATAGAATATATAGGCATTATTACAATAATAATAATAATAATAATAGACAAAAATCTAACATTCCATTTTAAAACACCTTTTAAAATATTTTATTAATTAATTAAAAATAAAAATAAAAAACCAATATCTGATAACATCAAATGTGCCACATGCATAGAAAAGTCCAAGCCCTATGTGTGTGGTCTATCCCTGAAAAATGAGATTTTGATTTTTTTCATGTGTTTTTATTTTAATTAATTAATAATTAGATATCCAAGTAAGGTATCATCTTTTTAAGGAAAAGATAACAACTTAAGTTTCAAAATTCAAAATTCAAAATTTGAATTTCCATTATCATCTTATTATTAATTAAATAAATATAATAATAAAAACCAATTTCGACTATCCATATTTATTTATTAAAACTTAAATAAAATAATAGATTAAAATCAATTTATTCTATTTCTACACAATTTCAAAAATTGCACAAATGCAATAATAAATTGTGAAAATTTAATTATCACATAATTGCACATTTTTCCCAAAGAATAAATATTCTCCCAAGTAGCCCATTCACAGTTTAACCCTTGTATCAACTTTTACCTTGATTAGTGTTGATAGAGTTGCCCCGGGGACCTATGGACCAATAATTCCAAGCTCTAATAAATAAAAGATTATTAACCACAACTCTTTGATTCAATAATCATATTTATTAATCTCATGATTCTTCCACTATAAATATGAGACTGAACTCTTGAGAATTAAAGACATGTATTTATTGAGTACTTTATTGTAACCATAAAGTGTACATTGATATAATCATTACATACAAATTAATCATCTATTGATGATTCATAATTAAGTGGGAGTAAAATTACTGTTTTAACCTTTTAATTATATCTTGATTCCTAATGTACCATTGACTTTACTAGTGAAGGTTAATTCATTATCTGATTATGAATTTGACATCAATAACCTTTTCAGTTTCAAAAGCCAACCCAATAGGGAATCATCATTCAATATATAAGAAGGTATGGATTCCATATCTGTTAAGCTATGTCCCCAGCCATTTACATCATTGAGTCCCCAAGACAATAGTTCTTAGCCTGATCAAAATTGACAAACTGTAACACATGAATCAAAGGATCAAGTAACATATATAGGAGTTCATAGTAACTTCAAGATTAAGATTAGTTCGTATATGATCATCAGTTGATGTGTTTTATAATACTACGAAACGGTATTTAAACAAGTATTATTAAATCACATCTGGTCCAATTCTACAAAGTACCTCTACTAAAGTATCCTACTACACTAGTAACCCGAATCTTGGTCACATGTATTCATAATACTAGTAGACCGTACTAGCATTAATTAATCTAAAGATTACATAACTTTATTTTACTGTGGACTATTTAAGTGCATTATCTCAACCTCGATCCTCTCATACCAATATGAGATTGGGACCACATAGATGAACTTGAGAATTTTCTGATATTTACTTAATATTATTATCAATAATATAGTACATAAGCTACATATATACAATAATTCAATTCATTCATTTATTTCATTAAAACCATAGTCTACTACAATTGCTTTAAGGGCACAATTCCCAACAATATCCCACTTTCCCTAAAGCAAATGAGGCATTTCTCTTAACCCCATGTATCTTACATGACCTTGAAAAGATTTAATAGATAAAGTCTTTGTGAACGAATCTGCAAGATTATCTTCTGAGGCAATCTTCAAGACAACAACATCTCATCGGTTGACTATCTCTCGGATTAAGTGATATTTCCTCTCGATGTGCTTTCCTCTCTTGTGACTTTTGGGTTCCTTTGAATTAGCTACTGCCCCACTGTTATCACAGTACAGAACAAGTGGCTGATCCATGACTGGAACAACTTCCAGATCAATATAGAACTTCTTGAGCCACACAGCCTCTTTAGCTTCATCATAAGCTGCAATGTATTCAGCTTCCATGGTGGAGTCTGCAATACTAGATTGTTTAATACTTCTCCAAACTACAGCACCTCCTCCAAGTGTGACAACTGATCCAGATGTCAACTTTCGACTATCTTTGTCGGATTGATAATCACAATTAGTATATCCATTGGGTTCAAGTCTCTACCTGAATACACAAGCATGTAATCTCTAGTATGTCTAAGATACTTCAGAATATTTTTTACTACTGTCCAATGACTCAATCCAGGATTGGATTGATTATGGCTGACTATCCCTACTGCATAATAGATGTCAGGTCTGGTGCATAACATTGCATACATTAGACTGTCTACTACAGAGGCATAGGGATAATGTCTCATGTCCTCCTCTTCCTGAGGTGTTTGTTTTGTTCTTTAGACAATTTAACTCCTGACCGGGTAGGCATAGTGCCCTTCTTGGAGTTTTGCATGCCAAAGTGTTCTAGCACTTTATCAACATAAGTTGCTTGAGAAAGTGCCAAAACTTTGTTCTTTCGATAATGTTTCTATGTCATTCTCAATGAGTAGAATATCATCAACGTAAAGAACGAGGAATAACACAATCTTATCTTTGATCTGTTTGTAAACACAAGGTTCATCAACGTTTTGTTTGTTTCATCAAATCTAAGATTCCAAGATCTCAAAGCATGTTTAAGTCCATAAATAGACTTAAGAAGCTTGCAAACCTTTTGCTCTTGACCTTTAACTTTGAACCCTTCTGGTTGAGACATGTAAATAGTTTAATCAACATAGCCATTTAGAAAAGTTGTTTTGACATCCATTTGCCAAATCTCATAATCCATGCATGCAGCTATGGATAAGAGTATGCAGATAGATTTGAGCATGGCCACAAGTGAAAGAGTTTCTTCATAATCAACTCCCTCTTTCTATGTGTAGTCTTTTTCTACTAGCCTTGCTTTGAAAGTCTCTATTTTCTCATCTGCTCCTCTCTTCTTCTTGAATATCCATTTGCAACCAATAGGTTTAACATTCTCAGGTGGATCTTCAAGAGTCCAGATAGAATTGAAATACATCAATTCCATTTCAAGGTCCATAGTGTTCAGCCATTTTTCTTTGTCAGAATCTTCCATTGCAACTCTATATGTCAACGGATCATCTTTGTTTGTGTCAGACACAAGCATTTGAACTTCATGTAGTGTACTGGTTGTTTATCAACCCTCCCAGTATGACAAAGTTCTCTTTTGTTCTGACTAGAACTAGCAATATCCTCTGGTTGTTTTTCTCTTGCCATTGTTGGTGATTGGTCTTGTTTATTTGAGAGCATTTCCTCAAGTACGACTTTACTTTGAGGTTTGTGGTTTGTGGTTATTTATATAGTCAGGCTCCAAAAAAGTAGCATTTGTAGATACAAACGTTTTGTTATCTTTAGGACTATAAAATATACCACCTATTGTTTCTTTGGAATATCCTACAAACATGCACACTTCAGTGCATGATTCCAACTTCCCATTCTTTCCTTTAAGCACGCGTGTAGGAAAACCCCATATACGAAAATGGCATAAACTAGGTTTAGTACCATTCCATAATTCCAATGGTGTTTTCTGAATAGATTTAGATGGAATAACATTGAGTATGTATAGAGCAGATTTTATTGCATAACCCTAGAATGTCAAAGGCAGTGATGAGAAACTAATCATCGATCTAACCATATCCAATAAGGTTTTGTTTCGCCTTTCTGAAACACCATTTCGTTGCGGTGTTCCAGGTGCAATGAGTTGGGATTGAATTCCATGCTCACGCAAATGGTCCTTAAATTCATAATCTAAGTACTCTCCACCTCAGTGATTTACCTAATTACATTTTAGCTTCTGCTCAGAATTCCCTACACTTATCATAGGTTTTAGATTTCCTTTGCATTAAGTATAGGTAACCATATCTTGAATTATCGCCAATGAAAGTGACGAAATATTCATAACCTCCTCTAGCTTGGACATTTAGTGGACCACAAATGTCCGTATGTATAAGTTGAAGTGGTTCTATGACTCTTGAACCTTTTGCAGAGAAAGGTCTCTTGGTCATTTTGCCTTCTAGGCAGGATTCACTGACTGGGAGAGAACCAATAGATAGCTCTCTTAAAAGACCATCCTTTGCTAGTCAGTTAATTCTATGTAGACCAATACGTCCCAATCTCAAATGCCACAGATATGTATCACTATTAGAATTTGTCTTTTGTCTTTTAATAGATATAGGATTTGTAGTTTTAAATAATTCAGAACTATAAACATGTTCGATATTGGACTTTAACTTGTAAAGTCCACCTTCAGACTTTTCAGAACAAATGTCAAAACCATATTTCTAAATAACAATCAAATTATTATTAAAAGAAACATTAAAACCTTGTTCATGCAATTTTGATAAGGAAATTAAATTTCTAGTAAATCTAGGAATAAAATAAATATTGTTCAACATAATAAATTTATTATTATCAAAATCCAGGCGAGCTTTTTCAACTTCAGCTGCCAAGATCTCCTGTCCACTTCCAACTCTCATGGTCAACTCTCCATGAGCCAGCTTCCTTGAAGCACTAAGAATCTATGAGGAAAAACAAACACAATTAATGGCTCTGGAATCAACTATCCAAGATGAAAAATCACCTTTCACTAAACATGATTCTAAAACAAGTAAATCAAATTTACCCTTCTTTTTGTCTTTCAGTTCAGCCAGGTACTTAGAACAATTCCTTTTCCAATGACTGTCAACTCCACAATGAAAGCATGCTCCTTTCAGTGCCTTCTTTATGGAGTTCTTTGCAGAATTATTCTTCTTGGAAGACTTGTTGGTCTTCTTTAGTTGTTTGTCCTTTTTCTTGCCCTTTCCTTGGCCACCCTTCCTTTTCTTTGAATTACTATTTTAAGAGGAAGGCTTTGATTCAGCCACATTTGCCTCCTTAACTTTAGTGGAACTTTTGTTTAGTGAGTCAAAAGTTTGCAACTCATTTAGCAGTTGGGTCATATTGTATTCCAACTTGTTCATAACATAGTTGGTAGTGAATGTCGCAAAAGCTGGTGTGAGAGATTCAAGTATCACACTTGCTTGAGTTCTCTCATCAATGGTTGCATCAAGGATTTCTGCATCGTGTAATATGTTGATCATGTCTAGGATATGCTCTCTGACAGAAATATTTTTCTTCATTTTCATATTCATGAAGCTTCTAATAGCATCATGTCTGTACTTATCAAATTGTTGGCCAAACATGCCTTGTAGAGATTCCCGAATCTCATAGGTTGTTTCAACAGTTTCAAACTTCTTTCTGATCACATCGCTCATACTAGAAAACATATAACATTTGGCCTTATTGTTAGATAAGATCTAATTGTCATACTTTTCTCTAGCAGTTTTGGCAGTAGTGAGAGCGGGAACCTCAAGACATTCCTCACTAAGGAAAAACATGCGGTTTTCACATATAAAAACAATGTTCATGTTTGATTTTCATTTCATGTAGTTATCACCAGCCAATTTTCACTTGCAAGTAAAGCAGTTACAGGGCTTGGATTGGACATATTGCTAAAAATTAAATAAATAAAATATAATGAATTAATGCATATAATAAATATTAGTTTATATTTGTAATAGCAAATATGATGCATGAATGCAACACATAAAATAGCACACAAAAAATTAATTACTAGTCCACGATAGATTAATTTGAAAAATTAATGGACCACCTTAGGGTAGGTCAGACTAATCACAAATTAATCTTGAGACAAGATCTCAACTCCATAAGTGAAAACTTAAAAATTCCTTTTTCTCTTTTGACTTATGAATTACCATTAGATTGGTCAAGACGCACTAGTCGCGCTCGAAAGCCTAGATACATCTTCGGAGTGTAACCCATTATTTTTCGATCAATGACTTAACTCAAGAGTGTGCCTTAGGATCAGTCAAACTTAAAATACATCACTAATCTTATACTCATATGAGAAGTCAACCTTGAGATAAAATAAACATATTCAGAAGCCTTTCCTTAGGGAAGGCGCAAACGGAGGCGACAGGAGGCCCTATCTATGCCTCTCAGTGTTCAACCAATAATGGAGACCATGAGACTTATTGTCATAATTCCCTCTCCCACTCACTATTTTAAAATTGTGTTTTTCTCAAAATCAATATTTTCCAATTTGGTTGTAAAACTAATTAAATTAATTTTACCAAATGATATTCTAATAAATACTAATCCAATTATGCAAAATAAATAATCGTGCCCTAGTTTAATTTTATTTTGCCCTTTTTTAAATAGAATTCCATTTAATTTAATAAAATAATTTTATTAAATAAGAAAATAAATAACTTTAAATTCTTTTTACCATGTTAACTAATTAAGACTAGATTAATTATATGAAATATGAAATAAGAATATATAATCAATCCTAAGCATGTTTCTAAAAAAATAAAATGCTTCATATGTACTCTATGGATAATATGTATGGCATGTTATTTTGCATGATAAAGTATCAAACAATTTAATTATGTTCAATCAAATAAATAAATGCGAGTTGGGTGTTTTGGGTATTTCTAGAAAATTACAACACTTGCAAAAAAAAAAAAATACACAAAAATAATGAAACTAACTAAGGCCTAATAAAGAGCACCTCCTTTGAACTTGGACCTTCTATTTAAGTCTTTGGGCCATTACCATTTTAATTAACCATTTTGAATTAAATAACCTATTAATTATTTTAAACAATTTAAAATAATCAAACTTTGGGTTTTAATACCCAACAAGTTATTGAGGCCCGATTGGAATTTGGACTCACCACAATTAACTCAGAATTTATAATTAAAACACTTTTAATTATATTGGGCTTAAACATGCCCAAATGGATAATTACACATCCATTAGGGTTTGCATGACACAAACCCTAATGGGTGTGTTAATGGTTGGGATGCGACTGGCCATGGTGCGACTGGAGGTGCGCCAGGGCGCTAGGCTGCAGGGGTGCAGGCGCAGGTGCGCATGGTTGCAGGGTGGTGGGCGCGCAGGGACGTAGGTACGGGGCTTGCTGGGCGGACAGGTGTAACGCCCCGCGTTTAGGGCACTGGGTAAAACCCTAGTTCGGGTATTTTTCCCAGTATTATGTACTATGTCAGGTGAACATTTTATGTTACAAGAAGTTGTGATGTGAAAATGCTTGCCATGCTGTGGTAAGTGCGGTTTGTGTTAGAAACTGAGACCTTTGGTCGTGGACCAAGTCAAAAATCTTAATCGGGTAAAAATCTTGGATTAATTAAATAGGAAATACTATGGCATAAAAATATTAATTTCGTCTGACACTGGGAATTTATAGTCGAGCCAATAAATTTAAGAAGAATTGATTTTGGACCTACACGAATATGATGTAATATTAGGGATGGACTGGTTATCTAAGTATGGTGCCGTAGTGAACTGTAAGAAGAGGAGAGTGGTTTTCAAACTGGTAGGAGAAGAGTCGTTTACGTTCTAAGGCCCAGCTAGGGTAAAGAAACTCGCGATGATCTCCACCATGAAGGCGAGGAAGATGTTAGAGGACGGTTGCATGGGATACGTGGCACATGTCGTGGATAAGGATAAAGAGGGCACGTTACAACTAGCCGAAGTACCCATCATATGCAAATATTCTGAAGTATCTCCCGATGACCTTTCTGGCCTACTGCTAGAGCGAGAAGTGGTGTTCGATATAGAGATTATTCCAGGGATGACGCCCATTTTGAAAGCTCCGTACCAGATGGCACCAACGAAATTGAAGGAGCTGTAGGCTCAACTACAGGAGCTATTGGATAAAAATTTCATAAGACCAAGTCATTCTCCATGGGGAGCCCCGGTATTGTTTGTAAAGAAGAAAGATGACTCCATGAGAATGTGTATAGACTATCGGGAACTGAGAAAGGTGACGATTGAGAACCGATACCTACTTCCCAGGTTCGATGATCTATTTGATCAACTCCAGGGAGCATCGGTATTTTCCAAGATAGATCTCCGATCAAGTTACCATCAGCTCAGAGTTAAGGAGTCGGGCATACCTAAGACAGTGTTTCGGACGCGGTATGGTCACTATGAGTTCATGGTGATGTCCTTCGAACTCACCAATGCACCTGCCGCATCCATGGACAACATGAACCGAGTGTTTAGTGAGTTTTTAAATAAATTTGTCATTGTGTTTATTGACGATATTTTGATATACTTGAGGATTTTGGAGGAACATGCGATGCATTTGGAGATGGTTCTTCAACGTTTGAAGGAACAAAAACTTTATGCCAAATTCTCTAAGTGTGAATTTTGGCTGGAAAAGATGAGTTTCTTGGGCCATGTGGTGTCAAGAGAAGGGATACCCGTAGATCCTACCAAGATAGAGGCAATAAGTCAGTGAAAACCTCCAAAAAATGCTCAGGAAGTGAGAAGTTTTCTCAGATTAACAGGGTATTATAAGCAGTTCGTAGAAGTGTTCTCGAAAATAGCAATGCCAATGACCGCTCTTACCCGTAAAAATGCTAAGTTTGTATGGATCGAACAGTGTGAGAGGAGTTTCCAAGAACTAAAGATGAGGTTGACCACTGCCCCAATGCTGACTATCCCTAGTGGGATAGAGGGATACGCGATCTACAGCGATGCCTCAGAACAAGGATTGGGGGCGGTACTGATGCAACATGGAAAGGTGATAGCTTATGCGTCCCGACAGCTAAAGAGTCACGAAAAGAACTGCCTGACACATGACTTAGAGTTGGCTGCAGTAGTGTTCGCATTAAAAAACTAGAGACATTATCTCTATGGGATACATTGTGACATTTACACCGACCACAAAAACCTTAAGTATTTCTTCACCCAGAAGGAATTGAACGTGAGGTAGCACCTGTGGTTAGAATTGTTTAACGATTATGATTGTGACATTCTATACCATCCTGGAAATGCCAATAAGGTGGTAGATGCTCTAAGTTGGCAGCTGATGGCGTACGTGATGACAGTGCGAGAAATGCCCTTGGAACTACAAGGTGACATCTCTACGTTGGATCTCAAAGTAGTTGTTGGAAAATTAGCAAATCTTTCGGTGCAACCCACCATTATGGAAGCCATACAAGGAGGATAGCTTTTGGAACCTTGGTACGAGCAGATCAAACACGAGGTGAGGAAGGATATGAGACTAGGATTCCACATGTCAGAAGATGGGGTGTTAGGATTTAAAGGTAGAATTTGTGTTCCCGACGATGCAGAGATTAAGAAGCAAATCTTCTATGAGGCACACAATTCCCTTTATGCAATGCACCCCAGCGCCACAAAAATGTACCAGGATTTAAGGAAATATTTTTGGTGGCTGAAAATGTAAAAGGAAGTTTTAGAATACGTGGCTCATTGCCTCACCTGCCAACAAAACAAGGCGGAGCACCAGCGACCAGCCGGGTTGCTACAACCGCTAGAGATTCCAGAATGGAAATGGGAGATGATCACAATGGACTTTGTCACTGGACTGCTAAATATTTCTAAGGGTCAAGATACGATATGGGTTATTGTTGATAGATTGACCAAGTCAGCACATTTCCTACCCATTAGGATAACTTATTCTGGGGATAAGTTAGCAGAGATTGTGCGACTACATGGAGTACCTAAGTCCATCATTTCAGACCAAGGCGAATGTTTCACCTCGGCATTTTGGAAAAGGATGCAAGAAGGTTTGGGGACTCAACTTAAGTTTAGCACTACTTTCCATCCCCAAATAGATGGCCAAAGTGAGTGAACGATCCAAACCCTAGAAGACATGTTGAGAGCCTGTGTACTCGACTTCCAGGGGTCGTGGAGCGAAAAACTTCCACTGATGGAATTTTCTGACAACAATAGCTACCACGAATCTATTAAGATGGCGTCGTATGAAGCCCTGTATGGTCGAAGGTGTCGATCCTTGATTCATTGGCACAAAGTCGATGAAAGAAATTTTTTTGGGTAGAGAGGAAGTGAACAAAGTTACTGAGGATATCAAGAAGATTCGAGAAAGACTGCAGACCTCCATAGATCGACAGCGTAAATATGCAGAATGATGCCAAAGACCCTTGGCATTTGAAGTCGGAGATAAGGTCGTCCTGAAGGTAGCTCCGTTGAAGGGAGCTCTGCGTTTTGGTAAGAAAGGAAAATTGAGTCCAAGATATATCAGACCTTTTGAGATAGTGGAGAAAATGGGTATGGTAGCCTACTAATTAGCTCCCCCACTTGCGTTGGCTTGAGTACATGATGTATTCCATGTATCTATGTTGAGGAAATATTTTGAAGACCCAAGTCATGTACTTAGTTATGAACAGTTTGAAGTGGATCCGAACTTGTGTTACGAGGAGAAACCGGTGAGGATTCTGGATTGTACGGATAAGGTGTTGCGTAATAAGATTGTACCCTTGGTGAAGGTGCAGTGGTGTAACCATGGGGTAGAAGAAGCAACATGGGAACCCGAGGATCGGGTTAGAGAGTTATACCCGCTATTGTTCTAAGTTTCGAGGACGAAACTTGTATAAATTGTAGGTATTGTAACGCCACGCGTTTAGGGCATTGGGTAAAACCCTATTTTGGGTATTTTTCCCTGTATTATGTACTATGTCAGGTGAACATTTTATATTACAAGAAGTTGTGATGTGTGAATGCTTGCCATGCTGTGGTAAGTGCGGTTTTTGTTAGAAACTGAGACCTTTGGTCGTGGACCGTGTCAAAAACCCTAATCGTGTCAAATACAATGGTATAAAAATATTAATTTTTTCTGGCACTGGGACTTTATAGTTGAACCAATAAATTTAAGAAAAATTAACTGAGGATTTAATTCCAATCGAACGGGTTTAAGAATGGAAATTCTTGCCCGAGCCCTAAGGGAATTTTGGTCAATTTGAGTAAATTACCAAAATTATGTGTTATGTGACCAAATTTATTTTTGGTCACATTTATTTAATTAATTTTAGCTTGGGATATTTAAAAACTATAGGGTAAAATTTTGGTTAGAAATTAGAAGTGAAATCACCAAAGGGTCCTTGAATGCCTTAAAGTGTGATAAAATTTGGCAAGGGCATAAAAGACTTTTCACAAGGGAGGAGAGAGAAGGGTGGGCGGCTAGGCTATGCCTATGAACTCAAGTGTCTTATGACACATATCCTAGGGAAGGTTAAGAGTTTACCCTAATGATTAGTGCTCTTCCACATTTTTGTCCTTAATCCTTTTTCACCAAAACTACACACTTCCCTCAAAAATCATTTTGTCCACTCAACCAAACTTTCTCTCTTCCACTCTACACTCCCAAAACCGAAAGCCCTAAGCCCCTTGGCTTCCATTTCTCTTCTCTTCACTAGCTTGGTTCACTCATTCTCCATTGAAGGAAGGAAAAGCTCAAGGGAAGACTAGTGAAGAAGTAAGTACGAAACCTTGTCCATTTAACTTCTTTTCTTCTTCAAATCTGAAACCCTAAGGGGTGGAATATGCATGCATGTGATCTAATAGACATGCATGCATGGATGTTGTATTCTAGGGTTCAAGGAAGGTTGTTCTAGGAGGATCTCAAAGTTGAAGCTTTTTGGTGATCTAGTGAAAACAAAGGTAAGGGCTCTAGAGTTTTTGTGTTCTTCCATTCATCTAACATCTCCTGCTCTAACACTCTCTTAAAAATCTACATGTGAAACCTATGGGGCTCGGTTTAGGGTATAGAATCCAAGAAGGATGTTTGGACAAGCTAAGGACTATCATCTCCAAGCTAGAACCATCAAAGGTAGATTTTTGGTTGGTTTTGAGTTGTTTTTTGTTATTGATGTTAGATCTGGTTGTATAGGTTGTTTTGTTGGTTTTTGATGTTTATTTTATGCTTGAGGGTTAGATTGGTTGATTTTCATGCATGCATGTGGCTAGGGTTTTGCTAGTTGTGTTTAGTTTTGCTAGGATGTGTAAAAATGCATGCTGCCAAGTTTTCGTGGTCTGACTTCCAATGGGTCATATAGTACCCTACTACCCCTGTTTGTGGAAATAATTTGTATGTTTGCATAGTTCAAGATGAGTGCTTGATTTTAGGCTTTTGAAAATTGAAAAAAGGTGTTTTCAAATCGAAGTTATGAACTTTTTGGCATCTTGATGTAAATGTGGAAAGTTTCTGGGCAGCATGCACTGCCCAGATTGTTTTGACTTTTGAATGGGTTTTACTAATCAAAAAGCTATAAAATATTGTAATATGTTAGTTTAAACATGCTTAAGGGTCACTGTGAAATTTTAAAGAAAAATATGTTAAGGTATAAGAGATATGATTTTTCAAAGTTTGCCCTAGAATCTAGAAATCAAAATTTCTGGGCAACAAGCACTGCCCAGCTGGCTTTAAATATTTGGTTGAGTTTTATTATTCCAAAAATTATGAAATTTTGTAGGAAGCTAACTTAGACATGTAACGTCTTGCGTTTTGGGTACCTTGAAACGACTCGGGTCGGGATTGTTTTCCCCAAGTTAAGAATATTATTTAAAATAATATTATATTTTTTTTTGTAATTTATTTCCATGAGTTCTTACTAGCCAAATTATAAATTTTGTGTTTAAAAGTCAAGATAAGACTTTCGGTCTTAGACCGACACAAAAACCCTGATCGGATAAAAATCTCGGAAAATAAAATGAAAAACTATGGAAAATATATTTTGGGCATAAAATACATTCATAAAAAAATTAAAGTTTGATGAAAAATAATAAACCTAAGGCAAAATGGAAATTTTAGGGCATTTTGTGTTAAATGCTTAATTTTACCGAATTGGGGAATTTTATTCCATGAATGGACTTTAGGTTAAAATTTATTGTGTGATTAATTAAATTAAATGTGAGAGACATTTAATTTAATTATTATGTGTTAAGTTTTGTTTTTAAAACTTAATAGGAGTGAAAAATGTTATAGGAAGTCAAATTGGATTTTTCTTCTTAGGAAATATTTATTAACATTTATAAAAAAAAAATATTTTAAATAATATAAACACATATATAAACTAAATGCTGGCCGACCATGTGATGGAATTAAATGGGATGACAAAATTTTAATTAAGTTTAATCTCATTTATTTAAGTATTATGGTAAATAGACAAGTGGGTAGTAAAACACTCAAGTTGTTATAGGATATTATTAGAGTTGTATAAGCTCTTCCAACTCCCCAACTGACCCCACTCTTTCTCACTTTCACTCTCATCTTTTTGAAAACTCTCTCATAAGTTTTCTCTCCATCTTCAACCTCAAGAACCCTAAGAAGGCTTGGAAGCTAAGCTTTGGTCTAGAAAGGGTTTCCCTAAGGTAAAATTAAAAATTCTTGACTTTGTAAAGTTTTAACCATAGGTTTTTAAAAAGCTAACTATCTATGCTGTTTGGGGGAGTTGGTTAAGGTATTGAAAGATTTTTGAAGGACTCAAAGCTAGTAGGAACATCCAAACCTTAAACAAGAACAACAAGAGGTAAAAAGTTTACTTTGGATGGCTGTTATTGTATGGTTTTTATTTTTAAGCATTATTTTGTATATTTAATGCTTAAAGTTTCTTATTGGTGATGTAATAAGGCTATGGTAGTTTCTCTATAATTTTTATGATGCTTGTGTGTTAATTTTTGAAAATAGGGACCAAAATCCCTAAGGGTTTTGGTGGAACCTTGAAACAAAATACAAGTTTTGAGCTGTGACTTCCAAGGGATCAAGCATCCACTGTATATTGATCTTGTAAAATTTATTTGTACTGTGATGTTTTTGAGATTGAGTACATAAAATTGAGCTTTCGAAACACTAAAAAATGTTTAAAAATGAGTGAGTTATGCTATTTCAAAGATTCGGTAAAAAATTGTTTTTTCGCGTTCTTAATTTCGGAACCACGTTTGGACAGCCACTGTATAAGGCAACTGAACCCAGTTTTTTCTAAACTTTGGTGGACATATTATTGGCATAACCTAGTATTTCACTGTAAAATTTGGTAAGAAAATACTTAACAGTTTGAAAGTTATTAAGTCTCAAAGTTTTGAAAAAAAATAAGGACTTGAAAATAAGGTCATTTTTACCTTATGGTTGGAAAATAATTTCACCTATAAAAAATGCTCCTTTTGACCCAAGCTTTTACAAAGACCTAAATGGCATACCAAAAATGGAATTGGGAAATTTTGGTAACAATTGGGTAACTAAATTTCAAGTTATGACCTAACAAAGTATGTAGTTAAAAATGTGAACAAATAGGGTTTTCACACTTAGTGTAAAAATGAGATTTCGGAACTTAAGGTAAAAAGTGAAAGTTTGCTTATTGCAAGATAAAAACTTGGTATGCCTTGAAAACATATTTTGACTAAAATACCACTTTGGGTTTAGTGTGAATTATTTTTATTAATGATTTTTTTATTCTTTTTAAAAATAAAAGAATTAAATTATTAATAAGTTAATAAATTAAAAGAGGGTTTAAAACCCTATATTTTGAGAAAATAATTGAGTGAATTATTTTTCTAGTAAGTAAACTTGATTAATTGACTTCGGAAAGATTAACTAGTCAAGATGGGAAATTTTTAACAGTTTTCCTAATTAAGATAAATTAGGCTATTTTCTTAAAATAGTTTTTAGAGATTAAAACCTTAAGAAAAATAAAAGGAAAATTAAGAGTTTATTTTCTTGAAAAATAATTAATGAATTTAATTAGTATTTTCGGGATATAATGCCGGCTAAAATCTTTTATATATTTTACTGACTTTTGAAAGTACGGGTTAATAGTGGAATTTTTAAAGAAAAATATTTTTAGCGGATTGTGGGAAAATACTATTGTGATACCCAAGCCTAGGTATCGAGACCATAGGGTAGGTCTCCCCGAGACTTAGGGTTTAGTCTCAAATATTTTTGTATGAATTTCCTTAATGGGTTTAAAACCAAATAAGGATCTTTAATCTTTACTAATGATTTTGAAAATGACCAAACTGCCCAAAATATTAATAATGAATTATGAAGTGCCATAATTATTCTGAGTATACTGTATGGATAATGACAGTATTGGCTAAGCATAAATGGATTATACATTGGAGGGTGAAATCTTGCTGAGGGCAACGGACTCCAAGTAAGTCAACTTATATTGTGTGGCTGCAACATGAAACGACTATTGTATTGTATGTTAGTATAGGGACACATGCACATATATAAACTGTCGTAGAAACTTGCTTAGAGACGTTATTCTAGTGAGTGTTGATTTAGAAAATATGAACGGTAGATATCCGTCATATCCTAGACGGCTGATCCCCGTCACACTGCTTGATTTTATTATGTCCAGTTCATTACCACGACTAGTGGCCAGGAGGTGAGGATTGTTGGTTTAAACCTAGGGGCGCCAAAATGAATGGGACCTAGGGGCCCTCATGCTTACTTAATCAGTGAATGGTTAGAACCCAAGCAAGTGCTCTGATAAGTTATTCCCGGATAGTAGCCATGAATATTGGCCATTCAGTGAGAGTGCCTAGAGATACTAGGGGTTGCCAAGTTTGAGTGAGGTTGAACACCCTAGGGGCAACTGCTCACCAGCACCACTGATTAACATAATAGTCTCTGTAAAACCGTGTAACTTTGATTACACTGTTGGATAAGTAGTGATGCCCTAGGTAACTTGATGGTTACCCTTGTGAGGGGTTTACTCTTGGATAAGTAGTGATGCCCTAGGTAACACGATAGTTACCCTTGATGGGGGTATTTATTGGCTAGATCTTAGTGTTGAGACTCGGTTCTCTCTTACAAATTAGCATTTATGCTGGAGGGCGTGTTATGCCCAAATTGTTGGAAGTTGTCGAGGGTTGGTCTCGAATTATATTGTGATATATTATATCTGCTTGCTCTGGGATTTTTTGAGTGCAGGGATTTATTTGTTGATAAGAAATAGTTGTGATATAATATATCTTCTTGCTCTGGGATTTTCTTAGTGTAGGAATTTATCTGTTTATATGAAATAGTTTTTCATTGGTTATAAGACATGACCATAAGTTTTCCAGGACGCTTTTGCATTCTTGAAATTGATTGTGTAGGGTCCGGATGGATCCGGAACACTAATTCTCTGCATGCTTTTGTTTTAAAGTTGAACTTACTAAGCGTTTTCGCTTACCTAGTTGTTTCCTGTTGTAGGTAAGAACAAGGGAAAGGCAGAGCAATGAGCGCTGGAGTCTACCTTGCGAATGTACATGTGGACCGACCTTTTGCGAAGCCGTTTTATTTTTGGAAATGTTGTGTTATTTTCCTAAACTATGTTCGCTCTACTCTTTATAAAATATGTTTGTATTAAATGTTAAGTATGGCCATACGATTTTTAATTTTTTTTTATACGGGTTTTTGAGATATTTTGTAAATGAAAACATTTATATTTATGCATTATCGAGGCTTGAAAATCCAGGTCGTTACAAGACATGTATAAAGATCCCTGTAAAATTTCAATAAGAACTGGACTACGGTGTAAGAGAAATAAATTTTCAATTTTACCATAAAAGCTGGGAAAAACTTCTAGACAGGAAGCACTGTCCAAATTGCTTTAAAAATTTGAATGGGTTTTTCCATCCCAAAAATTATAAAATTTTGAAGAGAATTAGTTAAGATGTGTACAAGGACTCTTGTAAAATTTGAGAGAAAATGTGTTATGGTTTAAGAGAAATAATTTTTCTAATGTTGCCCTAAAAACTGAAAGGTAACAATTTCAAACCTTAAGGAAAAGTTGATTTTTACCATTTTATAAGTTAAGGGTCCAATTTCCCTTCTTTAAAAAAAACAACATAAAGAGAGATCCAAGGTTATGGGTAAGAATTGGTAAGAATGGGGGTTTGGTTTTTGTAGATCCTTTAAGAGAGCGATATGACATTGTTAAATATTATTTGAAACAGATCAATAAGCAGTATTTTGGTAAATGATAAAAATGGTAAATTTTCATAAAAAGATGACAAGTTGGTATTTTCTAAAGATATGAGTTGAGTATAACTCATTTTTTATAAAACCAAAATACGAGTTATCCGATAAGTGAGTTCTTCATTTAAAGAATATTATAAAGCATGGCGGTGAGCGTGTTGTGGCGAGACCGATTTTCCTATCATACCGTTAAGATTGAAACGAAATCCGACCTGAAGTGTATAAGAGACTATACTATAGAGTCCCTAAGAATTTATTTCATGTAGCTATTTTGGAATATTAACTATATGATTATGCCATAATTTAATCTGAGTCACTATATGGTTTCACTACAGTGTTATCCAAGCGTGGAGGCTCGCTTCTTGATAGAAGGTTTCCACAAGCAAGTGCTAAGGAATCCAGGTAAGACAACTTATGATATGTTTGGCTACAACACGTTAACGACTAGTTTAGATAACTGAGTTAATAGTTAATAATTTGAACTAGTCCTAGAAGGTTTACTCAAGACCGTGGTCCTAGAGAATTTGCATACTCATGACTAAGGTAAGCAGTCCGTCTAGCTATCGTGACAACTATGAACTTCGGCTAGCCACTGGGGAACTATGTGAGAAACCAGTTCACCACCGTGCTTGTGTGGCTAAGTCAGTTGGCCATCACGATATGTAAGAAGTCTGGTTCGCCATCGATGCCTGTTTGGCTAAGTCGGTTGGCCAACGCGATATGTAAGAAGTCTGGTTCACCACCGATGTCTGTGTGGCTAAGTCGATTGACCATCGCGATATGTAACAAGTCCAGTTCACCACCGATGCCTGTGCGGCTAAGTCGGATGGCCATCGCGATATGTAAGGAGTCTGGTTCACCACCGATGTTTGTGTGGCTAAGTCGGTTGGCCATCGCGATATGTAAGAAGTCTAGTTCGCCACTAATGCTTGTGTGGATAAAGTCGGCTGGCCATCCCGATATGTAAGAATTCCAGCTTAACACCCGTGGCATAAGAGTTCGGTTAAACTCCGTGACACGTAAGTAAGTTAATTCCGGAATCAAATCTCTATGGCTAAGAAAGTATGTCGAATTCCTCTAGGAGTCTAGGTAACCGGTGCAACTAGTTTACACTCGTCGACGCAATGGTGAGATATGCTAAGATATGTTGAGAAATGTTAAGCTACGTTGAAGGTTCCTCTGGAACCCTAAGTAAGTATGTATGATATGATACGAATGACTAAGTAAGTATGTATGTTGATACGACTGAGTAAGTATGTATGTTACCAATTAAGACTATATGTATGCTCTGGGATTTTCTGCGTGTAGGTGTACCTTCAGGTTATAAATTTTGGTTATGAGGCATAACCATAAGTTTGCCAAGACATTCGCACATTCTTAAATTGTATGTTAGGGTTCGGTTTCACCAGAATCCTATTATTGGTTGATTATCTGCCTAGTTACAGTTAATTGAGTTCTTGCTTTGTTTATGTGGTTATGTTTGTTAGATTGTTCTTACTAAGCATTTCTCTTACCTAGTTGTTTCGTGTTGTAGGTAAGCTCAAAGGCAAAGTGGATCAGTTAGCGCTGGAGTTTATCTACGAGGATGTACATGTAGACCGACCTTTTGGGAATTTACGTTTTGGGGATTATAACCCACATGATAAGTAATTTTTTATTTCGGGCTCGTTGAATGTTTTAAAATTATGACACTGTAATTCACTTTTAAGTATGCGCATACTTCCGAACTATTGTCTGTTTTGAAAAGTTTTTTATATGGATTTTCGGTACCTTATTTTAGAAAATGGTTATGTTTTCCGCAAATTATGTTAAGAGATTTTACAGGATGTTACGCCAAGGGCACTGGTTGTGGGTGCACATGCTGCACTAGGCACTGACGCACGGTAGTGGGTGCGCAGGGGCGTTGAGGCTAAGAGGTGTGCATGGAAGCAGGGGCAGTGGCTCAAGCCTCGGGGTTTGTGCTCGGGGCTCGGGCCATTATGAAAATTTTCAGAATTAAAAAAAATTACAGAATTCTTGTGCCCCAAAATGGCTTACAACTTTTGTATATCTAGAAAAAATAAGAACTTTTCCTAACCCAAAAACACCATGAAAGCAACCCTTAAGAACATAAATGATTCATACACAAACATCCATCCATTCATATATTAGACATAATATAAAAATACATATGATACCCACACTATAATTAACATATGCATGGATTAAACATGGCTATGGCACCAATTGTTAGGAACGGTTCCTAGTGCGCAGCAGAAATTGCGGTAATGGTAGACGACAAAAAAAATTTCATATAAACAATTTTATATGAGGATCTTTTAATATGCAATTTGTTAATCAATATATATAATATGTATATGAAAAATAATACAAAACGATTTACCTCTTGTAGCCTATCAAGAATCCTTGAATCTTTTCGTATGTATTTCGATCTTCCTATTCTTGCTTGAGTACTCACACCTAGATCTTCCAAGACGTTCTCTACACCTTAAGATGTGGGTGGGCACATAGAGGACAATGATCAATTTTGTGAATCAAAAGTATTCACAACACATGAGACTTTTGATTATAGGCTAGAGAGAAAAAGTTTTTATTTTGTGAAAAAGATGATAGTTTTTCTTATCTGTTAAAAACTTGTTTAAGACTTGTTGTTTCTATTTTCTATCATATAGAATATATAGGCATTATTACCATAATAATAAAATCAATCATCTTTTATAATAATAATAATGATAATAGACAAAAATCTAACATTCCATTTTAAAACTCATTTTAAAATATTTTATTAATTAATTAAAAATAAAAAATAAAAAAACAATATCTGATAACATCAGATGTGCCACACGCATATAGCAGTCCAAGCCCTATGTGTGTGGCCTATCCCTGAAAAATGGGATTTTAATTTTTTTCGTGTGTTTTTATTTTAATTAATTAATATTTAGATATCCAAATAAGGTATCATATTTTTAAGGAAAAGATAACAACTTAAATTTCAAATTTTAAAATTCAAAATTTGAATTTCCATTATCATCTTATTATTAATTAAATAAATATAATAATCAAAATCGATTTTGACTATCCATATTTATTTATTCACACTTAAATAAAATAATTGATTAAAATTAATTTATTCTATTTCTACACAATTTTGAAAATTGTGCAAATGCAATAATAAATTGTGCAAATTCAATTATCACATAATTGTACATTTATCCCGAAGAATAAATATTCTCTCAAAACTCTTTGATTCAATAATCATATTTATTAGTCTCATGATTATTCCACTATAAATATGAGACTGAACTCTTGAGAATTAAAAACATATATTTATTGAGTACTTTATTGTAACCATAAAGTGTCTATCGATATAATCATTACATACAAATTAATCCTCTATTGATAATTCATAATTAAGTGGGAATAAAATTACCATTTTACCCTTTTAATTATATCTTGATTCCTAATGTACCATTGACTTTACTAGTGAAGGTTAATTCATAGTATGATTATGAATTTGACGTCAATAACCTTTTTAGTTCCAAAAGTGAACCCAATAGGGAATCATCATTCAATCTATAAGAAGGTATAGATTCCATATTTGTTAAGCTATGTCTCCATCCATATACATCATTGAGTCCCCAAAATAATAGTTCTTAGCCTGATCATTCTGACAAACCGTAACACGTGAATCAAAGGATCAAGTAACATATATAGGAGTTCATAGTAACTTCACGATTAAGATCAGTTTGTATATGATCATCAGTTGATGTGTTTTATTATACTACGAAACAGTATTTAAATAAGTATTATTAAATCACATCTGATCCAGTTCTACATACTCTCAGCATGCAAAGTACCTCCACTAAAGTGTCCTACTATACTAGTAACCCAGATCTAGGTCACATGTATTCATAATACTAGTAGACCGTACTAGCAATAATTAATCTAAAGATTCCATAACTTTATTTTACTGTAAACTATTTAAGTTCATTATCTCAACCTCGATCCTCTCATACCAATATGAGATTGAGACCACATAGATGAACTTTAGAATTTTTTTATATTTACTTGATATTATTAGCAATAATATAGTACATAATCTACATATATACAATAATTCAATTCATACATTTATTTCATTAAAACCATTGTCTACTACAATTTCTTTAAGGGCACAATTCCCAACAGGAAATTGTAGACCCACCTGAATATGTCAGGCCTATTGGGTGCAAATGGATCTTCAAGAAGAAAATAGGTGTTGATGGGAAAGTAGAGACTTTCATAGAAAGGCTTATAGCCAAAGGTTACACTTAGAGAGAATGTGTCAATTATGGAGAGAGATTTTCTCCTGTTACCATGCTAAAGTCCATACACATCCTCTTATCATAGCTGTTGCCAATGATTATGAGATATGACAGATGGACGTCAAGATAATTTTCCTTAATGGCTATCTTGATGAAAATATCTATATGGTACAACCCAAAATATTTGTGAAGAAATGGGAAGATCATAAGATGTGTAAGTTTCTAAAATCCATTTATGGATTGAAGAAAGCATCAAGATCTTAGAACATCCCCTTTGATGAGACAATTAAAACATATGGCTTCGAACAAAATGTTGACGAGCATGTGTTTATAAATATGTCAAAGGTAAAGTGGTGATTTTTTTATTTCTATACATGGATGACATTCTTCTCATTGGAAATGACACTGTCAAACGTGAAGAAGTGGTTAGCTAAAAAGTTCCAAATGAAAGATTTGGGTGAAGCAAGCTATGAATAGGGAATCCGAATCCTAAGGGATAGGAAGAACAAGCTCTTGGCACTTTCTCAAGTTAATTATATAGATTAGGTGCTTGAATGATTCTCTATGGAGAATTTCAAGAAAGGTCAGTTGCTGACCAGACATGGAATTACTCTTTCCAAAGAGCAATGTCCAAACACACCTCAGGAAGAAGAGGACATGAGAAAGTATCCCTTTGCTTCAATAGTTGGGAGTCTAATGCATGGTATGTTATGTACTAGGCTTGACATATGCTATGTAGTGGGAATTATAAGTCGTTATCAATGAAATCCTAGTTTGGAACACTGGATTGCAGTAAAGCACATTCTCAAGTATTTTTTTTAGAACGAGAGATTATATGCTTATATATTCAGGGGGTGAGTTAAACTCTACTGGATACACTGATTCAGATTTTCAATCAGACAAAGATAGTTGTAAGTCGACGTATGCGTCAGTGTTTACTCTTGGTGGAGGAACTATTGTATGAAGAGGTAATAAACAATCCAACATTGTAGATTCAACCATGGAAGCCGAGTACATAGCGATTTGTGAAGCAGCTAAGGAAGCGGTTTGGCTTAGGAAGTTTTACACTGATCTGGAAGTAGTTCCAGATATGGAGAAGCCACTAATCTTGTACTGTGACAACACTAGAGTAGTAGCTAAATCTAAGGAACCTAAAAGCCACAAGAGAGGAAAGCATATAGAAAGGAAATACCATCTGGTTGGAGAGATTGTGCACCAAGGTGATGTGACAGTTATGAAGATAACATCGAAACAAAACCTGACAGACCCGTTCACCAAGACACTTCCTGCAAAGTCATTTATGGGTCATGTTCGCAATATGGGATTGAAAGAGATGTCTCACTTGCTTTGAGGGAAAGTGGGAGAATATTAGGTTTTATGCCCTAAAAGCATGTGAATAGACATTTTATTGATTTAAATAAAAGTACAATTTTATTATATTTGATTGTTATAATTATTGTTTGAATAATTTGTAAGAATATGAGAAATTTCCATATTCATTTATGAGAATATGATCTTGTATTAGAACGAGACAATTAAGATCATATATAATAAATAAAATAGTCAACAACATATTAAAGTACATAATCTTTAATGACTGGTTGCTAGTACGGTTTACTAAGCATATGGGATGCAAGTAATCTAGATTCAGATTACTGATGTGGATAGACATATTGATAAAGGTGTTGTATATAATAATGATTATATGAAAAGACTGATATGAATTAATTATCTTTATAAACTTACCGTTTTCCATAAAGATATAATTCATATCATAATAGATGATCATTTGTAGATCATTCTAAATCCTGAGTAATCATAAACTCCTGTTTATGTTTATAGGATCTTATGATTCATTTGTTAAGGTCTCTTGATATAACGAGGCTAGTGACTTTTGTTTTGGAGATTCAATATCACGATTGGTTGGGAACATGATTTTATAATAATAGAATCCATGCTTTCCTAACAGATCAAATATTCGTTCCCATAAGGGTTAATTCTGGGATTGAATAATTATTGAACTCAAATCTATAATTTGAATATAGATTAATTATTCGCTAGTGAATTAATGATAAACAAGAGGTAATTACAAGGGTAAAATGTTAATATAATAAATGGAGGACATAACTACATTTATTGATTACATCAATCGACTACAGGAGAAAACTCTGTAAATATAATTCTATAAATACTTAGAGTGAAATTCAATATTTATAGTGGAGTAATAATAGAATTAATAAATAAGGTCATTTAATTAAAGAGTTTAATTAATAATCTTGTTCATTGGAGATTCATATTATAGGTATATGGTCCCCAGGTCGCATCTATCCTACGCTGTCAAGGGTAAGAATATCACAGGGAAGATTAATAAAGAAAAAGACTAAATTGCAAATGAATTAATTTTTAGGGCAATGAGATAATTATGGCCAAATGATTAATAGTGAATTAATTGATTTATTAACTAATTAGTTTTTATTTGAAAAACTTTATATTAGTTAAAATAAATATTAATCATGTTTGGAATAATATTTGAGAGAGTTTAATTATTATCTTATTATAAGATAATTATTTAAAACTGATAGTTTTAAGATAAGGTTAATTTTGAATTAACTGATATTTATTTTTGGAATAAATATGTTGTCTTAAAATTAATTAAACAAACAAATGAGAAAATCAAGGATATCACATAAGTGGCATACACCCCTCACTCTACCAGACAGTGATAGGGCCACACAGTGCGCCACATCCCTGAGATTTGAATTTTGAATTTCAAATTAATTTGTTTATTTAATTATTTTTTTAAATATGATTTAAATTAAATAATTAAAATGGTTATAACTGATCGGTTTATATTTATTAAATAAAGAATATTAAAATAGTTTTAATTATCTCTATAAACTTGAAAAGAAGTGATTCTTTTCAAGTTTTTTTTTCTAGGTTATCAGACACTCTCAAAAGAAAAGAAACGATAGAAATTTCTAAGCCTGAAATTTTAGAAGTTTCCATAGCCTTCTCTCTTCTCAAACCTCTCTAGACCTCATGTGCTAAGAATATCTAGAGAGCCTAAAATCAACATGTGAATCCCACGTGCCCACACACATCCTTGTGTGTTAGAGGAACAACCTAGAAGGCTAAGGTGTGAGCTTTCATAAGGATAGGAATATCGTTGATTTTTACAAAAAGACTCAAGGACACTTGATAGGCTACGAGATGTAATCTTTATATCCTAGTATGTGTTAATTTAATGTATAAATATATGTACGATCCTGTCTGGTATTCATTAGGATTTTTCGAGGTGCGGGCAGTGTGGTTTTTTACCAATTTATTAGACCCCACCTCATATGCGATTTGAGAAATTTTCCAAACCACAACCCACACCGCATAGACCTCAAACTACATATACCGCGCCGCAAAAATGTGGTGCGGTGCGGTGTGGGCGGTTTATATATATCACCAAATAATTTAGCAATTAAATATTATAATTAATAAGTATTCATAATAAAGCTCATAGCTTTTCTAACAAAATATATTAAAGCTCACAATTAAAGATTGTTTTACAAAGCAATAAATATACAACAAAGTAATAAATTTTTAGCAAAACAACAAACTAATAAAAAAACTGTGATATAAAAGTAAAGATTTTGATTAAGGAGGAATATATTTAGGTTGAAGTAAAATATGTGTTAGCATCTTATGAAACATAATAATTTTTCTAAATATTATGTATATTATACTATATAAATGTATATGCATTAAGTTTAAATGTAGTAAAATTGAAAAAATATATATATATAAAAAAAATTAATATATATGTATATAATGATGTGGTGCGGTGCGGTGCGGTTTGAACCACATTTATAAAATTCAAAACCGCAAACTTCACCATGAAGGGTTTCAAACTTCAAATTGCAGTGTGGTGTGATACAATGTAAGTGGTTTGTGCGGAGCGGGCAGTTTGATGTGTTGTGATTGGTTAAATACATGGTAAAATTGTTTAGGCACGAAGAGATGTAAAAATAATAACAATTTCACAAAAGTCAACATGTGAAACTTGACTTTCAGTATAGGCATTTATAAATTATATTTTTTGGTCCAAAATGTTTATTCTGAGTATATAAGAGTACCCAAGAAGTTTGGGATCATTTGGGGATGTTTTGAGACATATTTTGGAGCACAAAGTCAAAGGCATCAGCGATGCATCGCCCTTGGGAGGTGACGCGTCGCTTAGCCCTTGAAAAATGGCCCAAGACGGACTAGGCGATACATCGCCTGGGCTGTCCTTACACGTCCGTACAGTTACTTGTTTTAGCTCCAAAACTTAAATTTAAATGCCCTAATCTCATTGGTTGAGTCTAATGAGGGTCCTATACTATTTAAAGGGTTGATATTAGTTAATATGTGAATTGATCACTCACCTCTCTCTCTCTCTCTCTCTCTCTCTCTCTCTCTCTCTCTCTCTCTCTCTCTCTCTCTCTCTCTCTTACTTTCAAGATTACTAGTTTTCTCCAAGATCTTCATCAAGAAAGCTTGGATTGTCTGAAGGTCCAAGGCTTGTGTATCCCAATCTCATTCCATTGTAGTAGCTTAAAACATTTCCATAGAGAAGACTAGGAATAGAGATTTCTGGACAATAAATCTAGTTCTGTGTCAAACCTTGCAACTTTTGTGTTTCACATAAAATCATAGTAATGTGATTTTATATTCTAAGGGTTTTTCTTCAAGAAATGTCTATTTTACACTTTGATCTTTCTATGATTATGTAATTTGTGTTTTTGCTATCATTAAAGTTTGATTACTTGTACCTATTTTCGTGAGTTGTATTACAAAATAAAGGTTGTTCATAGCCTAACCCTCAACATGATGAACACCCCTAGCATTAATAATTTTTTAAAATTCCCTTCCCTACCTTCCACTTTGTATTTTGATATTTTTCTATTTAATACCGACAATCACTAAGGAGTACTTGGTTCATTCTTTAAGACACCAATGACTTTGATAAGACTTTGTAATATTTTTACTAAGGTAAAGTTCAAATCTAAAGATACTTTATTTTATGCACCAATACTGTATGCGCTAAGAATAGATAATTATATTTAACCAAGAGGGAGAATGTTGTGATTGGTTAAATGTTATGGTTAAGATGCTTACACGATGAGGTGCAAAACACTTAGCAGTTTTCACTTAAGCTGAAGTGAAAACAGGAGATTGTGTAGTAAGCATCTAAAATTGACTTTTATGGGTCTAAAGTTATACAATGAGGTATCTAAACCTTCTCAAAAAGTTTGGAGACATTTGGAGACATTTTGGGGTCATGCTCAGGGCATTAATACGGATGCATATGTGTTGCGTCGCCTGTGGGATGAGACACATTGTCTAAAACTGCCTAGGAGGAAAAACCCTAGCAGGTGATGCATCGCCACCTAGCAGGCAACGTATCACCTTGGCGGTCCATACGAGACCGTACATATGTGTAAATTAGCTCCAAATCAAGGACAATGCCACCTTAGGCTGAGAAGGGGCTTAAACCCTCACTAAGATTTTTTTAAAAAAACACTTATATTATATGTGTGTATTAATTTTTCTTTTGCTTCTTACTAAATATATATGGCTTTCCTTACACTTTTAAAGCCCTCACTCAAACAACTTAAGCCCACTTACACTTTTGTACGTAACAATCTATTTGTATGTTCTTATATGTGTATGTATACATCTTTGGAGGAATATCAGGTTGCTTAAATTTTTTAGTTTAATATGAATAACTAAATATGATAGAGCATACGTTTACTTATAATATAATGAAGAGATATAAATTTGACAAGCAATAGTTTTTAACCCATATATGATATCATTTTTTTTAAAAAACCAAAAAAAAATTATATAAATTATTTATTTGGGTCAGTTGGCCCAAAAAGATAATTAAATTTTGAATAGATGAAAAGAAAATTTGAATTCCTTCCAAAGAAAATAACATATATAAATTTATCATTCACTTTTACTCATATTAGTAATATTTATTCAAAGTTCAAGCCTTCACTGAGCTAAGTTTCTAGCTTTGTCACTGCTCCAAATGATGTGTATAAAAGCTCTGATCCTATTGGTTGGACTTAACGACGGTGACTACACTATAAATAAGGGTTATAAGAGTTGAAAAGCCTTGATCACACTTTTCAACTCTCTCTCACTAGCTCTCAAAGATCATAAGTTTTCTCCAAGAAACTCACCAAGTATTGCTTGAATTGTTGAGTTTATAAAGGTTTGTTCAATCCCAAATCTTATTCTATCTTGGTGAAGCTTCAAGAAACAAAGGGAATGCTTGGAATAGAGATTTTGGATAACGATGCTAATTTGTGTATAAGCCTTAGATGTTCCCCAAATTGAAGATTCAAGTGCTCAAAGCAAGGTTGTATCTCTCTAACACTCAACTTTGTAATTGTGTTCTTCCATTGTGCTTTACCTCTTTAATTGTGTTTATTATTGTTAGTTTTGATGATTAAATAATTCTAGATCTATGTTATAATCATTTAATTATATAATCTTTAAATATCAATATTTGCATTCATACATTGAATATGGTTCTTTGATTATCAAGATTTGCATTCATACTTTGAATAAGGATCTTGATTTGCATATACGGTTTGTAATATTGAATTATTCCCATCATTCATTGTTAATTTAGAAAGTGTAAAGTCATAAATTCCCAGCAATTACCTCTAAGCTTTGACAACGGCTCTTGGGCACGAAGAACTTTGAGTCTGAGGCTGGGGCTCGGGAGTGGGAGTCGAGCCACATTAGCTAAGGATGAGGCTTCTGCAAGGTCGACGAAGAGCTTGAGAAGTCGAAACTCGCAAACGGCTGCAGGGAAGGTGGAACTCGTGGACGACGACGATGACGAACCCAAACCACATCTGGGTTTTTCTTCTTCTGTGTATGAGCTTTTCTATAATGAGATTTTGGGATTTTTATACATTAGTATTCAGATATGGTTTTATTTCTGGATTCTACGTTTTTTTCCTTCCATTTAATCCAGATCTTGGTTATACAATTGTTTCTTGATAATCACTTTTTTTTTCCACTACATTGTTATTTTAGCTTTTATGCAACCGTCTATGTAGTCCTGTGTTTTTCTGCTTCTAATTTCATCAACACTAATATGCCTTGCAAATTTTTTTATGTTTGATGATGTTTCTGGTTTTTTAAGGGATATGTTTGATGGTGTTTCTGGGTTTTTTAAAGGATATGTTGGGCAGAGATTTCTGGGTCATGAGGTTGATGATGGTGATGAAAGACGATGATGGTGATGATGAGATTTATGGGTAATTAGATTTCTAGGTACGAATTATTTTTTTTAAGAAATCATTTAAATCTTTTTAATTAAAAGTCTTTTTGTTTTAGTTTAGATTTTGTTTTTTGTTAAATCTTTTTTAGTTTTTAATTATTCAATTTAAATAATCTAAATATTAAAAATTATTTTTTTTAATTATTTTTTCTAATTTAAAATTAATTTTTAAAAATATGTATGACTGAACCAATCACGAAGTGACATGTGTTGGTGTAGTCATGACCAAACGGAACTCAATAGACAGGGACTAACGAAATTACTGTTTTTCTAACTTTGGGTATTTTCCACGCTAAAAAAATTGGGTCTATGCCGTTTACAAACTCCAAACATTGAGTACTTATGCCGCAAATATCTCATATAACAATTAGGGGCACTTCTAGTGATCAAGATCCCATGTAACTTCTTAGTGGCTTGCTCTCTAGAGATTAGCTTGGAAAGCACCTTATTACAAATCAAGAAAAGAAGAGTAGACAAAGAATCTCCTTTTCTTAGCTATTTTCTCGATTGAAATTTACGTAAAAGCATGCCATTGAGTAACATTGAGAAAATAACTAAAGAAAGCACACTACATGATCAACTTATAGAAATGCTCATTGAAATAATTTGTTTTGAGAACCTGAAGCAATAAAAACTACCACGCTCGAGTTTAGGGACCTAAATGATACATTAGAGAAATATTGTGCAACGCCCGCGTTTATTTAATAAAATCATATAATAAATTCAAGCGTTGAAAAAAATAATAAATGTTGCCCTTTTATTATAAACAATGCAATAGGGTACCCAGTCAAAAGAAAGCATACTTTAGAATCTTTAATGCATAAAATAATGTAAAATAAAGCAACATTATTAATCTCTTATTTAAAATAAATAAAAGCTAATAAAAATCGTGCATTCCCTCTGACCACCATCAACTATACGATCGTCACTATTACACACATTACTGGTTGGAATCAACTTGCACTCATTAGTCTAACATTCTACCTGGTTTTATCTGCACATATAAAACATAACGAGTGAGCTTCTAAGCCTAGTAAGGAAATACATACAAACACATAAGCATAACAATCACATAATACCTAGCAAAACATTTACTTAACAAGTCTTATATCATATACCTATACCTACTCAACATAGTCATACAAAATCATACATAAACCTTACTAATATCATAACTTAATCCAAAAGTGAACCTAGGAACGACCAGGGAAATCCTTGCATACATAATAACAAAACAACAAGTTTATGAGGGTAGAGATAACTGTAACAAGCAAACCAGAGCCACATTACCTAACATACAAATCCTTCATTTCCCTCCAACGTTAGCCATACATATTTCATACACACATATCATACATACATATTCTATCATAATATTTACCTAATTTCCTTACATACAAAATAACGTAACAGACAGTTTATGAGGGTAGAGAAAACTGTAATAAGCAAACCAGAGCCACATTACCTCATGTACAAATCCCTTCTGTTCATGCAACATTAGCAATACATATCACACATACATACTCTAACATAAATATCTACCTAATTTCCTTACATACATAATAATGAAACAGACAGTTTATGAGGGTAGAGATAACTGTAATAGGCAAACCAGAGCCACATTACCTCACGTACAAATCCCTCCTGTTCCTGCAATGTTAGCCATACATATTCCATACATACATATCAATTATACATATTCTAACATAAATATCTACCCAATTTCCTTACCTTGAAAATGGAGATAAGAGAATGATTACGCTAAAATCCTTAGAACCACACGTCCAAAGTGCCCCTTAAATCATAAAATTTACATAAACTAGCATTAGAGTCTAAATAGCGTATACCTTAATCAAATACTAAACCATAATAAATCATACCTTAACTTCGTGAATCAATACCTTATCCCGAACTATGAATGAACCATAGAACCTTGAAGAATAAAGCTAGCTCCCAGAGTATTAAACACCAACTAAGTTTCGACCAACAATAGCCTTAGGGTTTCGGCTTTATGAAACTAAGGTTTCAATGTAGAAATATGTTTATAGTGGTGTAGTGTTTCGAGTTTGAGAGGATAGGATAGTGAGCTAGGGTTTCAAAAATATGATAGGGCTCGGGGTGTAGTGTATTTCATCCAAAGAAGAAATGAAGATGAAAATGAAGAGTGTTTAGGAACTTAGGCTTGCTCGAAATTTGTGAGTAAAATGAAAGGCTTTAAGGACCTATTTATAGCCTCCAATCTTAACATCCTTCCTAGTTTCTCTCCCACCATCTCAAGCTATTTTAAAATTTCAAACTCTTCCATCCTCTTCCTTTTTCCTATGTTTCGGTCAACCCTAGTCTTGTGGTAACCAAATCCCCACATTTTTCTACCTTAATGCCACACACCCAAGCTTGCTCTTCAAAACAAGGTCAAGTCTTCCTAGTTGTTTTTTTCTAGCCTACACACCACCTATGCCTATTATTCCTCAAATTTAAATGTTTAAAATCAATTCAACTCTTTCCTTCATAAACCTACATGCTATAATCTAGGAATTAAAATCAATTTGTTCCAACTTAGCTTAAATTTCTCCAAATTGCATTCTTAAAAATCTCATAACTTTAGACCTATCTATAGTAAAATGAACATTACTGAAGCTGTATTAGTATAATTTAAGCAATTTTAGTACCATTGGAAAGCTAATTCAATTATCTACAACTTTTTATAATACCATTTTTTGAAAACCGTATCATAGCTGGGTCAAAATCGAGTCCCAAGTTACAACACCCTAGAGTTATGAAAATTGCCTTTAATTATCTAATTCTCCTAACTTCCACAAATATCTTAACCAAAAATTTTAATTCTAAATACTTTAGTATACTCTTATTCTAACTAACAAAGTCCAAACTTATCATGGGCTTTAAAATTAAGGGTTTTTTTTTTCATAAATACTCATTTTTTATGATTTTTTTTACATTTTTACGGTCCTTCGTTTTTTTTTTTTTACATTTTTACTATCTCAAATTTTCAAAAATATGATTTTAATGTTTCAAAATTACAAAAATACGATTTACACTAAACATCAACCCACACAACATAATGTTAAACAAACAACAAGAAAACAGCACGACACAACCTCACAACAACACAGTGCAACTCATTGCAGCTACGAAAAAAAAACAAAAAACCTACATCAAAATACTCATTCTTAAATTTTAAAAAAGCAACACACTGCAATACAATATCAAAAAAAAAAACTTAAATGCAACACGGCAACAACCTCACAACAATACAGTGTTGAAAAGGCAATTAGACGTCAATTCATTGCATTACTCAAAATAAACTAAAAAACAACAAAAACACAACCTTAAAACAATTTTTCCTTGCATTTTTAAATGTGTCAAAAATAAACTAAAAATATTTCTCAGAATAACTAAACATATATACAAAATAAACTAAAAAACAATAATTGGAAAACAACTAAACATTAACCCACTACATACTAACACATTAAAAAACAACTAAAACAACAATGGGACAACAACTAGAAGTCAACCCATAGCATACTAACATGTTTTTTTTTTTTACAAATCAAAATATATCAGAAACAATAAACAATAATTAGACATCAACACAACAACAAAACAACTACATATAAACTTAAACAACTAAAAAAATAACATGAAAACATCTATACATAAATCTAAACAACACAAAAAGCAACCTAAACTCAACTAGATAGCAACCCCACAACAATATGGTGTTGAAAAAACACATGAAAATTAACTAAAGACCAACATTTTTTTTTTGTAGTAAATAAACATCAACATGTTGCATTAACAAAAAATAAACTTAAAAACAACAACAAAATAACACTAAAAAACTTCTTACTGCATTGTAAAATGTGTAAAAAATAAACTAAAAATATATATCAGAATATATGACATAAACCCAAAATAAACAAAAAAAATAACAGAAAAATAACATTGAAAAACTTATCATAGCATTGTAAAATGTGTCAAGACAAACTAAAAATTTGTTCAATTAGAAATTAACTAAACATCAACCCAAAATATACCTAAAGAAAACTAAACATATACCCAAACTTAACTCATACTACAAAAATACATGCATATTATAGATATATTTACTCTATATTAATTATAAAGGGTCAAATTTTAAACTAATTATTGGTTGAGAAAGCATGCATGATGTTGACGCGGTTTTTCGCCAACAGTGTATTAAGAAATAATAAGGCAGATTAGTGCTTAATGATAAACTGTAATGAAAAATAAACAGAATTCACTCAAGAACATAGAACTTTTACGTGGTTCAGTGGTTAAAATCCACTTAGTCCGCAAGTCAATATTATTGTTGTTTCCCTCTCTATTTTGAAAAAGTTTTGGTATTACAGAATAATGGTCCTATTTCCTGTCCAATATTCCCAGTATTTATAGGGGAATTCTATGGACAGGTTCCAGTAACCGCGTGAGTCAATCATGCATTTACATAATGTCTACATTTAATACAATTAATTCCCTTTTATATTGGGATATGTTTTGATAACAAGATAACAGGTTCCTGTTATCTCGAATAATAAATACGACAACCTGGTCATAAATAAACGTATAAAAGGGATCCCGAGTCTCTAGGGATCCTTGAGTATGCAATATACTAGAATTACCACGAGCTGGATATCTCATCCAACCTCGTGCTTCAACAACTATTTAATATTCTGAGCTCGCGCTTCACAGCCATCGCCTCCTTAGTTCGAGATAAACTCAGGCCTAACACCACGTATGATCACTATGAATCTCGAGTTGTCCACATGGATAATAAGCATATATTATTTTCCTTAGTTATTTCTCCGTGTATTTATCTGCCAGCTGTACCCGAGCTGAGTGAATGAACTAGTGCTAAAATTAGGGTACAACACATGATTTCCATTTGTTGATGTAGTTCAGTGATTGCATACAAGGTACATGCCACCTGTACACCATTTGGCCATTCCCTAAAATAGTGTACTACATATTATTTTATTCTACAATTTCTTTTGATCATCGTTCTTTAACACTTAACAAGGCTCTTGACTAAAAGCTAAATCATATTCATGTATATATATACATACATTTATAATATGTACACTCATATATGAACTATTGAATCAAATTTATTAGTCTCTGCAATTTGGGATATGAAGTTCTTGGATGAGCAATACAAGCTGAGGCAGATTTAGAAGCTTGAGGGTCACAACGATAGGTTATGGAGTCTGGCGTGGAACCAATCTGCTGTTGTAGTTGCGGTTTTATGTATTTTCTTCTAGCTTGAATGATGTTTCTTCAAACAACCCAAACAAAAAAGCCTCAGCAATTGAACTTCGGCGTTGATCGCCATGCTGACATCAAGAGTCGACTTCTTTACTAACCCCAACGACATATTTCACAACTTCTGGGTCTTTATGTGGGCGAGAACAAAGACATTAGCACTCCTTCAAGCTTTGCAGAAAATGGCACGTTAGGTTGTTGACTGAACATCATATTTGTGTAAAAATATAATCGATAACGTAAAAAAGAAAAAAGCTCTGTTAGTTCGTATAAATGAAGAAAAAAAATCAACTAATATGGTGTATTATGTAATTTTCCCTTAAATTAATACCATAATTAATCATAACCTATAAAATTACCATACTTAAGAAATCATCTCATATCCACATTCCAAGTAGCGAAACACAAAAATAATTTTTAGGAAAATAGAATAATAACTTGGTTATTACATATTGTAGCCCCAAATACTAATTAGCCAATAAAATTAAGTTGCAAAGATAAATTAAATTCTAAGATTGTTGTAGGTCCAAAGTTGGTTTTCAAATTTTTGATGTTATTGGATTAATATAATATTACGAAAACTTTTATTCAATAATTTTGAACTTCATAAATTTGGCTTAGGAAATTATATTGAATATAAGTTTCAAATGTTTATTTTAATAATTTATATTAGATGAATGTACAAAATGAACGTGAGATTTAATTATAAGAGTTTATAAGATATTTGAGAAATAACTTATTTCCCTTGTCTTCTTTCGCAATTAGCACATCTCTCAAAATGATAGTATAAATTTAGTTTTTTTATTTCATTCTCACTATGTTAATAATTAGATATTTTATCAAATATCTAGGGAATATCACACTTCTACTAAAAAAACATTTAGCAAGAGGAAACTTAGAAAAGATCAATTCAATATTATATTCTTTACGTTGAAAATGTTAATAATATTAGTGGATAAATGTGCTTAGTTTTAATAATATGGCTCGATTAATTAACAAAGTTGTCACAAACTTTAATTTTCAACAAAATTACTAATGATATTTTTTTCAATCTAATGTTGTGAAGTTAATTTAGTTTACTATTCTAAAATTAAGCCAACTAATTTGTTGTTGGATGAGAAAACTAATCTCAATTAATATTTAGGTAATTGGCGGTGAAAATACTTAAGTTCATCACATTACATCATTTATATACCTATGTATTTTTTACGGCTAAAATACATTCCGTCAATATATATTGGCAGCCATGGATATTGGTAAGTGTCAGGGTGGTGCCTACATGGCATTCTATGTTTGGTCCAGGTAATAGTTTTATTTTTATTTAAAAAATTTATAAAAATATATGAAAAACTTCTATTTTAAATAATTAAAAAATATTAATTTAATATTTTTAAAATAGTTAAAAATTGGGTTTAAAAAAAAAAAGAAGCTAAAATCACCCTTTATCTTCAGCTTCAACACCCAGTCGCTGCCATCTCATCTTCTTCATTAAGGAATCCAGCATGTTGGGTGATGCTGGAGATGGTGAAGTCACGACTCAGTTTTGACAAGGTGGATGTGTCACCTGTGACTTAGATCCGACAAGGTGGTTGCACGAAGAAGATGGCAGTTTTAGGCTACATCGGCTAAGATTCAAGTAGGTGGTTTCGCGAAGAAGACCATGGGCACAAATTGTTAGGAAAATATGTATTTTGCCTCAATGGAAATAATAATAAATTACAACTCTATGCAATATATTACAAATAATAATGATTGATTTTAAAAGAGTTACAACTCTATAACTGAAAATTACAAATAAAAGGAGAAGGAGATGTAAGATGATAGAAATAGAAAATACAACTCTATTACAAAAGATACAAATAAACTATAAGTGTTTGAACAAAAGGAAATAAAAGGATTATAACTCTTAAACAAAAGTACAAGTAAATAGAACAAGAAGAAATAGTAGAAAAGAAAATAGAAGAAAATAAGAACAAGAACAAAAACAATAAACTCTCACCCACACAACCAAAGTGAAGAGTGTTGGGGATCACCAACTTGAACAAGGTTTGAAACCTTTGTCCAAAAGCTGATTTCCCCCTAACTCAAGCACTAAGGGATCTCTCACAGATTATAGGACATGCTTTCTGGAATTATCAAGCCTCAAGGTGTTTCTAGCCAATTGCTCTAATGGATAGAAATGTTGTGTCTTACAAGTGAGCTATAGGCTCCTATTTATAGAGTTTAGAGACACCCTTTGAATTTCAAATTCCACCAACCCCCATGGCTGTTACCAATGTTTAATTGGATTAATATGGAATTAAAAATGAGATTGGGGAGTTATTTGGGTTTTTTGAATCGTTCAACAAAGATTGAAAAAACTGAAAAAAATAGTTAGTTTTTAGCCTGTGGCCGCAGCCACTAGCTTCTGTCCCACAGGTCACGGCCACCAACGTTCAGTGGCCGCAGCCACCGACCATTTTCAGCACTAAAAATTGTGTAGTTTTTCCAAACGGTTCCAAACCCTCCCAAATGATTTTGTAACTCCCAAAACACACTATTGTGGTTAAAATCATATCTCTAACAGCCATATCACATATGGCTTTATGAAATTCATCTCAATATTGTGTAACAACAAATTTACACAATAAAGGGTAATATTTGGAAGTTACAAATTTGTAACACCAAATATGTTACATTATTTTGATATATCTCATATATCTAAATATTGCAACTCTCTATTATATGTTACAATATGTGACACTCTTTGTCACATTTATTTAATCTAAAACATTATATTATAATATAATATAATATTACATTATATTATAAAATAATATAACATTCTCCCACTAGATTAAATTGTTATCTATTGTAACACTTATTTAATCAATCATTATATTTTAATATATAACATATCCCCCACTTGATTAAATAAGAACTCTCTCTTATAGGAGTCATTGCATTAGTGCATAAAGCAAAGTGTTTTTTAACTTGAACTTTACTATAGTGTAATTATCACAAAATTTGTCGAAAATTTGGTTGCACTAGGCATTGAACCATCTTTTCATGATAACAAATCAGTGATAACATACACACCTTTGCGATGTTCACTTAAGACCTCTATGTCTCGCTTTGCACCATTAATGGCCATTTGCACTTTCCATTCATGGACATTCTTGAGAATACTCCAACTTCTCATGAGAGGCGGCACCACCCCTAGGTCCATATAGGTAGAATTCTTACAGTATTTTGTTACCAAAAATACTTGTCTTTATAAGACTGGATTCTATTAAAAAACCTTTTGGTTTTAACCCTTCACTTGGTAACACACAAGTACTCAATATCTCAGATGGGACTTGTTTTGAGTACAACTAGTATTCACTTGATTGACTTGTTATTACCTATTGAACCTAACACTAGTTAAATAACTAGTGTTAAGATAGGTTACCATCAATCGTGAATCTCTTTAGGGAGTTTAAGTCCCATCCCTCGAGATGATGCGGCCACTAAATCCCTCGTTAGTGGCTTAGTGAAAGGATCCGCCAGATTTTCACATGTTCTCACATAGGCTATTGAGATGACTCCTCTTTGAATCAATTCTCTTACATATCCATGTCTTAGACTAATGTGTCTAGACTTCCCATTATACACTCTGCTGTATGCTCTAGCCAATGTCGCTTGGCTATCACAATGTATCGATATAGTAGATACTGTAACGCCCTGGTTACCCCAGAACAGTTACGGTGAACGGTGGACCGGAAATTTGACTCGTTACCTGAGTCCTTTGGTCAAAAACGTGCTCTAAGTGTAATTAACAGGTTAAGGTATAAAACCAATAAAAAGGAAATGGAGATTTTATTACAAACTGCTCTGCAGAGCTAAACAAAACATTTACAAGTGGTTCTCAGTACAAAATGGTCATTACTGTTTTAAATTACAATCCCGCCGACCTAAGCGGCAAAAATAGGGTAAACTCCCTAGTTCCTCTGAGAACGCCTTAGCCATGGTGGTCAAGCGGCCGCATATGTACACATCACCACATCAGCTCTCCACTCAAGGCTAGGTGAGCTTTTTTTTCCCTTTACCTGCACCACATAGCACCCATGAGCCAAAGCCCAGCAAGAAAACACAATACTTTTCATAAACATTGCCAAATGATTATCATTATAATCACACTGAGCATAAAGCTTTCAAACAAATGAATAACACATGATTTTAGCGGGAGAGTGGCTGTTAAGTAAGCCACTAGCCTCCAAGCTCTCTTTTCTAGCGGGAGAGTGGCTGCTAGGTAAGCCACTAGCCTCCAGGCTCTGTTTTGTAGCGGGAGAGTGGCTACTGGGTAAGCCACCAGCCTCCAAGCTCTGTTTGTTCATCGACCCTCAGGGTCGGTCAGGCATTAATGCTCCTTGAGTCATTCAATGCTAGTGGTCGATTAGATCTAATCTCTGTTGGCTTGCGTGATTCACGCTAAGGCCGTTCTGACAAGTAAGTCAGCGCTTCCTGACCTGTGTCCAGTAACACTGTCGAGCCTGACAAATAAGTCACAGCCTCACAGATGATACTAACACTTTTGTCGATTCTGTATTCAATCCATGTCCATATTTATACAATCAACATGCCTCACAAATATCCATGCATGTCACACTTTGGGTGCAGTTTTCTTACCTTTGTTTCGAGCTAGAAATAATATAAGAACAACCCTGAGAACGATCGACTTTTTGGTCCTTTAGCGGTTACCTGGTCATAAGCAAATTATGGGATTCCATCAATAAATTGAATAATAAAAGGTTCCCAAACCAAAACCTAACCTCCGGGTCCTCAAACACTACTCAACCGGGTAGTAGGTTCAATCCCAAGGCCTTAGGTTTGAATCCCCATGCTAAAAACACCTTTTTGGCAAAATTGACCTTAAGGGCCGCGGCCCTCCCCTGCTGCGCTGCGGCGCGCCCTTCAAATAGAAGGGGCCTCCCCTGCCAGACGCCAAGGGCCGCGGCGCTCCCCTGCTGCGCCGCGGCGCTCAACCCAGAATGGCTAAGTCGGCCACACGAACCAGTTTTCTTCCCTGAGCTCTTTCCTCTCAAACCAGCCCTTCAAACCCTCTCTAAACTTCTTCCAAACACACAATTAAACCCCCAAATAACACCCATAGCTCACCCTCATCAAACCCCAATCAAAAACAACATGAAAACTCCCTTTAATCCTCACTTTCCACATCAAATTCTAAAGCTGAAATCCTAAAATGAGAACAGAGCAAACATGGAAACTAAGGGCTAAAAACTTACCTCAAGTTCAGGTTATGGTGCTCTTCCACAGTGGAACACTCTCCCAAAGTACCAAGGCTTAGCTCCTAAGCTCAAATCCTCAACAAGATCCCAAATCTCACAAAGAAGATGAAGGTAGGTGAAGGTACAGGAAGGAAGAAGCTTACACTCTGTTTTGGTTCTGTTTTCTCTACAGCCTTCCAAGCTCATATATATCCAAGCCAAAAGACCATTATACCCCTAGGTCCTTTAAAGCTTCTAAAATCAACTCAAGGGTAATTTTGGCACTTTCCATTAATCCCGTTAATGATAATTAACGCTTCCCAATTCCCGCTAATCTCAATATTCTCAAACACCAATAATTTACCTCCCATTACCCTTTAATGCCCGGTAACACTCTAATCATTAAAAGCACCCCGAGACTCACCCCGAGCTTAAGCCCGTTATGACCAAACCGATATTTAACATTCCTTGATCGTCTCATGCCAAATAGCTCGAACAAACACACATCATAATGTGGTCTCAAATTATATCACCAACATGCGAACAAATAATCAATTTACCCTCAACGGGCCAAATTACCATCACACCCCTGTAATAAGAAATATGGACACACATGCATGCATTTCACATCATATCATAATATAATCAACAGATACATGCATTTAATCACTTAATAACATAATTAAGCAAGTATGGCCCTCCCGGCCTACTGTTCACGCCGTTAAACTCAACGGAGAATTCGGGCATTACAGATACATTCTCTTTGATTAGGGGAATCTCTATCAACAGATCCCTTAACCATTCGGCCTCTTTGCCGGTAGCAGCTAGAGCTATGAACTCTGCTTCCATAGTGGAATGAGATATACAGGTTTGTTTCTTGGAACCCCAACAAATTACACCTCCACCAAGTGTAAATACCCAACCAGTTGTGGACAAGTTGTCCCTAATATTGGATATCCAACTTGCATCTGTATATCCTTCTAATATCGAAGGAAATTTGGAGTAGTTAAGGCTTAGTCCTTTGGTTTTCTTGAGATAACCTAGGACTCTTCCAATTTCCTTCCAATGATCCACGCTTGGATTACTTGTAAACCTACTATGTTTACTTAACGCAAATGCTATATCAGGTCTAGTACATTGGGCAGCGTACATTAGACTCCTTATAGCACTAGCGTACTCCAATTGAGCCACCGCTCTTCCTTCATTCTTCTCTAGTTTTACACTATGATCGAATGGAGTATTGGCATCTTTAACCTTGAGATGGTTAATTTTGTTCAATACTTTCTCAACATAATGGGCTTGCCCTAACTGTAATTCCCCAAATTCCCTAATAATGTTTAAGACCTTGATTAGGAGGTCGGGATGGCCATAATTGCTTTATTATGCTATTTAATGATAATATGCATGTTTAGGTGTATTAAATATGCATGTGAACCCATTTGTGATTAATTGGGCGTTTTTCATATTTTGGCCATTTCGGACATTTTTTGGCATATATGTGAAATGGGCGTGGTGCTTTGTTATTACTTGGTTATGCCAGGGTTACCCAGCACAAGACAATCCTAGGAGGTAAGCTAGTGGGAAGGTCACAACGGGATTTAAGCTTGACTTGGAGTAAGTCAAGGGGTATTTAGAGCATTACCGGGTTATTGGGTAATGGGAATCAATATTTGGTGATAAATTGGGAGTTAGTAAGACCAGGGGAAATTCTGGAAGTTTTGACTATAATGTCCCCGGGGGTGTTTTCGGGACCCCGAGCATTAGGTTTTATTGGAAGCTACTTAAGCTTAAAGTAACCTTTTAAGAAAATAAAAAAGAACGTTCTGTACATTCTCTCTCCCTAAAAGTTCCCTTTTCGTCTCCCGATCGCGTTTTCAAAGATAACTTGAGTTCTAGGACTCAGAATCAAGAGAGGATCGAGGCATATCAATCCTAAGGAGAATTAGAAGCTTACTAGCCGGAGGATTTAGTTGGAAACAACTCAATCGGAGGTAATTCAAGTTTAAGTTTTAAGTTTTTAAAAGTTTTTAAGCTTGAAATGGATTTTGTGAATCGTTGAGTTTTTAGTTCGTTTGAGCCTCAGGTTTTGATGGTTTTGGACCATTGGAGAGTTTGGGAACTTTGATTTGATGATTTGGGAATGTTTAGACATGTTTTTGGGAGGTTTTAAAAGGTTAAAAGCGAAGAAAAATGGCTTCCCCGAAGTTGGGCCGCGGCCCTTGGTGTTGGGCGCCGCGGCGCTTGCTTCAGGGTGTGCTGGGGGCCACGGCTCAAGGTTCCAGGGCCGTGGCTCAGGCAGGCTTTTGAGCCCATTTGGGTGTTTTGACCCCGGGAACATGGTTTTAGGCCTCGAGATCATTCCTACTACCCGGATTAGTGAGGATTGATGTCTTGGAGGCTAAGTTTTAGTTCAAGGATTGGTTTTAGAACTTGAACTCATTGGATCACCATTTGTGGTTGTGACTAGGTTATCACTAGAGGCTTGGAATCGGGATCGTGCTTGTGGCTCACTTGTTGGTAACCTGTGCTTGGACCAAAGGTAAGAAAACTGCACCCCATGTGTGACATGCATGGCTATTATTGATGCATGTTTGATGTTTAAGTGTAAACATTGATAGCATAATGAATGCTTAGCAATCTTGCTCATTTGCATATGATTATTATTGAGGCATGCTGAATGATTAAGTGTGATGCATGTGATGCACGAGAAACATGTGATTAGGGCATGCCATGAACGATGAATATGGGATTGGTCAGAGCTTGAGTCTCTGTGTTTGTGCTTGATCAATATTATGCTCACAATTGTTAGGTAAGCATGTTGAATGTTCTACTCTTGGATAAATGACATATTGATAGCATTGCTTACTTGTGCTGGCTCTGACTAACTAGTCAGAATTGGCAAAGGTGTCAGTATCAACTGCGAAGCTGTGACTCACTAGTCAGGTTCGGCAGTGGTACTGGGCACTGGTCACATTGTGCTAACTCACTAGTCAGGACAGCCCTAGAGTGTTCCATGCAAGCCAACAAAGATTATATCTAATCTACTTTCTTCATTAGATAACTCAGCCAAAGGCTAGTCATTTAGAGCCAGGGCCAGTGAGCCCCATGACCATTAGGTTACATGGCTATGGGCACCGGCCCCACAGTGACGTGCTTGTCAGTCACTCATTTGATAAGAGCCATTGTAGGAAAGCCCAGGTAATGGTGTCGTTACACGGCTATGGGCACTGAGGCCCTAGTGACTTGTTTTTCAGTCACTCAGTATGGTTTACCAGAACCTCAAGTGATATTCACTCATCTGATCAGAGCTATGAGCTCTGTATGATCATTTTGATCATCATATGCATGGCTATGGGCACCGGCCCCAAGCGCTTGTCTAGCCAAGGGCTAGCCATTTAGAGCCAGGGCCAGCGAGCCTCGTGACTGTTATGTCACATGGCTATGGGCACTGGCCCCACAGTGACGTGCTTGTCAGTCACTCAGCATGGTTTACCAGAACCTCAAGTGTTGAGACACTCATCTGATTAGGATTGACTTGATAGTCCTCCAATCAGAAGGGGAGGATTTCTTATCCTGGATACCCCAGCATTGGTTTGAATTCATTTGCATGCTTGAATAAAGCTGTGTTTGCTAGGCATGCCAGATATGATTTGATATCATGATATGACTGTTCATGAGCATATGAGTTTTCTTGCTGAGCTTTGGCTCACGGGTTCTTTGTGGTGCAGGTAAAGGCAAAAGGAAGCTAGACCATCCTTGAGTTGGAGAGCTTAGGTGATGACGTGTACATATGCAGCTGCTCGACCAATACTTGGGCAAGGTTTGAAAGAGGAACTAGGGATAAACCCTGTTTTGCCGCGTAGAACGGCCTATTGTAAATATTCTCTTGTAATAGACTCTAAAATTATATTTTTGGGATCCCAATGTATATAGTAAACGTTCTAGTGAAACATTATATCTTAACCAAAAATTTTAATCCCTAAACTGCTAATCATACTTAGTTACACGTTTATGGCCAAATGACTCGATTAGCGAGTTTAGCACTGTTTGCAATGTGCACTGTAGCGGTCCCTGGAGTTGGGGCGTTACAATTTTGGTATCAGAGCATGCCAAGGTTTATGTGTTCCTGAAGACAAGCTGGGCATGTACACTCATCACTGAAGATAGCTTCACTCAAGGAATGGTAACTATTTTTGTAGTTATGTGTTTAGCTGCTTAAATAGATTGTGAATGCTTTACCTGCACATTGCATTAGGGAGCATGAGATTCTGATAGAGCTTGGCTCTTGACTATTTGATTATATGCTCCGTAAATATATTTATGAACATGATCAGTTGATTACCTGCTCCATGATTACATAATTGTGATATTTCATGCCAGAGTTAAGGCATGGTTTGAATGTTGGAAGAGCAAGGATTTTGATTGATGTATGAATGCCATGGGAATGTTTATAGCACTGTAGTGATTTGTGAATGTGGTGTGGTAAGATTGATCCCGTGGGGGAAAACTCTTGATATGCTCATCATGTTTATTGGGTCAAGTTATTGACTGCAGAGCAGGTTTATAGCCAAGGCAGATATGAGGCCTGGTGGTGGTTATTCAGAGGCTGGGGGTTTCAGCCAGGGGTTGAGTTCTTCATCTACCCCTCAAAGTTTTCAACAGATAGTCACAGATTTGCAATCAAGATTGCAGAGGCATGAGGAAGAGATCAGGTGTTTGAAGCAACAGCAGAATCTGTTGGGGATCACCTCTTCCTATGTTGTGCCAGGAGTGGCACCAGGTTTGGCTCAGCCTAGGGTTGAGAGCAGATGGGAATTTCTCTATGGAAGATTCCAGGAGTATTACCCTCCAGTCTTTGAGGGAGGCCTAGATCCATTTAGAGCTGAGCAATGGATGGGCATGATCAATTCCATTCTTGATAGTATGGGGATGGTAGGTAACGATAGGGTGATCTGTGCGACATTTGTATTGCGGGATGATGCTTAGACGTGGTGGGAAGTGATATCCCAGACACGAGACACAGCTGTGATGGATTGGAAAGAATTTAGGCAGCTGTTTAATGAAAAGTATTACTATGATGTAGCTAAGACTGCCAAGATGAATGAGTTTCTGAATCTCGTTCAGGGAAAGGCATCAGTATCCGAGTATGTTAATAGAGTTGCCCCAGTGCATGAAGTCTCTACCTATGCTCAGGTGGTAGAGAAGGCTTTTGCTGTTGAGAGCATCAGAGATGAGAAAGAGAGTGCCACGGAGCATGGAGCTCAGATAATGGTATCTCCATTTATTGGAGCAAGCAAGAAGAAAAGCTAGAAGACTGATATAGTATGCACCCGGTGCAAGAGGCGTCATCTGGGAGAATGCCGAGCAAGGTCATGTTTTTCTTGTGGCATGGTTGGGCATTTAAAAAGAATTGCCCAAGGCTAAGAGAGCTTGAGCAGAAGAGGATAGACAGCTCGATTCCAACTCGAGTGTTTATTCCAGAGCAGTCAGAGTTTGAGACTGAGGCTAGCTCCTCGAGAGTGGAAGGTCAGTTTTCTAGTTTTGATTTCTGAGTTGTGCTAATTGGTTTTGGTGCCATGCTGTTCCTTTGTTTGTTGCATATAGAGAGGCATAAAGTTGATGTGATGATCACATGGTCATGTTGTGATGGGAAGATGATACTTGTTACACCCAGATTTCGAGCTATGTTAAATATGACCTCGAAAGTTGGATTCGCAAACAAGTGGACTCTTAAGATTGGAAATATGCTCCAGGATTAAATATCGAGCCTGCAGGACATAGACGACCTCGAGTGTGGTGACCTCGAAGTATTCATGATCTCGAAAGATAGCTTCGGGGACGCTCTCATCTTCAGGGGTGACCTCGGATCAGGGGTCCCGAGCTCGACGCACATACGATCTCGAAGCCATGTGGCCTCGAGAGATGTTTCTAGCTCGATAGATGACGGGAAACCTGGGAAGCTAAAGCCTTAGAGATACGTGATAACCACCTTGAATATCTACAAGTGTTATAAATACAAGATGTAATCCTCATTTATTATTGTAAATCCCCTAGAATCGTGGGATATTATTTGGTCAGTTATACGCCCCCTGGTCTTCAGGAGACGTTTCCCTTTATATCTGATTATAGGCATTTAAAGCCATTTATTTGATTTACACAAAAAGAGTAACTACCCAAAATATGTGGGATAGTATTCTTCGATCTTCTCTATAAATAGAGAAGCCATGCACCATTGTAAAGGACTGAAATTCTGAACCTTGAGAGAAAACTCTGAAGAATTCATGCTTAAATAATTTTCAGAGATAATCTTGAGTTTAATAACAGAGACTCGTGGACTAGGCAGATTTAACTGCTGAACCACGTAAAAATCGTGTGTTTATATTGTCTTATTTCAATTGGCCATTATCAGTTATTGTTTATGTGCTCTTCTTTCACTGTTTGACGAAAAACGACGTCAACAATACTGTATTGGTGACTTAAGAATAAGTTGGGTTATGGAAATGACTCATCAGTGATTTTGATCAAGCTGGTTTCGATTGGCAATGTTAAATGGTAAGGAAAGAATAACATCTCTTGGGCTTGAGAGCTAGAGTTTTATGGCGGGGAAATGCATAGAACTCCTAGCTAGTGTGATGGATACCACTTAGATTGTGCCAGTGGGATGAGGACAGGCTGGACTAGTCTATGAGTTCCTAAATGTGTTTTCAGGGGATTAGCCAGGATTTCTGTAATATGAAGAGATAAAATGGTGGTTTGATTAGTGCCAGGGATAGAGTTGAATTGAGGGCGTTGTATTGAATGAGATGGGATTCTCAAAAGTTGATCTTTGATCTGGTTAGTACCAGTTTGGGATCAGGGGAAAAGAATAAGCCAAAGGCTGTGTTTTTATCAGGTAAAAGCACTAGGAAGTGCTGGATTGTATTTTGAGAATTTGTTTAATGCTAAGTGTTTATGGATCGGATGAACAGAGCGTTCAAGGAATTATTTGAATGGGGATTTTTGATTGTCTCGGACGATGGTATTGTGATATATTCTCTATGGAATTTGCTAAGGTCTAGGGACACCTTAGAAGGCAGGAGTGTCCTTGGATGGGCATGGTGATAACTCTACAAAATAGAGTTATTTTACCATATTTTATATGCTAATTGTTGCTTAGTTCTTGAGTTTTTAATTAACTTATTAAGTTTTTATGTAAGTTTTAATTTATTAGTCTTATTGTAGTTCTCTAGATTTTTATATGTTTTTATAGATATTTTATTATAATATGTTGTAATTTAATTATTTGAAATTTGTATTGTTAAGTTAGAAGTTAAAAGTGTAATTCTTGTGAACTTAAATGCTATATTAAATTAAGTTAGAATCAATATTTTCAAATAATTAATATGATTTATTTATATTTTATTGTTATTTAATTTATTTTTATCTTGTAGGAATTATATTGTAGTTTTGGGAAAAAGTAAGAAAGAAGAGTGGCATTTGTGAAAAAGATATAGGAAAAAGTGGCACAAGGCCCATCTCCTTCAGCCCCACGGATTGGACCTCACAACCAGCCCCAAGGCCCATGCCTGATACAAGCCAGGTTCTCATCTCAGCTGTGACATACATACTTGCTGAAGCTCAATTATGCCCAACATTTGCCACCTGTCCGAAGCCTTCATCACCCAGCCTCTTCAAGAACCTCCTCCCAACGTGCACCACCAAGCAGCTTCATTCCTTCAGCACGCCAGCAAGCCACCATGGGCCTATCCTCCTACCCAGCCCATCCGTACGGCCCAGCAGCATACCCCAGCCACCTGGTACTGCCTTCAACCACTTCTTGAGCCCTTAAAATTGCCCAATTGTACCATGTGTCCCCTATGACAAAAATGCCAACTTTTTACCCTTTTGTCTACACATTTTCACCACAACATCATCATTACACCCTATAATTTACCTCTACATACCATATTTATTTTATTTAATTAATCTAATCAATTTAATTAATTTAAATTGATTATTTTAATAAACTCACTTTGGCTATAAATATGGACTTTCAAGACCATTTTAGGGTGCTTAATTTTTGGTTACCATCTTTCTTCTCCCATTTTCTCTCTACCATTCTCTCTTCCATTTGGGTTTTTCAAGAGCATTTTGCAAGTATGTATGTCATTTATTTTGTAATTTCTACTCTAGTTATGTGCTTCTAATCTTTTTCATAAGATTATTAAGATCATGATGAAGCAACTTGTAACTAGGTAATAATTATGTTGTATGTTGATTTCCCTTATAATACAACAAAGTTCATGGATTTTTCTTCTACATATATTTCTTTCATCTTAAATATCTTGTATTTTAGATTGTTAGGACATATTTACACTTTGTTCTTCATTAGTGCATAAACATAATATTCTTTGTGTAAGATGTGTCATTAAATTGTACACATCCATGCTTAGAACAAAAATATTATGTTTTGCCTTATAAATAATGTTCATTGATTTATTTGTTATTTCATTAGATTGATTTACACTAAATGCTTTGAAATTATAATTTTGAAAAGTGAAGAAAAATCCTATCTTTTTATAAGAAATTTGTGCTTAAAATTATAAATGTTTTTGGAAAATGATAGTTTAAATTATTTTAACTATCACTAAAACTTGGGAATCAATATACTAATAAATATTATTAAACTTACATTTTGTGGATTCTAGTATCTTAATAATCTTTTCTTTTAACACTAATTTTCAACTCATTATTGCTTTATTTTTATTCTCTTAAATAGCTTTATTCTTCAATCTTTTATTTTATGTTCATAATATTAAAACTCATCAATCTTTGGAGCTAGGTTATAATTTATTATTTTTTATTTAAAATAGTTTTCTCTTTTCAATTTTAGACAACTCCTTTGGGTTCGACATCCTTGCTTACATGATCACTATTCTTTATGAACGATTCGTGCGCTTGCGATTTATAAATTTTTAAACATACCCGTTTTGGGTCCAACACATGGTATTATATGTGTTTTGTGGAAAGAGTTTTGAGTTTCTTTTTATAGATCAAAATCAATTGGCAGGTTGTTATGACACCTCAGTGATACAGAGAAATGATTGATTGTGCAACATGTTGGTTAAAAGGATAGATGACTAAGTGAATCACAGATAAGAAATATTGAATGGAAGTCTTAGCTGGGTTAGCTAAGAGTGTTACAGTGTCAGGTATGAATTTATTGTGATATAAGGATCAGACTTGGGGTCTGATGGACACTGGGATTAATGGGAGATTCTGGATGAATCTCATGTTACTTTCTGATTCTCTTCATTCAGGCATCATGTCAGTATACCAATGTATGAAAGCTTTATGGTGATGGTCTGAGATGGAGAGGGGCATAATGGAATGCGTGATAAAGTTCTTAACCTGTTAGCTAGTCAAGACAAGGTATCAGGAATATGTAAGGTCATTGCAGCCTTTGAGTATTTTTTAATAGAAATAAGAAAGCATCGCGATGGGTTTCGCAGTGGGGCTACCCAGGAAGTGGGTCAGCATGATTGACTTGGGCTATTGTGGACCAGTGTTGTGAAAGAGATAGTGCGCCTTCATGAAATTTAAGGTCTATCTTATCAGATGAAGACTTTATTGTTACTTCTAGATTATGGAAGGATGAGGGGAAGGCAATGAATATATAGATGGAATTCAGTACAGTTCATTGTTCTCAGGCTGATCATAATCAAAGGGAGAACTGTCCAGAGTTGAGAAGGTACCTTATAAGATAGGGTATGGTAGAACGTGTTGTCATCCTTTCATTGGAGTGAGATGGGTGAGATGTTATATCTAGATCATGAGATGGTTCAGGGGACCATTGAGATTATTAGAGGTTAGAGCTTGGATGCTCACTTCTCAGAATAAATGGAAAAGTGTTACTGAATTGAAAAGTAGGAACATGGAATTCCAGGTAGGAAGTTGTGTCTTCCTAAATAATCACCATGGAAAGGGGTGATGAGTAAAGGCAAGTTGAGCCTAAATTAGTATGACAGTTTGAGTCCTGGAAAGGACTGGTCAGATTACCTTTTGTTGGGCCATAACTTTGGCTCTGACGGCTGTACATTGTGTTATGCATTTCCATGCAGTGGACATGGGTTGAAAGAACTCTTGAGTTGAGTTATGAGAATCTGGGAACAAAGTATACCTTGATTTAGGGTGTGTTGCAAAAACAGTGAGGACGAGAGAATGACCTGGGAAACTGGAATCAGTTGTGCGGAATTCATATTCCGGACGGTTCAGATAAATTTCGAGGATGAAATTTCTGTAAGGAGGGGATAGTTGTAATGCCCCAAATTCCCTAATAAGGTTTAGGACCTTGATTAGGAGGCCGGGAGGGCCATAATTGCTTTATTATGCTATTTAATGATAATATGCATGTTTAGGTGTATTAAATATGCATGTGAACCCATTTGTGATTAATTGGGCGATTTTCATATTTTGGCCATTTCGGGCATTTTTTGGCATATATGTGAAATGGGCGTGGTGCTTTGTTATTACTTGGTTATGCCAGGGTTACCCAGCACAAGACAATCCTAGGAGGTAAGCTAGTGGGAAGGTCACAACGGGATTTAAGCTTGACTTGGAGTAAGTCAAGGGGTATTTAGAGCATTACCGGGTTATTGGGTAATGGGAATCAATATTTGGTGATAAATTGGGAGTTAGTAAGACCAGGGGAAATTCTGGAAGTTTTGACTATAATGTCCTCGGGGGTGTTTTCAGGACCCCGAGCATTAGGTTTTATTGGAAGCTACTTAAGCTTGAAGTAACCTTTTAAGAAAATAAAAAAGAACATTTTGTACGTTCTCTCTCCCTAAAAGTTCCCTTTTCGCCTCCCGATCGCGTTTTCAAAGATAACTTGAGTTCTAGGACTCGGAATCAAGTGAGGATCGAGGCATAGCAATCCTAAGGAGAATTAGAAGCTTACTAGCCGGAGGATTTAGTTGGAAACAACTCAATCGGAGGTAATTCAAGTTTAAGTTTTAAGTTTTTAAAAGTTTTTAAGCTTGAATTGGATTTTGTGAATCGTTGAGTTTTTAGTTCGTTTGAGCCTCAGGTTTTGGTGGTTTTGGACCATTAGGGAGTTTGGGAACTTTGATTTGGGAATGTTTAGACATGTTTTTGGGAGGTTTTAAAAGGTTAAAAGCGAAGAAAAATGGCTTCCCCGAAGTTGGGCCGCGGCCCTGTTCTTGGGCGCCGCGGCCCTTGGTGTTGGGCGCCGCGGCGCTTGCTTCAGGGTGTGCTGGGGGCCGCAGCTCAGGCAGGCTTTTGAGCCCGTTTGGGTGTTTTAACCCCGAGAACATGGTTTTAGGCCTCGGGATCATTCCTACTACCCGGATTTGTGAGGATTGATGTCTTGGAGGCTAAGTTTTAGTTCAAGGATTGGTTTTAGAACTTGAACTCATTGGATCACCATTTGTGGTTGTGACTAGGTTATCACTAGAGGCTTGGAATCAGGATCGTGCTTGTGGCTCATTTGTTGGTAACCTGTGCTTGGACTGAAGGTAAGAAAACCGCACCCCATGTGTGACATGCATGGCTATTATTGATGCATGTTGGATGTTTAAGTGTAAACATTGAAAGCATAATGAATGCTTAGCAATCTTGCTCATTTGCATATGATTATTATTGAGGCATGCTGGATGATTAAGTGTGATGCATGTGATGCACGAGAAACATGTGATTAGGGCATGCCATGAACGATGAATATGGGATTGGTCAGAGCTTGAGTCTCTGTGTTTATGCTTGATCAATATTATGCTCACAACTGTTAGGTAAGCATGCTGAATGTTCTACTCTTGGATAAATGACATATTGATAGCATTGCTTACTTGTGCATGGCTCTGACTAACTAGTCAGAATTGGTAAAGGTGTCAGTATCAACTGTGAAGCTGTGACTCACTAGTCAGGTTCGGCAGTGGTACTGGGCACTGGTCACATTGTGCTGACTCACTAGTCAGGACGGCATTAGCGTGTTCCATTCAAGCCAACAAAGATTAGATCTAATCTACTTTCTGCATTGGATGACTCAAAGAGCATTAATGTCGGACCGACCTCAAGTTCGATGAATATTAAAAGCGCTTGTTTAGCCAAAGGCTAGTCATTTAGAGCCAGGGCCAGTGAGCCCCGTGACCGTTAGGTTACATGGCTATGGGCATCGGCCCCACAGTGACGTGCTTGTCAGTCACTCATTTGGTAAGAACCATTGCAGGAAAGCCTAGGTAACGGTGTCGTTACACGGCTATGGGCACTGAGGCCCTAGTGACTTGTTTGTCAGTCACTCAGTATGGTTTACCAGAACCTCAAGTGATATTCACTCATCTGATCAGAGCTATGAGCTCTGTATGATCATTTTGATCATCATATGCATGGCTATGGGCATCGGCCCCAAGCGTTTGTCTAGCCAAGGGCTAGCCATTTAGAGCCAGGGCCAGCGAGCCTCGTGACTGTTATGTCACATGGCTATGGGCACTGGCCCCACAGTGACGTGCTTGTCAGTCACTCAGCATGGTTTACCAGAACCTCAAGTGTTGAGACACTCATCTGATTAGGATTGACTTGATAGTCCTCCAATCAGAAGGGGAGGATTTCTTATCCTGGATACCCCAGCATTGGTTTGAATTCATTTGCATGCTTGAATAAAGCTGTGTTTGCTAGGCATGCCAGATATGATTTGATATCATGATATGACTATTCATGAGCATATGAGTTTTCTTGCTGAGCTTCGGCTCACGGGTGCTTTGTGGTGCAGGTAAAGGCAAAAGGAAGCTAGACCATCCTTGAGTTGGAGAGCTTAGGTGATGACATGTACATATGCAGCTGCTCGACCAATACTTGGGCGGGGTTTGAAAGAGGAATTAGGGATAAACCTTGTTTTGCTGCGTAGAACGGCCTGTTGTAAATATTCTCTTGTAATAGACTCTGAAATTATATTTTTGGAATCCCAATGTATATAGTAGACGTTCTAGTGAAACGTTATATCTTAACCAAAAATTTTAATCCCTAAACTGCTAATCATACTTAGTTACACATTTATGGCCAAATGACTCGATTAGCTAGTTTAGCACTGTTTGCATGTGCACAGTAGCGGTCCCTGGAGTTAGGGCGTTAAACTAACGCAAAACCCCCACTATGTTTGTTTACTTTGATATTGAGTATGGTATCAACTTCTCCAAGATCTTTCATCTTGAAGGTTGATGATAGAAACCTCTTCGTTTCTTCTATCCCTTTCATGCTATTACTTAGAATAAGCATGTCATCCACATATAAGCAAACAATGATCACATATCCCTTACAAGTTTTGGAATACAAACACTTGTCTCCATTGTTATGTCTAAACCCATTAGACATGTTGGCTTGATCAAATTTCTCATGCCATTGCTTAGGAGCTTGTTTCAATCCATATAAGGATTTTACAAGCCTACAAACTTTATGTTCATATTTTTGTAGGACAAACCCTTCGGGTTGTTCCATATAGACCTCCTCATTGAGGTCACCATTAAGGAATGTTGTTTTGACATCCATTTTATGAACATACAAGTTGTGTATAGAAGCTAAAGCGAAAAAAATTCTTATAGAAGTTGTTCTTGCAACAGGCCCATAGGTATCGAAATAATCGATACCCTCTTTTTGCCTAAACCATTTTGCTACTAATCTAGCTTTAAAGGTTTGGATAGTGCCGTCAGTGTGGTATTTTCTCCTAAATACCCACTTACACCCAATTGGCTTAGACTCCGGTGGGAGGTCTACCAATTCCCAAGTGTTATTGGAAAGAATGGAATCCATCTCATCATTGATGGCTTCTTTCCAAAATGCACTATCTCTCAATTGCATAGCTTCTCTATAAGTCTTTGGATCATCCTCAACGAGAAGTACAATAGGAATTTTCCTAATGACTTCTTCTCTATTTCCTTCTACCATGTAGAATGAAATTCGTTGAGAATCTATCTCATCCACTACTAGACTTTTATGATTTTTAAGCCTTTGACTTTTTCTAGGTTCAAAGGGTTGCTTTACATTCTTTTGAGAATTCTCCTCTTGAGAATCAACTTTGGATGTAGAAGCTTGAGAATTGTTCTCATATAACAAATTCTCCTTTAAAGATGTTGAAGCTTCAGTATTGTTGTCACATAACATATTCTCAAAAAATTCAACTTCTCTAGATTCAATCACAACATTAGACTCTAAGTCTAATAGCCTATAAGCTTTACTATTGTTGGCATAACCAACAAAAGCACACTTTATGGCTCTTGAACCAAACTTTGTTCTATTAGGTTTGTTTTTCTTGCAATATGCAAGACACACCCACACTTTGAAGTACCCTATGTTAGGTTTTCTTCCTTTCCATAACTCATATGGAGATATCTCATTTTTCTTCATCAGTATTCGATTAAGAATGTGACAAGCGGTTAAAAGCGCTTCACCCCATAAGTTGAAATTCAACTTAGAAAACACCAACATAGAATTTATCATCTCTAGATAAGTCTTATTTTTCCTTTCGGCAACACCATTGTGTTGTGGTATATAAGGTGCAGTGTAATCATGAATTATACCATTTTCTTCACAAAATGTATTGAATTCATTAGAGAAGTACTCTCTTCCTCTATCACTTCTTAGCACCTTAATCCTTTTATTTAGTTGATTTTCAACTTCTAATTTATACAATTTAAAAGCATCAAAAGTTTCATCTTTATGCTTTAAAAGAAACACATAGGTATATCTACTAAAATCATCTATAAAAGTAAGAAAATACCTTTTACCACCTCTAGTTAAAACACCATTTAATTCACAAAGATCACTATGGATTAAATCTAGTAAATTAGATGATCTTTTTACACTAGGAAATGGTTTCTTAATCACTTTTGCCTTAACACATGTTTCACATTTACCATAGTTTTTAATATTGCATGCAATCATACCACATTTTACTACTCTTTTCATGGTTGAAAAATCTATATGCGATAGTCTAAGATGCCACAAAAATAAAGAATCATACTCAACAATATATGCGGAATTAGCATTTTTATTGATAACATTGAAAGTTACATCATTGGTGCACAATTTAACCATTCCCTCACAAGAGTACCCATTTCCCAAGAATACATTTGATTTGGTAAGTATAAGTTTACTGGAATCAAAAACGGCTTTAATGCCAGGCTTGCCAAGCAAATCACCACTTACTAAGTTTCTACTCATTTCGGGAACATAAAGTACATTCACTAATGTAACTTTCTTGCCGGAGGTGAAGTAGACTTCAATAGTACCTTTGCCAAGTACCTTGGATTTGCCCTCATTGCCCATTTGTATATCATGGTTGCCCTTTGATTCTTCAAAGGTCTTGAACAATGATTTGTCATAGGTGACATGGACGGTGGCACATGTATCATACCACCACCCTTTCACCTTGCCTTGGACCGCATTCACCTTACTAAGGGTAGCAACTATGTTTTCCTCTTGAGTTGCGTTCACCTTAGGTCCATGTTGGTCTTTTCTATGCCTACACTCTCTAGCATAGTGACCCTTTTTCCCACACACAAAGCAAGGACATTTCTCGCCCTTAAACTTGTTTGGGTTGGTTTTTGGACCCAAAAGTTTCTTGTTACCCTTTTTCCCTTTGTTTTTGGGAAGTTTTGGTTGTGACACCGCATTTGCTTTGGAAGTCTCTCCATTAGACCCCTCCACAAGTTTATCTCTACATATTGATTCCTCTTCGATTCGAATATGCTTTTGGATCTCCTCCAAAGAATAATCCTCATTTTTATGAAGGATTCTTTTCCTATAGCTCTTCCAAGTTGGTGGTAATTTAGCTACTATAGCACCAACTTGAAAGGCCTCGGGAAGCTCAATCTTTAAAACTTTCAGTTTGTTAACAATTATTTGCAATTCATGAATTTGAGGAAGAATAGGTTTATCACCAAAAAATTTGAAATCAAAGTATTGAGATATCAAAAACTTTTTGGTACCTTCCTCTTCCGCCTTAAACTTTTTCTCAAGTGCATCCCATATCTCCTTGGCCGATTTGGTCTCGGTGTAAAGGTCATAGAACCTATCGAATAGGGCATTAAGGATATGACCCCTACAAAGAAGGTTGTCCTCCTCCCTCTTCCTTCTCTTCTCCACCTCCTCGGGAATGTCTTTGTCAGATGGCTCGGCTAGAGGTCCCAAGGATGACTCAAGGATGTAGGCTATCTTGAGTGTTGTCAAAATAAATTTCGCCTTCTCTTGCCATCTAGTGAAATTGGATCCATCAAACCTATCCAACCTCACTAGGTCTTGGTTCATGATCTTGATGGTCTCACCTTCCATTGAAACAAACAAGGGATAAGCTTTTGAATGTTAGGAAAATATGTATTTTGCCTCAATGGAAATAATAATAAATTACATCTCTATGCAATATATTACAAATAATAATGATTGATTTAAAAAGAGTTACAACTCTATAACTGAAAATTACATATAACTGAAAATTACAAATAAAAGGAGAAGGAGATGTAAGATGATAGAAATAGAAAATACAACTCTATTACAAAAGATACAAATAAACTATAAGTGTTTGAACAAAAGGAAATAAAAGGATTACAACTTTTAAACAAAAGTACAAGTAAATAGAACAAGAAGAAATAGTAGAAAAGCAAATAGAAGAAAATAATAACAAGAACAAAAACATTAAACTCTCACTCACACAACCAAAGTGAAGAGTGTTGGGGATCACCAACTTGAACAAGGTTTGAAACCTTTGTCCAAAAGCTTATTTCCCCCTAACTCAAGCACTAAGGGATCTCTCACAGATTATAGGACATGCTTTCTGGAATTATCAAGCCTCAAGGTGTTTCTAGCCAAGTGCTCTAATGGATAGAAATGTTGTGTCTTACAAGTGAGCTATAGGCTCCTATTTATAGAGTTTAGAGACACCATTTGAATTTCAAATTCCACCAACCCCCATGGCTATTACCAATGTTTAATCGGATTAATATGGAATTAAAAATGAGAATTGGGAGTTATTTGGGTTTTTTGAGCCGTTCAACAAAGATTTAAAAAATTGAAAAAATGGTCAGTTTTTAGCCTGTGGCCGTGGCCAGAGACATTAGTGGCCGCAGCCACCAACATTCAGTGACCGTGGCCACCGACCATTTTCAGCACTAAAAATTGTGCTGTTTTTCCAAACGGTTCCAAACCTTCCCAAATGATTTTGTAACTCCCAAAACACATTATTGGGGTTAAAATCATATCTCTAACAGCCATATCACATATGGTTTTATGAAATTCATCTCAATATTGTGTAACAACAAATTTACACAATAAAGGGTAATATTTTGAAGTTACAAATTTGTAACACCAAATATGTTACATTGTTTGGATATATCTCATATATCTAAATATTATAACTCTCTATTATATGTTACAATGTGTGACACTCTTTGTCACATTTATTTAATCTAAAACATTATATTATAATATAATATAATATTACATTATATTATAAAATAATATAACACAAATCTGTGTTGAGGTGGTTCCATCATCGAGGGCTCATATCCGATGAAGGTTGGGGCTGATTTTCGGTTAGATTTGGTTTTACTTTAGGTAATGGTTGTTTGGTGTGAGATTGTTTCAACACGATTTTTCTGGGTTTGTTTAAAATTCGATGAACATGATGAACTTCTTGCTAGATTTTAAGCAATTTAAATACGAGATATTGATGAACACATGAACATGTTCTTGTTTCTAGATTTGCACTTTTCGAAAAGATTGTACATAAATTTATAATGGCTTGAAGTCTTTTGGAATAATTTAGGACTATGTATGGAAGAACATTTGAAAGTTTGGATCCGTGTTTGATGATAATGGTTTGAAGAAAACTCAATAGCCTCTCAAGAACACAATGAATTTTATTTTTTTTTAAATTATTTAACTTAAATAAGATTTAAGTTTATGTTTATATTATTTTGCTTTAAGTTTTATTTATTTACTTTAGTTTAAAGTTTGATTATTAAAGATTTTAATTTAAATGTAATTTAAATCAATATTTGCAAAATTATAAATTCTTTTAATTGATATATAAGGAAATTTTTATTAAATTTTTTAAATAAAAAATAAATTTTATTTACTTGGACCAATCAGATACTGGTACGTAGGCACCAACCTGGCACTTAGCAGCCAAGTTCTAATTACTGCCAAAAAATGTTGATGGAAGATATCTAGTTTAGCCGAAAAAAATTAAGTATTTAAGTGTTATATTGAGATAAATTTAGATATTTTCACTGTGAATTACCCTTAACATTCATATAAAAAAAAAATAAGAAGAATTTACATCCAATACTACATTTTTTTTTACGTTTTTTATTACATTTTTACGATGTTGCTATACATGGGATATATGTGTGGTTGAACTTTGCTATGTGTGAGGTATATTTTCGGGAGATGGTATTTTTGTAATAAAAAAATTAGATTTTTGGAAAAAAAAAATAGGAACAGTAGAAAAAGTTATAAAAACATAAAATAACTTATGCTAAATCCCAATTATTTTAAAATTTAGTTTAACCATTCATATATTATATTTTTGTTATATTCACATATCACCAACTAAGAACATATTTAATATTTAAAACACAAAAACAATGAATACACATTTGCACATTGAAAAATTTATACTTTTTTTTATTAAATATAAATTTCTATTTCATATTCATTGTTTTTTAAAATTCAATTTTCCAATTGCAAATAAATTACTCTCTTAATAATTCAGTTTCACAAAAAAGAAATCACATTTATATTATTCATAAAATAATATTTTTTTGTTTTTTATAACATGTCACATTTCTTACAAAATTTAAAATTACCACAGAATATAAGTATTATTTACAAAATACCACAATGTTCAAGTACACTTTAAAAATTTGCACATGATATCATATAAGTTTTATAAAATACCAACTTTATATTTATTAGAGTAAACAACTTTAAAAATACTTAATATTTTTATGTTGTAGCACTTATATACTTAATTTTTTTAGAATAAATAATATTTTTGCCCCTGAACTTTTGACACTACTAGATTGTGCCCCCTAAGCTAAATTAATATTATCATATCATGCACCCTGTTATGATTTGCATAAAATAATTAACATTTTCCCCCCTGAACTTTGATAACTACGAAATTGTGCCCCATTTAATAATAAAAAACTAAAAATCTATTTTCTCTATTAGTTCTTAAAAATTAAAGAAAATTTACTAAAAAAATTCAATAAAAGACTAAAATTATTTTTAAATACATTTAAGTTTAGAAATATTTTTTAAAAGAAAAACTAAATTGTTAAAATTAAAAAAAAAAAAACATATTCCCTTCTTCTTATTTATTCTTTTTTTATTATTAATTTTTATAATTACTTTCTATTCTTTCATTTTCCCCTAAATTAATTTTAGAAATTAAATATATAAATAAATATTACAATTTAAAATGTACTAAGAAATATAAAAAATTTAATTAATTAAAAATATTGGGGAAAAATGAAAGAATAGAAAATAATTTTAAAAAATATATTAAAAGAGAATAAAAAAGAAGGGAATATGTTTTTTTTATTTGTAACAACTTAGTCCTTCTTTTACTATTTTTTTTAAAACTTATATATATTTAAAAGGAATTTTAAATAATTTTATTCTTTTATTGAAATTTTTTTAAAATTTTTTAAGAATTAATTAGAAAAATAGATTTTCAAATTTTTATAATGTAGCGTTCCATAATTTTATTTAGTTAGATAGTAGTAGTAGTAGTAGATAGTAGTAGCTTGTAGTATTTTAAATTCCGTGAATATTGGTTCAAGTCGGGACTTAGTTGGATAATCATAGCAATAGTTATGGATTTTATAAGTTTAACATATAGTTTAGAAATATTAATTATAACATAAGGTTTGATTAATATTATTGGATATATAAATATTATTTATTATAACCTAAGGTTTAGATAGAATTTTAAGAGCATGATACTTGTCATAATCATATTTATTTAAGGATTTAAGTATTTTTAAATAAAAGAAAATTCTAGAAACTCTAGAATCTTCTAGAACAATTAAGAGCATGACACTTGTCATAATCATATTTATTTAAGGATTTAAGTATTTTTAAATGAAAGAAAGTTCTAAAGTTCTAGAAACTCTAGAATCTTCCAGAACCATTAAGAGCATGACACTTGTCATAATCATGTTTATTTAAGGATTTAAGTATTTTTTTTTAATAAAAGAAATATCTAGAAACTCTAGAACCTTCCAAAACCATTAAAAGCATGACACTTGTCATAGTCATGTTTATTTAAGGATTTAAGTATTTTTTTTTTCAATAGGATAGTTTCACTCCTCAAACTCTATAAATAAGACATAGTGCTCGGTCATTTTTTTCATTCTTCAAGCTCTGTTCAGAGCCTTTAAGCTGCTAGGATTTCTATAGAGAGATACACTTGGGTTTTGGGATAAAAGCTTTATAAACACTTGGGTAGTGAGATAAAGTATGTTTTCGATATTGAAGTGTAGATCGGTTCTAGTTCATCCAAGGTAATACTATTCATAAGTTCTATTCTTTATGATTCCTTAGGATTCCTTAAGTTTCTTTCAGATCCTAACTTCTGTTTATGGTTTTGATGGTTAGGTGTTTAAGTTCTTAATTTAAGGTTATTCTCGGTAAGTTTCTTCTTTGATGGTTTAGATTTTCTTTTCAACTTCATTTCTTTAAAAAATTGTGGTTTCTTTATGTTTGGTTTTAGGAGTTTCAATCTCGCGCTTGTCTCTAATATTTCGATTTTTGGTAAGGAAAATTAGATAGTTTAGTATTATGATCTAGTTTATGTAATGTATGATATAGTCTATGTTTGTATGATCTAACATTTCAGGTACAATAAAGGGGTAAGTGTGTCTGGACCTAAGGTGTCAAATGATGTATGACGGACTATGTACAGTAGGCTCGGTTGCCAAAACTTTATGACGGACCTATGTCCGGTGTATGACAAACTTTTGTTCGGGGCTTGATTGCCACCCCTGTATAAACACTTATCTTTTTATCATATCTGACCTGTTATTTTAGTTATGATTATGATATATGACATATAGTTATGATTTATGATCTATGACTTATGACCTATGACCTATGACTTATGACTTAGAGTATGATTTATGATTTAGAATTATGACTTAAGCTATGATATGATCTAAAGGTTTGTGTTTGCATGACTCTTGTGAATTATGTTATGTTTGATTATATGACTAACTCTTGTTTGTATTTTCATTACTGGGCTTAGAATCTCACTCCTTATGATGTTTTTATTTCAGGAAATTAAGGATAGAAAGGCCGGTGGCGAGTGTGGGACCTAAGAGCTTCGTGACGTATTTGTGGGGACCATATAGTCAAGCAAGATCAAGCGGGCCTATTTTTATTAAAGAATGATTATTTTAAATTTTGATTTAAATGTTGCTCATATTTTTATGTTAAAGACAATTATTTTGTTTTTGTAAAACCATGGATCCATGTATTTATTTTTAAGTTTTTATTAAATAAAAGAGCAATATTTACGATTATGACCCAACGCTGTGTTCTCGGTAATCTATGAGAAATTAGGGCGTTACAGGTGGTATCAGAGCCCACGACTATATTGGTCTTGAACATTCCCACGAAATACACACGAGAGCTACAAAGGACCTACTCGTTACCAAGTAAGTATACACATTGTTTTCCAAATATGTTTGTAATATTTTTTTTGTGTTATTCTCAGAAATTAGCCCAATGGACTCAAGTGTGGTTAGAAAGGTTAAAGCTATAAGAAGAATATCAGACCCTGTGTATGATAATGGATCTGATGTGGAGGATTAAACGCATATAAGAACACATCATTAAATTTTATTATATGTTGTTTTAGAATATTTTCACTAGTTGCTATTTTTTTTATAAAACATGTTATTTGCTTTTGTTATTGTTTCATTATTTAGTAAATGTTAAGAATTTTTTTATTTAATTGAAAGTGTAAAGTTTAAACTCATCTCTTATGGGATAGCCCATTTGTGAAGCCCATTTGCTTTGCATTATTAGATTGGATCCAATTTAAAATGAATAACAATTAATAAAGCAAAGGTTCAAATTCCTGTATTTTGGGTCCAAGTGGAAGTTAGGGGGCCTTAGTAGTGGGTACGATATACTGAACCCAACCCTCCTCCATGGAAGATTCAATTGTTAAGGCCCATTTACCCGAGTTGGACTTAATTGTAATAGGGTAGTTTTTTATAGATAGATGGACCTACTAGACAGTAGTACAATAGGCTAAGTTGTATCCTTTACTTGTTTTGTTTGTCTTAGTTTTTTTTCAACTTTTCTCTTTTGGGGGAAACAAAGAAGACACATGGAGCAGGAACCAAGAAGAACTGAAAGACTAAATTGCCAAGGTAGAGGCCGAGGAAGAGGCAGGGGGCGAGGAAGAAGAGTAGTCGCCACCCCCGTATATGAAGAAATTCCAGCAGCCCCAGGAGTGCCAGAAGCACCTAATGTAGTAGAAGAGCAGGCAGCAGCTGCTACTCGAGAAAAATTGGAAAGGGAGAATGCTCGTCTTAGGGCAGAGCTAAGGGGAAGGGAAGAAGCGTTCCAAATAAACTCAAGGCAACAACAACAAGTGGCGCAGCAAGTCATTCCTCTAGCGCAACTACTACAGTTGGCAGAATCTCACTATGAGGCAGTATATGAACGCTTTAGGAAGCAGCAACCACCAAACTTCGATGGCAGGTCAGATCCAATAAAAGCAGAAGAGTGGCTTCGATCAATGAAGTCCATTCTAGAACATATGTGGCTGGGAAACAAAGATCGAGTCTCTTGCGCTTCAAGCTTGCTAAAGAAAGATGCCCGCATCTGGTGAGATATAGTGAAGCAGACTAGAGATGTGAACGTTATGACTTGGGAGGAGTTTATCCAAGTGTTCAACAAGAAGTACTACAGTCTTGCGATTCTAGCCACAAGGGTAGACGAATTCATCGCGCTTACTCAAGGGAATTCGACTGTGACATAGTATGCCAAGAAGTTTGATAGGTTGGCTAAGTTCACGGCGGACATGGTACCCACTTAGACGTTGAGAATTCAAAGATTCATGAAGGGACTGAAACCTATTATAGCCTACGACGTAAAGTTTATTCTGGGAATAACCACTTAGGCGGAAATATTAGAGGTAGCTTTGGAAGCTGAGCAGGCTGAAGAAAGGATCTGGAAAGAAGGCGCGGCCAGAAGGGACGCCAAAAAAAATAACAATGACCAGAACGACCACAAATGAAAGCATGACGGTGGTCAAAATCAAAAAGCCGACAAGAAGAATAAGACTGCACCTGAAAGTAACGAAAATAAGAAGCCTTATGTGGAGTATCCCGAGTGCCCTATCTACAAGATGAAGCATTCAGGAGAATGCCGATATAAGACAAAAGGTTGTTTCAATTGCGGAGAAGAAGGATACATTAAAAAGGATTGCCCAAAGTTGAAAGACCAAAAGAAAGATGATAAGCTCATGCCAGCCAGAGTTTTTGCTCTTACTATAGGTGAAGCAGAAACTAGTAATACTATGGTAACAGGTCAGGTCACTATCTCTGGTAAATTATGCAATGTGTTATTCGATTCAGGAGCTACGCATTCTTTTGTTTCTATGAATACTATTGATAGCTTAGATAGACCATGCAAACTTTTTAGAGATAATTTTGTCACGGAGTTACCCTCGGGGGAAAGGATGTTATCTAGTAGAGGGGTACATAGTGTTGTTGTTAGAATCGAAGGAAAATAATTACCAGTAGATTTGATCGAGTTAGACCTTAAAGATTATGACGTAATTTTAGGCATGGATTGGTTAGCCAAACATGGGGCAACGATAGACTGTAAGGGTAAGATAGTCAACTTTAAAACAGAAGGCAGAGAGTAGTTCACCTTCAAAGGAGAAGTTTCTCGAACTCGCATACCGATAGTCTCAGCTCTCAAAGCCCGTCGATTAATCAATAGCGGTTGGCAAGCATTTCTAGCTAGTGTGGTGGACAAGTCACGAGAGACGCAGCTTGAACCAAAGGATGTACCTATTGTATGTGAATTTCCCGAGGTATTTCCAGAAGATCTACCAGGATTACCTCCGAGTAGGAAAATCGAGTTTGAAATAGAATTGACACCAGAGACGGCACCAATCTAGCTCCCTATGGAATGGCGCCTACTGAGTATTTAATGACTACCTGGGTAAGTTTATTGTCATGTTTATAGACAACATATTGATCTACTCAAAGATGAAAGCCGAGCTTGAAGAGCACCTGCGATTGACGTTGGAATGACTCAAAGGTCATCAATTATACACTAAGTTTAAGAAATGCGAATCTGGTTAGAGAAGGTGGCATTTCTATGACACATTTTGTCTAAAGATGGCGTGGAAGTAGTTCCAGCCAAGATCAAAGCAGTGAAGGATTGGCCCAAACCCAAAAGTGTCGGGAGGTGAGAAGTTTTATGGGATTGACAAGATATTATAGACGATTTGTTGAAGGGTTCTCCAGAATAGCTACACCCTTAAAAAATTTGACGATGAAGCAACAAAAATTTGAATGGACGGAGAAATGCGAAGAAAGCTTCCAAACGTTAAAGGACAAGCTTATATCTGCCCCAGTTCTATGCGTCCCAAACGATAAAGGCAAGTTTGTAGTGTATTGCGGCGCATCAAAGCAGGGACTTGGATGCGTTTTGATGCAAGACGAAAGAGTGATCGCCTATGCCTCGAGACAACCAAAGGAGTACAAGCAACGATATTCGACCCGTGACTTAGAATTGGCAACGGTGGTTTTCGCTCTAAAGATTTGGAGGCACTATCTGTACGGAGAAAAATGCGAAATCTATTTAAGGATTTAAGTATTTTTAAATAAAAGAAAGTTCTAGAAACTCTAGAATCTTCCAGAACCATTAAGAGCATGGCACTTGTTATAATCATATTTATTTAAGGATTTAAGTATTTTAAATAAAAGAAAGTTCTAGAAACTCTAGAATCTTCCAGAACCATTAAAAGCATGACACTTGTCATAATCATATTTATTTAAGGATTTAAGTATTTTTAAATAAAAGAAAGTTCTAGAAACTCTAGAATCTTCCAGAACCATTAAGAGCATGACACTTGTCACAATCATGTTTATTTAAGGATTTAAGTATTTTTTTAATAAAAGAAAGATCTAGAAACTCTAAAACCTTCCAAAACCATTAAGAGCATGACACTTGTCATAATCATGTTTATTTAAGGATTTAAGTATTTTTTTTAATAGGATAGTTTTACTCATAAAACTCTATAAATAGGACCTAGTGCTCAACCATTTTCTTCATTCTTCATTCTTCAAGCTGTGTTCAGAGCCTTCAAGCTGCTAGGATTTCTATAGAGAGATACACTTGGGTTTTAGGATAAAAGCTTTATTATCTTAAGCTTTATAAACACTTGGGTAGTGAGATAAAGTGTGTTTTCGATATTAAAGTGTAGATCGGTTCTAGTTCATCAAAGGTAATACTATTCATAAATTCTATTCTTTATGATTTCATAGTTTTCCTTAAGTTTCTTCCAGATCCTAACTTCTATTTATGATTTTGATGGTTAGATGTTTAAGTTCTTAATTTAAGGTTCTTCTAGATAAGTTTCTTCTTTGATGGTTTAGATTTTCTTTTCAACTTCATTTCTTTAGAAACTTATGGTTTCTTTATGTTTGGTTTTAGGAGTTTCAATCCCGCTCTTGTCTCCAATATTCCGATTTTTGGTCAAGAAAATTAGATAGTTTAGTATTATGATCTAGTTTATGTAATGTATGATATAGTCTACGTTTGTATGATCTAACATTTTAGGTACAATAAAGGGTAAGTATGTCTGGACCTAAGGTGTCCAATGATGTATGACGGACTATGTCCGGTAGGCTCGGTTGCCAAAACTTTATGAAGGACCTATGTCCGATGTATGACAGACTTATGTCCGATGTATGACAGACTTTGTTATTTTAGTTATGATTATGATATATGACCTATAGTTATGATTTATGATCTATGACTTATGACCTATGACTTATGACTTAGAGTATGATTTATGATTTATGGATTAGATTATGATTTAGAATTATTACTTAAGTTATTGTTGACCACGATTTTGGCCAACAGCGAGTAGACAACAAAACTACAGTAAACCTTCAAGAGAAAATACGACACTGATGATTTTATAGTAGTTCAGCCCCAATATGTTGGTAATAGCCTAATCCACTTAGAGTTGTGATATATAGATCTACACTTAAGATCAGATGAACCTGTGTTAACTGAGTTTCTTAAGTGTAAATGAAAAATACAAGATTTCTCTCAGAATACAAATGCTCTCCCAAGAAAATTAGAATTCTAATCCCTTTAATGATGCCATGACCTCTTTATTTATAGGCTCATGGATTGTACAATCAAAACCCCCAATAATCGAGATAATTGGGTTGCTCCCACAAATTCTAACTAATAATCAAATTTAAAATATAACTATAAGAGATTTCTTCGGGATATTTGAGAGATTCCCGCTGTGGGTATGACTAATTCTAGCTGAAGTCGTTACTGAAATATTGCTGCATAATCATGATCTGTTTGGTCGGCCAACTCCACTCCTTGAAGTGAGACTGGTCGGCCAAAGCACCCTTCCGGTTAGGCAAAACTTTTGACTGACCGGATACACTCGACTCCAAGATGACTGCTCAACCAAAACAAATGAATGGTCGGGCAAAACAGATGACTGGTCAGTCGAAAATCTTTACCGGTCGGACAGAAATTCTACCAGGTCGGTCAGATCACTTCCAGATCAGATAAATAACTTTCATGTCCAGTAATATCACAAGATTAATCTCAAACCTTTGCCCCAACCATTTATTGCCACTTGTTACTTTTATTGTCACGTCATCGTATTCAAATTTTGGGGATAAAAGTTATGATATGATCTAGAGGTTTGTGTTTGCATGACTCTTGTGAATTATGTTATGTTTGATTATATGACTAACTCTTGTTTGTATTTTCCTTACTGGGCTTAGAAGCTTACTCTTTATGATGTTATTTCAGAAAATTAAGGATAGAAAGGCCGGTGGCGAGTGTGGGACTTAAGAGCTTCGTGACGTATTCATGAGGACCATATAGTCGAGCGAGATCAAGCGGGCCTATTTTTATTAAAGAATGATTATTTTAAATTTTGATTTAAATGTTGCTCATATTTTTATGTTAAAGACAATTATTTTGTTTTTGTAAAACCATGGATCCATGTATTTATTTTTAAGTTTTTATTAAATAAAAGAGCAATATTTACGATTATGACCCAACGTTGTGTTCTCGGTAATTGATGAGAAAATAGAGCGTTACATATAATTAAAGGAAACACAATTTGGTAGTTGTTAAAGTTTGAGGATAAAAATGCTAATTATTTTATGCAAATCATAACAGTGGGCACAATCTGATAGTATCAATAGTTCTGAAGGAAATTTTAATAGATCGTATATTTTAGGGGTACAATCTAGTAGTGTTAAAAATTCAAGAATACTATTTATTTTTTATTGCAAAAATACCTAATATTTGTAAAACAAGGCCTCTATGACTATATATTCATTAACACTATCAAACTTGCCTACATAGCACATACGTGACCAAACGAAATTGATGTTTTGCTACATGATTGACACATATATATTTTAAATTAAAAAAAAAAAACTAAAACTACGTTTTAATTTTTCCTAAAACAAAAGCAATTTTTTAATCAAATCAAAATTTTAAACATAACCTAAACAATAATAAATTTATTAAAACTTAAAACATTAATGAAATTGAGATATATTAAAATTTTCAAAATGTGAACTGAACCTTGTTCAATCTGTATTATTGTAATGTTCCATTGTGACTTTTAACAAACTTGCATATTTTCTAAACATATTTTAGATTTACATGCATTTCTCTAAGAGGAAATTATACTACTTATGGCTTTTTTTGCTACTTAACTATTTATAGGGGAATTTCATTTTGTTAATGTTTGTAAAGTTTTTTTTTTTTATCTTTTCAAATATATGGCTTTTTGTTTCCTATATAAATGTATAATTTAAAAAATTAGTCATAATTTTTTACATAATTAAGTTGTATTACTTTTAATAGGTTTGTGATTTTTTTTTTTAATTTGATTTTTTTCTTGATTTTTTTGTTTTTCACACAGTTTTCATTACTTTTTTTAACTGCAGCTTTTATAAGAATAAATAGCATTTTTGCTCCCTGAACTTTTAGTACTACCAGATTTTGTCTCCTAAAATATACGGTATGTTAAAATTTTCCTCTGAACTATTGATACTATTAGATCGTGCCCCTTGTTACGATTTGCATAAAATAATTAGCATTTTTACCTACAAACTTTGACAACTATCAAATTATGCCCCATTTAATTATAAAAATTTGAAAATCTATTTTCTAATTAATTCTTAAAAAATTTAAAAAAAAATTCAATAATAGAGTAAAATTATTTAAAATTCCTTTTAAATAAATTTAAGTTTAAAAAAAATTGTACAAGAAAGACTAAATTGTTACAAATAAAAAACAACATGTTCCCTTCTTTTTTATTCTCTTTTAATATATTTTTTAAAATTATTTTCTATTCAATAATTTTTTTCCCAAATACTTTTAATTAATTAAGTTTTATATATTTCTTTTAAAATCAGTACATTTTAAATTGTAATATTTTATATATATTTAATTTTAAAATAAATTTAGGGGGAAAAAATGAAAGAATAGAAAGTAATTAGAAAAATTAATAAAAAAGAATAAAGAAGAAGGGATTTTTTTTATTAGTAACAATTTAGTTTTTATTAGTAAAGACTTTTTTATTATATTGTTTCTTTGTTTTTTCAATTGTTCATCCCATATTTAATATATAACTACTCAATATTATATATATATATATGTTTACCTAAAAATGGCTCTTGATGACGTGGCAAAAATTTCTTACACGTGGCAGTTCTGAGTGAAGGGATCCTATTCGATCATTTACCAGATAATTGTTGATTCGTCAAGTCTCACGGTTAGGTGCGACCAGTCTGGTTGCATACTTCCATTTACTTCCTTAGAGATACACAATCTTGTAATAATTACATTTACTATATTTCTTTTTATTACTTTGATATGCTGATCTTAATTGTAATTAAGGCCCATCGGCCCATGTAACCTCCTTGAGCCTATAAATAAGAATGAGAGGGCTCAAAGAAGAGATTTGTGAATCTTTAACTTGAGTATTCATAGAAGAGAGCATAGTGTGATTATCCACTGAAAGTTGTAATACTCCCAAGGCTTGTGAAACTCAAGAATCCTAGTTCTTTGATCATAATTTTGGGATTCAATATCAATAAGAATACTAAGTGGACGTAGGTCATTACCATCCAATTGGGATAGAACCACTATAAACCACTTGTATCATTTTCTTTCCGTTTGATTCTCTTCTTGATTTCTTTTGTTCTTTGTTGTTTATTTGACTATGTGTTGTTGGCCAAATCAAAAGTCAACAATATATATATGTAGTTGTTAGTGTATAACAAAAATAATACATTAGTTTTTCTATTAATAATAGTTGTCTCACATTTTGAAGCATCGTACTAGGATTCTCATGCGGTTGGAGTATGATTGAACATTATTTGATTCTTTTTATGATGTTCGGTTTTAAATTTACCTAAGCGTTTGTATTAATTATAGTTTTTAAGCCATGAATTTGGATATAAAATTGAGATTGCTTCAGTGATGGCAATGTTAAACTTCATTATATTGGTTGACAATCTTTGCATTTCTCCTCTAAATATTTATGGTGCTAAAATTAATGTTTTTTATAATATTTTTGTATATGATGCATGCCTTCAAATTCAAGGTATGATACTTCATCTCTACATTCAGAATATATATTATTATAATTAATGATTGACATGGTAAGAATATAAACAATTAACTATATCTCATTGTTTTGTATCGACAAAAAAAGTTGAAGTGGTGCCAATAGTTGATAACTAATAACATGTTGAACAAATAGATTATATATATTTACTAAGAATGTTAAATTTTTAACATTATACTTTTTCTAAATAAATTGCATATTTGAATATGTATACCAAGTTGTAAACAACTTAAACTCGATAATGTGTAATTCTCTGTCTTTTTACACATTGACTTGTTATACCTAATTCTTCTATCACTTGTATACATATATAGAATTTACATTTACTAATCTTTTACCATTGTACAAATATTTTTGAGTGATATATATACATATATACATATATTTTATATTTTTTATATATCATTTGAATGATTACTATTAATTAGTAGCGTTGTGTTGATGGCTATATGTTTTACATTCTTATGCAAAATTTTGTGACTGTAACCAGTTACACTCTCTTAGTTTCACAATAATAACTAGTTACAACATTCTCAGTTTTACAATGATAACCAGTTACAACATTCCTCAATTTAACTAGTTACAAACATGAAACAAAGGAAAAAAATAATTCACAGACTTGTAACCAGTTACAACTCTCAAACAAAAAAAAATTATAATCAATTACCACTATTTTTATTGTAACTGGTTCGTGAAGGGGTGTTAAAATTTCCAATAAGAAAAATTATTTCATATTCAAATTAGAATTGTTGTTACTGGTTACAAACTGAAACCAAAAGGAAAAAAAATTCGTAGACTTATAACTGGTTACGACTCTTAAACAACGAAAATAGTAATCGATTACCACTATTTTTTTTTTTTGTAATTGGTTACGTGACAAGATTTTAAAATTTCCCAAAGGCAAAAAAAAAAAAATTCATATTCAAATTCAACCAAACAATCAATTTTATTCTCAATTCTTTTATTGAATCATAGATTGAGTAATACTAATGTTGGGTAACATAAAATCAATCAAAATTGTAAATGACTTATGAATCCTACTAGATCAGAAAATTTCTCATAAAAATATGCTTCGTAAATAAAATCATTGCGGTGACCTTGCTCATAAAAACATCTATGTTACTTTATTTGTTTCTCTCCAAAAAATTGTCACTTGCATTAGCTTTTTAATTGTTTGAAAATTTATTTGGTCAAAAAATGAATAATTTTTTCAACTACGACAAATCTTACCTAAATAGCTTCCAAAATTTAAATGAGTTTGATGCACCCATTTATTTTAAAGATATATGTATAGGAATACATTTAATAAGAGAGCAAAAAAAAAAAAAAAGTTTGTATATAAAGCAAGGTAGTTATATATATATATATATATATATATATTACTGTAAAAGCTAAACCTGGGCATATACGTATAAGAATTAAAAGCTACACATAGTTATATCTCTACATATAAAAAATTGTGTAGATATCAGAAATTCTTAAATATAACGGAATTTTTAATTTCGTTAACTTTAACAAAAGATTCTAAATATTTAATGAAATATACTTTATTTAAAAAAATTAAATATATATTTATTAATTATATTAATATCAATTCAAATTCAAATGTTATAAAATATTATTATTATAAGAGAATCTTACATAAAGTGCCAAAAATGACACTATTTCAACAAATTTACTTCCACAAGACAATTTTTACTTTTTTACTGTACACTCTTTTTGTTTATACGGTATAATAATTTTAAATATTACATTTATACTACTTTGTCTAATCTGTGTACTTTATAATGATTATTTATATATTTTTTTAATATTTTAAATTTCAACTTAACACTCTTCCCAGGAAAACTTTATACATGATTTTTATTTATATTCAAGTAGATCTAATATTATACAAATTAATATGAGATAACCTTGAACATGTTTCTAAAATTGAATTCAAAGAAAAACAAAGATAAGAATACTTATAGTAGACGCAGCAGAATGAAATAATCATTCCTTCAGTTTTTCTAAATCTTGTATCCTTTCTTTTGCAGAGTATTATCAAGAAACTAAACCGTTCTTCTAATTTCTTCACAGTGTTCCAATGTATCCTTAGAATCACCTAGAATAGTGTGGGAAATTCTCAACACATGAGATAGATACAGAGAGAAGAAGAGAAAATAACAAAGAGATTTAGAAAATGACTTGTGTTTAGAGAGAATCTAAAACTATTAGAAAACCAGTGATTAAACTTATATGTCCTCTCAACTTGTGTTTAGACTTGTGTTATGACTTCTCTCTAAGTACTCATTTTATAGACTTAATTAGGCCATTTAATTTAATTAAAAAATCAATAAAATAATAGTCAATTTGAAGCCCTAGGTCGAAATTATCATGGGCTTTAGGCCCGTGAAATTTCTTATTTGATTATTAGCCCATTGGACTTAAAATCAATGCATGTATTATTTTCTATTGATTTAATTAATTAAATAATCATTTAAAGCTTTTATCAAATTAATTATTTATAATTTGAACATTGATTTAAACTTATTTATTAATTTAGATACTAATTTATCTTAATTAATAAATCTGCCCTAATTTTTCTTTTCTTCTCAAAATTACATAACTCTGTGAAACTATCCAAAATTGACCTGGTCAACTTTGATAATTCTAATTGATAATTAAATCAATTAATTGAGACTATCTAGATGATTTTATCCAAGGTACAATGGGGACTATGGGCCTATGAAATCAAGCTCCAATAAGTTATCATAAATCTAACAAATAAATTTACTAACTTATTAATTCCTTGTGACTGCACTATAGACTCGGAATTGCACTCTTGAATTCATCGAACACTCTATAACAAATATAGATATGCTATTAATTATCCATTGTTACAACCATAATTGTCACTCAATCCTCTATAGACGGTCTAGAATGAGATAGGACTAAAATACCGTTATACCCTTAATTGTATTTCATCCTTAAAACACTTAGTTCCTTGTAAATGATATTTTAGTAAACTAATATTAATTACTGAAATGAGATCTCTATCATTTAACACCTTGAACCAAACTAAAAGGAAACCATCGTTTCACTTCTTCATCAGAAGCTATAGATGTTCATATCTATGATTAACACTCCCACTCAATTATACTACTGAGTTCCCAAGATGTAAGTATGGGCTAGTCCGTAGGGTAAGCTGGTAACGAACAAGTCAAAGAACTCAAATAATACAACCAGTTAGAATACTAACCACTTAGAATTGAGATTGAATTGACCTATGGCCAACTATATGATATGACTAGAATAGATCATAACAGTATGTTTACTTATCTTATCAATTGTCAATATCAGTCCAGTTCGATGTAACAAATACATCAGATCTTATCTACTTTGCTAATGTTATAAAAAGAACATAACACTGTAATGTGTAAGTAGATCATATCGTAGATTGGCAAGTCAGTGTAAATCCTGTGCACTGACTAATCTTAGGACTAACTTATTTTGAACATATAATCATATTTATATTCCACTGTGATTACGTCACTATAAATAAGATTAGCTATATGCTCAGGATTTAATAGAAGTTTATATTAAACAAATAATCATGAAAATAAAACATGTGAGCAAAGTGATTGACCAAGTCAAAAAATGATTTCTATTCTTTTATTGATAATAAAATGAGATTACAAAGAATTTGAGTTTTAATTAGAGCATAAAACCCCAACAAACTCTCACTTGCACTAATTGAAACTAATGCCTTAATTCTACTAATCTCATTTCCTTGATATGCTTATCAAATGTAGCTTCTGATAGTGTCTTTGTAAATGGATTCGCAAGATTCTCTTCAGTTGCAATCTTTATAACCTTCACATCTCCCTTGACCACATATTCTCGAATAATGTGATACTTCCTTTCTATATGCTTACTCCTCTTGTGACTTCGAGGTTCTTTCGAGTTGGTTATCGCTCCTGTATTGTGACAAAACAGCACAAGTGGTTTATCCATTTCTGGAATAACACCAAGATTCGAATAGAACTTCTTTTTCCAGACTATTTCCTTAGCTGCTTCTGACGCAGCTATGTACTCAACCTCCATGGTGAAATCTGAGATTGCAAACTGCTTTACACTTCTCCAAATCATAGCTCCACCCCCAAGAGTAAACACCATTCCAGAAGTAGACTTCCTGTCATCGACATCAGTCTGAAAATCTGAATCGGTGTAGCCTACAAGGTTCAGAACATCACCCTTGTAGACTAACATATAATCCCTAGTCCTTCTCAAATACTTCAAGATATGCTTAACTGCTATCCAATGTTCCGGTCTTGGGTTTGACTAATACCTGCTCACTACTCCCACTACATAGCAGATATCTAGTATAGTACACAACATAGCATACATCAGACTTCCAACTGCAGATGCGTAAAGAACTTTTCTCATTGCATCTTCCTCTTTAGGAGTCTGGGGAGTCTGCTTCTTTGAAAGATGAATTCCATGGCAAGACGGTAGACGCCCTTTCTTGGAATTTGTCATTGAGAAATGTTCAAGCACTTTATCTATGTAAGCTGCTTGAGATAGAGCTAAAAGTTTGTTCTTTCTATCCCCGATGATCTGGATACCTAGAACATAACTTGCTTCACCCAAATCCTTCATCTAGAATTGAGTGCTCAGCCAATTCTTCACATTTGATAATTTCTTAACATTGTTTCCAATAAGTAAGATATCATCTACATAAAGAACCAGGAATACCACTATTTGATTTGCCTTTAGTTGGTAAACATAGGGCTCATCAAATTTTTTTCAAAGCCATAGGTTTTGATTATTTCATCAATCCTAAGATTCTAGGAACGAGAAGCTTGCTTAAGTCCATAAATGGACCTATTCAACTTGCAAACTTTTCTTTCTTGTCAAGCTACTTTAAATCCTTCTGGATGATCTATATAAATGACTTCGTCAAGCTTTCCATTAAGAAAAGTTGTCTTGACATCCATTTGCCAGATCTCATAGTCGAGAGCGGTTGCTATGGATAGGAGGATGCGAATGGATTTGAGCATGGTTACTGGACTAAAAGTTTCCTCATAGTCCACACCTTATCTTTGGGTACAATCATTTGCCACTAATCGAGCTTTATAAGTCTTGATATTTCCATCAACACCTCGTTTCTTCTTGTAGATCCACTTGCACCCAATGGCCCTAAAGTCACTAGGTGCTTTCCACAAGATCCCAGTCGAAATTTGAGTACATGGACTCCATTTCCTGTTTCATGGCTTCGAGCCATAGTTCCTTTTCAAGGCTAGTCATTTCCTGTTTGAAAGACAATGGATCATCATCACTAGTGTCACCAACAACCATATTGGTTTCACCGTCTAAACCATAGCGAACTGGGTTCCTAAAAACCCTCCCACTACGAAGAGGCTCCGTTACTGTTTACTCAGGAACAGTGGTACTTTCTTCATTTAAATCGACTTGCGCCGGTTGGACATGAAGAGTGGGAATTTCATCATCAACTCGCGTTGATGACGATGGAACATTGGTTGGAGTCAAATCTTTAACCATCTCCTCTAAAACTACTTTGCTTTGAGGTTTGAAGTTTTGGACATAGTCATTTTCCAGAAAAGTAGCATTCGTAGAAGTAAACACTTTCTTTTATTAATGACTATAGAATAGTCCACCTCGAGTAACTTTAGGATAGCCAACAAACATGCAAACTTCAGTTCACAGTTCTAGCTTTCCCTCCTTTTTCCTCAGGACGTGAGCGGGATACCCCCAGATTCTATAATGGCGTAAACTAGGTTCACGACCATTCCAGTGTTCTAAAGGTGTTTTGGAGATTGATTTAGACGGCGCGAAATTGAGAATGTTGTTCGCGGTTTCAATTGCATGTCCCCAAAACGAAGTTGGTAGAGTTGAGTAACTAAGCATGCATCTAACCATTTCCAATAAAGTTCTATTCCGGCATTCCTCTACACCATTTTGTTGCGGAGTACCTGGGGTAGTAAGTTGTGATAAAATCTCAAGTTCAGTTAAATGATCTTGGAACTGCATATCCAAATATTCTCCACCCCTGTCAGTTCGCAAGATCTTCAACGTTTTACCTAATTGGTTATGAGCCATTGCTAGGAATTCCTGAAACTTTGAAAATGTTTCTGATTTCCTATGCATTAGGTAAAGGCATGCGTATCTAGAGTAATCATCAATGAAAGTGATGAAATACTCAAAACCACCCTTGGCTTGTACATTCGAAGGTCCACAAACATTTGAATGAACAAGTCCAAGTGGTTCTTTGGCCCTATCACCCTTTGCAGAGAATGGACGCTTGGTTAGTTTACCTTCTAGACAAGATTCACAGACATGTAATTCACCTAAGGTGAGTTCCCTCAAAGGTCCGTCCTTTGTAAGTCTTTGAATCCTATCGTAGACAATGTGATATAGTCTCAAGTGTAATAAATACTTCCTATTATCGTTATCAGTCTTTTGACGTTTATTGGTCCTAGGTTTAGCTACTTTGAATAAATCATTATTAAAAGCGAGGGGTTCGTTAGGTTATAAAGCCCGTTTTCCAAACATGCAATACACAATCGTGATCCATTGAAAGAAATAGATATATTAGAACTTGTTGAAACTAAAATTAAATTTCTACTAAAATCCGGAATAAAAAATACATCATTTAAAATTAAAAATTTATTTTCAAACTTCAAACGAGCTCTTCCTCTAGCTTGGACCGCAACAAACACTCCGTTCCCAACTCTAAGCTTTAAGCCGCCTTCGTCTACTTCCTCCCACGATTCAAGAAGCTGTAAAGAGTTGCAAACATGGTTGGTAGATCCAGAATCAATAATCCAAACGGATTTATCATTCTCTAAAACACATGTTTCCAAGATAAATGAACTATAATCATTACCTTTGTTTTTCGCTGCTAGAAACTTAGGCCAATCCTGTTTCCAATGCCTATTCTCTTTGCAGTGAAAACACTTATCTTTACCTTTCTTGTTTTTCTTGTTCTTCCCCTTAGGCATCTGTGCATATGGTTGTGCACTCATCTTTCCAGCCTTTGCAGGCTTGAGGTTGTTGATTTGTCCACCTTTCATCTTGTTTCCAGCTTTCGAAGACGAAGCTTGGTTAGCTTCAGTCTTAGCTGGATCATCAGTAGCAACAACAATCTTATTTTCTCCTCCTTTACCAGGTCCACCCATGATAGGCTCAATAATCTGAAGCTCGTTCATGAGCTGAATCAGACCATAGTTGAGTTGATCATGAACGTGCAGACACAGTGCTATTCGAGCATTCACAGTGTCATCATGTATGTGCGGAGATAGTGCTATCCAAGCATTTATGGTGCCATCACAAGCATTGACGGTGCCATCACGAACGTACGGACACGATGCTCGTTCTGGGGATTCCTCAATCATGATGAATTCAGAGTTGTCACCAATCAACTCTATGTTGATATTCTGCTTCCAATTAAGGAAGTTTTCTCCAGTGAGTTTCTCCATCGAAAGTTGAGAAAGGATGAGAGTAGACACAGACACTACTTAACTTAAAACTACAAATTATCAATAAAATAGAAATCAATCACATTTTCTCAATAAAACTTCTATTCACACAAATTTCAAGAAATAGCACAACATATACCAAAAATATGTAAGACATGAGAAAAAAAAAATACCAAAAACAATCATATCTCTATTTCTTTAGGTTTTTAACTAATCTATGATATCCTTGTCCCAGTTGGCGAGAGTAAAAAAATACCACTAGTCAAATAGAGTTGTAAACTCATTTAATAATGGACACCACTATTAACAACCTACTATTCGATCAAAATAAGAAAGCAAAATCTCTTATTTTATGAGCTAGACCTACGGTTTCGATAATCATAGATTTAGTCGTAGTAGTCACTGTAGGGATGAGTCTAGTGAATTTGACCTATAATTATCTATCTTTCGAAATCTAACATTGTCAAAATAACTAATGAACACCTTCCATAGGGAGACGAATCAAAGAGCCCCGAGGCCCCATTAAGCTATTGACTATGTTAAACCAACGGTGGAGATCGAATAAAATTCTTAAAATAAGCTCATTATTAAATTAAAAATAGTATTTTTATTATTTAGTTTTAGAAAATTAACGACTATGGCTTTCCAAAAAAAAAAATTAAACAGATTAAATTTTTAAAACCAAAGTCCTATAATTTCTTATTAATTCTAAAGTGTCACATTTAAACAAATTCAATTAATTTAGAATTAATTTGTTGCTAATCAATATTTAGGTTTAACTAATATAATGAATCTATACAATTAAGTCAAACTCTAGTAAATGAGCCTTAACAATTAGGCTTGTATGGAGGAGGGCTGGGTCCAATATGTCGTTCCCACTACAAAGGCCCCCAATCTTCCATACAAGGTCCAAAAGGCAGGAATTTAAACCTTCGTTTTATTAATTGTTATTATTTGATTAGGCACACTATAGTCATGCAAAGCAAATTGGCCTTCACAAGTGGAATCACCCACAAGAGAGGAATTTAAACTTTATATTTTCTAATGGGCCCCAATAAAACCTATCATTTTATGAATATTTTATTTGGAAAAAACCATATATCTAACAAACATATGAGCCACTATATGCATCTAAGCCTAATTGCAAAAATACCACATATAGGGCAAACAGACATGTTATAATTGGATGGACCTAATCATGTTACCATATGAGCAATTCTATGAATTTATGCAAAAATACCACAATTTATTTCATTTGCAAAAATATCACAATTAATTATCTAGAATTTATCAAAAAATTCAAATTAATTAAATTTTTACAAAAAATAAGTCAATTTAAATGAAATTTATCTACAATTAACAATAGTTAATTTAAATTTCATTTATCAACAATCAACTTGGTTTTAGGTTAATTTCAAGATAAAAATATTAATTTAATTTAAATAGGATTTATCAACAATTAACTAAAGTTAATTTAAATCTCATTTATTAAAAAAAATATTTTATTAATTGGCTGAAAAAATGATATTTTTCAAAATTTAACCAAATTTAAATTTTAAAATCAATATCTTAACTGTTTTTCAAAAATATCTTATGTTGTTACAACTATAGCTAATATTTTAACCATTAAAGAAATAAAATATTAATAGTTATAACAATCCTAAAATATCTTAAAACAATTAAACAAATTCAAATATCCATGAAAATATCTAACTAACAAATTTTAAATAATTTAAATATAAAAAGCTATAGACTAAATAGATATTTATATTTTCAAATAAAGATTTAATAAAAATATCAAGAATTTAAAAGAAAATAACTTAAATATGTGATATCTGAATTCTAATATTTTAATATATTACAAGATTTAAAATTAAGTTGTTAGTCTATTTTTAAATTTGAATTTGAATATTTGTAGAAAATATCTAATTATTTAAATCTCAACTAACAAAAATATCTTATTTAAAAAAAACAATTTAAAATGATAAAACAAAAAAGATATTTTTGGTTTTTATTATAAATAATTTATTTTCACAATTTTTTTAATTATAAATTTTTTTTTAAAAATGGATGAATAGTACCAGTGGGTACTGTTCACCGCGTTGGTGGCTGATGCGCGTGGGCGCGTGCATGGGCAGCCAGGCCAAATTTTTCCAAAAACAAATTTGAGAAATTTTTCGAACTAAAACTATTTTCTAATTAATTTTTAACATGTTTTACACAAAATAAAGCATATACAAAAATTAATAATATAGAAAACACAAAAAAATAAACCTAAAAATTGCTAATAATCACATAAATTCAATATGCTTCATAAAAACATGAAAAACCATCCAATTATTCAAACACGTCAAATAATCCAATTTTAAACATGTTCATGCATGAAAATAAAGATTACCAAAGGTTCTGATACCAGTTGTTAGGAAAACTTTATATAGGATCTTTATTTATTTTCATGTAGATATAATATTAAACAAATTAATATGAGATAACCTAGAACATGTTTCTAAAATTGAATTCAAAGAGAAACAAAGATAAGAATACTTACAGTATACGCAGCGGAATGAAAGAGTCATTCCTTCAGTTTCTCTAACTCTTGTATCCTTTCCGTCGCAGAGTATTATCAAGAAACTGAATCATTCTTCTAATTTCTTCACAGTCTTCCAATGTATCCTTAGAATCACCTAGACTAGTGTGGGCAATTCTCAACACATGAGATAGATAAAAAGAGAAGAAGAGAAAATAACAAAGAGGCTTAGAAAATGACTTGTGTTTAGAGAGAATCTAAACCTATCAGAAAACCAGTGATTAAACTTATCTGTCGTCTGAACTTGTGTTATGACTTCTCTCTAAGCAATCCTTTTATAGACTCAATTAGGCCATTTAATTTAATTAAAAAATCACTAAAATAATAGACAATTTGAAGCCCTAGATCGAAATTATCATGAACTTTAGGCTCGTGAAATTTCCCATTTGATTATAAGCCCATTGGACTTAAACTCAAGGCTTGTATTATTTTCTATCAATTTAATTAATTAAATAATCATTTAAATCATTTATCAAATTAATTATTTATAATTTGAACCTTTATTTAAACTTATTTATTAATTTAGATACCAATTTATCTTAATTAATAAATCTGTCCTAATTTTTCTTTTCTTCTCAAAATTACATAATTCTGTGAAACTATTCAAATTTGACTCGGTCAACTTTGATAATTCTAATTGATAATTAAATCAATTAATTGAGTCTATCTAGATTATTTTATCCAAGGTACAATGGGGACCATGGGCCTATGAAATAAAGCTCCAATAAGTTATCATAAATCTAACAAATAAATTTACTAACTTATTAATTCCTCGTGGCTCCACTATAGACTCAGAATTGCACTCTTGAATTCATCGAACGCTCTATAACAAATATAGAAACGCTATTAATTATCCATTGTTACAACCATAATTTTCACTCAATCCACTACAGACGGTCTAAAATGAGATAGGACGAAAATACCGTTTTACCCGTCATTATATTTCATCCTTAAAACATTTAGTTCCTTGTAAATGATATTTTAGTAAACTAATATTGATAACTTAAATGAGATCTCTATCATTTAACACCTTGAACCAAACTAAAAGGAAACCATCGTTTCACTTCTTCATCAGAAGCTATAGATGTTCATATCTATGATTAACACTCCCACTAAATTATACTACAGAGTTCCAAAGATGTAAGTATGGGCTAGTCCGTAGGGTAAGCTGGTAACGAACAAGTCAAAGAACTCAAATAATACAACCAGTTAGAATACTAACCACTCAGAATTGAGATTGAATTGACCTATGGTCAAGTATATGCTATGACTAGAATAGATAATAACAATATGTTTACTTATCTTATCAATTGTCAATATCGGTCTAGTCCGATGTAACAAATACATCCAATCTAATCTACTTTGCTAATGTTCTGAAAAAAAACATAACATTGTAATGTGTAAGTAGATCATATCGTAGATTGGCAAGTCAGTGTAAATCCTGTGCGCTGACTAATCTTAGGACTAACTTATTTTGAACATATAATCATATTTATATTCCACTGTGATTACGTCACTATAAATAAGATTAGCTATATTCTTGGGATTTAATAGAAGTTTATATTAAACATTTAATCATGAAAATAAAACATGTGAGCAAAGTGATTGACCAAGTCAAAAAATGATTTCTATTCTTTTATTGATAATAAAATGAGAGCACCTAGGTTGGTTTGGCCTCTTCTGTTACCCTTGCGGTTGATGGTTATGGGTAAACAACAGTAAAGCAGAAAGGAAAGCCTCTTAGAGAACGTTTTCGTCTCTGTTAAAGCCGAGAGAGAAGTCTCTAAAGTCGCTATGGTCTGGGCGCTCACTCATGTCGTCCGTCTCGGGGACTCCATTACGATGCTCGCCCTATTAGCCGGCCTATGGTAATTCCTTAATTTCAGCCAGTCCCATGTTAACAATTGTACGGCGAAACTCGCTAATAGATATTTGTTTTCTCAGGGCATGCATGAAAAAGAAAAACTACCTCGGGTCATATTATTGTGGAACTTCTGTCGTCCTGTTCATTGTGGTTCCTCGACCCTGCTAGCCATTTTCTTGCTCGAACGGTAACCATTCATAGAACGTCCGGTGGTAGCCATTGGGCTAAGTCTCTATAAAGAGCCACTCACATATTTCTTTCTAGTTCGGTGTGAGATCAGCTAAATGAAGCTACGCTCATCATTGATGATCCACGACTCACTCAATTAGAGCATTAACTACTTTAAAGGCCAAAGATGCTTTGAATCGCTCCGCTGGTCGAGAGGTTGTCCAGTCATCTTGGTGAGGAATTTCGCTATGCCACCTGCTGACCAACCACTGTGAGTACTGCTTTAGCAAAGCCAATGGGAAGATCAATCCTAGGGCTCAATCTAGGCTGCCATCCAAGATGAAGATGGATTGAAGGGCTTGTCAGAGAGCTTCATAGGGAATTGTAGGATCCCTAGCTCGAAATACTGCTGCCAACCAGGAAGAAAGGGGGGGATAGTCGTGGGGAAATCAGATTCCATAGTCAACGCTAAGACAGACCAACTATTTCCTTTGTGATAGTCTTAGCTTGACATTTTCAAGCCATACTATCTACCCAAATGGATATGAAACTCACATTTTATCCTATAGTTCAAAGATCTAAGGTTTGAACTTCCACTAATGGGTTGCGAGCTATACCCCCGTTACTACTGGGTATTATTTCCCAGTAGAATAACTTGAACTATCACATTCATGAGGACTCAATTTCTCTTATGAGATGACTTGGCCTATTCACAAGGAATTTCCTTTTGAAATGGTTGGAAACACTTGTTCTACAAAAAGAATTGACTGGAAATATGGATGTTTGATGCTGAAAAGATGACAGGATGTCCGGCGATAGGTAGGGGATTGAGACAAAGTAAAGCAAAGACCGTCCTCCTCCATATTGTCAAATCCATGTGAACCACTTTCGGGAAAGGAGAGAGTTTCCAAAGTCGAGATGTTGGCACATCCAGCCTACGCGAAAAGTTAGTCTTCCCTGCGTCTAACAGCACGGAAATGGAAAATCTCAAAATAGGGTTGTTTCCACGCTTGTTATTGAAAAGGATCACTTCATGAGTGCTTGTTCCTCTTCTCTCCTGCGAGAGACGAGTCGAAGAAATTAGGTTAAGAATCAAAGCCTTTAAGGAGTTGGAAAGGTGAAAGGGCAGAAAACCAGAAAGATAGCCCATGCAGCTTCCACAGAAATGGATTTCTCACAATCCACAAGGTCTTATAAAAAAACTAGAAGAGGCGAGATGTCTTAAGAGAAATTGCCGTAGAATCAGACTGCCCAGTGTCCATTACAGATGCCGGGTCTCCCTTGATAGAAAGAACCAAAAGAAGCAGTTGATACAGCTTTTGGGTGAGGGTGGGTAGGTGACTCAATCGTCCAGAGGGAAGCTTCTGTGGAAGAAGGGAAGCAGCCGAGCTAGAACCAGAACAATTCACATTTATTTGACTGAAGATGTGGCTATCAAACCTGCGATGTCAGGGTCGTCATTTAGGGTTCATGGATGATTTTACCTGAACAGGCTAATTACTCACCTTTTGGTTTTAAGAATAGAGTGTCTGTGAGAAAGTGTGAAGAGGAGTGATGATCCCCGACCTTTTCTATTTGTTGTATTGAAATGAAAGAAGAGTCAAGCAAGGATCAACGTAGTTGAGAAGTCATTTGTACATCAACCAAAGCTAGCCATTGATTCCCCTTCCTGTGCTTAGGAGCACCAACCCAGAGATACAAAGCTCTTTATACATCTGCCTTTGACCTATCCATTGCTCTTTCACCCGTGGAAAGAGTCTCTCAGGGAGCTTCTGATGCTTCCTTCATAGGTTGCTGAAGAGTTCTTTCCCACAGATCTCTTTAGTGCGATCCATTTTCTGTCCTGAATGTACAAAAGGCCACCCTTTTACTTGATTTGATTAGATAGTTGACTCCCGATTGAAGCTGTCATCACTAAGCTAGCCCTACACAGGAGAATAGCGAACTGATTTCCTACCTTGAAATGCATGGGAAAAAGCCCTCCCACTCTCTTGACCGGCTTGTTGCTTTGAGTGATGAGTAAGCTGCTTCAGCTAGATGCACATCATGCTTTGGATCGGGGCGGTGGGAGATTTTCATTCCTAGTGGGTCATCACATAAGTGTGGGACTTCCATCAAGTTAGTTGGCAAGAGGAGTTTATGTTAGAATAGAACTCTCCCATTGTTCCCAATAGTTAGATTTTATGCCTTGAGAAGCAACCCAATGATAATTGGTTTCCAGAAGAAGAGAAGGTAGGGTAAAAGCTATCGAGTGCGTGCGGCAACAACCAGAGACAGGCGAGGCAGAATGGATCTCTTTCTTCTTGTTGACTGGATAACAATCTCGTACATCAGTTCAGGCAGTTCGAGCAGCTGAATCTTCTTTTCATTAGATAATGGATATCGAGATCGAGTTAGAGCTCACATAGAAAAGTGCACTATGGAAAATGCCGCAACCTCTCCGACTTCACGTGAGCCCAAAGTTTAAGAATTTCTTTCTTTTTTTTCTTTGTCACGATATTTTTTTGTTTCAATTTCCTCCCTTTCTTGCTCATCAACCGGGAATCAAGATTCGATCGGTGTGAAGTATGCGTGTTGTTCATCAGTTGAGTGATCCACCGGTGGAGAGTAAGCGAAGGTTATTCATTTTGAATGGTGATAAAGAGTTTTTCTTTTTCCTATGATGAGAGACGGGAAACCCATGTCAAACGTGTCGCAAATGGTCGCTGCAAGTTCAAGTTGTGACAATGAAAATTATTCCGCTTCTATGACAGCTTCCCCCTTCGTCGCTTCGGGCTAAGCATCTTTCGGCGAAGTAAAGGAGGCGACTAGTTGCTTCTGGCGAAGTAGCGAGCCTACCCTTCTCGAGCCTACTAAAATAGCGTAAGCTTACCAAGCCTAGTCTACTACAATAGGGCTACAACAAGCTTTCCCCCTTTATTTCTTGTGGGTTGCGCCTCACTGCAGCACTGAATGAATGAAATGAGTGGAGATCTTCCTTCCCCAACAACGGATGAGTGCCCTAGCGCGAAAGCCATTGCTTGTTCATTACCAAGAACTTCGTTGCCACTAGTGGCGAAGAGAAATTCTACCACCCTACCCAAAAACAACTCAGAGCCTAAAGAAAAGAGAGTTCAGTCTACAAGAAGCTGGTAGAGCTTTAGCCATTGCACTACATCCATCTATCCTACCTAAATAGTAACCTTTTTTTTGTTCAATCTTCAAATGATACTAGTGGAGACAAATTCCTTCTAGCTAATGAAGATACTACTCCAGTCCTTCCCATTCATTCCCAGTGGATCCTTCTTCTCCCTAAGAATTGAACAAACCAAGTTCACCTATACGAGGGTGAGGAATAAAAACCAACAATCAACTTTCCACTTTTGATGTCCCATGATTCTGCTAGTTTAGAAACTAAGGAGAAGGACAGGGGTAATTTGATCAGAAAAGTGATAACTATAAATTCTCCCCAAGTAGGATTTGAACCTACGACCAATCAATTAATAGCTGACCGCTCTACCACCGAGTTTTCGAGGAACAATGAACTTAAGGAAGCCGACTCTCATTCTTTGGACCAATCTATGACCGAACAAAAATGCGTTCGTCACTCTTTTTCACATACACCGGGAGAAAAGGTTACGATAGCAAGCTCCTCCCTGGCCGGAGAACCTCCAGGACAAGGGGGCGGCGGTCAACCATCCACTCTTGATAATTGTTGACTCAACATTGATTTCGTGCTTGAGTTGGTTTTTTATTACCATCCATTGTATCAAGTAATTCACTATCGGAAATTTCTCCACCGCGAATCTCATGCCATGCTTCTTGTTTCTCCGAATCGGTTCCTAGTTTCAGTCAATCAAGATTCGCTAGTTCCAGGGCTACGCACCTATAGATTCTGCATTCCCCCCTCACTGACCAAGGAGCAACAAGGTCGATCCATGCACCACACATCAAATCAAACTTGGTGAGGTAGAGTCCAAACAAGAAAGGCAGCCCAAACGAAAACAAGAAGAATGAGCTGACGAAGCAAGACCGATGCAGGTGCACAAGCGTATACCACGAGATGAATACTGACTGAGGACCTCCTTCGCCCTTGAGAAGGCCTTCCTAGCCCTAAATCAAGTTTTTGCCTCACTCAACCAGCCTATCCATCATTGGACACCCAAGACGAAGGGGAACAGGGTTCGCCCAGGCTCTACGAAGTTCCCAAACATCCAAATGGCCCAAAACCTAAGCTTTAAACAATTCAAAACTCATCAAAACGTAAAATCCAATCAAAGCTTAAAAACTTGAAAACTCAATACTTAAAGCTTGGATTACCTCTAATTGAGTTGTTTCCCAGCTAAATCCTCTGGCTAATAAGCTTCTAAACTTTCATAGAATCGCTATGACTATAACCTTGCTTGAATCCGAGTCCTAAAACTCGAGTTTCCTTCGAAAATGAAAATAGTGTCAAAAAGGGATTGGGGGGGGGGGGGGGAGAGAACATTCTAAATGTTCTTTTTATTTTTGGCTGGTTACTTCGAGCTTAAGTAACCTCAAGCAAATCCTAATGCTCAGGGTCCCAAAAACGCCCCCGGGTAAAATAGTCAAAATTCCTAGAATTGCCTCCTGGTCTCACTAACTCCTAATATATCATCAAAATAATCATTCCCATTACCCAATATCCAAGTAATGTAATAAATACCCAATTTACCCGTGACCCACTCCGAGTCAAGTATTGATCCCGTTGTGACTTTCCTACTAACTTTCTCCCTAGGATCGTCTCGTGCCAAGTAACCCAAACATATCCACATAGTAATGTAGTACCACACACATACCACATATATGCCAAATATACCCATAATGTGCCAAATTACAACAATTGCCCTATTAATCATAAATGGTTCCACAAGCACATTTACTATATCTAAACATGTATATCAATTCATATTAGAATATAACTCACATAATCACATAATGATGCACATATATATATCATATAATCACATAATTTGCCATCCTGGCCCCCTAATCAAGTCCCTAAGCCTTATTAGGAAATTTGGGACGTTACATTGTACATCTTGGTAGATCTCGGGTGAAGTGAATACTGAGTGTTGTGCACTTCTTAAATAATACTATCTCTTAATTCACCCTTTTCTGGCACACACACTCAGTTTCTATATCATAGCATGCCTTCACTTGTCAAGGAACAATCAGCATTTTCCGAGCTTTGTAGTGTTGACCTCTTCTTAAGAAGAAACTCGTCCTCTTGCTGTTTCTCCTTAATTTCCTCCATCAGTGTTGACTTAATTGTGAGGTTAGCTAGTTGTCCAGTTATTAACTCAATTCCGGACTTCTTAATATCATTGTGTAATTTTTGCGCTATCCCCTTAAGTGTTGATATTCTTCCATAACTCCGTCTACTAAGCGCGTCTGCCACGCCATTAGCCTTTCCTGGATGATACAAAATCTCACAATCATAGTTCCTTACTAGCTCCAGCCACATCCATTGCCTCATATTGAGTTCTTTTTGAGTAAAGTAGTACTTTAAACTCTTGTGGTCCATATAGATTTCATACTTTTCTTGGTACAGATAGTGCCTCCAAATCTTTAGAGCAAAAACCACCGCTGATAATCCCAAGTCATGGGTCGGGTACTGCTGCTCGTACTCCTTTAGCTGTCTCGAGGCATATGCGACCACCTTTCTGTCTTGCATCAAAACGCATCCAAGTCTCTGCTTTGACGCGTCACAATATAATAAAACCTTGGCCTTATCATTTGGGACGCATATAACTGGGGCTGATATGAGCTTGTCCTTTAATGTTTGAATGTTTTCTTCACACTTCTCTGTCCATGTGAACTTCTGCTGCTTCCTTGTTAAATTTGTTAAGGGTGTAGCTATTTTGGAGAACCCTTCAACAAATCATCTATAGTATCCCACCAAGCCCAAAAATCTCCCCACCTTAGTGGCACTCTTGGGTTTGGGCCAGTCCTTCACTGCTTTTATCTTGGCTGGATCTACTACTACGCCATTTTTAGACATAATGTGTCCTAGAAGTGCCACCTTCTCTAGCCAGAATTTGCATTTCTTAAACTTAGCTTATAGTTGATGATTTTTAAGACGTTCCAACATCATTCCCAGGTACTCTTCATGCTCGGATTTCATCTTTAACACCACAATGAACTTATCCAAGTAATCCTTAAATACTCGGTTCATAAGATCCATGAACGTGGCTGGTGCATTCGTTAATCCAAAAGACATTACTAAAACTCGCAATGTCCATAATAGGTTCGAAAAATTCTTTTTTGGGGTATCTTCTTCTCGTACTCTTAGCTGGTGATACCCTGACTACAAATCAATCTTTGAGAACATCATAGATTCTTGTAGTTGATCAAAAAGATCATCTATTTGGGGGAAAGGGTATTTTTTCTTGATCGTCACTTTATTTAGTTATCGATAGTCGATGCACATCCTCATGCTCCCGTCATTCTTTTTGACAAAAAGCACGGGTTCACCTTAAGGGGAATAGCTCGGTCGGATAAAATCCTAGTCTAATAGTTCTTGCACTTGTATCTTTAAATCCTTTAACTTGGTAGGCACCATTCTATAAGGAGCTTTCAAGATTGGTGCTGTCTCTGGTGCCAATTCTATTTTGAACTCGATTTCCCTACTCAGAGGTAATCCCGGTAGATCTTCTGGAAACACCTTGGGAAATTTGCATACAATATGTACGTCTTTTGGTTCGAGCTACGTCTCTTGTGACTTGTCCACCACATTAGCTAGAAATGTCTGGCAACCGCTACTGATTAACCGTGGAGCTTTGAGAGTCGAGACTATTGGTGTGCGAGTTTGAGAAACTTCTCCTTTGAAGGTGAATTGTTCTTCGCCTTTTATTTGAAAGTTGACTCTCTTACCCTTACTATCTATCGTTTCCCCATGTTTTGCTAACCAGTCCATGCCTAATATTAAATCATAATTCTTAAGGTCTAACTCGATCAAATCTACTAGTAACTCTCTTCCTTCGATTCTAATTACAACGCTATGCACCACCTACTAGACAACATTCTTTCCCCCGAGGCTAATTTCGTGACAAATTTATCTCTAAAAAGTTCGCATGGTTTATGTAACATCCCAAAAATTCTAATAGGGTTTAATGCCTTGATTAGTGTGTCAGGATGGCATAATTGGATATATATGTGTGATTTATTGATTAAATGCATGACTATGTAGCATGCATGATTTATATAATAATATGAATATATTTATATTCATGTTTATGAACATTAAATATGTATGTGGGCCCGTTCTTATTTATAAGGGCATATTTGTAATTTTGGCATGTTGTAGGAATAAATGTGATTATATGAGTTAAATGATTAAGACCACATTATTATGTGAATATATTTGCCGTATACAACTCGAGGCGATCCTAGTGAGCGGATTAGCAGAATAGTCACATCTGGGTATAATACCTGGCTCGAGGTGAGCTTAGGGGTATTTTGGGAAGTTTAATTTATATTTGAGATTTATTGAGTAATGGGTAAGTATTTGGTAGTTAGTTGGGCATGATGGGATTAATTGTGAATTTGTAGGACGATTCAAGGAATTAGCGGGAAACGGGGAAAAAGACAGTTTTACCCTTAAGAGCAATTAGAGGGTTGAGTTGACTATAGGGGCATTTTGGTCCTTTTTAGTTAAGGGATAAACTTAGTGGAGACTCTAGGAATAATCAGAACCCACCAGAATTTCTCAAACTGTCAACACTCTCTCGCCCCTCACTCACGTTCTCTTTCTCCCTCTATTGTGCCTAAGAGGGTTTTGAAGCTTTGGAGGAGAAAACTTAAGGAATTAAGCTTGAGGGCTGGGAAAACTAAGGTTAGGACTTTGAGGTGCAACTCAGGAACAACATCAGCATCATCAAGGTAAGAATTTTAGGTTGATTAATCTGTTGAATTCCATTAGAAATTTTGGCTTGCAAGGAAGTAGACTTTTAAGTCTGATTTTGAGTGTTGGGTGAGGGAATGTAGTTGTTTATGAAATTTCTGTGATGTTTGGGCTGTATGAATGAGGATTTTAGGCATGTGGCTGGTGTTTGGGGTGTAAATTATTGGGTTAATCTGGGAAAAATGTTGGAGAAATCTAGGGATTTCTGGGTTCACCAGGGTGCGCCATGTCACGGGCCGGCTATTTGGGTACTCCAAGTAGACGGAATGTGCGGCACTTGCAGACACTTCAAGCTAGCAAGTCAGCCTACAACACACACCTGCAGGCAAACAAACTCAGTGGTTAGCCACATACACATCTCGGACATGCAACGGGCACTAACGAAGTATGAGCAAGCACAAAGCAAGTCATTCCTTGGAACGTCCACACAACACAAAGCACACAACAAGGCAAGTGGCACGCAATGGCCCAACGAAGATAACAAACAAGTAACACATAGGCAACAAGGGAGCATACAAGGGCAAGTATGGATAAACATCATTTTATTAATATATAGCCTTGATAGGGCAAGGGAGTACACAGCTTTGGCCCCTATCTGCTGGTGGCCATGGTGCTTCCCTAATTCACCAGGTCACCTCCCCCTAAAGAGCCTTCTAGGGATACAAGGTCTTCCCAGTAACATATATGCTTTTTATCTGGGAGACATATGCATAATTACAAAACTGCCACTACCCTACCTCATGAGGTTGCTTGGTGCAAGACTTGACTAATGATCAAGCACCAAAGCATGCTCACTTAAAAAATGGCCCCATGTGGGTGTGCGAAAGGGGCAGCACGCCACACTCTTCCCCACTCAATTCTTCGGCGTCCTTGACGAAGTAGCTAGTAGATATTCAATCTTCTGCGTGAGCTTCTTCAAGTCTTTCGCCCTCTCCCAGTTGATCTCATCATCTGCGAGCCCCTTCCATTTTACCAAATACTCCTTATGCTTTTTACTGTCAGTGGTGACTGTCCTTTCCGCCAGGATTTCTTCAAGTTGACACTTGCTCCTTGGCTGAATGTTGACTTCTCCTCTGGTTGACTGGTTGCACTTTGGATTTGCTGGATCTTCATGATATGGCATCAAGTTGCTGACGTGAAGGACAGGGTGTATCTTCATCCATGCTGGTAGGTTGACTTTGTAGGAAGTTAGGCCAACTTTTGAGATGATTGAGACCGGACCCTCGTACTTGCGAACGAGTCTGATGTCTTTGTCCTCTCAAAATCTCAATTGTTCGGGCCTCATCTTGATAAACACTAAGTTACCTGCTTTGAACTCCAGTTGTCTGCGCTTCTGATCTGCCCACTTATTCATTCTTCTTGATGCTTTTTCTAAATAAGCTCGGGCAATCTCTATCGTTTTCTTCCATTCTTTTGTAAAGTGACAGGCTCGCGGGTTCCGGCCGCGGTATTCATCCACTGTGTGGGGCAATAGTGGCTGCTGTCCATTAACAACTTCAAAAGGACTCTTATTCGATGAAGAACTCTTTTGAGAGTTGAAGCAAAATTGAGCTACATCGAGTAGTTGTGGCCAATTTTTCTGATTGGCATTGACAAAGTGGCACAAGAAGCGACACACTCTCCCATGGTCGGCTTGGGACTCGCAACGACTCCAACAACCCAGGTGTCTTGTTCCTATCGACCTTGTCTTGCTGACAGACGAGACAAGTCTTGGTGTACTCCACTACATCATCTCACATTTGTGGCCAGTAGTATCCCTGCTTCAAAAGGGCGTGCGTTCTCTGCCACCCTGGATGACCTGCCCACAATGTAATATCCGTTTTCCCGGAAGGGCAATTTCGTAATTTTTCCCATTGTGTGCATCCTTGTCATTTTTTTTTCTTTTCCTTTGATGGATTATTGGATATGTATGACTTCCAATGGAAATAAAATTCATGGTTTCTCATGTTTGAGTTTTTGTGGAATCACAACATGAGAATAATGTCAAGTGAATAAATAATGGCTCGGGTTAAGTTATTTATTTATTTAAAAATTATAATAGTAATTATTATTATTATTATGAGCATAATAGTAATAATAATATGCTTGAAATTATTTTATCTTATTATGTGTAATTTTTGGTTTGCCATAATATTAAATATTAGAATTTGCGAAAAGACCATAATACCCTCAAGTTTGGGATTGGTTCAAGGGGCATTTTAGAGACTTTATTTCTTCTGTTTTAACATGATTAAATATTCATAAAATTGGTTAAATTTTCGAAATTTAACTGATAATATCAGTTGTGGAACTTAGTCAATTTATTTTATTTTTTAAAGAAAAAAAAAATCCTTGAAAAGAGGATTTTACCACTTCAAACGCTAACTTATATTTTTAAACCTATTCTAAAACGTGTTACCATGATAATCTGATGGAGAAATCGTGGGAATATTGAGGGAATCAAAGCATTGAAGAGAGAGAGAGTGTTATTATCGTTTTTTTTAAAAGAGAAGAAATTTTTGAGTTCTTGCACTTGGGAAAAATCTGGGCAGTAATGAACATTGTAGAATCATTCTAGGGGAGGAAATAAATATTTTGAGTGTGAGAAATACATTTATAAAGCCTCGGATTGTGATTCACCATTTTTATCCAAGAAAATGCATATTCTTGGATAATTTTGGATTTAAGTGTGTTCAAGAGTGTATGGTGTGCGTGGTTGGTGATAAACAAGCTTAGGGGACTCCAATAATCGGTTTTGACGTGAACAAACGGGCTGAAATGGTCTAGAGCAAGAAAAACTAATTTTGAGCTCCATTTTTGGCGGTACACCGGACTCGGAGAAGAAGACTTCGGAACAAGGGGTTACGGACATCTTTTTGGGCTGGGGTCTATTGTTTTGAAGTTCTGGACATAAGGGGATCATTTTCCAAGCAAGAGAAGGGTTGGAAAGCAGAAAAACTCAGCCATAGAGTCGCCGTCGCCGGAGAAGAAGACAAAACCGGCGATATTTCCGGCGAACCCGATCTGGGTGTTTACTGAGGTGTTTTTTTTTGTTTTTCAATCTTAAAAATTAGTATATTAATTTTAGAGCATTTTCCCCTGGTTTCATATTTTTCTGATTTTTCTTTGAATTATTATGATTTATTGAAGTTTAAATAAATATTAATTATGAAAAATATTTTTATTGTTCAGAAAAATATGATTTTATGTTTCAATGATATCTGTATCATTTAGAATGGCTTTGTATGTTTAGATTTAAGTTTTGATCGTATTTTATAATTTTCTTCAATTATTTACTTTTAAATGTGTGATTTAAGAAAATAAATGTGGAAAATTATTTAAAGTATTCTAAAAATTCTGAGAATTTTTTTATATATTTAAAATGAGATTATAAGGCTCCCTGTAATTTAATTTCGAATTTGTATCATTTATGTAATTTTCATGATTTATTTGGCTTATTTTATATTTTAAATATAACAAAATATTAATGCTACTGTTCTGAACCCTAGGTAATTTTTACGTATTACTGTAGGGTGTAGAAACTGATCTATATAGTTAGATTCTATTTTTAATCAGTTATAGATTTTTCTTCAATTAATTATTTTTCTATAAAATTAATTAAGAAAAATAGTTATTTTGCCCAGAAAATTCTAAAATAATTTTTATAAGTTTATTTTGGATTTTTTAAACAGTTCTGTATGTTAGTTTGAATTTTGGGCTGGTTGTGTATTTATTTCTATTATTTGGGTTTCATTTGAGAAATTGAGATAAAATAATTTATAAATGTTAAAAATTATTTTTCTGGTCTTATATGAGAATTTGCTGATTATTTAGGGTTTTGGAAAAGTTATTTATTAAATTTTGTTGTCATATGATAATTTTTATAAAATTATTGAGTCTTTAATGTAATTATGATATTAAAGGGTATTTTGGTAATTTTCACATAAAAAGTATTTATATGAATTCATGCGATATGTTAGAAACATCATTGTTTGTGTATGTGACATGATGGTTTGAACATTTTGTGGAAATTGTTTTAATTTACGTGTCATGCATGTTAAAATGACATAGTTAAATTATTTCGATAATTAAGGTTTCGAAATAAAACCTTAACGCCTATTTTATTTTTCCTAAATTTTCGCTGTGTAATTGGACGTCTAGGAGCTAGCGGTCATCGAGGTGACGCAGCGAGTGGTTCGAGATACGTCAGCGGAAAACGCACTGTTTAAGGTAAGAAGAGTGGACATCTGCGCACAGGGTGTACGTTATGCGTGCGACCTTGTTTTCTTATTTGTTTAATTATGTAATTATTTTGTGACTTGAATTGTTGCATTAGGTTGACTAGCATGAGGATAGTGCTAGAGATTTTAGTTAGTAGACATGCTAAGAGGATAGAGTAGGCATGCTGCTAGATTTTAGCTGCTTGTGTGAGTATAGCACTTGCAGGAATTATCTTGGGTGTGTATAACTCAGGATAATAGGATGCCACCACGGAACTGCCGAGTGTGAGTACAGCGCAGGCAGGGCAACGATGTCTCGAGGGAACAGCCGAGTGTGAGTACAGTGCAGGCTAGACTAGTAGCCACCGTGGGAATGTCGAGTGTCAGTACAGCGCAGGCAAGGCAGATTACATTTCATGTCCGATCAACATGACTTGTTAGTATTTATGTGTGTGAGTGTAACACACATTATGTTAGTGTGATATAGTGTTTATATATCGCACGATGATTATTATGCTTATGATGTTTAGTTGAAAGTTTATGTTTTTTGGTTTGGGGAGTTATGTCCTACATAGCTCTTCTTACTGGGCGTTAGCTCACGGGTACTCTGTGTGCAGGTAAAGGCAAAGCAAAGCAGTGAGTAGTGCGGGCTCGAGGCATGGACGGAACATGTTAGAGGCTGGGCTCCAGTTATTTTATGTTTTTAGAAAGAAATGTTATGTTTTTAAATTTCAGACTTGAATGGTTATTTTCTTTATGTTTTTGTTATTAAACCTAGCGTCCAACATTTTTATTTTTAAATAATGAGATCTCATTGTCTGTTTAAATTTTAAATAAATATTTTCTCTTAGTGTCTTAAAGTATTTATTGTTTATTATTTTTAAATGGACTCCCTAAGTAACATTTCGGGAAATCGGGGCGTTACACACAAGGTGTCATGACACTCACTTAGTAATGTATTCCGCAAATCTCCAGCTTTTGGAACATACAAGTGGCCCCCTTTGGCCCACAGAAGATCATTCTCCACCCAGAAGTGGCGAGTCTTGCCTTCTTTTACGAGCTTCAGGATGGTTCTAACAACCGGGTCTTTCTCCAGGTTTTCTTTGATGCGTTCCTTGAGTGGAGTGTTCACTACGCTAGCTGACAAACTAGCCAAGATCTTTAGAGTCGCCAAGTTTGCTTTGTGACTCAAGGCATCAACTGCCTGGTTCAAGCGTCCTGCCCTGTGCTCAAAACGGAAGTCGAATTCTGCCATGAACTCCTGCAATCGAGCCTGCTTAGGGGTCAATTTCAGCTGTGTAAGGAAATGACTAACTGCTGCATTATCCGTCTTCACCACGAACTTCGACCCCAGCAAGTAATGTCTCCACACTCGCAAGCAATGGATAACTGTGAGGAGTTCCTTCTCCTGGGCAGTATACCGCCTCTCAGCTTTAGACAACCTGCGACTCTCATATGCTACCGGGTGGTCTTCTTGTACTAGTACCCCTCCCAAAGAATAGTCTGAGGCATCTGTCTGTACTTCGAAGGGCTTGCTAACATCTGGCAAGGCAAGAACATGATCCTTCATCATGGCTTCCTTCAAACTCCTTAATGCTTCAGTACACTTGCCAGTCCACGCCTAAGTCACACCCTTTTTTAGCAGCTCGGTCAAGGGTGTCGCTCTTCTTGAGTAGCCATCCATAAATCACCTATAGTAGTTGGCTAGGCCTAAGAAATAGCGGAGTTCTTTCACGTTTGTCGGGGCTTTCCATTCTTGGATTGCCCTCACCTTCTCCAGATCCATACGAATTCGGCCACGTTCCACAACATGGCCTAGGAACTTGATGCTCTCCTGTGCAAATGAGCATTTCTCGCGCTTCACATATAGCTGGTTCTCTCTCAAATTCTGAAACACTTGAGCCAAGTGTTCTTGATGCTCTTCAATCGTGGTGCTATAAACCACGATATCATCCAAGTACACCACCACGAACTTATCTAGATACTCGTGTAATACTTGGTTCATCAGTGTGCAGAAAGTGGCAGGTGCATTTGTCAACCCAAACGGCATTACTCAAAACTCAAATGCTCCATATCGAGTAATGCACGTTGTCTTTGGTTCATCCCCATCTGCGATCCTCACCTAATAATAGCCTGATCTCAAGTCCAACTTTGTGAAGTATTTGGCTCTACTTAGTTGGTCGAACAAATCAGCAATCAGAGGGATGGGGTAGGTGTTGCGAACTGTCACCTTGTTGAGATCCCTATAATCAATGCACAATCTCAAGCTCCCATCATGTTTCTTCTGGAATAGCACAGGTGTGCCAAATGGTGCCTTCGACGGTCTGATGAAGCCTGCCTCCAATAACTCCTTTAATTGTTTCCTCAACTCTTCTAGCTCAGGGGGTGCCATTCTGTAAGGCGGTTTTGTTGGAGGTTTCACTCCCGACACCAGCTCTATCTGGTGATCAATCCCCCTCTTTGGTGGCAAGGCTTTGGGGAGTTTATCTGGCATCACATCCCCATACATCTTCAAGACCCTCGTAATTTCTAGTGGAACAATCTCTTCCACTGATTCTTCGAACACAGTGGGTACTGCTACATAAGTGGGCTCCGGCTTCTTCACACCCTTCTTAAACTATAAAGCTAATAGAAGCTTCACACCACGGGGTGGTTTCACCTTTGCGGGCACCATTGAAGGAGTCTCTCCCATTATGAGCAAACTCCCAGTGGCTGGAATTGGGATGGCACCTTTCTCGGTTAGAAAGTCCATACCCAATACTACATCAAAGTCGTCCATATGGACTACCACTAAGTCAGTCTGCCCCTCCCACGTGTCGATTTTAACTTTTACGCCTTTAGCCACGCTAGTTGTGGCCAAGGCCTTGGAGTTGACCGCTTTCATATGGCCTGCATCTTTCTCCAGTTTTAATCCTAGTCGCTTTGCTTCGAGTTCTGAAATGAAGTTATGGGTGGCGCCAGTATCGATCATCACACTTTTGGCGGGATTGTCGTTGATGGTGGCATCCACGAACATTAGCCCCTTCCCCAGGGTCTTCTTCCCTTTTTCGCCATGCTTCTTGAGAGCATTCAACAGGCAGACAACGCCCATGTGCGTGTACTCTTCATCCTCCTCTTCTCCTTCGCCCTGTTCTTCTTGGCCAATGAGGGCATTCAACTTGCCCCTATAAGGGCAAACTGCCGACTTATGTGGTCCTTTGCAGAGCCAACAAACTAGCAGCTTCCTCCATGCAGCAGCATCTGTACCGCTGGAAGAACTGGACTTTGATGTCCTCTTCTCTCCCCCACTCTTCCCCTGCCATGACTTCCTAGACTTCTTACTCCCAGCGCTACTTGAACTGGTTGGAGGGGTAGCCCTTTTTGGCAAGTTTCTCTCTGGAGTGTAGTCTGTCAAGCGTTTAGCAGCAGCTTGAGCGGTGGCTAGGTCAAATACACGCTGTCTCTGAAGTTCTTGCTTGGTCCACAGTTTCAATCCCTCGAGGAAGCAGAAGAGCTTGTTTACTTCGGACATGTCCTTTATATCGAGCATTAGTCTTGAAAACTTCTTCACATATTCTCAAACTGCCCTGCCTTTTTTAAGCTCTCTCAACTGGCGTCGAGCCATGTAGGCGACATTTTCTGTCAGATATTGCGTCTTCAGTTCTCTCTTCAGGTCTACCCAAGATGTGATGGTGCACCTACCATTCTTTATGTCGTCATACTTTGTCCTCCACCACACCTTGCCATCCCCAGACAAGTACATGGTAGCCATGGCGACCTTTCCTCTTCCGAATCGGCCCGCACGACTCTAAAATAGTGTTCCATGTGAAAGAGGATATTTTCCAAGTCCTTTGCGTCTCTATCCCCGTTATAGGGCCTCAGCTTGGACACTTTAACTTGGCCACATTCCATACCTATCGGCCCTGTTGCAGGTGCATTCCCAACCGCTCACATGGTTAGGTTTACTTTTGTAGTTAGCTCAGCCATTTCTTCTCTGAGCACGGCAACTGCCTCCCTGCAGTCTTCCGTAGTGTCATTTATGGAAACTTATTATTCCTTCAGCATGCACTCCACCCCCGCAATGCGCTCATCCCACTGAGGGGAAACACAAGTACTTGTTGGAGTGTTTCTTTGCTCCAACGCGATTATTCTGGATAGGAGAACATCATTTTCCTTCTCTAGCGCAGCTATGCGATTGCTTGCATCTGACGACCCAGAGTTATGACTTGCAGAGGAAAGATCCCTGAACCTTTCGTCCATGCCATCTAATTCCCCCACATGCTTCTCAAGTGCTTCGATCCTTTGAGTGTTTCTCACCATTAGTGTGTCTTGCCAAGCTTTCTCTAACCTAGCTCTATTTGGGTACTCCAAGTATACGGAATGTGCGGCACTTGCAGACACTTCAAGCTAGCAAGTCAGCCTACAACACACACCTGCAGGCAAACAAACTCAGTGGTTAGCCACATACACTTCTCGAACATGCCATAGGCAATAATGAAGTATGAGCAAGCATAAAGCAAGTCATTCCTTGGAACGTCCACACAACACAAAGCACATAACAAGGAAAGTGGCACGCAATGGCGTAACGAAGATAACAAACAAGTAACATATAGGCAACAAGGGAGCATACAAGGGCAAGTATGCATAAACATTGTTTTATTAATATATAGCCTTGATAGGGAAAAGGAGTACACAGCTTTGGCCCCTATCTGCTGGTGGCCATGGTGCTTCCCTAAGTCACTAGGTCACCCCCCCTAAAGAGCCTTCTAGGGATACAAGGTCTTCCCAGTAACATATATGATTTTTGTCTGGGACACATATGCATAATTACAAAACTGCCACTACCCAACCCCATGAGGTTTCTTGGTGCAAGACTTGACTAATGATCAAGTACCAAGGCATGCTCACTTACAAAATGGCCCCATGTGGGCGTGCCAAAGGGGGAGCACGCCATACGTCGTGACCCAGTTCATTGGCGCTGTGGCTCGCGTTCCCCAGAAGGCCCTGGGGGGCTTGTCGACTTGTGGGCACGCCGTGACCCTAAAGGGCGAGTCGTGGCTTGCCTCCTCCCTAGAATAAGAGGTTGGCGCCTCTGACTTGGGGCGTGATGGGACCCTTAGGGCTAAGTCATGACCCGCCTAGGCATCCATAGCCTAGGTTGTATTTTAGGCTCGGGGACTTAAACCTAAGCGCTCGGGACGAATTCTACTACCCGGTTTAGTAAAATTTGAGATTCCGAAGGTTAGTATTTGATTCCAAATCATTTAATTGGATTATATTTTTTATAGTTATCCATTGTCGCTCGTGACTAGGGTTATTGTTAAGGCTTAGGACTGGGGATCGTACTCGGGACTCGAGGTAAGAAAACTGCACCCAAGTTATGAATGGGACTGAGATTCCCTGTGAATGAGTATATGTGTTTTGTAACCTATATATTTGTTTTGTATGATGTGAAAATATGACCTAAGGGAGCCAGGGCTGACATTGGGCGTATTGAATGCAGCTCAGCAGAAGCGAGTCGGGATAAGCTAAATAACTAGAGGGCTCGACCTAAGGGCGCCGACCCTTATTTGACTCTATTAAGATTGATTTTTATGTTTGGATTAAACTATTATCGTTGCCTAGTTTAACACTTGTGTTCTTCTTATTAATTGAATTTGTTGGTCTAAAGTTTGTTATATACACTTGTTGTTGTTTTTGCTTGTTGATTTTAGTTTTCTTGCTGGGTTTTGGCTCATGGGTGCTACGTGGTGCATGTAAAGGCAAAGGAAAGCTGGACCAGCCATGGGTTGGAGATCTTTGGGGGCGGTGTGTACATTGGCAGCTACTCGACCGCTACGGCCGAGGGATTTACAAGGATTAGAGCTCAAAACTGTCTTTTTCCATTCAGACTGGCTATTGTTGTATTAACTTTTGAGGGTTGTATCTGCCATGCAAACACTATTTTTGGGTTCCCATGTATCAAACTCTTGTTTTAATGAAAGTCAACCATTCAACGATCAAAATCTTTTAACCCTAACTTGTCAGTTGACTTTAGAAACACATTTATGTTCAAATGACTTAATTAGTGAGTCTTACATTATTTTAAACACACAGTGTAACGGTCTTGGTTACCCAAGGCGTTATAGTTTATCTAAGCTATCAATCATATTCATATAGTCAAAAGAATGCGTAGCTCCTGAATCAAATAAAACATTACATGGTTTGGGAGAGATATTGACCTAACCTGATACTACTGTATTGCTAGTTTATCCTCACCTTTTATAAGAGTGAAAACTCTGGCTGGTACTAGTTTTCTCATCCTTCTTTTGGTTTCTCAATTTTGGGCAGTTCTTCTTGTGATGACCCTCTTCTCCACAATTGAAGCATCCCGTGGTCTTATATCGACACTCTCCTGAATGTTTTCTTTTGCAGATTTGGTGCTGGGGATATTCTACGTAAGGCCTTTTGTTTTCGTTGCCTTCCAACATAGTTTATCCTTTCTTGTTAGCCTTTTGGTTTTGACCACTATCATGTTTCCTCTTGTGGTCGTTATGTTCGTTGTTGTTCTTTTTAGCGTCCCTCCTGGGCGCTCCTTTTTTCCAGATTCTATCCTCTGATTGTTCAGCTTCCAAGGATATTTCCAATGTTTCTACCTACGTGGTTACTCCCTAAACTAGCCTCAAGTCTCGAGCTATCATTGGCTTCAGTCCTTTTACGAATCTTTGAATTCTTAGCTTCTCAGTGGGTACTGTGCCCGCTGCGAACTTGGCCAGTCGGTCAAATTTTCTAGCGTACTTCGTCACAGCCGAAATCCCTTGAGTAGCCGCGATGAATTAGTCCACCGTTGTGGTCAGAATCGCAAGACTGTAATACTTTTTGTTGAATACCTTGACAAACTTGTCCCATGTCATGACGTTTACGTCTCGGGTTTGCTTCACTATATCCCACCAGATGCGGACGTCTTTCTTAAGTAAACTCAAAGTGCATGAGACTCAGTCCTCGCTCCCCAATTGCATATGTTCTAAGATAGAATCTACCGAGCCAAGCCATTCTTCTGCTTCTATTGGGTGTGATCTGCCATCAAAGTTCGGTGGTTGCTGCTTCCTAAAGCGTTCATATACTGCCTTGTAGCGAGGCTCTGCCAACTATAGCAATTGTGCTAACAGAACGACTTATTGCACCACTAGTTTTTGTTGTGCTTGGTTTATTTGGAATTCTTCTTCTCTCATCTCTGGCTCTGCCCTAAGACATGTATTTTCTCTTTCCAAGTTATCTCGAGCGACAGTAGATGCCAGTTCTTCTGCTACATTAGGTGCTTCTGGCACTCCCGAGGCTGCTGGCATGTTTGGAAATTCTTCATATATGGGGGTGGCGGATACTCTTCTTCCTCCCCCTCTTCTCCTTCCTCGCCCTCTTTCCTATCCTCTTTCTTGGCCATTTAGTCTTTCAGATCTCCTTGATTCCCGCTCCATAATTCTTTTCTATTTCCCCAAAAGAGAAAAATTGTAAAAGCTAAGACAAACAAAACAAGCAGAAGTTATAACTTAGCCTATTGTTCTACGGTCTATTAGGTCCATCTATCTACTCAAAACTACCCTATTATAATTAAATCCAACTTGGGTAATGGGCCCCCTAACTTCCATGGAGGAGGGCTGGTTTCAGTATATCGTACCTACTACTAAGGCCCCCTAACTTCCACTTGAACCCAAAAAACATGAATTTGAACCATTTCTTTATTAATTGTTATTCATTTTAATAAGGTGCGATCTAATAATGCAAAGAAAATGGGCATTCGCAAATGGGCTAACCCATAAGAGAGAAATTTAAACTTTACACTTTCAATTGAATATAAAATTCTTAACATTTACTAATCAATGAAAATAAAAGAAAATAACATGTTTTATTAAAATAAGAAATTATTTACAAACTAGCGAAAAATTGCCAAAAATAACATAAAATAAAACTTAACGATGTGTTCTTGTATTCATCTATTCTTCCACATCGAATCCTTCTTCTAGCACGTCCTGAGTGAAGTCCTCATAATCCTCTTGGGTGTAAATAAATCTTGAAGTGAAAGGAACATGACTAAGAAATCCTTCCTTAAGGTTGTCTGGTAACTGATGAACCTTTTCTCCTATTTCTCCATTTGGTAATATGACATCTTCAAATATTCTAAAATTTCGTGCAAACCTATCCATAAATATGTCGTATTTATCTTCAACAAGTACATCATGATCAAATAAATCTTCGTTCCATTCTATCTTTAAACTCGGTTCTGCTAGCGGTAATTTGGCTGAGTGCATGAGAACTATGAACTTCTCATGTGATTTTAAGAGGGGTGTATGACTACCAATAATCTTTTCTATCTCCTTGTGATTTCAGTTAATTCTAAGAAACACCTTTTCGAACTCATTCTAATAATCAAGGTCGATTATTCTTCTTATCGCCTTAACTTTTCTAACAACACTTGGGTCCATTAAGCTAAATTATGAAAATAACACAAGAGAAACATTACAAAAATATTTCAAAAATGATTATGCTTACTTTGTAGCGAGTTGGTCCTTTGTAGCTGTCGTGTGTATTTCGTGAGAATGTTCAGGACCAATATAGTTGTCGCTCTGGTACCACTTGTAATGCCTTAATTTCTCTTAATATTATAAAAAACACAGTGATGGATCATAAACACAAGTATTGTCGTAAAAAGCAAAGGGGTCCCATGTTTTTACAAAAACAAAATAATAGTCTTTAACAAAATAAAATGAGCAACATAAGAAACAAATGAAAAACTTACAAGAAAATGGTTTGCAAATAAAATCATAGGCCCATTGATCATTCCTCGACTATATGGTCCTCAACTATATGGTCCCCACGAATACATCACTAAGCTTTTAGGTCCCACTTGCCACCAACCTTTTTATCCTCAACTATCTGCACACCAACATAATAACGAGTGATCTTCTAAGCCCAGTGATATCGCCAAATAAACTCCTAAGCGGTCGTAGTAGTAATCAAGCTATGTAGTATCCACAAAGAGGTAAAATACAAGTAAAAAGAAAGATTAGTAAATTAGAAATAAGAAACTTAGAAATAATGTAACTTTGAATAAGAATAATTTTTAAACACTAAATAAACAAAATTAAAGAATTAGAATCAGAAAGAAAATATGGAAGGCGCAAGTATGTATTAAACAATTTTAGTGTTTTTTAGAGGCATTTTTCAAGTATGTATTCTCTTTGTTTTGTAATTTCTATTCTAGTTATGAGTTTCTAATCTTTTTAAGATTATTAAGGTGATGATGAAACAATATGTAACTAGATAGTATTTCTTTTGTATGTTGATTTCCCATTTGTGCAACTAAGTTTATGGATTTTTCTTTTTCAAATTTTTCTTTCATCTTAAATATCATGTATTTTTTATTGTTGGCACATATTTACACTTTTTTCTTCATTAGTGCAAAATCATAATATTCTTTTATTAAGACGTGCCATTAAATTGTGCACATCAAATTCTTAGAACAAAAATATTATGTTTAGCCTTATAAATAATATTCATTGATTTATTTTTTGTTTCTTTAGATTGATTCACACTAAATACTTTGAAATTATATCTTAAAAAGTGAAGATAATTCCTATATTTCTATAATAACTTGTGCTTAAATAGAATATCTAATTTGAATAAGTGATGGTTTGATTAATTTCTACTATTACTAAAACTTGAGAATCAATATACTTATAAATATTATTGAACTTATATTTTGTGGATTCTATTATCTTAATAATCTTTCTTCTACCATCTTGTTTACAATTATTAATTTAGTTATACATATTGTATTTAATTTCTTTATTATTGCCTTTATTTGATTTTCTTGTCACAATATCCCATCATCAACGTTTGGAGTTAGGTTAGAGTTTATTAATGTTAGTTTAAAATAGTTTTCTTTTGGATTTTAGACAACTCCTTTGAGTTCGACATCATTGCTTACATGAACTCTATACTATATCTATGATTCGTACACTTGCGATTTACATATTTAAAACGTACCAATTTTTGGTCCATTACAAGTAGATCTGATTCTTCTTTTCTTTGGTCTTCCAGCTTTCTCTTTTTCAAATGGAGGCAACACTATGATAAAAGTTTGGTAATTCTCAATCTTGTTGTTTCCCTACTAGATACACAGTTTTGTCATATGTTTCTAACCATACTTTTGTTGTGTAGTAATGTGAACAATAATCGTATAGGTCTATGTTCATCTCCTTCATCACAGCAAGAGCATGACCACATGGCATTTCATCATTTTGAAATCTATTTCAAGTGCAAGTTCGTTCTTTGAGATTTACAATCCATTATTTATCTTCTTTGAATGCCTCAAATAGATATTCATTTGGTGGCTTAATCTATATTATATGTTGCATAGGTACAGTAGCAACATTAGAGCAACACAATAGCAACAATATTGACTGCCAGAAATAATTGAAAAAAAAACTAAAAAATTGAGCAATCTTACAGTTAGTCTCAAAGTGTATACAAATTTGTTGGTGAGTGCTTGTTCTGCAACAGGTGTCAATCTTGTCATTGTTTGTTGTGCTTGTGTCCTATTAGTGTATGTCCAATCTTGGAGAAATACACGCAAGCACTCCAATAGTGTTGTTACCGGTACCTCTCTAGCTATCAGGTTGGCTGAGTTCAGTGACTCAACAATATTGGAGGTCATTTTTGAGTACCTTTTGTTTTTGGAATAGAATCTTGACCATTTCTCATATCCAATTTTCTCCAAATAAGGCCTAATTCGCTTATCCAAGATGTCAAGCTCCTTATATGATATTCAAATTTCTTTTCCAGTGAACGTTGTTGCTGTGCCAAAGAAAGGTATGATGTATTCCTTTGCATGTTTCTTGTAGGATATTTTCAATTTACTTAACATGTGGAACATGCAGTAGCCATGTGTTATTTCTGGGAAAACTTTTTTTGTTGCTTTGATGATGCTTTCATGTTGATCTAATATTATACACTGGTCTTCTCTAACTCCATAGGCTTCTCTTAATTTTTTGAAAAACCACTCCCATGACTTGTCATTATCAGAATCTGCTATACAAAAAGCAAGTGGGAAGATTTTACCTCCTACATCATGTGCACTTGCAGAGAGCAACACTCCTCCATAAGCAGCCTTCAAAAAAGTGTCATCAACAACTATTATAGGTTTACATTTTTTCTAGCCTCTCAAAGATGCATTCAATTCCATGAATACAATCAGAAAACTGTCATCTTCTCCTTTTTCGATGTTGACTATTGATCCAGGGTTGGTTTTTTGTAGCATGTACAAGTAACCCAGTATAAGGCTATAAGATTCTTTTGCCTTTCCTCGTAATTTGTTGAGTGTGTTCTCCTTACTTCTCCATGCTTTCATATAATTCATTTTTATACCATATCTATCATTCAAGTCACCTCTGATGTCTAGTGGAGTGCATGTTATTTTTAGGTTGAGGAACTTTGGCTTGATGTAGTTGCCTATTAATTTTGATGTTGCTTGTTGTTAATCGCCGAATCTGATTTCCAAATAGCATGTGTGTATTTTGTAATATTTTCTTATGATAAATTCTTGTGTTGTTCCATTTCTTGAATCTATTATGAAACACTTGCAGTTTTTGTCCAAAAAAATAATGTTGTATTCTTTAGAGCATGATTTCAACACCTTATATTGGAAGTGGTTTGTTATTGCAAAGTAGCTGAGAATGCTTTTTTATTGTTGCCTTGTCTTTTTAGATCTAGCCAATTTGGATTTCGAGATGGCGGGGGTTTGTGATGATGAGTGCATCTATAGTGTCAAACAGGCGGTCCTTATTCTTGTTGTTCTCCAGCTGCTCTAACATTTCTGCAATGACTAACTTTGCATAGTCAATGAAGTCAAATGATTCATTGATTTCTTCTGTAATTTCATATTCTTGTTGCTCTATGGTTGATTCCGTTGTTCATGGACCATTCTCAATATCGTCAATTGTGTTGTAATTGTTGGCTCTTTATATGCATAGAATGGAATTGAATTTGATGTTGTTGCCATGTTGTCCACTGTGTTCACACATAACAGATATCTTGTGAAGTCAGACTCATTCATTTTCAACTGCATGTAGAAAATGAGACTTCCATCATCCATTATTTTAAGGGGTGGGTATCCTTCCTTCACTTCATATTGTAGTTGCATGTGTGTTGTTACAGGGTTTCAACGTAATTGCATCAACAATGTATGTGAAAGTTCTTCATATTTGCAATTTCTTGATATTAATTTCCCATTAGGTTCAAAATCAACGTAATTCTTATTGTCATCCCATTTCCTGTTGCTCTGAATCAGGATTGGTAGTGATTTCATTCGCTGAAATGTTAAATAATAGGATTACTATATGCAGTAACTCGCAAACAACTTCCAAAGAACGCAAGAGCAACGAATAATAAATAAAGATTAAATTCCTCAGTCATTGTGTTAGTAAGAATATCAATTTTTTTTCAACATAATTGGATGAATAATGAAGAGGATGTATACAAAAAAAACATACCTGATTGTTGTTGCTACTTTCTCATATCGAGATCGGGTTGTAGTTGTGGTTTTGTTTTCAGATCGAGATCGGTTGTCATTGTGGTGTTGCTTTTCAGATCTAGATCGTTTGTAGTTGGGGTGATGTTTCAGATCGAAATCCTCTGTAGTTTTGGTGTTGTTTCAGGTCGAAATCATCGTGGCTCACCTGAGAGAAGTCTGATCTGTAGTTTTATTGTTGTTTCAGGTCAAGTTTTGTTGTTGTTTCAGGTTGAAATCTTCGTCGGTCACCTATGAGAGGATTTTCATGCCGCCTGCGAGGGAGAGAGTGCAATTTGTATTTCTGTAATTTTCAAATTTTGTTCCATACAAAAGTAAAAAATTTATGTGCTACAGTAAAAAGGTTATTTTTTTTCTTAATTTTTGATTATTATAGAAAAAATCCCATATTATAACATTATATAATACTATTTAATAATTATATTAATATAAATTTAAATGTTATAAAATATTATTATGATAATATTATATAATATATAATCATAATTTTTTACTAATTATATTTGTTGACTGTCTTTTTCGCAATCAACCTTAAGAAGAGAGATTAAAGAAATAAGAGAATAGAATACAATGATTTTTACGTGGTTCAGGTTATAAAAGAACCCTAGTCCACGAGTCTCTGGTATTAAAAGGATTGGAAACTTGTGATGGCAAGCTTCAATGGAGTATTATCAGGTAGTGTTTAGATTGCTCTAAGTACAAGGTCTTTTCTCTCTAAATAACCCAACCCTTTACAATGAGACTCCCAACCCTATTTATAGAGGTTGGGGTCACTAATACTAATCATAGGTAATTAATACACATTCTTCCCATTGTTGGGGGATTAATATCACTTTAATGCATTGGGCTAAATTGAATAGAGACCACGGCCCAAGCGAGCTTTGTGGGGCCCAATGCAGAAAAAGGTACCTACTTTATAGTGAACATGCCCCAGGTACTGTCAGGGCACGCTGCAAGTACCTCCATGTCAGACGGCGAAGTGGGTGTGCGAATTGTCGAGTTGTATACTCGAAAACACTGTTGATGAATCACCCATAAAGGTTGGTCAGGCCTTCCTCTGATGCTACTAACCCGCATTAGATGACACCTGGCTTATCCTCTAGATCTCGAGGACAAGGTCCTCGTTCTGGAATATAACTGATGGAAAGAAACAACCCGTGGACTGCCAAAGCATCCTCGAGACATAGCCTTAGGAAGGCGTTCGTAGCTCTCGGGGTGTGCCCCTGGGAAGATGTCGAAGTCTTATCCTCTATCCGAGGGGAATGATCTCCGACTGTAGAGCCAACCTCTCAAGGACTTATCCTTGGGGCGCGACCTTGTGAAAAGAAGCACATGTCCTACTCGGACAATCACGTGTCCTTGTATGAAAATATAGACAACAATATTAATATGAATTAATATATTATAAAAATATCATTATATTTAATAATTATATTAATATAAAATTAAATATTATAAAATATCATAATAATAATATATAATACATAATCTTAATTTTTATTAAAAAATAATCATTTTTATTTAAAAATAAAACATGTTATTTTTTTATTTGATATAACTTATATAAATATATATGAATAAAAATAAATATTATAAATATATTATATATAAGTGTTGTGTGTAAATAAATAGTATGACTATATAACTACATAAGAAATAATAAATAACATTTTTGGCCCCCGAATTATGACCACTATATGATTATGCCCCCTGAATGATATGCGATGTTGAAAATTTCCCCCGAACTATGCACGTTACTGAAATATGAGACTTCTGTTAGATTTTGTCATAGGTGGCTAACAAATTGATCATGTGACATTTTGTTTGTTGATGTGGCACTGTCATGTGTACAATAATTAACAATTTTTCTACTCAAATTTTGACCACTACCAAATTGTGTCTTTTTCATTAAAACTAATTTATTTTTTTAAAAAAAGAAAACCTATTTTTTTCTTAATAATAATAATTATATCATTAAAAATAAAAAAAATTATTTTAAAATATTAAGGAAATAAACAATACTAAAAGTTTCAAATTGATTAAATAAATTTTATAATACTCAAAAATTAAAAATCTAAATAATAACAAATAACTTTTTTTTTTACTTTTTATTTTCTTTTACAATATAAAATAAATATATCTTAAAATAAAAATTAAAAAATAAATCTTAAAACAAACTTTGTTTCCTTTCATCCCCTCCTCTTAAATTAAAAGTTTTTTTTTTTTTATTTAAGCTCTTCGTCATTCGTCTTCCTGTTTAATTAAATATTTTTTTTTCTTTGTTTTAGTATTTATTATAAATTTTCATTCTAAAATAGATTTATTTTATATTGTAAAAAAAAGAAAAAAGAAAAGTAAGAAAAAGTTATTTGTTATAAATTAAAATTTTAATTTATTAAGGATTTAATTATTATTTTTAGAATTTTTTTTAATAAAAGGGGTATTATTTGGTAGCTGTCAAAGTTCGGGAGGAAAAATTGCTAATTATTCTACACATGGCAGTGCCACATCAACAGACAAAATGCCACATCATCAATTTGTTGGCCACCTATGACGAAATCTAACAGAAGTCTTATATTTTAGTATCGTGCATAGTTCGAGGGGAATTTTTAACATCGCGAATCATTCGGGGGCATGATCATATAGTGGTCATAGTTTGGAGAGCAAAAATGTTATTTATTCCATAAGAAATTAAAATAATAATTATCTTCTATTAAGAATAAACAAGTTTATTCTCCAACCATTAATTTGTAATTTGAATAAGGTCACAAATGTTTTGTATCTTAAATATGATAACTTGTGATCTAAAAAATTATCATATTATATATATATTTTTAAAAAAATCATAAACAATGTTTTGATTTTTTCTTTTGATATGTTTATGTCATTCTTTTATATATAATATTGTTTATTTATTTAAATTTTATATGGTAATTATAAAAATTTAATAAATAAAACTAATCAAACGTGCGGCATGTATCTAGTATATATAAATGTGTGCGGATTGTTAAAAAAAATGTGTGTGGATTAAAAGAAAAAGCTACATATAGTGTTATATATATATAAATGTGTGTGCATTAAAAAAAAAAGCTACATATAGTGTTATATATAAATATATATATATATATATATATATATATAAATAAATGTGTGTGCATTAAAAGAAAAAGCTACCCAAGATTAAAAAAAAATTATAGCATATATATGTATACATAAAATATTTAAATCAATCATGTTTTATGTAAGGTTAATGTTTTTGTTAAATGTATAATTAAACATATAACAATATGGGTATTTTAAAACTTAATTGTAAAAAAAAAACCATATAAAATATGGTTTTCTAAAAATAATTCATGTAAAAATTATATATATATGAAAATTTCATATTTTTATATATTATTTTTTAAAACCCTATATTTTTAAAAAGACTCCTTTCTCTAAACTTTCATTGGGCTTAAACCACGCGGATTGGTTGGCCTTATTTTAGTAACTATGTATTTCCTTTTATTCTCTCATTCTCTTTTCATAAATCAACCAACTTGCTTTTACTTTGGATCAATTATTGGACTACATAATAATTATCTAATAATTGGAGATATATTTGAAAAGAAGTAGATGTGAATGTGTATAAAAAGAAAGAAATTGTGGAGTTTATATTTTGTTTGTTGATTTATTTAGTTTTATTAATTAAAACACTTCATAATTAGTGCTAACAAATAGCTTATTAACTTTAGGGGATCTTTTTAAAAAGGGAAAATACTAGTTTAGTCTCTATGTTTTTCTAGAATACGCGATCGACCTCTGTAATTTGTTAAATGACAATTCAAACCTTATGTTTTATAAAATAGGTCAAAATAGTATCCTACACCCGATTTTAGTCAAAATCTTTTTAAATATAATCATTCATTCTCCGCTCATCAGCCACCTTCTCCACTAATGTGAACCTATCTCATTTCCAACGACCTAAGAATTGATCTTATAATTAAAAATATTTTTACAAAAATCCAGTATAGGATACTATTTTGATCTATTTTATAAAACACATGATCTTAATTGTCATTTAACAAAACATAGGGACCGATTGAGTATTCGGAAAAAACATAGGGACCAAGATTGTATTTTTCCTTTTTAAAATATGGGATTTTAAAAGATAATGTATAAAAATATGACATTCTCATATTTGTAATTTTTACATGAATTATTTTTTTAAAACCATATTTTATATGGTTTTTTACAATTAAGTTTTATTGACGTCGTTTTTCGTCAACTTAAATCGCAGAGCAATTAAACAATATAAACTACGGTGCAGACGAATAGTAAAGAGGAACAAGAAGGTTTTTTACGTGGTTCAGCAGTTAAATATGCCTAGTCCACGAGTTTGTATTAGTAAGACTTAGAGTTTTCTGAAAATTCTTTAAGGATGAATTACCCAGAGTTTTCTCTCAAGATCTCATATTATCGATCCCTTACAAATGGTCATTCCTTCTCTATTTATAGGGAAGGTTACAGAGTCCGTTCCCACATATTTCAGGAAGATATTCTGTATATCAATTTAAAATAATGACATTAAATGCTATGTCTTCTATAAACAAGGAAACGTCCCCTGAAGACCCGGGAATGAATAACAAACTAAATAATATCCCCTTAATGTTGAGATTTTACAACAATAAATATGTTCACACACACACAACGGGCTATCTTAGGTGACTCATTGAATCTTCGAGGTCAGCGACCAGCATCGCGACTGTCAGACTTACGAACTTGTTATGAACTTGCCATCTTACTCCAAGACCTGCTCGGAGCAGATAAATACTATCGAGGCTATCACACTTGAGCTTGCACTTCTTAAGTTTAGGCTGCTCAATCTGAAGGCACTCGATAACAGATGTATCCTGATGTCATGCCATTTCGAGCCTAGAAAGAATCCTGAGGTTCCGTCTTTGAGATTGCCATATTGCTTTGGAGGTTTTACAACTGGACCATGCAATGTGTTTCATATATTTAAGGCTTATACTTGATGAATCCAGTTTTTCGAGGTCATAATCTCTGGTCTCGAAATTTGGGTGTAACAGTTTGCCCCCTCAAAAGTATTAGTTCGAATCCTATGAGAAGGAAACTTTTGAACTACTCTCATTGGGAACCATACCATCAAATACACTTGAGTGTGGACACGCATCAGCTGGGTATTAGCCAATCAAAGTACTTGAGTTCCTTGAAACTCTGCCCATGTCCGTTCGCCTGCCAACTTTATGGTACTATCATTTCATTTGTCCCTGGCCGTCAGATCTTATATGGAATCTAGCCAATGGCCCAGATTAGTTTGACTTTTTACATTCCTGGGGGTCTATAAATATATCCCCATTCGTCTTCCCCATTTTCCTTTCACGTTCAAATTCTCAGAGTGAAAAAACCAGAAACTTCTTTGCCCAGTTCTTGCATGTTCTCCAAGCCAAGAAGACAAAGCAACGTTGGCCTCTTCGATTCTATGAGATCATATTTACAGCTGCTCATTCAATCATCAATTTCTCTGTTTTTGCCGATCACATTGTGTAAGTTATCTGTACATGGCTTCGTATGTCCGTATATATGCATTGTTTTCATGCGCACTTATATTGTTGCACTGTTGGTCTAATCGTTAGTTTAACGTACTAGAATGTTTTTGCTGAAAAATATTAGACTTAAGTTTTAACATCATGGGTTCCAAACCCAGATCATGCATAAAAGACCCAAATATGGTTCTTCTACTGAGATTTTGAACTTTAGATGACATATCTTGTACACCAAGATATTGGGTACAAAATTAGGGCTTCAAAAATTGCACATTTCCCAAAAATATCACTTTTTGAGTAACCGCCACCTTTTTTCCCTGATATATCAGGATCTCCAATGACAAGCCCACCTTCCTTTCCTTCGATGGAATGCACGCCCTAAGACTGGCCTCGTCCTTTGGATCGAGTTTGCCTTGCAGCCTCGATCATTCAAGCTTAGGTTTTCTAGTTTTTTATTATTTCCTGTTTGCTTGGCCCTCACCGTTTTGATTTCTTGTTAGATTCTGCAGAACTCGGGAAAGTGGTGGGGGTCAAAGCTTGCAATTCCTTATTCACCAATAACTCCGAGCCTGGAGCCTCCTTTCATTCGGAACCATTGCTTGATCCGGGAGCACAAACTGAGGTGTGAACAAGAGGGCGTTCGAGATCACTTTTGACGACAAATAGACGAGGTTGAAGAAGGAAAAAGGAAAAAAACTAAGAGTCACCCTCTATCTAGATTCAGACCCCAAGCCTAGACCGATCCCCCTCAACCCTACGCTCAGGGTGACAGTTGCTTTCCAGCTAGGTGATCTCCAATTCTCGCTGATGGGGGAACCTTCTACCTCGTAGCCAACCTCTATACCTACCCTGAGAAGGGAATTTTTCGAGGCCGAGCACTATTGGAGCTTGATCTCATCATTAGTGTAACGCCCTGGTTACCCCAGAACAGTTACGGTGAACGGTGGACCGGAAATTTGACTCATTACCTGAGTCCTTTGGTCAAAAACGCGCTCTAAGTGTAATTAACAGGTTAAGGTATAAAACCAATAAAAAGGAAATGGAGATTTTATTACAAACTGCTCTGCAGAGCTAAACAAAACATTTACAAGTGGTTCTCAGTACAAAATGGTCATTACTGTTTTAAATTACAATCCCACCGACCTAAGCGGAAAAAATAGGGTAAACTCCCTAGTTCCTCTGAGAACGCCTTGGCCGTGGTGGTCAAGCGGCCGCATATGTACACATCACCACATCAGCTCTCCACTCAAGGCTAGGTGAGCTTTTCTTTCCCTTTACCTGCACCACATAGCACCCATGAGCCAAAGCCCAGCAAGAAAACACAATACTTTTCATAAACATTGCCAAATGATTATCATTATAATCACACTGAGCATAAAGCTTTCAAACAAATGAATAACACATGATTTTAGCGGGAGAGTGGCTGTTAAGTAAGCCACTAGCCTCCAAGCTCTCTTTTCTAGCGGGAGAGTGGCTGCTAGGTAAGCCACTAGCCTCTAGGCTCTGTTTTGTAGCGGGAGAGTGGCTGCTGGGTAAGCCACCAGCCTTTAAGCTCTGTTTGTTCATCGACCCTCAGGGTCGGTCAGGCATTAATGCTCCTTGAGTCATTCAATGCTAGTGGTCAATTAGATCTAATCTCTGTTGGCTTGCGTGATTCACGCTAAGGCCGTTCTGACAAGTAAGTCAGCGCTTCCCGACCTGTGTCCAGTAACACTGCCGAGCCTGACAAATAAGTCACAGCCTCACAGCTGATACTAACACTTTTGTCGATTCTGTATTCAATCCATGTCCATATTTATACAATCAACATGCCTCACAAATATCCATGCATGTCACACTTTGGGTGCGGTTTTCTTACCTTTGTTTCGAGCTAGAAATAATATAAGAACAACCCTGAGAACGATCGACTTTTTGGTCCTTTAGCGGTTACCTGGTCATAAGCAAATTATGGGATTCCATCAATAAATTGAATAATAAAAGGTTCCCAAACCAAAACCTAACCTCCGGGTCCTCAAACACTACTCAACCGGGTAGTAGGTTCAATCCTGAGGCCTTAGGTTTGAATCCCCATGCTAAAAACACCTTTTTGGCAAAATTGACCTTCAGGGCCTCCCCTGCTGCGCCGCGGTGCCCCCTTCAGACAGAAGGGGCCTCCCCTGCCAGACGCCAAGGGCCGCGGCGCTCCCCTGCTGCGCCGCGGCGCTCAGCCACGAATGGCTAAGTCGGCCACACGAACCAGTTTTCTTCCCTGAGCTCTTTCCTCTCAAACCAGCCCTTCAAACCCTCTCTAAACTTCTTCCAAACACACAATTAAACCCCCAAATAACACCCATAGCTCACCCTCATCAAACCCCAATAAAAAACAACATGAAAACTCCCTTTAATCCTCACTTTCCACATCAAATTCTAAAGCTGAAATCCTAAAACGAGAACAGAGCAAACATGGAAACTAAGGGCTAAAAACTTACCTCAAGTCCAGGTTATGGTGCTCTTCCACAGTGGAACACTCTCCCAAAGTACCAAGGCTTAGCTCCTAAGCTCAAATCCTCAACAAGATCACCAAATCTCACAAAGAAGATGAAGGTAGGTGAAGGTACGGGAAGGAAGAAGCTTACACTCTGTTTTGGTTCTGTTTTCTCTACAGCCTTCCAAGCTCATATATATCCAAGCCAAAAGACCATTATACCCCTAGGTCCTTTAAAGCTTCTAAAATCAACTCAAGGGTAATTTTGGCACTTTCCATTAATCCCGTTAATGATAATTAATGCTTCCCAATTCTCGCTAATCTCAATATTCTCAAACACCAATAATTTACCTCCCGTTACCCTTTAATGCCCGGTAACACTCTAATCATTAAAAGCACCCCGAGACTCACCCCGAGCCCCGAGCTTAAGCCCGTTATGACCAAACCGATATTTAACATTCCTTGATCGTCTCATGCCAAATAGCTCGAACAAACACACATCATAATGTGGTCTCAAATTATATCACCAACATGCGAACAAATAATCAATTTACCCTCAACGAGCCAAATTACCATCACACCCCTGTAATAAGAAATATGGACACACATGCATGCATTTCACATCATATCATAATATAATCAACAGATACATGCATTTAATCAATTAATAACATAATTAAGCAAGTATGGCCCTCCCGGCCTACTGTTCACGCCGTTAAACTCAATGGAGAATTCGGGCATTACAACTATCCCCTCCTTACTGAAATTTCGTCCCCGAAATTTACCTGAACAGCTCGCGATACTGACTCCGCATATCTGACTCCAGCTCCCAGGTCGCCTCCTCGACATTGCTGTTCCTCCACAATACCTTAACCAAAGGTATTGTTTTATTCCTGAGGACCTTGTCCTTTCTATCAAGTATCTGAACTGGCTGCTCCTCAAAGGAGAGATCTGGCTCAAGCTCCAGATCTTCATAACTCAGAATATGGCCCACATTAGATACATACCTCCGAAGAGCTGATACATGAAATACATTATGCACGGCAGACAACGCCGGAGGCAAAGCCTATCTGTAAGCCACTTGACCAATCCTCTCCAGGATCTCAAATGGACCTACAAATCTAGGACTCAGCTTGCCTTTCTTCCCAAACCTTCTCACCCCTTTCCATGGTGAGACTCTGAGGAAAACATAGTCTCCTACCTGGAACTCCACGTTCCTGCGCTTGGGATCTGCATAGCTCTTCTGTCTACTCTGAGAAGCAAGCATTCTAGCTCTAATCTTCTCTATAGCCTCACTGGTCCTCTGAACTGCATCAGGACCTAAGTATCTCCTTTCACATGTCTCATCCCAATGAATGGGAGATCTGCACTTCCTACCATATAGCATCTCATAAGGTGCTACTCCAATGGTAGATTGGTAACTGCTGTTGTAGGAGAATTCTATCAAAGGCAGATACTTACTCCAAGAACCACCGAAATCCAGTACACATGCTCTCAGCATGTCCTCCAAAATCTGGATCATCCTCTCAGATTGCCCATCTGTCTGAGGATGATAAGCTGTACTGAACTTCAATTTTGTCCCCATGGCTTTCTGCAAACTCCCCCAGAACTTGGAAGTAAAAGTGGGGTCCCGATCTGACACGATCGACCTAGGTGCACCATGGAGCCGCACGATCTCTCTCACATAGAGATCCGCATACTGATCAACTGTATATGTAGTCCTCACTGGCAAGAAGTGAGCTGACTTGGTATAACGATCCACTATCACCCAAACGGAATCATGCTGACCAGTAGTCCTGGGCAAGCCCACCACAAAATCCATCGTGATGTCTTCCCACTTCCACTCAGGAATATCCAGAGGCTGCAGTGACCCTGCCGGCCTCTGATGCTCAGCCTTGACTTGTTGACATGTCAAGCACTTAGCCACATACTCTACTACATCTCTCTTCATCCCCGGCCACCAATATAACGATCTCACATCCTGGAACATCTTCGTGGTGCCTGGATGCAAAGAGTAAGGTGTAGTATGAGATTCATCCAGAATCTCTCGCCTCAATGCAGTGTCTAACGGAACACATATCCGCCCTTTGTATCTCAACAAGCCTACCTCAGACACGGTATAATCCCTGGATGCTCCAGCCAGAACATCCTCCCTGATCTTAATCAGCTGAGGATCACTCAACTGACCCTCTTTGATTCTCTCCAACAGTTTAGACTGTAGCGTAATATTAGCCAATTGGCCCACCAGCAACTCTATACCAGCTCTGGTCATATCATCTGCTAACTCTCTGGCTATCAGCCTCATACCATGAATCTTCCCCGGACCTTTTCGGCTCAAGGCATCAGCTACCACGTTGGCTTTCCCTGGGTGATACAAAATCTCACAGTCATAGTCTTTCACTAACTCCAACCAACGCTTTTGCCTCATATTCAGGTCTTTCTGGGTGAAGAAATACTTCAGGCTCTTGTGGTCTGTATAGATCTCACACTTCTCCCCATAGAGATAGTGCCTCCATATCTTTAAGGCAAAAACCACAGCTGCCAACTCCAGATGCTGCTCATGCTCTTACTCAGTCTGAGAATATACCAGAATATCATCGATGAAGACGATCACAAACTGGTCTAAGTAATCCCTGAACACTCTGTTCATCATATCCATGAAAGCAGCAAGGGCATTAGTCAATCCAAATGACATAACCAGAAACTCATAATGCCCATACCTGGTACGAAAAGCAGTCTTCGGTATATCTCCCTCCTTGACCCTCAACTGATGATAACCAGAACGAAGGTCGATCTTAGAGAATACCTTCATACCTTGCAACTGATCGAACATGTCATCTATCCTTGGCAAAGGATACTTATTCTTAATTGTCAACTTATTCAGTTCCCTGTAATCTATACACATTCTCAGAGAACCATCTTTCTTCTTCACAAACAGAACTGGCGCACCCCAGGGTGAGAAACTAGGTCTGATGAAACCCATAACTAGCAGCTCTTGCAACTGCACTTTCAGTTCTTTCAACTCAGCTGGGGCCATTCTATATGGTGCTCTAGACACTGGCTCCGTCCCTGGTGCCAGTTCTATAACGAACTCAATCTCTCTGTGTGGTGGCAACCCTGGCAAATACTCTGGAAACACATCCAGAAACTCACATACAAGTCTAGTATCCTCTGGTCTCACTGGCATGACCTGAGTGGTGTCAACCACACTGGCTAAGAATCCAATGCAACCTCTCTGCAGTAGATCCCTGGCCCTCAACACAGAAATCATAGGAACACGGGGTCCATGCACAGTACCAACAAACACAAAAGGATCCTCACCCTCAGGCTCAAAGGTGACCATCTTCCTTCTGCAGTCAATAGTTGCCCCATACTTTGCCAACCAATCCATACCCAGTATCATATCAAAGTCAGTCATAACTAACTCTATCAGATCCACTGACAACTCTCTGCCCTCTACTGTCACTGGCAAAGATCTGACCCATCTTCTGGACACCACTATCTCTCCAGTGGGTAACAAAGTACCAAACCCCACTGCATAGAAATCTCAAGGTCTGCACAACCTGTCAATAATGCTGCTAGCAACAAAGGAATGTGTAGCACCAGAATCAATTAACACACGATAAGGGGTTCCTGCACTAAGAAGCTGACCTGTAACGACTGAGGGGGAAGCCTCAGCTTCTGCTTGTGTCAACGTGAACACTCGAGCTGGGGTCGAGCTGTCCACCTTTCTGAGTTCTTCTTTCCCTATCTGAGGACAATCTTTCTTAAGGTGTCCCACTACTCCACACAAATAGCAGGCCTTTGCCCTACACTCTCCCAAATGGCGCTTCTTGCACTTAGGGCATTCAGGACGAGTCTTCCAGGCTTCATTGCTCCCAGGACGACCTATTGTAATACCACGAGGTCTTCTGTCAGAACCTGGAACTGGGAAGGTATCAGGAACCTTCCTCTTCTGATCACTGGGGCCAACACCCCTACCAGAACCAACAAATGGAGGACCTGGCCTCCTGAAATCCCTTCTGGCTGCATTGTCACGCCAGATCTTAATCTCTGCACTCTCAGCCGTGAGTGCCTTCTCCACCACCTGTGCATAAGTAGTGACTCCTGCCACAGTGGTGATGCGAACGTCACAAGCTAACCTGGGCTGTAGCCCCTAGAGGAATCTCTCTCTCCTGGTCCCATCAGTGGGCACCAGCTCTTTGGCAAACTTTGCCAAACGGTCAAACTTTAAGGCATATTCAGTAACTGATAAGCTTCCCTAAAGTAGCCTCATAAACTCATCGGCCTTCGCCGCTCTTATGGCATCATTATAGTACTTTTCATTAAACAAGGCCTGAAACTCCTCCCAACTCAGGAGATTAACATCCTTGGTCTAGCCAACGACCTCCCACCAAATTCGGGCATCTTCCCGAAACATATAGGCAGCACAGGCCACCCTCTCACTACCCACTACCTTCATAAAGTCTAGAATAGTGTTAAGCATGCTCATCCATTGTTCTGCTTTGATAGGATCAGCGCTGCCTTCAAAAATAGGAGGTTGCTGTTTCCTGAACCGCTCATAAAGAGGTTCCAATCTGTTTTCAACCCCAGGCTGCTGCCCAATAACTGGCACTGACACAGAAGGTGCCTCTGGTACATTAACCACTGCACGCACTTGTTGCTGTCTCAGGAGACGAAGCTCCTCTCCCTGTTTCAACACTATAGCCTGCAAATCACTAAACAACTGCTGCCAGTTTGCAGGTGCTGGCTGTGGAATCTGGGATTGGTCATTCTCTTGACCCTGACTATTGTCATTATTCTGACCCTGACCACTCTGGCCAGCTGTAGTGTCTGTCTGTTCTGGGTTCATTCTGTCACTGATACCTTACTGAAATAATAACCAATACGGCCAGTCAGGTAGTAATAACTAAACCTCTTGCCGCCTCACGGTCCAAGAACAAGCAGACATTTATCATATTCCACAGTCATTCAATATGGACAAGCGGATACATGTTTATGGCACTCAGCACTCAGCATATATCACATAACAGTTCATAATATCTCACGCATACAGGTAAAGCATTTGCACCACATTTAGGCAGTTATGCACATAACTACATAAAGAGTTACCAAACCAAGAGTCGAGCTTGACTTCAGTGATGTGTGTACATGCCCAGCCAGTCTACAGGAACCTTAACCTTGACATTGCTCTGATACCAAGTTATAACGCCCTGGTTACCCCAGAACAGTTACGGTGAATGGTGGACCGGAAATTTGACTCGTTACCTGAGTCCTTTGGTCAAAAACGTGCTCTAAGTGTAATTAACAGGTTAAGGTATAAAACCAATAAAAAGGAAATGGAGATTGTATTACAAACTGCTCTGCAGAGCTAAACAAAACATTTACAAGTGGTTCTCAGTACAAAATGGTCATTAATGTTTTAAATTACAATCCCGCCGACCTAAGCGGCAAAAATAGGGTAAACTCCCTAGTTCCTCTGAGAACGCCTTGGCCGTGGTGGTCAAGCGGCCGCATATGTACACATCACCACATCAGCTCTCCACTCAAGGCTAGGTGAGCTTTTCTTTCCCTTTACCTGCACCACATAGCACCCATGAGCCAAAGCCCAGCAAGAAAACACAATACTTTTCATAAACATTGCCAAATGATTATCATTATAATCACACTGAGCATCAAGCTTTCAAACAAATGAATAACACATGATTTTAGCGGGAGAGTGGCTGTTAAGTAAGCCACTAGCCTCCAAGCTCTCTTTTCTAGCGGGAGAGTGGCTGCTAGGTAAGCCACTAGCCTCTAGGCTCTATTTTGTAGCGGGAGAGTGGCTGCTGGGTAAGCCACCAGCCTCCAAGCTTTGTTTGTTCATCGAACCTCAGGGTCGGTCAGGCATTAATGCTCCTTGAGTCATTCAATGCTAGTGGTCAATTAGATCTAATCTCTGTTGGCTTGCGTGATTCATGCTAAGGCCGTTCTGACAAGTAAGTCAGCGCTTCCTGACCTGTGTCCAGTAACACTGCCGAGCCTGACAAATAAGTCACAGCCTCACAGCTGATACTAACACTTTTGTCAATTCTGTATTCAATCCATGTCCATATTTATACAATCAACATGCCTCACAAATATCCATGCATGTCACACTTTGGGTGCAGTTTTCTTACCTTTGTTTCGAGCTAGAAATAATATAAGAACAACCCTGAGAACGATCGACTTTTTGGTCCTTTAGCGGTTACCTGGTCATAAGCAAATTATGGGATTCCATCAATAAATTGAATAATAAAAGGTTCCCAAACCAAAACCTAACCTCCGGGTCCTCAAACACTACTCAACCGGGTAGTAGGTTCAATCCCGAGGCCTTAGGTTTGAATCCCCATGCTAAAAACACCTTTTTGGCAAAATTGACCTTCAGGGCCTCCCCTGCTGCGCCGCGGTGCCCCCTTCAGACAGAAGGGGCCTCCCCTGCCAGACGCCAAGGGCCGCGGCGCTCCCCTGCTGCGCCGTGGCGCTCAGCCACGAATGGCTAAGTCGGCCACACGAACCAGTTTTCTTCCCTGAGCTCTTTCCTCTCAAACCAGCCCTTCAAACCCTCTCTAAACTTCTTCCAAACACACAATTATACCCCCAAATAACACCCATAGCTCACCCTCATCAAACCCCAATAAAAAACAACATGAAAACTCCCTTTAATCCTCACTTTCCACATCAAATTCTAAAGCTGAAATCCTAAAACGAAAACAGAGCAAACATGGAAACTAAGGGCTAAAAACTTACCTCAAGTTCAGGTTATGGTGCTCTTCCACAGTGGAACACTCTCCCAAAGTACCAAGGCTTAGCTCCTAAGCTCAAATCCTCAACAAGATCACCAAATCTCACAAAGAAGATGAAGGTAGGTGAAGGTACGGGAAGGAAGAAGCTTACACTCTGTTTTGGTTCTGTTTTCTCTACAGCCTTCCAAGCTCATATATATCCAAGCCAAAAGACCATTATACCCCTAGGTCCTTTAAAGCTTCTAAAATCAACTCAAGGGTAATTTTGGCACTTTCCATTAATCCCGTTAATGATAATTAACGCTTCCCAATTCCCGCTAATCTCAATATTCTCAAACACCAATAATTTACCTCCCGTTACCCTTTAATGCCCGGTAACACTCTAATCATTAAAAGCACCCCGAGACTCACCCCGAGCCCCGAGCTTAAGCCCGTTATGACCAAACCGATATTTAACATTCCTTGATCGTCTTATGCCAAATAGCTCGAACAAACACACATCATAATGTGGTCTCAAATTATATCACCAACATGCGAACAAATAATCAATTTACCCTCACCGGGCCAAATTACCATCACACCCCTGTAATAAGAAATATGGACACACATGCATGCATTTCACATCATATCATAATATAATCAACAGATACATGCATTTAATCAATTAATAACATAATTAAGCAAGTATGGCCCTCCCGGCCTACTGTTCACGCCGTTAAACTCAACGGAGAATTCAGGCATTACAATTAGGGCAGATCTCTAACATCCTGGCCCTTCACAACATTGGACTATCAGGCTCACTGAGGTGTCGAGCTCTGGCCTCCCACGAGCGACGTTGCCGCACCCCGAGAGATGGGAATCCTGACAGCAAGCTGAGGTATGCAGCTTGGAGCCAGGAGCACATGAAGGCGAGGGTTGTACTGCCATTGAAGTCCTTTTTTAAAGGCTTCTTGGATTTCGTTGGGCTGGCTCCACTCCAGCTCAACACCAATTCTTACAGGGTCCTGTCTGCCCTGAGGTCGCTTTACCACGATCTTAAGTGGGAAGGACCTTCACCTAAAGAGATCTTATATCTCTTTTGTCTGAAAAGCAATCCCTCCCGGGCTCGGGGAGGAGACGACTTCTATTACCTCTCGAGCCATCCCAAGGAGAAGAAGATCTTCGAGGATCTCCCCAACCATCCTCCGAACTTCAAGAAGGCCTTCTTCTGGACAGATGGCCTAGCTCCATCCCGATTTTATTCGTTCAGACGAATTGGTAAGTATCTAAAAATTCTTTCTTTTTTGTGCTCGAGTTTTTGCTTAAGCTCGCGCTTAGTTATAATGTGTTTATTCTTCCAACCAACTTCCGCCGTCCTACTCCCACCAAGGAAATGAAAGAGCACAAGGAGGCTCTGCTCCAACTCCCCTATGGCAGGAGGACCCTCTCCTATCTCCTGCACGAAGACAAACTCTGAGCATGTGGTCTCTTGGAGAAGGATCAATCCACATTTGACTAGTCCAAAAAACAGTATGCCCAATGGGAACTTGTGCCTCTCCCAATTGGCAACCTCCCCCCGAGGCGAAATACAAAGCCTCCATCTCCAGCTCGGCATCGTGGGAGCTCGCAATCGGGGAACGAGGCCAATGATGAAGCCTCGAGCTCGAGCCCAAGTGACAGAGGTACAGTCATCCTTAGCTCAGATTTCTGGTCTCCCTCACTACTAAAGCATAAACCCGATAGATTAATATTATGCAAGGACGATAGGGACCATTTCTATGTATGGACTTGGGTAGATGAGAGGGTACATAGGTTCGATAGTTAGCTCGGGAAGTATGATACCATGTATAGTCTGAACGAAGTATGGGACAGAATAACCGTTCAATACGGGATGAATGACTATAGAGACCTTTCGAGGTTGACTTCCACTTATAAGGAAGTTACTCCCCCTGCCTCTTCTGAAGATGGGGGAATTAAGTGGTCGTCGAGCACGAGCTCAGGGGAGAGTTCTAGTTAGGTTTCTCTTTGCTTGTCTTTTCATTCTTTGCCTGTCTGCATCATGCTAACTTTTTTTGTTTTGGGATATCTCATAATGTCATGTGAATGTGCAGGTGACATGGATTCCAACCTCGACAACATACTTGCTGGCGGCGGAGCCCAAAGGAGTAAGCGCCCGAGGGGGTCGCGGAGGTCAGACGAACCAGCTAAGGTCCTTAAGAGGACCGAGAAGACACCTCCTCCACCAGCTCCAGTTGCTCCGAGCCCATCTATGAATCCAACTCCTCAAGTCGAGGCGTCCTCTACGACCTTGCCTCCCGCTCCTCCTCCGATCCAGGTCGAATCCACGCTAGGCCCACCTCCGAAAAAACCCTCAGCCTCCAAAACACATCGGATTTCGATTTCTACTCATGTCGATGAGTATGTAATCGATAACACAGTCGAACCCCACAGGGCTACACTTGGCTCAGACATTCTGTCTCGGATGGGCCAGAGTTTTGGCAGCTTCGACGCTCCTCATTGGAAGTTCTTGAATAATGCTCGAGACTGCAACACTCTTTATGAGAAGAGCATCGAGCTCACTACTGCGGTAATCTTTCTCATCTCGCTATTAGCTGTTTTTATACTTAGTTCATATTCTAATTTGATTTCTTTGTATGTCAGACTCTTGCTATCTCGGCTCAACTTAACTATAAGTTGAACATTGAGGTCCACTCGAGCATGTATTACGCTCAAGAGTCGAAGGATCTCCAACTCAAGCTTAGTGACGAGATTAGGGCCACCAAGGCAAAGATGGAGGTTGAAGCTGAACAGTTAAAGGCCAAGAAAGCCAAGCTCGGGGAGTTGAATGCCCGACTCGCAGAGCTTGAGAAGGTGAATGTCTGGGTTGCGGAGCTTGAGAAGATCAATGCCAAGCTTGAGGAAGAGAAGGCCACCACTTTTGAGATCATGGAGGGAAATAAAGCTCGTAGAGCGGTTGAAGCAACCCTGCTGGCCTCTGGTGTTCTGCTTTGACTTGCTGGCATGTCAAACATCTAGAAACAAACTCAGCAGTGTCCCTCTTCATTCCATGCCACCAATATAATGCCTTAAGGTCTTGGTACATTTTCATGGACCCTGGGTGCAAGGAATAAGGCGTTGTGTGCGCTTCTTTCATAATACTTTCCTTAATTTCAGCATTGTCAGGCACACAAATCCTATCCTTGTACCTTAGCAACCCACCATTAGACATCGTGAAATCGCTGCTACCACCTTCTTGTACCAAAGCCTCTTGTTTCACCAAGGCTTCATCAAATTTCTGTCCTTCTCGGATTTGTTCTAGTAAAGAGGATTGCAATGTGAGGTTCGCCAAACTTCCCATCACAATTTCGATGCCGGCATTTATGATCTCTTTCTGAAGAGGCATCTCTATTGTATGCAGCACTGAGACACTCCCATGTCCCTGCCTGCTCAAAGCATCTGCAACCACGTTGGCCTTGCCTGGGTGTTATAGAATCTCAAAGTCGTAGTCCTTTGCTAATTCCAACCACCTTCGCTGCCTCATGTTCAGTTCCTTTTGTGTGAAAAAGTATTTCAGACTTTTGTGGTCGGTGTATATCTCACACTTATCTCCGTACAGGTGATGTCTCCATATCTTGAGTGCGAACACTATAGCTGCCAATTCAAGGTCACGAGTGGGATACCGCTGCTCATAATCCTTGAGTTGTCTGGAAACATAAGCTACCACCTTCCCTTCTTGCATCAACACGCATCCCAAGCCGTTCTTTGATGCATCACAGTACACCACAAATTTTTTGCCCTCAGTGGGAACACAAAGGATAGGCGCGGAAATCAACTTATCATTCATGGTCTGAAAACTCTCTTCACATTTTTCTTCCTTTGTTGTCCATGGCTAATAAAGGAAATAATGTTATTCTCGTAACTCTAGGGTGCTGAGACTTGGGACTGGGTTTTTAGTGTTACGTTTTAGGAAAAATGATATTCACAGAAAATGTAGATAATTTTATTAGCTTTCTAACGGTATAAGTTGTGTCTAAATTGGATATCCACAACCCATTTTATACCCATTTTACTGAGGCTGGGTCTAAGGTTACGGGAATCCAAAAAAAGACAACTCTATCATTTCTCACCATTTTTTCCCAATGTTTTTCTTGTGTGAACACAAGCCTCTTTATTTCCCTTTCTTTTTATTTTCTTTTTAAATCCCTTAATTAAATAAAAATAAATAAACCAATAAAAGGAAATTAATGTGAAGAAAACTATTGCATGCACACCATGCAACCATGCACATGCACATACTCAATCACTAGGGTGCATTACTACCTACCATGCACCTTAGTGCATTAAACCAAATCTCACATAATCATATTTTAAAATAAAAATAAATATATATCATTTAACAAGTAATTTCAAAAAAATATTCTACCAACAATTCTAACAATTACATAAAATATCAAACAATCAAATAAAACAACAACAACTAAATAAAATAACAATATTTAAATAAAACAATTCATCACACTTAACACTTAAATAAAATAAATCACAAAATTTTAATAAACTAAAAAAAAAAATTTGGTGCACTACAGGAAAGCTCGGCTTGATGAGGAGGAGGCTGCTCGGGATGAGGCAGAGAGAGCCAAGGAGGATGCTGACAAGGCCAAGGAAAATGCTCTTTATTCATAGATCTTGCTTCGGGGCTGCGTCCCTCTGAATACCTTGTAATAGGTTTTGTGTTTGGTTTTTTTCTTTTTATGCCCCTGGGGCTAAGACAATGTTACAGCTCGTGAAAGAGCTGCCTTCTTATGAGCTATTTTTGAGCTCATACTAATGATATTTGTGATACCATTTTTGACTTTGCTTTATTATATTTCTTATGTCGAAATATTTTACGCATTTTATATTAAAGTGGTTGATATGTTTGTTTATTCATACAAACATATGGTGGATTTAAGCTCGAGGTTCAATGCATTCATGCACAGTTTGCTCGAAATATCCGCATCCGATCTTCTTATTTTTTCAAGGTCGGAGATTAATTTTACCATGCACCCGAAGGTACTTATATGGCGCATAACGCTAGTGGTTTAGTTATATCTTACTTTTTTTAGTTACTTTTCCTCGCCCTCGGGTAGCTCCCTGAGGTTATGAGGTCGAAAATATCATTTTTCAAGATACTCTAGCCTCGATCTCGACTTAACGTGAAGTGGGTTTACGTTCCAACTTACTGTCGATTAGTTTTAGCTGGTTTGTTCCAAACCTATTAAGGTCGTGTTTGGTTTGTAGTCCATACACTTATGTTTTTGATCTGGTTCGCATATTTGGTTACATCCAAACATTTTTACCTTTTGATAATTTCGTTATGTCCAGACTTACTTAGCTCACGTGTTTGGTTATATCCAAACACTTGTATGTTTTTAATGGTTTGGTTATGTCCAAACTATCTTAGCTCGCGCATTTGGTTATGTCCAAACACTTGTATGTTTTTGATAGTTTGGTTATGTCCAAACTATCTTAGCTCGCGCATTAGGTTATGTCCAAATACTTATATGGTTTTCGTATAGGTTATTTCATTTTTTCAAGCTGATGGTTTATGTGCCACTAATGCCCCCTTAATATCCTATGAGTGTGACCATAGGTTATTTAATTAAGAGAGGTTGCAAAAAATATAGCATATTAAAACGAAATCAAACTTTATTCGAATAATTTGTTAACCGGAATATAGTAAAGTTTAACAGGCATGGTTACAAGTGATATCATTCCTACACTATTGATAGTAAGGTCATAGATGTTCGCCATTCCATGCTCGTGGTACCAAACTCCCATCCAATCTTGCCAACTTGTATATGCCGGGTCGGATAACTGATTCGATCTGATAAGGTCCTTCCCAATTAGGCCCGAGCACGCTAGCAGCTGGATCCCATGTCACCAAGAATACACGCCTCAACACCAAATCCCCCACACCAAATTTTCTATCTCGAACCCTTTTATTGAAATACCGGGTAGCTCGCTGATGGTATGCAACATTTTTTAGCTGAGCTTCGTTCCTTCTTTCTTCAATTAGGTCCAGACTTACTTCGAGCTGGGATTGGTTTGAAGCTTGGTCATAAGCGAGGGCACGAATTGTGGGAATTTCGACCTCGATTGGCAACATAGCCTCGCAACCATATGCCAGAGAAAAGGGGGTATGTCCTGTTGAAGTACGGGTCGTGGTTCGATATGCCCACAGAACTTGGGGTAACTCTTCGAGCCATTTCCCTTTAGCTTCCTCCAACTTTTTCTTCAGCAAACTCTTTAGGGTTTTATTCACAGCTTCGACCTAGACATTCTCCTAGGGATGGGTCACAGAGGAGAAGCTCTTTAGTATCCCATTTTTTCGCAAAAGTTGGTAAACAGGTGGCTGTCGAATTGAGTACCATTATCGAACACAATCTTCCTTAGCACCCCATATCGGCATATGATGTTCTTTACCACAAAGTCCAAGACTTTCTTCGAGGTGATTTGTAACGACTCAAATTTACTAATAAGGCTTAAGGGCCTTGATTAGTGTGCTGGGAGGGCATAATTGGAATATATGTGGGTTAATGATTTAAAGCATGTTGTATGGCTATTTGAATATTTGAGATGCATGACTATGTGTACTAGTATGCATGTAGGCCCTGATTAGGTTAGAAGGGCATAATCGTAATTTTGGCCCATTGCGGGCATAATTGTATATATATGCGATAATTGTTGAGACCACATTATTATGTGGATGTATCTGTGATCTGTGACTCGAGACGATCCTAGTGAGTAGATTAGCGAAAAAGTCACGGCGGGGATTTATACCCGGTTCGGGGCGAGCCTAGGGGTATAAATGGGAACTTAGAGAATATATTGAGGTTAATTTTGATGATGAGGAATATAATTGGTGATTAATTAGGTATCGGGAAGTAAGCAGTAAATATTAGAGACATTCGAGGAATTAGCGGGAATTGGGGTGAAATGACTAAAATGCCCTAGATGCACTTAAAGGTTTAAAATTAAGAGGGAGGGCATTTTGGTCAATTGGCTTACAAGAGATAGGTATGCTGAGGCTTTATACTTAGTGGGAATTGTAGAGTGATGTAGAAGGCTAAGGAAAGAAAGAAAAGAAGGAAAAAAAAAGGGAGGAAAACAGAGTAGTTTTCTTGAGGTCGGTTTGTGGTTCTCTCACCATTTCTCTTCATTCTTCTTGGGGAAAAACTCAGAAGGGAGCTAGGTTAAGCTGAGCCATAAGGATTCTAAGCTAAGCTTGAAGATTTGGCAAGGGTTTAGCAAGGATAGGCCATATGCTTGAGGTAAGACCTTGAAGTTTCTTCAGTTCTGGTTTTGATTTTTAACTAAGGTATCTAAGCTGAACTGATGGGGAATTCTAAGGAAGTTGGAGCCAAGGATTGAGGAAGAGCAAGCTAAGGAGGTCTAGAGGCTAACTTGAAATCGAATTTCCACTAAAGGTATAAATTCTGAGCTTTTAACTTTGATGTTTTGACTGGTTTTTGCTGAGTTTTTGAAGTCTAGGAGCAACTATGGTGAATTTTGGGACTAGGGATACATGTGATTGGGTTTTGAGTATTTGGGATGCTTGGGATGAGTGGAGTGTGTTAATAAGCTTGTTTTTGAGTTTGGTGAAGGTTTGGAGAAGTTTTGGTTAAGTTTGGCTCGGCGAAATCGCAGGAAGGGAAAATGTGATGTTGGTTGTCTGTGACTAGCGCTACAGCGCTAGCCTTTGGGTGCTGTAGCGCTAGGCCATGCTTTCTGGGGGATTTTGGTTCTGCTTGTAGCGCTGTAGCGCCCTCCTTAGAGCGCTGTCCTATTTCCAGAAAGGGATTTTAGGGTTATTTACAAAGGTTTTTTACCAAGGGTTTGGGGTTCGATTCCACCACCCTATTTGGTGGAATTAGGACTTCCCGGGGGGCTCGGGATTGGTCCCGAGGCTAGGTTTTGGACTTGAGGTTTGGTGATGACTTTGACCTATGGTTGTGATTAGGTGAGCGCTAGGGCTCGAGAGGGATCGTGCTCAAGGAGTCAAGTGATCAAAGCTAGCAAACCTAAAGGTAAGAAAACTGCACCCGGTTATATGTTTGTGATGGGACTAAGTGCTCCTGATATCTGTATAATGTCAATGATGGTATTATTCCATGGGACATGTGATAAATGGCCCAAGGGCGCCGTACACAATATTTGTGCACAGGGCGGCTTGGCCACTGGTAGCCGAGGACAGCTTAAATATTCACTGAGCTCGGTTTAAGCGTGCCGGAGTCAGTGGGATAACGGAGGGTGCGGCCTGAGGGTGCTAACCCTAGTTATCATAATAATTGATGGATGATATGAGTTGATATGTTTAGTATGCTGAATACTTGATTATTCTGAATGTTTATATGGTTGAGAACATGTTTATGCAATATGAGATATTGGATTGTCTGTTGATTGCTAATGCTCTGTTATTGTGTTTTCTTGCTGGGCCTTGGCTCACGGGTGCTACGTGGTGCAGGTAAAGGCAAAGGCAAGTTAGACTAGTCCTGAGATGGAGAGCTGCGAGGCTGAATGTACATAGCCAGCTGTTCGGTCGCCTTGGGCGAGGAGTGGATCAGGACAGGGATCGCTGAACTGTTTATTTTGCCTTAGTATGGCTAATGATGTATTTAAATTGTAAATCTTTTGTAAATGGTTTTAATCTTAATATTTTTGGGATCCCATGAAAACAGGAAAGGTTTCTTTATAAGAAATGTGACTTTTAGGACCAAAAATCTTTTAACCCTAGTTCCATTATATTTCCAGTAACACGTTTTTAACTAAATGATTTGATTAGCAAGTCTAGCACTTTTATAAACACACAGTGTAACGGTCTTGGCTATCCAGGGCGTTACATGATTGCTGCCAGAGGTTCGGCTTAGGTCCACTTCGTGAAGTAATCTACGGTGACTACTGCGTATTTCACTCCGCCTTTGCCAGTTGGCAATGAGCCTATGAGGTCGATTCCCCAAACTGCGAATGGCCACGGGGAGGTCATAGTAGTTAGTTCGGAGGGTGGAGCTCAAGGGATTGTTACGAACCGTTGGCACTTGTTGCATCTCTTGACATAATCGAACGAATCTGCCTTGATGCTATGCCAAAAGTACCCCTGGCATATGATTTTCTTGGACAGGATATGCCCCCAATTTGGTCTCCACAGAATCCTTCATGAATTTCTTCAATGATTTTCTTAGCCTCGGGTGGAGTCACTCATCGGAGTAATGGCATGGAGTATCCTCTTCTATATAGCCTTCCATCTATAATGGTGTACCTAGGGATCTGATACATCAGTTTTCGAGCCTTGGTCTGTTATTCTGGGAGAATTTCGGCCACAAGGTATTCAACTATCGGGGTCATCCAAGTTGGCTCAGAATTTATCATGCAAACATCTTCCTGCTCAGGCTCGGTTATATTGGGTGTCGTTAGATGTTCGATCGGCACGACATTCAACTCGTCGACCTCGGTGGATGTAGCGAGCCTGGCTAGAGCATTTGCGTTCGAGTTTTGTTCTCGGGGGACCTATTCTATCGCGTAGAACTCGAAATGCTCGAGTGCTGCTTTTTCCTTTTCTAAATACGCAGCCATTCTCGTCCCACGAGCCTAATACTCCCCTAAAATTTGATTAACCACCAACTGGGAGTCACTGTAGCAATGTATCGCTTTGGCCTTAAGTTCCTTGGCTATACGAAGTCCTGCCAGTAGGGCTTCGTATTCAACTTCGCTATTCGACGCTTCGAAGTCAAATCTCAAAGCAGAGTGAAATCAACTTCCTGCTGGGGTGATTAGAATTACACCTGCCCTCGATCCATTTTCATTGGAAGACCCGTCAACATAAAGTTTCCACAGCTCATGGGCCGGGGTCATAACTTCATTGTTAGTCATTCCAGTGCATTCCACTATGAAGTCTTCTAGGGCCTGTCCTCTTACGGTCGTCCTCGGATGATAAGTGATCTCGAATTTTCCGAGTTCAATGACCCATTTTAGCAGTGGACCCGAGGCTTCTGGCTTGGATAAGACTTGTCTTAGTGGTTGATCGGTCAATACATGGATCGGGTGCGCCTGGAGTAAGGTCGGAGCTTTCGAGATGAGTGGATTAGGCTGACAGCAAACTTCTCCATCAAGGGGTATCTCAATTCTTCCCCTAGAAACCTTTTGCTGACATAGTACACAAGCCTTTGCACTTTCTGTTCTTCTCGGACGAGTATGGCGCTGATGTCGTGCTCGATCGTAGCAAGGTACAGGTACAGAACTTCTCCCGTGACGGGTTTCGACAAGATGGGGGGTTCCTCAAGGTGCTTCTTGAGCTCTTGAAAAGCTAACTCACATTTTTCTACCCACTCAAACTTCTTCCCCCCCCCCCCCCCCCCCCCTCAGAAGGTTGAAAAATGGAAGACAATGGTCTGTAGATTTCGAGATAAACCTACTTAGTTCCGCCATCCTTCCAGTCAAACTTTGGACATCCTTATGCTTTCGAGGTGAGGGCATATCAATCAGAGCCTGGATCTTGTCCGAATTTGCTTCTATTCCTCGAGCATTTACAATGAAGCCTAGGAATTTCCCGAAGATACTCCGAAAGAGCACTTCTGGGGGTTGAGCCTCATGTTATACCCCCGTAACACGGCGAAGCATTCTTCGAGGTTATCCACATGGTTATTGTTATGTTGAGATTTAACTAACATATCGTCAACATAAACTTCCATGTTATTACCTATTTGTTCAGAGAACATCATGTTTACGAGTCGCTGGTAAGTGGCTCCAACATTCTTGAGTCCGAACGGCATGACATTGTAGCAATACAGCCCTTTGTCCGTCACAAAACTTGTATGCTCTTGGTCAGGGGCATGCATGGAAATCTGGTTATATCCAGAATAGGCGTCCATGAATGACATATGCCCATGTCCCGCTGTGGCATCTACGAGCTGGTCGATCCGAGGTAAGGGGAAGCAGTCCTTAGGACAAGCCTTATTGAGGTCCGAGTAATCGATACAGGTCTTCCATGTCCCGTTAGGCTTCAGAATTAGCACCGGGTTGGCCACCCAATCGGGGTAGAAAGCATCCCGGATGAATCAGTTTGCTTTCAACCTATCGACTTCCTCTTTTAGGACCTTCTTCCTGTAGTTATCCAGTAGTCTTCGCTTTTGCTGCTTTGGGGGGAAGCTTTTGTCAATATTCAAAGCGTGGCTCACTACATTCAGACTTATCCCTACCATGTCCGAATGCGACCATGCGAAAACATCCTGATTCTTTTGTAAAAAGAAAATTAATTGCTATTTCGTCTCTTCGGGAAGGTTTTTCCCTACCTTTACTGTCTTCGGGGGGTCTGCTTCCTCGAGTCTGACCTCTTCGAGCTCTTCCAATGGTTCGAAGTCAACTCTTTCCTCTATTCTTGGATCGATTTCTTTGTCTACTTCAAAGACTGTCTCATCCTTATTCTGAATTATGACGAGCGTTTGTGCACTCGTCTGCTTCTTTCCTCTAATGGAAATGCTATAGCATTCCCTCCCTGCTAGCTGGTCTCCCTTCAGTGTCCCGATGCCACTAGAAGTCAGGAACTTGATGGCCAAATGCTTCACAGACGAAACTTCCCCTAGCCCTACTAGGGCGGGTCTCCCAAGCAGCACGTTGTAGGCTGATGGTAGGTCCACTACTAAGAATTCCATCATCTTGGTTGTTGAGACTGGGAAGTCTCCCAAGGTCACAGGGAGCTTGATGGACCCCATACAGGCAATCCTCTCTCCTGAAAAGCCGTACAACGTCGTTGCACAGGCCTTTAGGTCACGAAGTGCGAGTCCCATCTTCTCTAAGGTGGCTTTATAGAGGATGTTCACCGAGCTCCCGTTATCAATCAGGACTCGGTGAACCCTCTTGTTCGCGTGCTGAATGGTGATGACTAGTGGGTCATTGTGAGGAAATTGGACATGGGACGCGTCGTCCTCTGTAAAGGTTATAGGTTGAGATTCAACCTTTTGGTATTTTGGAGCTCTAGGTTCGGGTTCATAAGGGGACCCATCGCCAGTTTTTAACTCATTTACGTATTGCTTTTGGGCATTCCTACTCGATCTTGTGAGATGAGGCCCGCCTGAGATAGTTACGACGTCTTCTCCATCAATCAGAGGGGGTCTCTCGTCTTCCCGTGCTCGGGAGTTACTGTTTTAGGCAGGCGGTGGTGTAGTTGTCTTCTAGCTGGTAGAAGCCTGGTTATTGTTTTGGTTCCTTACATACTTTCTGAAGTATCCTCTCGAGATCAGACCTTCGATCTCGTCCTTCAGCTGCCTGCATTCACCGGTTGTGTGTCCGGTATCTCTATGAAATCTGCAATATTTACTGGAGTCTCTTTTGGATTTTTGGTTTCTCATGGGGTCTGGACGTCTGAAAGGGACCTAGTTTTCATTAGCCAGGTAAATATTCTCCCGAGACTCGTTGAGCTCGGTGTACACCTTGTACACGGAGAAATACCTTTCTCCTTTCTTCTTCTTTCCCCCTTCCGCCTCGGGGTTACTTCCTTCATTCTTCTTTCTTTTGGAAGGGTTTTCTACAGGGGGTTTCGAGGCTGATGGGTCCACTGAGGTCGAGGCAGAGTTCAAGTTTGTCGTTGTAGTTATGGACTGAAAGGCCATATTCAGCGTTGACCTCACCTCCTCTACATTGAAAAACCTCTGAGCTCGTCGATTAAATTCGGTTATGGACCTTACAGGTTTCCTCTGCATATCTTCCCAGAGGGGACTTCTCGGCATTACCCCAGCTTCGATAGCCATTAAATGGCCGATGTCGTCTACATCACGAGCTCGGGCGACTTCCAGATTGAACCTTGTAAGGTAACTTTTCAGTGTTTCATTCGGTTGTTTCCGGACATTGGTCAAGGCGGACGCCTCGGGCCTTATTCCGATCATGGCTCTAAATTGCTTCTTGAAATCTCTAGACAACTGGTCCCAAGAAGTAATTGAATGTCTCTTATATTTTTTGAACCAATTTTTTGCTGGTCCTGTAAGCGATGCTGGAAACAACATGCATCTGAGCTCGTAGCCCACATTACTTGCTCTCATAATAGTGTTAAACGTATTTAAGTGACTATACGGGTCAGACTTCCCCTCAAATGATGGGACATGAGGAATCCGAAACCCTTGAGGAAATGGGGTGCTGGAAATATGGGGGGCAAAGGGTTTGAGTTCCTCGTCAGACTCTTCGTCCCGATCCCGACCTCGTTCATTCTGTAAGAGCCTGAATGATTTTTCCAGTTGATCAATCCTCTCCTGGACTGGATCCACGGGGGGTCCAACCTGAAATTGGTTATCATTTATCACAATTCCAGGTTCGCGCCTTCTCATGGGATCCTTGCGTCCATTTAGACGATCCCTCAGGTCTGGGTTCGAGGGGTTACCATTACCCCGATTCTGATTCAGGTGTTCTCGTAAGTCAGGGTGGTCCCTTTGATTCTCAGTATTTCTGCGTCCTTGGTCATACATACTGACCAATCTTGTGTCTTCTGAGCCTTAGCTAGCAAGGCTCGCCACATCATTGTTTCGAGATGAGTTCCTTTCAGGTTGTCTCATCTCTATAGTGTGAGACCGAGACATTTGGCTTCTTGTAGGCTGGGCGCCTCTACATTCTCTAGCAGTTCCACCAATCCCATGTTTCTGTCCAGCCCGCGTTTCCCTATTTGTTGGCTGTCTTTTACGCAATCAACCTTAAGAAGAAAGATTAAAGAAATAAGAGAATAGAATACAAGGATTTTTATGTGGTTCAGGTTATAAAAGAGCCATAGTCCACGAGTCTCTGGTATTAAAAAGAATTGGAAGCTTGTGAGGGCAAGCTTCAATGGAGTATTCTTAGGTAGTGTTTAGATTGCTCTAAGTACAAGGTCTTTTCTCTCTAAATAACCCAACCCTTTACAATGAGACTCCCAACCCTATTTATAGAGGTTGGGGTCACTAATACTAATCATAAGTAATTAATACACATTCTTCCCATTGTTGGGGGATTAATATCACTTTAATGCATTGGGCTAAATTGAATAAAGACCACGGCCCAAGCGAGCTTTGTGGGGCCCACTGCAGAAAAAGGTACCTACTTGATAGTGAACATGCCCCAGGTACTGTCAGGGCATGCTATAAGTACCTCCATGTCAGACGGCAAAGTGGGTGTGCGAATTGTCGAGTCGTATACTCGACAACACTGTTGATGAATCACCCATAAAGGTTGGTCAGGTCTTCCTCTGATGCTACTAACCCGCATTAGATGACACCTGGCTTCTCCTCTAGATCTCGAGGACAAGGTCCTCGTTCTGGAATATAACTGATGGCAAGAAACAACCCGTGGACTGCCAAAGCATCCTCGAGACATAGCCTTAGGAAGGCATTCGTAGCTCTCGGGGTGTGCCCTTGGGAAGATGTCGAAGTCCTATCCTCTATCTGAGTGGAATGATCTCCGACTGTAGAGCCAACCTCTCGAGGATTTATCCTTGGGGCGCGGCCTCGTGAAAAGAAGCACATGTCCTACTCGGACAATCACGTGTCCTTGTGTGAAAATACAGACAACAATATTAATATGAATTAATATATTATAAAAATATTATTATATTTAATAATTATATTAATATAAAATTAAATATTATAAAATATCATAATAATAATATATAATACATAATCTTAATTTTTATTAAAAAATAATCATTTTTATTTAAAAATAAAACATGTTATTTTTTTATTTGATATAACTTATATAAACATATATGAATAAAAATAAATATTATAAATATATTATATATAAGTGTTGTGTGTAAATAAATAGTATGACTATATAACTTTATAAGAAATAATAAATAATATTTTTGGCCCCCGAATTATGACCACTATATGATTATGCCTCCTGAATGATATGCGATGTTGAAAATTTCCCCCGAACTATGCACGTTACTGAAATATGAAACTTGTGTTAGATTTTGTCATAGGTGGTTAACAAATTGATCATGTGACATTTTGTTTGTTGATGTGGCACTGTCATGTGTACAATAATTAGCAATTTTTCTACTCAAACTTTGACCACTACCAAATTGTGTCTTTTTCATTAAAACTAATTTATTTTTGTTTAAAAAAAGAAAACCTATTTTTTTTCTTAATAATAATAATTATATCATTCAAAATAAAAAAAATTATTTTAAAATATTAAGGAAATAAACAATACTAAAAGTTTCAAATTAATTAAATAAATTTTATAATACTCAAAAATTAAAAATCTAATTAATAACAAATAACTTTTTTTTTACTTTTTATTTTCTTTTACAATATAAAATAAATATATCTTAAAATAAAAATTAAAAAATAAAAAATAAATCTTAAAACAAACTTTGTTCCCTTTTGTCCCCCTCCTCTTAAATTAAAAGTTTTTTTTTATTTAAGCTCTTCGTCATTCGTCTTCCTGTTTAATTAAATGTTTTTTTCTTTGTTTTAGTATTTATTATAAATTTCCATTCTAAAATAGATTTATTTTATATTGTAAAAAAAAGAAAAAAGAAAAGTAAGAAAAAGTTATTTGTTATCAATTAAAATTTTAATTTATTAAGAATTTAATTATTATTTTTAGAATTTTTTTTCAATAAAAGGGGTATTATTTGGTAGCTGTCAAAGTTCGGGGGGCAAAATTGCTAATTATTCTACACATGGCAGTGCCATATCAAAAGACAAAATGCCACATCATCAATTTGTTAGCCACCTATGACAAAATCTAACAGAAGTCTCATATTTTAGTTTCATGCATAGTTCGAGGGGAATTTTTAATATCGCGAATCATTCGGGGGCATGATCATATAGTGGTCATAGTTCGGAGGGCAAAAATGTTATTTATTCCATAAGAAATTAAAATAATAATTATCTTCTATCAAGAATAAACAAGTTTATTCTCCAACCATTAATTTGTAATTTGAATAAGGTCACAAATGTTTTGTATCTTAAATATGATAGCTTGTGATATAAAAAATTATCATATTATATATATATATATTTTTAAATCATAAACAATGTTTTGGTTTTTTTTTTGATATGTTTATGTCATTCTTTTATATATAATATTGTTTATTTATTTAAATTTTATATGGTAATTATAAAAATTTAATAAAAAATTATTAATAAATAAAACTAATCAAACGTGCGGCTTGTATCTAGTATATATAAATGTGTGCGTATTGTTAAAAAAAATGTGTGTGAATTAAAAGAAAAAGTTATATATATATGTAGGACAATTTTTCTATAGGGGCTTTACTTTAAGCCCTACTAGTAAGGCTCTCAGTGTTTCTCGACCCGTGAACAGTTTTCGGCGCGACTTTTTTTTATGACCGTGTATATTGTAGCTATTTAGAGCATCCTGCAAATTTTCAGAAAATTTCGAATAGCTTACAGTACCGAAAACTAGGTTCAAACATGTTGTTTTCCATGCGCATAAAAAAATTAGTCACGCGTGCAACAACAAGTTTGAACCTAGTTTTCGGTACTGTAAACTATTTGGAATTTTCTGAAAATTTGCAGGATGCTCTAAATAACTACAATATACACGGTCATAAAAAAAAATCACGCCGAAAACTGCTTACGGGTTGTAAACACTGAGAGCTCTACCGTAGGGCTTAAAGTGAAGCCCCTATAAGAGAATTTCCCTATATATATATATAAATGTATGTGCATTAAAAGAAAAAGCTACCCAAGATTAAAAAAAAAATTGTAGTATATATATGTAGGATAATTTTTCAATAGGGGCTTCACTTTAAGCCCTACCAGTAGGGCTCTCAGTGTTTCTCGACCCGTGAATAGTTTTCGGTGCGACTTTTTTATGACCGTGTATATTGTAGCTATTTAGAGCATCCTGCAAATTTTCAGAAAATTCCGAATAGTTTACAGTACCGAAAACTAGGTTCAAACACGTTGTTTTCCACGCGCATAAAAAAAAATTAGTCACGCGTGCAACAACATGTTTGAACCTAGTTTTCGGTACTGTAAACTATTCAGAATTTTCTGAAAATTTGCAGGATGCTCTAAATAGCTACAATATACACGGTCATAAAAAAAAATTGCGCTGAAAATTGTTCACGGGTTGTAAACACTGAGAGTCCTACCAGTAGGGCTTAAAGTGAAGCCCTATAGGAGAATTCCCCTATATATGTATACATAAAATATTTAAATCAATCATGTTTTATGTAAGGTTAATGTTTTTGTTAAATGTATAATTAAACATAGGGGCATGGAGCAAAATGACCCTTAATGTTGTGTGAAAGTAAGTAAATGTCTATGTTTTTAATTTTGTAGTAAAATAGCTTAACCATCTATTTAATATCACATATTACCAAATATACCCTTTAACAAATTACTATTTTATTCTAAATATTTTAATATTATGGTATATGTATATTAGTTTTGTTTAATTAGTTTTTATTTTAAAGTTATTTTGATTTTTTTTCATTTTTTATGAGTTGTTGAATGATATATCATACCACAAAATATATATTGAGTTGAAAAATAATATACCATAAAAACTTACAAAATTATTACTAAAAAATGTATATATTATGCTAACAAAATTATATACTACCATTAAAATGTATATACCATGATACAAAATTATATACTACTACTATGTATAATAAAATAGAAATTAAATATCACAAAAAAAAAAATATATACCATACCACAAAAAACATATACACTAATTGGAAAATAATATACCAACAACCTATAAAAAACTTAAAAAATCAATATAACTTTAAAATAAAAACTAATTAAACAAAACTAATATACATATACCACTATATTAAAGTCATACAGTCCTAAATAAATAAATAAATTATAAAAAATGGTAATTTAGGTAATCAACAATGTAAAATGGTCATTTATCTACAATTTTAAAAATAATGACATTAGCTTCGTGATGGCTTTATTTTGTGCCATTTCCTATAATTTCTCTTAAACATATAACAATATTGGTATTTTAAAACTTAATTGTAAAAAAAAAACCATATAAAATATGGTTTTCTAAAAATAATTCATGTAAAAATTATATATATGAAAATTTCATATTTTTATATATTATCTTTTAAAATCCTATATTTTTAAAAAGACTCCTTTCTCTAAACTTCCATTGGGCTTAAACCACGCGGATTGGTTGGCCTTATTTTAGTAACTATGTATTTCCTTTTATTCTCTCATTCTCTTTTCATAAATCAACCAACTTGCTTTTACTTTGGATCAATTATTGGACTACATAATAATTATCTAATAATTGGATATATATTTGAAAAGAAGTAGATGTGAATGTGTATAAAAAGAAAGAAATTGTGGAGTTTATATTTTGTTTGTTGATTTATTTAGTTTTATTAATTAAAACACTTCATAATTAGTGCTAACAAATAGCTTATTAACTTTAGGGGATCTTTTTAAAAAGGAAAAATACTAGTTTAGTGTCTATGTTTTTCTAGAATATGCGATCGACCTCTGTGATTTGTTAAATGACAATTCAGACTTTATGTTTTACAAAATGGGTCAAAATAGTATCCTACACTCGATTTTGGTCAAAATCTTTTTAAATATAATTATTCATTCTCAGCTCATCGGCCACCTTCTCCACTAATGTGAACCTACCTCATCTCCAACAACCTAAGAATTGATCTTATAATTAAAAATATTTTTACAAAAATCCAGTATAGGATACTATTTTGATCTATTTTGTAAAACACAGGGTCTTAATTGTCATTTAACAAAACATATGGACCGATTGAGTATTCGGAAAAAACATAAGGACCAAGATTGTATTTTTCCTTTTTACAATATGGAATTTTAAAAGATAATGTATAAAAATATGACATTCTCATATTTGTAATTTTTACATGAATTATGTTTTAAAAACCATATTTTATATGGTTTTTTTTACAATTAAGTTTTGTTGACGCCGTTTTTCGTCAACTTAAATCGTAGAGCAATTAAACAATATAAACTATGGTGCGAACGAATCTGCCTAATCCACGAGTCTGTATTATTATGACTTAGAGTTTTCTGGAAATTCTTTAAGGATGAATTACCCAGAGTTTTCTCTCAAGATCTCAGATTATCGATCCCTTACAAATGGTCATTCATTCTCTATTTATAGGGAAGGTTACAAAGTCCGTTCCCACATATTTCGAGAAGATATTCTGTATATCAATTTAAAATAATGACATTAAATGCTATATCTTCTATATACAAGGAAACGTCCCCTGAAGATCCGGGAATGAATAACAAACTAAATAATATCCCCTTAATGTTGGGATTTTACAACAATAAATATGTTCACACATACACAGCGGGCTATCTTAGGTGACTCATTTAATCTTCGAGGTCAGCGACCAGCATCACGAATGTCAGACTTAAGGACTTGTTATGAACTTGCCATCTTACTCCAAGACCTGCTCGGCGCAGATAAATACTATCGAGGCTATCACACTTGGGCTTGCACTTCTTAAGTTCGGGCTGCTCAATCCGAAGGCACTCGATAACAGATGTATCCCAATGTCATGCCATTTCGAGCCTAGAAAGAATCCCGAGGTTACGTCTTCGAGATTGCCATATTGCTTCGGAGGTTTTACAACTGGACCATGCAATGTGTTTCATATATTTTGAGCTTATACTTGATGAATCCAATTTTTCGAGGTCATAATCTCTGGTCTCGAAATCTGGGTGTAACAAGTTTTATAAAACCCATATTATTATATGTGTTAGTTATACATTCAAAAACAAGAACATTGATCTTATATAAAACATGATTGATTTAAATATTTTATGTATACATATATAGACTATAACTTTTTTTTTTATATGTAGCTCTTTTTTTAATCTTGGGTAGCTTTTTCTTTTAATGCACACACATTTATATATAGAGTAAAACATTCATAAAGTGTTTCTATATTGAAATAACTCTTACATAGTAATAAAAACTTTTAGTCCTAACTTAGGACCAGTTATAAATAGGAATAAACTACTCATTATAATAAATTATAATATTTTTATTCCCACCTTTAGAAAATATGCATCGACATAGTAATAATTGTCTTAATATTAAATATATTTATATATATGCTATCTTTTATATACTAAAATTTCATGATAAAATTAAGTATCAATTTAGACTTGTAAAATAACTTTGTATATATTGCAATATTATATTGATATGTGTTGGGGTTTTATGCCGTAATTAAAACCTAAATTATTTGTAATCTCATTTTATTATCAATAAAAGAATATAAATCATTTTTTGACTTGGTTAATCACTTTGCTCACATGTTTTATTTTCATGATTATTTGTTTAATATAAACTTCTATTAAATCCCGAGCATATAGCTAATCTTATTTATAGTGACGTAATCACAGTGGAATATAAATATGATTATATGTTCAAAATAAGTTAGTCCTAAGATTAGTCAGTGCACAGGATTTGCACTGACTTGCCAATCTATGATATGATCTACTCACACATTATAGTGTTATGTTCTTTCCAGAACATTAGCAAAGTAGATAAGATCAGATGTATTTGTTACATCGGACAAGACCGATATTGACAGTTGATAAGATAAGTAAACATACCTTTATTATCTATTCTAGTCATATCATATAGTTGACCATAGGTTAATTCAATCTCAATTCTGAGTGGTTAGTATTCTAACTGAACGTATTATTTGAGTTTTTTGACTTGTTCGTTACCCGCTTACCCTACGGACTAGCCCGTACTTATATCTTGGGAACTCGGTAGTATAATTGAGTGGGAGTGTTAATCATAGATATGAACATCTATAGCTTCTGATGAAGAAGTGAAACGATGGTTTCCTTTTAGTTTGGTTCAAGGTGTTAAATGATAGAGATCTTATTTTAGTAATTAAATTAGTTTACTGAAATATCATTTAGAAGGAACTAAGTGTTTTAAGGATAAAATACAATGAGGGGTAAAACAATGTTTTCGTCCTATCTCATTTTAGACCGTCTATAGAGGATTGAGTGAAAATTATGGTTGTAGCAATGAATAATTAATAGCGTGTCGATATTTGTTATAGAGCATTCTATGAATTCAAAAGTGCAATTCTGAGTCTATAGTGGAGTCACGAGGAATTAATAAGTTAGTAAATTATTTGTTAGATTTATGATAATTTATTGGAGCTTGATTTCATAGGCCCATGGTCCCTATTGTACCTTGGATAAAATCATCTATAAATAGAGAAGTCATGTCCTTTGTAGAGGACCCTGGTCTTCAGGGGACGTTTCCTTGTATATAGGAGTTACAGGCTTTTAAAGCCATTAAATTTATTGACATAAAGAATAACTTCCCAGAGATGTGTGGGATAGTATTCTGAGACTTCCTCTATAAATAGAGAAGTCTTGTACCTTTGTAGAGGATCGAAATTTTGTAATCTTGAGAGAAACTCTGGAAAATTCATTCTTAAAGAATTTCCAGAAATCATCTTAAGTTCTAATAACAAAGGCTCGTGGACTAGGCAGAATTAACTACTGAACCTCATAAAAAATCCTCCTTCTTTTATATATTTTTCTAGCCATAACTATTTATTGTTTACGTGCTCTATATTCACTGTTGACGAAAAACGCCGTCAACAGTTTGGTGCTTTCATTGAGAGCCTTAAGCATTCAGTCCCTGAACAAGTTATGGCCGCAAACGATCAAAACATTCCTGAAGAAAATTATCCGAGACGCCCTGGGAAGCAGCCAATGGTAAACCCGGATAATGAAGAGAGAAGCGAGTCCTCCAATTCTCGGGGACCACCAACACCTCCAAGAGATGAGGATATTTACTACAACCCTGAGCGATACGTTCCCATCGTGGAACTTGAAAATCGACAGCTGAAACAGCAATTGGCCAAAGCCAAAAAGCGGAATGAGGAGTTGGCTAAGATAGCCGCAGAGGCTCAGGCGGCTCAGCCCCCACCTCCGCGTGAAAACCAAGCCTCTCCTTTGAGGGACGTGCATGTTCCTCCCCGCAGGCCTTGTGGGCATCCACGAAAAAATGCTGCCACGAGAAGGGCCATCCGCTCCCTCGATACCCCAGAGGAGCACCCGAGCTAGGGCTCCGGTTAATTCAACTGCGGAGGTACCAGCAGGAACTGGGAATAACCGAACCCCTGCAGAGGCTCGGACTCAAATCCCTAGTAACACGCTGAATGCAACCAACCCTTCTCGGGAAAACTCCGGGCCATCTAGGCCTCGAAATGGGTGGCAGCCACCTTCACCCATACGCTTCCCGCCATCACCTATAAGATATCCTTCTCCACCTCGCAAGAATGCTCAGCCAGATCGAGATGACGAGGAAAGACGTGCGGGAAGGAGGCAGGGGAACAGAGAAGCCTTCAGGGAACGAAGAGGCGCTCAGTCCACAAGAAGTCAAATGTCCCGGTCCCGCACTGCAGAAACGAGGTAGCATGAAAGAGACCCCTCTCGAAATAATCATGCGACGAGTCTTACTAGTGACGACTCGGGAGATACTAGATCGGTCAGTATGTATGACCGAGGTCGAAAGAATATTAGGAGCCGCAGGAATCACTCCGTCCTGCAGGAACACTTGAATCAGAATCGGGGTAATGTTAACCTGACAAACCTGGACCTGAGGGATCACCTAAATGGGCGAAAAGATCCCTTGCAGAGGCGCGAGCCTGGAATTGTGATCAATGACAGCCAATTTCAAGCAAGACCCCTCACGGACCCGGTCCAGGAAAGAATTGACCAGTTGGAGAAGGCCTTCAAACTCTTGCAAAATGAGCAAGGCCAAGGTCGGCATGAGGACTCTGATGAGGAGCTCAACCGTTCACTCCCCACATTTCCAATACCCCATTTCCTCAAGGATTTCAGATCCCTCACGTCCCAACGTTTGAGGGAAAGTCCAACTCGTACAGCCATCTGAGTACATTCAATACCATAATGAGAGCAAGTAACGTGGGTTACGAGCTCAGATGTATGTTATTTCCGGCATCGTTAATGGGACTAGCCAAGAGCTGGTTCGAAAAATATAGAAGGCACTCAATCACTTCTTGGGATCAGCTGTCTAGGGACTTCAAGAAGCAGTTCAGAGCCATGATGGGGGTCAGGCCCGAAGCATCAACTCTGACTAATGTTCGACAGCAGCCAGGCGAGACATTAAAAAGTTACCTTACGAGGTTTAACTTAGAAGTTGCACGGGCCCAAAATGTGGATGACAGCGGTCATCTAATGGCTGTCCAAGCTGGAGTAATGCCAGGAAGCGCCCTTTGGGACGACATGCAGAGAAAACTGGTGAGATCCCTAACCGAGTTTAACAAACGAGCACAAAGGTTTGTCAATGTAGAGGAAGCGAGGTCGACACTTAATGTGACCTCCCAGCCCGTAACTACAACGATAAACGTGTACTTTGCCTCAACCTCGGCGGACCCACAAACCTCAAAGCCTGCTGCGGAAAACCCTTCCAAGAGAAAGAAGAACGAAGGGAGTAACCCTGAGGCCGAGGGAGGAAAGAAAAAGAAGGGGGAAAGATATTTCTTCGTGTACAGAGTGTACACCGAGCTCAACGAGTCTCGGGAGAACATATACCTGGCTAATAAAAACCAGGTCCCCTTCAGACGCCCAGATCCAATGAGAAATCAGAAGTCAAAGAGGGACTCCAGCAAATATTGTCGATTTCACAGAGACACTGGGCATACTATTGACGAGTGCAGACAGTTGAAGGACGAGATCGAAGGTTTGATCTCGAGGGGCTACTTTAGGCAATATGTCAAAAATCAGAATACTAATCAGATGCCTATAAGCCAAAGGGCAGCTGCGCCACAACCTGCACAAAACAATAATTCTCGAGCCAGGGAAGAAGATAGGCCCCCTCCGATCGATGGAGAAGACGTGATAACCATCTCGGGAGGGCCTCATCTCGCGGGAGTGGGCAGAAATGCCCAAAAGAGATATGTGAACGAGCTAAAAACTGTGGACGGGTCTCCTTACGAACCCGAACCCAGAGCTCCTAAAAATCAAAAGATAGAGTCTCAGCCAATAACCTTTACTGAGGACGACGCGTCCCATGTTCAGTTTCCTCACCATGATCCACTGGTCATCACTCTCCAGCTGGAAAATAAGAGAGTTCATCGGGTTCTCATAGACAATGGGAGCTCAGTTAATATTCTCTATAAGGCAACCCTAGAGAAAATGGGACTCACTCTTCGTGACCTGAAAGAATGTGCGACAACACTGTACGGTTTTTCAGGAGAAGGGACCGCCTGCATGGGATCCATCAAGCTCCCCGTAACCTTGGGAGACTACCCAATCTCAACAACCAAGATGATGGAGTTCGTGGTAGTAGACCTGCCTTCGGCCTACAACGTGCTACTCGGAAGACCAGCCCTAGTAGGGCTGGGGGCAGTCTCGTTTGTTAGGCATCTGGCCATTAAGTTCCCTACTCCTAGTGGCATTGGGACGTTGAAGGGAGACCAGTTGGCCGGAAGGGAATGGTATAGCATCTCCCTAAGAGGGAAGAAACAGACGAGTGCACAGACACTCGTGATTATTCAAAATAAAGATGGGACGATCTTGGAGATAGATGAGGAGATCGACCTAAGGATGGAGGAGAAGACTTACCTCGAACCATTAGAAGAGCTTGAAGAAATCAATCTCGAAGAGTCAGATCCTTCCAAAACAGCAAAGGTCGGGAAACATCTCCAGGAGGAAACTAAATAGCAATTAATTTGCTTCTTGAAGAAAAACAAGGATATCTTCGCGTGGTCACATTCGGACATGGTTGGAATAAGTCCGAACATAGCGAGCCATGCACTGAATATCGATAAAAGCTTCCCACTGAAGCAACAAAAACGATGACAACTGGACGACGACAGAAAAAAGACACTGAAGGAGGAGGTCGATAGGTTAAAAGAAAACCGGTTCATTAGGGATGCTTTTTATCCTGACTGGATAGCCAATCCGGTGTTGGTCCCGAAGCCAAATGGGACATGGCGAACCTGCATTGACTATTCGGACCTCAACAAAGCTTGTCCAAAGGACTATTTTCCTTTACCAAGGATTGACCAGCTCGTGGATGCCACGGCAGGGCATGGACTGATGTCGTTCATGGATGCCTATTCTGGATATAACCAGATTCCCATGCATGCGCCTGACCAGGAACATACAAGTTTTATAATTGACAAAGGACTATATTGTTACAGCGTCATGCCATTCGGGCTAAAAAATGCTGGGGCCACATACCAGCGGCTCGTGAACATGATGTTTTCAGAGCAAATAGGGAACAACATGAAAGTTTATGTTGATGACATGCTAGTCAAGTCTCAACTTAACGATAACCATGTTGACGACCTCGAAGAGTGTTTTGCCGTGCTCCGGCAGTATAACATGAAGCTTAATCCTCAGAAATGCTCCTTCGGGGTATCATCCGAAATTTTTTTGGGCTTCATTGTAAACACACGTGGGATAGAAGCTAACCCAGACAAGATCCAGGCCCTAATCGACATGCCCTCACCTCGAAGACACAAAGATGTCCAGAGTCTGACCGGCAGGATGGCGACACTAAGTAGGTTTGTCTCGAAATCTACAGACCGTTGTCTTCCATTTTTCAATCTGTTGAGGGGAGGCAAGAAATTTGAATGGATGGAAGAATGCGAGCTGGCCTTCCAGGAGCTTAAGAAGCACCTCGCAGAACCCCCCATCTTATCAATACCTGTTACGGGAGAAGTACTATACTTGTATCTTTCCACTACCGAACATGCAATAAGTGCAGTGCTCGTGCGAGAAGAGGAAAAGATACATAGGCCCGTATATTACATCAGTAAAAGATTACTGGGGGTAGAATCGAGATACCCCTTGATGGAAAAGCTAGCTCTCAGCTTAATTCATTCATCTCACAAATTACGACCCTACTTTCAGGCGCACCCCATCCATGTATTAACCGATCAACCGCTGAGGCAAGTCTTGTCTAAGCCAGAAGGTTCAGGTCGACTTCTTAAATGGGCAGTTGAGCTCGGACAATTCAAGATCACCTACCACCCGAGGACGACCATTAGGGCACAGGCCCTGGCGGACTTTATAGTGGAGTGTACTGGCATGACCAACGATGAAGTTATAACCCCGACCCACGAGCTGTGGAAACTTTACGTCGAAGGGTCATCTAACGAAAATGGATCTGGGGTAGGGGTCATTTTGATTACTCCCGTAGGAAGCAGATTTCATTTTGCATTAAGATTCGACTTCAACGCATCAAATAAAGAGGCCGAATACGAGGCTTTACTGGCGGGACTCCGTATAGCCAAAGAGCTCAAAGCTAAGGCCATACATTGCTACAACGACTCACAGCTTGTGGTGAACCAAATTCTGGGAGAATACCAGGCTCGTGGCATGAAAATGGCAGCTTACTTAGAAAAGGCCAAGTCCGCATTGGAACATTTCGAGTTTTGTGCAATCGAAAAAGTTCCCCGAGAGCAAAACTCAAATGCAGATGCCTTAGCTCGACTCGCTACTTCCACCGAGAGTGATGAGCTAAATGTTGTGCCAATAGAACATCTATCGGCACCTAGCATTAACGAGCCGGAGCAGGAAGACGTGTGTATGATTGATTCCAAGCCTACCTAGATGACCCCAATAGTCGAATATCTCGAGACCGGCGTCCTTCGGAAAGATCGGAACCAGGCTCGAAAGCTGATGTATCAGCTTTCCCGTTACACCATTTTGGATGGAAGGCTGTATAGAAGGGGATATTCCATGCCATTACTTCGGTGTGTGACTCCACCCAAAGCCAAGAAAATCATTGAAGAAATTCATGAAGGGTTCTGTGGAGACCATACTGGGGGGCATAGCCTGTTGAAGAAAATCATACGCCAAGGCTATTTCTGGCCTACCATCAAATCAGACTCTTTCGAGTACATAAAGAAATGCGATAAGTGCCAGCGGTTCGCCACGATTCCTCAAGCTCCACCATCCGAGCTGACCATGATGACTTCCCCATGGCCATTTTCGGTGTGGGGAATCGACCTCATAGGCTCTCTCCCAACTTGTAAGGGCGGTGTGAAGTACGATGTAGTTGCCGTAGATTACTTCACAAAGTGGACATAGGCTGAACCGTTAGCAACAATAACTTCCAAGAAGGTCCTTGACTTCGTGGTAAAGAACATCGTATGCCGATATGGGATGCCGAGGAAAATTGTATCCGACAACGGAACCCAGTTCGATAGCGATTTGTTCACCAACTTTTGCGAGAGGAATGAAATAATAAAGAGTTTTTCGTCAGTAGCTCATCCCCAGGCGAATGACCAAGTCGAGGCAGTAAACAAAACTCTCAAAAGTTCGCTAAAGAAAAAGTTGGAGGGAGCAAAAGGACGATGGCCCAAAGAATTACCCTAAGTCCTATGGGGATATAGGACTACAGCTCGAACGTCAATAGGACATACCCCGTTCTCTCTGGCATACGGTTGCGAAGCTATGTTGCCTATCGAGGTCGAGATTCCTACAATTCGAACTCACGCTTATAACCAAAACTCGAACCACACTCAGCTCGAAGAAACCCTAGACCTGATCGAAGAAACAAGAAACGAAGTTCAGCTGAGGAATGCTGCCTACCAGCAATGAGCTACCAAGTACTTCAACAAGAGGGTTCGATATTGAAAGTTCGGTGTGGGCGATCTGGTGCTAAGGCATGTATTTTTGGCAACGCGAGATCCAGCAGCTGGTGTGCTCGGGCCAAATTGGGAAGGACCATACCAGATAGAGTCAGTCATCCGACCCAGTGTCTACAAGCTAGCAAGATTGGATGGGAGCCTAATACTGTGAGCATGGAATGGCGAGCACCTAAGACCTTACTATCAATAGTATAGGAAGGATGTTGCCTGTAACCATGCTTGTCTTTTTGTACTATTTTGCCTACTTTTGGATTTGATCAAATAAAGATTTATTTCGTCTAATATGCTTTATTTTTGCAATCTAATAACCTATGGTCACATTCATAGGATATTAAGGGGGCATCATTGGTATATATAAATACCATCAGCTTGAAAAATAAACTTACATATATGAAAAACATACAAGTGTTTGGAGATAACCAAATGCGCCAGATAAGATAATTTGGATATAACCAATTATCAAAAACGTAAGTGTCTAGATGTAACCAGATGCGCAAGCTTAGATAGTTTGGACGTAACCAAATTATCAAAATATTGAAATGTGAATTAGACTAAACATATAAGTGCATGGATTACAAACCAATCACAACCTTAAAAGGTTTGGAGTAAACCAGCTAAAACTAATCGACGATAAGTTGAAACATAAACCTACTTCGAGATAAGCCGAGATCGAGGCTGGAGTATCTTATAAAAAATAGTTTCGAACTCATAACCTCGGAGAGATAACCGAGGACGAGAAAAAGTAACTAAAAAATAAGGTATAACTAAACAATCTGCATTACACACCATACAAGTACTTTCGGGTTCATGGTTAAAGTAATATCCGACCTTGATGAATAACGAGATCGGAAGCGGATAATTCGAGCAAACTGTGCATGAATGCATTGAACTTCGAGCCTAAATCCAAACTATGTTTGTGCGAATAAACAAGCATATGCGATTCTTTAATATAAAGTGTGCAAAATATTTCAAATCAAGAAATGTAAAGCATGTATATTAAAAGAAAAGAAAAAGAAATTGTATCAGCCCTATGGGCATAAATTAAAACAATTACAAAAATAAGGGGACGCAGCCCCAAGGTGGGATTCAAGGAGCAGTCTCCTTAGCCTTCTCGGCACCAGCAGCGCTAGACTCCCCAGGACGAATAGCATGACTATCCTTCTGAGCAGCCTCCTTAGCGGCCTCCTCCGCCTCAAGCCGAGCATTCCACTGATCAAGGAGCTTCGCCTCAAGAGGACCTAGGAAGCTGGTATCGAGGTCTTCATTATTGGCCCACATTCTGTACATGGCCAAATCAACTGCCTGGTCTTTCTTCTCTTTGTACTCGGCAAGGAGGCGAGCCTTTTCACTCTCGATTATATCAAAAGTGGCGGCCTTGTCTTCTTCGAGCTTTTTATTAGCCTCCTTGAGCCGAGCGTTCTCCTTCTCAAGCTCCACGAGCTTAGCCTTCTGCTTCTCGAGCTCAGATGTCTTGGCCTTAAGCTCCTCAGCTCTTGTCTCAACTTTTGCCTTTGTCGCCTTCAGTTCATCACTCAGTTTGAGCTGATGATCCTTGGCCTCTTGAGCGTAGGATCTGCTTGAATGAACCTCATTGTTCAAATTATAGTTGAGCTGAGCAGAGACAGCAAGAGCCTGACATACAAAGAAATCAACATTAGCATACAATCCTTCTATAAATATAGCCAGCAGCGAGAAAAGAAAAGTTACTGCGGCGATGAGCTCGACACTCTTCTTGTAGAGTGTGTTGCAGTCTCGGGCCTCGATCATAAATTGCCAGTGAGAGGCATCAAAACTGCTAAAGCTCTGGCCCACTCGGGACAGAACATCCGAGCCCAGTGTGGCCCCATGGGACCCAGTAGCATTGTCAACCACATACTCCTCAATGTGAGTAGAAACTGACAACTTGTGGGTTCGGGAAGCAGAGGGTTTTTGGGAGGAGGACCGAGCGTCGAGTGAACAAGGACGTGAGGATGGGTCTCGACCATAGTGGATGCCCCGACCTACGAAGTCGGTTCCACAGCGGAGCTCGTGGCAGGCGGAGCTCGTGGGGGAGGTGGCGTCTTTTCAGTCCTCTTAAGGACCTTGGCAGGCCGGTCTATTTTTCGCGACCCCCTGGGGCGCTTGCTCCTCTTGGCCCTGCCACTCTCGAGAATACTGTCGAGATCGGAGTCCATCTCACCTACACAGTCACACCACAGTATGAGTCATCAAAGAAGAAAGAAAATATATATAAAGTAACTCAACATCACACAAGTATGCAAAGTGATGAAAAGGCAAGTGGAGAGAAACCTAACTGGAACTCTCCTTCGAGCTTGAACTCAAAGACCATGAAATTCCCCCATCTTCAGAAGAGGCGGGGGGAGTACCTTCCCTAAACGTGGACATCAACCTCGAAAGGTCCCTATAGTCATTGGTCCCGTATTGGATGGCTATTCCGTTCCATACCTCGTTCAGGCTATACATAGTATCGTATTGCCCGAGCCAGCTATCGAACCTATGAACCCGTTCATCTACCCAAGTCCACACATAGAAGTGGTTCCTATCATCCTCGCACAATACTAACCTATCAAGTTTGTGTTTTAGTAAGGTGGGGGACCACATTTTCGAACTTAGGATGACTGTACCTTGATCATCTGAGCCCGAGCTCGAGGCTTCATCGTTGGCCTCATTCCCTGATTACGGCTCCTTCGACGAACTGGAGGCGGGGGCCTCACCTCTCTTCTCGGGGGAAGGATGCCTGTTGGCAAGGGCACGAGCTCCGAGTTGTCATATTTTTTGTTAGACCAGTCCGAGGTGGACTGGCCATCTCCCAAGAGCCCGCAAGCTCGAAGTTTACCTTCATGCAAAAGGTATGAGAGTGATCTCCTACCATAAGGGAGTTGGAGCAGGGTCTCCCTATGCTCCTTCATCTCGTCAGAAGGAGTGGGACGATGATAGTTGGCTGGAAAATAAAATACAACTCAACTAAGTGCAAGCCTATAGACAAAAGTTCGAGCACAGAGATAAAGGAGGTTGGGGTACTTACGGATCCCTCTGAAGGAATAGCATCGTGACGGAGACAGGCCATCCGTCCAGAAGAAGGCCTTCTTAAAATCAGGAGGGTGATTGGGAAGATCCTCAAACATCTTTTTCTCGTTTGGGTAGCTCGAAAGGTAATAGAAGCCATCTCCTCCCCGAGCTCGGGAGGGATTGCTTTTCAAACAGAAAAGATACAAGATCTCTTCTGGCGTGGGTCCTTCCCACTTCAACTCATTGTATATCGACTTCAGGGCAGATAGAACCCTGTAGGAATTAGTGTTGAGCTGGAATGGAGCCAACCCAATGAAGTCTGTGAAGTCCTTGAAGAAAGACTTCAAAGGCAGTATCACTCCTGCCTTCATATGTTCCTGGCTCCAAGCCGCATACCTCAGCTTGTTGTCAGGATTTCCATCTCCTGGGGCGCGGCAGCTTCGCTCTTGGGAGGTAGGAGCTTGACACCTTAGCGAGCCTGACAGTCTTATACCATGAAAGGCCAAGATATCGTTTATCTGACCTAGCGAGGTAACTGAACTCCAGTAGTGCTCGGCCTCAAAAAATTCTCTCCTTGGCTGCGAGGTAGAGGGCTCCCCCATCAGTGAGAATTGAAGCTCTCCCGGGTTGTATACGATCGTCACCTTTAACCTAGGATCAAGGGGGATCGGTCTGGGCCCTGAACCAGATTTCGGTTAAAGTGCCTCTCAAAGGATTCTTCTCTTTTTCTCTATGAACTCGACGATTTGGCAGCGATAATGAGCTCGGATTTCTTCCTGTTTGCGCGCGAGATCGTATTCACGAATCAGACGTTGGTTCCAAGAAAACAGTGATTCTAGGCTCGGAGTTTTTGGCGAGTACGGGATGGCAAACAGCGACCCCCACCGTCTTTCCATATTCTGTGACATCTAGCGAGAAAGAAAAAATGGTGAGGGCCATGCATGCAAGGAGTCAAGAACTATGAGCTTGGCAAGACAAGCTCGGAAAGTGCTTGGGTACGAAACGAGCTCGATTCTGGAAACCCGATTATGGGTCAGAATGTGTATTCTACGAAAAAAAGTAGGGAAGTGGGACTAATTTTTTAAAATCCTGAAATATCAGGAAAAAAGGTGGCGGTTGTTCAAAAATGGTATTCTTGGGTATCGTGCATTCTTCAAAACCAAGATTTTGTACCTGATATCTTGGTGTGCAAGATATGTCTTTTAAATTTTGAAAACCCAAAAAAAAGAGACCTTGTTTGAGTTTGTTCTACATCAAAACTAGATTTAGAACCAGTAACGGGGAAACTTAAACCTAAATGCCTATCGGTCAAAGCTTCCTAGCGTGTCAAACTAAAAAATAAACCAGCACATTCCCAGAAATAAAAGAGCAACACAGACAGAAACTGACATAAAGAAAAATGAAAAGATCATCAGATACTTACGCAATGAAGATGGCGATTGCAAAGAAATCGTTGATTGAAGGAGAGGCTGCAGGTATAACCTCACGGTCTCGAACAAGCTGGCGGTCCTTTGCTTCTTTGGCTGGGAGAACATGCAAAAGCAAAAAGCTCTCTGGGATGGCTTCTGGTTTTGTCACTTTTCTTTTTTCCTTGATGAATGTAAAGTAAGAGGAAGAAGATGTCCAGGGTCCTATATATAGACAATCAGAAGTGGTAAAAAGGGATTAATCCGAGCCGTTGGCTAGAATCCTTATCAAATCCGACGCCCAGGGAAAAATGACAAGATGGTACCGAAAAAGTGCAGGCGAATGATCGTGGGCAGATTTCCAAGGTACTCGAGTACCTTGGATGAGAAATACCCAACTGACACGTGTCCATACTCAAGTATGTGTGACGGTGTAGTTCTCGAAGAAAGTAGTTCAAAAGTTTCCTTCTCATAGGATTCGAACAAATACTTTTGAGGGGGCAAAATGTTACACCCAAATTTCGAGCCTTGAGAATTGTGATCTCGAAAGCTGGATTCGTCAGGTGTGGGCTCGCAATATCTAGAGTATGTGTTCGCAACCCAGGCGTCGAATCTGCATAGTTGGTGGCAACCCCGAAGATGGGTGACCTCGAAATCTTTGTGAGCTCGAAAGATAGACATCGGAAGGCGTCCATTTTTAGATGACCTCGGACCAAGAGGTCCGAGCCTGACATGAGTATAAGCTCGAAACCACATGATCTCGGGGAAAAGATTACAACTCGAAAGTCACTAAGAGACCTGGGTTGGCACGGCATTGACGATGTAGATTGCTAACTTTGAACATCCTAATGAGTCATTTGGAGAGATGCGATCTACATTTATTGTTGTAACTTCCCTATAATAAAGGGATGTTTATTATTTAGTTATACGCCCCCTAGTCTTCAGGGGACGTTTCCTTGTATATAGGAGTTACAGGCTTTTAAAGACATTAAATTTATTGACATAAAGAATAACTTCTGAGAGATGTGTGGGATATTATTCTGAGACTTCCTCTATAAATAGAGAAGTCCTGTACCTTTGTAGAGGACCAAAATTTGGTAATCTTGAGAGAAACTCTGGAGAATTCATTCTTGAAGAACTTCCAGAAATCATCTTAAGTTCTAATAACAAAAACTCGTGGACTAGGCAGAATTAACTGCTGAACCACGTAAAAAATCCTCCTTGTTTTATATATTTTTCTAGCCATAACTATTTATTGTTTACGTGCTCTATATTCATTGTTGACGAAAAACGACGTCAACAGATACCGTATAAAACAAATTTTTTTTTTATATTACAGTGGGAGATGTAATTATCTCTATTTTTTTTTAATTTTAAGCATTATCCATATAGCAAAGCAAAAGATAGCTTCAACTTCTGTTCTCAAGAAAACAAAACATGGAGGCATGTAAAAAACTATACATATATCTTTAAAGGAAATAAGTGTGTCCGATTCATTTAAATTTAGGAAGCTATTTAGGTAAGATTTGTCATAGATGAATGAATTATTCATTTTTGACCCAACAAATTTTCAAGCAATTAAAAAGATAATGCAAGTGACAATTTTTTGAAGAGAAACAAAGAAAGTAACATAGATATTTTTATGATATTTTTATGAGCAAGGTCATCACAATGATTTTATTACAAAGCATATTTTTATGAGAATTTTTTTGATCTAGTAGAGTTCATAAGTCATTTACAATTTTGATTGATTTTATGTTACCCAACATTAGTATTACTCAATGTACAATTCCTATAAAAGAATTGAGATTAACAATTGATTTTTGGGTTGAATTTAAATATGAAATTATTATTTTTTTTCGTTTGGAAATTTTAAAATCTTGTCACGATATCCAATTACAAAAAATAGTGGTAATCGATCACAATTTTTCGTTATTTAAGAGTCGTTACCAGTTCAAGTCTATGATTTTTTTTTCCTTTTGGTTCCAGGTTGTAACCAGTTAAAACAATTCTAATTCTAATTTAAATATGAAATTATTTTTCTTATAGGAAACTTTAACATCCCATCACGATAACCAATTACAATAAAAATAATAGTAATTGGTTACAATTTTTCTTGGTTTGAGAGTTGTAACTAGTTACAAGTATGTGATTATTTTTTTTCCTTTTGGTTCATGTTTGTAACTAGTTAAAGTGAGGAATGTTGTAACTGGTTATCATTGTAAAACTAAGAATGTTGTAACTAGTTGGCGTTGTGAAACTAAGAGAGTGTAACTGGTTACAGTCACAAAAATTTGTACAAAAATGCATAATATATGGCTATCAACACCAAGCTACTAATTAATAGTAATCATTCAAATGATATATAAAAAATATAAAATATATGTATATATATCACTAAAAAATATTTGTCCAATGGTAAAAGGCTAGTAAATGTAAATTATATATATGTATAAGAGTTAGATATAACAAGTCAATGTGTAAAAGGATAGAGAATTACACATTATCAAGTTTAAGTTGTTTTCAACTTGGTAAACTCATTCAAATATTCAATTTATTTAAAAAATATAACATTCTTAGTAAATATACATAATCGATTTGTTCAACAAGTTATTAGTTACCAACAATTAGCACTGGTTCGACTTTTTTTGTCGATACAAAACAATGAGATATCCCTGAATAGTGATTTTCCATTTTCATGCGTGTTTGAGAGTTTAAGATGCATGCTTAGGAGTAGTTTTTCGAGCCTTTCAGAGGCTGTTTTGCCTTATTTGTGGTCATAAAGGGCCTAAATGGCTAATTTAAGCATTCTGTAGTGTTCTGGGTCGTTTTTCAATAATCTGAGTCTTCGGCAAGAATCTAAAAATTTCCAGATTTCGGCGATGTTCATCATCTCTGATGGTGTTCATCTTTTCCGGTGGTGTCTCCAGTGTCAAGTACTTGGCTCCAAGGACACCCCAGAGCCATTAGTCTATTTCTTTCTCCTTCCCTGAGAAGTTTTCTTAGGGGCTCTCGTTTTGGCCCAAATTCCTTCGGTGAAGGTGCTAACTGCTTGGTGTTTGTTTTCAGATGTACGAGGAGCTTCATCAGCTCCACCAACAAGAGTTCTATGCCTTCAACAAAGAAATTTTTCAGATGGCCCAAGAGGTAGAACAACGCCTTGAGAAGGGGAAACAAGTGGCTGGCAGCGGCCAGGCTCTTACCGTACGAGAGAGCTCAAAGCCGGCTGCGTTGAGGCCTTGCAGATCTGGCCTCTCGGAGGAAGAGGCCAATGCTAGTTCGATGCTGTCAGATACCCAGTATCCTGCCATATGATTCAAAGTAGAAGACCTTTCGAGCAAGTTACGGCATCAGGGTGCCTTGACTTAAATACTCACCAGATACGGGGTAGACGACAGCGATATATTAGTGCGTCTGGCTTAGGAGGATGAGAGGGCGCATGAAAGCATTCACGGGCTTGGGCATTGGAGCACCTCACATCTTCAAGCGGGTGCAGCCCTACCGCTGCATCAATATTAAGTCAATCTCCTCAAATTTCTCGGCATAGCCCCATTTCAACTGTCTCCGAACAACTATCGGGTACTAGCCAGACTCTACGTTCTATACAAGACCCAAAACTAGCCCCTCCATCCCCCGCTGAAAAACTATATATCTACAGTTTTTGGCAATGCTCGAAGAAGGGGGAAAATGGGGATATTATACCCTAATGAAACACACAAGTCTGGGGAAAGGCTATAGAGCTCCGTGCGGGAACGAGAACCACACTCAGACTTATAAAGAGCAATTCTTTTGGGCGTACGGTTTCCCAACGAGGACTAATCCCACCTTACTCCTGGACTTCACCATCGTTGGTAAGTATCGAACTCGCATAAGTTAGCCCGATGGCACTTAGCTCATTACTTATCTCTGCTCATATTGTCCTAAGCAAGTTCGTATTGTTCTGCCCCTTTCATTGATTCCTTCGACGAGAGGCTTTGGGCGATAGACTCTCTCCGCAATGAGGATCTAGAGCTCCCCATTCTTGTCAATGATGCCCACCTTCGACAGTGTGGGTTGCTGCAGGCAGGGCAAAGCGTAAATTCGATGTTCCTTACCCAGATTCGGTGTTCCTACACATGAATTTCATGGTGCCCAAGGCGCTTCAACAATACCAGCATCGTCTTCACAAAGAGCACGCAGAGAGTGTTCTTACTATCAAAGTCGTCGCAGAGGCAAAAGAAGACAAAGAGATTAAGGCTGAGTTTGAAGCAGGGATTGAATCGTCCTCCATGCATCAAGGTAAATCTTTGGTCATTCTTCACTATGCTAGGCGTGTAGGGGAGGGGACTAGTCCCGACCATATCTTGTTTTCTTCCTCCCTTCTTGAATGTGGCAAAGTTTCATAGCGTCGCTGGTCCACGGAACAGTACCAAGATTACCAGGATCTCATCGACATGCTCCTCCACATCTCGAAGAGAAAAGGCACCCTTACGGTTTCGTGTCTCTCGACGAGTCGACGACCATGCATGCCTATTGGTTTTGTCAGTTCAAAACCAATTTAACATAGGAGATGGGTCGTCTCATACGCTTACTAGTACTGTCCTCCATTCTGAGGAGTCTGATCGTGGTGGGGTTCCCGAGGAGATTTATCTTTATTTTCTGCACGTATTATTCTGTTATGGTTTTCCTTTCATTTATCGGGACTAACCAGGGTGTTTCCTTTGTGCAAATAGCATGTGTCTTTCAGACATGGTGCGCTCGAAACATCAAAGGCTGTCAGTCCATTTTGAGATCGTCCTTCTGATGGCCCCGACAACAGTGCCCACACCCTCTTCATCTGTTCTAGCTCCCTCAACCATTGCTCCAATGGCCCTTACCTCAGCAGACGCCGTCGAGGCCTCCTTTCCCCGAGATGAGGGATTCTCTAGGAAAGGCAAATAAATTCCTCCCAATCCCCCTCAAGCCAAGGATCCTCAGTTGGTCATCTTTCAAGAGTATTACAAAGATGATGGCTCGGGTCTACAGAGGGAGGTCACTGAGTACTATAATGCTCGCATCGGCGAAGGCAATGAGAGTGTTCGACTGTTGACCGAGTTTCTGCGCGAGGACTGGCCGAAGGAACCTGTCTCTACTCCTTGCCACAAAGAACTAGAACCTCTCCTCGCGGGGAGAATAAAAGAGAGGGCTATACCACTTAGCACAGAACTCCTGTAGGGACTAACGACATCCTTGTGAGAGATGACCACAGGCAGCTTCGCCCATTGTGGTGGTGATAACGAGGTGGCGCTGGTGGCAACCAACTGTCACGCTACCACTAGGGTAAGTCTTGATTTCTGTTCAATCCTTGGTGTATATCTTGTCTTTTTGGTTGATTCATCATTCTGAATTTATAGGTTGCGACCTTAAATCAACGACTTAGGGACCTGGTGCTAATGCGATCCCTTGAGCTGAAGAAGGCTCGAGAGGAGATGGATCGCGTCTAGGTGGATCTTGCTCAAACCCAAGAGATTCCAGTCCCCCTGAAGGAATATTCGTGTCTCCAGAAAAAGGTGGAGGACACCAGGGCCCGTGTCCAAGAAGTGGAGGACCAACTGGTCACGAGGAGGTTGAAGCTGTCCGCCTTGGAGGAAACATCCGCGAAGTTAATGGAAGATGTCATAGTCCGCACATGAACTGTGGAGGAGGAACTGGCCTGAGTCTGCGAGGAGTTTTAGTTTAGCCGAGTGGAACTTGAAGCCCGTGTCGGTGAGTTGGAAAAAACCAACAGGGAACTATCCAAAGACCTCAATGTGATGGCTGAGGACATGCTCTTCGTTGCAAGGCAGAGCAATAAGGACATGGACCTCCCTTTCACAGAGGATCCTAACATGAGGACTAAAATCGAGGCACGTCTCGAGGTGGATGATGCCCCCGCAGCTCAAGAGAGAAAGGCCTCAGCGGTGGGCCGGACTCTGGAGGACAACCCAGTGGTCGAGCTGCTGACAGAGGTGCTGTCAAGCCCCCATTAATTTTTAAATAAAACAGGCCTGCGTGCCATAGTTTTTAGGGGTACAAACACTCAATGCTCAATCCCCCGAGCACACTTGTAATTATTTTCAATGCACCTTTCCTTACTTTCACTTGATTTGGTTCTATAAATTCAACGTAACTTAACTGTCACGATAACAAGAACTCAAACCATCTTAAAAACTTTTGGTTCTATAAATTCAACATAACATGAATGTCACGAGAACAAGAACTACAAATGTTTTAACCAGTCGCTTCTGTAAATTCAACGTAACACGAATGTCATGAGAACAAGAACTCAAAACGTTTTAACCAGGTGGTTTTGTAAATTCAACGCAACACGAATGTCACGAGAACAAGAACTAAAACTTTTTTAACCAGTTGGTTCTGTAAGTTCAACGTAACACGAATGTCACAAAAACAAGAACTCAAATCATTTTAATCAGATGATTCTGTAAATTCAACGTAACACGAATGTCACAAGAATAAGAACTCAAATCGTTTTATACACTTAGTCCCTTGTAGGCTCGTAGTCCTAGAAGTAACTTTGATGTGAAATTTACCATTGGTCCATACTCGACATCCTATGCCCCTACAATCCAAAGATTCAAACTTTTGGGGGTCGTTGCATGTGAAATTGCCTGCCCTCCAAGTACGCACTACTCGGGAGGTCAGCCGAGGGTTTCAACATCGCTCTTTGAGTGCATATCTCATCACTTTCAGATCATCTCACATCTCCTTAGGAGATGATGTTAACAAGGTGCCCAAGCATAAATGGCTCGAACATCTGCTTGTATCTCACAGATTAGGATTTGGTTATTACTCTCCGGGAGCGCGTTGTCCTCGGGAGGTAACTTGAATTCTTAAGTCTGTGTTATACTGGGTTTTCTAGCTATGGGATATAGTGAAATTAGGGGCGCTTCACTCTTCGACTAGCCAAGCTCCCCATGTCGCAGATTTCCCAAGGCCAAGTATGGGGTACTCGACATTCCGTTCGCATCTCAAGATCAAGAGAGTTGGTCAGAGCTCCTTGGGCTCGGCGTCCACAGGAGGTGACAATAGTCTATTCTCACATTACTTGGGTTATCTAGCTCCTAGGTGCTAAGCTTCGTTCTGCCTGGAACAAGCTGTCTTCTAGGCTAGACCTGACTAGTTTCCTAGGATTTTCTATTCTCGGGATGGCAATGCTAGGCTTACTCCTCTTGACAATTAACAAGTTTAGTTTCCTAGGTCGTTCCTTGTGAGGCGTAGTGCTACCCTAACTCCATGCCCCCCAACTGATCGGAGACTAGTTTGTGGTCACTTATCCAGGTGAGTGGGTGCTCTTATATAGCACTAATAGAATATAAAGGAAACCAAATAATATAAGCAAACAATAAATTTCTTACCGTATTTTACATACACGGTTTCCATTATCTGTGCCCGAAGGCTACAGGGGGTATTATAGATATAGACAATGTTTGCTGCTCATATTACTGGTAATACCGACAAAGATGCTCGGCATTCCAAGCGTGAGGAATCAGCTCCCCACTATTTCGGGCTAATTTGTATCGTCCCACACATACAATGCTCTTGACTTGGTATGGGCCCTCCCAATAGGGTCCCAACACTTCTACACCGGGGTCTCGGGTGGCTAAGAAGACTCTTCGCAACACCAAATCTTTGGCCCCAAATTTTCTATCTTTCACTTTAAAGTTAAAATATCTGGCCACCTTCTGCAGGTAGGATGCTACTCGGAGCAGAGAAGCTTCGCGTAGTTCCTCCACGAGGTCCAGGGACTCCCAAAGTAAAGCATGCTTCGTGGTCGGATCATACGTATCCCGTTGGTGTGTGGAGATTGCTACTTCAACTAGTAGCATAGCCTCATACCCGTAGGCCATTGAGAAGGGAGAATGGTCGATGGAGGTCCGGGCAGTGGTACGGTAGCTCCACAATGCCCTAGGTAGCTCCTCGAGCCAAGCTCCTTTTGCCTGCTCCAGCCTTTTCTTCAAAGTGGACTTGAGTGTCTTGTTAACTGCTTCCACTTAGCCATTGGCCTGCGGATGGACCACGAAAGAGAAGCTCTTGATGACACCATGTCGTTGACAGAAGTTTGTGAAAACTTCACTGTCGAACTGCATTCCGTTGTTGGAGACTATCTTCCTCGGAAGCCCATACCGAAAAATGATGTCTTGATGACGAAATCCAAAGCCTTTTTGGAGGTGATTGTAATGAGTGGCTCGGCCTCAACCCACTTCGTGAAGTAGTTGATGGCCACTATGGCCTATTTCACCCCTCCCTTCCCTGTAGGCAGTGACCCGATAAGGTCGATGCCCCAAACAGCAAAAGGCCATGGGCTGGTCATCTGCGTAAGCTCATTTGGAGTTGCTCGAGGGATATTGGCGAAGCACTGGCACTTGTCATATTTCTTGACGTAATCCATCGCGTCTCCATTCATGGTGGGCCAAAAATACCCTTGCCTTAAGATCTTCTTGGAAAGGCTTTACCCCCCAGCGTGATCTCCACAGAAACCTTCGTGTATCTCTCGAAGTATTAAACTGACTTCTTGCTTGGACATACACCGAATCAAGGGCAAATAATAACCTCTCCTATAAAGCCTATCATCCATGATTATGTATCTCGGTACTTGATACAACAACTTTCGAGCTGCCTTCTTATCTTTGGGCAACTCCCCGGAGACGAGGTATTTAACTATTGGCTCCATCTACCCATCTTGGGGTTGTACAGATTCCACCTCATCTGGAGCAGAGATGCTCGGAGACTCCAAGTAATCAATGGGGACCACATTGATTAACTCAGCATCTTTGTTTGTTGCCAGATTAGCCATGGTGTCAGCATTGGTATTTTGAACTCGCGATACCTGTCGAATAGTGAATCCTCATAAGTTATGCAGCATTTCTTGAACCTTTGCAAGTACGCTGCCATCTTTGTTCCCCGAGCCTGGTACTATCCGAGAACTTGGTTCACCACGAGTTGGGAATCGATAAAGATCTCGATTCCCTCGGCCTTGAGCTCCAGTGCCACTCGAGCCCAGTGATTAAATCTTCATATTATGCTTCATTGTTAGAGGAATTAAACCCAAATCGGAGGGCACTATGCAACCTATGCCCTTCGAGGGAAACCAAAATAAGTCCCCCCTGGTGCCATTTTCATTCGAAGACCCATCCACGAATAGCTTCCAGGCGGGTCCGACCACTAGGGTACCCTCATTCTTCTCCTGATTCCCTGTGAACTCGGTGATGAAATCGGCGAGTGCTTGACCTTTTTTGGTAGTCCTCAAATGGTAGGTGATGTCAAACTAACTCAGTTCCACCAAACACTTCAAGAGTCTTCCCGATGACTTAGGCTTCTATAGGACTTGTCTGAGGGGATGGTTTGTGAGGACATTAATTGGATGCGCCTGGAAGTCGGGTCTTAGATTTCGAGAGGCCACCATTAAGCAAAAGGTTAACCTATCCATCAGCGGGTACCTAGACTCTGCCCCAAGGAGTCTTTTGCTAACATAATAGATGGGGTGCTGAACACGACTTTTTTCCCTTACCAATGCGACACTGATGGCATCTTCCGAGATAGCCATGTAGAGCAGGAGAGGCTCTCCATCTATTGGCTTGGACATAATCGAAGGGTTTGCCATGTGCTCCTTAAGCTATTGGAATGCATGTTTTCACTCTTTCGTCCATTCAAACCTTTGACTCCCTCGGAGAACATTAAAGAAAGGGATGCACTTTTCCGTTTCCTTGGAAACAAAACGGCTCAAAGTTGCGATCCTCCCTGTCAAGCTTTGAACATCTTTATGTTTTCGAGGAGTTGGCATCTTGATTAGGGCCTTGATCTTCTCGGGGTTCGCCTCAATTCCCCGAGCACTGACAATGAAGCCTAAGAACTTGTCGGAGGCAACCCCAAATGTGCATTTTTTGGGGTTTAGCTTCATCCCGAACCAGCGTAGCACCGTGAAGACCTTAGTTAGGTCGCCTACGTGGTCTGGGGCAGTCATGGACTTGACCAACATATCGTCCACATAGACCTTCATGTTCCGACCCCATTGGTTTTTGAACATCTTGTTAACCAGCCTCTGATAGGTGGCAATAGCATTTTTCAGCCCGAAAGGCATCACAATGTAACAATAGACACCTTTTTCCGTTCAAAAGTTTGTGTGCTCCTGATCGACGACGTGCATGGATATCTTGTTATATCTTGAGTATGCACCCATGAACGACAGCAGCACATAACCAGAGGTGGCTTCGACCATCTGGTTTGTCTTGGAGAGCAGAAAGCTTGATGAGATTCTCAATTTCGTCCTTGAGTTGATGACACTCATTGGTGTGGTGCCCTATGTCATTGTGGAAACGACAAAATTTTCCATGGTCCCGCCTATCCCTGTCTCTTCGGATGGGTTGTGGCTTCTTGTAATGAACGTGTTGTGTCATGGCCATGAAGATCTTCTCTCAAGAGTCTACCAAGTCAGTGTACTCGGAATACTGCGAGACATACTTCTCGCCTAATGTGACTCTCTGTTCGGGTTGTGAGGTTCCACTTCCCCTGGGCATGCGACCCTTACCCTTCCCTCTGTGCCTAGTGCCGTTTGAAACTCTACTAAATTCAGCAGGCTAGGAGGGGGCAACAACTCCAGCACTGAATGCAGACTGAAAAAGTGATATATCCGGTGGGTGCTGCCCCAAACCATGCTGAAGCCATACCAAATCCAGGAGCGGGCATGATGCTGTAACTCGAAGTTGGGGCACTTTGGCTGGGTTGGACTCCCCCCGAGCTCTGTTGGACGAGAACATAGGGGGAATATTGGATCCCCGAGGCCACAAGGCCAGGCGTGGCCGATATAGGGAAGATGGCTGGCGCTATGAATGCCTCGATCTGGGCATCTTCCCAGCTTATGTATTCTTATGCTCGACGAATGAAGTCATCGAGACGCCGACATCCCCTTCGTTGGAGATCATCCCAAAGTGGGGACCCTGCGTGGATGCAAGCTTGTAACGCCATCAAATGCTGGGCATCATCGACCCTTTTGGTTCTCACTGCTTCCTCCTTAATCGCTTGATGTAGGCCTAGAGGGTCTCGGAGGGCCCTTGATTTATGTTGGCCAAGGCGTTGACCTCAAATCTTACCTTCCGAACTCCTACGAATTGTCTTCGAAAGGTGGATGATAACTGGTGCCATTATTGAATGGACCTTGGTCAGAGCTTTATAAACCATTCATCTGCTGGCCCTGTCAAGGTGATTGAGAACACATGACACTTGGTGATGTTGGAGACACGATGCACCGACATTAACCTGTTGAACTTAGACAAGTGGTCTGTGGGATCCCAGCCACAATCATAGGGCGATATTGATGGGATTTTGAAGCCTAGTGGTAGCAGGGCCTCAATAAGGTGAAGGACATGGCTTCACCTCTTCATCCTTTGAATCAGACTCATGGCCTTACCGCCTGGCCATCCTGAGCATTATCTGCTTCATAATTTCTAACTCCGCACGGAGCGGGTCATGATCTCGGTTGACGCTCTGAGTAGGGTTATCTCTTATCCGAGCGTTGAGATTATCTCAAAGATCTGACAAGTCTCTCCCAACAGGTCTGCTTCCTCCTGTTGCATTGCATCTCCAGGCGTTGAGGTTGTCTCGCAGGTCGGTCTATCCTCGAAACGCACCATTATTCTCTGGACGAGCCACTTCGGTCTCTCCATCGGACTCGATGTTTTCTTTTACTGAAATACTGATGCGCGTTCTCAGTTTTGTGGGGCATTCTTTGAGCGGATCCCTAGACCGTGACTCCTACGGGGCTAGTTAGGTCCCGAGGGGACACTAGCACCAGGCCTCGCGCGGTCCGTATGGGCGTGTCAGGGCGGAATGCCCCAAGCTCCACAGGCGGTGACTGCCTGGCGGTGTCCTCAGGGCCGTAGGTCATTTCCTCTGCCAGCCTGCTGAGGAACCTGGTGGCCTTTAGGTTCTTGACAAGCCCTCTTTTGCTTTGGAGCGGGATTTCCGCCAGTCTTTCCCTTGCCATAGTCCTGCGGTGGCATCGGGGTTCCAACTCTTGCTGGGTGCTCGGTGGGCACCTCAGCTGGCGGATCTCAAACCTCTGTAGTTGGGTGCTCGGGAGGCACTCTAGTAGCATTGACAAGTGGCACTCCAACAGGGTGCACAGGTGGCACGCCAGTAGGGTGCCCAGTAGGTACGTTGCATTTGGGGTCCACTCGCAACCCTTGAGCTGCCGAAGTGGCCTTCAGGACAAGTACCACCTCCTGTAGGGTGGCGATATTACCCTCTTGAGCATCGATCTTTTGTTGCTGGGTGGCCACCTGCTCACGAAGCACCACCACCTCCGGTGTCTCTTCCGCCTCCATGGGCTGAGGGTATTCTTCCTCATAATACCCCTGGTCGACACCATTATCTTCGTCGTCATACTCGACGTATTCGTCATAGTCCTCAATCATTTAAAAAGAAAACATTTTATTTTTTTATTTGATCTAACTTATATAAATATACATATATTCATATTGAATAAAAAAATATTATAAATATATTATATATAAGTGTTGTGTGTTAATAAATAGTATGACTATGTAACTACATAAAAAAGTGATATTTTTTGTATCTTAAATATGATAGTTTGTGATCTAAAAAATATCATATTATATATAATTTTAAAAAAATCATTAACAATGTTTTGGTTTTTTCTTTTGATATGTTTATGTCATTCTTTTATATATAATATTATTTATTTATTTAAAATTTATATGGTAATTATAAAAATTTAACAAAAAATAATTAATAAATTTATAAATAAAACAAATTAAACGTGCTGCTTGTATCGAGTAAATATAAATGTGTGTGCATTGTTAAAAAAATGTGTGTGCAATAAAAGAAAAAGCAACATATAGTTATATATAAATATATCTTCTATATAATAAGTGTGTAGATAACGAATTTTTTTTGTTTTAACGGTTTTTTATTTTTTTAATGTTAACTTTAATGGAAGATTATTGTATTTAACAGAATATTCTCAACGGTAGTTTATAAACACTTCAACTTAAATAAAATAAAATAAATAATTAAAAAAAATTAAAATAAGATATTTTTTAGAGATTTTACAATGATAATTATTTAAAAATAAGAAATAATTAAAAAAAATTAAAATATGATATTTTTGAGATATTTTACAATGATAATTATTTAAAAATAATAAAATTACATGTTTTATAACTTAAATAAAACTTAAACTCACTTATTAGAATAATATCATATTAAACATATAATATAATCTACTGTCAATTAGCAACAAATTATTTTTTTTAAAAATAGCAAGAAACTTAAATTTAAAATCAACGTATAATATTTAATATTATATTAAACATATAATATATATTCTCTTATTGTAATTCTCAAATTCAAAAACTAGAGCAAACATAAACTTAACCAAAAATAAATAAATTATTTAATTAAAATAAGATATTTATTTTATATTAATATAAATTTAATAAAAATAATTAATAAATTCTACAAATAAAACTAAACAAACATGCATACTGTACGTTGCTTGTATCTAGTATATATAAATGTGTGTATTAAAAGAAAAAGCTACCCACGATTAAAAAAAAAAAAGTTAGTCTATATATGTATACATAAAATATTTAAATCAATCATGTTTTATATAAGGTTAATGTTTTTGTTAAATGTATAATTAAACATATAATAATATGGGTATTTTAAAACTTAATTGTAAAAGAAAAGACCATATAAAATATAGTTTTCTAAAAATAATTTATGTAAACATTATATATATGAAAATGTCATATTTTTATATATTATCTTTTAAAATTCTATATTTTTAAAAAGAACATTTTCTCTAAACTTCCATTAGGTGTAAACCACACAGATTGGTTGGCCTTATTTTAGTAACTCTCTTTCAATATATCAACCAACATGCTTTTACTTTGGATCAATTATTCGACTACATAATAATTGGATATATATTTGAAAAGAAGTAAATGTGAATGTGTATAAAAAGAAAAAAAATTGTGGAGTTCATATTTTGTTTGTTGATATATTTATTTTTATTAATTAAAAGACTTCATAATTAGTGCTAACAAATAGCTTATTAAATTTAGGGGATCTTTTTAAAAAGGGAAAATACTAGTTTAGTCTCTATGTTTTACTCGAATACCCGATCAACCCCAGTGCTTTGTTAAATGATGTAACGCACTAATTTCTCATAAATTATCGAGAACACAGCGTTGGATCATAAACATAAACATTGCTATTTTATTGAATGAAAATTTAAAATAAGTAAATGGATCCATGGTTTTACAAAAATAAAATAATTGTCTTTAACATACTAAAATGAGCAACATTAAATAAAACTTTAAAAGAAACATGCTTTAATAAAAATAGGCCCACTTGATCTTCCTCGACTATATGGTCCCCACGAGTACATCACGAAGCTTCTAGGTCCACTCGCCACCGACCTTTCTATCTTTAATTGCTTGAAATAACAACATCACAAGGGTGAGCTTTTAAACCCAGTAAGGAAAATACAAACAAGGGTTAGTCATATAATCATATAATCAAACATATCATAAATTTCACAAGGGTCATAATATAACTTATTTATACTAATCATACAACATCATAAAACCCTAGGTCATAACATAGCCTAAGTCATAATCAGAAATCATAATCTAAGTCATAGTTCATAGTCATAGGTCATAAGTCATAATCATAGGTCATAATAACAAGACATATATAATAAAAAGATAAGTGTTTATACAGGAGTGGCAATTAAGTCCTGCACAATAGTTCGTCATACACCAAACATCAACTTAGGTCCGTCATAAAATTTTTGCAACCGAGCCTACCGGACATAGGTCCAGCCACACTTATCCCTTTATTGTACCTGGAATGTTAGGTCATACTATATATAAACTAGGTAATAAACTAAACTACCTAATTTTCCTTACCTTGAGTGTAAAGAGAAAAAGAAAGAGAAGAGATTGCTTGCTATAGAAAACGTCCAATCAACCTTAAACACAACATAAGATCTTTATATTAAAGCCTCATAATAAAACTATACTTTCAAGAATTTTCTAAACCTCATAAAGTCATACCTTCAACCTAGAACCAAAATGATGAAATCCCGAGTCTTCTCTCTAATGTCTATCTCCAACAACAACACCAAGTGTTTGGATACTTGGGTAGATTTTGGCCATATATAGGCTTGATGGGGTTTAATATTTCGGCTATAATAGGGTTTAGAAAGGCAATAGTGTTTAAGGAAAAATAAAGAAAATAGAATAAAAAGATCCCGAACACTATAAGGACTAGTGTTTTGCCTATGGCTGTGTAGAGTGTTTTTGGCAAAATGGAGAGAACTTTTGGGACTATGGATTTCGAAATTATGAGAGGTTTTTGAGAGCTTTTGACTGTGAGAAAAATGGTGAAGGGTAAGTCTCTATGCTTCAAACCCCAACTCCCTTTCTTGATTTTCTCCACACTATTCAACTTAAATTTTAAAAATCAAACCTCCCCTCCACTATATGGTTTTGTCCAGCCTAGTCTTACTTCGTTATTGTTACTACATCATCTCCAAGTATGCCACATAGTCTCAATTTGGTTCAAACTTTAGTCAAAGTCCAAACTACTATCCTATATCTCGTAACTCTAGACCCTTCTATAGTAAAATTAAGCTAATTGGAGATGTATGAGTCCAATTTAAACCATTTTTTATACCTTTGAAAAGCTAATTCAATTATCTACAACTTTGTAGAAATACTATTTTTCCAAAATCATAATATAACTGGGTAAAAAATAGGTCTGAAGTTACAACACCCTAAAGTTACGAAAACTTCATTTACTTATCTAACTCTTAGTTCAAACATCACACCACTATCTCTACTTAGTTATTTGACTACTTAAATTAAATCTTTTAAATCCCCATTTATCTAACTCTCCTTGACACATAATCACTTAATTCAAATAGATCTAATCTTGCCTAACTTTAAAATTTAAAAAGAGTCAAATCCTTCCTATTTTTGTGCCAAACCTAAGACTAAGTTATTTTGGTTTTCATTTTAATTCTAATACTTGGACTTAATTTAATGCCACATGTTCACTTCTTAACCCATCAAATAACATGTGCATTTAATACTTAAGGAAACTGTATACTAATTTACTCATATGCTAAAATAATTATGATTGCCCAAACTATAATTATTTCTAAGTCATAAACTCATAAATTAAATAATTTAATCTTAAAGCAGTCTTTATTCCACAACTCAAGTCATAACTAAATCTAACCTAAGAACATATTTAAGGAGCTTATAAAAAAATAATAACTTTGGTTATTATAGTCTTCCCCTCTTAAAGAAATTACGTCCTAGAAATTTTACTTACCAAATAACTCGAGATACCGCTCCCTTATATCTTCTTCCAATTCCCATGTTACCTCTCTTTCATTGCTATTGCTCCACAAGATTTTAACTATAGAGATACTTTTGGACCTTAACTCCTTAGTTCCCCGCTCTAGAACACGTACTGGCTATTCTTCATAACTGAAATCTTGTTTTAACTCTAGAGCCTTGTAATCGAGCACATGGGATTGATCTGATATGTATTTTCTCAACATCGATACATGAAAAATGTTATGCATTTCATCTAATGATGGCAGTAAAGCCAACCAATATGCTACATGCCTTACCTTGTCCAATATCTCAAAAGGACCTATAAACCTCAAGCTTAACTTTCCTGTCTTTCTGAAACTCATAATCCCCTTCATTTGAGAAACTTTGAGAAAAACTTGATCGCCTACTGAAAACTCAATAGTTTGCCTCTTAGTGTCAGCATAGCTCTTCTGGCGACTTTGAGCGGCAACCAGTCGTTGTCTTATCTTTTCTACTGCCTCGGTTGCTTCTCTTACAACCTCGGTTCCTAAATATCGTCTCTCACCAACCTCATCCCAAAGAAGTGGTGATTGTCATTTCCTTCCATATAGCATCTCCTAAGGTGCCATGCCTATCGTTTCCTGATAACTGTCGTTGTAAGAGAATTCTATTGTTGGAAGATACTTGCTCCATGATCCTGAGAAGTCTAAAGCACATGCCCTCAGCATATCTTCTAATATTTGTATGGTACGTTAGGACTGACCATCGGTTTGAGGGTGAAATGTCATACTTAGTTTTAACTTAGTGCCCATTACACGCTGTAGACCTTCCCAGAACTTTGATGTGAAAATTGATTCCCTATTGGAGACTAACGTCTTTGGAACTCCATGTAGTCTCACTATCTCTGCCACGTAAAGCTCTGTGTACTACTCAGCGTTATAAACTGTTCTTACAGGCAAGAAGTGAGCAGATTTTGTAAGTCTGTCTACTATCATCCAAACAGAGTCATGCTACTTGGTGGTCCTTGGTAATCCCGTCACGAAGTCCATCGCTATATCTTTCCATTTCCATTCAGGAATCTCTAACAGTTGCAATGTTCTAGCGGGTCTTTGATGTTCGGCCTTAACTTGTTGACATGTAAGGAATTTTGCTACAAATTCTGCTATGTCTTTCTTCATCCCCAAGCCATCAGTACATTGTCTTGACATCGTTGTACATCTTGGTCAATCTCGGGTGAAATGAGTATGGAGTAGTGTGCACTTCCTTCATAATACTATCTCTTAAGTTACCTTATTTTGGCACACACACTCGGTTCCTATATCGTAGCATGCCTTCTTTTGTCAAGGAGAAATCATCATTCTCTGAGCTTTCTAGTGCTACCTTCATCTTAAGAAAAAACTCATCCTCTTATTGTTTCTCCTTTATTTCCTCCATTAGTGTTGACTTGATCGCGAGTTCAGCTAGTTGTCCAGTTATTAACTCAATTCCAGACCTCTTAATATCATCTTGTAAGTGTTGAGCTATCCTCTTAAGTGTTGATATGCTTTCGTAACTCTGCCTACTAAGTGCGTCTGCGATGACATTAGCCTTTCTCGGATGATACAAGATCTCACAACCTTAGTCCTTTACTAACTCTAGCCACCTCCGTTGCCTCATTTTGAGCTCCTTCTGCATAAAGAAGTACTTTAGACTTTTGTGGTACGTATAGATTTCACACTTTTCTCCGTACAAATAGTGCCTCCAAATCTTTAGAGAGAAAATCACCGCTGCTAATTCTAAGTCATGGGTCGGGTACCGCTGCTCGTACTCCTTTAGCTGTCTCGAGGCATATGCGACCACTTTTTTGTCTTGCATCAAAACGCATCCAAGTCCCTGCTTCGACGCATCGCAATACACTACAAACTTGCCCTTATCGTTTAGGACGCATAGAACTGGGGCTGATATGAGCTTGTCCTTTAATGTTTGGAAGCTTTCTTCGCACTTCTCCGTCCATACAAATTTTTGTTGCTTCCGTGTCAAATTGGTTAAGGGTGTAGCTATTTTGGAGAAGCCTTCAAAAAATCGTCTATAGTATCCTACCAACCCCAGAAAACTTCTCACCTCCATGGCACTCTTGGGTTTGGACCAGTCCTTCACTGCTTCGATCTTGGCTAGGTCTACTTCTACCCTTTTTTTAGACACAATGTGTCCTAGAAATGCCACCTTCTTTAGCCAGAATTTGCATTTCTTAAACTTGGCGTATAATTGATGACTTTTGAGTCGTTCCAATGTCAATCGCAGGTTCTATTCATGCTCGATTTTTGTCTTTGAGTAGATCAATATGTCGTCTATAAACACCACAACAAACTTATCCAGGTAGTCCTTAAATACTCGGTTCATAATATCCAGGAACATGGGTAGTGTGTTCGTTAAGCCAAAAGACATTACCAGGAACTCGTAGTGTCCATATCTAGTCCGAAAAGTCGTCTTTGGGATATCTTTTTCTCGTACTCTTAGCTGATGATACTCTCACAGCAAATTTATCTTCAAGAATACCATAGATCCTTGTAGTTGATATAAAAGATCATCTATTCGAGGAAAAAGGGTACATGTTCTTAATCGTCACTTTATTTAGTTCTCGATAGTTGATGCACATCCTCATGCTCCCGTCCTTTTTTTTTTTGACAAAAGACACTGGTGCTCCCTAAGGCGAATAGCTTGGTCGGATGAAATCGTTGTCTAATAGCTCATGCAATTGTATCTTTAACTCCTTTAACTTGGTAGGCGCCATTCTATAGGGAGCTCTAGAGATTGGTGTCGTCTCAGGAGCCAATTCTATTTCAAACTCGATTTCCCTACTCAGTGGTAATCCCGGTAGATCTTCTGGAAACACCTTGGGAAATTCGCATATAATATGTATGTCTTTCGGTTCGAGCTGCGTCTCTCGTGACTGGTCCACCACATTGGCTAGAAACACTTGGAAAACGCTATTGTTTAACCATTGAGCTTTGAGAGCTCAAACTATCGGTATGCGAGTTCAGGAAACTTCTTCTTTGAAGGTGAACTATTCTCCGCCTTCTGTTTGAAAGTTGACTGTCTTACCTTTACAGTCTATCGTTGCCCCATGTTTTTTTAACTAGTCCACCAAATATTACATCATAATCCTTAAGGTCTAACTCGATCCAATCTACTGGTAATTCTTTTTCTCCGATTCTAACTACAACACTACACACCCCACTTCTAGATATCGTTCTTTCCCCCGTGGGTAACTCCGTGGAAAACTTATCTCTAAAAAGTTCGCATGGTTTATCTAAGCTACCAATCATATTCATAGAGACAAAATAATGCGTAGCTCCTGAATCGAATAAAACATTGCATAGTTTACCAGAGATAGTGACCTCACCTGATACTACTGTGTTGCTAGTTTCCGCCTCACCTTATGTAAGAGTGAAAAACACTACCTGGTATTAGCTTTTCGTCCTTCTTTTGGTCTCTCAATTTTGGTCAGTCTTTCTTGAGATGAGCTTCGTCTCCACAATTGAAGCAACCTCTAGTCTTATATCAGCATTCTCCTAAATGTTTTCTCTATAGATTGTGCATTGAGGATATTCTATGTACGGCTTCTTATTCCCATTGCCTTCCGACTTAGTTTTCTCTTTCTTGTCTGCCTTTTGGTTATGATCACCATCGTGTTTCCTTTTGTGGTAGCTTTGTTCATGATTGCTTTTCTTGGTGTCCTTCCTAGTCGCTCCCTTCCAGATTTTATCCTCCGCCTGCTCGACTTCCTGAGCTATTTTCAACGTTTCTATGTATGTGATTATTCCCCGAGCCAACTTTACGTCTCGGGCTATCATTGGCTTCAACCCTTTTACGAATCTTTGAATTCGTAACGCCTTAGTGGGTACCATGTCCACTGTGAACTTGGCTAGTCAGTTGAATTTTCTGGCGTATTTTGTCACACTCGAATTCCCTTGAGTTAACGCAATGAATTCGTCCACCCTTGTGGCTAGAATCGCAGGGCTGTAGTATTTCTTATGGAATACTTGGATAAACTCTTCCCGAGTCATGACATTGACATCTTGGGTCTGCTTCACTATATCCCACCAGATGCGGGCGTCTTTCTTGAGTAAGCTTGAGGCGTATGAGATTCGGTCCTCATTTCCCAAGCGCATATGTTCCAATATGGATTCTACCGAACAAAGCCCTTCTTTGGCTTCTTCCTTGTCCTCTTTCCTGTTTGATTTCTTGTTCGATCATTCTTTCAGATCTTCTTAGTTCCTGCTCCATTTTCTTTTCTCTTTCCCCCGAAAGAAAAAATTGTAAAAGCTAAGGCAAACAAACAAAAATTATAACCTAGCCTGTTGTACTACTGTCTATTAGGTCTATCTATCTATTAAAACTATCCTATTACAATTAAGTACAACTCAGGTAAATGGGCCTTAACAATTAAATCTTCCATGGAGAAGGGCTGGGTTTAGTATATCGTTCTCACTACTAAGGCCCCTAACTTCCACTTGGACCCAAAAGATAGGAATTTCAACCCTTGCCTTATTAATTGTTATTCATTTTAATTAGATCCAATCTAATAATGCAAAGCAAAGGGTCTTCACAAATGGTCTAACCCATAAGAGAGGAATTTAAACCTTACACTTTCAATTGAATCCAAAATTCTTAACATTTACTAACAATATAAATAAAAGGAAAGAAAACAACATGTTTTATTAATATAAGAAATTAATTAGAAACTAGTGAAAAACTTCTAAAAATAAAACTTAACGATATGTCCTTATATTCCTCTAATCCTCCACATCGGATCCTTCTTCTAGCATATCTTGAGTGTAGTCCTCATAATCCTCTTGGGTGTAGTAAATCTTGAAGTGAAAGGAACTTGACTTAGAAATCCTTCCCTAAGGTTGTCTGGTAATTGATGAACCCTTTCTCCTATTTCTCCATTTGGTAGGATTATATCTTCAAATATTCTAAAATTTTGTGCAAACCTATCCATAAATGTATCATACTTATCTTCAACGTTATGATTTAACAAAATCTCATTCCATGCTATCTACAAGCTTTACTTTACCAATGGTAATTTAAGTGCATACAAACTAAAACAAAATTCATGCGATTTATTCTTAAAAATACTCTTTCGAACTCTGACATCTTCAGTGTAATGCCCCAAAATCCCTAATAAGGTTTAGGACCTTGATTAGGAGGCTGAGAGGGCCATAATTGATTTATTATATTATCAAATGATTATATGCATGTTTATTTGAATTATATTAAGATATGATGATAAACGCATGCATATGGGTTCATATTTCATTAGAAGAGCATTTTGGTAATTTGGCCCATTGAGGGCGTAATTGTGTATTTTCGTGCATGTGGGTGAGTAATGAATGGTACCACATTATATGTGGATTTGTTTTAGCCTTTCGGCATGAGACGGCCATGAAATGAAAGTGTTTGGTCTGGTCATAACGGGTTTAAGTTCGGGGCTCGGGGTGAGTCTCGGGGTGATTTTAATGGTTAGAACATTACCGGGAATTATAGGGTAATGGGATATGATTTATTGGTATTTGAGAATATTGAGAATAACGGGACTTGGATGGTGTTAATTATGATTAGGTACGAAAGGACGATTGTGCCCTTGGTGGCTGTTAAGGTTTATTTTAGACTTGAGGGCATTTAGGTCTTTTCACCCTAAGTTTATAATTAGCCATTAGAAGGCTGTGGAAGTGAACCAAAAACAGAGCAAAGGTTACTCTTCTCCTGTACCTCTTTTTCCTTCTTTTCTTTATGAGTTTTTGAGCTCTTTTTGAGGAACCAAGCTCTGATAAGCTAGGGTTATGCTCTACCATTGAAGAGGGTGTGTTGCTGAGATTGAGGTGAGTTTTTAGCCATTAAAACTCTTGGTCTTGCTCTGTTTTCATTTGAGTTTCAGTTGGGTTTGTGAGTTGGAAAGTTGAGTTTCAATGGATGTTTTTGGCTAGGGTTCTTGGGGTTGTTGTGCCTAGGACATGTGGAGATGGTTTATGGGTTCATTTAGGACTTAATTTGATGTTTGGAAGCATTGGAATGTAGTTGGGAATGAAGGAGTTGAAGGAGAAAGGTTCAGGGGCACTTCAGGCTGGAAGTAGCGCTACAACGCCCACAAAGGGGTGCTACAGTGCTACCCAGGGTGGCTTTGAGGCGATTTTGGTCCGTCTTGAGCGCTGGGGCGCTAGGGGGGGTAGCGCTACCTTGCTTCTTCAAATTCTTGTTTTGAGTGTTTTTAAGGGTTTTTAGCTCGGGGTTTCAATTCCTAAGGCCCTGGATCGAATCTACTCACCGTGTGGGTACATTTCGGGGTCCCGAGAGTGGGGTTTAGATCAAGACCCTATTTTTTATAATTTTCATTAATCAAAGATTTATTTGGTTATGACTAGGTGACCGCTAAAAGATTAAAAGGGGTTGATCATTCTCAAGGGTCGTTCAATTGTTGTTTCTCGCTCAAACCAGAGGTACGAAAACTGCACCCTGTGTATATGTGACATGCATGGTTATTCTTGATGCATGTTGGATGTTTAAATGTGATGCACGAGAAACATGTGATTAGGACATGCCATGAATAATGAATATGAGACTGTTCAGAGCTTGAGCCTCTGTGTTTATGCATGATCCTAATTATGCTAGCAATTATCAAGTAAGCATGTTGAATGCCCTGTATTCGGATATTTGACATATGATATATGTTTGGTAGCATTGCTTACTTGGGTATGGCACTGACTAGTCAGGGTCAGCGCTGGTTGCGTACTATTGACCTAAGAGCCAGAAATGGCATAAGCGTCATGAATGCAGGGCCGTTAAAAGATTAGATCTAATCGATATCAGCGTTAAATGACTCTAGGAGCATTAATGCTGGACCGACCCTAAGGTCGATGAAAATTATAAGCGCTTGACTAGTCTAGGACTAGTTACTCTGAGCCAAGGCCAAAGGCCTAGGTCACTATTTGTCACGTGGCTAGGGAGCGGAATCTGTGGATGCTCAAATTCCACCAAGGGAAAATATGGAGGTTTACCCTCATTAGCCTCAGGAAATCCAAGCGACCCAGTATTTTTCCCCACAACCCATGTCTCATAGGAGGCCTTAACGAAGATGCCCCGAGAGACACGAGGGATCACGCGAGGCCCAGCCTCGTATCGGCCCTGCGTACCGAGCCATGCAATGCGAGGCCCCCGCCTCGCCTCCTCCGTGCGCACCCGAGGGGTCACGCGAGGCCCAGCCTTGTTTGGCCCTGCGCGCCGAGCCATGCCATGTGAGGCCCCCTCCTCGCCTCCTCCGCGCGCACCCGAGGGGTCACGCGAGGCCCAGCCTCGTTCGGCCCTGCGCGCCAGGCCATGCCACGCGAGGTCCCCGCCTCACCTCCTCCACGCACACCAGAGGGGTCACGCGAGGCCCATCCTCGTCTCAGCCCTGCGCGCCGAGCCATGCCACGCGAGGCCCCTGCCTCGCTTCCTCTGTGCGCACCCAAGGGGTCACGCAAGGCCCAGCCTCGTCTCGGCCCTGCGCGCCGAGCCATGCCACGCGAGGCCCCTGCCTTGCCTCGCCTCGCCTCGTCTGTGGGCACCCGAGGGGTCACGCGAGGCCCAGCCTCATCTTGACCCTACGCGCCTGAGCCTCGCACGCGAGGCCCCGTCCCGTACACACCATGCTGCACCAACAAGAGCCCCCGTGCGTGTCGAGGGTGTCCTTAGGGGTTTTGCATGGGATGGCCTCGTTTTGGCTACGTGCCTGGGTGCCCCGCGGGACCTCTCACGCCTGGCCCCCTTAGCCCAGCCAGCAAAGTTTAACTCTCATGTGTATCTTTTGGAATGTACCTGCAAACTTAAGGAAGTCGGCGTACGAATATGGTACCCCTGCCAGACAAGTAGTGGGAATGTCAGGAGAGGGGGCATGGCATATGTGTATGTGGCTAGATGCCAGAATCGACACCACTACCACATGTACCACTCCTCTGACATTCGTACGGTCGAGTAGTGGAGATATCCTCGTGGTACTTGGCCATGTACTGGTACCAGCACCACTACCTCTGAAACCACTCTCCTAACAGTGTATTTGTGTACTGCCTAGTCCCCTAGACCACATTGTATCAGGGGCCATTAGGGCCCACTATAAAATGAACCCCAATTCCACATGGAAGGGGGTTGGAAAAATTACTGTAGCATTGCACCATAATCAATACAAGCTGATTTTACCATTCTTCTTCTGCAATTGTTCTTGGAGTTTCTACTTAGATTTCTAAAGCTTTTCTTTTGATAATCTCTGCGTTGCAATTTTTCTAACTTAACTTAGTTGACGAGTTCTCACCGTCAACAGTTTGGCGCCGTCTGTGGGAAGCTAAGTACCAAGCTACTGTTCTACCATTACTCCCAGCAAGAAGAAATGTCGAGACGTTCAAAGCGACTTAGGGAGCCACGAGAGGTGGAAGTGCACCTTAACGGAGTTTAGCTGAAGGCCTCCATGAAGGATCCTCCTCCACCCAGGGATATGGAGCCCCCAAGGGACCTTGAGGTTCACGAGGATGATAGGGAGGTCTCATCACTGGCCATCCCTCCCGGTGAGAATCCTCCAAGGACAACAACCACACCACCCGGGAATGCCAACGAGTTCCCGCCTCCCAAGCCACCACAAGTACCGAACTCCGACCGGCAGGACCCGGGCCTCTCGACGCGTAGACATGATAAACATCCCCTGGTCCATTCCGTGAGCTCGAGTTCTAAATCTCGGTTGTACGAAGAGGAAATACGCGAGCTGCACCGTAAGAACCAAAGGTTGGAGACCACCCTGGAGAATATGCAAGAGGTGCTTAATGGCATGTTGCAAGGTAAGTCAAGCGTGACCCTGCCCAAGAGAAAAGAGAAAGGTCAGGAGGGGGCAGAGACCACCGTTCCGGTTGAAAATGGGAGGACTCGACACTCCACTAGTAACACCCCCCGAACAAAGCAACGGGAACATCCTGAACCACTGAAGCAGGCCCAGAAACCAGAGCCAAAGACCAATGCTGCCCCTCGCAACGATGACGAGGTCACCTCAAAGAGAGCACCCTCAGATTTGTGGGAGGATCTCAACAAGAAGAGGGCGGGTAAAAGGATCACGCCCCCTATGGCGCCTCAAGAGGGCAAAGGAAAGGGGGATCTTAACCCGTCCGCTTTAAGGGACTCCCTAAGCAAGATGAGGCAGGACCTGGACACAGAAATGAGGAGCCTACGAAGCAAGTTCGTCACCGCCTCTGGAGGTCAAGCTTTTGAGGAAGAGTTCGACCATGAGTCACCCTTCGTGAGGGAGATCCAAGCCATCCGGCTCCCTGCCAATTTTAAGGAACCCAATATGACCCCCTACGAACGAAACACATATCCAAAGTACCATCTGGACGCGTTTAATGATCTGATGAAGCTTAGGGGAATTAGTAGCGGAGCCAGATGCCACTGCTTTGCTGTCACATTGAAAGGACCCGCATACAAATGGTTCAAGAGACTTAGGCCAGGGTCCATCAGGTCCTGGCAACAGTTTTCTGATGAATTCCTCCAACAGCACCATGCCGTGCGGGATTACACGATGTCAAGCACCAGCCTTGCCAATGTGAAACAAGGAGAAAAAGAGAGCCTAAAGAGCTACATTCACAGGTTCAACATGGAGGCCGCTAAAGTGGGGAGCCTGACCCACCGAGAGTTAAAAATGGCCATTATAATCAGAGTGCGCCCGGGAAGCAAAATGTGGGATAATATGCTGAAGAGGGAAGTCACCGACCTAGATGACTTCTATGAGAGGGTGCATAAGTACATTCGTGTGGAGGATGGCCATGCAAACTTAAAGGCAGTAAAGGAGGAGTCCAACGTAAAGCCCCCATCTAATGAAGGGTCGAATGGAGCGAAGAAGAAAAGGGCATATGAAGGGTCGAAGGATGATCAACAGAGAAAGACCAAACGGGGGAGCGGTCATAGGGAGACAACTTACACTTTCTATATGAACCTTACAGATACCAGGGAGCATATCTACCTCACCAACAAAGATCGAGTTCCCTTCAAAAAGCCCCCACCGATGAGAAAGGACCGGTCCAAAAGGGATCCCAGTAGATATTGCTAGTACCACAAGGATATCGATCACACCACAGCAGAGTGCATCCATTTGAAGGAAGAAATTGAGGAGCTCATCCGCAGGGGCACCTAGGCCGATATGTCAGGAGAGAAAGGTCGAAGCCGGAGGACGAGCCTGCGACACCCCAGGTGCAAGGACGAGCCCCAGAGATATAGGGGGAAGTCCGAACCATTTTTGGAGGTCCAGGGTTTGGGGGAGATTCTCGGAAGGGAGGAGACAGGTATGCTAGGGAAGCCAGGCGAAGTCCGCCACCCTGTGTCATGAGTTTGGAACAACGACCCCCGAAAAGCTTCAAGGGAGAAAATGACTCGATCACATTCATAGAGGAGGATGCACGGGGGGTGCATTTTCCCCATATTGACCCACTGGTGCTGACAGTTCAGTTGGCCAATATGTGTGTGCATCGAGTCCTGGTACCTTGGAAATGATGGGACTGGGCATTCGCCACCTGAAGCCCCGCCAATCTTCCCTATATGGATTCACGGGGGACTCGGTGGAACCCCTAGGGATGATTGAGTTGGAACTCACCATGGGGGAGCAACCCCGGCAGACTACAGTCATGGCTAACTTTGTCGTGGTAGATTGTGTTTCAGCTTTCAATGTGGTATTGGGGAGACCATCCCTAACAGAATTGAAATCCATAACTTCTATATATCACTTGGTTTTCAAGTTCCCAACTCCAGGAGGAGTCGCTAGTATGAATGGAGAACAGAGAGAAGCGAGGGAGTGTTACAACACCTCCCTCCGCGCGTCTGTAAAACCACAGGAACCAATGGCCATGGTGATACACGAGGCGCTACGTGTGCCCGCAGGGAGCCCACAGGAGCTAGGCCCCTGAATCGTGGAGGAGTCAGAAGCAGAACCTGTGGAGGAAGTAGAGGAAGTTATAGTAGTGGAGGAACCGTTGAGAAAACTAAAGGTAGGAAAAAGCCTACAGAGCGACGTGAAGGAGGAGTTGATAAGGTTTTTGAAGGATAATCTGGATGTATTCGCATGGAGTCACAAAGATATGGTGGGTATAGATCACAGCGTTATGTGCCACCATTTGAACATCTCCCCTGAAGCGAGGCCCGTTAGGCAGAAGAGGCGGGCGCTGGACCCAGAGAGGTACGCAGCCTTAAAGGAAGAAGTCAACAAGCTGAAGACCAATGGGTTTATCCGTGAGTCATTTTACCCTATATGGGTGTCGAATCCAGTACTGGTCCCAAAACCGAATGGAAAATGGAGTACTTGCATCGACTTCTCAAACCTGAATAAAGCTTGTTCTAAGGACAGCTTCCCGCTCCCGAGAACAGACCAGTTGGTGGATGCGACGGCAGGGCATGAATTACTTAGCTTCATGGATGCCTACTCTGGATACAACCAGATTCCTATGAACCCAGCTGATGAAGAGCATACATCATTTATAACGGATAAAGGGCTCTACTGCTATAAGGTGATGCCCTTCGGGTTGAAGAACGTAGGTGCCACCTATCAAAGGTTGGTCAATAAGATGTTCGCCAACTAGATAGAGAGAAACATGGAGGTATATGTTGACGATATGCTGGTAAAAACCAAAAATGCTGCAGAACTCAACAAGGACCTAGGTGAGATGTTTGACACACTCAGGAAGTATCGAATGAAGTTGAATCCCATCAAGTGCACTTTCGGTGTGTCCTCGGGAAAATTCCTGGGTTTCATGGTCAACTCCAGAGGCATTGAGGCTAATCCTGATAAGATAAAGGCCTTGATAGAGATGAGCCCACCTAAGAACAAGAAGGAAGTGCAATGCCTAACGGGAAGGGTGGCAGCCCTTAATAGATTTATTTCAAGGTCAACCGACAAGTGCCTCCCCTTCTTTAACATCCTAAAAGGGAGCAAAAAGTTCGCTTAGGATGAGGAATGTGAAAAGGCATTTATTAAGCTGAAGGAGCACTTGGGGAAGCCACCCCTGTTGGCAAAACCTGAAAAAGGTAAAAAGCTTTACTTATACCTGGCAGTGTCTGAACATGCCATAAGCGCGGCCTTGGTTAGGGGGGAGAAGAAACAGCAACAACCCATGTACTATATCAGCAAGCGGTTGGTGGATGCGGAGAATCGGTACCCAGAAATTGAAAGGTTGGCATATGCATTAGTTGTGGCCTCGAGGAAGTTGAGACCCTATTTCCATGCTCATGCAATCGAAGTTCTCACAGATAGTCCTTTGAGACAGGTCTTGCATAAACCTGAGACCTCATGAAGGCTAATGAAATGGTCGATCGAGTTGAGCCAATTCGATATCATTTATACCCCGAGAGCTTCCATCAATGGACAAGTGCTGCCCGACTTCATAGTGGAGTTCACCAGTCAGCCGAATGAAGGAAGAAGTGAAGAAGGGGAGCAGTCAGTCATAGAGGAAGAACAAAGGGATCTGGAGGAATGGAGCCTGCATGTGGACGGGGCGTCCAATGAAGGAGGGTCTGGAGCAGGTATCATGATGACGGGACCCGAAGGACACAAGATGTACTGTGCAATCCGGTTTGGGTTTGAGGACTCCAACAACGAGGCGGAGTATGAAGCGCTCCTGGCAGGCTTGCGATTAGCCCAGGAGCTAAAGGTGACATGCCTTCGTATTTTTAGCGACTCGCAGTTGGTGGTGTACCAAGTGAAAGGTGAATATCAGGTGAGAGGTCCCAAGATGGCTGCATACTTGGAAAGGGTGAAGGGCTATCTGGGACGGTTGGTGGAATACAGCATAGAGCAGATCCCAAGAGAGAGGAATTCCCATGCCGATGCCCTCTCAAAACTGGCTTCCACTAAGGATGGGGATATCCTGGAGTCGATACCTGTGGAATACTTACCTAGACCCAGCATCGTAAGCGCGGACATACACATGGTTAGTGTCCCAAAGGAGTCATGGGCTGAACCGATTAAGAAATACCTGGAGGAAGGAACCTTGTCTGTGGACAAGAAAGAGGCCCGAAGGTTGGTGTATAAGGCTGCTAGGTACACCTTGGTAGACGGGGTTCTATACAAGAGAGGGTTCTCGATGCCATTTCTGCGATGTGTAGAGGAGGAGGAGGCACTGAAAGTACTGCATGAGATACATGAGGGTGAGTGTGGCAACCATGAGAGTGGACCCTCCACAGCCAGGAAGGCCATGAGACAAGGGTACTACTGGCCCTCCATGGAGAAAGATGCTAATGACTTTGCCAAGAAATGCGACAAATGCCAAAGGCATGCAAACTACACTCGGAGACCCCCAAATGAGTTAACTAGCATGACCAGCCCCTGGCCCTTCGCTATCTGGGGGATAGACTTGATCGGCGCCCTTCCCGCGGGTAGGGGAGGAGCGAAGTACGCAGTGGTAGCTGTGGACTATCTCACTAAGTAGGTTGAAGCGGAACCCCTCGTGAAGATAACAGCCAAGCATATCACCTCATTCGTCAACAAATTCATTGTCTATAGATATGGAGTGCCCTACAAAATTATCTCCGACAACGGCACCCAGTTTGAGGGGGGAGCCTTCGAGGAATATTGTAGGGGAAGAGGGATAAAGAGAAGTTTCTCAGCAGTAGTGCACCCACAGGCCAATGGGCAGGTGGAGGCCATTCACAGAGTTCTTAAAAAGAACCTGAAAACCAAGCTAGAGAAGATGAAGGGGGCCTGGGTGGAAGAGCTGCCAAATGTGCTATGGGCCTACAGAACCACCCCGCGCACGACCACTGGAGAGTCCCCATTCTCCTTAGCATATGTATGTGAGGTTGTCCACCCAGTTGAGATGCAGGTTAATTCCTTCAGGGCACATGCGTACGGGGACGAGGCCAATTGCGTAGCTCTGGCTGAGAGCTTGGAAATGCTAGAAGAAAAAAGGGAAAAGGCATAAATGAGAATGGCGGTATACCAGCAGCGCGCAGCAAGGTATTACAACTCGAGGGTGCGAGAGAGAACTTTCAGAGTTGGCGACCTGGTGCTAAGAAAGGTACTCCCCAACACGTGAGACCCAGGGGCGGGGGTGCTAGAGGCGAACTAGGAGGGGCCCTACCAAGTCGCTCAGTGCATACCAAACACTTATAAGCTGGCGCGCATGGACGACACCGTCATACCTCGAGCATGGAATGCGGAGCACCTTAGGAAGTACTACCAGTGAGGCATCCACACCCAATGCAAGCAGTATCGGTTTTCAGCGTGTTGCATGTTATCTTAGCTTGGTAGACAAAAATCAAAGAGGTTACTTAGATAACCTCTCAAGTAGGTGTAAGTTCCTTTTTTATGTAAGTCTTATATGTATCATTGTAACCTGAATTATATGAATGAAACTGGTCACATCTTCGCACACTATTTTTTTCTACTTTATGTGGGCATCAATCAAAGTGCCTGCCGAAGTAAACTTCACCAAACACTTGGGGGGGGGGGGGGGCGGCAATAGTGGCCCGTGAAGATAAAGCATACAGCAAACAAGAGGATCCAAAAAAGGACCCCTTGCACCAGGACCCTCTATCAGGAGGACCCTAAAAGGGACCATGATCCTAAAAAGGACCCTCTAGCAGGAGGATCCTAAAAAGGGCCCTCTAACAGGGGATCCTAAAAAGGACCCTCTATATCAGGGCCTTAAACGAAGTCCTTATATATATAAAACAGGGAGAGGACCTTACAAGGCATCTCTTGGGTTCACAAGGATTAACTACCCTTATGAACATCAAGGAGGCCAAAGGGTCTTACAAAAAAAAAAAAAACAACAACAACAACAACAACAACACACTTCCAAATAAAGGCAGATGCTCCCACAAGAGGAAAGACCTCAGAGAGAGCACCCACCAATAAGCCTAGAGCGGACACCAAGCTGTCTAGCCAAAAAGGGTCCTAAAAGAGGCCCTTGCAAAAATAGTACTATGAATAATGATGAGAAGGACGCTTCTCGCAAAAAAAAATAATAAGCGCGCGCAAGAATATATAAAAGGATAGCTAGAACCCAAGGGGTCAAAATATCCTTATAGAAGTAATCAAGAGGCACCAAAAAAGGTCCCATTGAACCCTTTCACATGGGCTCCAAAGGACCTCTAGCCTGGTAAATAAAAGAGGGGAACCTACCAAACCCCATCATACAGGCTCAAAAAGACATCAAACACAGAGGAATAAGAGATAAATAACCACGCATGTATATATATTGAAAAAGGAGTCTTCATAACATGAAAGGATTCACAAAATAAAAACTAATAACAATAATATTACAAAGGCTCAAGGTGAGCATACGCCCACAACAGGATAGTTGACAGAAATGAGGATATGACGACCTCAGGGCCACCTGCTACGGGTGCTCCACACGGCCACTCAAGCAACTGCGTGCTCGCCGAAAGAAGAAAAATCAAAGTTAGGATCCTGCCTCCACACGCCGTAAAGGGCGCGGTCTGTGGACCTGTACTCGATAGCTGTCCTATTCGCCTCTAGGGAAGCAATTCTCTCCTGCGACGTGGCTACATCGGCCCTAGCAGCCTCGAGTTCAGCCTCTAAATAAGTGACTCTCTCCTGCGACGTAGCCGCGATAGCCTTGGTCCCTTGGAGTTCGCCCTCTAGGCTGGTAACTTTGTCCTGCAGCTTCGTGGGTTTGGCAACCGCCTTCTGCTTCCTTTTAGATGAGACAGAAAGTTTGGTCCGAACCCTTTTTAGTTTAGTCTGGGTGTCCTCAAGCTCCTTCTTGAGCTCCTCGACCTGGGCCGTGAGACGGTCCCTCTTAGTACTCGACGCGGAGAGATTGTTAGCCGAGTCGGCAAACCGCTGAGCCACAGTATAGGCCTGCACAAGAAAGTTAACAGCAGAAATAATAAGTAAAAAAAAAAAGAAAAAGGGTATGTACATCTATATATAATAGGGCCGACACAAGATACATGAACTCACCCAAGCAGTGGTGCGCCTTAGAGTTTCCCCAAGGTCCGATAGAGCAAAACTCCCAAGATCGTTCCAGTCAGATTCGGCGAGGTCCGAGGCGATTTGGACGTACCGCCGCTCGTATGAGGTCGCCGTACAATTCACCCAGGGCACCCCATCCAGGCCAGGGGCACCTGGCTGGGTGAGGACAGATGACCCGCTCGCCGAAACGGGAGGGGGCATAGGAAAGGTGGAAAATTGAGGCCCCAGTAGATCAGAGGGGGTGCTGGAAGATTGGCAAAGTAAGCCCCTGATGGACCAGGGTTGAGGGGAGCCTGAGTGAAAGCGTCATAGTCCTCAGGGTCGGGGCAAACAAAACACCCTGGAACGGCATGCTGGTCTTCAGATTGGGAGGCTATGTCCGGGTCATAAGAGGCATAAGGAGGGCATCCCCCAGGAGACGAAGACAGCTGGTGAGGTCCCCCGCGTTCAAGGGGGCCTTCCTCCGGCTCATCCTCAGCCTCACCTTTGTCTGGGCAAGGCTCGGCCGATACCGCCTTCATCTTCTTGGACCCAGAGATGGTCCACAGCAACTTGGGATCTGAGACTGGGGACAGTTTGTGGAGGTTCAGATTTCCCACGGTGAATAGGTACGCAGCCGTTTTCATAGCGGGGTCAGCGTTGAGGAACTTCCTCACAACTTTCGCTTCCGACCAAACAACTGTGGGTTCGGCAAATTTCTCTGCATTATCCATGCCATGGTTGACACAAACGTAAGTCATGAAACAATAAGTTGCAAAAAAGAAGAAGATAGAAAATGTGGCTTAGGGTACTTACTGGGAGTGGCACGGAAGTGCTCGCGAACAGAGAGGGGGCCTTGCACGAATAAAAAGTCCTGCTTCCAGGACCCCGAGTTGGACACTGAGCCCTCTATCAAAGAGACCTCGCTGTTGGCTTTTTGTAAATAATAGAAGCCCTTTGACTTGGGAGAGGGCATGAAGTTGTAGAGGAAATGCACCTCTAGCGCCGTAGGAGCACGTTCCACCAGTTCCGCAAATGCAATGAAAAGGCAGCTCAAAGTCAACCAGCTATTGGGTGCCAGCTGAAGTGGAGCAAGGTCAAAGTAATTGAGAACCGCAACAAAGAACGGGTGTAACAGGATGGTACCACCTGCCTTCAGGATGTGCTCACTAAGGGCCACGAAGCCGGTGCTAGGGTAGTCAGCCCGGCATGTCTCCAAAGGAGTGTATAAAGCGCACTCCGGAGGAGCGCGATAGTGCTTCACAATTTCCCTCAGTTTATTTTCTGACACATGTGACACCAATTCGGATGCCAGTAAAGGAGCATCGTCCGGTTCAATGGTAGATACCTGTCGTCGTGCCCTCGGCAAATCTGCAAAACCAAAAGAAAAAGGTGAGAAAGAGACAGAACACTTGGCCCTCCATTTTCTCTTCCTAGCAAGAGTCTTCCACCGGGGGACCGGCTGCGGAAGCACTAAGCTAGGGAAGATTGAAACTAAGGGCTGAGGAGAAGCAGAAGCGGCCCCATGACAGTCATCAGGCAAGGATGGGCTGGAGGGCTCAGGCAGAAGGTGTCCCTCCATAAACTCCAACTCCCTCTGCAACTCTAAAAGGGTCACCCTAAGGCTCGCTACATGGTCACTAAGGTCAGGGGGGAAAGGTGCTCCGTCTCCTCTCAACGACGAGTTAATTTCACTCTCCACCACCCAAATTTTATGCCTAAGTTCAGCCATGTGCTCAAGATGACGGATACGGGCCTGCCTTAAGGAGTCATAATCTTGGTAAGGGTTTTCCTCAGGGGACTCTGAGTTTGAAGACAAGTCAAAATACTTAACCCACGGAGGTATGCCGAATGGACCGTCACTGGCCATGAGACCTCGTCCTGAAAGCAAAAAGGGGTTCACGTATAAGTGAGAGGATTGCTACAAAACACAAAGGAATGGGCTTAAAACCTCTAGATGCAAACGCCCTAAATGATCCATTACAGGGTATAAACAAGGGGGCATGCAACTGGGCCAATTCACGGCAAGCTCAGGACAAAGTACCCCATCCAGAGTAATGCTAATTTAGACCCAATGAACATGAGGGAAAAAGAAAATATACCTCAAGTAGGTAAAATGGAGTGCTGCCGTGGTCAAAAGGAGGTCTAGGGCCAAAATCGTCGTCACGGTCAAAAAGAGCTAAATGGTCGAAAGCACGTGTCTGCAAAAATAGACAAAAGAGATGTGTTAGCCTCCAAATAAACATACCAAAAATTAGCTCATTTTAAAATATATATATAATATAATAATAAAAAAGGGAAACTATGATAAAAGTGAGGTTGTGGGGGATTGAACCCCTTACCTCTTGAAAGGGGCCAAGGTCTGAATACCACTAAGCTAAGAAGATTGAGTGTAACTAATAGACTTGGCATGGGGGCCTATTTATAAGAATTCAAAAAAAAAGAGTCTACCAAAGCACCTAAAGGTCCTCTCCTAGACTGGGGGGCAAGTGTGGATGCTCAAATTCCACCAAGGGAAAATACGGAGGTTTACCCTCATTAGCCTCAGGCAATCCAAGCGACCCAGTATTTTTCCCCACACCCATGTCTCATAGGAGGCCTTAAGGAAGATGCCCTGAGAGACCCGAGGGATCACGCGAGGCCCAGCCTCATCTTGGCCCTGCGTGCCAAGCCATGCCACACGAGGCCCTCGCCTCACCTCCTCCGCGCGCACCTGAGGGGTCACGCGAGGCCCAGCCTCATTCTGCCCTGTGCGCCGAGCCATGCCACGCGAGGCCCTCGCCTCGTCTCCTCCGTGCGCACCCGAGGGGTCACGCGAGGCCCAGCCTCGTTCGGCCCTGTGCGCTGAGCCATGCCACGTGAGGCCCCCTCCTCGCCTCCTCCGCGCGCACCAGAGGGGTCACGCGAGGCCTAGCCTCGTCTCGGCCCTGCGCGCCGAGCCATGCCACGCGAGGCCTCCACCTCGCCTCCTCCGCACACACCCAAGGGGTCACGCGAGGCCCAGCCTTGTCTCGGCTCTGCGCGTCGAGCCATGCCACGCGAGGTCCCCGCCTCGCCTCGCCTTGTCCGCGCGCACCCGAGAGGTCACGCGAGGCCCAGCCTTGTCTCGACCCTACGGGCCCGAGCCTTGCACATGAGGCCCCATCCCGTACACACCATGTCGCACCAACAGGAGCCCCCGTGCGTGTCGAGGGTGTCCTTAGGGGTCTCGCGTGGGATGGCCTCGTTTTGGCTACATGCCTGGGCGCCCCGCGGGACCTCTCTCGCCTGGCCCCCTTAGCCCAACCAACAAAGTTTAACTCTCATGTGTATCTTTTGGAATGTACCTGCAAACCTAAGGGAGTCGGCGTACGAATATGGTACCCCTGCCAGACAAGTAGTGGGAACGCCAGGAGAGGGGGGCATGGCATATGTGTCTGTGGCTAGATGTCAGATTGGACACCACTACCACCTGTACCACTCCTCTGACATTCATACGGTCGAGTAGTGGAGATATCCTCGTGGTACCTGGCCATGTACTGGTACCCGCACCACTACCTCTGAAACCACTCTCCTGACAGTGTACTTGTGTACTGTCTGGTCCCCTGGACCACATTGTATCAGGGGCCATTAGAGCCCACTATAAAATGAACCCCAATTCCACATGGAAGGGGGTTGGAAAAATTACTGTAGCATTGCACCATAATCAATACAAGCTGATTTTACCATTCTTCTTCTGCAATTGTTCTTGGAGTTTCTACTTAGATTTCTAAAGCTTTTCTTTTGATAATCTCTGCGTTGCAATTTTTCTAACTTAACTTAGTTGACGAGTTCTCACCGTCAACAGAATCCCATGGTTGTGACTCCATGGTCATGCAGTAGGTTATATTGGTGACTAGTTCATTTAACACCTATGTTGTGTTAAGCTAGTGAAATGATCACTTATCTACAAAACCCCAGTGACCCTATCGTCACATAGCTAATGGGAACGGAACCCACCTTAGTGACGATTACAATTGTCACTCTTTTATTTGGGGCTAAAAGCCCTGGATGATTATTATGATCATCAGTTGATGTTTTATATTCATCATTACGTGAACTTATTTGCCTACTTGAATAGGGCTATATTTGCTAGGCATGTGCCTTATGATTTGATGACATGTTATTACTATTCATGATCATAATGAGTTTTCTTGCTGGGCTTCGGCTCACGGGTGTTATGTGGTGCAGGTAAAGGCAAAAGAAAGCTAGACCATCCTTGAGTTGGAGAGCTTAGGTGGCAATGTGTACATATGCGGCTGCTCAACCGCCATGGCCGAGGGTTGAAAGAGGAACTAGGGTTAAACCCTATTTTGCCGCTTAGATCGTCTAGTTGTAAACATTTTCTTGTAATAGACCCTTAAATTATATTTTTGGGATCCCAATGTATACAGTAAACGTTCTAATGAAACATTATATCTTAACCGAAATTTTTAACCCCTAAATCGCTAATCATACTTAGTTACACGATTTTGGCCAAATGACTCGGTTAGAGATTTTAGCACTGTGTATAAGGCACACTGTAACAATCCCTGGAGTTTAGGGCATTACAACTTGGTATCAGAGCGAGCCAAGATTTATGGTTCCTGAAGACAAGCTGGGCATGTCCACTCGTCACTGAAGATAGCTTCACTCAGGGAATGGTAACTATTTCTGTAGTTATGTGCTTAACTGCTTAAATAGAATGTAAATGCTTTACCTGCACATTGTATTAAAGAGCATGAAATTCTGATAGAGCCTAGCACTTGACTATATGATTATATGCTCCGTGAATATATATATATATATATATTAATGTGATCATATGATTACCTGCTCCATGAATGAACATATATAATTGTGATATTTGCGTGATGGAGTTGGAGGCATGGTATGAATGTTGGAAGAGCAGGGATTATAATTAATGTATGAATGCCATTGGCATGTTTTTAGCACTGCAAGTGGTTTGTAAATGTGGTGTGGTAAGATTGTTCCCGTGGGGAAAGATCTTGATATGCTCATCATGATTAATGGGTCAAGTTATTGACTGTAGATTCAATCAGCAGGTTTATATCCAAGGTGGATAATGAGGCCTGGTGGTGGTTATACAGAGGCTGGGAGTTACAGCCAGGGTATTAGGTCTTCATCTGCTCCTATGAATTTTCAACAGATGTTCATAGATTTACAAACAAGATTGCAGAGGCATGAGGCAGATATCAGGTGTCTGAAGCAACAACAGAATCTGTTGGGGAGCACCCCTTCCTTTGTTATGCCAAGAGTGGCACCAGCTTTGGCTCAGCCTAGGGTTGAGAGAAGATGGGAATTTCTCTATGGAAGATTCCAAGAGTATTACCCTTTAGTCTTTGAGGGAGGCCTAGATCCATTCGGAGCTGAGCAATGGATGGGCATGATCAGTACCATTCTTGACAGTATGGGGCTGGAAGGTAACGATAGGGTGGCTTGTGCGATATTTGTATTGCGGGATGATGCCCGGACGTGGTGGGAAGTGGTGTCCCAGACATGAGATACAGTTGTGATGGACTGGAAAGAGTTTAGGCAGCTGTTCAATAAAAGATATTATTGTGATGCAGCTAAGACTGCTAAGATGAATGAGTTTGTGAATCTTGTTCAGGGAAAGGCATCAGTAACCGAGTATGTTAACAGATTTGATGAGTTAGCCAAGTTCGCTTTTGACATGGTACCCTCAGATGTAGCTCGGAAGGAAAGGTTTATTCAGGGGTTGAATCCCAGAGTAGCTCAGGGCATTAGAGTTGCCCCAGTGCATGAAATCTCCACCTATGATCAGGTGGTAGAAAAGGCTCTTCTTATTGAGCGCATAAGAGATGAGAAGAAGAGTGCTAGGAAGCACAGAGCTCGGATAGTGGTACCTCCACTTATTGGAGCAAGCAAGAATGAAAGCAGGAAGAAAATTTATCCAATATGCACTCGGTGCAAAAAGCGTCATCTAGGAGAATGCCGAGCAAATGAATGTTTTTCATGTGATATGGTTGGGCATATTGTGAAGAATTTCCCAAGGATAGGAGAGGTTGAGCAAAAGAGGATAGATAGCTCGACTCCAGCTCGAGTGTTTATTCTGAGGCAATCAGAATCTGAGACTGAGACTAGTTCCTCAGGGGTGGCAGGTCAGCTTTTTAGTTCCGATCTTTGTATTGTGCTGACTGATTTGGTGCCATGTTGTTCTTTATTTGTTTCATATAGAGAGGCATAAAGTTGCTATACAGGACATATGGTTATGTTATGATGGAAAAGTGATACTGTATTGGTGATTTAAGAGATGAGGTAAATTATTGTGGAAAGGACTCATTAGTGGTTTTGATGAGTTGGTTATGACTGACTGGCTTTGGTATGATCCAAGGTATGGATTGGTTAAGTAATTATGGGGCAATGCTAAATTATAAGGAAAGGATAGTAACTCTTGGGCTTGAGAGTGGGAAGCCTTGAGACAGTTGGCACGGTGTATGGATTCTGTATGCTTATGACATCTGTATTGAGAGCTAGAGTTTTATTGCAGGGAGATGCATAGAACTCTTAGCTAGTGTGGTGGATACCACATAGATTGTGCCAGCGGGATCAGGACAGACTGGATTAGTCTATGAGTTTCTGGATGTGCTTCTAGGGGACTTGCTAGAGTTTACTTTATATAAAGAGAATAGAATGGTGATTAGATTGGTGCCAGGGATGGATTCAGGTTTAGGGCACTGTTTTGAATGGCTCATCAGAGTTGTAATAATTAAAGGTTCAGTTATCGAGTAATAAAGAATTCTCAAAAGTGGATCTTTGATCTGGTTATTACCAGCTAGAGATCAGGAAGAAGGATAAGCAGAAGATTGTTTTTATGTTAGATAAGAGCATTGAGGGTGCTGAGTATGTTTTGAGAATTTGTTTAATGTGAGTGTTTATGTATCAGATGAATAGAGCATTCAAAGGATTATTTGAATGGGATTTGTGATCGTCTTGGACGATGGTATTGTGGTGTATTCTCTGCAGAGATTTGCCAAGGTCAAGGAACGCCTTAGGGGCATGAGTTTCCTTGGGTAGTTAGGATGTTACATGTGCCTTGGGAAAGAGTTATGAGTTTTCTTGCAGATCAGAATCAGTTTAGAAGTTGTTATGACACCTCAGCGGTAGAGAAACGTTAATGCCTATGTAACGTGTTGGTTAAAGGATCTGACCAGAACTAGAGTAGAGTTTCTGGTGGGTCAGGTGGCTAGATTTATGCTTGAGATGACTATCTCAGAAAGGATTAAAAAGGAAAACAATTAAGTGAACCACAGATAGGAAGATTGAGGAGAACGTCGTAGCTGGATTAGTTAAGGATTATACAGTGTCAGATATGAGTTTATTGTGGTATAGAGATCGTATTTGGAATCCAATGGACACTGGGATTAAATGGGAGATTCTGGATGAATCTCATGTTACTCTCCTATTCTCTTCATTCAGGCATCCTGTCAGTGTATCAGAGTTTGAAAGCTTTTATGTGGTGGCCTGAGATGGAGAAGGGCATAATGGAATGCGTGATAAAGTTCTTAACCTGTTAGCAGGTTAAGACAGAGTATCAGAAATCAGTAAGGCCATTGTAGCCTTTGAGTATTTTATAATGGAAATACGAAAGCATCGCGATGGGTTTCGCGGTGGAGCTGCCCTGGATAGTGGTTCAGTGTGATTTGGATTGGGTCATTATGCACCAGTATTTAGAGTGAGTCCACTTATATCAGTAAGATTAAGTAACACAGCTGATCAGTAATCAGATCTCTATGTGAAAGAGATAGTGCGCTTTCATGAAATTCAAGGTCTATCTTATCAGATGAAGACTCTATTGTTACTTCTAGGTCTTGGAAGGGTTAAGGAAGGCGATGAATATATAGATGGAATTCAGTACAGTTCATTATTCTCAGATTGATGGTAAATCAGAGAGAGAAAGAGAGTTATCCAGTATTGGAAAGGTACCTTATGAGATGAGGTATGTTGAGAATGTTTAGCACCAGTTCATTGGAATAAGATGGGTGAGGTGTTGATTCTGGATCATTTGATGGTTCAAGGGACCATTGAGATTATTAGAGGTTAGAGCGTGAATGCTCACTTCTCAAAGTAAATGGAAAAGTTTTACTAAATTGAAAAGCGTCAACATGGAGTTCCAAGTAGAAGATTGTATCTTCCTTAAAGTATCACCATGGAAAGGGGTGAAGAGTTAAAGTCAAGTTGAACCCTAGATTATCTTGGCAGTTGAGCCCTGGATAGGACTGGTTAGATTGACTTTGGATCAGCCTTATCTTTGGCACTATCAATTGTATACAGTGTGCTATGTATTTCCATGCATTGGACATGGCTTAAAAGGAACTCATGAGTTGAGTCATAAGAATCTGAAGGTTGAGGCTAGGTATTCGGGTAAGGAATAGCCAGTTCAGATTGTAACAGAAGAAATAAGGTTCTGAGGAACAAAGTGTACCTTGGGTTATGGTATGTTGCAGAATCAGTTGTGCGGAATTCTTATTCCGAGTAGTTCAGATAAATTTCGAGGATGAAATTTCTGTAAGGAGGCGATAGTTGTAATGCCCCAAAATCCCTAATAAGGTTTAGGACCTTGATTAGGAGGCCGAGAGGGCAATAATTGATTTATTATATTATCAAATGATTATATGCATGTTTATGTGAATTATATTATGATATGATGATAAACGCATGCATATGGGTTCATATTTCATTAGAAGGGCATTTTGGTAATTTGGCCCGTTGAGGGCGTAATTGTGTATTTTCGTGCATGTGGGTGAGTTATGAATGGTACCACATTATATGTGGATTTGTTCGAGACTTTCAGCATGAGACGGCCATGAAATGCAAGTGTTCGGTCTGGTCATAACTAGTTTAAGTTCGGGGCTCGGGGTGATTTTAATGGTTGGAACATTACAGGGAATTATAGGGTAATGGGATATGATTTATTGGTATTTGAGAATAACGGGAATTGGAGGGTGTTAATTATGATTAATGAGATAGGTGCGAAAGGACGATTGTGCCCTTGGTGGCTGCTAAGGTTTATTTTAGACTAAAAGGGCATTTAGGTCTTTTCACCCTAAGTTTATAATTAGCCATTAGAAGGCTATGGAAGTGAACCAAAAACAGAGCAAAGGTTACTCTTCTCCCGTACCTCTTTTTCCTTCTTTTCTTTCTGAGTTTTTAAGCTCTTTTTGAGGAACCAAGCCAAAGAACCAAGCTGTGATAAGCTAGGGTTATGCTCTACCATTGAAGAGGGTGTGTTGCTAAGATTGAGGTGAGTTTTTAGCCATTAAAACTCTTGGTCTTGCTCGGTTTTCATTTGAGTTTCAGTTGGGTTTGTGAGTTGGAAAGTTGAGTTTCAATGGATGTTTTTGGCTAGGGTTCTTGGGGTTGTGGTGCCTAGGACATGTGGGGATGGTTTATGGGTTCATTCGGGACTTAATTTGATGTTTGGAAGCATTGGAATCAAGTTGGGAATGAAGGAGTCGAAGGAGAAAGGTTCAAGGGCACTTCAAGCTGGAGGTAGCGTTACAGCGCCCACAAGGGGGCGCTACAGCGCTACCCAGGGTGGCTTTGAGGCGGTTTTGGTCTGTCTTGAGCGCTGGGGCGCTAGGGGGTAGGGCTACACCGCTACCTTGCTTCTTCGAATTCCCGTTTTGAGTGTTTTTAAGGGTTTTTGGCTTGGGGTTTCAATTCCTAAGGCCCGGGATCGAATCTACTCACCGTGTGGGTACATTTCGGGGGTCCCGAGAGTGGGGTTTAGATCAAGACCCTATTTTTGATGATTTTGATTAATTGGAGATTGTATTTGGTTATGACTAGGTGACCGCTAAAGGATTAAAAGGGGTCGATTGTTCTCAAGGGTCGTTCAATTGTTTTTTCTCGCTCGAACCAGAGGTAAGAAAATTGCACCCTGTGTATATGTGACATGCATGGTTATTCTTGATGCATGTTGGATGTTTAAATGTGATGCATGTGATGCATAAGAAACATGTGTTTAGGACATGCCATGAATATTGAATATGAGATTGTTCAGAGCTTGAGCCTCTGTGTTTATGCATGATCCTAATTATGCTAGAAATTATTAAGTAAGCATGCCGAATGCCCTGTATTCAGATATTTGACATATGATACATGTTTGGTAGCATTGCTTACTTGTGTATGGCACTGAGTAGTCAGGGTCGGCGCTGGTTGCGTATTACTGACCTAAGAGCTGGAAATGGCATCAACATCATGAACGTAGGGCCGATAAAAGATTAGATCTAATCGATATCAGCGTTGAATGACTTTAGGAGCATTAATGCTGGACCGACCCTAAGGTTAATGAAAATTATAAGCGCTTGACTAGTCTAGGACTAGTTACTCAAAGCCAGGGCCAAAGGCCTATGTGACTGTTTTTTACGTGGCTAGAGAACAGAATCCCATGGTTGTGACTCTATGGTCATGCGGTAGGTTATATTGGTGACTAGTTCATCAAACACCTATCTTGTTTAAGCTAGTGAAATGATCACTTATCTACAAAATGGAACCCACCTTAGTGATGATTACAATTGTCACTCTTTTATTTGGGGCTAAAAGCCCTAGATGATTATTATGATCATCAGTTGATGTTTTATATTCATCATTATGATCATCGGTTGATGTTTTATATTGATCATTATGATCATCGGTTGATTATTTGTTGTTGTCGTGTGTATTTCGTGGGAACGTTCAGGACTAATATAGCCATGGTTCTGGTACCACTTGTAATGCCCTAATTTCTCATAAATTATCGAGAACACAACATTGGATCATAAACATAAACATTGCTCTTTTATTGAATGAAAATTTAAAATAATTAAATGGATCCATGGTTTTACAAAAATAAAATAATTGTCTTTAACAAACTAAAATAAGCAACATTAAATAAAACTTTAAAAGAAACATGCTTTAATAAAAATAGGCTCAATTGATCTTCCTCGACTATATGGTCCCCACGAGTACATCACAAAGCTTCTAGGTCCACTCGCCACCGACCTTTCTATATTTAATTGCCTAAAATAATAACATCATAAGGGGTGAGCTTCTAAGCCCAGTAAGGCAAATACAAACAAGAGTTAGTCATATAATCATATAATCAAACATATCATAAATTTCACAAGGGTCATAATAGAACTTATTTATACTAATCATACAACATCATAAAACCCTAGGTCATAACATAGCCTGAGTCATAATCAGAAATCATAATCTAAGTCATAGTTCATAGTCATAAGTCATAGGTCATAAGTCATAATCATAAGTCATAGGTCATAATAACAAGACAGATATAATAAAAATATAAGTGTTTATACGTGGGTGGAAATTAAGCCCCGGACAATAGTCTGTCATACACCAGACATCAACTTAGGTCTGTCATAAAATTTTGGTAACCGAGCCTACCGGACTTATGCCGTCATACGTCATTGGACTCCTTAGGTCCAGCCACACTTATCCCTTTATTGTACCTGAAATATTAGGTCATACAAAACATAAACTAGGTCATAAAATAAACTACTTAATTTTCCTTACATTGAGTGTGGAGAAAAAAGAAAGAGAAGAGATTGCTTGCTATAAAAAACCTCCAATCAACCTTAAATACAACATAAGATCTTTATATTAGAGCCTTATAATAAAACAACACTTTCAAGAATTTTCTAAACATCATAAAATCATACCTTCAACCTAGAACCAAAATGATGAAATCTCGAGTCTTCTCTCTAATGTCTATCTCCAACAACAACACAAAGAGTTTGGATACTTGGGTAGATTTTTGCTTTATATAGGCTTGATGGGGTTCAATAATTCAGCTATAATAGGGATTAGAAAGGCAATAGTGTTTAAGGCAAAATAAAGAAAATAGAAGAAAAAGATCCTGAGCACTATAAGGAATAGTGTTTCGGCTATTGCTGTGTAGAGTGTTTTTGGCAAAATGGAGAGAACTTTTGGCACTATGGATTTCGAAATTATGTGAGGTTTTTGAGAGCTTTTGACTGTGAGAAAAATGGTGAAGGGTAAGTCTCTATTTATAGGCTTCAAACCACAACTCCCTTCCTTGATTTTCTCCACATTATTCAACTTAAATTTTAAAAATCAAACCTTCCCTCCACTATATGGTTTTGTCCAGCCTAGTCTTACTCCCTTCTTGTTGCTACATCATCTCCAAGTATGCCACATAGTCTACATTTGGTTCAAACTTTAGTCAAAGTCCAAACTACTATCCTATATCTCGTAACTCTAGACCCTTCTATAGTAAAATTAAGCTAATTGGAGATGTATGAGTCCAATTTAAACCATTTTTTATACCTTTGAAAAGCTAATTCAATTATCTACAACTTTGTAGAAATACTATTTTTCCAAAATCATAATATAACTGGGTAAAAAATAGGTCTGAAGTTAGTTGCGAAAACTTCATTTACTTATCTAACTCTTAGTTCAACTATCACACTACTATCTGTACTTAGTTATTTGACTACTTAAATTAAATCTTTTAAATCCCCATTTATCTAACTCTCCTTGACACATAATCACTTAATTCAAATACATCTAATCTTGTTTGTCTTTAAAATTTAAAAAGAGTCAAGTCCTTCCTATTTTTGTGTCAAACCTAAGACTAAGCTATTTTGGTTTTTATTTTAATTCTAATAATTTGACTTAATTTAATGCTACATGTTCACTTCTTAACACATCAAATAACTTGTGCATTTAACACTTAAGGAAACTATATACTTATTTAATCATATGCTAAAATTATTATAATTACCCAAACTATAATTATTTCTAAGTCATAAAATCATAACTTAAATAATTTAATCTTAAAGCAATCTTTATTCCACAATTCAAGTCATAACTAAATCTAACCTAAGATCATATTTAAGGAGCTTATAAAAAAATAACCCTTGTTATTACAAATGATAATTGAGACCCTATGTTTTACAAAATGGGTCAAAATAGTATCCTACACCTGATTTTTGTCAAAATCTTTTTAAATATAATCATTCATTCTCAGCTCCTCGACCACTTTCTCCACTAATGTGAACTCATCTCATCTCCAACGACCTAAGAACTCATCTTATAATTTAAAAGAATTTTTCAAAAATCGAGTCTAGAGTACTATTTTGATTCATTTTGTAAAAAACAGGATTCGAATTGTCATTTAACAAAATATAAGGACCGATTGAGTATTCGAAAAAAACCATAAGGGCCAAAATTGTATTTTCCCTTTTAAAAATATAGGATTTTAAAAGATAATGAATAAAAATATGAGATTCTCATATATGTAATTTTTACATGAATTATTTTTTAACAACTATATTTTATATGTATTTTTTTTACAATTAAGTTTTAAAAAACCCATATTATTATATGTGTTAGTTATACATTCAAAAACAAGAACACTAACCTTATATAAAACATGAATGATTTAAATATTTTATGTATATACATATAGACTATAACTGTTTTTTTATACGTATATATATATAGACCAAAACATTCATAAAGTGTTACTCTCAGTTTTGAAATAACTCTCATATAGTAATAAAACAAATTTAGTTTTAACTTGGGACCAGTTATAAAGTTATAAATAGGAATAAACTATACATTGTAATAAGCTATAATATTTCTTAGTCCCACCTTTAGAAAATATGCATCCACATAGTAATAATTGTCTTAATATTAAATATATTTATATATATGCTATCATTTACATATTAAAAATTCATGATAAAATTAAGTATCAATTTAGATTTATAAAATAACTTTGTATACTTCCAATATTATATTGATATGTACATTGTAGTCGTATCTTTATGTCATTTTTGTTTATTAATGTTTTACATTAAATTTGACATGGTTTATCAATTATTATTTTATTTAGATTTAAATGTGTATATTTACAACATTTTATAGATATAATTCTATTAAGTTATAACCTCCTCATACTAATATAATTTGTTGGTCTCAACATTATTACTATAAGGAGGTTTTACTATATAACTATATGTAGCTTTTTCTATTAATGCACACACATATTTTTTAAACAATGCACACACATTTATATATACTTAGTGCAAGCAATGTGCAATATTAACAAATCATTTATTAATTATTTTTATTAAGTTTTTATGATTGTTATATAAATTTTAATTAAATAAATAATATTATATATAAAAGAATGACAAAAACGTATTAAAAGAAAAATTAAACCAAAACATTATTTTTAGTTTTTTTTAAATAATACAATAACCTTTTAGATCACAAACTAACATATTTAAGGTACAAAACATTAATGATATTATTCAAATCACACATCAATTATTGGAGAACAAACTTCTTTATTCTTGATAGATTATAAATGTTATTACAATTTCTTATTTATATATAATGTATTATATATTATTGTAATAATAATACTTTATCACATGTAAATTTATATTTATATAATTATTAAATATCTAGTTTTGTATTAAATATTATCATAATAATAATATTTTATAATATTTAAATTTATATTAATATAATTACTAAATATTTATTATAACAAAATTTTATAAAAAATAGGATTATATGTTATATTTTATTGCAATAATAATATTTATAACATTTGAATTTGTATTGATATAATTATTAAATATCGAGTTTTATATTATATATTATTATAATAATGATGTTTTATAATATTGGAATTTATATTAATATAATGAATAAACATGATATTTTATAATATTTGAATTTATATTAATATAATTAAAAAATATTAATCTTTAATTGATTTTAAAAGTATATTTCCTTAAATATTTAGAATATTCCGTTAAAGTTAACAATTTGTTATGTACACACTTTGATATAAATAATGTGCAATATGCACGCTTTGTTTAGTTTTATTTATAAAATTTATTAATTATTTTTATTAAATTTATAATATCGTCATATAAATTTCAAACAAATATCTTATTTTAATTAAATAATTAATTAATTTTTGTTTAAGTTTATGTTTGTTGTAGTTTTTGAATTTGGGAGTGACAACAAGAGATTATATATTATATGTTTAATGTAATATCAAATATTATACGTTAATTTTAAATTTAAGTTTCTTGCAAGTTTTTTTATAAAAAAAAAAAGCAATTTGTTCTAATTCACAGTAGATTATATTATGTGTTTAATATTATATTATTCTAATAAGTGAGTTTAAGTTATAAAATTTATGATTTTATTATTTTTAAAATAATTATCATTTTAAAATATCTCAAAAATATCATATCTTAATTTGTTTAATTATTTATTATTTTAAAACAATTATCATTTTAAAATATCTCAAAAATATCATATTTTAATTTTTTTTTATTTATTTTATTTTATTTAAGTTTAAATGTTTACAAACTACCGTTAAATATAAGAATATTATGTTAAGGTTAACATTAAAAAAATAAAAAACTGTTAAAACCAAAAAATTTTGTTATCTACACACTTATTATATATATATGTGCATATATAACTACATTGCTTTATATACATACCCATTTTTTTTATTATTAAAAGTAAGTAAATTTAAGCTTAGTTCATAATTGCACTAACTTGTTTGATCATATATTTGTGTATGTGTTGAAATATATTTTTATTAAATGTCCAAAAAATAATAATGTAATTTAGTCATATTAACTTTTTTAATTTTAAGCATTATTCACATAGCGAAGCAAAAGATAGCTTCAACTTCTTTTCTCAAGAGAACAAAACATGGAAGCATGTAAAAAGGAAAAGTACTTTTTTTTTTTTTTTTCGCTCTCTTTATTAAATATAAAACTATACATATATCTTTAAAAGAAATAGGTGTGTCAGACTCATTTAAATTTAGGAAGCTATTTAGGTAAGATTTATCATAGATGAATGAATTATTCATTTTTTGACTCAACAAATTTTCAAACAATTAAAAAGATAATGCAAGTGAGAATTTTTTGGAGAGAAACAAAGAAAGTCACATAGATATTTTTATGAGCAAGGCCACCGCAATGATTTTGTTTACAAAGCATATTTTTATCAAAAAAAAATTTGATCTAGTAGGGTTCATAAGTCATTTACAATTTTGATTGATTTTATTTTATTCAACATTAGTATTACTCAATATACAATTCCTATGAAAGAATTGAGATTAACAATTAATTTTTGGGTTGGATTGAATATGAAATTATTATATTTTCTTCTGGAAATTTTAAAATCTCATCACGATAACCAATTAGAAAAAATAGTGGTAATTGATTACAATTTTTCGTTGTTTAAGAGTCGTTACCAGTTACAAATCTATGATTTTTTTTCCTTTTGGTTCCAGTTTGTAACCAGTTACAACAATTCTAATTTTAATTTGAAATTATTTTTATTATAGGAAACTTTAACATCCTGTCACGATAACGAATTACAATAAAAATAGTAGTAATTGGTTACAATTTTTCTTGGTTTGACAGTTATAACTGGTTAGAAGTCTGTGAATTATTATTTTTTCTTTTGGTTCATGTTTGTAACTATAGCTAAATTGAGTAATGTTGTAATTGGTTATCATTGTAAAACTAAGAATGTTGTAAATGGTTGGCGTTGTTAAACTAAGAGAGTGTAACTGTTACAGTCACAGAATTTTGCATAAAAATGTATAACATATGACTATCAACAACAAGCTACTAATTAGTAGTAATCATTCAAATGATATATAAAAAATATAAAATATATGTATATATATATGGCAAATTCTAACATCCCTCACAGGATTTAGTCCTTCAGAGGTGGGTCCTAGCTTCAGGCCATGTGTCATATTAAGAGAGATGGAGCAATACTTTGGTAAGAGGCTCTAATCAGTTCTGGAAACCGGTTGACTAAAAGTCTTTGATATAGCTTTAAAATATGAGGGCATATGTGTAATTTTATGTCCAAAAATGTGTTTTGTTGAGGGTTGTATGGTAAATCTATTATGAAGTTTGATATATTTACAATAGTAGTTACGTAAACATATGTCTAGGGCTATGTAATTTAAATCTTCTGTTTGCATAACGCAAAACAAGAAGAATGTAATAAAAATTGATATATATTATGATTATTTTGTGTATGAGTTTTGTATTAATTTTTTTTTTGGACAAGTTTTTTTTGTCAGTTTTAATTTTGAGAAGATTGAATTACCATTAATTAGGTTGGAAAATATAATATAGTGTAGAGCCATATAAATTGTGTATTTTAATTATTTTAAGTGTTCTTTTTATAAAATAAAAAAATTGTAAATGGTAGAATGTTTAGTATCAGTTATTGCAGATGATAGAATGTTTAACATCAATTATTTTTATTAATGTATTTAACAATAAAATTAATTAGATTTTTTTTTAACATAAAAATTAATAAATGAGAAAATGATTATCATTAATATTTTTTATTTGTAAAATTAAATATTTATAAATTTAAAACCATTTAAACTAGTTTTATTATTTTTAATTATTACCATTATATATGTATATAATTTAATAGATTTTAAAATTAATCAGTAAAGCAAATAAGATTAATAAAAAAACAAATTACTTGCCCTCCACCCAAAGAAAAAAAATGACAAATGAGTTAAACTTATTTAGGACATGATTGATTCGCGAGTATAAAATTGTATTTATAAAAGTGTGATTATGAATTAAAAATCTTAATTTAATATGTGAAAGCCTGTTTATTAAAATATGATTGATTGCATTGTGTGTTAATTTTTTTACAAAACATGTGATTGGTTGATCAAAATTTCAAAACGATTTTCATTTATTAGAAATTTTGTTAGTCAATTTTCATTAAGATTAATTTTCTAATTTAACTACAAATTTTAGTTAATGAAATTCTGTAATGATAAATTAAATTAAATTCATATTTTTTAATAATAATCTCATAAATAGTTGTATTAATAATATAAAACTGTATTGAAAAATATTATATGAGTGAAAATATCCAAAATAAAAAAGCTAACAAGTATTAGGTTGCTATGGGTCAGTTGGGTATTTTACCAACTTTTGAACAGTAAATGATCATCCAACCATCCATTATGATTAAAAGAGAATCCAACGGTTGACATCAAATGAGGGATTTGGTCCTTCAATTTGAAGTGAGGGATTGAATAAATGCCCTATATATATATATCAGTCAAAAATATTTGTACAATGGTAAAAAGCTAGTAAATGTAAATTCTATATTTTATACAAGTGATAGAAGAATTAGATATAACAAGTCAATGTGTAAAAGGACATAGAATTACACATTATCGAGTTCAAGTTGTTTACAACTTGGTATACTCATTCAAATATGCAATTTATTTAGAAAAAATATAATATTAAAGAGTAATGATATGTACACCCAAAATATGCACACAAACATTACACACACTGACGTGTCACTGCTTTTTGAAACCGCGGGTCCCAGTTTTAATAAATGTGATTGGCTAGACTAAACTACCACATCACTGTGTATAATGTTTGGGTGCACATATCATTACTCAATATTAAAAACTTAACATTCTTAGTAAATTTATATAATCGATTTGTTCAACAAGTTATTAGTTAGCAACTATTGGCACCGGTTCAGCTTTTTTTGTCGATACAAAACAATGAGATATAGTTCATTGTTTATATTCTTACTGTTTACCGAGTTTTTCAGATACTATAAATATATTGAAAAATAAGAACTAGAAAGAAAGACTAAGAAATGAACAAGATCATAGATTTTACGTGGTTGGGGCGTTAATGAGCCTTAGTCCACGAGTCACTAGTATTATGCTTTAGAGAGTTTAACAAGGGAGGTTTTCTGCAAGTTTAGCAGCATTTTGCTTACAAGAGAAAATCGAGGTCCCTCGCTAAAGTGCACGAATGACCCTATTTATAAGCAGTCAATTGAATTGGGTCAGACTAATTCGTGCCCAATAAGGTTTAATTATAAATGCTCGCTAACGGAGCCATAATACAATAATGTAACATGATTAAAGGTTGTTAATCTAGGCCTATTGGGCCGGTTTAGGCGTGGTAGAGCCTTACAGCTGCCCATTGTATGTTGGCACAAACTGATCTGTGTGGGCTACCAAGGGGATCATGGGGATAGGATCTGTCAGAGTATTGGCAGTACCGTTTCCTAGGAACATTGTACGTTCCGTGCGTACCCCATTGTGAAGGATAGACAGGGAGACCAACTATCGGATTTCTCAGGGACACGTCAGCTGTAGGAAAGACTGGGCTCGTTCTGACTGGATATGTGGTCCGGGTTCATTTACCAATGTCCGGGCTCATTTACCAAGCCCTGAGTTAATTTACCAGGGCAGACATCATGATGGTGGGTTTGAGCATTGGCAATGGACCCAGAGACCTCACCTAGGTCCCACTCGATGGGATTCATCTTCTGGAATGGATCATCCGCCATCATAACTTACATCTCGGAGGATAGAGATTGGCTGTGCTCGGGAAGGTGATTCGGGTTTGCATCTCATTTCCGGTCCCTTCTCTATGCTCGTGTTACTTGCTAGTTACTGGGCTCGGTATGGTCTGGGCCGACAGGGTTTCCTTGCTCATTGTTCACTAGGCCTTGGTTGGGAACGAGCCTCTCTTGAGAACCCATGGAACCCATTTGGCTCTGCCACGTGTCCAAGGTAGAAATTATGGATAACATTTACCCCAAGTCTTCATCCGTGTTCGCGCGGTGGAGACTTGTCTTCTTCCTTCTGAATCAATCACTTGTATCCTGGTTCATTTATCTAAATCTCAGTTCATTTACCAAGACCCGAGTTCATTCACCTAAATCCAAGTTCGTTTACTTAGGGGCCAACTGGTCAATCCTTGTCCTTTCAAATTCCCGCTGTCCTGGAAACGTGTCTCCAGGTAAATGGTACGCCTATGCCATTCGCGCTAAAAAAATCTGGGGAAAATCTTTTGATGACCTAGGTGACTCATGAATGTCAGTGCATTTCCTGAAGCATCCCGTCTATGTGAAAAGGTGCTTTGAGCACTCGTGTGGGCTGTTTAATGCTTATGCATTATCCGAAGCTGCTAGATGGGGATTGTCTTAGAATTTTCAACGTGGACCATTGGATGAGGGAGGCACGGATCGTGTATTGACGAATCCATGATTTAGCACTTGATTGGGCTAGTTAATGCCTCTGCGCCATCCACGAGAGTCGGATGAGGATTGCCTTGGGATTCTCACTGTGGATCATTGGATTAAACATAAACTTTTCTTCCTATAAATACCTCAGTAGGCTCCCTTCCACACTTTTATTAATCCCAATTTTCAAACTAGAGAGTAGAGAGCTAAAACCCTGAATGTCTGAAGTTGCCGACAAACTTTTTTGATGGTAAGTGCATTTTTGTGCCCATCTGTTTCCGACAAAGCCCTCTTTCATTCATCAAGAAGACAACTTTGTCCCGAAAAATCCGTCTGAGAGCATCGACGAACTACTGTATTTCCCCCTCAGGTTCAAGGCTAAATTTTTGCTGGCGTTGTCGCCTGTACCTCAACGAATTCCAGATCCACGTTTACTCAGTATGTTTTCTGATCATTTCTTTATTTCTTTTCGTCAGTTTTGTTACCACGTTGTTTCCGCGACCATGTAGCCGTTAGGTAAGCGACCGCCATGTAGGGTGGCTTTAGGTAGTGGTAGTGGTAGAAATGAAAAATAGGGAACTTTCTAGGTGATACTCCATTCTGTAGATAACTTGATTGATGGAGCGGGCTTGATTGCTCTGAATCATTGAACCGGGATGTCTCAAAACCTTTTGGGTGAATTAGTTTATTTGCAAATATCCTTGGCCTTTAGTTCCCGACTTATGTGCCTGAGACTTTAATTGTTCTCGGATCTGGGTCCGGACTTTTGGGTGAATTAGTTTATTTGCAAATATCCTTGGCCTTTAGTTCCCGACTTATGTGCCTAAGACTTTAATTGTTCTCGAATCTGGGTCTGGAGGGGACCTCTCCAAGCAGTTTTAGGAGAATCCACGTACCTTAACCAGTTTTCTTCGGTTTTGGTGCTAACTGCTTGGTTCTCGCTTTTCTTGTCGTCTCCAAATCTTCGATCATGGATCGTGGCGTCACCCTCTACGCGGAAGATGTAGTGAATGTAGGCCCCGTCGTCCTAGAGGGGCATAAGCTTCCCACTGGCAACACGCGGGAAATGGAAGCGAACGAGTTTCAGAACTACCGGATGCTAAACGCGCTAGAAAAAGCCTTCGGGATAGAGTCAACTCCAAGGCTTTTCTACAACACGCTGACCTGGAAAGAAGAGAAGGCTCGCACTGGAGTAGGCACATTCAAGGCTTGGAGTGCAGGCCATATCAGTGCGGGAGCCATTCTCCCACTCCATGACTACTTCGCGCGATTTCTCAAGTTTGTGGGGATCGCGCCTTTCCAGCTCCTGCCCCAGGCCTACAAGTTGTTGACAAGATGGTGTATATTTTGCGCCTCATAAGAGATCGGGGCACCCATCCCCGCGAAGATTCTGTACTATTATCGGTTGGAACTGCAGCTGAACTCCAAAGACAAGATGCTAGATGGATTTTATCGGTTGAAGAACTGTGGCGTCAGTCTGGCTCCATATAGCTCTTGGAAACATCCCCTAGATGTCAGACACTACTGGTTCATGACATCCGGGTTCCTTCTAGAGAAGAATCCCACTTGGGTGCTGGACTTTCAGCATGTGGGTAAGTTATCCTTCTTCATCCTTCATCTTGTCCTTCCCGTGAATAGGTCCGTACTCTTAAACCCGCCTCACTAAGTTAATTATTGATCGTAAAATTTTTATGCCACCCTCAGCGCTGAGGAGTTGGACGTGGGGGGTTCGTGACTACAGAGAACCTCGATTGGTCAGGCTTATTGTCGGCCATCAATTGATAGATGCCCCTAGCCTCTGGGGACTACAATGTGAGAGGGACCCTGCTCTAAGAGAGGAGTTGGCCCTCATTCATATTGTGGCAGTGGAGGCCGCGGTCATGGAAGACGCGGAGAAACTGAAAATAGAGTAGGCATGTCGTGTGGAGCTAGCCGAATCTGAAGAGTTGGATGTCTTTCTTGAGGAGAGGCAGCCCAACATTGGAGCTCCTGGGGCCAACATCTCGAGGCAAAGTAAAACGCCTCCAGTTTTAGCTTACGCACCTCAACTGAGGGCTTTGTTAAGAATGGGCAACAATACCGGGATTATTTGACTGGGACTGTTAGCAACGTGGGGCTTCCTTGCCCCATTGTTGTAGACATGTTGACCCTCATGCATTCGTCTTGGTTCCTTCAGTATGGTAGCTTTTTGGACACGGATGACATGGGGGATCAAATTCGTGCTTTTGCATTAGGAGAGTTAAGTCAGGCCCATTCCATAGATAAGGGTCTGTCCCTGAGGACATAGAGTTGCATCTTTTTATTGTATTTGTCTGTCATTCCTGTTTTGTTACGTTACTAATCTATTTTTTATTCCTATATCAGGTGAATCAGACATGTCTAATCCTGTGGCCAAGATGAAGGAAATGATTAAGGCCAGGGCTGCTGCGGCCAAGGCCTCGGCAAAGAAAGCCGCCAAGGGACCGGCCAAGAAGAAGATCATTGATATGATCCTCGGGGACTTAGAATCGGACCTGAGGGCTTCCAAGGGCATTTAATTTGTATCCTCAGTCCCAGTGACACTTGTTGAGCAGCATCTATCCCACTCTGCTCTTCTCTAGATTATTAACTTGAAGCAGGAGCCTTCGGAAGGAGGTGTGACGAACAAAAGCAAGATGAACTCTGTCGCCACGGAGTCTGCAAAGTGGCCAAGACAAAGAACATCACCGTGACCGAGGAACATTCCTCTGGTGAAAATCTTATTGTTACGTCGGAGCTCTCGGAGGCTCCCGAGCTTCTCATCAACCCAGCCCATCCTGGGGAAGAGGACTCAATCATCTTGGAGGAGATGATGAAGATGGTGTCCTGGGCTTGAGAAACAGGCACGATAAACGGAACGAGGTAGCCTGGGCCTTGCTCTTCCGTCGGAACGTGGAAATTTCCGAATGCCCAGAGGCCTTCAACGCCCCCAACAGATCGTGGAATGGCTGGCAACCGAGATTGGGTTTTGGCCTAAGTTGGGGCAGGACACGGTCCCACTTCTAGCGGACTTGCTGGCCCAGGTGGGGACTACGATGTCTACCCTCCAGCTCAAATGCTACGCCACCTTGGCTAGCAAATACGCCCTTTTTGTCTCCCATGCCATTCGTCAACATGCCACTACGGTAAGTCGCTTGCCTGTCTCGTTTCTTTATTATCGTTGATTTTTTGTGTTCTCTAACTTTGCTTTGTTCCAAGATGCCTTGCTAGCTCATAGGAATGCAAAGCTGGTGGCAGAGATGGCAATGAAGCTAGAGATGACCCAAATGGAGTTGGAGGGGGCTGTCAACCAGCAAGAAGTTGCCAAGGAGGCCCTCGCCAATGAGGCTTCCCAGGTTCAAGCTCAGCATGAGGAAGCTCTGTCCAGGAAAGATTCCAAGCACAAGAGGTTGGTGGATAACCTGGAGGCAGAGGTATCTCGTGCTCGCGGCTCGAAGGCTTCAACCAAGGCAATCTTGGAGGCAACTGAGGCCCAACTTCGCCAAGAGTGGGAAAAGGTGGCATCTTTCGAGGCACAAGTCCAGACTTTGGAGGCCATGGTCCAGATGGAGATGAAGCAGAGAGAGGAGGCTCGCAAGGAGAAGGAGCAGGCTGACGAATTGTTGGCGGCCACTTTTGACGAGGTCGTTTTCATGGCCTGGCACCAAGATAAGAATATGAATCTCCTCCTCTATTCAGATAAGAACAAAGCCCAGGCCTGACACAAAGAGGGCCGAGTTTGAGGCTAAGGAAAAAGAGGACGCGACACTCCTTGTTGTGGATCAGCAAGACGAAAACGCTCCAGACGTCCAGGATAAGAACAAAGCCCAGGCCTGAGCCTTTGTACTTTCATTTGGGGCTTCCTCTCTCCTTTTCTTTGTTTTTGTAAACATATTTTTTATGGGCGCGGATGCGCTTAAGGCAATTGCCTATCTTACTGTACTAATATTATATTAGTATTTTGTCTTTGCACAATGATTCCCGCTTTATATTCATTTATTTTTCCTCAAAAATTCACTAAGTATTTTACCACTATGTATGAATAAGGATTAAATGTGGAATCCTAGTTCCAATAGTTAGGACCATTAGGGGAAAAATTGTTGAAGGTAATTACTTTGTCCTGAAACCAAAGTTCAAGTCTTGACGGTCTGGACCATTTTAGACTTACCAAATATAACTTAACTGGTTTATCATGACTCTATGGTTTAGGTTCCAATGGCCTGGACCATTATGGATTTCTCAGATATGACTTAGTTAATTAACGTATCCAGAACCCGAGGTTCAGGTTCCAATAGCATGGACCATTTACAAGACTAAGTTTAATCAATTTAAACCTTAAGATTCCAGTTCCAACAATTCTGGATAGTTATAAGGAAATCGTGAATGAGGATTAGGCTATCATGGACTACGTTAGGTCTCGACCAATCTTTTGGGAGTTGGGTTTTGAACCCCCGAACCATACGGGTCCGGATTAGGACTGGGCTTTAAGCCTTGCATCCTTTTTTTTTTTTTTGAGTTGTGTTTTGGATCCCTAGTCTATACGAATCTGGATCAGGACTAAGCTCTGAGCTTTGCATCCTTTTTTGTTTCTAATCCTGGACTTGTATAGATCGTCCTACCCCCCAAGTTACCAAAGAGTGTAGTCTTAGGTCACTTGTTCGTGTAAAAATTAAAGACAGACATGAACTTTTTCTTTTCTTAAAACATTTCTTATGGTGTTTTGTTCACACCATTTTTATTAAATAAGAAATGGCCATGGGGAATACATTGCTTGAAAGTAAAAATGTTAGAGAGAGCAGAGTTAAATCCTCCCAAATACTGATAGTACTAGCGGAGGTGTTCTGCATTCCAGGCCCGTGGGGCGTCTGTTCCTTCTAGCCGCTTTAGGCGATATGTTCCCGGACATACTTCATTTTGGATCTCATAGGGTCCTTCCCAATTTGGTCCTAGAACCCCCACTTCTAGATCTTGAGATGCAGGGAAGACTCTTCTCAGGAATAGATTGTCGATTCCGAACCTTCGGCTCTTAACTTTCGAGTTAAAGTGCCTTGCAATCTTTCCCTGATACATCTTCAGCTGCACTTGTGATTCTTCTCAGAATTCTTTGATGAGATCCAGGGATTCTTGGAGTAAGGCGTGATTGCGGACGGGATCGTGCGTATCTCTTCTGTGAGATGGGACCGCAATTTCTACTGCGATGACTGCTTTACATCCGTACACCATTGAATAGGGAGTATGTCTAGTCAATGTTCTTTCCGTGGTCCAGTAGGCCCATAGGACGCGGGGCAACTCTTCTGGCCACTTGCTCTTGGAAGCTTGTAGCTTTTTATTTAGTATCCCCTTCAAAATCTTGTTCACGACCTATGTTTGCTCGTTTGCTTGAGGCCTTGCGATTGCGGAGAAGCTTTTAATGATTCCATGTCTTTCACGAAAGTTGGTGAAGTGGATGCTATCAAATTGCTTCCTGTTGTCAGACATAATTTTGTGAGGGAGGCTATATCGACACACAATATTGTTGATGACGAAGCCCAGGGCCTTTTTGGAGGTGATGGTGCTCATTGGTTCTGCTTTGACCCACTTGGTGTAATAGTCGACGACTACAATGGCATATTTTACTCTACCCTTCCCGGTCGGGAGGGATCCTACCAAATCAATTCCCCAAACTGCAAAAGGACAGGGACTGGTCATCAAGGTTATCTCCGTGGGAGGGGCTCACGGGATCTTCACGTGCCTTTGGCATTGTTCGCACTTGCGGACATAATCTAAATAGTCCTTCTTCATTGTTGGCCGGAAATATCCTTGCCTTAGGATCTTCTTGGACAGGCTGAGTCCGGCTGTATGATCTCCGCAAAAGCCTTTGTGCACTTCGTGCATGATTGCGCCCATTTTTGTCCCAAATATGCATCGAAGATAGGGCATGGACAACCCCCTGCGACAGAGTTTTTTGTCCATCATGACGTATCTGGGAGCCTGGTACTAAAGCTTCCTGGTGACAGCCCTGTCTGTGGGAAATTCCCCAGGGGTTAGATGCTAGATGAGAGGGCCCATCCAGGACGTAGTGTAATCAATGGCATTGATGATTGCGGGAGCTTGAATACTAGGCGTGGGTAGATGGTCAATTAGGACTAGCCAGAGAGTTCTGCTTCAACATATGTGGCCAATTTTGCCAGCGTGTCTGCAAACACGTTCTGTTCCTTGGGGATATTGCCGATGAAGTATCTTCTGAAAGATTGGAGTAACTCCCGGGTTCGCGCCACATAGGCGGCCATCTTCTCCCCCTTCGTTTGGTATTCTCCCGAAATCTGCCTGACCACCAGCTAGGAGTCACTGTAGACTTTTATGTTTTCTACCCCTACTTCCCAGGCCAAACACAATCTGGCTAGTATGGCCTCATGCCCAACCTCATTGTTCGACGCTTTGAACTGGAAACGTAGGGCACTTTGCAACTAATGACCTTGAGGGGATTTAGAATGATCCTGGCCCCGACCTCATTCTCATTAGAGGCTCTATCCACAAAGATCTTCCAAAAGGGCACTATGGGGTAACCAGGTTCTGCATCCTCGGTTATCCCGGTGCATTTTAGGATGAAGTCGGCTAATGCATGTCCCTTAATGGAGATTATGGGGACATAGGCGATATCGAACTAGCTTAGCTCCATGGCCCGCTTCAAAAGTCTTCTCGATGATTCAGGTTTTTGTAACACTTGTCTTAGGGGATGGTTCGTTAATACATTGATGGCGTATGTAATGCCCTGATTTCTCCGATGTGGTTTAGTGGCGGGATTAGTAGGCCGAGAGGGCCATACTTTCTTAATTAAGCCATTTAATGATATTATGCATGTATATGTGAATTATATTATAATATGATGATAAATGCATGCATGTGAGTCCACATTTTAATTACAGGGGTGTGATGGTAATTTGGCCCGTTGAGGGTATAATTGTATAATTGTATGCATGTCAATGATATGTGTTGAGACCACATTATAATGTGGGTTTGTTCGAGCTATTCGGCATGAGCCGATCTAGGATTACTAGTTAGCGGTCTGGTCATAACGGGTTTAAGTTCGAGGCTCGGGTTGGGTCTCGGGGTGATTTTAAAGATTAGAGCGTTGCCGGGAGTAAAAGGGTAACGTGTTATGAATTATTGGTGTTTGGGATTATTGAGAATAGCAGGAATTGGAGAGCGTTAATTATGATTAACGAGATGGGTTGGAAAGGACAGATTTTCCCTTAGGAGCCTTTAGAAAACCATAATTGACCTAGGGGTATAATGGTCTTTTTACCCCTAGGATAGATATAAACTCCTTTATGCTGTGAAGTAGAGAGAAAAACAGAGCAAGTTCTTGAGCTTACCCGTACCTTCTCCTTCCTCCATTTCCTTTGTGATTTTTTAGCTCTTGTTGAAGATTCAAGCTTAGGAAGTAGACCTTGGAAGTTTGGGAGAGTGTTCCACCATTGAAGAGCATCACAACCTGAGTTTGAGGTAAGTTTCCAGCCATTAGTTTTCTGGTATGCTCTGTTTTGGTGTTAGTTTTCAGCTTGTGATTTTGTTGTGGATAGTTGGAATTGATGGAAGTTTTGGTTGGGAAATCACTTGGGTTTTGATGAGGGAGTGTTATAGATCAAGTTTAGGGGTTGTATTGGAGGTTTGAGTGGTGTTTAAGCTTGGTTTGAAAGGTTGGTTCCAAGAGAAATCGCAAGGGAAGAAAAACAGGGATTTTGGCTGAACTGGAGGTTGGGCCGCAGCATGGCCAGGGAGGGCCGCGGCCCTTGAAGAGTGCTGAAGTGGGCCGCCTCTGTTTGAGGGGCGGGCCGCGGCATGGCCAAGGAGGGACGCGACCCTTAGTGGCTTTTTGGCCAGAAATGGCTTTTTGGCTTAGGGATGTTAGTCTTAGGCCTCGGGGCCAATCCTACTACCCGGTTTAGTAGTTCTCGATGTCTTGGAGGCTAGGTTTGGGTTTGGGAACCCTTTATTATTCATTTTATTGATGGAATCCCGTAATTGGTTATGACCAGGTAATCGCTAAAGAACCAAAAGGTCGATTGTTCTTAGGAGTCGTTCTTATTATTATCTTTCGCTCGAACAGGAGGTAAGAAAACTGCACCCTGTGTATATGACATGCGTATTTGCTATAGAGGCATGTTGACTGACAATGTGGACATGGATTGCATATTAAATGCTAGTGAATGTTGTTTATCTGTATATGGTACTGACTAGTCAGGGACACTGACCTAAGAGTCAGAAACGGCATGAGCGTCCTGAACGCAGGGCCGAATGAAGATTAGATCTAATCGATATCAGTGCTGAATGGCTCTAAGGCATTAACACTGGAGCAACTCTAAGGTCGATGAATTTATAAGTGCTTGGCTAGTCTAAGACTAGTTACTCAGAGTCAGGGCATATGGCCCCGGTGACTGTTTGTCACATGGCTAGGGAACGCTGTTCCAGGGTTATGACCCTATGGTCATGAGGAGGGTTATGTTGGTGACTACTCACCATACACCTGTCTTGTTCAAAATTATGAAAGGTTCTCTTATCAGTTAAGCCCGAGTGGCCCTATCGTCACATGGCTATAGGGGGTTGTACCCACTTTTGTGACTTTTGCGACTGTCACCTATTTATTTGGACTGATGGTCCTGAATGATTATTATGATCATTGTTGATATTATATCATGCTTTATTGTGTTTTCTTGCTGGGCCTTGGCTCATGGGTGCTATGTGGTGCAGGTAAAGGAAAAGAAAAGCTCACCCAGCCTTGAGTGGAGAGCTTAAGTGGTGATGTGTACATATGCGGCCGCTTGACCACCATGGCCAAGACGTTCTCAGAGGAACTAGGGGGCTTACCCTATTTTTGCTGCTTAGGCCGGCGGGGTTGTAAATTTGAAACAGTAATGACCATTTTGTACTGAGAACTACTTGTAAATGTTTTGACTAGCTCTGCAGAGCAGTTTGTATGAAAGATATTCATTCCTTTTATTAGTTTTCCACCTTAACCTGTTAATTACACTTAGAGCACGTTTTTAACCAAAGGACTCGGGTAGCGAGTCAAATTTCCGGTTCACCGTAACTGTTCTAGGGTAACCAGAGCGTTACAGCGTGGGCCTGAAAGTAACATCTTAGCTTCCTAGAAGCGGTCAGTAAGAAAAATGTAAACTTCTCGATCAATGGATATCTGGATTCCGCGCCCAGCAACCTTTTGCTTACGTAATAGATCGGGAGTTAGACCTAACCCTCTTCTCGCACTAATGCGGCGCTGATGACATGTTCTGACATTGACAAATATAGGTACAGTGGTTCCCCCCATCCATCGGTTTTGACAAGATTGGAGCTTGGGCCAGATGCTCCTTCAATTTGTGGAAGGCCTCTTCGCTTCGGCCGTCCACTCGAACCTTTGGTTTCCACGAAGTATGTTGAAGAATGGGATGCACTTGTCTGTGGACTTCGCCCTCCGTGCTGGCTGTGGTGGTGGGATTGGATCATCATTTTCCTCTTCAAGAGTTTCTTACAGACCATGAAGATTGGTCGGGCAGAGACTTGATAACACTTTCGGGAACTCTTCTGATCTCCCCGTTCTGTTCCCACTCCGTCATTATCACACGGGAACTTCATGCATAGATGGCGGATGGAGGTGATGGCACCGAAGTCGACTAGAGCGGGGCACCCAAAAATCACATTGTATATAGTGGGGCAATCCACCACTACGAAGGTGCAGTATTTGAATGAGCTTTGAACCTAGTTCCCTAATGTGATAGGGAGTTGAATCTTGCCCATCAAGAGCAATGAATCCCCATTGAAGTCGTAGATCAGTGTTGGACATGAGGCTAGGTCCGCCTCTATTAGGCCAATCGCATTGATAGAACTCCCATTGTCCACCAACACGTGTGATACTCTTTTGTTAGCAATTTGGGCGTCAATGACCAAGGGGTCGTGATGCAGGAAATGGAAATTCTGGGCATCTTCATCCGTGAACGTTATGGGCTGATTTATTAGCTTTGGGTGTTGGGCTAGAGTCTGGACCAATGCACACACCTCATGGTCGTGGCTGAGTTCACTGAGGTACCTCTTCTGGTCATTTCAGGATGATCCTTCCAGGTGCGGGCCTCTTGATATGGTGGCTACGTAGCCATCTACTCGAGGAGGCACGGTTCTGGGGGGATATGGCATCCTAGGCCCGGGAGCCATAGGACCTCCAGGTGATTACATTATTGGGCCCCCCTGAGGGGCCTGTGCTCCCGATCCTGGAGCGTACCCTCCTTGAGGAGTTCGGTACGGTACTTGCGCTCCTTGGGCCAAAGATTGTTCGGGAGCCATGGGCAGTTCCAGAATCCAGTTGGCATCCTGACCCATTGGTGGAGGTGTCCCATCTGTAAGAATTACATATTACAGGATCATTGTTTATTTTCATTCAATTTACATATTATCAAACAGACATGCAAATTCCTAGAACATGCTCCTATGAAATTGATACAAATACAGAGTAAAGTAAAATCTTACATTACACAGTGGAAATAGAACAACTCCTTCTTTCATTCTCTCTAACCCTTAATTCCTTTCTGTAGCATAGTATTATCAAGAGATTGAACTGGATCAGCTACACAGTCTTCCTCACCAAACCTTTGAACAACCTAGAACTAGTGTGGGCTGGTTCTCAACACATGAGATAGCGATCTAGAAGAAAAGAAGAGATAGTGGCTAAGAAAGGATTAGATTGTCTAGGTTTTCACTTACTCAATGAATCAACTAAGAGTGACTTATGAAAACTCTAGATATCATATTCCTTATATAGACAACTTACTCGGCTTTATTTAAATTAAACTTAAAATTAATTAAAACTAATAAACAAAAAATAAAAGTCTTGGGCTCCCACAAAAGGACTTGGGCCCAATCTATTTGTTTTGAATTTAAATCTCAATTAGGCCTACATTCAAAACCTTTTATTTAATTAATTAAATCATTATTCAAATTAACTAATTATAATTTGAAACTTGATTTAATATTATTTATTTATATTGACACAAATTTATCAATATTAATAAATTTACCTAAAGATTATATTTTATTCTCTAAATCTCATATCTCTGTAAATTTTCCAAAATTGATCTAGTCAACTTTAAAAATCCTAATTGATAATTGATTCAATTAATTGAGACATTCTAGATGATTTACTCAAAGGTGATGCACGGACCATGGATCCATGAAATCAAGCTCCAATAAGTTACTGTGGATTTATTTACGAATAATTTCACTACCTAATTAATTCCTCGTGACTCCACTATAGACTCAGAATTGAACTCTTGAATTCATAGAACATATTTTCCAAACCATAAATACATTATCCATTGTTATAATCATTACAGTCAATCAATCCTCTACCGATGACTTCCTAACGAGCTGGGATGTTGCTTAATGTTGGCCAGCACACTGACTTCCATGTCCAGTTTTTGGGCAGCCACAAATTGTTTACGGAAAGCTGACTGCAATCCTGACCAAGACTGGATCGATCCTGTCTTGAGCCTTTTCCACCACTCTTCGGCGGGTCTGGCCAAAGTGATCGAGAAGCACATGCATTTGTTGTTGTCGCAGATATGAGCTAGAGTCATCAGGCGATCGTAGTGGGATAGATGGTCTCTAGGGTTAGGGCTTTCGGCATAGATGGGTATTTTCGGCATCTTAAACCCTTTGGGTAACACGATGTCTAGGATGTGCTTGGCACACGGTTCCTTTTCTTCATCTTCAGAATCAGAACCTCCGCCTTCATGTTTCCAGACCAAGCAGGATCAAACATGGTATGTTTGGTGTTCACCATCTTAGTAGATGACAAAGATTGATTCAAGCTTTCTTCAGGCTCTTAATGGAAGCACCAAAATGTTTACCGAGTTTTTCAGAAACTATAAATATATTGAAAATAAGAGTTAGAAAGAAAGGCTAAGAAATGAACAAGATTACAGTTTGTACGTGGTTGACGATGAGCCTTAGTCAACGAGTCACTAGTATTAGGCTTTAGAGAGTTTAATAATGGAGTTTTTCTGCAAGATCAACATCGTTTTGCTTACAAGAGAAAATCGGGGTCCCTCGCTACAGTGCACGAATGACCTTATTTATAGGCAGTCATGTGACTTGGGTTGAACTAATCTGGGCCCAATAAGGATATAATTATAAATGCTCACTAACGGAGCCATAATATAAGAATGTAACATGATTAAAGGTTGTTAATCTAGGCCCATTGGGCTGGTTTAGGCGTGGTAGAGCCTTACAGCTGCCCAATGTACGTTGGAACGAACTAATCTGCATGGGCTACCAAGGGGATCCTGGGGATAGGATCTGTCAGAGTAGTGGTAGTACCGTTTCCTAGGAACATTGTACATTCTGTGCGTACCCCATTCTACAGGTTAGTGAAGGAGACCAACTACCGGATTTCTCGGGGACACGTCAGTTGTAGGAAAGACTACGCTTGTTCTACCCGGCTATGTTGTCCGGGTTCATTTACCGATGTCCAGGCTCGTGTACCAAGCCCTGATTTATTTACCAGGGCGGACATCTTGATGGCGGGTTTGAGCAGTGGCAATGGACCAAGAGACCTCACCTGGGTCCCACTCGATGGGATCCGTCTCCTGGAATGGATCATCTGCCACCATAATTTACATCCCAGAGGATAGAGATTAGCAGTGCCCGGGAAGGTGATTCGGTCTTGCATCTCAATTATGACCCCTTCACTATGCTCATGCTACTTGCCAGTTACTGGGCTCGGTATGGTTTTGGCCGATAGGGTTTCCTTGCTCATTGTTCACTGGGCCTGGGCCTCTCCTAAGAGCCCATGGAACCCGTTTGGTCGTGCCACGTGTCAAGGTGGAAAATACGGATAACACTTACCATGTCAATCATTAATCATAGTAATATATATTCGGAATGTAGAAATGAAGTATCATACCTTGAATTTGAAGGCATGCATCATATACAAAAATATTAGAAAAAACATTAATTTTTGCACCATAAACATTCAAAGAAGAAAGGCAAAGATTGACAACCAATATAATGAAGTTTAACATTGCCATCACTGAAGCAATCTCAATATTATATCCAAATTCATGGCTTAAAAAATATAATTAATACAAAAGCTTAGGTAAATTTAAAAACCGAACATCATAAAAAGAACCAAATAATGTTCAATCATATTCCAACCGCATGAGAATCCTAGTACGATGCATCAAAATGTAAGAGAACCATTATTAAAAGAAAAATTAATACATTATTTTTTGTTATACATTAATAGATTTTTATATATAAAAAAATTGAGTAGTTATAAATTAAATATGGGATGAACAATTGAAAAAACAAAGAAAAAATGAAATGAGGGGAAAAATATAATAAAAAAAATTTATTAAAAAATTGTAGTTAAAAAAGTAATGAAAACTGTGTGAAAATCAATAAAATAAAGAAAAAAAATCAAATTAAACAAAAAAAAATCACAAAAGTGCTATTAAAAGTATTCCACTTAATTATGTAAAAAATATGGCTTATTTTTTAAATTATACATTTATATTGGAAATAAAAAGCCATATATTTGAAAAGATAAAAAAAATCCATACAAACATTAACAAAATGAAATTCTCATATAAATAGTGAAGTAGTAAACAAAGCCATGTGTAGTATAATTCCCTAATAATTAACTATGTGATATGATAGTTCAATTGTTTTTTTTACAAAAATATTTATAATAATGTATAAGACTAAATATAAAGGAGGATTTTCATCGGGAATTACATGGATTATATATATATATATATATTTACAAATCTAACCACAAAAATTATAATTACAAAATATTTCAAAAAAAATATATAATCAAAAAATCACCTTTTTAACCATGTTTCTTTCTTTTTTTCCCCATATTTCCCTCTTTCCTTTACATTCTCATTCTTCGTTCTTTCTCTCACTCTCAATCTCTTCTACGTGATGGTCTTTTTTTTTTTTATTAAAACGTGAGTGAGATGGTTAGACTAGTGTTAGTATGTTTTTTGAAACTGAGAGTGGCAGAGTTCGATCCCTACCCATTGTCATTCAAAGACAAAGCCTTTCCCAACTGAGGCAAGCCCAACTAGTACGTGATGGTCTGTTTACCAATGAGAATTCCTGCTAAGGGTGCTTATAGTGAGGGTTTTATCAATGGTAAGTCTACATAGGTTTCCAATTTTCATTCTTTGATTTTGGCATTGGTTTGTGATTCAAGTATTTAACCTGATATTAATAATATTTTGTCAAGTTTTGAGTCTCATTCCTTCTTTGAAATGTTTCTTTTCATTAATAGGATTAGCTTTTCTAAATATGGTGCAACTTATCTTATATTCTGATGGCTAAAATTAACTAAAACTTAAATGTATATACAGTTTAAAAGAAACAAACAAAATGAGTTAATAAAAAAAAAGTATTTAAAAATTATCAAATAATATCCTAAACAAGTCATTTTTAAAAAACAACTTCAATAAGTATCCAAAATAGCTTTTAAGGTAATAAAAAATAAAACTTTTTATTTTTAAAATACATATATTTTTTTTTCATTTTTTAACGGTTCTTAACTTTTTTTTCTTAAAATATACGTACTTAAGTTTTAAAAAATATGGTCTTAAGAAAATAACTAAAAAACAACTTGAAAACAACTCACTGGATCAACCCAAAATAAATTTAAAAAAATACAAAAACAATATATATCATAACAACTAAACATCAACTCAAAAAAAAAAACCTAAAACAACTTGAAAAAAAAAAAAAAAAAAAAAGGCAAAATCGTAAAAATGTAAAAAATTTCCTTAAAACCGTAAAATTGAAAGAATTTTTTTTTTTACCATAAAAATGTAATATTTTAGTAAAATTAAGTATTTTATGTAAAAATCTAAAAAAAATAACTTAAAATTTAAACGTAAATGCAATTTAAAAGCAAACAACTTAATAAGTTACCAAAAAATGTATTGTTATTTTTCATTTTAAAGTTACAAGATAGTAATAGTATCATTTAAATTTAGAGAAAATTATATTTTACACGGTAATTTAAATTTTTTTTGTTTTATATGACAAAAAATTACAAAATTATGGTGCTCCTCCCAATTATACAGTGTTATCCTGATGCTTTTTTCTCCCTACCAGTATTATATTGATAGACAATTTTGAACCAACATATATTTTTTTGTCAAATCAACATTTCTTTCAAATATTATCTATCAAATCACTTTAATATTTTTTATCAATCAATACAATTTTGATCTTATATTTTAAACTATTTTAATTATATTAATTTTAATTATACAAATATTACAATTTTGATATTATATATTTAAAAAAAAGTCTCAAACTAATAATAAATTATACCATTGAAAAAAAACTCTACATTATTTTCAGATAAATAATTTTTTATATTATATATTAAATTGGGAATAGAAATATCATTAAAATGTTTTTTTTTAGTAAAGTAATTAAATAATTGTTTTATCTTAAGAATATTTTGGAAGAAAAAAACTCAATAAAACATAATATTTAACAAAATAAAGAATATAAAATCAGGGTGTCCATAATATTTAACAAAATAATATTTAATATTTTGTGAACATTCATTCTTTGACCTGTCCTGTTTGCGCTCAGGTTAATGAGTCTTATTCGTACCTCTTTTTTTTAGTGTATTTTCTCTGAGAAGATCATGCAGGGCATTGCTAGTTGGTTGGGAGAGGCGATTTGGCCTGGTAATTTTAATGATTGGTATATTTGGTTGGCTGGTTGTAGGCGAGATTGGCTGGGCCAGGTGGTTTTCGCTTCTCTAGCAGCTGCTGTCTATTTTATCTGGTTTAATAGGAACAAATGCTATTTTGATAATATAGTTGTTATTCTGTTTCCAAAGTTGATCAATTGATTCGGTTTTCTATCAAAACCAGGGTGCTTAATTCCAATACTAGGAAGTTGTTTGCTAGAGGGAAACAAATGTTAGAGTTTGTTTCTAGTTTGTAATTTGTTTTGGGGAGCTCTTGCTCTGGCCTTTGTTTGTAACTTGTTGGTTTGATCAATAATTTTTCTTTCTTGATAAAAAAAAATATATATATATATAATCTATTTATACATTATACATGCTTTTTATATTTGTGAAAAAAATAATAATATAGTCAACTATTAAAATTTTTATACTCATGATATAAATAAATAAATAAAACAAACATTATTATCTACTTAGTACATATATATATAAATTCTTCAAAAATTTAGTTTTGTAAATTTTTGTAACAATCATGTTAAATAAATTTATAAATATTTATGTAAATTTGAGTTACAAAAATAAACTTTTTGATTGTGAAATTAATTTTGTAAATTGTTGTTACAAAAATGTAAAACGTGTTTAAAAAAATATATTGTAACTCTGTAACTGCATTTTTCATATAAATATATATAGATATATATTCAATAAAGTGTTTTAGAATATCTTAAGTTTGTATTTTTAAGTTGTATAACATAAATATGATGGCAGCTGTAATTTTTTGGTACAATATTGTAACAATATAGAAAAATATAATATTTTTATGTATATTTTGATATTATTTTTTAACTATAAAATATTTTCCTAAATGTTAGTTACAAAAATATCTTTCTTAGTTATAGAACTAGATTTGTAAACTATTGTTACAAAAATAAAAAAAATTAGTTACGAATTTGTTTGTAAGTTTTATCTAAAAAAGAAAAATATACAATTCTATAACTGATTTTTGTAAATATTATTGACAAATATGTAATAGATATTTACAATTTTGTAACAGATATTTACAAGTTTGTAAACGTTGATTACAAAAATTTATATTTTACTACTTTTATTTATGATTTTGCCACTCTGTATTTACATTTTTGCCCATTCGTGTTTTTATCCAAAAATTCTATATTTTTATAATGCATCATATATTTTTTTTTAAACTTTTATTGCATTTATGTAGATTTCCCTTGAATTTATTATTATAAAATTTAGCTCTATCCCTACCGATGATTGAGGCATGTAGCGTATAAAGAATGAGTTTCTTTTTTTTTTTTTTTTGAGGAAAAGAAGAACTTTATATTCAACAATCACAAAACAAATACAATGCCAGCACTATCTAACAGCTACAACAAACTGCCAGAAGGAAAAGTTACAGGGAATTTATACAGCCAATTACATCTCTTTCTCTTTTCTTAGCCTTGGTACAATTAATTTCCTTAACTCTAGCTTTGATAGCTAATTTTATAGATGAACTAACTATCATCACTGAGTTACAACACAAATCAAACACACACCTATTTCTATTACACCAAACTGAGTAAAATACTGCTGAAAGTATAGCATTCCACACCAGATACAACAGGTCTGAACAGACATTGGAGCTCCAAGTCTTCCAGGCTTCAATGGTCAGAGGCGAGCTCCTAAAACCAGACCAGGAGCTAACTTCTTGCTGAATTTTCTTAGTGAAGGTGCAGTAAAAAAAGAGGTGCTGATGGGACTCAGTAACACTATCCCAGACCGGGCAGAGATAGGAGGCCAGATCCAAAAATTTCCCCAGATTATCTCGAGTAAGAAGGTGTTCATTAATTGGTTGCCAGGAAATATATCTGTGTTTCGGGACACATAATCGATGCAATATAGCATATGCATATTGAACCTCGCTAGCTGTGATAAGACAAAGATAAAAAGTTTTCGCTTTGAATTTACCTCTTAACCCCGAAGAGCTAACAGCAGCAGAATCTATTACATTCCTCAGCTTCAATAATTTCCGAAAGTACCAGCTAGTGTCACTTATTAAGGGAACAGACCAGAAACTTTGGCCTTTAAGGTAGATCGAGTCTATCCATTTGACCCATAAGCAATCCTTTTTGCTCGATATAGCCCAAATATACTTGGCCATCAACGCAATATTCCACTTCCTGCCCTCAAAGAAGCCAACTCCTCCATACTTTTTGGGAAGACATACTTGCTCCCAAGAAGTGAGGTGAGGTTTGCTTCGGTTCCCTTTCAACCCCCAAAGAAAATCTCTGCAACTTTTATCTATGACATCAACAACTTTCTGAGGAAGGATGAAGATGTTCATCCAGAAATTCCTAATTCCAAGAAGGACTGAATGAATGAGTTGAGCTCGACCTGCAAAAGAAAGATTCCTGCTAGCCCAGGAATGGAGGTTCCGCTGTATTTTTTCAATGATTTCCCCACAGTCTGCAGCTCTCCACTTAGTTGGTCTAAGGTGAATTCCAAGATACTTAAGCGGAAAAGAGCCTTCTTCCATTTGAGTAATCTCCAATAGTTGAGATTTACAATCATCTTTCAAGCCTCCAAAGTATATATGAGACTTAGAGTTGTTGATTGAGAGGCCTGTTGTGGCACAAAAACTATCAATAGCAGCCTGTATGAGTCTCATTGATTTCACATTACCCTTGCAAAAAATAACTAAATTGTCTGCAAAACAGAGATTGGCAAGATTTACATGCTTACATAAGGGATGGAAACCAAAACCTTTTTGTTTAGAAGTCTGAAATAAAAGTCGAGTCAGATACTCCATAATCAAAACAAACAAAAGAGGAGATACCAGATCTCCTTGTCTAAGACCTTTTTCCCCTCTAAAGGTGCCATGAAGCCGACCATTGAGCATCAATGTATAAGAGGTTCCCTTTAAACAGACCAACACCCAATGTATGAACCTCGAAGGAAAACAAAGACCCTTGAGCAAGTCAGCCACAAACTGCCAATCAACTGTATCGTAAGCTTTACTGAGATCGATCTTCATGATACATCTAGCTGAGATGTTTTTCCTCGTATAACCCTTGAGCAAGTTCTGAAATATAAGTATATTATGAGCCAGGAGACGATTTTTGATGAAAGCCCCTTGATTACTGTGGATCAAGAATTGAAGAACTTCAGACAAGCGAGAACACAACATTTTAGAAATGCATTTATAGAGCGTATTGCAGCAAGCAATAGGTCTATAATCAGCTGCTGTTTTAGGGGAACCAGTCTTCAGAATGAGGGAGATAACAGTCTCATTAAGATCGCTGGGAAGAACACCATCACGAAATTTTTTTAACACTGCCATACTTATGTAATTTCCTATCTCATTCCAAAGGCCTTTGAAAAAACCTGCACCAAACCCATCCAGACCTGGGCTCTTAATGGAGTGAATGCCAAACAGAGCTTCTTTTACATCATTCTTAGAGAAAGGCCTGATTAAATTGACCTGCTACGGAATAGAAAGTTTTTCACCAAAACTCAGGCTTTTAGTATCAATCTTCTTAGTGGCCGAGCTCTTCTTCCCCATGAAGTTCCTGAAATGATTAAAGTAATGCTCTACCACCTTATCATAATCATCAATCACCTCCTCATTAACCACAAATGAAGTAATTCTATTCTCAGCCCTTCTTTTTTTCATGATTGCATGAAAGTAATGGGAGTTTTCATCATTAAATTGCAGCCAAGTGATCTTACTGGTTTGTTGGAGGAAACTAACATACCTCTTCCTAGCTTGAATAAATTCTTGAAACTTAATCTGTTCAGTTAACTGGTGCATAGTATTAAGAGGGTCATTATCTAAGGCACCTTGGGCCAAATTGAAGCTTTCCTTAGCTACCTGATAGCTGTGAGGAATATCACCCACTTCCTTTTTGTTGAACTTCTTTAACATGTGTTTCACCTTGTACAGCTTCAGGATAATATCGGCAAGGCCTGTTTTAGAGGTAGTTTTGTTCCAACTGTCAAGAACAACATCTTTAAACTTACTATGCAACATCCAGCAGTCAAAAAACCTAAAAGGCTTGATACCAATATTCCCTATAACTTGGTTCTTAATTACACAGTAACTATGATCTGAAATACTGTCCCATTTACAAATTCCTTCTGTGTTAGGGAAAAGATCCAGCCATTTCTCATTAGTAAAGACCCTATCCAATTTTGAGTATATTCGGTCCCCTATTTCATGCTTATTAGACCAGGTGAAAGAGGAACCAGCACAACGAAATTCATCTAATTGGCCTAAAGACAACCAATTTTGAGCATCATAGACCTCCTTTGCAGTTATGGGTCTACCTCCATTCCTGTCTTGATAGCTGAACATAGCATTGAAATCTCCTAGAACAATCCAAGGAAGATTCAGATATCCTAACCCAGCAAGCTTATCCCACAAAATTTTCCTGTCCAAAAGAGAGTTAGAGCCATACATAGCAGTAAGAAAGAACTCTGTAACATGCCCAGAAACTCTGATTTTACAATGCACAAACTGAGTATCTTCACTAAGAATATGAACTTGTACAAACTTCGATTGCCAAATAAGTAATATTCTGTAAGATAACACACTACTATAGTAATAATCCCAGTTGGGAAAACTATTACTAATTATTCCTGCTGTTTTCTCATGGCGGACTTTGGTCTCAAAGAGCGCCTCAAAACCAATATTATTCAATCGACACAAGTCTCGAATATCTCTCTGTTTATTACCTTTATTCATACCCCGAACATTCCAACTAAGGATGTTGCACTTCTCCATATTGACTAGAGTTAGTAATGGTAGCCAAATTCCCAACCCCTGGCTCTTGGAGTGTTGCATATCCATTTCGATTTACTGCTTTAAAAGGTTGGACAGTATTGGACTTGGTTCCTCTCCTTCTTGGCGTTATCCACTCGCCTCCCGTTCCAGTGTTCTTTGCCACCCCTGTGTTACTAGCAGTAACTTGCTTTGTACCTTTACCTTCATTAGCATTAACTGACTTGTTTATAACAGCAACTGTATCACACAAATTTAAGGCGTCCTGAGAAGTAGCAGAGGTTACAGTCACAACAGCTGCTTCACTTGAGGATTCCTGAGAAATAGTTGCTTGCTTATTTTCAACATTAGTTTCAGCAATGTTCTTTCCAGCAGTCATCTCTGAATTCTTATTATCCGACTTGGACTTTTTGACCCAAATGTATCCCTTATCCTTCGAACAGTTCACCATAGTATGTCCCAAACAGTCGCATGTTTTGCATTTAGAGGGAAGCCATTCGTATTCCACCAATTGATCAACTAGTTGATCTCTTTCATTAACAAACGAGATAGTCTTAGGAGGGGTCTCAGAGATTTCCATGTCAATCAGAATTCTCGCAAATTTGACCATCGATCTATCACGAGTAACTTGATCAATCATTATGGGTTTGCCTAAAGTACTAACTAGTGCACTTAGACTCTTACGACCCCAATATTGAAGCCCCAAGACGTTTAATCGAACCCAAACCGGAACCGATTTCACCATCTGCACTGTGTCCATATTAGGTGTCCAGGGACGGAGAACAACTGGTTTCTTGTCAAAGTGAATAACACCAGTTTCCAGGACAAGATCCCTAGTAGCAACATCACGAAAGCTCACCAAGGTAAACCCAGAATTCATGCGCACTATCCTGTCAATACCAAGGTTACCCCAGATTCTTTTCACAAATCCTTCAAATACTCTAAAGGGGGGATTAGCACCCAAAACTACACATACAATCGATGTGCACCAAAAGGAAGCTTCAACCTCAATTCCATCAATGTCTAGTTTAGCAATTATTTGATCCCCAACCTTCATAGGCTCTATGAAGTCCAAGCTAGTAGCCGGAGTTTTCACCTGATTGGCTTTAAATTTGCTCCACACGTCTTTAACTGAGTTCTGGTAATCTGTTTTCTCCACCTCCTCGGCCCAATTCGCTGCTCTGGACGGACCTGCTATGCCCTCTGTATCTACTGGCAAAAGATGTTCAACAGACGAATCAGCTTCCAGCATTTCACACGGGTCATGGTATTCCTCAACACTGTTCTCCAATACAACATGTTCTTGAATTGAAGGGAGATCTGGTTTCAACTGACTGCAGTCCATAGAAATGGCCACCGCCGCCAGCTTCGGCACCTCCTTTTTCTTCCGACCCATGGGGAAAGAGAAGAGAGCTCCACACGCCTTTTTCTTTCTATGTGTTTTTTAAGAATGAGTTTCTTTGGTCATACGCAAATTGTAAACAAAATATTCTTCTAAAAAATAAATTATAAATCGATTATTTCTGAGATAATTGTAAACTTTTATTTTACATAGCGAGCAGGCTTAATTCATCTAATAAATTAGAAATAAAATAAAAATCACATGTTTAGTAAGAATATGACACTTGACAAACTTTTGTTTTTCGTTAAGACTAACTAAATGGGAGACTTAATTAATAAATAAGAGTATTACCTAATACCACTTGATATAACAAATTATGCGTGATTGACCTTAGATGCTTTAATATTTTAAATTAGAATTGTTAACACTATTATCTCTTGAGTTACTCATGATTTGTCAAATTTGATCTATGGTTTTTTTTTTTTTGTACCTAGGTCTCTGTGTTTGTAAAATTTTTGGACGAAAATATTAGAATTATTATCATAGACTAATATAATCACAAATATTATTCCATAATTACAACCATTAACTAAAGTGCATATTAATTACTAATAACCATAATAGGATGATTCACACTTACTAATTGCATTAGAGACAAATGGTGGCACCCTAATGACTATATGTTGGCCTAATACACTATAGTTTACCACTACTATCATAATGAGCCTAATTAAGCCACTAATACCCCCTAGGGTAAGAGGGCATGAAGTTGCATTAGAGTGTGTAGTGGTATTTTGGTAAGGGTTGCTCTCCATTGATTTTCTATAACCATTGCACTTGATCTTGTGTATTGTGTGTGACATTGGTAGATTTCTAAGTGTGGAAATGGCTCAAGATGGGATGAGCAATATGGGAGGTATGTTCTCAACATTGCTCATTAATGCTTTAAATAAAATGTGTTCTTAGATTGATTGTGAGCATCTATTGATTGTGTAGAATTTGTTTTGAGCATTAATGATGCTCATATTGTGTTTACAAACTATCAATTGGTATTAGAGCCATGTTCATTTGATTTTAGGGCTTAAAATTTTGACATAAACCCATTTTTCCAAATATGATTTTTTGCACAAAATTTTCGAAATAATGCTATGTTAATGTGGGAAATCGGGTTTGATAATGTGTGTTGGGTTTTAACAATGTTTTGGAGAAAAAATTCATCTGTATTGCTATGAAACCGAGCTTTTTTTGAAGCTCAAAAATGAAGGAAACCCATTTCGAGTTTCATACTTGTTTTGATGTTTTTGGATGACTATGAGGAGAATGGGTATGCTAGGGTGGTCGGCGACAATGAGAAGGTGAAAACCCCTCAAAATGGTGTCGGAAATGGTGGTCGGAGGCATCCATTCCAGGTAGGTTCGGCTTTGGGTCCCGTCGACCTGGTTCGTCAACCTGCACGCTCGTTTCCAAGGTCAGGGGTGATCCTGCGGAAAACGACACATCATTTGACATGTGAAGCTCGTAGTTTTATGAAAACGACACGTCATTTTCTGAACCAGAAAATTAAAAAAATTATTAATGAAAATTTAGGGCGCGTGTAAGGTCCATTTTGGAACATTTTTCACATTTTCACTCAATCTTTAATACTCTATCATTTCTATATGATTATACACAAGATTAACCTATGAATTTTAGTTTTTATAATTCTATTTGTATTCAATCTCTTGTGGCATAAATCTAATTATATATTGGCAACACGTATTGCTTATTTTCTTGCTTGTCATAAGAATAAGCATGTAAATTGTTTAGTGATGAGGAACATGTAAATAATTATTTATTTAAATTTTGTGTTTTTTCCTCCAAAGCTACATTAAGGTTCATATGAGTAATTAATTATCCTATCGATAATAATTATTTAGTAAGGATGCTTAATATGGTGAAGAAAGTCTATTGAATTTTATGAACCACGGTTTTTCTATCCTCTAGATAGTAAATTCAAGTAGTTGGTTATAATGCTTAATAGAATGTTCATACTTATGAATGAGTTCTATCTTTTTTTTATTTAAGAACTCTAGCATACATAATGATCATTTGTTATTTTTGCGATGATTTATGAGAAAAGAGCACAAATGACGTGATTTTGTTATAACATGCATTTAATAGTTATTGCTCTTGTTTTTCATTTAGCACTAAGCTATCCTAGAACCTCTGCCGTCTTGACACTGAATGCAACCAACCACGAGCAGTGGGTTGAGTCTATCACGATGAACTTGACTTTCATGAAAGTGGACTTGGCCTTGAGAATTGATGCACCATCTAAGCCTGCTGATGATGCTACTGAGAAGGATAAGAAATTCTATAAGGGTTGGGAACATTCTAATCGTTGTTGCTTGATCCTCATGAGATATCACATGGAAGAATCCATTTGGGATAGTATTCCTAAGTCCGAAAATGTGAAGGATTTTCTTGCTGCCATTAAGGAAAAGTACCAAAAATTCTCAAAGAATGAGAAGAATGAACACTTGAACATGCTCCATCACATCATTTATGATGGTTCAAGTGACATCAGGGTTCACATTGACAAGCTCATGGGCTATTATCACAAACTTAAGGCCATGGGTATTGACCTTGGTGAGGATTACATGGTATGGTTGGTGATGGAGACCATTCCATCTTAGTTTGATGCGATCAGATCAAGCTACAATGCTCAGAAAGAACAATGGACAGTTAGGGAGATGTCTGCTATTCTTGCCAAGGAAGAGGAGGACATGAGAAAAGGTAGGGCAAGAAGCATCTCTATGGTGAAAAATCCTAACAATCCAAACAATCCTCACAAGAGAAAGTTCACTTCCAAGAACTTTAGTAACCAAAAACCTCCCAAGAAAAAGGCTCTTAGTCCTCAAGGGAATGGACAGTCAGGCTCATCCTCTAATCCTCGAATGGTCATAAGAATGAGTTTTTCAAAGGGAAGTGCAACTTTTCCCAGAACTTTGGGCATAAGAAAGCTGATTTTCAAAAGCTCAAAGCTCACCTAGAGAAGAGATGTAATTGTCTTGTGATGGTTTGTTTAGAATCCAATATTATTGATGTGTCCTCAAATTCTTGGTGGTTAGATACTGGAGCCACAATTCATGTTACAAATTCCTTGTAGGCAGTGACAAGTCGAAGAAGATCGAGTAGTCTGGAGTAGCATGTGTACATGGGAGACGATACAAAAGTCCAAGTTGAATTTTTGGGGACAGTTAGATTACAGTCGAATACTGGACATTTTTTGGAGTTACAAGACGTTGCTTACTGTTGACACGGTTTTTTGCCAACAGTGTATTACGAAAATAAGCTGGAATGAACTAGTGCTTAAGGATAAACTGTAATGAGAATAATCACTCTTTAAGGTACTTAGAATGATATAGTAAGAATACTTGTTCCTTTTTACGTGGTTCAGAGGTTAAAATCCCCCTAGTCCACGAGTCAATATTATTGTTGTATATCTCTTTCTATTTTTACAGAGTATTTGCACTAAAGAAAGAGTCCAACCCCTTGCACTACCCAGGGTCTTGGTATTTATAGGAGAATGATCTCTGGGTAGGTGTTGGGGTCATCCCGTGATCTCTTGATCCTTCACATCATCTCTGTGACATTAATGATTAATATCTAAATTTTATATTGAAGTGTGGTCTAATCAATAAGTAAAATGGATAATGGGCCACATGGCCTAAATCAGGCGTGTGATGTCTGATCATGCACGTTTGTATTGCGTATCTGGGAATTCGGGAATAAAACAGACATGTGATGTCTGTTTTATGCACATTTATATTGCGTGGTCAACTTTATAAAGATACTGGGGTACGTCAGACCTCTGGCGTACCACGAGCTTAGCGTAATGTCAGCTCGTGCCTTTTGATGCAATATTACACAAATTGTTCCAGGTGGTAAGTTGCTAAATGACTCATCAGCTCGAGCTATTTGTCTAGGGAATCATGCTAAATTCCCTCGGATGGAAAGTGAACACGTGGAACATCAATTATAGCCTTTTGCTAGCCAGTTGTACCCAAGCTGCCTAAAAAGATACGTGCTGATTTTTAGGGCGTACATTTTCCCCCCAAGTCCCTGCTCGTGTTCTATGACGTCACTTTTGACATTCACGGCAGGGACTTTTAAAATTCCTTTGCGATTATCCAGACCCTGCCCACCATTTGAGTACTGGACACGTGGAACGCCATGATTGGCGTCTGTTCAGGTTTCGAGGATTGTATTAAATGGCCTGGCCACCTTTTTTCCGCCGTTTCATCTTTCAAATCATGACCCTCGCATCTCGCATTAATTTGATCAGACGATCCTCGTTTCCTTATGCCTTTTACGTATAAATAGAGCTGGCAATTTTCAGTACTCATCATCTTTCATTCGAAATTTTTCTTCATTTTCTCTCTTCTGAGTTTCAAAAACTCTTCTTCCTCTTCTGATTAAAATCCCAGAAATCCCCATAATCTCGTCACAAAAAACCCTTGGAAACCCAGTCATCAAGGATTTTGTTTTTCCAAGACTTGTATGTTACTATTTTCCGCGTGTTCCAATTTTCTTCCTTTTTCTTTGTCATGTGAATTTGCACTTTATAGTTACCAACAGTAGGTTGCTCCTAAATAACTTTGGTTCATAATTTTTTATTTTAGGCGTATTGAGTAGATCCTAAAACATGTCTAGGACTGTAATGTTCATAACTAGGTAATTTCTGGGTTAGTTTAGGAAATACCCATTCGAGATATGGAAGAAGAGAGGTTTTTAGGGTACAAAACTGGGTAGCTTAGGGGTCACGTTTCTTAGGCGGTTTTTCTATAAAACCCTTTCTCCAAGGCAAGTAATGGCCTGACTCTGCTAACACACGGATCCCTGAATATCAGGGATCTGTTAGGAAACCTAGGCGTGTAGCATAGGCAACGCGCGACATCACACGGGCTGATATTGCATCAACTCACGTGTTAGGACCCCTAACCCTTGTTATTTCTCATGTTAAAAAATTCTACGTCGCCCACTAAAAACTCTGTCATTTTTATTCGATAAACGAGCTGATGGCACCCAAGAAAGGCACATCCAAGAAGAACGTAGCTGGCTCGTCATCCCAGTAATCTCACAAGGGAAAGGAGGTCGTCCCTGATTCCCCCTGCCTAAGTTCGACCCTGTGGTGGAGAAGGAGGTCGCGGTCGCTCCTGATGCCTTTTTCGAGGCCGAAAGGATTGTCTCGAAGATAACGACCCAAGGAAGGGTCAACAAGATCCTGCTGTCCCATAACATCGAGGCTAGGACGAGGGCTCTCATCGCCCGACCTCCCTACGAGGGGGAGCGAAGTTGCGCACCACTCTAGGACAATTTCGCAGCCTGGAATGGTGAATACTTAAAGGCTGGGGCCTTCCTCCCCCTCGACCAATACTTCGCGGACTTCCTCAACTATGTGAGGTTGGCACCGTTTCAACTTCCACCGAACTCTTATCATCTACTGGCCGGGCTGAGATATCTCTTCTTGAAGCAGATGTGGGAGGTCCCCACTCTGGCAGATATCCTTTACTTATTTTGCCTCAAAATCAGCCCGGACCAAAGGGGGCAAGGTGATGGATTCTACTACTTGACCCGGTTCCCAAACTCACCTTCGGTCATCGGGCTACCCAGTCATCACAACGACTTCAAAGACCAATTTTTCATGTCGAATGGGTTTCGCAATTGTGAATACCATTACTTCAACCGTCCTCGTAAGTTTCTTTCCTATTCTCAGCTCGCAAAATTGTTATTATTTTTATTCTTAGATTTTTCGCTTGTATACTAATTGGAGCATCATTGTGCAGCCATTTTTGCGAGGATGACCAAATCAGTGACCCTTGACGGTCAATATGATACCCTGGCGGGGCTTCCGCCTAGTGAGAAGGACTACCTCCAGCTCGCGTCTGATGACACGATGTTGGCATGTAAATTAATTTCCGAAGGCCAGACTTTGGCCCTGAGGAGGATGCGGGCTACTTACACAGTAGCTCGCGACCTGGCACCCATCCCCGAGGGAGGCGCTGCGGTTGTCGACGGCAACGAGCAGGAAGAGGAGCCCGAGGTGCCACTTGCATGAAAGAGGCGAGCTCCTGAGATTGCTCGGGAACGTGATGTAGGCCAAGCTCAATCGGGGGCAGCAGCCGGCCCCTCCGGCCAAGGTAACCCATACCCTTTTTGGGACCTAGATAGGGCAGCCGCAGACCTTAGGCTAGTTAGGTTTAACCCAAACTAGCTCGTGCATCGTCACCAAAATGACCTTGACCGTAATATAACCTTACTCCAGCGCGTCGATCAATTAGTACTTCGTCACAACATGGGCCGCCCTAGGGGCACCTTAGTAGCAGATTACACCTTGTCTTTTAGGTCTGCCTTCTTTGAGGAGTATGGAACCAATCTTAGGTCGTGGCCATCCCTTCTCCAGGGTGTTGTAGCTCGTGGACTTGGGCAATACGTAGAGGAGTCCAGTCCTGAGGTAAAGCCTGATCTGAACCTCCCCTAATCCAAGAAGTGGTTTACTTAGACTTTCCTTCCCCTATAGCAGTTCCGTGGAAATAGACCCCTCTAGCTCGGAGGGTAGGATTTGTGTTACTTTATACGCATTTTCTTGGTAAACTGATGAATGTATATGCATGCTTAGCACATTTCCCGTTCTTTTTCAGGTGAGGAGATGGCACAGCGAGGGGAACCTGACATCCACTCGATGTTCTAGGAGAGGAGATCCAGTGAGGGTCCCCTAGTCAAGAAACTTCGGCCTGCGTCGAAGAAAATGCCCTCCTCGGCCGAGACTGTTTCCAAATCCCTGGCTAAAGGGAAAGGCTCGGGCTCGGGAGCTCAGCCCGCCGCAGCCCTGGAGAAGAGAGATCTGGCTGCACCCCCTCCTTGCTTTCCCCCACCTCCTGCTGGGGATCCGGTAGCACCGGTTGGTCCCCCAGCTCCGGTGGTCCTTGCCGCCACTGTTCGCATCCCCGTCAACCCCCAGGATCTGGAGATGATTCCAGACACTTTTCAGGGGACCGTCTACGAGACAACGAACTACTCAGTGGAGCATTTCTACAAGGCCAAGCCCAACGACCTGAGGGTGATCGAGGAGAGAAGCCCGGAGAATGTCATGAAGTCTGCCTTGGGGATGAACCTCACAGTAAGCATTTTCCCTGATCTGACTTTTATTATTTTTCCCTGGTATGTGCCTAACTGTTTCTTTGCTTTTTGTAGGTGGTCTTGGCTCAACACCTCAGCATATATCGGGCCAGGACCAGGAATGAGGAACTCAAAGTCGAGCTGACTGCGGCCCAAGCTTCCCTCGCCGCCTCTCAATAGAGTGAACAAGGTGGCAAGGCTGCTTTGGCAGTGACCCAAGCGGGCGAACAGGCAGCAAAGACTGCCTTAACCACGGCTCAAGAAGGCGAGCAGGTGGCAAAGGCTGTCGTAGTAGCCTTTCAGGTCGAGCTCGAGGGGGCCAAGGACAAATAGCTGGAGGTCGAGGCGACTATTCTGGAGGAGAAGAAGGCATCGGCATCCTCCATGGAGAGCATGTTGTACCACTGTTGGGCCTTCAATCAGGACAACAACTTCTCCTTCATCGCCTCCGATGTGTGGGGGCACTACCTTGAGAAGTTCAAGGCTCGGCTACAACATGAGCTGCAGTCTAAGACCGGGGAGGCCTCTGTCGCTGGCGAGCAGGAGATCGAGGAGGTGACGTCCCACAGCGGTCTGAGGTGTCTTAGACCTTTTTGTTTTTACTTATGTATTTTTCCTTTGTAAATGCTAAGCACGAGATAATTCACCTCGAGACAATTTACATATATTAATTTTAGTTATCTAAGTTTTACTTATTCTTTCGATCTCTTTCTCATGCTTTATGATGTGCTCGGTAGAAACTTAGTTCGCGTTAGTTTTATTGACACCTTGTGTTTTTTTGACAAAAAAAAAACTGGTTAATCAATTTAGCCAACTTCTAAGTTTTGGAACCTAGTCGTGTCCAGGATATTTTTAAAAAAACTTAGTTCGCGTTAGTTTTATTGAATACTTTGCTTTTTCTTTAGAAAAAACATTGTTAATCAATTTAACCAACTTCTAAGTTTCGGAACCTGGTCATGTCCAGGATATTTTTAAAAAACTTAGTTCGCGTTAGTTTTATTGAATACTTTGCTTTTTCTTTAGAAAAAACATTGTTAATTAATTTAACCAACTTCTAAGTTTCAGAACCTGGTCATGTCTAGGATATTTAATTAACAACTTAGTTCGCGTTAGTTTTATTGACACCTCGCGTTTTTTAGAAAAAAACTTAATCAATTTAACCAACTTCTAAGTTTCGGAACCTGGTCGTGTAGAGGATATTTTTAAAAAACTTAGTTCGCGTTAGTTTTATTGAATACTTCGCTTTTTCTTTAGAAAAAACATTGTTAATCAATTTAACCAACTTCTAAGTTTCGGAACCTGGTCATGTCTAGGATATTTAATTAAAAACTTAGTTTGCGTTAGTTTTATTGACACCTCGCGTTTTTAGAAAAAACACTTAATCAATTTAACCAACTTCTAAGTTTCGGAACCTGGTCGTGTCCAGGATATTTAATTAAAAACTTAGTTCGCGTTAGTTTTATTAACACCTTGCATTTTTTAGAAAAACATTGGTTAATCAATTTAACCAACTTCTAAGTTTCGAAACCTGGTCCTCAGGTCCAGGATATTTAATTAAAAACTTAGTTTGCGTTAGTTTTATTGACACCTCGCGTTTTTTAGAAAAAACACTTAATCAATTTAACCAACTTCTAAGTTTCGGAACCTGGTCGTGTCCAGGATATTTAATTAAAAACTTAGTTCGCGTTAGTTTTATTAACACCTCGCATTTTTTAGAAAAACACTGGTTAATCAATTTAACCAACTTCTAAGTTTCGAAACCTGGTCCTCGGGTTGTCTGCCCCCCAAGAAATCAGGAAGGGACTTTCTGGGTTACTTTGAACTAACATGCATATGAAACCGTACGAAGATAAAAATATACCATAAACCCACCCCCCCCCCCCCCCTATATTTCTAAAATTAAATGGCTTTTATATTCAAGCCTTACATAGATAGGTGGTTTGATCACTGATAATACTTTTTCAAATGTATAGCATTCCAAGTCCGTGGTATCGTTTCTCCACTAAGTTGGGCCAATTTAAAAGTACCTTCCTGTACGATTTCGACTATCTAATAGGGCCCTTCCTAGCTCGGGCCTAAGGCACCATCTTTGGGGTCCTTGCCTGTTAAAAATACCCTTCGGAGTACCAGGTCTCCCAAACCAAAGACACGCTTTTTGACCTTTGAATTAAAATAATGTGTGATGTTTTGCTTATAATGTGCGAGCCGTAGCTGTGAATCTTCCTGTTTCTCATCAATTAGGTCGAGGGACGCACTGAGTAGTTCATCGTTTCGCTCTGGGCTAAAGGTCTGGAGCCTATGTGTGGCCACCTTTGCTTCGACAGGGAGGACGACCTCACTTCTGAAAGTTAAGGAGAAAGGGGTATGCCCCGTGGAAGTTTGGTGGGAGGTCCCGTAAGCCCACAACACCTGGGGGAGCTGCTCGGGTCATACTCCCTTGGCCTCGTCCAACCTATTTTTAAGGCTTGCTTTGAGGGCTTTGTTTACAGCCTCGACCTGTCCGTTGGCCTGTGGGTAGGCCACCGAGGAGAAGCTTTTGATTACGCCGTGCATTTCACAAAACTCAGTGAAGAGATCGCTAACGAATTGCGTCCCATTGTCTGACACAATCTTTCTTGGCAGTCCGAATCGGCAAACAATATTCTTGACCATGAAGTCGAGGACTCCCTTTGCGGTGATTGTAGCTAGGGGCTCCGCCTCTGCCCATTTTGTAAAATAATCGATAGCCACTACTGCATAGCGAACTCCTCCCTTCCCCGTGGGTAGGGCTCCAATTAAATCAATTCTCCATACTGCGAATGGCCAGGGGGATGATATCATTTTTAGCTCGACTGGAGGAGCTCGGGCAATGGTGGCAAACCGGTGGCACTTATCACACTTTTTGACATAGGAGATGGAGTCCTTCGATAGCGCGGGCCAAAAATACCCATGCTGTAATATTTTTGTAAAATCTTTTATTGGCATATTTGACAATATTGACAAAATTAATTAAATGAGTATTTTCGAAAAATGGATAGTTTCCTGTTTTGTTGAAATGTGTCTTTTTATAATTAGATTATTATATATATGTTAATAAAATAAATATATAATTTCCTATAAAAGAATATCTTTTCTTGAAATGGAAATTATTGGTATTTATTCTTATGTTTTGATCTGATTTATTTGTCCAGAAATCGTGTACATCTTGCAGTGATAATGTAGATATTTTTTCCTTATTTATTTAAGGAAACTGGGTTGAAAAACTGTCCAGGTTCAATGAATTTGTTTGAACGGATTGCCAGTCTGTTTGAAACAGATTCTGACTTTCCTGTTTTGGAAGTTTTTCAATTTATTGGCTGATTGGTTTCTGATTTGTTTTCCACGACCTAAAGGGATTCTAAAAAGTATATAATCATCCTTAGGTCGCTTGTTTTTTATTATCTCTCTTGGTGTATTATTTTCCAAATATTTTTCAAGTTTTAGAGAGACTTTTTATTATGTGAAGAACTTGAGTCCAGCAAGTTCTTAGTGGTTTATTACAGTGTACTTCTGTATTGTTTTCCTTGTGTTAATTGTGCAGGTTGAACACACTTGGACATTGGTCATCAAGCTTCATGAGAAGTCTTGTTTGTGAGTCACTTTTCGGGAGGAAAAGTGCAAGTGTTATGATTTGAAGGGAGTTCAAGATCTTAGCACTTCAGAAATTTGACTAGGAGTTTAGATTACAACAGTTGTGACAAATTCAAGAGGGAGTCTTTATTTGTATAAGTCAATTTGGTTTTGTAATCGTTTAGACATTCTTCTAATAAATTTCATTCTCTGGGCGTGGCCTCGTGGACTAGTAGCAATCTGCAAAGATTGCTGATACCACGTAAAAATTCGTGTGTTCTTTACCTTATGTTCATTTTTATCTTCTGGTCACAAACTGGTTAAACATATCTGGTTTCTGTTCAAACAGTCTTTATGTCTGTTTAAACATTTCTGTAACAGGTCAACAATTAATTATTTAATTTGAATAATTAAGTTGGTAATCATAAAAAATGGAATTTCAATTGGTATCAGAGCGGTTCACTAAACTCTTAGTGAGATCTTGTGGTTATTTTCCGTTCGATTTGTTTTGTGTGAAATGTCTTTCTTTGCAGAAGGTAGTTCGGTGTCTCGACCTCCATTGCTAAATCACTCAAACTATCCATATTGGAAAGTTAGGATGAGAGCTTTCATAAAAGCTCAAGATGAGAAAGCATGGAGAGAAATTTTTTCCGGATGGTCACCTCCTACTGAAAAAGGTGAAGATGGAAGCACAATTGTAAAATCTGAACTTATTTGGGATACAGAAGAAGAAAAATTATCCAGCTATAATAATAAAGATCTTCACGCCATATTTAATGGTGTTGGAGAAAGTTTTATAAAACTTGTTTCCACATGTGTCTCGGCTAAAGATGCTTGGACAATTCTTCAAACTCAGTTTGAAGGAACTGTATATGTTAAAAGGTCTAGATTTATTATGTTACAAACTAGGTTTGATGACCTTAGAATGTCTGATTCTGAAACACTATCTGAATTTTATGAGATATTATCTGATATTTCTAATGAGTATTTTGCACTTGGTGAGAAACTTGATGATTCTTTTCTTGTTAGAAAAATCATTCGAGTTCTTCCTGACAGGTTCAATGTTAAGCTCACTGCTATGGAAGAGGCAAAAAACTTCAGTACTATGAAGGTAGAAGAATTGATGGGGTCACTTCGTACCTTTGAGTTAAATCAAAAGATTCGTCAAAAAGACAAGCCAAGTACTTCCAAAGAAAAGGAGAAAACCATAACTTTCAAGAGCACTGAAAATGAAGTCTCAGATGATGAAGATGGTGATAATGAAATGGCAATGCTTGCAAAGAATTTTTGAAAATATATGAATAAGATAGGAAACAAGAAATTCAATGGCAAGATGTCAAAAGGTAATCCTTCTTCTCTTAAACCTTTTCAAACTAATAAAAAGGGTATTCAGTGCAGGGAATGTGAGGGATTTGGTCACATCCAGTCTGAGTGTGCAAACACTTTGAAAAAGAACAAAAAAGGTATGATTGCTACTTGGAGTGATAATGACTCTGAAAGTAGTGAAGATGAGGAAGGTAATGTCGCTCTCACTTCTATTTTACTTGTTTCTAAATCTGAAAATGAAAAAATTGTTTGCTTGAATAATGTTTCGAAAGATGAAGATAATTCTGATAGTGATGAATCTGAATTGAATGATGAGTCCTTGAGTGAATCTTACAAAAAGATGTATGGTTCATGGGTGAAAGTGTGTTATGAAAATCGGTCATTGGTAAGCAAAAATAAAGATTTATCCTTTGAAATTAAACAACTTACTGATTTAAATGAAAATTTTGAAAAAGAAATAATTTCAAAAAATGTTGAAATAAATAAGTTGTTTAAAGATTTGGATACTCTTGAGAAAAATGTTAGAATGCTTAACCCCGGTTCAACTGTTTTTGAGTATATACAGAATTCAGGTCAAAGAAGTCATGTGGGACTTGGTGCTTCAAGTTCTCAAAAATCAAAGAAAACTGTCTTTATCTCGGCTGGGATGCTATCGTCTGATGTTCCTGTATCATCCTCACTGAAATCTGTTGTATCCGGTACTCGGATTGTTCCAACAGAAAGGACACAGTCAGTAGGTAAATCCAATGGTAAGTTCGAAAAATTCATTCCAATCTGTCATTTTTGTGGTAGGAAGGGTCATATTCGTCATAAGTGTTTTAATCTTATGAATTTTTCCAAAAATGAATATTTTGAAAAATTCAATTATTTTGATAATATCAAAAGAATAAAAAAGGAAAATGTTCAATCAAAGAAAATATGGATAAAAAGGAATAATTGTTTTGCTGGTCTTACTAGTGAATATGATAGATCTGCTTCTTCATATTTTTGGTATTTTGACAGTGGTTGTTCAAGACATATGATAGGTGACAAGTCTATTCTTACAGACATAAAACCTATGCATTGTGGGTCTGTTACTTTTGGCAATGGAATTGAAGGTAATGTTCTTGGTATGGGTACTCTTAACTTTGAAGGGTTGCCTAGAATCAAAAGAGTGTTACATGTGGAAGGTCTTAAAGCTAATCTTCTAAGCATAAGTCAAATTTGTGATCAAGGTTATACTGTTAACTTTGATAAAGAGAATTGTTTTGTTTTAAACAAGAATGGTGAGAATGTTCTTGAAGGTTATAGATCTAATGACAATTGCTACACTCTTCTGCCATCTATTATGTGTCAATCTATTGTGAGTAATAACACTGATATGTGGCATGCTAAACTTGGTCACATAAATTTCAAAACCTTGAAAAAATTGTCACATGCAGGAAGTGTTCGTGGTTTACCTAAGCTAGGTAAAGAATCTGATTGTAAGTGCAAGAGTTGTCAACTTGGTAAGCAATTAAAAATTACACATAAAAGTGTTTCTGACATAAACACTTCGAAAGTTTTAGAATTGCTTCACATGGATCTTATGGGTCCAATTCAAATTGAGAGTTTAAATGGGAAAAGGTATATTTTTGTTTGTGTGGATGATTTTTCTAGATATACTTGGGTGGATTTCTTGAAAGAAAAATCTAACACTTTTGATGCCTTTAAAACTCTTTGCTTGAAATTAAAAGTTGAAAAAGATTGCAACATTGGAAAAATTGTTCGTATAAGAAGTGATCATGGTAAAGAATTTGAGAATTCTGTCTATGATGATTTTTGTAAGTCTGCAGGTATCTCACATGAGTTTTCAGCTCCCAAAACTCCTCAACAGAATGGAGTTGTAGAAAGGAAAAACCGCACTCTTCAAGAAATGGCTAGAGTGATGCTAAACAGCAAGAAATTGACCAAACGGTTATGGGCAGAAGCAATGAACACTGCTTGCTATATCATAAATCGTATTTTTCTTCGTCCAGGTACATCTAAAACATCTTATGAAATTTGGAAAGGTAAGAAACCAAGTGTGGCTTACTTTCATGTTTTTGGATGTGTTTGTTACATTTTGAGAGATAGATAAAATCTTGGTAAATTTGATGCTAAGAGTGATGAAGGTGTTTTTATTGAATGCTCCACTAACAGTAGGGCTTATCGTGTGTATAACATGAGAACCCAAACTGTAATGGAGTCGGCTAACGTTGTTATTGATGATTCCAGGGATCTTTCTAAGTTTTCTACTGAGGAAGAAATTGAAAGGTTTATTGATGAACCTACTGAAAAACACGAAGAAGCTTGTGTCAGTGATACTACTGTTGCAACGTCTGGTCCATCTGTTCCAACAGATCGTGAATCCGATGAAACAGATTCTGGACAGACAGAAAAGAAATTTCCAGATATTATTTTGGATGAAGTCTAAAAGGAGCCATCAACCAGAGTTAAGTTAAATCATCCAGCAGATTTAATACTTGGAAATCCAAAAGACAGTATGGTAACACGAAGAAGGTTTAGTAATGTTGTTCAATTTGTTTGTTTCTTATCTTTAATTGAGCCTAAAAATGTGAAAGAAGCTTTAACTAATGAAAATTGGATTAAATCTATGCAGGAGGAATTGGAACAATTCTTTAGAAACAAAGTGTGGATCCTTGTGCCAAGACCGTTGCATACCAATATTATTGGCACAAAATGGATTTTCAAGAATAAATCTGATGAATTTGGTACAATTGTGCGAAATAAAGCAAGATTAGTGGCACAAGGGTACACACAAGTGGAAGGAATAGACTTTGATGAAACATTTGCACCTGTTGCAAGACTTGAATCAATTAGATTATTATTGTCTATTGCTTGTTTTATTGGTCTCAGGTTGTTCCAAATGGGTGTCAAATCCGCATTTCTCAATGGGATCTTGAATGAAGAGGTATATGTTGAACAACCTAAAGGATTTGAAGATCCCCATGCACCTGATCATGTGTACAAGTTGGAGAAAGCTCTTTACGGTTTGAAACAAGCCCCTCGGGCTTGGTATGAGAGACTCACTCAATTTCTTGTTTCTCATGGATACAAAAGGGGTGGAGTAGATAAAACTTTGTTTATCAAAAATATTAAATCTAACATAATCATTGCTCAGATTTATGTTGATGATATTGTGTTTAGATCTACTTCTGACAATGAGGTGTAGGTATTTGTGAAACAGATGAAAGAGGAATTTGAAATGAGCATGGTGGGAGAATTGACTTATTTCTTAGGTTTGCAAGTCAAGCAATTAGATGAAGGCGCATTTGTTTCTCAAAGCAAATATGCTAAGAACCTGGTCAAAAAGTTTGGACTTGAAAGTTCAAAGATTGCCAAAACACCAATGGGAACGAATGTGAAGCTATCCAAAGATGAAAATGGTGTCAAAGTTGATCCTACACTGTATAGGAGCATGATTGGCAGTCTTCTTTATCTCACTGATAGTCGACCTGATTTAAGTTATAGTGTTGGTGTGTGTGCTAGGTACCAAGGAAATCCCATGGAGTCTCATGTTACAGCTGTCAAAGAATCATTCGATATGTTCATGGGACTACTGATTATGGTATTTGGTATTCAAAAGAAACTAACCCTAATCTAGTGCGCTTTAGTGATGCTGATTGGGCAGGTAACACTGATGACAGAAAAAGCACTAGTGGAGGATGTTTCTTCTTGGGAAATAATCTAGTCTCTTGGCATAGCAAGAAACATAATTCTATTTCTCTCTCAACAGCTGAGGCCGAATACATTGCAGCAGGAAGTTGTTGTGCTCAACTTTTGTTGATGAAGCAAATGATGATGGATTATGGGTTTGATCTTGACACCTTAACTATTTTTTGTGATTGTACAAGTGCAATTAATATTTCAAAAAATCTTGTGCAACATACTAAACATATTGATATTCGTCATCATTTCATAAGAGAATTAGTTGAAAATAAAGTTCTTGTCTTGGAATATATTGAAACACATAAACAAATTGCTGATATTTTCACTAAAGCTCTTGATTCGGTTCGCTTTGATTTCCTCCGAAAATCATTGGGGGTTTGTTCTCTTTAAATTGTCTTGTTATGATGTTATCCGCTTGATCAATTGTGTGTTATTCAAAGTTAAGAAAATTGTCAATCAATTTGAAAATTTTGTTTTGTGTCAAGCTGGATAATCTGACTTGTGTTTATGAACCTTTGGTTGCATATTCTTGAGAGAAATTTAATCAATTCCTCCTAGGCATATTCGAGTAAATTAATCAATGTATAATGTTTGAGCTTCCTTTTGTGTAGCATTGTTTCAAGCTCCTGTGAAAGAATAGAGCTACATACATCAGTGTGTGAAAGCCATCTTTTGAGTAAGTTGGAACTTTGTAATTCAGAGTTATGAAGAGGATACGCTACCATAGAAAAGGGCTACCACTAGTGTAGTGTGACAGCGTCTTCATGGGTTACAATTATTATTAATATCAAAAAAGACTTATTTGTCATTGGGCAATGTCCCTTGCATACACTGTCACACACTTATGCTTGAAACAATGCAATAAAAATTGTACACAGTTTATAAAAAATAAAAAAAATGTGTGGAAGACTCATACATGTTGATTGATTCACTTAAGAATATGTGCTTGTGACTGAATTGTGGTCTATTTCTCTCGAATATTCTTTCTAATTTTTTATTTTCACAAGTGTTCTTATCCATGGTATACACTAACACTTATTCTCATTTGCTTGATTTTATTCTTATCAGGATGACTCACATTGTTCAAAGCATAATTTTTTAGGCTGAGTTTTTATTTTTGTGCATATATAAAATGAAAATTAAAAATAATAATAATAATAAAAAATTTTGACAAGGAAATTCATGGTGGACCGAATCATTGTGGTAATTATGTGAAATTATGCATTTAATTTGTGTGATTTAATATATTCTTGGTCTCCAAGGAATTTATTTTGTCCTTTTTCTTAATTTGGAATACCATGATTTGTATCTTTATTGTCTTGTACCTTGTTTAGAATTGTTAAAAAAAAAAAGGAAAAGGTCAATTAGAAGATCGTGTGGTGTATTTTTCGGTTACCTTTTTTGGATTGTCATTTTATATCTATTTCCTCTTATAAAATAATACAAAAGAAAGGGTAAGGTTTTATGTAGATCGTGTGTCTTCAAGATTGTTTCCTTTCTTGTTTAATTAAAACAATTTTTTTTAATAATAAAAAAAAGGAAACCTCTTTTTGCCGTGGGTATCCAAATTGGGTAAGTGTTGTCTTTAAAAAGCTTGTCATTACCCTATTTCTTCTCACCCACGATCTCTCTAAGTCATTTCTTCTTCTTCTAATTTTTTTTCTCTCATTTTTTTTTGTAAGTGCTTTCTTTTTTTCAGAGAAGAAAAAATGGTGAGAACTCGTGGTGCTTCCTCCAAGAAGATCCCTGCTTCTCAATCCCGAAAGGTGCCATCTCCTTCGCCTCCTCCATCTGTGTCAATGACACCTCTTTCTGTTCCAGCACCTGCCACATTTGTTGGGAAGACTTGCAAATCCAAGGCACGCAAGAAGGTGTTCTCCCTCTCTAATGAACACCCCATGGTGTTTCCAGATATCTCTGCTGACATTGTCGATGTTGCACCACCATTTGAAGTGGTGGTGCCCTCTCGAGCCAAGGACCTATCTCCTCTTTCGATTGATTCATCTCTGGCGGCTAGGGAAAAATCAAAATCTGTTTCATCTTCTTCCAAAGCTGCTGCTGCTGGGTTGCTCAAATTGACCTTGAAGCCGAGCCAGTCCAAGAAAAATTCTGTGACTCCCAAAAGGAAATTGGGGTTGGACATGTCTTCTTTCCCCTTGACTGCTACCAAGAAAAGATTGAAGGATCATCCTCCTTCTCTGTCATCCTCCGAATCTGACCCTGAGGAAGAAAAGTCCGAATCTGAAGCAACGCGTGATACCACCTTATCTGATGAAACGGTTCCTGACAATGCAGAATTAGAGGTTGAGTCTGATGAGCCAGAAAAAGAAGACAGTTTCCTTTCTGAACAAGAAGCTGCGTCTGACTCAGAACCAATTGCAACTCCTTTGTCATCCAAGGCTAAAGGAAAGAGACCTATTTCTGATCCTACACCTTCTCCAAAACGTTTAGGTGTAAATTTCAAACCTTATTCTTCAATTTTTTGTTATAATGATAATGCTCGTGATATGGTTCTCTATGCTCAAAGGAAATTTATCATTGAGAGAAATTATGTCCTGAGTGATCATCGGCCTTATCGTGTGTTAACAATGCTTCAAGATCGAAAATGGACAGGCTCTTTGGTTAAATTTACTGGTTTTGTGGATAGAATAGTCAAGGAATTCTATGTCAATCTTACTAATGAAATTATTGAACCTAAATCTTCTCTGTATAATAAAGTGTTTGTTAGGGGCAATTGGTTCTCTTTTTCTCCTCAAGACATTGCCCTTGCTTTGCATCTTCCCCTTGATGTCGAGGATGATGATGATGTTGCCTCTCTTGACAAGGACATGGTTATCACTGAATTGGTAGGGAAAAAAATGGTATGGCCATCTAATACAGTCATCTCGGTTTCCAATCTCACCTACACTTATGCTGTCCTCCATAAGTTTGCCACAACAAATTGGAAGCCCACTTCTCACACCGCCACTATCTCTTTTGATATGGCATCATTTTTGTACAAGGTGGGGACCGATCTTGGTATAAATTTGGCTTTGGTTATTCATGATCAAATCATTGGGTTTCGCAAAGGTAATAGGAAAAACTTGAATCTTCCTTTTCCTCAAGTTATTTATAAAGTGTTGAGTATGCAGAAAAAAGATCTCCAACGTGATCAAGAAGACTTGGTGGCACCCACTACTGCTGCTTCCTACAAGGCCTCTGCTCCTCCTACTGAAGCCACTGCTGCTCCATCAACCAAGAAAGTCAAGCCCCAATCTCTGAAGATTGCCTCGGATGATATTCCTCATGCCTCCTCCTCTGTTGCCACAGATTCAGGACTTGTTGCAACAGAAATAGCTGTTGTTCGAGCCTCTGTTGATTCTTTGGCTACTCGAGTGATGTCAATTGAAGGACTGCAACGTTCTGTGTTGGAGGCTATTCAATCTCTGTCCAAAGATCTAGTCGTTTAATTTTATTTTAGTTTTTGTCAATTAAACATTGATACTCTCTTTTGTTTTATGGTTTATAGTTCTTTGGCTTCTTTGAAAGACACAAAGGGGGAGAGTATATACTTTCCAAAAACCTGCTTGTTGTTGTTTTGTTTAACTCTGGACTTTCTTATTTTGCGGGGGAGTTAAGTCTAGTTTCTTTACATGTTTGTTATAAGTTAATGCATGTTTTCAGGGGGAGTTCTTTCTCTTTACTTATCACTAACATTTGTGTTGCAGGTTTTTGAATTAATTTCGTCTATCAAATTGCCAAAGGGGGAGATTGTAAAATCTTTTATTGGCATATTTGATAATATTGACAAAATTAATTAAATGAGTATTTTCGAAAAATGGGTAGTTTCCTCTTTTGTTGAAATGTGTCTTTTTATAATCAGATTATTATATATATGTTAATAAAATAAATATATAATTTCCTATAAAAGAATATATTTTCTTGAAATGGAAATTACTGGTATTTATTCTTATGTTTTGATCTGATTTATTTGTCCAGAAATCGTGTACAGCTTGCAGTGCTAATGTAGATATTGTTTCTTTATTTATTTAAGGAAACTGGGTTGAAAAACTGTCCAGGTTCAATGAATATGTTTGAACGGATTGCCAGTCTGTTTGAAACAGATTCTGACTTTCCTGTTTTGGAAGTTTTTCAATTTATTGGCTGATTGGTTTCTGATTTGTTTTCCACGAACTAGAGGGATTCTAAAAAGTATATAATCATCCTTAGGTCCCTGGTTTTTTATTATCTCTCTTGGTGTATCATTTTCCAAATATTTTTCAAGTTTTAGAGAGACTTTTTATTATGTGAAGAACTTGAGTCCAGCAAGTTCTTAGTGGTTTATTACAGTGTACTTCTGTATTGTTTTCCTTGTGTTAAATGTGCAGCTTGAACACACTTGGACATTGGTCATCAAGCTTCAGGAGAAGTCTTGTTCGTGAGTCACTTTTCGGGAGGAAAAGTGCAAGTGTTATGATTTGAAGGATGTTCAAGATCTTAGCACTTCAGAAATTTGATTAGGAGTTTAGATTACAACAGTTGCGACAAATTCAAGAGGGAGTCTTTATTTGTATAAGTCAATTTGGTTTTGTAATCGTTTAGACATTCTTCTAATAAATTTCATTCTCTGGGCGTGGCCTCGTGGACTAGTAGCAATCTGCAAAGATTGCTGATACCACGTAAAAAATTGTGTGTTCTTTACCTCATGTTCGTTTTTATCTTCTGGTCACAAACTATTTAAACATATTTGGTTTCTGTTCAAACAGTCTTTATGTCTGTTTAAACATTTCTGTAACAGGTCAACAATTAATTATTTAATTTGAATAATTAAGTTGGTAATCATAAAAAACGGAATTTCAATTTTCAAGGCCAGGCTTTGCCCTAGTGTGATCCCCACAGAGGCCTTCATGCACCTCCTGCAAGATACTTTTGGCTTCCTTTGGCAGAACACACCGTAGTAGAGGAAATGAGTGGCCACATCGGTATAGCGTACCGTTTATGATTGTGTACCTTGGAGCTTGATAGAGTACTCTCCTAACGTCTTTCCGCTCGTCAGGCAATTTTCCTGTCGTAAGATACTTTATTATGGGAGTCATCTAGGTCGAACTGATATCGATCATCTCGACCTCCACCGAGCTTTCTGCCACGCTTGGACTTTCTAAGAATTCCGCTGGTACTATGCTTAGAGTCTCAGCTTCTTTGAAGGTAGCGAGTCTATCCAGAGCATCGGCATTGGCGTTCTGCTCGTGAGAGATCTGCTCGAGCAGACTATACTCAAACTCTGATAGCTCCTTCTTGACCTTGGCCAGGTAAGCCTCCATTTGGGCCCCTCGAGCTTGATATTCCATAGATACTTGGTTTACCATGAGCTGGGAATCGCTGTAGCAGTGGACGACCTTGGCCTTCAATTCCTTTGCCACTCTAAGCCCGGCTAACAGGGCTTCGTATTCAGCTTCATTATTGGATGCCACAAACCCGAACCGCAGTGCGAAGTGGAAACAGTGCACTTCCGGGGATATTAGGATGATCCCAGCTCCGGACCCGTTCTCATTGGATGACCTGTCTATGAAGATTCTCCATAATTCCCGCACTGGTTCTCTCAAGGGCTCTTCTTGGAATCTAGTGCATTCAGCCTTGAAATCAGCCAAGGCTTGGCTTTTATCGTAGTTTGGGGTACATACAGTATCTCAAACTGGCTGAGCTCGACCGCCCATTTCAACAAACATCCCGATGTCTCAGGTTTTTGCAGCACCTGCCTTAAAGGATGATCGATCATTACGTGGATTGAATGGGATTGGAAATATGGCCTAAGTTTCCGGGAAGCCGTAATAAGGCAGAACGTCATCTTTTCCATTAGAGGATATCAAGATTCTGCTCCGAGAAGTCTCTTGCTTATATAACATACTGGCTTTTAAACTCGGTCCTCCTCCCGGACCAACACGGCACTGGCCGCATTTTTGATCACGGCTGAAAAGGTGCTATTTTGCCTTTGGTTTAGATAACACCGGTGGCTCGGCAAAATGGGTCTTCAAGTTGATGAAATCCTGCTCGCATTTCTCAGTCCATTCAAACTTTTTGCTCCCCCAAAGCAGATTGTAGAATGGCAAACACTTATCGCTGGATTTAGAAATAAACCGATTGAGGGCCGCCACCCTTCCTGTCAGACTCTGGACATCTTTATGCGACCTGGGCGAAGGCATCTCTAGTAGCGATCTGATTTTGTCCTGGTTCGCCTCTATCCCCCTGGTGTTGACTATCAATCCCAGGAATTTTCCTAATGCCACTCCGAAAGTACATTTCTGGGGGTTTAGCCTCATATTATACTTCCTTAGAATTCCAAAACATTCCTTCAGATCAGAGACATGGTTATTGGCAGTCTTTGACTTGACTAGCATATCATCAACATACACTTCCATGTTTTTTTCGATCTGATCTGCGAGCATTCTGTTAACCAACCTCTGGTAGGTCACCCCAGCATTTTTCAGCCCGAAGGGCATGACTTTATAACAGTACACATTGGTTGGAGTCATGAAGCTAGTGTGTTCCTGGTTCGCAGAGTTCATGGTGATCTAGTTATATCCAGAGTATGCATCCATGAAGGGCATGAGCTCGTGCCCTGTGGTGGCGTCCACCAACTGGTCAATCCTTGGCAAGGGGAAGCAATCCTAGGGACATACTTTATTTAGATCGGAGAAATCGATGTAGGTCCGCCATTTTCCATTTGGTTTTGGGACCAGGACAGGATTGGCGACCCAGATCGGATATTTAGCCTCGCGGATGAAGCCGCACTTCAAAAGCCTAGCTACTTCTTCTTCCAGTGCCTCAGCTCAAGTCGTACCCAGATGCCTTTATTTTTGGGATTTCGCAGGCATGCTTTTGTCCATATTTAGAGTATGCATGATGACACTCGGGCTGATTCCTATCATGTCTTCATGGGACCAAGCGAAAACATCTAGATTTTCTTGTAAAAAAGTAATCAGTTCCACCTTTCTGTCGGAGTCAAGATTTTTCCCGAGCCTAACGACCCTCGAAGCATCTTTGGGATCAATGTTTACTTCTTCGAGGTCTTTGATAGCCTGGATCTCGGACCTATCTTCACCCATCCGGGGATCAATATCCTCACTCGGGCTGATTGCCCTGCAATTGATCTGCTGAGGTTCTTCCATCCCAGGATTATCTCTGACTTCCTGGGATTCCTCTCCCTGGTCCTGCACGGCCATAGTCTACTGCTCAAGTTGTGATTTTCCCTTCATGGAAATGCTATAGCATTCCCTAGCAGCGAGCTTATCGCCTCAGAAAGTACATATTCCCGTTGATGAAAGGAATTTGATCACGAGGTGGTAGATGGAAGTTATAGCTTTGAATGCCATCAGTGTGGGCCTACCCAAGATTGCTTTGTACGCGGTCGGACAGTCCACGACCACAAACTCGAGCAGCTTAGAAATAGTTCGTGGTCCTTTGCCCAAGGTTATCACCAACTCGATCGTTCCGATAGCTGTCAAACCTTCTCCGGAAAACCCGCACAACATCATGGAGGATGCTTTTAGCTCGGCCACAGACAATCCCATTTTCTCCAATGTGGATCTAAATAGCAGGTTCACAGAGCTCCCGTTGTCGATCAAGGTCCGCCTAACTCTTAGATTGGCAAGCTGGACTGTTATGACTAGAGGGTCGTTATACGTGAACTGGACATGACTAGCGTCATCTTCAGTAAAACTGATTGGTTGTTTCTCCAATCGTTGATGTTTAGACAAATGATGATCCGGGACGAACTCTACTCCATTGTGAGACCTCAGCTCATTAACATACCTCTTCTGGGCATTTCTGCTCGTGCCTGCCAGATGAGGTCCTCCAGAGATTGTGGATATTTCTCCTCCTATTATCGGAGGAGGGGTGTCCTGACTCACCTGGGCTCCGGTCTGATTTACAGGGGCTTTCGGAGCTGATTGAACGTTTTGCCCAGTGGGCTGATTAGGGATGACTCGATTCCGGGTATACTGAGCTAAGGGCTCGGCCCTGATGAGCATCTCGATCTCATCTTTCAAATGCCTGCAATCATCGGTGTTGTGACCGATGTCATTGTGGAATTGACAAAATTTTGACGGGTCTCTCTTTGCCCTTTGATTTTTTAGAGGCTCGGGCATCTTCCACGGGAGGCGGGTAGAGTTCACTAAGAAGATACGCTCCTTGGTATCCGTGAGATTGGCGTAAGTCACATAGATCAGCTTGAATTTCTCCACGGGCTTATTTTTCTTTGAACCATTCTGGCCACCTTTTCCATTTCCCTTCCTCTTGCTTCCTCCCCCGTGGTTATTCTGGGTAACAGTTTGAGCCGTAGCTGCCACTTCCGTTACCTCTCCAACGGGCTGGGCAGGGACTTGGCTGGTTCCTGCGACCGAAGCTCGTGCCTCTTCAAGGTTGATCCATCTCTGAGCCTTGTTCAGGAACTTGTCCACTCTGTTGACGCCTTTTCTCTGGATCTCTTTCAACAGGTCGCCTCCGACAAGGATTCCTGTTCTCATCTCCATAAGCCTGGAGCTTTCATCCGCATCTCTAGCTCACGCAGCGATGCTGGCAATCCTACTCAAATAATCTTTCAGAGGCTCTCTGGGCTGCTGCTTTACATTTTCCAGGGAGTCTGCCTTTATTCAAGCTGCTTAAGAAGCTCAGAATGCCCTCTTGAAGTCCGCAGAGAAACTCTTCCACGAGCTGATAGAGTGCTTCTTGTATTGGTTGAACCATTGCCTGTCTGGTTTGACTAGAGTTGAAGGGAATACTAAGCATCTTAATTCAGGTCTGATGCTATGGGCCATCATTAGGGTATTGAACATCCCCAAGTGGTCAGACGGATCTCCATCTCCGTCGAACTTTGATAAATGGGGCATCCTGAAACCTGGTGGGTATGGTGTTGCTGCAATGTTGGGGGCGAAAAGCTCGAGCTCGTCCCCTGAGTTGTACTCATCTTTTTCCTTTTCTGATAGGAATCTTTTCATCAGTTCCTCCATCTGGCCCAGCCTCTCGAGGGTTGGGTCCTTAGTTCCCTGGGGCTGTTTAACAGCTCCCATTTGGCCGTACGCATTTGATGGGTTATTGTCCCTCCAAGCTCGAGCTTGGTTTGGTGGGGCATTCCCGTTGTCACGTAACTCGGAAGGACTTCCCTAGTGGTGAGTGCCGCTGACTCTATCGCGAGTCGGATTGATCCTTTGTGAGTTTAGGCGATCTCGCAGATCGGTATGTGGATCAACCCAAGGGTTTTGAGTAGAGCTCAGCTGATTCCTAAAATCTTTGCTGGTTTCACCACTTCGACGATCCTCCGTCCAATAACTTCCATTAGAGAAGCTCAGAGTTTGCGGTCGAGGAGGAGGATCTGGAGCGTTCTCGCGTGCTCGAGGGGCATGAGCAGGGGCATCGGGAGGAAGATTCCTCTTGCTGTTTCTATAGGCCAGGATGTCTCGAGTAGAACGATGTGGGGATGGATGCCTGATCAGTGAAGGAGGGTGTCTGATTGGTGAAGCAATTCTAGTCCCATCAGGTCGGATCAAACTAGCCCGAGGTTGATCTACGAGGACATCACGATGGATTTCGTGGTGGGGTTACCCAGGACTGTTGGTCAGCATGATTCTATTTGGGTGATAGTGGATCGTTACACCAAGTCATCTCACTTCTTGCCAGTGAGGACTACATATATAGTTGATCAATATGCAGATCTCTATGTGAGAGAGATCGTGCACCTTCATGGAGCGCCTAGGTCGATCGTGTTAGATTGGGACCCCACTTTCACTTCTAAGTTCTGGGGAAGTTTACAGAAAGCCATGGGAACACAGTTGAAGTTCAATACTGCTTATCATCCTCAGACACATGGGAAATCTGAGAGGACGATACAGATATTAGAAGACATGCTGCGGGCATGTGTGCTGGACTTTGGTGGATCTTAGAGTAAGTATCTACCTTTGATAGAGTTTTCCTACAACAACAATTATCAGTCTACCATAGGAGTTGCACCTTATGAGATGCTGTATGGTAGGAAGTGTAGATCTCCCATTCATTGGGATGAGACGGGTGAAAGGAGATACTTAGGCCCTGAGGCAGTTCAGAGGACCAGTGAGGCCATTGAGAAGATTAGCGCTCGGATGCTCGCTTCTCAAAGTAGACAGAAGAGCTATGCAGATCCCAAGCGTAGGAACGTGGAGTTCCAAGTGGGAGACTATGTCTTACTTTGAATCTCGCCATGGAAAGGGGTGAGAAGGTTTGGGAAGAAGGGCAAACTGAGCCCTAGATTCGTAGGTCCATATGAGATCCTGGAGAGGATTGGTCAGGTGGCATACAGGTTGGCCTTGCCACTGGCGTTGTCAACCGTGCATAACGTATTTCACGTTTTAGCTTTACAGAGGTATGTATCCAATGCGAATCATATTTTGAGCTAAGAAGATCTGGAGCTTGAGGCAGATCTCTCCTTTGAGCAGCAGCCAGTCCAGATACTTGACAGAAAGGACAAGGTCCTCAGGAATAAGACAATGCCTTTGGTTAAGGTATTGTGGAGGAACAGCAAGGTCGAAGAAGCGACCTGGGAGCTAGAATCACATATGCAGAGTCAGTATCCCGAGCTGTTCTGGTAAATTTTGAGGACGAAATTTCTGTAAGGAAGGGATAGTTGTAATGCCCCGAAATCCCTAATGCGGTTTAATGGCTGGATTAGTAGGCCAGGAGGGCCATAATTGTTTAATTATGCCATTAAATGATTATATGCATGTTTATGTGAATTATATTATAATATGATGTTAAATGCATGCATGTGGGTCCACATTTGAATATTAGGGCATTTTGGTAATTTGGCTCGTTGAGGACATATTTCTGTATTTTGGTGCATATTGTGATTTATGGATGAGATCCCATTATTATGGGGATATATTCGAACTATTCGGCATGAGACAGTCTTATATTGCAAATTAGTGGTTTTGTCATAACGGGGTTAATTATTGGGATATTGGATAATGAGTGATTATTTGATGATAAATTGGGAGTTATAGAGATCAAGAGAAAATTATGGAAGTTTTGACTATTTTGACCCTAGGGATGTTTTTGGGACCTCGAGCATTAGGTTTTATTTGAGGTTACTTAAGCCTGAAGTAGTTCGTCAGAAAGAAACCTTACGTTAAAAACACTTTCTTTCTCTCTCCCATTAACCTTTGTCACGTTCGTGGCAATTTCGAAGAAATCTTGAGTTCTAGGAGTCGGAATGAAGCAAGGATCGAGGCATGGCGATCCTAGGAAAGACTAGAAGCTTCTTGACTGAAGGATTTAACGAGAAACAATCTAATCAAAGGTAATCTAAGCTTTAAGTTTTGAGTTTTTAGAGTTTCTAAGCTTTGATTTGGATATTGTGAATCGATGAGTTTTTGATTCGTTTGAGCCTCGGGATTTCATGATTTTGGATCATTGGGATGTTTGGGAACTTTGATTTTTGGATTTGGAGATGTTATGGCTGGTTCCCGGGTGGGGGCTGCGGCCCTGTTCTTCGGTGCCGCAGCCCAAGCTTGAAGATGAAGATGGTGGGGTTTTGTGTGTCCTAGGGGCTGCGGCACTGAGTAGAGGGCGCCGCGGTGCTTGCTCCTGGTGTGGCTGGGGGCCGCAGCTCATGAAGGGAGGCCAATTGGGTGTTTTGATCATGGGAACTCAGTTCTAGGCCTCGGGATTGTTCCTACTACCCGGATTAGTGGGATATGGTGTCCCAGAGTCTAGATCTTGGTTTGGGAACCTTTGTTATTCATTTTATTGATGGTGTCCCATATTTGGTTATGAATAAGTGGGCTTTGGCTCATGGGTGCTATGTGGTGCAGGTAAAGGGAAAGAAAAGCTCACCCAGCCTTGAGTGGAGAGCTGATGTGGTGCTGTATACATATGCGGCCGCTTGACCACCACAGCCAAGGAGTTCTCAGAGGGACTAGGGGGTTTACCCTATTTTTGCCGCTTAGGTCGGCGAGTTGTAAATTTAAACTGTAAAGACCATTTTGAGTTGTAAATAACTTGTAAATGTTTTTATGGGCCCATGAACAGTTTTATGTTTTAAATAAAATATATCATTTCCTTTTAATTGGTTTTCCACCTTAATCTATTAATAACACCTAGAAGCACGTTTTTAACCAAAGAACTAGGGTAGCGAGTTAAATTCACGGTTCAACGTTCACAGTAACTGTCCTGGGGTAACCAGGGCGTTACAACTTGGTATCAGAGCGTGCCAAGGTTTAAGGATCTTGTAGAGTGGCTGGGCATGTACACTCACCACTGAAGACAAGCTCGACTCATGGTTTGGTAACTATTTATCTAGTTATCTGTATAACTGCTTAAATATAATATAAATGGTTTACCTGTATGCATGAGAGACCATGTTAAACTTGTGCCCTGAATATTGCATCTTCAACAACCGTGTGCTAAATAGTACTGAAATTGCTAGAACATACTTTTTAGTATCGTTGATTGTGAATTATTATGTGATATATGCTAAGTGCTAAATGTTATAACCATGTATCTATTTGTATATTTGTATGATTGTGGAGTATAATAATTATCTGCTTGTTCTTGGACCGTAAGGTGGCAAGAGGTTTAGTTATCACTACCTGACTGGCCGTATTGACTATTGTTTCGGCAATGTATAAGATGATAAGAATGAATCTGTTGACGCGGTTCTTCGCCAACAGGTAATTAAGAAAATAAGAGAAAGAGATTAGTGCTTTTTTTTTAAACAAAATAGATGAATGATCTTGGAAATGGAATGGTGACACAAAATACGTTTTTTTAGGTGGTTCAAAGGTTAAAATCCTTATACTCCACCAGTCAATATTATTGCTATATGATGTATTCTTTTACAGGGCATTTTTTACATAATAGAATCCAACCCCTTGTAACTCCCAGGATCTCCATATTTATAGGAGAAGGCACCTGGGAGTTGGTAAGAAGGTCATCCCGTGACCTTCTTACCTATCATGTCAACTCTGTGACATTCATGATTAATTCCTAAACCTGACACATAAGTGCAGTCAAATCAATAGGTAAGGGGATAATGGGCCGCACGGCCCAACCCAGTCGTGGGTGTCTGAATACGCACGTTCTTGCTGCGTGTCCGAGAAGTCAGGGATATATCAGACACATGATGTCTGATGTATGCACGTTTACCTTGTGTGGTTGACTTTATAAAGGGTCACAGCCTCCAACTCTAGCTCGTACCACGAGCTGGATGCTTCCCTCGACCTGTGGTCTTCAGAGTCCAAACTCAGTCTATTCTTGGCGAACCCTTATGTTATCTCGAGCTGAGGAGGTAGGGCCTTTCTATGGCAGCTCCGGTCTTGGGGATGTCCATGTGGTATACATGATTAGGCCGACTCTCAGCTTGCTAACAGCCCGTGGGAAAACCAGGGCGTACATCTACCCCCCAAGCCCCTGCTCGTGGTATACGACGTCACATAGGGCCACAGTAGGGGCTTTTAGGCTTCCCCATGAACTCTTCATATTCCACATTCTACGCAGGCGCCGAATACGTGGAACATCGTGGTTGGTGATGGTACGTCTTCCGAGAACCGCATTTAATGGCCTAGCCTATACTCAGCCATCATTTTGTCTTTCGAGTGGAGGGCCTTGGATCCCACATCAGGGAAATCCAACGGTCCTCCTCTCGTGGTTCTTCACGTATATAAAAGGGGTGGCCGCCTTACGCATGGGCCACCCGTTCATTTGAAATTTTCCAGAGTTTTCTCTTCTTCTTGCTCTCAAAAATCCCCCATTTTTTCCTTCCGGTTACCATCTTCGGCGTCCCAGAAATTCAGGTGCAAGGGTTCCTCTGAAGCTTTGGAATCAACTACTCCGACGAAGCCCCTACCTAGGCAATCCCTTCATCCTCTTCTCAACCAACACATACTGTAAGTCTCCTGACTGTGCACGTTTTGAAATTATTTTTCACTGTAGCTTAGGTAGATATTTACTGTAGCCACATGCAGGGTTTTGTTGGTTTTTTGTGGGAACGAAGGGTAAAAGCCTTTTAGGTTAGGGTATTGTTTGTAGTAGAAAACCGTTTAGGTGCATGGTTTATAGGATGCATTTTCTGGGGAAAATTTCTGGGTAGGATTTTTGGTATGCTGGTTTAAAGTATTCAGTATTTTGGGTGCAAAACCGGGTAGCTTAGGGGACACGCTTCACAGGCGGTTTTGCCTTCCTTGCCTACTGAAACTTTCCTTCCAAGGAAAATCTATCCTGACCCTCCTGACACACGAATTCCGAGTAATCGGGGATCTATTGGGAGCGCAGGCGTGTGTTCATAGAACCGCATGGTCTCACTCCCCACGGGCTGGGCTTACCTCAGCTCGTGTAAAGGAAACACAGATTTTTCTCCATTTTTAGGTCGCCTCCTTCTAAAATTTCTTCTTTTTGTTCGTTAGGCGACCAGATGGGACCCAAGAAGAATGCTCCCAAGAATCCTGTAGGCAGCTCTTCCTCCCTCCAAGACAAAGGAAAGGAGGTGATGGCCGAATCCCCGATTCCCAACTTCGGGCCAGCAGTGGAACAGGAGCTCGAGGTGGCTCCTGAGGCGTTCTTTGAGGCGGAGAGGATCGTCTCAAAGATTACTGACCAGGCGAGGGTAAATAGAATATTCCTCTCCCACAACATCGAGCTGGGGAGAGGATCCGTGATTGCCCGACCTCCCGCAGAAGGCGAGCGAAGCTGCGCGCTGCTTGATGAGGCGTTCTCGGCCTGGAGCAACGAACATTTCAAGGCGGGGGCCTTCCTCCCGTTGGATCAGTACTTCGCTGATTTCCTCAATTACGTGAGGTTGGCCCCATTCCAGCTCCCCCCACAACTCTTATCGTTTGTTGGCGGGGTTAAGATACTTGTTCTTGAAACAGGAGTGGGAGGTCCCCACTCCTGCAGACATTCTTTATTTCTTCTGCCTCAAGGCCAACCCGGAGCAGCGAGGGCGAGGTGATGGGTTTTACTACTTAACCCGGTTCCCCAACATGGCTGCGGTCATCGAGCTGCCCAGCCACCCCAATGACTTTAAAGATCAATTCTTTATGTCGACGGGGTTCCAAAACTGCGATCTGCACTACTTCAACCGTCCTCGTAAGTTCCTTTCAATCTTAGCTCATAAGTTAAGTACCATTTAGCTCCTCCTGTATCCCTTTCTGACTTAGATTAATTCTGCAGCTATCTTCGCGAGGACAGAGAAGTCTGTGGTCCTCGGGAACCAGTATGAGACATTCGCGGGCTTGCCCCCCAGTGAAAAGGACTATCGTCAGCTCATGATAGACGAGACGATGCTGGCCTGTAAGCTGATCTCCTTTGGCCAGACTCTGAACCTGAGGAGGCTCCGGGCGCTTCCCCCAGCTCGTGATACCAGACCTATCATCGTGGAGGAGGTCGCGGGTGATGAAGATGAGGAGGACGAGGTGCCTCTCGTGAGGACAAAGAAGCGGGCGTTGGAGGACGCCCAAAGAACGGACGAGGAGAGGATCCGGTCCGGAGCAGCCGCGGGTCCTTCTAGCCAAGGTAACCCATACAAGTTTAGGAGCTTAGATAGGGCCACTGCCGACCCCCGGCTAGCTAGGTACAATCCCAAACAGATCGTCAAACGCCATCGAAGTGACCCAGACTTAGATGAAACCCTGCTCCATTGTGTTGACCAACTTGTGCTGGATTACGAAAGTAGCCGCCGTAGGGGGACCATAGTTGTAGATAACACCCTAGCTTTTAGGTCGGTCCTATTCGAGGAGTATGGGACTAACCTTCGGTCATGGCCATCACTCCGGGAGGGTACCGTAGCTCCAGTACTTAGGCAATATGTAGAAGAGTCTAGTCTTGAGCCAGCCTCGGATCCAGAACCCGCGCCAGCAGATGGTCGTAACCGTAGACTCTTCCTCTAGCTCGGGGGGTAGGATTCCCTTTAGTACATATATATACTTGAATTTCACATTTTTTCTTTTTTTCTTCTTTTTTTTTTTGTATGACTGCTAACTTCTGTACTAACCATATCTTTGTTTTGACAGAAGAGATGTCTCAGCCCGGAGGAAAGAGTCTGCGAGCTGTGTTCACCAGGGGGAACTCCCCAGTTGGGGCCTCTGGGCCCAAAATGAAGAAGCCCCGGACGCTGAAGAAAACCGCCGGGACCCCAAACAAGTCTCCTGTAAAGGAGAAAGAGCAGCCCCCAGCTACCCAGGTCGTGGGAACTGTTCCTCCTGCTGCAGGGGGGAGAAGCATGCCCCCACCCCCTCCGCGAGCTCGTGCCTTCGTCCGGGACACAGGGGCGGAGCCTGGGACTTCAGCAATTGCACCTTCCGAGGTGCGCATCCCAGTTGACCCCAAGGACCTGGAGAAGATTCCAGAGGCCTTCCGGGGGACGGTGTATGAGACGGCGAACTACGCCGTCAGCCACATCTACAAATTCAACGAGAAGGAGCTCAAGGCCATCGAGACAAGGAGCCCAGTGGGCGTGCGGGAATCTTCATTGGGCATGGCCCTAACGGTAAGCTGACCTTACCCTTTTATGGTTTTTAATTATCATGCCTCGCCCTGTTTTTCCTTTCTCCCTTCTCTTTTTTTTTTCTAAGTCAGTTGCCTCTCCGTTTTCGCAGAGCGTCGTTGCCCTTCATCGGAGCATAGCCAGGACCAAGGCCCAGCTTGAGGATATGAGGAGCGAGCACCAGGCGGCTGTGGCCACTCACCAGACTTCCTTGCAGATGACTAAGGATGCCCTGGCGGGCGCGCAGGCTGAGCTGGAAGAAGCCCGCCCCAAGCTACAAGAGCTCAAGGCTACCTAAGCCGCCCTCTCCGCTGCGCGGGCAGACCTGGACACTGCGAAGGCCGAAGCCAAGGCTGCCCTGGAGGCCGAGCAAGCAGCTTCAGCTACCGCCATGGAGGACATGTTCTACCATTGCTAGGCCTATAACTAGGATGGAGACTTCTCCTTCTTGGCAGCGAACATCTGGGAGCCCTTGCTAAAGGGGTTCAAAGCTCGCCTCGAGAAAGAAGCTTCTTCCGAGGCTGGGGAAGTCTCCGGCGCAGCTGAGCAGGGCGAGACGGCGACCTCCACGGGGCAGCCTGGCGGAGCTTAGGGGTCTTCCTTTAATATTTTCAAAAAAAAATTTGTGTAACTTTTGCATGAGGTGTTTCCACCTCGAGACAATCTAATTATCAATTTTATTCTTAATTGACTTATTTCCTTTTGTCTATGCACTTTAGTTACTATTTTGAAAAACTTAGTTCGCGTTAATTTTTATCAATATCTCGTGCTCTTTAGGAAGAACAACAATCAATCGATTTAAATTAACTTCCAAGTTTTATGACCTGGTTATTTCCAGGAACTTAATTTAAAAACTTAGTTCGTGTTAACTTTTATCAATATCTCGTGCTCTTTAGGAAGAACAACGATAAATCGATTTAAATTAACTTCTAAGTCTTATGACCTGGTTATATCCAGGAACTTAATTTGAAAACTTAGTTCTTGTTAACTTTTATCAATCTCTCGTGCTCTTTAGGAAGAACAACGATCAATCGATTTAAATTAACTTCTAAGTTTTATGACCTGGTTATATCCAGGAACTTAATTTGAAAACTTTGTTCGTGTTAACTTTTATCAATATCTCGTGCTCTTTAGGAAGAACAACGATCAATCGATTTAAATTAATTTCTAAGTTTTTAAGGCGGCCTGGTAATATCCAGGATAGGACTTAGTTCGCGTTAATCCCCTATCAATATCTCGCGTTTTTTAAGAAAACAACGATAAATCGATTTGAATTAACTTTTAAGTCTTTAAGGTGACCTGGTTATATCCAGGTACCATATGCCCCCCAAGTATCTGGGAAAGGATCTTTCGTGGTTACTTTAGATTACACTTGTAAACATGTACAATCGTAAATGAAAAGTCAATTCTCATTGCGTAATACATATAAAATGTCCTTTTAGGCCTTACAAGGGAGTTATTGATAATATCTCTTTAAATGGACGGCGTTCCAAGTCCGTGGGACTGCCCCTCCATCAAGCCGAGCTAATTTATAAGTTCCCTCTTTAATGACCTCGATGACTTGATATGGTCCTTCCCAATTCGGTCCCAATACTCCATCTTTGGGATCCTTCCCCGCTAAGAAAACTCTTCTGAGGACCAGGTCGCCAATGCTGACGGCGCGCTTTTTGACTTTTGAGTTGAAATAACGAGTGATTTTTTGCTGATAATGTGCGAGCTGGAGCTGCGAATCTTCTCGTCTTTCATCAATCAAGTCTAGGGAAGTGCAAAGTAGCTCGTGGTTGCGATCTTGGTCGTATGCATGGACCCTATGCGAAAGTATCTTAATCTCCACGGGGAGGACTGCCTCACTCCCAAAAGTCAGAGAGAAAGGAGTATGACCCGTATGAGTCCGGTGCGAGGTCCGGTATGCCCAGAGAACTTGGGGGAGCTGTTTTGGCTAGACCCCCTTGGCTTCGTCTAGTCTCTTCTTGAGGCTCGCCTTTAACGTCTTGTTGACGGCCTCGACCTGGCCATTCGCCTGAGGATAGGCCACGGAGGAGAAACTTTTCACAATTCCGTACCTTTCGCAAAATTCGGTGAAGAGGTCGCTGTCGAACTGAGTCCCATTGTCGGAAACGATTTTCTTGGGCAGTCCGAATTGACAGATAATGCTCTTAACCACGAAGTCGAGGAATTTTTTGGAAGTTATTGTTTCCAAAGGTTCCGCCTCAGCCCACTTCGTAAAGAAGTCGATGGCCACCCCGGCGTAGCGGACCCCGCCTTTTCCAGTAGGGAGGGCGCCAACTAAGTCGATTCCCCAAACTGAAAACGGCCATGGGGAAGAGATCATCTTCAGCTTGACTGGGGGAGCTCGGGCAACTGAGGTGAACCGCTGGCACTTGTCGCATTTTTTGACATAAGAGATCGAATCCTTGGACAGAGTGAGCGAGTAATATCCTTGCCTCAGGACCTTCAGGGCCAAGCTTTGCCCCCCAGTGTGATCTCCGCAAAAACCCTCATGCACTTCCTACAGGATGGCCTTTGCCTCACCTAGAAGAACACATCGTAGGACAGGTAGGGAGTGTCCACGTCGGTACAGCACCCCGTCTACTATCGTATACCTGAGAGCTTGATACAATGCTCGTCGTGCATCATTACGCCCTTCAGGTATCTTCCCCTCGGTGAGATACTCAAGGATAGGGGTCATCCAGGTCAGCCTAGCGTCGATCATCTCGACCTCCGTCTGGACTTCTTCTATACTTGGTTTCTCCAAGAATTCTATTGGCACTAACCCCAAGGTCTCCCTTTCCCCGGAGGTGGCGAGCTTTGCAAGAGCGTCGGCGTTAGCGTTCTGCTCCCGAGGTATCTTCTCGATTGAGCCTTGCCCAAACGCGGACAGCTCAACTTTTACCTTTGCCATGTAAGCAGCCATCTTGGGTCCTCGTGCCTGATACTCGCCTAGAACCTGGTTTACCACGAGCTGGGAATCACTGAAACACTGAACGGAGCTCGCCTTCAGCTCCTGGGCTATCCTCAGCCCGGCCAGCAAAGCTTCGTATTCAGCCTCGTTGTTGGAGGCTTTGAATCCGAATCTCAGCGCCGAGTGGAATATATGTCCCTCAGGGGATATCAAAATGATTCCAGCTCCGGAGCCGTTCTCGTTGGACGAACCATCCACGAAGATCCTCCACGACGCCTGGATCGCGGTGACCTGGGGTGAGTCTTCTGTAGGATCCTCCTGGAATCCTGTGCACTCTGCTACAAAATTGGCCAGGGCCTGGCTTTTTATGGCAGTTCGTGGGGTGTACAAAATTTTGAACTGACTGAGTTCGATGGCCCACTTTAACAAACGTCCCGATGCTTCAGGTTTTTGCAAAACCTACCTTAAAGGTTGATCGGTCATGACGTGTATTGAGTGGGATTGGAAGTACGGCTTGAGCTTTCGAGAAGCCGTGATGAGGCAGAACGCAAATTTCTCCATCAACGGGTACCGGGATTCAGCTCCGAGAAGTCTCTTGCTGATGTAGTAGACTGGTCTCTGAATCCGGTCTTCTTCTCGGACCAATACGGTACTAGCTGCATCCTCTGTGACAGCTAGGTAGAGAAAAAGAGGCTCTCCTGCTTTTGGTTTGGATAATATGGGTGGCTCGGCCAGATGTGCCTTCAGGTCGAGGAAAGCGCTTTCGCACTCTTCTGTCCATTCGAACTTCTTATTTCCTCGGAGTAGGTTGTAGAATGGCAGGCACTTATCGGTGGATTTTGAAATAAACCGATTGAGGGCTGCCACCCTTCCTATCAGGCCTTGGACATCTTTGCGCGACCTGGGTGAGGGAAGCTCGAGCAATGATCTGATCTTGTCGGGGTTTGCCTCGATTCCCCGGGTATTGATGATGAAGCCCAGGAATTTTCCCGATGCGACTCCAAAAGTGCATTTCTGTGGGTTAAGCCTCATGCCATACTCCCGTAGTATCTTAAAGCATTCTTCCAGGTCGGAAACATGGTTATTGGCAGTCTTTGACTTGACCAGCATGTCATCAACGTACACTTCCATGTTCTTCCCGATTTGGTTTATGAACATTCTATTTATTAACCTTTGGTACGTAGCACCAGCGTTCTTCAGCCCGAACGGCATGACCTTGTAACAATAAACGTTAGTCGGGGTCATGAAGCTGGTGTGCTCCTGGTCCGCCGGATTCATGGCAATCTGATTGTAGCCTGAGTACACGTCCATAAAGGACATGAGCTCGTGCCCTGTCGTGGCATCCACCAGTTGGTCAATCCTTGGCAATGGAAAAAAATCCTTGGGGCAGGCTTTATTCAGGTCGGAGAAGTCGATGCAGGTCTGCCACTTCCCGTTTGGCTTCGGGACCAGCATGGGGTTGGCGACCCAAATCGGAAACTTGGCTTCACAGATAAAGCCGCACTTCTTGAGCCGGGCTACTTTTGCCTCTAACGCTTCAGCCCGGGTTGTTCCTAGGCGTCTTTGCTTCTGGGACTTTGCAGGAACACTTTTATCCAGATGAAGGGTGTGCATGATGACACTCGGGCTGATTTCCACCATGTCCTCGTGTGACCACGCAAACACATCCAGGTTGTCCTGCAGAAATTTAGTCAGCTCCGCCTTCCTCTTGCTACAGAGGTTTTCCCGAGCTTGACCATTCGTGAAGGATTCTGCGGATCAATGTTTATTTCCTCGAGCTCCTCAATAGCCTGGAGCTCGGACCTGTCCTCGCCTATTCGGGGGTCAATATCCTCACTTAAGACGATATTTTCCCCTTTGGCCCTATGAGGTTTTTCAATCTCAGGATCAGCTAAGGGTTCTTGAGATTCCTCTCCACCACCTTGGATGGACATTGCTAGCTGCCCGGGTTTCGATTTTCCCTTCATGGAAATGCTGTAGCATTCCCTGGCAGCGAGCTGATCACCATGGACAGTGCATATTCCCGTGGAAGTAGGGAATTTCATCACGAGGTGGCGAATGGAAGTGACGGCCTGAAAGGCTATGAGCATGGGTCTTCCCAGAATTGCGTTGTATGTGGCGGAGCAGTTGATGACCAAGAACTCGAGGAGTTTGGAGATTGTCTGAGGTCCTTCTCCTAGGGTTATCACCAACTCGATTGTCCCTATAGCCGCTGATCCTTCTCCCGAAAAACCATACAGCATCATGGAGGTCGCCTTCAGCTCGGCGACAGTCAGACCCATCTTCTCCAGCGTGGACCGGAATAGAAGGTTGACCGAGCTCCCATTACCAATCAGCACCCTCCTAACCCTTCGGTTAGCGAGCTGAACTGCTACGACCAGAGGGTCGTTATGAGGGAACTGGACATGGTCCGCTTCTTCTGTAAAAATGATCGGTTGCTTCTCCAATCGCTGCTGCTTTGGCAGGCGCTGCTCCAGGACGAACTCTACTCCATTATGTGCCTTGAGTTCGTTTACGTACCTCTTCTGGGAACCCCTGCTCATGCCAGCCATATACGGACCTCCAGATATTGTGGACATTTCTCGTCCTATCACGGGAGGAGAGACGTCCTGATCTACCCGAGACCTAGGCTGGCTGGCTGGGACTTCCGGAGTAGGTCGACTTGCTGGAACCCTGTTCTGCGCGTACTGATCCAAGGGGCCAGCTCGAATGAGAGTTTCGATCTCATGTTTCAAGCGCTCGAGGGTTTGGTCCTGATTTCCTTGGTGATTCTGGGGCAGTTCAACAGCTCCGGATCCATTGTACATATTTGGTGGGTTATTGCCCCTCCTATCTTGAGATAGGTTATTTGGGGCATTCCCTCCGTTACGTACTTCGGACAGGGCTCCCCCTGAGCGGGCATGGCTATCACCTCCTTCTGGCTCTCCTCTATGAGAGTTTATGCGATCTCGCAGGTCGCCTCCCTGGGTGGCTTGAGGACTTTGTGCCGAGCTTAAACGCTGGTGCAGGTCTCCGCCAGAGAGGTCACTCCGGCGACTGCCGGTCCAGTAGCTCCCGTTAGAAAAACTCGGAGTTCGCCTTTGGTGGTGAGGATCCGTGCTTTCTCTCGGTGCCCTACTACGTCGGGAAGGCCTTGCGAATGGCGGGTTTCTCCTGCTACTTCCATAGGCTGGAATATCTCGGATGGGCCGAGGAGGAGATGGATATCTTATTGGTGAGGGAGGATGCCTGACTGGAGATGCGATCCTGGTTCCATCAGGTCGGATCAAGTTAGGTGGGGGCCTCGCGGCCCTGCCAACACGCGGGTCCTGCGCCTGGCGATCTAGACGAGGCGCAGGACGGCTGGTGGGGACGGGCTGATGCTGTGAGCCCTCCCCGGATCTCCTTCTAGAACTTCCTCGAGCTCTCTTGGGCGCGCTCGAGGCTGGTTGGGAGCTGGGAGTTGAAGTTCGAACCGAACGGCTGTACTGCTGTTGTTCGAATCTAGGCATTTCTTCGAAGTTTGCCTCTCGATGGTGTGATGAGGGAATGGAGTTGGCTGTCGGAGGCCTGTCCGAGTGGCTATGCCTGGACCGATTACCTCGGCAGGACTTACGAGTCTCGCCTTGCCTTTTTTCGACGTTAGCGTCGGTTGTAAGAGGGGGTAGTCGGGCCAACACATCCTTGATCTGCTGATTAGCTGTTGCTAGCTGGCTCCTCAGCTGAGCAATCTCCATCTCCACCACCGTGTAATAACCTGGGTTCGGATTAGGTGGCCGGGGCGTCGTGCTTCCAGTATATCTTGGCCCACCGGGTGCTTGCCCGGCCGCTGTTGGACCTCAGGAATTTGATCGCTGGGGATGGCGGTATAATGAGCCTCCTGCTCATCATGTTGTTCCGTCTCGTTACCGTGTCAGGATCGAGTGGTCACCATAGTTGGATGTTTGCGACAGCACCAATCTAACTTGCTCTCAATGAGAGCACCAAACTATTGACGCGGTTCTTCGCCAACAGGTAATTAAGAAGATAAGAGAAAGTGATTAGTGCTTATGTTGAACTGAAATAGATGAATGATCTTGGAAATGGAATGGTGACACAAAATATGTTTTTTTAGGTGGTTCAAAGGTTAAAATCCTTCTACTCCACCAATCAATATTATTGCTATATGCTGTATTCTTTTACAGGGTATTTTTTACATAATAGAATCCAACCCCTTGTAACTCCCAGGGTCTCCATATTTATAGGAGAAGGCACTTGGGAGTTGGTAAGAAGGTCATCCCGTGACCTTCTTACCTATCATGTCAACTCTGTGACATTCATGATTAATTCCTAAACCTGACACATAAGTGTGGTCAAATCAATAGGTAAGGGGATAATGGGCCACACGGCCCAACCCAGTCGTGGGTGTCTGAATACGCACGTTCATGCTGCGTGTCCAAGAACTCAGGGATATATCAAACACGTGATGTTTGATATATGCACGTTTACCTTGCGTGGTTGACTTTATAAAGGGTCACAGCCTCCAACTCTAGGTCGTACCATGAGCTGGACGCTTCCCTCGACCTGTGGTCTTCAGAGTCAAACTCAGTCTATTCTTGGCGAACCCTTATGTTATCTCGAGCTGAGGAGGTAGGGCCTTTCTATGGCAGCTCCAGTCTTGGGGATGTCCATGTGGTAGACATGATTAGGCCGACTCTCAGCTTGCTAACAGCCCGTGGGAAAACCAGGGCGTACAGAATCCAGGACAGACAGATACATCAACTGGCCAGAGTGATCAAGGCTAAAATAATAATAGTCAGGGTTAAGAGAATGACCAGGGACATATTCCACAGCCAGCTCCTGCAAACTGGCAACAGTTAATTAGCGATCTGCAGGCTACAGTGTTGAGATATGGAGAAGAACTCTGCCTCCTGAGACAACAGCAAGCTCCTGTGGTGGCCAGTGTATCAGAGGCACCTCCTATGTCGGTGCCGGCAGCTACTTGAGGTTGGTAATAAATGGGAGCCTCTCTATGAAAGGTGCAAAATGCAGCAACCTCTAGTTTTCAAAGGTAGTGTAGATCCTGCCAAGGCAGAGCAGTGGATGAGTATGATTACCACCATCCTGGACTTCATGAGGGTGACTGGTAATGAGAGAGTGGCCTGTGCCACTTATATGTTTCGGGAGGATGCCCGAGTTTGGTGGGAGGTTATTACCCAGACCAGAATCGCTAATGCCTTGAGTTGGGAAGAGTTTCATACTTTGTTTAACGAGAAATATTATAATGATGCCATTAGGGAGGCAAAGGCTGAGGAGTTCATCAGATTGCTTCAGGGATGTTTGTCAATGACTGAGTATGCCATGAAGTTTGATCGTTTGGCGAAGTTTGCCATGGAGCCAGTGCCCACTGATGGGACCAGAAGGGGGAGATTTCTCCAGGGGCTACAACCCAGATTAGCCCGTGATGTTCGTATTACCACTTGGCTGGGGTTACTACCTATGCATAGGTGGTCGAGAAGGCACTCACAACTGAGAGTGTAGAGAATAAGATCTGGCGAGATAGTGCAGCTAGAAAGGAGTTCAAGAGGACAGGTCCTCCATTTGTGGGTTCAAGTAGGGGTGGAGGCCCCAGTGATCAGAAGAGGAAGGTTCCTGACACCTTCCCAGTTCCAGGTCCTGATAGACGACCCCGTGGTGTTTCAATGGGTCATCCATGTGGTAATGAAGCCTGGAAGTCTTATCCCAAATGCCTTAGATGCAAGAGGCATCATTTGTGAGAGTGTAGGGCAAGGACATGCTTCTCATGTGGAGTAGTGGGTCATCTTAAGAAGGACTGCCCTAAGGAAAGAAGAGAAGAACCCAGGAAAGCGGACAGCTTGGCCCCAGTTCGAGTGTTCGCATTGACACAAGCGGAAGCTGAGGCTTCCCGCTCAGCAGTTACAGGTCAGCTTCTTAGTGTTGGAACCCCGTATAATGTTTTGATTGATTCTGGTGCTACACATTCTTTTGTTGCTAGTAGAATTATTGAAAGACTGTGTAGACTTTGTGATTTTTATACTGTGGGGTTTGGAACTTTGTTACCCACTGGGGAATTAGTGGTATCCAGGAGATGGGTCAGATCTTTGCCAGTGACAGTGGAAGGTAGAGAGTTATCAGTGGATTTGATAGAGTTGGTTATGACTGACTTCAACATGATATTAGGTATGGATTGGTTAGTAAAGTATGGGGCAACCAATGATTGCAGAAGGAAGATGGCCACCTTTGATCCTGAAGGTGAGGATCCTTTTGTGTTTGTTGGTACTGTGCATGGACCTCGCATACAATTGATTTCTGTATTGAGGGCTAGGGATCTATTGCAAGAAGGTTGCATTGGGTTTTTAGCCAGTGTGGTTGATACCACTCAGGTCATGCCAGTGAGACCAGAAGATACCAGACTTGTTGAGAGATAGAGTTCGTGATAGAACTGGCACCAGGGATGGAGCCAATGTCTAAAACACCTTACAGAATGGCCCCAGCTGAGTTGAAAGAATTAAAGGTACAGTTGCAAGAACTGTTGTTGAATTTGGGTTTTATCAGACCTAGTTTCTCTCCTTGGGGTGCGTCGGTTCTGTTTGTAAAAAAGAAGAAAGGTTCTTTGAGGAAGTGTATTGATTATAGAGAACTGAATAAGCTAACAATCAAGAATAAGTATCCTTTGCCAATGATAGATGATCTATTTGATCAATTGCAAGGCAAGACGATATTCTCAAAGATCAATCTTCGTTCTGGTTATCATCAGTTGAGGGTCAAGGAGGGAGACATACCAAAGACTGCTTTTCGTACCAGGTATGGGCATTATGAGTCCTTAGTCATGTCTTTTGGATTGACTAATGCCCCTGCTGCTTTTATGGATCTGATGAACAGAGTGTTCAAGGATTATCTGGATCAGTTTGTGATCATTTTCATCGATGATATCTTGGTTTATTCTCAGTCTGAGTCAGAGCATGAGCGACATCTGAGGTTGGTTCTACAGAGACTGAGGGAACACAGATTGTTTGCAAAGTTCAAGAAATGTGAGTTCTGGTTATCTCAGGTATCCTTTCTTGGGCACATTGTTAATAAGGAGGGGATTAAAGTAGATCCAGTGAAGATTGGAGCGGTCAGAGATTGGCCAAGGCCGAAGAATGCTTCTGAGGTTAGAAGTTTCCTTGGATTGGCAGGTTATTATAGGCGTTTCGTGGAAGGGTTCTCAAAGATTTCTACTGCATTGACTGAGCTGACACGCAAGAGTCATAAATTTGTGTGGTCAGATAAATGTGAGAATAACTTCCAGGAACTGACGCAGAGATTGATTACAGCTCCGATTCTGAGTCTTCCGACAGATTAGGAGAAGTTTGTGATTTACTGCGATGCCTCTCATCAGGGTTTGGGTTGTGTTCTGATGCAGTCAGAGAAAGTAATTGCGTATGCCTCACGTCAGTTGAAGGAGTATGAAAAGAGATATCCCACTCATGATTTGGAGTTGGCGGCTGTAGTCTTTGCTTTAAAGATATGGAGGCATTATCTTTATGGAGAGAAGTGTGAGATTTATACAGACCACAAGAGCCTGAAATACTTCTTCACGCAGAAACATTTGAATATGAGACAAAGGCGTTGGCTGGAGTTAGTAAAAGATTATGATTGTGAGATTTTGTATCATCCAGGAAAAGCCAACGTGGTAGCTGATGCTTTAAGCCGGAAGGGTCCGAGACAGATTTATAGTGCGAGGCTGATAGCTAGAGAGTTAGCAGATGACATGACCAGAGATGGTATAGAGTTGCTGGTGGACCAGTTGGCCAATATTACGCTACAGTCTACACTATTAGAGAGAATCAAAGAGGATCAGTTGAGAGATCCACAACTGATCAAGATCAAAGAGGGTGTTTTGGCTGCATCATCCAGAGATTATACAGTGTCTGATTTAGGCTTGTTGAGATACAAAGGGCGGATATGTGTTCCTTTAGACACTGCTATGAGGCGAGAGATTCTGGAAGAATCTCATACTACACCTTACTCTTTACATCCAGGCACCACGAAGATGTATCAAGATGTGATATTGTTGTATTGGTGGCCGGGGATGAAGAGGGATGTAGTGGAATATGTGGCTAAGTGCTTGAAATGTCAACAGGTCAAGGCTGAGCATCAGAGGCTGGCAGAGTTATTGCGGCCTCTGGATATCCCAGAGTGGAAATAGGAGGACATCATGATGGATTTCGTGGTGGGGTTACCCAGGACTGTTGGTCAGCATGATTCTATTTGGGTAATAGTGGATCACTACACCAAGTCAGCTCACTTCTTGCCAGTGAGGACTACATATACAGTTGATCAGTATGCAGATCTCTATGTGAGAGAGATCATGCGCCTTCATGGAGCGCCTAGGTCGATCGTGTCAGATCGGGACCCCACTTTTACTTCTAAGTTCTGGGGAAGTTTACAGAAAGCCATGGGAACACAGTTGAAGTTCATTACTGCTTATCATCCTCAGACATATGGACAATCTGAGAGGACGATCCAGATATTAAAAGACATGCTGCGGGCATGTGTGCTGGACTTTGGTGGATCTTGGAGTAAGTATCCACCTTTGATAGAGTTTTTCTACAACAGCAGTTATCAGTCTACCATTGGAGTTGCACCTTATGAGATTCTGTATGGTAGGAAGTTCAGATCTCCCATTCATTGGGATGAGACAGGTGAAAGGAGATAATTAGGCCCTGAGGCAGTTCAGAGGACCAGTGAGGCCATTGAGAAGATTAGAGCTTGGATGCTCGCTTCTCAAAGTAGACAGAAGAGCTATGCAGATCCCAAGCGTAGGAACGTGGAGTTCCAAGTGGGAGACTATGTCTTCCTTAGAGTCTCGCCATGGAAAGGGGGGAGAAGGTTTGGGAAGAAGATTGGTCAGGTGGCTTACAGGTTGGCCTTGCCACCGATGTTGTCAGCTGTGCATAACGTGTTTCACGTTTCAGCTCTTCGGAGGTATGTATCTAATGTGAATCATATTTTGAGCTAAGAAGATCTGGAGCTAGAGGCAGATATCTCCTTTGAGGAGCAGCCAGTTCAGATACTTGACAGAAAGGACAAGGTCCTCAGGAATAAGATGATACCTTTGCTTAAGATACTGTGGAGGAACAGCAAGGTCGAGGAAGCGACCTGGGAGCTGGAATCACATATGCAGAGTCAGTATCTCGAGCTGTTCCGGTAAATTTCGAGGATGAAATTTCTGTAAGGAGGGGATAATTGTAATGCCCCGAAATCCCTAATGCGGTTTAATGGCTGGATTAGTAGGCCGGGAGGGCCATAATTGTTTAATTAACCCATTAAATGATTATATGCATGTTTATGTGAATTATATTATAATATGATGTTAAATGCATGCATGTGGGTCCACATTTGATTATTAGGGCATTTTGGTAATTTGGCCCGTTGAGGGCATATTTGTGTTTTTTGGTGCATATTGTGATTTATGGATGAGATCCCATTATTATGGGGATATATTCGAGCTATTCGGCATGGGACGGTCTTATATTGCAAATTAGCGGTTTTGTCATAATGGGGTCAATTATTGGGATATTGGACAATGAGAGTGATTATTTGATGATAAATTGGGAGTTAATTAGATCAAGAGGAAATTCTGGAAGTTTTGACTATTTTGCCCCTGGGGATGTTTTTGGGACCCCGAGCATTAGGTTTTATTTGATGTTACTTAAGCCTGAAGTAGTTCGTCAGAAAGAAACCTTACATTAAAAATATTTTCTCTCTCTCTCCCGTTAACCTTTGTGACGTTCGTGGCGATTTCGAAGAAATCTTGAGTTCTAGGAGTCAGAATAAGGCGAGGATCGAGGCAATGTGATTCTAGGAAAGATTAGAAGCTTCTTGACCGAAGGATTTAACGAGAAACAACCTAATCAAAGGTAATCTAAGTTTTGAGTTTTTAGAGTTTCTAAGCTTTGATTTGGATTTTGTGAATCGATGAGTTTTTGATTCGTTTGAGCCTCGGGATTTGATGATTTTGGATCATTGGGATGTTTGGGAACTTTGATTTTTGGATTTGGAGATGTTTAGGTATGTTTTTGGAAGATTTTAAATGGGAGAAAACGGAGTTATGGCTGGTTCCTAGGTGGGGGCTGCGACCTTATTCTTGGGCGCCGCGGCCCAAGCTTGAAGATGAAGAAGGTGGGGTTTTGTGTGTGCTGGGGGTCGTGGCACTAAGTAAAGGGCGCCGTGGTGCTTGCTCCTGGTATGGCTGGGGGCCACGACTCAAGGTTCTGGGGCCACAACTCATGAAGGGTTTTGAAGCCAATTGAGTGTTTTGATCATGGGAACTCAATTTTAGTCCTCAGGATCATTCCTACTACCCGGATTAGTGGGATTCGGTGTCCCAGAGTCTAGATCTTGGTTCGGGAACCTTTGTTATTCATTTTATTGATGGTTTCCCATATTTGGTTATGACTAGGTGACCGCTAAAGGACTTCAAGGTTAATTGTTCTCAAGGGTCGTTCTTTTATTTATTCTCGCTCGAATCAGAGGTAAGAAAACTGCACCCTGTGTATATGACATGTGTGATTGTTGTAGAGGCATGTTGGTTATTAAATGTGGACATTGATTGCATATTAAATGCTTAGCAAATCTTGCTTATTTGTGTATGGCACTGACTATTCGAAATTGGCACTGGTCGCGTATTACTGACTTGAGAGTCAGAAATGGCATAAGCGTCATGAACGCAGAGCCGATAAAAGATTAGAGCTAATCGATATTAGCGTTGAATGATTCTAGGAGCATTAATGCTGGACCGACCCTAAGGTCGATCAAAATTATAAGCGCTTCACTAGTCTAAGACTAGTTACTCAGAGCCAGGGCCAAAAGCCTAGGTGACTGCTTGTCACGTAGCTAGGAAGCAGAATCCCATGGTTGTGACTCTATGGTCATGCGGTAGGTTATATTGGTGACTATTTCATCGAGCACCTATCTCGATAAGCTAGTGAAAGGATTACTTATTTGTAAAGCCTAGGTGACCCTATCGTCACATGGCTAATGGGAACGGAACCCACCTTAGTGACTTTTATCACTATCACTCCTTTATTTTGGACTGAAAGTCCTGAATGATTATTACGATCATTGTTCATATAATATATTTATGCAATATTGTATTTCTTGCTGGGCTTTGGCTCATGGGTGCTATGTGGTGCAGGTAAAGGGAAAGAAAAGTTCACCCAGCCTTGAGTGGAGAGCTTAAGTGGTGTTGTATACATATGCGGCCGCTTGACCACCACGGCCAAGGAGTTCTCAGTGAGACTAGGGGGTTTACCCTATTTTTTCCACTTAGGTCGGCGGGTTGTAAATTTAAACTGTAATGACCATTTTGAGTTGTAAATAACTTGTAAATGTTTTTATGGGCCCATGAACAGTTTTATGCTTTAAATAAAATATATCATTTCCTTTTGATTGGGTTTCCACCTTAACCTATTAATAACACCTAGAAGCACATTTTTAACCAAAGAACTCGGGTAGCGAGTTAAATTCACGATTCAACATTCACAGTAACTGTCCTGAGGTAACCAGGGCGTTACAATAGTCTTCATTTTGGAACTGGAAAACTTACTTTGTATCGTAACTCTCTTTTGGTTGGAAATGGAACTTTATGTGGAAATTTATATAAACTTGATTTGCATGATGTTGCTTCTGTTTCTTCTACTTCGTGTCTTAATACTATTGTTGGTTCTAAACGTGGAAGATTAGATTTAAAATATTCTATGTTATGGCACAAACATTTAGGCCATCTCTCTAGAGACAGAATGGAAAGGTTGATCAAAGATGGGGTACTTCAAGATCTGGATTTTTCAGATTTCACTGCCTGTGTTGTTTGTATTAAAGGAAAATTAACTGCCAAGGTTAGAAAGAGTAAAACAAACAGGTGTATAGTCTTGTTGGATTTGATTCACACTGCTATATGTGGACCATTTGTTCCACCTGCCATGGGTGGTTATAGATACTTCATCACCTTTATTGATGATTTTTCCTGGTATGGCCATGTAGAGCTCATTTGTGAAAAATCTGAATCTTTTGATGCGTTTAAGATTTTTAAGACAAAGGTTAAGCTTCAAAAGGGGAAGAAGATCAAGGAAGTTAACTCCGATAGAGGTGGATAGTATTATGGGCGTTATGATGAAAATGGAAGGAACCCGGGCCTTTCGCTAGGTAATTACAGGAATGTGGCATTGATGCAAGATATACAATGCCAGGAACACCCCAACAAAATGGAATTGCTGAAATGGTTTACTCTTCTTGACATGGTGCGATGTATGTTGATCCATTCTAGTTTGCCAGAGTTTTTATGGGGTGAAGCATTAAAGACTGCAGCTTATATCTTGAATCAAGTGTCCAACAAGTTTGTCCCAAAGACGCCTTATGAGCTATGGTCAAGTATGAAACCAAGCTTGCGTCATTTTCATGTTTGGGGTTGCAAAGCAGAAGTGAGGCCCTACAATCCACAATCTAAGAAACTTGATCCAAAGACCATTAGTGTCTATTTTGTGGGCTACACCATAGGATCACAGAGTTCTAGATTTTACTTCCCATCCCACACCACCAGAGTTATAAAATCAGATAGAGTTGTCTATTTTGAAGATGAATTTGGTTCAAGTCAAGGGAAATTGTTTTCAGGGAAGAACGCATTTTATCCTTGTACCTGTCGCTTCCGCTCCTATTGATGACCCTATGATTGAACAGATTCCAGTAGAAACTCACGATGAACCTCAGAATCAAGAACAAGGTGAAAATATTGATGTTGAGGATGATGAAGTTATGGTGAGAAGATCACAGAGAACCCGCATGCCTGCTATTCCTAATGACTACCTTATCTATTTGCTGGAACTCAATCAGATGGATATGAGGACCACCTTCTTGAATGGAGATTTGTTTGAAGATGTTTGCATGACTCAACCTGTTGGTTTTGAGACGTCTGTCAAAGAACACATGGTTTGCAAGCTCAAGAATTCCATATATGGGCTTAAACAAGCATCAAGGCAGTGGTATCTCAAGTTTGATATGATTGTCACTACAAATGGCTTCAAGAAAATGTAGTAGATCAATGTATATACATGAAGATTAGTGGGAGCAGCTTTATTTTTCTAGTATTGTATGTTGATGACATCCTGCTTGCATCTAATAATTCTGACCTGCTGTTTGAGACAAAACAAATTTTGTTTAGCCATTTTGAGATGAAGGATCTTGGTGAAGCCTCGTATGTGCTTGAGATTCAGATTCTTTGGGATAGGGCTAATGGTATTCTTTGTTTGTCTCAGAAGACTTACATTGATCGAACCTTGAAAAGATTCCATATACATGCTTGTTCTCCTGGGAAGGCACCAATAGTGAAGGGTGACAAGTTCTCAAAGGCTCAATGTCCAAAAAATGATAATGAGAGAGATGAAATGAAAGTCGCTCAGTCGTTCCTTATCCGTCACTGGTTGGTAGCTTGATGTATGCTCAAGTATGCACACGCCCTGATATTGCTTGTGTTGTCGGCGTGTTAGGTAGATACATGAGTGACCCTGGACTTAGCCATTGGAAAGCGGCTAAGAAAGTCATGAGGTATCTTCAGGGTACTAAGGATCATATGTTGACTTACCGACGAGCTGACACTCTTGATATAGTTGGGTTCAGTGACGCCGATTATGCAGGTTGCGTGGATGATAAAAAGTCCACTTCAAGCTACATTTATATGATGGCTGGAGGAGCTGTTTCATGAAAAAGTGTCAAGCAGACAGTCACAGCTTCATGTACGATGGAGGCAGAGTATATGGCGTGTTATGAGGCTACTTGTCAAGAAATATGGCTGCGGAATTTCATTTCATCATTGAGTGTTGTAGACTCTATTTTGAGGTCGCTGAAATTGTATTGTGACAACTCCACAACAGTAGCTTTCTCTAAGAACACTAGGAGTACTTCTCGCTCAAAGCATATTGATAGAAAGTACTATTTTGTTAAAGAAAAAGTCGCTGAGTTCCTCATTTCTATTGAGTACACGCCTACCACTGGCATGTTAGCAGACCCACTAACAAAAGACTTACCTATATGTGTGTTTTTAGAGCACGTTGCCGAATAGGATTGTCAGGAGCCTAGCTTGTTGAGCTCAGTGGGAGTTTTGTTATTTATGTATTGAACATGCTAGTATTTTGTATGGATTGCTTATAGCTTGTGTTTTGTTCTGAACATGCATAATGATAATTGAAGTCACTTCTTATTGTTGTTATTATGTAGATATGTTTATATATATATATATTATTGTTCATCGAAGTGATAGGTACAAAAGGAGATGAATGCGCATAGTCTCAATCTGTCGTACCTCATGCATGTTTGATTTGATAGTTAATGGTTGTTATGATATTTAAATGTCTAGAGGGCCAAGTCATATGTAATATTTGTATCCCATCGGTATGATATTATGTATGATTTATTTGACTGCCATATGTGTGTTAGACAATATTGTGGTGATTTGATTATATTGTCCAAGTGGGAGAATGTTAGAATTATTATCATGGACTAATATAATCACAAACATTATTCCACAATCACAACCATTAACTAAAGTACCTATTAATTACCAATAACCATAATGGGATGGTTCACAGTTACTAATTGCATTAGAGGCACATAGTGGCACCCTAATGACTATATGTTGGCCCATTAAACTATAGTTCACCACCACTATCATAATGAGCCTAATTAATCCACTAATACCCCCTAGGGTAAGAGGGCATAATAAATGAGAGGGCATGAAGTTGCATTAGAGTGTGTGGTGGTATTTTGGTAAGGGTTGCTTTCCATTGGTCTTTTATAACCATTGCACTTGATCTTGTGTATTGTGTGTGACTTTGGCAGATTTCTAAGTGTGGAAATGGCTCAAGATAGGATGAGGAATATGGGGGGTATGTTCTCTACATTGCTCATTAATGCCCTAAATAAAATGTGTTCTTGGATTGATTGTGAGCATCTATTGATTGTGTAGAATCTATTTTGAGCATTAATGATGCTCCTATTGTGTTTACAAACTATGAGAAAATGTATCATGTAAGAGTCACATGACTAATTATTAAGGGTAAAACTGTTTTCTCATTGAGGCATCTTCTATCTCTTCACTTGGCCTCTATGGATTATTCATCTCCCCATCAACTATTCATCTCTCTCATCTCTTGAACAAGTTTGAGAGAAAAGACAAAAAAAAAAAAGAATAATAATACAAAAAAAAAAATTAATTGAAAAACTTGTTATTGGCCAAGACAACTAGATGTGTATTACAATCAACCTATCATATATCTTTTTTTTTGTAAGAGTATTTGCACAAAATGTTATTATTTAGTTTCCATTTTTGAAGGTCTATTAATATCTTATATTTGTACCATTCATGAACCAAAAACAATTATGATAATATTATATATATTTATTTATATTCACTTTAGGAAATAGAAAGCAATATCTTCAATTAAGAAAGAAAGTTGTGGGTATACATAATATATATATATATATTTATATATTTATGTATAGGGAGCATTGGTAGGGGTAGGCATTTTTACCTTACTGGTATGACACTATCAAGTTTCATATACATGTGGATAAATTGTGACTCTAATTTCTTTATATGAGGATGTTTATTGTAGTCATAACAAACCTCTTACAAATTTTCAAAAAAATATGAATAATTTATTATGTTGAAAATAGGGATTTCAAATAAAAAGTCTAGATTGTGACTTACTAGTATGGCAAAAAAAATTGAAACCATGTTTTCAACACAATAAATTATTCAAAAAAAATTTGAAAACTTGCAAGGTCATAGTGAGGAAAAACATATTGGATCTTGCTTATTATCATGTAATTTCTCATTTAATTAATAAAATGTAAATAGAAATCCTAGAGCATGCTTATGTTTAAATAAACAATAAAACAGAGACAAAGTAATTTACTTACTTAAATGCAACAAAATTAATGACACTCAACACTTTCAGTTCTCTATCATTTGGTACTTTTGGATTGCTAGGAATTTTCAGGAGTTTAATACACTTTATAGAATGTAACCATGATCTTCATCGCCATTCTTTGATCAAGCCTAACTAGTGTGTGCAATTTTCTCAATACATGAGATAGAGATTTAGAGGAGAAGAAGATAGAGTGGCTGTAATGCCCCGAATTCTCCGATGTGTTTAATGGCGGGAATAGTAGGTCGAGAGGGCCATACTTGTTTAATTATGCCATTAAATGATAATATGCATGTATATGTGAATTATATTATAATATAATGTTAAATGCATGCATGTGGGTCCACATTTTAATTACAGGGGTGTGATGGTAATTTGGCCCGTTGAGGGTATAATGTATAATTGTATGCATGTCGGTGATATATATGTTGAGACCACATTATAATGTGGGTTTGTTCGAGCTATTCAGCATGAGACGATCTTGGATTATTGATTAGAGGTCTAGTCATAACAGGTTTAAGTTCGGGGCTCGGGATGAGTCTCGGGGTGATTTTAATGATTAGAGCGTTACCGAGAATTAAAGGGTAACGGGATATGAATTATTGGTGTTTGAGATTATTGAGAATAGCGGGAATTGGAGAGTGTTAATTATGATTAACGAGATAGGAGGAAAATACCAATTTTGCCCTTGGGAGCCTTTAGAAACTTTAAATTGACCTAGGGGTATAATGGTCATTTCACCCCTAGGATAGATATAAGCCATTTTTAGGCTGTGAAGAAGAGAGAAAACAGAGTAAGTTCAAGAGCCTTCCCGTATCTATTTCTCCTTCAGTTTCCTTTGAGATTTTTGAACCATTCTTGAGGATTCAAGCTTGGGAAGTAAGCCTTGGGAGTTTGGGAGAGTGTTCCTCCATTGAAGAGCATCATAAGCTGAGCTTTGGGTAAGTTTCTAACCACTGAATTCCCTGGTTTACCCTGTTTTAGTTCTGTTTTACAGTTGTGATTTCTAGGTTAAGATCTTGGTTTTGTTGGGAGTTTTGGCTAGGGTTCCTATGGTTGTGATGTTTGGGGTATGTTGGGATGGTTTTTGGGTTCATTTGGCATCAAAAATGGGATTTGGAAGCATTGGAATCAAGTTAGAATCGAAGGAGATGAAGAAGGAGGTTTCAGGGGGTTCCTGGTCTGGAGGTAGTGCTATAGCGCCCACCTTAGGGCGCTACAGCGCTACTCAGGGGGCATTTGGGCGTGTTGGAGGTTCTGAGAATAGCGCTGGGGTGCTAGAGGTCAGCGCTGTAGCGCTACCCTGTTCCTTCAAAGTCCCATTTTGAGTGTTTTTAAGGGTTTTTGACATGGGGTTTCAATCCTTAAGGCCCGGGATCGAATCTACTCACCGTGTGGGCATGTTTCAAGGTCCCAAGAGTGGTGCTTAGGTTAAGACCCTATCCATGTTGATTCTAATAAATGGAGGTTATAATTGGTTGTGATTAGGTAACCGCTAAGGAACCAAAAGATCGATCGTTCTCAGGAGTCGTTCTTATAATATTTCCCGCTCGAACCTGAGGTAAGAAAACTGCACCCTGTGTATATATGACATGCGTGATTGTTATTGAGGCATGTTGATTGATAAATGTGGACATGGAATGCATATTAAATGCTAGTGAATGTTGATTAGCTGTATATGGCACTGACTAGTCAGGGACACTGACCTAAGAGTCAGAAACGGCATAAGCGTCCTGAACGCAGGGCCGAATGAAGATTAGATCTAATCGATATCAGTGTTGAATGGCTCTAAGGCATTAACACTAGACCGACCCTAAGGTCGATGAACTTATTAGCACTTGGCTAGTCTAAGACTAGTTATTGAGAGCTAGGGCATAAGGCCCAGGTGACTGCTTGTCACATGGCTAGGGAACGTTGTTCTGGGGTTATGACTCTATGGTCATGAGGAAGGTTATGTTGGTGACTAGTCACCATGCACCTATCCTGTTTAAGCTAGGGAAAGGTTCACTTATCTGTAAAGCCCGGTGACCCTATCGTCACGTGGCTTAAGGGAGCTACACCCACATTAGTGACTTTTGCGACTGTCACCTATCTGTTTTGGACTGATAATTCTGAATGATTATTATGATCATTGTTGATATTATATCACGCTTTATTGTGTTTTCTTGCTGGGCCTTGGATGATGGGTGCAATGTGGTGTAGGTAAAGGGAAAGAAAAGCTCACCCAGCCTTGAGTAGAGAGCTTAGGTGGTGATGTGTACATATGCCGCTGCTTGACCACCACGGCCAAAGAGTTCTCAGAGGGACTAGGGGGTTTACCCTATTTTTGTCGCTTAGGCCGGCGGGGTTGTAAATTTGAAATAGTAGTGACCATTTTGAGCTGTAAATAACTTGTAAATGTTTTAATAAGCTTATGAGCAGTTTATATACTTAATGAAATACATCATTTCCTTTTTATTGTTTTTCACCTTAACTTGTTAATAACACTTAGAACACGTTTTTAACCAAGGGACTCGAGTAGCGGGTCAAATTTCCGATTAACCGTAACTGTTCTGAGGTAACCAGGGCGTTACAGTGGCGACTAGAAGAGTGAAATCTCTAGGGTGTTATATAACTGAGCACTTACCCCAAAACTATTCAATAAAAGTCATAGCTATAACATTCTATTTATCGACACAACCTTGGACTTATTTTCTTAATTAAATTAATTGAAAATAAAAGGTAAATAGACACCTTCATGACTGGCCACACCATGTGGGTTGGGCTCATGATGTGTGTATTAAATTCAAAGCTCAATGGACTTGAATTCATGACCCTTTTATTTATAACCGGTCATTTTATAATTAATTAAATCCTTATTTAAATTAATTATTTATAATTTGAACCTTGATTTAATATTATTTATTAATATTAACACCAATTTGTCATTATTAATAAATTTATCCAATAGTTTACAATAATTCTCTTCTTTTCTCTAACTCATAATTCATATAAATATCACAAAATTGACCTAGTCAATTTGATATCCTAAATTGATAATTAAATCAATTGTTTGAAACATCTAGACTTAATTTAATAAAAAAATGACACGGGGACCATGAATCAATGAATACAATCTACAATAAGTTATCGTGAGTTTATTTATAGAATACATTATCTCACAACTTATTAATTTCTCATGAGTCCTCTATAGACTCGAAATTGGACTCTTGAATTCATAGAAAATATTTCCACTAATGTAAATATATTATTCATTGTTATAACCATTACCGTTAGTCGATCCTATATCGATGACCTACTAATGGGTGAATTAGACAGTTTTACTCATCATTGATATTTTATCATTAACTCTCACTAAGTTCCTTGTAAATGATAATTCTATAAACTTAATTATAGAAATGAGTATTCAATCATTTAACCATTTGAACTAAGCTATTAAGGAAATCATATTTTCACTTCTTTTACGAAAGTTATAGATTTCATATCTATGATAAATATTTTCATTCAATTACACGATTGAATCTCCAAAATGTATGAACAGGCTATGCCGTAGGGTAAGCTTTTAATGAACAAGTCAAAAGATTCAGATAATATAATTAATAGAAAAATTATCACTCAAAATTAATATCGATTGACCTATTGTCAATATTATTGTGACACTGATTAGATTTGATAATAACAATACTTATCTAACTAGACACATCTGATCTTATGTACTTGGTGAATGTCTTGGACAAGACACCACACCATTGTGTAAGTAGATCATATCGTAGATTACTAAATTAGTGAAAATCTTGTCCACTGATTTAATCTAAAGATTAATTCTTTTGAACATATAATTACAATTATAATCTACTGTGACATAGTCTCTACGATTGTAACTAGTTACACATGTTCATGATTTTATAAACGTTTGTAATAAAACACGCATTGATAAATTAAATAATTTCTATTCTTTATTGATAATAAAATGTGTTACAAATGAAATATGGTTTTAAACCGACATAAAACCCAACACATAACTTATCCACATGTCGAAAATAAGACAGAGTTGTACGAGTTGGGTAAAAGAACTTACCTTATGACTAACGCTTCCTATATATATATATATAAATTAAGAAACAAAACCACAAAAATACACAAATTCAGTATATCACAAAAAACCAAACTTTTTTTTTTACCTTAGGGCAAGGATAGTAATCGTTATTTTCCAATAGCTTTAAAATATAAAATCTAGAACAATAAATCGATTCTGGGCTTTCATACGTAATCATCAAATGCAATTGACGAATGGATAAAATAACCCTAAAGCAAAGAGAGAGAAAAAAATGAAGAAAAAATAAGGATTATTTTAAGAAGTAGTGTTTCTCTCTCTCTTCATCTTCTTCTTTTCTTCCATTTGAGATTATTTTGTTTAAATTTTTTCAAGAAAAGTGTGCAATATTTTTGGTCTTAATTTGCGGCTTTAAAAAATCAGTGTATTGTGCAAACATGAGTAGCCTAATTATATTATTATAAATTATTTAAAAAATTAATATTAAAATTATTACATAGTGATTTCAAAAGTTTAAAAATTCATCAAGCTCTTACTATACCACCAAAAAAAAAATTAACTCTATAAAATTTTCCTTATGCTTCTTCGAATTAACTTATTACTGGATGGAGCAACTTGAATTTATCTTTTTTTTTAAAAAAAAAAAAACACTCGAGTATATATTTTTCGTATATATGTTGATGAATAGGGTTCTTATGTGTTTCCATCTATATGTCTTGTCTTGTCCCAAGCAAATTTCACATGAAAAGATATATATGTCACATGTATTTTGTCATGACATGTGTACCATTCCATACTTATTCGGAATGGCATATATGAACCTTTGAAAGATACTAAACCAAACGATGGAGCCACACATTGAAGAACCTTTTTCTTCAACTGGCAAAGAAAATCTCCAAAATTAAAGACCAACCTGTGTGTGTGTCCCTAATTGAATCTAAATATATAAGATAAGCTTTCTTTTTTTCTCAAATCTATTTCCCTTTGTCAATTTCTTACCACGCTGTTCTATCCTCTGTCTCGCAAAACCCCAATTGTCATAAAATTCCAAAAACAATATTATATGCACGTTTTTATATATTGTGGGACATTGGGAGCGAGACTAGTCCTTATCAACTAATCAATTATGGTTGTATGTTACATATCCAAATAAATATCTGGGGTCCATGATCACAATACGTGGTTGCGATGCAAATATTAATTAAAGTGCAAGAGCCGAAAAGCACGTGTTAACTTTCTTAGAAACCCTAAGCAATAATCACGTATATAAGCAACATTAATATTATTAGTGAACTTAGATTTTGCAATTACAATCACATTTGTAGGTTGGTTGTGAAGTTTTGGGGGATCTGTTAATTTTTATGCGGTTCTAGAGTATCATTCTAGCTAACATGTTTGAATACCTGTTTTGTATGTAGATTCAGAATTTAATAACGTATGAAAGATTAAGAAGTAATCTTAAAAGAAAAAAATAGATTTAATCCAGAAGTACTAAATAATTAATATAGCCAAAGCTTTTAATTAGTTAGAGTGGTCCAACCCTATGATAAACTTTTATCAAGTGGATTTTCAATAGCTAGTGTCCAAAAATAATATAGATTTAGTTGCAACAACGAACCGCAATTAATGCACGTAAGTGCAATTGAATTTGCACTCATTTAAAATCGCATGGTTAGAGAAGAAGACATAAAAAAAATAGGTGGAGATGATTTTTTATTTAAAAAAAAAAAACATCTTCGACATCAAGATAAAGTACTCTAATTGTGGTTGAGCTAGGATATAGTTACTCTAATTCATTTGCTATGAATTCCTTTTCTTACTTCGCTACCGATATGGCTCTTTCAGCAATAATAATCTCTTGGTCCTTTTAAAAAAAATTACAATAATGAGCGGGTTGAGACGAATACTGTACTTATTTTATAACAGGAAATGAAATGATCCTAATACACAGCCATCGGTAACTAAAAACTATTTGTAGAATTCTTAAATACAAAATTATACTCTAACTTGTTTGAGGTAATAGGGTGAACCTCTCATATTGAAGCTAAAAAGAATGGTATGAATTTCTATATATAAAAAAATGGTATGAGACACCCTAAAATAAAAATAATAATCCTATTATTACAAAGTGACTGAAACTACATGTATCTATCTTTTTTTTTTTAAATAATAAAACACTAACCACTTTTTACTACTTTAGATTAGGACATTACTAAAGTGATAGTATTTTAACAAAAAAAAAAAAAAAACACTTTCGTAACAAATGCGTTAATTGCATTAATTTTTTTTAGTATTGTTATATGTAGTGCTTGTGGTGAAGGAGATTTTTCAACGTATAAACTTATTCTTATTTCAAATATATAACTACATGCTACTTACATTTTTAATGACCTACTATAAAAGTTTCTAATAGGTTATAAACCTATAAATTTCTAAATTTATCTTTTTCAATTTTAGAATTAAGAATCTGTTTTCAAATATAAAAAATTGAAATAATTATTTACCAAAATATTAATATTGGATAACACTATAAATAAAGGTACTCTTTAAGTGACAATATTTTAGTCACACCATATATTTTGTGTGACTAAATGCCACATTTATTCACAACAAAAAATTTTCTGTAACTAAAAAGTCATACTTAATCATAAGTTGTCATTACTATAGTTTTAGTCACAACCTATTACTTTTAGTGATAAAATTTGTTGTGACTAAAAATATATTTAGTGACAACAAATTATGATTTTTGTGACTAACGCTTTTAGCCACAGACTTTTAAATGATGACATAGGTAAGATGATTTTTATTTAGTCACAAAATTTTTGTAGTCATAAATTTTATTGCGACTAAAACTAAGATTTTTTTTGTAGTATAGAGAACTAATTAATCAATTAACTTAACATTGGTTTCGGTGAATGAAAATATTAATATTAAAATATGGATAGTAAAATAACTAAAATAAAATTATATAGTTTAAAATTTTCATATTTATAGCATAACTATTTTATATTAAAAAAATTACTTCAAGTATTTGAAAAATACTAGAAACAAGCAACGTGAAATGCACATTTACTTAGTTTTATTTATATAATTTATTAATTATATTTATTAAATTTGTATCATTGTCATATATATTTCAAATAAATAACAATATTATATATAAAAGAATAGCATAAACACATTAAATAAAAAAATTAAACCAAAACATTGTTTACGATTTTTTTAAATATATATATATATAATATGATAACCATTTTAAACATAAATGATAATTTTTTTAATAAAAATTAAGATTATGTATTATATATTATTATTGTTGACTCTCGTTTTGGTCAACTGACACGGAGTCAAACACTTGATGTGATAGAAAGTATTGAATAAAGATCTAATGGACAGAAAAATAAATGACATAACAATTTATAGTGGTTCGGCCCCAAGAATTGGTAATGACCTACGTCCACTTAAGCTTTTATTGATCTTGATTCTCAAATGACTGATCAAAGAACTAGGGTTCTTCGAGTTTCACAAGCCTTAGAGGGATGAGTAATACCACCCAAAGATAATAGCCAAAATTCTCTTCTAAAGAATAAACAAAAATCAGCCAAAAGTCCTTCCCTTGAGCTATTTCTCTCTATTTATAGGCTCAAGGAGGGTTACATGAATTAGTTAAAGATATTTTCTCCTAACTGATTGGATAATCAGGTAGAAATGGAAATAATCTCGGATATGACTACAATTTTACAAGATTACTCATAAAGATACGGATTATACGAGCAGTCTGGTCGTATATAAAACTCAAATGACGTGTCAGGGGAACATCCCTAATCGATGGTCGAACAGAACCTCTGTCAGATGTCAGCCACGTGTTGAAAATATTTGCCACGTCATACATACCTGCTTTTTGGATAGCATTTGCCCCTCAAGTTTATTTATTACGACCAGCAATAAATAAACTTTAGGAAAATAACCCTTCGATTACCCCACCAAATCTGTCAGAATAGTGCGTGCCTCCTTAGAAAAAGTGACCTACCCACGTCCAATCATGCCTTTTTGGTTCCCAAGCAAACCTTTGACAGTTATCACTCTTCCCCATGCTTCGAAAAAGGGGAACTTATGATTGCCTCTTTTTAACATATCTTAGACAATATATATAGCTTTCAGAATTTCCTTTTCTTTTTTTACAAGCTATCTTTCTGTCAAGAATACTCCAAGAACTCCCAAGACAGGGCCCAGAAATTTCTTCGAAGTTCATCCTTCGTTGCTCCAGGAATCTGCTGCTCGCACACCTAGAATCGAAATTTCTCCAGGACTTCACAATCTTCATATAGGTAAATTTCAGAACTTTCGCATCCTTTACTGTGTTGTGAATGTCTGTTTATGCTAGCTTTTTAGGCTCTGAAACAGTATTGTGTTCTTGAGTAAAAATATAGGAAAATTGGACGCTTGCTTGCTGATGTTAGGTATGGTAGAGCATCCTTGTTTTATAGGGTTATGAATCAGTTTGATAGTCGAGATCATAGATTTAGGACGTAAAATCGAAGCTAGCTGAGGGTTTTTCCCGCCCTTACTAGAGTTGAAAAAGCTTTTTAGAAAAAACTTTTTATTTTCACTTTTTGATCTGTTTTTGAAACTGTTCGTATGAAAATTTCAATTTTTTTGTTAGAATGCTGCTGTATAAAAGTTATACTTCTGTACACGAACAACGTTATTCTAACCGTCTTCTTAGGCTCTTCTTCCTCACCTCCCCCTTTTTCTGTTCGCAGCTTTTAATGCCAGATTTGTGGGGAGGTGAAAGGCCGATAGACGACGGCCTGCTCGTACAGCTGCTCAAGGGCGAAGTGCAACCAGCTCAGCGAATCCAAGAAATTCTCTTGTCGCGAATTTCTCCTCCAAGACCCCAACGAACTTCTACCAGCATGGGTCGTGCCAAGCCTACCTCCAAGAAGAAAAACCCTTCAAATCCAACAGCCCAGCCTGGCTCACTGGCTAGGGTTCCCTCGACCAGTGGTTGAGCTAATAATGCTCCCGACCCTCACATCCAAGTCAGGGCCCGTCCTCAGTATTCAGTTCTTCCAAACATCGAGTGGTATCTTTCCCCACTTAGTCGTGTAACCTCTAGGATGCTAGCCAACTACTTCAGAAAATACGGCTTTTCTGGGGTAACCCTCAAACTCCCCACTATAGACGAGCGGGCGAATTTTCCGGGAGGCGTTTATAGCGCAGCGCCTGGTTAAGGTATCACATAGAGGCTAGGGCTACCCTTCCTCTCCATCCATTCTTCCAGGGGGTGGCGAACTATTTTGGAGTTGCCCCCTTTCAAATCACACCAAATGGATATAGACTGCTTGTTGCACTCTATATCCTTTATAACCACAAGAAATGCCCAGAGCCTACCCGTCACGAGGTCAATTACCTTTTTGACCTTAAGTCCAACCCCTAAAAATCTGGTATGGGGTTCTTTCACTTTTGTCACCAGGAGACCAACCGAACCTTCCTGAGTGACGCAACCCATATCTCAAACGTGGGGAAATACAGTCAGGAGTATTTCCTCACGCCTGACATGGTCACGAATAACCTAGCCTTCGCTCGAGGAGGTAAAAGTCTTTTTCCACTGGTCATTGTTTTTACTTAACATTTTTCCTTGCATTTTTCTGAAACTTCTTGTGTTTTTCAGGCCCATGGTTGTGACCAGACCCAACACCAGACATGGTGTTGAGGTCTTCCATGTTGGCCAGCATGACGGATGTTGAGAAGAGCGTCAAATTTCTGGTCACCGAGGCCAACTTAAGGCTAGTTGGCCTCCTGGCCCCTCAACAGGATGTGAGGGAACCCGCGGCAGGAAGTCCCGAGCAGCAACCATCAGCATCTCCTCCTCGACGGAGACCGACTGGGGTTATAATCAGGGAAACCGTTGGCATCCCCCCAGCAGATAGGTCTTCTTCCCCCAAAGGAAAGGGAAAACAAAAGGCGACCGAGCCCGTCATAGACTTAGCCGAGTCCTTTGACGAAAATGGTACAGTTATTTTATTCCTAGATAGCTTGCCAATTCTCTGTCACTTATTTGACGGGGACGAAAATTTTACATATACTCCAAACCTAGGGCCAGATGTCTTCATGCCAGAGAGTGAGTGTGTGACTAGTAGAGTCAATAGTATAGCGACCAGTAGTATTAGCTCGGGTATTGGACTTTACTTCTTTATTTCTTTTCTGATGCAACATAACTTGTCACCCATTTTTGGCTCATTGTTTTCATGTTAACTTCTTTTGCAGAAATGGCCTTTGCCAATGTCTTCGACATCTACAGCACTCAGGAGGAGGAAGAAGTCCCCCTGGTTCACAAGAGGAAGTCGTCCAGGCGACATGATGGGGAGTCTAGCCAAATGCCCTTGGCTAAGAAGAAGCAAGCCTCGGGCCTTCCGGCGGAGGGGCCTCCTACCCAAGATACTGAACAACATCCTCTCGAGCAGGAGGTTCCACCTTCAAATGCTCCAGCTGCCAAAACTCCATCACCCCCAGCCCCTACCGAACAAACACAACAGGCTGGGGGGGCTTCTAGTGGGACGGAACTGTCACACCGTGCCCTGAGATCTGCCAAAGACCGTCTGGCCAAAATCCTCAAACATGATCGATGCAAAGAGGCCATGGCAGGGACAGAGGAAATGGCGGTCGATCAGATCATCAACAAGGCCCTGAACAAGACTGCCAGTGTAAGCATCTTACTTCTCTTTGCATAAAATCTGACTTTCCTGAAATCTGTCTAACACTTATTTTTTGCGTAGGCCATGCTGACTTTAACAGCTGCCTGCCTGCGTTCGGGTGCCAGCATCGAGCAGTCCCGTGCTCGGGAGTTGAAGTTGATGGAGGAACTTTAAGCCGCAGAGGCAAGGCATGCGGGGGAGCTAGAAGTGGTGACCCAGCAGAAGGACTATTTGGCTGCGGATCTGGTGGAGAAACAAGCCTCTCTGGAAAGTGCTAGAAAACAGAGAGAGGAATACCAGGAGGCCAGCCAAATCCACTGGCGTGAAGTCAAAAGGCTCCAGGAGGAAAATCTTGCGAAAGAGAAGAGCATTGCCAGCCTAAAGAGCCAAGTGGAGCAACTCAAGCTCACGAACGCCAAGGACCTGGAAAGGTACAAGAATGCGACACTTCTATGCTTCTACGATTTATGGAAGCATAACCAAAGTGCCAACTTCAGCTACCTTCCAGAAGATGCTAGGAAAGCTGAGTTGGCTCGCTGCGCTGCTTGACTGGCTGCCGAAGAAAGGGCCAGAGCTCCTGCTTCTCCTGAGATTTCGCTGGCCACGGGGATGGAAGGAGGGGAAGCTGTAGAAGACGCAGTTAACCAAAATGCTCCCCAAGATCCTCCTGCTGCTCCTTAGCTTGTTTTGTTTTTTTTTTACTTATTTTTTTTCTTTTTCTTACATGACCCACAGGTCATGATGTTAAGACAATATTTATTTTCTTATTGCTGCATGGGCAGCTTTTCCTTTTAACTTAACATTTACATCCGAGCAGTACTGCTCGCGGTGCAAAAGAATTCTTTTGATATTATAATATTTTTTCTTTATTATAACATCTGTTCACATGACCGAACTTAGCATAGTACTTTGGTTTGATTTAACAAAATATAAAATTTTGAAAAATACTCTAAGTACCATAGCATGCTTTCACTTATTTTGCTCATGTGTTTACATACCTTTTGGCATGCTTTGCTTCCTATGTGCCTTATATGCCCCCCAAGTGATCGAGGAGCTTTAGGTCCTTGGTCACTTGCCTTGACCAAAACCTGTACGAACACTACTGCTCGGTTTAAACCATGAAAATTGTAATACAACAAAACAACACACGTAATGAGCAAATACTTGTAAAAAAGTACAAAGTTTGGCAAGAATGACTGGCTGCGCACAGTAACTTATAATTCTCGTATTAAATGGACTAAACTTGTCTTTACGAGTGATCTTAAAAAAAAAAGATCTTACACTTATAAGCGATTATCCATATCTCATGACTAACCCTTTTTCAAAAACTTGTAAAAAGTAAAAATATATACAAGCCAGTCCTTTAAGAAAGATTGTTTACTGATAATACTTGCGCAAGTGTTCTCCATTCCAATAACGTGGAACGAGATCTCCATTCAAGCGTGCAAGTTTGTAAGTGCCTGGATGAAGGACTTCTTCAATCTGGTAAGGTCCTTCCCAGTTTAGTCCGAGTACTCCAGCAGCTTGGTCTGGGGTGTTTAAGAAAACTCTTCGAAGTACCAAGTCCCCGACGCTGAACTTTCTTTCTCTTACTTTGGAGTTAAAATACCGAGCGACTTTTTGCTGGTACGCAGCTACTCGGAGCTAGGCTTTTTCTCGTCTCTCCTCGACTAGGTCTAGGGAATCCATCAACAATTGGCTATTTTGGTCTTGGTCGTATGTCATTCTGCGTTGCGAGGGCGGATCTAACTCGATAGGCAACATGGCTTCGTACCCGTATGCTAAGGAAAATGGGGTATGACCTGTTGCTGTTCGGTGGGATGTTTTATACGACCAGAGGACTTCAGGCAATTGCTCTGGCCATGCTCCTTTAGCTTCCTCGAGCCTTTTCTTCAGGGTATCTTTCAATGTTTTATTAACTGGTTCGACTTGCCCATTTGCTTGGGGGTGGGTAACTGAAGAAAAGCTTTTGATGATGCCATGTCTTTCGCAGAAGTCTGTGAACACGTCACTATCAAACTGGGTGCCATTATCCGAGACAATCTTTCTCGGCAATCCATATCGACAAACAATGTTTTTGATAACAAAATCAAGTACTTTCTTTGTCGTTATGGTTGCTAGTGGTTCAGCCTCAGCCCATTTTGTGAAGTAGTTGACAGCTACCACTGTATATTTCACACCACCTTTCCCTGTTGGCAAGGACCCGATTAAATCTATACCCCACATTGCGAAGGGCCACGGACTTTGCATTTATTTTAACTCATTGGGAGCTGCTCGTGGGATCTTGGAAAACCGCTAACACTTATCACATTTTCACACAAACTCCATTGAGTCCTCATTCATCGTTGGCCAGAAATATCCCTGCCTTAGGATCTTGTTCGATAGGCTTTGCCCCCCAGCGTGGTATCCGCAGAAGCCTTCATGTACCTCCTTCATCAGCTCTTTAGCCTTTTCTGACGTAACACATCTAAGCAGTGGCATCGAGTATCCTCTTCGGTACAAAATACCATCGACCAAGATATACCTCGCAGTCTGTCTTTGAAGGGTCCTGGCTTTGTTTATATCTGCCGGTAGTGTTCTGCTCGTGAGATACTCTAAGTACGGTGGCATCCATGTATCTGCTAACTGGATCACCATATTGGTTTCGTCTGCTCGTATGCTTGGTGTGCATAGTCGCTCAACTGGCACTATATTTAAAGTGTCAGCATATTTTGCACTAGCGAGTTTGGCCAGGGCATACGCGTTTGAATTCTGATCTCGAGGTATTTGCTGGAGGGTATATTTTTCAAATTGTGCCAACAGATCCTTAGTTTTGTTCAGATAAGCCACCATTTTTAGGCCTCGTGCCAGGTACTCACCTGGGACCTGATTCACTACCAACCGTGAATCACTGTAGATATCCAGCACTTTTATGTTCATGTCTTTGGCTAACCTTAATCCAGCGAGTAGGGCTTCATATTCAGCTTCGTTGTTTGAAGCGGTGAAATCAAACCTAATAGCACAGTGAAATCGATGCCCTTCCGTCGTTATCAATATCACTCCTGCTCCTGCGTGGGATTCGTTGGATGATCCGTCTGTGAATAGTTTCCACGAAGGGACTTCAACTTGAGGTTCAGACGCACTAGACTTTTCACCCTGCTCGTTATCTGGGAGTTCAGTGAATTCAGCGATGAAGTCAGCCAAGAATTGTCCTTTTATTGCTACTCGCGGCGAGTATGTTATATCGAACTGCCCAAGTTCGACTGCCCATTTCAACAAACGACCAGCAGCCTCTGGCTTTTGCAAAACTTGCCGAAGGGGCTGGTCAGTCAAGACTGATGTTTGGATGGGCTTGGAAGTAAGGACGTAACTTCCTTGAGGCCAAAATTAGACAGTAGGATAATCTTTCAATGGGAGGATATCTCAATTCGGCTCTCATTAACCTCTTGCTCTCATAATACACTGCCTTTTGTACGCCTTCTTCTTCTCTTACTAACACCGCGCATATTCGGTGATCGCCAGGTTTATGAACAAAGTTTCCCCATCTACAGGCTTTGATAAGACGGGAGGCTGCGCCATGTGGGATTTTAAGGCTTGGAAAGCCTGTTCCCAGTCTTCAGTCCACTCGAACTTCTTGTTGCCTCTAAGTAGATTAAAGAAAGGAACGCACTTATCAGTTGATTTTGAAATTAATCTACTGAGCGCGGCAATCCTTCCAGTCAAACTTTGCACATCTTTGATCTTCATTGGCGATTTCATATCGATCAGAGCCTTGATCTTCTCGGGATTAGCCTCGATTCCTCTCGAGTTGACAATGAACCCCAAGAACTTCCCTGATCCTACTCCAAAGGAACATTTGAGAGGATTTAGCTTCATCTAATATTTGTTCAGAACATTGAAACATTCTTGTAAATTCTTCACATGTCCTTCTGCCTTTTTTGACTTCACCAGCATGTCATCAACATACACATCCATGTTTATTCCGATCAACTCCTTAAACATGTGGTTAACTAGTCGCTGGTAAGTCGCACCAGCATTTTTCAATCCGAAGGGCATTACTTTGTAACAGTATAGCCCTGTATCGGTCTGAAAGCTAGTGTGATCCTCATCAAGGGGATGCATACTAAACTGGTTGTATCCTGAATATGCATCCATAAAGGAGAGGATCTCATGGCCTGCAGTTGCATCGACCAGCTGGTCGATCCTTGGGAGTGGGAAATAATCTTTAGGGCAGGCTTTGTTCAGGTCTGTGAAATCCACGCAGGTCCGCCATTTTCCATTCGGTTTGGGGACAAACATTGGATTAGAGACCCATGACGGATAAAACACCACCCTGATGAACCCATTCTCCTTTAGTTTTTCAACTTCCTCCTTCAAGGCTTTTGATCTGTCTTTATCGAGCAGCCTTCTTTTCTGTTGCATGGGTGGAAAGCTTTTGTCGACATGCAGGACATGGAAGATGACTGCAGGATCTATCCCAACCATATCTTTAAGTGACCAGGCGAAAATTGCCTGGTTCTTCCTAAAAAATTCCACCAGTGCATATTTGGTTGTCGTTTCTAAATTTTTGCTGACCTTTACAACTCTGGTCGGAAATTCTTCATCAAGCTGGACCTCCTCAAGGTCCTCGATAGGTCCTATATCTTCTTCAAAATCCCCAAAGCGAGGATCTAAGTCTCTATCCTCACTTTGGGAAACACCCTATTTGGTGACTTCATCACCTGATCGGGCTTGTACATCAATGGCCATCTGCAACTTTTCTAGGGGAGCACTCCTCGACATACCCTTCTTGGCCTTAGTGATTGAGGCATTGTAGAACTCCCTTGCTTCCCTCTGGTTTCCCAATACGCGTCCTACCCCTGCGTCTGTTGGGAACTTCATGGCTAAGTGCCATACAGAGGAGACGGCCCGAAGGTCGACCAGTATTGGCCTTCCAATTATTGCATTGTAGGCCGAAGGACAATCAACTACTATAAAAGTAGTGAGTAATGTCCTGGTGGCGGGCGCAGTACCTGTTGTTACTGGAAGCCTGATTGATTCGGTTAGAGCGAGTCCCTCACCAGAGAAACCATAAATTGTTTGGTTGCAAGGCTCCAAGTCCTTTGTGGACAACTTCATTCATTCCAGCGAAGATTTATACATGATGTTAACTGAACTTCCTGTATCGACCAATACTCTTTTCACCATCATATTGGCAATCTGAACGTCCACGACCAGCGGATCGGAATGTGGGAACCGAACATGCTGGGCATCATTATCAGAGAAAGTTATTACATCGTCCTCTGTTCTAGCCTTTTTCATTGCCCGATCCTCCACAGTCATCATCTCAATGTCCTAGTCATGGCGTAGGGTCCGAGCATATCGTTCCCTTGCCTTTCCACTGTTTCCCGCGAGGTGTGGGCCTCCGCAGATGGTGAGTAAGGTGCCTACCATGGGATCAGGCTTTAAAGGTGGCGAGCGCTGGTGCGCAGGCGCCTACTCGTTGCCACCCGGAGCCTCTCGTTGGGAAGTTCCTGGGGCTCACACGTATTTCCACAAGTGTCCTTGTCTAATAAGGAACTCGATTTCGTCCTTCAGCTGGTTACATTCATTCGTATCGTGCCGTAGTCGTTGTGAAACGAAAAAACTTAGTTGTATCACTTTTTGAAATATCCTTTTGAATGGGAGCGAGTCTTTTGTAGGGTACATTGAAACTTGTGCCCTGATACACCTCTGCTCGAGATTCAGCAAGGGCAGTATAGTTAGTGAACCTTGGCTCATAACGGTTGCCCTTAGAGCGCTTACTCTCAGAGGTAGAGGGTTCGTTATGGGGCCTCTTCCCCCCATTCTTGCCATTGCCATTCCCATTGCCTTTGCCGTTGCCATTGGGCTTTGACCAATTGGGAGCTTTGGCGGGGTCTTCAGTCCCTTTATCCTTATTTGGGGTCTTTCCCTCGCTGACAATTGCATCCTCGAGCTTGATGTATCGATCAGCTCGATCCAAAAATTCTTGGGTAGTTTTAACCCGATGCTTCCTGAGGCTACTCCAAAAAGGCGTACGGTGCCTAACTTCTGCAGTTAGGGCCATTATTTTGCCTTCGTCTCCCACTGTTTTGGCCCCAGCTACTGCTCGCATGAAACGGTGGACATAATCTTTCAGTGGTTCTCCTTCTTGCTGGCGTATCTCGACTAGCTGGTTTGCCTCAATTGGGTGCACACGACTTGCGTAGAATTGTTCGTAAAACTCCTTTACGAACATCTCTCATGATACAATACTTGCAGGAGGGAACTTAAAGAACCACTCCTGTGCAGCATCATAAAGTGTTGCAGGGAAGATCCTGCATCGAGCATCTTCGAACACCTTCTGAATGTCCATTTGTATCTCAAACTTGTTGACATGAGATACCGGGTCACCATACCCGTCAAAGTTCGGAAGTGTGGACATTTTAAACTTACTGGGGGTTTCAGCCATGGCAATCCTTTGTATGAAATGAGTGCCCCTTCTCCTGTCGTACTCGATATGAGTCGTTCTTCCCCCGACCAGCTGTTGCACTGCTTGGCCCAGGGCATCTATTTGGGCCTGAACGGCCTCAGGAATTGTCAGGGCTTCTGGTGCCGAGGGAATGTACTCATCGTGTCGTTCTCGGCGGTTGTTGAGTACATCCCTTAGATCGTCATCTCTTCGCCGCTGCTCGCTGGCTCCGAGCCGGCTAAAGACGTTGTTTTGTGTGGGCTGCCCCCCAACATTATGTCCTGCATGTCGATCTTCTCTAGGTGGGGGGCTTCTGCCTCCACCTCTCTCCTCGTTTCTCCGACCAGCATTCCCTCTGCCTGAGTCGGCCTCAATGTAGTCGTGGCCATCTCTGAACCTCGATTGGCTATGGTGGGACCGACTATTTCCTTGGTTGCCTCTTTGGGCTGGAACTTCCCTAGCGTTAGGGGGAGGCCTGCGCTGGTCGGTGGGACCCCATGCATTATCATGCCATGGAGGGCCCCTGACCGCAGAGCTGTCTCTAAGTTCCTTCTGTTGCCAGAAGGACGCTGCCCCCTGCTCAGTGGGTGCGACTCTTCATCCCTCGGGCGTCTAGGGCTGCGGGGCTGCTGCCCAGCCCTATTCTGCCTTGGATGTGGGGGATTGCCTCGACCAGCCTGGGATGGAGGCTGCGTCTCAGGGTCCCTAGGTGGGACATCATCCTGTGGCATTGGTGGCTGCTCCGGCCTTTGAGGGCTTGTTGGCTGGTGCAGAGGGCTAGGATTGGGTACTCTTTGAGGTGGCCCATTTGGGGGTTGGTCAGGCTGCGAGGCAGGCGCAGCCTGATTCCTAGCCAATTGGAGGGCTGCCATGGCATCCCTCTGACGACGGTCCATCTCCACCTGTCTTTCGCTCAGCTCTTGGCATTGGCGCTCTATTTCCCTCTGTTGTGACGTCATTATCTCGGCGACACTCTCTTGATTGGCCCTTAGAGTGGCCAGTTCATCTTGCAACACCCCAGTGTTGTCTTTAGGGCCTCAGAGTCTACTTCCTCCTCATCGAACTCTAAATGAGGTTCATCTTCAGCCATGTTTGGTGGAGGAGGCTGGGTTGGAGCGGCAGCAGCCTGTCCAGTTTTCTTGAATGTTTTTGCCATTAGTACCTTCAACGATTTCTTCTCAAGCTCTCAATGAAAGCACCAGAATGTTGACCCTCGTTTTGGTCAACTGACACGGAGTCAAACGCTTGATGTGATAGAAAGTATTGAATAAGATCTAATGGACAGAAAAATAAACGACACAATAATTTATAGTGGTTCGGCCCCAAGAATTGGTAATGACCTACGTCCACTTAAGCTTTTATTGATCTTGATTCTCAAAGGAGTGATCAAAGAACTAGGGTTCTTCGAGTTTCACAAGCCTTAGAGGGATGAGTAATACCACCCAAAGATAATAGCCAAAATTCTCTTCTAAAGCATAAACAAAAATCAGCCAAAAGTCCCTCCCTTGAGCTATTTCTCTCTATTTATAGACTCAAGGAGGGTTACATGAATTAGTTAAAGATATTTTCTCCTAACTAATCAGACAATCAGGTATAAATTGAAATAATCTCGGATATGACTACAATTTTACAAGATTACTCATAAAGATACGGATTATATGAGCAGTCTGGTCGTATATAAAACTCAAATGACGTGTCAGGGGAACATCCTTGATCGATGGTCGAACAGAACCTCTGCCAGGTGTCAGCCACGTGTTGAACATATTTGCCATGTCATCCATACCTGCTTTTTGGATAACAATTATAATAATATTTTATAACATTTAAATTTATATTGATATAAATATTAAATATCTAGTTTTGTATTAAGTATTATTATAACAATAATATTTTATAATATTTGAATTCATATTAATATAATTAGTAAAAAAATAGGATTATATACTATTATCATAATAATATTTTATCACATTTAAATTTATATTAATATAGTTATTAAATATCTAGTATTATATTATATATTATTATAATAATGATATTTTATAACATTTGAATTTATTTTAATATAATTATTATATATGTAGTCTTATATTAAATATTATTATAATAATGATATTTTATAATATTTAAATTTATATTAATGTAATTGATAAATATATATTTTTAAGTTAGTTTTAAAGGTATATTATTTTGAATATTCCGTTAAAATTAACAAAATAAACCGTTAAAACCATTACAAGAAAAAGACTCTACAGTGACGACATCTATTGTGACGACTCTAAAGTTGTCATTTTATGTTGTCGAAATCCACGAAAAATTATTTCTTTTTAATTTATTAAAAAAATAAGCTACAGCGACGACATCGTCGCTGTAGGGTCATCAACAACACATGACCAGACCCTCCAAATTCCTGGTACCCTACAGCGACGACATGTCGTCGTTGTAGGATATCATGAATTTGGAGGGAACAAGAAGCGAGAAATATCTTTGTCTATAGCGACTGAGGGAGCTTGACTGCCAAAAGTTGGCTGTCAATTTTCACTCCCTATAGCGAAAACATGTCGTCACTATAGAGACTCATTTAATCCAGTGGGCAGTTATTTTTTAGTGTATATCGACGACATGCCGTCACTATTGGGTCCAAAAAAAACAGAGGGAAAGTGGACCGCCAAAAATTTATGTCAAATTTTCACTTGCAATAGCGACGACAGTCGCTATAAGGCATGTGATTGATGACTGAAATGGTACGTATATTGTTTCCTTCTCTAAAACAACGATATGTCATTGTTATAGGGTCACATATGGTAACTAAAACGATGTGTGTACTATACAACGACGACTTATACTCTATAGCGACGACATGTCGTCGCTATAGAGTCAGACGATATATCTCTTAACCTGAGTCTTCTTCTTCATTTTCTAAATTTGTTCTCTGAAAATAGAGACGAAAATCGTCGTTGCACCACCGCACCTCGCCTCACCAAAGTGTCCCAACCCATTTTTTCCAATTTCTTCCAAGTTTCGGTAGTCTAAACCCATTATCTTACTATTATACCCTTTAAAATGTATTTTTTTTTCTTAATATATGCATGTATTTTGTATTTGGTGGAAAAGGATTTTGAATTTTTTTTGTTTTCTTTTTCAGATTTGGGTATTGGATTACCATCCCGAGCCTTTGCCTTTGGATAATCCCCCAGCTCGAGCCTTAGGTAATTTTTCTTTTAAAAATATTTCGTGATTGATTAATGGTTAAATTATGTTTTTAATTGTGTAATTGGTTATTTTAGATGATGTTGAATTTTTTTTTTTCATTTTGGAGATTAGTATTGTTAATTTAATTATATTTGGGATTTTTAATTTTATTTTATGTTAATTTAATTTAATTAAATGTTATGTTATAAAAAAAATGTATGATAGGTTAGACATATGTATATGTATATAAATGTGAGTATGTGAATATGTTATATGTATATAAATGTGAATGTGAAATATATTTTTAAATTGTGTGGTAGGTTAGTTTAATATGATTAGATGTTTATTATAATTTTTTGTTTTCAATTGTATATATGTTAGGTTAAATAATTTTTTTGTTTTGAATTACATATATATATGTTAGGTTAGATAAATAATATGTTGATTTGGGAATATGTTTATAATATGTTTTTTTTTATTTAATTGTGAATCCAAATGATTGTATTAAATTTTATGTATGTCCTGGGACTGGTTTATATGTTTTCATGCATATTTTAAATTTTGGGATAGACTCGATTACAACCATTACACTGCCGATATTTTCGTAGATTTAGAAAAACTAAACATTACAAAATAGTTTTAAAGTTAGTATAATTAAAAATTTTAATTAATAAATTTTAAAGCAATTAAAAAAAGTATAAAGTATAAATTAAAATAATAATTTTACAAGTATAAAACTTTATTAATATTTTTGTATAAAATAAGTAGAAATTAACATAATAATCTTTAATGGTAAATTAATAAATTTATAATTAAATATTTGTTTATTTAATTAATTTTATAATATATTCATAAGATTTGATAATATATGTAGATAAAATAGGTAATTAAGTTAACTTTACTCTAAAAATTAAGTGAAAATTAAAACAGTAATTTTAAAATAATAAAACTTTATTGTTATTTTTAAGAAAACAAAAAGTGAAAATTATAATAATAATTTGATAATTATTAAAGAACATAATAATAATTATAATTAAATATTTGTTTAAATAATGAAACTTTATAATACATTCGTAACTAACAATAATATATATTCATAAAATTTGAAAATATATATTCATAAAAATTAATAATTGATTCAATAAGATTTCATAATTTACTTAAAAAAATTATTGTTTTGAAGATAAAAAACTATTAGCAAATAAAGGTAGTTTTTTATGATTATCACATTGTGATAATTTATTTTCCACTTGAATCAGTTATGACAACTCACAAGAGTTGGATAACTAATAGACGATGTAACTCTTATGAGTTTTTGAATGATCTTCAACCATATATACAAATGGCCAAGAATCATGTGAATGCTTCAGGAGAAGTCAGATGCTCATGCGTTCAGTGTGTCAATATACTGAATCAGAAACTAGATGTGGTGGAGACTCACATACACAGATATGGGCTTCTACAGCGATACGTGAAGTGGACCTACCACGGTTAAGTTGATATGCCTCCAGCAGTGGACGATGGAGCTCCAGTGACTGATGAGATGTGATTTACATCATCAATGATGTTATTGGTGAACAAGACACTAACGAAGAAGGCATAAATGAAGGAATCTCAGATGGTGGTGGCAATGGTGCGGAGAATCAGTTTGATGACCTGTTTCAAGAGGTCGAAGCTGAGTTATACCCTGGTTGTACTTGATTGTCTTTCTTGAACTTCTTGGTGAAGATGATGCACATGAAGGTTATAAATAAATGGACAAATAGTATATTTGATGAACTTTTGATGTTTATGAAATTTGCATTCCCGAAGGAGAATAAGATTCCGGCTTCATTCTATGAGTCTAAGAAAAAAAATGAGAAAGTTAGGGTTAGGTTATCAATCAATTCATTTTTGCAAGTATGACTGTTATTTGTTCTGGAAGGAGAATTCCTAAAAACAGAGTGGTCCTGTATGTGGTGAGAGCGACAAAGACACAAAGGGGAAAAAGTCGCCCACAAAGTGTTGCGGTACTTCCCTTTGACTCCTAGGCTGAAGCGTCTTTATGGTTCAATGCATACAGAAAATTATATGACCTGGCATAGTACGGGACGATCAAAAGAAGATAGTGTGATGCACCATCCTTTTGATGGGGGTGCTTGGAAACAATTTGATGCCAGATATCCAGATTTGGACAAAGAACCTAGAAATGTTCGATTGGGTTTGGATGTTGATGGTTTTAATCCATTTGGTAACATGAGTCTATCTTACAGCATGTGGTTAGTAATATTCTGATCGTACAATATCCCTCCTTGGTTGTGCATAAAAGAATCATCATTCATGTTGACCTTATTGATTCCCGGTCCGAAATCACCTTGGAAGGACATGGATGTCTTTTTGAGGTCTGTGGTAGACGAATTGAAGGAGTTGTGGGATGAAGGAGTTCAAACCAGAGACGTTGCAATGAACAGTGTCTTAAGAATGTGTGCAACACTATTATGGACTATCAATGATTTTCTGGCCCGTAGTAGTTTGTCTGGTTGGAGTGGCCAAGGATATATGGCATGTCCTTCATGCAACGAAGACACTCCTTCATGTTGGGTAATTGGGAAGACAACTTATGTTGGTCATATAAGATACTTATTGTCTACACATAAGTGGAGGAAGAGTCGCTTGTTTGATGGGAATTATGAAATGTGCGTTCGCCAAGAAAATTCAGTAGTCAGGACATACTCGAACAATTAGCGCTTGTTCCAGATCGTTTGCTGGGTAAACATGTTAGTTTCGGAGGTGTGAAAAGAAAATGAGATCCAAAATAACTTAATTGGAGTAAAAATAGTATTTTCTTTGAACTTGATTATTGGTTCGAACTTGAATTGAAGCAAAATTTAGATGTGATGCATATAGAGAAAAATGTTTGAAACAGTTTACTCGGTACTTTTCTTATGAATGAAAAATCTAAAGACACCACCAACGCACAAGTAGAATTGAAGAATTGGGGTATCCGAGAAGAGTTGCACCTCAAGGAAGACGATACAAAGTTGATTAAACCACATCCTATGTACTCTTTCACACCGGATGATAGACGGTTTTTTTGTCAGTTCATAAAAGGAGTTAGACTTCCTGATGACTTCGGTTCAAATTTCTCTAAGAAAGTAACTGACAGTGATGGCAACATTATTGGGTCGAAATCCCATGATTGTCACATTCTTGTGCAACGTCTATTGCAGATAGGAGTTCAAGGCTACTTAGATAAGTCTATTTCGAAGATAATCATTGAGCTTTGCAATTTTTTTAAGCAAATTTTTGCTCGTACATTGGTTGTTAAGGACATGGAGAATGCAGAAGATCAAGGTGATACAAACTTTGTGCAAGTTGGAGTTAATTTTTCCTCCAGCCTTTTTTGACATAATGATTCATTTAGTTCTTCATTTACTGCAAGAAGTTATCCTCGGAGGACCAATTTACATGAGGTGGATGTATTGGTTTGAGCGATATATGAATAAGTTGAAAAATTATATCAGGAATAAGGTGTGCCTTGAAGGTAAATTTATCAACTTATTACATGTAATGTTTTTTTATAATTTCAAATTTCTAACCAGTTTTTTTTTTTTTTTGAATGAATTTTTCATTCTTCCCCAAGCTCTCCCTGAGTGGCGATTGATAGAGACTGGGATTGAGCGAGAGTTTTAGGATCGCTACAAGGATAGAAAAGGTCGCAAGAAAAAAAATACTTTGATGAACATGGAGGGTATGCTGATATCAAGATAGCCAGAAAGAATCCACCTGAGGACATGGACAACTAGAGTTGGCAGAAGTTGCTTGACCTTTTCACCACTCCATAGTTCATGGCATGCTCAAAGGAAAATGGTGCCACGAGAGCAAAACAGAAGTATCCAAGTCTCCATGGATCGACTTCTTATGCTTCTTCTCGATTTAAGAAGTTAAATAAAAATATATAGATAATTTGAAATATTTGTAGTTATCTTAATAATAATTTCAATATTTAAGTGATATTTTGTTACATTTTGTTTTCTAAAGATGAATCTTTAGACTAAGGAACTGCCCAACATTATTGATACGTTCCATGACATGCACAATCATCCGACACATGGATGGGTGAACATGAATGCTAAGGATGCATATGTAAGTAACTTTCTAAGTTTTGTATATATGTATATTATTTATTTATATTATGTATTAATTGTCTTGTTTCTAAACTGCAGGATGCCTTGCAGCAAGAAGTCCATACACAATCCCAATCCCAATCTCAATTTGAATCTTAAGCAGGAAATGTCTTTGTCGATGAGACACAAGTCATCTCAAAGGTACTTAGTCAACGTCGTGGCCACAACCGATGTATTTGACGCAAGTTGAAGGGCACCAGTACCCTTGCCTAAGGCGCCACCAATTCCTCTTCACAATCAGAGGCATCACCATTTCCTTCCACCATAGTCGGCCCTCCAATGGTATCAATTGAGATTTTCCAGTCCATGGTTCAACACTTCAGTCAAGCCATTATGACCCAGAACAACAACTTCCAGCAAATGCAACAATTTATGCAAGCTACAAAGCCGAACATCCAAGCTCCACAATTTCAGCCTGTCAACTTGGACATGAATATGATACATTCCATAATGGCAAACTTTCAACCATAGCAACCACAACCACCACAACAACCCGACGTTGATGATGACTTTGGAATTGATTTAGATGACATTTAGTTTGGTTATATTATTATTTTGAACATATTAATGTTTTGTGTTGTTTCTTTTTTATTTTGGAGACTATACTACTTATTGTTTATCGAGTTTTTCAGAAACTAGATATATATTAAGAAGTAAGAGATGAAAAGAAAGAATTAGAGATGAACAGTCACATTTTTTACGTGGTTGGGGCGTTAATGAGCCTTAGTCCACGTGTCAATAGTATTGGGCTTTAGAGAGTTTTTGACAATGGAGTTTTCTACAAGTTTTAGCAGAGTATTTTCTTACAAGAGAAAATCTGGGATCCCCGCTATAGTGCAAAACTGGGCCTATTTATAGGCAGTCAAACACATTGGGCATGGGTTGGACTAATCCGGGCCCAATAGGGATGTAATTACAGTTTGCTCGCTAATGGAGTCATAGTACAAAGAATGTTACATAGTAAGATGTGGTTAATCTGGGCCCATTGGGTCGGCTTAGGCATGACCAAGCCTTACAGTAGCCCATTGTACGTTAGCACAGACTGGTCTGCGTGGGCTTCTAAGGGGATCCTAGGGACATGATATGTCAGAGTAGTGGCAGTATTGTTTCCTAAGAACAATTTACGTTACGTGCGTACCCTCTTCTGCAAATTAGTTGAGGAGACCAACTGCCAGATTTCATGGGGACAGGTCAACATCAGGGAAAGCTAGGGTTGCCTTATCTGGAAGTCTGATCCGAGTTTTTTTACTAATGTCTTGGTTCACTTACCAAAATCTTGGTTCGTACACTAGGACTCGGGTTCATTTTCCAAGATGGACATCGTGACATTGAATATCTCCCCTGGATCCTTGATAAGGTTTTTCGCCATCGATCAATTAGTCTGCTACCTCAATTGGCATCCCGGAAGATATAAGTTGGTCGGGGCCAAGAACATGAGTCAGACCGCCATCTTAGTCTCGGTTCCTTCGTTATGCTCACGTCCATTGAATGTTGTTGGGCTCGATGGTGCTTGGGATATCTGGGGTTTACTCCTTCCCCGTTCACCAGGTTCAAGATGGGCACGGACCTCTTAAGAGGGCCCCACTGGCCCATTGGGTCATGCCACCATTCACGGGTAGAAAACAGGGATAACATTTACCCCCAAGTCTTCATCCATGTTCGCATGGTGGAGACTTGCCTCGCTCTCCCGGATCAATCTCACATATCTTGGGAGCCATTTGGGCGATCCCCATCCTTTCAAATTTCCAAAGTCTCAGACACGTATCTCCAAGTTGATGGTGCATCTGCGCCACTCGTGCCCTAAAGATCTGGAAATAATCTTTTGATTGCCCAGATGACCGATGGGTGTTAGCGCAATTCCCGAGACATCCCGTCTGTACGAAAAAGGTTTATTGGGTACTCGAGTGAGCTGTTTAATGCTTCTACACTATCCGGAACCGTTGGATGGGGGTAGTCCTAAGATTTTTAACATGAACCGTTGGATGAGGTAGGTGCGGATCATGGATTGACAAATCCACAATTTCGTATTCGATTAGGCTAATTAATGCCCCTGCATCATCCGAGACCGTCGGATGGGGATAATCTTTGGCTCCCCACAATGGACATCTGGATCAAATAGTGGATTTTTACCCTATAAATACCTCGACAAGCTTACTTCCAAACTTTTACTCATCCCATACATTCAAACTAGAGAGAAAAGAAAGCTTCATATGTCCAACATTGCTGACGAGATTCTCCAGCGATTGATACACCTTCATGTCCACTTATATCCAACGAGACCTTTTTACATTCAACCAACAGACAATTCTATCCCGGTTCAACCAGCAGACGAACTGTTGCATCATCTTCTCAAATTTAAGACTGAGATTCTGCTGACGTTGTCGCCTGAAACTCTACGAATCTCAAATTCAATACCTCACTGTAAGTTTTTTGGTCATTTTCTCATCTTTTTATTCCTTTTTTTTAGCTGTTTTTATTGTCACGCTATTTCCACGACCATAAAACTGTTAGGGCCGTGACCAATGTGTAGGCTGGTTCTAGGTAGGATAGTAGTAGACATGAACTGTAGGTTCTCTAAGTGATAATTCGTATTATTCTTTTGTCCAGGATCAATTCAAACACCTCAAGAACGTTTGGGGTGAGTTAGAAAAACCTTTGGCCTTTAGTTCCTGACTCAAGATCTTGGGATCTCTATTGGTCCCGGATTTGGGTCCAAAGGGGACCTCTCCAAGAAGTTTTAGGAGAACTCCCGTCCCTCAACCAATTTTCTTTGGTTTTGGTGCTTACTGCTTGGTTTCCGTTTTCTTTGTCGCTTCCAGGTCCTTGATCATAAGTCGTAGCATGACTTTATATGCAAAGGACATTCTCCAGGCGGGCCCTGTAGTCCTGGAGGGGTCCAAACTTCTCACTAACAACACGTGGGAAATGGACAGGGAGAAGAATGAGTTCCAAAATTAATAGATGTTACAGCAACTGGAGAAATCCCTTGGAGTGGAGGTGACTTTGGGACTTTTCCACAACCGACTGGCCCTGAAGGAGGAGAAGGCCCATACCAGTGTGGGCATGTTCGGGGCATGGAGCATAGGCCATATCAATGTTGGAGCTACTCTCTCGCTCCACAACTACTTCGCACGGTTCCTCAAGTTTGTGGGGATCGTGCCCTTCCAGCTTCTCCCTTAGGCGTATAAATTGCTTGCGGGATGGCACATATTCTGTGCATCGAAGGAGATCCCGGCGCCCACTCCAGCAAATTTTTTTTATTTCTACAAGCTGGAGACACAGCTCAACTCCAAAGACAAGACGTTGGGATGGATTTTATAGACTGAAAGCCCACGGAGTTAGTCCAGCTTCGTTCAGCACTTGGAAGCACCCATCGGATGTCAGGCACTATTGGTTAATGATATCCGGGTTCCTCATAGAGAAGAACCCCAGTTTGGTGCTGGACTTCCAACGTGTGTGTAAGTTATCCTTCTCCACTTTTTTATCCAACCTTTAGTTTTGTTTACCGAACACTTACAATCCTGAAAAATAGGTCCATATGCTCAGACCCAGCTCATCGAATCGATCTTGGAGCGAAAAAAATTCTATGCCACTCTGAGCACAGAGGAGTAAGGCATGGGGGGCTCTGTAACTATGGAGAACCTTTGGCTGGTCAAGTTGATTGATGCGAACTAGTAGATAGATGCCCTTAGCTTTCAGGGGCTGCAGTACCAGAGGGATCCCGCCCTGAGGGAGGACTTGGCTCTCATCCACATCAAGGCAGTGGAGGCCATGACCAAGGCGGATGCAGAGAAGGCAAGGAAAGAGCAGGCCCATCAAGCGGAGAGGGCTGAATCCAAAGAACTAGATGCCCTTCTCGAGGGGAGGCAACCTATCCCCAGAGCTCCAGGAGCTAGCATTTCGGGACAAGGTAAATCGCCTTCGATTTTAACTTATGCCCCTCATTTTGAGGGCTTAGATAGAAATAGGCAACAGTACTAGGATAATTTGACTGGGACTGTTAGCAGCATGGAGCTTCCTTGTTAGCCCTGGATGACATGGGGGACTGAATTCATTCTTTTGCCCTGGATGACATGGGGGACTGAATTCATTCTTTTGCCCTAAGAGAGTTAAGTCATGCCCATTCCATAGATGAAGGTTCATCTCGAAGGACTTTAGACTTAAATTTTCTTGTTTTATTTTTGACTTATATCCCCATTCATGTACTTTACTAATTATTTTTCTTTTTCTGTCTATCTCAGGTGATTCGGAGATGTCCAACCGTGTGGCCAAGATGAAGGAGATGATCGAGACCAGGGCGGCTGCAACTAAGACTTCGGCAAAGAGTACCGCCAAGGGCCCGGCCAAAAAGAAAATTATGGAGCTGATCCTCGGGGATTCAGAGCCAGTCCAGGAGGCTTCTAAGAGGGATCCAACTATAAGTTCCATCCCGGTGGCGCATGCTGAAACAATCCCACCCCAGCCTGCTCCTCTCCAAGTTATTAATTTGGAGCATGAGCCTTCCCAAGGAGCTGGGGCGCCCAAGAGGAAAGCAAACTTGGTTGCCGCGGGGTCCTCGTATCGGGCCAAGAGGACCAAGACCAAGGATCCAGCCCTAGCTGAGGAGCATTCCTTCAGGGAAAGCCTCATTGTTATGCAAGAGGTCCAGGAGGCTCCAGGGCTTCCCATCAACCCAGTCCTTCCTGAGGAAGGGGACCTGGTCCTCCAGGAGGAGAGGATGAAGATGGTGTCCCAGGCTTGGGACGAAGGTCAGGACAAACAGGATGAGGTTTACCAAGCCTTGACCATCCAGTGGAAGGTGGAGTTTTTTGAACGTCCAGAGGCCTTCAATACTCCCCAACAGATAGTGGACCGACTTGTAGCCGAGATCGGGGTTTGGTCTAAGTTGGGGCAGGACACGACTCTGCTTGCTGTAGATTTGCTAGCCTAGGTGGGGGCTACCATGTCCAATCTTCAACTCAAGCGATATGCTACCTTAGCCAGCCATGATGCCCTTTTTACCTCTCAGGCCATTCGTCATCAGGCCACCGCAGTGAGCCATATGCCCGTCTAGTCTTTTAATTTGCCATCATTATTCCTTGTAAATTTTCTAACTTTGATTTGTTCCATGATGCCTTGTTGGCCCATAGGAACGCAGATCTAGTGGCCGAGATGGATGTGAAGCTGGAGATGACCCAGCTGGAGCTAGAGGGGGGTCGTTAATCAATAGGAAGTTGTTAGGGAGGCCCTTGCCAAGGAGGCTTCCTTGGTTCGGTCTCAGCATGAGGAAGCTTTGTCCAAGAAGGACGCTGAACATAAGAATTCGGTGGCAACCTAGAGGCGGAGCTACGTCGTGTTCGTGGCTTGGAGGCTTCGATCAAAGCCCTTCTGGAGGAGGCTAAAGGCAAAATTAGCCAGGAGCGGGAGAAGGTGGCAAACCTTGAGTTCTGGAACCAAGATTTGGAAGGCATGGTCCAGCTGAAGATGAAGAGGAGTGAGGAGGCTCGCCAATAGAAGGAGCAGGCTGACGAGATGTTGGCAGTCACTTTTGATGAGTCCATTTACATGGCCTGGCTCCAAGACAAGAACATGAATCTCCTCCTCTATCTGGATCTGTATGCAAAGAGGGCTGGATTCGAAGCCAAAGAGAAAGTTGATGTGGCGCTTCTAGCTGAGGACCAACATGGTGAGAATGCTCTGGATGCCCCAGATCAGAACGAATCCTAGGCCTGGTCCTTTGTATTTTAGTTATGGCTTCCTTTCTGTTTTTGTAGTTGTATTACTTTTATGGTCGCAGATGCATCCAAGACAATTTCTATTATCTGTATTGTTATATATTGATTTTCCTCTACACAATGGTTCCCACTCTATATTCATTTATATTTTCTTCTAAATTCACTAAGTGTTTTATCACTCTGCATGAATCCAAGTTGAATATTGGGTCCTAGTTCCAATGGCCAGGATCACTAGGGGAAATAATGTAGAATATATTTAACCTGTCCTAAGACCCACGTTCGGGTCTTGACGGCCTGGACCGTCTTGGACTTAACCAATATAACTTAATTGATTTATCCCAACTCTATGGCTTAGGTTCCAACGGCCTGGGCCGTTATGGATCTTTTAGATATGACTTAATTAATTAACTCGTTCTGAACCCAAGGTTCATGTTCCAACGACCTTGACGTTTAAGGAGTTAATAAATGTCATCCAATTTATTTGTCATCACTCTGTGTTCATGTTTCAATGGTCTTGACAATCAGAGATTAGTTAATTAGCTTATTTTGAACTTTATGTTCAGGTTTCAACGGCCTTGGTCATTCATAAGACTAACTTTAACCAATTGAAACCCAAGATTCATGTTTCAATGGTTCTAGGGCATTATAAGGAAGACATGAATAGGGATTTGGTTATCTAGGACAATGTTAGGTCTGGACTAATTTTTAGGGGTTGGGTTTTGAACCCCCGGAGCATATGGGTACGGGTTAGGATTGGGCCTTGAGCATTGCATCCTGGTTTGGTTGAACCCCCTGGATCACCTGGATCTGGGTTAGGACTGGGCTTTCACCCTTGCATCCTTTTTTATTGGGAGTCAAGTTTCGAACTTCCCAGACTATGTGGGTCTGGGCTAGGACCATGCTTCGAGCCTTGCATCCTATTTTGGTCACACGGATCGAGTTATGATTGGGTTTTGACCCTTGCATACGAGTATGGATCAGGACTAAGCTCTGAGCTTTTCATCCTTAGGAGTAAGCTCTGAGCTTTGCATACTTTTTTGTCTTTATTCCAGGACTTTAATAGATGGCCCTACCCCCCAAGTGACCGAAGAGTGTATTCTTAGGTTACTTGTTTGTGTAAAAAATGAAGATGGGTGCAAACTTTTTCTTTCCTTACAACATTTATTATGATGTTTTGTATACACCATTTCCATTAAAAAAGGAGATTTCCTTGAGGCGTACATTGCTAGAAATAATAATTAAGATAGAAAGGAATAGAATTAGATCCTCTCAACTATTGATAGTATCGGCGGAGGTGTTTTGCATTCTAGGCCCTTGGGACCTCCGTTCCGTCTAGTCGCCTTAAGCGATATGTTCTCGGACATATTGAATTTTGGATTTCATAGGGTCCTCCTAATTTGGTCCCAGAACCCCCACTCCTGGATCTTGAGTTGCAGGGAAGGCTCTTCTATGGACTAGATCATTGGTTTCGAACCTCTGTCTCTTAACTTTAGATTTATAGTGCCTGGCGATCTTTCCTTGATACATATTCAGCTGAACTTGTGATTCCACCCGAATCTCTTCGATGAGATCTAGGGATTCTTGGAGTAAGGCGTGGTTCCGAATGGGATCGTATGTGTCCCATCTGTGAGACGGGAGCGTCATTTCTACCGGGATGACCGCTTCACATCCGTACACTATTGAATAGGGAGTATGTCCGATTGACGTTCTTTCTATGGTTTGGTAGGCCCATAGGACGTGGGAAACTCTTCCAGCCACTTGCTCTTGCAGGCTTGTAGTTTTTTCTTTAATGTTCCCTTCAAAATTTTGTTCACGACCTCTGTTTGCCCATTTTCTTGAGGCCTTGTGACCACGGAGAAGCTTTTGATGATGCCATGCCTTTCACAAAAGTCTGTGAAGTGGACACTATCAAATTGCTTCCTGTTGTCGGACATGATTTTGTGAGGGAGGTCATATCGACACACAATGTTGCTAATGACGAAGTCCAGGGCCTTCTTGGAGGTGATGGTGCTCAATGGTTTCGCTTCGACCCACTTGGTGTAATAGTCGACAACTACAGTGGCGTATTTTTCTCCATCCTTCCAAGGAATCATAATAAATCGATTCCCCAAACTGTAAAAGGCCAGGGACTGGTCCTCAGGGTTATTTCCATTGGAGGGGCTCGTGAGATCTTCGCGTACCTTTTGCACTGTTCACATTTGCAGACATAATCAACACAATCCTTCGTCATCATTGGCTAGAAATATCCTTGCTTTAGGATTTTATTGGGCAAGCTAAGTCCGACTGTGTGATGTCCGCAAAAGCCTTCGTGCACTTCGTGCATGATTGCACTCATTTTTGTCCCAGAAACGCATTACAAATAGGGCATGGACGACCCCCTGCGATAGAGTTTGTCATCCATCATGACGTATATGGGAGCCTGGTACTGAAGTTTTCTAGCGGCGGCCCTATCCGCGGGCAATTTCCTAGTGGTTAGGTGCTGGATGAGAGGGCCCATCCATGACGTAGAGTAATCGATGGCGTTGATGATTGCAGGGGCTTGAATACTAGGCACGGGTAGGTGGTCGATTGGGACCACCCTGGAGAGTTTTGCTTCAACATCCGTGGCCAATTTTGCCAATGTGTCTGCAAACATATTTTGTTCCCTAGGGATTTGGTCGATGAAGTATTTCTTGAAGGATTGGAGTAACTCTCAGGTTCGTGTCACGTAGGCGGCCATCTTCTTCCCCTTTGTTTGGTATTCTCCCAAAATATGCCTGACCACCAGCTGGGAGTCACTGTGGACTTCAATGTTTTCTGCCCCTACTTCGCGGGCCAAACGCAATCTAACCAGCATGGCCTCGTGCTCAGCCTCATTGTTCGATGCTTCGAACTGGAGACGTAGGGCACTTTGCAACTGGTGACCTTGAGGGGATATTAGAATGATCCTGGCCCTGTCCCCATCCTCATTGGAGGCTCCGTCCACAAAGTTCTTCCAAAAGAGCACTATAGGGTAACCAGGTTCTTCATCCTCGATTATCCTGATGCATTCTAGGATGAAGTCGGTCAAGGCCTGTCCCTTGATGGAGATTATGGGGACATAGGTGATATCGAAATGGCTTAGCTCCATGGCCCACTTCAAAGGTCTTCCCGATGATTCGGGTTTTTGTAACATTTTTCGTAAGGGATGGTTCGTTAGTACCTTGATGGCGTGGGCTTGAAAGTAAGGTCTTATCTTCCTAGAAGCGGTCGGTATGAAAAATGTCAACTTCTCGATCAATGGATATCTAGACTCCGCGCCCAATAACCTTTTGCTTATGTAATAGACCGATAGTTGGACCTAACCCTCTTCTCGCACTAATGCGGCGCTGATGGCATGTTCTGACACTACCAAATATAGGTCCAGTGGTTCCCCATCCACCGGTTTTGACAAGATTGGAGCTTGGGCCAGATTCTCGTTCGATTTCTGGAAGGCCTCTTCGCTTCGGCTGTCCACTCGAACCTCTGGTTTCTACAAAGTATATTGAAGAATGGGATGCACTTGTCCGTGGACTTCGACACAAAGTGGCTCAAGGCCGTTATTCTTTCCGTCAAGCTTTGAACATATTTGTGTTTTTGTGGCAACGACACATCGATCAATGCTTTGATCTTATCTGGGTTGGCTTCTATCCCTCTTGAGCTTACTATGAATCCTAGAAACTTCCCAAATGCCACGCCAAAAGTGCACTTCTTGGGATTTAACTTCATCCCGTACATCCGTGGCCAATTTTTCCAATGTGTCTACAAACACATTCTATTCCCTGGGAATTTGGCGGATGAAGTATTTCTTGAAGGATTGGAGTAACTCTCAGGTTCGTGTCACGTAGGCGGCCATCTTATCCCCCTTCGTTTGGTATTCCCCCGAAATCTGCCTGACCACCAGCTGGGAATCACTGTGGACTTCTATATTTGGTGCTCCTACCTCCCGGGCTAAGCGGAGTCTGACCAGCATGGCCTTTTGCTCAACCTCATTGTTTGATGCTTTGAGTTGGAAGCGGTGGGCACTTTGCAACTAGTGACCTTGTGGGGATATCAAGATGATCCCGGCCTCGACCCTATTTTCATTTGAGGCTCCATCTACGAAGATTTTTCGCAAAGGCATTATGGGGTCGATAGATTCTTCTTCTTCTTCTTCGGTTATCCCAGTGCATTCTAAGATGAAGTCGGCCAGGGCCTGTCCCTTAATAGAAATAATGGGGACATATGCTATGTCAAATTGGCTAAGCTCCATGTCCCACTTCAAAATTCTCCCCGATGATTCGGGTTTCTGTAGTACTTGTCGTAGGGGATGGTTTGTTAGTACCATAATGGCGTGGGCTAGAAAGTAAGGCCTCAGCTTCCTGGAGGCGGTCAGGAACAAAATGTCAGCTTCTCGATTAATGGGTATATGGACTTCGCACTCAGCAACCTTTTGCTTACGTAATAGATCGGGAATTGGACCTTTCCCTCTTCTCACCCTAGAGCGGCCCTGATGGCGTGTTCCGACACTGCCAAATATAGGTACAATGGCTCCGCATCCACTGGTTTCGACAAGATAGGCGCTTGGGCCAAATGTTCCTTCAATTTTTGGAAGGCCTCTTCACACTTGACTATCCATAACCTCTGGCTTCCGTGAAGTATATTGAAGAATGGGATGCACTTGTCCGTGGACTTCGAGACGAAGCGGCTCAAAGCTGTTATTCTTCACGTCAAGCTTTGAATGTATTTGTGCTTTCGTGGCGATGGCATCTTGATCAATGCTCTAATCTTGTCCAGGTTGGCTTCTATTCCTCTCGAGCTTACTATGAAGCCCATATACTTCCCGGATGCCACGCCACAAGTGCACTTTTTGGGGTTTAGCTTCATCCCACACTTCCCGATTATGGCAAACGCTTTTTCCAGGTCATCCGCGTGTTCGGCCGAGGTCTTGGACTTGACCAACATGTCGTCTATATAGACTTCCATGTTCTTCCCCATTTGGTTCTGGAACATCCTATTGACTAGCCTCTAATAGGTGGCCCCAACATTCTTAAGCCTGAAGGACATGACAATGTAGCAGTGTACACCTTTGTCCGTCTGGAAGCTGGTGTGTTCCTTGTAAGCTACATGAATTGAGATCTGGTAGTAGCCGAGGTAGGCATCCATGAAACTCAACAACTGATACCCGGATGTAGCATCCATCATTTGCTCAATCCGGGGCAAAGGGAAGCAATCTTTCGGGTAGGCCTTGTTAAGTCGATGCAAGTCCTCCACGTCCCGTTTAGCTTTTGTACCAACACCAGATTGGCCAGCCAAACAGGATATAGGTCCTCCTGAATGAAGTTGATCGAGGACAACTTCTCGAATTCTAACTTGAGGGCCTCTGCCCCCAGGGGTCTCCACTTCTGCCGGATGAGAGTTGGATTTTGGTCAATGTTTAGGGCGTGACATATGACGTTGTGGTCGATCCCGGTCATATCCGAATGAGACCAGGCCAGGATATCCTGGTTCTCTTTCACCTAGGCCATTATGGCAGCCCTGACCTCCGAGTCAAAGTCTCTTCCGACTCTGATTACTTTTGTCAGGTCGGTGTCATCGATGCACACCTCTTCTACCTCCTCCATGGGTTCTAATGCCCTATCTGCTTCCATCCGTGGATCCAATTCGTCCTCATCCCGGACCAGCCTTCAACATCTTCCTCTTCAAGAGGCTCTTCGTGGACCATGAAGATTGGTCAGGCAGAGATGTGATAGCACTTTCAGGCGCTTTTTTGATCTCCCCGAATAGTTCCCACTCCTCCATTATCGCATGGGAACTTAATGCAGAGGTGGCAGATGGAGGTGATAGCGCTGAAGTCGACTAAAGCGGGACGGCCAAAAGTTACATTGTATGCAGTGGGGCAGTCCACCACTACAAAAGTACAATATTTGAATGAGCCCTGAACCTCATTCCCCAACGTCATGGGTAGTTGAATCTTACCCATCAGAAGCAATGAATCCTCATTGAAACTGTAGATCTATGTCAAGCATGAAGCCATATCTTCCGCTGCCAGTCCAATTGCTCTGAAAGCCAGTGTGAACAGTACATTGACGGAGCTCCCATCATCCACCAACACTCGGGATACCCTCTTGTTGGAGATTTGGGCGTCAATGACCAAGGGGTCATGATGTTGGAAATGAACCTTCCAGGCATCCTCTTCCGTGAAAGTGATGGGCAGGTTCATTAACTTTGGGCGCTGGGCTGGATTTTGGACCAAGGCGCATACCTGATGGTCGTGATCGAGCTCACTGAGGTATTTTTTCTTATCATTCCGGGATGGTCCTCCCAGATGCGGGCCTCCTGATATGGTGGCCACGTGGCCATCTACACGTGGAGGCACCGTTCTGGGAGGATATGGTATTCCGGGCCCAAGTGCTTACACTATTGGGGGGCCCTAGGGGCCCTATGCTCCCGAACTTGTAGCGTACCCTCCTTGAGAAGGTCGGTACGATCCAGGTACACCTGAGCCCATAGGTTGTCCAGGGGCTACTGGTAGTCCCAGAATCCCTGTTGGCATCTTGACCCATTGGTGGAGATGCCCCAGTTTGATCATGTTCTGGATCTCATCCTTCAGCTGACGACACTCTTCGATCTTATGACCCATGTCCTTGTGGTAAGTGCACCTTTTGATGGTGTCCCTCGAATTCTTTCCCCCTTTAAACATGGGGGTTGGCTTTTGATAATAGACTATGTTTGCTCGTTGCGAAGTAGATATTTTTTTGGGTGTCCACCAGGTTGGTATACTCCATGTATTAGGGCTCGTACCCCTTTTTACCTTCTTTGCTGGCTCGAATCGATTCTGACTCTTGCCCTACCTCTTTCCCTAGGAGGGGTTTATGCTTGCCTCAGCTCCTTCGGCTTGAGGCGGTTGGGCACCGTCGGGAGCGACACTGTACCTGGTGGCTGCCACTCCGTACCTGGAAAATGGGCTTGATGGAGTGGGAGCATACCCCGTTGAAGTGGGCCCATAGACCGTCAGGGTCATGAGTGGCATCCCAAGGGTCCAAGCGGATCCGGACGTTGCTGGGGGTGGCGGATAGATATTTGCCAAATACTGCACTTCATATCCGGGGAAGGTTTGGGCGGTCATCTAGGTTGCTCCTTGCCACCCAAAGGCTTGGATTCGGGACTCCTCCCATTTGATGAAACCTTGTGCTCTCCTGATGAATTCTTCAAGAGTGGCCACCTTGTTGCATTGCATGTCATCCTAGAGAGGGGACCCAGCTCTGATCCCAGACTGGAGAGCCACCAGGTGTTGTCTGTCATCCACCTTAGTATTTTAGGCTTCCTCTGTAAAGCGCTGGATGTAAGCCATAAGGATTTCTGTGGAATGTTGTTTGACATTAGCCAGCGCACTGACTTGCATGTCGAGCTTTATGGCGGCCACGAGTCTTTCCAGCATGCTTTGTCCTCACTCGCACGCTTCCTGGGAAAACTTCCCAGGAGGTCACCCATCTTGAGATTACTCCATGTCCAGCACGCTTAGCTTTGGAGTTCTCAAGTGATGGGCTACCGAAAAGAAGATGCATCTTGTTGATATAGTTAGTACCCATCAATCCATTTAAACTCTCTTCAACTGTGTAGTCCCATCCATACATAGTCTTAGAATCATCACACTTAACCTTCCCCAGGTGGTGTGGGATTGCACAGCTTACCCGGTCTTTCCCCTTACGGATCACGGGATTCTGAGTGTCACACTGCCAATCCTTGGGCAGCAATAAAGGTTTGAAGGGCCAAGGGAGACTCTTACATTTGATCCAGAACCTGTTATCTCAGGCAATCCACCTCTGGATCCTCATGTTCAGGATTCATGTTCTTCTCGTCAAGGTCAAAGGGGTTTTCGGCCTCATGATCCTCATATTCCCCTTCATCTTCCTCGTAATAGCCTTCATCGTAGTCACCCCCATCCCTGAAGTTTTGGGAATCTTCGGGCAGAGGCCCCTGATAAGGCGTATCCTCAGGTTGGTCTTAAGGAAACGATTGATTGGGCAATGGTTCTCCATTGTCTTGTTGTTGCTGGTCAGCAGGATCAAACACGATATACCTAGTGTACACCATTTTCGCAGAGCATCGAGATTGATTCACGCTTCCTTCAGCTCTTAATGAAAGCACCAAAATGTTTACCAAGTTTTTTGGAAAACAGAATATATTAAGAAGTAAGAGCTGAAAAGAATGAATTAGAGATGACCAGTCACATGTTTTATGTGGTTGGGGCGTAAATGAGCTTTAGTCCACGAGTCAATAGTATTAGGCTTTAGAGAGTTTTTGACAATGGAGCTTTCTACAAGTTTTAGCTGAGTATTTGCTTACAAGAGAAAATCTGGGATCCCCGCTACTGTGCAATTGGACCTATTTATAGGCAGTCAAGCACATTGGGCTTGGGCCGGACTAATCTGGGCCAAATAGGGATGTAATTACAGTTTGCTCACTAATGGAGCAATAATTCAGGAATGTTACATAATAAGATGCGGTTAATTTGGGCCCATTGGGCCGGCTTGGCGTGGCCAAGCCTTACAGCAGCCCATTGTACGTTAGCATAGACTGGTCCGTGTGGGCTTCTAAGGGATCCTGGGGACAGGATCTGTCAGAGCAATGGCAGTACTGTTTCCTAGGAATAGTATACGTTTCGTGCATACCCTCTTCGACAGGTTAGTTGAGGAGACCAACTGACGGAATTCATGGGGATAGGTCAACATCGTTGAAAGCTAGGCTTGCCCTATCTGAAAGTATGATCTGAGTTCGTTTACTAATGTCCCGGTTCACTTATCGAAATCTTGGTTTGTTCACCAGGACTCAAGTTCATTTTCCAAGATGAAAATCGTGACACCGAATATCCCCCATGGATCCTTGATAAGGTCTGTCTCCATCGATTAGTTAGTCTGCTACCTCAATTGGCATCCCGGAAGACATAGGTTGGTCGGGGCCGGGAAGATGAGTCGGGCCTGTATCTTAGCCCCGGTTCCTTCGTTATGCTCGCGCCTATTGAATGTTGTTGGGCTCGATGGTGCTTGGGCTATATGGGGTTTCCTCCTTCCCTGTTCACCAGGTTCAAGATGGGCCCAGAACTCTTAAGAGGGCCCCATGGGCCTATTGGGTCATGCCACGTGTCACAAGTGGAAAATAGGGATAACACTTATGTTTTGGTTTTTACATTTTGGAGACTATACTAATTTTAAATGGGTTTTATTATTTAATTAATAAATTTTTTATTATTTAATTAAATAAAATGATTTTATTTATTTATTAAATGTTTTATTAAATAATTTTTAATTAGTATAATTAATTAAGTTTTTTTAAGAAAAATTATATACCTACAGCGACGACATGTCATCGCAGTAGGGTGCTTGTTGAACACGAAAATCTAAGATTTTGTGACCCTACAGTGACGACATGTCGTCACTGAAGGCATATAAACCCACACACTCTACAGCGACGATATGTCGTCGCTATAGATGTGGGCGATCGACAGACCTACAACGACGACATGTGGTCGCTGTAGGAGTTTTTGAAATTCAAAATTTCAAATTTTGCAACCACTTACAGCGACGACATCTCGTCGCAATATCCTAGTCCAACCAAAAAAATGGATTTCCTACTGCGACCGACATGTCGTCATTGTAGTAAAACAATTTTGTGAAGACTACGTTTTGTCATCGCTGTAGGTTGCTACACTATGGATCTACAGCGACGTCGTTTTGGCGACGACATGTCGTCGCAGTAGACCTAGCATTTTTCTTGTAGTGAACCAAGAATTTCTATTATCTACACACTTATTATATAGAAGAGATAATAAAATATAGAACTTGATAATTTAACGCAACTCTTCAATTTATAAAATTTTATAGTAATACATAATTTATTAAGGAAAATTTGACTTTTAATGCATATAAGGGGATTTTATTTAAAAAAATACCCTATCACTATATGAGTCTCATTTTGGTCATATTATTTACCTTAGTTCCCAAAATACCCTTGCCATTTGTTCCGACTCTCTCTCTCTCTCTCTTCTCTCTTGGTCTCTTTATATTCCCTCTCACTCTCAGTCCCGAACCAAAAAAACTCTCAAAACCCACATTTGAATTCGTCGCAACCCAACAAAATCGGAGAAGAGAAGCATTGTTGGAGAAGGCTTTCGAAACCTGCACTGGAACATCGAACCGGAAGCACCCGAAGGCAACCAGACAACTCCGAAGTAGGCGAAACAACTCCCAAGTATGCGAAGGTGAGGGTTTTCTTTTTAATCTGCAATGTCTGGTTTTTTGTTGATGTTTTGTTCATAGGATAGATCGGAGCTGGGGAACTGAGAAATCAGGATTTTTTTTTTAAAAAATTTACCCACCTCGATAGAACTCGATAGTATATGTTAGGTTCTATTTTTAAATGTGTCTCGATAGGCCTCAATAGACCTCGATGATATTAGATATATTGTGTTTTAGGGTGCCTCGATAGAATGAGACATATGGATGATTTAGCACTGCCTCGATAGACCTTGATAGACCTCAATGATATTTAGACATATGGTTGATTTAGCCCCTGCCTCGATAGGCCTCGATGATAATAGACGTATGGCTGATTTTAGCATATGACCTCGATAGGCCTCAAATAGACATATGGCTGATTTTAGCATATGTCCTCGATAGGCATCGATATGCCTCGATAAAATAAGACTTATGGTTGTTTAACACCTACCTTGATAGGCCTTGATAAAAATAGATATATTATGATTTTGCATTGACTTGATAGGCCTTGATAGAACTGTGCATTTTCTAATTTTACATTGGCCTCGATAGTTACCAAATTGTTTAAAATTGTATTTTTAACATTTTTTATTTTTCAGATGCCTAAATTGATTGTGCCATTGGAGAAGCACTTTCCTGGTCGTGTCACCTATAGGGGTAGTGCTTACTTGGAAACCCTTATAGAGCAGTTTAAGAGGCACATGCTAATTGAACGGGCAGAGGCATGCCCGTTGGGATAGTTCTTCAAGGATAAGTCGTTTTGTTTTTCTAGGGTTCTAATACATCAGCTTATGTTAAGGAAGGTGGAATGCAAGAAGGGTGAAGAGGGCCAATTCTACTTGGGCAACATTCTTTGCAAATTTGGGATTGTAGAGTTTTCCCTAGTCACCGGGCTGAATTTTGGGAACACCCCGTCCCCAAACGAGTAGAGAGAGCATCTTTAAAGTGATCGAATCATCCAAGAATACTTTAATGGTGCTTCGAAGGTTAGTTTCGGCCAGTTGGAAGATGCTTTGAAGGCCTTGACAAACCCAGAAGATGCATTTAAGCTGGGTTTGTGCTATTTGATAGAGGGGGTACTGAATGCCCCAGAAAAGACAACGATATGGGGTGATTCCATGAAGATGGTTGAGGATCTTGACTACTTTTTCAAGTATCTGTGGGGGAAGTTGTCCTTCAAGAAGGTTATTAGAGGAGTTCACAAAGACATGCAAAAGCAATTGAAGCATTACGAGGAGAAGAAGAAAGAGGGTTCGGGCAAAAATTAGAAGGAGTTGAGTATAGTTTCTATGGCTATGCATTGACACTTCTGTACTGGGCTTTTGAGGCCATGCCATCTATTGGGAGTAAGTTCGGTGAGAATAGTGGGAACCAGATTCCCAGGATCCTTAGCTAGGCTATGAAGACCGATATCATTATTTCGACAGCTCAGTTGGTTCCTATATTCACCAACCGTCGAGTAAGTTCCACTTTATCTTTTTAAATGTCACAAATTAATTGATTTACAGTTTATTCTATTAAAGTTTTTTTGACACGTGTTATTAAACAATTTATTAGTGTTCAAAAGTATCATTTTATTAGTCTTAAAGTTTAAAATTAATTAAGTTTTAATTAATATTTTCATGGATTTATTGTCATATATTTTATATTTGAAAATATTAATTTTTATTTAATTTGTGTTTAATTTTTAGGAAATAAAATGTATTTTGACACAAAGAAAAAGAAAGAAGAAAGAAAGAATTAAAATTGAAGAAATCATGAAGAAAATGGCATTTTTGACAAAAATAGGCCCAAAACCAAGCCCAAACAGCCTTGGCCCAAACCAACAGCTGCTCCCCCCACACTGCCACATGGCAGCCTGCCATTCGCCCAGCCAAGCCGATCTAGCCGAGCCGGACGCCTGCCACGCCTCCAGCAGAGCCGAGTGCCTGTCGCACCTGACGCCTGACGTCACCTGCCACGTTCTGCCGCACTCCATAGCCGAGCCAACCACGATGCGCCACGCCGCCCAGCTATCCCCCACTCCACCAACAACTCAACTGCCCCTCCACTGCCAAGCCAATCAACACACGCCATGTGTCCCACTTATCCCATTTTGCATAAGTTTTTGTAGCCACTTTCCCACTCTTTAGTACACGATTTTAACACATTTTGGGTCATATTTCCACTATAAATAGAGAACCAAATGTAGGAAAAAATGATTAGATTGTGGAATTAAGGTGGAGAGTATAATTAGAGAGAAAAACATTCTTTTTCCTATTTTTCTTTCATTTCTTTTACATTTCTTTGAGTAAAAACAATGCCTATTTTAGGCTGAATTCTCTTGTGAAAAGGCTAGAGTGAAGTTAATGTTTCACATTATATTTTTAATATATTGATTCTTTATTTTGTTCTTCATTTCTATATCTTTGTTATAATTAAATTTATTTTCTTCTAATATTTATTCTAAATTTATTAGTGTCTTTTACATAAGTCTAGTCATGCTCTTCTTATGTAATTTAGACTCTTAATTTAATTTAGGATATTTGTTATATTATATGATTTTTACTGCATTCTACCATTGGTATTTTATCGCTCTAAGGTATATAATATGATATGTTTTTAAAATTAGAAGTTAGTATAATTTAATTAAAGAACATATTTTACGGTGAGCTTTATTATATATATTGTCCAACTATAATTAATGGTGTAGAATTATAGTTGAGTACAATGAATCAATTTTATTAAAATATATACATATGTTTCCATGAATGAAACTTATGCCTTTCATATTTTCTTTCTGATTCTAATTCCTCGATTTTGTTTATTTAAAATTAAAAAAAAATATTCTTTTTCAAAGTTACATTATTTCAAAGTTTATTATTTCTAATTTACTAATCTTTCTTTTTACTTGTATTTTACCTCTCTGTGGATACCACATAGCTCAATTACTACTGCGACCGCTTAGGAGTTATTGGGCGATATCAATTTTTGGCGTCGTTGCCCGGGAGGTAATTCTACAATCAAAGGTTTGCATACTAATTTTTTTTTCTATTTAAAAAAAAGTAGTATAATTTTTTGTTTATTTCTCTTTTATTTTATTTTATTTTTCCTCAGTAATTTTTTTTATTTTTAATTTTTTTGTTATTGTTTTATTTTATTTATTTTACTTTTAGGTTTCAAATTTTAAATTCTAGATTTAGTTTTTTTTTTTAATTTTTTCCGAAAAAAGCATAAAATTTTAAATCATAAAAAAAAAAAAACATTTGTGTAATTTTGGAAATTAGTAAAAACCAAACTTGTTCTGTCTTAGAAAAATTGGTTCTTCAATAAGGTCTGTGTTAGCGTTACCCTCCAATCTTTTCTAAGAACCTCGGGGAGTTCTAGAAAAGCTCTTGGGCCTAAAGAGGTACCTTGGCAGCCTTCCCAATTGGCCTGGGAACATTTTTGGTGTATACTTATTACACTATTACACACTTGCGCTTATAATACTTGCAAAATAAAAAAATATTTATGCCACGAAATAGAGATGCACTAGGGAGATTCGTGAGACAACAAGTAGAAACTTTAGAAAACTCTCCTAGTTCGTCATTTTCTTCCATTTGTTCAAACACTCCCGATTCACCGAGACTTCCTGAACCATCCACGATGGCTCATCCAGATGAAGTCCAACCAAGAACGCTACAGGATTATTTACATTCTACGCGTACAACCACACCTTCATGCATAATGTATCCCAACAATATGCCAAATTTTGATTTCAAACCCGGCATGATTAACCTCTTACCAACCTTCCATGGGTTGGAAAATGAGAGTTCATACGTGCTTATACGGGAATTCGAAGAGGTGATGGCTAAATTCAACAACCGAGCTGATGTCACCAACATTGTGAGATTGAAATTTTCTCCTTTCTCTCTCAAAGACAAAGCAAAAAGCTGGTTGTATTCCTTAAGGCCTAGATCTATCGGAACATGGGACGAAATGACAAAAGCATTCTTTTCAAAATATTTTTCGCCCCATAAGACCAGAATCTTTAAGAGGCAAATCTCTACCTTCATCCAAAAAGACCATGAAACTTTCCATTAGGTCTGGGGCAGGTTTAGAGATTTGATAAATCAATGTCCACATCATGGATATGAAAACTGGCGTCTGATCAGCTATTTCTATGATAGTCTCACAACCGGACAAAGAAAATTCGTAAAAATGATGTGCAATGGCGAATTCCTTCAAAAAGATCCCAATGAAGCTCTCGAGTACCTCGACGATCTTGCTGAAAAGTCCTACACATGGAATGGACCGAGTCCTATGGAAAAGCCACGATCAATTGGAACCTACCAATTAAGGGAAGATGACAACGTCAAAAGCCAAATTGAATCATTGAGACAACAATTTTAGGCTTTTAAATCTCAAGAAGGTAGAGGAATCCACATGCCTGCAAAGGTAGAGACACGAAATCCATGCTTCATCTGAGGAGGGGCAGAACATCAACCGCAAGAGTGCCCAACTCTTGGTGAGTTAAGAGGAGGAAATGAGGAACTGTGCAATGCTTTAGGGGATTACAAGAGGCCTTATAACCCTTTCTCAAACACTTAGAATCCCGGTTGGGGCAACCGTCCAAATTTCAGCTGGAAGAAGACAAACCAAGCATCTGGGAGCCAATGGAGGCCTGAGCAACAACAACCACCAAAAGCATACATTGCTCCTCAAAATAACATGCAGTCAAGTAATTCTCTTGAGAATACTTTGCAAATGCTTGCGCAAACACAAATAGCCTCAACTCAATAGCTCAAATCTTGTTTCACACAAATGGTAGAGGAAATGAAAGACATGAAAATCCAAATGACAAAGCTAAACACTACTTTGGCAATTCAAGAGCATGGTAGACTTCCCGCTCAACCTCTAATCCATCAAAAGGGGCAACACATGGCACAAACCTCCTCCTCTCCATATACAAATTTCAAAGAGGTTAATGTCATCTCTACTCGAAGTGGTCAAAGTACGGTTTCACCGTTAGCTAAGACAACGAGTACGTCAATGCCCGCTCCAGATGATGATGTGCCAATAAGCATTTCTGTAAAGGAACCTTTTCCTCAAGCTTTGAAATCCATTGGAAAGGTACTGGAAAATCATGGTGAAATCCTAGACCTTTTAACACAAGTGAAGATCAACTTGCCATTGTTGCATGTGATCAAATAAGTGTCGGCTTATGCCAAGGTTATCAAGGATTTGTGCACCGTTAAAAGAAAGCACCATGTCAGGAAAACTGCATTCTTGGCAGAACAAGCTAGCGCGGTAATTGACTGGAAGACACCGCCTAAATACAAAGATCCTGGCTATCCCACCATCTCATGCCAAATTGGGGAGCAGGAATTTGGTCAAGCCCTTCTAGACTTAGGAACAAGTTCAAATCTCATGCCATATTCAATATACTTGCAATTAGATCTAGGAGAACTCAAGCCCACATCTGTGGTGCTACAACTGGCCGATCAATCAGTTAAGAAATCTCAGGGAATAGTAGAAGATGTTCTAATTCAAATTGAAAATTCTATTACCCTGTTGATTTTCTCATATTGGAAACTCAATCTGAAGTGAGTATAGAGTCCAAAATTCCCATCATTCTCAGTATACCTTTCCTTGCAACAGCAAATGCACTCATTAACTGTAGGAATGGTCTCATGAAAATCTCTTTCAGAAACATGACTCTAGAAGTGAATGTTTTCCACATAGGCAAACAACCACCTGATAACGACGAGTGTTTCCAATCATATCTGATCGATACACTTATTTCGGAAGAGGTCGAAGCAAAATACACGTCTAATCATTTTAATCACCATTTCCAAATTTCAGAAAGTTCTGAGCTCGATGAGTCTAAAATCAACCCTGAAATCGTCAAACACTCACAAGCTAGAAGGACCAAGTTTTGGAATCCAGTCTTTGAGGAACTCCCTCAAGATCGAGAAACACCAAAACCCTCCATTGAACAAGCTCCTAAACCAAAGTTGGCACAACTTCCCGAGGGTCTTAAGCATGTTTTCCTGGGAGCTGACAACACTTTTTTGTCTTAATATCCTCCAAGATCAATGCCACACAAGAGCACAAAATCATCAATGTGTTGCAAGAACAAAGAGATGCATTAGGATGGACGATAGCTGGCATCAAAGGTATTAGTCCTTTAATTTGCTCCCATCACATTCAATTGGAAGACGAGGTATACCACATCGTGACCATCAAAGAAGATTGAACCCAACAATGAAGGAAGTAATTAAGCCTGAAGTCTTGAAACTTCTTGATTCTGGAATAATCTATCCTATTGTTGACAATAAATGGGTAAGCCCAACTAAGGTTGTTCCCGAGAAATCAGGGGTAACAGTGGTACAAAATGAAAAAGGGGAACTTGTTCCTACCAAGGTCATAATTGGGTGGCACATGTGCATTAATTATAGAAAATTAAATGCATCCACCCACAAAGACCATTTTCCACTTCCATTCATCGATCAAATATTGGAACGTGTGGAAAGTCATCCTTTCTATAGTTTTCTCGATGGTTATTCAGGGTATTACCAAATTGAGATTTCCGTAGAAGATCAGGATAAGATCGCATTCACTTGTCCTTTTGGTAATTTTTCCTTCCGGCGTATGCCATTTGGCCTGTGCAATGCTCCAGCCACTTTATAGCGATGCATGATGAGCATATTTAGTGATATGATCGAGAAATGTATGGAAGTATTCATGGATGATTTGACAGTCTTTGGAGATTCTTTTGAATCAAGCCTTCCCAATTTAGAATTCGTGCTTAAACATTGCAAAGAGAAAGGCTTGGTACTCAACTGGGAAAAGTGTCATTTCATAATGCCATCAGGCATAGTTGTGGGGCATGTTGTGTCGGAACGAGGAATTGAGGTTGATCAATAAAAGATTGAACTCATATCAAAGCTGCCCACCCCCAAGACTGTTAAAGACATTCGATCTTTTCTTGGGCATGTAGGATTCTATAGGAGGTTCATACAAAATTTCTCGCCCTTTGTCAAACCTCCTAGCAAAAGATGTTGTGTTCTCTTTCCAAACGCTCGTTGTGAAACTCACTTCCACCCCTATCATTTAGCCACCAGATTGGAACTTACCATTCGAAGTCATGTGTGATGCTAGCAATTATGCTATAGGGGTCGTCTTAGGTCAAAGAAGGGAAGGGAAGCCCTTCGTTGTCTATTACGCAAGTAGAACTCTTAACAGTGCTCAGATAAACTATTCTACAACTAAAAAAGAGTTACTTTCTGTAGTATTCACACTTGACAAGTTTTGTTCCTACCTGATTGGTTCACCTATCATAGTCTTTATGGACCATTCTGCCTTAAAATACCTCCTTTCCAAAAACTATGCTAAGGCGCGTTTAATTAGGTGGATCCTTCTGTTACAAGAATTTGATATGACCATAAAGGACAAGAAAGGAGTTGAAAACATAGTAGCGGACCACTTATCTCGTCTTGAATTTTCTGATTCTGCTGATGGCCCAGCCATTCGAGATGACTTCCCTGATGAACATCTCTTCGCAGTCACTAAGTTGCCATGGTACGCTCATATCGTTAATTACTTAGTAACTGGCGAACTTCCAACTGCATGGAGTGCACAAGATAAACGTAAATTTTTGGTCAAGGTTTGTAACTTCTATTGGGACGATCCATATCTTTTCAAAAATTTCCCCAACCAAATTATGAGACGTTGCATTCCAGATGATGAAATTTTTAGTGGCTTGAACTTTTGTCATAATGAAGCTTGTGATGGTCATTTTTCGATGAAAAAGACTGCTACAAAAATCTTACAATGTGGTCTTTATTGGCCCACTTTGTTCAAAGACACTAACAATTTCTGTCGATCATGTGAAAGATGTCAGAAATTAGGTGCTTTGTCCCGGTGACATATGATGCCATTACACTCAATTCTTGTAACAGAAATATTCGATTGTTGGGGGATAGACTTTATGGGACCACTTCCACCATCATCTGGCTACCTTTACATTCTCCTCGCCATAGACTATGTCTCAAAATGGGTGGAAGCTGTGCCTTGTCAAAATAATGATAACACAACTGTTATGAAATTCTTAAAGGAAAATGTGTTGTCTAGGTTTGACAAACCACGAGCTATCATAAGTGATCAAGGCACCCATTTTTGCAACTATTCTTTCGAGACCTTAATGCAAAAGTATGGGGTAATTCATAAGGTTGCATTGCCTTATCACCCACATACAAATGGCCAAGCTGAGTTAGCCAACCAAGAAATTAAGCAAATCTTAGAAAAGACTGTTAATCTTGACTGCAAAGATTGGTCCTCACAACTTCTCAATGCTCTCTAGGCATACCGCACTGCTTACAAAACTCAGCTTGGTATGTCTCCTTATAGCCTAGTCTATGGTAAAGCCTGCCACCTTCCTATTGAGCTGGAACACAAAGCTTATTGGACAGTTAAGAGCCTAAATTTTGATCTCAAGGCAGCAAGACTCAATCGTAAGCATCAGTTGTCAGAAATTGAAGAGTTAAGAAACGATGCTTATGAAAACTCTAGGATCTACAAGGCTAAAATGAAAGCGGCCCATGACAGGCAGATCCTAAGAAAAGAATTTGAGCCAAACCAACGAGTGCATCTTTATAACTCTCGTTTGCATATCCACCCTGGCAAGCTGAGATCAAGGTAGACTGGCCCATATGTTGTGAAAACCGTCTTTCCCAATGGTTCTGTTGAGGTCACAGACCCAACTGATGGGAGAGAATTCAAAGTAAATGGCCAATGACTGAAACACTATATAGAGAGGGTGACCCAGCATGAAGAAGTCACTCTCGTGGAACCAGTTTACCAAGTCTAAGTAGTGTTCCAAATTGTTTGTACATAGGTTTGTTTTTTGTTTATTTCCCTCTTGTCATTTTATTTTATTTGTTATCATTTTGTGTTTTCAGTTTTTCATGTTTTAGAGAATCAATATTCGCTCTATCACTCGACGCTCGTTATTCGGGTGTTCTCTTTCCCTGCTCTTTTACATTTGTTATATTTTGAGACATTGAGGACACTGTCAGATTTTGGTTGGGGGTGGTGAGCATATTCATGCATGTTCATGTTAATTTTGTCATATTAATATTTTCACGGCCAAATTTTTTGAAAAATTACTTATTTATTTTTGCAAAATGTTACTTTTGAGTCAACTTTTGTTCTCTGTATTACTAAGACGTTTTCTAGAGTTACCTAATGCACATGCCAAACATTGTGGTAAGATGGTTGTTAGCACATATTTGCTTAGAAATTTTCCATGTTTGAGAATTCATTCTTTTCGGTGAGAGGTGAGACTTGAGAAAACAACTTTAAATTTTTTATTGATTCTTAGAAATGGTTATAATTATTTGGACAAGGTATTGTAGTATGAATGGATGATGTTTTAGGGATAATATTTTCTTCATGGAAAAAAAGACAAAAAAAAAAAAAAAGAAGAAGAAAGAAAAAAAAATATAGAAAAAAAGAGAAAAAAAGAACACAAGCAATAGTTCTATCATTTTCAATTATGTTGTCTCTTGTGTTAAAAAAAGGGGGTGTTTATTAATTTTGTGTTTTATTTTATGGCTCTTAGAATAAATGTAAAGATTGTCTATTTAACTTAGAATTCCTGAAAAACTGGTTTTGTGGTACTCTTTATGATGGTTGTCCAAATAGTTTATTTCCTATTTTCGTTTCAATGATTATTTAAAAGTTTGTTCTAAATATATATCCATTTGATGAGTGATTACTTCTTTATTTCCAACTCCATGAGCGAAACCCCAAACTTTAAATATTTTCAATTACATGAGAGGTTAATGGAGTTGAGACTTTAACTTGGCATAATTTCGAAGGCTTTATGTGTTGTGGTTTATGGTAAGAAGGTTCAAGTTTGGTGCACACACTCACAACTCTAGATTTATTCAAAGTAATTTTGATAACCCTTGTTGACTTGTTACTAACATTTTGTGTTAATACTTAAGTTCTTTTATAATTTTTGACTTGAAATATATCATGTTGACATTTCTAATTGCGGTTGAATTGCTAGAGACTAGCAATAAGCTGGTTGGGGGTTGTGATTAGTAAATTAGAAATAATAAACTTTGAAATAATGTAACTTTGAAAAAGAATATATATTTTTTAACATTAAATAAAAAAAATCGAGAAATTAGAATCAGAAAGAAAATATGGAAGGCATAAGTTTAATTCATGCAAACATATATATATTTTAATAAAATTGATTCATTCTACTCAACTATAATTTTACACCATTAATTATAGTTAGAAAATATATATAATAAAGCTCACCTTAAAATATGTTCTTTAATTAAATTATACTAACTTCTAATTTTAAAAACCTATCATATTATATACCTTAGAGCGACAAAATACCAATGGCAAAATGCAGTAAAAAGCATATAATATAACAAATATCCTAAATTAAATTAAGAGTCTAAATTACATAAGAAGAACATGAATAGACTTATGTAAAAGACACTAATAAATTTAGAATAAATATTAGAAGAAAATAAATTTAAATATAACAAAGATATAGAAATGAAGAACAAAATAAAGAATCAATATCCACAAGAGAATTGGGGATTGTGGTCTGTTTTCCATCAAACATATTGAGCATTTGGTTTCCAAGCTACCACTCGATACCGTTATCGATGAGAACATCTAGCATTTCAGGACCAAGTGGTGTGTGGACCTATTCAATCAGAATTTGTCCCTATGATGCTCTTTACATTTACTTGATACACCTCTTGTATAGTATATCATATAGTTAGTTTTGTATAATGTTTTTTATCAAACATTATTTTTTAAAAATGTTATTAAATAAAATACTACTAAATTCACATAATGTGTCTGCCTTGACAAAACTCGATGGGTCAAACAAACTGCCTCGATAAGCCTCGATAGCTAAAAAATAATACTAACAAAATCTGCCTCGATAAGCCTCGATAGGACTTCATTGACCTCGATAGAGTCATAATAATACATAATCGTGTCTGCCTCGATAGGCCTCGATAGGGTCATAATAATACATATATCTGCCTCGATAGACCTCGATGGGTTCAAATGAAGGCCTATCAAGGCAGACAGGAAAATTTTTGTGAAGAGTTATTTATTTAGATCAAAACCAATTGAATAATTACAGAACATAAATTTTTAAAGCCTAGCCTTACATGACTTCCTATTCTGCCCACTACCACAACATTTGCTACACTTACGTAGCTTGACGATCTTTTCCCTGCGTGAAGCATAGCGGTTTTTCTTTCGCCTACCCACTTTCTGCTCCCTAGGCCTTCCTACAGGAGTTTTCTCAATGGGGATGCTGACAACCATATCTCTGATGTGATCAGGGATTACCCATTCATCCTCGTTCCCAACAGGATAAATAGTTTCTTTATAAGTGTCCCTCAATGCCTCGATTCTATAGTAAGGGGAACACAATGAGTAAATATTTATGCTTCTTTTTCTGGCTACAGCAAAAGCATGTACACAAGATATCCCAATGGAATGGAAAATGCAACAAGAGCATGATTTTGTGGCCAAGTTCACCTCACCATTACCATTACCATCGACCACAAGAAATTCATGATGACCAAGGACTTGAACATCCAGAAAAATTGCTTTATCACCTATTTGCTTCAAATCCTTTTCCATCTCAGGTGATAACAAAGTTGTTGCTTTTGCAGCTCTTTCACATTCTATCTGCAAACCAAGACTGAAGAGTGAATCTTATGAATTCAAGAAAAGTGGCGACTAGAAAGCTTCTTGCCTCCTTGGACTTATTGTTAAAGCTTTTTGCATAGTTACTCGTCATGATATTGTATTGGTTACCAGGAAAATAAGCGCTACCCCACCTTTTAAAACCAATTTCCTCAAGATATTGAGCAATGGGCAGATCAATTACCTTAATCTTGTCAAATAACTTGTCAAATTCTGTTCTTCGAAACACGTATGCTGCACACCCCATGATGTCTTGACAGTGGTTAGTTTTGAATTTCGCCACCACATTCATACAAATGTGATGGTAATCATGCACCGTGATAGGCGTCTGGGAACACAAGCTCCAAAGCATGATTAATGCTTTTATACCTCTTGATTAGGTGTCCAACAACCCACGGTGATGCTTGATGGTGGTCCTTATGTCGAATTTCTTGTGAGCAAGTGTGTACTTTGTTGAATACAGTAATCTCGAACATTTCAAATCGCATTTTTTTCTTACCCCTCAATCTCCAACCACAATCAGGATCCTTGCAGGTAATGTACCATGCATTAGTCCCAGATTTCTTCACCATAAACTCAAAATTATTCTTCATCGCAAATATGGATGCTTTGGTTTTCAATTCAAGCTTGTTCTAAAAGAACTTGCCAAGGTGCAATTCGCCTGAAGCTTTGCTGGTTAAGGAATGATCTTGATATGAGGCCTCTATATCCTCTTTGGTGAACATGGGAGCACTCCATATTCTATGATCTTCACCTAAGTCCAATGGAGAACTCCATCTAAAACTATCATCGGTTTCACTTGGACCTGGACGGCTGCTTCTGGTCCCAGGTGTTTGCCGATCTTCTATTCTGCGCTCCTCAGCCACCATAACATCTGAACTCTGTGTTGACAAATCTGCCCTAATATCTGGCCCATCAAGATTTGTTGCATTAGCAACAAGATCGTCATTGACATAAGGATCGTAGCTATAGGGATCGTACTCCGCTGTGTCATGCAAATATGGCGGATCTCTAACAGGGATATCATCATGGAATATAATGTCTGGATTTGTCTTGGGAACAAATGTTCGAACCTCACTTTGAGTTCCTTTGAAACCATGACATGGGGGAGAAATGTTCTCTTCAAATCGAACTTCTTTATTAACGCTGGGAGAGGCCGATGCATTTCTTATACCTCTTTCTTAACCAATGTCACACATAGAGGAATCAACTTCTCTACATATTTCGATGCTAACCCAATGAATGCATGCACATGCCTATAATTTTTTATAACGGTAGGTTTGACGGATTGTGATAGGCATGTGTACGGGACATCAATTTTCAAGTCATGCACACATTTATCCACTTCAAGCTCATCGTTCAGAATGTTAAGCAGTTGCTCATACGTCACACCCTTCTCCAAAGGTAGAACTTGATTTTCAGCATCCCTGAAAATCCAATCCTTATTTTCCAATTCCCAAACACCATTGAATGCAACAAATATGGAAACAGACGAATTTGTATCACAAAAAAAAAAAAAAAAGGTCAAAATTTAAAACTATAACATCAAACAACAAGAAATCGATTCATGTCGAGGTCAACCTATCAAGGTCAAACTATCGAGGTTTATCGAGTACCATCGAGGAAGACTGCCCAACAAATTTCTTATGAACCCATCGAGGCCCATCAAGTCCCATCGAGCATACACTACATAAATTAAGTTATATTCCTCTATCAAGGTCCATCGAGGACCATCGAGGCATACACTACATAAATTAAGTTCTATGCCTCTATCGAGGTCCATCAAGGACCATCGAGTCTCATCAATGTACCCATTTATTGACGTGGTTCTTCGCCAACAGGTAATTAAGAAAATAAGAGACAGAGATTAGTGCTTAATAATGAACCGAGACAGATGTATGATCTTTAAATGGACTGATGACACAATTACGTTTTTAGGTGGTTCAAAGGTTAAAATCCTTCTACTCCACCAGTCAATATTATTGCTATATTTCTGGTATTCTTTACAGGATACTTCGTTACATAATAGAATCCAACCCCTTCTAACTCCCAGGGTCTCCATATTTATAGGAGAGGGCACCTGGGAGTTGGTAAGGGGGGTCATCCCGTGACCCTCTTACCCATCATGTCACTTCTGTGACATTCATGATTAATTCCTAAAACATAACAAATGAAGTGTGGTCTAATCAACAGGTAAGGGGGATAATGGGCCGTACACGTATTCCGAGTAATCGGGGATCTGTTGGGAGTACAGGCGCGTGTTCATAGAACCGTGTGGTCTCACTCTCCACGTGCTGAGATTACCTCAGCCCGAGCATAGGAAACACTTCTCTTTTTGCTGGTGCTATGATTGATGCTTTTATATTTTCCTTAGAAAGAACATGTTAACCAATCTTGACCCAACTTCTAAGATAAGTCCCAGTTGCACTCCGGTCATTGCATTAAAAACTTAGTTCGCGTTAACCTCTTATTGGTATCTCGTGCTTTTTAAGAAAAACAACGATTAATCAATTTGAATTAACTTCTAAGTTTTATGACCTGGTTATTTCTAGGACGTTAGTTTGAAAACTTAGTTCGCGTTAATTTTTATCAATATCTCGTGCTTTTTAAGAAAAACAACGATCAATCAATTTGAATTAACTTCTAAGTTTTATGACCTGGTTATGTCTAGGACATTAGTTTGAAAACTTAGTTCGTGTTAATTCTTGACTAATATCTTGTGCTTTTTAAGAAAAACACCGATTAATCAATTTGAATCAACTTCTAAGTTTTGAGCCGACCTGGTTATATCCAGGATAGGACTTAGTTCGCGTTAATCCTTTATCAATATCTCGTGTTTTCTAAGAAAAACAATGATCAATCAATTTGAATCAACTTCTAAGCCTTTAAGGCGACCTAGTTATATCCAGGCACCATATGCCCCCCAAGTAACTAGCAAAGGGTCTTTCGTGGTTACTTGAGATTACACCCACAAATATACACAATAGTAAACAAAGATTTAATTCTCATTTCTTCAAAAAAAAAAAGTGGCCTTTAAGCCTTACAAGGGTGCTACTGAAAATATTTCTTCAAATGGATGGCATTCCAAGTTCGTGGGACTGCCCCTCCATTGAGCCGAGTTATTTTATAAGTTCCTTCCTTAATGACCTCGGTGATTTGATATGGCCCTTCCCAGTTCGTTCCCAATACTCCATCTTTGGGATCCTTACCGGCCAAGAAGACTCTTCTGAGGACCAGGTCGCCAATGCTAAAGGTGCATTTTTTGACCTTTGAGTTGAAATAACGAGTGATTTTTTGCTGGTAATGCACGAGCTGAAGCTGCGAATCTTCTCATCTTTCATTAATCCGGTCGAGGGAGGCGTGAAGTAGTTTTTGGTTGCGGTCCTGGTCATATGCCTGGACTCGATGCGAAGATATCTTAACCTCGACAGGGAGGAATTCCTCACTCCCAAAAGTCAGAGAGAAAGGAGTATGACCCGTAGGAGTCCGACGGGAGGTTCGGTATGCCCACAGAACCTGGGGGAGCTGTTCTGGCCAGACCCCCTTGGCTTCGTCTAGTCTTTTCTTAAGGCTCGCCTTTAACGTTTTATTGGCAGCCTCGACCTGGCCGTTCGCCTGAGGATAGGCCATAGAGGAGAAACTTTTCACGATTCCGTACCTTTCACAAAATTCGGTGAAGAGGTCGCTGTCAAACTGAGTCCCATTGTCGGATACAATTTTCTTCGGTAGCCCGAACCGGCAGATAATGCTCTTAACCACGAAGTCGAGGACTTTCTTGGAAGTGATTGTTGCCAAAGGTTCTGCCTCAGCCCACTTCGTGAAGTAGTCGATGGCCACCACAGCGTAGCAGACCCCGCCCTTTCCAGTAGGGAGGGCGCCAACCAAGTCGATTCCCCAGACCGCAAATGGCCATGGGGACGAGATCATCTTCAACTCGACTGGGGGCGCTCGGGCAACTGTGGCGAATCGCTGGCACTTGTCACATCTCTTGACATACGAGATCGAGTCCTTTAACAGAGTGGGCCAGTAATACCCTTGCCTTAAGACTTTTAGGGACAAGCTTTGCCCCCCAGTGTGATCCCGGCAAAAACCCCCATGCACTTCCTGCAGGATGGCCTTTGCCTCGCCTGGTAGAACACATCGTAGGAGAGGTAGGGAATGCCCACGTCGGTACAACATCCCATCTATCACCGTATACCTTGGGGCCTGGTACAGTACCCGCCGTGCGTCATTACGTCCTTCGGGTAACTTTCCTTCGGTGAGGTACTCGAGGATGGGAGTCACCTAGGTCGGTCTGGCGTCAATCATCTCGACCTCCGCCCCGACCTCTTTTATACTTGGTTTTTCCAGGAATTCCACCGGTACTAACCCCAGCGTCTCCGTCTCCCCGGAGGTAGCGAGCTTGGCGAGGGCGTCTGCATTAGCGTTCTGCTCCCGAGGTATCTGCTCGATTTAGCCACGCTCAAACGCGGACAGTTCGACTTTTACCTTGGCCAGGTAAGCAGCCATCTTGGCTCCTCGTGCTTGATATTCACCTAGCACCTGGTTTACCATGAGCTGGGAGTCACTGAAGCACTGAACGGAGCTCACCTTCAGCTCCTGGGCTACCCTTTGCCCGGCCAGCAAAGCTTCGTATTTGGCCTCATTGTTGGAGGCCTTGAATCCGAATCTCAGTGCTGAGTGGAATCTATGTCCCTCTGGGGATATCAAAATGATCCCAGCCCCTGAGCCGTTCTCATTGGATGAGCTGTCCACGAAGATCTTCCAAGACGTCTGGGCCGAGGTGACCTGGGGTGAGTCTTCCACAGGATCCTCCCTGAATCCTGTGCACTCTGACACAAAATCGGCCATGGCCTGACTTTTTATAGCAGTTCGTGGGGTGTACAAAATCTCGAACTGACTAAGCTCGATAGCCCATTTCAACAGGCGTCTTGATGTCTCAGGTTTTTTCAAAACCTGCCTTAAAGGCTGATCGGTCATGACGTGTATTGAGTGGGATTGGAAATACGGCCTTAGCTTTCGGGAGGCTGTGATAAGACAGAACGCCAATTTTTCCATCAACGGGTATCGGGACTCAGCCCCGAGAAGCCTCTTGCTGATGTAGTAGACCGGTTTCTGAACCCGGCCTTTTTCTCGGACCAATACGGCACTAGCTACATCCTCTGTGACAGCTAGGTAGAGGAAAAGAGGCTCTCCTGCCTTTGGTTTGGAAAATACGGGCGGCTCGGCCAGATGTGCCTTCAGGTCGAGGAAAGCACTTTCGCACTCCTCTGTCCATTCGAATTTCTTATTTCCTCGGAGCAGGTTGTAGAACGGCAGGCACTTGTCGGTGGATTTTGAGATAAATCGATTAAGGGCTGCCACCCTTCTTGTCAGGCCTTGAACGTCCTTACGCGACCTGGGTGAGGGAAGCTCGAGAAATGACCTGATCTTATCAGGGTTCGCCTCGATTCCTCTAGTGTTGACAATGAAACCCAGGAATTCTCCAGACGCGACCCCGAAAGTGCACTTCTGAGGGTTAAGCCTCATGCCGTATTCTCTTAGTATCTTGAAGCATTCTTCCAGGTCGGAAACATGGTTCTCGGCAGTCTTTGACTTGACCAACATGTCATCAACGTACACTTCCATGTTCTTCCCGATCTGGTTGGCGAACATTCTATTCACTAATCTCTGGTATGTAGCACTGGTGTTCTTCAGCCCGAATGGCATGACCTTGTAACAATAGATGTTAGTCGGGGTCATGAAGCTGGTGTGCTCTTGGTCTGTCGGATTCATGGTGATCTGATTATAGCCTGAGTACATGTCCATAAGGGGCATGAGCTCGTGCCCCGCCGTGGCATCCGCCAATTGATCAATCCTTGGCAAGGGAAAACAATCTTTGGGGCAGGCTTTATTCAGGTTGGGGAAGTCGATGCAGGTCCATCATTTCCCGTTGGGCTTCGGTACCAGCACGGGGTTGGCGACCCAAACCAGAAACTTGGCTTCACGGATAAAGCCGCATTTCTTGAGCCGGGCTACTTCTTCTTCTAAGGCCTCAGCCCGAGTTGTTCCCAGGCGCCTTTGCTTCTGGGACTTTGCAGGAACGCTCTTATCCAAATGAAGGGTGTGCATGATGACATTTGGACTGATTCCCACCATGTCCTCGTGTGACCATGCAAACACTTCCAGGTTATCCTGCAGAAACTTGATCAGCTCCGCTTTCCTCTTGCCACAGAGGTTTTTCCCAAGCTTGACCATCTATGAAGGATTTTGTGGATCGATGTTTACTTCCTCGAGCTCTTCAATAGCTTGGAGCTCGAACTTGTCCTCGCCTATTCGGGGGTCAATATCCTCACTTAGGATGATACTTTCCCCCTCGGCGCTCTGAGGTTTTTCAATCTCAGGATTAGTCAAAGGTTCCTGAGAGTCCTCTCCTCCACCTTGGATGGCCATCGTTAACTGCCCGGGTTTCGATTTCCCTTCATGGAAATGCTGTAGCATTCCCTAGCAGCGAGCTAATCACCACGCACCGTGCATATTCCCGTGGAAGAAGGGAATTTCAGCGCGAGGTGGCAAACGGAGGTGATGGCCTCAAAAGCTATAAGTGTGGGTCGGCCCAAAATAGCATTGTATGCAGCGGGGCAGTCGATGACCATGAACTCGAGGAGTTTTGAGACTGTCTGAGGTCCCTCTCCTAAGGTGATCACCAGCTCGATCGTCCCTATAGCCGCTGATCCTTCTCTCGAAAAACCATACAGCATCATGGAGGTCGCCTTCAACTCGGCGACAGTCAAACCCATCTTCTCCAGCGTGGACCGGAATAGAAGGTTTACCGAGCACCCATTATCGATCAGCACTCTCCTAACCCTCTAATTAGCGAGCTTCACTGCTACGACCAGAGGGTCTTTATGAGGGAACTGAACATGGCCAGCATCTTCTTCCGTAAAAATGATTGGTTGCCTCTCTAATCGCTGTTGCTTTGGCAGATGCTGCTCCGGGACGAACTCTACTGTTGGTTTTTATTGATCAAATCAGAGATTATGCGCAGCGGAACAACAATCAAATTGTCAGATTAATCCCATAAGATTTCTAGATCTACTTCTTCACACTCATATATATATTGAATCAAGGACAAGAATTGAAAAAATTACCTCAGGTCCTTCCTTGCTGCTATCTTTTCGCATGGCTGAATCCTTGAGATCTCACACCAAGATCTTCCAAAATGTTCTTAGGCACACAAAGAACGAGTGTGGGCTCGCTATACAAATAATAGGCAATAACTATTTATCAGATGTTCTCAACACATGAAATCTGATAAAGTTTGGACCTAGGTTTTGTGAAGAACAATGACGTTTGTTTTTGTCACTGTTCTCTTTTCTCTGAGAGAATCCTAGATATTTTTTTATCCCTGAAAAATTACGTTCTGTGAAAACTGATATCTAATATTTAATAATATCCAATATATTAAAATATTTGTTATTTTAAACAAATTCAAAATAACTGATCAGTTATCAGATTTTTGTTTAAATAATAATATTTTAATCATATTAAAATATCTCATTATTTATTTAATATTTAAATAACTAAAATTGTGGAATCAAGAGACTAAGTCCATCTCTTATGCTTGTAGCACAGTGCCTGTGCACTGTGCCACACGTGTACCACATGATTGTGCAGGCATGTGATTTTTCCCAATTTTTATTATTATTTAAATACCAAAAATCCCAAAAATAAATTAATTCAAAATTAATTATATTTTTGTTAAATCAAATAATTAATTAATTACACATAATTAAACAATAATTATGTTTGATACATAGAAAAATATTTTACTTATCACATAAGTCCTTTTTGCCCATTTTTTGTATTTGCCTTTGACAGTGATTGTTTGAGCCATTTCAGGGACCATGGACCTATAACATTAAGCTCCAATAAATTGAAACTAAATAATTAAACTCTTTAATTATAATAGTTAATTTATTAATTTTGATATTACTCCACTATAAATTCATAATTGCACTCTTTATGTTATAGATATACTTTTACAGAAATCTTTTTCTTAAGTCGTCCATTGATATAACCATCTTACAATAGTTCAACCCTCTAATTAATTAGTTCATAAATTAGAATGGGAGAATTACCATTTAACCTTTCTAATTTACTTCTTATTCCTTAAGTACCATTAATTCACTAGTGAATAATTAATCTATAATCTAATTATAGATTTGAGCTCAAAATCATTCAGTTCCAGAATTAACCCTTAAGGGAACTAATATACGATTCGTTAGGAAAGATTAGATTCCATATTGTTGATACATGTTCCCAGCCATCCATGATATTAAATCTCCAAAACAAAAGTCATTAGCCTCATTCTTTGAAGAGACCTTAACGAATGAATCAAACGATTTAATAAACATGAATAGGAGTTCATGAACACTTAGGATTTAGGTTGATCTATAAATGATCATCAGTTATGATATGAATTACAAGTCTTTATTGTTAAATGGATTTTGGAAAAAGACTTTAATGCATATCGGTCCATGTCATATATAATCATATTATATAAAGCACCTTTACCGTGAAGTCTTTCAACATCAATAATCCGAATCTAGATTATTTATATCATTATTATACTCAGTAAACTGTACTTACAACTCCAATTAAAGAATTCCATAACTTTAATTTGTTGTTGTTGACTATTTTTATTCATTAATGTGACCTTAATTCTCTCGTACTAATACAAGATCACATCCTCAATAATGAATATGGAATTTTTCTGATATTTACAAAATTATTCAAACAATAATTTAACAATCTAAATATGACAATAATAATAAATCATTGTATTTATTTATTCACAGAAAAACACAAATGTCTTTACATGCTTTTAGGACACACTCCTAACATCTACTCCATTATGCGCCTTGAGTTCGTTTACGTACCTCTTTTGGGCACCCCTGCTCGTGCCAGCCAAATGCGGACCTCCCGAGATTGTGGATATCTCTCCTCCTATAATTGGAGGAGGGACGTCTTGATCGACCCGAGACCCGGGCTGACTGACCGGGACTTCCGGAGCAGGTCGGCTTGTTGGAACCCTATTCCGCGCGTACTGAGCCAAGGGGCCGGCTCTGATGAGAGTTTCGATCTCATCTTTCAAATGCCTGCAATCATCAATATTGTGGCCAACGTCGTTGTGGAAACGGAAAAACTTGGAGGTGTCTCTCTTCCCCTTCTGGTGCTTTAACGGCTCCGGCCTCTTCCAGGGGAGGCGAGCAGAGTTCGCTAGGAAGATGTTCTTCCTAGAGTGGGTGAGCTCTGTATAAGTCGCGTAGACTGGCTTAAATTTTTCTATGGACTTATTCTTCTTTGGGCCGTGCTGGTTGCCCTCGTCGTTCCCCTTTCTTTTGTCTCCACCGAACTGGTTATTCTGCGTAACGGTCTGGGTCGCTGCCACGACCTCCGTTCCCACTCCAGCGGGCTGCTCAGGGACCTAGCTGGTTCCTGCAGCTGAGGCTTGGGCTTCCTCCAAGTTGATCCATCCTTGTGCCCTATTTAGGAATTCGTTTACTGAGCTGACTCCCTTCCTTTATATTTCATTCCAGAGTCCCCCTCCGACAAGGATTCTAGTTCTCAAAGCCATGAGCTTGGAGCTGTCATCTGTGTCTCTGGCCTGAGCAGCGACGTTCGCGAACCTGCTCAGGTAAGCCTTCAAAGGCTCGTTGGGTTGTTGCCTCACATTAGCCAGGGAGTCGGCCTTGACGCGGGCAGCCTAGGAGGCTTGGAAGGCCCTTTTGAAGTCAGCAGAGAAAGTTTTCCAAGAGCTCATTGATTGTTTCTTGCTTTGTTTGAACCACTGTCTGGCTGGCCCAGTTAGTGTGGAGGGAAATATCAGACACCTCAGCTCAGGGCCAATGTTGTGGGCCATCATCAGGGTATTGAACATCCCCAGATGATCCGACGGATCTCCATCTCCGTTGAATTTGGACAGGTGCAGCATATGGAAACTGGGTGGGTATGCCGTTGCTGCTATGCTGGGGGCGAAGAGCTCAAGCTCATCCCCCGAACCATATTCGTCTTTCTCTTTCTCCGATAGGAGCTTCCTCATTAGCTCCTCCATCTGAGCCAGGCGCTCAAAGGTTTTGTCCTGATTTCCTTGGTTACTCCGGGGATGTTCAATAGCTCCGGATCCATTGTATACGTTTGGTGGGTTATTGCCCCTCCTATCTTGAGATAGGTTATTTGGGACATTACCGCCGTTACGTACCTCGGACAGGTCTCCCCCTGAGCGAGCATGGCTGCCACCTCCTACCGGGTCTCCCCTATGAGAGTTAAGGCGATCTCGTAGGTCGCCCCTCGGGGTGGCTTGAGGACTTTGCGCCGAGCTTAAGCGTTGACGCAGGTCTCTGCCAGAACGGCACTCCAGCGACTGCCGGTCCAGTAGCTCCCGTTAGAGAAGCTCGGAGTCCGCCTCTTGGGGTGAGGATCCGGGCTCCCTCTGGGCGCCCTGCTACGACGGGAAGGTCCTGCGGATGGCGGGTTTCTCCTGTTGCTTCCATAAGCTGGAATATCTTGGATAGGCTGAGGAGGAGACGAATATCTTATTGGTGACGGAGTATGTCTGACTGGGGATGCAGTTCTGGTTCTGTCAGGGCGGATCAAGTTAGGTGGGGGCCTTTCGGCCCTGCCAACCTGCGGGCCCTGTGCCTGGCGATCTGGACGAGGCGCAAGACGTCTGGCGGGGACGGGCTGGTGCTGTGAGCCCTCCCCAAATCTCCTTCTAGAATTCCCTCGAGCCTTCCTGGGCGCGCTCGAGGCTGGGAGTGAGCTGGGAGTTGAAGTTCGGACCGAGCGGCTATACTACTGTTCGGCTCTAGGTATTTCTTCGAAGTTTGCCTCTTGACGGTGCGATGAGGGAGTAGAGTTAGACGTCAGAGGTCTGTCCGAGCGGCTAGGCTTGGACCGATTACCTCAGCAGGACTTACGAGTCTCGCCTTTCCTCTTTCCGACGTTAGCGTCGGTTGCAAGAGGGGGTAATCGAGCCAACACCTCCTTAATCTGCTGACTAGCTTTCTCCAGTTGGCTCCTTAGCTGAGTGTTCTCCATCTCTACCGCCGTATAAAAATCCGGGTTTGGATTAGGTGGCCGGGGTGCCGAACTTCCAGTGTCATCCTGGCCTATCAGCTGCTTGCCCGGCTGCTGCTGGACTTCCAGATTTTGCTCACCGGAGATGGCGGCATGATGAGCCTCCTGCCCATCATCTTGTTCTGCCTCGTTACCGTGTCTTGATCGAGTGGTCACCATAGTTGGATATCCGCGATAGCACCAATCTAACAAGCTCTCAATGAAAGCACCAAACTGTTGACGCGGTTCTTCGCCAACAGGTAATTAAGAAAATAAGAGACAGAGATTAGTGCTTAATAATGAAATGAGATAGATGTATGATCTTTAAATGGACTGATGACACAATTACGTTTTTAGGTGGTTCAAAGGTTAAAATCCTTCTACTCCACCAGACAATATTATTGCTATATTTCTGGTATTATTTACAGGATACTTCGTTACATAATAGAATCCAACCCTTTCTAACTCCCAGGGTCTCCATATTTATAGGAGAGGGCACCTGGGAGTTGGTAAGGGGGGTCATCCCGTGACCCTCTTACCCATCATGTCACTTCTGTGACATTCATGATTAATTCCTAAAACCTGACAAATGAAGTGTGGTCTAATCAACAGGTAAGGGGGATAATGGGCTGCACGACCCAACCCAGTCGTGGGTGCCTGAATACGCACGTTCATGCTGCGTGTCCGAGAATTCAGGGATATATCAGACACGTGATGTCTGATATATGCACGTTTACATTGCGTGGTTGACTTTATAAAAGGTCATTGTTTCCACATCCAGCTCGTATCCCGAACTGGATGCCTTCTCGACATGCGGCCTTCATAGTCCTGACTCGGCCCTTGAGTAATCTTGGCGAACCTTTGTCTACCTCGAGCTAAAGAGGTAGGACCTGACGACGGCAGCTCCGGTCATGGGGGATCCACGTGGCTGATATAATTAGGCCATATCTTAGCCCGCTAATAGCCCGTTGGAAAATCAGGGCGTACACCATTGTTCCTAAAAGTCTGAGGTTTTTATCAAGGTCCATCGAGGACCATTAAGTCTCATCGAGGTAGCCATTTTCCCCCCTGATGTGAGGATTTTATTGAGGTCCACCGAGGACCATCGAGTCTTATCGAGGTAGTCATTTTCCCTGATGTGTGAGGGTTTAATCGAGGTCCATCGAGTCTCATCGAGGCATATCGAGGTAGACAAATAATATAAACATATGAGGGTTTTATCAAGGTCCATCGAGGACCATCGAGTCTCATCGAGGCATATCGAGGTGGACAAATAATATAAGCATATGAGGCTTTTATCGAGATCCATCGAGTCTCATCGAGGTAGACAAAAAACCTAGAAAAAAAACCAAGAAGGGAACGAAAATCCATTCCAACAGTGAAAAATTACAATAAAATATGAATGTATGCACAAATATGTTCGAAATAGCAAAAACAATATTGATAAACAAGTTTCCTCACTACATATAACAAATATATACTTACCTATACTATTTTTATCCGAAATCCAAAATGAAGTTCTTGCCTTGAAATGATTCACAACTTGCCCCTGAAATCCAAGCTCGAAAATTTGTATAGATTAAGTTGACTTGCTTTTTTTTTTTTTATACGAGAGCTTGAGAGATAGAGAGGGAAATTTATGATAGGGGCATTAAAAGTCAAAATTCCCTTTATTAATTAGAATTATATGTGGAGGGAAAAACAAATAGAAGTATTAAGATGACCTAAGAATACATCATTTTTTAATAGGTTTTTAACGATATTTTTGTGTTATTCAAAACATAATAAGATAAAGTTAAAAAAAAAAAAAAACGTAGTATGAAAAATATAAAAATGGAAATAATTAATTTTTGAAATTAAAATCTCAATCGTAATTAAATTTTTAAAAAATAAATAAAATATTTTGATTAAATGTCATGGTATAACATAATACTATTAGGTTAATTAGTGGCTTCTAAGTGTGTGATTGAGTTTTTGAGATGCACATTCTTCTACGCTATTGGGTTTTATAAAAAAATAGTTTTTTTTAAATATACTTTTTTTTTTTTATGTTTTTTTACTTTTTTAGGGTCACTTATTTTTTTTTTCAAAAGTCTACCTTAAAGTTTAAAAAAAAAAAACTATTTTCAAAGTTTTTTATTTATAAAAATACTGTGTCAAAAAAACATCTAAAAAATAATAATTGAACAAAAATTAGACATCAACCTACTGCAAACTAACACATTAAAAAACAATTAGACAATAATTAGAAGTCAATTCATTGTATAATAACACATTTTTAAAAAATCAAAATATATCTAAAATCAACTAAATATCAATTAGACATTAACACAACAACAGCACGACTATACATAAACTTAAACGACATGAAAATCACTTTATATAAACCTAAACAACTAAAAAATAACACAAAAACAGCACAAGAGACAAAAAATAGGTAAAATTATAAAAATGTAAAAAAATTCCTTAAAATCGTAAAATAAAAAAAATATTTGTAAGTCTATAAAAGAGTAATTTTTTTAGCAAATTTGAATGTATTATGTAAATTTCCCTTTAACTAATGTTGGTTAAATTGTTTTAGTCAACTATTAAATTATTCATAACAATTCAATAACAATAAAAAGGCTAAAATAAATGTAACTTTATAATACGTAAATATTTACATAATCATTAAGTTCAAATCCAGTTAATGATAATTTAAAGAGTAATGTTATTCATAACAATTCAATTAATGACAAAATTTACGTATTGTTGTTATTATGGATTTTTTTACAGAAGAACCACCACTAATTTTCTCTTTATTTAATTGTCTTTGTAAATATTTGTTACGTTTATGGTGTTTATTTATTAAATGGATTACCATCAAATATTTCAAGGCACGTACGTAAACACTTATTATTCTGTACTTAATATATGTTTTGGTTTTTTTGGATGGAAAATCAATTGTTAGAGCATCTTTAATTGAGTGCTAAATTTTTGACATATTGCTAAAATATAGTAACTTCAGAATATATCTGCTCTAATAATTGTTAAAATTTGTGCCAAATTTGACACAGAATATAGCACGATCCGAATTTGGATCAACAATAAAAACTTATTTTTTTTTAAGAGAAATTTGAGTTTTTATGCTTAATGAGGTGTCATAAATAAAAAAAATATTAGGCCTTCTAATCATTTCAAAAAAATGTCAAATCTTTTGACAATAGCCAAAATATCCCTACTATAATTTTTCCCATCCACTTCCTGTTCTCTCTCCCTCAACCCATTCCTCTCAACTCTCTCTCTAGAAAAAAAAATCCATGGGTAAGGTAAAATATAAGAGAACTCAATGTAATAATAAGAATTCCTTACTTAGGACACTAAAATATTGTATTTCAATTACATCTAGGCATGATTTTTGAGTTTTTTTTGCGATTTTTTTTCAGATCTAAAACTTTGAAATATGCAGGAAATCGACGTGGTTCGATGGTGTTCGATGCCAGCTCGATGGGGCCTTCAAAATCAAGATTTTCATGAAAAAATTGATGTTGCTCGATGGTGGTTCAATAGAGGTTTGATGGTGGTTCGATGCGATTATTGCAAGATACGTAATTTTTCACTCAGGTGTCTGTTTTTGGTGATTTTTTTTTATTTTGGTGATTTTTTCGAGATCTACACGTTTGAGATGTGTATATACACATTTGAGAAATTTAAATATTGAAAAAAAATGCAAAATGCAAAACATACATCATGTTCGAGATATGTTTTGGTATGTTTTCAAATTATAAACTTTGAAAATGTGTATGTGAACATCTAAATCGTGTAGATCTCAAAAAAAATACCCAAAATAAAAAAAATCACCTCAAACGGACACCCGAGTGAAAAATTATGTCTCTTGCAAGAATTGCATCGAACCACCATCGAGCAACGTCAATTTTTCATGAAAATCTTGATTTTGAAGGCCTCATCGAGCTGATATCGAGCACCATAGAGCAACAATCGCGCAAAGTCAATTTCTACAGATTTCAAAGTTTCAGATCTTAAAAATAACTAAAAAATCATGCCCAACTCGATGGTTGCTCGATGGTATTGTCAACTCTATAGGGCCTTCAAAATCAAGATTTTCATGAAAAAATAAGCGTTGCTTGATGGTTGCTCGATAGTTGTTAGATGATTGCTTAATGGTGGTTCGATGCAATTCTTGTAAGAGACATAATTTTTCACTCGGGAGTTCGTTCAGGGTGATTTTTTTTTTATTTTGGGTATTTTTTTGAGATCTACACGTTTTAGATGTTCACATATGTTACACCCTGATTTCGAAAGTGGAAATCTTGATCTCAAAATTCAATCTCGTAAGGTGTAAGCTCGAAATAAGCATAGTCGTCATGTAATCAGCATTAATGAGAAAGTCAAAGACAGTCTCGTTGAGCAGTAAATGTGACAACATCGGAATTAGTGAGCTCGGAAACTACGTAGTTTTGGAGGTGTTCCGAGGTCACACTACAAGAAATTCAGCTTTTACCTACCAATTTTATTTGTGGGTAAAAATAGTGCATTGGTAGGTAAATCCATTTACCTACCAATTTTGACCAATAACCTATTGGTAGGTAATAGTTAGTCGAGAAAGGTATTATTACCTACGATTAGTATATTGGTAGGTAAAAATCGTGTGGACCCCACAAAAAATGAGTCAACGTCATTGACCTAATGTTTGACGTGGCATTATACGTGGCAAGTGATGTGGCACTCCACGTGGCACATGACGTGGCACTACATGATTGGGTTACTTGTCCCTTTTTATTAGTTACGTGACACTAAATAATTGGTCCACATGGCATGAGCTGATATACCTATTTTTACCTACACTTATTTATTTGTGAGTAAAGATAATGTTTATATGTAGGTAATTTCAATTATATCTTTAATTTTAATTTAATATAAACAATAAATGAAAGTAATTAATTTTAAAAATATTTGTCATTATTCCTCAAATAAATTATTTAACATGAATAACAAAATAAACAAACATATATTATAAAATATTCATTGCTTATTAAATGATGAGTGTTACACTAATTACATTTCATAAAATAAAATATCTACAATTCTATATAATTCTCTTTTCTCTAACTACATTTTCTTTGATATTCTTCACTTTGGAATTATTGCACGAGAGCCTCCTCCTCTAACAGAACTTTGAGAATGTCGATGATGGCTTTAAGAGGTGAGGTTTGGGTTGGCGATAGTGGGAATGACTATAATTAACTTCAACATAAAAAAATATCCCCAATTTAATCATCATAAGGATTTCAAATTATATATGACTTATTATTATGGGCATTTATGACACTTGACATACCAGCATATATTAAAAACAAATATATGAGAACATCAAGTCTCATAATCACTAACATAGAATAAGTACACTTATTCTTGAACATCATATGCAAAATAAATTCAAAGTAACAATGGCGAAAATCCACAAACTATAAAAATCAGATTATAGACACAGAACCAGACCCTACAACCAAAGAGCAACACTAAATCTTAATACAAATATAAAAAAAAAGTATCAAACAAAATATACTAAAATATATCCTAGCTCAGAATAGATCCCTTCATATATAGGCATTAAAACAGATTCCTTCCTCAAAACAGAACCACACCTTACACTCAAATAGCAACACCAAAGCTAAATACAAATATCAGAAACAAAGTACCAAACAACATATATTAAATCAAATCCTTACTCAAAACAGATCCCTTCATATATAGACATATTAAAATAGATTGTTTGCTCAAAACAGAACCAAACCCTACGGTCAAAGAGCAACACTAAAGCTAAATACAAATATAAAAAACAAGAGCAAATCTAACTTGTAAGATGACACATTTAAAAACATTAGCATGTGTACCCAAAAGAACCAGTGGTTAACTATTAAAAAAACTTTGGAAACATAACAACAAATAAATAAATAGAATCAGTGCTGAACTATTAGAAAAAAAACTCATCCTTAGTTAATTTCATCAACTATAATACATAAAAGAAAGCTTGATCAATCAGATTTAGGACAGTGAAACACACTAATACTTGAAACATATTAGTTCCTCTATAAAGAAAGATACATTTCCTAAGTTTCCCATTAAAGTTTATACATGAATAAATAAAAGTTAAAAACTGCATTCAAGTATAATCAATCAGATTTATATAGAACTACATGTAAAACTAACTTTTCATCAAAATAAAACTAATGAAAGCATAGGGAAAACAATATCAGATATGACAAACTCCCTGAACATGAACAAAACCCCAAAACCATGAATCACAACTCAAAGCTTAAGGACAATCAAACAAATAAACTAGAATATAGCAATGAAACACATAAACCAGATTACAACAATGAAACATAACTAAAAAACTCTACACAACTCAAAGCCGAAACACACTAATCATCAAAACAGAAATTTGTCAAACCTTATCTCAATAAAACAATAAATAAAGTTTAAACATGCAACAGAATCATAAAAACTAGTTTCTTAATTACATATATAGATAGCAAGCATATAAGTTAGTTCAAACAAATCCAGAATTATGTCAAATTCAGCAAGCATAAAAATTATGATGTTACAATCAAAGAATCTCACCAAAATCAGTTTTTCACCCATACTCAAAATCTCATATTTCATTCAAGTCAATTAGTCAACAACATACAATATAATTTGACATAAATCATTTAATAGATTTAAATAACCACAGAAAAAACTAAAAAAAAAATCACAGAGCTACTCTCATTAGAAACAATACATCATAAGCAAGCATGAGAAAAGAGTAAGACAGTAATGAATGAGTTACTCTCATTAGAAACTAACTGAACCCCTTTTGGATGAGTAGATTTTCATTTCCGTACAGAGGAAGCAATTAATCTACATAACAGTGGAATAAACATTTAATTTCTCACTAACATATATCACCCATTGATTCATTGAATCCAAACTTTTAATTTCAAAATCACACAAAATGAAAAGAATTGATAAATGTTCATCATCACAGTAGGCAATATTACACAGATAATAAAAACTCATCAAAATATCTAGATTATAAAAACTTATCAATATTAATAACTATTGCTTTCAAACAAGATAAAAATAAAGATATACAAGACATTCTAGAGCCACAAACATTTATAGCTTTTCATCTAAACACAACCAAGCTTGTAATTCATAAATACAAGAAGTATCCAAAGCCCAAATGAAGACAACAATGAAGAAAATACAAACCAGAAAGCAGAGTCCCTAATCTGAATATAAATCATTTGAAGTCCCTTAAAAACATGTTCATTGATAATATGTTCTTAAAAACATGAGACATTAAGGTAATATGTTCTTGAAAAAACCCATATCAATTTAAAAATCAAGAACACACACAAGAAAAGATAGATCATATCCAAAAATACGCAAACACTGAAATTTTAATCTCATAAAGAGATCAAAGACCAGATCTGAAATATACTAAGACACAAGCAGCAAAGCATTGCTAATAGACACACATATATACAAAATCAAACTAGTAGACATTTAAGGAGAAAGAAGTATTGCTTCACTAGAAAAAAGAACCAAGCTGCAAAGCATGCCACTGCCAGAAGCAAAATGCCCAAAACCAACAGCATAACAAGATGCAAACAGAACCACTCAAACTAATTGTTACATCAGATCAAACACTTGCACAAAAAAAATCATATAATAGGATTAAATATCAGGTCCAAAAATAATTAGAAACAATAAAATAACTAATCAAATTCAAATCATACTCAAAACATAGAATCACAAAATAGCAACATAAATCAAATCTCCAAAATATATTCAAACAAAATATGCCTCAACAATTAAAATTCATCATCAATCCTTCAGAATTGGGGATTTTCATCAACCAAGATGCTGAAAATATACCTCAATAGAAAATCTACTAACTCATTCCAAAGCCATAACCTCACTGCTGCAATCCAAATCCATGACTCAACCACTGCAATCCAAAGCATTACAGAGCTCCCTGCTTCCAAAACAAATCCAAAAAATACAATCAAATAAACACAAAGAATCAAAACATCACAATAAATAGATTTAGATATAAAAATACCCACCACAAACAAAATGAAAAAAAAGTTAAAGACAAACCAGAAGCAAAGTTGAAAATCAATGGCAATACAAACTGAGAGAAAGACAACAATGGCTTGCTTTGGAGGCGGCTATGGGTGGTTCTGAAGGTGACAGTGGGTGGCTCTGAAGATGACAGAGACAACAACGAGACAAGTGTGGTGTCTTAAAGAAGGAGACATTTGGGTTTCGACAAGAGCTTGAAGAAACGAGGCATCTCAACGAGTCACATGAAAATATTTACCTGGCTAATGAGAACCAGGTCTCGTTCAGACGACTTGACCCCATGAGGAACCAAAAGGAAAAAAGGGATCCAAATAAATATTGTAGATTCCATAGAGATATCGGACACACAACCGATGAATGTCGACAACTGAAAGATGAGATCAAAGGACTGATCTCGAGGGGATATTTTAGACAGTACGTCAGGAAGCGAAATACCAATCAAGCTTCGACAAGCAAAAGGGCAACAACTACACAACCTGCCCAAAATAATAACTCCCGAGCTCGGGAGGACGAGCGACCCCCTCTGATTGATGGAGAGGATGTAATAACCATCTCAGGGGGACCTCATATTGCAGGATTGGGCAGGAATGCCCAAAAGAGATACGTGAATGAGCTCAAGACTGGAGAAAGTTCTCTCTACGAACCCGAGCTGCGAGCTCCAAAATAGCAGAGGGTTGAGACTCAACCCATAACATTTACTGAAGAGGACGCGTCACATGTTCAGTTTCCCCATAACAACTCTCTAGTCATAACTCTCCAACTTGCGAACAAGAGGGTACGCCGAGTCCTAATTGATAACGGGAGCTCGGTGAATATCCTTTATAAAGCCACTCTAGAAGAGATAGGTTTCGTGCTTCGTGACATAAAAGTGTGTGCAACAACATTGTACAGTTTTTCAGGAGAAGGGATTTCCTGTATGGGATCCATTGAGCTCCCCGTGACCATGGGAGACTATCCAATCTCAGTAACCAAGATGATGGAGTTTGTTGTGGTGGACCTCCCATCATCCTACAACGCACTGCTCGGGAGACTTGCCCTAGTTGGGCTGGGGGCAGTATCCTCTGTTAGGCATTTGGCCATCAAGTTCCCGACTTCTAGTGGCATCGGGACGTTGAAGGGGGATCAGTTCGCGGGAAGGGAGTGCTACAGCATCTCCATAAGGGGAAAGAAACAAACTAGTGCACAAACACGTGTGGTTATTCAAAACAGAGATGGTACAATATTCAAGATAGATGAAGAAATCGACCCCAAAATAGAAGAAATGGCTAACCTCGAACCTCTGGAAGAGCTCGAGGAGGTCAAGCTCGAAGAAGTAGATTCTGGGAAGAGAGTGAAGGTGGATAACAATCTTTCAAAAGAAGCGAAATAGAAATTATTATGCTTTTTAAAAGAAAACCAGGATGTATTCACATGGTCACACTCAGACATGGTGGGAATTAGTCTGAATGTCATGAGCCACGCGCTTAACATTGACAAAAGCTTCCCTCCGAAGCAGCAAAATTGAAGACTCCTGGACAATGATAGAAAGAACGCCCTCAAAGAAGAATTCGATAGGTTAAAGGAAAATCGATCCATATGAGATTCCTTCTATCCTGATTGGATTGCCAATCCAGTGGTTGTTCCGAAGCCCAACGACAAATTGCAAACCTGTATCGACTACCCAGACGTAAACAAGGCATGCCCTAAAGACTATTTCCCCTACCTCGGATAGATCAGCTCGTAGATGCCACGGCAGGTCACGACACCATGTCATTCGTGGATGCTTATTCTGGATATAACCAAATTTCCATGCACACGCCGGACCAAGAACAAACAAGCTTTGTAACCGATAAAGGGTTATAATGCTACAATGTCATCCCTTTCGAGCTCAAAAACGCTGAAGCCACATACCAAAGGCTGGTGAACATGATGTTTTCTGAACAGATAGGGAATAACATGGAATTTTGTGTTGACGACATGCTTGTCAAGTCCAAACATAACAATAACCATGTGGATGATCTCACCGAATGCTTTAATGTGCTTTGAAAGTATAACATGAAACTTAACTCATAAAAATGCTCTTTCGGAGTGTCTTCGGGAAAGTTTATGGGATTTATAGTAAATGCACGAGGAGTAGAGGTTAATCCAGAAAAGATCCAGGCATTGATTGATATGCCCGCACCTTGAAAGCATAAGGATGACCAGAGCTTAACTGGACGGATGGCGGCACTAAGTAGGTTTATTTCGAAATCTACAGACCGTTGTCTTCGCCTTTTCAACCTTTTAAGAGGGGGCAAAAAATTCAAGTGGTCAGAGGAATGCGAGCTTGCGTTCCAAAACCTAAAGAAGCACCTCACCGAACCACCAATCTTGTCAAAACCTATCATGGGAGAAATCTTGTATTTATACCTCGCTACAACCGAGCATGCCATCAGTGACGTGCTCATTTGAGAAGAAAATAAGGTTCAAAAATCAATGTACTATGTCAGCAAAAGGTTATTGGGGGCAGAATCGAGATACCCGTTAATGGAAAAACTGCCTCTCATCTTGATCCACTCATCTTGAAAACTCCGACCTTGTTTCCAAGCACACCATATTCATGTGCTGTAGTGTCCTAGAATATTTACTTAGCTAGCTAGATAGTAGTAGTAGTTAGTATTAGTTTTTAGTATGTTAGATTCCGTAGATTTTGGTTCAAGCCGAGAAATATTGGAAACTCATAGCAACAGTTATGGATTTTATAAGTTTAACCTATAGTTTAAGAATATTAAAATATAACATAAGGTTCGATTAATATTGCTGGTCTTAGATATATATTTATTATAACCTAAGGTTTAGATAGAACCATTAAGAGCATGACACTTATCATAATCAAGATTATTAAGGAATTAAGTATATTTGATGAATAGTTTAAATAAAAGAAAGATCTAGAAGCTCTAGAACCTTCCAGAAACTGTTAGGATCATGTTTAGACTCAGTCAAAGTTGTTTATCCAATTCAAAATATGCTGAAAAAGTGCAAATACGTGTTTGATATATCAATGTATGCCGATATATCACAGCTATAGGGGTCGATATATCGCCTACGGGAGATACGGAAAACACATCGACTTTGCACGAACGGGGCTCAGGAATTTGGGGTGGGGAGCGATATATTGGCTCCAAGGCATGATTTTGGAATGTTGATGATTTTTTTAATTTAAAAATAGCCTTAACCACTTGGACTTGCCTTTGAACGATTTTGACCGAGTTCTGGGCGTCTTTTTCATTTTATATTCATTTATTTATTCAAATTAAAAGGGGTTAGTTTCACTCCTTGAACTCTATAAATAGGACCTAGTACTCAGCCATTTTCTTCATTCTTCAAGCAGTCTTCAGAGCCTCTAAGTTGCTAGTGTTACTATAGAGAGATACACTTGGGTTTTTGGGTTAAGAGCTTTATCATTCTAAGTTTTTCTAAACACTTGGGAAGTGAGATATAGTGAGATTTCTGTATTGAGGTTTAGATCAATCCATAAGATCATTCAAGGTATTCTTATTCCTAAGTTCAGTTCTTTAGTTTTCTTTTATTCAGATCCTAACTTTTGGTTCTTCTTGGTAAGTTTCTTCTTGATGATTTAGTTATCATTTCATCTTTATTCTTTAGAGATACTCACCACTTTTACTGTTGGTTTATAGGAGTGTTCTAATCCTGTTCTTGTTCCCAAATATCCCGGCTTTTGGTAAGGAAAATAGGATAGCTTTTATGTGCTTATATGTTTATGTTATGATATGTTTATGTTATTATATGTTTTATGTTATGATATGTATATATATATGTATGTATGTATAAATATGTCTTGTAGTCATTTGGGGCTTATAGTTGCTTAGATAGCAAACCCCAATCTTTTATGTCGCTTGGGGCTTATAGTTGCTTAGATAGCAAACACCAAGATTGTTTATCATTTTCATGGTTTAGAGTTATGATATACCCTACTTCGACTAGTAGAGAACCTAGATGGGTTATCATATACTACCATGTGATCTAACCTACCTCGATTAGTAAACAGAGGACCTAGATGGTTTATCACATGCCATGTTAATGAGTTAATGGCCATTAATATTATAGTCCTATATGATATATGTTTTTATAGTCATATTTTTTATAGTGTATGTTTATATTATAGTATTATGTTTATGATTTATGATGTATGTTGTTAGTAGATTTTCCTTGCTGGGCATTAGGCTCACTCCTTTATTTTTAGCTTGATGCAGGAAAATGAATATGGAAGGCGGAAGGATTCATGGCAGCTTGACTTGTGTGTTAAGGATGAATGGATTCAATGGACTGCGTGTTGATCGAGGATGACGTTAATTTTTAGTCTTTTAAATTATGTTTTTGATATAATTCCGCAATTAGTATTTAAAGTTGTGTTTTATGTTTTATAAACAATGGGATCCCATACCATATCACATTTTATTCTATATTTTTACCTTATTTTGTATGGGTGCAATATTTTGGGTTTTAAATAAAGTTATGTTCTTTCTTATGTATGTTTCCCAAAATGGTAGCCATGTCTAGTAGTTTTAATGGTCGAAGGTCTTAGAAATAGTTGGGTCATTACATGAGCTAACTGACAAACCCCTATGACAAGTTTTGTCTAAACCAGAAGCCTCTAGAAGATTATTAAAGTAGGCTGTTGAACTCGGACAATTTGAGATTACATATCACCCAAGAACGACCATCAAGGGACAGGCCTTGATGGATTTCATTGTCGAGTGTATTGGAGTATCTAACGATGAAGTTGTTACCCTAGCCCGTGAGCTGTGGAAACTTTACGTCAATGGATCCTCCAACAAACATGGATCGGGGGTAGGCATTATACTAATTACCCCAGCGGGAAATTGATTCCACTCAGCTTTAAGGTTCAACTTCGAGGCATCGAATAACGAGGCTGAATACGAAGCATTGCTAGCAAGACTTCGAATAGCCAAGGAACTCAAAGCAAAGGCTATACACTGCTATAGTGACTCACAGCTGCTGGTCAACCATGTTTTGGGAGAATATCAGGCTCGTGACGTAAAAATGGCTGCATACCTAGAGAAAGTCAAAGCTGCGCTCGGACAATTCAAATTCTACGCTATAGAACAAGTTCCTCAAGAACAAAATTAGAATGCAGACGCATTGGCCAGACTCGCTACCACCAGTGAGACCAATACATTGAACGTGGTCCTGGTAGAATTTCTATCGACTCTCAGTATCAACGAGCCTGATGAAAAAGACGTATGCATGATCGAATCTCTGCCTACTTGGATGACCCCTATAATCGATTACCTCAAAACCGGAATTTTCCCAGCAGAACAGAACGAGGCTCAGAAACTAATGTATCAGATCCTGAGGTACACTATTATGGAAGGAAGGTTGCATCGAAGAGGGTATTCTATGCCATTACTCCGATGTGTAACTCCACCCGAGGCAAAGCAAATTTTGGAAGAAATTCATGAAGGATTTTGTGGAGATCACACTGGGGAACATAGTCTATCTAAAAAGGTGATAGACATGGATATTTCTGGCCCGTAGTCAAGGTGGATGCGTTCGAATATGTTAAAAGATGTGATAAGTGCCAGAGCTTTGCCTCAATTTCGCGAGCTCCACCTACTGAACTCATCATGTTGACCTCCACATGGCCATTCGCGGTATGGGGAATCGACCTTATAGGTTCGCTACCAACAGGCAAAGGTGGAGTGACGTACGCTGTGGTCGCAGTCGATTATTTCACAAAATGGTCCAAGGCCGAACCCTTGGCCACTATTACCTCAAAAAAAGTTTTAGAGTTTGTGGTCAAGAATATCATCTGCCAATATGGGCTGCCCAGGAAGATAGTGTCGGACAATGGTATCTAGTTCGACAGTGACCTGTTTACCCATTTCTGCGAGAAGAATGGGATAATAAAAAGCTTCTCCTCCGTCGCTCATCCCCAATCAAATGGCTAGGTCAAAGCAGTCAACAAAACCCTAAAAAGCTCTATAAAGAAAAGGTTGGAGGAGGCAAAAGGAAGGTGACCCGAGGAGTTACCTCAGGTTTTGTGGGGTTATCGAACCACAAGTTGAACTTCAACAAGGCATACTCTTTTCTCCTTAACATATGGATGCGAGGCCATGTTGCCAATTGAAGTTGAAATTCCTACAATATGGAGTCATGCCTACAATCAGGCCTCGAACCAATCCCAGCTCAAAGAAAGTCAAAACTTCATTGAAGAAAGATGAGATGAAGCTCAATTAAAAAATGTTGCATACCAGCAACGAGCTACTAGATATTTCAACAAGAGGGTTCGAGATAGAAAATTCAGATTGGGAGATCTGGTATTAAGGCATGTATTTTTGGCTACTCGAGAACATCTGCTGGAGTACTCGAACCTAACTAGGAAGGACCTTACCAGACCGAGTCTATAATCTGGCCTAGGTGTATAAATTGACGAGACTAAACTAAGAGTTGGTGCCGTGAGCTTGGAATGGTGAACACCTATGACCTTGTTATCAATAATGTAGGAAAGGTGTTTTGTTGTAACCGAGCTTGTTTATTTGTCAGACCTTTTGCTAAAAAAATGTTAAACTTTGCTTAAATCGTTATTTTCTTTATTTTTTGTTGTATTTTTTGCAAACTCTCTTAATCCAATAACCTATGGTCACACTCATAGGATATTAAGGGGGCATCAGTGGTATACAATCATACCATACATTTGAAAAAATAAATAACATAAAATAAAAATGTCTGGATCATTAACCCGACATAAAAAGTTTTAAGTACACACGTAAATTAATAACGTCTGGATCATTAACTAGACTATAAAAGTTATAAGTGTATGAATTAATAACCAAACCCACGAGCTAAAGCTATTTGGATATAACCAGATTCGCGAGCTAAGATAGTCTGGTCATAACCAGACTATAAAAGTATTAAGTGTATGGATTAATAACCAAACATGCAAGCTAAAGCTATCTGGATATACCCAGATTCACGAGCTAAGATAGTCTGGTCATAACTAGACTATAAAAGTTATAAGTGTAAGGATTAGTAACCTAGCACATGAGCTAAATAAGTTTGGAACAAACCAGCTAAAACTAATCGACAAAATGTTGGAATGTAAATAAACCTACTTCGAATTAAGTCGAGTCCAAGGCTGGAAAATTTTGCAAAAATTAGTTTCGACCTCACAACCTTGAGGAGTTACTCGAGGATGAGAAAAAGTGACTAGAGGAGAAAAATATAACTAAACTATTAAGATTACATGCCATATAAGTACTTTCAGGTGCATGGTAAGAGTAAATTTCGACCTTGACAATAACGAGGTCGGACATGGATATATTGAGTAAACTGTGCATGAATGCATTGAAACTCGAGCTTAAATCCAAAAAGTGTGTTTGTGCGAATAAACGAACATAAAAGCAAACCTTTAGTATGAAATGCTTGAAATATTTCGACCCAGAAGCAAAAAAATTAAAGTAAAAGATGAATGTAAAATCAAATGCATAAAAGTTTCTGAGCTAGAAAATTGTGTGCATAAAGATTAAAATTACTTTTTAAATAAACATAAAATAGCCCTAAAATGAGCTATGTATTGTCTTTGCCCCAAGGGAAAAATTATAAAAGGTGTTACAAAAATATTTATAGGATGTAGCCCATGACCTCGCTTCTATGAAGCAGCCACATCCCCGTCAACAGCACCAGACTTCTCCACCGCCTCCTCTGCCTCATCCATGGCATCCTCCTTGTTGAGTCAAGCTTGCCACCTCTTAAGGAATTCATCTTTGAGGTTGTCCAGAAAGCCTGTGTCGAGATCAGTGTTGTTGGCCCAAATACGGTACATGGCCATGTCGACAGCTTGATCATTCTTCTGCTTAAACTCCTCGAGGAGGCGAGCCTTCTCACCCTCGATTATCTCAAAGGTGGATTTCTTCTCCTCCTCGAGCTTAGCATTCAACTGTTCAAGCTCCTTGATTCTGAAGTCTCTCTCCTTGATATCAGAATCCTTAGCCTCCAACTTTGACTCGAGCTCAGACATTGTCAACTTCACAACCTTAAGCTCGTCTGTGAGCTTTATCTGGAGGTTCTTCACCTCCTGAGCATAGGACAGGCTCGAGTGAACTTTGTTGTTCAGCTTGTAATTAAGTTGAGAAAATGCGGAAAAAGCCTGTACACAAACAAAAATCAGTTAGTAAACATACATGATACGTCCGAATGAGCAACATCACATAATAAAGGACTTACCGAGGTGAGGAGCTCGCTGCCCTTGTCATAAAGGGTGTTGTTGTCTCGGTAGGAGGTAAGGAACTTCCATTGAGGGGCCCCAAGGTTGTTGAAACTTTAGCCAACTCGGGATAGTACATCCGAGCCTAGACTGGCTCTGTGTGTCCCCGCAGCATTGTTGATCACATACTCAGGGGCATGGGTCGAAATCGACAACAAGCATTCCCGTATGGGAACCTGCTTCTTTGGAGCTGGAGCAATCTATTGAGAAGTTTTGATTGCAGGAAGAGACGGGGGAAGCAAGATCTCGGTGGATACTCTGACCTCGGGGTTTGGATCAGTAGGTAGGCTTGGGCCATGAGTGTCCAAGACAGGAGGTGTTGCCTCAAATTTCTTCAAAATTTTGGAAGGGCGCTTCACTCGCTGCGACGCCCTCAGGCGCTTGCTCTGCTTGGCTCCCAAGCGACGGTTGAGTACATTGTCTAAATCAGATTCCATGTCTCTTGCACATACACAATTTACACATTTGTGATCGAGCCTAAACTACAAAAAAGAAACAAGGCTAAAGTCAAAAGAAACCTAACTGGTTCTCTCCCCCGAGCTTGTGCTCAGCGACCAAGTAATCCCCCTATCTTCAAAGGATGCTGGGGGAGTCCCTTCCCTATATGTGGGGGATAGCCTCGAAAGGTCCCTATAGTCATTGGTCCCATATTGAACAGCAACCCCATCCCAAACTTCTTTTAAACTATACATAGTTTGGAATTTTCCTAACCAACTATCGAACCAATGTACCCTATGATCTACCCAGGACCAAACATGAAAGTTATCTCTGGAATCCGGGAATAGGATCAGAGTGTCAGGCTTGTGCTTAAGCATAGAAGAAGACCACATGGCCAATCTAAGTATTATTTTACCTTCACCACCCGAGCTCGAGGCCTCGTCTTGGGCTTCATTTCCTGAGGTGGGTTTGTCGTGATGGTGAGCCACAGAGGGATGGGCCCGCGAGCTCGACGACCTCCATCTCAGGGGGAGCTCCTCAGTGGGAAGTCACACATGCTCCCACTTGAAGTCATTCGTCGACTGATCTTGCTCCAAGAGATTACATGCTCGGAGTCGTTCCTCATGGAGAATATAGGGTAGGGATCGCCGAACATACGGAAATTGGAGCAGAGCTGCCTTGTGCTCCACCATTGGCTCTGTGGGTGTGGGATGGTGAAGTTGGCTGAAGAAATGGATCTGTTATTATTTCGAGCTTATTCATTAATCGAGCAAGAAAAGGAATATGTATGAGTACTTACGAATTCGTTGGAATGAATATAATTTTAAAGAAGCGAGGTCGTTCGTCCAGAAGAAGTCCAGTTTGAAGTTTGGAGGATGGTTCAGCATATCCTCGAAGATCTTCTTCTCCTTTGGGTAGCTCGACAAATAGTAGAAGCCATCTCCTCCCCGAGCTCGAGAGGGATTGCTCTGCAGACAAAAGAGATACAATATCTCTTGAGGTGATGGTTCTACCCACTTCAGCTCGTGGTACAAGGATTTGAGGGCGAACATAACCCTATAAGAATTGGTCTGGAGTTGGAATGGTGAGAGCCCAACAAAGTCCATAAAATCCTTAAAAAAGGATTTCAGGGGTAATAGGGCCCCTGTGCTCGCGACTCCAAGCCGCGAGCTTAATCTTGCTATTGGGTCTGCCATCACCCGGGGCATAGTAGCTCTGCTCGTTCAGAGTTGCAAGTCGACACATCAGTGTGCTAGAGAGCTTTAGGCCATGGCGAGCTAGAATGTAAGAAATTTGTCCCGTTGAAGTGACTGAGCTCCAATAATGCTCAACCTTGAAGAATTCCTCCATGGAGGTAGGAATGGTTGCAGCTCGAGAAGTAGAGGGACGATCTAAAGGGTCCTCCATCAGTGAAAAGGAAAGTGCACTAGGCTCGTAAGCAACTGTGACTTTGAGTTTGGGATCGAGCGGGATAGGCCTGATCTCGGGGTCTAGATCGGGATAAATCGCGACTCAGAGTGTTTTTCCTTTTTCTTTCCTCGACCTCGTCAATCTGAAGTCGAAAATGGGCTCGAATGTCCTCTTGTTTGCACCTCGCGTGGTGTTTGCATATCAGTCATTGGTTTTGAGTGAAGAGATACTATGGACTGAGAGTTGATAAAGAATAAGGAATTGCGAGCACTGACCCCCACCGATTCTCAGAGTTCTGCGACATCTAGCAAGAAAGAAAAGGGTGAGAGCCAAACATACAAGAAATCAAAGTATAGTTTTGGTGATTCGAGCTCGAAAGCCCGAGATCATGGAGTAAGCCCAATCGAGACCAAGGGCTCGAAAGGACATATTGAATTCGAAGATAATCCCCGAACTATTGTAAAGTTCGGGCTTCGAGCGTATACTTAACACGAGAGTGGGAAAGTTTGGATTCATTTTAGGAATCCCGGATTTTCAGGGTTAAAGTTGACGGTTACCCAAAAAGGTGATAATTTTTGGATTTGTGCAATTAAAAACCCTAATTCAGAACCCCCATTTGTTGGCTTACACGATACAGTACCTATAATCTAGAAAAAAAACCCTATGTTCATTTTTTTTTTCACTAAATCTGGGTTTTAGAACTATGTTGTCAAATACTTTGAATCAAAAGTATGCATTCATATGGGGATGAAGTGTGACTAAAACTACCAACTACAGCATGCATTCATATGGGGATGAAGAACGTAAAAATGCATGAAGAGATAAAAGAATAAGAAACTTACACAAGGTGGCTGGTGGATATAGTGAGATCGATGACTGTAGGAACGGTTGCAAGGAAGCTCTCACGGAGTCGAAAATGCCAAGGTTTTTATGTCTCTTCGGTTTGGAGAACATGCAAAAAGGAAAGGAGAGTTTACGGCTCTGGTTTTTTCTTTTTCTCTGATAACTAGAATGTAGAATGAAGATGATGAAGGAGGAAAGAGAGCTCATATATATGACCCCATGGGATGTCAAGGGTCGAGTATATCTGGACCTTTGGTTTGATCTTGAGTGTGATTTGACGGATGGGGGGAAACCGTGACAATGGCGGCAAAAAGATGAATGCAAAAGACGTGGACGTGTTGGAAAAGTACTCAAGTAATTTGTTTGAGCAATTCGTGGCTAACGCGTGTCCACACTCGAGTGCAGTAGGTGGCCCGATTTTTGAAGGTGGCAGTTCAAAAGTTTCCTTCTCATAGGATTCGAACTGATACTTTTGAGGGGGCAAAATGTTACACCTTGATTTCGAAAGTGGAAATCTTGATCTCGAAATTCAAGCTCGTAAGGTGTAAGCTCGAAATAAGCATAGTCATCATGTAATCAGCATTAATGAGAAAGTCAAAGACAGTCTCGCTGAGCAGTAAATGTGACAACATCAGAATTAGTGAGCTCGGAAACTACATAGTTTCGAAGGTGTTCCGAGGTCATAAGTTAGGCTCGAAGCTCACAATGGAAATAGCTCAACACTTGTAAAAATCTCTTGATTCAGTTCCTGCCATCAGGCAAGACGGTTCGAGCTCGAGCGTAGTAAGCTCGGAGAGGATTATATCGACAACGTTACTCGTTGAGAACATAGGCAAACCAAGGTGTCGAGCTCGGAAGTCTTGAAGGCGTGTGAGCCTAGCGCCCAAGCTCGCAAGCTGTGTGTGAACATGTTTATTGTTGTAAAATCTCTATGTTTAAGGGATCAAATGTAATCTGTTATTAAATCCCAAATATCATGGGATATATACGCGTACGTAGTAACTGTGTACATTTAATTGCATTTATTTAATTGATTTGTAGAATAATTCCCTGAAATATATGGGAAGAGATTCAATAAACCACTCTATAAATAGAGTGGAACAATTCATTTGTAAGGGCTGAGAAACTTGTACTGGGAAAACTCTGTATATTTGCTTCAAGAAAGCTTTAGGAGAATCCCAAAAGACTAAATAATACAGACTCGTGAACTAGGTAGATTTTAACTGCAGAACCACGTAAAAAATATTGTCTATATTGTTTGTTTCCTTAGGTATATTTTGTTTAATTGTTCTTCTTTTCTAAGTTGACGAAAAACAGTGTCAACAACATACACATTTTCAAAGTTTAGAACTTAAAAACATACCAAAATATATCTCGAACATGAGGTATGTTTTGCATTTTGCATTTTTTTTCAAGATTTACGTTTCCCAAATGTGTACATACGCATCTCAAACGCGTAGATCTCGAAAATATACCCAAAATAAAAAAAAATCACCCAAACGGACACCCGAGTTTAAAATTATGTATCATGCAATAATCGCATCGAACGCCATCGAACCACCATCGATTTTTTCATGAAAATATTGATTTTAAAAGCCCCATCGAGCTGGCTTCAAGCACCATCAAACCACGTTGATTTTCTGAATATTTCAAAGTTTTAGATCTGAAAAAAAAATCCCAAAAAAAACCCAAAAATTATGTCCAGATCTATTCCAAATGTAGTATTTTAGTGTTCTAAGTGAGGAATACTTGCCGTTATATTGAGTTCTACTATATTTTACCTTACCCATGAATTTTTTTTAGAGAGAGTTGAGAGGAATGGGTTAAGGGAGAGAGACAGGAAAGAGAGAAAAGGAAGTGGGTGAGAAAAATTATGAGAGGGGTATTTTGGATATTGTCAAAAGAATTAACATTTTTTTAAAATGATTTAAATGTCTAACATTTTCCAAATTTCCCTTTTTTATTTACTTTTCTACCACTAATGATTATTTATTATTATTTTTAGTATTACATTTATTGTTGGCTTTAAATGTAAATGTATAATTTTTTATACTCAATAAATATTAAATTATCATTAATTGAAAATACATTTTGGAATCGGTTTTATATCTATATGCATTGGAGTATAGTTGTAAAAGTTGCAAAATATATCTTTTATAGATTTTGTGCGCTAAATTTTTGAGACAATATTTACATATCTCATCAAATATGGTCTTATGATACACTTTTATAATGAGCATAACCTTTAATTTTCTACATATGATGGTAGCATTGGAAATCTACTCATGATATTGGTTGCTGATGAAATTTATCAATTCAATCAAAGACCCCAATAATTAAGTGCGCATTAAATAAATTGAGACATAAAGATTAGGTATTTGTGCAGCGAAACTTTTTGTTATACCTTAAGGCCTTATTTGGACCTTGAATCTTAGGAGGAAAAAAATGAATTCCAAATGATTCCATTTTCTTTCTGGAATAAATTAATAAATGAAGAATTCTTTTTCTTGAAAAATTAAAACTTAAATGTAGTATAATTTTATGTAATCTAGAACAATTATATATATGTAGAAAAAAAATATTAAGAAAACTCTCTCATTAAATTTGTGAAAAATATTTTTCTTCCCTTTTCTCTCATAAATTTTTTTCTTGTTCAAATCCAAGGTCCAAATAAAGTCTGAGGAAAATTTTCCTATTATGTGAAATGTTTTCATTTATTTTGGAAGTTTAATTTGAGTAAGGATCATTGTGTATTGTTGGGATTGAGCTCTATTTGTAGAAAGTTAATCATAGAGTAGCACAATCCCTTATCAACATATATATCATTATTCTCATATTTTATATAGAATAAATATTATTTTTACCTCTGAACTATTACTACTACCAAATAGTTTCCTCTGAATTTTTTTAGTTCTTAAAAATTCCATTCGAACTATTATCACTATCAAATCTTATCCCCTTGTCCAAAAGCCATGAGTAACTTTTCCACACCCCTTAAAATATCATCAATATGCAGAGTTGTGCCCCCTAAATTATTATTGAATCGTAGAGTTTTGCCCCCGAACTATTACCACTACAAAAACGTTCCCATCCCCCCCCCCCCCCCCCCGAATTTGGATATGGGGAACGATTTGGTAATAGTAACATATCAAAGGGAATGTTTAACACCTAAATAAATTTGAGAGACATAATTTGGTAGTGGTAATAGTTGGAAAGGGCAAAATCTATATTTATACTTTTGTATATGATTCTGTTCACGGTTAAAATCATCAATTAGAAAGTTCTCATGTGTGGTTTTCATTTCGGCCTCCTTTACAATGCTTATTCATATTTATTAATAGGTAATTTAAATTATAGAAAGAGAATATATATATTCTCGTTTAAATTTGAGATTGTTGACGCAGTTGACGCGGTTTTTCGGCAACATAAGATTTAGAAATCTGACAATAGAGACACTAGGCTTTTAATAAACCAGATAGAAAGAAATGACAAAAAGTAAGAACACAAAATACTCACACAATTTTACGTGGTTCAGTGGTTAAAATCCACCTAGTCCACGGGTCACACTTATTGATCTGTTTAGGACTCTTGAGGAAATCATTTATGACAATTTCAGCAGAGTTTTGGCATATAGAAAGTTGATCCCTTTTTCTGTCCATTCCCCTTGTATTTATAAGAGATCATCATGGACAGTATTAGGTAACCATACATTAATATGATAACTTACAAATTTGGGTAACTTCTCATTTTCATAAATACATGATTGCCTATTAATTATATAGCCGTTATATCGGGTAATAAATACATAATAAAATCTGGGCATTTATTAGGCGTATAAGGAATCTCCGAGTCTTTTCGGATTCTTCACTGCGCGTCATAGTTAGGCTTCCGTGAGCTGAAAAAACTCCTCGAGCTGGGTGTTGTAGGACCAATATGAACTGACATGGGTCATGTTCGGAGTGTCATGAGGGCGATCCAGACGATGTGTACCTCGAACTAAGTTGCTGGCATAAGAGGCTGTCTAGAGACTCTGGTTGTCATAGGCTGTCAAGTCAGCTCGAACTGCTCACTTCAAAGTTAACACAATATTCTTTATATTTTTTTTCTTCATGCACTTGTCTGCCAGCTGTACCCCGTGCTGAGTAATTCAGCCCGTATTTTTGGAGTACAACAGTATCTAAATAAAATAAAAAAAAACTATAAGATATTGTACATTTAAATTAAAAAAAATATATGTGGAAATTCCTCAAAAAAAATATATGTGGAAATGAAAAATATCTCAACTATGGGGGATATTTTGGTGATATTTTACAACTTATGCAATCACCTATCTTCTTCTTCATTTGGTTCAAATCACACAATTGTAGGATAGTTTCCCATAATAGGTCTAGATGGTAGCTTCTTAATGTGGCTCGTGGCAACTTCCTAACCTGACTTGAGATGGTAGGAGACAGATCAAAATCGCAAGAAGCAGTTCGAGGTCGAGCTCGCCACCTTAAAGAGCAGGTCATGATAGTAATGGGCAAGGGGAGCTTGCTAGTCAGGCTGCAACTTCTTAGTTACCTCGTAGTTTTCTTTACCATTAGTATCCTACCAAACAATAAAATCAATATGAATTAAATTATCGGTATAGAACATAACAATAATTGTAATTAGAACAAATATTAAACTATCGACGATAATTACAATCATAAAATAATTATCCATAAAATACTTAGGTACATGTTCAAAACCAAATAACCTATTAAGCACCCATAAATCTCAAAAAACCTATTATTAATAACGAAAAAAATCAATAGTTAATAATTCTATATCAAAACCAAATATATGTCAATACTAATTCATTCATAATCAATAAATCTTCTATATAATTATATAAATGAGAGTTATATGGAGGTGATGTAGCTTCCTAAAATGTATAATATATGATTTATCTATTTTCTCATAATTTGTAGTTTTCTAATTTATATATTTAACAAAAAAAATTAATTAACAATTTAAAAAATCCATATAGTCCCACATGGTTTACAAACTATTGCGGGGTTATACTTTTAGGCTATAAATGAATCATTCATTGACTTTGATTTGTAATTTGTTCTTAATATGATTGATTTAACTCATTCTTGCCTGATAGTTTTTTTTTTAGTTTATCAAATTTATATTAATATTTAACATATTATTTATATTTATATATTTAATTTTGTAGTATATATTTTTATATATATATTTTTTTAAAAATGATAAATATATAGTGTAACAAAAATGTATATATATATTATCACCTATTATTTAAAAAAAAAGTCACGTTCACAATTTTTATAACGGTATATAAAAGATTATATGGTGTGGTGATATTTAGTTTGTTTGGAAAAAAAAAATAGACAATCTAACATATTAATAAATTCAAGATTCTCAAGGAAATTAAGACCCTATAATATTGATTTTTTTTATGATTTATCTTTTATGTTAATCATATAAGATAATAGAGAAAAAAATGATATTATGATATAATTCCTCATATTTTTTTATATAAAAATTAGAAAAGGTATTAGCAAATTGAAAAGAAAAAATAAAGATTCATGAGACTATTTTAAGTGATGGTCTAATGCATGTATATATATAATTTTGGGTGAGTTACACAAACATATATAACATTAAATAAAAGTGGAAGATTTGCTAAATGTATACAAAAATTATAATTTTCTATCATTTTAAAAATATATATATAATTTCCTTACTCATATTATATTCTTTTTTTTTAAATATTATAAATCTTTATATTTATATAAATGAGAGCCCCAAGGAGATGATGTGACACTCTATTTTCTTAGTTTTTTTTCATTTTTTTAATCACTTTTTTCTAAAAAATATATTTTGATTCTACTTTTAAAATATATATATATAATAATAATAGTAATAGTAATTAACACTCTTTTATTTTATTTTAGTTTCTATATATCTATCTATATATAATAATAAATTAATTACTATTAACTCTATTTTCTTTTATCTTAGTTTCTAAACATCTATTTATATGTAATGATAAATTAATTAACTAATTAAAATGAGAGATATTTAAGTGTCTTTTTAAATGATAGATTTTTTTAAAAAATAACTCGAAATAAAATAGACAAAAATATCTATTAAATTTAAGAAATTTATACGAGAAACAAATGTTTTTGAAAGAAAACATTTTAATATGATTCTTATAAATGACTAGTCATTTAAAGAGGGCATAAACGTGCCTTACGACCAGATAATGACAAATAGTCTGGAAAATTATTGGCTATTACAAAAATGAGCAAACTCGTGCATTTACAAACAAAAAAAATACTAGGAATGCAGGGTCGTTCTTAAAAGGGAAAATGCCTTACGACCAGTGTTATACAGAAGTTTTGAACAACAAATTGTTGATAATATTTGTGAAGGTGTTCGCCATTCTAGTATCTTGCAATTAGTTCACTTTTTATTCGAGCAAGTTTGTACATGCCTGGTTGTAAAACATCTACGATTTGATACGGTCCTTCCCAATTAGGCCCCAATACTCCTGACGTAGAACCCCGGGTGTTTTGGAACACTTACCTCAAAACTGAATCTCCCATTGCAAACTTTCTGTTCTTGACCCAAGAGTTGAAATATCAAGCAAATTTTTGCTCGTAAGCAGCTACTCGTAGTTGTGATTCTTCTCGTCACTCGTTGATTAGGTCAAGAGTTTATGAAAGTAACTGGTGGCTATGATCTTAGTTATTAGTACTTTGCCTATATGATGGAGGAGTTAACTCGAATGGTACCGTTGCTTCATATCCATACACCAAAGAGAATGGTGCATGACCAGTTGATGTTCAAGGAGTTGTGCGGTATGACCATAGCACTTCTGGCAAGATATCAGACCAGTTTCCTTTTTCTTGCTCGAGTCGTTTCTTCATGGTATCTTTTAGAGTCTTATTAACAACTTCAACTTGTCCATTCAACTAAGGATGAGTAACCCTGGAGAAACTTTTTGTGATGCCATGTCATGCACAGAAGTCTATGAACTGATTGCTATCGAACTGTGAACCATTATCTGAGACAATTTCTTTGCTAGTCTGTATCTGCATATAATATTCTTCACTACAAAGTTGAGTACTTTCTTTGAAGTGATAGTTGCATGTGGCTCTGCTTCAATCCACTTGGTAAAGTAATCCACTGCAACAACTGCAAACTTAACTCCACCTTTTCCTGTGGATAGTTGCACGATCAGATCGATCCCCATACAGCAAAATGTCATGGACATTGCATTTGTTTAAGCTCATTAGGAGTTGCTCGAGGTATTTTGGAGAATCTCTTACACTTATCACATTTCTTCTCGTATTCCAGTGCTTCTTCATTCGTTTTAGGCTAAAAATACCCTTACCTCAATATCTTCTTTGCTAGGCTTTGCCCCCTGCATGATTGCCACAAAATCCTTCATGGAATTCCACCATCAGCAACTCAGCATCTGGTTTGGTAACACATCACAGTAGAGGCATTGAGTACCCTCATCTATACATCACTCCATCAATAATTACATATCTGGTGGCCTGTCGAACTACTTTGCAGGCTTCATTTCTTTCTTGTGGTAAAGAACTCTGCTCTAGATGAGTAGTAATAGGAGTCATCCATGATGGTGTGTTGTCTAGTAGCAATATCATTTCTTTTTCTTGGATGTGTACTTGTTAAATTGGGTGAGCATGACTTTTTCTTTGCTTAAGTGGGTTGTCATCTTTATACATTGATCTTGATACTCTCCCAAAATTTGATTCACAACTAACTGTGAATCACTATAGATATCTATGGACAAAGCTTTAACATCTATAGCAAGTCTTAAACAAGCAACTAAGGCTTCATACTCTGCTTCATTATTCGAGGCACTAAAATAAAACCTTAGTGCACAATGAATACATGTCCTTAAGGTGTAGTCAAAATTATACCTACTCTAGAGTTGTGCTAATTGATGAACAATCCATGAATAACTTCGATGTTGGCCAATTTTCTTCGTTTACTTTTGTTGTTGTATTTTGCTCGTTTCTGTCTAATACACATGTGCACTTAGCAATGAAATCTACTATTGTTTGCCCCTTTATCGCTGTTTGTGGCTTGCAGGTAATCTCGTACTGCCTGAGCATTATTTCCCATTTAAGCAGTTGGCATGATGACTCAGATTTTTGAAGAATCTGCCTGACGAATTGGTCGGTTAGGAATTTGATCAGATGGGCTTGAAAATACGGTCTAAGTTTCCTTGCTGTGAGGAGTAAGTAATATGCCAACTTTTTTATTAAAGGATATCTTGTTTCTGCTCCTACTAGCCTCTTGCTAATGTAGTACACTGGATGTTGGGTTCGATCCTCTTCCTTATAAGTGTTGCACTAACAACATGTTCAGTGACTGCTAGATAAATTAGAAGAGTTTCACTACTAATTGTTTTTGACAATATAGGTGGTTGTGCAAGATGTTCCTCAATGGCTTGAAAGTCTTTCTCACACTTCTCCGTCCATTCGAACTTGTTGCTCCCCTTTAGCAGGTTGAAAAATGGAATACATTTGTCCATCAACTTTGATACAAACTTGTTAAGGGCTACAATTCATCTAGTGAAGCTTTGTACTTCTTTAACCTTAGTTTGTGACTTCCTTTCAATTAAGGCCTTTATTTTCTCTCGGTTTGCCTCTATTGTTGGTATTAAATGATCAAATCAAAGGTACGCAGTGAAATATATGGACCCATTTTAATAAATATTAATACCAGCCAAGATGATACACATATATAAATATTAAATCACATACAAATAGATCATGGATTACCACTTGTAGTCTATCAAGTGTCCTTGAGTCATTTTGTATAAATCAACGATCTTCCTATCCAGTGTTCTAAGATCTCACACCCTGATATTCCAGACCAATCCTCAAACACACAAGGATGTGTGTGGGCACGTAGAATTCAAAATGTTGATTTATGTGACTCTCTAGATGCACTCAATACATGAGATCTAGAGAGTTTTGACAGGGAGAAGGTTTATAATAGTTTTCAGGTTTAGATAAAACTATCGCTTTAGAGAGAGAGTATCTTTTTATTTTTCAAGAAAATAATCAAGCCATCTTCTGAAAGTCACGTACTATCAGACTTATAAAGATATTTAATCTAATTATATAATCTTTATTTAATTAAAATATAATTCAAATTAAAACTGGTTAGATATTTTCATTTAATTATATTTAAAAAAAATAATTGAATAACTAATTAGACAAAATTATTTGAAATTCAAAATTCAAATCACAGGGATTAAATCCGTGATGCTAGGCGCCACACATTGTACAATACAGTGTGTGTCGCCCAAGCCTGTATTAGGTTTCCCTAATTTTGTTATTTGTTTGTTTAATCAATCTTTAAGACAATATATTTATCTCAACATAAATATCAGTTAATTCAAAATTAATTTTATCTTAAAATATCAATTTTAAATAAATAAGTAAATAAATATCAAATTATAATAAATAAGATATTTATTATTATCTCTCTTTATATTAATCCAAACAAGATTAATATTAATTTTAACCTATAGTTTTTCAAAATAAAAACTATATAGTTAAATAATTAATTAATTCACAATTAATCAATTACCCATAATGATCACATAATTATTTCCTTGTCCTGGAAAATTAATTCATTTGCAATTTAGTCATTTCTCTTTACAAATCTTTCTTTTGACATTCTTACCATTGACAGTGTAGGACATAGGTGATCTAGGGACCAAATACGAAGCTCCAATAAACCAGATTATTAATTAAACTCTTTAATCTAATAATATTATTTATTAATTCCATGATTACTCCACTTTAAATATGGAATTGCACTCTAAGTATTTATAGAATTATATTTACAGAGTTTTCTCTAGTAGTCTATTGATATAATCAATATATGTAGTTATGTCTTCCATTATTGGTTCGTTAATTATAGCTGGTCAAAATTACTGTTTTACCCTTCTAATGTCCTCTTGATCCTTAAGTGCCATTAATTCACTAGTGAATAATTAATCTATAATCTAATTATAGATTCGAGATCAATAACTATTTAGTTCCAGAATCAACCCTTAAGGGAACAAAAATTCGATCTATTAGGAAAGAATGGATTCTATTATTGTAATTCATGTTCCCAACCATCCATGATATTGAATCTCCAAAACAAAAGTCATTAGCCTCATTATTCTAAGAGACCATAACGAGTGAATCAAAATATCCTATAAACATAAACATGAATACATGAATACTCAGGATTTAGGCTGATCTACAAATGATCATCTATTATGATAAGAATTAAACCTTTGCGTGAAACGACAAGTTTATAAAGATAATTAATTCTCATCGGTCTTATCATATGTAATCTATATTATATACAACACATTTACTATGATGTCCATCCACATCAGTAATCTGAATCTAGATTACTTGCATCTCATGTGCTTAGCAAACTGTACTAGTAACCATTCATTAAAGATTCCTTACTTTAATATGTTACTGGCTATTTTATTCATTATATATGGTCTTAATTCTCTCGTACTAATACAAGATCATATTCTCATGAATGAATATGGAATTTTCTTAATATTAATATATAATTACTTCAAACAATAATTATAACATTCAAATATAATAAAATTGTTCTTTTATTTAAAACCAATAAAATGTCTTTACATCCTTTTAGGGCATTAATTCTAATAATCTCTCACTTGCCCTCAAAGCAAGTGAGGCATCTACCTTAATCTCATATTGCGCACATGACCCATGACCGACTTTGCAGGATGTGTCTTGGTAAACGGGTCAGGTAGGTTCTTTTTCGACGCTATCTTCATAACAGTCACATCACCTCAGTGTACAATCTCTCTTAATATATGACATTTCCTTTCGATATGCTTCCCTCTCTTGTGGCTTCTCGGTGCTTTGGAATTAGCTACTGCTCCACTATTATCACAGTACATGATTAGTGACTTATCCATATCTTGAACAACTTCTACATTAGTGTAGAACTTCCTCAACCAAACTGCCTCCTTAGCTTCTTCACAAGTCACTATGTATTTGGCTTCCATGGTTGAATCAGCTATGCTGGATTGTTTAATGCTTCTCCAGACAACAGCTCCTCCACCAAGAGTGAACACTGACCCAGATGTCAATTTTTGACTATCTTTGTCTTATTGGAAATCAGAATCAATGTATCCAGTAGGGTTTAGCTCACCCCCTAAATATACCAGCATATAGTTTCTCATTCTCCTAAGATACTTAAGAATGTCCTTTACTGCAATCTAGTGTTCCAAACTTGGATTTGATTGATAACGACTTACAATCCCAACAATATAACATATGTCGGGCCTAGTACACAGCATAGCATACATCAAACTCCCAAATGCTAAAGCATAGGGATACTTTTTCATATCCTCTTCCTCCTGAGGTGTCTTGGGACATTGTTCCTTAAAGAGAGCAATTCCATGTCTGGTCGGTAATTGACCTTTCTTGGAATTCTCCATAGAGAATCTTTCAAGCACCTTATCTATATAATTAGCCTGAGAAAGTGCCAAGAGCTTGTTCTTCCTATCCCTTAGGATTTGGATTCCCAGAACATAGCTCGCCTTGCCCAAATCTTTCATTTGGAACTTTTCGGCTAACCATTTCTTCACGTTTGACAATGTCTCTACATTGTTCCCAATGAGCAAAATGTCATTAACATAAAGAACTAAGAAAACCACCACTTTTCCTTTGATGTATTTATACACACATGCTTCGTCGACATTATGTTCGAAGCCATATGTTTTAATTATTTCATCAAAATTGATATTCCAATATCTAGATGCTTGCTTTAATCCATAAATGGATTTCAGCAACTTGCACACCTTTTGATCTTCCCCTTTCTTTATGAACCCTTCTGGTTGTATCATATAGATACTTTCATCAAAATAGCCATTCAGAAATGTTGTCTTGACGTCCATTTGCCATATCCCATAATCATTGGCAGCCGATATGGATAAGAGGATACGAATGGATTTAAGCATGGCCATAGGAGAAAAAATTTCTTCATAATCAACACCTTCTCTCTGAGTGTAACCTTTGGCTACAAGCCTCACTTTGAAAGTCTTTACTTTCCCATCTACACCTCTTTTCTTCTTGTATATCCACTACACCTTATCGGTCTGACAACTTCAGGTGGATCCACAAGTTCCCAAATAGAATTGGAATACATCGATTCCATTTCTTGGTTCATGGCTTCTTTCCATTTCTCCTTTTCAGGATCATCCACTACCTCTTTAAAGGTTAATGGATAGTCCTTGTTTGTATAAAAAACAAGGACATGTGCCTCATGTTCATAGCGAACAGGTTGTTTCACAATCCTCCCACTACGATATTGCACCGAGGTTTCTTTTTTAGGAATCATGGTTTCCTTAGTTTGTCGTTTATCATTTAATGATGAAGATGATTGTGATGGAATCTGTCAGTTGTGAGTTCTTTCAATACTACCTTGCTCCGAGGTTTATAGTTATTCATATAGTCATGTTCAAGGAAGGTCTCATTTGTGGAAAAATATACCTTTTGACCCTTTGGACTATAGAAATAACCACCTCTTGTTTCTGAAGCGTATCCAACAAAAATTCACACTTCCGACCTTGATTCAAGTTTCCCTGATTTAGGTCTAAGAACATGAGTAGGACAACTCCAAATGTAGAAATGGTGCAAAGTAGGTTTGTTTTCATTCCACAGTTCCAGTGGAGTTTTGCTAATGGTCTTAGATGGGAGTACATTCAAAATGTACGTCGTCGTTTGAAGTTCATATCCCCAGAATGAGAAAGGAAGTGAATAGTGGCTTAACATAGACCTAACCATGTCCAACAAGGTCATGTTTCTTCTTTCAGAAACACCATTTTGCTGTGGCATTCATGGTGCTGTGAGTTGGGATAGAATACCATGCTCCAGCAATAAATCTTTGAATTCTAAATCCAAATATTCTCCACCTGAACGAAGTGCCTTTAGAGTCTTACCCAACTGCTTCTCAGCCTCAGCTTTGAATTCTTGAAACTTACCAAAGGTTTCAGATTTCCTAAGCATTAAGTAAGTATGACCATATCTTGAGTAATCATCAATGAAAGTAACGAAATACTCATACCCACCTCTTGCTTGTACATTGATTAGACCACAGACATCGCTGTGTACAAGCTCCAAAGGTTCTTTGGCTTTATTGCCTTTCGCTGAGAAATGACGTTTGGTCATTTTCCCTTCTAGACAAGATTCACAAACCGAAAGAGTTCCATCTCTTGGTTCTCTCAAAGGTCCATCTTTTGTTAACCAGATTATCCTATCTAGACCTATATGACCAAGTCTAAGATGTCATAGATATGTGTCACCCTTGTTTGAAACTTTTTGTCTTTTGTTACCTTGCGATTTTTGCTACTTTAAACAATTCTGAATTATTGAGTGTTTGTTCATTTTAATGAAAACGATAAAGTCCAAATATTCCATTGCATGTCTAAAGAAAAAATTATGAATAATCAATTTATAAATAAAATATTCTAAATTCATTACATGCAATAACATTTCAAATTAACTAAGAAGATGAACTAAACATCGTTCAAACAACAATAAATTTTTCTTTTAAACTAAAGAATTTTAAATGGACTTTCTTTAATGCTTTCATGAACTAGCCGTTTTTCTTCTTTTCCACTTCATGATCTTCATCAGCAACCTTCTTGAACCGTTAGATTTATCCATCTACACAGAAGAATAAACATCGTTAGTGGACCCTGAGTTAAGAGCTCAGAATGACAAATCTCTTTCCACTTAGTTATAAGAACAAATAAATCATATTTACCATTCTTATTCTTAACAAATTCAGCAATTATTTCACTCTTGGCCGATAGGATTTCATTCTCATAAAAACACTTATCATATATGTATCCATACGTAGCATGGATGGCCTCCCATATATCATATGCAGATTTAAGACTTTGTAGAGTATTTTTGGTCTCTATATTCACTGATTGGAGAAAATAATACATAGTCATATGATTTATTCCTAATCACTTGGCGTACTCAAACTGATCAATCACTGAAGCATCTATTGGTGGTGTTTTAATAGCATCCATCAAATTCTCTCTTGACAATAATATATCCATATCATGTCTCCAAAATACTATATTTTCATCATTAAGTTCAACCACTACATTGCAGTTGTTTTGATACATTTTAACTAAAATAAAATACAATAATATTATAATTTGAAAAATATTAATGTTTTGGAAAGTAAACATAATGCATGAATGCAACAATTAAAACACATAAATTAACATTTACTTTTCCACGATAAAACTACCCAACAAATAAAGAATCTCCTTAGGGTCGATCAAGTTAAATTCAGATAGCTTATCTTTATAATTTAAAACTTAAAATAACTATTTATTTTCTCTTTTAAATATAAAGTACCACTGGTTTGGTCAAGATGCAATTATCCACCACAAAAGCTTAATTACATCTTTGTAAGTTAACCCATTATTTCAGAATTCATGACTTAACTTAGAGAGTGCCGCCTTAGGGTTGGTCAAGCCTAAAATACATCACTTCTTCCTATCTTCGAAAGAAGCCAACCTTGGTGTTAATATGTCTAGAAACCTTCCTTAGGGGGATGAAAACAAAGCCGTCTTGAGGCCCTATTCATATCTCACAGTGTTGTACTAATAATGGAGACCACATGTCACATTGAGGTGTTCACCTTTTCCCACTTACTATTTTAGATTAAATGTGTTTTATTAAACAAATCAATTAATTCTAAATTAATTACTAGTTTATTAATAACCCTATGAATGTAATTAATTACAAAATTCATAATTATAAAAGAGTTTGTTTCTATAATTAATGTGATATAAATAATTACCCATTACATTCATCTAACTTTACTAAAAACGCTTTTACATAAAGTTGGTTATCTTAAAGGCCTATAAAATCTATTTTCTTTATTATGGTGTGAGTTACCAAGTTTTAACTAATTTAATACTTAGTAGTTTACATGAAATTGGTTTCTCCAAAACAATTCACATAAACAAATAGGACAATCCTAGATAATCATGTTTCTAAAAGATGCATGATTAATGAGAAACTGTGTGGGATTTCATGAATGGCATGTAATTGACTAATGCATGATCATATTATCAATCAAATATCAATGAACATTTATTTAAATAAATACAATAAATAAACAAAAAATGATGAACCGAGTATTAATGGGTATTTCTAAGATTTACAACCCATTGAAAAATTAGAAATAAAATTGCAATCTAAGCCTATGTAACTTTCAAGATTCTCCAAGAATGCTCCTCATCTCCTTTAGGCTTTCTTGCTAATCTTTAAGAACTTTGTTTTGCCCAACTTATTAATTAGAAACAAACTTTCTAATTAATTTATTTAATTAAAATAAACTTTTAATTAAATAACCATTTTGGTTGAATTTAATTTAGTTGAATTTAAATAATTAAAGAATCAAATTCAAATAATTATTTAAACTTAAGATATTAAAATATCTTAATCAACTAGCATATATTTTATTTTCTAATAAAATAAAATAAGATAATTAAACTTTTAAATTCAAATAATTCAAAATTATTTAAATAAAAGATAATTGGGTTAACCAAGATGGTGCCATAAGCCCGGCAGCACAATGTGCCAAGCTCGGGATGGGCGGCTGGGCATGTAGGCGCATTAGGCGTGGCAGAGGGGCGCGCGCAGGGGGCCAAGCAAAGGTGCGCAGGCGCACACGCAGGCAGGCAGCAGGGGCTCAGCTCGGGTGCGCAGGCAGGCGCGAGGGCCAGGAGGGAGTGCGCAGGGGCGCGTGCAGGCAAGCGCGAGGGCCAGGCGGGAGTGCATAGGTGGTCGAGAGGGCTTGGGCTGCTGCCATGGCTAGTGGCTCGGGTCCTTCCCACTTGTGTACAGATTTTTACAATACATAATTCATAAATAGAAATTTACAAAAATCCTATGCCCTTTATGGCTTACACAAGATCTAGAAAAACAATAAAATTCCTAACCCAATTGCACCATATAATTAATGATCCATCATTCAACCATACATTCAAAAAACATATCCATCCATTCAATATTAATATCAACATACATATAACAAATGCAAGAAACCCACACAGTATTTAATATATATATATACTGCTATGGTACTAATTGTTGGTATTAAATGATCAAATCAAAGGAACACACCGGAATATATGGACCCATTTTAATAAATATTAATACCAGTCAGGATTATACACATATATAAATATTAAATCACATACAAATAGATCAGGGATTACTTCTTGTAACCTATCAAGTGTCCTTGAGTCTTTTTGTATAAATCGACGATCTTCCTATCCAATGTTCTAAGATCTCACACCTTGATCTTCCAGACCAATCTTCAAACACACAAGGATGTGTGTGGGCATGTAGGATTCAAAATGTTGATTTATGTGACTCCCTAGATGTACTCAACACATGAGATCTAGAGAGTTTTGATAGAGAGAAGGTTTAGAATAGTTTTCAGGTTTAGAGAAAACTATCGTTTTAGAGAGAGAGTCTATCTTTTTATTTTTCAAAAAACTAATCAAGCCTTCTTCTAAAAGTTATGTACTATCAGACTTATAAAGATATTTAATCTAATTAAATATTCTTTATTTAATTAAAATATAATTCAAATTAAAATTGATTAGATATTTTCATTTAATTATTTATATAAATCATATTTAAAAAGAATAATTGAATAACTAATTAAACAAAATCATTTGAAATTCAAAATTCAAATCCCATGGATTAAATCCTTGATGCTAGGTGCCACACACTGTACAATATAGTGTGTGTCACCCAAGCCTGTATCAGGTTTCCCTTATTATCTCATTTGTTTGTTTAATCAATTTTTAAGACAATATATTTATCCCAACATAGATATCAGTTAATTCAAAATTAACTTTATCTTAAAATATCAGTTTTAAATAAATAAATATCATATTATAAATCAGATATTTATTATTATCTGTCTTTATATTAATCCAAACAAGATTAATATTAATTTTAACCTACAGTTTTTTAAAATAAAAACTATATAGTTAAATAATTAATTCATTCACAATTAATCAATTACCCATAATTATCACATAACTATTTACTTTCCCTAGAAAATTAATTCATTTTAATTTTAGTCATTTCTCTTTACAAATCATTATTTTGACATCCATTACCATTGACAGTGTAGGACAGAGGTGATCTGGGGACCATGGACCTATAATATGAAGCTCTAATAAACTAGATTATTAATTAAACTCTTTAATCTCATAATCTTATTTATTGATTCCATGATTACTCCACTATAAATATGGAATGGCACTCTAAGTATTTATAGAATTATATTTACAGAGTTTTCTCTAGTAGTCCATTGATATCATCAATATATGTAGTTACGTCCTCCATTTTTGGTTCGTTAGTTAGAGCTAGTAAAAATTACAGTTTTACCCTTCTAATTACCTCTTGATCCTTAAGTACATTTAATTCACTAGTGAATAATTAATCTATAATCTAATTATAGATTTGAGCTCAATAACTATTCAGTTCCAGAATCAACCCTTAAGAGAACCAATATTCGATCCGTCAAGAAAGCATGGATTCCATTATTGTAATTCATGTTCCCAGCCATCCATGATATTGAGTCTAAAAAAAGAAAGTCATCAGCCTCGTTATTATAAGAGACCTTAACGAGTGAATCCAAAGATCTTATAAACATAAACAGGAGTTTGTGAATACTCAGGATTTAGACTGATCTACAAATGATCATCTATTATGATAGGAATTAAATCTTTACGTCAAACAATCAATTTATTAAGATAATTAATTCTCATCAGTCCTGTCATATATAATCTCTATTATATACAACACCTATACTAAGATGTCTATCCACATTAGTTATCTGAATCTAAATTGCTTTCATCTCGTATGCTTAGCAAACCGTACTAGTAACAATTCATTAAAGATTCCTTACTTTAATATGTTACTGACTATTTTATTCATTATATATGATCTTAATTCTCTCTTACTAATACAAGATCATATTCTCATGAATGAATATGGAATTTTCTTGATGTTAATATTTAATTAATTCCAACAATAATTATAACATTCAAATATAATAAAATTGTACTTTTATTTAAAACCAATAAAATGTTTTTACATGCTTTTAGGGCATTATTCCTAACATCTATCCCCCGTGAATTGATGATGAACCCCAAGAACTTCCCTAAGCCTACTCCAAACGAGCACTTTAAAGGGTTAAGCTTCATATTGTAATGCTTTAAAATGTTGAATAGCTCTGCTAAGTCTTGCACATGCCCCCTAGTCTTTTTTTTATTTAACCAGCATATCGTCGACATAGACTTTCATGTTATTGCCTATCTAATCCCTAAACATAATATCGACTAATCGGTGTTGCGCCAACATTTTTTAGTCCAACATGCATTACTTTCTAACAGTATAAGCCTATGCCAGTTCTCAAGCTAGTATGCTCCTCATCGGGAGGAGGGTGCATGCTAATCTGGTTATACCAGAAATAGGAATCCATAAATATGAGGATTTCATAACTGGCAGTAGCATCGACAAGCAAGTTGATCCTAGGCAAAGGAAAACAATCCTTTGGATAGGCTTTATTCAGATCTGTAAAGTCTACACAAGTCCTCCATTTTCCATTGCGGTTAGTGATAAGTACCGAATTTGTCTATTTTTAATTCAATATTCTTCTATAATTATGCACTTCATTATTTATTTATATATGTTGAATTCATTTATTTTATGTTTTTAGGATTTTCAAGACATTTGGAGGAAAATGAATGAATTTGGGATGTTCTGCAAGCAATGGTTAAGCTCGGAATTACAAGTCTGAAACTTCACACTTGGTTTTTATAATTTTACATTACTCTTTTGGAAATCTACCTATAAATACAAGTTTTAGATCTTTTTCTTAGCTTTCCATGGATTTTTGAATCTTCAAATTGCGAGTTATATTCTTCAATATAGTTTTTCTTTCTTCTCAAAACTCTTTTATTTTCATTGAATATTTATGTTATCCCCAAAATTTCAGTTCGATGACGTGGCAATTAGAAGTGACAAGTGGCAATGCATGGTCAGTAAAAGGCACATTAATAGTCAATAAATGTGTTGGCTCTTCGGAGTTGTTATAAAGTGATCTAACCGATCTGATAGAATTTATGTCCGACCGGTGAAGATTTTTGACTAACCAATCAAGTGTCATGCTAGACCAGAGATGTGCCATGTTAGACCAGAGAAGTGTCATGACCGACCAGACAGGTGCTTGTCCGACTAGTCAGGTGCTTGTCCGACCAGTCGGGTGCTTGTCTGACCAGTCAGGTGCTTGTCCGACCAGTCAGGTGTTTGTCCGACCAGTCAAGTGTTTGGCCGACCAGACAGGTGTTTGGCCGACCAGTCACTTGTCTTGGCCGACCAATGAGGGTTTGGTCGACCGGTGAAGTGTTTTGGCTCTCCAGTTTTCCTTCTGGGTGTGATGTGGACCGACTAAACAGATCATTGCTACACAAGAGATCTCAATAACGACTTCAGCTAGAATAGGTCAAACCTATGCAGGAATCTTTCAGTTTATCCCAAAGAAGTCGCATAGTGTTGTATTTTAAATATTATTATTAATTAAATATTGTGAGAATAACAGAAAGGACCCGGTCAAAAGGAATATCTGACATACGATCCATGAGCCTATAAATAAATGGCTCATGGTATCATTTGAGGGATCTAATCTTTTTAGACTGAGAAAACTCTCTCATTTTGAGATTTTGGGGACTGTTACTTGGGGCATTCTTGGGGCATTTTCTAAGAGGTTAGAGAGATCAAGCTTGTATTCTCTAGAGAGAGAAACTCTATATTTTTCTTCTTGCACTTAAGAAACTCAATTGGCTCAAGTTCATCTGATCTTAAGTGTAGGCTAAATATATCACAACTCCAAGTGGATTAGGCTATTACCAACAAATTGGGGTTGAACCACTATAAAATTATCTGTGTCGTATTTTTCTCTTGAAGGTTCATTGTAGTTTTGACGTCTACTCGTCGTTGGCCAAAATCGTGGTCAACATTTTGGTGGTTTCATTGAGAGCCTGAAGAGAAGAAACACATGACTATCATATCGAAATGGCGCCCAAGAATACCAATGTGGCATCCAAAAAGTCAGGCGCGTCAAAAGAGCCTACTAGATCAGAAGATCCGGGACCGCAGAACCCAGAGACTGAGCCCAGGGTATTTCTCGAGGAGACCACTCCAAAAGTTGAACAACTCCGGGAAGCAATAGGCGCTTTCCAAGAGGAGATGATGCAATTCAATGCTCGGCATGAGTCTTTCGCTGAAGAGATGACCAAGAAGAGAGCTGTGTTAGAGCAGGGAGCAAGAAATAATAATGTTAATTGGAGGACCACTGACATTGCCAATTCTCGTGGACCGGACAGAAGCAGGAGTAACCCCCCTGGTCGGAAAGATGATGGGGTCCTCTCTAGAACTGCATCAACACAGAGGGAGAACTCTAGAACTCCCTCCAGGAGCCAACGATAAGAACTTCGAGATCAGGAACTCACCGATCGGGCAGTAAAAGGACTCCACCCAGGCAAGATCAGACCAGGACACCTCGAGATAAGAGGACATCACAATTCAAAGATGGGCATGGTCGTGATGAGGCTGATAGTCACCACACCGACCAATTAAAGGATAAAGAAGACAATAACCCACAAGGAGAAAAAGACTGCCTGGGACGTACCGAAAAGCCTCCACTACACCCCGGCCAGTAGCGTAGTAGGAGAGAGCAAGTCTCGTGTAGTAAGCCCTCTGAAAAATCGAAAAGTACGGTGTTCGATCGGGCAGGAGAGCATGCTTCCCGGAAGGATCTGAGGGACGTTATCACCAACAAAAGGAGGACCGTCCCGGTCGAAGGGCAAAATCTGAATCGCCCTGTCAGTCAAGTAGAAATACTTGACGACAGTGCACCAGATGGTAATGCTCGACCAGGCGGTCAAGACCTTGGAACTTCGTCAGTTGCACCAGCCATCCAAGCCCAGCTTGACGTGCTGTTGCGAAATTTTAAAGCTACGCAAGTATACGTAGTCGTGTCAAGTAATAAATTCCGTAAGAACAAATATCGTCCCACAAAGACTATCTCCCAAGTACCACTAATTGATTTTCGAATTCTATTTGGTTAATTAAAATTTAAGTGAACAATTAAAAATAAAAGAAATCCTATAAACTATGAACCAAAATTAAAGAATTGGAAACAAAACAATGAATCACTACTTAAGAATCAATAATAAAAATGACCTAGGAATTAATTTCATCAACTGTTCATTCTATTAATTTTAATAATCAATTCTAAATCTCTTCTTTCTATTCTAATAGCAGATTAATTTATTCGATTCCTATTCTTTTTCAAGACATAAGATCTCAATCTATATGCAAGTTTTCTACATTTCTGTGATAAACTTAAACATATAAAAGGCATTAAACATGAAAACATAATTGCTACACAAATCATAAAGGTACTTTCATCCAATATGCACCCTATGTCTATATAATGATAGCATATTCAATTCTCATCTTTCGAATTTTGAATCAAAACCATTAAATCAAGCAAATAGTGATCAAGTATTTACTAGCATTAAACACACATCATATAGATTAGATAGAAAAGAAAAATCAATAGAAAATCATAATAAAATTAAATAGAAATCCCAGCGACTACATTAATTCCTAGATAAAAGAAATTAGTTCATAAATACCATGATGAAAATAAACTACAAATAATTGTTCATAAAATTAACCTAAAGATTCAGATGAAAAAGAAAACTAATAATTACAATAGCCTCTTTTTATCTAGGGTTTATAAAACTTCCAATCCACCCTATAATCGCAGAATAATGTCCCTTAAATAGCCCTCAAGTTTTCCCAAGTGAATAGACCAGATTACCCTTCAAAAAGTCATCTAAAATCTAAAAATTGCGTCACTAGCGCTGTAGCGCTACTTCTGGAGCGCTGTAGCACTATTAACAGTGCCAAAATGCTTCAAAATCTGGTGCACTAGCATTGTAGCGCTCTTATTATGGCGCTGGAGCGCTAAAGTCAGAATAGAACAAAACTCGTTTCGAACAGCCTGCAGCGTCAGCTCATCGTATTTTGATCATAACTTCTTCGATATAACTCCAAATTGAATGATTCAAAGCTAAGAGAAATATCTACAACTTCTATTTCTAGAAGTATTTCCGGAAAGTGAATAAATCATGGTCAAAATGCGGATTAAAGTCTCATACTTGCGTTATAGAGCATAAACGACGTGTGTTGAGCATCTTCAATGTAGTATTTTCCACACATAATGTCTTGAAACTCCACAATCAACACAAAATCCATCTTATTTATCATATTTAACATGTTTCTTCTCATTTCACTCCATATTATGTACTTGACCATTAAAACCTGAAACAAAAAGAAAACAAGCGTAAATCTGCACTAAACAATCCTAAATAACTAAAAACACAACCTAAAACGATCTCTAAAACAAACCTGAAATGACCATAACACGTGCTAACAGCTGCAGTGCAAGGTTTGTCAAAATGACCTTCCAGAATAGATGCGATAGACCACCAAAGTGGCAGCCCATTTTGTACCCGAATTAGAGCAGCCCAGCCGCCAGCAAAATATAAAGCGCCGGTTTTGCCAATATTTATAGAAAAGGAAGATCCCATCAGACATGTTGGGAAGTTTGAGGAGCAGATGGAATTGCTCGGAGTAAGTGACGATTATCGGTGTAGAGTTTTCCCGACTACTTTGTCAGATACCGCCCAGGAATGGTATTGGAAGTTTAAGCCGAACTCCATTACCTCTTGGGAAGCATTCATGAAGGAGTTTTGTAGACAATTCAACACTGCCCGGACTCCACCATTTTATGCCAACCACTTGGCAGATATCAAACAAGGAAAAGATGAGTCTCTAAAGAATTATATACAGAGATTCATGAGAGAAGCCAATAGAGCAACTGCTGTAGGAGACGAGTGGAAGATGGTTGCAATATCCGCTGGGATAACTTATCGGAGCCCTTCGTGGGATAGCATACATAGAAATCCAATTTCAACACTTCAACAATTTCTTGACCGAGCAGACAAGTATATGAAATTGGATGATACAATCGAGAAAGAGGAGAATGGCATAAACAATCTGGGTGGATCAACTGACTCTCCTAAGAATGGTGGAAAGAAATGTGGAAATAATGGGTCTGACCACCATGAGGAAAAGAAAGAAAAGTTGAGTTCAAACGAAAAGCCAACAAAGTATGAGCCTCAGTTCACTAATTACACCACTCTCTCAGCCACCCAAGCAAAAATATATCTTGCTAGTCATGAAGAGGTTCCCTACAAGAAACCTCCACCCATCAGGAAAGAGATGAGGAAAGGAGATATGAATAAGTTTTATCGTTTCCATGGAGATTATGGTCATGACACGAATGAATGCAATCACCTCAAGGACGAGATAGAATTTCTTCTTCGGTCGGGCAAGTTGAGAAAGTATCAGGCAGAGACACCCCAAGGAGATGGAGGCAACAGCAATCCTGGTTTCAAATGACAAAGATCTCAACCCTTGCAGCCCGGGCCTGTGGACTTTACCTTAGACACTATATGTGGAGGTCCACACTTGGCTGAGGATAGCAATGAAGTAAGGGAGAGGTATGCCAAGACACTTCAACATGACCGAGAGTGCTAGGATCAGGAGCCACTGGAACGGCGAGCGTCTGTGAATATATTATTTCTAAATACCGCTTTCAGAGTGGTAGTTTAATTTCAAGTTGTTTAACTTGTTATTTAGATTTGGTTTATGAGCTGGTTATTTGCTGACCAGTCATCTATTTTCGAAAAAAATTTGTTGTTTAAGACTCGTTATTAGACACGTTTTGTCCTTTTTAATTTACGAGTAATAAAAGAGACTACGCGCAGCGTGGTCGATTCTTGCTACAAATGTGCATGTGTGTTAATTATTCGAACAGTGTTCAACTGGTCGGTAAAATCGGACAGTGTTCAGTTGGTCGATACATTCAACCAGGGTTCAACTGCTCGAATATTTTTCAATATATTCTATGTGTTTCACGAGCAATTAACTGCTCGAACAGATTCAGTCAAGTAGCGAGTGACCCAGGATCTTTCAACCCTCAATTGATTGGGGGGCACATGGGGTATACTGGTATATAATTTAACATGGGCAATAAGAGCACGAGTTAAGATATCTGTTTTTAGGCTGACTTGTAAATTTTCGAAGTCCAAAAAGGCCATTAAGCTAACTTGTTTGACAAAGCTTAAGTAACTTGGAATTTTTTTAAAATTTCAAGTTAGAAGCAGATATTTGTGTGACAATAAACATTATGCTCATAAAATGTTAGAGCAATAAGAGTGTGAGAAAGTATACTTAGTAGGGACTTATGAAATGTCTAGAATTTCTAAGTTAGAAAATTAAGTACTCATGCGAAAATATAAGGCATACATCAGAGTGACTTTACTATTCACAAAAAACTTATAACTTTTTAAGTCTAAAAAGACTTAGAATGTTTCAAGTTAACAAAGAAAAGTAAAGTACAAATGCATGAACCATAAAGATTTTGTGCAAACCCGAGGACATAAGGGCATGCATCCGAGTGGTTAGGCTGTGGTGTCCGAGCAGCCAGGCGTGGGGCAAAGCGGCTATGGTGTCCAGGTGGCTAGCCGTGCGTCCGAGTGGTTGCACCACATTTTCGAGAGGTTGCGTGCGTCTGAACGTCTGCATGTGTCCAGGCAGCAGAATGCGCGTCTGAGCGGCTGGCTGGGCATCCGAGGAGGTGATGCGTCCGAGCGACTGCATGTGTCAGAGCGGCTGCATGCGTCCGAGCGGCTGTGCATGTCCGAAGAATAACATGTCCGAGCGGGTGACGCGGTGTCCGAGCGGGTGACGCGGTGTCCGAGCGGATGGCGTGGCGTGTCCGAGCAAATGCGCGTGGTGACCGAGCGGATGCCGTGGTGTCTGATCGGCTGGGGTTGGTCCGAGCCGATGTATGATGTCCGAGCAATTTGCATGGTGTCCGATCGGCTGGGTTAGTCCGAGCGGATGTGTGTCCGAGCATTCGAGTGTTTGTGCCCTTGCATCCGAATAGATGGTGGCACATTCGAGCGGCTTGGGGTGTGTTTATGGTACCTTTGTTGGGTTAAGTTTTCTGGTTATCTCGATGGCCCTCAAAGAAGATGACCGATCGGCCACATTCATGCATCCCTAATAATCTATTTCCGAGGAGCTAGACCTTCTTACTAATCATATATGAATTTAAGGGCCAAAAACAGTAACCGATTGGCTGTAGGGTCCGAAAAGACCATAAATCTCAAAGGCATGGGGCACAAACATGTTTTTCCTACTCATGGGATACTACAACAAGATCAAAAAATAGAATTTGAAGAAATCAAAAGACAAGTTCAATCGTGGGTTTACGTGAAAGTTATCGACCGAATGGAAGCTTTTGGATGACCTCAAAAACATTTTGCTAGAAGAAAAGTTTATCATACGAGTAAATCGTATAATAAACTTGGGGGGCAAATGTTATCCCCAAAATTTCAGTTCGATGACGTGGCATTCAGATGTGACAAGTGGCAATGCATGGTCAGTAAAAGGCACATTAATAGTCAATAAATGTGTTGGCTTTTCGGAGTTGTGATAAAGTGATATGAGCAATCTGATAGAATTTCTGTCCGACCGGTGAAGATTTTTGACTGACCAGTCAAGTGTCATGCTAGACCAGAGATGTGCCATGTTAGACCAGAGAAGTGTCATGACTGACCAGTCAGGTGCTTGTCCGACCAGTCAGGTGCTTGTCCGACCAAGTCAGGTGCTTGTCCGACCAATTCAAGTGCTTGTCCGACCAGTCAGGTGCTTGTCCGACCAGTCAGGTGTTTGTTCGACCAGTCAGGTGTTTGTCCGACCAGTCAAGTGTTTGGCCGACCAGTCACTTGTCCTGGCCAACCAGTGAGGGTTTGGCCAACCGGTGAAGTGTTTTGGCTCTCCAGTTTTCCTTCTGGGTGTGATGTGGACTGACTAAACAGATCATTGCTACGCAAGAGATCCCAGTAACGGCTTCAACTAGAATCGGTCAAACCTATTCGGGAATCTCTCAGTTTATCCCAAAGAAGTCGCATACTGTTGTATTTTAAATATTATTATTAATTAAATATTATGAAAATAACATAAAGGACCCGGTCAAAGGGAATATCTGATGTACGATCCATGAGCCTATAAATAAATGGCTCATGGTATCATTTGAGGGATCTGATCTTTTTATACTAAGAGAACTCTCTCGTTTTGAGATTTTGGGGACTGTTACTTAAGTCATTCTTGGGGGATTTTCTGAGAGGTTAGAGAGATAAAGCTTGTATTCTCTAGAGAGAGAAACTCTATATTTTTCTACTTGCACTTAAGAAACTCAGTTGGCTCAAGTTCATCTGATCTTAAGTGTAGGCTAAATATATCACAACTCCAAGTGGATTAGGCTATTACCAACAAATTGGGGTTGAACCACTATAAAATTATCTGTGTCGTATTTTTCTCTGGAAGGTTCATTGTAGTTTTGACATCTACTCGTCGTTGGCCAAAACCGTGGTCAACAATTTATGTTTATGAATATGAATGTGATTATGGAGTAGTTTTCTTTATAGAAGAGGGTTATTTCAAAATCCTAGACAAGAGATCTTGAATGCATTGATGAATTTTATTCCTACTATTCCCTTATATTAAATTGCTTCTATTTTTCTATTTGAATGTTATGAATCTTGTAAAATTTTGTTTAGATTGCCACTAATTAGGGTTTTGCATTGTTCTACTATCATCTTAGGATTGTTATTCACCTAATAGTTTATGATTCTAAGTAGAGTGATAAATTACAATTAGGATATTGTGACGGGTATTTTGATTGTGATGAAAAATAGAACCTAGGTTAAATGAATTGCATGCTTAATGAATTTTTTGCCAAGATTAACCCGTTTCCATAGAGTGTAATGCTTTTACTAGGTTAAATAGACCACATGCTTAATTAAGAGCGCTTAGCTTTGATTAATTATATTAGGAAAACTGGGATAATTGACTGCTTAAGTGTTATCTCCTGGGTTAATAGTTTAATTGGGAATAAGGAATATTAGTCCTAGGTGGAGAATAATTCTTAATTGTTTCTTTAAAATCGTATTATCCATTGTTCCTTGTTTATTACTTTATTTTGTGTTATTAAATCTTGAAACAAAATTCCCTATTTAATTCTTATTTTTATTTTGAATGATAAATTGAATAATAGTCCTCGTGGGTTCGACCCTTACTACCACTTTAATAATAATTTTGTGAATAATAAGGAATAAATATATTTAAATTTGATACGGCATACGACACCCATCAAGTTTTTGGTGTTGTTGTCAGAGACTATTTTATTTAATTTGTTATTCATTTTTTCTCTTTTTACTAACTTAGTCTATTAGTTGTGGTTGATATTTTTAGGGCTTGCATTGAACTTGGTTTGAGACATGACAATGTACTATCAACACTGTTATAATCCTCAAATGAATAGATATGACTCATATTCTAGTAATTACAATTCACAATGTGATGAATATTTTCTATGGTGGAAATCAATATGTTGAGTCAAATTACTACTCTCAATCAAAATATAATGAGTTCATACCACAATATTCAGATCCATCAATTGGAGATCTCATCAATGCAATGAATGCCAGCAATCTCCAACTTCAACAGATGTCAGAGCAGGCTTATGTGCATCATCCTCAACAACTTCCTACAATAATGTCACAAGATCAGGGACCATCAATTTCAGATATGTTAAAACCCTTGGTGGCTTTAACTATACAGAACCAAGTTATTCTTCAGAGTACAGAAGCGTCCCTCAAGAATTTGAAGAGTACAATGTGTAACATCCCAAAAATGCTAATAAGGCTTAGTGCCTTACTTAGTGTGCCGGGAGGACATAATTGGATATATGTGTGAAATTAATTTATTAAATGTGTGACTACGTGGCATACATGATTTATATGATAATATATATATATATGCATGTTTATGAGTATTAAATATGCATGTCGGGCCGTTCTTCTTAAATAGGGCATATTTGTGATTTTGGCCAGTTGAGAGCATAAATGTGATTATATGTGTGTAAATGAATGAGGCCACATTATTATGTGGATATATTTGTAGTATTCGGCTCGAGGCGATCCTAGTGAGCAGATTATGGGAATAGTCACAACGGGGTCCAATACCCGAATCAGGGTGAGCCTAAGGGTATTTCGGGGACTTAGTGCATATAATTGGGAATTATTGGTTAACGAACAATTATTTGGTGATTAGTTGAGTATGTCGGGATTAATTGATAACTTATAGAACCACTTGAGGATTAGCAGGAAATGCGGTAAAATGATGAGTTTTCCCTTAAGGGCAATAAAGGGCTGAGTTAACACCAGGGGCATTTGGGTCTTTGTGTTAAGGGATATAGTTAGGGAAAGGCTTCAGGAATTAGCCAGAAACATCCAGAAATCCCCACAACTCTCTCACTCTCACGTTCATCTCTCTCTCTCTCTCTCTCTCTCTCTCTCTCTCTCTCTAAGGCTTGGGTGCACTTGGAAACCTTGCTGAAAACCTTGGGAAATTGGTTCAGAATTGACGAAGCTTGGAGCTTGAAGTCTTGGTATTTAGCTCAAGGGTTTTATTCTGAGTTTTTGTTGAGCTATCTCTGTGAATTTCCATGGTTAGTATAGGTTCTCTTAAGTTTTTTAAAGTTTTAAAGGGCATGCTAAATTCTTAGTTCCTAAGGGGATTTTTGGTTAGACTTCTAGGTGATTGTATTGTTTTGAGTATATTATTGAGGTCTAGAGGCTCAATTCTGGATTTGGTTCACGTTATGTTGGATTTTGATGAATTAGGCTGAGGGAAAACGTAGCAAAAATATGCAGGTTTTTTTGGGTTTTGGGCTCGAGTCGCAGCCTTGTTCTTCAGGTGCCCCGACCCATGTGTGCGAAGAGGCTGGGAGCCTCTTAATTTTTCCCAGGCGCCGCGGCGTAGGTACAGACACGTTGTGGTCCTAGGGGGCGGGCCACGACTCTAATAAGAAGAAATAGCCAAATTAGGGTTTTGGTCTCGAGAACTCAAACCTAAGTCCTCGGGAAGGATTCTACTACCCGGTTTAGTAGAGTTCGAGGACCCGGAGGCTAGTATGTTATTCTAAATCTTTTAATCAGTTTAGGTTTTAATAGTTATTGATAAGTACCGAATTTTTCTATTTTTAATTCATTATTCTTCTATTATTATGCACTTGATTGTTTATTTATATATGTTTAATTTTATTTTGTGTTTTTAGGATTTTCAAGACATTTGGGTGAAAATGAATGAATTTGTGATGTTTTACAAGCAATGGTTAAGCTCAAAATTACAAGTCTGAAACTTCACACTTGATTTTGATAATTTTCCAATACTCTTTTGGAAATATACCTATAAATACAAGTTTTAGATCTTTTTCTTAGCTTTCTATATCTTTTTGAATCGTCCAATTCCGAGTTATATCGAGGAAGTTATGTTTAAAGTACTTTCAGACACTGCAGTAGTAGAAAATCGAAAAACGGGAAAACTTGCTACGGCCGCGGCCAATCTTATTCTAGGTCGCGACTTGGGGGACAGAACGTAGTGGCCACGGCCAGAGCCCAATTTTCTGGAAAATACATTTTTCTAGTGGCCGCAGCCGCCAAGAAACACTGGCTGCGGCCGTGCGACGATTTTTTCTTTAAAATTCAAATTTTAAATGTACTTTTTTAGGGGCTATAAAAGGGATTAGGGTTAACTTTTATTAGAACTAGAGGGATTGAGATTTTTAGAGGCTAGAGCAGCAGAGGAGGAGAAAAAAGCATCATCATCTATATTCTTCAATCTAGTTTTTCTTTCTTCTCAAAACTCTTTTATTTTCATTGAATATTTATGTTTATGAATATGAATATGATTACAGAGTAGTTTTCATTATAGTTAAGGGTTATTTCAAAACCCTAGACATGAGATCTTGAATGCATTGATGAATTTTATTCCTATGAATTGATGAATTTTATTCCTTTTATTCCCTTATATTAAATTGCTTCTATTTTTCTATTTGAATGTCATCGATCTTGTAAAATCTTGTTTAGATGGCCACTAATTGGGGTTTTGCATTGTTCTACTATCATCTTAGGATTTCTATTCACCTAATAGTTTAGGATTCTAAGTAAAGCGATAAATTGCAATTAAGGTATTGTGACAGGTATTTTAATTGTGAGGAAAAATAGAACCTAGGTTAAATGAATTGCATGCTTAATGAATTTGTTGCCTAGATTAACATGTTTCCACAAAGTATAATGCTTTTACTAGGTTAAATAGATCGTGTGCTTAATGGGTTTATTGCTGGGTAAAAAGGGTTAATTAAGAGCTCTTAGCTTTAATTAATTATATTAGGAAAACTGGGATAATTGATTGCTTAAGTGTTATATGCGGGGTTAATAGTTTAATTGGGAATAGGGAATATTATTCATCATTGTTGATAGATTGATTGTTAAAGGTGGAGAGTAAGTCTTGACTATTTATTTAATATTGTTATATCCTTAGTTATTCAATCTTTGATATTTATTTTATTTTATGTTTTCAGTTGTTAAAACTAAAATCCCTTTCTAATTTTAGTTTAGTTAGTATTTTGAATAATAATTTGATCATAGTCCTCGTGGGTTCGACCCTTATATACCGCTATACTGAAGTCGTTGGTGTAAGTGAATAAAAATATATATTTAAATTTGATACGGCATACGACACGCATCAGTTATCCATTATCGCTTTGTGACTAAGGTTACCGTTAAGGCTCGGGATTGAGGATTGTGCTCGGGACCGCTCTACACCTTCAGCTCGGGACTCGAGGTAAAAAACTACACCAGGGTTGTGGATGGGGCTTAGACCCCTGATAATGAATATATTATGATTGTGAATATATATATGTATCTAATAATAGCTGGATAGGCATGCTTGTATATGCTGCCTTCGATTGCTTGTTGTGGAATGTGTATTTGTGAATATATATGTTTTAAAAGCTGGCCTAAGGGCGCCGAGGGCAGATAGAAAGTGTGCAGAACGCAGCTTGGACTAATCTTGTCGAGGTTAGCTATAATACTAGAGGACTCAGCCTAAGGGCACCGAGCCTGAACATTATACAATAAACATGAGTGTTGTTGGCACTTAACTAATTGTATTGATTGATGAGCTTGGTTTATACATTTGATTGAGCTGAATAATATTGTTAAGATGGTTGCTTATATCTTGTTGTTGATTGAATTTATTAATTTAAGTTTACTGTGATTATTACTGTTGCTCAGTTGTGCATGTTGATTTAAGTTTTCTTGATGAGTCTTGGCTCACGAGTGCTATGTGGTGCAGGTAAAGGAAAAGGATAGACGGGCCAGCCATGAGTTGGAGAGATTTAGGGGCAGTGTGTACATATGCAGCCTACTCAACTGCCACAGACGGGATATCCTGGAAGGAACTAGGGTTGAACCCTGTTTTTCCGCTTAGGATGGCTGATTTGTATTTTATTTGTCGTTTATCAATTTGTAACCGATTTTTGGGATCTGTGTATAAACTTAATATTTTTAATGTAAAAATAATCACTTTGTTGACCAAAATTTTTAATACATGACCTCGACTAAGTCTTTAATTACACATTTAAGTTCAAATGACTCGCTTATCAAGTTAAGCACTATTTCAAACACACAGTGTAACAGTCTTGGTTAACCCAGGCATTACAACTTGGTATCAGAACAGTCTAAGCCCTAAAGACTGGCTAGGCATGTACACTCACCGCTAAAGATAAGCTCGACTCATGGTTTGGTATCTAATGACATGATTATGTGGTTAATTGTTTAAATTGAACCTATGTGTCTTATCTACATGCTATAATAGAGAGCGTGATATGTCTAAACGTATTTGGTGAAAATATGACTTGATAATTGATGCATGAACATTATAGATTGGTGTTTTAATATGTATATTATGTGTGTGGCTACCATGTTATTTGGACTACTTATGTAGTAGTTGTGGATAAGAGTATCAGGACTGACAGGTTAAGTTGTTGACTGCGGACAGATTCAAAAATTATGTATTCAAGGAAGTCAGCTGGACCTAGCCTGGTTAGTATGGGGGTTGCAGATGATAGTTGAGATCAGAACCCTTCATATGCCCCTGGAATTTGCAGTAGATGTTTGTGGGAAGGCAAGCAAGACTACAAAATTAAGAGGAGAAGATTAGGTGATTGAGACAGCGAGCTCCGTCAGGAAACGCTGCTCTGTAAGTTTAACAACAATGGCACCAATTTTTGTTCAACCTGAGGGTAGAAATAGATGGGAATTATTGTACAAACTATTTCAAAAGCATTATCTTTCAGTCGTCGAGGGAGGCCTGGATCTGTTCAGAGTTGAACAGTGGATGGACATGATTAGTTCCATCCTTGACTATACGTGAGTGGTAGGCAATGATAGAATGGTTTGGGCCACGTATATGCTATGGGAGGATGCCTGAACGTGGCGAGAAGTGGTATCCCAGACCTGGAATGTTGTCATAATGGGTTGGGAGGAATTTAGGTAATTGTTCAACGAGCATACTACTGTGACGCAGTTGGAATTGCGAAGACTAATGAGTTTATGAACTTGGTTCAGGAGAGTAAGACAGTGACAGAGTATGTCAATGAATTTGATGGGTTGGCCAAATTCGTTTTTGATTTGGTACAAACAGATGTGGCCCAGAAGGAATGATTCATTCAAGGACTGAATTATGGGGCAGACCTGAGAGTTAAGCTTTCTCCAGTGTATGAGATTTCTACCTAGCTTAGGTAGTAGTTAGGGCCCTTGTTGTAGATGATGCAGAAGATGAGATATGGAGTGAGAGTGCCGTGGGGCAGGAAATTCAGGCAATGGTATCGCCATTTGTGGGATCAGGTAGAGGCAGAGGCCCAGTAACCAGAAAAGAAAGAGCCCTAATAGTTCTACTACTCTTGGTCCTGACAAGAGGGTTCATAGTATTCAGAGCGGCTGCCAAGGAGGCAATGAGGTCTGGAGAAGTTATCTAATATGTGACAGGTACAGGAGATGGCATCTAGGAGAATGTCGAGCAAAGGCATGTCATTTTATGTGGAATAGTGGGGCATGTCAAGAAGGATTGCCCAAAATCTAAGACGGAAGAACCAAGGAGAAAAGATTGCTCGACCCTAGTTCGAGTGTCCATCTCGACGCAGTCAGAGCCTGAGGCTGGTCCCTCAGAGGCGGCAAGTCATCCTTCTTGTTTCCAATCTTTTATATTGATATGATTGAGTTTGGTGCTACATATCTCTTAGAAGAGACACAGATATGTGGCACATGTTTTGTGGTTGTCACGCCATGGGGCTTGAGATTTTAGTGCCTGCTGGGAAAATTAGTAACTTCCAAGAGAAGGGTTAGGGTACTATTGGTAGAAGGTTAATAGTAGAATTGATTGAGTTCTTCATATGAGGATTTTGATATAATCCTGAGTATGGATTAGTCTGCCAAATAAGGGACAACCATGGATTGCAAGAAATGAGGGTAACTTCTAAGTTTAAAAGGAAAGGACCCGGTTGCGTCTACGGGATGCCTAGATATTATGGTAGTTGCCACTAGGGATATATCATTTAAACCGAATGAAAAACTGGATCGGCCAGTAAGGTTTCAGATGGGTGGACAAGGAATCATTTGGATCGTTGTTGCGTTAAGGAATTGAGTATGCTACGAGATTAAGGAAGGGATAGAACCGGTATCAGGGACATCATGAAGAACGACATTAGTTAAGTAGAAAGAATTAAAGGTTCGGTTGAAGAAATATATGATTTGAGGGTTGATCAGACGGAGCATCTCATCATGGGACACGTCAACACCGTTTGCCAAGAATAAAGGATTAAAGTGCCTGGTTGCAAGGTAGGACTATGCTCTCAGGAATTGACCCTCGATTTGGTTATTACCAGCTGGGGATCAAGGAAAGAGACATTTCAAGAATTACTTCTTGCACCAAGTAGAATGTGATGGATTATCAATGAAGGTTCTTAACGAACCAATGCTTCAACGACCCAGGTAAGTTCGACAAGAAGAGAGTAAAAGAATGGTATGGATAAGTCGTATTCAGATTGATTATGGATGTCTCGGACTACTCCCAGTTAGAGGCAGAACGCAAATAACAACTTCATTGATAGTACAAAGGCTAAGAAATCAAGGCTACAGGTAAGGTTCTAGAAGGGATAAGTTCTGGTTTCTCCAGAGGATATTCCAGGTCACGCTATGGGAAGTGATGGGATCATGTATGAGGTAATAAAGAAAGAAACCGTATGGAAATTTCTGAAGGAATGCCTTAGGGCTGAGAAGCACAGTGAAACAAGTAAGACACATCGACTACTACTTGAAGCATCCTCGAGGACAGACATACCTTGACTAAAGTACTGTAAGAACCTAAAGTTTGTCTAAATGGATAGTTGCGTACCAGATTTTCAGAAGTTAGTTGGGATGTGCAGAATATATCCAATCCAATTACAACCAACCAATTAAAGTACAACTGACCGCCAAAAATTGGATATCCAATTACTATTGGATCGGATCAGATGTAATTTCTAGAATTCCAAATTGGATCGGTCGGTTGTTGGATGGGGGTCCAACATCCAATAAAAACCGACCGAACCGATCTAATAATCATCCAATTACATATATGCTTCTAATTTAGATGAATTTGTGTTGTATGCTTCTGTTGACTGTCTTTTTAGCCAACGACGTGAGAACGTCAATAACGACAAGCCTTCAAGAGAATATAAACGACATAGATGGTATAATAAAGAAAATAAAGAACACACAAGAGATTTTTATAATGGTTCAGCCCCGATTGTCGGTAATAGCCTAATTCACTTAGAGTTGTGATTTATAGATCTATACTCAAGATCAGATAGACTGAGCCAACTGAGTTTCTTCAGTACAGATTGTGAAAATACAAGAGTTCTCTCAAATATCAGCACTTTCTCTCTCTAGAATACACAGACCCAATTTTCTCTCTCTAGAAAGAAGAAGCAGAAGAACCCCCTCTCTCATCCTATAAGCCCCCTATTTATAGGCTTAGGGTCATACATACGGTATCCCCAAGAACCGGGATATTTTATTATATTTATTACATTTAAATTACAAAGAAACATTCAAAATTCAAAATGTAACAAACCCCCCATTTGTGGGAAGAATGAGAGATTCCCGCATTTGTTGTTGAAGTTGTTTCTGGGGACCTTGACTTAGTCTCCTTTAGCTAGTTGATCCACCTCCTACTGGCTACTCATGCAAGTGTTGGTCGGACGTGCATGGTGGTAGGACATGCATGGTGGTAGGACATGTTTTTGTGGGTTGAACGTGCATGGTGGTAGGACATGCACTTTTCTCCTCTAACATAACACTCTCCTCTAGCATGCCATGTTCCTCCTTGAACCAATCCCCTTGGCTTCTCCTCGGACCAAGGTGGTCTGAGGCATCCTCCTTGACATCTTACCTTGGACAAGTTCAAGGCATTCTCCTTTAGCATCTCCCAAGCATGTCCGATCGGACGTTGTGTAGGATCTTCTTGTCAAAATCTAAGTCCCCATTCTTGACTTGCATGGGACTCCTCCTCCTTAGCTACTTACCTTGGACACGTTCGAGCCAACACTTAGGAAACATTGGGAGGCTTACCTCAAACACACCCTTGGAGTCTCCTAGGACCACATCCTCCTTGGGGTCTCCTAGGACCACTTTCTCCTTGGGGTCTCCTAGGACCACTTTCTCCTTGGGGTCTCCTAAGACCACTTTCTTGAGTTCTCCTCGGACCTCATCCTTGGGTTCTCCTAGGATCACTTTCTTGAGTTCTCCTCGGACCTCATCCTTGGGTTCTCCTAGGATCACTCCCCTTAGCTCTCCTAGAATGCATTCTCCTTAACCTCCTAGTATGCATTCTCCTATTTTTTTGGTATAATAGCTTCTAAACTATTAGAACCAAATAGTGTTTTCATTTGGATGAGTAATTTGTGTGTTTTATAATTGAAATATACATGAAAATTAGATTTAAAAAGACTCTAAATGATTTGATGGATCCAATCTGATCCAATAAATAACCAAGGGATGCATCCAATGGATGGAACCGATCCAATCCAATTATCCATTAGATCGAATAAGATTGGACCGGTTGACTCAATTCAATTGGATTGGATTGGATCAGTTGTAAAAATCCAACATCCAATGGATAATTGGATTGGATCGGATGGGGTTAAATCCATTGGATTTGATCCAATGAACACCCCTAAAATTTAGAATAAAGGTTCGTTAGCATGCTATGGTATTAGAATATGCATGTGATGGACTGATACAGGAGGACGGCATGATGGACACTGTGCTTGCTTAAAACATGAAATTACAGTGTGGGGCGTCAAGGACTAGGGTGCGCCGTGTGTAGGCTAAAAGGGTGATTGTTCATGTTTCACAGTATATGAAAGGATAAGAACCTAGATGTTCTACACAGGGCGTTGAGTTGATAGTAATGCCAGATAACCACGATTAGGGTGAGGTGACAACACTTATGGAAAAGAAGTGCGTACACTAGCATGGAAGTTAAAGTGTTTTGTCACCCATAGGGGGTTGACCATGAGACAAAGGCGCCAGTGGGGACTAGTGAAGGACCCACATTGGAATCTTTTGTACTTAGTGGAGGCTGACACCTTAAGTAGGGAAAAGTCCGTGCTAGTTGTATGATTCGCCATGGACTACAACAAAGTTAGGTGAGGTAACGACTGGAATTGGAATAGAATATGTGATTGATAGTTGGTAGATATACCTATATGAGCAATAAAGTACAGAGAGAAGATCTTGAAGGAATGGTTAAAAATCCTACTGTTGACGCGGTTCTTCGCCAACAGGTAATTAATAGAATAAGAGAATGGGATGGGTGCTAAGTAACGAACCGTAACAGATGAATGATCTTAAAATAAAATGGTGATACGAATAATTTTTTACGTGGTTCAAAGGTTAAAATCCTTCTACTCCACCAGCCAATATTATTGCTATATTTTTGGTATTCTCTACAGGGTATTTCTTTACACAATAGAATCCAACCCTTTACAACTCCTAGGGTCCCCATATTTATAGGAGAGGGCACCTGGGGGTTGGCAAAGGGGGGCCATCACGTGACCTTCTTACCCATCATGTCACTTCTATGACATTCATGATTAATTCCTAAAACCTGACAAATGAAGTGTGGTCTAATCAATAGGTAAGGGAGATAATGGGCCGCACGGCCCAACCCAGTCGTGGGTGCCTGAACACGCACGTTTATGCTGTGTGTCCGAGAATTCAGGGATATATCAGACACGTGATGTCTGATATATGCACGTTTACATTGCGTGGTTGACTTTATAAAGGGTCACAGCTTCCAACTCAAGCTTGCACCTCGAGCTGGATGTCTTCTTAACCCGCAGTGTCTATACTTCTAACCCGACTCCTCAGTACCCTTAGTAATCCTTTGGTTACCTCAAGCTAAAGAGGTGGGAGCTGGCGATAGAAGCTCCGGGTACGTGGCATCCACGTGGCTGATATAATTATGCCATACCTCAGCTCACTAATAGCCTGTGGAGAATTAGGGCGTACACCTACCATTTTAGCATGGATAGGTTAAGATATGATAATCGGAGGAGTGATCCGATGGATGCTGGCAACGAGGGGGAGATTCTAGATGAGTCTTATCCTACCCCTAAAAATTGTTGCCTCCAGGAAGTTTGAATGGGTGTTAAGACCAAAATTTGTATACCAGGAGGCGCACTGCCTAATTCTGCTAGCAAATGAGAGATGATAATCAGAAGCCAGAAAGGCTATTATGACCCTAGGGTATCCTGCAGTTAATATGGAAGAATAGAGTTATAAACAGTAAAAGTTGGATTATCTTAGATTGCAGGTAAGATGAGTGGGCATGAGAAGTTGTGACTCAATGGATTAGGTCAACACACTCTATTTTGTGTGAGCAGGATATCATAGAAATGCATATGTGCGAAGGGAGACCGTATGTCTCCGTGGAGCATCGAAGTCGATAGTGTCGGATTGAGACCCCTTATTTCCCAAGTTCTGTAGAGGGGCATAGAGGGCGATGAGTATAAGATTTAGGATTTAGAATTATCGGTTACCTTCAGACAGACTGATAATATGAAGGAATGACTCAGACTTTAAGAATTTTACCTCGAATGTGTAAGTTTTTGAGGCATTGAAGTAAGTACGGTCCCTTGATTAGATTGTTACAGTGATGAATGCTGGTCAACGGCTAGAATGACTCTGAATAAGATATAGTGAGATAGGGAACGGAAAGTATTCATTCCAAGAATTGAAAGAGGGTCAGGAAGTGTTCTGGTTCAGAATTGATTCTGGGAACCGATGAGGTATTTAAGGATTGATAGGGCAGGAGAGTCTGCTTTATTGAAAGGAAATAAGAGTTCACAAATTTAAATATAGGATTGTGGAGTTCTAGAATTAGAGACTTTGTGTTTCTCCGAGTGTGGGGGACTAAAAAGGATAAGATAGTTTGGGAAAGAAAGAAGAGTTTTGACTCTAGATTTGATAGACTTGTGAGATCCTAACCAGGATTAGGCCAGAGGCCTACAGATTAGCTTTACCCCAGCATGGGTAGAGGCTCACAAGGTGTTACTGATGCTAATGTCAAGGAAAGGGGTGTTGGGTACTACCACTGATTGGGTGAAGAGACCCTGAATTTTCCATGGGATTTATTGTGTAAGGAAAAGCCAATGAAAATTCTGGATAGATGAGATAAATTCTTACGGAATAAGATTGTCACTCTTGTGAGGGTGTTACTAAGAGATAGCAGGATAAAGGACTAACCTTTGAAGTTATAGTCAGATTCGCGGGATTAGTATACCGAGGCGTTTGAATAAATTTTGAGGACGAAATTTCAATAAGGAGGGGATAGTTGTAACGTCCCAAAAATGTTAATAAGGCTTAGTGCCTTTATTAGTGTGCCAAGAGGACATAATTGGATATATGTGTGAATTAATTGATTAAATGTGTGACTACGTGGCATACATGATTTATATGATAAACTTAGTATTTTGAATGAAAAAAATAATCACTTTGTTGACCAAAATTTTTCATACCTGACCTCGACTTAGTCTTTAATTTCACATTTAATTTCAAATGACTCGCTTAGAGAGTTAAGCACTATTTTAAACACACAATGTAACGGTCTTGGTTAACCAGGGCGCTACACTATGGCACAAATTGCTACATCATTAAATAATCTTGAGGTTGAGAATTTGTGAGAATTGCCCACAGAATTAGAGAGTAATCCAATAGAGAATGATGGTACCCTAACTGTTCAGAGTGGTCCACATCTTGACACGCCACCTTATCTAGACATAACATTTGATCTAATTCCAACTCAAGAAGTCAACAATTCAACCTCAAAACCATCTTCTCCAATGGAGATCGAAACTTTCACGTCAGTTGGTCCATCAACACAGAACATGCTACACAAACCAACTGTCAGATTGTATGTCCCTATTCCTCCTTTTCAGAGCAGATTGACAAAATTTAAGAATGAGGAGGAAAATAAGGTGATCCTTAAAATAAATATTTCACTCCTTACAACCGTTAAGCAAGTACCACCATATGCTAAGCTTCCTAAGGAGTTGTCCACAAATAAAAGGAAACTGAAGTGTGATAAAAAGATAAGTGTGGGGGAGAACGTTTATGCTATTCTCCAAAAGAAGTTGCTACCCAAGAGTTAAGACTTTTGGATGTTTATAAATCCATACACTATCGGTAAAACCATGTTTGATCATTGTTTGATAGATTTAGAAGCTATATTTTATTCTATTTTTGCTTCTTTAAATCTAGGGTTATTAAAAGAAACTAGTTGTAACGCCTTAGTTAGCCAAGACAGTTACATTGTGTATTTTAAATAGTGCTTAACTCACTAAACGAGTCATTGAGCCATAAACATGCGTCTAAATGTACATGGGATCCTATAATAAACGTTTACAAAGTTGTTTACAGTTCAAAAATTGTCATTACAAATCAAAAGTTACAATACGCCGACCTAAGCGGAAAAAATAGGGTTTAACCCTAGTTCCTCTGAGAAACCTTGGTCGTGGTGGTCAAGCAGCCACATATGTACACGTCGTCACCTAAACTCTCCAACTCATGGCTGGTCCAACTTTCCTTTCCCTTTACATGCACCACATAGCACCCGTGAGCCAAGACCCAGCAAGAAAACTTAATACAAGTGCATGAACAATATATACATATTCATATGTATATCCAGCATGCCCAGTAGTAATAACCTACTCATGCATGTATAAAAGTATAAATAAATGATTATAGAATCATTATGGGGCCTGCAGGCCTAATCAGATGACCATAGAGTCAACCTAGAGCCCTTTTCCCTAGCTGTGTGACCATGGAGTCACCCAGGGCCCTTTGCCCTAGCTCTAAATAACTAGCCAAGCACTTTTGTAACGCCCTTGTTAGCCAAGACCGTCACATTGTGTACTTTATATAGTACTTAACTTGGTAAACAAGTCATTAGGTTGTAAACATGCATCTAAGTATTATTAATGGGCCAGGGTGAAAATCTCAGTCAAAAGGAATGGATATATTTTTCTAAAAACATTATACAGTACATGGGATCCCATAAAAGTGTTTACAAAGTTATTTACCATTCAAAATGGCCATTACAGTTCAAAAGTTACAATCCGCCGACCTAAGCGACAAAAATAGGGTGAAACCCTACTTCCCCTGAGAAACACCTTGGTCGTGGTGATCAAGCAACCGCATATGCACACGTCGCCACCTAAGCTCTCCACTCAAGGCTGGGTGAGATTTTCTTTCCCTTTACCTGCACCACATAGCACCCGTGAGCCAAAGTTCGGCAAGAAAACTTATTAGTGCATATATCCAATATAAATAAATGATCATGTAATCATTCTGGGGCTTCAGCCCTAATCTGATGACTAATGAGTCTCTCTGGGGTCCTGCGCCCTGAATAGTGACTAATAAGTCTCTCTGGGGTCCTGCTCCCTTAGCCATGTGACTATCAAGTCACCTAAACCTTTTTGGTCCTGGCACTGAGTAACTAGTCATAGACTAGCCAAGTACTTTAGTTTTCTTCGACCAATAGGTCGGTCAAGCATTTAATGTTCATGTTGATTAGATCTAATCATTTCGGCCTGTGGTCAGAACCTTAATGTCGTTCTTGACTCATAAGTCAATTCTATACGACCAGCGCTCAGTACTATTGCCGATCATGACTGATAAATCAAAACTTCTAGACCAATACTAAATACCATTGTCGAATCTGACTAATAAGCCAGTGCCATTCACAAGTAAGCAACCCTGCCAGCCATTCACAATGCAACCAATGTCCATATATAGAGCACTCAACATGCCTCATCAATAATCATGTATGTCACATACTGAGTGCAGTTTTCTTACCTCAGGTTCGAGCGTAAAATAAATAAAAAACGATCATGTCCTTAGGTCCCTTAGCGGTCACCTAATCATAACCAAATATGAAATCCCATCAATAAAATAAGTAATAAAAGGTTCATGAACTAAAACCTAGCTCCCAGGACCTCGAATCCTACTAAAGCGGTTAGTAGATTCAATCCCGAACCAAGAGAATCAAAAACCCGCGCTTTAAACTTGTTAGAACCCAACCTAGCACAAAAAAGACAGGCGGGCCGCGACCTGCCCCCCAAGGGTCGTGGCGCACCCCAAGATAGAGAGCCCCCTGTCTGGGTGCTAGGGGCGGACCGCGACTTGACCCTGAGGGTCGTGGTGTGCCTGCCAGATAGAGCCCAGGGGATGTTCTAGGGTTCATTCAAGTCGCGACTTGCATGAACTCGGTCACGACTTGACCTCGTGAACCCAGCTCCCATGCATTTCCTTCAATCTAAACCTCAACCAAAACTCATCAAACCAATCCCAATATCACAACCAAACCTTAATACAACATTATCACCATTCTAACATCAAAACCCAAGCTTTATACCACTTGAAACATCATCAAACACCCAATTACACAATCAAACTCTCAACTTGCAAACCACCTTAAAAACAGAGTAAAAACCAGAGATTTAAACTGAAAATCCTTACCTCGATCCTTGAATTAACACCTTCAGTTGTTGCAATCCAATCCTAAACTCTTAAGCCTTAAATCCTTAAGCTTCAATCTCCTAATTTGCTTCAAAACTCCAAACCGAGTGAGAGAGAGAAGAGGAATCGAGAGAGAGAAGAAGAACACTCTATTTTGCCTGAGTCCATCTTCAGCCATCTAAACTTAAGCATATCTAATGGTCAAAATGACCAAAATTCCCCTAGGGCCATTTTAATTCCTCAAGGGTATAATTGTCATTTCCCACCTATCCCGTTAATCATAATTAACGTCATCCAATTCCCATTACTCCCAATATCCTCAAATAATTAATAAATCATATCACATTACCCGATCATTCCCGGTAATGTACTAAACACCAAATTACCCCTAGGCTCGCCCCGACCCCGGTAATTAACCCCGTTATGACCAAACCGCTAACTTGCTTCCTAGGATCCTCTCCTGGCGAATAGCTCAAACATATCCACATAACAATGTGGTCTCACCCATATATCACCTACATGCACATAAATATACAATTATGCCCTTAACGGGTCAAAATTATGAAAATGCCCTTCTAATAAGAAGTGGGCCCGCATGCATGCAATTATCATCATATACTAATATAACTCACATAATCGCATATTAAATCAATTATGGCCCTCCTGGCCCCCTAATCCAGGCACTGAGCCACATTAGGGAATTTGGGACATTACAGCTTTGTTTTCCAAACGACCGTAGGGTCGGTCAACTTAATAGTACGTCCTTAATCGGGCCCTAGCCTTTCGATCATTGCGTAGTGCGCTATTGACTCTCTTGACTAATAAGTCAAGATTCTACCAGGTATTCGGATATCCCGCTATAGATGCATATACAAATACAGATACAGATAGGCATACTTCAGATAATTCAAGTCTGCATACAAGATAATCACATATTTCAGCCAATTAAATACAAACATAGTAATAACAATGTTCCTTAACGGGGCCGAGCCCTAATTATGCAAACAATGTAAACATTCAGTAAACAATTATCCAGACACAGAGCATTCAAGCATTTTTAATAAACAAGCACAAACATAGCCTTAATCACATTCATTCTCAGGGGCTCAAGCCCTATTCATAGTTATAATCAACAACTAGGCCAAGCCCTAATCACATATATCACGTATTGGGTGTAGTTTTCTTACCTTTGGTCCGAGCACAAGTTACATATAAACGACCTTTGAGCACGATTCTGCCCCGAGCCTTAGCGGTAACCTAGTCACAACCATAAACGTCGTTTGAATGAGTTTAAGTTCCAAAACCCAATCCCGGAAATAGACCACAATGTAACTATAGTACCTCCAACATAGCTCAAAAACACAATAATCCAACAAAAATCACCATTAACAGTCAAAATCAACACTTGAGATTTTGAAACTCAAGAACACTAAGAACTTCAAGAAAAATAATCAGAAACTTAGGGAGATCAAGGTCAGAATCCTTGCCTTAATAACCGAAATAGCTTCCTAGCTTTACCCTAACAATTTCCTAGCTCAAAGCCTTCAAAAACCCAAGTTTTTCAATCAAACTTTCAAAAGCTAAAGTGAGATAGTATAAACCGAGAGAGAGAGAGAGAGAGAGAGAGAGAAAGGCATGCTCTGTGTTTGCTATTGTTTTGTGGTTTCCTTCAACCAAGGGTAAGTGACTCAGTTACTATATTAACAGCAAACTGACCACTTTGCCCTTAAACCCCTAATTTGGCACTTAAGGCCATTTTGGTCTTTTACCACCACAATTCACTATTTATTTGAATAAGTCTCAAATATCTCCAAATAAAATTCCTATTACCCAAAAATTCTCGGTCATGCACTGAATTACCAAATTACCCCTAGGCTTGCCCCGGTATTTGACCCTGTTATGACCAAATCGCTACTTTTCTCGATATGATCGTCTTGTGTCGAATAATCCAAATTAATCCACATAATAATTTTGTCTCATCATATATCACAATTATATAATCATATGTTCAAATATACCCCTAACGGGTCAAAATTACAAAAATGTCATTCTAAAAAAACGGCCCACACGCATAATACACTTAAACATGCAATATTTAGTCATATAATAATATAAATCACATAATCATGCATATTATCACATAATAATACCATAAACCAATTATTTCCTTCCTGGCCCCCTAATCAAGGTACTACGCCATATTAGGGAATTTGGGACGTTACACTAGTGTTATTATTCGATTAGCTGATCGCACTAATGCTTATCCCCTAAGGGTAGTTGAAGATGTTTTGGTGTAGGTTTAATTTGGGAGGCCATTCCTACTAATTACAAGTACAAAGCTGGATGTCAAAGCATGGGTACTTACATTTGATGGTGAAGTTATAAAGTAACGTCTGTTGAATTCTATTGATAAGTACAAGAGGAAGAAGGTTCTGTTAAATGACCCACCATGACAATCATAACCACGTCATTCAGTCGAGCTAATGATGTTAAACAAAGCGTACTTGAGGGATTTTTCTTACCCATATCTTTTTATTTTGCATTGATTTTTTATTTAGTATATGTCTTGAGGACAATGCTTAAATTACGTGTGGGGGAAGAGAAAACTGCATGTTTTATTTTTATTTGTCACTTCTTTAGTTGTTATTTGTGTTTGAGTTGTTTAGTTTTTTTTAGGTTGTCATAAGCATGGCTGTGTTGAAAGTCATCTGTCAATGATAAAACTTCTGATTGAGATGAGACCACTCATAAGAAATTGATGAATTATGCATGAATTGTCCGCTTAACTCTTGTGTGGTTGTTACTTAAGCTTGATCTTTAATTTTTAAACATAATGTGTACAATTAGATTTACCTTTCACTAGTATTTGGAGATATTTATGCATGCTATTACTTAAATATATAATCTCGACCACTCTAGAAACTATTGCTTAATTGTCTGAGGCGAAATCCTAAGTACACATGATTAGGAAGATGATTATTAAGGCATGTTCTTTGGATCCTTTGAGCCTTTCAAGCTTACCTATAAATTTGAATATCCTAGTTTCCCATTTTTGAGCCATAATGACTAATCTTTTTCTTTTATAATCCAATATCTAAACCTTTGTAGCTTGAAAATTTTATCTTTTTCAGTGACCCATTACACCATAGTTTTATATGATTGTTTGATTTAGTGGGTTGGGTTATGGATTGTAAGAAGGGTAAGTTGTATTGGTTTGTTGGATTATAATGTGAAAGTATATGATCTACTATTTCTTCCAATGAGTTGAATTAAAAAGAAAAAACAAAAAAAAAAATATGCACTGAGAAATAATGAAAAAGAAATAGGTTTGCAAAAATATAAGTGTGGGGAAATAATAAGATCAAATTTGGAACGAAAAAACAAAAAGATTATGTATTTTCTTGAATTGTATGGGAAATTTGTGGGAATATCTAGAGAATAGAAAAAATATATATAGGTCATGTCGTGATTTAAGCTTAAATATTCATTTTTCATCTACCTTTAACCTTAGCCTTACATTACAAGCTTTTACATTAGTTGAGAATAATTGGTTGATGTTTATGGAGTGGATGTTTTTCATGAAAATATTTACTATACAAGAGACTTTAAAACATACTTTGGCATGTATAAATTGATTCGAATGTTTGTGTTTTGGTAAGTTTGATTATGTATAATCATAAGAGATCAAGTTTAAGTGGTAACTGACATTGAGTTGAAATTCTGAGGAATGTGGAATTCATATTTTTCTTATGAAGTATTTGTTTGATCAGTTTTTTAGACAACTAACGCTTTCGAAAAAAACAATTGCTTATGTGTTTAGTTTTTAGTTTGTTTGCTCGAGGATGAGCAAATGTCAAGAGTGGGGAAATTTGATAAGTACCGAATTTGTCTATTTTTAATTCATTATTCTTATATAAATATGCAATTGATTATTTATTTATATGTGTTGAATTAGTTTATATTGTGTTTTTAGGATTTTCAAGACATTTGGATGAAAAAACGAATGAATTTGGGATGATTTACAAGCAATGGTTAAGCTCGGAATTAAAAGTATGAAACTTCACACTTGATTTTGATAATTTTTCAATACTCTTTTAGAAATCTACCTAGAAATACAAGTTTTAGATCTATTTCTTAGATTTCCATAGCTTTTTTAATCATCCAATTGCGAGCTATATCGAGGAAGTTATGGTTAAAATACTGTCAGTGGCTGCAATTGAAGAAAACCAAAAAAATAGAAAAGTTACTACGGCCGTGGCCAGCCTTATTCCAGGCCGCGGCCTAGGGACAGAACGCAGTAGTTGCGGCCACCAATTTCCCAGGCTGTAATGCCGTAAAATCCCTAATGCGGTTTAATGGTTGGATTAGTAGGCCGACAGGGCCATAAGTAATTTATTTTGCCATTAAACTATTATATGCATGTTTATGTGAATTATATTATTATATGGTGTTAAATGCATGCATGTGGGTCCACATTTCATCATAGGGGCATTTTGGTAATTTGGCCCATTGAGGGCGTAATTTTCTATTTTCATGCATGTTGATGAACTATTGTTGAGGCCACATCATAATGTGGATTTATTCGAGCCATTCGACATGAGACGATCTTTGAGTGCAAATTGGCGGTTTAGTCATAACGAGATCAAGTTCGAGGCTCGGGGCGAGTCTCACGGTAATTTTGTGATTAGAGTGTTGCCGGGAATAAAAGGGTAATGGGATATGAATTATTGGTATTTTAGAATAACGAGAATTGGAGGGTGTTAATTATGATTAACGAAATAGGTGGAAAAGGACAGTTTTACCCTTGGGAGCCTTTAGAAAACCTTAAATGACCTAGGGGCAAAAAGGTCATTTCACCTTAAGATTTATATAAGCCATTGAAGGCTGTAGAAGTTGGCTAAAACAGAGCATAAAACATTCCTCCCGTACCTCACTTTCTCTCCTTTTTCTTTTGGATTTTTGGAGCCTTTCTTGAGGATTCAAGCTAGGGAAGTGGATCTTGAGGGCTTAGGATTGTGTTCCACCATTGAAGAGGATCCTAATCAAAGCTTGAGGTAAGTTTCTAGCCATTGAAACTCTAGCTTTGCTCTGTTTTTAGTTTGGTTTTCAGTTTGGTTTTCTAGATTGGTTTAAGGGAATTGATGGGAGTTTTTGGCTAGGGTTACTTGGGTTGTGATGCCTAGGACATGTGTAGATGGTTTTTGGGTTCAATTAGGACTTAAAATGAGGTTTGGAAGCTTTTGGTTCAGGTTGGAAATGGTGGAGTCGAAGGGGGGAAGTTTCAGGGAGATTCTACCTAAGTGTAGCGCTCTAGCGCCCATAAGGGGGCGCTACAGTGCTACTCAGGAGGGTTTCTGTCTGCTTAGAGCGCTGGGGCGAGAGTGGGGTAGCGCTACAGCGCTACCTTATTCCATCAGATTCCTGTTTCGGGCATTTTTAAGGGTTTTTGGCTCGGGGTTTCAATCCTTAAGGCTCGGGATCAAATCTACTCACTGTTTGGGTACAATTCGGGATCCCGGGAGTGAGGTTTAGGTCAAGACCCTATTGTTGTTGATTTTCATTAATGAAGGTTGTTGACTGTGTTTTTAGCCACTGACGTGAGAACGTCAATAACGACAAGCCTTCAAGAGAATGTAAACGACAACAGAGAGTTTTCGCAATAAAAGTAAATAACACGAGATTTTATAGTGGTTCAGCCCCGATAGTCGGTAATAGCCTAACCCACTTAGAGATTTTATTACTTTATTCACACTCAAGATCAGATGAACCAGTGTCAACTGAGTTTCTTAAATGTAAATATTCCAGAATACAAAAAAGGGATTCTCTTCAGAAAAACACACTTTCTCTAGAACACAGATTAATTCTCAATTCGCCAAAAGTCCTTTTACGATCCCATCAACCTTCTATGTATAGGCTTGGGATCCTCAACTGATATCCCCTTTAGATAGGGATATTTTATTATTCATATTATATTTAAATTACAAGAAATATTTAAAATACAACAGATTCCTCAATTTGAGTGAGGAATGAGAGATTCCCGGGTGCCTAGACCGATTCTTGCTGAAGTCATTCCGGGGATTTTGACGTAGTCTCCTGGTCGAACACATGCATGTTGGTTACATGCAAGTATTGGTCAGATATACTCCTCTAGGCATTCCTTGGCTCAAGGTTATGCATGCATGGCTCTCCTCGGACCAAGGTGGTCCGAGCCAATCTTCTTGGCCTCTCCTCGGACCAAGGTGGTCCGAGCCAATCTCCTTGGCTTCTCCTCGGACCAAGGTGGTCCGAGCCAATCTCCTCTTGCCTTCTCCTCGGACCAAGGTGGTCCAAGCCAATCTCCTCTTGCCTTCTCCTTGGACCAAGGTGGTCTGAGCCACTCTCCTTTTGCCTTCTCCTCGGACCAAAGTGGTCCGAGCCACTCTCCTTTTGCCTTCTCCTCGGACCAAGGTGGTCTGAGCCACTCTTCTTGGCATCTCACCTCGGATAGGTCCGAGGCAACTTCCTTGGCATCTCACCTCGGATAGGTCCGAGGCAACTTCCTTTGGCATCTCACCTCGGATAGGTCCGAGGCAACTTCTTTTGGCATTTCCAACTAAGGTCCGATCGGACCGTGTGTGGCCTTTCCTTGGCCAAAATCTAAGTCCATCTCTTGGCATGCATGGGACTTCCCCTCGGACTTGGTCCAAGCCAACCATCTTGGAGGCTCACCTCGGACATGTTCGAGCCAAACCTCTTGAAAGCTTACCTCAGATAGGTCCGAGGCAATCACTTTGGCTTCTCACCTCGGATAGGTTCGAGCCAAGCTTCTAGGGGCTCTTCAAGCTTAAGGTCCGATCGGACCTGCTGCTTCTGTCCCTCAATCCAAAGTCCAAACCCATCCTTTAAGCTCCTTAGACTTGAGTTTGAACCAAACACTTGGGCTTCTCGGACAAGGGTCCGAGCCAAGCACCCTTTAGCCCAAGTATTCTCCTCGGGTGTATTTGGCTTGACCATGGTATCTCTCAAGCAGTCCAAATTTTTCACTGATGCATTGGGCTACTGCTAAGCCAGATCACCCAACTAATCCATGCCACGTGTCAATTTTACTGCCACATCATCCTTTTCAAATTTTGGGATAACATTTGCCCCCCAAGTTTATTATATGATACATTCACATAATAATTTTTTTCTCCAGTTGACGTCATTATAAAAAATAATAACTGTTCATCTCCATGCAGCAGACCCACGATCACTGCAAAAAACTACCCATGATCGTGGAGAGAAAAAATAGTTCCGGAATACCAAGGGTCTAAAAATAAACTATAAACCCCACTTTTTTCCCTTTAAATAACCCAACTTTACACACTTTTCTTCACACAAGAAAAAAAATCACATTTTTCAAAAACCTCTCATCTTCTTCCTTCTCTCTTGGCCGAAAACCCCCAAGACTTCTCTCCTTCTTGCTGAATCTCCAAGAACTTCAAGGGAAGCTCTCCTTCTTCAAGCAATCTTCAAGCAAGCCAAAGGTTCTCACCTTGAGTAAGTCTTCTTTTCCATGCCTTTACATTGTTATAATTTTTCAAAATATTTCTATGGAAATCCATGCTATGGCCGAAACTTCTTGATAGTTGAGTTTGTTCTTGAAGTTCTTATGAATGCTTTGTACAATGTGTTAGCTTGTGGTTTTGATGATGTTTGTGGTATGGGTAACCCAACATTACCTTTAATTTCATAGGAATTTCAAGAAAAATGGGCTAATTTGGCATGAATCATGAATATGGGTTTTGGAATTTTTGATAGTATAATGGGTTTTCAAGAACATAAGAAAAACTTTTCATTTCCATGCTTTGATCTTGTTTTTGTACGTGTGAAATGAAGAAGTGTGTTTAAGATAGGGATTTTAGGGCTTTGCCCATTCGGTTTGGGTTTGAGGTAGGAAGAGCGTATAGTTAAGGGCTTTGCTCATATGGTTTGCCAAGAAAAATTCTGGGCAAGTATGTGGTCCGATCGGACCACATTTTAACCTCCTTAGGAGCCCATGTTCGATCAGACATAGTGGGTTGTTGGTGGCTAGGACTCTTGGAGGCATATGGCGTGCTAGGCATTCGGACATCACAGGCTCCTTGAGGCGCGCATCTCCTCGGACGGGCCGTGTCCGATCGGACACCCTGTGAGCTGCTTGGCGCTGGGCTCGCACGGGGACAAAGCTGATGAACGTCTCCTCGGTCGCACATTCTAGGGTGCACTGGCGTCCGATCGGATGCACTTACTCGGCTTAGAATCCACAATGTGGTCCGATCGGACCACAACCACTCTTCCAGGCCTCAGCCTTCTTTCTTTTCTTTTAAACGCATACCCAGTCCTTTGGCATGCACACACACACACATAGGGAATCTTAGCCTCATAGGAAAACCCCAAAATTTTCCATTTATTTAAATTCTAGTAACCTTCAATACCCCAAGTACTTTTTAGGCACTCTTGGGCACTAAGATTATTTTTTCCCTTGTGTGCTATATTTTTATAACTTAGACAAACTTTTCTAAGTATAAAAATAAATTTTATTCTTGGTGAATTTTTTTTCTGTATGGTTACTCACCTCCCCATTTTTTATTCATTTTTGTAGATGAATCGCTCTGACTATAGGGCAGGTGACAATCATACGGACTCTGATACATCCATCCCGCAATCAATCGAGACTCCTCTAAATAGCGATTCCTCACCAAACTCGTCCACCGGTTGTACTCCAGAGGATCGCCTTCGTCGCTTCAAGCAGATCCTCCCTCGCTCAGCCTTGTATCTCCTCCACGAGGAACAGTTCCTTCAACAAGTTTCTCAGTCGACGATGAGGGTGAAATAATCCAACAGACTTCCTCAGGAACGTGATCCACAGGTTGCCCGCAGAGCGGTGCAGAAGGTGGTAAAGCGCAGTCACGCTCGCACTGCCACTCCTTCAGAAGAACCTTCTCAGAAATTTGCTACCGTGATCCAGGACTTGGCTGTTCAAAGGCCACGCAAGGTGGGAGAAGAAGAACCTTCCTGGTTCATAGCCGAAGCTTCAAGGCTTAATCCCGTGTTGTTCCAAAAACACATCGAGGCTTTGGGCTTGAGCGAGGCAAACGTGATATGTCCGGGCTCTCATCAAAGAGCCAATAGGCCTGGTGGAACATACTGCGCCTGGTCCAGGCATCATGTGCACGCCGGAGCGACACTTCCGCTACACCCCTATTTCCAGTCTGTAGCGGATTACTTCAATATCTCCCCATTCCAGATCGCACCGAATGGGATCCAGGCATTCTCAGCATTGTACATCCTCTACTTCCTGCATGGTTGGGATGAGCCCACCCCTCACGAGGTGCACTACTTGTTTGGCCTTAGGACCAATCCCTCCCACAACAACACGGGCTTCTTTCACTTCTACCACAGGCAAAGAGGGACTACATACCTCAATGGTATTTCTCACAAATCGAACCCCGGGAAGTATCACAAAGAATACTTCCTTACATCGGACATTAAGGCCAACAACTTGGCCTTTACACGTGCGGGTCCATTCGAGCGACCATTGCCTACTAAGGGGATGTTTGAGCGAGCATAGAAGTTGGCTAGCATGAGTCCTGGGGAGAAGGATGTGAAAAAATTGGTCACTGTGGACCTCCTTCAGATGGTGGGCCTGGTGCCGTGTGACCAAGATATGGTGGTGGAAAGTACCATCGGGGAGAACAACACGACTGATCAGTCCAACGCGGGCACGGAGCTAGTGACTGATCAGCTTTCTCCTGGACCTTCTCCGCTCTCTCGTAGACCTGGTGACCTTGTCATTAGGGAGCCTGAGCCTCAGCGCAGATGTGTCATTCCCGCTCAGTCCGGGAAAGGAAAGGCTATCCAGGTCGAGAGGGAACTCAGCTCATCCTCGGACGACAAGGATGGGTTCCTCGATCAGATCCTCAACGCAGGTAACACATGTCTAGTGCACATAGGAATATTTTTGATAACTCGGTGATTCAAGAGTAACAAAATTGTAGTATATACTCATGTACATTTTATTATGTTTATATCTCTAACAACTTTGTGTTTTCCCCTTTTGCAGATCCAGACATGTTCAGACAGTGCGTTGCTTCTGCTCCAAAGAGGAAAGCTGGTGATGGAAGTGGCTCCATGCCCCCGAGGAAGATTCCGAAGGTAGTACCGCCCAGCCAAGGGAGGCAACCTGAGGGACCGACTACACTCCTGCCACTGACTCCCTCTTCGCTTCCTCCCTCTGCGAGCTTAACTCCTACCCGCCTGGCTAGCTCGAGTGAGGTCCTTCGTGCTGCTAGTGACCTAGGAAAAGGACTTCTTGAGGAGATCGACCATGATGCTTCAATGCTCCAAAGCTTCGAATCCTTCCCTCGGCTTAGCGTTGAAGTCGTCCTAAGAAGAGGGCTTGCTCAACTGATGAAGGTAGGTATTTTGTCTTAAAACAATTTGTTATTAATATTTTTGCTTGTAGTAACCTTTTGTCTTTCATGCAGTCACTTGTCACCATCAGTCATGCTCAGCTCCGAGCGGTAGATTACAAGGATTTGATCAAGGTGCTAAATGATCAACTGGTGGAGGCCCAGGCTAAAGTAGAGACTTTAACGGCTTCAGAAAAAAACTCCAAATCCAAGTTGGAGCAGGCAGAGAAAACCGTAGCTGAACGGGATGAGTCTCTCAAGAAACTTTCTGATGAGAATCAACAGCAGGTTCAAAACAACAATTCCTTGACAGCCCAACTGGAGAAACTGTCCCTCGAGAACAAGGAGTTAACTCGGGATAATGAGAGACTGATCAACGAAAATGAAGAGTTGAAACAAGAAAAGGAGCTTGATTTAATTCGCTTTGAGGAGGCCAGCTTCGACTGCTTTTATCAGGTCTGGAAGCTGAACAAACCTCTCAATCTCGATTTTTTCACCAAGGAGGTTCAGGCAGAGGAGCTTGCCAGATGTGAAGCAAGGGCTGCTGAAGAAGCTGCCAATCCTCCTGCACCTGCACCCGCCTCCTCTGCCTTATAATTCTGAGCAAGAGGAGCAGCTAAAGCCGAGGAGGGGGTTGATCAACCCACCAGAGAAGCACGCCAGTGACTCCTTATCATAGTTTATCATAGTTTGCTTTACTTTGTATATTCTTGCTCGGATTAGTGAGCTATTTTGACACTTAGCACTTTACTTCTTTTTTTTGACTAACTCTAAACTTTTAAGTCTTTATTGTGAATAGTAAAGTTCCTAGATGCCTTAAATTTCACATGAGTATTTAGTTTTCTAACTTAGAAGTTCTAACCATTCCATAAGTCCATACTAAATATGCTTCCTCATGCTCTTATTGCTCTAACCTTTTATGAGCATAAATTTTATCATTACACGAATATCTGTTTCTAACGTAAAATTTTAAAAATTCTAAGTTACTTAGGCTTTGTTAAACAAGTTAGCTTAATGGCCTTTTTAGACTTCCAAACTTACAAGTCAGCCCAAAAACAAATATATTTGCTCGTGCTCTTATTGCCTGTGTTGAAATACAAACCAGTATACCCTATGTGCCCCCCAAGTGATTGAGGGTTGATAAATCCTTGATCACTTGCTACTTGATCGAATTTGTCCGAGTAGTCACTACTCGTGAAACACATAAAATATACGAACATATTTCAGTACTTGACCACTACAAAAATATTATTTAAACGTTGGTCATTCATATCATGATACCGACCAGTTGAACACTGCCCGGTATATATTTACACTTAGTTTTTAGAAGACCTGTTTTGTTTAAATCATTATGATAGTTGAACACTGTCATGCAAGAATAATCAACACATATGCAAAATTTGTAGCAAGATTCGATCACGCTGCGCGTGGTCTCTTTTATTACTCGTAATAATAATAAATAAAATATATCATTTTCTTTTGATTGGTTTTTCACCTTAACCTATTAATGACACCTAGATGCACGTTTATAACCAAAGAACTCGATTAGCAAGTTAAGCACGGTTCAAAGTTCACAATAACGTTCTTGGAGTAACCAGGGCGTTGCAATTTGGTATCAGAGCGTGCCAAGGTTTAGGGTTCTTGTAGACTGGCTGGGCATGTACACTCACCACTGAAGACAAGCTCGACTCATGGTTTGGTAACTATTTATGTGGTTATATATTTAACTGCTTAAATATAGTATAAATGCTTCACCTGTATACATAAGATACCTTGATAAGGTTGTGCCCTGAATACTGCATCTTCAACAAAAGTGTGCTAAATAGTACTGATATTGCTGGAACATACTCATTAGTATTGTTCATTGTGAATTATTATTTGATACATGTTAAGTGCTAAATGCTATAATCATGTATCCATTTGTATATTTGTGTGATTGTGGAAGTTGGTGATTATCTATTGATCTTGGACCGTGAGGCGACAAGAGGTTTTGGTTATTACTGCTTATGTAACGACCCAAATTTACTAATAGGGCTTAAGGGCCTTGATTAGTGTGCCGCGAGGGCATAATTGGAATATATGTGATTTAATGATTTAAAGCATGTTATATGACTATTTGAATATTTGAGATGCATGACTATGTGTATTAGTATGAATGTAGGCCCTGAATAGGTTAGAAGGGCATAATCGTAATTTTGGCCCGTTGCGGGCATAACTGTATATATATGTGATAATTGTTGAGACCACATTATTATGTGGATATATCTGTGATCTGTGACTTAAGAACGATCCTAGTGAGCGGTTTAGCGAAAAAGTCACGGCGGGGATTTATACTCGGCTCGAGGCAAGCTTGGGGGTATAAATGGGAATTTAGAGAATATATTGGGGTCTATTTTGACATCAAGGAATATAATTGGTGATTAATTAAGTATCGGGAAGTAAGCAGTAAATATTAGGGACACTTGAGGAATTAGCGGGAATTGGGTAAAATGACCAAAATGCCCCTAAGTGGATTAGAAGACTTAGGATTAAAGGGGAGGGCATTATGGTCATTTGGCTTTTAAGAGATAGGTATTTCCGAGGCTTTATGCTTAGTGGAAGTTGTAGAATAAGGTAGAAGTCTGAGAAAAGAAGGGAAAAGAAAGAAAAAAAAAAGGGAAGAAAGCAGGGCATTTTTTCCAAGGGTCGGTTTATGCTTTCCTTCATAATTTTCTTGAGTTTTCTTGGAGCAAAGCTCAGAGGGGAGCTAGTTTAGGCTGAGTAACAAGAATTATGAGTTAGGCTTAAAGAATTGGCAAGGGCTTAGCAAGAACACACCATCACTTAAGGTAAGACTTTGGAGTTTTCAGTTTCTGGTTTGGATTGTTTGAACTATGGTATCTAAGCTGAATTGATGGGAACTTTAGGGGAATTCAAGCCAAGGATTGAGGAAGAGCAAGCTAAGGAATTCTAGAGGCTATCTTAAAGTCGAATTTCCATCAAAGATATAAAATTCTAAGCTTTAAACTTTGAAGTTTTGATTGTTTCTGCTGAGTTTCTGAAGTCTAGGAGCAACTATGGTGAATTTTGGGATTAGGGGTGCATGTGGTTAGGTTTTGTATGATTTTGATGCTTGGGATGAGTGGAATATTTAATAAGCATGTTTTTAAGTTTGGTTGAGGATTGGAAGAGTTTTGGTAAGGGTTGGCTCAGGGAAATCGCAGGAAGGGAAAATGCAGTTTTTGATGTCTGTGACTAGCGCTACAGCGCTAGCCTTTGGGCACTGTAGCGCTAGGCCAAGCATTATGAGGGTGTTTTGGTTCTGCTTGTAGCGCTGTAGCGCCCTCCTTAGAGCGCTGTAGCGCTACCCTATTTCCAGAAAGGGGTTTTTGAGTTATTTTCAAGGGATTTTGCCCGGGGGTTCGGGGTTCGATTCCACCACCCCGTTTGGTGGAATTAGAGCTTCCCGAGGGCTCGGGATTGGTCCCAAGGTTAGGTTTTGGAGTTGAGGTTTGGTGATGATTCTGATCCATGGCTGCGGCTAGGTGTATGCTAGGGTTCGAGAGGGATCGTGCTCAAGGATCACAGCGAACAAAGCTAGCAAATCCTAAGGTAAGAAAACTGCACCCGGTTATATGTTTGTGATGGGAATAAGTGCTCCTGATATTTGTATAATGTCAATGATGGTATTATGCCATGGGACATGTGATAGCGGCCTAAGGGTGTCGTACACAATATTTGCGCACAGGGCGTGGCTTGGCCACTGGTAGCCAAGGACAGCTTAATATTCACTAAGCTCGGTTTAAGCGGCTCGGAGTCAGTGGGATAACGGAGGGTGCGGCCTGAGGGCGCTAACCCTAGTTATCATTGTAAATTGGTGTATGATATGAGTTGGTATGTTTAGTATGTTGAATACTTGGTTATTCTGAATGTTTAAATGGTTGAGAACATGTTTATGCAATATGAGATATTGGATTGTCTGTTGATTGCTTATGCTCTGTTGTTGTGTTTTCTTGCTGGGCCTTGGCTCACGGGTGCTACGTGGTGTAGGTAAAGGCAAAGGCAAGTTAGACCAGTCCTGAGATGGAGAGTTGCGGGGCTGAATGTACATAGTCAGCTGTTCGGTCGCCTTGGCCGAGGAGTGGATCAGGACAGGGATCGTTGAACTGTCTATTTTGCCTTAGTATGGCTATTATTGTATTTAAATCGTGAATCTTTTGTAAATGATTTTAATCTAATTATTTTTGGGATCCCGTGTAAACAGGAAATGCTATTCATAAGAAATGCGACTTTTAAGACCAACATCTTTTAACCCTAGTTCCATTATAGTTTCAGTAACACGTTTTTAATTAAATGACTTGTTTAGCAAGTCTAGCACTTTTATAAACACACCGTGTAACGGTCTTGGCTATCCAGGGCGTTACAGCTTAACTGGTCGCATTTATTGTTTCAGCAAGGTTTAAGTTGATAAGAATGATTCCAAGACAGACAGATTCATCAGTTGGCCAGGGTGATCAAGGCCAGAATAATGATCAGGGTCAGAAGAATGACCAGAGCCAGATTCCACAGCCAGCTCCTGAGAACTGGCAGCAGTTATTTAATGAGTTGCATGCTACAGTATTGAGGCAGGGAGAAGAACTCAGCCTCCTGAGACAACAGCATGTTCCTGCAATAGCCAGTGTATCTGAGGCACCTCCTGTATCGGTGCCAGCAGCTGAACAGCTTCCTGAGGCTGAAAATAAATGGGAGCCTCTCTTTGAATGGTTCAGAAAGCAACAGCCTCCAGTATTTGAGGGCAGTGCAGATCCTGCAAAGGCAGAACAATGGATGAGCATGATTATCACCATCCTGGACTTCATGAGGGTGACTGGTAATGAGAGGGTGGTCTGTACGACATACATGTTTCAAGAGGATGCCCGAATTTGGTGGGAAGTTATATCCCAGACCAGAAGCATTAATGCCCTGAGTTGGGAAGAGTTTCAGACTCTGTTTAACAAGAAGTACTACAACGATGCCATCAGGGCGGAAAAAGCTGAGGAGTTTATTAGGTTACTTCAAGGGAGTTTATCAGTGACTGAGTATGCCCTAAAGTTTGATCAATTGGCAAATTTTGCCGTAGAGCTGGTGCCACTGATGGGACCAAGAGGGAGAGATTTCTCCAGGGGCTACAACCTAGACTAGCCCGAGTTGTTCGCATTACCACTGTGGCTGGGGTTACTACCTACCAACAGGTGGTTGAGAAGGCACTCACAGCTGAGAGTGGAGAGAACAAGATCTGGTGAGACAATGCAGCCAGAAAGGAGTTTAGGAGAACAGGTTCTCCTTTTGTGGGTTCAAGTACGGGTGGAGGCCCCAGTGAGCAGAAGAGGAAGGTTCCTGACACCTTCCCATTTCCAGGTCCTGATAGGCGACCTCGTGGTATTTCAATGGGTCGTCAAGGTGGTAGTGAAGCCTGGAAGACTCGTCCTGAATGCCTTAGATGCAAGAGGCATCATTTGGGAGAGTGTAGGGCAAAGGCCTGCTTTTTGTGTGGAGCAGTGGGTCATTTTAAGAAATATTGCCCTAAGGCAAGAAAGGAAGAACCCAGAAAAGCGGACAGCTCGGCCCCAGCTCGAGTGTTCGCATTGACACAAGCAGAAGCTGAGCCTTCTCCCTCAATTGTTACAGGTCAAATTCTACACATTCTTTTGTTTCTAGTAGTATTATTGATAGACTGTGTAGACCATGTGATTATTATGTTGTGGGGTTTAGAACTTTATTACCCACTGGGGAGTTAGTAGTATCCAAGAGATGGGTCAAATCTTTGCCAGTGACAGTGGAGGGCAGAGAATTGTCAGTGGATTTAATAGAGTTAGTCATGACTGACTTCGACATGATTCTTGGTATGGATTGGTTAGTGAAGTATGGGGCAACCATTGATTGCAGAAGGAAGATGGTCACCTTTGAGCCTGAAGGTGATGATTCTTTTGTGTTTGTTGGTACTGTGCATGGACTTCGCATACCTATGATTTCTGTTTTGAGGGCTAGAGATATATTGTAAGGAGGTTGCATTGGATTCTTAGCCAGTGTGGTTGACACCACTCAGGTCATGCCAGTGACACCAGAAGAGACCAGATTAGTCTGTGAATTCCTGGATGTGTTCCTAGAAGATTTACCAGGGTTGTCTACACACAGAGAGATTGAGTTCGTGATAGAACTGGCACCGGGGACGGAGCTAGTGTCTAGAGCACCTTACACAATGGCCCCGGCTGAGTTGAAAGAATTTAAAGTACAGCTGCAAGAGCTGTTGGATTTGGGTTTTATCAGACCTAGTTTCTCACCTTGGGGAGCACCAGTTCTGATTGTAAAGAAGAAGGATGGTTCTCTGAGGATGTGCATTGATTATAGAGAACTAAATAAGTTAACAATCAAGAACAAGTATCCTTTGCAAAGGATAGATGATCTGTTTGATCAGTTGCAAGGTAAAAAGGTATTCTCAAAGATCGACCTTCGTTCTGGTTATCATCAGTTGAGGGTCAAGGAGGGAGACATACCGAAGACTACTTTTCGCACCATGTATGGGCATTATGAGTTCTTAGTCATGTCTTTTGGATTGACTAATGCCCCAGTTGCTTTTATGGATCTGATGAACAGAGTGTTCAAGGATTATCTGGATCAGTTTGTGATCGTCTTCATCGATGATATCCTTGTTTATTCTCAGTTAGAGTCAGAGCATGAGCAACATCTGAGGTTGGTACTACAGAGATTGAGGGAGCATAGACTGTTTGCAAAGTTCAAGAAATGTGAGTTCTGGTTATATCAGGTATCTTTTCTTTAGCATATTGTCAATAAGGAGGGGATTAAGGTAGATCTAGCAAAGATCGAGGCAGTCAGAGACTAGCCAAGGCCAAAGAATGCTTCTGAGGTTAGAAGTTTCCTTGGATTGACAGGTTATTATAGGCGTTTCGTGGAAGGGTTCTCTAAGATTTCTACTTCATTGACTGAGCTAACACACAAGAATCAGAAGTTTATGTGGTTAGACGGGTGTGAGAACAACTTCCAGGAACTAAAGCAGAGATTGATTACAGCTTCAGTTCTGAGTCTTCCAACAGATCAGGAGAAGTTTGTGATTTACTGCGATGCTTCACATCAAGGTTTAGGCTATGTTTTGATGCAGTCAGGGAAGGTAATTGCTTATGCCTCACGTCAGTTGAAGGAGTATGAATAGAGGTATCCCACACATGATTTGGAGTTGGCGATTATGGTCTTTGCTTTAAAGGTATGGAGGCATTATCTTTATGGGGAGAAGTGTGAGATCCATACAGACCATAAGATCCTGAAATACTTCTTCTCGCAGAAATATTTGAATATGTGACAAAGGCGTTGGCTGGAGTTAGTAAAATATTATGATTGTGAGATTTTGTATCATCCAGTAAAAGCCAATGTGGTAGCTGATACTTTAAGCTAGAAGGGTCCGGGACAGATTCATAGTACGAGGCTGATAGCCAGAGAGTTAGTAGATGATATGACCAGAGCTGGTATAGAGTTGTTGGTGGGCCAGTTGGGCAATGTTACGCTACTGTCTACACTGTTAGAGAGAATCAAGGAGGGTCAATTGAATGATCCACAACTAATTAAGATCAGAGAGGATGTTTTGGCTGGAGCATCCAGAGATTACACAGTGTCTGATTTGGGCTTGCTGAGATACAAGGATCGGATATGTGTTCCATTAGACACTGCTATGAGGCGAGAGATTCTGGATGAATCTCATACTACACCTTACTCTTTGCATCCAGGAACCATAAAGATGTACCAGGATGTGAGATCGTTGTATTGGTGGCCGGGGATGAAGAGGGATGTAGTAGAGTAAGTGGCTAAGTGCTTGACATGTCAACAGGTCAAGGCTGGGCATCATAGGCCACCAGGGTTATTGTAGCCTCTAGATATCCCAGAGTGGAAATGGGAGGACATCACGATGGATTTTGTGGTAGGGTTACCCAGGACTGTTGGTCAGCATGATTCTATTTGGGTTATAGTGGATCGCTATACCAAGTCAGCTCACTTCTTGCCAGTGAGGACTACATATACAGTTGATCAGTATGCAGATCTCTATGTGAGAGAGATTGTGCACCTTCATGGAGCGCCGAGGTCGATCATGTCAGATCGTGACCCCACTTTTACTTCTAAGTTCTGGGGGAGTTTACAGAAGGCCATGGGAAAACAGTTGAAGTTCAGTACTGCTTTTCATCCTCAGACAGATGGGCAATCTGAGAGGACAATCCAAATATTGGAAGACATGCTGCGAGCATATGTGCTAGACTTTGGTGGATCCTGGAGTAAGTATCTACCTTTGATAGAGTTTTCCTACAACAATAGTTATCAGTTTACCATTGGGGTTGCACCTTATGAGATGATGCATGGTAGGAAGTGCAAATCTCCCATTCATTGGGATGAGATAGGTGAAAGGAGATACTTGGGTCCTGAGGCAGTTCAAAAGACCAGTGAGGCCATTGAGAAGATTAGAGCTCGGATACTTGCTTCTCAAAGTAGACAGAAAAGTTATGCAGATCCCAAGCGCGGGAACGTGGAGTTCCAAGTGGGAGACTACGTCTTCCTTAGATTCTCGCCATGGAAAGGGGTGAAGAGATTTGGGAAGAAGGTCTAGCTGAGCCCTAGATTTGTAGGTCTATTTGAGATCTTGGTGAGGATTGGTCAGGTGGCTTACAGGTTGGCCTTACCTCCAACATTGTCGGTCATGCATAACGTGTTTCATGTTTCAGCTCTTCGAAAGTATGTATCTAATGTGACTCATGTTTTAAGCTATGAAGATCTAGAGCTTAAGGCAGATCTCTCCTATGAGGAACAGCCAGTCCAAATACTCTACAGAAAAGACAAGGTCCTCAGGAATAAGACGATACCTTTGGTTAAGGTATTGTGGAGGAACAGCAAGGTCGAGGAAGCGACCTGGGAGCTGGAGTGAGATATGTAGAGTCAGCATCCCGAGCTGTTCAGGTAAATTTTGAGGACGAAATTTTTGTAAGGAGGGGATAGTTGTAATGCCCTAAAATTCCTAATGCAGTTTAATGGTTGGATTAGTAGGGCGAGAGAGCCATAATGGATTTATTATGCCATTAAACTATTATATGCATGTTTATGTGAATTATATTATTATATGATGCTAAATGCATGCATGTGGGTCCACATTTCATCATAGGGGCATTTTGGTAATTTGGCCCGTTGAGGGCGTAATTGTATATTTCCATGCATGTTGATGAACTATTGTTGAGGCCACATCATAATGTGGATTTATTCGAGCCATTCGACATGAGACGATCTTTGAGTGCAAATTGGCGGTTTAATCATAATGGGATCAAGTGCGGGCTCGGGGTGAGTCTCGGGTAATTTTGTGATTAGAGCATTGCCGGGAATAAAAGGGTAATGGGATATGAATTATTGGTATTTGAGAATTTTGAGAATAACGGGAATTGGAGGGCGTTAATTATGATTAATGAAATAGGTGGAAAAGGATTGTTTTACCCTTGGGAGCCTTTACAAAACCTTAAATGACCTAGGGGCAAAAAGGTCATTTCACCTTAAGATTTATATAAGCCATTGAAGGCTATAGAAGTTGGCTAAAACAGAGCATAAAACATTCCTCCTGTACCTCATTTTCTCTCCTTTTTCTTTTGGATTTTTGGAGCCTTTCTTGAGGATTCAAGCTAGGGAAGTGGATCTTGAGGGCTTAGGATTGTGTTCCACCATTGAAGAGGATCCTAATCTGAGCTTGAGGTAAGTTTGTAGCCATTGAAACTCTAGCTTTGCTATGTTTTTTATTTGGTTTTCTAGATTGGCTGAAGGGAATTGATGGGAGTTTTTGGCTAGGGTTACTTGGGTTGTGATGCCTAGGACATGTGTAGATGGTTTTTGGGTTCAATTAGGACATAAAATGAGGTTTGGAAGCTTTTGGTTCAGGTTTGAAATGGTGGAGTCGAAGGGGGGAAGTTTTAGGGAGATTCTGCCTAAGTGTAGTGCTGTAGCGCCCACAAGGGGGCGCTACAGCGCTACTCAGGAGGGTTTCTGTCTGCTTAGAGCGCTGGGGCGCTAGTGGGGTAGCGCTACAGCGCTACCTTGTTCCATCAGATTCCTGTTTCGGGCATTTTTAAGGGTTTTTGGCTCGGGGTTTCAATCCTTAAGGCTCGGGATCAAATCTACTCACCGTTTGGGTACAATTCGGGATCCCAGGAGTGAGGTTTAGGTCAAGACCCTATTGTTGTTGATTTTCATTAATGAAGGTTATAATTGGTTATGGTTAGGTAACCGCTAAGGAATCAAAAGGCCGATTGTTCTCAAGGGTCATTCTTTTACTATTTCTCGCACGAACCAGAGGTAAGAAAACTGCACCCCATATGTCACATGCATGGTTATTCTTGAGGCATGCTGAATGTTTAAATGTGGACATTGATTGCATATCGAATGCTTAGCAATTTTTTCTCACTTGTGCATGGCACTGACTGAATAGTCAGAATTGGCAATGGTATCAATACTAATTGTGAAGCTGTGACTCATTAGTCAAGTTCGGCAGTAGTACTGAGCACTGGTCACATGGTATTGACTCATAAGTCAAGAACGATCTTAGCGTGTTTAACGCAAGCCAATAAAGATTAGATCTAATCGACATCTGCATTGAATGACTCAAATGAGTATTAATTTCGGACCGACCTCAAGTTCGATGAAAACTAAAAAGCGCTTGTCTAGCCTAAGGCTAGTCACTTAGAGCCAGGGCCAGAGAGCCCCAGTGACGGTTTAGTCACATGGCTATGGGTGTTGAGCCTGAAGTGACTTACCTAGCAGTCACTCAGTTGATTGGAGCCAGAGCCATAAGGTCCAAGTGACTGAATTTTCACATGGCTATGGGTGCCGAGCCCCGTAGTGACTTGCTCATCAGTCACTCATTATGGTTTACCAGAACCTCAATTGTTAAATCACTCATCTGATTAGAGCTATACACTCCTTCATGGTTAATGTAAACACTAAGTGATATTCACTCATCTGTTTAGGGTTATAAGCTCTGTATGATTATAATGATCATCATTTGATAATATTTATATGTAGTATTGAGTTTTCTTGCTGGGCTTTGGCTCATGGGTGCTATGTGGTGTAGGTAAAGGGAAAGAAAAGCTCACCCAACCTTGAGTGGAGAACTTAGGTGGCGATGTGTACATAGGAGACCGCTTGACCACCACGACCAAGGAGTTGCTCAGAGGAACTAGGGGGTTTACCCTATTTTTGCTGCTTAGGTCGGCGGGTTGTAATTTTAAACTGTAATGACCATTTTGTAATGTAAATAACTTGTAAACTTTTTTTTATGGGCCCATGAACAGTTTTATGTTTTAAATAAAATATATCCTTTTCTTTTGATTGGTTTTTCACCTTAACCTATTAATGACACCTAGATGCACGTTTATAACCAAAGAACTCAATTAACGAGTTAAGCACGGTTCAAAGTTCACAGTAACGGTCTTGGAGTAACCAGGGCGTTACACAGGTCAAGGCCAGAGCCTGATTTTCTAGAAAATACATGTTCCAGTGGCCGCGGCTGGTGATCGATTTTTTTCTTAATTTTTTAATTTTAAATGTATTTTTGAAAGGGCTATTAAAGGGGTTAGGGATAACTTTGGATTGCGAATTTTAGAGGCTAGAGTAGCAGAGGAGGAGAATACACATCATCATCAACATTCTTCAATCTACTTTTTTTTTCTTCTCAAAACTCTTTTATTTTCATTGAATATTTATGTTTATGAATATGAATGTGATTATGGAGTAGTTTTCTTTATAGTTAAGGGTTATTTCAAAACCCTAGACATGAGATCTTGAATGCATTGATGAATTTTATTCCTTTTATTCCATTATATTAAATTGCTTCTATTTTTCTATTTGAATGTTATGAATCTTGTAAAATCTAATTTAGATGGCCACTAATTAGGATTTTGCATTGTTCTACTATCATCTTAGGATTTTTATTCACCTTATAGTTTAGGATTCTAAGTAGAGTGATAAATTACAATTAGGACATTGTGATGGGTATTTCGATTGTGACGTAAAATAGAACCTAGGTTAATGAATTTTTTCCCTAGATTAACTTGTTTTCATAGAGTGTAATGCTTTTACTAGGTTAAATAGATCACATGTTTAATGGGTTTATTGCTGGGTAAAAAGGGTTACTTAAGAGCACTTAGCTTTAATTAATTATATTAGGGAAACTAGGATAATTGATTGCTTAAGTTTTATCTGCGGGGTTAATAGTTTAATTGGGAATAAGGAATATTATTAGTCATTGTTGATAAATTTATTGTCGAAGGTGGAGAATAATTCTTAACTATTTCTTTAAGATCGTATTATCCATTGTTCTTTGTCTATTACTTTATTTTGTGTTATTAAATCTTGAAACAAAATCCCATATTTAATTCTTATTTTTATTTTGAATGATAAATTGAATAATAATCCTCGTGGGTTCAACCCTTACTACCACTTTACTAATAATTTAGTGAGTAATAAGGAATAAATATATTTAAATTTGATTCGGCATATGACACCCTTCAGTTAGGTACAAGAACTAGGTTTGTGACCCATTCAGGATAAAAGGCTTCTCGTATGAACCCATTTTCTTTTAGTCTCTCGACTTTTTCTTTTAGGGCCTTGGATCTTTTTTGTTAAGAAGCCTCCTTTTGAGCTAGACAGGTTTGAAGTTATCCTTGTCAATATTGTGAGCATGACTAATTACGATAAGGCTAACAGCTACCATGTCTCTATGCGACCAAACAAACACATCTTGGTTGTGTTTTAAAAAACTTATGAGTTCAGTCTTAACATCCTCAACTAAATTTTTCCCAATTTTTATAGTCTTGGTCGGATCTTCTTGGTCGATTGGGACTTCCTCGAAGTCTTCAATCGGTCCCACTCCAGTATCATAATCCCCAAAGCGAGGATGAAAGTCTATTTCCTCACTTTGGGTATCACCCTATTTGGAGGCTTTCTCCTCGTTTGTTGTGGTCTGATCAGGTTCTGTTGAGCTGCTTACTTCAATTTTTGGTGCTAGCCCATTCTCAGAAGGACCAGCAAAAATCATGCTAGTCGTGACTAGGCCTTTCTTGGTAGTTGTTGTGGAAGAATTATAGCATTCTCTGGCTTCCCTTTCATTTCCTTTCACATATCCTATACTAGTGTTGGTTGGGAACTTCATTGTTAGATGAAAAATGGATGAGATTGCTCTCAATCAATAAGTACAGGCCTTCCAAGTAAGACGTTAAATTCTAAGGGAAGATCGACCACAACAAAGGTGGTCATTACTGTGTTGTTTGTTGGTGTGTCTCCAACATTTACAACCAATCTAATTTTTCCTGCTGGAGTCATTCCTTCTCCAGTGAAACCATACATGGTTTGCATGCAGGGTTCGAGATCTTAGACAAAAAGTTTCATTCTTTCAAGAGTGGTCTTAAAAAGAATGTTAACCGAGGATCCATGATCAATCATTGTGTGGGCAACAATCATATTAGCAAACCTAGGCTTCTATTACTAATGGATAGTTGTATGGGAACCAGACATGATTGGCGTCTTTCTTGGTGAACGTAATAGGTTTGCATTCATACCGAGGCATTTTGGGAGTACACTCCTCGACAACCAACACGTCTTCACCAAGTTCATGGCGTAGCATTTGGGCGTATCGCTATAGGTCCTTTCTGCTATCGCTAGCTAGGTATGGTCCCCCGCAGATCATGTCTAGATGCCATGCTACTAGAGTAGGAAACAATGGCTAGGCAGGTGCATAGATAGTTCCTGTAATAGCTGGGTTCTGGTCGACTGGGCCATAAATAATCTTCTCATCGCTTGATGATTTTGAAGAATCAAAAACTTGATTTCGTCTTTGAGTTGGTTACACTCATTAGTGTCATGTCCATAATCCTTATGGAATTTGCAGAACTTGTCAGTGTCCCTCTTACTTATATCCTTCCTAATATCAGCTGGTTTCCTATAGGGAACTTTCGCATGTGTGGCTTGAAAGACTTATGCTCATGATTCTAAGAGTGTAGAGTAAGTGGTAAAATGAGGTACATATTCTCGTGACTTATCATTAGTCTTGGCTCGCTTGTTGTCATCATTGTTTCCACCGTTAGAATTGTTGTTTCGTTTACCACCGCTCTGGTTATTCTTATTACCTTTACCATTGGTTATCTGGTTCTGGTTAGAATTTGCAACTGGTTTTTAGCTGGTGCAACACTAGTACTGTTATCCAAAAATTTGTTTGATGACATGGCAATCGGATGGGACAAGTGGCAATGCATGGTCAGTAAATGACACATTAATAGTCAATAAATGTGTTGACTAAAGAAGGACAAAGGTTTGAAATTAATCTTCAGAGTTGTGATATTACTAGTCACGAAATAAATTTACCTGGTCAAAAAGTGATTTGACCGACCAGGTAAGGTTTCTGTCCAACCAGTAAGGTTCTTGACCGACCAGTAAAAAATTATGTCCAACTAATCACTTCAGAAAAAAGTGTTTTGCTAGACCAGTAAAGTATTTTTCTAGATCAGCAAAGTGTTTTGCTAGACCAGTAAAGTGTTTTGCTAGACCAGAAATGTGTCATGCTAGACCAGAGATGTGTCATGCTAGACCAGAGATGTGTCATGCTAGACCAGAGATGTGTCATATTAGACCAGAGGTGTGCTAGAGGAGTGCTTTGCCTATGCCGACCAGTGAGTTGTCTTCGCTGACCAGTCACTTCGGGGATGGATTTGGTCGGTCCACGAATCAGAATCTTAGAAGTTACCGTCTAGTAACTCTTCAATTAAAGCTTCAGTAACGGCTTCAACCCGAATCATTTGCAACTACTACGGTAATCTCTCAGATATCCCAAAATAATAGCTATATTATTATAATTTAAATTTATTTATAATTTAGTTAATTAAAGTTGGTTGGAAGAACCAAGGACCCGGTCAAAGGGATATTTTTTTATGTACGATCCATGAGCCTATAAATAAATGGCTCATGGCATCATTTAAGGGGATCTTGTCTTTTGAAAGAAAAAAAAGCTTTCTGGTTTGGAGAACTTGGGGCATTTTCTGAGAGAGTTTAGAGAGAGAAAGCTTGTATTCTCTAGAGAGAGAAACTCTGTATTTTTCTACTTACACTTAAGAAACTCAGTTGACTCAAGTTCATCTGATCTTAAGTGTAGGATATATATCACAACTCCAAGTGGATTAGGGTATTACCAATAAATTGGGCCTGAACCACTATAAAATTATTGGTGTTGTATTTTCTATTCAAGGCTTATTGTCATTTTGATGTCTACTCGTTGTTGGCCAAAATCGTGGTCAACATTTTTGGTGCTTTCATTGAGAGCCTGAATAGAAGAGATACACTGCTATCCTACCAATATGGCTCCTAAGAATACCAGCATGGCCTCCAAAAAGCTATGTACATCAAAAGAGCTTGCTAGAGCAGAAGGTCCTCGACCTCAGAACCCTGAGACTGAGCCCAGGGTCTTTCTCAAGGAGACAACTCCAGAGGTCGAACAACTCCAGGAGGCCATGGGGGCTTTCCAGGAGGAGATGATGCAATTGAACGCCCGGCAGGAGTCTTTCGCTGAAGAGATGGCCAAGCAAAAAGCTGCATTAGAGCAACAAAGGCGCGATATGGAGGCCAGAAGCAAAGAGATCAGACAACGACAGGAGGAATTCGACTGGAGACATCAGGAAGCAGCACTTGCTCTAGAAGCGGCTACACAATTGGACCAAGCCAATGCTCAAGCCGCAGCGCGAACATCCACCCAGGGAGCAAGAAATAATAATGTTGGTCGAAGGACCACTGACAGAGCCAATTCTCGGGGACCGGACAGAAGCAGGAGTAACCCCCCTAGTCGGGAAGATGATGGGGTCCGATCCGGAACTGCGTCGACGCAGAGGGAGAACTCTAGAACCCCCTCTAGGAGCCACCGATCAGAAACTTCTAGATCAGGGAGTCACCGGTCGAACAATAAGAAGACTCCACCCAGGCATGATCAAACCAAAGCTCCTCGAGATAAAAAAAAATCCTAGCTACATAGATGGACATGGTCGAGACGAAGGGGATAGTCATCAGACCAACCGGTCAAGAGAAAAGGAAAAGGAAGGCACTGATCAGCAAGGAGGAAAAGACTGCTTGGGACATATCGAAAATTCGCCACTACATCCCGGCTAGCAGCGTAGTAGGAGAGAGGAGGTCCCGCGTAGTAATCCCTCTAAAAAATCAAAAAGTACGGGGTTTGCTCAGGTAGGAGAACATGCTTCCCCGCAGGATCTAAGGGACGTTGTCACCAACAAGAGGAGGATCGTCCCGGTCGAAGGGCAAAATCTGAACCGCCCTGCTAGTCAAGTAGAAATACTTGACGACTGTGCACCAGATGGTAATGCCCGATCAGGCGGTCAAGACATTGGAACCCTATCGGTTGCACTATCCATCCAAGCCCAGCTTGACGCGCTAACAGCTGCAATGCAAGGTTTGTCAAAACGACCTTCCAGAATGGATGCGGTAGACCACCAGAGTGGCAGTCCATTTTGTGCTCGGATCAGAGCAGCCCAACCACCAGCAAAGTATAAAGCACCGGTGCTGCCAATATATACAGAAAAGGCAGATCCTATTAGACATGTTGGGAAATTTGAAGACCAAATAATGCTGCTTGAAGTAAGTGACGATTACCGGTGTAGGGTCTTTCCGACTACATTATTCGATACTGCCCAAGAATGGTATTGGAAATTCAAGCCAAATTCCATTACCTCTTGGGAAACTTTCAGGAAGGAATTTTGTAGGCAATTCAGTACTGCTCGGACCCCTCCAGTTTATGGCAATCACTTGGCTGATATCAAACAAGGAAAGGATGATTCTTTAAAGAATTATATACAGAGATTCATCAGAGAAGCCAATAGAGCAACTGCTGTAGGAGATGAAGGGAAGATGGTTGCCATATCCTCTGGAATCACTTATCAGAGCCCTTTGTGGGATAGTATACATAGAAATCCAATTTCAACACTTCAACAATTTCTTGACCGAGCGGACAAGTATATGAAATTGGATGATGCAATCGAGAAAGAGGAGAATGGCATAAACAATCTGGGCGGATCGGCTGACCCTCCTAAGAATGGTGGAAACAGTCAGAATGGTGGAAAGAAACGTGGGAATAATGGGTCTGACCACCATGAAGAAAAGAAGGCTAAGTCGAGTTCAAACGAAAAGGCAACCAAGTATGAGCCTCAGTTCACTAATTACACCACTCTCTTGACTAGCCGAGCATAAATATATCTTGCTAGTCATGAAGAGGTTCCCTACAAGAAACCTCCACCCATCAGGAAAGAGATGAGTAAGAGAGACATGAATAAGTTTTGTCATTTCCATGGAGATTATGGTCACGACATGATTGAATGAAATCACCTCAAGGACGAGATAGAATTTCTTCTTCGGTCGGGCAAGTTGAAAAAGTACCAGGCGGAGACACCCCAAGGAGAAGAAGGCAGCAACAATTCTGGGTTCAAACAACAGAGATCTCCACCCTTGCAACCCAGGCCTGTGGACTTTACCTTAGACACTATATGTGGAGGTCCACACTACTTGGCTGAGGTTAATAACAAAGCAAGGGAGATGTATGCCCAGATACTTTGACATGAGCTGGAGTGCTAGGATCAGATTGGGTGAACGGAGCTTGATCAGGAACCACTGGAATGGCGAGCATCTGAGGATATATTATCACTAAATACTGCTTTCAGAGTGGTAGTTTAATTTCAAGTTGTTTAACTTGTTATTTAAATTTGGTTTATGAGTTGGTTATTTGCTGACCAATCATCTATTTTTGAACAATTTTTGTTGTTAAAGACTCCTTATTAGACATGTTTTGTCCTTTTTTTTTACGAGTAATAAAAGAGACTATGCGCAGCGTTGTCGATTCTTGCTACAAATGTGCATGTATGTTAATTATCCGAACAGTGTTTAACTGGTCAGTAAAATCGGACAGTGTTCAACTGGTCGGTACATTCAAGCAGTGTTCAACTGCTCGAATATTTTCCATATATTTTATGTGTTTCACGAGTAATTAACTTCTCTAATAGATTCGATCAAGTAGCAAGTGGCCAAGGATCTTTCAACCCTCGATCACTTGGGGGGCACATGGGGTATACTAGTATATAATTTAACACAGGCAATAAGAGCACGAGTTAAGATATCTGTTTTTAGGCTGACTTGTAAATTTTTGAAGTCAAAAAATTCCATTAAGCTAACTTGTTTGACAAAGCTTAAGTAACTTGGAATTTTTTTAAAATTTCAAGTCAGAAGCAGATATTCGTGTGACAATAAACATTATGCTCATAAAATATTAGAGCAATAAGAGTGTGAGAAAGTATACTTAGTAGGGACTTATGAAATGTCTAGAATTTCTAAGTTAGAAAACTAAGTACTCATGCGAAAATATAAGGCATACATCAGAGTGAATTTACTATTCACAAAAAACTTATAATTTTTTAAGTCTAAAAATACATAGAATGTTTCAAGTTAGCAAAGAAAAGTAAAGTATAAATTCCAACAGCCCGGCTGTATGAGAAAAATATCAAAGCTTCTAAGCAACAATTTTCTTCACAAAAGTATAAGAAAAAAGAGTAAACTACTGGCCAGGTACAAAGTTTAGCTGATCAGGTGCAAAGTTTTCTTGGTCGGGAGAGCAAATACAACTTCCCTGGTCGGTTAAGCATATATCACTGGTCGAGTAGGAAACTTTGTTGTTGAGCATGACTAACAGTGATGAGTCCCTAGATTGAACCAAACAAACACGAACAAATGAATGCAAAGTAAAAATATTTACTACCCGGTAAAATATTTTCTCTGAGCAGTAAAAATATTTACTACCCAGTAAAATATTTTCTCTAAGCAGTAAAAATATTTTACTGCCCAGATAAAAATGTATGAGAGCAACAATAATAATAAAAAAAAATTGGTGCCTAAATGCATGAACCATAAATTTTTTGTACAAGCCCGAGCAGCCAGGCGTGCGGCCGAGCAGCTGTGGTGTCCGAGAAACTAGGCGCGCAGCCAAGTGGTTATGGTGTCCGAATGGCTAGGCATGTGTCCGAGCGGATGCATATGTCTGAGCAGCAGTCCGTATGTCCAAGGGGCACGCCGAGAGCGGATGCGCATCTGAAGGAGCCAGGCACGCCAAGGGGGGTGTTCATCCGAGAGGATGCGTGTCCGAGGCTGGCCATCTGATGAGCTCTGTGTCCGAGTGGCTGGAGGAGGCTATCCAAATGGCTGGCCATCCGAGGAGCTCCATGTCCAAGTGTCCAAGGAGTCGCGTGCCAAGAGGCCAGGCATGCCGAGTGGATGTGACATTCCCGAGGAGCTTGGTACATTCGAGGTTGCATGTTCGAGAGGGTGGGCATATATGCAAAGTGGTGTACGAGGAGTGATGTCTGAGAGGTGGTCCGAGAGGCTGGCGTGTCCGAGGAGTAGCATTACCAAGGAGCTATTTGGGTTCCGAGGCATAAGAGTTCCGAGGGCCAAAAGAAATCTGATCAGTTAGGAATGGTAAAAGAAACAAGCTTTATGAGCCAAAGGGTATGGACCATAGCGTGAGGTATAAGCATATTTTCTTAATCTTGGACTGTGCAAATAAGATCAAGAACGGAAATTCAAGGGTTCAACAAGCTTCAAGATAAAATCAATGATTATCCTATACCCATGAACCTAAAAGAGCAATGGAAATGGGAAACTGATAACTACCGTTTTTATGGACAGAAAAGTTCATCGTGGGTTTACCTCAAAAGTTAAAGTTACTGACCGGGTGGAAGCTTTTGGATGACGTGAATAACTATCAGCTAGAGAAAAAGTTTATCATATGAGAAAATCATATAATAAACTTGGGGGGCAAATGTCATCCCAAAATTTCGTTCGATGACGTGGCAATCGGATGGACAAGTGGCAATGCATGGTCAGTAAATGACACATTAATAGTCAATAAATGTGTTGACTAAAGAATGGCAAAGGTTTGACATTAATCTTCGAAGTTGTGATATTACTAGTCACGAAATGAATTTACCTGGTCAGAAAGTGATTTGACCGACCAGGTAAGGTTTCTGTCCGACCAGTAAGGTTCTTGACCGACCAGTAAAAAACTATGTCCGACCAGTCACTTCAGAAAAAAGTGTTTTGCTAGACCAGTAATGTGTTTTTCTAGACCAGTAAAGTGTTTTGCTAGACCAGAGATGTGTCATGCTAGACCAGAGGTGTGCTAGAGGAGTGCTTTGCCTATGCCAACCAATGACTTGTCTTGGCCGACCAGTCACTTTGGGGATGGATTTGGTCGGTCCACGGATCAAAATCTCAGAAGTTACCGTCTAGTAACTCTTCAGTAAAAGCTTCAGTAACGACTTCAACCCGAATCATTTGCAACTGCCGTGGGAATCTCTTAGATATCCCGAAATAATAGCTATATTATTGTAATTTGAATTTATTTATAATTTAGTTAATTAAAGTTGGTTGGTAGAACCAAGGACCTGGTCAAAGGGATATTTCTAATGTACAATCCATGAGCCTATAAATAAATGGCTCATGGCATCATTTAAGGAGATCTGGTCTTTTGAAAGAAAAAAGAGCTCTCTAGTTTGGAGAACTTGGGACTATTACTTGGGGCATTCTTAGGGCATTTTCTGAGAGAGTTTAGAGAGAGAAAGCTTGTATTCTCTAGAGAAACTCTGTATTTTTCTACTTACACTTAAGAAACTCAGTTGACTCAAGTTCATCTGATCTTAAGTGTAGGATATATATCACAACTCCTAGTGGATTAGGCTATTACCAGTAAATTGGGGCTGAATCACTATAAAATTATTGGTGTCGTATTTTCTATTCAAGGTTTATTGTCACTTTGACGTCTACTCATCGTTGGCCAAAATCGTGGTCAACAAGTACCAACTTGGTCAGCTTGATCGACTTTCTGAATAGCTTCTTCCAGTTTAATAAACTCGTCAACTTGGTCGAGAAATTCTCTGGTCGAATAGATGGTTTTCCTTCTTAGATCGGTCCAAAGCAGTCCTTTAACTTTTATTCCATCCATGATGGCCATCAACTTTCCATCATCGCTAACTGTTTTGGAGCGAGAACCTTCTTGAATAAAATGTTGCACATAGTCTTTAAGAGGCTCGTTGGGTCCTTGTTTAATATCAACAAGGTCATTGAGCTCGGCTGGTAGAGTTCGAGCAGCAAGGAATTGTGAGTAGAAGAGCCTCAAAAATGCGTCCCAAGAATTAATGGCCCCAATCTCTAACTTGAAGAACCATTGATGAGCAGAGTCAGCAAGGGTAGCAAAAAAAATTCTGCATTGAACATCATCCTGAACACCTTGGAGATCTGTTTGTATCTCAAAGTTGTTTACGTGGGAAACTGGTTCTTCCTTGCCAGTATACATCTTCAAAATTGGCATCTTAAACTTGGAAGAAATTTTCAAGGCATTAATTCGATCAGAGAAAGGGGGGCCTTTCCTTCTCTCTAAATTAATGCCAGTGGGATTTGGGGTTGTTAACTCCCAAACCATCTAATTTAATGCATCTAACTATGCCAGAATGGCAGGCGCGACCAGAGGAGTAGCTGCTGGAACAACAGTTGGAATTGTTGGTGGGATTACTGGCACAATCACTACAAGAAATTCGGCTTTTACCTACCAATTTTTTTTTTGGGTAAAAATAGTGCATTAGTAGGTAAATCCCTTTACCTACCAATTTTGACCAATAACCTATTGGTAGGTAATAGTTAGTGGAGAAAGGTATTATTACCTATGATTAGTATATTGGTAGGTAAAAATCGTGTGGACCCCACAAAAAATGAGTCAACGTCATTGACCTAATGTTTGACGTGGCATTATACGTGGCAAGTGATGTGGCACTCCATGTGGCACATGACGTGGCACTACATGATTGGGTTACTTGTCCCTTTTTATTGGTTACGTGACACTAAATAATTGGTCCACATGGCATGAGCTGATATACCTATTTTTACCTACACTTATTTATTTGTGAGTAAAGATAATGTTTATATGTAGGTAATTTTAATTATGTCTTTAAATTTAATTTAATATAAACAATAAATTAAAGTAATTAATTTTAAAAGTATTTGTCATTATTCCTCAAATAAATTATTTAACATGAATAACAAAATAAACAAACATATATTATAAAATATTCATTGCTTATTAAATGATGAGTGTTACACTAGTTACATTTCATAAAATAAAATATCTGCAATTCTATACAATTCTCTTTTCTCTAACTACATTTTTCTTGATATTCTTCACTTTGGAATTATTGCACAAGAGCCTCCTTTCTCTAACTGAACTTTGAGAATGTCGATGATGGCTTTGAGAGGTGAGGTTTGGGTTGGCGATAGTGGGAATGACTATAGTTAACTTCAACATAAAAAATATCCCAAATTTAATCATCATAAGGATTTCAGATTATATATGACTTATTATTATGGGCATTTATGACACTTGACATACCAGCATATATTAAAAACAAATATATGAGCACATCAAGTCTCATAACACCAACATAGAATAAGTACACATATTCTTGAAAATCATAGGCAAAATAAATTCAAAGTAACAATGGCAAAAATCCACAAACTATAAAAATCAGATTATAGACACAGAACCAGACCTTACAACCAAAGAGCGACACTAAATCTTAATACAAATATCAAAAACAAAGTATCAAACAAAATATACTAAAATATATCCTAGCTCAGAATAGATCCCTTCATATAAAGGCATTAAAACAGATTCCTTCCTCAAAACAGAATCACACCTTACACTCAAATAGCAACACCAAAGCTAAATACAAATATCAGAAACAAAGTACCAAACAACATATATTAAATCAAATCCTTACTCAAAACAGATCCCTTCATATATAGACATATTAAAATAGATTGTTTGCTCAAAACAGAACCAAACCCTACAGTCAAAGAGCAACACTAAAGCTAAATACAAATATCAGAAACAAGAGCAAATCTAACTTGTAAGATGACACATTTAAAAACATTAGCATGTGTACCCAAAAGAACCAGTGGTTAACTATTAAAAAAACTTTGGAAACATAACAATAAATAAATAAATAGAATCAGTGCTTAACTATTAAAAAAAAACTCATCCTTAGTTAATTTCATCAGCTATAATACATAAAAGAAAGCTTGATCAATCAGATTTAGGACAGTGAAACACACTAATACTTGAAACATATTAGTTACTCTATAAAGAAAGATACATTTCCTAAGTTTCCCATTAAAGTTTACACATGAATAAATAAAAGTTAAAAACTGCATTCAAGTATAATCAATCAGATTTATATAGAACTACATGTAAAACTAACTTTTCATCAAAATAAAACTAATGAAATCATAGGGAAAACAATATCAGATATGACAAACTCCCTGAACATGAACAAAACCCCAAAACCATGAATCACAACTCAAAGCTTAAGGACAATCAAACAAATAAACTAGAATATAGCAATGAAACACATAAACCAGATTACAACAATGAAACATAACTGAAAAACTCTACACAACTCAAAGCTGAAACACACTAATCATCAAAACATAAATTTGTCAAACCTTATCTCAATAAAACAATAAATAAAGTTTAAACATGCAAAAGAATCATAAAAACTAGTTTCTTAATTACATATATAGATAGCAAGCATATAAGTTAGTTCAAACAAATCCAGAATTATGTCAAATTCAGCAAGCATAAAGATTATGATGTTACAATCAAAGAATCTCACCAAAATCAGTTTTTCACCCATACTCAAAATCTCATATTTCATTCAAGCCAATTAGTCAACAACATACAATATAATTTGACATAAATCATTTAATAGATTTGAATAACCATAGAAAAAACTAAAACAAAATCACAGAGCTACTCTCATTAGAAACAATACATCATAAGCAAGCATGAGAAAAGAGTAAGACAGTAATGAATGAGTTGCTCTCATTAGAAACTAACTGAACCCCTTTTTGATAAGTAGATTTGCATTTCCCTACAAAGGAAACAATTAATCTACATAACAGTGGAATAAACATTTAATTTCTCACTAACATATATCACCCATTGATTCATTGAATCCAAACTTTTAATTTCAAAATCACACAAAATGCAAAGAATTGATAAATGTTCACCATCACAGTAGGCAATATTACACAGATAATAAAAACTCATCAAAATATCTAGATTATAAAAACTTATCAATATTAATAACTATTGCTTTCTAACAAGATAAAAATGAAGATATACAAGACATTCTAGAGCCACAAACTGTGACATTTAAAGCTTTTCATCTAAACACAACCAAGCTTGTAATTCATAAATACAAGAAGTATCCAAAGCCCAAATGAAGACAACAATGAAGAAAATACAAACCAAAAAGCAGAGTCCCTAATCTGAATATAAATCATTTGAAGTCCCTTAAAAACATGTTCATTGATAATATGTTCTTAAAAACATGATACATTAAGGTAATATGTTCTTGAAAAAACCCATATCAATTTAAAAATCAAGAACACACGCAAGAAAAGATAGATCATATCCAAAAATACGCACACTGAAATTTTAATCTCATAAAGAGATCAAAGACCAGATCTGAAATATACTAAGACACAAGCAGCAAAGCATTGCTAATAGACACACATATATACAAAATCAAACTAGTAGACATTTAAGGAGAAAGAAGTATTGCTTCACTAGAAAAAATAACCAAGTTGCAAAGCATGCCACTGTCAGAAGCAAAATGCCCAAAACCAACAGCATAACAAGATGCAAACAGAACCACTCAAACTAATTGTTACATCAGATCAAACACTTGCACAAAAAAATCATTTAATAGGATTAAATATCAGGTCCAAAAAATTAGAAACAATAAAATAACTAATCAAATTCAAATCATACTCAAAACATAGAATCACAAAATAGCAACATAAATCAAATCTCCAAAATATATTCAAACAAAATATGCCTCAACAATTAAAATTCATCATCAATCCTTCAGAATTGGGGATTTTCATCAACCAAGATGCTGAAAATATACCTCAATAGAAAATCTATGAAGTCGTTCCAAAGCCATAACCTCACTGCTGCAATCCAAATCCATGACTCAACCACTGCAATCCAAAGCATTACTGAGCTCCTTGCTTCCAAAACAAATCCAAAAAATACAATCAAATAAACACAAAGAATCAAAACACCACAATAAATAGATTTAGATATAACAATACCCACCACAAACAAAATGAAAAAAAAGTTAAAGACAAACCAGAAGCAAAGTTGAAAATCAATGGCAATACAAACTGAGAGAAAGACAACAATGGCTTGCTTTGGAGGCGGCTATGGGTGGTTCTGAAGGTGACAGTGGGTGGCTCTGAAGATGACAGAGACAACAACGAGACAAGTGTGGTGTCTTAAAGAAGGAGACATTTGGGTTTCGACAAGAGCTTGAAGAAACGAGGCATCTCGACGAAGGAGGAGCCTGGGTAAGAGAACAGAAGAGGCATCTCAGAGAAGGTGGCCTCTGGGTTCGGATATGGAATGCAAAGCTTATGGATTCATAGATAGAAGAAGACATACAATACAGAAGGAAGCCTCTCGAAGAAGAGAGAAAAGAGGCCCCTGGGTTCAAGAATAGAGATGAAGGCACCTAATGCTCAACCATGGAGAAGAAGGGTCTCGGCTATGCTCAGCCATGGACTAATGGTGGAGGCAGTGCTCGATTGAAAAAGAGAAAAGAGATAGACAGCTTGGTGTTAGGAAGAGTGAAGAGGATTTGAAAGAGATGTGTTAGGTTTTAAGTTTATAAGACTATATTTATATTAGATAATAATTTTATTTATGTTTTTATTATATTAAATGTATTGATAAAATGATGTCTAAATTATAAAATAGGTATGGTTAGATACTATGATAATGTTGTAGACACATAAGCATTAATTTCAATAAAATTTTAAAAATTAAAATAAAATTGGAGGGAAAAATGAGCTCCAAAAACTGAAATTTTTCCCTCTAATATATACGTAGGTAAAACTCTTTTTCTACCAATTTTATTGGTAGAGAAAAATAAATCTGAAATAGTTTATATATTTTGCAATATTTACCTACCAATAGTTCGTACCATTAAATATTTGTAGGTAAAAGTCATCTTTACCTACAAATAAATATAAGTAGGTAAGGAATTGGTAGGTAAATGTCAGATTTCTTGTAGTGAATGGGTCCTACATCATTCGATTTGTTGTCTTCCCTGAGATGGTCAAGGACATTCTGTAAGTCATGTCCTCGGTTTCCCAGTTTGTTAAATATGTTGTTTCCTCTAGGTCGCCCTCCATCATTTTGGCTTTTTGCTCGAGGGGCACCAGGAGGTGATCTAGCCGAACAATTGGATTGATTGGGCTGCCTTGGTGGGACAAACAATCCTTTAGGCTGCACATTTTTGCGAGCAATAATGTTTTGGGGCCTAGGTGGCCTTGGAGGAACAAAATGTCCTCTAGTTTGCCCTTCATTGCCATGGTCATTATAGTACTGATCATTTTGAGATTGGTAGTATCTACAATCTCCTTCATCATCATCATAGCTATATAGGTAGGTTGTTTGATAACTACTACTCTCCTCTTGGTCATTTCTTCTCTGATACCTCCTTGGAGGATGACCGTGGTTATGATTCCCTGATGGGTTTCATTGAGGTTGTTGTCCTTGATTCTGACTTTGTGGTTGCCCATTCATTGGTTTTCGTAATGATTAACCAGCACACAGATTTTGTGGGTGAATAGGATTCCCTCATTGGAATTGTTGTCCTGCAAATTGGTTTTGCTGGTTACGAGGATTCCCTCGTTGCGAGGTTGAGTGCCTGGGTTGTTCATTAACAGGTCTTTTATCTCCAGAGACTTGCCTATTATGGCATTGCTCGTGACCACGATCAGGTAAAACATGTTCATCTTGAGGCATTTAATTTTGTCGTATAGGTTAATACTCCCTGTTGGAGTGGTTGCTCTGAGTCAAGCCAGGAGAAACTACTTGATCCCGAGACCTTGTAGGTTGAATGGGTATTGGTGCCCGTCTAGCTGGCACTGGAGTCTTAGCGTTCACTCGGCCAGTGTCCTCGGGTTGAGGATTCACTAGTCGATTTCCCGTAGCTCGGGTTCGCTGTAAAATAACTTCTAGTAACCTCGCCGCTTCACTATTATAGTGATCAGCTCTTTCTTGTCAAGCTTCAAGGGCTCACTACCGCTGATCCATCAAAGACTGAAAGTCTTGTCTTTGCTTGTTTAGGCCTTCAGGTACAGCTTCTTTCGCTGCTACCTAATTCTCATGCATGACAACAAACTGCTCTTGCATTTGTCCCACGACTTCTTTCAGTTGCTCAATGTTACAATTAAGATCTTCCCCTAAATCCATGAAGGGCTCATCATGACCCATTTCTCCTCGTGGAGGTAGATTTCTAGGTGGAGGCACTTACTAGCCAGGATACAAAAGTGGGAATTGACTGCTCGAGGGGTGGTCATGCGGTCCAATAGTCGGGTTTCCCCCCTTATGGTTCTCGACTTTGGCTTCTAGTTGTTATATCCATTGTTTCAGATTGGTGAATTAAAATTTCCTTGATTTCAACTCTCAATGAAGACACCAAAATGTTGACCAATGTTTTGGTCAATGATACTGAGTCAAATTGGTAAGTAATAAATGAGTTGGATTCAAGTAAAACGACACAAAGAATTTATAGTGGTTCGGCCCCAGGAAATGGTAATAACCTACGTTCACTTGCACTTTTATTAATCAGAAAGGTCTCAAACTCGATATTATAAGATCAAGATTCAACTGAGTTTCCTAAGCCCGAGAGAGAATACAATTCGATAGGGATTTTGTATGTAAAGTGCGCATGAAAACGAATGACTATGAGAGATCTCTATTTATAGACTCTCAGTGGACCATGGACCTTACAAGCATGAAATATGCTCTACATGCATAATGTGGGCTTGTTACAACTAATTACATAATAAAAGGATATAAAAGATACATTTAAACATCAGTTACATAAATATCTCATAAGATTTGGATCACTATGGTTAAGTACAGCATCCTTCGAGCAGGAACTCCCTTCGAGCAAGTTGTATAACTAACACGCCATTGACCATATATTTGCTATCGATTAGACACCTTTCGAGCAGTGACCTGCAAATGATACTCTTTGTCTTATTACTTGACAAGTCCTTCTATTTCTCTTGAACAGGAACGACCAGCGCATGAAAACCAACCAGCATAGATGAGTTTAGTATTTGATGCTGCCATGTGTCATTTTCATATGCCGCATCATCATGTCCAACTTTGGGTTAAACACTAGTGTTGATAAATGTTCAAACTTGTTGGATTTAATACATAGTGATTTATGTTAATTAAATGGTATGTTGACTAGAGGAGGTTATAGATACTTCATAACTTTTATAGATGATTGTTTTAGGTATACTTATGTGTATTTTCTTAAGAATAAGGATGAATCATTTAATGCATTTAAAATCTATAAAGTTGAAGTAAAAAATCAATTGGAAAGAAAAATTAAGACTCTCAGAAGCGATAGATGTGGTGAATATTTTTCAAATAATTTTAATGTGTTTTGTGAATAACATTGTATTATTCATGAATGCACTGCACCCTACACTCCACAATAAAATGGGATAGCTAAAAGAAATAATATGACATGTCTTGAGATGATTAATTATATGCTTTTATATGCTAAATTTTGTTTGTGGGGTGAAGCTTTGTTTGCTACATGTCATATAATGAATTGAATTCTTATAAAAAAAGAACAATATATTCATATGAGTTATAGAGAAGAAAGAAAACTAACTTAAATTATCTTAAAACATGTGAGTGTCTTACTTATAATTAAAGGTACTATTAAAACTGAAACTTAGTCAAACAATGTCATATTACATTAAAGGTATTATTGTATAAATATATCATGTAAGTGGGAACTACTTAAGTCCTGTCCACTTTTTTCTCGATCTCCAAAGTTCATGTACAATTTTTTATTTCTTTCTCTTTTGTGTTTTTTTGGTCAATAATTTATTTCGTCCATATATACATGTGCAAATGCAAAATCACCTTATGGAAAGTTAGTAGGTGGGGTACTCTGTTTAATTTTGGCTTTTAAAATAAAGTTAAGAGATTTTCATAAAAGTGCGTATTAAATATGTTGGTTGGTTGGCCATTTAATATATATTAAGATCATTTTAATGTCTGGTTTTATTTTCCTTAATTTTTTACCTTGGAAAGGTCTTGTTCTCAGTTTTTTCTCACCTCTGTCCTGGCCCCCAAAAAAAATACACGAGCATTGTTATAAGACACTTTAGAATGTCCAATATTTTATAATATGACATATTATTTGTAATTTAGTATTGAATTCTACGTATTTATATTTTAGTTATTAGTTTAATTGAATATATATATATATATGTGAAATTCGATATTTATTTGCACCAACAAATAAATATATCCCGCATTATTCAACATATTTCCTTTTATATTTTGTGTTATATTTACTAAAAAAAACATAACTACATTTCGGAAAAGTATGTGATAGAGTATACAACCCATAGAGTACAAATCTTAGTTATTCATCAAAGAGTATTGCTACAAGACACCACAATGTCTAACATTATATTATATTGATTGATGTAATTTAGTATTGAGATTCACATATTATATTTTAAATTAAAATATGTTGAATTTAATACTAAGTTGCAGCAATAATAATTTATAATATAAAGTAGTGTAATGGATTTGAACACTACTCGTATCCCTGAAATTATCTTCATCAAATTAAATTAAATAATCGTGATACTTAATGAATGATGAATATTAGTTTTTTATCAGTAGGTATATATACCTTCAATTTTAAGTATACCCTACATTTTAGTCCTTTCAATTACTTTTGAATAATTTCTATGGCTAAATAGTATAAGAGTCAAACTTTTCTTCTTTAAATTAATCATAGAAATACATATACATATTTTTCTAGTTTCAACTCGCTTTGTTATTTTAGCATGATGTGTATCAAAACTCTAGAACGTTAAAAATAATTATGAGTGAGTGAGTTGAGTCAAGGTTGACTGTTGAACGAACTCAAGAACTTTAATAGAAAATCATTACTAAAAGTAGAGGGTTATAGATTGAATATAAGTAGTAATAGTAGTGAAAAAGAGAAATGTTTTATTTTCCATTTTCAGGTGGGTGAGAAGTTTCTGACCAAGTTTCTTTACAGGCACACAAGAAAGAATTTTGAGGTGTTGGGATGCTCTTGTCAACATGGGTTGCCAACTTCTCTATATAAAGTTAATAAAATGACCAATATCTATATTCGAGGTGTGACATTGGAATCATTCTTTTCTACGTGTATTAAGTGAAAGATATCAAAATTACAAAATAAATTAATATAAAAACAGTGTGTTATATTATAAGTTAGATTATTATTATTTAAATTAATACGAATAATTATACTGTAAGTTAGATTATTATTATTTAAAATTTTGCGTATCTCAATCATTATTATATATATATATATAATTAATTAATGCACTGAATTTATACAGAGATATTATTCTAAAAAAATACTTAATAATGTTACATGTTTTTTTAATCGGCGAAATATGTTTAGTCAAATTTTAGAAAGAAGAAAAAAGCTTGAGTTACTATAAATTATGTTCATTATTAATGTACAAAGTCGGAATCATAAACTTAATATCACTTGTGATGAAGAAAAAAAATTGTACATGTATTTATTATTAATAGATCTTTGCCAAATAATTTTTTTTTTAAAAAAAACAATTAGAAAATAGAGTGGGAATATTATACTGAAAGCAATGCGAAGATTGAAAGGTATGACTGTAAAATCCAAAACTAACAAGGCAGAAATGCAACAACAAAAAAAATAGGTGGGCCACCATACTCATACACGTGAAGAATGATTATAATCTCTCAACTTTTCTTCTTCTTTCAAGTTTGTAGCCTTGTTTTATTTTATTTTTATTAAAAAAAATTGCAGTCCATTATTTTATTTTATTCTACAGTTTTCAACAGTCATTTGCACAAATTGATGTCGTTTTCAAAGATTAGCCTATAATGCCAACAGTCAACCCCCTTCTTGATTCCATTCTTTAGCTACAGAAACAAATAAATAATTATATTAAATAAAATGGCAATTGAACTGTAGTTGTTAGTAAGTTTGTAATATATTTTTAATATATATATGGGTACACTTTTAATGGTTACTACCCATGGACGGTTACTTTAACATTAACCACTGGATTAAGATCAATGGTTCATATTTATAGTTGTTAATTAATATTTCTAAAATAAATTTTGATTTTTTTAAATTTTTAGAAGGGTTACTTGATGAAAAATATGTATTTATTATAAAAATATAATATTGTAAATTTTTTCATTTTTCAAATGTATATCAATTTCTAAATATAGCTAGTGTCTCTCATTGGTTGAAAACTCTATTAATTATGGCAAAAAAATAACTAAATTCGAAATTAATATAGAAAAAAAATTATTTACTTGTTGGTGACTTGCTATACCAAGTTACTATGTTGTCACATCATCGTAATTGTTAGTAACCATCTATGGGTAGTAACCATTGAGAAATATTCCATATATATATATATAAATTATGATTTAAGAATATTTTTATTTATTAATAAAAAAGAGAGATACTTCCTAAAAAAGAGACACACTTTGGTGATGTTTGCTAACACTTAAAAAAATATTTATTTAATTAATTAATTAAAAATTTGATAATTAAATATAAAATTGTGTTTGGTAATTTTATTTCTATTTATTATTTTTAAAATTCATTCAATTTTGAAAATATAATTTTTTCACTTTCAAATTTTTTTAAACTGTTTTCAAATTTTCGTTTATTTTTTTTCTTCTCTTCTTCAAATTAACATTTCATTTTGTATAATTAAACAAAAAAATAAAAATAAAAATTATTAAACACATTTATTATTTTTTATTTTTAAAAGCTAAAAACAAAAATAAAAATAATATTTATATTTTTGTATTTACCAAAACCTTTACTTGCCAATTACCGCATCAACATGTAGCAAACATTAATTAGTATAAACTATAAAGCAATCGCATAAAATAATTAAGATCCTTAACATAATTTAAATAAATATTTATTATATATAACCAGCTAAAATTTAATGATCTAGTGCAGAAAGACTTTTGACACTCAAGTTCAGCTGGGCAAACCACTAAAACAGATGCTGTCCAATTCATCTCAACTCTGCTAAATCAAAACATTTATAGAACTAATTTTTTATTAACTTGTATTAGATGCTTCATTTCTTTTATTAATAATCCAAAGTAACAGCCAAAATATATTCAATAATGTTTATACGCCACGTAATAAAAATAAGTACTCCACGTCTTTTTTTTTTTTTGTTAAACACTCCATATCATGTTTGTGTATTAAGTTTGTCATTTTTTAATTATTATTATGGTTTTGGTACAAGAGTAGTTTAGGAAAAATCTCGAGTGCACCTCTAAAATACACACACTAGTGTACTCATTCTCTAGTTTTTGACTCTTGAAGTATTTTTGGCATAATTTTTTTTATGATCGTGTATATTTTAGTTATTTAAAATATTCTATAAATTTTCAAAAAATTCTGAATAATTTACAATGTCAAAAAATAAAGTTAAAATAATTTGTTACATACGTGACTATTTTTTTATAGGAGTGGAAAGTAACTTATTTAAACATTATTTTTAGTACTATAAATTATTCAGAATTTTCTAAATATTTACAGTGTGCTTTAAATAACTACATAAAATCATAAAAAAAATTATTCCAAAAATACATCCCAAACAAAAAATGAATAAGGGATGTATCGATGTGCTCTTTTTGAGGTGTGCCGGAAAAATACCCATTAGTTTATTTAGAAAAGTATAGTCCTAGCTAATATGACAACGGTGGTGTATGGTATGAATAAAAAAATATAAATAAAGGAAACAAAGATTGAAAAAGGTTGGAAGCATATTAATATGTTAATGAGAGAATCATTAGACTGGAATTATAATTTTCCAAAACTCGAAGGGTACGAGTACAATTATAGAAAAGTAGAAGGGTAATTTAGAAAAATAAAGAAAGAAAAAGTTAGCCAATTTTAAAATAAAATTGAGTGGTGGTGGTTTTCCACATGGGAAAGTGGGTACATACACGTGCCGAACAAAATAATATTATAATTTAAAGATATGATATATAAAAACGTTATTTCCACTACACGCATCAAGCAAAACGTGCCTCAATAATTACCTATTTTTTAAAGACACTTAAATTAATTTTAAATTCAACTTGAGAGATATTTATTATTAATTTTTTAAATTATATATTGTCAAATCAAGTATACAAAGCGAGACAAAAAAGGCGACCCAATTCGAGGGCCACGATTCGATCTCATTAAGCCAACGGGTACTACTGCCTTTGCTTTTTTGTGCTTTTTTGTTCTGTCTGGTGTCTTTAATTGGTTTGTTTTATTACTAATTAAATTACCGTAGTTTATTTCCAAAAAAAAATTTAATTACCGTAGCCCACACAAGTGAAAATCAAAATATTAAAATAATTATAATGGGAAGGACGAAATTTTGTCAAACTGACTTTGCCGATTAATTGGACTTGGGGGCATGAACTTCCTCTCCTCGCCGACTTTGTCGAGGGCTGGAATCTAGAAGGTCCCGTGTGGCGGCTCTTCCATGGATGCAACTAGGAAGCCCCATAAATGTATGATGATCGATGACGTGGCAGTCATCTGTGAAAGGTCCTGGATTTCGTCACGTAGCGTTTACGGTTTTTGCAACAACTGCAGAATTTGGTTGGACGACAGTGCTGTGAATGTAAATTAGAGGTAATGGTTAACATCCCTTGTTAATGAAATGTGCGTCTACTTTTCTGCTGTGAACTTTACCGTACGATTTTTTTTTTCAAAAAGAAAAGCTTTCCCGTACGATTAATATTTATTTTGCAACTGAAAATGTCCAATAAAAAATAAAAAATAAAAAATAAAAAAAAGAATACACCTTCTTTTACCTCAAAAACATTAGTTGACATGTCATGCAAAATTGAATGAAACTCTCTTTAGTTCCAAAGTCATGACAATCTAATATCAGGTCTCACATATTTGAATTTAATAAATATTATGAGGTATCACTAACAAACAATAGGATGACACCTCATGTGGTATTGGGTGTAACATGTCGGCCTTAACGGCATGTTACAAGCTAGGTTGGTGCTCGATCAGAGGCGCACACGAGGGTGCAAGCTGGTGAGCATATTGATGTCTAATTTGTACGGCAGTGACATTTTTGTAAATATCTTCAATATTGCCCGAAAATAGACGGGACTTGGTAGTTCCCATATTGATGGGTAAATGAACACAATTGTGCAATTGGATTTGGGAGATTCGGAGAATTGGCAAACAGAAAGCAAAATATGTCTCCCAAGCAAAAATCATATATGTTCTTGGCAGAAGGCTAAACGCTCAGAAGACTCTTTGTAGGGGGAGCACCTGGTGTCAACTCTCCACCACCACTAGCGCATGTACGTCAAGTGAGCTACTACTAATTGGGAGGACTAGTAGTGTAATGTCCTCCTAATCCAGGATCATTACATTGTGTAATTAAATAGTTTTTAACTAGCTAAACGAGTCATTTGGACTTAAAACGTGTAATTGAAACTAACCACAGGCTTAGGTACTAAAAATTTTGGTCAAAAGTCAACCATTTCATTAAAAGAGTTTGATTTCAATACATGGGATCCCAACTGAGTTTAAAACTGTTACAAACTCAAAATGTATACAAAATCTGACCTAGGTGGCAAAATTAGGGTCCAACCCTAGTTCCAACGGATAACCTCGGCCGTGGCGGACGAGCAGGCCGCATATGTACACTCTTCCCCTGAAGCTCTCCAACTCATGACTAGTCCAACTTTTCATTTCCCTTACCTGCACCATTTAGCACTCATGAGTCGAGGCTCAGCAAAAAAATATAATCATGCTCATAATCAGTAAATCATCATATCACAGAATCATAATTAGCATGCCTAGCAGTAATAACCCTACTTGTGCATGCTATCAATCCAGATAGGTGACTACAAAGCCACACCAGGGCATATTGCCCAATTCCTCGTATAATCAGCCTTAGAGATGGCCAAGTGTATCTAACACTTATTATTTCTAGCGGCCTCAAGCCGTTCAAGCATATATCATGCTTCCTGGTTGGCTTAACCACATCGACTAGTGTTCAACACGCTATTGTCGCCCTCGACTCATAAGTTGAGCCTTCAAACCCTCGACTTATAAGTCAAGCCTTATAAACCTTCGACTTATAAGTCGAGCCTTATAAATCTTCAACATATAAATCATGCCTTATAAACCTTCGACTTATAAGCCGAATCCTTTAACCAGATATTGTTGAGAATTATGCCCTGAAAGCATATATAGTAGACATTATTTTAAGAAATAAATAAATTGAATTTGTTATGGACTATATTGTTCTGTGATAAAATTAAGTAAATATTAGAAAAATTCCTAAGTTCGTATATGTGATCTCAACCACGTATTGGTACGAGAGGATTGTGTTTGAGATAAATGAACTTGAATAGTTCGCAGTAAAATAAAGTTATGGAATCTTTAGATTAATTACTGCAAGTACGGTCTACTAGTATTATGAATACATGTGATCTAGATCCAGATTACTAGTGTAGTAGGACACTTTAGTGGAGGTACTTTATATATTAGAGAATATATAGAACTGGACTAGATATGTTTATTAATAATTAGTTAAATACCTTTTCGAAGTATTAATTAAATATATCAACTGATGATCATATACAAATAGATCTTAATCCTGAAGTTACTATGAACTCTTGTTTATGTTATATGAGTTCTTTGATTCACTCGTTAGGGTCTGTGAGAAGGATCAGGCTAGAAACTTTTGTTTTGGGAACTCATTAATGTAAATGGCTGGGGACATAGTATACAGATATGAAATCTATACCTTCTCATAAGAGATTGAATAATGGTTCTCTTAAGGATTGACTTTTGGGACTGAAAAGTTATTGAGCTCAAATTCATAATTTAGTTATGAACTAACCTTCACTAGTAAAGCCAATGGTACTTAAGGAAACAAGATATAATTAAAAGGATAAAACAGTAATTTTATTCCCAGTTAATTATGAACAATTATTATAGGGTTAATTTATATGTAATGATTATATCCATGGACGTTTTATTTTATAAAGTACTCAGTAAATGAAATGTCTATAATTACAAGAGTGCAATCTCATATTTATAGTAGAGTAATCATGAGATTAATAAATTATGATTATTTAACTAAAGAGTTTAATTAATAATCTCAAATTTATTGTAGCTTGGAATTATAGGTCCATAGGTCCCCACAGCGGCTCTATCAACACTATCCAAGACAAGGGTTGATATAAAGGGAAAAATGGTTGAAAGACATATTTAAGAATAAATTTGTTCTTTGGGCCAAATATGCAATTATATGATAATAATGATTAATTAATTAATTATAAATTAGTTATAATTAGCAAAATTAATTGATATTTAATTATTATCTAATTTTTGAAATTATATTAAATAATTAAATTTATTTTCGAAATTATAAAATAATTAATTAATTATCATTTTTGAAATTATAATAAATTAAATATTTAATTTCGAAATTATTATTTAATTTAATTTGGTTTTAATTAATTGGTAGAATTAATTAAATATCTTTAATTGAGTAGGAGATAATAATATGATAAGTTCAAATTAGATTTGAATTTAAAATAATTAATTATATTTGATAATTAGTTAAAAAGATAATTAATTCAAATTTGAATTAATTATCAGGTTGTTGGATTTTATTTGATAAGGTAGTTTGAATAAATAATTAAATAATTGTGGAAAAATCAAATATCCTTAAAATATAGGGTGCTACACGACACACCTGGACTATGTGTGGCATGAGACACATATTTTTCAGGGATGGATTTTTCACTTTTATTTATTTAATTAATTAATTAATGAAAAATTCAAAAGTTAGTTTTTTTGGATATTTTCATTAATAAGATAATTAATTAATTTTAAATTGTAAATTGGTTACAGATTTATTTTTTAAATTTGAATATTTTCTATTTAAGTTAGACTTATCAGAAAATAGACAAGAATATACTTAATATAGACTTGTTTTCGCTTTGAAGAAAAGAGAACGATACTTTTCTATCTCTCCCTGAAAAAGATAAAGAACCAATCTCAGACCTATTCTCTTGATCTCATGTGTTGAGTACATCAAGTAGAATCAGAAATTAACTATCATTTATTCTCTAAGTGCCCACACACTTCTTGAGATGTAGAAAACGTTGTGGAAGATCTTGGTGTGAGTACTTGGGAGCAGCTTGGAAAGGAAGTTCGTTCAAATTACGAAAAGATAACAATGACACTTGATAGGCATTAAGAGGTATGTTTTATATTCTTGCTTATGATTAATGTATGTATATTAATGGATCCGCATATTTAAAAGTAGTTTAAATATGTTACAAAATTTTTGTTGTACACTGGGCCAACCCACCACATTTCCGCTGCGCATTAGGAAACTCGTTCCTAATAGATATATCCTTGACTAATAAGCCAAGTTTTTCGTCAGATATCGTAAATGGGTCCTCGACTTATAAGCCGAACCTTCCAATCACACATAATATATAATTCTTGACTTATAAGCCGAGCTTTTCAATCAGATATACAGATAAGCAGTTATTACGTAACATAGGTAAACACAACACAATTAATATGTTTAATAAAACATTCTCAACATAGTGATAACCATGTACTATAATCGGGTCAAGCCCTAACCACATACTGGGTGAATTTTTCTTACCTTTGGTCCAAGCACTAGATAATAGAAACGACCCTCGAGCACGATCCCTTTCCAAGCCCTAACGGTACCCTAGTTACAACCATAATAAAATATATCCATCAATATCGAGTGAATAAAGGCTTTCGGACCGAGTCCTAGCCTCTGGAACCTCAAATTCTACTAAACTGAGTAGTAGAATCCTTCCCGATCCATTAGGTTTGAGTCATCAAACTCAAAAACTCATTTTGGCTAACTTTCCAACTAGTGTCGCAGCGCACCCCTGAAAGGCAGCGACACGCCTCAAGTCAGAGAGTCTCCAGCCTATTTTCCCTGGACACACGCTGTAACGCCCCCTACTACCAAGGGATCGTTACGGTGTGCATTTTAAACAGTGTTAAACTCACTAACCGAGTCATTTGGCCATAATTGTGTAACTAAATGTGATTAGCGATTTAGGGTTAATTTTTTTTCTTAAAGATACAACGTTTCACTAAAATGTTTACTGTATACATTGGGATCCCAAAATATAATTTAAAAGGTAATTACAACAAAAGATTTACAACCAACCGACCAAAGCGGCAAAATAGGGTTTAACCCTAGTTCCTCTTTAAACCCTCGGTCGTGGTGGTCGAGCAGCCGCATATGTACACATCATCAACTAAGCCCTCTAACTCAAGGATGGTCCAACTTTCTTTTGCCTTTACCTACACCACATAGCACCCGTGAGCCGAAGCTCAGCAAGAAAACTTAATATGCTTATGAACAGATAAAAACATGTTACTAAAATATTATAGGCATGCCTAGCAGTAATAACCCTACATGCATGCAAACAACTCCAAATAAATTTTTGTGGAGTCCCGTGCTCTGAGTAGATGACTAATTAGTCTCTCGCTCTGAGGTAGATGACTAATAAGTATCTCTAAGGTAGACGATTAATAATTCTTTCTCTGACTAGACAACTAATAAGTCATACTCTATATAGATGACTAAAAAGTCTATCCTTATGTAGATGATTGATAAGTCTATCTCTGTATAGATGATTAATAAGTCTATATCTGTATAGATGACTAATAAGTCTATCTCTATGTAGATGACTGATAAGTCTATCCTTATGTAGATGACTAATAAGTCTATCTCTGTATAGATGACTGATAAGTCTATCTCTGTATAGATGACTAATAAGTCTATCTCAGAATAGTTGACTAATAAGCTACTCTCTAAAATAGGTGACTAATGAGTCACACTCTGAATAGGTGACTAATGAGTCACACTCTGGGCTATGCACCCTAGATAAGTGACTAATGAATGAGTCACGAACTTGGGCTCAACACCCACAACCATGTGACGTTGCAGTCACCTGAGCCTTTTGGCCCTGGCTCTAAGTAACTAGCCTTTAGACTAGACAAGCGCTTTTGTTTTCATCAAACTTAAGGTCGGTCAAGCATTTCATGCTTATGATGATAATGCTTATGTCGATTAGATCTAATCTTTTTAGCTTGCAATAAACACGCTAATACCGTTCTTAACTCATAAGCCAATACCATACGACCAGTGCTCAGTACTACTGTTGAACTTGACTAATGAGTCACAACTTCACAATCAATACTGACACCATTGTCGTTTCCTGACTAATAAGTCAATGCTTCCTCAATGAGGTAATGCAAATAGACATGTATCATATGTCAAATATTCAGATATAAGGCATTTAGCATGCTTAATCAATAATCAGAAGCATAATTATAATCATGCGCAATTACAGAGACTCAAGCTCTGATCCATCTCATATTCAACATTCATGTCATGCCTTAATCTCATGTATCTTATGCATCACATGCATCACATACTGGGTGCAGTTTTCTTACCTCTGGTTCGAACGAGAAATAAGTTAAAAACGACCCTTGAGAACGATCAATCATTTGATTCCTTAACGGTTACCTAGTCATAACCAAATATGGAATTCCATCAATAAAAGCAACAATAAAAGGTTCATGATCTAAACCTCGCTCCCGAGACCTCGAATCCTACTAACACGGTTAATAAATTCGATACCGAGCCTTAAGCATTGAAACCTCGAGCTAAAAACTCTAAAAATTACTCAAAAGAATACCCTGGAAAAATAGGGTAGCACTACACCGCCGCCCCCCAGGCCCTATGACGCTACAGCCAGCTAGCCTAGCCCTGGATAGCACTGTAGCGCCCAACCCTGGGCGCTGTAGTGCTAGAACCAAAGTGTTCCAACTCTGGTTTTTCCCCCTTCGAGTTCTCCAAATTCCAAACTCCAAAAACTGATTCCAAACCTCAATCAAACCCACAAATGAACCCAAAAACCAATTCTACAAGTCTTAGGCATCAACCTTTCCCAAAAACTTCATTGAATTCCCAACTATCAAATCCAAAATGCCAATTGAAAACTAACTGAAAAACAGGGCATAAACCAGAGATTTCATGGCTGAATTTATTAAACTCAGGATTAGACCCTTTTCAATGGCAGAACACAATCCTAAATCCTCAAGCCTTGATTCCCTAGCTTGAATCCTCAAATGGAGCTTCAAAATTTCAAAGGAAGAAGAAGAAAAAATGATGACCGGGAGGAAGAGGAGAGAAGCTCTGTTTTTTGGTTCCTTTAAACCATAGCCTTCCTATTTTGAATATATCCTTTGGTCAAAAGACCAAAATGCCCCTAGGTTAAATAATTTCCTTTAAAGCTAGCAAGGGCAAAATCGTCCTTTCTTGTCTATCTTGTTAATTATAATTAACGTCCTCCAATTCCCGTTATTCCCAATATTCTCAAATACTAATAAATCATATCCCATTACCCTATAATTCCCGGTAATGTACTGATCATCAAATTACCCCGAGACCGGAAAATAACCCCGATATGACCAAACCGCTAACTTGAATTCAAAGATTGTTGTAATGACCCATTAATCTAGACTATTTGGACCATTAACGAAACTATACATAAAACTTACATTTTTACGAAAATACCATAATTTATTTAGTAACTTGCAAAATAAGAGTTATTTACAAATAAACAGAATACTAAGAAGGATTATGGGATCCCATTGTTTTTTTAAAAAGAAAAGATGATTTAAAATAAAAGACATTACATAATTGGTGCGGAAAATACACATAAAATCATAAAAAACATAAAATGAGACTACATCCTCGAATCGAATAACGCTCGGCCCCTTGACTCCATTCACCATCGATACACATCCTCTAAGCGTCACGAATCTTACCGCCTCTAAAGCTTATTTTCCTACACATAAAACAGAAAGGAATGAGCCTAATGCCCAGCAAGGAAAATCTAACACATAGTCATACACATAATTTCATAAGAAACATAAAGACTTAACATAATACATATAACATACACTTATTATAATGACCATTATTACTTGGGGTCCCATAGACTAAACAAGCATATGCCCATGGGATTAGTGGGGTCCTACTAGCTAAGTAGGTCATATGCCCATAACCCATTTGGGGTCTTGTTAGTCATATGGGTCATATGCCCAAGCCTACAAACATACATGCAAACATATCATAACACATTTTAACAACATAAAACATAAGATAACATAAGCATATAACATATTGATTCTAGCCTATTTTCCTTACCAAAGTTACCGGGATATAATGGACTGAGTTGGGACTTTTTGGAACACTCCTAAAACCATAAGAAAGAGTGAGTCTAAAGAAAGGAGATGAAATGAAAGAGATGGAAAGACTAAACCATTTGAGAAACATGCTTACCGAAACTTATGTGCTCAAGAACTTAGATTCCCTAACCAAAATGAAGATTAAGGTTAGAGATTGAGTAGAAGACTATGAGAAAGAAAATAACATAATACAGAAAGGAACTAGAGTTTTGGTTACCTCAAAGACTTGAAAGACCAATCTACACCTCCACCGAAATACTATAGAACTCACTTCCCAAAGTGTTTGATAAGCTTATGATGTTTAAGCTTATAGTTTTCCCAAACCAGGTGTTTACACTCTCACACTCACTTAACACTAGCAGCTTCTGAACTTAGAGCAAATGGTAAATAATGGCTGGGTACTAGGTCCTATTTATAGAGTTTGGGAATGAAAATATCTTGATTTTACTTGAATAAAAATAATGGCTTTTTAGGTGAAAATCATTTGAATAATCGTTCAGCAGAGGCTGAAGACTCGTTCAAAAGATGCTGGACTGTTGAAGGAGTTTGAATGGCTGAAAGGAAATGAATTCAAAAACGTTTGAAAACATACTGGAGGAGGCGATATATCGCCTGGGCCAGTATGCCCGAGGCGACCGTGCATCGTTTCGTGTTTTCCGTATTTACGTGCTGCGATATATCGCCCCCTATAGCTGCGATATATCGGCACATGCTGAATAATTAAACACGAAATTACACATTTTTAGCTAAGTTTGAATGGAGTAAACAGCCTTGACTAAGCCCTCAACGTATTCAAAGCTGCTGACTGACCCTATAACATTCAAACTTTACCCTTATTTAATTTAATCCTCCAAAATACTTAATCCTTAATTACCATTCATAACATGTGCTTAAAATCCTATTGGTTGATGTCTAAACCTTATAATATAATAAATATAATCCTTAATATCAGTCACATTAATCAAACCTTAGGTTATACTTAATATTCTTAAACTATAGATTAAACTTAGAAAATCTATAAGTACTACTATGAGTGTCCAAATAATTCCCGGTCTGAACCAAAAATCCATAGTAACAAAGATAACACTAAACATACTATAATACTACTAAACAATTAGCTAAGTAAAGTTCTTGGACTCTACTATTGTCTTATGCCGAATAGCTTAAACAAATCCACATTATAATTTGGCCTCATTCATAATTCACCAACATGCATGAAAATATACAAATATGCCTTTAACGGACCAAATTACCAAAATTCCCTTATAATGAAAAGTGGACCCATATGCATGCATATATCATCATATAATAATATAACTCACATAATCATGCATATAATCATTTAATGGCATAATAAATCAATTACGGCCCTCCCGGCCTCCTAATCATGGTCCTAAGCCTTATTAGGAAATTTGGGTCATTACAACTATCCCATCTTTACAGAAATTTCATCCTCGAAATTTATTTGAACCGCTCGGAATATAAATTCCGCAAATCTGATTCCAGTTCCCAGGTTGCTCCCTCGACCTCACTATTTCTGTATCCTACCTTAACTAAAGGTATAGCTTTGCTTCTCAAAACCTTGTTCTTTATATTAAAATCTGAACTGGTTATTCCTCATAGGATAACTTAGCCTCAATTTCCAAATTCTCATAACTCAACACATGAGTCACATCTAACACATGTTTCCTCAACATGAAAATACAAAATACATTATATACTACTGATAGTGCCAAAGATAAGGCCAATCCAAAGGCAAAACTAATCGGTCCTATCCAGGATTCAAACGGTCTTACTAATCTAGGACTCAACTTGCCCTTATCTCCTCACCCCTTTCCATGGTGATACTTTAAGGAAGATACAGTCTTCCACTTGGAACTCCATGCTCCTGCATCTCAAATCAACATAACTTTTCTATTTACTCTGAGAAGTGAGCATCCAAGCTCTAACCCTTTTTTAATATCCTCAATGATCCTCTGAACTACCTTAGGATCCAGATATAACATCTCACCCATCTCATAAGATGCCTTTCCAATAACTGGATAACTCTCTCTCTGATTTACCATCAGTCTAAGTATAATAAACTGTATACCCATCGCCTTCTGCAACCTTTCCCAAAACTTGGAAGTAATAATAGAGTCTTCATCTGATAAGATATACCTCGAATTCTATGAAGGTGTACTACCTCTCTCACACAAAGATCTGAATACAGATCAGCTGTGTTACTTGTCCTTACTGATAGAAGTGAACTCACTACCCAAACTAACTCATGCTGACCCACTATCCTGGGCAGCCCCACTACGAAACCTATCGCGATGTTTCCTTGTTTCCACTATGGATTACTCAAAGGCTACAATAGCCTTACTAGTTTCTGATACTCTGTCTTAACCTGCTAACAGTTTAAGAACTTTGTCATGTATTCCATTATGTCCCTCTCCATCCTAGGCCACCACTATAAAGCTTTCATATCCTAATACATCTTTCATGATGCCTGGATGAAGAGAATAAGAGAGTAGTATGAGATTCATCTAGAATCTCCCATTTAATCCCAGTGTCCATCGGATTCCAAATCTGATCCTTATACCACAATAAACCCATACCTGACACTGTATAATCCTTAGCTAATCCAGCTAAGACATTCCCCTCAATTCTCCCATCTGTGGTTCACTTAACTGTTTTCATTTAATCATTTCTACAAGAGTAACTCAAACATAATGTTGGCCACCTAGCCCACCAGTAACTCTACTCTAGTTCTGGTCATATCCTTCAAATAACATGATGCATAGACAATCACCTTTTCCTATCATTGAGGTGTCATAACAACCTACAACTGGTTCTGATCTGTAAGAAGACTTATAACTCTTCCACAAAGTACACGTAATATCTTGTCCGTCCAAGGAAACTCCTGCCCTCTAAGGCGTTCCTTGACCTTGGCAATTCTCCAACCGAGAATATACCACAATATCATCGATCAAGACGATCACAAGTCCAATTCAGATAATTCTTGAATACTTTATTCATCTAATTCATCAAAACAAGTCAGCACTCTTAGTGCCCTTATCTAATATAAAAAGCAATCCTTTGCATATCCTTCTTCATGATCTTTAGCTGGTAATAACCATATCAAAGATCCACCTTGGAGAATACCATCTTACTCAATAATTGAGCCTTTAGTTCTTACAGCTTTGCTGAAGCCGTTCAATACAATGCCCTATACCTAATTCCATCCCTGGCACCAATCCAATCACCATTTATCTCTTTGTGTAAATGTAATCCTGACAAATCCCTTGGAGATGCATCCAGAAATTCACAGACTAATCCAGTCTGTCCTAATCCCACTAGCACAACTTGAGTAGTATCCACCACACTAGCTAAGAGTTCTATGCATCCTCCTGCAATAGATCTCTAGCTCTAAATACAAATGTCATAAGAATACAAAATCCATGCAATTTGCATAACAAGTCTATGCCTCTCTAGATGCAACAAGCAAAGAAAAACATGGCAACAAAACCAGTCAGCACAATACAAAAATCAGAACTAGAAAGATGACTTGTACCCCTGAGGAACTAGCCTCAGTCTCCGACTCTGACTCCATCGGAACGAACACTCGAGCTGGAGTCAAGTTGTCCATCCCCTTTTGCTCATCTGTCCCTCGCCTTGGTCAATCCCTCATGAAATGCCCAACCATTCCACTTAAGAAACATGCCTTTGCTCAACATTCTCCCAGATGACGTCTCTTACACCAAGCGCATTTTGGATAAGTCCTCCAGTTCTTATTCTTGTTCGCTCCAATAAATGGAGGTGTCACTGTCTGAGCTCTGTGCTCTCTGGCACTCTCCTTCTCAATCTGATTTCCTGTGCTCTCAATAGCAAGAGCCTTCCCTACCACCTGAGCATAGGTAGAGATTTCATGCACTGGGGCAACTCTAATGCCCTGAGTTATTATGGGATTCAATCCTTGGATAAACCTTTCCTTCCGAGCTACATCCGTGGGTACCATATCAAAAGCAAACTTGGACAACCCATCAAATCTGTTAACATACTCGATTACTGTTGCATTTCCTTGAACTAGGTTCAGAAACTCATTCATCTTAGCAGTCTTGGCTGCATCGAAGTTGTAATGCCCTACTTCCTTAGAGTCTTTACTAAGTGAGTTTAAAACGTGCAATTAACTCACTAATCAAGGTTTTAAGGCAAAAGTGTCATTAAACTATAAACAGAGTCATAAACCTTAAAAATTAATTCCATTTACTGAAAATCACAAAAAGTTACACATTTGGGATCCCAAAATACTGTTTAGAAATATTTACAACTCAAAAACACAATTAGAGTCGGCTAAGCGACAAAATATAGGTTTAGTACAATCATCTCCCAAACTACCCCTGGCTGTGGCAGCCAGGCAGGCCAAACATGTACGTGCCGCTTCACGCTCTCTGTACTCATGGTTGGTCGACTTTCCCCTTGTCCTTACCTGCACCACACAACACCCGTGTAAACCATCATCAGGCTAACTGTTGACGGTGAGAACTCGTCAACTAAGTTAAGTTGGAAAGGATTGCAAGATAAAGATTATCAATAGAAAGGCCTTAGAAATTTTAAGTATCAGTACTAAGAACAATTGCAGAAGAACAATGATGAAATTAGTTTTTCATTCAATATGGTGAATTTGCTACAGTAAATTTTCCAACCCCCAACATGGGGAATTGGGGTTCATTATATAGTGGGCTCTAATGGCCTCAGATACACTGTGGTCCAGGGGACCAGGTAGTACATAAGTACACTGTCAAGAGAGTGGTTCCAAGGGTAGTGGTGTCGGCTCTAGCACATGGTCAGAGTATGTGGGAGCACCTCAACCTTTGTACCTGGTCATGACTCCACTACTTGTCTTGTACGAATGTCAGAGGCGTGGTACCAGGCGTAGTGGAGCTGGTGAGGACCACAACAGGTACCTCATTTGTATGACCACTACCCGTCTAGTACGAACATCCTGTCCATACTCTGATTCCTCCCGACTTTGCATGAATTGTTATGAGGCTTCCCCCACTTCGTTCGTAAGAGTGCGTTACAGAGGCCCTTGATCCTTCCTCATGCTATACCCACAATAAGAGTGGTGTCCTGTCATCAGCGCCAATCTCAAGGGCAGAGATTAGGCTTCTCCAACGAGGCCCACTGCGTAGGTAATTCTTAGAGGCACGGACACGACGTGCTGAGGTAGGGGTACCCCTCGCGACCCCCTGGCACGGCTGGTGTGTACACGAGGTGTTGGCCTCGCGTGGGGGACCCAGGCGCGCGTGGCGTGAGGCAAGGCAGGGCCTCGCGTGGGCACTCGGGCGCACACAGCGTGACGCGAGGTGGGGCCTCGCGTGGGCAGTCGGGGTGTGTGCGGCATGGCGCGAGGCAGGGCCTCGCGTGGGCACTCGGGCATGCACAACGTGACGCGAGGCAGGGCCTCGCGTGGGGAGTCAGGGTGCACGCGCTGTGACGCGAGACGGGCCTCGCACCTGGACACAGGCCGCACTTGCGAGACGCTGGGACGCTGGGCCTTGCGTGGCCGATGCTGTGCGCGAGACGAGCCTCGTACCTGGGTGCGGGCCGCACTTGCGAGACGCTAGGACACTAGGCCTCGCGTGGCCGAGGCTGTGCGCGAGACGGGCCTCGCGCCTGGGCATAGGCGAGGACTCCGCATGGCCTCGTGTGGCTGAGGCGTGACACCGAGTTGGTGACTATGCGGACATGGCCTTGCGTGGGCGTGTTGGGAGCGAGGCGGGGCCTCGCGCCTAGGCACATCTTGGATCTTTTATGGGCACGGAATATTGAGCATCCACACTAACCATATACGGCCATGCCATCCCAGGTGCTTTACCAAGCCCTGGGTTCGCGGTCCACACCGTGAGGATATCCCAGGTATCCTTTAGGGTCTCGCCCTGGCAACTCGCACTCCGCGTGCTAAACGCTGCTCCTGGCCCCTTGCTGCACTCAGCCTTGCACTCCACGTGCTTAATGCCATTCCCGACCCCTTGCCGGTCCAGGCCTTGCCGATCTCGGCCTTCGCCCTTCCTGGCTCTTGCCATTCAATCACACATATGCACACATAGCATAATAAAGCAAATACTTAACATGAATAAACTTAATCAAAGGGCTACGCCCTACAACACAATCATATCGGGTCGTGCCTTGCACACAAGCTCTACGGGTACAACAATTTTCTTACCTGTGTCCCGAGCTTTCCAAGCACCGATGTCCCGAGCACAGTCCTCTAATCCGAGCCTCGCTGAAACCCTAGTCACAACGCACCAACAATATTCATCCATCAAGTTCTAATCCCTTAAATAACTTTGGATCATAATTCTAATCTCTGGGACCTTAAATTCTATCAATCTGGGTGATAAAATCCATCTTGAGCCTTAACCTTTGAGTTCCCAAACCTAAACATACTTTAAAGCCCAAAATTGCACTAAAAGCCGCGACCCGCCCCCAAACCCGAGATCCACTCCAAAACAGAGCAGGCGCGCCGCGGCCCTAGCTAGGGCATGCCACGACCCGCCCTTCTTCCAGGCCACCATTCTGCTTCAGAGGGCCACGGCTCAGCAAGAACAATGCCGCAGCTCGACCCTTCAAACCCAGAAAAATCCTCCATTTTTACCATGAAAACCAATTCAATTAACCCCAAAATCAAACCAACAATCCAAACCATCATTCACAGAAGCTCTACTATGCTTTCAGTAACAAAACCTAACAAAGAATTAACTATAAACCTCACCAAATCTCAAGAATGATCCATCACCCAATACATAAGCAAACTCTAAGAAAACCAGTAGCTACTCAAAACAATTCACTGAGATTAAAGCTTACCTTAAACTGAAGTGATTCCCTAAACCAGTTCCCTAAGCTCCAAGCCTCAAGCTCCCAAAATCCTAGCTGAATTCCTTAGTCTTGACTAGTTTCCACCAAAGTTTCCCTTGCTCAGACTTAGAGAAAATAAAGAGAGAGAAGAGAAAGTGCTTGGGTCGGTTTCTCCAAGTTTCTAAGTGTTTCTTGAATTCTGTTTTATTTAACTTAAGCTTCTAAGGTTACCTCAAAGCTCGGGGTGCCAAAAACGTCCCTGAGGGCAAAATGGTAAATTTCCCCCATATTCCCTCCTAAACATTCTAACCTCAAATATATCTCTAAATAATTATTTCCATAACCCGATAACCCCATAAAGTGTCTAATTCCCAAAATATCCCTCGACTCGCCCCGAGTCAGATTTTCGACCCCGTTGTGACTTTCTGACTAACAGCTCCCTAGGTCTGTCTCGGATCGTGCAACACAGATATAACACAAGTATATCGCATTTATCACATTTATGCCCTCAACGGGCTAAAATGACAAACATGCCCCTAATATCCAAACGGGGCCCACATGCATATTTAATTCAACTAAACATGCATCTATAATCACATAATCACATATTAGCACAATAAATCACTTATTGCCCTCCACTAATCAAGGCCCCAAGCCTTATTAGAAAATTTGGGTCGTTACAATAGTAATATCTTTCACTAAACAGCTGCCTAAATTCTTTCCAGTCAATCACAACTATATCTCGTGTCTGGGATACCACTTCCCACCACGTCTGGGCATCATCCTGCAATACATATGTAGCACAGATCACCTTACCGTGACCTACCACCCCCATACTATCGGGAATGGAACTGATCATGCCCATCCATTGCTCAGCTCTGAATGGATCTAGGCCTCCCTCAAAGACTGGAGGGCAATACTCCTGGAATCTTCCACAAAGAAATTCCCACCTGTTCTCAACCCTAGGCTGAGCCAAAACTGGTGCTACTCCAGGCATAACAAAGGAAGAGGTGTTCCCTAGCAGATTCTGTTGTTGCTTCAAACACCTAATCTCTTCCTCTTGCCTCTGCAATCTTAATTGCATATCTGTAAACACCTGCTAGAAATTCTGAGGGGCAGGTGAAGAACTCAAACCCTGGCTGTGATCCACAGCCCCAGTATAACCACCACTAGGTCTCATTATCTACCTTGGATACATACCTGCTGATTGAATCTGCAGTCAATAACTTGACCCATTAAACATGATGAGCATATTCAAAATCCTTCCCCACGGGAACAATCATACCACACTACAATCATAAACCACTGCAGTGCTAAAAACATGCCTGTAACATTTGTTCATCAATTCATAACCCCTGCTCTTCCAACATACACACCATGCTTCCAACTCCAACATGCATTTATCACATTCATATATATATATATATATTCACGGAGCATGTAATCATATAATCATATTAATAGTCAAGAGCCAGGCTCTTTCAGAATCTCATGCTGCCTAGTACAATATACAGGTAAAGCATTTACATTCTATTTAACCAGTTAAGCACATTACAACATAACTAGTTACCATACCCTGACTGAAGCTATCTTTAGTCATGAGTGTACATGCCCAACTTGTCTTCAGGAACCCTTAACCTTGGCTCGCTCTGATACCAAGTTGTAACGCCCTACTACCCATGGACCGTTACGGTGTGCATTTTAAAAAGTGCTAAGCTCGCTAACCGAGTCATTTGGCCATAATCGTGTAACTAAATGTGATTAGCAGTTTAGGTTAAATTTTTTGGTTAAAGATACAACATTTCACTAAAACGTTTACTGTATACATTGGGATCCCAAAATATAATTTAAAAGTTAATTACAACAAAAGATTTACAACCAACCGACCTAAGCTGCAAAATAGGGTTTAACCCTAGTTCCTCTTTAAACCCTCGGTCGTGGTGGTCGAGCAGCCGCATATGTACACATCGTCAACTAAGCCCTCCAACTCAAGGATGGTCTAACTTTCTTTTGCCTTTACCTACACCACATAGCACCCATGAGTCGAAGGTTAGCAAGAAAACTTAATATGCTCCTGAACAGGTAATAACATGTTACTAAAATATTATAGGCATGCCTAGCAGTAATAACCCTACTCATGCATGCAAATAGCTCCAAATAATGTTTGTGGAGTCTCGTGCTCTGAGTAGATGACTAATTAGTCTCTCGCTCAGAGGTAGATGACTAATAAGTCTCTCTGAAGTAGACGACTAATAAGTCTTTTTCTGAATAGATGACTAATAAGTCATACTCTGTATAGATAACTAATAAGTCTATCTCTGTATAGATGACTAATAAGTCTATCTCTATGTAGATGACTAATAAGTCTATCTTTTTATGTAGATGACTGATAAGTCTATCCTTATGTAGATGACTGATAAGTCTATCTCTGTATAGATGACTAATAAGTCTATCTCTATGTAGATGACTAATAAGTCTATCCTTATGTAGATGACTGATAAGTCTATCTTTGTATAGATGACTAATAAGTCTATCTCAGAATAGTTGACTGATAAGTCACTCTCTTAGATAGGTGACTAATGAGTCACACTCTGTATAGGTGACTAATGAGTCACACTCAGGATAGGTGACTAATGAGTCACACTTTGGGCTATGCACCCTAATCAGATAAGTGACTAATGAATGAGTCACAAACTTGGGCTCAACACCCACAGCCATGTGATGTTGCAGTCACCTGAGCCTTTTGGCCCTAGCTCTAAGTAACTAGCCTTTAGATTAGACAAGCGCTTTTGTTTTCATCGAACTTAAGGTCGGTCAAGCATTTCATGCTTATGACGATAATGCTTATGTCGATTAGATCTAATCTTCTTGGCTTGCGTTAAACACGCTAATACCGCTCTTGACTAATAAGCCAATACCATATGACCAGTGCTCAGTACTACTGCTAAACTTGACTAATGAGTCACAACTTCACAATCAATACTGACACCATTGACGTTCCCTGACTAATAAGTCAGTGCTTCCTCAATGAGGTAATGCAAACAGACATGTATCATATGTCAAATATTCAGATATAAGGCATTTAGCATGCTTAATTAATAATCAGAAGCATAATTATAATCATGCACAATTATAGAGACTCAAGCTATGATTCATCTCATATTCAACATTCATGCCATGCCCTAATCTCATGTATCTTATGCATCACATGCATCACATATTGGGTGTAGTTTTCTTACCTCTGGTTCGAACGAGAAATAAGTTAAAAACGACCCTTGAGAACAATCAATCCTTTGATTTCGTAATGGTCACCTAGTCATAACCAAATATGAAATTCCATCAATAAAATCAACAACAAAAGGTTCATGATCTAAACCTCGCTCCCGAGACCTCGAATCATACTAACACGGTTAATAAATTCGATACCGATTCTTAAGAATTGAAACCCTGAGCCAAAAACCCTAAAAAGTACTGAAAAGAATACCCTAGGAAAATAGGATAGCGCTTCCCCCCAGGTGCTATGGCGCTACAGGCAGCCAGCCAAGCCTTGGATAGCGCTGTAGCGCCCAACCCTGGGTGCTGTAGCGCCACACCCAGGGTGTTCCAGCTCTAGTTTTTCACCCTTTGAGTTCTCCAAATTCCAAAATCCAAAAACTGATTCCAAACCTCAATCAAACCCACAAATGAACCCAAAAACCAATTCTACAAGTCTTGGGCATCAAAACCCAATCAAACTTTCCCAAAAACTTCATTGAATTCCCAACTATCAAATCCAAAATTCCAACTGAAAACTAACTGAAAAACAGGGCATAAACCAGAGATTTCATGGCTGAATTTCTTACCTCAAACTTGGGATTAGACCCTCTTCAATGGCTGAACATAATCCTAAACCCTCAAGCCTTGATTCCCTAGCTTGAATCCTCAAATGGAGCTTCAAAATTTCAAAGGAAGAAGAGGAAAAAAAGATGACCGGGGGGAAGAGGAGAGAAGCTTTTTTTTTGGTTCCTAATCCACAGACTTCCTATTTTGAATATATCCTTTGGTCAAAAGACCAAAATGCCCCTAGGTTAAATAATTTCCTTTAAAGCTAGCAAGGGCAAAATCGTCATTTCCCGTCTATCTCGTTAATTATAATTAACGTCCTCCAATTCTCATATTCCCAATATTCTAAAATACTAATAAATCATATCCCATTACCCTATAATTCCTGGTAATGTACTAATCATCAAATTATCCCGAGACTCATCCTGAGCCCGGAAAATAACCCCAATATGACCAAACCACTAACTTGCATTCAAAGATCGTCTCATGCCGAATAGCTCGAACAAATCCATATTATAATGTGGCCTAATTCATAATTCACCAACATGCATGAAAATATATAAATATCCCCTCAACAGGCCAAATTACCAAAATGCCCTTATAATGAAAGGTGGACCCATATGCATGCATTTATCATCATATAATAATATAACTGACATAATCATGCATATAATCATTTAATGGCACAATAAATCAATTATGGCCCTCCCGGCCTCCTAATCAAGGTCTCAATCCTTATTAGGAAATTTGGGTCATTACACGCACCGCGTCGTAGCCCACCAGGTGTTGCGGCACCAAGGTCATTCAGGGAACTACCCTAGCCCCTGGGTTCATGCAGGCCATGGCTCTCCAAGAATAGTGCCGCGACGCAACCTCGCAAACCCAGTTTTTCAACATTTTTCCTCTAAGCCAAATCTCACCAAACTCACCCCAAACGTGAACCAAGGCCAAAATTGAATCCCAAAACTTGTGTACCATACCTCAAACAACACAATAACACCACAACCTCAACAAAAACCCTTTTAAAACTAAAAATCATCACCTTAAGCCTCAAAGCTCAAGAAAACCAAAAACAAGTGAAAACTCAGTAAGTTTAGAGGAAGAAAACCATTACCTTAGCTTGATAAATTGACCTTTAGCTGTACTTCCTCAATCCCAACTCTATGATCACTTCTAAGTCTTTAAAGTTCAAGAATTCTTCTCAAAATTCAAGCTTCACCAAAGGGAGAGAGAGAGAGAGAGAGAGTAACGAGAGAGAGTGAGAGAGAGAGAGAGTGAGTGAGAGAGAGAGAGAGAGTGAGGACTGCTGAGTGTTTTTACTAATTTCTGAAGGCTTCTACTAGCTTAAGTCTGTCCAAAGTTAGGGAAAAGACCACAATTCCCCCAGCTCTTACTTAGCTCCTTAATGCCTTCAATTATTAAATGGCCTTTTGCCACCATTACCCGCCAGTATCAATTAACACCTCATAATTTCCAAATTAGTCACCAATTAACTTCTCATTACGCGATAAATTTCAGTAATGTACTAAATTACCAAAATACCCCTAGGCTCACCTCGAGCCGGGTATTTGACCCCGTTGTGACTAAACTTCTAACTTTCTCACTAGGATCACCTTGTTCCAACTAACTCAAATATATCCATATAATAATGTAATCTCAATCCTAAACACACATATTTACAATTATACCCCAACGGGTCAAAAATTACGAAAATGTCATTCTAATAAGAAACGGGTGAAATCTCATATTTAATACACTTAAACATGCAAACATAGTCATATCATAATATAACTCACATAAATACATGATTAACGCCCAAACGTGACTTCCACAAAGCGATATTCGTAATATAGATGGGCAGTCGATACCACAAGGAGGTAAAGAAACAAATAGACAAATAAAGCAGTTAAAAGATAAGTAATACAAGAACAGTAAAAAAAACAATATTTTTGTGGATTTTTTTATTTGAAGGATTAAAATAAAAGACAGTAAAAAATAAAAAGGCTTGGTGAGGCATCAGAGTTCCACAATATATTTTGGTCACCAATTTACTTTGATAATTTCCAAATGTATTTGAGTAATAAAATTCGATACTTAAAGTACATGCACATGTTATTGTTATGAGAAACACAGAATCGACATAATACCGTTGGCAATATGCAATAAAAGACTACTCACAAAATAACAAATTAAGATCTCATGCTAATACTATTGTTATGAGAAATCTAGAAGCAACAATATGCTTTCTCGGAGATAATGCAGTAAAAGACTACCCACAAAATAATAAAATTAATATAAATTATTTTAGTAAAACTACATAGAAAAAGCTTGACTGAATCTATATAAAACTAATAATAAATATTAATTGCATAAATAATGATAGAAATAATAAAACTCAAATATTTGAACATTAAAACACTTTTATAAATTTAAAATAAAAAGATTACAAAATACAAAACTTCACCCTTATCCTCACCAAAAAAAAACTCTAGGTTAAGTTAAAAGTCATTCTCACATTTTCCATTGAAAATGTGAGAAGACTAGGCTTAGAGATAAAATGGAGAAGATGAAATAGAGAGAAAAGATGGTAGGGAGAGAAGTGTGTAGAAAATGTGTGTTTTTCAAATAAAAACTACATCCTATTTATAGGTGTAGAATACAAATAAGCTATAGTGGAAATGACATGTGGCAAGCTACCATTAGTTGAGAGGGAAGCACATGGGCTGCTATTTTTGTTGAAAATAAGACACTTCTATTGGTTGAAATTGAAACACATGGATTGCCAATGTTTGTTGGAATGAGTTGTAATTTGACATCTCTTGTTGGTGGAGAAGAAATTGCAATGATTGGTGACATGCCATCTTCATGAATTAGATTGGGTTTTTTCAATTTGAACTTGATTTCTTCAAAATGCCAACTTTCTTCATTTTCTTCCAACTTTTACTTCCTTTTCTTTTTGCTTTATTTTATTCAACCAAAATTGTATCATTTTCCTACAAAATGAAAACAAATTAAATCCAAATGAAATATTTTATTTATAAAATATATCACATTAATTCCATGAAAATATTAATTAAAACTTAATTTATTTTGACAAATATAATCAATAAATGTGTATTTTTGACCCTTAGTCACAACTCCCAACTAGCTTATTACTAGTCCCTAGCAATTCAAGCAGATAAAAATTATTACCAAGTTGAAATAATGAAAGAAATCATGCCAAATTACTTAACAAAATGTTTAGTGAGAACTTAGAAAATGCTGTTTAAATCTATCAAAGTTGTAATAAAGAGTTTTGTGTGTGTGTGTGCACTATACAATATCAATCTTTTCATAATTCATAACACAAACAATTTTGAAAAATCACCAAGTAATAAAGTCTCAACTCCAAATCTTCACACAGGTATTGAAAATATTTTAATGGGACTGATAACACTCTTGGAGTTGGAAATATATCAATGAACGCTCAAAATGGATATTATCGTTTTAGGACAATCAATCCAAACAAGCATTGATCAAAATGTAGGTTAATCAATTAATTGGAATTCAAATGACATAAAAAACTTTCGGGATTTACAAAATAACACTAAGAGCCAAGGAAGAAAAATAAAATACAATTTTTTTTTCTAACATAAATTGAAAACAAATGTAGTAATGTTGATTTTTTTTTTTATTTCAACAAAACTACAAAATATGGAAAATGAGAAATGTTGCTCTTGCTCTTTTTTTTTATGGTATATTTCTTTTTTTATATATATATATATTTTTTGACAAGAGAACATAAATAAGAAAAAAGAAAAATACAATAGATTAAGAGAAAATTACAACAAAGGCTCTTTTAAAGAAAAATTATCCTTCTAGTAAATGTCATATTTTAAATTCCAAAAATTAATTTTTACCAACTCAATTGATCAATAAAAGTTCAAAAAGTTGTTCTCTCATTCTCACAACTCACAAAAAATAAAAATCTTTAAAACTTAGGATTTTTCTCGACTGAATGTGTTAACAATATTGGCGTACTATCTAGTATCAAAAATGAATTTTCTTTTATCCTGCGTCTCAAAAATAAAAGCGTTAACCACATTTTCAAGAAAAATAAATTGTTCAGTTTCAAAATTATGGAGAAAATTGTGTGAATGTTTCATTGCAAATATGTTTATGATTTCCTCAACGATTAAGTCTATCACATCAGTATGATAGCTTTCATTTTCCTTTAGAGTGGTTGGAAGAATTTTTGTGTGGGAAAGAGTTTCACTCCAAATGGTAATGACACTATCCTCATCGGGTTTGGTACTGGGAGTAAAGGATGGCCCTGTGGTCTCAGGTTGAGACGGTAATAAAGTTAGATTAAGTGCAATAATAACATTGGTCAATTCTGAAAGTTGAGTACTAGTTACCCTAAAATCTTCCACAAATTGTCTATATAACTCTCTTTGCGCCTCTATAAATGTGTAAAGTGTTCTTTAAGGAATTCTTATTAGTCTAGACATTATATGGAGGTTCATGGGGGAAGTTAGGAAAATTTTGCTCAAAATTCATGTGAGGTAGTGCTGGTAGTTGCACTCAGACTTCCAACTAAAATCTACGGGGTTGTTCTAGCTAGAATTATGATTCCTATGGTCGACTCTTTCATGGTCACAATAATGTTCATCATAATTTACATCGGGAGCCTTGTAACTTTCTCTATCAAACTTAGCTTCTAAGACCTCAAGTTCGCGGTATTCTCTTACACTAAGTTTTTATGCACCCCTAAAATGGCTAGTACCCTCAGTAGCACAAGAATTATTATTGTTTTTTAATGAAGAATAATAAATTGGAAAATAAAGCTCGAAATGTTTCTTTTCTTCTTCATTCATTTTTTTTCAATTTTTTTAGATAAAAACAAATCAATAATATAACATAAATTAAAAAATAATACTGAAATAAACTAAACTAAAATAAAATAAGTGACTAAAAAAAGATGAATGATAATCTCAAGAAATCTTTTCTGATGTGGAAGATCAGATAAAATTGCAACCTCAGAGCATACTTCGAGTTTCAAATGTGCTTTTTTTTTTTTTTACAAACAATCTCAAGAAATCTTTTCTGATGAGAAAGATCAGTTAAAACCGCAACCTCAGAGCATACTTTGAGTATCAAAAGATTATATATTTATTACATGGAATATTTAACTATGTAATAATGCAAGTATATTTTAAGAAATATTCTTATATGTATTGGGAAGGATACCAAGGAATCACTCTTCCTCCACTCGTTAGAACTCCCCAAGGTTCAAAAGTGAAGAGGGAACGCTAACACAAACCTTGAAGACAATTAGGAATAATCTTTGGTTTCTACTTGTAATATTATACAATTATTCCTAAAAAAAATATGTTTTTTTTTTTTTTGTATTTTTTATAGAGAAAAAAAATAAAGATAGAATTACTTACCTCTTTAGCTTTTTAAATGAGAACCTTTACTTACTATTACTTCCCCGACAACAACGCCAAAATTTGATTAACGCCCAAACGTGACTTCCACTAAGCGGTAGTCGTAGTATAGATGAGCAGTCGATTCCACAAAGAGGTAAAGAAACAAAGAGACAAATAAAAAGGATAGAAGACAAGTAATATAATAACAGTAAAAAGAAACAATATTTTTGTGGATTTGTTTGTTTGAGGGATTAAAATAAAAGATAGTAAACAATAAAAAGGCTTGGTGAGGCATCGCGGTTCCACAATATATTTTGGTCACCTATTTACTTTGATAATTTGCAAATGTATTTGAGTAATAAAATTCCATTCTTGAAGTATATGCACATGTAATTGTTATGAGAAACCTAGGATTGCATAATACCATTGACAATATGTAGTAAAAGACTACTCACAAAATAACAAATTAAGATCTCATGCTAATACTATTGTTATGAGAAATCTAGAAGCGACACTATACCATATCGACAATAATGTAGTAAAAGACTACCCAAAAAATAATAAAATTAATATAAATTATTTTAGTAAAATTACATAGAAAAAGCTTGAGTGAATCTATATAAAATTAATAATAAATTTTAATTGCATAAATAATGATAGAAGTAATAAAACTCAAATATTTGAACATTAAAACTCTTTTATAAATTCAAAATAAAAAAAATTACAAAATACAAAGCTTCACCCCTATCCTCACCAATAGAAAACTCTAGCCTAAGTTAAAAGTCATTCTCACGTTTTACAGTGACAATGTGAGAAGATTAGGCTTAGAGATATAATAGAGAAGAAGAAATAGAGAGAAAAGATGGTAGGGAGAGAAGTGTATAGAAAATGTGTGTTTTTCAAATGAAAACTACATCCTATTTATAGGTATTGTTTACAAATAAACTATGGTGGAAATGACATATAACAAGCTACCATTGGTTGAGAAGGAAGCACATGGATTGCTAATTTTTGTTGAAAAGAAGACACTTCTATTGGTTGAAAATGAAGCACATGGATTGCCAATGTTTGTTGGAATGAGTTGTAACTGACATCTCTTATTGGTGGAGAAGAAATTGTATGGATTAGTGATATGACATCTTCATGAATTGGATTGGACTTTTTCAATTTGGGCTTGACTTTTTCAAAATGTCAACTTTATTCATTTTCTTCCACTTTTACTTTCTTTTCTTTTTGCTTTATTTTATTCAACCAAAATTGTATCATTTTCCTACAAAATGAAAACAAATTAAATATTTTAATTCATTTAATATATCACATTAATTCAATGAAAATATTTATTAAATCTTAATTTATTTTGACAATTAAAATCAATAAATGTGAATTTTTGACCTTTAATCAATGCATAATTAATCCAATTATTTCATATATAAGCACATAACATTCCAATATTACTCTCCTAAGCCCCCTAATCAAGGCACTAAGCCTTATTAGGAATTTTGGAATTTACAAGTAGGGCAGGCATATGAGGACCACGAGGGGATTCACATGTCTCCATGACTAGGAGTACTCATGGACATTACTGTACCACCCCGGTAGTGCGTCGAAGTGTGCTACCAGAGGTTTATGGGTATAGTTATCTTGGCCTGTCAGGATGCCACTTGCATGGAACGTGGCCCCAATCCTCCGAGAGACATCGTGGTGCACCATGGCCACGAGTCTCGACACGAGATGGTACGAGGAGTCATTCGTGTGACTTGTTAGCATGCAAGCATTGGAGGGTGCACTATGATTGAGTAAGACAGAGGTCCAGTGTGTGCTACTAGTCTGGCAGCTAGTCTCGAGGGTCTGCCAACATAATTGAAGGCATGGTTCCTTAAGGATTGGACCATGGATGGATGAGAGTCCTTGGGCCGTGATGGGAAATATTTGAATGGTATCGAATGGGGCATGATGAGAGGCCCTGACACGTCAGCTTGGTGTTGGCTCTTGGCCACACATGCTACCCTGGCTTGTGCATGTCTGGTCGGTGTTGGAATTTGCCTTGCCATAGTGAGAACCTATGGACAGTGCGAGTGTCTTTGCTAGAGAGCCTTGATGCATGGATGCACTCATAGACGCTTGAGAGCATGACTTGGTGGGATTTGTTCGAGAGACAGAAGTGTGCAGAGGCACACGATTGCGCAAAAAAATGTGCCCATTATTATCCAAATGGTTGGAAGGCTGACCTTTGCTCAGAGGAGTCAAGGTGTTACACGGGCATTTTCGCGGTCAAAATGTTAGCCTGTGATAGTGGTATCACAACCAAGTTTATCTCAAGTTGGGGTGAACCTGGTTCGCCCATCCTAGAGTGAATGTAGGCATGGAGAATGATCAAGAATGTCCAGATGCTTGAACATATGTCGTTGAGCCTTTTAGTCACCTAGAAAGGATTAGTAAGCTGAGACGGGATGAGACTTGGTTGCTCTTCTGCGTGGGAATACTAGACATCCTAGAGAGGGGACAAGTTATGGTTGCTTCAAATCAGAAAGTTCAGGGATGTTAGAATGACAACAACCACGGGGAATTGTGGAGAGGTGCTACATTAGAGTTGGGTCTTGTTGACATGTGACAAGGTTTGATCAAGAGGTCAAGGCTATATGCTTGGTGCACTATGTCGAGTTTGCCTGAGTGACATTGTAAGTTGCAAGAGGCAATTCTGTTGAAAAGGAAACTTGAGGCAAAAGTGTGGAAGCATGATAGTGGTCATCAAACGCTTAGTAGTCATGACAATGGTCGAGAGTGGACAACTTTGAGGAATTAGATAAAGATGAACATGAAACACTCCAGTTTCTACTTGTGTGCAAAAGGGCATCACATGGAGACTAAGATAGCAGTGGTCGTGATTGTCAGAGGATAGTCGTACTTGGAAGTGTTTGCATGTTATCGTGTTTTGACCCGGAGGGGAGGCGCTGAGACAATGGATTGGGTCGTGTTGGCTCACAGAGATGTTAACCGTGTTGGTATTAAATGATCAAATCAGAGGTACGCAATAAAATATATGGACCATTTTTAATAATTAATATCAGCCAGAATCATACATATATATAAATATTAATTCACATACAAAACATATAAGAGATTACCTCTTGTAGCTTATTAAGTGTCATTGAATCTTTTTGTATAAAATCAACAATTTTCCTATCACGTGTTCTGAAAGCTCACACCTTGATCTTCCAGACCAATCATCAAACACACAAGGGCGTGTGTGGGCACGTAAGATTCAAAAGGTTGATTTATGTGACTCTCTAGATGTACTCAACATATGAGATCTAGAGAGGTTTGACTGAGAGAAGAGGAGTTGAATAGTTTTCAGGTTTGAGAAAACTATTGCTTTTCTTAGAGAGAGATGGTCTAAATTTTAATCGCTTAAAAATTCCTTAATGAATAACCCCTTTTTTGGAAAGTAACGTATTATTAGATTTATAAAAATAATTAATCTAACTAATTAATGTTTATTTTATTAAAAATAAAATTAAAATTAAAATTGAATAGACATTTATATTAACTTATTTATTTAAATTATATTTAAAAGGAATAATTAAATAACTGATTAAACAAATAATTTGAAATTCAAAATTCAAATCCCAGGGATGTGGAATCCCTGTGTGTGGCACCACACATTCACTGTACAGCGAGTGTGTCGCCCACATCAATTAGTGTTTCCCTAATTTTTCTCATTTGTTTGTTTAATCAACTTTTAAGACAATATATTTATCCCAATATAAATATCAATTAATTTAAAATTAACTTTATGTTAATATATCAATTTAAATTAAATAAATAAATATCATATTATAAATAAGATATTTATTATTCTCTCTCTACATATTAATCCAAACAAGATTAATATTAATTTTAACCTATAGTTTTTCAAAAATAAATACAATATAGTTAGATAATTAATTAATTCATAATTAATCAATTACCCATAACTATCACATAATTATTTTCTTACATTGGAAAATTAATTCATTTGCAATTAAGTAATTTTCTCTACAAATATTTCTTTTGACATCATTACCCTTGACAGTGTAAGATAAAGGTCATCTCGGGACCATGGACCTATAATACGAAGCTCCAATAAACCAGATTATTCATTAAACTCTTTAATCTAATAATCTTATTTATTATTTCCATGATTTCTCCACTATAAATATGGAGTTGCACTCTAGGTGTCTATAAAATTATATTTACATAGTTTTCTCTTGTAGTCCATTGATATACTCAATAAATATAGTTATGTCCTCCATTTATTGGTTTGTTAATTAAAGCTGGTCAAAAATATCGTTTTACCCTTCTAATTACCTCTTGATCCTTAAGTACCATTAATTCACTAGTGAATAATTAATCTATAATAAAATTATAGATTTGACCTCAATAACTATTTTTATATAACTAAAATTATGTCAAATGAATAATTTAAAAATAATTAAATAATGTTTTAAAAATATATTTATTTAGAAAATAATTTGTATTAATATTTTAATACTAAAAAATATTATTTAATTTTTCATAAATATATTATATTAAAAATATAATGTAAAATAATATTTTAATATTCATAATTAACAAATAATTTATATTAATATTTTAATATTAGATCGTTTAAGGCATAAAACACATTATATATATAATATATGCATATAAAATATATTTAAATAATGTTAAATAATATTATAATATTCATAATTAAAAAATAAATCATATTAATATTTCAATATAATTTTTTTGTTTTATTAAAATCTATCAAGCAAATAATATATATAATATAGAGTAAATTGCGACTAAAATACTCAATATTTTTTATATGTTGCACTTTTATACCAATATTTTTTTTTTCCGGAGGTAAATATACTCAACGTCTTCAAAATTTTGCACTTTTATACCAAAATTTTTTTTGCAGTAAATATACTCAATATTTTTAAAATGTTGCACTTATATACTTTTTTTTACTATTTTGAGAAATAATAGGAAAGTGAAAGAAAAATATAGGGTTTTAATTATATTTAAATTATCTTCACTTCCTTATTCTTTCTCAAAATAATAAAATAAAAAATTTAAGATTTTATAATTAATCAAAATAAGTATTTTAGCCGTAATTTACTCTATAATATATGTGCACATAAATTAATTTAAAATCACACATATTATTCTAGAAAGTTAAAAGGAAAAAAATAAAAAATGTGGAACTATTTAACTCACCCTAAACACATATTATATATATATATATATATATAATATTTATGTAAAGTGGTATATTATTGTAAAAAGTTAAAAAAAAAAGTTTGGGACTATTTTAACCCACCCTTTAGTTGGGTTAAAATAGTCCCCTAAATATGCGACTGTTTTGAGCATTGGACAAAAGAGTCCACTTCCTATATACTTACCAAACACATGACTGGACACATTTATCCATTCCCAAACGTTTGTCCGACCTAACAAACAGGCCCTAAGAGAATCGATCTGTTTGGAAAGTATGAATTCCATTATTGTAATTTATGTTCCCAGCCATCCATGATATTGATCCAAAACAAAATCATTAGCCTCATTATACTAAGAGACATTAACGAGTGAATCAAAAGATCTAATAAACACAAACAAGAGTTTATGAATACTCAGGATTTAGACTGATCTAAAAATGATCATCTACTATGATAAGAATTAAATATTTATGTCAAACGGTAAGTTTATAAAGATAATTAATTCTCATCGGTCCTGTCATATATAATCTCTATTATATACAACACCTTTATTAAGATGTCTATTCACATCAGTATTCTGAATTTAGATTACTCATATCTCGTATGCTTAGCAAACCGTACTAGTAACCATTCATTAAGGATTCCATACTTTAATATGTTACTTACTATTTGATTCATTATATATGATTTTAATTCTCTCGTACTAATACAAGATCACATTCTCATGAATGAATAATGAATTTTCTTGATATTAACGTATAATTAATTCAAACAATAATTATAACATTCAAATATAATAAAATCGTCATTTTATTTAAATTCAATAAAATGTCTTTACATGCTTTTAGGGCATTAATCCTAATAAACCGGAGGGCTGCATCAAGGATACTTAAAACTGCAGGAGGGCTGAAGGAGGCCAAGATGGTGCTAGAGTCTAAATACGGGCCGGAGGGCCTTGCTATTGGGACTTAGTGACCATATGAGCCTATAGAAGCTGAGAAGTTGCGCTAGAGTTTGTATGTGGCCAGAGGGTTGCATCGAGAGAAACTTAGTGCTTTTTGGAAGCCCGGGGGGGGGGGGGGGGGGGTGTTGGGGGCGAGATGCTAGTATGGATCAAATGGATAGCTATTTGGACAGTGCACTCATATGGGAATCGACAGTGGTGCTACATGAAGTACTTGATTCAAGAGTCACATTCTGCGAGGCGCACTTCTAGATTTGTTGTGTGCATGAAGAGTTTGGGTGATTAGACCTTCTTATGTGTGGGCAAGTTGTCAAGGACGCCAACAGTTGAAGTGGGGGAAAGACCTTCACGATTCGAACATCCAAATAGTAGACCAATTTTTCACTACAAAGCATCGAAATAAGTCATCACAGAGATCGTTAGCTGTTCAGAATGTAAAAGTTAAGAAGACTCAGAGACAAAGACAAAGCCAATTACCTAGGGTAAAAGTCGTTAAGGCTCAGGTACTGAGGTAACATCAGTGCAACATTTGCCTAAGGTAAAAGTTAGCGTGACTCAGGTACTAAGGAAACACATAGATGTCGAGAAGAGAAGAATCAAAATGACCGATGCATTAGTTCAACTTCAGACCTCAAGGGTGAGGTAGTGTGCAGTCAAGTTGGTCAAGATTTAGCAGGCTGTTTGGAGTTAGACGAGGTTTATTTGGAGGCAAAACTTGAGACACGTTGCTGAGAGTTAGCATGAGAACGAGCCAGAAGGCAGTACAGTGGTTTTGAATGATATCAGATCATTGGCCACATTGTAGATGCTTAGAGGAGCAATTATGCTTATGGTCAGGAGTGGCCATTTTGCATCAATTCGTGGGTATGCAGTAAGGCTGGAGGGCCAAAAGTCTAAAAGACTACTTCGCAAAGTTTGTGTGCAAAATGCACTAGATACTGCATAAAGGCTACAGTTGGCGTGAGTGTGTAGAATCTCAGAGGAGCAGTTATGCTTACAGGAGTAGCCATTTCTCATCAAGCAGTGGGTAAGAAGTAAGGCAGGAGAGCCAAAAGTCTTAAAGACTACTTCGGGAAGTCTGTGTGCAAGTGTGCACTAAATGCTACAGTCGACATGAGTGTCGCGTTCGAGAGAGATGCATCATGATTTTCGACTGATGACAAGAGTGTTAGGATCGAGTTTTCCATGGATTTTTCTTACGACATGTCTAGATGGACTTGTCTAAGAGAGGCATGCCTTTAAACGAGAGGATGTTTCTTAGGTGCCGTTGGGAATAGGGGGTTTGTGAACCTCACCCTGAGGGGTGCACCTTAATTTCATCCTTATCAATAAGAGTTTGCATTGGAAAGTTGGTGGGGAAGCTTCAATCAGAGGATGTGTTGGCTTCAGGGTCAATGTTGCAAGGGCTACTTGGTTAACTGGAGGGACGTCATGATGGACTCGTAGGAGTTCATGTCTGCAAGAAGTATTCAAGTGTAGAGGCACTACTTCATGGGAGAATTCTAAATAGCGATGGTGGCATGGGGTCTTTGATCGAGTCCAAAGGTGGATGTGGGAGATCATCACTAAGTGGGTGGTTCTACAGTGGTAGAGGGACTAGTGCAGACTTAAGATTTGGAAGAAGCATGGAGTGAGCTTAGGAGTCGAGGCATGAAGAAGACTGGCCAGCGATCTGTTGATGAGGGCAGCGAAAATTGAAGTGGGGGAGAGTGTAACATGCTGGCCTTGAGGGTATGTTACTGTAATGCCCCAAATTTCCTAATAAGGTTGAGGACCTTGATTAGGAGGCTGGGAGGGCCATAATTGATTTATTATGCTATTTAATGATAATATGCATGTTTAGGTGTATTAAATATGCATGTGAACCTATTTGTGATTAATTGGGTGATTTTCATATTTTGGCCATTTCGGGCATTTTTGGCATATATGTGAAATGGGCGTGGTGCTTTGTTATTATTTGGTTATGCCAGGGTTACCCAGCACAAGACGATTCTAGGAGGTAAGCTAGTGGGAAAGTCACAACGGGATTTAAGCTTGACTTGGAGTAAGTCAAGGGGTATTTAGAGCATTACCGGGTTATTGGGTAATGAGAATTAATATTTGGTGATAAATTGGGAGTTAGTAAGACCAGGGGGAAATTCTGGAAGTTTTGACTATAATGTCCCCGGGGGTGTTTTCGGGACCCCGAGCATTAGGTTTTATTGGAAGCTACTTAAGCTTGAAGTAACCTTTTAAGAAAATAAAAAGAACGTTCTCTCTCTCTGAAGTTCCCTTTTCGTCTCCCGATCGCGTTTTCAAAGATAACTTGAGTTCTAGGACTCGGATTCAAGTGAGGATCGAGGCATAGAAATCCTAAGGAGAATTAGAAGCTTATTAGATGGAGGATTTAGTTGGAAACAACTCAATTGGAGGTAATTCAAGTTTAAGTTTTAAGTTTTTAAGCTTGAATTGGATTTTGTGAATCGTTGAGTTTTTAGGTTGTTTGAACCTCAGGTTTTGGACCATTGGGGAGTTTGGGAACTTTGATTTGATGATTGGGAATGTTTAGACATGTTTTTGGGAGGTTTTGAAAGGTTAAAAACGAAGAAAAATGGCTGCCCCGAAGTTGGGCCGCGGCCCTTGCTAGATGAAGCAGGTGCCCTGTTTTGCTCTTGCTAGGCGCCGCTGCCCTTGGTGTTGGGCTCCGTGGCGCTTGCCTCTGGTTGTGCTGGGGGCCGTGACTCAAGGTTCTAGGGCCGCGGCTCAGGCAGGCTTTTGAGCCTGTTTGGGTGTTTTGATGCCGAGAACATGGTTTTAGGCCTCGGGATCATTCCTACTACCCGGATTAGTGAGGATTGATGTCTTGGAGGCTAATTTTTAGTTCAAGGGTTGGTTTTAAAACTTGAACTCATTGGATCACCATTTGTGGTTGTGACTAGGTTATCACTAGAGGCTTGAAATCAGGATCGTGCTTGTGGCTCATTTGTTGGTAACCTGTGCTTGGACCCAAGGTAAGAAAACTGCACCCCATGTGTGACATGCATGGCTATTTATGATGCATGTTGGATGTTTAAATGTAAACATTGATAGCATAATGAATGCTTGGAAACTTTGCCCACATATGATTATTACTGAGGCATGCTGGATGATTAAGTGTGATGCATGTGATGCACGAGAAACATGTGATTAGGGCATGCCATGAATGATGAATATGAGAGTGGTCAGAGCTTGAGTCTCTGTGTTTGTGCATGATCATTATTATGCTCACAATTGTTAAGTAAGCATGTTGAATGCCTCTTCTTTGGATGTGTGACATATGATATATGTTTGATAACATTGCTTACTTGTGCATCACTCTGACTAACTAGTCAGAATTGGCAAAGGTGTTAGTATCAACTGTGAAGCTGTGACTTATTAGTCAGGTTCGGCAGTGGTACTGGGCACTGGTCACATTGGGCTAACTCACTAGTCAGGACGGCCTTAGCGTGTTCCACGCAAGCCATGTCGATCAGATCAAATCGACCTTTCTGCATTGAATGACTCAAAGAGCATTAATGCAGGACCGACCCCAAGTTCGATGAATATAAACAAGCGCTTATCTAGCCAAAGGCTAGTCATTTAGAGCCAGGGCTAGTGAGCCCTGTGACTGTTAGGTCACATGGCTATGGGCACCGGCCCTCAGTGATATGCTTGTCAGTCACTCATCTGATAAGAGCCATTGCAGGAAAGCCTAGGTAACGGTGTCGTTACACGGCTATGGGCACTGGGCCCCTAGTGACTTGTTTGTCGGTCACTCAGTATGGTTTAACAGGACCTCAAAGTGATATTCACTCATCTGGTCAGAGCTATAAGCTCTGTATGATCATTTTGATCATCATATGCATGGCTTTGGGCACTGAGGCCCTAGTGACTTGCTTGTTGGTCACTCAGCATGGTTTATCGGAACCTCAAGTGTTGAGACACTCATCTGAATAGGGTTGACTTGATGGTCATCCAATCAGAAGGGCAGGTTTTCTTATCTGAGCCCCTAGTGACTTGTTTGGCAGTAACTCAGCATGGTTTACCAGAACCTCAAGTGTTGCGACACTCATCTAGTTAGGTGTGACTTGAGGGTCCTCCAATCAGAAGGGAAGGATTTCTTATCCTGAATACCCCAGCATTGTTTGAATTCATTTGCATGCTCGAATAAAGCTAAGATTGCTAGGCATGCCAGATATGATTTGATATCATGATATGACTGTTCATGAGCATATGAGTTTTCTTGCTGGGCTTCGGCTCACGGTTGCTTTGTGGTGCAGGTAAAGGCAAAAGGAAGCTCGACCATCCTTGAGTTGGAGAGCTTAGGTGATGACGTGTACATATGCAGCTGCTCGACCAATACTTGGGCGAGGTTTAAAAGAGGAACTAGGGTTAAACCCTGTTTTGCCGCTTAGAACGGCCTGTTGTAAATATTTTCTTGTAATAGACTCTAAAATTATATTTTTGGGATTCCAATGTATACAGTAAACGTTCTAGTGAAACGTTATATCTTAACCAAAAATTTTAATCCCTAAACCGCTAATCATACTTAGTTACACATTTATGGCCAAACGACTTGATTAGCGAGTTTAGCACTGTTTGCAATGTGCACTGTAGCGGTCCCTGGAGTTGGGGCGTTACAGTTACAAGCTAGGTTGGTGCTCGGTCAGAGGCGCACGCGAGGGTGCAAGCTGGTGAGCATGTCGATGCCTAGTTTGTACGGCTATGGCATTTTCGTAAATATCTTCAATATTGCTCGGACATGGACGAGACTTGGTAGTTTCCATATTTATGGGTCAATGAACGTATTGGTGCAACTGAATTTGGGATATTAGGAGAATTGGCGAGCAGAGATCCAAATATGTCTCCCAACCAAAAATCATATATGTTCCTGGTAGAAGGCTAAGAGCTCAAAAGACTCTTTGTAGGGGGAGCACCTGGTGTCAGCTCTTCACCACCCCTTAGCGCAGGTGCGTTAAGTGAGCTACTACTAGTTGGGAGGACTAGTAGGGTGGGCATATGAGGACCACGAGGGGACTCACATGTCTCCATGAGTAAGAGTACTCATGGACATTACTGAGCCGCCCGGGTAGTGCGTCAAAGTGTGATGCTAGAGGTTTATGGGTACGATTCCCTTGGCCTGCCGAGATGTAGCCCACATGGAACGTGGCCATGAGTCTCGACACAAGATGGCATTTGTGGGACTTGTTAGCATGCAAACATTGGAGGGTGCACTATGCTTGAATATGATAGAGGTCCAGTGTGTGCTACTAGTCTGGCAGCTAGTCTCGAGGGCCTACCAACATAATTGAAGGCATAGTGCCTTGAGAATTGGAGCATGGATGGATGAGAGTCATTGGGCCACGATGGGAACCATTTGGTTGGTATCAAATGGGGCATGACGAGAGGCGTTGGCACGTCAGCTTGGTGTTGGCTCTTGGCCACACATGCTACCTTGGCTTGTGAATGCTTGGGTGAACATCAGTGTTGGAATTTTCCTTGCCATAGTGAGAACCTATGGACAGTGTGAGTGTCTTAGCTAAAGAGCCTTGACGCATTGATCCACTCATAGATGCTTGAGAGCATGAATTATCGGGAGGTGTTCGGGAGACAGAAGTGTGTAGAGGCATATAGTTGTGCGTAAAATATGCCCATTATTATCCGAATGGTTGGAAGACTGACCTTGACTCAGAGGAGTCAAGGTGCCACACGAACATTTTCGCTGTGAAAATTTCAACCTGTGACATTGGGAAGCTTAAGGTGCCAAATAGCAACATCATGGCACAAGCTCTCTGATGTTGAGGTCGATATAAGCACAGGTCGTTGGGAAATTAAAGAGATCGTTTAGCGAGAGCTCTAGGTCATCTGGACATAGTTCGAGTAACCTGATATGCAAATCGACTTATCCTGGAATCTTTTAGCTAGCGCATTAAGATTTTAGCTTGCAGCCGACATACAGAATACACAAATACTGATCCCTGAAGACTTGAGATTTATATTCGTATTTATAATATTGTAATATTGCCTAGTAAATGTATACTATCAGACAATTAATGTATTAACTATAATAATAAGAAATTACTCAATTTTATAAGTTACTCAAACCTGTCCATTAATCCTCTATAAATAGAGAGGAAATGGACAGGAAAAATGAGGAAAACTCTGGAGAAATTATCATAAACAATTACCTTGAGAGAAATACAATAATAATACAGACTCATTGATCGAATTTTAATCCTAAACCACGTAAAGTTGTGTGTGTTCTTTCTTTACGGTTTAGTGCAAGCCTAATACTCTCACAAATTTCTTAATTCTAATTTGACGAAAAATCGTGTCAACATACTTAATATTATGTAATATAGGCTAAGATTTCACCAAATTACATAAATAATTTTTAATAAGAAAATTTGTGAAAAAAATCAGTAAGTAATCTAAAATGTTGTACTTAAGTCACTAAGTAGTTTTTTTTTTTGCTGCAAAAATCATATTTTACACCAATTTTAATTAATAAACCTAAAAAATATATATTTCTAAACGCTACAGAAAATACCATCTCTTGTATGTATGGGTAAATTTTATTCAATATTTGAATGGCAATTGTGTTTCAATAGAGAAGATCTAAATTAATTTAAAAAATCAATAATAATTAGTGATTATTTAATATTTATGAAGAATATATAAATTTCTTTATTATTGTCCAAATCATGTACTATAAACAATTTTTACCATTGCACGTGCTTAGAAAATAGTCATTAATTATCACTTAATAAATCATAATAATTAGTAACTATATTATAAATAAAAAAATAGTTATTTATTGTGTTACTAAATTTGACGGTTCATATATTTTGTGTCAAATTTAGTACAACTTTTAGTATGTATCAAATTCTGCACACTTTTTAGAAGGCAAAATACTATTTTGGCCCCTGTATTTTTTCCCGAATACACGATCAGCCCATGTGTTTTGTTAATTGACAATTCGAACCCTGTGTTTTTCAAAATGGATCAAAATAGTACCCTAGACCTGTTTTCGGACAAAATATTTTCAATTATAAGACCAATTCTCTGGTCGATAGTGAGGCGATGAGTTCAGAGAATTGGAGAAAGTGGTCGAGGAAATGAGAATGAAAAATTATATTTGAAATTTTTTAGATTAAAATTGGGTATAAGGTACTATTTTGATCAATTTTATAAACACACAAAATTCGAACTGTCATTTAATAAAACACAGGATGATTGCATATTTGAGAAAAACACAAGGCCAAACTGATATTTTCTTCGTTTTAGAATAATATTAAAGTGATATTTTTATAAAATGTGCTAAAATATAACAAAAGCACCTCCTTTATGATATTATACTGAAAATGCTTTAACACCAATTATATTTGAAGGATAGCAATGGGAGTTTAGGTTAGGTAAGGCTTAAATTTTTTATATAAAAAATAAATATTTTGTTAAAGAGAAACTAAATTTAACTATACTGTCATTAAAAAAACACACACTATACATCAGAATATTAATGTGAGAGATATTGAAAGAGAAGTTACTAAATGGGAAGAGAGTAAATTTGGGTAAGTATTACCTTTCCTTTTTAATTGAAACTGCTTTGTTTTTTTTTTTACATTGTATAAATATTAAAAAGTTTAAAAGTAGTGACCAAATCTTTAAAAATATAAATATAATTGTACTAAAATTGTAAATATAAAAAATTACTATAAAAAGTGTGATAAAGTTTTTTTTTTAGTTACTAAGAAATGTAAATTTCTCTATTTTTTTTTTAGAAGTGGCTCTAGCTTCTCTGGAGCCAAGTAAGGACAATGAAAGTTTTAAGAGAAGAATATTAATGATAAAGCAAATGTGATTTCCACTGAATAATAAAGCATCATCGTCTGCCACAGTGTGTGTTGGAGGTATTTTATTTTATTTGTGTTAGTGATTTAATACTCAGTACTTGATATTGTCAAATTGATAATTTTTTTTATATATATATATAATAGTTGTGATGATAAAATTAATTGGATTATCTTTTCTTTAGTATTTTCAATATCATTAGGAAAATTTCATGTTCTATGCATACTAACATATTGAAATTTTTTAATATGTTAACATAAACATTCCTTCTACTAATGTGTCTCCTACCATATTTTGGAAAAATACCCCTCACATTCAAATATTCTCTCTCTCTCTTAGTCTGAACTTTATCTCACTCTCTAATGTCTCTCATTCTCTTACCCTCTCTCTCATTCTAATCTTGTAGATCTAGAAAAAATATAAAAATTAAAAAACAATCATCTGAAACAGACATTTGAGTGAAAATATATGAATTTCCAAAGTTTTTCATCAAATTTCAATGCAAAACATCGATTTTGCATCTGAAAAGCATCCTTTTGGCCAAAAATCAAGTTTTTATGATTGCATCGCAAAAGTATCGAAACACCATCGATTTTGCATTGAAAAAGCATCGTTTGGGCCAAAAAACAAGTTTTCATGATTGCATTGCAAAAACAACGAAACACCATCGATTTTGCATCGAAAAAGCATCATTTTGGCCAAAAGCCAAAATTTCATGATTTAATCGCAAAAGCATCGAAACACCATCGAAATTGCACTGATTTTACATCGAAAAAAATCGTTTTGGCCAAAAATCAAGTTTCATGATTGCATCGCAAGAGCATCGAAACGTCATCGATTTTGCATGAAAAAAGCATCAATTTGGCCAAAAATCAAGTTTTCATGATTGCATCGCAAAAGCATCAAAACATCATCGATTTTGTATCGAAAAAGTATCGTTTTGGCCAAAAATCAAGATTTTATGATTGCATCGTAAAAGCATCGAAACACCATTTATTTTGCATCGAAAAATATTGTTTTTTATGCTTTTGCGATGCAATTTTTTTGGCAAAAACAATGCTTTTTCGATGCAAAATTGATGGTGTTTCGATGCTCTTGTAATGCAATCATGAAACTTCATTTTTGGCCAAAACGATACTTTTTCAATGCAAAATTGATGCAATTTCGATGCAATTTCAATGCAAAATTGATGGTATTTCGATGCTTTTGCAATGCAATCATGAAAATTGATTTTTGGCCAAAACGATGCTTTTTCAATGCAAAATCGATGGTATTTCGATGCAAAATCAATGGTGTTTCGATGATTTTGCAATGCAATCATAAAAACTTTTCTTTTGGCTAAAATGATGATTTTTCGATGCAAAATCAATGGTGTTTCGTTGCTTTTGCAATGCAATAATGAAAACTTGATTTTTTGCCAAAACAATTATTTTTCGATGAAAAATCGATTCAATTTCAATTATTCGCACTGAAATTTGACAAAAACTTTGAAGGTTCATATCTTTTCACTCAAATGTCTATTTCAGGTGATTTTTTTTTTTAAATTTTGCTATTTTTTTTCGAGATCTACAAGATTAGAATGAGAGAGAGAGAGTGATAGTGTGAGATATATGAGAGAGAGAGAGAGAGAGAGAGAGAGAGAGAGTTCAAACTGAGAGAGAGAGGGAGTGTTTGAATGTCAGGAGTATTTTTGTCCAAAAAATTGGAACTGCCATATATTTAGAATAATAACTTATGTTGGCATTTTAAAAGGCATATACCCTGTCATTTCCCTTTGATTAAGCTTCAAGGAAATATTAAAATATGAATGATGTTGAAATATTTATCAAGTTTTTCTTAAAATTATAATTTGGGATTTAAAGAAGAAAATTTAAATTAAATTAAATTATGACAGAAATATAAATAATTTGTTTATAAATACATTGTTTTTTTAACCATAAATATTATGAAAATTCATAATATTATCAAATTATTCTATCTCATTTATTTTCTTGTAAATATATTATTTTATATTATATATATAATAAAAGTGTCCAATCAAACTTATTTTTAGGCTCGGCTACAGTTTACATGTACGTACTAACTTAAAAGAACAATACCCAGTAAAATAATGTTGTTAGAGAATATATTATATTATGAAAATATGAAAAAAAGTTAAATACAACCTTATGCAAAAATTCAGTAGATAAGGTGTTTGATAAAAGTAATGTTACAATTTAATTGCACAAAATACAAGTAAATAGATGAAAGAAGATGTAGAAGAAGCATACAACTCAAATCATAAATGATGCAAATAAAGATGAAGACAAGAATAAAGAAATAACGAACAAGAACTCTCACACAACCAAAGTGTATAGTAGTGAGGATCACCAACTTGAACAAGATTCAAGACCTTTGTCCAAAAGCTTATTTCCCCTATTCTCTAAGCACTAAGAGATCTCTTAAAAAAATAACTCTATGGAATTATCAAGCCTCTATGGTATATGTTTAAGCCAAGTGCTTTGTGGATAGAAAATTGTGTCTTACAAGTTAGCACTAGGCTCTTATTTATAGAGTTTTGAGATACACTTTGAATTTCAAATTCCACCAACCCCATGGTTGTTATCAATGTTTAATTTGATGTTTATAGAATTAAAATGAAGATATGAGAGTTACTTGGGATGTTAGAATAGTTCAAATTGGAGAAAAATCAAAATTGGAATAGGCTGTCAGCACCCCAGGCCGCGGCCAGACTAGCCGCGGCCACTGGCCTCTGTCTCCCAGGCCGCGGCCAGGGATAATCAGTGGTCGCCGCCAGAATCCATTTTTAGCTCCCAATTTTTCACTTTTCCAAAAAACGTCCCAATATCTTCCCACGTGATTTTGTAACCTCTAGACACCTCATGAGAGTTAAAAACATGTCTTCAACAACCATAATACATAATGGCTCTATGAAATTCAAACACATATGTGTAACTCTCAATCTACACATTATTGTGTAATATTTGAAAGTTACAAATTTGTAATTGATTTTATAACTCCAAAATTTGTTATATTTGAGCATACACATGTGCCCAATCTGGTAACTCTTAATAATATGTTATAAGGTGTGACAAATCACATTTTGTCGCATTATTTAATCTAGCATTATATTATATGAAATAATATAACATTCCCCCACTTCGATTAAATAATCAATTTTTGTAACACTTATTTAATCAATAAAAAATTATATTAAAGTGTAATATTCTCTCACTTGATTAAGTAATCACTCTCTATAGAAACATTTGCATTGGTGCATAAAGTAAAATGTCTTTCGACTTGAATTTTACCTTAGTGTAATTATCACAAACTTTGTTGAAATTTTGGTTGCCGAAGCATTGAACCACTATTCCTTGATAACAAAATCGTGATAACACACACATCTTTGCTATGTTCACTTGAGACCTCAATGTCTCGCTTTTGCACCGTTAATGGCCATGTGCACATTCCATTCATAGACTTTTCATGAGAAAGACTCACAATTCTCATGAGGGAGGCACCGCCCCTAGGTCTATATAGGTAGAACTCTTACAGTATTTTGTTACCCTAAAATACTTGTCTTTTCAAGATCGATTCTATTAAAAAAAATCTTTTGGTTTTAACACTATTTTTTGGTAACACACTAGTACTCATATCTCAGATGAGACAAAATTTTTTAGTACTATTACTATTCACTTAATTGACTTGTTATCACCTATTGAACATAATACTAGTTTGGTTACTAGTATTAAGATAGGTTACCATCAACCACATATCTCTATAGGGAGACTAAGTCCCATCCCTTGAGATGTATAAATGATTCCATTTGAGTCATTTCTCTTCTAATGTATGCATACTTAATCATTCTCTCATTATTTTATTCAAACCTTGTTGCTAGCTATAGTTTAATTAAAATAGTTACACCATTAAAATAGTGAGTTTGACCATAGTCAACACCCCCACTTTTTATACTTCAATATGCAAGATAAACTTTTTATTGGATATTAATTCTAGAAACCTCTTTGTTTAAAAAATTATCATTTATGTTTTAAATTGATTCCTTCTTGAATCAAATATCTTACAAACAATAACTTTAGACATCAAGCATGTCTAGATTTATTCATCCTATAGACATATAGCCAAAGTAATTTTGAATTTGGAATTCCAAATCACCTATTTGATAGGATGACCAAATTAATCAATCATTATCAACAAAAAAAATTGATTAAACTTCAAGCATCACCCCCACATTTCTCACATAGAGTGAAAATATAAATTTTATATAGAAATCTTATTATTTCGATTAAGTCATTTATCCTCCAAGATAAATCTAGACTTATAATTCTCAAAGTTCATCATTATTCCTCAAGCCACATGATAAACTCACAATAGATCAAAATAAACAAACCTCAATGTTAGTTTATTTGATTTATTTACTTGCTAAAGCAAGACACGTTTCTTTTTCACTCAAAAAACTTTTGTGCATTTTCTAAGAGTTTCTTTGAGATTCTTTTGAAAACACAATTTTAACATCCATTGGTTTTCTCATCAAATTCAATTTGAAGATGTTAATTTTAAACACTTTAAATGAAAGAAAAATAAAACTTCATTGATTTATTTAAAAGCTTTGATTACTCATTTACTTTAAAATTATCTCCTCATTGAGATTAATTTTAACATATCATCATCTTTAATCAAAATGAATAAAATTATCTTCAATCTATTCATCATTGGTGTGAAGATTCTAAATTTCTTCTCCATTTTTGTAATGTCTCCTCATTGAGACATTGAATATTTAAGAATTATTTGCACTACATAATTCTCAAATATTTTACTTTTTGACCACACGTTAGATTCAAAGCCTTATAGGTCAATATGCCATCCCATAATTTTGGACCAACGTTGATCCATTTTTCTTGCAATAGCAAGACACAACCATTAAAAGATGTAACCCCCTTAGGTTCATATTTTTTTATCTCATAAAATGAGATGCTCAACACTTAAATGAGAAAATTTAAATTCTCAAATAATTATTTTATTTACAAATTACATACCAACAATAATATAGGATAAATCTATTCACATCTCACAAATATTTGCATGAATATATTTCAATATAATTTCACATATATGTCAACACATATGACTTATATCATACTAACATGGTAGACATAAATCACAAATACCATACACATATGATTTCACATTTATATTAATGCACAAAATCAATATATTTATACATGTCATATAAAACTCATAAAATTACCATTTTAATAATTTCTCATTATCACAAAACAAGACAATTATATAACATGCTAGCACATAACACAATAATCCACTAGAGATTATTTACACACTATGTTCATTAATCACATATATAGCAAAACTCAAGATATTGAATTATATTCTAATATAACCACTATATTTGCAAAAGCAAAGGGGATTAGAAAACAATAAACCTCATTTATAAAATTTTCTTCTTCTCATTTCTATCACTATATGAAAGCCATTAGATTTCTAAAAAAGAAGAAGAACATTACCTTTTCTTACCACATTTTAAAGTTGGATCCTCACAAGATCTCTATGGTTTCTCCTTCCTTTGAAAATGGAAGAGTAAGCTTTTGATTGTTAGAGAGTATATTATATTCAGTGGAAATATAGAAAAAATCCAAATACAACTCTATGCCAAAATACAATTGTAACGCCCTGGATAACCAAGACCGTTACACTGTGTATTTTAAAATAGTGCAAGACTTGCTAACCAGGTCGTTTGAACAATAATGTGATCCTAAAGTCAACTATCAGGTTAGGGTTAAAAAGATTTTGATCATAAACAATTAATTTTCATTAATACAGATGTTTGATACATGGGATATCAAAAACAGGGTATAAGTGATAATTTACTATCTCCAAAAGATAATACAACCAAATGCCACTCTAATGGCAAAACACAAGTTTTAGGGCTCGGTCCCTGCACTTTCCCTTGGTCGTGGCAGACGAGCAACTTACTATGTACACTTCGCCCTCAGAGCTCTCCAACTCATGGTTGGTCCATCTTCCCTTTGCCTTTAGCTGCACCATGTAGCACCCGTGAACCAATGCCCAGTAAGAAAACCATAGACAAAAAACACATAAAGCAACAATGGAATTCAATCATTTCAATTATATAACAGAGTACAAGCACTAAACTAATCATGGCCACTAGCCTGATCCTTTCCAGGATCTCAAAAGGTCCTATGAATCTAGGGCTGAGCTTGCCCTTTTTCCCAAACCTCCTCACCCCTCGCAGTGGTGACACTCGCAGAAACACGTGGTCCCCTACTTGGGACTCCACATCCCTACACTTAGGATCATCGTATCTTTTCTATCTGCTCTGCGAAGCGAGCATTCGAGCTCGAATCTTCTCAATAGCTACATTAGTCTTCTAAACCAACTCCGGTCCCAAATACTTCCTCTCACCCATCTCATCCTAATGAATGGGCGATCTACACCTCCTTCCATACAACGTCTTGTATGGAGCTACTCCAATTGTTGATTGATAACTGTTGTTATATGAAAATTTAATCAACGGAAGGTATTTACTCTAAGACCCCTCAAAGTCTAATACACACGCTTTAAGCATGTCTTCCAATACCTGAATTGTCCTATCAGACTGTCCATCTGTCTGAGGATGAAAGACTGTACTGAACTTCAACTGAGTCCCCATAGCCTTCTGTAAACCACCCCAAAACTTGGAGGTAAATATTAGATCTTGGTCTGATACTATAGATTTAGGAACCACATGGAGACGTACAATCACCCTTACGTACAACTTTGTGTACTGATCCATAGTATAGGTCGTCCTCACTAGTAAAAAGTGAGCTAATTTGGTGTATTTGTCTACAATCGCCCACACCGAGTCATGTAACCCCACTGTCCTGGGAAAACCTCCCACAAAATCCATAGTAATATCATCCCACTTCCACTCAGGAATATCCAAAGGCTGTAGCAACCCCGCTGGTCGCTGATGCTCAACCTTCACCTGCTGATAGGTTAAACACTTGGCCACATACTCAAGTATGTCCTTCTTCATCCCAGGCCACCAGTATAAAGTCGGCAGATCCTGATACATCTTCGTGGTGCCTGGATGGAGTGAGTATGGCGTAGTGTGGGATTCATCAAGTATCTCTCTGTAATGACCCACTAATCTAGACTATTTGGACCATTAACGAAACTATACATAAAACTTACATTTTTATGAAAATACCATAATTTTATTGAGTAACTTGTAAAAATAAGAGTTACTTACAAATAAATAGAATACTAAGAAGGATTTGGGATCCCATTGTCTTTAAAAACAAAACATGATTTAAATGAAAAGAATTACATAAGAAAATGCGGAAAATACATATAAAACCATAACAATTAAAACGAGACTACATCCTCGAATCGAGTAACGCTCGGCCCCTTGACTCCATTCACCATCGATACACATCCTCTAAGCGTCACGAATCTTTCCGCCTCTAAAGCTTATTTCCTGCACATAAACATAAAGGAATGAGCCTAATGCCCAGCAAGGAAAAATCTAACACATAGTCATAAAAATAATTTCATAAGAAACATAAAGACATATCATAACACATAATACACTTATTATAATGGCCATTATTACTTGGGGTCCCATAGACTAAACAAGCTTATGCCCATGAGATTAGTGGGGTCCTACCAGCTAAATAGGCATATGCCCACAATCTTTTTGGGGTCTTGTTAGTCAAATAGGGCATAAGCCCAAGCCTACAACAAACACATTTATAACATAATCATAACATATCATAACATAACACATAAGATAACATAAACATAAACATATAGATTCTAGCCTATTTTCCTTACCAAAGTTACCGGGATATAATGGACTGAGTTGGGACTTTTGGAACACTCCTAAAACCATATGAGAAAGAGTGAGTCTTAAGAAGAAGAAGAAGAAATGAAAATGAATAGGAAGACTAAACCATTGAGAATTATGCTTACCACCACTTATGTGCTTAAGAACTTGGATTCCCTAACCAAAATAAGAATGAGGTTAGGAAACTGAGTAGAAGACTAAGAGAAGGGAAACATAACATAAATCAAATGAACTAGAGTTTCGGGTTTACCTCAAAGACTTGCAAGATCAATCTAACCACAACCGAAATACTAACGAATCTCACTTCCCAAAGTGTTTGATAAGCTTATGATGTTTAAGCTTATGATTTTTCCCCAAACCAGGTGTTTACACTCTCACACTTACTTAGCACTAGCAGCTTCTGAACTTAGAGTAAAAGGTGAAGAAATGGCTGGGTACTAGGTCCTATTTATAGAGTTTGGGAATGAAAGTATCTTGATTTTACTTGAATAAAAATAATGGCTTTTTAGGTGAAAATTATTTGAATAATCGTTCAGCAGAGGCTGAAGACTCGTTCAAAAGATGCTGGACTGTTGAAGGAGTTTGAATGGCTGAAAGGAAATGAATTCAAAAGAGTTTGAATTTATGCTGAAGGAGGCGATATATCGCCCCTTGTAGGCGATATATCGCCTGGGCTAGTATGCCCGAGGCGACCGTGCATCGTCTCGTGTTTTTCGTATCTACGTGCTGCGATATATCGCCCCCTATAGCTGCGATATATCGGTACACGCTGAATAATTAAACACGAAATTACACATTTTTAGCTAAGTTTGAATTGAGTAAACAGCCTTGACTAAGCCCTCAACGTATTCAAAGCTGCTGACTGACCCTATAACATTCAAACTTTACTCCTTATTAAATTTAATCCTCAAAAATACTTAATCCTTAATCACCATTCATAACATGTGCTTAAAATCCTATTGGTTGATGTCTAAACCTTATAATATAATAAATATAATCCTTAATATCAGTCACATTAATCAAACCTTAGGTTATACTTAATATTCTTAAACTATAGATTAAACTTAGAAAATCTATAAGTACTACTATGAGTGTCCAAATAATTCCCGGTCTGAACCAAAAATCCACAGTTACAAAGATAATACTAAACATACTATAATACTACTAAATAACTAGCTAAGTAAAGTTCTTGGACTCTACAATTCTCCCCTACTAAAAAGAATTTCGTCCTCGAAATTTACTTACCAAATAACTCCGGATATATGCTCTGCATGTCCTCTTCCAACTCCCACGTTGCCTCGCGTTCAGAACTATTGCTCCATAGGACTTTGACTATAGGAAAGCTCTTGGACCGCAACTGCTTCAGCCCTCTATCTAGGATGCTAATCGGTCGTTCCTCATAACTTAAGTCTTTCTGGAGCGCTATGGTATCGTACTTGAGGACGTGAGATGGGTCTGACACATACTTGCGTAACATCGAGATGTGGAAAATGTTGTGACTATCGGCTAGTGCTGGCGGTAGGGCTAGTCTATACGCAACTGGTCCCACTTTGTCCAATATCTCAAAAAGACCTATGAATCGGGGACTGAGCTTGCCTTTCTTCCCGAACCGCTTGACACCCTTCATAGGAGATATCTTCAGGAAGACTTGATCTCCAACTTGGAACTCCACATCGCATCGCTTGGTATCCGCATAGCTTTTCTGACGACTTTGAGCAGCAAGCATACGCTGTCTAATAAGCGTTACTGCTTCTTGTGCTTGTCTAACAGCTTCGGGCCCTAGAAGCTGCCTTTCTCCTACCTCGTCCCAGTGCAACGGTGATCGGCACCTTCTTCCATATAGCAACTCATAAGGTGCTATTCCGATCGTCGACTGGTAGCTGTTGTTGTATGAGAACTCGATCAGTGGTAAGTACTTGTTCCATGATCCTCCGAAATCAAGTACACATGCCCGTAGCATATCCTCTAAGATCTGAATCGTACGCTCAGACTGCCCATCTGTCTGAGGATGGAAAGTTGTACTAAGGCTTAACTTAGTACCCATAGCTTGCTGTAAGCTTCTCCAAAATCTTGACGTAAATATTGATCCTCTATCTGACACTATCGTCTTGGGGATTCCATGCAATCGTACAATCTCTTGGATGTAGATGTCTGCATATTGGTCTGCCGTATATGAAGTCTTAACAGGCAGAAAATGAGCCGACTTGGTTAGTCTATCTATGACTATCCAAGCGGAATCATGCTGCTTATTCGTCTTTGGCAGACCCGTCACGAAGTCCATGGCTATATCGTCCCACTTCCATTCCGGTATGCTAAGCGGTTGCAATAATCCTGCAGGCCGTTGATGCTCCGCCTTCACTTGCTGGCATACCAGACACTTAGATACATACTCCGCTATGTCCTTCTTCATCCCTGGCCACCAATAGACTGCCTTGATGTCATGAGTCATCTTGGTAGACCCTGGATGAACCGAGTATGGGGTGCTGTGCGCTTCTTCTAAGATCGTCTTCTTAATACTCTGATCGTCTGGCACGCATACCCGATCCTTATATCTCAATAAACCTTGACTGGATATTGAGAAATCTGTAGTCTTGCCTTCTCTGACTGCATCCGTGTGTGCTGCTAGCGAGTCATCATGTCTCTAACCATTCCGTATGTCTTCTGGCAGATTTGATTGGATAGACAAGTTAGCCAGCTTGCCTACAACCACTTCGATTCCGGCACTGATCAGCTCCCGCTGTAGCGGCTTTTCTATTCTGGATAAGGCTGCTAAGTTCCCATAGCTTTTCCGGCTGAGTGCATCGGCAACTACATTTGCCTTTCCCGGGTGGTATAGGATTTCGCAGTCGTAATCCTTTACTAACTCTAACCACCTGCGCTGCCTCATGTTGAGCTCCTTCTGCGTAAATAAGTATTTTAAACTTTTGTGGTCCGTGTAAATCTCGCACCATTCTCCGTAAAGATAATGGTGCCAGATTTTTAACGCAAAGACCACCGCTGCCAACTCCATATCGTGAGTTGGATAGCGTTGTTCATACTCCTTTAACTGACGTGAGGCGTAGGCTATCACCTTGTCATTTTGCATCAGTACGCATCCCAATCCTAACTTTGATGCATCACAGTATACAACGAACTTGTCGTTGGGTGTTGGGACACTAAGTACTGGTGTTGAGCAAAGCTTATCCTTAAGCAACTGGAAGCTTTCCTCACACTTATCATTCCAGTTAAACTTTTTTTGCTTCCGGGTCAGGTTGGTGAGTGGAGTGGCTATCTTAGAAAAGCCCTCTACAAACTTTCTATAATAACCTGCTAGCCCTAAGAAGCTTCTTACTTCTGACGCGTTCTTTGGCCTAGGCCAATCCTTCATGGCCTCTACCTTCGATGGATCTACTGCAACTCCGTCTTTTGATATGATGTGCCCGAGGAACGCCACTTGCGAAAGCCAAAATTCGCATTTCTTGAACTTGGCGTAGAGTTTATGCTCCTTCAAACGCGTCAAAATCAACCTCAAGTGTTCCTCGTGCTCTTCTTCATCCTTGGAGTAAATTAAAATGTCGTCGATGAACACAACGACGAATTTATCCAAGTAGTCTTTGAAGACCCAATTCATTAAGTCCATAAACGCGGCTGGCGCGTTAGTAAGACCAAAAGACATAACCAAGAACTCGTAATATCCATAACGAGTCCTAAAGGCTGTCTTAGGGATATCTTCTCCCTTTACCTTGAGCTGATGATACCCGGACTGTAGATCGATCTTAGAAAATATAGTCGCGCCTCGGAGTTGATCAAACAAATCATCAATCCGAGGTAGCGGGTATTTGTTCTTAATTGTTACTTTATTCAGCTCACGGTAGTCTATGCACATGCGCATACTTCCGTCCTTCTTCTTCACGAATAGTACCGGAGCTCCCCATGGTGAATGGCTTGGCCTAATGAAACCCAAGTCTAGGAGTACTTGTAGCTGTGTCTTTAACTCCTTGAGTTCCGTAGGTGCCATCCGGTATGGTGCCTTAGAGATAGGCTCGGTGCCCGGTACTAATTCTATCGTGAAGTCTATTTCTCGATTTGGCGGCAATCCTGGCAAGTCATCGGGAAATATTTCTGAAAATTCTTGTATGACTCGAACATCTCCAACCTTAAGTGATGTCTCCTTCTCCACATTCGTGATGCTGGCTAAGAATGCTAGACATCCTTTCTCCATCATTCTCTGAGCTTTGAGAGATGATACTAACGGGGTGCGTAGTCCTGAAGCTTGTCCCATGAAGCACAGTTTCTGGCCGTCAGGAGTCTCGAACACCACCTTCTTGCGTTTGCAGTCGATCGTTGCGCCATGCCGTGCTAGCCAATCCATGCCTAGGATTACGTCGAAGTCTTTGATCACCATTTCTATCAGGTCTCCTTCTAGTTCCTTGTCCTCAATCTTGATTGGTACGCCTCGTACAATTCGTGATGATAGAACTACTTTGCCCGAAGGCAACTCGGTTACAAACCTAGTTCTAAATCTTTCACTAGGTTTGTCTAGTTTATCTATCATTCCTAACGAAATATACGAATGAGTGGCACCCGAATCAAATAATACATGAAATAAATTATTGAGGATGGAAACCTGACCTGTGACCACCTTGTTGCTAGCATCCGCCTCTCCTTGGGTTAAAGCAAAAACCCGAGCAGGAACCATCTTTTCGTCCTTCTTTCCTTCCGGCTTTTGCTAAGGACAATCTTTCTTGCGATGCCCCTCTTGACCACAATTGAAACACTCCTTGGTGTTGGCACGGCATTCTCCGGGGTGCTTCTTCTGACATTTGGCACATGGAGGGTATTCCACGTAGCCCGACCTATTTCCCCCATTATTTGGTCGTGCCCTTTTATTACTGTCAGCTTGCTTGTTGTCAGGATGCCTTCTCTTCTGTCCGTTACCGTTGCTGTTGGACTGATTGTTGCTGCTATTGCTAGAATGATTGTTGTTCCGACTGGCCTGAGGTTGGCTCTGCTGTTTGGGTTCAGGCTTGCTAGCTTCTTCTTTGCTTACGTTGGCCTGCAACCTTTCTACTTCAATTCCCATCTCGAGAACGTCGGCATATGAAGTGTTTCCCGGGTTTGCTAGCTTCACCCCCATCTCGATCTTTGGTCGGAGTCCTCTCACGAATTTGTTCACCCTCAGATAATCGGTTGGAACTAACTCTGCCGCGAACTTGGCTAAGCGGTCAAACTGACGAGCATATTCCGCCACTGTTAAATTCCCTTGCTTCAGATTGGTGAACTCCTCAACTCTCGTAGCAAGTACCGCTGAATTGTAGTACTTCTTGTGGAAGAGCTCCACAAATCGGGTCCACGTCATGGTGGCAGCATCGTGGGATTGTTGGACCAAATCCCACCATATCCTGGCATCTTTCTTGAGTAAAGACGAGACGCAGGATATGCGGTCAGCATTACTGAGGTTCATGTCGGCTGGGATCGGCTCCACATTCCTTAGCCATTCTTCTGATTCAAAGGGGTCCGTAGTCCCTTCGAAGTTCGGAGCGTGCTGCTTGCGGAACCTCTCGTACACTGGCTCCATGTGCTGCACAGGATATGGAGCGTAATTCGTCATAGGCCATCCCCCATATGGACCAACTTGTTGAGGTGCTGGGGCCATTTGCTGTGGCTGCGGCTGCGGCTGAGATTGAGCCTGTTGGCGTTGTTGCTGCAGAAGTTCCTCGACTTGCTGTCGCAGTCTGGCAATCTCTGCAGTGTTGTTAGTTGGCTGTGCCGGCGCGTTGCGGCGAGTAGTAGCACGCACTCCCCTTCGGCGAACTGCTGGAACCTCATTGGTCGCTGGAACATCGTTAGCGGCGTTTCCATTGGTGCGTGCAGATCTTCGGAGAGACATCATAGCAGAGTTCTAACAGTTGAAAGAAACATGTTAGAACTTTTCCTAATAGGCTCTAAGGCAAAAACTTATTCTAAAACAAACATATCTCGGACCTATTCATTATGACTTTTTATGAAAAATTATATAGGTCTTTATTTATTATTAGAGTGGGTTTCTATACTTAGAAAAACAAGTCATCTTTATTTTCTAAGTGTGTTTCTAATCATCCTATATGACTTAATTCTCAGGTTCGATACTTATCTTTGTTCCAAAGTTAACCATATTGAGGGAGGGCTGGGATCAGTAAAATCGTTCCCACTACTAAGGCCCCCTAACTCTCAATAAGGAAACCAGGTTCATTGATTTGTATCCACCCTCACCGAACTTAGTCATTATTCATTTTATTTAGTATTTATTATGATTGCGAAAATAGAATCAAACTCACACATTATATTCAAATAGCATGTTATTCATTTGGAAAAACAATTTCACTTATTACAATCAAAAGTAAATAAAACAAATAAAAACTACTAATCTAAAAATCGGGATCTTCTACATCCGATCCGTCATCTAGCATATCATCATCTATTTGTTCATAATCATCATTGTCATGAGCATCAAAACGTCCTATAGGAAGGTTGGTGAGAATCCTATTCTTTTGCTCATTGGTGAACTGAAACTCAATTTTTGCGGTGAACCTAACTAAGAGGAAATAGTATCTCATTGCTAAGGGTAGTTCATCCTCCTCATGCATCTCTTCCCATATCTCTTCAAATGCTGCTATTACAGAATGAAAATCTTTAAACAACCTAATTACTAATACATATTGTTCCGTTGATCTTAACATTATTTGTTTAGCCTCTTGAAGGCCACCTATCTCTTGGTGAAACAAAAGCAACCTTCGAGTGATCCTTTCTAGGGCACCTACGGTGTTTCTTGGCTCCCTTATTCTTTTTAAGGCCTTAATGGCTCGGATATCTTGGTAGGTTAAAGCTCCGTTCATTCTTAACTGAAACATAAACACTAAAGTTGTTAGCTATACACATAAGTAAAGTAACTTGTAACTTAAACACTTACTTGGCGGTCCGATTCGGAGCTTTGAGCGTGTGTATCGAGGAGAACTTCATGCGAAGGAACCGTTGCTCTGATACCAACTGTAATGGCCCATTAATCTAGACTATTTGGACCATTAACGAAACTATACATAAAACTTACATTTTTATGAAAATACCATAATTTTATTGAGTAACTTGTAAAAATAAGAGTTACTTACAAATAAATAGAATACTAAGAAGGATTTGGGATCCCATTGTCTTTAAAAACAAAACATGATTTAAATGAAAAGAATTACATAAGAAAATGCGGAAAATACATATAAAACCATAACAATTAAAACGAGACTACATCCTCGAATCGAGTAACGCTCGGCCCCTTGACTCCATTCACCATCGATACACATCCTCTAAGCGTCACGAATCTTTCCGCCTCTAAAGCTTATTTCCTGCACATAAACATAAAGGAATGAGCCTAATGCCCAGCAAGGAAAAATCTAACACATAGTCATAAAAATAATTTCATAAGAAACATAAAGACATATCATAACACATAATACACTTATTATAATGGCCATTATTACTTGGGGTCCCATAGACTAAACAAGCTTATGCCCATGAGATTAGTGGGGTCCTACCAGCTAAATAGGCATATGCCCACAATCTTTTTGGGGTCTTGTTAGTCAAATAGGGCATAAGCCCAAGCCTACAACAAACACATTTATAACATAATCATAACATATCATAACATAACACATAAGATAACATAAACATAAACATATAGATTCTAGCCTATTTTCCTTACCAAAGTTACCGGGATATAATGGACTGAGTTGGGACTTTTGGAACACTCCTAAAACCATATGAGAAAGAGTGAGTCTTAAGAAGAAGAAGAAGAAATGAAAATGAATAGGAAGACTAAACCATTGAGAATTATGCTTACCACCACTTATGTGCTTAAGAACTTGGATTCCCTAACCAAAATAAGAATGAGGTTAGGAAACTGAGTAGAAGACTAAGAGAAGGGAAACATAACATAAATCAAATGAACTAGAGTTTCGGGTTTACCTCAAAGACTTGCAAGATCAATCTAACCACAACCGAAATACTAACGAATCTCACTTCCCAAAGTGTTTGATAAGCTTATGATGTTTAAGCTTATGATTTTTCCCCAAACCAGGTGTTTACACTCTCACACTTACTTAGCACTAGCAGCTTCTGAACTTAGAGTAAAAGGTGAAGAAATGGCTGGGTACTAGGTCCTATTTATAGAGTTTGGGAATGAAAGTATCTTGATTTTACTTGAATACAAATAATGGCTTTTTAGGTGAAAATCATTTGAATAATCGTTCAGCAGAGGCTGAAGACTCGTTCAAAAGATGCTGGACTGTTGAAGGAGTTTGAATGGCTGAAAGGAAATGAATTCAAAAGAGTTTGAATTTATGCTGAAGGAGGCGATATATCGCCCCTTGTAGGCGATATATCGCCTGGGCTAGTATGCCCGAGGCGACCGTGCATCGTCTCGTGTTTTTCGTATCTACGTGCTGCGATATATCGCCCCCTATAGCTGCGATATATCGGCACACGCTGAATAATTAAACACGAAATTACACATTTTTAGCTAAGTTTGAATGGAGTAAACAGCCTTGACTAAGCCCTCAACGTATTCAAAGCTGCTGACTGACCCTATAACATTCAAACTTTACTCCTTATTAAATTTAATCCTAAAAAATACTTAATCCTTAATCACCATTCATAACATGTGCTTAAAATCCTATTGGTTGATGTCTAAACCTTATAATATAATAAATATAATCCTTAATATCAGTCACATTAATCAAACCTTAGGTTATACTTAATATTCTTAAACTATAGATTAAACTTAGAAAATCTATAAGTACTACTATGAGTGTCCAAATAATTCCCGGTCTGAACCAAAAATCCACAGTTACAAAGATAATACTAAACATACTATAATACTACTAAATAACTAGCTAAGTAAAGTTCTTGGACTCTACACTCTCGTCTAATACCCACATCTGTCGGGACACAAATTCGATCCTTATACCGTAATAAACCTGTCTCTAAAATGGAATAGTCCTTAGCCACTCCAGCTAGGACACTCCCTCTAACCTCCTACAACTGTGCATCATCCATCTGACCCTCTCTTATCCTCTCCAGAAGAGTAGACTGTAAGGTGATATTGGCCAACCGGCCCATAACCAACTCTATCTTCGCTATAGCCAACTCCTCTGCCAACTCCTTTGATATCAGTGTAGAGCTAAATAACTGTCCCGGGCCCCTCCGGCTCAACGCATCTGCCACTACATTGGCTTTCCCTAGGTGGTAAAGGATATCACAATCATAATCCTTTACCAACTCCAGCCAACATCTCTGCCTCATATTCAAGTCCTTCTGGGTGAAGAAATACTTCAATCTTTTATGATTGGTGTATATCTCACACTTTTCTCCATATAAGTAATGTCGCCAAACTTTTAGTGTGAATACTACTGCTGCCAACTCCAAATCATGGGTGGATGCCGCTACTCATACTCCTTCAACTACAATGACGCATAAGCAATAACCTTCTCATTCTGCATAAACACACACCCCAATCCTGATCTCGATGCGTCACAATATACCATAAACTTCCCTCCCTCCGAAGGAAGACTAAACACAGGAGCAGTAATCCGCCGTCGCTTTAATTCCTAGAAGCTATTCTCACACTTGTCTGAATAGGTGAACTTCGAATTCTTCTATGTCAATTCTGTCATCAGTGCAACAATCTTTGAGAACCCTTCCACAAACCAACTGTAATATCCCTCTAATCCAAGGAAGCTCCTAACCTCTGAGGTGTTCTTTGGCCTCGACCAATCTCTCACTGCCTCTACTTCTGCTGGATCCACCTTATTCCCATCTTCACCAACAATGTGTCCAAGGAATGTCACTTTTGGTAGCCAAAACTCGCACTTCTTAAACTTGGCATATAACCGATGCTCTCTCAATCTCTGCAATACATGTTGAAGATGTTATTCTTGCTATGCCTCTGAAAAGAAGTAAACTAAGATGTCATCGATGAAGACCATCACAAAATAATCCAAAAAGTCCCTGAACACCCTGTTCATCAAATCCATGAATGCTGCTGGGGAATTGGTTAGACTAAACGACATGACCAAGAACTCATAGTGCCCATACCTCGTTTGGAAGGTTGTCTTCGGAATATCCTTGTCCTTGATCCTCAGCTGGTGATAACCAGATCGAAGATCAATCTTTGAGAATACCAAATTTCCCTACAGCTGATCAAATAGGTCATCGATCCTTGGAAAAGGGTATTTGTTATTGATGGTCAACTTGTTCAACTCCCTGTAGTCTATACACATTCTCAGAGTCCCATCCTTTTTCTTCACCAACAAAACTGGAGCACCCCACGGCGATAAGCTAGGTCTAATCAAGAAGCTCTTGCAACTGTATCTTCAACTCCTTCAGTTCTGCCGGAGCCATCATATATGGTGCCCTCGACACTGGCTCTATACCCGATGCTAGCTCGATGATGAACTGGATCTCTCTGTGCAGTGGCAGTCCTGGTAAATCCTCAGGAATCACATCCAAGAACTCACATACCAATCTGGTTTCTCCCGACCCCATTGGAAAAACTCTGGTGGTATCCACCACGCTAGCTAGAAAACCTATACAACCTCCTTGTAATAGGTCCCTAGCCTTCAATGATGATATCATGGGTATGCGGGGTCCATGCACATCACCTACGAAAACAAAGGGGTCCTCACTCTTAGGCTCAAAGGTCACCATCTTCTTCCTACAATCTATGGTAGCCTCGTATCTGACAAGCCAATCCAGGACTGCCGCTGCACAGAGAGATCTAGTTCATCATCAAGTTAGTGTCGGGTATAGAGCCAGTGTCGAGGGCACCATATATGATGGCTCCGGCAGAATTGAAGGAGTTGAAGATACAATTGCAAGAGCTTCTTGATTTGAGATTTAATAGACCTAGCTTCTCGCCGTAGGGTGCTCCAGTTTTGTTGGTGAAGAAAGAGGATGGGACTCTGAGAATGTGTATAGACTACAGGGAGTTGAACAAGTTGACCATCAATAAAAAATACCCTTTTCCAAGGATCAATGACCTATTCGATCAGCTGTAGGGAAATTTGGTATTCTCAAAGATTGATCTTTGATCTGGTTATCACCAGCTGAGGATCAAGGATGAGGATATTCTGAAGATGACCTTCCGAATGAGGTATGGGCCCTATGAGTTCTTGGTCATGTCGTTTGGTCTGACCAATGCCCCATCAACATTCATGGATTTAATGAATAGGGTGTTCAAGTACTTTTTGGATCAGTTTGTGATTTTCTTCATCGATGACATCTTAGTTTACTCCAGCTCAGAGGCAGAGCATGAACAACATCTTCGGCTGGTATTGCAGAGATTGAGAGAGCATCGGTTGTATGCCAAGTTTAAGAAGTGCGAGTATTGGCTACCAGAAGTGACTTTCCTTGGACACATTGTTGGTGAAGATGGGATTAAGGTGGATCCAGCTAAGGTAAAGGCAGTGAGAGGTTGGCCGAGGCCAAGGAATGCCTCAGAGGATAGGAGCTTCCTTGGGTTAGAAAAATATTACAGACTGTTTGTAGAAGGGTTTTTGAAGATTGCCGCATCGATGACAGAATTGACACGGAAGAATCTGAAGTTCATCTGGTCTGACAAGTGTGAAAATAACTTCCAGGAACTGAAACGATGACTGATTACTACTCTTGTAATAAACACATGTTTGACAAGTGTGAAAATAGCTTGACCACTGTGAGTCGGGGTCAGCTAAATAAACAATGGAATTGGCCTAAGAGAGCTAGGGTTAGCTTAGTAAACAGAGGGCTCGGCCTAAGGGCGCCGACCCTGAGCATTTGTATTACTGGTTAAAAATATATTCTTGAAAATACATGTTTACTATTATTAGCTTGATGCTTATATTCTGTTGAGTTTCTGAATGACTGTATTAAGATTGATTTGATGCTATTAATGTATATGTGTTTCCTGTTTATGGTTTTCTTGTTGGGCCTTGGCTCACGAGTGCTACATGGTACACGTAAAGGCAAAGGGAAACTGGAACAACCATGAGCTAGAGAGCTCTGGGGGTGGAGTGTACATAGTCAGCTGCTCGTCTGCCATGGCCAATGGAAAGTATAGGGATAGATACCTAAAACTTGTGATTTTCCATTAAAGTGGCTTTTGGTTGTATTATCTTTTGGAGATTGTAAATTATCACTTATAACCTGTTTTTGGGATCCCATGTATTAAGCATCCATTTTAATGAAAATTAATTATTTATGATCAAAATCTTTTAACCCAATCCTGATAATTGACCTTAGGATCACATTTTTGTTCAAATGACTTGATTAACAAGTCTTGTACTATTTCAAATACACAGTGTAACGGGCTTCGTTATCTAGGGCGTTAAAACTGGCATAGAAATAGATTATGGTGGAAGAAGGGCGATCTCAGATCGTACACCCAGTCAGTCGACCAATGGCCTTTCCTATATGGTATCCTCCATCACCCATCCGTCATCCGTAACGACTCCGAGCTTCAATTCCTTCAAATCAAGCTCGAGGGAATATTCCTTTACATAGGAATGATTGAAGAAATTTTAATCAGAGGGAAGTCACTTATGTCACTCTGTCTTGTGACACCAAAATTAGAGTCCATGTCAATGGCCGACCTCATCAACCACAACAGCATGTGGTGAGCTACACTGAGAGAATTTACTAGACAGAGAGAAGTTATGAGAACAGGTCTGAAAGTGTTCATAACACTTTATCTCAAAGACAAGAACCTGACCTGAGAGATCAACTGAATTCTGCCCATAGTATTCATAGTAACAACCAAGCTGACCTGTCGAGACCGCGAGCTGAGTTATATTCAGCCAAGGGACAACCCTACTATTATGCATGAAGACATGAATGTTTCGTATAACCGAGCTCATGCTCGAAGGGACAATATCTTGAATAACGTACAGCCAGAGGTGGGAGCTAATAATTAGCTCCCCATCAACGCAGCGGCAAGGGATCCAACCCAAGAGCGACTTGCGATAGTTAAAGAACAAATGATGCTCCTTCTGGCGGACAAGAAGAAGGGTGGTTATGATTATGATGAGAAGCTTGAGCCTTTTGCTCCTCATACTGTCACAACTTCTTACCCTCCTGGGTTCAAGATGCCCCACATGGTAATGTATGATGGGACCACTAACCTATCTAACCACGTGGGGATGTTCAACACATTGATGCAAGCTCATAATGTGAGTAATGATCTCTGATGTGTTTTGTTCCCAGCCACATTGATAGGCACTGCAAAATGTGGTTTGAAAAGTTCCAAAGACACTCGATAACGTCCTGGAATCAGCTATCCTCGAATTTCAAGAAACAATTCGGAGCTGCTAAGGAAAAATGGGTAGAATTTGATTCCTTAGAAAACATAAAACAATTATCGAATCTATTAAAGCTTTAATAAAAAGATTCCCCAATGTTACTGCTTGGGCTAGAGATGCTGACGATAGTGCCAACCTTATGGCCATGCGAGCTGGAATCATTATAGGAGGAGAGCTATGTAAAGACCTCTAAAGGAAATGAGTCAAGAACATAGATGAGCTTTTATCTCGAGCTCAAGAATGAATAAACCTCGCGGAGGCAGAATCAATAGTGGCGGCTACCAACAATTCCATAGTTCATCTCATTGGAATGGTGCCTAATACAGTACCACCATCTCAACCAGTTATCAATAATAATTAGGCTGGTAACAACAAATGCAAGGGGAATAATGACCAAGCTAAGAAGAAAAAGGGTAGGGAAAAATATTTCTCTATTTTCACAGTGTGTACTGATTTAATGGATACACGGGAAAACATATACTTAGCTAGTTATGCTCGCCCCCTGGAAAATGCCTGAGTCCATGAAGAATCAGTGGGCTAAAAGAGATCCAGCAAAGTTTGTCGTTTTCACAACGACATCGGTCACACCACATATGATTGTTGACAATTTAAGGACGAGATCGAGACACTAATCTGAGCTGGGATGTTAGCACAGTATGCTAAAAATCGAGTAGCTCCAAACCAACATGTCATTCAAAATCAACGACCAGCTCCGGGCAATCAACCAAACCCTCTTGCGATCCTCTTGCTCTAGAAAATCCACTCGTACCACCTCCACTGGAAGGAGTGGACATCATAACTATAACAGGTGGACCCCATCTGGCAAGAAGAGATATGTTTAGGAGCTGAAGACCCATAACGACTCACCATACGTTCCCAAGCAGCGTATGACCAAGAAGCAGAGGACGGATAAACAATCGATCATATATACGGAAGAGGACATCAGCCACATCCAATTTCTGCATAATGATCATCTTCTGATAACCCTTCAGCTTGCCAACATAAGAGTCTAGAGAATTGTGATCGACAATGGGAACTCAGTTAATGTGCTATTCAGGTCCACCTTGGACAAGATAGGACTCTCAGCCAGGGGCCTGAAAGCATGTTCGATGACCCTTTATGGATTTTCAGGGGGGGAATTTGCTGCGATTGGAACTATAGAGCTCGTGGTAACAGTTGGGGATGAGACCCGTGTTAGGAATTGTTCCCTTGAAAGCATATGTGCTGGACAATGTTATATGAAATAAAAAATTACGATGAATTTTTGTATAAATTGATTTTTTATTATTATTTGAATAATATTATATGAATATAAAAAAATTCCAAAATTCGATATTGTTACTACAATCTTGTATTGGTAGAAGATGATTAAAATTGTAGGGAGTGAATTTAAATAGTTCACATTAAAACAAAATTACATTGAATCTTTGGATTAAATACAGTAAGTACGGTTCACTAGTATTATGAATACATGTAATCTAGATTCGGATTACTGAAGTAGTAGGACATCTTAGTAGAGGTACTTTGTATAAAGTTGTTATACAAGAACTAGAACTGATATGTTATTAATACTTAACTAAACATTGTTTTGTTTTATAAGTATTAATTAAACATATCAATGAGATAATCATATACAAATTGATCTTATCCTGAAGTTATTATGAACTCTTATTTATGTCATTTGAGTCATTTTATTCACTCGTTATGGTTTGCCAAAATGATCAAGCTGAAAAACTTTTGTTTTGGGAACTCATTGATGTCAATGGTTGGGGACATAAAATACAGATATGGAATCTATTCCTTTTCAAGAGGAATTGAATAATAGTTTTCTTATGGAACTGGAAGGTTATTGAACTCAAATTCATAAATCAGTCTATGAATTAACCTTCACTAGTAAAGTTAATGGCACTTAAGGAAGCAAGAGATAATTAAGGAGGTAAAACAGTGATCTTATCACTGCTTTAATGATGAACCACTAATATATGATTGAATTATATGTAATGATTAAATCGATAGACACTTTTTATCTTTAAAAGGTACTCTGTAAATAAATGTCTATAATTGAAAGATTGCAGTCTCATATTTATAGTGGAATAATGTTGAGATTAATAAATTGAGGTTATATATTAAAGATATTTAATTAATAATCTAAATTTATTAGAGCTTAAAATTATAGGTCCATAGGTCCCTGAGATGACTCTTCAACACTATTCAAGGTCAGAGTTGAAACTGGGAAAAATCAATGAAATGACATATTTTGAAGAAATTGGTTCTTCACAGGATAATATGTAATTGAGATAAATTAAATAATTTTCAAAATTAATTAAATAGCTAATTAGAAAATTTGAAAATTATTATTTAATTATAATTGTAATTTTTGAAATATATATTTAAATAATTAGAATAGTTCATTTTGAATCAATTAGTTTTATTTATTTATATAATGTGAAAAGATAAATCAAATAATTCAAACTGGATTTGAATTAGTTTAAAATTTATTCAATAATTAAAATATTTATCTGATATGATTAGTTATCAGATTTAAGATATTTTTATAATTTTTGAATAAATAATTATTGGATAATAAATAAATAAAAGTGGTTAAGAGGGCATGTGCCATACGCCAATCATTGTGATTGGCGTGTAACTGAGTATTGACTCAGTCTTGGATATTTCTTTTATTTAATTATTATTTAATAATTATTTTATAATTTGAATTTTAAATTTTGAATTTATTATTCATTTATAAAACTATCTAATAGAAAAGAGTTTCTAGAGACTTCCTAAGTTTTTATGTTTTCACATAGAGAGAAAAAGATATCGTATTTTTTTTTTCTAAACATGAAAATCATCTCAGACCTAAAAATTCTAAGATCTCATGTGTTGAGAATATCTTGTGTATCACTAAAATTCCCATTATTACTTTACGTGCCCACTCACATCTTGAGATGTAGAGAAACATCTTGGAAGATCTTGGTCTGAGTATTTTGGAGGCTGCTTAGGATTGGATCTTCGTAGGAGATACGAAAAGATAGCGAAGAATCTTGATAGTTCTTCAACTGGTAAAGTTCCTTATCTTTTCTATATCATTGATTAATGTATGCATGTTAATGGATCTAGTTATTTAAAGATTGTATAAATAAAAAAATTTGGAATCCCTGGGCCCACCACCCCGTGCATTCTGTTGCGCACATGGTGAACCTGTTACCAACAATTGGTACCAGAGCAGTCATTAATCTCTGCATATATTAATTGAAGTGTGGGTTAAATATACATTCTTATATTATTGCAATAGGTGATGAATGAATGAATGTTTGTTTGATGAATGTTTGTTCTTAAGAGTCCTTAATTATATGGTGTTTTGGGTGTAAGAATTGTTCTTAATTTTTTTTCTTCTAGATCTACAAAATTGTAAGCCATATATGGGGCATAGGATTTTTTTGTAATTTAATTTTCTGCACTTGTATAATTATTTACAAAAAATTATAATCCCGAACACCATGCCCAAAGAGAGCCCGAGCCCTCTCGACACCCCAAGCCCGAGCTCCCAGGTGCCCCTGGCGCACCTCCCAAACGCCACCCACGCGCCCCTCTCGTGCGCCCCTAGTGCCCTGGCTTGCCACACACATGCACCTAATGCCCTAGTCGCCCCTATCGCATGCCTCTGCCTAGCACCCCTAGTGCGCCCAGCCGAACCATTTTTGTGGTATCGGCGCGTAGGTGGATTTCGAGTCGCCCGCACCAAGCCTAGCCCAAAATTGAAAATTTCCTCTCCTGGCTCCTCACAAGAGCTTTAGAGCAGTTGGACATTTCCTTGAATTTGTGGGCTTTACCCAAATGTTAACTAGTCTTTTAAAATTCTAATTAAATTTTAAATTATGTGACCCTAATTAAAAAAAAAGGCCTAAATAACTAATTGGGCTTCAATTAGCCAAGTTCAATATTTTTAAAGGATTGTTTAAAAATTATTGATGTTATTTATAATTCAAAATTGGGCTTGATGGCATAAAAAAATAGAAGTACACAAGACGGAGATGGAGATTCTACATGCATCCTTTATTTTATTTTGTAATTTATTGCAAATGTTGTAATTTTTCTAGAAATACTCGAAACACCCGACTCACATTTATTTAAATATTTAATGTATTAAATGTGTTTAATAACTTTGTAACATGTCATACATATTAACCACGATATCATCCAAGTACACCACCACGAACTTATCTAGATACTCGTGTAATACTTGGTTCATCAGTGTGCAGAAAGTGGCAGGTGCATTTGTGAACCCAAACGGCATTACTCGAAACTCAAATGCTCCATATCGAGTAATTCACGTTGTCTTTGGTTCATCCCCATCTACGATCCTCACCTAATGATAGCCTGATCTCAAGTCCAACTTTGTGAAGTATTTGGCTCCACTTAGCTGGTCGAACAAATCAGCGATCAGAGGGATGGGGTAGGTGTTGCGAACTGTCACCTTGTTGAGAGCCCTATAATCAATGCACAGTCTCAAGCTCCCATCGTGTTTCTTCTAGAATAGCACAGGTGCGCCAAATGGTGCCTTCGACGGTCTGATGAAGCCTGCCTCCAATAACTCCTTTAGTTGTTTCCTCAACTCTTCTAGCTCAGGGGGTGCCATTCTGTAAGGCGTTTTTGTTGGAGGTTCGCTCCCGGCACTAGCTCTATTTGGTGATCAATCCCCCTCTTTGGTGGCAAGGCTTTGGGGAGTTTATCTGGCATCACATCCCCATACATCTTCAAGACCCTCGTAATTTCTAGTGGAACAATCTCTTCCACTGATTCTTCGAACACAGTGGGTACTGCTACATAAGTGGGCTCCGGCTTCTTCACACCTTTCTTGAACTGTAAAGCTAATAGAAGCTTCACACCAGGGGGTGGTTTCACCTTTGCAGGCACCATTGAAGGAGTCTCTCCCATTATGAGTAAGCTTCCAGTGGCAGGAATTGGAATGGCACCTTTCTCGGTTAAAAAGTCCATTCCCAAAACTACATCGAAGTCGTCCATATGGACGACCACTAAGTCAGTCTGCCCCTCCCACATGTCGATTCTAACTTTTACCCCTTTAGCCACGCCAGTTGTGGCCAAGGCCTTGGAGTTGACCGCTTTCATGCGCCCTTCATCTTTCTCCAGATTCAGTCCCAGTCGCTTTGCTTCAAGTTCAGAGATGAAGTTGTGGGTGGCGCCAGTAACGATCATCACGCTTTTGGCGGGCTTGCCATGGATAGTGGCATCCACGAACATTAGCCCCTTCCCCAGGGTCATCTTCCCTTTTTCGCCATGTTTCTTGAGAGCATTCAATAGGTGGACAGCGCCCATGTGCGTGTACTCTTCGTCTTCCTCCTCTCCTTCGCCCTGTTGTTCTTGGCCAATGAGGGCATTCAACTTGCCCCTGTAAGGGCAAACTGCCGACTTATGTGGGCCTTTGCAAATCCAACAAGCTAGCGGCTTCCTCCCTGCAGCAGCATCTGTACCACTGGAAGAATTGGACTTAGCTGTCCTCTTCTCTCCCCCACTCTTGCCCTGCCAGGACTTCCTAGACTTCTTACTCCCAGCGCTACTTGAGCTGGTTGGAGGAGTAGCCCTTTTCAGCAAGCTGCTCTCCGGAGTGTAATCTAATGAGTGGTGGCAAGATCAGACACACGCTATCTTTGAAGTTCTTGTTTGGCCCACAGTTTCAGTCCCTCGAGGAAGCAGAAGAGCCTGTCTACTTCAGACATGTCCTTTATATCGAGCATTAGTCCTGAAAATTTCTTCACATATTCTCGGACTGTCCTGACTTGTTTGAGCTCTCTCAACTGGCGTCGAGCTATGTAAGCAAAATTTTCTTGCAGAAATTGCGTCTTTAATTCTCTCTTCAGGTCTGCCCAAGATGTGATGGTGCACCTGCCATTCTCTATGTCATCATACTTGGTCCTCCACCACACCTTGGCATCCCCAGACAAGTACATGGTAGCCATGGTGACCTTTCCGTCTTCCGAATCGGCCCGCACGACTCTAAAATAATGTTCCATGTCGAAGAGGAAATTATCCAAATCCTTTGCATCTCTGGCCCCGTTATAGGGCCTTGGCTCGGGTACTTTAGCTCGGCCATACTCCATAACTATCGGCCCTGTTGCAGGGGCATTCCCAACTGCTCGCATGGTCAAGTTTACCTTAGCAGTTAGCTCAGCCATTTCTTCTCTGAGCACGCCAACTGCCTCCCTGCAGTCTTCCGTAGTGTCATTTATGGAAACTTCTTGTTCCTTTAGCATGCGCTCCACTGCCGCGATGCGCTCTTCCCACCGAGGGGAAACGGAAGTACTTGTTGGAGTGTTTCTTTTCTCCAATGCGATTATTCTGGATAGGAGAACATCATTTTCCTTTTCCAGTGCAGCTATGCGATTGTTTGCATCAGACGATCCTGAGTTATGACTTGCAGAGGAAAGATTCCTGACCCTTTCGTCCAGGCCATCTAATTCCCCCAACCGCTTCTCAAGAGCTTTGATCCTCTGAGTGTTGCTCACCATAGTGTGTTTTGCCAAGCTCTTTCTAACTTGGCTCTGATACCAATTATCATGGGCCGACTATTTGGATACTCCAACTAGACGGAACGTGTGGCACTTGCAGACTCTTCAAGCTAGCAAGTCAGCCTACAACACACACCTACAGGCAAACAAACTCAGTGGTTAGCCACATACACATCTCGGACATGCAACGGGAAATAACGAAGTATGAGCAAGCACAAAGCAAGTCATTCCTAGGAACGTCCACACAACAAGGCAAGTGGCACACAATGGCCCAACGAAGATAACAAACAAGTAACACATAGGCAACAAGGAAGCATACAGGGGCAAGTATGGATAAATATTGTTTTATTAATATATAGCCTTGATAGGGCAAGGGAGTACACAGCTTTGGCCCCTATCTGCTGATGGCCATGGTGCTTCCCTAAGTCACCAGGTCACCTCCCCCTAAGGAGCCTTCTAGGGAAATAAAGTCTTCCCAGGAACGTATATGATTTTTGTCTGGGAGACATATGCATAATTACAAAGCTGCCACTACTCTATCCCATGAGGTTGCTTGGTGCAAGACTTGACTAATGATCAAGCACCAAGGCATGCTCACTTACAAAATGGCCCCATGTGGGTGTGCCAAAGGGGCAGTACGCCACACTCAGCGCCCTACTAAATAATTAAAAACTTATACTAGGGCTCAACGCCCTAATAAATGATTAAAAAACTATACTGGGGCTCAATGCCCTATTAAATGATTAATAAATCAACCTGGTGCTCAGCATCCTAGGAGATGAAACTAATAAGTCACCCCGGGGCCCATTATCTTATCCTCTGTATAACCAGCCTTGGAGCTGGCCCATCGTACCTGGTACTGAGTTTTCCATGACCAATAGGTTGGTCAAGCATATGTCACACTCCTGATTAGGCATAACCATATTGACCAGCACTCAGTGCGCTATTGCCGCCCATGACTTATAAGTCAATGCTTTCAATTAGCACTCAACATGCTAATGTTGTTCCATGACTTATAAGTCAAGTCCGGGGCTTAGCCCTAGGATATGGGACTAATAAGTCACCTCGGGGCCTATTGCCCTATCCTCTATATAACCAGCCTTGGAGCTGGCCCAGCGTACCTAGCGCTGAGTTTTCTACGACCAATAGGTCGGTCAAGCTTATGTCACGCTTCTGATTGGCCTAACCTAAATGACATGTGCTCAGCGCGCTATTTTCGTCCTTCACTTATAAGTCAATGCTTTTCGATCAGCGCTTAGCACGCCATTGCTGTCCTTGACTCATAAGTCCAGCCTTTCTCAATCAGCTAATGCAGACAAGCATATATCATATATCAAATATCCAATTACAAAGCATTCAACATACTTAATCAACATTCACAAGCATAATCATAATCATACACATTCTCAAGAGTTCATGCGTTATTCATATTCCTATTTAACAATTCAAGCCAAGCCATAATCACATGTATCACATACTTAGTGCAGTTTTCTTACCTTTAATCCAATCACAGGTTATGAATAAACGATCCTCAAGCACAATCTCGGTTCCAAGTCCCTAGCGATAACCTAGTCACAACCATAATATAGAATCTCATAAAAAATGAATAAATAAAGGCTTCTGGACTGAGTCCTCGCCTCCAAGACATCGAACTCTACTAAACTAGGTAGTAAGATCGATCTCGAGCCCTTAGGTTTGAGTTCTTGTCACTAAAAACCTAAGATGGACAAAGTTACCCAGGCAGGCCACACCTTGACCCTAAGGGTCGCGGTGCGCCTCCCAGAACAGAGAGCTCCATGTCTGAAATTCAAGACATAGGTCGCGACTTGCCCCTGAGAGTCGTGGTGCACCTCTGAAACCGAACCCCTCCTGGGCCCTGGGTTCACACGGGTTGCAGCGACCCAAGAACAGGGCCGCGACACGACCCCGCGATCCCATAATTTCCCTTATTTTCCTTATCCAATTTCACCCAAAATCCAACCTAATTGAATCCCAAACTCATAATTAACTCTCCAAACATTGTCAGCACATAAACACCATCAAAATCCAAGTTTATCTCACTCAAAAACCTCCACCCAATCTCTAATTCAAAACAAAACTCAAGAAAACTGAAACTCAAAAATTCAAAGCTTAAATTACCTATGATTAGGTTTTTTTCCAGCTGAATCATCCGGTTATCAAGCTTCTAATCTTTCCTAGAATCGTTATGACTCTAACATCGCTTGAATCCGAGCGCTAAAACTCGAGTTTCCTTCAAAAACGCTAACAAGCGTCAAGTGAGAGAACGAGAGAGAGAACAAGACTATTTTCTGAGTTTTATAGTGCTGAGAGGATACTTAGAGCTTAAGTAACCTTAAGCGAATCTCAAGGCTCAGGGTGCCCAAAAACGTCCCCGGGGGAAAATTAGTCAAAATCCCCAAAATTCTCTCCTGAACTCACTAACTCCAAATATATCCTCAAATATTCATTCCCATTACCCAATATTCCCATAATGTAATAAATACCCATAATACCCCTTGACTCACCTCGAGTCAAGTATTGGTCACGTTATGAATTTCCTGCTAACTTTCTCCCTACGATCCTCTCGTGCCAAGTAACCCAAATATATCAACATAATGATGTGGTCCCACACATATACCCATAATGGGCCAAGTTACGAAAATTGTCCTTTTAATCAGAAACAGACTCACATGCACATTTAATACACCTAAACATGCATATCAAGTTATATTATGATATAACTCACATACTCATATAATGATAAACATATATATATCACATAAACACATAATTTCCATAATTTTCCATCCTGGCCTCCTAATCATGGCCCTAAGCCTTATTAGGTAATTTGGAGCATTACAGTTATTATTCAAGTTTAACTTCTTTATTTTTTAAGAATAAAATTGAATGATGTATTTCAAGTTTGACTTACCCTAAGGCACACTCTTGAGTTAAGTCATTAATCTAAAATAATGGGTTACACTCACAAATGTTGACTAGGCTTTCAAGCAGACTTGTTAATCTTGACCAAATAAGTGGTTGTTCATAAGTCAAAAGAGAAGATAGTTGATTTTTAGTTTTCACTTATGAATTTGAGAAGTGTCTCAAAATTAATTTTGAAATTAGTTTGACCTACCCTAAGGTTGGTCCATTAATTGTCATTTTAATTTATCGCGGTTTAGTAATATCTGTTTTTATGTGTTATTTAAATGTTGTAGCATTCATGCATCATATTTACTATTCCAAAAATATTGATATTCATTATATGTGCCAAATTCATTTTGTTTTATTTATTTATTTCAGCAATCATGCCATCTAAAGAACATCATGTTGAGACATTCATCAAAACCCTTACTTTTAATCTGAATGACATGCACTGTTGGTTTTTGGGAATGATAATTGTTCTGAAGACTAAAAAATTGATGAGTGTAGTTGTTCAAGAGCCTCCATCAATTCTAATTTTTCACATGGCTATGAATAACATGAAAAATATAGTGATTGGAGTAAGTCCATTCATCTAGCTCGTTACCGCATGCTTTATAGCCTGCCTGACGAAATGATAGAAAATATATACATGTCAAGATCGCCTATGAAATTTGGCACTTGATAATAGACGAAGATGAAGAAGTTGCTAGGTCTAATCATTGGAAAGAAACGAAGGTAAATTTGATTTACATATATTTTTATGGTGATTATTGTACTTACTAATGCCACTAACTATATTTTTTTCTTCTTCGCAGGTTAAAAATCTTTCCAGAAAGAGATAACTATGCGCAAACAGCTGGATAGAGATGGAGCTTAATTTTAGTTTTATTTAGAATTTTATTTTTTTATGAAAAATTTTAAAATTTTCATTTATTTTTGTTTTAGAGATTTTAGATTTTTATTTCAAGCAAGAAAACTAAAATTTGGAAATTTAGTTTATGATTAGTAATGTGATTATTAATTAGAAACTTTCTATTTCTATGTTGCACGAACAAGGTTTTGATATTTTTTTTAGTAATAATTTGATTGTTATTTCAATATCTGGTATTGAAATTTGTTATGCAAAATCCAATGATGGCCTATATATATATTAAATGCTAAAAACAATCAATCTAGAACTCTAAAATGTTTAAAGTTAATCCAAGATCTATTAGACGTCAAAAGATTAATTCCGAGAGTGATACATATCTATGGCACCTGAGATTGGGACATATTGGTTTTGATAGGATAAACAAGTTGGTAAAGGAAGGTCCTTTAAGAGAATTAACTATTGGTTTTCTTCCAGTTTGTGAATCCAGTCTAGAAGGAAAACTGATCAAAAGACCTTTCTCTACTAAAGGTTCAAGAGCCAAAGAACTACTCCAACTTGTACACACTAACGTGTGTGGCCCACTTAATGTGCAAGCAAGAGGAGGGTATGAATATTTCCTCACTTTTATTGATGATTATTCAAGATATGGTTACCTATACTTAATGCAAAGGAAATCTGAAACTTTTGGGAAGTTTAAAGAATTCCAAGTAGAAGCTAAAAAGTAGTTAGGTAAATCACTAAAAGTTCTTCGATCTGATCGAGGAGGAGAGTAGTTGGATTATGAATTTGAGGACCATTTGCGTGAGCATGGAATTCAATCCCAACTCACAACACTTTGAATGCCACAAAAGTATCTCAAAAAGAAGTAACTATGCAATTCAATGTTCAATGTACATATTGAATGTTGTTCCATCTAAGTTAATCGAGAAGACACCATTAAAACTATGGAATGGTAGTAAACCTAGTTTGCACCATTTTCGCATTTGGGGGTGCCCAGCATACGTGCTAAAAGGAAAGACTGGATAGTTGGACTCACAAAATGAATTGTGCATGTTTGTAGGGTATTCCAAAAGAAAACAGAACATTTGTATCGACAAGTGCAACTTTTCTTGAAAATGACTATATGAATAACCATAAGCCTCGCAGTAAAGTTGTACTAGAGGAAATAGTCTCAGATCAACTAAAAAAATCACCAACTGCTCACAATGAACAACGACAAGAAGAAGCCACAAGTTCTAGTCAGAATAATGGAGAACCTCGTCGTAGTGGGAGGGTTGTTAATTAACTAATTCGCAATGAATATGAAGTATAGAGATGCAATGAAAGATTCTGACAAAGAAAAATGGTAAGATGCCATGAACCTGGAAATGGAATCAATGTATTCCAATTCTGTCTGGATTCTTGAAGATCTACCAGAAAATGTTAAACCTATCGGTTGCAAATGAATATTCAAGAACAAAAGAGGAGCGGATGGGAAAGTGGAGACTTTCAAAGCTAGGCTTGTAGCCAAATGCTATACCCAGAGAGAATGGGTTGATTATGAAGAAATATTTTCTCCTATAGCCATGCTAAAATCAATTCGTAAACTCTTGTCCATTGCTGCTTGCATGGATTATGAGATATGGAAAATAGATGTAAAGACAAAATTTCTGAATGGCTCTCTTGACGAGACCATTTATATGTCTCAACCAGAAGGGTTCGAAGTCAAAGGTCAAGAGCGAAAAATTTGCAAGCTTTTTAGGTCCATTTATGGACTCAAACAAGCTTCAAGATCTTGGAATCTAAGATTTGATGACACAATTAAAACGTATGATTTTGAACAAAATATTGATGAACCTTGTGTCTATAAACAAATCAAAGATGGCATAGTGGTCTTCTAAGTTCTTTACGTTAATGATATTCTACTAATTGGAAATGACATAAAAACATTATCAAAAGTAAAGAAATTGGTAGATGAGCAATTCCAAATGAAAGATTTGGGAGATGCAAACTATGTTCTAGGCATAAAGATCCTTTGGGATTGACAGAACAAATTTTGGCACTATCTCAAACAACTTATATTGATAAGGTCGTGGAACACTTTAATATGCAAAATTCCATGGAGGGTGACATGTTAAACTATCATGAAATAGTCCTTTCTAAAGAACAATGTCCTTAGACACCTCAAGAAGAAGAGGACGCAAGACGATATCCCTACGTCTTTGCAGTTGGCAGTCTTATGTACACCATGTTGCGTACAAGACTTGGAATTTGTTATGGAGTAGAGATAGTCAGTCGTTATTAATCTAATCCAGGATTGAATCATTGGGTTGTAGTAAATAATATTCTCAAGTATCTTAGGAAAACTACATTGGCTACACTGATTTTGATTTTCAATCAAACAGAGATAGTCAGAAATCGACTTCTGGATCAGTGTTCACACTTGGTGGAGGAGTTGTAGTCTAGGGAGGCTATGCTTCAAATCAGAGTTTTAATAACATCCCATAGGCAAATAAATTTCGACCAAGATAAAAGACAGAACCTTTTACGAGCATCCCTAGATCTGCTAGAAGAACGTTGAGAAGTGCCACAACTTCAGTTAGCACATTACCAATAGAAACTAGCTCAGTATCTTAATACAAAAGCCAAAGAAAGGAAATTCTAGCTAGAAGATTTGGTGTTAAGAAGAGTGTTTCTAGCGAACAAGATCATAAGGATGGCGTACTAGGACCGAACTAGGAAAGATCATACCAGATTGTGGAAATTTTTTTAGAGGAAACATTCAAGTTAGCTCGAATGAATGGGGAAGGAATTTTTTCGACTTGGAATGCACTTCAACCTAGGAAATATTACCAATGAGCGTATTTTGAGTTATTTTTTTTATTTTGATTGTAAGACTTATTTATAAAAGTCATTCTCTTATTTTCTTTATAATGAATTAAATTCAATGGTTGTTGTGTATTTTAAACACGATACCGATTTTGAATTAATTTTGTCTATTAACCCACTAAAAGTGATATAGAATACTACTAATTTAGTAATGCAAAGTCTCAGCCTAAACACGGTACTGATTTTCAATTAATTTTGTTGTTTTGGCTTGTATTATGAATTCTGAATGAGGCAATTAACCTTGAACAAGCAAAAATGGCATATTGTCTCGGCCTAAATAATTACAAGGGATATTTTAAATCACACAAAAAAGAAGAGAAGTTCTCCTCGACCTTAGGCCTCAGCTCCAACTCTTCCAGAAGATACCTCCTCCTCCTCCCCATCATTAATAGCAGCTCTGGTGGTCTCAGTGGGCTCTCGAGCCAAGTGATCTTTGAACTTGGCGAGGAATCGAGCCAAGAGTTCTGCATCAAGGAACAAGTAATCAACACACTAGTTATAACACCAGACTCAATAGAACACAAGCTCGATGGATTGGTTCAATTTGGCCTTGTGGCCCTCGACCTCAGCTCGGAGTTCATCCTGGGTCTTGACCAGGTCGATAGCCCGCTCTTTTGAGTTCATCTCATTAGCCTGAGTTGTGTTGAGCTCCTCCCAAAGTTTCTTCATCTCTTCTTAAAGGTGAGTGTCTTCATCCTCTAGCTGAGTGTTCTTCTCAGCCAGCAGAGTATATCGTTTCTTCTTCAATCCGAGTCTTCTCTCCTGCCATCTCCTCTTTTTGGGAATTCATCTTATTCTCAACGTGTACTTGGTCCATGAATGCCTACATAATGAAACATCACTGAAAGTTAGATAAAAATTTAAAGTACGCAAAAAAGAAAATATACGAGGTAATTGCAAGAGCTTACCGCCAGATGCATCTTGGTTGCTTGACCAAACACGTCCGTGGGAGCTGAGTCTTCAATCCTATCATGCTCACATTTTGTCTGTTGATTCACATGGCTTACAAGGTCAAAAGATCTTGGATATGACCCTTATGGGTGACGAAAAATCTCTCCACCCCCAGATGTGGGGCTGAAGGAGAGGTGGAATGAGCTGGAGGAATCACGAGAAGAGCTGAAGGAGGGATGATTTGGCTGGTAAGCACGAGCTCCATGTTTTGGGCCGCAGGCTTCACAGCAGGTACCTTCTTGCCTTTGCCTTGGGACATAATAGAGGAACCCTTGACCCCAGTGGTGACGACCTTCCTGATAATCCGAGCTTTCTTTATAGCTGGGCGTGAGGAGGTAAAAGCTGATGTCAGGTCGCTCATGTTCTCTTCTGCAAACAACAATAAGAGGAATAGAAAAGCTTAATAAATCTTGATAAAACAAGGGAAAAAGTTAATAATCCTACCCTCCAAGCTAGTGGACGAGTCTATCAATATCAGTTTTGGAATAGGGATTGGACTAACTGGATCAGGGCTAGTAAGGTCGAGGATAATTGGGTTGGGAGAAAGCATAGGTGGAACATTTTCGGGCACGAGAAGAACATTTTCAAAAGCGAGCTCATCATCTGAGCTCAATTCATATTCTCCGTTCACTGGAAATGGGAATAGAGAGTTAGGGGATAAAACGTTATCGGGACACACATAGGTGTCATATTGCCGAAACTTCCCACTCCTAAAACTAAAGGTGTTATCTACCATAATAGTTCCTGGGGGAAAGCTAAAATCATAACGGGGCACTAAAATATCTATGCACTCCTGGAAGGTGACATTATTATCTGGATCTACATTCCTTGTCATGACCTGCTTCGGGTCATGTCAACCTAGTAGCAAGCATGCAGCTTGTAACACCCCACTAATCCAAGACCGTTACACCATGTCTGTAAAATGGTGCTTAACTCCTTAAGCGAGTCATTTGGACTCAAAAGTGTAATTAAAGTTAATTAAAGGTTTATGTACTAAAAAATTGGTCAAAAGGATTAAACTTTTTCATTTAAAACTTTAAATATTTGCAAGGGATCCCAAAAAAAGTTTAAACAAAAGTTATTACATCATTGTTATCAAAATATGTAGACATAAGCGACAAAATGGACTTTTACCCTAAGTCCCTCAAATATCCCAACCCCGGCGGCCGAGCAGGCCAAACATGTATGCACCGCTCCAAAGCCTTCCAACTTATGGCTGGTCTACTTTCCTCTTTCCCTTACATGCACCATAGAGCACCCGTGAGCCAAGGCCCAACAAGAAAACTCAACAAGGCATAATAATAACAATATTAAATGTCAACAGCAATTGGCATGCTTCACAGATTATAATTACATTCATTCAAATCATATAAATCATTGACATGTTACACAGCTTATAAACATGTTCATTTCAAACACATAAACCATTTGCATGGCCATGCCAAGTAGCCATGCAGAGTGACCCAACCGAGCGAGGTGCGTCTCCCAGCACCAAGCTTACAATCCATGCCGGGAGAGTGTGTACATAACTCCCATGGTGGCCCCGCCATCATGGCCTACGTTTCGCACAATTATAGTCGAATACGGACCATGTCGATCAATAAAAGATAATTCAACATAAATAAGCATAGCAAACATCATTATGCATAAATGGGAGCTCAACCCTAACAAATTCAAATATAAGGTCATAACAGTATCCCATCATAACCTGGCAAGCGCCCTACTCTATGTGCATATGCCAATTTTCTTACCTAGATTCCAGCAATAAAGCTTACACAAACCCAAGTCCGATTCCTTTTAAGCGTCCTTTGATAACCCTAAGTCCCAATCAATAAAATGTAGGTTTAGTTTTCTCATAAACCAAATCCTACTATAACTTTTCCACAAACCTCACTAGGCTCTAAGTACACTTTAAACATGTTTCATTATGTCCTAGGAACCTTAGCTTATGATCCCCTAAGGTTACCCATTAAAAACAAACCTAGGCTGTCAGCACAGGTCGTTCGACTGGCTGAACAAAAATGCTTGCCTGCCTGCATGCACGTTGGTCGACCAGTTGCCATAGGCCGATCGATCGGCTCTATACAAAGAGCCAAAATCAGCATTTTTCCAGATTTTCAAACTTAGCCAATTTCAAACCAAATCGCCCCAAACTGACTTTAACCCAAAATTTATGCACCAAAACAAATATACAACTCAAAATACATCATCTAGGTGCCATTTAAACATCAACCATAATTCAAGAATTAGGGCTAAAATCCCCAAATTTCCCCCAATTTCAAAACTCACCTAATTCATGGTTTTCAATTCGAATTCAAGCCTTAAAACATTTCATGAACATGTTTCTAATCTCAGTCTACCCATATAAGCAACCTAGCATCATTAAATTTGAAAAATCAACTAAAATCCTCAAATCCCATCAAGAACAAAATGAAGCATAATGAAGAAGAACTCTTACCTTTCTCTTGTGATTGATTCCTATGATGAAGATGTAACTAGCAGCTGGAAAATCCTCTAAGAACCTTGAATTCTCCTAGCTATCTTGAAGAAATTTGCAACTTGATGAACTCTTAGTTTGGTTTAATGGCGAGGAAGATAAGAGAAAGCTAGTAGAAGAGAAAGAGTGTACTAGAATGTGAAATGAGGATAGGCATCAACACTTAGTCATTTTTTTCTAACCCCTTCACTAAATGACCAAAATACCCCTTCCCCATAATTCTCACTAAATCAGCCCCAAGGGAAGAATGGTAATCTTCCCTTAACTCCAATTATGTCACTAAACTCCAATTATTATCTAATATCCATCAAGTATAAAATATCAGATAATACCTCGAAACTCGACCAAAGCCGGATATTTCCCCATGACGACATTTATGCTATTACTGCTTGAAGGAATCCACTATTTCCGAAACTCAACATATTCCCACACAATAATTTGGTCACAATGCACATAACATATATAATCACAAATATACCCTCAGCTGGTCAAAATACAAATATGGACATAATCAAATATATTCAATTATATAATAATAATATAATTCATAAATTAATTCCACGCATGCCCTTCAGGCATGCCATTAGGGTACTTAACCTCATTAGGAGTTTCAGACATTACAACTATCACCTCCTAATAGAGATTTCATCCTTGAAATTTACATGAAAAACTTGGAATATTGATTCCCGCATATCTGACTCTGGCTCCCAAGCCGCTTCCTCTACTTTGGTGTTCCTCCATAATACTTTCATTAAGGAAATAGTCTTATTCGATAAGACTTTACCCATTTCTATCCAGAAATTCCATTAGCATATCTTCATAGGATCAATCTCTCTGTAACTCCAAGGTCTCATAAATCAACACACGTGTAGTATCCGACACATATTTCCTTAGCATCGATACATGAAACACACTGTGAATCCCTGACAAAGGATAATATGTAAGCCAGTTGCCTAGTCCCTTCCAGGATCTCAAGAGGTCCAACAAACCTAGGGTTCAATTTCCCTTTCTTTCCAAATCATGTTTTCTCTTTCATTTCTGAAACTCGGAGAAATACATAGTCTCCAACCTGGAACTTCACGTTCCTCTGTTTGGATCTGCTTAGCTTTTCTGTCCATTCTATGAAGCAAGCATCTGCACTCTAATCTTCTCAATGGCTTCATTGGTTCTCTAAACAAAATCAGGACCAAGATACTTTCAATCACTCATTTCATCCCAATGGATAGGTGATATGCATTTCCTACCATGTCACATCTCATATGGAGCCACTCTGATAGTTGACTGATTACTATTATTGTAAGAAAACTCAATCAAAGGAAATGTAATTACTCCATGATTTCTCGAAGTCCAATACACATGCCCAAAGCATGTTTTTTTATATCTGGGTTGTTCTCTCAGATTTTCCATCAGTCTAAGGATGATAAGCAATACTAAATTTCAGGCTTGTACCCATTGCCTTCTACATGATTTTGCAAAACTTGAAAGTAAATATAGGATCTCGATCTAACACTATAGACTTTGGTGCCCCATGGAGACATACAATCTCCTTCACATATAGCTTAGAATACTGACCCACAGTATAATTCTTTCATACAGACAGAAAGTGCGCTGACTTGGTATATCGATCCACGATCACTCTTACAGATCATATTACCCCATAGTCCAAGGCCATACATCCACAAAATCCATGTTCATATCCTCCCATTTCAATTCAAGAATTCCCAAAGGTTGTAATAACCTCGCTTGTCTCTAGTGTTTAGCTTTCACTTGCTGACAAGTTAGGCACTTAGCCACATATTCACCATATCATTATTCATCCCTAACCACCAATACCAATATTTTAAATCCTGATACATCTTCGTGGTGCGTGGATGAAATAAGTATGGAGTGGAATGAGACTCATCCAGAGTCTTTTCTTAACACCAGCATCCATCGGAATCACATATCCGATCTTTATATCTCAACAGATTTATATCTGAAATAGGAAAGTCCTTAGCCACTCCAGCTAAGACTTCCTCTCTATGCCTCACCATTTGTGGATCACTCTTTTCTGCTCCTTTAATTATTTCCACAGGGGTAAACTAAAGAGTTATATTTACCAATTTACCAACCATGAAATATATACCAGCACTAGTCATTTCCTCAGCTAACTTTGCTGATATCAATTTCAAACTATACACTTGGCCTGAACCTTTCCTACTTAAGGCATCAATCACCACGTTAGCTTTCCCTAGATGATAAAGGATTTCACAGTCAAAATCCTTCACCAATTCTAACCAACGTCTCTGTCTCATGTTCAAATCATTTTGGGTAAAGAAATACTTTAACTCTTATGTCAGTGTATATCTCACACTTTTCCCCATATAAGTAGTGTCGCCACACCTTAAGTGAAATTCCACTGCTACCAACTAAAGGTCATGTGTAGGATATCTCTGTTCATATTCTTTCTGCCGTCTTGAAACATAAGCTATGACTCTCCCAGCTTGCATAATGACACATCCTAGTCTCTGTCGCGTCACGTCACAATACTTCATAACCTTCTTGTTCTTATACAACAAACTAAGAACTGGTGCAGTGATCAGTCTCTGTTTCAACTCTTGGAAGCTTTGTTCACATCTATTAGTCCACACAAACCTCAAATTCTTACGTGTTAGTTCAGTCAAAGGCATTGTAATCCTTGAGAATCTTTCAACGAAATGCTAATAGTATCGTGAAAATCCAAGGAAACTTCTAACTTCTGAAGCATTCCTTGGCTTTGGCCAATCTTTTACCACTTTTGTCTTAGCTGGATCACCCATAATCCCATTCTTACTCACAATATAACCCAGAAATATTACTTGAAGAAGCCATAACTCGCACTTCTTGAACTTTGCATACAATTTGTGTTCCCAGGGCCTCTGTAGTACCAAATGGAGATGTTCTTCTTCTGATTGAGAATAGACCAATATATCATCAATAAACACAATCACGAATTTGTCCAAATAATCTTCAAAGCCATTAAAATTTGCTGGACCACTGGTCAGTCCAACAGACATCACCAAAAATTCATGATGCCCATACCTCGTGCAGAAGGCGGTCTTTGGAATATCTTCTTCCTTTATCTTCAGCTGGTGTAAAACGCCTTACTCTAATATTTTGAAAAAATTTGACATGCTCATAAACTTATAGAAGGAAACCCACTTATTATATGAAAAATCTCAGTGGGGGCTTGCTAAAATATGCAAGTTGGGCCCAATAGTTTAAAAAGAAAATAATAGTTTTCATGCAACATTTTTATAAATAATTAAAGTTAAAGTCCCACTAATAAATTCTGAAAAGTTAAAAAAAATAAACATAATATTATTCTTCTATAAACTGATCGTTTGTTCGTCCATAGGATGCCCCCATGCCATATGCACCCTGACGTTGGAACTCCTCACATCACCACGCGTACCATAGAGAAATCCTATTTGCTACCTGGAAGGGAAAGTAAGGGGGTGAGCTAAAAGCGTAGTAAGGAAGTAGAAACAACACACAAGTAAACATAAAGAAAACATATTCACATTCATACATCGTTATACATCATATTTAACTTCATTATCATACATCATCATCATAAACATTTTCTTCATGAACATTATCATCATAAGCATTATAATCATAAGCATCATTATCATAACTTTGTGAACATAGCCCCCTATCTTGTCCATGTCACAACTTAAGGTAAACAGGAACTCTGGTTCTTGAATAACCTCGACACGTTCGCCCTATGAGTTACGTCTTCATATCCTTAGTAACTCGGGTTACGTCTTCATATCCTTAGTAACCCCTTTTGTTGTGTCACGTTCAACACGCTAACAACCATTACATATCATACAACATACAAAAATACATGCAATCCAGTCATATCAAAGCCAAGAAAAACTACATGAATTTCTTACAATCATCATATCATATCAAAATAGTATTTCATACATGGACATCATCATATATATCATTCATATTCATACAAGCCAATCTTACTGTTCATAGCAAAACAAATAGAATTATGTCTAACTTCCTTACCCCAGGTCCGAGCAAAGCAAAATTGGAACAAACTTCACAACGAGCCTATAATCATAATCAAATAGTATTCTTTAACATCACATGAGATTTCTTGTGCCCAACATATATACCCCATGTGTGCATGGGCCATACACACATGGGGCAATTTACACATAATTTCCAAACATGCACATTTTTCACATAGAATCACAAAAGAATAATGCTAATTCTACCTATTATCCATGCATGGTTTTCAAGTAATTATTATACGGTTGAATAATAGACATATTTTTTAACGTAAAAGTGCATTTGTATGCGACATGCATACGTGGGAGCGTTGTTAAAAAGTGACGTTAAAAACGATAATTCTTACATGCTTATTTCTAACTTTTTCAAATAAAGATTTAGCAACATAATTTCCTCACCATTATTTATTTCTTTTAAATTCCTAAGTTGATTAAACCTCTTAAGGCATTATTTTTATTTCATAAAAAAATTATTTAGCCACTTTCTAAAAAATAATAATAATAATTCCATTTTAAATTGTATAGAGAAATAACAAGAATTAAAATTATCTAAAGGTACTTGTAAATATCATGTTTCTTTTAGAAAAAAACATTTTATTTTAAGTTAACAAAAATACAAGATTTGGTGTGAGAAAATATAATTTTAGGTGTAGGAAAAATATAATTTTGCTTGTATTAATTAAGACTTAATTTATGTAGTGTAAATGAACGTAGGTTAAACAAAATAATTATTTTTAATTTATTAATCTAAACTTTCAGCAACTATTTATTTGTTTAAAAGTCACAAGGGAAATCAACCCAACATTTCCTTAATTAAAAATAAAGAAAACTATACTTATTAAAAATGTGAAAATTCATGGTTACAATTAAAAAGATAATCATTTTTAATATATACATAGTTTAGGGTATTAATTTATTTAATCAAATACACAAAATTCATTTCATTTAAAAGATATTTTCTCATTTTTACCAAAAACTTCCAGCAACATATTAAACATTCAAAAATCATAAAATTGGAATTAAAACTTATATTTTCTTCATAAAATATATATAAAAAAATATAGGTATTAATTTGAGTAAAAATATCATTTTAATGTGAATTAAAATACCCTTTAAATTTTATAAAATCATCATAGCACTTGGAACATCACTTTTGCATGCAAATCATTATTTCACCAAATTTCTCACCAACTATACACAAAATCAGCAAGCAATATTCATCATAATATTTATTCCAAACACATGCTTTCAAAACTCAAATATGAATATTTATGTACCACCAATACATCAATTTATAAAATCATAAAATCATCATAGCACTTGGAACATCACTTTTGCATGCAAATCATTATTTCACCAAATTTCTCACCAACTATACACAAAATCAGCAAGCAATATTCATTCCCAACACATGCTTTCAAAACTCAAATATGAATATTTATGTACCACCAATACATCAATTTATAAAGATTTAAGACACGTCATTTCATTTATCCAATTAACCTAGCATGTTCTTAATATGCATGGGTGACACAAAAATAAAACAATCTCATCATGCATCACACCTATGGGCGAAACCTTTTCATCCATATTTCATGTTTTTCGTTTACATGTTTACAAAATATTGGGGAGAATTACATTAGCATGAAATAGATCAAGACAACACTTAAGCCCTAGCATGCATCTACTAACATTTTTAAAGGAACCCACTTAAAATCTTACAAACCTATCATGTTTCTAAGAGTACATTGGCATTAAAAATAAATGAACATGTTTGGGCATCACCCCTAGGCTGAAATAACCAAATCCCTTCATGCTTTTCCATAGAATTTTTAAACCAACAAAACATAGCATCAAGTCTTATCTCATACAAATAAAGCAAAACCCTTCAATAGTTCAATTATAACAAGGTTTCTCTCCATGACCAACAATAGAATATTGCCATAAACCAAAACACAATGAATACCCAAGCCACACGCCTGGGTCAGATCCTTCACGCATCAAAATAAAAAAAAATCCATCAATCCATATAACCCAAGAAAACATAATAACATTAGGGCTAAAAATTCATTCCCTCTCTTGATTGTAGAATCAAGAACACAAAAGTGACCAACACCCAAAACTATAACCACCCCTTGTTCAAGCCTAGGGTTTCAAAACCCACAAAAAGAGTAGAAAAAAAAAATACTCTTAGCATCAATGGAAGAAGAAGACTAATTAAATCAACACTAAAAACCAATACTTACCCTTAGGGATTCGGAAATCCCTAACTACCTCTTCCCCATGGGTTATTTTTTTCTCTCCTTCTTTCTTCCTTCCATCTTCCACGATCTCTCTCTCCCCTGTCTCTCACTACAACAAAACCCCCTTTCAATAACACATCATTATAATACTATTAAAAAAGTATTATAGTATATATAAAGTAAATGAGTAAAGTAACACGCGACAACTGAAAAAAAAAGCGGCAAATGAATGTGCCTAACCAGTCTTTTCCCTATTATGTGCAGTAGACTCCCCTTTTCATCTCTTTCTCTCTCTGTCTCATTTTCCATCATATTTTCCTTCTCTCCTTTCTCTTCCTGCTATACCCATCTCTATTTTCCCGTCCCCTTGCTGGAAAACAAGTAAAGACTCAACCTTATCTCTATTTTCCTGTCCCCTAGCTGGAAAACAATTGGTAAAGACTCAACCTTATCACCACCTCCTCCTCCTCCTCTCTTGGACCAAACCTCCTACTGGAGCCTTGATGAAGAAAAAAAAATGGAGCCAAAGTAAATCTCAAGATATATGGTAAATATAAAGTATGCTTCTCTATAATTTTTTATTTGAAATTTTGACTATATTTTTCTTGAGAATCATTGCATCCACGAGCCATGTTTTCTGATGATATATATATATATCTATAAAAATATAATCTTTGACATTTCCCTCACTACTCTCCCTCATCTCATTGTATCTCCCTAAATCTCTCGTGACCTTCTCTAGGTTGGGATATGAAAATTTCTATTAACAAGCTTATTTTCAGTATGATGCTGTTAGGTTGAGGAGAACATTTGCAAGTTTGCAAAGAAGGGTCTTACTCCATCTCAGATCAGTGTGATTCTTCATGACTCTCACGGGATTGCTCAGGTGAAGAGTGTTACTGGAAGCAAGATCTTGCGTGTTCTCAAGGCCCACGGTAATCATTCTTAGTGTTTTGTTTTATGAGCTCAAGAGTATAACCTTATTTTTAGTCAATGTTGAGCCTTATCTTCGGTCATTGTCGACCCATTTCATTGCTTTTTTTTGTTGGAAGAACTTTAGGTCTAGTTAACTGTTTGCTAAATATTTGAATGAGCGAAGGGAATAATTAATTTTTATGGTTTTTCATTTGTTTAATTTTGGGTAATTGGGATTATAGTGTAATTGAGCTAGTTGTTTTTCTTGTTTGAGTATCTTAATACGGTTATTGAATGATAAGGGCATGTAGCCTTTGGTTGGGCGATGTCTTATCTGTATGTCTTGGTTGATTGGATTTCTTTGTTTTTATAAAATTGGTTTTGTTTGTTAGGTCTTGCCCCTGAAATTCTTGAAGATCTGTACCATCTTATTAAGAAGGCAGTCTCTATTAGGAAGCATCTAGAGAGGAACAGGTCGATTGATTTTGGTAGAGAGCAGGATGCACAGACTTGCATGTTACTACAAGAAGACCAAGAAGCTTCCCTCCATTTAGAAGTAGTAAGTACTTTTGTTTCTCCATGTCTACCAGTCTATAACTTGTTAATAGAAATGATATTCTTTGTATCCATTCATTTATTAGAGAATTGAACTGTGTCTTTTATTTTATTAGATAAAATAGAAGCGAATAGAATATCTGAGTAGTATCTGCTCATGCTTTTATTTATTATACTAACTTTTTATGTACTAAGGAAGGCTTATGTAGAAAATTTTATTTATTAGATTCAGCAAGTCTATTTACTTGAAATAGAAAAATTAATATGAAAAACTCAATGTAAAGTTAAAAAAGAGTTAAGGTTCAGCCAATCATTTTGTTTACAAGAGAGCATAAACATTTATTTTTGTAATGGGTTTTGTGGATTAAGTTGGGATCAGATTGTATACTACTTTTTTGTAATGAATCCACTTATGCTTGTTTGTTTTTATTGAATAGCCGTTACCACTGGTTTTCTGGGGCCATAATTTTATAAATTCAAGGGTGAAAAGTGGAAGCTTTCCAATAAGATAACAATATATGTATATATTGTTAGACAATGTAATATTACATGATTAGTTTTTTGTTTCTGGTTTGTTTGTTTTGTTAGCTTCAGTTGTATTCAGTTATATTGTTACAACTTCCATCTATTTCTATGTTGTGTATTGCTACTGTTGTAAAGTTCTATATATAAATAATATTTGCCTGAGTCTCAAAATCTTCTTTAGAGCTACTTTTTTCTCCATTTACATTCTTGAATTAACTGCTATTAATGCACCTATCCTAGGATCGTACTTGGTTACAGAATTAATTTTTTTTATTTAGGTTAGCACTAAGAAAACATGTCAAAGGGAATTACCTAAAAGTTGAAAAAACCCTCTCCTTTTGATACTTGGTGCGTTGGTACTGGAGGTTTCTCATGTGCACATCTGCAATGCAAACAATGAAAGTATGGAATTTGGTTGCTTAAGAGGTGTAATTGCATATCTGATTCGAAATAAAACTAACCAACAACATAAAAAACCAGCCTAAATTTTTTTTGTAAGTATAACAAGAGAAAGAATTACTTTTAAGGAATGCTCAAAGTTGGGTAGAGTTGCTGTAACTTGTTCATAACCTTTGAACAGTGTACAGTACATGTCCAACTAGACAATATCTTCCACACTAGCTGAAACAAATGCTTGGATAATGGGGAGACCACTGCTACATTGATGAAAATTGGAATTAATATACAGATGCTATGAATTAGTTTAAAGCAAATAGAATAATGACCGACCTGTAGATTAGTCACTGAAACTACTACTGGGAAAAACACTCACACATCCATCAACAATAGAATTAAAGGACTCTTCTTCCAATAAATTTGCTTTTGCTTTGAACAAGTGAAGTCTCTCCTTAGCTCCATATAATGACACCAAGTGTATTGCATTTTCTTTGAATCATCTGTACCATTAATATTCATAAACACAACCCACAAATATACACTTTGAATAAATACATCTGAAACCAAACAAATATACCCTTGAAATTTTATTGATAAAGAATTGAATACAAACTGAGGTCTCGAACAGTGACTATTTTGACAGTGTATCCACGCTGTAGTAAGAGGTTGACAAGCCATGAAGCTTGCAACAGAGTGATTCTTGATGCCTCTTTTGTGTGCATTAAAGCTCTCTCATGTTCTCACTTTGAGAGTCATCTTACTTTATATTGTCTTGATTTCAAAGTAAGAATATTGTATCTGTTCTAATAAACATTAACATAACGGATAAGAATTCTCACACTTCATAGTTAATAGTTCTTCAAATCTGAATTTTTACTGTCACATACCAGAATGGATAAGTTCTTGAGACTTGATTAGACCACTCTTTGAGTCAATCTGTATATAAATAAAAATAAGATGTTATAATACTAACCAGTTGCGCTTAGCTCAAGTGGCCACCTGCCTTCTCTTTTAAAGTGGAGGGGCCTACATATCATAAGAAAATCTAACACCTAACAATGTTGTCCACTAAAACATATTTTCTAAATATGAGTACAAAGAAAAAGAAATAAGATAAAAATGATTTATCTTTTGTTATGGCCATATGAAACTTATTGCCATTAATTCGATTAACCAAATATGAGTTTATATATATATATATAGAGAGAGAGACATAAAGTAAAATACTAGTATATCAAGAATCGGTGAAAGAAGGTGCAAAACAGAGGTTTGTGCGCTGGAATAATTAAAGCATTGCAAAGAATTTCAAACTACTAGAAATTAAAAGCTTATTGATGCTGCAAAGCAAAGCAAAGATAATTGGTACAAAGTTTCATTTAGCATAAAAGTCTGCAAGTTTTGCAGGAGTGTTCAGAGTTTCATTTAGCATAAAAGTCTGCAAGTTTAGAATCAACGTGTTCATTTAATTAGAAATTAGCTAAATAAGAAGAAGAAAAAAACAAAGAAATTAGCATATTGGAATTAAAAATCAAGTTCTTGTCATTTCCATATACCTCTCCTTGATGATTTAGTGACAGTAAGTAATCATCAAAGGAGATCACATCTCTGCCATATTTTATGGCAGCTTTCACCTCTTGATAGGCTATTGGTAAAGATCTTAGCAGAATGATTGCTTGGTTTTCTTCATCCACTTCATGCTTGATATTAGAAAGACCTACAATAGTTTCATTGAACTTGTCAATAATTATGCTTGATTATCGTACTTTTAAGGTGCCATTGTTTTGGTGCGATTGGGCGAATATTCGAGTGGGTGTTAAGAAGTCGGAGTTCTATACACTTGTAAATTTTAATATAGAACAAGCTCAATCCATTAGGGATCCATTTGTATTAGCTCACAAGTGAAAAAAGCTTTTTATGCAAGGGTGAATGAGTCAAGTTATTGGTATATAACTTTAAAGGATTCAAATAGAGGGTGTTTTGGACTTGAATCCAATGAAGAAAATTGAGTTTCCTTTTGTTTCTTATGTACTTTGAATGAAACAAATCTGCTTACACTTTTTGTATGTAATTTTGGTGTATTATTACTCTTTTGTTGAATGAAACAAATCTGGTTTTATTACTCTCTATGGTGTACTTTATGATTTTATTTTAATATGAATGAAATAATTATGGTTTTATGGTTTTGGTGTATGTTTATTACTCTTTGGTGATTCGCATTTCTAATTTATATTCTTATGTTATCTTTCAATTTATATTGCAGTAATTTAAACTTGAAAAATGAGTACATTACGAAGATCTCCAAAAAAACACCTTCGTCCAGGTGCTTTATGCAATTTTGTGGCCAAAAAGCGAAAAGCATCATTGAAGACTCAAGCTGATTGCGACAATATGTTGCTTGGAAGCCCTGTTTTAAAGAAAAAGAGTGATCTTCGTAGGTTTTCTGCACCTGTTAGAGTTGTAATTGACTCACCACCTACTCTTAGTACTAGAGCAGCAACTCGTCGTATGGTCTATAATACAAAGCCAGATCCAAATGATGATGTGGAAGACATGGAAGACATGGAGATAGGTGATAAGCTGGAAGACTAGACGATCTCTTAATTATGAAGTAGATAAGGTAGTTGATAGTGTTTGTGAAAAGGGGGTAAGGGAGGAACATGAAGAGATAGCTGATGAGGAAAGGGTTGGTGTAGAATTTGAAGAAGAGGCTGTTGCACAATGTGAAGAAGTGGCTGCTGCAGAATGTGAAGAAGTGGCTGAGATAGAACTTGAACAACCTCTTAGAAAATCTGTTAGATTACAAAAAACAACTGATGAGGCAAATCAAACTAACATTGAAGAAATACCTCAAGATGTAGATGCGAATGTAATGAACTTAGCCAAGAAGACAAGGGGAAAAAATCTATTGGCAAATCTTACCAAGAGGAACAATGACTTAAGGATAATAAATTGGAATGAAAAAGGGCAACCAGTTGGTACTAACTCAGTGCAATTTTCTTCTTTTGTGGGCATTCTTGTGCGAGAGGTTGTTCCTTACACTATTTCATATTGGAGGAAAGTTTCACCAATTATGAGAGATGTTCTTTGGGCATCTATTCAGGTAGAATTACAAGTTTTATGAATGTAGTTTTTTATATATATTCAGCTCCACACTTAAACATATAATATGTTATTCCATATTCTATTGCAGGCACAATATGACTTACATGATGATTGGCAAAAAAAGATGTGCTTTGAAATGATGGCAGAACAATGGAGAGCTGGGAAATCTAGACTTGTAAAGGATATTATCAATGCAAAAAATGAGAGTGAAAGACTAGCCTTAAAGCCGGATTGCATAAAAAGTGATGTAGAATGGAGAGCATTTGTAGCCAAAAAAATTAGTAAAGAACATTTGGTAAGAAATATGATGTAATAAGTGATGTTGCTACCTCTTTTATCTCTGTTGGCGTTAAATTAAATATAGTTATGCCTCTTTTACTTATTTATTAAATAGGATATAAGGGCCAAATACAAAGAGAGAAGAAAGAAAGTTGTTCCACACACCTTAAGTCGAAGAGGATATGCTCGAACAATCGATGATATGGTAATAATTAAGTTTTATACTGTTTGTATTTTTGCTTCCATTATTGTAGTCTCTATTTTATAATCTCTATTGATGTATTGTGTAGAAGAAAGAAAATGAGGATGTTAAAATATCTAGAATCGATGTTTTTCGGAGAGCCCATACCGAGAAGAATGGTCAACCTGTATGTAGAGTCCAAGAACTTTACTTAGCTAATTGTTTAGTAGTATTATAGTATGTTTAGTATTATCTTTGTAACTGTGGATTTTTGGTTCAGACCGGGAATTATTTGGACACTCATAGTAGTACTTATAGATTTTCTATGTTTAATCTATAGTTTAAGAATATTAAGTATAACCTAAGGTTTGATTAATGTGACTGATATTAAGGATTATATTTATTATATTATAAGGTTTAGACATCAACCAATAGGATTTTAAGCACATGTTATGAATGGTGATTAAGGATTAAAGATTTTTGAGGATTTAATTTAATAAGGAGTAAAGTTTGAATGTTATAGGGTCAGTCAACAGCTTTGAATTCGTTGAGGGCTTAGTCAATGCTGTTTACTCCATTCAAACTTAGCTAAAAATGTGTAATTTCGTGTTTAATTATTCAGCGTGTGCCGATATATCGCAGCACGTAAATACGGAAAACACGAAACGATGCACGGTCGCCTCGGGCATACTGGCCCAGGCGATATATTGCCTACAGGGGGCGATATATCGCCTCCTCCAGTATGTTTTCAAACGTTTTTTAATTCATTTCCTTTCAGCCATTCAAGCTCCTTCAACAGTCCAGCATCTTTTGAACGAGTCTTCAGCCTCTGCTGAACGATTATTCAAATGATTTTCACCTAAAAAGCCATTATTTTTATTCAAGTAAAATCAAGATACTTTCTTTCCCAAACTCTATAAATAGGACCTAGTACCCAGCCATTATTCACCATTTGGTCTAAGTTCAGAAGCTGCTAGTGAGTGTGAGAGTGTAAACACCTAGTTTGGGAAAACTATAAGCTTAAACATCATAAGCTTATCAAACACTTTGGGAAGTGAGTTCTATAGTATTTCGGTGGAGGTGTAGATTGGTCTTTCAAGTCTTTGAGGTAACCAAAACTCTAGTTCCTTTCTGTATTATGTTATTTTCTTTCTCATAGTCTTCTACTCAATCTCTAACCTTAATCTTCATTTTGGTTAGGGAATCTAAGTTCTTGAGCACATAAGTTTCGGTAAGCATGTTTCTCAAATGGTTTAGTCTTTCCATCTCTTTCATTTCATCTCCTTTCTTTAGACTCACTCTTTCTTATGGTTTTAGGAGTGTTCCAAAAAGTCCCAACTCAGTCCATTATATCCCAGTAACTTTGGTAAGGAAAATAGGCTAGAATCAATATGTAATGTGCTTATGTTATCTATATGTTTTATGTTATTAAATGTGTTATGATATGTATATATGTTTCTAGGCTTGGGCATATGACCCATATGACTAACAAGACCCCAAATGGGTTATGGGCATATGACCTACTTAGCTAGTAGGACCCCACTAATCCCATGGGCATATGCTTGTTTAGTCTATGGGACCCCAAGTAATAATGGCCATTATAATAAGTGTATGTTATATGTATTATGTTAAGTATTTATGTTTCTTATGAAATTATGTATATGACTATGTGTTAGATTTTTCCTTGCTGGGCATTAGGCTCATTCCTTTTTGTTTTATGTGCAGGAAAATAAGCTTTAGAGGCGGTAAGATTCGTGACGCTTGGAGGATGTGTATCGATGGTGAATGGAGTCAAGGGGCCGAGCGTTATTCGATTCGAGGATGTAGTCTCATTTTATGTTTTTATGATTTTATGTGTATTTTTCCGCACCAATTATGTAATGTCTTTTATTTTAAATTATCTTTTGTTTTAAAAACAATGGGATCCCATAATCCTTCTTAGTATTCTGTTTATTTGTAAATAACTCTTATTTTGCAAGTTACTCAATAAAATTATGGTATTTTCGTAAAAATGTAAGCTTTTTGTATAGTTTCGTTAATGGTCCAAATAGTCTAGATTAGTGGGTCATTACAGTTGGTATCAGAGAAACGGTTCCTTCGCATGAAGTTCTCCTCGATACACACGCTCAAAGCTCCGAATCGGACCGCCAAGTAAGTGTTTAAGTTACAAGTTACCTTACTTATGTGTATAGCTAACAACTTTAGTGTTTATGTTTCAGTTAAGAATGAACGGAGCCTTAACCTACCAAGATATCCGAGCCATTAAGGCCTTAAAAAGAATAAGGGAGCCAAGAAACACCGTAGGAACCCTAGAAAGGATTACTCGAAGGTTGCTTTTGTTTCACCAAGAGATAGGTGGCCTTCAAGAGGCTAAACAAATAATGCTAAGATCAACCGAGCAATATGTATTAGTAATTAGGTTGTTTAAAGATTTTCATTCTGTAATAGCAGCATTAGAAGAGATATGGGAAGAGATGCATGAGGAGGATGAACTACCCTTAGCAATGAGATACTATTTCCTCTTAGTTAGGTTCACCTCAAAAATTGAGTTTCAGTTCACCAATGAGCAAAAGAATAGGATTCTCACCAACCTTCCTATAGGACGTTTTGATGCTCACGACAATGATGATTATGAACAAATAGATGATGATATGCTAGATGACGGATCGGATGTAGAGGATCCCGATTTTTAGATTAGTAGTTTTTATTTGTTTTATTTACTTTTGATTGTAATAAGTGAAATTGTTTTCCAAATAAATAAACATGCTATTTGAATATCATGTGTGAGTTTGATTCTATTTTCGCAATCATAATAAATACTAAATAAAATGAATAATGACTAAGTTCGGTGAGGGTGGATACAAATCAATGAACCTGGTTTCCTTATTGAGAGTTAGGGGGCCTTAGTAGTGGGAACGATTTTACTGATCCCAGCCCTCCCTCAATATGGTTAACTTTGGAACAAAGATAAGTTTCGAGCCTGAGAATTAAGTCATATAGGATGATTAGAAACACACTTAGAAAATAAAGATGACTTGTTTTTCTAAGTATAGAAACCCGCTCTAATAATAAATAAAGACCTATATAATTTTTCATAAGAAGTCATAATAAATAGGTCCGAGTTATGATTGTTTTAGAATAAGATTTTGCCTTAGAGCCTATTAGAAAAAGTTCTAACATGTTTCTTTCAACTGTTAGAACTCTGCTACGATGTCTCTCCGGAGATCCGCACGCACCAACGGAAACGCCTCCAACGATGTTCCAGCGACCAATGCGGTCCCTACCGTTCACCGAAGGAGAGTGCGTGCTACTGCTCGCCGCAACGCACCAGCACAGCCAGCTGACAACACTGCAGAGATTGCCAGACTGCGACAGCAAGTCGAGGAACTTCTACAGCAACAACGCCAACAGGCTCAATCTCAGCCTCAGCCTCCGCCACAGGCGCAGCCGCAACCACAGCAAATGGCCCCAGCACCCCAACAAGTTAGTCCATATGGGGGATGGCCTATGACGAATTACGCTCCATATCCTGTACAACACATGGAGCTAGTGTACGAGAGGTTCCGCAAGCAGCACACTCCGAACTTCGAAGGGACTACGGACCCCTTTGAAGCAGAAGAATGGCTAAGGAATGTGGAGCCGATCCTAGCCCACATGAACCTCAGTAATGCTGACCGCATATCCTGCGTCTCGTCTTTACTCAAGAAAGATGCCAGGATATGGTGGGATTTGGTCCAGCAATCCCACGATGCTGCCACCATGACGTGGACCCGATTTGTGGAGCTCTTCCACAAGAAGTACTACAATTCAGCGGTATTTGCTACGAGAGTTGAGGAGTTCACCAATCTGAAGCAAGGGAATTTAACAGTGGCGGAATATGCTCGTCAGTTTGACCGCTTAGCCAAGTTCGCGGCAGAGTTAGTTCCAACCGATTATCTGAGGGTGAACAAATTCGTGAGAGGACTCCGACCAAAGATCGAGATGGGGGTGAAGCTAGCAAACCCGGGAAACACTTCATATGCCGACGTTCTCGAGACAGCAATTGAAGTAGAAAGGTTGCAGGCCAACGTAAGCAAAGAAGAAGCTAGCAAGCCTGAACCCAAACAGCAGAGCCAACCTCAGGCCAGTCGGAACAACAATCAATCTAGCAATAGCGGCAACAATCAGTCCAGCAACAGTCAATCAGGCAACAACGGTAACGGCCAGAAAAGAAGGCATCCTGACAACAAGCAAGCCGACAACAATAAAAGGGCACGACCAAATAATTGGGGAAATAGGTCGAGCTACGTGGAATATCCGCCATGTGCCAAATGTCAGAAGAAGCATCCTGGAGAATGCCGCGCCAACACCAAGGAGTGTTTCAACTGTGGTCAAGAAGGGCATCGTAAAAGAGACTGTCCTCAGCAAAAACCAGAAGGGAAGAAGGACGAAAAGATGGTTCCTGCTCGGGTTTTTGCTTTATCCCAAGGAGAGGCGGATGCTAGCAACAAGGCGGTCACAGGTCAGGTTTCCATCCTCAATAAATTATGTCATGTATTATTTGATTCGGGAGCCAGTCATTCGTATATTTCGTTAGGAATGATAGATAAACTAGACAAACCTAGTGAAAGATTTAGAACTAGGTTTGCAACCGAGTTGCCTTCGGGCAAAGTAGTTCTATCATCACGAATTGTACGAGGCGTACCAATCAAGATTGAGGACAAGGAACTAGAAGGAGACCTGATAGAGCTGGTGATCAAAGACTTCGACGTCATACTAGGCATGGATTGGCTAGCACGGCATGGCACAACGATCGACTGCAGACGCAAGAAGGTGACATTCGATACTCCTGACGGCCAGAAACTATGTTTCATGGGACAAGCTTCAGGACTACGCACCCCGTTAGTATCATCTCTCAAAGATCATAGAATGATGGAGAAAGGATGTCAAGCATTCTTAGCCAGCATCACGAATGTGGAGAAGGAGACATCACTTAAGGTTGGAGATGTTCGAGTCATACAAGAATTTCCAGAAGTATTTCCCGATGACTTGCCAGGATTGCCGCCAACTAGAGAAATAGACTTCACGATAGAATTAGTACCGGGCACCGAGCCTATCTCTAAGGCACCATACCAGATGGCACCAACGGAACTCAAGGAGTTAAAGACACAGCTATAAGAACTCCTAGACTTGGGTTTCATTAGGCCAAGCCATTCACCATGGGGAGCTCCGGTACCATTCGTGAAGAAGAAGGACGGGAGTATGCGCATGTGCATAGACTACCGTGAGCTGAATAAAGTAACAATTAAGAACAAATACCCGTTACCTTGGATTGATGATTTGTTTGATCAACTCCGAGGCGTGACTGTATTTTCTAAGATCAATTTACGGTCCGGGTATCATCAGCTCAAGGTAAAGGGAGAAGATATTCCTAAGACAGCCTTTAGGACTCGTTATGGACACTACGAGTTCTTGGTTATGTCTTTTGGTCTTACTAACGCGCCAGCCGCGTTTATGGATTTAATGAATAGGGTCTTCAAAGACTACTTGGATAAATTCGTCGTTGTGTTCATCGACGACATTTTAATTTACTCCAAGGATGAAGTAGAGCACGAGGAACACTTGAGGATGATTTTGACGCGATTGAAGGAGCACCAACTCTACGCGAAGTTCAAGAAATGCGAGTTTTGGCTCTCACAAGTGGCGTTCCTTGGGCACATCATATCGAAAGACGGAGTTGCAGTGGATCCATCGAAGGTAGAGGCCGTGAAGGATTGGCCTAGACCAAAGAACGCGTCGGAAGTAAGAAGCTTCTTAGGGCTAGCAGGTTACTATAGAAAGTTTGTAGAGGGCTTTTCTAAGATAGCCACTCCACTCACCAACCTGACCCGGAAGCAACAAAAGTTTAACTGGAATGATAAGTGTGAGGAAAGCTTCCAGTTACTTAAGGATAAGCTTTGCTCAACACCAGTACTTAGTGTCCCAACACCCAACGACAAGTTCGTTGTCTACTGTGATGCATCAAAGTTAGGATTGGGATGCGTACTGATGCAAAATGACAAGGTGATAGCCTACGCCTCACGTCAGTTAAAGGAGTATGAACAACGCTATCCAACTCACGATATGGAGTTGGCAGCGGTGGTCTTTGCGTTAAAAATCTGGCGCCATTATCTTTACGGAGAACGGTGCGAGATTTATACGGACCACAAAAGTTTAAAATACTTCTTTACTCAGAAGGAGCTTAACATGAGGCAGCGCCGGTGGTTGGAATTAGTAAAGGATTACGACTGCGAAATCCTATACCACCCGGGGAAGGCAAACGTAGTTGCCGATGCACTTAGTCGAAAAAGTTATGGGAACTTAGCAGCCTTATCCGGAATAGAAAAGCCGCTACAGCAGGAGCTTATCAATGCCGGAATAGAAGTTGTTGTAGGCAAGCTGGCTAACTTGTCTATCCAAATGAATCTGCTAGAGGACATACGGATTGGTCAGAGACATGATAGCACACTAGCAACACACATGGATGCAGTCAGAGAAGGCAAGACTACAGATTTCTCAATATCCAGTCAAGGTTTATTGAGATATAAGGATCGGGTATGCGTGCCAGACGATCAAAGTATTAAGAAGACGATCCTAGAAGAAGCGCACAGCACCCCGTACTCAGTTCATCCAGGGTCTACCAAGATGACTCATGACATCAAGGCAGTCTATTGGTGGCCAGAGATGAAGAAGGACATAGCGGAGTATGTATCTGAGTGTCTGGTATGCCAGCAAGTGAAAGCAGAGCATCAGCGGCCTGCAGGATTATTGCAACCGCTTAGCATACCGGAATGGAAGTGGGACAATATAGCCATGGACTTCGTGACGGGTCTGCCAAGGACGAATAAGCAGCATGATTCTGCTTGGATAGTCATAGATAGACTAACCAAGTCGGCTCATTTTCTGCCTGTTAAGACTTCTTATACAGCAGACCAATATGCAGACATCTACATCCAAGAGATTGTACGATTGCATGGAATCCCCAAGACGATAGTGTCAGATAGAGGATCGGTGTTTACATCAAGATTTTGGAGAAGCTTACAGCAAGCCATGGGTACTAAGTTAAGTCTTAGTACAGCTTTCCATCCTCAGACAGATGGGCAGTCCGAGCGTACGATTCAGATTTTAGAGGATATGCTACGCGCATGTGTACTTGACTTTGGAGGATCATGGAACAAGTACTTACCACTGATCGAGTTCTCGTACAACAACAGCTACCAGTCAACGATTGAGATGGCACCTTATGAGTTGCTATATGGAATAAGGTGCCAATCACCGTTGCACTGGGACGAGGTAGGAGAAAGGCAGCTTCTAGGGCCCGAAGCTGTTAGGCAAGCTCAAGAAGCAGTAACGCTTATTAGACAGCGTATGCTTGCTGCTCAAAGCCGTCAGAAAAGCTATGCGGATACCAAGCGACGCGATGTGGAGTTCCAAGTTGGAGATCAAGTCTTCCTGAAGATATCTCCTATGAAGGGTGTCAAGCGGTTCGGGAAGAAAGGCAAGCTCAGTCCCCGATTCATAGGTCCTTTTGAGATATTGGACAAAGTGGGACCAGTTGCATATAGATTAGCCCTATCGCCAGCACTAGCCGATAGTCACAACGTCTTCCACATTTCGATGCTACGCAAATATGTGTCAGACCCATCTCACGTCCTCAAGTACGATACCATAGCGCTCCAGAAAGACTTAAGTTACGAGGAACGACCGGTTAGCATCCTAGATAGGGGGATGAAGCAGTTACGGTCCAAGAGCTTTCCTATAGTTAAAGTCCTATGGAGCAATAGTTCTGAACGCGAGGCAACGTGGGAGTTGGAAGAGGACATGCAAAGCCGGTATCCGGAGTTATTTGGTAAGTAAATTTCAAGGACGAAATTCTTTTTAGTAGGGGCGAATTGTAGAGTCCAAGAACTTTACTTAGCTAATTGTTTAGTAGTATTATAGTATGTTTAGTATTATCTTTGTAACTGTGGATTTTTGGTTCAGACCGGGAATTATTTGGACACTCATAGTAGTACTTATAGATTTTCTAAGTTTAATCTATAGTTTAAGAATATTAAGTATAACCTAAGGTTTGATTAATGTGACTGATATTAAGGATTATATTTATTATATTATAAGGTTTAGGCATCAACCAATAGGATTTTATGCACATGTTATGAATGGTGACTAAGGATTAAAGATTTTTGAGGATTTAATTTAATAAGGAGTAAAGTTTGAATGTTATAGGGTCAGTCAGCAGCTTTGAATTCGTTGAGGGCTTAGTCAAGGCTGTTTACTCCATTCAAACTTAGCTAAAAATGTGTAATTTCGTGTTTAATTATTCAGCGTGTGCCGATATATCGCAGCTATAGGGGGCGATATATCGCAGCACGTAAATACAGAAAACACCAAACGATGCACGGTCGCCTCGGGCATACTGGCCCAGGCGATATATCGCCTACAGGGGCGATATATCGCCTCCTCCAGTATGTTTTCAAACGTTTTTGAATTCATTTCCTTTTAGCCATTCAAACTCCTTCAACAGTCCAGCATCTTTTGAACAAGTCTTCAGGCTCTGCTGAACGATTATTCAAATGATTTTCACCTAAAAAGCCATTATTTTTATTCAAGTAAAATCAAGATACTTTCTTTCCCAAACTCTATAAATAGGACCTAGTACCTAGCCATTATTCACCATTTGCTCTAAGTTCAGAAGCTGCTAGTGAGTGTGAGAGTGTAAACACCTAGTTTGGGAAAACTATAAGCTTAAACATCATAAGCTTATCAAACACTTTGGGAAGTGAGTTCTATAGTATTTCGGTGGAGGTGTAGATTGGTCTTTCAAGTCTTTGAGGTAACCAAAACTCTAGTTCCTTTCTGTATTATGTTATTTTCTTTCTCATAGTCTTCTACTCAATCTCTAACCTTAATCTTCATTTTGGTTAGGGAATCTAAGTTCTTGAGCACATAAGTTTCGGTAAGCATGTTTCTCAAATGGTTTAGTCTTTCCATCTCTTTCATTTCATCTCCTTTCTTTAGACTCACTCTTTCTTATGGTTTTAGGAGTGTTCCAAAAAGTCCCAACTCAGTCCATTATATCCCGGTAACTTTGGTAAGGAAAATAGGCTAGAATCAATATGTAATGTGCTTATGTTATCTATATGTTTTATGTTATTAAATGTGTTATGATATGTATATATGTTTCTAGGCTTGGGCATATGACCCATATGACTAACAAGACCCCAAATGGGTTATGGGCATATGACCTACTTAGCTAGTAGGACCCCACTAATCCCATGGGCATATGCTTGTTTAGTCTATGGGACCCCAAGTAATAATGGCCATTATAATAAGTGTATGTTATATGTATTATGTTAAGTCTTTATGTTTCTTATGAAATTATGTATATGACTATGTGTTAGATTTTTCCTTGCTGGGCATTAGGCTCATTCCTTTTTGTTTTATGTGCAGGAAAATAAGCTTTAGAGGCGGTAAGATTCGTGACGCTTGGAGGATGTGTATCGATGGTGAATGGAGTCAAGGGGCCGAGCGTTATTCGATTCGAGGATGTAGTCTCATTTTATGTTTTTATGATTTTATGTGTATTTTTCCGCACCAATTATGTAAAGCCTTTTATTTTAAATTTTCTTTTGTTTTAAAAACAATGGGATCCCATAATCCTTCTTAGTATTCTGTTTATTTGTAAATAACTCTTATTTTGCAAGTTACTCAATAAAATTATGGTATTTTCGTAAAAATGTAAGCTTTTTGTATAGTTTCGTTAATGGTCCAAATAGTCTAGATTAGTGGGTGATTACACTGTAAACCCAACGACATCTGATATTTTTGTGAGTATTAATCATTTAATTTTTGTGAATATTTACTTATTTTCCATAATGCATACATTAGTTATACTAATTTATATGCAGGGTTCATTGAATGAGATTCTCCTTGAAGACCCCAAATCTGGAACTACAGACAACGCTGATGAGGATGCCTTGACAAAATTTTTTGGTAACCCAAAATCTGGTCTTTTAATCGGACATGGAAGAGGCGTAACAAGGCCAAAGCTAACTATTGTTAATATGTGTAATAGCAAGATCTCCAAGTTAGAAGAAGAGCAACATAATATGAAGCTCAAAATGACAGAAATGATGAATCTACTTAAAGAACACTTGGTGGTATTTCTATCTTGCACTTATAAACCTTAGTTTTCTTTTCTTCAAATGAAACTTATCTTGGTTTTATATATAGGTTAGTGGTAAAGTGACACCAAGTGAAGGACAGTCTCGCAATGTACCGCAGTCAAACAATATTTAGTTCCCAAAGGTAAATTATAAAAGTTGTTATTGTTTTAAATTTTCATTTTAGAAGAACAAATACATAAACTAATATATTTTCTTTAAAATAAATTTGGTAGAGTATTGCACTAGAAAAAAGACATAACTTTATAGAAGGGAAGAATGCTTGCTACTTGCTTGACTGGGCAGATGTAATTGTTGCTGAAGGTCGTTGGGATTCTAGTGATCCAAAGATAACTATACATGGAAAGCCTCTTAGACCAGACTTTATGCGAGTGTGGTTTGATGTTGATATTGTACCACTTATCATCTATTAGACCAGACTCATTCCTATACTCTATAAATAGGACCTAGTACCTAGCCATTTATTCATCTATTACTCTAAGTTCAAAGGCTGCAAGTTGCTAGGTGAGTGTGAGAGTGTAAACACTTGGGTTGGGAATTATAAGCTTGATCATTATAAGCTTATCAAACACTTGGGGAAGTAAGGTTTATTCACATTTCGGTTCAAGGTTTAGATTGGTCATATAAGTCTTCAAGGTATTTCCAAACTCTAGTCCATTTCTGTATTATATTCTTTAAAGTTCTCATAGTCTTCTACTCATTCTAACCTTATTCCTATTCTTGGTTAGGAAATCCAAGTTCTTAAGCACAAGGTTTTTGGTAAGTATATTTTGATAGTATAGTTCCCTCATCACTTTCATCCCTTTTTCTTCAATATACTCACCCTATTATAAATGGTTTTTAGGAGTGTTCCAAGGTCTCAAATCAGTTCTCATATCCCGGTTATTTTGGTAAGGAAAATAGGATAGGATTTATGTGTTATATAATTTTATATGTTATCTTATGATTTTATGTTATGTAATATGTTATGTTAAGTATGATTGTAGACTTGGGCATATGACCTATATGACTAACAAGCCCCAAATAGATTATGGGCATATGACTTGCTTAGCTAGTAAGACCCCACTAATCTAATGGGCATATGACTTGTTTAGTTTATGGGACCCCAAATAATAATGGCCATTATAGTATGTATGTGACATAAGTGTTATAGTATGTTTTATGTTTCTTATGAAATTTATGTATATGGACTATGTGTTAGATTTTCCTTGCTGGGCATTAGGCTCACTCCTTTTTGTTTATATGTGCGGGAAAATAGTTTTAGTGGCGGGAAAGGTTCTTGGAAGCTTGGGGAATGTGTATTGAGGCAGAATGGATTCAAAGAATCGAGAGTTTCGATTCGAGGATGTAGGTTTTTTTGTTTCTTATGGTTTTTATATGTATTTTTCTGCATGTTATTATGTAATCTCTTTTTAATTATCATTATGTCATGTTTTGATTTTAAAACAATGGGATCCCATATCCTAACTTAAATTTTATGTAAGTTTGACCTTTGTTTTTTTTTTCAAGTTTTAATAAAGTTATGATCTTATCGCTTGTAAGTGTTATTAAGAATTAGTGTTTATGTATAGTTTTCGTTAATGGTCCAAAAGTCTAGAGTAGTTGGGTCATTACAATTTTGCAGATGTGACAAGCGAAGAAGAAAAGGATACTTAAGACTCCTTGAAAGTAGTAACTTTGTTTATTTCTTTGTGTTGAAAGTAGTAACTCTTAACTATGTTGAATATTTAAGACTCCTTGAATACTTAAAGAACATTTTGTTGTTGATGATAGTGTTGAATGTTTTAAACTAATTTGTGGATTGTTAATACAATGTTGAATGCTCTTACTTTTTGTTTTTTGAAAATCAAGTTCATTTGATGATGCTAGTATATATTAGAAAGCTAATTTTAATTATATAAAAAAATTAAAATATAATAGAATAAATTAGTGTTATATAAATAAAATATATAATGAGAATTTAAACTTATCTAAATATTAAAATAATACGAAAATTATGTTATAATATCTATTACAATAACACTTTTTTATGCCAAGAATTGTGTTATGCAAACTTCATTATATAACACAAATAATGTGTTATACTAAAGTGTAGTATAACAGAAAAAATGTGTTATACTAAAGTATAGTATAACACAAAAAAAGTGTTATACTAAAGTGTAGTATAGCACAAAAAAAGTGTTATACTAGAGTGTAGTATAACACAAATTTATAAGTATTGAAATGTGTTATATAATCGACTATAAATAACATAATTAAACACTTATCCATATATTAAAATAACACAGAAAATGTGTTATCGTTGACAGTATAATAACACATTTGTATAACAATGATAAAGTGTTATGTAAATTACCCTCACCTACGATAACATAGTCGGTTTTAACACATCAGAAAGTGTTATGGTATGTTTTGATAACACATTTTCGGTGTTATTAAAAACATTTTTTCTTGTAGTGTCTTTCTCTCTATAAGTGGACAGCTGTGGTATAGAGAAGAGATGAACAAAAATGCTCTCTAGGGTTCTAAGGTTCCATTTATAGTGTCTAGGTTTTTTTTTCTAAAATAATAAAAGTTAATTTATTATAAATTTATTTGATTCCAAAAACTAATTAATTAAATAAATATATTTTTATTTACCCATAAAGGCAGCTGCAATTGTCCACTCCCTTTTTCCTTCCTTGGATTTCTACACTAATAAGGAAAATGTGATTTTCGTAGCTCTAAGGTCCTGCGACTTGAGGCTGAGTTTTGACCCGTTTTAGCTGCATTTTAGGAAAAATTCTATTTCATAAAAAATGTAGATAATTTTATTAGCTTTCTGTTGGTACTGATTTTTTCTAAATCGAATATCCACAACCCAAGTTATGTTTGTTTTACTGAGGCTGTGTCCAGGATTACGGGAAATCAGAAAAATGCAACTCCTTTTCTACACTTGTTTCTCAATTCTTATTTGTGTGAACACAAAAGCTTACCCTATTTACTTTTCCCATTAATCCTCTTTTTAATTTTAAAAACTAATTAATTAATAAGAGAATAATCTAGAATAATGCATGGGAAAATCCTTGTATGCTCACCGTGTAATCATGCACATGCACACACACAAGTGCTAAGGTGCATTTCTACTAACCATGCACCTTGGTGCACACAAGCAAAGCTCATTTACTTACAAATAAAAATAAACAATTAACAAAGATAAACTCACATAATTTCTACCAAACAATTAAAAACAATTTCCTAACACTTAACAATTAATAAAAAAATTAAAGCACAAAATTTGAATAAATAAATAAAAAAATTGGTGCGCTACAATATACCCTCCTTAAAAGGAATTTTGTCCCGAAATTTTTTTCTTACCAAATAATTTAGGGTATCTTTCTCTCATGTCTTCCTCCAACTCCCATGTTGCTTCTCGTTCCATACTATTCTTCCACAGGACCTTAACTAGTGGAATCCTTTTGGATCTCAGTTCCTTGTTCCCTTTTCAATAGCACGCTCTGGTTGTTCATCGTAAATCAAGTCCTGCTTCAGCTGTAGCAGCTTATAACTCAACACATGAGAGGGATCTGACACATACTTACGCAACATCGAGATGTGAAAGACGTTATGTGTTTGGCTAGTGCTGGGGGCAGAGCTAAATGGTAAGCGACTTGCCCTACTCTGTCCAAAATCTCTAATGGACCTATATATCTAGGGCTTAACTTCCCTTTCTCTCGAAAACGCATAACACCCTTCATTGACGAGACTTTCAAGAATACAAACTCACCCACTGAAAACTCGATGTCCCTTCTCTTCAGGTCAGCGTAGCTCTGTTGCCTACTTTGTGCGGTAAACATCCTTTGGCGAATCTTCTCAATCGCCTCACTGGCTTCCCTAACTGCCTCAGGGCCTAAAATATATTTCTCCCTAACTTCATCCTAGTGTAAAGGAGATTTGCACTTGTGCCCATAAAGCATCTCATCGGGAGCCATCCCAATAGAAGATTGGTAACTGTTATTATAGGAGAATTCCATTAGAGGAAGTATCGGTTTCAAGACTCTGAAAAGTCCAAAGCACAACATCTCAACATGTCCTTTAGAATTTGTATAGTTCTCTCCGACTGCCCATCGGTCTGAGGATGAAACGCGGTGCTAAACTTTAGCCTTGATCCCATATCTCTTTGTAGCCCTTCCAAAAGTTCGATGTGAATATTGGCCCTCGATTAGAAATTATCGAGTTTTGCACCCCATGAAGTCTCACTATCTCATTTACATACAATTCTGCATATTGATCCGCCGAGTATGTGGTCTTAACTGGCAGGAAATGGGTGGACTTAGTAAGACTATCCACTATTACCCACATAGAATCATGCTACTTGGTGGTTCTGGGTAACCCTACCACAAAATCCATTGCTATATCCTCCCATTTCCATTCAGGAATGTAGAGCGGTTGAAGTAACCTTGCTGGCTATTGGTGTTCTGCTTTGACTTGCTGGTAGGTCAAACATCTGGTAACAAACTTAGCAATATCCATTTTCATTCCATGCCTCCAATATAGCTCTTTAAGGTCTTGGTACATCTTTGTGGACCCTGGGTGTAAGGAATAGGGGGATGTATGTGCCTCTTTCATAATACTTTTCTTAATCTCAACATTATTAGGCACACAAATCCTATCCTTGTATCTCAATAATCCAACGTTGGACATTGTGAAGTCACTGCTACCACTTTCTTGTACCAAAGCCTCTTGCTTCATTAGGGCTTCATCCACTTTCTGCCCTTCTCGAATTTGTTCCAGTAGGGAGGATTGTAATGTGAGGTTCGCTAAGCTTCCTGTCATGAACTCAATTTCGACATTTATAATCTCCTTCTGGAGAGGCACCTCTATTATGCTCAGTGCTGAGACATTCCCATGTCCCCGCCTACTGAATGCATCTGCAACAACATTGGCCTTGCCTGGGTGGTATAGTATTTCACAATCGTAGTCTTTCACTAGTTCCAACCACCTACTCTGTCTCATATTCAGTTCCTTCGGTGTGAAGAAGTATTTCAGACTTTTGTGGTCAGTGTGGATTTCACACTTATCCCATATCTTTAGTGCGAACACCACTGCTGCCAAATCAAGATCATGAGTGGGATATCGTTGTTCGTAGTCCTTGAGTTTTCTAGAAGCATAAGCTACCACCTTCCCATCCTACAACAATACACACCCTAAGCCTTTCTTTGATGCGTCACAATATACCACAAACTTCTAACCCTATGTGGGAACACAAAGGATAGGCATAGAGATCAACTTATTCTTCATGGTTTGAAAGCTTTCTTCACATTTCTCGGTCCATGCAAACTTCTGATGTTGGCGGGTCAAGGTGGTCAAGGGTGTGGCAATCTTTGAAAAACCCTCGACAAACTTCCAATAATAACCCGCTAGTCCTAAGAAGCTTTGAACCTCTGAGGCATTCTTCGGCTGGGGCCAGACTCTAATGGCCTCAATCTTTGATGGATCCACTGTTATCCCATTTTTTGACACTATATGCCCTAAGAAAGTTACTTGTTCCAGCCAAAACTCACACTTAGAGAACTTAGCGTATAGCTAATGTTCTTGTAGTCTTTTTAGGGTCAACCTCAAGTGTTCCTCATGCCCCTCCTTGGTCTTTGAGGAGATAAGGATATTGTCTATGAACACTACTACAAACTTGTCCAAATAGTCCTTAAATACCCAATTCATCATGTCCATGAATGCTGCTGGAGCATTAGTGAGTCCAAAAGACACGACTAGGAACTCATAGTTCCCTTAGCGAGTTCTGAAGGCCATTTTCGGAATGTCTCCCTCTTTCGTTTTCAATTGATGGTACCCAGATCGCATATCAATCTTTGATCAAAAAGGTCATCTACCCTAGGCAAAGGATATTTGTTCTTAATGGTGACCTTGTTGAGTTCTCAGTAATCGATGCACATTCTCATGCTCCTGTCCTTCTTTTTCACAAATAGGACTGGTGCTCGCCATGGCGAATGATTAGGTCTTATGAACCCCTTGTCCAACAACTCGTATAGTTGGTTCTTAAGTTCCTTCAACTCCACAGGTGCCATTCGATAGGGTGCTTTAGAGATTGGTGTTGTTTCTGGTGCAAGATCGATCACAAATTTGATTTCTCTGTCCGGGGGTAAACCTGGTAATTCCTCGGGAAAAACCTCTGGGAATTCACAAACAATATGCACATTTTCTGGTTTTAACTCGGACTCCTTGGATTTATCCACCACACTGGCTAGATGTGCCAAACAGCTATGTCGTATCATATTCTGTGCCTCCAGTGCTGATATTATTGGTGTACGAAAACCCGCTACTTCTCCTTTAAAAGAAAATATTTCTCCTTCTTCTAGTCTGAACTCCACAGTTTAGCGATGATCCATGTTTGGATAACCAATCCATGCCAAGTATGAAATCATAGTCTGGTATATGTAGTTCGATAATACCTGACGGGCACTCCCTGCCCTCTATCGTTATAGGTGTTGACTGTAACCACCTAGTTGACAACATCATGTCTCCTGACAGAACATTGTACTAAAACTATGCTTAAACAATTTATAAGGCATACCCAACTTATCAATCATATTCATGGAAATATAAGAGTGAGTCACTCCAGAATCAATAAGGACTCTACTCATCATACCAGATATAGGGAGCTAGCCTATAACTACGGTGTTACTATTGGCTGCTTCATTTTGGGTTAAAGCAAAAACCCGTGCTGGCACTAGGTTGTTGTTACTATCCTGTCTCGCTTTCCATTGTGGGAAATATTTTCTCAGATGTTCTGCCTGACCGCACTTGTAACTTTTGTTGATGTCGTCTTGACATTGTCCCATATGTCGTCTCAAGCATGTAGGACAACTGGGGTGCTCAACTTTATTGCTTTGGTGATTCCCACGGTTTCAATTATTATTGTGACTGATGCAAATGTTGTGATTTCCATTGGGAGCTGCGACCTTGGGCCTTTTGTCAATGCCATTGCTTTGACCCTATTAGGCCTCCTCTTGCTACTCTTCATGTATTCAGTGTCTAAAGCTTTGTCCAGAATCTCAGCATAGCTAACTGGCTCTGTACTGGTCATTTTGACATCCTTGGAAATCATAGGCTTCAGTCCCCTTATGAATCCTTGAACACTCATGACCTTTGTTAAGACTATCTCAGGTGCAAACCTTGCCAGTCTGTCAAACTTCTAGGCATACTCTGTGACTAGAAGACTACCTTGTGTTAGTGTCACAAACTCATTAACTCTAGTTGCTAGTGTTGTAGCATTGTAGTACTTTTTTTGCTAAAAAATTGTACAAAGTCAGCCTAGGTCATGGTGTCTAAGTTTGTGTCTTCTTAACCATGTCCCACCAAATTTTAGCATCCATTTTTCGGATTGTTAATTATCTTGTTGTCCCTGGAAATCCTTAGTCTGTACTGGTAGCCTTTGTCTTATTTTCTCATGTCGCAACTCATTACTTAACCTCATTGTTGCGTCAGTTCATAGCTTGTCATTGTCCTCAATGTTGAGCTATGTTATCGTGGATTTACTCGTCTCTCTGCCTCCTTAGTCTCCATTTACTCCATCAAGGTTTTGTTGTTGTTTGCTACTAAATGTTGTGGCGTGTCCACTTTGTGTGCTCCTCTGCTACTACACGTATCTATCTAGTTGACAACATCACCTTGCAAGATAATGTCATGGAGTAAACTCCCTAACATATGTCTATATTAACAATCGCGTTGTAAAACTTATGTGTCCTTTGATCTTGATAGTGTCCAGTTATATTATCATTGGCGTATTCCATTCTTCACTTTACTTGAAACTTTATAGTGTCATACTTGCGATTTCCTATTATGCATCTCATCCGTTAAATACAGTCATTCAAAACAAACATCTTTCGAGGAGCTGATATCCACTCATGTCCATCGTTTATATCATCTATATGAACCCTTGAGATCCCACTGATCTCATCGAGAAGTTTCTTTCTAGAAGTCCTAATTACTAGAGGCATACTTTCTACACAAAAATTACAAAACTACAAAATTTAAAAGCAGAAAGAAAACGATAACATATAAAACAAATACTTACGACGCGGTGAGGTGAGATTTTCCCGTCTTTAGCGTGTATGTGGAGGGTCCTTGGAAATATGGACAACCTGTCTCTGATTCCATTTGTTAAATGCCCTACTCTAATATTTCATAAAACTTTGACATGCTCATAAACTTATAGAATGAAAGCCACTTATTATATGAAAAATCCCAGGGGGGCGTTGCTAAAACATGCAAGTTGGGCCCAATAGTTTAAAAAGAAAATAATAGTTTTCATGCAACGTTTTTAAAAATAATTAAAGTTCAAGTCTCACTGATAAGTTCTGAAAAGTTAAAAACAAAATAAACAAAACATTATTCTTTAGAAACTAAACTTATCGTTTGTTCGTCCATAGGATGCCCCCACGCCATACACACCCTGACGTTGGATCTCCCCACATCACCACGTGTGCCATAGAGAAATCATATTTTTTACCTGGAAGGGAAAGTAAGGGGGTGAGCTAAAAGTCCAGTAAGGAAGTACAAACAACACACAAGTAAACACAACAAAACATATTCACATTCATACATCGTTATACATCATATTTAACTTCATTATCATACATCATCATCATAAACATTGTCTTCATGAACATTATCATCATAAACATTATCATCATGAATATTATCATCATAAGCATCATCATATCTTAGTGAACATGGCCCTCTATCTTGTCCATGTCACACTTGAGGTAAACAGGAACTCTGGTCCTGAAATAACATCGATGTGTCTGCCCTATGAGTTATGTCTTCATATCCTTAGTAACTTGGGTTACGTCTTCATATCCTTAGTAACCCCTTTTGTTGTGTTGCATTCAACACGCTATAACAACCATTACATATCATACAACATACAAAAATACATGCAATCCAGTCATATCAAAGCCAAGGAATACTACATGAATTTCTTACAATCATCATATCATATCACAATAGTATTTCATACATGGCACATCATCATATATATCATTTATATTCATACAAGCCAATCTTACCATTCATAGCATAACAAATAGAATTCTATCTAACTTCCTTACCTCAGGTCCGAGCAAAGAAAAAATGGAACAAATTTCACAACGAGCCTATAATCATAATCAAATAGTATTCTTTAACATCACATGAGATTTCTTGTGCCCAACACATATACCCCATGTGTGCATGGACCATGAACACATGGGGCAATTTACACATTATTTCAAAAAATGCACATTTTTCACATAGAATCACAAAAGAATAATGCAAATTCTACCTATTATCCATGCATGGCTTTCAAGTAATTATTATATGCTTGAATAATAGGCATATTTTTTAACGTAAAAGTACATTTACATGCGACATGCATACGTGGGAGCGTCGTTAAAAAGTGACGTTAAAAATGATAATTCCTACGCACTTATTTCTAACTTTTTCAAATAAAGATTTAGCAACATAATTTACTCACCATTATTTATTTCTTCTAAATTCCTAAGTTGATTAAATCTCTTAAGGCATTATTTTTATTTCATAAAAAAAATTATTTAGCCACTTTCTAAAAAATAATAATAATTTCATTTAAAATTGTATAGAGAAATAACAAGACTTGAAATTATCTAAAGGTGCTCGTAAATATCACATTTCTTATAGAAAATAACATTTTATTTTAAGTTAATAAAAATACAAGATTTGGTGTGAGAAAATATAATATTAAGTGTGGGAAAAATATATGTTTGCTTGTATAAATTAAGACTTAATTTATGTAGTGTAAACCTATGTAGCATAAACAAAATAACTATTTTTAATTTATTAATCTAAATTTTCAGCAACTATTTATTTATTTAAAAGTCACAAGTGAAATCAACCCAACGTTTTCTTAATTAAAAATAAAGAAAACCATACTTATTAAAAATGTGAAAAATTCATGGTTACAATTAAAAAAATAATCATTTTTAATATATACATAGTTTAGATTTTTAATTCACTTCATCAAATACACAAAATTCCTTTCAGTTAAAAGATATTTTCTCATTTTTACCAAATACTTCCAGCAACATATTAAACAATCAAAAATCATAAAATTGGAATTAAAACTTATATTTTCTTCATAAAATATAAACAAAACTATCGGTATTAATTTGAGTAAAAATATCATTTTAATGTGAATTAAAATACCATTTAAATTTTATAAAATCATTATAGCAATTGGAACATCACTTATGGATGCAAATCATTATTTCACCAAATTTCTCACCAACTATACACAAAATCAGCAAGCAATATTCATCATAAAATTCATTCCAAACTCATGCTTTCAAAACTCAAATATGAATATTTATGTACCACCAATACATCAATTTATAAAGATTTAAGACAAATCCTTTCATTTATCCAATTAACCTAGCATGTTCTTAATATGCATGGGTGACACAAAAATAAAACAATCTCATCATGCATCACACCTATGGGCGAAACCTCTTCAGTCATATTTCATATTTTTCTTTTACATGTTTACAAAATATTGGGGAGAATTACATTAGCATGAAATAGATCAAGACAACACTTAAGCCCTAGCATGCATCTATTAACATTTTTAAAGGAACCCATTTAAAATCTTACAAACCTATCATGTTTCAAAGACTACATTGGCATTAAAAATAAATGGTGAAACTAAACATGTTTGGGCATCACCCCTAGGCCGAAATAACACTACAACAATAATAGGCGTTTGCGGCGTGGGTATTAGCGGCGAGCTCAGTCCGCCGCTATTGTATATGATATTAGCGGCGGACTAGGGGACCCGCTGCTAATAATGTACGAGTATTTTTAAAAAATAAAATATATATATTAGCGGCAGACTGACCACTATTAGCGGCCGGTAGTCCGCCGCTAGTATACGTAATAAAAAGCCCAAGATTTTTTTTTAAGTTTTATTAGCAGCGGATAATCACCTTTATTAGAGGTGGACTATCCGCCGCTAATAGTATTTGAGGCGGGTAATTACCATTATTAGCAGTGAACTACCCACCGCTTATAAGATTATTAGCGACTGGAAACTAATAATAGCTGCGGGACCCGCCACTAATACTTATGAAGAGGTTAAAAATTGGCACAACCCATTTCTTCTCCGCGTCTCTTCTCTTCTCCGAAGGAAAACTTCCATTATTGCACAGGTTCTTCTTTTCTCTTCGACGAGAAATTATTTGCACAGGTTTGTTTTGGTTTTATTATATATATATATATTAATTCTCTTTCTTTCTTTTCTTTTTTTGTTTTGTTTTGTGGATTCTAGTTCTTGTTTTCTTTCTTGATAAAAAACTCCATTTTTTGTTCTTTTCTTTTTTGGGTTTAATAGTCGGCATCTTCCTGAGGTGAGCAATCTGGTGGCTCTTCCTGAGGTGAGCAAATCATTTATTTTTAAATACAGTGGTTTTTCTCTATTATTGATAAAAAAAATTCCAATATATTTTGAGACTGAACCGTGTATATGAATTTTTAAAAAGTAGAGGAATTTTAAAATGTTGCTACATGGTATATTTATAATTTATATATTCATATATATATAAATGTATGTAATAATCCACAAATGATGTTATTTTGTTTTATTGATTTTGTTTATCTTTTGAAGTTATTCTATTATTTTGGCTGCCCTTTTCATTTACTGAACATGTTTATTATTATTATTATTCAAACTAAATGTGGTTGCGTAAAAATGGGAGTTTATAGCAGATGTCTAATGTTATTTATTCAAAGATTTTTTTTAGCTAATTTGTGAAATGTTCTATGTTTCGAAACACGCCCTTTTGCTCTGTGTTTGAAATAAATTTTAGAGACTATGCCAAGCTTCTATATTTTTAGAGGGTTATTATCTACTGTAGATGGTTAAGTGACACTTTAATTTCGTTATTTATTATTATTATTATACTGATGCGGGGTTGTAAGACAAAACCTAGGTTGAGGAACATAATATTCTCAATCGAGAAAGAACAAGAAGTTATTTTATTTTCTCTGTCCCGGTATGCTTGTGATTGATTGTTATTGACTACCCCTAGATGCACTGCTTCTCTGCACAGACAAGGACAGGTTTCCAATGGTTCCTCTAAACTGGCTGTCGAGAATCACAACAGGATTAATCAGTATGGTGTACTTCAGGAACAGGTGCACTGTAGGAAGAGTGACTATTCTGGAGGAAATTTAGCTAATGGATACGTGTTCTCTTTTGAGTTGGAATATAAGGGGACTGAATAATGCTAATAAACAGAGTTTAGTTCAAGAAATGTTTAGGAGAAATAAGATTGGAATTAGTGGACTATTAGAAACTAAATTGTGTGGGAATAAAATTAGGGAGTTCATGGAGCTTAAATTTCCTAGTTGGGAGTTTTACTCCAGTCCGATAACAGAAGGGAGATTATTAATTTTGTGGAGGAAGGGGTTAGCTAGTATGACTGTTTTGGAAGAGTCTCCTCTGCTGGTTCATTGCCAGGTTCAGATGGTGGGCTATAGGAGCTGTTTTCATATCACTTTTATTGACGGGTACAACACAGTAGAAAGGAGAAGAAGCCTTTGGACGGATTTAACTCGTATCTCGCTTTCAGGTAAGGCTTGGATTGTTCTTGGAGATTTTAATGCTCCCTTTTCTGGTGGAGATAGGTCTGGTGGCAATGCTATTACTAGTCTTGAGCTGGTTGATGCTCTTGGATGGAAAGTTAATGCCAAAGTTGAAGCTCTCAAAAGTATAGGGTCGTTTTTCACCTGGACTAACAATCAGGAAGGATCCGCCAAGATATTCTCAAAAATTGATCATGTTTTCATTAATGAGGATTGGTTGGACATCTTTCCTTAGTCCTTGGCTACGTTTCGGTGGGAGGTAGTGTCAGATCACTCCTCGTGTATTGTTTCTAATATCCCTTTGGTGACTATGGGAAGCAAGTATTTTAGGTACTATAACTTCTGGTCTAACCATGCTGAATTCAAACAAGTGGTGTTAAGTAGTTGGGAGGTCCCTGTTCAAGCATCTGGTTTGAGAGCTATTTTTATCCGTCTTGTTAGGCTGAAGCACAGGCTTAAGAAGTTCAATATGGACTGTATTGGTGATGTGGGGTATGGATACCAGTTAGCTTCGGTGGCTTTTCAAGATGCCCAGTTTCAAGCCCAAGCTAATCCACAAGATTTCAAGTTACAGGAGGTGGTGAAGGAGAAGGCTTCTGAGTTTCATAAACAAGAATAGATGTATCATAGTTTTCTTGCGCAACGGAGCAAGATTAACTGGATTAGGAAGGGGGATATGAACTCATCTTTTTTCCATGCTTTTCTAAAGAAACGCAAGGCAGAGAATACCATTGTTTCTTATATAAGTGATCAAGGGGTGCATATTGATGACTTTAAGATGGTGGTGGACCATTTTGTTGATCACTTTAAGAACCATTTAGGTTACTCTAGGTCGGCCTCTGGTTCAGTAGACCCTCACTGTATTGATATGGGCCCCAAGCTGTCTATTGATCAGCAGCTTATTCTCTTGACTCCCTTCTCTAACAGGGAAATAAAGTCTGCTTTATTTAGTATACCAAGCACTAAATCTCCTGGTCCTAATGGTTATGGATCAGGTTTTTTCAAATTGCTTTGGAAGGAAATTGGTCAGGATTTTTGGTCAGCTATCAAACATGGGTTTGCTACAGGGCAGTTTCCTAAGGAGCTGCATGAAACGACCATTTCATTGATCCCTAAGGTCTCTAATCCATCTAAGGCTTCTTATTTCAGGCCCATTGCCTGTTGTTCGACTCTTTATAAGGTCATGGATAAGTTGTTATGTTCTCGGTTGACAGTGGTGCTTCTTTCTCGTATCCAGTCCAATCAAGGTGCTTTTGTTCGTGGTAGGTCTATTGCTCACAATATCATGATTCTTCAAGATCTTATTAAGAATTATGGTCGGGCGATAACTTCCCCCCGCTGTGCTATAAATATTGACATAAGTAAGGCGTACGATACTGTTGATTGGTTGTTTTTGGAAAACCTCTTGAAATCTTTCTGTTTTCCTATGAAGTTCATTGGTTGGGTGATGAACTGTATCAGGAATACTACTTATTTCTTGTTGATAAATGGCCGGGTTCAGGGTAGTATTATGGGGAAAAGAGGCTAGCACCAAGGTGATCCTATGTCCCCTCTCCTATTTGTGTTCATTATGGAATATCTGACTAGAAGTGTTCAATGGGCTTCCAGGTCTCCTCTTTTCCGGTTTCACCCAATGTGTAAGAGCATAAATTTGATTAATTTGTGTTTTGCGGATGACATAATTCTATTTTGCAAAGGCACTATTGGGGCTATTAGTGTTCTTAAGAATGCTCTTAGGTTGTTTAGTGAGGCTTCTGGTTTGCTAATAAATTCCATGAAGTCTTTGATCTATTTTGGAGGAGTTAATGTAGAGGATAAAAGAGAGATTTGTCAGCTCATGACCCTCTCTGAAGGGATCTTTCCTCTTCATTATCTTGGGGTCCCTTTAAGGCCTACTAAATGGAAGCACTCGGACTGTGAGGTCATTGTTCACAAAATGAGAACTAAGCTTTTCTCCTGGTCTAGCAAGCATCTATCTTATGCTGGCCGGCTACTCCTCATTCACTCTGTTCTTTTTGGTTTGAGAAATTTCTGGATGAACGTGTTTATTCTGCCTCAAAGCATTATCAAGGAGGTCGACAAGCTGTGTAGACAGTTCCTTTGGGGGGCCTCGGGGACTCGTAGTAAGTTGCACTTAGCTTCTTGGCAGCAGGTTTGTCTTCCCAAGGCTTTTGGAGGGCTTGGTCTTAGAGATGGTTCAAGATGGAATAGAGCTTTGCTGGCTAAATATGTCTGGGAAGTTACGACTAAACAGGATACGATGTGGGTCAATGGATTCAACATGTGTATTTGAAGGGGGATGACTTTTGGAGCTATGGTTTGAAGCAGGACACCAGCTGGTATTGGCGAAAACTCTGCCATTTACGGAACAAGTTCAGCAAAGATGGAGTGATTGCAGCTGGTATTTCTGGAAAATTTAAGCCTTCTAAGCTGTATAACAGCTGTTTAAACCAGCAACTGGTGGCCTATAAAAGTGCTATTTGGAGTCGTTCAATTCTCCCTAAGCATAGGTTCGTGTTATGGATGGTGGTTAATTCTTTCCTGTTAACCAGAGATAACCTGGCTAAAGCTAACATTCACATGTCCAGCTTTCTGTGTCCTGTCTGTGAAGATCATTTGGAGAGCCATCAGCATCTATTTTTTGAGTGTTGTTTATCAAAGAAGGTGTTGGGTTTTATCTTCTCCTGGATTGGGTTTCCTGCCTGGGCTACTAAGTACTCAGCTTGGACAGTTAGTCTTAGTGCTAGGCATAATAACAGTTTTAGTCTTACTTTGAACTTGATTCTTGCTGCGGTGGTTTATAGTATTTGGAGGAATAGGAATAGGTGCTTTTTTGAAGGGTATTCACTGTCAGCTTATTGTATAGCCAAAGAGATTATTACCTTAGTGAAATATAGATTGTATATGGTTCAGAACAGGAAAGATGGCCCTCTTTCCAAGCTCTTCTTAAAGAAGGTCCAATTGTATGTAATCTGAGGGTGGGTTCTTGACTGGTTGTTGGGTTCGGTTTTGGGCAGATGCCTTGTGTATAATTGCTTGGTTTGTTCAATGAAGGTTATTCCTTCTTGATAAAAAAAAAAGTTAAATAATTATTAATTTATAAAATTATTACTATTATTAATAATTAAAAAATTATGAATAAAGAATTAAATAAATAATAATTTATTTTTTATTAATTTAATTAATTAAATAATAAAAGTTTGATATAACATTATCTAATTAAATAATTTAATTTGTTTATTAAATAACATTATCTAATATTAAATAGTTATAAATTAGTTGAATATAGAAATTGATAATTATATTTAATAAAAGTTTAAACAATTAAGAATAAATAATAAATTTGTTTATAAATAATATTATCTAATAAAATAGCATAAGATATTATAATATTGCATAAGATTTCAAAAATGATAACAAATTTCCGTTGTTATCCATTCATTTTCACATTTCTAAAACTCACACTCTTATAACACTTTAGATGGCGATTGACAAGACTTAGACAACATTGAGAAATCGTGGTTGTCAAGAATATTGGAATGATCTGCAAGCTTTTTTGAGGATGGCGTCAGAACATAAAGATTCTGATGGAAGAATTAGGTGCCCGTGTGTGAGATGCAATAATAATAGATTTGAATCTTTGGATGTAGTTCGAGCACACATATTCGATAGGGTTTTCATCAAGCATATGATAAGTGGATTTTACATGGTGAGGTAGAAGAAATTTTTGCTGATGAGGTGGTTGATGAGAATGAAGACGATGAGATGATTCACGTTGTGGAAGACTTCCTTTTACCAACAACTGTGGAAGTAGAAAGGGATCCCGGTGGGAGTCAGTATTATGACGAGTTATTTGAGGAGATTGAAGCGGAGTTGTATCCTGGATGTGATTGGATTTCATCCCTGAACTTTTTAGCAAAGTTGTTGCATCTAAAAGTTAGAGGGAAGGTGCCTAACAACATATTTGATGAATTGTTGAAGTTGTTAAAGCTTGCATTTCCCAAGGAAAACAAAACTCCCGGATCGTACTACGAGGAGAAAAAGAGATTGAAAAAATTAGGGTTGGGATACGAGTCCATTCATGTGTGTCAGTATGATTGCTGCTTATTTTACAATGAGCATGCATCTAAAGAGACATGTCCAGTATGCGGAAGTAATAGATGGATTACTTCTGAAATGACGAAAGGAAAAAAAGTGTCACACAAGGTGATGCGTTACTTTCCGTTGACCCCTCGGTTGAAAAGATTATACAGTTCAAGGATTACAGCGAAACACATGATATGGCATCACACCGGGAAATCAAAAGATGAAGGGGTGATGCGACACCCGGTGGACGGCTCTGCGTGGAAGGACTTTGATGCCAAACATTCTGATTTTTCAAGGGATCCCAGAAATGTTCGTCTGGGCTTAGCTGCTGATGGATTTAATCCATTTGGCAACATGAACCTTGCATACAGCATGTGCCCTGTGGTGTTGGCAAACTATAATCTCCCACCTTGGTTGTGTATGAAAGACAATTATTTCATGTTGACCCTCCTTATTCCTGGGCCAAAATCACCCGGTAAGGACATGGATGTATTTATGAGACCATTGGTGGATGAGTTGAAGGATCTATGGGTTAACGGAGTTGATACAAGAGATAGTATGACCAACAGGATGTTCAAGATGCGGGCATCCCTTTTGTGGACAGTGGACGATTTTCCAGCTCGCAGTAGTTTGTCTGGATGGAGTGGTCAAGGATACAAAGCTTGTCCTACATGTAATGAGGACACAACTTCCATCTGAGTGATCGGTAAGACATCTTACGTTGGTCACAGAAGATTCTTGCCAAGTACTCATCGAATGAGAAGAGACAAAGAGTTCGATGGAGAAGTTGAGAGAAGACGTCCTCCGAGACGGTTTACTTGTGAGGATATACTAGAACAAGTTAGTGCTCTTGCAACGCAAGTTCCAGGAAAATATGTCCAGTTTGGGGGTGTGAAACGTAAAAGAGGAGTAGATGAAGGTAATTGGAGGAAAAAAGTATTTTTTACGAGCTTGAGTATTGGTGTGCAAACAAATTAAAACACAATATAGAAGTCATGCATGTTGAGAAGAATGTGTGTGATAGTCTCCTTGGCACCATCTTAGACAATGATAAATCTAAGGACACCACTAATGCCAGGCATGATTTGAAAAAGATGGGTGTGAGAGAATCATTGTGGATTTATGAAGATGAGAATGGGAAGCTGATGAAGCCGCACACTCCTTATGTGTTAACTCCGGCGCAGAGGCAATAGTTTTGTCAGTTTATAAAATGAGTTAGATTTCCAGATGACTTTTGTTCAAATTTGAAGAAGAAAGTGTCCGAGAATGATACAAATATTCTTGGGTTGAAGTCACACGATTGTCATGTGATAATGCAACGATTACTTTCTCTCGGTGTTCGCAAGTTTCTTCCAAAATCTATATCGACCACTATTGCAGAATTGTGCAATTTCTTCAGGAAAATATGTTAAAGGACTTTAAATGTTAAAGATATGGAGGAAGCACAAAATGATCTTATTAAGATATTGTGCAAGATGGAGTTGATTTTTCCTCCAGCTTTTTTGGACATAATGATTCATTTGGTATTACATTTGCCTAAAGAAGCTATATTGGGTGGCCCGGTATTTATGAGGTGGATGTATCCTTTTGAAAGGTACATGAAAAAATTAAAGAATTATGTGGGAAATAAAGCTCGCCCTGAAGGGTCGATCACCAAAGGCTATGTTGCAGATGAGGCTTTGACCTTTTGTTCAATGTATTTCAAAGACATTAAAACAAGATTTAACCGTCTTGATCGAAATGAAGATGCAACTTATATCCCACAAAACCTTACAGTTTTCCAATCTCAATGTCGTCCACTCACAAAGGGAACTTTGAAGCCTCTCAATCATAACACTCGTGAAATAGCTGAGTGGTTCATACTTGAGAATTCTCCTTAAATTGAGCCTTATTTAGAGTAAGTTTATTCTCTTATAAATTAGAACATGTGTGGTTATTATCAGTATTTTGTTATAAAGAATCGTAACACTATTCTAATTAACAGCGAACACCTACAAGAGATTAAACAAAACTACCCAGATGGTGATAATGATCGTTTGCATAGGAAAAAATTTCGTTCGTGGTTTCATAAAAAGGTAGCTTTGAACTTTGAACTTTGAACAGTCATTTATTAATGATATATTTTGTGAATCTAATATCATTTTATGTATTTAGATATATGACTTGCACATGCTTGGGTCTTTGGAAAATGGTGATGAACTATTAGCTTTAGCATCTGGGTCAGATCATTTGTCAACCTTTTACCAAGGTTGTATAGTCAATGGTGTTCGATTTATTGCACACGACCGAGACAAAAAGTGCACCACACATAATAGTGGAGTGTCTGTTGCCGGAAAAGAAGGTTTTAATTATTACGGCATGCTTGAAGAAGTAGTGACACTTTCTTTCACTGGTGCATATTCAGTGGCATTATTTCGGTGCAAATGGTTTAATATAAATCCAAGAATGAAGAAAACAGCCATTGAAAATAATATCACCAGTATAAATGTCAATGGTGAATGATACAAAGATGAGCCGTACATACTTGCTGCTCAAGCTAAGCAAGTTTTCTATCTCAATGATTTACTTAGAGGTCATGATTGGAAAGTTGTAGAAGATGTGAATCATCAACAGATTTGGGACATTAAGGACAATTCTGATGAGGTTAATGATGTTATTGATGCTGTACATGAAACAAGTTCATCAAATTTTGTGTTGACTGTGGACCTCGGAGAGTTGATTATGCAATCTGATCAACCTGCTGCATATGTTGGAGCTGATGAAGAGGGTGACGACGAAGCTGATATGTCAGAACATGAGGAAGACACAGATGCAGAGGATGAATTGTTAGTTGAGCTTTGTGAAGATGAAAATGTGTCTCCGATTACAAATGGAAATGATAGTGATTACTTTGTTTAGTTTTTCTATTTGTGTAACTGAACTATATATTTAAATATAATAAAGTTTTTTTTGTAATTATTATTATTATGAATTGAATGTGATATACTTCTATTTTAATGCTAATTACTAACTAATAAATTTTTGAAGTATAATGTCAGCTGATATAGCTACTTATCATGGCGGAGATGGTGGGGGTCAAGACCCGCCAGATCCTTCTAGGGTACCATCATCTTGCGAGTCAGGTTAAATATTGCATATCAAAATTATTTTTAGAAATTATATTGTAATATAAATATAACATCAATAATAATACTGATTATTTTTAATAAATTTTAAAGCCCCGCCGGCGAGAAGAAAGGGTCGTGGCCTTGCTAGTAATAATGTTCTTGAAGAACGAGGAAAAAAGCCGGGAAACCATTGGATCTAGAGCTTGATCCTGTGACCAACAAAGTGGTTGGGCAGGAGGATCAAGCTTTTCTTCGCATGTTGGGCACTCTAGTTACCATTTTGTGTCCGGGACATTATTTGGATTTTGCTGATATACCTCAACAGTTTAAGGATCAAGTGTTTGATCGTATGAGGGTAAAAAAATTACAAATCTTGTACTTTTCATTATTTATTTCCATTATTTACAAAGTTATCTAATTTTTTTTCTTAATGCAGTATTACTATAATATAGACGGTCATCCACAACATGAGTCAATTCTGGCAACTGTCAACAAGGAGATGGGTGAAAGATATCGCGAGAGAAAGAACAATATACATAGACACTTCAAAAGTCATTATGCTGGACCAGAAGAATTGGAGAATGTCCTCTCTAAGCCACCTGACGATTGCACTAAGGAGGCTTGGCAGAATATTTGTGAAATGTTTTTGAGCGAAAGATTTTTGGCTCGTTCCGCTAAAAATCAAGCAAACAGAAAAAAAATGAAGTATGTAACAACACAAGGCACAAAGTCGTTGGCAGCTAAGCGTCACCAATATGTAAGTGAAGATGTTAATTTAATTTTATAAAATAACACATTCTAAAACATTTTGGTTTCATTTGTATAGGAGAACCCAGATGCGCATGTTGTTGATACTTGGAGGGATGCTCATATGAAAAAATCGACAAAATCTTTTGTCAATGAGGCAGCTCAACAAGATTATGTAAGTGAATAGTATTGTTTTCTTGTTTCTAATGTTTCTAATTTTTGTTCATAATGTTATCTTTATACAGGAAAAAATGGCGGCAAAGGTTCAGAGGTCACGGCTTGAGAGGCAAATTCAACAGCAGAGTGAGGCATCTCTTAATGTATCTGGCGTTGATTCGTCCCCGGTCAATCAATACGAGATAAGTAAAGTACTCGGGGAGAGATCTGACTACCAAAGAGGAGTGGGTTATAGGGCGAAAGAGAAGGCAAGAAAGACAACCTCTAGCTCTACAGATCAAAGTCAAACCCAAGCAAATACTGCTGCTACGCCTAATGAAGATATGACTACTATGGCTCTGATGATGAAGGAAATTCGTGAGATGCTTCAGTCTGTGGTACCTGAGCAACCCAGTAAACAGTATGACCCACGGTTTGACAGTTTTCTGCAGAGGTATTTGCCACCACAATCTGAAGGTGGTTCGTCTTCTCAGAGTAACACTGCTAATCCTGACCTTCATACACCGCCACAGCACCAGTACCAGCCTCCTTCATAGTATCCGCCACAGCAGCAGTACCAGCCTCATCCACTGTAATGCCCTGAATTTCCTAATAAGGATTAGGACCTTGGTTAGGAGGTCGGGAGGGCCATAATTGAATTATGATGCTATTTAATGATCATATGCATGTTCATGTGAATTATATTATTATATAATGGTAAATGCATGCATATGGGTGTATTTATAATTATAAGGGTAATTTGGTAATTTGGCCGCTGTGGGCGTAATTGTGTATGTTGGGTGCATGGTTGTGATTAATTAATATAGCCACATCATAAGGTGGATTGGGGTGGCTTTAGGAACCTTTAGTGACCTAGGGGTATTTAGGTCATTTGGGTTGGATTTATATGGACTTGAAGGTTGTGGAAAACAGAACAAAACAGAGCTTCATCCTCATCTCCTCCTTTCTCTCCCGTACAAGTTTTTCCCTTCATTCTTCTTTTGAATTTTGAGAGCCCAAATTGAGGAGTTAAGCTAGGAGATCAAAGGTGGGAGCTTAGGAACTTGATTCAGCCATCTAAGGGGATTCAAAATCAAGTTTGAGGTAAGTTCCAGCCATTAGTTTCATGGTATACTCTGTTTTGGCTTTAATCTTTCAGCTTGTGATTTCTTGGTAAATAGTTGGAATTAATGGAAGTTTAGTTGATGTTTAACTTGGGTTTTGATGGGGGTTTGATATAGATGATGTTTGGGGGTTGAATTGGGTGTTAGGTTGAGGTTTGGGACTGGTTTGAAGGTTTGTTTTCGAGGAAAACGCAGGGGAAGAAAAATTGTTGTTTGCTGGTTTGTGTAATGTGCCACAGCCTGGCTTTGGTGTGCCGCAGCCTGAGTGTGTTTCTGGGAAGAATTATGCTTCTGTCTGAGGGTGAGCCGCGGCATGGCTATGGTGAGCCGCGACCCATCAGGGCATTTTTGGCCAAAAGTGAGTTTTTGACTTGGGGATGCTAGCCATAGGCCTCGGGGTTGATCCTACTACCCGGTTAAGTGTGGATTGATGTCCCGGAGGCTAGATATTGGTTTGGGAACCTATGTTGGTCATTTTTATTAATGGTATCCTATATGTTTGGTTATGACTAGGTGACCGCTAAAGGACTAAAAGTTGATCGTTCTCAAGGGTCGTTCTCTTATTCATTCTAGCTCAACTCTAAGGTAAGAAAACTACACCCTGTGTATATGTGACATGCATGGCTATTATTGATGCCTGTTGGTTGATTATTAAACATGACATGCATGGCTATTATTGGTGCATGTTGGATTGTTGGGTATAACGCATGTGATGCACGAGAAACATGTGATTAGGACATGCTTTATGTACTGAGTATGATATTGTTCAGAGCTTGAGCCTCTATGTTCATGCATAGTCCTAATTGTACTAGTACCTGTTAAGTAAGCATGTTGAATACCTTGTTTATGGATATTGGACATGTGATATATGTTTGCTGGAATGGCTTACTTGTGTATGGCACTGACTTATTAGTCAGAATCGGCAATGGTGTTAGATCCGTCTGTGAGGTTGTGACTTATTAGTTGAGCTCACAACAGGTTGAGCACTGGTCGTGTTTCACTGACCTGAGGGTCAGAAATGGCATGAGCGTCGAGGACGCAGGGCTGAGTGAAGATTAGATCTAATCGATATCAGCGTTGAATGGCTCTATGGCATTAATTCTGGACCGACCCTAAAGTCGATGAACATGCATTGAATGGCTCTATGGCATTAATGCTGGACCGACCCTAAAGTCGATGAACAAATAAGCGCTTGACTAGTCTAAGACTAGCACTCAAAGCCAGGGCATAGGGCCCCAGTGACTGTCTGTCACATGGCTAGGGAACGTTGTTCCATAGTTACGACTCTAAAGTCGGGAGGAAGGTTATGTTGGTGACCAATCACCATGCACCTATCCTGTTGATGCTAGTGAGATGCTCACTCGTTTGTTAAGCCCTGGTGATCCTATCATCACATGGCTAAAGGGTGATGTCCCCACATTTGTGACTTTTGTGATAGTCACCTATTTGTTTGGACTGTTGGTCCTGAATAATCAATACAATTACTGTTGATATTATATCATGTTATATTATGTTTTCTTGCTGGGCTTCGGCTCACGGGTGCTATGTGGTGCAGGTAAAGGCAAAAGAAAGCTGAACCATCCTTGAGTTGGAGAGCTTAGGTGATGACGTGTACATATGCAGCTGCTCGTCCGCCACGGCCGAGGTTTAAAGAGGAACTAGGGTTAAACCCTGTTTTGCCGCTTAGACCAGCATGTTGTAAATAGTTTTCTGTAATAGACTCTGAAATTATATTTTTGGGATCCCAATGTATATATTAAATGTTCTAGTGAAACGTTACATCTTAACCAAAAATTTTAATCCCTAAACCGCTAACCATACTTAGTTCACGATTTTGGCCAAATGACTCGATTAGCGAGTTTAGCACTGTTTACAAGGCACACCGTAACGGTCTCTGGAGTTGGGGCGTTACATCCACCGTATCCGCCACATGTGTCGTCGCAACAACCTCCTAAGTATCAAAACCAATATATTTTTGGACGCTCTTCCCAGTCTCCTCCACAATATTTTAGTTTTACCGATTTTCAAGGAGGATCGATACAGCCTCCGCTACCTAATGTTAGATATGAGGAGGTTGGAGGTTGGAGGTTCGTCGCAGCAACCATATGTGAGATATGGTGAGTTTGGGGGCGGGTCGCAGCCACAGCCTCGAGATCAGTTTGGGGACCTCACGCTCGGACAATCATCACAGCCACCTTATATTCCTTCACCGCCACAGCCACAGCCACAGCCGCCGTCCTCACAGCCAAATCAAAATGTTGAAGATGAGGACAATTTCAATATTAATCTTAAGGATTTTATTTAGTTACTAGTTTATGTATTTGGACTGAATTAATACTGTATTTATTTCTAATGACAATAGTGTTATTAGCTAGGTTGATAAATATTAAAACTATTCACATTAATTTTAATGTTAGTTATGTTTAAATTAATTAAATGCTTATTTTTTAAAATTTTATTATGAATAATTTTTAAAAATAATTAAATTTAATAAATATTAATTTATTATTTATTAATTTATTTCAAATAAATTATAAAAAAAATATTAGCGGAGGACCCCCCGGCTAATAATAATTAATCTGGCATCCCGCCGCTAATAATATGATATTAGCGGCGGGTGTGTCAGTTCGCCACTGATAATCATTAATAGTGACAAATAATTTGGCGTGGGGCATTAGCGGTGGATGTCACCCTTATTAGCAGCGGAGTCCCCCGCCGCTAATGTGTTCAATTCTTGTAGGGTAACCAAATCCCTTCATGCTTTTCCATAGAAATTTTAAACCAACAAAACATAGCATCAAGTCTTATCTCATACAAATAAAGCAAAACCCTTCAATAGTTCAATCATAACAAGGTTTCTCTCCATGACCAACAATAGAATATTGCCATAAACCAAAACACAATGAATACCCAAGCCACACGCCTAGGTCAAATCCTTCATGCATCAAATAAAAAAAAATCCATCAATCCATATAACCCAAGAAAACATAATAACATTAGGGCTAAAGATTCATTACCTCTCTTGATTGTAGAATCAAGAACACAAGAGTGACCAACACCCAAAACTATAACCACCCATTGTTCAAGCCTAAGGTTTCAAAACCCACATGAAGAAAAGAGAAGAAGAAAAAATATATACTCTTAGAATGAATGGAAGAAGAAGACTAATGAAATCAACACTAAAACCAATACTTACCCTTAGGGATTTTGAAATCCCTAACTTCCTCTTCCCCATGGTTTCTTTTTTTCTCTCCTTCTTTCTTCCTTCCATCCTCCACTATCTCTCTCTCCCCTCTCTCTTTCTCTCTCTAGGTGGATGGCTGTGGTATAGAGAAGAGATGAGCAAAAATGCTCTCTAGGGTTCTAAGGTTCCATTTATAGTGCCTAGGTTTTTTTTCTAAAATAATAAAAGTTAATTTCTTATAAATTTATTTAATTTCAAAAACTAATTAATTAAATAAATACATTTTTATTTACCCAAAAAGGAAGCTTCAATTGTCCACTCCCCTTTCCTTCCTTGGATTTCTACGCTAATAAGGAAAATGTGATTTTCGTAGCTCTAAGGTACTGCGATTTGGGGCTGGGTTTTGACCTATTTTAGTTACGTTTTAGGAAAAATACTATTTCATAAACAATGTAGATAATTTTATTAGCTTTCTATGGGTACTAATTTTGTCTAAATCGGATATCCACAACCCAAGTTATGCTCGTTTTACTGAGGCTGAGTCTATGATTACTGAAAATCATAAAAAGGCAACTCATTTTCTACACTTGTTTCTCAATTCTTATTTGTGTGATCACAAAAGCTTACCCTATTTAATTTTCCCATTAATCCTATTTTTAATTTAATAAAATAAAACTAATTAATTAATAAGGGAATAATCTAGAATAATGCATGGGAAAATCCTTGTATGCTCACCGGGAAATCATGCACATGTACACACACAAGTGCTAATGTGCATTTCTACTAACCATGCACCTTGGTGCACACAAGCAAAGCTCATTTACTTACAAATTAAAATAAACAATTAACAAAGATAAACTCACATAATTTCTACCAAATAATTAAAAACAATTTTCTAACACTTAACAATTAATAAAAAATTTAAAGCACAAAATTTGAATAAATAAATAAATTGGTGCGCTACAATATACCATCCTTAAAAGGAATTTCGTCCCGAAATTCTTTCTTACCAAATAATTCAGGGTATCTTTCTCTCATGTCTTCCTCCAACTCCCATGTTGCTTCTCGTTCCGCTCTATTATTCCACAGGACCTTAACTAATGGAATCATTTTAGATCTCAGTTCCTTGATTCCCTTTTCAATAACACACTCTAGCTGTTCATCATAACTCGGGTCCTACTGCAGCTATAACGGCTCGTAACTCAACACATGGGAGGGATCTGACACATACTTACGCAACATCGAGATGTGAAAGACGTTATGTGTTTTGGCTAGTGTTGGGGCAGAGGTAAACGGTAAGTGTAACACCCTGGATAGCCTAGACCGTTACACTGTGTGTTTACAAAGGTGGAAGACTTGCTAATCAAGTCATTTAGTTAGAAACGTGTTACTAAAACTACAGTTGAACTAGGGTTAAATGATTTTGGTCACAAAACTTTCATTTCTTATAATCAAACATTTTTACATGGGATCCCAAAAGTTGTAACGTTAAAAGAAAGTTTACAAAATTTCAGGATTAAAGTACAACTACTGGCCACTCTAAGGGAAAAACAGACAATAGGGCTCCAAGACCGTTACACTGTATGTTTACAAAGGTCCAAGACTTGCTAATAAAGTCATTTAGTTAGAAACGTGTTACTGAAACTACAGTTGAACTAGGGTTAAAAGATTTTGGTCACAAAAGTTTCATTTCTTATAATCAAACATTTTTACATGGGATCCCAAAAGTAGTAACGTTAAAAGACAGTTTACAAAATTTCAGGATTAAAGTACAGCTACTAGCCACTCTAAGGGCAAAACAGACAATAGGGCTCTTCTCATCCTGTACCACTCCTCGGCCGTGGCGTCCGATCAGCTGGCTATGTACATTCAGCCTTAAGCTCTCCCACTCAGGACTGGTCCACTTCTTTACCCTTGCCTTTACCTGCACCACATAGCACCCGTGAGCCAAGGCCCAGCAAGAAAACACAATAACAGAGCATAATCATCAAACGACAATCAGATAATAAATACGGTGCAATCATACACCCAACAGTCCAAGACATTCATATAATCAGGCATTCAACATATCAAACTTATTGTTTATCATTATCAACCAATTCGCATATAACAATCAGGGTCGACGCCCTTAGGTCGCACCCCCTATTTATCCCATTGACTACGACCTGCTTAAACCGAGCTCAGTGAATATCATGCTGTCCTCAGCTACCAGTGGCCGAGCTGCGCCCTGTGCACAAACATTTATTATAGCACTCTTAGGCCGTTTATCACATGTCCCATGGCATAATACCATCTATGACATTTATGCAGATATAGGGAGCTCTTAGTCCCAATACAATCACATAATCGGGTGCAGTTTTCTTACCTTTGATTCTGTTGTCTTTGTTCAATGAAATCAACTCTCAAGCACGATCCCGTCCGAGCCCTAGCATACACCTAGTTACAGCCACAAATTAGAACCATACCAAACTTTAATTCCAAAACCTAGCCTCGGGACCAATCCCGAGCCCTCGGGAAGCCCTAATTCCACCAAACGGGGTGGTGGAATCAAACCCCGAGCCCCCGGGCAAAAACCCTAAGAAATAACCCAAAAATCTTCTTCTGGAAACAAGGTAGCACTACAGCGCTACAAAGAGGGCGCTATAGCGCTACAAGCAGAGCCAAAAAGCTCCCAGACAACTAGGCCTAGCGATGTAGCGCCCAAAAGCTAGCGCTACAGCGCTAGTCACAGCACAGCCAAACCCTGTTTTTTCTTCCTTCGATTTTCCCCGAGCCAAACCTCTACAAATCCTTCCAAACTTCAACCAAACACCAAAACAAGCCTACCAACATGCATAACTCACCCCATATGACCCAACCATACAAAACTCAACCACATGCACCCCAAAATAAAGAAACCACCATGATTGAGCTTGAAGCTCAAAATCTCAACAGAAACCATAACAGTCCAGAATTCAAGTTACCAAGTCCAAAGTTTCTTACCTTCAATGGGGAAATTCGACCTTAGGCTATCCTCCAAACCTCCTTAGCTTTCACTCCTCAAAACCTCAGCCTTAATTCCCTAGAATTCTCATTAAAACTCAGCTCAGAAATCCATTTCAACACCAAAACCAGAAATTGAAGAAAACCTTGAAACTTACCTCAATGGTGTGACTAACTCCTGCTAAAACTGTATCTTCACCAAAGATCCTAACCCCAAGCTTTAGCCTGAGCTTTCCTGAGTTAAAGCTCCAAAATTCCTCAAGAGATGGTGATACAAGAGGGAACCGAATAAGAGAAAAAGGAAGAGGTTCAGTGTTTTGTTTTTCTTTCTTTTTGTTTCTTTCAGATTCTATTTCATTCTCTACACATTCCACTAAGTCCATAAAGGTTGAGTATGATTTATCCTCTTATTAGACCAAATGACCATATTACCCTCCCATTAAATCTAAGCCCTTAATCCCTCCAAAGGCATTTTGGTCATTTGTTCCCAATTCCCGCTAATTCCTCGAGTATCTCTAATATTTACCACATACATCCCGACACCTAACTAATCACCAATTATATTCCTCAATATCAAATAGTCTCCAATATACTTCTCAAATTCCCAAAAATACCCCCGGACTCCCACGAGCTGGTTATAAATCCCCGCCGTGACTTTTTCACTAAACCGCTCACTAGGATCGCCTCGAGTCACAAGCTACAATTATATCCACATAATAATGTGGTCTCAACATTTTATCACAAGTATTTACATTTATGCCCTCAACGGGCCAAAATTACGAATTCACCCTTAAAACCTAATCAGGGCCTACATGCATACTAATACACATAGTCATGCATTTTCACAATTAATTCACACAACTTCCAATTGTGCCCTCCCGGCACACTAATCAAGGCCCTTAAGCCTTATTAGTAATTTTGGGTCGTTACACTAAGCGACTTGCCCTACTCTGTCCAAAATCTCCAATGGACCTATATATCTAGGGCTTAACTTCCCTTTCTTTCCAAAATGCATAACACCCTTCATCGATGAGACTTTCAAGAATACAAACTCACCCACTGAAAACTCGATGTCCCTTCTCTTCAGGCCAGCATAGCTCTTTTGCCTAGTTTGAACGGTAAGCATCCTTTGGCGAATCTTCTTGATCGCCTCACTGGCTTCCCTAATTGCCTCAGGGCCTAAAATCTGTTTCTCCCCAACTTCATCCCAGTGTAAAGGATATTTGCACTTGTGCCCATAAAGCATCTCATAGGGAGCCATCCCAATAGTAGATTGGTAACTGTTATTATTAGAGAATTCCATTAGAGGTAAGTATTGGTTCCAAGACTCTGAAAAGTACAAAGCATAGCATCTCAACATGTCCTCTAGAATTTGTATAGTTCTCTCCGACTACCCATCAGTTTGAGGATGAAATGCAGTGCTAAACTTTAGCCTTGATCCCATAGCTCTCTGTAGTCCCTTCCAAAAGTTCGATGTGAATACTGACCCTCGATCAGAAATTATCGACTTTGGCACCCCATGAAATCTCACTATGTCATTTACATACAATTCTGCATATTGATCGATCGAGTATGTGGTCATAACTGGCACGAAATGAGTGGACTTAGTGAGCCTATCCACTATTACCCACACATAATCATGCTTCTTGGTGGTGCTTGGTGGTTTTCTGGTAACCCTACCACAAAATGTTATTTGGGGGGGAGGGGGGGGGGGGGGGGGTAAAGTCATAATTTGACCATATAATTAGTGGGGAAGGACACAGTTCTGATGGCCACCCTCTTGCGCGTTCTAGAATTCATCTTCATCCTAAGGAAATAAATCTTAGAGCTGAGGTATGAATTCCCCACCATGTTCTTTACTTTGGTTGTTTTGTTATTGATGAATTGTTGGGGGTTTTGGCTTGATTTTGAAAATTAAAGAGTTATAGGTTGTAGGTTTGTGTGTCAATGATAGGAATGGGTAGGGAAATTGTTTTTTTGGCTCTAATTCAGATTGAAACTAAGAGATTGGGTGTTGTAATTTTGGATTTGGTAATGAATGGGTTTAGGACCCTAGAATCCTAAATTTGTATTTATAATTCGGATTTTTATGTTCAATTGGTGTCTATGTTGTGTTTGTGGGACATTGAACTTAGTTTGGGGCATGAATCTGGGCTTGTTACTTGTTTGGGATTGATTTTGGGTCACTTTGGGTCGAAATGGGGTTGAGAAATCGCAAGAAAACGCAAAAATTTATGTTTTGTAGTGGCGTCGCGGCTCAAGTGGGTGAGCGTCGCGGTGAAAATGCATCTCTTTTAGGCTCTGAAAAGCTCTCTGACTTCAGTGGCACCGCAGCCCTGTACGAGGGCACCACGACGCTAACCCTATTTAGGTCACAATTTTCTAGTTTTGTAATTAGACAATAACTTTTTACCCCGATGTCGGATTTGGACGTTCTTTATATGGTTAGAAAGCTTGTGAAAAGATCTACAGTCCTAGAACCTAAGCCAAGTTTAGATGTGAATATGTTGGAGTAGTAATGGTGAACTAAGCTTGGTGTTAATCGATTTCGATCAGTTTTTTTTATGTTTGGCAAAAGACGCTTGAATGGAATCACACTTGTGTCGTTATATCTTCATTGTTGGAATCCATGTAAGAAAACTGGCACATGCACATAGAGCAGGTTATTTGCTATGAAAATTAGCATTGATTTTTCTGTGGATGATCGGTACAATCTATATTCGATAATCGTGTGGAACGTGAACCGATCGACAGTCACCCAGAACATGGGCTGTGAAGGCGAGGTCAAGTTGAGGGTGCGGTACCCACTCACCCAGAATGGACCGTAAGCTTGGTTTCGGGAGGCGCACCTCACTCGGTTGGGTCATTCGACAAGGCTCATTCCCACCATGACGGTTGCTTTGAGTACCCCAAAATCATTTATCTGTCCCGATGGTACTAGAAATATCAACATTGTTTTTTTCTTGGATAAATGGAGCCACCACACCTACTAGATCCAATAGACAGAGGATTCGTCCTTCGATCATCGCTTCTCGCAATAACCTCTCTCTCCATATCTTATTCTCTACCCCCTCAACTATAAGGGCTTTCTCTACCACCTGAGCATAAGTAGTAACTCCAGGCACAGATGTGATCCTCACATCACGGGCTGTCATAGAATTCAACCCTCGAACAAATCTTTATTTCCTTACGACGTCTATTAGTAACTAAGTTGGCAGCAAACTTAGCCAACCTATCAAACTTCAAGGCATATTCTATAACGGTCATATTCCCTGAACCAAACTAGTGAACTCATCCACCTTGGCAGTTAAGATTGCATTGTTGACCACGATTTTGGCCAACGGCGACTAAACGCAAAAACGACAGTAAACCTTGAATAGAAAATAAATGACATAGATAATTTTATAGTGGTTCATCCCCAATTTATTGGTAATAGCCTAATCCACTTACAATTGTTATATATGTACCTACACTTAAGATCACATGAACCTGAGCCAACTGAGTTTCTTAAGAATAAGTCAAATATTACAATGTTTCTCTCTCTAAGCTCTCAAAAAATGCTCCCAGAATGTCCCAAGTAACCATCCCAAAGTCTCAAAACTAGAGAGTTTTACAGTCTCCAAAAGATCAAATCCCCTAAATGATGTCATGAGCTCTTTATTTATAGCCTCATGGATCGTACATGAAAAATCTCACATTTTGACGGAGTCCTTGGTTGTTTGAATCAACTTTAATTAATAAAGTAATAAAAAAATTCAAATTACAACAATATATCTATTCCTCCGGGATATCTGAGATATTCGCGTGGTAGTTATGGGGATTCTGGTTGAAGTTGTTACTGAAGTTATGCAAAGAAGTCACTGGGCAACTAACTCAACATACCCGATCAGCTAAACTCCCCTTCTGGTTTGGCTAGTCGGGTAAGACTCCCTCCTGACATGGCTGGTTAGGTAAGACTCCCTCCTGATGTTGCTGGTCAGGTAAAATCTCTCTTGACCAGGAAAATTTTTATCTGGTCGAGTAAATTACCTCTCGACCAGGTAAATCCATCTTTTTAATCGATGTTCTTTCGACCAGTGACACAGCGACTCTATTGATCATTTTCTAACCTTTGCACTTCCCTTGGTTAACATATTTATTAACCATTAATGCTCCACTTGGTAGCCTTGAGTTGCCCACCTATCACCTTTGTTTGCCGGGTCATTAAATTGAGATTTTGGGAATAAAATTTGCCCCCCAAGTTTATTATATGATTTTCTCATATGATAAACTTTTTCTCTAGCTCCAAGTGATGATCCACTAGAAAATTTAATAATTTCCAAGTCTTAAAATTCCAAAAATGACCCTCTGCGCGCTCTCGCCTTTTTCAAATAGAGGCACGATTAAACTTTTCAGTTCATAAAAAATAGCAGTTACCAATATCCCAAAAAGTGGGATAATGGGATATAGGAAAAAGTAAGAGTTGAGTACTCCCCTCTTTCCCTATAAATAACCCCATGCTTGCCTAACCTTCCCAAGCTAAATAGAACCTCACAAAAAAAACTCCTCCTTGCCGCAGCCGACTCTTCCTTAAGGCTTCCAAGAGTGTCCCATTTTTTTCATGTAACTCAAAGGAAACTCTCAAGAAATACAAGGCTCTTCCATCCATTTGGGTAAGTATTCTCTTCTAAATCTTCACTTTTAAGCATTTTGAAGCTTTCAAACTCTTCACATTCTTTACTAGAACATGAGGTGGTCGAAACCCTCTTTTGGAATGCTTTCTTTGCAGTTTTTGTAATGAATCTTTGAAGGATAGTGACGTTGTGGTTGTTTTGATGTATTTTAGGCTTTGGGTTAGCCAATTTCATGAAATTTTAGAGAAAAAATCGGGTTCATGGGTGTGTATGAATTCTTGGAGTTTCATGAAACTTTTGCAAACCCTTCAAATTCCCCTTTTTGATCTTGTTTGTGTGCCCCACAACTAGGAAAATGTGTTTGTGCTCCATGTTATACCCCATGTTTTAGGCTTTGACTGCTCAAATTCCACCTAGTCACCCCCTCAGTTTTCACACTTGGCTCCTCGGAACCTCCTAACCATTCGGGTGCTTTAATTCCTTGGAACATTGTAACCGATTCGGTAGTTTTTGGTTGTCCTGGCTCTTCGGAACCCCTAGACATGTTTAAGTGTTTTCCTCCTCAAACACATGCCAATCGACCGGTCCACGCATCACTACGAGTGCCGTGACTCCTCGGAAATCATTTAGCTCATCGGCATCACCTAGTCGATCGGATGTTGTCTTTGTGCTACAGTTACACACCACTCGGGTGTCGTGGCTCCTCAGAAACACCCAGTCGATTGAACACTCCTGGCTCCCCATAACCCATTTGAAGCCTCTCGGGAACCTTTTCTCATCTCATCGGCAATATGTTTCAATCACCTGGATTATGCACTCAAAACAATTTCGTTTTTCTTTTAAAATTATCACTACTGCTCACATACATTTTTATCTAGGAAGTAAAATATTCTTACTTGTATTCAGTTCTTGTTTGGTTTACTCACCTCCCCGTATTTTGTGTAGATGAATCTTTTCGACTATAGGGGAGGTGACAATCAATCAGACTCCAAGTCATCATCTCCCACTTCAAGTGATACCCTTCTGAGAAGCGATTCCTCTTCCAAATCTCCAAGCAAACGAACTCCGGAAGACCGTCTTCGTCGTCTCAAGAAAATCCTTTCGCGGTCAGCTTTATACTTCCTTCACAAAGATCAGTTCCTTAAGCAGCAACATCAACACCAACTGATGAGGGTGAAAAAGTCCAATCGGCTCCCTCAGGAACAAGATCTCCAAGTAGCTCGTAGAGCAACGCAAAAGGTGGTGGAACGGGTGCCCTTTGTGGGAGAAAATTTACTAGAAGAAGTTGAGACTAAAGCTTCTTCAAAACCTCCTCGCCAAGCTTGAAAAATTGGCAAACCCAAGAGAAAGGTTACCTAGAATTTTGCCACAGAAATCCAACAATCTGCTACGCTTAAACAGAGGAAAGAAGAAGATTGTGTGCCTTCAGGGTTCGTAGCTAAGGCTTCTAAGCTAAACTTCAAAATTCTCGATAAACACATTCAGACTTTGGGTCTTGAAGGAGTGCATGTGATATGCCCACACCCACATAAAAGATCAAATAATCCTGGTGGAGCCTATTGTGCCTGGTCTAAGTATCACATTTATGCAGGAGCTACTATCCCTTTGCATCATTTCTTTAGGTCAATAGCGGATTACCTTAATGTTTCTCCCTTCCAGATTGCTCCAAACTGGGTACAAGCCCTGTCTACTCTATAAATTCTCTACCACTTCCAAGGCTGAAACCCACCTACCCCTCACGAGGTACACTATTTGTTTGATTTTAGGACTAACCTCAGCCACAAGAATATAGGTTTTTTCCACCTCTTTCATAGGCAAAAAAGGGTTAAGTACCTTCATGGTATTGCCCATAAATCAAATCCTGGAAAGTATTATACGGAATACTTTCTTACTCTTGACATTCAAGCCAACAACTTGGCTTTTACGCATGCAGGCCCTTTTGATCAACCTCTCCCAACCAGAGAAATGCATACTCGGGCAAAAGATCTCCCTAACATTCCCATTGAGGAGAAGGATGTTGAGCAGTTGGTCACATTGGAGAATCTTGAATTGGTGGGATTATTATAGAACAACCAAGATATTGTTATGGGCAGCACAACTGATGAAGCAGATATGATTGATTAGTCTAATACCGATACTGAAGTAGTGACTGACCAGTTTTCTCCTAAACCATCCCCCCAGCCACGCCGACCAGGTGGTCTTATCATTACAGAGCCTCTTCTTGAAAATTCTCACCGACTTGCCTTCCCTACTAGGCCTGGCAAAGGCAAAAGCATTGAGCTCCTTAGAAAAGACAACTCATTGTCGAAAGATGAGGATGAGATTTTTGATGAAATTCTGAGCTCGGGTTTGAACTGACAGTAACCATAATAACATTTTGAGAATGATTGTGATGAAAGTTTGTAGAATTTTCTTTTTCACCTATGTTCATTTATTGTTTCCACTAACCAGGCTTTTGCTTTACTTTTATGCAGATTCAACCATGTTCAAGCCGTTCAACACTCCTTCTGCCCAAAAGAGGAAAACTGGTGAAGGTAGCAGCTTGACTCCTTCAAGCAGGTCACGAGGACTACACCACCGAACCAGGGGAGACCATCTGATCTGTCGATCACTATTCCGCGCTTGAATCCTCTGTCAATTCCCTCTTCTGCCAGCCTACAAACTACTCGGTCAACCTGCTTAAGCGAGCCCATTTGCATTGCTGGTGATTACGACAAAGAGTTACTAGACCATACTCTCTGCCATTCAACGACAACTCAGACCTTTGAGACTCTACCTCGGCAAAGCGTTGAAGTTTTCCTCACAAAGGCCTTGCTCAAATTATGAGTGTAAGCATCTTATCAAATACACTCTTTTTCTTATTGATTATTCTTATTCTGAATATTTTTCCCGTTATTTACTCCAGGGACTCATCAATGTTAGTCATGCTCAATGCCGAGCAGTCGACAATAAGGAGGGGTCAGTATCTTGAATGATCAATTATTGGAAGCCCAAACTAGGATTGAAACTCTGACTAAGTTTGAGAAATATCTCCAAGCAAAGACTGAGCAGGCAGAGAAAACAATTGCCGACCGAGACAGATCTCTAAGGGAGTTGGCTGATGAAAATAACAAGCAGATCTGAGCCAACAAGACATTGACTGACTGGCTAAAAAAAATGACTCATGAGAATGAAGAGTAGAAACAAGACAAAGAAGTTGATTTGTCTCATTATGAAGAGATCTGCTTCAACTGCTTCTATCAGATATGGAAGCTAAACAAGCCTCTCAACCTCGACTTTCTCTCTGAAGAGGCAAGGGCAGAAGAGCTTGCCAAATGTGAAGCCAAGGCCACCGAGGAGGCAGCCATTCCAACTGGTGTTGTGTCTGCTTCTCTTGCTTTATCATTCTAACCAGAGGAGGTTCCAGATGTTAACGACGGTGTTGTCCAGTCAGGGACCAGTTTACCCGACCAGTAAACATGCTTAGCCAACCAAAGAGCCTCCTACCTGACTAGTATAAACTTTGTACCTGGCCAGTAATTTACTTGTTTTTCTTATACTTTTGTTGAGACAATTGTTGGTTATCAACTTTGATAGTTTGCTCGTATGGACGAGTTATTTGATTTTCACTTTTCGTTGCTAACCTGAAATATTATAAGTCTTTTTAGACTTAAAACATTATAAGTTTTTGGAATATTAAAGTCATTCTGATATATGCTTTATATTTTCGCATGAGTACCTAGTTTTCTAATTTATAAATTCTAGACATTTCATAAGTTCCTACTAAGTATATTTTCTCACACTCTTATTGCTCTAACATTTTATGAGCATAATGTTTATTTTTACATGAATATTTGCTTTTAACTTGGCATTTCGAAAGATGCCAAGTTACTTAAGCTTTGTTAAACAAGTTAGCTCAATGGCCTTTTTCGACTTCAAAAATTTAGAAGTCAGCCTAAAAACAAATATTTTAACTCGTGCTCTCGTTGTCAGCGTTGAATTATATACCAGTATACCCCATGTGCCCCCCAAGTGGTCGAGCGTTAAAAGATCTTGGTCACTTGCTACTTGACCAAATCTGTTCGAGCAATTATTACTCGTGAAACACATTGAATATAAAGAAAATATCAGAGTAGTTGAACACTGCTAGAATGCCCGACCAGTTAAATACTGCCCGGTAAGTTGAACACTGCCCGGTTTGTTTCGACCAGTTGACCACTGCTCGATAAAAAAAATAAACACATATGCACAATTTGTAGCAAAATTCGATAACGCTGCATGTGATCTCTTTTATTACTCGTAAATTATAAAAGGACAAAACTTGTCTAATAACAAGTCTCAAACAAACCAAAATTGTTCATAAAATAAATGATTGGTTAGCAAATAACCAGCTCATAAACAAACTTAAATAACAAGTAAAACACTTGAATCCAAGCTACCACTCTGTAAGCGGTATTTATTGATAATATTTCCTCAAGTGCTCTCCATTCCAGTAGTTTCTAATCAGCTCACTATTCAGCCTAGAAAGTTTGTAAGTGTCGGGTGGTATGACTTGCTCAATCTGATATGGTCCTTCCCAATTTGGTTCTAGTACTCCAATTGCTGGGTCTTTGATGAACACCTTTCTAAGAACCAAATCTCCAACCTGGAACTTTTGATCTTTAACTCTGGAATTAAAATAGCGGGCCACCTTTTGTTGATGGGCAACAACTCTCAAGCTCGCCTTTTCTCATTTTTCTTCAATAAAATCCAAAGATTTAGCTAATAATTGATTGTTCTCTTCTTGGTCATACGTGCTTCTTCAATGGGATGGGGGGTCGATCTCGACCGGTATCATAGCTTCATTACCATATGCCAAGGAAAAAGGAGTATGACCAATTGCTATCCGAGCAGTGGTTCTGTACGACCAGAGAACTTCTGGTAATTCTTCCACCCAAGATCCTTTAGCTTGTTCGAGCCGCTTCTTTAGGGTGTCTTTCAACATTTTTTTTACTACTTCGACTTGCCCATTCGCCTGTGGGTGAGCCACCGAGGAGAAACTCTTTGTAATGCCATGTCTAGCACAAAAATCAGTAAACAGATCGCTATCAAACTGAGTATCATTGTCAAACACTATCTTTTTTAACAGACCATAGCGACATATGATATTTTTCACTACAAAATCTAACACTTTCTTCGAGGTGATCATCGCTAGTGGTTTAGCTTTAGTCCACTTAGTGAAATAATCCATAGCAACTACCGCGAACTACTCTCCTCCTTTTCCTTTGGGTAGTCTCTCGATTAGATCAATTTCCCATACCTCAAAAGGCCAGGGACTTTGCATTTGCATTTAAAATGTTTGGAGGTGCTCTGGGTATCTTAGAAAATCTCTGACATTTATCACATCTTTTCACATATTCCATGGAGTCCTCGTTCATTTTAGGCCAGAAAAATCCTTGTCGCAAAATCTTTTTAGAGAGACTTTGCCCCCCAACGTGATATCTGCAAAATCCCTCGTGTACCTTAGCTAACAAGTTTTTTTATTGGTCGGGTGTCACACATGTAAGTAGCGGCATAGAGTACCCTATTCTATATAACACCCCCCTTATCATGACATACCAAGCAGCCTGTCTCATTGTCTTCTTTGCATCATTGTTGTTATCTGGTAAGGTGCCTTGTTCGAGGTATATGATGATGGGTGTCATCAAAATGTTAGCTATTTTAATTGGCATTGCTTCCTGGTCGGTGATACATGGGTTTGCCAAGTATTCGACTGGTACTATATTTAGAGTGTCAGCATCCTTTGCACTAGCTAATTTTTCCAAGACATCTACATTGGAATTCTGCTCTCGTGGCACCAACTTGATTATGTACTCTTCAAACTGTGCTAGCAAGTCCTTATCTTTATTAAAGTATGCCACCATACACAAACCCCTGGCCTTATATTCCTCTAAAAATTCGTAGACCACTAGCTGAGAATCACTATTTACTTCGACTGACCATGCATGAACATCTCTGGCCAGTCGTAATCCTGCTAAGAGGGCTTCATACTCTGCCTCATTATTGGAAGAATTGAACCCGAACCTCAAGGCGCAGTGGATTCGATGTTGCTTAGGTGTGATTAATATAAGCCATGCTTCTGAATGATGTTCATTCGAGGATCCATCCACATACAGTTGTCAGGTAGGAAAAGTTTTTCTCTGCCCAGCTACATTTTCTGTTTGGTTGTGAACATCAGGAATTTTGGTGCATTTAGCAATGAAGTCTGCCAGAGCTTGTCCTTTAATGTTGATCAGGGTTGATACTTGATTTTGAATTGGCCTAATTCAACAGTCCATTTAATTAGTCGACCAAAAGTATCTGGCTTTTGTAAAACTTGTCGTAAGGGCTGGTCAGTGAGCACTTTAATGGGATGCGCTTGAAAGTATGGTCATAGTTTGTGAGATGCGAGTACTAAACAATACGCAAGCTTTTCGATCAACTAGTATCTTAATTCTGCTCCTATCAACCACTTGCTGACATAGTAGACCGGATGCTGCACTTTATTTCCCTCTCGTATTAGAGCGGCGCTAATAGCATCTCTGTGAATGCTAAGTAAATGAAGAGGTCCTCACCATCTATGGGTTTTGATAAAACTGGAGGTTGAGCCAAATGTTTCTTTATGGCTTGGAATGCTTGCTCGCATTCCTCCATCCAGTCAAATTTCTTGCTTCCTCTTAGTAAGTTAAAAAATGGGACACAATTGTTCGTTGACTTAGAGATAAACCTACTTAGAGCAGCAATACGCCCAATCAAACTTTGCACATCCTTAGTTTTGGTCGGGGATTTCATTTCTATGAGTGCCTTAATCTTCTCAGGATTGGCCTCTATCCTATGTGAGTTAACAATAAATCCAAGAAACTTCCCAGAACTTACTCCAAACGAGCATTTGAGGGGGTTCAGCTTCATGCGATACTTTCTAAGTATTGCAAAGCACTCCCCTAGATCTCGTACATGCTCCCCAACTTCCTTTTGACTTGACAGCATGTCATCAACATATACCTCCATGTTTTTCCTGATCAAGTCACGGAACATGTCATTCACTAAACACAGGTACGTGGCACCTGTGTTCTTCAAGCCGAATGGCATAACCTTATAACAGTATAATCCTATGTCTATCTGAAAGCTGGTATGGTCCTCGTTGGGAGGGTGCATACTTATTTGATTATACCCAGAGTAAGCGTCCATGAAGGAAAAAATTTCATGACCAGAAGTTGCATCAACTAACTGGTCTATCCTGGGCAGAAGAAAACAGTCCTTAGGGCATGCTTAATTCAAATTAGTGAAGTCCACGTAGGTCCTCCACTTCCCACTGGACTTGGGCACTAACACTGGGTTGGAAACCCAGGTCGGGTAGTAACCCTCCCTGATGAACCTATTTTCCTTCAGTCGCTCGACTTCTTCTTTTAAAGCTCTTGCTCGTTCCTTGTCAAGCAACCCTCTCTTCTATTGAACTGCTGGGTAGTTTTAATCCATGTTGAGCACGTGGCTGGTCACAGTTGGTGAAAGACCCACCATATCCTTGTGAGACCAGGCGAAGACATCTTGATTTCTTTGCAAAAATTCTACCAGCTATGCTCTCACTTCAACCTTTAAATTCTTTCCAACTTTGACCACTCTGGTCGGTTCTTTCTCATATATCGAGACTTCCTCTAAATCTTCCATAGGTCCTACTCCACTCTCCAAATACCCAAAGCGTGGATCAATTTCCATTCCCTCACTTTGGGAAACGCCCTATTTGGTGACTTCATCACCGGATGGGGTCTACTGCTCAATAACACCATGAGTCCTTTCCTGGTTGGTAACTTTTAAAACTTTTTCTTGGTCGGTAAAATTCACAATGTTATATTGATCAATGTCCATCTCGTCTACTACTTCTTCTTCCTCCCCACACACAATCATGTTACTCTCATTGGTTCCCCTCTGTGCCTTAACCACTGAAGCATTGTAGCATTCCATGGGTTCTCTTCGGTTTCCCTGGACACAACCTATGCCTGCGCTAGTTGGGAATTTCATAGAAAGGAGCCATATAGACACTGCTATGTGTAGAGCTGTGAGTAGTGGTCGACCAATCACCACATTGTACGCCGACAAGCAATCTACTATCAAAAACTCTGTCATGACTTTTTCATGCCTAGGAGCGTCTCCTGCTGTGATCGGTAACTTGATTGTTCCGACCGGTGACAATCCTTCTCCAGTAAACCCATAAATAACTTGAGAGCATAGTTTCAAGTCATTGAAGGACAATTTCATCTTTTCAAAAGATGACTTGTAGATAATGTCCACGGAGCTTCCCGTATCAACTAGGCATCTCTTTACCTTCATGTTTGCGATTTGGACTATAATGACGAGCGGGTCATCATGGGGATACCTGACTTGTCCAGCATCATCCTCTGTGAAGGTAAGAGACTCACTCTCGTACCGAGGATTCTTTGGAGGTCGCTCCTCAACAATCATGACTTCTGATGTTGCATCCAACTCATGTCGAAGTGTCTGGGTATATCTTTCCCTTGCTTTGATACTATCCCCAGCCAAGTGTGGACCTCCACATATAGTGTCTAAGGTAAAGTCTACAAGCTTGGGTTGCAAGGGTGGAGATCACTGTCATTTGAACCCAAGATTGTTGTTGCTTCCTTCTCCTTGGGGTTTTTTGCTCGGTAATTTTTCAACTTATCCGACCAAAGAATAAATTCTATCTCGTCCTTAAGGTGATTGCATTCATTCGTGTCGTGACCATACTCTCCATGGAAACGACAAAACTTATTCATGTCTCTCTTACTCATCTCCTTCCTGATGGATGGAGGCTTCCAGTAGGGAACCTCCTGATGACTAGCGAGATATATTTCTTCTCGACTGGCCGAGAAAGTGGTGTAATTAGTGAACCGAGGCTCATACTTGGTCGGTTTGTCTTTTGGACCCGACTTAGCATTCTTTTCTTCATGGCGGCCATACCCGTTATTTCCGCGTTTCTTTCCACCATTTTGACTGTTTCCACCATTCTTAGGAGGGTCAACTGATCCGCCCAGATTGTTTATGCCCTTCTCCTCTTTCTTGATCACGTCATCCAATTTCATATGCTTGTTCGCTCGGTCAATAAATTGTTGAAGTGTTGAAATTGGATTTCTATGTATACTATCCCACAAAGGGCTTCAGTAAGTGATTCCAGAGGATATGGCAACCATCCTTCCCTCATCTCCTATAGCAGTTTCTTTGTTGGGCTCTCTCATGAATCTCTGTATATAATTCTTTAGATATTCATCCTTTCCTTGTTTGATATCTGCCATATGGTTGGCATAAGCTGGTGGAGTCCGGGCAGCACTGAATTGTCTACAAAACTCATTTTTGAATGTTTCCCAAGAGGTAATGGAATTCAGCTTAAACTTCCAATACCATTCCTGAGCAGTATCTGAAAATGTAGTCGGGAAAACTCTACATCAATAATCGTCACTTACCCCGAGCAGTTCCATCTGGTCCTCAAATTTCCCAACATGCCTGATGGGATCTATTTTTTATGTATACACTGGTAGCACCGATGTTTTATATTTTTTCTGTGGCTGGGCTTCTCTGATCTGAGCACAAAATGGACTGCCACTCCTGTGGTCTACTACATCTATCCCGGAAGGTCATTTTGATAAACCATGCACTGTAGATGTTAGTGCGCCAAGCTGGGCTTGGATGGCTAGTGCAACTGACGAGGCTCCAAGATTTTGACCTCCTGTTCGGGCGGTTCAGCTCTTGCCCTTCGACCGGGATGGTCTTCCTCTTGTTGCTAATAACGTCCATTAAATCCTTCTGGGAAGCATGTCCTCCTAACCATTCAAACACCGTACTCTTCAATTTTTTGGAGGGCTTATTATGCAGGACCTGCTCTCTCCCACTACGCTGCTGGCCAGGATGTAGTGGCGGCTCCTCGGCACAGCCCGGGCGGTCCTTTCCTCCTTCTTGTTGGTCGTTGCCCTCTTTTTCTTTTGACCAGTCAGTTTGATGACTATCTCCTTCATCCCGACCATATACGTCTTTATACTATGAAGTTTTCTTATCTCGAGGAGCTCTGGTCTGATTATGCCCGTGCGGAGTCTTCTTACTACCCGACCGGTGACTTCCTGATCGAGAAGTTTCTGACCGGTTGCTTCTGGAAGGGAATCTGGAACTATCCCTTTGCGTCAATGCTGTGACAGTCAAAATCCCGTGATCCGTAAGGGGAAAGACCGGGTAAGCTGTGCAATCCCACACCGCCTGGGGAAGGCCAAGTGTAATGATTCTAAGACTGTGTAGGTATGGGACTACACAGTCGAAGAGGGCTTAAATGGATTGATGGGTACTACCTATATCAGGAAGGTGCATCTTCTTTTCGGTAGCCCATCACTTGAGAACTCCATGGTTAAGCGTGCTTGGCCTGGAGTAATCTAGGGATGGGTGACCTCCTGGGAAGTTTTCCCAGGAAGTGTGCGAGTGAGGACAAAGAACGCTGGAAAGACTTGTCTTGGTTTGTAGGGCCAGTCGTCATTCCAGAAAGCAGCCATAGTGATGTGGGGCGTCACAAATGCAGTCCCAGAGCGGACCCAATCATCTGCCCGACCAGTGGGATTGCTTCTACTTCTGTCTGGCCCCTGAGCATCGACCCTGCCAACAGGAGACTTCTGACCAACATTATTGTTTCTCGCTCCCTGGGCAGCTGCTCGTGGCACATCTTGGCCATTGGCCTGGGCCAATTGAGTAGCTGCTTCTAGAGCAAGTGCTTCCTCGTGATGTCACTGATTGGCCTCCTCCTGCTGTCGCCTGATCTCTTTGCTTCTAGCATCCATTTCCCATCTTTGCTGCTCGAATGCAGCCTTCTGCCTGGCCATTTCCTCAGCAAAAGACTCATGTCGAGCTTTTGAATTACATCATCTCTTCCTGGAAAGCCCCCATGGCTTCTTGGAGTTGTTCGACCTCTGGAGTTGTCTCCTTGAGAAAGACCCTAGGCTCAGTGTTAGGATTCTCAGGTGCAAGACCTTCTGGTCTAACAGTTTCTTTTGCAGTTGATGTATTGGGCTTCCTGGGCACCATATTGGTAGGATAGTAATGTGTTTCTTCTATTCAAGCTCTCAATGAAAGCACCAAAAATTTTAACCGCGATTTTGGCCAATAGCAAGTAGACACAAAAACGATAGTAAACCTTGAATAGAAAACAAATGACACAGATAATTTTATAGTGGTTTACCCCCAATTTGTTGGTAATAGCCTAATCCACTTAGAATTGTTATATATGTACCTACACTTAAGATCAGATGAACCTGAGTGAACTGATTTTCTTAAGAATAAGCTGAAAAGTTCAATGTTTCTCTCTCTAAGCTCTCAGAAAATGCTCCCAGAATGCCCCAAGTAACCGTCTCAAAACTAGAGAGTTTTTCAGCCTCCAAAAGATCAGCTCCCATAAAATGATGCCATGAACTCTTTATTTATAGGCTCATGGATCGTACATGAAAAATCTCCAGTTTTGACAGAGTCCTTGGTTGTTTGAATCAATTTTAATTAATAAAGTAATAAACAAATTCAAATTACAACAATATATTTATTCCTCCAGGATATTTGAGAGATTCCTGCAGTAGTTACGGGGATTCTGGCTGAAGTTGTTACTGAATTTTTGCAAAGAAGTCACTGGGCAGCTAACTCAACATACCCGATCGGCTAAACTCCCCTTCTAATGTGGCTGGCCGGGTAAGACTCTCTCCTGACATGGCTAGTCAGGTAAGACTCTCTCTTGATGTTGCTGTTCAGGTAAAACTCCCTCCTGACTAGGAAATTTTTTATCCGATTGAGTAAATTACTTCCCGACCAGGTAAATCCATCTTTTCGATCGATGTTCTTCTGACCAATGATACGAAGACTCAGTTGATCATTTTCTAACCTTTGCACTTCCCTTGGTTAACATATTTATTAACCATTAATGCTCCACTTAGTAGCCATGAGTTGCCACCTGTCACCTCTGATTGCCACGTCATTAAATTGAGATTTTGAGGATAACATGAATCAATGTAATATGTTTCATTAATAACTCCCAGAACACCTCCTAGTTCATTGTAGCAACACTGCGTGTTTAGGATACAACCTCCCACCATATCCGACCATCATCTCATAGCATATACTTGGCATAAGCCACCCTATTATCACCCACCACCCTCATAAAATCCAGGATGGAACTATTCATGCTCATCCACTGTTCAGCTCTAATTGGATCTGGGCCTCCCTCAAAAGCTGGAGGTTGTTGCTTCTAGAACCTTTCATACAATAGTTCCAATATATTCCCTACTTCAGGTTGCACTACCAAAGGTGCCAGTGTAGGAAGCACATGCTGAGCAACATTCTCTGGTGGAATATGTTGCCTCAGTTGACTTATCTCTTCCTCGTGTCTCTGTAATCTAGTTTGCATATCAACAAGCTTCTATTCCCACCCTTGAGGAGCAAGTTGAGGTTCAACAATAATGTTCTTTGCTTTCACATTCTTCCCACTGAGTTTAGTTAATCGCCTCGGAAGCATTATTTCCAAATACTTCTACAATCGACGACTCCAGCTTGTTAGGCGATGATAATAACCTCGAAACCTTCCCACAGTCATAACTGAGCAATCAAGAGGGCCATGCCTTAGTAGTATATATCATGCTCTCTATTCTAGCATGTGGATCGATCACGTATTTCAATTAAATAGGTATCCAACATATTACCCACCAAATCATGAGTAAAGCTTGTCTTTAGCAGCGAGCGTACATGTTCAGTTGATCTTTAGGAACCATAAAGCCTTGGCATCTCTAATACCAAGTTGTAATGCCCTACTAATCCAGGATCATTACACAACTGTTCGGTTAATATTGTGCCCAGGGTTACCTTGACTAGAAGTGTTGGTGCCCTTGATTGAGCACGAACTAGATCGACATTCGGGGCAAGGCACTTACGCACCAATGGAGCGACCTCTTCAGCCTCTTTGGCCTCCTCAAATACTGGGAGGTTCCCTCTCCTAGAAGGACCTTGAGGACGGAAGGCTAAATATTGGCCCTCTCCTATTTATTTATAGATCCCCATATTGGTACATGTCATAATATTGCACCAGTCTTTCTCCTCAGCTGGAAGATCGGCGAGCTGTGCATATTGAGACTTCTGGACCTCAGAAACCTCGGACCTCTTGTAAATAGCTGCATGAACAATAAACTTAGTCAGATTGGTAATTAATTTTAAATCCTATAAGGAAACTAAAAACAACCAAGGTTAAGAAAACTTACGAGGTCAGTTGAAGTATCGATGTTCGCAAGTTGCAAACCCGTTCGCCATGAAGAATAAATATTTATAGTCACTTGGGTGACTCGGAAGCTCAATCCAAGTTGTCTTGGGAAACCGGATGAGGTAATAGAATCTGTCACCACCGGTCTTCGTGTTGAGGTTAGCCTTGAGGCAGAAAAAATACAAAATGTCCTCGAGAGTGGGATTTTCCCAAATGTTCTTATTGAACATATATTTTATCCCTATAAGGAGGCGGTAGGTATTCGGGGGGGGGGGGCACTGGAATGGAGCTGTAAAATGCTCAAAACTACTACTTTGTAATAGATCATCAAACTCATTAACTTATTTAGTGAAAACCACTTAACATATGAAAATCCAGTGGGGTCTTGCTAAAACATGCAAGTTGAACCCAATAGTTTAAAATAAAAATAAAAGTTCTCATGAAACATTTAAAAATAAATATAGTTCAAGTCTCATTGATAAGATTTGAAATCCAAAAACCATAACATTGTTCTTTAAAAATTTGCGTTTAAGTTGATCGTTTATTCGCCCATAGGATACCCCCATGCCATACACACTCTGACGTCAGAACTCCCCACATCACAGCGCGTGCCAAAGAGAAACCCTATTTATTACCTCAAAGGGGAAAGTAAGGGGGTGAGCTAAAAGCCCAGTAAGGAAGTACAAACAAGAAAAACACAACAAAGGCATAATCATATCGTAAGACTCAAGCAATGTTATATCCATACATTATATTTAATGTCATCATCATACATCATACATAAACGTTATCATCATACATCATTAGCATATTCAAGCATCAATATCATAGACATCATCATCACATCCTTGTGAACATGGCATACAGGAGGCTTTGGTCCTTGAATAACCTTGGCGCATCCACCCTATGAGTTATGTCACACCTTAGTAACTTGAGTTACGTATTATATCCTTAGTAACCCCTTTGTTGTGTTGCGTTCAACACGCTAACAACCATTCACTTTTTCGTACACCATACAAAACACATGCAATCCAGTCATACCAATACAAAGGAAATACATGACTCATCAAATTCATCACATCATCTCAAAATAGCATTTCATACTTCATATCACATGGTAGTTCATCATACATAGCATATATCCTCATACAAACCAAACTTACTGTTTCATAGCATAAATAAAAGATTATTTCTAAGTTCCTTACCTCGGGTCCGAGCAAAGGAAAAATGGAACAAACTTCACAACGAGCCTATAATCATAATCAAATGGTATTCTTTAGTATCACATGAGATTTCTCGTGCCAAACATATATACCTCATGTGTGCACGGGTCATGTACACATGGTGTAAATTACACATAATTTCCAAACATGCACATTTTTCGCATAGAATCACAAAAGAATAATGTCAATTCTACCTATTATCCATGCATAGTTTTCAAGTAAAAATTTTATGGTTGAATAATAGGAATATATTTGAACGTAAAAGTGCATTTTCACGCGATATGTATACGTGGGAGCATTGTTAAAAAGTGACGTTAAAAACGATAATTTCTACACGCTTATTTCTAACTTTTTCAAATAAAGATTTAGCAACATGATTTCTTCACCGTTATTTATTTCTTTTACATCCCTAAGTAGATTAAGCCTCTTAAGACATTATTTGTATTTCATAAAAATAATTTATTTAACAATTTTCTTAGTTTCTAAAAAATAATAATTCCATTTATTATTTTAAATTGCATAGAAAATAACAAAACTTGAAATTATTTAGAAGTACTTATAAATTTCATGTTTCCTTTAGACAATAACATTTTCTTTTAAATTAACAAAATTACAAGATTTGGTGTGAGAAAATATAATTTCAGTATGGAAAAAGATATTTTTACTTGTATTATTTAAGACTTAATTTATGTAGTGTAAACCCATATATGTTAAACAAAATAATTATTTTTAACTTATTAATCTAAACTTTTGGCAACTATTTATTTTATTTAAAAGTCACAAATGAATTTAAACACAATATTTTCTTATTTAAAATAAAGAAAATCACACTTATTAAAAATGTGAAAATTCATGGTTACATTTAAAAATATCATTTTAATATATACATAGTTTAGGGTATTAATTTATTTCAACAAACACACATTATTCCTTTCATTTAAAAGACATTTCTCATTTTTACCCAAAACTTCCAACAACAAATTAAACACTCAAAAAATCATAAACTTGGAATTAAAACTTTTATTTTCTTCATAAAATATCAAATATATAAAAATAAAAAAAATGTAGGTATTAATTTGAGTAAAAGTATCATTTTAATGTGAATTAAAATACCCTTTTAATTTCATAAAATCAACATAGCATTTGGAACACCACTTATTCATGCAAATCATTATTTCACCAAATTTTCTCACCAATTATACATAAAAATCAGCAAGCATCTCAACATGAAATTCATCTTTTAAATCATGCTTTTCAAAACTCATACAATAACCTACATGCTTAATCAATACAAGTCCAAACACAAACCCTAACATGCACCTATTAACATATTATCACCCTAAGAAAGAAACCCTAAAATCATCTAGATATTTAAATCATAGGCATATCTCAAGATCGATCATGCATAAGACATGCTACAAGAAACCCTAGGCCGAAACTCATATGACCTAAACATAAAAATACCAAAAATCTCATTCACATCCACATGGACCCTAACATATTTCTATTTCAAAACAATGAACAAGTTCATATAACACCAAGAGAAGCATAAACAAAACCAACATGAAATCTTTACATATGCCTTGGCCAAACCTACATGAACACAAACATAAAATACCAACAATCATCATATTTTATGTACGCCCTGAGTATCAGCACATACTTTGTTGAGGCAGCTCGGGAGAATCGAACTAATAAAAAGCCATAAGCAGTGTGCCACGTGTTCACCATTCATTCAGGGAAACCTGGAACGATCCCCTAGACGAATAGCTTAAACTGATGGATCGTTCAACTACTTATCACTAGGAACCATTGTGTAAACATGGCATCAAAAGGCACGAGCTAGCACTACATTAAGCTCGTGGTACATCAGAGGCCTGACATACCCATAATCTTTATAAAATCAACCACGCAATATAAACGTGCATATAACAGACATCACGTGTCTGTTTTATTCCTGAATTCCCGGATACGCGATATAAACATGCATGATCAGACATCCCACACTTAATTTAGGCCATGCGACCCATTATCCATTTTTACCTACTGAGTAGACCACACTTCAATGTAAGGTTTAGATATTAATCATCAGTGTCACAGAGATGGCGTGAAGGATGAAGAGATCACGAGATGACCCCAATGCCTACTCAGAGATCATTCTCCTATAAATACCAAGACCCTGGGTAGTGCAAAGGGTTGGATTCTTCTTGTAAGGCAAACACTCTGTAAAAATAGCAAGAGAGAGAAACAGTAATAATATTGACTCGTGGACTAGGGGGATTTTAACCTCCGAACCACGTAAAAATGGGTGATCATTTTTCTTCTCTTGAAAACTGATTGCCAGCATCCTTGAGTATTATCATTTTCTTATTACGGTTTACCATTAAGCACTAATCCATCCTAGTTATTCATATAATTCACTGTTGGCGAAAAACCGCGTCAACAGTTTGGTGCTTTCATTGAGAGGATTTATATTAGTGCTATCACAAAAACTTGATCATGGTGGTCGCTCGTTCGAGGCATGGTAACGAGGAGGATCAACATGGTGGGCAGAAGGCTCACCGTACCGTCGTATCCAACGAACAAGACCCAAAGATCCAGCAACAATCGAGGAAACAGCCGATGGGCCATGACGATACTGGGAGTTCAGCGCCCCTACTTCCAAATTTGAATCATGGTTACCTGACGGTGGTGGAAATGGAAAACATGCAGTTGAGGAGTCATCTAGCCAAGGCAAATAAGCAAATCGAGGAAGTCTTGACCCGGCTACCCCCTCTTGCAACTGACGTTAACGTTGGAAAGAGGCAAAGCAGGACTCACAAGTCCCGCCGAGATAGTCAGCCCAGGCCCATTCGATCAGTTAGAACCTCAACCCCAAGTTCTGCGCCCATGTCATGCCATCACCAGGAAACTATGTTTAATGATTTTCCCAGGGCCCATCATCGAGTCAGCCGATCAATCAGAACTTCAACTCCAAGTTCGGCTCCACCATCGAACCCACCCAGGGGAGCTAGTGGCAACTCGCGGAGGAGGTCCGAGGAGAGCTCACGCTGACAACCTGCTTCGACGAGCCCTCCCATGCCGCGGTCAAATCGCCCAGCGCAGAGAGCGTAAGGCAGAGAGCGTAAGGCAGTGGGATAGAGCGACCACGAGCTGTTTGGTCCGGCCAAACGGGACTAGAATTGCTTCACCAGTTAGGCATCCACCTTCACTGATAAGATATCCATCTCCTCCTCGTCCTGCTCGAGATATTCCTGCATACGCGAACAACAGGAGGAATCCTCCTCCCACCGTTCCTGCTCATCACTCACGAGCGCACGGAAATGTCCCAGATCCTCTCCCTCGACAGCAGGCTCTGAGCTTTTCCAATGGGAGCTATTGGATCGAAAGCCACCAAAGTGGCAGATCTGGTGGAGACCTATGAAATCATCTAAGTTCGGCAGAAAGCCCTCGAGCCGCCTCGCGGACCAACCTTCGAGATCGCCTCAACTCGCAGAGGGGAGAGGCAGCCAAAAATGAAAGTCGTGCTCGCCGAGAGGATGGTCCTTCCGAAATACGTGACAACAAGAATGTCCCACCAAACCATGCTCAAGCTTGGAGGGACAATAACCCGCCTAACGCGTACAATGGGATGGGAGTTGTTGAACAGCCCCAAAACAACCCAGGGATCAAAGACCAAACCCTCGAAAGGTTAGCTCAGATGGAGGAACTAATGAAGAGGCTCCTGTCAGAGAAGGGAAAAGACGAATACGACTCGAGGGACGAGCTCGAGCTTTTTTCCCCAAACATCGCAGCAACGGTATACCCACCAGGTTTTAGGATGCCCCATCTATCCAAATTCGATGGAGACGGAGATCCGTCGGATCATTTGGGGATGTTCAATACCCTGATGATGGCCCATAATATCGGTTATGAGCTGAGATGCCTTATATTCCCTTCGACTTTGGTCGGGCCAGCTAGGCAGTGGTTCAAGTAATGTAAGAAACAGTCGATCAGCTCGTGGAAGAATTTCTCTGTCGATTTCAAGAGGGCATTCCGAGCCTCTCAAGCGATTTGCGTCAAAGAGGATACCCTGGCGAACGTGAAGCAACAGCCCGGGGAGCCCTTAAAATCTTATCTGAGAAGGTTCGCAAACGTTGCGGCCCGAGCTAAGGACGCGGACGAAAGTTCCAGACTCATGTCTATGAGAACTGGAATCCTTGTTGGGGGCAAGCTGTGGAAAGAAATCCAGAGGAAAGGTGTCAGCACCATGGATGAATTCTTGAACAAGGCCCAAGAATGGATAAACTTGGAAGAAGCGCGAGCATCGGTTGCAAGAACCAGCCAAATCCCTGACCAGCCCATTGGAGCGGAAACGGACGTCGTAAATACGACTTAGACCATTGCCCAGAATAACCAAGGGGGTGGAAGCAAGAAAAAGGGAAACGGCGAGGGCGGCTAGCACGGTCCAAAGAAGAACAAGCCCGTGGAAAAGTTCAAACCGGTCTACACGGTTTATACTAACCTCACAAACACTAGGGAGCACATTTTCCTAGCAAATTCAGCCCGCCTTCCCTGGAAAAAGCCAAAGCCCTTCAAAAATCAGAAGGCTAAGAGAGACCCTTCCAAATTCTTTCGATTCCACAACGACATCGGTTACAACACCGATGATTACAGGCATCTGAAGGATGAGATCGAGACACTCATTCGGGCCGGACCCTTAGCTCAGTATCCTCGGAATCGGGTCACTCCTAATCAGCCCACCAAGCAAAACATTCAATCAGCTCCGGAAGTCCCAGCAAATCCGACCGGAGCCCAGGCGGGTCAGGACCTCCCTCCTCCAATAATAGGGGGAGAGATAACCATCATTTCTGGAGGCCCCCGTCTGGCAGGCTCGAGCAGAGGTGCTCAGAAAAGATACATCAATGAATTGAAGTCTCATAACGGAATCTAATTTGTCCCAGAACAGCCCTTACCCAAACAACAGTGATTGGAGAAACAGCCAATCAGTTTCACCGAAGAAGATGCTAGTCATGTCCAGTTCCCACATAACGACCCTCTAGTTATAACCGCCCAGCTCACCAATCGGAGAGTCAGGAGGATACTAGTTGATAATGGGAGTTCGATGAACTTATTGTTTGGATCCACGCTAGAAAAAATGGGGTTGTCGGTGACCGAACTGAAGGCCACCTCCATCATGCTGTATGGGTTCTCTTGCGAAGGGTCGACAGTGATAGGTACGATTGAGTTAGTAATAACCTTGGGAGAGGGACCCTGAACTGTCTCCAAGCTCCTCGAGTTTGTGGTCATCGACTGTCCCACCGCATACAATGCAATTTTTGGCCGGCCTACGTTTATGGCATTTGAAGCCATAACTTCTATCCGCCACCTCGTAGTCAAATTCCCCTCCTCTGCGGGGATATGTACGGTCTGAGGTGATCATCTCGCTACCAGGGAATGCTATAGCATTTCCTTGAAGGGAAAATCACAACCTGGACAGCAAACGATGGCCATTCAGGGTGGAAGCAAGGAACCCCAGGAAGTGAGAGCTAGCCTTGGGATAAAGGAATCTCGGCCAGCCGATGGCGTAGGTACCACCCTGAGTGACGATATCAACCCTAGAATTGGCGAAGATAGGTCCAAGCTCCAGGCTATCGAAGTGCTTGAAGAGATGAATATTGATCCTAAAAACCCTTCGAGGGTGGTTAGGCTCGGGAAAAACCTTGGTGATGAGAGAAAGGTGGAGCTGCTGAAATTCCTGCAAGAAAATCTAGATGTTTTCACCCAGTCTCATGAAGACATGGTGGGGATCAGCCCAAGCATCATCATGCATACCCTCAGCTTGGACAAAAGCATGCCAACGAAGTCGCAGAAATAGAGGCGTCTGGGCACGACCCGAGTTGCGGCCCTGGAAGAGGAAGTTGCTCAACTTTTAAAATGCGGTTTTATCTGTGAGGCAAAATACCTGATCTGGGTCACCAATCCTGTTCTAGTCCCAAAACCTAACAGAAAATGGCGGACCTGTATCAACTTTTCTGACCTGAATAAAGCATGTCCCAAGGATTGCTTCACCTTACCAAGAATTGACCAGTTGGTGGACGCCACAGCAGGACACGAGCTCATGTCCTTCATGGATGCGTACTCTGGTTACAACCAGATCGCTATGAATCCTACGGACCAGGAGCATACCAGCTTCATGCCCCCAACCAATGTTTATTGTTACAAAGTCATGCCTTTTGGGCTGAAGAACGTCAGAGCTACATATCAGAGATTGGTCAACAGAATGTTCGTTAATCAAATCAGGAAAACATGGAAGTGTATGTTGAGGACATGTTGGTCAAGTCAAAAACTGTCGATGACCATGTTCCCGATCTGAGGGAATGTTTTGACATCCTAAGGAAGTATGGTATGAGGTCAAATCCCCAAAAATGTACCTTCGGGGTGGCGTCAGGAAAATTTCTGGGTTTCATAGTCAACACCAGAGGAATAGAGGCAAACCCAGACAAAATCAGATCGTTACTCGAAATGCCATCGCCCCGGTCGCGAAAAGACGTCCAAAGTCTGACAGGAAGGGCGGTAGCCCTTAATCGGTTCATTTCCAAATCTACCGATAAGTGTTTGCCATTCTATAACCTGCTTCGGGGAAATAAAAAGTTTGAGTGGACCGAAGAGTGTGCGGGCCTTCCTCAACCTAAAAGCACATTTAGCCGAGCCGCCCGTGTTGTCCAAGCCAAAGGCATGAGAACCTTTTTTTCTTTACTCAGCTATTACAGAAGATGCGGCTAATGCCGTGCTGATCTGAGAAGAGGACCGGGCTCAAAAGCCAGTCTATTACATTAGAAAAAGACTCATCAGAGCTTAATCTCGATATCCGTTGATGGAAAAAATGGCTTTCTGCCTTATCACGGCCTCCAGAAAGCTTAGGCCGTACTTCCAATCCCATTCAATCCACGTCATAACTGATCAACCTTTAAGGCAGGTACTACAGAAACTTGAGGCATCGGGACGTCTTTTGAAATGGGCCATCAAGCTTAGCCAATTCGAAATTCTATATGTACCACGAACTTCAATCAAAAGCCAAGCCCTGGCTGATTTCATGGCTGAATGCACTGGATTCCAAGAGGAACCGGCGGAAGAGCCAATACAAGCATTGTGGAGGATATTTGTGGATGGTTCGTCTAACGAGAATGGGTCCAGAGCTGGAATCATTTTGATATCCCCGGAGGGACATCGTTTCCACTCCGCATTACGATTCGGATTCGAGGCATCCAACAATGAGGCCGAGTACGAAGCCCTATTGGCTGGGCTTAGGGTGGCCAAGAAGCTGATGGCCAGGGCCATCCAATGCTATCGCGATTCCCAGCTCATGGTAAACCAAGTATTAGGGGAATATCAAGCGCGGGGAACCAAGATGGCAGCCTACCTGACCAAGGTAAGGAAGGAGTTGTCCAAATTTGAGTACAGCCAAATCGGGCAGATCCCACGTGAGTAGAACGCCAATGCTGACGCCCTGGAAAAACTCGCCACTTCCAGGGAAGCCGAGACCTTAAGCCTGATACCGATGGAATTCTTGGAAAGACCAAGCGTGATAGAGGATATAAGGGAGATCGAGATGATCGATGCCAGGCCAACCAGGATGACGCCCATAGTCGAGTACCTTACAACAGGGAAGTTACCCGACGAGCAAAATAACGCAAGGAAGATACTCTATCAAGCTCTGAGGTATACAGTCATAGACGGAACGTTGTACCGGCGCGGCCTGTCTCTACCTCTTTTGCGATGTCTTCTACTAGAGGAGGCTAAAACTATTTTGCAGGAGGTGCATGAAGGTTTTTGTGGAGATCACGCTGGGGGGCAAAACCTGGCCTTAAAGATATTAAGGAAAGGATATTATTGGCCCACCCTATCAAAGGACTCAATTTCTTACGTCCGAAAGTGTGACAAGTGCCAACGGTTCGTCACGATCACCCGAGCTCCACCAGTCAAGTTGAAGATGATCTCGTCCCCGTTGCCGTTTGTGGTCTGGGGGATTGACTTAGTTGGAGCCCTACCCACGGGAAAATGAGGAGTTCGATATGCAGTAGTGGCCATTGACTACTTCACGAAGTGGGCAGAAGCAGAGCCCCTGGCAACAATAACGTCAAAGAGAGTCCTCGACTTTGTAGTTAAGAATATTGTCTGCCGGTTCGAGCTGCCAAGGAAGATCGTGTCGGACAATGGAACCCAGTTCGATAGCGACCTCTTCACCAAATTTTGCGAAAGACACGGAATAATTAAGAGTTTTTCCTCACTGGCCTATCCCCAGGCTAATGGGCAGATCGAGGCTGTGAACAAGACACTCAAGGTAAGCCTTAAAAAGAGGCTGGACGAGGCCAAGGGAGTTTGGCCCAAGCAGCTCCCGCAGGTGCTGTGGGCGTACCAGACCTCGCACCAAACTTTGACGGGGCACACCCATTTTTCCCTGACTTTCAAAAGTGAGGTCGTCCTTCCTGTCGAAACAAAGATAGCCTCGCACACGGTCCAGGCCTTCAGCCGGGAGCAGAATGACAAACTGCTCAGCGTGTCCCTCGACCTGATTGATGAAAAGTGAGAAGATTCACAACTACGGCTCGCGCATTATCAACAAAAGATCACTCGGTATTTTAATTCAAAGGTTAAGAGGCGTGCCTTTGGATTAGGAGACCTGGTACTCCGAAGGGTGTTTCTGGCAGGAAGGACCCTAAATATGGTGCCTTAGGCCCAAGCTGGGAAGGGCCTTATCAGATCATCGAAATCGTACAGGAGGGTACTTTCAATTTGGCCCGACTTAATGGAGAAATGGTGCCACGGACCTGGAATGCTGTGCATTTGAGAAAGTATTATCAATGATCGAATCACTCCTGTATGTAAGGCTTGCATATAAAAGCCAATTAACTATAAAATAAAATAAAAAATGGTTTATGGTTTCATTTATGTCTACGTACGATTTTTTTTGTATGATTAGTTCAAGTAACCAAGCAAGTCCACTTCCTGGTTACTTGGGGGGCAGATCACCCGACCAGGTCCCAAAACTTAGAAGTTGGTTAAATTGATTAACCAGTGTTTTTTCTAAAAAGCACGAGGTATCGATAAAACTAACACGAACTAAGTTTTTAAAACTAAGTATCCTGGACACGACCAGGTTCCAAAACTAAGAAGTTGGTTAAATTGATTAACTAGTGTTTTTTCTAAAAAGCACGAGGTGTCGATAAAACTAACACGAAATAAGTTTTTAAAACTAAGTATCCTGGACACGACCAGGTTCCAAAACATAGAAGTTGGTTAAATTGATTAACCAGTATTTTTTTCTAAAAAGCACAAGGTGTCGATAAAACTAACACTAACTAAGTTTTTAAAACTAAGTATCCTGGACACGACCAGGTTCCAAAACTTAGAAGTTGGTTAAATTGATTAACCAGTGTTTTTTCTAAAAAGCACGAGGTGTCGACAAAACTAACACGAACTAAGTTTTTAAAACTAAGTATCCTGGACACGACCAGGTTCCAAAACTTAGAAGTTGGTTAAATTGATTAACCAGTGTTTTTTCTATAAGAAAACATGAGGTATCGATAAAATTAACGCGTACTAAGATTTTTAAATTAAATATCCTAGACACGACCAGGTTCCAAAACTTAGAAGTTGGTTAAATTGATTAACCAGTGTTTTTTCTAAAAAAAACATGAGGTGTCGATAAAACTAACGCGAACTAAGTTTCTACCGAACACATCATAAAATATGAGAAAGATTAAAGAACAAGTAAAACTTGAAATAACTAAAATTAATATATATAAATTGTCTCAAGGAGAATAACCTCGTGCTCAGTATTTACAAAAAATTCTAGGCTCCCCCAGGCCGCTCTGAGGACGTCACCTCCTTAATCTCCTGCTCGCCCACAGCAGAAGTCTCCCCGGTCTCAGTCGGCGCCTGCAGCTTCCGTTGCAGCCAAACTTTGAACTTCTCAAGGTAGTGCCCCCATGCGTCGAAGGCCATGAAGGAGAATTTTCTGTCCTGGTTGAAGGCCCAGTAGTGGTACAACATACTCTCCATGGAGGACGTCGATGCCTTCTTCTCCTCCAGAATGGCCGCCTCGACCTCCAGCACTTTTGCCTTGGCCCCCTTGAGCTTGGCCTGAAGGGCTACCGAGGCCGCCTTCGCTGCCTGTTCACTCGTATGGGCCGCCGCCAAAGCAGCCTTGGTGCTCTGTTCGCTCTGTTGAAAGGCGGCGAGAGCATCTTGGGCCGCAGTCAGCTCGGCCTTGAGTTCTGTGTTCCTGGCCCTGGCCTGAGATATGTTGCGATGTTGATCCAAGACCGCCTACAAAAAGAAAAGAAACAATTAGGCACATACCAGAAAAATAAAAAAAACATATAATACAAGTAAGGTCAGGGAAAATGGTTACTGTGAGGTTCATCCCCAAGGCAGACTCCATGACATTCTCTGGGCTCCTCTCCTCGATCGCCCTTAAGTCGTTGGGCTTAGCCTTGTAAAAATGCTCCACCGAGCAGTTCGCCGTCTCGTAGACGGTCCCCCGAAAAGTTTCTGGGATCAGCTCCAGATCCTGGGGGTTGACGGGGATGCGAACAGTGGCGATAGGGACCACTGGAGCTTGGGGACCACTGGAGCTTGGGGACCAACCGGTGCTATCGGTTCTCGAGCAGGAGGTGGAGGAAGGCAAGGAAGAGGCGCAGTCGGACCTTTTTTTTCGGGAGCTGCGGCGGGCGGAGCTCTGAGCCTGAGCCTTTCCCCTTAGTCGGGGATTGGGATGCAGTCGCAGCCGGGGGCGGTGTTTTCTTTGAAGAAGGCCGAAGCCTCTTGACAAGGGGACCGTCACTGGATCTCCCTTCTTGGAACATCAAGCGGATGTCATGTTCCCCTCTTTGGGCCATCTCCTTGCCTGAAAAAAGAATGGGAAATACGTTAAGAATGCATATACGTTCTTCAACAAAAAAATAAATAATAATATTAATAATAAATACACACGAAGTAGCAAAAATCCTACCCTCCGAGCTAGAGGAGGAGTCTATTTCCACGACCTCCGGCCTCGGAGCTGCTACAGGGGAAGGAGAGTCTAAATCAACCACTTCTTGGATTAGGGGAGGTTCTGGGTCAAGCTCTACCTCGGGACTGGATTCCTCCACGTATTGCCTAAGTCCAGGAGCGACTATACCCTCGAGAAGGGAGGGCCACGACCTAAGGTTGGTCTCATACTCCTCAAAAAAGGTCAACCTAAAAGACAAAGTGTTGTCTACTACTACGGTACCCCTAGGACGGCCCATGTCATGACGTAGTACTAATTGATCTACGCATTGGAGCAAGGCTATGTTACGATCTAGGTCGTTTTGGTGGCAGTGCACGAGCTGGTTTGGGTTAAACATAACTAGCCTAAGGTCTGCGGCTGCCCTATCTAGGTCCCAAAAGGGGTATGGGTTACCTTGGCCGGAGGGGCCAATTGCTGCCCCTGACTGAGCTCGGTCCAAATTGGGGTCCCGAGCAGCCTCCGGAGCTCGTCTCTTCCGCACAAGCAGCACCTCGGCCTCCTCTTCCTACTCGTCGCCACCGTCGACCGCAGCATCGCCCTCAAGAATAGGCGCCAACACGCAGGCTACTGAATGATTGGCCCGTGCCTCCTCAAGGCCAGAGTTTGGCCTGCAAAGATTAACTTACACGCCAACATCATGTCATCAAGCACGAGCTAGCGGTAGTCCTTTTCACTGGGCGGGAGCCCCGCCAGGGTATCATATTGACGCCCCAGGGTCACGGATCTGGCCGTCCTCGCGAAAATGGCTGCATGATGATGCTCCAGTCAGTATACACGCAAAAAGACAGAAAGAAAAAGGTAATAAAAATTACGCGAGCTGAAGATAGAAAGAAAGCTTACAAGGATGGTTGAAGTAATGGTACTCGCAGTTGCGAAACCCATTCGACATAAAGAATTGATCTTTGAAGTCGTTGGGATGGTTGGGAAGTTTAATTACCGCGGATGAGTTCGAGAAGCAGGTCAGGTAGTAGAACCCATCACCTCGTCCCCTTTGATCTGGGTTGGCCTTGAGGCAGAAGAAGCAGAGGATGTCTACCGGGGTAGGGACCTCCCACTCGTGCTTCAGAAAAAGATACTTCAGCCCCACCAGCAGACGATAGGAATTCGGAGGATGTCACGTAATTGAGAAAGTCGACGAAGTAGTGATCTAGGGGGAGGAAGGCCCCAGCCCTGAGATGCTCATCAATCTAGGCCGCGAAGTCTTCATCAAGGGGTGTGCAGCTCCTCTCACCCTCGAAGGGAGGTCGGGCAATAAGGACGCCGATCCCAACCTCGATGTTGTGGGACAGTAATATCTTGTTGACCCTCCCTTGGTTCATGATCTTCGAGACTATCCTCTCCGCCTCAAAGAAAGCGTCAAGTCCCACCTCGATCTCCTTCTCCACCGTGGGACCGAATTGGGGGATGGGAGACTCCACCGTGACCTCCTTCCCTCTACCGGATTGCAGGGATGACGAGTTGGCCGCCCTTTTCTTAGACACATTCCTTTTGGGCCCCATCTGATCGTCTAGAGAACAAGAACGATGAAATACAGGCGACCTAAAAGCTATGAAAGGAAAAACAACGCGAGAAGAACAAGGGTTTTTCATGCACGAGCTGAGATAATCTCAGCCCGCGATGTGAAGCCACGCGCTACCGTAGCCACGCGCAAGTTTCCAACGGATCCCTGATATTCAGGGATCCTTGTGTCAGGAGGGTCAGATTATTACTTGCCTTGGGGGAGAGGTTTTGAGAGAAAAACCACATAGGAAGCGTGACCCCTAAGCTACCCGGTTTTACACCCTAAAAACCTCTCATCTTCCATATCCCGATTAGGTATTTCCTAAATTTACCCAGAAATATTACCCAAGAATTTACCCAGAAATTACCTAGTTGTGAACATCACAATCCTAGACATGTTTTGGGTCTACTCAATATGCCTAGAATCGGAACCTATGCTCCAAAATCAAGTCAGAAACAACCTACTATTTACGACTATGAGATGTGGGTTTGCATAACAAAGAAAAAGGGAAATCAAAACATACAACGAGTGGAAAACTTACAATATATTTTCCGAACGAAGGTTGCTGGCAGCGTAGAAGTAGGAGTCCTGGAGGAATCCTTAAGGCTAGACTTCTGAAAGGTTGTTGTGGCAAGAGTATAGGGATTTCTGGGATTATAAGCAGAGGAAGAAGAAGAAGAAGAGCTTTTTAAATTTCGAAAGAGATAAAATAAAGGAAAATTTTTGAATGAAAAGGTGATAAGTACTGAAAACTACCAACCCTATTTTTACGTAAGAGGCATGAGGAAACGAGGACCATCCGTTCAAATTAATGCGAGATACAAGGGTCATAACTCGAAAGACGAAACGGTGACAAAAAGGTGGCCAGGCCATTTAATACGATCCTCGAAACCCAAACAGACGCCAATCACGGCGTTCCACGTGTCCGATACTCAAGTAATGACCAGGGACCGGATAATCGAAAAGGAAGTTTAAAAGCCCCACCGTGAAAGTCAAAAGTGACGTCATAGATCACGAGCAGGGGCTTGGGGGGCAAATGTACGCCCTGAGTATCAGCACATACCTTGTTGAGGCAGCTCGGGAGAAGCGAACTAATAAAAAGCCATAAGCAGTGCGCCACGTGTTCACCATTCATTCAGGGAAACCTAGAATGATCCCCTAGACGAATAGCTCGAACTAATGGATCGTTCAGCTGCTTATCACTTGGAAACATTGTGTAAACATGGCATCAAAAGGCACGAGCTAGCACTACATTAAGCTCGCGGTACATCAGAGGCTTGACATACTCCAGAATCTTTATAAAGTTAACCACACAATATAAACATGCATATAACAGACGTCACGTGTCTGTTTTATTCCTGAATTCCCAGATACGCGATATAAATGTGCATGATCAAACATCTCACACCTTATTTAGGCCATGCGGCCCATTATCCATTTTTACCTACTGATTAGACCACACTTCAATGTAAGGTTTAGATATTAATCATCAGTGTCACAGAGATGGCGTGAAGGATGAAGAGATCACGGGATGACCCCAATGCCTACTCAGAGATCATTCTTCTATAAAGACCAAGACCCTGGGTAGTGCAAAAGGTTGGATTCTTCTTGTAAGGCAAATACTCTGTAAAAATAGCAAGAGAGAGAAACAGTAATAATATTGACTCGTGGACTAGGGGATTTTAACCTCCGAACCACGTAAAAATGGATGATCATTTTTCTTCTCTTGATAATTGATTGCCAGCATCCTTGAGTATTATCATTTTCTTATTACGGTTTACCATTAAGCACTAATCCATCCTAGTTATTCATATAATTCACTGTTGGCGAAAAACCACGTCAACATTTTAGTAGATCAAAACCAAAACCCTTGTCAAACTTAATCATACATCTTCCTTAAATAACAAAATAATCATAATCATAAATCACCGTGCATCATATTCAAGTAACTCAAAACAAATCAAATCAACACATGGCAAGGATTCAAATAGACATCAAAACCTCAAGATCATTTCAACATAACAACAAAATTAAAAACAAGGTTTAGAGATCAACTACCTCCTTGATAGAAACCAAAACCCAAAAATGGTCACCACCTTCAATCAACCCCTAGGTTTCGAAATCCACCAAAAAAAAATACATTAACATTAACATGAAAACTAGATTAAGAAGATGAGAATGTAGAAGAGAGGATTAAACCACCAAGAATCAAGGCACTCACCTAGGTTCGAAATCTCTCCCCTTTTCTTTATTTCTTCTTCTCCTTTTCTCTCTAGCTTACGTCCACTCTCCTTCTCTCTCTCTAGAATTCGGCATCCACCAAGAGCAAAATGGCTCTCTTCTTTTCTCTCTTCCATTTTTATCTAACTTAGAGAAAGTAGCCTAGCCCAGTGGGAAATGGGTAAGTTTCCTCTTTTTAATTATTTTCATTTATTTTTATTTTTATTTTTATTTGATTTTTCTCTTGATTGTAGGAAAATAAAGAGTGTATTAAAGATGACAACTCTTTTCCTATTTTAACTATAATTATCCAATCTATTTTATTTGATTGAAAAATAAATAAATGGGAATAAAATCGTTCCCTTTTCCACCTATTGTCATCCACACTCCCTTCCCTTTTTGTATTTATTTTTTTTCTTCTTCTAATTGAATAAAATAATTCTAATAAAAGGAAAATAAAGATGTGCAGAAAATTCTAATGCAGGTGCATCATGCAACCATGCACATGCATACTTAATTACTAAGGTGCATCACTACCTACCACACACCTTGGTGTATTCAACCAAAAGCTCTTTTTATTCACAAGTTTAATTAATAAATAAACAAAACAATTATCAATTAAATTTACACAATTTCTACCAAACAATTCTAGCAATTAAAAAAATATTTCATAACACTTAACAATTAAATAAAACAAAGCACAAAATTAACAAACAAAAAAAAAATCTGTGCGCTACAAGAGCGAGCTTCATGTAATTCAAAAAATCTGAAAAATACGTGTTCAACGGAAATAAGGCTCGTGTTCGTCCCTCCAGGCTCCAAATCATCTTCAAAAGGAGTGCAGCTCCGCTCCCTTTTATTGGTGGGGTGAGCATACCATTTGGAGGTTGTCTTTATGCCATGACTCTCCAGGATGCTATTTACTTGGGCCAACAAGTCTATCTGAGACTCAATCTGCTCCGCCTCATTGGTGATGACCTCTCTTTCCACCACTGGTCCAAAGTAGGGAATCGATATCTCTTCGACATTTTGATTTCCAAATAAGGAACCAGCTAGGAATTGGGTTGGACGGATCATTTTGAATTGATTTAAAAATATAAATTCACTCGCTTGGATCAATATCAACGTTAATCATTAGAAGGAGACCTAAGGATATGGTTATCGGATTTGGTTAAATATTTCAAGTAAAATTGTTGTGGTTGATAACCAAGAATGAGTTACTTGAAAACTCGACCTGATGGATTGAGAGAGGATTTAGGTTCTACGTGCTAAAATCTCCTACACGAGCAGAGGTAGGTCTAAAACCAAACTAAGTGGATTCACACGCGCCCCTAACTCACGCACTTTGTTTTCATGAAGTATAGATTACATCGAAAATAACGTGTCAAAAATTCAGATCTGAAAAGCAGTTTTAATGCAAAAACTGCTAGAATTGCATAACTTACAAGCTACCTAGTTTTTGAATACTAGCCTAGAAATTTACCCTAAAAACTCATCATATTGTTCTTGGAAAGAATAAATAAACCAGAAAAGAGGCCTAAAATTTGCCTATCATATTTTTCATTATACACTAAGTTTGCCACACCTACATGAGATTCCCAGTACTACATGTATTCAAGATGGTTTTCTCAAATAAAAAGAATGCACGAAGACAACGTAAATGCACTAGATATCTCAAAAGAAAAAAATTTAATATAATAACAGCAAGGATTTCATAAACTTACCAAAGATGGTGGAGAAGATCTTAAATAAGGTTGAAAATGGGAGGATTACTTCTATCGAATCAAGAAAATCGATCACCAAAAGCTTATGAGAAACTAGAGGGAAAGTTGGAAAGGAATTTTTACGAAGAAAGATGAAGGGTAAAAATGAGGAGAAGAAAATGGGGTATTTACAGAAAAATCCCATAGGAAATCAAGGATTGTTCGATAAAAAAAAACTTTAGATCGAAGGGTCACAGTTAAATGGGAGAAACAACGGCAAAATGGTGAAAAGAAAACTGTCAATAGTAATTTTAATCCGAACATACACCTATAGGGAGGCGACACGTGTCAAAGTGCTCGAGAGGGTAGGTGAGTATGTATCCCAAGGAGAATAGGAAAAACCTCTACTGTGCTTGTTCAACATAGGGGTGACATCATGCACGAGCAGAAGCTTGAGAGGCAAATGTTGTACCTAAAAACCACGAGATTATGTATCTTGTTCGTGATACAGTTGTGAGGCATTTAATGAAGCCTTCGTTAGTTCCAAGTTTGTGTTGCTGACTTCCAGATGCTTAGGTTGGTCCAAGAATAGGACAGCAAGGAATCAAGGAGACCATTTCGGTAGACGCCAAGGTTGCCTAAACATGGGTCGTGTAATTTGATAAGCAGATCAAACTATCATGGAACGTTTGAGCTTGCGCAGTAAGTATTCCGCTCGCGATTGATAGGTTGGAGGAGCGGATACGAATCCCTGAAGATTCGTGATTTATATCAAGATTAAATATTATTACGATTTTGCATATTAAATGTAGAATATCAGGCAATTAATGTAATCAATGTAATAAAGGGCAGTTATCCATTTTTGTAAGTTACCCAAACCTGCCCATTAATCCCATGTAAATAGAGAGATAATGGACAGGAAAAGGGACAAAGCTTTTCTTTTTTTTTTTATGCCAAAATTCTAGAGAAATTTTCTTAAACAACTCTCTTGAGAAAAATTCAGAAATAATATTAACTCGTGGACTAGGTGGAGTTTAACTATTGAACCACGTAAAAGTGTGTGTCAATCATTTATGGTTTATAGCTAGCCTAATTCTCTCCTACGAATTTCTTAATTCTCAGTTGACGAAAAACCGTGTCAACAAATATATATATATATATTCATTTCATCAAATTAAGGTTTTGGTAAAATCCATTTCAAGAACAAAAAAAGTTTCTAGTAAAATTACCTATTTATTTTTTGGTCCCAATTTATTTTGGGTTATTTTCAGCTGTGGTTCTCATTCTTTACACTTTATAACACTTAGGTCTCAAAAGCTTATTTTGTATCAGTTAGGTCCCAACATTTTCAAATCGTATCATTTAGGTCCATAAATGTTACTTTTATTTATTTTTTCTTTGAAAATACATAAAAATATATAAAATAAATGGTGAATCATTCTTAAAATGTTTGGGCATTTAATTTATGACAATGACAAACATGACATGAGAAAAAAAAATTCATGGCATTTTTAAAAATATTTAATATTTTTAAAAATTAAATTAATATTTTATTAAAAAAATATTCTTACCTACATCATTGTTTTATAATTAATACTAATAACTATGTTATCTCAATTATCTTAATATTATCAATTTTATTATGTTTACGCTTTTTTATTTCATACATTCTTTTTAAAACTTAATTTTAGTATATATAGAGTTATTTATGTGCATATATATATATATGATTAGTTATAAGTTTCATTATAGAAAAAAATTGAAAAATAAATATGTAAATTATAAATATTGATAATCTCGTGATAGTTCAGTTATTAATATTAAAAATTTATAGGTAAGAATTTTTTTTAATGAAAAACTGATTTAATTTATAAAATCATTAAATATTTTTAAAATGTCATGAAAATATATATTTTTTTCAATATCATGTTTGATATTGTTATAAATTAAGTGGTCTAATTTTTTTTAAGATTGATTCACCATTTTTTATATTTTATTTATGTATTTTGAAAGGAAAAAAGAAATAAAAATATTTTAGGGACCTAAATGTAATAATTTGAAAAGATTATAGACCTAACTGATACAAAATTAACTTTTTGGACTAAAGTATTACAAAGTATAAAAAATAAAAACTGCAACTGAAAAAAATCCATTTATTTTTAGTGGCAATTTAAATAAAATGATTTTCTTTTTCAATGGACACAATTTTATGATAAAATTATTGTTTAATTAGATTAATAGGACTCTATTATCTATTATAATTAGAATAATAGCACAATTTGAATGTCAAATTTATGGTTTACAAATTCAAATTAATTGTTAAATTAGTGTTCTACTTTGTGTCAAAACAATTTGAAGGAATAAAACATCACCATAACTTTAAAATTATTTAATCAGTTATAACGTTTTAGTCTTCATTTATTATTTTTAATAAGTTATGTCATAACAATATCTTTCTTACATATTCGAGGTGCGGGCATACGTGATCCTTCAATACTCACAGGCATATATAAATGAAAGACTAAAATTGTTACTCCCAATAATAGGAGAGCTTCCACATTACTCATCAAATATCACATTGAATAACATTTATTATTATTTTTAATAAAAAAACGTCTAATTTTAATCATCTCTACTCCAACTACATATATTTTGTCCTACATGCTTAAAACTCCTTTAAGTAATCAGAATTATTCTCAACCACACAACAATTCTTTTTCTCATAGTTGTTGCGTTTAATTCCTTTGTTTCTGGCACCATCAAGAATTATTCAATGTTATTTTGGATTTTCACCCGGAACTATGACTTATATTATTATGTCCCTTAATTTTTTTTTTTTTTGTTAAAAATTCTCCTCAAACTATTCACAATATTGTAAAATAGAACTTTCATCTAATTTTGCCCAATGTGACTAATGACATGCTAACGTGACTCTTTGCTAACTAATGTGTCTTGGTCACGTCAGCGCCACATGTATATTTTTAAAAAATTAATTTAAAAATATTTTTAAAAAATTATGAAAAATTAATAAATTTAAAATAAATTATAGTATATAAAAAAAAGTTAGTTTGGTAAGATTTGATTTAATTTAAAAAAAAATTAGTGTAATGATTTATTTTAAATTTATTAATTTTTAATAAAAAATAGTTTTTTAATATTTTTAAATTACACATGTGGCGCTAATATGACCAAGACACATTAGCAAGTAAAGAGTCGCGTCAGCATGTCGTTAGCTACATTGGACAAAATTGGACGGAAGTCCCACTTTACAACACTATGAATAGTTCGGGAAAATTTTTAACGACTTGAAAAAATAAAAGGGCACGATAATGTATATGCCATAATTCAAGGGATAAAAATCTTAAATAGCCTATGTAAAATTTATATTTATTTTTATGCATTTAGGCCAAGAACATAAGAAAATAAAGAATATAAGTGCTTATTTGGTTTGATGGAATTATTTTTTGGAATAAAATGACAAATATTTATGTATGTGGGTCATGTTAATGTTTAGTTTGTCAATTAAACAACAAAATTATAATTCTAATAATGAAATAACATTTTCCTTAATCATTGGAAAGTTGTTTCCATTCCTGAAGTAAAATTTAAATTTAAAATAAAATCAGCATCTTATCCTTTTTTTCTTCTTCAAAGTAGATTGTCTTAGTATATAAAATAGGAATATTTTTATCAATATAATACTAATTCCATTCTATTTCTATTTCTAACTAAACAAAATCATTTTAATTGCAATAATGATTCCAAAATATAAACAAACAACGTAATATTAGTTTTATTACTATTCTTATTCCATTCCATTAAAATTATTCACTTAAGGTGAATGAGAATCATTGTGTAGTAATGACTCATATTCTCATGTTTATTAAAAATATAAGGAATAAGAGAAGAATAAAAGGAAAAAAAATGAGAATGCTTCTCCTCATAATTAACAAATGAATGCCAGGTAATGACTTCTATATTTTTATTTTTTTTTTTATAAATAAAAAATTAAAAGACAATTTTTTCATTTCAAAATAAATATCACGAAAAACTACTTTATATTTTAAAAATGTAATTTAGTCTATTTAAGCATTCTAATTACATTTTCTGATGATCCAAACAACATAAAATAATTCTAATTCTCTTTACAAACAATTTTAATAAATAACATAATAAAATAATTATGATTCTTTTATATTTTATTCTCATTCATTTATCGATTCAAATTTATTATAATTATGATTATATTTAGCAAACGTGTCATTAAGTAAATATCATACTAACAATCATTAACAGTAACCATCAAATTACCACATTATACCAAATTTGAAAAAACAAAACAACTATTATGTAATAATCATTCAATAAACATATCACATTGACCATATAAAATTGCCAAATCATGCCAAATTAAAAACAAAACAAAAAATAGAACAACTACTATACATTAAGAACCCACTAAACATATCACATTGATACTCATTCATAATAACCATAAAGTTGCAAAATTATCCCACATTAAAAAAAATTCCATATAACAATTGTAAAGACCAAAAATACTAACACTAATTTTGTAGAAATTAAACCATATTTACTATTAAACAGGTCTAAAAAATCCATAAAACAAACTTTTAAACGTAATGTGTGCACACACTAAAAATGTTTACATTAAAAACTTAAAAGTACTGTAGCACCAAAATAGTTTAAACATAACTAAAACTGTCATTTCAAAAGTGCAGACTCCCCAAAGGTCAGGCCACATGTACATCTTTGCAAGCAGACCCCAGCGCTCACTGTCTCATTTTTTCTTTGCACATACCTACAGCATGAACAACTAGATGAGCGAAAACGCTTAGTAAATCAATCTGGCAACACAAAGTGGAAAACAACAACAGGAACCAATGACCTAGTCATTGTCCACACAATAAATATCTTACCACACTTAGGGTTCCGGATAAATTTGGGCCCTAATCAAACAATTCAAGAACGCCTAAGCATCCTAGTGGCATCGCAACACCTTTAGCAAAAACTGAAAACATAAACCCTGCAGAAAGTCCATACCAGAGTAGAAGCAGAAATAATATCCAACAATAAAATTGACCCTAAAGGCCAATTCCCGAGTTTCCAAAAGTATTATCTAGTATCTTAATCAAATCAAAATGTAGACTCGAGTCTCCGCAATGACATTCAAAATCGTAAATCCTTCTCAAGGGTAATCAACGGTTACCTAGGGCATTCATACTATTATATACGGGGGTTGGTTGATCTACATAGGCTTATGGAGACTTTTAGGTTTCCTTGGCCCACTTACCTCCTCGCCAATTGTCACGGTAGATAACTGGACCAATAATGTGAAAGGAAGAAATTGTCTGCTCAATGATTGGATATGATGGAACTGTTTGCACTATATAACAACAAGTGGATATCGTCTACATGCTCATGAGATAGGCAAAAATTGTCCGCATAATAATTTTATAAGTGGATACTGTTTTCCACCCGTGACACGTGGCATGACCGAATGGGTCAGTGGGCCCTCTTAAGAGGTCCATGCCCATCCTGAACCTGGTGAACAGGGAAGGATGAAACCCCAAATAGCCTAAGCACCATCGAGCCCAACAACGTTCAATGGGCGCGAGCATAACAAAGGAACCGAGACTAAGATGCAGGCCCAACTCATCTTCCCAGTCTCGACCAACCTATATACTCCAAGATACCAATTAAGGTGGCAAACTAACTAGTCGATGGAGATGGACTTTATCAAGAATTCAGGGGAGATACTCAGTGTCACGATGTCCATCTTGGCAAATGAACCTGAGTCCTGGTGAACGAACCAGGACTCCGGTAAGTGAACCGGGATAGTAAACGAACCCGGACCAGACTTCCGGATAGGGCAAGCCTAGCTAGCCCCAATGCTGACCTAACCCCATGAAATCCGATAGTTGGTCTCCCTAACTAACCTGTAGAAGAGGATACACACAGACCGTACACTGCTCCTAGGAAACAGTACTGCCACTACTCTGACAGATCCTGTCCCCAGGATCCCCTTAGAAGCCCACGCGGACCAGTCTGAGCTAACATACAATGGGAAACTGTAAGGCTTGGCCACGCCTGAGCTGGCCCAATGGGCCCAGATTAACTACATTTTATTATGTAACATTCTTTGTATCATGGCTCCATTAGCGAGCAAACTATGATTACATCTCTATTGGGCTCGGATTAATCTGGCCCAAGTCCACTGCGCTTGATTGCCTATAAATAGGGCCAGTTGTGCACTGTAGCGGGGATCCCAGGATTTTCTAATCACTCTATGAAAACTTGTAGAAAGCTCCATTGTCAGAAACTCTCTGAGGCCTAATACTACTGACTCGTGGACTAAGGCTCATTAACGCCCCAATCACGTAAAAGCTCTGATTGTTCATCTCTAATTCTTTATTTTCAGCTCTTACTTCTTAATATATATTTAGTTTCTGAAAAACTCAATAAACATTTGGGTGCTTTCATTGAGAGCTGAAGAAAGCTTGAATCGATCTCGATCATCTGGGAAAATGGTGAACACTAGGCACACCATGTTTGATCCTGCTGACCAGCAACAACAAGACAATAGAGAACCATTGCCCAATCAAACATTTCCTCAATACCAACCCGAGGATACGCCTTATTAGGGGCCTCTGCCCGACGATTCCCAGAACTTCGCGGATGGGGGTGACTAAGACGAAGGCTATTACGAGGAAGATGAAGGGGCATATGAGGATCGTGAGGCCGAAAACCCTGTTGATCCTAACGAGAAGGGCATGAATCTTGAACAGGAGGATCCAGAGGTGGTCCTCCTGAGACTTGGAATATTAGGTTTGATATAGTTTTCAGGGATAGAGAAAATAATACGATCTATTTTCTTTTTGTCAAAAATCTTATGAAACTATTTCCATCTGATAAATTTATAAAAGAATTCATTAAAATTTTGAAATTCAAAACTCAAAATTAAAATTATAAATCAATTATTAAATAATTAAATAAATAAAAAAAATATCCAAGACCCATTCTTGGACCTTGTTACACGCCAACTACAATGCATGCACTGTAGTTGGTGTGTAACACATCCCTGATTTCAAGGATGTGTTCCAACTATTTTTTTTAATAATTATTTATTCAAAATATCTAAACCTGATAACTTATTTATCAGATTAATTAAAGAATAAATATCATTTCAAATTCAAATCCAATTTGAATTATCAGGAAAAAAATTTCACATTATTTAAATAAATAAAGCTAATTAATTCAAAATTAATTATCTTAATTATTTAAAATGCTATTTTCGAAAATACCAAAATAATTTTAAAAAATATATAATTTATTAATTTCAAAAAATTAATTTGTTAATTAATTAATTCATCTCAATTACATATTTGACCCTGAAGAACAAATTTCTTCCAAATATGCCATTTTCTTGATTTTTTTTTTCAATTTCAACTCTTACCTTAAATAATATTGATAGAGCCATCTCGAGGACCCATAGACCTATAATTTCAAGCTCCAATAAACTTAGATCATTAATTAAAACTCTTCAATATAATAATCTTAATTTATTAATCTCAATATTATTCCACTAAAAATATGATATTGAAATCTTGTAAATTATATACATTTATTTATTGAGTACTTTTAAATATATAAAAAGTGTCCATCGATTTAATCACTACATACAATTTAATCATCTATTAATGGTTCATAATTAATGTAGGAATAAATCATCGTTTAGCCTCTTTAATTATATCTCGTTTCCTTAAGTACCATTAACTTTACTAGTGAATGTTAATTCATAAATTGATTTATGAATTTGAGCTCAATAACCTTTCAGTTCCAAAAGACAACCCTTAAGATAACTATTATTTAATTCCTCTCAGAAAGGTATAGATTTCATATCTATATATTATGTCCCCAACCATTTACATCAATGAGTTCCCAAAACAAAAGTTTTTTAGCCTAATCATTCTAACAAACCCTAATGAGTGAATCAAAGAACTCATATGACATAAACAGGAGTTCATAATAACATAAGGATTAAGATCATTTTGTATATGATCATCTTATTGATATGTTTAATTAATACTTATAAAGTGTTGACGTCGTTTTTCGTCAACTTAAATCGTAGAGCAATTAAACAACGTATACTATGAAGCGAATGAATAATGAAGAAAGACAAGAGGGTTTTTACGTGGTTCAGCAGTTAACTCTACCTAGTTCATGAGTCTGTGTTATTAAGGCTTAAAGATTTCTGGAAATTCTTCAGAGATGAATTACCCAGAAAATATTCTCTAGCCCCAAAAAGAAATCGATCCTCTACAAGTGGTCATTCCTCCTCTATTTATAGGGGAGGTTACAAAGTTCATTCCCACATATTTCGGGAAGATATTCCATATATCAATTTAAATAATGACATTAAATGCAATATCTCCTACATAGATGGAAACGTCCCATAAGAATCGGGAACGGATAACAGACTAAATAATATCCCTTAAATGTTGGGATTATACAACAATAAATATGTTCATACATAACGGATTATTCCAGATGACTCATCAGATCTTCGAGATCAGCGATCGACCCCGTGGCTGTTGAGACTTATGGTATTGTGATGAGCATACCATCCTACTTTAGGAGGACATGCTCGGACTAGATAAACACTGTCGAAGCTATCACATTCGAGCTTGCACTTCCCAAGCTCGGACTTTTTAATCCGAAGATGATTGATAACCGATGTATCCTAACGTCATGTTATTTCAAACTCAGAAAGCGTCCCGAGGTTACACATCTTCAAGGTCGTCATTTTACATCGGAGATCTTACAGCTAGACCATACGATGTATTTCATACATTTCGAGTTTACTCTTGACAAGTCCAGTTTTCGAGGTCATAACCTCTGGTCTCGAAATCTGGGTGTAACATAAAGTAAATGTTATTAATAAGTATTAATAACATATCAAGTCTCGTTCATGTATAACCACTTTATACGAAGTATTTACACTAAGATGTCCTACTACATCAGTAATGCGGATCTACTACATCAATAATCCGGATCTAGATTACATGTATTCATAATACTAGTGAACCGTACTTACAGTATTTAATCCAAAGATTCCACATAACTTTGTTTTACTACGAACTGTTTAAATTCGTTCCTTACAATCTTAACCATCTCGTACCAATACAAGATTGTAGTCACAATAAGGAATTTGGGAATTTTATGATATTCATATAATATTATTCTAATAATAATAATGAGCAAACAATACATGCAAAAAATCATTTCAATTATATATTTCATAAAATATTGTTCAAAATATATGCTTTAAAGGGAACTAATCACAACAAAGTGAACTTACACCACCTATCTAGATATATTATAGATGAACTTGTAGTATAGAAAACTGAAAAATCACGAGAAAAACCAAATGCAAACTAAAAAATGAAATGCAAACTATGATGAGAAGAAGCACACCACTTAAAAACTTCAAATTTGGGGGAGAAACATCAAAAGGCTCATACACCAAAGTATTACCCAAACATCTTACACAGATTGATCTTCAATGCCAATCTCACCAATACCAGACTATTGTAGTGTCAATATCATGTTGGGAATCTATATCTTACACAGTCTAAATCAACATTGAATAATAGGAATAAACTCAATAATACAAACCCCAGAGACCAAATAAGAATCACAAGCATAGTATGAATGCAAATCTTAAAAATTCAAAAATTATAGCAAAATCTAGAAAATGATGTAAAATGGATATGAAATTAAATCTCCTAGATAAATGAAATCCACGTACAAAGTATAATTGGAAACTCAAAAACAAAATCAAAATAGTCTATCTCAAATAGTTAAGGTTGTAGAGAGATACAACGTTTGAATTAAATAATTGATTATTCAAACTTGGGGAAACATCAAAAGGTTTATAAACGAAGAGTATCGCTGTCCATAATCACTATACCAGCCTTCCCAAATTTTCTTGAAGTTTTACCAAGATGGAATGAGAATTGAGATTAAACAAGTCAATCAATCCCTGGTTATTTTCTTGGAGAAAATGAGTGTTCTTATAGAGCTAGAGAGAGAGGTTAGAGTGAGAAAGTTGAAAAGTATGATCAAGACTTTACAACTCTAAAGAACCCATTTTCACTACAAGGAAGAAGGGTTTTTCCGACACTTTCCATGGAATGCATCGGCAAATAGAAGTGTTACTTAGGCCTTTTACATAAACACTACGGCAAAAATGTGGCCACCAACTGTCAGGATAAGATTTATTCCGGTGGTTTATTGCATCGGTGAAAATGCTTATTACTGGATCTTTTCAATGAATGGTGTCAACAAAAATCCTAGAAGGAAATGGGCCAAAGTGGGGAAAAATTTTCCCGGCACCTGTAAATGCGCCGACAACACTCGTACATGCACCGGGAATTTTATTTGGTGGGAAACTTCCTGCGTGTTAAAAATGAGGAAAATATTTGTACGCCCTAAATATCCACGGGTTATTAGCAAGCTGGAAATGGGCATAATCCTATCAGCCACATGGAAGCTCCTACTCGGAGCTGCTATTACAAATCTCTACCTCTTTAGCTCGAGGTAGCCAATGGTTTAGTAAGAATACTCAAGGATCGGGTCAGCAGCGTGGACACCACGAGCTGAGACTACATCAGGCTCGGGGTACGAGCTGGAGCTGACACGTCCGACCCTTTATAAAGTCAACCACGCAATGTAAACGTGCGCATATCAGACATCACGTGTCTACTCCATTCTTGAAATCTCGGACACGCAGCTTAAACGTGCGTGTTCAGGCACCCCACGACTGGTTTGGGCCATGCGACCCATTATCCCCCTTACCTATTGATTAGACCACACTTCATTGTCATGTTTTATGAATTAATCATGAATGTCACAGAAGTGACATGATGGGTAAGAAGGTCACGGGATGACCCCCTTTACCAACACCCAGGTGTCCTCTCCCTATAAATATGGAGACCCTGGGTGTTGCAAAGGGTTGGCTTCTAATTTGTAAAGAAATACCCTGTAAGGAATATCAGAGATATATCAATAATATTGGCTGGTGGACTAGAAGGATTTTAACCTTTGAACCACCTAAAAAAGTATTCGAGTTATAATCTTCCTTTGAGATCATTCATCTATTACGGTTCATCATTTAGCACTAATCCCTCTCCTTATTCATATAATTATCTGTTGCCGAAGAACCGCGTCAACAGTTTGGTGCTTTCATTGAGAGCTTTTAGATTGGTGCTATCGCAAAAACCCAACCATGGTAGTTACTCGCTCAAGGCATGGTAACAAGGCGAATCAACATGATGGGCAGGAGGCCCACCATGCCGCCATATCCAATGAGCAGAACCCTGAGGTTCAGCAGCGATCGGGAAAGCAGCCAATGGGCCAAGACGACACTGGAAGTTCGGCTCCCCGGCCGCCCAATCCGAACTTGAATTTCTACACGACGGTAGAAATGGAAAATGCACAGTTGAGGAGTCAGCTGACGAAAGCAAACAAGCAGATTCAAGAGGTTTTGGCCCGACTACCTCCTCTTACAACAAACGCTAACGTCGGAAAGAGGCATGGTGAGACTCATAAGTCCCACCGGGGTAACCGGTCCAGGCCCAGTCGGTCGGTCAGACCCTCAACATCAAATTCTACTCCCATGTCGCATCACCAAGAAAACGCATTTGAGGAACTTCCTAGGGCCGATCAGCAATTCAGCCGATCGGTCCGGACCTCAACTCCTAGGTCACTTTCGCCCTCGAGTGCACCCAGGAGGGCTCAAGGAAGCTCGCGAAGGAGATCCGGGGAGGGATCGCGACAACAGCACGCCCCGGTCAGCCGTCCAGCGCCCCGCTCAGACCGCCGAGCATAGGACGCGGAGGATGATAGAGCGGAGCGGCCGCGACCTAGCTTAATCCACTCTGACGGGACTAGGATCGCGTCCCCAGTCAGGCATCCTCCTTCACCAATAAGATACCCATCTTCTCCCCATTCAGTCCGAGACATTCCAGCTCATGGGAGCAGCAGGAGAAATCCTCCTTCCGTCGAACCCTCCCATCGTAGCCGGGCGCCCAGGGAAGTCCCGGATCCTCACCCTCAACGGCGGGCTTCGAGCTTTTCAAATGGAAGTTACTGGACCGGGAGTCGTCGAAGTGACATGTCCGGTGGAGACCTGCGCCATCGTTTGAGCTCGACTCAAAGCCCTCGGCCCACCCCGAGGGGCAACCTCCGAGATCGTCTAAACTCTCAGAGAGGAGACCCAGTTGGGAATGGCAGTCGTGCTCGCCAAGGGGAAAGTCTATCTGAAGTATGTGACAGCGGGAATGTCCCACATAACCTATCTCAAGATAGGAGGGACTATAACCCGCCTAACACGTACAATGGAACTGGAGCTGTTGAACAGCCCCAGAATAACCAAGGAAGCAAGGACCAAACCCTGGAGTGACTGGCTCAGATGGAGGAGCTGATGAGGAAGCTCTTGTCGGAAAAAGAAAAAGATGAGTATGACTCAGGGGACGAACTCGAGCTCTTCACCCCCAGCATAGCAACTACGGCGTATCCACCTGGTTTCCGTATGCCTCACTTGTCCAAGTTCAATGGGGACGGGGACCCGTCAGATCATCTGGGTATGTTCAACACCCTGATGATGGCCTACAACATCGGTCTCGAGCTGAGATGTTTAATATTTCCTTCCACCTTGACTGGGCCGGCCAGGCAATGGTTCAAGCATAGTAAAAAGCAATCCATTAGCTCGTGGAAAGCCTTTTCTGTCGACTTCAAGAGGGCATTCCGAGCTTCTCAGGCTGCCCGCATCAAAGCCGACACCCTGGAAAACGTAAGACAAGAGCCCGACGAACCTTTGAAAGCTTACCTAAGCAGATTCGCAAACGTCGCTGCTCGAGCCAGAGACGCAGATGACAGCTCCAAGCTCATGGCCTTGAGGACTGGGATCCTCGTCGGAGGCGGACTATGGGAAGAGATATAGAGGAAAGGTGTCAGCACCGTGAACGAATTCCTAAATAGGGCCCAGGGATGGATAAACCTGGAGGAGGCGCGAGCATTGGTCGCGGGAACCAGCCAGGCCCCTGAACAGCCCGCTGAAGTGGGAACGGATGTCGTGACAGCGACACAAACCGTTACACAGAATACCCAGTTTGGTGGAGGCAAGAGAAAAGGGAGCAGCGAGGGCGGCCAACACGGCCCAAAGAAGAACAAGTATGTGGAAAAGTTTAAGCCAGTCTACGCGACTTATACCAAACTCACACACACTAGGGAGAACATTTTCCTAGCAAACTCTGCTCGCCTCCCCTGGAAGAAGCCAGAACCGTTGAAGCACCAGAAGGGTAAGCGAGACCCCTCCAAGTTTTGTCGGTTCCACAACAACATTGGCCACAACATTGATGATTGTAGGCACCTGAAGGATGAGATCGAGACTCTCATCAGAGCCGGACCCTTGGCTCAGTATGCGCGGAATAGGGTTCCCGCCGGCCAACCAACTTCGAAAGTTCTGATAAGTCAGCCTGGGTCTCGAATAGATCAGGACATCCCTCCTCCCGTGATAGGAGGAGAGATCTACACAATCTCAGGAGGCCCCCATCTGGCTGGCACGAGCAGAGGTGCCCAGAAGAGATATGTCAACGAGCTTAAGGCTCATAATGGAGCGGAGTTCGTCCCTAAGCAGCATCTACCCAAGCAGCAACAATTGGAGAGGCAACCAATCATATTCACCGAGGAAGATGCCAGTCACGTCTAGTTCCCTCATAACAACCCTCTGGTCGTAGCCGCTCAGCTCGCTAACCAGAGAGTTAGGAGAATACTGGTCGATAATGGGAGCTCGTTGAACCTGCTGTTCTGGTCTACGCTGGAAAAGATGGGTTTATCTGTCACCGAGTGGAAAGCCACCTCCATGATGTTATACGGATTCTCTGGAGAAGGGTCGGCAGCAATAGGAACAATCGATCTGGTGATCACCTTGGGAGAGGGACCCCGGACAGTCTCAAAACTCCTCGAGTTTGTGATCATCGATTGTCCCGCCGCATACAATGCTATTTTGGGCCGACCTACTTTGATAGCGTTTGAAGCAATAACCTCCATCCGCCACCTTGCACTAAAATTCCCCTCTTCCTCGGGGATATGCACGGTCCGAGGTGATTAGCTCACTGCCAGGGAATGCTAAAGCATTTCTATGAAGGGAAAATCAAAACCCGGGCAGCTGACGATGACCATCCAAGGCGGGAATGAGGAATCTCAAGAACTTGTGCCTAGTCCTGAGATTGAAATACCTCAGAGTGCCAAAGGGGAGAATATCATCTTAAATAATGATATCGATCCCAGAGTAGGCGAAGATAGATCCGAGCTCCAGGCCATCAAAGAGCTCGAGGAGGTAAACATCGACCCACAAGACCCCTCGAAGGTGGTAAAGCTCGGGAAAAATCTATGTAGCGAAAGGAAGGCGGAGCTGATTAAGTTTCTGCAGGAGAATCTAGATGTGTTCGCCTAGTCTCATGGAGACATGGTAGGGATCAATCCGAGCGTCATCATGCACACCCTCCACTTGGATAAAAGTGTGCCTGCAAAATCCCAGAAACAAAGGCGCCTAGGTTCGACCCGAGCTGAGGCCCTAGAAGAGGAAGTAGCCCGGCTCTTAAAGTGCGGCTTTATCCGCGAAGCAAAGTTCCCGGTCTGGGTCGCCAATCCTGTGTTGGTCCCGAAGCCTAACAGAAAATGGCGGACCTGCATCGACTTCTCCGATCTGAATAAAGCCTGCCCCAAAGATTGCTTCCCCTTGCCAAGGATCGACCAATTGGTAGACGCCACGGCGGTGCACGAGCTCATGTCTTTTATGGATGCATACTCGGGCTATAATCAGATCGCCATGAATCCAGCAGACCAGGAACACACTAGCTTCATGACCCCAACTAACGTTTATTGTTTCAAGGTCATGCCCTTCGGGCTGAAGAACGCCGGAGCTACATACCAGAGGTTGGTAAATAGGATGTTTACCAACCAGATCGGGAAGAACATGGAAGTGTATGTTGACGACATGCTGATCAAGTCGAAAACTTTCGATAACCATGTCTCCGATCTGGAGGAATGCTTTAAGATATTGAGAGAATACGACATGAGGCTAAACCCCAAAAAATGTACTTTCGGGTTCGTGTCAGGAAAATTCCTGGGTTTCATTGTCAATACCAGGGGAATAGAAGCAAACCCCGATAAGATCAAGTCGCTACTCGAGATTCCCTCACCCCCGTCGCGAAAGGACGTTCAAAGTCTGACAGGAAGGGTGGCGGCCCTTAATCGGTTTATTTCTAAATCTACCGACAAGTGTCTGCCATTCTACAGCCTGCTCCGGGGAAATAAAAAATTCGAGTGGACCGAGGAATGCGAACGTGCCTTCCTCGACCTGAAAACACATTTGGCCGAGCCGCCCGTATTATCCAAACTGACAGTAGGAGAGCCTATTTTCCTTTACCTAGCTGTCACAGAAGATGCAGCTAGCGCTGTATTAGTTCGAGAAGAAGACCGATCTCAAAATCCAGTCTATTACATCAGCAAGAGGCTTCTCGGAGCTGAATCCCGGTATCCGTTGATGGAAAAAATGGCTTTCTGCCTCATCACGGCCTCCCGAAAGCTCAAGCCGTATTTCCAGTCCCACTCAATACACGCCATAACCGATCAGCCTTTAAGGCAGGTTTTGTAGAAACCTGAAGCATCGGGACGTATGTTGAAGTGGGCTATCGAACTCAGCCAATTTGAGATATTGTACATACCGCGAACTGCAATAAAAATCCAGGCCCTGGCTGATTTTGTGGCAGAGTGCACAAGATTTCGAGAAGATCCTGTAGAAGAGTCAGCCCAAGCCTCCTTAGCCCAAGCCTCATGGAAGGTCTTCGTAGATGGCTCGTCTAACGAGAACGACTCCGGGGCTGGAATCATATTGATATCCCTGGAAGGACATCGATTCCACTCGGCGTTACGATTCAAATTCAAAGCGTCCAACAACGAGGTTGAATACGAAGCTTTACTGGCTGGGCTAAGGGTGGCCCAGGAGCTGAAGGCCAGCTCCGTCCAGTGTTACAGCGATTCCCAGCTCGTGGTAAACCAAGTGTTAGGGGAATACCAAGCATGAGGAACCAAGATGGCTGCTTACCTGGCCAAGGTAAAGAAAGAACTATCTGCATTTGAGCACGGCTCAATCGAGCAGATACCTCGGGAGCAGAATGCCAACACGGACACCCTGGCAAAGCTCACTACCTCTGGGGAGATGGAGACTTTGGGGTTGGTGCCGGTAGAGTTCTTAGAAAGACCAATCATAGAGGAAGTCAGGGCGGAGGTCAAGATGATCAACGCTAGACCGACCTGGGTGACCCCCATCCTCGAGTATCTCACAGCAGGAAAGTTGCCTGAGGAGCGAAATGACGCAAGGCGGGTACTTTACTAGGCTCCAAGGTATATAGTGATAGATGGGATATTATACCGGCGTGGACACTCTTTACCTCTCATACGGTGTGTTCTGCCAGGCGAGGCGAAGACCATTTTGCAAGAGGTGCACGAGGGTTTCTGCGGAGATCACACTGGGGGCCAAAGCCTGGCCCTGAAGATACTAAGGCAAGGGTATTATTGGCCCACTTTGTCAAAGGACTCGATCTCCTATGTCAAGAAGTGTGACAAGTGCCAGTGATTCGCCACAGTTGCCCAGGCTCCCCTGGTTGAGCTGAAGATGATCACGTCCCCATGGCCGCTCGCGGTCTGGGGTATTGACCTGGTTGGTGCCCTCCCTACTAGAAAGGGAGGAGTTCGCTACGCGGTGGTGGCTATCGACTACTTCACCAAGTGGGCAGAAGCAGAGCCCCTAGCGACGATCACTTCAAAGAGAGTCCTCGACTTCGTGGTCAAGAGTATTATCTACCGATTCGGGCTGCCAAAGAAGATCGTGTCGGATAATGGAACGCAGTTCGATAGCGACCTCTTCACCAAATTCTGCGAGAGGCACGACATTGTTAAAAGCTTCTCCTCCGTGGCCTATCCCCAGGCCAATGGGCAGGTCGAGGCTGTCAATAAGACGCTAAAGGCAATCCTTAAGAAAAGACTGGATGAAGCCAAGGGAGTCTGGCCCGAACAGCTCCCCCATGTATTGTGGGCATACCAGACCTCACATCGAACTTCGACGGGTTATACTCCTTTCTCCCTAGCTTTCGGAAGTGAGGCAGTCCTTCCTGTCGAAGTAAAGGTAGCCTCGCATAGAGTCCAGGCATTTGACCAAGACCGGAATGACGAATTGCTCTGCGCGTCCCTCGATCTAATTGACGAAAAATGAGAGGATTCACAGCTGCAGCTCGTGCATTATCAATCAAATGTCACTCGTTATTTCAACTCAAAGGTCAAGAAACGCGTCTTTAGCGTTAGCGACCTGGTGCTCAGGAGAGTCTTCCTAGGCAGTAAGGATCCCAAGGACGGAGTGTTGGGACCTAATTGGGAAGGGCCCTATCAAATAACCGAGGTCGTGAAAGGAGGAACCTACAAGCTAGCTCGGCTTAATGGAGAAGCAGTCCCACGGACTTGGAACGCTATACACTTGAAGAAATATTATCAATAATATCTTTGTAAGGCTCAATTGGAAAAGCCATATATTGTTTATTAAGTAATAACAGTTATCTTTTACATTATTGTATATGTTTGTGGGTGTAAACTCAAGTAACCATGAAAGACCCTTTCCTAATTACTTGGGGGGCATATATCCTGGATATAACCAGGTCCTAAAACTTAGAAGTTAGTTCAAATTGATTTATCGATGTTTTTCTTACAAAGCACGAGATATCGATAAAGAATAGACGCGAACTAAGTTTTCAAATTAATATCCTGGATATAACCAGGTCCTAAAACTTAGAAGTTAGTTCAAATTGATTGATCGATGTTTTTCTTAAAAAGCACGAGATATCGATAAAGAATTGACGCGAACTAAGTTTTCAAATTAATATCCTGGATATAACCAGGTCCTAAGTCTTAGAAGTTGGTTCAAATTGATTAACAGATGTTTTTTCCTAAAAAGCATAGGATGTTAATCACAACACCAACAGAAACTAAGTTCTCACCAAATGCATTGAAGAAGAGTAACAGTAAGGTCGAGACAAAAATATGTAAATAGATTGAAATAAATCTGGAGATACCAATTGTTTCGAGGATAAAAACCTCATAATGAAAAATTACAAAAAAGAAAAAGTAAATAAAAGGAAAGGAGAAAAATCCTAAGCTCCGCCAGGCCGCTCTGATGAAGTCACCCCCTCGCCATCCTGCTCGGTGGCAGTGGAGGTCTCCCCGGTCTCGGAAGGCGCCTCTTGTTGAAGGTGAGCTTTAAACTTCTCCAAGAAGGACTCCCACACATCCGGCCCCAGGAAGGAAAAGTCACCATCCTGGCTGAAGGCCCAGCAATGGTACAGCATGGCCTCCATGGAGGAGCTAGAAGCTGCCCTCTCCGCTACAAGGGCAGCCTTGCCCTCCTTGAGTTCGACCTTCGCGGCTTCCTAGGCGACCTTGGCAGCCTCAGCCTCTAGCAGCTTGGCCCGAGATGCCTCCAGCTCGGCCTGCGCAGCAACCAAGGCGGTCTGCGCAACCCTCTCGCTCTCCCGGGCAGTCACTAAGGCAGCCTTGGCATCCTGCTCCTGTTGTTGAGCGGAAGCGAGGGCGGCCTGGGCAGCCTGGTGCTCACCCCGGATCTCGTCAATCCTGGCCCTGGACCGAGATATGCTCCGATGGAGAGCCAAAGCCGCCTGCAAGACAAAACGATAATAAGGCAAGTGCCTTAGAAAAGAAAAACAACCTACTGCATGCGGCTAAGAAGGAAGTTCACCTAAGCAAAGGAAAATGGAAACATTTAAAGCATACAACAAACAGAGGACTTACAGAAGTTTTTTTTGCTGCGTAAAGATTGAAAAAAGTGTCGGGGTTGGGATCTTGGTGGAATCCTTGGAACCGGAGTCACGAAAGAACCCTCGTGTCTAAAAGTCAGGAACGTCTAGAACAGTGGCCGGAAGAAAGAAAGGGTTTTGAGACTGAGAAGAGAGAAGAAAGAAGATGAGAAAAAATTTCAAATAAAAAGGTGGCTCATGCGAAAGATGGCCAACCTTATATATACGTAAAAGGCAAAAGAATGAGGGCTGTTCGATTGTCTTGATGTGGGATACGAGGATCACAACTCGAAAGACGAAACGACGGCCGAAGATAGGCTAGGCCATTTAATGCGATTCTCAGAAGACGGATCATCACCAACCACGATGCTCCACGTATCCGACACCAGCGTAATGGGCGGGATATCAAGAGTCCACAAGGAAACCTAAAAGCCCCCACTGTGGCCACATATGACATCATATGCCACGAGCAGGAGCTTGGGGGGCAAATGTACGCCCTAAATATCCACGGGTTATTAGCTAGCTGGAAATGGGCATAATCCTATCAGCCACATGGAAGCTCCTACCCGGAGCTACTGTTACAAATCTCTACCTCTTTAGCTTAAGGTAGCCAATGGTTTAGTAAGAATACTCAGGGATCGGGTCAGCAACGTGGACACCATGAGCTGAGACTACATCAGGCTCGGGGTATGAGCTGGAGCTGACACGTCCGACCCTTTATATAGTCAACCACGCAATGTAAACATGTGCATATCAGACATCACGTGTCTACTCCATTCGTGAAATCTCGGACACGCAGCTTAAACATACGTGTTCAGGCACCCCACGACTGGTTTGGGCCATGCGGCCCATTATCCCCCTTACCTATTGATTAGACCACACTTCATTGTCAGGTTTTGGGAATTAATCATGAATGTCACAGAAGTGACATGATGGGTAAGAAGGTCACGGGATGACCCCTTTTACCAACACCCAGGTGTCCTCTCCCTATAAATATGGAGACCGTGGGTGTTGCAAAGGGTTGGCTTCTAATTTGTAAAGAAATACCCTGTAAGGAATATCAGAGGTATATCAATAATATTGGCTGGTGGACTAGAAGGATTTTAACTTTTGAACCACCTAAAAAAGTATTCGAGTTATAATCTCCCTTTGAGATCATTCATCTATTACGGTTCATCATTTAGCACTAATCCCTCTCCTTATTCATATAATTATCTGTTGTCGAAGAACCGTGTCAACAATATTGATGGGATTGTCTGTGCTTTTAGATGCCCTGGTAAAAGTCAAGAATGGCGTTGCTAAAAATATAAGATGACATTGCTTTATTTTAGAGTTTCAATACGTCTTATGCCAATGTTTGGGTTAGTTTTGCCGACGCTTCGGGAAAAGGATAATTTATTCCCTGGAAAAGCAGGTCCTTTCTTTTGCAATACTTAGTCGATATATTCAAAAACGTCAACCCCAACTCTTTCTTCTTCCTCCTTTTTTCATTCTAGTTTTTTCTTCTCTCTGGGTTTTCCCCTTTCTTCTCCGACTACACAACTTCCTCTCTCACTTGCTCCCTCTCTTTCTCACTCTCCCTCATCTCCCACACCCACCTTCCCTCTCTCTAAATCTTACTGTCCTCCGACCTAGGTTTGAGCTCCGGCAACTATGAGCCATCATCTGACCCTCACGTTGCCCCAAGAATGCCATCCTGACCCCAAGAATCAGGTAATCTCAGACCTTTTTTTTTCTTTCAATATTTATAAAATTAATATATTTATGTTTAAAGATAAGATTTAGGTTTATAAATATTGTGGTATTAGGATTTGATTAACATTTTTCAGATTTTTAATGAGCAGTAAATAGAAAAATATTTGTAAAGAGGAGTAAAGAGAATAATATTTATGTTCATTTGGAATTAGCAAGTTTCCAATTTATGGATTTATATTTATAATTTTTTTTGTGTATAATTTCCATTAGAAATTTTTGTTAATATTTGTCAATAATTTGGTTTATGGTTGATAAAAGTGTGATTAATTTGTTATAGAATTATGATTGGTATAATTTTGTTTTGCGATTAATAATGTTAGGGAAAAATAAATTTATTCATATTAATTGATATCTATTGTTAAGTTGAAAATTTTGTAATTATTCTTTAATTATGTTTATGTAAGAAAAAAATCAAATTATGCTTCAAATTTTATAAAGAAAATATGTTTTGGTTTATTAAGATATTTGTAAAATTTTCTATATTTATACTTCCATATTTGAAAGAGATTGTGATTATTTGATTGTTTTGAACAATCTATATGTTCTGGGACTTGTTTTAAGTGTTATTTGCAAGTTTTTAATTTTGGGTTAAGTTAGATAACTATCGTCATGCTGCCAAAATGTTGGTTGAGACTTAAGAAATTTAAAACCAGAATTTTACATTTACATTTAAAGTGAAATTCTAATTAAAAGTAATTATAAATTAGAAAATTTTGACTATTTTTTAGATGATGTCGACCCAATTGAAGTTCATAACATCAATGATGTATTTCCTAGAATTCAAAATCAAAATTTGGATGACTTTTTGGTTGATGAATGTGACTTTGAAGATGAAACTCTAAGGGAATATGAGGATGAAGGTGAAGAATGTGTACATGTAGAAAGTAATTGTGATGATAATTGGGTTTTGGTTAACGATGATGATGATTTGTAAATTCAACTTATTGTAACATTTTTTCTTAATTAAATGAAGATTGATTATTACTTGAGTTACACTTGTTTTTATTTAGCTATTTGTTGTGTAATTATTTTGTCCTCATATCTTGTTATCAAATTTCATATATATTGTCAGTGTAGTATGTCTGCTCTGAGCTCTGCAATAGGTAATAGTAATGGTGCTAAGAAGAGGGTGAGTAGAGAAGGATTTAGAGGGAAGGTACTTGAGTATGAACTTCGCAAGCTGAATATTTATAAATTGATTGTTGAGTTTGACCCGACCACTGGGAAGCCTGTAAAGAATTATAGTACGATGTTTAATAACATGTGCCAATTTTACGCGATGAAAGTATTTTTGTGATTGGAGACATGATATGAAAGAATCAGGTTAGAAAATATTGGAGAGTTGGGTCTGCATCAATCAAATGCAAAACCTTACAAGGAGGTTACCTAGGAAGATTGGGATGTTCTGATTGCCTACTGGAACACCGAACAACATAAGATACAAATTTAATTAATTATCTATATAAAGTTATGAACATTTACATCAATATTCTCATTTAACTGTGAATTTCTTTAAATGTACTTTCAACTCAAAATGAGGACAACCAAAAGAAAATGAAAATTCTTGAAGGATGGGAATATAAATCGATTGTGTGCCACATTCATGATCACGTACATTATTATATCATTTATAATATTTAAAAAATATGTTTAATATACTAACTACACTTAAAACCAAAATTTACTAGGCTAATTCAGAGACTGGCGAGCTACCAAGTGTCATAGACACTGTTGAAAAACTCTATCACAAAAAAGATGGATGGAGAAATAAATATGATAAAGCAACATATGTAAGTTCCCATTATCTCAATTAGTTTTTATACTTAAAAGTTACAATTTATCAATAAATATACAATTTTATTTTGATTAGCTCATTTAGTTTTAACATATATATTATAAACTTACAATTATTTTCAACTATGAAATTTTGTTTTGATTAAGGCTGAGATGAATCAGATTCCACAATCCTAGCCAATACCCACTGTCGAGTCCACTGCTTCTTATGGAGTTGATGCTGGATCAACTTCTATTTCTCGAGACTTCAACATTATGGCAGATGTATTATGCCAGCAGTCTCTTTACCAAAGAGGATATGACTCCTTGCCTAGATTGAAGGTAGTTGAGGGAAAACGAGCTGCTAGTATGTCTGGTTCGAGCTTCAGTAAGCAGGTCGTCAATGAAGAAATTTCTCAACTTCGTTAGCAAGTTGAGAGACTCGGTGAACAGAATGCGTTCATGATGAACATGATTTAACAAATGCAGCAACTTCAACAGCTCATCCTTGGATTTCAACTTCCACAAATTCCAGCTCATTTCTAAGTACCAGGACAACCAACCCAATCCCCTCCTAGTAAAGACTCCTTGGTAAACGATGACGAAAATACTCTGCCCCTCTAGTCCCTTCTAGGTTTTATTTATATTATTATCATTGCAAAACTTCTTAAGATTGGGAACAAACTTAATTTTTATATGCATAATTAGAACATCTTATAATTTAACTATATGAGTATTGTAATATTTAATTATATTTGAATGACTTTCATATTCTATATTAGTTATTTTAATATGCTTTCAATAAAAAATATTCCAAATTTGGTTTTAGAAACAATTCCAAATTATTAAAAAAAATTATTCTAAAATCAATTTTTATTAAAAAAATGGTAACCTTTTGCCGGCGTTTTTCTCAGAGCCGACAAAACTATCAAAGCCCTTTGCTGGCGAATTCCTTATTGTCGACATTAAAATATTTTTGCCGACGCTTTCCCTGTAGCGCCAACAAATACATTATTACCAGCGCCTAAAAGCATTGGCAAAGAAAGCACAGCCCCCCCCTAAAAAAAAAAAAAACATTTGTTGGCCCTGGACGCATTATAGTGTTAGACAATGCCTGCGGGAAGACTTTTGTCAGTATCTTTAGGCGCTGATATATCTACTTTTGCCAGTACTGATTGTCACGCACTGGCAAAAAGGGTATTACCTATGAGTTATTGGCGACAGGTTTCGCTGGCGCTATTTAGCGCCGACAAAGCTCTTTTGCCCTTAGTTAGTGCAATACATGGGATTTTGTAGGTGTTAAAAGGCGTCGACAAAAACAAAGATTTTTGTAGTGTTTATATTGTAGGCACCATCGGTACATATAACTAATAGAATTAGAGCTTCTAAATACACATTTGTAGAGCCAAAAATGCACATTACTCATCCAGCACCAAGCAACACATCGCCACCTATATGGCGATCATTGCCTGTTGTAGCCATTGTGGCCTTTAATGGCTACAAGCTACAAGTCCCCTCATGACTTTTCTTTTTATGTGACAAGAAATTTTACTTTAACTAATTCTCTTTAAAAGGAATTTAATAATGGGTATATTTTTTTTTACCATTAAAGAATAATAAAAAGAAGTACAGTTAATTAAGGCACAACATTAGCTATCATTTACTCATTTGTAAATTTCTTTAATATGTTAGATAAAAAGTAATTAATATGAACTCAAAATAACAAAAAACATGTAATTATTATTAATAACCCTGAATTGAGTACTTCATAGATAAAGTAATTACACAGTGAAGATTGTTGTTGTTTTTATTTTAAATCTTTTAAACTTTTAACACATGATTTAAATCTTTGTTTCCTAGCAGCAAAGGAATAAGAATGATGGTTTGATATTAACAACTGGCTACGTGTCCATTTATTATTATTTATTTTGAATAATATTAATAATAAAAAAATATTATTCATAATCATAAGGGCAAAAAGGAGTTAAGGGGGTTATTATTCGTTGATAGTCAAAAGTCAATGCTTTTCCAAAGGCAAGCGAGTGAGATGCCCTAACCTAAAAAAAATACTAATAATTTATTAGTTACAAGATTAAAATAAAAGATGAGGGTAACGTGACATGTATGTTTGATAGGTAAGATTAACAAGCACATGCTTAAATTATTTGATTTTGAATCATTGTTTCAATTTTAAAAGCCTTTGAGAAATTTTGCAAATTGATGGACCACATCGTTGTTGTATGATGATAATTATTAAGGACCCCAATGTAATACTTTAGTGGGTAATAAAATCAAACAAAATTTTAAATTTTACATTTAGTGAAAGGCATCACTAGTTATATAAGTATATACGATATGAATTGCAAACAAAGTATATATTCTTCCTTGTATATAAGTATAAATATTTGTGTATATATTTAAAGTTTAGTAGTAATAATATTCTTTAATTGAAAAAAATTTAAATAAATGATTAGTTTATAAATCATTATATTAATGTTTAACTAACATTTAAATCTTGATTGTACTTATTAACACAAAAATATTAAAAAGAGAAATACTAGAAATTACATAAGAAAAAAAATTAATTAATATAATAAACTGAGGAAAAGAGAGAGAAAGAGAAATGCGAATAAAAAAGAAAATTTAAATTTAAATTATAGTTAGATGATATAAACATAGGAAGAAAAAATAAAAATAAATTAATACAAATTTTTTTAGAAAATAGATGCGCAATAAAGTAGTATATAAATATATATTTTTTAGAATTTCTACATTAGTTGTAACCCTAGCACTAAAAGAAGAACAAGGCTTAAACCTAGTACCACCATAGTAGTAGTAATTAGTTACATAAATTTTAGTTTAGTTTAGTTTTTTTTTTTGTTTTTTTTTTGAGGAAATTGTAGTAATGAAGTAAAGCAGTTAGGTTAGCTAGGCTTAGCTACTGGCGATTAAATCGTGGCGAGTAGCTAGCTTATACCACTTTCGTAGAAACCGCCAACTCTCGGTTCTCTGCCCCCACACACTTCCACACTCGTTTTTATAATACTCGTTTTCTCTCTCATATACTTGTAATAATAATGCTTCTTCTTCCTCTAAGTTCCAACACCACCCAATCCAAACTCACTCGACTCACCCTTCTCTTAACTCTAAAACGATAAAAAAATAAAAAATATAAATAATAAATAAAAACTACTCAAAGTAAGCTCAAAAATCAGATGCATTCCAAATAAATCAGAAACCCAAAATTCTCTCTCCTCTCCATCTCCACCAATCCCATATTATTCCCTCTCTCTCTCTCTCTCCTCCTCTGCCGCCACTTTCTCTCTCTAACCTATCTCACCTCGTGTTTTTGTATGAATGACGGACTATAGAATACAGCCCACCATGAATCTCTGGACTGACGACAACGCCTCCATGATGGAGGCTTTCATGAGCTCTTCGGATCTTTCAGCTCTATGGGCTACGCCGACCTCAAATCACCCTCCTCCTCCGGCGGCCGCGGCCCAGGCTCATCAGCCACAGCAGTCGGCCGCTTCAACTTCGGCCGCGGCCGGCCAGCCTCAGCCTCCTCCGGTGGCGGCTTTCAACCAGGAGACTCTCCAGCAACGACTCCAGGCCCTGATTGAGGGAGCCCGTGAGAGCTGGACTTACGCCATTTTTTGGCAGTCTTCGTACGATTACTCCGGGGCTTCGGTACTCGGCTGGGGTGATGGATACTACAAGGGCGAAGAAGACAAAGGTAGAGGCAAGGCTAAGACATCTTCCTCCTCCGCGGCGGAGCAGGAGCACCGGAAAAAAGTCCTTCGTGAGCTCAACTCGTTGATTTCTGGATCCGCACCGTCGGCGGATGAGGCCGTCGATGAGGAAGTCACTGATACAGAGTGGTTCTTTTTGGTCTCCATGACCCAGTCCTTCGTGAATGGCGGCGGGCTACCTGGCCAAGCTTTTTTCAATTCAAACCCTGTTTGGGTGACTGGCATAGATAATCTCACCGCCTCGACCTGCGAGAGGGCTCGCCAGGGTCAGATCTTCGGATTGCAGACCATAGTTTGTATTCCTTCCGAGAATGGGGTCGTCGAATTAGGGTCTACTGAACTCATCTTCCAGAGTTCGGATCTGATGAACAAGGTCAGGGTTTTGTTCAATTTCAGCAATTTGGAAGTGGGTTCATGGCCTTTAAGCGGCGGAGCCCCTGATCAGGGGGAAAACGATCCCTCGTTTTGGCTCAACGACCCAACGTCTGCCACCGTGGAAGTCAAGGATTCCGTAACCACCGCGGCAGCTCCGTCGGCGTCGGTTCCGAGCTCAACAAACCAGCAGACCTCCAAATCCACCGTCCAGTTCGAAAACCCGAGCTCGAGTAGCTTGACCGATAATCCCAGCGCGATCCAGAGGCACCAACAGGGGCAACAAGCACAGACGCAGAGCTTCTTCACCAAAGAATTAAATTTCTCAGAGTATGGATTCGACGGGAGCAGCGTCAAGAACGGAAATTCCCATTCTTTGAAGCCTGAATCGGGCGAGATATTGAATTTCGGCGAAAGCAAGAGGAGTTCGTACAGCGCAAATGGGAATTTGTTTTCTGGGCAATCCCAATTCGCAGCGGAGGAGAACAACACTACTACTAATAAGAAGAAGAGGTCTCCAACTTCGCGTGGAAGCAACGAAGAAGGGATGTTGTCTTTCACTTCTGGGGTTGTTTTACCGGCTAGTGGTGTCATAAAATCGAGCGGAGGAACAGGCGATTCTGACCACTCGGACCTCGAAGCGTCGGTGGTTAGAGAAGCTGACAGTAGCAGGGTAGTAGAGCCGGAGAAGAGGCCCAGGAAGAGGGGTCGGAAGCCGGCTAATGGGAGAGAAGAGCCATTGAATCATGTCGAAGCGGAACGACAGCGAAGAGAGAAGCTGAACCAGAGGTTCTATGCTCTTCGAGCTGTGGTTCCTAACGTTTCAAAGATGGACAAAGCTTCCCTCCTAGGTGACGCAATTTCATACATCAACGAGCTTAAATCGAAGCTCCAAACGTCGGAAACCGACAAGGAGGATCTCCAGAAGCAAATGGATTCGATGAAGAGGGAGTTAGCAAGTAAAGACTCGCGTTCTTCGTCGGCTGATCAAGACCTTTCGATGTCAAACCACGGTGGGAGTAAGCTTATAGATTTGGACATAGACGTCAAAATCATTGGTTGGGATGCCATGATTAGGATTCAATGTAGTAAGAAAAACCACCCGGCCGCCAGGGTAATGGCAGCTCTCATGGAGCTAGACTTGGATGTTCACCATGCCAGTGTCTCGGTGGTGAACGATTTGATGATCCAACAAGCGACAGTGAAGATGGGTAGTCGGATTTACACGCAGGAGCAGCTCAGGGTAGCCTTAACATCCAAAGTTGGCAATGCCCGATAGGTTAAAATGAGTGTGGAGCTCAGTAAGTTTATGTAGGAAAAGAGTTCATCAAGTAGTAGGGCTCTTGGGACATTTTAAGGCTCCCGGTAAAGCTGCAAGCTCTGTAAAACAATGCCGAAAAACTTATTCTACGTGCTTATTGCTGTTGTTGGTTAGTCTCTGTTTCAGTAAAGGTCGAGTTTTGAGAGGAGCTGAGCTCATTCGACAAATTTTCAGATTTCTTCCAGCTCTCATCAAGCGAAAGTAGCTTATTCTTCTTCTTTTTCTTGTAGTGTAATCTTATGCTGGTTTTTCCTTTGTGTATATATGTCATAAATTTGAACATGCTTCAAGGCATTGTGCATGTATGTAATTGAGTTGCAAGCTTTCGCTTATGTATTTATAAGGTTGCAATCTATCTATCGATATCTCTATATATATTCCTCATGAAACCATGTACTGGAATTTTTTTGCTCTAAGAAATTAAAATAGGAAAGAATTACTAGAATATCACTCAATTTTTGTGTTGTTCGGTTACACCTTTGCTTGTGCAAATTTTATTTACTACGTTGAGTTTTTCAAACACCATTTCAGACACAACACGAGCCTTCTTACCATTTAAAAAAAAAAAAGAAAAAAATAAAAGGATCTTTGACTTTTGGTCCTGTGTTTTTTGGCTGAAAATCTTAGAGAAGTATAATTAGAGTAGCTGATATTATATGGGATATGGTTTGATTATGTGAAGTTGCTCTAAATATGTAAAGATCAAAAGGAAAGGTAAAGTGCAAAGAGCGTCATCCTTTAAGCATGATTATCTTTATAAGTATCTTTAACAGGTAAGCTTTCCTCTTTTTTGACCTTGTCTTATACCATATATACACCCAAATTAATAGCCCAAATTCGGTCAATACCTCTTATCTCTTGCAATATAGCATTGGATTATCATATTTTGTGCCTTAATTAATTAAAATATGCATAGGTGAAAGAAGTTTATCTTTCTTTCATTTTTTTTTAAATGCATATCATAACATATCTTTTTACAAATGTGAAAGTTGATATTTTAATAAATAGTTTATGTGTTTGTTTTATTTATTTACGGGTAAGTAAATATTTGGTACCTCATGTTTTTGCAAAGTATTATTTTGGTAAATAATATTTATATGGTACTCTGTATTTTAAAATCGTACATATTTGATACCATAAACTTAAATTTAATTAATAAAATTTTACCAATTTAATTAAACTGCTGTCAATTATGTAAGTTCCAAATTTAAATTTAATTACTTAATTACATATAACTGATGACAGTTTGATCATATTGATAAAATTTTATCTATTAAATCTGAGTCTAGAGTATCAAATATATATAATTTTAAAATACATAATATCATACAAACATTATTAAAAATAGATAACAAAATGATATTTTATAAAAACATAATTTACCAAATCAATAAATTACCTATTTTCCTTATTTGCATGGAGCAGATTGGCAGACTTTATATTATTATATTTTTTTTTTAGAGAAGCAAAGATTTTTCTTGTTGGAGCAAATCTAATATTCGGCACACTACCCAATTTATTATTATTATTATTAATTGATCGCCACTTGGGCAGAGGGCCACCCTGTTGTGCCGCGCTAATTATTTATTTATTTATTTATTTTGCTTTTAAACTTCATTTATATGATTTGTAAAATTAAGAATTCAATTGTGCCTTTTGTGAGATTTGAATTTTCATCCACTTTGGGATTTATAATTTTTTTGGGATAAAGTTAAGGGTTATTCATCTTATCCAACTTTTTTTTTATCACTAACTAATTTAATTTAATTTAATTAAATATTGGATATTAGAAATCATTATCCAATCCAATTGGATTGGGCTAAAAATCAAATTTAATTGTAATTAGATTTGTGATTAGAATGGATCACTTATTTTATCTTTTATCTAAATTTTAATATTAAAAAAAATTAACAAGTAGAAAAAGCTTTCAAAAGACTAGACAATACGTAGTAATAATACTAAATTATGTCCTTACAATTACCACATTAAGTTCTTGAAGTATTAAATTTACAACATTAAATCCATTAAATTTTTATTACTAATGTCTCTCTTATCCATATTTCTCACCTTGGACGCATAGCATGGCCAGACGGGTTACATGGGCTCTCGGGAGAGGCCCGGACCCAACTAGGGCCCAACGAACAATGAGCAACCGAACCCTATCTACCCGAACCATGTCGAGCCCAATAACTAGCAAGTAGCACAAGCATAGTATGCAGGTCAGAATTGAGATGCAGGCTTGAACTGCCTTCTCGGATACACCCAATCTATATTCTCCGGGATTTAGATTATGGTGGCAGACAATCCATTTCAGGAGATGGATCCCATTGAGTGGGATCCAGGCGAAGTCTCCAAGTCCATTGCCAATGCTCTGGCCCGCCGTTAGGATGTTCGATCTATTATCGTATTGTGATGTCCGCCCTGGTGAATGAACCCGGGTCTTGGTAAATGAACCTGGGCATTGATAAATGAACATGGATTAGGTATCCGGGTAGAACAAGCCCAGTCCTTCCTACAGCTGAAGTGTCCCCAAGAAATCTGGCAATTGATCTCCCTAACTAACCTGAAGAATAGGGTACGCACGGAACGTACAATATTCCTAGGAAACGGTACTGCCACTACTCTGGCAGATGTTGTCCCCAAGATCCCCTTGGTAGCCCAAGTGGATCAGTCCGTGCCAACGTAGAAAGGGCAGCTGTAAGGCTCTACTACCCTTAAGTCGGCCCAATGTGCCTAGATTAATAACTTATAATCATGTTATACCCTTGTATTATGGCTCTGTTAGTGAGCACTTATAATTATATCCTTATTGGGTCTGAATTAGTCCGACTCAAGTCACATGACTGCCTATAAATAGGGTCATTCGTGCAGCGTAGCGAGGATCCCGAATTTCTCTTGTATGCATAAACGTTGATGAACTTGCAGAAATCCTCCATTGTTAAACTCTCTAAAGCCTAATACTAGTGACTCGTGGACTATGGCTCCTTAACGCCCCAACCACGTAAAAACTGTGATCTTGTTTATTTCTTAGCTTTTCTTTCTAGCTTTATTTCTCAATATATTTATAGTTTCCGAAAAAATCGGAAAATAGTCTCAAAATTAATAACTAAAGTGCTATAATAACATAACATAAAAACAACAACAATAACATCTACAATGTGCTAAAAACTATAAAAAAAAGATCAATAATTAATATGATGATATATATAAAGAATATATATTTTCTTAATTGTAATTAGATTTGATCGATTCCTAATTGGATCTTTATAGTCTCATCTGCCATCCAATCCATTAATTAACATCCAACTTTACAAATACAATCCAATCCAATCCAATCCAATTGTAATTGGATATTCGATTTTTTTGTAATTGGATTGGTTTGAATTGGTTCAAAGTAATTGGATTGGTTTGGATTCTAAGTACTTCTAAATAAAATTATTTAAATGTTACGTATTTATGCGATCTCTATTTAATTTGTTGAAACTCCAATATAAACATATAATTATTAAGTGAAATTTGTATAACTGTCATATAAATTTCAAATAAATAAATAATATTATATATAAAAAAATGACATAAACATATTAAATGAAAAATTAAATCAAAACATTGTTTATGATTTTATTAAAAAATAAATATATAATATGATAACATTTTTATATATAAATGATAATTTTGTTAATAAAAAGTAAGTATTATATATATTATTATAATGATATTTTATAATATTTAAATTTATATTAATATAAGTATTAAATATATAGTTTTGTATTAAATATTATTATAATAATAATATTTTATAATATTTGAATTCATATTAATATAATTAGTAAAAAATTAGGATTATATATTATTATCATAATAATATTTTATAACATTTAAATTTATATTAATATAATTATTAAATATCTAATATTGTATTATATATTATTGTAATAAATATATTTTATAATATTTGAATTTGAATTTATATTAATATAATAATTAAATATGTAGTCTTATATCTAATTTATATTAATATAATTAATAAATATTTATTTTAATTAATTTTAAATATATATTTCGTTAAATATTTAAAATAAAAATTAACAAAACAAACAGTTAAAATTGAGAATTTTTGCTATTTACATATTTTTTATATAGAAAAAATGTATAAAAATGATATAATAAAATAATAGTCATTTTATATTTACTGAAAATCCAATATATATTTGTGTAGATATTATGTTATTTTTAGGCCTCAAAACTTTAATAAAATAAACCTTAATTTGATATATGGGATCATCATAAGCAGAATTAGTTCAGTGTTAAAATGAAATGATTTGTGTTAAAACAGAAGACAAACTTGGTGGATGGATAGAACAAAACTCGTTCAGTAGTTGAAATCAAATTTAATAATGTCACGTGATGAAATAAATTGATCAGTTTGGTGGATTGTATGAACCGTACTGGTACTGAACAGAACTATACTGTAGACAGACCCTAATTTATTTATATTGATGGCTTGCAAAAAACACGTGGTTGTTCACATCATCTTCAGTGGGAATCTGACACCATTATTTTTCTTGCTACCACTTATTTTAAGCCAGGTCACTTAAGCTCACCCAAAAGTTATTTCTATGGCAATTAGATAGTGACTTGAGAGCAAAGTTTTTCTTTTGGCATATTCAGTATTCTAAATAAAAAATAAATAAAATTAAATCATTAGGAGGGTTACTAATCACATATGTAAATTAACCATATATTATCTTAAGTCAACTAACAATGATCTTTAAATTAGCCATGTAAGAGCACTTTCAATGAAGTGCTAAAAAATTCGTACAATGCTATATTCAACATATTTTATATATAAAAAAATTATAATTTCAATGATATTCTAAAAAGTGTGTCAAATTTGATACATGCTAAAAGTTGCCTCAAATTTGTCACAAAATATAACATGAGCCAAATTTGATACATCAATAAATGCTAATTTTTTTATTTATCATATTGCCACTAATTATTATAATTGAGTAGTTGACAATAAATGACCAACTATATATCAATTTTTATTTATTTTTTTAATATCAAATTTCTTGGAGTACATAATTTGGATAATAAAAAAAATTAATTTTTATATGTTCTCAATAAATATTAAATGAATTATTGACTTTTTTTGTGTTAATTTACATCTTATGCATTGGAGCACAATTGCAAATATTGGACCAAATATAGCATTAACTCATTTTTTGTGCTAAATTTGACACAAAATTTACATATTGCATTGGAGATGGTCTAAAAAGATGCTTATTCGAACTAAAACAACAATAATGTGACTTAGCTTATTATTATTATTATTATGTTAAAACATCAATGGTATTGCTTTAACTTATAAATCACAAATGAACAATTGTTGTGAAATTTATGTACGCAAGTAATCGTAACAAGTAATAAAATAGTAAGTAAATTATCGTTCCCACGAGGACTGTTACTAATTACCAAAATTAATCTTTGATTCTAATTGATTGACAATTAATAAATTCAGAATTTATAAAACTAAAACACTAAAACAACCAATAGAACAATAGATAACTCAATACTAAATATTAATTCAATGGATTAAGAATTAGTGTTATTATACTTCATCAACTATCTACCAATGCTTCTCTAATGTGAATTTAAGAATTTCTATTTCTATTGTGATGGCAGATTACAATTGTAAATTATATTCTTGCGAGGACTTATAATTCTCTACAATAAGCTATCTTCTACATCTATGTGGTAAACTAACATATTGCAGGCATTAAACACGTAAACCCTAAGCTACACAAGTCACACAGGTACTCTCGTCCAATATAAACCTGTGATTATTTGACTATACCATATATATCCTTCACTACTCATATCTTAGGTTAAAATCATATACATCATGCAATTAATGACCAATTAATCACAAGCATTAAACACAAGACAAATAATTCACAATATTGATAAGAAATCCATAAATGCTTCATTAGATAATCATAAGGTTTCAAGAGAATCCATTAACACCCTAAATAAGAAATTAGTTCATGCTAAACATAGTAAAATCCATTAAACTAAATATAAACATCACTACATGAGAAAGTAAAAGTAAATGATGAAAAAGAATGACAGAACTAGTTGATCTCCAAGCCTTTGCCTCCTCAGTGTGTTCCTTGAGTCTCCTACTTAGGATTTTTTTTCTTCAGAAATCGTCATAATGATGCTTAAATAGTAATCTGTGCTTTAACGTGAATTTTCACTTTTTCCCCTGCTTAAAATGCCCTAATCTGCATGTTGACCACTCAGGCGCCGCGGCCCTATAATGAAGCGTCGCGGCCCGTGTCCAAAAACTGAAGTATGCATCGTCTCTGACTATACAAGTGCCATGACTCTAATATGCCTGTGCCGCGACTCTCGAAGGTAGTGCCGCGACCTTAAATTTCTCAAGATTCGACCTCTCTGTCTAATCACAGGGCTGCGTCTCAAATGTGAGAGCGCCCTCAAATGCCCTTGTTTTCACCAAATAACATCTTTTTGAAGCCAAACACGGTCATTTATCAATTTCTTCCCTTAAATCCTTAAATATTATCAAACACAAGCAACAAAACATCATACTGCACAAACAATACTAAATACACTAAAAAAAATTCCAAAAAATAACCCTTTAAAATACTATAAAAACTATTATATCAAACTCCTCCAAACTTAACTTTTACTCGTCCTCGAGTAAAACCTATTGACACTATCTAAAACAAACTAATCATAGACATGAATCAAGTTTAACCTAACAAGCCTCCACCTCATGAAAACCATGCAATACAAGCTCGGAATTTTCAACTACATTTCATCTAGAATTTCAGTAAAATCAATTCAATAGTCAACTTCAATCTTTGCTACACAAATCAGCCTTAACCAATAAATAACTCACAATCACAATACCATATACATGTCAAATCTTCCAAATCATTCCATAAAAACCAAGTATTTCATTTGATTGCATAATTCATCAATCTCCCCTAATATGATAACACATGCTCAAGAATCAAAATGACTTTTTAAGCTTATAACGAAATGCTTAGGCTCGAGTAGGTGAATAAAATGTCATTTAGGCTCAACTATACCAAAAGCATACAACTCAAACAAAACAATCTTCCTCAACTTGAAACTCACAAACGATCCCCAAATTTCCCAAAATTTCATACTTTGAGAGAATTCTTACTGCTGAAAACATTTTTTTTATTGATACTACACTCCCCCAAACTTATTTCTTTGTATATTTTCAATTTGGAGTGTAGTTCATTTTCAATATATTTTTTTTTCTTTTTTCTTCTTCTCTCTCGATTTTCCTTCTATTAATGACGCCAATTTCCAACTATAAACTTCATTACAAACCATCCCCCAACCATTTTTCATATGCTCATGGTTTACATCAAAGGGAAAGGAAAATAACAAAGTTTCAAATAGGCTCAAAATAAGTGCCAAACAAAAAAAAGGTTCATATTAATCTTAAAATTTGGGTAACTAGAGATTTAATATATTAAGGTTGGCTTGAAAGGCTCATTAGTTTCAAAGAATTGCCTAAATCATCATCCTAAGCATGCATCATTCCAATTTCAGCTCAATCAACATACTATGCAAGTTCTAGAATATTTTCAAATTTTGATCCACAAACCCACTTAACATGCATATATTAAAGGATTGTAAGAAGTTTATTCATTAAGGCTTTCATAACAATTAAAACTCAAATTAAAGCTAATCACTAAATTAATTTCACCAAACACATGGATTCGCATAGCTTTTAAAAAAAAAAATCACTCACATCACATGGTTATTATAAGTATCATCGGCTTCAAAACAACTTGATTCATAATTATAAACACTAACAACAACTAAAACAAAAAAAAAACCAAGTAATCCATCCCCCAAACATAAATAACACATTTCCCTCAATGTATTAAAAAGATAAAAGGAAAAGAAAACTTACCCAACCACCACATCAGCATGGTGGAGGAGGCGGTGGCTACTGGTAAGGATGAAACTCCGGAGGATACTGAAAATAAGGCTGCGAAGCTTCATTCAAATTCCAATGATTGACCAAGGCATTCAATTCATCGACATGCGTATGCTCATAGACATTCCTAGACATCCAATATTGTTGCATATTGTTATTCAGCTGAATAATATAATTCAATTGAGCATGTATATATTGGACATGAGGGTTAATTGGTCCACCAATTGCCAACAGTGGATCCTCATCCATAGAAGCCGCTACATTTTCCTCTGCATCCTCTTGTTGAACAACCTCAGCACGCCGACGATGACGCGGCCTTTGTTCCTCAGGATCGGGAACTGCTATAGGTGCAGAATAACCATAAACAACACTCCGAGTAATAATACCTTGAACCCGTCCTTTAACATCAGTCGGATGCATTGAAACCCAATAAGTTTCACATAGGTTCGTGATAAAGGATCCATGCCCCAATCCACCAGTTTTCGTGAGCTGAAAAATAAACACAATACTATTTCTAAGATGTTTTCCCACATCAATTTTCATCCCCTTCATGATTGGGTAAGCCATAAGCAATCAGTCCATAGCAATATCAGAAAAATGTGATGATGGGATCAACCGAGCACTCAAAAAATATAAGAACGCACGTGCTATTCGGTTGAGTTGACAACTATACATGTGTTTGGGCTCATTAAGTAACCTAGCCCCAGGTTGAACCAATAAACTCCACCATCTCCTCATAATTAATTTCAGTGCTTAAGAATGCATTATACCCATCTTGCTCATTTGAGTAAGACTGGAGCTCATAAAAATTGTTAAACGTCCCAACACTAATCGGTACCCTTTTCCCCCTCACAAAACATGTATTATTTTCTTGCTCAGGATAATTTTCATAAAACTCATACACCAGAGAGACGTTTGGTTTAGGAATGCTCTCAACATTTACCAATGACTGCCAACCTCTATCTTGAAGGATAACCCGAATAAGCTCAAAGGTCGGGTCATCAAAAGGCAAATTCTGATAGTCCATTCCTCGCTTTGGAACTAAACTCCACTTTCTTAAGCTCATGTCTATCTTGAGCTTATTTACTTACAAACCTCGACCTATCAAAAGAAACTGGCCCCCTTGAAGACGACGCACCACGACTCGATCTCTTAGGTCCCATACACTTCTTAACACTTAAATTCTACAAAAAAAATTGACAGCACCCCCCCTTGTTTTTTGTCACTTTCCCAAATCACAAAACACCACAAAACTCACAAATAATCTTCCCAAACAAATAATCAATACCCAACTAGACAATATAGCCTCTTAACCACCAAAGTCATAATAATACACTTCAAAAACACCAAAATATCAAGAGATTAAGAGAGAAACAATTACCCACAATGAAAAATGATGAAAGATACTCCCAATTCCTCAAGCTTTCCAAAGATTGCAAAATATCCCCCAATATAAATTTAGGGTTTATGAATGGTATGAATGAGGTTTAAAGGTGATTTAGGCTAAAGTAATGATGGAAAAGTGATTGAATAAAGTTTATAGGAGGATTGTTAGAGGTTTTATCAAGAGATTTGAAGGTTTGGACTAAAAAGAATAGTGAATTGGGGGTGGGGAGTTTGAAATGTGTAGAGAGAAAGTGATGAAGTGAAGGGAAAAGTAAAAAAAAAAAAAAGAAGGGTTATAGCAATTTCTCGAGGAAGCGCTGCAGCGTATAAGGCGTAGCGTCGCTGCCCGTGTCAAATTCTGGGTTCAATTTTAGGGATGCACGCTGCGGCTCAATGTTAGGGCGCCGCGACGCCTGGGCACTCACGAAATTCCTCATGTATCTGTCTATGCATGCATTGCGGCTCAAATACGGGAGTGTCGTGGCTCAAATAGGATCCTGTAGAAAACTTCATTTTGTTAATAGTTTTATAGTTTTCACGAATTCAACGATTCTTATTTACAATCTAAATTCTAAAGGTCCAAAATTATAAAGAAAACTAAATCAACATAAAAATTTAACACCAAACAAAAACAAAAAATAAATACTTGTCCAATTAAAATAAAAAAAAACCAAAATACTAAAAAGAACTTGGGATGCCTCCCAAATAACGCTGTTTTCAATGTCATTTAGCCAGACGCTTGCTTCTTCGTCACAAAGGTTGTAGCTGGATGATGGTCTTGATTGTATCAATAGGACCACCAAAATATGGCTCTACTCTCTGCCCGTTCACCTTAAACATCTCTTGATCCTTTCCTTGCAATTCCATTGCCCTATAAGGAAATACTTTAACCACAGTAAATGGCCCTGACCATCTCGACTTCAATTTTCCTGGGAACAATTTCAACCTAGAATTGAACAATAACACCTGCTTGCCAGGTTGAAACTCCTTGCAAACAAGATTTTATCATGCGAAGTTTTAGTATGCTCTTTATATATCTTAGCGTTCTCATAGGCCTCATTACGAAACTTGTCCATCTCATTCAGTGCCAAGACCTATGATATCTTGCTGCTATGGCATCCATATTTAGCTCCCTCATTGCCCAGTAAGCATTATTTTCCATCTCCACTCGCAAATGACATGCTTTACCAAAAACTAACTGGTATGGTTACATGCCAATATGAGTCTTGTATGAAGTCCTATATGCCCATAATGCATCATCTAGCTTCTTAGACCAATCTCTTCTTGATCTATTGACTGTCTTCTCAAGGATACTGTTGACTTCTCTATTTGACAATTCCGCTTAACCATTGGTTTGAGGATGGTATGGCAGAGAGGTTTTATGAAGAACACCATAACGAGCAAGCAAATTATCCATCATCTTGTTACAAAAATGGCTGTCTTTGTCACTTATGAAAGCCCTAGGCGTGCCAAAATGAGTGAATATGTGCTTGTGCAAGAATTTGAGTACCACCTTGCTATCATTTGTAGGTGTTGCTACCGCTTCCACCCATTTAGATACATGATCCACCACTAGCAGGATGTACTTGTTATTGTAAGATGCTGGAAAGGGACCCATACAATCTATACCCCATACATCAAATAATTCCACCTCAAGAATCCCAAGTAAGGGTATCTCATCTCTCCTTGAAATACTTCCAACTCGTTGACATCGAACACAAGCTTTTACAAAGGTATTCACATCTTTCCACAACGTAGGCCAATGGAAACCACACTGGAATACCTTTGCAGCTGTCCTTGTTGCTTTGAAATGACCACCACAATGGAAAGTATGACAATGAGTAAAAATCAATACCATCTCATCTTTAGGCACACAACAATGAATAATCTGATATGCACAATGCTTGTATAAGATGGGCTCCTCCCAATAATAATGCTTTACCTCCTAATAAAACTTTTTTAGTTGTTGTCTAGACATCTCTGGAGGCACTATATTGGCAGCCAAGAAGTTAACATAGTCAGTGAACCACGATCCTCCTTATTCTCCTATACCTTAAATAGCTACTCATCCAAAAAAAGCATCATTAATCTTCACCTCTTTCACACTTTGACTTTGTTCTCATTCTAATTTGGAAAAATGGTCAACCACCAAATTTTTAGTTCCTTTCTTATCCCTAATCTCCATGTCAAATTCTTGTAGCAATAGAACCCAACGAATAAGACGAGGCTTTGTATCTTTCTTGGTCATAAGGTATTTAATGGCGGAATGATCAATGTATGCTATTACCTTATTCCCAATGAGATATGGACTAAACTTATCAAAAGCGAACACAATGGCCAAGAGCTCCTTTTCTGTAGTGGCATAATTACCTGAGCATCATTCAAAGTACAACTCACATAATAAATCATTCTAAATACCTTGTCAACTTGTTGCTCAACACTGCTCCTACTACATAGTCACTTGCATCACACATTAACTCAAATGGCAGTTCCCAATTTGGTGCAACGACTATCGGTGCTGAAGTCACCTTCTCCTTAAGTACCTTGAAGCATGGCAAAACTTCTCATCAAATTCAAAAGGTACTCCATTAATTAACAATGTAGATAAGGGTATCAAAATCTTGGAAAAATCTTTAATGAATTTTCTATAAAACTCCGCATGACCAAGAAAAATTCTCACTCCTTTAACTAAGACATGAGGTGGTAAATTCTCTATTGTTGATATCTTAGCCCAATCTACCTCAATTCCCCTACTCGAGATCTTATGCCCTAATACAATTCCTTCATTTACCATAAAGTGACACTTCTCCCAATTCAAGACTAAGTGCGATTCCTGACATCTCTTCAGAACTATTTACTGAGTTTTTCAGAAACTATAAATATATTAAGAAATAAGAGCTAGAAAGAAAGACTGAGAAATAAATGAGATCACCGTTTTTACGTGGTTGGGGCGTTAATGTGCCTTAGTCCACGAGTCATTAGTATTAGGCTCTAAAGAGTTTTAACAATGGAGGTTTTCTACAAGTTCAGCAGCGCTTTGCTTACAAGAGAAAATTTGGGATCCTCGCTATAGTGCACAACTGACCCTATTTATAGGCAGTCATGTCACTTGGTCTGGACTAATCCGGGCCCAATAAGGATATAATTACAATTCCTTGCTAATGGAGTCATAATACAAGAAAGGTGACATAGTTAAGGGTTGTTAATCTGGGCCCAATGGGTTGGCTTAGGCGTGTTGAAGCCTTACAACTGTCCTTTGTACGTTAGCACGGACTAATCCGTGTGGGCTATTGAGGTGATCCAGGGGACATGATTTGTCAGAGTAGTGGCAGTACTATTTCCTAGGAATAGTGTACGTTCCGTGCGTACCCCATTCTGCAGGTTAGTTAGGGAGACCAACCTTCGAATTTCTTGGGCAAACGTCAACATCAGGGAAGACTAGGCTTGTAAGGTGACCGATGGTTGTCAGCGCATTTCTCAAAGCATCCCGTCTGTGTGAAAAAGGTGCTTTGGGTACTCGAGGGGCCTGTTTAATGCTTCTGCACTATCCAGAGCTGTTGGATGGGGATAGTTTTGGGGTTTTCAAGGTGGACCATTGGATGAGATAGGTGTAGATCGTGGATTGACGAATCCACAATTTAGTACTCGATTGGGCCAATTAATGCCCTTGCACTATCCGGGACCGTCGGATGAGGCTAGTCTTGGGATCTTCATTGTGGACCCTTCGATTGAATATTAACTTTTCTTCCTATAAATACCTCAACAGGCTCACTTCCACATTTTTACTGATCCCAAATTCTCAATCTAGAGAGTAGAGAGCCAAAATTTCGTATGTTCAAAGTTGCCGACGAAATTCTCTGGTGGTTAGTGCATCTTCGTGCCCAATTGTCTCTGAAGAAACCTTTTTTCATTCAGCAAGCAGACAATTCTGTCCCAGTTCATCCGTCTGGGAGCGTCGACGAACTGCTACATTGCCTCCTCAAGTTCAAGACCGAATTACTATTGGCATTGTCGCATGAAACTCAACGTATCCCAAATCCACTACCCCACAGTAAGTTTTTTGGTCACTTTCTTATATATTTTGGTCATTTTTATTGCCATGTTATTTCCGCGACAATATAGACGTGAGGGCCGTGACCACCGTGTAAGGTGGTTCTAAGTAGTGGTAGTGATAGAGATGAACAGTAGGGTTTCTAGATGACACCTCACACCATAGGTAGTTTGATTGGTGAAGCAGGCTTGATTGTCCCGGACCACTGAACTCGGACGCCCCAAAGCCGTTTGGCTGAATTAGTTTATTAACACTTTAGTTCTCGACTTATGTTCCTGGGATATCTATTGAACCTTGATCTAGGTCCGGAGGGGACCTCTCCAAGAAATTTTAGGAGAATCCTCGTACCTTAACAAGTTTTCTTCGGTTTTGGTGCTAATTGCTTGGCTTTCACTTTTCTTGTTGCTTTCAGGTCTTTGATCATGGGTTGTGGCATTACTTTGCATCTGAAAGATGAGGTCCAAGCGGGCCCTGTAGTCCTGGAGGGGCACAAGCTTCCCACGGGCAACACGTGGGAAATGGACGGGGAAAAGAATGAATTCTGGAACTAGCGGATGCTAAATGAACTAGAGAAGGCCCTCGGAGTAGAGTTGACTCCATGGCTCTTTTACAACAGACTGGCCCGGCGAGAAGAGACAGCTCATACCAGAGCATGCATGTTCAAGGCTTGGAGCATAGGCCATATCAGTGCGGGAGCTACTCTCCCGCTCCACGACTATTTCGCGCGGTTCCTCAAGTTCGTGGGGATCGCGCCTTTTCAGCTTCTACCCCAAGCATATAAATTGCTTGTGGGATGGCGCATATTCTTTGCTTCAAAGGAGATCACGACACTCACCCCCACGGAGGTGTTGTACTTTTACAAGATGGAGCCACAACTGAATTCTAAGGACAAAACGCGAGACGAATTTTATAAGTTGAAGGCTCGTGGCATTAGTCCGGATCCATTCAGCACATGGAAACATCCCCCGGATGTCAGGCATTATTGGTTCACGACATTTGGGTTCCTCCTAGAGAAGAACCCCACCCTTGTAACACCCTAAACTCCAGGGATCGTTACGGTGTGCCTTTTAAACAGTGCTAAACTCGCTAATCGAGCCATTTGGCCATAATCGTGTAACTAAGTATGATTAGCAATTTAGGGTTAAATTTTTTGGTTAAGATATAACGTTTCACTAGAACGTTTATTGTATACATTGGGATCCCAAAAATATAATTTAAAGGTTTATTACAAAAAATATTTACAACCAACCGACCTAAGCGGCAAAATAGGTTTTAACCCTAGTTCCTCTTTCAACCCTCAGCCGTGGTGGTCGAGCAGCCGCATATGTACACATCGTCACCTAAGGTCTTCAACTCAAGGATGGTCCAGCTTTCTTTTGCCTTTACATGCACCACATAGCACCCGTGAGCCGAAGCCCAGCAAGAAAACTCAATATGCTCATGAACAATAATAACATGTCATCAAATCATAATGTGCATGCCTAGCAATAATAACCTTAATCACACATGAAAATAAGTTCAAATAATGATGGTTGTGGGCCCTGCCCTCCTGTATGGATGACTATCAAGTCAATCCTAAATAGATGAGTGATTAACACTTGAGGTTCTGATAACCATGCTGGGGCTTATAGCCCTAATTAAATGGGATCTGCACCCTTAGATAAGTGACTAAGGAGTCACTAACGTGGGATCTGTACCCTTAGATGAGTGACTGATGAGCAAGTCACTAGCATGGGATCTGCACCCTTAAATGAGTGACTAAGGAGTCACTAGTGTGGGTTCCGTACCCTTAGCCATGTGACGATACAGTCTCCTGGGCCTTCTCGCCCTGGATCTAAGTAACTAGCCATAGACTAGACAAGCACTTATAGTTTTCATTGAACTTGAGGTTGGTCCGGAATTAATGCTCATGATGAGTCATTCAATGCAGATGTCAATTAGATCTAATCTTTCATCAGCTCTATGTTCATGAAGCTTATGCCGCTCCTGACTCTTAGGTCAGTAACATACGACCAGCGCTCAAAACTACTATTGAACTTGACTAGTAAGTCACAGCTTCACAGCTAGTTCTGACACCATTGCCGGTTCTGACTAGTAAGTCAGTGCCACGCATAAGTAAGCAATGCTACTAGACATATATCATATGTCAAATACCCAAATATAGGGCATTCAACATGCTTACTTAACAATTGCTAGCATAATTAGGATCATGCACAAACATAGAGACTCAAGCTTTGATCAACCTCATATTCAACATTCATGGCATGCCCTAACCACATGTTTCTCGTGCATCACATGCATCACATACGGGGTGCAGTTTTCTTACCTCTGGTTTAAGCGAGAAATAACAAATGAACGACCCTAGAGAACAATCGATCCTTTAATCCCTTAGAGGTCACCTAGTCATAACCAAATACAACCTCCAATTAATGAAATCAACAATAATAGGGTCTTGACCTAAACCTCACTCCCGGGACCCCGAATTGTACCCAAAAAGTGAGTAGATTAACCTTAGGAATTGAAACCCCGAGCCAAAAACCCTCAAAAGTGCCCAAAATATGCACCAGGAAAAATAGGGTAGCGCTACAACGCTTCCCCCCCAGCGCTACAACCAGGGGAAAATTTGCCCTGGCTAGCGCTGTAGCGCTACCCTTTGGGCGCTGTAGCGCTAGCACCAGGCAGATTCATCCTGGTTTTAGCCTCCTTTGAATCCTCCATTTCCAACCTAAAAATCAAGCTTCCAAACTCCATTTAAACCCCCAAATGAACCCAAATACCATCTACACATGACCTAGGCATCACAACCCAAGTAACCCTAGCCAAAACTTCCATCAAACTCTCAACTTTCCAATTCAAAACTCAAACTGAAAACCAAATGAAAACAAAGCAAGAACTAAGGTTTTAATGGCTAGAAACTTACCTCAATCTCAGCTTAGCATCCTCTTCAATGGTGGAACACAACCCTAGCTTATCACAGCTTGGTTCCCTGGCTTGGTTCCTTAAAATAAAGCTTCAAAATTCAAGAAGAAATGGAGAGAAAATGGTGTACGGGAGAAGGAAGAGGAGGTGCTATGTTTAGGTTCACTTCCATAGCCTTCTAATGGCTAATTATAAGCTTAGGGTGAAAAGACCTAAATGCCCTCATGCCTAAATAAAAGCCTCAACAATCACCAAGGGAAAAATCGTCCTTTCCTGCCTATGTCGTTAATCAAAATTAACACCCTCCAATTCTCGCTATTCTCAATATTCTTAAATGACAATAAATCATATCCCATTACCCTTTAATTTTCGACAATGTTCAAATCCTCAAATCACCCCGAGCCTCGAAATTAACCCCGTTATGACTAGACTGAAAACTTGCATTCAAAGATCGTCTCATGCCGAATGGCTCGAAAAAATCCACATATAATGTGGTATTATTTATAATTCACCCACACGCATGAAAATACACAATCACGCCCTCAATGGGCCAAATTACCAAAATTCCCTTATAATTAAAAATGGACCCATATGCATGCATTTATCATCATATCATAATATAATTCACATAAACATGCATATAATCATTTAATAATATAATAAATCAATTATGGCCCTCCCGGCCTCCTAATCAAGGTCCTAAACCTTATTAGGAAATTTGGGGCATTACAACCTTGATGCTAGACTTTCAGCGCGTGGGTAAGTCGTCCTTCTTCATTTTTCATCTAGCCCTATGTTTAGTTTATTGGAAACTCACGTTCCTGTGAATTAGTCCATATGCTCCAGCTTGGCTCACTATGTCGATCCTGGATAGAAAAGTATTATGCCACCCTTAGTGTTGAGGAGCTGGATGTGGGAGGCTTCGTGACCACGGAGAACCTTCGACTGGTCAAGCAGATTGCCGCCCACCAATCAATAGACGACCCTAGCTTTAGGGGGCTGCAATGTGAGATGGATCCTACCCTGAGAGAGGACCTAGCTCTTATTCACATCGAGGAAATAGAGGTCGTCGTGAAGGCGGACGCGAAGAAAAAGAAAACGGAGCAGGCACGCCATGAGAAGTGGGTCGAGTCTGAGGAATTGGATGCCCTTCTCGAGGGGAGGTAGCCCAACACTGGAGCTCTCGGAGCTAATATTTTGGGTCAAGGTAAAACGCCTCCGGTTTTAACTTACACCCCTCATATTGAGAGCTTAGTTAGGAATAGGCAACAGTACCAGGATTATTTGACTGGGACTGTTAGCGATGTGGGGCTTCCTTTCCCCATTGCTGTAGACACGCTGACCCTCGTGTACTCATCCTGGTTCCTTCAGTACGATAGCTTTTTGGGCCCAGATGACATGGGGGACCAAATTCATTCTTTTGCACTAGGAAAGTTGAGTCATGCCCATTCCATGGATAAGGGTTTGTCCCGGAGGACTTTAGACTTACATGTTTCCTTTACATTTGTCTGTCACCCCCATTCCTTTACGTTACTAATCCGTTTTTTATTCCTATCTCAGGTGACCTGGACATGTCGAATCTCGTGGCCAAAATGAAGGAGATGATCGAGGCTAGGGCTGTTGTGGCCAAGTCCTCAGCAAAAAAAAAAAAAAAAACTGCCAAGGGCTCGGCCAAGAAGAATATAATAGAGCTAATACTCGGGGACTCACAACCGTACCTAGGAGCCCGAAGGAGTTCAAGCTGTAGCATTGGTCCCGGCGGTGTCTGGGCAGCGCCCATCCCAACCTGTTCCTCTCTAGGTCATTAATTTGGAGCAGGAGCCTTCGAAAGGAGGTGGAAGGAGTAAATGGAAAACAAACTCTGTTGCCCTAGAGTCCTCGAAGCGGGCCAAGAAGGAAAAGACCAAGGATTTCTCCTTGGCATAGGAGCATTCCTATGGTGAGAGCCTTGTTATTACGACAGAGCTCTCGGATGCTCCCGAGCTTCTCATCAACCCGACCCTTCCTGGGGAGGAGGATTCAATCATCCTAGAGGAGAGGATGAAGATGGTGACCCGAGCCTTGGATGAGGGGCACGATAAATGGGACGAGGTAGCCCGGGCCTTGCTCCTCCGCCGGAAGGTGGAGCATTTTGAACATCCAGAGGCCTCAACGCCCCTCAGCAAATTGTGGATCGGCTGGAAGCCGAGATGGGTTTTCGGCCTAAGTTGGGGCAGGACACAACCCCACTTGCTGCGGACATACTGGCCCAGGTGGGGACTACAATGTCCACCCTTCAGCTTAAACGCTATGCCACCTTGGCGAGAAAAGAAGCATTCTTCGTCTCTCAGGCCATCTGTCATCAAGTCACTGTGGCAAGCCACTTATCTATTTTATTTCTTTAATATCATTGTCCTTTTGTGTATTCTAACTTTGCTTTGTTCCAGGATGCCTTGCTGGCTCACAGGAACGCGAAACTGATGGCAGAGCTAGCAATGAAGTTGGAGATGACCCAAATGGAGCTGGAGGGGGCTGTCAATCAACGCGAAGCTGCCAGGGAAGCCTACGCCAATGAGGCTACCCGTGTCCAGTATGAGCATGAGAAGGCTCTGTCCCGGAGAGATGCCGAACACAAGAAATTGGTCGAGAATCTAGAGGCAGAGCTATCCCGTTCTCGCGGCTCGGAGGCTTCTACCAAGGCGCTCTTGGAGGCGGCCGAGGCCCAAATTTTCCAAGAGAGGGAAAAGGTAGTGTTTCTCGGGGCACAAAACCAGGCTTTGGAGGCCATGGCCTAGCTGGAGATGAAGCGGAGCGAGAAGGCTCGTAAGGAGAAGGAGTAGGCTGACGAATTGTTGGTGGCCAAATTTGATGAGGCCGTTTACATGGCTTGGCTCCACGATTAGAATATGAATCTCCTCCTCTATCCAGATCTGGCTGTGAAGAGGGTCAAGCTTGAAGCCAAGGAAAAGGAGGATGCGGCGCTTCTTGCTGGGGATCAGGAAGATGAGAACGCTCCAGACGTCCCAGAGCAGAACGAAGCCTAGGCCTGGGCCTAAGCCTTTGTACTTTAATTTAGGGCTCCCTATTTCCTTTTCTTTGTTTTTGTAAACCTATTATTTTTATGGGCGCAAGTGCATCGAAGACAATTGCTTATCCATCCGTATTGTTATTATTTTTGTTTTTGCACAATGGTTCCGGCTTTATATTCATTTATTTTTCTCAAAAATTCACTAAGTGTTTTACCACTATGTATGAATTGAGATTAAATGTGGCATCCTAGTTCCAATGGACAGGACCATTAGGGGAAACCAAAGTTCCAGTCTCGACGACCTGGGTTGTTTTGGACTTAGCAAATATAACTTAACTGGTTTATCCTGACTTTATGGTATAGGTTCCAACGACCTGGACCGTTATGAGTTTCTTAGATATGACTCAGTTTATTAATTTATTTTGAACCTGAGGTTTAGGTGCCAACGGCCTGGACCGTTAAGGAGTTATCAACTGTCATCTGCTTAATCTGCCCTGATTCTGATGTTTAGGTTCTAATGCCCTGGACCATTAAAAATATGACTTAGGTAGAAATTACTTGATTAACTTATCTCGATCCTGAGGTTCAGGTTCCAACGACCTGGGCCGTTTACAAGACTAAACTTAATAAATTTAAAACCTAAGATTTAAGTTCCAACGGTCCTGGACCGTTCTAGGGGAACCTTGATTAGACTATCCCATACCATGTTAGGTCCGGACCAACTTTTTTGGGAGTTGGGTTTTGAATCCCCGGACCATATGGATCCAGGTTAGGACTGGGCTTTGAGCCTTGCATCCTTTTTAAGGAGTTGGATTTTGAACCTTCTGGAAAATATGGGTCCGGGCTAGGACTGGGCTTTGAGCCTTGTGTCCTTTTCTGGTTGAACCCCTCCAGACCACATAGATTATGGTTAGGACTGGGCTTTGAGCCTTGCATCCTTTTTTGCTGGGAGTTGGGTTTTGAACCCCATGTCTACACAAGTTTGGATTAGGACTAAGCTCTGAGCTTTGCATCCTTTTTTGTTCTTAATCCTGGACTTGTGTAGATTGTGCTACCCCCCAATTGACCAAAGAGGGTAGTCTTAGGTCACTTGTTCGTGTAAAAATTAAAGACGGACATGAACTTTTTATTTTCTTACAACATTTCTTATGGTGTATTTTCCACACCATTTTCATTAAAAAAGAAATGGCCCTGGGGCATATATTACTTGAAATTAAAAATGTTAGAAAGAGGATAATTAGATCCTTCGGACTACTGATAGTATTGGCGGAGGTGTTCTGCGTTCCAGGCCCTTGGGACCTCTGTTCCGTCTAGCTGATTTAAGAGATATGTTCCCGGACATACTTCGTTTTGGATCTCATAGGGTCCTTCCCAGTTTGGTGCTAGAACCCCCACTCCCGGATCTTGAGATGCAGGTGTAACGCCCTAAACTCCAAGGGCCGTTACGGTGTGCCTTATAAACAGTGCTAAACTTGTTAATCGAGTCATTTGGCCAAAATCGTGTAACTAAGTATGATTAGCAGTTTAGGGATTAAAATTTTTGGTTAAGATATAACGTTTCATTATAACGTTTACTGTATACGTTGGGGTCCCAAAAATATAATTTAAAGAACTATTACAAGAAAATATTTACAACTAGCCGATCTAAGCGGCATAGGGTTTAACCCTAGTTCCTCCTTCAACCCTCGACCGTGGCGGTCGAGTAGCCGCATATGTGCACATCGTCACCTAAGCTCTCCAACTCAAGGATGGTCCAGCTTTCTTTTGCCTTTACCTGCACCACATAGCACCCGTGAGCCGAAGCCCAGCAAGAAAAACTTAATATGCTCATGAACAGTAATAACATGTCATCAAATCATAAGGCACACGCCTAGCAAATATAGCCCTACTCAAGCAGGCAAATAAGTTCGAATAATGCACAAGTGACCGATTAACAAGTCACTAACAGGGGGTCTGTACCTTTAAACGAGTGACTAATTATCAAGTCACTAACAGGGGGTCAGTACCTTTAAACGAGTGACTAATCATCAAGTCACTAACATGGGATTCCGCTCCCTCAGCCATGTGACAAAATAGTCACCTAGACCTTTGGCCTTGGCTCTGAGTAACTAGTCCTAGACTAGTCAAGCGCTTATAATTGTCATTGAGCTTAGGGTCAGTCCATCATTAATACCCCATATGAGTCATTCAATGGTGATGTCGATTAGATCTAATCGTTTATCGGCCCTGCGTTCTTGACGCTTATGCCGTTTCTGATTCTCAGGTCAGTAATACGCGACCAGTGCCGAATCTGAATAGTCAGTGCCATACGCAAGTAAGCAATGCTACCAAACATATATCATATGTCAAATATCCGAATATAGGGCATTCAACATGCTTACTTAACAATTGCTAGCATAATTAGGATCATGCATAAACACAGAGGCTCAAGCTCTGAACAATCTCATATTCAATACTCATAGCATGCCCTAATCACATGTTTCTCGTGGAACACATGCATCACATTTAATCACTTGATATGCCTCAACAATAACCACGCATGTCACATTTATACATCCAACATTCATCAGGAATAACCATGCATGTCATATATATAGGGTGTATTTTTCTTACCTTTGGTCCAAGCACAGGTTACCAATAAACAAGCCACAAGCACGATCCTTACTCCAAGCCTCTAGTGATAACCTAGTCACAACCATAAACGGTGATCCAATAAGTTCAAGTTCTAAAACCAATCCCGGAACCAAGACCTAGCCTCCAAGTCATCAAACCCCACTAATCCGGGTAGTAGGAATGATCCCGAGGCCTAAGGTTTGAGTTCCTAAGCGTAAAACATCATTTCAGCCATAAATACCCTCAAGAGCCGCGGCCCCCAGCCAGAATAGAGGCATCAGGGGCAAGCGCTGTGATTCCCTACACCTAGTGCCACGGCCCCCAGAGCTCCCAAAGTCTTCCTCCTGCTTCATCGAGCTTGGGCCACGGTGCCCAAGAACAGGGCTGCGGCCCAACCTCGGACCAGCCAATCTTCTCTGACTTTAACCTTTTAAAACCTCCCAAAAACATATCCAAACATCTCCAAACTCAAAAATCAAAGTTCCCAACACATCCCCATGATCCAAAACCCATAAAACCCAAGTCTCAAATCTAACAAAAACTCATCAAAACACAAAGTCCAATTCAAGCTTAAAAACTTTAAAAAACTTAGAACTTAAAACTTGAATTACCTCCGATTGAGCTGTTTCCAACTAAATCCTCCGGCTAATAAGCTTCTTATCTTTCCTAGGATCGCTATGCCTCGATCCTCGCTTAAATCCGAGTCCTAGAACTCAAGTTACCTTCGAAAACACAATCAGGGAATGAAAATAGAACTTTGAGGGAGAGAGAACGTACAGAACGTTCTTTTTATTTCTTAAAAGGTTACTTAAAGCTTAAGTAGCCTCAACCAAATCCTAACAGTCGGGGTCCCGAAAACATCCCCGGGGACAAAATAGTCAAAACCTCCAGAATTTCCCCATGATCTTACTAACTCCCAATTTATCACCAAATATTCATTCTCATTACCCAATAACCCAGTAATGCTCTAAATACCCCTTGACTCACTTCGAGTCAAGAATAAATCCCAATGTGACTTTCCCACTAGCTTACCTCCTAGGATCATCTCGTGTTGGGTAACCCCGGCTTAACCAAATAATAATAAAGCACCACACACATATCACATATATGCCAAATATGCCCGAAATGGCCAAAATATGAAAATCACCCAATTACTCAGAAATGGGTTCACATGAAATGCGCCGGCAAAAACAAAGATTTTTGCCGGCGTTACCTTTGCCGGCGCAATTTCGACTTGCGCCGGCAAAATTTTAACACTATAATAGAAGTGACTTTTGCCAGCGCAATTCACCTAACGCGCCGGCAAAATTCAACGTGAAATTAATGTTGTGCACGTTTTCAAGGACGTAGGTGACCAGACTTTTGCCGGCGCGTTTTGTTGCGCCGGCAAAAGTCTAAAAATACGTCGGTAAAGGCATGCTTATTTAAACGGTGTCGTTTTGAACTAGGGTTTCTCTGATAGACTTTTGTCGGCGCATTTTCATAACGATATAGCTCAGCCGCCCGAGCCTTCTTCCCCATTTTTTTTTTTCAATTTCTCAATTTTCTCTCATCTTCACCATTTTCCTCTCTTCTTCAACGACATCACCCCTCATTTTCCCTCTCAAGGTAAGCTCAAGGTAAGTTATTTTATTTTCTTCATTGTTTGTTTGTTTTGCCCATGAATTTTCCCTCTCATTTCTATTTTTTTTCTCAGTTGTACACCAGACCACCCCGCCACCACCGAACCACCACGTCGACTGGACCTCCACAAAATTTGGTATATACAAATATATATATATATTATATATATAAACTGATATATATTATATATTATATATAATCTGATATATATATTATATTATATATTATATAATCTGATATATATTATATATTTAAACTGATATACATATATATATTTAAACTGGTATATATATTTATATAAACTGATATATATATTTATAAATATAATTGATGTACATGTTTAGAGACATAAATTCCCTATTAATGGAATTAACTGCACTTACCATATATATCAACAACATCTTCATGATTTTGATTTAGATATGGATTTTCATGACCAAATTTACTTTAGCCCACTTGCTCCCTGATACAGGAACAAAATTAATTACATTCTTTTTCAATCACTGGCCTGCAGTTATTAATGATAGGATGTTGGCAGATAGATACGTGCTTTTTATTGTGCAGACTGAGATGACCGAGCATCGAGCATCCCAGAGTACGACCCCTGTATCATCTGCTGCTTCTTGTGTCGGCGATAATGTCGACGGTCAGTTCCCGCCTGATATGGATATTGTCACGGATGTCCTTGGACCCCGCTCGCGTTATAAGAAAGGGTGGGGGGTTGCCTAGGTTGAAGGCAATTGGCGCAAAGAGGGCAGCATCTTCGTCAACTTCTCAAATGTTCGGGCAATTGCCACCTGAAGTGGACACCATTTTGTAGCGAAGTCAGGACATTATGCTAGAAAATCTGAACCTAAACAAGCATACGACTAAACTTGAGAGTCGTCAACGGCGTCAAGATCTCCTGCTCAGTGCTTTGTTGAAGCAGGTTGGTGAAATGGCTCCTGGTTTTACTGTTGACTTACCAGAACAGGATTCGGACGAGGACAATGATGCTGACGGGGGCGGGGATGATGAGGCGGGCAATACTCATTTATAGAACTTATTTATTTATTTAAAGTTTAATTTATTAGACATTTATTTATTTTACTAAACTACTTTTATATTTTCATGTTTGGTGGAGACAATAAATATTAATAGTTGTAATTTTTTTTATTTATTTATAAAATTTTAATTTTATTTCTAATTAAATAATATTACTAAAAAATTAAATAATTATTAATATATTAAAATCGAAATTTATTAATTAATATTAATATATTGAAAATAAAATTAGTAATATAATAAAAAAAATTATTTAAAAAATACTTTTACCGGCGCAAAATTACGTCGGCAAAAGTCTCAACCCTCACTGCATATATACACCTTTCTCGGCGCAAAAATGCGCCACTAAAAGAGTCATCTTTTGCCGGCGCATTTTTGCACCGCTAAAAGTGTTTTCCACAACAACGCGACAAAATTTTTGCCGGCGCATCCTTATTTTTTCCGGCGCATTTTTTTGTCGCCAAAAAATACCATTGCCAGCACATTACGTTTTGCGTCGGCAAAAGTGAAATTAGCGACGGGGGTATGTCGTGGACCTTTGCCGGCGCAAAACCTTACTTTTGTCGGCGCAAATTTGCGCCGACAAAAGTGAGGTTTTTTGTAGTGTAGGGAGGGAAGGAGAAGAAGAAAGAAAAGGAGGAGAGGAAGAAGAGAATGAAGGATTCAATACAAGGGTATGTATTTTTTGTATTTGTGGTTTTCAATCCTCTCTTCTTTTTCTTTCTTGAGTTTTGATGAGTTATTGTTGTGGTTTGTTGGTGTTCTTCTTTTCTCTTGGTGGATTTCGAAAAGCCCTAGGCTTGAACAAGTGGTGGCTATAATTTTGGGTTGGTCACTTTTGTGTTCTTGATTTCACAATCAAGTGAGGTAATGAGATTTCTAACCGTTTTGTTGTTATGATTTGGGTTGTATTGGTTGATTGATATTTTGGCTTTGATACATGAAGGGTTGGCCTAGGTGTGTGGCTCTATGATTTCATGTGGTTTTGGTGTTAGGCATCATATTATTATTGGTCATGGGAAAATTGTGTTATGGTTAAACTATGAAAAAGTTTTGTTTCTATTTGTATAAGATGAGATTGGGTGAAAGATAAAAGTTAGAAGTTTTACTATTTTATGTGTATTGGTTTCGTTTTATGGGCATGTTTAGGTTTATGATTGTTTGTGACTTTGAATATGGATTTCTATTGGCTATGAAACTATGTTGATCTCTTGTTATATGAATTGTTTGATCTTAGGATCTTGAGTATGATGATATTGATGTTATGATATCTATGTGAAAGCATGCAAGGGTTTGGTTTTGATCCACTAAATATGATGATCTTGGTATTTTATGTTTATGAGAATGAGGGTTTTGGCCTATAGGGCATTGATGCATGATTGTGTTTTTTTTTTCACCTATACTTGTTAGGAACATGCTAGGTTAATGTAAAGGTATATATGAATATTGGAGTTGTATGCTAATAATGCATGTTGTCTTTATTATTTTGTTGGGTGGCATGTATGAACTCATTGGAAATATAATAGGGTGTTGTAAGGTTTTAAATGAATATGTGTTAGTTATTTTATTTTCAATTATTTGTATAATAGGAGCATGTTAGGATTTGTGATTTATTTGTGCTAATTAAACATGCATGATTTTGTATGAATCTTGTGAGGCATGATGCAAAAGAAGAATTTTATGATGATTTATGCTTGCTGATTTTTGGTGTCTAAGTGGTTCGTATATGATGAAAATAATGATTTGGATGTTTAAATAATTTGGCTAATGTTTTGATGTTTCAAGAAATTAAGTGGAAGGTTTTAAGATTCCTTGAAATGATATTTTTGCACAAATTATTACCTACAGATTTTTTTTTTTATTTTTTAGAAAATATTGAGTGTTAAACATAAAAATGGTGATTTTGAGAATAAAGATAGTTGCTGGAATTTTTGTAAAAAAAAGTGAAGTTGTATTTTTAATAAAAGAAATTTGGTGAGTATCTTGAAATAAATTAATACCCTAAACTATGGTAATATTAAAAGTGGTATTTTTAATGTAATATGAGTGTCTATTTTAATAGTTATGATTTTTTATTAAGAAAAATGTTGAATTTAGTTCACTTGTGAATTTTAAGTAAATTAAATTATGGCTGAAAGTTTAGTTAAATATTTATAAAAATAATTATTGGATTTTTCACATATGAATTTATTCTATTTTAAAATTAATATTTAAAAACAACACAAGTAAAAAAAAAAAGTAATTTTCCACATCTAAAAATTATATTTTTCTCACATTAAACTTGTAAATTTGTTAATTGGTTTATAATGTTATTTTCTAAATAAACATGTTAAATTATGAGAATTTTACATAATTTTTTAGTTTTGGTTATTTTACGGAATTTAAAAGTAAGTAATGGAGTTATTATATTTTAAATGATTAAATAAATTATTTTATGAAATAAAATAATGTCTTGAGAGATTTAATTAACCTAGTAATTTTAAGAAGATAAAATAATGGTAAACAAAGTATGTTACAAGTTTATTATTTTGAAAACGATAGAAGTAAGACGCGTAGAATTATCGTTTTAAACGCCACGTTTACGCAACGTTCCCACGTATGCATGTCGCATGCAAATTCACTTTTACGTTAAAAAATATGTCTATTATGCAACCATGTAGTTTTTATAGAAAGATCATGCATGCAATATAGGTAGAATGTGCATTATTCTTTTATGACCTTATGTGTAATTATGCATTGTTGTATGTTGCGAGTAACTCTCACCATGTGTGCATGACCCATGCACACATGAGTTATATGAGTGGGCAAAATAGAGATTATGTGAAGCTAAGCAATGTTATTTTGATTATGGTATAGGCTCGTTGAGAATTTGTCATTTTACTTAGCTTGGACCTAAGGTAAGGAAGTTAGATAGAATTTTGTTTATTTATGCTGTGAATGGTAAGACTGTTCGTATGAATGAAAATGTAATGAATTATGAAATGCTATAATATGATGATATGTTGGATTGTATGATTGCTGTATGATATGAATGGATGTTAGCGTGATGAACACGACACTTCAAATAAAGGGGTTACTAAGGATATGAAGACGTAATCGAGTTATATGTAATGGTTGTTAGCGTGTTGAACGTGACACAACAAGGGGTTACAAAGGATATGAAGGCGTAACCGAGTTATATGTAATGGTTGTTAGCGTGTTGAACGTGACACAACAAAGGAGTTACTAAGGATATGAAGACGTAACCCGACTTACTAAGGATATAAAGACGTAACTCCAAGGGCGGACGCGCCGATGTTATTCAAGGACCAAAGATCCTGTTTACCTCAAAGGGTGACATGGACAAGTTAGCGGGCCATGCTCACAAGGAAAATGTTTATGATGATGTTATGATGTTTATGCTATGATGATGCTATGATGTTTATGTTATGATGATGTTATGATGATGTTATGATGTTTATGCTATGATGATGCTATGATGTTTATGTTATGATGATGTTATGATAATGAAATTAATGTTGACGTGATTATGTTTATGTTTATGATATTGACACCATTATGACAATGATGCTATGATGTATAAAGATGGACGAATGTGTTTGTGACTTGTTGTATCTTACTTGTTTGTTGTTTGTACTTTCTTATTGGGCTTTTAGCTCACCCCTTCCTTTCCCTTCCAGGTAGCAAATAGGTTTCTCTATGACACACGTGGTGATGTGGGGAGTTCTGTCGTCCTGGTGTGTATGGCGTGGGGGCATCCTATGGACGAGAAACGATCAGTTTAAAACGCCATTTTCTTTTAATAATGTTATGTTTAATGGGACTTTTTAAAACTTATCAGTGAGACTTGAACTTTTGGTTGTTTTAGAACTTTGCATGAAAACTGATATTTTGTTTTTAAACTATTGGGCCCAACTTGCACGTTTTAAGAAAGACCCCACTGAAATCTTTATAATAAGTGACTTTCTCTTATAAATCAATGAATATGTGAATGTTTTACAAAGCACTAGACTAGGATGTTTTTACATATGGTATCAGAGACATGTTGTCCATGTTTCCAATGACCCTCCCCATACACGCTAAAGATGGGAAGATCTCACCTCACCGCGTCGTAAGTATTTGTTCTATATGTTATCGTTTCCTTTCTGCTTTTAAATTTTTTTAGTTTTGTAATTGTTGTGTAGAAAGTATGTCTCTAGTAATTAGGACTTCTAGAAATAAAATTCTCGATGGGCTCAGTGGAATCTCAAGGGTTCATATAGATGATGTAAACGCAGAGATGAGTGGATATGAGCTCCCTAAAAGATGTTTGTTGAGAATGAATGTATTTAATGGATGAGATGCATCATAGGAAATCGCAAGTATGACACTATCAAGTTTAAAGTAAAGCGAATAATGGATTACGTCAATTATAATATAACTGGACACTATCAAGATCAAAGGACACATATGCTTTACGACACGATTGTTAATATAGACATAGGTTAGGGAGTTTACTCCATAACATTGTCTTGCGAGGTGATGTTGTTAACTAGATAGATACGTGGAGTAGCAGAGGAGCACACAAAGTGGACACGCCACAACATTTAGTAACAAACAACACCAAAACCTCAATGGAGTAAATTGAGACTATGGTGGCGGAGAGGCGAGTAAATCCACGATAACATAGTTCAACATAGAGGACAATGACAAGCTATGAACTGATGCAACAATGAGGATAAGTAATGAGTTGCGACATGAAAAAATAAGACAAAGGCTACTAGTACAGACTAAGAATTTCCAGGGACAACAAGATAATTAGCAATCCTAAAAGTAGTTGCTAGAATTTGGTGGGACATGGTTAAGAAGACACACACTTTAGACACCATCACCTGGGCTGACTTTGTACAAGTTTTCAACAAAAAGTACTACAATGCTACATTACTAGAAACTAGAGTTAATGAGTTTGTGACACTGACACAAGGTAGTCTTCCAGTCACATAGTATGCCTAGAAGTTTGACAGAATGGCAAGGTTTGCACCTAAGATAGTCTCAATGAGGTCATGAGTGTTTAAGGATTCATACGGGGACTGAAGCCTATGATTGCCAGAGATGTCAAAATGACCAGTACAGAGCTAGTTAGCTATGCTGAGATTCTAGACAAAGCTTTAGACATTGAATATATCACAACAACCGCAACAGTCGAAATGATGATGAAAACCGTGGGAATCACCAAAGCAATAAAGTTGAGCACCCCAGCTGTCCTAAATGTTCGAAACGACACCCAGGAGAATGACAGGCTGGTACCAATAAATGTTTCAAGTGCGGCCAGGCAGGTCTTGTGAGAAAGAATTGGCCACAATAGAAAGTGAGACAGAACAACAAAAACTATCTGGTGCCAGCAAGGGTTTTCGCCTTAACCCAGAATGAAGCGGCCAATAGCAACACTGTAGTTACAGGTCAGCTCCCTATATCTGGTACGATGTGTAGAGTCTTAATTGATTCTGGAGCGACTCATTCTTATGTTTCCATGAATGTGATTGATAGACTGAATATGCCTTGTAAGATGTTTGAACACACCTCTCTTTTCCTTATGGCACCTTTGCCTTTAGAAGGATGTCGTTTGGGCTATGCAATGCCCCCGCCACTTTCCAACGTTGTATGATGGAAATATTTTCAGATATGGTGGAGAAGTCTCTTGAAGTCGTCATGGATGATTTTTCAGTATTTGGGGAGTCTTTTGACACTTGTTTGGCTAACTTGGAGCAAGTTTTAGCAAGATGTGAAGAAAAGAATTTAGTACTCAATTGGGAAAAATGCCATTTCATGGTGCAAGAAGGCATTGTGTTGGGCCACATAATTTCTAACAAGGGCATAGAAGTGGATAGAGCAAAGCTGGAAGTCATTGAAAAATTACCACCACTTACTACAGTCAAGGGGATTAGAAGCTTTTTGGGGCACGCGGGCTTCTATAGGAGGTTTATAAAAGGTTTTTCAAAGATTTCTAAGCCCCTTTGTTCCTTACTTGAAAAAATCGCGCATTTGAGTTCACCAAGGAGTGTCAAGAAGCATTTGTGACTTTAAAAAAGGCTCTTATCACCACACCCATCATTGTAGCTCCGGATTGGTCTCTCCCCTTTGAATTGATGTGTGATGCTAGTGACTTTGCTGTGGGTGCCGTACTTGGGCAGCGAAAAGAAAAGGTTTTTCATTCCATTTACTATGCAAGCAAGACATTAGCCGATGCCCAATTGAACTATACCACCACCGAGAAAGAGCTTTTGGCGGTGGTGTTTGCTTTTGAAAAGTTTAGAACTTATCTTGTGGGGACTAAAGTGGTGGTTTACACTGATCATTCAGTGATCAAATATCTAATTGCCAAGAAGGATGCTAAGCCAAGACTTATTCGATGGGTGTTGCTTCTTCAAGAATTTGACTTGGAAATTCGGGATAGAAAAGGAACGGAGAACCAAGTGGCTGGCCATTTATCTAGACTTGAAGCTAGAAGTGAAAAGCAAAAGGAAGGGCCTATTAAAGAGACATTTCCCGATGAGAAATTGTTGGTTGTGAACCAAACCACTACTCCATGGTACGCTGATTTTGTCAACTATTTGGTGAGTGGTTTGTAGCCACCTGATTTGAATAGGCAGTAGCTCAAGAAGTTCTTTCATGATGTGAGATTTTATTATTGAGATGAGTCCTATTTGTACAAACAATGTTTAGATCGAATCATGAGGTGTTGTGTTCATAAGGATGAATTTTCAAGCATACTTAAGCATTGTCATTCAGCTCCTTATGGTGGACATTTTGGTGAGCAAAGGACAGCCGCTAAGGTTTTTCAATCGGGGTACTTTTGGCCTTCTGTCTTCAAGGATGCTCATGAATTTGCTAAGAGATGTGACCGTTGCCAGCATGTTGAAAATATTTCAGCAAGGAGTGAAATGCCTTTAAATAGCATCCTTGAAGTGGAATTGTTCGATGTTTGGGGAATCGACTTCATGGGGCCATTTCCACCATCATTTGGGAATTTGTATATCTTGGTGGCAGTTGACTACGTCTCTAAGTGGGTTGAAGCAGTGGCAAGTCTTACTAATGATTCCAAGGTGGTCATGAAGTTCTTACATAAGCATGTGTTCACTCGTTTTGGCACTCCAAGGGCACTTATAAGTAATGAAGGAACCCACTTTGTGAACAAGATTTTGGCAGCTTTGTTAGCCAAATATAGAGTGAAGCACAAGATTGCCACCGCCTACCACCCCCAAACAAATGGTCAAGCGGAAATATCTAATAGAGAGATCAAAGGAATCCTAGAGAAAGTGGTGAATCCTAGTAGAAAGGATTGGTCTCAGCGATTGGATGATGCTCTTTGGGCCTATAGAATGGCTTTCAAAACCCTTTTGGGTATGTCACTGTATCGTTTGGTTTTTGGGAAAGCTTGCCATTTGCCCGTTGAGTTGGAGCATAAGGCATATTGGGCCACCAAGAAGTTAAATATGGATCTCCAAGCTGCTGGAGAAGCTCGAAAGTTATAGTTAAATGACCTGGAAGAGATGAAGTTGTTCTCCTATGAAAATGCTAAGTTATACAAGGAGAAAACTAAGAGGTGGCATGATCAGAAAATTCAAGCTCGAGTCTTTGAGAAGGGGCAGAAAGTGTTACTCTTCAACTCGCACTTGAAGTTGTTTCCAGGCAAGTTGAAGTCCCGTTGGTCAGGCCCATTCACTGTGGTGAAAGTTTACCCCTTTGGAGCAGTTGAAGTTCAGGAAGATCAATTCGGAAGGGAGTTTAAAGTGAATGGGCAGCGACTAAAACATTATTGGGGAGGTGAGGTCGACCGCGAGAAGACCTCCATCACTTTGGAGGATCCTTAAAGCTGTTGTTGTTTTGGATTGTCAAGTGATTCATGCACTAATTTAAAGACAACCCAAAAAGAAGCAAGTGTAAAGTGATAGTGTCTATAGAAAAAAGAAAGAAAAGAAATATATATATATATATATATACATATGAGTGTTTTTAATTATTTTTATTTTTAATTTTAATTTTTGTAATTTTAATTCCATTTTATTGTGATGTTTTGGAGTGGTTTTATGTGTATTTTGGTGTTTCAGGTGTTAAGAAAGCAAGAAATAAAGTGTTTTGGAAGTGATTTTAGAGTCTGATGGTTTTGCGAGATTTTTGCTTTAGCGAAATGGCCGCAAATATTTCCGAAAAAAAGGGGTTACGTCAAGTTATAATTGTTGAAGCAAAGTTTAAGCAAAATGGTAGTAATCTTGGTAGAGAAAAAAATCCTAGGTCGTGATTTCATTCAGAGGTATATATATATAATACTATATGTATATATATATATAAAAGTTTATATATATTATTATATACATATAAGAATATTTAAAAAAATAAAAAACATATATATAATAATAATAAATATAGTAATATATTTATTTACAATTTTTTTATACATATAACGAAAAATATATATATAATATAGTAAAAATTTATATATAATATAAGTTTATATAACCTATACAATGTATGAAATATATGTATATATATATAATATCAATAAAATTTATATTATATATAAAATGTATATTTATATATGCATCTAAATGATCTGATGCCCTACTTCCCCCATTATCATCTTCCCCACCTACGAGAAGCACTCAAGCCACCCATTCCCCCCAATCTCACCAGACGCAGCCACAACCCCAGGCGCCCCTGCCCTTCGTGCGCCTCAGCTGAGTGAACCACGACCCCAGACGCCTAGGCGCGCCACTCCAGTCACAACTGAACCCAGGTGTGACCCCAACTCTCGACACCTAGGCAACCAACAGCTCACGAGCCACACGTTGGCTGGGTTTCCCAGCAGTCACCCCTCGGCACCCAGGTGCGGCTCTATGCGCGCATCATGTACATCAGGCGCATTTTTGGTCAGTTGCTGCTCCAAACCCGCAGCACTCAGGCGCCATTTGCTTGGGTCACTTCAAGCTTGTGCACTTCTAGCCCAGTCCGAGCCTAGACGTCTCCAAGTCGAGTCTCAACCATTTCTCTTCATCAAGCCACTAAAAAATATTAGGGTATTAATTTCCTTATCCTCATACAATTTGGTGAATTGGGGGGGGGGGGATTTGTTGATAAGCAGGATCTGTGTTGATTGGGTGCTGATTTTGCTGTCTTATTGCCGTGTGATTAAGTTGATCCTGTTTTGCCTAAAATGACCACTAAAACAAGAGCCCAGAGAAAGAAACCCAAATCTACCCCTCCATCCCCTGTCCCACCACCACACAAACCAAAATCTACACCAACCTCTACCCCACAAACAACCAAAAAGAAATCCAAAACCACCATTGCCCCATTAAAAGCCCCACAAATTCCCACTGCCCTTACTATTGCCTCCCCCAGCAACTATAAATGCTCCTACCCCAACAAAAACTACCCCGCCAGTCACAAAATCAACAACAACTCGTCCTAAATCGAAGAGAGCCACCAAACCCACATCCAATGCACCTACTCCAAAGAAACAAAAGGCCTCCTCTTCCACCAAAATTGCCTCCCAGCCAGCGACCAGTGCCGTACCGACCCCTTCCACCAAGAAAAACTCAACTCCTTCCGGCCCCACTAAAAAGTTTACTTCTGATCAAGCCAAAGCACAATACAAATCCATTAAAATCAAGAAGTTTCTCCAAGAAAAGGGCGTCTTACCCACCATTGTTGAGCTGCCAGAATTTATCAGCAGAGTCATTGAGTAGCACAACTAGGAGGTGTTATGTCAAAAGCCTGTGCAAGCTCTCATCCCACTGGTGCGAGAGTTCTATGCCAACATAGCCTCTGCTGAAAATTCTGAAGTGCTGGTTCGAGGCAAGGTTGTCTCCTTTGCTGGTGAGGCTATTAATTACCTCTTTTGGTTAGCCAGCGTTGAATGCACTGCATATAATGAGATGGCCTTGGCCCTTTCACCAGAAAACTTTGACAAGGCACTGCAACATGTTGCAGCCCCCGGAGTTCAGTGGTGCCTATCTTCTGGCGATGTCTCACTCTCTTGCACACCTCTTTTTTTTCCAGAAGCTGGAGTGTGGTTAAATTTTCTTAAGTGCCGCTTGTTGCCCACCACGCATGACACTACAGTGTCCAAGGAGAGGGTGCTCCTGCTATACTGTATACTGGTTGGGCTGAGTATCAATGTGGGCCAGTTGATCTCTAGGCAGATTGCTAGCTGTGCCGGGAATAAAAAAAGGAAGTTGTCTTTCCATCACTCATTACACAGCTGTGCATTAGAGCTAGGGTGCCTTTTGCCTCCACAGAGGATGTACTTTTCGAGCGTCGGGACATCGATTTCACTATCATTGGTCAGACTCGTGCGTCTACCTCAGCAGCTTAGCCCTCCACCATGCCTCCACCAGCTCCGCCCCTTGCTCTTGCCCTCATTGACCTCATTGCTCAGCAGAGGGAGATTCTTGGACGGCTGGTGTCCCTAGAAGCTTAGCACCATGACTACTGGAAGTACACTAAGCAGAGGGATGCTGCACTCATCAAGTCCCTCCAGTGAAACTTCACCAAACCAACCACTGCATTCCCAGTGTTCCCCAGCTCCATCTTGGAGGCTTGGCCCGCTTCAGTTGTTCCTGATGACCCTAGTCCTTCGGATGCTGACTCCGAGGACTAGGTGGAGGGAGCCTCTTTAACTCACCTTTTGATTTGTATTTATTATTCTGTACTTAATTCCTGTCTTGAACTATCTTGTTGTTTACCTTTCATTGTCTATTGTTTTGTATTGCTTCTGTGTTGTCTTGTTGATTCTTATGTTCTTGTCTTGTTGTTTAGTTAAACCTTTTTTGGATACTCTTTGCTTTTGTTCGTAGGTAACTAGGGGGCTCAATGACGATCTTGCAACACTTTAACAACACTTTTAAGTTGAATGACTTTCTTTCTTAACTTTTCAACTAAATTCTTTGAGTGTGAATATTGCTAGCCAATGATTGATGAGACTGTTTCTCTTTTTAGTATGTGCATAGCTTGATTAAACAATTTTGAGACCCTATACAGAGCTAGTTTCTTGTGAGAGCCTAAGTTTCTAGAATTACTTAGAGATTTTCCTTGAGGCAAAATCCTAGACAACACCACACCGATGACACGATTTAGGCCATCATTGGACCGTTTGAGCCTTTGAAGCCCACCTTATATGCATTTTTATCCCTAGTCACCCCATTTAACTTAAGTGTCACTTTTCTTTCTTAGCCACTCATTAGCCTACCTTTTTATATATATAATCACCTCTTTTCACCACACCCTTTTAACACCTTGATCTTTATAGGATTTATTTGTTGTGCATTTTGGGGGGTTGAGTTGAGTTAAGTGGGTGAGAGAAAATTGGGTGCGCATTTTCCTTTTCTTCTTTGGCTTGTTTTCACCATTGGGGACAATATTGATTTTAAGTTTGGGGGGAGAGTGTGCTCAATTTTCTTGTTCTCTTGCCATCTAGTAGTTTATTTTCATTCTAAAAAAAATTTAGAATATCCAAAAAGAAAAAAAAAATTAAAGAGTGCACTCCCTTGCATCAAATCATCTAAAAAAAAAAAAAGAAAGGAAAACAAAGAAAATCATAAAAGAAAAAGAAAGCAAAAGTATGTATGTTTGTAAATAAGTTTGGGGGTGTAACTCTTCAAATAAAGGAAAAGTTGTTTTAGTTTTTGTCTTTGTATGTTAGTAATAAAGGCTAGTGGCAAGATTTATATTGTGTTGTGGGATTTTCTTTGGGGAAAATTAATGTGTGCATTTATGTATTTAGGTCCTAGAAAGATTGAGGTGTTTGGGGTGATTTGAGCCAAAATTTATCTCTCTTATCCTACCTTCACCCTAGCCTATCATTACAAGCTTGATAAAGTCCTATTGATCTTTGGTGTGGTGTTTGTCTACATTAGTGGAGAGGGAATCACTAAGTAACTCATGGAGATATTATTTAAGCTTGAGCACCAAGGTCTAGCTTGATTTTTGGTGATTGAAATTGTTTAGGAAAAGCTATGCATGCACTAAAGGGTGTTGATGTAGTTTTTCGCCAACAGTGAATTATATGAATTACTAGGATGAATTAGTGCTTAATGATAAACCGTAATAAGAAAATGATAATACTCAAGGATGCTGGAAGTCAAGTACGAAGAGAAAAATGATCACTCCTTTTTACGTGGTTTGGAGGTTAAAATCCCCCCAGTCCACGAGTCAATATTATTACTGTTTCTCTCTCTTGCTATTTTTACAGAGTATTTGCATTACAGAAAGAATCCAACCCCTTGCACTACCCAGGATCCCGGTATTTATAGGAGAATGATCTCTGGGTAGGTATTGGGGTCATCTCGTGATCTCTTGATCCTTCACATCATTCCTGTGACATTGATGATTAATATCTAAATTTTACACTGAGGTGTGGTCTAATCAATCAGATAAAAAAGGTAATGGGCCGCATGGCCTTAATCAGGTGCATGATGTCTGATCACGCACGTTTAAATTGCATATTCGGGAATTTAGGAATTAAACAGACATGTGATGTCTGTTATAGGCACGTTTATATTGCGTGGTCAACTTTACAAAGACCCTGGCGTATGTCAGGCCTCTGAGGTACCACGAGCTTAATGTAAATCTAGCTCGTGTCTTTTGGTGTCATGTTTATGCAATGGTTCCAGGTGATAAGCTGCTAAATGATTCATCAGTTTGAGCTATTTTTTTAGGGGATCGTACCAAATCTCCCCAGATGAATGGTGAACACGTGGCGTATTGCTTATGGCCTTTTGTTAGTTTGCTATTCCCAAGCTGCCTCAACAAAGTACGTGCTGATATTTAGGGCGTTAATTTTCCCCCCAAGCCCCTGCTCGTGATCTATGACGTCACTTTTTGACTTTCATGGTGGGGGCTTTTAAACTTCCTTTTCGATTATCCATCCCCTGCCCACCATTTGAGTACTAGACACGTGGAACACCGTGATTAGCGCCTGCTCGGGCTTCGAGGATGGCATTAAATGGCCTGGCCACCTTTTTGCTGCCGTCTCATCTTTCGCATCATGACCCTCGTATCTCGTATTTTTTTTATTGGACGGTCCTCGTTTCCTAATGTCTTTTACGTATAAATAGGGCTGGCCATTTTCAGTACTCATAACCTTTTATTTGAAATTTTTCTTCATTTCCTCTCTTTCGAGTCTCAAAATCTCTTCTTCTTCTTCATCTGCTTAAAATCCCAAAAATACATATATTCTTGTCACAAAAACCCTCCGGAAGCCCAGTCTCGAGGATTCCTCCAGGACTTCTACCTCTATGTTGCTTGCAACCTTCTCTTGGAAAATACATTGTAAGTTTCCTATTTTTCGTGTGTTTCAGTTTCCTTTTTCTTTGCCATGAAAATTTACACTCCATAGTCATAAACAGTTGGTTGTTTCTGAATAAATTTGGTGCATAGGTTTCGAGTTTAGGCGTATTGAGTAGATCCTAAAGCACGTATAGATTGAGAGATTTCTGGGTAAAATTCTGGGTAAATTTCTGGTTAAGTTTAGGAAATGCCCACTCGGGGTATGGAAGGCGAGAGGTTTTTAGGGTATAAAACCGAGTAGCTTAAGGGTCACGCTTCTTGGGCGGTTTTTCTTTAAAACCCTATTCCCAAGGCAAGTAGTGGCCTGACTCGCCTGACACACGGATCCCTGAATATCAGGGGTCTATTGGAAAATCTAGGCGAGTGGCACAGGCAACGCGTTGCATCACGCGGGCTGATATTGGCATCAGCTCGTGTATTAAGACACCTCGCCTTTGTTTTTTTTTTCTTCTGTTCAAAAGTTCTACGTTGCCCACTAAAAACCCTGTCATTTTTATTCGATATGCGCTCTGATGGCACCAAAGAAAGGAGCATCTAAGAAGAACGCAGCTGGCTTGTCGTATCAGCAGCTCCGCAAGGGGAAGGAGGTCGTCCCTGACTCCCCCCTTCCTGAGTTTGGTCCCGTGGTGGAGGCGGAGGTCGCGGTTGCTCCTGACGCCTTCTTCGAGGCCGAGAGGATCATCTCCAAGATAACGACCCAAGGAAGGGTAAAAAAAATCCTCATATCCCACAACATTGAGGCTGGGAAAGGGACCTTAATCGCACGACCTCCCTACGAGGGGGAGCGGAGCTGTTCACCACTCCAGCATGACTTCGCGGCCTGGAGTGACGAACATTTGAAGGCCGGGGCCTTTCTCCCCCTCGACCAATATTTTGCGAACTTCCTCAATTATGTGAGGTTGGCGCCATTCCAGGTCCCCCCCAACTAGTACCGACTGCTGGAGGGGTTGAAATACCTGTTCCTGAAGCATGAGTGGGAGGTCCCAACTTTGGCAGACATCCTCTACTTCTTCTGCCTCAAAGCCAGCCTGGACCAGAGGGGACGGGTTCTATTATTTGACTCGATTCCCTAACTCGCCTGCAGTCGTCGAGCTGCCCAGCCACCCCAACGACTTCAACGATCAATTCTTCATGTCGAACGGGTTCCGCAACTGCGAACACCGATACTTGAACTGCCCCCGTAAGTTTTCTTTTCTCAGATCACATAAAATTCCTTTCATACTTAGTCTTCCTTGTGCGTATATTTCTTGGAATGTATTTGCGTAGCCTTTTTGTGAGGACGGCCAGATCAGCGACCCTTGGGGGTCAGTACGAGACTTTGGCGGGGCTTCCGCCCACGAGAAGGACTACCGCCAGCTCGTGTTTGATGACAGGATGCTGGCGTGTAAACTGATTGCCGAAGGTCAGACCTTGGCCTTGAGAAGGACGCAGGCCGCTGCTCCCATAATCCGTGAGCTCCCTCCCATTCCCGAGAGGAATGCTGAGGCCGACGACGAGGCATCGGAGGAGGACGAGGTACCCCTCGTGCGAAAGAGGCGAGCTCCTAAGTCTGCCGGGGATCCCATTGCTGAGCAAGCCGCGTCGGGGGCAACAGCTGGCCCTTCTGGCCAAGGTAACCCATATCCTTTTAGGGATTTAGATAGGGTTGTGGCCGACCTTAGGCTAGTTAGGTTCAACCCCAACCAGCTCGTACACAGTAACCCTGATGACCCAGATTGCAATATCACCCTGCTCCAGTGTGTGGACCACTTGGTTCTCCGGTATGATATGGGTCATCCTAGGGGGACCGTAGTAGTGGACAGTACCTTGTCCTTTAGGTCAGCCTTCTTTGAAGAGTATGGAACCAACCTTAGGTCATGGCCATCCCTTCTCCAAGGTATTGTAGCCCCAAGACTTAGGCAATATGTAGAGGAGTCCAGCCCTGAGGTTGAGTCTGACCTAGAACCTCCCTTAATCCAAGAAGTGTTTGACTTAGACTCTCCTTCCCCCGTAGCAGCTCCGAGATCGGAGGTCGTGGAAATAGACTCCTCTAGCTCGGAGGGTAGGATTTTTTGATGCTTTCTATGTACTTTCCTTGCAAACTGATGAGTATGCACGTATATCTAACACATTTTCCTTTCTTTTCTAGTTGAGGAGATGGCACAATGAGGGGAACCCGACATCCGGTTGATGTTCCAGGAGGAGAGATCCAGTGGCGGCCCTTTGGTTAAGAAACTTCGACCCACGTCGAAGAAAACTCCTCCGGCCGAGGCTACTTCCAAATCCCCGGCCAAAGGGACAGGCACGGACTCAGGAGCTGCGCCTGTCGCCCCTGCGGAGAAGAGGGGTCCGGTCGCACCCCTTCCTCGCCTTCCCCCAGCTCCCGCTCGGGACCAGGTAGCACCACCTGGTCCCCTGGCTCCATCGATCCCTTCCGCCTCCGTTCGCATTCCTGTCAACCCACAGGACTTGGAGATAATCCCAGACACTTTTCGGGGGACGTTCTATGGGACGGCGAACTACGTGGTGGATCATTTTTACAAGGCCAAGCCAACCGAACTGAAGGCGATCGAGGAGAGGAGCCCGGAGAACGTCATGGAGTCGGCTCTGGGAATGAACCTCACGATAAGCACTTTTCCTGACCTGACTTTTATTATTCTCCTTGGTATGCGCCTAGCTGTTTCTTTACTTCTTTGCAGGCGATCCTGGCTCAGCATCGTAGCATATCTCGGGCAAGGGCTAGGAATGTCGAAGTTCAGGCCAAGCTGACTGTGACCCAATCTGCTCTCGCCACTTCTCAACAGAGCGAGCAGAATGCCAAAGCTGCGTTGGTGGCGGTCCAAGAGAGTGAACAGGCAGCGAAGGCTGCATTAACCACTGCTCAGGAAGGCGAACAGGCGGCAAAGGCAGTCTCGATAGCCCTTCAGGCCGAGCTCGAGGGGGCCAAAGCAAAATAGCAGGAGGTCGAGGCGGCCCTTCTGGAGGAGAAAAAGGTATTGACATCCTCCATGGAGAGCATGCTTTACCACTGCTGGGCCTTCAATCAGGAAGGAAACTTCTCCTTTATGGCTGATGCATGGGGACACTACCTTGAGAAGTTCAAGGTTCAACTACAACAGGAGCTGCAGGCGCCGACTGAGACCGGGGAGACCTCCGCTGCGGGCAAGCAGGAGACTGAGGAGGTAACGTCCTCAGAGCGGCCTGGGGGGGCTTAGAATTTGTAATTTTATTTTTATTTTCTTTTATTTGTAAATGCTAAGCACGAGGTTATTCTCCTCGAGACAATTTGTTCATTAACTTCAGTTATCCAAGTTTTACTTGTTTTCCAATCTCTTGTCCTTTATGATGTGCTAGGCAAAAACTTAGTTCGCGTTAACTTTATCGACACCGTATGTTTTTTTAGAAAAAACATTGGATAATCAATTTAACCAACTTCTAAGTTTTGGAACATGGTTGTGTCCAGGATATTTAATTTTTTAAAACCTTAGTTCGCTTTAGCTTTATCGACACCTTGTGTTTTTTGGAAAAACACTGAATCAATTTAACCAACTTCTAAGTTTTGGAACCTGGTCATGTCCAGGATATTTAATTTTTTAAAAACTTAGTTTGCGTTAGTTTTATCGACACCTCGTGTTTTTTGGAAAAACACTGAATCAATTTAACCAACTTCTAAGTTTTGGAACCTGGTCATGTCCATGATATTTAATTTTTTAAAAACTTAGTTCGCGTTAGTTTTATCGACACCTCGTGATTTTTGGAAAAACACTGAATCAATTTAACCAACTTCTAAGTTTTGGAACCTAGTCGCTCGGTGATCTGCCCCCCAAGTAATCAGGAAGTGGACTTGCTGGGTTACTTTGAACTATCATACAAACGGAACCATACACAGACATAAATGAAACCATACCCATCATCATTCATTTTTTTTAATTAATTGGCTTTTATATGCAAGCCTAACATAGACACGAGGTTTGACTACTGATAATACTTTCTCAAATGTATAGCATTCCAGGTTTGTGGTAGCATTTCTCCATTAAGCCGGGCCAATTTGAATGTACCTTCCTGTACGATTTCGATGATCTAATAGGGCCCTTCCCAACTCGAGCCTAAGGCACCATCTTTGGGGTCCTTGGCCGCTAGAAACACCCTTCGGAGTAGGTCTCCTAATTCAAAGACACGCTTCTTAACCTTTGAATTGAAGTAACGAGTGATTTTCTGTTGATAATGCGCGAGCCGTAGCTGTGAATCTTCTTGCTTTTCATCAATCAGGTCAAGGCATGCGCTGAGCAATTTGTCATTATGCTCCTGGCTGAAGGTCTGGATCCTGTGTATGGCTATCTTTGTTTCAACAGGAATGACGACCTCACTTTCGAAAGTCAGGGAATAAGGGGTGTGCCCCGTCGAAGTTCGGTGTGAGGTCCGGTATGCCCATAGTACCTACGAGAGCTGCTCGAGCCAAACTCCCTTGGACTCGTCCAGTCTCTTCTTAAGGCTTGCCTTGAGCGTCTTATTCACAGCTTCGACCTGCCCATTAGCCTGGGGGTAGGCCACTGAGGAAAAACTCTTAATTATTCCGTGTCTTCCACAAAATTCGGTGAAGAGGTCGCTATCGAACTGGGTTCCATTGTCTGACACGGTCTTCCTTGGTAGTCCAAACCGACAGAAGATATTCTTAATCACAAAATCGAGGACTCTCTTGGACGTTATCGTTGCCAGGGGCTCTGCTTTCGCCTACTTCGTGAAATAGTAAATGGCCACTACTGCATAGAGAACTCCTCCTTTTCCCGTGGGCAGGGCTCCAATTAAGTCGATTCCCCAGACCGCGAATGGCCATGGGGATGAGATCATCTTTAGCTCGACTGGTGGAGCTCGGGCAATCGTGGAAAACCATTTGCATTTGATAGAGTGGGCCAATTATATGCTTGCCTCAATATCTTCAAGGCCAGGTTTTGCCCCCCAGCGTGATCTCCACAAAAGCCTTCATGCACCTCCTGCAGAATAGTTTTAGCCTCCTCTGGTAGGACACATCGCAGAAGAGGCAGGGAGAGGCCACACCAGCATAACGTTTCGTCTATGACTGTATACCTCAGAGCTTGATAGAGTATCTTCCTTGCGTTATTTCACTCGTCGGGTAATTTCCCTGTTGTAAGATACTCGACTATGGGAGTCATCCAGGTTGGCCTGGCATCGATCATCTCGATCTCCCTTGTACCATCTACCACGCTTGATCTTTCTAAGAATTCCATCGGTATCAGGCTCAAGGTCTCGGATTCCCTGGAGGTGGCGAGTTTTGCTAGAGCGTCAGCATTCTGCTCACGTGGGATCTGCCCAATTAGGCTGTATTCAAATTCGGATAGCACCTTCTTCACCCTGGTCAGGTAGGCCGCCATTTTGGCTCCCCGCGCTTGGTATTTCCCTAATACTTGGTTTACCACGAGCTGGGAATTGCTGTAGCACTGGATGGCCCTGGCCTTCAGCTCCTTGGCCACTCTAAGCCCAGCCAATAGAGCTTCGTACTCGGCGTCGTTGTTGGACGCCTCAAATCCGAACCATAACGCGGAGTGGAAATGATGTCCCTCCGGGGATATCAAAATGATTCCAGCTCCGGACCCATTCTCGTTAGATGAACCATCCACAAATACTCTCCACAACGCCAACACCGGTTCTTCCCCAGGTTCCTCTTGGAATCCAGTGCATTTAGCCATGAAATCTGCCAAGGCTTGGCTTTTGATTGTAGTCCGTGGCATGTACAGTATTTCGAATTGGTTGAGCTCGATGGCCATTTCAAAAGACGTTCCGATGCCTCATGTATCTCCAGTACCTGCCTTAAAGTTTGATCGGTCATGACGTGGATTGAATGGGACTGAAAATACGGCCTAAGCTTTCTGGAGGCCGTGATGAGGCAGAAAGCCATTTTTTTCCATTAAAGGATACCGCGATTCAGCTCCGATAAGCCTTTTGCTAATATAATAAACTGGTTTTTGAGCCCGATCCTCTTCCCAGACTAGCACGGCGCTAGCTGCATCTTCTGTAACAGCTAAGTAAAGAAGAAGAGGCTCTCCTACCATTGGTTTAGACAACACTGGCGGCTTGGCTAAATGTGTTTTTAGGTCAAGGAAGGCCCGCTCACATTCTTCAGTCCACTCAAACTTGTTATTCCCCTGGAGCAGGTTATAGAATGGCAAACACTTGTCGGTAGACTTGGAAATGAACCGATTAAAGGCTGCCACCCTTCCTGTCAGACTCTGGACGTCTTTTTGTGACTGGGGCAATGACATTTCGAGTAGCGATCTGATTTTTTTAGGGTTCGCCTTTATCCCCCTAGTGTTGACTATGAAGCCCAGAAATTTTCCTGACGCCACCCCAAAGGTACATTTTTAAGGATTCAACCTCATACCATACTTCCTCAGGATCTCAAACATTCCCTTAGATCGGGAACATGGTCATCGGCAGTTTTTGACTTGACCAACATATCGTCAACATAAACTTCCATGTTTTTCTCGATCTGATTAACGAACATTCTGTTGACCAATCTCTGATATGTAGCTCCCGCGTTTTTCAGCCTGAAGGGCATGACTTTGTAACAATAAACATTGGTTGGATTCATGAAGCTAGTATGCTCCTGGTCCGCGGGATTCATAGCAATCTGGTTATAACCAGAGTATGCATCCATGAAGGACATGAGCTTGTGCCCTGTTGTGGCGTCCACCAACTGGTCAATTCTTGGTAAGGGGAAGCAATTCTTGGGACATGCTTTATTCAGGTCAGAGAAGTTGATGCAGGTTTGCCATTTTCCGTTAGGTTTTGGGACCAGAATAGGATTGGCGACCCAGATCGGGTATTTTGCCTCTCGGATAAAGCCGCATTTTAAAAGTCGAGCGACTTCCTCTTCCAGGGTCGCAGCTCAGGTCGTGCCCAGACGCTTCTGTTTCTGCAACTTTGCAAGCATGCTTTTGTCCAAGTTGAGGGTATGCATGATGATGCTCGGGCTGATCCCTACCATGTCTTCATAAGACCAGGCAAAAACGTCTAGATTTCCTTGCAGGAATTTCAGCAGCTCCGCCTTTCTCTCATCACCAAGGTTTTTCCCGAGCCTAACGACCCTCGAAGGGCCTTTAGGATCGATGTTTACCTCTTCGAGCTCTTCGATAGCCTGGAGCTCGGACCTATCTTCACCAATTCTAGGGTCGATATCGTCACTCAGGGTGGTACCTACGCCGTCGACTGGTTGTGATTCCTTTATCCCAGGACCAGTTCTCACTTCCTGGGGTTCCTCGCTTCCGCCCGAGTTGTGAATGGCCATCGTCTACTGCCTGAGTTGTGATTTTCCCTTCATGGAAATGCTATAGCATTGCCTGGCAGCGAGCTGATTGCCTCGGACTATACATATCCCCATAGAAGAGGGGAATTTGACTGCGAGGTGGCAGATAGAAGTTATGGCTTCAAATGTCATCAACGTAGGTCGATCCAAAATTTTGCTGTATGCGATGGGACAATCGATGACCACAAACTCGAGGATCTTGGAGACAGTTTGGGGTCCCTCTCCCAAGGTTATTACTAACTCAATTGTTCCTATCGCTGTCAACCTTCACCCGAAAACCCATACAACATGATGGAGGTGGCCTTTAGCTCGGTTACCGATAGCCCCATTTTTTCTAGCATGGACCAAAACAACAAGTTCACTGAACTCCCATTATCAACCAGTATCCTCCTAACTCTCCGATTGACGAGTTGGGTGATTATGACTAGAGGATCATTATGCGAGAACTGGACATGACTAGCATCTTCTTCAGTAAAACTGATTGGCTGTTTCTTCAATCGCTGATGTTTGGGTATGTGCTGCTCTGGGAAAAACTCGACTCCGTTGTGAGACCTCAATTCGTTGATGTATCTTTTCTGGGCACCTTTGCTTGAGCCTGCCAGATGAGGGCCTCCAAAAATGGCCATTATCTCTCCTCCCATTATTGGAGGATGGATGTCCTGACCCACCTGGGCTCCGGTTGGATTTGCTGGGATTTTCAGGTCTGATTGAGTGTTTTGCCTGGCAGGTGGATTAGGAGTGACTCGATTATGGGCATATTGAGCTAGGGGTCCGGCCTGGATGAGTGTCTCGATCTCATCCTTCAGATGCCTGCAATCATCGGTGTTGTGACCGATGTCGTTTTGGAATCGACATAATTTGGAAGGGTCTCTCTTTGCCTTCTGATTCTTCAAGGGCTCTGGTTTTTTCCATGGAACGCGGGCATAATTTGCTAGGAAAATGCGCTCTCTAGTGTCTATGAGGTCGGTATAAACCGCGTAGACCAGTTTAAACTTCTCCATGGGCTTGTTCTTCTTTGGACCGTGCTGGCCGCCCTCACCACTTCCCTTTCTCTTACTTTCTCACCCCTGGTTGTAATGCCCCAAATTCTCCGATGTGGTTTAGTGGCGGTTTAGTAGGCTGGGAGGGCCGTAACTGTTTAATTACGCCATTAAATGAATATATGCATGTTTATGTGAATTATATTATGATATAATGATATATGCATGCATGTGGGTCCACATTTGATATATTATGTTGTTTTGATAATTTGGCCCATTGAGGGTAGATTTGTGTATTTGGGTGCATGATGTGATTTGTGAATGAGATTCCATTATTATGGAGATATATTCGAGCTATTCGGCATGAGACGGTCATTTTTAGTGGATTAGCGGTTTTGTCATAACGGGGTCAATTTTGGGGTAGTAGAAATGTTTATTTGATGATAAATTGGGAATATTTGAGATCAAGGTGAAATTCTGGAGGTTTTGACTATAATGTCCCTGGGGGTGTTTTCGGGACCCCGAGCATTAGGTTTTATTTGAGGTTACTTAAGCTTGAAGTAGCTCTCAGATAGAACGTACGATTAGAATACCTCTCATTCTCCTTCGTTAGTTCATTTTTGCCACCCGAAGCATATTTGAAGAAATCTTGAGTTCTAGGAGTCAGAATCAAGTGAGAATCGAGGCATAGCGATCCTAGGAAAGATTAGAAGCTTCTTGACTGAAGGATTTGACAGAAAACAACCTAATCAAAGGTAATCTAAGTTTAAAGTTTTGAGTTTTTAGAGTTTCTAAGCTTTGAATTGGACTTTGTGAATTGTTGAGTTTTCAATTCGTTTGAACCTTGGGTTTTGATGCATTGGGAAGCTTGGGAATCTTGTTTTGATGATTGGGGAATGTTTAGGTATGTTTTTGGAGGCTTTGGAGTGTTAAAAACACGTTTGGGAATGGCCCAGAGTTGAGGGTCGCGACCCTGTTCTTGGGGTGCCGCGGCCCTGCCTTGATAAAGCAGGTGGGGTTTTTGTGCTTGCTAGGCGCCGCGGCCCTTGATGGAGGGCGTAGCAGCCCTTGCCTCAGGGAACTCTGGGGGCCGCGGCCCAAGGTGCTAGGGCCGCAGCCCTTGCCCAGTTTTCGCCCCGTTTGCTCGTTTTGACCCCGGGAACCTAGTTTTAGGCTTCGGGAGTGTCCCTACTACTTGGATTAGTTTGGATTGATCTCTTGGAGGCTAAATCTTGGTTTGAGAACCTTTGATTATCATGTTATTGATGGTATCCTATGATGTGTTATGATTAGGTAATCGCTAAAGGACTAAAAGCTAAACCGTTCTCAAGGGTCGTTCTTTTGTTCATTCTAGCTCGAATCAGAGGTAAGAAAATTGCACCCCAAATGTGACATGCATGGCTATTCATGAGGCATGTTGGTTGTATAAATGTGTACATGAAATGATTGTGGAATACTTGCTCACTTGTGCATGGTACTGACTCATTAGTCAGATTTGGCAAAGGTGCTAGTATCAACTGTGAAGCTGTGACTCATTAGTCAAGTTCGGCAGTGGTACTGGGCACTGGTCACATTGCGCTGACTCATTAGTCAGGACGGCCTTAGCGTGTTCAATGCAAGCCAATAAAGATTAGATCTAATCGACTTTCTGCATTGAATGACTCAAAGAGCATTAATGCTGGACCGACCTCAAGTTCGATGAATATTATAAGCGCTTGTGTGGCTTACCCATCAGTCACTCATTTGTTTAAGTAGAGACTTACCCATCAGTCTCTCATTTGTTGAAGGCTAGTGGGCTTACCCAACAGCCACTCTTCCATTTGAATTAGTGACTTGCTTGTCAGTCACTCAGTATGGTTTACCAGAACCTCAAGTGATATTCACTCATCTGTTTGAAAGCTATGAGCTCTGTGTGATTATAATGATAATCATTTGAAGATATTTACATATAATACTGTGTTTTCTTGCTGAGATTTGGCTCATGGGTGCTATGTGGTGCAGGTAAAGGAAAAGAAAAGCTCAACCAGCCTTGAGTGGAGAGCTTAGGTGGTGATGTGTACATATGTGGCCACTTGACCACCATGGCCAAGGTGTTCTCATAGGAACTAAGGTCTTTACCCTATTTTTGCCGCTTAGGTCGGCGAGGTTTGAAATTTTGGAACAGTAATGCCCTTTTGAGTTGTAAATAATTTGTAAATGTTCTTGTGGGCCCATGAACAGTTTTATGTATCAATAAAACATATCCTTTCCTTTTTACTGGTTTTCACCTTAACCTGTTAATAGCACTTAGATCACGTTTTTAACCAAAGGACTCAGGCAATGAGTCAAATTTCCGGTTCACCGTAACTGTTCTGGGGTAACCAGGGCGTTACACTGGTTATTCAAGGGGAACGGTCGGAGTCATTGTTACGACGTCCGTTTTCGCTCCAGTGGGATGGTTAGAGACTTGGCCGGTTCCCGCAACCGATACTCGCGCTTCTTCCAAGTTTATCCATCTCTGTGCCTTGTTCAGGAATTCATCCACGGTGCTGACACCTTTCCTCTGGATTTCTTTCCACAACTCGCCCCCAACAAGGATTCCAGTTCTCATAGGCATGAGTCTAGAATTTTCATCCGCATCCCTAGCTCAGGCCGCAACTTTGGTGAACCTGCTCAGATAAGCTTTTAAGGGTTCTCCGGGCTGTTTCTTCACGTTCGCCAGGGAATCTGCTTTGACGAGAACTACTTGAGAGGCTTGGAATGCCCTCTTGAAATCGGCAGAGAAACTCTTCCACAAGCTGATAGACTGCTTCTTATATTGCTTGAACCATTGCCTAGCTGGCCCGATCAGAGTCGAAGGGAATATCAGGCATCTCAGCTCGGGCCCAATATTATGGGCCATCATCAGGGTGTTGAACATCCCCAAGTGATCCAACGGATCTCCGTCCCCATTGAATTTGGATAGATGGGGCATCCTGAACCCTGGCGGGTACGCCGTTGCTGCGATGTTGGGGGCAAAAATCTCGAGCTCGTCCCCCGAGTTTTATTCGTTTGTTCCCTTCTCTGATAGGAGCCTCTTCATTAGTTCCTCCATCTGAGCTAACCTTTCGAGGGTTTGGTTTTTGATCCCTTGGTTGTTCAGGGGCTGTTCAACATCTCTCGTCCCATTGTACGCGTTACGCGAGTTATTGTCCCTCCAAGCTTGAGCTTGGTTTGGCAGGACATTCCCGTTGTTACGTATTTCAGAAGGACCATCTGCTCAACAAGCACGACTTTCATTTTTGGTCGGCTCTCCCCTCTGTGAGTTGAGGCGATCTCGAAGGTCGGTCCGCGGGGAAAATCGAGGGCTTTGTGCCAAGCTTAGATGATTTCTCAGGTCTCCACCAGATCTGCCACTTCGGTGGCTTTCGGTCCAATATCTCCCATCGGAAAAGCACAGAGCCTGCTGCCGAGGGTGAGGATCTGGGACATTTTCGTGTGCTTGCGGGTGATGAGTAGGAACAGTGGGAGGTAGGTTCCTCCTGCTGTTCCCGTATGCTGGAATGTCTCAAGCAGGATGAGGAGGAGATGGATATCTTATCGGCGAAGGAGGATGTCCGATCGGTGATGCAATTCTAGTTCTGTCAGGTCAGACCAAACTAGCCTGCGATCTCTCTGTTCCAGCGCCTCCATCCCTCTATGTCTGGTGATCCGATCGCTCCGCAGGGGGCTAGCTGGAGCAGGTTGGCCACGCGAGCTTCCCCAGATCTCCTCCTTGAACCATCGCGAGCTCTCCTGGGTGCATTTGATGGTGGAGCCGAACTTAGGGTTGAAGTTCTGACTGACCGGCTGACTCGTTGATGGGCCCTGGGAAAATCGTAAAACATAGTTTCTTGGCGATGGTGCAACATAGGCGCAGAACTCGGGGTTGAGGTTTTAACCGATCGACTGGGCCTGGGCCGACTATCCTGGCGGGACTTGTGAGTCCTGCTTTGCCTCTTTCCGACGTTAACGTCGGTTGTAAGAGGGTGTAGCCGGGCCAAGACTTCCATGATTTGCTTATTTGCTTTGGCTAGAAGACTCCTCAACTGCATGTTTTCCATTTCTACCGCCGTCAGGTAACCTTGGTTCAGATTTGGCGGTAGGGGCGCTGAACTCCTAGTGTCATCATGGCCCATCGGCTGTTTCCTCGATCGTTGCTGGATCTCTGGGTCTTGTTCGTTGGATACGGCAGTATGGTGAGCCTCCTACCCACCATGTTGATCTACCTCGTTACCATGTCTCAAACGAGTGACCACCATGATCAAGTTTTTGTGATAGCACTAATCTAAATCCTCTAAATGAAAGCACCAAATCGTTGACGTGATTTTTCGCCAACAGTGAATTATATGAATAACTAGGATGAATTAGTGCTTAATGATAAACCGTAATAAGAAAATGATAATACTCAAGGATGCTGGAAGTCAACTACGAAGAGAAAAATGATCACTCCTTTTTACGTGGTTCAGAGGTTAAAATCCCCCTAGTCCACGAGTCAATATTATTATTGTTTCTCTCTCTTGCTATTTTTACAGAGTATTTGCATTACAGAAAGAATCCAACTCTTTGCACTACCCAAGATACTGGTATTTATAGGAGAATGGTCTCTAGGTAGGTATTGGGGTCATCCCGTGATCTCTTGATCCTTCACATCATTCCTGTGACATTGATGATTAATATCTAAATTTTACACTGAGGTGTGGTCTAATCAATCAGATAAAAAGGTAATAGGCCGCATGGCCTTAATCAGGTGTGTGATGTCTGATCATGCACGTTTAAATTGCGTATCCAGGAATTCGGGAATTGAACAGACATGTGATGTCTGTTATAGGCACGTTTATATTGCGTGGTCAACTTTATAAAGACCCTGGGGTATGTCAGGCCTCTGAGGTACCACGAGCTTAATGTAAATCTAGCTTGTGTCTTTTGGTGTCATGTTTATGCAATGGTTCCAGGTGATAAGCTGCTAAATGATTCATCAGTTCGAGCTATTTGTTTAAGGGATCGTACCAGATCTCCCCGGATGAATGGTGAACACGTGGCGTATTGCTTATGGCATTTTGTTAGTTCGCTTTTCCCGAGTTGCCTCAACAAAGTACGTGTTGACATCTAGGGCGTACAAAGGGTGAAACACTTGATTCATATTTTGGCAGCAACATTAATGCTTGTAGAATTTGGTTTAAAACTTGTGAAAGATTGAAATTCAGCTTCTCTTTTTCAAAATAAAATTTCCCAAGAGCCTTCCCCTTTTTATCATTGGCATAGCAAAGTTTGTCCATTGTTGTGGTGTTTTGTCTTTGCTGTTTCCTTGTCTTTTGTTGTTTATTTTGTGCGTTTTGTGTCTTTTGTTAGTTGTATTTTTTTTTTAGAGTCATCACTCGAGGACGAGTAATGTCATAAGTTTAGGGGTGTGATAACTCTTGAAAAAAGAGTTATTTCACGTGCTTTTGAACTTATAATTGGGAAAAAAATCATGGGTGATGTTAGTTTATTCTTAGCTTTTGTAGCTAACTTTGGTGTTTTTATTATCTTAATTAAGTTGATTTATTTTTATAGTTTTTAATAGCTATTGGGTTAAAGTTAATAGTTTCATGGATAAATATTTGCACAAGGAATGGACTAACATGTGAAACCATTTTGATTGAATTTTGTTGTTGATGGCTAAATTATCAGATTTGCTGCAACAAAACAGATTTTGCTGAAGCATTTTGATCAGGCAGCTTTTGGGCACATGGAACACGTGGCAGTCAATGGGTAAGCTGGAAATTTTGGCTGAGGTGGCAAGGGCAGAAAGAATTAGTCAACATATTGGAGAAAAGGACAAAAGAGAAAGGAGGAATTCATGTTTTTGGAGAAAAAGGGGCAATATGGTACTTTTGGACAAAAATGAGAAAACCTAGAATACACAAAAGAAGGCATCAGCCGTAATATGAAGGCAGCATCCATGTTGGGCAAAAAAACCAAAAGAAGAAACAAGGAGAACCAAAAATCAGCAAGAAGAAGGAGAAGGAAGAAGCTAGCTTAAGCATCACTTTGGATTTGTTCTTCTTTCTATTTCTAAACTCCATTTTTACATTTTCTTAGTGATTGCGGAATCTGAATATTATTGGCTATTTTGATTGTGGATTAATGTTTATGAACTCAGCCATGAACTAATTTTAAGGTGGCTTGAATTGTTGATGAACCTTATGTTATAGTCTATCAATTTCTTGCACTTTATTTTAATAAAATCTCCTTTGTTCATTCAAGTGTGCTTATATTAATTTCTTGTTGTTGTTTGGCCAACAATGGCAAGGTATTTTATTATGTTTAATGCTGGAAAGAATAAATATAATGGGAAGAACTTGGATGACACAAGTCATAATCTAGGTTAGGTTATGTTAGTAAGTAACATAGGGATATGTTATTTGCCTTGTGTACCTTTTGAGAATTAAACTTTGATTTGCATTCTTAAATTTTATTTTGCATAGGAATATGTTTAATTGGGTAGAAGAATTAATGTCATAAAATTTGGGAAAGTTTTATAAGTGTTTAAATGATTCTTGTTAACCTGGGAGTTTTGGTAGAATATTGATGCCGCAATATGTCCACAATTTTTTCAGGATGATTAATATAGGGGAATTCAATAATTCAAGTCCATTTTGCAATCCATATATTTCTCTCAATTTTCTTGATCAATTTAGTTTTTAATTTCAGTATTTCCATCTTTTTAATATTTTGTTTAGCCTAAAAACAACCCATTTGATTTTTAGTACTTATAAGTTGTTTAGTAATTGTTTTGCTTATTTTTCTATTTTGCAATCCCTGTGGATACAATTTACTTATCATTGTATTACTTGTGTGACTACGTGCACTTGCGTATTTAAAATCAAATATTAAATTTATCACAACACTGGCAGAGGTGGTGGGATTGGATCAGCATTTTAACCTTCGAGAGGCTCTTCACAGACCATGAAGATTGGTCGGGCGGAGATGTGATAACATTTTTGGGCACTCTTCTAGTCTCCCCGTACAGTTCCCACTCCTCCATTAGCACATGGGAACTTCATGCATAGATGGCGGATGGAGGTGATGGCGCCAAAGTCGACTACAACGGGGCGCCCAAAAATCACGTTGTACGTAGTGGAATAATCCACCACTACATCACGGGGAGTTGAATCTTGCCCGTCGGGAGCAATGAATCCTTATTGAAGCTGTAGATCTGGGTAAGGAAGGAAGCTAGATCCTCCTCTGTTAGGCCAATCGTCGTGAAGGCTGGTTTGAATAGGATGTTGACGGATCTCCCGACGTCTACCAACACTCGGGATACCCTTTTGTTGGCGATTTGGGCGTCAATGACTAAGGGGTCGTGATGCGGGAAACAAACGTTTCGCACATCTTCCTCCATGAACGTTATGGGTAGGTTCATCAGCTTTGGACACTTGGCCAGAGTTTGGACCAATGCGCACACCCCTTGGTTATGATCGAGCTCGATGAGGTATCTCTTTTGATCATTTTGGGATGGTCTTCCCAGGTGCGGGCCTCCTGATATGGTGGCCACGTGGTCGTCTACTCGAGGAGGCATGGTTCTGGGAGGATAGGGCATTCCAGGCCTTGGAGCCACAGGACCTCTAGGTGATTGCAATATTGGGGCCCTTTGAGGGGCTTGTGCTCCCGATCTTGGAGCGTACCCTCCCCGAGGAGTTTGGTACGATACTTGTGCACCCGGAGCCAAAGATTGTTCGGGAGCCGCTGCCAGTCCCACAAATTCCGTTGGCATCTTGACCCATTGGTGGAGATGTCCCAGTTTGATCAAATTCTCAATCTCGTCCTTCAGCTGACGACATTCTTCGATCGTCTGGCCCACATCCTTGTTGTAACGCCCTGGTTACCCCAGAACAATTATGGTGGACCAGAAATTTGACCCGCTACCCGAGTCCTTTGGTCAAAAACGTGCTCTAAGTGTAATTAACAGGTTAAGGTAGAAAAATAATAAAAGGAAAATGGATATTTTCATTACAAACCACTCTACAGAACTAATCAAAACATTTACAAGTTGTTCTCAGTACAAAACGGTCATTACTGTTTCAAATTTACAATCACGCCGACCTAAGCGGCAAAAATAGGGTAAACCCCCTAGTTCCTCTGAGAACGCCTTGGCCGTGGTGGTCAAGCGGCCGCATATGTACACATCACCGCCTAAGCTCTCCACTCAAGGCTGGGTGAGCTTTTCTTTCCCTTTACCTGCACCACATAGAACCCATGAGCCAAGGCCCAGCAAGAAAACACAATAAAGCATGGTATAATATCAACAATGATCATAATAATCATCCAGGACTATCAGTCCCAACAAATAGGTGACTATCGCAAGAGTCACTAATACGGGGACAACACCCTCCAGCCATGTGATGATAGGGTCACCAGGGCTTAACAAATAAGTGAGCCTTTCATAAGTTTAAACAGGATAGGTGTATGGTGATTAGTCACCAACATAACCTTCCTCATGACTTACATTCATAACCCTGGAATAGCGTTCCCTAGCCATGTGACAAACAGTCACCGGGGTCATATGCCCTGGCTCTGAATAACTGGTCTTAGACCAGACAAGCGCTTATAAGTTCATCGACCTTAGGGTCGATCCAGCATTAGTACCCCATATGAGTCATTCTTTGCTGATATCTATTAGATCTAATCTTCATTTGGCTCGGCGTTCATGACGCTATGCCATTTCTGACTCTTTAGGTCAATGTCCCTGACTAATCAGTACATATACAAGTATTCAACATTTGCTAGCATTTAATAGGAAATCCATGTCCACATCTATCAATCAACATGCCTCAATAATAATCACACATGTCACATATACACAGGGTGCAGTTTTCTTACCACAGATTCAAGATAGAATGATTAAAAGAATGACCCGTGAGAACGATCAACCTTTAGTCCTTTAGCGGTCACCTAATCATAACCAAACACGGGACATCATCAATAATAAAGGTCAACATAGGTTCCCACACCAATATCTAGCCTCCGGAAGATCAATCCCAACTAATCCAAGTAGTAGGAACACTCCCGAGGCCTATAGCTAAGTTCTCGGGGTCAAAACGAGCAAACGGGGTGAAAATAGGGCAAGGGCTGTGGCCCTGGCACCATGGGCCACGGCCCCCAGAAATTCTTGAAACAAGCACCGCGGCGGCCAACACCAAGGGCCCCGGCGCCCAGCCAAGACAGAACCTCCCTTTCTTCCTCATCGAACCAGGGCCGCGGCCTCCAACCCTGGGCCATTCCCAAACGTGTTTTCAACTTCTCCAAACTCCCAAAATCATACCTAACCATCCCCAATCATCATAACAAAGTTCCCAAGCTTCCCAAAACACCAAAACCCTCAAAACCCAAGGTTCAAACCAACCAAAAACCCAACAACTCACAAAGTCCAATTCAAAGCTTAGAAAGTCATAAAACTCAAAACTTTAAACTTAGATTACCTTTGATTGGGTTGTTTTCCGTCAAATCCTTCTGTTAAGAAGCTTCTAATCTTTCCTAGGATCGCTATGACTCAATCCTCACTTGATTCCGACTCCTAGAACTCGAGATATCTTCGAAAATGCTCAAACGGTAAAACGAACTATCGAAAGGGAGAACGAGAGGTTTTCTAATCGTACGTTCTATCTGACAGCTACTTCCAGCTTAAGTAACCTCAAATAAAACCTAGTGCTCGAGGTCCCAAAAATACCCCCGGGGACATTATAGTCAAAACCTCCGAAATTTCACCCTGATCTCAAATATTCCCAATTTATCATCAAATAAACATTTATACTACCCCAAAATTGACCCCGTTATGACAAAACCGCTAATCCATTATATATGACCATCTCATGTCTAATAGCTCGAATATATCTCCAAAATAATGGAATCTCATTCACAAATCAAGTTATGCACCCAAATACACACATTCACCCTCAATGGGCCAAATTATCAAAATAACATAATTATTTAAATGTGGACCCACATGCACGCATATAACATCATATCATAATATAATTAACATATACATGCATAATATCATTTAATGGAATAATTAAACAAGTATGGCCCTCTCGGCCTACTAATCTCGCCATTAAACCACATCGGAGAATTCGGGGCATAACACTTGTGGTAGGCACACCTTTTGCTGGTGTCCCTCGAATGCTTTCCCCCTTTAAACATGGGGCTTGGTTTTGGGTAATGGATTACGTTTCCCGTTGCAAGGTAGATGTTTTCCTGGGTGTCCACCAAGTTTGTATACTCCGTGTACTGGGGCTCGTACCCATTCTTTCCCTTCTTCGTGGGCTCGTATCGATTCTGAATTTTTCCCAATGTCTTTCCCCAGCAGGGGTTTATGCTCGCCTTAGCTGTTTCAGCTTGGGGTGGTTGGGCACCGCCGGGAGCGACACTATACCCGGTTGGTGCCACTCCGTACCCGAAGAAAGGGGCAGACAGAGTTGGAGCATATCTCGATGAAATGGGACCATAGACAATCAGGGTCATGAATGGCATCCCCAGGGTTACAGCAGATCCGGACGCTGCTGGAGGTGCTAGATAGAGATTTTCTAAATATTGCGTTCCGTATCCAGAAAGGTTTGTGTTGTCGAGTGGGACACCGACTGCCATCCAAAGGCTTGGATTCGAGCCTCTTCCCAGTGGATGAAACCTTGTGCCCTCCTTATAAATTCTTTAAGAGTGGCCGCATTGTTGTGTTGCATGTCATCCCAGAGAGGGGATCCAACTTTGATTCTAGACTGGAGAGCTACTAGGCACTGTCCATCATCCACCTTAGTCTTTAAGGCATTTTCCGTGAAGCATTGGATGTAAGCCCTAAGGGTCTCTGTGGGATGCTGCTAGATGTTGGCCAGCGCAGTTACTTCCATGTCCATCTTTTGGGCGACCATAAATTGTTTACAAAAATCTAATTGCAATCCGTACCAAGACTGGATCGATCCCGACTTGAGCCTTTTCCACCACTCTTCAGCTGGTCCAGCCAGAGTGATTGAGAAGCATAGACATTTGTCGTTGTCACAGAAATGAGTTACAGTCATCAGGAGAATGTAGCAGGACAAATGATCTCTGGGGTCAGTGTTTCCTGTATAGGTGGGTATATCCAGCATCTTGAACTCTTTAGGTAACACGATGTCCAGGATGTGTTTGGCGCACAACTCCTTCTCCTCGTCTTCTAAGTCAGAACCTCCGCCTTCTTGTTTCCTGACCAAGCAGCCCGTGACCTTTTTTAGAATGACCAACTGTTCCATGAACTGCTTGGCCATTCCATCGTCTAGGGGAACTCTTTCGCTCCTCCTTTCGTTGAGGTTACTTCTCAAGTCGCCTCCATGAGGGCAAATATTTTCTTTCCGGGCCCGCTCCTTCCTAGCGTTGAGGCTGTCTCGCAAATCCACTCGGTATGTATCGTCTCCCGTACTGACTGTTTCTGGGTCCTCTCCGCATCTACGCCCTCCGTGATCCTCCCTGATCTTTCGGTTTGGGGACATTCCAGGGCTTAGTACCCTGTAGGCGCTTCCCCTGCAGATTGTTCAAATGATTCCGTCCTGGAACAAGATCTGTTTGTTCCTTCCTAGGGAATTGCCCTGGGTCAACCCAAGTTTTTTGAGTGGGAGAAGCTTTTTTGGGGGTTTTCTTTTTCGACGGGATCGACCACTTTGACTTTCCCTTTTTCTTGAACTAGGTTTGAGGAACCGACTCTGGGTTGCGGGGATCGTCTCGGAGGAGGAATAGGGGCAGCGTTGTTGGGCATGCCAGTCCTTATAGGTGGGACAGGCGACTGTGTTGGTGGGGGAGGAATGGTTGAAGGACTGGCTGCTAATCCTTGGGCAGCGATAAAAGCCTGAAGAGCCAGGAGGGACTCTTGCATTTGGCGGGTGGCCTCCAGTTTTTCAGCCATTCTGGCTTCTTGATCCAGGACCTATTGTCTCAGATGGACCACCTTTGGATCCTCCTATTTAGGATCCACATCCTTCTTGTCAGGATCAACGGGGTTCTCAGCCTCGTGATCTTCATACTCCTCTTCGTGTTCCTCGTAATAGCCTTCATCGTAGTCGCCCCCTTCCCCGATGTTCTGGGAGTCATCAGGTAAGGGCCCATGATAAGGCATATCCTCTGGTTAGGCTTGAGGAAGTTGTTGATCTGACAATGGTTCTCCATTGGCTTGTTGTTGTTGGTGAGTAGGAACAAACACGGTATGCCTGGTGTTCACCATTTTCGCAGATGATCAATTTTGATTCAAGCTTTCTTCAACTCTCAATGAAAGCACCAAAATGTTTACTGAGTTTTTTGGAAACTATAAATATATTATGAAATAAGAGCTAGAAAGAAAGACTGAGAAATAAATGAGATCACAGTTTTGACGTGGTTGGGGTGTTAATGAGCCTTAGTCCACGAGTCACTAGTATTAGACTTTAGAGAGTTTTGACAATGGAGGTTTTCTGCAAGTTCAGCAACATTTTGCTTACAAGAGAAAATTTGGGATCCTCGCTACAGTGCATAACTAACCCTATTTATAGGCAATCATGTCACTTGGGCTGGACTAATCCGGGCCCAATAAGGATATAATTACAATTTCTCGCTAATGGAGTCATAATACAAGAAAGGTGACATAATTAAGGGTTGTTAATTTGGGCCCAATGGACTGACTTAGGTGTGTTGAAGCCTTACAACTGTCCTTTGTACATTAGCACGGACTGATCCGCGTGGGCTATCGAGGTGATCCTAGGGGCAGGATCTGTCAGAGTAGTGGCAGTACTGTTTCCTAGGAACAGTGTACGTTCCGTGCATACCCCATTTTCCAGGTTAGTTAGGGAGACCAACCTCTGGATTTCTTGGGGACACGTCATCATCAGCAAAGACTAGGCTTGTACTATCAAAACGTATGGTCCAGGTTCTCTTACCGAAGTCCTGGTTCGTTTACCAGGACCCAAGTTCATTTGTCAAGGCTGATATCTTGATGGCGGAGACCTCACCTAGATTCTTGATAGGACTCGTCTCTTGGAAACAATTAGTCTACCACCATAAATGCATCCCGAATAATGTAGGTTGGGCGTGATCGGGAAGGTAATTCGGGCCTGCATCTCAGTCCCGGTCCCTTTATAATGCTAGGGCCACTCGCCCATCATTGGGCTCAGTATGGTCTAGGCTGTCAAGGCTTCCTCGTCCCTCATTCGCTAGTCCCAAGTTGGGCCCGGCCCTCTTCTGAGGGCCCACTGACTCGTTTGGCAATGCCACATGTAAAAGCTGGAAAATATGGATAACAAGAACTATCTCCAAATTTTCCAAACAGTTATCAAAAGAAGAACAATAAAAGAAAAATCATCCATAAAGATCTCAATACCCTTTTCTACCATGTCAGAAAATATAGCCACCATACATCTTTGGAATGTTGCAGGTGCATTACAAAGTCCAAATGGCATTATTCTAAACGTGAAAGTACCATACGGGCATATAAACGTGGTTTTCTCTTGATCCTCAGGTGCAATGGAAATTTGATGGTATCCTGAATACCCTCCAAGAAACAATAATAACTATGGCCCGCCAACCTATCCAACATTTGATCAATAAAAGGAAAATAAAAGTGATCTTTTCTAGTGGCCTTATTCAATTTACGGTAATCTATACATATCCTCCAACCTGTCACAGTACGAGTTAGAATCAATTCATTATTCTCATTCTTAACCACCGTCATTCCTCCCTTCTTTGGAACTACTTGCACTGGACTCACCCATGCACTATCTGAAATTGGGTAAATTACTCCAGCATCTACTACTTAAGAACTTCTTTTCTTACCACTTCCTTCATTGTTGGATTTAATCTTCTTTGAGCATCAATTGTTGGTTTATCATCATCTTCCATCAAAATTCTATGCATCACAGTCGATGGGCTTATTCCCCTTATGTCAGCTAGAGTCTATCCAATAGTAGTCTTATGAACTCTTAATACCTGTAATAAATTTTCTACCTCTACCTCAGTAAGAAATGCATATACTATAACGAGAAGGGTTTCCTTTGCTCCAAGATATGCATAGCGTAAATGGTCTGCCAAAGCCTTCAATTCTAGAACAGGAGGGTTCTCAATGGAAGGCAGTGGTCCCTCAGACCCTTGACTAAGTTCTTCAGACCTCTTCTCTCTCAATAGTCCATATGATTGTATCTAATTCAAATAACTCACTGCCTCCTCACAATCCTCTTCATCTACGTCATCATCTGTAAGACTCAGCTCAAGTAGATCTTTTACTAGCTTCTGACTTTCTACTACTCCATCTATCATATCAACCGAATAACAACTATCACTCGCCCTAGGATAATTCATGGCCTTGAATACATTGTATACTACTTCATCACCTTGCACTCTCAACTGTAATTCTCCTTTTTTCACATCTATTAAAGCATGCCGAATTGCTAAAAACGGTCTCCCCATAATAATTGGGACATTCTCATCCTCCACCATATCAAGAACAATAAAATCTGCCAGAAAAATAAACTTATCCACCTTTACCAGCACATCTTCTATAATATTTCTTGGGTGCTTGACTGATCTATCTGCCAGTTGTAATGTCACGGTCGTGGGCCTCGCTTCTCCTAATCCAAGTCTACGAAATACTGACAATGGCATCAAATTTATACTTTCCCCCAGATCACACAATGCATGCTTACATTCAAACTCCATGGTGCATGGTATAGTAAAACTTCCAGGATCTCTTAACTTTTGTGGGATCTTTCATTGCAAAATTTCACTATACTCTTCAGTCAATGCTACAGTTTCATAATCTTCCATCTTCCTCTTGTTAGACAGGATCTCCTTCATACTTTACATATCTAGGCATCAATTATAGTGCTTCAGCGAAAGGTATGTTAATATGTAGCTTCTTGAACACCTCTAAAAATGATAACTCCATTTTAGTGTCGTTTTAGGATGTGTTTTTGTGGTAATCTTGGGTATTTATGTTTGTTTTGTGCAAGATTATGCTTATGTTTGTCTTTGTTGTAGGTCAGTGCAATGAATCATGAGATAAATGTGAAAAGAGAAAATGGTGAAAACAATGAGCATTCAGTGGTTGCTTGACTCAAAATTGGTGTTAAGGATAAATTATACACTACACCAAATACCCATTTCCATAACACATGAATATAATATTAATAAAAAAGTGTTATGCTAGAGTATTATATTGGGCATGAAAAAAGGGCGGTAATATACACCATCCTGACACTTAGCCTTTTTTTTTTCATTACTGAGAACTGAAAATTTGTGAGACCCGCCCCTTAGCCTTTTTTTTATTCCTGAGACCAGAAAATTTGTGAGACCCGAGAGACCCTTCGGCCAAATCCTAATTTCTTTTTGCTTCTCCCGGTCGTCGAGCCTGATCGACTCGACTCTTTTCCCTGCCCTTGGCCTCTCACTTCGTTTCGATCTTCTTCTGTATCGTCGCTTCAATGAAGACACCCGATCGGCCCGACTTTCCCAAATGTCCACCACCGGCCCTTCTCCTTTCCAGGTCTGGATTTTTCATGGTCGACGGGGAAGAAAGAAATGAATGAATGTTCTTTTTGGAAAATGTAGAATAATACACCTACCGAGATGAAAGCCAAAGGTGAGTCACTCGAGAGACCTGAAAATTCCTTTCATTTAATTCCTTCAACATTTCTGAGACCCGAGACCTTCAAAGGCCAGGTTTTTCTTCTTTTCCTCTTCATTTGTTTATAATGGTTTTCATTTTATTTTCTGTTCAGTTTCTGGGATTTTAAATCTTTTTCGTTTTGTTTTTGAAATTGGTAAATAGAGTTATGGTAAATCTTCGGTGTTGGAAAGCGTGGTGGGCAGAGATTTCTTGCCTCGTGGATTTGGTACTTCTTTCTGGGTTTCGTTTTTTTGGATGATTTGTCAATAAAGATTTGTGTTTGGTTACTTAGAAAGTGAAGGAATTGTAAAATGTGTGGAGGGTTTTTTGTTAGTTTATTTTGGCTAGCAAAATATTGGGAGCTTATCTAATTGAGCATACACTTGTATGGAACTCGTTTGAAAAAAGCTTTGCTATTTTAAGCATCCCAACTGACACAAATTGTGGGAATTTCTTTCAAGTTTTCCCAATCTTTCCGAGCAGCCAAGCAGAGTATTTTAACTCTACAGGATGATTCAGGTTCTGGGGAGTGGTTTTGAGGTGATTTCTGTTGGAAGAAAAAAGCTTGTTCATTTCAGGTATTTCTTCTTTCTTTTTCAGTTTTTAGAGTTGAAATCACATACATATGTTGAATTTTTTGAAGTTAGAATTCTTGTTATGTTTGCTTATTTTGTGAATTTTCTTTCACTCTACAGGATGATTATGAGGTTTGCTATTAGTTTTCCTCTGGAATAAAGGTACAATTTTTTTTCTTTTTGAGTACTTTAATTGAGATTAGTATGGTAGAAACTTGTGTTATAAATTTTATGGCTTCTTCTCATATGTTGTCAAAGTTGTTCGATTCTGGCTCACAACTCAGAATTATTAACAATCAAACTCACTTTGCAGACCATTGTGGTAGTACTGGTTGAACCATGAGGACTAGTACAGTTTGGATCTACTGAGAAGGTTAGATCACTTCTATGAATATTTATGCTTAACCGTTCGATTAGTGTTCTGTGATTAAGCTGTTAATTGATTAATGCTCTGCCATTGTTGTTACTGCTGCAGATATCTGAAAGATTGGACTTTGTGGATCAAACAATGAGGCTCTTTCAGGAATTTTTTTTTCAGAAAATGGTAAGAGCTATGTGGGTTTTACAGTTTTATTTTTGTATGATACTTCGAGCACTGATCTGTAGACTTATCTCAGTTTTTGGTTCAAAGTTTCGATTTTGAATTTTTCTTCTTTGAATTAAATCTGGTATGAAATCTGTAGACTAATTAGGCTCTTGGGCTTTCATTAAAATTTTCAACCTTTATTTTTAATACTTGTGCTCTGTAACTGTAAATTTTCTATATATAGGGAGCTTTGGAAAACGAATTATCCGTAGGGAGCTTTACTAACATTTGAACACTTTTATTTACATTTCTGTTTGGAAATTGTATTTTTAGAAGGGGAAAGAAAAAAAAATAGAATTTCAAGGGATTTCATTTTCTCTTGTTTATTTATTTTTTACATACAAAAAATGAACTTATACACTAAAGAATATTTGTGCTTGTCATTTTTTCCCCAGATTTTCAAACATCTTACTACCTTGAGGTGCATACACAGATCCTTGTATTGCTATATGAATTGAGGGCAACTTAATTTTCTTATTGGTATAGCACTTTACAATATCTTTTTCTTAGTTGTAAATCTGATTTTTTAAACATACTGCTGCTTGAAGTATATTTTAAGGAATATTTTATTCATTATTGCAACAGTTTCTCTCGCTCTTTTTCTTGTTGCACTTGTTCATAGTTGTTATGAATGAATGGTTTAAAATATTTATTATACTTACAACTGCATGAAAGCCTTAACGTACATGGTGGGGCTGTATCATTGGGACACCCATTAGGATGCAGTGGAGCTCGTATCTTGGTCACATTGTTAGGGGTAATCTATAAGCTTCCCTTCTCTTGCAATGCATTCCTAGTTTGACATTCTAATATCATTTATATAGTTCTCTGGTTTTGTTTACATGTTTTCTTAATGATCTAAAGTCATAGTTCGTGGTCATATCTAAGCTTATGCTTTCTACATATACTCATGTGAAGTGATCTCGTGTTTGTCATTTATTCTTTTAAATTTCTTTCATATGGGTTCATCACTATCTTTTTTTTTTTCTCCCCCTATTTTTTTTTGGTTGTTGGGTTGGGAAAAATAGACCATTCTTAAAACCTTATAAATTAAGCTCATTTTAACAGGTTGGTAGGCTTTGATAATGATACCGCTTGTAATTTTTTCTGTTTGGATTTTTTTAAATGCATGTAATGAAATATGAATATAATTTAGTAATGCATTTGAACTATCTAACATTTTCTTTGCTTGAATTTTTTTAGTGTAAAAGTTGAATTTGTCAGATTAGTCTTAGTGTCCAGTCTTTAAAGTTTAATTGGAGAGTGAAATATAAAATGAACTGCAATTTATTGGATTCAAAACTTGGACAGTGTATTATACTAAACTATTCGGTTCTTATCATTACAAAATGATTTGCTGTTGTCTATCCTTGTGCAGATCTCTACAAATTTTTATTCTCCAAATATGAATGTTGTCAATGAGAACTTCCTCCCTCTGCTCAAACGCCTTGATGACTGCATAGTGTAAGGGGATGCTATTTACATCATATATATTTATGTATCTATTTTTGCTACTTTAGTTGCATTCATTAAATATTACTTGTGTCGTACCATTAATTTATATGTTGATTTAGGGAATTACTAGCATATTTTGTTGAGACATTTATTTTCTCAATCAACTTGATGACCTTAAACATTATCTACTTTATATTAGGTATGTAGAAAACAATCCACAGTATGCTGAATCCGGCGTTTACTTACTCAAATTTTGACAACTGCAGGTAGAAACAAATTTATGCAGTCTCGAGCATTGGGTATGATTGACAACTGCAGGTATAACGTTACATTTTTGCACATTCTTCCACTAAAATTTGTTTCCATTTCCAATAATTGAGTAATTTTTTTGTTATGACAGTCTCGAGCATTGGGTATGATTCGCTCTCATGTACTTTCTGTACTCAAAAGTGCGTCTTCTCAGGTAAAATAATGTAGGGGTTGAATTAATGCACTCCATTGTTTTGTGCTGTTTTGTTGGGTTGGTAGACCTCTGTTTCTGTCTCCTTTTGGTCTTAAAGCAAGTGCTCTGTTTGTTACCTAAAAAAGAAAACATTCTGGTTCTATATTGTTATTGTTTCTTCATCAGGTTCAGTCAGCAATCCGGAGCAATAGTAGCAGCAAGGCATCTCTTGCTGAGGGTGTAGAGGCATCTGTTATATATGTTCATTTCAAGGCAGCGGCAAGTGAGGTACTGTTTCTTTCTTAGCGATTCTTTTTTATTAAGACTCCTGTTTGGTCAGTAATGATATGTAATTAAATCTCCTCTGCTGTAGGTTCATGCGGCCAGAAACTGCACAAGGCATATTTGTTAACTTCAAAGACTTGTACTATTACAATGGGAACAAGCTTCCTTTTGCTGCTGCTCAAATTGGCCAGGCTTTCAAAAATGAGGTTCTTAATTTTCTTATCTTTGGACTTTAGCACTTATGTTTGCATAGGATGCTCATATTATTTCTAATTGGTAACGGTTCTTTGTAACTAGTAATTTGGTCCTCTCCTTTCTTATAAGAATAGAAAATAGCCCTGTAATGTAGCTGTTGCATTCCTTAGTGCTATGCTTCTTTTGTGCCCAAAACTGTGTCCCATTGATTTGTGACAGTGTTGCAAGGTCCATTTTGTTTTTTAAATTAATTACTCTTAAGATATTTCCAAGTTTGCCAAGTAAAAAAAAAAGGTTTGCTTTATAAAAATATAAAAAGCAGCAATGTTTCTTCCTTTCTTATCCATCTGTGTAAAACTGTTATTGGAAAGGTTGTAATATTGGGTAGTGAGATCATTGAATGGGTAATTTTACCTAAAAGTTTCATCACATCTCTTGATTGTGAGCAACATAACTAGAATTTTGCTTTACTAATTGTGTCATAGTTTGATTTAGACAGGATAATTTCTAAAGGATTCTTCTGTTGTATGAATAGATATATGAACTGGGTTGGAACTGGGACAATTTAGAACTTCTAGCACAGGGTAGAAACTTCATGTTATTATAAATGGCAGTGTAAGTAACATCTCATTCAATGGAAGTCTTAAAGGCAGTGCTAATATAACAATAAAACTTTTCCTATAAGTCCTGCTAATTTAAAATTGTATTTGTCCTCTGTTTTTGCTAGTCTACTTAGTTTTGTTTCCTCAACTGAAATATATGAGCACTGCCCTGTTTTTGTTTCTCAGGCAAGTAAAAAAGCCTTGGATCTAGTTGCTCCAGTTTATAAGTACTGCCTTGTATCAGTATCTAACATATTAACTTCAACATGCCAAAATGAGGTTAGCTGTCTCCATTTTCAGCGTTCAAGTCTAGCGCTAATCCATATTGCAATTTTTTTTTCTACTTTTGGGTATAAACTTATATATGGCTCTTTCTTGCATGAAGTTTGGGGTGAATTTTAGTTAGTCATTTTAAAGTCAACACCATACGTTTGCTGTTTTAGCGTGTTCGAGTTAATGCATTTTCTTTCCTGATCATTAATTTTTTTATTTGAACAACTGACCCATTGTTTCTCATTTAATATATTTTAATTAATACACAGTCTAGGTTGCTGATTTGAAAGATTCTGTAAGCTTTATTCTAAGAATAAACGAATTGTACTGAAAAGAACTAAATCTTGCACAAAGTCTAGGTTAATTTGAGAAAACCTAGCCAAAACTCCCAGAGTAGAAATTCTAAACTTTAAACAGTAACCAAATTCTTCTATATATCTCTTCCAAGTATTCTCTTATACTATTTATAGACTAACAATAACACTTACTAGCCAACCAATAGAACTTGAGTAAATTTACAAGTCAACACACTAATCCTATATAGCTCTATTCAATATCTGATGCCTAACAAAATGTTTGCAGATCATATAGTTTTAGATGGCTTCTTTGATGTGATTACTGATTATTGGCATTTTAAGTTAATTTATATTGTAAATATATGCAGGTTTCTGCCAGTTTAGTCATGGTGCATTTGATTGAGAAATTAGCTGCTGGTGATACTGGAAGTTTATCTGTATCAATACTTTAGAAGATGGGCACCATGTCTAAAAAGGTTTGCTGCTTCCCTTTTAAGATTGGTATAGTTAGTTTAGATAAATAGTTCAGGCATGTTGTCCTAAATTAATTGGGAAGTATTGAGCTCTTTGAGGGCTCATTTTAACTAAAATCTTAACTGGAACTTGTTCACTTTCTTTCAGTTTTTCATAAATTTTAGGTAGCATAATATCTCTGTTTTTTTTAATTCCATTTGCAGGTTCAAAGTCATCCTGCTTTCTTTGAATTGTTAGCCCAATATTCACAGAGCGGTTATAGGTATTAAATTCATTTTTGTGGTAAATCAAAGCATATTGATTCATGATACCATTATTGAACTTCTGAAAAATCTTTGGAGCTTATTTGTTTAATGGTCATTAACTACATGAGGTGTTCCTCTTATTTAGTATTTTAATTTATATTAGACTGAGCATAAACTTCTTAGTTGCATGAGTGATCTTTTTGAAAGTTTTTTTAAGTTATGATAGGTTTCTTACATTTTGTGGTGTATCTCTCTGTTTAGAGATAGAGTTCATCTCTTAAATTAACAAAATTTTCCTTTAGATTAGATTGTATTAGTGTTGATAATCCAAAATTCTGTTAGTAACAGCTTTGTCTTAATTTTTTATTGCTTTGTTTGTCTTTATTTTGTTAATAAGGTCTCATTACTTGGAAAAAGTAAACAATCACACAGTATGCTTAGAGAGATAAATACTTGAAGTACTCTGTATTTGGAATCTTGGATTTACTATTTGTATGCCTGTGTGGATGTATCAGGTTTTCAATGGTGGAATTAGCTATTTTTTGCTATAGATATTATATAATTCTGAATACATTTTCCTGTTAGAATTGTAGTTATTTATCTCGTGTGAAGTGAGGGCATGAGTGTGTATTAGGGTATGTGTTTTTGTTAGTTAGTTATATAGTTTATGTCCCAACTGGCTGTTTTGAGTCATCAGACTCATCACCATAGAGAAACTCTCTACTGATTCTCTCTTATTTTATTGTTCATCTGAAAATTCCCTAGCTCTTTCTTGATAGCTCTCTTATTTTATTGAACTAAAACAGATAAGTATTTATCTTAGTTTTCCATTTTCTTCTTTTGAAGTTTTCAATGTATCATTTAAGAAAAGACTGTAAGTTTGTTGTTGTGGTGGCAAGAACTTTTGTTCTTAATAATAAAAGGACTTTTTTTTTTACAATGTGCAGGTATATTGAGATGATTTCTTTGGAGCAATTCTTGACAACATTTGTAGTTCAGGCCTTTAAAATGGACAAATGTATTTCACTAATTTTTGTATACATTTCTTGTTTTGTATTTAGTGATAAAGGAATCTAAATTGGGCATAAATTATGTTGTAATATGTTTTCTTAAGCCTAGACTAGTAGACTAAATATTGTAATTACATTTGAGTAATTAATAAAAATCTATTTATGTTACCTTATTTGGCTTCAACTTTCATATTTGTTTTCCTAGTTTTGTGTAAGTAAAAAAAGATTATGTTTTTCTAAGCTAATATAACACATGTGTTATACTAAAGTGTAGTATAACACAAAAAATGTGTTATACTAAAGTGTAGTATAACACAAAAAAAGTGTTATACTAAAGTGTAGTATAACACAAAAAAAGTGCTATATAATCGACTATAAATAACATAATTAAACACTTATCTATATATTAAAATAACACAGAAATTGTGTTATCGTTGACAGTACAATAACACATCTGTATAACACTGATAAAGTGTTATGTAAAGTACCCAGACCTACGATAACATAGTCGGTCTTAACACATCAGAAAGTGTTATCGTATGTTTTGATAACACATTTTCGGTGTTATTAAAAGCATTTTTTCTTGTAGTGATAATAAGTTTTTGATGAGGAAGGATGTTGAAAGGTTAAAATCTTAAAAAAATGGAAATAGAGTCCGGCAGGATGTTTAGGGCCGTGACTCTAGCAAATTCAGAGGGTTGAAGGTTTGCTGAAAGGAATTAGAGTCGCGACTTGGTCAATAGAGTCGTGACGCTAGAAGAAACAGAGTCAAAACCCAGGAGGTCCATGGAGATGCGGGCTGCGACCTGGGTTTAGAGGGTCGCGGCGCCTGAAGGGCTAACTAGATTTTGAAGTGCTTTAAAAAGACACGGGCCATGACCTAGGAAAGGCCAAGTCACGGCCCGCTAATGAAAAAAAAAAGAGGAATTCGTGTTTTTTAGTATAAATTCATACTTTATGTTTTAGTTAGAGTTAGGTAAGATTTTAATTACGAATTTAGAGAGTAAATTTAATTCTGAGACAATTTTTTCTGCACTTTCATATTTCTTCTTCAAGCTTTTAAATTTTATGTTTCTAAATAATTATTTTGTTGTTTTAGTCATGTCTGATATGAACTAAACACCTATTTCTAGTGATTAATGTAGTCACTTGGATTTTTATTTAATTTTATTATAATGTTCTATTGATCCTTTCTTTATTCTAATTTATATAATGTTTGCTTAATGCTCGTAAATCTATGATTAATATTTGCTTGATTTATGATTTTGATTCAAAATTCAAAAATGAGTAATGAATATGCTATTGTAATATAGACATAGGTTACATATTGGACGAAAGTCCATGTATGGCTTGTGTAGCAATTAGGTTTCTATGCTTAATGACTGCTATATGTTTAAGTTTATCACAGAGATGTAGAAAACCTGCATATAGGTGGAGATCTTATATCTTGAAAAAGAATAGGAATCGATTTATGTTAACCTGCTATTAGAGTAGGAAGAAAGAAATTTAAAATTGATTAATAGAGTTAATAAAATGAAAAGTTGATGAAGTTAATACCCTAGGTCTTTTTATTATTGATTTTCATCTTTTGATTAATTGTTTTATTTACAATTGTTTAAATTATGTTTGTAATTCTATTTATTCATCTTATTTACTATCTATATTACTTGAATCGATTACGTATACTTGCGTATCATATTTTCGCGATCAAGTTTTTGGCGCCGTTGTCGAGGACTTAATTTCCAATATCAAAATTAATTGTTTTTCTTTCTAATTTGGTTTTTATATTTTACACTCATTCGGATCGAAGTTATATTGTGTTTCAGGAATTATTTGTAAATGCAGGGAAGTAGAAAAAATGAACTCATACAGGTAGATCTTGAAATTGAGAGAACATGCAGACAAAATCGAAAGATAAAGAGAAGGTTGGATTTTTCCATGGCTGAGAACGTGAGTAACGGTGTCAACAACAATGCAAATCTGGGTAATGCGGGTAACGTAGCAGCTAAGGCTGACCGACCGTTCAGAAATTATGTACTCCCTACTGGTACGGGGATACATTCAATTATTCGTCCTCCTACTGCAGAGGCAAATAATTTTGAGATAAAACCCTCGATCATTCACATGTTACAAAATTGTGTACAATTTGGGGATTGCCAAACGAGGATCCAAATCTCCATATTACCAACTTTTTAGAGTTGTGTGTGACATTCAAAATGAATGGGGTGAGTAACGATGCTGTAAGATTAAGATTATTCCCAATTTCGTTAAGAGACGGAGATAAAGTTGGTTGAATTCATTCAAAGACAATTCTATAGTCACTTGGGAAGACTTGGCTCAGAAATTCCTTGGTAAATATTTTCCTTCTGCAAAGTCAGCCAGATATAGAGGAGAGATTAATAACTTCCATCAGCTGGATGGGGAGTCTATATATGATGCGTGGGAACATTTTAAAGAGTTGCAAAGGAAGTACCCACATCATGGAATAGAGAAGTGGCTACTAGTGCACACATTTTACAATGGTTTGGGGGGAAATACAAGGACAGTTATTGATGCAACACCAGGATGAGCGTTTATGAGAAAAAGCGCTAATGAAGCTTATGAATTACTGGAAGAGATGGGCATGAATAACTAAAATTGGCCCACTGAGCGTGAGAATAAGAAGGTGGCAGGAGTCTTATAGGTTGATCCTAGTGCTTTATTGACCGCTTAAGTGGCAGCTCTAACTAAGCAATTGCAGCAGACTGACCTCGTCATGCAAGTACAAAATGTAATGAGTTGTGAGATTTGTGGGGATTCACATTCTTATGAACAATGCCCGAGCACTGGTAGTTGCTCAATAGACGTAAAAAAATTTCCTTTGGAACATGCATATGTTATTGGTAACTTTCCAAGACCAGCACTCAACACTTACTCAAATTCATATACTCCTGCATGGAAGAATCACCCTAACCTGTCTTGGAAAAATAACCAAGGGTTACAACCGCAGTATCCACAATACCCACCTCATCAGCCAACTTATGGACTACATTCTAGGCCTATTATGATCCAAACCCACACCTATCTCATCCACCACCACATCCTCCAATGAACACACCTACAACACAACCTGAAGTACAACCCGATGTACTGAACTAGTTCATGATCAAAACCAGGGCATCTATTAGGAGTTTGGAGACTCAAATGGGGCAGTTGGCTACTTTGATGACAAACCGTGCTCTAGGGGACTTACCAAGAACTACTGAGGTAAACCCAAAAGAGCAGTGCAATGCAATATCCTTGAGGAGTGGCAAGGAGTTAAAAGAGCCAAAACTGGTTGATAAGGAGAAGGAAGTGAGTGGGTCAAATGTTACTGAGAACTTAGAAAAGCAGCCATAACTAATTAAAGATCACCATATAAAGATCTCATATCCTTAGAGGCTTCAAAAGAATAAGCTTGATAAGCAGTTTTCTAAATTTTTGGATATCTTTCGAAAGCTACACATCAATATCCCGTTTGCTGAGGCACTTGAACAAATGCTAAGTTATATGAAGTTTATGAAGGAAATTTTATCAACGAAAAGGAAGTTGTGGGACTATGAGATAATGACATTTACTGAGGAGTGCAATGTGATAATTCAAAAGAAACTACCTCCCAAGCTTAAAGATCCTGGTAGTTTCAATATACCATGTTCTATAGGGGGCCAAAAGCTTTATGTGATTTAGGGGCCAGTGTGAATCTAATGCCTCTATCAATCTTTCGGAAGTTGAATTTGGGAGAAGCTCGACTTACTACTGTGTCTTTGCAGATGGCAGATAGATCAGTCAAACATCCTCGTGGAGTGATTGAGGATGTATTGGTGAAAGTGAATAAATTCATCTTTCCTACAGACTTTATTATTCTAGATATGGAGGAAGATGACAATATTCAAATAATACAGGGCAAGCCATTCTTGGCTACTGGTAGGGCTTTAATCAATGTAAAAAAGGGTGAGTTAAAGTTTCGAGTGCAGAAAGAGGAGGTACTATTTAATGTTTTTGCAGCAAGGGAAATTCCAACTTGTTGTAGAGTTGACGTGGTAAAATGAGGAGAGAACAAGTTGGAAGTTTCTAACCAAAGATCCATGGCTTATAGTGGAATGCCAAAAGTGGGTCATCGTTTAAATAGGTTCTTTAGTGAGAGGATTCGAATGTTACATGAGCAGGGTAAAGTTCCACCAATTTATAATAACAAGAAACGAGGGCCAACTCATGACACTATGGCTCTCAAGGATGTGAGGAGTGGACTTGATCCAAGTTGAATATGAAAGAAAACAAGCGTCCGACTAAATGACGTTAACGACAGCGCGTTTGGAGGCATTCCAATCTTTTATTAGTTTTATTTATGTTTTGGATTATGAACACTTTAATTTTAGTATTTTGTTTATTTATTTTTAATTGATTTTAATTTTTATTAAATATGAGACTAATTTGAGTTGCAGTGCTACTTTGAGCTCCAGCATAATGAATTATGGGCTAACCAAAATTTTTTTTTTTTCCCCATTTTTGATTCACCATTTCGATCTGTATCATTTTAAGCAGTCTGAGGTCTCAGGTAAGTTTCTTTTTCCTTAGCTTTTATTCAAAAATTGGGGACAATGTTTAGGTTAAGTTTGGGGGAAGGAATTTATTGTTTTGTACATATTATGTTTTTTTGTTAGTCGTGTTGTTTTGTGTTTGTTATGTTTTGTCTAGGTTGTTTAGAGTGTTAGTTGAATCAAGTTGACAATGATTAGCCAATGATAATATGATTGAATGATGTGTTGTATAAATTGAATGGGAATGAAGCTATAAAAATCTGTGTGGTTGGTTGAATATTTCTTACCATGTTTACATGGGTCTAAGTTGAGAGCTTAATCATGATCTTTTTTAATAAATTTTGTGTAATTGAACAATTTTTATGCTTGCTAAATGTTGATTTTTTTTTTTTTATGAAAATGTTGTTATCCTAGAACTTGTTTGCTTGCTATTTGAGACGAAATCCTAGATGATGCATGTTTAAGAAGATGATTTAGGCAATTCTTTGGAACGTTTGAGCCTTTCAAACCAACCTTAATTTATTAAATCCTTAGTTACCCAATTTTGAGCCTAAGTTGATTGTTTTTTTGTTTGACACTTATTTTGAGCTTATTTGAAACTTTGTTATTTTTTCTTCCCTTTGATATACCATGAGCATATGAAAAGTAATTGGGGATGGTTTGTAATGAGATTTATTTGTGGAACTTTGTGTCAATAAAAGAAGAAAAATTGAGAGAAGAAAAAAATATATGGAATATGAACTACACTTCAATTGAAATACGAAGAAATAAGTTTGGGGAAGTGTAGTATCATTAAAAGAATATATTTTTATGAATTCTCTCTCAAAGCAAGAAAGATAGAGAAATTTGGGATTGTTTTTGGGGTTTGCAAGTTGATACAAGATTGGTTTGTGTGCTTATGGTATATTTGGGCCTAAATGACTTTTTCATCTACCTTTACCCAAGCCATTCAATTATAAGCTGTGAAAGTCCTATTGATTTCTAAGCATGTGTTTTCTACATTAGTGGAGATTAGTAAGTATAGCAAGCTTATGGGATACTGATATTAATTGATTGTAATGAAAAAAAAATTGGTGAGCATGAGTTGATTTGAATACATTTTATTTATTAATCATGATTTTGAAAGCTTTTATTTTTGTTTGGACTTAAGTGAATTGGAAGAATGTTTTGACTGAAATTCTGGATTATAAGTTGATTTTCCAGAAGATTATATAAGTGTGTTAGTCATCATAGCTTGAGGCGTGAATTATTGTTGTCGGCTTGATTCAAGTGTGTTTGTTGTCTAGGCTTGTTTTGATTCCTTTGTTCGAGGGCGAACAAAGAGTAAGTTTAGGGGAGTTTGATAACTCCATTTTAGTGTCATTATAGGATGTGTTTTTGTGGTAATCTTGAGTATTTTTGTTTGTTTTGTGCAAGATTATGCTTGTGTTTGTCTTTGTTGTAAGTCGGTGCGTTGCATAATGAGATAATGTGAAAAGAAGAGAAATGGTGAAAAAAGGAGCTTTTAGTGGTTGCTTAACTCAAAATTGGCGTTAAGGATGAGTTATAATAAGTTTTTGATGAAGGAAGGATGTTGACAGGTTAAAATCTAAAAAACTGGAATTAAAGTCGCGACATGGTGTTTAGGGATGCGACTCTAGCAAAGTCAGAGGCTGAAGGTTTGCTGAAAGGAATTAGAGTCGCGACTTGGTCAACAGAGTCGCGGCGCTAGAAGAAACATATTTTGAAGGGCTAACCAAGTCGTGGCCCACCTATGAAAAAAAGAGGAATACATATTTTTTTAGTATAAATTCATACTTTATGTTTTAATTAGGGTTAGGTCAGATTTTAATTACGAATTTAGAGAGTAAATTTGATTTTGAGACAATTTATTTTGTACTTTCATATTTCTATTTCTTCTTCAAGCTTTTAAATTTTATGTTTCTCAATAATTATTTTGTTGTTTTAGTCATGTCTGATATGAACTAAACACCTCTATCTAGGGGTTAATGTAGTCACTTGGATTTTTATTTAATTTTATTATGATGTTCTATTGATTCTTCTTTATTCTAATCTATATAATGTTTGCTTAATGCTAGTAAATATCTGATCAATATTTACTTGATTTATGATTTTGATTCAAAATTCGAAAGATGAGAATTGAATATGCTATTTTTATATAGACATAGGTTACATATTGGACGAAAGTATCTATATGGCTTGTGTAGCAATTAGGTTTCTATGCTTAATGCCTACTATATGTTTAACTTTATCACAGTGATGTAGAAAACCTGCATATAGGTTGAGATCTTATTTCTTGAAAAAGAATAGGAATCAATTTATGTTAACCTATTATTAGAATATGAAGAAAGAAATTTAGAACTGATTAATAAAGTTAATAGAATGAAAAGTTGATGAAGTTAATACCCTAGGTCTTTTTATTATTGATTTTCATTTTTTGATTAATTGTTTTATTTACAGTTATTTAAATTGTGTTTGTAATTAGATTTATTCATCTTAATTTTACTTTCCAAATAGAAAGTAAAGAGCAATTACTGGTAATTGGATTATAGTCTTTATGGGAACGATTCTTATCTACTTTGCGTATCATATTTTTTGCGATAAAAAACTTTACAAATTGTTTATCTAAATTCTGCTTACGGAGTCTCCGAGGATACAGAATCATTATATGATGCTCAATGCTCACTGGTTGTACCACTTCTTTCTCTGCTAAGCCTTTAGTAACCTTCTCTTCACTAGAATTATTCTTTGCTATGCCTTGTTCCTTTTTCTCCTAACTCATCTCCTCTGGCTGATTTCTCTTGGGCTCCTCGTACTGTGTTCCACTTCTCAAGGTGATGGTTTGGCACTGTTCTTTAGGATTCACCTCAGTAGTGCTAGGAAATTTGTCTTGAGCACTATTCGTCATCAAAGTGGCCAACTGCCTTATTTAAGTCTCCAAACTCCTTATAGATGCCCTTGTCTCTTTCATGAATTGGTTCAGTGCATCAGGTTGTGTTTCAGGTTGTTTCATGGGCATTGGATGTTGTGGTGGTCTATTTTGTGGTTGATGAAAGCCCGATGGAGGTTGTTGGTAAGATTGTTGAGTGGGTTGATTATTTGTCCAAGAAAAATTTCAGCGGTTCTTCCAACCTTGGTTGTATGACATGGAAATAGAGTTATTGTTTTGTCTTTGGTAATTTCCTATAGCTTACACTTTTCCATGGGCATGTTATTCATATCTATGATAGGGAACTGATTTAGTGGATGGCTGCTACCACTTGCCTCACATAAATTCTCTATTTGCATGGCTTGGGATGGAAGAATGGTCTGTTGTAATTGTTTCGTTAAAGCTGCCACTTGTGCTGCAAGCATGGAAATAACATCCAATTCAATCATACCGGCCACATTCTTTGCCTGTCCCCTTTCAATTGGCCATTGGTAATTATTCATTGCCTTTTCCTCTAACAATTCATATGCTTCATTAGCACTTTTGTTCATGAACGCACCTCCTCCTGCAACATCTATTATGGTACGAGTAGTACCATTCAACCTATTATAAAATTTATGCACTAGCATCCACTTTTCTATACTATGATGTGGGCACTTCCTTAACATCTCTTTAATTCTTTCCCATGCATCATAAAATGATTCACCTTCCATTTGGTAGAAATTATTAATTTCCCCTCTCAACTTTGCAGCTTTTGCTGGAGGGAAAACTTTGCTAAGAACTTCTGGGCTAATTCCTCCCATATTGTGATAGAATTAGCTTGCAGGGAAATTAGCCAACTCTTTGCTCAGTCTTGTAGAGAAAATGAGAATAATCTAAGTCTAATTGCATCGTCACTCACCCCATTCATCTTAAATGTTTCACAAAACTCCAAGAAATTGGCTATGTGCAAATTAGGATCTTCCGTAGGCAACCCCCCAAACTGAACTGTAGACTACACCATTTGTAATATTGCTAGCTTGATCTCAAAATTATTTGCAGCAATAGTGGGGTGTCTGATGCATGAATGCACTCCTGTGACAGTAAAAAGTACATAATCTCTAAGTGTCCTTGGTCCTCGTTCCACAGGGACCTCTACAATATTTGGAATATTATTAACATTAGCAACATTGTTTGCTCCACTTTCTTGATTCTCATCCATGGCAAAATCAACCCTTCTCTTTTTCTTTCAGTTTTGCCTACAAGTTCTTTCAATTTCAAAATCTACCGGAATTATTTCCTTTTGTCTACTTCGTCGCATATACCAATAATTCCTGAAAACACAATACAGCCACAAACCGAATGGGTACTAAAAATAAAAACCAATTTAGAATAAAAATCAACTATATTGATATTAATAATACAGTCCCCGGCAAAGGCGCCAAAACCTTGTTGTGAAATTTATGTACACAAGTATACGCAATCGTAACAAGTAATACTTTAGTAAGTAAAGTATCATTCCCACGAAGACTGTTACTAATTACCAAAATTAATCTTTGATTTTAATTGATTGAAAATTAATAAATTCTGAATTTATAAAACTAAAACACTAAAACAACCAAATAGAACATTAGATAACTCAATATTAAATATTAATTCATTGGATTAATATTAATTTCATCAACTATCCACCTATGCTTCTCTAATGTGAATTTAAGAGTTCATATTTCTATTGTGATGGCAGATTACAATTATAAATTATATTCTTACTAGGACTTATAATTCTCTACAATAAGCAATCTCCTACATCTCTGTGGTAAACTAACATATTGCAGGCATTAAACACATAAACCCTAAGCTACACAAGTCACAGAGGTACTCTCGTCCAATATAAACCTGTGATTATTTGACTATACCATATTTATTCTTCACTACTCATATCTTAGGTTAAAATCATATAAATCATGCAATTAGTGACCAATTAATCACAAGCATTAAATACAAGACAAATAATTCACAATATTGATAAGAAATTCATAAATGCTTCATTAGATAATCATAAGGTTTCAAGAGAATCCATTAACACCCTAAATAAGAAATTAGTTCATGCTAAACATAGTAAAATCCATTAAACTAAATATAAACATCATTGCATGAAAAAGTAAAAGTAAACGATGAAAAAGAATGATAGAACTAGTTGATCTCCAAGCCTTTGCCTCCTCAGTGTGTTCCTTGAGTCTCCTCCTTAGGGTTTTTTTCTTCAGAAATCGTCACAATGATGCTTAAATAGTAATTTGTGCTTTTAACGTGAATTTTCACTTTTGCCCCTGCTTAAAATGCCCTAATCTACATGTTGGCTGCTCAGACGTCGCGGCCCTATAATGAAGCGCTGCGACGCGTGTCCAAAAACTGAAGTATGCCTCGTCTCTGACTGTACAAGCGTCGCGACTCTAATATGCTTGCGCTGCGACTCAAATTCTCCAACAAGTAGCGCCGCGACTCTTAAAGGTAGTGTCACAGCCCTAGATTTCTCAAGATTCGACCTCTCTGTCTAATTGCGGCGCTGCGACTCAAATGTGAGAGTGTCGCGGCTCAAATGCCCTTTTTCACCAAATAACATCTTTTTGAAGCCAAACATGGTCATTTATCAATTTCTTCCTTTAAATCCTAAAATATTATCAAACACAAGCAACAAAATGCCATAATGCACAAACATTACTAAATACACTCAAAAATTCCAAAAAATAACCCTTTAAAATATTATAAAAACTACTGTATCAAACTCCGCCAAACTTAACTTTTACTCGTCCTCGAGTAAATACCAAATAATTAATATGGTCAAAAACTTCTAAATAAATATATTACAAACTATACAACTAAAATTATATTAACATTGAACGAATAAGGTTTCTTCTGATGTGGAAAAATCTTCATTTTCTTTTATATGGAAAGCTTTTTACAACTTCTATTAAGAAATGATATAAAGTCAAAAATTCATCAAATGATTAAAAGTAAAAAAAATAAAATTATTGATATTAAGACAAAACTTAGAAAGAAAATTACACACCAAAAAAAAAAGTATCAATAAAAAAAATACCAACACAAGAAGTGGACCAAAATGAATTATTCATCACCATCGCTCTCACTAACTATTCTCTAACCAGAACGTACGTTGTTACCACCCCATCTACCTATTAGCAATCTTACGATCGTAAAACACCCAAATCTTCAAGCTGGGAAGCAATAACTATAGATTTGAGGTACCCCACCATTCAACCAAACTCGAGCAACACCAAGGGGACGTGTGCGCAACGATCGAGCTTTGGCCGATGGCTAGCCAGGAGAGGTTGTAAGGGCCTAGAAAGGCGACTAGAATAGAGTAATAAAAGGGAAAATGATTTCTAGAGAGAAAAGAGAAATGGCTACAATTCGGTCAGATTCAACATACATTCTAATTGGTTTTTTACTTTATAAATGTGACTTAGCAAATTATATTGACACCCTTAACTTAATTAATTTTACTTTTGAAAATTAAATTTTTTTTAACAATTCTAATAATTCCTAAACTAAGTATATTTTTATACATTTATTAAAAAAACAATAAATTAATTTTGAGGTTCGATAGTTTATTTAATGACGAAAATTTAATATTATATTATATATTTTATTAATTAATATATTTTTTAAGATTAAGATACAAGAATTTTATAAAAAAATAAATTTTTATGATTATAATAAAAAAAATAGTAGAAATACTCAACCAATTCCATATATATTTGTTTAATTTTAATCAATTGAATCCACACTAAGTACATAATTTATATTTTGGATTTAATTCAATCAGCATTATAGTTCAAAACCAATCAATCAAATATACAATCGGTTATTGTTTTAATGTTAAATTATTCATTAATTTAATAGTTTTTTTTTATAAAATTCTTATTTTATAAATGCATTTTTTTTATAATTGCACTTCTTGTCAAACAAACATAGTAATTATCTTCTAATTGTACAACAAATAATTTATATACTATACATAGTAAAATCTCAAGTAATAAAATAAAATATAAATTACATTTGATACATTAAATTTTACAGAGTGAAATCATCCTGTGTACGACGTTTCCAAAAAAATATGTACTTTTACATATTTTTTAGTGTTCCATTTTTATATTTTGCTTTTTATACTTTTATATTAAAATATACTTTCCCTTTTTCATTTTTACTTTCTCTTCTTTTTATTTTTCACTTTGTCTTCTTTACTTCTTCATTGCTCTTCAGTACCCTCTCCGTCACTCTCTCTTCTCTTCTTCTTCATTGCTCTTCGGTTCCTCTTTTCTTCTATTATGTTTTCTTTGTTTTACTTTCTTTTCTTCTTTTCTTCCCGTTTCTCTTCTCTCTCTTCTCTTTGTTTCACTTTCTTCTCTTCTCTTTTCTTCTTCCCATTTCTCTTCTCTCTCTTCTCTGTGTATCACTTTCTTATCTTTTCTTCTTCTTCTCTACAATAAGAATTTAGAGTTTTATAATAAGTTTAATGGTTTTGAGTTTCTTTCTTTTCCTATTCTATTTATTTTCTCTTTTGTTTCTGGAGCACAAGCTTGCACCATTTATTTTTTATTGCTCATTTTCTTCATTTGACATTAAGGACGTCTAAGAGTTAGTGAGCATCACATGTTAGAATAATATGAAAGTGGGCATATGAACAATTCTATATACATGTAGGCGGAATTGATATATAGAATGAACATATACAAAAAGGATCGAATATTGTATACCTCCAGCCATTGCTATTGATAACCACGATCTAGTTTTAGATCTACAAAAGAAAAGAAACAGAAGTTAGAACGAGTACACGAACTTCCAAGCTCTCACTAACTCTTTTAGATGGAGTTACTGAAAGTCAGAATGAGCAGCGAGCTTGGGGACCGGTACTCTATATTTATAGAGTGAGACCTACCATCAGAGTCTCTGCCACAGATTGAGATATTTCCTCAATCAGTTGGGATATGAAAAATCGGGTAACAACAAAATCAAGTAACAAACAATGTTGACCATTAATTAGAATATTTTGTCAATAAATTAAATATTGACTTTAATATATTAAATCAATTAGTTGATTTTATATACCAAATAAATGATATTCTAACATTCTCCCACTTGGTCAGCATTTAAATTAATGTATTACTTAAGCCCGACGGTCATCCCTGTTAGATAATAAACACATGAATCATGGCGATAGGTCCTCTTTTTATGACGAGTATTATCTTCCATGTATTACAATATATTTATTACATAACAATGTAATTTATGTGGCTATGTACTTAAATGAATAAACCTTATGTTTATTCAGGTCCTATGAAGATAAAATTTTCTCAAATAAAATTAAGATGCGCATAAATATGAGAAAACATCAAAATAAGAGTTTCATTGATAATAACTTTAGTTTGTATAATAAATTTACATAAGGGAACCAAGTCCCATGTTCACTACATGATCCTTGAATTTATGAGGTGGCAAGCCTTTCGGCATAGGATAAGCAATCATCAATTCAGTGCTAATGTGTTGAATGACCACTTTATTTTCTTTAACACGTTCTCTCACAGCTAAGCACTTGATGTCGATGTGCTTGCTTCGACTACCACTCTTGTTGTTCTTAGCCATGAATACAGCAGCTGAATTGTCGCTGAACATTCTCAATGGCCTAGATATAGAATCTACAACTCTAAGGCCTGAAATGAAACTCTTTAGCCATACACCATGAGATGTAGCCTCAAAACACGAAACGAACTCGGCTTCCATAGTAGAAGTAGCAGTCAAGGACTGTTTGTTACTCCTCCATGATATAGCTCCATCGGCAAACATAAACACGTAACCAGAAGTTGATTTACGTGAATCAGTACAACTAGCAAAGTCTGAATCTGAGTAGCCAACTACTTCTAGGTTGTCGGTTCGTCTGAACATGAGTTTGTAATCCTTAGTACCCTGGAGATACCTCATAACTTTGTTTGCAACTTTCCAGTGGTCTAATCCCGGATTACTCTGAAATCTTCCTAGCATTCCGACAGCAGAGGCAATGTCGATTCGTGTGCACACCTGAGCATACATCAAGCTTCCAACAGCAGAAGCATATGGGATGTTCTTCATTTCTTCCTTTTCAAAATCATTCTTTGGACATTGGCTCAAATTTAATTTATCACCCTTAACGATAGGAGCAACACTTGGTGAACAATCTTTCATCCGAAATCTCTCTAAAACTTTGTTAATGTAGGTTTCTTGAGATAGACCTAAGATACCTTTGAATCTATCTCGATGGATCTTAATGCCAATGACATAAGACGCATCACCCATATCCTTCATCTCAAAGTTCTTTGAGAGAAATTGCTTCACCTCATGTAGCATGCCCTTATCATTGGTTGCAAGAAGAATATCGTCCACATATAAAACAAGAAAACAAATCTTACTCCCACTGACCTTCTGGTATATACATTGATCCATGACATTCTCTTCAAATCCAAAAGAAGAGATGACATCATGGAATTTTAAATACCATTGGCGGGACGCTTGTTTTAAACCATAGATGGACTTCTTAAGCTTGCACACCAAATGCTCACCATCACTAGAGGAGAATCCTTCTGGTTGTTTCATGTATACCTCCTCCTCTAGGTCACCATTTAGGAAGGCAGTTTTCACATCCATCTGTTGTAGCTCTAAATCAAAATGAGCAACTAATGCCAGGATAACTCTGAGGGAATCTTTCTTAGATACCGGAGAAAAGGTCTTCGTGTAGTCAATTCCTTCTTTTTGAGTGAATCCCTTAGCAACGAGTCTCGCTTTGTGTCTCTCAATGTTGCCTAATGAGTCTTTCTTTGTTTTGAAGACCCATTTACACCCAATAGCCCTCGCCCCATTAGGCAACTCAACAAGATCCCAAACTCTGTTGCTTTTCATAGAATTCATTTCTTCATTCATGGAATTGTACCACAGTTCCGATTCTATGCTATTCATAGCTTGTGAAAACGTTTCTGGATCATTTTCGGCTCCAATATTGTAGTCAGATTCTTGCAAATACACAATGTAGTCACTAGGTATCGCCGATTTTATTGTCCTAGTGGATCTTCTTAAGGCTACACCAACAGGCTCTTGAGGAGCGGGTGGTTCAACTTGTTGTTCAACAATTATAGGCAACTCTTGAACAACTTGATCCATTTGAACTTCATCATTGACTTGTGGATCTTCAACAATTGGCTGTGGTGGTTCAACATCCATTTGGACTGCAGAGGTGTTATCGACCACAATCAATCTTGCTCTTGAGGTGGAGGGTTCTGAAGGATCTTTCTCAGAACCTAAGTCCTTGGATTGATCACTCCCACTAATCAAGGCATTTTCAAGAAATTTTGCATTCCTTGATTCCACAATCCTAGTGCTATGAGATGCACAATAAAACTTGTAACCTTTAGACCTTTCAGCGTAACCAATAAAGTATCCACTTATGGTCCTTGGGTCCAGTTTCTTTTCTTGTGGATTGTATACCCTAACTTCATATGGGCATCCCCAAATGCGTACATGTTGCAAACTCGGTTTCCAACCTTTCCATAATTCAAAAGGAGTTTTGGAGACTGCCTTGGTTGGAACTCGATTTAATATGTACACGGATGTCTTAAGAGCTTCAGTCCACAAGAATTTAGGAAGTTTATGGTTGCTACTAAGCATACTTCGCACCATGTCCATCAATGTTCGGTTTCTCCTTTCTGCAACACCATTTTGCTCGGGTGTACCGGGCATGGTATATTGGGCAACAATCCCATTTTCTTGAAGAAACTTTGCAAAAGGACCAGGTGCTTGTCCATCTTCAATGTATCTACCATAATATTCCCCACCTCTATCTGATCTCACTATCTTAATTTGCTTGTTGCATTGTTTCTCTACTTCAACTTTAAATATCTTAAAAACATCTAACGCTTCACTTTTGTTATGAAGTAAGTAGATATACATGTAGTGTGAGTAATCATCTATGAAAGAGATGAAGTATTTCTCACCATATGAGTCCATGTCTGGACTACATATATCAGTATGTATGATTTCTAATAGGTCGGAACTCCTATGGACACCACTTTTCTTAGACTTGGAGGTATGCTTTCCCTTAATGCAATCCACACAAGTATCAAAATCAGTAAAATCTAAGGTATTGAGTACCCCATCATTTACTAACCTTCTAATTCTATCAATAGAGATATGTCCCAATCTCCGGCGCCATAATGTAGAGGAATTCTCATTCATAACACATCTTTTATTGCCAGTGTGAACGTGCACAGTATTATAAGCGGTATTGTTTTGTAAATTAAGGCAGTAAAGACCATCAGACAAAATACCATTTCCAACACATTCAGATTTATTATATAAATTAAAAGATTTGTCTGAAAATGTAAAGGAAAAACCAAAAGGTACAAGTCTTGAAACGGAAATCAAGTTTCTAGAGAAACTTGGTACATAAAATGTCTTTTCTAACTTTAAAACAAAACCACTACTTAAAACTAAATGGCACATTCCTATAGCCTCCACATGTGAGCCCATCTTGTTTCCGGATAAGATGCTTTGCTCACTTCCCACTGGCTTCCTTAGGTTTTGTAAACCCTGCAAGGAATTTGAAATGTGAATTGTCGATCCAGAATCAATCCACCATGTGTTAATATTAACATTAGCCATTGTTATCCCCATTTCCTCTCAGGGTTTTGGTCCCTCGCCCCGGCCCACGGTCAGAGGGACCGGTTCGGTATTTGGGCCCAATCCGCGGACTACGGACTAGGCCTGTGTAGAAGGGTCCGGGAAGTACCTCCGGGTTCATGATTCGGCTCGAACGGTCCCGGCACTGTCCGGGGTGCCCCGGACCATCGCGGCCACCGCGTCCCGCTCCCGGGCCCAGATTGGTCCGGGCCCGAAGTAAACGCAGCGGGCCCAAGGTAAACGAACCTGGACCGCTTCATCCCCAGGCTATGGGCCAGGCGTCCAGGACACTGAAGCCGCCTCATTTCGCGTGGGTCTTGTCCCCCCACTTTTCACCTGCAGAAAGGGTCTCCTTGGGATTGTCTGCTGGCGTGTCAGGACTGCGCAGCCAAGCACTCTGACCGGACTTGTCCCCTAAATCTGCCTCGTGATTCGAAGTGGTCAGAGCCAAAGTGCCGTTTTTTCGGGAGAATTCTTGCATCTCAAGGTAACTAATTGGGCCTGAGCTGGTTTGGGTTTGATGTACTATATATCTTTTTAGCTCGGGCCTCTACTAGGAAGGCCCCCTGTACACATATTCCAAATGGGCCCGGGTCAGGCCCGGCCCAAACCTGATGTCCCCCTCATTCTATAAATATAAGTGTTGACTGCGTTTTTAGCCAACGACGTGAGAACGTCAAATACGACGAACCTTCAAGAGAATGTAAACGACAACAGACGGTATAAACAAGAAAAGTAAATAACACAGAATTTTTATAGTGGTTCAGCCCCGATTGTCAGTAATAGCCTAATCCACTTAGAGTTGTGATTTATAAATCTATACTCAAGATCAGATGGACTATGCCAACTGAGTTTCTTCAGTATAAATTGTGAAAATACAAGAATTCTCTCTAATTTCAGCACTTTCTCTCTCTAGAATAGACAGACCCAATTTTATCTCTCTAGAAAGAATAAGCAGAAGGGACCCCTCTCTCATCTCATAAGCTCTCTATTTATAGAGATGGGATCCTCAACTGATATCCCCTTATAATAGGGATATTTTACTATATTTATTACATTTATATTACAAATAAACATTCAAAATTCAAAATGTAACAAATTCCCCATTTGTGGGAAGAATGAGAGATTCCCGCGCATGTTGTTGAAGTTGTGTCTGACTTAGTCTCCTCTAGCTAGTTGGTCCACCTCCTACTCACTACCCATGCAAGTGCTGGTTAAACATGCATGGTGGTAGGATATGCATGGTGGTAGGACATGCTTTGGGTGGGTTGAACGTGCATGGTTCTCCTCGAACATGTACTCTCCTCTAGCATGCCATGTTCCTCCTTGAACCAATCTCCTTGGCTTCTCCTCGGACCAAGGTGGTTCGAGGCAACTTCCTTGGCACCTCACCTTGAACGACATTGAGGCAACCTCACCTTGGACAACATTGAGGGAACCTCACCTTGGACAACATTGAGGGAACCTCACCTTGGACAACATTGAGGGAACCTCACCTTGGACAACATTGAGGGAACCCCACCTTGGACAACATTGAGGCAACCTCCTTTAGCATCTCCCAAACATGTCCGATCGAACATTGTATAGACTTTCCTTATGAAAGTCTAAGTCTCCATTCTCTTGCATGAGACTCCTCCTCCTTAGCTATTTACCTTGGGCACGTTCGAGCCAACACTTAGAAAACCTTGGGAGGCTTACCTCCTACACACCCTTGGGGTCTCCTAGGACCACACCCTCCTTGGGGTCTCCTAGGACCACCCTCTTAGCCCTCCTAGGAGGCACTCTCCTAGATGCATTCTCCTTAGCCTCCTAGGATGCATTCTCCAATTTTTGGGTATAACATTTGCCCCCCAAGTTTATTATACGATTCCCCTCGTATGATAAACTTTTCTTCTAGCAAAATGCTCTTGAGGTCATCCAAAAGCTCCTATCCGGATGATAACTTTCACATAAACTCCCATGACAAAACTTGTCTTGAACTTGCCTTGTGATTTCTTCAAACTCTATTTTCTTGATGTAATGAAAATATAAGCTCCCTTTGTATATGTTGCAAAAACATCATAGTATAGAGGCAGGTTGTTGAATATCCTCGATTTGGTTGCGCTAGGATTAGAATTTCGGTGATCGAACTGGTCCGAGCCAACCATTTTGGAACACATGCATGGCCTCCTCGGACATGGTCCGATCGGAGCTTTCATGACATGGTTCGATCGGGCAAAGCTTGACCAAGGAAACGTCCAGCCTTCCTTCACGCGAGCCCAGCGTGAATCCCCCAGGATGTCCGATCGGGCATGGGAGTTTAAGGGGGTTCAAAGTCTACTGCCAAGTCGGGCATTTCAATGCAAAGATAGGTAAGTGTGGTCCGATTGGACTACACAATTGCCTAAAGTTTTCAATGCCCGATCGGAAGTGATCACTCGCCTCGTTCAAAGAAATGCATGCCTCAAGCCTTAACAACAGCCCACCATCTCCGATCGGATGCAGCCTAGTTGTTAGGACACCAACACTTAGACGCACACGGGCCTACCTGAACACTTATGGCATCCGCTTTGGCTCTCCTCGGTCATGTCCCAGCTACAAATTTTTGGAAGCCCAAACTAAGGTCCGATCGGACTCTTTGTGGCTTCTCCTTGGACCATGTGATCTGAACTAATCTCCTTGAAGCTCACCTCGGATAGGTCCGAGCCAAGCACTAGGATCCTCCATCCATGTCCGATCGGACATTGCGTGACCTCGGCCAAAATCTAGGTCCTTTGGCGTGGTCCGAGCCATCTTTTTCTTGCCATCTCCTCGGACCAAAATGGTCCAAGGCACCTCTCCCATGGCATGTCCGATCGGACATGACACCCTTCTCCTCGGACCAAAGTGGTCCGAGCCTATCTCTTTCAAGCAAGGTCCGATCGGACCCTTGGCACACATGGGTGAGCTTCTCTCGAACTTGTCCGATCGGAGCTTTCCATTTAGGGACTCCTCAAGTTAAGGTCCGAGCCAAGCATTTTGGAGCTCACCAAGCTTAAGTCCGAGCCAATTCCTTGGCACACATGCATGACTCTCCTCGGACATAGTCCGATCGGAGATATTCAACATGGTTCGATCGGAGATATGCAACATGGTTCTCACGGCCTTTCCTTGAACCAAGGTCCAAGCCAATGTCTTGGCTTCTCCTCGGACACGGCCCGAGCCAAGCATTTGGCTCCTCCATCAAGGTTCGATCGGGTACTTTGTGGCCTCTCCTTGGCCAAGATCCATCTACTTGGACGCAGCTGGGTTCCTCGGACTAGATGCATCTCCTCGGACAAATGCTCCCCATTCCGATCGGATATAATGTAGCTTCCAACCACTCAAGTATGTTTCTCCTCCTCAGATGCAGCACCTTAGGCACCAATATTTCTGGGCCTAGATCCTTGGACGTAGGCGAGATGCTCCTTGGATCAACATGCATCCGATCGGCCGTCTCAAGGTATGCTTTGACATCACATTTTTCAAACACTTTAAGCATCTGTATTGATCGTGAGCATGGTCAAACAGGCATAAGTCGTGTTGACATGAATGCAATGCAATGCATGGAACAGTAACCAGCCTTTTAAGCATGCACATCCGATCGGACATAGGCAGCATCCCCATTTGGACGCTTCTCCTTGGAACTAGACACACCTTTCGGACCAAACATGGTATACTCCATGCTATAATTTTTCCAAACATTTCACCTTTAGGCACTCTTAGGACCTTTTAAGAAAGACCATCGAAGCACCTTTGTTCGAGCCTCCCAAAATTATTTTGAGAGATTGATTTTTCTCAATAAATCTTGGTGGAAACTTGACTTCTCCTCCCAAGGAGAAATTTTCACCATGTAGCATTTATTTTGCACGTATTTGTTTGATTTACTCCAGGGAAGTCGATTGGTGATACATGCTTAGCCTACCAGGGAAGTTGTATCTGCTCTCCTGAGCAAGAAAACTTTGCACCTGGTGAGCTAAACTTGTAGCTGTTGGCATTTAGACTTTACTTCTCCTTGTTAACTTAAAACATTCTAAGTCTCCTCTAGACTTAAAAAGTTATAAGTTTTTTGTGAAGAGTAAAGTCACTCTGGTGTATGCCTTAGATTTTCGCATGAGTACTTAGTTTTCTAACTTAGAAATTCTAGACATTTCATAAGTCCATGCTAAGTATACTTTCTCACACTCTTATTGCTCTAACATTTTATGAGCATGATGTTTATGGTCACACGAATATCTGCTCCTAACTTGAAATTTTAAAAATTCCAAGTTACTTAAGCTTTGCCAAGCAAGTTAGCTTAATGGCCTTTTTGGACTTCGAAAATTTACAAGTCAGCCTAAAAACAGATATATTACCTCGTGCTCTTATTGCCTGTGTTAAGTTATATACCAGCATACCCCATGTGCCCCCCAGGTGGTTGGAGGTTGAAAGACCCTTAGTCACTTGCTACATGACTGAATCTGTTCGAGCAGTTAACTACTCGTGAAACACATAGAATATATGGAAAATACTCAAGCAGTTGAACACTGCTTGAACACATCGACCAGTTGAACACTACTCGGATAACTAACACACATGCATATTTGTAGCAAGAATCGACCACGCTGCGCGTAGTCTCTTTTATTACTCGTAAATTAAAAATGACAAAACATGTCTAGCAACGAGTCTTAAACAACCAAAATTGTTCAAAATAAAATGATTGGTTAGCAAATAACCAGTTCATACACCAAACTTAAATAACAAGTCTAAAAAACTCGAAACCAAGCTACCACTCTGAAAGCGGTATTTAAAAATAATATCTCCTTCGACGCTCTATGTTCACGCCACTCCAGTGATTCCTGCTCCTAGCACTCCTCCTCAGCATACTCCTCATCTTGCTTTGTTGCTCTCCTCAACTAAGGGTGGACCTCCACATATAGTGTCTACGGTGAAGTCCACAGGTCCAGGATGCAAAGGTGGAGATTGTTGTCGCTTGAATCCGGAGTTGCTTCTACCTCCTTCTCCTTGGGGTGTCTCTGCTCGGTACTTCTTCAACTTGCCCGTCCGGAGAAGAAATTCTATCTCGTCCTTGAGGTGGTTGCATTCATTTGTGTCGTGACCATAATCTTCATGGAAGCGACAATACTTGTTCATGTCTCTCTTCCTCATCTCTCTCCTGATGGGTGGAGGCTTCTTGTAAGGAACCTCCTCTTGACTAGCAAGATATATCTCTGCTCTACTGGTTGAGAGAGTGGTGTAGTTGGTGAATTGAGGCTCATACTTGGTTGGCTTCTCACTTGAATCCATCTTTGCCTTCTTTTCTTCATGGTGGTCAGACCCATTACTTCTACGTTTCTTTCCACCATCACTAGGAGAGTCAGTTGGTCTGCTTGGGTTGTTTATGCCATTCTCCCCTTTCTCTATCGCATCATCCAAATTTATATATTTTTCCGCCCGGTCAAGAAATTGTTGAAGTGTTGAGATTGGATGGCGATGGATGCTATCCCATAGAGGACTTCGATAAATTATCCCAGCAGATATGGCAACCATTTTCCCTTCGTCTCCTACAGCAGTTGCTCTATTGGCTTCTCTCATGAACCTCTGTATATAGCTCTTTAGAGACTCATCTTTTCTTTGTTTGATATCTGCCAAGTCGTTGGCATAAACTGGTGGAGTCCGGGCAGTGCTAAATTGTCTACAAAACTCCTTCCTGAATGACTCCCAAGAGGTAATGGAGTTTGGTTTAAACCTCCAATACCACTCTTGGGCATTGTCCGTCAAGGTGGTGGGGAAGACTCTACACCGATAGTCATCACTCACCCCGAGTAGTTCCATCTGGTCCTCAAACTTCCCAACATGTCTTATCGGGTGTGCCTTTTCGGTATAAATTGGCAGTATCGGTGCTTTGTACTTTGCTGGTGGTTGGGCTGCTCTTATTCGAGCAGAGAACGGGCTGCCACTCCGGTAGTCTATCGGATCTATCTCGGAAGGTCGCTTCGACAAACCTTGCACTGTAGCTGCTAGCATGTCAAGCTGGGCTTGGATAGCTGGTGCAACTGATGAGGTTCCAAGGTTTTGACCGCCTGGTCGGGCATTACCATCTGGCACGCCACCGTCAAGTATTTCTAATTGACTGGTAGGACGGTCCAGATTTTGCCCTTCGACCGGGACGGTCCTCCTCTTGTTGGTGATAACGTCCCTCAGATCCTTCTGAGAAGCATGCTCTCCTACCCGATCAAACACCGTACTCTTCGATTTCCCAGTGGGCTTACTACGTGGGACTTCATCTCTCCTGCTACGCCGCTGGTCGGGGTGCAATGGAGGCTTCTTGGCACGCTCTGGGCAGTGTTCTCCTCCTTGTGGGTTGTGGCCCTCCTTTTCCTTGGATTGGCTGGTTGGATGACTATCAGCCTCATCCCCACCATGCCCATCTTTGAACTGAGAGGTCCTCTTCTCTCTAGGAGATTTATTTTGCTCCTGCCCAGGTGGAGTCTTTTTACTGCCCGATCGGTGACTTCTGGAGGGGGTTCTAGAGTGCTCCCCTTGGGTTGAGGTAGTGTGCGATCGAACTCCATCTCCCTCACTAGGTGGGTTATTACCACCCCTCCTTGGTCTATCATTACTCCTACCACCAGCTTCTGTGGTCCTTGCTCCTGGAGTGGTTGCCCCTCGTGCTGTAGCTTGGGCATTGGCCTGGGCCAACTTGGTAGCAGCCTCCAAAGCAAGCGCTGCTTCACGATGTTTCTGGTTGACCTCCTCCTGTTGTTGTCTGAGCTCCTCACTTCTGGCCTCCATATCGCGTTTTTGCTGCTCTAAGGCAGCTCTCTGCCTAGCCATCTCTTCAGCAAACGCCTCTTGCCTAGCGTGGAATCGTGCCATCTCCTCCTGGAAGGCCCCCATGGTCTCTTGGAGCTCTTCAACTCCTGGAGTCACATCCTCAAGCATGACCCTAGGTTCATTCTCATGATATTGTGGGCAAGGACCTTCAGATCTAGCAGGTTCTTTAGAGGAGTTCGTCCTCTTGGAAGCAGCAGTGGTGTTCTTAGGCGCCATCTTGCTTCAGGGACCGTCTGTTCTTCTCTTCAGGCTCTCAATGAAAGCACCAACATGTTGACTGCGTTTTTAGCCAACGACGTGAGAACGTCAAATACGACGAACCTTCAAGAGAATGTAAACGACAACAGACGGTATAAACAAGAAAAGTAAATAACACAGAATTTTTATAGTGGTTCAGCCCCGATTGTCAGTAATAGCCTAATCCACTTAGAGTTGTGATTTATAAATCTATACTCAAGATCAGATGGACTATGCCAACTGAGTTTCTTCAGTATAAATTGTGAAAATACAAGAATTCTCTCTAATTTCAGCACTTTCTCTCTCTAGAATAGACAGACCCAATTTTATCTCTCTAGAAAGAATAAGCAGAAGGGACCCCTCTCTCATCTCATAAGCTCTCTATTTATAGAGATGGGATCCTCAACTGATATCCCCTTATAATAGGGATATTTTACTATATTTATTACATTTATATTACAAATAAACATTCAAAATTCAAAATGTAACAAATTCCCCATTTGTGGGAAGAATGAGAGATTCCCGCGCATGTTGTTGAAGTTGTGTCTGACTTAGTCTCCTCTAGCTAGTTGGTCCACCTCCTACTCACTACCCATGCAAGTGCTGGTTAAACATGCATGGTGGTAGGATATGCATGGTGGTAGGACATGCTTTGGGTGGGTTGAACGTGCATGGTTCTCCTCGAACATGTACTCTCCTCTAGCATGCCATGTTCCTCCTTGAACCAATCTCCTTGGCTTCTCCTCGGACCAAGGTGGTTCGAGGCAACTTCCTTGGCACCTCACCTTGAACGACATTGAGGCAACCTCACCTTGGACAACATTGAGGGAACCTCACCTTGGACAACATTGAGGGAACCTCACCTTGGACAACATTGAGGGAACCTCACCTTGGACAACATTGAGGGAACCCCACCTTGGACAACATTGAGGCAACCTCCTTTAGCATCTCCCAAACATGTCCGATCGAACATTGTATAGACTTTCCTTATGAAAGTCTAAGTCTCCATTCTCTTGCATGAGACTCCTCCTCCTTAGCTATTTACCTTGGGCACGTTCGAGCCAACACTTAGAAAACCTTGGGAGGCTTACCTCCTACACACCCTTGGGGTCTCCTAGGACCACACCCTCCTTGGGGTCTCCTAGGACCACCCTCTTAGCCCTCCTAGGAGGCACTCTCCTAGATGCATTCTCCTTAGCCTCCTAGGATGCATTCTCCAATTTTTGAATATAACAATAAGTTGTAATGCAACGTAGAAAAGGGAGAGAAGACAGAAACTCTGCTCAAATACAGTTAAACAACTCCATTGTAAAAGCTTATTCTAGCTCTAATACAGACTTATATACAGACTCGTGGACTAAGGCTAGTTAACGCCCCAACCACGTAAAAATCTTGTGTCGACCCTCTATTCTCTTTATTATAATCAGTAAATATCCTTCTTTAAGATAGTTGCCGAAAATCTCGGTTAACAGCCATATTAGATTCATAACATACGAATGAAATTGGATTACCTTTGTCGTCCATCCATTTCTTGAACTTGGCGCATTCCTTTTTCGCATGTCCCTTCTTTTTGCAGAAGAAACATTTGATGGAATCCTTCTTTATATCGCCTTGGGGAGGCACTTTATTTTTCCCCTTGTTCTTCTTGGATGGTTTGCGTTTCTTGCCTTGGGTGGCCATGTGAGCACTTTCACCTTGTTCCTGCAGGAGCCTTGCTTCTTCTTGAGCACACATGGTTATCAGTTCATTGATACCCCATTTGTCCTTATGTGTGTTGTAGGAAATTTTGAAAGGCCCATATTGAGGTGGAAGATGGTTAAGGATGTAGTGGACCAGGAAGGTTTCAGGAATGACTACATCGAGTTTCTTCAGTTGAGCAGAAATGTCCCTCATCTTTGAAATATGTTCTCTAACTCCTTTGACACCAGTGAGTTTTGTGGATGAGAACTGGTGGATGAGGTTGTTGTAAAGTGGTTTGTCCGAAGTGTCGAACTGCTCATCGATCAGTTTGATCAAGTCTTTGACTTTCTCAGGTTGCTCCACCGATCCACGCATTCCCAGAGGGATCTTGGACATGATGAACATGATGTTGAGGCGATTGGACCGCTCCCATTTCTCATATAGTGCGATCTGAGCAGCAGTGCTAGTCGCAGTGATTGCAGCAGGTTCGTCCTTCCTTATTGCGTAGTCCATGTCGGCGCAGCCTAAATGAAGAAGAACTCGTTCCTTCCAGATTTTGAAATTATCACCCCTAAGCTCAGGAATTTCGGTAAGGATTTCAGCGAAACTAGAGGATGATGAAGAAGTTGCATGAATAGGATTACAAACTTAGATTTAGAAGATTGAGGCTTAATGAAGTCATGTTTTACCAATGTATAACATGCTGAAGATTGAAATTTTATTAAACAAAAATTGCCTTTGGGCTAAATTTTTAATTTAATAAAATTGGATGTAAATGATGATAGATTATTCAAACGAATTATTTGGGATAAAATAAGGTTTGATACTTCTATCTTTATTAAACTTTATGATAAAACTATTAAATCAATTATCATAACTCCTGTGGGTAAATTAAGAAAATTAATTTAATATATTATCCTAATTAATTATATAAATATAATAAAATCCCTGTGGGGTAAAATTGTTATATTTATATAATCAATCACAATTTTGTCCATTATGTGATCCTTTCAAATTAATATATAATTTTATATAATTAAAGATGTTGTGGCTACTCCCTAATTATGTAAAATTATATGGTTCACTAGACATTATGTTTTAGGCTCTAGGAAGACCTAAGAACAATTTCGTTATAACATAATAGGCAATCACAGAGAGTAGTGCTCCTAGTGTGGTCGTCCGAAGATCATTAAAAACCGTTCTAGATTTGAGCATTTGTCTCAGTTTCATGCGTTCTTATGTTAACCACAAAATTGTTTATGAATTATTCATAATTTTATTCACCCTAAATGTTTTATGAATATTTTATGAATAAATTATGAAGATTAATGTGCTAAATATTATTCAACCTATCTTAATGTTTGAATATAATCTAAATATATCTAGCACAATAATGGAATATATATAATGTATTTAAAATTATAAAGGCATACATATAAAATTAAAGATAATTATACTAAAAATAAATTTTGCATGAATAAGAACAAAATATACAAATTAGTATAATTAATTATATGTACGAAAATACAATAATTCCATATATATATACTTAATGACAGAAAAATTCATGCTAAATAAGACAATAAAATCATTTATTAATTCGGTGAATTAATAAAATAATTGTACAAACTTAATTGTAAAACAAAAAGTAATTACATTCTTAAAATAGCACAATTATTTAATATTGCATGAATAAAAGAAATATACCATGCAATAAATACACCAAAATCAAGTAATTGCACATTTTAATTAATTTCTATATATATAATATACCAAGATTATATGTTTTAATTAAATTGGCAAAAGAATTAAAAAAGAAATTTAGTGTCTAAATAAGCATTAAAATCAAAAAAATAAGAAAATCCAAAAAATAAATAAAAAATGTAATTTTTCGGAATTTTCTTCAATTTTTCTTATTATTTTTTTTTTTTTTTTAAAATCTGCCATGGTGGAAAACGACATGTCGTTTTTCCACCTTCTTCAACATCTATCCGGGTCATTTTGACCCGGTTGCAGAAAAATGGGTCCTTCGGACCCAGTTTTGTACCCGGCTGGAAAACCCCATTTTGACGTCGATTTTCAAGATTTTAAAGCCCAGAATTCATGTAAATACATAGATATGAATATTCATAGCCTTATTTTTCATAAACAACAACTTAAAATCAAGCATTAATATCAAATAAAAAAATTGACTATAACCGGCTTCTTAAGGTTTCAAAAGGTGTTTTGAGTTTCAAAACTTGTTTTTATACATCAAAACATTAGAAAATATAATCTTAAGAAGTCCTAATACTCAAATAGATCGAAAATACATATTTGAATTAAAAAGAAATAAATAAATAAAAAATTTCAACTTAAGGCCATGAACGTGTATGTATATGGTCATTGTTTTGTTTTTAAACTAGTTTCTCAAATAACAAATTATTAGAAACACTTACCAAAGATTTCTAATGCAACTAAAATTGAGAAACAAATTTGAATTAACAATTCCAATTTTCAACAATATAGGAAACTATATACACAAATATATAATATATGTGAATAGATGAAGACATAGGCACATCTATAAATCATAAAAATATATATGTGTATATATGCATACAAAAATAACAAGGTAGAGATTAACCTGGCGACTGATACCAAATGTTAGAATAATATGAAAGTGGGCATATGAACAATTCTATATACATGTTGGCGGAATTGATATATAGAATGAACATATACAAAAAGGATTGAATATTGTATACCTCCAGCCATTGCTATTGATAACCACGATCTAGCTTTAGATCTACAAAAGAAAAGAAACAGAAGTTAGAACGAGTACACGGACTTCCAAGCTCTCACTAACTCTTTTAGATTGAGTTACTGAAAGTCAGAATGAGCAGCGAGCTTGGGGACCGGTACTCTATATTTATAGAGTGAGACCTACCATCAGAGTCTCTGCCACAGATTGAGATATTTCCTCAATCAGTTGGGATATGAAAAATCGGGTAACAACAAAATCAGGTAACAAACAATGTTGACCATTAATTAGAATATTTTGTCAATAAATTAAATATTGACTTTAATATATTAAATCAATTAGTTGATTTTATATACCAAATAAATGATATTCTAACATCACAATGTGTGCATTAATTTTGACTTTGGGGGGGTTCTATGACCCATTTTTAGAGCATATTACTAGTTGTTTTGATTTTAAGGGTTTCGTGTTTCACTGCAATAGATTTGATATGCTTTATAATAATTGCAATTGATTATATTACATGGATGTTTCACTGCACTTGGTGTTTATGACAATAATTTTTATATACTAGGCTTATTAGGTTGGTTAGGTTGGTTGATTATTATTTATTTGTTCAAGTTTCTTAATGGGTTGCTAAATAGTTTTAAGGGTTGTTATAGAGAGTTGTTATATAATTTTAATGGTTGCTATATAGTTTTAATGATTGTTATATAGTTTTAAGAGTTTCTATAAAGAGATCCTAGCTATGTAGTCTTAAGGGTTGCTATATAGTCTTTAGGGTTGCTTATGAGGTCCATGGGTTGTTTTCTATGTTTTTATATAATGTTGCTTTAGATTTTCCTGAGTTTCTTAATAGGATGTTTTATATGTTGCTGATTAGTATTATGAGCTGCTTATGAGTTTCAAGGGTTGCTTAACTGATTATTTGTAGTCTTAAGGTTGCTATAGAGAGTTGCAATGTAGTTTTATGGGTTGCTAATGAGTTTCAATGTTTTTCTAATGGGTTGTTTTATATGTTGCTACTTAGTATTATGAGTTGCTTCATGCTTATGAGTTTTGAGGGCTGCTTAACAGGTTGTTATATGGGTTGGTAAATGTAGCTAAATTTATTTACTTATTTTTTATATGCTATACAGTCTTATGGGTTGCTAAAAGTTTTGATGGTTTCTTAATGGGTTGTTTTATATGTTGTTGATTAGTATAATGGGTTGTTCATAAGTTTTTAGGGTTGCTTAACAGGTTGCTATATGAGTTGCTGAGTGTGACTGAACTTATTTACTTGGTTTTGGTAGTTGTATTTTGTTGTTAATTTTGTGTGTTCATTTGTTTTTTTTTTTGTAGGGTTTAAAGTTCCCCATTCCTCCCAATAATCGTTGCTCATCAAAACTTACTTGCTCGATCAAACATTCATGCATTAAAGGTTTGCATGAACAACTTTCAAAGAAACTAGCTTCAACACAACAAATTCTGATTTTATTGATTTGTGTTTTGGGTAGATTCTGGCTATGTCCGAGTTCACAATTCAAAATCAACTTATCCATAATCTGATGCTTAGAGAATTGCAACATCCTAACCCACTTGAGATTTGGGTTGGCATGAAGCTTCGTTTGCGTTCATAGGAGTTTGCATTGGTCACTGGACTACTTTGTTAGGGCTTAAGGGATAAGTTGAAATATGCAAAGTATGATAATGGTGTTTTTTTTGACATATATTAAAGATAAAATCAAATAGCACCATAAATTGCAAAAGCAATGTGTATACGAGAGTGAGTGAAAATATCCTTTTCGTTATGAGGTAGTTAGCAAGGCATTAATCAAGAAGACAAAGGGAAAGGGTTTATTAAATTTCTTGTTGTATACCACATTATTAGCAAAACAAAGGCTTATTGACTGTATAAGAGTTTCACACCCAACTTTATTAAGATTGTTGTTGACTATGTTACTCTAACGCCCTAAACTCCAGGGACCATTACGGTGTGCCTTTTAAACAGTGCTAAACTCGCAAATCGAGTCATTTGGCCATAATTGTGTCACTAAGTATGATTAGCGGTTTAGGGATTACATTTTTTTGTTAAGATATAACGTTTCACTAAAACATTTATTGTATACATTAGGATCCCAAAAATATAATTTAAAGGTCTACTACAATAAAATATTTATAACCAGCCGATCTAAGCGGAAAAACTGGGTTTAACCCTAGTTCCTCTTTCAACCCTCGGCCGTGGAGGACGAGCAGCCGCATATGTACACATCGTCACCTAAGGTCTCCAACTCAAGGATGGTCTAGTTTTGTTTTGCCTTTACTTGCACCACATAGCACCCGTGAGCCGAAGCCCAGGAAGAAAACTCAATATGCTCAGGAACAGTCATATCATGACATCAAATCATATCTGGCATGTCTAGCAAATATAGCTCTATTCAAGCATGCAAATAACCTCAGATAATGCCGGGGAATCTAGGAAAAGAAATCCTACCCTCCTGATTGGATGACTATCAAGTCAATCCTAATCAGATGAGTGATTTAACACTGGTGGTTCCATTAACCATAATGAGTGACTGACAATCAAGTCACCACAGGGCTCAGCACCCACAACCATGCATATGATGATCACTATGATCATACAGAGCTTATAGCCCTGAAAAGATGAGTGAATATCACTTCGATGTTCTGTTTAACCATAATGAGTGACTGATAAGCAAGTCACTACGGGGCTCAGCACCCATAGCCATGCGACAAAACAGTCACCTGGGCTTTCTGGCATTGGCTCTAATCAAATGAGTGACTGACGAACAAGTCACTACGGGGCTTGGCACCCATAGTCATGTGACGAAATAGTCACCTAGGCCATGTGACTAAACAGTCTCTGGGGCTCTCTGGCCCTGGCTCCAATCAAATGAGTGACTGACAAACAAGTCACTACGGGGCTCGGCACCCATAGCCATGTGACTAAATAGTCACTGGGGCTCTCTAGCCCTGGCCTAAGTAACTAGCCTTTGGCTAGACAAGCGCTTTTAATTTTCATCGAACTTGAGGTCAGTCCGGCATTAATGCTCATTTGAGTCATTCAATGCAGATGTCGATTAGATCTCATCTTTTATCGGCTCCACATTCATGACGCTCATGCCGTTCTTGACTTTTTAGTCAATACCAGGTGACCAGTGCTCAATACTACTGCGAACTTGACAAGTAGGTCACAGCTTCACAACTAATACTGACACCATTGCCAATTCCGACTAGTTAGTCAGTGCCACGCACAAGTAAGCAATGCTACCAGGCATATATCATATGTCAAATATCCAGATGTAGGGCATTCAGCATGCTTACTTAACAGTTGCTAGCATAATTATGATCATGCACAAACACAGAGACTCACACTCTGATCAATCTCATATTCAATATTCATGGCATGCCCTAGTTACATGTTTTTCGTGCATCACATTTAAACACTCGGCATGCCTCAATAATAATCATGCACAAGTGAGCAAGATTGCTAAGCATTCAAAATGCTATCAATGTCCACATTTAAACATCCAACATGCATCAAGAATAACCATGCATGTCACATATGAGGTGCAGTTTTCTTACCATTGGTACAAGCACAGGTTACCAATAAATGAGCCACAAGCATGATCCTGATTTCAAGCCCCTAGTGATAACCTAGTCACAACCATAATATAAAACCTCATCAAAGTGAGTAAATAAATACTTCCAATCCCAACCCAAGCCTCCGAGACGTCGAATCCCACTCAACTAGGTAGTAGGATCGATCCCAGGCCCTTAGAGTTAAGGTGCCACAACTAAAACACAATTTTGGGCAAAATTTCCTTAAGTGTCGCGACCCTCCATGCACCATGCCCGCTCCCTTGGCAGAGCCTTCCTCCTCCTTCTTCAAGCTTGGGCCGCGGCACCCTAGAACAGGGTCGCGGCCCAACCTCGAACTAGCCATTTTTCCTCGTTTTCTCCTTTTTAAAACCTTCCAAAAACCTATCCAAACATCTCCAAACTCAAAAATCAAAGTCCAAAGCATCCCCATGATCCAAAACCAACAAAACCCAAGTCTCAAATCAATCAAAAACTCATCAAAACACAAAGTCCAATTCATGCTTAAAAACTTTAAAAAACTTAAAACTTGAATTACCTCTGATTGAGTTGTTTCCCAACTAAATCCTCCAGCTAATAAGCTTCTAATATTTCCTAGGATCGCTATGCCTTGATCCTCGCTTGAATCCGAGTCCTAGAACTCAAGTTTCCTTTGAAAATGCGATCGGGAGACGAAAATGGAACTTTGAAGGAGAGAGAACTTACTGAACGTTCTTTTTATTTCTTAACAGGTTACTTCAAGCTTAAGTAGCCTCAAACAAATCCTAATGCTCAGGGTCCCGAAAACGTCCCCGGGGGCAAAATATTCAAAACCTCCGGAATTTCCCCCTGATCTTACTAACTCCCAATTTATCACCAAATATTAATTCCCATTACCCGATAACCCAGTAATGCACTAAATACCCCTTGACTCACTCCGAGTCAAGTATAAATCCCGCTGTGACTATCCTACTAGCTTACCTCCTAGGATCGTCTCGTGCTGAGTAACCCTAGCATAATCAAATAATAATAAAGCACCACACACATATCACATATATGCTAATTATGCCCGAAATGGCCAAAATATAAAAATCACCCAATCAATCAGAAATGGGTTCACATGCATATTTAATACACATAACACATGCATATAATCATTTAATAGCTTAATAAATCAATTATGGCCCTCCTGGCCTCATAATCAAGGTCCTAAACCTTATTAGGAAATTTGGGGCATTACAGTTACTATTCATATTATGATTTATATATTTTCTTTTCTAATTTATTGTTAATGTTTTTTTTTAATTTTGTTATAATTTAATGTCTTTCTTTGATAATTTAAAAGTGAGTTAAAGAGCAATTCATAAACAACACTTAAATCAATCCTTAATTAATATATTCAGCAACTCACACTCATTTTAAGCAACTTATACAACAACTTTTATAATTTCTTAAGCAACTCTTATGCAATCTAATCAACATATCAAACAACCCTTAAGCAATTTATTTAACAAAATCACAATCATTCGAAGCTACCTACATAACAACATTTACACCTACTTAAGCAAGTGATAAGCAACTCTTAAGCAACCTATTCAGCAACCCTTAAGCAACATATTTAGCAACTCACACTCATTTTCAGTAACTTATACAACAACCTTAACAACTACTTAAGCAATCGTTATGAAACTTAATAACATATCAAATAACCCTTAAGCAACATATGTAACAAATTACAATCATTCCAAGCAACCTACACAACAACATTTACAAATACTTTAACAACATTTAAGCAACACATGAATCAACCTATTCAACAATCCTTAAGCAACAAATTCAACAACTCACACTTAGATTAAGCAACTTGTACAACAATCTTTACAAATATTTAAGCAACCTATAAAACAACCATTAAGAAAGCTATTTAAACAACTAGTTGCATCTCATGTTGTTGAAGTTACATCTGAGGTTGTTGGTGTAGTTGTTGAGGTTGTTGAGCAACCAAATCAACCACAAAGAAACTTTATAAGCAACCTCATTCAACCTATGAGTTCAATTATGTTGAACATAATTTTCATATAAGGTTACTGATGTTACTCGTGTGGTTTCTAAGTTTACCGGTGTGGTTTTTGATGTTACATAAGAAGTTGTTGATGTAACTTATTAGGTTGCTGAGGTTTCATCCAAGGTTGTTGGTGTGGCTTCTAAGGTTGATCCAAATGACATTTCTTTTATTATTTATTAAACTCACAAATAAACCAAAGCAATCCAAAACAACCAAATCAACCCCAAATAACCAAAGCACCTTATAAGCAATTTCATTCAACCAATAAGTATAATGAGGTTACTGAAGCTCAGAATGCATATGAGATTGTTGAGGTTATTGGTGTGGGTGTTGAGGTTGTTGAAGTTTCTTATGAGGTTGCTGGTGTGGTTTCTAAGATTGCATAAACAATTGTTGAAGTTGCATCCAAGGTTGTTGATGTTGTTGCTGAGGTTGATCCAAATGACAAAATTTTTTGATTGTTTATCAAACTTACAAATCAACTAAAGCAACCAAATCAACCTTAAACAACCAAAGTGCCTTATGAGAAATCTCATTTAACCTATGAGTTCAATAAGGTTGTTGGAGCTCAGGTTGCATATGAGATTATTAAGGTTATTTGTGTGGTGCATATGAGATTATTGAGTTTACTAGTGTGGTTGATGAGTTCATAAATCTAGACTTGCTTATTTACTGTACTCATATGCAATGGGAAAGCAAGAATGTGGATATGAGAGTGCACGAGAGTATGCTTGTCGTGATTAGGCAGCTAGCAAGGCACAGCCAATAAGACAATGGGAAATCTTTATTAATGTAGTTGTTGTTGCCAAGACAAAATGCTTATTTGTTGTACTTAAGATTTACTTTTCAAATTACAATCTACATATAAAGCAACCCTTAACCAACCTACTTAGCAACCCTTAACCAACTCATTCAACTCTTAAGTAACCCACAATTATCATAAACAACATAAAAAGTAACCTGTCAAAAAACTACGAAAACTCTTAAGCAACCCATAAAGTAACATGATATGCAACTCTTAAAATTCCTAAGCAAATTTATATGCAAACATATAAAACAACATTTTTAAGCAACTCTTAAGCAGCCTATTCAGCAACCTGCAACTTATAATCTCCAAAAACAACATATAAATCAACCCTTTTAAGCAACCATTAAGCATTCGGCAACCCATAATCTTTATATAAGCATATACAACAACCTTTATAATTATTTAAGCAATCCCATAAGCAACCTGTTAAACAACCCACAATCTCTATTATAACAAAAAATTTAGCAACCCTTAAGGAAACCCGCAATCCCCCAAAGTAACATATAATGCTTCCTTGTGAGCAACTCTATATGCCTACATGTACAACAACCCAAAAGCAACCTAAGCATCATGTTAATGAAATTAATTAACAATAAAGTTATTGAGTAAATAACCTTTGTATATTATAGAAATTATCAGTAATTTTTGAAGTAAAACATAAGAGAAATGAACCAAAGCCATTGTATAGATCAAACAATTGAACTTTTCATATTGTTTTGAAAAAAAAAATGAAGCAATAATGTATGATTTTGTAAGTCAATATCTAATCTTTCTATTGAGGATTCCTGCAAGTCTTTCTGCTATGTCCAATTTGACTGCAATGCCATCCATTTCCTACAACCAAGATAAACCTTATAAGCAACATATAAGCAACTTATTAAGCAACTATTGAAGTTACACTTTCTACTATAAAGCGACATTATACAACAACCCTTGTAGCAACATTTCAACTATTCAGCAACCGCGTATCATTATAAGCAACATATACAACAATCCTTACTACTACTTTAGCAACATGCACAACAAATAAAAGAACTCTTAAGCAACCTCTTCAACAACATTTACAACCCCTTAAGCAACAAATAAGCAACCTAATCGAAAAACCACATCCTTTTATAATGAGCATATACAACAACCTCAGCAACTATTAAGCATCCTATGCAGCAACCAACCATAATTGTTATAACCTAATTATTAGCAAACCTTAAAGAAACCCATAATCCCCATAAGCAACATATAAAGAAACATTTAAGCAACCTATTCAGCAACCGCGTATCATTATAAGAAACATACACAACAATCTTTACTATTACTTTAGCAACCCATAAGCAACATGCACAGCAAATAAAAGAACTCCTAAGCAACCTTTTCAGCAACATTTATAACCCCTTAAGCAACTAATAAGTAACCTAATAAAAAAAAAACTACATCCTTTTATTATGAGCATGTAAAACAACATTTACAACTACTTAAGCAACTATACAACAACATATGCAGCAACCCACCATAATTATTATAACCTAATTATTAGCAACCTTTAAAGAAACCCATAATCACCATAAACAACATATAAATAGACCTTTAAGCAACCTATTCATCAACTACAATACAATTATCAAGCAAGCTCTTCAGCAACCCTTTTAACCCCTTAGGCAACTAGGAAGCAACCTATTGAGCAACTCAAATAATTATAAGTAACATAAGCAACCCATAAACAACATGTACAATATTAAAAGCAACATTTCAAACACCCAACAAAAAATAGAGCAACAAAAGTAATAATAGAGAAATTAAAGCTACCAATTGATCTAAGCAAAATATAAAATCATATTTACCTCATTTCAATCACTCCTCCTTAAATCCCAAGAACTTGGTAATTGCTTGTTCTCTTACATTCTTCTAATTGCTTGTTTTATGAATATTATTACAGCAACCTAAGGATTTAAAACAACTCATTTAGATTCAACCAAACCAATTAACAACATATACAACAAATAGAGAAACTCTTAAGCAAGCTCTTCAACAACTTTTATAACCCCTTAAGCAACTAGGAAGCAACCTATTCAACAACATGTACAATATTCAGAGCAACCCATAAGCAACATGTACAATATTCAGAGCAACCTTTGAAACACCCAACAAAAAAATAAAGCAACAAAAGTGAATAAGCTTAAAACTTACCTGAAAGTTGCAGAGATTTGAGTAGTTGAGTTTGATTTTTAAGTCAAAGTTCAATAAGATTTCAACCTAATTGCAGATTTTGTTGAGATTTTGTTGGTTTTTTTAATTTTTAATGTGACCTAAATTAATATGGTGATTTGGATTTGAGGGGAGAGGATTTCAGGTTCCTTTTCAAAGGTTTACAACTCTGGGAATGGTTGTCACCGGAGCTGGTAGAGAAGAGAAGATGAGTGAGATGTGTAGGTTGGAGAGGTGGAGAACGTATAAAAGGGAGAGTGAGATGCTAAAATTTGGACTTGCAAACAGTAAAATTGAAAGAAAACATTAAAATAATATATTAATGAATTGATTTTTTTAGTCACCGTATTTTTGCAAAAAAACTTAGGTATTACCGTATATACAAAAAAATCACTTTTACAGATTAAAAACTTAAATATCCATTAAGATATTTTTTAATTTCAAAATAATTTCAACATCTTTATATACATAAGATCATTAGTTATTTTAATCAAATATATTAATGTTTAATATATAATGTATTTTTTATAAATGAAGTGTAAATTAAATTAGTTACTTTCAACATTAAAAGTGTTAATCCAATCTGCACAAATATGATTTATCTTTATTTTTCAAATTGAATTAATTTGGAATGGTTAAACTTTGAAAACCCCTAATTAAAATAGTATACTTAAAATTATCATGAATTGAACATAAGTGAATTGTATATTTTGGTCATTTTAAATAATAATAAATATGATAAAAAAAATATTAAAATAAAAGGTCCTTATATGACTTCGATTACAAATAATATAACCCTCCAATTATTAATGCACATACCATTTGGTATGGAGGTCATAGTCTCATAGGCTTTTATAGCACTATAAATATTAATCTTGAGCCACTAGATAATTAAATTATAAGAAGAAAGAAAAGGTTTATTAAACATGGTTATGAGATAATGTACTTTTCACTGTTTTCTTGTTCCTTATTCACGTGGAAGTAATTTTTTTAATAGTTAGCCTACAAATATCATATTTACAATGAAAGCCTTTTTAAAAAAATAAATTAAAAAAAATGATTGAAAAGGAGGAAGGCTGCTCAAAGAAAGTGAGTAGTTGAGTACGTACATGTTTTTTTATTATTAAATAGTTTATTTTGATTTAATAACCCGCTAAGAACAAAATAAATAAATAAATAACCCGCTAAGAAGATAGTCATATATAATACGAAAGAAACTTGCTTCAAGAGAACTCTATCCGGCTATATATATATATATATATATATGAATAACTTCCTTATTTTATTATTTTAAAACAAAGATGCATGCTTCATAACAAAGGACTCATTCTTAATATTTTATTTAAGAATAGCAATTATCAGAAGAATGTTATAATATTTTACATGGACTAACATAATTAAGTGTTGCTTACACAGTGTTGGTATTAGCATGTAATGATAACTATATAATCGGTAATGCATGATATTACCATCGGACCATAATGGGATGGACATAACGTACTAACATGCTCGGGGCCTATGGACACGCTCTAAAATGTCTTTGGTCAGCCTATTGGGCCAAGACAACTAATTCTCTCACATTGGGCATGTAAGCCCAATTAGCCCATAATTCCTTATATAAAGGGTTGTGCTCTTGATTGATGATTAAGGTGGAATGAGTGTGGCTATGGTGTAGAGAGAATGATAGAGTAGTGTTCATTACTCCCAAGCTCTCCTTTTCTCTATATGTATATATCAAATAAGTGTAATCAACATGATTATTAGAGATCAAGACGATAATTGGAGGTATGTATATTATTATATTAATGCCCTAAATAAAATGTTTGATCATGGAAATTCATGAGCATGATTTGATATTGATTATTGTTTATTTAGTGCTCATTGTGTATTAATTATAACAATTGGTAACAGAGTCAGGTCATTTGATTTTAGGGCTTATTAGAATAATTTTTTTTTTTCAAATCTGATTTACTTAAAAAAAAAAAATCGATATTATATATTATTGGTAGATAAAATCAGATTGGAGGATGAGTATTGAGTTTATCAATATTTTAGATTGTATTTTCCGTTTCGTTTACGTTGAAAACACCCAAAACTCCAAGCTTTTTCAAAGCTTGTTAATGGCCGAAAATGGCTATTAGATCTACGGGTTTCGGATGTTTATAAGTTTGAATGGGTACTGGAAATAGAAAGAGCATGAAAAATGGAGAGAAACCCCTCAAACGACATCAAAATCGGAGCTCTGGTGGCTAAAATCCACAGGGTCAGAATTTGGGTTCGAAATGGGTCGAACAGACCTGCTGGAGGTTGAAGACAACCTCAAAACGACGTGTCGTCGTTTTTCTGAATTAGTGTCGTTTTTTGGTTTTTTTGTCATTTTCTGAAGTGCTGTCGTTGTTTATGATTTGTGTCGTTTTTGTACAAACTACATGTAGTTTGCTGAAAAACTACATGTCGTTTTTGGGCATTTTTCAGCAAAAAAAAAATTTTAGGGCGCGTGGGGGCGCGTGAAGATTCCATTTTGGACCAAATTTTCACCAATTTGCTCCTTTTAATTTTTCTCATTTGATTGTGTAATTATATTTTGGGTTTGGTCAATTTAAATTGTTAATTGACGCATAATCACATAATTAATTTGAATTAATTTTTTTTTCTCTCACAATTTTATTTTTTATTTATTTCATTGGATGAAGACATAATTATATTCATGCCATAAAAATTATTTGATAGATGATTGACATTTTTGATAATATAATTATGTTAATGAATAATTAATTGAGTGCTTATGTACTCACCTATCGTGAGTCTAAGCATGTCAATTTTGTTATTCATAAAATTGTGAGAATTGTGATAAATTTATCGTTAATTAATTTAATCTCATACAAGACCATTTTTTATTTGTTTATCATTCCATAATTTTGTTATATATATGCCTTTCGTGATTTTGATAATTTTTTGTGAATTTCATTGTTGTTATTATTATGAATTCTTTCGGGGCATATACTATGGAAAATGTGTAATAAGATATTGGTCATGGTTTGTGCATTTATTATAAAAATTATTGTCAATATTTAATTTATATTTTTGGTAATAAAATTTGCTAGAAATACAAAAATGCGCAATCGACCTTATTAGATAATTATGAGATTAAATTTTTCCATTGAATGTGTTGTGCTTACCTGTCGTAAGTTTTCACATGTCAATTGTCGAAAATTGTGATTCATGTTAAATACTTTTCTCCCGTATCAATCACAATTAAAAACTAAGATCCATACATGCAATTTAGTCATCCCGTCGATGATTTTACTGTAAAGTAGGATGCTTAGATGGTGAGGGAAACACATTAGATGTCATGAACCACACAATCTTTTCTACCCTATCGGTAGTGGATTAGCTGAATTTGGTTATGATATTTAAAGTAGTTGTCCTTACCTGCGTAAGAATCATATGTTTTGTTTGAATGACTCTAACATGACATGATCGTTTCCGTTGATAGATCATTGAGAAAGCTAAGAAAACGAGCAGATTGCATAATCCTTGTTTTCACATAGTGGCACTACTCTAAGATATTTTTTTTTTTTAGTATTAAGCAATCCTAAAACCTCTGCCGCTTAGTTATCGGATGGGACTATAATATGTCTTGTCATATCGATCTCTCATTAGAAAATTGGACTAGGCCTCGAAATTGTTAAATCTTGAAATCATTTGAATTCAAAGATGCCAAGTTACTACATGCTCAGTGGAAGTATTGCGATGGGTGTCAGTTGGTTTTAGTAAGGTATATATGTGTCGATCGATCCCTATTGACAAATTTTATGAGGGTGGAATCACTTAGGAATCTTTCTTGGGCATCTAAAGTGATATTCCTACGTTTGCTATACAATGATGAGTTCAGGAGACTAGTACGTTGGTTTTGTGCCTTGAAATAGTTTCGGTGGAACTAATGAATCAATTATTACAATACTTTTATGCTTAAGGATCAAGATAAGGCATAGATCATAAGTTGACAAGTTTTGGATCAATATTACAATGAATGTATGATTGTCCTTGTCTATTCTGAAGAGATGATTGTGTTAATTGTGAATGTCTGTAAATATAGTGAATTCAAGATAATGGGTTAATGCATATGTACTCGATATCATATCGTTGTTGCTAGTAAAATTGAGGATACTTAAGCTATATTTAGGCAACAATTTTGGATTGATTTAAGTCTGAACAAAGTTTTCAGTATAGTGACTTTGATAACTTAGTTACAATTTTGGATGAGAAAAGGAAAGAATAGATGATATATGACTTATTCAATCTCAGTACACATATTCATCGCTAATGACTATCATAATTATTGATAATAGTTTTACAACCCAATTGTCCACAATGATTAATCTATAATGCATACAAATTTTGAGAGATATCGAATATTTATCACTCTTTTGTTAAGATCTCTCATGCATTATTATCTTGAGCACGGTCTTCTCAAAGTTTTGACTCATCAAAGTTTGAAAGCTTTTATGTTTTAGAAAGCTTTATAGTGGAAAACACCTAAGGGATTAAACCATACATGCATAATGATATGCAGTCACTTTTTTATGTGTATTGTTTCTTGAAGTGACAAGGACACAACAAGACTGGTAGATAGTCTTAATTGTTGTACTCCATTCATCTTGGTTTGATGGTTGTTATTATATTTGAATGTCTCTCAGACCAAATTATGTGTAGTATACATATCCTATTGATATGATATCATACATAATTTATTTGATTGCCTATTGCATGCTGGAGATTAATATGGTGTTTGTTGATTATATTGGTCCAAGTGGGAGAGATATTTGAATCTTGTATGGACTAATATAATCACAAACATAATTCCATATTCACAACCATGTTAGTTGTTTTTCGAAAGAGACAATGTGAAATAAGTCTTTCGTAGCAACACTCAAGATACTAAGACTCAATGGATCATATCGTTTTATTCTGAATAGCCTCATGAATGTTGTGATTGAATAAGAATTTACATCTAAGGCTATTTCAGAAGTTCTAATATTATGAGGCAATATAGGACATTGCATTTGACAATCTTGGATTTTAATCATACGAGAGAAGATGAACATTTAAGTGCTTTATTGAGAATATCAAGTTTAATATGTATGGCTCTTCTAGCTATTTTTTTTTTTTATAAGTATATAAAGTTATCTATGTTGGAGTTTTAAGCTGGCATTAGACAGGGGTTAAAATTTTATTTAGGGAATAATTAGATTTATCCCTCATTTTGTTGCTTCCGCTGTTATTATTGATGACCTACAATTAGCCAGATTATGTAAGAAACTCCATATGCGGACAAATAAAGATAAAGGATCGAGACAGTTTGATAAACCTGTGATTCCATACACGAGATAAGTTTAATTACATATACCTCTAAATTTCTAATCGATAGTCATTGGTAGTTCTTAATCCTTATTTGGAGAATTGATATGGTTATTTCATGATTTTCAAGCTATGATCAAGCATAAAAGTTTAGGCTTAATCCCATAATAATTGGGAGATTTTCTTGATGGTGGTTCATTTTAAGAATAAGTTGTTTGATGGTTAAAGTAAGGTGAATTAAAGCCTATAGCTAGTCTCCACTATAACAATGAATTTGTTCATTACTATTATTGAGTTGTAAAGTGGTGACTATTTGGAAATAAATATATAAGGATGCAAGAACTAAATTCTTGTTTAAAGGACACCCGAGTTCAATGCATTAAATCCATTTTGAGGCAGGACATCAAGATAGTGATTACTGTAATTCTCAAAATAGTCAATTCGAAACATTATCGTTAGTCAACACTATATGAGAGATCAGTGGGAGCAATGATATGTTTATATTGTCACTTGATATAATACATTGCTCATATCTTATGATTTTGATCTATTTTGGAGACAAATTAAGCCGTTATTTGATAATATCTGTCAGATGAAGAATTCTTGATAAACCTTGTATGGTCTAAAAATTTAGATTCTTTGTGATGAGATCAACGGTAGACTGAATTGTCTCATAGTTTGCATTGACAAACTATTGTAGTGATTGATGTTTCGATTTCATTGAGAATCTTTAAATAGTCTAAACTGTGATGTGTTATGAACGGCCTAAAGTCCATGATATTAGTAATGACGAGAGATCAAGTTTGAGATTATCTCACATATATGCTTATTGAAGGCAGCCTAGGGCTTACTCAAGTATACACATTCCTATCGTGATATCTGTTACAGGCATGCTGGATTGGTACTTGAGTTGTCATCCTTATGGTACCAAGGATGTGTTAGCAATCGACAAACCAACATTGTGACATATAGTAGTTGGTTTTAGTGATATCGATTGGAAAGGCTGCATGGATGATTAAATCCACTTATAAGCATTCATGATTCTAGGAGGAGCTATTTTGTAATTAAATGTCATATGAACACCTACAACTTCCTATCTCATACAAAGTGAGTATAATGGTAAGGGAAGTTATATGTGATTAGGTGTTGCATGGACATTGACAACATCCTCGTATGTGAAGGTAGAGTGTGTGGCGTGTTACGAGGACATTGATTGTACATTACAATTGCGATATTCCGTTTCAGTGTTAAGAGTAGTTGACTCTATTGTGAACTTACTGAACTTATGTGATAAATATCGCAATGATATCTATCTCTCGGAACTATTGCTCCATTAATGATGATGACGTTCCATATGTAGTGAGAAAGTTGTGGAGTCCTCTATTAGTATCATAACACGCACTTACAAACAACATACTAATGACTACACTGACACGAGTTACCTGAACGTATGTACTAAGAAGTCATTTCTTGTTTGGATTGTTGGGAGCCAAAGATGTATTTGATCAGTGGGAGTCATTGTTTTTCATGTATGATTGACATGTTAAGGATTGCTATTGGTTGTTGAATATATGCATATTCTGGATAACTCTTTGATGTTGTGTGTACACACTTGTTGATGCAAGCCAGTGGCTTAGTCTCGGTGCTATGTTCGAGTGGATCCAGATCAGTAGTTATCATCATGTTTTATGAATCTTAGATGTCTCATTATGTATTATATTTGTGTCATGTCGATACAATATGGTGCATAATTAGTTTATAGACATTATTGTTTCTTGAGATTTCTGTGTATTGATATTGTTGCTTAGTGAGCACATATTGGTGTAATTATGTAGTCCAAGTGGGAGAATGTTAGAATATTTTATATGGACTAACATAATTAAGTGTTGCTCACACAGTGTCGGTATTAGCATGTAATGATAACTATATAATTGGTAATGCATGATATTACCATCGGGCCATAATAGGATGGACCTAACGTACTAACATGCTCGGGGCCCATGGACACGCTCTAAAATGTCTTTGGTCAGCCCATTGGGCCAAGACAACTAATTTTCTCACATTGGGCATGTAAGCCCAATTGGCCCATAATTCCTTATATAAAGGGTTGTGCTCTTGATTGATGATTAAGGTGGAATGAGTATGGCTATGGTGTAGAGAGAATGATAGAGTAGTGTTCATTACTCCCAAGCTCTCCTTTTCTCTATATGTGTAGATCAAAGAAGTATAATCAACATGATTATTAGAGATCAATGCGATAATTGGAGGTACGTATATTATTATATTAATGTCCTAAATAAAATGTTTGATCATGAAAATTCATGAGCATGATTTGATATTGATTATTGTTTATTTAGTGCTCATTGTGTATTAATTATGACAAAGAACACAATCATTTGCTCTATTTTTTTACTTTTACTATGAATTTGTAGCCATCAACTTTTGAGATTTTGTTTAAAGTTATCTAAATGGTAAAATTATTTATCTTTTATACATGTAACTTTAGCTATAGTATGAATGACCTCATACGTTATGTAGTTTAATTCTAATTTATGTGCCACATATTAGATAAAAATTAATCATCTTTTATACCCGTAATGCATACACCTTAAGATACGACTTACAAAAATATCTAAGAAAAAAGTTAGTTGTTAAGTAAATATGGATAAAAATAGAAGTTCTGAAACTCTAGGATTTTGGGAAAATAATGGAGATTTATTAATTATTACTTTTTGGAGCAACATAAATGAATGGACGATGATTAATTATATATTTTTTTCACTTAAAAATTATATATGATTCTGTTTAATTAGTACATACATGGTAAAAGAAAATGCATGAAATAAAAAAGAAGTGGTGGATTAAGTCAGAAATTAAATTATTATAATTAAACACAGCTTATAAATGCACAGTAAATGTCTATTCTTCACGATTCTTTTAAATTTCTTATGCTACTAACTAGCCTGACGTACAATTTTGGCATTTCGATTGTCGATTTCAATTTGGTAGGGACATCTTCTTGATTATTTGCATTTGGACCTTATTTTAACTTGCGTATAGAATTTCATAGTTTATTTTTTAACCTTATTTAATTGCCGTCATTATTCTTCTTTGTCATTTTCCTAGACTCAAGATGTGAAACCGCATTTAATACGAGAAAAACAATAAAAATTAAATCATATCGATAGCCTCCATTCATGCATTCGGGTTGTATGAATATATATATATATATAAATATATATATATTATAATGTTGAATGTAAATTTGCCTTTTATTTATAAAATTTATTAGTTATTTTTATTAAATTAGTATAATTATCATATAAATTTTAAATAAATAAACAATATTATAATAAAAAAATAACATAACATATCAAAAAAAAAATTAAACTAAAATATTATTTGTGATTTCTTTTTTAAAATATACATAATATAATAACTTTTTAAATCGTATTTAAGATACAAAATATTTATGAGATTATTCAAATTATACCTTAATAGTTAGAGAATAAATTTGTTTATTCTTGATAGAAGATAAATTTTATTTTAATTTCTTATCTAGTTACATAATCATACTATTTATTTACACACAACACTTATATATAATATATTTATATTTTATATAAATATATAAGTTAAATCAAATAAAAAAATAATATGTTTTCTTTAGTAAATAATAAATTTTTAATAAAATTTAAGATTATATATTATATATTATTATTAATATAATAATATTTTATAATATTTAAATTTATATTAATATAATTATTAAATATCTAATTTTGTATTAAATATTATTATAATAATAATATTTGAATTCATATTAATATAATTAGTAAAAAATTAAAAATTTATATTATATATTATTATTATAATAATATTTGAATGTATATTAATATAATTAATAAATAATTTTATATATTATTATAATCATGATATTTTATAATATTTAAATTTGAATATAATTAATAAATATATAATTTTAAAATTTAAAAATATATTCGGTTAAATGTTTTGAAATATTCCCAACCAAATATTATGTTAAAACTAAAAAATTTCGTTAACAAAGACAGTCTAATTTTTCTACCATGTCTTTGCCTAAAAAGGTCTTCTGTCTAAATCAGGTTAGTTCGAATCTTTCTAATGCCTCCCCCAAAACAGTGTTTGCAATCATTATCAAATAAATTAAGCATGTTTAATACGTGACATGATAATTAATGTAGAAGTGTTTGTTGAGAAATAGAAGAACGAAAATATTAAAGTTCGTTGCTTTATTTTCTTCCTTCAACTAATATTTTAAAACAAATGGTTCAACTAATATTATTGTAAAGATCTTTATTTACGAACATGTCTTGCCGCATCATAAAAAATTATTGGATTCTAAAAATAATATAATTGAATTTAAAATATTCATAAAATCTTATTTTTTCTGTTTTTCTGGGTTTTAATTAAGAATTTTTTAGTTACTTAAAATGTTAATAAATTACTAATTAATTACTTTTTTATAAAAAATTTATTTTTAGAGCATATTATTTTATATACATTTTTGTTACTTCCAAAACTTATTTGTTGAAACTTTTTTATTTTAAGATACCGATTAGTCACTTTTATGTTATATTATGGTATCTTATTATTATTAAGATAATTTTACATTGCCGATTAGTCATTTTTTAGAAACTAATGAGTTACAATAAAATCTAACAAATTACTATATAACTTATTATTAAAAGTTACTTTTAGTATACTATAGAACTTTTTTAATGAAAAGTTTTAATTTACTTTTTAGTCACTAATGTAATTTACATGAGAGTTAGTGTTGTTTTTATTAATGAAACAAAAAAGAAACTTAAAAATTACTTTCAAATAATAATGTTAAATACACATTTCAGTCTTTTATTATTAATTTTTGTTTGATCAAATTAAAAAATAACTACATAGTTACTTTTTAAATACAACATAGAAATTACTTATTACAATTTTTAAGAAACATTTCCATTATTTTTACAAACAAAGATGAAAGAGAAACTTAAACATTACTTTTCAAACACAACACAAAAACTACCACATCCCATCATCTTCTCTGACAACGTCAAGAAACCCATTCAGTCATATACTACTCTTGAGCCCAAATAACCAGCGATGTGGACGGAAAAAACTTCTTGAAGTTGTGGAATACCCACAAACTCCCTGGGAAAAAGCTGACATATAGCCAGAGTAAATGGCTGGGTTGTGTTCCTCTTGAAGAGCTCGTTCCAACAGTACCACCCTCGAGACTCGGGTTGGTCAAAGTTGGCCTAAAAATGCAATCAAAGTCGCACCTCCGACGACTTTGATCGACGCGTGTAGTCTTCTTTGGCATTGGATGACGACAAGGTTTGGACCGTGAGATCGTCGACACAGTGTCTTCCTTCCCGTCCGGCACGTGTAGCAGTATGGTGGTCGGAATATGACAACTTACTTGAAGAGTGAAATAGTTTTCAAAGTTTTCAAAAAAATGGTATAAAAATGATATTTTTGACAATAAAGTTTTACACGTAATTTTTGAAATTAACATTAAAAAAAACGTATCACAGTATAATTTTCTCTAATTAAATGTAGAAGTGTTTGGTTATTGAGAAATAGAAGAACTAAAATATTAAAGTTCATTGCTTTATTTTCTTCAACTAATATTTTAAAAGTAACGGTGCACCTAGGAAGTTTTTTTATCCTTTGTACCCATAAAAGACAAAAAAAAAACATATATTTGCCTCATAAGTTCCTATTCTTTTACAGAGTTATACATGTTTTTTTTAATCGCAATACTCCTTTCTATTACAAAAGTGTTGCATCAATTGGTCCTGGTAAGTGCTACCAAGAAGAATTAATATAGTAATCCTCTATTGGTCAATTGATGTGACGTAGATTAATCATTTTGATTGTGTAATTAGAAATTTAAAATAAAAATTTAAAATATTATGAAATAAATTATTTTTATAAATCTATTTCTAATTAAATATATAGGATATTGACGGCATAAATATTTAAGTTCATGCTTCTGTTGCACTTAAATACCTAATTTTTTTTTTTTTACGATATAAATACTTTTTTTTTTTTTTATCAAGAAAGAAATATTTCATTAATCACTAACCCAATTACAAACAAAAACCTCCCTCAAAGAGAAGGCTCTAACAACATTACAATGAACATAAATTCCTCACAAAGAGTCTCTCATTGGCTGTCATTTTCTTTTGAGAGAAAAAGCTAACTCTATGCACTATATCTCTTTTTATCATATCAACAATAACATTCACCCTAAATGAGTATCCATTCAAAATACAAGAATTCCTGTTTTGCCAAACATGATATATAGTTGCTGAAAACACCGCTGCCATTACCTCTGACTTCACACCCTTCCTCCTATCTTCAATCCAACAAGTCCAATCTTTGAGCCGAAGAGGCCACTTACAGCCTATCCAAGTTTGAATAATGTGAGTTACCTGTTGTGAACATTTATAATGAAAAAATAGATGTTCATGACTCTCTTCAAGTTGACAACAAACTGGGCAAAGGCTGCTGTCAAGATGCTGAAGCACCTTTTGCAAGTGGTCTCGGGTGAGTAAATTGTCATTTACCACTTGCCAAATAATAAAACGATGCTTAGGCACACTCATCCTATTCCACACAAAATGATGATACTTAATTTGCTCTTGGTGGATTATTCTTTTATAGAACAAACCAATCTTGAAGTAACCATGACTAGCTACCGCATCTATGCCCACTTCAGTAAAGGCATCTCTGATATGGCACAGTTTGCACCAATACCAACTAGAATCAGCTTTAAGTTGATAATTCCAGAAATTTTGACCTCTTAAATAGACAGCGTTGATCCACTTAACCCACATCGCCTCAGGTTGATGACTAATAGCCCAAATATACTTAGCAAGCATAGCCTTGTTCCATTTTGTTCCTTCACCAAAACCCAAACCTCCATAAGCTTTAGGCAAGCTGACTTTGGACCAAGAAGCTCGATGGAAGTTACTTCGGGTTCCATTGTTACCCCACAAGAACCACATGCAAAGTTTATCAATCTCCTTGATAACACTTTGAGGGAGCATGAAGATATTCATCCAATAGTTACACAACCCCAATAGAACAGAATTTATAAGTTGAGTCCTCCCGGCATAAGAGAGGTGCCTACTAGCCCAAGTGTGAAGCCTAAGTTTAATATTTTTTAGAATCACATCACAATCAGCCACTTTCCATTTTGTTGGTCTCATTGGAACACCAAGATAATTAAGAGGAAATGTTCCCTCTTTAATCTGTAAAATCTGAAGTAAATGACCCTTTTCTAAGTTCGGAATACCTCCAAAATAGACATGTGATTTGCTGTGATTAGCCTTCAGCCCTGTGCTGCTACAGAAGTCCTCAAAGATCTGCTTTACACACTGAATTGAGTCTCTATTTGCCTTACAGAAGATGATTAAATCATCCGCAAAGCAGAGATTTATTATTTTGAGACTTTTACACAGAGGATGGAACTTGAACTTAGACTGAGTAGCTCCTAGCTGCAGTAAATGGGTGAGATATTCCATTACCAGGACAAACAATAATGGAGAAATAGGGTCTCCTTGGCGCAGACCCTTAACACCTTGAAATCCCCCCTGCAATCTCCCATTCATCATAAGTACATAGTAGGTGCCACGAAGACAAACCATCACCCAAGCTATGAACCGGGTAGGAAAATCGCAAACTAACCAATAGACCCTCCAAAAAACACCAGTCTACCGTATCATAGGCTTTGCTAAGATCGATCTTCAGAGCACACCTCGGGGAAGCATTCCTCCTATTGTAATTTTTAATCAAGTCTTGAAAAATAAGGATATTGTGGGCCAGTAATCTCCCTTTAATAAATGCACCTTGATTAGGACTGACTAATTTTGGAAGGACCTTCGAAAGCCTGCTGCATAACATTTTTGAGATGCATTTATAGATTGTGTTACAGCAGGCTATGGGCCTATAGTCAATGGCATTGCACGTCATTTCTGTTTTAGGAACCATAGCTAGGACAGTTTTGTTCAGATCAGCAGGAATTTTTCCAGAGTTGAAGAACTCAAGAATGGCTTCAGATATTTTCAGTACCTATGTCCTGCCACATAGCCTTATAAAATTCAGAGCCAAAGCCATCAGGCCCTGGACTCTTAGTACTAGGAATGCTGAACAAAGCCTTCCTAACATCTGATTTTCAAAATTTCCTGATGAGCTACAGCTGCATCTCAATGTCCAAACAGGGACCAAGCCCAGTACAGTGAGTATTAGTACTATTTGTTGCTGTGCTGGTGCTTCCCATATATCCACGGAAATGGTCCAGAAAATGAGTAACAACTTGACTGTAGTCATCAATAATAACTCCCTGTTTATTCTGAAAGGACACAATTCTATTCTCCTCTCTTCTTTTTTTAATACACGCATGAAAGTAAGAATTGTTGTCATCTCCCTTCTGCTGCCAAGTGATTTTACTTCGTTGTATCAAAAAGCTTCTGTACATTTTAGAGTGAACTTGATAATTGGCTGTTGCATCTTTTTCAACTTCCTGAATAGAGATGTCCAAAGGGGAAGCTTGAGCTCTGCTTAAAGCCAAAGCATATTCACCCTTAGCTTGATGATAACCCTTCTCTACATCTCCAATTTCCTCCTTGTCGAATGCTTTCAATACATGTTTAAGCCGGACCAATTTGTTTGTCACTCCCTGTAATCCCTTCACCGCCATAGTCTTGTTCCAACTACTACGAACAACCTCCTTGAATCCTCGATGAGTTATCCAAAAATTAAAAAAATCTAAATGGCTTTGTGCCTAGATTCCCAAGTTTTTGAGTTTTGATGAGGCAATAACAGTGGTCAGAGTTAACATCCCACTGAAACTTAGCTATGGTGTTAGGCAAGGTATCCACCCAATACTCATTGATAAAAGCATGATCAATTTTCGAGTACACCCTATCCTTCCCATCTTGCCGATTAGACCAAGTATACTTAGACCCAATACTCTTGAGACTAGCCATCTGCATTTTTGCTATCCAGGCAGTGGAGTCATTAATCTCAGCAGCACTAACTGACTTCCCCCCAGCTCTGTCAGCAAAGTGAAAAACGACATTGAAATCTCCTACAATCAACCAAGGTTTTGCAGGTACAGGAACACATGAAAGACCCTTTCATAACTCCAATCTCTCCTCCATGGTATTTAGGCCATAGACAAAAGAGATCACAAAATCAGTCGACATATCAGCAATCTTTACTAAACAGTGCATAAACTGTTGGTTCTCCTGCATAATCTGAACTTTGATGAAAGATTTCTGCCAAATAACTAAGATTCTTCCTTCAGTGGCATTACTTCTATGATAGTCCCAGTTAATAAACAGCTTTTCCATCATATCTTCAACTTTTTCATTCCTCAATTTATTCTCTAGTAAGGCACCGATACCAACTTTATTTATCTTCAAAAGACTCGGGATTGCATGTTGCTTATCCCTCTTATTCATACCCCGTACATTCCAGCTAATGATATTGGAGCAGTCCATCAACCTCTAATTGGTTTAAGTTCCCTTTGATCTCTCGTTTCCCCTGTTCTTGAAGGATTGTGAAGGAGTTCTGAATTTTTCCAATGCCTGTTTTCACTAACTTCTCAGTACTTTTTAAGTTTCCCACCCTCTTGGGAACCTCCCAATTATCTTTATTACTATGCTCAGGAGTTTGGTGTGTTTCTTGCTGTTTTCCCCTCCCCTGAGAAACCTTTTGGGTTACTACCCCTGCCATTTCTGGTTGCTCTTTAGGTTCTTGAGTTACCATAGTATTCCCAGTGGGAACATCTGATACTGCAGCCTTTCCTTGAATCTCAGCAGTAGTATTATCTCCAGCAGAAACCGTATCAGTCACAATTTTCTTAGCCCAAGTTTTTGGACCATTATGCTTGCATTCTGCCATGTTATGGCCATACCCTTTGCAATTGTTGCATTTTATGGGAAGCCATTCATACTCAACAAATTGTTCTTGCACTTGACCTTTTTCATTCACAAAGTAGATGATAAACGGGGGATCATTTGTTATCTCCATTTCAACCAAGACCCTTGCATATCTAATCATAGATCGTTCCGTAGTGTATTTATCAACCATGATTGGTTTCCCTATGGTGCTAAACAAAGCACTAAGGTAGTTTTGACCCCAATATTGAAGGCCTAAATTAGGCAATCAGATCCAAAGAGGCACAGAATGAACTAATCTTACTATATCCAACTCTTGAGTCCAAGGTCTCACTATCACTTGCTTCTTGTCAAAATGCACAGGTTCCGCTTCCAGTACAAAATCACGAGTTGCCTCATCATGGAATTTGACAATAGTAAGCCCCATATTCATCCTCACTACACGATCAATGCCCAAGTGTCCCCAGATACGTTTAACAAACCCTTCAAAGACAGTAAATGGGGGATTAGCTCCCAAAACCATACAAATCACAGCAGTATTCCAGTTTTGTACTTGCTCTGCAACCTCTTCCATATCTATTTGAGCAACACGCTTGCCATTTGTCAAAATGGGCTCCTCATAATGAAGCTTAGCCGCCACACTTATCTAATGTTTTTCTTTAAGTTTTTCCCAATGAGATTGGGCTGATGAGCGAAAGTCCTCCTTCTCTGACTCCTCTGCCCAATTCATTTTCAGTAATGCTTCCTCCGATCTCTTCAGACCACTATCACTCACAGATTTGTTATCCAAATTCAGCTTCATATCCTCCATCTGTTTCTTCTCGTCAACCTTCTGAACTTGCGAATCAACATCCTCCTGAGTATTTTGTTCGAGCTCCGTAGCTTGCAATTCAATCCCTATCTCAGATTTCTGGTTTGAAGGGGGCTCCTCAATTCGAGCACGAGATGCAGGCTTCCGAGTTACCTTCTTCTTCTTCATCGTGGGAGAGAAGACAGGTCCTTCACACGCCTAAAATTGTAATCACGACATAAATACCTAACATTTATTTTTTGTTGCAACTGTTACTTTTTCTTGTTAAGTGGCAAATACTAATATTTTTTAAATAGAGATATTGGTGGCATAAATAGCTAAGTTTATGTAACTGATTTGTATAGTGGCATATATTTTTGCTCTAAAGTTTCTTTGAGTTTGGTGACCAAATTTGTTTCATTATCTGCAATGTAGAAGGCTTCAAGGGCCCTTGTTATCTTGCAAGTATAGTCAGAAGGGAACGTTTCTCAAGGAGCGCCTTTTTCTGGCTTGGGCCATAACTCAGTAGGTATAGTCTGATTTTTCTCAAACAAACTTTTTTTGATGTCCATGTATTCTTGGCCCCCAAGACCACATAGTGACTCTTTTTTTGACCCATAGACTTCGAATGTTGGATTAATAACTATATTCTGTTCTGCATCAAGTTTGGCATTAAGACTAAGAAAGAGAACAATATAACAGTTCATTAAGCTGGCAACATTTGGGCATGGTGGGTAGATAAAAGTAGGACTGTCATTCTGGACCCTTTTCCATTCAACCGATAGGACCTTTTTCCATTTTTCCAATGGAGCAAACCAAGGCAGAATGTCCATTTGGACTTGGTAAGCCAATTTTAACCTTTCTTGGTCCAGGAATGATTTTATTGATGTGTGCAAGGCCATAGTTTGTACATTGACAACTATTGTAAAAGCACTGGTCAAATACCAGAAGAAGTGAGCTACTGGTTTCGGTGTAAAGATAACATCTCGAAGATGTAGGATTTGAGCAAATGGATACTTTAGGTGGATTCCAAAGTAATTTTATATAGAAGGTCTGAGTTTGGAAATCATAAAATTCTGAAGAAAGATTACTCTGTGAGTTGCTTTTTCTTTTGTTGATTTGTGGGACTTCTTTGAAATTATATTTTTTTGCATCCCGGGGAAAAGATTGATTGTGTTTGGCAGAAGAAGAAGAAGCCATCATGAGTATGAATGGGATGGTATGTGATTTTTGGGAGACGATGGGGATGGTTTTTGGTGAGTATCCTGATATTAGATTTATAGCAAGGGGTGATTAGGATAAGAAATCAGCCACAATATCGTCTTTACCTTGGATGTTTTTAATGTCAAAAGAGTACTTGTCGAACCAAACTGCTAATCTCAAAAGTTGGGCATTTTTCGTCTTGCTTTTCTTTAGACCGGTCATTCCTTTTGACGCAACAAAGTCAGTTTCTACCAAGAAATGATGACCAATCAGATGGAATTTGAATTTTGTAATGCCCATGTTTGTTGCCATTAATTATTTTAGGGTAGAATGATAATCGAGATAAGAGTCTTTGAAATGGCCACTCTTGTATCCACATATTTTTCTTTTCCCTGTCTGGTCCTATTCAAGTAGGACAGCTCCCCGATACCAATCACTAGCGTCTGTCTGCAAGATTCTTTTTCCATCAGAAGGAATATGTAAAGGTGGTAGTGTCTGTATGATCTCCTTTAGTTTTTTTACTGCTACAATTTGCTCTTGTGACCATGGTGGAGCTTTTTAATCATGTAACTGAGTGGTCTTGTCATTTTCGAAAGTTGAGGAAAAAATCCCCTAAGTAATTTACAATTCCTAAGAATTGTTGGATTTGGACCTTCGTGAAGTCTTTTTTTGGGAAACTTCAGTAATTCTTGGGCTATGTGAGGTTGGACCTCATATTGGCCTTTAAAAAGCTTCATTCCCATAAATTTAATTTGAGCTTGTCTAATGAGCATTTTCTTTTTAAATAACATGACCTCATGGGCTTCTGTGAGAGAGATAAACAGGGCCACTAAATTGTTATGGACTTGTTCATCTTGTGATGGGAGAAATATATCACCAATGTAGATTAGGGCCTTATGCAGAATGGATCGTAGATTCTGGTCATGGCCTTTTGGAATAGTGATGAGGCTGTTTTGAGATCAAAAGGAAGGACAATCCACTGATAGTGGTGATTTGGAATGCAGAAGGCTGTTTTTGGCCTATCTTCTTGTTTGATACCCAATTGCCAAAATCCCACCTTTAGATCGAATTTTGAAAATATTTGAGCCTTTGACAGGCTTGCAAATAAGGAATTCTTGTTTTGTAGGGGGAATTTATCAACTGCCAAAAATTCGTTCAAGGGCTTGTAATTGATGATCAGTCTTTGTTTTCCCCGAGCCTGTTTTGATCTCTTATTGACGTAGAAAGCGTGACATGCCCATGATGAGGTGGTTGGTTCAATCAAACCTTGTTGTTGTAGTTCTTTGCATTCATCGGTTTCCATTTGCTGATGTTTTGGGTTCATGCCTGGGTGACTTGCCTTGGTAGGGTTAACGTCTTCATTGAGCTTGAATGGTAAATTAATGTAGAAATGTTGATTTTTCCATAGAGGACAGTAGCATTTTTGGAGGAACTCGGCATGACTTCTTGCACATGAATTTTCCATGAGCCTTTGTTTGACCTTTGGAGAATGGATTAGGAGGCATTAGGAAATAGTTTGGTATGGATTCCCTTGGAGCAAAATGTTGTTTATATCCAAGGCAGCTAGGAAGGATTCGTAAACCCTTTTTCTTGGTGTAGACATCAAAACCAATAATTAGATCTTTCCCTGGTAGTTTTGAGCCAATTACTCTATGAATGATAGAGCATCCTGGGAAGAACAGTAATTTAATTGGTTTACTGATGAGCTCTGTACAGAAAATGCTTCCGTTTGCAGTGTGGAAGAATTGTTTTCTTTTTTCCAAAATTCATAAGGGAGAACATCAAATTTCATCATGGTGTATGATGCTCTAGTATCAAAGTAGGCTGCAACTTTGACTGGCCGAGCATATTTTGTAGAGTGGATCTGCATATTTTGCTGCCAGCTGTTCGAATGAATAGAGGGGCTCTAGATTCATTTTGTCATCGATAGAGAAGATGGATTTTAGGTCATTTTCCTCGAGATATATGCCAGTTGATTGTTGAATGTGGGAGATCAGTTTGGCAGTTTTTCCTTTGGGGCATTTTTTGGCATAATGTCCTTTGTTTCCACATATAAAACATCTGTCAGACTTCTTCTTGAAAGAGTGCTTCCTCCTTAGGAATTTGAATGAGTGGCATCTCTTTTCCTTAGAGAATTTAAATATTTTAAAGGTTTTTAACCTTTTGTTGTGTTTATTTTATTTTGGAACACAATAACATGTTGATTCTGATGGACATTTGGTCTGTAGGTCTTTTTGGCTACAAACCTTTCTGAACCTCTTGGATTGTTTCATGAATTCTTGGATAAATTTTTGCCGAGATCACATCTTTTCCAATGCCTTTAGAACTACTTGAAAGATTTCTTCAATTGTAGCATCAGCTAGGATTCTTCCTATTCCTAAGAGAAGTTTGAAGGTTTCTTCCCCTAGTGGTTCTGGTATGGAAGAGATGAATGCTTGTGTTTAGATTTGGATCATCAATTCCATCTATTTGGTAGAAATGTTAAGTCATCTTCTTGTAATGCTTCCCCAAATCTCTCTTATCTATTGAACAAAATTTTAGTTTGAAGAATTCTGCACGTAGTCTCTCAGTGACTTGAGTGTCTTGTCTACAGAATTCAATATATAGATAGGCCAAGACATTGATGATATATGGAAGTTATAAAAAAACCATTTGTCTATAGTCACCCAGACTTGTCCACCAGTCTTGTAGGGTACTTGTAAACCGGGAGACAAAGTTGAGGAGAACCATTCCCGTCTGTGCTTCTGGTTTTTGTGATTCCAAGCTGAGCCAAGCCTGAAACTCTTGGAACCTTTCACACCATTTTGATGGAGGGAGGTCATCTAAAGTAAAAGTTTGAAAGTTTGAACTTTTACTCTTTTGTTATTGGGGAACATGTGGTGTTGTTGATTTATTTTCACTTTCGTCTTCAGTTGTGATAATTGGCTTGGTTTATGGTTTTGATCCATCAGCAGGTTGAACCATCAAGTGAGGAAAAACTCCCTCGTCATCACTGGATAAGATTTCGGGATCACTAGGTATAGTATTATTAGAAGTTGAACTCATATCTTCAGACCAGGCATCTAAAGCATTGTCTGTACTAGTCACAAAGTCTTGATCGTCTGAGTCTGTTTCTTTTTCTGCGATGTGGAAGGTGTCTGTATGTTGAATCATCTATGTGTTTAACACCCAAACGTGACTTCCACTTAGCGGTAGTCGTAGTATAGATGAGCGGTCGATTCCACAAGGAGGTAAAGAAACAAGTTAATCAATAAATAAATGTTAGAGATATATAATATGAAGAAAAAAGAACAAGTGATATTTTGTTGTTTTTGAAATTTAAAGATTACAAATAAAGATAGAATAAAGTGTGATGTAACAATAGGTAACAAATAGGAAGGATCAAGAGTCACCAATATCCATACTTATTTATTTGGATCTTTGATTCACAAAAGTTACACAAATGAGAAGTTCACATCCCAACTATTCATTTGGAAGATTTAACATTGAAGCACAAATATATTTTACAAAAATGTATTCAAGTGATTACTATTCTTTACCATGGAAGGATGAGATAAATCTTATGAGAAATCTAAAAATGACATTATACCATTGGCCATAATGCAATAAAAGATTGGACATAAAACCTAACACTAATATTACTTTTACTATTTATAAAATACATAGAAAGAGCATGACTAATTCTACATAGATTTTAGCAAAAGTGAATATATATGAATGAGATGGAGAAAATAATAAAGATATTATCTATATTATTTTCACTAATTTGATAATACATAGAAAGTGCTTGACAAAATCTATATACTATTAGTAAACATAAATATAGATAACAAGATGAAGAAATATAGATGAAAGAAAATAAATCACTCAAATATATAAACTTTAAGCACATGGTGAATCAAAAATACCAAACAAAGTCATAGTGCATATAGGATCATCCTAACATTCCTAAGAAGGTTAGCCTATTATGCTAGACATTCTCATGAAATTCTAGAGAGAAAATATGAGAAATGAGACTAAAATTTGGTAGAGTTTTTCTACCTAAAAATTACATAGAAAATGTGAAGAAAGTGTCCCTATTTATAGATGGAGAAAATGACTGAAAAGAAATTAAATAACAATTTGGGGTTTACAAAATAAATCTGAAATATTAATAATAAAATATGATTTTGAAAAATCAAATCTTATTATAAATATTAACCTAGTTATTTTGGTGTATGGTCAAAATGCCCTTTTTAAAAAACACCAAAAAAGATGAGTTTTAAAGCTCAAAATGGAAATTTTGCAAGGCCCAATACCCACAAAATATGGGTTGAAGGTGGCTGATGGTACAAGAGGGTTTTGACCCACTCCCAGCCAATGGAGAGGTGCCACGTGTCCCTGGCTGGCAGATGGGGAGCTGGGCTTGCTGGGTGCCTTGGGAGAGCTGGCCGTGCATCTTTGCGTTGGGCCTGGAGTGCTTAAGATGCTGAAGGAGTTTGAGGGAGGATTGCTTGCTGCGCTAGGCTTGGATAGATGCTAAACTGGGTCGCACGCGGGTCAAGGGAGGCTGGCACGCGGGTCACGGGTCGGGCCACCAAGTGGGGAGCGGGCTGCCTGGGATGCGTGGTACGAGGGAACGGCGACACCTGGCGCTGGGAGAGAGGGATGAGGAGGTTGGGCTTGAGCTTTTGGGCCGAATTCTTGGGCCTATTTTCTTCAAAAATGCCACAATTCCACTATATTTTCAGTTCTAATTCTTCTCTTCTTGCTTTCTCTTTTTTCTTTGTTTCCAAGTGCCAAAATACACTTTATTTTCTACAAAATATAAATAAATTAAATTAAAATCAAATATTTCCAATGTAAGAATATATCACATTAATTTTATGAAAATATTGATTAAAACTTAATTTATTTTGACTATTAGAATCAATAAATGTGTATTTTTTTGGCACTATTCACAACCCCCAACTAGCTTATTGCTAGTCCCTATCAATTCAAGCGGATAAAAATTATTACCAAGATGAATTAGTGAACCAAATTATGCAAAATCATTCAACAAAATATTTAGTGAGAATTTAGAAAATGCTATTTAAAACTATCAAAGTTGTAATTCAAGAGCTTTGTGTGTACACCAAATCATATCGTTCTTTCCAAAATTTACAACACAAACAATATTGAAAAATCATCAAAGAATAAAGTCTCAACTCCAAATCCTCACAAGGGTATTGAAAATATTTTTATGGAATATAGTTGACACTCTTGGAGTTTGAAATTTATCGATTAATGCTCAAAAATGGATGTTATCGTTTTAGGACAAACAATGTTAACGAACATTGATCAAAAGATAGACTAATCAATTAATTGGAATCTAAATGAGATAAGAACCTTCGGGATTTACAAAATGATATTAAGAGCCAAAATAAAAAACAAAACAAAAAAATAAAATACACAAACTTTTTTCGTTTGTTTTTGTTTTTGATGACATAAATTGAAAACAAATGTAGTAATGTTGATTTTTTTATTTATTTTTTTTATAATTTTTTTTCAACAAAACTACAAAAAAAAGATTGATGAAAAATGTTGCTCTTGTTCTCTTTTTTTTTCATTCATTTTTTTTATATATTTCTTCTTTTTCTTTTTTTTTATAATAATTTTTTTTTTTTTTTTTATAATTTTTTGACAAGAGACAACATAAGAATAATAAAAAAAATTACAAGAAATTAAAATGAAAATTACAATAAAATACAAAAAATTCTCTTTAAAACAAAAATGATCCCTCTAGTAAATGTCATGTTTTAAATCCCAAAAATTAAATTTGCCAAGTCAAATGATCAATAAAATTTTTCAAAGTTGTTTTCTCATTCTCACAACTCACAAAATTAAAAGCTTTAAACTTTGAGATTTTTCTCATTGAATGTGTTAATAATTTTTTTTTCCAATGTTTGGTTGTGCATGAAATTACTCTCAAAAGTTACTTTCTAATAGTAAAAATAGCAAAAACTATCTCACCAAGATTTTGTTGTCATGAATTTTGCAAAAATTTAACTCAAAATTTCAAAATGGTAATCAAAATATATGTCAGCGCATGAATATGCCTACTACCCCCAACTTTAATTGAGACATTGTCCTCAATAGCTAATGTTAAGCTCATTGTGCGAGAAAAAAGGAATATTATAACCAACAAAACCCCAAAAAGTAAAATTCGCAACATAAAATAAAGACACAAATTAAAAGAAAGCACACTAAAAAGAAAGATAAAACCTGATCAATCTTTGGTAGACAAAAGCATCGCTCTCAGGTGAGTCTACCAACTGCATATTTGCGTGCTATCCTGTATCGAAAATGAATTTTCTTTTATCCCGTGTCTCAAAAATAGAAGCGTTAGTAATATTTTCAGGATAAAGAAAATGTTTGGGTTCAAAATCGTGGAGGAAATTGGGTGATTGGTTCATTGCAAATATGTGTATGATTTCCTCAACAATTAAGTCTATCACATCAGTGTGATAGCTCTCATTTTTCTTTGGAGTGGTTGGAAGAATTTCTGTACGGGAAAAAGGTTCACTCCAAATGGTAATAGCATCATCCTCATCGGGTTTAGAACTGAGAGTAGGGGATGGTGTTATGGCCTCAGGTTGGGATGGGAATTGACTTAAATTATGTGAAATAATAGCGTTGGTCAATTCTGAAAGTTGAGTACTAGTTTCCCTAAAATCTTCCACAAATTGTTTATTAAATTCTCTTTGCTCCTCTATAAATGTGTGTAAAGTGTCCTCTAAGGAATTCGTATTAGTGCAAACATTATATGGAGGTTCATGTGGGAAGTTAGGAAAATTTTGCTCAAAATTCATGGGAGGCGGTGCATGGTAGTTGTACTCAGGCTTCCAACTAAAATCTACGAGGTTGGTCCAACTAAAATTGTGATTCCTATGGTCGACTCTTTCAGAGGCACAATAATGTTGATCATAATCTATCTCGGGAACCTCGTAACTTTCTCTTTCAAACTTAGTTTCTAAGACCTCAAGTTCTCGGTAATCTCTTACACTAAGTTTGCATGCACTCCTAAAATGGCTAGTACCCTCAGTAGCACTAGAATTATGGTTGTTTCTAACTGAAGGATAATACATCGAAGAATACACCTCGAAACGTTTCTTCTCTTCATCATTCATTTTTTTTTAAATTTTGTCTTTATGATTTTTTTATTTTTATTTTGATTTTTGATTTTTTTTTGTACTTGTTTCCAGGTCAATTGGAGGTTTTTCGAACGGTCCCACTTAAAACTCACACTTTATCTAGAACTCCCCGAGGTTGCTAGATAATTGTGGAGGGGTCACAATTTAAAAAAACGGTCATCTTACAAGCAATACTTACTAGAACTCCCCGAGGTTACTAAGTAAGCATGGAGGGAACTTTTACTCAAATTGGCCTTTAAGCAAAAATTTCTTATGTTGACAAAACAAGCTTTGTTATTATTATTATTATTATTATTATTATATATATATTTTTGTATTTTATGATTTTTTTTGTTTTTTAAGATTTAAAACCTAAAAATAAAAAAAAACTAACAAAAAAAAAAAAAAAAAAATAAAATAAAAAATACAAATCTAACAATAGAAAATAACACAAAAAAAAAAAAAAAATTTAAACAAAAGAAATATTTTACCAACAAAACTAAACTAACCAAATATAAGCAACCAATAAACTAAGGAGCCAATAATTAAAATAAAAAAAGAAATAAATTAAAACTAAACTAACAAATAGTCAAGCAACCAATTTATGTATATATATATTTCAAGTTTGTTTTTTTATATTATTTTTTTTACTACAATAAAAAAAAGAGAAAAATCGAATAAAATAAGATACCAAAAATAAATTAAAAAAAAAACTAAAATACACACATAAGTTTTTTTTAAAAAAAAATTTCAACAATAATAAAAAAAAAGAGAGAAAAAAAAGAAAAATAACAACAAAATAAAATAATATAAGTTGCAAGAAAAAAAAACTAAATAAAATAAAATAATCTACAAGAAAAAACTAAATAAACACACAACAAGCCTTTTTTTTTTTTGTACAACAAGCTTAAATTAACAAGGAAATAGAGTACCAAAAAGAAAAAAAAATGAAATAAGTTACCAAAATTAAATTAACAAGAGAAAAAAAAAAACTAAATACACAACAACAAGTTTTTTTTTTCTTTTTTTTACAACAAAAATAAATAAAAAGAGAAAAAGAAAAATAACAAAAGAAAAATAATAACAAAACAAACCAAGGACAAAACTAACAAATCCTAGAAAATGAATGATAGCAATTTTTTTTTCTTTTAGGACAACAATGACAAACTAACTAAAAATGAGCAATAAAAAAAATGATAGTGATTTTTTTTTTTTTTACTTTTTTTTAGGGTAAATAAGATAAATCTAAAAAAATCCTAGAGAAATATACAAAAAAAAAGAAAATGATATAATTACTACCTCTTTTACAAAATTTATTGAAAAACTTTTTTTTTTAACTATTACCTCCCTGGCAACGGTGCCAAAATTTGTTTAACACTCAAACGTGACTTCCACTTAGCGGTAGTCATAGTATAGATGAGCGGTCGATTCCACAAGGAAGTAAAGAAACAAGTTAATCAATAAATAAATGTTAGAGATAAATAATATAAAGAAAAAAGAACAAGTGATATTTTTGTTGTTTTTGAAATTTAAAGATTAGAAATAAAGATAGAATAAAGTGTGATTTAACAATAGGTAACAAATAGGAAGGATCAAGAGTCACCAATATGCATACTTATTTATTTGGATATTTAATTCACAAAAGTTACACAAATGAGAAGTTCACATCCCAACTATTCATTTGGAAGATTTAACATTGAAGCACAAATATATTTCACAAAAATGTATTCAAGTGATTACTATTCTTTACCATGGAAGGATGAGATAAATCTTATGAGAGATCTAAAAATGACATTATACCATTGGCCATAATGCAATAAAAGATTGGACATAAAACCTAACACTAATATTATTTTTACTATTTATAAAATACATAGAAATAGCATGACTAATTCTACATAGATTTTAGCAAAAGTGAATATATATGAATGAGATGGAGAAAATGATAAAGATATTATCTATATTATTTTCACTAATTTGATAATACATAGAAAGTGCTTGACAAAATCTATATACTATTAGTAAACATAAATATAGATAACAAGATGAAGAAATAGAGATGAAAGAAAATAAATCACTCAAATATATAAAATTTAAGCACATGGTGAATCAAAAATACCAAACAAAATCATAGTGCATATAGGATCATCCTAACCTTCCTAAGAATGTTAGCCCATTATGCTAGACATTCTCATGAAATTCTAGAGAGAAAATATGAGAAATGAGACTAAAATTTGGTAGAGTTTTGCTACCTAAAAATTACATAGAAAATGTGAAGAAAGTGTCCCTATTTATAGATGGAGAAAATGACTGAAAAGAAATTAAATAACAATTTGGGGTTTACAAAATAAATCTGAAATATTAATAATAAAATATGATTTTGAAAAATCAAATCTTATTATAAATATTAACCTAGTTATTTTGGTGTATGGTCAAAATGTCATTCTTCAAAAACACCAAAAAATATGAGCTTTAAAGCTCAAAATGACAATTTTGCAAGGTCCAATAACCACAAAATATGGGTTGAAGGTGGCTGATGGTACAAGAGGGTTTGGACCCACTCCCAGCCAATGGAGAGGTGCTATGTGTCCCTGGCTGGCAGATGGGGAGCTGGGCTTGCTGGGTGCCTTGGGAGAGCTGGCCGTGCATCTTTGCGTTGGGCCTGGAGTGCTTAAGATGCTGAAGGAGTTTGAGGGAGGATTGCTTGCTGCGCTAGGCTTGGATAGATGCTAAACCGGGTCGCACGCGGGTCAAGGGAGGCTGGCACGCGGGTCACGGGTCGGGCCGCCAAGTGGGGCGCGGGCTGCCTGGGATGCGTGGCACGAGGGAGCAGCGACACCTGGCGCTGGGAGAGAGGGATGAGGAGGTTGGGCTTGAGCTTTTGGGCCGAATTCTTGGGCCTATTTTATTCAAAAACGCCACAATTTTGCTATATTTTCAGTTCTAATTCTTCTCTTCTTGCTTTCTTTTTTTTCTTTGTTTCCAAGTGCCAAAATACACTTTATTTTCTACAAAATATAAATAAATTAAATTAAAATCAAATATTTCCAATGTAAGAATATATCACATTAATTTTATGAAAATATTGATTAAAAATTAATTTATTTTGACTATTAGAATCAATAAATGTGTATTTTTTGGGCACTAATCACTATGGCATAGGATTTGTGGCTAGGTGAACCATAAGTTGCTTAAGTTCGTTTGCCGGCTGGCTTGGTGATTCTTAGTCTTACAACACAATCCTCTTGCACAGGTCCAGTAATAAGAAAAAGCTGGGAGGTTTTTGATATTGTAGGAAACTGCCAAGGAACTGGCATTGTAGTTATCCCGAACAGGGATGAAGTTCCCAAATAGCTAGTGGAAAGAGATTTTTTCGGTTCTTGTTGGCAAAACCGGTTCTTGAGGGATTCATATTGAATTTTTAGGCTCTTCATCTCATCTCTTTTGATAAGAATACTGGCATTGGAACTGAGTTTTCTTTAATGATGGTCAAAATTTCTTCATGAGTCTATTGGATCTTTGCAGTGAGCTTATCGATGACAATAGTCTGAGATTGTTTAACTGTGGTTTCTATTTTGGTATTTTGTAACTCAACTTGTTTTAAGACCTTGTTTTGGGTAATCATATTTTCTGATTGGTTGTTGTGAACTTCTTAGGGTGGAGATACTTTATGGAGAGACCCATCAACATTCCTAGTTGTGGGATTTTGAACCTTTGGTTGGTGAGAAACCGTACCTTGGTCGTCTTGCCTATCACATTTTTTGAGAGGAGGAAAATCTCACTCATAATCAGTAGTAGTCATCATACATACTTGTGGAATTTTTTGGAACTGATTCTGAGCAGGAAAGGCTTCTCCATGATGTCACATCCATTTTGCTGCTTTTTTGTAGCATGGCAAAATGTTTTGTTGAGGAGCTGGAAGTGGAGGCTGCCATGAGTCTGTTGGAGTAAGCTCAATGTCCCATCTAGTTGGTTCTGGAGTAGAGTTAGGTTAGTCTTTGGGAGCAGAGTATTTGACAATATAGTCAAACTAGGGTTGGCCTAACAACCCTATTCCCTTTTCTCCTTTAGCTAATTGTTGCTTAAGCTGTTTTCCTGAGCTAGGACGTCGCTTTGGGAGGTCTTCTTCTATTTTTAGGCAGCTTTTGCAGTCGCAAGTATCCCAATACATATGTTTGTCCGAAGATTTGAAAGCATAAATAGGGTTGCCTTGAGAATCAAAGGATTGGATTTTCATATCAGTTGGCGTGGCAGAAGTCATCATGTAGTGGGTGGTAAAGCAACTGGGAGTCTTTGTTTGAGTTTTGTCAAAGACTATTTCGACAGAGCTATCTTCTTACTTATGATAAGATGGTTAAGTAAGAGTCTAAACAACTTTATGAGGTTTGTGGAGCACCTCATAGTTTGTTATCCATGAACTAGTCAAAATCTTCATAAGATCATCTGTAGAGATTTGCCTTGGAATATGAGTGCATGTTGGAACTTGGGTAGAGTCTACAGAGATCAGTAATGCTTCTTCAGTTGTTGGCAAAGAAATATCCAGAGCGTGATCTTGGAGTCTGTATGTCATCTGGTAGTGAAGAATAGCTCCAATGGAAGTAAGACCTTTGTCAATTCCAGCCAATTGGACTTCAACTTTGAAAGCACCAATCAAGCGATTGTCTTTGAGAGACATATTAAAGTTAGGGAACAGTGTAGTCATTACTGCTCCTGCATTTAATGTAGTCTCTATGCTTGCAATGCTTGCATGCTGGTATTTCCTCATTCGGGTGTCTAGCTATCCCATTTGGTAGCCAATTGGAAGGCCCTTTCTGCTATGAAGGGAAATAGCTAAGCGTATGGAACCAAAATGAATATAGGTGAATCCTTGTGCAATCCACTGGGGAATAAATTCAGGAGGGATTTGTAAAGTAACGAATTGGACCTCAGGAGTAGGTCTCAATTGACACTTACTAAATTTATAAGCTTGGATATATTCTTTTGGGGCTTTGTAGGAAGGTTTGATGAGAGCTTTCATGGACCAGGTAAAAGGAGTAATGGATTTTGGAAAATCTGGTATGGGTTGATCAAAGAAAGGTTGTTATTAGTAATCTTGTTTTCTTCGGGAACATATGAACTGTTGCACTTAAATACTTAACTTTTAATTTTTGTAGCATAAATAATAAAAAAAAGTTTAGTTTTAAAAAAGAATATATTTAAATCCAAAATTTAATTAATACAAAAATAAAAAGAAATTTTTATATTTAGGTATTTTGAAAAATTCAAATTTAATTAAAAAATTATTTCTAATTGTTGATGGGGTTTTTCGCCAACAGTAGATTAAGAAATCTAATAAGGATATTAGTGCTTATTTGTAAACCATAATGAAATAATAAGAACCCTTTTGTACACACTCAACTTTTACGTGGTTCAGTGGTTAAAATCTATTTAGTCCACGAGACAATATTATTGTTTTTCCCTCACAATTTATGCAGAGTTTCAATAATAAAAAAAGGCAGTCCCCTTTCCTATCCATTATCCATGATATTTATAGGGGAATTTCCTGGACAGGTTTAGGTAATCACGTGAATAAATATGGTATACATTTAATACAGATTATTCCCATTTACATTGGGATATGATTTGATAAAAGAATAAAATATACTCCAGCTATCTCAGATAATAAATGATAAATATGCAATACAACCTGGGCATTAATGAACATATAAAGAGCTTCCGAGTCTCTTGCAATCCTTCAGCATGCATTCTGACCAGGTTTCCACGAGCTGAAAATCTTCACCGAGTTGGGGATCCAAGGTTATTCGAACCTTAGCTTGGCTTAACTTTAGTGCGCCCAAAAGGAGATTTGGCCACTCTAGGTCTTGAGCTGGATCTTTATCCTAGGAGGCAGCCTGACAATAACATGAATGTCGTACTTCCAAGTCTCAACTCGAGTTGCTCACACCATTGTTAACCAGAGGTTCTACTTGGCTGCTTTTTCACATCTCCATCTGCTAGTTGTACCCCTAGCTAAGTGATTAAACTCGTGCTAATTTTTTTTGGGTACAACACTAATATCTAAGATTTTTCAAAAGATCTAAATATATATTATATATAAATAATATTTGTTGAAAAATCTTAGATATTAGAACAAATTAATTTAATTAAATTTGAAAATTTAAAATATCTAAATATAAACTTATTTAAAATTAGAAATATGAAAAATATGAATTTTTTTAAATAAGAATTTTTGAAAGATCTTAGAAATTAGAAATAATGTTTTTAATTAAATTAAAAATTAAAAATTGTTTTTATTTAATGTTTTAGGTGATAGTTTTGTATTTATCAAATTTTAGATTTAAATATTTACTTTTTTCAAATTAGATTTTTTTATTTTGTTATTTATGCTACAAAAATAAAATGTTAGGTATTTAAGTACAATAATTACATAAACTTAGATATTTATGCCACCAATATCCCTATTAAAAAGTTTGGTATTTGCAACTTAACAAAAAAAGTAACGGTTGCAACAAAAAATAAAAGTTTGTATTTATGCCATCAAAAAAATAAGTTAGGTACTTAAGTGAAACAGATGCATGAATTTATGTATTTATGCTATCAATATCCCTAAATATATTTTAGGTTTCTCTTTTTTAGGAAATTAGAGAGAAACCCTAGGTGCTGCCTGGGTTCTATCTTTGCAATAGCTAGTTGCCTGGGTGTTCCTAGCCTTTTACCCTTCTCTCGGCCATGATCTTACTGACTTGTCCCTGGGCTTGGGTGTCCCTCTGGCTGAGAGGGATTTTCATTCTCCAAGAGAAAGCTTGGCAAACTACGTTTGTGTCCCTCTGACTGGTTCCTTTTGTTGGGAAACTTATACATGATATTTATTTATTTTCATGTATATCTAATATTAAAAAAATTAATATGAGATAACCTAGAACATGTTTCTAAAATTGAATTCAAAGAGAAATAATGATAAGAATACTTACATTATACGCAGTGAAATGAAAAAGTCCTTCATTCAGTTTCTCTAACCCTTGTATCCTTTTTGTCGCAGAGAATTACTAAGAAACTGAACCGATCTTCAATTTTCTTCAAAGTCTTCCAAAGTATCCATAGAATCACCTAGACTAGAGTGGACAATTCTCAACACATGAGATAGATACAAAGAGAAGAAGAGAAAGAATAATGAAGCTTAGAAAATGAATTATGTTTAGAGAGAATCTAAAACCTATCAGAAAACCAGTGTCTGTCATCTGAAATCTAACTTGTGTTTTGACTTTTGATTTCAACTCTATCTTAACATTCCTTTTATAGACTAATTTAGGTCATTTATTTAATTAAAAAAATCAATAAAATAATAGTCAATTAACAGCCCTAGGTAGAAATCATATGGGCTTTAGGCCCGTGAAATTTCTCATTTAATTATAAGCCCATTGGACTTAAAATCAAGACCTGCATTATTTTCTATTGATTTTATTAATTAAATAATTATTTAAATCCTTTATCAAATTAATTATTTATAATTTGAACATTGATTTAAACTTATTTATTAATTTGGATACCAATTTATCTTAATTAATAAATCTGCCCTTATTTCTATTTTCTTCTCAAAATTGTATAACTCTGTGAAACTATCCTAAATTGACCTGGGCAACTTTGATAATTCTAATTGATAATTAAATCAATTACTGAGAATATCTAGATGATTTTATCCAAGGTACAGTGGGGACCATGGGCCTATGAAATCAAGCTCCAATAAGTTATCATAAATCTAACAAATAAATTTACTAACTTATTAATTCCTCGTGACTCCACTAAAGACTCGGAATTGCACTCTTGAATTCATAGAACACTCTATAACAAATATAGATACGCTATTAATAATCCATTATTACAACCATAATTGTCACTCAATCCTCTATAGACAATCTACAATGATATGGGACTAAAATACCATTTTACCCCTCATTTTTTTTTATCCTTAAATCACATAGTTCCTTGTAAAAGATATTTCAGTAAACTAATTTAATTACTGAAATGAGATCTCTATCATTTAACACCTTGAACCAAACTAAAAGGAAACCATCATTTCACTTCTTCATCAGAAGCTATAGATGTTCATATCTATGATTAACACTCCCACTCAATTATACTACCGAGTTCCCAAGATGTAAGTATGGGCTAGTCCGTATGGTATGCTGGTAACGAACAAGTTAAAGAACTCAAATAATACGATCAGTTAGAATACTAACCACTCAGTATTGAAATTGAATTAACCTATGGTCAACGATATAATATGACTAGAATAGATAATAACAATATGTTTACTTATCCATCAACTATCAATATCGGTCCTGTCCGATGTAACAAATACATCCGATCTTATCTACTTTGCTAATGTTCTGGAAAGAACATAACACAACAATGTGTAAGTAGATCATATCGTAGATTGGCAAGTCAGTGTAAATCTTGTGCACTAACTAATCGTAGGACTAACTTATTTTGAACATATAATCATATTTATATTCCACTGTGATTACGTCCCTATAAATACAATTAGCTATATGCTCAGGATTTAAAGAAGTTTATATTAAACAAATAATCATGAAAATAAAACATGTGAGCAAAGTGATTGACCAAGTCAGAAAATGATTTCTATTCTTTTATTGATAATAAATGAGATTACAAAGAAATTGGTTTTAATTAGGGCGTAAAACCCTAACAAACTCCCACTTGCACTAATTGAAACTAATGCCTTAAATCTACTAATCCCATTTCCTTGATATGCTTATCAAATGTAGCTTCTGGTAGTGTCTTTGTAAACAGATCTGCAAGATTGTCTTCAGATGCAATCTTCATAACCTTCACATCTTCCCTTGCCACATATTCTCGAATAATGTGATACTTCCTTTCTATATACTTACTCCTCTTATGACAACGAGGTTCTTTCGAGTTGGCTATCGCACCTGTATTGTCACAAAACAACACAAGCAGTTTATCCATTTCTGGAATAACACCAAGATCTGAATATAACTTCTTTAGCCAGACTATTTCCTTAGCTGCTTCTGACACGGCTATGTACTCAGCCTCCATGGTGGAATTTGAGATTGCAGACTGCTTTACGCTTCTCCATATCATAGCTCCACCCCCAAGAGTAAACACCATTCCAGAAGTAGACTTCCTGTCATCGACATCAGTCTGAAAATCTGAATCGGTGTAGCCTATAGGGTTCAGAACACCACCCTTGTAGACTAACATATAATCCCTAGTCTGCCTTAAATACTTCAGGATATGCTTAACTGCCATCCAATGTTTCGGTCCTGGGTTTGACTGATACCTGCTCACTACTCCCACTGCATAGCAAATATTTGGTCTAGGACACAACATGTCATACATCAGACTTCCAACTGCAGATGCGTAAGGAACTTTTCTCATTGCATCTTCCTCTTCAAGAGTCTGGGGAGACTGCTTCTTTGAAATATGAATTCCATGGCGAGATGGTAAACGTCCTTTCTTGGAATCTGTCATTGAGAATCGTTCAAGCACTTTATCTATGTAAGCTGCTTGAGATATAGCTAAGAGTCTTTTCTTTCTATCCCTGATGATCTGGATACCTAGAACATAACTTGCTTCACCCATCCTTCATCTGGAATTGAGTGCTCAGCCAATTCTTCACATATGATAATTTCTTAACATTGTTTCCAATGAGTAAGATATCATCTACATAAAGAACCAGGAATACCACTATTTGATTTGCCTTCAGTTGGTAAACACAAGGCTCATCAATATTTTGTTCAAGGCCATAGGTTTTGATTATTTAATCAAACCTAAGGTTCCAGGAACGAGAAGCTTGCTTAAGTCCATAAATGGACCTATTCAACTTGCAAACTTTTCCTTCTTGTCCAGCTACTTTAAATCCTTCTGGATGATCCATATAAATGACTTCGTCGAGCTTTCCATTAAGAAAAGTTGTCTTGACGTCCATTTGCCAGATCACATAGTTGAGAGCGAATGCTATGGATAGGAGGATGCGAATGGACTTGAGCATGGCTACCGGACTAAAAGTTTCCCCATAGTCCACACCTTCTCTTTGGGTATAATCCTTTGCCACTAATCGAGCTTTATAACTTTCGATATTTCCATCAACACCTCGTTTCTTCTTGTAGATCCACTTGCACCCAATGGCCCTAAAGCCAGTAGGTGCTTCCACAAGATCCCACACGAAATTTGAGTACATGAACTCCATTATCTGTTTCATGGCTTCGAGCCATAGTTCCTTTTCAGGGCTTTCCATTTCCTGTTTGAAAGACAACAGATCATCATCACTAGTGTCCCCAACAACCATATTTGTTTCACCATCCAAACCATAGCGAGCTAGGTTCCTAGAAACCCTCCCACTACGACGAGGCTCCGTGATTGTTTGCTCAGGAACAATGGTACTTTCTTCATTTAAATCAACTTGCGTCGGTTGGACATGAAAAGTGGGAATTTCATCATCAACTCGCATTGATGACGATGGAACATTGGTTGGAGTCAATTATTTAACCATCTCCTCTAAAACTACTTTGCTGCGTGGTTTGAAGTTTTGGACATAGTCATTTTCCAGAAAAGTAGCATTCGTAGAAGTAAACACTTTCTTTTCTGAATGACTATAGAAAATTCCACCCCGAGTACCTTTAGGATAGCCAACAATCATGCAAACTTCAGTTCGCAGCTCTAGCTTTCCTTCTATTTTCCTCAGGACGTGGGCGGGACACCCCAAGATTCTATAATGGCGTAAACTAGGTTCACGACCATTCTAGTGTTCTAAAGGTGTTTTGGGGATTGATTTAGATGGCACGGCATTAAGAATGTCATTCACGGTTTCAATTGCATGTCCCCCAAACAAAGTTTGTAGAGTTGAGTAACTAAGCATGCATCTAACCATTTCCAATATAGTTCTGTTTCGGCGTTCCGCTACACCATTTTGTTGCAGAGTCTTTGGGGCAGTAATTTGAGATAAAATCTCAAGTTCAGTAAAATGATCTTGTAACTTCATATCCAAATATTCTCCACCCCTATCAGATCGCAAGATCTTTAATGTTTTACCTAATTGGTTTTGAGCCATCGCTTGGAATTCCTGAAACTTTGAAAATGTTTCTGATTTCCTATGTATTAGGTAAAGACATGAGTATCTAGAGTAATCGTCAATGAAAGTGACGAAATACTCAAAACCACCCCTGTCTTGTACATCAAAGGTCCACAAACATCTGAATGCACAAGTCCAAGTGGTTCTTTGGCCCTATCACCCTTTGCAGAGAATGGACGCTTGGTCAGTTTACCCTCTAGAAAAGATTCACAGACAGGTAATTCACCTAAGGTGAGTTCCCTCAAAGGCTCGTCCTTTGTAAGTCTTTGAATCCTATCATAGCCAATGTGACCTAGTCTCAAGTGCCATAAATATGTCATATTATCGTTATGGGTCTTTTGACGTTTATTGGTCCTAGGTTCAGCTACTTTGAATAAATCATTGTTAAGAGTGAGGGGTTCGTTAGGTCGCAGAATATAAAGTCCGTTTTCCAAACATGCAATACACAATTGTGATCCATTGAAGGAAATAAATATATTAGAACTTGTGAAAGTCATAACAAATTATTCTAATTGCAACATGGTAACTGAAATTAAATTTCTACTAAAATCCAGAATAAAAAATACATCATTTAAAATTAAGTATTTATTTCTGAACTTCAGACGAGCTCTTCCTCTAGCTTGGACCGCAACGAATGCTCAGTTCCCAACTCTAAGCTTTAAGCTGCCTTCGTCCACTTCCTTCCACGATTCAAGAAGTTGTAAAGAGTTGCAAACATGGTTGGTTGATCCAGAATCAATAATCCAAATGGATTCATCATTCTCTAAAACACATGTTTCTAAGTTAAATGAACTATAATCATTACCTTTGTTTTTCGCTGCTAGAAACTTGGGGCGATCTTGTTTCCAATGTTCCTTCGCTTTGCAGTGAAATCACTTATCTTTACCTTTGCAGGCTTGGGGTAGTTGTTTTGTCAACCTTTCCTCTTGTTTCCAGCTTTCAAAGATGAAGCTGGGTTAGCTTCAGTCTTAGATGGATCAGCAGCAACAACAGTAGTCTTATTTTCTCCTCCTATACTAGGTCCACACATGATAGGCTCAATAATTTGAAGCTCGTTCATGAGCTACGTCAGACCATAGTTGAGTTGATCATGAACGTGCATACACGGTGCCATTCAAGCATTCATGATGTCATCACGTATGTGCGGAGATTGTGCTATCCAAGCATTTATGGTGCCATCACGAGCATTGACGGTGCCATCACGAACGTGCGGACACGGTGCTCGTTCTAGGGATTCCTCAATCATGATGAACTCGGAGTTGTCACCAATCAACTCTATGTTGATATTCTACTTCCAATCAAGGAAGTTTTCTCTAGTGAGTTTCTCCATCGAAAGTCGAGAAAGGATGGGAGTAGACACAAACACTACTTAACTTAAAACTACAAATTATCAATAAAATAGAAATCAATCACATTTGCTCAATAAAACTCCTATTCACAAAAATTTCAAGAAATAACACAACATATATAAAAAATATGTAAGATATGAAAAAAAAATACCAAAATAATCATATCTCTATTTCTTTAGGTTTTTAACTATTTTATGATATCTTTGTCCCGGTTGGCGAGCGTCAAAAATACCACTAGTTAAATAAAGTTGTAAACTTATTTAATAATGGACACCATTATTAACAACCTACAATTCAATCAAAATAAGAAAAACAAAATCTCTTATTTTATGAGCTAGACCCACGATTTCGATAATCAATAGATTTAGTCCTAGTAGTCACCGTAGGGGTGAGTCTAGTAGAATTTGACCTATAATTATCTATCTTTCGAAATCTAACCTTGTCAAAATAACTAATGAACACCTTCCGTAGGGGGACGAATCAAAGCCTCTCGAGGCCCCATTAAGTTATTGACGTTGTTAAACCAACAGTGGAGATCGAATATAATTATTAAAATAAGTTCATTATAAAATTAAAAATAGTATTTTTATTATTATTTTTTAAGAAAATTAATGACTATGGTTTAACAAAAAATTGAAAAAATTAGAATTTTCAAAACCAAAGTCCTATAATTTCCTATTAATTCTAAAATGTTACATTGAAACAAATGCAATTAATTTAGAATTAATTTTTTGCTAATTAATATTTAGGTTTAACTAATATAACGAACCTATACAATTAAGTCCAACTCTGGTAAATGAGCCTTAACAATTGGGCTTGTATGGAGGAGGGCTGGGTCCAGTATGTGTTTCCCACTAGAAAGGCCCCCAATCTTCCATACAAGGTCCAAAAGATAGGAATTTAAACATTCGTTTTATTAATTGTTATTAATTGATTAGGCCCACTATAGTCATGCAAAGAAAATGAGTATTCACAAGTGGAATCACCCAGAAGAGAGGATTTTATACTTTACATTTTCTAATGAGCCCAAATAAAGCCTATCATTTTATGAATATTTTATTTAGCAAAAAAATCCATATATCTAACAAACATATGAGCTACGATTAATTATCTAGAATTTATCAAAAAATTCGAATTAATTAAATTTACAAAAAATAAGTCAATTTAAATGAAATTTATCAACAATTAACAATAGTTAATTTAAATTTCATTTATCAACAATCAACTTGGTTTAGGTTAATTTGAAAAAAAAAACATCAATTTAATTTAAATAGGATTTATCAACAATTAACCAAAGTTAATTTAAATCCCATTTATTAAAAAAATATTTTATTAATTGGTTGGAAAAAAGGATATTTTTCAAAATTTAACCAATTTTAAAATTTAAAATCAATATCTTAACTATTTTTAAAAAATATCTTGTGTTGTTACAACAGTAAGCTAATATTTTAACCATTTAAAAAAAAATATTAATTGTTATCCAAAAAATTGGCATTGATGACGTGGCAACTAATCCCTGGACATGTGGCTGACACCTGGAGGAACTCTGTTAGTGTATCGACCAGAAGATGTATGAGAAACAGTCAGCAGCCCAGTCTTACCTGCGACCAGTCTGATCGATGGTTCCGCATGCAATGTAATATTACTGTAAAGATCTTTGTAAATACCGAATTTAACTCACACAATCTCCTGAATATCCGATTATTTAGGAGAGAATATCGGCAACTAAATCATGTAATCCCCCTTGAGCCTATAAATAGAGAAAGATAGCTCAAGGAAGGGACTTTTGGCTTTGGAATTACTTGATACTAGTGCAATTCTATCTGAAATATTGTATTGTTCTTCAGAGGTTGGTGAAACTCATTGAATCTTAGTTCTTTGATCACTCCTTTGATTCTTATATCAATAACAGTCTAAGTGGACGTAGGTTATTACCAGATCCTGGGGCCGAACCACTATAAAATATCGTGTCTTATTATTTTTGTCATTACGTCCTTCTCAACGCATTAATTTACATCAAGCATATTCTGACTCCGTGTCAGTTGGCCAAAATCTGGGTCAACATTAATAGTTATAACAACCCTAGAATATCTTAAAACAGTTAAACAAATTCAAATATCCATGAAAATATCTAACTAACAAATTTCAAATTTCAAACAATTTAAATATTAAAACTATAAAATAAATAGATATTTATATTTTCAAATAAAGATTTAATAAAAATATCAAGTATTTAAAAGAAAATATCTTAAATATTGATATCTTAATAATAATATTTTAATATATTAAAAAATTTAAAATTAAGTTGTTAGTCTATTTTTAAATTTGCATTTTTGTAAAAATATATAATTATTTAAATCTCAACCAACAAAATATCTTATTTTTTTCAAAAAATTTAAATACAAAAATAAATCTGATATTTTTGGCTTTGATTATAAATAATTAATTTTCACAATTTTATTATTTTTTTTATAAAAAAATCTGGGTGAATACTACCCATGACGGGTATTGTTCACTGTGGCCGAGGTGTGCGCGCGGATAGGGGTGGCTATCGAGGGTTGCACGCGGGTGCGTGCACGCATGGTAACCAGGCCAAAAAATTTCCAAAAATTTTTTTTGTGCAATTTTTAAAAAAAAATATAAGTTTTCTAATTAATTTTTACCATGTTTTACACAAAATAAAGCATATATAAAAATTAATAGCATAGAAAACACAACAAAATAACCTAAAAATTGCTAATAATCACATAAAATCAATATGCTTCATAAAAACATGAAAATCCATCCAGTTATTCAAACACATCGAATAATCCAATTTTTAACATGCTCATGCATGAAAATAAAGATTACCAAAGGCTTTGATACCAGTTGTTGGGAAACTTATACATGATTTTTATTTATTTTCATGTAGATCAAATATTAAAAAAAAATTAATATGAGATAAAGTAGAATATGTTTTTAAAATTGAATTCAAAGAAAAATAATGATAAGAATACTTACATTTTACCCAGCGGAATGAAAGAGTCATTCCTTCTGTTTCTTTAACCCTTGTATCCTTTCGGTCGAAGAGTATTACCAAGAAACTGAATCGATCTTCAATTTTCTTCACAGTCTTCCACAGTATCCTTAGAATCACCTAGACTAGAGTGAAAAATTCTCAACACACGAGATAGATACAGAGAGAAGAAGAGAAAGAATAATGAAGCTTAGAAAATGACATATGTTTAAAGAGAATCTAAAACCTATCAGAAAACCAGTGTATGTCATCTGAAATCTGACTTGTGTTTTGACTTCTGATTTCAACTCTCTCTTAACATTTCTTTTATAGACTCATTTACGTCATTTATTTAATTAAAAAATCAATAAAATAATTTCCAATTAACAACCCTAGGTCGAAATCATCATGGACTTTAGGCCCGTGAAATTTCTCATTTAATTATAAGCCCGTTGGACTTAAAATCAAGGCCTGCATTATATTATATTGATTTAATTAATTAAATAATTATTTAAATCCTTTATCAAATTAATTATTTATAATTTGAACCTTGATTTAAACTTATTTATTAATTTAGATACCAATTTATCTTAATTAATAAAGCTGCCCTTATTTCTCTTTTCTTCTCAAAATTGTATAACTCTGTGAAACTATCCAAAATTGACTTGGTCAACTTTGATAACTCTAATTGATAATCAAATCAATTAACTGAGAATATCTAGATGATTTTATCCAAGGTACAGTGGGGACCATGGGCCTATGAAATGAAGCTCCAACAAGTTATCATAAATCTAACAAATAAATTTACTAACTTATTAATTCCTTATGACTCCACTAAAGACTCGGAATTGCACTCTTGAATTCATAAAACGCTCTATAACAAATATAGGTACGCTATTGATTATCCATTGTTACAACCATAATTGTCATTCAATCTTCTATAGACGGTCTACAATGATATGGGACTAAAATACCGTTTTACCCCTCATTGTATTTTATCCTTAAAATACTTAGTTCCTTATAAATGATATTTCAGTAAACTAATTTAATTACTGAAATGAGATCTTTATCATTTAACACATCGAACCAAACTAAAAGGAAACAATCATTTCACTTCTTTATCAGAAGCTATAGATGTTCATATCTATGATTAACACTCCCAATCAATAATACTACCGAGTTCCCAAGATGTAATTATATGCTAGTCCGTAGGGTAATCTGGTTATGAACAAGTCAAAGAACTCAAATAATACAATCGGTTAGAACCACTCAGAATTAAGATTGAATCCACATATGGTCAACTATATGATATGAATAGAATAGATTATAACAGTATGTTTACTTATCCTATCAACTGTCAACATTGGTCCTATCCAATGTAACAAATACATCCAATCTTATCTACTTTGCTAATGTTCTGGAAAGAACATAATACTACAATGTGTAAGTAGATCATATCGTAGATTGACAAGTTAGTGTAAATCCTATGCATTGACAAATCTTAGGACTAACTTATTTTGAACATATAATCATATTTATATTCTACTGTGATTACGTCACTATAAATACGATTAACTATATGCTCGGGATTTAATAGAAGTTTATATCAAACAAATAATCATGAAAATAAAACATGTGAGCAAAGTGATTGACCAAGTCAAAAAATAATTTCTATTCTTTTATTGATAATAAATGAGATTACAAAGAAATTGAGTTTTAATTAAGGCATAAAACCCTAACACATTTGTCTTTGGTGGTCACGCATTATAGGTCTGAGCATCCATGCTTCTCTAATCGAGTGTCATCTCTGGCAGTGTGTTGTCGTGCCTTTTCTTCAGGGATGAGAGGATGATGGCCATGGGATTTATGTGTGTGGTGTTAAGGTCCCCAGTGTGGTGGGATGCATGGGTTGTTGGTGTTGGATTAGCTTATTCAGGATCATTATTTATTTTCATGTATATCTAATATTAAAAAAATTAATACGAGATAGCCTAAAACATGTTTCTAAAATTGAATTCAAAGAGAAACAAAGAATAGAATACTTACAGTATACGCAGCAGAATGAAACATTCCTTCCTTCAGTTTCTCTAACTCTTGTATCCTCTCTGTCGCAGAGTATTATCAAGAAACTGAACCGATCTTCTAATTTCTTTACAATCTTCCAATGTATCCTTAGAACCACCTAGACTAGTGTGGGAAATTCTCAATACATGAGATAGATATAGAGAGAAGAAGAGAAAATAACAAAGAGGCTTATAAAATGACTTATGTTTAGAGAGAATCTAAAACTATCAGAAAACTAGTGATTAAACTTATCTGTCGTCTCAGAAATCTTCACTGGTGACTTCTCTCTAAGCACTCCTTTTATGGATTCAATTAGGCCATTTAATTTAAATAAAAAATCAATAAAATAATAGCCATTTTAAAGCCCTAGGTCGAAATTATCATGGGCTTTAGGCCTGTGAAATTTCCCATTTGATTATAAGCCCATTCGACTTAAATCAAGGCCTATATTATTTTCTATTGATTTAATTAATTAAATAATCATTTAAATCCTTTATCAAATTAATTATTTATAATTTGAACCTTGATTTAAACTTATTTATTAATTTAGATACCAATTTATCTTAATTAATAAATCTGCCATAATTTCTCTTTTCTTCTCAAAATTACACAACTCTGTGAAACTATCCAAAATTGACCTGGTCAACTTTGATAATTCTAATTGATGATTAAATCAATTAATTGAGACTATCTAGATGATTTTATCCAAGGTACAATGGGGACCATGGGCCTATGAAATCAAGCTCCAATAAGTTATCATAAATCTAACAAATAAATTTACTAACTTATTAATTCCTCGTGACTCCACTATAGACTCGGAATTGCACTCTTGAATTCATAGAACGCTCTATAACAAATATAGATACGCTATTAATTATCCATTGTTACAACCATAATTGTCACTCAATCCTCTATAGACACTCTACAATGAGATAGGACTAAAATACCGTTTTACCTCTCATTGTATTTTATCCTTAAAACACTTAGTTCCTTGTAAATGATATTTCAGTAAACTAATTTAATTACTGAAATGAGATCTCTATCATTTAAGACCTTGAACCAAACTAAAAGGAAACCATCGTTTCACTTCTTCATTAGAAGCTATAGATGTTCATATCTATGATTAACACTCCCACTCAATTATACTACCGAGTTCCCAAGATGTAAGTATGGGCTAGTCCGTAGGGTAAGTTGGTAACGAACAAGTCAAATAACTCAAATAATACAATCAGTTAAAATACTAACCACTCAGAATTGAGATTGAATTGACCTATGGTCAACTATATGATATGACTAGAATAGATAATAACAGTATGTTTACTTATCTTATCAACTGTCAATATCGGTCATGTCCGATGTAACAAATACATCCGATCTTATCTACTTTGCTAATGTTCTGGAAAGAACATAATACTGTAATGTGTAAGTAGATCATATCGTAGATTGGCAAGTCAGTGTAAATCATGTGCAATGACTAATCTTAGGACTAACTTATTTTGAACATATAATCATATTTATATTCCATTGTGATTACGTCACAATAAATAAGATTAGCTATATGCTCGGTGTTGATGGTGAAATCTCGTCAACAAAATTAGATCGGAAAACTCAAAGGTAAATAAGGTGATCTTTAGATAAGAACTTAGAATGGACTTATGGAAGGATAAACATAGATCAACAATGGAGTAAAAACTGTATATTGCTTAATAGCTTCAGCCTACAATGAATTTTCCAACCCCTTTTTTGGAGGGGTGATCATCTATTTATATTGGAGCTCTAATGGCTCCTTTGTACATAGAGGTCCCTCAGGACAAAATAGTACATGAGTACACTGTCAGGATAGCAGTACAGGTTGTAGTGGTGTTGGAAGAGTGGTGGTCTGCTCTAGTACGTGTCAGGGGCCTGCAAAAGTTCTCTTGTCTTGGTACCATATTATGCTTCCCCTACTTATTGGGTACTGACCTCATAAGCGTGCTGAGGGAATCCTGACCATGTACCATTCTTGTACTGCCACTACCCATCTAGCGTGGACACTGTATCCATACTATAGCTCTTCTTGGTTTGTTGGCTCATTTCGTATCTCTCCTAACTTCATGTCAAATCATTGTGAGGCCTCTGCTGACCTTCCTTGACTGCATGTCCGAGGGACCCTTGACTCCCCACCTCATGTCATAGGGGGAGTGGTGCCCCGTTGGTGGCACTTACCTCAGGAAGAGAGGTAAGGCCTGCTGTGTGTGTGATGAGACATGACGCCTATGAATGAGATTAGGATATCATCTTGCGAGACCATTGCTTTGCATCCCCCATTCCGCGAGGCCCTTGGTGCGTGGCCGAGGGGTGCATGGCGTGAGGCCCTTGGTACGTGGTCGAGGGATGCATGGCGCGAGGCCCTTGGTGCGTGGCCGAGGGGTGCATGGCACGAGGCCCTGGCTGCGAGGCCCTTGGCGGGTGGCTGAGGGGTGCATGGCACGAGGCCCTTGCCGCGAGGCCCTTGGTGTGTGGCCGAGGGGTGCATGGCGCAAGGCCCTTGTGCACCTGCCCTCTTGTGATGCGTAGCTTGTCCTCTTAGCCTAGCAAGGCCATAATTCACGGCTCATAAGGTGATGCTTCCCTTGGGACAATCTCCCGGTTTCACAAGACTTATAGGTTTGAGCCTGATAATGTGACTAAGTGACCTTTAGCCTTGTATTTTAACCATGTACTGGGGATTTTTTTCTTGGTGGATTTTTGGCATCCACACTTGCCCCCCAGTTTATAGGGAGGCCTTTAGGCATTCTTGTAGACTCTTCTCTTCCTTTTTATTTTTTATTATATATATATTTTTTTATTTTTTGTATTTTTCATGCTCGAGGTCCTTTGGAGCCCACGCGAAAGGGGGTTCGATAGGTCTTTCTTTGGTGCACCTTGGTTGTATCTATAAGGATATGTTGACCCTTTGGGTTCTAGCTATCCTTTTATCTATTTTTGCGCGCGCTTATTATTTCTTGCGAGAGGCGTCCTTCTCGTCATTTGGCATAGTACTATTTTTGCAAGCGTATTCTTTGAGACCCTTTTTGCAAGCGTCTTCTTTGAGACCCTTTTTGGAAGCGTCTACTTTGAGACCCTTTTTGCTAGCGTCTACTTTGGAGACCCTTTTTACAAGCGTCTACTTTTGAGACCCTTTTCTCAAGTGTCTACTTTGGAGACCCATTTTGCAAGCGTCTACTTTTGAGACCCTTTTTGCAACTTTTGTGGTGATCTCCCCTCGGGTCAGGACTTTCATGGCTAGATGGTCTTCGTTCAATCTTAAACTTGGTCAGCGACCCCTCTAGCACGACCCCCCCCCCCCTTCTATATGGAATCTTCAAACGTATTGGTAGTAGGGAAACTGGAGGAAGGTTCGCTTTCTTCAACATAGAAGTTCTTATGACCCTCTTCCACACGTATGTACTTCTATGCTCTCTCGAAGTAGTCATCCAAATTAGAAACTTCTCTTTTGAGCATGTTACCCCACAACTTGCTTCCTGGACGAACTTCGGCTGTAATAGCCATCTTGTGCTCTGCTTTGGTTAAACCTCCCACCTTTGTTGCTTCTATACTGAACCTATGGATGTAGTCCTTCAGACTTTCATTCTCGCCTTGTATTATGTTAGCGAGGCTGGTAGTTGGCATGACGTAATCACAGGCTGCATGGTGTTGCTGAAGAAATTCATCAGAGAATTGTTGCCATGACTCGATTGTTCCTGGCCTTAACCTCTTGAACCACTTGTACGCCACTCCTTTAAGCGTAACGACAAAGCAATGACACTTTGCCTTGTTGTTGACCCATCTTAACCTCATCAAGTTATTGAAAGAGTCTAAGTGATATTTTGGGTATGTAGTACCCTCGTACGGAGTCATGCGAGGCTCTCTAAAGCCAGTGGGCATTTGCTCAGCCTGAATCTCCCTTGTGAATGGTGAATCACGGTAAAATTCTTCGTCATCCATGTGCCCCCCAAGTGCAGCGGTGATCTTGCCTCGAGGGCTTCGCATTTTGGTGTCTAGTCCCCTCCTCTTTTTACATAAGGAGTTTTGCACGTTCTCGGGCTGATCCCTTGCCTTGGTTGTGTTCCTCGGGGGAACCGCGGGGGGTGCATTTCTTACTTCTGACCTCTTCCCATGGAGCTCTTTTCTTAGGCCAGGGGGTGCCTCTTTTGAGGGGACTTCGGCCTCGTTCTTACGACCATCACCTTCCCTCCACCTTTGCTCCTGGGGATATTTCGTCGGCCTAGGTCCCCCCTAGTACTTTGTCTGGGGGGTTTTACTGGTGGAAAGTTGGGTTCCCCCATCGTCTATGGGGACAGTGCTTTCCCCTTTTTCATGCTCCTTCCCTTTACGCTTAGGGAGGGGTATGCTTGACTTCCCTTGCAGTAGGTCGTTTAAAACCTCCTGCATGTTCTCTATTGTGGTTTCCAGCCTTCGAGTCTTTTTATGCAACTCGTGAATCTCATCCTTGTAGAAGTGAGTTCTTGAGCTGGAACTTACCGAGCGTATCCCGGGACCCTTGCCTGGCTAGTGCGTCGAGGGACCGGGGTCCTGGTGGCCTGAGCGTGGTGTCAACGGGGGCCGGTTAAGTGGATACACTAGTGGCTCTGAATGACCTCCGTCGGGCTGGATAGCTGGGGACGATGCTTCCCTCTCCTCCCCTGGGGGAAGAGGTTCTTCCGGTCCACCTCCATGCTTGGGCAGAGGGGGGTCTTTCTTGGAAGCCCTCCGCTCTACTTCGTCTCGGCGAACCTCATCCTCTTGTATTTGCCGTAGGCGTTTTGAACGTCTTAGCATCTTTCTTTGTTGGAAGTGATGGAAGAACACTGGCTTGATGCTTGTTCTTCCCACAGATGGCGCCAAACTGTTGACGGTGAAATATAGTCAACGAAATTAGATCGGAAAACTCAAAGGTAAATAAGGTGATGTTTAGATAAGAACTTAGAATAGACTTATGGAAGGATAAACATAGATCAACAATGGAGTAAAAACTGTATATTGCTTAATAGCTTCAGCCTACAATGAATTTTCCAACCCCTTTTCTGGAGGGGTGATCATCTATTTATATTGGAGCTCTAATGGCTCCTTTGTACATAGAGGTCCCTCAGGACAAAATAGTACATGAGTACACTGTCAGGATAACAGTACATGTTGTAGTGGTGTTGGAAGATTGGTGGTCTACTCTAGTACGTGTCAGGGGCCTGCAAAAACTGCTCTTGTCTTGGTACCATATTATGCTTCCACTACTTATTGGGTACTGACCTCATAAGCGTGCTGAGGGAATCCTGACCATGTACCATTCTTGTACTGCCACTACCCATCTAGCGTGGACACTGTATCCGTACTATAGCTCTTCTCCTGACTTCATGTCAAATCATTGCGAGGCCTCTGCTGACCTTCCTCGACTTCATGTCCGAGGGACCCTTGCCTCCCCACCTCATGTCATAGGGGGAGTAGTGCCCCGTTGGTGGCACTTACCTCAGGAAGAGAGGTAAGGCCTGCTGCGTGTGTGATGAGACATGACGCTTATGAATGAGATTAGGATCTCATCTTGCGAGACCATTGCTTTGCATCCACCACGCCGCGAGGCCCTTGGTGCGTGGCCGAGGGGTGCATGGCGTGAGGCCCTTGATGCGTGGCCGAGGGGTGCATGGTGCGAGGCCCTTGGTGCGTGGCTGAGGGATGCATGGTGCGAGGCCTTTGGTGCATGGCCGAGGGGTGCATGGCGCGAGGCCCTTGGTGCGTGGCTGAGGGGTGCATGGCGTGAGGCCCTTGGTGTGTGGCCGAGGGATGCATGGTGCGAGGCCCTTGGTGTGTGGCCGAGGGGTGCATGGCGCGAGGCCCTTGGTGCGTTGCCGAGGGGTGCATGGCGCGAGGCCCTTGGTACGTGGCCGAGGGGTGCATGGCGCGAGGCCCTTGGTGCGTGGCCGAGGGATGCATGGCGCGAGGCCCTTGGTGCGTGGCCGAGGGGTGCATGGCGCGAGGCCTTTACCGCGAGGCCCTTGGTGCTTGGCCGAGGGATGCATGGCGTGAGGCCCTTGGTGCGTGGCCGAGGGGTGCGTGGCGCGAGGCCCTTGTGCACATTCCCTCTTGTGACGCGTAGCTTGGCCTCTTAGCCTAGCAAGGCCATACTTCACGGCTCACAAGGTGATGCTTCCCTTGGGACAATCTCCCGGTTTCACAAGATTTATAGGTCTGAGCCTGATAATGTGACTAAGTGACCTTTAGCCTTGTATTTTAACCATGTACTGGGGATTTTTTTCTTGGTGGATTTTTGGCATCCACACTCAGGATTTAATAGAAGTTTATATTAAACAAATAATCATGAAAATAAAACATGTGAGCAAAGTGATTAACCAAGTCAAAAAATGATTTCTATTCTTTTATTGATAATAAAATGAGATTACAAAGAATTTGGGTTTTAATTAGGGCATAAAACCCCAATAGTTGGATCTTCTCTTTGCATTTTGGCTTTGGCTCAGTGTTATTTAGTATTGATGTTTGTTTTATAGTGTATTTAATTTTCATCATAATGGTTTTTATCACCTTTCTAGACATATCTCCTTCTAATCTGGTTCAAGGTGTTATTCCGATGGTTATCGATCCTTTGTTCCACAATTTATCGGTTTGGTACATGGTTAATTGTGGGACTTGTGGATCGTTATTTGATTTTCAATAATGGTAGCCTTAATCTTTGGATTGATTATAGGTTTTTAGTCATTATTGGGGTTGATATATCTTTGATGGTGAACATTGTAAACTACTTGATATGCTTAAGTTGGTCATTTGAATTAGCTTTGCAAGCAATTTGACATATTATGTAGGGTGTTAGATTAATTCTATTAATAAAATTCCTTATTATCTATAAAAGGAAAAGGATCAAAAGCAAAAATTGGTTTGTCTTTCTAAATATAAAGATAAAACTTGATTTGTGCATATGATGAAAGAAGAAGAGGATGGCGTGTAACGCCCTGGGATAACCAAGACCGTTACACTGTGTATTTTAAAATAGTGCAAGACTTGCTAATCAAGTCGTTTGGACATAAATTTGATTATAAAGTCAACTAATAGGTTAGGGTTAAAAGATTTTGATCATAAACAATTAATTTTCATTCAAACAAATGTTTGATACATGGGATCCCAAAAACAAGGTATAAGTGGTAAATACAACTCCCAAAAGCTGATACAACAAAAGCCAGTCTAATGGCAAAAACACAATTTAGAGCTCTACTCCTGTAACTTTCCCTCGACCATGGCTGTCGAGCAGCTGATGATGTACACTTCGCCCCCAGAGCTCTCCTACTCATGGTTGGTCCAGTTTCCCTTGTCTTTACCTGCATCACGTAGCACCCGTGAGCCAAGGCCCAACAAGAAAACCATAACAACAAACACATATAGTAACAATAGCAGTCAATCAACTTTAATCCAACTAATTCAGTTATTCAGTAGAGTACAAGCATTAAGCTAAACAACGATAAATATGTATTTTCAAGCATACATCTTAATCAGTAATGCAAATATTCAGGGTCGGTGCCCTCAGGCCGAGCCCTCTGTTTATCTAGCTGATCCTGGCTCGCTTAGGCCGAGCTGCGTTCAGTACGCTTATCATCAGCCCCAATACCCTTATGTCATACTTTCATATAAAGCATAACAACCATACAATCACATAGTACATATGTTCAATTACTAGGAACCTTAGTCCTGTTCACAACGACATAGGTGTAGTTTTCTTACCTTGAATCCTGAGCAATAAATAAAGAGCGGTCCTGAGCACGATCCTCAGTCTTGAGTCTTAACGATAATCCTAGTCACAATAACAATGGGTAAAAATCACTTTTTAATCCAAATAAATATTTAGGGAACAAATATTACCCTATGGGACCTCGAATTCTACTAAACCGGGTAGTAGAATTCATCTCGAGCGTTTAAGTTTGAATTCCCGAGCCTCCTCGAGCCTAAAACCTTGGCTGCCCCTTATTTTCTATTTAGGGCCACGATTTGCCCTTAAGGGTCACGACCCATCCCTTAGACAGAGACCAGGCCCTCCCTACTGGAGGGCACGGGCCGTGACTTGCACCCCCACGGTCACGACGCGCCTGGCAAAACAGAGGCACCCCAGCCTCTTCAAGCATGAAGGCCGCTACGCCTGAAGAACAGGTACGCGACTCGAGACCCCAAACACAGAAATCCTTCCTTTCTAGCATTTTCCTTAACCTTCAGCCCCAAAAATCCAATCCTAACATGCATCCTAGCCAAAACCAATCCCAGCTTTCCAATTAACACTTCAGAACAACATCTAAAGCCTTGAATACTAACTCAATTTCCCCTAAATGCCCAAATTCAGAATCGCCCTAACAAAATCAAATTCAACCAAAAGCTCAACAAACTTAGAAACCTGAAACCTTACCTTAATGACAACTAAATCCTCAGCTTCAACCTTTCAGTCCTTGAGCTTCAATTCCCAAACTTCCCAGTTGATTCTTGTCAACTTCTAGCCTCAATCCTCCAAACATTCTTGATGAATTCCCTAGGTTTCCTCATCCAAAACCTCAAAATCTTCTTAGGCACAAGAGAGGGAGAGAGAAACGTGTATGAGAGAGTAAGAAGGTTGAGAGGTTTCCTCTAGTTTTCTATTAGTTCTGGTAAACTCTAAAGTATCAAGGGTAAACTTAACCCCAAAAGATCAATTCGCCCCTTGAATTACTTAGCCCGCTAATGATTTCTAAGGGTAAAACAGTCATTTTCCCGATTCCCGATAATTCCTCAAGTGTTCCTACAATTTACCAATTAATCCCATCGTGTCCAATTAATTACCAAATACTTATTCATTATTCAATAAATCCCAAAATATTCTCTAAATTCCCAAAATACCCCTAGGCTCCCCCGAGTCGGGTATTAAACTCCGCTGTGACTATTCCACTAATTCGCTCACTAGGATCATCTCGAGCCACGTACTACAGATTTTTCCACATAATAATGTGGTCTCAACCATTAATCACATATAATCACATTTATGCCCTTAACAGGCCAAAATTACAAATATGCCCTTATAAGTAGTAAAGGGCCCACATGGATATCTAATATTCATAAACATGCAAATAATATATTCACATAATCATATAAATCATGCATGCCATATAGTCACGCATCTAATCAATTAAACGCACATATATCCAATTATGCCCTTCCGACACGCTAACCAAGACACTAAACCCTATTAACATTTTTGGGTCGTTACATGACGAGTCTAGGAAGATAAACAATATCAGTGTCGGCGAGACCATGAGGACAGTGGTGAAAAGACAAGGTGATTTTGAATTTTTTGTCGATGAAAATGAAGATGAAGAATGAAGTCAAGAAGGATTTAATGTAGAATAAGAAAATTTGGTATGGGATAAAGATGCAAATTTCTAGGTTTGTTTTGAGTTTAATGGGTTGCTAATTGTTAGTTGTAATATTCATTATGATTAGAGTATTTAAGTGTTCTTGAATAAGATTTGAATTCCATTGTATTTTTTTGTTCAATATTTTTTAAATTAATTTTAGTTTTGATATGGGTTTTAGAGAGAAGCAAGTTGCTAGGGTTGAAATTTAGCTCATGTATTTTCTAAATTTGAATATTTTTACGTGGAATTGTTCAAAATATATGGGTTGGAGGAATTAAGGTTTGGCCTTTTTTATTGCTTTTGTTTTATTAGTTTGAATAGATTTTAATTTTTAGTAATATGAATTTCCTAATTTAAATAGAAATTTTAAAAATATATTTGTTGTCTGTGTTTTCACCAGATACTATGCAGTCATTAGAGGAGTAATTATGCTCCTTGAGCGCTAGTGAGGCTTTGCACTATGATTTGGCCAGACACGAATGTCTCCGAGTGAGATCACGCCCTTAGGCCTGTCCTCGAGGCGCGGATGTCTGCAAGTGAAGCCACGTTCTGTGACCCGTTTCCAACGCATGGATGTCTCCAAGTAAGGTCATGCCTCGACGACCATTCATGTGGTCTTCTCACTTTCTTTATTAAAAAATCCTCCAGGTCTAGGATTCTTGTCCTCGGACCAGAAGTAGTTGCCATGTGTCAATCGCCATAGCTGTTGTAACGACCCAAATTCGCTAATAAGGCTTAAAGGCCTTGATTAGTGTGCCTGGAGGGCATAGTGGGAATTATGTGTGATTTTAATTATTAAGATGCATGATTATGAGCTAAAGCATGTTATATGACTATTTGAGTATTTGAGATGCATGACTATGTGTATTAGTATGCATGTAGGCCCAGATTAGGTTAGAAGGGCATAATCGTAATTTTGGCCATTATGGGGATAACTGTATTGAAATATGTGATAATTGTTGAGACCACATTATTATGTGGATATATATCTGAGATTTGTGACTCGAGACGATCCTAGTGAGCAAAGTAGTGAAAAAGTCATGGCGGGGATTTATACCTAGCTCGGGGTGAGCTTAGGGGTATAAATGGGAATTTAGCGAATGAACTGGAGTCTATTTTGACATTGAGGAATATTATTGGTGGTTAACTAGGTATCAGGAATTAAGCGGGAAATATTAGAGACACTCGAGGAGTTAGCAGGAATTGGGTGAAATGACTAAAATGCCCCTAAGTGGATTAAAGGATTTAGAATTAATAGGGAGGGCATTAAGGTCATTTGGCTTTTAAAGATGGGTATTACTGAGGCTTTGTGTTAGTGGGATTTGTAGAATATTACAGAAGTCTGAAAAGAGAAAAGGAAGGAAAAACAGAGTGGTTTCCCTTTGAGCCGGTTTGTGGTTCTCTTACCACTTTTCTCCATTCTTCTTGAAGCAAAATTCAAAGGAGAGCTAGTTCAATTAAGCCACAAGGTTACTGAGCTAAGATTGAGGATTTGACAAGGGTTTAGCAAGGTTAGGCCATCACTTGAGGTAAGGTTTTGTAATCTCTTCAGTTGTTGGTTTGGTTTCTGAATTATGGTGTATAAGTTGAGTTTGATGGGGAGCTTTGGGGAAATTCAGGGCAAAGGTTAAGGAAAAGCAAGCCAAGGAGGCCTAGAGACAGCTTGTGGTCGAAATCCTATCAAAGGTATAAAGTCTAAACTCTAACTTTGTTGTTCAGCTGGTTTTTACTGAGTTTTGGTGTTTAGGAGTGGCTATGGTGAATTCTGAGTTTGGGGATGCATGTGCTTGAGTTCTAGGTATTTGGGGTGCTTGGGATGAGTGGAGCATGGCTATAAGGTTGTTTTTAAGTTTGGGAAAGATTTGGAGGAGTTTTGGTTGGAGTTGGTTCGAGAAAATCGCAGAAGAGGAAAATTGGTGTTAGTCTGTCTGTGACTAGCGCTACAGCGCTAGCCTTTGGGCGCTGTAGCGCTAGGCAAGCTTGTTGAGGGAATTTTGGCTTCTGTTTGTAGCGCTATAGCGCCCTCCCATGAGCACTGTAGTGCTACCCTGCCTTCTGAAGGGGATTTTAGGGTTATTTGCAAGGGCTTTTGACCTAGGGTTTGGGGTTTGATTCCACCACCTTGTTTGGTGGAACTAGGACTTCCCGGGGGCTCGGGATTGGCCCCGAGGCTAGGTTTTGAACTTGAGGGTTGATAATGACTTTGGCCCATGATTGTGATTAGGTGAGCGCTAGGGCTCGAGGGGGATCGTGCTCAAGGAGTCGAGGGATCAAAGCTAGTAAATTGAAAGGTAAGAAAACTGCACCCGATTATATGTTTGTGATGGGACTAAGTGCTCCTGAGAATTGTATCGTGTCAATGATGGTATTATACCATGGGACATGTTAAAGCGGCCTAAGAGTGTCGTACATAGTATTTGTGCACAGGGCACGGCTTGGCCACTGGTAGCCGAGAATATTCACTGAGCTCGGCTTAAGCGGGTCGGAGTCAGTGGGATAACGGAGGGAGCAGCCTGAGAGCGCTAGCCCTAGCTATCATTTTTGCAGTGATATGTGAATTGAATTGATATGCTTAGTATGTTGAATACTTGGTTGTACTGAATGGCTATATGGTTGAGATTATGTGATGCAATGTGAGATATTGACTTGTCTGCTGATTGCTTATGCTCTGTTGTTGTTGTGTTTTCTTGCTGGGCCTTGGCTCACGGGTGCTACGTGGTGCAGGTAAAGGCAAGGGCAAGCTGGACCAACCCTGAGATGGCGAGCTGCGGGGTTGAATGTACATAGCCAGCTGTTCGATCGCCATGGTCGAGGAGTGGATCAGGACAGGGATTGCCTAACTGTCTGTTTTTCCTTAGTATGGCTTGATATTGTATATAAACCTTGTGTCTTTTGTAAACAGTCTTTAAACTTAATATTTTTGGGATCCCGTGTAACAGATGATGCTTCTTAATGAAAATGTGGCTTTTGAGACCAAAACGCTTTTAACCCTAGTTCCTTTATAGTTTCAGTAACACGATTTTAATTAAATGACTTGATTAGCAAGTTTGGCACTTTATAAACACACAGTGTAACGGTCTTGGCTATCTAGGGCGTTACAGCTGTGGCCCACCAGAAGATCGTCTGACAACTTTTGGTGAGCCTTGAGTAGTGGTGTCAAGATCGTACACTCGACAATCAAAATTTCCCACAACGCCGCTTGAAATGGGCGAACGTGCGCAATATCCTAACACGGTCAGATACCTGTTCCCTGTAAAGGTTAGTTGGTAGCTTTATGCAAATGGGCCCCATGCAATTCGCCTAGGCCCATGGTCTTTATTAGTGCACCTCTATGTAATTAATTAGTAGTTTAATCGCCAAATAATGGGGAATGCTGTATTAATTGTCCATTAAGGGCATTAAAGACTCAGTCCTCTATAAATAGGGCTGGGGTATTTCCTTGTAGAGGGTTGACAATTTTGGCTAGTAAGGCATTGTAAACTCAGAGCAATATATACGCTATTTAAGACTCCATTGAAGCTTGCTCAAACAAGCTTCAAACTCATTAATACAAAAGACTCGTGGACTAGGGCTCTTTTATAGTCTGAACCATGTAAAACCTTTGTGTTATTTTCTTCTTGTTTTTCTCAAGTTCATAGATTAGGTTGATATCGAAAAAGACAGTCAACGTTTTGGCGCTTTCATTGAGAACTAGAAGAAAGCTTGAAGAAAACGACAATGGTGACTACTAGACGGAATGCAGTAGGCGATGTGGCTTCTCCCACCGGAGATGAGGGAGGAGAAACAAGTCATCCACCTCAACAAGGCTTCCTGGAGATAGTTCAGGAGGATTACGACGAGAACGCCAAATACGACATCATAGACGATGGTGGCGATGAAAAATATTACCAGGAGGATTACCCTCAGCCTATAGATATGGAGGACCCACCAGAGGTTGTGGTACTTCACGACAAGGTAGCTACCCAGCAACAAAAACTCGATGCTAGGAGGGAAATATTGCTGCCTTACAGAAGATGGTTAACGCCATGAGGGCTACTCTGGTAGCCCAAGGGTTGCGAATGGACCTACATTTAGAAGTACCATCTAGGAAGCTAGCTAGTGTGTCCTCCATACCCCCAGCTGGAGTGCCACCTGTTAACGCAGTAGGTGTGCCATTCGAGAACCCCGCTAACGTGCCGTAAGATCCGCTAGCTGGTGTGCCACCTACGCACCCAGCTGGAGGTGGAGTTGGAGCCCCATTTGCACCACAAGAGCATGGCAAGGAAAAAAATCCATGACAACCCTACTCTGGGGCAAAAGACGGCTCGTTGAGCCCCCAAACACAACAAGACTCTGAGGCTAGAGCACAAGAGTAAATGGCAAGGTGCCCGAGGACATCGCCAGGCCGCCAACGCCAATGTTGCCGAAGGCGTTCCGCCTAGGCTCGCCAGGATGAACCGCGCTAGGCCTGGAGGTGGTGTCACCCCGCACCTCACCAGTCTTGCAAAACCCCAGCCGAGGGGTCAACTGGAGGAATGTCTACCGAGATTAAGGCTTTAACATCTCGGTTAATGACGAAAACATTGAGTCTGATGGGGAGACCGAAGTAGGATATCCCGACATTGGTTGCCACCAAGGTCAAGAAGACCTACGAGATGGCTTAAATGCTCATAGAGGTATAGTAGCTCCCGGGGGCAACCCTGGGTAAAGAGATCAGCCATTTCTCTGGGACAATATCAATGCATAGAAAAGAGAACACCCAGCACAGAGTACAAATCAAGACTGCGACCCTCTCCTCTTAGAATTGGAAAGCTTAAAAAAGATTATGCTCAGGATGGCTCAAAGACAAGGCCATGACTACGACTGGGAGGATGAGGATGGGGAGCCTTGTGCTCCCCACATAGTGGAAGCCCCGTTACCTCGAGGCTTCAAGATTCCAGCCATCACGTCTTATGATGGTAGCACGTATCCCACCGACCATCTGTCGAAGTTCAACTAATTAATGTCGGTGCATTGTTTCTTCGAGGACACAGAGTGCCACGTTTTCCCGTTAATCTTGACAGGACCGATGGATGAGTGGTTAAAGAAGCACAAATCAGGGTCCATTCATTCCTGGCACAAACTCTCATCCTCATTCCGAAGATAGTTTATAACGGCTAGGAAGGTGAGATTTGAGGTCAATGCCTTGGCCAACATAAATCAATGACCCCTCGAGACCCTCAAGGCCTACATCAAACACTTCAAGGAAGAAGTTGTTAGGACCAAGAGATTCAATGATGACCATCAATTTATGACCTTGCAGGCACACATCCGTGCAAGATCTCCTTTGTGGGATGAACTCCAGCAGAAGTGATGCCACAGGCCCGATGAATTCATTCGTCGAGCACAAGAATATATAAATTGGGAGGATGCCCAGATTGGAGTGTTTGGCAGACTCGTCACTTTCCCCGCTCTGTTGACTCTGAGCCTCGTGGCTCTAGGGTCCCAATACCCACCTTACACTCATGTCCAACATAGTGTGGTTAGTGCCCCGTAGTCCAGCCCAGCTGTCCAGTCAGATGGCTTTAGTGCTGCGCCGATGGGATATGGAGCTGTGCCCACTAGGTAAAGTGCTTTTTCAGCCTGCATTTAGTCCTGGACTTGCGCCTCCATCCCAGTCAGATGCATCAAGCAGGAACCTCAACGAAAATAGGCGTGGGGGCAAAGGCAAGGGTAGAAAGCCCAAGGGAGTTAGAGCTGCTTCGGCAGGAAAATAAGCAACCCCTAAGGAGAAGTATGTCTTGCAATACTCTGAGTATACGAACCTTGTGGACTCTCGGGAGAACATTTTCTTGGCCATAGAACAACACGTCCACTACAGAAAACTGCAGCCCATCCGGAGGGACAGGGAGAGGAGAGATCCCAACAAATTTTGTCGATTCCATAATGATGTGGGGCACCACACCAACTGTTGGGAATTACTTATACAAGATCTTATTTATTTTCATGTAAATCATATATTAAACAATTTAATATAAGAAAACCTAGAACATGCTTCTATAATTGAATTAAATAGAGATAATGTCAAGCGCACTTACATTATATGCAACAGAATGAATAAGGCATTCCTTCAGTTTCTCTACCCTTGTATCCTTTCTCTCATAGGGTAGCACTAAGAAACTGCATTGATCTTCAAATTTCTTCATAGTCTTCCACAGTATCCTCAGAATAACCTAGACTAGAGTGAGTAATTCTCAACACATGAGATAAATACAGAGAGAAGAAGAGAAGAGAATATAGAGGCTTAGAAAATGACTTTTGTTGTAGAGAGAGTCCACAACCTTAAAATATCAAAACTAGATGTTTTGTTCTTCTATTTTTAACTCTCACTTAGCATTCATTTTATAGGCTCAATTAGGTCACTTATTTAATTAAAAATACAATAAAATAATAGGTAAATTCAGCACTTAGGTCGAAATTTTCATGGGCCATAGGTTCGTGAAATTTCCCACTTTATTATAAGCCCGTTGGACTTAAATTCAAGGTTCGTATTATTTTCTATTGATTAAATAATTATTTAAATCCTTTATAAAATTAATTATTTATAATTTGAACCTTGATTTAAACTTATTTATTAATTTAGACACCAATTTATCTTAATTAATAAATCTACTCTAAAATCTCTTTTCTTCTATAAATTGCATAACTCTGTGAAATTATCCAAAATTGACCTGTTCAATTTTGATAATTCTAATTGATAATTAAATCAATTAATTGAGAATATCTAGATGATTTTATCCAAGGTACTGTGGGGACCATGGGCCTATGAAACAAGCTTCAATAAGTAATCATAAATTTACCCACTTATTAATTACTCGTGACTCCACTAAAGACTCGGAATTGCACTGTTGAATTCATAGAACACTCTATAAGCAATATAGATACGTTATTAGTTATCCATTATTACAACCATAATTATCACTCAATCCTTTATAGACGATCTACAATGAGATGAGACTAAAATACCATTTTACCCCTCATTGTATTTTATCCTTAAATCACTTAGTTCCTTGTAAATGAAATTTCAGTAAACTAATATTAATTACTGAATTGAGATTTCTATCATTTAGCACCTCGAACCAAAATAAAAGAAAACCATCATTTTACTTCTTCATCAGAAGATAGATGTTTATATCTATGATTAACACTCCCACTCAATTATACTACTGAGTTCCCAAGATTTAAGTATGGGCTAGTTTGTAGGTTAAGCTGGTAACGAACAAGTCAAATAACTCAAATAATACAATCAGTTAGAATACTAACCACTTAGAATTGAGATTGAATTGACCTATGGTCAACTATATGATATGACTAGAATAGATAATAATGATATGTCTTCTTATCTTATCTATTGTCAATATTGGTCCAGTCCAATGTAACAAATACATCTGATCTTATCTACTTTGATAATGTTCTTGAAAGAACATAACACTAAAATGTGTAAGTAGATTATATCGTAGATTAAGTATGTGTAAATCCTGTGCACTGACTATTCTTAGGACTAACTTACTTTTAACATTATATCATATTTATATTCCACTGTGATTAAGTCACTATAAATATGATTAGCTATATGCTTGGAATTTAATAGAAGTTTATATTAAACAAATAATCATGAAAATAAAACATGTGAGCGAAGTGATTGACCAAGTGAAAACTGATTTCTATTCTCTTATTGATAATAAAATGAGATTACAAAGAAATTGAGTTTTAATTAGGGCATAAAACCTCAATACCAACTAGTGCCGACAATTCAAGGATGAGATTGAGAATCTCATTAAGCTAGGGCATTTACACCTGTATGCTCAGGGTGGAGTGCGCTCAGCTCAGTCTCTAGCCGCAGGAGTGTCTCCATAGCAGGCAGCTCCACAGGCTCTCGGTGCAGCACCAGCAACCCCACAACAGGTTGTCCATGGGCCTCCCCCAGTGACTTGGAGAGTGGGAACTATCTCTGGAGGACCCCACTTTGGGGGCACCTCTCGGGGTTTGCAAAATAGATTTGCGCGAGCCCTGAATCACGATGACAAGATACTGACATTAACTCAGTTTCCAGCAAAGATGCCTAGGATGACTGACCAAGTTGTCACATTCTCCGACGAAGTTACTTGGAGAATCCATTTTCCCCACCACGTTCCTTTAGGGATCGAGAGCCAGATATTGAACATGATGGTGGCTTAGATCCTGGTGGACAACAGGAGTTCTGTGAACATCCTGTGTAATTCTGCCTATGAGAAGATCGAGATGACCATGAGTGACCTGTCCCCGTGCACTTCGAGTCTATACGGGTTCTCTGGGGAAGGTCTTATTTCGATGGGGCAAATCAAGCTGCCTGTGACGCTCAAAGAAGTGCCTCATCAGGCCTTCGAGTATTGCACCTTCATTGTCATGGACTGCTCCTCAGTGTATAATGCCATCTTAGGACATCTAGCCCTGGTAAAGTTTGGAGCAGTCACTTCCATTCGCCACATGTGCATGAAGTTCCCCACTGAGGCGAGAATCAGCACAGTCTGTGGAGACCAGAAGAAGGCCAAGCAGTGCTACAACGTGTCTCTTAAGCAACCAGTGATGGTGATTGAGGCAGCAGCCCCAAGCAACCTCCTCCTGAGGAGGTGGAGGTACAGACTGTTAAAGCAAAAGAACCTGATAAGTTGGACCCCATTGTTCAAGAAGAGAGGGTTTTCGAACCCATGGAGGAGGTCGAGGATGTAATTCTTGACGCCTCTCTCCCTGATAGGAAAACTAAGGTCCGAAAGAACCTCAAGGCAGAGGTCTGAGAAGCGCTGGTGAGATTTCCCAGAGACAACCAAGATTTCTTTGCCTGGTCTCACTCTAACATAAAGCGCATTGACCCAATTATCATATGCCATGTCTTGAATATTGACCCCAATGTTGCTTCAATTCAGCAGAAGTGTAGGATAATCGACCCAACCCAGCCATTGGCTTTGAAGGCTGAGGTGGACAAGCGTCTCGCGAACGAGTTCATTCGGGAGGCTCAGTATCCGAAATGGTTATCTAATCCAGTCTTCGTGCCCAAGCCAAATGGCACTTGGAGGACCTGTATAGATTTCTCCAACCTCAACAAGGCCTGCCCAAAAGATTGTTTTCCTTTGTCAAAGATTGATTAGATGGTCAATGCCACATCCGAGTATGAACTTTTGTCTTTTATGGACGCATACTTGGGGTACCACCAGATTTCCATGCCTGTCGTGGACCAAGAGCATACCAGCTTCCAAACTGATACGGGCGTATACTGTTACAAAGTGATGCCCTTCGGGCTCGAAAATGCTGGTACCGCCTATCAAACACTAGAAAACTGTATGTTCAAAAACCAATTGGGCTAGAACATGGAGGTTTATGTGGATTACATGATGGTCAAGTCTAGGACAACCCCTAGCCATGTGAAAGACCTGATGAAAGTGTTTTCAGTACTTTGCAGGTTCGAGATGAAGTAGAATCCCCAAAAGTGCATTTTTGGAGTTGCTTCCAGGAAGTTATTGGGTTTCATTGTCAGCGCCTGAGGAATAGAGGCAAACCCCGAGAAGATCAAAGCTCTAGTTGAGATACCACCCCCCACAAGCATAAAGATGTGAAGAGCCTCACTGGGAGGATAGCAGCCCTAAGTCACTTTGTCTCCAAGGAAACTGAAAAGTACATACCATTCTTTAAGATACTTCGAGGAGGTTAGAGGTTCGAATAGATGGGGGAGTACGAATAGGCATTCCAACAGTTAAAGGCGCACATGGCTAATACTCTAATTCTCTCAATGCCCATAGATGGAGAGCCCCTCCTCCTCCTCCTCCTCCTCCTCTATATGACTGTATTGGAGAGTGCCATCAATGTTGCCCTAGTGCGCGAGGAAGGCCGCGTCCAGGATCCCATGTACCATACAAGTAAGAGACTCCTCGGGGCGGAGTGTTGATACCCGCTTATGGAGAACTTAACATTTTGCCTAATGGTGGCTTCTCGGAAGCTAAGGCCCTATTTCCAGGCACATCCCATCAAGGTCCTCACTGACCATCCCTTGAGGGAAGTCCTTCAAAATCCAGAGTCACAGAGGACTCCTTAAATGGGCAGTCGAACTCAGTCAGTTCGACATCACATATCACCTGAGGACTCCCATCAAGGGTCAGACAATGACAAATTTCATCGCCAAGTGCACTGGAAACAATGAGAGACCTGGGGACGCCCCAGTTGCTGGGCCTACATGGAAGTTGTACGTAGACAAGTTTTCCAATGAAAATGGAGCCGCAACGGGCCTAATCTTGGTATCCCTTGAAGGGCATATGGTTCACAATGCCTCGAGGTTTGGATTCGACGCCTCCAAAAACGAGGCTAAGTACGAAGCAATTATTGTTGGGCCCCGAGTAGCCCTGAAGCTCAAGGATGAGGGCCTCGAGATCTTCAACGACTCCTAGCTCGTAGTCAACCAAGTACTCGAAGAATACCAGGCCTAAGGGACAAAGATGGCTGCTTAAATGGCAAAAACCCAAGAAATGCTACACAACTTCAAGAAATGTACATATGACAAGTGACACAGGAACATAATTCTAACGATGATGCCCTGGCTAAGAATACTACCACCAAGGACATTGAGTTAATCAACAGGGTCCCTAATGACTACTTGGCTGCTCCGAGCATCTCATACCCCGAGGAGGTAGAAGCGGTCTAGCCCCAAGATGGCTGGATGGAGCCCATTGAAAAATACCTTGTCTCTGAGGAGTTATCACAGGATAAGAAAGCAGCTCGAAAGTTGCTTTATCAGGAACTTCGGTATGTGATCATTGACAGTAAATTGTACAGGAGAGGATATTCGTTGCCCTTACTTCGATATGTGTCCAAGCAAGAAGCCAGTCCTATACTCCAAGAAGTACATGAAGGCTTTTGCGGGAATCGAGAGCCTCATCAAGAAAATCATGAGAGAAGGGTACTTCTAGCCCACTATGAAAGGCGATGCGATGGACTATGTCAAGAAGTGTGACAAATGCCAACTCTTCGCCGACATACCCCTAGCTCCTCCCAATGAGCTCACTGAGATGACAAGTCCTTGGTCCTTCATAGTTTGGGGCATTGACCTTATCGAGCCCTTACCCACGGGAAAGGGGGGAAGGAAATATGCAATTGTGGCAGTGTGGGGCTTATTTTAAACCACAGCGATTTAATAGGTCTACACACCTTATGTTTATTTTCTTTTTAGAACAACCCCTTATGGTTGTTCTATGCAGAACTCCTCGTCAAGATTTCCAGTTAGAAATGTTGTTTTGACATCCATTTGATGAACATATAGGTTGCGTATTGCTAATAAGGCAAACAACATTCTTATTGAAGTTGTACTTGCCACCGGTGCATAGGTATCAAAATAATATATGCCTTCTTTTTGTCTAAACCCTTTATCCACCAACCTTGCTTTAAAAGTTTGGATGTTCCCATGTGTGTGATATTTTTTTCGAAATACCTACTTACAACCTATTGATTTTGGAGTCTATTGAAGAAAATTTCCCAAGTATGGTTAGATATAACTGAATCCATCTCATCATTTATTGCCTCCTTCTAAAATATGGAGTCTCTTGAAGATATAGATTCTTGGAAGGTTTTGGGATCGTCCTCTATTTGAAGTACCATTTGATACTTTCAAGTTTCTCCTTTGTGATTACCCTCTACTAATTAAAGTATATCCACTTGTGAGCACTTGTCCTATGATCCAACCTCTTTAAGCCTTTCGCTTCTTCAAGGCAATAATGGTTGCTCTACAACCCTTGAAGGTATCTCCTCTTGAGTTCCTTCGAATGAGATAGGTTCTTGAGGTTTGTTGTCACTATGCAACAAGTTCTCAAAGAACTCAACCTCTCTTTATTCAATTATAACATTAGACTCCAAGTATAATAGTCTATAGACTTTACTATTTAAGGCATAGCCTACAAATACACACCTTATTGCTCTAGGACCCAACTTGGCCCTTTTATATTTCGTGCTCTTGAATTAAGCAAGGCACCCCCACACTTTGAGATACCCTAGGTTGAGCCTCTTTCCTTTCCATATCTCAGATGGTGAAATTTGATTCTTCTTTAGAGGAATCCAATTTAGAATATGACAATCTGATAGCAAGGCTTCTCCCAATAATGCAAAACTCAAATTTGCATGAAAAAGCATAGCGTTTTTCATTTCTACAAATGTTATATTCTTTTTTTTTTCGCTATACCCTTTTGTTGGGGTGTATACAGGGCTGTACTTTCATGAATTATACAATGCATTTCACAAAACAAATTGAATTTATTAGAAAAGTATTCACAGCCCCTATCACTTCTTATAGCTTTGATTTTCTTTTCCAATTGATTTTCAACCTCGGCTTTATAGATATTAAACATGCTAATGACTTCATCCTTATTCTTAAGCAAGTAAACATATGTGAACCTAGAATAATCATCAATAAAGGTACTAAAGTATCTCTTTTCACCTCTTGTTATCATTACATTTAATTCACATAAGTTATTATGTATCAAATCTAACAACTTCATTTTTTTTCAACACTGGAATAAGGTTTCTTAATTGTTGACGCGGTTTTTTTGCCAATAGTGGATTTATAAATTTGAGACGGAGAGATTAAGGTTTTCGTAAAACCGAATGTATAAAAAATGACAAAAAATAAGAAAACAAAGCACTCCCATGATTTTACGCGGTTAAAATCCACCTAGTCCATGAGTCACTCTTATTGATATGTTTAGGACTCTTGGAGAAATTGTTTATGACAATTTCAACATAGTTTTTGCATACAGAAAGTCCATCGCTTTTTCTGTCCATTCCCGTTGTAGAGATTCCCATGGACAGTTTTGGGTAATCGTACATTAATATGGTAACTTATAAATTTGGGTAACTTCCCATTTACATAAATAAATGATTGCCTATTACATTTATATCTGTCATATCGGGTAATAAATAAATAATAAGAAATGGGTCTTTATAAGGCGTATAAAGAATCTCAGAGTCTTTTGGGATCCTTCACTGTGCGTCATAGCCAGGCTTCTGCGAGCTGAACACATTATTCGAGCTGGGTGTTGTAGGACTAATCTGAACTGACAAGGTCATGTTCAGAGTTATATGAAGGCAATCTAAGTGATGCATACCACAGGTCATGTTCATCGTTGGTTTAAATTCTTTTTTTTTTTTTTTTTATTTACTTGTTTTTCACAAGTGTGTGAATTCTTTCAGTAGTTTTTGCCTTATTTTGGTCCTTCAAGGGTTTAGTTTGGGTTATATTAGACCAAAATAGATAGAACTAGGAATGGTCAAGTTAAGCGCATAAAAATAGGTAATTTTTCTAGGTTTTTTTGGGTTTAGAAGATGAACATATGAGTTTTTAGGCTGAAAGTTCAGAGCCTAGACTAATAAGCACTTGAAAGTAGGTGCATTCCTTCTACTGGACCAGTACTTCGTAGATTTTCTGAACTACGTCGAGCTCACTCCATTCCAGCTATCCCAAATTCATAACGCCTCCTTGCGTGGTTAAAATATTTATTCCTCAAGAATGAGTGGGAGGTCCCCACTCCAAAGGACATTATGTATTTCTTTTGTCTGAAAGCCAACCCAGACACTAAAACCCATGGTGACGGTATCTACTACCTCACCTAGTGATAACTCTTGAATAAAGAGTTTTTTTTTATACTTTTATGCTTATAAATGTAGAATTAAGAAGAGCAATGAGTGCTTGTTTGTTATTATTCTAAGTTAATTTATTTTTCCTTTTTATGTTGTTGTGAGTTCTTGTGTCAATTGATAGTTTTTTAGAGCTGAAAGTAGAAAATTAAATAATTTATGCATGAATTTTTCCAAAAAAAAGAAAAGAAAAGTGAAATGGCTTTGAGTTGTTTGAATTGTGCTGAAATGTGAGGTTTTGCTGGAGCAAAAGAAATTTTCCTAGAGCATTGTCAACATGTTCAAAGAGGGAAATTCAACATATAAAGGGGAGACACGTGCCACCATTAATTGAGCTAGCAAGGAGTGATGTGGTGGCAAAAAACATAAGAGAAAATGGACTGAATTTTGGTGTAATTTCTAGAAGAGAAAACGGAAACTCACGTGAGAGGCAAAGAAGGGCATTTTTGGCACATGAGGAAAAAGAGTTTTATCACCCTAGCATCATAAAAAGAAGACAACCTCCATTACCAAATTCAACCATCTTTTAGAGAGAGAATCACCAAGTACAAGGAGACTTCAACAATACAAAGAAGGAAAGGGAGAAAAGAAGAAGTGGAGAAGAAAATAATATTCTTTCCATCATCATTTTGGACTATTTCTTATCTTTGTTTGTTTTTCCTTTCCTATTTTCTCTAGTATTTTGTGTTTGATTTCTCATGGACAGATTTAATTTTGTATTTGTGTTTCTTGTTTTAGCCATGAACTAGATATTTTGAGGCTAGGATTAATAATGAACTCTATGTCTTAATTCTAAATTTCTAAAACTTTATTTTAGCAAATTACTCATTGTTCATTCAGATGCTCTCCCTGAACTCTCTCTTCCCCAGGAGCTCCTTCCAGTCGCTGAGGAGGTTGAGGAGGAATAGGAAGTGTTGGTGCTTAAAAGAAGAGTTCCTTAAGATAAATAAGATTCTGTTCAAGGCCATGCTGAATCGGGGGCAGGAGCCGGCACCTCCAGCCAAAGTAATCCATATAGAGAAGTAAATAGGGTTGCTGCCAGTTTTTGGCTAGTCCAATTTAATTTGAGGCAGCTCATGAGCTGACATCCGGTTGATCCCGACCTGAATGTGATCCTACTTCAATGTGTTGACAAATTGGTCGTACGCCATGATTATAGTTACCATAGATGTATTATAGTGGTAGATAATACCTTGAATTTTAGGTCCAATATTTTTGAATAGTACGGTACAAACCTCTTGTCATGGCCTTCCCTGTGTCATGGTACATTTACTCTAGGTATTAGGCAGGTCATGCACGAGTCCAGTCCAGATGAAGAGCCTGAACCCCACAAGTCCCACAATGTAATAATATAAGAATCTCCCCCTCCTCCGATAATTCAAGAGTTAGAGGTTTTACCCAGCCCGGTCCATAACATGGAGCCGATCATAGTAGTTTCCTCCTCTAGTTCGGAGGGTAGGGTTCTAGTTTTGTTGTTTTTTACTTTGTGTTATCTTGACTAATCATTCCTTGGGTCTGACTCTTCTGCTCGCTCTTTTGTAGATGAAAACATGGACCTAAAGAGTTCCTTCAAGCCTACTGGGGCCGGAGTTGGACCTGTCATCAAGAAATAGACAATATCAAAGAAAACCACCTCCGGAGCCGAAGCTGCCACTAGATCCCTTGAAATAGATAAAGGTAACAACATTTACCATTCAAGAAGCCCCTCCGCTTCCTCCTCGCGACCCTGTTTCGATACCTCAAGTTATACAAGGAGAGGCCCCATCTATGCAGCTTCCAATTAAGCCGCTCGAGCTCGGAAGTATCCCAGAGGCACTTTGCGAGTCCCTCCATGAGATGATAAATCACTTGATGGGCCACTCCAATCAAATGAACATCAAGCAACTGAGAGCCATAGAGGAGCATTCCTTAAAGAATTTCCTGAAGTCGGCCTTGGGAATGACTCGGTTTGTAAGTTATCCCTTTTTTTTCTACACACATTTATTTTTTGTTTCTCTCATTTTCGCGAGCTAAACCTGTTATATTTTTTTTATAGACTTGTTTAGCCCAAATCTGCAGCATCGCCCAGATCCAAGCTCAAAGGGACGAGGCCAGGGCCGCTCTGGAGGCATCCTAGGACAAAGAGCGAATCACTAAGGGATAGATCATCAAGGATAGCCAGCATCGAGACCAGCTGCAAGTCGAGATCGACGACTTCAGCAAGAAACTTGAGGAAATCGATGTGCTTAAAAAGAGGCTGTCTGAGGTCAAGGAGAGAGCCAAATAAAATGCTGATAAGGCCAAGCAGGACATTGAGATGGCCAAATAGGATGTTGCGAAGGCCAAGCAGGAGGTTGCCGAGGCAACTGGCTCGATGGAGAAAATTCTTTATCGGTGTTGGGCATACAACCAGGAATGAGACTTTTCATTCTTGGATGCGACACTTTTGGGGCAATACCTCGCCAATTTCCAGGATTGATTATTGAAAGAGCCCTCTGAGATCGTGGAGGCTTTTGGGGCTACTAAAGGGGGTGGTGAAGAGGTGACATCACATGGGCTATTTGTTGGAGCTCAGTGATGTCTAGGGCGTCCTCTTCTTTATTCTTATTTTTATGTTTCATTACAAGTTCTTTGAACCCTTTGTAATTAGGCTTTCAAAATCCAAGACATTCGCCTTCGGGCTCAATTCGAGGTTATTTTTCATCGAGTTATTCACATACTTACGTTTGTATGTGTTTATTAATTTCTGATCTATTTTTTGTTCCTCTTAATCTACTATCTAGAAATGTTTATGAACTTTTTAAAAAAAGTCCTTGTAAATTTGCATAGTCATAGGGGTTAACATTAGATCGAGATAAATGCATGATGGCTCGCCAGTTAATCATGGTCGATGACTTGGTTATATCTAGAAGTTTGTTCGCCTAATAGCGTTAAACATGTTAAGAATCATGCCTCTAACCTGATTATATCCAAGATTACCTAGCTAAATTCTAGGTTTTGTTTTACGTTGAATTATCTTAACATAGTTTTTATTCAGAACTTTTTTCGAAAATTCGAGCTTTAAAAACTTGTAGACTAATCAATCTTCAACATTCCAAGTTGAGCAAATTTTATCTAATTTTTTTTAATACTTCTAAGACTCTTTGAGGGTTATATGCCCCCCAAACGATCAGAATTTATGAATATTCTAGATCGCTTTTACAAAATGAGCTCGTGACAAATTACAAGAATAAGATAAAATATTGGTTCCACGTTTAAATTACGTAGCAATCATGTGTTATTAAAATAAAACAAGTTTTATAAACAAGCCTTACATGGAAGAAAAAATGCTAAAAATATAAAAATCTAACAAAGTCGTCCTATTACTGATAGTATTTTTTGAGGTGTAGAGCATTCCAGGTCCGTGGGAACAATTCTCCACTTAATCGAGCTAGTTTGAAGGTTCCTTCACACAAGATTTCCATGATCTGGTAAGGTCCTTCCCAGTTCGATTCCAATACGTCATCTTTAGGATCTTTGTTTGCTGAAAACACCCTTCAAAGCAATAAATCTCCTAGTTCATGTCTACGTCCTTTGACATTTGAATTAAACTAGCGAGTAACCCTTTGTTGGTAATGGGCGAGCTGTAATTGAGACTCCTCACGCCGCTCTTCAATGAAATCCAAAGATGCATTAAGCAGGTTATGATTCTGATCCTGGTTGTAGGTTTTTTGCCTATGTGACGTCACTAGAGCCTCTAGAGAGAGCATAGCCTCGCTTCCAAAGGTCAGAGAGAAGGGTGTATGCCCAGTAGATGTGCGATGTAAGGTCCTGTTGTTGATCCCAAAAGAGGGTGTTTTAATATTTAAACTCGCAAGTGCACGAATCGTTTCAGAATATAATGTTCATGTAAGTACGAGGTCGAACCCATGGGAGTTGACTAACATCAAAAGAAACTATTTCAAACAAAGCAAGAATATTCTAACCTAGTTCCAAATATTTGATGAGATTTTGTTTTAGAAAAATAAAAGACAAGTAATAAAAAGATTTAAGATTAAATAGAAAAATGGTTTTCAAATGAGATAAGTAAAATAAGATTATTAAGATATTAGAATCCACAAAATGCAAGTTCAATAGTGTTTATAAGTATATTGATTTCCAAGTTTAGATATAGTTGAAATAAATCACACTATATTTTTTTCAAAATACATTTTCTATTCAAGCACAAGTTACTTTAAAAAAGGTAGGATTTTTCTTCACTTATATAAGATATAATTTCTAAGCATTAGTTGTGTTACAACCTAATGAAACTACAAAAAATCAAAGAGATTATGTTTAGGCAAAATATGATACTTATGCTCTAAGAATTAGATGTGAACAATTTAATGAAAAACATTTAATCAAAGAATATCATATTTTTGCATAATGAAGAACTAAGTGTAATATGCTTTAACAATCAACACTAGATGAAAAATGCATATCTTTGATAGAAAAATCCATAAACAATGTTGTACAAATGGGAAATCAACATACAACAAAAAATACTATCTAGTTACATTTTGCTTCATCATCATCTTAATAATCTTTGAAAAAGATTAGAAGCTCATAACTAGATTGAAATAAAAATTACAAAATAACATACTTGACATGCTCTTCAAAAGATGAAAATGGTAGAGAAAATAGTGAAAAGAAGAGAGAAAAATATGAAGTGTGGAAGAGGTTGAAAAGATGAAGAAGAGCTCCCCAAATAGTCTTACAATACTCTATTTATAGACAAAATATGGATATTAAATTAATCAAATTAAAATAAATAAATTAATTAATTTAATTGTGTTGGGAAGTGGTAGAATAAATAGAGTAAGTGTAAGAGTATTGGAATGGTGAAATGTTTGGTAGGGTAAAAAATTAGTGAAAAGCTAGCGTAAAAAAATGAATTATGAATGTTTATTTATGTAAGAAAAATAGGGAAGAGTGAATTGATATTTGAGTGAAAAATATTGGGAATAAAAATGTGAGTTTTGGTCATTTTGTGGCTGTGGCAGGGGAGATTGGGGACATCATGCCGAATTGGGCCAGGCGGGATGGTTTGTGTTGAAGAGCCAGGCGTGGCTGGTGGAGGCAAACAGGCGCTGAGTGTGCTGGAGAGGCTGTACGACTGGCAGGTGCAGGAGTGCTGAAGATGGAATTGGAGGAGCTGTTGGGCTTGGGCCCAAATGAGGTTTTGAGAGGAGGCAGCAGGCTGGGAGCATCAGCGTGGGCTTGGGCTGGCAGATGGGCCTTCGGTGGCAGCTGGATGGAGGCTTGCTGCTGGGTCACGTGGAAAGGAGTTGGGGCATTGATGCTTGGAGTGAAGGCTGGAGAGAAGGGCATGTGGAGATGGCACGCTGCTGAGCTGCTGAAGTGGCAGGCGTGGGCCTGGAGAAAAATGCCACTTTCCTTGCTTTCCCTTTATAGAAATGCCATTTTTTTTACCATTCTTCTTGCTTTTCAAGAGCAAATAACATACAAAAAATTCCCGATAAAACAAACATAAATTAAATTAAAACTAAATATTTTCAATAATGAAATATACAACAAAAGTTAAATGAAAATATTAATTAAAATTTAATTTACTTGAACATTTAAGCTCAAAATTGCATCTTTTTACTCATAACTTAACAATATTAATTTTAAATAATTAAGCCATAACATTTTACAATAATATAACAATAAAAATACACAAAAATCTATAAAATTAAAATAAACCTAATAAATTCAAAATTACTTAAAAACTTAATAAATCAATTAAAAACTCAAGAATTAAGTAACAATTAGCACATAAAAAGTGGTAAAATAACTCTATTTTATAGAGTTATCAAACAGTTCACCTTTAACCTTAGCTTGATAAGCTGCCATTTTGGTTCCTCGAGCTGTTTACTCCCCTAATACATGATTAACCACGAGCTGAGAATCGCTAATGCATTGAATTTCTCTTGCTTTTAGCTCCTTTGCTATCTGAACTGTAGCCAATAATTCCTCGTACTCTGCTTTGTTGTTGGAGGCATCGAAACCAAATCTGAAAGAAGTAAGCGATGTCCTTCACGTGAAATTACAATTATTAAATCTCCAGACCTGTTCTATTTTGACGATCTGTCAACAAACAGTTTCCACAACTCTCATACAACTTCCCTCATTGGTTCGTCCTGGGACCCGGTACATTCAGCCACGAAGTCGGCGAGCACTTGGCCTTTGATTGTTGTTCGTGCTTTACATAATACCTTGAACTAATTGAGCTCGATGGCCCATTTTAACAAACTCATCGATGTCTCGGGTTTTTGCAAGACCTGCCTTAAAGGTTGATCGGTTAAGACGTGTATATTGTGGGACTGGAAATACAACCTGAGTTTTCTCGAGGCCAGGATCAAACAAAATGTGAGTTTTTAAATAAGAGGCTATTAGGATTTAGCTCCTAGAACCCTCTTGCTCACATAATACACCTATTTCTATGTTTGGTTTTCCTCTCAAACCAACACAACACTAACCATGTTTTATGTTACATCTAGGTGTAAGTATAGACCTTCCCCAGCAGTTGGTTTTGATAACGTGGGGGCTGAGCTGGATGAGTCTTCATATCCTGAAATGTCTGTTCGCATTCTTTAGTCCATTCAAACTGTCTATTTCCCCTAAGCAAGTTGTAGAAGGAAAGACATTTGTCTGTGGAATTTGATATGAATCAGTTCAAGGCAGCGACCTTTTTGGTTAAGCTCTAGACATCTTTTCATGACCTTAGTGTAGGCATTTCTAATAGCGACCTCATCTTTTATGGGTTTGTCTTGATCCCCCTTACTTTGACTATGAAGCCTAAGAACTTCCCCGATGACACCCCAAAGGTACATTTCTGTGGGTTCAACCTCATGTTTTATTTTCTCAGCACGCCATAACATTCTTCCAGATCAGATACATGGTCATTGACATTCTTTGACTTAACAAGCATGCCATCAACATACACCTCCATGTTTTTCCCAATCTAGTTAACAAACATCTTATTGACCAACCTTTCATATGTTGCACAAACATTCTTTAGCCCAAATGGCATGACCTTGTAGAAGTATACGTTATGTTCGGTCATGAAGTTGGTATGCTCTTGGTCTAAAGGGTTCGTCGTGATCTGATTATATCAAGAATACGCGTCCACGAAAGACATGAGCTCATGGCCAGTCGTGGCATCAACTAGCCGATCTAAGCTCAGTAATGGGAAAAAATCTTTAGGACATGCCTTGTTGTGGTCGAAGAAATCAATGCAGGTCCTCTAGTTTCATCGGGCTTTAGGACCAAAATGAGATTGGCTATCAAGGTTGGATATTTCACCTACTGATGAACCTGCACTTTAATAAGCGAGCTACCTCTTCCTCCAGTCTACGTTTTTCTGCCTTCGCATGTAGGTTTTTTTCCAGGTTTAATGTGTGTATCATCACGCTTAGATAGATTCCTACCATGTACTCATGCGACCAGGCAAAGACGTCAAGATTTCTTCTTAAAAACTAGACTAATTCCTTCTTTCTTTTGGCTTTTAGATTTTTACCAATCTTTTTACCACTTTCAAAGGTATTTCTAAGTCGAGGATGATTTCCTCTAGCTCCTCTAAAGCGTGGAGCTCAGATTTGTCTTCTCTTAATCTTGGATCAATTTCTTCAGGTTGGGCGACCTCATTTCCGACTTCTTGGGGTTTTCCACCTCTACGACAACTACCATTGCCCAAGGTTCCTTATTATCCTCTGTAATTACCACGGCTTAATGCATGAGTTGTGATTTTCCCTTCATCGCAATGTTATAGCATTCCCTGGAAATGAGCTGATCTCCCCTCACAGTGCATATCCCCGAGGATGTTGGAAATTTCATGGCTAGATGGCGAACTGAAGTTATAGCTTCAAACGCCATCACCGCAGGTCTCCCCAAAATTATGTTGTAGGTGGCTAGACAATTAATTACTAAGAACTCGAGCATCTTGGCAACAACTCATGTCTCCTCGCCCAACGTGACTACAAGCTCAATTGTTCCTATGGCTACCATCCTCTCTACTAAAAATCCATAGAGGGTAATATAGTTCGCCTTAAGATTGGCTACTAAATATATCTCTTATGGGCCCCACTACTTGTTCTTGTCATATGAGGTCCACATGCAATAGTGGCTATGTCCCTTCCTTCAACAGGGGGAGGGATGATTTGATTTCCCTGAGCTGATTGTGCTGGATTGACTTGGTTATCTGAATTTGGTTGAGGATTCTTCCCTGCTTGTTGATTAGGAGCTACCCTATTCCAAGCGTATTGGGCTAACAGTCCAGCATGAATGAGAGTCTCGATCTCATCTTTTAACTGACGTCAATTGTCCATTTTTTGGTCAATATCATTGTGGTATCAGCAGAATTTAGCTGGGCCTCTCTTCGCCCTTTGATGCTTCATGGGCTCGAGCTTCTTCCATGGAAGGCGAGAATTAGATAAATAAATACGCTCTCGCGTATCTATTAAATCAATATAGATGGTGTAGATGGAGGTATGTTTAACCTTGTGCTTATTTTTCTTGGACTCGTTCTGGTCACCCTCACCCGTTCTTGGAGCCGTAGCTGCAACATCCACTACCACTCAAGCGGGTGAACAAGGGTTTGGCTAGTTCCTGCGACAAAACACTCTGCTTCTTCTAAATTTATCCATTCTCGAGCTCGAGCCAAGAATTCATCCACACTATTTACTCCTTTTCTCTAGAGTTTCTTCCGCAAATCTCCTCATACGGTAACTCCCATCCTCATAGCCATGAGATCATAGCTATCATCAGTGTGTCTAGCTCGATCCACTGCATTTTTTAATCAGTTGAGATATGCCTTCAAGGTTTCACCGAGCTACTGCTTGATGTTAGCCAATGAATCAGCCTCTACTCGGGTCTCTTTTGCAGCCCGAAACTGTCTTTTAAACTCGAAAGATAGTTTTTTCCAGGAGGTGGTTGAATGTTTTTTATATGCATTGAACCACAGTTTGGCTGGTCCAATCAATGTTCCAGGGAACAGAATACTGTTGGGAAAACATATATAGGATCTAATTTATTTTCATGTAAATCATATATTAAACCAATTAATATAAGAAAACCTAGAACATGTTTCTATAATTGAATTTAAATAGAGATAATGATAAGAGCACTTACATTATATGCAACAGAATGAATAAGTCATTCCCTCAGTTTCTCTAACTCTTGTATCCTTTCTGGCGGAGGTATCACCAAGAAACTGAAACGATCTTCAAATTTCTTCACAACCTACCAAAGTATCCTTAGAATAACCTAGACTAGAATGAGCGATTCTCTACTTTAGTTGTAGAGAAAGTCTAAAACCCTAAAGTGTCAAAACTAGATCTTCCGATCCTCTCTCTGATTCACTCTCATTTAGCATTCCTTGTATAGGTTCAATTAGGTAATTTATTTAATGAAAAATTCAAAAAAATAATAGCTAATATCAGCCATTAGGTCGAAATTCTCATGCGCTTTAGGCCCGTGAAATTTCCCATTTAATTATAAGCCTGTTGGACTTAAATTCAAGGCACGTAATTTTTTCTATTGATTAATTAATTAAATAATTATTTACATCATTTATAAAATTAATTATTTATAATTTGAACCATGATTTAAACTTATTTATTAATTTAGACACCAATTTGTCTTAATTAATAAATCTGCCCTAAAATCTCTTTTCTTCTCTAAATTGCATAACTCTTTGAAACTATCCAAAATTGACTTGGTCAACTTTGATAATTCTAATTGATAATTAAATTAATTAATTGAGACTATCTAGATGATTTTATCCAAGGTACAGTGAGGACCATGGGCCTATGAAATCAAGCTCCAATAAGTTATCATAAATTTAACAAATAAATTTACTAACTTATTAATTCCTCTTGACTCCACAAAAGACTCAGAATTGCACTCTTGAATTCATAGAACGCTCTATAAGCAATATAGATATGTTATTAGTTATACATTGTTACAACCATAATTATCACTCAATCCTCTATAGACGGTCTACAATGAGATGGGACTAAAATATCGTTTTACCCCTCATTGTATTTTATCCTTAAATCACTTAGTTCCTTGTAAATGAAATTTTAGTAAACTAATATACTAAAATGAGATCTCTATCATTTAGCACCTCGAACCAAACCAAAAGGAAACCATCATTTTACTTCTTCATCAGAAGCTATAGATGTTTATTGCTTGCTCATGAATCGCGTATGTATCAACAAAACTTAGTAGATTACTCTGCCCCAATTGCTGCAAATTCTGCCTATTGTCAATCACAATTATACCACTCTCAACCATGAAATCAATATAATTAGGGACGTGGCCCAAACCACCAACAATTCATTCAACAACAACAATTGAGGCCCCCTCCAAGAAACACCAATTCTGCAACAAGAATTGTTTGTCAATTATGCCTTCGTCCTGCTCACAATGCATTTCACTGTTATAGGCATTTTGATCCCAATTTACAAGCACCAAACACAACTACTCATGCATCATCTTCTTCTACATCAGCAATGGTAGCTAGCTCTATGACAGTGGAAGTTGATACATGGTTGCTAAATTTCAGTGCTTTTCGCCACCTCACTCCCTATACAACCAATATTGATAACTTTAACTATTACTATGTTACTAAGTCTGTTACAGTTGCTAATGGCGTTTCACTTCCAATAAATTCTATTCGACATTCTCATCTTAATTCTTCTGCTCCTTTTTCTCATTTGAATAATGTATATCGTGTTCTAAAATTGACCTCTAATCTTCTTTTTGTTTCCAAATTTTGCTTGATAATCATGTGTTCAATGAATTCTATTCCAACCTTTACAAAATAAAGGATCTTCATTCAAAGAAGTCGTTGCATCAAGGCTCTTTTGAACATGGTCTCTACACACTTCAATCTACTTCTGCTTTACAAGCTTCTTCTACTACAAACAACAAGTGTGCCTACCATTCAACTCTCTTTAAATTTCATACTATAAAATAGACCCACGATGCCATTTGGCATGCACGACTTGGTCATGTTAATTCTGAGAAAGTAAATACTATCTTGTAATAATGTAATCAATCTTTTACATATAATAAAAGTAAAAAATGTTCTTCTTGTCAGCTTGTAAAAAGTCATAGACTACCATTTTCTCTTTCTGAATTTTATACTACACAACCATTAGCACTCATTCACATGAATCTCTAGGGTCATTCCCCCATTCCAGCCATAGATGGCTCTTGATACTTCATTTTTTTCTTGATGATTACTCTCGTTTCACCTGGATATATGCACTCCACACAAAAGGTCAAGCTCTCCCTATCTTTAAACAATTAAAATGTTGGTCAATTTAGCACCTCTATTAAAGAATTACAATATGATAAAGGTTATGAATTCAAGTCATTCATTCCCTTTCTTATCTCTTGTGGCATTCATCAAAGATTTTCATGCCCCTATACCTCGGCTCAAAATGGTTGGGTAGAGCACAAGCACAAACATGTTGTTGAACAAGCCTTGCATTACTACCTCATGCCTCACTTCCATTGAGCTACTGGGCTTATGCTTCATGTGAAACAACCTATATAATCAATTGACTTCCTACTCAAGTTTTACATTCTCAATCCCCATTTAAGGTATTATACTACAAAACGCCTAATTATGCTCTTATGCGTGCCTTTGAATGCTTGTGTTTCTCTTGCTTAAGAACCTATAAATAATATAAGCTTCAATATAATTTTTCACCATGTCTTTTCACTGGTTACAAGGGATATTTATCCCTAGATAGTGCCACTCGTCGTATCTATAATACTTAGCATGTGGTTTTTGATAAGCATTCATTTCCCCTTCTTCTATGGAAGTACTAGTCCACCTTTCACACAAAACACCACTTATATTCTTGTTATTTTACCATGTCATGTATCCTCTTCATAAAACATCTCTCTTCCCACCATGTCCACATTTCTATCATCCCGTGCTTGTAATTCTTTTCAATCCATTCCTTATCCTTATCCTAATCCACATATTGCATCTTCATCTACACCCCTGACATATCACTTTCAACATCTTCATCCCTATCCTCTTCTCCCCACCCATAACATTCCCATATCTCTCTCCATATTGAGCAAAATCAGGTTACTAATATTTCTATGTAGGCTCCTACTACGGTCAATATTCATCCTATTTTGAATCGGCCAAAGAGTGGCATCCACAAGCCAAAAGTTTTTACTATCAAATAGGAATCTGATCCTAATATGTCTCCTAGGTCATACAAGCAAGCTCCAGCTATGCCTCATTAGAAAAGTGCCATGGAACTTGAACTTTAAGCCTTAAGAAATAACTTTACTTGGACACTTGTTTCATGCCTGCCAAACACAAATGTCATTGACTGTAAGTGGTTCTTTAAGCTCAAATACAAAACAGATGGTTTAATTGTTGGTTTTTGATGATGTGAATGACAGTGTAGCGGAGCCATGAAATATGTAACACCCCAAAATCCTAACCCCGAGGCCTCATTAAGGTACTAGTCATTTCAAATTGTTTTAAAGCTTGAAAACCAAATGATAGACTAAATAGTGCATAAAACTTTGTTAAAAACATTCTTATTAAAACACATGAAACATTCGGATATCCGTAATTTAAAATAAAACATTTATCTTAAATGCAAGTAACCAAACAAAACTATTTTTGGTCTCCATTCATAATAAAACACCTTTAAAACAACATGAATAAAAAAATGTTAAATAAAACTTTGGCTTTTACGTCCCTTTGATCGTAACAAGGTTGAAAGGCTCTCATGATATACATTTCCTTTCTAGAATGGACTTCACCCATCGCCACGAAACAAAACTAACATATGACACTTGCAACACAGAGTACCCGTGAGCTAACGCCCAACAAGAAGAGCTATGTAGGTCACAACCCCAAAGCCCAATTATAAAACATATACTAGATCAACTATCACATCTTAAGCCATAACATATCATAAAAGAGTCATAATATAGTATAACATATTATAGCATATCATAGAGTAAAATAATAAAATCATAATGCTTGTTACCAGTGTCATTCCAGCCATTTATCAATATCATTCTCCCCATTATAACCACAAACATACCGCCCTTGCAATGACTCACTACCCTTGCGACAATCCAATGGTTCTTACCACATACCAAGTTAAAAGAATACATATTCCCTTGCTCTTTATACACATGTTATATTCATTATAACATTTTCAAAGCATGATATAACCAAATCTCATAAAGTCATTGTGAACATGCATCAATTCACATAAGCATGCAATAATCTTAACCTTCATCACATATATGACAAAACATAGTCATAAACATAACATTAACAATCAGAACCATTAAATCACACATACAGAACACTTGTGCACTCAAATGCACACCCTGTGTTACAGTGACCACTCTTCTTACCTCAGGTCCAGCAATCACCTTCCTTAAAGTGCCTTGCTGAGTCCTAAATCCAAAATATACAACATATATCATTTAGAGACTCATAACTTAACCAAATACCATGAACCAAATACCAGTGTCTTTAAGAAAGTTCTAAAATCCCCAAGCAGAATACCCTTAAACTATAACATCAAAGACCCAAAAAAAACCATCAAAATGAGAAAAAAAAAACATGATTTCTGGGCATGTAGCGTGCTTGCGCCCGACGGAGAAATCCCAGATTGTGACTTTTCTTCGAACATCCATAACTCTATTAATTTAAATCCGATTTGAACGATTTTTTTTGCGTTCTTCTCATCTTGAATCCCTCTATATGATCATACAATTATTAGAGACTAATATAATACCAAAAATTTATGAGCATCCCCTAACTCCATAACTCTAACATTCTCTTGCAACAAAACTTCTTCCCCAATCTATCTTTCCAATCTTCAAGACTAGCAATCATAACTTAATAAATTCAACCCTAGGATGTTTCTAACCATTATAGATTAAAAAATCTAGTCTCTAACATGCATATAAAAAAATTATCCCAACCTATCATGCTTTCTAATACAATCCACCATTAAGATAACTCAAAGCTTTAAGAACTATCAAATAAACTTTAAAAGTGTGAGAAGTTCTTACCAAGATCACGTGCCACAACCTAAGCCTTGAAAATATTCTCCCAAAGCATCGTAAATGAGTCCCCACATGAGTTCCTTGTGACCATTCGTATATGAAGAGATCCTCAATCATTCTTTTTCCTTAGATCATGAATCCTAGACTAGAGAGAGAGAGAGTGAGAGAGAAAGTTGTCTCCTTTTATCATGTGTAGAGCAGCCACCAAATTCAAATTGTGAGTCTAAACCTAACCCTAGTCTCTCACTTTCTATCTATAATGACTCACTATCTCCAAATTACCATCCTACCCTTGATCTAAGCCATTCTAACAATTTCATTAAACCTTTTTTAGCAATTCCCCACTAAACTATTAATTTTCATAATCCATAATTAACTTATTCCCCATAAGTTATCTTTATTCAATTATGACCCCTCTTTCAACTATTCTTGACTATAAAGCCCCTAGGAACCATAACTAGAATGGGATCTTTCTCATGCTACATGAATCTGAATAAAATAGAAAATTTCAAATACATTTTCTAGATGTAGAACACATGTCAATCAAATAGCATCTTAGCCTCCTAACAAACCATCTTCCATACTATGACTCACACAGAGAGAACGAGATAAGTGGATGTATATGCTATTTGGTAGGATACAGAAGAACACACTTTTGAATCTCAACACATGAGAGAGTGTTGTTCTCAAAAAACAGAGAGAACAAAGTTCTCTATTTTTCTCTCGTGGCAAAGTAACATGAAAAACTTCATATGTCTTCTCTCCTTGATGTTATGTTCTAATTGTAGAACAATAAAAAGAAGACCTAGCTCTAATCTCATTGGGCTTATGTTGGGTTTTATGCCCTTATGAAGCACATTAATAATGTAACACATTTGTTTATCAATTAAGAAGAAGAAATTATTTTGTCTATCAATTGCATTGCTTGCTTGTTTTATTATATGATTATTTGCTTAATACAAACATATATAAAATCCCAAACATATGAATAGTTACACTTATAGTTACTAGGTCACGGAAGATTATAATTGTAATTATATGTTTAAAAAGAATTAGCCCTAAGATTAAACCAGTGCACAGGATTTTCACTGATTTGTTAATCTACGATATGATCTACTTATACAGTTGCTATGATGTCTTGTACATGGAATTAGCTAAGTAGATAAGATCGAATGTATTTTGTTACATTGGACTAGGACCTCACTGATTATTTATAGATAAATAAGTATCATTATTATCAAATCTAATCAGAGTCACAACATTAATCATAGGTCAAGTCGATCTAAATTCTGAGTAACAATATTTCTATTAATTATAGTGTGTAAATCTTTTGATTTGCTTGTTAAAAGCTTACTGTAACACCCTAATGATCCAGGACCATTATACTGTGTGTTAAAATAGTGCTTAACTCATTAAGCTAGTCATTCAGACAAAAAAGTGTAACTAAGATTAAATTGTGGTTTAGGTACTAAAAGTTTTGGTGAAAGGATTTAGACTTTTCATTAAAAGGTTTTAAAATATTTACAAGGGATCCCAAAATATTGTACACAAAATACGGATATATCCAGATTTACAAAAATAGCCTACCTAAGCAGCAAAGCTGGACCTATACCCTAAGTCCCTCAAAATAATCTCAGCCGTGGTAGTCGAGCAGGCTGAGTATGTACACACCACCCCTTGAGCTATCCAACTCATGGCAAGTCTGATTTCCCCTTGCCCTTACCTGCTCCACAAAGCACCCGTAAGCCATGACCCAGCAAGAAAACCTAACTAAATATAACAAATATTCAAATAAGCATTAATATCAAATATATACTTCATAGATCGTAAACAAATTCATATTCACATTCTCAACAAGTATACGACCTATGCCGAATAGGTGCATACCGCACCCCCGTAGTGTCCATGCCATAACGACCTACATTCCACATGATTATCGTTGATTGCACCCCATAGACAATCAGACGTAAACCATTAAAAACTACATATTTAATGTATGTTATTATAGAGTAAAAAAAATTAACTCAAAACATATATTCAAGGCAGGGTTATAATCATATTCCAAAATATGGGTTGATACCCTACTATTGGTGCATATGTCAGTTTTCTTACCTATTGTCCTAAGCAGATGATTCCTATCCCGAGCCTCACAGAAACCCTAGTCACAACTTAAATAATTCACTTATTAGGGATTAAATCCAGGTCCCGAGTTCCAATCCAAACTCTAGCTCTAGGAACTACGAGTTTCCATCAACAAGGTAATGAAATTGTCTCCCGAATCTGCAAGTTGGCCCCTAAACAGACCCTAGGAACCCCGAGCCTTTTCCCAAAAAATTCAGAAAACCACCAATTTGGGGCACCTGACGTGGTCTCGGTTTCCCCTAGCGCGATCGCGTCCACATAAAAATTTGTATTTCTAGGGCTCTAGTGCAGTCGCGCCCTTCCTCAGTGCGGTCACATTTCTAGCTTTGGAACCCAAAATTGAAATGAAATTCCTGGAATTTTGGGACCTTAGCATGGTCGCGCTAGGTCCCTAGAAACACAAAAACGAACCCAGAAATGTGTTCTTCCCCAAATCGCAAACCCACGATTTTTAGACCCAAATCTCAACCCCAATTTAGATTTCCAGTATTTTAACACAAAATCAAACCTCCAAAAAGTTAAAACAACTCATATACTACCTTAAGGAACCAGTAAAACTCCAATTACATACCAAAATCCCGATCATGCAAATTTAGAGTTCAAAATTCAACTCTTGCCTTAAATTGAGAATCAAACCTCAACTTCATGGCAACCAAAGGTGATTGAAACTGTACAAAATGTACTAAGCCTACACCAAACCAAAATCTATCCATTAAAAAACTTAACAACCTCAAATCGAAAAATTATCCAAAACCCCAATTTGCATCAAGAACTAATGAAGAACACTAAGAAGAGCTTGAGAAATTCTTACCTCAGCTGTAAAATCCAAAATCCAAGTTTATTGATGATGACCTTAGTAGCTCCTAACCTTAACTAGGCCAACACTTGAACTAGAAATCTTTAAGAACTTTAGATAAGTCTCCCTTGGAATGGACCTTAGCGCAACATGAAGAAGTGCCTATAAAGTGAGAGAGAAAGGAGTGTGCTGAACATGATAGGCAGCTACACACCAACACTTAGACAATTCTCTATTCTCTTCACCAAATGACTAATATACCCCTTCCCTTCCAAAAGTTTCTTAACCAAACCCAATGGCATTTTAGTCATTTGCCTAAAAATCCAATAACACCATTAATCTCAAAATTAATCATTTAACCCACTAAACAAAATAAATTTTCCCAAATATTTCATATTCTAATAATTCCAAAAGTATGTGAAATCACCAAAATACCCCTTGGCTCACCCCGAGCCGAGTATTTATCCCCGTTGTGATTTTTCCGCTAAATTGCTCGAAAGGAACCACTCATGCCGAATATCAGAAATATCCATATAATAATGCGGTCCCAAGCACATAACACATAAAAATTACAATTATACCCTCAATGGGTCAAAATTACGAAAATGTTCCTTGTTAACAAAAGCGGGTCTTTAAACACATTTAATAAACATGATCATGCATACTCAATCATATAATCACATAAATCACTTAATTAACACATAATTACCCCACATATCCTTCTGACACGCTAATCAAAGTACTTAATTCAATTAGAAGTTTTAGGACGCTACACTTACCCTACAGAATAGCCTATACTTACATCTTGGAGGTTCATTAGTGTAATTGAATGATAGTATGTATCATATATATATGAAATCTATAGCTTCTATATAATAAGTGAAAAGATGGATTCCTTAATAGCTTAGTCCAAATAGTTAAATGTCTGAGCGCTTATATCTGTGATTAAGTTCACATATTTATCATTTATAAGGTACTTAGTGAGTGTTAAGGATAAAATACTGATGAGGGGTAAAACAGTAATTTACACCTAGTTCGTTAGTAAGTCATCGATAGAGAATCGACTGATGGTATTGATTATAACAATGGATAGCGACTTTATACCAGTAATATCGTTCTATGAATTCAAGAGTTCAATTCCGAGTCTATAGTGGAGTCACGAAGAATTAATAATTTGTGAGATAATTTATTTAGTAAATAAACTCATGGGAATTTATTGAAGCTTGTATTTATGGATCCATGATCCCTATGTCATCTATTATTAAATCAAGTTTAATAGTCTCAAAAAATTGATTTAATTATAAATTATGAATATCGAGTTGATTGGGTCAATTTATTGATATTTACATGTATTAAGAATTTCATAATTAAATAGTCTTTTAGGCAAATTTATTACTATTGACAAATTGGTGTCAATATAAATAAAGTTTCAAAGTATAATTAGTTAATTTGAATAAGGATTTAATTATTTAATTAATTAATTAATTATAAGATAAATAAATAAAAGGTTTTGAATTTAACCCAATTGGGATTTAAATTCAAGACAAAGAGATTGGGAGCCCAAGCTCTTTAATTTAATGTTATTTTTTAATTAAAATAAAGCTCATTTAGTAGCCTGTATAAGGAATGTGATATCTAGGATTTTCAGTAAATTTTGAATTTTATTCTTTTAGTAAGTGAAAGAAAAAGAAAACTAGACTCTCCTTTCCCTTTGCTTGGCCGCCCATCACTCTCTTTCTCTTCCTATGAAATTCTGTCTCATATGTTAAGAACTTGTCCACACTTTGTTAGACTTGTTTTAGAGACAGACTTGGAAGATTTTGATATCATTCTAAGTAGTTTAGATTATTGACTATTCCAAGCATTCAGAAAGGACAAAAGGGTAGAGAATAAAAAGGAATGAGACATTATTTCACTGCGCACTTTGTAAGTATTTCATGCTGTATTATGTATTTACGAGTTTATTCATATGTGGCCATGTTTATGTGTTTTCTATTTCATATGATGTATATGAAAATAGGAAGCATGCATCTAGATGAAAATTTGAGATCCTACAGCCTATACGTGGACCGCAGTCCATTTGGATTGCAGTTGGCACCAACTGCAGGGCTTTCGGCCCTATGATATTTTATTTTTATAAAATGCTATTTGTTGGGCCTTTATCATATTATTTTATGTAGTATACAATTATACCACAAAATTAAATATGATTTTCAGGAAATTATCAATATAATTTTATTTTCCATTAAATATTATTTCACAATTAATATTAATTTGTGAGATTAAAAATAATACTTTATTCTTTTCAATTATTTTATTTTAATAACAAAATCCTACCTCTATGTTATAGAGCTAGTATGGGGACAGTATGGACCCCTAGTTCTATGACTCCAAGATATCTTGAATTCGGTCGTACGAATATTGAAACTTACTCGATAAGTCAAAAGTCATAAAAGCACAAACAAGAGTCCATTACTCACTTCAGGATTGAGGTTAAGTCTCAAACGTCCATCGATTGATGAATGTTGAACTTCTATATTCAACAAAGATTATCAAAAGTTCTAACTTTCATCATGTCCCAGTCCTACACAATATATATTGTATATTGTAACTCTATCTCTTTGTGTCTCGCTACACATAACAGTCTAGAAAAATTGCTCTGTCTTAAACAGAAGATAGACCGTACTTATAATCTTTATAAAATAAAGCTCCCACTTTATTTAGCAATTACGGATAATTTAAATTATATTATTATCTTGAATTAAATCATCTTGTATATATATATATGTATATCATTATACATATACTTAATTCAAGACCACATCAATAATATTGGATCTTCATGATAAATGACATGTATAATTAGATATAATATGGGTGTCTAATATTCTCTTTATTTAATTAACAATATTCGTTCATACAAAAATATGCTTTAAGGGCACAAATCCCAACATTGATAGATCATCATACACCTCGGAATTTTGCTCGTGGGTTTGCTTAAACAAACGGTGTAAATTATTTCGACACATTCGCTCCAGTGGTTAAACTAGGGACCATTTGTGTTATTCTCACATTGACCCTTTCAAAAGGATGGTCATTCTGAAAAATTGGTGTACACAATGCCTTATTGAATGATGATCTCACGGAGACTGTATACATGTCTCAAACCTTGGGTTTCATTGATGCTTCCCATCCTTCTCATGAGTGAAAATTCAAAAGGGCACTATATGGCCTGAAACAGGCTCTGAGAGCTTGGTTTGCCGTTAGTGTTGTGTTATACAGCCAGGGTTTTACTTGTTCAAAAGCCTATCCTTCTTTATTTGTGCTTCATCTCCCAACATTCTCTCTTTTAATCTTGGTATATGTCGATGAAATTATACTTACAGTCAGTAATATAACTCAGCTTGAGCACTTGTTCGAACTCTTCCCCAACACTTTGCAATTCGATGCCTTGGCCATCTCCATTGTATCCTCGACATTAAAGTCACAAGATCCTTAGAATAGCTTCATTTTTCTCAACAAAAGCATATCAATGATATTCTTTCGACCACTAACATGATTGAATCAAAGTTGGCCCCTACGCCAGGTACAATTGGCAAGCCTTTGTCTCAACATGATGGCACTATTCTCTAGGATCCCAATGAATACTAGAGGATAGTTGGCTCACTACAATATGTCACCATGACACACCCATATATTGCATTTGTAGTAAATCGAGCCTACCAATTTATGCATGCCCCAACAACATGTCATTTTCTTGCTGTGAAACACATCCTACGATATCTAAGAGGCACTTAGTCTTATGGAATCACCATTTGTTGTGAAACACAATAGATGCATCTAGCTTTCATCTTACACCATTTAGTGATCCCGATGGGCTTCTAGTCCAGATGATTGGTGAAGCACATGGGGATATTTTGTTTTCCTTGGTGACTGTATTGTTTCGTGGTCCTCAACAAAGTAGAGAGTTTTGTTTCGCAACAACACTAAATCTAGGTTTCGAGCTCTAGCCAATGTTGATGCTGAACTTTATTGGTACAAACGTTTGTTTGCTAGTTTACAATTGCACATCCCCTCTACACCTATCATTTAGTGTGATAATATGCCAATCGCTCATCTTGCCTCAAATCCTATATTTCATGCTTGGACAAAGCACATAGAAATCGACTTATACTTCATTCGAGATATGGTCAATCGTTTAGAAAGTCTATGTTCACCATGCATCCTCTAAGCATCAAGTAGCTGATATTCTCCAAGCACCCTTTAATAGTTTGATTCTTCACTTTATGTTTCAAACTGACTGTCCTTCCCGTGCCACTTAATTTGATGGGGGGTTGTTAGCTGAATACTTCTACTCTTTAGATAATTCAGTTACTATAGCTAGTTAGTTATTACTCAGTTGTATCTATGTAGTTCTTTTCTGTTACAGCTCATTAGAGCTCACTCTATTCTGTTGTAACAGATTCATCAAGATGTAACTCTTTCTATATAAATATACAACTTCATCTCAAATCAGTTATTCGATCTTGAGTATTCTCTCAAACACTTTCACTCTGTTCATTACACTTTACTTGTTTACAGTTTTTATTTAATATTTTTGAAAGGATAAATCAATTTGTTTATTTGAGTCAAACATGGTTAGAGATGGTGGAGCACAAATGTAATACTAAACAATAAAATGTTTATTAGTCTTGAATTTTCGTTCTTCGCCCGAAACTCTTATTATTCTCAATTGATTTGCTCATAATTTAGTACTCATTGTTGCTGATTTTTGCACTCTTACTTCTACAAGTTTGTTCTTTACGATGTCGAGGTTGGTATGTCAATTTATTGTTTGAGAATTTAATTTTGGGCGGTGATAAAACCCAATATATCAAATTTGGAAGAAAAGAGTAACTTTGTTTAGGACATTGAATTTATTATTTCAATCTTATCTCGAATTGATTAATTGGAGTAGTTTTGCGATTTTAATAATTTTTTATTATTGGATGATATCAATTATTCATATTTTGATTGGTTTGCGTTAATTATTAATTTGATACTATTAGTTATTTATATGTGATTTTTTTAATCATAGGTGTTATTTTTTTAAGGATATTTGTGGCATAAGTACCCAAAGTATTGGATTTCTACGCGGCATAGACCCAATCTTTTTTTTTTTCGCGAAGAAAGTACCAAATATCCATAAAATAGTACTTTCATCCAGTTCTCTCTGTTAATCTTCGTTTGGGTTAACTGGACCAATATGCGTCACTTCGTGATTGGTCCAGTTAGAATATATTATTAAAATTTATTTTTAAAATATAACAATTAATTTAAATTAATTTTAAAATAAAAATAATAACATAAAACTAAAACTAAAACTAAATTCAAAATCCAAAACTACGGTTTGTTTAAAAAACAAATCCAAAACAACAACAACCCCCTTCTCCTTCTTCTTCTTTGTCCCATTCTTTTCTTCTTCTTCTTCAGATCCATTTTTAAAACAAAATAAAAACATTAAAAAAATGAGATCTGAGATCTCGAGTGAGAGACGGAGAGACGCAAAGGTGAATGGCGGTGGTCGAAGGCTGACTTGGGCTTGGGAGCGAGACTCAAGCGATATCATCGACGGGCTCGGTGCATTTGCAACATTTAGTTATTATGTTTTGTAATGGTTAATTTCACATACCATATATTTATAAATAATTTCATATAATTGTACGTATCAAATTCTTTTATAATTTTTTATCAATTTTTTTAATAATTTATAGGGATATTTGTAAAATTTTCAAATTTTAAATTGCCTAATATATGGGGCTAATTTTTAAAAAAGATGGTTTGCTAATTATTTTTATTTTAAGCAATCCAAAATATTTCTCTCGTAAATCTTACAATAATGAACTTGTAATAAGCTTGCTAAAAAAAGAAAGAGTAAATGACGACTAAAATACCTAATGTGTCTAAAATACTGTACTTTTATATCCAAATTTTTTATTGTGGTAAATATAACTAATATTTTTAAAAAGTTGCACTTTTATACCTAATTTTTTTATAAAATATCAAAATGCAAACAATGAAACAAAGCTTACATTATTTTAAAAATAGTGAGGCCCCGTTTGGGACAGCTTTTAAAAGAAAGCTAAAAGCTACTTTCTGAAAGTTGTGGAATAATGGTGTTTGGTAGATAGTAAGAAAGCAACTTTTGTAGAATTTATGCATAAACTACAGCTAGAAGCTAAAGCTGGCAAAACCAAACTTTTAGCATTTTCTAAAAATAGTTTTTTGAAAAACTTTGCAATAAACTTATTTATTAGATATTACTCAAAATAAAAATATTTAAAATAAATTAACATTATAGTAAAATAAACAATATTTAATTCTTAAATATTTTTTTGTTCAAAAAATATTTCTTCTGGTTTACATTTATTAGATATTAACCATTTAATATAAAGTTGATTAACACTATAACATTAAATTTTTTATCTCATAGTATTTTTAAATTATAATTAAAAAAAACATATCAATTTCATGTTTTAGGAAAAATAAATAAAACAAAAAATAAGTAAAGACATAAAAGTGAAAGTTTTAATATTACTTAAGTTTTACATATTTGTGATTATATCATGAAGAAGATTATAATACCATTATCATTATAATACGATTCGTAGCTACATCGACTAGTTATAATATATTTACACAATAATATATATTATATAATTTAACATTTTTGTTTAGGGAAAATACCAATTTGGCCCCTGTGTTTTGCTCGAATACTTGATTGGCCCCTGTGTTTTGTTAAATGACAAATCAGACCCTGTGTTTTGTAAAAATGAACAAAATGATACCTTGAGTCCGATTTTGGTCAAATAATTTTTCAATATGACCGAAATTCCCTTGAATTTTAAATTAATCTCAATTAAAAAAAATACAATACCATGTGTCATACTTTCATCAGTCCAACTTATTACAAATTTAAAATAAAATTAATTTATTTAAGACAAAGTTTAAAAATTAATTTTAAAACTATAATTAAAATATAAAAATAAAATAAAAACACTAATACAAATGAAGATTTACTTTCTCTCTCCTCTCCCCTCTCTCTCCCCCTCCCTTCGTCTCTCTCTTGTTCGTCATATTCTCAAAAGAAATCAGAAAAACAAATACAAAAATTGACATCCAAAACTTCATAACTAAAATTAAAATCAAAGTCTACAAGAATCAAACAATAAACATAAATTATTATTCCTCTTCTTTTATGCCAATCTCAACAGAAAAAAAAAATTGGGTCTTCCCTTCATCCCTGAACGATTACCCTGAAACCCAACATCTTCGCCATTATCTTTTCTACCTAGAAGAAACCCTTTTGTTTATTCCAAAATGGCCATCTCTCTCTTTGTCAGTCAATGACAATGGCTGGGCGAAGACCACGCAGTTGACCTCGTGGATTGGATCTGGGCGAGGAGGTGATGACGACAAGGGTTGGGTGAGGACCACGTAGTCAACGTCGTAGGCTGGATCTAGGCGAGGAGGCAAGGATGACAAGGGCTGGGCAGGGACCATTCTGTCGAGGTCGTGGGGTAGATCCGGGTTGCCGGAGCTAAGGAAGATGAGCATCCATAGTCCTTGGGGTGGCTGGAATGACAATCGGAGCCGGAGATAGGTAGTATCTCCTAAGTCAAGTATTTGAGCCACAATCCTTGGGGTGGTTGGATCCACAATCGGAGCCACTGTCCTAAGCAGGGCCGACTGGTTATTGCCGAAGAGAAGAAAAAGAAGAAGAGAAGGAGAAGAGAAATAGAGAGAGAGATAGTTTTAGATTATTTTTTTATTAAAATTATTTGTTTTAATAATTAAAATATTTATTTTTATTCTTATCAGAGTTTTAATTTGTTTTTTATTTTCATATAATGAGCAAATGTGTTAAAGTAGGGGCATTTTAGTCATATTGAGAAATTATTTGACCAAAAATCGGTTTCAGTATATCATTTTGTTCTATTTTAAAAAACATAGGGTCTGGTTTGTCATTTAACAAAACACATGAGCTAATCGAGTAGAACATTTTGGAAACATTGGCTGTTAGCCACCATTTGCTTAAAGAAAACCCTTGTAATAAGTTCATCTAGAATATAAAAAATTTGATTATTAGAATTGATATTTATCTATACCGAACGGTGTTAAAAGAGATTACAACTAGATTACAGTTGCAATATATCTAAATGAATATCTGTATATGCAAAAATGTTAGAGGTTACAGATCATTCGAATATGGTGTGGAAAACCCAAATTAGAACTGGTTAGGCTGAATTTCCGGGTGTTTGTAACCACATTACTCCATATTAACAAATTGTTCAGATTAGCTAGTATTATTAAAAGAAGAAGAAAAAAGAAAAAAGAAAACAAAAACAAAAACAAAAACAAGAAAACTGTGGGTAATTTCCCACAAACCATTTACAATATCTTCTTTCTTCTCTTTATTTCCCCATACACACACAACTTTAACAAATTTCATCATGACTATGTCTATATGATGTAAAAGAGATTACCCAACTCAAAACTCCAAACCCTGTTAGTCCATTGATTTCTGATGATGATGATCATGCCAACCCTAACTAGACTACATTTCTCTACCTAATCGTCTCTGTTGGTCAAGAGTTTTCTTGCAATACAAGGTAATTAGAAATTAACCATGAGCCTGAATTGTCTCTCCTGCCAGGTCCTTCAGAGGACAAACTCAGACTTGGAAAGGAGCAATTATGGCAAAGGATTCTTACGTACAAACACTGAGAGAAGCTGGTCGGGGAATTTGGTGCCACAGCCACCATGTAAAAATAATAATAAAGACATCCAAACGAAGAGTGAGCCAATAATGGCTGTGTCGCAAATGAAGGTGAAGACATTGTTAGGTCATCATAGGCGGCTTCACTGTTCTGGCACCGACTCAGGAATCAACAATGAACCATGATTGGATAGGAGCTGTGGGATGAGAAGGAATTGGAGCTTTGAGGATTTGAGAGAAAGAGCTGAGAAGAAAGGGAGAACAATCTAATCAAAATAAATATATTTATATATATACACACACATATCTATATAAGATAGTACAGTTCCTCTATCTCGTTTTCTTGATTTGTTTATTTATTTATTAGTATGGTTTTTGTTTTTGGAACACAATAACAAATAAGATGTATATAGGTTGGAGATCTTATCATGCATGAATCTCTGTCATCTTTTTGTTCGTATAAGTATAAAAACACAAAACGATATGTATGATATATGGCTCTCTTCGAGACAGAGCAAATCTCCCACAGCAATATGCTATTTCATTAATCTTCATGAGAAAACATTCTTCCTTTACATTTTTCTATTTATACTTCTTATTACAAATTCTCTCTCTATAACCGAATGGCTACATCTCTCTCTCTCCTTTCAACGATCCAACAACATCAGGTAGTCTCTCATCCATTTCGGCTTCCCGCGAACTCGTTTCTTGCTGGTCTCTCCTTGTTCGGCTCCTGCTTCGGCTCTGTCAGCTTCCTGCGTGAGCTGGGTTTCCTCCATCTCCTGGGTCGTGGCCCAACTATACTTCGGGTCCACTTCAATTGGGCTTGCTAGCTGGATTGGTGTATCAATGTACAACAGATTGTCAAAATTTGATAATGGGATGGTTTAGATCCATTTTCGACAGTCGTTAATTAAATAATATTTTAGTTCATTTGATGAAGTATCTCTTATTTGCATGTACGTATGTTCCTCTCGTACCTTTGCTCGTAAACTGTTTAATGTTGGTTTTAAATTTTTCTGATATTATATATTATAATACATGTTTCTCTAAAATTCAACCTTTTTAATAAATATATTTTATTATTTAAATAGTATATATTGGATATTTAAGTGTGATTGTTTCTCATTTTGGTAAGAATCAATTATTTACTAAATGCATTTTATATATAGTCAAGTTTCCTTAAATATTTATGTTAAGCTTGTCTATAATGAGTATGTGTATTAAAAAATTATTCTCTGTATATTTTCACTTGATTTTATTTATCTAAAATAAGGAAATTGAATGAATCTTGTTCCCAAAGGAAGGAAATTTCGAAATGAACCTGGTTGAGTTTTATGACCAGGTTCGTCCATTTCCTGATGCTACAAAATGGTTGTCTCTCACATCTCTGTAAATTTCTGCAGTAAATGAAATGAGAAGTTATTTTGAGTAACTTTCCGATTTGGTCTGATTTAGGCCATAAACAAGATTGGCTGGCTTAGGGGTTTCTAAACTCTATAAATACCAGACCTAAGTAGCAGCCATTCTCATCTCTTCACCCTTCTAACATTTAATGCTTTGAAGATATATTTTTATGTAAAGAGTAGTCTTTGTTCAACTATATCTTTATTTGTTTGTTTTGCTTTGTGTTGTTTATTCTTAAACATGACATAAAACTTGTGAACGTGACATACAATCTTCGGGAGAAGATTTCCATAAGTCTCACTTCGGGAGGAAGCTAGCACTCATCAAGATCAGAAGGGGTTTCGTGTTCTTGATGTTTATCAAAATCAGATTATTAAAGTGGAGTACTTCAAGGTTGCGACAAGAATTTAGAGGGAGTCTAAACTTGCATAAGTCAATTGCTTATTGTACTCTTGAGACTTTACTAATTGATTTTGTCTCTGGGTGTTGCCTCGTGGACTAGGTTTTCCGAACCACGTAAAAAACTTCTTGTGTCACATTACTTTTAGTTTATTTACTTTCTGTTCGTATATTCTGATTCATCAACAATCTGTCCTTATACATCAAAATATCTTTTTAAAATAACAATTATTTAACTATTCTGCATTAATTAAATTGTTAATTAAATTCAGTTGGTAATCTTATAAAAAAAATAGAATTTCATTTGGTATCAAAGCGGCCACTAAACTCTTAGTGAGATCTTGTGTTTTTCTTTCCATTTGTTTGTGTTTGTGTTTGCAACATGTCGTTTTTTTGCAGAAGGGAGTTCTTTAACTCTTCCACCATTGCTTAATGATTCAAACTATCCTTACTGGATGGTTAGATTGAAAGCCTTCATCAAATCTCAAGATGAGAAGGCGTGGAGATCTGTCTTGATAGGTTGGTCAACACCGACTGAGGTTCCACAAAAACTGGTGAAACAATGGTAAAATCTGAGTTAAATTGGCGAACTGCTGAAGATTTATTGTCCAGTTACAATAACAAGGCCTTACACGGTTTTTTCAATGGTATTGGTGAATGGTATATTAAACTTATATCATCTTGTGATTCGGCCAAAGAAGTTTGGCAAATCCTTTAAACTCAATTTGAAGGAGTTGTTGATGTCAAGCATTCTAGGTCCATTATGTAACAAACATAATTTGAGGATCTTATAATGTCGGAAAATGAGAGATTGCCTGATGTTGCTAATGAATTTTTTGTCTTAGATGAAAAACTAGATGAATATGTTTTAATTCGAAAAATTGTTCGTGTTTTACCTGACAGGTTTAGCACTAAGATAACGGCCATGGAGGAGGCCAAAGATCAAAATTCCATGAAAGCGGAAGAACTAATGGATTCTCTACGTACCTTTTGAACTGAATCAACAGATCAGACAAAAAGAAAAGTCGAACAACGTAAAAGAAAAAGGAAAACCTATTGCTTTGAAAATTTCAGAAAGTATAAGTTCAGATGATGAAGATGATAATGAGTTGGCCATATTAACTAGAATTTTTCAAAAATATATGAAAAATTAGGGCAATAAAAAGAATTTTTCTAAATTCTCAAAAGGGAACACATCTTCTAATCCTTTTGTTCCTAACAATAAAAAGGGAGTTCAATGCAGGGAATGTGATAGTTTTGGTCATATTCAGTCAGAATGTGCAAATACCTTGAAAAGAAATTAAAAAAAAAAAGGTATGAATGCTATTTGGAGTGATAATGACTCTGAAAGTAGTGATGAAGATGGTGAAAATTTTGCTTTAACATTTGTGTTCTCTAGTCCTTTTTTTTGCAGGAAAATAAAAAAAAAAACTTGTTTGTCTAAACAATATTGTTTCGATAAATAAAGTTACTAATGATACGACAGGTACTGATGATATTGTTGACATTGATTCAGATGAATCAGAAGTCAATGAAGATTTGCTGAATGAATCTTACAAAAAGTATGATGTGTGCTGTAAATCGGTCAAATGCAAAAAGATCAAATCTCTTTCTTGCAGAAATGATGAACTTGAATCAAATGCTAAAGTTTTTGAAACTGAGATTTTTGATAAAAATGTTGAAACTAAAAGCCTGAAAGAGAGCTTGCTCTCATTAAGAAAAAATGTTAAGATGCTTAAACCAGAATCTACAATTTTTGAGGAGGTCTAGAATGCAGGTCAACGAAACAATGTTGGATTGGGATATAAAGGGTTTCAATCAAAGTAAGAAACTATGTTTGTTCAAACCCATTGATTACCTGTTTTTTCTTCTATTCTAACATTGTAGGTTTCTGATCCATCAACATCTCAAAATGTCTTATCAATAAAGAGACAGATAGGTAAGAATTTTACGTCCTATGAAAGAACGAAGAAATTCATTCCCACATGCCATTTTTGTGTGGTCAAGGGTCACATTCGACCAAAGTGTTTTACAATGATGAATTTTTTAATTCAAATTATTTTCATCATGAAAATTTAAAAAAGGTGCAAAAGAAACATCTAGCGCCTAAACAAAAATTGGTCAAAAAGATGAGAATAATTGTCTTGCTGCATATACTTGTCATAGAACTTATACATCTAATTCTTGGTACTTTGATAGTGGATGTTCTAGACATATGTCAAGTGACAAAAATATTCTCTTCAATTTCAAGACTGTAAATTGTGGTACAATCACTTTTGGTGATGGTGTAACAGGTAAAGTTCAAGGAAATGGAACCTTAAATTTGGAAGGGTTACTATAGCGTCCCAAATTTGCTAATAAGGCTTAGGGCCTTGATTAGCGTGCCTAGAGAGCAATAAGTGGTTTATTATTATAATATGGAATTTTTATGAGTATGTGATTAGAGATGCATGTTTAGGAGAATTAAATATGCATGTGGGCACCGTTTGGTTATTAGGGGCATGTTTGTAATTTTAGCCCATTGAGGGCATAAATGTGATAAATGTACTAATTGTGATATACTTGTGATATATCTGTGATACACGATCCGAGACAGTCCTAGAGAGCGGTTTAGCTAGAAAGTCACAACGAGGTCGAATACCCGACTCGGGGTGAGTCGAGGGGTATTTCGGGCATTGGACGTTTTATGGGGTTATCGGGTTATGGAAATAAATATTTGGAGATATATTTGAAGTTAGAACGTTTAGGAGGGAATATTGGGGAAATTTATTATTTTGCCCTTGGGGACTTAACGGGATTAGGTAAATGACTAAACTGCCCCTTGGGATTACTTAAGGGTTAAGGAGAGGTTTAAGGGGTAAAAAAGGGAATTTGGCTTTAAGGATAGCTGGAGCTGGCAGAGGAAAAATCCTTTACGTTTCTTTTCCTAGGCATATACTAGAATTATTTTTGAAAGCTCTAGAGGAAAACAAAAGCTAAGAAAAGAAGGGGAGGAAGAGATGAAATTATTTGGGATCAAGGAGGGAACTCAAGGCTGAATTTGGGAAGAAGAGAGGTTGGGGTAACTAGAACCAAGCTCAGGCCAAGATGTAAGGATCTAATTTTAATTTCTGCAAGGTTTTTCTGTGTTTCCTTTAGAATTTGGAAGATAGAACTTAAGTGATGAAGTTTAAGTGTTTTTGGAGACTTGTTGTTTGAGTTTCTAAGAGTATAAACTGGTTATGTGGTTGGGATTGGGTCTTGGGCAGAATTCTAGGATTTAGGCTCAAAAATGGTGAAATTTAGGGAGGTTAGCTCGTGTTTTGCATGGTGGATTTCTGGGTTTGCAGGTCGAGCCGCGGCCCTAGGAGGGGCAAGCTGCGGCCCGTGTGTGCGTGAGGCCTGGGGAGGCCTCTGATCTTGAGGTGCGTCGCGGTGCTTGGCTAAGCATGCCGCAGTCCATGCCTCTTTCTAGGGAGGTGTTTTGCCTTTGTTTTGAGGCAAGCTGCAACCCTTAAGGGGTTGGGTCGCGACCCTAGTTCCAAATGTGGGTGTTTTGTGGGTTTTTGGCTTGGGAACCTAATTGTTAAGGCTTGGGATGGATTTTATCACCCGGATTGATAGAATTCAAGGTTCTGGGGATTAGAATGGTAACCCAAAGTTATTTAATGGATTAAACCTTGATGGATAGATATTGTTGATGCGTTGTGACTATGATTTCAGCAAGGCTCGGAATAGGGGACTGTGCTCGGGACATTGGTGCTTGGAAAGCTCGGGACACAGGTAAGAAAACTGTTGTACCCGTAGAGCAGGGCACGGCCCTATTTGATTGTGTTGCAAGGCGTAGCCCCATTGATTGTGATTATGCATATTTAAGTATTTGTTTAATTATGCTATGTGTGCATATATGTGAATGAACGGCAAGAGCCGGGAACGGCGAAGGCCAGGAACGGCGAAGGCCGAGAATGGCAAGGCCGAGTAAGGCAAGGGGCCGGGAGTAGCATTTAACAGCGGAGTGCAAGTTGCCAGGGTGAGACCCTAAAGGATACCTGGGATATCCTCATGGTGTGGACCACGAACCCAGGGCTGGTAAAGCGCCTGGGACGGCATGGTCGTACGTGTTTAGCCTGATGGTGGCTTGATTATATGTTGAATGTTAAATATGCATATGTTTTCTGCTTGTGAAATTTTTCTTGCTGGGCTTCGACTCACGGGTGCTCTATGGTGCAGGTAAGGGCAAGGGGAAAGTTGACCAACCATGAGTACAGAGAGCGTGAAGAGGCGTGTACATGTTTGGCCTGCCTGGCTGCCACGACCAGAGGTATTTTTGGGAGATGATTGTACTAAACCTAGATTTTGTCGTTTAGCCGACTTTAGTTAGATTTCTGAGTTGTAAATATTTCTAAACAGTATTTTGGGATCCCAAATGTTGAATGCTTTATGATTTTCAATGAATGGAATTATTTTCAAAGTATAAGACTATGTTTATGGTTTAATTACACTTTTGACTTAAAACCTCGATTAGCGAGTTAATTGCACGTTTTAAACTCACTTAGTAACGGCTCTAAGGAAGTAGGGCGTTACAGTTAGCTAAACTGAAAAATGTTCTGCTGGTTGATGGATTGAATGCTAACTTAATTAGCATAAGTCAAATTTGTGATCAATGATACACTGTTATGTTTTCTTGTGATGATTGTAGTGTGATTGATCAAAATTGAAATTGTGTTCTCAAAGGATTCAGATCAGTTGATAATTGCTATAATCTCTCACAAAATTTGTCTTGTCACTCAACCATAAGCAATTCTACTGATGTGTGGCATGAAAAACGTGGTCACATTAATTTCAAAAACTTGAAAAAATTATCAAATGTAGGTATTGTTCGTGGTTTACCAAAGCTGGGTAGAGAATCTACCGATAAATGTGAACCTTACCAACTTGGTAAACAATTAAAGACCACTCAAAAAGTTATCACATATGTGAATACCACCAAGGTCTTAGTATTGCTTCACATGGATCTTATGGGTCCAATCCAGGTTGAAAGCTTAAATGGAAAAAGATACATCTTTGTGTGTGTAGATGACTTCTCTCGTTTTACTAAGGTTGATTTATCAAGAGAAAAATTTGACTATGAGTTTGAATTTGATACTTTAGCTGTTTTTTGTGACAACACTAGTGTAATAAATATTTCTAAAAACCAATTTCAACGCTCACTCACAAAACATATCGATATTAGGCGCCATTTCATTAGAGAGATTGTTGAAAATAAAACATCGATCTTGGAATACATTGAGAGTGACAAGCAAATTTCTAATATTTTCACAAAGTTGCTAGATTTAGTTTGGTTTGATTCCCCCAGGAAATCCTTGGGAGTTTGTAGCATGTAATTTTTGTTTTATTCTTGACCATCCTAGCTGCTTATCAAATATTTGTGTACTTGCTAAAACAATTTTCAAATGTTTTTTAAAAATTTTGTGAGTACTTTATGTTAGATTAATTATTTTTGATATATGACATGCTACATTTATTGGTTTCAAAATAAAAATTTATTCACAATTTATTTTTGGGAAAAACACCTACTAAGAGGGCATTGAGTTTAACTAACAAATCTTCTTCAGTTTCAGGTTCCTCTGTGAGAATAGAGCTACCTATGCAAGTGTGTGAAGCAAACTTTGAGTAAGTTGAGCCTGTGTAATTAGACCTATGTAGAGGATACGTTACCATTGAAAAGGATTACCATTGGTGTAGTGTGACAGTGTCTCTATTGAGTACTATAGAAAAAGCCAAAATTGCCAACATGGCCAATGGCCCTATTTTTACACTTCATACTCTAATACCTGTTTTGAATGAAGAAAAAGTAAAATAGTGTAAGTCTCATCCTTTGTGTTAATGTTTTTCCTAAAAAATATTTTGTGCTCTCAAAATATTTATTTTTATTCCAACACTCTCAAGCATGTTATATAGATCAAATAATTTTTTCTATCATTATGATAGTCATTTAATTTTTGATCATTTGGTAATTATTTTTTAGGTTTTGATTTTTGTTTGCAGCAAAAGGAAATGTTACGTTCATACAATAATAAAAACAAAATACAAAAAAAAATTATTAGAAAAATGAGAATATCAAAAACAATAAGGGGGGAAGAAAACCGAATGAATTGTGTGGGGTTAGAAAATGTTGCTTGATTTTTTTAATTTATTAAGTGTTATTGTTGTCAATATTCTCTTAACAGTTAAGGTATGTCTGAATATTATTAATTTTGTGTGTGTGAGAAAAATGACTCTTGAAAAAAAATATTTGGTTGCCCTTTTTGGTTTGGTCACAATTAAGACAAAACTATCTTTTTTTCTCTCATAGTCAAAATCAGGTAACTACCCATTTTGTGCTTATAACCTCAAGTTGGTCCTCACATTCCCATGATCATTCTCCCATTTACTCACTCTATCATTTTTTTCTGGTTGTTTTCTTCTTGGTTCTTCTTTGTTGTTTTTCTTTCTTGTGCTTCCTAGTGTGCAAGAATCAATGGCTCAAACCACGACCGTCGATTCTCCCCAGCCCTATGCCAGTGCTTCCAGTTCCTCTGCTCCATTTGGTGTTATTCTTGAGACATCAGACATTCTCGTTGTCAAAGCTGAACTAGTAATGGTTAATAATCGCCTTGGAACCATGGAGGTCACCCAACAAACAATCCTCGCTCAACTTTCTGTCATATCCAAGGGTGTTTCATTTTTTTTCTTACTTAATTTTTTATGATGTTAAAATTTTTGTGTACAAAGAACAATGTCTCTTGTCTTTTGTTTATGATTTTCGTTACTTTTGCTCCTTGATAGGCAAAAATGGGGAGTAGTGGTTAATTATTTTTGTGTACAACTCTGGACCCTATTTTCAGGGGGAGTTGTGTGGTATGTCTTGTTAAACTTTTCCAAAAAGTTGACAAATCTTTTATTTGTTAGTACGTTTGTTTGCAGGGGGAGTTCTTAGGAACTTTTATTTTTTTTCTAACAAAGTGTTTGCTGCAGGTTTTCGAGCTCATATTGCTAAAAATATATTTTGTCTAAAAAGTTTCCAAAGGGGGAGATTGTAAAATCCTATTATTGGCTAACCTTTTTATTAAATATATTTTACTATTTAAATGGTATTTTTCAAAATTATATATTGGGTATTTAAGTGTGATTATGTCTAATTTTTGTAAGAATTAATTCTTTACTAAATGCATTTTATATAAAGTCAGGTTTCCTTGAATATTTATGGTAACCTTGTCTATAATGAGTATGTGTATTAAAGAATTATTCTCTGTATATTTTCCCTTGATTTTTTTTTTTGTCTAAAATAAGGAAATTTCGAAATGAACCTGGTTGGGTTTTAAGACCAGGTTAGTCCATTTCCTGATGCTACAGAATGGTTGTCTGCCACATCTGGAAATTCCTGCAGTAAATGAAATGAGAAGTTATTTTGAGTAACTTCCCGATTTGGTCTGATTTAGGCCATAAGCGAGATTGGCTAGCTTAGGAGTTTCTAGGCAGCAACCATTCTCATCTCTTCACCCTTCGAACGTTTAATGCTTTGAAGATATATTTTTTTTGTAAAGAGTAGTCTTTGTTCAACTATCTCTTTGTTTGTTTATTTTGCTATGTGTTGTTTATTCTCAAATAGGTCATAAAACTTGTGAACTTGACATACATTCTTCGGGAGAAGATTTCCATAAGTTTCACTTCGGGAGGAAGCGAGCACTCATCAAGATCAGAAGGGATTTCATGTTCTTGGTGTTTATCAAAATCAAATTATTAAAGTGGAGTACTTCAAGGTTGCGACAATAATTTAGAGGGAGTATAAACTTGTATAAGTCATTTGCTTATTGTATTCTTGAGACTTTACTAATTGATTTTATCTCTGGGCGTGGCTCCGTGGACTAGGATTTTCGAACTACGTAAAAAAACTTCTTGTGTCATGTTACTTTTAATTTGTTTACTTTTTGTTCGTATATTCTAATTCATTAGCAATCTGTCCTGATACATCATAATATCTGTCTCATCAAACAATTGTTTAACTATTCTGCACTAATTAAATTGTTAAATAAATTCAGTTGGTAATCTTAAAAAAAATGGAATTTCAATTTCAATCTTATCATTGGCCCTTATTTTTAGACACATGCATCTTATAAGGGGGGTTTAATGGACTAAAATATAGTTTAAAATATATGTAGTTGTGAAATAAGTTTACTAGGAGCAATACCTCATATCCTTTCACAAGAATTAGGATATAGAGCTTATTGTAAGAAACTTGTATTCATTGAGGTTCGAATTAAGAAAATATAATAATTGAAGAACAAAGTCATTTTGATTTCCATGTAGAAAATGTATTATAATTTCCAATGCTCTATTAACAAATTTCGTACAAATTAATTAAAAAGTAATTAAGCTAAGCAATAAGCTAAAAAAAATCAATTGTAGGAAGTTAATATTTGCGTTTGTCGAAAACAAAAACATATGTTTTGAACTCAAAAAATCAAGATTTAATGGATAAACAAATTTATAATATGTTATATTATTTGAAAATAATATAATACATTGATTAGATTAATAATGGATGTTACAAATCATTTTGTAACATATGAAGAGAAGTTATAAATCTAGTAATTTATTGCCATAAATTTGTAACTCACATATATTACTCATATTATTAATAAATATGTAATTGGAGTTACATACACTACAACAAATATATGTTTTCATAATGCATCATTATGAGCTTTTTGAAAATCCATTATCATAATTAGGAATTTTCAAAAATTGAACTGCAAATTAAGTCTTTTAAAAGCCCATTAACACATGCTTTAGTATTACAAGAAAAGTAGATCCAATATAATATGTCAGAATAATGAATGACTCTCTAGCTTCCTCTGTGCCAATTTATTGTAAGGACTCTATAGCTTCCTCTGCACCTATTGAAATTTTGACGAGAATAGTTCTAGCAATGGGGATGGCAATGGAAATTTGGTTTGTGGATGTGTACAAGTGATTGGCTCAGGTGATGTGCTCTGACGACGTGCTCAGCAGAATTGATCCAGGGATTTTATGATTGCTCGGACGATTTTACGGTTGTTCTTCTGACTTTGACGATTACTCCGACGATTTTGTGATTGATCTACCAACTTTGATTGATTGCTTTGGCGATTTAACAATCACTCCACCAATTTTCTTGGATTGCAACTACCTTCCTATTATCGTGAGTATTAAATCTCTCTTTATATCTCTTCCTAAACACTCGTTACTAGACCTAGCCTTATTCTTCCATATTTTTTTGGCAACGGAGTTTAATTGCTTTCTTTAGTCTATGTTCTTCTTTGTCTTGTTTTGGGGTGAATATGAGTTATTATGATTCTATATCTCTGTTCATGTTCTATGGATTGAGAATGATAATACTTTAGATGATAATTTTTCTAAATTAACATATTTTTTATTGTAGATTGAAACTTCTGAGAGTTGTATTGACATATGTGTCTCTCTCAAGCTCTTATCCTTTGGACCTATTAGAATTAAGACATCTGTGTGTGTAAATTTGATAAAAGTGAATGAATAAGAAAGAGTAAATGCTCATTGTGATCTAATTAGACTATTTCCAATTTAATAGACTTGTATGTTTGAAAAAAGTTCATGCATATATGTCAAAGCAATTAGAGTACCAAAAAAGTAGAAATTTCATACTGAGAGGTGATTTTGGAAACCAAATTATTGGATTTTTCATTGATAGGAAAGATACTGAAGGTGATAGCTTAATCTCTAAATAGTACTTTTAGCTTCAATAAATGGAACAGATATTGTCGGTGGCATTTGGGTAATTGAGGGTGATGATACAGATGTTTAACAGAATATTATTAAAAAAGGAGAAACGTTCTCTTTTTAATCCGTTTGTCCACCATGCTTGCATGTTTATTGTGTTTTTATTAGGATGCTGCTGGTCGTATAAAAGCTTAACTTTTATACACGAGCAACATTATCCTTTCTTTTCTTTTTCTTCTATCATTTGGTCGCAGATTCTCACTTCCCCTTTTCTCTTCTCAGATATTCATGCATGATCCCTGCGGAGGTGAGAGACCAATAGACGATGATCTTCTCGCTTTGCTGTTCGAGGATAAAGAACAAACTTCTCTGCCTTTTTCAAAGCCTCCAACCTCACACCCAAACCCTACGACCAGTCCTTCTCTCAATCCTTCATAGAACCAACTGGATTGTCCATTCAAAAGCCCAACCCCAATACTCGACCAGTCAGTAACCCTTCCCAACATGGAAGGGGAAAACAAAAACTACTAGAATATGATGGTCCTATACTCGAATCCTCTGACGAGAACGATATAGATTTCTCACTCTTAGATAAACTGCCCATCCCTTATCATTTATTTGATAGGGATAAAAACTTTAAATTTATGACCATTAGTTTTAGCTTGGACTTCTTCGAGGAAAATAGTAAGTGCAGCAGTAGTTCTTTAAATAATGTAGCTATCAGTAATGGTAGTCTAGGTATACTACTCCAAATTTGTTTTTAGTTTGTTTCCTTATCATGCAAAACTATTTCTTCATATATCTACTCGTTTCTTTTTGTTTTTGTAGTCATGCAATCTGACGACGCATTCGACATCGGTGTCTCTGGAGGCACACCAGCGAGCATGAAGAAGTCGAGCAAAAAAAATTCTAGAGAAGCCAGTGGGGAACCTTCAATAAAAAGGGCCCGACCAGAGGAACCTCCAGCTCCTATTCCTTCTAGAACAACCACACCTCCCCTCCTCCCCACACCGGGCCTTCCACCGACCAAACAGGGGGATCTATGGCAGCAGAATTGCTGAGCAATACTTATAGCTCTACAAACGATAAACTGCAAAAACTAACCAAACACCGCCACAGCCAGGAGGCCTTTGCCCGTCTGCCTTCGCTGAAACCCAGCCAGGTCTGTAATGCCCTTAGTAACCAAGACCATTACACTAGTGTTTAAGACGGTGCAAGACTTGCCAATCAAGTCGTTTGAACATAAATGTGTTTCTAAAGTCAACTGACAGGTTGGGGTTAAAAGATTTTGATCGTAAAACGGTTGACTTTCATTAAAATAAGAGCTTGATACATGGGATCCCAAAAATAATGTTTACATGGCAGTTACAACCCTCAAAATAAATACAACAGTAGCCAGCCTAAATGGTAAAAAACAATTTTTGGCTCTAGTCCCTATAAATCCTTAGCCTGTGGCGGTGGAGCAGCTGCCAATGTAGACACCGGCCTCAAAGCTTTCCAACTCATGGCTGGTCCAGCTTTCCTTTACCTTTACCTGCATCACGTAGCACCCGTGAGCCAAGGCTCAGCAAGAAAACAAAATTCAACAAACATAGATAACAACAGAATATGCATGGTGAACTTTAGATCAACTAGTTCAACCAACAATAGAGTACGAGCAATAAATTAGGCAACAGTAAACATATACTTCTAAACATATAATTCAACCTTAATACAAATATTTAGGTGTCGGCGCCCTTAGGTTGAGCCCTCTAGTTATTTAACTGATCCCGGTTCGCTTAGGCCGAGCTGCGTTCAGTACACTCAACATCAGCCCCAACTCCCTTAGGTCGTACTTTCACATCACACATAACATATATACAAGTTGGAGAACACATATGTTCATTTACAGGGGATCTCAGTCCCAATCACAACTCAGGTGCATTTTTCTTACCTCGAGTCTTGAGAAGATGATGTGGAGTGGTCCCGTGCTTGATCCATAATCTCGAACCTTAACGGTAACCCTAGTCACAAGTGACAATGGATATATATCAAAAATCCAATCTAATTAAATACTTTGAAATCAAATACTAGCCTCTAGAACCTCGAATTATACTAAACCGGGTAGTAGAATACGTCCCGAGTGCCTAGGTTTAAATCCCCGAGCCTAAAAACCAATCTTGGCTATGGCTGCCTAGGCGGGCCGCGACCTGGCCCTAAGGGTCGCGACGCATCCCAAGTTAAAGGCGCCACCCTCTTGTCCTAGGGGGAGGTAGACCGCGACCTGCCTGTAGGGCCGCAACATGCCCCAGAGTCAGTAGCCCTCCCAGGGCCTTTTGGGGCACGCGGGCCGCGGCGCCCATGAACTGGATCGCAGGGCGCCCTCGAGAACCCGGAAAGCCCTGTGTATTTTCCTGCATTTTCTTCCAAATCAATTTATCAAAATCCAACCTAGCATATACCAGAACCAGAATTCCAACTACTATACCACAGTAGCCTACTTAGAGCATCACATCCTCCTAAGATTCTAACCAAAATCCTTCCAAGAACCTAGAATTCATCAAATCCCATTGAAACCTAAAAGCTTGAGTACACCTACACTAACAACAGAACTTCACCCAACAGTTAAAGCGTAAACCTTACCTTGATGATGGTGATGATGTCCCTGAGCTGCACCTCAACAATCCTAGCTTTAATTCCCAACTGATTCCACCATCTCCAGCCCCAATTCTAAGCCTTTTCCTTCAAGCTTCTATTCCTTCGAGAGAGAGAGAGAGAGTGGAAGAGAGAGGGAGCTGAGACTTCTAACACATTCTGATTAATTCTTGAAGGTTAATTCCAGTATATCCCTTAATCAAAACGACCAAAATGCCCCTAAAATCAACTTATCCCTTTTGTTGCCCATAATGGCAAAATAGTCATTAGCCCCAATTCCCGCAAATTCCTCGAGTCATCCTACAAATCCCTAATTAATCCCATCATGCCTAACTAATCACCAAATACTTACCTATTACTCTATAAATCCCCAAATATTCCCTAAGTTCCCAGAATACCCCTAGGCTCACCCCGAACTGGGTATTAAACCCTGTTGTGACTATTCCACTAACCCGCTCACTAGGATCTCCTCAAGTCGAATACTGCAAATATATACACATAATAATGCGGTCCCAACCATTTAACGCATATAATCACATTTATGCCCTTAACGGGACAAAATTACAAATATGCCCTTATAACCAAAAACGGGCCCACATGCATATTTAATACTAAAAAACATGCATTTTAATATATTCATATTATCATATAAATCATGTATGCAACATAGTCACACATTTAATCAATTAATCACACATATAACCAAGTATGCCCTCCTGGCATGCTAATCAAGGCACTAAACCCTATTAGCATTTTTGGGACGTTACAACTATCCCCTCCTACTGAAAATTTTGTCCCCGTAATTTACCTGAATAACTCAGGATACAGATTCGCATAACCGACTCTAGCTCCCAAGTCGCTTGATCGACCTTGCTATTCTTCCATAATACTTTGACTAAAGGAATTGTCTTATTCCTCAAAAATTTATCCTTTCTGTCCAGGATCTGAATTAGTCGCTCCTCGTACGACAAATCTGTCTGTAGCTTTATAACCTCATATCCCAATACATGGGTTGTATCTGAGACATACTTCCAAACCATAGAGATATGGAATATGATGAACCCCACAAAATGACAGTGGCAGAGCCAATCTGTAGGCTACCTGCCCGATCCTCTCCAGGATCTCAAAAGGTCCTACGAACTTAGGGCTCAACTTGCCATTTTTCCCAATTCTCCTCACCCCTCTCAATAATGAAACTCGTAGAAATACGTGGTCCCCTACCTGGAACTCCAAGTCCCTACGCTTAGCTTCAGCGTAGCTTTTCTGTCTACTCTACGAAGCGACCATTCCAGCTCGGACTTCTCAGTAACATCATTAGTCTTCAGAACCATCTTCGATCCCAAATACTTCCTTTCTCCCATCTCATCCCAATGAATGGACGATGTACACTTCCTTCCACATAACATCTTATATGGTGCTACTTCAATCGTTGATTGATAACTGTTGTTGTACGAACACTCAATCAACGAGAGGTACCTACTCCAAGACCCCTCGAAGTCTAACACACATGCTCTAAGCATGTTGTTGACGATGAGAAATCGTCAATGATATAAGGTCACAAAACTCAAATTATATTGTGAAAGATAGCTAGGAATAAGATGGAAAGAACTTGAAAGAGCAGAAATACCGAATTCCAATGGAGCAAAGATCTTATATTCCTTAATTGTCTGCCCATACAAAGAATTTTCCAAACCCTAACCTGAGGGGTCGAAGCCTATTTATAGGTGGGCTCTATTGGCCCATAATACAAGTAGGTCCCAGGGGACAAGGACGTACGCAGGTACATTGCTAAGGTAGTGGCTCAGGACATAGTGGTGTCTACCCTGACAATGCCAGAGTAGTGGTGCAGAACATCATACTCTCAACTTTGGCATATGGTCGAGGGTGCTCAGGTAGTGCCTCCACTCTTCGTACAGGTTCGTATCGCCACTACTTGTCAGACGCATATGTCAGGGCCACACCTCTGTCCTCCTCAGGATTGTACATCCCGTACTCGTATACATGCCTTGTAACTAATGGTCCTTCTTATATATCCGAGACACATCATCTTTCCAAGTTTTCTCCCATTCTGCTAAGTGTTGTTGATCTTGGGAATCCATCTCTACTGTATAGTGGGTTTCCCCCAGATGTCATGGGAAAAGTTCGTGACATCGGGGACGAACATGTGTTCAGGCCAATCTATTAGCGGGTGACATTGGTGCCCAAGGAGCTTAGACTAGATCTTGCATAGCTAGACTGGCCCTTAAAGGTGCCTCCATCCCAAGACCCCAATGCGTGTAGGACGAAGATCCTTGTGGGGATCTGCGTAGCAAGCCACCCTTGAACGTCTCGGTCCCTCGCGCAGGGAGCCACACCCGCGGTCTCGACCCCTCGCGCCACGATCCACACCAATGCGTCTCGACCCCTCACGCAGTGAGCCACGCCCGCGCGTCTCGTCCCCTCGCGCAGCTAGCCACGTCTGTGCATCTTTGCCCCTCGCACAACGAGTCACGCCCGCGCGTCTCGGCCCCTCGCATAACGAGCCATGCCCGTGTGTCTCGTCCCCTCGTGCAGCGAGTCACACCCATACGTCTTATCCCCTCGCACAGCGAGCCACGCCCATATGTCTCGGCCCCTCGCGCAGGGAGCCACGCCCGTGCATCTCGGCCCCCTCGTGTAGCGAGTCACGGCCCCTCGCGCATCAAGTATCACGTAGTTACCTCTTGCGCCACAACCCTCGCACAGTGAAGGACTATTCTCTTTGTCACCTTCTCATAGCGAGGGTGACTTCTCAAGGGACCCGTAAGGTGTCCTTGGCAAGTAGCTTTTCGCATAGCGAGACGCCTCCATATACAAAGCCTTCAAGAATGAACACTACTTCAAATATTTTTTAGGAAATTATCCCACATTTACACTTGCCTCCGAGTCTATAAGTACACTTTTAAGTGTGCTTGTAGACTTTTCTTCTTCTCTTGTTTGATATGTATGGAAATTTTTGGGAGACTCAACCTTGGTGCACTATCCAATGTTGCTTGAAGAAACACAAAGTGGATTTAGATGTTGTGTTTCTTTATAGTGTCCAATGAAACAAAAAAACCATCTAACTTTTGTGATGATCCAAGTGTGTCCCTAAGATTGAATAAGGGCCAACCATTTCCAAGCGCGGATCCTAAGGCTGCCAATGCTTCTGATCTCCACCATTCATGAAGATTTGATCCAATGGCTAGGAAGCCTTGAATTTCCTTATAAATACCCCAAGACTTGAACCCACTTCTCCACACCAAGACTTGCCTAGCCTAGTGGTATTCCCTCTAAGCCACTTCCATGAGCTCCAAGGTTCTATCCTCCATAGAAGCATTCTTGAGGTAAATTTCTTTTCTTTTCATTCATTCTTCCTCTTTTTTTTTTACTCTTTATATCAGGTTTGCACTGTAGTGGCGCTAGGCATTCTCTTATTGCTAAGGACCTGCCCTTGCTTGTTTCTCAACCGACCTTACGCCACCACAAGTCTGTCCTTGCGCACCTGTGGATCCATACATACACCTTCAGGTATACCTCTTTCCTCCAATGATATGCATGTTTCCCTTATCTATTACACGGGGGTAGGGTCATTGGCTGTAATGCACTTATTCTTTAGAGGTTGTCATTCTCTTTTCTTATGGCCCTTCAAGTACATATGGATAGGCCATTTTCTTATACCCCTCATACTCATGTTGTAGATATAGGGTTATCCTTACGCACATACGTCCTCGAGTCTTAGCTGGTCTATGGCATCTAGGCGATTTCTCGAAGGTTTTTCTAATGTTGAATTCATTGAGTTGTCATTCTCAGACTTTGAGGCCAACGTTCGCAGGTCTTCTAATTGTGGGGGTGTGCGAATGCTCTACCTACAGAGACTGTCCTACCTCAGGAAAAAGGCACGCGTCATGGAGAACGAACTAGAATCTATTACTAGTGATGAAGGTTTAGGTTTCTCCCCATGGCATGCGACATATGTTTCCCAGCTACATTCAGCCATTCAGGATGGTCTTTCTGAAATTTCCTGCCTAGAGGAAAACTTGCCCCCCAAGACTTTTTCTTTCTGTGGTGACGAAACCTTCAGTCGTAGGGGTCCCCTCCCTTAGAGCGATGACTGTGAATCAGTTGAACCTGAGTTTCTTTCTATGATCCCACCCACACTTCCTCCCCTACCCCTGGACTTACGCCCTAGGGTCAAGTAGAGTGCTGGTAGATACAAGACGCGTGGGGGGTCTTCCAGGACCTTGAGAAAGTCTATAGCTCACAAAATGCCTGTCTCTGTCCAGGTACCTGAGATGCCGAAGAGAACCTTCGACACTTCCGAAGACGCGGGCAGGTCTACCCTTACCATCGTTAAACTTACCAACATACTAAAGGCTCATCAGCTATCATTAGATCTCAAGTTTGTCATTCCAAAGTGCGGTGAACGCGCATCTAAACCACCCGAAGGGTTCGTGGCCTTCAGTGACTCCATTATCAAATCTGGCGGGGCTCTGCCGCTTCACCCCTTCTTCGTCAAAGTACTTAACTATTTCGAACTGGCGCTTCTACAACTGTCCCCCAACTCTTGGGTGATCCTTAGCAGCTTATATGTGTTGTACCAACATATGCACTCTAGAGGGCCTTCCATGAGCGAGGTTCATTACCTCTTCACTCTTAGGGCAAATTCATCTGCTCCTGGGTTCTATCTGCTTCAGAAAGTCGTGGCCCATAAAGGGTATCCCCTTGTGGAGGGCTCCATTTCAAACAGGGGGCTCGTGGAAAACTTACTACTTCTTCACTTATAGCGTTTCCACCCGACACACTCGCTTCAACCCTAAGTAAGAAAATTCTCACCTTGAGTTCATACATGAAAGGTTTTTCTTATACTCTGCTTTTCTTTTATGGTTTATCTATCTACGATTATTTCTTTTCTCTTGATGGCAGGTCTCGTAGGGGTTGTTGGCTCTACCTTGAAATCATCAGACCGCGATCGAGTGATGAAGATCCTGACTTGCCGGCTAAATGCAAACAAGCCTATGCCCTTTTCACAGAGAGCAACCTTCACTTGTACAAGTTGTTGTCCCCAGACCAAGCCGTCTCTCTCTGCTCCATATCATCTGAATCCACAGGTCTGTGGCTATACGACCATGATGAAGGTAATTATGACGAGGCAGCTGATACGGACTATGTCTACCCATTGGGTGATCATATGGACACAGAGGAGGCGGTGGAGTCTGAGAACTACTCGTGTCTGCACTCTTTGGCCGGCAGGGCTAGGGACGTGGCCGACAATGGGCATACCGATGGTGTTACCTCTCGGGTGCCACCATCGATGCCCGGCGACAAGTTTTATTTCAACGCCTCTCTCCCTCACCCTCCTGTGCCTAAAAGGAATTTTGTTATTCCTTCTTTTGTTGGGGCTCTACCCTCGGGGGGGGGGGGGGGGGGGGGTGTTCTAGGCGAGCATCCTCGGGCGCCTCTTTACCTAAAGAGATGACTCCACACTTTTTTGCCCCTTGCACCTCTGTGAATGGATCAGGACCTTCTCGGTCCCCTTCCCTGTCAAAACGCGCCTTGGCTGGCACACACATCTCCCCTCGTCTAGCTTATGCTTCCATTTCTGAAGACAATCATCTGGCAAGCCAGTATGGGGAAGCCATGAGCCATCATCTGGGAAACCTTCCCAAAGGCGAGTGGGGATCCTTGCATGACGTTCCCGATGCTGAGCTGGAAGAAGCTTATATGCGAGTTTCCTTGCAGGTATTTGTCGAGACACTCGATTTATTCATTTTTTATATATTTTTTGTTTTGTTTTGATATCGGTTGACCCTCGAGGGTTTATTCTATGTTTTTGCCCTTACCTAGGCTTCTATCCTGAGTCACCGGCTTATCACCTCGAACTCTTCATCAACCCAACGGCTACAATGCGAGCTCAAGGAGGCACTGGGGAATCTCTCGATGGCCGAGGTGGCAAAGGATGTCTTGTTGAGTCAACTGACCGAGGCGGTTTGCTAGAGAGACGCCGCTTTAGCGCAGGCTGCATCGACTTCTCACTCCAACACCCGGCTGGAAGCTACCATCCATACTTTAAATGAGAGGATTACTGCGCTCGAGGCTGAGCTTGTGAATGCCGAGAACAGCATAGTTGAGCGTACGTTGCATGCCGTATGGAGGACCAACCGTGCCATTGACCTATCTCCCTTTGGAGATTATGAAGTTGAGAAAATCTCTGAGTGGAAGGGTCGGGATGGAAACTTGTAGATCCCTTTGCATTCGGCCTATATATATGTTGTTGCCATGTAATACCTCATATTATTTCCCCTTTCTCTTTTTTTTTTGTGTTCATCAAACTTAAGGGACTTTGGTAAGTCCCTCTTATTATTATTATTTGTGGATTACATATCTCTTCCTTGATCCGATGATGATAATCTTTCTAGTGCACCTTGACTATACTTGTAAGGACATGTTAATCCATTGGTTTCTCGGGGTCCTTTTATATTCTTTGCGCGTGGTTGTTACTTTTTGCGAGAAGCGTCCTCCTTGTCATAATGTGTGGTACTATTCCTCCAAGGGTCTCTTTTAGGACCCTTTTTGGCTAGTCGGCTTAGTGGCTGTTCTAGACTTATTGGGAGATTCCTTCCTTACGGCCTCATCCACTGCGGGGGTGTCAGCCTTTGGTTGGAGGTCATCTCTTTTTTTTTTTTAACTATTTCCTTTATATTCATAAGGGTAGCTAATCCTTTTGAATATAAGAGATATGAGTTTTTTTTTCCTATACGCGTGCCTCCTGTCCTACCCCCCCCCCCCCCCAAGTGCTTGGTGAAATTTATTCCAGTAGGCACTTTGGTGGATGCTTGCATAGAGAAGAAAAATAACATGCGAAGTTGCGAACAATTTCATTTATAGTAGGCAAGTTACAATGAAATATATGAAATGGTTACATCTACTTGGGAGGTGATCTGAATTATCTCTTTGATTCTTATCTACTAAGTTAACATATCATGCAACAAACTAAACATGGATATTCTTTGCATCGGATATGGAAGTCTTACTGGTAGTATTTCTTGAGGTGTTCTGCATTCCATGCTCGAGCTATGACTGTGTTATCCATGCACGCCAGTTTATAGGTGTTTGATGGTATGCATTGAGCGACTTGGTAGGGTCCTTCCCAGTTCGCCCCTAGTACCCCCGCCCTCAGGTCTCGCGTGTTGGGGAGTAATTTTCTTAGTACTAAGTCTCCTACCCTGAACATTCTCTCTCGCACCCTCGAGTTGTAGTACCTTGGTGCCCGCTACTGGTATACCGCCACTCTCATTTGCGCCCTTTCCCTTCTTCCTTCTAACACATCTAAGCTTTCGGCCATTGCTGCATGGTTGACCTGGTCCTCGTATGCCTGTATCCTAAAGGAGTTAACCTTCATCTTAATCGGGAGAACAGCCTCACATCCATACGCTAAAGCGAAAGGGGTCTCCCCAGTGGTTGTGCGCGAGGTGGTCCTGTAGGCCCAAAGCACATTAGGTAGCTCCTCAACCCAGGCTCCCTTCATCTTCTCTAGCTTTGTTTTTAAGTTCTGCTTAAGGACTTTGTTAATGGCTTCCACCTGCCCATTGGTCTGTGGATGTACAATAGCTGAGAAACTTCTCCTTATTCCTCTTTCCCTATAGTATTCCTCGAACGTTTCCCCCTCAAACTGGGTGTCGTTGTCAGAAATAATTTTGTAGGGCTCTCCGTATCTGCAGACAATGAATTTGTTGACAAAGGTGGTGATATGCTTGGCCATTATTTTTACTAGAGGTTCTGCTTCAACCCACTTGGTGAAGTAATCTACGGCTACGACTGCGTACTTTGCTCCACCTCTGCCTGCAGGAAGGGCGTTGATCAGGCAGCCATCTTAGGACCCCTCGCTTGATATTCACCCTTCATCTGCAACACCACCAACTGTGAGTCACTAAAAATGTGTAAATATGTTACCTTTAGCCCCTTGGCCAACCACAACCATGCTAGGAGTGCTTTGTATTCTGCTTCGTTGTTCGAGGCTTTGAACCCAAACCGTATCGCGCAGTACATCCTGTGTCCCTTGGGTCCAGTCATCACGATAATTGCTCCAACTCCCCCTTCCTTGGATGTTCCATCCACATGCAATCTCCATTCCTCAAAATTCCTTTGCTCTCCTTCTCCAACCGACTGTCCCTCTCCTTCATCTCCTCCTTCGTTTGGTCGATAGGTGAACTCCACTATGAAGCCCGCAAGCACTTGCCCATTTATGGAGGTCCTTGGGGTATAAGTGATGTCGAATTGACTCAACTCAATCGACTATTTCATCAGTCTCCCTGAGGTGTCAGGTTTATGCAAGACCTGTCTTAAAGGACTATCAGTGAGTACCTCGATTGCATGGGCATGGAAGTAGGGCCTTAACTTCCTTGAGGCCATGACTAATGCATATGCTAACTTCTCTATCTCCGGGTATCGGTTCTCTGCATCTACCAACCGCTTGCTGATGTAGTACACGGTTTGCTGATGCCTCTTCTCTCCCCTAACTAGGGTAGCGCTTATGGCATGCTCGGATACTGCTAAGTATAAGTATAGTCTTTCACCCTTCTCAATTTTAGCCAGCAAGGGTGGCTTCCCTAAGTGTTCCTTCAACTTGGTAAAAGCATCCTCACATTCTCCATCCCAAGCGAACTTTTTGCTCCCTTTTAGGATGTTGAAGAAAGGGAGGCACTTGTCTGTAGACCTTGAAATGAATCTGTTAAGGGCTGCCACTCGTCCCGTTAGACATTGCACCTCCTTCTTATTCTTGGGTGGGCTCATTTCTATTAAGGCCCTTATCTTATCAGGATTAGCTTCAATGCCTCTAGAGTTGACCATGAAACCCAAGAACTTTCCCGAGGAGACACCGAAAGTGCACTTGAGTGGATTCAGCTTCATTCAGCACCTCATGAGTGTGTCAAACATCTCACCTAGTTCCTTGTTGAGTTCTGTGGCATCTTTGGTCTTCACCAACATATCGTCAACGTATACTTCCATGTTCCTTCCTATCTGGTTGGCGAACATTTTGTTCACCAATCTTTGATAGGTGGCACCTACGTTCTTCAATCCGAAAGGCATCACTCTATAGTTCTTTATCCATTATGAATGACGTATGATCTTCGTCAGCTGGGTTCATAGGTATCTGGTTGTATCTAGAGTAGGCGTCCATGAAGCTGAGTAACTCGTGCCCAGCCATCGCATCCACCAGCTGATCTATTCTTGGAAGCGGAAAACTATCCTTAGGACATGCCTTATTGAGATTTGAGAAGTCCACACAAGTCCTCCATTTTCCATTCAGTTTTGGGACTAGTACGGGGTTCGATACCCATACAGGATAGAATGATTCGCAGATGAACCCATTCACCTTCAATTTGTCAACCTCCTCCTTTAAGGCTGCCTACCTCTCTGGGTCAAGCGCTCGTTTTTTCTGCCTAATGGGCCTTGCCTCGGGGGTGATATTCAAATGGTGGCACATGATCGTAGGATCTATCCCCACCATGTCTTTGTAGCTCCAGGCGAATACATTCAGATTGTCCTTCAAAAACCTCACCAACTTCTCCTTTGTGTCGTCTTGAAGGTTTTTCCCCACCTTCAACTTTCGCAATGGCTCTTCCATCACCATGATTTCCTCTACCTCCTCCATGGGTTCCGCCCTTGGCTCCTCCATGACTCTGGGGTCTAGTTCCTGCAGGTTTGCGCCTCCATGTACTACCATCACCATTGGTTCTCGTGGTTTCACAGGCGTGCGAAGGTAGGTGTTATAACACTCCCTTGCTTCTCTCTGTTCTCCTTTCATACTCGCTATTTCACCGAGAGTTGGGAGCTTGACTGCTAGGTGATATATTGAAGTTATCACTTTCAATTCTCTTAGGGATGGTCTCCCCAATACTGCATTGAAAGCTGAAACACAGTCTACCACGATGAAGTTTGCCATGACTGCGGTCTATCTGGGTTGTTCTCCCATGGTGAGTGCCAATTCGATCACCCCTAAGGGCTGTATTAAGTCCCTCGTGAATCCGTATAAGGAGGATTGGAAAGGTTTCAAGTGCCTGACGCCCAAGCCCATCTTCTCCAAGGCAGGGCGACACAAGATATCCATGGAACTTCCATTGTCTATGAGGACCCGATGCACCCGCATGTTAGCCAATTGAACCGTCAACACCAGAGGATCATTGTGGGGAAAGTGCACCCCTCGTGCATCCTCCTCCATGAAAGTGATTGAATCATTTTCTCCCTTAAATCTTTTCAAGGGTCATTGCTCCAAACTCATGACACACGATGGTGGACTCCGCCTGGCTTCTCTAGCATACCTGTCTCGACCCTTCCTGGACTCTCCTCCAAACCCCGGACCTCTGAAGATCGTCCTCACTTCTCCTTGTATCTCCGAGGCTCTTTCTTGAGCCTGAGGTATCACTGGCTCATTCTCCGATTTCTGATTTTCCCTTCTGACATATCGGCCTAGGTGCCCCCTGCGTATGAGCTCTTTAATTTCTTCCTTCAAATGGGTGCATTCTGTCATGGTATGGATGATCTCCTTGTGGTACTGACAGTATTTGGTCGGTTCCCTCTTGGACTGATCTTTTCTCATCGGCGGGGCCTTTTAAAGGGAACTCAACCTTCATTCGTGAGAGAGATATGTTCTCTGGTGTCTGTTAGGTTTGTATAGAAGGTGTAAGCCGCTTGCCTGGGGTCACTCCCACGTTTGGGCCTTATCTGGTGGTCATCTCTCAGCCCCTCGTATGCCCTCTTCTTTTTTGTCCCATTCGATCCTTCATGGGTTGAGGAATTAACATAGGATTCATTTTTTCCCACCTTTAAGTTCTCATGGCCATCCTCGACATGAATGTACTTTTGTGCCCTTTCGTAGAAGTCATCTAAGTCGGTGACTTCCCTTTTGAGCATGTTATCCCAAAGCTTGCTATGTGGGCACACTCCAGCTATGATTGCCATCTTGAGTTCTCCCCTGGTCAGGTTTCCCACCTTGGTCGCCTCCATGTTGAACCTATGAATATAGCTCTTTAAAATTTCTCCTTCACCTTGCTTTATGTTAGCGAGAATGGTGCCCAGCATGGTGTAATCCCGCACGAAATGATGTTGTTGGAGAAACTCGTCGGAAAACTGCTGCCATGACCTAATGGTCCCCGGCCTCAGCCTCTTAAACCATTTATAAGCAGGCCCTTTCTGCGTGACAAAGAAACAGTGACACCTAGCTCTGCTATTGATCCCTCTCAGCTTCCTTAAGTCATTGAAGGCGTCCAAGTGGTACTTGGGGTCCGAGGTACCCTCGTATGGGTCATATGGGGTTCTTTAAAGTTGGCCGGAAGTCGCTCCAACTGGATTTCTCGCGTGAAAGGTGACTCGTAGTCGAATTCTTCATCGTTAATGTGCCCCCTGACGCCGTGACAATCTTGCTCCGAAGGCTCCTCATCTCGGTGTCTAGCTCTTATTGCCTCTTATGTAAGGAGTCCCTTATCTCAGTGGGATTGCCCTTTCTCTTTTCTCCGTCCTTCGGAGGGGCCACAGGGGGTGTCGTCCTCGCTTCTGACCTCTTCCCATTGAGCTTTTCTCTTAGGTCATGCATCGCTTCCTTAGAGGTGACTTCGGCCTCGTTCCTAAGACCATTGTTGCGAATTTTATTTTCTATGCAAGTGCACACAGTCGCAATTTGTAAAAATTTGGTAAAGAAACCAAGTATCGTCCTCAAGGACTAAATTATCAATTACCAGTCAATTAATTTCTCTTTCTATTTGATCAATTAAAATTCTTGGTTTTTGTAGACACAGCAAAAGAAACTATAAAGTTCAGAAACAATAATTGAAAATTAAATCGAATAACAACTAATAGTAAAACCTTTGATTTAAACACTGGAGAAATAATTAGGATGTTTAATCTCATCAACTATCCTCCCTATCATTCCCTAATGCAAAGTACTAAGTTCTTCTTCTTTCTGCCTAATTCAATTAACAAGTTGATACAGCAGCCTATAATCATACTATGAATTATAGACTCAACCTAAGTGACAATTTCCTATATTTCTATGGTAAATTGAACCACAAAGGTAGCATTAATCTCAACAACTTAATAAGCAGTTACACAATTAATATGGATACTTTCGTTCCAAATTAAAATTATGTCCAATATAACCACAGCAGATTCAAATCTCACTTCTCAGATTTTGATTTAAAAACATATATATAATGACTATAGATGGCCAATCGATAATCAATCAATAAGAACAGGTTATATGGAATTGAAGAAGATTGAAGAAGAAGAAAACTGAAATTGCATTAGTTCATAACAGGGATTCAAGTGATTCAATTAAAAATCCTAAACAGAAAATTAGTTCATAATCATAATACTAATCACAAAGTCAATTAAAGATAACATCAGAAAGTAGAAGAAAAACATGTAGATTGAATACTCCAAGCCTTCAGCCTTCAAGCAATTTCCTCCCCAGGTCCGTACCACCTTTTCTTCTCTCTTTTTCGCCTTATAAAAACCTAAGATTCAGTTTTTAAAAGAGGCGGGCCGCGGCTCTACATGCACCATGCCGCGGTCCGTGTCTAAATTTCTGGGCGAATTGTTCTCTCCATGCCGCAGCCCGCGTCTAAGATTTCTGGGTTGATGCCCATCTATGCCGCGGTCCTCTTTAGCCATGCCGCGGCCCGTGGTTCTCCTTCAAAATAGTGGTTCTGTTTCACCAGCTAGTCGAGGCTCTACTTTGCTCATGCCGTGGCTCTTAAGGGATTTCTCAATTTTTCAAGTTTTCATCCCAAAAATTCACCAACACTTCCAAATCATGTTGAGATCCATCCTTTCTCAAAATATGTTGAAAAACTTGGTTATTTCTTCCTTTTCTTTGACATTTTCCTCCAAGTACTCAATTCTTCCTGATATTCACAAAGACAAACAAACAAAGCATAAAACCCACACTAAATGAAAGAAAAACGAGATAAAAGACTACTTAAAATATCACCTAAACATGACAAAAACTAGACTCAACAACCATCATTGTTCCTCCGTCTTTGCTCCTGGGGATATTTTGCCTGTCTAGGTCCCTCATGGTATTTTGTCTGGGGGTGTTGCTGGTGGAGAGTCGGGTTCTCCCATCGTCCATGGGGACAACGGTATCCCCTCTTTCTCGCTCTTTCTCCTTGTGCTTCGGAATGGGTAGGTTCGACTTTCCTTGCAGAAGGTCGTTTAAGACCTCCTGCATGTTCTCTAGCGTGGCTTCCAACTTTCGGTTTTTCTTGTGCACCTCATGAATTTCGTCCACATAGAAGCGAGCCCTCGAGCTAGAACTCACCGAGTGCACATGGGGACTTTTTTCTGGCCTCCACGTCGAGGGACCCGGGTCTCGGGGGCCAGAGCGGGGTGCCACCGGGGGTCGGGGACGTGGAGGCGCTGGTGGCTCTGGGTGACCTCCGTCGGGTCGGATAGCTTGGGACGATGCTTCCTTTACCTCCATTAGTGGAAGACGTTCCTCCGGCTTGTAACTCGGCTTAGGTGGAGGGGGTTCTTTCTGGGAGGCCCCCAATTGTTCTCCGTCCAGGCGAACCTCAACATCTTGTAGTTGACGTAGGTGTTTCGAACGCCTTGCCATTTCTCCCATTCTGAACGTGATGAAAGAACGTTGGCTTGATACTCGTTCTTCCCACAGACTGAGCCAAACTGGTGATGGTGAGAACTCACCAATGATATAAGGTCAGAAAACTCAAATTATATTGTGAAAGATAACTAGGAATAAGATGGAAAGAACTTTAAAGAGCAGAAATACCAAATTCCAATGGAGCAAAGATCTTATATTCCTTAATTGTTTGTCCATACAAAGAATTTTCCAACCCCCTAACCTGAGGGGTCGAAGCCTATTTATAGGTGGGCTCTATTGGCCCCTGATACAAGTAGGACCCAGGGGACAAGGACATACGCAGGTACATTGCCAGGGTACTAGCTCATGACATAGTTGTGTCTACCCTGACAATGCCAGAGCAGTGGCGCAGGACATCGTACTGTCGACTTTGGCATATGGTCGGGGGTGGTCAGGTAGTGCCTCCACTCTTTGTACGGGTTCGTACCGCCACTACTTCTCAGACGCGGATGTCAAGGCCACACCTCTGTCCTCCTCAGGATTGTACATCCCGTACTCCTATACTTTCCTTGTAACTAATGGTCCTTCTTATATATCCGAGACACATCATCTTTCCAAGTGTTCTCCCATTCTGCTAAATGTTGTTGATCTTGGGAATCCATCTCTACGGTATAGTGGGTTTCCCCCAGATGTCATGGGAAGAATTTGTGACATCAGGGATGCACATGTGTTCAGGCCAATCTATTGGCGGGTGACATTGGTGCCCATGGGGCCTAGCCTAGATCTTGCATAGCTAGACTGGCCCTCAAGGGTGCCTCCATCCCAAGTCTCTAATGCGTGTCGCACGGAGATTCTAATGGGGGTCTTCGCAGCAAACCACCCTTGCACGTCTCAACCCCTTGCACAGTGAGCCACCCCCGCATGTCTTGGCCCCACGCCCGCGCGTCTCAGCTCCTCGCACAGCGAACCACACCCGCACGTCTCGTCCCCTCACGTAGCGAGCCACGTTCGTGCGTCTCGGCCCCTCACGCAGTGAGTCACACCCGTGCGTCCCGGCCCCTCGCACAGCGAGCTACGCCCGTACGTCTCGGCCCCTTACAGAGGGAGTCATGCCCGCGTGTCTCGGCCCCTCACGCAGCGAGCCACGCCCGTGTGTATCATCCCCTCATACAGCGATCCACGCCCGTGCATCTCATCCCCTCACGATGCGAGTCACGCCCGTGCCTCTCGGCCCCTCGCATAGTGAGCCACGCCCGTGCGTCCTGGCCCCTCATGCAGAGAGTCATGCCTGCATGTCTCAGCCCTTCGCACATCAAGTCTCGCATAGTTACTTCTTGTGCCACAGCCCTCGCACAGCGAAGGACTATTCTCTTCGTCACCTTCGCATAGTGAGGGTGACTTCTCAGGGGACTCGTAAGGTGTCCTTTGCAAGTAGCTTTTCGCATAAAGAGACACCTCCATATACAAAGCCTTCAAGAATGAACACTACTTTAAATATTTATTAGAAAATTATCCCACATTTACACATGTCCTCCAATATATGAATCGTCCTCTCAGTCTGTCCGTCTGTCGGAGGATGAAAGGCTATATTGAACTTCAACTGAGTTCCCATAGCCTTTTGCAAACCACTCCAAAACTTGGAGTTAAATTTAGGATCTGGAGACGTACAATCTCCCTCCATACAACTCTGCATACTGATCCATAGTATAAGTCATTCTTACTGGCAGAAAGTGAGCTGACTTGGTGTACCTATCTAGTATCACCCACACCGAGTCATGTTGCCCCAGCATCCTGGGCAAACCTCCTAAGAAATCCATGGTAATATCTTCCCACAGCCACTCGGGAATAGCCAAAGGCTGTAACAACCCCGCTGGTTGCTGTTGTTCAACCTTTACCTGCTGACACGTTAAGCACTTGGCTATGTATTCAACCACGTCCTTCTTCATCCCAGGCCACCAATAGAAGGTCCATAGATCCTGGTACTTCTTCATGGTGCCTGGATGGAGTGAGTATGGTGTAGTATGGGATTCATCATGAATCTCTCGTCCAATACCCATATCAATCGGAACATAGATCTGACCCTTATACCTCATCAAACCCGTCTCTGAGATGGAATAATCCCTAGCCACTCCAGCTAGGACATTCCCTCTAACCTCCTGCAACTGCGCATCACCCATCTGACCCTCTCTAATCCTCTCCAAGAGGGTAGTCTGTAAAGTAGTATTGGCCAACTGGCCCACAACCAACTCTATCCTCGCTCTAGTCATCTCCTCGACTAATTCTTTTGATATCTGCTTTGTGCTAAACAACTATCCTGGGCCCCTCTAGCTCAAAGCATCTGCCACTACATTGGCTTTTCCTGGGTGGTAAAGGATGTCACAGTCATAGTCCTTCACCAATTCTAACCAATGTCTCTGTCTCATATTTAAGTCCTTTTGGGTGAAGAAATACTTCAAACTCTTATGATAGGTGTATATCTCGCACTTATCCCCATACAAATAATGTCTCCATACTTTCAGTGCGAACACCACTGGCGCTAATTCCAAATCATGGGTAGGGTACCGCTGCTCATATTCCTTCAACTGCCGCGATGCATAGGCAATGAACTTCTCATTTTGCATCGACACACATCCTAATCCCTGTCTCGATGCGTTGTAGTACACTACAAACTTGTCCCCATCCAAAGGAAGACTCAGCACTGGAGCAGTAATCAATCATCGCTTCAACCCCTGGGAAACTACCCTCACATTTGTCTGACCATGTGAAGTTCAGATTCTTCCGTGTAAACTCAGTCAATGGTGTGGAAATTTTTTAAAACCCTTCCACGAACCGTCTGTAATATCCCGCTAGTCCAAGGAAACTCCTAACCTTCGAGGCGTTCCTTGGCCTCGGTCAATCCCTAACTGCTTCTACCTTGGTTGGATCCACCTTAATCTCATCACCACTAACAATATGTCCAAGGATTGTCACTTCTGGCAGCCATAACTCACACTTCTTAAATTTAGCATATAATCGACGCTCCCTCAACCTCTGTAATACCAGTCGGAGATGTTGCTCATGCTCTACCTCTGAACGAGAGTAAACCAGGATGTCGTTGATGAAAACAATAACAAATTGATCTAAGAAGTCCTTGAACACCCTGTTCATTAGATCCTTAAACGCTGCTGGGGCATTGGTCAATCCAAATGACATGACCAAAAACTCATAGTGCCTGTACCTTGTGCGGAAGGCCATCTTCAGAATATCCTCGTCCTTGATCCTCAACTGGTGATAACTAGATCGAAGATCAATCTTCGAGAATACCGTCTTACCCTGTAGCTGATCGAACAGGTCATCTATCCTCGGTAGGGGGTACTTGTTGTTGATAGTTAACTTTTTCAACTCTCTGTAGTCTATATACATTCTGAGAGTCCCATCCTTCTTCTTCACAAATAAAACAGGAGCACCCAATGGCGAGAAGCTAGGTCTGATAAATCCCAAGTCTAGTAGCTCCTGCAACTGCATCTTCAACTCCTCTAGTTCTGTTGGAGCCATCCTATATGGTGTCCTCGACACTGGCTCTGTACCCAACGCTAACTCAATGACGAATTGAATCTCCCTGTGCGGCAGCAGTTCCGGTAAATCGTCAGGAAACATATCCAAAAACTTGCATACTAGACTAGTCTCTCCTGGCCCCACTAGCATAACTCTAGTGGTATCCACCACCCTGGCTAGGAAACCTATACAACCTCCTTGTAATAGGTCCCTAGCCCTCAACACTAATATCATAGGAATGTGGGGTCCATGCATAGTACCCACAAAACCAAAGGGGTCCTCACCCTCTAGCTCAAAATTCACCATCTTCTTCCTGCAATTTATAGTGGCCTCGTATCTGACTAGCCAATCCATCCCTAAAATCATGTTGAAATCATCCATACCAACTCAATCAAATCTACTGATAGTTCCCTATTGTCCACCATCACTGGCAATGTTCTAATCCATCTCCTAGAAATTACCAGTTCCCCTGTAGGTAGTATAGTCCTAAACCCCTTAGTATAATACTCACTAGGTCTACACAATCTATCAATCACTTTGCTAGAAACAAATAAATGTGTAGCACCAAAGTCATTCAATACATTATACATAGTGCCAGTAATAGAAAGCTGACCTGTCACTGTTGAGGGACTAGCCTCACCCTCTGCCTGTGTCAAGGCGAACACTCAAGCAGGAGTCAAGCTGATCGCCTTTCCCGGTTCCTCTTTCTTCAACATCAGGCAATCTTTCTTGAGGTGCCCAACCACCCCACATAAGTAACAGGCATTCGCCTAGATGGTGCTTCCTACATCTAGCACACTCCGGGTAACTCCTCCATGTCTCACTGCCTCCCTGGTAGCCATCCTGAGCACCCCGACCCCTCCTATCAGGACCAGTAGTGGTCGAGGTGTCAGGGATCCTCCTCTTCTAATCACTGGGGCCTCCATCCCTATCAGACCTTGTAAATGGAGGCACTGCCCTACAAACTTCCCTTCTCGCATCATTAGCCCTCCAAATATTTTTCTCTGCATCCTCAGTAGTGAGAGCCTTCTCAACAGCCTGGGCATAAGTTATCTCCCCAGGTAGTGATGTGATCCTCACCTCTCGGGCTATCCTGCCTTGCTGCATCTGTAGGCACCAGATTTTTAGGGCATACTCAGTAATTGTCACGCTGCCCTGCACTAACCCAATGAACTCAGTCACCTTTGCCGCCTTGACGACAATGTTGAAATATTTCTGGTTGAACAAATCTCTGAACTCATTCCAACTTAGAGTAGAAATGTCTCGAGTCTGGGATGCCACCTCCCACCAAATGCGAGCATCCTCTCTAAGCATATAGGTGGCACAGGCCACCCTGTCATTACCTTCCACCCTCATAAAATCCAGGATGGAGGTGATCATACTCATCCACTATTCCGCTATAAGAGGATCTGGGCCTCGCTCAAATATTAGAGGATGATGTCTTATAAATCTCTCATAAAGTGGCTCCCACCTGTTCCCTATCTCAGGCGGTTGTATAGCTGGTGCCACAACAGGTGGCAAGTTAGGTGCAACACTCACTGGTGGAGCCTGCTGCCTCAGAAGGTGAATCTCTTCTTCCTGACTCTGAAGTCTAGCTTACATATTAGCAAGAAACTGCTGCAAGTTCTTAGAGACTAGCAGAGGGTTCTGGCCCTGCTCATCATCTCTAGCCCCGACCCCAATGTTGGCTAGTTGAATTTCTCACCTTGGATGCATAATTATCAAGTTTATCTACAATCAATGACTTAGCTGGTCAGACAATGATAACACGTTTATATTCATTCCACGGTCCAACACCGAAACTCAACCAACATCACACAATCATAATGCAAGCAAGCATTCCAATAACCATTCGTATACAGCAGCAATGCTAAAAAGCATGCCCTATCATATACACATAGCAGTCTAGGGCTAGGCCCTATTAGTATATCTCATGCTTCCTAATAATCATGTTGATAAAGCATTTATACTTTATTTAAACACTCAATCATATAATCACATATATGGTTATCAAACCCTGAGTCGAGCTTGTCTTTAACGGCGAGTGTACATGCCCAGCCAGTCTTCAAGAACCCTTAAACCTAGACGACTCTGATACAAAGTTGTAATGCCCTGGGTAAATAAGACCATTACACTATGTGTTTAAGATAGCGCAAGACTTGCTAATCAAGTTGTTTGAACATAAATGTGTTTCTAAGTCAACTGACAGGTTAAGGTTAAAAGAATTTGACCGTAAATGGGTGACTTTCATTAAAACAAGAGTTTGATACATGGGATCCCAAAAATAATGTTCACCTGGCGGTTACAACCCTCAAAATAAATACAACAGTAGCCAGCCTAAATGGAAAAAATATAATTTTTGGCTCTAGTCCCTGTAAATCCCTCGGTCGTGGCGGTCGAGCAGCTACCAATGTACACATTGCCCCCAAATCTTTCCAACTCATGGCTGGTCCAACTTTTCTTTGCCTTTACCTGCACCACGTAGCACCCATGAGCCAAGGCTCAGCAAGAAAACCAAATTCAACAAGCATAGATAACAACAGAATGTGCATTGTGAACTTTAGATCAACTAGTTCAACCAACAACAAAGTAAGAGCAATAAATTAGGCAACAGTAAACATATACTTCTAAACATATAATTCAATCTTAATACAAATATATAGGTGTCAGCACCCTTAGGTTGATCCCTCTAGTTATTTAGCTGATCCCAGTTCGCTTTGGCCGAGCTGTGTTCAGTACTCTCAACATCAACCTCGGCTCCCTTAAGCCGTACTTTCACATCACACATAACATATATACAAGTTGCACAACACATATGTTCATTTATAGGGGATCTCAGTCCCAATCACAACTCGGGTGCATTTTTCTTACCTCGAGTCTTGAGCGAATAATGTGGAGTTGTCCCGTGCACGATCCTCAATCTCGAACCTTAACGGTAACCCTAGTCACAAGCGACAATGGATATATATCAAAAATATAATCCAATTAAATACTTTGGAATCAAATATTAGCCTTTGGAACCTCAAATTATACTATACCGGGTAGTAGAATTCGTCCCGAGCACCTAGGTTTAACTCCCCAAGCCTCCCCGAATCTAAAAACCAATCTTGGCTATGGCTGCCTAGGCAGGCCACGACCTGGACCTAAGGGTCATGGCGCTCTCCAAGTCAGAGGCGCCAGCCTCTTGTCCCAGGGGGAGGTGGGCCGCGATGCACCCCAGAGTCAATAGCCCTCCCAGGGCCTTTAGGGGCACTCGGGCCGCGGCACCCATGAACTGGGTCGTGGCGCGCCCCCGAGAACCCAGAAATCCCTAGGTTTTTCCTGCATTTTCTTGAAGCTCAATTTATCAAAATCCAACCCAAGATACACCAAGACGAGAATTCCAACCACTATACGACAATAGCCTACTTAGAGCATCACAACCTCCTAAGATTTTAACCAAAATCCTTCTAAGAACCCAGAATTCATCAAACCCCTTAGAAACCTAAAAGTTTGAGTACACCTACACTAACAACAGAATTTCACCCAGCAGTTAAAGCTTAAATCTTACCTTGATGATGGTGATGATGTCCCTAAGTTGCACCTCAACAATCCTAGCTTTAATTCCCAACTGAATCCACCACCTCCAGCCCCAATTCTAAGCATTTTCCTTCAAGCTTCTAAGCCTTAAAGAGAGAGAGAGAGAGAGAGAGAGAGAGAGAGATAACGTGATAGTGGAAGAGATAGGGAGTTGAGACTTCTAACACATTCTGATTGATTCCTGAAGGTTAATTCCACTATATCCCTTAATTAAAAGGATTGAAATTCCCCTAAAATCAACTCAACCCTTTTGTTGCCCATAAAGGCAAAACAGTCATTAGCCCCAATTCCCGCTAATTCCTCGAGTCTCCTACAAATCCCCAATTAATCCTGTCATGCCCAACTAATCACCAAATACTTACTCGTTACACGATAAATCCCCAAATATGCACTAAGTTCCCATAATACCCCTAGGCTCACCACGAGCCGAGTATTAAACCCCGTTGTGACTATTCTGCTAACCCGCTCACTAGGATCGCCTCGAGCCGAATACTGCAAATATATCCAAATAATAACGTGGTCCCAACCAGTTAACGCATATAATCACCTTTATGCCCTTAACATGCCAAAATTATAAATATGCTCTTATAACCAAGAGCGGGCCCACATGAATATGTAATACTAAAAAATATGCATATAAATATATTCATATTATCATATAAATCATGCATGCCACATAGTCACGCATTTAATCAATTAATCACTCATATAACCAATTATGCCCTCCCGGCACGCTAATCAAGGCACTAAACCCTATTAGCAATTTTGGGACATTACAAGGTCCTTGCTCGTGGGTTCAATGAAGTCCTCAATGTAAGTTTCTTTTGTATGGTATTTTAGTCGAACAACATTTCATTTTATTAGCTCAGACAGCTTCATTTTCCACTGTTCATAGGGTATTCTGAACATGAACAACGGTTGGTGTCGCGCTGAGGAGGTTGATTTAAAGCATGCTGAGGAGATCAAGGCATGTGAGGCCAAGGTTAAGGCAGCTGAAGAAAAAGCTGTTGTTTTAACCGAGGAGTCGAAGAAAAGCTTTGAAGATCTGGCTAAGGCTATTGCGGCTAAGGACAATTTCAAGGAAGCCTCCAACACTAGCTATAAGGAGGCAGCTAAGTTGCAAGAAGATCTGGAGGCTAGCATGAAGGAGGCCAATGGTCTGGAGGATCGAGTCAAACTACTCGAAGAGAAAAATGCCCAAAACTTGGAGAGGTTTTGAGGAGCCACCTTCCTAAGCAGGTAAAACAGGCTGAACTTGGAAAGTGCACTACTTGGCTGGAAGAGGAGAAAAGTGCCCAAGAATCTCCTGAAATTTCCTTGGTGATGGGCATAGATGGTGCTAAAGAAGATGATGGCCCTTTAGTCGATCAACAGTCTCAACAGGACCCCCCTTCAGCTGCACAGTAGATATTTTTATTTATGTAATTAAATGACCTGAACAGATTGTTCATGGTGATAAGACAATTTGCTTCCTAAGACAGTTTTATGGACTAGCTGCTAGTTTTGTCATTGACTCACCACCAGCTCTTAGTACAAGGACAACAACTCATCGCATGATTCTAATTGACTCACCTGAAGTGATAGAGGCACCTTTTGACCAATGTATAACTAACCCTCCTATTGTAATGCAACATAAGCTAGACACTTGTAGAAAATCAGCTCGATTACAAAATACAAGTGCTACAATTCAAAATGAATTTGAAGCAACACCTCAAGATCATAATGCAAATGAAGAATTAGAGATGATTACCAAGAAGACTAGAGGCAGAACTATCCTAGCTAATCTTATTAGATGGAATGGTGAATTGATCAAAATCAATTTGAACATGAATGGCCCAACAAATTGGTGATAATTCAATACAATTTGCATCTTTTGTTGGTACTCTTGAGAGAGAGATTGTTCCTTACAATCTTTCCGATTGGAGGAAAGTGACACCAATCATGCGAGATTATCTTTGGGCATATATTAAGGTAACCTTACCATTTAATTTTAGATAATTTACTTCCTAAATATATTATGTATAATTTTAACCTCTATATCTTATTGTAGGCCAAGTATGATTTACATCAAGATTGGGAAAATAAGTATTGCTTTCATATGATGGTTGACCTATGGAGATCCTCAAAATCTAGGCTTGTCAAAGACATTATCAGTGCTAAAACTGAAAGTGAACAATAAGCATTAAAACCAGATTGCATCAAGAGCGATGTAGAGTGGAGTATTAAATAGACAGCTAGTAAAGAGCATATGGTATGTATATAACTAATTAATTCAATGTCTATTTAGTTTTTTATTTCACTGCTGAACCAACACCCCTCTTAAGTAGCCTTTACGGGCTAAATTCCTAGATAGAAGAAAGAAAACTATTCCACACACCTTAAGCAGAAGAGGATATGCTCGAACAATTGATGATATTGTATTTCATAAACTAAAAAAAGATCTTTTAACTTAAGCTCATCTAATTGCAATAATTAACTTGCTCCATGATATTCTATGTATATGCAGACTAAACAAAATCAAGGTGGCAAAATAACTAGGGTTCAGACATTTCAAAAAGCCCATATTAGGAAGAATGGTGAGCCAATCAACTCAACAATTTCTGAATCTTCGGTGAGTACTTCTTACTCATAATTTTGGATGTTTATTCTTACTTTTACTCATGTACTTTAAATTTAAAAAATTATATGTAGGGACAACTAGATGACATTATACGTGAAAACTCAAATTCTGAAACTGCAAACAATATCAAAGAGGATGCACTAACAATATTGTTCGGTGAACCAAAATCTAGTCATCAAATTGGCCAAGGAAGAGGGATGTCAAAATCAAAATCAACTGTTGTTCATATGTGTCAAGACAAGATTGAAGTACTTGAAAAAGACATCACAAAATGAAGAAGCAACTTACTGAATTGCTCAAACTTTTTAAGGAAAATGTAAAAATTCTCACTTATCCATGTTTAAATTTGTTCTATCATTATGTTAAGTCAAAATCTAACTTATTGTCTTATTTTTAGGGGTGGTAAAGTATCAACAAGTGAAGGACAATCTCACATTGCTCATTCTACAAAGGTAAACATTTATTTTGTGTCCTTTAAATATAATTTCTAATATGCGTCATGGGTCATGAAAATTCATGATTTTTAACTTTGTTCTTTGGTTTTTGTTCATGTTGTTAATTAAAGCCTTCAAGTTCTTCATTAAATCACTGTGACAAGAGAATTGTCCATGAATAGAGCCATAACTTTTCAGATATGAATAGTGCTTGCTACTTGCTTGATTGGAAGGGTGACATGGTTGCAGAAGGACGTTGGTCTTCTAGTGATCTGAACATAGATGTTCATGGAATTCCTCTTGGACCTGAATTCATGCGAGTGTGGATTGACACTACTATCTCACCAAGTGCTTATTTGTTTCATCCTAGCTATTCAATGATCACCATACAAGAAGTTGTTGGCTCTATTATTGCATGGCCATCGGAGAAGGTTGTTCCAAGATGTCATTTCAAAAGTAGAGCTTACTATTACGAATAGTTTTTTTTTTCCTTTGTATTTTTTGTACAAGATGTCATAATTTTATTATACATTCAAATTTCATTGTCTTATATTTTATTTATCATTTTTCTCATTTCTTATATGATATTTTAATCGTTCGTAGGGATGGCATTATTTCACCGTGGTTGGGCAGAATCGATACTAGAAGCACTGGTATTAAACTTCACTCAATGCCACTAGTTTGCAAGGCATGGAGCAAAGTTATTTATGAGCCTGATTGCTGGCATGAAATAGATTTTGAAGGATTGGATGACATACTAAGTATTAATGATTCTCATAATGATTACTTATGTGCAAAAGACTTTGAAGAATTCACAATCTCTGATGTTATTAGGTCAATGCATTTTCCATTGTTTTGAGGTTTACCTTTCAAGACTTTTCCATTGTTGACTAGCAATTTGGTCAATGACACAGAGTCTCTAAAAATGATCAAAATAAGATGAATTGAACTCAAGAAAGTAAATGATACCAAGATTTTTATAGTTGTTCGGCCCCAAGGAATGGTAATGACCTACGTCCACTTCATGTTCTTCTTAATGTAGAACTTCAAAACCTACGATCGGTGAACTAAGGTTCACGAGTTTCACAAGGTTGAAGGTGAGTACAAGTTTCATAGATAAAAATACTATATTTCTCTCTTGATTACAAATGATTCCCTCTTAATACAAAAAATTGCCTCTTCCCTCATTGAATCCCATGTGTTACAAGCATATTTGAATAATAACATAAATAATGATATTTACATATAAAGAGAATTAAATATCCTAGAAATATCCAACTCATAACTGCATTTGAATTCTGGCTTCGGTCCTACAAGCAGATCTGGTTGCACATGTCAGATTATCAGCTTCCCTATCACTCAACATGTCCCTCGTGCCTATTGGGCTGCTTAATTTCCTGGTCGTTGGACTTTAATAAAAAAAAAAGAGTCACGTGCTGCTCACATGCGCCTCAATCGTGCCACGTCATCACGTAAATATTTTGGGTAAACAGCCATAAAGATATATTGACATTTTTAAGGCTGATTAAGTTAGTGTTTGAGACTTATTGATAGTAACACTGAATGTGGCTGAGTTTATTAGACACTATGTTGCATCAAGTGTTTTGAATCACAAAATAAGTTTTATTAAATAAAAATTAACTAGTATTTCTAAACAATTGTGTTATGAAATGTAAACTCCATGAAAATTAAATTCAATATATGATTATTTTAGATCAAGTAAAAAAGAGTATTATGAAAATTGAAAAAAAAAAATTAGGCTTATGAAAATGATACAATAACACAAAAAATATATTATTGTAGAATAAGTGGATAAAAAAGTATTATGAATAACAACAAAATAATTATATTTTAAGCTTTTAAAAATGAGAAAATAACACAAAAAATGTATTGTTGTAAAGTATTCAATAATACTCTCAATATAAGTGTAAAAAAATATTATGAAAACTATTAAAGATAATGATAATTTAAACATATTAAAATAATAGTAAAAAAGTCTTATAGTAGAGTTTTCAATAATACTTTAGTATAAATGGAAAAATGTATTACGAAAAATGTCATGACTTGCCAAAAACACAACTCTCCTTAATGCTTCAAAAAAGTATTAATGTAACTGTTTTATAATAGTTTTTTTTTTATTATAATAAGCATTTTTTTTGTTGTAGTGATATTAATTGAATTTCAAACTTGTCAGAATTAATAAGGTGTATATAGTTGTTATACACTTAATTTTAATAGTTACAGAGTGTATATTTGATATAATTTGAGTTATGCGAATTTCGGAACGCTTGGACACATTTTGCGTGTCAAAAAAAGAAGCATAAATCAGGTCTGCTGGTATTATGTTATTCATTTTGTGACGACGTGTTGCCGGTGTCAAATATGTTTGAAGCGTGATACGTAACTGCTCAAGTTCTCTTGAGTTATTTTGAACTGTTTATTTTTTTTTGTTTCAAAGCTCATATAACCCCCAATTTAAGTTCATAAACACCCAATTAAAGTTTGGTATACATCCAATTAGTTGGTTGATATTTTTCAAGTTCAAATAACAAGAGTGAAAACCCTCTATAAAGGGAGCCATTTGATCCACTTAACTATTTTATATTTTATATTGTCATCCTAAAGAATATTAAGCTGAGAATGATTGACTTGATAAATCCCAAAAGCATTTCTAGTTTGTGTTTCCATAGTGTTCTTGTAAGGAAATAGCTTTTTAGAAAAACTAAAGTCTTTCAAGATGTTTTAAGCGTTTGAGTTATTCTTCTCCTTCTCTTCTTCTTGTTCTTGTGTTGGTTACTTGTACTTATGAGATTTTGAGATTTTAATCCTCTCTTTTCTTGTCTTGTGTAATCTTAATTATTTAGTTGTATTTTTGTGTTGTTTGGTTGTAACTCTATTTCCAACATAATAAGCTCATTATATATATATATATAATGCGGGGAAGAATAAGTTTTGAAATTCTAAAAATCCTTTAAAAATATACATAAAATAATAGTATATGAAATGATCATTTTATTTTAGATCTATAAACATATAATTAAGTAAAATTAGAATTAGAAATATATGTTATTGGGAATTCAAGTGCAAAATGCAAACCACAAAAGTATTACAAATAAAGAGAAAGACAATAAATGAATATAGAGAACGTTATTTCTCATTATTCATTTTTCTAAACGTTTCGAGAGGGAGTCTTATTGAAGTCAAAATGATATTAATTCCAATATAAAAATTAAAAGAGACACAATTTCAAACTTTGTTTTTGGTTCAATCTTTGATGCATCGGCTGATCTATTTCTCCAATTTTACTTTGCTAAAGAGTGGAAATACACATGTTAGTAGATATAGCATCATAGTACTTTGATCTTTCAAGAAGCGTGAAAGGAAGAAAGAGGAGAACACAAACAGAACGTTTATCCATACATGAAATGATTCTTCTCTGGGGCAATGCATTTTTTAATGTGTTTGGGATCATTTCAAACTTAAAGGACACTGCCATTTTTGTGTTGGACGACAAATATCTTCATGTTGGCTGCATGCCTAAGATTTTATGTTTTTGACAATATGTCAAATATCTTTGATCATCTGTTGATCCATTATCAGCGTTTGACTATATGTCAAATATCTTTGATTTCATATTAACCGTTATTAATGTTTTTAATATTTTGATATAACTATAAATATATAATATTTTTAGGAAAAATCTAAATGAATATATATTTACATAAAGACTGCCATAGAATTTTGATTATTAATTATATATTTATATATAAAAATTAATATGGAGTTATTAGTAGTTTTTTTATTATAATAATCATGTTATAAGTTATCAGTTTTTTTAATCCTTCTACATTTTCATATTAATTACCGTAGAAGATCAACGATCACTCACTCTCTCAGCATGCTTTGTATGTTTATGCCTTCTGTGTGTTGATATATATGTTATGTCTTCTTCTATCTTTTTTCTCTCCCATTCATCAAGTATGCAAAGATGAAACCAAATGTATTTCTATATATTTGGATTCGAAATATTTACTTGAGATTAAAGTGAAAATTTATGCATACCATTACCACACTACTACAAAATTGGGCTTTCCCGATACCCAACCACGACAGTCAACTCTGTTGACTGTCGTAATTGCTTAGCGGGACTCTGCGCCGACAGTTAAAAACTGGAGGCATAGAAACCAACGCCGATAGTTAATTCAAGACCAATGCCGACAGTTAAAATGTGTCGTTATTGACCACAACGCCAACAGTTAATTCGAGACCAATGCCGACAGTTAAAATGTGTCGCTATTGACCCCAACGCCGACAGTTAATTCAAGACCAATGCCGACAGTTAAAAATTGTCGTTATTGACCTCAACGTTGACAGTTAATAAAAGCCCAATAACGACAGTTATAAAATGTTGTCGAAATTCAAATAAAAAAATCTAAAAATATATGTTTATGTTAGTGGCCACTTCTCTTGGCGTTTCTTTTTTTGCATATTTGTTTATGTTTTAATTTATATATATATAGGACTTGGATTTCAAACCGCACTATACTATGGCGGAATGAGTAACGCCCCTATTTATTTATTAAAAAAATGAGGAGGTTTGATTTTGTTGTATAAGAATGTGTACTTCTCTGAAAAATGTGTGTAGGATAATGACCCACATAAGCTTAAAAAATTCAATAGTTAACTTGATGTACCCGGTTATTGTTACCAGTTTGTATATTTAGAATAAGAAATATATAGCTAAATGAGGGTATTTATGTAATTGTGGGTAGTAGTTGAATTTTTATTGTATTCTTGATGGTCAATTCGATAATTTACCTAAACTTGGTGCAATGCTTTTTAATCCAAGTCAAGGAATGTGAAAGAACAATACACACTAAAGACACTATGAAGCATCGTTTTATTGATTATTTTGCACGGTTAATCCAATATGATTCACAATATTTTCGTTTTTTTAACCAAATTATGTTTCTTGGGCTTGTGTTATTAAAATTTTGAGCTTGAATTGAATTCCATTTATGTATTACACTTAAAGGAAGATGAAGATTCTTCATTAACTAATTAAATTTGTTCATCGAATAAAGATAAGAGTATGTTAGGAATAAGCAAGTTTTCATAGTCAATATGTAATCAAGTTTGAATAACCCCACAACTTTATATTGTTCCAAAAACAAAGAAGAATTTTCTAGTAATTAAAGGATAATAATAACGAAGTACTTTATAGTAGTTTTTAACCTAATAGGGATCCTTGGAGTTTAAAATGTTGTTGCAGCTCTCAACTGACATGTTGAGTAAAGTTACGCACGGTGCCAGAATGGTTTGTCGTTTGCTGACGTTACAAGCACGTCATAGTCACTTGATGAAATATTAGGTGAAAAGAGGAATTCGCCTTCAAAATGTCGCATTTGCTAACTTTTTTGCTTTTGATTGTCCAGTTTTCATTGTCATGTTAGGTGTATCTCATATCCTCGTAGAGAACATATAGTCCTACCTCATTAATAGCGAAGACTTTACCATTGATGTAACAAACACTTGAGATGCTTGTGTTCGAATATTGTTTCTTTGAACTGGCAATTGATAATATTTCATTGGAGTAAGTATTCTAATTGGGACGATCAGAACATGATCCTCCTTCATTTGAACCCTATTACCTTGGATGGTATTTACCTCGGTTTCGTATCCTATGACAATAGTTTCCTCATTGTAGTGAACACACTTCACGACAGAAATATAATGCGGTAGGCATATTTGATGAGTTGTGCATGATCGAAGATCAAAAACATGTAGGACATGGTTTGTGCAGTATACGTCATCAATTCCACTTGCATTTGGTTGCCTATATTGAATCGCAAATTTTCAAATAGATAGTGTTTAATTAATTATAAATATACCCATGGGATATTAAGCAATATGACTGTAAATTAATAGGTTTATATTAACCTACCTGTAATAATCACGCAATTTGATTTTGCCCTCTTGGTGTCCCACATGAGTGGCCACGATATCTCCAACTTCAACTCCTGTTGTGAGTACACGCTTCATGGTGGAGGCATTCAAATCTCAGACAGTTACATCCTTCTTTCCCATAGTGATAACCAGATGATTGTTGTGCCAGTGTATAGAATTTGAGAAGCGACTATTATGCAAAGGTTGCACTAGATGCCATTGCAAACTCATGTCTCCATTCCTGATGTCGTATAGCCTTATAATTGAGCCACCTCCAACCCCGTATAACATTTTATTTTGCGCTGGAGAATGGTAGTGGTTAGTAGATGTTGGACGTGGTAGTAGTTGATTATCTCTTTGGTGGATTATTCCAGCCTTGAACTCGGTTGTATCAACTTCCCATGAGTAAAATGTCGCAATATCTAGAAAATCGCTTGAAGCTGCCACTAAATAAGTGCTAGGCCTATTGTCGCTTTCTGTTATCTCAACCTCCCAACACTTTGTCCAAAAACATGATTTGAATTGGTCAAATTGGTATAAAAAATTTTGTACCTGTTATCAAAAAAAATTCTTAGGTAAATTGAATAATTAAGATAAAATTGAAATTTGAGGACGATTAAATACCTTGTTTTATTTGTAGGAAACAATTTTGTTTGATCTGTCTTTATATGTCAGTATTGCTTTGTGAGGTCTTCATTTCATAATTCTTTCGAAAGTTGCTGAGGCACTATCGAAGTAAACTCAATTGTGGTAAAATCTCTCATGCAAGTTAGTCAGTGGCTGAAGACCACTAGGATCGAAGAACCCCTCTTTATATGTCACTTCTTGAACTTGAATGTTTTCCGGATCTCATAAACGTGATCTCATTGGTATTAAAGGATCCATAGGAATTGAGACAATATAATATTAAATTAATTATTATTTAAAAAATATGTCAATCGAGGGAACTTTATATAATGTTGTTGCGTTCATAAATTAATAAACTTAAAAGAAATAAGATAATTAACAAAAATACTTTGTAGCACAAATAAAGTCCACAATTTCAAAGTTTAAGAACTAATACATTAAGATTAACAAGTATATAATAGTACATTTCCGATTGACATAGGTTTTTTGACTACATGTGATGATCGTAATCATTCCGAAAAGACTCTTCTGTTGAAAAAGCCATGTCGGTAGCCTCCCAAGTCTTCGTTTCCCGATTTCAATGATCGGTCAATGTTGACAATTCTTGTGCTTGCTCCTTTTCCAGCATTAGGAGTTTATGTGGCACGATTGGGACAAGTTTGACTATTATGACCTAGTGCACCACACAGTCCACATGCCCTTTGTCTGAAGCTCGATCCGTCATTGGGATTCCCCTGTCTTCCACCCCTTCGCTGGCTTGGATTACCCTGCCCTTTCATTCTAACCCTAATTGGGTCTTGCATTATGTTGGGATTGTCTCGGTACGAACGAGTAGTGCTGACACTTTGTGGTCTCCCTGTAACTCAAACCCTTTCTTGAAAATGGTTGTTAAATGCCCTATTTCTTCCCTTGTTGTGTTAAAGAACACCGGTGATTTGGAGGCCCAGAAGTTCATCATTGTGGCTTTAAAATTTAGAGCACCATATCTTGACATTTCACACTGCATGGTTTATTCTTCTAGTGGCTGGCTTATCTCCATCTCATTTGGTGGGGATTTAACTTCCACGCCCCATCTTTTCATAGAATTCTCCTGTGAGAATAAGATTTCATAATTTCCCAAATATGCCTACACGGATATCCATTGGTCTCAAAGAATAAGCAAATGCATTTGAAGTGGTTTGTGCTTAGGGTGCGTTTGACTTTTTACCTCGTCTGGCCGTCTATATAGTTCCCAACACCGAAGGTGGTGCTGTTTGTATCATCTTCATGACTGCTGATGAAATATCAAAAAAAAAATTTATTTCTAATTCGACTTTGCGATACATTTCTATAGTGTAGAATTTGGAACACTGTTCATAATAGATCCTTAATGCATCTGTTTGATCTGGGAGTTGGGGGAGAGTATGCTTGCTTGTGTATTCATGTTGCCTCTCGATGTGCCTCATCTTTGTTACTACCAGTTCTATTGATGTAACAAAGTCCCGTAGGGTGTATCTTTTCAACAAGATTTTTTTAGACAAAAATTCATAGATTCACATCGTTGTGTTGTTCTCATTCTGGGAACAAACTGATCGTGGAGGTAGGTTTCTAGCCACATATGCCTCCAGCTATATTGTAACTGGCACCATTCACTGTCCTCCATTTGATAAGTCTCAATTAATTTATTCCATTTGTTAAGAAATACCTCCTCCGAGTAGGATGTATACATTAATTCAACGAAACCTTTTATGAACCCTGGATCATTCCCAAGTCTATATGCATTTGTTGTGAGATGCCAAGCACATAATCGCTGTGTGGATTCTGGCAGATTCTCCCTTATTGCCTTCCACATTGCATTATCTCCGTCTGTGAGAACGAATAATGGTTTTTTGTTGTTATTACACCTTAGGAATACTCTTAGCATCCATGAGTAAGTTGTCACTATCTCATCCACTAACAAAGCAAACCTGAAAACACAAGTAGAGAAATGGTAGTTCACACCTATTAGAATGCATAATGGCTTATTGTAAGCATTTGTTATGCATGTTGTGTCAAATGCAATCACATCACCAAAATCTATGTAGTCATTTCTTGAAGTTTCGTCCACTTAGAATACATTGGCGAGCCTATTTTCTTCGCTTGCCTGGTGATACACAAAAAAAAAAAGGATCTCGAGCAGAAAAACAATCTAGGAATCCTAATGCACCTTTTGATTCTGTTTCCATTTTTCTTCTCTCATTGCGCCCGCCACTCGGTTGTACACATCTCTCACCTGACACGATATTCTCTCGTAACCCCCCCCCCCCCCACTGTAGGGAGATGTGTGACATAATTTGGGAAGTCTTGATACCAACTGAGTTCATTGAACGAACTTGTACCAACAAACCATCAGGCACCTCCCTGTTTGATCTGAGGAATTGCAACTCTGCATCAGATACCATGTCATGATTATGTTCGTAGCTGAATTCTCTAGCTAACCACACGTCGTTATCCTTCAAACGAACCACTCTCAAGGCTGCCTGACACTGCATGTGTGTGATTGGTTTGGGTCTCTTTTTGCGGTTAGGCATGTTCAAGTATTTTTTTTGTCTATATCCTTTATTAGAACACACCCAACATTGCATAGAGACAGCCCCATCTCTTTTCTTCATGTCATCAGATCTTTTGCTAAAACCCATCCATTTAGCGTACACTTTGTAAAATGACTCCCACTTATCAACCGAATATAGATACTTCCCCACAATGTCGCTAGTTTGTAGTTCAAAATCTTTTTATTTATATGTAACTCCTCTATTATAGACGCCTACTTAGCATGTGAATATGTATCCACATCTACCATCTGTAATCTAATTTTACCAAAGTATAATTCATTTAAAAAAATTGAAAAAGATGTTATTTTTTTAATGGACGAATTAGTTAAAAAATTATTTAAAATTATTTGTGGCATTAAATGTCTATTGTGGTTTATGGCTCACTATTTCATGTGACTCCATAGCTGATGCTCGAGCCAATATCACAATACAGCCCATGTTCCATGGACTCCATTTTTTTTATTTGGTAATGGCCTGTTAAAACTTTTAGGTCTTGTACAATTTTCAATTTATAATTCCTATACTTTTTTAAATGATGTATATTCCTACACTTTTATATAATATTTTCTTTAATGAAAAATAATAATTTTCTTTTTATTCTCACGAAACTTATTTGCCAACTTATACCTAAGTTTTATTCTAGTCAAAATATATTTTTAAGAAAATCAACTTTTTTGTTATTAATACAAAATAAAATATTATAACACTATTATCTAATCATTACAAATATCATTTAAATTTCTATTATTTGAAATGATTAAATATTATTTTGTTAATTAATTCATGATTATTTTGTATACGTGATAATTGTTTCTCAACTGACTTTTAGTTAATATTCCTTATAAAATAAAATTAATTTACATATGACTACACATGCATTATTGATTAGTTTTTTAAATTATTTAAATATAATGTTTTGCCATTTTTTAACTATGTTTACAATATATGACTCATGCTCATGAACATATGAATGTAATGTTTCATTTTTAAAAAATTGAAAAAATTAAATTAATAAAAAAAATTATCAAATATATTTAAATTTTTTGTAGTAGACTATATGTAACATTGACAACAATAAAACAATTAATAACATTGCATTCTCATCATATATGATTATGTATTTTTCAGTTATTGTTTATAAAAAAAAATTATATACTAATCGTTTTAGCGGTTGTGACTTATGCTCGCCTCCACGATCACTCATTTTAGTTAGTGTTTTGACTGTTTCTCTTACGACAACCTAGTTCAGAGAGAAATTAAGAGAATGGTAAGACCTATGTTGAACCTTTTTTTTAAAAAAAAAAAGCGTGCAAGTTATTCATTTGTAAAGAACCCAAAGGAAAAATTAAGAATTGTAGTAATACATAAAGCATGAAAATATTAAAAAGCAGTTGAAATATTACTTACCAAAGCTTATCGACAAGTAATTAGTAACCTAACATCATATTATCAATGAACCCGTCTCTGTGTATGACCACTTACATGTAGTCACTTCTCTATATACTAAAAGTTTGTCTTTGCTCATTAGATGTTAGGTTTACAACTTGAATGCATTAAAAAAAATTCCTACCAACGTTATGCTTTATCGACACCTAGTCCAATATATTTTGGTCTGATATGGCTCCCTCTCCCAATGCATTGACACATTCATGAACCTTCTTTTCACTTATTACATATTTAAAGTAAGTTCAAAATGTACTTATGAAAATGTTAGTACGAACCATCCCCAAACACATCTTTGATTGCATGCTTATATGTCAAGTTTTAATATATTTTCATACACTCAAGTATTTTGTACCTGTGCACTTAAAATTCAATCCTCCTCCCCGCCACCCTAAGCATAAAATAATATAAATGATGGTCATTAACAACAATTTCTATATATTAGAGCCCTCTGCACCATTTTAAACCACAACAGAAATTTACTCAACCTAACCATACACAACTAGTCACTTCATTTCTAAACCCTCTTGTTGTTATGGAAGAATGCTCCATGTTCTATGTTTTGTTCAAGGTCCCTTCAGCCGATATCTATACCGATTGGAAAAACAAATACACTGAATTCAAGATGAGTTCAGACAACTTATGCCATATAAATTTTTGTTCCAGGTTGTGGCTTCTTATGATAACTACTGCAAGGGATTATTTGACCCATTGAAACAAACTTTTATTCCATGCAACTGTGTAGTTGATATTCATGCCTTCAAGATTTTTAAACAACACCAAATAAAAAAAAAGATACAAATAAGTTCAAAACATCATAAACTTAGACAAAAGGGAAAATAGATCTTTTCCATGACTCTAGTGGACTAGCTGATAACTATGCTAACCACGACTAACATGGATTATAATCATCCTTAAGTACATAATATTAATAACCATAGAAAGATGAACTAATTCAAGAGTTTCACAATCAATTTGGACCACATCCGGATCATCATTGTCCATTTCGCTAATATAAGTAGCTCGGTCGATATGCTCTTCAATTTCTCGCAATTTCTCGATACATGCTTGCGCCCCCTCCACAATGGCGTACAACATAGTAGCAAGCTCAGGTGAGACACTATGCCCTCTTCGTGCATGTTTAGCAGCTACACCGTGAAGCCTTCGGTCTCATTTTCAGAGAGATTCTTGGATGACACAATTTGTACAACAACCTATTCCAGCTGACCGGAGACGACGACTCCGCATAGATGCAAGAGATGCACGTCATTTATTCCTCGAACCAGCAGGACTTGCCATGGTCACAGTGCAGTTAGGAGTCATGAAGCCTTCAGAAGACATTTTCTTCAACTTAGGAGTTATGTTCTATGACCAACTCAAAATTATGTTACACTTTACGTAAAAGAGGTTTCCATACAACCAGGTAAATAAATAATGTTAGACACTAGGCATTTGGAGACTATTGCATGCTTTAAAAGTGGAAGTGCAATTAACCAAAGCTTTGTTTCATTGAGTTTGCATCAATGCACGATCTCCTATTAAGGTTAAAACCACAACGCCAAACCTGGTTATTAATCCATAGTGTTATGTATTAGTGAATGCTTTTGGGTTAAATAATGTGAAAATGATAAACGTGTCTTACTATATTTCATAGAAAAGGAAACACTGGGTTCCTATAAAATAGCCCATGCATTTAACAATTTTTCTTTGGGGTGATGACAACATATCATGCCTGATGTTAAATGACAATTAGTTAATTAAAGTGATACAAGCACTCTCATTTAGAAGAGATGAGCTCTACCATGGGTTAAATTTATACATGCTATAGGGGTTAACAACTGAGCCCCATGTTAGATGTAAATTAAGCCTTCAATAAACTCTGATGACACTTTCATTTTCCTTTATTGACATTATACTTATTCGATTGGGACATGAACATGTTCTAACTAAGTTAAATTAATATGAACATTGTCTAGTTTCCACCTAGAAATTCCGTGTTTATAATTTCCAGTAATGATCTAGATTAACATATTGCATATGTTTGAAATCATTAAAAATATATCTTTTTCTATCAAGTAATATTTTTAATTTAAACGTAAAAGAATAAAAATTATTGTAATTAAAATAAGGGCATATCATTCAAAAAAATAAATTACAAATGTAATTACAACTATATATATGTTTGAAACCATTAAAAATATGTCTATTTGTATTTTAAAATAGTTTTGAATTAAAAGCAAAATGAAAAAAAATATTTCAATTAAATTAATGGCATATCATTTAAAAAAATTACAAATTTAATTTCAAAACGAGTACTACATTAGGATGGTAATTCCTTACTCGTTCAGGAGCACCGATTTCTTCGCAACTCATTGTTGTTCATCGAGACACTAATTAGGGTGATTGTACGCAATTGCGACTCATTTCGATTTTCCTAGACACAGAATAGGGTGAGGTCATTCGAAATGGACTCGTCTTGATGCATCGAGTCCTGCATTTGGGTGGTAATGCACTAGCGGCACTCGTTCGGGAGCACCGACTTCTCTGCAACTGATTGGGGTTCACTGAGACACTATATAGGGGGATTCTACCTAATTAGGACTCGTTTTGATTAGCCTAGTCACGTATTATGGTGAGGTCAATCGAGTTAGACTCGTTTCGATGTAACTAGTCCCATATTATAAAGTATTACCCTAGCGGCACTCGTTCGGGAGCATCAACATCTCTGCAACTCATTGTGGTTCATCGAGACACTAATTATGGTGATTTTTCCCGATTGGGACTCATTTCGATTTACCTAGACACACATTAGGGTGAGGTCATTTGAGTTGGTCTCGATTCGATACCACTAGTCCCGCATTAGGGTGGTAATACCCTATCAGCACTAATTCGAGAAACCCGACATCTCTGCAACTCATTGTGGTTCACCGAGACACTAATTATGGTGATTTTTCCCGATTGGGACTCATTTCGATTTACCTAGACACACATTAGGGTGAGGTCATTCGAGTTTGACTCATGTCGATGTATTCGAGCGCACCAACTTCTCTTCAACTCATTATGTTTTACTGAGACACTGAATAGATTGATTTTACTCGATAGGTACTCATTTAAACTTTCCTATACACGTATTAGGGTGAGGTCATTCGCGTTGGACTAGTTCCGATGCCATTAGTCCCGTATTTTGGTTATCTGCAATTCATTTTGGTTCTTCGAGACATTGATTATGGTGATTGTATCTGATTGGGACTCGTTTCAATTTTCATAGACATGCATTAGGGCGAGGTCATTCGAGTTGCACTCTTTTCGATGACACTAGTCCCACATTAGGGTGGTAATGCCATAGCGGCACTCGTTCAGGAGCACCGACTTCTCTGCAACTCATTGTGGTTCATCGATACACTAATTATGGTGATTGTACCTATGTGGGACTTGTTTCTATTTTATTAGACACGCAATAGGATGAGGTCATTCGTGTTGGACTCATTTCGATGTCACTATTCCTGCATTAGAGTGGTAATGCCCTAGCGGCAGTAGTTCGGGAGCACCAACTTCTCTGCAACTCATTGTGGTTCATTGAGACACTAAGTATGGTGATGGTACCCGATTGGGACTCGTTTCAATTTCCTTGACACGGAATACGATGAGTTCTTTCAAGTTTAACTCATTTCTTTGCACATAGTCCCGCATTAAGGTGGTAATAAACTAACGACACTAATTCGGGAGCACTAACTTCTCTACAACTCATTGTGGTTCACCAAGACACTAATTATTGTGATTTTACCTAGTTGGAACTTATTTATATTTTCCTAGACGTGCAATAGGGTGAGGTCATTTGAGTTGTACTCCTCTTGATGCATTGAGTCCCCCATTAGGGTTGTAATGCCCTAGCGTCACTCGTTCGGGAGCACCAACTTTTCTTCAACTGATTGTGGTCACCTAGACACTAATTAGGGCGATTCTACCAGATTGGGACTGTTTTTTATGAGCCTAGTCACGCATTAGGGTGAGGTCTTTCGATTTGGACTCGTTTTGATGTATCTAGTCCCACATTAGGCTAGTAATACCCTAGCGGCACTCATTCTGGAGTATTGACTTCTCTACAACTCATTGTGGTTCACCGAGACACTGATTATGGTGATCATACCCGATTGGGACTCATTTTGAGTTGCCTAGACATGCAATAGGGTAAGGGCATTCGAGTTGGACTCGTCTCGATGCACCGAGTATAGCATTAGGGTGGTAACGCCCTAGCGGCACTAGTTTGGGAGCACCGACTTCTCTGCAACTCATTGTGGTTCACTGAAACACTAATTATGGTGATTGTACCCATTGGGGACTCGTTTCAACTTTCATATACATGCAATAGGGTGAGGTCTATCGAGTTGGACTCTTCTCAATGCTTCGCGTTCTGCATTAGGTTTGTAACGCCCTAGTGGCACTCGTTCGGGAGCATCGACTTCTTTGCAACTGATTAGGGTTCACCAAGATACTGATTATGGTGATTGTACCCAATTGGGACTCGTTTCAATTTTCCTAGACACACAGTATGGTGAGGTCATTCGAGTCTAACTCATCTCAATGCACCGAGACCTGCATTAGGGTGGAAATACCGTAGCGACACTCGTTTGGGAGCACCGACTTCTTCGCAAATAATTGGGGTTATTCGAGACACTTTTTTAGGGAATTCTACTTGAGTTGGACTCATTTCGATTCGCCTAGACACACATTAGGGTGAGGTCATTTGAGTTGGACTCGTTTCAATGCCATTAGTTCCGCATTAGGTTGGCAATGCCCTAGTGGCACTCACTCGGGAGCACCGACTTCTCTACAACTCATTGTGGTTCACCAAGACATGAACTATGGTGATTGTTCCTATGTGGGACTTGTTTCGATTTTATTAGACACGAAATAGGATGAGGTCATTCGTGTTGGACTCGTTTCAATGCGACTATTCCCGCATTAGAGTGGTATTGTCCTAGCGGCAGTAGTTCAGGAGCACCGACTTCTCTGCAACTCATTGTGGTTCACCAAGACACTAAGTATGGTGATGGTACCCGATTGGGACTCGTTTCAATTTCCTAGACACAGAATACAATGAGGTCATTCGAGTTTAACTCATTTCTATGCACATAGTCCCCCATTAAGGTGGTAATAAACTAACGACACTAATTCGAGAGCACTGACTTCTCTACAACTCATTGAGGTTCACAGAGACATTAATTATTGTGATTGTACCTGATTGGAACTTATTTTGATTTTTCTTGACATGCAATAGGGTGAGGTTCTTTGAGTTGTACTCCTTTCGATGCATCGAGTCCCGCATTAGGGTTGTAATGCCCTAGCGGCACTCGTTCGGGAGCATCAACTTTTCTTCAACTGATTGGGGTTCATCGAGACACTAATTAGGGGGATTCTACCTGATTAGGACTCTTTTTGATGAGCCTAGTCATGCATTAGGGTGAGGCATTCGATTTGGACTCGTTTCGATGTAACTAGTCCCTCATTAGGGTTGTAATACCCTAGCGGCACTCGTTCTAGAGTATTGACTTCTTTGCATCTCATTGTGGTTCACCGAGACACTGATTATGGTGATTGTACCCAATTAGGACTCATTTTGAGTTGCCTAGACATGCAATAGGGTGAGGGCATTCGAGTTGGACTCGTCTCGATGCACCGAGTATAGCATTAGGGTGGTAACGCCCTAGCGGCACTAGTTTGGGAGCACCGACTTCTCTGCAACTCATTTTGGTTCACTGAAACACTAATTATGGTGATTGTACCCATTGGGGACTCGTTTCAATTTTCATATACATGCAATAGGGTGAGGTCTATCGAGTTGGACTCATCTCGATTCTTCGCGTTCTTCATTAGGTTTGTAATACACTAGTGGCACTCGTTCGGGAGCATTGACTTCTTTGCAACCGATTGGGGTTCACAAAGACACTAATTATGGTAATTGTACCCGATTGGGACTCGTTTCAATTTGCCTAGACACACAATATGGTGAGGTCATTCGAGTTGGACTCATCTCAATGCACTGATTCCTGCATTAGGGTGAAAATATCGTAGCGACACTCATTTGGGTGCACCGACTTCTTCGCAAATAATTGGGGTTATTCGAGACACTATTTTAGGGAATTCTACTTGAGTTGGACTCATTGCGATTCACCTACACACACATTAGCATGAGGTCATTTAAGTTGGACTCGTTTCAATGCCACTAGTTCCGCAATAGGTTGGTAATGCCCTAGTGGCACTCACTTGGGAGCACCGACTTCTCTGCAACTCATTGTGGTTCACAGAGACACTGATTATGGTGATTTTACCCAATTGATACTCGATTAGATTTGAATAGACATGAATTAGGGTAAGGTCATTCGAGTTGCACTATTTTCGATGACATTAGCCCTGCATTATGGTTGTAATGTCGCAGCGACACTCGTTCGGGAGGACCGACTTCTCTACAACTCATTCTGGTTCACTGAGACACTGATTAGATTGATCGTACTAGATTGGGACTCATTTCAATTTTCCTAGACACGTATTAGGGTGAGGTCATTCGAGTTGGACTAGTTTCGATGCCACTCGTCCCACTTTAAGGTTGTAATACCGTAGCGGCACTAATTTGTAAGCACCAATTTCTCTGCAACTCATTTTGGTTCTTCGAGACACTAATTATGGTGATTGTACCCAATTGGGACTCATTTTGATTCGCATAGACACGCATTAGGGTGAGGTCATTCGAGTTGGACTCATTTCGATGTAACTTGTCCAACATTAGGGTTGTAATGTTCTAGAGGCACTAATTCGGGAGTAGCAACTTTTCTGCAACTAATTATTGTTCCCTGAGACACTAATTATAGTGATTGTACCTGAGTGGGACTCGTTTTTATTTGATTACACACATAGTAGGGTGAGCTCATTCGTGTTGGACTCGTTTCGATGCCACTATACCCGCAATAGAGTAATAATGCCCTAGCGGGAGTAGTTCGTTAGCACCGCTTCTCAACAACTCATTGTGGCTCATCAAGACACTGATTATGGTGATTATACCTGATTAGGACTCGTTTCAATTTCCTAGACACGGAGTACGATGAGGTCATTCGAGTTAGACTCATTTTTTTGCACAGATTCCCGCAATGAGGTGGTAATAAACTAACAACACTAATTCGGGAGCACCGACTTCTCTAGAACTCATTGTGGTTCACCGAGGCACTAATTATTGTGATTGTACCCAATTAGAACTCATTTCGATTTGCCTAGACACGCAATAGGGTGAGATCATTTGAGTTATACTCCTCTTGATGCACCGAGTTCCGCATTAGGGTTGTAATGCCCTAGCGACACTCGTTCGAGAGCACCAAATTTTCTTCAACTGATTGGAGTTCACCAGGACACTAATTAGGGGGGATTCTACCTGATTGGGACTCGTTTCAATGCAGCAATTCACGCAATAGGGTGAGGTGATTCTATTTGTACTCATTTCCATGTAACTAGTCCCGCATTAGGGTTGTAATACCTAGAGTCACTCATTCGGGAGCATCGATTTCTCTGCAACTCATTGTGGTTCGCCAAGACACTTATTATGGTGATTGTACCCGATTATGACTCATTTCAATTTTCCTAGACACGCAATATGGTGAGGTCATTCGAGTAGTACTCGTTTTGATGCACCAAGTCCCGCATTAACGTGGTAATGCCCTAATGGGACTCGTTCTGGAGAACCGACTTCTCTGCAACTCATTGTGGGTCACCGAGACACGAATTATTGTCATTATACTTGATTGGGACTTGTTTTTATTTGCCTATACATTCAATAGGGGGAGGTCATTCGAGTTGGACTCACCAAGATGCACCAGGTCCCACATTAGGGTGGTAATAACCTAGCGACACTAATTCGGGAGCATCGACTTCACTGCAACTCATTGTGGTTTAATGAGACTCTGATTATGGTGTTTGTACTCGATTGGGACTCATTTCGATTTGCCTAGACTCGCAATAGGGTGAGGTCATTCGAGTTTAGCTCGTCTCGATGTACCTAGTCTAGCATTAGGGTGGTACTTCCCTAGCGACACTGGTTCAAGAGCACCGACTGCTATGCAACTCATTGTGGTTCACTAAAACACTAATTATGGTGATTATGCCCATAGGGGACTCGTTTCGATTTTCCTATACATGCAACAGAGTGAGGTCTATCGAGTTGGACTCGTCTTGATGCTTAGAGTCTTGTATTAGGTTTGTAATACCCTAGCGGCTTTCATTCGGGAGCACCGACTTCTTTGCAACAGATTGGGGCTCACCAAGACACTGATTGTGGTGATTGTACCTGATTAGGACTTGTTTCAATTTTCCTAGATATGCAATATGGTGAGGTCATTCGAGTTGGACTCTTCTCGATGCACAAAGTCCTACTTTAGGGTGGTAACACCGTAGCGACACTTGTTCGGGAGCACTGACTTCTTCGCAACTGATTGTGCTTCATCGAGAAACTATTTTAGGGGATTCTACTTGAGTTGGACTCATTTCGATTGACCTAGACAAACATTAGGGTGAGGTCATTTGAGTTGGATTCTTTTCAATGCCACTAGTTCTGCATTAGGTTGGTAATGCCCTAGCGGCACTCGTTTAGGAGCACCGACTTCTCTACAACTAATTATGGTTCACCTGACACTGATTATGGTGATTGTACCTGATTTGGATTCGTTTCAATTTTCCTATACATGCATTAGGGTGAGGTCATTCGAGTAGCACTATTTTCGATGACACTAGTCTCACATTAGGGTGGTAATGCCATAGCGGCACTCGTTCGGGTGCACCGACGTCTCTGCAATTCATTGTGGTTCACCGAGATATAAATTATGGTGATTGTACTCGTTTGGGAATCGTTTTGATTTTTCTAGACACGAAATATGGTGAGGTCATTCAAGTTGGACTTGTTTCGATGCCACTATTCCCGCATTAGAGTAATAATTCCCTAGCAGTAGTAGTTCGCGAGCACCGCTTCTCTACAACTCATTCTGGCTCACTGAGACACTGATTGTGGGGATTGTACATGATCGGGACTCGTTTCAATTTCCTAGACACGGAATATGATGAGGTCATTCAAGTTAGACTTGTTTCTTTGCACAAAGTCCCGCAATGAGGTGGTAATAAACAAACTTCTCTATACAGAGTCCCGCACATAGTCCCTCAATTCGAGGGCACCGACTTCTCTACAACTCAATGTGGTTCACCGAGACACAAATTATTGAGATTGTACCGATTGGAACTCATTTCGATTTGCCTAGACACGCAATAGGGTGAGGTCATTTGAGTTATACTCCTCTTGATGCACCGAGTTCCGCATTAGGGTTGTAATGCCCTAGCGACACTCGTTCGAGAGCACCAAATTTTCTTCAACTGATTGGAGTTCACCGGGACACTAATTAGGGGGGATACTACCTGATTGGGACTCTTTTCAATGCAGAAATTCATGCATTAGGGTGAGGTCATTCTTTTTGTACTCGTTTCAATGTAACTAGTCCCGCATTAGGGTTGTAATACCCTAGTGTCACTCGATCGGGAGCATCGACTTCTCTGCTACTCATTGTAGTTCACCAAGACACTTATTATGGTGATTGTACCCGATTATGACTCGTTTCAATTTTCCTAGACACGCAATAGGGTGAGGTCATTCGAGTTGGACTCGTTTTGATGCACTAAGTCCCGCATGAAGGTGGTAATGCCCTAACGGGACTCATTTAGGAGCACTGACTTCTCTGCAACTCATTGTGGGTCACCGAGACGCGAATTATTGTCATTATACTTGATTGGGACTTGTTTTGATTTTCCTAGACATGCAATAGGATGAGGTCATTCGAGTTGGACTCGCCACGATGCACCGGGTCTGACATTAGGGTGGTATTAACCTAGCGGCACTAATTCAAGAGCACCAACTTCTCTCGAACTCATTGTGGTTCACTGAGACACTAATTATGGTCATTATATCTGAGTAGGACTTGTTTCAATACTCCTAGACACACAATAATGTGAGGTCATATGTGTTGGACTCGTTTCAATATAACTAGCCCTGCATTAGGGTTGTAATACCTTAGCGGCACTCATTCGGGAGCACCGACATCTCTACAACTCATTGTGGTTAACCGAGACACTGATTATGGTGATTCTACCAGATTGGGAGTCTTTTCAATTTACCTAGACATGCAATAGGGTGAGGTCATTCAAGGTGGACTCATTTCGATGTAACTAGTCTTGCATTAGGGTTGTAATGCCCTAGCGACACTCGTTCGAGAGCATTGACTTCTCTGCAACTCATTGTGGTTCACCGAGACACTGATTATGGTGATTGTACTTGATTGGGACTCATTTCGATTTGCCTAGACACGCAATAGGGTGAGGTCATTCGAGTTTGGCTTGTCTCGATGCACCAAGTCTAGCATTAGGATGGTAATGCCCTAGCGGCACTGGTTCGGGAGCACCGAGTGCTCTGCAACACATTGTGGTTCACTGAAACACTAATTATGGTGATTATACCCATTGGGGACTCGTTTCGATTTTCCTATACATGCAATAGGGTGAGGTCTATCGAGTTGGACTCATCTTGGATCTTCGAGTCTTGCATTAGGTTTGTAATACCCTAGCAGCACTCGTTCGGGAGCACCGACTTCTTTGCAACAGATTGGGGCTCACCAAGACACTGATTATGGTGATTGTACCTGATTAGGACTTGTTTCAATTTGCCTAGATATGCAATATGGTGAAGTCATACGAGTTGTACTCGTCTTGATGCACCGAGTCCTGCATTAGGGTGGTAACACCGTAGCGACACTTGTTCGGGAGCAGCGACTTCTTCGCAACTGATTATGCTTCACCGACAAACTATTTTAGGGGATTCTACTTGAGTTGGACTTATTTCAATTCTCCTAGACACACATTAGGGTGAGGTCATTTGAGTTGGATTCTTTTCAATGCCACTAGTTCCGCATTAGGTTGGTAATGCCCTAGCGGCACTCGTTTAGGAATGACTTCTTTGCAACTAATTGTGGTTCATCGAGACTCTGATTATGGTGATTGTACCTGATTTGACTCATTTTGATTTTCCAAGACATGCATTAGGGTGAGGTCATTCGAGTTGCACTCTTTTCGATGACACTAGCCCCACATTAGGGTGGTAATGCCAAAGCGGCACTCGTTCAGGTGCACCGACTTCTCTGTAACTCATTGTGGTTCACCGAGACACTAATTATTGTGATTGTACCCGATTGGAACTCATTTTTATTTGCGTAGGCACGCAATAGGGTGAGGTCATTTGTGTTATACTCCTCTTGATCCACCGAGTTCCGCATTAGGGTTGTTATGCCCTAGCGACACTCGTCGAGAGCACCAAATTTTCTTCAACTGATTGGAGTTCACTGGGACACTAATTAGGGGGGATTCTACCTGATTGGGCTCGATTTAATGCGGCTATTCACACATTAGGATGAGGTCATTCTATTTGTACTCATTTTGATGTAACTAGTTCTGCATTAGGGTTGTAATACCCTAGCGTCACTCGTTCGGGAGCACCAACTTCTCTGCAACTCATTCTAGTTCACCAAGACACTTATTATGGAGATTGTACCCGATAGGGACTTGTTTCAATTTCCCTAGACACGCAATTGGATGAGGTCATTCGAGTTGGACTCGTTTCAATGCACCGAGTCCCGCATTAAGGTGGTATTGCCCTAATAGGACTCGTTCTGGAGCACCGACTTCTCTGCAACTCATTGTGGTTCACCGAGACACTAATTATTGTCATTATACTTGATTGGGACTCATTTTGATTTGCCTATACATGCAATTGGGTGAGGTCATTCATGTTGGACTCACCACGATGCACCGGGTCCCACATTAGGGTGGTAATAACCTAGCGGCACTGATTCGAGAGCACCAACTTCTCTCGAACTCATTGTGGTTCACCGAGACCCTAATTATGGTGATTATATTTTAGTAGTACTCGTTTCAATTCTCCTAGACACACAATAGGGTGAGGTCGTATGTGTTGGACTCGTTTCAATATAACTAGCCCTGCATTAGGATTGTGATACCTTAGCGGCACTCGTTCGGGGCACCAACTTCTCTACAACTCATTGTGGTTCACCGAGAAACTAATTTTGGTGATTCTATCAGATTGGGACTCGTTTTAATTTACCTAGACATGCAATAGGGTGAGGTCATTCGAGGTGGACGCGTTTCGATGTAACTTGTGTCGCATTAGGGTTGTAATGCCCTAGCAACACTCGTTCGGGAGCATCAACTTCTCTGCAACTCATTGTGGTTGAATGAGACAATGATTATGGTGATTGTACCCGATTGGGACTTATTTCAATTTTCCTAGACATGAAATAGTGTGAGGTCACTCGAGTTTGGCTCGTCTCGATGCACCGAGTCTAGCATTAGAGTGGTAATGCCCTAGCGGCACTGGTTCGGGAGCACCGACTGCTTTGCAACTCATTGTGGTTCACTGAAACACTAATTATGGTGATTATACCCATTGAGGACACGTTTTGATTTTCCTATACATGCAATAGGGTGAGGTCTATTGAGTTGGACTTGTCTTGATGCTTCGAGGTTTGTAATACCCTAGCGGCACTCGTCCGGGAGCACTGACTTCTTTGCAACAGATTGGGGCTCACCAAGACACTGATTATGGTGATTGTACCTGATTGGGGCTCATTTCAATTTGCCTAGATACGCAATATGGTGAGGTCATTCGATTTGGACTCGTCTTGATGCACCGAGTCCTGCATTAGGGTGGTAACACCGTAGCGACACTTGTTCGGGAGCACCGACTTCTTCGCAACTGATTGTGCTTCACTGAGAAACTATTTTAGGGGATTCTACTTGAGTTGGACTCATTTCAATTGACCTAGACAAACATTAGGGTGAGGTCATTTGAGTTGGATTCTTTTCAATGCCACTAGTTCCGCATTAGGTTGGTAATGCCCTAGCGGCACTCGTTTAGGACTGACCTCTCTGCAACTAATTGTGGTTCATTGAGACACTGATTATGGTGATTGTACCTAATTGGACTTGTTTCGATTTGCCTAGACATGCATTAGGTCATCCGAGTTGCACTCTTTTCGATGACACTAGCCCCACATTAGGGTGGTAATGCCATAGCGACACTCGTTCGGAAGCACTGACTTCTCTGCAACTCATTGTGGTTCACCGAGACATGAACTATGGTGATTGTACTCGTTTGGGACTTGTTTCTATTTTTCTAGACACGAAATATGGTGAGGTCATTCGAGTTGGACTCGTCTCGATGCATCGAGTGCCGCATTATGGTGGTAATACCCTAGCGACACTCGTTCAGGAGCACCGACTTCTATGCAACTCATTGTGGTTACCCGAGACACTATTTAGGGGGATTGTATCCGATTGGTGACTCATTTTGATTTTCCTAGACGACATTATGGTGAGGTCATTCGAGTTGGACCCGTTTCAGTGCAACTAGTCCCGCATTAGGGTTGTAATAATTTAATTGTTTATTTTGTATATTTTTCAAAAACACTTTTTTTTTTAATTTTTAAGCTAAATAATCTTCCAAATAAAAATATTACTTGGAACAAATTTAGAGTTTATTTTACTTATAGATTTATTATGCCAGTATGACATTTACCAACTACGTAAGCTAAAAAAAAATTTTACTCAACTTTTCTAATAAAAAATATAAAACTCAAACTTAATTCTAATATTATTTTTAACATGATACTACCTGCACGTCTTGATTTGAATCACTATATCCAAAAAAAAATTAATAGCATGCATGTGGTAATTGGTAGGTAGCTTGTTGACCACATGTTAATTATAGTTTGCCTCCACACTTCATAATCAAATTAGAGGAATAAAGGTGAGAAGAAAGTTTGCCAAAAAAAAAAAGCTCTTGGTAAAAGCGTCCAACAATAACATATATGCCTTTTTTGGAATAAGAATGCTTGGGAGGAAAAAAAATGTATTAAAGTTTGCATGTATACTTACCTTGTGAGACCCACTTCATACAAGTTCTTTTTTCCGCACTTACTCTATTAATTTTGAATGTCAATAAATAAAATCCTTCCCAAAATACTCAACTAAAAGCATCAAAGGTATTATTTAAACAAGTCAGGAAAGAAGACATTACATTAAACTTCTCTAGAACCATAGTATTCAGATGGAGAGGAAAAAGACAGAAGAGTCTTGTGATTTTACAAGGCTATTTCGGAGCCACCAAGACAAAATGACAAGGATCCTAACTACGCAAGTGAGACTTCCACCAAAGGTTTGACCTCTGGATTCGAAGCACCTGGAGAAATTAACAAAAATGAATGTCGTTGTGGGAAGAGAAAGGTCATTTGTATTTCATGGACAAGGAACAACCCGGGAAGACATTTTAAAGCTCATGCATACTAATTAATTGTAATTTTTGCAAAACTAGAGTATAAATGTTGACTACTTACATTTGAAATGTTTTATACCATTGATATAGACAAAGTTTGACCAAGCGAGTTGTTGATACTTCAGTTGGTGTGAGACAAAGCTTTCTAATCAGGCAACCGAGTGCCTTTACACATTATTAGATCGTATTAATGTGGCTGAGAAAAAATATGACAAACTTACAGTGACTAATAGATTTCTGAAGACATTAACTGTGTGTTTGTATCTTATATTCATAACTTTTTTGTCTAAGTTCATGTTTTATTAACTTTGAGTATTTAGTGGTGAACCAAGTAGTGATTGGGTCTTTTGGTGTAGTTCTCCTATCAAGTTATGTGACAAGTAGGTCTCGTATTATGTGGTTTAATGAATTATGTTTAACTTGAGTTCCCTTTGAATTTGTGGAATGTGTTTGTCTCAGTAATTGATTTGTTGTACTACGAATACTTGACTTGCTTCATTTGTCTCATCTTTGTAAGTGACATTATTTTAATGATCACTAATGTTTTAAATTAGTGACTAATTTATCATATCAACTTTAAAACTAAATTGGCTCTAGCCACACTATGAAAATAACCCAATTATTAATAATATTATATAAATATGTTATCTCATAAAATGTAGACTTTATGAGGAAAATGGTAGTGAAATATTTTATTATGCATTTTAAAGCCAAGATTTGGTAATCTGTATGAGAGGTATTCATTTCTTCATATACTACCACAAAAATTGATAATCAGGTGGACGTAAATTAAAAAAATGTGACCAGAAAAACCACAATGTTAGCCACTACTGACAACTCTTTTTGGAAGCACTATTCCAATTGATCCTTTTTGGATTTATGTTACAGAACCATTTTTTATGTATTTTGAAAAGATGTAAAAGAACAAACTAAAGTAAATAGTTATATTAAAATTATCAAGTGATATCCTTATAAAGCAACAAGTCATATAAGTTAGCTAAAATGAAAATAAAAAAAACTAAACTAAGTTAATGTAAGTGAAACACTGTCACATAACTAAGTTGATGTAAGAGAAACATTGTCCCAAAAGAGGTAGGTTTCCACCAATAAGGTTAATCAGTGGTATTCAGCAAACAAAAAGGAAAACTATACAATCCATGTCTCAAAATCAAAGGAACAAAAATTCATAAATGCAAACTCTTAAGGACTAGTATCCCCAACATTCAGCTTACGTGCAACAGCGTATTTTACAGAACTTCGTGTCGGAGGTGAAATAGCGGGTATAATGTTGGCCTGCTTTGCTTTCTTTGTTGAGTACCACTTGTCACGGCTGTCCCAACTTGGACTGCGAATTGATTCCCGTTCAGACACATATTTTCCCATTGAATAGACCTCAGTCGCCTCACTTGAGGAACCAAATAAAAACTGAAAATGGTCCTCGCTTTCCCTCACAACTTGCTCCATACTTTTATTCAGCTCCTGTAAGACTATTTCATTACCGAAACAATATCGCTCACTAACAGCATCAAGCCGTGAATACAACTAAACTAACTGAGCAAACAAAAATTTTAAATTTCATAAAAGGGACTGCATTATTATAATTGGTTGAGTCTCTTACCTCATACACAATGTCATCCCCATCTCCTAACACTTCCATGTACTTTAAAACAGCAATCTCGAAGTCAAAGTCATTTTCTTGTTGGGGCAAGCCACTTTCAAAACCAATTGTAAATGTTGTGAATGTAAAACTTGAGTCCCACAAATATCAAATTTGAACAATGCATCCAGCGTGGCCAGCTGAAAAAATCCATCAATTTAACACAGAAAAGCAAGACAATCAATACATGTCTAAAAAATATTATTGCCTAATCAGTTTCATAAATTTTGAAATTACTAATTCTTTGGTATGTTCCACTATGACTTCCTTTCCAGACTCAGATTTCTTGGAGTCCCAAATTGTAGTTTTTTGGTTGGCCTTATCCACTCTTTCCATGAACCAATATACCACATTTGGACCCTCTTTAATAAAAACGGGGATCAACATCTCCACAATATTTTACTTAAAATTTTATGTAGTGATCTAATTAAAGAAGAAATTATTGAAAATTATGAGATCAAAGGAAATCTCAAAGAAAACAATATAAGAAATTACTCACCTTGTGACATCTACAAAAATCACCATAGTAATGTTGCTTCCATTTGTTTTTATAAGCTGCCCGACAAAATGGGAAATCATCACCAAGATATTTTTGCTGGCCAAAAAAAGATTACTGTATTAGAATTTAAGGCTATTACACTTGACTTTAAAAGAGCCAATCTACTATCCAAAAAGTTTTTAGCATAACCAAAAAGTTATTTCATTACTGAAATGTTAGCTGGCATGAACCACACCAAAGGTGTGGTGTTTGGATATTTGAGCCAATCCTTATAAGTCATGATTCTAGCAAACATCTAAGTATATAAAACACTATATACAACACATATGATCAACGAATAAAAAAATAAAAACTTGAACACCAAAAATTTGAGTCTTAACACTTACCTCTCCCCACACCATTTTCTCAGGCTTAAGTGACCTCATGCATACAGGATCCAATAGAAGATCCCCATAATCATACACTATATAGCTACCACATGTGAAGTTAGAAAATATTGCAAACATAAGAAAAAATTTGTTAGATTTAATAGCAACTACAAGAAATAATAATAGAAAATATAGTTAACTAACAATTAAAGACATAAAGTTTACCAAATCAACACTTACATGTCTTGAAGGGTAGGGTTGTAGATGCACTCAGCCAATTTGAATATCTGCATTGATACGACCATGGAAAGCTTGAAAGTGCCAATCACGATCCCTTCGTGTGACCGAAAATTGTCATAACCAATGATCCCCCACTTGTGTTGTTCTTTTGGTTGTTTAAAATGATCGCCCAAAACATTGACATCATCATAAAGATTGGTCAAATCCATTATATGTTCTACTCGTACTTAAGGCATAACATTTCCATCATTCTCTTTCGCACCCATAAAGCCCTCCTTTCGAGGGGCATCCACCACCGCAGTGTTGAAATTAAGGTGCTTAACCTCACTTGCAATTATATCCCTGATTTTCTCAGGTAATCTGCCAACCACGGCCATCATTGAATCCATTTGAGAATACACTTTCATATCCTTCATGCTTAAAAAAATTAACAACCTCTTTCACTGCAGAGTCCTCACTTGGATCCATTTCAGGGGGTTCATGAAGTTCGTCAATAACACAGACCTGCAAAAAAAATATATTGAATCAGATTCAACATTTAATCATTAACACTTTATGAAAAAAAAACATTAAAAAAAGGAGATCACTTACTCTTTTGCAGCCACTATAACCTCCATTGTCAAAGACATAAGTCTTCACTTGCTTGGTTTCCTTATCTGTCCAAAATCTTATCGGAGAAATACTACGGTCGACAGCCATATTTGGAATATCAATGTGATTGAAGAAAGTAACTGCAAAAAAATTAAATAGAGAAATCAATATTTTAAAATTTAATAGAAAAATATATTACTGATGAAATTGTGAGGAAAAATCTTTTCTTGCTATATTTCTATTCTTTTTGTACATCCTAGGACTAGAGATATATATAGGAAATACACACATAATTACATTAAACACAGAAATAGGAACCGATTCCTATTCTTAGGAATCTCAAAGATCAAACATTAATACCCTATTATTTTCTAACTGTCAACACTCCCCCTCAAGCTGGACTATTGATGAGTCCAAGCTTGTTTACAAGAAAATCAAATGTTTGTTCAGATAGTCCCTTTGTGAGAATATCAGCAAGCTGTTGATTAGCATGCACATATCTAATGCTTATAACTCCTCTGTCAATTTTTTCTTTGATGAAGTGAAGGTCAACTTCCACGTGTTTGGTTCTGTCATGATGTATAGGGTTATGTGCAATGTTGATAGTAGATTGGTTGTCACAGTAGAGCTGAATAGGGGCTTCATATTTAATCTTCAATTCTTCTAGTAGACGTTTGATCCATATAGCTTCACACACTCCATGAGCCATGGCTCTATACTCTGCTTCTTGCAACCACAGTTTGCTTTTTACTTCGTCATGTGGTTACATTCCCCCATACCATTGTGCAATATCCAGATGTAGACTTTCTATCATCAATTGAACCAGCCCAGTCTGCATCTGTGAACACTTCAACCTTCCTCTCAGTTGTCTTCCTTAAAAAAAGACCCTTTCCTGGAGTTTGCTTGAGATATCTCAGAATTCGATACACTGCATTGAGATGCCCCTGACACGGATCATGCATGTATTGACTGACTAGACTCACTGCAAAAGCAATGTCGGGTCTAGTATGTGAGAGGTAGATGAGTTTTCCTACCAGCTGTTGGTAGTTCCCCTTGTCAACTGGACTTCCTTCAAACATTTTCCTTTTGTCTCCGAGCTCAATTGGAGTTTTGCTGGGTCTGCTTCCGAGCATTCCTGTCTCCTTTAGAAGATCTAGAGTGTATTTTCTCTGGGACACATAAATACCATTTTTACTTCTAGCAAATTCCATACCCAGAAAATATTTGAGAGCACCGAGATCTTTGACTTCGAACTCCTTTGCCAACATTTCTTTGATTGAGTTTATCTCCTCAATGTGATTACCAGTGATAATTATGTCATCAACATATACGATTAGTACCGCAATTTTTCCACTTCCTAAGTGTTTGACAAAGAGAGTGTGATCAGTCTGGCCTTGTATGTATCCAAGCCCTTTGACAACTTTCAGGAGACGATTGAACCATGCTCGGGGAGATTGTTTCAAGCCGTAGAGAGATTTGTTCAGTTTGCAAACTGTGGTTGTCTTGAGAGATTCTTCAAATCCCGGAGGCTGACTCATATACACTTCTTCAAGTTCCCCATTCAAGAACGCATTCTTTACATCAAGTTGATGTAATTCCCAATCCATGTTAACCGCTAGTGAGAGTAGAACTCTGATAGTGTTGAGTTTGGCAACTGGAGCGAATGTTTCTTTGTAGTCAATTCCATAGGTTTGCGTAAACCCCTTGGCAACTAACCGAGCTTTGTACCTCTCAATAGATCCATTTGCATTGAATTTGATGGTGAACACCCATTTGCACCCTATTACCTTCTTGTCTGGCGGTAACTCTACTAATTTCCACGTTCCATTATGTTTAAGTGCTCTTATTTCTTCAAGCACTGCTGCTTTCCACTGAGGAGAATCAAGAGCTTCTTCGATATTCCTGGGAATCACAACATTTGATAGATTCGAGGTGAAAGCTTTAAATGGAGATGACAATTTCGAGTAAGAAATGAACTTTGAAATGGGGTGTTGGGTACTTGATCTGGTTCCTTTCCTTAATGCAATAGGAATATCTAGATCTGACTGTTTGTTAGATGGGAGAATACCTGAATCTTTTGAGGGAAGCGGTTCCATCACCGGATTGGGCGTTTGACTGTGCTGAGGATTCATAACTTGTTTATTTCTCCTAGAATACACCCGAAGCTCATTTTCTTGTTCAGGAGGGAGAGTCTGGATATCTGGTTCAGAAGAAAGTGGAGTGGAAGAGGTAAATGGAAAAGTTGTTAAGGGTAATTCTAACCCCCATGACCACTGAGCTTCTTGCTGGTGATGGTTGGACTACCCCTGAAGCGATGTGGGGGCGAAGTAAGGAGTATCCTCGAAAAATGTGACGTCACATGAGATGAATGTTTTTTTGGCGATGGGACAATAACACCGATAACCTTTTTGGGTAGGAGAGTAACCCAAAAACACAGTCTTAATGGCTCTAGGATCAAATTTACTCCAATGGTGGGAGTGAACATGCACAAAAGCAGTGCAACCAAATACTTTAACAGGGAGAGTATTTGTAGAGATGTGAGGATGTAGAGATTGAAGAATAGAATATGGTGTTTTGAACTGAAGGGGTCGACTAGGGAGGCGATTAATGAGATAAGCAGCAGTAAGGATGGCGTCGCCCCAAAGATGTTTAGGTACATGCATAGTGAACATAAGAGCACGAGCTACTTCTAAGAGATGGCGATTTTTGCGTTCAGCAACTCCATTCTGTTGCAGAGTATCAACACACGAGCTTTGATGGACAATCCTATTTTTGAGAAGATAGGGACCAAGAGTGGTATTGAAATATTTAGTACCATTGTCGGTACGGAGTATTCTTATAGATGTTTGGTACTGTGTTTGGATCATTTGATGAAAATTCTGAAAAATTTGGCATGTTTCAGACTTACTTTTAAGAAGATAGACCCAAGTGAGACGTGTGTGATCATCAATAAAAGAGATAAACCATCGCTTACCATGAGAAGTATTGACCTTGGAAGGTCTCCATATGTCACTATGAATCAGAGAGAGAATGGGTTGGAAGGTGTATATTTTTTGTGAGGGAACGAAATTCGTGTGTGCTTGGCAAATTGACAAATATCACAATGAAAATCAGTAATATTCTTATTTACAAAAAACGATGGGAATAAGTGTTTTAAATATAAAAAACTTGGATGCCCAAGTCGACAATGCCATAACATAATTGTTTTTGAAACAAACGATGAACTGGAACAAGAATTAGAAATAGAACTTGAACCCAAACGTAGTAGAGAAGAGAGCTCGTTAACTGGATGTTGCCTTTCAAAGAAATAAAGTCTGTTACGAACCCTAGCACTGCCAATCATCCTCCCAGATGATAGATCCTGAAATTGACAAGAATTTGACATGAATTTAGCGAAGCAATGATTGTCACTGGTTAATTTTTGGACAAAGATTAAATTGCATTTCAAAGAAGGAACATAGAGTACTGATTTAAGAATGAGGTCAGCAGATAATTTAATAGTGCCTATTCCAACAATAGGAGAATGGGTGTCGTTTGCAATTGTGACACTAGATTTAGTGGAACATGGAGAATAAGTATCAAACAAATGTGGTAAACCTGTCATGTGATCAGTGGCGCCCGAATCGATGATCCATGGTGTGTTGGAGGTGGAAGAAAAATTACCAGAGTGTGCAACAGAGGCACTATGAGTCTCAGGACCGGAACTGGGGTTTATGGATGATTGACTCAAAAGAGTGTATAGGTGGGCAAGTTGTTCCTTACTGAATGAAGGGATACCAGCACTATTCTGATCATTGGTGCTCTCAGTTTGAGTTTGATAGGCCTTTCTTTCATTTTGGCGGCGAGGGGTCCAATTGGGTGGTTTACCATGGATAACCCAACAAGTAGATCGAGTATGACCGTGACGTTGACAGTGATCACACCAAGGCCGATCACCCTTACGATTAGGTCGAGGGTCAGGAGTAGATCTGCCATGTGGTGGAGGGCCAGATTTTGATACGAGAGCTGAGCTTTCAATGGGCTGCAGGTCAGGAGTAGTGAGCATGACACGACGACGTGCTTCTTCACGTCTAACCTCAGAGAAGGCTTCTTCAGTGTCAGGAAATGGGGCACGACCCACCAGACGACCTCTAACTTCATCAAGATTATTGTTTAACCCCGTAAGAAATTCAAAAACTCGTTCTTTCTCTAACTGCTGCCGCTGGATTGTAGTGCAGTTAGCACATAGTGGTGTGGTATCCAGATACAAATCGAGCTCCTGCCACAAATCATGTAAGTCGGAAAAACATTGGGTAACAGTTTGATTACCTTGCTTGATTTCTTTAAGCTTGGTACGGATTTCGAAAATCTGAGAAGCGTTACCAAGGTCATAATACATTTTTCGGGCAGCATCCCACACCTCCTTAGCAGTCTTAAAAGAACAGATATCTGCGGCTGATTTTTGAGTCCATTGAATTAATTAACCATGCAAGTACAATAGAATTTTCAGCTTGCCATACCTTGTATGTAAGATCATTGAAAAGAGGTGCAAGGAGATCACCAGTAATGTATCCTAGTTTACCACGACCACAAATAACAAGTTTGACAGATTGGGCCCATTGTAAATAATTTTTGCCATCAAGTTTATGGGCTGTAATATTAAGTGAATCACTATCAAGGTTATAAAGAGAGCCCATAGACCCACTGGGCTGAGTGTGGGCTGAGTTGGGGTTAGGGTTACCTTCATTGGGCTGGGTTGAGTGAGGCCCAATATTTTGAGAGGTAACTTCCTCACGATTCGACATCACAGAGAGAAGCAACTGGAGGGCTACGGGGCCGAGAGCTTCTGTGCCGAGAGTGGAGCCGAGAGCTTCTGAGGGCTACGGGGGTCCGACTGTAGCGCCGCCGGACTGGACTGCTGCCGGATTGGATTGGCCGAGACGCTGGAGATGACGCCGGAGAGGAGCAACTGGAGGTTGAGCGCCGGAGTGGAGCGACTGGAGGTATTGCAGGTCTGGAGCAGGTGCCAAATGACTTTGCCGGAGGTCTAGAGTGTCGCCGGACTGGTTTGCGACTGGAAGGAGGGACGACCGCCGGAAAAAATGGAAGAAAAACTGAGGGTGGACAGAATCGAGCCTTATGGCTCTGATACCATGATGAAATTGTGAGAAAAAATCCTTTCTTGCTATATTTCTATTCTCTGAATATATTTTTGTACAACCTAGGACTAGAGATATATACAGGGAATACACACATAATTACATTAAACACAGAAATAGGAACCGATTCCTATTCCTAGGAATCTCAAAGATCAAACATTAATACCCTATTATTTTCTAACTGTCAATAATTACATACCTGAAAAAAAAATGTTGTGCATCCTTTTGCATGAATCAAACGACCATCTTGGTAGTTCCCCACAAATTTCATTAATGCAATGTATGCATGAGTTGCCCAGGTTTGGGACTTGATCTTATCGGGACCAGTGACAGGACTTATGTAACTAGAACACATTGTGATTCTCGTTCCTGTAACCAAGATGCTCCGAAGGATCACAAGGACAAAACTTGCCAAGAAAAAGGTATCAGCCTCGCTATAATCTAGCACCTGCTTCTCCAAAGTTGTCAAGCTGATTCTGGTTTTACCCTTCATTAATTTATCCTTCAACTCAGTCTCATCAACCTTTGCTTCAATGTCGACCAATACATTCCCACCAGGAAGCTCCATAACACGTTGGAAAATCCTCGGGGACATTGGCACCTTCTTCCCGTATATATTAAAGCAGTTGCCACCAACATCCACACAGTCAAAGAGCCATTTCACCAACTCACTATATATAGGGGGGTAATCTGCCCTAAAATATGCACCAAATCCGGCCCCTCGTACCATTGCCTTCTGCTCGTCCGATACATTATCCACTATCCTCACAATTGATCATTTCGCGTGAAGAAACTTTAAAACCCTCTTCATCATCTTCATTGTGGTCCTCTTCTTCATTTTCATAACTCTCATCCAAATCAGAAGGTGCAATCTCCTTTTGCTTCTGAGACTTACTTGTAGAACCCAAATTGAGAGCGGCCTTCCACTTTCCAACAAGAACCTTCTGCATCTAAGAGCATGAACAAAATGACAATTAAAAATTTATCATATGTAATAGGTATGGTGTAAAAAAATTTAAATACTAAACATGAACCCATACCTCAGCATTTTGTAGTCTATTTTTGCTCTCTTAATAAAGTCTCCATTCGATCTTAGTAAAGTCTCCATTCGATCTCTTGCAGATTGAATTTGTGCCAAAGTATCTTTCCGGGAAATCAAAGAATATTGATACAATATGTAAGTTAAAACCACTTAATATCTTCAAAAATAAATATCCAAATACCAATTTACCAATAATGCTCAAGGAAAACTCACATGAATTTTGTCACTTCGTCTTTTTTTCTTCATTTTTTGCAGTTGTTCCCCGTTTTCGTTTAATTGACGTTTCCCTAGAAATAAAAACAACAAATTATAGAGTATTCAATTTAAAATTGGGCCCAAACTAGTATCTCAATATCGTCAAATAAATAAAAGTAACCAATTTTAAATACAGAAAAGCATAATTAAACACATGCTATTTTATTGACTTACAATAAGGCAACTTCACAAATAAAGAGATATAGTTCTATTTAAGTACCAATGTTATGTTCCCCTTGCAAATTAATCACAACATTAATTATAAAATTTACGAAAAAAATTATGTTTGTGTGAATATATTGAAAACTACATACACGACCATACTTGTAAATTTAAGCCTTGAATATACAAATGTAAACATAAAACTTTTTTTAAAATAGTAACAATAAATCATATCCTATCTACACTTCCTAAATGACCATTTTCACATTGCTATAGGAATAATAATATGTATAAAATCTGTCAAGTAGTAATGAATTGTTAAGGCAAATAGTTTCTAAGTTTCAGAATTTACCAAGCCTTGAATATAAATAGGGCATAACTGAATATGATTCTGTTCATCGAAGCTGATAGATTTAAAGTGACAACAAAATATTTTGCATTCTAAAATTTACTTCATTTTAAAAAAACATGTTCTAGAACTAAATTTGACTAAAAGATAGGACAGTCAAAGAAAAAAATTTGCCAAACTCGAAAGTGATAAATTTTACAAATCAAAACTATATAAAAAGCTTAGGTCATATCATAAGAACAATTTATATGCATTTTTAAATTTCGAACAAAACCAGGCAGATTTCAATAATCTTTTAAAAGCTTAATTTTAAATCCATCAATCATACAAATAGACAAAAAAAAAAAAATTACTAACACTAAAAATATTACAATCACTACCCAACAATGAGTAAAAAAAGCTCACCGATTGAGTCAAATGATTCCAATATGGCCACAAGAAACTTCACTTGGCCCACCAAATCCACCAAAGGTACTAATTGTCGACCTCACCTGTGGAGAAATGTATAATTTATAGTTAACGACATTATTTGTGGAAAAAAAATGTTGCCCACAACATTCACTGAAACTACAAAAACTCATAATACAAAAGCAAACTCTTTGGAATAACACTTGATTCACAAACATCAGCTCTAACAAGAACCAATAACATATGGGAAGTGGGGATTCCCTAATTCCAACAGAATTCAGCACAGATCATAAATACATCAGGTCAATTACATAAAAAGAAATACCAAAGCAAAAAGTTTCTATTAAGGGCTTATATATACGCCCAAAATTAATTTGGTTGTGGCTCATCTCCAAGCTAAGCTATACCAACCAAAAATCAACATAAATCTATAATTCATTCCTTAAACAATGAGTAAATGGCTCATCAAAATCCAAAATCAGAACTGACCCAATCATATGTCACATATCACTTTAAGCATGCACATATGACCCAGTTGAATTTGGTTAGTTAGTAAAGTGGTGAGTCTTTTTTTCCCTGTAATTATCCCCTTTAAAACACAGGGTGGAAATTCATTAAAAGGAAGTTGAACCTAATATAAATAACAACAAACCCAGTAACGGCGAAACAACCCTATGACTGGGCAAACACAGCAAACAACAACATGAACATGACACTCACAAGAAAAAACTGGAGTTATATTCTATCAACAAAACAATAAACACCACAATACATAGACATTAGGGACTTAATCATTAGTTTAGACTGACAAAAAACAAAAGCCATTTGAACAAAGTGTTGGTATATAATTAGAAAAAAAAATACAATTTTAATGATTATTTGATCACAAATCCAAAAATAGTTTGAAAATAAACTGAATACTATACATGCAACCTAAACACAAAATGTTTAGCCTAAAAATAACAATGTTCTACTGACCCTAATCGGTTTCATCAAAATAATAACAAAAATAATTATTATTTTTAAAGCTTCAACTTTGGACCATTATCAATCAACCCACATCTAATGCCATTTTTTCTCAACTGTAGAGGTAAACAAAAAAAAAACAAAAAAATTGAAAAAAAACATCTTACCAAGACCCCTTCAAATCGAACTATCCTTTCCGAGGACCTACGCAAGAAATACCTCACTCTAGCAACTGTAACTCCGAACTTCTATCAATGGCAGAAGGAAGAATTTTGTTGAATAAAATGAGGAAGAGGAAGTGGAAAGACAAAATAACTCCCACCTTCTCTTTAAGATTGAAATACAAAAAGAAATATTAGTTGAGTGTAACTGGTAGAAAGTAAGTGAAGCACTCATTGCTTTTAGGTTGCCCCTACAATTGTAGCCTGTCAATTGCCTTTCAAGTGTCAGTTTGTTCGGAACACTCACTCATCGCCCTAGCCACACGATGGAAACATTTTAACAATTACATTTTTTAATGCCCAGGATCTAATTTTCTTAAACATGCTGCCAACTCTTGGATTGGAAACACAATATCCTACGTCAAGGAATGTAATACGAGACCCGTCCCGCCTCTGTACCGGGCGGGACATCATCTGGGTCCATATATATAAAAAGCTAACTGGTACAAGACTAGTGCGTGGATGAGTTGGTTGGCCCACATGCAATCAGTCCTTTCAAATCCAAGATAAGTTTTTTTCTTTAAATTTTTTATTTTTTATGTTTTAAAATCATTTTATTTTTTTCATTTTTAATTTTATAAAGAATTTACCTTCACATATATTTTAGAAAATTTATTTATTAATTATTGTGATTGTTGTGTATAGATATTATGTTTCTGTAAAGTTTTCTTAAGTCTACGTGAAGGTTTATTTACGATGATAACTAACAAGTTTGAATAAATAACTGTACCTTTAATATCAGTGAATTGTTTTTTTAAGAAATTAATAAATTATTTTAATTGCTCATTCCTTTTTAGATATTATTTATTTATTTATAAAAATTAATATTTTTATCAGTATTGTGGCATTCAATACTATTGTATGTATTTTTTTTCAACATTTATTTAATTTCATTTTATGAATATATATATTTTGTTTATTTGGTGTTAAAACAGGGGTACGAAGATGAAGATGATGTTCTTAATTTTGATCATGAGATTCTAAAAGTGGAGGTTTTTTAGCTAGTTAGATGCTTCTCTTTTTAGCTCCTTAGGCCATCTTCTACCAATAAACATCAAACCCAACTTCAACTTCAAAAAGTCAAAATTTGGTTCTTCAACCAAGCACTAACTTCACCTTTTATTTTGATGGTATTCCACTGTTTAACATCAATATTGATGTTACAATATTTGTTTGCTGCAAGGGGGTAAAATTTTACATATATCCCTATTTCCAATTAATAATTACATACATATTTTTTATTAAATATATTAATTTAATTATTCTTTTATTAATTTTTGTTACTTTTTAATTTTTTTATATTAAATACATTTTTTTTAAATAATGTTTAATATTCATAATATAGAAATTTAAGTTAAGTTCATTATTAATAATTTTTTATATTTTCTTATTGTTATAAAATCATTATTACTTAATTATACATATATCAATGTTAATATATAATATTATTATTAGTTAAATTTTTTTTTTTTAGTCAAGAAGAAATAGCTTCATTGAACAAACAAGCAATTACAAAACAAGAGCAAAACTGCCCAACAACCAGCAAAAACCAAACAGCTGCACCATCAAATTACATACAAGAAAGCTTCTTTAATAAAAGCTTGATATGAGGGAGAGTCTTTCTACTATTAACATTCACTAATCTGATTTGAACTAAGGATATAATGTCTTTGGCTATACATTTTGCTGAAAGAGAATAACCATCATAGATGCATCTGTTTCTATTTCTCCAAATTTGGTAAACCACAGCTGCAAGGATCATGTTAATAACCATGCTCATACTATCATTATGCCCAAAACTGAGTCTCAAGGTCCAGTCCGAGAAACTGGTGGCCCAGGCATGAAATCCAAGCCACGAGAAAATGCAGGTCAGAACTTTCCTGGACAGGCAGCACTCGAAAAATAAATGGCCATGACTCTCCCTTTGGTCTTCACAAACGGGGCAGAGAGTGCTCTCAATATGAATATTACACCTGGTCAAGTTATCTCTAGTTAGTTAAATTATTATTGATGGTTAAAAAGAATTAAAAAATAAATATTCTTTTGTGAAGTAAAAATTGTAGTGAAATTTGAAGTAACGACTAGAGATGAAATAAAAATTTGAAGTGAAAATGTGAAAAATTAAAATTAAACTAGATTTATAATGAAGTAGTGATTAGAGATGGCCTTGGAGTTTAGAGTTTGACCTTAGGGCACCTCCAGCCTTGCCTTTAAATTCACTTTTACTTCATTTTGAAGGCAAAATCCTTCTCCAATCACACTTCAACTTTATCTTCAAAATGGAGAAATGTACTTTTCAGCTTCATTAATAAAGATGACACTATTCATTTAAACCCAAACTACATTATTATAAAATGATTATTTTATAAGAGAATTATTATTTAAATATTTTTATCAATATTATTAACTATATAATATTAGTATGTATTGATTAATTAAATGTTATATTGATGATTAGGATGAATAAAAGAAGAACATTCTTTTTTTAAGTAAAATTTGAAGTAATGGATTGGAGATAATATAGTAATTTAATGTAATAAAATGGTAAAATTGTAGTGCACCAATATTTTTTATTTTATTATTTGTTCATGTGTTTGGATTATTTTTATTTTAATTTAATTATTTAAGTGTTAAGTGTATAAGGGTTTGAATTAATTTTTCTTGTTTTATTTATTTGAATTATTGTGATTGTGTGTGTGGTTAGTAGTCATAGGCTTACTGGATTTTGTGTGTGTGCAAGTACATGGAATGCATGGTGAGTATGCAAGAGAGTGCCATGAACCTAGACTAAATAGTGGGAATGTAAGTAATTTCCCCTATTTTTAGAAAGACTATCAATTGGAGAGTTCAAGAAGGCTTGTGTTCACGCAAATGAGAAATGGTAACAATTGTGAAAGAGAGAGAGACGGTGGTGTGAGATTGAAGAGGAAGGAAATGAGATCTTTCCTTATTTAATTCTTGTCATCTTTTCTGGATTTGAATTTAAAGAAAATAAAATAATGGAAAGTGATTATGGGAATTGATTTCTATTAGTTGTCCTTGGTTATTTTTGGGTAAGTAGAATTTGAGAATTAAATGGGAGCTGTGAGTGTGTGTGTGTTGGCCAATTATTGAGAGTGAATGGAAGACTTGCGCGGTCGGTCAACTAGGGGAGAAGTTTCATTTTTCTTGATGAGTCAATTACTTGATCTTAGGATAGGGAATCAAGGGGAGGAAATTGAGGCCATAATTTGGTGATTTGTTCTTAGGGTTCGGGTAGGGTGATAAGAGGAAAGTAGTGAGACCTCTTGGCTCATTTGAAGTGGTGGCCGGGCATCTAGAGAGAGAAAGAGAGAAGGAGATTCGTGAGGTATAGAGAGAGAAGGAGAGAAAGAAAGAAAGAATGAGGAAGAAAAGGAGGGTCTCGAAATCCATAAGGTATGTATTGAGGTTTATGATTTATTCTTCTTCTTCTTCTTCTTAGTTCTAAGCATGTGAAAATTCATTGTGGTGCTAAGTGAATTTCTCAAGAACAATTGTTGAAGCTTTGGTTTAGGGTTTGGTCTACAAGGGTAAGATCATTCTTCTTAGACTCTTATGTTTGGTTGATTAGATTTTTCATTTTGGTTGGCCAAATAGTTTGATGTTTATGCTAAGGTGTAGGAATTGATAAATCAAGAGGAGATAGTTTGGAATTCGGCTTGTGTGTACTTAAGGTGGGGAAGGATTTTGCCTTGATGTGGTGTTGATTTTTGGGTTTCTTTTGCAAGTGTTTTTTTTTAGAATATTTAGGATTTTTTTATGTGTTATGATGTGTGAATGTTTTGTATTTTACTTACGTCTAGAAACATGCATGTGAGATTTGATTTGATTTTAATTGATTTTTCTATAAATTGTTGATGTTTTGGAATAGGAACATGTTAGGGTTCCATGAAAATCTTCTAGAGTTTTGATTTTTATTTGTTGAAAGATTAATATTGGAATATTGTTATTTCTTTAAATCTTGATGTTTTGATAATTAAAATACGAATTGGAAATAGAAACATGCATGTAGGATTTTTGGCCTAGGTGTTTTCAAAAATGAATATGAAATTTTTATTGCTCCTTGTTGTAAATCTTAAAAGCCATTTATTATGATATATGCTTATTTGTAATATCTTAGAGTATTATGATATGTGGGCTTGACCTATTTTGTATGGTAGGGTTTAGAATGGTTTGATTTTGTTAGTTGATTTGTTTTGTATGCTAGTTGTAATATTAAGATGCATAATGTGTAGAAACATGTTAGGTTAATTTGTTAAAAATTGTTGAAAAGAATTATGAGTATGTTTGGAATATTGTGTGAATTTATGCTTGCTTATTTTTATTGTTTTTAGAATGATGATTTGTAAAAGTAGTTTAAAAGAAAGCAAAATATGTCTTGAGTTCATATTTTAAAACTAAGATGAGAAAATGTGTAATTTTGTACATGTGTCTTGTATTTTTTTTTAATATGACATATGTTGAAATTTAGCACTTAAAGGTTGTGAAATTTGGAACTCAAAAGTGCTTAAAATTTGGTTTTTTTGAAAATGTACATAGTGTGAGTTCTTTTTGCCAAATTTAAATAATTATGAATAATGTGATTTTACAACCTAACAATTTCTAGAAAATTAAAATAAATATGTCACATATATTAGTTTGAAAAAATATTATTTTCTTAATTTTGCCAAATTCAAAAGGGAGCTTTAAATAAAGTTAAATAATAATGAACAAGTTTATATTTTGTATAACTTAAGCTATGATCATTATGAGTAAAAGAAATTTTTGAAATAAAATTTATGTATGGCATTGGTAATGTTTTAAGAGAATAAACAATAGCAACTAAGTTGGTAATCTATTTTGAGATATTTAATGATTGCTGAATTTTTGTAAAATTAACAAGAAAATAAAGAAGTTAATATTTCCAACTTTAAGCAAGTTTTTGAGAATTTTCTCATGTATGCATGTTCCATGCAAGAGTATTTTTACACCAATTACATGTTATGTGACTAAATTCATGATGCTTGTTTTAAAATCATTAAGGATTAACTATTAGAAATGTCATTATTCTTTTATGATTTATGTGAGGCGTGGTGTATGATTTTTGTTAGAGCTAAGTTGTAGTGCATCTTCTATGAGTTAGGTGCCATGTGTGCATGGCTCATGCTCACGAGAGGTATGATTGTAAGTTTATGTGTAGCTTTACTTGATATTAAGATGAGTGTTTGATTGATTATTCTAGGCTTGTTGTGAAGCTATCTCACAATTTTAATAGCTTGGACTTGAGTTGAGGTAAGAAAGTTAGTTAGATTCTTATGTACTGTTGACGCGGTTTTTCGTCAACAGTGAATTATGTATAAAGCTGTGATAGATTAGTGCTTAATGATAAACCGTAATAAGGAAAATGACACTTAGAAATGCTAGAAACGAAATATCAAGAACACTCGTTCCTTTTTACGTGGTTTGGAGGCAAAAATCCCCCTGGTCCACGAGTCTGTATTATTATTGTATATCTATCTATATTTTGACAGAGTATTTACATTACAGAGAAAAAACCCAACCCCTTACCCTATCCAAGACCTTGGTATTTATAGAAAAACAAGTCATGGGTAAGTGTTGGGGCCATCACGTGAATCTAAATCCCTCCTGTGACCTGTCTTGCACTAATGATGAATATTACAATTTATATTAAGGTATGGTCTAATCATTAGGTAAAACTGATCATGGGTCGTCTGGCATAATCGGACATGTGATATACGATCATGCACGTTTATGTTACGTTTCCAAGAATTCAGGGATAAACAAACATGTGATGTCTGATCACGCACGTTTATATAACGTATCCTAGTTTATAAAGTTCTTTGGAAATGGCAGATCTCTAGTGTACCCCGAGCTGAGCGTAGCGTCAGCTCGTGCATATGGCTTTGTATTCATCAGCTCGTGCTTTTTACCTGGAGAATCATGCTGTCCTTGCTGAGGAAACACGAGCTTGTGAATCATCTTTAGTTCTTGGTTAGCCAGTTGTCCCGAGCTATCTAGGAGGCTCGTGCTGAATTTCAGGACGTACATTTGCCCCCCAAGTCCCTGCCCGTGTGCTATAGCATCATTCTCTGACTTACATGGCGGTGACTTTTAAACTTCTGTTGCGATTATCCATGTTTTCCCATTACTTGAGTACTGGACACGTGGAATGCCGTTATTGGCATCTGTTTGGGTTTCGAGGATTGCATTAATGGCCTGGCCAACTTTTTGCCGTCGTTTCGTCTTTCGAAACACTATCCTCGGATCTTGTATCGGTTTGATCGGACGATCCACGTTGCTTTATGCCTTTTATGTATAAATAAGGTTGACAATTTTCTTTATTCCTTTTACATATAAATAAGGTTGGCAATTTTCAGGACTCACCACTTTTCATTTGAAAATTTTCTACATCTTCTCTCTTCTGCATCTCCAACCTTTCTTCTTTTTCAGAAGGATCCGAAAACCCTCTATGGCAAAGAACCTCAGGAGACCCGCTCGCTCAGGAGTCTTCCAGGAACTCTCCCTTGCAAAGTTTACCCTTCTCAACTGAAGAACATACTCTAAGTCTTTTAATTTTGTCGAAAACAAATTTTCTTTTACTAGTTTCTGGGTTTTCTTCCCTTTCCCTTTTTTTATATATGTCATGCCTATCTACACTTCTCCATAGTCTATATTAGATTATTCCACGAATATTTTTGGCACATAGGCTTCGACTTAGGTTTATTTAGCAGGTCTTAAAACATTCCTAGAATTGTGATGTTCATAAAACTGGGTACTTTTTGGGTAAACCTAGGCAACATACGAGGGATTTTAGGAAATACCCCCTCAGGATATAGAAGATGAAAGGATTTTAGGGTTAGAAACTAGGTTGCTTAGGGGCTACGCTTCTTGGATGGTTTTGCTATTCAATAAGAAAAGTGGCTTGATTTTCAGACACACGTATCCCTAAACATCAGGGACCTGCTAAGAAACCTAGGCACATAGCATGGGTAGCACGTGGCATCACGCCACGGGTTGAGATTATCTCAGCTCGTGTATTAAAAAACACCAGCCTTCCTTTGTGCTTTCTTGCCTTTATAAAAATTCTAGGTCGTCTACTAAGTGATTCATCGTTCTTGTTCGCTAGGCGATCAGATGGCGCCCAAAAAGAACGTATCCAAAAAGAGTGCAGCTGGCTCATCATCCCACCAAACCAACATGGGGAATGAGGTTGCCGCAGAGTCCCCAATCCCCCAATTTGGCCCCGTGGTGGATAAGGAGGTCGTGGTCGGACCTGATGCATTCTTTAAGGCAGAGAGAATAGCCTCCAAGATCACAACTCAGGGAAGGGTCAACAAAATAATGTTATCCCACAACATCGAGGTCGGGACTGGCGTCCTCATTGCCCGACCTCCATTTGAAGGGGAGCGGAGCTGCGCACCACTCCAGGATGACTTCGCGGCCTGGAGTGATGAGCACCTAAAGGCAGGGGCCTTCCTCCCCCTTGACCAATACTTCGTCGACTTCCTCAATTACGTGAAGCTAGCGCCGTTTCAGCTCCCCCCAAATTCATACCGACTGCTGGTGGGGCTAAAGTACCTTTTTCTAAAGCAGATGTGGGAGGTCCCCAATCCTGCGGATATTCTTTATTTCTTTTGCCTCAAGACCAGTCCGGATCAACGGGGAAGAGGCGACGAGTTCTACTATCTAACCCGATTCCCGAACTCACCTGCAGTCATCGAGCTGCCCAGCCATCCCAACGACTTTAAAGATCAGTTCTTTATGTTGAATGGGTTTCGCAACTGTGAACACCGATATTTCAATCGTCCTCATAAGTCTTCTTTCCTTTCATAGCTCTTGAAATTATTCTCTTCATACTTAGAGTCTTCTCGCATGTATATTGACTGGAGTATCTTTGTGCAGCCATTTTTGTGAGGACGGCCAAGTCTGTGACCCTTGGGGGTCAATACGATACTTTGGCGGGGCTTCTGCCCAGTGAGAAGGACTACCGCCAGCTCGTGTATGATGACACGATGTTGGCGTGTAAGCTAATTATCAAAGGCCAGACTCTGGACTTGAGAAGGACTCGGGCCAACTTCCCAATAGCCCGCGAGTTGGTGCCTATCCCCGAGGGGGGTGCTGAAGCCGACAAAGGCAAAGAGCAAGAAGAAATTGAGGTGTCACTCATGCGAAAGAGGCGAGCTCTTGAGACCGCTCGGGACCCTGATGTGGAGCGAGCTTCATCGGGGGCAGCAGCCAGCCCCTCTGGCTAAGGTAACCCATACCCCTTTAGGGATTTAGATAGGGTTGTCGCCGACCTTAGGCTAGTTAGGTTTAACCCGAACCAGCTCGTACACCACCACCCCAATGACCCCGACCATAACATAACCTTGCTTCAGTGTGTGGATCATTTAGTGGTTCGCCACGACATGGGCCATCCTAAGGGAACTATAGTCGTAGATAACACCCTATCCTTTACGTCAACCCTTTTCGAAGAGTACAGGACCAACCTTAGGTCGTGGCCCTCCCTTCTCCAGGGTGTCTTTGCTCCTAGGAAATATGTGGAGGAATCCAGCCCCGAGGTAGAACCTACGCCTGAACCTCCCCTAATCCAAGAAGTTATAGACTTAGGTTCCCCTTCTCCTATAGTGGTTCCAAGGCCGGAGGTCGTGGCAATAGACTCCTCCTCTAGCTCGGAGGGTAGGACTTCTTGTTATGCTCTAAGCATGTATACATATTTTATGTAGGCTAATGATTCTGTATGTACATTAACATCCTTTCCACTATTTTTCAGGCGAGGAGATGGCACAATCTGGGGCCCCTGACATCCGTGCGATTTTCCAGGAGGGAAAATCCAGCTCTGGACCGCTCGTAAAGAAACCCCGGCCTACACCAAAGAAGACACCTCCCGCTACTACGACTACCTCCAAATCCCTGGCTAAGGGGAAAGGCCAGAGCTCGGCAGCTCCAGCTACTACAGCTCAGGAGAAGCGGGGCCCGCCTGCACCTCCTCCCCGATTTCCCTCAGCCCCTGCTCGGGACCAGGTAGCACTAGCTGGTCCCCCACCTTCGATGGTCCCCGCCACCACCGTGCGCATCTCGGTCAACGCCCAAGACCTGGAGAAGATTCCAAACACCTTTTGGGGGACTATATACAAGATAGCGAACCACACGGTGGAACATTTTTACAAGCCCAACCCGATGGACCTGAGGGTGATCAAGGAGAGGAGCCCGGAGAATGTCATGGAATCTGCGCTGCGGATGAACCTCACAATAAGCCAACTTTCCTTAACCTAACATACTATTTTGATTTTATCCTGGTATGTGCCTAACTGCTTTCTTACTTTTTGCAGGCGGTCTTGGCTCAGCACCACAGCATAGCTCGGGCCAGGGCCAGGAAAGAAGAGCTTAAGGCCGAGCTCCAGACCGCTCAGGGTGCCCTGACTGCTACCCAAGCTGCCCTCGTAGCTGCTCAACAAAGTGAACTAGGTGCCAAGGCTGCCTTATCAGCGGCTCAAGAGGGCGAGCAGACTGCGAAGGCTGCCTTAACGGCGGCCCAAGAGGGCGAGCATGATGCAAAGGCTTCTTTTGCTGCCCTTCAAGCTGAGCTCATAGAGGCCAAGGCCAAACAGCTGGAGGCCGAGGCTGCTACTAAGGAGGAAAAGGAGGCCTCGGTATCTTCCATGGAGAGCATGTTGTATCATTGTTGGGCCTTCAACCAGGACGAAAACTTCTCCTTCCTGGCCTCCGAAGTGTGGGAGCCTTACCTCAAGAAGTTCAAGGCTCGGCTTCAACAAGAGCCACCGTCCGAGACCGGGGAGGCCTCTACCGCTGGCGAGCAAGAGATCAAGGAGGTGACGTCCTCAGAGCTCCCTGGAGGGTCCTAGTTTTCTTTTGTCTTCGTTTTTCTTACATATTTTTTATTTTTGTAAACATTTGCTATTTTTGGCTTGGTACGAGGTTATTCTCCTCGAGACAATTTATTTATAATTCCAGTATCTACTTTTTTTATCTATTCCTTGATTTTTTCTTATGTTCATGACTTGTACATTCAAAATCTTAGGAAATGACTCTTAGGTCGAGATAGATACTTTGTTCATGACTTGTTCATTCAAAATCTTAGGAAATGACTTGTTCATGACTTGTACATTCAAAATCTTTGGACTTGGTTGTATCTAGGATTTTTAATTAAAACTTAGTTCGTGTTAGTTTTATTGACACCTAGTGTTTTTTAGAAAAAAGACTGGTTAATCAATTTTACTAACTTCCAAGTTTTGGACCTGGTTGTATCTAGGATTTTTAATTAAAACTTAGTTTGTGTTAGTTTTATTGAAATCTCGTGTTTTTTTTAGAAAAAACACTGGTTAATCAATTATACTAACTTCCAAGTTTTGGACCTTCCCGGGTTACATGCCCCCCAAGTAATCAGAAAGTGAACTTTCTTGGTTGCTTTGGACAAACGCTATCATCCGAATTAACACGTAGATGAAACTATATGAAAAGACAAGAAATACACATTGATTCTTTTATCTCTTAAATTAAACGACTTTTACAACTAAGCCTTACATAGACAGGTGGTATGATCATTGATAATACTTCTTTAGGTGCATAGCATTCCAGGTCCATGGACTTGTTTCTCCATTAAGCCGAGCCAATTTGAAGGTTCCCTCTTGTACGGCCTCCACTATTTGATAGGGCCCTTCCTAGCTCGGACCCAAAGCACCATCTTTAGGGTCCTTGCTTGCCAAAAAGACCCTTCGGAGTACCAGGTCGCCTAAACCAAAGATACGCCTCCAAACCTTTGAATTAAAATAACGAGTGATTTTTTGCTCGTAATGCGCGAGTTGTAGCTGTGAATCCTCTCGTTTTTCATCAATTAGGTCGAGGGACGCGCTGAGTAACTCATCATTTCACTCCTAGCTAAAGGTCTGGAGTCTGTGCGTGGCTATCTTTGTTTCGACGGGAAGGACGACCTCACTTCCGAAAGTCAGGGAGAAAGGGGTGTGCCCCGTAGAAGTTCGGTGGGAGGTCCGGTATGCCCACAATACCTGTGGGAGTTGCTCGGGCCAGACTCCATTGGCCTCATTTAACCTCTTCTTAAGGCTTGCTTTGAGGGTTTTATTCACGGCCTCGACCTGTCCATTGGCTTACAGGTAGGCAACTAAAGAGAAACTTTTAATTATGTTGTGCCTTTCACAGAACTCGGTGAAGAGGTCGCTATCGAACTGAGTCCCATTATCCGATACAATCTTTTTGGGTAGTCCGAATTGACAAACAATACTCTTGTCTAGAAAGTCGAGGACTCTTTTTGAGGTGATTGCCGCCAGGGGCTCGACCTTTGCCCACTTCGTGAAATAATCAATGGCCACCACCGCATAGCGAACTCCTCCTTTTCCCGTGGGCAAAGCTCCAATTAAATCGATTCCCCATACCGCGAATGGGCATGGGGATGAGATCATTTTCAGCTCTACTGATGGAGCTCAGGCAACCTTGGCGAACCGTTGACACTTGTCACACTTTCGGACATAGGAGATGGAATCCTTTGATAAAGTGGGCCAATAATATCAATGCCTTAATATTTTTAAGGCCAAGTTTTGCCCCCCAACATGATCCCCATAGAAGCCTTCATGCACCTCCTGAAAAATAGTTTTGGCCTCCTCTGGCAGAACACATCGTAGAAGAGGTAAGGAATGTCCATGTTGGTATAGCGCCCCATCCACGATGGTATACCTTGGAGCCTGATAGAGTATCCTCCTCGCGTCTTTCCGCTCATCAGGCAACTTCCCTGTTGTAAGATACTCTATTATGGGAGTCATCCAGGTCGGTCTGATGTCGATCATCTGGACCTGCATCGTGTTTTCTGCCACGCTTGGTCTTTCTAAGAATTCCACCGGTACTATGTTCAGAGTCTCGGCTTCCTTGGAGGTAGCGAGTCTTGCCAAAGCATCAGCATTGGTGTTCAGTTTGCGAGGAATCTGCTCGACTAGGCCATATTCAAATTTTGGTAGATCCTTCTTCACCTTGGCTAGGTAAGCCACCATTTTTGCCCCCCGCACTAGGTATTCCCCAGACACTTGGTTTACCACAAGTTGGGAATCGCTGTAGCATTGGACGGCCCTGGCCTTCAACTCCTTTGCCACTCTAAGCCTGACCAATAAAGCTTCGTATTCAGCTTCATTGTTGGACGCCTCGAACTTGAACCGCAGTGTGGAGTGGAAATGATGCCCTTCTGGAGATATCAAAATGATCCCAGCTCTGAACCCGTTCTCGTTAGAAGAACCATCCACGAAGATTCTCCACAACGCCTGCACCGGTTCTCCCAAAGGCTCCTCTTGGAATCCAGTGCATTCAGCCAGGGCTTGGCTTTTGATCGTAGTCCGTGGTATGTACAATATTTTGAACTGGCTGAGCTCGATTGCCCATTTCAAAATACGTCCTGATGCCTCATGTTTCTGCAGTACCTGCCTTAAAGGTTGATCGGTCATGACGTGGATTTAATGGGATTTGAAATATGGCCTAAACTTCCTGGAGGCCATAATAAGGCAGAATGCCATCTTTTCCATTAAGGGATACTGCGATTCAGCTCCAAGAAGTCTTTTTCTTATATAATATACTGGCTTTTGAACTCGGTCCTCTTCCCGGACCAGCATGGCACCGGCTGCATTTTCTGTAACAGCTAAATAAAGAAAAAGAGGCTCCCCCGCTGTTGGTTTAGACAATACTGGTGGCTCGGCCAAATGCATTTTTAGATCGAGGAATACCTGCTCACACTCCTCAGTCCATTCAAACTTTTTGTTGCCCCAGAGCAAGTTATAGAATGGCAAACACTTGGCAGTGAACTTAGAAATAAACCGATTAAGGGCTGCAACTCTTCTTGTTAGACTCTAGACATCTTTATGTGACCTGGGCGAAGGCATTTCTAGTAGCGATCTGATTTTGTCAGGGTTCACCCCTATCCCTCTGGTATTGACTATGAACCCCATAAATTTTCTTGATGCCACTCCGAAAGTACACTTCTAGGGATTTAACCTCATGCTATATCTCCTTAGGATCTCGAAACATTCCTTCAGATCAGGAACATGGTTATCGGAAGATTTTGACTTGACCAGCATATCATCAACATACACTTCCATGTTTTTCCCGATCTGATCAGCGAACATTCTGTTGACCAATCTCTGGTAGGTAGCCCCAGCGTTCTTCAGTCCGAAGGGCATGACTTTATAACAGTAAACATTGGTTGGAGTCATAGAGCTAGTATGCTCCTGGTCCGCGGGGTTCATAGCGATCTGGTTATATCAAGAGTACGCATCCATGAAGGACATGAGCTCGTGTCCTGCGGTGGCATCCACCAACTGGACAATCCTTGGCAATGGGAAGCAATCCTTGGGACAGACTTTGTTTAAATCAGAGAAATCGATGCAGGTCTGCCATTTTCCATTTGGCTTTGGGACCATGACAGGATTAGCGACCTAGATCGGGTATTTAGCCTCGCGAATAAAATTGCATTTTAATAGCCGAGCTACTTCTTCTTCCAGGGCCTCAACTCGGGTTGTACCCAGGTGCCTCTGTTTCTGGGACTTCGCAGGTACGCTTTTGTCCAAGTTAAGGGTATGCATGATGACACTTGGGCTTATCCCTACCATGTCTTCATGAGACCAGGCGAAAACATCTAGATTCTCTTGTAAAAAATTTATCAGTTTCGCCTTTCTCTTAGTGTCAAGATTTTTCCCGAGCTTAACCACTCTCGAAGCATCTTTGGGATCGATGTTTACTTCTTTGAGTTCTTTAATAGCCTAGAGCTCAGATCTATCTTCGCCTATTCATGGATCAATATCATCACTCGGGGTGGTACCCCTGCCACTGGCTTGTTGAGGTTCTTCCATCCCAGGATCAATTCTTACTTCTTGAGATTCTTTGCCTCCATCCTATATGGCCATCGTCTGCTGCCCGGGTTATGATTTTCCCTTCATGGAAATGCTATAGTATTCCCTGGCAGCAAGCTGATAGCCTCGGACAGTACATATTCCCATAGATGAGGGGAATTTGATCACAAGGTGGCAGACATATGTTATGGCTTCAAATGCCATCAGCGTGGGTCGACCCAAGATTGCATTCTACGCGGTCGGACAATTGACGACCACAAACTCGAGAAGCTTGGAAACAGTTCGTGGTCCCTCACCCAAGGTTATCACTAACTCGATTATTCCGATAGCTGTCGACCCCTCTCCGAAAAAACTCATATAGCATCATGGAGTTTGCCTTCAGCTCGGTCATAGACAATCCCATTTTCTCCAGTGTGGACCTGAATAGCAGGTTCACAGAACTCCCGTTATCCACTAGTGTCCTCCTAACTCTCTGATTGGTGAGCTGGACGGTTATGACCAGAGGATCGTTATACGGGAACTAGACATGACTAGCATCTTCTTCAGTAAAACTGATTGGTTGTTTCTCCAATCTTTGTTGCTTAGATAATAAACACTGCTCCGGGACGAACTCAACTCCATTGTGAGACCTCAGCTCATTGATATATCTCTTCTGGGCACATTTGCTCGTGCCTGCCAGATGAGGGCCTCCAGAGATGGTTGTTATCTATATCCTGATTCACCTGAGCTCCAGTCTGATTTGCGGGGGCCTCTGGAGCTGATTGAATGTTTTGCCCAGCGAGCTGATTAGGATTGATTCGATTCCGGGCATATTGAGCCAAAGGTCCGACCCTAATGAGTGTCTTGATCTCATCCTTCAAGTGCCTGCAATCATCGGTGTTGTGACTGATAACTCTACAAAATAGAGTTATTTTACCACTTTTTATGAGCTAATTGTTGCTTAATTCTTGAGTTTTTAATTGATTTATTAAGTTTTTAAGTAATTTTGAATTTATTAGGCTTATTTTAATTTTATAGATTTTTGTGTGTTTTTATAATTATTTTGTTGTAAAATGTTGTAGTTAATTATTTGAATTATTATTGTTAAGTTAGTGGTAAAAAAATGTTGTATTATTGAACTTAAATGTAAAATATAATTAAGTTATAATTAATATTTTCAAATAATTAAATTGATTTATTTTATAATTGAAAATATTGTATTATGATTTATTTTATATTTATTTTGTAGGGAATTTATGCTCTTGAAAAGCAATGAAAAATGAGAGAAAAGTGGTATTTTTGGGAGAAAATATAGGAAAGTTGGTATTTTTGAAAACTTTCAGCCAAGGCCCAAGGCCCATCATGTGAAGCCCAATTGCTTTCAGCTGCAGCCCCTGCCTCTCCACGTGAAGCACTTCCTTCAGCCACCTGATGCATACACTCATCACGCCAGCTGTCACTCCAAACATCACCAATCCACCACATTCAACAACTTCAGCCTTCCTCCTGCCCCATTTCGGCCCAGCCATCACCTGCCCACACCAGCCGCCTGACTCCCCACACCCAGCCACCCCATAGCCTCCTTGAGCCCATAAATTGCCCAAATGTACCATTGTCCCATTTGCCAAAAATACCACATTTTTACCCCACTTTCTACACATTTTACCCCAAAACATAATTATTACACCCTATAATTTGTCCCTATATGCCATATTATAATTAATTAAATTAATTTAATCAATTTAATTAATTTAAATTGATTATTTTAATACCTCATTTTTTGCTATAAATAAAGGATTTAGGGTGTCCAATTCTTGAGGGAGGTTACTATACCAAAAACTCTACACATTTCAAAACCTCTCTATTCTCTTCATCTTCTTCTTCTTTTTATTTTTTTCTATGTATTTTTAGAGGAATAATTTGGGGGTTTCTCCTCCAAATTTTCCTATTTATGTTTGTAATTTTTAGTGTGTATTTGCTATTATAGTTATGTGTTTCTAATCTTTTTAAGATTATTAAGGTGATGATGAAACAATTTGTAACTAGATAGTATTTATTTTGTATGTTGATTTCCCATTTTGTGCAACAAAGTTTATGGAATTTTCTTCTTCATATATGTCTTTCATCTTTAATATCTCATATTTTGGATTGTTAGATAATATGCACTTTGTTCTTCATTTTGCAAAAACATAATATTCTTTGTGTAAGATGTGTCATTAAATTGTACACATCCATGCTTAGAGCAAAAATATTATGTTTTGCCTTATAAATAATGTTCATTGATTTATTTGTTATTTCATTAGATTGATTTACACTAAATGCTTTGAAATTATAATTTTGAAAAGTGAAGAAAAATCCTATCTTTTTATAAGTAATTTGTGCTTAAAATTATAAATCTTTTTTTTTGGAAAATGATAGTTTGAATTATTTTAACTATCACTAAAACTTGGGAATCAATATACTAATAAATATTATTAAACTTATATTTTGTGTATTCTAATCCTTAATAATCTTATTTTATCATCTTGATTTTTACTTTTAATTTATGTTTATATATTGTCTTTAATATCTTTATTATTGTCTTTTATTTTATTTTCATTATACAAAAATTCTCATCAATCTTTGGAGCTAGGTTAGAATTTATTACTTTTGATTTAAAATAGTTTTCTTTTTTATTTTAGACAACTCCTTTGGGTTCGATCTCGTGCTTACACGAAAACTATTCTATAAATACGATTCGTGCGCTTGCGAGTTATAAATATTTAAAACATACCCGTTTTGGGTCCATCAGTGACCAATGTCATTGTGGAATCGACAAAATTTTGAAGGGTCTCTCTTCGCCCTTTGATTTTTTAGAGGCTCCGTCTTTTTCCACGGAAGGCGGGCAGAATTCACCAAGAAAATGTGCTCTCTAGTATCCGTGAGGTCGGCATAAGTCGCATAGATCGGTTTGAACTTCTCCACGGGCTTTTTTTTCTTTGAACCATTCTGGCCGCCCTCACCACTTCCCTTCCTCTTGCTACCTCCCCCTTGGTTATTCTGGGTAACAGTTTGAGCGGTGGCTGCAATGTCCGTTACCGCTCCAACGGGCTGGGCAGAGACTTGGCTGGTTCCTACGACCGAAGCTCATGCCTCTTCCAAGTTGATCCACCTTTGAGCCCAGTTCAGGAACTCATCTACGGTGTTGACCCCCTCTCTTTGGATTTCCTTCCATAGGTCGCCCCCAACAAGGATTCGTGTTCTCATCGCCATGAGCCTAGAACTTTCGTCTGCGTCTCTAGCTCGTACAACAATATTGGCGAACCTACTCAGATATGCTTTCAAAGGCTCTTCAGGTTGCTGATTTACATTTGCAAGGGAGTCTGCCTTGATGTGAGCCGCTTGAGAGGCTTGGAATGCCCTCTTGAAGTCAGCGGAGAAACTCTTCCACGAGCTGATAAAATGCTTTTTGTATTGCTTGAACCACTGCCTAGTCGGCCCAACCAGAGTCGAAGGGAATACCAGGCACCTCAACTCAGGTCTGATATTATTGGCCATCATCAGAGTATTGAACATTCCCAAGTGGTCGGACGAATCTCCATCTCCATCAAATTTTGATAAATGGGGCATCCTGAAACCCGGCGGGTATGTTGTTGCTGCGATTTTGGGGGCGAAGAACTCGAGCTCATCCCCCAAGTCATATTCGTCTTTTTCCTTCTCTGATAGGAGTCTTTTCATCAGCTCCTCCATCTGGGCTAACCTCTCGAGGGTTTGGTCCTTGGTTCCCTAGGGCTGTTCAACAGCTCCCATTCGATCATACACGTTTGACGGGTTATTGTCCCTCCAAGCTCGAGCTTGGTTTGGTGGGACATTCCCGTTATCGCGTACTGATTCCATCGTGAGCTGGATTTCTCCTTTGTGAATTCAAGCGATCTCGAAGATCGGTTTGTCGATCAACTTGAAGGTTCTGCGCTGAACTCAGCTGATTTCTCAAATCTGCGCCGGTCCTATCACTTTAACGGCCCTCCGTCCAATAGCTTCCATTAGAGAAACTTAGAGCTTGCGGTCGTAAGGATCTGGGATATTTTTGCGTGCTCACGGGGCATAAGCAGGGGCAGCAGGAGGAGGACTCCTCCTGCCGTTTCCGTAGGTAGGAACGTTTCGAGCAGAACGAGGTGAAGATGGATGCCTTATCGGCGATGGGGGATGCCTAATCGGCGAGGCGATTCTTGTCTCGTCAGGACGTACCAAGTTAGCTCACGGTCTCTCTGCTCCACCATTTCTAACTCCCTGTGCCTGGCGAGATGACCGTGACGCAGGGGGGTCGGCCGGAACATGCCACCTTTGCGAGTTTGTCCTTGACCTTCTACGTGGGTTATCATGGGCGCTTCCAGGTGCATTCGACGGTGGCGCTGAACTCAGAGTTGAGGTTATGACTGACTGGCTGACTTACTGATGTCCCCTGAGAGGGCCATCAAATGGAATTTCTTGGTGATCTTGCGTCAAGGGCACAGAACTCGGGGTTGAGGTTCTAACTGATCGACTATCCCAGCGGGACTTATGAGTCCTGCCTTGCCTCTTTCCGATGTTAACGTCGGTTGCAAGATGGGGTAGCCGAGCCAAGACCTCCTCAATTTGCTTGTTTGCTTTGGCTAGATGGCTCCTCAACTGCATGTTTTCCAACTCCACTACAGTCAAGTAATCTAGGTTCGGATTCAGCGGTAGAGGCGTTGAACTTCCAGTGTCATAGTGGCCCATCGGTTGCTTTCCTGACCGCTGCTGAATCTCTGGGTTTTGTTCATCAGAATCAGTGGTATGGTGAGCCTCCTGCCCATCATGCTGATCCGTTTCATTACCGTGCCTTGAACGAGTGACCACCATGATGATCATTGTTCTTAATCTTTTACAATATCACTAATTTGCAGCTCTCAATGAAAGCACCAAACTATTGAGGCGATTTTTCGTCAACAATGAATTATGTATAAAGCTGTGATAGATTAGTGCTTAATGATAAACTGTAATAAGGAAAATGACACTTAGAAATTCTAGAAATGAAATATCAAGAACACTCGTTCCTTCTTACGTGGTTCTGAGGCTAAAATCCCCCTAGTCCACGAGTTAGTATTATTACTGTATATCTCTCTATATTTTGACAGAGTATTTGCATTACAAAGAAAAAACCCAACCCCTTACCCTATCTAAGACCTTGGTATTTATAGAAAAACAAGTCATGGGTAAGCATTGGGGCCATCACGTGAATCTAAATCCCTCCTATGACCTGTCTTGCACTAATGATGAATATTACAATTTATATTAAGGTATGGTCTAATCATTAGGTAAAACTGATCATGGGTCGTCTGGCATAATCAGACATGTGATATCTGATCATGCACGTTTATGTTACGTGTCCGAGAATTCAGGGATAAACGGACATGTGATGTCTGATCACACACGTTTATATAACGTATCCAAGTTTATAAAGATCTCTGGAAATGGCAGATCTCTAGCGTACCCCAAGCTAAGCGTAGTGTCAGCTCGTGATATGGCTCTGTATTCATCAGCTCATGCTTTTTACCTGGAGAATCATGCTGTCCTTGCTGAGGAAACACGAGCTTGTGAATCATCTTCAGTTCTTGGTTAGCTAGCTATCCCGAGCTGTCTAGGAGGCTCGTGCTGAATTTTAGGATGTACATGTACTATGTTAGAAATGTTGAGAATTGAACTTGATATCATGATAAGATATGTATGTTATTGATATGATGTACGATTGTATTCACATAGCAAAGTTTTGTAAGCATGTTGAACGTGATATAACAATAGGAGTTGCTAAGGTGTGACGTAACTTAGAGGGTGAACGCATCAAAAGGCCCAAGGGCAAGAGGAGGTTATTCTAGGACTTGAGTTCCTAGTAACCTCACTGATATATATAGCTTATATGTTTATGTTGTTTGTCATATGAAGATTATGCTTATTATGGAATGTCTATGTTATTTTAGTTTAAAGTTATTATGTAGAGACTAGTTTGTATTGTGATTATTTGTTGTTTTTTCTGCTTGTACTTCTTTACTGTGCTTTTAGCTCACCCCCTTACTTTTCCCCTTTCAGGTAGATGATAGGATTTTTGTATGGCATGCATGGTGATCTGGGGGGTTCCAAAGTCAAATATGTATGTCGTGGGGAGCTATGAACGAAAGCAATTTAGGAACACCAATAGACTTATGTAGAATTTTATCATGTTTTATTTAAATTTCAGTGGGACATTTTGTTATTATCTCTTATGAACTGCATGAAAGAATTTTTATTTTGTTTTGAACGAACATGCCCATATTGCATTTTTTCATAAGGACCCACTGAACACTACTACAAAAATAGGCTTTTAGGACACTTTTTCACGTCACTCACCTAGATGTGAGCCATAAAAACAACTCCTAGAATTTTTAGGGCATTCATTGAGAGTCCTTAAAGAATTTTTTTAGGACACGCAGTGCGAGCCCTAAAAACTGATGTGTGTCCTAAAAGTTTGATTTTTTTAACAAAAGTTCTTGGATTTTTTAGGACACTCGTTGAAAGTCCTTAAAGATTTTTTTTTAGGACACGCAGTGTGAGCCCTGAAAACTTATGTGTGTCCAAAAAGTTTGAATAATTTTTCTTAACAAAGTTTTATTATATATTTAAATTAAAGTTTTATTAATAACTAAATTAAAAAAACAAAAAAAATCACTCAACCCCTTTTTCTCTCTCTCCTCGGATCCCTCTCTCTCTCTCTCTCTCTCTCTCTCTCCTAAAGTTCCCTCTCTCTTTCTCCCTATGTTGTCTTTGCCAGGTCTGAACGACCGCCCTCCCGTCGCCAGCTACCGCCACGCGCTAGCCCATTCGATGCGTCGTCCCCCGAATCCCCCAACCCCTGAATATTAGTATCTCACGTGCAGCCTAAGTCCCTCAACGGGGCACTTGAAGTTCTGCGATTTTGGGTTTCTCCCAAACTTTCCGGGCACTTTCTCGCCACCTTAAGCCACAACGAGCTGAACCACCACCACCACCATACTTCTTGCTTCTTACCCACTAAAGAATCAGACTCAATGGTCACTGGAGTTGGAAGTCAATGTTTGTCGGAATCCATGGTGATTTTCGAACATTCAAGCGTAGATCCGAGCTTTTCTGAGCCTTTTCAAACTAAACAATAGCCACCATGACATTTCCCTTGGCTTGGGCTTTAAAACCCAGTAGTTTGTTTTCTGAACTACCACCTTTGAATGGTGGCACCACTGCCGTCGCCTGAGCTCTGCTGTGGGTCTCGGCTAGCAACCACCACTGTGCTTTAAGCTTAAAAACCCACCAAAAAAATTAAAAATAAAACTTTTCGCGAGCCCTAAAAATATTCTTTTAGTCTCGCAACGCAAGTCCTAAAAAAGCTCACTTTTTAAGACTCTTAAATAAAGGGCTCACGCCCCATGAGTCCTTAAATCTTTTTTAGCCCTAAAAAGCTTTTTTTTTGTAGTAGTGGAACTTTTTGGATAAATATTGGCATTTTTCTAAATAAGCATAAATGGTAGTTTTGCAATGATAGCTGAGATAGGGTGTTTTCAAAAATGAAGTTGAAGTTGATTTAAAATAGAGTTTGAGTTTGAGATAGCCTTAATCACTAACTCTATTTTCTCTTTGTGTATGATGTTGTTTTATTTAGGAACTTTAGCTCCTTTATTTTCGGGTACTATCTGGTTTTTGTGTTGCATTTTGCTTCACAAAATATGTACTACATATATAAAAAAAAAACAAACAAAATTACCGGATTTGAAGATATTCCACCTTGTATTATGACATATGTACCTCATTATTCTTATCAAATAATCATTTAGTTATTTTTATCAAAAAAATAATAATAAGAAGAAAAACTCAATCCAATAACTATAAGAATGTGTGTTAACAAACATCTAGATAAAATTAAAATGAAAAAAACTGATAATAATATATTAATATATTATCATTCACAAACACAGTAAAACTATACTTTAGAATCCATCCAATTCATACTCTAGTCTGCGCTCCTATTATTTGTTTGCGCTCCTATTATTTGTTTATAAATTAAAAAAGTATTTGAATAATGTAATAATTTTATAACAAATGATAATCTAGCATTCACTTACCAAAGAATTTAAAGAGATTATTACTCCGCTCTCTTTTATATTTTCTATTACTCGTAGCTGTCTACAATCTCTATTCTCCCTCCACCCTACCAACATAGTGTTAATTAGACTCTATAATTATAATCAATTAATGATAATGATAAGTAATAGTCTTCTTCACTTTCAAGACTTTGTATAAGTGTAGTACTAATAACACTCACTACAAGAAAAATGAGATTTTAATTCAGTTTTCGCTTAAATTCGCAACCGCAGTAGTTCGAGACGAAGTAAAAAGTAGATAAAAATCGAAGTGAAAAATAGACTTTCTATGTTCGGTTATTATGTAAAAACCGAAGTAGAAAGTGGAGATTCTACTTCGGTTTTTACATAATAACCGAAGTAGAAAGTTGGGTACAATTTCTTGCTGGGCACTTTCTACTTCGGTTTTACATAATAACCGAAGTAGAAAGCCCCCCTATTTTTTTTTTTAATAATTAATTCTGATTATTTTAAAATGACCCAATTCTATTTATATATATATATTGCCCTAATTTTTTTTAAGTGGTCTAATTATATGAATTTATAGTTATATATATTTTTACAATTGAAATTAGTTAAGAATTTTTTTTGAATGAAAATATGCTAACTTTCATTAATTAGAAATGTCATACATAAGCATAAAACACAAGTACTTAAGTAAGATAGCTAGCCTTAACATTAATACATTTACATAAAACTAAACTTAGAATTAAACAAACTCATAAACAAAATAGGCTTACTAATAAATGTATGTCATCAATCGACCTAACCATTCGTATTGGATTGGCAAGAGGTCTACAATCTCACAATATTCCTTCTTTCCATCAAATTGTATAATTAATAAATATAAATTAATTAATAACAACATTGATTATTTTATAGGTTATCGATACCAAATTAAGTTTAAAAAATAAACTTACTTTTTCTTTTAGGGTTTCTATTGCATTTGATGCCCGAACAAGATCTCTAATGTACTTCAACACATAAAAACCACATTCGTGACTTTGTGGTTGTGTTGGACATGCAACATTGAATATCTTTGTAGGATTGTCGAGTAATTCATTGGAAGAAGCCTTATAACATGCACTATATAAAAAGCAAAATTACAAAAGTTATTAAAATGTAGTAACATGTAATAATTGTTGCGTATTAAGAAATATTTTAAAAATTACCTCATTATCATTTAATCAATTTCTTCAGGACGTTTGTGTGCTTTCAGTGGATCAAAGAACACGAATTTTCCTTTTGACATAGCAATCACCAACATCCAATGTTCCCTTAAATAATAAGCATGTTAAATAAAATAATTTAATTTTTAATATGAATAATCAAATAAGAAAATTTTATAGTATTTTTTACCGTATGTTCCAACTTATAAAGTATAGTTGACCAACTCTATTCATGGTCATCAACCAATTTGCCAAGTCAATGGTTGATCATTCTACATCTTTAGCATTATTAATGCTAAGACGCTCAGTGTCAAAAAACTTGTAAAAGACACGCTGATTTGGAAATAGGGACTCCCAAATGCATCTGCAAAATTTTCTTAAGTTTTAAATATTTTTGAAAAATTTCGGCTGAGTTTCCCCTATAAATAGGACTACCCAAACCTGTAAACATTCAATTTATTATGAAAATATGCAACAGATCACAGAGCAATACTCATAACCATTCTAAATTCCATATCATTCCAAAGAATTAGTTGAAGGGATACCTTAGTCCGAATATCATTGCTAAGCCTCCAATCATATGCAAAGTAGCAACTTAATCTACATCCTCGAAAGTTATAAAGATTGACTCACAATTCATGAATGATGGGTCCACTGGAACTGAGACTACTTTGTTAATTCCCTTAACTCTGCAAAATTCTCTCACTATAAACTGAAGGCTAACATGGATGTGATTCATGATGTGATCGGCAAATGGTTGGCCTTCTATTGGAGTGTTTTCTGGATTGACGTGAGATCTAGTTGATGACAGATATGGGCTGGACGTAGAATTACGGTTCATCTTATCCTTAGATGGGCTTGTGAACATAGGAGGTCTCTTTTTTAGAGAACCCTGCACAACATAAAGTAAAATGAATATTAAAATAACGGACCAACAAATATTTTAATAGGTAACAAATTAAAGAATTATTTTACACCTGATCAATCATAATTAATTCTTTTGGCCAAGGAATGAATATGTCATAGGTATCCTGAACATAGTGTATCTCCCCAACAGAACATGGGATTTCAGCATCCTCTTGTAACATTTTCGTGACTCGCACCCTCGCGTATTCGTCTGTCAGTTGAACATCATGAATAGTCAGTGGACCCACCCCATCAATGATAACACCCTCTGCCACCACATTATGAATATTATCTTAACAAAGTAACACATCAGTTGTAAATTGTGGAGGCACGTCATCCTGCATGCACGGTGTGTAATATTCTTCGTCATTCTGCTCGTCATCGTTGTCGTGTTCTTCCATATCATCTATCCCACCTGCTTGTTTAGCTCTTTCCTTCTCCAATGCTTTAATTTCTGCCTTGAGTCACGCAATTTCTGCATATTTCTCACTAACAACATCAGCCATTTCTTTTGCTATTTTTAGTTTTCTTCCAAAGACGGAAGAAATCTTCACAAATGACCTACAATAATCAACCCAGTTATTTAAAAACGAAAAATATTGAAGAATAAAGTTAAATGCAACAAATAAAGAACAACATCGTACCCAACTACTCTAACACGACCTGGGTGCTCAGGTGTCCCTAAAGCTTGCGTTAATATGTCATTCCGACCCTTTACAATGATTTCTCCACTACTAACTTTTTCTTTCAGCTCATTCTGTGAAACAAACCAGTGATCGATTATATTAGTAACTTATGAGAAATTTATCATTCTTACATTACTCTAAACCACTTACAATTCTTGCTTCAATTTGTTTGTCCAAATCTGTGACAAGAACCTTCTTCTTTTCTCGTAGTCTTATCCAAACTTGGTATCGTTCTACATCTTCCACACCTAGTTCATTTTTCTACAACATACACCTAGTTAATTAAAGTTGGTGAGTGCAATATTCTTCATAACAGGTTGACAATTGTAAAATAGTGATGTGAATTACTTACCAAGTCCTCTCTAACATTGGCAAGCCCTCTACAAGATGTACGATGCCTCGAAGTATATTTGAGAGCTCTTTCACGTTGTGCTTCCCGCAAAGCCTACATAAAATAAGTAAAGGTAAGTTTTTAAGCAATTATTAATACTTCAATACTAATAAATCACATACGTAATAGTACCATAAACTCAGGAGAAAAACATTGGCTAACAAAGGTCCTCCAATTTTCTAAGTCAAGTTCTGGATATTTCTTAGGAAGGAATTGGAGTTCATGTATTAGACCCGCTTTTGCCAAAGAGTAGATGTAGTCACTAGTGATGTTGGCCTTAAAATCTCTCATCATTCTTCCCGCACATTTAATTAATTTTGCTTTCCAACTTTCTGGAATGTTAAAGCCACCTTGAAATAGAAAGAAAATGATTAATGAAATACAAAGTAATTCATGAAAATGATCAATATATAAAAATAATTAAAATATTTTCTTACATATACATCCTCCCATATTTTATTCTTGAATTCTTGTGGGACTTGTCTCCAATCCTTATAATTGAGAGAGACTGTTCTCCTAGTTTTAACTCCAAGATACGATTGCATCTCGCCATATACTTTCCCTATAGGTTGACCCTTATCATTAAATGTAATATTTCTCCTTATTCCCTTAGCTTTTTTATTATTTATATTGTTCTTCTTTGTTGGGCCTCGCCTATTTGGTGTATTCCCCTCTTTCAGAATTTGTCATCTGAACATAAACAAGAATTAACGTTACAATTATGACATAAATAAATACATATTTAACATAAAAAATAATACATTACTCACTGGACACATTTTCTTTTCCTTTTTCTTTTTATTTTCTTGGTTGATTCACAATCTACCCATATTCCGTCTCTAATATCATTTCTAATGTATTCCCCACCATCATCATTTTCATTGAAATCATGGATTTGCTCAACTTGCTCATGTATTGGTTGTCCAACAATAAAATTATCATGAAACAAATCATCATTTTCTTCGTCATTTTCATCTTCTATAAACTGCCTCTCCGGGGTTCGTAAAACAACTGACCATTTATCATCAGCAGGATCAGTTATGTAAAGCACTTGTTTTGCTTGGGTAGCCATGATGAAAGGATCATTCTTGTGACCTTTCTTACTTAAATCAACCAAAGTGAATCCAAGTTCATCAATTCTAACCCCAACATTGTTGTACACCCAAGAACACCTGAGAAGAGGAATTTGAAATAAGGAATAATCAAGCTCCCATATTTCTTCAACAACACCATAATATGTCATAGTACCAGCTACTGGATTATTGTCTTTTGCACTAGCGAAATGCATTGCTTCTGCAACAATACTTACTCCACTATTTTGAACCATTCGAGCATCATCTCTGGACTTTGTGTGAAATCTTTTTCCTTCAACAATGCAAGCATGGTGCTTTATTACATGAACACTTGCTCCAAATGATATGTGATTTAACTCTGTCAACACTCCATGATTTTCTTCTCCCAACCTTGCTAGAATAGTATTTTTCAACCATCGACTAAATGTTTTATGATGCTCATCTATAATCTATTTTTGTTTTTTTAACTTTGCTTGGAACCATTGATTGTAATAACTCCATGTGCTCACTGCAAATACAAAGTACAACATTAAAATTTCAATTATACATAAAAATGAGCATAATGTTTATTAAATTTATAACTTACATTATATATGGTTGAACCTCAGGATTGTTTTCCAACACAACTAAATGAGCTTGATCTAATTTTGCACGAGATATGGTCACTACTGTTGTTTTCCCTCGTAATCCTCTATCAACTCCATCTGAGTTATTTCGTGGTTTGCTAATTCCGATTGTGTCGACTCCAACCATGTACTCTGAACAAAATTCCACAGTTTCTTCTGCTAAATAACACTCAACCATACAAGCTTTAGGGCGATGGCTATTACGTACATATCATTTCAACACCTTCATATTCCTTTCAAATAGATACATCCATCTCACTCAAACTGGCCCACAAAACTTAGCTTCTCTTACTAAATGGACCATCAAATGTATCATAATGTCAAAAAAAGATGGTGGAAAATATTTTTCAAGCTTGCATAAAGTTTCAACTATTTCATCATGCAATGCATTCAACTTCTTCATTTCCAATTCTTTTCTGCATAATTAATTAAAGAAGATGCACACACTTGTCACACTATCTCGAACTCTTTTGGGTAAAACTGATCAAATGGAAATTGGAAGTAATTGTTGCATTAATATATGACAATCATGTGATTTCATTCCAATTAACTTCAAATCTTGCATAGACACCAAGTTTTGAACATTCGATGAATAACCATCAGGCACTTTCATCTCTGCCAATGATTTACATATGACTTGCTTCTCTCCTTTAGACAATGCAAAACAAGCAAGAGGCAAATATGTGTGTTTACCTTTTTCTTCAGGTGCCAAGTGGTGTCTTATACCCATCTCAACAAGATCTAAACGACTAGACAAACCATCTTTGGTTTTACCTGGGATATCAAGTAATGCACCGATTATACTTTCACACACATTTTTTTCTATGTGCATGACATCCAAGCAATGTCTAACGAGTAAATCTTTCCAGTAAGGAAGTTGAAAGAAAATTGATTTTCTTTGAAAGCATCTATTGACTTTTTTGTTTTTATTCTTCTTCCCATACCTAAAGTCAACTTTTTCTACTTCCTTAAGAAATTTCTCACCTAACAATGGCAAAGGAGCAAGGTCTTGTTCAACAGTACCATCAAATGCTTTTTCTTTATTTTTGACATGATGACTTAAATGTAAATATCGTCTATGACCCATATAACATATTTTGTGTCCACTTGACAAGCAATGGGCCCTTGTGTTGGTGCAACAAATTGGACAAGCTTGGTAACCTTTTGTGCTCAACCCTGATAGGTTACCATACGCTGAAAAATCATTAACAGTCCATAACAACACCGCTTTCAAATTAAATATTTATTTTTTAAAACCTTCATATGTCTCAGCACCATTTTCATATAACTCTTTCAAATCATCAATTAATGGTGCCAAATAAACATCGATATCGTGTCCTGGTTGTCTTGGGCCTAAAATCATTAATGAAAGCATCATAAACTTCCTTTTCATGACCAACTAAGGAGGAAGATTGTACATAACCAGGAAGACAGGCCATGAACTATGCCTACTACTCGGAGATCTATGCAGGTTTATTCCATCAGCAACTAAACTGAGATGAAGATGTCTTGGTTCATTTTTGAATTCTGGATTGATATAATTTACCTTCTTCCAAGCCTGTGAATCTGCAGGATGCCGGAGTTTACCATCTTTCACTCGTCCAATCTCGTGCCATATTAAGTTCTTAGAGTGTTCTGCACTTCGATATAATCGCTTCAGTTGCGAAATCAAAGGTAAGTACCATAACACTTTATGAGGAATAAGTTTCCTAATCTCGTTACTTTTGTTAGGTTTGTATCGTGGCAAACCACATTCTGGGCAAGTGTCCATGTTTGCATACTCCTTACGATATAAAACACAATCATTCGGACATGCATGAATCTTCTCATACTTCAACCCTATCAAACATAATGTTTTTCTTACTTCATATGTAGACTCCGAAAAACAATTTTCTAGCGGCAAAATCTCCTTGAAAGCATCTAAAAATTGACTAAAACAGTTATCACTAACTTCATTTTCTGCTTTTATGTTATAAAATTTAACTATTGTTGGCAATCTTAGTTTATTGCAACCACTGAACAATTGTCTATCTGCATCTCTAACCACACTATCGAATTTTTCTGAATCATGAACAAACTCTTCTTGTGCTTCATCAAGCAATTCTATAGGATGATCATCAAAATCATCTACACCTCACCTACCTAATGGATATGGGTCGTCATTTAATAATTCTCCATTCCAATACCATCTAGTATAACTTATATCAAATCCCCGACAAAATACATGATCCTTATCATGGTAATATTCCCCTTTACTCTATTACCACAATCGATACAAGGACAATGAATTCTTTGTGGATCACTACAATTCTTTAGGCAAAACTCTAAAAAGTTGTTAAATCCATCTTGAAATTGTGGTGCTTCTCTCCTCTCAAGCATCCATGATTTATCCATACTAATAACAATATTAAATTCCTAATAAGTTAGAAATTTTTTTATATAAGTTTAAAAAATAATTCAATCATGTAAAGATTTATACTCTATGCACGATAAATTTAGGCATGTTATTAGGTTCTAGTCTTATAATATTACAAAAAAAATCAACAGAGTTTCCTCTGTTTTTATAGCATACCATAATTTCATAATTACCTATAAAATCAATACAAACAAACACAATAGTCAAGTATAGATGAATCCATCATTATTAGGTTCTACTCTTATAAATTTTTTTAAAAAATCAGCAGAGTTTCCGCTGTTTCTTTAGCATACTGTAATTTCATAATTACCTAGAAAATCAATACAAACAAACACAATAATCAAGAATAGATGAATCCATCATTATTAAGCTCTAATCTTATAAAATTTTTAAAAAATTCGGCAGAGTATCCTCTGTTTCTATAGAAAACTGCAATTTCATAATTTCCTATAAAAACAACACAAACAAACACAATAATCAAGCATAAATGAATCCATCCTTATATCACTACAACACGCAAATTTCCCAGAGCCTACTTTACTAATTTTCAAACATAACTTTCACTAAATCTAATATGCATGATTTAATTAACCCTATCTTTATACATAATTCTTGTAGTAATATAAATAAAAATAAAAAATAACTAACCTTCAATATTACTCTTCAATTCACCCGAAATGAACAACAAAGTCACCACTCAATCGACCTACTAAAACATTACTTACATAATTAGTAAACTACATAATTAATTATCAAACCACTAAATAAAAAAAAACAAATCAAACTAGTTATAGAAACTAATGAACAACACTTTGATCATCTTCAAGCTATTTATTTTTTCAAATATTTAAAAAGCAAATTCATCTTGTCACAATTTCTAAAATTTACTAATATACATATATATATTTATAATAAACCAAATTTTTATCACATTATTTAAAATAACAAAATAAACAAATAATTAGAAAAATTAACAAAATATTACTAAATCTAATTATAAAATTTGGAATAATATAAAAAAAAATAAAAAAAACATAGAAAAATAAAAAATTATCATCAAAACAATGATTTAGTAATCCATACTTGTTTTGAAGCTCAAAAGCACCTTACAATGACAAAAATCCGATCAAAATCCAGCAAGAAACACCAAGAAACTATGAGAAATAATACCCACGGCTAAATGTATTTTTTTCCTCTAAAAAACAAAAATAGAAGGATTTTTAGGCTATATTCCAGTTTATAATGAAGAAAAGTTGTAAGTTTTAATGAAAAAAAATAGGTTTGATTCAAGAAAATGGTTGTGCCATACGGTTGCGTCAATTGAGTTTTTGGGGTTTCAACAGAGGAGAAGAGGAGGGTTATGGGTCGTTCGGGTGGAAGAAAGGGTTTTAAAACCCTTCTACTGCGATTTTTATATAAAAACTGCAATAGAAGGGTTTTAAGGGTGCTCCGCCTTGTGTAGCTGGGCACTTTCTACTGCGGTTTTTATGTAAAGACCGAAGTAGAAAGCGTACTTTTCACTTTAGATTTTACATAAAAATCTCAGTAGAAAGTTACCAAAAACTAATAAGGGACGCGTTTGGCTTGACCCTTTTTTTATATCCTTATTCTCTCTAAACCGAAGTCATGGGTCTGTGCAACCAAACATGACCCTCTTTCAATTGAATTTTTCACTTTGTTTTTTTAAAGCGAAGTAGTATCTATTTTTTTTAGCGCCAAATTCAAAAGCAAAGTAAAAGAATTTAAAAAGACTTTTACTTTGATTTTTTTTGTATACTGAGTATAAAAACCAAAGTAAAAACCTATATTCTTACGTAACCAAGTATTAACAACACAATCATTAAAGATATATATAACCTATTGCCCAACAAGTAGAGAAAGAAAGTGCCTCAAAAAGAAAACTGTAAGATATCTCGTAGCTGAAATTAAAAATCACATATCTAATATAGACCCTTCTATATGCTCTATATACTAAGAGCCTATATACCCTTCTAATTAAAAAAAAAAAAGTCTAATCTTTTAATTCTATTTCCGATTTTATCCCATTTTTTTTATGCTTACATTGCATAATTTAATTGTTTGTATAAGTAATTATTTTATATATTTTGGTAGTTTGAAATATTAATACTAATACTAACTATTACTATTTTAATAATGCATGCATATATCTTATCAATATCATAACAGTTTTTTAACTCATTTTTTCGGTAGTTTTAAAATGATTTATGATAATTAATTAAATTTGATCAAATTTAAAATTTAAGTTTGAAATTTTAAACTTTTTTAATATTTTATTATATTCAAATTCATAAATATGTAGTCTTAGAAAATATATAATTATTTAATTTAAATTAAACTCACTATATATAACATATAAACTACAACATACACAAATACCAAAGCGTAAGTGCACTATCAAACTTAAAACTAATAAACATCACACGATTTATTTTTTAAGCTATACAGAAATTAACTAATTTAAAATTTAACAAAAGAAAAATGCGTTTTATAAATCTTAATGCTATGAAAAAGAATAAATAAACTTGTTTTATACTTTATGTTGTATTCTATTTAGTTTGATTAGTACTATTACACTTTAACTTCAAAAATCATTAACTAAACCATATGTCTAAAATCTTATCTTTATTGCTATAAAACCAATCACTTTAAATTAATAAAAATATATAATGTGATTTGGTAGTATATATGAATTTCTTTGTACTTCAAAAGTATTTCATATTTTCAATTTTGTAAAAAAAAAAAAAAAAACTTCCACATCTATGTTTAATACACAATAAAAAATTATTGATTCGTATAGTGATTTCATTGCACCTATTCTCCACCACAATCATTTTAAATTTTGCTTGAATATTTGTGACAAACACCTATATATAGTCTTCTTATTATAAATGAGATAGTAAAAAATAATAGAAAGATCAATTTATTTGTAATTGAAAATAAAATAGTTATCACAAAAAAAAAAAAAAACATAAATGAGACCAATCACCTAAGTTTTTTTTTTTTTTTTTGCAAGAACTTTGATATTATTTACAATTGTTTGATTTGACTCCTCGTTATTTGTTTTGAAATTTCAATTATTTGTATATCATAGCCATCTTAGTTTTGTCACTTTTAAAACATATTGTTTTTTTCTTTATTTCATGTAACATTATCATTGTATTCTGTTTACGCCATTTTTCAACTTAATTATGAAGAGCACTAAACAATGTTCTATAAAAAATAGAAGAACGCAATACCTTTTTACATGATTCAGCAGTTAAAATCTGCCTAATCCATGAGTCGATATTATTTCTCTCAATACTCTCTCAAAGCTTTTTCAGAAAGCAATTCGACAGAGAATTCTCCAATACAATTGAAACTCCTCACAAATGAAATTCCCCAGGCTATTTATAGACCTGGTTGACATAATATATGGCCATTATTTCGGCAAGTTATAATCATTCATTCAAATTATGAAATAAATGCAAATAAATACATTAATTACATAATATCCCATGATAATTGAGATTTAATATTTGATAGCAACAAATCCCTAAGGAATTGGGATTTCCTAACAATTTTCACGTGGAAAATGCGTTCCTGAGCTCGATTGTAAGGATGACGCGCTTTCAAGACCAATCTAGACTTCAAGCTCGTCATTCCATTCAACCTCCTCCTCATCTAGTGATTTAACCAAACTCACTATTTAAAGAAGATCAGTGCTTTCGAGCCTGCAACTTAAGCTCGAACAATATAACTCATGCTCGGGTGTTAATATTTGAACAGGCCTAGAATCATATCAAACTATATAAGTGTATAGCCAACACTTGTCGTTTTCGAGCTTACTCTTTTTGAGCCTACATTTCGAGGCTTATTTATTCATTCTCGAAATTTCGGTGTAACATTTTGCCCCCTCAAAAGTGTTGGTTCGAATCATCTGAGAAGGAAACTTTTGAACTTCACTTTAAAAAAATGTGCCTACCTACCACACTCGAGTGTAGGCATGTGTCATTAAGGGATTGCATTCTGAGAGTACTCGAGTACCTCCCTATTCTGCACACGTCCTTTCCTATGACCTCATTTGCCGCCAGTTCCTATAATTAAATGTGATCCTTTGGATCCTCTTTTAAACCAAATAAAAGGCTCAGATTCCTTCGGCCATTGCCATTCTCTTTGGCATATATTTATATATATATATGTGTGTGTGCCTTTCTTCCCCATTCTCATCACTTTTGCATTAGCTTTCAGAAAATTACGCACCAGAGAAAACCAGAACCAAAGTTTTTTTTTCTTTTTCCTTGCATGTTCTCCAAACCCAGGAAACAAAGTATCCTCTCAACTTTCTGCTTAGTGGGTTCATTTCTACTTCCCCTTCTTCAGTCGATGATATCCTCTTTTCCAAGATCATCTTCGTGTAAGTTTCTTATCCTTGTACATATATATATTATGTGTTTCTTCTTTGCGTAAGGAAAACTTTTCAGGTTTTTACCAAATTTTTAAGGCCTCTTTTGCATTAGATAAATTTTTGATTTGGGTAGGTTTGAGGTGATCAGAAACATGATTTAGGCCAAATTTTTTTGGGTAGAAACATGTAGAAATGGAGCATTTGACAGTTATGGGGTATTTAGGTAACGAGTTTCGGGTAGCTTAAGAAATAGAATTTTGGATTAGGGTTTTAATGCACATATTCCGATAATAAAGCCTTTTCGGGTAATTGCCCACCTTTTCCCTAGAAATTAAGGATTCTTCTATATTGATAATAACTGTCTCACTCTCGCGTGGGTGCACTCTCGATGCCCTTAACTTAATAACAGTTCGGTGTTGGCATTAGAGTTAATTTTGCTATTTTGAGCCTTCAAGCTCGATCAAGGAAGTCTCATTATCTCGAGCTACTCGAGTTATCAAAATCATTAAACTTTTCCACTCTTTAAAATTATGGGCCCTCACCTTTTTCTTTCTTATTAGATGTCACAATCTTCAGAGAATCAGTGGGGGCCTGAGACTACCATTCCTTACTTCCCACCATCTCCTCGACCTGAATCGATGTTCACTCGGAACCAACGGCTAATCTGCAAGCACAAGGAGAAGCTCGAATGAGAGGACACTCGAGCCCACTTTCGATGCCAGATTGACGAGGTCGATGAGGGGACAAGAAGAGGCTTTGGTTTGTTGTGTATCCAGATCTTGACCTCAAGATTCGCCCAATCCCTTTAGATCCCTACCATAGCCTTTCCTCCAGGTGAGCTTTCATTTACCCTCATGGAGAATATTTTGAACTAGCCAACTACCTCCCAAGCCCTTTCAATCCCCACCTCGACGGAGGATTTTTTCGAGGTTGAGCATTTTCGGAGCTTAGCCACCTTTACCGGCCATATCTCTGAGCTGCCGGCCTACCACTGACTAAAGCTATCTAACAAATTGATGTGTCGGCTTGCCGTCTCCAATGAAAGGAGTTGCTATGCTCCTGGCGACAGTAACCCGACAAGAAGGTCAAGCTCATGGCCTAGAGTCGCGAGCACATGAGGGCTGGGGCCTTATTGTTCCTAATGGATTATTTTAAAAGATTCTTAGATTATGGTGGCATCGCCTCTTTCCAGTTCCAGACCAACTCTTTTAGAGTTTTGTCAGCTCTGAGGTTGCTGTACCACGAGATGAAGTGGGACCGGCCTTCGGCACAAGAGATTTTATATCTCTTCTGCCTCAAGAGCAACCCCTCTTGAGCCCATGGAGGAGATGGGTTATATTATATATCGAGTTATACGAAGGAGAAGCGATTGTTTGAAGATATCCCAAATCACCCTCCAAACTTTAAAACCATCTTCTTTTGGACAGATGGGCTCGCTCCTTCCCAGTTCTACTCCTTCCAATGAATTTGTAAGTATCTCGCCATGCTCATTTTTTATTATTTTCCTTTGATTTGTCGAGCTTGAAATGCTCATTCAACTTTTACCTACAGCCAACTATCATCGACCAACTCTGACCAAAGTCATGAAGGAACAAAGGGAAGAAATCCTTTAGCTCCCTTAAAGTCAACGATCCCTCAACTACCTTCTCCATGAGGATAAGCACTGAGCTTGTGGTCTCTTGGGCGAGCTCCTTCCCAGTTTTACTCCTTCCAATGAATTTGTAAGTATCTCGCCATGCTCATTTTTTATTCTTTTCCTTTGATTTGTCGAGCTTGAAATGATCATTCAACTTTTACCTACAGCCAACTATCATCGACCAACTCTGACCAAAGACATGAAGGAACATAGGGAAGAAATCCTTCAGCTCCCTTATGGTCAACGATCCCTCAACTACCTTCTCCATGAGGACAAGCACCGAGCTTGTGGTCTCTTGGGCGAAGGCGAGTCCATAGAAGACTTGGGGATTTGCAAATATGTGAGGTGGGTAGACGTCCCAATCCCCACCGCCAAGCTTCCCTCCAGGAGGAGGCCCTCAGGCTCGCATGTATGTGCCACGGATCCCCACCTACTTGAGAAACCAGGCTTGGGCAATGAAGCCCAAGATGAGGCTTCGACGAGCTCAGCGAATGGAGGTAAAGTAGTGTTTGCTCAATCCATGTGGTCTCCCACTCTTCTTAAATTCGAGCCTAATGTAATGGTTCTTTTTTAGGACCCCAGGAATAACTTCCTGGCTTGGTCGAGGGTAGAACTTAGAGTCCATAGGTTCGATAGATGGTTAGGGTAATGTAGTTTAAGCGAAGTTTGGGATGGGGTAGCTGTGCAATATGGTACAAATGACTATAGGGGCCTTTCAAGGATGTCCCCTACTTTCAGGGAGGGGACTCTAGTAGCCTCATCAGAAGATAGAGGGATTTCCTGGTCCCCGAGTTCAAGCACAAATGAATCCTCCAGTTAGGTTCCTGATACTTAGTCATTTTTTCTTATGGCAACCTTAATAATCTGCTGATATACTATTTTCCTTTTCTTTTTTCAGGTGACATGGAGTCGAATTTGGACAACGTCTTGGGGAAACCTCAAAAAATGGGAAGGTTGTAGATGGTTCCTCTCTCTCGAAGGTTGTTTCCAACGAGTCCAAGCACCAAGCCCCTGACTCTTTGGATGTGACCGAGGGAACTGTTCCCACAACTGCGAAGGGTATCACCATTGAGCCTCCAATTATCATGCCACCTCCTTCGAGCCTAGTCCCTGCTAGAGATAAGGGAAAAAAGGTAATTCATCCTTCGACTCCCAAGCCTGTAGGTGCCCCGGTCCCGACCATGGTTCGACAATTTGTAGCCTCATCCCATATGCGGGAATACCCCTTGGCAAGCGTGATTGGGACCCTAGGGGCTGATCTATGCTCGGACTTTTTGTCTCGCACCGACCAATCATGCAGCAGTGTTGACGCCGATGTGTGGCGATTTCTTAGGGGGAGCAACCCCACACGCCTCGTTGACCAAACCATGGAGATCGGGGGTTTCTGTAAGTCTGTTTCATGTGATCTTTACTTTCTTTGTTACTTGTTAATTTTATAACTATGGTAACCTCGTGTTTTAGACTCTCCTTGGTATCCTACACCAAAGCTCTCTTTTCTCCTCGAAAATGGTGGCGGTCGAGACCCTGTTATATGACACAAACCAGGCTCGAATTCGTGCTGAGAATGATTTGAAGGAGGCCAAGGGTGTTAGAGAATATATTTTGTAATTGCTCAATGGAAAAGTGGAAAAAACAATATACAACTCTATGCAAAAATTACAATGGACAAGGTAATTGATTAAATAAATATTACAACTCAATTGCTCAAAATACAAGTAACTAGAAAGATGTAGAAGAAGAAGATTACAAACTCAATACTATAATAATACAAGTAAATAAGAAGAATAAGAAGAACAAAAGAATGAAAACACAAAAAAACTCTCACACAACCAAAGTGTAGAGTAGTGGGGATCACCAACTTGAACAAGGTTCAAGACCTTTGTCCAAAAGCTTATTTCCCCTATTCTCTAAGCACTAAGGGATCTCTCTAGGAAATAGCTCTCTGGAATTATCAAGTCTTTTGGTGAATTTTTCAGCCAAGTGCTTTGTGGATGAAAAATAGTGTATCATACAAGTGAGCATTATGCTCCTATTTATAGAGTTTGAGATACCCTTTGGATTTCAAATTCCACCAACCCCCATGGCCGTTACCAATTAACAATTAATTGGATTAATATGGAATTAAAATTGAGATTTGGGAGTTATTTGAGTTTTTAGAACCGTTCAACACATTTGGAAAAAACTGAACATTTGGCCTGAAATGCACCTGTGGCCGCGGCCAGGGACATCAATGGCCGCGGCCATTGCTCTCTGTCCCCCAGGCCGCGGCCACCATCATTCAGTGGCCGCGGCCACAGCCCATTTTCAGCACTTGAAAATGTGCTGTTTTTCCAAACGGTTCCAAACCCTCCCAAATGATTTTGTAACTCCCAAAACACATTATTGGGGTTAAAATCATATCTCCAACTGCCATATTTCATAATGGCTTTATGAAATCCAATCTCAAATGTGTAACATATAATATACACATTATTGGGTAATATTTGGGAGTTACAAATTTGTAACTGATTTTGTAACTCCAAAATATGTCACATTTGGGCACACACATGTGTCCAATTTTGTGACTCTCAATAATATGTTACAAGATGTGACAAATCACATTTGTGTGATAAATCACATTTTGTCACATTATTTAATCTAATATTATATTATATGAAATAATATAACATTCCCCTACTAGATTAAATAATCACTTTTTGTAACACTTATTTAATCAATCAAATATTATATTGAAATATAATATTCCCCCACTTGATTAAATAATCACTCTCTATAAAAACCTTTGCATTGGTGCATAAAGTAAAATGTCTTTCGACTTGAATTTTATCTTAGTGTAATTATCACAAAGTTTGTTGAAATTTTGGTTGCCGAAGCATTGGACCACTATCCCTTGATAACAAACTGGTGATAACACACACACCTTTGCTATGTTCACTTGAGACCTCAATGTCTCGCTTTTGCACCGTTAATGGCCATGTGCACATTCCATTCATAGACTTTTCTTGAGAATGACTCCCAATTCTCATGAGGGCGGCACCACCCCTAGGTCTATATAGGTAGAACTCTTAGAGTATTTTGTTACCCTAAAATACTTGTCTTTTCAAAACTGAGTTCTATTAAAAAACCTTTCGGTTTTAACCCTCAATTTGGTAACACACTAGTACTCATATCTCAGATGGGACAAAATTTGAGTACTACTATCTATTCACTTGATTGACTTGTTATTACCTATTGAACCTAATACTAGTTTGGTTACTAGTATTAAGATAGGTTACCATCAACCGTGAATCTCTTTAGGGAGTCTAAGTCCCACCCCTTGAAATGTAGAAATGATTCCATTTGAATCATTTCTTTTCTCATGTATGCATACTTAGACACTCTTATTATTTTATTCAAACTTTGTTGCTAGCCATAGTTTGATTAAAATAGTTACCCCTTTAAAATAGTGCTTTTGACCATAGTCAACACCCCCACTATTTTATAGTTTAATATCTAAGATAAACATTTGAATATTAATTCTAGAAACCTCTTTGTTTCTAAAATTCTCCTTTATGTTTTAAATTGATTCCGTCTTGAATCAAAATATTACAAACAGTAAGTTTAGACACCAAGCATGTCTAGATTTATCCATTCTATATATAGCAAATGTGATTTAGAATGTGGAATTCCAAATCACCTATTTGATAGGATGACCAAATTAATCAATTGATTAACTTTGGAGCATCACCCCCACATTTCTCACATAGTGATAATAAAATACCACTTTAAAATAGAAGTATCTTTATTTCTAATAAGTCATTTATCCTCCAAGATAAATCTAGACCTATGATTCTCAAAGTTCATCATGAGTCCTTAAGCTTCATGATAAACACTCAATAGATCAAGATAAAAAACCTCAATGTTTATCTTGATTCATTTACATGCTAAGGCAAGGCACACTTATTTGAAAGTAACTTTCACTTAGTTGCTTTCTTTTATATATTTCACAAAATAAAATGTGAACATAAGTGTAATATGAGAATTTCTCAAACAAATAATCACATTATGAAATAATAGGTCTACACACTTACCTATTATTTTAACAAGTTCATTTTGAAACTTTGTTAATGTCTCACACAAATGTCTCATAGCAAAATAAAGAATCATCATAGAATAATACTTTAATTTTATTGATAGCTTTCAAGAGTACAAGCTTTATTACAAAATAACAATTTTCCCAATAAGGCACATAAACATGGTAATCATGCTAGGATCTCTTCTTCCTTTATATATCATTTACCTCATTCTCATGTGGGTCCTTTCGGTACCTACACACTCTAGCATAGTGCCCGGGTTTTCCACAATCAAAACAATGACCTCTCACGTCTTTGAATTGTCCATGATCTTTCTTTGGACCTAAAGGGTTCCCACTACCCCTTTTTTTGTTGTTGTTGCCCGTTGGATGCTTGTGTGAAACCGTATTGGCCTTGGAAGTCTCATCTTTAGACTCATTCACACCCTTGTCTCTTATTCTCGATTCCTCTTCAATTCTAATGTGTTTTTGGATCTCTTCCAAAGTGTAATCCTCATCCTTATGGAGGAGTCTTTTCCTATAGCTCCTCCAAGTTTGTGGTAATTTTGCCACTATTGCACCAACTTGGAAGGCCTCGGGAAGCTCAATCTTGAGAACTTTCAACTTGTTCACAACCACTTGTAACTCATGAATTTGAGGTAAAAGAGTTTTCCCATTAATGAAAGAAAATTCAAAATATTGAGAAATTAAGAAATTTCTTGTACCTTGTTCCTCAGCCTTGTACTTACTCTCCAAGGCATCCCAAATCTCCTTCGCGGATTTGGTATTGGTATAGAGATCATATAGCCTATCGGATAGGACATTAAGGATATGACCCCTACAAAGAAGGTTGTCCTCTTCTCTCTTTCTTCTTTTCTCCACCTCTTCGGGAGTGTCTTTGTCGGATGGCTCGGCTAGAGGTGCCAAGGATGACTCAAGGATGTAGGCTATCTTGACTGTAATGCCCCAGATTCCCTAATATGGTTTAGTGGCTGGATTAGTAGGCCGTGAGGGCCATAGCTGTTTAATTATGCCATTAAATGAATTTATGCATGTTTATGAGAATTATATTATAATATGATGTTAAATGCATGCATGTGGGTCCACATTTGTTTACAGGGGTGTTTTTTTAATTTGGCCCGTTGAGGGCATAATTGTATATTTGTTTGCATGTCAATGATATATGGTGAGGCCACATTATAATGTGGATTGGTTCGAGTTATTCGGCATGAGACGATCTTTAAGTATAATTTATCAGTTTGGTCATAACAGGTTTAAGATCGGGGCTCGGGGTGAGTCTCGGGGTGTTTTTAATGATTAGAGCGTTACCGGGAATTATAGGGTAACGGGATGTGAATTTTTGGTGTTTGAGAATGTTGAGATTAGCGGGAATTGGGAAGCGTTAATTATGATTAACGGGATAAGTGGAAAGTACCAATTTTACCCTTGGAATGATTTTAGAAACCTTAAGTGACCTAGGGGCATTTAGGTCATTTGGTTGGATGTATATGAGACTTTAGATGGCTGTAGAAGAAACAGAGCAAAAACAGGGTTTTACTTCTCCTTCCCGTACATCATTCTCCTCCATTTCTCCTTTGGAGATTTTGAGCTCAAAGTGAGGTTTCAAGCTAGGAAATCAAGGGGCTGGGTTTGTAGACTTGGTTCAGCCATTGAAGGAGGTTCAATCTCGGATTTGAGGTGAGTTTTAGCCATTGGTTTCTGGTTTTACTCTGTTTTCTTTTAGTTTTTCAACCTATGGTTTTGTTGATGATAGTTTGGATTTATGGAGGTTTTGATTGATGTTCAGCTTGGGTTTTGATGAGGGTGAGTTGTAGATGAAGTTTAGGGGTTGAGTTGAGTGTTTGGAGGAGGTTTGGAGCTGGTTTGAAGGTTTGGTTCCAAGGGAAAATGCAGGGGAAGTCGAGCTGGTACGTGTTGGATTTTTGGCTGAACTGGGTAATAGCTTGGGTTTTGATGATGGTGAGTTGTAGATGAAGTTTAGGGGTTGAATTGAGTGTTTGGAGCTGGTTTGAAGGTTTGGTTCCAAGGGAAAATGCAGGGGAAGTCGAGCTGGTGCATGTTGGATTTTTGGCTGAACTAGGTAATGAGCTGCGGCATGGCTGTGGTGCGCCGCGGCCCATGGCGTTTGACAGGGAAGGCCACCTCTATTTGAGGGGCGCGGCGCGGCGTAGCTAGGGAGGGCCGCGGCCCTTAGGACACTTTTGGCCAGAATTGTATTTTTTAGCTTGGGGATTCAAACCTTAGGCCTCGGGATTGATCCTACTACCCGGTTTAGTGGGAATCGATGTCTCGGAGGCTAGGTTTTGGGTTGGGAACCCTTTGTTATCATTTTCATTGATGAATCCTATATTTTGGTTATGACTAGGTGATCATCAAGGAATTAAAAGATTGATCGTTCTCAGGGGTCGTTCTTATAATAACTCTCACTCGAACCAGAGGTAAGAAAACAGTGTATGAGTACAGTTGCACCCTGTATATGTATATGACATGCGTGGCTTGTTATTGAAGCATTTTGGTTGATATATGTGGACATGGATTGCATACTAAATGCTAGTGGATGTTGATTACTTGTGTATGGCACTGACTAGTCAGGGACACTGACCTAAAGGTCAGAAACGGCATAAGCACTCTAAATGCAGGGCCGAATAAAGATTAGATCTAATCGATATCAGCATTGAATGGCTCTATGCATTAATGCTGGACCGACCCTAAGGTCGATGAACTTATAAGCGCTTGGCTAGTCTAAGACTAGTATTCAGAGCTAGGGCATAGGGCCCCGGTGACTGTTGTCACATGGCTAGGGAACGATGTTCCAAGGTTATGACTCTATGGTCATGAGGAAGGTTATGTTGGTGACCATTCACCATACACCTATCCTGATCAAACTTATGAAAGAATAACTTATCAGTTAAGCCCTGGTGACCCTATCGTCACATGGCTAAAGGGAGCTGTACCCACTTTTGTGACTTTTGCTGCTGTCACCTATCTGTTTTGGACTGATAGTCCTGAATGATTATTATGGTCATTGTTGATATTATGTCATGCTTTATTGTATTTTCTTGCTGGGCCTTGGCTCATGGGTGCTATGTGGTGCAGGTGAAGGGAAAGAGAAGCTCACCCAACCTTGAGTGGAGAGCTTAGGTGGTGTTGTGTACATATTTGGCCGCTTGACCACCACGGCTAAGGAGTTCTCAGAGGGACTAGGGGTTTACCCTATTTTTGCCGCTTAGGTCGGCGGGGATTGTAAATTTGAGACAATAGTGACCATTTTGTATTGTAAACAACTTGTAAATGTTCTGAATGGCTCATGAGCAGTTTATTTACTTAATGAAATGTATCATTTCCTTTTTACTGGTTTTTTCACCTTAACCTGATAATAACACTTAGATCACGTTTTTAACCAAAGGACTCGGGTAGCGGGTCAAATTTTCGGTTCACTGTTCACCGTAACTGTTATGGGGTAACCAGGGCGTTACATTGACTGTTGTCAAAAGGAATTTCACCTTGTCTTACCACCTAGTGAAATTGGATCCATCAAACCTATCCAACCTCACTAAGTCTTGGTTCATGATCTTTATGGTCTCTCCTTCCATTGAAACAAAAAGGAATAAGCTTTTGATTGTTAGAGAATATATTTTGTAATTGCTCAATGGAAAAGTGGAAAAAACAATATACAACTCTATGAAAAAATTACAATAGACAAGGTAATTGATTAAATAAATATTACAACTCAATTGCTCAAAATACAAGTAACTAGAAAGATGTAGAAGAAGAAGATTACAAACTCATTACTATAATAATACAAGTAAATAAGAAGAACAAGAAGAACAAAAGAATGAAAACACAAACAAACTCTCACACAACCAAAGTGTAGAGTAGTGGGAATCACCAACTTGAACAAGGTTCAAGACCTTTGTCCAAAATCTTATTTCCCCCTATTCTCTAAGCACTAAGGGATCTCTCTAGGAAATAGCTCTCTGGAATTATCAAGCCTTTTGGTGAATTTTTCAGCCAAGTGCTTTGTGGATGAAAAATGGTGTATCATACGAGGGAGCATTAGGCTCCTATTTATAGAGTTTGAGATACCCTTTGGATTTCAAATTCCACCAACCCCCATGGCTGTTACCAATTAACAATTAATTGGATTAATATGGAATTAAAATTGAGATTTGGGAGTTATTTGGGTTTTTAGAACCATTCAACACATTTGGAAAAAACTGAAAATTTGGCCTGAAATGCACCTGTGGCCGCGGCCAGGGACATCAGTGGCCGTGACCACTGCTCTCTGTCCCCCAGGCCGCGGCCACCATCATTCAGTGGCCGCGGCCACAACCCATTTCAGCACTTGAAAAAGTGCTGTTTTTCCAAACGGTTCCAAACCCTCCCAAATGATTTTGTAACTCCCAAAACACATTATTGGGGTTAAAATCATATCTCCAACAGCCATATTTCATAATGGCTTTATGAAATCCAATCTCAAATGTGTAACATATAATATACACATTATTGGGTAATATTTGAGAGTTACAAATTTGTAACTGATTTTGTAACTCCAAAATATGTCACATTTGGGCACACACATGTGTCCAATTTTGTGACTCTCAATAATATGTTACAAGATGTGACAAATCACATTTGTGTGATAAATCACATTTTGTCACATTATTTAATCTAATATTATATTATATGAAATAATATAACAAAGGGAGCCGAGGCCAAACTCGAGGATGCCCTTAAAGTTTCTCAGGCCAAACTCTCCTATTCCGAGGCTAATGTCAACAACCTGAAGGCGGAGCTCGGCACCAAGATGGATGATTTTGACGCGGCTAAAGCTAAGATCGATCACTTGAAGGCGGAGATAAGTGCTGCCAAAGTAGAGGCTGAAGCCTGAAGGAGGAAAAGAACTATGCCTTCGATTCTCGAGGATGAAAAGAAACGCGTGCTCGAGGAATTCAAGGCCAAAAAAGGATTGGGCTACCGACCAGGCCATGTACATGATGTGGTCTCTGAACCTTGAGATAGACACCTCGTTCCTCGAGGATAAGGAAGAAGAGTTCATCTCCAAGTGGAAGGCTCGGTTTGCTAAGGAGGAGGTTGAGACCACCACCTTGGATGGCAGAGGTGAAGAGGAGACAGGGGAGGAAGCCGAGTCTACTCCTGCTGGCCAAAACTGGATCTTGCTTATTAAAATGGGTTGTGTCCCTTGTTATTTTTTGTAATTATTTTTATGCCCTTTGGGCAAAGACAATTGAAACATTTACTTATATTTCTTGTTTATATGTCAATGGTAGTTTTTATTTTTATGCTTATATTCCTTGCTCGAAACATTTACTCATATTGTCTACCTTGGATGCTTTTTACTTTGTCACATGCTTACATTTGCTCGAAATATTATCGCATATTGTGCATAAAGTGCTATATTTTTTTATCTACACAAATACTTGCCGTGTTTGAGCTCTAATTTTGATGTATTCATACATAGTTCATTCGATCGCACATTTTTTGACTTCGTTATCTTCAAAATCGAATATTACTTTTTCCTCGTACCTTTGTTATGAAATACTTGTTGGCATGTAACCTCGTTTAGTCTAGTTATTTTTTGTTCTTCCATAGTAACTTTTCTTCATCCTGAAGTATGGTCTTGAGGTTGCGAGATCGAAACTTATTTGCAAAAATTTCCAGCCCTGTTTTGACTTATTATTTTTTTTGGTTTATCTAAAATTCCAACTTTTGATCATGTTGATTAGGGTTTTCTGGTTTGTTCATGACTTGTTTAATCCATGTTTGGTTAATAATCCATACATTGTTATTGTTTACATCATGTTAGGTTAACAATCCATACATTGCTATTAGAGTTTATTTTTATTGATGTTATGTTTTTTTTAGATCATGGTATGCTTGTATACCACTTATGCCCCCTTAATATCCTATGATTGTGATCTTAGGTTATTGAATTTTGAAGGCTTGCAAAAAGTATAACAATAAAAATACAAAATTTGAATAACATTCAGTGCTTTACTGATGAAAAGAAAAAATTAAATACAAGCTGGGTTAAAATAAATAAACATCATTCCTACATTACTGATAATAAGGTCGTAGATGTTCACTTTCCCAAGCTTACGGGACCAAACGTCCATTAAATCTCGCTAGTTTATAAACACCAGGTCGAATGATGGACTCGATTTGGTAAGGCCCTTCCCAATTAGGCCCGAGCACCCCTGCAGATGGGTCTCGTGTGGCCAAAAACACGCGTCTGAGAACCAACTCTCCCAATCCAAATTTCCTGCCTCAAACCCTCTTGTTGAAATATCTTGTAGCCCTCTACTGGTATGCATCATTTCTTAGCTGGCCTTCATCTCGTCTTAGGTCTAAAATTTCTTCGAGCTGGCATTGGTTCAAGGTCTGGTCATACGCCTCGCGCCTTATTGTTGGGATTTTGACCTCAATAGGCAACATAGCCTCGCAACCGTAAACCAGGGAGAATGGGGTATGTCTTGTTTAGGTCCATGCTGTCGTTCTGTACGCCCATAGGATATGTGGTAGTTCCTCTGGCAATCTTCCTTTAGCTTCTTCTAGCCTTTTCTTGATAGAATTCTTTAGAGTTTTATTTAGTGCTTCGACTTGGCCATTTTCCTGTGGATAGGCCACATTGGAAAAGCTTTTAATTATTCCATTCTTTTCACTGAAATGTGTGAACAGGTCGCTGTCAAATTGGGTCTCGTTATTTGATACGATATTCCTGGACATCCCATACCTACAGATTATATTCTTCACCACGAAATCCAAAAAAAAATATTCAAGGTGATAGTAGCTAGAGGTTCAGCTTCAGTTCACTTTGTGAAATAATCAACAGTGACTACAACATATTTTACTCCTCCTTTTCTGGTTGGCAAGGAACCTATGAGGTTGATTCCCCATATTGCAAATGGCCATAGAGAGCTCATCATGGTAAGCTCAGTGGGTGGAGCTCGCGGAATCGAAGCAAACCGTTGACATTTGTCACATCACTTAACGTATTTGAATGAGTCTACTTTAACTGTAGGCCAGAAGTATCCTTGCCTAATCACCTTCTTCGACAGACTATGCCCCCTAGTGTGGTCTCCACAAAATCCTTCATGGATTTCTTCCAAAAAATTCTTGCCTCGAGTGGAGTTACACACCTTAGTAACGGCATGGAGTACCTTCTTCTATAAAACTTTCCTTCCAAGATGGAGTATCTTGGTATTTTATACATAAGTATTCTAGCCTTGTTCCGGACTACTAGGAGACTGTCAGTTTCGAGGTAGTCAATTATGGGGATCATCCAGGTAGCTTGTGAGTCAATCATGTTGACATCTTCTTCCTCGGGATCGATTATACTTGGGACCGGTAAGAACTTGACCGGCACCACGTTGAGTGTGTCAGCCTCTTTGATCGTGGCGAGCCTAGCCAGTGCATCTACATTTGAATTTTGCTCCCGTGGAACTTGTTCTATGGAATAGAACTCAAATTCCTTGAACGCCGCCTTAGCTTTCTCCAAATAGGGTGCCATTTTAATGCCACGAGCCTGATATTCACCTAGGACCTGGTTAATAACGAAATGGGAGTCACTATAATAGTGAATGGCCTTCGCCTTGAGCTCGGAAGATATCTGGAGTCCTACTAGTAGTGCTTCATACTCAGCCTCATTATTTGATGCTTTGAAGCCAAATCGTAAAGCCAAATGAAAATGATTTCCTGTCGGAGTGATCAAAATGATTCCTGCCCCTGACCCGTTCTCATTGGAAGATCCATCGACGTAAAGTCTCCACAGCTCGCGGGATGGGGTTATGAATTCCTCGTTGGTGATTCGTACATTCAGTAATGAAATCTATTAAGGCCTGCCCTTTGATTGTTGTTCTTCGATGATAGGTGATCTCAAACTGCCCGAGTTTGACAACCCATTTTAACAATCTCCCAGAGGCCTCAGGCTTGGATAATACTTGCCTTAATGGCTGATCAGTTAATACATGTATAGGATGTGCTTGGAAATAGGGCTGAAGCTTTTGAGATGCATGTATCAGGCACAAAGCCAGCCTTTCCATTAAACGATATCTCAACTCTGCCCCCAGTAACCTTTTGCTAACATAGTAAGCAGGTTTTTGCACTTTCTTATCCTCCCGAACAAGTACTGCGTTGATGGTATGCTCGGTTGTGGTGAGTTATAAGTATAATATTTTCCCTGTGATTGGCTTGGGCAAGATTGATGGCTCAGGGAGGTGTTTCTTAAGGTTTTGAAATGCAAGTTCACACTCGTAAAACCATTCGAATTTCTTGTCCCCTCTTAGAAGATTAAAAAATGGGAGGCACCGATCTGTAGATTTTGAGATGAACCTACTTAAGGTCGCCATTCGTCAAATTAGGCTTTGGACATCTTTATGTTTTCGAGTTGAGGACATATCGATTAATGGCTTAATCTTATCTAGATTTTCCTCTATGCCCCGAGCATTTACTATGAATCCGAGAAACTTTCCCGAGGATACTCTGAATGAGCATTTCTGTGGGTTAAGTCTCATATTGTACTTCTGGAGCATAGCGAACCATTCAGTGAGGTCGTCCACATGGTTACAGTTATGCTTGGATTTGACTAGCATATCATCCACATAAACCTCCATGTTATTCCCTATTTGTTCAACAAACACCCTATTCACCAATCTTTGGTATGTGGCTTCTCCATTCTTGAGCATGAAGGGCATTACATTGTAGCAATACAAACCTTTATCGATCATGAAACTCGTATGTTCTTGGTCAGGTGCATGCATGGATATCTGTTAATATCCAGAATATGCATCCATGAATGACATGATGTCGTGACCTGCAGCAGCATCTACGAGCTGATCGATTCGAGGCAAGGGAAAGCAATCTTTTGGACATTCCTTATTGAGGTCTGAATAGTCAATGCAAGTTTGGCACTTTCCATTGGTCTTCAGAACTAACACAAGATTGTCTATCCAATCAAGGTAGAAAACATCTTAGATAAATCGATTCGTCTTCAGTCTTCCAACCTCTTCTTTCAAGGCTTTCTTTCTATCATCGTCCATGAGCCTTTTTTTTGTTGCTTCAGAGGGAAGCTATTGTCTATGTTGATTGCATGGCTTATAATGCTTGGGGTTGATCCCAACCATATCCGAGTGCAACCATACAAACACATCTTGGTTTTCCCTAAAGAATCGAATTAATTGCTATCTTGCGTCCTTGGAGAGGTTCTTCCCTATTTTTACCACCCTCGTGGTATCCTTTTCATCGAGCTCTATGTCCTCGAGCTCCTCTATTGGTTCGAGATCGGCCCTATCCTCTTCTACTCTAGAGTCAATTTCTTCTTCAATCTCAATGACAGACTCACTTATTTCCCAGATAACAACAAGTGCCTGTGCACTTGTTTGTTTCTTCCCTCTCATGAAAATGTTATAAGATTCTCGAGCGGCAAGCTGGTCTCCATTCAGCGTCCCAATGCCACTAGATGTCGGGAACTTGATGGCCAAATGCCTAACGAATGAGACTACCCCTAGCCCAATCTGAGCTGGTCTCTCGAGCAATACCTTATAGGCAGATGGGGTGTCTACCACTATAAACTCCATCATCTTGGTCACCGAAATTGGATAGTCTCCCAAGGTTACTAGGAGCTTGATGGATCTCGTGCTGGCTATCCCTTCTTCTAAAAAATTGTACAACGTCATTGCACAGGCTTTCAAATCTCGAAGCGTGAGTCCCATCTTTTCTAAATTGGCCTTATAAAGAATGTTAACCGAGCTCCCGTTATCTATCAGGACCCGACGCACCCTTTTGTTGGCAAGCTCGAGTGTGATGACCAGAGGGTCACTGTGGGGAAACTGGATGTGCGATGCATCCTCTTCTGTAAAAGTAATGGGTTGAGTTTCAACCCTTTGTTGTTTTGGAGCTCGTGATTCAGGTTCGTAAGGAGATCTGTCCTTTGTCTTCCACTCATTAACATATCTTTTCTGGGCATTTCTACCCGACTCAGCGAGGTGTGGTCCTCTAGAAATGGTTACCACATCCTCCCCATATATTAGGAGAGGTCGATCATCCTCCCCGCTTGTGAGGCTATATTCTACTGGGTAGGCTGCGTAGGAGCTGCCCTCTATCTAGCCGACGCTTGAGCTGAATTTCTATTTCTTACATGTTGCCCAAAATATCCTCTCAAGATTAGACCTTCGATCTCGTGCTTCAGTTGTCTGCATTCATCGGTGGTATGTTCGATGTCTCTATGGAATCTACAATACTTATTGGTGTCCCTTTTTTATTTTTTATTTCGCATTGGGTCAGGTCATCTAAGTGGGACCTGATTTTCATTTGTGATAAAGATGTTTTTCCAAGTTTCAGTAAGCTCGGTATAAACCGTTTAAATGGAGAAATACTTATCTTCTTTTTTCTTTTTCCCCAGTCCACCTCCGAGTTATTCCCTTCATTTTTCCTTCTCTTTGAAGGGTTGTCTCCTGAGGGTTGAGACGTTGAGGGGGTAGCCATGGGCGAGGCTAAGTTAACATTCGACATTGTAGTTGTAATAGGCTGAGGGGTTAGTTTTGTTAGGAACAAGTTTCCTAATACGCAGCGGAATTGTGTGATGGGTTGGCCCAGTGTACAACAAATTTTTTGTAACATATTTAAACTACTTTTAAATATGTGGATCCATTAATATACATACATTAATCATAAACAAGAAAATAATAAAGAACATACCTCTTGATGCCTATCAAGTGTCCTTGCTATCTTTTCGTTAAATAAACAACCTTCCTATCCAAGCTGCACCCAGGTACTCACACCAAGATCTTCCATAGCGTTCTCTACACCTCAACAAGTGTGTGGGCACTTAGAGAATAAAGTATGATATATTTATGATTCAACTTGATGTACTCAACACATGAGATCAAGAGAATAGGCATGAGATTGGTTTTGTATCTTTTTAGGGAGAGATGGAAAGTATCATTATTTTCTTAGAGAAAATAATTGAGTATTGAGTATATTTGTTATTTTCTGATAAGTCTAACTTATATAGAAAATATTTAAATTTAAAAAATAAATATGTAACCAATTGCAATTTATCTCTTAATTAATTAATTATCTTATTAATGAAAATATCAAAACTATCTTTTTGAATTTTTCAATAATTAATTAAATAAATAAAAGTAAAAAATCAATTCCCTCATTTCTATAGTTGCACGCCACACACAGTCAAAAGACTGTGTGTGTCGTGCAACACCCTATAAAATAGGGGAATGTGATATTTCCACAATTATTTATTCAAACTACCTTATCGGATAAAATCCAACAACTTGATAATTAATTCAAATTTGAATCTATTATATTTTTAACTAATTATCACATATAATTAATAATCTTAATAAATATTAATCTTTTAAAATTCAAATCCAATTTGAACATGTCAAATTATTATGTCCTACTCAAATAAAGATATTTAATTAATTCTACTAACTAATTAAAACCAATTTTAATTAAAAAATTAATTTAAAAAATTTAATATTCATTTTATTATAATTTCAAAAATTATAATGAATTAATTATTTATATAATTTTGAAAAATTGTACAATAATTAATTTTGATAATTACAACTAATTTGTAATTAATTACTTAATCAATATTATTAAATAATTGCATATTTGGCCCAAAGAACAAAATTCTTATTAAATATGTCATTTTACCATTTTACCTTTTATATCATCTCTTTCCTTGAATAATGTTGATAGAGCCGCTATGGGGACCTATGGACCTATAATTCCAAACTCCAATAAATTTGTGATTATTAATTAATAATCTTAATTTATTAATCTCATAATTACTCCACTATAAATATGAGAATGCACTCTTGTAATTATAGACATTTCATTTACTGAGTACTTTATAACAATAAAGCGTCTATTGATATAATAATTACATACAAATTAACCCTCTAATAATGGTTCATAATTAATCAGGAATAAAATTACTGCTTTACCCTTTTAATTATATCTTGTTTCCTTAAGTACCATCGACTTTACTAGTGAAGGTTAACTCATAACTTTATTATGAATTTGAGCTCAATAACCTTTCAGTCCCAAAAGTCAACCCTTAAGAGAACCATTATTCAATCTCTTACGTGAATGTATAGATTCCTTATCTGTATACTATGCTCCCAACCATATACATTAATGAGTTTCCAAAACAAAAGTTTCTAACCTGATCATTCTGACAAATGCTAATGAGTAAATCAAAGAACTCATATAACATAAACAGGAGTTCATAGTAACTTCAAGATTAAGATCTATTTGTATATGATCATCAGTTGATATATTTAATTTATACATCAAAACAGTATTTAACTTAGTATTAATAAACATATCTAGTCCAGTTCTATATATTCTCTAATATATAAAGCACCTCTACTAAAGTGTCCTACTACGCTAGTAATCCGGATCTAGATCACATGTATTCATAATACTAGTGGACCGTACTTGTAGTAATTAATCTAAAGATTCCGTAACTTTATTTTACTGCGGACTATTCAAGTTCATTTATCTCAATCACAATCCTCCCATTCCAATACGTGGTTGAGATCACATATATGAACTTAGGAATTTTTCTGATATTTACTTAATATTATCACATAATAATATAGTTCATAAAATATATGCATACAAAATTCAATTTATTTATTTATTTCTTAAAAACAATGTCTACTACATATGCTTTTAGGGCACAATTCCCAACATTCTCCCACTTGCCCTAAAGAAAATGAGGCATCTCTCTCATTCCCATGTTTCTTACATGCTCCTCAAAAGATTTCATAGATAAAGTCTTTGTAAAAGGATCTGCAAGATTATGCTATGAAGCTATCTTCATAATTGCAACATCTCCTCGGTGAACTGTCTCTCTGATCAAGTGATACTTCCCCTCGATGTGCTTTTCCCTCTTGTGACTCCGTGGTTCCTTTGAGTTAGGTACTGCCTCACTGTTGTCATAGTATAGGACTAGTGGCTTTTCCACATCTGGCACTACTTCCAGATCGGAATAGAACTTCTTGAGCCACACAACCTCATTAGCTGCTTTACAAGCTGCTATATACTCGGCTTCCATGGTGGAGTCTACAATGTTGGTTTGTTTAATACTTCACCAGACTACTGCTCTTCCTCCAAGATTAAACACTGATCCAAAAGTCGATTTCCGACTATCTCTGTCTGATTGAAAATCAGAATCAGTGTAACCAGTGGGGTTCAGGTCTCCACCTGAATATACAAGCATATAATCTCTAGTATCTCTAAGATACTTTAGAATATTCTTCACTGCAATTCAATGACTCAAACCAGGATTGGATTGATAACGGCTGACTATCCCTGCTGCATAACAAATGTCAGGTTTTGTACATAGCATAACATACATAAGACTGCCTACCGCTGAGGCATAGGGATACTGTCTCATATCTTCCTCTTCCTGAGGCGTTTTGGGACACTGCTCCTTGAAAAGGACTACTCCAGAATGGGTTGGCATATCACCCTTTTTGGAGTTTTGCTTATTAAAGCGTTTTAGCACCTTATCAACATAAATTGCTTGAGATAGTTCCAAAGTCTTGTTCTGTCTATCTCTAAGAATTTGAATGCCAAGAACATACTTGGATTCTCCCAAATCTTTCATTTAGAATTATTCAACTAACTAGTTTTTTACCTTTGATAATGATGTTACCTCATTGCTAGTCAGTAATATATCATCAACGTAAAGAACGAGGAATACTACTACACCATCTTTGATTTGTTTATAGACACATGGTTCGTCAATGTTTTGCTCAAAACCAAACGTTTTAATTCTGTCATCAAATCTAAGATTCCAAGATCTAGAAGCTTGTTTGAGTCCATAGATGGGCCTAAGAAGCTTGCAAACTTTTTGCTCTTGACCTTTTACTTTGTACTCTTCTAGTTGAGACATGTAAATGGTTTCGTCAAGGTAGCCATTCAGAAAAGTTGTTTTGACATCCATTTTCCAAATCTCATAATCCATGCATGCAACAATGGATAAAAGTATACAAATGGATGTTAGCATGGAAATAGGAGAAAAAATTTCTTCATAATCAACCCCTTCTTTCTGTGTGTAGCCTTTGGCTACAAGCCTTGTTTTGAAAGTCTCTACTTTCCCATCCACTCCTTTTTTCTTCTTGAATATCAACTTGCAACCAATGGGCTTGATATTCTCAGGTGAATCTTCAAGAACCCAGACATAATTGGAATACATCGATTCCATTTCTTGGTTCATGGCGTCTTGCCATTTGTCCTTGTCAGAATCATTCATTGCATCTTTAAATGTCAGTGGATTGTCTTTGTTTGTGTCAGACACAAGCATTTGAAATTCGTGTTCATAACGTATGGGTTGCTTACTAACCCTCCCACTACGATGAGGCTCTCTACTATTCTGACTAGAACTAGCAATTTCCTCTTGTCATTTTTCATTGGTTGTTGCTGGTGACTTTGCAACTTCATTCGAGACCATCTCCTCTAGTACAACCTTACTGCGAGGTTTGTGGTTATTAACATAGTCATGTTCAAGAAAAGTTGCATTTTTCGATACAATATATTTATTTTCTTTGGGACTACAGAAAATTCCACCTCTAGTCTCTTTGGAATAGCCCACAAACATGCACACTTCAGAGTGTGATTCCAACTTCCCAGTCTTTCCTTTTAGCACATGTGCAGGACACCCCCAAATGCGAAAATGGTGTAAACTAGGTTTACAACCATTCCATAATTCCATGGGTGTCTTTTGGATAGACTTAGATGGAACAACATTCAATATGTACAGAGCACATTGAATCGCATAGCCCCAGAATGACAGTGGTAATGATGAGAAGCTCATCATTGATCTAACCATATCTAGTAACTTTCTGTTCCGTATTTCTGAGACACCATTTTGTTATGGCCTTCCAGGCGCTGTGAGTTGGGATTGAATACCATGCTCACGCAGATGGTCCTTGAATTCAAAATCCATGTACTTTCGTCCTCGATCAGATTGAAGAATTTTTAGTGATTTACCTAATTTCTTTTCAGCCTCTACTCAAAATTCTTTGAACTTTCCAAATGTTTCACATTTTCTTTGCATTAAGTATAGATAACCATATCTTGAATAATCATCAACAAAAGTGACAATGTATTCATAACCTCCTCTTGCTTGTACATTAAGTCGACCACAAACATCCGTATGTACCAGTTGAAGTGGTTCTGTTGCTCTTGAACCTTTAGTAGAGAGAGGTCTCTTGGTCATCTTGCCTTCACTACTACAAAAAAGGCTTTATAGGACTCGCGGGTCGGAAGTCCTCTATTTGAGAGCCTTAAAAACTGAGGTATTGTAGGACTCACTTGCGAGTCCTAAAAAATTGGGTTGAGTGCCTTTAAGTAATTTTTTAGGACTTGTGTTGTGAGTCCTAAAAGAATGTTTTTAGGACTCGCAACGCGATGCAAGTCCTAAAAGATCCCATTGAGTGTCTTTAAATTAAGATTTTAGGACTCGCTTTGCATGCCCTTAAAAGTAATTTTTTTAAAAAAAAAACTGCAGCTACAATTTTCATTTTGATTTAAAAAAAATATATCCCATTGAGTACTGAAAATGTATTAAAAGAAATTTGAAAAGAAAATACAAAAAATGACAAAAATTTTTTGCGAAAGAAATTTAAATTTCTCAACATGTATTGTAATAAGCTAGCTATAACATCATTCATTTTGCTCTAACCAATTGTAAAAATGACATTGCCCATTCTTCTTGAACTTCGTCAATTTCTTGAGTAGTATATGGTTTGTCAGAGGTGAACTGAAAAAACAAAGAAACAAAACTTTTATTATAATTATATTAGTGGTAATAAATTCAAAGCATATACAAAAATTATACTAGATTAAAATTATGTATAGTTGTATATTGTTTGTTACCTGTTTCGACAAGAAAGATTTGGTATGAGGGGCATTGATAAGTACATTCTTCATCATCCTCAAAACATAATATCCGCAGTCGATATTGTTTGGTTGTTTACAACACTATAAAGATTGGTAATACATGTACAATTCTTAGTATTAAATATCTTAAACATCTTTACATATACCTAAACTCATATACAAATAGAAACATACGGTAGGTTGGAAATACATTACTCCCGATGGGCGTTTATTGATCTTTCGATGTGCTTTCATTCTTTCCGTGAAATACATCTCAAATGCATCGTGGATGGTCTCCTTGATGGCTGTCTTGTTATCTAATGGTGCATTGAGAGGATCGAGAAAACAAAAATAATGCCAATGGAGATATAATAAAAATAACATCCAATGCTCCCTGTTGAAAGAACAAGTATTACAAAGTTTTTAACTTTAGATTCTATTTTTTTGTATCAATGAAAAGCATATTAATTAAACTTACCCATGGTTATAAGGCATAACTATCCAATCATGCTTTTTAGACGTGCAATATAACATCCTGTCACATAAAGCTTGAGCACGACTATCTGCACGAGTCACGGAAGTAGAAACCTTATTCGGTTTCATAAACAACAACGATCCTCTCTTTTTCTTGTTTAATAATAGTGTCTGGTACAAAATCCTACCAACAAATATCATTAATTAAAAAGAAAAGTAAATAGTTGATGAAAGAAAATCCTTAAAATAAATATTATTAACTTCATATAGAGCATACCTCATGTAGAAGACAATGCATGATTGTCCAATCATCTCCTTTCTACAAAATTCAAGTATTTCATCCCAAAATAGAGCAAAGTATTCACAAGCATGGCCAAACACATCAAATTCAATGAACACTTCAACAACATAATCATGTTTAGGCCAATCATTGACGATTTCATATACTTGTCTCAACTTAGGCGACAATGAAGATGGTTGTTGCACCTCTTGTGACAATGACGCCTTAGGCGCTTGTTTTGGAACTAGTTTTTGAGTTTGTGGTGCTAATGTATAATAGAAAATCAAGTTTAATATGAAATCTCATGCATATATGTATAATAGGAAATCAAGTTTCTTAATAAATTTTTAGTCTAGACATGCATGTTTGCGCATTAATTGATGAAAAACTATAATTTATGAAATATCTTCTTATTAGTTATATGATCTTGTTTGTTTTTCTTATTAGTTATATAATTTATGAAATATATATATATATATATATTAATATTAGCATAAGAGATTTCATCAACCCTTCAATATGTATAACCATATATATTTTTTAATTAGCTTTAATTATCAACGGGTCATGATGACTATACCATATATTCATATGACATGATTCATATCTTAAATAATCTGTTTATTTAATTTCTTTTTCTTAAAAAAAAAAACTAGTCTTACTTTATTCTTTAATTAGATCTATAAATCTTATTAGTCATTCTATTTAACTTTAGACTAAAAAGTTGAAATAAAATAAAATCACAGTTAAAAACAAATCATCATCTTAATTATATTAAATAATATAGTTAAAAGGTATATATATATATAAATGTCTAAAAATATTTAAAAAAAAACATGTATATGTCCATACCCATATAAGTAGTATAGTATATATTCTTATTTAACACTTTAAGTGAAAGTGGTAAACCCTCAATATCAACATTATTAAGGCAGTCACAAATATCAGACATTTAGGATGTGACATTAATATATGCAACATTAAAATCTAAACATATGAAAGTGGTAAATTGGATCACAAATTTATCATTGTAGCAGTCATCTTTTTCATATTTCCACACAAAACTAAGTACAAAAAAATCTATAGAAAATCGGACAGCATATCTCCTAATTTACTAGCCTAGCCATCTGTCACAATCAACACCAACATGTCAAACAAATCAAACATCACACAAGTATTCGTCCATATATCACCGCAGCACACAAAATTATCAGAGCCTACTTCACTAAGATATGCATGTTCTCAATCTTCTGTTATCACCGCAGCACATAGAATTCCTAGAACCTACTTCACTACGGATGAATATCTAAGATATTCAAACTCCACTAAAATAATACAGTTATCATTTAAAATTGTAAAATATTGAATTTTTTTAAAACTAAATCAAATACAACATACCTCTTGCAATTAGCTACAAATCCAATATTAAGAATTTGTCAACGTAAGTATATAATGAAGGTCAACCACAGACTATTAAACTACAAATCAGTAGACCAATCTAGTCATTTAAAGTGTTTTAAATTTTGGAAGCTCTTTTAAGTTACCTAAAGTATCAATAGAATAACAAAATTTTTTTTTTCCAAACACCCACCCACCCGTGTACTTAGAGTGGTTTTTGACAAATTCTAAAAGTTAAATGCACTTAAAGGGTGAGAATAATTAAGTTTCTAGACTTAATTAAAATACTTCTTATCTACAGTAATTGGTCTTGATCATATACTAATACGACGTCGTTATCCTTAATGTTATTATTAGGGTGACCCGTCCATTTGTTTTTTTTACCTAATATCTATGACTAAAGGAGAATATGACAAACTTTTATCTTTCAAGTCTTAACTTTTATCTTTCGAGTCTTAACATAGATACAATCTTAGTTTGAGTATTACAAGTCATAAATTGGTTAAAGCCCCACTCTTATTATCAAATAAATCATTTTCTTAAAAATAAAATAAAATTAAGAGTATTCTATTATTATTGTGTATTTGATTTGAAGCCATGATTCCTAGCGTGTGTGAAAAGAGGTAATAATGAAAAATGTGTAACTCTTTTTAAGTGAAGTGTGTTTATTATTTTTAGTGTTTTAAACATTGTAGTTCCTCTAACAAAAAACATTCTAGTCTTACGCGTTGAATCACGATCAATATGTATATGTACACATATGTTAGAGAACTTTTGACCAAGAAATAAGTCTAATTAATACATTCTGAAGCTTTTATTCTTTCATATAATTTAAAACTCATGATGTAAAATATATGATAAAATTCATTTAATTTAGAAATAATTTAATTGTATACAAATGATAAAGTTTATATATATAGTTTTTTAAAAAAAAAAAGATAACCTATAAATTTTAAATGAAGAAATATTAGGAAACACTCATTTATTTCAGTTGTAATTAGAAAATTGGACATGAGTATTGGTATTCGTTTTTTTAATTATATTTTAATTTTTTAAATCAAAAGTATATATATTTGTATATTAAAACTTGAAATTATATTATTACCCTATATTATAATATGAAATTATTACCCTATATTAAAATATTAAATTATAATATTACCAATTATAATATATATATATAAATAGCTACATATATATATATATTTGTATAAGCAAAGTATTTAAAAAAAAATAAAAACAAAACCTGCTGCAACCGTGAACCAGCAACCAGCAGAGACCCCCACGCCGAGAAGCACGCCACTACCACCGAACACCCGCGCCGCCGCTGAGAACCAGTGCCGCCGCTGAGAGTGCTGGAGCTGATAACCAACGACGCCGGAGAAGATTTTCCTGGGTCCCTAGAGCCCATGCTTGCTGGAGGTGTTCACCACCGTCACCGTCGTCGTTCACCCAGCTGTCGCCGATCACCCGTTCACCCAGCAGCCGCCGTTCACCACCCAGCAGCCCTAAATCGTGTGACTGAATAAATCCTCAAATGGCTGATGAGTTTTCTCCTTTGTGTATTTTAACCCTATATTTTTGAAAAAAAACGATAGTTTTTTATGCTCTTTTACTTAAAAAATTTAAGGACTTGCTTTGTGAGTCCTTAATACTCTTTTAGGACTCGCTTTGTGAGTCCTAAAAGAGTATTAATGACTCCCAAAGTAAGTCCTTAAAATTGTTAAGTAAAACACTTATTTTTTAGCCCAGATATTTTTAGGACTCGCAAATTCTTTTAGGACACTATTTGCGAGTCCTAAATTGTATTTTTTCAAGACTCCCAATGAATGTCCTAAAAACTCCATAAATATTTTTAAGGACTTGCATTTAGGTATGTGTTAAAAAAGTGTCCCGTAAAGGGTATTTTGTAGTAGTGCTTCTAGAGAGGACTCACAAACAAGGAGAGATCCAATAGATAGTTCTCTTAAAGGACCATCCTTTACAAGCCTTTTAATTCTATCTAGAACAATATGGCCCAATCTCAAGTGCCACAGATATGTTTCACTATCGGAATCAGTCTTTTTTAATAGATCTAGGATTAGCTGTTTTAAATAATTTAGAATTAAGTAAATAATTTTTCATTCATTATAAGTATGTAAATTTGTTTATCCCAAAGCATTTGCATAACAAGTAAATAGATAATTTCTTTAAATAATAACTACTTTATTAATAAAATAAATAATTGTCATGAAAAAATATAAATAAGTTTCCAAACATTAATAATCAAAATTACTAATAATAAACTAAATTTCTATACTGTAATTTTCCTTGTTCAAAGAAATCTAGAATTTCTAAAACAAAATGAAGAAATTTATATTGTTCAACTAACAATAAAATTTCTAAATAAAACTACCATCCAACTCCTCTATCTTTACTGGCTATCAAAATCCTCATCAGTCTCTTCCTCATTTTCATGATTCCGATTCTGCAAAAGGAAAAACAAAGAAAAATAGATTAGTGGCATATATTTTTGAATCTACTATCCAAAAATTGAAGCTGTTATTCATAGTATTTGAATCTACTATTTAAAGTTGAAAAAATATATGTAAATCTCAATTACTTTTTTTGTTTATTACGAATGATGACACTCAACAAAGACTTCATTTGTCATCTCTTGCCACATTTCATGTGCTGAGTCATAGTGTATATACTTTTCCTTTGTTTCGTCAGGCATGGTTGAAAGCATGCAACAACGTGCCAACCGATCGAATTTCATTTAATTCGCATATTTTTCTTCTGCTTCATAGCTAGCAGCCAAAGGTGGTTCCGTTGGAGGTTTGTTACACACGGTTGACATCAATTTCTTATAAGAAAAAATGGTCAAAAATACCTCGAAACCAGTGTTGCATGTTTTCAGGTTCAAAAACCAAAGATCTAAGAAAAGCATCGGTGTGTAATTCACCAATAGACATCTTTGCTGGGAATAAATAAATAAATAAAAATGAATTTATGCATATAATAAATATCAGTAATTTTCAGAATAGTAAGCGTAATGCATGAATGCAACAATTAAAGAACACATAAAAAAAATAATTACTAATTCAACGATTAATTAATTTGAACATTAATGTACTAGCCTTAGGGTAGGTCAGACTAATTCCATATTAATTTTGAGACAATTCCTCAAATTTATAAGTGAAAACTCAAATAATCATTTCTCTTTTGACTTATAAACAACCGCTTGTTTGGTCAAGGATACACTAGTCCACTCGAAAGCTTAATGTACTTTGTGAGTGTAATCCATTATTTTAGATCAATGACTTAACTCAAGAGTGTGCCTTGGGGTCAGTCAAAATTGAAATACGTCATTAAATCCTATTCTTAAAGAATTTTTCCTTGAGAATAGCACAGTCGGAATCCTTCCTTAGGGGGACACACACAATGGTGCCGCGAGGCCCTTTCCATGTTACCTCGGTGCCAACTAATAATGGAGACCATGAGTCTTATTTTCATAGTTCCCTCTCCCACTCACTATTTTAAAATATGTGTTTTCTCAAAACATCCTATGCTTTTCAATTAGTTTGTAAAAATAAAGTGGTCTATTTTTACCAAATGATATTCTAATAATTACTAATCCAATTAAGCAAAATTAAAATTATAGAACGATGCCCTAATTAATTCAATTTTAATTTGCTATAATGACTAGGAATATCATTTACTATTTAATAAAATAATTTTATTAAATACTAGAAATTAAACAGCTTTTAAAATCTATTTCTGCTCTTAGTCTAGTTAAAAATAGATTTATTATTATATGGTCCATCACATAAAGCATATAATCACAAAGAACAATCCTAAGGCATGTTTCTACTCATATGAGATGCATGCTAATTTTAAATAATGTGTTGGTAATATGTATGGCATGTCAAAAAATGCAAGATAAAGTATTAAATAATTTAATCACATTCAAACATTTAAATAAATAAGTACTTGTTGTACCCTGATTTTAGCTTGAGTCATCCACTCAGTTCGGGTACAGCTGGCAAATAAATATAAAGAGAAATAACCAAGGGAATGATATATGCTTATTATCGACATAAGCAACTCCAGTTTCACATGGGTACGTGTGGTGTTAGGCGTCCTGTATTTAACCCGAGCTACAGACATGAAGATTGTGAAGCACGAGCTCGTAATATTCAAACAATTGTCAAAGTACGAACTAGAAGAGATACTCAGCTCGTCGTATCTCTGATATATTGCGTACCCACAAATTCCCAAAGGCTCGGGTATTTTTATACGAATATTTATGACTAGCCTGTCATATTTAATGTCCCAAATATTAGGAAAACATTTACTTTATGATCAAATCATATCCTAGTATAAATGAGAATTATTTGTATTAAATGTAATAAATATATAAATCCGTGAGTGACTCACGCGGTTACCCAAACCTATCCATGGAATTTCTCTATAAATACTAAGAATATTGGATAGGAAGAGGGACCGATTATTTTGTAATACTGAAACTCTGCCAAAATAGAGAGAAACAACAATAATATAGACTCGTGGAATAGGTGGATTTCAACCACTGAACCACGTAAAAGATTTGTGTTCTTGTGAATTCTTTTCATCTTTCGTTACGGTTTATTATTAAGCACTAATCAACCTTATTATTTCTCAATACACTGTTGGCAAAAAATTGCGTCAACAATTTGGTGCTTTCATTGAGAGGGAAATTAGTGCTTTCATCAAAATCCCAGTCAAGTCTCATCATGGTGCTCACTCGCTCAATGTACGACAATGAGATAGAACAACCTGGTGGGCAGGAGGCTCATCATACCATTGCTTCAAACGAGCATGGCCCTGAAGTCTAGTAACGTTCGGGAAAGCAACCGGTGGGTCACGACAATACTGGGAGTTCGACGTCATTGCCACCGAATCCAAACCCAGACTACTTAACTGCAGTTGAGTTGGAAAATATGCAGTTAAAAAGCCATCTTGCTAAGGCAAACAAGCAAATTGAGGAGGTTTTGGCTCGATTACCCCCTCTTGCAACCAACGTTAATGTCGGAAAGAGGCAAAGTGGGTCTCATAAGTCCCACAAGAATAAATGATCCAAACTAAGTGGGTCAGTCAGAACTGCCACCCCATGTTCTGTGCCTACAGCATGAGATCGCCAAAATGCTCAACCTACTGGCCATTGTAGGGGTCATCAACATATTAGTAGATCGGTTAGAACCGCAACCCCAAGTTCAGTGCCTCCTTCACAAGAACCTATGAATGCCCATGGCAACCTACGAGGGGGGGGGGGGGACTGGGACAGGCTCACAGAGACAAAATGTTCCAGCAAACCCTCATACGTCACGATCAGATCGTCAGGCGCAGAGAGCTAGGAATAATGGGACAGAACAAAGGTGGGAAAATTTAGTTCGCCCTGATGGGACAAGGATTGCCTCGCCAGTTAGGCATCCCCGGCCACCCTAAGACATCCGACGCGACCTCTTCCTACACAAGACATTCCTGCTTATGGATACAGCAGGAGAAATCCTCCTCCATCTGCCCATACCTAGTCCCACGGACACGTGTCAAAAATCCAGATCCTCGGCCTCAACTGCGAGCTGTAAGTTTTGCATATGGAAGTTATTGGACTGAAATTCTTCGAAGTGGTAAGTCTAAGGGCAATCTAAGAAATCATCTATGTTTGGCACAAAGCCCTCGGTATGATCCACATCCTGATCTGTGTGATTGCCTGAATTCACAGAGAAGAAATTCAGCTCGAGATGAGGGTGTTAGTTATACTCGTCAAGAGGGAGGTCCTTTCGAAGTACGTGATAATGGGAATGCCCCACAAAACCAAGCTTGAGCTTAGAGGGACAACAACCCGTCAAACGCGTACAATGGGATGGGAGTTGCTAAACAGCCCCAAAATAACCTAGGGATTAGGGACCAAACCCTCTAGAGGCTAGCTCAGATGGAGGGGAAAATGAAGAAGCTTCTATCTTGAAAAGATAAAGACGATTGTGACTCGGAGGATGAGCTCGAGCTTTTCGCTACAAATATTGTGGCAGCCACATATCCAGTAGGCTTTAGAATGCTACATTTGTCAAAGTTTGACGGAGATGGGGATCCTTCTGATCACCTTGGGATGTTTAACACCATGATGATGGCCCACAATGTTGGACTCGATCTAAGGTGCATATTATTCCCCTCAACTCTGATTGGGCCAACCAGGCAGTGGTTTAAACAGTACAAGAGGCATTCAATTAGCTCGTGGAAGAATTTTTCTGCTAATTTCAAGAGAGCATTTAGGGCTTCCCAGACAGCTCGGGTTAAGGCTGATTCATTAGCTTCTGTAAAGTAGTAACCTGGCGAATCGTTGAAGGCATATCTAAGTAGGTTTGCCAATGTCGCTGCATGAGCTAGAGATGCCGACGACAGTTCCAAGCTCATGGCAATGAGGATGGGAATCCTTGTTGGAGGCGACCTGTGGCAGGAATTACAGAGAAAGGGAGTTAATAGTGTGGATGAGTTCTTGGCATGAGCTCAAATATGGGTTAACCTAGAAGAGGCGTGAGCTTTTGACACAAGAACCAGCCAGATCCCTGTCCAGCCCGTTGGAGCGGCAACTGATGTTGCAGCTACAACTCAGACCGTTATCCAGAATAACTAAGGGGGAAATAACAAGAGGAAGGGAAATGGTGAGGGCGACCAGAGCGAAACAAAGAAAATAAGTCCGGGGAGAAATTCAAGCCTATTTACGCAACCTATATCAACCTCACGGATACTATAGAGTGCATCTTCCTAGCCAATTTTACTCGCCTTCCATGGAAGAAGCCAGAACCACTGAGAAACTAAATAGCAAAGGGAGATCTTTCAAAGTTCTGCCGATTTCACAATGATATCGGTCATAACATTGATGACTGTAGACAGCTGAAGGATGAGATTGAGATCCTTATCAGGGCAGGACCTTTGGCCCAGTACGCCCGAAATCGAGTGGTCCCTAGTCAGCCCGCCGGACAAAATCCTCCGTCAGCTTCTGAAGCTCCAATGAATCAAGCTGGAGCTCAAGCGAATCAGGATGACCCTCCTCCGATATTAGGGGGAGATATAGCCACCATTTCGGGAGGACCCCATCTGGCAGGCACGAGCAAAGGTGCCCAGAAGAGGTACATTAACGAATTGAAATCCCATAACGGAGTGGAGTTCGTCCCGGAACATGGGTTATCAAAACAACAACGATTGGAAAAACAACCAATCATTTTTATAGAAGAAGATGCTAGCCATGTCCAGTTCCCACATAACGATCCTTTGGTCATAACCGTTCAGCTCGCCAAGCGGAGAGTACGGAGGACACTAGTAGATAACGGGAGTTCTGTGAATCTACTTTTTAGGTCAACCTTGGAAAAAATGGGGTTGTCTATACGGATTTTCTGGTGAAGGATCAGTAGCCAACGGGAAGATCGAGTTAGTGGTAACTTTGGGAGAAGGCTCACGAACTGTCTCCAAGGTACTCGAGTTTGTTGTGATTGACTGTCCGGCTGCATACAATGCAATTTTGGGTCGACCCGCATTGATGGTATTTGAAGCCATAACCTCTATTTTCCACCTAGCAATCAAGTTCCCCTCAGCTACAAGGATATGCACTGTCAGAGGCGATCAGCTCACTGCCAGGGAATGCAATAGCATTTCTATGAAAGGGAAAATCATAACCCCGGCAGCAAGTTATGGCCATAAATGACGGAGGTAAGGAGTCCCAGGAAGTGGAAGATACTCATGGGATGAAAGAACCTCAAGAAGTGAAGGATAGAGACGTCGTCCCACGTGATGACATTGACCCACGAATGGGCAAGGACAGGTCAGAGCTGCAAGCCATTGAGGAGCTCAAGGAAGTAAGTATAGACCCCAAAGAAGCTTCAAGAGTTGTTAAGATTGGGAAAAATCTTGATGATAAAAGGAAGAGGGAGCTGATCAATTTCTTACAAAAGAATCTGGACATCTTCGCCTGGTCACATGAAGACATGGTGGGAATAAACCCGAGTGTAATCATGCACACTCTAAACTTGGACAAGAAAGTGCCTGGAAAATCCCAAAAACAGAGGTGTTTGGGAACAGTCTGAGCTAAAACACTGGAGGAAGAAGTAGCTCAACTGTTAAAGTGCGGGTTTATTCGTGAAGAAAAATACCTGATCTGGGTTGCCAATCCCGTGCTGGTCCCAAAGCCAAATGGGAAATGGAGGACCTGCATCAATTTCTCCGACCTGAACAATGCTTGCCCCATGGATTGCTTTCCACTACCAAGGATTGATCAGTTGGTAGATGCAACGATAGGTGACGAGCTCATGTCCTTCATGGATACGTATTCTAGATATACCAGATCGCAATGAATCTTGCGGACCAAGAGCGTACTAGCTTCATGACCCCAACTAACATATACTATTATAAAGTCATGCCCTTTGGGCTGAAAAATTATGGAGTCACATATCAGTGATTAGCCAACAAAATGTTTGCCGATTAGATTGGGAGAAATATGGAAGTGTATGTCGATGATATGCTTGTCAAATCCAAGACTGCCGATAACCATGTATCTGACTTGAAAGAATGTTTTGAGATCTTAAGGAGGTATGATATGAGGCTGAATCCCCAGAAGTGTACTTTCGGAGTGGCATTGGGAAAATTTCTGGGATTCATAGTCAATACGAGGGGGATATAGGCGAATCATGATAAAATCAGATCATTGTTAGAAATACCCTCGCCCAGGTCGCGCAAAGAAGTTTAAAGCCTGACTGGAAATGTGGCATCTTTGAATCGTTTCATTTCAAAATCCACTGACAAGTGCTTGCCATTTTACAACTTGCTAAGAGGAAACAAGAAATTTGAATGGAGTGAGGAGTGCGAGCAGGCATTCCTCGACCTAAAAACGCACTTGGCTAAGCCCCCAATATTGTCTAAGTTTATGTCTAGAGAACCTCTATTCCTTTATCTAGCAGTGACAAAAAATGCAGTCAGTGCCGTGTTAGTTCGAGAAGAAGACCGTGCTAAAAAACCGGTATATTATATAAGCAAGAGACTTCTCGGAGCTAAATCACAGTATCCATTGATAAAAAAATTGGCATTATGTCTGATATTGGCTTCCAGGAAGCTCCGTCCATATTTCTAGTCCCATTCAATCAACGTCATGATCGACCAACCTTTAAGGCAGGTGTTGCAAAAACCTGAAACGTCGGGACGTCTTTTAAAATGGGCAATTGAACTCAGCCAGTTCGAGATATTGTATGTGCCACGGACCTCAATCAAAAGTCAGACCCTTGCTGATTTTGTGGTTGAATGAACTGGATTTCAAGAGGAGCTTTTGATGGAACTGGTGCAGAAGTTGTGGAAGATATTCGTAGATGGATCATCAAACAAGAACAGATCGGGAGTTGGGATCATACTAATCTCCCTAGAAAGGCATCAATTCCATACAGCTCTGAGATTCGGATTCGAGGCATCTAACAATGAAGCCGAAACTGAAGCCTTACTAGTCGGACTGAGAGTGGCGAAAGAGTTCAAAGCGAAGGTCGTCTGGTGCTACAGTGTTAGAGAATATATTTTATATTCAATGGAAATGTAGGAAAACCAAATTACAACTCTATGCAAAAAATACAATAGACAAAGTAATTGATTAAATAAATATTACAACTCAATTGCTCAAAATACAAGTAAATAGAAATATGTAAAAGAAGAAGATTACAAACTCAATACAATAATAATACAAGTAAATAAAAAGAACAAGAAGAACAAAAGAATGAAAACACAAACAAACTCTCACACAACCAAAGTGTAGAGTAGTGGGGATCACCAACTTGAACAAGGTTCAAGACCTTTGTCCAAAAGCTTATTTCCCCCTATTCTCTAAGCACTAAGGGATCTCTCTAGGAAATAGCTCTCTGGAATTATCAAGCCTTTTGGTGTATTTTCTGGCCAAGTGCTTTGTGGATGGAAAAAATGTATGTCATACAAGTGAGCATTAGGCTCCTATTTATAGAGTTTGAGATACCCTTTGGATTTCAAATTCCACCAACCCCCATGGCTGTTACCAATGTTTAATTGGAATAATATGGAAATAAAATTGAGATTTGGGAGTTATTTGGGTTTTTAGAACCGTTCAACACATTTGGAAAAAACTAAAAATTTGGCCTGAAATGCACCTGTGGCGGCGGCCAGGGACATCAGTGGCCGCGGCCACTGCTCTCTGTCCCCCAGGCCGCGGCCACAGCCCATTTTCAGCACTTGAAAATGTGCTGTTTTTCCAAACGGTTCCAAACCCTCCCAAATGATTTTGTAACTCCCAAAACACATTATTGAGGTTAATATCATATCTCCAACAACCATATTTCATAATGGCTTTATGAAATCCAATCTCAAATGTGTAACATATAATATACACATTATTGGGTAATATTTGGGAGTTACAAATTTGTAACTGATTTTGTAACTCCAAAATATGTCACATTTGGGCGCACACATGTGTCCAATTTTGTGACTCTCAATAATATGCTACAAGATGTGACAAATCACATTTTGTCACATTATTTAATCTAATATTATATTATATGAAATAATATAACATTTCCCCACTTGATTAAATAATCACTTTTTGTAACACTTATTTAATCAATCAAACATTATATTGAAATATAATATTCCCCCACTTGATTAAATACTCACTCTCTATAGAAACCTTTGCATTGGTGCATAAAGTAAAATGTCTTTCGACTTGAATTTTACCTTAGTGTAATTATCACAAAGTTTGTTGAAATTTTGGTTGTCGAAGCATTGAACCACTATCCCTTGATAACAAACCGGTGATAACACACACACCTTTGCTATGTTCACTTGAGACCTCAATGTCTCGCTTTTGCACCGTTAATGGCCATGTGCACATTCCATTCATAGACTTTTCTTGAGAATGACTCCCAATTCTCATGAGGGGCGGCACCACCCCTAGGTCTATATAGGTAGAACTCTTAGAGTATTTTGTTACCCTAAAATACTTGTCTTTTCAAGACTGAGTTCTATTAAAATCCTTTCGGTTTTAACCCTCAATTTGGTAACACACTAGTACTCATATCTCAGATGGGACAAAATTTGAGTACTACTATCTATTCACTTGATTGACTTGTTATTACCTATTGAACCTAACACTAGTTTGGTTACTAGTATTAAGATAGGTTACCATCAACCGTGAATCTCTTTAGGGAGTCTAAGTCCTACCCCTAGAAATGTAGAAATGATTCCATTTGAATCATTTCTTTTCTCATGTATGTATACTTAGACACTCGCATTATTTTATTCAAACTTTGATGCTAGCCATAGTTTGATTAAAATAGTTACCCCTTTAAAATAGTGATTTTGACCATAGTCAACACCCCCACTATTTTATAGTTTAATATCCAAGATAAACATTTGAATATTAATTCTAGAAACCTCTTTGTTCTAAAATTATCCTTTATGTTTTAAATTGATTCCTTCTTGAATCAAAATATTACAAACAGTAACTTTCGACACCAAGCATGTCTAGATTTATCCATTCTATATATAGCGAATGTGATTTAGAATGTGGAATTCCAAATCACCTATTTGATAGGATGACCAAATTAATCAATTGATTAACAACAAAATAAATTGGTTAACTTTGGAGCTTCACCCCCATATTTCTCACATAGTGATAATAAAATACCATTTTAAAATAGAAAATCTCTTTATTTCTAATAAGTCATTTATCCTCCAAGATAAATCTAGACCTATGATTCTCAAAGTTCATCATGAGTCCTTAAGCATCATGATAAACACTCAATAGATCAAGATAAAAAACCTCAATGTTTATCTTGATTCATTTACTTGCTAAAGCAAGGCACACTTATTTGAAAGTAACTTTCACTTGGTTGCTTTCCCTTATATATTTCACAAAATAAAATGTGAACACAAGTGTAATGTGAGAATTTCTCAAACAAATAATCACATTATGAAATAATAGGTCTACACACTTACCTATTATTTTAACAAGTTCATTTTGAAACTTTGTTAATGTCTCACACAAATGTCTCATAGAAAAATAAAGAATCATCATAGAATAATACTTTAATTTTATTGATAGCTTTCAAGAGTACAAGCTTTATTACAAAATAACAATTTTCCCAATAAGGCACATAAACATGGTAATCATGCTAGGATCTCTTCTTCCTTTATAGCATTTACCTCATTCTCATATGGGTCCTTTCGGTACCTACACACTCTAGCATAGTGCCCGGGTTTTCCACAAACAAAACAATGACCTCTCACGTCTTTGAATTGTCCATGATCTTTCTTTGGACCTAAAGGGTTCCCACTACCACTTTTTTTGTTGTTGTTGCCCTTTGGATGCTTGTGTGAAACCGCATTGGCCTTGGAAGTCTCATCTTTAGACTCATTCACACCCTTGTCTCTTATTCTCGATTCCTCTTCAATTGTAATGTGTTTTTGGATCTCTTCCAAAGTGTAATCTTCATTCTTATGGAGGATTCTTTTCCTATAGCTCCTCCAAGTTGGTGGTAATTTACTATTGCACCAACTTGGAAGGCCTCGGGAAGCTCAATCTTAAGAACTTTCAACTTGTTCACAATCACTTGTAACTCATGAATTTGAGGTAAAAGAGTTTTCCCATCAATGAAAGAAAATTCAAAATATTGAGAAATTAAGAATTTTCTTGTACCTTGTTCCTTAGCCTTGTACTTACTCTCCAAGGCATCCCAAATCTCCTTCGCGGATTTGGTATTGGTATAGAGATCATATAGCCTATCAGATAGGGCATTAAGGATATGACCCCTATAAAGAAGGTTGTCCTCTTCTCTCTTTCTTCTTTTCTCCACCTCTTCGGGAGTGTCTTTGTCCGGTGGCTCGGCTAGAGGTGCCAAGGATGACTCAAGGATGTAGGCTATCTTGAGTGTTGTCAAAAGGAATTTCACCTTGTCTTGCCACCTAGTGAAATTGGATCCATCAAACCTATCCAACCTTACTAAGTCTTGGTTCATGATCTTTATGGTCTCTCCTTCCATTGAAACAAAAAGGAATAAGCTTTTGATTGTTAGAGAATATATTTTATATTCAATGGAAATGTAGAAAAACCAAATTACAACTCTATGCAAAAAATACAATAGATAAGGTAATTGATTAAATAAATATTACAACTCAATTGCTCAAAATACAAGTAAATAGAAATATGTAAAAGAAGAAGATTACAAACTCAATACTATAATAATACAAGTAAATAAGAAGAACAAGAAGAACAAAAGAATGAAAACACAAACAAACTCTCTCACAATCAAAGTGTATAGTAGTGGGGATCAACAACTTGAACAAGGTTCAAGACCTTTGTCCAAAAGCTTATTTCCCCCTATTCTCTAAGCACTAAGGGATCTCTCTAGGAAATAACTCTCTGGAATTATCAAGACTTTTGGTGTATTTTCCAGCCAAGTGCTTTGTGGATGGAAAAAAGGTATGTCATACAAGTGATCATTAGGCTCCTATTTATAGAGTTTGGGATACCCTTTGGATTTCAAATTCAACCAACCCCCATGGCTGTTACAAATATTTAATTGGATTAATATGGAATTAAAATTGAGATTTGGGAGTTATTTGAGTTTTTAGAATCGTTCAACACATTTGGAAAAAACTGAAAATTTGGCCTGAAATGCACATGTGGCCGCGGCTAGAGACATCAGTGGCCGCAGCCACTGCTCTCTGTCCCCCAGGCCGCGGCCACAGCCCATTTTCAGCACTTGAAAATGTGTTGTTTTTCCAAAAGGTTCCAAACCCTCCCAAATGATTTTGTAACTCCCAAAACACATTATTGGGGTTAGTATCATATCTCCAACAGCCATATTTTATAATGGCTTTATGAAATCCAATCTCAAATGTGTAACATATAATATACACATTATTGGGTAATATTTGGGAGTTACAAATTTGTAACTCCAAAATATGTCACATTTGGGCGCACACATGTGTCCAATTTTGTGACTCTCAATAATATGTTACAAGATGTGACAAATCACATTTGTGTGACAAATCACATTTTGTCACATTATTTAATCTAATATTATATTATATGAAATAATATAACATTCCCCCATTAGATTAAATAATCACTTTTTGTAACACTTATTTAATCAATCAAACATTATTTTGAAATATAATATATAGTGATTCTCAACTCGTGGTTAATCAGGTGTTGGGAGAGTATCAAGCTTGAGGCACCAAGATGGCGGCTTACCTAGCTAAGGAGAAGGGGGTGCTATCCGAATTTGAGTACAGTAGTGTTGAACAGATACCTCATGAGCAGAATTCTAATGCTAGCGCTTTGGCAAGGCTTGTCACCACCAAAGAAGCTGAGACCTTTGATGTAGTGCCAGTAGAGTTTTTGGAGAGTTCGAGCATTTCAGAAAAAATGGTAGAGGTCGAGATGATCGACACAAGACCGACCTGGATGACTCCCATAATGGAATACCTCACAACGGGAAGGTTACCTGAGGATAGAAGAGATGCAAGAAAAATACTATATCAAGCTCCAAGGTATGTGATAGTAGATGGGACATTGTACTGACGTGGTCATTCATTGCCTCTCCTACGATGTGTTCTGCCCAAGGAGGCTAAAACCATTTTTGAGGAAGTGCATGAAGGCTTTTGTGGAGATCATGCTGGGGGGCAAAACCTAGCACTGAAAATATTGAGGCAGGGCTATTTTTGGCCCACTTTAACAAAAGATTCCATCTCGTATGTTCAGAATTGCGACAAATGCCAGCGCTTCACCGTAGTTGCTCGGGCTGCTCCAGTCGAGCTAACGATGATCTCATCCCCGTGGCCATTTGCGGTGTGGGGAATCGACCTAATAGGGTCCCTACCTATGGGCAAGGGAGGAGTTCGTTACGCGGTGGTGGCAATCGACTATTTCATGAAGTGGGTAGAAGTCGAGCCTTTGGCAACCATCACTTCAAAGAAAGTTCTGGACTTTGTGGTGAAGAATATTGTATGTCGGTTTGGGCTTCCTAAAAAGATCGTGTCAGACAATGGGACACAGTTCGACAGTGATCTCTTCACTAACTTCTGTGAAAAATATGGCGTTATTAAGAGCTTTTCCTTAGTAGCGTATCCACAGGCCAATGGATAGGTTGAGGATGTGAACAAAACCCTAAAGGTGAGCCTTAAGAAGAGGTTAGATGAGGCCAAAGGAGTATGGCCCGAATATCTCCCGCAAGTACTTTGGGCATACCAAACTTCTCACAGAACCTCCATGGGAGACACTTCTTTCTCCTTAACTTTTGGAAGCGAGGCCGTCCTTCCAGTCGAAGCCATGGTAACCACTCACAGGCAAAGGACATTTAGCCAGGAATGAAATGATGAATTACTTAATGCATCTCTTGACCTGATTGATGAGAAACGAGAGGATTCACAGTTACAGCTCGCCCATTATCAACAAAAAATCACTCGTTACTTTAATTCTAAAGTCAAGAGGCGTAGGTTCGGATTGGGCGACCTGGTTCTCTGAAGGGTCTTTCTAGCGAATAAGGATCCCAAGGACGGTGTCTTGGGCCCGAACTGGGAAAGACCGTATCTGATCGTGGAGATTCTGCGTGAAGGAACCTTCAAGATAGCTCGGCTGAATGGAGAGATAGTCCCACGGACCTGGAATGCCATGCATTTAAAAAATTATTATCAGTAGTACCATCATCCATGTAAGGCTTAAGTATAAAAGCCATTTGATTAAATAATAGATGGATTTTTAAATAATTTTTCTTGTTAAGGTTGTATCAGCTCGTGTATTTAATGTTTGTAAAAGCAACCGAGAAATTTTCTACATTCTGGTTACTTGGGGGCATATAACCCAAGATGGGTCAGAGTAAGATCGCTGGATAAGTTGAAATTACTTAAAACCCTGGATACAACAAGGTCTGAAACTTAGAAGCTTAGAAAATTGATTATTCGATAGCTTTTTAAGAGCTCGAGATGTCAATAAACCTAGCACGAACTAAGTTTAAATTACTTAAAACCCTGGATACAACCAGGTCCGAAACTTAAAAGCTTGGAAAATTGAGTATTCAATGGCTTTTTAAGAACTCGAGATGTCAATAAACCTAGCTTGAACTCAGTTTTAATCATTTAAAACTCTGGATACAACCAGGTCAAAAACATGGAAAGTTGGGAAAATTGTTTAAAATCAAGGGCTTTTTAAAGCTCGAATTATCAATTAACCTAACACGAACTAAGTTTAAATGATTTAAAATCTTGGATATAACAGGGTTCAAGGCCCGATTCTTAACCGGTATGATATAAATCAATACATAAAATTTGGATATAACCGAGCTTAAAATATCTATCCCAATCTAAAAATTGATTCCTAAAATCTCGAATGTACAAGTCTAAGGAGTCATAAACATGAGAGATAATAAAGGAAAGATAAATAGATAAAAATTTAGATTTATAAATTGAAAATAAAATTATCCTAAGGAGAAAAACCTCGAACTGAGCCCAAAGGCAATAATTTACAAAAAAATATAAAAAAAAACAAAAGGAAAAAGGGTGTCACTAAGCTCCTCCAGGTTGCTCTGAGGATGTAACCTCCTCGCCATCCTGCTCGCCTGCCGCATAAGCATCCCCTGTTTCTGACGGTTCTTGCAAAATCTGAGCCTTGAATTTTTCAAGGTACGGATCCCACAGCTCGAGAGCCATGAAAGAAAATTTTCCACCATGGTCAAAGGCCCAGCAGTGGTGCAGCATATCCTCCATGGATGATAATGAGGCCGCCTTCTCTTCTTTGACTACGGCCTTGGCCTCGAGCATTTTAGGCTTGGCTCCATCAACCTTGGCCTGAAGTTGTGCATTTTGAGCCTAGAGGGCAGTCAAGGCGGTCTTCATAGCCAACTTGCTTTCTTGGGACGAGGCAAGAATAGCCTTGGCCTTGTGTTCGTTTTTATTGGCAGCCGCCAAGGCAGTTTTGGCGACCTGCTCGGCTTCTTAAGTGCCCCGTCAAGGCAGTATTGGCGGCGTTTACTTTGGCCCAGAGCTCATCATTTCTAGCCCTAGCGTGAGCTATACTACGATATTGAGCCAAGATAGACTGAAAAAATAACAAGGAAAATAAGATATATCCCTAGACGCAATAAAAAGAAAGATGTCACCGAGTAAGGAAAACTTACAGTAAGGTTCATCCCCATGGCTGACTCTAGGACATTCTCCGGGCTCTGCTCCTCAATAGTCCTCAAGTCCCTCGAGCTGGCCTTATAGGCATGCTCCACCATATGGCTCGCTGTCTCGTAAATGATCCCCCGAAAGGCTTCACAGATTTTCTCTAGATCCCGAGGATCTACTGGTATCCGGACGGTCGCAGCTAGGATAAGGGGAGCTGGAGGATCAACTTATATTACTTGGTCCCAAGGAGGCGCGAATTGAGGTGGAGGAGGAGGAGGAGGAGGAACCCTAGCGGTAACAGTAGACATCAGAGCTATCGAGCTCGTGACTTTCCCCTTAGTAGGGGATTTTGAGGCATTTCCTGCTGCTGGAAGGGCCTTCTTCGTAAATCTGGGCCTCTTGACAACGGGGCCCGAGCCGGTTTTCCCGGCCTTGAAGGTAGTATGGAGATCAGGAGCTCCAGTTTGTTCCATCTCTTCGCCTGAAAAGAGCAAAAAGGGGATTAGTTCACAAATAAAGTAAAAAACATATACAAGGAAAGAAAGTAAATGAATATCCTACCCTCTGGGCTGGGGGACGAGTCTATAATCACGACCTCTGGCCTTGGAACTACTGGCTGAGACGGAGAGTCTACGACTAGTGTTTCTGGGATCCTAGGATGTTCAGGCTTAGGTTCCTCCCTAGGACTAGATTCCTCTACATATTGTCTAAATCTAGGGAAAATACACCCTGGACCAAAGAAGATTAGGACCTACAGTTGGTCCCATACTTCTCAAAGATGGCAGACCTAAAATTTAAGGTATCGTCGACAACAACTGTCCCCCTTGGGTAACTATTGTCATGACGCACCATTAGGTGGTCTACACATTGAAGCAGGGTTATGTTAAGATCTGGGTTATGAGGATGACGATGGACGAGCTTATTTGGATTAAACCTAACTAACCTAAAATCGGCAACGACCCTATCTAGTTCCCTATAGGGGTATTGGTTACCTTGGGTGGAGGGAGCAGCTGCTGCCCCTGACGCAACACGATCTAAATTAGGTTCCCAAACAGCCTTAGGAACCTTCCTTTTTTGCACTAGAGGCACCTCGTCCTCTTCATCATCCTCGCATTCGGTGGCTGGCAAAGCCTCCTCTTGAGAGGATGGGAGCTCATGGATTACTAGGAGGGTAGCCCGGGTCCTTAAGGCCAATGTCTGGCCTTTGACATTCAACTGGCACGCCAGTATCGTCACGCCATTCAGAATCTGATGGTAGTCCTTCTCACAGGGGGCAGTCCAGACAATTTCTCGTACTGACCCCTAAGTGTCGAGGACTTCGCCGTCCTCGCAAATATGGTTGCACGAGAAATAAACTCAGTTAATACATGTACAAGGGAAATATCTTAGATAGAATAAAATTTCATGAGCTGAGGTTAGAGAATAAAGAACTTACAAGGACGGTTGAAGTATCTGTGTTCACAATTTAGGAACCCATTCGACATAAAGAACAAGTCTTTATAGTCGTTCGAGTGGCTGGGAAGCTCGATGACGGGAGCAGAGTTGGGAAATCTGGTTAGATAGTAGTTACCGTCACCTCGACCTCTCTACTCCGGGCTAGCCTTGAGGTAGAAAAAATAGAGGAGTGGGGACTTCCCACTCATGCTTCAAAAATAAATATTTCAGCCCCGCCAAAAGCCTATAAGAATTTGGGGGGAGCTGAAATGGAGCCAACTTCACGAAGTCAAAAAGTTCGTGAAGTATTGGTCCAAGGGGAGAAAGGCTCCTGCCTTCAGATGTTTGTCACTCCAAGCCGCGAAGTCATCCTGGAGAGGGGACCAGCTTTGTTCCCCTTCAAAAGCAGGTCGGGCAATGAGAACTTCGGTCCCGACCTCAATATTGTGGTTCAACATGATCTTGTTCACCCTCCCCTGGGTCATGATCTTGGATACAATGTGTTCAGCCTCGAAGAAGGCATTGGGGTCAACCACCACCTCCTTTTCCACCACTAGACCGAAGTGGGGAATGGGAGACTCAGGGGCGACCACCTTCCCCGTTTTCTTTTGCTGAGCGGATGAGCTGGTTGCGTTCTTCTTGGGTGCGTTCTTCTTGGGAGCCATCAGATCGCCTAACGAATAGAACAACCCAATTAGTAGGTGACCTAAGAGGATTTAAAGGTTACGACGTGGAAGTACGAAGGGGGAATGGTTTACTTTTGATATACGAGTTGAGTTAGCCTCAGCCCCATCGCATGATGCCACACACTACCCTAAGTCACGTGCCTCAGTTTTCTAACAGACCCCTGATATTTAGGGATCCGTGTGTTAGAAAATAAGACCACTACTTTCCTTGGGAGGCGGTTTAGTGCAAAACCACCCAAGAAGCATGACCCCTAAGCAACCTGGTTTGAACCCTAAAAACTTTTCATCTCCTATATCCCGAATGGGTATTTTCTAAATTCACCATGGAGATTACCCAAGTTTACCCAGAAATTACCCAGTTCTATGAATGTCGTAGTTCTAAAGATTTTTTAGGACCTACCCATTGAACCTAAGTCGAGGCCTATTCGCTAAAAGCATTTGGGAAATAGCCTAATATTGATTACAGTGAATAGTGCGGATGAGCATGGTGAAGAACAAAAAAGACCAATAAAAAAAAATTCAAACCAAGATATCAGAGGTACTTACAATATGTTCTTCGATGGTAAGACGTAAGATTTTGCAGAGGAAATTTCTTGGAAACTCCTGAGTAATGGGATATAGTGAATGATTTTTGGAGATTTCTGAGAAAGAAGAGGGATTCGGAAATGCAGAAGAGGAAAAATTTCAAATGAAAGGTGGTTAAATCTGAAAACTGCCTATCCTATTTATACGTAAACTGCGTAAATTAATTTGGGCCATCCAATTTGGTTAGTACAAGATCCAAAGGCCATGGTTAAATAGACAAAATGGCAGTAAAAAGGTGACAGGACAATTATTCCAGTCCACGAAACCCGAATAGACGCTAATTGCAGTACACCACGTGTCCAGTACTCGAGTAGTGGGCAAGCATGGTTTTGTGTAACAGAAGACTAAAAGCCCCTACTGTGTAGGTCAGAAAAGATGATGTCATACATGAGCAGGAGCTTGGGGGGCAAATGTTGTACCCTAATTTTAGCTCGAGTCATCCACTTAGTTCGGGTACAGCTGGCAAATAAATATACGGAGAAATAACCAAGGGAATGATATCTGCTTATTATCCACATAAACAACTCCAGTTTCACATGGGTACGTGTGGTGTTAGGCGTCCTGGGTTTAACCCGAGCTATAGACATGAAGGTTGTGAAGCATGAGCTCGTAATATTCAAACAGTTGTCGAAGTACGAACTAGAGGAGATACTTAGCTCATGGTATCTTTGATATATTGCGTACCCATAAATCCCCAAAGACTTGGGGTATTTTTATACGATTATGACCAGCCTGTCATATTTAATGTCCCAGATATTAGGAGAACATTTAGTTTATGATCAAATCATATCCCAGTATAAATGGGAATTGTTTGTATTAAATGTAATAAATATGTAAATCTGTGATTGACTCACGCGGTTGCCCAAACCTGTCCATGGAATTTCTCTATAAATAATGAGAATAATGGACAGGAAGAGGGACCGATTATTTTGTAATACTGAAACTCTGCCAAAATAGGGAGAAACAACAATAATATAGACTCATGGACTAGGTGGATTTTAACCACTGAACTATGTTAAATATTTGTGTTCTTGTGAATTCTTTTCATCTTTCGTTACGGTTTATTATTAAGCACTAATCAATCTTATTATTTGTTAATACACTGTTGGCGAAAAACCGCGTCAACAATACTAATTAAATAAATAAATAAATGCGGGCCGAGCGTCTTGGGTATTTCTAGAAAAATTACAACACTTGCAAAATTATACACAAAAATGTAAGAAACTAAATAAAACCTAAAGAGATCTCTATCTTTAGCTTTGGTCCTTCACAAGTAGTCTTAATCCAGTTAATTCTGAATTAAAATAACTTTTAATTATCTTAAACAAATTTTAAGAATAACTAACTTGGGCTTTAATTCCCAACAAGTTATTAGGTCCACTTTTGAATTTGGGCTCAAACAATTAATTCAAAACAAAATAATTTTAATTATGAGCTCAAATTAATTAGGCCCATAATTTAAATAGATAATATTGTGCAAACCTTAGGGTAAAAAACCCTAGGGCCGACGACACAAGGTGGCTCGGCATGGGGCATGAGGGATGAAGGGATGGCGGGAGGCCACTACAGTGACTGGCAACAGCTCGACGGGGTGCGCAGGGGGCACGGGCCAGCAGCTGGGGCCGTGGATGGAAGTGGCGCAGGCTGCGTCAGGGAGCCAGCAGGGTGCACGGATGAAGGTGCAGGGGCGCGCGTGGATGCAAGTGTAAGAGCGCACGACTGGGGAGCCATAGGCCACGGGACCGTATGATAGCGTGCGAAAGCCTTTGGCTCGGGCTTCAGGGCACGGAACTCGAGGTGCAGGCCTTACAAATTTTTTTTCCAATAATTTAATGTAGAAAATTAAATTACAAAAATTCCTATGCCCCAAAATGGCTTACATTTTTCATCTAGAAATTTAAGAACAATTCTTAAACCCAAAACACCATATAATTAGCGACCCTTAAGAATAAACTTTAAACATATATACATCCATCCATTCACACATATTATGATAACATAAGAATGCATATTATGCCCACACAGTAATTAATGTATGCAGAGATTAATGACCCCTCTAATACCAATTGTTAGGAACAAGTTTCCTAATACGCAACGAAATTGTGTGATGGGTTGGCCCAGTGCACAACAAATTTTTTGTAACATATTTAAAGTACTTTTAAATATGCAGATCCATTAATATTCATACATTAATCATAAACAAGAAAAGAATAAAGAACATACCTCTTGATGCCTATAAAGTGTCCTTGCTATCTTTTCGTAAAATAAACGACCTTCCTATCAAAGTTGCTCCCAGGTACTCTCACCAAGATCTTCCACAACTTTCTCTACACCTCAAGAAGTGTGTGGGCACTTAGAGAATAAAGGATGGTATATTTCCGATTCAACTTGATGTACTCAGCACATGAGATCAAAAGAATAGGCCTGAGATTGTTCTGTATCTTTTCAGGGAGAGATGGAAAGTATCGTTCTTTTCTTAGAGCGAATAATTGAGTATTGAATATATTTGTTATTTTCTTATAAGTATAACTTATATAGAAAATATTTAAATTTAAAAAATAAATATGTAACCAATTACAATTTATCTTTTAATTAATTAATTATCTTATTAATGATAATATCAAAACTATCTTATTAACTTTTTCATTAATTAATTAATTAAATAAATAAAAGTGAAAAATCCATTACCTGATTTCTATAGCTGCACGCTGCACACATTCCAGGGACTGTGTGTGTTGTGCAGCACCCTATAAAATAGGGGAATGTGATTTTTCCACAATTATTTAATTATTTATTCAAACTACCTTGTCAGATAAAATCCAACAACTTGATAATTAATTCAAATTTGAATCCATTATATTTTTAACTAATTATCACATATAATTAATTATTTGAATAAATATTAATCTTTTTAAATTCAAATCCAATTTGAACTTGTCACATTATTATCTCCCACTCAAATAAATATATTTAATTAATTCTGCTAACTAATTAAAACCAATTTTAATTAAATATTAATTTCAAAAATTTAATATTCATTTTATTATAATTTCAAAAATTATAATAAATTAATTATTTATATAATTTCAAAAATTATACAATAATTAATTATTAATTAATTTTGATAATTACAAATAATTTGTAATTAATTAATTAATTAATCACTATTATCACATAACTGCATATTTGGCTCGAAGAACAAAATTCTTCTTAAATATGTCTTTGTACCATTTTACCCTTTATATCAACTCTTGCCATGAATAGTGCTGATAGAGCCGTTGTGGGGACCTATGGACCTATAATTCCAAGCTCCAATAAATTTGTGATTATTAATTAAACTCTTTAATTAAATAATCTTAATTTATTAATCTCATGATTACTCCACTATAAATATCAGACCGCACTCTTGTAATTATAGACATTTCATTTACTGAGTACTTTATAACAATAAAGGGTCCATTGGTATAATCATTTCATACAAATTAACCCTCTAATAATGGTTCATAATTAACCGGGAATAAAATTACCATTTTACCCTTTTAATTATATCTTGTTTCCTTAAGTACCATCGACATTACTAGTGAAGGTTAATTCATAACCAAATTATTAATTTGAGCTCAATAACCTTTCTGTCCCAAAAGTCAACCCTTAAGAGAACCATTATTCAATCTCTTACGAGAAGGTATAGATTCCTTATATGTATACTATGTTCCCAGCCATTTATATTAATGAGTTCCCAAAACAAAAGTTTCCAGCCTGATCATTCTGACAAACCCTGACGAGTGAATCAAAGAACTCATATAACATAAACAGGAGTTCATAGTAACTTCAGGATTAAGATCTATTTGTATATGATCATCAGTTGATATATTTAATTAATACTTTGAAACAGTATTTAACTAAGTATTAATAAACATATCTGGTGCAATTGTATATATTCTCTAATATATAAATCACCTCCACTAAAGTGTCATACTACACTAGTAATCCGGATCTAGATCACATGTATTCATAATACTAGTGGACCGTGCTTGCAGTTAATCTCAAGATTCCATAACTTTATTTTACTGCGAACTATTATAGTTCATTTATCTTAACCACAATCCTCATGTACAAATACGTGGTTGAGATCACATATATGAACTTAAGAATTTTTCTGATATTTACTTAATATTATTACAGAATAATATAGTTCTTAAAATATATGCATACCAAATTCAATTTAGTTATTTATTTTGTAAAAACAATGTCTACTACATATGCTTTGAGGCCACAATTCCCAACAAGTTTTAATGTTGACCTTGCCTCATCTACATTGATGAATCACTGAGCCCTTTTGTTGAACTCAGTTATTTTCCTTATCGGTTTCCTTTGCGTATCATCCCAAAGGGGACTTCCTAGCAATATCCCAGCTCGTACTGCCATAAGATGACCACTGTCATAGACATTATGGGCTCCTGCCACCTCAATGTAAAACCTTGTCAGGTAGCTTTTTAATGACTCTCCTGGCTGCTGTCTAGCATTAGTCAAGGCCGAGGCTTTGGGTCTGACGCCTACCATGGCCTTGAATTGGTTCTCGAACTCTTTTTCTAATTGTTCACAAGATGAGATCGAATGCCTTCGGAACTTGTTGAACAAGTTTTTTTTGGTCCTGTCAGAGTGGTTGGAAATAGCATGCACCTGAGCTCGTAACCAACATTTTCTAGCGCGCATGATTGTGTTAAACGTGCTCAGATGGATGTACGTGTATCATGAATCCGTAAGGAAATAGAGTATTCGATATGTGCAGAGAAAAAGGCTCGAGCGCCTCATCGAAGCCATCTGCCCTGTCCTTATTCCTTTCATCTTGAAGGAGTCGGAATGCTCTTTCGAGCTGGTTAATTCTTTCCTGGACCAAGTCCATCAGAGGGTGAGCTTGCACTTGGGGAAGCTGGTCATTGTTAGTGAAAACTCCAGCTCCCTGCTCCATTACAGGGTTATACTGATTCCCGCATATTGGCTGCATGGTCTCTTTTCGGCTATTCAAATGTGCCTGTAAATTCGAGTTTGAAGGGTTAGCCTGCCCCCGGTTTTGATTAAAATGATCTTGATGATTAGGGTTGTTGTTCTCATAATTCCCATTATTCCTGGGCTCGGTATTATATACACTCACTGACCTACTGAGGTCCAAACTTCCACTCATGAAACTAACATTTCTCATTGATTGTGTGGCTCGATGGTTGTGATGTGGATCTTCTACTTGCCCCCCCGCTCTAGTCATTTGTGACCTCGACATGTGACTTCCTGCTAGTTGGGATGCCCTATGTCCTCGGGGAGCTTCTTGCTCACCCCCGTGTCCAGGTCGAGCCCTGTGGTTCCTGTGTTGGCTACCACTCCGAGACGATCTTTGAGGCACTCATTCCCACGTCCGGTTCCCATTACGAGCTAGCTATGGTGCCTCTTAAAATGGAGATGGGTGCCCTATTAGCGACGAAGGATGCCTTATTGGCGATGGCGGGGGCCTTCCGTTGTTAGGCCTTGAAGGTTCAGAATTGGCCCACATTGGCTCCGAGTTATTCCTGACAGGCTCGTGATTATTGTTCCGAGCTATAGAGGGAGCTCGGTCATTCCCCGTTCCAGCAATTACACTCACCGTAGGATTACCAACAACAACATTTTGAGTATTTCTCCCAGGGCGACCATTTCCGGTATTAACCCTAGGCCTCGGCTGGCGGCCGTACTCCCATGGGGGTGCCCTCTGGTCCTCTGGGGAGGTGCCTATGCATTGGTGACTTGCCTGGCCAATCCTCATTACGCCGTGTGGCTTGGACCAATTGTTGGCGTAGTTGGCGATTTTCCAATTCCACAATGGGCACACACCTCTCGAGATTATAATAAAGATCCTCGTCGGGCCTAGGGGTTGGAGCAGGTGGCCCCTTGGAGTCAGATAATGCGCTTCCTTCATCAGGGCCCTGATCTGCCATAGGTTGCTTCCTAGGCCTTCGCGGGTAGTTTTTAGTCTAAGGAGTTCGTTCCTCAGGTATCTATGGCAATGGTCGTCCACTAGTTCCTGGATTGCTCGTGGTGGCCATTGAAGCTATGCATGAGGTTTCCGATTAAAAAATATGGATATTTGTTTAATGCTCTCATTGAAAGCACCAAACTATTAACGCCATTTTTCGTCAACTTAATTGTAAAGAGCATTAAACAATGTTCTAAAAAAATAGAAGATGATCTTGTAAAAGAGGATATCATCGACTGAAGAGGGGGAAGCAGAAATGATCCCACTAAGCCGAAATTTGAGAGTGTTGACCCTCGTTTTGGTCAACGACATGGAGTCAGATAAACGATAGGAAAATAGTACGATGCTTGAGAAAACAATCTAATGGAAAGTAAAGAACACAAAGAATTATAGTGGTTCGGCCCCAGTGATTGGTAATGACCTACGTCCACTTGATACTATTATTAATATTGAGCTTCAAAGGTGTGATCAAAGAACTAGGGTTCCTGAGTTTCACAGACCTTAGAAGGAGAAACAATATAGACGATGGATAATAGCAACACAATTCGGAAAAAGATCAAAAGATCCCCCCTTGAGCAATTTCTTGTATATTTATAGGCTCAAGGAGGGTTACATGAGTCAATTAATCATATCTTTCCTTAAATAACAGATATTCAGGTTATAATGAAGAGATATTCTCGGATATCATTACAACTATACAAATTTATTCATAAATGAACAGAGTATATGACCAGGCTGGTCGATAGGCGAGCAGCATCTCTGCCACGTGTCGAAAATTCTTGTCACGTCATCAACAACTGTTTTTTGGATAAACATTTGCACCCCAAGTTTATTTATTGTGACCAGCAATAAGTAAACTTAGGAAACTAACCTTTCGTATACCCCACGAAATCTGTCAGAGCCACTCGTGCGTCCTCAAAAAAGGTGACCTAATCACGTCCAATCATGCCTTTTCGGTTTCCATGTAATCCTTCTGACGGCTATTACACTCCCCCATGCCTTGAAAAAGGTAACTCATGACTATCCCTTTTTATCATATCTCAGCCTTTATAAATAATCCCCAAATTTAATTTTTCATTTTTTACTCGCCATTTTCTTGCTAAGAACTCTCAAGAACTTCATCTCAGAGCTCAGAAACTTCGAAGATCATCATCGCCTGGTTCTAAAGATCCGTTGTTCGCACGCCCAAAGTTGTTTCATTTCAGAACCTCTGATCTTCATCTAGGTAAATTTCTTCAACTTTCAAGGTCTTTGACATGCCATGCATACTGCTATACGCCTGTTTTGAGTTCTGAAATTTTTCGTGTTCTTGGGTAGAAATGCATGAGGATTGTGTGTATACTGATTGATGCTTGATAGGGTATTATAGTTTTGCTCTGTAGGATTTAGGAGCCAGTTTGGTAGTCAATATCGTAAGTTTATGGCGTAAAATTGAAGTAAAAATTCGATTTTTAGGCTAGTTGAAAAACTGGGTTTTTCCCGCCCCTTCGGAGTCGAAAAAGCTTCTTTCCAAAAAACTTTTTATTTATACTTTTCGATCTGTTTTTCAAACTGCTCGCATAGAATAGTGTTTCTGTTAGAATGCTGCTGGTCGTAGACGTGAGCAACGTTATTCCAACTTTCAACATAAGCTCTTAAGCTGTGCGTCTTATCTCCTCCTTTATCTGTTCGTAGCTTATATGCAAGATCTGTGGGGGGGGGGGGGGAGAAAGACCTATCGACAATGACCTATTGGCTCAACTACTCCAGGACGAGGAGCAACCATCGTCACTGATACCTGACATCCCATTTTCTCGTGTTACTTCAAACACTTCACCTGTCCTTGCTCACAATATGGCTCGTGCTAAAACCAACGCCCAGAAAAAGAAAACCCCCACTCCTTCACATCAGCCTGGTCCTCAGGCTAAAACTCCCTCGACCAGTGGTCGAAGAGAAAATATTTCCGACCCTAACATCCAAAGACACGCTCAACCTCAACATGCCATTCAACCAGATGTTGAGTGGTATTTGGTTCCTGAGAGCAGAGTGATGATCAGGATGATCGCCAACTACATCAGGAAGTATGGTCTCACGGGGGTGACCTTAGTTCGACCTAACCAAGACCAACGGGGGAACCTGCCCGGAGGCACCTTCAATGCCTGGTCGAGGTTCCACATTGAGGCAGGGGCTACCTTGCCTCTTCATTCATTTTTCCAAGGAGTGGCCAACTATTTCGGAGTTTCCCATTTTCAAATAACTCCAAATGGATATAGAATGCTCGCAACACTCTATATCCTGTACAACCACAAAAAATGGCCCGTGCCAACTCCTCATGAGGTTAACTACTTGTTTGACCTCAAGTCTAACCTCAACCAAAAAGGCACGAGGTTTTTTCATTTCTGTCATCAGGAAACTGGGCGCACCTTCTTGACTGACACCACCCATATATCAAATGTGGGGAGGTACTACTAGGAGTACTTCCTCACGACCGACATGATCGCAGACAATCTGGCCTTTGCTCAAGGAGGTTAAACCTTTGTATCACTGGCTGTTGATATTTATTTAGTGTTCCCTTCACTTTTTCTTAAACTTTTAATGCCTTCTAGGCCCATGGCTGCGACCAGACCCAACTCCAGACATGGAGTTGAGATCAGCCCTCTTAGCCAGCATGACTGACGTAGAAAAAAGCATCAAACATCTGGTTATAGAGGCTAACCTTAGGCTAGTTGGCCTCTTGGCCCCTTATCAGGACATGAGGGAGTCAACAGCAGGGAGTGCCACAGCAGAGGAGGAACCCAAGCAGCAACCACCAGTGTCGCCTCCATGAAGGAGACCAACCGGGGTCACGATCAGGGAACCTGTTGGCACACCTCCAGCAGAGAGGCCCCCTGCCTCCTTGGGGAAGGGGAAAAAGAAGGCCACCGAGCCTGTCGAACACTTGGACGAGTCTTCAGACGAGAATGGTATAGTTATTTCACTTTTAGATAGCTTGCCAATTCCCTGTCATCTATTCGACGGGGACGACAATTTTAAATATGCCCCAAATTTAGGTCCAGACTTCTTCATGTCAGAGAGTGAGTATAAGACTAGTAGAGTCTATAGTATAGCGACCAGTAATAATAGCTTGGGTATTTTACTTTGCAATATTTCTTTATTTCTTTTCCTGACGTAATATACTTAGTCATTTATGCTATCTCACTGTTCGACATTTTGCTTCTTTTCCAGTCATGGACTCCGTGAACGTGTTCGACATTTATAGCACTCCCAAGACTACCGCGGCTCCCCTGAGCCAAAAGAAGGCAAGCAAGAAGCATCCTGGGGAAAGTAGCAAAGCGCCCCAGGATAAGAAGCCTCGCAATGCAGGCCCCACAGAGGATGGGCCCTTAGCCAACGCAACTCCATCTTCTCCTCACTAGCAGCAGATTCCCCCTGCTCTAGCCGGATCGACTCCACCTCCAGCGGCCCCAACCGACCAGACTCAGCAGGCCGGTCCTGCTTCAACTGAGGGTGACATAACTAATCGCGCCTTCAAATCGGTCAAGGACAGGGTCGCGAAAATTGTAAAGCACGACCGCTACCGAGAGGTGATGGCCGCGACTGTGGCGATGGACGTCGACCTGATCTTAAACTGCACCTTGAATGAGTTTACCAGTGTAAGTCATCTTTTTATGCGGAGACAATCCTTCTATGCTTTACAGTTAGTCTAACTTCTGCTCTGACCAAAGGCAATGCTGACCCTCACTACTGGCCGTCTCCGCTCGGGTGTTGTTACCGAGCAGGCAAAATCTTTGGAGCAAAGGCACGTTGGTGAACTCAAAGCTGCTGAAGCGAAATATGCTGAATAGCTTGCAGTGGTGCTTGAGGAGAAGAAAAAACTGGCTGAGGAGTTGAAGGAGAAGCAAAAGTCTCTGGATAAAGCCATCGATCAGAGGGACCAGTTCAAGGAGTCTAACCGCGTCAATTTCCACGCGGCTAAACAGCTCGAGGAGGACTTGGTTGCGAGCAGACAGGAGAATACTACCTTGGAGGGCCAGATCGAGGAGCTTGAGAAAGCCAATGCCAATAACTTAGAAAGGTATAAGAATGCCACTCTCTGATGCTTCCAAAATTTCTGGAAGCACAACCAGGGTGCCAACTTCGATTACCTTCCTGAGAATGCAAGAAATGCCGAGCTCGCTCGCTGTGCTGCTCGAATGGCAGAGGAAGAAAGAGCAAGGATTCCTGCTTCCCCTGAGATCTCGCTGGCCACTGGTATGGATGGGGCAGACAATGAGGCTGAAGACGTCGTCGATCAGGGCCCTCCTCAAGATCCTCCTGCTCCTCAAGATCCTCCGACTCCTTAAGCTTTTTCTGTTTATATTTTATCTTTTTAACTACACGACCTACGGGTCGTGATGTAAAGACAATATATTTTTTATTGCTGCATGGGCAACTTTTACTTTTATTTGAACAATTACATCCGAGCAGTGACTGCTCGCAGTATAAAAGGATACACTTTGATATTATAATATATTTGCATATTATTATAACATCTGTTCGCATGACTGAACTTAGCATAACACTTTGGTTTGATTTAACAAAATAACAAAATTTTGAAAAATACTCTAAGTGCCCTAGCATGCTTTCGCTTATTTTGCTCATGTGTTTACATACCTTTTAACGATATGCTTTGCTTACTTGTACCTTATATGCCCCCCAAGTGATCGAGGAGCTTTAGGTCCTTGGTCACTTGCCTTGACCAGAACCTGCTCGAACATTACTACTCGTAGCAATATGATTAGCATTATAATACAGCAAAACAACACACGTAATGAGCAAATACTTGTAATAAATACAATAATGGCAAGAAATGACTGGCTGTGCATAATCCCTTTTATTTCTCGTAATAAATGGACTAAACATGTCTGTACGAGTGATCAATAAGATCTTACACTTATAAGCGATCAGTCACATAAAATGACCAACCCTTTTTCAAAACTTGTAAAAAGTAAAATTAATACAATCCAATTCTTTAAGAAGAATTGTTCATTGGTAATACTTGCGCAGGTGTTCTCCATTCCAATAGCGAGGAACGAGATCTCCATTTAAGCGTGCAAGTTTATAAGTGCCTGGGTGAAGGACCTCATCGATCTGGTATGGCCCTTCCTATTTAGGCCCGAGTACTCCAGTAGCTTGGTCGCGGGTGTTTAGAAAAACTCTTCAGAGTACAAGATCTCTAACATTGAATTTTCTTTCTCGCACTTTAGAGTTGAAATACCGGGAGACCTTCTGCTGGTACGCAACTACTCGGAGTTGGGCTTGTTCACGCTTCTCATCGATTGAGTCCAGGGGTTCCATCAATAGCTGGCTATTAGAGTCTTGGTCGTATGTTAATCTGCGGTGCGAGGGTGGATCCAACTCGACAGGAAACATAGCTTCATACCCGTATGCTAAGGAAAACGGGGTATGACCTATTGCTATTCGGTGGGAAGTTTTGTACAACCAGAGCAATTCAGGAAATTGTTCCGGCCACGCTCCCTTAGCTTCTTCAATTCTTTTCTTCAGGGTATCCTTCAGTGTTTTGTTAACTGCTTCGACCTGCCTATTCGCTTGGGAATGAGCGACTGAAGAAAAGCTTTTGATAATACCATGCCGTTTCTAGAAGTCTGTGAATAGATCACTGTCAAATTGGGTGTCGTTATCCGAGACTATCTTCCTTGGTAATCCATAGCGACAAATGATGTTTTTGACTATGAAGTCAAGCACTTTCTTGGTCGTTATGGTTGCGAGTGGCTCAGCCTCGACCCATTTGGTGAAGTAGTCGATGGCAACCACTGCAGACTTTACACCAACTTTTCCTATAGGCAAAGATCTGATTAGATCTGTTCCCCAAACTGGGAAGGGCCATGGACTCTGCATTTGCTTTAACTCGTTGGGGGCTACTCGTGGGATTTTGGAAAATCTCTGACACTTGTCACACTTCTGCACGAACTACATTAAGTCTTCATTCATGGTTGGCCAGAAATATCCTTGCCTTAGGATCTTCTTTGACAAACTTTGCCCCCCAGCGTGGTCCCCGCAAAAACCTTCGTGCACCTCTTTCATCAACTCTTTGGCTTTCTCCTTTGTAATACATCTGAGGAGTGGCAGTGAGTATCCCCTTCGGTATAGGATCCCATCGACCAGGATATACCTAGCAGCTTACCGCTGAAGGGTCCTGATCTTGTTTTTGTCCGCTGGTAGCACGTCACTTGACAGATACTCTACATATGGCGTCATCCACGTATCCGCCATTTGGATATCCAGAGTGGTTTTTGCTGCTTGGATGCTTGGTACTGATAGTCGCTTGACTGACACTATGTTCAGAGTATCAGCATCCTTCGCACTTGCCAATTTTTCCAAAGCGTGCGCATTGGAATTTTGATTGCGAGGTACTTGCTAGAGACTGTATCTGTTGAACTGGGGTAACAGATCCTTTGTTTTGTTCAGATAGGCAACCATCTTCAAACCTCGTGCCTAGTACTCTCCCAAGACCTGATTCACCACTAGCTGAGAATCACTATAGATGTCAAGCGCTTTTATGTTCATATCCTTGGCTAACTGCAATCCGGTGAGTAATGCTTCATATTCGACCTCATTGTTTGAAGTAGTGAAGTCAAATCTAATTGCATAGAGAAATAGATGCCCTTCTGGCGTTATCAATATCACTCCTGCTCCTGCGTGGGATTCATTGGATGAACCATCTGTGAACAATTTTCACGAGGGTGCTTGGATTTGACACTCAGGCTCGTTGGGTTCTTCAGTCTGCTCGCCACCCACGAGCTCTGTGAATTCGGTGATGAAGTCAGCCAAGGCTTGTCCTTTTATCACTGCTCGCGACAAGTAAGATATGTTGAACTGCCCACTTTAGCAATCTATCCGCAGCCTCTGGCTTTTGTATGACTTGTCAAAGAGGCTGGTCGGTCAAGACCGTAATTGGATGAGCTTGGAAGTAAGGCTGCAGCTTCCTAGAGGCCAAAGCTAAACAATAGGCTAACCTTTTTATGGGGGGATACCTCAACTCTGCTCCGATCAGCCTTTTGCTTACATAATAAACAGCCTTCTGCACGCCTTCTTCTTCTCTTACTAGAACAGCACTAGCAGCGTAATCCGTGATTGCCAGGTAGATGAACAAAGTTTCTTTATCGACCGGCTTTGATAGGATGGGTGGTTGCGCCATATGTGTTTTTAGTGCTTGAAAAGCCTGTTCGCACCCATCTGTCCATTCAAATTTCTTATTGCCTCTTAGTAGATTGAAAAATGGGATGCACTTGTCTGTCGATTTCGAAATGAATCTACTGAGAGCCGCAATCCTCCCGGTCAGGCTTTGAACATCTTCAATCTTTACTGGCGATTTCATCTTGATCAAGTCTTTAATCTCCTCGGGATTAGCTTCAATTCCTCTTGAGTTAACTATAAATCCCAAGAACTTCCCTGATCCCACTCCGAAGGAGCATTTAAGGGGATTTCACTTCATCCTATATTTATTCAGGACGTTGAAGCATTCCTGCAAATCCCTTATATGCCCTTCTGCTTTCTTTGACTTGACCAGTATGTCGTCGACATAAACCTCCATGTTTGTGCTGATGAGCTCCTTGAACATGTGGTTGACGAGTCTCTGCTAAGTCGCACCAGCATTTTTCAAACCGAAGGGCATCGCCTTGTAACAGTAGAGCCCTGTATCAGTCTGAAAGCTAGTGTGATCCTCATCAGGGGGATGCATACTGATTTGATTATACCCGGAGTATGCATCCATGAATGGGAGGATCTCATGCCCTGCAGTGGCATCGACCAGCTGGTCGATCGTCAGGAGTGGGAAACAGTCTTTGGGGTAGGCTTTATTTAGGTCTATAAAATCCACGCACGTACGCCACTTGCCATTCGGCTTGGGCACTAGTACGGGATTAGAGACCCATGATGGATAAAACGCCACCCTGATGAACCCATTCTCCTTCAGCTTCTCGACTTCCTCTTTCAAGGCCTTTGATCTATCTTTGTCGAGCAGCCTTCTTTTTTGTTGCACTGGTGGAAAGCGTTTGTCGATGTTCAGGCATGGCTGATGACTACAGGATCTATCCCGACCATGTCTTTGTGCGACCAGGCAAATACCTCCTGGTTCCTTCTTCAGAACTCTACCAGTGCTTGTTTTGTTGTTGTCTCTAAGTTTTTACCGACTTTCACAACTCTGGTAAGATTTTCCTCATCAAGTTGGACCTCTTCAAGGTCCATGATGGGCCCCACTTCTTCTTCAAAATCCCCAAAGCGAGGATCTAAGTCCCTATCCTCACTTTGGGAAACACTCTATTTGGTGAGATTATCACCTGAACGGGCTTGAACATCAGTTGCCATTTGCAACTTCTTTCCGGTGGCATCTCTCGATACACCCTTCTTTGCCTTGGTGATCGAGGTGTTGTAGTACTCCCTTGCTTCCCTCTGGTTTCCTAATACGCATCCTACCCCTGCATCCGTTGGGAATTTCATAGCGAGGTGCCATATAGAGGTGACGGTTCGTAGGTCAACAAAAATTGGCCTCCCTATCACAGCGCTGTGCACCAAAGGACAATCAACTACTATAAAAGTAGTGAGTAATGTCCTGTTAGCAGGTGCAGTGCCTGTTGTGACTGGGAGTCTAATCGACCTTGTTGGGGCGAGCCCTTCTCCGGAGAAACCATAAATGGTTTGGTTGCATGGCTCTAGGTCCTTTATGGACAACTTCATCCTTTCCAGCGAGGACTTGTATAGGATGTTGACCAAACTTCCCGTATCGACCAACACCCTTTTCACCATCATGTTCGCGATTTGTACGTCCATGACCAGTGGATCGGAGTGTGGGAATCACACGTGCTGGGCGTCGTTTTCAGAGAAGGTGATCAGATCCTCCTCTGTTTGAGCCTTTTTTGGTGCTCGATCCTCAACACTCATCATCGTGATGTCCTTGTCGTGGTGCAGGGTTCGAGCATATCGTTCCCTCGCTTTCCCACTATCTCCTGCAAGATGTGGGCCTCCACAGATGGTGAGTAGGGTACCTACCATAGGAGCTGGCTGTAAAGGTGGCGAGCGTTGGCGTGCAGGCGCCGACTCGTTGCTACCTTGAGCCTCTCGCTGAGAACCTCCCGTGGCTCGTACATATCGTCTTAAATTTCCCTATCTTATCAGGAACTCAATTTTGTCCTTCAGCTGGTTACACTCATTAGTGTCGTGCCCGTAGTCGTTGTGAAAATGACAGAACTTTGTTGCATCTCTCTTGGAGATATCTTTTCTTATAGGTGCGGGTCGTTTGTAGGGCACGCTAGAGCTGGTCGCCTGGTAGACTTCAGCTTGGCTTTCAACAAGGGCGGTGTAGTTGGTGAATCTCGGTTCATACCGATTACCTTTGGGGTGGTTACTCTTGGAGGTCAAGGGTTCGTTGTTCGCCCACTTTCCACCATTCTTACAATTGCCATTCCCTTTGCCATTGGGCTTCGACCCGTTGGCGGCTTTGGCGGGTTCTTCCTTGGGCCCCTTATCTTTTGATGGTGATTTCCCTTTGTTGGCAATCACGTCCTTGAGCTTGATGTACCGATCAGCTCAATCTAAGAACTCCTGGGTACTTTTAACCCCATGCTTTTTGAGGCTACTCCAGAGGGGTGAATGGCGCCTAACCCCAGTAGTTAGGGCCATCATCTTGCCTTCATCGCCCACAGTCTTGGCTCCAGCTGCAGCTCGCATGAAGCGTTGAATGTATTCCTTCAAGGGCTTCCCCTCTTTCTGGCGTATCTCGACCAGTTGGTTCGCCTCAGTGGGGTGCACACAACTCGCATAGAACTGTCCGTAAAACTCCTTCACGAACATCTCCCAGGAGACTATACTCGCAGGAGGGAACTTAAAGAACCACTTCTGGGCGGCATCAGAAAGTGTTGCTGGGAAGATCCTATAGCGAGCGTCTTCAGAGACTTTCTGAATGTCCATTTGTATCTCAAACTTATTGACATGAGATACTGGGTCTCCATACCCGTCGAAATTTGGCAGTGTTGGCATCTTGAACTTACTGGGGGTTTCTGTCACAGCAATCCTTTGTACGAAGGGGGTGCCTCTCCTCTAATCGTACTCAATGTGGGATGTTCGCCCCCCGACCAGCTGCTGCACAGCCTGGTTCAGGGTATCGATTTGAGCCTGAACAACTTCTGGGATTACTGGGGCCTCTGGTGCCAGGGGAATGTACTCATCGTGCCTTTCTCGGCGGTCGTTAAGTACATCCCTCAAATCATCGTCTCTTCACCGCTGCTCGCAGGCTCCAAGCCGACTAAAGACATTATTCTGCCTGGGCTTCCCCCCAGCGTTATGACCTGCTGGTCGGTCTTCTCTAGGTGGGGGGCTCCTGCCTCCACCTCTCTCTTCGTTCCTCCGACCAGCATTTCCTCTGCCAGAGTCGGCTTCATTGTAGCCGTGGCCATCTCTGAATCGTGGCTGGCTATGGTGCAACCAACTATTCCCTCTGTTGCCTCCTTGGGCTGGCATTTCTCGAGCGTTAGGGGGAGGCCTGCGCTGGTTGGTGGGTCCCCATGCATTGTTATGCCATGGGGGGCCCCTGACCGCAGAGCCTGTCTCTGAGTTCCTCCTGTTGGCAGAAGGACGCTGCCCCTTGCTCGGTGGATGCGAATCTTCATCCCCAGGGCGTCTAGGGCTTCGGGGCTGTTGCCCGGCCCTATTCTGCCTCGGTTGCGGGGGATTGCCTCGACCAACCTAAGACGGAGGCTGTTGCTCAGGATCCCTAGGTGGGACATCATCCTGAGGCATAGGTGGTTGCTCCGACCTTTGAGGGCTTACTGGCTGGAGCGGAGGACTAGGATTGGGACCCATTTGAGGTGGCCCATTTGGTGGTTGATGTGGCTGGGAGGCTGGCATAGCTTAATTCCTAGCCAGCTGGATGGTTGCTTCAAAGGCTCCCATGGAATCCCTCTGTCGACGGTCCATCTTCGCTTGCCGCTCGCTCAGCTCCTGACGCTGGCGTTCTATCTCCCTTTGCTGCGACGCCATTATCTCGGCAACATTCTCTTGATTGGCCCTCAGATTGACTAACTCATCTTGCAACACCCCCAGTGTTGCCTTCAGGGTCTCAGAATCTAACTCCTCCTCATCAAACTCCAAATGAGGTTCGTCTTGAGCCACATTTGGGGGAGGAGGCTGGGATGATGCAGAGGTAGCAGCCTGCCCGGTCTTCTTTGAAGTTTTTGCCATTAGATTCTTTTTCAAGCTCTCAATGAAAGCGCCAGAATGTTGACCCTCGTTTTGGTCAACGACACGGAGTCAGATAAATGACAGGAAAATAGTACGATGCTTGAGAAAACAATCTAATGGAAAGTAAAGAACACAAAGAATTATAGTGGTTCGACCCCAGTGATTGGTAATGACCTACGTCCACTTGATACTATTATTAATATTGAGCTTCAAAGGTGTGATCAAAGAACTAGGGTTCCTGAGTTTCACAGACTTTAGAAGGAGAAACAATATAGACGATGGATAATAGCAACACAATTCAGAAAAAGATCGAAAGATCCCCCCTTGAGCTATTTCTTGTATATTTATGGGCTCAAGGAGGGTTACATGAGTCAATTAATTATATCTTTCCTTAAATAGCGGATATTCAAGTTATAATGAAGAGATATTATTGGATATCATTACAACTATACAAATTTATACATAAATGAACAGAGTATACGACCAGGCTGGTAGTATATAAATCTTGAACTCCGCATATGGAAGTGTCTCTGGTTGATAGGCGAGCAGCATCTCTGCCACGTGTCGAAAATTCTTGCCACGTCGTCAACAGCTGTTTTTTGGAAAAACAGGGAGATTACTTTGTTTCCTGGGTTTGGAGAACATGCAAGGAAAAAGAAAAAACTTTGGCTCTGGTTTTCTTTGGTGCGTAATTTTCTAAAAGCTAATGCCAAAGTGATGAGAATGGGGAAGAAAGGCACACACACACACACACACACACACTATATATATATATATATGCCAAAGAGAATGGCAAGGGTCGAAGGAATTTGAGCCTTTGATATGGGTTAAAAGAGGATCCAAAGGTTCACATTTAATTATAGGAACTAGCGACAAAAGAGGTCATAGGAATGGATGTGTACAAAATAGGGAGGTACTTGAGTACTCTCAGAAGGAAATCCCCTAATGACACATTTCTACACTAGAGTAAGGTAGGTAGGCACGTTTTTTCAAAGTGAAGTTCAAAAGTTTCCTTCTCAGAGGATTTGAACCAATACTTTTGAGGGGGCAAAATGTTATACCCAAATTTCGAGAATCAATAAATAAGCCTCTAAATGTAGGCTCGAAAAGAATAAGCTCGAAAATGACAAGTGTTGGCTGTGCACTTATATAGTGTTTGGCCGAGCATGAGTTATATTGTTCGAGCTTAAGTTGTAGGCTCGAAAGCATTGATCTTCTCTAAAGAATGAGTTTGATGAAATCACTGGATAAGGAGGAGGTTGACTAGAATGACGAGGTCGAAGTCTGGATTGGTGTCGAAAGCGCGTCAACCTTACAATCAGGCTCAGGAATGCGTTTTTCACGCGGCAACTGTAAGGAAATCCCTATTCCTTAGGGATTTGTTGCTATCATATATTAAATCCCAATCATCATGGGATATTATGTAATTAATGTATTTATTTCATAATTTCAATGATTGATTGTATAAATAGCCTGGGGAATTTCATTTATGAGGAGGCTCAATTGTATTGGAGAATAGTCTGTCGAATTGCTTTCTGAAAAAGCTTTGAGAGAGTATTGAGAGAAATAATATCGACTCATGGACTAGGAAGATTTCAACTCCTGAACCACGTAAAAATGTCTTCATTTATTCTATTTTTCTGGAACATTGTTTAGTGCTCTTCATAATTAAGTTGACAAAAAATGGCGTCAACATATTCATTTTTAGTTGTAAATAATTATTGTATAGAGAAAAATTATGTAGTATCTACTCTAATATAAATTACATTTTATTATATAGTTTGCTTATTATTATTTATATATTAATATAATTTTTTGTCTATATAAATAAATTTTTTTATTATAATAAAAACCACCAAGCTTAATGAGTAAGAAGAAGACTAAATAGAGGAGAGTAGTAATTTGTAATTATAAATTAACATTATAAGAGTTTATTGACCAATCAATAATTTCAAGAAAGAACTTCTATAATTTAGAAAAAGGATTTTGATGGCATAAATACCTAAATTTATGCATATGTTGCACTTAAATACCTAATTTATTTTTTTGACAGCATAAATATATAAAGTTTATATTCTGTTGCAACTGTTACTTTTTCCGGTTAAGAGGCAAATACCAAACTTTTTAGTTAGAGAAATTGGCGGGATAAATATCTTAGTGTGTAATAGTTACACTTAAATACATAACTTTTAATATTTGTAGCATAAATAATAAAATAAAATAAAAATCTAGTTTTAAAAAAATAAAATATTTAAATCTAAAATTTAATAAATACAAAATTAACACCTAAAACATTGAATTAAAAATTAAAAATAATTTAAATATTCAAATTTAATAAAAAAAAAACATCATTTCTAATTTCTAAGACTTTTCAAAAATATTTTTCTTATTTCTAATTATTTCTTTATTTTGATTTGTTTTTTAAGATCTTATATAATAGAAATATTTTTTTAATTAAATTTGTCTTTTCAAAATATCTAAATATAAAAATTAATTTTTAATTTTTTTATATAATGTTTTTAGTGTTAATTTTGTATTAATTAAATTTAGAAATTAAATATTTTCTTTTTTAATCTAATGTTTTTTATTTTATTATTTATGCTACAAAAATTAAAGTTAGGTATTTAAGTGCAACGGTTACATAAACTTATGTATTTTTGTTGCTAATAAAAATTTTAAAAAAAAAATTGTATTTTCCACTCAAGGGGAAAAAGTAGCAGTTGCAACAAAAAATAAACGTTAAATATTTATGCTGTAAAAAAAAGTTAGATATTTAAGTGCAACACATGCATGAACTTAGGTATTTATGCAGCCAAAATCCCTTTGAAAAATATGTTGCAACTCACTAATTGACAAAATATAGAGGGCAAGTATGGTATGTCGTACTGTAATATATTGTACTGTATAAAATTATATAGGATCGTATTATATAGTATTATTTTTATACAACACTATGCTTGGTATTCCCTTGTATTAAATTATAATATGTTTGGCACACAATTATATTGTGTTCTATTGTATTAATTAAAACTAAATAAAATCAATATTTTCAATCGAAATCACATGTGATGCTACCCAGACCCCGAACCTCGACCCATAACCTCGACCGTGGACCCTACCCCTTCCTCGACACCAACCCCGATCATTGACCAGAACCCTGGCCTCGGTCTATAGCGACGACATATCGTCGCAATAGACAACAAACTTAACGTTTCACCAAAGTTTTGGGACCCTGTAGCGACGACATGTCGTCACTATAGAGGACGAAAACTGACAACCAATTTTTGGTGGTCAACTTTCCTTCCAATTTTTTCGGAGGTCTTGTCGTCGCTATAAACCAGATATTTTGGAGGGCCACCACAGTTTTCCCTCCTTTTTTTTCCCAATACAATGTCGTCGTTGTAGGGTGCTGGGAAATTGGAGAGGCTAGCCATTTGTTCGCTGATCACTACGGCGATGATATTTTCAATAAATTAAAAAAAACATTAATATTTGGTTGAATTCGCCTAAATTTAGCGATGACTTCTGTGTCTTCGCAGTAGAAGTCATCGTTGTAGCCAGATTTTCTTGTAGTGTCTGGACCACGACCCCTGACCCTCGACCTCGACCTCAGCACTAACTTGACCCATGAGCCCGACACTAGACCACGAACCACGGCCCCCGACCCAGCCTCAGCACCAACTCGACCCATGACCCCGGCTTGACCCCGACCCTAACCCTGACCTCGGCCTCAGCCTCGGACCCGAACCCCAAATCGAACTTTACCATAATACATTCTGATTTCAAAAATACTATGATACATGCTAACACATAGCATTTTTTATGTATTGAATAATACAATTGGTATTTTTTATTAACATTTGTAATTGTAATAATTAATACAATACAAAATTCAATCCAAAACATAGTGTTCTACTTATTTAATACAATACGATCTCTTTATACAACATCACAACATGCCTGGAGATTATAAAATATGAAGCCAAACGTGCCCAGAGATTATAAAACATGAAGAACATCCACGTGCAAATAATAATAATAATAATATATCGTTTATTTATTCGTAGGAATTGTATTCTAATTTTACTCATACGTTTTTTGAAAGTTAAAGAAAAGATTTGATGCTATAGAGAATATGTAGAGATATGCCCACATAAAAAAAAAAAAATCAAGAATGTACAATCTCATAGAGTCTTGACAATTGAGCATTGGCGTCTAAGGCTAGTCTATATAGTAGGATTCAACCTCAATGCACATTCCCTATTTGGCGTCTACTTTTGCCTTGGCGGGATAATGTTTGAGATTGATCCTTACTATAACGATGTTGTGATATGTTTCTTTATACTACCTAATTTTGAGCAACCAGATTCTATCCTAATGCTTCCCCTATACGAGAAATAGCCTAAAGAGGGATTTAGAAAGCCATAGAAGATGTAGATAAAGAGAAGATTTTATTATTTGGAAATTGATGCCCTTACAAGTGAGTGTGGAGGAGTATTTATAATCCCCTTCCACCAAGATGACAATAAAGAAAAGTTACATACACCCTTCCCTAGACTGAGGGAATCTCTTTTACTCCTGAATCTTTTTTTATTAATTTTTTTTCATTTAAATACTAATAAAAAGGGACGTAGAGTTGTATTTTCAAACTACAGGGAATCTCTGTTGTCTTCAGGAGTAACTGCAGTCGTCAAGAAATCTCTGGTGTCTTCAGGAACTCTCCAAACTTCAGTGTATTTTTTTTTTCTTTTGAAACACACTTATCACCTAGGCAAATCTGGTCAGCATAGCTGGGTGTGTCACATGAGAGAATATTCTCAGAGGTCACATGGGTTTGATTTTATATGATGATGGGTTCATAATTGGGGCTAAGATTCATGTAGTAGTCATCACTGCCATTTTCAACAGACATACTTGGTCCTCCACGTGTTGGTGACGTGGGTGTTTTCGTGATGGATAATCCCCTCATTATTTCTTCATCAAGCTTTCTTAATGATGTCGTTAGTGGATATGAGCACAAGGTATCTGGTTGTTGTGAGTCTTGAAAGATCAAATCATTATAATCAACCTCATTTTCAGAGTAATGTTGATTGTAATAATCCATATCTTTTTCCATCTTTAGTGAGTATTCTGTCGGATACTGTTCCCAAGGTGCATAATCTTCTGGTCGTGGTCATAATTCTTCAGGAATTATGCCATTTGTACTAAACAACAATTTTTCCAATTGTTTGTGTTTGGGGTTTCTGATTACAACCATTGGGTTTTCGCTGGATCTGTATACTTGGACACTTGATGTAAATGACAGATCATGGTTGACATTTAGCCTTAGTAACAGGATGGTGTAGCACTTTTTTGGGTTTGCCACGTTTTCATCAACTGGGTAAGAGAAACCAACTGGTCTTTTGTTAGAATTTTTCCCATTGTTGGGTGAGTAGGTCATTCCAATTAGGTAGTGGCTTGAACCATTGTAACATTTCCATGCGATGTTGGTATGCAGGGCTGAGGCCAGGCCTTTGCATGTAGCTACGAATCGATGTTTGGTGGCCTATGGTAGAAACTGTAATAGGAATAGTGTAGGAGATCATTAAGTACCAAAACATGTGGGTGATCTTTTTTGGCATGTGTTATCCCTAAAAAATACGAGGATGACACGGCGAATGAGAATGCGACACGTGACATCACAAATCAGGAGAAAATGACAAAGTATTGAGAAAAGACCGACATGCAAAAAAGATAGGTCTAGGACCTATAAGGAGGTTGACCAAGCCTAAACCCCCTAGGGGTGGTTGGCCTGACCCCTACCCCTAGGGCTAGTTGGCCTAAGCTGGCCCAAGAGACCTAGGGGTGGTCGGCCCTAGTGTGTCCAAGAGCCCTTAGGGGTGGTCGGCCCTAGTATGCCCAAGGACCCCTAGGGGTGGTCGGCCTGACCCCACTAGGGTGGTCGGCCTGACATGCTCAAGAACCACCTGGGTGGTTGGCCCACCCTATTCTCCATAGGGTGGTCGGCCTAAACCCCCAAGTACACTTCACTGAGAAATACTCACTCTCATTCAAACTGAGATCAATAGGCCGAGCACCTAGAAGGTCACAGGCCTCTCACCCAGAGGATCAACAGGTCCAGCACCCAGAAGGTCACAGACCTAGCACCCAGGCTCGGGTCGTCGGACCTAGCACCTAAGTCTCATATACCAACAGAGACTTAACACCTTCCTAGAGGTTTCTATCGTGCATTATCCACCATGATCTAGAGAAACAATGAGAAGACCCACGATCTCATAATCATGGGGAGGTGGACAAGTATCTCCATTACTTGATAATCATGTACCAAACCACGATCCCAATAATACTGGTCACGAACAACCCCTAGGTACTATAAATAAAGGACCCAGGGCTTCATTTCAGAGGAGGGCTTTTTCTGGAATTTTTGAGATCTAGAGAACATTTGGGGAGAAACTATAGGCAAATCAGAAACGAGTGAATACTTTTGTTTATCAGTGTAATTGTCAAGTGATTCAAAACTAAAAGCTAAGTGGATTAGGTTATTACTGTTCATTTGAACAGGGCTGAACCACTATAAAATTTCTGTGTGTTTACTTAAGATAATCGTACTCTGTCGTTTATTCTATTTATTTCGTTCAAAAGTGTCGTATATTGTACATACGACCGTTGATCAATTTCACAGGTCAACATTTTGGAACTTTCATTGAGAGTACGAAATCAAGAAACACACTTTCATCATTATTACGATGCCTCCAAAATCCAGTCAGACAAAGAAGACTGCTCCCAGGGATTCCACCACCCAGGATCCCATAGAGCCCATTAACGAACCTCAGGTGGAGGTTGGAGATCAACCTAATGTGGAAGATCCACAAGACACTCACCAGGAGGAGACGGCGCAATTTCTGGCGAGGCAGGAGGATGTAGAAATTTCCCTTTAGAGGGCGACTATTAAATGACAACGATAGGAGATAGATGAGCAGGTTCAGAGAATGATCCAGAGGGAGCAGGAAGCTGACTGGAGACACCAGGAGGCTGGTGTGGCCTTGGAGGTAGCTACTCATTTAGCACAAGCTAACGCTGAAGCTGCTACTCAGGCAGTGAGGGAGGCTCAGGCCAAAGCAGCAAGAATTCGAGATAGCAGTAACAGAGAGTCCCATGGGAGGAGTAAGACCTCAAGGACACTCTCAGAATCACTTTCCTAGAGATAGGATGAAGAGGCACAGTCCAAGATTGCCTCCTCGATGACTAAGAAGAATAACACTTCATCTCGAAGTAGGAGTATTACCAACCCGAAGGCTCCTTCCCAAGGGGACAAACGAAACAACACAGAAGATGAGGGCCAAACATCTGAGAGGCGTGATAGGAATGGAAATGGCCGCTCAAAATCTCAAAGTCATGTAGGAGGAGAGGCTCGGGGGCAGGGTCGCACCGATAGGGGGAAGGACCTACCACCCCTACACCCTCAGTCTCGCAAGGGAAATGAACCAATGAAAAACACCAATAAAGTGTTTGATAGGCTACAAAAATATGCACAACCTCAAGATTTAAGGGAGGTCATCAACAAGAGGACCAACGCTTAGGATGGGGTACTAGGGACATCTACCCCACCTGGAGCAGTGATCCCACCAGCAGGGCAAGCTCAAATAGATGCACTCGTTATGGTTGTTCAGGGCGTAACAAAGAAACCTTAAGATATTGACCTGACTCTTAGAAGTGGGAGTCCTTTCAGTTTCGAGATCCAAGCTTCCCAACCACCACCGAAATACAAGACCCCGAAACTTCCTACATACACTGGGAAGGAGGACCCAGTACGACACATTGGGAAGTTTGAGGATCAAATGGAGTTACTCTGTGTGGATCATGATTATAGGTGCAGGGTATTCTCTATCACTCTCTCTAACTTAGCTCAGGAATGATATTGGAAATTCAAACCTGGATCCATCACTTCCTGGGAGCAATTCAGGAAGGAATTCTACAAGGTCTTCAGTGCCAGGCGGATTCAACCAGTTTATGCCAATCAGTTAGATGACATCAAGAAAGGGAAAGATGAATCCCTGAAAGCTATATTCAAAGATTCAGGAGAGAGGCAAACCGAGCGTCCATGGTAGGAGATGAAAGGAAGTTGGTTGCCATCTCAGCAGGAATAATTTATCGTAGTCCATTGTGGGATAGTATACACAGGAGCCATATCTACACCTTGCAGGAGTTCCTAGATCGAGCCTACAAATACATGAAGCTAGATGATGCTATCATGAAGGATGAAAAAGGAATAAACCATCTGACCACTTTCAAGGCAGATAAGAATGGCACAAACCCTCAGGGCGGCAGTGGGGGCAGCGGAAAGATGAGGAATACCTCAAGGGCCGAGCAGGGTGGAGAAAAGAAAGCTAAGTCAACACCCACCGACAAACAGCCTAAGCGTCTGCCCTACCAGCCCAAGTTCACCAATTATACCATCATGACTACATCAAGAGCTGAGATTTACTTGGAAACATAGCAGTAGGTACCATACCGAAAGCCACCACCCTTGCATTCAGAAGGAAAGCTGGACAAGAAAAAGTTTTGTCGTTTCCATAATCATTATGGGCACGACACAAACGAGTGCAAACAATTGAAGGATGGGATAGAGTTTCTTCTCTGATCAGGAAAAATCTCAAGGTACCAAAGCAAGACCAAAACCCCAAGCAGGAATCCAGAATTTTGAAGGTAGAGGAGTCCACCACTGGCCGACGGCTGTAGACTTCACACTAGATACCATATGTGGAGGGCCCCACATAGCAAGCAACAGTAACATTTCTCATGAGCGATATGCAAGGACCCTCAAACATGAGGTAGGGGAGTCTTCCTAGTGTATGGCAGTCGAGGAGCGGTCTCCAAAAAATCCAAAATATGAAAGTGAAACTCTCACTTTTACAAAGGATGACGCCAGGCACGTGAGATACCCCCACAATGACCCTCTGGTCCTTACCATTCAAATCGTCAATGCTCGAGTGAAGAGATGCTTTGTTGATATGGGAAGCTCAGTAGATATCATCTACAAATCATCCCTTAAGAAGATGAAGCTCACAGTTAAGGACCTAACACCGTGTTCCCAAATGATATATGGGTTCACATGAGAATGCCTAGCACCAGTAGGAACTATCAGACTACCGGTCACGGTGGGTGATGCCCCCAGGCACGAGACTTTGATGACAGACTTCCTGGTGGTAGATTGCTCATTGGCTTACAATGTAGTGCTCGGGAGACCCCTCCTGATGGCGTTACATGCAGTAGTATCTATCTGGCATCTATCTTTGAAGTTCTCCACAAGCGTAGGGCAAGGATGCATACAGGATAACCAAAGGGAGGCACGAGAATGCTATAATGCGTCAATGGTCAAGGAAATAAAAGGACCATGCGTAAAAAACATGGTAGTAACCTGCTGCGAAGAGAAGGAAGGAGTCGATGAGGCTGTCAACATGGACGTTGACGTAGAATGAAACACTCTACTGGAGCTGAGGGCTCCTTTCAACAAATATTTGTTATTATAGCAAGTTTCCCAAAGCAAGGGAAATGACATCGATCCTCACTTTGGGGATGACGTCATAGGGGTAGGACCAGTCGAAGATCTTGATGAAGTCCTACTAGATGAGAAGGACCAGACTAGAATAATTAAAGTTGGGAATGAGCTAAAGGTGGAAATTAAGGCACGATTGGTAGAATTTGTGAAGAAGAACCAGGACGTCTTTTCCTAGTCACATAAGGACATGTTTGGAATTTCTCCATCTATGATAAGACATGTCCTCAATGTGGAAAAGAACTACCCACCAGTGCAACAAAAGAGGAGTCTGCTAGACAAAGATCGATCTCAAGCCCTGAAAGAGGACGTCAAGCGGCTCAAGGAAAATGGTTTTATAAGGGAGGCCTACTACCCAGATTGGGTATCGAACCCCGTGCTGGTCCCAAAGCCAAACGGGAAGTGGAGAACCTACGTGGACTTCACAGATCTGAACAAGGCCTGCCCCAAAGACTGCTTCCCACTACCCAGAATAGACCAACTGGTCGATGCAACTGTAGGACATGAAATACTCTCATTCATGGATGCATATTCTAGGTATAATCAAATAAGTATGCACCCTCCAGACGAGGAACATGCCAGCTTCCGGACAGACAAGGGATTTACTGTTATAAGGTGATGCCATTCGGCTTGACAACGCAAGAGCCACCTACCAACGTTTAGTGAATGGCATGTTCCGAGACTTGATCAGAAAAAATAAGGAGGTATACGTCGATGACATGTTGGTCAAGTCCAAAGAAGCTGAAGGGCATGTTCGAGGCTTGGAGGAATGCTTTGCAATACTTAGAAAGTATAGCATGAAGTTAAACTCTCTTAAGTGCTTGTTTGGAGTGGTTCTGGTAAGTTTCTCGGATACATAGTCAATTCACATGGAATCGAGGCCAACCTCGAGAAGATTAAAGCATTGATAGACATGAAGTCACCTACCACAATCAAAGAAGTTCAAAGCTTAACCGAAAGAGTAGCGACCTTCAGTAGGTTCATATCAAAGTCTACAAACAAGTGTGTCCATTTCTTTAACTTATTGAGGGGCAGCAAGAAGATCCAATGGATCGAGAAATGTGAAGAAGCTTTCCAAGCCTTGAAGGAGCATCTCGCTCAACCTCCCATCCTAGTGAAGCCAATATATGGTGAAGTACTATTCATCTATTTGTCAATCACCGAGCATGCAATTAGCTCTGCTTTGGTAAAAGAAGAGAATATGGCACAAAACCCTGTGTACTATATCAATAAAAGGCTAGTAGGTGTGGATTCTAGGTATCCCCCTCTTGAAAAGCTAGCCTAATGTTTAGTAATTGCCTCTCGAAAGCTGTGTCCATATTACCAAGCTCACTCGGTTCGAGTCTTGACCAATCAACCATTGAGACAAGTTCTTCAGAAATCAGAGGCCTCAGGACGATTACTCAAATGGGTAGTGGAACTAGGATAGTTTGATATCACTTATCATTCAAGGACAACAATAAAAGGACAAGCATTGGTAGACTTCATAGTCGAAGGCCCCAACCTTGAAGACCCTTCCTACCAATTGAAGAATGGAGATACCGATAAGGAAGGAGAAACTCCTGTATGGAAGCTATATGTTGATGGAGCATCCAATGAACACAACTCAAGCACAGAAATCATACTGATCACTCCAGAGAATCACCGAATCCATTGCACTCTTAGATTTGGATTCAACGCTTCAAACAACGAGGCTGAGTACGAGGCATTATTAGCAGGATTACGCTTGTCTTGAGATGTGCATGCATAGTCCCTGGAGATATTCAATGATTCCCAGCTAGTGATGTACTAGGTACTAGGGGAGTATCAAGCCAAGGGACTTAGGATGGTGCAGTACCTGAACAAGGTGAAGGACTTATTGGCGTAGTTCAAGAAATACTCAATTATACAAGTCCCGAGAGAGAAGAATGCCAATGCCAATGCCGATGCCTTAGCCAAGCTTGCCAGTGCCAAAGATGCAAACATCCTAAATGTCGTTCCTGTCGAATACTTGGCAGAAAGAAGCATAACCGAGCAGGAGGCACAACCTGTTGAGTTAGGAGATACATGGATGACCCCTATTATTAACTATCTCAACAAAGGAGTAGTACCCAGCGATCGGAACAAAGCAAGGAATTTGGTGAGACAAGCTGCACAATATATGATAGTCGAAAGGGTACTTTACCGATGAGGGTACTCTTTACCACTGCTGAGGTGCGTTACACCCGACCAGTCAAAGCTATTAATGATCGATGTACACGAGGGGTTTAGTGGAGATCACACTGGGAGCAGAGTCTATCAAAGAAAATCCTAAGACAAGGATACTTCTGGCCGATGATGAATGAAGACTCTATGGAGTATGTCAGAAGATGCCACAATTTCTAGATGTTCTCCAAGATACCCCGGGCGGTACCTAACAAATTAACACAGATGTAAAGCCCTTGGCCCTTTGCTGTACGGGGGATCGACCTAATCGGAAAGCTACCCACGGGAAGGGGAGGAGTCTAATTTTCTGTCGTAGCCGTGGACTACTTCACCAAATGGACTGAAGCAGAACCAATCGCCACCATAACCTCGAAGAAAGTCTTAGACTCTGTGGTGAAGAATATCATATGTCGATTTGGCCTACCAAGGAAAATAGTCTCGGACAATGGGACTCGATTCGACAGTGATATGTTCACCAAATTTTGTACGAGGCATGGAATAACAAAGAGCTTTTCCTCGGTAGCACACCCCAAGCTAATGGCCAAGTAGATGCAGTGAACAAGACTATCAAAGACACTCTGAAGAAACGCCTTGAACAAGCCAAAAGAGCTTGGCCAAAATTACTTTCGGAGGTCCTATGGTCACATTGAATGACGGCATGAATGGCAACAGGGCATACACCATTCTCTTCGGCGTTTGGCTATGGAGCCATGTTGCCAGTTGAACTCACTCCCCTATCGCATAGATGGAAGACATACGATCAAGGGAGGAACCATCAACTAATAGAAGAGTCACTCAATTTATTTGAAGAAAGACGAGAAAAGGAAAGTCTCTAAGTAGCAGCACATCAGCAAAAAGTGGCCAGATACTTCAACTCCAGAGTGAAAGATCGAAAATTCCAAGTTGGGGACTTAGTACTAAGGAGGGTGTTCCTAAACACTAAGGACACTACAGCAGGGGTACTATGACCTAACTAGGAAGGGCCATACCTTGTGGAGGAGGTGATCCCGCCAGAGACGTACAAGATAGCTCGACTGAATGGAGAACTAATAAAAAACTACTGGAATGGCAAACACCTCCGTCGGTACTATTAATGAAGTTGTTCAGCAGCAACACAAGTTTTAATTTGCAAATGTATTATTTTTGAATTATCTATGTAATAACCATTGTGCTTCAATGAATGAATTTAATTTCTTATGTTCCTCTTAGTTCTTTCAATTTCTTTCAACGAAGGACTTGTCCTTTAGGCCTGTTAACCCCATCAGATCATGTTCGATCTTGGCTCTTGAGGAGCCTATTGACCCATACGATCCAAAGGAGGGACAGGTCCTAGGATCTTGTCACCAAATTAATTAATCATGTTCAATCTTGGTTCTTGAGGAGCCTATCGACCCATAAGATGCAAATGAGAGACTGGTCCGAGGACCTTGTCGCCAAACTATTTTATCATGTTCGATCCTTGTTCTTGAGGAACCTATCGACCCACACGTTCAACAAGAGAGACAGGTCTTAGGACATTATCTCTAGATTAATGGATCATGTTCAATCTTGGTTCTTGAGGAGCCTATTGACCCATTAGATCCAAATGAGAGACTAGTCCAAGGACCTTGTCGCCAAACTATTTGATCATGTTCGATACTAGTTCTTGAGGAACCTATTGACCCACACGATCCAAAAGAAAGAGAGGTCCTAGGACCTTGTCGCCAAGATATTTGAACATGTTTGATCCTGGTTCTTGAGGAACCTACCGACCCACACGAGCAACAAGAAAGACAGGTCCTAGGACCTTGTCGCCAAATTATAGATCATGTTCGATCTTTGTTCTTGAGGAGCCTATCGACCCATACGATCCAAACAAGAGACAGGTCCTAGGACCTTGTCGCTAAATTTATTGATCACGTTTGATCCTGGTTCTTGAGGAACCTATCGACCTATACGATCAACAAAAAAGACTGGTCCAAGGACCAGCCACCATTATTTGATCACGTTTGATCCTGGTTCTTGAGGAACCTATTGACCCAAACGATCAAAAAACAAGAGGCTGGTCTGAAGACCAGCCACCATCATCGGATCAGAATCAAATCTAGTCCTTGAGGGACCGATTGATAATTTGATCTAAGACTAGATACAGGCTCGATTAGCCCATCTAGACCTGATTGCTCAAACTTAGACACTTCTATCTACAATCATAATAATGAGTACACAAGAGATTATGTAGATCGTGATCGACACTTGCTACACAATTTGTATCTGTGTATAGGTATCATTACTACTGAGTTTGAAACTATCACCCGACTACCAATGAGGGACAAGCATTTGTTGCTTGCATCATTGGGTGAAAATGATAGCACTATGTGTCTAAATGCTCGAAGCAGCATGGTCAAGTAGAAAGTGACCAAGGCTTTTAAACCCATGATCACTTGGGAGGCATATAGTACATACCGATCGGGGTATGCACAAGCAATGAGGGCGTGACCTTAAGTACTAAGCAAGCTCAAGTTTTTCTAGGACATTTGCTCAACATATGTTCCAAAAATGCAAAAAACAAAAACAAAAAAGGCATTATTAGGGAGACTCCTAGCCAGGTTCCTTGTAGGGTGGTCGACCTATTTTGTTCATGGTACTTGGTGAAGTATCGTACTACTCACATTACCATGGTTGTTAGCATGGGAAACGTAAAGGAGTAAGGTTAGTATGGCACATAAAATACATGTGTTCAGAGTATACTGATACCTGAACCAATGAGGGTTGTGAGTTGATATACTTAGTAAGCATTGGAAATAAAATTTTTAATCAATACACTAAGTACTCATAACAAAAAATGCATAAAGGCATAACATGTCATATGTAAAAACTGTGAAGTACAAGGTGCCCCACCAATGGCATGAAAGGAAAAGACAGAATAAAAGACTGAGAGAAGACTAACTAGGGTGAGGAGTATCATTTGAAAGACCACCTTGAGCCTCGGCAGCCTCACAAGCCAAACACTTCCTAAGCTCCTTCGCTCGCGTCTTCTCGGGAAGGAAATCCTAGTTCAGATCTTTGTTGGAGTTCCAGATCAAGTAGAAGCAAGAGAAAGCTGTCTCTGAATACTCCTCTCGAGCCTTGTCCCGGAAAGCCTTGATCTCTTGCTCCTTCTCGACAAGGGCATCCTTCCGCAATTGGTCCATGTCAGCAAGTAACTTCTCTTTCTCAGCTTCAGAATATTGGAGCTGATTGGCAAGTTTTCCCTTCATCTTGGTTATCCTGAGAATCAAATCGGTCACTTCCTGTTGTTTGAGCTCGACGGAACTGCAGAGGTTATCGATCTCTCCATCCTTCGAAGCAATGTCAGCATCCCTAGCACCAAGAACACGTCTAAGGTCCAATACCTCCTGACAGACAGCTTCAAGCTCAGAATGAAGGTTGGAGAGCGTAGAGGTATACTCCACAGACCTGTCATGGACATGAGAGACCAGCATCAGTGCCTACAAAAAAACATACAAGTGTTAGATAAACATCAGAACACAAGCTAACTAGATAAGAAGAGAACTGTAAAGGACTTACACTCTGAATGTCTAGGAGTGACTTCGTTAGAATGGTGCTCAAGTCCTCATTCTTAATCCCATCAAAAGCTATTATCGTTTGCTCCAGATGAGATGCTCGAACCATGATAGCACCTAAGTTTCGTATAGCAGACTGATGTGGCTCAGATAAGGGAGCAGGCGCAGAACAGGAAGCACTTGTATCAGTGAAAATGGGAGGATCTGGTGTAGACAAAGATGGCTCTACCTCTGCGACAGGACTAGACGCCAAAAGAATTGGACTAGACGCCAAAGGAGTCGGAGGAGACACCTCAGGAGGAACCTCCATGACCGACTCAACCTCAACCCTGGCCCTTTTTGCCACTTGAATAAAAGGACTGGCCTCGGTGGGAGTCGACCTCTGCTGGGTATGAAAAAAACCAAACATGTCTGAGCTTGCAAAAGAAGATCAAATGTTAAAAGGATATTAAACACAGAGGAATCATAAAATAAAGGTTATAAAGTGTCGAACCTTCTGAATGAGATTCAGGTTCGAACGTAGTCTCATCAAAGTCTTCCGAAGAAAGCGATGAGTACGCGACAGATGCACCCACCTCATCATCCTCATGTCTAGCTGACACAGGCGAAGAGGGTACCTCCTCGACATGAATGGGTCCTAGGGAGTCTATGGCGGTCATGGGCTCAGGACCATTGTCACCTAGAGCATCGGCTATAGTAGGAGGAAACAACCCCACCTTCCTAAGGTTCCTTGAAGTAACGAGGGTCTTGACATTCTTCTCTTCAGGGGTCATGGCAATCAAAGCCTTGGCCCTAACTGTCATAGCCTGGGTCGGGAGCGGTCTCTAAAAAGGCCCAACGTGCTTAAACTTGGAGTAGTTGGCCTCTGCGTCCTTAGTAAAGAAATATTTTTCGATGTATCTAAATGCCATGCTATTTCCAGAGATCTCTTACAAGAAGGTGTTGGTACCCACGCTCATATAATGGTGGAAGTGGAAATACCTCGAGTTGTGCTGAGAAGGGTTTGTCTTCATGTCAAACAAGTAGTGGATCTCGTGAGGCAATGGTGTAACGTCCTGCGTTTTCGGGTACCTTTAAACGACTCGGGTCGGGATTTTTCCCCCGGGTTAAGAATATTATTTTAAATAATATTATATTTTGTTTGGAAGTATTCCGTGAGTTATTGCTAGCCAAAATATGAATTTTGTGATTTTAAAAGTCAAGATAAGACTTTTGGTCCTGGACCGACACAAAAACCCTGATCGGGTAAAAATCTCGGAAAATAAAATAAAAAAAATTATGGCAATTATATTTTGGGCATAAAATACATTCATAAAAGTTAAAGTTTGGTAAAAAATAATAAACCTAAAAGAAAATGAAAATTTTAGGGCATTTTGTGTTAAATGCCTAATTTTGCCGAAATGGGGAATTTTATTCCATGAATAGACCTTAGGTTAAATTTTATTGTGTGATTAATTAAATTGAATGTAAGAGACATTTAATTTAATTATTTAGTGTTAAGTTTTGTTTTTAAAACTTAACAAGAGTGAAAAAGGTATAGAAAGTCAATTTGGACTTTTCTTCTTAGGAAATAATTATTAACCTTTATAAAAAAAAAAAATGAAATGATCACATATATAACAATGGGTGGCCGGCCATGTGGTATTTTTAGAGTTGTGTGAACCCAATTTTATAAAGTTTAAATCCCATTTAATTAAGAAGTCAAGTGGGCAAGTGGGTAGAAAAACACTCAAGTGTTTTGTGATATTTTGAAGAGTTTTGTGAGCTATTCTAACCCCCAAAACCGACCCCCACACTCTTCAATCACTCTCATCTGATTTTTGAAGACCCTCTCAAGTTTTCTCTCCATTTTCAACCCCAAGAACACCAAGGAAACTTGGAAGCTAAGTCTTGGTCTAGGAAGGGTTTTCCCTAAGGTAAAGTTTCATTAATCTAGACTTTTGTAAAGTTTTAAGCATAGAGTTTCAAATAGCTAATTAAATATGTTGTTGCGGGAAGTTTGTTAGGGTTTTTGAAAGGTTTTGAAGGAGTCAAAGCTAATAGGAAGGTCCAAACCTTAAGCAAGAACACCAAAAAGGTAAAAAGTTTACTTTTGATGATTTTGTTGTAGGGTTTTTAGTTTTAAGCATTATTTTGTATATTTAATGCTTAAAGTTTCTTGTTGGTGATGTAATAAGGTTATGGTAGTTGTTTAATAATTTTTATGATGCTTGTGTATTAATTTTTGAAAATGGGAACCAAAACCCCCAAGGGTTTTGTAGGATACCCTAAAACCAAACATGTTTTGAGCTGTGACTTCCAAGGAGTCAAACAGCCACTGTATATTGGTTTTGTAAAATTAAATTGTACTGTGATGTTGTTGAGATTGAGTACATAAAATTGAGCTTTTGAAACACTAAAAAATGTTTAGAAATGAGTAAGTTATGTTATTTCAAAGTTTAGGTAAAAAAACTGTTTTTTCGTATTCTTATTTTCGGAACCAAGTTTGGACAGCCACTGTATAGGGAAAATGAACCCAGTTTTTTCTAAAATTTTGTGGAGATATTTCTGGCATAACCTATTATTTCACTGTAAAATTTGGTAGGAAAATATTGAACGGTTTGAAAGTTATTAACTGTCAAAGTTTGGAAATAATAAGGACTTGAAAATAAGGTCATTTTTACCTCATTGTTGGAAAATGATTTCACCAATAAAAAAATGCTCATTTTGACCTAAGATTTTACAAAGACCTAAATGGCATAACAAAAATGGAATTGGGAAATTTTGGTAACAATTGGGTAAGTAAATTTCAAGTTATGAACTAACGAAGTATGTAGTTAAAAATGTGAAAAATAGGCTTTTCACACTTAGTTTAAAAATGAGATTTTGGAACATAAGGTAAAAAGTAAAATTTTGCTTATTTCAAGATATAAATTGGTAAGTCTTGAAATCAAATTTTTACTAAAATTACCCATTTGAGTTTAAATGAATTATTTTTATTAAAGAGTTTTTATTCTTTCTAAAAATAAGAGATTTAATTTATTAATAGTTAATAAATTAAAAGAGGGTTTAAAACCCTATATTTTGAGAAAATAATTAAATGAATTATTTTTCTAGTAAGTAAAATTGATTACTTGATTTTGGAAAATTAATTTATCAAGATGGGAAATTTTTAACGGTTTTCCTAATTAAGACAAATTAGGCAATTTTCTTAAAACAGTTTTTAGATATTAAAACCTTAAGAAAAATAAAAGGAAAATTTAAGAGTTTATTTTCTTTAAAAATAATTAAGGAATTTATTAGTATTTACTGGATATAATACCGGCTAAAATCTTACATATTTTAACCGACTAGTCGAAAGTGCGGGTTAATAGCGATACCTTGAAAGAATAAGATTTTTAGCGGATTGTGGGAAAATACCATTGTGATACCCGAGCCTAGGTATCGAGACCTTAGGATAGGTCTCCCCGAGACTTAGGGTTTAGTCTCGAATATTTTGTATGACTTTCCTTAATAGGTTTAAAACCAAATAAGGATTATAAATCCTTACAAATGACTTTTATTAAAATGACCAAACTTCCCAAAATAATAATAATGAATTATGAGTGCCATAATTAATTCGAGTATACTGTATGGATAACTACAGTATTGGCTAAGCGTAACTGGACTGAACGTTGGAGGGTGAAAACCTGCTGAGCGCTAAGGACTCCAAGTAAGTCAACTTATAATGTGTGGCTGGAACATGAAACAATTATTGTATTGTATGTTAGTATATGGATACATGCACATATATACCTTGTCTTAGAAAATTGCTTAGAGACGTTAGTCTAGTGGGTGCTGAGTTAGAAAATATGAACGGTAGATGTCTGTCATACCCTAGACGGCTGATCCCCGTCACACTGCTTGATTTTATTTATGTTCGGTTCATTACCGCGACGAGTGGCCATGAGATGAGGATAAGCTGGTTAAACCTAGGGGCGCCAAAATAAATGGGACCTTGGGGCCCTCATGCTTACTTAATCATTGGACGGTTAGAATCTGAGCAAGTGCTCTGATAAGTTATTCCCGGATAGCAGCCGTGAATATTGGCCATTCAGTGAGAGTGCCTAGAGATACTAGGGGTTGCAAGATTGAGTGAGGCTGAACACCCTAGGGGCAACTGCTCACCAGCACCACTGATTAACATAGAAGTCTCCGTAAAACCGTGTAAATTGGATTACACTCTTGGATAAGTAGCGATGCCCTAGGTAACACGATAGTTACCCTTGATGAGAATATTTATTGGCTAAATCTTAGTGTGGAGACTCGGTTCTCTTTTACAGATTAGCAATTATGTTGGAGGGCGCGTTACGCCTGAATTGTTGGAAATTGTCAAGCGTTGGTCTCGAATTATATTGTGATATAATATATCTGCTTGCTCTGGGATTTTCTGAGTGCAGGGATATAATTGTTGATAAGATATAGTTGTGATATAATATATCTGCTTGCTCTGGGATTTTCTGAGTGCAGGGATATAATTGTTGATAAGATATAGTTGTGATATAATATATCTGCTTGTTTTGGGATTTTTCTGAGTGCAGGATTTTTATCTAGTTATGAATTAATTTATCCTTGGTTATCAGGCATGACCATAAGTTTGCCAGGACGCTTTAGCGTTCTTGAAATTGATTGTGTAGGGTCTGGATGGGTCTGGAACCCTAATTCTCTACATGCTTTGTTTGAAAGTTGATCTTACTAAGCGTTTTTGCTTACCTAGTTGTTTCATGTTGTAGGTAAGAGCAAGGGCAAGGTAGAGCAGTGAGCGCTGGAGTCTTCCTTGCAAATGTACATGTGGACCGACCTTTTGGGAAGTCGTTTTATTTTTGGAAATGTTGTGTAATTTTCCTAAACTAGGCTCACTCTACTCTTTATAAAACATGTTTGTAACTAAATGTTAAGTATGGCCATACGACTTTTTAAAAAGTTTTTTTTCTATGGGTTTTTGAGACATTTTGTTAAATGAAAACATTTATATTTCCGCATTATCGAGTCTTGAAAATCCGGGTCGTTACAACTGGAGTAGCCCATTTTCTGTGGTCATAGATAATGTACAATGAAGATAAGAGCAAGTTCACATTAGGAGCTAGTTGAGAAGGACTAATACAAAAATAGTCTGAAACACTACGGATGTATGTATGAAGAGGAAGTAGGGCGCCAAACTTAATGGCAGAATGTGTCCAAGCGCACATACCCAGGGGGGTTCCTCAGCTCTGTCATCTGGACCAGGGATAGTAATAGACACGCCAGAGAGGTCAAACGTCTTCCTTAAGTTATTTACCTTCTCTTCAGTCATGTTAAAGGCCACTCCCTTGAACCAAACAACCTCATAATCAGCAGGCCTGACACTGTCTTTGCTCTTGGAAGGGGGCCGAACCACCTTAGGCCGGAACCTATGAATAGAAGGCTCCTGAGGATGAGTAGCATAGCGATGAGAATCCTTAGTATGTCCATGTTGAGAAGAAGATTGATGGGGATTCCGACTAGTATCTCGGTGCATAGCGATGAGAATGACTCCGTTGAGATGTGCCTTGAGAGCTGCGCGGCGTACTGTGCTGAGAAGAGATCTGAGAAGAGCCAGGCATGGAGCCCTGAGTGATGTGCCTGGAAATATGAGGATCATCTTCAGAAGGTTTCCGAGTTGTTTGTTTTACTCTCGCCATTGGGCAATACCTTTTCAAGAGATCTTCCTCATTGAACAAATATAAAGCAGAGCAAGGGAGAATCCTTTTCACCCTTTCCAAGAACTCTTGGGGAGTACGCTTACTTACTGACTTGTCTGATGAAGAGGAGCTGGACATCTGCAATGGAAGAAAAATAAAGAGTAAAGTTTGTAAGTGAACATAGTGAAGCCAATAGTTGGGGGCATATCCATGAACTAAGAAGCAAAAATGAAGAAATCAGGAGAGAAATTATATATGGGGGGTCGGTCCAGTGAGCCTAAGCCTGGGCCGATCACCCTAAATCCATCAAATTACAAAGCATGAAAGATGGAGCATAGGTGGTCGGCCTACCACCTTAGGTCGACCACCCCATGGATTAAAGCCTAAAAAAAAAATGCCAGAGGATTGTTCAAGTCTCTAGAAAAAGTAATTTTTACAGTAGAAGGAAGACCCCCAAGGAGATCAGTTGAGAGAAAAAAATTTATTTTTAGGGTCCCAGGTGGTCGACTTATGCTGGGGCCGACCACCCTGGATCCCTAAAAATCACCCAAGGGTATGGTGATCAATCTATGAGGTGCACACTACTTAGCCCATGAAGAAGCCCTTGGGGTGGTCGACCCTAACCCTAATCCTAGACCTAGAAATTGCTTAAGGCAAGGGAAGGGATGCCCTAGAGGTACTCAGCCCATGATTGGAAACTCTAGGGGTGGTCGGCCCTAACCCTAATCCTATACTTGGAAATCGGATAAGGCAAGGAAATGGAAGCCCTGGAGGTACTCAGCCCATGATTGGAAACTCTAGGTGGTCGGCCCTAGCCCTAATCCTAGACCTAGAAATCGCACAAGGTAAGAAACCCTGAAGGTACTCGGCCCATAATGAAGCCCTAGGAGTGCTCAACCCATGGGGGAATAGACATCCCTAGAAATCGCCTATGCTATGGTTTGGAATCCTAGAAATCACCAGACTAATAGGTGGTCGGTCTAGGGTCTTACATCCCTGGAAATCGCCCATCCTAGGGATTCACAAACCTAAAGTCGCATGTGCTAAGGTTTGTAACCCTGGAAATCGTATATGTTAAGGAATTTTACAGAGAAATCTTAACTTGATTCAAGATTAGAAGAAAGTACTTACCAAAGATCTGAGTTTGATAAGGAACTGGAGAAATCAGGCTTGGAACTCATTTGGGAGAGGCGAATAGAGCAAGAATGAGAAGAGAAGCCCTACTTATAACCTCTCAGGCACACAATATATTTTTAGGAATTCAAATTTCCTTGAAAAATATCTAGTATGATTAAAATTTCAAATTCTGTGAAAAATATCTACATTTTAGGAATTTAAAATTCCTTAAAAATTATCTATATTTTTTGGAAATCAAATTCCTTGAAAAAATATCTTATATTTTTAGGAATTAAAATTCCTTGAAAAATATTTTCTATTTTTAGGAATTAATATCCTTGGAAAATATATTATATTTGTAGGACGTCAAAACTCCTTGAAAAATATGTTATATTTTTAGGATTTCAAATTTCCTTGAAAAATATATTAGATTTTTAGGAAATTAATTTTTCTTGAAAAACCTAATTATTTTTAGGAATTACTAATTATCCCTGAAAAATTCGTGTTGAGCAAATTATCGATAGTTAAAAAGTACTATGTAATGTCCCAAGGGACGTGACTATTTAAGTACTGATACGGTATGTTTCTCGGACCAGGATCAAGTTTATCGTAATGTTGAAAACATTACAATAAACTTGGGGGGCAAATGTTATCCCTAAAAAATACGAGGATGACGTGGTGAATGAGAATGCAACACGTGACATCACAAATCAGGGAAAAACGACAAACTATTGAGAAAAGACCGACGGGCGAAAAAGATAGGTCCAGGACCTATAGGGAAGTTGACCAAGCCTAAACCCCCTAGGGGTGGTCAGCCAAAGCAGGCCTAAGAGCCCTAGGGATGGTTGGCGTGACCCTATCCTAGGGGTGGTCGACCCCGCTATGTCCAAGAGCCCCTAGGAGTGGTTGGCCTGACCCCTACCCCAGGGGTGGTCGGCCTAACCCCAACCCCTAGGGTGTTCGGCCTGACATGCTCAAGAACCACCTGGGTGGTCGGCCTACCTTATTCTTCAAAGGGTTGCCGGCCTAAACCCCCAAGTATACTTCACTAAGAAATACTCACTCTCGTTCAAACTGAGATCAAAAGGCATAGCACCCAAAAGGTCACAGGCCTAGCACCCAGAGGATCAACAGGTCCAGCACCCAGAAGGTCACGGGCCTAGCACTCAGGCTCGGTTTGTCGGACCTAGCACCTAAGTTTCATATACCAATAGAGACTTAACATTTTCCCAGAGGTTTCTATTGTGCATTATCCACCATGATGTAGAGAAACAACGAGAAGACCCATGATCTCATAATCATGGGGAGGTGGACAAGTATCTCCACTACCTGATAATCATGTACCAAACCACGATCCCAGTATTACTGGTCATGTAACAGCCCCTGGGTACTATAAATAAAGGACCCATGGCTTCATTTTAGAGGAGGTATTTTTCTGGAATTTTTGAGATCTGAAGAACATTTGGGGAGAAATTCTGGGCAAATCAGAAATGAGTGAATACTTTTGTTCATCAGTGTAATTGTCGAGTGATTCAATACTAAAAGCTAAGTGGATTGGGTTAGTTCTATTCATTAGAATAGGGCTGAACCACTACACAATTTATGTGTGTTTACTTAAGATAATCGTACTCCGTCGTTTATTCTATCTAGTTCATTCAAAAGGTGTCGTATACTGTACATATGACCGTTGGCCAATTTCACAGGTCAATGGCATGCAAATGGTATTCTCCATGTGAAAGAGTTTGGCAAATGGGTTGTAAAACACCCTAAACTAATACTTTGTAAAACATCTCCATGCTCATAAACTTGTAGAAGAAAACCATTTATTATATTAAAATCCCAATGGGGCCTTGCTAGAACATGCAAGTTGGGCCCAATAGTTTAAAATAAGATAAAAGTTATAATGCAATGTTTTAAAAATAAATATAGTTCAAGTATCACTAATAAGTTCTAAAAAATCAAAATAAAACATAACATTGTTCTTTAGAAATTGGCGTTAAGCTGATCATTTACTTGCCCATAGGATACCCCCACGCCATACACACTCTGATGTCGGAACTCCCCACATCACATCACCACGCATGCCAAAGAAAAACCGTATTTGCTACCTGAAAGGGAAAAGTAAGGGGGTGAGCTAAAATCCCAGTAAGGAAGTACAAACAACAAACAAAGAAAAACACAACAAAGGCATAATCATATCGTAAGGCTCATACAACATCATATCCATACATCGTCATACATTGTACTTAACATTATCATCATACATCATACATAAATGTTATCATTGTACATCATACATAAACGTCACCATCATACATCATACATCATACATCGTACATCGTACATCATTATCATGCATCATATATCATTAACATATTAAAACATCATCATCACATCCTTGTGAACATGGCCCCCTCTCTTGTCCATGCCACATCTTGAGGTAAACAGGAGGATTTGGTCCTTGAATAACCTTGACGCGTCTGCCCTATGAGTTACGTCGTACCGTAGTAACTCGGGTTACATCTTATATCCTTAGTAACTCATTTGTTGTGTCGCATTCAACGCGCTAACAACCATTTGCCTTTTTCATACAACATACAAAACACATGCAATCTAGTCATATCAACACAAAGGAAATACACGATTCATCATATTCATCACATCATCTCAGAATATCATTTCATACTTCATATCACATAGTACATCATCATACATAGCATATATTCTCATACAAACCAATCTTAACGTCTCATAACATAAATAGAAAGATCCTATCTAACTTCCTTACCTCAGGTCCGAGCAAAGTAAAGATTGAACAAAGTTCACAACAAGCATATAACTATAATCAAATAGCATTCTTTAGCATCACATAAGATTTTCTTGTGCCCAACTCACATATCCCATGTGTGCATGGGCCATGCACACATGGTGAAATTTACACATAATTTCCTATCATACACATTTTTTTTTACGAGTAATGATATGTGTACCCAAAATATATACCCAAACATTACACACAATGATGTGGCCGTTTGGCCTAGCCAATCACATTTATTAAAACTGGGACCCACTATTTTAAAAAGCAGTGACACGTCACTGTGTGTAATATTTTGGTGCATATTTTGGGTGCACATATCATTACTCTTTTTTTACATATAGTCACAAAAGAATAATGTCAATCTTACATATTATCCATGCATGGTTTTCAAGTAAAAATTATATGATTGAATAATAGACATTTTTTAACGTAAAAGTGCATTTGCATGTGACATGCATACGTGTGAGCGTTGTTAAAAACTGACGTTAAAAACGAAAATTTCTACACGCTTATTTCTAACATTTTCAAATTAAAGATTCAACAACATAATTTCTCACAATTATTTATTTCTTTTAAATCCCTAAGTTGATTAAACCTCTTAAGACATTATTTTTATTTCATAAAAATAATTTATTTAGCCATTTTCAAAAATAATAATTCCATTTATTATTTTTAAATTGCATAAAAATAACAAAAACTTGAATTTATCTAAAAGTACGTATAAATACCGCGCTTCCTTTAGAAAATAACATTTTATTTAAATTAATAAAATTACAAGATTTGATGTGAGAAAAATATAATTTTAAATGTGAGAAAAATATATTTTTTCTTATATTATTTATGGCTTAATTTATGCAGTGTAAACTCATATGTGATAACCTAAATAATTATTTTTAATTTATTAAACTAAACTTTCAGCCACCATTTATTTTGTTTAAAAATCACAAGTGAATCTAAACTTAACATTTTTCTTATTTAAAATAAAGAAAACCATACTTTTTAAAATGTGAACATTCAAGGTTACATTTATTTAATATATAGACAGTTTAGGGTATTATATTATTTCAACAAACACACAAACTTACTTTCATTTAAAAGACATTTCATAATTTTTACCAAAACTTCCAGCAACAAATTAAACCCTCAAAAACCACCATCTTGGAATTAAAACTCATGTTTTCTTTACAAAATATATAAAAAAAACTTTAGGTATTTATTTGAGTAAAAAGATCATTTTAATGTAAATTAAAATACCTTTTTAATTTCATAAAATCATCATAGCACTTGGAATATCACTTATGAATGCAAATCATTATTTTCATCATATTTCATATCATTTATATACAAAATCAGCAAGCAATATTCATTATAAAATTCATTTCAAACTCATGCTTTCAAAACTCAAATATGAATTTTCATGTATTACCAATACATCAATTTATAAAAGATTTAAGACAATTCCTTTCATTTAACCAATTAACCGAGCATGTTCTTAATATGCATGGGTGACACAAAAATAAAATTAAAAAAAAAATTCATCATGCATTACACCCTATAGGCCGAAACCCCATGACTTAAACATAAAATAATACTGAAAATTTCATTTACATTCACATGAATTCCTAGTATGTTTCTATCATCACTCATGCATGCCTTAACCTATTGATACATCATAATCTCATAAACATGTTCATCGAATTTCATGGATTCAATAATAAGAGTCCAAATCATTTATTATGCCAAAATCACACAGGATCCTAGAACATTGACCTAACATAAAATAAAAATAACAAAATATAGAGGGAATTCCTATACATGCATAGGCCGAAACCCATCATTCAAATAATCAAAATCACCATGCATCTTACAATACAACCTTTCAACCCAAAATCAACATACCACAATTCATATAAGTCAAGAAAACACAAAAGCAAAAGGGCTAAGGATTCATTAACTCTCTTGATTTGTAGAATCAAGAATACACAAGATGACCAATACTCAAAACTATAATGACCCTTTGCTCAAGCCTAGGGTTTTTTAAACCCCCATGAAAAGAGAAAACAACAACCATCCAAGAAAAACAAAGGTCTTAGTCATCAAAAAAGAAAAAACAACAAGGGGTAGAGAATCAAATCACAAGGAGGAACAAGAACACAAACCAAGATTTTCCAAAACCTTCTTCTTCTTCCTTTCTTTCTTCCTTTCTCTCTTTCTTTCTCTAGCTCTCACGCTCTCTCTCTCTCTCTCTCTCTCCTCCTAGCCAACGACACCACATGCAAAATGGCCCTCTCTTTTATTTCTTCCATTTTTTATTTTAACCCAGCCAATAATAGCCTAATGAAAGAAAAAAGGTAAGTTTCATCTTTTTGCTTATTTTCTTTTATTTGATTTTCTCTTAATTGGTAGAAAAATAAAGATGACAACCTCCCTTTCCCATTTTAGCTATTTTCTTCAATTTGATTTCTTTTAATTGCCAAAAAAAAATAGGAAAAGAATCACTCTCTTCCCTACTATGCTTCACACGTCCACACCTCTTTCCTCTTCTTTGTTTTTATTTATTTTTTCTCTTCATTTTAATTAACTAAAATAATTCTAATAAAGAAAATAAGAGTGTGTAGAAAATTCTATGCAAGTGCACCATGCAACCATGCACATGCACACACTTAATTACTTGGATGCATCACTACCTACCATGCACTTTGGTGCATTCAACCAAAACTCATTTATTCACAAATTAAATAAATAAATAAAAACTCAACAATTAAATTCAAAAAATTTCTACCAAACAATTCCAACAAATAAAAAAATAATTCACAACACTTAACAATTAAATAAAAAAGCACAAAATTAATAAATAAATAAAAAATTGGTGCGCTACATGGGTACTTTGGATGGAAGCCTAATTCTTTTACCAATGATTTTCCATGACCTTTGATAAGGGTGGATTGGATATCTAGGGCATTTTGGAAGGCCTTTATTTTTGGGGTCTTGCGGTTGATAACCTTTTGAGCATCCCTAGAAATTTAGAGATGGTTTTTGAAATGTTTGCCATGAAAACTAGAAGGATGGGTTTTTTAGTTTCTTGGGAGATCATATTTATAGTACTCCGGCTTGGCCGTGACAGGAAATCTGGGATGGTGTTTGTTTTTCCTTTGATGTGTTTGACCTAAAAGTTGTAGCGAGAGAACCACGTGGCTAGTCGGTGTAGTGAGAGAACCACCTTCAAAAGATGAGAAATCTGTTTCTACTAGGAAATTATGACCGATGAGGTGGAATTCAAATTTCATGATTCCCATTTTAACTGCCAAAATTTCTTTTAGAGTAAAATGGTAGTGGAGTTGGGAATCTTTGAATGCCCCACTTTTGTATCTACACACCTTTATTTTGTTGTTGGATTCTTCTAATAAGACCACTCCCCAATTTTTGTCGTTGGCATCAGTCTGCAAGATTCTTTTACCATTTGATTGAATTTGTAGTGGTGGTATATTTTTCATTAATTCTTTCAGGTTTTTCACCGCTTTCTTGTGTTCTTTTGACCAAGGGTTAGAATCTTTTTGAAGCATCTTGGTTAATGGGCTTGTGAAGCCTGACAGGTGGGGCACTAAGTCTCTAAGGTAGTTTACGATTCCTAGGAACTTTTGGACTTGGGTCTTTGTTAGACCTTCATTTGGGAATTTTTGAAGTTCTTGGGCTATGTGTGGTTGGGCTTTGTACGTGCCCTTGTGCAACTTCATCCCTAGGAGCTCAATTTTGGGCTGGCCAAAGACCATTTTCTTTTTTGATAACAAAATCCAATACTTTTAAGTGATATCCACAAATTGGGTCAGTAGTTTTGTATGAGACATTTATTCGGGGAAAAAAAATAAGATGTCGTCAATATAGATAAGGGCCTGGTGTAAGATTGGCTTGTATATCTTGCTCATAGATTTTTGAAAGAGGGATGGGGTTGTTTTGAGCGCAAATGTCATTACGGTCCATTGGAAATGATGGCCTGGGATACAAAAAGTTGTTTTTGGCCTATCTTATACTTTGATTACTAGTTTCCAAAAGCCTACTTTTAGGTCAAATTTGGAAAATACCTTTGCTTGTGATAGGCCGGAGAACAATGAATTTCAATTTGGCAGAGGAAAATTTTCATTTGTTAGGAAGTGGTTGAGCGGTTGGTAGTTTATTACCAATCTTTGCTTTCCTCGAGCTTGTTTTGATTTGTTGCTGACATAGAATGCATGGCAGGCCCATGATGATTCAGTTTTTTCAATTAATCCTTGCGCTTTTAGCTCGTGGCATTCCTTGTTTACCAGACTTTAGTGGTCAGGGTTCATTCCAGGATGGCATGCTTTAGTTAGGTTGGCATCTTCATTCATCTTAAATGGAAGAGAAATAAAGAATTCATTTTTCCACAGCACGTGGTCGCATTTATGTGAGAACGCCATATGTTAATTTGCACATGATATTTGGAGAATGCGTTCTTTGATCAATGTCAAACAATCTTTAGTCATGTGAAAGTAGTTCGGGACCTGTTCCCATGGAGTACCATATTTTTTGTATGCCAATCCACGTGGAAGTATTCTGAGACTTTTTTTCTTTTTATATTAGTCAAACCCTATAATTAAATCTTTTCCCGCAAGATTGGAGCCGATGACCATGTGGACTATTGAGAACCTTGGAAATAATTGTAGCTTGATAGGGGCTTGATGATCAACTTTGTGCAGAAATTTTGGTTATTTGCTGCGTGGAAATACTATTTCTTTTTCTTCCAGAATTCATTTGGTAGTATATTAGGATTCATGATTGTATAGGAGGCTCTAGTATCAAAGAAGGAAGCTACTTTGATTAGTTTGGAGTATTTGGTTGGGATAATCTGCATTTTTGCTATAGGGATAGGTTGAACTGAATTTATGGCATTCATTTTGAAGATTCCTCCATCACCATCGTTGTCTGAGTCTGAGAACGGTCGTAAGGCACAGACAACATATGGAGAGATTTGGTCTTCTATAGACAATACAGATTCAACATTATCGTCAGAGAGAGATATGCATGTAACACCCTGTATGTGTGTGATCATTTTTTTTCGTTTTTCCTTTTGGACATTGTTTGGAAAAGTGACCTTTCTGTCCACTCAAGTAATATCTATTAGAGGACTTGCTTGGTCTATTCTTTGTCCGAAGGAATTTACATGGAGTCTTTGGCTTGAATGACCTGCTCTTGTATCTCCTTCCTCCATAGTGTGACCTTTCGCAGGAGCAAGATGACTTTGTTGAGCATTTGATTGTGAGATATTTTGGGCTATAGACCTTATCTAGCTGCTTTGTTTGATTCATATATTCTTGTAGAAACTAGTTCTGGGAGCACATTTTTTATAGTGCTCTCATTATCGTCTGGAACAACTTACCGAGGGTTATGTTCTGTAATATTCTACTATTTGCTGAGAGGAGTCTAAACGTCTCTTCTCCGAGTGGTTTGGATAATCTACTCCTCCAATTAGGCAGAACCATTTATTCATTCTTTGATAATGTATTTATAAGTCATTTTTATCTATTGAGCAACACTTCACTTTAAAGAACTTTGCTCTGAGTCTTTCTATTACTTGGGCATCTTGCCCACAAAATTCGACACAGAGGTTGTTTAGAGCTATTTTGATCAATTCTGCTTGCAGGAATTAAAGTTGCCTGTATTCACCCAGACATTTCCATCAGTCTTGCAATATTCCAGTGAACCTTGACACAAGTTGCAAAAGGATATCTCTTATTTCTGCCATGGACTTTTGAGCTTCGAGTAAGGTCCAAGCTTTGAATTCCTAAAAATGAGACCTCCATTGACTTGGTGGTAAATCATCTAATATAAATGTATGTGGTTTTTCGCTTGTCGCAAAGCTGTGCTTGGTGGTGTTTTGTTCTTCTGATGATGACACCTCTGCTTATATGATTTTCTTTGTTTGACGAAACCCTGTTTCTATGTCTACCCCCGAAGCTTGAGTGTGGTTTGTCATAAATTGATCTGGGGCTTCGTCACTGCTGTCGTCTTCTTTGGTCTCCCATAATTCAGATTTCCCAGAGGATGATTGCATTTCGTTGTTTAAGTCATCTAGCTCTTCATTAAGATTAATCTGAAGGAGATTGTCGAAGCCGTGTTGATGGATAATTTCTGTGAGGCGATTTGTCTTTTGGACCATGAGCTTGTTATTTTCTGTCTGTCATCTACCTGCTTATCTTTTTGTTGTTTCTTTTGTTGGTCTTCTTCTTCAAGGATTCGTTTGAGGCAAAGTATTTTATCTCCTCTTTTGGTTGGCATTGCTAGTGGCTGGGAATGTTGTGGTAGGATTGAAAACATCCATCGAGTGGGGTTTACACCTGGGGATAGAGAGACTTCCTTTTGCTGACTTTGCATAGCGGCATATTGACTTTTTAGACTCTTAAGTTATGCCTCTTTTGCTCGAAAGATGTCATGTGGAGCATGGTGGGACTTTGCCATATTCAGCAGGTATTCGTGCACTTTTGAGATTCTGTAAACAAGTCTGCTCATAGTCGTGTCCCCCTTCGAGATTTTTTCCCTGAGTTTGGTCATCTTATGGCTGACGTGAGAGGGTTTTTCATCGTTCTATGCTAGAGTTTTGTTTTGGGCTAGCATGTTCTCCGTTTGCCAATTCAAGACGGCCTTTGCAGGTGAGACTTTTTTTAGGGATCCATCAGCCTCTCAAACTTTTGGATTTGTGATATTTTTTAGTGGGTTGTTGTACCATCGTCACTTTTAAATGATGCAGATAATGTAAATTCGCCTTTGTTGGTATTCATCATGAGGTGGTGAGCAATTTTTGGGTTGGGCCTTTTTTGCTTGTAACATGGTAGTACCTTTTTTTGTTTTGGCTGAGGAGAGATCAGTGGGTTTCTGCCATCTTCGTCTCATCTGGTAGTTGGGAGAGAGGGATAGGATGAGGAATTGAAGGAGTATTTGACTAAATAATCAAATTTTCTAGAAGTTTGCCCGAGAGGATAAATATCTGTATGTCCTGCCTCCCATTTTTCTTTTAATTCTTTGTTGGTACTAGTCTTCTTGGCAATTCTTTCTGGTTCTTCCATGTTAATGCAATTTGGGCAGTTGCATATGTCCCAATAAATATCCCCTGAGGATGACTTCTAGGCATATATGGGGACTCCATTTTTGTCGAATGAGGTGATTTCTGCATTTGGTTGTATGACTGAAACATCATGTACTGAGTAGAGAATATCTTAGGTGTATCTTCCTTCTTTTGGAAGGTTATTTCAATTGATCCAGCTTTATTTCTGGAGTACACTGGATCTACAGAATGGATTGTAGGAGGCAGTTTGTGGATCCATTTTTAATTAGTAATCCATGAGTTCGGAAGGATTTTTTGCAACTCTTCAGTAGTGATTTGTCTTGGTATGTGGGTGCAGCTTTGCTGTTGATTTGTTTCAACAGTAATCATCAGTGCATCTAAGCTTCCCAGAAGTGCTATGTCGATGGCATGGTGTTGGACTTTGTATGCCATTTGATAGTGCAGTGTAGCATCGATGGATTCTAGATCTTGGTCTAAACCCAAAATTTGTAGCAGAACTTTTAAAGCATCGAGAAGTCTTTTATCTTTCAAAGACATGCAGAAGTTTGGGTAGAATGTAACAATTACTGTACTCGCATTAAGCGTCATTTCAAGAGTACCGATGGAGGCATGTTGAAACTTTTGCATTTGTGTATCCAGCAAATGGATCCTGGCAGAAACAGGTAAGCCTTTTCGACCATGATGGGTGAGGGCGAGTCGAATAGCCCCAAGATGGATGTGTGTCAGCCATTGGTCTATCCATTGTTGAGGGAATTCTGATTCAATCTCTAATGTAACTAGTTGTTCTTGCCTAGTAGCAGGTAGGTTACATTGGTCAAACTTTGTTAATTGGATGTACTCTTTTACTGACTTGGGTTGTTGGCGAATAAGGGTTTTTATGGATCGAGTGAATATGCTTTGTGGTTTGGAGAAGGCATAATATGGATTTATGAGAGGTAGGTCAGAGGGGACAATCTTGTCATCACCAGAGATGTAAGAGAGTTCATACATGTAGGCAAGTTTATTGGCTGAAGACCTTTTGAGTGAAGTAGACCTAGATGAGGTCATAGAGACTGGAGTAGAAAACATTGAAAGCTGATTTATCGAGGAGCTAGGATTTTGAGGAATTAATGACATTTGTGGTTATGTTTGGGTTTTTCTCTCTAGAAGGAAGGTATAGGAGTCACATCGGGTGGTTGCATTTATGTAAGAACTCGATATGTTAATTTGCACATGATTTTTGGATTATACGTTGTTTGATCGATCTCAAAAAATCTTCAGTCATGTGAAAGTAGTTCAGGAGCTGTTCCCATGGAGTAAAGTATTGCCTGTATGCCAATCCATGTGGAAGTATTCTGAGACCTTTTTTCTTTGTATATAAGTCGAACCCTATAATTAAATCTTTTCTTGGAAGTTTGGAGTCGATGACCTTATGGACTATTGAGCACCTTGAAAGGAATTGTAGCTTGATAAGCTTGCTGATTAGCTCTGTGTAGAAAATTTAGTTATTTGCTGCTTGGAAATACTATTTCTTTTTCTTCTAGAATTCCGGTGGTAGTATATCAGGATTCATGATTGTATATGAGGCTCCAGTATCAAAGAAGGCAGCTACATTGTTTTGTTTTGAGTATTTCGTTGGGATAATCTGCATTTTTGCTATAGGGATAGGTTGAACTGATTTATGGCATTATTTTGAAGATTTCTCCACCACTATCATTGTCTGAGGATGAGAATGGTCGTAAGGAACAGACATTATATATGGAGAGATTTCGTCTTCTATAGAGAATACAGATTCTACATCATCGTCTAAGAAAGATATGCTTGTAACATCCTGTATGTGTGTAATCATTTTCGCTGTTTTTCCTTTTGGACATTGTTTGGCAAAGTGACTTTCTGTCCGCACAATAAAACATCTATTAGAAGACTTTCCTGGTCTATTCTTTCTCCAGAGGAATTTCCATGGAATATTTAGCTTTAATGACTTGCTCTTGTATCTCCTTCCTCCATAGTTCGACCTTTCGCAGGAGCAAGATGACTTTGTTGAGCATTTATTGTGAGATCTTTTGGGCTACAGACCTTATCTAGCTGCTTTGTTTGCTTCATATATTCTTGTAGAAACTTGTTCTGGGAGATCATTTTTTCTAGTGCTCTCATTATCGTCTGGAACAACTCAATGAGGGTTGTGTTCAATAATGCTCTACTATTTGTTGAGAGGAGTCTAAACATCTCTTCTCCGAGTGGTTCTTGTATGGATGCCAGGAAAGCTTGCTTTAGGTTTGGATCATCTACTCCTCTAATTAGGTAAAACCTTTTGGTCATTCTTTTATAATGCAGTTCTAAATCATTTTTATCCATTGAGCAGCACTTCATTTTAAAGAACTCTGCTATAAGTCTTTCTATTATGTGGGCATCTTGCCCACAAAATTTGACATAGAGGTGGTTTGGAGCTGTTTCGATCGATTCTGCTTGCAAGAATTGAAACTGCCTGTATTCTCCCAGACATTGCCACCAGTCTTGCAGTATTCCAGTGAACATTGACACGAGTAGCAAAAGGATATCTCTTATTTTTGCCCTGGGCTTTTGAGCTTCGAGTAAGGTCCAAGCTTTGAATTCCTGAAAACGAGACCTCCATTGACTTGTTGGTAAATCATCTAATGTAAAGGTATGTGGTTTTCCACTTGTCGCAAAGTTGTGCTTGGTGGTGTTTTGTTCTTCTGATGATGGCGCCTCTTCTTTTATGATTGTCACTATTTGAGGAAACCCTATTTCTCTGTCTACCCCTGAAGCTTCGGTGTGGTTTATCATTAATTGATGTAGGGCTTCATCACTGCTGTCGTCTTATTCGGTCTCCCATAATGCAGATTTCCTAGAGGATGATTGCATTTCATCGCTTAAGTCATCTAGCTCCTCATTAAGATTAATCTGAGGGAGATTGTTTAAGTAGTGTTGATGTATAATTTCCATGAGGCGATTTGTCTTTTGGACCATGAGTTGGTCATTAGTTGGTCTTCTTCTTCAAGGATTCGTTTGAGGCAAAGTATTTGATCTCCTCTTTTGGTTTGCATTGCTAGTGGCTGGGAATGTTGTTGGTAGCATTGAAAACATCCATGGAGTGGGGTTTGCACCTGGGGATAGAGAGACTTCCTTTTGGTGACTTTGCATAGTGACATATTGACTTTTCATAATTTTAAGTTCTGCCTCTTTTTCTCGAAAGATGTCATGTGGATCATGTTAGGACTTTTCCATATTCAGTAATTCTTCATGCACTTCTGAGATTCCATAAACAAGTCTGCTCATAGTCGTGTCCACCTTCTAGATTTCGTCGCCGAGTTTGGTCATCTTATGGCTGATGTGAGAGAGTTTGCCATCGATCTATGCTAGAGTTTTGTTTTGGGCTAGCATGTTCTCCGTTTTCCAATTTAATACGGCCTCTACAGGTGAGATTTTTTTGTAGGGATCCATCAAGCTCTCAAACTTTTGGATTTGTTATTTTTGGTTAGTGGCATGTCGTACCATCATCATTTGTAAATGATGCAGATAGTGGAAAGTCGACTTTGTGGGTATTCATCATGAGGTGGTGAGCGATTTTTGGGTTGGGCCTTTTTTACTTGTAACATGGTAGTACCTTTTTTTGTTTTGGTTGAGGAGGGATCAGTGGGTTTTTGTCATCTTCGTCCCAACCGGTAGGTGGGAGAGGGGGATAAGACGGTGAATCGAATGAGCATTTGACTAAATAATCAAATTTTCTAGAAGTTTGCTCAAGAGGAGCAATATCTTTATGTCCTGCCTCCCATTTTTCTTTTAATTATTTGCGGGTACTAGTCTTCTTGGGGATTCTTTCTGGTTCTTCCATGTTAATGCAATATGGGCAGTTTCATATGTCTCAATAAATATTCCCTAAGGATGACTTGTAGGCATATATGGGGACTCCATTTTTTTTTTTTTTGAATGAGGTGATTTCTGTATTTGTTGGTATGACTGAGGACATCATGTACTGAGTAAAGAATATCTTAGGTGTATCTTCCTTCTTTTGAAAGTTTATTTCAAAAGATCCATCTTTATTTGTCTAGCACGCTGGATCTGTTGAATGGATTGTAGGAGGCGGTCTATGGATCCTTTCATAATTAGTAATCCATGACGTCGGAAGGATTTTTTACAACTCTTCAGTAGTGATTTTCCATTGTATGTGGATGCAGCTTTGCTTTTGAATTGTATCAATAGTAATCATTAGTGCGTCTAAGCTTCCCAGAAGTGCTATGTCAATGGCATGGTTTTGGACTCTGTAAGCCATTTGATAGTGCAGTGTAACATTGATGGATTCTAGATATCGATCTAAACCCACAATTTGTAGCTGAACTTTTAAAGCATCGAGAAGTCTTTTATCTTTCAAAGACATGCAAAAGTTTGGGTAGAATGTGACAATTACCGTGCCCGCATTAAGCCTAATTTCAAGAGTACTGATGGAGGCATGTTGAAACTTTCACATTCGTGTATCCAGCAAAGTGATCCTAGCACAAACAGGTAAGCCTTTTCGTCCATGATGGGTGAGGACGAGTCAAATAACCCCAAGATGGATGTGTGTCAACACTTGGTCTATCCATTTTTGAGGGAATTTCGGTAGAATCTATAATGTAACTAGTTGTTCTTGCTCTATAGTAGGTAAGTTACATTGGTCAAACTTTGTTAATTGGATGTACTCTTTGACTGATTTGGGTTATTGGCGGATGAGGGATTTTATGGATCGAGTGAATATGCGTTTTGTTTTGAGACGGAACGGTATGGATTTATGAGAGGTAGGTCGAAGGGAACAATCTTATCATCATCAGAGATGTAAGAGAGTTCATACATGTAGGCAAGTTTATTGGCTGAAGAACTTTTGAGTGAAAAAGACCCAAAGGAGTAGAAAACATTGAGAGCTGATTTGTCGAGGAGCTAGGATTTTGAGAAATTAAACACATTTGTGGTTAGGTTTGGGTTTTTCTCTCTAGAAGGAAGGAGAAGGAGTCGACTTGGGCTCTGATACCATTAGCGTCTAAGGCTAGTCTATATAGTAAGATTCAACCTCAATGCGCATCCCCTATTTGGCATCTACTTTTTCCTTGGCAGGATATTGTTTGAGATTAATCCTTGCTATAAAGATGTTGTGATATGTATCTTTATAATACCTATGTTGAGCAACCATATTCTATCCTAATGCTTCCCCTATAAGATAAAGAGCCCAAAGAGGGATTTAGAAATCCATAGAAGATGTAGATTAAGAGAAGATTTTATTATTCGGAAACTGATGCCCTTACAAGTGAGTGTGGATGAGTATTTATAATCCCCCTCCACTAGGATGATAATAAAAAAAAGTTACATACTTCCTTCCCTAGACTGAGGGAATCTTTGTCACTCTAGACTTTTTTATTTATTTATTTAAATACTAATACAAACGTACGCAGAGTTGTCTTTTCAAACTCCATGGAATCTCTGTTGTCTTCAGCAATAAATGCAAACGTCAGGGAATCTCTAGTGTCCTCAGGAACCCTGCAAACTTCAATTTGTTTTTTCTGAAACACGCTTATTACCTTGGTGAATCTAGTCAGCACAATTGGGTGTGTCAGATGGCGAATCTTCTCAGAGGTAACATGGGTTTGTTTTTATTTGATGATGGGTTCATGACCGGGGCTAAGATACATGCAGTAATCATCATTGCCATTTTCAATAGACATACTTGGTCCTCCACTTGTTGGTGACGTGGGTCTTTTCGTGATTGATAATCTCCTCATTATTTCTTCATCAAGCTCTCTTAATGATGTCGTTAATGGATATGAGCACAAGGTATCTGGTTGTTGTGAGTCTTGGAAGATCGATTCATAATAATCAACCTCATTTTCGGAGTAATGTTGATTGTAATAATCCATATCTTTTTCCATCTTTAGTGAGTATCCTGTCGGATACTGTTCCCAAGGTGCGTCTTCTTCTGGTCGTGGCCATATTTCTTAAAAAGATATGCCATTTGTACTAAACAATAGTTTTTACAGTTGTCTGTGTTGAGGGTTCCTAATTACAACCATTGGGTTTTCACTGGATATGTATACTTGGACACATGGTGTAAATGAAAAATCATGATTGACATTTAGCCTTAGTAACATGATGGTATAGAACTTTGTTGGGTTTGCCACGTTTTCATCATCTTGGTAAGAGAAACCAACTGGTCTTTTGTTACGGACTTTTTCCCATTGTTAGGTAAGCAGATCATTATGATCAGGTCGTGGCTTGAACCATTGTAACATTTCCATGGGATGCTGGTATGCAGGGCTGAGGTCAGGCCTTTGCATGTAGCTACGAACTGATGTTCGGAGGCCAATGGTATGAACTTCAATAGCAATAGTGTAGGAGCTCATTTAGTACCAAAATATGTGGGTGATCTTTTTTGGCATGAAAATGATATTCTCCATGTGAAAGAGTTTGGCAAATGGGTACTTTGGATGGAAGCCTAATTCTTTTGCCATCGATTTTCCATGATCTATGATAAGGGTGGATTAGATATCTAGGGCATTTTGGATGGCCTTTATTTTTGGGGTCTTGCTGTTGATGACCTTTTGAGCATCCCTCGGAAATGTAGAGATGACTGTTGACAGGTTTTCCATGAAAACTAGAGGGATGGGTTTTTTAGTTTCTTGGAAGATCATATTTATAGTACTCTGGCTTGGCCATGACAGGAAATCTGGGATGATGTTTGTTTTTCCTTTGATGTGTTTTACCTGAAAGGTGTAGCGAGAGAACCACATGGCTAGTCGGAGTAGTTGATCATTCTTTCAGGTTTTTCACCGCTTTCGTCTATTCTTTTGCCCAAGGTTTAGAATATTTTGAAGCATCTTGGTTAATGGGCTTATGAAGCCTGATAGGTGGGGCATGAAGTCTCTAAGGTAGTTTACGATTCCTAGGAACTGTTGGACTTGGGTCTTTGATAGACTTTCATTTGGGAATTTTTGAATTTCTTGGGCTATGTGAGGTTGGGCTTTGTACATGCCCTCATGCAACTTCATCTCTAGGAACTCAATTTGGGCTGGCCCAAGACCATTTTCTTTTCTGATAACATAATCCCATACTTTTCAGTGATATTTGCAAATTGGGTCAGGAGTTTTGTATGAGACTTTTTATCTGGGGAAAAAAGTAGGATATCGTCAATATAGATAAGGGCTTGGTGTAAGATTGGCTTGTATATCTTGCTCATGGCTTTTTGAAAGAGGGATGGGGCTGTGTTTGAGTCCAAATGGCATTACGGTCCATTGGAAATGATGATTTGGGATACAGAAATTTGTTTTCGGCCTATCTTCTACTTTGACTCCTAGTTGCCAAATGCCTGCTTTTAGGTCAAATTTAGAAAATACCTTTGCCTGTGATAGGCTGGAGAACAAGGAATTTCAATTTGGCAGAGGAAATTTGTCATCTATTAGGAAGTGTTGAGTGGTTGGTAGTTTACTACCAATCTTTGCTTTCCTCGAGCTTGTTCTGATTTGTTGTTGACGTAGAATGCATGGCAAGCCCATGGAGATTCAGTTTCTTCAATTAATCCTTGCGGTTTTAGCTCGTCGCATTCCTTGTTTGCCAGACTTTGGTGGTCGGGGTTCATTCCAGGATGGCTTGCTTTAGTTGGGTTGATATCTTCATTCATCTTAAACGGAAGAGAAATAAAGAATTCTTCATTTTTCCAAAGCGGGTGGTCGCATTTATGTGAGAACTCCATATGTGAATTTGCACATAATTTTTGGATAACGCGTTCTTTGATCGATGTCAAACAATCTTCAGTTATGTGAAAGTAGTTCAGGACCTGTTCCCATGAAGTAAAGTATTGGTTATATGCTAATCCATGTGGAATTATTCTGAGACATTTTTTCTTTGTATATAGTAAGGAATATATAGTTTCCGTACACTCACAAGTCTTTAGTTTTCATTATATTTTAAAATTTGTTTTCTGCACATGCAAATCTCATCTGTTTTTAATAATTGAAACCATATTCTTTAAACTTTTAAGGGATGATAATTTACTAACCTGAATAAGAATTTTTTTTTTTGGTAAAGTTAATGAAAAATTGGGTTGGAAAACAGTATAAATAAATAAATTTGTAGGTTTTGTATTTCCGCCCATCCTGAATAATTACTTACGTATAAATTAATATATCATGTCGTAAACTAATATAGATATTCTTATAAAAATTAATTAAGTAAAGCTATTATTTAGTACTCATCTTCTCATCTTATAAAAAAGATATGTATTAGGTGGTGGAAGCAACGTACAATACATATTTACTTAGTTTTATTAAAAAAAATTATTAATTATTTTTATTATGTTTTTATGATTGTCATATAAATTTTAAATAAAAAACCGTATTATATATAAAAAAATGACATAAACATATTAAAAGAAAAATTAAACCAAAACAATGTTTATGCGTTTATTTAAAAAACAATAATATAATAACTTTGTGGATCACAAACTACCATATTTAATGTTGGAGGTTAGGCTTAATCAACATTGATTTTGTATTACAATTCAAAGCAATAATAACAATTAATCTAACTCTAATGGAAGATAATTACAAATTACATAAACACAAAAGACAAAGTGTAGAGTGGACATTTCTTGAAGAACAACCTTCAAACACAAAATCGCAAGTTTATGATTTTATGTGAAACACAAAAGTAACAAGGCTTGACATAAATGTAGATTTGTTGTCAAAAAATCTATATTACTAGCTTTCTCCTTGGAATTTCTTGAAGCTATTACAATGGAATGAGATTGGGATTCAGAAACATTTATCCTTCATACAAGTCAAGCTTTCTTGATAAAGAACTTGGAGAAAACTAGAGAGAGAGAGAAAGAGTTCTTTTAGAGCGAGAAAGATGTGAGCGATCAAGTCACCAATTAACTCAAATTAACCTTTTAAATAGTATAAGAATCTCATTAGACTCAACCAATGAGATTAGAGAATTTTAATTTGAATTTATGAGCCAAAAACACGTCACTGTACAGACCAGTACAAACGACCCAGGCGATACGTTGCCTAGTCTATCATTTTTTTTTGGACGTGCGACGTGTCGCCTCTCAGAGGTGATGCATCGCCGATGCCTTTGTTTTGACGTCGCTCCAATTTTTTTTTTCAAAACATCCGCAAATGCTCTCAAACTTTTGGGTACTCTCATATACTCTAAAGAAATACTTTGGCCCCAAAAAAATTTATAAATACCTATAGTGAAAGTAAACTCTCACATGTTGACTTTTGTGAAATTGTTATGGGTTTTGCACATCTTCGTGCCTAACCAATTTCACCATGTATTTAATGTACAAAAGATTCATGATATTATTCAAATATGACCACAATGATGGAAGATAAATTTTATTCTAATTTTTTTTATGTAGTTATACTGTCATACTATTTGTACATACACGACACCAATATATATTGTATTTATAACATTTGTTGTTATTAAATATAAATATATATAAGTTATATTATGTAATAAAAAAATAACATGTTTTCTTTTTAAATATAAATGATAAAAAATTTAATAAAAATTAAGATTATGTATTATATATTATTATAATAATAATGATATTTTATAACATTTAAATTTATATTAATATAATTATTAAATATTTATTTTTAACTATTTTTAAGGTATATTTCCTTAAATATTTAATATTTAATTAAAGTTAATAAAATAATTATTAAAACCAAGAAAAACTATTAAATACACATTTTTTATATAGAAGATAGAAGAAATATATATATATATATATAAAAAGTATAAAATTGAATGTATGTTTATAGTCACGATTTAATAATTTTGCATATTATGAATCTTATTATGTGCTTAAATTTGAGATTATGTTATTATTATTCATTAAAAAAATTTATTACTTTTAATATTCGTAGAGAAACAAAAGACTGATTTTTTAAGTAATAAATATTGACAATGGACCTTTTTTTTTCAATTTTATAATTACTCAAAACTTAGCGTGTAAAGAGACATTTAAAAAAAAAATTGTTTAAACAAAAAAAAAAGTATGATAATTTCACTTATTCTCAATTTCATTAGGAACTAACTAGTATATTTTTATCCTCCATATATATGTCAATTTGTATTTATAAACCTCATATTTCTCTTAGATTAAAATTGTCTAATGTTGACATTTCCCGACATTGTGAAAACATTATCTAATCTCTATGCTTATCATCATCACCTCTCTTTCTAGATTATTTATTTTCCTTCTCCGTTGTTTCTTTCTCTCACCTCCTTTGTCCATATTAAATATGAAGTTCTTTATCTCTCTCACTTCCTTTCTCACTTGTACGTGCAGTTGCGCTCAAGGTTTGGTCGTCACCATTTGTGTTTGGGCAAGTTTGCCTTTTTTGGCAAAATTGTGATTTGAAAATGCTTAGTAAGTTGTTCAAGCCATGTGGGTTTTTTCATAAAATATATTTATTGCTGATAATACAAAAAAAGTGAATTTTTTAAGGCTAAATTCCACTCTCTTTTAAGAAATTATTAAAGGTTCTTTCTTATTATTAAATTAGTAAAAAAAAAAGTCCCTTGGACACGATTTTAATCAAATTTTGAATGTTGTTCATGTTTTCATCAATTGACACGTGGCATAAATTAAGAGTGTCTAAGGCTCCACGGGAGCTTTGAGTCTAGTGCTCATCATCATTGCCACCATGGGAGAAGTGCATCCTCCAAAGGCATTACCTCCCGATAACTTAGTCGGGGAGTAATGTCAATGGTGTTTTCCCCAATAAAGCAATGCGCTTAGCCTCCTTGTATTGGGTCCACCAAGATATGTTGGGGCCCACGAGCTTAGTAAATGCATAATGTATCCATTTATGTAATAACTAAATCACAAGTCTATAATTTTATGTGAAACACAAATATAACAAGGCTTGACATATATGTAGATTTGTTGTCAAAAAATCTATATTCCTAGCCTTCTCCTTGGAATTTCTTGAAGCTACTACAATAGAATGAGATTGAGATTCAGAAGTCTTTATCCTTCATACAAGTCAAGCTTTCTTGATGAAGGTCTTGGAGAAAACTAGAGAGAGAGAGAGAGAGTTCTTTTAGAGCGAGAAAGATGTGAATGATCAAGTCACAAATTAACCCAAATGAACCCTTTTAATAGTATAAGAATTTCATTAGACTCAACCAATGAGATTAAAGTATTTTAATTTGAATTTTGGAGCCAAAATCACGTCACTATACGACCTAGGCGATGCGTCACCTGGCATCAGGCGACGTGTCGCCTGATCTATCATTTTTTGGACATGCGGCGTGTCGCCTCTGTTTTGACGCTCTAAAATTTTTCTCAAAGCATCCCCAAATGCTCCCAAACTCTTGGGTACTCTCATATACTCTAAAGAAACACTTTGGACTCAAAAAGATTTATAAATGCCTATACTGAAAGTAAACTCTCACATGTTTACTTTTGTGAAATCGTTATGCTTTTTGCACCTCTTCATGTCTAAAAAATTTCATCATGTATTTAACCAATAATAACATTTAAGGTACAAAATATTCATGATATTATTCAAATCTCACCTTGATGATTTGAGAAAAACTTGTTTATTTTTTATGGAAGATAAATGTTATTCTAATTTTTTATGTAGTTACACTTTCATATTATCTGTACATACACGACACATATATATAATGTATTTATAATGTTTGTTGTTATTTAATATAAATATATATTAATATAAGTTATATTATGTAATAAAAAAATAACATGTTTTCTTTTTAAATATAAATGATACAAAATTTAATAATAATTAAGATTATGTATTATATATTATTATAATAAAGATATTTTATAACATTTAAATTTATATTAATATAATTATTAAATATTTATTTTTAATTTTTTTTAAGGTATATTTCGTTAAGTATTTAATATTCAATTAAAGTTAACAAAATAATTATTAAAATCAAGAAAAACCATTGAATACAAATTTTTTATATAGAAGATTGAAGAAATATATATATATATAAAAGTATAAATTTTGAATGTATGTTTATACTCACGATTTAATAATTTTGCATATTATGAATCTTATTATGTGCTTAAATTTGAGATTATGATTTATTATGAATCTCCACGGTGGCCTGCAAACTTTGGTTTTTCAAGTGTAGGTCATGTATTTCCTCTCCGTAGCAAAGATATCAAGAACTTTAACTCACTGAGTGTACTCGTGGGCATTTACCACGTCTTTGTTTGGAAGGACCTAGGTCCTGATTGTTCGGACTTGGGGCCACCGGTGGCCGTGGCGAGGGTGAGTTGTACAACCCTTCGTTGGAGAAGTGACATGTGTTCCAGGGTCCGGTGTAGGATGAATGGCAGGGGATGATACTTCTTACTCTTTGCCACTGTCTCTAGGCAGATCCGCCGCACCTCCATTCATCGGTAGGGGAGGATCCCTTGTGGACGCCCTTAGTTGGATTCCGTCTAGGTGAACCTTCGCTTCTTGGTGGTCTTGTAGGCGTTTTGAATGTCTAGGCATGTTTTCTTACTGAAATTAATGGAGGAACTACTGTTTGTTAGTTGTTCTTCCCACGGATGGCGCCAAACTGTTGACGGTGATAACTCATCAACTATGTTAGGTCGGAAAACTCAAAGTTTAGTAAGATAATAACTAAGTCAGAATTTAGAATAGACTTGAGGAAAGATAAATGCAGATCAACAATGGAGTAAAAACTTGTATATTGCTTAATAGCCTGATTATATAATAAATTTTCCAACCCCCATCAATGATGAAGCGAGTCCCTATTTATAGGTCAGCTCTAATGGCTCTTGATACATTGTGGTCCCGAAGAGACAAAGAGCTGCATATCCAGGCTGCAGGTGGTAGTGGTGTTGGAGGAGTGGTGGTCGCCTCTAGTGTATGTCAGGGGTCTGCAAAATTACTCCTTCTTTGGTACCATGTCGTACCTCCACTACTTGTCGGGTACGAACATCATAGGCGTGCTTGGGGAGTCTTTACTATGTACCATTCTAGTACTGCCACTACTTATCTGGCGTGGACATTGTGTCCGTACTCTAACTCCTCTTGGTTTGTAAGTGCTTTTCGTACCTCTTCTGACTTCATATCGAATCATTGTGAGGTCCTCCCTAACCTTCCTCGAACACATGTTCAAGAGGCCCTTGACTCTACATCTTGTGAGACCCACAGGGAACGAGGTGCCCCGTTGGTGGCGTTTATCTCAAGGAGAGAGACAAGGCCTCTTCAACGAGGCTTGTTGCACATTCAATGAAACACGATGCCCATGTGTGAGACGAGGGTCTCACTTCACGAGACCATTGCCCCGCGGTCTCCATGCGCGAGACCCTCCTGGCGCGAGGCCCTCCTGGCGTGAGACCCTCCTGGCGCAAGGCCCTTATGATGTGAGTCCCTCTTGGCGTGAGGCCCCCTCTGGGCACGAGACACCCTCTAGGCGCAAGGCGCCTTCCTAGTGCGAGGTCGTGGTGGGCTCGAGGCACCTACTGCGTATGAGTCCCTTTAGCTAGATGTGAGGCGCCATCGAGACTTAAGGTGCTACCCAAGGCATGAAATGAGGGTCTCACTAGATGTGAGATGCGGGCATGTTTGGGACCACCTTTGGAGTGTGTCACCTTGGGACTATAGGCTATGCACTTTTGGAAATTTTCCTATATTCATGCTTGATGTGAGACTTTTGCATCAACAACCTCTTGGTAGTACATAGTAGCCTTTTTCTTCCAGCATGTACTTGATGGCTTCGGTGACCCTTAGCCATTTATTTCAATGAGGGACCAGACCTTTTTTCCTTGGCGGATTTTTGGCATCCACATTGATCTTCGGGACCACCTGAACCAGAACTGGGGCAGTTCAATCAGCTACATCCGGATCTGAGAGCACACTTGAATTCCCAAAGAGAGCCTCTACAACTAGTATATAGAAATCAATACAGCCCTATACTGCAACAAGGAGATGGAGTTCCTGCAAACAAAAACCAGCTCCTAGTAGCTCAAGCTCCTCCTCAAGTGGATTTAGTTCAAGAGAGAATCACCAATTCAAGAAAGCATTTAGACTCCTTCAAGAAGGAAAAAAATAAAGAAAATACTTACGATCTCGATGAAGATCTCGAGCCTTTTTTCTCTGCATATCTTAAACACACCATTCCCCAATGGTTTCCAGATACCCCACGTGGTGCCATATGATGGGACTACCGACTCAGGCAGCCACCTGAGTAAATTCAATATTGTGATGCGAGCCAACAATGTCGAATATGAGCTTAGATGCAAGCTCTTCCCGACCACACTCACTTGACAGGAAAAAAGCTGGTTTGACAAGTTTCAAGGCACTCAATCTCATATTGGGATCAGTTGTCTAAGGAGTTCAAGAAGCTGCAAACAGTATCAAGCCCGAGGCTTCCATGCTAACGAATGTTAGCAACAACAAGGTTAATCACTGATGAGCTACCTGGCGAGGTTCAATATAGAGGCGGCCCGAGCTCGCAATGTTGATGACAGTGGTCATCTTATGGAGGTACGAGCTAGAGTACAGCTAGGAAGTCCTCTTTGGGATGACATGCAAAGGAAGTATGTGAGGACAATAGCTGAATTCACCACTTGGGCTCAGAGGTTTGTCGATCTAGAGGAGGCGAGGTTAGTACTTAAATTGGCTCCTCTGCCCTCAATAAATACAATGACAAATGTTAACTCAGTCACTACCTCAACTACACCCTCCACGACACAACCCCCAGGAGAAAACTCTTCTAAGAGAAAAAAGAATGAAGGGAACAACCCCGAGGCTGATGGGGGTAAGAAAAAGAAAGAAGATAAACACTTCTCCATTTATAGAATATACACCAAGCTCACAGAAACTCGGGAGAATATATTTGTCGCGAATTAGAATTAGGCCCTCTTCAGGCGACCTGACGGAATGCCACATCAGATAGCCGAAAAGGGTTCAAACAAGTTCTGCAGATTCCACAGGGATGTGGATCATACAACTAAGGAATGCAGAAAACTAAAAGATAAGATCGAATGGTTGATCTTGAGAGGCTACCTCAGACAGTATGTCCAAAACCAGAACCATGTCCAGGCTTCGCCTAGTCAAAAGGCAGTTCCAGCTCAACTTACCCAACAAGTCGCGGCCCCACCTACGAGGGAGGATGATCGACCTCCCCCAATCGATGGAGAAGATGTAATAACCATCACGGGGGGACCGCACATTGCAGGGTCGGGTAGAAATGCTCAGAAGAGATATCATCAGGAGCTCAAAATGGGAGATGGATCTCCTTATACTTGAACCGCGAGCTCTGAAACAACAGGAGCTCAAGGAAGATTGTCTCGGACAATGGAACCTTATTCGACAGCGAGCTACTCACATAGTTCTCCGAGAAAAATGGGATAATTAAGAGTTTCTCCTCAGTAGCCCATCCATAAGCAAACTGACAAGTCAAAGCCGCAAACAAGACTCTAAAGAGCTCTATTAAGAAAAAGGCTCTAAGAAGCTAAAGGCACATGGCAAAAAGAATTACCACAAGTCCTATGGGCCTATAGAACGACAACTCAGACCTCAACCGGACATACACTCTTCTCCCTAGCCTATGGCTGCGAAGCTATATTGCCAATTGAGGTTGAAGTTCCCACTATCAGATGCGAAGCATATAACCAGGACTCAAACCAATGTCAACTTGAAGAAGCCCTAGATTTAATAGAAGAAAAGCGAGATGAAACCCATCTTAGAAATAGTGCATATCAGAAAAAGGCCTACAAGATTCTTCAATAAACGGGTCCGAGACAGAAACTTTGGATTGGGGGATTTGGTGCTTGGGCGCATACTTTTGGCCACACAAGACCCCTCTATAGGCGTGGTCGGGCCTAAATGGGAGGGACCTTACCAAATCAAATCCATCATTCCACATGGAGTGTACAAGCTATTGAGATTGAATGGAGAATTTGTTCCACGAGCTTGGAACAGTGAACATCTATGACCTTATTATCAGTTTTGTAGGAATGATGTTTATGTAGTTGTAACCAAGTTTGTATTTACTTTAAAAGTATTATTAATAAATCACTTCTTTTGGTTCAATTTTTATTTTAATTGTTATATTTTTTGGAAGCTCTAAAAATTCAATAACCTAAAATTTCACAATCGTAGGAATTTAAGGGGGCATAAGTGGTATACAATCATACCATAGGCTTGAAAAAATATAGCAAAAATAAAAGCACAAAAATAAAAAATTGCATGGATCGCTACTAAACACAAACAATCGATACAAGAGTAAAGTTGGAATTCTAGATTAACCAACAAAATTCATAAATCGAGACAGAGCTGGAATTTTTCGCAAAATAAGTTTCAACCTCGCAACCTTGAGACCATACTTGAGGATGAGGAAAAGTTACTATCGCTAAGCAAGAAAATAACTAGAATAATGAGACTACACGCCAATAAGTGTTTTTAAACGCAAAGATGCATGGTATAAGTAGTGTTCGACCTTGAATATAACAAGGCCAAAATTGAGTAATCGAATGAACTATGTATGAATATATAGAAATTTGGACCTAAGCTCGAACGTGTATTTGTACAAATAAACAAGTATAAAAGTGGGTCAGTAACATGCTCGAAATATTTTGTTCCAGAAATATGATGTATAATATAAAGGAAAAAAGCTCAAGGCAGATGATGTGCATAAAGATTTCGAGATAGAAATTTAAGCATGAAACTACTGTTAAAAATGTACGAATATTCATGAGAGATAATTAAGTAGCTCAAACTCGATCTATAAAAAAGATTGTCTTGGCCTTAGAGGACTTAATAGAATATATACAACACAAAATAAAGGACGCAACCCTTGTTAAGGAATAGAAAAAAAAAACTACTATTGAGAAGCTGGAGTGGACTCAGCTTCTTCGCCTTTCTCCTCCTCTCCCCTAGCCTCAACAGTAGTGCCCACAGCCACCTCCTCTTCCTCCAACCTAGCCTTCCAATTTGTCATAAACTTCTCCTCTTTGTCCATGTAGAGTTCCAGAACTTTACTAAACTAGTAAGATAGTAATAGTAGTAGTAGTAGTAGTAGTTATAGTATGTTTATTACTGTGGATTTTGGTTCAAGCCGAAACTTAGTTGAACACTCGTAGCAACACTTATAGATTCTATAAGTTTAACCTATAGTTTAAGAATATTAATTATAACATAAGGTTTGATTAATATAGCTGATTATAAAGATGTTATTTATTATACTATAAGGTTTAAATAGACCCAATAAGATCATGACACTTATCGGGTGCATGTTTATTGAGAAATTAAGCATTTTTTATGAATAGTTTTATAAAAGAAATATTTGAAAACCCCAGAACCTGCCAGCAGCTTTGAAATCGTTATATGACTCAGTGAAAGCTGTTTACCCAATTCAAAATAGGCTGAAAAATTGCAATTACGTGAATAATATTTCAGCGTATGCCAATATAACGCAACTCTATGGGCAATATATCGCCACACGGGGAATACGAAAAACACGTAACTTCGCACAAACGCATCGACGAGCCTTGGGATATAAGCCCAAGCAATATATCGTCTACTATGGGCGATATATCGGCCTTAGGGCAAATATTTCAAATATTTTTGAAACCGAGCTCATTTTATTCCTTAACCTCTTGATAAGGCTCTGAACCTTTTGACCGAGTCTTAAGCCTCTGCTGAATGAATATTCAAATGTTTTTCAAGTAATCTTTTTTTTATTCAAGCTAAAAGAAGATCTTTACACTCCTTGAAACTCTATAAATAGGACCTAGTACCCAGCCATTTCTCTTATTCTTCAAGTTGTCTTCAGAGCCTTCAAGCTCCAAGGTTTACTTTAGAGTGATAAACACTTGGGTTGGGTTATAAGATTTATCATTTTAAGCTTTAAAAACACTTGGGAAGTAAGGTTAATAGTGTGTTTTTTGATATCGAGGTGTAGTTCAGTTCTAGTGCATTCAAAGGTATTCCTACTCCTAGTTCATTTATGTATGTTTCATTAGCTTCTTATAGTTTTCTTTACTCAAATCCTAACTCATTGTTTTTCATTATCTTGGTTAGGTATTTAAGTTCTTTGAACTTAAGTTTCTTGTCGGTAAGTTTCTTGTCGGTAGTTTAGTCCTCTTGTCATCATCTCTTTTCTTTAGAATACTCACATTCTTATTGTTGGTTTTAGGAGCGTTCCAAATCCCATCCTTGTTCTCATATCCCGGTATTGGTAAGGAAAATAGGATAGAATTTGATATGTTTATATGTTATCTTATGTTATATTATGCTATGTAATGTTATATTATGTATATTGATAGACCTTGGCGGCGGAAGGGTTTTGGCAGCTTGGGGTTGTGTATTGAGGAAGAATGGAGTTGGTGGACTGCATGAATGATTCGAGGACGACGTTGTTTTCATTCTTTTTAATTATGTTTTCTATGTATTTTCCGCACTTGGTTTTGTAACAAATTTATTTAAGTTAAAGCTATGTTTTATTTGTCAAACAATGGGAACCCATACCCCAAGATTACGGATTTCAACATTTACCTAATAGTTTTTAATAAAGTTATGTATGTTTTCTTAAGAATAATGTCTATGTATAGTAGTTTTAATGGTCAAAAGTCTTAGAATTAGTTGGGTCATTATATTTGGTATGAGAGAAAATGGTTCATTGGCATGAAGTTCTCCTTGATACAGACGCTCAAGCTCTGAATCTAACCGCCTAGTAAGCGTTTATGATTATAGTTATTATGTTTATATGTATAGCTAACAATTTTAGCCTTTATGTTTTCAGTTAAGAATGAATGCAGCATTAACTTATGAGGATATCCGAGCTATTAAGGCCTTAAAAAGGATTAGAGAACCAAGAAACACTGTAGGAGCACTAGAAAGAATCACTCAAAGACTACTTTTATTCCACAGGGAGATGGGTCACCTCCAAGAAACTAAGCAGATTATGATGAGATCAACGGAGCAATATGTTTTAGTAATTAGACTTTGTAAAGACTATCCAACTGTGATTGCAGCTTTAGAAGATATATGGGAGACAATAGATGATGAAGATGAGTTACCGGTAGCTATGAGATATTATTTTCTCATACTTAGGTCTACTTCTAAAATGGAATTCCAATTTACCAATGAGCAAAAACATAGAATTTTTATGAATCTTCCTCGAGGGCATTTTGAGGCTCAAGATAATGATGACTATGAAGAAATAGACAATGACATGTTAGATGAAGGATCGAATGTAAAAGATCCCGATTTCTAGAATAGATTAGTTTATTTATTTATTTTATTTATTATTTGTTTTCTTTTATGATTGTACATAGCGAAAAACTTTTTCCAAATAAATATCAATGTTATTTTGATGACATGTATGAGTTTGATTTTTCTTTTGCAATCATAATAAATAATAAATTTAATGAATAATGAGTAAGTTCGGTGAGGGTGGATACAAATCAATGAACTGGGTCCTCTATATTGAGAGTTAGGGGGCCATAGTAGTGGGAACGATTTTACTGATCCCAACCCTCCTTCAATATGGTTAACTTTGGAACAACGACGAGTTTCGAGCCTGAGAATTAAGTCATATAGGATGATTAGAAACAGACTTAGAAAATAATAAAAATGGCTTATTTTTCTAAGTATAGAAACATGCTCTAATAATAAAGAAGGCTTATATAATTTCCATAAGAAATCATAATTTATAAGTCCGAGTTATGTTTGTTTAGATTAAGTTTTTGCCTTAGAGCCTACTAGGGTAAAGTTCTAACATGTTTTTCTCAACTGTTAGAACTCTGCTGAAGATGTTATTCCGAAGGTTTTCTCGCATCCATGCTAATGTCTCCAACGCTACTCCTGAGAGCAATGAAGCCCTTCCAGTTTGCAGAAGAGGAGTGCATGCTGCTGCCAACCGCAATGCGCCGCCGCTGCCGGTTGACAACATTGTAGAAATCACCAGACTGCGACAGCAAGTTGAAGAATTACTGCATCAACAGCGACAACAGGCTCAGCCTCAGACTCAGCGTCCTCCGCAACCACAGCCTCAGCAAATGGCTCAAGCACCCCATCAAGTTGGTCCATATGGGGGATGGACAATGGGGAACTACGCGTCGTACCCAGCTCAGCACATGGAGCTAGTTTCTGAGCGGTTTCATAAGCAACACACTCTGAACTTTGAAAGGACAACAGACCCCTTCGAGGCGAAAGAATGGCTCAGATTTGTGGAGCCAATCATGACGCACATGAATCTCCGCAGTGTGGAACGCATATCCTGCGTTTCGTCTTTGCTTAAGAAAGATGCTAGAATATGGTGGGACTTAGTTCAGCAGACTCACGATTTCGCCACCATGACTTGGACTAGATTTGTGGAGCTATTCCACAAAAAGTACTATAATTTAGCAGTCATCACTTCAAGAGTAGAGGAGTTCACAGGGCTGAAATAAGGGAGTTTATCAGTAGCAGAATATGCTCGGCAGTTTGACCGATTAGCCAAGTTTGCACCAAAGATGGTTCCAACAGACTTTCTGAGGGTGACCAAGTTCGTTAGAGGACTTTGACTGAAGATTGAGCTAAGGGTTAAGCTAGCAAATATGGGAAATACTACCTATGTTGTTGTTCTAGAAACGACAATATTAGTAGAAAGGCTTCAGGCTAATGTTAGTAAAGAGGAGGCCAGTAAGCCTGAGCCTAAACAGTCAAGTCAACCTCAGAACGGTCAAAACAACAACCACAACAACAACAATCAGTCCAGCAACAACAATGGTCAGAAAAGAAAGCATCATGACAACAAGCAGTTCGACCATGATAAAAGGGCATGGATGAATAATGGAGGTAATAGGCCGGGTTATGTAGAATACCCGCAATGTGCTAAATGCTAGAAGAAACATCCTTGTGAATGTCGGGCAAACACCAAGGGATGCTACAACTGTGGTTAAGAAGGACACTGGAAGAGAGACTGTCCCCAGCTCAAGCTAGAGGGGAAAAAGGATGACAAGATCGTTCCTGCTAGGGTATTTTCCTTAACCCAAGGAGAAGCTGATGCTAGCAATAAAGTGGTTACAGGTCAGGTTTCTATCCTCAATAATATATGTTCTGTATTATTTGATTCGGGAGCCACTCATTCGTATATCTCGTTAGGAATGATAGAAAAACCTTGTGAAAGATTTAGAACTAGGTTTGTAATAGAGTTGCCTTCGGGCAAAGTAGTTCTATCATCACGGATAGTATGAGGCGTACCGATCAAGATTGAGGACATAGAATTAGAAGGAGACCTAATAGAACTGAAGATCAAAGACTTCGACGTGATACTAGGCATGGACTGGTTAGCAAGGCATGGTGCAACCATCGACTGTAAATGCAAGAAAGTGACGTTCGAGACTCATGACGGCCAGAGACTGTGCTTCATGGGACAAGTTTCAGGACTACGCACACCGTTAATATCATCTCTCAAAGCTCAAAGAATGATAGAAAAAGGATGTCAAGCATACTTAGCCAGTGTCACAGATGTTGTAATGGAAACACCACTTAAGGTTGGAGATGTCTGCATTGTGAATGAATTCCCAAAAGTATTTCCCGATGACTTGCTAGGAGTGCCGCCAACTCGGGAAATTGACTTCACAATCGAATTAGTACCGGGCACTGAGCCTATTTCCAAGGCACCATACCGAATGGAACCTACCAAACTCAAGGAGTTAAAGACGCAACTACAAGAACTCCTAGACTTTGGTTTCATTAGACCAAGCCATTTGCCATGGGTGAAGAAAAAGGATGGAAGCATGCGAATGTGCATAGACTACCGCGAGCTGAATAAGGTAACGATTACAAATAAGTACCCGCTACCCCGGATTGACGACTTTTTGATCAACTCCGAGGTACGACCATGTTTTCAAAGATTGATTTACGGTTCGGGTACCATCAGCTCAAGGTGTGGGAAGAGGATATTCCTAAGACAACTTTTAGAACTCGTTATGGGCATTATGAGTTTTTAGTTATGTCTTTTGGTCTTACCAACTCTCCAGCCATGTTTATGGATTTAATGAATAAGGTCTTTAAGGATTACTTGGATAAATTTGTCATAGTGTTCATCAACAATATCTTGGTATACTCGAAGAACGAAGTCGAGCACGAAGAACATTTGAGGTTAATCTTATTACAACTAAAGGAGCATCAACTTTATGCCAAGTTCAAGAAGTGGGAGTTTTGGCTTTCGCAAGTAGCATTCCTCGGGCACATTATATCCAAGGACGGAGTTGCAGTAGACCCATCTAAGGTAGAGGCTGTGAAGGATTCGCCAAGACCAAAGAATGCATCAGAAGTAAGGAGCTTTCTGAGATTTGCAGGTTATTATCGGAGGTTTCTAGAGGGCTTTTCTAAGACAGCCACTCCGCTTACCAATCTGACCCGGTAACAGTAAAGGTTAAACTGGACTGATAAATGTGAAGAGAGCTTCCAGTTGCTTAAAGATAAGCTGTGCTTAGCACCAATACTTTGTTGCATCGACATCCAACAAGAAGTTTATAGTCTAATGCAATGCGTCGAAGCAAGGGTTGGGTTGCGTACTGATGTAGAATGACAAGGTGGTAGCCTACGCCTCAAGGTAGGTGAAGGAGTACAATCAACGCTATCCAACTCACGATATGGAGTTGGCAGCGGTAGTCTTTGCATTGAAAATCTGGCGCCATTATCTTTACGGGGAATGGCGTGAGATTTATACAGACCACAAAAGTTTAAAGTAATTCTTCACTCAAAATGAGCTCAACATGAGGCAGCAAAGGTGGTTAGAATAGTGAAGGATTATGACTGCGAAATCCTATACCACTTGGGAAAGGCAAACGTAGTTGCTGATCCGTTAAGTAGGAAGAGTTATGGAAGTCTAGCAGCACTAGCCGAAATAGAAAAGCCGCTACAGTAGGAGTTGATCAGTGCTGGAATAGAAGTAGTCATCGGTAAGCTGGCTAATTTGTCTATTCAGTCAAATCTGTTAGAAGATATACGGATTGGGCAAGGGAATGATGACACATTAGTGGCACATATGAATGCAGTTAGAGAAGGTAAGGCCACATATTTCTCAATATCAGGTCAAGGGTTATTGAGATATAAGGATCGGGTATGCATGCCAAATGATCAAAGGATTAAGATGACGATTCTAGAAGAAGCGCACAGTACCTCATATTCAGTTCACCCAGGATCGACTAAGATGACACATGACATTGAGGCAATATATTGGTGGCCAGGAATGAAGAAGGATATAGCAAAATTTGTGTCTAAATGTTTAGTATGCCAGCAAGTGAAAGCAAAACATCAGCAGCCTGCAGGCTTATTGCAACCACTTAGCATACCAGAATGGAAATGGGATGATATAGCTATGGATTTCGTGATGGGTTTGCCACGAACAAGTAAGCAACGTGATTCGGCTTGGGTAGTAATAGATAGACTAACCAAGTCAGCTTATTTCCTTCCTGTTAAGACTTCATACACAGCGGATCAATACGCAGACATCTATGTCCAAGAAATAGTACGGTTGCATGGAATTCCCAAGACAATGGTGTCTGATAGAGGATCGGTGTTTACATTGAGATTTTGGGGAAGTTTAAAGCAAGCCATGGGTACTAAGTTAAGTCTTAATACGGTGTTTCATCCTCAGACAGACGGTCAGTCCGAGCATACCATACAGATTTTAGAGATATGTTGCGCGCTTGTGTACTTGATTTCGAAGGATCATGGAATAAGTATTTACCGCTGATAGAGTTCTCCTACAACAATATCTACCAGTCAACGATTGGGATGGCACCTTATGAGTTGCTTTATGGAAGAAGGTGTCGATCGCTGTTACACTGGGACGAGGTAAGAGAAAGGCAGCTTCTTGGTCCCGAAGCTATTAGAAAAGCTCAGGAAGCAGTAACGCTGATTAGAAAGCGTATGCTCACTGCTCAAAGCCGTCAGAAAAGTTATGCGGATGCCAAGCGGCAGGATGTGGAATTCAAAGTCGGAGATCAAGTCTTCCTAAAGATATCTCCTATGAAAGGTGTGAAGCGGTTTGGGAAGAAAAGCAAGCTTAGTCCCTGTTGTATAGGACCTTTTGAGATATTGGACAAAGTGGGAGCAGTTGCATATAGATTAGCCCTACCGCCAGCTCTAGCAGATAGCCACAATGTGTTCCACATCTCAATGCTGCATAGATATGTGTCCGACCCATCTCACATTCTCAAGTATGATACAATAGCACTCTAGAAAGACTTGAGTTACGAGGAACGACCGGTTAGTATCCTAGATAGAGGGATGAGACAGTTATGGTCCAAAAGTATTCCTATGGAGAAATAGTTCCGAACGAGAGGCGACATGGGAGTTGGAGGAGGACATGCAAGCTCGGTATCCAGAATTGTTTGGTAAGTAAATTTCGGGGAAGAAATTCTTTTTAGTAGGGGAGAATTGTATAGTTCCAGAACTTTACTTAACTAGATAGATAGATAGATAGTAGTAGTAGTAGTAGTAGCAGCTAGTAGTAGTTATAGTATGTTTATTACTGTGGATTTTGGTTCAAGTCGGGACTTAGTTGAACACTCGTAGCAACACTTATAGATTCTATAAGTTTAACCTATAGTTTAAGAATATTAATTATAACATAAGGTTTGATTAATATAGCTGATTATAAAGATGTTATTTATTATACTATAAGGTTTAGATAGAACCATTAAGATCATGACACTTGTCGGGTGCATGTTTATTGAGAAATTAAGCATTTTTTATGAATAGTTTTATAAGAGAAATATTTAAAAACCCTAGAACCTACCAACAGCTTTGAAATCATTATATGACTCAGTCAAAGCTGTTTACCCATTTCAAAATAGGCTGAAAAAGTGCAATTTCATGTATAATATTTCAGTGCATGCCGATATATCGCAGCTCTAGGGGCGATATATCGCCACACGGGGAATATGAAAAACACGTAACTTCGCACAAACGCATCAACGAGCCTCAGGATATAAGCCCAGGCGATATATCGCCTACTATGGGCGATATATCGACCCTAGGGAAAATATTTCAAATATTTTTGAAACCGAGCTCATTTTATTCCTTAACCTCTTGATAAGTCTCTGAACCTTTTGACCGAGTCTTAAGCCTCTGCTGAACGAATATTCAAATGTTTTTCAAGTAATTTTTTTTTATTCAAGCTAAAAGAAGATCTTTACACTCCTTGAAACTCTATAAATAGGACCTAGTACCCAGCCATTTCTCTTATTCTTCAAGTTGTCTTCAGAGCCTTCAAGCTCCAAGGTTTACTTTAGAGTGATAAACACTTGGGTTGGGTTATAAGATTTATCATTTTAAGCTTTAAAAACACTTGGGAAGTAAGGTTAATAGTGTGTTTTTCGATATCGAGGTGTAGTTCGGTTCTAGCACATTCAAAGGTATTCCTACTCCTAGTTCATTTATGTATGTTTCATTAGCTTCTTATAGTTTTCTTTACTCAAATCCTAACTCATTGTTTTTCATTATCTTGGTTAGGTATTTAAGTTCTTTGAACTTAAGTTTCTTGTCGGTAGTTTAGTCCTCTTGTCAGCATCTCTTTTCTTTAGAATACTCACATTCTTATTGTTGGTTTTAGGAGCGTTCCAAATCCCGTCCTTGTTCTCATATCCCGGTATTGGTAAGGAAAATAGGATAGAATTTGATATGTTTATATGTTATCTTATGTTATATTATGCTATGTAATGTTATATTATGTATATTGTTGGACCTTGGGAATATGACTTGTATTGCTAACAAGCCCCAATAAATTATGGGCATATGACTTGCTTAGCTAGCAAGACCCCACCAATCTATTGGGCATATGACTTGTTTAGTTTACATGCCCCAAGTAGTATAATGTCCATTGTAGTAGTATATGTCATATGTTTATAGTATATGTTTATGATATAGTTTATGTGTATGTTTTATGTTTCTAGTTGAGCATTAGGCTCATTCCTTTATTTTTATGTATGCAGGAAAATAGTTATTGTGGCGGAAGGATTCTTGGCAGCTTGGGGTTATGTATTGAGGAAGAATGGAGTTGGTGGACTACTTGAACGATTCGAGGATGACGTTGTTTTTAGTCTTTTTAATTATGTTTTCTATGTATTTTCCGCACTTGGTTTTGTAACAAATTTATTTAAGTTAAAGTTATGTTTTATTTGTCAAACAATGGGATCCCATACCCCAAGATTATGAATTTCAACATTTACCTAATAGTTTTTAATAATGTTGTGTATGTTTTCTTAACACTAGTGTCTGTGTATAGTAGTTTTAATGGTCCAAAGTCTTAGAATTAGTTGGGTCATTACAGTCTAGCAGGAACGAGGTGACAATATCTTGGTTCAGTGACCATAACCGATACATGGCTGTGTCGGTGGCCCACTCCATTTTGGCTAAAAACTCTTTGAGCATGCACTTTTTCTCATCCTTGACAATCTCATAGGCCGTGTTTTTCTCCTCTTTGAGGCGCTCAATCTCTAAAGCTCTTTTATCAAGCTCAGCTTTGGCAACATCAAAGTCTGTAGGCTTCGTGTCAAGCTCTGCCTTCAAACAGTTAACCTTAGCCTCGGAGGAAGTGAGCTAGTCCTGTGTCTCTTTTAAAGCATCTCTGGCCTTAGTCTGAGCTCCTTTATCCACCTTAAGGTCATCCTCAGCACGGATTCGGGCCTAGCGAGTATCATTGGTCAACTTATCACTAGTCACGATCTTCAAGGAGAAGAGGGAGCTTTGGCACATAAACCTGAGGAAAGTATAAAAGGCAAACAATGACAGTTGCAGAATAACTGAGAAAATAAAGAGTTAAACAGGTGGAGAAACATACGGAACCCTGAGCTCCATGATCTGGTCGAAGAGGGCGGTTGTGTTTTCTCCTTTAAGAAACGTCCACATGTTAGCGTCGAGGTTGCTACTGATTGGCCAGTTCGAGACAACAAGTCGGAGCACAAATAGTCTCCTAAGGCACCAACCTCATTTCCCAAAGAATACTCTAACATATTGGGCATGGCAAAACATTGGTGGATCACAAATGGAGTGGGAGCACCTGCTGGCCTCAAAACATCGAGGTCAACAACCTTTTTACCTTTATCCACAACAACGACTTTGTTAGGGGGAGGAGGAGAAGTTGGATTATTTCTCTGAGGGGGAGAAGAAGTCTTGTTTCTTGGCTTGCTAGGGGCAGCATTTGAGGTCACCAAAGAAGAGTCCTCGACGACTTCTGCAACCTTAGAAGGAGGTGCATCCTTCTTCGAGGACATGGGCCTCGTTTGCTCCCTCAGGCCTTAGGCGGCATCCCAAGTATGCTATCGAGCTCTGAGTCCATATCACCTGAGAAACAAAGAAAAAGTATGTTAGTAACTGGTTATCATAGCGAGATCAGAAATAGTTAGTAGGGAAACCTAACTAGAAGATTCCATCGAGCTTGAGCTTGGGGACCAAGAAATCCCTCTATCTTTTGAGGATTCTATGGGAGTACCTTCTCGATAGGTAGGGGATAACCAAGAAAAATTCATATAGTCATTGGTTCCGTATTGAACCGCTATCCCTTTCCAGACCTCATTTAAACTATACATTGTTTAAAATTTACCTAACCAACTATCATTACAATGGACCTTAAAATCTACCCCCAACCAAGTAGAAAATTTGTTCTAAGGATTGTCAAAGAGAACAAAGACACTGGGCTCATATTTCAAAAGATTTGGTGACCACATGGTCATATCCAACACTACTTTACCTCCTGTCGAGCCTGGAGATATCTCATCTTGAGCCTCCGCTAGCTCTATGTTCGAGTCCTTCCTTTTCTTTTTCTTTTAAGGATTTAAAGGGCAAGGAAGGGGGACATCTTCCCATCGAGTATATTTATGAGTCAAAAAGTCATCTGTAGAATCTCCTTCATCTGTAGTATATTTTTGCACAGCTTATCCTTGTGCAAGAGATACAGGAGAGTTCGCCGCCCATAAGGGAGCTTCAACATTCTCTCTCTATGGTCCACCATATCTTGGGTCAACTTTGGGAAATCGTAGTTGGCTGAAAAGAATTAGAAAGTGTGAACATTTGAGCTTGAAAATGTCTGAAAGAACAATTGTTTTGAAAGACAAATAACTTATGAGGGTGTTGGAATGAGAATAATTTGGAAGATTTGAGGCAATTCGTTCAGAAAAATTGTGTTTTGAAGTTTGGCTGATGATTGGGGATGTCCTCGAATAACTATTTCTCTTGAGGCCAGCTTGATAGGTAATAGAAACCATCTCCACCCTTTGCTCTGGTAGGATTGCTTTTTAGGCAGAAAAGGTACAGGATCTCATAGGGAGATGGAACTTCTCGCTCCATCTCATGATATAACGACTTCAGTGCTGCTAAAACTCTATATGAGTTGGTTTGGAGCTACAAAGGTGCTATACCAAATAGTCAGTGAAAGTTATAAAGTAATCTTTAAGAGGTAGAAGAGCCCCAGCTCACATGTGTTCGCGACTCCAGGCAGCAAACTTAACCTTTCTCTTCGGGTCGTCCTCACCTGGAGGATAACAGTTTCTCTCATAAGCTTTTGGAGGTTGACAGATGAGCTCCTTGGTAAACTTAAGACCGTGACAAGACTGAATGTCCGATATCTGCCCTGTGGTGCGAATGGTACTCTTTTACAGTTCAACTTCGAAAAACTCACCCTTCAAATATAAGAGAAAGGAGGGGCAGATGAGGGGTTCTGGCTTGACAAGCTTTCCATGGATCCAAAAGAGAGCTGACTTGGGGGATAATCTACTATGACCTTATATTTTGGATCTAAGGAAGTTCGATGGATCTCAAGATTGGGATCTGGATATACGGCAAACTGCAGTCTCCTTCGCTTTCTTTCTTCGACCTCAGTAATTTTACATCGGAAGTTGTTGACACAGTTTTTCTCCAACAATGGATTAAGAAATCGAACAACAGAGATATTAGGCTTTCTTACTAAACTGTGATTAGACAAATGTACAATATGACAAACACTCACATTTTAACGTGGTTTAGTTGTTAAATCCACCTAGTCCATGAGATAATCTTATTAATCTCTTTAAGGCTCTAGGTGAAATTGTTTCTTACAATTTTAGCAGAGAATCTGTATATAGAGGGTTTTCCTGGATAGCTTTGGGTAACTCTGTGCATAAATATGGTAAATAATAAATCAGAATAATCTCCCATTTACATAGGGATATGATTGCCTATGGAATTTACATCTGTTATGTCAGGTAATAAATGTGTAATAAAATCTAGGTATTAATGAGTGTATAAGGAATATTCGAGTCTTTTGGGATCCTTCACTATGAATCATGATCAGGCTTCCATGAGTTGGAAACTTCCTTCGAGCTAGATGTCGGAGAGATAACGTACCCGAACACGGGCCAATTTCAATATAGAAGGTGATCTAGCCATCACGCATCTTGAACTAGGTTGTTGGCGCAAGAGGCAATCTGGAGATCATCTTGTTGTTTTATTGTCAAGTTTGACTCGAGCTGCTCACACCAGAGTTAACTAAATGTTCTACTTGTACACTTTCTCCATGCACTTATCTACCAGTTGTACCCCGGGCTGAGTGATTAAGTTCGTATTTATTTTGGGGTACAATATTTGCCCCCCAAGCCCCTGCTCGTGCATGACGTCACCTCTGATACACACAGTAGGGGGGGCTTTTAGTCTTATGTTTTGTGAAATTGTGCCCACCCACTACTCGAGTGTTAAACACGTGTCAGTCTGTAATAGGTGCATGTTCGGGTTTCGAGTACTGTGACAATTGTCCTGTAAACTTTTTGCCGCTGCAGGGTTTATTTAATCTATGCCCTTGGATCCCGAACTAACCCAATCGAGTGGCTAAGATTGGTTCCTTTTATGTATAAATAGGAGAAACAGACCTGAACCTCACCAAATTTGCATTAAAAATATTTCCCTTTCCTTCTCATAGCACCTTCAGAAACCTTAGGCATTATTTCATTCTCTAGATACTTTCAAGCTACGATTTTTGGAGTTTTCATCACTTCCCTCGATCAAACATCTAATCTGTAAGTATTTCTATACCCAATTTAAATTTCACCCTCTTATTTTTCAATAAGTTTTACGAAATTTTCCAGTATAGTTTTTTTACTTCGGCCATGTTTTAGTTTAATAGGGGTTTTTAATATGCCAAAACAATAGTACTAGGTTTGATTAGAAATAATGTGCATAAAAAATACATAATTTTTTAGATTTTGAAAGAGGATTGCCTGTGTATGCGTAGAAATTTGAGGGTTTTTAGGTTCAGTTTAGAGTATCTTAAGGGTTACGATTGCTTGAGTGATTTTGCATTAAACTGCCTTCAAAAAGGTATTGGGTCTGACACGTGAATCCTGAAGTATTAAGGGATTTCCCGAGTTTACAGCGCATGGTTACTAAACGCGCGTGGAGACACGAATTGTTGCTAGGAAGTATCTTAGCTCGTGTGTTTCTTAGGTCGAATAAATCAAATTGAAACCCTCGAGTTATCATACCTTTATTGTTGTAGCAAGGTTTTATCTTAGGTCGCCTCTAATAGGCCGCTTTGTTGTCGGGCAAGTTAGATCATGGTGCATCAGAAGAAATTAGTCACAATCTCCTCTTCCCAAGGCAAGCAGATTGCATTTGAGACCCCTATTCCCCACTTCGGCCCAATAGTGGATAGGGAGATCGTAGTTGACCCCAATGCCTTTTTTAAGGTTGAGCGCATCGAATCTTGAATAAAGACTCACGACAAGGTGAATAAAAAAATTTTGAGCCACAAGATCAAATTCGGGTGCGAGGGCCTTATTCCCAAACCTCCGTTAAAAGGAGAGTGGAGCTGCACTCCACTTTATGATGACTTCGGGTCCTGGAGTGACGAGCATCTAAAGGCAGGTGCCTTTCTTCCTTTGGACCAGTACTTCATGGATTTTCTGAACTACATCGAACTGGTGCCATTCCAACTTCCCCCTAATTTATATTGGCTTTTGGCGGGGCTAATATATATATTTTTTAAACACGAGTGGGAGGTCCCCACCCCTGCCGACATCAAGTGCTTCTTCTGTCTTAAAGATAACCCCAAATAGAAGGGGTGAGGTGACAACTTCTACTACCTCACCAGATTCCCCAATACAGCCTCTGTCATCAACCTCCCCAGCCACTTGAATGACTGCAAGGATCAATTCTTCATGTCAAACGGGTTCAAGAACTGCACCCATTGGTATTTCAACAATCCTCGGAAGTTTCTTAGCTCTTTGAATTTTGTACTTGAATTCTTTTTTGATCAAGTTTAGACATATTATGATTGATTTGTTACTTTGTGCAGCCATATACAAGAGAACTGGGCGATAAGACACCCTTGGAGGTCAATATGAGATGATGTCTCGTATTTTCCAAGGAGAAGGAGTTCCAGATGGTAGTTAATGACGCTACCATGGTGGCCTGCAAACTAATCCCTAAAGATTAGACACTGGCCATTAGAGCTCGAGGTCCTCCCCCCAATCTCACTCCTCCTCAAGAAGTAATCCCTATCATTGAAGATACTGAAGAGGAAGAAGAGGTCGCACAGCTGATGCACAAAAGAAAGGTCCCTGAAAATGGACAACATTCTGACCCAGACCGAGATGAATTGGGGGTAGCAGCTGGCACTTCCGGCCAAGGTAAACCATATAGAGAATTAAACTGATCTTATGCCAGTTTTAGGCTAGTTTGATTCAACCCACGATAGCTCGTGAGTTGACATCCGGTTGATTCAGACCTGAACGTGACTCTCCTCCAATGTGTGGCTCACTTTGTTGTACACTACGACCATAGTTATCCCCAGTGTACCATAGTGGTAGATAACACCCTTCAATTTAGGTCCACCCTTTTTTAGGAGTACGGTACAAATCTTTTGTCGTGGCCTTCCCTTCGTCGGGGTGCTTTTTCCCCAGGTATTATGCAGGTTGTGCATGAGTCTAGTTTGGATGAAGAGCCTGAACCCCATAGGACCCAAAACGTAATAATATTATAGTTCCCCCTTCTTCTGATAGTCAAAGAGTTAGTGGTTTTAACCAATATGGTTTGTAACCAAAAGCCGATCATAGTAGTTTCCTTATCTAGCTCGGAGGGTAGGGTTTTTGCTCTATTATTTTCCTTGGATTATCCTGACTAATCATTTCTTGGATATGAATTTTATGTTCATCCTTTTGCAGGCAATGCTATGGATCTGAAGGGTGTCCTTAAATCTGGTGGGGCCGAAACTGGACCCATATCAAGAAGGCGAGAATATCAATGAAGAGAGCCCCAAAATCTAGAGCTGCCACCAAATATCCTGCAAAGGATAAAGGTTCCACCTCCACTCGGAAACATGAGTAGTAAACACAACCAGCAGCTCCGGTAACTACAGTTGCTGTTCTTGAGGCTCCTCCTCCTCGTCCTCGTGAAGAACTTGTTCCGGTTCCCCAAGTTGTTAAGGGTGAAGCCCCATCTATTCAGCTCCCAGTCAAGCGCCTCAAGGTGGCAAGGATCCCATAAGCTCTTCGAGGGACCCTCCATAACATGGTGAACCACATGGTGGGTCTTGCCAACCAAGCGAATGTCAAGGACCTGAGGGCCATAGAGGAGAGTTCCTCAGGGGATTTCCTAGAGTCTTCCTTAGGTATGAACCTGACTGTGAGTTATCTTTCTTCCCCTATAGTATTTCCCTTTTTTTTTTTACTTTCACGAGCTAATCCTATCTTGCGTCTTTCTTTTGTAGTCTGCTTTAGCTCAAATCTGTAGCATTTCCCGGTTCCGAGCTCAAGGTCGCTCTGGCTGCATTCCAGGAGAACGAGCGAATAGCCTAGGACCAGGTTGTTGAGGTGAGCCACCGACGAGATCGGTTGCAGGCTGAGATCGACAACCTCAACAAGAAACTTGGGGAGTTGATGTACTAAAAAACAAGATATCTGAGGTCAAGGCCAAATCCAAGGAAGATGTTGAGAAGGTGAAGCAAGATGCCGAGAAGGCGAAGTAGGATGTTGAACAGGCGAAGATGGATGTTGCAGCAACAACGAAGGCTCTGGAGGAGATGCTTTATCGGTGCTGGGCATACAACTAGGAAGAGGATTTCTTCTTTTTGGAAGCAGAGCTTTGGGGGCGTTATCTTGCCAAGTTCCAGAGCCGACTCTCGCAAGAGCCCTTTAAGACCGCAAATGCTTTCGGAGCTGCTGAGGGGGATGGCGATTAGGTGTCATCACATGGGAAACTTACCAGAGCTTAGTGATGTTTCAGGGCGACCTCATCTCTCATTTTCTTATTACATTTTTTTCATATCCCTTGTAACTATGATTTCACAAGCTGAAACATTCGCCTTCGGGTTTAGTCTAAGGTTATTTTTTGTCGTGATATTCATATACTTATTTTAGTGTATTTATCATTACTATATGATCTATTTTTGTTCCCCTTACTCTATTATCTTGCTATAATTATGAATTTCAAATTCTTGCACACTCACAATTATAGGGTTATCTTCAGATCGAGATAGGTTTTCGATGGCTTGACCAATCAATTCTGATCCATATCCTAGTTACACCCAGGAATTTGCTCGCCTAATAGCGTTAAGCCTGTTAGGAATCAGGTCTCGGACCTGGTTATGTCAAGGAGTTTATCTGCTTAATAGCATTATACATGTTAAGAATCAGGTCTTGGACCTGGTTTTGTCCAGGAGTTTGTTTGCATAACAACATTATACTTGTTAATAATCAAGTCTCGGACTTGGTTATGTCTAGGAGTTTGTAGTTGAATTTTGTTTAGCTTAGTTTGTATTTGGAATTTCTTTGAAAATTAGATCCAACTATAAAAAGTCGTTGAATAATCAATTTTCCAAATTCTAAGTTTCAAAAAAAAAAAAAAATAATCACAATAAATATTTTTAAACTCGTCGAGGGTTATATGCCCCCAAGCGATTAGAATTAATGAATATTCTAGGTCACTTTTACAAAAGGAGTACGTGATACATCGTGAGAATAAGATAAACACGTAGCCATCCCGTGTCATTTAAATAGAATGGATTTTACAAACAAGCCCTACACGGAAAAGTACTAAAAACACCAAAAACTATAAGAATTGTCTTATTTGTGATAATATTTTTTAAGATGGAGAGCATTCTAGTTTCGTGGTACCAACTCTCCACTCAACCGAGCTAGTTTGAATGTTCCTTCACGTAAAATCTCCATGATCTACTTTGGTCCTTCCCAGTTCGGTCCCAATACACCATCTTTAGGATCCTTACTCACCAAAAACATTCTTCGAAGCACCAGGTCGCCCAGCTCGAGTCTACGTCCTTTTACCTTTGAGTTAAAGTAACGTGTAATTCCTTGTTGATAATGGGCAAGCTGTAATTTTGATTTTTCTCGCTTTTATTCTATTAGATTCAGGGATGCGTTGAGAAATTCGGGGTTTTTATTTTTATCGAAGGTTTTTTGTCTATGTGTCATCACTAGCGCTTCAATGGGGAGTATAGTGTCACTTCCAAAGGTTAAAGAGAGTGGAGTGTGCCTCGTGGAGGTGCGATGTGAGGTCCTGTAGGCCCAAAGTACTTGTGGGAGCTACTCTGGCCACAATCCCTTGGATTCATCTAGTCATTTTTTTAAGCTCGCCTTTATGGTTTTATTTACAGCCTCGACCTATCCATGAGCTTGCAGATATGCCACTAAAAAGAAACTCTTGATTATGTCGTACTTCTCACAAAAGTTTGTGAGAAGATCACTATCGAGCTGAGTTCTGTTATCAGACATGATCTTCTTCGGGAGCCCAAAATGACACAAGATGTTCTTCATGAAAAAATCTAGGACTTTCTTCGAGGTTATGGTCGCCAGAGCCTCGTCCTTGACCCACTTCGTAAAGTAGTCGATGGTGAGAGCTGAATAGCAAACTCCTCCTTTCCTTGATGGTAATGAACCAATCAAGTCAATCCCCCATACTAAAAATGGCCAAGGGGATGAGATCATGGTTAACTCAATGGGTGAACCTTCATGTATCTCTTGTAGGAGCCTTCATGTATCTCTTGTAGGATGGTCTTTTCTTCTTCGGGCAGAACACACCAGAGGAGGGGTAGTGAATGCCCTTGTTGGAATAGAATTCCCTTAATCATAACATACCGAGGGACTTTATATAACAATTTTCTTGCATCCTTTCGGTCATCTGGTAGTTTAACGGTTGTGAGGTATTCCACTATGGGGGTTATCCAGGTCAGTTTTGTGTTAATCACTATGACCTCAATCGGTTCTACTGATATGCTTGGTTGTTCTATGAAATCCAATGGGCAACACTTAGTGTATCTGCCTCTTTGGTGGTGGCAAGTCAAGCTAAAGCATTAGCATTGGAGTTCTGCTCGCGGGGTACCTGCTCAATGGAGCAGAACTCAAACTCAGACAACTCATCTTTAACCTTAGCAATGTAAGATGCCATTTTGATACCTTGAGTTTGGTACTCCGCTAATATCTTATTAACCAATAGCTGGGAATCACTATAACATTGGATCTCCTTTGCTTTCAGTTCTTTTGCCACTCGTATTCCTACCAATAGAGCTTCGTACTCTACTTCATTGCTGGATGCTTCAAATCCAAACCTTAGGGTTGTGTGGAATCGATGTCCCTCAGATGAGATCAGAATTATCCCAGTTCCATATCCGTTCTTGTTAGATGATCCATCAACGAAGAGTTTCCACAACTCTCTCACTTGTTCTCTCATTGGCTCGTCCTAAAAACCTATACATTCAGCCACAAATTCAGCGAGCGCTTGACTCTTGATTTATGTGCGTGGCATACACAATATCTTGAACTGGCTAAGTTCGATGGCCCACTTAAGCAAATGTCCCGATGTTTCAGGCATTTTCAAGACCTGCATTAAAGGTTGATTGGTTAAGAAGTGGATGGTGTGGGACTGCAAGTATGACATGAGTTTTCTCGAGGCTAAGCTCAAGTATAACGCGAGTTTTTCTATTAAAGGATATCGGGACTCAGCTCCCAAAAGTCTTTTACTCACGTAGTACACAATTTAATGTGCTTGATTGTCTTCTTGAACTAATATGGCAATGACCACATTTTCTGTCACAGCTAGGTATAAGAGAAAAAATTCTCTAGCTGCTAGTTTTTATAGTATGGGGGTTCAACCAGGTCAGTTTTCAGATCCTAAGATGCCTGCTCGCATTCTTCGTTCCATTCAAACTTTTTGTTTCCTTTGAGAAAGTTGTAAAATGGGAGACACTTGTTAGTTGATTTTGAAATGAATTGGTTGAGGGCTGCTACTTTCCCAGTTAGGCTCTGTACTTCTTTACGAAACTTGGGCGAGGGCATTTCTAACAATGACTTTATCTTCTCTGGGTTCGCCTCTGTAAAGTCTCAATTTCCATAATAAGGCTTAGTGCCTTGATTAGGGGGCCAGAAGGGCAATAATTGATTTAATTATGTATTACATGATTACATGATTATATGAATTATGTGAGTTATATTTTAATATGATTATATTGGCATGTTTAGGCGTATTAAGCATGCATGTGGGCCCATTTTTATTAGAATGGAATTTTTGTAATTTTGGCCCATTGAGGGCATATGTGAATATATAGGTGCATGTTGATTGAGACCACATTATTATGTGAATATATTTGTGTTATTCGGCACAAGACGATCCTAGGGAAAAAGTTAGCGGTTTAGTCATAACAGCGTCAAATACCCGACTCGGGGTGAGCCTAGGGAAAGTATTTGGTGATTATTTGAGAATATCTGAGTTAACAAGAAATTATGAGGCGTTAATTATGATTAGCGGGAGATGTGGCAAAAGAGTAAATTGTCGTTGAGGGAATTAGAGAGAAGGGCATATGCAAGGGGCATTTTAGTCTTTGTGCCAATGTAGTGACTTAGTCACTAAAGTCCTTCAGGGGCGGGAAACCTAAGGAAAAACAACACTCAGCTCTCACTCCTTCATTCTCTCGGTTCTCACTTTCTGTCTAAGCAAGGTTGGGATTTTGGAGATTTTGAAGAAGAATTCTTGAACTTAAAGACTTAGAAGTGATCTCAGAACTGGGGAATGATTTAAGACAACTTAGGGTCGCGATTATACAGCTGGGGAGCCTTGGAATTTAAGAGGTAACTTAAGTTCTTTAGAGGTTATTTTGAGTTTTGATGAGAGTTTGAATTATTGCTTCTTATTTAAGTTTTGATGTGTTTTTAAGGTTGTTTACTATTTGCCTGAACTACTGAGTTCATTTCTGGGGTTGATTTGGAAGAAATCTATGTTTTGGGCTGGAATTGGGAGACTTGCGATTTCTGAAAATTGTTGTTTTTGTAAGTTCGCAGGGACGCACTGCGACCCTGTTCTTTGGGCACCACGACCATCATGAAATCAAAGGCCAGGGAAATTCCTCGAGTTGCCTTTGCGCCGCGGCGCAGCCCACCATGCGCCGCGGCGCAGCCCACCAAGCGCCGCAACCCATGTTCAGTGAAATTGAGGGTTGGGATCTCTGACTTGTGGAGAGTTACGGCACGTAGTGAGGGGCTTCGCGGCTCAAATTGGGGATTATTGGCCAAAGCAGGTTTTGGGTGGCGGGAACTCAAACCTAAGGGCTTGGGAAGGAATCTACTTCTAGTTTTAGTATAATCCGAGGTCCTGGAGACTAGGACTCGGTCCGGAAGTCTTTATATATTAGATATTGATGTATATTTATTATTATGGTTATGACTAGGGTACTGCTAGGGCTTGGGACGAGATCGTGCTCGAGGGTCATTGTTAATTAGCTTGTGCTTGGACCAGAGGTAAGAAAACTGCACCCAATACGTGATATATGTGATTAGGGCATGGCCCGGTTGTTAAATGTAGATATGATTAGGGCTTTGGCCCCTGTGAATGAGGATGATTATGATTATGTCTGTGATTTCTTGATTAAGTATGCTTGAATGCTCTATATCTTGATAATTGTTAATTGATGTATGCTTGTTTGCATTATCTGACTGAAAATAGTTGACTTATTAATCAAGGATGGCAATTGCGCGCTGAGCGCTGGTCAAAAGCATTGACTTATAAGTCAATGGTGGCAATAGCATGCTGAGCACTGGTCGAAAGCACTGACTTATTTGTCAGGGTGGCAATAGCGCGCTGAGCGCTGGTTGATATAGTTAGGAATAATCAGGAGTGTGAAATACGCTTGACCGACCCTATGTTCATTGGAAAATTAAAGTGTTAGGTACGCTGGTCTAGCTTTAAGACTGGTTATACAGATGATAGGGTAGTCAGCCCCAGGGCGACTCTATAGTCCCAAAGCCTAGGGCAACAGGCCCCGGTATGACTTATTAGTCATTTATTTAGAGCAGCAGCCCCGGGGTGACTCTATGATCACGTATTTAGGGAAATAGGCTCCAGTGTGACACTATAGTCACTTATCTGAGTAGAATGCATGCATGAGTAGGCTTATTACTGCTAGGCATGCTTATTATGATTTTGTAATATGTTATTAACTGCTTATAAGCATGTTTATGTTTTCTTGCTGAGCCTTGGCTCACAGTGCTATGTGGTGAAAGTAAGGGGAAAGGGAAGCAGGACCCACCATGAGTTTGAGAGCTTCGGTTGCGATGTGTACATGTGCGGCTACTCGACCACCATGGTCGTGGTTTCTCAAAGGAACTAGGGTCAAACCCTATTTTTCCCCTTAGGTCGATTGGTTGTAACTTTTGAATTGTAATTAGCCTTTTAAATGTTATTTTGGGATCCCATTTATGGAAGTAAACATTTTAGAGAAACTGATACACCTATTGACCAAAAAAATTTAACCCTAAACCATTAATCACGTTTATTTACATGGTTATGGCCAAATGACTCGTTTAGCGAGTCTAGTATTTCATGAGGGTAGTTGATAATAAGAGGGTAGCCTGTGCCACATACATGTTTCGGGAGGATTCACGAATCTTGTGGGAAGTAAAATCCTAGTCCAAGAATTTGAATATTATGGATTGGGAGGAGTTCATAATGGTATTCAATAATAAGTATTACAACAATGTAGTCAATATTGCAAAGTCCAAGGAATTCAGTAAGCTGTTGTAGGGAAATATGTCAGTGACAAAGTATGCACTGAGGTTTGACAGATTAGCCAAGTTTGCTGCATACTTGGTACCCACTAATGGGACAAGGAAGGAAAGGTTCCTATAGGGGCTACAGCCTATGATAGCCTGGGATGTTCGCATTACCACCGTGCCTGGAGTGACAACATATGCATAGGTGGTAGAGAAAGCCCTTACTGCAGAGGGTGCAGAGAAAAAAATCTGGTGCGAGAACTCAGTCATGAGAGAGACTTGGAGGACGGTACATCTATTCATGGGTTTAGGTAGGGGCGGAGGCCCCAGTGATAAGAAAAGGAAGGCTCCATATACATTTTTAGCTTCAGGCCTCGACAAGAGGCCATGTGGTATGCAGATAGACCCTTAGGGTAGTAATGAGGGCTGGAGGACTTACCTAGAGTGCGCTAGATGTAGGCAACGCCGTGTGGGAGAGTGTCGGGCAAATGCTTGCTTCTTGTGCGGGATAGTGAGTTACTTAAAGAAAGATTGCCCGAGAAAAAGAAAGGAAGAACCAAGGAAGGCGGACAACTTGACTCGAGCTCGAGTGTTCGCATTGATGCAAGTAGAGGCTGAGGCTAGTCCCTCATTAGTGACAGGTCAGCTTTCTAGTGTTGGAACCTCTTATAATTTTTTGATTGATTCTGATGCTACACACTCTTTTGTTTCTTTTATGATAATGGATAGACTGTGTAGGCCATGTGATTATTATGTTGTAGGGTTCAAAACCTTACTGCCCATTGGGGAGTTAGTAGTTTCCAGGAGATGGGTCAGATCACTGCCAGTGACAGTGGATGGTAGAGAATTGTCAGTTGACTTGATTCTGGGCATGGACTGGTTAGTGAAGTGTGGGGCAACAATAGACTGCAAGAAGAAGATGGTAACCTTTGAGCCTGAGGGTGAGGATCCCTTTGTATTTTTTGGCAATGTGCATGGACCCTGTGTACCTATGATATCAACATTGAGGGATAGAGACTTACTATGAGGTGGTTGTATAGGATTCCTAGCTAGTGTGGTAGATACCACTCAGGTCGTGCCAGTGGGACCATAAGAGACTAGATTAGACTGTGAGTTCCTGGATATGTTTCTAGAGGATTTACCCAAGGTTGTCACCACACATAAAGATAGACTTTGTTATTGATCTGGCACCAGGGATAGAGCTAGCGTCCAGGGCACCATACCGAATGGCCCCAGCAGAGCTGAAAGAACTGAAGGTATAGTTACAGGCGTTGTTAGACTTTGATTTTATTAGACTTAGTTTCTCTCCATGGGGTGCGCCAGTCCATTTTGTAAAGAAGAAGGACACTTCTCTGAGGATGCATATTAATTACAGGGAACTGCACAAGTAAACCATTAAGAATAAGTATCCTCTGCCAATGATCGATGACCTGTTTGATTAGTTACAGGGTAAGAGAGTATTCTCGAAGATAGATCTTCGATGTAGTTATCACCAGTTGAGGATCAAGGAGGAGGATATTCCGAAGACTTCTTTTCACACGAGATACATCATTATGAATTCTTAGTCATATCATTTGGTTTGACTAATTCCCTAGCAGCTTTTATGGATCTAATGAACATGGTGTTCAAAGATTATCTGGATCGGATTGTGATCATCTTCATTGAAGATATTCTAGTTTATTTTCAGTCAGAGGAAGTGCGTGAGCAACATCTTAAGCTGGTGCTACAGAGAATAAGAGGGCACAATTTTATGCGAAGTTCAAGAAGTGTGAGTGCTGGCTAACACAGGTGACTTTCCTTGATCACATTGTCAGTAGGGATGGGAACAAGGTTGTCCCAGCTAAGATTGAGGCAGTCAGAGATTGGCCAAGGAGAAGGAATGCCTCAGAGATTAGGAGTTTCCTTGGATTGGCAAGTTATTACAGGCGTTTTTGTGGAAGGTTTCTCAAGGATTTCTACCCCAATGACGAAACTGACACGCAAGAACTAGAAGTTTGCATGGTCAGATAGGTGTGAGAACAGCTTACAGACATTGAAGTGGCGATTGATTACAACTCTAGTACTAAGTCTTCCAACGGACCAAGAGAGGTTTGTAGTGTACTATGATGCCTTAAGAAAGGGCTTGGGTTGTGCTCTTATGCAGGTAGGGAAGGTGATTGCTTATGAATCACATTAGTTGAAGGAATATGAACAGAGATATCCTACTCATGATCTAGAGTTAGCAGCAGTGGTCTTTGCATTAAAGGTATGAAGGCTTTACCTTTATGGGGAGAAGTGTGAGATATACACTGACCACAAGAGCCTGAAGTATTTCTTCATGCAGAAAAACCTGAACATGAGACAAAAGTGTTGGTTACAGCTGGTGGAGGATTATGGCTGTGAAATCCTGTATCACCCAGGAAAAGCCAACGTGGTGGCAGATTCCTTAAGCCACAAGGGGTTGGGGCAATTATACAGTGTGAACCAGATATCCAAGTAATCAGCAGAGGATATGACCAGAGCTAGAATAGAGTTAGTGGTGGGTCAGTTTTCCAACATCACATTATAGTCTAATCTTTTGGAGAGGATAAAGGAAAGTCGATTGAGTGATCCACAACTTATGAGGATTAGAGGGGACGTCCTAACTAGAGTGGCTAGGGACTATATAGTGTCAGAAGTGGGCTTGTTGAGATACAAGGGTTGTATCTGTATTCCGATGGATGTTGTTTTCATACGGGAGATTCTGGATGAATCTCATACTACCCCTTACTCTTTGCATCCAGGCACCACGAAGATGTATCAAGATCTGAGGACTTTGTACTGGTGACATGAGATGAAGAGGGATGTGACTGAATATGTGGCTATGTGTCTGACGTGTCAGCAGGTCAAGGTTGAGCATCAGAGACCATCAAGGCTATTACAACCTCTGGATATCCTAGAATGGAAATGGGAGGATATCACTATGGATTTTGTGGTTCGGTTACCCAGTACAGTGGGTCAGCATGATTTGGTGTGGATTATCGTGGATCGATACAGCAAATCAGCTCACTTCTTACTAGTGAGGATGACTTTTATAGTTGACTAGTACGCAAATCTCTATGTGAGAGAGAGATAGTGTTCCTTCATGGGGCTCCGAGGTAAATTGTGTCAGATCGAGACCCCACATTTACTTCCAAAGTTTGGGGAAGTTTGCAGAAGGCTATGGGTACACAACTAAAATTTAGTACAGCCTATCATCCTCAGAAAGATGGACAATCTGAGAGGAAAATACATATATTAGAGGACATGATGTGAGCATGTGTGTTGGACTTTTAAGGGTCTTGGAGTAAGTATTTTCCTTTGATAGAGTTTTCCTACAATTAACAACTATCAGTCGACCATTGGAGTAGCTCCTTATGAGACGCTGTATGTTAGGAAATGTAGATTTCCCATTCAGTGGGATGAAATGGGCGAAAGGAAATGCTTGGGTTCTGAGGTAGTTTAGAGGACCGATGAGTCTATTTAGAGGATCAGAGCTCGGATGCTCGAGTCTCATAGTAGACAGAAAAGTTATGCAGATCTAAAGCGCAGGAACATGGAGTTCCAAGTGGGAGACTATGTCTTACTTAGAGTTTCACCATGGAAAGAGGTGAAGAGATTTGGAACAAAGCAGTTTAGGTTTGCTACTTTCCCAGTTAGGCTCTGTACTTCTCGAAACCTGGGCGAGGGCATTTCTAACAATGACCTGATATTCTCTGGGTTCACCTCTGCAACGTCCCAATTTTCCTAATAAGACTTAGTGCCTTGATTAGGGGGCCATGAGGGCAATAATTTATTTAATTATGTATTACATGATTATATGCATGATCATATGAATTATGTGAGTTATATTATAACATGACTATATTGGCATGTTTAGGCGTATTAAGCATGCATGTGGGCCCATTAATTATGAGAAGGGCATATTCATAATTTTGGCCCGTTGAGGGCATATGTGAATATATAGGTGCATGTTGATTGAGACCACATTGTTATGTGGATATATATGAGTTATTCGGCACGAGACGATCCTAGGGAGCAAGTTAGTGGTTTAATCATAACGAGGTCAAACACCCGACTCGGGGTGAGACTAGTGGTATTTTAGTAATTTAGTATATTACCATGATTTATTGGGTAATGGGAAAGTATTTGGAGATTATTTGAGTTAACAGGAAATTATTAGACATTAATTATGATTAGTCAGAAATGTGGCAAAAGACTAAATAGCCCTTGAGGGCATTAGAGAGCAAGGCATAGGCAAGGGGCATTTTAGTCTTTGAGCCAATGTAGTGACTTAGTCACTAGAGTCCTTCAGAGGCAGGAAACCAAAGTAAAAACAACACTTAGATCTCACTCCTTCATTCTCTCTATTCTCACTTTCTCTGAAAGCAAGGTTGGGATTTTGGAGATTTAGAAGAAGAATTCTTGAACTTATTGACTTGGAGGTGATCTCAGAACTGGGGAGCGATTTAAGACAGCTTAGGGTCATGAATATACAACTGGGGAAGCTTGGAATTTCAGAGGTAACTTAAGTTCTTTAGATGTTTTTTTTGAGTTTTGATGAGAGTTTGAATTATGGGTTCTTTTTTGAGCTTTGATGTGTTTTTAAGGTTGTTTACCGTTTGCCTAAACTGCTGAGTCCTTTTCTGGGGTTGAATTGGGATAAATCTGTGTTTTGGGGTGGATTTTGGAGATTTTTTATTTATGAAAATCGATGTTTTTCTGAGTTCACAGGGTCGCACCGTGGCCCTATTCTTGGGGTATCGCGGTATTCAAGAACTCAAAGGCTAGGGCAGTTCCCTGAACCTCCATTGCGCCACAGCGCTTATACTACAAGAAAAAACAGTATTCATAACACTTAAAAACTGCTAACCGGGAGTATTGATAACGCTTCTAAAAATGCTAACGTAGCCCCTGTTATTAAAAGTCCTGTCTTTTCTATAACAGTATTCGAATGTTATGTTCGATGTTATCTTAAACTATTCAATAACACATTTTTAGTTGCTATAATATTCAAATAATAACATTTAGTTAGAGTATTTGGTTATAAATTTGAAGTTTAATATTATACTTTTTGCATAACACTTTTCAACTGTTACATTTGATTATTTTGATAACGTTTTTAGTTTGTTATATTATATAAATCATAACAATTTGTTACACTTATAATATGTTTCTAAATCATAACATATTAAGGTTTTTTATTGTGATAAGAGTACTTATAAGTTTTTTTTTTAATTAAAATATTTTCATTATTGTATTTTGATAAAAAAAATCAAAATTAATCATAAAATGTAATTCTCAATATATTGATAAACCATAAGTATTACATTAAACAATAATTAATTCAAACTATGAATGTGTCTATTTCATGAGATCTTAGTTCTAACTTAAGTTTAAAAGCATAACATAATAAAGTTTCTTGAATATTTTTTACTTCAAAAATGAAAAACAAAAACATTACAAGATACACAAAAGTAAACCATGCATGAAACTTGCTCCATTCTTCAATTCATCATCCTTTGTACACTTGTCTGGAAGACAAAATTCTCACATTCTATGATATCCCTTTGGGTTTGGTTGACAAGTCCTGGAAGTGATCTGAACCTAAAACAACACATATGGACATTAGACACGTATTATTTCCCTTAAAACCAAATAGAATATTACATAGATATGCATTAACATCAGATGAGATGAACCTCATACCACTAGCTATTTTGCACAGCTTAATGATTATATGTGCTAAAGACAAAAAAAAAATGGAGATGCTTAAAAATTAACAAAGACCTGTAAAAGATTTCATTAACCCACTTGGAATCCAAACTAACATGTATTTAGCCCAGGTTAGAGAAATTTTATAGTTATATTTCTCCAAATAGATCACACAGCCCTGTTACAGCATATACCTTACAAGATACAGTTTTCTCTTCCTCTGTTTTTCTTCATTTATTTAAATTATATGCACACACACACATACACACAAAAATATGAGAGCCAAGAGCAGTTATTCTGTAAGGAATACTTTCTTAATCTCCATACTAACTTCTACTTTCTGAGTTTCATGAGAGTTTCCACATATTTCCAAGAGCAGTTTTATGAGAATAACATGGGGCAGGGGAATAAAAACTACTGCTCAAACGAAAAGTTTCCACATATTGCAGTAAAAAGAATCATCTAGTTGTTTTTTATGCCCTGTTTTCTTAATTTGTTTTCTATTTCTATTGTTGCTCTTTGCAACTACATAGAAATAATTCCCTTATATTGCTCTCTAAACAACTTCAGAATAAAGGAAAAGCTAGAAGGAATCAAATAACTCAAGAAAATAAAAGGCCAAACAAGAAACTAGAATACACTCAAGCCATATATTATAACAACTCAATGACTAAGAAACAAAATAAAATAACTCAAAAAATATACCAATTCAGAGAAATAAACAAGAGATAACCACTATAAATTCCAGCTACCTGAGTTAGCAAATAGACATATATACACATTCATCAAATTAAACTACAACAATCATAAAAAGCACAACCTTTTATTTACTCTCTTGCTAACTAAACTATGAAAAAGAAACAACAAGGTTTGTACATGAAACAAATAAAGTTCAAAGAAAAGTCCAGAAAAAAGAGTTAACAGTATGAATGCAGTCCCAATGGAGTGACTAATAAACCTCTTTTAATATGTGGACGGAAAGAGAGGCATACTTGGTTTCAAATATGTATCCCAGGAAAAAGAGTCCATTCCAGAGTTGTCTGATTATTTTGTAGGCAACCCTGTATTAACACAAGTAATTAAGTCAAAAATTTCAACACTCAATAGCTTTGCAAGTTGCAATGGCCACAATTAGCAAAAAATCACTAGTTTCCATATATCTCAAGTTCACATGTTGTGCTTACTTCAAAACTAAGAGAACAAAACTAACAATTGTATTAATGTTAATCAATGCAACTATTTTAATAGTAAATTTTAATATATTAATACGCTAACAACAAAAATCGGCCTTTAATACATTTTCATTTATAAGGGTTGTCGCTCTTTAACTTTCATCCCGCTTGTTTATGCTAAAATTGGTAGGAGAAGGGAGAAAAAGTATATTCTGTTAAAAAAAACAGTTTCATAGCTTAAGTTGCTGTTTATTTTCAAATAAAGGGAAACTAAAAACAAAAAATAATAACTGGTAAAAAAATATAGTGGAATGGTTATATTTACAGCCTCTAGAGACAAAGTATTGACCTGAGTTTCTCCACTGGAAGACAGCCCAAAACATCAACACAGCCCGCTATCTTTCCAACTTTGGCATTAAGATTGCCTTTCACTTGCTTTTTTCTCCTGCAACAGTGTGTTAATAATTAGAGCAAAACCCAAACAAGCAATTTGATTTTAGAAATAAGAAGCAACAAACACACATGACTTCTGACATATTGGCAAGATTGTTATAATCCCAGAACCTACATCAGGAGGCACATTACTGATAAACAACCCGTATAAGCCCATGCCAAAGATCAACATGACAGTCCCAGCAAGATAAACATCTGTGTCATTGGATTACATTATTAGCAAAAGAAGCTCGTAATGAGAAAAGATAAGACCAGAAAACAAGGGAATGAGACAGTTTTCTGTTCAATTATCAGTCCTCAAATAAACCATTTGGATCAATAGAGTGGCACAATTACATTGTTTTTTAGCTCTGTAATAATCAGTTGTAACAAGTCTTGGGAGTTGTAATAGTGAGAAAGAGTGAAAGAAGATAAGCCAGGGATGGGGGGTGTTTTCTCGAAAGGGCTTCCAAAGGATACTCTTCTCAGTGTGTTTCTCAAGCTTGTATTGAATGAAGTTGTAACTGTGTAATTGATAGTGGAGAAGGAAACAAACATCTTTGCATTTTTTTCTCTGTTATTTCTTTTCTTGTTCATTTGCTTGTGTGTGTGTGTGTTTTAGTACATAATTGCATACACATTGAGAGAAGGAAAGAACTGTTGAAAAGTTACCAATTGCTTCAACTAGCCGCAGAACCATTTGTCCACCATGAATCCCTTTAACACAGCTACTCCAGTAAACTTTATATGCATCAACAATATAAATGCAACCCTACAAAGATTGAATTTAGTCTAAGTATTCATGTACTATATATAGTACCAAATACACTTATGTTCATCACTATAACTTATACTTAAATATAACTAAAATGAATTGAATAATGGCTATGGTATTTCAATAATTTTGTAGAGAAGAGAAATTACATTGAGAAAGCACAAGAGGGAACCAGCCAATGAACCTACAACTATGAAAAGTGCCAAAAATCAGAAGTCAAAAATCACTTGCCCAACAGCAAAAGAGTCAGAAATTCTTTTCATTTTCAACATGGTTCATAACCCATTTAAGTATACTATTTTCTAGTTTTATTTCCAAAGATTCAAGCTTTAATTATAATGACAATCGACTAAAATTTAAACAATTTCATAATTGCCAAACCCAAATCTCATAATTTCATTTAGTTTCTTCCACATGTAGTAGTGACCCTTCACTACAAAACCCCCAAAAGAACTTAGCTTTATACAGTGATTGAAGTTTTGAGCTAGCTAACCCTTTCAATGTTGGATTCAGTGGATCGGAAAATTCAAAGAAGAGGGCTGCCGCTGGAGTTGGCGAAAGCGTAATTGAAGCTGGAATTGGGCTATTTGGGAGAGGAGTGTGAAGAAGCAGAGGATACATGAATGGGGTCAACAATTGGGGTTATGTTTGTGTTTGATGTTGATTTTGATTTTGGAGAAGAAGAAAGGCTGAGAGAAGAAGTAATGGGTGAAAAAGTATTCAATAATTAAAGAATTAAAGGAATTTTTTATCAAGTAAATTGAATGCAATATGCAATTTTTTAGCGGAGTCAGGAGAACGGCAAGATTGAGCTCTGATTTTTTTGGGGATAAGTACTCATGGCCATTGTTTTAAGCTGTGAGGACCACATTACAATATGCCAACAAAAACAAATTATAAACACACAAAAGGCCCCAGCAATTATGTTATTAAAATAATAAGTTACCATCAATTAGAAGCTGCATGAACAAGACAAACAAAATTCAAGAAACATATCATGTATAGCTAGATGCATATTACCATATAACATGCACCCAAATGCATATTACCATATATAATACTTGGCTTTTATTGATTTTGTTTTTCTCAGTAAAAGGAAAAGAAAACTGTGACTACACTTTGTTCATGGAAATTGTTACGTACATGGAAATTGAATAGAGTACTGCATAAAAATAATATATTACACTCAAAAAGCAACAAAACCAGAGATAAGAGAAAACTTCACTTCTTAATTAGCTAGCATATATGGAGTTAACAGTGTTCATAAAACAGCAAACAAGTGGCCACGGTACTCTAAATTTCAAACATATGGTTCCAATTCTATGCGAGGCAAAGAATTCAAGATGAAAAAATAAATATAAAAAGTAACAATGAATTTATAATAGCTAATACAATGCCACTGGAATATAACCATATGGAAAACAACTAAATTACTAGAATAATGCTATTGAAAATAATCATGAGGTGTAAACAAACTATTATGTGATGGATTGCAGCTTCTAAAATTCATAGAAATCTTACATATACTAAGGAAAAATTTAGCAATGAAATTAAGGGTTTAAGTTATTTCTCATACTAGTTCATCTTAAGGGTACTAGTAGTGTCATATATATACGTATATATATTATATATACAGAGAGAAAGAGAGAGATTTACTTACAGTCAAAGGTCAAAGCTCCCCCAAAACAGCAAATAACTGCAGTGAAGCTTTGGGACAACCTTACAGCGAGGACACAGAAAGGTGAAGACAGTCGTACTGTTGAGATTAGCTTACTCTAATATTTTAACATATTTTAACTTAGAGGTGGATTTAGTTTTAAGATGAAGTTCTTGTAATTTTTAAAACTTAAAGGTGAGTTACATAATCATCATTTCTAATGATTCATTTATTTTAAGAAACTAGATTAAATATGCATCGTCTGCTATTACTTACCTCAAGCAAAGCACGAATGGCGAGCTTGATGGTTTCTTGCCCAGCTGTCTCCTTGTAGTTTTTCTCAAGAAACTCACGTAATGAGTTAGAGTTTCTTCCAGTGGCATTTGCTTTCCAGGCTGAAAATGTCCCAAAAGAATCTGTCTGATATAGTGCCGGTGCACCTGTGTATGGGTCAAAGCCAATAATCAAAGTTGAAAGCCCAAACGGTCTAACACCACCACTTTGTGTATACTTCTATTGAAGACCAGCAATGTAGCGAGTAATATACTCAACAGTTACTGGATCCTCAACCATAAGTTGGTGGCTTTGACATTCAATTCTCACCTTGTTTATCAAGGCACGAGCATCAGCTTTGAGCCCAGCACAGGCCAATGCAATGTGATCATCCAAATTCACAATCTTCCTCACCGTTCTACACAAAAACAACCAATAAGAGAAGATAATCTTCTTTTCATCAACATAAAATGATTCCAACACATGAGCATTGCCAACTCCCAGTTCTTATTTAACATAGACTCTAACTAGTTCAATCTTCATTTCTTATAAAACTACACATTCTAAAATAATCCAAATTTCAAGGCTCATGCCTCATGGGGTAAGGGATATAGCTAAATCTCTCTCTATTTCCTCTATCCCCAAAAACTAAACATAAATTCATACACCTGTTGGGCTTAATTGAGTATCAAAGTTCAGTAAGATTATGCAAAAAAGAGCCAATTCCAAGATCAAATCAAACCCAATGAATTTCAATTTCTAGCAAAAGTACATTTAAAAAAAACACTACATTTCCTTTCTTTCTTACTCCAAATAAAACCCCTAAAATCATAATTTCACAAAAACTAGATCAACCCAAACCCCTATAAAATGCAAATCGTTTCGGCCTCATCAGACTTTACAAACATCTAAACATAAAACCCTAGTTCAAGTTCAAAATCTCACTCCACTCAAATAAAAAAAAAAACGAGAAAATACCAAAATAAAACTCAGTTTGTATTTAGTTAAGTGTGCTCTGTAGAAGTGTTTTTTGAACAAACATAAATAAAACCCAACAATGAGAGAAGATAATGAATATGGAAATGTCTTGCTATATAAAAATGAGATATATATTTTATATCCATAGATTTATAACAACCCACTCCTTCAAAGGTTAAAGAGTGGAATTTTTATACGTTTAAAGAGATTTTAAAATTACTTGCATGATAATTTGTTCACATCAGAGACCAAGTCTTGCTCACATTTGAAGATTGAGTGAACTTGAGCAAAAGCTTTCTTTTGATTTACATAATGGAAAAACTATACCAAATGCCCTTTTGTGCTATCACCTAGTCCATGAAGCTTTAATCTCTAACTAAACATATTATAAAAATAATAATAATAAATAAAAGTAAAATCCAACTTTAAGATCAAACTTGCCCAATAAGAATTTTCTCTAGTAATAATGGTGCCTATATCTCCAACTTAAACACAGAGTTCTCTGATATGACATGAACATTAACAGAATCAGAAGAAAGGGCAATTAAGTATTAACAAGTAAAACATTTTATTAAAAAGAAAGCCAAAAAATAAATTCATATAAGATAGCATCTTCTTTTCAATAAATAATAAGCAAAACATGCTGGTACTGGAAAACATATTCAGACTTTAGACAATCAGAAATTTGTATCTGAGAAATACCAAATTAAACAAGGATATCATCATTTATGTCCAGTACAGAACTCAGTTAATTGGCATCATCTGGTTTGGGACAAACTGACTATAACGAGACATAGATTTCTGGTTTGGTATGTCACCAATTTTTTTTAACGAATAAATTAATAATGTTAACATGGGTGTGCATACAAAAATAAACATAATCAGATGACAATATATCTTCTTATACAGATTTTCTAGCCACTTTACATTGAGAACGAATTCAAGGGAGTGTAAGCATAATGAAATACCCATGAGCAACCTCAATATTCAAATCCCAAACCCCAAATCATATCTGACTTTCACATAGACACGGAAACAATTTGAAACTACAAACCCCAAACCGTATCTGATTTTGGGATGTAGAATTTGGATTATACTACTAAAGTATTGTAACACCCTATAAATAATTAAAAAATAATGTACAAACTTGCAAAACAACCAATTTCCCCAAGAATTTTTTATAAACAAAAGGAAATACAGAGATGGAAGATAGACCAGTCGAGCCATGTCGTGGACCCACTGTCGCACCCACGAGCGAGCCACGCCATAGACCCACGAGTCGAGCCTCCCTGTCATACGACCCAAGCCGCAGCCCCCATCACCTTGTTACACACCTGCAACAAACAAAGAGAAGGAAAGAAGGATTGAACGAGAGAGTAGCTAAGAGAGAAAGATAGAACGAGAGAGAGTTACTGAGTGTGAGAGAGGAGGCGTAAAGGGTTATTAGGATTCAACCTTAGAGATTAGGGTAAGGGATGGGTTGGAGATTAGAGAGAGTTACTGAGTTGGAGATTAGGAAGCTCCACTCTGGAGCGTGACTTCGTGAGGCGGAGAAAGAGCTCCACTCTGGAGCGTGTCTTCATGAGGCAAAGATGAGTTGAGAAGACTTCGTGAGGCGGAGAGAAGAGACGAGGTTGAGAGACGGAGACTTCGTGAGGCTTCGTGAGGATGAAAGACGCTGAGAGACGGAGACTTCATGAGGCTTCGTGAGGCTGAGAGACGGAGACGAGAGTGTAGATTTAGGGATTAAAATTTGGGACTCAAAAAATTTTTTTCATTTGGCGCCTGAGGTTTATTCATATGGCGCCAAAATAATGCGTGTGTTTTTAATCACCCACCATTAATAGCACTTCTAAATATATGCTATTTTTTAATGTAATATATACTAAAAATGGTTGTAGTAATTAGAGGGCTGCGCCACGGTTCGTGTCCAACAAAATTGAGGGTTGGGCTCTCTGACTTGTTAAGAGCTGCAACGCATAGTGAGGGGCGCCACGGCTCAAATTGGGGTTATTGGGCAAAGTAGGTTTTGGGTGGCGGGAACTCAAACGTAAGGGCTCGGCATGGATTATACTACCCGGTTTAGTAGAATTCGAGGTCTCGGAGACTAGGACTTGACCCAGTATTCTTTATCTATTCGATATTGGTGAATATCGCTTATTAAATTTTTGACTAGGATATTGCTAGGGCTCAGGACGGGATCGTGCTCGGGGTCATTGTTAATTAGCTTGTGCTTGGAGTAGAGGTAAGAAAATTGGTGATTAGGGCTTGGCTCGGTTGTTAAATGTAGATATGATTAGGGCTCGGGCCCCTGTGAATGAGCATGATTATGATTATGCCTATGATTTCTTGATTTAGTATGCTTGAATGCTTTGTATTTGGATAATTGTTAAATGATGTATGCTTTTTTGCATTTTCTAACTAAAATGGCTTTATATATAAGTTAAGGACAACAATAACGTGTTGAGAGTTGGTCGAAAACATTGACTTTTAAGTCAAGGAAGGTAATAGTATGATGAGCGCTGGTCGAAAGCATTGACTTATAAGTCAAGGGCGGCAAGAGTGCGTTGAACACTGGTCGATATAATTAGGCCTAATCATGAGCGTGATATACGCTTGACCGACCCTATGGTCATTTGAAAATTGAAGCGCCAAGTATGTTAGGCCAGCTCTAAGGCTCGTTATACAGAGGATAGGGCAGTGGGCCCCAGGGTGACTCTATAGTCTCATATCCTAGGGCAACAGGAAACAGGCCCCAGTATGACTTATTAGTCATTTATTTAGGGCAATGACCTTGGGGTGACTGCATGGTCACGTATATAGGGCAATGGGCCCCGGTGTGACATTGTAGACACTTATCTGAGTAGAATGCATGCATGAGTAGGCTTATTACTGTTAGGCATGCTTATTATGATTTTGTAATATGTTATTAACTGCTTATAAGAATGTTTAAGTTTTCTTGCTGAGCATTGGTTGACGGTGCTATATGGTGCAGGTAAGGGGAAAGGGAAGCAAGACCAGCCATAAGTTGGAGAGCTTCGGTGGCGACATGTACATGTGCGGCTACTTGACCATCACGGTCGGGGTTTCTCAGAGGAACTAGGTTCAAACCCTATTTCGCCGCTTAGGTCGGCTGGTTATAACTTTTGAATTATAATTAGCCTTTTAAATGTTATTTTGGGATCCCATGTATGGAATTAAATATTTTAATGAAATGGTTATCCCTTTTGGCCAAAAATTTTAACCCTAAACTGCTAATCACGTTTAGTTACATGTTTATGGCCAAGAGACTCATTTAGAGAATATAACACTATTTAAAACACACAGTGTAACGGTCTTGGCTATCCATGGCGTCACAGCCACTATCACCCTTGTGTTAACTATGAAGCCCAGAAACTTTCCCAACGAAACGCCAAAGGTGTAATTCTGGGGATTTAGCTTCATATCATATTTCCTTAGCAGGCCAAAACATTCTTCTAGGTTGGATACCTGGTTATTGTCAGTCTTTGACTTAACAAGCATATCATTGACATACACTTCCATGTTTTCCCGATCTTGTTGACAAATATTGTTGACCAGCCATTGGTATGTTGCATAGGCATTCTTCGGCCCGAATGGCATAACCTTGTAGCAGTATATGTTACGCTCAGTCATAAAGCTAGTGTGCTCTTGGTCTGCAGGGTTCATCGTGATCTAGTTATATCTAGAATATACGTCTATGATAGACATGAGCTCGTGACTGGCTATTGCGTCTACCAACTGATCGATTCGAGGTAGTGGAAAACAATACTTAGGAGAGGCCTTATGGAGGTCAGAGAAATCAATGCAAGTTCTCCACTTTCCATTAGTTTTTGGGACCTAAACATTGTTAACAACCCAATTCAGATATTTTTCTTCCCTGATAAATCCACACTTAAGTAGGCGAGCTACTTCTTCTTCTAAAGCTTCTGATCACTTCCCCCAAAAGACTTCATTTTTGTGCATTTGCGGGCACATTCCTATGCAAATTCAGAGTATGCATTATTACATTTGGACTGATTCCCACAATATCTTCATGTGACTAGGCTAAGATGTATAGGTTATTCTCAAAAACTCGACCTGCTCCTTCCTTTCAGTTCTAAGATTTTTTCCAACTTTTACTACCCTTAAAGGTACATCTGGGTCAATATTGATTTCCTCGAGCTCTTCCAATGCTTGGAGCTCAGACTTGTCTTCACCTAATCTTGGATCAATGTCATCTTCCCAAGCGGCCTCGTTACTTCCTTCCCGAGGTTCTTCCGCCACAAGGGAAATTTTCATTACCCGAGGCTCCTCTCCTCCCTCAATAACGACCATTGCTTGCTGCCCAGGTTGTGATTTTCTCTTCCTGTAAATTCTATAGCATTCTCTGGCAATGAGCTAGTCTCCTCTCACAGTACATATACCTAAGCTTAAGGGGAACTTCATCTCTAGGTGTCGGATTGAGTTCATAGCCTCAAAATTCATTAGCGCCGGTCATCCCAAAATGGCATCGTATGCGTCTGGACAATCGATAACGACAAACTCGAGTATTTTAGAAATAGTTCGCTCATCATCCCCTAGCGTAACTAAAAGTTTGATCGTCCCTATGGATGTCGTTCCTTCTCCTAAGAATCTGTATAGTGTCATTAAGGTCTCCTTAAGATCGGTTACGAACAATCCCATCTTTTTATAGGGTGGACTTGAATAGCGCGTTAACTGAGCTCCCATTATCAACCAATATTCATCGTACCCTTTGATTGGTGAGCTAAACAGTTACCACCAGTGGATCATTATGCGGGAACTGAACGTGGCTAGTGTCCTCTTCCGTGGAAATGATTGGTTGTTTTTCCAACCAATGTTGTTTTGTAACCTTTGCTCCAGAATAAATTCAGTACCATTGTGGGTTTATAGCTCCTGTATGTACCTTTTTTGGGCCCCATTACTTGTGCCCGCAAATGGGGTACTGTGAGATGTTATATCCCCTCCTACTATTGGAGTTCTTGCCATAAATCACCTCCTATCATGATCCTTGTTCTCATTGCCAAGAGCTTGGAGCTATCATCAACATCGTTAGCTCGTGTTGCTACATTGGTGAACCAAGTTGATGTTTTATGTTAGCTAGCGAATCAACCTCAATGCGATTTTTCTTCGAATCTCGAAATTGTCCCTTAAATTCGAAAGACAATTTCTTCCACGAGGTGATTGAATGTTTTTTGTATTTGTTGAACCACAATCTGGTGGGTTCGGTCAGAGTTGCGGGGAACAAGATACATCTTAAGTCGAACCCAACATTGTGGGCCATCATTAACATATTGAACATCCCAATGTAGTTGGACGGGTCGATTTTTCCGTCATATGTGAGCATGGTTAGCATCCTAAAGCCAACAGGATTCAGAGTTGCCGCAATGTTTGGTGCAAAAGGTTCAAGCTCTTCATCGGAATCAGAATCATTGACTCATTTTCCAGATAGGAGTCTCTTCATCTATTCTTCCATTAAGGCCAGTCGCTCGAGGGTTGGATCCTTGGCCTCTAGGTTATTTGGGAGTTGATCATCAGGCCCCATCTCATTGTACACGTTAGATGGTTTGTTTTCTCTCCAAGCTTGAGTTCGGTCAGGTAGGGCATTCCCATTGTCGGATATGATAGATGGATTTCCCCTGTGCTGAGTATAACTCAAATTATAGTGGCGAATTGGATATTTTCTTTGTGAATTTAGATGATCACGCTGGTCAGGATGTGGGTCGAAACAAAGACTTTGTGCGGAGCTCAAATGATTCCTCGGGTCGCTCTCAAACCTGCCTACACGCTGGTTCTCCATCTAGTAACTTTTGTTAGCGAAACTTACAGCCTGTGGCTAGGATCGAGGACCTGGATTATTAGCGTGAGGTTGTGGGACATAGATGTCTTCTAAGGAAGCTTGGGGTCGGGGCACGGAGCTCGGGGTTGCATTTCGAACAGATCGACTGACATGGGGTCGATGGTTCCTATGAGGATTGGCAAATTGAGTATTTAGCTAATTCTGCTCTGAAGGTATGGAGCTCGGAGTTTCAGTTCTAACAGAGCAACTTAGATGTGGTCGGTTATTCCTATGGGACCTATAGGACCAATTTTCCTCATTATATTAACTTCAATTGCAAGAGGGGGTAATTAAGCCAAGATCTCCTTAATCTGCTTATTAACCTTAGCGAGATGGCACCTTAATTGGGAATTTTCCATCTTGATGGATGTCTGATACCCCGGATTGGGATTTGGTGGGCATGATGCTGAGCTCCAGTATCTTCTTGGCCCACATGTTGCTTTCCAGGACGGTGCTAAGCATCTGGGAATTTTCTAGCGGGAATGGTCGTATGATGCACGTCCTGATCATCAGGTTGTTCCATCTCATTGTCATGCATAGATCGAGTCACCACCATGGTGAGTGTTGGGTGAAACTTTTGTGGGAGATTAAGCACTAATAAGCTCTCAAAGAAAGCACCAATATGTTGACGCAATTTTTTGCCAATATTGGATTAAGAAATCCAAAAATAGAGATATTAGGCTTTCATACTAAACTGTGATTAGACAAATGAATAATATCACAAACACTCACACTTTAACGTGGTTCAGTGGTTAAAATCCACCTAGTCCATGAGACAATCTTATTAAACTCTTTAAGGCTATGGGTAAAGTTGTTTCTTACAATTTCAGCAGAGTTTCTGTATATCAAGAAGACGCCCCTTTTTCTATCCATTCCCTTGATATTTATAGAGGGTTTTCCTGGACAGCTTTGGGTAATCGCGTGCATAAATATGGTAAATAATAAATCATAATAATCTCCTATTTACATAGTAATAAATCATAGTAATTTCCTATGGAATTTACATTCATTATCTCGGGTAATAAATATGTAATAAAATTTGGGCATTAATGAGTGTATAAGGAATCTCCGAGTCTTTTGGGATCCTTCACTATGCGTCATGATCAGGCTTCCACAAACTGAACACTTCCTTCGAGATGGATGTCTGAGAGATAACCTACCCGGACACGGGCCAGGTTCAATCTAGAAGGCAATCTAGCCATCACGCATCTCGAACTAGGTTGTTGGCACAAGAGGCGATCTGGAGATTATATAGTTGTTTTACTGTCAAGTTTGACTTGAGCTGCTCACACCAGAGTTAACTAAATGTTCTACCTTTACACTTTCACCATGTGCTTATCTGCCAGTTCTACCTTTATTTTGGAGTACAACAGAAGTGTGCTCGAATATCTTCACATTTGAGATGTTCCTCGTGCTCCCAAATCCACCGCTAATTTCGAGTGAATAGAGTTTCAACTCGAGGAGATGGTGGGTGGTAAGGGATTGCAAGCTCGGACCCCCATCGATTCTCTAAAGACTACGACATCTAACGATAAAGAAAAAGGTGAGGGTCCTTCACTTAGAAAGAATAAAAAAAATTGAAGACTTGAGCTCGAAAGCTCAAGACAAAGGGATTGAGGAAGGTGAGTAAAAATTAGAAAAACTCAAGAATTTGAGACTGAAGGCTCGAAATAAGCAAGGAAACTCGGATTACCTAACTATTTACCCAAAAAACTATTTTCTTGATGACGTGGCACAATCAGAACGCACATGGATAGCACCTGACTATTTAGTGATGACAGTCTGGTCGACGAACGACCATGAAACAGTAAGCTTGATGGACAAAAAAATATATGCTGAACAGTAAGGAAGAAGATGTGCTGGCATATGCGACCAGGTCTGATTGTAGGAACGAAGCCATAATTCAAACACAGTTATAAGTCAGATATTTCGAAGATATTTGGCCCTCTTTATGTGTAACTATTATTATTTATGTTATTATTCAAATATGCTTGTAACAATGATTGAACACAGCCCATCGACCCATATGAACATCCTTGTGCCTATAAATAGGATTCATGGGATTCATTTAAGGGGGAAGCGATAATTTATATTCAGGGAGAACAAGTGATTTTATACACGACTTTTTTATTCCACTTTGGAGCACTACTACAAAACCGGGCTTTCCCGACACCAAACCACGATAGTCAACTGTGTTGACTGTCGTAATTGCTTAGCACGACTCTATGCCGATAGTTAAAAATTGTAGGCTTAGAAACAAACGTTGACAGTTAATAACTGTCACCGTTACTTTTGACTATCGCTATTGACCCCAACGCCGACAGTTAATTCGAGACCAACGCCGACACTTAATTCGAGACCAATGCCGACAGTTAAAAATTGACGTTATTAACCCCAACGCCGACAATTAATAAAAACTCAATACCGACAGATATAAAATGTAGCCAAATTCAAACAAAAAATTATCTAAAATTATAATTAATAAATAATATAATTTAAAAAATAAACTAAATTATGTAAATATATTTATAAAAATTATTTATTAATTAACAACTTTGAAAGCTAGATTTTCTTTTGTTTCTAAATTTTTAATATTATATTAACTTTTCATTTATAATAATTTCTATATCAAAATTTAAATTCATTATGATATAATGAATAATATACTTAAATTTTATTTATTTAACATATTTATGGTAAAATTAATTAAAAAAGAGTTATTTTATTGATTGGTTAAATATTGTAAAATAATTTTAAAATTTCACTAATAATATTGGTGTTTTTATTTTTTTAAATCCTTGTTGAAAATATTTGAAAAAAATAAACAATAGTTGAAAGTAAGTTATTTATATATGGTTAAATGATTTAATAATTTTAAAAAAAAAATTATAAGTTGTTAGTTTTTATATACAATTAGAAAACAATAACTAATAATATATCATTAATATTTTATTGTATTGTTTTTTTTAATATCATTGTACAGAAAAAATTATTAATTAATATTTTGTAATAAGTTAACAATAAATTATTTAAATCATTTACCAAATTTATTAATAATATATAATATTAGCTATTTAAATCATTTACCCAATTTATTAATAATTATGGATATGTTTATATATGTATTAATTAATTACATATATTTTAATTTAATAGTATTTATAATTTAAAATAAAAAAACGTTATAAAATAATATAGAGTATCTCTTTTAATTTAGTATTTATCTTATTTTAATTTTAAATTATATTAATTTTTTTCAATGACATGGTAGGTCTGTTGTACGAGAACAAATCTACCATGTCATTATAAAAAATACTCTAATTTGTTTTTGCATTATTTTAATTTTAAAATATATTAATATATTTTAATTATACATATACATAATTTATTTAAGCATGAAATAAGTATTAAAAAAGTATATTTATTATTATTACATACATTATAAATTTTGAACTATAAATAAATAAATAAATTATTTGCAATAAAAAAAATTAATTTAATTTTTATAAATAAGAAAGTATTTTAATTTAATAGTATTTATAATTTAAAATCTAACACTAATAAATAAATATTATGCTACGCGAGTACTAAAAAATTTGGGCTCCAACCTTCAACTTTTTCATTTTCATTTCACGACTATTTGATTTAAATACTTTATTTATTATTTTATTTGGGAAATTTGAGTTTTAATGCAATAAGTGACACTACATTTAAAAAATATCCTATCCCTATATGTTGATTGTGTTTTTAGCTAACGACGTGAGAACGTCAAAGACGACAAGCCTTCAAGAGAATTTAAACGACACTGACGGTTTAATAAAGAAAATAAAGAACACACAAGATTTTTATAGTGGTTCAGCCCCGATTGTCGGTAATAGCCTAATCCACTTAGAGTTGTGATTTATAGATCCGTACTCAAGATCAGATAGACTGAGCCAACTGAGTTTCTTCAGTACAGATTGCAAAAGTACAAGAATTCTCTCAAATGCCAGCACTTTCTCTCTCTAGAATACTCAGACCCAAATTTCTCTCTCTAGAAAGAAGAAGCAGAAGAAACCCCTCTCTAATCCCATAAGCCCTCTATTTATAGGCTTAGGGTCATACATACGGTATCCCCTAGAACCGGGATATTTTATTATATTTATTACATTTAAATTACAAAGAAACATTCAAAATTCAAAATGTAACAGACCCCCCATTTGTGGGAAGAATGAGAGATTCCCGCGTATCTTGTTGAAGTTGTTTCTGGGAATCTTGACTTAGTCTCCTCTAGCTAGTTGATCCACCTCCTACTGACCACCCATGCAAGTGCTGGTCGAACATGTGCATGGTGGTAGGACAAACATTTGTTGGTCGGACGTGCATGGTGGTAGGACATGCACTTCTCTCCTCTAACATGGCACTCTCATCTAGCATGCCATGTTTCTCCTGGGTCTCCTATGACCACCCTCTTGGGGTCTCCTAGGACCACTCTCGTGAGTTCTCCTCGGATGCACTCTCCTTAGCTCTCCTAGGATGCATTCTCCTTAGCCTCCTAGGATGCATTCTCCTTAGCCTCCTAGGATGCACTCTCCTTAGCTCTCCTAGGATGCACTCTCCTTAGCCTCCTAGGATGCATTCTCCTTAGCCTCCTAGGATGCACTCTCCTTAGCTTTCCTCGGACCAAGGTGCACTTGGCTTGGTTATGACATCTTTCAAGCAGTCCAAATCCTTCGTCAGTCTACCGGGTCACTTTATCACAACTCTGAGGAGCAATGTATTTATTGAATATTTAATGTGTCTTTTACGGACCATGTACTGCAATTTTTCACCTCTATTGCCACGTCATTGATCTCCAATTTTTGGGTATAACACTATATAACTCTTATTTTGGTGATACTAATGACGTTACTACCCAAAATACCCCTTGCATAATTTTCCCTCTCTTTTTCTCATAGTCTTCACTCTCTGTCTCTTATGTTTTCCCTCTCTATCTCTCAAACTCTCGTACACACAAAAAAAAGCCAGCCACCATTAATTTGCATTTCGGATCTAGGGGCAAGTTGTGAGTCCTTTCAAGTCAAGAAACTTCATTTTGGATTTTGGATCTAGGGAAAAAAATCGTATGGGTAAGTATATATTTGTTATATGTAGTGAGGAAACTTGTCTGGTTACATTACTTGTCTTATTTCGAACAGATCTGTGTATGCCTTCATGTTTTATTGCAATTTTTCACTGTCGGAATGAATTTTGGATACTTCGTGCGTTTTTTTATGGATTTTTTTCCTTCCTCGATGAGTTTCGATGAAACTCGATAGGTCTCGATGTGTTGCATGCATGCTGGCTCGATGGTCCTCGATGGACCTCGACGTGCCTCGAAAGTGTTAGGATGTTAATACCTCGTTGGTCCTCGATTGTACTCGACAAAACTCGATAGGTGTATAAGAGTTTAATTGGATTTAATAACTCGATTGTACTCGATAAAACTCGATAGGTGTTTAAGAGTTTAATTGGATTGTTTGCCTCGATAGTCTTTGATTGTACTCGATAAAACTCGATAGGTGTATAAGAATTTTATTGGATTGTTTGCCTCGATAGTCCTCGACTGTACTCGATAAAACTCGATATGTGTGACCTCGATAGGACTCGACATATATCGATAGAAATCGATATTTTCTGTTTTATGTTGTAGTTTAACTTTTTGACCTTTTTTTTTTGTTTTTTTTGTTGCAGATTCGATTGTTTCCGTATTTTTTGCATTCAATGGTGCTTGGGAACTCGAAAATAGGGATTGGATTTTCATATATGCTGAAAATTAAGTTCTGCCCGTGGAGAAAGGTGTGACGTATGAGCAACTGCTTGACATTCTGTACGATGAGCTTGAAGTGGATAAATGTGTGCATGACTTGAAAATTGAGGTCCTGTACACATGCCTATCACAATCCGTCAAACCTATCATTATAAAAAATGATAGGCATGTGCGTGTATTCATTGGGTTAGCATCGAAATCTGTAGAGAAGCTCATTCCTCTATGTGTGACATTGATTAAGAAGGGAGGTGTAAGAAATGCATCGGCTTCTGCCAGCGTTAATAAAGAAGTTCGATTTGAAGAGAACATTTCTCCTCCATGTCATGGTTTCAAAGGAACTCAAGGTGACGTTGGAACATGTGTTCCCGAGACAAATCCAGATGTCATAGTCCATGATGATATCCTGGTTAGAGATCCGTGATATGTGCATGACACGGCGGAGTACGATCCCTATGGCTACGATCCTTATGTCAATGACGATCCTGTTGCTGATGCAACAGATCTTGGTGGGCCAAATGTTAGGGAAAATTTTCCAACACAGAGTTCGGATGTTATGGTAGATGAGGAGCGTAGGATAGAAGATCGGCAAACAGCTGGGACCAGCAGTAGTCGTCCAGGTCCAAGTAGAACCGATGATAGTTTTAGATGGAGTTCTCCATTGGACTTAGGTGAAGATCGTAGAACATGGAGTGCTCCCATGTTCACCAAAGAGGATATAGAGACCTCACATAAACATCATTCCTCAACTAGCAAAGCTTCAGGAGAATTGTACCTTGGGAAGTTCTTTCAAAACAAGCTTGAATTGAAAACCAAAGCATCCATATTTTCGATGAAGAATAATTTTGAGTTTATGGTGAAGAAATCTAGGATTGATGTGTGGTACATTACCTGCAAGGATCCTGATTGTGGTTGGAGATTGAGGGGTAAGAAAAAATGCGATCTGAAATGTTCGAGATTACTGTATACAACAAAGTACACACTTGCACACAAGAAATTCGAGATAAGGACCACCGTCAAGCATCACCGTGGGTTGCTGGGCACCTAATCAAGAGGAAATTTGCTACCGATGGTACTCGGTACATGGCAAACAACATAAGGGAGGACATGAAGCACCATTTTGGGGTCAAAATGAGCTATGAGAAGGCGTGGAGATGCAGAGAAAAGGCTCTTATGTATGTCAGAGGGATACCTGAGGAATCATACTCCAAGTTACCTGGATACATGTGTCAATTAGAGCATAAGAACCCAGGTGCAATTACTGATTTTGTAGGAGAAGATGGTCGTTTCTTGTATTGCTTCTTTTCCCTCGGTGTTTCTAGGCGTGGTTTCCAGTACTGTCATCCTGTAATTTGTGTGGATGGCACATTCTTGAAGAATAAGTATGGTGGCCGCATGCTCTGTGCTGTTGCGTTGGATGCAAACAACCAGTTGTTTCAAATTGCGTTTGCATTGGTGGACAGTGAGAACCATAACTCTTGGACTTATTTCATGAGAAAATTGAAGGAAGCCATAGGGGACGTTGAGAACCTTACTTTTGTATCGGATAGGCATAAAATCATTAATCATGCTTTGGAGCTTGTGTTCCCAGATGTGTATCACAGTGCATGTTACCATCATCTCTGTATGAATGTTGTGGCAAAATTCAAAACTGACCATGTGCAAGATATCGTGGGGTGTGCAGCGTACGCATTTCGAAGAACAGAATTTCACAAGTTCTTTGACAAGATTAAGGTAATTGATCTGCCCATTGCTCAATATCTAGAGGGAATTGGCTTTGAAAGGTGGAGTAGCGCTTATTTTCCAGGTAACCGATACAATATCATGACGAGTAACTACGCAGAAAGCTTTAACAATAAGACCAAGGAGGCAAGGAGCTTTCCAGTCGCCACTTTTCTTGAATTCATAAGATTCACTCTTTAGTCTTGGTTTGCAGATAGACGTGAAACAGCTGCAAAAGCAACAATTGTGTTATCACCTGAGATGGAAAAGGATTTGAAGCAAATAGGTGATAAAGCAATTTTTTTAGATGTCCAAGTCCTTGGTCATCACGAATTTCTTGTGGTCGATGGCAATGGTGATGGTGAGGTGAACTTGGCCACAAAATCATGCTCTTGTGGCATGTTCCAAACCATTGGGATACCCTGTGTACATGCTTTTGCTGCAGCCAGAAAAAGAAGCATAAACATTTACTCATTGTGTTCCCGTTACTATAGAATCGAGGCATTGAAGGACACTTATACAGATACTATTTACCCTGTTGGGAACGAGGATGAATGGGTAATCCCTAATCACATCAGATATATGGTTGTCGGCGTCCCTGTTGAGAAAACCCCTGTAGGAAGGCCCAGGAAGTAGAAAGTGGGTAGGCGAAAGACAAATCGCTATGCTTCACGCGGGGAAAAGATTGTCAAGCCACGTAAGTGTAGCAGATGTGGTGGTAGTGGGCACAATAGGAAGTCATGGAAGGCTAGGATTTAAAATATTGCGTTATGTAATTATTTAATTGATTTTGCTGCATTTATTATATGGAGTACTTCTTCTAATACTTTGTTGGTTTGGATGTTGAGGCAGACACATTATGTGAATTTAGTACTTTTTTATTTAATAACTTTTTCAAAAAATATTGTTTGATAAAAAATGGTATACAAAACTAACTATATGCTATACTATACAGGATGTGTAAGACAAAAATGTAACGAGCATCACGGGGACAAATTCTGATAGAATAGGTCCACACATAGCTTGGTCCTGAAATGCTGGATGTTCTCATCGATAACGGTATCGAGTGGTAGCCTGGCAACCAGATGCTCGATATGTTTGATGGCAAACATACCACAAGCCCCACTGCATATAATAGATTTTGTGTCAATAGAAGATAAAAATAACTTTAATTTTCAGATTTCAAAATACACTAATTAAATAGGGGAATACCTTGTCTTAGTCTGAGGACACTCCTTCGGAGGAATACGACAATATGAAAAAGGCCTTGCATTCTGCTCAGGATATACCTAGAGGTCCTCATGTTCGTCAAACATGCCAAAACACCATAACAACGAAGGCAACAATAAGCACCAAGGCTTGATGGCTTCCTCCATCAGAGTTGGACTGAGCACGCTATGGTTGGAATCATAAATGTTGATGCACCACGTTGGAATGGAGACTTCAATGGAGATCCAATGTGCGGCTTTCTCGATGTGCAAGGCAAAATATACTTCACTCACATTTTTCCATGATACAAGGAATTGATTATCATCGCCCTTCAACATTCTCAGCACATTGTCGTCCCATGTATACTTAGTGTCGGTCTCTCTGAAATGATTCCAACATCCTAGGCGTACCTGGGGGAAGGTGGTGTTCATGATCACAGCATCCTGCCGAAATGCAGCATGGTAAAAGTGGCGTTGACGGCGTAGCATGTGCAAAGCGGCATCAATATGCTAAAAAAACATGAAAATTCGTTAGTACCATCAATATATTTTAAGATTGAATTGAAAACATGAATGTAATCTACATACTGAATCCCAAAGCCAAGTCTGGACTGTGTGCAACTGCAAGAACCATGCCACACCGTGAGTCCTAGTATAGACGTTCCGGTCTCTCTTGTTGTCGATCTTCCCGATGATCCACTTATGGAAACTCTTCTCCTACTGTGGGTCACACTTCCTCAGTGGTTCAGCAACTAGCCCCTGTTTATCTAGTCTGATCTTCTTTGTTGGGTCGGTGAATTCATCAAAACGCTTGGGCCTGCATTTCTTCCTGACAACTTCAAGGCCAGCTGCCTCCTCGGGCTGTAGTACTCGTACACTGGGACTGTTAGCATCACTGGAAACTATAGATGTATGGGCCCGTTGAGTGGAGGGTTGATCACCGCACTCGTAGTCTGCAGGCAAGATATGAGACTCTATATCTGATTTTACGTCGGTGGATCGACCTGAGACCAGTGAAAGCAGCTGCGCCAACTGAGCCATGATCGTGGTCTGATTCTGTAGTAAGGTTGCCTGACCCTCCTCAACCCTCTTGAAACTCTGCATCAATTTCTCATAATCAGGCTGGGCAACATGACTAGATGAAGCTGCACAGGCCTGTGAAGTGCCCTCCTCAACCCTCGGGACATCCTCATAAAAAGTGGAGGCTTCCTTTGCAACTTTTTCCAGCTTCTCTGCCTCCTTCTCAAGTACCACTACTTCCTCCGCTGCAGTCCCAGCCTCCCCCACAGTTGATTCCAACTCAGGGAATAACCTAGAATCAACTTCTGGGAGGTTATTGTAGTAGACTACCTCACCGGGACGTGGCTTCAGCATGGGAAATACCACTAACTGCATGGTTGAATAACATGTGTCAGGAAAACTTTAATAAAATAAATCGTTAATCAATTAATATGTGACATTTAACAAGATAAAATGGAACTTACTCGACGGTTGGCGGATATAGGAACCAACAGAGCTGTCGAAATAGTGATATCAGTCTTCGTAGCCCAGCTAAGCATTCTCGGAATCTGATTCCCACTGTTTTCACTGAACTTACTCCCGAGAGAAGGCATGGCCTCAAAAGCCCAGTAAAGAAACGCAGGTGCATAGCAATTGAAAATATACTCGCCTCCTTCTGTTTTTTGCTTGACCCCTCTTTCTTCTTCTCCTCGTAGTGTTTTAATTGCTTCTTCATGTCCTTCTGAACTCCTTTCCTAACCTTCTTAAATGACAACTTCCCCCATGGATACTTGAAAAAGTAATCAATATCCTCAACCATCCTCAGGGAATCTCCCCATATCGTCGTTGTCTTCTCTGGGGCATTCAGTACCCCCTCTATCGAATAGCATAAACCCAGCTTAAATGCATCTTCTGGGTTTGTGGAGGCCTTCAATGCATCTTCCAACTGACCAAAACTAACCTTCGAATCACCAATAAAAATTCCTGGATGATCCGATCACTTGAAAGATGCTCTTTCAACTCATCTGGGGACGGTGATTTCCCAAAATTTAGCCTGGTAACTAGGGAAAACTCTACAATACCAAATCTACACATAGTGTTGCCCAGGTAGAACTAACCCTCTTCAGGCTTCTTGCTTTCTACCTTACGCAACATTAGCTGATGCAGTAGAACCCCAAAAAAACTAAACGGCTTCGCCTTAAAGAACTGTCCCAACGGGTATGCCTGTGCCCTTTCAATAAGACCATGACTCTGAAACTGCTCTATAAGGGTATCCAAGTAGGCACTACCCCTATAAGTGACATGACCAGGAAAGTGCTTCTCCAATGGCACAATAAGGTCAAGCATCTAGAAAAAAAATAAAAAAAATGTTAAAAATGTAAAACAATCTGGTCACTATCAAGGCAGTTACTATCGAGGCCTATCGAGTCCCATCGAGGTAGAAACTATCGAGTCCTATCGAGGCCTATCAAGGTGGGTTCTAAAAATCACAAAGAATAATAACATCGGGTTACTATCGAGTCATATCGAGGCCTATCAAGGTAAGGCCTAAAAAATCCCAAAGTCTTGTAGTATCGAGTGCTATCGATTCCTATCGAGGTAGGCCCTAAAAATCCCAAAGCCCCGTATCATCGAGTCCTATCGATTCCTATCGAGGTAGGTCCTAAAATTCCCAAAGCCCCGTATCATCGAGTCCTGTCGATTCCTATCGAGATATATGTTAAAATTTCTATAAGCCTAGAATTTCATCGAGTCCCATCGAGGCACAGTCAAATCCAATCCCTATCATGCACTATCAAGTCCTATCGATTTCTATCGAGTTGCATTAAAAATATTGAAAAAAAAACCCAGATTTCTTCATTCCCCAACTCCGATCTATCCTATGAACAAAAATCAACAAAAAGAACCAGGCACATACACATATTGCAGATTAAAAATGAAATCCCTCGCCTTCGCTTTCTTTGTGGTTGTTTCCTAAAAGTTTGGTCGGCTTGCTCGACGTTTTCTCCTTCCCCTTCTCCGATCGTCAACTCCGACCCTTTGGGAGCCCTTGTTCGTGGTCGTGGAAGACAATGAAAGTTGGGTTCTACGGATTCAATCGAGGCCTATTGATTTCAAAGTTTTCTTGGTTCGAGAATTTGGGAGAGAATACAGAGAGTTTGAGAAAATTATGCCAGGCGTATTTTGGGTAGTAACATCATTAGTAGCACCAAAAAGAGAGTCATATAGGGATAGGGTATTTTTTAAATGTAGTGTCACTTATTGCATTAAAACTCAAATTTCTCTTTTATTTTTAACTATCTCTTATGAAATCCCTCATCTCTCTCTTTCTCAATCCCTAAATTTCTCCATGCCTCCGATCTCCAGCCTCTCACTACACCTCGCGCATGATCGACTATCGCCTTTAGCCTTTTCGAATAAATGGCCTTTGAATCGAGCTCATCCTCGTCTCCTCTGGTAGGTCAATCGAAGTTGAGTGCCACCTCTGCTTGCTTGGGACGTTGCCTCCTTCAGTCTCGTCGCCCCCGCTGGCCGGGGTGAAGAAGTTGAGCATGGACTAGGTTGGGTATGTCCCTTCACTTGAATATATACTTATATATTTATAAATATTTGTTTACTCTATTTTTCTTGCTAAAAATGATGTTTTGAATTTTAAAATTGTGGTGTTTACTATAATCTTTTATGAGACTATTTTCCTCTTTTTTTATTTATTTTTTTAATTTTGTGAATGGAGAAAGGGGTTTCCGTGAAAAAGTGATGGACTCTTTAATCTTGTAAATTTATATATATTGAGCAGGTGATTATTTAGTATTTTGAGTGAATGACTTATGCTTCGGTTTGTATGTATGTAAGTATGACGTTATCTTTTTTTTTTCATTGATGCATGCATTCTTTCACTGATGGTGGAGAGGTCATGTGACAAAGACAGTCCTTTATGCTATTCTATTTTCGTATAGGTGCTTCACTTTTAGAAGTGCTGTAATGCCCCAAATTTCCTAATAAGGTTTAGGACCTTGATTAGGAGGTCGGGAGGACCATAATTGATTTATTAAGTTATTAAATGATTATATGCATGTTTAGGTGTATCAAATATGCATGTGAACCCATTTTTGAGTAATTTGGTGATTTTTATATTTTGGTCATTTCGGGCATATTTGGCATATATGTGATATGTGTGTGGAGCCTTATTATTATTTGGTTATGCTAGGGTTACTCAACACGAGACGATCCTAGGAGGTAAGCTAGTGGGAAAGTCACAACGAGATTTATACTTGACTCGGAGTGAGTCAGTGGGTATTTAGTGCATTACCGAGTTATTGGGTAATTGGAATAAATATTTGATGATAAATTGGGAGTTAGTAAGATAAGGGGGAAATTCTAGAGGTTTTGACTATTTTTCCCCCGGGGACGTTTTCGGGACCCCGAGCGTTAGGATTTGTTTGAGGCTACTTAATCTTGAAGTAACCAGTTAAGAAATAAAAAGAACGTTCAGAACGTTCTCTCTCCCTCAAAGTTCCATTTTCGTCTCCCAATCGCATTTTCGAATGAAACTTGAGTTCTAGAACTCGGATTCAAGCGAGGATTGAGGCATAGCGATCCTATGAAAGATTAGAAGCTTATTAGCAGGAGGATTTAGTTGGGAAACAACTCAATCGGAGGTAATTCATGTTTTATGTTCTAAGTTTATAAAGTTTTTAAGCATGAATTGGACTTTGTGTTTTGATGAGTTTTTGATTGAATTGAAGCTTGAATTTTGTTGGTTTTAGATCATGGGGATGTGTTGGGAACTGTGATTTTTGAGTTTGGAGATGTCTGGATAGGTTTTTGGAAGGTTAAAAATGAGGAAAAATGGTTGGTTCGAGGTTGGGCCGCGGCCCAAGCTTGAAGGAGGAGGAGGCTCTGTCAGGGGGGCAGATCGCGACATGGTGTATGGAGGGCTGCGACACTTAAGGGAAAAGTTGCTCAGAATTGTGTTTTTGTCATGGGAATTTAACTCTAAGGGCCTGGAATCGATCTTACTACCTAGTTTAGTGGGATTTGACGTCCTGGAGGCTTGGGTTGGGTTTGAAAGTATTTATTTACTCATTTTGATGAGGTTTCATATTATGGTTGTGACTAGGTTATCACTAGGGGCTTGAAATAAGGATCATGCTTGTGGCTCGTTTATTGGTAACCTGTGCTTGGACCAAAGGTAAGAAAACTGCACCCCATATGTGACATGCATGGTTATTATTGAGGCATGTCGAGTGTTCAATTGTGATGCACAAGAAACATGTGATTAGGGCATGCCATGAATATTGAATATGAGATTGATCAGAGCTTGAATCTCTATGTTTGTGCATGATCATAATTATGCTAGCAACTGTTAAGTAAGCATGCTGAATGCCCTACATTTGGATATTTGACATATGACATATGCAATGGTGTCAGTATTAGCTGTGAAGCTGTGACTTACTTGTCAAGTTCGCAGTAGTACTGAGCACTGGTCACCTGGTATTGACTAAAAAGTCAAGAACGGCATAAGCGTCATGAATGCAGAGCCGATAAAAGATTAGATCTAATCGACATCTGCATTGAAGGACTCAAATGAGCATTAATGTCGGACCGACCTCAAGTTCGATGAAAATTATAAGCGCTTGTTTAGCCAAAGGCTAGTTACTTAGAGCAAGGGCCAGAGAGCCCCAGTGGCTATTTAGTCACATGGCTATGGGTGTTGAGCCCGAATGACTTACCCTGCAGTCACTCATTTGATTTGAGCCAGGGCTAGAGAGCCCCAGTGACTGTTTAGTCACATGGCTATGGGTGCTAAGCACAAGTGACTACCTCGCCACATGACTGTGGGTACTGAGCCCCGTAGTGACTTGTTTGTCAGTCACTCATCTGATTAGAGCCATTTCTAGAAAGCCCAGGTGACTGTTTTGTCACATGGCTATGGGTGCTGAGTGTGGCGTGCTGCCCCTTTGGCACACGCACATGGGGCCATTTTGTAAATGAGCATGCCTTGGTGCTTGATCATTAGTCAAGTCTTGCACCAAGCATCCTCATGGGATAGGGTAGTGGCAGTTTTGTAATATTGCATATGTCTTCCAGACAAAAATCATATATGTTCCTGGGAAGACTTTATTTCCCTAGAAGGCTCCTTAGGGGGAGGTGACCTGGTGACTTAGGGAAGCAACATGGCCATCAGCAGATAGGGGCCAAAGATGCGTACTCCCTTGCCCTATCAAGGCTATATATTAATGAAATAACATTTATCCATACTTGCCCCTGTGTGCTTCCTTGTTGCTTATGTGTTACTTATTTGTTATCTTCGTTGGGCCATTGTGTGCCACTTGCCTTGTTGTATGCTTTGTGTTGTCTGGATGTTCCTAGGAATGACTTGCTTTGTGTGTGCTCATACTTCGTTATTCCCCGTTGCATGTCCGAGATGTGTATGTGGCTAACTGCTGAGTTTGTTTGCCTGTAGGTGTGTGTTGTAGGCTGACTTGCTAGCTTGAAGAATCTGCAAATGCCGCACGTTCCGTCTAGTTGGAGTACCCAAATAGCCGGCCCGTGACACTGAGCCCCGTAGTGACTTGCTTGTCAGTCACTCATTATGGTTAAACAAAACCTTGAAGTGATATTGACTCATCTGTTCAGGGCTATAAGCTTTGCATGATCATAGTAATCATCATATGCATGGCTGTGGGTGCTGAGCCCCGTGGTGACTTGCTTGTCAGTCACTCATTATGGTTAATGGAACCACCAGTATTAAATCACTAATCTGATTAGGATTGACTTGATAGTCATCCAATCAGGAGGGCAGGATTTCTTATCCTAGATTCCCCAGCATTATCTGAGGTTATTTGCATGCTTGAATAAAGCTATATTTGCTAGGCATGCCAGATATGATTTGATGTCATGGTATGACTATTCATGAGCATATTGAGTTTTCTTGCTGGGCTTCGGCTCACGGGTGCTATGTGGTGCAGATAAAGGCAAAAGAAAGCTGGACCATCCTTGAGTTGGAGAGCTAAGGTGACGATTTGTACATATGCGGCTGCTCGACCACCACGGTCGAGGTTTGAAAGAGGAACTAGGGTTAAACCTTGTTTTGCCGCTTAGATTGTCTGGTTGTAAATATTTTCTTGTAATGAACCTTTAAATTATATATTTTGGGTTCCCAATGTATACAGTAAACGTTCTAATGAAACGTTATATCTTACCGAAAAATTTTAATCCCTAAACCGCTAATCATACTTAGTTACACGATTATGGCCAAATGACTCGATTAGCGAGTTTAGCACTATTTAAAAGGCACACCAGAACGGTCCCTGGAGTTTAGGGCGTTACAACTTGGTATCAGAGCGAGCCAAGGTTTATGGGTTCCTGAAGACAAGTTGGGCATGTACACTCGTCACTGAAGATATCTTCACTTAGGGAATGGTAACTATTTATGTAGTTATGTGCTTAACTTCTTAAATAGATTGTAAATGCTTTACCTGCACATTGTATTAGGGAGCAAGAGATTCTGATAGAGCCTGGCTCTTGACTGTATGATTATATGCTCCGTGAATATATATTTGAATGTGATCATATGATTACCTGCTCCATGAACATATATAATTGTGATATTTGCATGCTGGAGTTAGAGCCATGGTATGAATGTTGGAAGAGCAGGGATTCTGATTGATGTATGAATGCCATGGGCATGATTTAACACTACAGTGGTTTGAAAATGTGGTGTAGTAAGATTGTTCCAGCGGGAAAAGCTCTTGATATGCTCATCATGATTAATGGGTCAAGTTATTGACTGCAGACTCAATCAGCAGATTTGTATGCAAGGAAAATAATGAGGCCTAGTGGTGGTTATACTGAGGCTGGGAGTTTCAGTCAGGGGTTGAGTTCTTCATCTTCCCCTCAGAATTTCCAGCAAATGTTTTCAGGTTTGCAATTAAGATTGCAGAGGCAGGAGGAAGAGATTAGGTGTTTGAAGCAACAACATAATCTGTTGGGGAACACCTCCTCCTTTGTTATGCCAGGAGTGGCACCAATTTTGGCTCAGCCTAGGGTTGAGAGCAGATGAGAATTTCTTTGTGGAAGATTCCAGGAGTATTACCCTCCAGTCTTCGAGGGAGGCCTAGATCCATTCGAAGCTGAGCAATGGATGGGCATTATCAGTTCCATTCTTGACGGTATGGGGCTAGTAGGTCATAATAGGGTGATCTGTGCTACATATGTATTTCGGGATGATGCCCGGACATGGTGGGAAGTAGTATCCCAAACATGAGACACAGCTGTGATGGATTGGAAAGAATTTAGGCAGCTGTTCAATGAAAGATATTACTATGATGCATCCAAGACTGCTAAGATAAATGAGTTTGTGAGTCTCGTTCAGGGAAAGGCATTAATAATCGAGTATGTTAAAAGATTTGATGGGTTGGCCTAGTTCGCTTTTGACATGGTACCCACAGATGTAGCTCGGAAGGAAAGGTTTATTCAGGGGCTAAATTCCAAAATAGCTCAGGGCATTAGAGTTTCCCCAGTGCATGAAATCTCTACTTATGCTCAGGTGGTAGGAAAGGCTCTTGCTGTGAGAGAGTAGTAAATCAGATTGAGCAAGAAAGTGCTGGAGAGCACGGATCTCAGACAATGATGCCTCCACTGGTTAGAGCAAGCAAGAATGAAAACTGGAAGACTTATCCAATATGTGCTCGGTGCAAGAGGCGTCATCTGGGAGAATGCCGAGTAAGGGCATGTTTCTTATGTAAAATAGTTTGGCATTTCAAGAAGGATTTCCCAAGGCTAAGAAAGGATGAGCAAAAGGGGATGGAGAACTCGACTGCAGCTCGAGTGTTCATTCCGATGCAGTCAGAGACTAAGACTGACACTAGTTCCTCAAGGGTGGCAGGTCAGCTTTCTAGTTCTTATTTTTGTATTGTGCTGACTAGTTTTGGTATCATGTTGTTTCTTTGTTTGATGCTTCTTGAGAGGGATAGAGTTGTTATGCAGATTACATGGTCATGTTATGATGGGAAATTAAGACTATATTGGTGACTTAAAAGATGAGTTTGATTATGATGAAAAGGACTCATCAGTGGTTTGGATAGAGCTGGTTATGACTGGCTTTGGTATGATCTTCGATATGGATTGGTTAAGTAATTTTGGGGGCAATGCTAAATGGTAAGGAAAGGATAGTAACTCTTGGGTTTGAGAGTCGAAAGCCTTGTGAAAGTTGGCATTGTGCATGGATTTGGTATGCTTAGGATATCGGTATTGAGAGCTTTTATTGCAGGGAGATGCATAGAACTATTAGCGAGTGTGGTGGATACCACTTAGATTGTGCCAGTGGGATCAGGACAGACTGGATTGGTCTATGAGTTTCTGGATGTGCTTCTAGGGGACTTGTCAGGGTTTCCTATACGTGAAGAGATAGAATGGTGATTTGATTAGTACCAGGGATGGAATCAGATTTAGGGCACTGTATTGAACGACTCAGCAGAGTTGTAAGAATTAAAGGTTCAGTTATTGAGTAAGATGGTGTACTCCAAGGTAGATCTTTGATCTGGTTATTACCAGCTAGAGATCAGGGGGAAAGTTATATAGAAGATTGTTTTTATATCAGATAAGGGCACTGGGAGTGCTGAGTTATGTTTGAGAGTTTGATTAATGTTGAGTGTCTTGATGAATTAGATGGACAGAGCATTCAAAGGATTATTTGAATGGGATTTGTGATCGTCTTGGACGATGGTATTGTGATGTATTTCTTGCGGAGATTTTCCAAGGTCAAGGAACGCCTCAGTAGGCAGGAGTTTCCTTGGATGGGCAGGATATTACACGTACTATGTGAAAGCGTTATGAGTTTTCTTACAGATTAGAATCAATTGGTAGGTTCTTATGACACCTCAGTGATAGGGAGAAGTGATTGCTTATGCAACATGTTGGTTAAAGGATCTGACCAAAACTAGAGTAGAGTTCTGGTGGGCCAGGTGGCTAGTTTTATGCTTGAGATTATCATTTCGGAAAGGATCAAAAGGAAAACAATTAAGTGAACCACAGTTAGGAAAGATTGAGTGGAAAGTCTTAGCTGGATTAGCTAAGGATTTTTTAGTGTCAGGTATGAATTTATTGAGGTATAAGGATCGGATTTGGAATCCGATGGACATTGGGATTAATTGGGAGATTATGGATGAATCTCATGCTACTCTCTTATTCTCTTAATTCAGGCATCATGATAGTGTACCAGAGATTGAAAACTTCATATTGATGGCCTGAGATGGAGAGGAACATAATGGAATACATGGTAAAGTTCTTAACCTGTTAGCATGTCAAATCAGAATATCATAAATCAGTAAGGCCATTGTAGCCTTTGAGTATTTTATTATGGAAATAAGAAAACATCACGATGGGTTTCGTGGTGGGATTTCCCAGGTTAGTGGGTCAGTATGAGTTTGCATTGGGTCATTATGGACCAGTATTCAAGTGAGTTCATTCCTATCAGTAAGAGTAAATAACACAATTGATCAGTATTCAGATCTCTCTGTGTGAGAGATAATTTGCCTTCTTGAGAATTCAAGGTCTGTCTTATCAGATGAGGACTCTTTTTTTTACTTCCAAGTTTTGGGGAAAGTGGCAGAAGGCAATAAGTATATAGATGGAATTCAGTACATTTTATTATTCTCAAACTGATGGTAAATCAGAGAGAGAAAGAGAGTTGTCCAGTATTGGAAAGGTACCTTATGAGATGAGATATGTTTGAGAATGTTTGGCACCCGTTCATTGGAATGAGATGGGTGAGGTGTTGATTTTGGATCCTGAGGTAGTTCAGGGGACCATTGAGATTATTAGAGGTTAGAGCTTGGATGCTCACTTCTCAGAAAAAATGGAAAAGTTTTACTGAATTGAAAAGTAGGAACATGGAGTTCTAGAAGATTGTATTCAAGTATCACCATGGAAAGGGGTGAGGAGATAAGGGCAAGTTGAGCCCTAGATTATTCTGACTGTTTGAGTCATGGATAGGACTGGTCAGGTTGACTTTGGATCGGCCTTATCTTTGGCACTGTCAGTTGTATACAATGTATTTTATATTTCCATGCTGAGGACATGGGTTAAAAGAAACTCATGAGTTGAGTTATGAGAATCTAGAGATCTGAGGCTAAGTTATTCTGTAAGGAATAGCCAGTCCAGATATGAACAAAAAGAATAATATTCTGAGGAAAAAAGTTATACCTTGGGTTAAGATAATGATACAGAAACAGTGAGGTCGAGGGAATGACCTGGGAAACTGGAATCAGTTGTGCGGAATTTATATTCTGGGCAGTTCAGATAAATTTCGAGGACGAAATTTCTGTAAGGAGGGGATAGTTATAATGCCCCAAATTTCCTAATAAGGTTTAGGACCTTGATTAGGAGGCCGAGAGGGCCATAATTGATTTATTATGTCATTAAATGATTATATGCATGTTTAGGTGTATCAAATATGCATGTGAACCCATTTTTGAGTAATTGGGTGATTTTCATATTTTGGCCATTTCAGGCATATTTGGCATATATGTGATATGTGTGTGCTGCCTTATTATTATTTGGTTATGCTAGGGTTACTCAGCACGAGACGATCTTAGGAGGTAAGCTAGTGGGAAAGTCAACAGGATTTATACTTGACTCGGAGTGAGTCAAGGGGTATTTAGTGCATTATCGGGTTATTGGGTAATGAGAACAAATATTTAATGATAAATTTTTAGTTAGTAAGATCAGGGGGAAATTCTTGAGGTTTTGACTATTTTACCCGCAGGGACGTTTTCGGGACCCCGAGCGTTATGATTTGTTTAAGGCTACTTAAGCTTGAAGTAACCTGTTACGAAATAAAAAGAACGTTCTTTCTCCCTCAAAGTTCCATTTTCGTCTACCGGTCACATTTTCCAAGGAAACTTGAGTTCTAGGACTCGGATTCAAGCGAGGATCGAAGCATAGCGATCCCAGGAAAGATTAGAAGGTTATTAGCCGTAGGATTTAGTTGGGAAACAACTCAATCGAAGGTAATTCAAGTTTTGTGTTCTAAGTTTATAAAGTTTTTAAGCTTGAATTGGACTTTGTGTTTTGATGAGTTTTTGATTGAATTGAAGCTTGGGTTTTGTTGGTTTTGGATCATGTGGATGTTTGGAAACTTTGATTTTTTAGTTTGGAGATGTTTGATAGGTTTTTGGAAGGTTTTAAAAGGTTAAAAGCGAGGAAAAATGGCTGGTTCGAGGTTGGCCCCCAGCCCTGTTCTAGGGCGTCGCGGCCTAAGCTTGAAGAAAGAGGAGGAGGCTCTGTCAGGGGGGCGGGCTGCGGCATGGTGTATGGAGGGTCGCGACACTTAAGGGAAAAGTTTCCCAGAATTGTGTTTTTGTCATGGGAACTTAACTCTAAGGGCCTGGAATCGATCCTACTACCTAGTTGAGTGGGATTTGATGTCTCAGAGGCTTGGGTTGGGTTTGAAAGTATTTATTTACTCATTTTGATGAGGTTTTATATTATGGTTGTGACTAGGTTATCACTAGGGGCTTGAAATCAGGATCGTGCTTGTGGCTAGTTTATCAGTAACCTGTGCTTGGACCAAAGGTAAGAAAACTGCACCCTATAAGTGACATGCATGGTTATTATTAAGGCATGTCGAGTGTTCAAATGTGATGCATGTGATGCACGAGAAACATGTGATTAGGGCATGCCATGAATATTGAATATGAGATTGATCAGAGCTTGAGTCTTTATGTTTGTGCATGATCATAATTATGAGCAACTGTTAAGTAAGCATGCTGAATGCCCTACATTTGGATATTTGACATATGATATATGCAATGGTGTCAGTATTAGCTGTGAAGCTGTGACCTACTTGTCAAGTTCGCAGTAGTACTGAGCACTGGTCACCTGGTATTGACTAAAAAGTCAAGAACGGCATAAGCGTCATGAATGCAGAGCCGATAAAAGATTAGATCGAATTGGCATCTGCATTGAATGACTCAAATGAGCATTAATGCCGGACCGACCTCAAGTTCAATGAAAATTATAAGCGCTTGTTTAGCCAAAGGCTAGTTACTTAGAGTAAGGGCAGAGAGCCCCAGTGTCTGTTTAGTCACATGGCTATGGGTGTTGAGCTCGAATGACTTACCCAGCAGTCACTCATTTGATTTGAGCCAGGGCTAGAGAGCCCTAGTGACTGTTTAGTCACATGGCTATGGGTGCTGAGCACAGGTGACTACCTCGCCACATGACTGTGGGTACTGAGCCCCGTAGTGACTTGTTTGTCAGTCACTCATCTGATTAGATCCATTTCCAGAAAGCCTAGGTGACTGTTTTGTCACATGGCTATGGGTGCTGAGCCCCATAGTGACTTGCTTGTCAGTCACTCATTATGGTTAAACAGAACCTCGAAGTGATATTGACTCATCTGTTCAGGGCTATAAGCTCTGCATGATCATAGTAATCATCATATGCATGGATGTGGGTGCTGAGCCCCGTGGTGACTTGCTTGTCAGTCACTCATTTTGGTTAATGGAACCACTAGTGTTAAATCACTAATATGATTAGGATTGACTTGATAGTCATCCAATCAGGAGGGCAGGATTTCTTATCCTAGATTCCCCAGCATTATCTGAGGTTATTTGCATGCTTGAATAAAGCTATATTTGTTAGGCATGCCAGATATGATTTGCTGTCATGGTATGACTGTTCATAAGCATAATGAGTTTTCTTGCTGGGCTTCGGCTCACGGGTGCTATGTGGTGCATGTAAAGGCAAAAGAAAGCTGGACCATCCTTGAGTTGGAGAGCTTAGGTGACGATTTGTACATATGCGGCTGCTCAACCACCACGGTCGAGGTTTGAAAGAGGAACTAGGGTTAAACCTTGTTTTGCCGCTTAGATTGTCTGGTTGTAAATATTTTCTTGTAATGAACCTTTAAATTATATTTTTTGGGTTCCCAATGTATACAGTAAACATTCTAATGAAACGTTATATCTTAACGAAAAATTTTAATCCCTAAACCGCTAATCATACTTAGTTACACGATTATGGCCAAATGACTCGATTAGCGAGTTTAGCACTGTTTAAAAGGCACACCATAACAGTCCCTGGAGTTTAGGGCGTTAAAAGTGCCATATACTTTTGTCAAGAAGGTAAATAAACTTTCTAAAGGTATTATTTAAAATAATTATTGTAAATGTTTGGATATTTGTATAGAAACTGTGTGACAAAATATTTTAGAGAACCATAGTGAGGGGTGTGTTCAGTATATTCTTTCTTTTTCATGTTCTTTAATTTGTAACTTACATGTGATTGCGAGTAGTTGTAGTGTAGCTATATACATGTGTGCATGCTAAATACATCTTTTTGGTGACCTTTGGTCAAGGTTTGACTTGCTTTTGTTATTTTTTTTTCCTTTGCGTATTTGTTATTTAACTTAGCATATGTATTTGTTTTGGTCAGGGTTTGACTTGTGTAGTATTGTACTGGCTAATTTTCTTTGTATGTTGAGTGTATTTATTGTTATTGATTCTTGTTGCTTTCCCTTGGTTAGGAGAAGCACTTTGTATTAAAAAAAAACCAAACAAATGCATATGGAAGGCCTAGCTTGATCAACTATATGCATTATTTTTGCATGTATTTCCAGGTTGTGTATAAGAAAGTTTGTTTTCTTCTGTAACTTAGCATATGAGATTTGGGGTATGGATTTCTTTTAAATAAAAAGAGTCAAACTCTATGGAATGTTGCTACAATAACTACTTTCTGATCTGTATTGAAAGCAAGCATGCAAGATGAAAAGAAAAATGGATTGGCAGAGCATCAAAACAAGTACTATAAAAGTTAAAAATACTATATATGCATACATTAATTTATATATAAAATTTAGTTTCATATAATTTAAATATTATATATATACTACTATTGTTATTTTATTTTGAAAAGTCTAAAAAGAAAGAAAAATAAATATGTTGATTGTATGCTATACTGGCTGAGTAAGTCTCTCTCTATATATATATGTATATATAAATGTTAGTATTTGACTATCTCAAAATTTATAAATACTGAGAATGTATGAAATTATTGTACTACTATGCAGACCATTTGATATAATAATAACACACAAAACTGTTTAGTTAAAATTAAATGTTTGGATAGGATCTAAAAGGATTGGATTAACATAATTAGCAAGAGCACAAGTATCTATTCTAGATTCTTATTTTCTTCTTTGCTTATTTTTATCGTTTGCCTCACTAGTTGCTTTATCTCACTTAAATTTTCAATGAAAGATTTTAACATATAAGAATTGCAATTGCTTGTACAGTTTCGAGAGGATTGGATCTACAAACACTTTGATGCTGCAAACAAAAATGAAGAAGGCAGAGTTGAACATAAATGAAAAGGGTTTGATATCTGCTTTACAACACTTGAATCTTATCAAATTGAATGGATGTTGTATTGAAGAAAAGCAGCTGTAGTTGGTTTATGAATAATTGCCTTGCTCATTCTCTATTTGGTAAGCTTATATTCTGTATTCGTCTCCCTTTCTATGGAAAAATACTTTGCTACTTTGATGAATTTATTGAATATCTTTTATATTTAAAAGGCCATGAAGAAGGTCAACTATCCATTCGCATATTCTATTAAAAAACATTTGTTATGTGTATTCTTAAAGCTCATGCATGGTACTTAATTCTTTCTATAATTTTTGCAATTTCAAGCATTCATGTATATGTGTATTGATTGATGTTTGCATTCATATGAAGAAATTTTTTTGAATCCGTGACACTTTTATTTGCTGCCATATATGATATGTCCTTAATTTAATTTTCTACTGCAAAAAATTCAAGATAGTGTTTTGGCTAATGATGGATTCTTTTTACTTATTGTAAACTATGATAATGCATGTAGATATGCCATATATAATATGATTTTATTGTATTTTGTGTCGTAGTCCATAAAACTGTCAAAAGACCCATGTAAGGAAGTCTCTTTTATATAATCTTTTAGGTAGCCAATATAGCGATAGGAGATTCATCTTTTATATAATCTTTTGAATTTGCTTGAGGCTCTTTACAATCCTCAATCAAATATATGTTAATGCATTTAATATATATATATATATTGAATATCTACAATGTCATTATTCCATTATTAATAATGTTCTAATCTTTGATAATATTTGAATGGTTTTAATTTTCTAGTTTCACAATTTTGGTTTAGAGGTGAACTAAGTTTCTAAATAGATATTCTTTTTTTGAAACACTAAATTTGGTACTGTTTTCTTTTAGTTATTATGTGTTTGGTTGTCAATGCTAAATTATTAAAGTATCTATGACAAATGGAGATATTTGGTTCTTGGAAGGTACTAAGTACTTGGGATTTTCCTGTTTGAAAGTAAAAAATGTAGAGAAATTTTTTATGTTGTTCCTTGAGAAATGTTTGATATGCTCTGTTTTTCATATACTCTTGGAAAAAAGATAGTGGCTTCAATATTCTTCAAATCAAAATTGGCTGCTTCAGCTGTTTTGCACTGCACCCTCAGCTGCTTCGGTTATTTTGCACTGCACCCTCAGCTACACATATATAATTATAAGTTTGAATCTTATAAGACTAAAATGCTTCTTGTTATTACTCTAATCCTAGTTTTGCTTTCTGTTTTAGTTTTAATTTGTTATTATAAAGAAAAAATCACCCATTGCTTTTACTTGATTACTTTAGAGTATATTTTCCATGTGTACTCTGTTTCTCTTTGCATAATTCATATACTGGAAGTTGTAGAACTAAATTGATTGAACTCAATTGTATGAATTCTATTTCACTAGTTCAAACATGTGTTCTTTGTTATCTATTTCTTCATCCTTTTTAGAATCAATTTGTCAATTTGATTCCTATAACTAATTAAATATGCTTGTAGTAAAGCACTTGAGATTCATTTGTATTTTGTGTCATTTTAATTTTTCTATAAATGGAAACTAATTAGAAATTTTTTAAGAACTAGACTTCACACATAAATAAATTGTTTTACACTTGATTCTAAATTCGAGAGTTTGATTTTGAAGTTAGCACTTTTTTTATTATTGGATTTCCACATAAAGGTGGTATCTATTAATGAGGATTGTGCATCAACAACAAAAATGGTAGATGTAATTTTAGATACTATGAATAATTGTTGTATGTAATTGAATTTTGTTAGCTCTTATTTGTGTTTTTACAAGAGAGATAGGTATTTGTATGGGAAGGGATTGTTGATAAAGGCAACTATTGTTGAGAAATTCTCATTAATTTTTTGTTGCCATCATCTTGGATTGAATATTCATTTATACTAATTATAAATAATTTTGATTTATAGATATTTTTTTGTTGTTTTATTTTATATAAATAAGTGGAAATTTTTTATTTTATTTCTGGTATGATATTTAGCAATAGTTAATAACTGTCATCGTAGAGAGCAATTATGACAACTAAAAACTGTCGGCGTAGAGAGTAATTACGATAGTTAAAAACTGTTGGGGTAGGGAGCAATTACGACAGTTAAAAACTGTTGGCGTATGGAGCAATTACGATAGTTAAAAACTATTGGCGTAGAGAGCAATCACGACAGTTAAAAACTGTCGGTGTAAAGAGAAATCACGACAGTTAATAACTGTTGGCGTAGAGAGCAATCACGACAGTTACAAACTATCGGTGTACCTACCCCTACGCCGACATAAGCAAATACGACAGTTAGCCAACTGTCGTCGTTGCTCAACAGGGATAGTTAAAAACTGTCGGGAAAACCCGATTTTGTAGTAGTGGAGCTTATGAAACTTAGTGAACCCTAGTTTGCTGATCGCAAGTTTCAAAATTTACATCAATTACATCACTAAGTGGATGTAGGTTATTATCAATTTCTGGGGCCGAACCACTATTAAATCTTTGTGTCATTTAGTTCTTGCATTTAGCTTATTAATTCTTATCATTTTTAGTGACTCCGTGTCATTGGCTAAATCACTAGTTAACATTTTGGTACTTTCATTGAGAGCTGAACTCAAGAACATCAGGATAAACAATGGAAAAAACCTCCAGGAAAGAGGGTTAGACGGGGCAGACATCTGAAAGTATACCAAATCAACCTCCTCGACAAGATGTAGCAGAGGACGAGCCACAAGTGGAACTGGAAGAGGAAGAGATGAATGTTGAAATATTGCGTACAACTTTGATAGTATTGCAAGAGGAATTAGCTACTATGAAAGATAATCAAGAGAATGTGGCTGAAATGATGGCTGCAACAAATGGAGATTGACCGGCAGCACCAAGAACCGAATGAGCGGTAGGCCGACATGGATCGCCGATAGAGAGACACCGCGACAGCTTTAGAAGCAGCCATTCAGTTGGCTCGAGGACAACCTGCACCGACTTCTCAACCAGATCAGCCACCAAGCTCTCACCCTCGCCAAAATTCGTAGTCAAACCATCCCTAGTATCATCACAATCCACCACATCCAAGGATTCCGCAAAGACTAGAGCAACCTCCCACTGCTCGGCAGGAAAGACCAACCCAAAATCGTGACAGATGCAACGAGCAGCAACCACCCTCTCGCTCTGTTCGGGATAACGTCCAACAACATGGGAAGAATAGGGAAGAGCAGCATCCCAAAAGCCCTAGACATCAAACAGCTGGGGAACAGAACATTCCTGACAAAGGAAAACGTCCCTCAGAAATTAGAAGACAGGTTGACTCAGGCTCTGCAGTCCGAGGTCCCCCACAACATAGTAATGTTAGAGGACCTAACGATGAACGCAGGTCCCCACCTATTTATTGAGATGGACCAGAAAGAAGAAAGGGGAGCAGTTCATACAGCAGGTCGCACACTCATAGGTCACAATTCAGAGATGGGCATGACTACAATGAGGCATACTCTGGTAGGAGGAACAATGGTCGGCAGCAGGAGGAGAGAGACGGTCAGAAAAATCCTCCGCCAATGGAGAATCGACCGACAAGCCAAAATGCTGGGGGACAACCTAAACAACCCAATGTCTTTGACTGACTAGGTGCATGCGAGCAGAGATATAGGGATGAAGATCTAAGGTAAGTACTCAATAATCGAAGGGAAAGACATGACGAGTACTTCCCCCGGCCCCAGCCGCTCCAGCAATACCGGATGTTGTACAGGCTTAAATAGATGCCTTGAATTAGGTCATGCAGCAGCTAGTCAGGAATAAAATGTCCCACATAGAGCATGATCGAATAAAGGGCACCCCATTCTTTAATAAAATTGTTGTGGCAGAAATCCCGAGCAAATTCAAAATGTCAGTTTTATCCAACTTCAAGGGAGGAGAAGATCCAACATCTCACGTGAACAAGTATGAGATACAAATGGACATCCAAAAGGTGTCCAAAGATGCTCGATGTAGGATTTTTCCTGCCACTTTGTCTGAATCTGCTTAGGAATGGTATTTCAAGTTCCCTCCGGCCAGTATAGTTTCTTGGGAGATGTTCATGAAGGAGTTTTATGGACAGTTTTATGCTGGTCGAATACATCCAACAGAGGCTAATTAGCTGGTCAACATTCGAAACAAGGAAGGAGAAACTCTCAAGGAGTATATAAAGCGGTTTATGTGAGTGGCTGCTCAGGCCAAAACTGTTGGAGACGAGGGAAGGATGATGGAAATCACAGCTGGAGTGCAACGCCATTCTTTCCTCTGGAGTAGTCTATGGAAGAATGGAGTCAAAAGCAGTCAAGAATTTCTGGATCGAGCACATAAATATATCAACTCGAGGAGGCCATAGCCAATGATGGAAAGTCCCCAAAGGCCGACAAGGGTAAGAAAGAAGACCCAACCAAAGCCGCTAGTGGGTCTGGTAAACCCAACGACAACAACAAAAGAAACAATAAGAATGGGGGGAAATGGCTAACACTGAACTAGTGATGTCTTATAGCAAGCGACCCAAAAAAAATAGATATGAACCAAAGTTCACCAATTACACTGCCGTGGTCGATAGCTAAGCTAAAGTGTATCAGGCTAGTCATACCACAGTTCCTTTTAGGCGACCAACCCCGATCAAGAAAGACATATCCAAAAGGGATACGACCAAGTTTTGTCGTTTTCACAATGAATATGGCCATGATACCAACGAGTGTAACTAGCTCAAGGACGAGATTGAGTTCCTTATTCGACAAGGACATCTGAGGAGATATGTACGAGCAGGAGGAAGTTCTCAGCAAGAGGCTCATGGAGGCAATGAGCAGGCACCTATACGCCAACGCTCGCCTCCCCTACAACCAACTCCTGTCCCTGGTACATTGTTGACTATCTGGGGAGGACAACATATATCAGGCTAGGGATCTTAAGATGGTTTCTTATTTAAACAAGGTGAAGGATGTAGAGTCCAAGAACTTTACTTAGCTAGTTATTTAGTAGTATTATAGTATGTTTAGTATTATCTTTGTAACTGTGGATTTTTGGTTCAGACCGGGAATTATTTGGACACTCATAGTAGTACTTATAGATTTTCTAAGTTTAATCTATAGTTTAAGAATATTAAGTATAACCTAAGGTTTGATTAATGTGACTGATATTAAGGATTATATTTATTATATTATAAGGTTTAGACATCAACCAATAGGATTTTAAGCACATGATATGAATGGTGATTAAGGATTAAGTATTTTTGAGGATTAAATTTAATAAGGAGTAAAGTTTGAATGTTATAGGATCAGTCAGCAGCTTTGAGTACGTTGAGGGCTTAGTCAAGGCTGTTTACTCCATTCAAACTTAGCTAAAATTGTGTAATTTCGTGTTTAATTATTCAGCGTATGCTGATATATCGCAGCTATAGGGGGCGATATATCGCAGCACGTAGATACGGAAAACACGAGACGATGCACGGTCGCCTCGGGCATACTAGCCCAGGCGATATATCGGCTACAGGGGGCGATATATCGCCTCCTCCAGCATAAATTCAAACTCTTTTGAATTCATTTCCTTTCAGCCATTCAAACTCCTTCAACAGTCCAGCATCTTTTGAACGAGTCTTCAGCCTCTGCTGAACGATTATTCAAATGATTTTCACCTAAAAAGCCATTATTTTTATTCAAGTAAAATCAAGATACTTTCATTCCCAAACTCTATAAATAGGACCTAGTACCCAGCCATTTCTTCACCTTTTACTCTAAGTTCAGAAGCTGCTAGTGCTAAGTAAGTGCGAGAGTGTAAACACCTGGTTTGGGAAAATCATAAGCTTAAACATCATAAGCTTATCAAACACTTTGGGAAGTGAGATTCGTTAGTATTTCGGTTGTGGTTAGATTGATCTTGCAAGTCTTTGAGGTAAACCCAAAACTCTAGTTCATTTGATTTATGTTATGTTTCCCTTCTCTTAGTCTTCTACTCAGTTTCCTAACCTCATTCTTATTTTGGTTAGGGAATCCAAGTTCTTAAGCACATAAGTTGTGGTAAGCATATTTTTTTTAATGGTTTAGTCTTCCTATTCATTTTCATTTCTTCTTCTTAAGACCCACTCTTCCTCATATGGTTTTAGGAGTGTTCCAAAAGTCCCAACTCAGTCCATTATATCCCGGTAACTTTGGTAAGGAAAATAGGCTAGAATCTATATGTTTATGTTTATGTTATCTTATGTGTTATGTTATGTTATGTTATGAATATGTTATAAATGTGTTTGTTGTAGGCTTGGGCTTATGCCCTATTTGACTAACAAGACCCCAAAAAGATTGTGGGCATATGCCTATTTAGCTGGTAGGACCCCACTAATCTCATGGGCATAAGCTTGTTTAGTCTATGGGACCCCAAGTAATAATGGCCATTATAATAAGTGTATTATGTGTTATGATATGTCTTTACGTAATTATGAAATTGATGTGTATGACTATGTGTTAGATTTTTCCTTGCTGGGCATTAGGCTCATTCCTTTCTGTTTATGTGCAGGAAATAAGCTTTAGAGGCGGAAAGATTCGTGACGCTTAGAGGATGTGTATCGATGGTGAATGGAGTCAAGGGGCCGAGCGTTATTCGATTCGAGGATGTAGTCTCATTTTATCTTATATGGTTTTATATGTATTTTCCGCATTTCTTATGTAATTCACTTCATTTTAATCATGTTTTGTTTTTAAAGACAATGGGATCCCAAATCCTTCTTAGTATTCTGTTTATTTGTAAATAACTCTTATTTTGCAAGTTACTTAATAAAATTATGGTATTTTCGTAAAAATGTAAGTTTTATGTATAGTTTCGTTAATGGTCCAAATAGTCTAGATTAGTGGGTCATTACAAAGGATTTACTAGGACAGTTTGAGAAGTATACTCTCCAGCAAGTACCTCGCGTCCAGAATTCAAACATCGATGCCTTAGCGAAGTGAGCAAGAGCCAAAGATGTTGACAATTTGAGCATAGTACCAGTCGAACATTTATTGGCACCAAGCATTCAAGCAGAAGAATCCTGGCTAGTAATACAAGTTTCCAACACATGGATGACTCCCATCATACAATACATCGAACAAGGATTGTTACCAGCAGATAGGAATAAGGCAAGGACACTTCAATGGCAATCGGCTTAGTTTATCTTATTCTATGGAATCTTATATAGATGAGGATATTCAATGCCTTCATTACGGTGTGTCTCTAAGGGAAAGGATAAGGAATTGATGCAAGAAGTACATGAAGAATTCTGTGGAGATCATGTTGGGGGGCAAAGTTTTTCAAAGAAGGTTCTCCGACAAGGTTATTTCTGGCCTACAATGATCGAAGATTGTATGGAATTCATCAAGAAGTGTGATAAGTGCCAAAAAAATTCCAAGACACCTCGAGCAGCCCCAAATGAGCTTAAACAGATGCAAAGCCCGTGACCATTCGCATTTTGGGGAATTGACCTAATTGGATCCTTGCTTACAGGAAAAGGGAATGTCAAGTATGCAGTAGTTGCTGTCGACTACCTTACTAAGTGGGGTGAAGCTGAGCCACTCGCAATAATCACAACCAAGAAAGTATTGGATTTCATTGTCAAAAACATTGTATGCCGATATGGTTTTCCGAAAAAAAAAATCGTCTCAGATAATGGCACACAATTTGACAGCAACCTTTTCACTGATTTCTGTGAGCGGCATGGTATCACGAAAAGCTTTTCGTCAGTCGTTCACCCACAAGCCAACGAGCAGGTTGAAGCTGTTAATAAAACTCTGAAGGGCACACTGAAGAAAAGGCTTGAAGAAGCAAAGGGAGCGTGGCCTAAACAATTGCTAGAAGTACTCTAGTCTTATAGGACATCTCATCGAACAGCAACAGGCCATACGCCATTTTCCTTGGCTTATGGGTATAAAGCCATGTTACCCATTCAGTTAGATCCACCATCGCATAGAAGGCTGACATACGACCAGAGCATGAACAACCATTTATTAATGGAGTCTTTGGACTTTGTCAATGAAAGGCGCGAGCAGGCTTAACTACAGGTTGCAGCATACCAAAAAATGGTTGCTCGATATTTTAACTCTAAAGTACATGAAAGAAAGTTTAACGTGGGAGATTTTGTACTTAGAAGAGTTTTTCTTAACACTCGCGATCAAGCAGCTTGAGTACTCGGACCAAATTGGGAAGGGTCGTATCAGATTGAAAATATCCTTCAACCATGCACATAAAAACTTGCTCGCTTAAATGGAGATCTCGTTCCTCGCTATTGGAATGGAGAACACATGCGCAAGTATTATTAATGAATAATTCTTTTTAAAGAGTTGGCTTGTATTAATTTTACTTTTTACATGTTTGTGAACAAGGGCTAGCCAGTTAGATGGTTGGTCACTTATAAGAGTAAGATCAATTTTTGATCACTCGTGCAAACACGAATCTTGTCCATTTTATTACGAGAAATAAAAGGAATTGTGCGCAGCCAGTTATTCTTGCAAATTATTGTATCAATTACAAATATTTTCTTATTATAAGTGTTGTTTTGTTATATTATCATTGATTGATCATAAGTATGCGAGCAGTAATGTTCAAACTGTTGGGGTTTTATGCCTTAATTAAAACCCAATATCTTTGTAATCTTATTTTATCATTAATAAAATAATAGAAATCATTTTTTGACAAGGTCAATCACTTTGCTCACATGTTTTATTTTCATGATTATTTGTTTAATATAAACTTCTATTAAATCCCGAGCATATAGCTAATCATATTTATAGTGGCGTAATCACACTGGAATATAAATATTATTATATGTTCAAAATAAGTTAGTCCTAAGATTAGTCAGTGCACAGGATTTACACTGAGTTGCCAATCTACTTACACATTGTAGTGTTATGTTTTTTCCAGAATATTAGCAAAGTAGATAAGATCGGATGTATTTGTTACATCGAACAGGACCGATATTGACAATTGATAGGATAAGTAAACATACCATTATTATCTATTCTAGACATATCATATAGATGACCATAGGTCAATTCAATCTCAATTCTGAGTGGTTAGTATTCTAACTGATTGTATTATTTGAGTTCTTTGACTTGTTCGTTACCAGCTTACCCTATTGACTAGCCCATACTTACATCTTGGGAACTCGGTAGTATAATTGAGTGGGAGTGTTAATCGTAGATATGAACATCTATAGCTTTTGATGAAGAATGGAAATGATGGTTTCCTTTTAGTTTGGTTGAAGGTGCTAAATGATAGAGATCTCATTTCAGTAATTAATATTAGTTTACTAAAATATCATTTACAAGGTAATAATGTTCTATGGATAAAATACAATGAGGGGTAAAACAGTATTTTAGTCTCATCTCATTGTAGACTGTCTATAGAAGATTGAGTGACAATTATGATTGTAACAATGGATAATTAATATCGTATCTATATTTGTTATAGAGCGTTGTATGAATTCAAGAGTGCAATTCCGAGTCTATAGTGGAGTCACGAGGAATTAATAAGTTAGTAAATTTATTTGTTAGATTTATGATAACTTATTGGAGCTTGATTTCATAGGCCCATGGACCCCACTGTACCTTCGATAAAATCACTAAGATAGACTCAATTAATTGATTTAATTATCAATTAGAATTATCAAAGTTGACCAGGTCAATTTTGGATAGTTTCACAGAGTTATGTAATGTTGAGAAGAAAATATAAATTAGGGCAAATTTATTAATTAAGATAAATTGGTATCTAAATTAATAGATAAGTTTAAATCAAGGTTCAAATTATAAATAAATAATTTGATAAAGAAATTAAATAATTATTTAATTAATTAAATCAATAAAAAATAATACATGCCTTGATTTAAAGTCCAATAGGCTTATAATCAAATGGGAAACTTCACGGGCCTAAAGCCCATGATAATTTCGACCTAGGGCTATTAATTGGCTATTATTTTATTGGTTTTTTAATTAAATAAATGACCTAATTCAGTCTATAAAATTAATGTTAAGAGAGAGTTGAAAACACAAGTTAAGTCAGATGACAGACACAAGTTTCTAATAGTTTTTAGATTCTCTCTAAACACAAGTCATTTTCTAAGCTTTATTGTTCTTTTCTCTTCTTCTCTCTGTATCTATCTCATGGGTTGAGAATTGCCCACTCTAGTCTAGGTGATTCTAAGGATACTTTGGAAGACTGTGAAGAAAATTGAAGATTGGTTTAGTTTCTTGGTAATACTCTGCGACAGAAAGGATACAAAGGTTAGAGAAATTGAAGGAAGGACTCATTCATTCCGCTGTGTATAATGTAAGTGCTCTTATCATTATTTCTCTTTGAATTCAATTTTAGAAACATGTTCTAGGTTATCTCATATTAATTTGTTTAATATTATATCTACATGAAAATAAATAAAGATCATGTATATGTTTCCTAATAACTGGCTTTAGAGCCTTTGGTAATCTTTATTTTCATGCATGAACATCTTAAAAATTGAATTATTTGATGCGTTTGAATAATTGGATGGATTTTCATGTTTTTATGAAGCATATTGATTTTATGTGATTATTAGTAATTTTTAAGTTATTTTGTTGTGTTTTATATGCCATTAATTTTTATATATGCTTTATTTTGTGTAAAATATGGTAAAACTTAATTAGAAAATGTTTTTGGTTTGAAAAATTGAACTAATTTTTTTTTCCAGAAAATTTGGCCTGGCTGCCCACACGCGTGCGCATCGCACTGCCACCACACGCATGCTTGCACACCTGCGCGTGCCCCTGCGCACGCCATTGCCACCATGTGCATTGCTCACACGCGCACCAGTCCCACCTGCGCGTGCGTCCCTCGGCAGCCAGAGCATTCTCGTGCGCGCACTCCCTGTAGCCAGGCCATTCTGTGAACAATACTCAAAACGAGTACTGTTCATCCAGAATTTTTTTTTTTAATTTAAAAAAAAATGTGAAAATTAATTATTTTAATCAAAGCCAAAAATATAATATTTGTTTTTGCATTTAAAAATGGTTTTTAGAATAAGATATTTTTGTTAGTTGAGATTTAAATAATTAGATATATTCTACAAATATCCAAATTCAAATTTAAAAATAGCCTAACAACTTAATTTTAAATCTTTTAATATATTAAAATATTAGAATTAAGATATAAGATATTTAAGATATTTTCTTTTAAATACTTGATATTTTTATTAAATCTTTGTTTGAAAATATAAATATTTGTTTATTTTATAGTTTTTAATATTAAAATTATTTGAAATTTGAAATTTGTTAGTTAGATATTTTCATGGATATTTGAATTTGTTTAACTGTTTTAAGATATTTTAGGGTTGTTATAACTATTAATATTTTATTTTTTCAAATGGTTAAAATATTATCTAATAGTTGTAACACAAGATATTTTTTAAAACAATTAAAATATTGATTTTAAAGTTTAATATTGGTTAAATTTTGAAAAATATCATTTTTTTCAACCAATTAATAGAATATTTTTTTAATAAACGGGATTAAAATGAACTTTGATTAATTGTTGATAAATCCTATTTAAATTAAATTAATACTTTTTTTTTCAAATTAACCTAAAACCAAGTTGATTGTTGATAAGTGAAATTTAAATTAACTATTGTTAATTGTTGATAAATTTCATTTAAATTGACTTATTTTTGTAAAAATTTAATTAATTTGAATATTTTGATAAATTCTAGAAATTAATTGTGATATTTTTGCAAATGAAATAAATTGTGATATTTTTGCATAAATTCATAGATTTCCTCATATAGTAACATGATTAGTCCCATCCAATTATAACATGTCTGTTTGTACTATATGTGGTATTTTTGCAATTGGGCTTAGATGCATATAGTGGCCCATATGTTTGTTAGATATATGGATTTTGCCAAATAAAATATTCATAAAATGATAGGTTTTATTTGGGCCCATTAGAAAATGTAAAGTTTAAATTCCTCTATTGTGGGTGATTCCACTTGTGAATGCCTATTTGTTTTGCATGATTATAGTGGGTCTAATCAATTAATAACAAGTAATAAAATGAAGGAATAAATTCTTGTATTTTGGATCTTGTATGGAAGTTTGGGGGCTTTTGTAGTGGGAACTACATACTGGACCCAGCCCTCCTCCATACCAGCCCAATTGTTAAGGCCCATTTACCTGAGTTGGACTTAATTGTATAGGTTGATTATAGTAGTTAAACCTATATATTGATTAGCAACAAATTAATTGAATTTGTTTCAATGTGACACTTTAGAATTAATAGGAAATTATAGGACTTTGGTTTTTAAAAATGTAATCCTTTTAATTTTTTGGAGAACCATAGTCATTAATTTTCTAAAAATAAATAATAAAAACACTATTTTTAATTTTATAATGAGCTTATTTTAAGAATTATATTCGATCTCCACTGTTGGTTTAATAAAGTCAATAACTTAATGGGGCATCGAGACGCTTTGATTCGTCCCCCTACAGAAGGTGTTCATTAGTTATTTTGACAATGTTAGATTTCGAAAGATAGATAGTGATAGATCAAATTCTACTAGACTCACCCCTACGGTGACTACTAGGACTAAATCTATGATTATCGAAACTGTGGGTCTAGCTCATAAAATAAGAGATTTTGATTTCTTATTTTGATCGAATAGTAGGTTGTTAATAATGGTGTCCATTATTAAATATGTTTAAAACTTTATTTAACTAGTGGTATTTTTGACTCTCGCCAACCGGGACAAGAATATCATAGATTAGTTAAAATCCTAAAGAAATAGAGATATGATTATTTCGGTATTTTTTCTTATATCTTACATATTTTTTATATATGTTGTGCTATTTCTTGAAACTTGTGTGAATAGGAGTTTTATTGAGCAAAAGTGGTTGATTTCTATTTTATTGATAATTTGTAGTATAATTATGGTTGTGTCTACTCTCATCCTTTCTCAACTTTCGATGGAGAAACTCACTGGAGAAAACTTCCTTAATTGGAAGCAGAATATCAACATAGAGTTGATTGGTGACAACTCCTAGTTCGTCATGATTGAGGAATCCCTAGAACGAGCACCGTGTCCGCACGTTCGTGATGGCACCATAAATGATTGGATAGCACCATCTCCGCACATACGTTATGACACCGTGAATGCTCAAATGGCACCGTGTCCGCACGTTTGTGATCAACTCAACTATGGTCTGACGCAGCTCATGAACGAGCTTAAGATTTTGGAGCTTATCATGGGTGGACCTAGTAAAGGAGGAGAAAATAAGACTACTACTGTTGTTGCTGATCTAGCTAAGGCTGAAAATAACCATGCTTCATCTTCGAAAGCTGGAAATAAGAGGGAAGGTGGACTAAACAACAACCCCAAGCCTGCAAAGATGAGTGCACAACAAAATGCACAGATGCCTAAGGGGAAGAACATGAAAAACAAGAAAGGTAAAGATAAGTGCTTTCACTGCAAAGAGAAGAGGCATTGGAAACAGGATTGCCCCAAGTTTCTAGCAGCGAAAAACAAAGATAATGATTATAGTTCATTTATCTTCAAAACATGTGTTTTAGAGAATGATAATCTGCTTCGATTATTGATTTTGGATCTACCAATCATGTTTGCAACTCTTTACAGCTTCTTGAATGGTGGGAGGAAGTGGACGAAGGTGGCTTAAAGTTTAGAATTGGGAATGGAGTGTTCGTTGCTATCCATGCTAGAGGAATAGCTCGTCTGAAGTTCGTAAATAAATACTTAATTTTAAAAGATGTATTTTTTATTCCGGATTTCAATAGAAATTTAATTTCAATTTCCATGTTGCAATTAGAACAATTTGTTATGACTTTCACTAGTTCTAATATATCTATTTCCTTCAATGGATCACAATTGTGTATTGCATGTTTGGAAAACGGGCTTTATATTCTGCAACCTAACGAACCCCTCGCTCTTAACAATGATTTATTCAAAGTAGCTAAACTTAGGACCAATAAACGTCAAAAGACCGATAACAATAATATGACATATTTATGGCACTTGAGACTAGGTCACATTGGCTATGATAGGATTCAAAGACTTACAAAGCACGAGCCTTTGAGGGAACTCACCTTAGGTGAATTACCTCTCTGTGAATCTTGTCTAGAAGGCAAACTGACCAAGCATCCATTCTTGGCAAAGGGTGATAGGGCCAAAGAACCACATGGACATGTGCATTCAGATGTTTGTGGACCTTTGAATGTACAAGCTAGTGGTGGTTTTGACTATTTCATCACTTTCATTGACGTTTACTCTAGATACTCATGTCTTTACCTAATGCATAGGAAATCAGAAACATTTTCAAAGTTTCAAGAATTCCTAGCGATGGATCAGAACCCATTAGGTAAAACGTTAAAGATCTTGCGATCTGATAGAGGTGGATAATATTTGGATATGCAGTTCCAAGATCATTTAACTAAACTCGGGATTTTATAACAACTTACTGCCCCAAGTACTCCGCAACAAAATGTTGTAGCAGAACGTCGGAACAAAACTTTATTGGAAATGGTTCGATGCATGCTTAGTTACTCAACTCTACAAACTTCATTATGGGGACATGTAATTGAAACCGCAAATGACATTCTCAATGTCGTGCCATCTAAATCAATCCCCAAAAATACCTTTAGAACGCTGGAATGGTCGCGAACCTAGTTTACACCATTTTTGAATTGGGGGTGTCTCGCCCACGTCCTGAGGAAAAAGGAAGGAAAGCTAGAACCGCGAACTGAAGTTTGCATGTTTATTGGCTATCCTAAAGGTACTCCAGGTGGACTTTTCTATAGTCATTCAAAGTGTTTACTTCTACGAATGCCACTTTTCTGAAAAATGACTATGTTCAAAACTTCAAACCACACAACAAAGTACTTTTAGAGGAGATGGTTAAAGAATTGAATCCAACTAATGTTCCATCGTCATCAACGCAAGTTGATGATGAAATTCTAACTCTTCATGTCCAACCGATGCAAGTCGTTTTCAATGAAGAAAGTACCACTGTTCCTAAGCAAACAATCACTGAACCTCGTCATAGTGGGAGGGTTTCTAGGAACCCAGTTCGATATAGTTTGAATGGTGAAACCAATATGGTTGTTGGTGACACTGGTGACGATGATCCATTGTATTTCAAATAGGTAATGGCTAGCCCTGAAAAGGAATTATGGCTCGAAGCCATGAGACAGGAAATGGAGTCCATGTACTCAAATTCCGTCTGGGATCTTGTGGAAGCACCTAGTGACTTTAGGATCATTGGGTGCAAGTGGATCTACAAGAAGAAACGAGGTGTTGATGGAAATATTGAGACTTATAAAGCTCGATTAGTGGCAAAGTGTTATACCCAAAGAGAAGGCGTGGGCTATGAGGAAACTTTTAGTCCGGTAGCCATGCTCAAGTCCATTCGCAACCTCCTATCCATAGCAGCCACTCTCGACTATGAGATCTGGCAAATGGACGTCAAGACATCTTTTGTAGCACCCTGGATAGCCAAGACCGCTACACTGTGTGTTTATAAAGATGCAGGACTTGCTAATCAAGTCATTTAGTTAAAACATGATACTAAAACCACTAATGAACTTGGGTTAAAAGGGGTTTTTGTCTCAAAAGTGTACATTCTATATAACAAAACATTTTATACATGGGATCCCAAGAAGGAACAACGTTCGAAAGTCAGTTACAAAATTTCCAAGGTTTAAACAACTATTACCCATTCTAAGGCAAAATAGACATTTCTGGTTCCCATGTTCCTGTCTTCCCCTCAACCGGGGCGGCTGAGCAGCTGGTCATGTACATTTGGCCCACAGAGCTCTCTAAGTTAGGGCTGATCAAGTTTGCCCTCGCCTTTACCTGCACCACGTAGCACCCATGAGCCAAGGCCCAGCAAGAAAACATAATATGCATCACAAATAACAATAACAGATCAATAATCCTTTAAGCATGATCAAACACTTAACACTCATATTAATCATATAGCATGTTTTCAGAATCAAAGATGCAACTAAACATTAATAATGATCAAGTTACAAGATAATCAGGACTGACAACTTAGGCCGCACCCTCTGTTTACCCCACTGACTCTGACCCGCTTAAACCGAGCTCAGTGCATAATAAGCTGTCCTCGACTACCAGTGGCCGAGTCGCGCCCTGTGCGCTAGTGTAACCTTGGGCACTCTTAGGCCGTGGTTTACTGTTTACATGGCATAATACCATCCTTTCAGAGCATACATATTAGGGAACCCTTAGTCCCATTACAAATACACAACCGGGTGCAGTTTTCTTACCTTTAATTTCCACGTTCACTGACTACAAGCGATGACTCTCAAGCACGATCTGCTTCCCGAGTCCTAGCTTAATACCTAGTCATAACCAAGGTAATGGATTCCATTAATATTCAAATAAAGGTTTCCAGGTACAATGCTAGCTTCCAGGACGTCGAATTCCACCAAACACGATGGTGGAATCGACCCCGTGCACCCTAGGTTAGGTTCCCGCGCTTAAAATCCCAAAAGATCAAAAATGCACCTAAGGGCTGCGGCCCCTGAAACCTAGCCGCGGCCCTCCCTTGAAACAGAAACCAAGCCCCTTTGAAGGCAGACATGCGCCGCGGCCCTTCCCTGTGGCGCTGCGGCCCTCCCCTCCGATAGGGCCTCCCTGGCTCCTTTGCTTCGTAGGGTCGCAGTGCTCTAGAATAGAGCCGCGGCCCAACCCTTCGTGCCCAGAAAAACCTCCATTTTTTACTCTCAAACCTCACTCAAACTCCTCCAAAACTACCCCAACTCCACAACTCAATTACCCAAAGACTTCCCACACCATTCTAGCAACACAACCCAGCTGAAACCTAGACTAGAAACCCATTAAGAACCTATTTCAATCTTTGAAACTTACTAACTTAAGAACACAAAAACCAGCCATGGAGATACCAAAATTCAGCCATTAAACCATAAATTCAAGCTTACCTTAACTGCATAATCAATCCTCCAGGAGATTTCTGGGCTAACCTCCAAGGTTCTAGCTTAAGTTAATCTTCAAATACAAAACCCAAAAACCACTTAGAACACAACCAAAATCACAAAATTTCAACAAAAGAGAGTGGGAATCAATTCTTACCTTAGTCCTTGATTGAATCCTTAATTAATCCTTGAGCTAATCCTCTAAATCCCAGCTTCAATCCTCAGAATTCCAGCTACAATTTCTAGGTTCTATGTTTTCCTTTGAGAGAGAAAGAGAGGAAGAGGAAAGAGTCGGTCTAATTTGTTCTACTATTTTCTAAAGCCTCTTAAGTCTATCCTTAAGCAATTAAGTTAATCCCAAAACTTGAGGTACCGGAAAGGTCCCCGAAAATGGTAAAATTCCCCAAAATTCCTGCCTAAGCTTCCTAACCTCAAATATATCTCCATATATTTATTTCCATAACCCGATAACCCAAATAATCATCTAATACCCAAATTACACCTTGACTTACCCCAAGTCAAATATTGAGCCCCGTTGTGACTTTCCCGCTAACTAGCTCCCTAGGACCGCCTCAAATCGCACGCTGCAAATCTAGCCACAATAATAATGTGGTTCTCACAGATATATTATTTAACCACATTTACATTCATATAATCATACAAGCATGCTTATCATATAATCATGCATTAAATCAATAAATTCACACATAAACCAATTATGCCCTCCCGGGACACTAATCAAGGCCCTTGATCTGTATTAGTGATTTTGGCTCATTACATCTTTTCTTAATGGGAAGCTTGACGAAGTTATTTATATGGATCAGCCAGAAAGATTTAAAATAACTGGACAAGAAGGAAAAGTTTGCAAGTTGAATAGGTCCATTTATGGACTTAGCAAGCTTCTCATTCCTGGAATCTTAGGTTTGATGAAATAATCAAGACCTATGGCAACAACAGTTACTAAACGACTATCGGAGTGGCTCCGTATGAGATGTTTTATGGGAGGAAGTACAGATCACCTATCCACTGGGAAGAGACAGGTGAGAGGAGATACTTGGGTCCTGAGATGGTTCAGAGGACCAATGAGGCGATTGAAAAGATTAGAACTCGAATGCTTGCCTCCTAGAGTCGCCAGAAGAGTTACTCAGACCTGAAACGCAGGAGCGTAGAGTTTCAATTTGGAGACCACGTGTTTCTCACAGTTTCTCCCTTGAGAGGGGTGAAACGGTTTGGTGTTTGGGGCACGCTGAGCCCTAGGTTTGTTGGCCCCTTAAGATTCTAGAACGGGTTGGTGAGGTAGCTTACAGATTGGCGATGCCTCCAGCTCTATCAGGGGTTCATGGAGTATTTCATGTGTCCATGCTCCAGAAGTACGTATCAAATTCTAAGCATGTACTGAGTTATGAAAACTTGGAGCTGGACACGGATTTGTCATATGAGGAGAAGTCGGTTCAGATTCTTGATCGAAAGGATAAAGTCTTGTGGAGCAAGACCATAGCCTTGGCGACAGTGATGTGGAGGAACAGCAAGGTTGAGGAGGTGACGTGGGAACTTGAGCCAGATATGCGGGAGCGGTATCTCGAGTTATTCAGGTAATTTTGAGGACGAAATTTCTGTAAGGAGGGGATAGTTGTAGCGTCCCAAATTTGCTAATAAGGCTTAGGGCCTTGATTAGCGTGCCTGGAGGGCAATAGTTGATTTATTGTATTAATATTTGAATTTGATAAGTATGTGACTAGAAATGCATGTTTAAGTGAATTAAATACGCATGTGGGCCTCATTTGGTTGTTAGGGCATGTTTGTAATTTTAGCCCGCTGAGGGCCATAAATGCAATATTTGTGTATATTGTGATCTTTACCACATGTGAGTGGTGATATATTTGTGATGCACGATTCGAGATAGTCCTAGGGAGCGGTTTAGCTAAAAAGTCACAACGGGATCGAATACCCGGCTCGGAAGGAGCCTAGGGGTATATAGGGAATATTATATGTGTTCGGGAATTATTGAGTAACGAGTAGTAATTTAGTAATGATTTGGACATGTCGGGATTAAACGGTGATTTATAGGAACACTCGAGGAATTAGCGGGATACGACAAATGACGGAATTGCCCTTGGGTTACTTGAGGATTGAGGATAAGTTTAAGGGGTATTTTAGACTTTTGGTTTGGGGATAGGCTTATGTCTAGGCAGCTGGGATTCTAGGAGGCTTAGAAATAAAACAAAAGGGAAACTCAGTTTTGGTTCTCTTTCTCTCTCCACTGATTCTCTCTCTCTCTTTTGGAGTGTTGAAGTTTTGGAGAAAACTTTGAGGTTTTGGGCTAAGGACTTGGTGAATTGGAAGCTTGAAAACTCAGGGAATTCATTCAGAGTCTGAATTAAGTGCAAAGGTAAGGGATTTCTGTTTAACTTTCCTTGCTTTGTTGGAATTTTGAAGGTTGGAACCTAGATAATTGAACTTAGATTAGAGTGGGATTTTGTTTGGTTTCTTTGAGCTTATATGCTACCCTGAGTTTGGTATGAGTGGTTTGGGACTAAATTATGGTTTTGGTACAGGTTTGGTTGAATTGCAGGGGATCTAGAGGTCCAAAATGGAGGAAAATTTCTAGGTTTCGGGGTTGAGTCGCGACCCTGTTCATCGGCGTCGCGACCCGCTTGAGTTTTTAAGCCAAAGGGACTTCAGGGAATTTCCCAGGCGCCGCGGCCATAGTCTATCAGATGAGAGGCATTTTTCCTCTGATTTGGGGTGCTCTGCGACCCTTGTGGGGGGCTGGGCCGTGACCCAAATGCATGATTTTGGCTTTTTGAGGGTATTTAGCTCGGGAACTTGAACGTTAGGGCTCGGGAAGGTATCTGCTACCCAATTTGGTAGAAACTAAGGTCCCGGAGGCTAGAGTTATGTCTATAAGCTATTTCATGGATTAGAACTTGATAATTCATTTTTATTCATGCGTTGTGACTAGGATTTCTTCACGGCTTGGGTTAGAGGATTGTGCTTGTGATCGCGGTGCTCGTGATTGCGGTGCTCGGATAGCTTGGGACACGGGTAAGAAAACTATTTTACCTGTAGAGCAGGGCGTGGCCCTATAGTTTGTATTACAGGGCACGACCCTATGTGATTGAATTGCAGGGCGTAGCCCTATTATTTATGTTTTGTATTTGTTTAATTATTTCTTGATTATATGCTATGTATTGCATACTTGTGAATGAATGAAAAAGGGCAGAAACAGCGAAGGCCGAGAATGGCAGGAAGCCGGGTACAGCAAGGGGCCGACAATAGCGTTAAACACGTGGAGTGCAAGGCCGAGTATGACAAGGGCCGGGAGCAGTATTGAACATGCGGATTGCAAACTGCTAGGGTGAGACCCTTCATGGATGCATGAGTCATCCTCATGGTGTAGACCGCGAACCCAGGGTCTGGTAAAGCGCTTAGGACGGCATGGCTACTATATGTTTAGTATGTTGGCAGCTTTGTTATATGTTGATTGATAGATATGCATATGTTGATTATTTGTGTTGAGTTTTCTTGCTGGGCTTTGGCTCATGGGTGCTCTATGGTGCAGGTAAGGGCAAAGGAAAGGTCGATAAACCATGAGTACGGAGAGCGTGAAGCGAAGTGTACATGTTCGATTATTTTTGGGAAAATTCAATGTATAGGCTTGAATTTGTCGTTTAGTCGACCTTAAAATGTATTTTGAGTTGTAAATATTTTCTAAATAGTATTTTGGGATCCCAAATGTTTGACTTTTAGTATTTTCAGAGAATGACTATATTTTTTATAATTATGACTTTGTATTATAGTTTAGCTACACTTTTAACCTAAAACCTCGATTAGTGAGTGATTGGCACATTTTAAACTCACTTAGTAAGGACTCTAAGGAAGTAGGGCGTTACACCTATGGTCCGCACTGTACTTTGGATAAAATAGTCTAGATAGTCTCAATTAATTGATTTAATTATCAATTAGAATTATCAAAGTTTACCAAGTCAATTTTGGATACTTTCACATAGTTATGTAATTTTGAGAAGAAAAGAGAAATTAGGGCAGATTTATTAATTAAAATAAATTGGTATCTAAATTAATAAATATGTTTGAGTCAAGGTTCAAATTATAAATAATTAATCTGTTGACGGTAAGAACTCGTCAACGATTGATGGTTAGAAAACTTCAATCTCTATACTCTAAGAAGCTATGAGTTAGATAGAAAGAACTCTAAACAACAGGAGAAAAATCAGGCAAGCATAAGAACCAGAAGCATATATTTTATAAGTCTCCTTTTTACATTCAGTTTTCCAACCCCTTAGCCTGAGGGGTTGGAGCCTATTTATAGGGGAGGCTCTATTGGCCCAGGATACAAACAAGTCCCAGACCACTGGGACGTACATAGGTACTCTGATAAAGTAGTGGCTCAGGGCGTAGTGGTGTCTACCCTGATGGTGTCAGAGTCGTGGCCTTGGACATAGTACTGTCAGCTCTGGCGCATGGTCGAGGGTGTCCCAGTGGTCTCACCACTCTTCGTACAGGTCCGTACCGCCACTACTCCTCAGACGCAGATCATAGGGTCGTGCCTCTGTTCTCTCCATAACCGTACACCCCGTGTCAGCGCACGTGTTCCGTACTCGGTGGTCCTCATCAATTCCCGTTAAATGCTCCACATTCGTTTGGCCTATCAACAAGATTCCCCTAAGTGATCCCATGCCTGTGCCAAGGAGGCTCTTGAGAAGTCGAGGTGCCGAGGGTCAGGGCCGGCCTATGCGGATCGCATAGACACGAGGCTAGGAGCACGGGTACCTCAACACACCCCTCACCCTCGCATAGCGAGGCTGCCTCTCCTCCTTCTGAGCATAGCGTCGCGAGGCTAAGAACACGGATACCTCAACACGGCCCTCAGCCTCGCATAGCGAGGGTCCCTCGCATAGCGAGGCTGATGTTCTTCCTCCGAGGTGCGGTGTCGCGAGGCTAGGAGCACGGACACCTCCACATAGCCCTCACCCTCGCATAGCGAGGGTCCCTCGCATAGCGAGGCTGATGCTCTTCCTCCGAGTGTGGACGAGGCTTGATGCCTGCTGGAATGGGGCGCACGAGGATGGCCAGCTAGGGGCCCTCGCATAGCGAGGGTGAAGTTTGGATCGGCGAGTGGCCGAAGTCCCTCGCCTAGTGAGGGTGACTCTCTTGCCCCAACTCCTTCACCATCATGTGATGCCCTTTCAGGAATTCTCGTAACATAGAGCTTCACTTGTGAATAGAATTCACAAGGAAAAAATTCCATATTTACATAATCTATAAAGGATTTAATTAATTAAATCAATAGAAAATAATACATGCCTTTATTTTAAGTCCAATGGACATAATCAAATGGGAAATTTTACGGGCCTAAAGCCCATGCTAATTTCGACCTAGGGCTGTTAATTGGCTATTATTTTATTGATTTTTTTAATTAAATTAATGACCTAATTGAGTCTATAAAAGGAATGTTAAGAGATAGTTGAAAACACAAGTCAAGTCAGATGACAGACACAAGTTTCTAATAGTTTTTAGATTCTCTCTAAACACAAGTCTTTTTCTAAGCATTATTGTTCTTTTCTCTTCTTCTCTCTATATCTATCTCATGTGTTGATAATTTCCCACTCTAGTCTAGGTGATTCTAAGGATACTTTGGAAGACTGTGAAGAAAATTGAAGATCGGTTCAGTTTCTTGGTAATACTTGCGATAGAAAGGATACAAGGGTTAGAGAAACTGAAGGAATGACTCATTCATTCTGCTGCATATAATGTAAGTGCTCCTATCATTATTTCTCTTAGAATTCAATTTTAGAAACATGTTCTAGGTTATTTCATATTAATTTGTTTAATATTAGATCTACATGAAAATAAATAAAGATCATGTATAAGTTTTCCCAACACAAACAGGTATTGGTCATGGCAAGTGACCGAGAACCTTAGACTCCTCGATCACTTGGGGGCATATAAGACACTAAGTGAGCAAAGCATATCAACATAAACATATGTAAACACACGAGCAAAATAAGGGAAAGCATACTACGACACTTAGAGTATTTTAAAAAAAAATTAGTTAATTTTGTGAAATCTTAATAAAGTGTTATGCTAAGTTCGGCCATACAAGTAGATGTTATAATAGCAATAATAATGTAATATAATATCAAAATGAAACGTCCTTACACTGCAAGCAACTGTTGCGCAGATGTAATTAAAAATATTAAAAGATAAGTAAAGCTGCCTTAGGTAGCAAATTGTCTCAACTCCGCGAACAATTTGTTCGAGTGTTTTAATTACATAAACAAAAAATTTACTGTGCAGCTGAAGGGGGGTCCTGCTGAGTCTGTTGTTCGATTGAAGGTCTGGCTTCTTCATCAACACAATCGATGCCCGTCACCAAGGAAATTTCAGGAGAGTCTAAGGCATTTTGAGCATTTTTCTCCTCGTCTAAGCAAGCAACACACTTGGCAAGTTCGACTTGTTTTACCTGCTCAGGAAGGTAGTCAAAAATTTCCTCTGGATTATTCTTCCAAAACATGTAGAAGCAGTTGAAGGTTGCTCCTCGGAACCTCTCCAAGTTTTAGGAATTTTCTCCTCAAGCAGTTTGACTCGCTCCTCTAGATCAATGGCCTCCTTCATGCTTACCTCCAGGTCCTCTTGAAGCTTGGCTGCTTCCTTGTAGTTGGTCTCGGAGGCTTCCCTAAACTTCTCCTTGGCAGCAACAGCCTTAGCCAGATCTTCTTGGCTCTTCTTCAGCTCCTTGTTAAAACGGCAACTTTGTCTTCAGCTACCTTAACCTTGGCCTCCCATGCCTTGATCTCCTCGGCATGCTTTAAATCAACCTCCTCAGCATAGCGCCAACCATTGTTCATGGTTAGAATACCTTGTGAACAAGTAGAAGAATGAAGTTGTCAGTGCTAGTCAAAGGAAATGTTGTTCGACTAAAATACAATGCAGAAGAAACTTACATTGAGGACTTAATTGAACCCACGAGCAAGGACCTAGCTGGGTCTCAACGAAGGAAGATAGGCAAAGGCCTCTTGGCTACAATGGTGCTTGGAAAAATTTTGCAATTTTTCGTTTGTTGAGCTATAAGCATTGCTCAGAAATTCTGCAGCCAAAGATCCCCCTGTCTGGTCGGTGGAATGCTCAGTGCGAGGAGAAGGAGGAGGCATAGTTGATCTAGAAGGAATGGGAGTTGGAGGAACCTCTGGTCGAGCCCTTTTTCTTGAAGGTTCCCCACTGGCTTCTCCAGGATTTCTTCTGCTCAACTTCTTCGTACTTGATGGAGTGCCTACCGAAGCGTATATGTCGAATGCGTCGTCGGATTGCATGACTACAAAACAAAAACAAACAAGCAGATATGTCAGGAAATAGTTTGCAATGAAAAAGAAACGAACTAAAAAGAAATTCTAAGTAGTATACTTGAACTATTATTACTGGTTGATACATTATCTAAAGAACTACTATTACACTCACTATCTGTCTTGAAGAATTCCAAGCTAAAACTACTGGATCTAAATTTAAAGTTGCCATCCCTATCAAATAAATGATAAGGGATGGGTAGTTTATCTAAGAGTGAGAAATCTATACCATTCTCGTCGGAGGATTCGAATGTAGGGCCAGTATATTCCGGTAGATTTTGTTTTCCCCTCCCATGTTGGGAAAGAGTATTAGTTGCTCGAGTGTTGGGGTTAGGTTCTCGGATGGTCACTCCCGTTGGTCGATGCCTCTGGAATTGTGACACATCCTGCTACTGCTCAGGGTTTTCATGTCCTTCAATGCCATCTCCAGTGGCACTCCCGCAGTTGATTCCTTCACTTCCTGGTGAGGTTCTAAAAGGTTAACTAGCCTTAAGTTGCTCTCTGTAACCAGCTCCTTGATGCTTTTTTCTATATTTGTCATGCTTGCCAGAGTTACGGCTCTTATCTCCATCTCTGGAGTAGGGTGTAGTGGGTACCATGGACCTAGATACAGCGCAAAACAACTAAAGACAAGGAAAGATGAATATCACTGGATAAATGTTCAACATAGATTAAAAGTTTACCTCCTCGTGTGAAGGCCATGTTTTCTGCGACCAAGTCGGTCGTGAGGAAGTATTATTGGAAGTACCTTCCTACATTGGACTTGTAGGTTATGTCACTCAGGAATGTGCGAGCAGATTCCTGGTGGTAGAAATGGAAGAACCCCGTGTTGTTCTGATTGGGATTGGATTTGAGATCGAACAGATAGTTGATTTCATGAGGAGTAGGCATAGGGAATTTTGTGTGGTTGTATAGGATATAGAGTGTTGAAAGTACTCTATATCCATTGGGAGTTATTTTGAAAGGAGCGACCTCGAAATAATTGGCCACCCCCGGAAAAAGTTGTGCAAGGGCAAGATTGCCCCCGCTTCTATAAGATACCTCGACCAGGCGCTGTAGGCGCCTCCGAACCCATTTTCCCTCTGATCGGGTGTAGGGTTGTTTAGATTAATCTCGGGAAGCCCATACTTCTTAGGATATTTGGCCACCATCCTATTCAATATGACGCTAGGAGGGGCGATGTACCAGGCTACCTGTGCTCGAGGGCCATCACGAGAACAAGCTTTGGGCTGGATATCTAGTGGTGAAAAGTTTAAAGGTTAAGGATCACTTGAAGGACCCACGGTATTGGCTGTGGCCTGGTTGGTAGGAGAGTTTGTGGGTTTCTTTTTTCTACAAGCATTGTATTTGACACGTCCTATATTCTATTAGTTTTGCGATGGATTGTGAGGAGGACTGATTGTAGGGTTTGGGTGTGAGGCCGAAGGCTCAGAAAAAGGCAGAGAAGGTTGTTCTTGATACTCGAACAGCAAAGCAAGAAGATCATCGTTTATTGGTATCTCCCCTCCCCAGGGATCATGCATGAATATCTGCGAAGAGCAAAGGGGAAGTGAGAATCTACGACCAATAGATAGAAGAAAGAAAAAAGCAAGGATAACATTGCTTGGTGTTGACCTAGATTTTGGTCAACTGACACGGAGTCGGAATATGCTTGATGTGAATGAATATGTTGAGAAGAATCCAATGACAAAAAGTAATAAGAACACGATATTTTATAGTGCTTCGGCCCCAGGATTTGGTAATGACCTACGTCCACTTAGATTGTGATTGATATAAGAATCAAAGGAGTGATCAAAGAACAAGGGTTCAATGAGTTTCACTAACCTCTGAAGAACAATACAATATTCCAAGGAGAATTACTCTAATCTTCAATAATTCCAAAGCCCAAAAAAATTCCCTTCCTTGAGCTCTCTTTTTCTATTTATAGGCTTAAGGGGGATTACATAAGATCATTACAGATATTCTCTCCTGAATAATCGGATACTCAGGAGATTGTGTGAGTTAAATTTGGGATTTACAAAGATCTTCACAGTAATGTTACATTGCATGTGGAACCATCGACCAGACTGGTCCCAGGTAAGACTGGGCTGTTTACTGCTTCTAATACGTCTTCTGGTCGATGCACTAGCAGAGTTCCTCCAGATGTCAGCCACGTGTCCAGAGATCAGTTGTCACGTCATCAATGCCAATTTTTTGGATAACACTTGGGAATAAAAGTTAAGCTTTTATATGACCAGCAACATCTTGATAAAAACACCATAAACATGTAGATCAGTGCCAGAATGCATAAAAATTGCTACAAAAGTAAGAAAATAGAGTCGAAAACGTACTTGAAGAATGGATTTATTGAATAAAACATGAGGATGATGCTTGAAATTGATCGTAGAAGTCTTGGATCGAACTGAGGATGCTGGTTTTTTTGGAGATTTTTCTGAGTGTTCTTGAGGAGAGAGATGGTTCGGGTAAAGAATGAAAAGAAGTGAAAGGGCATGTATTTATATTGATCAGAGGTGTTTGTTGTGTAATGATGAGATTTGAGGGATTTTGCATGGGGAATGGCAATAACCATCAAATCGTTTCTAGGAAACTGTAAAAGTCATAATTACTTATTTTTTCGAAAAAGAAAGTGCTGACAGATGTGGCAGGTCAGAGAGATTGCTGGTCGAGTAAGTTTATTAAATGATGATTGCATTAAAATAAACTTAGGGGAAAAATATTTGCTTGATCACATGGAACGATCGGGATGCACGTGGATAGCACGTGACTGTTTAGTGATGGCAATCTGGTAGACCAACGACCAGGAAACAGTAAGCTGCTCGATGGGCACAAAAAATATGTTGAACCGTATGGAAGAAGATGTGCTGACATATGCTACTAGGTCTGATCGTAGGAACGAAGCCAGAATTCAAACACAGTTATAAGTTGGATATTTCGAAGATATTTGGCCCTCTTTATGTGTACCTATTATTATTTCTGTTATTATTCAAATATGCTTGTAACAAAGATTGAACACAGCCCATCGACCCATATGAACATCCTTGTGCCTATAAATAGCATCAATGGGATTCATTTAAGGGGGAGGTGATAATTTATATTTAGGGAGAACAAGTGCTTTTATACACGACTTTTGTATTCCACTTTGGAGCTTGTGAACTTAGTGAACCCTAGTTTGTTGATCGCAAGTTTCAAAGTTTACATCAATAAAATCACTAAGTGGATGTAGGTTATTACCAATCTCTGGGGCCAAACCACTATAAAATATTTGTGTCGTTTAGTTCTTGCATTCAGCTTATTAATTCTTATCGTTTTTAGTGACTCCGTGTCGTTGGCTAAATCACCAGTCAACACTATCCTAGTTAATACAAGTTCGAAACATCGAGAGTATCCCCACGCACAAAGTGGGAAGTTAATTCTAATAAATCCTAATTTTCAAAGGAAAGTGGGCAGTTACCCAAATAGGGATCGTCATTTTCTAAGCCTCTATTCCTTCCTCTATACGATACCCTCATGTAACCTTTTCAAATCCCAGAAGGAAAAAATACCATTTATTCTACAAATTTTCCTAAAAAAACTCATTTTCTATCATTTTTCTACTAGCAAGTTGGATCAAAATACCCTCTATTCTATAAATTTCCAAGAACCAAATCAAGAACCAGCCAGAAAAAAAAGAAAGGGTTTTCTATAAACCACAACAAGAAAAGATCAGAAAACTTATACGTTGGAAGTTGATGAGAGAATCGAAAAGTCGACTAGTAGTATCGGTGTAAAGAGATCCTCGAAAACTCATTTTCTAAAGGGGAATGAGTGGGAATTGAGGGATTCGTGAAATTTCTATTCTTTTCTTCTTATATAACATGAAAAATTTTGAAAACCAGAGCAAAAGTGATGAACTAAAATGGAGGAAAGGGTTTATATAGGCCTAAGAAGTGGTAAATATGAACCATATAAAAGGACTTATAAGGGATCAGACGGGCCGCGTTCAACCTCGAAGATTGGCAGCAAAAAGAAGAATGGGAAAAAATGTGTGCAAAAAGAGAGTACTCAAGGACTCTCGATTTGCAATCCCATAATGACGTGTGTCCAGACTCGAGTATGGTAGGTGGGCACGTTTCTCAAAAGAGAAGTTTAATAGTTTCCATCTAATAGGATTCGAACAAACACTTGTGAGGGGGTAAAATGTTACACCCGAATTTCAATAATAAATAAACAGCCTCGAAATGTAGTTTCATAAAGTGTAAGCTTGAGATTAACAAGTGTTAGCATTATATTTGTACAAATTTTTACGAAGTTCCACAGCTACGTCATCAGCGCTCGAGCATGACTTGTAGACTAGAAAGCGTCAATCTCCTCCAAGAGATGAGTTTGATAGATTGATCAAGCAAGGAGGTGGAGATAACCAGAATGGTGAGCTCGAAGCTTTGAGTGATCTAAAAACCGCATTGAAGCAATGATCAAGCTCGAAGACGCATTAAATACATACATAGAGAAGTTATTTGGAAATCCCTATTTCTTTGGTATTGGTTAAAACAGTGTATTAAATCTATAATGTTCAAAATTACCTAATAAGACTTAGGGCCTTGATTAGGGGCCAAGATGGAAGTTTATGGAAAGTTATGTGTTTATGTGATATATATGTGTGTAATTATGTGATTATGTGAGTTATAGGATAATATGACTAGATATGCATGTTTAGGTGTATTAAATATACATGTTGGCCCATTTCTTATTAGAAGGGAGATTTTTGTAATTTGGCCCGTTATGGGTATATTTGGAATATATGTGCATATATGTGATATAGGTGTGAGACCGCATTATTATGTGGATATATTTGGGTTACTCCGCACGAGGCAATCCTAGGGAGCAAGTTACCAGGAAAGTCACAACGGGACCTAATACCCGACTCGAGGTTAGTCAAGGGGTATTTTGGGTATCTAGTACATTACCGGGTTATCTAGTAATGGGGATAAATATTCGAGGATATATTCGGTATTACTGAGATTAGAAGGGAATTTCGGGAGTTTTGACCATTTTGCCCTCGAGGACTTTTTTGGTACCCTAAGCCTCGGGATTTACTTAAGGTTACTTAGAATCTAAGTAAACCTCACAAACACCAAAAACAGAGGAAAACACGTTCATCTTACTCTCTCTCTCTCTCTCTCTCTCTCTCTCTCTCTCTCTCTCTCTAATTCCTTGGGAATTCTTGCAATAAGAGGAATCGAGGCTAGCTTAGGCTCGAGATTTCTTGGGGAGATGCTCAACATCTTTTGGGGAAATTGAGGTAACGATTTCCAGCCTTGAATCCCTCTGTTTTTCTAGTTTTTAGCTAAGTTTTGGAGTTTAGAAACTTAGTTCTGAATTGTGGGATTTGATGGGGTTTTGGCCAAGTTTAGGCTTGGGTTTTGTGTCCTTTGAGGTGTTGAGTTGATTGGGAATTTTACCTTGGGGATTTAGCTATGTTTAAATAGATTTTTGGTGGGTTTTAGCTTGAATAAGTCGTGGAAATTTATGAGTTTTCATGGCGAGCTGCGGCCTTGTACTTGGGTCGTTGCGGCTCTCATGAACGGGAAGGAGAAAGAGGCGTCGAACCTCCATTTGAGTCACGGCACAAGTAGGGGTGCGTCACGGCGCGTGTTGAAATAAAGCAGAGCCTTGGGCTCTATGACTAAGGGCAGGCTGCGGCTCCTTAGTTTTGAGTCACAGTGGTGCTTGAAGGGTAATTGAGCCCCGGGAGGGTTTTGAGTGTGGGAACTCAAACCTAAGGGCTCGGGATCGATCCTACTAACCAATTTAGTAGAATTCGACGTCTCGGAGGCTGGGACTCAGTCCAGAAGCCTTTATTTGCTTGTTTTGACGAGATTCTCTATTGTTTGTGACTAGGATCGGGCTCAGAACTGGGATCGGGCTCGAGGGTCATTCTTAATACACGTTGCACTCGGACCTAAGGGAAGAAAATTGCACCCAGTACGTGATATATGTGATTAGGGCTTGGCCCGATTGTTGATTATAACTATGAATAGGGCTTGGCCCCTGAGAATGAATGTGATTTAGGTTATGCTTAAATGCTTTGTGTCTGGATAATTGTTTAATGAATGCTTGCCTTGTTTGCATAGGTAGGGCTCGGCCTCGTTAAGGAACATGGTTATTACTATGTTTATGTTTGATTGGTTAAGATACCATGATTTATATGTATGCGTACTTGTATTGTCTGAACTATGAATATTTGTATCTGTATTTGTTTGTCTAGTTATTTGAATGTATGATTAAAGCCTTGACTTATTAGTCAAGGGTGACAATAGCGCGCTTGATAATTCTAGTTTAGGGTAGTTTTAGAGTGTGTTTTAGTCTTAGTTTCGAGTCAAATTGTGAGTTTTGTACGGTATTATGCTTGTGTTTGTTTTGTTTTTCAGGTTTTTGCTATGAATTTGAGAATGGAGAGGAAATGAGCGGATTTGATGATGAAAATGGGTATTTTGGGAGTCTTTGGCCATTTTGTGTGAATTTGGGAGAGCCGGGAATATTTGGATGACTCTGGTGAAAAAAAGTGAAATCAAGAAATTTGGAACAAGGAGTCAAGACTTGCCTTTACAAGTCATGGTTTGCATGAAGACATAGGCGATTCAGTGAAGGGAACCAAAAACAGGCGGGTCGCAACTTGGTCTATTAAGTCGCAGCACCTGAGTTTCCAAAGGAGGAAGGAATTGGCAGAAAAAAAAAGGCAGGTCACGACTCAGGAATAGGCAAGTCACAACCCGCCTCACTAAAGTTTGAAAAAATGTGTTTAAATATGATTGTTAGGTCATTTTGTAGAGGGGAGTTCTTGGATTCGGGATTAGTAGCTGTTTACCATTATTGATCTATTTTCTTCACTTTTCTCTTAGTTTTTAGTAGTTTAATTTTATGTTTTTGAACAATTGTTTTATGATTTTAGTCATGTCTGATATGAACTAAATCCTCTATCTAGGGGTTAATTTAGTTTCTTGAATTTCAATTTAATTTTATTATGATGTTCTATTGATACTTCTTCTTTATTCTAATCTATATGATTTTTGCCTAATGCTAGTAAATACTTGATCACTATTTGCTTGATTTATGAATTTGATTCAAAACTCGAAAGATGTGAATGCAATATGCTATCGTTATATAGACATAGGTTACATATTGGATGAGAGTACCTATATGACTTGTGTCACAATTAGGTTACCATTCTTAATGTCTGCTATGTGTTTAAGTTTATCACATAGATGTAGAAAACTTGCATATAGGTTGAGATCTTATATCTTGAAAAAGAATAGGAATTGATTTTTGTTAACCTTCTATTAGAATAGGAAGAAGAGATTTAGAACTGATTAGTAAAATTAATAGAATGAAAAGTGGATGAAATTAATTCCCTAGGCTTTTTGTTATTGATTTTATCTTTTGATTTACTATTCTATTTACATTTATTTAAATTTTATTCGTAGTTTATAATTATTCATTTCAATTTTAATCACCAAATAGAAAGTGAAAAGTGATTATTGGTAATTGGTTATAGTCTTTGTGGGACGATATCCGTTCTTCCAGAATTTATTACTTGACACGACCACGTACACTTGCGTGCATATTTTACCAATCAAGTTTTTGACGTCGTTTGCAGGGACTATTTAATCAATATCAAATATAATTGATTCTTGATTCTAATTTGGTTTATATATTTTATTTTCATTTTTTTCCTTTTTCCTTTTATGTTTTTTTTTCTATCTTTGTTGTTTGTCTTGCGAGGAACTTGAGATGTCTCATATGCAAGTCCTCATGAATTTTGTTCAACTTGACTTTGAGCCTTTATACAAGGCATGGTAGAGATACAAAGCTTTGCTAATGAGATTGCCATACCATGATTTCTCCAAAGAGTGTCAATTAAAGGTCTTCCTCAATGGGTTGAATGTCGAAGCAAGAGAATGGGTAGAAAGAGGAGATGGTACCCCCAATTTCTACCAAGTATCTGTGGATGAAGTTTATTGGATGTTGGAAAACATGGCAAAATAAAATGAATGCTGGTATTGGAATTGTTCAATGATCAACCAAGGATGGGAGAGCAATTATAACAATATGGAGCCAACTTTTAACACTTGCACTCAAGGACCAAATGAGGAAAATTGAGATAATTTTAAAGAATTAATTATAGAAGAGAAACCTCACCAAGGGGCTCAATCAAGTTTATTGGAGGTATTGATGATGCATTATATGGCTAAAAATGATGCCTTAATTCAAAGCCAAGCTTCATCCTTGAGGAATTTGGAAAATTCAAGGGGGAAAGCACAAAGTGAAGAGGTTTATTTGGGGAGTGGTAAAGAGGTGGAGCTACTAATGGAAGAATTTGAACATCAAAAGGAGCCATCTTCAATTCAAAGTAACGAAGAAAAAAGAGAGAAACTAATAATGTCGAATGTTATCTCTATCCAAGATGTGGATACATTGTTTTAGCACAGTAGTAAAGAAAGGCTAAATCCACCATCACCCTTCATGCAACAAGTGCTCGATCCTCAATAAAGTGAGCGAATGGTAATGGAAGAGTACACATATGATGATCCTTATTGGCCACCACCATCTCCACCTCCATTAGCATCATTCCTTGATATCCATCATGCTTATTTTTCCAAGAAAAGTCAAGTTGAACATTGGAGTTCATCAATTCAAAATCTAGCCATGCTTGAGGGCATTCACAATGACAACCTTCAAGTTATTTTGTATGAAGCTTATTATGGGCGTCAACCACTTATTGATGTATGTCGACACATAAAACACTAAGGAGGATAGCAATGAATGTCACTACAATGGTGCAATGCATTTGATTACAGGAAATTTTTCTTTTCCTTTTCTTTTAGTTATACATTGTGAACAATGTTTAGACTAAGTTTGGGGGAAGGGATTTGATTTTTATTTCTTTTCTCATTGTAGATGTCTTAGTTTATTTAAGTTTTTTTAGGTTCATATTTATTTTATGTTTTGTTTAGTTTTTGTTTAGGGTGTTAGTGTGACTCAAGTTGACAATAATTAGCCAATGATAATATGATTGAATGATGTGTTGTATAAATTGAATGAGAATGAAGCTATAAAAATATGTGTGCTTGGTTGAATAGTTCTTTCCATTTTTACTTTGTCTACTTAAATAATTGAGAGCTTAATCATGAATTTTAATAAATTTTGTGTAATTGAATAATTTTTATGCTTGCTGAATGTTGAAATTTTTTTTATGAAAATGTTGTTATCCTAGAACTTGTTTTGCTTGTTATTTGAGACAAAATCCTAGATGATGCGTGCTTAGGAAGATGATTTAGGAAATTCTTTGGAACATTTGAGCCTTTCAAGCCAACCTTGATTTATTGAATCCGTAGTTACCCAATTTTGAGTATAATTTGATTGTTTTTGTTTGACACTTATTTTGAGCTTATTTGAAACTTTGTTATTTTTCCTTCCCTTTCATATACCATGAGCATATGATAAGTGATTTGGGGATGGTTTGTAATGGGGATTTATATTTAGAAATTTGTGTCAATAGAAGAAGAATAATTAAGAGAAAAAAAAGTATATTGAAAAAGAACTACACTCCAATTGAAAATACAAAGAAATAAGTTTGGAGGAGTGTAGTATAATTAGAAGGAAAAAAAATCAGTTTACGAATTTCTCTCAAAGTAAGAAAATTTTTTGTATTGTTTTTTTGGGGTTTGCAAGTTGATACAGGATTAATTTGTTTGGTTTGTATGTTTATGGTATATTTGAGCCTAAATGACTTTTTCATCTACCTTTACCTAAGCCCTTCAATTATAAGCTGTGAAAGTCCTATTGATTTCTGAGCATGTGTTTTCTACATTAGTGGAGATTAGAAAGTATATCAAGCTTATGGGATAATGATATTAATTGATTGTAATGAAAAGAAAAATTGGTGAGCATGAATTGATTCGAATGCATTTTATTTATTAATCATGATTTTGAGAGATTTTATTTTTGTTTGGACTTAAGTGATATATGTGATTAGGGCTTGGCCCGATTGTTGATTATAACTATGAATAGGGCTCGGCCCCAGAGAATAAACGTGATTTAGGTTATTCTTGAATGCTTTGTGTATGGATAATTGTTTAATGAATGCTTGCCTTGTTTGCATAGGTAGGGCTTAGCCCTGTTAAGGAACATGTTTATTACTATATTTGTGATTGAATGGTTAAGATACCATGATTTGTATGTATGCATACTTGTATTGTCTGAAGTATGCTTATCTGTATCTAAATCTGTTTGTCTAGTTATTTGAATGTCTGATTAAAGCCTTGACTTATCAGCCAAGGGCGGCAATAGTGCTGCGCGCTGGTCGAGAGGCTTAGGCCCAATCAGGGACATACTATTACGTTGATCAACCCTATGGTCATTGAAAAACAATGCGCTTGGCTAGCTCTATGGCCAGATACTCAAAGCTAAGAGCAAGTACCCCAGGTGACTCTATGGTCACATAGCTAGGGCATAGGGCCCGGGTTGACCCTATGGTCATCTATTCAAGGCGGCGGGCCCCAGAACGATTCAATGATCATTTACATGTAATTGTATGCATGCCTGAGTAGGTTCATAATACTGGGCATGCTAGATATGTATTTAGAATATGTATTTATTGTTCATGCACATATTAAGTTTTCTTCCTGAGCCTTGTCTAATGGGTGCTATCTGGTGCAGGTAAGGGGAAAGGAAAGGTAGACCAGCCATGAGTTGGAGAGCTTCGGTGGCGGCGTGTACATATGTGGTTGCTTGTCCACCACGACTGATGGTATCTCGAAGGAACTAGGGTTGTATCCCTTATTTTGTTGCTTAGGCTGACTGGTTGTTACTTTTGATTGTATATACCTTTTCAAACATCTGTTTGTATCCTTTTGGGATCCCATGTATGTATTAAACTTTTAAATGAAAAGTCAATGTTTCTTTTGACCAAAATTTTTAACCCTAATCCTTGACATTAACCTTAGTTACATGTTTATAACCAAATGACTTGATTAGCAAGTCTAACACTATTTAAAGTACACAATGTAACGGTCCTATATTAGGAGGACGTTACAACTTGGTATCAGAGCTGACAAGGTTTAAAGGTTCCTGAAGACTGACCGAGCATGTACACTCGCCACTAAAGATAAACTCGACTCAGGGTTTGGTAACCACTTATGTAATTGAGTGTTTAACATTTTAAAATAAATGTTTACGACTTATTTGCATGCCTTATTAGGGAGCATGAGATATTCTAATAGGGCATGGCCCTTGACTATTGCATGAATGATAAAGAATGTGCTTATTAGCATTGTTATTGCTTGTGAATGCAAAGGTACCACTTATTAGCATTGTTATATGGACATGTAGGTCAGAACATGCTTATTATCGTTATTGTTTGCATATGGGCCAGGAAATAATTATTAGCACTGATAATACTGGCATGGATCAAAGAACATGCTTATTTGCATCGTTAATTGCTTATGTATGCCAGAAATGCTTAGTTGCATCATTATTTGCTGATGAATATCAGGAAGTGCTTATTAGCACCATGATTGAGTATATTCTGTGTTGGCATGCTTATTAGCATTGCATATGCTTGTTTATTCAGTCTTGGACCGTTAGGCGGCAAGAGGTATAGTTATTACTTACCTAACAACCGATTTGATCAATGTAGAGTGGGATAGTTATCAATATGCTTCCTCGAAGGCTAGAGAGGTTGGTTGGCCAAGATGTACAAGCTAGAGAAAAGAATGACCAGGGTCAGGCCCCACTGCCAGATCCAGAGAACTGGCAACAGGTGCTTGCTGATATGCAAGCCAGGTTACGAAGGCAGGAAGATGAGATTCGCCTCTTGAGACAGCAATAGGTTCCAATAGGTCCACAGTACTGGCAGTGTTACAGCCAGGGGTACCAACGACAGTACAGCCCCAGGCAGGGGGAGATAGATGGGAACCCCTATATGAGAGGTTCATAAAACAACACCCTCTAGCTTTTTAGGGCAACTAAGATCCACTGAAGGCTGAGCAGTTGATGACTATGATAACCACGATCCTGGATTTCATGAGGGTATGTGGTAATGAGAGAGTGGCATGCGCCACTTACATGTTTTGGGAGGATGCCTTAATATGGTGGGAGGTGGTATCCTAGACGAAGGAGTGAATACTATGGAATGGCAGGAATTCAGAACTCTGTTCAATGAGAAATACTATAATGACATAGTTAAAGCTGCGAAGGCTGAAGAGTTCAGTAAGTTACTTCAGGGAAACATAACATTGACTGATTATGCTCTGAAGTGCGACAGATTTGCAAAGTTTTTCGAGGATCTGGTGGCCACTCATCGAACGAGAAGAGGGAGGTTTCTGTTTGTTTTGTGGTACTAAATCAAGTATGCAACGGAGCATTTAGGTTGATTATCATTGTACCGACCCCAAGGATCCCCCATATGCGACGTATATTAAAATAGAAAGCAATAATGGTAACAGAAAAATACCTCTTGACGCCTATCAAGTGTCATTGCTTTCTTTTCGTATTAAAAACAATCTTCCTATCCAAGCTGTTAGAATATGATGATGATGAAAAACTCACACCATAGTCTTCCAAGCCTACCTGAACACTTAAGGATTAGTGTGGGTTAATAGGATTCACAAAATTATGTGTTCTTATTTTGGTCTCAACTCATGAGCAAGAACAATAATGGGAGAGAAGAGTAAATAATTCGATTAACCTTTTTAGGTTTCCTAAATGTATCGATATATAGATTTAGGATTATATCGGTCTAATTAAATTAACCCTATAAAATATTATTTAGGTTAAGATAATAATATTTAATAAATATATTCTTTTATTTGAACATTAAATGATCATATTATAAATATTTAAATAAATATCTTTAACTAATTTTATTATAGATATAATTTCAAATTTAAATATTTAAATAATTAGATATCTAATAACCAAATGAGAGAATATCTTAACCACTTGAGGGAATACTCAACCGCTAGGAGAGAATCTTTCAACTACCTTTGAGAGAATATCTCAACCACATTAAAATATCTATAACTAACTTTTAAATTTAAATTTAAATAAATATTTAATTTTTGGATTAAAATAATAATCCAAATATAAATTCGAGTGGGCTCCACCCTATGATGTAGGCGCCCACCACTGTTCTTACACATTGGTTGGTACCAATGTTGTTGTCCAAACAACATAGGTGGCGCCAACATCTGTCTTGTCCAGACAATGGTGTTTTCCCAATTTATTTATTATTAATTATTTATTATAAAAATAAATAATTACGATTATGTCCTTGCAAAATAAATTATCCTTTCTCTTTTATTTTGTGACATCCATACCCTTGACAGTGTGGTGTAGAGGCGACTCGGGAACCATGGACCTATAACACTAAGTTGCAATAAACTAGATTATTTATTGAACTCATCAACACAATAATCTAATTTATTAATTCAATTATTTCTCTACTACAAATATAGAATTGCACTCTTAGTGATTATAGATTTATATTTACTGAGTTTATTAGCAGTAGTTCATTGATATAATCATTACCGATAGTTCTTCCTCCTGTTATCAATTCATAATTAGAATTGGTCAAAATTACATTTTTACCCTTTTAATTATCTCTTTATCCTTTAGTACCATTAATTCACCAGTGAAAGTTATTTTAGCTCAAATCTAAATTTGTGCACAACTTTTCAGTTCCAGAATTAACACTGAAAGGGAACCAATATTCGATCTATTAAGAAAGTCGGGATTCCATCTTGTAAATCATGTTCCCAGCCATCCATGTTACTAAATTTTCCAAAACAAAAGTTGTAAGCTTCATTAATAAAGAAACTTTAACGAGTGAATCAAATAACTTAGTAAACATGAACAAGAGTTCATGACTACTCAGGATTTAGACTGATCTACTAATTGATCATGTAAGTGATATGAATTAAGTCTTTATAATAAACGACAAGTTCTATAAAGAAATTAATTCATATCGGTCCAGTCATATATAATCATAATTATATACAGAACATTTACTAAGATGTCTATCTACATCAGCAATCTAAATCTAAATTGTTTGCACCGAATAAGGTGCTTAGTAAACCATACTAGCAACCATTGATTAAAGATTTCATACTTTAAAATGTTGCTGACAATTTTATTCATTGTGTATGATCTTAATTCTCTCGTACTCATACAAGATCATACCCTCATAAATGAATATGGAATTTTTTGATATTCATATACTATAAATTATTTAAATAATCAAACATATTTAAAATTTTCACTTTATTTAATATTGAAAATGTCTAATATAACTTTTTAGGGCATAACCCCTAACAGTTTCTCCAGGGGCTACAATCTATGATAGCCTGAGATGTTCGTATTACTAATGTGTCAGGGATGACTACCTATGCATAGGCTGTGGAGAAGGCACTTACAGGTGAGAGCACAAAGAACAAGATCTGGTGTGAGAATGCGGCCAAAAGGAATTCTAGGAGGCCTAGACCTCCATTTGCAGGCTTTGGTAGGGGCGGAGGCCCTAGTGACTAAAAGAGAAAGACTGCAGATACACTTTCAGCTCTAAGGCCAGATCAGAGGCAACGAGGCATACAGATAGGCCACCGGGGTGGCGGTGAGACTTGGAATGCAATCCAAGAGTGTACTTGGTGTAGGAGGTGCCATATTGGGGAATTCGAGCGAAGGCCTGCTTCGTTTGTGGGAGTGTGGGACACCTGAAGAAGGACTGCCCGAAAGCCAGAAAGGAAGAGCCCAAAAAGGTGGACAGTCTGACGTCAGCTCAGGTGTTCACCTTGCCCAAGCAGAAGTCGAGGCTAGTCCCTCGGCAGTTACAGGTCAGCTTTCTAGTCCTGGGACCCTTTATACTATTTTGATTGACTCGGGTGCTATGCACTCTTTTGTTGCTAGTAGGATTATAAATGGACTGTGTAGAGCATGTGGCTTTTATCCTGTGGGGTTTCGTACTATGCTTCCTATTGGGGAGTTAGTGGTTTACAAAAGATGGGTTAGATCACTACCAGCGACAGTTGATTGCAGGGAATTGTCAGTTGACTTGGTAGAGTTGGTTATGACTGATTTTGAAATAATTCTGGGTATGGACTGGTTAGAGAAGTATGGGGCAACCATAGATTGCAAGAATAAGATGGTAACCTTTGAGCCTGAGGGTAAGGACCCTTTTTTATTCGTTGCTACTGTGCATGGACCTAGTATACCTATGATATCTGTACTTAGAGCTAGAGAACTATTTAGTGGGATGCATAAGATTCTTAGCAAATGTGGTGGATACCACTCAGGTCGTGTCAGTGGGACCAGGACAAACCAGATTATTCTGTGAGTTTCTAGATGTGTTTCCACAGGATCTGCCAGGGTTACCTCCACATAGGGAGATAGAGTTTGTGATTGAATAGGCACCAGGGACAGAGCCAGTGTCTAGGGCACCTTATAAGATGGCTCCGACAGAGTTGAAGGAACTAAAGGTTCAATTACAAGAGTTCCTATACTTGGGTTTTATCTGGCCCAGTTTCTTGCCATGGGGCACACCAGTTCTCTTTTTGAAGAGGAAAGATGGTTCTCTGAGGATGTGTATCGATTATACAGAATTGAACAGGTTGACTATCAAGAACAAGTATCCTCTGCCAAGGATTGATGATATGTTTGATCAGTTACTGGCTTGGTTTGTGATTGTCTTTATCGATGATATACTGGTATGCTCTTAGTCAGAGACAGAGCACGAACAACATCTCATATTAGTACTACAGAGGTTGAGAAAACACAGGTTGTATGCGAAATCCAAGAAGTGCGAGTTTTGGTTGCCACAGGTGACTTTCTTAGGTCACATAGTTAGTAAGGATGGAATTATGGTTGATCCAGCGAAGATTGAGGCGGTCAGAGAATGGCCAAGGTCGAAGAATGCTTCAGAGATCAGAAGTTTCTTAGGATTGGCAAGTTATTATAGACGCTTTGTGGAGGGGTTTTTCAAGATTGTGTCACCATTGACAGAGTTGACACGCAAGAATCAAAGGTTCATATGGTTAGACAGGTGTGAGGACAATTTCTAGAGACTGAAGAATAATTTGATCACCGCTCCAGTTCTGAGCTTCCTACAGATCAGGACAAGTTTGTGGTTTATTGTGATGCCTCGAGGCAGGGCCTAGGCTATCTCCTTATGCAGACAGGGAAGGTGATTGCTTAAGCATCATGTCAACTGAAGGAGTATGAGCAGAGGTACCCCACACATGATTTGGAACTTGCAGTAGTGGTTTTTGCACTGAAGGTGTGGTGGCACTACTTGTATGGTGAGAAGTGTGAGATATACACAAATCACAAGAGTTTGAAATACTTCTTCTCCCTGAAGAATTTGAACATGAGGCAGAGACGATGGTTAGAACTGGTGAAGGATTATGATTGTGAGATCCTTTATCACCTATGGAAAGCCAACATAGTAGATGCCTTAAGCCGGAAGGGTCCGGGACAATTGTTTAGTGCTAGGCAGATATCTAATGAGTTGGCTGAGGATATGACTAGAGCAGGAATTGAGCTAGTCTACTCTTTTGGAGAGGATTAAGGAGAAGTAGTTGAGTGACCCACTATTCAAAAAGATCAGAGGGGACATCCTAGCTATATTGGATAAAGACTATACAGTGTCAGACATGGGTTTATTGAGATACAAGGATTGGATCTGCATTTCGATGGACATTGGGATCAGACGGGAGATTCTGGATGAATCTCATACTACCCCTTATTCTCTACATCCAGGCACCACAAATATGTACCAAGATCAAAAAGCCTTATATTGGTGGCCTGGGATGAAGAGGGATGTGACTGAGTATGTGGCGAAGTGCCTAACCTGTCAGCAGGTCAAGGCAGAGCATCAAAGACCAGTAGGGATGTTACAGCCTTTGGATATTCCAGAGTGGAAATGGGAGGACATCACAATGGATTTCATGGTAGGATTTCCCAGGACAGTGGGCCAGAACGATTCAATCTGGGTCATCGTGGATCAGTATACTAGTGAGGACAAACTACACGGTTGACCAATATGCAGATTTCTATGTGAGAGAGATAGTTTTCCTTCATGGGACTCTAAGGTCTATCATGTCTGATAAGGACCCTATATTTACTTCCAAGTTTTGGGGAAGTTTATTGAAGGCGATGGGTACACAGCTGAAGTTCAGTATAGCTTATCATCCTCAGACCGATGGTCAGTCTGAGAGGACTACCCATATAATGGAGGACATGCTGAGAGCATGTGTATTGGAATTTGAAGGGTCCTGGAGTAAATCTTTGCCTCTGATAGAATTTTCCTATAACTATAGCTACTAGTCAACTATTAGAGTGGCACCTTATGAGATGTTGTATGGTAGGAAGTGCAGATCGCCCAGTCAATGGAAAGAGATGGGTGAGAGGAAATATTTGGGTCCTGAGGCGGTTCAGGGACCACTGAGGCTATTGAAAAGATTAGGCCTCGGATGCTCGCGTCTCAGAGTAGACAGAAGAATTATTCAGACCCAAAGTGGAGGAACGTGGAGTTCCAAATGGGAGACTATGTCTTCCTTAGGGTTTCACCACTGAGAGGGGTGAAGAGATTTGTGAAGAAGGACATGCTGAGCCCTAGGTTTGTTGGACCATTTGAGATCATGGTGAGGATTGGTCAGGTCGCCTATAGGTTGGCCTTACCCCCTTCATTGTCTATTGTGCACAATGTATTTCATATTTCCATGCTGAGGAAGTTTGTAAAGGTCTTGAGGAACAAGACTATACCTTTAGTTAAGGTATTATGGAGGAACAACAAGGTCGATGAAGTGACCTGGGAGCTGGAGTTGTTCAGGTAAAAATTTTAGGATGAAATTTTTGTAAGGAGGGGATAGTTGTAACGTCCCAAATTACCTACTAAGGCTTAGGGTCTTAATTAGGGGGCCAGGATGGCAGTTTATGGAAAGTTATGTGTTTATGTGATATATATGTGTACAATTATGTGATTATGTGAGTTATATGATAATATGACTATATATGCATGTTTAGGTATATTAAATATTCATGTGGGCCCATTTCTTATTAGAGGGCAATTTTCGTAATTTGGCCCGTTATGGGTATTTGGAATATATGTGATATAGGTGTGAGACCACACTATTATGTGGATATATTTGGGTTACTCGGCACTAGGCGATCCTAGGGAGTAAGTTAGTGGGAAATTCACAAGGGGACCTAACTCCTGACTCGGGGCGAGTCAAGGGGTATTTTGGGTATCTAGACATTACCGAGTTATCGAGTAACGGGAATAAATATTCGAGGATATATTCGGTATTTGTGAGATTCGGAGGGAATTCCGGGAGTTTTGACCATTTTTCCCTCGAGGACGTTTTTGGTACCCCGAGCCTCGGGATTTGCTTAAGGTTACTTAGAGTCTAAGTAAACCTCACTAACACAGAAATAGAGGAAAACACGTTTAGCATACTCTCTCTCTCTCTCTCTCTCGTTCACACTTTCACTCAAATTCCTTGAGAATTCTTACGATTTAGGAGGAATCGAGACTAGCTTAGGCTCGAGATTGCTTGGGGAGAAGCTCAGCATCATTTGGGGCAACTGAGGTAATGATTTCCAGCCTTCAATCCCTCTGTTTTTTTTTTTTTTTTTGGTTTTTAGCTAACTTTTGGAGTTTAGAAACTAAGTTCTAAATTTTGGAATTTGATGGGGTTTTGGCCAAGTTTAGGCTTGGGTTTTGTGTCCTTTGAGGTGTTGAGTTGATTGGGAACTTTACCTTGGGGATTTAACAATGTTTGGATAAATTTTTGGTGGGTTTTGGCTTAAATAAATTGAGGAAATTTTTGAGTTTTCATAGCGAGCCGCGACCTTGTTCTTGGGGCATCGCAGCTCTCATGGACAGAAAGAAGAAGGAGGTGTCGAACCTCCATTTGAGCCGCAACACAAGTAGGGGGCGCCATAGCACATGTTGAAATAAAAAGATCCTTGGGCTCTCTACCTTGGGTCGGGTCGTGGCTCTTTTGTTTGAGTCACGATGCATGAAGGTTTTTTTAGCACCGGGAGGGTTTTGAGTGTGGAAACTCAAATCTAAGGGCTTGGGATCGATCCAACTACCTTGTATAGTAGAATTCGATGTCTCAGATTCTAGGACTCGATTCAGAAGACTTTATTCGCTCGTTTTGACGAAAATCTCTATTGGTTGTGACTAGGTTATCTCTAAGGGCTCGGACCCGGAATCGTGCTCGAGGATCATTCTTAATACATGTTGCACTCGGACCTAAGGTATGAAAACTGCACCCAATATGTGATATATGTGATTAGGGCTTGGGTTGGGGCCTTGAGAATGAATGTGATTTAGGTCACACTTGAATGCTCTACATCTGGATAATTGTTTAATGAATGCTTTCCTGGTTTGAATAGGTAGGGCTCGACCCCATTAACCAACATGGATATTACTTTGTTTGTGTTTGATTGGTTAAGATACCATGGTTTATATGTATCCATAATTGTATTTTTTGAAGTATGCTTATTTTTATTTGTATCTGTTTGTCTGGTTATTTGAATGTTTGATTAAAGCCTTGACTTATTGGTCAAGGGCAGCAATAGCGTAATGCGCGCTGGTCGAGAGGCTTAGGCACAATCAGGGATGTACTATTACGTTGACCGACCCTATGATCGTTGGAAAACAAAGCGCTTGGCTAGCTCTATAGCTATTTATTCAGAGATAAGGTCAAGGGCTCCATGTGACTATGGTCACATAGCAATGGCATAAGGCCCCGGGTTGACCCTATGGTCATCTATTCAGGGTAGCGGGCCCCAGAACGATTCAATGATCGTTTTCTTGTAAATGTATGCATGTGTGAATAGGTTATTATTGCTAGGAATGCTAGATATGCATTTGGAATATGTATTTACAGTTCATGCACATGTTTAAATTTTCTTACTTAACCTTGGTTCATGAGTGCTATGTGGTTTAGGTAAGAGGAAAGTAAAGCTAGACCAACCATGAATTTGAGAGCTTCGGTGGTGGCGTGTACATATGCGGCTGCTCGTCCGCCAGGGACGAGGATATCTTAGTGGAACTAGGGTTGTATCCCTTATTTTGCCGCTTAAGCCAGTTGGTTGTAACTTTTGATTGTATATACCTTTTCAAACATCTGTTTGTAACCTTTTGGGATCCCATGTATGTATTAAACTTTTAAATGAAAACTCAGCGTTTCCTTTGACCAAAAGTTTTAACCCGAACCCTTGACATTAACCTTACTTACACATTTATAACCAAATGAATTGATTAGCAAGTCTGACTCTATTTAAATTATACAGTGTAAGGGTCCTCGATTAGGAGGATGTTACAAAATCCCTATTTTTATGGGATCTTTATTTAAAAAATGTCTTTTAGTTGTATTATTATTATTCGGGTATTTATTTGAATTTAAATTTGAATACATGTTGTAACTTCCCTAAATTGGTGGGAAGATATTCTTGTAACCATGTCTATAAATAGCATGGATCTAGTCATTTGTACTCACACTGAGAAATGCTCTATGAAAATTGCTCTTTCTTGAAGATTTAACGCAAACCTTAATAAAAGTGGCTCGTGGAAGTAGGCAGATTTTAACTGTTGAACCACGTAAAAATCTCTTTCTTTTATTTTCATCTTGTTTAATTGCTCTACGTAATTAAGTTGATGAAAAATGGCATCAACAGATGGGTACGATAGAGATGGTGGAGACAACGATTCTTCATGTTCAACTCAGTCTGAACAACCACCAGAATTGGTGGTTCTTAGAAGCCAAATCGCCTCACAACAAAGAGAGATGGAGGCGCAAAAAAAAAACAACATTGTCGCCTTACAGGAGGTGGTTAATGCCATGAGGTCCACGTCGGTGGCCTAAGAGCTGCAGGTGGACCCCCAAGTCCAAGTGGCACCTGTGCAACCAGCTGGTATGCCACCTGCACATCCTACTGACATGCCGCATGTGCAACCAGCTGAAGAGCCACATGTGCACCAGCCTATATGGGGGAAGAAAAAGTTAAGGCTCCCACAAGCAGAAGAAAGCTCGATGAGCTTTCGAGCCTCTCAAAATTCCTCCGAGGAGAGTACGTGACCTAGAAGAATTCCTTAGAGCCCGAGGAGACCCCTAGGCCCACATTGTCCAAGGAACTTAGGGCATTCTTCCCAAGCGCACTGCAATGGACCGTGTCAGGCCCTAGGAGAGAGAATCCTTCGTGCGCGAGCAGCCTAAGGGAAACCTAGGGGTGGGAGTCAATGTGAGAAGTCTCCATGGACTGAGGACACCATCTCAACATCTCAGTGAACAATGATTACGTCAAGTCTGACAGGGAAACGGAAGTAGGATTCCCCGAGGAAGGATGCCGTGGATGTGCGCAACCTTACTTGCAATACAATCTCAATGCTCGCATGAACAGGGTCTTGTTCGAGGACTTCCACGGGAAATACCCTCAAGCATACCTCAGAGACAATTTGAACAATCTTAGGAAAGAAGGAGCACTTGACCCCGAGCAATATCCGACATAAAGCACAAACAATGATCCTTTCTAGGCAGAATTGGAGAGTATGAAGAAGATAATTCTCAAGATGGCCAAGAGGCAGGGCAATGACTCAAACTCTGAGGACGAGGATTGTAACGCCTTACTACCTTAGAGCCGTTACTAAGTGAGTTTAAAATAGAAATCGTACTTTTGACTGACTCTAAGTGGTTTCTAAAACCAAAAGTGTGGATAAATCAGAATTTAAGGCTGTACTCTTTAAAATGTTTAACTTCATTGAAAACGTAAGTATAAAACATCTGGGATCCCAAAATAAGGTTTACAAAATATTTACAACTCAAAAATAGATTTACACCAGGTTAACTATCAAAAGAATGGATCAATACAGCCATTTACAAAATGCCCCCAACCAAAGCAGTCGGGCAGGCCGAACATGTACGCGCCGCCCCCACGCTCTCCATACTCATGGCCGGTTGACAGACTCCTTGCTTTTACCTGCCACACGGAGCACCCGTGAGCCGAAGCCCAGCAAGAAAACCCAAATAGCACATAACATATGCAATAATAATATCACTGGCATAATTCACTGATAAATAGGAAAATCATCGATTTAAACAAGCACGGCCATGCCGCCCCAGAGGCCTTACCAAAGCTTGGGGTCTCGGTCATTACCGTAGGATAACTCATGTATCCCTTAGGTCCCACCCTCGCTATAGCATCCCATGTGCTGAGCATTGCTTCCGGCCCCACTGCCGTACCCGGCCTTGCCGTTCATTCCATTATAATCACACATATCATACATTATGAAATAACCATTCAAACATACAATAATTCATCTAAGATTACACATTTACACACAATACAAGCTAGGGTTGTGCCCTTACAATCACACAATGGGCCCATGCCCTATTCTCGAGTGTTACGGTTTTCTTATATTTAGGTTCAGTAGCCTTGATCAACCTGACTCCTTGAGCACGATCTTACCCGAGCCCTAGCGCTTACCGTGGGTGAAATTTCGACCTTGAACTGAACCCTAGACCTCCTTGTCTTGCACCTTCACAACCTTGACCTCAAATCTCTGATGTGATCTTACTAATCCCTTGCCAATCCTCAAGCCTAGCTTAGGATCCTTGATGCTCAGCTAACCCTAGCTTTCCACTGAGCTTAACCTCAAGAAAAATTAAGGGAAATGGTTGGGAGAGCCACAAACCGAATCTTCAAAGCCAAACCCTTCAGTTGCCCTCTCTTCTTTCTCTTCCTTCTTTCTTTCTTTTCAGCCTATCCTTTTCTCTACAAAATCCACCAAGTATAAAGACCTTCTTTATTTTATCTCTTACAAGCCTAATGACCAAAATGCCCTCCCTTACTAATTCTAAACCTTTATGTCCATAAAGGGGCATTTTAGTCATATTACCCAAATTCCCACTAATTCCTCAAGTGTTCCTAATAATTCCCGCTCGCTACCCAATACCAGATTAATCATTAAATATATTCCCAGATTCTCAATTAAACTCCCCAGGCTTAACCCAAGCCTGGTACAGGTTCCCGCTTTGACTTTCCGCTAACCCGCTCATTCTAGGATCGTCTCGAGTCATAGATCACAGGTATCAACATAGTCATGCCCAACATGGCCAAATTACAAATATGCTCAATCAGGTCTACATGCATACTAATTCACATAGTCATGCATCACAATTAATCACATAATCATATAACGTGCATTAAATCATAATCATGCATAAGACTCATTAAAGATACACACAGAATTCCATTATGCCCTCCAGGCACACTATCCCAGGTCCTAAGCCTTAATACCGAATTTGGGGTCGTTACAAGGATGGAAAGCCATGTGTCCAACACATAGTTGAAGCCCCACTGCCTAGAGGCTTCAAAATGCTCGACATTACCCCGTACAGTGGAATGACAGATCTATTTGACCATTTCTCTAAGTTCAACTGGTTGATGTCCGTGCACTGCGTCTTCGAGGATGCAAGATGTCACTTCTTCCTGTTAACCTTGACAGGAGTAGCAGATGAGTGGTTTAGGAAGTACAGGCTAGGTTAAATCCATTCGTGATCCTAGTTGTCCTCCAAGTTCTGAAGATATTTCATACCGACATAGAAGGTTAGCTTCAAGGTCAACGCCTTGGCCAACATCAAACAAGCGCCTTTCGAGACCCTTCAAGTGACATCAAGTGCTTCAAGGAAGAGGCTGCAAGGACCAAAATAGTAGATGATGGTTAACAGCTTATGGCTTTACAAGCTGGTATCCGACCAGCTTCTCCGCTATGGGACGACCTACAGAGGCGCGGATATATCTACTAGGAAGATGCCCAAATAGGGACTTTTGGAGGACCATTCTCCATTCCAACTCCAACCATGCCAATGGCTATGATTCCATATTCCTCCTATCTCTCACCATACACTCTGGCACAAATGAGTGTAACGACTGCCCCATAGAATAATCACAATACTCCACAAGAGCTCTACAACGCCATGCCCACGAGGTACGGAGCAGCTCCCACTGGATTCAGTGCTTATCATCTTGCTTTCATTACTGGAGTAGTTGTTCCCTCCCTATCAGCAGTGCCTAGTGATGGCTCGAGCGGTAGTAGACGTGGAAGTAAAAACAAAGGGAGCAAGAAAGCGAAGAAAGCTCCCGATGAGAAGTACACCACCCAATACTCTGAGTACACTGAACTGGTAGATTTTCGAGAAAACATGTACTTTGCCACTGAAAAAAAAAAATTCACTGCCAGAGACCTCAGCCCATCTGGAGAGAATGGGAGAAAAGAGTCGCGAACAAATTCTCCAAGTACCACAATGAAATTGGTCACAACACCAATGAATGTAGACAATTGCAAGATGAGATAGAGAATCTCATTAAACTGTGGAATCTCCACCAATACATCAGAGTTGACGCTCGCTCAGTACAAGCTTCTTCAGGGGCACCTCCCCAGAATTAGGGCCAAGTAGCTTCTACCCCACAGCCTATGGCCCAAGGTCCGCCTCCGGTAAATGGGAGAGCAGGGACCATCTTTGGAGGACCCCATCTCAGGGGAATGTTGAGGATTTCACAAAATAGATATGTGCGAGCCCTCAATCATGATGACGAAGTTTGTGCATTGTTCCAGTTTTTAGCACAAATTCCCTGAATGACGGAACAAGTCATTACTTTCATCGAGGAAGATGATCGGATAGTGCACTTCCCCCACCACGATCCTTTCATAATCGAGACCCAGATTGCAACAAGATGGTTGCTCATATCCTGATGGAAAATGGGAGCTCAGTAAACATCCTATTCAAGTAAGCCTTTGAAAAAATATGATTGACGACAAGCGATCTCGTCCCGTGCACTTCGACCATTTATGGATTCTCAGGCGAATGATTTATCACGATGGGACAGATCAAGCTGCCAGTGACACTTGGAGAAGTGCCTAAATAGGCCTTCAAGTACTGCACTTCCGTGGTAGTGGACTGCTGCTCCAATTACAATGCCATTATGGGACGACCAGCCTAGGTGGAGTTTGGAGCCACCACATCCATTAGGCACATGTGCATGAAGTTCCCCACGGAGGCGGGAATCAGCATAGTTTGCAGAGACCAGAGAAAAAGCTCGTCGGTGCTATAATGTTTCCCTCAAACACCCAATAATGGTGATTGAGGAAGCAGGCTTTTGTTATTAATTTTAATAAAATCATGGACGCAGCGGAAGGGGTGGTGGGATTTTAAAAAGTATTAATATCGAACCAGGATCAATACATATATTCATACATTAAATCTACACAAAAAAATAGAATAATATTACCTATTGTAGCCTATCAAGATTCCTTGAGTCTTATTGTATAATCAAACAATCTTCCTAACATGCGAAGACTCGCACCTTAGTCGTCCAAGTGTTCCTCAAACACACAAGGACATGAGGGGCACGTAAGATTCACAGGTTTGATTATTTAGGCTCACTAGATGTTCTCAACACATGAGATCTAGAGAGTTTGGAGAAGAGAGAAGATTGTAGAGAGTTCTAGAAATTTTCAGGCTTAGAAAAATTTCTATCTATACGACTGAGACATATGATTCAACTGTTGATTAAAAAGAATCGTATCTTTTTAACTTATAAAGATAATAAAAATAATTATTTTCTTTTAATTTAATTAATTCAAAACTAATTCTGCTATATCTTTATTTTAATTATTTATTTTAATCAAATTAAAATAATAAACAATATTTGAAATTCAAATCCAAGGGACACGTGGCACTGTAAGTGGCATGAGCCACTTATGTGTGTCCCTAATTTTTGTCATTTGTTTGTTTAATTAACTTTAAGACAATATATTAATTCCCAAAAAATAAATATGAGTTAATTCAAAATTATCTTTATCTTAATTTAGTAGCTTAAATAACTATCTTATAATAAGATAATATTTAACTCTCTTTAATATTAATCCAAACACTGATTAATATTAATTTCGACTAAAATAAAAATTTTCAAATAAAAACTTATTAGTCAAGTAATTAATTAATTGCACATAATTATCATTTAGCCTCAGAAAATTAATTCATTTGCAATTTAGTCATTTTCTCCATTAATCTTGCATGTGACATCTTTACCCTTGACAGTGTGGGACAGAGGTGACTCGGGGACCATGGACCTATAATACTAAGTTTCAATAAACCAGACTACTAATTAAACTGTTTAATTAAATAATCGTATTTATTAATTCTATTATTACTCCACTATAGATATGGAACTGCACTCTTAATAATTATATCTATAGAGTATTCTCTTGTAGTCCATTGATATTATCAATATATGTAGTTTTGTCCTCCATTTATTTGTTCACTAATTAGAACTGGTCATGAATTACCGTTTTACCCTTCTAATTACCTCTTGTTCCTTAAGTACCATTAATTCACCAGTGAATAATTAATCTATAATCATATTATATATTTGAGCTCAATAACTATTCAGTCCCAAAACTAACCCTTAAGGGAACCAATATTCGATTTGTTAGGAAAGCATGGATTCCAATATTGTAAAATCATGTTCCCAGCCATTAATGATATTGAATCTCCAAAACAAAAGTCACTAGCCTCGTTATATTAAGAGATCTTAACGAATGAACCAAAATATCCAATAAACATAAGCAAAAGTTCATGGCAACTCAGGATTTAGACTGATATACAAATGATCATTGTTTAAGATATCAATTAAATCCTTATGGCAAACAGTAAGTTTATGCAGAAATTACTCTACGTCGGTCCTATCATATATAATCACAATTATATAAGGTACATTTACCTAGATGTCTATCCACATCAGTAATGTGAATCTAGATTACTTGCATCCCATATGCTTAGTGAACCGTACTAGCAACCATTCATTAAAGATTTCATACCTTAATATGTTGCTGAATATTTTATTCATTATATATAATCTTAATTATCTCATACGCATACAAGATCATATTAACATAAATGATACAATTTTTTTTCGATATTTATATATAAATTATTCAAACAATAATTTCAATAATCAAATACAATACAATTGAAATTTTATTTAAATCAATAAAAATATATTTTTACATTCTTTTATGGCAGCAACCCTAACACAACCCCCGAGCAGGATCCTCCAAATGAGATGGAGTTCCAGGCTATCCTCGAGGAGTGGGAGGTGCCAAATGAATTGGATCCTAGATTTGGTGATGACAGAGCAATAGAACCCATGGAGGAGATAGAAAAAGTTGTCCTAGATGAAGCAAGCCCAGACAAAAAGATAAAGGTTGGGAGGAACCTCAAGGCAAAATTTTGAGAAGCAATATTGAAATTTCTTCGCGAGAACCAAGATGTGTTTGCGTGGTCTCATGCAGACATGATGGGGATTGAGCCAAACATCATCTACCACACCTTGAACATGGATCCTATTGCTTCAGTGCAATGAAAAATAAGGCTACTTGACCCGACAAGGGCAGAAGCCCTTAAGGCGAAAGTCGACAAGCTTCTCGGGAACAAGTTCATACAAGAGGCCCAATATCCCACGTGGTTGGCGAATCCGGTGTTGGTCCCTAAACCTAACGGGACCTGGAGGACCTGCATCGATTTTACTGACCTTAATAAGGCCTACCCCAATGAGTGTTTCCCTTTTCTGAGCATTGATCAGATAGTGGATGCCACCTCCGGATACGAGCTCTTGAAATTTATGGATGCATATTCCAGTTACAACAAAATTTCCATGCATGTCGCAACCTGGAAGCACACTAGTTTTCGAACATAATTTCCATAATGGTGTCTATTGCTACAAAGTGATGTTGTTTGGCCTGAAAAATGCATGGGCCATTACCAGATATTAGTGAACAAGATGTTCAAGAACCAGCTTGGTCGAAACATGGAGGTATATGTGGAGGACATGCTGGTCAAGTCGAAGACATCCACGGAGCACGTAAAAGACTTGGTGGAAGTTTTCTCAATCCTTCGTAGGTTCAGGATGAAGCTAAATTTGCAAAAATGCATGTTCGATGTAGACTTGGGAAAATTCCTAGGATTTATTGTGAGTGCCCGAGGAATAGAATTAAACCCCTTGAAGATCAAGGTGTTGATTGAGATGCCATCCCCCAGGACACACAAAGATGTACAAAACCTGATTTTTCGGATAGCAGCTCTTAGCAGTTTCATATCGAAAGCCACCAATAAGTGCATCCCTTCCTTCAACACCCTCCGAGGAGGTCATCAGTTCGAATGGATGGATGAATGTCAGCAAGCTTTCCAACAGCTTAAGGCGAGCATGGAAAATCCTTTGATACAATCAAATTCGGTGAACGGAGAACCATTGCTCATTTACCAGGCCATCACGGAGCATGCTATCAGTGTAACATTAATGCGAGAGGAAGGTCTCTCCCAACATACCGTCTATTATGAGCATAGTCCAAATATCCACTCATGTAAAAGCTGACTTTTTGTTTGATGATAGCTTCAAGTAAGCTCCGACCATATTTCTAAGAATATCCCATCAAAGTGCTCACCAACCAGCCGTTGAGGCAGGTCCTCCAGAAGCCAGAGTCCTTCGTAAGACTCCTCAAATGGGCAGTCAAACTTAATCAATTCGACATATCATACCACCTGAGGGCCACCATTAAAGGGCAAGTTTTGGCAAACTTCATCGCGGAGTCTAGAGGAATAATTGAAAGGCTTGAGGAAACCCCTTCTCTTGGGAAAATATAGAAGCTTTTTGTGGACAGTTTGTCCAATGAAAATGGAGTAGGGTTAATCTTGGTATCACGCGAAGGGCATAGATTCACTGTGCCCTAAGATTTGGATTTGATGCCTCAAACAATGAGGCTGAATATCAAGCCCTCTTAGCCATATTATGAGTTGCCCGAGAGCTTAAAGCTGGGGGACTCAAAATCTACAGCGATTCTCAGCTGGTGGTGAATCAAGTCATCGAAGAGTATCAAGCTCGAGGTACCAAGATGGTTGCCTACCTAGCCAAGATCTAAGAAATGCTACACGGCTTCATGAAATATACTATCTGACAAGTTCCATGGTAACAGAAATCCAATGTCAATGCTCAAGCCAAGCTAGCCACTACTAAGGATGTAGAAATGCTCAATGTGGCCCCAGTTGTTTACTTGGCTTCACGAAGTGGGTTGAAGTCGAACCTCTCACTACCATCACCTTAAAGAAGGAACTGGACTGTGTCATTAAAAACATTATTTGCTGTTACAGGCTCCCAAGGAGGATAGTCTCAGCCAATGGATTATAATTCAACAATGATCTATTCACTGATCTTTTTGAAAGGTATGGAGTCATCAAGAGTTTCTCCTTAGTGGCCCATTCGTAAGAAAACAGACAAGTGGTAGCACGAGGAGCTACCTAGAGTACTATGGAGTTGTTGTACCACTATTAGGACGTCTACCAACCACTCACCCTTCTCCATAGCCTATGGGTATGAAGCTATGCTCCCAATTGAAGTTGACATCTCAATGCACCGATGAACAATGTATGACCTGACTACCAATCACACGTTACTTCAGGAATCATTGAACCTAGTTTAAGAACTCTGAGAATTTTATCATCTCTAAGTAGCTTCTTGCCAACAAAAGGTTGCCAAGTACTTTAATTCTAAAGTGAAGGATCAAAATTTCAAGGTCGGGGACTTGGTGTTGCGACAAGTTTTCTTGGCAACACGAAATCCAAGTGGTGGAGTGTTAAGCCCTAACTGGGAAGACTCTTACCAAGTCGAGAGCATTATCTGTCTTGGGTCATACAAATTGGCTCAACTAAACGGGGAGTTAATTCCTTATGCCTAGAATGTTGAGCACCTCCGCTAGTATTACCTGTAATGCAAGAATCTATGTATTCTCATATTTTATTGTTCATATATGTAGCCTACGAGAACTAATGTAAATCTCGTGCACAAAACACGATAGATGAAATTCATAAAAAATTCTTCTATTTCATAATATTTTATTTTTTATCACCCGAGGATGTACTCACTCGTAGACCCGAATAAGTGAACAAAGACCTCAGTCTTCGATCACTTGGGGGCATAAGCAAGGGGTTAGTCATCCTACGAGAATAAATGCTTGTGAAGTAAGACCAATGGAACTCAATAAGAGGAACCTATATGGAGTACCTTAGAGTAAACCTTGTGTCACAAAGCTTGTGAGACTTGATAAGCCTAGAGAACCCATCAAGAGGAACATATATGGGGTACCTTAGAGTAAACCTAGTGCCATAAAATCTAGAGCCTTACATCCAAAAATAAACCCGAGAACTTAGCTCACCTCTTGAAGACCAAGTGCTCGAGAAACAAGCTAAGTCTGTGAGGCTGAAAAAAGGGACTCACAAATTCCTGAGTTTGTCTAAAACTTGGGACCACAAACAAAGTGGATAAAATCAAAGGTTAAATTAAGTCAATTTTTTTGTTACATCCAATTATGTAAGGAAATTTAGAAAACCTTATATTTCTCAAGTCCAATTTGTAATATTACTAAACAATATATGAAGGTATAAAAACTAAGTACTAAAAAGTAAATTTCAAAGGAGGTGCGCAAGTAGAGCACAAAAAGTTATAAGTATACAAATGTACAAAGTGCTTGGGAGTTCGGGCATTGTCATTGTTTATGCTCTGAAAGGATGGCTCAGAGGCCTATACAAAAAATAAATAATAACAAAAAAGAAATGTTAAACTAGTCCTGCCTCGGGGGAACTCCTCGATAAGTTCAATGACAAGGTTAATATTGGAGGATCCAGCTATGGCTGCAATAGCTGCAGCAGTGGTCTTAGCTTGAAGGCCCTCCTCAAAGTCTGACCGAGCAGTGTCAGCATCACCAGTGAAGCTTAAGTCCTTCTCCCAGCTGTGAAACTAGGACATGTAGAAAGTGTTCTCGACAATGTCATCCACCTTGCTGCTCAAATAGTTTTTCTCCTCAGTGAGAGCCTCAATCTCATAGGCCATGGCCCTAATACGGTCCTCTGCTACTAACTTCTCCCTTAGAAGTGTATTGGCCTCCTCCACAACCCAAGCAGCTTGATTCTAGGCTTTGGTGACCACTTCCTTAATTGCCTTAGGCTCCTCTTGGACTTCGGTGACCTCCTCCTTAGCTGCCTTGGTGTAGTGTCCCAAAACTCCTATAAGGTTTAGTACTTTGATTAGCGTTTCGAGAGGGTACATGTGGTAATTCTATGAATTATATTATTATATAATTGAGGATGCATGATTATGTGTATTAAATGTGTTTGAAAACCCCCTTTTGTTAAAAAGGGGTATTTTTGTAATTTTGACTCGTTGATGGTATATTTGTAATTATTGTGTGTACATGCATTAAGAACACATTATTATGTGGATATATATGTGATATTCGACAGGATTGGATCCTTACGAGCGATTTTAGCGGAATAGTCACAATGGGGAAAATACCTGCTTGGGTCGAGCCTAGGGTATTTTAGGAATTTTTGTATTTAGGATAATTGGTAAAATAAAATTTATTGGTGGAATAGTTATGTTTAATAGATTAGTTGATAAATTGGAGACTAGTGAGCTAGTTAATTTGATGGTTAATGGAATACTTAGTATTAGAGGCAAATGACTAAACTACAATTGGGATTAATAAAGAGATGGAATTAGATGGAGGGTAAAATGGTCATTTGACCAAATGATTAGAGGAAACCCAAGGCTGAAGGTCTCTTACACATTCAAGACCTCTACCTCTCCTTCTAGCTCACTCTTGAACTTCTTCTAACACAAACCACTAAGCTAAGTCTTTGTTTGGAAATTGAGGAATTGATAAAAAAAATTCAAGTGTCCAAGGGAATTAGAGTTGTCAAGGTCATCATTAAGAATTTTGGAATTCGAATTCAAAGTTATGCATTTCTATATTTTGTTGTTCTTCATTAGCTCTTCTTACATTCATGGTGTTCTTGATGATTGGGGTTTTGGGGTTGATTTTTGAGAATTGAAGGCTATAGGATGTTTAGATAACAACATGTTTTCATTGGGTTTCGATGTGTAACCCTAGGGAATAATGAGCTAAGGTTCCTAAGACATATTGGCACATGTTTAAAGTGTTTTTGGAGCCTAGTGAGGTTAATAGAAAAGTTATGGTAGGTTGTGGTTTAAGGGAAACTATACTACGTTATAATGTTGTGACAAGGGTTTCTACAGGGCATTAGGGGAGAGGATCGCACTCAAGGTCATTCAGTCTTCAACACAGGACTCGAGGTAAGAAAATTGGCATACGCACATAGAGCAGGGTGTTTGCTCGATTATATTGGGATGTAGTTATAATTGTATATCTGAATTTTTTAGGGTTGGGTTTCCCTCACGCATAATGTTGTTTACTATGCTTATTTGTGTTGATTTATCTATGGATGATCAATATGATCTGTATTCGGCAATCATGTGGAATGTGGGCCGTGATGGTGGGGTCATTATGAGGGTGTGGTACCCACTCGCCCAGCATGGGCTGTAAGCTTTGTGCCGGGAGACGCACCTCACTTTGTTGGGTTGTTCGGCAAGGCTACTTGGTTGGGCAGTGTAAATGGTTTGTGTGTTTGAAATGAGCATATTTATAATCTGTGAAATGTGTGAATGTTTACATGATTGATATACGTATTTATGATTTATGAATCATTCAGGTTGTTATTTATATGGTTGATACATATGTGCTTCTGGTTTATTAATCATGTGAATCATTATACATGCAAATTGTGGTTGTTATTTATGCTTTGTTGGGTTTTCTTGTTGGGCCTTGGATCACGGGTGCTCTATGGTGCAGGTAAGAGCAAGGGTAAAAATAGACCAGCCATGAGTTGGAGGGCTTTGGAGTAGCGCATACATGTTCGGCCTACCCCGCCGCCACGATCGGGATATTTGGAGGGACTTAGAGTAAAAGTCACTTTTGTCACTTAGGCAGACTATTTTGAGAACATTAAATGTAATTTTATCTTATTTAAACTCTTTTTGGAATCCCTTGCAAATGTTTAAAGTTTTCATGATAAACTTTTATCCTTTCGACCAAACATTTTAGTACCTAAACCCTTATTTAATCCAAATTACACTTTTGAGTTCAAATGACTCGCTTAAAAATTTAAGCTCTATTTTAAACACACAATGTAACTGTCCTAGATTAGTAGGGCGTACATTGGGCCTCCTCCTTGAATGACTTGGTCTCCTCCTTGGCTATCTTGACCTCTTCCGCAACCCGAGTGGCCTCCTCCTGGACTCTAGTAGCGTCCTCCTTGGCTGTCTGAGCCTCCCCCTTGGCTGTCTTGACATCCTCAGTTGATTTCTTGGATGTCTCCTCGAGCTCCTGAGATCAGGCCTTCTCCTCCTCGAGATTTGTCTGTAGTTGTTTCACCTCCTCAGCAAGTGCACTAGATTTAAAAATGGCCAGCTTTTCAGTGGCATGTTGGAGTTCATAGGATTTTTCCATTACTATATATGTTCCCCAAACATTGGACCATCAAAGTTTCTTGAAAAAATAAAGAGTTAGTATTGACCGCAAAGAACGAAGAACACAACGTGAAGAGTTAAACGTTTACCTTCACTATGGCCTGCTGACACGAGGAGATGAGGTAAGCCTCGTTGTTGTCCCCCAACTGGGCTTATCTCTGAGCAGTTAGATTGCACATCGTGGAACTGATCCTCAGGAGAAGCACCGCAGCTACTGAAGCAATGAAGGGACTGAGCTACTCAGCAAACAGGCTCTCCAGCTGTGCACACTCGATTGGAGGCTCCCGAGGCTTCTCTTTTGGAGGCTTTAGTTGGAAAATGTACACTCCCATCTCGTGGACTAAAGTGTTGCCCTCCTCTAGTCGAGAATTGAAGTGCTCCACCATTGTGTTGTACCTCTCGAGCAACTTCCCTCATAGTGCTCAGGGTACATGAGTAGGCGAAGAGGACTCTGGGCCTCCGTTGGGCAAGTAGAATCCTTGACCTTTAGGACTGTAGCTGCCTCAGGGACTTTGAAAAATCTAGGGGAAGGCGCATCCCAGGAAGACACCTCCAGAACCTTCAAAATTTGAGCGCCAGTCACTTCCCTCGGTGACGAGTTAGGCACCACTTGTTGCCTCTTTGGGGTGGAGAAGGTTCCACCCCCTCTAGAGCCCTCTTTGACCCTCCGGTCTCAGATCCACTCGGGACGTACTTGTCTGCATCGAGGGCGAGGGCTCCAAACTTCATCTAATCTGTAAAGGGAAAAACAGTGGGTCAATACTCATTGAAAACAAAGGAAATAATAAAATAAAGTAATAAAGCTAGTCGAGAGCACGTGGGCTTCTCGGGAAGCCCCACCACTTGATAGCTCCTCCGGGTGAAGCACTAAATGGAAAAAGGCCCTCATCATTCAGCCCATTTCCTTAATACTATTGGTCTCGTACTGGGAAAATCATGAAGCATTGAAAGACATCACGTTATCGAAGGATACAAATCCCCGAGGAGGAAAACACGTCTTCAGGTGGTGGAGCTAGCAATCTATGAGTTCCTTGTAGTCTTGCTACTCATCCCAAGTCCATTGGCGATCGCGGGTGAGGCCACTTCGAAGAATTGTTAGAGAGACCCACACATGGTCGAGACTTACCCTCTCTTCAACTGATTTAACATGATTAACAAGGAGAGGAGATTTACCTTGGCCAAGGGAGGAAGCTTCAACTCCTTCTTCTATTTCCTCCTTGATCTCTTATTTGGGGTGAGCTTTTTGGGCTGCTCAAATGGCCCGAGTATTTTCATGGCGCTCAGCAGCCAACCGCTGGGTGTGCAAATTTCCTGGCCAACGCATCAACTTGTTCGATGAACATTGCAGCCTACGCCAGGGACCTGAAGGAATTTCAGAACCTGGTAAGATCCAAGATCCCAATATCCTATTCCTCATCGATAAGCCCTACCTAGACTGAATCCTCCATGGTCACCAACTGGCTCAACGCCAGCTCCACGTCTTGGAAGTTCTTCATTTCCTATAGACGCTCTTGGAAAGCAGCAGCATACGTGATGCGAAGGAAAGGGAATAATACAAAAAAGTAAAGAAGAAAAATAAGTCTGAAGAATCTCCTAAGGTTAACGAACGAGTGCTTGGGAAGTGACAAGAAGACTTACCAACCCTGGAGAAATCTAGGAGTAAAGGCAAATCGGCTTGGAGAGGGAAGCCAGTGGTTAAGAAAAAATGGTCCTTGAAGTGCTAAGCATGGCTCTCATTCTGGTGAGGATCCTTGTAGATGAACTGGGCATACTTCATTAGGGTGTAAAACTCATCCAAATCCCTTCCCTTATTTTTTGGGCATACTGAAAATCTATACAGGTATAGGATCTTTCCCAGAGAAGGTTTGAGCCACTGGTGGAGTGGAAGTGTTGCGCCTACCTGGAGGTGTGATTGGCTCCAGCCTCCGAACCCGTGGATGCTACGATGGGATCTCTCTGTTTCCCGACAAAGATAGGTGAGGAAGTCGTCATTGTGGATCCCGCAGTGGTCATTTATATGGGGCCAAAGCATCTAAGTTTTCAACTTAGTCGGGATGTACTCCACCTCAAACATCTTAACCTTATCTTGGGTTGATTCATTGGATATCAGGCCCACATTAACTTTCTCCTCCATCAGGATGCGTGTACCTAAGTGCATGCCACCATTAATGGTCTATCCACCACCGGAGTCGCCTCCGCCACGGCTAGATGCTCCATCACTCAGGCATCCTAAGGAGCTTGTCCTTGTTCTCAGCCCATGTTTTGAAGTCGTGCTGATGAAGTTCACAAAGCTCATTAGACATCTGAAACAAAACCAAGCAATTAGTATTTTGACCGAAAGAAAAATGACCAAAACACGAGAATACCCTAGGAAAACTGCTCAGAAATAAAAAAAGAAGACAAATTTTCTAAAAAATGAGCGTCCCTGGAGCACCGAAATGTCACCGGAAACACCACTGGAGATTCAAGAACACGGGCAAACCAAGGTTGGAATCTGGAAAATTCCCAGAAATCGTGTTTCTAGTGAAGGCATAAAAAAGGCCACTTACAATTGGTTTTTATGCCAAAATGGGCCCGAAACAGCACAAGCAGAAACAATAACCTATGACCCTATCATGACTCATCCTCCCAAACTGAACCAAACCCCAAAAATTACCCAGAAATTCAAGAACAAAATGGGAATAATAAAACACAGTGAAGAAACTTACTCCATAAGTATCGAAGGTACGTGTGAAGACGAGTGTGCATGTGAATGTATCTGGTTGGATTAGACTGAAAATATCGATACTCTCTCCATTTATCTAGATTCAAGGCAAGAAAGTTGGGTTTGGGAAATGAATTTTCTGGGAACGAAGGGATTTTTGTTCTCCGAAGAAATAAAAAGGATTTTGCAAATGAAAGAGAAAGTGGAGGAAATGGAAGGGAGCTAACGTTTAAATTCAAAACCCCAAACATGGGTAAAAATTGATTTGCTCCCCGGCCGTTGATCACCTAGGGAGTGGGTACTCAAGCGTGATCCAACAATCACAAAAATAGAGGTGAATATCATACTTGAAAAGGTGAAAGGATGTGTTGGGTATAGAATATAACCCCTCAATAAATATCATCGAGTGGTCGACCCAGCAATTGGGAGCCGACACGTGGTACCCCATTTTTCGAAAACGTCAGTTCTGGAGGATACCCAATGGTCACGACCCAAGGATAAATTCCTAAAGGAATGACAGGTTTTTTATTTAAGTCTCCACTGTCCCTGAGGACGAGTGCAGACTTGGGGTGAAAATGTTGTCCATGTTTTCACCAATCGACGAGTGGCATAAATTAAGAGTGTTTAAGCCTCGATGGAAGTTGTTTAAGGCCCCACGAGAGCTTTGAGTCCAGCTCTCATCATCATTACACCCATGGGAGGAGTGCATCTTCCAAGGGCATTACCTCCAAAGAATTTAGTTGAGGAGTAATGCTCCAACAACGCTTCATGATGTGACCAATTCCTCCAAGTGTGGGAGAACCCTTCTCCAGAGTAGAAGAGCAATTGCCAGGAAAGAGGCACTCTGGACCACAGACAGCTATCTGACACCCAAGTGCTATAGAGATCGTGTTGTCGATCTCGTACAAACGAAAAAGAGGATGTCTCACGATGCCGCTTGACATGGGACACTGTCAAGGGCGTTTTTCCCAATAAAGTAATGGGTTGAGCCTCCTCATACTAGGCCCACACGAGATACACTAGGGCCCACGAGCTTAGTAAATGCAAAATGTATCCATTTATGTAATAACAACTATAATTAAGAGATGAATAATTGTAATTAGCTCCAAATAATGAGCTTAATCTCCCTAGGTGCATATAAATAGGGTTAGGGCACACATTGTAAAGGATCAAATTCTCATGTTTTAGAGTGAGCACATACGCTGCCTGAAAACCTAGAAAGCTTGAGCTTTGCAAGTTCTTCCTCATCCTAAATACAAGTGACTCATGGACTAGGGTTAATTAATAACCTTAACCACATAAAATTCAGTGTTCTTATTCTTCTTCTTTAATCTATCCCTTAATTTGATGGTTGACGAAAAAGTGAGTCAACATTGTTAAAAAAAGACTAAAATACATTAAATTTTTTTTAATTAAATATTTTAATTTATATGTAATTATTTTAATAATTAAAAAAATATAAAAAAACTTAATAAAAATTTTCAATAAAAAATAATTATTGCATTAAACTTAAACTGTAACGACCCAAAATCACTAATAAGGCTTAAGGGCCTTGATTAGTGCGCCGGGAAGGCATAATTGGCTAATGTGTGAATTTATTGATTTAATGCATGATTATATGATAAGCATGCTTGTATGATTATATGAATGTAAATGTGGTTAAATGTTATATCTGTGAGAACCACATTATTATGTGGGTAGATCTGCAGCGTGCAACTTGAAGCGATCCTAGGGAGCCAGTTAGCGGGAAGCCACAACGGGGCTTAATACTTGACTTGGGGCAAGTCAAGGGGTAATTCGGGTATTAGATGATTATTTGGGTTATCGGGTTATGGAAATAAATATATGGAGATATATTTGAGGTTAGGAAGCTTAGGTGGGAATATTGGGGAAATTTACTGTTTTTCCCTTGGGGACGTTTCCGGCACCCCGAGCCTCGGGATTGACTTAATTAACCAAAGGTTAGACTGAACAAAAGAGAAACTGGTAGAATAAAACACAAACCGACCTATTTTGCTCTTCTTTTCGTGGAAATTAATCTTTATTTTATGTGTTTTAATTGTGCTCATGCATCACGTTTAATTTCCGAAACTTTGATATTTATTTTTCTAAATATAATAATAATATATGTGTATTTTTTTATTTTATTCAGAATATGTCTATCTCTGGAAATCCCATCACTGCTTTGATTGCACAAGAAAAATTAACTGGTGATAACTTCATAAAATGGAAATCAAATATGAATCTGTTGTTGGTTAGTGAAAACCACAAGTTTGTCCTAAATGAGGAATGTCCTGAAGAACCTGGCGCAAATGCCCCGAAACATGTTCGGGACAAATTTGATGCATGGATTCAATCCAATAACAAAGCTAAATGCTATATGCGTGTAAGCATGAGTGATGTCTTACGAACAAAGCATGAATCCATGGAAACTGCTTTTGAGATACTAGAATCTCTTAAGGAAATGTTTGGGCGCCCATCTGAGCAAAGCCGTCATGAGGCTACTAGAACCAACATGAATGCTAAGATGAAGAAAGGTCAATCTGTGCGTGAGCATGTTTTGAACATGATCAGTGTACTTCATGATGCTGAGACACATGGAGCAGTCATGGATGAAAAGACACAAGTAAGCATTATACTTGAGTCTTTAACTCCTGCCTTTTCTGCATTCACAACAAATTATGTCATGAACAAATTAGATTTTAACATGAAACAATTGCTGAATGAATTACAAACTTTTGAGTCTTTGAATAAGACCATCTCAAGCCAGGCTGAAGCAAATGTTGCTGAAGCAAAACCATCTTCTTCAAAGAAGAAAAGAAAAGGCAATAACAATGACAGCAAACCTAAAAAGGACAATCCGAAAAAGGCAAAGAAGTCATCCAAAGCGCCCGAGAACAAAAAGAACAATGACCCCAAACAAAAGACACCCAAAGGAAAATGTTTCCATTGTAATGTCGATGGTCATTGGAAGAGAAACTACCCAAAGTATCTCGCCAAGCTAAAAGAGAAAAAGAAAGGTAAATCAGATTTACTTGTACTCGAAGCTTGTATGGTGGAACAAGATAAATTATCATGGATAGTTGATTCTGGTTCCACTAACCATGTTTGTTCTTGTTTGCAAATGCTTGAGTCCGCAAGGCAGTTGGAGCAAGGAGAGATGACTTTAAGAGTGGGAAGTGGAGCGCTTGTTTCAGCCAAAGCATGTGGAACAGTCCGTTTGAAGTTTAAGAACAATTTTTTAGTTTTGAATAATGTGCTATTTATTCCTGAAATTACTAGAAACATTATTTCTTTATCTTTGTTACATGAAAAAAATTTTAACATTTCTTTTAATAATAATATGATTTTTATTTTAACGAATGGGAACAATATTTTTCATGCAAAACAAAAGGACGGACTGTACATGCTTGATCCAATAGAAAAATCGCTCAATAATTCTGAATTATTTAAAGTAGCCGTTCCGCAAAGTAACAAAAGACAAAAGGTTTCTAAAGAAAATGACACGTATCTATGGCACTTAAGATTAGGTCATATCAGTCTAGATAGGATAAACCGGTTAACTAAAGAAGGACCTCTAAGGGAACTAACAGTTGGAACCCTACCGGTTTGTGAATCCTGTTTAGAAGGTAAATTGACTAAACGACCTTTCACTTCGAAGGGAAATAGAGCCAAAGAACCACTAGAGCTAATACATAGTGATGTATGTGGTCCAATTAACATTCAAGCTCGTGGTGGTTATGAATATTTTGTCACATTTACTGACGACTATTCTAGATACGGTCATGTGTACCTAATGCTTAAGAAGTCAGAAACCTTTGAAAGGTTTAAAGACTTCAAAGCTTTAGCTGAGAAGCAATTAGGTAAATCTTTAAAAACACTTCGATCTGATCGTGGTGGTGAATATTTGGATTCTGAATTCAAAGATTTCTTGCTGGAGCATGGAATTCTATCCCAACTCACAGCACCTGGAACGCCACAACAAAACGGAGTTTCAGAGAGAAGAAACCGGACTCTGTTAGACATGGTCAGGTCTAAGTTAAGCTACTCTTCACTTCCCTTATCGTTTTGGGGATATGCACTACAAACGGCTAACTACATTTTGAATGTAGTCCCGTCCAAAGCTGTTACAAAGATACCTCTGGAACTATGGAATGGAAGTAAACCTAGTTTACGACATTTCCGTATTTGGGGTTGTCCTGCTCATGTGCTAAGACCTAAATCTGGAAAACTGGATTCTAGGTCAGAAGTGTGTATATTCGTGGGCTATGCTCCAGAAACAAGAGGTGGATATTTCTATAGCCCAAGTGATCAAAAGGTATTTGTTTCGACAAATGCAACCTTTTTAGAACAGGACTATATGAATGATTTTAAACCTCGGAGCAAAGTAGTTTTACAGGAACTAATGACAGATAATATTTCATATCCATCCTCTTCATCAGTTAATGATAAAACAACCAAAGAAACCACAATTCCTGAAAAGGAAAAACCAGTGCAACGTCGTAGTGGGGGGTTTGTGAGACAACCTATTCGCTACGAACATGAGGCACACGTTCTTGTATCAGATACTGAAAAGGACGATCCATTGACTTTTAAAGAAGCAATGGAAGACCCTGATGTTGATAAGTGGCAAGAAGCCATGAATCAAGAAATGGAATCAATGTATTCCAATTCAGTCTAGGAACTTGTAGATCTGCCTGACAATGTTTATGCCATTGGATGCAAATGGATCTACAAGAAGAAAAGGGGTGCAGATGGAAAGGTAGAAACCTATAAAGCAAGGCTTGTGGCCAAAGGCTACACACAAAGAGAGGGTGTGGACTATGAAGAAACATTTTCTCCTGTGGCCATGCTTAAGTCCATTCGCATACTCTTATCCATAGCTGCCATTTATAATTATGAGATATGACAAATGGACGTCAAGACAGCTTTTCTGAATGGCCACCTTGATGAAACCATTTATATGGAACAACCAGAAGGGTTCATAAAGAAGGATCAAGATAAAAAGGTATGCAAATTGTTGAAATCCATATATGGATTGAAACAAGCATCAAGATCTTGGAACTTAACATTTGATGAAACTATTAAAACATATGGTTTGGAACAAAATGTTGACGAAGCATGTGTTTATAAATACATCAAAGGAAAAATTGTGGTTTTCTTAGTTCTTTACGTTGATGATATCCTACTCATTGGGAATGATGTAGAGACATTATCAAATGTAAAGAATTGGTTGGCTGACAAATTCCAAATGAAAGATTTGGGAGAAGCGAGCTATGTTCTAGGCATTAAAATTCTAAGAGATAGAAAGAACAAGCTCCTAGCACTTTCACAAGCAAATTATATAGATAAAGTGCTTGAAAGATTCTCTATGGAGAATTCCAAAAAGGGTCAATTACCAACCAGACATGGAATTTCTCTTTGCAAAGATCAGTGTCCAAAGACACTACAAGAGGAAGAGGACATGAGAAAGTATCCCTATGCATCAGCTGTAGGGAGCCTAATGTATGCAATGTTATGTACTAGACCTGACATATGTTATGCAGTAGGAATTGTCAGTCGTTATCAATCAAATCCAGGTTTGGAACACTGGATTGCGGTGAAACATATTCTCAAGTATCTCAGGAGAACGAGAGACTATATGCTAGTATATTCGGGTAGTGACCTCGAACCTACTGGATACACTGACTCAGATTTTCAATCTGACAAGGATAGTAGAAAATCTACTTCTGGGTCAGTATTCACTCTTGGTGGTGGAGCAGTTGTCTGGAGAAGCATTAAGCAATCCAGTATAGCTGATTCAACCATGGAAGCTGAATACATAGCAGCTTGTGAAGCAGCTAAGGAAGCAGTTTGGCTGAAAAAGTTCTACACAGATTTGGAAGTAGTTCCAGAAGTGGAGAAACCACTTGTTCTATACTGTGATAACAGTGGAGCAGTGGCCAATTCTAAAGAACCAAGAAGCCACAAGAGGGGAAAGCATATAGAGCGCAAATACCACTTAGTCAGAGAAATCGTACATAGAGGAGATGTGACCATTCTGAAAATCGCATCAGAACACAACCTGGCGGACCCATTCACGAAGACGCTTCCAGCAAAGCAATTCGAGGGTCATGTACGTAATATGGGATTGAGAGAAATGCCTCACTTGCTTTAAGTACAAGTGGGAGATTGTTAGGAGTGTGTTCTAAAAGCATGTAAAGACATTTGTTTTTTCTATGAATAAATAAATACAATGGTTTATTATTATTGTCATATTTAGATTGTTAAATTATTGTTTGAATAATTTTGTAAATATCAGAAAAATTCCATATTCATTATTGAGGATGTGATCTTGTATTAGTACGAGAGAATTAAGATCACATGAATGAATAAAAATGGTCAACAACGACAAATTAAAGTTATGGAATTCTTTAATTGGAGTTGTAAGTACGATTTACTGAGTATCATAATGATACAAATAATCTAGATTCGGATTATTGATGTGGAAAGACATCTCAGTAAAGGTGCTTTATATAATATGATTATATATGACATGGACCGATATGAATTAAAGTCTTTATCCAAAAACCATTTAACAACAAAGACTTGTAATTCATATCATAACTGATGATCATTTATAGATCAACCTAAATCCTGAGTGTTCATGAACTCCTGTTGTTGCGAGATTTATAGCTATGCAAGTGCACACAGTCGCAATTCGTAATAAAAATGGTAAAAACCGAATATCGTCCTCAAGGACTGATTTATCAATTACCAATCAATTAATCCCTTAATTCTATTTGATTAAGCAATTATCAGAGATTTTAAACTAAGAAAAATACTAACAAAGCGCAGTGAAGAATTAAACAAATTAACAAAGAAAACACAATTAGGACAATTATGATCCTCTATTTTTCCACCCTGTTATTTCCTAATGCAAGCGTCTATATTCCCTTCTCTCTATTCAAGAATAAGTTGCAACAACAATTCATAATCTGGTTAAGACTTATGAAATTCAATCTAAATGACAACTTCCTATATTTCTATGGTAAGATGAATCATGTAGAGGGCATTAGCCACGCAACTCAGAAAATACGCAAATAATCTAGATACCTTCGTTCTAAATTAAATTTGCATCCAAACAATCAAAGCATATCAAATTTCACTTTTCAGATTTCAATTTGATTCATAAAATAGCAATTAGAGGTGATCAATCAATAATCGCACAATTAACATAGATTGCAAGGAATTGAAAGAGATGAAGAAGAATATCAACTTTGCATTAAACCATAACAAGGGTTTCCAAAAGATTCACATAAAAGCCCTAAAAGAGAATTTAGCCTATGATCTTCATTCTAGCAATAAGATAATTCAATTACAAACATGAAAATTGACAGAAAAAGATGATGAAAACTCAGGGACGAATCCTCCAATATGGTGTTCTTACTCCAGCCGTCGTCCTCTCTTTTCCAGACCTCCTTTCAGTCGCATTATATGTTTCTCAAAAATCCCTACCAAAGTTCCCAAGTGAATGGACCAAATTGCCCATCAAAAAATGATCAAATCTGTGAAAATCGCGTCTCTAGCGCTGTAGCACTACTTCTGGAGCGCTATAGCGCTATTAACAGTGCCAAAATGCTTCAAAATCTGGTGCACTAGCGCTGTAGCGCTCTTATTATGGCGCTGTAGCGCTAAAGTCAGAACCGACAAAACTCGGTTCGAACAGCCTGCAGCGTCATCTCATCGTATTTTGATCATAACTCCTTCAATATAACTCCGAATTGAATGATTCAAAAAGCTATGGAAAGCTAAGAGAAATATATACAACTTCTATTTATTGAAGTGTTTCCAGAAAGTGAATAAATCATGGTAAAAATGCGGCTTGAAGTTTCAGACTTGCGTTATAGAGCATAAACGACGTGTGTTGAGCATCTTCAATATAGTATTTTCCACACATAATGTCTTGAAACTCCACAATCAACACGAAATCCATCTTATTTATCATATTTAACATGTTTCTTCTCATTTCACTCCAGATTATGTAATTGACCATTAAAACCTGAAACAAAAAGAAAACAAGCATAAATCTGCACTAAACAATCCTAAATAACTAAAAACACAACCTAAAACGATCTCTAAAACAAACCTAAAATGAACCTAACACCTGTTCATGTTTATTAAATCTTTTGATTCACTCGTTAAGGTCTCTTCAAATAATGAGGCTAATAACTTTTGTTTTGGAGATTTAATATCATGGATGGCTGGGAACATGTATCAACAACACGGAATCTAATCTTTCCTAACAGATCGTATATTAGTTCCCTTAAGGGTTAATTCTGGAACTGAATGATTTTGAGCTCAAATCTATAATTAGATTATAGATTAATTATTCACTAGTGAATTAATGGTACTTAAGGAATAAGAAGTAAATTAGAAAGGTTAAATGGTAATTCTTCCATTCTAATTTATGAACTAATTAATTAGAGGGTTGAACTATTGTAAGATGGTTATATCAATGGACGACTTAAGAAAAAGATTTCTGTAAAAGTATATCTATAACATAAAGAGTGCAATTCTGAATTTATAGTGGAGTAATATCAGAATTAATAAATTAACTATTATAATTAAAGAGTTTAATTATTTAGTTTCAATTTATTGTAGCTTAATGTTATAGGTCCATGGTCCCCAGAATGGCTCAAACAATCACTGTCAAAGGCAAATACAAAAATGGGCAAAAAGGACTTATGTGATAAGTAAAATATTTTTCTATGTATCAAACATAATTATTGTTTAATTATGTGTAATTAATTAATTAAGAATTAATTTATTTATTTTTGGGATTTTTGGTATTTAAATAATAATAAAAATTGGGAAAAATCACATGCATGCACATGCATGTGGTACACGTGTGGCACAGTGCACATGCACTGTGCTACACGCATAAGAGATAGACTTGGTCTCTTGATTCCACAATTTTAGTTATTTAAATATTAAATAAATAATGAGATATTTTGATTTGATTTAAATATTATTATTTAAACAAAAATCTGATAACTGATCAGTTATTTTGAATTTGTTTAAAATAACAAATATTTTAATATATTGGATATTATTAAATATTGGATATCAGTTTTTCACAGGACGTAAGTTTTCAGGGATAGAAAAATATCTAGGATTCTCTCAGAGAAAAAGATCAGTGACAAAACAAAGGTCATTGTTCTTCACAAAACCTAGGTCCAAGCTTTATCAGATCTCATGTGTTGAGAATATCTGATAAATAGTTATTGCCTATTATTTGTATAGCGAGCCCACACTCGTTCTTTGGGTGACTGAGAACATTTTGGAAGATCTTGGTGTGAGATCTCAAGGATTCAGCCATACGAAAAGATAGCAGCAAGGAAGGACCTGAGGTAATGTTTCTATTCTTGTCCTTGATTCAATATATATATGAGTGTGAAGAAGTAGATCTAGAAATCTTATGGGATTAATCTGACAATTTGATTGTTGTTCCGCTGCGCATAATCTCTGATTTGATCAATAAAAACCAACAGGCGAGGTGGTGACCTCATCAGAGCAGCCTGGCGGGGCCTAGGACTTCTTTTCCTTTTATCCTTTGTATACACATTTTTTTTTGTAACTTTGTATGAGGTTTTCTAACCTCGAGACCATTGGTTTTACCAACTTTTTGCTTTTAATTGATTTGCATCATTTTACCTTTATGCGTTTTGGCAATAGTCTTAGTTTTTGTTGGTGCTGCGATTGATATTTTATGCATTTCTAGGAAAAAACATAATCAATTTTGAGCCAACTTCTAAGGTAAGTCCTGGTTGCATCCCAAACATTGCTTTAAAAACTTAGTTCACGTTAATTTTTTATTAATATCTCGTGCTTTTTAAGAAAAACAACGATCAATCAATTTGAATCAACTTCTAAGTTTTAGGACCTGGTTATATCCAGGACGTTAATTTGAAAACTTAGTTCGTGTTAATTCTTGATTAATTTCTTGTGCTTTTTAAGAAAAACATCGATCAACCAATTTGAATCAACTTCTAAGTTTTAGGACCTGGTTATATCCAGGACGTTAATTTGAAAACTTAGTTCGTGTTAATTCTTGATTAATATCTTGTGCTTTTTAAGAAAAACACCGATCAACCAATTTGAATCAACTTCTAAGTTTTAGGACCTGGTTATATCCAGGACGTTAATTTGAAAACTTAGTTCGTGTTAATTCTTGATTAATATCTTATGCTTTTTAAGAAAAACACCAATCAACCAATTTGAATCAACTTCTAAGTTTTAGGACCTGGTTATATCCAGGACGTTAATTTGAAAACTTAGTTCGTGTTAATTCTTGATTAATATCTTGTGCTTTTTAAGAAAAACACCGATCAACCAATTTGAATTAACTTCTAAGTTTTCAGACGACCTGGTTATACCCAGGATAGGACTTAGTTCGCGTTAATCCTTTATCAATATCTCGTGTTTTTTTAAGAAAAAACATCGATCAATCAATTTGAATCAACTTCTAAGCCTTTAAGGCGACCTGGTTATATCCAGGCACCATACCCCCAAGTAATTAGGAAAGGGTCTTTCGTGGTTACTTGAGATTACATTCGCAAATATACACAATAATGAAAAAAGATTTAATTCTCATTGTTTGATAAAAAAAAATAGCCTTTCTGAATAAGCCTTACAAGGGTGTTACTGATAATATCTCTTCAAATGGATGGCGTTCCAAGTTCGTGGGACCGCTTCTCCATTAAGCCGAGCTAACTTGTAGGTTCCTTCCTATATGACCTCGGTTATTTGATATGGCCCTTCCCAGTTCGGTCCCAATACTCCATCTTTGGGATCCTTACCGGCTAAGAAGACTCTTTTGAGGACCAGGTCACCAATGCTAAAGGCACATTTTTTTACCTTTGAGTTGAAGTAACGAGTGACTTTTTGCTGGTAATGCGCGAGCTGGAGCTACGAATGTTCTCGTCTTTCATCAATCAGGTCGAGGGACGCGCATAGTAGTTCGTGGTTGCGATCCTGGTCATACGCCTGGACTCTATGCAAAGATACCTTTATCTCGACAGGAAGGAGTGCCTCACTCCCAAAAGCCAGGGAGAAAGGAGTATGACCCGTAGGAATCCGATGCGAGGTCCGGTATGCCCACAGTACCTAGGGGAGCTGTTCTGGCCAGACCCCCTTGGCTTCCTCCAGCCTCTTCTTAAGGCTCGCCTTTAGCGTCTTATTGACGGCTTCGACCTGCCCATTAGCCTGGGGGTAGGCCACGGAGGAGAAACTTTTTTCAATGCCGTATCTTTCACAGAATTCGGTGAAGAGGTCGCTGTCGAACTGAGTCCCATTGTCGGATACGATTTTCTTTGGCAGCCCGAACCGGCAGATAATGATTTTGACCACGAAGTCGAGGACTTTCTTGGAAGTGATTGTTGCCAAAGGTTCTGCCTCAGCCCACTTTGTGAAGTAGTCGATAGCCACCACAGCGTAGCGGACCCCGCCCTTTCCAGTAGGGAGGGCGCCAACTAGGTCGATTCCCCAGACCGCGAATGGCCACGGGGACAAGATCATCTTCAGCTCGACTGGGGGAGCTCGGGCAACAGTGGCGAATCGCTGGCACTTGTCACATTTCTTGACGTATGAGATTGAGTCCTTCGACAGAGTGGGCCAATAATACCCATGCCTTAAGACTTTCAGGGCCAAGCTTTGCCCCCCACTGTGGTCCCCACAAAAACCCTCGTGCACTTCCTGCAAGATGGTCTTTGCTTTGCCTGGCAGAACACATCGTAGGAGGGGTAGGGAGTGCCCACGCCGGTATAGCACCTCGTCTACCATCGTATACCTTGGAGCCTGGTACAGTATCCGTCGTACGTCATTACGCCCCTCGGGTAACTTTCCTTCAGTGAGATACTCAAGGATGGGGGTCATCCAAGTCGGTCTGGCATCGATCATCTCGACCTCTGCCTTGACCTCTTCTATACTTGGTTTCTCCAAGAACTCTACCGATACTAACCCTAAAGCCTCCGTCTCCTCGGAGGTAGAGAGCTTGGCAAGGGCATCTGCGTTAGCATTCTGCTCTCGAGGTATCTGCTCGATTGAGCCCCGTTCAAATTCGAACAGCTCGACTTTCACCTTGACCAAGGAAGCAGCCATCCTGGTCCCCCGTGCTTGATATCCACCTAGCACCTGGTTTACCACGAGCTGGGAATCCCTGAAGCATTAAACGGAGCTGGCCTTCAGCTCCTGGGCTACCCTTAGCCCGGCCAGCAAAGCTTCGTATTCAGCCTCATTGTTGGATGCCTTGAATCCGAATCTCAGTGCCTAGTGGAATCTATGCCCTTCTGGGGATATCAAAATGATTCTAGCCCCGAAGCCGTTTTCATTAGATGAGCCATCCATGAAGATCTTCCATGACGCTTGGGCCGAGGTGACCTGGGGTGAATCTTCCACAGAATCTTCTCTGAATCCTGTGCATTCCGCCACAAAATCGGCCAGGGCTTGGCTTTTTATTGCGGTTCATGGGGTGTACAAAATTTCGAACTGACTGAGCTCAATAGCCCACTTCAACAGGCGCCCCGATGCTTCAGGTTTTTGCAAAACCTGCCTTAAAGGTTGATCGGTTATGACGTGTATTGACTGGGATTGGAAATATGGCCTGAGCTTTCAGGAGGCCGTGATAAGACAGAATGCCATCTTTTCCATCAACGGGTATCGGGACTCGGCCCCGAGAAGTCTTTTGCTGATGTAATAGACTGGTTTTTGAACCCGGTCTTCTTCTCGGACCAATACGGCACTAGCTGCATCTTCTGTGACAGCTAGGTAAAGGAAAAGAGGCTCCCCTGCCGTTGGTTTGGACAATACAGGCGGCTCGGCCAGATGTGCTTTCAGGTCGAGGAAGGCACATTCGCACTCCTCTGCCCACTCGAACTTCTTATTTCCCTAGAGCAGGTTGTAGAATGGTAAGCACTTGTCGGTGGATTTAGAAATAAATCAATTAAGGGCTGCCACCCTTCCTGTCAGACCTTGGACATCCTTTCGCGACCTAGGCGAGGGAAGCTTGAGCAATTACTTGATCTTATCGGGGTTTGCCTCGATTCCTCTAGTGTTGAAAATGAAACCCATGAATTTTCCAGATGCGACCCCAAAAGTGCACTTCTGTGGGTTAAGCCTCACGCCGTACTCCCTTAGTATCTTGAAGCATTCCTCCAGGTCGGAAACATGGTTATTGGCAGTCTTCGACTTAACCAGCATGTCGTCCACGTATACTTCCATGTTTTTCCCGATCTGGTTGGCGAATATCCTATTCACCAATCGCTGGTATGTAGCACCGGCGTTCTTCAGTCTGAACGGCATGACCTTGTAACAATAGACGTTAGTTGGGGTCATGAAGCTAGTGTGATCCTGGTCCGCCGGATTCATGGAGATCTGATTATAGCCTGAGTACACGTCCATAAAGGACATGAGCTTTTGCCCCGCCGTGGCGTCCACCAATTGGTCGATCCTTGGCAAGGGAAAATAGTCTTTGGGGCAGGCTTTATTCAGATCGGAGAAGTCGATCCAGGTGCGCCATTTCTTGTTGGGCTTCGAGACCAGCACAAGATTGGCGACCCAAATCCAAAACTTGGCTTCACGGATAAAGCTGCATTTCTTGAGCTGGGCTACTTCTTCTTCTAGGGCTTCAGCTCGAGTTATTCCCAGGCGCCTCTGTTTCTGGGACTTTGCAGGAACGCTCTTATTCAAATGAAGGGTGTGCATGATGACATTTGGACTGATTCCCACCATGTCCTCGTGTGACCATGCGAACACATTCAGGTTCTCCTGCAGGAACTTGATCAGTTCCGCCTTCCTCTTGCCACAGAGGTTTTTCCCGAGCTTAACCATCCGTGAGGGATTCTGTGGATCGATATTTACTTCCTCGAGCTCTTCAATAGCTTGGATCTCAGACTTATCCTCGCCTATTCGGGGGTATATCCTCACTCAGGATGATATTTTCCCCTTCGGCGCTCTGAGGTTTTTCAATCTCAGGATTAGGCAAAGGTTCCTGAGATTCCTCTTCTCCACCTTGGATGGCCATTGTTAACTGCCCGGGTTTCAATTTTCCCTTCATGGAAATGCTGTAGCATTCCCTAGCAGCAAGCTGATCACCACGAACTGTGCATATCCCTGTGGAAGAAGGGAATTTCAGAGCGAGGTGGCGGACGGAGGTGATGGCTTCTAAAGCTATAAGTGTAGGTCAACCCAAAATGGCATTGTATGCGGTGGAACAGTCGATGACCACGAATTCAAGGAGTTTTGAGACTATCCAAGGTCCCTCTCCTAAGGTGATCACCAGCTCGATCGTCCCTATAGCTGCTGATCCTTCTCCAGAGAAACCATAAAGCACCATGGAGGTCGCCTTCAGCTCGGCGACAGACAAGCCCATCTTCTCCAGCGTGGACCAGAATAGAAGGTTTACCGAGCTCCCATTATCAATCAGCACTCTCCTAACCCTCCGATTAGCGAGCTGCACTGCTATGACCAGAGGGTCGTTATGAGGGAACTGAACGTGGCTGGCATCTTCTTCAGTAAAAATGATTGGTTGCCTTTCCAATCGCTGCTGCTTTGGCAGATGCTACTCGGGGACGAACTCTACTCCATTATGAGCCTTAAGTTCGTTGACGTACCTCTTTTGGGCACCTCTGCTAGTGCCAGCCAAATGAGGACCTCCAGAGATTGTGGAGATCTCTCCTCCTATCACTGGAGGACGGACGTCCTGATCTACCCGAGACCCAGGCTAAGTGACCAGGACTTCCGGAGCCGGACGGGCTGCGGCAACTCTGTTCCGCGCGTATTAAGCCAAGGGGCCGGCTCGGATGAGAGTCTCGATCTCATCCTTCAGGTGTTTGCAGTCATCGGTATTGTGGCCAACGTCGTTGTGGAAACGGAAAAACTTGGAGGGGTCTCGCTTCCCCTTCTGGTGCTTTAACGGCTCCTACTTCTTCCAGGGGAGGCAAGCAGAGGTTGCTAGGAATATGTTCTCCCTAGAGTGGGTGAGCTCCATATAAGTCGCGTAGACCGGCTTAAATTTTTCTACGGACTTATTCTTGTTTGGGTCGTGCTGGCTGCCCTCCCCGTTCCCCTTTCTCTTGCCTCCACCAAACTGGTTATTCTGTATAACGTTCTGGGTCGCTGTCACGACCTCCGTTCCCACTTCAGCGGGCTGCTCAGGGACCTGGCTGGTTCGTGCAGCTGAGGCTTGGGCCTCCTCCAAGTTGATCCACCCCTGGGCTCTATTTAGGAATTTGTTTACGGAGCTGACTCCCTTCCTTTGTATCTCATTCCAGAGTCCCCCTCCGACGAGGATTCCAGTTCTCAAAGCCATGAGCTTGGAGCTGTCATCTGCATCTCTAGCCCGAGTAGCGATGTTCGCGAACCTGCTCAGGTAAGCCTTCAGAGGCTCATCGGGTTGTTGCCTCACGTTGGCCAGGGAGTCGGCCTTGACGCGGGCAGCCTGTGAAGCTCGGAATGCTCTCTTGAAGTCAGCAGAGAAATTTTTCAAGGAGCTGATTGACTGTTTCTTGCTTTTGTTTGAACCACTGCCTGGCCAGCCCAGTCAGTGTGGAGGGAAATATTAAACACCTCAGCTCGGGACCAATGTTGTGGGCCATCATCAGGGTATTGAACATACCCAGATGATCTGACGGATCCCCGTCTCCGTTGAATTTGGACAGGTGCGGCATACGGAAACTGGGCGGGTATGCCGTTGCTGCTATGCTGGGGGCGAAGAGCTCAAGTTCGTCCCCCGAATCATATTCGTCTTTTTCTTTTTATGACAGGAGCTTCCTCATTAGCTCCTCCATCTGAGCCATGCGCTCAAGGGTTTTGTCCTGATTTCCTTGGTTATTCCGGGGCTGTTCAACAGCTCCGGATCCATTGTACACGTTTGGCAGGTTATTGTCCCTCCTATCTTGAGATAGGTTATATGGGACATTCTCGCTGTCGCATACCTCGGACAGGTCTTCCCTTTGGCGAGCACGGCTGCCATTTCCTACTAGGTTTCCCCTTTGAGAGTTTAGACAATCTCAGAGGTCGTCCCTCAGGGTGGCTTGAGGACTCTGCGCTGAGCTCAGGCATTGGCGCAGGTCTTCGCCAGAAAGGTCACTACGGTGGCTTCGGATCCAATAGCTCCCGTTTGAGAAGCTCGGAGCCCGCCTCTGGGGATGAAGATCCGGGACTTCTCTGGGCGCCCTGCTACGATGGGAAGGTCCTGCGGAAGGTGGGTTTCTCCTACTGCTCCCATAAGCTGAAATATCTTGGACAGGTTGAGGAGGAGACGGCATCTTATCAGTGAAGGAGGATGTCTGACCGGGGACGCAATCCTGGTCCCGTCAGGGTGGATCAGGTTAGGTAGGGGCCTCTCGGCCCTGCCAACCTACGGGTCTTACGCTTGGCGGTCTGAGCGGGGCGCAGGACGGCTGGCCGGGATGGGCTGTCGCTGTGAGCCCTCCCCGGATCTCCTTCTAGAATTCCCTCGAGCCCTCCTGGGTGCGCTCGAGGGTGGTAGTGAGTTGGGAGTTGAAGTTCGGACCGAGCGGCTATACTTTTGCTCGGCCCTGGGTAGTTCTTCGAAGGTTGTCTCTCGGCGGTGCGATGAGGGAGTAGAGTTGGATGTCGGGGGTCTGGCCGACTGGCTAGGCCTAGACCGATTACCCCAGCGGGACTTATGAGTCTCGCCTTGCCTCTTTCCGTCGTTAGCGTCAGTTGTAAGAGGGGGTAGTCGGGCCAACACCTCCTTAATCTGCTAGTTAGCTTTTGCCAGCTGACTCCTCAGCTGAACATTCTCCATCTCTACTGCCGTGTAAAAATATGGGTTCGGATTAGGTGGCCGGGGTGCCGAACTTACAGTGTCATCTTGGCCTATTGGCTGCTTGCCCGGCCGCTGCTGAACTTCAAGGTTTTGCTCACCGGAGATGGCGGCATGATGGGCCTCCTGCCCATCATGTTGGTCTGCCTCGTTACTGTGTCTTGAGCGAGTGATCACCATGGTTGGGTATTTGCGATAGCACCAATCTAACAAGCTCTCAATGAAAGCACCAAACTGTTGACGCGGTTCTTCGCCAACAGGTAATTAAGAAACTAAGAGAATGGGATTAGTGCTAAGTAATGAACCGAAACAGATGAATGATCTTAAAATGAACTGACGATACCAATACTTTTTTAGGTGGTTCAAAGGTTAAAATCCTTCTACTCCACCAGCCAATATTATTGCTATATTTCTGGTATTCTTTACAGGGTATTTCTTTACACAATCGAATCCAACCCTTTGCAACTCCCAGGGTCTCCATATTTATAGGAGAGGACACCTGGGGGTTGGCAAAGGGGGTCATCTCGTGACCTCTTACCCATCATGTCACTTCTGTGACATCCATGATTAATTCCTAAAACCTGACAAATGAAGTGTGGTCTAATCAGTAGGTAAGGGGGATAATGGGCCGCGCGGCCCAACCCAGTCGTGGGTGCCTGAACACGCATGTTTATGCTGCGTGTCCGAGAATTCAGGGATATATCAGACACGTGATGTCTGATATATGCACGTTTACATTGCATGGTTGACTTTATAAAGGGTCACAGCTTCCAACTCAAGCTCGGCCTCAAGCTGGATGCCTTCTTAACCCGCGATCTTCATACCTCTGACTCGACTCCTTAGTAATCTTAATAAACCTTTGGTTACCTCGAGCTAAAGAGGTAGGACTTGACAACAGCAGCTCCGGGCATGTGGCCTCCACGTGGCTGATATAATTATGCCATGTCTCAGCTCGCTAATAGCCCGTGGAAAATTAGGGCGTACAATTATTATATAGAATTCTTAATTGACATCTATTATAATTATTATTAAATTTAAAAAGAGAAAATAGATTGAGTTTTTTCCTTAATTAATTAATAGTAAAAAATTATAAAAGTAAATAAAAAATGAGTTTAAATGAAGTTTATTATTATATTTATATTTATAATTTGATTAAATAGTTGTTGTAAAATTTCTAATCAAATTTGAATTTTCAAAACCCTACTACCCAAGGACCGTTACACTTTGTATTTTAAATAGTGCTAGACTCGCTAAATGAGTCATTTAGCCATAACCGTGTAACTAAACATGATTAATGGTCTAGGGTTAAAAAATTTGGTAAAAAGATATAACTGTTTCATTTAAATGTTTACTTCCATACATAGGCTCTCAAACTAAGATTTAAAGAGATTAATTACAATTAAAAAGTTACAACCAGCCGACCTAAGCGGAAAAATAGGGTATGACCCTAGTACCTCTGAGAAACCCTGGCCGTGGTTGTCGAGCAGCCGCATATGTACACATCGTCACCGAAGCTCTCCAACTCAAGGATGGTCTGGCTCCCTTTTCCCCTTATCTACACCATATAGCACCCGTGAGCCAAGACTCAGCAAAAAACTTCAACATCCTCATAAGAAATTAATAACATGTTACCAAATCATAATAAGCATGCCTAGCAATAATAACCATACTCATGCATGCATACCATTCATATAAATGACTACAATGTCATTTGGGGCCAGCTACCCTAATTAAATGATTAATGAATCATACTGGGGACTGTTGCCTAAAATACATGATTAATGAATCAGACTGGGGCTCAGCACCCTAATACATGATTAATAAATCATACTGGGGCTCAACGCCCTAGGATATGGGACTAATAAGTCTCCCCAGGGCCCTTCGCCATATTCTCTGTATAACCAGCCGTAGAGCTGGCCCAGTGTACCTGGAGCTTTAGTTTTTCACGATCAGTAGGTCGGTCAAGAGTATATCACACTCCCGATTAGGCATAACCATATCGACCAGCGGTCAGCGCGCTATTGTCTCCCTTGACTTATAAGTCAATGTTTTTCGACCAGCGTTCAGCACCATTGTCGTCCTTGACTCATAAGTCAATGCTTTTCGACCAGCACTTAGCATGCTAATGTCGTTCTTGACTCATAAGTCAAGTTCGGGGCCCAGCCCCAGGATATGGGACTAATAAGTCACTCCGGGGCCCATTTCCCTATCCTCTATATAACAAGCCTTGGAGCTGGCCCAACGTACCTTGCGTTGAATTTTCCACGACCATAAGGTCGGACAAGCGTATGATGCGCTCCTGCTTAGCCTAACCAAAATGACCAGCACTCAGCGCGCTATTGCCACCCTTGACTTATAAGCCAATAATTTTCGACCAGCGCTCAGTGCGCTATTGCCGTCCTTGAATCATAAGTCAAGCCTTTCTCAATCAAATAATGAAGACAAGCATATATCATATATCAAATATCCAAATACAAAGCATTCAACATGCTTAATCAACATTCACAAGCATAATCATAATCATAATCATGCACATTCTCAGGCGTTCCCTATTCATATTCCTGTTTAACAATTCGAGCCAAGCCATAATCACATGTATCTCATACTTGGTGCAGTTTTCTTATCTTTGGTCCAAGTACAGGTTACGAATGAACGACCCTCGAGCACGATCCTAATCCTGATCTTGAGCCCCTAGTGATAACCTAGTAACAACCAAGTATAGAATCTCATCAATAACAAGCAAACAAAGGCTTCTGTACCGAGTCCTAGCCTCCGGGATATTGAATCCTACTAAACCGAGTAGTAGGATCGATCCCGAGCCCTTAGGTTTGAGTTCCCGCACTCGAAACCTCCACAAGGCCCAAAATCACTTAAGTGTCGTGACCCCCAAGCATTTGAGCCACGACCCGCTCAAGTCAGAGGCCCAAGCCTCATCCCTGCCTACACCTACACCGCAGCACCAATAGACTAGAGGCTCCTTCTTCTCCTTCGTCTAATTTGAGCCGCGACACCCCAATAACAAGGTCGCGGTTCGACATGAAAACTCTGATTTTTCTCCATTTTCCTCAAGCCAAATCCCTCCAAAAACCTATCCAAACAGTACCCAAACTCGTAATTCAATCCCAAAACATCATCAGTACATCCCAGGCAACAAAATATGAATTACAAACGAATCAAAATCTCATCAAAACACAAAAATCCAATCAAACTTAAGAAACTCAAAACTCATAACTTAAAGCTTGGATTGCCTCTGATTAAGTAGTTTCCCAGCTAAATCCTCCGGCTATCAAGTTTCTAATCTTCCCTAGAATCGTTATGACTCTAATCTTGCTTGAATCCGAGCCCTAAAACTCGAGTTTCCTTCAAAAATGCTATCGAGCATTAAAAAGGAGAATAGGAGAAAGAGAGAGTGTGTTTGAACGTGTTTTTTGTTTCTGTCAGGTTACTTCGAGTTTAAGCAACCTTAAGCAAATCCCAAGGCTCGAGGTACCCCAAAAACGTCCCAAAGGGTTGTATAGTCAAAATTCCCAAAACTCCCTCCTGATCTCAGTAACTCCAAATATATCCTCAAATATTTATTCCCATTACCCAATATCCCGCTAATGTACTAAATACCCAAAATACCCCTTGACTCACCCCGAGTCAAGTATTGGTCCCGTTGTGACTTTCCCGCTAACTTGCTCCCAAGGATCGTTTCGTGCCGAGTAACCCAAATATATCCACATAATGATGTGGTCTCACACATATATCACATATATTCCAAATATACACATAACGGGCCAAATTACAAAAATTACCTTTTTAATCAAAAACGAGACCACATGGATATTTAATACACCTAAACATGTATATCAAGTCATATTATAATATAACTCACATAATCATATAATGATATACATATATATATATATGTCATATAAACACATAATTTCTATAATTTACCATCCTGGCCCCATAATCAAGGTTCTAAGCTTTATTATGTAATTTGAGACGTTACAACTATCCCCTCCTTACAGGAATTTCGTCCTTGAAATTTTACCTAAACAGCTCAAGATATAGATCCCGCATATCTAGCTCTAGCTCTTAGGTCGCTTCCTCAACCTTGATTTTCCTTTATAATACTTTAACTAAAGGTATGGTTTTGGTCCTCGGGACCTTGTCCTTCCTGTTAAAATCTGAACTGACTATTCCTCATAGGATAACTCTGCCTCCAGTTCCAAATCCTCATATCTCAACACATGAGTCTCATCTAATACATGTTTCCTCAACATGGAAATATGAAATACATTTTGTACGACCGCCAGTGCCGAAGGTAAGGCCAATCCATAGGCCATCTAACCGATCATCTCCAGGATCTCAAACAATCCTACAAATCTAGGGCTCAACTTGCCCTTTTTCCCAAATTTCTTCACCCACTTCCATGGTGAAACTATAAGGAAGACACAGTCTCCCACTCGAAACTCTATATTCCTGCATTTCCGATCAACATAACTTTTCTGTCTACTCTGAAAAACGAGCATCCAAGCTCTAATCCTTTCAATAGCTTCAGTGGTCCTCTGAACTATCTTAGGACTCAAATATTTCCTCTCATCCATCTCATCCCAATGAATGGACAATCTATATTTCCTGCCATACAACATCTCATAAGGTGCCACTCTAATAGTCAACTAGTAGCTATCATTGTAGGAAAAAGTCTATTAGAGGCAAATATTCATTCCAGGACCCTTCAAAGTCAAATATACATGTTCTCAGCATGTCTTTCAATATTTGAATAATCCTCTCTGATTCACCATCACTCTAAGGATGGTAAGCTGAACTTCAGCTATGTACTCATCACCTTCTATAACCTTCCCCAAAACTTGGAAGTATAGATGGGGTCCCTATCTGGTAAGATAGACCTCAAAATCCCATGAAGGCATACTATCTCTCTCACATAGAGATATGCATACTGATCAACTATATCGTTCGTCCTCACTGGTAGAAAGTGAGCTGACTTCGTATATCGGTTCATAATGACCGAGTTTGAATCATGCCGACCCACTATCCTGGGCAACCCAACCATGAAATCCATCGTGATGTCCTCCTAATTCTGCTCTGGAATACCCAAAGGCTGTAATAGCCTTACTGGTTACTGATACTCTGCCTTGACCTGCTAACAGGTCAGGCGCTTTGCCACGTACTTAGTTACGTACCTCTTTATCCCAGGCCACCAATATAAAGCTTTCATATCCTAGTACATCTTCATGGTGCTTGGATGTAGAGAATAATGGGTAATATGAGATTCATCCAAAATCTCCCATTTAATCCAAGTGTCCATCAGAACACAAATCTGATCCTTATACCTCAATAAACTCATGCTTGACACTGTATAGTCCTTAGTTATTCCAGCTAGGACATCCCCTATACTTTTTCCCAATTGTGGGTCACTCAATTGTTTTTCTTTGATCCTCTCTGTTTACCCAAGAATGGACCACCTGATGATGTGGCAGGACTAATCTACATGTGGGAAACACATGGCAGTTTTAAGTGAACATATCCTCCTTGACCCTCGACCAAGATCATTGGCTTATCAAGTAATCAAGGGCAACCAGCCTGGTCGCATATATTCAGCTATTTCCTTTAAATATGCAATCTTGTAATTACGTATTAATGAAAAAACTTATTATTGTTTAGATACGCATGTATTAAATGTAATTAAGGTTCATTGGCCCATGTAAACCTCCTTGAGCCTATAAATAAGAATCAAAGGGCTCAAGAGAGGGGACTTTTGTTTTTTTGAACATTTGGCTTGAGAACGCTTAAGCTAAGAGATTCTAAGAGAGAAAAAGAGTGTTGTTATCCATCACAATTGTATTTATCTGAGATCTAGTGAAACTCGTGAACCCTAGTTCATTGATCACTATTCTTGGAATACTACATCAATAAGAACACTAAGTGGACGTAGGTTGTTACCATTCTATTGGGGCTGAACCACTATAAATCGTTTGTGTCATTTATCTTTTTGTTTGGAGTTCTTCTCACTATTCATCTTACTTTATATCATTTATCTGACTCCGTGTCGTTGGCCAAATCAAGGGTCAACATTTTGGTGCTTTCATTGAGAGCTGAACTCAAGACTTCCAGAAAAACCAAATGGCGAAAAAATCCAGAAAGACGGGACAAACCTCTGGTGCTACATCCACCCAGCCTCCTCCACCAAATGTGGCTGAAGATGAACCACAATTGGATTTCGAAGAGGAGGAGATGGATTCTGAGACCTTGAGGACAACACTGAGTGTGTTGCAAGAGGAGTTAGTCAATCTGAGGGCTAATCAAGAGAATGTGGCTAAGACAATGGCGTTGCAATAGAGAGAAATTAACCGTCAACATCAAGAATTGAATGAGCGGTAGGCTAACATGGACTGCCAACAGAGGGATGCCACTGTTGCCCTGAAAGCATCCATTCAGTTTGTAGCGTCCCAATTTCGCTAATTAGGCTTAGGGTCTTGATTAGTGTGCCTAGAGGGCAATAATTGACTTAATTATGATAATAAATGAATTTGGTGATTATGTGAATAGACATGCATGATTGTGTGTATTAAATAAGCATGTGGGCCCATTTCTGTGAATAGGGGCGTGTTCGTAACTTTGGCCCGTTGGGGGGCCATAAATGTAAATATGCATGTATTATGACTCCTGGTCCTGACAGGAGAGTTCATGGTGTTCAGGGCGGTCGTTAGGACGACGGTGAGGTCCGGAAGGGTTACACGGTATGCGCTGTGTGCAAGAGACATCACGTGAGTGAGGGTTTGAGTGAAGGCATGGTATCAGTGAGGAATTGTAGGGATTATCAAGGAGAGTTGCCCAAAGACATAGACAGAAGAACTAAAGAGTACAGATAACTCTACCCCAGCTCGAGTGAACGTTTCGATATGGTTAAAATCCAAGGTTGGTCCTCGGAAGCGACTAGTTGGCTTTCTAGTTCTTGTTTCTGTTTATAAATTGAATTGATTAAGTTGGTTTTATTACATAGGTGATCTTGAATGTGGATTTGTCAGTTAAATAAGGGACAACCATGGATTGAAGAAGAAAATGGTGACTTCTGAGGTTTAAAGAAAATGACCTGGTTGCAGTTGCTGGGTGCCTAGCTGTTGAGGAAGATACCATTGAGGTTATATCAGATAGACCAGATGAATATTGGATCGGTGGATAAGGTTTCAGATGAGTTTATAAGGATTTGGTGGGATAATTGTCGCAATTTGGAAAAGTGCATGTAATGGAATTAAGGCAGAGATAGAAGCGGTATCCGAGAAATTATGAAGTGTAGATTTAGCTCAGCGGGAAGAATTAAGGTTTAGTTGAAGAAATATTTTGACTTGAGGGTCGATCAGACGGAGCATTTTATCATGGAACACGTCAATACAGTTTGACAAGAGAAGGGCCAAGTCTACGAGGATTGGATAATGTTTTCAAGAATTACCCTAATAAGGATCAAGGCAACAGGTGTTTCAAGAATTTTCTTTTGCACTAAGTATGATATGAAGGAGTCTTGGTATAGGCTTTTAAACTGACCAATGCATCAACGGCCTAGGTAAGCTTGTTAAGCAGAGAGTATAGGGATAATGTTGATGAGTCATATTCAGATCGATCAAGGATGTTTCAAACTACTCCCAGCTAGAAGCAGAACACAAATAACACCCTTATTGATAGTATCAAGGTTACAGGTAAGGTTCCAAGAGAGACAAGTTACAATTTCTCCAGAAGATGTTCAGGGTCATGTTATGGGAGGTAATGGGATCATGTATGAGGTAATGAAGATGGAAACTATAAGGAAATTATTAAAGGAACGCCTTGGGGCGAAAAGCATAGTGAAATCGGAGGGACACATCTACTACTGTATGAGGTATCTTTAAGGACATCTATACTTTGACTGAGGCAACATTATAACAAAAAATTGATCTGAATGGATGGTTGCGTACCGGATTTTCAGAAGTTGGTATAAAGATTGATTCACATATCACGGTATTAAGGTTTGTACGTATGGACTGGTACAGGAGAACGATGCGAGAGACATCGTCCTTGCTTAGAGTATGGAGTTCCGGTGCAATATGTTATGAGTTAAGGGGCATCGTGTGTACCTGAAAGAGTGATTGGTTGCACCTCACAATGGATGGTAAGCTAATAGTTATACTGGTTAACTATGGTTAGAATGAAGTAATGACTGAGTTTGATTTGGAACTTCAGTTGATAGTTGGAAAATATATTCTTATGAATGAACATGAAACGCATGAAGAGGATCTTGTAGGAAAGGTTAAGAATCCTACCACTTTGGAATAGATGAGTTAAATTATGCAGTTCAGATGAGTGATCTGAAGTATATTGGCAATGAGGGAAGATGTGGGATGAACCTTAAATCACCCCTTATGGGTATTACATCCAGGAAGTTGAATGGATGCTAAAACTACACTTTGTATATCGGAAGGCGCACGACCCAATCATTTTATTAAATAAAAAGTGATAATCAGAGGCCAAAAGGGCTATTAGGATTCTAGTGTATCCTGGAGTTAATATAAAAGGATATGATTATGAACCCTGGGGGTGGACCACCTTGGGTCACAAGTAAGGCAAGTAAATATGAAAGTTGTGATTTGACCTATTTGATTGGCACACTATGGTTGGTGTGAGTGAGGTATCAAAAGAGAGAATGGGTACGAGAGGAGACTGTACGTCTCCATTGGACACCAAGAGTGATAGTGTCAGATTGGAACCCATGGACATCTAGGTTCTGGAAAAAAAAAAAGGAAAAAGGGGGTCGTAGAGTGACTCCGAGTAGAATACTGTGAGACAGGGAACGAGAAGTATTTTACTTTGGAAAGTAAACTTAGGGACAGGAAGTACCCTAAATTAGAAATGGCTCAAAGACTGGGAAGTTATTAAGAAACATTAAGGTCAGGAGTCTCTGCGTTATTGCAAGAGTATGATAGTTCAAAATGGAAAGAGGAGTTGACTTATGTTTGTGAAATCCTAATAGGGATTAGGCCAGGGGCCTATGGTTTGGCCTTACCCCAGTACAGGTAGAGGCTTACGAGATGTTACTGGTGCCAATATTGAAGAAAGGAGTGACAAGTACAACTCCTGATTGGGTAAGGAGACCCTGGAAACTTAGTGGAACTTACTATGTAAGGAAAAGCCTGTGAAATTCTGGATATAAGAAAGAGGGTCTTATAGATTAAGACTATTATTCTTGTGAGAATGTTGCAAATATTGACCAAGTAAAAGACCTGAATCTGGGATTATAGTCAGGTATGCGGGATTAGTGTTCCAACGTGTGTGAATAAATTTCGAGGATGAAATTCTGATAAGGAGGGGATAGTTGTAGCGTCCCAACTTTGCTAATAAGCCTTAGGGCCTTGATTAGTGTGTCAGGAGGGCAATAATTGATTTAATTATGATAATATATGAATTTGGTGATTATGTGAATAGACATGCATGATTATGTGTATTAAATATGCATGTGGGCCCATTTCTGTGAATAGGGGTGTGTTTGTAACTTTGGCCCATTGGGGGGCATAAATGTAAATATGCATGTGTTGTGAGTGAGATCCCAATGTTATGGGGATATATTTGAGATGTGTGATCCGAGACAGTTCTGGGGAGCAGATTAGCAGAATAGTCACAACGGGGTAAAATACCCGGCTCGGGAGGAGCCTAAGGGGTATTTTGGGTGCGTTATATGTGTTCGGGAATTATCAAGTAACGAGTGGTATTTTAGTAATTGTTTGGATGTGTCAGGATTAAATGGGGATTTATAAGAATACTCAGGGACTTAACAAAATTTGGCAAGTGACTAAATTTCCCTTGGTTGCACTTGAAGACTTAGATGAATTAAGGGGCAATATGGTCTTTTGGTAGGGATATGCTTGGTTTAGAGGAGGTTGGATAAACATTGAGAGAGCCTGAGAAATCACTAGAACTAAGTAAAGAATAAGACAGAAGCTCTCAAGTCTCTCTCTCTCTCCTTCGGCTCTCCTTTTCTCTTCTTGGTGTTTGAAGGCTTTGGATTAGTTGGAGGATTTTACACTGAATTCTTTGAGGAATTAGAAGCTAGATGTGGTTGGGGATTAGCTCAAGGGTAACATATCAGCAAGGTAAGGAATTTTAGCCATTAAAGTTGTTAAACTCCATTGAATTTATGTTAGAACTTTAAAGCTTTTATGGGAGTGGATTGTAAGTTTAATTATGGGTGTTGGCTGAGTTTGTGGGATTATCTATGGTTTTGTTATGATGCCTAGGTTGTGTTGACAGGGAACTCAAGTTCAATTTTGAGTTTAAGTAATGTTTGAATTGTGAGAATTGGGATTAGGCTTGAGGAAAACACAGGGAAAGTAGGTTGTTTTCTGGGTTTAAAGGCTTGTGTCGCGGCCTTGTTCATCAAGGGTCGCGTCCCGTGTGCGCATGAAGGCCTGGGGAGGCCTCTGTTCTTGAGGCACACCGCAACATAGGGTATAGTAGGTCACGGCCTGTGTCCCTCAACCAGTGACACTTTTGCCTCTGACTTGAGCGCGCTGCAACCCTTAAGGGGCTGGGCCGTGGCTCAAGTCTTAGATGTTGGCCATTTGAGGGTTTTAGGTTTAGGAACTCAAACGTTAAGGCTCGGGAAGGATTTTACCACCTGGATTGGTAGAATCTAAGGTCCCGGAGACTAGAGTTACATTCCAATGTTATTTAATGGATTAGAACTTGATGGATGGCTATTGTTGATGCGTTGTGACTAGGTCTTACCGCTCAGGCTCGGGATTAGGATTATGCTCGGGATCGCTTTGGATTGTCAGCTCGGGACACCAGGTAAGAGAACTGTTTGTACCCATAGAGCTATGTGGTGTGTTGTACTTTATGCATTGTTTTATGTTTGTTATGTCATACATGTTATTATGACTGTTCGGCAAGAGCCGGAATCGGCAAAATCCGGGAGAGGCAAGGGCCAGGAGCGACAAGAGCCGGAATCGGCAAATACCGGGAGAGGCAAAAGTCAGGAGAGGCAAGGTCCGGGAGAGGCAAGAGCCAAAATTGACAAAAGCCAAGAGAGGCAAGGGCCGAAAGCAGCAAGAGTCAAGAGCGGCAAGGGGTCGGGATCGGTGTTAAGCATGCGGAGTGCAAACCCGAGAACGGCAAGGGACTGAAAACGACGTTGAGCAAGCGGAGTACAAGCCATTAGGGCGAGACCCTCATAGGATGCTGGAGTCATCCTCTTGGTGCAGACCGCGAACCCAGGGCCTCGTAAAGCGCTTGGGATGGCATGGCTGCTATGTGTTTAGCCTGTTGGCTTCTTTGTTATATGCTCTTGTAATATTGAGTTGTTGTGTGAATATATTTTCATATTATTATGTTGTCGTGTTATAGTGCTAAGGTGTTATTGCAATGCTGTACTGTTGTGTTGTTATGCCATCGTGCTTTTGTGTTGGTCTAGATGCTGTGTTGTTGAGCATGCTAGTAGGATCTTGTATCTGTTTGTTGCTCTGATTGAACATGAGCTGTTAGGTATATTTTTGTTGCATATTGTGCTTGAAGTTCTCTTTCTGGGCCTCGGCTCATGGGTGCTATGTGGTGCAGGTAAGAGCAAGGAAGTTGGATCTTGCAACCATGAGTTGGAGGGCATGGAGCGGTGTGTACATGTTTGGCCTACCTGGCCACCACGGCTGGGGTATTTTAAGGAACACGTGGTAAACTTTCGGTTTTGTCGCTTAGGTCGACTATGCTGTACTTCAGATTGTAAATGTATTTCAAAATAGTATTTTGGGATCCTAATGTAATATTTTTACAAAATTCAATAAAAGACCAACTTTTATACTTAATGTTTATTAAATGAGTCTTTATTTTTATCCGAACACACTTTCTAATCTTAAACCTCGATTAGCGAGCTAATGGCACATTTATAAATCACTTGGTAATGACTCTAAGGAAGTAGTGCATTACAAAATTGGCCTAGGGACAACCTGCACCAACTTCTCAACCGAATCAGCCACCAAGTGCACCACCACAACAAGGCCTAGACCCAAGTCCTCCACCTCAGCCGGCAAGCCCTCAGAGGCCAGACAACCTCCTGCGGCTCAACAGGATATTCCATTTCAAAACCATAAGTAGAAGCCACATTCTCGTTCTGGTCGAGATAATCCCCAGCATCAAAGGCAGAATAAGGCCGGGCAGCCTCACCGAAGCCCTAGATGCCAAACTGCTGAGGAACCGAACCCACCAAACAGGGGACAGCGTCCTTCTGCTAGCAAAAGACAAGTTGAGTCAGGCTCTACAGTCAAGGGCCCCCCATGACATAATAATGCCCGGGGACCCACCGACCAGAGCAGGCCTCCCCCTGATGCTCAGGACATGCCAGCAAGAGGAGGTGATAGTGCGATCAGCAGGTTGCGACATAACCGGTCGCATTTTCGAGATGGACACTAATACAATGAGGCTGATTCTGGCAAAGGAAATGTTGGTCGAAGACAAGGAGAGAGGGGTGGAGAATGGAATCCCCCGCCTAGAGAAAATAGGTCTGCGAACTAGAACGGTGGGGGGCAGCCTAGGCAACCTAACGTCTTTGATCGGTTGGGCATTAGCGAACAAAGGCGTAGAGATGATGACTTGAGGGATGTGGTCAATGATAGGCGGGAAAGGCACGATGAGTACACTCCTCCAGCACCGATAGCCCCAGCGATACCAGACGCAGTACAGCCCCAGATCGATGTGCTGAATCAGGCCGTACAGCAGCTGGTGGGGAGCCGAACATCCCACATCAAGTATGATCAGAGAAGAGGCACTCCATTCATACAAAGAATAGCAATGGTAGAAACCCTAAGCAAATTTAAGATGCTACTATTGCCCAACTTCGATGGATATGAGGACAAAATATCTCATGTGAATAAATTCAAGATACAGATGGACATCCAGAAGGTGTCGGATGATGCTCGTTGCAGAATCTTTCCGGCCACCTTATCTGATACTGCTCAGGAATGGTTCTTCAAATTCCCTCCCGCTAGCATAGTGTCATGGGAAATGTTCATAAAGGATTTCTATGGGCAATTCTACGCTGGTCGAGTACATCCGACTGAAGTCAACCAACTAGTCAAGATACGCTAGAAGGAGGGAGAATCCTTAAAGGAATATGTCCAGCATTTTATGCAAGCGAAAGCTGGAGCTAAGATGATTGGAGATGAGGGGAAAATGATGGCACTTACTGCTGGAGTGCGGCGCTACTCACCCCTTTGGAATAGTTTAAGGAAGAATGGGGTGAAGAGTACCCAAGAATTCCTGGATCAAGCAGATCGGTACATCAAGCTCAAAGAGGCAATTGCTAACGAAGGAAATTCGCCTGCAGGAGACAAGGGGCCAAAGGAAGATCCCGCCAAAGCCGCCAATGGGCCAGATAAACCTAACGGCAACGACAAAAGCAACGGGAAAAATGGTGGGAAAAGGGCAAACAACGAGCCATCGGCGTCAGAGAATAAGCGCCCTAAGGGTAATAGATACGAGCCAAGATTCACCAATTACATGGCCCTAGTCGAAAGCAGAGTGGAGGTGTACCAGGCGACAGACACCAATGTCCCTTACAAGCGACCGGCTCCGATAAGGAAAGATATCTCCAAGAAAGATACAACCAAGTTCGGTCATTTTCACGACTATGGTCATGACACCAATAAGTGCAACCAAGTGAAAGATGAAATTGAGTTCCTTATCAGACAAGAACACCTAAGGAGATACGTACGAGCCACTGGAGGTTCTCAGCGAGAGGCTCAAGGAGGCAACGAGCAGGCACTTGTACGCCAATGCTCGCCCCCTTTACAGCCAGCTCCCGTGGCGGGTACGTTGCTAACCATTTGTGGCGGACCACACCTAGCAGGAGATAGTGGGAAGGCAAGGGAGCAATACGCCCGAACCTTACGCCATGACCAAGACATTGAAATGTTGAATGTGGGGGAGTGAACTCCCAAGAATGCTCGAACAGAGGAAGAACTGATAACTTTCTCTGAGCTTGACGCTCAGCACGTCCGGTTCCCCCATTCGGACCCCTGGTCGTGGATGTCCAAATCGCCAATATGATGGTTAAGCAGGTGTTAGTGGACACAGGGAGCTCAGTAAATATTCTGTACAAGTCTTCACTAGAAATGATGAAGTTGTCCGTGAAGGATTTGGAGCCATGCAATCAAACCATTTATGGTTTTTCTGGCGAAGGGCTCGCGCCAACAAGGTCGATCAGGCTTCTGGTCACAGTAGGAATTGCACCTGCGAACAGGACATTACTCACAACTTTTATAGTACTCGATTGTCCTTCTGCATATAATGCTGTGATTGGAAGGCCTATTCTAGTCGACTTACGAGCCATGACCTCGGTATGGCACCTAGCCATGAAGTTTCCAACCGAGGTAGGGATAGGATGCGTGTTGGGAAACCAGCGAGAAGCGAGGTAATGCTACAATTACTTGATTACTTAAGTGAAAAAGGGTGGATTGAGGGAAAGAGATGAAAAAGGGTTGCAATTGGTCAATGAGATACAAGCCCCATTAGGTGAGCATGTCGCCAAATAGGGTGTTGCCCGAAGTGAGGATAGGGATTTAGATCCTCTCTTTGGGGATTTTGAGGAAGATGTAGGACCAGTTGAGCACCTCGAGGAGGTCCAACTCGATGAGTCAGCTCCGACCAGGGTTGTGAAAGTCGGTAAAAACTTAGAGACAACAACAAAGCAAAAACTAGTGGAATTTTTTAAGAAGAACCAGGAGGTCTTTGCCTGGTTGCAGAAAGATATGGTTGGGATTGACCTAGTAGTTATCAACCATGTCTTGAACATAGATTAAAAATTTCCACCAGTGCAACAGAAAAGAAGGTTTCTCGACAAAGATAGATTGAAAGCCTTAAAAGAAGAAGTCGAGAAGCTGAAGGAGAACAGATTCATCCATCATGGGTCTCTAATCCCGTACTGGTTCCCAAGCTAAGCAACAAATGGATAACATGCGTGGATTTCACAAACCTTAATAAAGCCTGCCCGATTTCCCACTACCAAGGATCGACCAGCTGGTCGATGCCACTTCAGGGCACGAGATCCTATCATTCATGGATGCATACTCTGGGTACAATCAGATCAGTATGCACCAACCTGATGAAGATCACACTAGCTTTCGGACTGATACATGGCTTTATTGTTACAAAGTAATACCTTTCAGTTTGAAAAATGCTGGTGCGACTTACCAGCAATTAGTCAATCACATGTTCAAAGAGCTGATCGGTGTAAATATGGAAGTATATGTTGATAACATGCTGGTCAAGTCGAAGAAAGCAGAAGAACACATCAAAGACCTGCAAGAATGCTTCAACGTCTTAAACAAGTATCAGATGAAGCTGAATCCCCTTAAGTGTTCCTTCAGAGTTGGATCAGGGAAATTCTTGGGATTTATAGTGAACTCACGAGGCATTGAAGCTAATCCTGAAAAGATCAAGGCCCTGATTGAGATGAAGTCGCCAACAAAGATAAAATATGTTCAAAGCCTAACCGGGAGGATTATCGCCTTGAGTAGATTTATTTCCAAATCAACAGACAAGTGTGTCCCATTTTTTAATCTACTTAGAGGCAATAATAAATTCGAATGGACGGAGGAGTGCGAATAGGCTTTCCAAGCTCTAAAGTCTCATATGTCGCAACCACCAGTTTTATCTAAGCCGGTCGAAAAGGAAACTTTGTTCGTCTATTTGGCGGTCATAAAATGTTCTCCTAGTGCTGTCCTGGTAAGAGAGGAGGAACATGTGAAAAAAGTTGTCTACTATAAGAAAAAGGCTAATAGGAGCAGAACTGCGATATCCACCCATTGAGAAATTAGCCTACTTCTTGATCTTAGCCTCCAGAAAGCTGCGACCATACTTTCAAGCTCACCCCATCGCAGTACTCAACAACCAGCCACTACGGCAAGTCTTGCAAAAGCCAGAAGCCGCTGGTCGATTACTGAAATGGGCAGTTGAACTTGGACAGTTCGATATTTCTTACTTGCCACGAGCAGCAGTGAAGGGACAAGCTCTAGCAGATTTTGTCGTAGAATTTACGGGGCACCAGGACATTGGGCCAACAGAAGAGCCTGAACCTCAAAGCTAAACTCCCTCTTGGAAGTTGTTCGTAGATGGCTCTTCTAACGATCACAATGCTAGATCAGGTGTGATTTTAGTCACACCTGAAGAACATTGATTCCACTGCGCAATCAGATTCGCCTTCACAACATCCAATAACGAAGCCGAATACGAAGCTTTGCTCGCAGGATTAAGATTAGCTAAGGCCATGAACATAAAGTTGCTTGAAATCTATAGTGACTCCCAGTTAGTGGTTAATCAAATTGCCGGAGAATATCAAACCAGGGGTCTGAAGATGGTTGCTTATTTAAACAAAGCAAAGGATTTGTTAGCACAATTTGACAAATATACTCTCCAGCAGGTACCTCGCGACTAGAACTCAAACGCTGATGCTTTGGCCAAGTTAGCAAGTGCAAAGGATGCTGGCACCTTAAATATAGTGTATGTTGAATGTTTATCCACACCAAGCATCCAAACAAAAGAAACCTCCCTAGTCATCCAAGCAGCATACACATGAATGACACCTTTCATTGAGTATTTAGAACGTGGAATATTACTGTCGGACAGAAACAAAGTAAGAGCCCTCCAGAGGTAGTCGGCTCGGTTTATCCTGGTCGACGGAGTTTTGTACAGAAGGAGGTACTCAATGCCACTCCTGAGGTGTGTTTCAAAAGAAAAGGCTAAAGAATTAATGCGGGAAGTCCACGAAGGTTTTTGCGGAGATCATGCTGGGGGTAGAGTTTATCAAAAAAGATTTTAAGGCAAGGATACTTCTGGGCAACAATGAATGAAGACTCTGCGGATTTTTTTTGAAAGTGCGACAAGTGCCAAAGATTTTCCAAGATACCACGAGCATCCCCTAATGAGCTAAAACAGATGCAAAGTCCGTGGCCATTCGTAGTGTGGGGAATAGACTTGATTGGGTCTTTGCCCATGGGAAAAGGCAACATCAAGTATGTTGTGGTTGCCATTGACTATTTCACGAAGTGGGCCAAAGCTGAGCCACTTGCAACAATAAATACCAAGAAAGTTCTCGATTTTGTGGTCAAGAACATCGTGTGTCGCTATGGGTTGCCAAGGAAGATTGTTTCAGATAATGGCACACAGTTCGATGGTGATTTGTTCACTATTTTTTGTGAAAGGCATGGGATTATCAAGAGTTTTTCTTCAGTAGCTCATCCACAGGCAAACAGACAGGTTGAATTTGTCAACAAGACACTGAAGGATACTATGAAGAAAAGGCTTGAAGAAGCGAAGGGGGCATGGCCAGAACAGTTACCTGAAGTCCTTTGGTCATATAGAACATCCCACCAAACAGCAACAGACCATACTCCATTTTCCTTGGCCTATGGGTATGAGGCTATGTTGCATGTTGAATTAGATCCGCCATCGCACCGAAGGTTGGCATACGATTAAGACGTTAATAATCAGTTATTGATGGAATCTCTAGAGTTGGTCGATGAAAGGCGCGAGCAATCTCAACTCTGAGTAGCAGCTTACAAACAAAAGGTCTCTCGGCATTTCAACTCTAAAGTACGTGAAAGAAATTTTAATGTGGGAGATTTGGTACTTAGAAGAGCTTTCCTCAACACCCGCTATCAAGCTACTGGAGTGCTTGGACCTAACTGGGAAGGGCCATACCAAATCGAAGAAGTCCTAAATCCAGGCACTTATAAACTTGCTTGCTTAAATGGAGATCTCGTTCCTCGTTATTGGAATGGAGAACACCTACGCAAGTATTATCAATAAACAGTTCTTTCTAAAGAATTGGCTTGTATTAATTTCACTTTTTACAAGTTTATGAACAAGGGTTAGTCAATCATATGACTGATTGCTTATAAGTGTAAGATCAAATTTTTGATCACTTGTATAGACACGAGTGTCCATTTATTACGAGAAATAAAAGGAACTGTGCTCAGCTAGTTATTTTTACCAATCATTGTATTTATTACGAGTATTTGCTCATTACGTGTGTTATTTTTCTCTATTATCATTTTTATAAGTATTTATTCCGAGCAGTAATGTTCGAACATGTCTTAGTCAAGGCAAGTGACCGAGGACCTTAAGCTCCTCAATCACTTGGGGGGCATATAAGGTATCAAGCAAGAAAAGCATATTAATAAGTATAAGTAAACACACGACAAAATAAGGGAAAGCATGCTACGGTACTTAGAGTATTTTTCAAATTTTTGTTTAAATTTTGTTAAATCAAAACAGAGTGTTATGCTGAGTCCGGTCATGCGAATAGATGTTATATTAAAGTGCAAATATTATAATGTCAAAAGTAAAATCTTTTCACCGCGAGCAGTTTCTGTTCGGATGAAATTTTAATTAAAAGAAAAAGTTTCCCGTGCAGTAAAAAAATAAATTGTCTTGACATCACGAACCGAGGTTCGTGTGTCCCAAGTTACAAGTTAAAATAAATACAAGTAAAAATTTATAAAGCTGAAGAAGGATCCTGAGGCTCTTGTGGCGCTGGTCGACAGTGGCCCCAGCATCTTCATTGGCGCCCTCAATGCCTGTTGCCAAAGATATCTCAAGGGATCCCTGAGCCCTCTCCTCCTCATCCAGCCGAGCAACACACTTCCCCAACTCAGCCTCCCTTATAGGGTCTGGTAGGTAGGTAAAGTCTGCCTTGGGATTGCTCTTCCAGAACATGAAGAAGCACTAGAACGCCACTCCCTCGTACTTCTCCAGGTTGCGGACGTTGGTCTCCTCAAGGTCAGCAACCTCTTTGCGGCTGATTTCCAACTCCGATTGAAGTTTTTTGGCTTCTCGATAGTTTATCAGCGAGGCTTCCTTGTACCTCTCCTTGGAGGAAAAATTTTTGACCACGGAGTCCTCCTTCTTCTTCAGTTCCTCCTCGAGCTTGGCGATCTTAGCCTCAGCTGCTCACAACTCTTCAGCATGCTTGGCCTCAACCACCTTGTGCTGCTTGACCAACCTCTCCTCAGTCACCTTAATATCATTAGCATGCTTGGCGACCACCTCCTCCGAGCGGCGCCAAGTGGTACTCACGGTCAAAATCCCCTGCGATCAGAAAATAAAAGTAAAAAGGCTATTAGTATCTATCAGAGAGATAAACAATCAAACCACAATGGAAGCAGAGACTTATAGTGAGTAGTTCGTTCAGCGCGCGGCTAAGGAGCTGGTCGACCGGCATGGTAGGAGCGTTGCTGAAGGATTCCAAACTACATCGGTGTCTGGACAGTTTCTTCAGCTTGTCACTGGCCGAAGTGCAGGCGGAGTTCAGGATCGCCTCGACCAGAGTTTTATCTGGCTGAGCAATAGGACTTGGGTTGGAAGGAGCTGGGGGATTCTGGTCAGTGGGAGGTGGAGGAGTCTAGTCGGCAGGGCCTGGAGGGGGAGTTGTCTCTTTGGAAGGAGTTGGTGCAGGAGGGTCCTCTGTTCGAGCCCTCTTTGCGGATGGGTCACTACAGCCTTCTTTTGGCTAGCGCCTGTTCGATTTCTTCCTGCTCACAGGAATGGTGGTAGTAGGGTTGGTGCATAAATCGAATGCTTTCTCAGCGAGCATGCCTGCAAAAAAGATGCATACGATCATTTAGGGCAAGTTGTCATACAAAAAAGACAAGGAAATGGAGAGAAAAGAAATTATAAGTAAAATACCCAAGCTACAACTACTGGTCGTTACATTATCTATTGTACTACTGCTACACTCACTCTCTGCCATGAAGAAGTCTGAATCTAAACTAGTCACCTATTTAAAGTTGTCGTCCCCGTCAAATAAATGACAGGGAATGGGCAAACTGTCCAAAAGTAAGAAGTCAATACCGTTCTCATCCGAGGACTCAAGTACAGGCTCGGGGTGTTCAGAAAGCTTCTACTTGCCTTTTCCCTGTTGAGCAAGAGCAGCAGCTGCTCGTGGAGTACTAGAGGGTTCCCTGATGGTCACTCTAGTAGCCCTCCTCAGGGGTAATGATACATCTTGGTTTTGCCCAGGAACTTCTCCCCCAGTTGCACTTCCCGCTGTCGATTCCTTCACATCCTGGTGAGGTGCTAGAAGGCTGTCCAGCCTTAGCTTATTCTCCGTGACTAGCTCTTTGATACTTTTTTCAATATTTGTCATGTTGGCCAGGGCTGCTACTCATATCTCCATGTTTGGAGTGGGGATTGGTCGATGCCATGGACCTGAACAACACCAAGGTTCTAAAATGTGAATAGGAAAGCTAACAGAAAACAAACGACTAGTAAGTAAATGACTTACCTCCTTCAGTGAAGGCCAGGTTGTGGGCGACCAGGTCTGGTGTTAAAAAGTACTCCTAGAAGTAATTCCCCATGTTGGACTTGTGGGTAATGTCGCTCAGGAAGGTGCGAGCAGATTCCTGATGGTAGAAATGGAAGAACCCCATGTTGTTGTGGTTGGGGTTAGATTTGAGATCAAACAAGTAATTGATCTCATGTGGCGTAGGAACTGGCCACTTCTTGTGATTGTAAAGGATATAGAGAGCAGAAAGCACTCTATATCCATTTGGGGTGATTTGGAAGGGAGCGATCTCAAAATAGTTGGCCACCCCCTGGAAGAACGGATGCAGAGGCAAGGTTGCCCCTGCCTCAATGTGATACCTCGACCAGGTGCTGAAGGTGCCCCCAGGTAGGTTTTCCCATTGGTCGATCATGGGATTAATGAGAGTTATTCAAGGAAGGTCATACTTCTTGAGATAATTGGCTACCATCCTAGCTGTAGTAATATTAGGAGGTGCTACGTACCATTCGATTTCTTGTCAAAGGACATCGCGGGGTTGGGCTTTGGTTTGAATTTCTGGCGAGGAAGTGTTTTCAGGTTACAAGTTGGTCAGAGGAGTTTCAGCCCGAGGAGCAGGCTGAGTAGTTGGAGGCTTGGTTGTAGTCTTTTTTCTTTTTTGAGCGATGGACTTCACGCGACCCATATTTGTTGGGCTGCTCGCTGGTCTGTCTGCAAAGTTGTGTTGAGAAAAGGGAATTTACGAGAATTACAGTGATGGCTGTTCTTGATCTTCGAGCAGTAGTGCGAGAAATTCATCGTCAATTGGCCTCTCACCTCCCCACGGGTCGTGCATGAAAATCTACGTACAAAGAAGGGGAGATGAGAATCTACAGCCAATAGACTAAAGAAGTGGAAGCGTTGGGATAACGTTGCTCGTGTAGAAAAGTTAAGCTTTTATACGACCAGCAGCATTCTAACGTAAACACTAAATAATATTCGAACAGTTTGTAAAACAGATTAAAAAAAAGAAATGAAAAGTTTTTTAAAGAAAACTTTTCAACTCTGAAAAAGGGAGGGAAAAACCCATTTTTTTCCGAATGCTTAAAAATCAAAATTTTACTTTGATTTTGCACCCTAAATCAATAATCCTAACTCCCAACCAAGTTCCTAAGCCTCATTTAGTGTTTTTCTCTTATCCTATCATGTTAATACCTATCAGCCCGATTACCCCAATCATTTTTTTTCAAGAACATTTGGGAACTCAGAATTCAAAAACACACCAGAAAACTCAAAATATAACTATTGCATGGCATCTCAGAGATGAAGAAGTTCAAAGGACTTACTTGAGCAGAAAATTGAAGGAGAGATAAGAGCGTTAATTTGAGTGGCTGAACAAAGACTCCATGGATCACCAAAGTCGTTTGAGTTTTCTGGGTCCTTCGTATTTTGTTCTTCAGTTTCTGCTTCGTTCTTCAGTGTTCTTGAGGACAGAAGGAAAGTAAAAAGTAAAAAGTGAATCTGAGAGTTATTTATAGTGGTAGATGCACGGTTAATAAGGTAATGATGGGAGATGGTTTTTCAAGGCATGGAAAAGTGTGACAGCCGTCAAATCGCTTTTTGGGAACTGCAATGACATGATTGGTTTCCTTTTTCAAAAAAGGCATTGATGGCTCTGACAGGTCACGCAAAGGGTCACCCAAAGGGTTGATCGTTTAAGTTTACTTTATATTGGTAGTAGTAAAATAAACTTGGAGGGAAAAATTTTACCCTAGCATGGACCACCTGATGACATGACAGGATTGATCTACATGTGGGAAACACGTGGCAGTTTTAAGTGAACATATCCTCCTCGACCCTCGACCAGGATCATTGGCTTATCAAGTAATCAAGGGGGACCAGCCTGGTCACATATATTCAGTTATTTCCTTTAAATATGCAATCTTGTAATTACATATTAATGAAAATTTTCATTATTGTTTAGATACGCATGTATTAAATGTAATTAAGGCCATTGGCCCATGCAAACCTCCTTGAGCCTATAAATAAGAATCAAAGGACTCAAGAGAGGGGACTTTTGTTTTTTTGAACATTTGGCTTGAGAACGCTTGAGCTAAGAGATTCTAAGAGAGAAAAAGAGTGTTGTTATCCATCACAATTGTATTTATCTGAGATCTAGTGAAATTCATGAACCCTAGTTCATTTATCACTGTTCTTGGAATACTACATCAATAAGAACACTAAGTGGACGTAGGTTGTTACCATTCTATTGGGGTCGAACCACTATAAATCGTTTGTGTCATTTATCTTTTTGTTTGGAGGTCTTCTCACTTTTCATCTTACTTTATATCGTTTATCTGACTCTGTGTCATTGGCCAATTCGAGGGTCAACACTCTCTAAAAGAGTAAAATGAAGTGTAATGTTGGCCAACTGGCCCACCAGTAACTCTACTCTACCTCTGGTCATATCCTTCAACTGACGTGATGCATAGACAATCACATTTCCTGTCGACATAAGGACGCAACCTAAATCCTATCTCGAGGCGTCATAATAAACCATAAACTTGTTTTGGTTTGTACTCAGAACTAGAGCTATAATCAATCACTGCTTCTATTCCTGAAAGTTGTTCTTACACTTATCTGACCATGCAAACCTCTGATTTTGCATGTCAATTCTGTCAATGAGATAGGAAACCTTCCACAAAACACATGTAATACCCTACCAATCCAAGGAAACTCCTTTCCTGATCTCTGAGGCGTTCCTTGGCCTTGGCCAATCTCTAACTAAGAGTATACCAAAATATCGTCGATAAAGACGATCATAAACCAATCTAGATAATCTTTGAACACCCTGTTCATCTGATTTATAAAAGCAACTGGGGCATTAGTCAAACCAAAAGACATGACTAAGAACTCCTTGTTGGAAACTTATACAAGATCTTTATTTATTTTCATGTAGATCTAATATTAAACAAATCAATATGAGATAACCTAGAACATGTTTCTAAAATTGAATTCAAAGAGAAATAATGATAAGAACACTTACATTATACGCAGCGGAATAATAGAATCCTTCCTTCAGTTTCTCTAACCCTTGTATCCTTTCTGTCGCAAAGTATTACCAAGAAACTGAACCGATCTTCAATTTTCTTCACAGTCTTCCAAAGTATCCTTGGGATCACCTAGACTAGAGTGGGCAATTCTCAACACATGAGATAGATACCGAGAGAAGAAGAGAAAGAATAATGAGGCTTAGAAAAGGACTTATGTTTAGAGAGAATCTAAAACCTATCAGAAACTTGGTTTCAACATATCAAACTTGTGTTTTTCAACTCTCTCTTAGCATTCCTTTTATAGACTCAATTAGGTTATTTATTTAATTAAAAAATCAATAAAATAATAGTCAATAATCACCCCTAGGTCAAAATTATCATGGGCTTTAGGCCCGTGAAATTTCCCATTTGATTATAAGCCCATTGGACTTAAAATCAAGGTTTGTATTATTTTCTATTGATTTAATTAATTAAATCATTATTAAAATCCTTTATCAAATTAATTATTTATAATTTGAACCTTGATTTAAACTTATTTATTAATTTAGATACCAATTTATCTTAATTAATAAATTTTTTCTAATTTCTCTTTTCTTCTCTAAATTACATACCTCTGTGAAACTATCTAAAATTGATCTAGTCAACTTTGATAATTTAATCAATTAATTGAGACTATCTAGATGATTTTATCCAAGGTATAGTGGGGACCATGGGCCTATGAAATCAAGCTCCAATAATTTATCATAAATCTAACAAATAAATTTACTAACTTATTAATTCCTCGTGACTCCACTAAAGATTCGAAATTGCACTCTTGAATTCATAGAACGCTCTATAAGCAATATAGATACGTTATTAATTATCTATTGTTACAACCATAATTGTCACCCAATCCTCTATAGACGGTCTACAATGAGATGGGACTAAAATACTGTTTTACCCCTCATTGTATTTTATCCTTACAACACTTAGTTCCTTGTAAGTGATATTTCAGTAAACTGATATTAATTACTGAAATGAGATCTCTATCATTTAGCACCTTGAACCAAACTAAAAGGAAACCATCAATTCACTTCTTCATCAGAAGCTATAGATGTTCATATCTATGATTAATACTCCCACTCAATTATACTACCGAGTTCCCAAGATGTAAGTATGGGCTAGTCCGTAGGGTAAGCTAGTAACGAACAAGTCAAATAACTCAAATAATACAATTAGTTAGAATACTAACCACTCAAAATTGAGATTGAATTGACCTATGGTCAACTATATGATATGACTAGAATAGATAATAATGGTATGTTTACTTATCCTATCAACTGTCAATATCGGTCCAATCCGATGTAACAAATACATCTGATCTTATCTACTTTGCTAATGTTCTGGAAAGAACATAACACTACAATGTGTAAATAGATCATATCGTAGATGGACAAGTCAGTGTAAATCATATGCATTGAGTAATCTTAGGACTAACTTATTTTGAACATATAATCATATTTATATTCCACTGTGATTATGTCACTATAAATATGATTAGTTATATGCTCGGGATTTAATAGAAGTTTATATTAAACAAATAATCATGAAAATAAAACATGTGAGCAAAGTGATTGACCAAGTCAAAAAATGATTTCTATTCTTTTATTGATAATAAAATGAGATTACAAAGAAATTGGGTTTTAATTAGGGCATAAAACCCCAACACTCCTAATGCTTATATTTGATACAAAAAGTAGTCTTTTGCATAATCCTTCTCCCGGATCCTCAGCTGGTGATAACTATATCGAAGATTTACCTTGGAGAATACTGTCTTACCCTTAACTGAACCTTTAGTTCCTTCAGTTCTGTTGGAGCCGTTCAATACGGTGCCCTAGACACTGGTTCCATCCCTGGCACCAACTTAATCGCAACTCTATCTCCTTGTGTAGCAATAACCCTGACATATCCTTTGGAAACACATCCAGAAACTCACTGACTAATCTTGTATGTCTTGGTCCCACTGGCAAGACCTAAGTGGTGTCCACCACACTAGCTAAGAATCCTATGCATCCCCCTTGCAATAGGACTCAAGCTCTAAGTATAACTATCATAGGTATACGGGGTCCATGCATAGTGCCAACAAATACGAAGGGTTTCTCACCCTCAGGCTCAAGGGTTACCGTCTTTTCTTGCAATCTATCATTGCCCCATACTTGGCTAACCAATCCATAACCAAAATCATATCAAAGTCGATCATAACCAACTCTATCAAGTCAACTGATGAATCTTTTCCCACAATAATCTAATCTATTTCTTAAAAGTTACCAGTACGGTTCCACATTCTCATCACAACATAACCACGTAATCTGCATACCAATTCGGTAATTTCACGGAATGTAACAAACAAAGAAAACATGGCACCAGAACCAATCAACACAATATAAAAATCAGAACAAGGAAGTTGACCTGTCATTACTGAGGGACTAGCCTCAGCCTCAATCTCATCCTTTGGTTGCGTCAGAGCGAACACTCGAGATGCAGTCAAGATGTCTGCCCCCTTCGGTTCATCCTTCCATAGCCCTGGGAAATCCTTCTTGAGGTTCCCAACCATTCTACATAAGAAACATGCCTTTGCTCGGCATTCTCCTTGATGTTGCCTCCTGGACCGAGTACATTCCAGGTAAAGTTTTTAATCCCCGTCCTCGCCCTGATGGCCTATCTGAGCACTTCGGAACCCCTTCTCTAGTCCAGAGGTATCAAATATGTTGATAACTTTTCCTTTCTGATCACTGGGGCCTCTGCCCCTGCCTGATCTAATAAACGAAGGTATCACTGCCTGAGCTTCACGCTCTCCGACACTCTCCCTCCACATCTCATTTCTTGTGCTCTCAACAATAAGAGCCATCCCTACCACCTGAGCATAAGTTGAGATCTCATGTATTGGGGCGATTCTAATGCCCTGAGCAATCCTAGAATTTAATCCTTGAATAAATCGCTCTTTTCGAGCCACATTCGTGGGTACCATATCAAAAGCAAACTTGGCCAACCCATCGAATTTGTTAACATACTCGGTTACTGTCGTATTTCCTTGATCCAGGTTCAGAAATTAATTTGTCTTTGAAGTCTTAACTACGTCACAATAATATCTCTCATTAAAAAACTGCCTAAATTCCTTCCAGCTCATCACAGTTGTATCTCGCATCTGGGATACCACTTCCCACCAAGTCCAAGCATCTTCTCGTAACATATATGTAGCAAAGATCACCCTATTGTGATCTACCACCCCCATAAATTTGAGGATGGAGCTAACCTTTCCCATCCATTGCTCAGCTCTGAATGGATCTAGGCCTCCTTCAAAAACTGGAGGGTAGTATTCCTGAAATCTCTCATACATTAATTCTCACATGTTCTCAACCCTAGGCTAAGCAAAACTTGGTGCCACTCCTGGCATAACAAAGGAAGAGGTGCTGCTTGATAGAACTTGTTGTCTAAAACACCTGATCTATATCTCTTTCCTTTGCAATCTTGCTTACATATCTGTAAACACCTGCTGCCAATTCTGAGGTGTAGGCGGAGGGCTTTGGCCCTGACTATAATTTCCAGCCTCAATATAAACACCACTAGTTCCCATTAACTGCATTGGGTACATAACCTCCAAGTTCGTCTGCAGTCAATAACTTGACCCATTAAACATGATGAGCACATTTAAAATCCTTCCTACGGAAAACCAAATAGCACCACATTCACATACCACTGTAGTGCTAAAATACATGCCCATAAAATTCATGCATCAATTAGTAAGCCCTACTCTTACCAACATAAATATCACGCTCTGAACTCTAGCATGCAGATAAAGCATCCATAAATCAACCGAGTAGGCAAGCACATAATCATATCAACAGTCAAGGGCCAGGCCCTATCAGAATAATTCATGCTTCCTAATAATGCAGGCAAATAAGGCATTTATATCTTATTTAAGCAGTAAAACACATAACCACATAAATAGTTACCAAACACTGAGTGGAGCTTGTCTTTAGTGACGAGTGTACATGCCCAGCTTGTCTTCAGGAATCCTTAACCTTGGCATGGTCTGATTGTTGGTTTTTATTAATCAAATCAGAAATTATACGCAGCAGAACAACAATCAAATTGTTAGTTTAATCCCATAAGATTTCTAGATCAACTTCTTCACATGCATATATATATTGAATCAAAGACAAGAATAGAAAAATTACCTCAGGTCCTTCCTTGCTGCTATCTTTTTGTCTGGCTAAATCCTTGAGATCTCACACCAAGATCTTCCAAAATGTTCTCAGCACACAAAGAACGAGTGTGGGCTTGCTATACAAACAATAGGAAAAAAAACTATTTATTAGATGTTCTCAACACATGAGATCTGATAAAGTTTGGACCTAGGTTTTGTGAAGAATAGTGACTTTTGTTTGTGTCACTGTTCTCTTTCTCTGAGAGAGATTTCTAGATATTATTCTATCCCTGAAAAGTTACGTTCTGAAAAACTAATATCCTATATTTAATATATCCAATATATTAAAATAAAATCTTAGTTATTTTAAACAATTTGAAAATAACTAGTCAGTTATCAGATTTTTGTTTAAATAATAATATTTTAATCAAATTACAATATCTCATTATTTATTTAATATTTAAATAACTAAAATTGTGGAACCTAGAAGCTGCTCACAGTCTCTTATGCGTGTAGCACAGTGACTGTGCACTGTGCTACACGTGTACCACATGCCAGTGATGGCATGTGATTTTTCCCAATTTTTATTATTATTTAAATACCAAAAATAAATTAATTCAAAATTAATTATATTTTTGTTAAATCAAATAATTAATTAATTACACATAATTAAATAATAATTATGTTTGATACGTAGAAAAATATTTTACTTATCACATAAGTCCTTTTTGCCAATTTTTGTATTTACCTTTGTCAGTGATTGTTTGAGCCATTTCAGGATACATGGACCTATAACATTAAGCTCCAATAAATAAACTAAATAATTAAACTCTTTAATTATAATAGTTAATTTATTTATTATGATATTACTCCACTATAAATTCAGAATTGCACTATTTATGTTATAGATATACTTTTACAGAAATATTTTCTTAAGTCGTCCATTGATATAACCATCTTACAATAGTTCAACCCTCTAATTAATTAGTTCATAAATTAGAATGGAAGAATTATCATTTTACCTTTCTAATTTACTTCTTATTCCTTAAGTACCATTAATTCACTAGTGAATAATTAATCTATAATCTAATTATAGATTTGAGCTCAAAATCATTCAGTTCTAGAATTGACCCTTAAGGGAACTAATATACGATCCGTTAGGAAAGATTAGATTCCGTATTGTTGATACATGTTCCCAGCCATCCATGATATTAAATCTCCAAAACAAAAGTCATTAGCCTCATTCTTTGAAGAGACCTTAACGAATGAATCAAAAGATTTAATAAACATGAACATGAGTTCATGAACACTCAGGATTTAGGTTGATTTATAAATGATCATCAGTTATGATATGAATTACAAGTCTTTATTGTTATATGGTTTTTTTTTTGGATAAAGACTTTAATTCATATCGGTCCATGTCATATATAATCATATTATATAAAGCACATTTATCGAGATGTCTTACCACTTCAATAATCTGAATCTAGATTATTTGTATCATTATGATACTCAGTAAACCGTACGTACAACTCCAATTAAAGAATTCCATAACTTTAATTTGTTGTTGTTGACTATTTTTATTCATTCATGTGATCTTAATTCTCTCGTACTAATATAAGATCGCATCCTCAATAATGAATATGGAATTTTTCTGATATTTACAAAATTATTCAAACAATAATTTAACAATCTAAATATAACAAAAATAATAAACCATTGTATTTATTTACAGAAAAAACAAATGTCTTTTACATGCTTTTAGGACACACTTCTAACAATCTCCCACTTGTACTTAAAGCAAGTAAGGCATTTCTCTCAATCCCATATTACGTACATGACCCTTGAATTGCTTTGCTGGAAGCGTCTTCGTAAACGGGTCTGCCAGGATATGTTCTGATACGACTTCATAATGGACACATCTCCTTTATGTACAATTTCTCTGACTAAGTGGTATTTGCGCTCTATATGCTTTCCCCTATTGTGGTTTCTTGGTTCTTTAGTATTAGCCATTGCTCCACTGTTGTCACAGTAAAGAACAAGTGGTTTCTCCACTTCTGGAGAAACTTTCAGATCAGAGTAGAACCTTTTTGAGTCACAAAGCCTCCTTAGCTGCTTCATAAGCCGCTATATACTCGGCTTCCATGGTGGAGTCTGCAATGCTGGTTTTCTTAATGCTTCTCCAGACTAATGCTCCTCCTCCAACAATAAACATTGATCCAGAACTCGATTTCCGACTATCTTTGTCTGATTGAAAATCAGAATCAGTGTAACTAGTGGGGTTTAGGTCTCCACCTGAATATACTAGCATATAGTTTCTCTAGTATTTCTAAGATACTTGAGAATATTCTTCACTGCAATCCAATGACTCAATCCAGGATTGGATTGATAACGGCTGACTATCCCTACTGCATAACAAATTTCAGGTCTTATACACTCATGGCGTACATCAGACTGCCTACTGTTGAGGCATAGGGATACTGTCTCATGTCTTCCTTTTCCTTAGGTGTTTTGAGACACTACTTCTTGGAAAGGAATACTCCAGAATGGGTTGGCATATCACCCTTTTTGGAGTTTTGCTTATTAAAGCGTTTTAGCACCTTATCAATATAAGTTGTTTGAGACAGTGCCTAAGTTTTGTTCTGTCTATCTCTAGGAATCTTAATGCCCAGAACATACTTGGCTTCTCCCAAATCTTACATTTGGAATTGTTTAGCTAACCAGTTGTTTACATTTTATAATGTCTCTACATCATTCCCAATGAGTAGGATATCATCAACATAAAGAACGAGGAATACTACTATACCATCTATGATTTGGTTATAGACACAAGGATCGTCAGCATTTTGTTCAACAACCAAATGTTTTACTTGTGTCATCAAATCTAAGATTCCAAGATCTAGAAGCTTGTTTGAGTCCATGAATGGACCTAAGAAGCTCGCAAACATTTTTCTCTTGATCTTTTAATTCGAACCCTTCTGGTTGAGACATGTAAATGGTTTTGTCAAGGTAGCCATTCAGAAAAGCTGTTTTGACATCCATTTTCCAGATCTCGTAATCCATGCATGCAGCTATGGACAAGAGTATACGAATGGATTTTAGCATGGCTAATGGAGAAAAGGTTTCTTCATAGTCAACCCCTTCTTACAGGAGAGAAGGTTTCTTCATAGTCAACCCATTCTTTCTGTGTGTAACCTTTGGCTACAAGTCTTGCTTTGAAAGTCTCTACTTTCTCATCCGCTCCTCTTTTCTTCTTGAATATCCACTTGCAACCAATGCGTTTGATATTCTCAGGTGGATCTTCAAGAACCCAGACAAAATTGGAATACATCGATTCCATTTCTTGGTTCATGGCTTCTTGCCATTTTTCCTCGTCAGAATGATTCATTGCATCTTCAAATATCAATGGATCGTCTATGTTTGTGTCAGACACAAGCATTTGAACTTCGTGTGTCATAGTGTGTGGGTTGCTTACTAATCCTCCCACTACTACGAAGTTCTCTACTATTCTGACTAAAACTAGCAGTTTCCACTTGCCGTTTTTCATTGGTTATTGTTGGTGACTTTGCAACTTCATTCGAGATCATCTCCTCCAGTACAGCCTTACTGCGAGGTTTGTGGTTATTAACATAGTCATATTCAAGAAAAGTTGCATTTGTCAATACAAATGTTTTATTTTCTTTTGGACTATAGAAAATTTCACCTCTAGTCTCTTTGGAATATCCCACAAGCATGCACACTTCATAGCGTGTTTCCAACTTCCCAGTCTTTCCTTTAAGCACACGTGTAGGACACCCCTAAATTCAAAAATGGTGTAAACTAGGTTTACAACCATTTCATAATTCTATGGGTGTCTTTTGGATAGACTTAGATGGAACATCATTCAATATGTATAGAACACATTGAATCGAATAGCCCCTAAATGACAGTGGTAATGATGAGAAACTCATCATTCATCTAACCATATCTAATAACGTTCTATTCCGTCTTTCTGAAATACTATTTTGCTGTGGCGTTCCAGGTGTTGTGAGTTGGGATTGAATGCCATGCTCACGTAGATGGTTCTTGAATTCACAATCCAAGTACTCTCTTCCTCGATCAGATCGAAGTGCTTTTTAGTGATTTACCTAATTGCTTTTCAGTCTCTGCTTGAAATTCTTTAAACTTTCCAAAAGTTTCAGATTTTCTTTGCATTAAGTATAGGTAACCATATCTTGAATAATCGTCAATGAAAGTGACGAAATATTCACAACCTCCTCTTATTTGTACATTAAGTGGATCGCAACATCCGTATGTACTAGCTGAAGTGGTTCTATGGCTCTTGAACCTTTAGCAGAGAAAGGTCTCTTGGTAATTTTGTTTTCTAGACAGGATTTACAAACAGGGAGAGATCCAATAAATGGTTCTCTCAAAGGACTATCCTTTACAAGCCTATTTATTCTGTCTAAAACAATATGGCCCAATCTCAAGTGCTACAGATATGTTTCACTATCGGAATCATATTAATAGATTTAGGATTAGCTGTTTTTAAATAATTCAAAATTATAAAAAAATTGTCATTCATTATAAGTATGTAAACTTTGTTTATCCCAAAGCATTTGCATAACAAGAAAATGGATAATTTCTTTAAATAATAACTACTTTATTAATAAAGAGATAAATGTTATGCAAAAAATATAAATCAGTTTCTAAACATTAATAATCAAAATTATTAACAATAAACTAAATTTCTAGACTGTAGTTTTCTTTGTTTAAAGAAATCTAAAATTTCTAAAACAAAATAAAGAAATTTAAATTGTTCAACTAACAATCAAAATTACTAAATAAAAACTACTCTCCAACTTCTCCAAATGTCTACTCGCTATTCAAATCCTCATTAGTCTCTTCCTCCTTTTCAAGGTTCTGATTTTGTAGAGGAAAAACAAAAGAAAAATAGATTAGTGGCATATATTTTTGAATCTACTATCCAAAAATTTGAATCTGATATTTATAGTATTTGAATCTGCTATTCAAAGTTGAAAAAATATATGTGAATCTTATTCACCTTTTTCGTTTGATATAAACGATGACACTCAGCATAGACTTCCTCTATCATTGCTCGCCACATCTCATCTGCTGAGTCATAGTGTATATATTTTTCCTTTGTTTCGTCAAGCATGGTTGAAAGCATGCAATAACGTGCCAACCGATCGGATTTCATCCAATTTGCATATTTTTCTTTTGCTTCATAGCTAGTAGACAGAGGTGGTTCTGTTGGAGGTTTTTCACAAACAGTTGACACCATCTTCTTATAAGAAAAAATAGTCAACATGCCTCGAAACCAGTGTTGCATATTTTCAGGTTCAAAAACCAAGGATTTGAGAAAGGCATCGGTGTGTAAACCACCAATAGACATTTTTGCTGGCAATAAATACAAATAAATATTATTATATTTAGAAAAATAAATATCAAAGTTTCGGAAATTAAACGTGATGCATGAACACAATTAAAACACATAAAATAAAGATTAATTTCCACGATAAAATTTTCTAACAATTAAAGTGCCGCCTTAGGGTCGGTCAAATTAATTTTAGAGAATTTATAAGACATTCTTATTTTTATTGTTTAAAAACTTAAAATAACTCTTTATTTTCTCTTTTAAACATTAAAGTACCACTTAGTTTGGTCAAGTTATGATTATCCACTACACGAGCTTAATCATAACTTTGTGAGTGTAACCAATATTTCGGAGTTCATGACTTAACTTAGGACATGCCGCCTTACGGTCGGTCAAGCCTAAGATACATTATTAGTTCCTATCTTTGTAAGAAATATAACATTGCTATTGAAATGTTTAGACGCCTTCCTTAGGGGGACGAAAACAAAGCCGTCACGAGGCGCTATTCATATCTCACGGTGTTATATTAATAATGGAGACCATGGGTTATGTTTGAGATATCAACCCTCTCCCACTCACTATTTTGAAATAAGTGTTTTTAACCTAATTAATTCCAAATTAACTATAACATCTTTAAACCTTATGAACATAATTAAAATTGGAAAGAAAGCGAGTTTCTAGGTCCATATCCAATTTTAAATTACCAATCATGTTCATCTAAACTTTACTAAAAAAACACTTTTAAAATAAAGTTGGTTTAAAGAAAATAAGTCATAAAGACTTAAAAATTGGTGTGATATTTTACCAAGTTTTCAAAATAAAAATAAGTAATTTACATGTAATTAATTTCGCAAAACAATTCATATAAACATATAGGACAATCCTAATAATCATGTTTCTACTAATGAGATGCATGATTATGACTGTGTGTGTTTTTATGTATGCCATGCAATGCATGAACATATTATCAATCACATGAAAATAATTATTTAAATAAATAAATAAACAATAAATGTTGAACCAGGTGCTTTTGGGTATTTCTAATTTTACAACCACTTTATAAAATTTAAAAAAATAAAATAAAACCGCCTTGATCTCCATCGGGCTTCTTTACTTTATTGTCAGTAGGATATGTGTCGTTGTTGGTCCAGAATAATAATAAGAAAATAATTTTCTAATTATTTTGATTAATTAAAACAAACTTTTAAATAATCATTATTTTTATTTTTCTTTTTAATTAAAACAACTTTTAATTAAAATTAGAAAGTGAAATAATTAAATAAAATCTGTTATAATTAAAATTAAATTTTGAAATTAGATTTTTTTTTAAAAAATGTTTGTTAGGATAACAAAATTATCACATTATTTAAATATCAAATTTCTAATAAATAGGATATTTAACATTTAAAATTTTAAAAACTAACAGAATAATTTCGGAAATAAAAAAAAATTATGGACCAACAGGACAGGGACACGTGGCGTCAAACAGAGCTGCCAGGGCCGGGTTGTACGGAACCGTACAGATTTGTACGGACCCGTCCGTACAACGTCCCAGCAGAGGCTTGGAGGTCAACCTCGGAGGAGCAGTGGCTGAATTCTGAATCCCGGGCTCCGTTCTGACTTTTGTGTGATCAGAATTACAATTTTATGGTGTCAAAAACCAAATAAAATTACATAAATCCTATGCCCTTTAATGGCTTACACAATGATCTAATGATAAACATATCCTAACCCAAAAACACCATACAATTAACGATTCAACATTCCCACGCATTCAATCACATTAAGCCATCCATTCATTCATCAAAATAAATAAATGCATAAAAGTAAACCCGCACAGATTCAATATACATATATATGTGAACCTGGCTCTGGTACCATTTGTTGGTTTTTATTAATCAAATCAGAGATTATATGCAGTGGAACAACAATCAAATTGTTAGTTTAATCCCATAAGTTTTCTAGATATACTTCTTCACATGCATATATATATTGAATCAAAGACAAGAATAGAAAAATTACCTCAGGTCCTTCCTTGCTGCTATCTTTTTGTCTGGCTAAATCATTGAGATCTCACACCAAGATCTTCCAAAATGTTCTCAGCACACAAAGAACGAGTGTGGGCTCGCTATACAAACAATAGGCAAAAAATTATTTATCAGATGTTCTCAACATATGAGATCTGATAAAGTTTGGACCTAGGTTTTGTGAAGAATAGTGACTTTTGTTTGTGTCACTGTTTTCTTTCTCTGAGAGAGATTTCTAGATATTTTTCTATCCCTGAAAAATTACGTTCTGAAAAACTGATATCTTATATTTAATATATCCAATATATTAAAATAAAATCTTAGTTATTTTAAACAATTTGAAAATAACTAATCAGTTATCAGGTTTTTGTTTAAATAATAATATTTTAATCAAATTACAATATCTCATTATTTATTTAATATTTAAATAACTAAAATTGTGGAACCTAGAAACTGCTCACAGTCTCTTATGCGTGTAGCACAGTGACTGTGCACTGTGCTACACGTGTACCACATGCCAGTGATGGCATGTGATTTTTCCAAATTTTTATTATTATTTAAATACCAAAAATCCCAAAAATATATTAATTCAAAATTAATTATATTTTTGTTAAATCAAATAAATAATTAATTCTTAATTAATTAATTACACATAATTAAACAATAATTATGTTTGATACGTAGAAAAATATTTTAATTATCACATAATTCCTTTTTGCCCATTTTTGTATTTACCTTTGTCAGTGATTGTTTGAGCCATTTCGGGGACCATGGACCTATAACATTAAGCTCCAATAAATAAACTAAATAATTAAACTCTTTCATTATAATAGTTAATTTATTAATTCTGATATTACTCCACTATAAATTCATAATTGCACTCTTTATGTTATAGATATACTTTTACAGAAATCTTTTCTTAAGTCGTCCATTGATATAACCATCTTACAATAGTTCAACCCTCTAATTAATTAGTTCATAAATTAGAATTGAAGAATTACCATTTTACCTTTCTAATTTACTTCTTATTCCTTAAGTACCATTAATTCACTAGTGAATAATTAATCTATAACTAATTATAGATTTGAGCTCAAAATCATCCAGTTCCAAAATTAACTCTTAAGGGAACTAATATACGATCCATTAGGAAAGATTAGATTTTGTATTGTTGATACATATTCCCAGCCATCCATGATATTAAATCTCCAAAACAAAAGTCATTAGCCTCATTCTTTGAAGAGAACTTAACGAATGAATCAAAAGATTTAATAAACATGAACATGAGTTCAAGAACATTCAGGATTTAGGTTGATCTATAAATGATCATCAGTTATGATATGAATTACAAGTCTTTATTGTTAAATGATTTTTTTTTTATAAAGACTCTAATTCATATTGGCCCATGTCATAGATAATCATATTATATAAAGCACATTTACCGAGATTTCTTACCACATCAATAATTTGAATCTAGATTATTTGTATCATTATGATACTCAGTAAACCGTACTTACAACTCCAATTAAAGAATTTCATAACTTTAATTTGTTGTTGTTGACTATTTTTATTCATTCATGTGATCTTAATTCTCTCGTACTAATACAAGATCACATCATCAATAATGAATATGGAATTTTTCTGATATTTACAAAATTATTCAAACAATAATTTAACAATCTAAATATAACAATAATAATAAACCATTGTATTTATTTATTCACAGAAAAAACAAATGTCTTTTACATGCTTTTAGGACACACTCCTAACACTGATACCAAGTTGTAACACCCTACTACCCAGGGACCGTAATACTTTGTATTTTAAATAGTGCTAGACTCGCTAAAGGAGTCATTTGGCCATAATCGTGTAACTAAACATGATCAATGGTTTAGGGTTAAAAAATTTGGTCAAAATATATAATCATTTCATTAAAATGTTTACTTCCATACATAGGATCCCAAAATAACATTTAAAAAGGTTAATTACAATTAAAAAGTTACAACTAGCCGACCTAAGTAGCAAAATAGGGTTTGACCCTAGTTCCTCTGACAAACCCCAACCGTGGTGGTCGAGCAGCCGCATATGTACACATCGTCACCGAAGCTCTCCAACTCAAGGATGATCCAGCTTCATTTTCCCCTTATCTACACCATATAGCACCCGTGAGCCAAGGCTCAGCAGGAAAACTTAAACATGCTCATAAGTAGTTAATATAATGTTACCAAACCATAATAAGCATGCCTAGCAGTAATAACCCTACTCATGCATGCATACTATTCATATAAATAAATATAGTGTCATATGGGGCTCAGTGCCCTAATACATGATTAATAAATCATACTGGTGCTTAGTGCCCTAGGATATAGGACTAATAAGTCTCCACGGGGCCCTTTGCCCTATCCTCTATATAACAAGTCTTAGAGCTGGCCCAACGTACCTGACGCTTTAGTTTTCCACGGCCAGTAGGTCGGTCAAGCATATATCACACTCCTAATTAGGCATAACCATATCAACCAGCGCTCAACGCACTATTGTCGCCCTTGACTTATAAGTCAATGCTTTTCGACTAGTGTTCAGCACCATTGTCATCCTTGACTCATAAGTCAATGCTTTACGACTAGCACTCAATGTTCTAATGTCGTTCTTGACTCATAAGCTAAGTCCAGGGCCCATCCCTAGGATATGGGATTAAAAAGTCACCCTGGGGCCCATTACTCTATCCTCTATATAACAAGCCTTAAAGCTGGCCTAGCGTACCTAGCGCTGAATTTTCCACGACCCTTAGGTCTGATAAGCGTATTATGCGCTTCTGGTTAGCCTAACCAAAACAATCAGCGCTCAACGCGCTATTACCGCTCTTGACTTATAAGTCAATGCTTTTTGGCCAGTGCTCAGCGCGCTATTGCCGTCCTTGACTCATAAGTCAATCATTTCTCAATAAGATAATGCAGACAAGCATATATCATATATCAAATATCCAAATACAAAGCATTCAACATGCTTAATCAACAATCACAAGCATAATCATAATCATGCACATTCTCATGTGTTCATGCCCTATTCATATTCATGTTTAACCATTCGAGCCAAGCCATAAATACATGTATCATATACTAGGTGTAGTTTTCTTGCCATTGGTCCAAGTACAGGTTACGAATGTACAACCCTCAAGCACAATCCTGATTCCGAGCCCCTAGCGATAACCTAGTCACTACCAAGTATAGAATCTCATCAATAACAAGCAAACAAAGGCTTCCGGACTGAGGACTAGCCTCCAAGACATTGAATCCTACTAAACGGGGTAGTAGGATTGATCCTGAGCCCTAAGGTTTGAGTTCCTGCACTCAAAACCTCCCCAAGGCCCAAAATCCCTTAAGCGTCACGGCCCCCAAGCATTTGAGTCGCGACCCGCTCAAGTCAGAGGCCCAAGCCTCATCCCTGCCTGCACCTGTTGTGATGCACCAATAGCCTAGAGGCACCTGCTTCTTCTTCGTCCAAGTTGAGTCGTGGTGCCCCAAGAATAGGGCCACGACTCGACATGAAAACTCTAATTTTTCTCTGTTTTCCTCAAGTCAAATCCCTCCAAAATCCTATCCAAATAGTACCCAACCTCATAATTCAATCCCAGAACATCATCAATACATCCCAGGCAACAAAACCTGAATTACAAATGAATCAAAAAATCATCAAAACACAAAAATCCAATCAAACTTAAGAAACTCAAAACTCAGAACTTAAAGCGTGTATTACCTCTGATTAATAGTTTCCCAGCTAAATCCTCCGACTATCAAGCTTCTAATCTTCCCTAGAATCGTTATGACTCTAACCTTGCTTGAATCTAAGCCCTAAAACTCGAGTTTCCTTCGAAAATGCTATTGGGTGTCAAAAAGGAAAATGGGAGAGGGAGAGAGACAAAGAGAGAGAGAGAGAGAGTTTGAACGTTTTTCTGTTTCTGTCAGGTTACTTCGAGCTTAAGTAACCTTAAGCAAATCTCAAGGCTCGGGGTACCCCAAAAACGTCTGCAAGGGTAAAATAGTCAAAATTCCCAGAACTCCCTCATAATCTCACTAACTCCAAATATATCCTCCAATATTTATTCCCACTACCAAATATCCTGGTAATGTACTAAATACCCAAAATACCCCTTGACTCACCCCGAGTCAAGTATATGTCTCGTTGTGACTTTCCCGCTAACTAGCTCCATAAGATCGTCTTGTGCCGAGTAACTCAAATATATCCACATAATGATGTGGTCTCACACATATATCACATATATGTCAAATATACCCATAATGGGCCAAATTACGAAAATTGTCATTTTTATCAGAAACGGGACAACATGCATATTTAATACACCTAAACATGCATATCAAGTCATATTATAATATAACTCACATAATCATATAATGATATACATGTATATCACATAAACACATAATTTCCATAATTTTCCATCATGCCCCCCTAAACAAGGCTTTAAGCCTTATTAGGTCATTTGGGGCGCTACAGAATTTAAATTATATATCATTTAAATAAATCAAATTTAAATTTAAACTATAAATGTTGTTAAGATTTATTTTTTATTTTTTTAAAATTAGATATTTTTCTTTAATTATTAATTAATAATCATAAATTTTAAAAAGAAGAATAAAAAAATGCTCTTTGCGTTTTTATAAATTTTAAAAAAATTAGATAGATATTTTTTTTGTTTTTTCTTTAATTATTAATTAATCATTGTACGCCCTGATTTTCCCACGGGCCGATTAGCGAGCTAAGGTACGACCTAATCATGGTTAGCAGGCAGACATCCCAGGACCGAAGCTACCATCGTAAGGTCCTACCCCCTTAACTCGGAGTAACCTAAGGGTTCGCCAAGATTGTCTAAGGATTGAGTCTGAACTCGGAGGCTGAAGATCCAGCTCGCGGTACGAGCTGGAGTTGGAGGCTATGGCCCCTTATACAGTCTACCACGCAAGGTAAACGTGCATATATCAGACATCACATGTTGGATATATCGCTGACTTCTCGGACACGCAGCAGGAACGTGCGTGTTCAGACTCCCACGACTGATTTGGGCCGTGCGGCCCATTATCCCCTTACCTGTTGATTTGATCACACTTATGTGTCAGGTTTAAGAATTAATCATGAATGTCACAGAGTTGACATGATAGGTAAGAAGGTCACGGGATGACCTTCTTACCAGCTCACAGGTGCCTTCTCCTATAAATATGGAGACCTTGAGAGTTAATAGGGGTTGGATTCTCTCTTGTAAGAAATACCCTGTAATCAAATATCCAGTATATAGTAATAATACTGACTAGTGGAGTAGAAGGATTTTAACATTTGAACCACTTAAAAAACTTGTCTTGAGTCACATTTTCATTTCTAAGATCATATATCTGTTTCGGTTCAACATTAGCACTAATTCCTTTCTCTTTTTTTCTTAATTACCTGTTGGCGAAGAACCGCGTCAACAATCATAAATATATAAATTTGAAAAATAAAATTAAAAAATATGAAGAAAAAAAATGAGAAAATAGAAAAAGTACTTTAGAGCAATTTTAGGGTGTTATATCACCTCTTTGGCTCTCCTTTATATAAATATATAGATATAAAAAAAAATTAAAATCACTTATTTGAAATTCAAATAAACAATAACAAATCAAATATTAACAAATAAAAATAACTAAAAACCTCTATGACTGCTACTGGAACAAATTTTTCCAACAAGTGGATTTAAAACGAAACTATAATATATAACCTAGAAATCAATCATCTTGCTCATATTTTTAAAACCACGCATATACATAGAGATATAAATTGAATGAACATATAGAGATATATCTAATAAAATAACAAATTTACCAACGGTAAGGATGCAGATAAAATGGAAATATGTTTTCTAAAATAATAATAAAATAAGCCAATTAAATCATATTTTATTCAAAAATAATTAAATAAAAAAAAATTCACTAATATATAGGAAACCGTTTATATTTCAAATTTGTAACTGGTCAGCAGTTTCTAATAACGATATCAAACTAAAATAAAAATACTAAAATAAGTGAAACTTCAATCAGCAAAGTTTTTTGGTAAACTCATGGAAAACATTTCTAAATCGACTCTCAATGAAATCGAAATTATTAAGTAAATAAATTAAATTAAACTCTCATTTGAAAAAGAAAAAGAAAACTTATCTAGGAAAATTGTAATTTTTGGGTTGCACTCTTTATTTGGTGTAAAACAAATGTGGACGACCATTCTCAAACAATGAAAGCCTTTTCTTCAAGAAACTCAACTCAATGATATTCTTCAACCTCTTGTTGTTGTGTTATTATTTTCTCTCTCTCTCTCTCTCTCTCTATATATATATATATATATACTGCTCTTCACCGTAGAAAGCACAAGAATTGCATCTCCTACCACATCTGCAAGCCGAGACGACCTCCATCGTGGACGAACCACCATCAATCTCTATTATGAATCGACTTGGGCTTCATGTACTTGGGGTCAATCAATTGAGACAATCCAAAAATGTAAGGAAGGAAATGATAATCGTCGAGACTCCAAACCCTGTGAGAACGAGCAGACTTCGAACAATAAACCAACTACAATTTCCTCACGAAAGTCATTACTTAACGAAGATTCTGACCATGACTGCTTAATAATCCTCCTCCTTGATCACTCATATCCTCGCTAAGAAATACAACCTCGCCACAAAATTGGTCTTGATCATCAGATATGTTGATTTGAAGGAACACACGATGTTTTCTCTTGGAGTTGTAAGAGAAAGATCTTTTTTGCAACTCTACATCTTATTCCTCACTGCACTAGGATCGTTTCTAAGCCTCGCATATGCTGAAGTGCCACAAGAATGAAGAGAGGCAGAAACACACGGCAACAGACTTGCTGAGAAAGAGTTCATCTTTTTTGTTTGAGAACAAAAAATGAATTATTGTTTTCCATTAAGACAATCAACGAAATCTTGAAGAAGGGCAAATCTATCTTTTGTTTCGTCAGGCCAACAAACTGTTGATATTTTGACAAGAAAAACCAATGTTTCCAAATCTTATATTGTTATAATCTCACAACAAAAACTCAACAAAACTTGTTAAGAGACATATGATCAAACACTTGGTGTTCAATTATTAAAACTAAAATTAAATGGCAGTAAAAAAAGAAAATAAAACCAGCAAACACAAATAATCTGAAAAAGAATTAAAGGGGAAGAAAAGACAGAAGTTATACTGGTCGTCCACAAAGAAATGGGCCTACTCCAGTTTCCTCCGATGAGGTTCCACTGTAGAAATAATTCTATAACACATTGATCTTCTTGCACAGCTTCACTAAAGGTGAATCAACTTTTAAGCAATATAAGAGACCCTTTTACATACAGTTCATGAATAAACTCATATTCAAGAACTAAAATTCTCTCTCACTTCCCATACAATTCACTCAAAAGTGTTTCCCAGAGTTGCTCTCTCTAAACCCAGAGCTTCTCTCTCTAATTTTTCAAATCTGATTATTTCTTGTATCTCTCATGTCTTTAACACTAAAAAATCAGTATATATAGCCAAGTTGCTGAAGTTTAAAGATGCAACAGACATATTTTCTGTTATAAAAGAAAGTTATCGTCTTTCAAAATAATTGCAACAGAATAAAAGGTTTAGTAATAAAATTGAACCAACACATCAATTTTGTGGGAATTACATTTCTATAATTTTCCACCTTAATTCCCATAAACGATCTGGAACTCATCATGAAGGATAGCCATAAATTTCATCCATTTCCAATATTCATAAGTTTCAAACAATGTTGAAACTTATTCTTAGTTAACACCTTTGTTCCTGCATCAACAAGGTTTTCATCACTTTGGAATCTTTCCAATTCTATAACCCCTTCTTCTATCTTATTTTTTATCCAAAATAGTCTAACATCTATATGTTTAGACCTCTCATGATATACAGGGTTTTTACAAAGGTGTATGGATGATTGACTATCAGAAAATATCACTACTGTCTCCTTTAAAATTCTGAGTTCACTACAAGAAAAAACAGTATTCATAACACTTAAAAACTGCTAACCGGGAGTATTGATAACGCTTCTGAAAACGCTAACATAGCCCCTGTTATTAAAAGTCCTGTCTTTTCTATAACAGTATTCGAATGTTATGTCTGATGTTATCTTAAACTATTCAATAACACATTTTTAGTTGCTATAATATTCAAATAATAACATTTAGTTAGAGTATTTGATTATAAATTTGAAGTTTAATCTTATACTTTTTGCATAACACTTTTCAACTGTTACATTTGATTATTTTGATAGCGTTTTTAGTTTGTTATATTATATAAATCATAACAATTTGTTACGCTTATAATATGTTTCTAAATCATAACATATTAAGGTTTTTTATTGTGATAAGGATACTTATAAATTTTTTTTAATTAAAAGATTTTCATTATTGTATTTTGATAAAAAAAAATCAAAATTAGTCATAAAATGTAATTCTTAATAGATTGACAAACCATAAGTATTACATTAAACAATAACTAATTCAAACCATGAATGTGTCTACTTCATGAGATCTTAGTTCTAACTTAAGTTTGAAAGCATAACATAATAAATTTTTATAATCTTGAACATTTTTTACTTCAAAAATGAAAAACAAAAACATTACAAGATACACAAAAGTAAACTATGCATGAAACTTGCTCCATCCTTCAATTCATCATCATTTGTGCACTTGTCTTTGTTGTGAGTCCATTTGCTTAGCTACAACAAAATTTAAATAATTAATGCTTCAACTTAAAGTTAATAGTAAACTAAAAGAGTACATAAAAAAAAGTTAATTACCTAATTATGACTCCATCAGCTAGCCATGCAATTATACTACCTATAACATCTTCTATAGTAGACATAACTATTGAAGGCCTCCACAAAAATGCATCATTCTTTCTCACAAGATCTATCACCACTTTCATAGCACTAGGCCCAAGAGTAGCATGGTGAACCTCATCCTTTGGGTCTCTTGAAATAAAATGGTCTTTTGTAATAATTTCTCCAGATCCAATCCAATCTAATATTTTGCATTTGGAGCCAAATGTGTGGTTCTTGACACTCTAACAATATATCAATAAAACAAATTCAGCAACAGTAAATGATTTTATATTGAAAAGTATATGTTTTAAATTTTATTATTTTCACATAATTAGTATCATAATTACCTGAGTGGAATGAACATGAAATGGTAACCAACAAAAAAGCAAAACTTTGATAAGACTATGTAATGGTAAATACATAATTGTATCAACCAAAATACAATTGAATTATTTATAAACCTAAAAGGTACACATCGAATAGTAGCTCACTTCCATTTTAACACACCTAAACAAAAATACAAAATAGCTCTATCTCGATTCTCTACAAAAGATTTACATAACTTCACCAAGCAAATCACAAGCAAAATGTTAAAAGTTAAATCAATCATAAAAATAATAAAATAAAAGACCAATTTTTTAAATTTTTTCATACATTAATAAAATTAAATATGACAATAAAAAAAACAGCAACCAAATATAATAACAATAATGTATAAAATGGACTAAATACTACTACACAAGATATTTAGCTAGAAATATGTTGAATTTGATCGACAACCAAATCAAAAAGCGCAAAGAGATATTATTAGTTTTTGTTATAAATTGAGGTTATGATCAGTATGGTACACAGAAGAGATTCTATGATTTATGAACTCATCAAGATAGGTTGTGAAAAAGTAACATAATTTAAGGTTCTCCTTATAATATTAATTAGGCCCTGAGTTGGTAAGAAGATCTTAGGAAGACTGTATTGCTCTATTTTTCCCTTTTACAGATTTTGTAATTTTTGCCTTGTTTTAACTATTTAATTTTTAAGGTTTTTAATATTAGGGAGGTTTTGCTAAAAATGAAAAAGAAAAAGATCAACTTTTAATTATGTACTATTTCTTTTCCCAAGTAGGCTTTAACCAAGGAAATGATGCTCGTTTAGCTGACAGCCGTCATTTTTTTTTTTAATATTAAATAACAAAAAACATGGTATAAATATATTTATATATATTATATTCTTAAATCAACATATGAACACCAAACATTAATTGATATGTATTACTAGAACTTTGCTATCTATTCATTAATTTATTTAAACAAGTTGAAAAATGAATATTGTAATTAAAAAAAAAACAATAAAAAAAGAAAAATTAATCTATTGACAATGAAACAAATCGAGTGTTGTAGAGAAGTTCAAGCAAGAAATAATGGAGTTTTTTGAGATGACAAATCTTGAATTGATGACCTATTTTCTTGGAATGGAAATTAAACAAAATGACTATGAAGTCTTCTTATGTCAGAAGAAATATGCTAAGGAGATTCTGAAAAAGTTTGAATTTGAAGAATGCAAAGACATGAGCACTCCAATGAACTCAAGGGAGAAGCTATTTAAGGAAGATGGAACTAAGAAGATTGGTTGCTTGATCAATCCACTGCTAAAGCAGAATTTCTTGCTGCAACAACCGCTGTTAATCAAGCTTTATGGCTGAGAAAGATTTTAATTGATCTTAACATGGAGCAGGAGGAAAGTACACAGATTCTTGTTATCTATATAGTTGTGATCATGGCATGATATTAGGACCATGAGTCTGGGTTGTAAAAGGTAGGGTACTTGTTCTTTTTTACTTTTTACTTATGTTGTTATTTATGTCCTAAATATAAATAATGTCTCTCTACTGATAAAGTAACATTTTCTTTTTTTCTTTCTTTCTTTATATAACTATTGCCATGTTTCTACTTCTTGTATATATGGCCCAAATGAATTATTATTCAATTATAAAACACAAATTTCAGATATAGAATAGAGTTATGTGATGATACAACATGAATATATCTTGATAGGGCAAGTCCTTCCCAAATATTCATGCATTTCAATGGCTCTGTGATACATATGTATAGATATATCATCTTTTCAAGTATTTATGGAGATGGGAAGTTAGGAAGACTGAATGAATGAGTATGAGCCAATATTTATTAACCAACCATCTACCATTATCAATTCAAAATATTCAAACTACACACAAGTTTTCTTCCTCATCTCACCGCAGCACACAAATTTATCAGATCTTACTTCACTAAGACACACAAGTTCTCAACCTTCTGTTATCACCGCAACACACAATAATAATCTCAGGACCTACTTTACTATGGATGAATATCTAAGATATTCAAACTCCTCTAACATTTGCAAAATATTTTGACAAAAATAAAAGAGAACATACCGCTTGCAAACTGTTGTAAATAAAGTTTCCTTCCAATTTGAAATCCAATGAAGCCACTAAAATGAAAGCAAAATTACACACCAATTAATAAACTATCAGCATCATTGGACCTTTAATTAGGAGTCATAATTAAAAAAAAATTACAACTCTTACAACCAAGAAACTATCCAAATCCACTGAGAGACCTTGGAAACTAGAGCTCACAAAAAAAAAAAAAAAGAACAACAAAACTCTTAAATACAACGACAAGAGGCAGCAGATTTCTCTTGAGGAGGAAAAAGGGCTATGGTTGAAATCAAGATGTAAATGGGCTAAAGAGGGAGATGCAAACTGAAAGTTTTTCCATAACTGGATGAAAGGTTCCCTCTCAGAAGTGCCCAGATGGTTCACAAATAAATGTTGATGAAAAAGCACTCAATGACTTCTTACATACCTAACATTTTCCAAAGGATACCAAGAAATATCACATTTGGACCATTCCTTCGAATAGTCACAAACTTATAAATTAACATAGTAAAGCACAACTTCAAAAGAGAACACATGTAAGATGGTCTGCACATCACATTGCCAAAGCTGCCAACTATAATCAAAGAAATGGGATGATATCTGCCAAAAAACACATCATCAGATGTAAAACTAAAAAATATAAATTTTTAGCCCTATATGAAAATTAAAATCAAAGTAGAAAATAACAACCATGAAAATCTCTGCTTCACCAGTACTCCTCTCCTCTTACTGGGTATTTGGTATAATTCAGATTTTAAAGTCTTTGGCAATTAGATAATGCTAAAAACTAAAAATTGGTCTTCAATTGTAATTCTTATAAAGCATGTAACATAACCATGGTGGGGTATGTATAATTCTAAGATGAAATTGCAATGCCAATATGGGGTATGTATAATTCTAAAGATGAATTTACAGCTCATTGCATTGGAATGCAATTTTATAATCAATGCATTGTTACATTTTAAATGTTTCCAACTCCCAAACCACCAAACTCGTTTGGTTTGAAAACAACATTCTTCACCAGCAAAAAAAGAAACATCACTACTTATTTTCAATCACCCTTGCCACCCTTTTAGTATACAATACAACTATTCAGTTCAATGGTCAAGTCCCATATGCCCCCACATATGATTAATTACATGATTCTCTTAAAAATATACCCTTAAGAAGATTTTATTTGGACCTTATTCTAATTTAATACATTGATTCTTTTTTTTTTTCAAAAACAAAAAGTTCAGTACCAGAGGTGAGAACCCAAGTTTGGTTAGAGAGGAGCAGCAGGAGTTCAAATAAGATTGCAGGCCCAGAAAATTTACTACCATGGTCAGTGACATCACATACATGTAAAGTCAGTCAAATGGTTAAAACATATAGTCACCTGAAAGAATAAGGATCTAATCTTATGGTGATGGGAAAAAAGAGAGTAACACCAGTACTCTTTACCTGTGCAAAGGTCCTTTGTCCATCCATTAGATGCTTAGTGGACAATTCTTTCAAGGTTCGAAAGAGGATCAAAAAGATTTTGTGAGAAGAGAGAACATCTGCTGACTGAAGTTGTTGTGCTAAAAATGAAAAGAGATCTGGCCTGTATAATAATTCATCACACCCAATAGATCAATACGATATCATATATTACATGAATGCTTACAAAATGAGAAAACTGATCATACAATTCCTATATACAACATGCTATATAAACTTGTAGCTTCCATGCATAGAAAGTTCAACACATATAATCAAAATCGTATTAGTGAAAAATTAAAATAGATTAATAAGTTTTCATAAGAAAAGAGACTAATACTAATGATTGAAAATAATGCAAGCACAAGTGTGGAAGAGGAAACCCTGCAGAAACACCAAAACACCAATAAGATCTTCTATACCAGATAGCCAAAGCGCATCTAAAAATTTAACATTATTGCAAACATTGTCCTATTGCAAATTCAATTGAACTAAACAGATATAATTTCTCATCGGCTCAAAATTCTTAGACAAATCATGTACATTCAATTAACCATAAAACTCCTAACAAATCTTGGGCATCACAAACTCAGAACGAAATTGCAGAGAAGTAAATTAAATTTTCTTATACAGAAAGCTGTAAACTCTACGCGACATTGTGTGACCCAACCAGTCTACCCTATTGAATGAGAATAGGAGAGAAAACTACAAATACATATCATAAAATTATATATCTTAGTCTTTATGAAAGCATGCATTTTTATTGAAACAACATAGTTTCAACAAACATCACAGTTACAAGAAGAAAACCAATAACAGACCTAGAAGGGGAAAAAAACTCACCATTCTACTAGATAATCAATTCGAGCAATTTTTGAGATGAGCACAGCCAACACGAGAGTTGTCTGTATCAGACCTATAAAGAGCATAGTAAAAGTGGATTCTTTCACTAAAATAATGTCACCTCTAAAATAAATATATAAAAGAAAATCTCAGATGAAGAGTTAGAACTCGGGCTAGGATGATGAATCTTAAACGATATATGATGAGATAGATATATTTATATACATATATTTACAGAGAGAGAAAGAGGTCATGTTCCATTTGTAAAAAAAAAGAAGTAAGGGCACCAAACACCTGATAGTTTTCTTCTCTTAAATGGGATACCAGTTTTTGCCTCAGATGTACTTTCTCTTCGTTGCTGATTCCCCTGAAAGCAATATGTTCACATTAGATGCCATGTGATAAAAATAAATTATTTACCTTGATAAGAACATATCCTGCCCACACATGAAAAAACGCAGATACTACAATGCTTTTACTAAATCACATACTCACATAAACGGATTGCCTTATATATGAAAATTAAAGTACTTTTCAATCAAATGAGCTGATACAAGTATCCAAACTCACACATTGTGAATTCCTAAGCTCTATAATCTACCACTTTCACCATATGTTTCTAATATCAATAACCAAAAGAACAATAAACAATGTCTCACGAAGAATCATGTCTTTTCCTCCAGTAGCGATTAATAGTATTCTTGAAATACAGTGAAGCCATCAATCGAACGTCCACCTGAGGGGCCAAATGCTTGGCACTAATAATCTCCTACATTACAGTACAGAAATTCAATCAAACTAAAAGTAATTAGAATAAAAATATATATTTTGGCTTTATTACCAAACAACATAAAAAATGGACCAAACAGTACCAGGTCTAATGAAGAAAAAAATTCAAAAAGAAAAGAGAGAGTACTCACCATGAGACAAGAGAAAAAGTCGGGCCTAGCCTCGCACTGAGCGAGAGCCTCCTCTGCTGGATTGCGGATGCTTTCGTCACCACTCAATGAATTGGTCAAGAACGAGTATATCGCTGGGAGGTGCGATTTTGACAGTGTCATTACAAGCGAGCTTTCGAATCAGTGATTATCTTATATTAAATTGAAATCTGAATTAAAAAAAATACCTCACATAGACAAACAAGGTTAGAGTGCTCTTTCCTGGGTTCTTGCTTCCAGCAGGAGAAATGTCGTGAGGGAGAATCGCGTGAGGGAGAAGGAGTTAGAGAAGGAGCAGCAAGACTTGCATGAGGGAGAAGGGGGAGACTGAGCAACAAAAATCGCGTGAGGGAGAAGGAGCAGCAAGAATCGTACAGATCGTGGTGACCCAGCGGCTCAACAGAATGGATTAGAGACATAGTGTGAGAGAGAGTGAGAGAAGGAAAGATAGTCGAGTCTGAAAGAGAGAGGCAGAGAGGCAAATGGGTTAGACAAAATTTTCATTAGGCGCTTCTTTCTATTTTATTTGGCGCCTAAATTGGTTGTGAAAAAAAATTAAACATGTGTTTTTTTTAATTTTCCTATTAATAACACTTTTTAATATGTGTCATCTTTTACTGTAATATATACTCAAAATTATTGTAGTGGTTCCTCAATAAATCCTTTGAGCCATATTGCTTACTTAAACTCTTATGCAGTGGTAATGAATTCTGCTTCAGTTGTGGATAAGGCAACAATTGGTTGCAACTGAGACTTCCATGAAATGCAACAACTATTTAAAAGAAAGCAATAATATGTTAGAGACTTCCTTGTGTCTTTATTAGATGCATAATTTGCATCTACAAAACCTTCAAGCTAGGCCTTTATTCTTGTTTTTCTGAACACTAAATCATACTGTGTTGTTGCCTTCAAGTACCTCAGTAGCCACTTTATTCCTTTCTAGTGATCTTCACCTAGTTTTGCCATAAATTGGCTTAGCACACTCATAGCATAAGTGATGTTAGGCCTGGTACTTATCATGGCGTACATAACACTCCCAATAGCTTTTGCATAAGGAATCTTCTCCATAAATCTAGCTTCATCTTCTTTCTTTGGTGATTGATCTGAAGATAAATAAAAAAGACCTCCCAATGGAACAACTACATCTTTAGCCTCTGTCATGTTGAATTTCTTGATTACAGAATATAGATATTGACTATGAGAAAGTATCAATTGTTGCTTCTTTCTGTCTCTGAGAATATCAATACCAAGTATCCTCCTTGCAGCTCCCATATTTTTCATCTCAAATTCTTTATTTAGTACTCTCTTCAATATCAATCTTACTTGTATCACTTCCCATAATCAATAAATCATCAACATAAACCAGTAGAAAAATAGGAGCGGGGGTATTTATATCTAGATAGTAAAAGCAAGTGTCATATTTTGATCTTATGTACCCTACTTTGGTGACAACTACATCAAAAGTCTTATACCATTGCCTGGGAGACTGTTTCAGGCCATAAATTGATCATTTTAGCAAGTAGACCAATTATTCTCCTTTTGTTTTCCACCTTGAATCCATCTGGCTAGTTCATGAAAATTGTTTCTTCTAGCTTTCCATTAAGGAAGGATCTGCTCTATTTCCCAATTATATTGAACAGCCAAAGCTAACATTATTTTAAATGTTTTCATCTTCACCACAAGGGAGAATATCTCTGAATAATCAATCCCTTCTACTTGTGTAAATCTCTTTATAACATCCTCCTAATCCATGACCGTTATACTATGTACTTTAAATAGTGTTAGACTTACTAATCAAGTCCCTTGGTTATAAACGTATAACTAAGGTTAGTGACAAGGGTTAAGGTTAAAAATTTGGGTCAAAGGGAACATTGACTTTTCATTTAAAAGCTTAGTACATACATGGGATCCCAGAATGATACAAATAGAAGTTTAAAAGGGCACAAGTCAAAAGTTACAACCAGCCAGCCTAAGCGGAAAAATAAGGATTACATCCCTAGTTCCTCAGAGATATCCTCAGTCGTGGTGGTCGAGCAGCCGCATATGTACACGCCGCCACAAAAGCTCTCCAACTCATGGCTGGTCCAGCTTTCCTTTTCCCTTACCTACACTACATAACACCCATGAGTCAAGGCTCAACAAGAAAAGTTAAACATGTGCATGAACAATAACTACAAATTCCAAATACATATCTAGCATGAACAGCAATAATAACATACTCATGCATGCATACAATTACAAATAAATGATCATAGGATTATTTGGGGCCCGCTGCCCTGAATAGATAACCATATAGTCAACTCGGGGACCTGTGCCCTAGCTAAGTGACCATAGAGTCACCAGGGGTCGTTGCCCTTAGCTCTAAGTAACTATCCATAGAGTTAGCCAAGCGCTTTGTTTTCCAACGACCATAGAAATTATTCCATATTCACTAACCTCTGGCTATGTACCAGGCCGACACCACCACCTTCAGCTCCACTATGACCTGTGCCACAACCTTGACAATGTACATGTGTATAATCTTATCCCTTGGGACCACGATGTATTAGGGGCCATTAGAGACCCAATATAAATAGACCTTCACCCCTCCAGCAAGGGGGTTGGAAGATAGATTGTATATTGAGGTTGTTAAGCAATATACAAATTTTGACTCCATTGTAGTTCTGCATATTCACTCTTTCGATTATTCTCCATCTTCTTCTAAGATATCTTTGACAATACAGTCTCAGTTTTCTAACCTCATATCGTTGACGAGATTTCACCGTCAACAAGAGCTTACTTAGAGTTCATGAAACTTTAAGTAAATCCCGAGGCTCGGGGTACCAAAAACTTCCCCAAGGGTAAAATGGTCAAAATCTCTGAAATTCCCTCCTAATCTCACTAACTCCGAATATATCCTCGAATATTTATCCTTGATACCCGATGTTGACGCGGTTCTTCGCCAACAGGTAATTAAGAAGATAAGAGAAAGGGATTAGTGCTTATGTTGAACCGAAATAGATGAATGATCTTTTTAGAAATGGGCTGGTGACACAACTATGTTTTTAGGTGGTTCAAAGGTTAAAATCATTCTACTCCACCAGTCAATATTATTGCTATATGCTTGGTATTCTTTTACAGGGTATTTTTTACACAATAGAATCCAACCATTTGCAACTCCCAGGGTCTCCATATTTATAGGAGATGGCACCTGGGAGTTGGTAAGAAGGTCATTCCGTGACCTTCTTACCTATCATGTCAACTCTGTGACATTCATGATTAATTCCTAAAACCTGACACATGAATTGTGGTCTAATCAATAGGTAAGGGGGATAATGGGCCGCACGGCCCAACCCAGTCGTGGGTGCCAGAATGTGCACGTTCATGCTGCGTGTCCGAGAAGTCAGGGATATATCAGACACGTGATGTCTGATATATGCACGTTTACCTTGCGTGGTTGACTTTATAAAAGATCACAGCCTCCAACTCTAGCTCGTACCACGAGCTGGACGCTTCCCTCGACCTGTGGCCTTCAAAGTCCAAACTCAATCTAATCCTGGTGCACCCTCAGGTTACCTCGAGCTGAGGAGGTAGGATCTTTCGAGTGGCAGCTCCGGTCTTGGGAATGTCCACGTGGTAGACAGGATTAGGCCGTATCTCAGCTTGCTAACAGCCCGTGGGAAAACCAGGGCGTACACCCAATATCCCGATAATATACTAAATGTTAGGAAAATATATATTTGCATCAATGGAAATGGTAAGAAATTACAACTCTATGCAATATATTACAAATAAATAATTATTGATTTAAAAAGAGTTACAACTATGTATAACTGAAAATTACAAATAAAAGGAGAAGGAGATGTAAGATGATAGAAATAGAAAATACAACTCTATTACAAAAGATACAAATAAACTATAAGTGTTTGAACAAAAGGAAATAAAAGAATTACAACTCTTAAACAAAAGTACAAGTAAATAGAACAAGAAGAAATAGTAGAAAAGCAAATAGAAGAAAAGAAGAACAAAAACAATAAACTCACACTCACACAACCAAGGTGAAGAGTGTTGGGGATCACCAACTTGAACAAGGTTTGAAACCTTTGTCCAAAAGTTTATTTTCCCCTAACTCAAGCACTAAGGGATCTCTCACAGATTATAGGAAATGCTTTCTGGAATTATCAAGCCTCAAGGTGTTTCTAGCCAAGTGCTCTAATGGATAGAAATGTTGTGTCTTACAAGTGAGTTATAGACTCATATTTATAGAGTTTAGAGACACCCTTTTAATTTCAAATTCCACCAACCCCCATGGCTGTTACCAATGTTTAATTTGATTAATATGGAATTAAAAAAGAGATTTGTGAGTTATTTGGGTTTTTTGAGCCGTTCAACAAAGATTGAAAAAAATGAAAAATTGGTCAGTTTTGGCCTGTGGCCGCGGCCAGAGACATTAGTGGCCGCGGCCACTGGTCTCTGTCCCACAGGCCGCGGCCACCGACCAATTTCAGCACTTAAAAATGTGTTGTTTTTCCAAATGGTTCCAAACCCTCCCAAATGATTTTGTAACTCTCAAACACACATTATTGGGGTTAAAATCATATCTCTAACAGCATTTCACATATGGCTTTATGAAATTCATCTCAATATTGTGTAACAATAAATTTACACAATAAATGGTAATATTTGAAAGTTACAAATTTGTAACACCAAATATGTTACATTATTTGGATATATCTCATATATCTAAATATTGTAACTCTCTATTATATGTTACAAAATGTGACACTCTTTGTCACATTTATTTAATCTAAAACATTATATTATAATATAATATAATATAATATTACATTATATTATAAAATAATATAACACTAAATACCCAAAATATCCCTTGACTCACCCCGAGTCAGGTACCAGGTCTCACTGTGAATTTCCCGTTAATTTGCTCCCTAGGATCGCCTCATGCCGAATAACCCAAATATATCCACATAATAATGTGGTCTCACACATATATCACATATATGCACATATATTCCAAATATACCCGTAACGAGTCAAATTACGAAAATTTCCCTTCTAATAAGAAACAGACCCACATGCATATTTAATACACCTAAACATGCATATCTAGTCATATTATAATATAACTCACATAATCATATAATGACATACATATATATCACATAAATATATAATTTTTCATAATTTGTCATCCTTGCCCCCTAATTAAGGCTCTAACCCTTATTAGGTAATTTGGGACGTTACAAATATCCCTTCCTTACTGAAATTTCATCCTTGAAATTTTACCTAAACAACTCGGGATACTGATTTTGCATATCTGCCTCCAGCTCCCAGGCCGCTTCCTCAGGACCTTGTCCTTCCTGTGTAAAATCTGAACTAGCTGCTCCTCATAGGATAAATCTGTCTCCAGTTCTAGAGCCTCGTAACTCAACACATGAGTCCCATATTATGCATACTTCCTCAACATGGAAATATGAAATACGTTGTGCACACTAGACAGTGTTGGGGGTAAGGCCAACCTATAAGCCACCTGACCAATCCTCTCCAGGATCTCAAATGGTCCAACAAACCTAGGGCTCAAATGCCCTTCTTCCCAAATCTCTTCGCCCCTCTCAGTGGTGAAACCCCAAGGAAGACATAGTCTCCCACTTGGAACTCCACGTTTCGTCGCTTTGGGTCTAAATACTCTTCTGTCTATTCTGAGACGCGAGCATCCGAGCTCTAATCTTTTTAATAGCCTCAGTGGTCCTCTGAACTGCCTCAAGACCCAAATATTTTCTTTCACCCATCTCATCCCAGTGAATGGGTGATCTACACTTCCTGCCATACAACATCTCATAAGGTGCCACTCCAATAGTTGACTGGTAGCTGTTATTATAGGAAAACTCTATTAGAGGCAAATATTTACTCTAGGACCCTTCAAAGTCCAATACACATGCTCTCAGTATGTCGTTCATTATTTGGATAGTCCTCTCAGACTGAGCGTCAGTCTGAGGATGGTAAGTTGTACTGAACTTCAGTTGTGTACCCATCGCCTTCTGTAAACTTCCCCAAAACATGGAAGTAAAGATTGGGTCCTTATCCGACACGATGGACCTCAAAGTCCCATAATACTATCTTTCTCACATAGAGATATGCATATTAGTCAACGGTGTAGTTCGTCCTCACTGGTAAAAAGTGAGATGACTTCGTACACTGGTCCACAATGACCCAGATTGAATCGTGATGGCCCATTGTTCTGGGAAATCCCACCACGAAATCCATCGTGATGTCCTCCCATTTCCACTCTGGGATATCCAAAGGTTGTTGTAGCCCTACTGGTCTCTAATGCTCTGCCTTGACCTGGTGACAGGTCAGGGACTTCACCACGTACTCAGTCACATCCCTCTTCATCCCAAGCCACCAATATAAAACTTTTAGATCTTGGTACATCTTCATGGTGCCTGGATGTAGAGAATAAGGGGTAGTATGAGATTCATCCAGAATCTCCTGTCTAATCCTAGTGTCCATCGGAACACAAATCCGATCATTGTATCTCAATAAACCCATGCCTGACACTATATAGTCCTTAGCTACTCTAGCTAGGATGTCCTATCTAATCCTTACCAACTATGGGTCACTCAACTGTTTCTCCTTGATCATTTCTAAAAGAGTAGACTGCAGGGTGATGTTGGCTAACTTGCTCACCACTAACTCAATACATGCTCTAGTCATAACATCTTCCAACTCCTTAGATATCTGCCTGGCACTGTACAACTGTCTCAGACCCTTCTGGCTTAAAGCATCTCCCACCACGTTGGCTTTCCTTGGGTGATAGAGGATCTCACAATCATAATCCTTCACCAGCTCTAACTAGCGTCTCTGCCTCATGTTCAAATCCTTCTAGGTGAAGAAGTATTTCAAACTCTTGTGATCTGTATATATCTCACACTTTTCACCATAAAAGTAGTGTCGCCACACCTTCAGTGCAAAAACCACTGCTACAAGTTCTAGATAATGTGTGGGGTACCTCTGCTCATACTCCTTCAGCTGACGTGAAGCATAGGCAATCACATTCCCTGTCTGCATAAGTCCACAACCTAGGCCCTACCTCGAGGCGTCACAATAAACCACAAACTTATCCTGATCAGTTGGAAGACTCAGAACTTGAACGGTGATCAGATTCTTCTTCAGTCTCTGGAAGTTGTGTGTTGACGCGGTTTTTCGCCAACAGTATATTAAGAAATCAAACAGGTAAATTAGTGTTGAATTATAAACCGTAATGAAATAATAAACACACACAACTTTTACATGGTTCAGTGGTTAAAATTGTAATGCCCCAGAATTCCTAATGCGGTTTAATGGCTGGATTAATAGGCCGGGAGGGCCATAACTGTTTAATTATGCCATTAAATGAATATATGCATGTTTATGTGAATTATATAATAATATGATGTTATATGCATGCATGTGGGTCCACATTTGACTATTATGATATTTTGGTAATTTGGCCTGTTGAGGGCATATTTGTATATTTGGGTGCAAATTGTGATTTGTGAATGAGATCCCATTATTATGGAGATATATTCGAGTTGTTCGGCATGAGACGGTCTTATATTATAAATTAGCGGTTTTGTCATAACGGGGGTCTTTTATTGGGATATTGAATTATAAGAATGTTATTTGATGATTAATTGGGAGTTATTGAGATCAAGAGGAAATTCTGGAATTTTTGACTATAATGTCCCCGGGGGTGTTTTCGGGACCCCGAGCACTAGGTTTTATTTGAGGTTACTTAAGCTTGAAGTAGCTTGTCAAATAGAACGTACGTTAGAAAAACCTCTCGTTCTCTTTCCGTTAGTTCATTTTACCGTTCGAAGCGTTTTCGAAGAAATCTCGAGTTCTAGGAGTCAGAATCAAGCGAGGATCGAGGCATAGCGATCCTAGGAAAGATTAGAAGCTTATTGACCGAAGGATTTGACGAGAAACACCCCAATTAAAGGTAATCTAAGTTTTAAGTTTTGAGTTTTTAGGGTTTCTAAGCTTAGAATTGGATTTTGTGAATTGTTGAGTTTTTGGTTCGTTCGAGCCTTGGGATTTGATGGTTTTGGATCATTGGGAAGCTTGGGAACTTTGATTTGATGATTTGGAAGTGTTTAGGTATGTTTTTGGAGGGTTTGGAATGATGAAAAACGTGTTTGGGGATGGCTCTAGGTTGGGGGCTGCGACCCTAGCTCGAAGAAGCAGGTGGAGCGATTTTGCCTTTGCTGGGCGTCGTGGCCCTAGGTGTAGGGCGTCGCAACCCTTGCTCCTGGAGTGGTTGGGGGCCGTGGCCCTAGGTGTTAGGGTTGCAGCCCTTGGACAGGTTTGAGCCCGTTTGAGTGTTTTGGCCCCGGGAACTTGGTTTTAGGCCTCGGGATCGTTCCTACTACCCGGATTAGTGAGGATTGGTATCCCGGAGGCTAGATCTTGGTTTGGGAACCTTTGTTAATCATTTTATTGATGGTGTCTCATATTTGGTTATGACTAGGTGACCGCTAAAGGACTAAAAGTCAGATCGTTCTCAAGGGTCGTTCTTTTATTCATTCTCGCTCAAATCAGAGGTAAGAAAACTGCACCCCATATGTGACATGCATGGTTATTTTTTAGGCATGTTGATTGTGTAAATGTGGACATAGATTGATTATTGAATGCTTAGCAAATCTTGCTCACTTGTGCATGGTACTGACTAATTAGTCAGATTTGGGAAATGTGTCAGTATCAACTGTGAAGCTGGGACTTATAAGTCAGGTTCGGCAGTGGTATTGGGCACTGGTCACATAGTGTTGACTTATAAGTCAAGACGACCTTAGCATGTTCAATGCAAGTCAATAAAGATTAGATCTAATCGACATCTGCATTAAATGACTCAGAAAAGCGTTAATGCCGGACCGACCTCGAATTCGATGAAAACTAAAAGTGCTTGTGTGACTTACCCATCAGTCACTCATCTGTTAAGTTAGAGACTTACCCATCAGTCTCTCATATGTTTAAGCTAGTGACTTACTTAGCAGTCACTCATCTGTTTAAGCTAGTGACTTACCCAGCAGTCACTCATCTGTTCAAGCTAGTGACTTGCTTGTCAGTCACTCATTATAGTTTATCAGAACCTCAAGTGATATTCTCTCATCTGTTTAGGAGCTATAAGCTCTGTGTGATTATAATAATAATCATTTGATTAAGTTTATATGATATACTGTGTTTTCTTGCTGGGCCTTGGCTCATGGGTGCTATGTGGTGTAGGTAAAGGGAAAGAAAAGCTCACCCAGCCGTGAGTGGAGAGCTTAGGTGGTGATGTGTACATATGCGACCGCTTGACCACCACGGCTAAGGAGTTCTCAGAAGAACTAGGGGGTTTACCCTATTTTTGCCGCTTAGGTCGGCGGGATTGTAAATTTGAAACAGTAATGACATTTTTGAGTTGTAAATAAATTGTAAATGGGCCCATGAACAGTTTTATGTATTTATTAAAATATATCCTTCCCTTTTTATTGGTTTTCTACCTTAGCTTGTTAATAACACTTAGATGCACGTTTTTAACCAAAGGACTCGGGTAGCGAGTCAAATTTCCGGTTCACCGTAACTGTTCTGGGATAACCAGGGCGTTACAAAAATCCACCTAGTCCACAAGTCAATATTGTTACTTTTCTCTCTTAATTTCTACAGACTTTCACTAATACAAAAAATAAATGGTCGTTCCCCTCCCTAGTATTTATAGGGGAATTTCATGGACAAGTTTGGGTAACCACGTGAATAAATAAGGTATATATTTAATATAGATTGTTCCCATTTACATTAGCATATGATTTGATAACATAATAGAATATACTCCGGCTATCTCGGATAATAAATGATAGATATGCGCTACTACCTAGGCATTAATGAGTGTATAAGGAGCCTCCAAATCTCTTGAGATCCTTCAATATACATTCTATCATGGTTTCCTCGAGCTGAATATCTCACCTGAGCTCATGTTTAGAGTTTATCTAAACCCTAACTCGCAGTAAACTCAGAGCGCCCAAAGTTAGATCTGGTCATTACAAGTCTCGAACTCAACTATTATCCTGAGAGGCGGTTTGATAATAACCTGTGTATCGTGCTGTCAAACTCCAAACTTGAGTTGTTCACATCACTATTAGTAAAATATTCTACTTGGCTATTTTTCCACATATTTATCTGCCAGTTGTACCCGAGCTGAATAAACAAACTCGTGCTAACTTTAGGGCAACATTTGCCCCCCAAGCTCCTACTCGTGCTTGATGTCGTCACTTTCTGACATGCACAGTAGGAGCTTTTAGGCTTCTGCCATGTAAAATCATGCCTGCCCACTACTCAAGTATTGGACACGTGGCTGCTTGCAATTGGCATCCGTTTGGGTTTCGAGGACTGTAACAACTGTCTTGTCAACTTTTTGTTGCCACATGGTTCATTTAATCTTGGCCTTTGGATCTCGAGCTAACCCAATCAGATGGCCCAAATTAATTCACGTAGTTTACGTATAAATAGGGTGATGAGCCCTGAAATCTCACCATCTTTGCATTAAAAAAAATTCCTTTTCTTCTCCAACTTCTTGCAAAAACCATATGTTGCCCTTCGGATTCTTAGAGGCTTTCAAGAAATTTCTTGTGGACATATCGACACTTCTCCGAGCTAATCATATCAACTGTAAGTATTTCCTCACCTGGTTTGAATTTTTCAACTCTTTATTTTCCAGTAAGTTTTTTTTTTACCATGAAAAAATCCTTTGCCCAATGTCATTTAGGATACGTTTGTTTGTAAATAAGTGATAGGATTCAATTTAAGCTAAATGAATGATATTGGGCTTATTTAAAAACAAGGTTTCCATAAAACTGGGCAAACTTTCTGGGTTTTTCAAAAATAAATTCTAATGGTGAATCGGTTTGAATACCTGTTTGGGGTGTAGAAGTCGAAATGGTATTAGGTTTAATCCTAGGTAGCTTAAAGGTTATGATTCCTTAAGCGGTTTTGCATTAAACTGCTTTCAAAAAGAAAGTAGTGGGTTTGACGGATCTGACACACGAATCTCGATGTATCAGGGAATTTTAAGAAATAGAAGCGCGTGGCCTAGGACCACGCGTTGAGGCTAGAACACAGCTTAGCTAGTACAATTTTTCAAATCTCGAAAGTAAACCACTTAAACCTTTGGACTTCCATACCTCCACAATCGTAGCTAGAAATCATCTTAGGTTGCCTACTAATAGGTCGCTTTGTCGTCAGGCGATCTGAACCATGGCACCCGCAAAGAAGAATGCTGCGAGCTCCTTTGCTCAGGACATAGATAAAGGCAAGCAGGTCGCCTCTGAGTCTCTCATCCCTCATTTTGGTCCTGTAGTGGAGAGAGAAATCGTGGTCGACCCCGACGCATTCTTCGAGGCCAAGCACATAGTCTCCCAGATAACGACTCAGGGAAAAGTTAACAAAATCCTACTGTGTCATAGGATAGAGATGGGAGTTGATGGCCTTATTGCCCGACCTGCGCTGGAGGGAGAGCAGAGTTGTGCCCTTTTTCAAGATGACTACGGGGCTTAGAGTGATGAGCGCTTGAAGGTCGGTGCATTCCTCCCATTGGACCAGTATTTCACTGACTTTCTGAACTACGTCAAACTGGCTCCTTTCCAGCTCCCCCCGAACTCATACAAGCTTTTAACGGGGTTAAAATATTTGTTTCTGAGTCACGAGTGGGAGGTCCCCACTCTAGCATACATCTCGTACTTCTTCTGTCTTAAGGCCAGTCCTAACCAGAAAGGGCGAGGTGATGGTTTTTACTACCTCACTCGCTTCCCAAACTCCGCCTCTGTCATTGAGCTCCCCAACCACCCAATTGACTATAAAGATTTGTTGTTTATGTCAAATGGGATCAAGAACTGCGACCATCGATACTTCAACCATCATCGTAAGTCATCTATCTTTGTGAATTCAGCACATGAACTTTTTATCATTTGTGCACTATATATTTTTTTTGTTTAAGGATTCTAACTGAGTTCGCTCTTTGTGCAGCTATATTCGCTAGGATAGAGCAGTCTATGACCCTTGGGGTCAGTACGAGACCTTGTCTAGTCTTCCTCCCAGGGAGAAAGACTATCGTCAGATTGTGAACGACATCACCATGGTGGCTTGCAATATGATCAACAAGGGCCAAACTTTATCTCTGAGGACCCGAGCTTCTCTTCCTATCATCCTCGAGCTCCCCCCTTCTCAAGAGGCCTTGCTAGCCAATGAGGACGCCAAGGAGGAAGAAAACATGGAACCACTGGTGCGTAAAAGGCAAGCTCCTGAAGATAATCAGGGGTCCGATACCGAGCGAGTCGTGTCCGGGCCAGCAGCCGACCCCTTCGGCCAAGGTAACCCATACCCTTACAGAGAGTTATATCGGGTCGATGCTAGCTATAGGCTAATTCGATTCAACCCTAACCAGCTCGTTAGTCGTCACCCCACTAACCCAGACCTAAACACAACCCTCCTCCAGTGTGTGGACCATTTGGTGGTACGCTATGATCACAGCTACCCCAAAAGTACTATCATAGTTGACAACACTTTTCATTTTAGATCCACTATTTTTTAAGAGTATGGAACAAACCGTAGGTCCTGGCTTTCCCTGCTTCAAGGTACATATGCCCCTGCTTCAGCACCTCATTTTTATTAAAAAAATTAATATAAAATATATATTTTTCAACTTATACTCACCTTTTATAAAAAAAACAATAATCTTCTTTTTATATTCTAAAAAATGCATATAAATAAAATATATTTTAAATATTTAACAAAAAAATATATATAATAACTTGTTAAAGTAAAAATATATATACATTATTTTTTAGAAAATTATATAAACAAAACAAAATAATGAAATTAACATAAAAATTAAATTAAAGAATGTAAAAAAAAAATGAGATAAAGTGTCAAGACTAAATTTTAAAAAATATATTAATTTAATTTTATTAATAAATGGATTGCCTATATATATTATTGGAGTAAGTATTTCCATACTGTTATGGACCAAAATGTCCAAATACTTGTACACATAATTCCATAGCAAACTCTCGAGTAATACGTACAAACTTCATTGTCATTTGTTATTTTGTAGCTAACAGATAAAAGTAATCAAAGAGCATCACTCGCTATCATATTCTCCCTAATCGCATAGCCGTTTGAAATAAAAGCAAAAATAATCCCAGAATTCAAAGTCAATAAAAATTCTAGTTGGGGGATTCTCCTATTATGGAGTGTGCATGTACACAGGCGTAGAAAGTATTGTGAAATTCTTAGTGAAGCTCCATTGATATAACACGGAACAAGATGTAAAAAAAATATTTAATAAATAATAAATAAAAACACCTAAAGTTAGAGCATGTATGTTGCCAAAACCTTCTGAAACAAATAAAAAATAAAAAGACTATGCTGACCTGACTATTTTTAATAAAACTCACTCAAGCCACTGCTTTTTCACAGTAATTTAATCTAAAAATGTCGTATATCTCGACATTTTTTTCTCCTGCACGAATTCATTCCTTCAATACATCTACATCTGTAACAGCAGAAATTCAAAGTCTTCAGAAAAATTCCAAAGAAATGTTTCCTGAAAACCATACCCAATCTACTTGCCACGCCATTAAAACGGCAAAGTCAGGATTATGTGGCACCTCCTATTTCAATTTCGCTTCCTTCTTGCTTCTGCTTTCCAGTCTCTTCGACCAGAGATGGTTCTCTGCGTTGGCGTTGCATGACTGACAACGTCGAGGCCTATATCAGGACGGGAAAATTCTGCTTTAGTCCCAGAGACATCCAAGACCTGACTGTCGCTGCTAAAAACAGGAACAGTGATAAGACTATCGTTAGGATAAACTTCTGAATCCTTACTTGTGTGAGCCCTCCTTGCATCTTTTTTCCAGTTCCTTCTACACTGCACACGAGCACTATAGTTGCTAAGGATGCCATTAGATTGTGGTTCCAGTTCCACTATAGGTGAAGTTGGTGATGTACTTGCTTGTTCAATGATGCTAGGCATACCAGATTTCTTTAGATCTTCTTCAAGACGTTTCCGGGCTCTATATCTGCGCTGACGTTCTCGATTCTTCATGCGACGCATCACAATGTCATTATGACTCTTGGAGTCATCTCTTTCATTAACTAATTCCATGCTAAAATGATCTTGTGTTTGAGAAGTGTTCATATTTTGTCCGTTTTCCATTCAAGATTTAAAAGCTATAACCTGTGCCCATAAAATTTAATTAAAGTGAGCTGAAAAAATAACTTCCACAAATGTTTCCACATTCAGGAAACTGGCACATCATGTTTCTTACCATTTAAATTCTATTTTTATTGCATTGAGCTTTCAGTTCATAATAACTCCTCACTTTGAGATTGAAACTGTTCTAGTTGCTAAGACAGGACAAGAACTCGTGCATATACCATCAGCAAACCAAAACCTGCAGTACACAGTGGGTATTAAGCCCCCCAACTACCAGTCTACCACACATCAAAGGGGTATTGTCAAAGGTAAACAAAAGGTTAATTTGCAAAATACCATCACTACAATCTATAGCCAGCTCTTGTGTGCGTCTCTCTTATAAGCTTTTGTGTACTTGTGTGTATGTGTCTCGCATGCTAAAATTGGACATCTTCAAAAAGAAGCACCATAATAATTTTCTTCATTGTATGAATAATGTGGCAAAATATTTTTGAAATAATGTCAGCAGATAACAATCCAATAGCAATTATACTTTACTTTCTGTATACATGAATTGTCCATCTCCCCCTGGATAATATCAGTTGCATCCTTTGACATGATTTTAACACTAAAAAATCTTGTCTGAAATATTCTAACATGTTGAACATAAGCTTTAGAGGACTTTCAGACATGTCAATAAACACATCATTGGATTACCATGGAATGGATGATATATATAGCAATACATTAAAGCAGTTGAGCAATATAATTCAGCTTTTTCCCCAAATGTCCTACCATGTAAAGAAGCAACCACAGATTTGACAATAGAAGTATTAGCTAATCCCTTTATTATGTTTCTACTATTATCAGTTCTCATTGCCAGATTAAGACTGAACAAACATATTCAACTAAACCAATCTAGTTTATTTCAGGAAACCTACAATCAATTTTCCCCCTAGTATAGAATTTAATTCTACTCCTTCCTCGAGTCTTAATATCATACAGGGAATTTACTAAACAAGCAACATGAAAATGTGAAATTTACAAAATAACCTCATCAATTTACACTATGCGGCCATACATTTAAAATGAAATTTGAGAGAAAGTTAATCTCGAGTTCAAATATACTGGATCGAATGGGACTAGTATGCCAAGTTCCATCTGTTTTGAAAGACAGGCAGCAGGCAACCAAAAAGATATAAACAGACATAACTTTAATGTTTTCTTAATTCATGAATGGAACATTATTAATAAAGCAATTCATAAACATAGTTTTGTTTTTCATTTTAAACTCCATATACAGATCTTAAAGTTGATCAAAGCTCATTAAACATAAATGAAGGCTAAGTTGAGATGACAAATCTAAAACTCTACATCAGACAGAAACAAACAGGAAAAAGGTAGGTTCAACTTTCTACTTTTGCACTAAAATTCCAATCTCAAAATGAACAGTCTACAATTACCTTTCGAATATTTGTCAAGGAAAATCACATTCTTACGTCCAAAAAATATGTAAAAAAAATAAAAAAATCTCGGTATTTGATGTGCCGTCCACCTTACCACCACACCGGAGTCACGATCATGCCATTTCCTTGCGTCCGGGCACCTTACCGATCAACGTGAGACCTTACCGTTACCCCAGATTCAGAAGGACGAGATAGAGCGTTTGGTAGGGGAAATGCTAGCAGCTGGTATAATCCGCCCTAGTACCAGCCCTTATTCCAGCCCCATCTTGCTGGTTAAGAAAAAAGATGGCAGCTGGCGTTTCTGTGTTGATTACCGAGCACTTAATCGGGAGACAGTCGCCGACAAGTTTCCTATTCCCGTCATTGACGAACTGTTAGATGAGCTGCATGGGGCCAGAATTTTTTCGAAGTTAAACTTACGTTCGGGCTACCACCAAATACGAGTGCGACCAGAAGATATTCACAAGACGGCTTTCCGCACTCACGAGGGCCATTATGAGTTTGTTGTCATGCCATTTGGCCTGACGAATGCCCCCGCCACTTTTCAGTCCCTCATGAATAAAGTTTTCAAGCCTTTCTTGAGGCGCTTTGTGCTGGTTTTTTTTGACGACATTCTTGTTTACAGCTCGGACAGCAACACACATATGGAACATTTGGAATTGGTCTTACAGACTTTAGTTCGGCATCAACTATATGCTAATTTCAAGAAGTGTTGTTTCTTCCAATCTCAATTGGAATACTTGGGTCATATCATTTCAACCGAGGGAGTAGCCGTTGACCCCACAAAGGTTCAAGCCATGGTTGAATGGCCGCTGCCCACAACGCTTAAGGAGCTGCGGGGCTTCTTGGGATTGACCAGTTACTACCGGAAATTTGTAGCGGGATATGGGGCCATAGCCCGTCCACTCACGGACCAACTGAAAAAGGACCAATTTGGGTGGTCCACGGCAGCCACTGAAGCTTTTTTAGCACTCAAGACAGCACTAGTTTCCGTTCCTGTGTTGACTCTTCCGGACTTTACCAAACCTTTCGTGGAGGAGACAGATGCCTCGGGATATGGCATTGGGGCGGTGCTCATGCAAGAGGGACGGCCGCTTGCGTATTTCAGTCAAGCACTTAAACCGCGCGCCCAATTGAAGTCAATTTACGAGAAGGAGCTCATGGCGATTGTGCTCGCCATTTTGAAGTGGCGACCATACTTGTTGGGTAGGAAATTTATAGTGCGCACGGATCAAAAGAGTTTAAAGTTTTTGTTGGAGCAACGCCTAGTGTCGCAAGAACATCATAAGTGGTTGGTAAAGATTTTGGGTTATGACTTTGAGATTCATTTTCGGCCAGGTGTGGGTAATAGTGCGGCTGATGCACTCTCACGACTGCCACAAGTGGATTGCGCTGCTTTGTCCTCCACTACTTGGTTGGATTGGGATGTGGTGGCTCGGGAAGTGCAGCAAGACAAGCTGTTTGGGGGGGTGATCGCTGACCTTAACCAAGAGAGAGTGGTTCCGGGATTCACTTGGGAGCATGGGCAACTCATGTATAAGGGCAGATTAGTGTTGACAGGTCCTCATCCTTGCTGCCAGCTTTTTTGCGGGATTATCATTGTTCCCCGGTTGGGGGGCACTCGAGAGAGTCGCGTACTTATCAGCGACTGCGACAGGATGTGTATTGGCCGAGCATGAAGAAGGCGGTGACGGAATTTGTGCGACAGTGCGAGGTGTGTCAACAGAACAAGAGTATGGCCATATCACCCGCGGGGTTGTTACAACCATTACTGCTGCCCGAGCGAGTTTGGGAAGATGTGTCAATGGATTTCATTGAGGGGCTGCCCAAATCGGAAGGGGTGGATTCGACATTGGTAGTGGTGGATCGACTGAGTAAGTATAGCCACTTTATTGGTCTAAAACATCCCTTCAATGCCCGGACCGTGGCTGAGAAATTTCTTGACTTTGTGGTCAAATTGCATGGCGTACCGCGCTCTATAGTATCTGACAGGGACCGAATCTTTCTCAGCAACTTTTGGACAGCACTGTTTCGTTTACAAGGTACAGAATTGAAGCGGAGTACAACTTACCACCCCCAAACTAACGGCCAAACTGAGGTGGTCAACCGCTGCCTGGAGACGTATTTACGCTGTTTTGCATCAGAGAAGCCTCGGGTGTGGGCGAAGTGGCTGTCTTGGGCTGAATATTGGTACAATACGACATTTCATTCAGCTTTGGGATGCACCCCTTTCAAAGTGCTTTATGGCCGTGACCCTCCATCCTTGATCCGCTATGAGAATGGAAAAACAACAACGGTGGCCGTAGAGCAGATGTTGGAGGATAGGGACGCATTTTTAGATGATTTGAAGATGCATTTACTGCGGGCATAGCAAAAGACGAAGGCAGCGTCAGATTTGTCTCGGCGACATGTGGAGTTTCAGGAGGGGGATTCGGTGTTTGTGAAACTTCGACCCTACCGACAGAAGTCCTTGGCAATTCGGAAGAATGAAAAACTGGCGGCACGATTTTATGGTCCCTTTAAGGTGCTGTCTCGGATTGGAGCAGTAGCGTATCATTTGGACCTGCCAGCTACTTCGGCCATACACCCTATCTTCCATGTGTCTCAACTCCGCGCGGCTGTCGGGGCGGCACACTCCTCTCCCACCTTACCTCCAACCTTGACTGCTGATTTGGAGCTGATTGTAGAACCAGAAGCGCTCCTCAATGTCCGCCATGCCAAGGACGACCCAACCCAGCAGCTGGAAGTGTTAATCAAGTGGAAAGACCTACCGTTGTTTGAAGCCACCTGGGAGAAGTTTGATACCATTCACAATCAATTTCCGTCCTTTAACCTTGAGGACAAGGTGAAAGATATAGGGGGGGTAATGTTAGGACTGCTATTAGGTTCACCTATGCTAGGAGAGCCAAGTCCACCCACCAGGGGTAATTCGGTCTATTGGGAGGAATAGGGGGGGCTTTTTAGTAATTATAGCTAATAACAAGTAGTAGCTGAATATATTCGGTTAGGAGGAAAGAGAATGTATGCATGAGCTAGCTTTTGCTACTTGCAATTGGAGAGTCCCAAGCTCTCGAATACCAGTGGAATTTGTACCATTTGACTGGTTAATTCAGATTTCACTGTTTCTTTGAGCTGCTTAATATTTCTATGTTTCTGGGTTTTCTGCTTTGCTACTGTTCTATTGGTCTCTAACCAGATTTGCGGGAAGTCGGGGCTTATCACACGGTCACCTCATTCTCTCCAGCTTATTCAGATTAATAACTAACAAGTTCCTACTTTAATAGTGCATAAATGTCATTCAAAATCAAAATTCTTTCATTTAAAGAACGTCTAGAAATTATAAAAATGCTTGGTCCAAAAGATTAAACCCTAAATACTAATACGGAACTGTAGAAATTACTTATGGTCAAGTTTCACAAGCTAATCAAAGTATCAATCATTTCACATTCAAAATTCTTCAATCAACTAAACGTGTATTCTATAGATATTGTACATTACCTCTTTAAATGGAATGAGAAGGATGGTGTAAATAGATAATGAATGTGAATAGCTGTGTATTACCCTTTGTTTGGGTCTTGGTTTTTGGATCTTAATGAAACCCAAGATCCAAACAAAGCCTTAGGAATAGTAGTATCAATCTATATATATAATGTGGTCCATCACCAGAATTTTTGAATTTGAAGATAAAAAATATGATAGAATTTTTTTTATGGAATTCAAATTAATGAATTTATATAATGGAAAAAAGTAATATCAATTCAAATTACTTAATAATTGAATTTAAAAACTAATATATATATATAAATATATATTCCTACAAAAAAAAATTCTGGTATAAGTTAGAAATATATATATTTACATAGATATATGTAAATTCTTTATTCTAGAGATAATAAAGAAATATTTGTCAAAAAGAAAAAGATAATAAATAAATAAATAAGTCCATCACTGGGTTTAATTAACAAATACTCCAATCCCCATCCCCCAAAAAAATCTCCCCGTTTTGGCATTTCGTAATTGAATTTTCATTATTCGTGCTATAATCGTCAAGTGCAGAAAAATTAATATTATTTTCTTTCCTTTTTTTTCCAGAATATTTGAATGCTTAAAGATGTTAATATTAATAATTACAATTTAAGGAACATTTTTTTTTGTTTATATAACTGATAAATCTAAACCATGCTACTGGGCTGAAAATAGAAAAATTTAGATGCTTTCAAAGGTACCAAACAAAACCAGATTTTTGTTTTTTTTTCCTTTCTGAAAAACAACGCATTCAGAGTTTGGGAAGGGAAAAAACAAACAAAAACACAAACATGTGCCTATATAAAGCTAAAATGAACTATTAATGGGAGAAAATATACCTTGAAATATGTAAGAGAAAAGTTGGTCATCGGCCAACGCCGAAGAAGTGGCCTTCTTGCTGTGATCGAAGAATTTGTAGAGCGAGAGAGAGGAGAGAGAAGGTGTGAGCATTTGTAAGAATAAGGGAGGTGATGGTTTGTCGACGAAACACGAGCCCAGGAGTCTCGCACTTTGTAAGGGCTTCGCTCTCTTCCTTACACGTGCTTTCATCACTCGCAAGCTTTTTATTGTATTGTTATTATTGAACTTTTTAAAATGTATGATACGAATGGGGTGGTGGCGCAGTTGGTTAGCGCGTAGGTCTCATAGCTTCTGAGTTATCCTGAGGTCGAGAGTTCGAACCTCTCTCACCCCACAGAAGAAGTATTTATGGTGGTTTTTTTATTCTAATTTATTCATAAATCTTCTTTTTTTTTTGGCAATATGGGCTCAACACTACACAACAATGTGGAAGAGTCTATTTGAAGTCAAAAATATTATCATGACCGGTTCCTGTTTCCTTATGAGGAAAGGGACCAATATAGATATTCTTAATCACCCTTGATACTTCCCATTCCCTAATGATATTATTCAAGTCAAAGCTCTACCTGTTGCAAGAGAAGAGAAGACAAGTTGTTTTGTAAACATAACAATAATGAGAAATTCTCAGTCAAGTAGAAGATTTCAAAACCATTTCCCTCTTTGGAAAGCTAAATTGCATGAAAGATCAAAACTCTTCCTTGGGAGGATGGCTTCGAATGCACTGCCAACTATGGACAAATTTCATTTTGACTGTGATTCATGTTCTAACTGGTGGCTTTGCAGCCCTCTGCTATCTATGTCAATTTGCAAAATGCCTTCTGGTTTAACAGTGTTTGGTCTATTCATGGAACTTCATGGAAACTCCGTTCCTGGCCACGCTAAAATGGATTTCTATACATAACTGTGTAAGATCTGTTTTTAATTGGCTTTTTTTTTTTCATCTTTACAATAATATACATATAATATAAAATAATTACAAAATCACCAACAAAATTTTATTTACAAAAATATATTGCCACATCATCAAAATATACTGAATTCTAAAAGTAATATACATGAATTTGAAATATTCTTGAAATCTCATTTTTTTCTGTTTTTCTAGATTTTAAAAAATAATATTTTGGTTACTTAAAATGTTAATAAATTACAATTTTTTTTTACTTTTTTATAAGAAGTTACATTTTGGTTATCTCCAAAACTTACTTGTTGAAAAAATTTTATCTTAAGATACCGATTAACCCTTTTTAGGTTATATTATGATATCTTATTATTATTAATATATTTTTACGTTGTCGATTAGTCATTTTTTAGAAACTGATAAGTTACAATAAAATATAACTAATTACTATATAGTTTATTATTAAAAGATACAATTTCTTTTTTAATAAAAAGTTTTAATTCACATTTAAGTCACTAATGTAATTTAAATGAGAGTAATAGTATTTTTTTTATTAATCAAACAAAAAAAAAACTTAAAAGTTACTTTCCAATTATAAGAATAAATATACATTTTGGTATTTTATTATTAATTTTCGTATGATCAAATTAAAAAGCACATACATAGTTACTTTTTAAATACAATATAGAAATTACTTATTACAATTATTAAGAAATCTTTTCGTGTTTTTTTACAATTTGTTTAAGTTTACGCTTAAGTTATTTTTTAGTTAATAGAATATGAAAAAATAACTAAAAGGTTATTTTTTATTATGGTCATCTTCTCCGGCGACAGTGAAAAACATATTCATTCCACGTATTAAAATAATCACCTTGAAGAGTAGGTTGCGATGGTACTACTCTTAAGCCCAACTGACTAGCGATGTAGCCGTAAAAGATTTTTGAAGTTAATGAGAAGAGAGAGAAATAAAGAAATATTAAAAAAAACAAGAAATAAAATAAAATGTACCATGTGTATATGTACTTGGTAAAAATAACATGCAATGCAGGTTTGCTTAATTTTAAAGTTATAAACATGTTTATTCAAACATGTATTTATTTTTATTATTTTTTAATTATCATATAAATTTTAAATAAATAAACAATGTTGACGCTGTTTTTCGTCAACTTAAAATGTAGAGCACATAAACAGTAAAAACTATGGCAAAGAAGAATAATACAGTAGAACAATGAGAGTTTTTTACGTGGTTCAACAGTTAACTCTGTCTAGTCCACGAGTCAATTATATTAGGACTTTGGAATTTTCTGGAAATCCTTCAGGGATGAATTCTCCAGAATTTCTCTCCAGATTACAAAAATTCGGTCATTTTCAAAGGTACATGACATCTCTATTTATAGAGGATATCTCATAATCCAATCCCACACGTTTCGAGAAGTTATTCTATAAATTAATAAATTTAATTATTTTAAAGTTTGTAACTCCCATATACAAGGAAACGTCTCATGAAGACCAGTGGGCATATAACAGACTAGTTAATATCCCTTTAATGTAGGGGAGTTACAACAATAAATATCTTTTAAACGCATGGACCGCGTCTCATCAGATGACCCATTACGTTGTTCGAGATCGGTAATCAGTATTATGCTGGACCAGGTCTTTAGGTAAATTATGAGCTAGTCACTTTACCCCAAGACCAGCTCGGAGTGGGTGAATACCACCGAGGCCATTATATTCCGAGCTTATACCCTTGCCGAGCTCGGGCTACTTGATCCGAAGACACCTGACAACTGATATACTCCGACGCTACGTCTTTCGAACTTAGATATCATTCTGAGGTTACATATCTTCGAGGTTGCCACCTTGCTTCGAGGGTTTGACACCTGGATCACGAACATGCACTTTAGACATCACGAGCTCACACCTGACAAGTCCAGCTTTCGAGGTCACATCCTCAGGTCTCAAAATCTGGGTGTAACAAACAATATCATAAAAATAAATAAAATATGTTTAATATAATGTATAACATAAATGTATTAAAAAATTATAGCAAAGCATTGTCTATAATTTTAATAAAAATCGGTTCACTATTTTTCAATATATAATAGAATAAATTATAGTTCTATAGTATATATAAATATTTATATTAATAATCTCTACATATATGACATCTAAACACAACATTGATATAAATATATATTTACATGATTACATGACATATATATAAATTACAATAATATTTAAAAAAAATTAATAATAGAATAAAATAAAAATAGAAAAAGTCATAGTTTAGAGTAGTATATACATGCATCAACTATTTTTAGTTTCTATTGTAACTTGCAATGTCCTTTGGTGAATTTGATGAAGAAAAAAAGCTTCAATCATATTAATATTATATATGAAATTTAAATTTAAGTTTGTCACTAGTTTTTTTTTAAAAAAAATAAGTTTGTTTCTAGTTGATAGTAGATTATATTATGTTGTATATTTAATATGATATTATTCTAATACGTGAAATTTAAGTTTAAGTTTCATTAAATTTTATTTAAGTTATAAAACATATGATTTTATTATTTTTAAATAATTGTCATTGTAAAATATCTCAAAAATATTATATTTTATTTTGTTTATTTATTTAATTAATTTGATTTAAGTTTAAATTATATTTAAAATATATCATTAAAAATAAGAATATCCTGTTATATATAAAAAGATTATGTTAAAGTTAATATAAAAAATTGTTAAAATCAAGAATTTATGTTATCTACACACACTCGTTATATAAAAGAGATATAAAAAGAAAGATAAGAATAAGACAAAATTATTTTATATAATGTATAAGAAAAAACGGTATAATTGTAAATATTTTTGTACATGTTATTATTGTAAATAATTTGATAAAAATACTACATGATTTAAATTTTCCTTTTTTTCGACAATTTTGCATAATCTATTTAATTGATTTTGTAATAAATTAATTTATTAATTGGGCTACAAAATCAAATAAGGTCAAACTTTGTACTAATTTTAATTAATTTGATTATTCAATCTAAATAAATATAGTCAAATTTGATGAATTATATGAGTATCGAAGTATTTATAAATCAAAATATTTAATTAATTTTGTTCAAAAAGTATTCATCATCTTATTTAATTATAAATCAATATGCATTCGTTCCGAAGAGATTGTGTATTATTATGGTAGTAACAATATCTATTTTTGGAAGGAAAATTAAGAACGAAGTCATATAAATAATATTCAAATTGATTTTTGTCTTGTCCAAAATCAATTAGAGTCTATTTTTGATTGATTTGGACGAAGATAATCAATCATGAAATTTGTCTATTGTAAATAGTGAGCCATTCGAAAGGGTTTGACACCCGATGTTTTTAAGAGAATAAATATTTGTATGGTTTATCTTTAGTGCTTATTGTGAGAGAGTATTTTCTTGTACTCTTGTGTGCTTAAAAAAATGTGCGAGTTTTTTCTTTTCTAAGAGTGTTTTTGTAAAAGCAATCATTGAAGATTGTTTAGATTAGGCTAAGTGTTAAAGGGGGTTTATAGGCTTATTGTTAAACATCAAAGACAAGGGGATCTCGTGTCGTGTTTTTTTGGGAGGAAGAACTTTTCATCTTTGGGAGAAGGTGGTGTTGGGGTCAGAGGCTTATAACTTTGGTTTTGTATTACAACTCAAAATGATGATCACAAGTAATCTAAATGCTAATGGAAAATGATTGTAAAGTACATAAACACAAATAAAGAAGTGTATAGTAAACATTTCTAGAAGAAGAACATTCATATATTATACCATGCATTTCACATAATACATTGAGTTCATTAAAAAAATATTCACTGCTCCTATCACTTCTAATAACTTTAATTTTATTTTCCAATTGATTTTCAACTTCGGCTTTATAGATTTTAAACATGCTAAGGGCATCATCCATATTCCTAAGCAAGTACACATATGTGAATCTAGAACATTTATCAATAAAGGTAATAAAATATATATGCCCACCTCTATTATTTCATTCAATTCATATAAATCACTATTTATCAAATCCAACAAGTTAGTTTTTCTTTCAACACTTGGAAAATATTTCTATACTATCTTAGATTTAACACATAATTCACATTTATCAGGCTCAACACCATCACATACAATTAAATCACATTTGATAACTCTTTTAATTATACTATATCATATATGAGCAAGTCTATTATGTCACAAAGTAATAGAATCAAAGTCAAGCATATAAGAGGAAGATGAGCATGCATTATTATCAAAACAATTGTCTTTGGTAAACAACTTTATCATCCCTACACAAACATATCATTTCCCCACAAAGTAATTGCCCTTGGATAAAATTAGCTTGTCGAACTCAAACACCACTTTGATGCTCGGTTTGCTCAACATATGCTCATTCACAAGATTCCTACTCAAATCTGGAACATACAACACATTGGTCAATAAAACATTCTTTACACCAAAACTTGTCTCAACACATCCACAAATGCTCCCAAACTTTTTGGGTACTCTCGTATACTCCAAAGAAACACTTTGGACCAAAAATATGATTTATAAATGCCTATACCGAAACTCAACTCTAACATGTTGACTTTTGTGAAATAGTTATGGTTTTTCCACATCTTCGTGCCTAACAAATTTCACCGTGTATTTAATCAATCATAACATTCCTCCACTTGGTTAAATACATCCTCAATCATCTAGCCAAATGATATTAGTGCATAAAATAAAGTTCATTTTGGGTTTGAACTTTATCTTAGTGAAAACTCTACAAAGCTTCTACCGAAATGTTAAGGCATTCTTAAAAGATTGAACTCAACATTCCTAGTGATAAAAATTGGTAATGTCTCACACACCTCTATCTGATTACTCATGTATTTCCCACTTTTTTGCGCTTAGCACTTTTATAGCCTTGTGCTTGATCCATTCATGAACCATCCGGAGAGAAAACTCATACTCTCTTGAGAGGCGACACAACCTCTAGGTTCACATAGGTGAAATTCTTACAACATATTTGCTACCTTTAATGATGCTTGTTGCTGTAACGCCCTACTTCCTTAGAGCCGTTACTAAGTGAGTTTTTAAGACAAAACAGTGTGCAATGAACTCGCTAACCGAGGTTTTTGAAACAAAAGTGTGACTAATTAAAAGTTAAGGCTGTAATCTTTGAAAATGCGTCGTTTCATCAAAACTTCTATTATTAAACAGTTGGGATCCCAAAATAAGGTTTGAAAACTAATTACATCTTGAAATAAGGTTACAGTTGAGAAATTATAAAATTATAGATTATTACAGCCATTTTCGAATAAACCCCCAACCAAAGCAGTCGGGCAGGCCAAACATGTACACGTCGCTTCACACTCTCCGTACTCATGGTTGGTTGACTCAGTCATTGCCCTTACCTGCAACACAGAGCACCCGTGAGCCGAAGCCCAGCAAGAAAACTCATGCAGGACATAACATATGCATTTATACAATTTATCATAACAGATAATCCACATATAAACAAGTCAACCATTAGACTAAGCAAACACGGCCATGCCGCCCCAGAGGCCTTACCAAAGCCCTGGGGTATCGGTTCTCACCGCGAGGATAACTCATGTATCCCTTGGGTCCCACCCTGAATATAGCATAATACATGTATCCACCGGGGCCCGCCCTGATTATAGCATCCCATGTGCTAGGTGTTACTTTCGGCCCATGGCCGCCCCGGCCTACGCCGTACTCGGCCCTTGCCGTTCATTTCATCATAATCACACATATAGTACATTCGAAATAAACATTCACACACATCACAGTTCATTTAAGGTTAAACATTTACACATAATACAATTCGGGGCCATGCCCTACAATCAAACAGTGGGGCCATGCCCTATTCTCGGGTGTTACATTTTTCTTACCTGTACTCCGAGCCTCCTGATGCACTAAAGCCGCGAGCACGGTCCTCAAGCATGAGCCTCTCCAATAGCCTAGTCACAACACACATTAAACACTTTTTAATGCTAACCAACCCAAAACCATTTCCCGGGACCAATCCCGCACTCTCGGCACCTCTAATTCCCTAAAACAATACACCGGAACCATCCCCCGAGTCCCCGGGCAAAAGCCCTAAAAACCAGAATTTTGGGTGTCAAAATTGGCCTAGGGCCGCGGCACTCCCTTCAAGGGCCGCGGCGCCCAGCAGCCTGACCTCATCCTGATGCAACCTCGCGCCGCGGCGCCCAAGAACAGGGCCGCAGCGCTCATACGCGAACCCAGATTTTCTGGGTTTTCTCTTGCGTTTTTCCCGAACTAAAACAATCCCAAATCATCCCAAACTCAAACCTAAGTCCCAAAACCATATCAAAACCCCAAGTAGACCATACATCAACCCATAAACATCATAACCCAACTCAATAACACAATCACACTCAAAATCACCCATTTGATTTCAAATTTCAGAAAACTCAAACCCAAAGGCCAAAAACACAACCCAAGCTTGAAAATCCTAAACCATGGCTGCAAAATCTTAAACCACAACAGAAAAGAAAACCCAAGGATGTTTAAAACTCTTACCTCAATCAAGAATTCAACTTTGAGCCCTCTCCAAATCCAGCTTCAAGCCAAAACCCCTTGATTCTTCTCCTAAATTACCCAATTTTCAGCTCCTTTCTTCCTCTCCTTCTCTTCTAGATTTTCTTCTCTTAATTTTAACAAAACCCTCAAATGGCCAAGCCTAAACCGAGTACCCCATATAACCCAGCTGCAATATGTCTAAACCCCATGCCAAATGACCATTTTGCCCCTCCTTACCTATCCTTTCCTAACTAAACCTCAAGGGCTTACTTGTCATTTCCTATCCATTACAATTCTACCATTTTACCATCTAAACTTGTTACTCTCTATGGTTACTAAAATTCACATAAGTTACCAAATTACCAGTTACCAAAAATCCCTCAAGGACTAAGTTACGAAATCCTCGAAATACCCCTAGGCTCCTCCCGAGCCGGGTATAGAAATCCCGTTGTGACTCTTAAGTTAATTTGCTCTCTAGGACCGTCTCGGCACGTGCATCACAATAATACCACCACACTCACGTGGTACAAATCACGGAATACAATTATCACATATATGCCCTCAGCGGGCTAAAATTACAATTATGCCCTTCAAACACAATCAGGGCCTACATGCATACTAATACACATAGTCATGCATCTCAGATAAACAATTAGTCAAATAACATGCTCTAAATCATAATCATGCATTTAACTCATAAAATCACACATAAATCCCAACATGCCCTCCTGGCACACTAATCAAGGCCCTTAAGCCTTAATAGCGATTTTGGGTCGTTACAGTTGCTCTTCAACTAAATTTCATTAAAAGCCTATGGCTTAACCCTCATGTCCGGTAGCAACCAACATTAGCTCATCATTGATGGGACCTTTAAGTTGTTAATGTTGAAACTATTCCCTTATCAATGACTTGTTCTTACTCATTGAACTCTATACTTGATTTATACAAGTTTCGAGTTGAGTTGCCATCATTAGGGAATCTATTAGTCAAGGATTTTTAGTCTTATCCTTCTTGTAACGCCCTACTACCCTAGAGTCGTTATCATGTGATTTTAAAATGTGTATTTGACTCACTAATTGAGGTGTTAGACTCAAAAGTGTGATTAAAATCAAAGTAAAGATTTATTTAATGAAACTTAAATATAAAAAGTTTGGATATTCATTAAGGTCATAAAAGAGTTACATTGGGATCCCAAAATATTGTTTAAAATATATTTACAACTCAAAAGTCATTATACAGTCGACCTAGGCAACAAAATTAGACATTTACATAGCGTTTCTCAAAACTACCCCAGCCGTAGCAGCCAGGTAGGCCAAACATATACGCACCATTCTATGCCCTCCAACTCATGCTTGATCAACCTTACCCTTGCCCTTACCTACACCGTAGAGCACCTGTGAGCCAAGGCCCAGCTAGAAAACACCACAAACATAGCATATAACAATTCATTTCAGTAAATATATAACTAAACAAACACAACACAATTCACAACAACGGCCTAAGTCGATCAAGGTGCGCTACCAGGCACCAGGTTCACGGTCCTAACCGAATGGGTGAGTACAACACCCTAGATGTCCATGCCATGGCAGCCTGCATTCAACATGCTTATTTCCATTTTCGGCCCTTGCCGATCCCGACCTTTGCAGATCTATCACAAACATACATATGACATAACAATTATAGACATTCACACATAACACTAAGCACATATAATCGAGCCATGCCCTACTCTATGTGCACAGACAGTTTTCTTACCTTGAGTCACAAGCTGACAATGCATGGCGATCGTGAGCACGATCCCTAATCCCAAGCCTTAGCGGTAAAACCTAGTCACAACGTAATAATAAATAACCATCACAACCAAAACCGATTAAAAGCTTCAGAATAATATACTAGCCTTCGGGACCTCAAATTATACTAAACCGGGTAGTAGAATCCTTCCCGAGCCCTTAAGTTTGAGTTCCCGAGCTTAAAAACTTGTTTCGGCTAATATTTTCTATTTAAGCTGCGACCTTCCTCAGAGGCACCGCGGCCTTCTACAATTCAGAGAACAACCTAGGCATTTCCTTGGACATGCACCACGACGCTAAGGCGATTTAGCAAACCCCCTTAGGCCTCTTGAGTTCATGCGGGCCGCAGCGCGACCCTGCGAACCCTTTTTTTCCAACATTTTCCTACATTTTCCCCAAGCTAGAACCTTTCCAAACACAATTTCTAACCATATACAAGCCTAAGCCTAGCCACATATTAGTAATACAACCCCTCCTTACCATAAAAAAACATTGAAGTGCACCCAAAAACCCCACAAATCTCAAGAATCAGAAGCTAACTAAACATCCCTAAGAATATCCAAAACCAAACCGGAAATTCAACAAATCAAGGTTTACAACCTTACCTCAGTTGTCCCATATCCTGCTCCTAGCTTGATTCCCCAATTCCCAGCCCCAATTTTTGAGCTTCCTCTTCAAAACTTCCAAAGTCTCCCAAAGCCTTGGAGAGAGAGAGAGAGAGAGATGAACGAGAGAGGGTGTGTGGAGAGAAACTGAGTGCTGCCTTCTGTTTGGTTCTAGACTCCTAAGGTGCTAAGCCTAAGTCTATCCATTGGCACCAAAATGACCAAAATCCCCTAGAACCCTTAACGCCTCCAAGGGCAAACCCGTCATTTGACACATTCCCGCTAATTCCTCGAGTAGTCCTATAAATCCTCAATTAATCCCGGCATACCCAAATAGCCACTAAATAACTACCTGTTACCCGATAAATCTCGAATACACGCTAAGTTCCCAAAATACCCCTAGGCTTACCCCGAGCCAAGTATTTGACCTCGTTGTGACTATTCTGCTAATACGCTCACTAGGACTGCCTCGAGCCCAATATAACAAATATACCCACATAATAATGTGGTATCAATCGTAACTCACACATAATTACATTTATGCCCCTAACAGGCCAAAATTATAAATATGCCCCTTGTTAACCAGAACAGGCCCACATGCATATTTAATACACCTAACACATGCATGTCTAGTCATATCATATCATAACTCAAGCAATCAAATAATGATGCACATATATCATGATTAATCATGTAATAATACAATTAAATCAATTATTTCCCTCCCGGCACGCTAATCAAGGCATCAAGCCTTATCAGCGAATTTGGGACGTTACAACTATCCCCTCCTTATAGAAATTTCATCCTTGAAATTTACCTGAATAGTTTGAGAAGCTGATCCCACATATCTGACTCAAGCTCCCAAGTTGCCTCCTCTATTTTGTTGTTTCTCCACAACACTTTCACTAAGGCAATGGTCTTGTTCCGTAAGACTTTCTCCATTCTATCTAGGATCTAAACCGGTTTCTCCTCATAAGACAAATCTTGGTCCAATTCCAGGTTTTCATAACTCAACACATGTGCAGGATCTGATACATACTTCTAGAGCATAGACACATGAAACACGTTGTGAACCCCTGATAAAGCTGGAGGAATAGCTAATATGTAAGCCACATCTCCAACTTGTTCCAAAATCTCAAAGGGGCCAACAAACCTAGGACTTAACTTGCATTTCACTCCAAAATGTTTCACTCCTCTCAAAGGAGAAATTCTAAGGAACACATGATCACATACCTGAAACTCTACACTTCTACGTTTCAAGTCTGAGTAACTCTTTTGTCTACTCTGGGAGGCGAGCATCCGAGCTATAATCTTCTCAATTGCCTTATTAGTCCTCTGAACTGCCTCAGGACCTAAGTACTTCCTCTCACCAATCTCATCCCAATGAATGGCTGATCTGCATTTCCTCCCATACAACATTTCATACGGAACCACTCCGATAGTCGCCTGATAATTGCTATTATAAAACTCAATCAAAGGGAGATACTTACTCCAAGATCCCTCCAAAATCCAGGACACATGCCTGTAACATATCCTCTAGTATTTGAATTGTTCTCTTAGATAGTCCATCTGTCTGAGGATGATAAGTTGTACTGAATCTCAACTACGTGCCCATAGCCTTCTGCAAGCTCTCCCAAAAATTAGAGGTGAAGGTGGTGTCCCTGTCGGACACTATCAATCTCGGAGCCCCCTGGAGACGCACGATCTCCTTTACATACAACTCAACATACTGCTACACCGTAAAATCTGTTCTAACAAACAAAAAGTGGGCTAATTTGGTGTACCTATCCACAACACCCACACTGAATCATGTTGCCCCACAGTTCTCGACAATCCAACCACGAAGTCCATGGTAATATCTTCCCACTTCCACTCTGAAATCCCTAAAGGTTACAGCAACCATGCTAGCCTTTGATGTTTAGCCTTCACCTGCTGGAAGGTTAAGCACTTAGCCATATAATCCACCACGTCCTTCTTCATTCTTGGCGACCAATACAAAACCTTTAGATCCTGGTACATCTTCATTGTACCCGAATGTAGAGAATAGGGAGTGGTATGAGACTCATCCAGAACCTCTCGCCTAAAACCAGCATCCATCGGGACGCAAATTCGATTTTTATATCTCAGCAGATCTAACTCTGACATAGAATAATCAATCCAGCTAAGACATTCTCCCTGTGTTTCATCAACTGAGGATCCTCCTTCCGCACTCCTCTAATTCTCTTAAGGGGTGTGGACTGAAAAGTGATGTTAGCTAGCTGACCAACTACAAGTCCAATTTCTGGTATCATCATTTCTTCAGCTTGCTTTTATGATACTTGTCTCGAACTGAACAACTGCCCTGGGCCCCTTCGTCTCAATGCGTCGGCCGCCACGTTGGGCTTTCCTGGATGGTACAAAATCTCACAATCGTAGTCCTTTACCAACTCCAGTCAACACCTTTGCCACATATTCAAATCCTTTAGAGTAAAGAAATACTTCAAACTTTTATGGTCAGTGTATATTTCACATTTTTCTCCATACAAGTAGTGCCTCCACACCTTCAGTGCGAATACCACCACTACCAGTTCCAGATCATGAGTGGGATACCTCTATTCATACTCCTTCAATTGTCTAGATGCATAGGTTGTCACCTTTCCAGCTTGCATCAATACACACCCCAAAGCCTTGAAGCATCACAGCAGACCACAAAATTTTCCTTGTCTGATGGAAGACTCAATACTAGAGCGGTAATCAGTCGCTGCTTCAACTCCTTGAAATTGTTCTCACATCTATAGGTCCAGACATACTTGGTCTTCTTACGCATCATCTCAGTCAATGGTGTTGCTATTCTAGAGAATTCCTCAACGAATCACCAATAGTATCCTACTAATCCAGGAAGCTTCTAACCTCTGGTACACTGCTCGGTCTCAGCCACTCTCCCACTGCCTCTATCTTGGTTGGGTCCACCAAAATCCCCTTCTTACTCACAATATGGCCCATAAATGTTACTTAGGGTAACCAGAATTCAAACTTACTAAACTTAGCATACAGCTTGTGCTCCCTCAACCTCTGCAGTACCAAATGGAGATGTTGCTCGTGCTCTTCTTCTGATTGGGAATACACCAGTATATCATCAATGAATACTATTACAAACTTATCCAAATAATCCTAAATACCTTATTCATCAAATCCATGAAGGTTGTTGGGCATTGGTTAAACCAAAAGACATGACCAAGAATTCATAATGTCCATACCTCGTATGGAACACAGTCTTTGGTATGTCCTCTTCCTTAATCCTCAACTGATGGTAGCCAGACTGAAGGTCAATCTTAGAGAATATTGTCTTCCATTATAACTGATCAAACAAATCGTCAATCCTGGGTAGTGGATACTTATTCTTAATAGTCATCTTATTCATCTCTCGGTAATCGATGCACATCCTTAAGGACCCATCCTTCTTTTTAACAAACAACACTGGAGCACCCCACAGTGAAAATTTGGGTCTAATGAATCCTAGATCAGTAATTCCTACAACTGAATCTTCAGTTCCTTTAACTCTGCTGGAGCTATTCTATAAGGTGTCCTTGACACTGGTTTTGCTCCCGGTGCCAATTCTATGACAAATTCGATCACTCAGTGTGGTGGCAATCCTGACAGTTCTGCTGGAAATACATTAGGAAACTCACACACCAACCTAGTCTCACCTGGTCCAACTGAAACGACCCTAGAGGTATCCACTATGTTTGCTAGAAATCCTATGAAACCTTCTTACAACAGGTCTCTAGCTCTCAATGCATAGATTGTAGGTACTCGTGGTCCACTCATCGTTCCCACAAACACGAAGGGTTCCTCTCCTTTGGGCTCAAAATTTACCATCCTTTGCTTGTAATCTATCACCACCCTATACTTTGCCAACCAATCCATCCCTAGAATCATATCAAAATTATCCATCACTAGTTCAATCAGATCCATAGACAACTCCCTATTGTCTATCACCACTGGTAACGCTCTAACCCACCTCCTAGAGACTACTAATTCCCCAGTTGGCAACAAAGTTCTAAACCCCCTAGCATAAAAATCAAATGGTCTACACAGATAGTCTATCACTCTAGCAGATACAAATTAATGAGTAGTCCCTGAATCAATCAATACATTAAACGAAGAACCATCACTAGAAATCTGACTTGTCACGACCGAGGGACTAGCCTCAGACTCGTTCTGGGTCAAGGTGTACACTCTCGCTGGAGTGAGGCTATCGCTCCTCTTTGGTTCCTCTTTCTTGACTTGTAGACAGTCTTTCCTCAAATGGCTGACACTCCTAAAAACAAAACATGCTCTGACTCTGCACTCTTCCAGATGGCGTCACTTCAACCATGCACATTCTGGGAAGCTTCTCCAATTCTCTCCCCTGCCTTGACAGCCACCAAAGGCACCCCGTGCCCTCCTATCTAGACCAGGAGAAATGAAAGAATCTGGGGCCTTTCTCTTCTGCATACTAGAGCAACTACCTCGGCTAGAACCAGTGAAGGGCACCATCCTCCGAGCATCACGCCTTGTGGCGCCTTCCTTCCATAACTGGTCTTCAGCACCTTCAGCAGTAAGGGCTTTTTCCACTACTTGAGCATAGGTAGCAGTCCTTGGGTCCAATGTTCTCTTAACATCCCGAGCTATCATTACATTCAACCCCCGTACAAAGTGATCTCTCCTTGCCATATCAGTAGGCACCAAATCTAGTGCAAACTTAGCCAACTGGTCAAACTTCAAAGCGCACTCTGTTACAGTCATTATGTTCTGAGTTAAATTAGTGAATTCATACACCTTTGCAACTCGAACTGCATCACTATAGTACTTCTCATTAAAGATGTTGAGTCTAGTTTTTGTCATGTTTAGGTGATGTTTTTAGTAGTCTTTTATTTCGTTTTTCTTTCATTTAGTGTGGGTTTATGCTTTGTTTGTCTGTCTTTGTGAATATCAGGAAGAATTGAGCACTTGGAGAAAAATGTCAACGAAAGGGAAGAAATAACCAAGTTTTTCAACATATTTTGAGAAAGAATGGATCTCAACATAATTTGGAAGTGTTGGTGAATTTTTGGGATGAAAACTTGAAAAATTGAGAAATCCCTTAAGAGCCACAGCATGAGCAACATAGAGCCGCGGCTAGGTGGTGAAACAGAACCACTGTTTTGAAGGAGATCTTCGGGCCGTGACATGGCTAGAGAGGGCCGCGGCATTGATGGGCATTTCGCCCATAATTCGTCAACGCGGGCCGCGACATGGCTGCATAGGGCCGCGGCATGGAAAAAGCATTTCGCCCAGAAATTTTGACGCGAGCCGCGGCATGGTGCATGTAGAGCCGCGACCCGCCTCTTTTAAAAATTCAATCCTAGGTTTTAATATGGTGAAAAAAGAGAAGAGAAAGACACGTACGGACTGGGAGAGGAGTGCTGGTTTGAAGGCTGAAGGCTTGGAGTATTTTTACATGTTTTTCTTCTTCTTCCTGATGTTATCTTTAATTTTTGTTGTGATTAGCATTATGATTATGAACTAATTTTCTGTTTAGGATGTTTAATTGAATCACTTGAACCCCTATTATGAACTAATGCAATTTCAATTCTCTTCTTCTTCAATCTTATTCAATTCCATATAACATGTTCTTATAGACTGATTATTGATTGGCCATCTATAGTCAGACATACATGTTTTTAAGTCAAAATCTGAGAAGTGAGATTTAAATCTGCTGTGGTTATATTGGACATAATTCTAATTTAGAACGAAAGTATCTGAGTTAATTGTGTAACTGTTTATTAAGTTGTCAAGATTAATGCTACCTTTGTGGTTCAATTTACCATAGAAATATAGGAAATTGTCACCTAGGTTGAGTTTATAATTCATAGTATGATTATAGGCTGCTGTATCAACTTGTTAATTGAATTAGGTAAAAAGAAGAAGAACTCATACTTTGCATTAGGGAATAATAGGGAGGATTGTTGATGAGATTAAATATCCTATTTGTTTATTCAGTAGTTAAATTAAAAGTTTTACTATTAGTTGTTATTCCATTTACTTTTCAATTATTGTTTCTGCACTTTATAGTTTCTTTTGCTGTGTTTACAAAAATCAAGAATTTTAATTTATCAAATAGATCAAGAAATTAATTGATTGGTAATTGATAAATCAGTCTTTGAGGATGATACTTGGTTTTACCATTTTATTACGAATTGCGACTGTGTGCACTTGCATAGCAAAAAATTATCGCAACAAAAGACGTCCCTGAACTCATCCCAAGTCATAGTAGTCACATCTCTCCTCTTAGACACAACTTCCCACCAGATGCGGGCATCATCTCTTAACATATAACTGGCACAAGCCACCCTCTCGCTTCCTTCACCCTCATAAAATCTAGTATAGAAGAAATTATGTTCATCCACTGCTCTGCCTGCAGTGGGTCCGGACCGCCCTCAAAGGTGGGTGGGTGTTGCTTTCTAAACCTCTCATACAGAGGCTCCCACCTATTCTCCATCATAGGCTGGGCTGGCACTGGTGCCACAGCCTGTGGGGCATGTAATCCAACATCCCGAGGAGGAGCTTGCTGTCTCAACTCTCAGAGTTCTTCTTCTTTTTTCTGAAGTCTAGCTTGCATTTCCACAAACATCTGTTGCAAGTTATGTGGGGTAGGTGGAGGGTCCTGGCCTTGGTTGTTATCTTCAGCCATATTGCTTCGAAATCGATTTTATCGCCGAACCATAACTTCAATATGCCTACAATCAATGACGCCACACATCAGGCATGATAACAACATCCAAAGAAAACCACCCCCAGTTCAACTGATCAAACACAAATAACAAACCAACACGATGCACACACAACATAATCATATAGCAATCAAAAGGGCCATGCCATAACATTATATATACTCATCATGCTCCACATATATCAACATGAAGATAGGCAATTTAGATAAGTAATTAGACAAGTATTTCACTTAATACCAACCAAACTTGAGTCGAGCTTGTCTCTGGCAACGAGCGTACATGTTCAGTCGATCTCTAGGAACCATAAACCTTGGCACGCTTTGATACCAAGTTGTAATGCCCTACTACCCTAGAGTCGTTACATTGTGATTTTAAAATGTGTATTTGACTCACTAATCGAGGTGTTACTCTCAAAAGTGTGATTAAAATCAAAGTAAGGATTTATTTAATGAAACTTAAATATAAAAAGTTTGGACATTCATTAAGGCCATAAAAGGGTTACATTGGGATCCCAAAATATTTTTTTAAATATATTTACAACTCAAAAGACATTATATAGTCGACCTAGGTGACAAAATTAAACATTTACATACCGTTTCTCAAAACTACCCCAGTCGTAGCGGCAAGGTAGGCCAAACATGTACACACCGCTCCATGCCCTCCAACTCATACTTTGTCAGCCTTACCCCTGCCCTTACCTACACCATAGAGCACTCGTGGGCCATGGCCCAACAAGAAAACTCCACAAACATAACATATAACAATTAATTTCATTAAATGCATAACTAAACAAACACAACAGATAATTCACAACTGCGGTCGAAGTCGATCAAGGTGCGTTACCTGGAACCAGGTTCATGGTCCTAACCGAATGGGTGAGTATAACACCCTAGATGGGCATGCCATGGTGGCCTGCATTCAACAAGCTTATTGTCAGTTTCGGCCCTTGTCAATCCGTCACAATCATACCTATGACATAACAATTATAGACATTCACACATAACACTAAGCGCAGATAATCGGGCCATGCCCTGCTCTACGCGCACGGATAGTTTTCTTACCTTGAGTCCCGAGCTGACAGTACAAGGCGATCTCAAGTACGATACCTAATCTCGAGCCTTAGCGGTAAAACCTAGTCATAGCGTAATAATAAATAACCATCATAATCTAAACCAATTAAAAGCTTCGGAATAATATACTAGCCTTCGGGACCTCGAATTCTACTAAACCTGGTAGTAGAATTGTAACGCCCTACTAATCAAGATTGTTACACTGTGTACTTTAAATGGTGCTTAACTCGCTAAACGAGTAATTTGTACTGAAATCGTGTAATTAAAACTAACCCAAGGATTAGGTATTAAAAATTTTTGTCAACAATAACCATTTCATTAAAAGGTTTAGACTCGTACACGGGATCCCAACAGGGTTTATAAACTGACATATGAACAACATAAACACCAAAAGCTGGCCTAGGCGGAAATTTTTTGGGTTCAACCTAAGTTCTTGCAAGTAGTCTCGACCGGTGGCAGTCGAGCAAGCCGCATATGTACACCCCGCCGCTGAAGCTCTCCAACTCAAAGCCTATCCAGCTATTCATTGCCTTTACCTGAACCACAGAGCACCCGTGAGCCGAGACCCAACAAGAAAACCTCACAATTCATAACAATATTCAAATACCCAAAAGAACTAAACACATGCTTCATAATTATCCAATACATTTGACTTTGTAAACACACTCCACAGTTTACAAGGATGTTCATATAATCAATTACACAACTCAAGAAGATAGTCCTGCCGAATGACCCTACCGAGCTAAATGCGTACACAAGCATTCCATTCACAGTTCATGCTAGAAAAGTGGGGACTAGACCCTCCAAACTAAACTCACCTTCATGGCCCGCGATCCACACGCTTGCCGATCAGCCCTATGCTTAATGTGATGGCTGTCTAACCCCACGTTCAACATGTTGGTCAAAAATCATTTATATCATACATTCACCAATAGCTCAAGGCTAATGAGCATATTAAATTTAATGTAAACAAGTGGCCATAGAGCCAATCTAGGGCCCCCTTGCCCTATTCCCTTTTTAGCTAGCCTTAGAGCTAGCGAAGCATTCCCCACGCTTTATATTTCAGGTGACCATGGGGTCGTACAAGCATATATCACGCTTCTGGATTGTCCTAGCCATAATGACTTGCGTTTAGCACGCTATTGTCATCCTCGACTTATAAGTCGAGCTTCCTATTCCACATAAGCAACTATAAGGTCACACTAGGGTCCATTTCCCTAGGACATGAGATTATAAAGTCACCCCGGGGCCCATTGCCCTATCCTTTGTATAACCAGCCTTAGATCTGGCCCAGCATACCTGGCACTTTGATTTCCAAATGACCATAGGGTTGGTCAAGTGTATATCATGCTCCTGGTTAGGCCTAACCATATCGGCCTGCGCTCAGCGCACTATTGCAGCCCTTGACTTATAAGTCAATCATTTTGACCAGAGCTCAACGTGTTATTTCAATCCTTGACTTATAGGTCAAGCCTTTCAACCAGCGCTCAGCGTGCTATTGTCGTCCTTGACTTATAAATAAAGCCATTTTGATCAGACAATACAGACGAGCATACATCATATAACAGTTATCTAGATACCGAGCATTCAAACATGCTTAATCAAACAAACATAGGCATAACCATAATCATGCTCATTCACAGGGGACTGAGCCCTAATCATAACCATGCTCAGCAATCGGGCCAAGCCCTAATCACATATAACATGTATTGGGTGCAGTTTTCTTACCTCTGGTCCAAGCACGAGCTAGTTAACCACGACCCCCGAGCACGATCCTATTTCGAGCCCTAGCGGTACCCTAGTCACAACCATAATAAACGATACCTATCAATATTGAGAAAATAAAGACTTCCAGAACGAGTCCTAGTCTTTAGGACCTCGAATTATACTAAACCGGGTAGTAGAATCCTTCTCTAGCCCTTAGGTTTGAGTTCCCGCCACCCAAAACCTAACTTGGCCAAAATTCCCATTTTGAGCTGCGGCGCCCCTCACAGGCGTCGCGGCTCTCCTCAAGTCAGAGAGCCCAACCTCTCTTTTCTCTGGACACGGGCCATGGCGCAGCTCAACAGGCATCGCAATGCGATGGCGGTTCAGGGAACTGCCCAGGGTCCTGAGTTCATAGGGGTCACAATGCCCAAGAACAGGGGCGCAGCGCGACCCTGCGAACCCAGCTTTCTATGATCTAATTCCTCCCAAAACTCACCCCAAAACCATACCAAACCCACAATTCAATCCCAAAACATCATTAGTATATCCCAGACAACAAAACCCAGCTTTCAAACAGATTAAAAACTGATCAAAACCATAGAATTCAATAAAACTTAAGAAACTTAAGAAAACAAAAACTTAGAAGTTTAGGAGCTCGAACTACCTCTGATAAATCCAATTCCAGCTAAATTCCCTGGCTATCAAGCTTCTAATCTTCCCTAGAATCATTATGACTCTGACCTTACTTGAATTCGAGCTCTAAAACTCGAGCTTCATTCGAAAACGCTAACGGTCGTAATGAGAGAATGGGAGAGAGAACGAGAGAGATTTCCATGTTTTCTTAGTTAATGAACTCAGCTGAACCCTTAAATACGAGTGGTCCCAAATGACCAAAATATCTCCCACTTAACCTGCTACTCTCTCAACACCCCATAAGGGCAAAAAATGTCATTTTTACTTTCAAATCCCGCTTTATGCCCAAATTTCCTCAAATAATTTCGCTAAACTTGGAATTTTGCTATTTCTCCCAAAATATGACTCATGCTACAATGAGTCCTGGTGACTCTCCATATCACCCAAAATAACCATTGGCTCACCCCGAGCCGATTATAAATTACATGTTGTGACTAAACTGCTATCTTGCTCGAAAGGACCGACTCTTGCCGAATATCTCAAATATACCCACATAACTATGTGGGCTCAACATATAACACATATAATTACAGATATACCCACAATGAGTTAAAATTACGCAAAATTCCCTTCTTAACAGAAACAAGCCGATAAGAACATTTAACATAGAAATTCATAACCAAACTAGAAATTCAACAGATCAAGGGTTACAACCTTACCTCAGTAATAATTTCGATCCTCAGTTGTCCCCTATCCTACTCCTAGCTCGATTCCCTAATTCCCAGCCCCAATTTCTGAGCTTCCTCTTCAAAACTTCCAAAGTCTCCCAAAGCCCTAGACAGAGAGAGAGATGAACGAGAGAGAGAGAGAGGGTGTGGGAGAGAAACTGAGTGCTGCCTTCTGTTTTGGTTCTAGATTCCTAAGGTGCTAAGCCTAAGTCTATCCCTTGGCACCAAAATGACCAAAATACCCTTAGATCCTTTAACGCCTTCAGAAGCAAACCCGTCATTTGCCACATTCCCGCTAATTCCTCGAGCAGTCCTATAAATCCCCAATTAATCTCAGCATACCCAAATAACTGCTAAATAACTACCTGTTACCTGGTAAATCTTGAATACACGCTAAGTTCCCAAAATACCCCTAGGCTCACCCCGAGCCAGGTATTTGACCCCGTTGTGACTATTCAGCTAATACGCTCACTAGGACCGCCTCGAGCCCAATATCGCAAATATACCCACATAATAATGTGGTCTTAATCGTAACACACACATAATTATATTTATGCCCCTAACAGGACAAAATTACAAATATGCCCCTTGTTAACTAGAACGAGCCCACATGCATATTTAATACACCTAACACATGCATATCTAGTCATATCATATCATAACTCAAGAAATCAATAATGATGCACATATATCATGATTAACTACGTCAAATCAATTATTGGCCTTTCGACACGTTAATCAAGGCACCAAGCCTTATTAGTAAATTCAGGACGTTACACCTCTATTTGTGGAACTCACCAAATCTCTCCCAAGAGGTTTGGTAAATGGATCGGTTAAGTTCTCACAAGAATTCACATATGAAATTGATATGATACTCTTATCAATCAATTCCCTCACATATTCATGTCTTAGACTTATATGTCTAGACTTCCCATTATATATCTTATTGTAAGCTCTAATCAAAGTGGCTTGATTATGACAATGTATTGAAATCTTTGATACATCAACCGCAATTTTTGGTATCTCCAACATGAGATCTTTTAGCCACTCAGCCTCTTTGCTGGTTGCTGCTAGAGCTATAAACTTAGACTCCATGGTTGAGAGACATATACATGTTTGTTTCTTAGATCCCCAAGAAATAGGACCCCCACCAAGGGTGAACACCCAACCAGTTATGGAGGGAATATCTTATACACCAAATATCCTTCTTGCATCAGAAACTCCTCAAGTATCTTAGGAAACTTAGAATATTGGAGGCATAACTCTTTGGTCATTTTAAGGTATCTAGATACTCTTTCCATGACCTTCCAATGTGAGATACTTGGGTTGCTAGTAAACCTACTTAGTTTACTAACCGTAAATACAATGTTCGCTCCAGTACAATGTGCGACATACATCAAACTACCAATTGCAGTTGCATACTCTAGTTGAGCCACTACTCTCCCTTCATTCTTTTTAATCCTTGAGAACCCTTCCACAAAGCGCCTGTAATAACATGTCATTCCAAGGAAACTCCTTATCTCTGAGAAGTTCCTTGGCCTTGGCCAATCTTTAATTTCCTCAATCTTATCTAGAACCACCTTGATCCCATCCCTACTAACAATATGACCAAGGAAAGTCACCTGTGGTAACTAGAACTCACACTTCTTGAACTTCGCATACAGTCTATGCTCTCTCAGTCTTTGTAACACTAACCTGAGGTGCTGCTCATGCTCCTCGTCTAACTGAGAATAAACTAGAATATCATCAATGAAGATGATCACAAACTGATCCAGATAATCTTTGAACACCATGTTCATAAGATCCATAAAAGTTGCTAGGGCATTAATCAAACCAAACGACATGATTAGAAACTCATAATGCTCGAATCTGGTGCGAAAAGCAGTCATTGATATATCTTCCTCCTTGATCCTTAGCTGGTGATAACGAGGTCGAAGATCTATCTTTGAGAATATTGTCTTACCCTGTAACTGATCAAACATGTCATCTGTCATTGGCAAAGGATACTTGTTCTTAATGGTTAACTTGTTTAGTATCCTGTAATCAATACACATCCTCGGGGTACCGTCCTTTTTCTTTACAAATAGGACTAGCGCACCCCATGGAGAGAAACTGGGTCTAATAAAACCCAAGTCTAACAACTCGTGTAACTATACCTTCACTTCTTTCAACTCTGCTGGGGTCATTCTGTGCGGTGCTCTAGACACTGGCTCTGTCCCTGGTGCCAGTTCAATAACAAACTCTATCTCTCTGCGTGGCAACAATCCTGGCGAATTCTCTAGAAATACATTCAGAAACTCATATACTAATCTAGTCTCTTTTGGTCCCACTGGCATGACCTGAGTGGTATTTACCACACTGGCTATGAATTCTATGCAACCACCTCGCAGTAGGTCTCTAGCTCTCAATACTGATATCATGCGTACACGGGGTCCATGTACAGCACCAACAAATACAAAGGGATTCTCACCCTCATGCTCAAAGGTTACCATCTTCTTTTTACAATCTATGGTTGCCCCATATTTCACTAACCACTCCATGCCCAAAATCATATCAAAGTCATTCATTACTAGCTCAATCAAATCAATTAACAACTCTCTACCATCCACTGTCACTGGCAATGATCTGATCCATCTCCTAGAGACTACTAACTCCCCAGTGGATAGTAAAGTTCCAAGCCATGTAGTTTAATAATCACATGATCTACATAGTCTATAAATTATTCTACTAGAAACAAAAGAGTGTGCATAATCAATCAATATAGTATAAGAGGTTTCAGCACTAGAAATCTGACCTATCACTACTGAGGGACTAGCCTCAGCCTCTACTTGGGTCAATGCGAACACTCGAGCTAGAGTCGAGCTATCTACTTTCCTTGGTTCCTCTTTCTTTGTTCTCAGGCAATATTTGTTCAAATGTCCCACTATCCCGTACAAAAAGCAGGCCTTTGCCCGAAACTCTCCCACATGGCGCCTCTTACATCTAGCGCACTCTAGGTAGGTCCTCCAGATCTCATTGCCACCCTGGCGTCCTACTTGTATACCACATGGCTTCCTATCAGGGCTTAAAGCTGAAAATGAATATGGAGCTTTCTTTTCTGGTCACTAGGGCCTCCGCCCCTACCAGAACCCATAAATGGAGATCTCATCCTCCTAGTGTCTCTCTTGGCCGTGTTCTCACGCCATATTTTTCTGCGCCCTCTATAGTAAGGGTCTTCTCTACCACCTGGGCATATATTTTCACCCCAGGCACGGTAGTAATGCGAACATCCCGAGCTATCATAGGTTGTAGCCCTTAAAGTAACCTTTCCTTCCTTGTCCCATCAGTGGGTACCAAGTCTGCAGCAAACTTGGCCTACCTATCAAATCTAAGTGCATACTCTGTCATTGACATATTCCCCTGTAACAGCTTACTGAACTCTTCTGCCTTTGTAGCCCTAACTGGAATATTGTAATACTTCTCATTGAACAGCATTCTAAACTCTTCCCAATCCAGGGTATTGACATTCCTGGTCTGGGATATCACTTCCCACCAACTTCGGGCATCCTCTCGAAACATATATCTGGCATAGGCCACCCTCTCATTACCAACTACCCTCATGAAATACAGGATAGAGATAACCATACTCATCCATTGCTCGACCTTGGTTGGATCTGCACTGCCCTAAAAAATTGGAGGGTACTGCTTTCTGAACATTTCATAAAGAGGTTCCCATTTGTTCCCAGCCTCTGGTAGCTGTACTACTGTTGGTACCAACACAGGTGGCACCTCTGGCTGAACATTCCCTGCTGGAACCTGTTGCTGTCTAAGTAGGCGTATTTCTTCCTCCTACCTCTGTAATCTGGCTTGCATATCGGCAAGCACCTGCTGCCAGTTCTATAGAGCTAGCGGAGGGGTTTGACCCTGATTATCATTCTCGACCTGTATTTCCTGGTCAGCTAAAGAATATGACTGCCGTGGAAGCATACTTCCAAGCTTATATCTTGATGCAGTAATCAATTTGGCCTGTTAGGTAGTAATAACAATACCTCTTGCTACCTTGCAGTCCATGACCGAACAAACAAGTATTCACACTTAACAGTCATGCTAATAAGCATGTCAGTTCATATTCATGCTCAAACATGGTGCTAATAAGCACTTCCTGACATTTATAAGCAAGTAATGATGCTAATAAGCATCTTTTGGCAATTTATAAACAAATAACAATGGTAACAAGACTTTCTTTAACATTTAACAATGCTAACAGTGCTAATAATCATTTCCTGGCCTACTCATACATATAACAGCGCTAATAAGCGTTTCTTTCACATTCATAAGCAATATCAGTGCTAATAAGCATGTATTAATAAATCATACAACAGTCAAGGGCCAGGCCCTATTAGAATATCTCATGTTCCCTAATAAGGCAGGAAGATAAGGCATTTATATCCTATTTAAGGAGTTAAACACATAACCACATAAATAGTTATCAAACCCTGAGTCGAGCTTGTCTTTAGTGGTGAGTGTACATGCCTAGCCAGTCTTCGGGAACCCTTAACCTTGGCACACTCTTATACCAAGTTGTAATGTCCTGGATAGCCAAGACTATTACACTGTCTATTTTAAATAGTGCTAGACCCTCTAAACGAGTCTCTTGGCCATAAACGTGTAACTAAACGTGATTAACGGTTTAAGGTTAAAATTTTTGGTCAAAAGGAACAACCATTTCATTAAAACGTTTAATTCCATACATGGGATCCCAAAATTTAAAAGGTTAATTACAACTCAAAAAGTTACAACAAGCCGACCTAAGCGGCAAAATAGGGTTTGACCCTAGTTCCTATGAGAAACCTCGACCGTGGTGGTCGAGCAGCCGCATATGTACACCTCGCCACCGAAGCTCTCCAAATCATGGATACTTTAGCTTTCATTTCTCCTTACCTGCACCACAAAGCACCTGTGAGCCGAGGCTCAGCAAGAAAACTTAAACATGCTCATAAGCAGTTAACATCATATTACAAAATAATAAATAGCATGTCTAGCAGTAATAACCCTACTCATGCATGCATTCTATTCAGATAAGTGACTACAATGTCACACCAGGGTTCGTTTCCCTAGATACGTGACCATAGAGTCACACTGGGGCCCATTTCCCTAGGATATGGGACTCTAGAGTCGCCCTAGGGCCCATTGCCATATCCTCTGTATAACTAGTCTTAGAGTTGGCCCAGCGTACCTGACACTTTATTTTCCAAACGACCATAGGGTCGGTCAAGCATATACCACGCTCCTGATTATGCCTAACCATATCGGCCTGCGCTCCGTGTGCTATTGCTACCCTTGACTTATAAGTCAATGCTTTCAACTAGTGCTCAACGTGTTATTGCCTCCATTGACTTATAAGTCAATGCTTTTTAATTAGATAATGTAGACAAGCATACATCATTTAACAATTATCCAGATACAGAGCATTCAAGCATGCTTAATCAAGCAATCACATGCATAATCATATTCATGCTCATTCACAAGGGCCCGAGCCCTAATCATACCTATATTTAACAACTAGTCCAACCCTTAATCACATATATCATGTATTGGGTGCAGTTTTCTTACCTTTGGTCCAAGCACTTGACAGATAAAAACGACCCTCGAGTACGATCTTGCCCCAAGCCCTAGCATTAACCTAGTCACAACGATAAATAATATCCTCATTATGATTCAATCCAATAAAAAAATGTTGGGATCAATCCTATGTCTTCGGGGGCTCCACCTCCACCCAACGGGGTGGTGGAATCATCCCCCGAGCCCCCAAGTTCTACCCATGCTCTAAAAATGGGACTTGTTGAAATTGGCATAGGGCAGGGGCGCCCAAGCCAAATAGAGAGCCCCCAAGGCCTCCCCTGCATAGCCCAGGGGTGCCCAAACCCAGGGCAGTGGCGTTACTATGCGAACCCAGAAATTTTGGGTTTCCTCCTGCATTTACTCTGAGTTCAACCCATCAAAATTCACCCCAAATGCCAACCCCACACAAGAAAGAGCCCCAAAGCCAGTATAATTCAACTTAAGCAGCACAGTGACACCAAAAACTCACCCAAACTCGTACTAAAACTCAAAACCCACACCTTAAGCTACAAAGTTCAAGAACACCTCAAGAACATAAGAAATTGTAAAATGCCCTAAACTACTACTTTGCAAAACGTCTCCATACTCATAAAATTATAGAAGAAAACCACTTAACATATGAAAATCCTGCAGAGCCTTAATAAAACATGCAAGTTGGCCCCAATAGTTTAAAATAAAAATAAGAGTACTTATGCAACATTTAAAATAAATAAAGTTTAAGTCCCACTGATAGTTTTATTTTATTTTTTAAATTTAAGTCCATAACATCGTTCTTTAAAATTTGACGTTTAAGTTGATCGTTTATTCTTCCATAGGATACCCCCACGTCATACACACTGCGACGTCGGAACTCCTCACATCACAACGCATGCCAAAGAGAAACCCTAATTATTACCTAAAGGGGGAAAGTAACGGGGTGAGCTAAAAGCCCAGTAAGGAAGTACAAGCAACATACAAGGAAAATACAATAACAACATAATCATGTCGTAAGGCTCATAACATACATCATTATTCATACATCATACTTAATAAACGTCATCATTATAATCAAACATCATCATCACATTCAAACATCATCATCATACTTAAATAAACGTTTTCATTATAATCAAACATCATCATCATCATCATCATCATATTCTTTGTGAACATGGTGCCTCTATTGTCTATGTCACATCTTGAGGTAAACAAGAGGCTCTGGTCCTTGAAAAACCTCGGCGTGTACGCCCTATGAGTTACGTCATACCTTAGTAACTAGGGTTACGTCTTATATCCTTAGTAGCCCCTCTGTTGTGTCGCGTTCAACACGCTAACAACCATTTTCTTTTTCATACAATATATAAACACATGCAATCCAGTCATATCAACACAAAGGAAATACATGTTTCATCAAATTCATCATATCATTTCAAGATAGCATTTCGTAATTCATATCACATGGTCCATCATCATACATAGCATATCTTTAACCTCATACAATCAAATCTTACAATTTCATAGCATAAATATAGAAATTCTATCTAACTTTCTTACCTTAGGTCCGAACAAAGCAAAAATGGGAAAAAACTTCACAATGAGCCTATAATCATAATCAAATAGTTAACTTTAGAATCACATGAGATTTCTAGTGCCCAACACATATACCCCATGTGTGCATGGGCCATGTACACTTGGTGCAAATTGTTCATAAATTGTAAACATGCACATTTTTCACATAAAATCACAAAAGAATAATACAAATTCTACCTATTATTCATGCATGGTTACAAAGTAAAAATTATATGTTTGAATAATAGGCATATTTTTGAACGTAAAAGTGCATTTGCATGTGACATGCATACGTGGAAGCGTTCTTAAAAAGTGACGTTCAAAACAATAATTTCTACATGCTCAAATCTAACCTCTTCAAGTAAAATTTAGCAACATATTCTTTTCACCCTTATTTATTCAAGTCTGAAAGTTGATTAAACTAATTCATTTAACCCCTTTACATTTCTTATAAAATAATATCTACATATATTATTTTAAATTGCTTAGAAACAACAAAACTTGTAATTATTTAGAAGTACTCATAAAATTTCATGTTTCCTTTAGAAATTAATATTTTCTTCTAAATTAACAAAAATACAAAATTAAGTGTGAAAAATTATAATTTTAAGTGTGGGAAAAATATATTTTCACTTGTATTATTTAAGACTTAATTTAAGTAGTGTAAACTCATTACTCTTAAACAAAATAATTATTTTTCACTTAATAATCTAAACTTTCAGCAACTATTTATTTTGTTTACAAGTCAAAAGTGAATTTAAACTCAAACATTTTCTCATTAAAATAAAGAAAACTGCACTTAATAATAATGTGAAAATTCATGGTTACATTTTAAAAATATCATTTTAATATATACATATTTTAGGGTAATAATTTATTTTAGTATACACACATTATTTCTTTCATTTAAAAGACATTTCTTATTTTTACCCAAAACTTCTAGCAACTAATTAATCACTCAAAAATCATAAACTTATATTAAAAATTATGTTTTCTTCATAAAATATATATAAAAAAATATGTAGGTATTAATTGAGTAGAAATACCATTTTAAATGTGAATTAAAATACCCTTTTATTTACATAAAAATCAACACATCATTTGGGACATCACTTATACATGCAAATCATTGTTTTAACAATTTACTCACCAATTATACACAAAATCAGCAAGCATACTTAACATGAAATTCATCTTTAAATCATGATTTTCAAGAAAATGCTCAAACCATAACCTTTATGTATCATAAAATTAACATTTATAAAAGACTTAAGACAAATTCTCAATTAGACAAATAACCTAGTATATTTCTAACGAGTGTAGGTGACATCAAATAAAATAAAACAACTCAAACATGTATTAACACCCTATAGGCCGAAACCCTCATCATCATTCCATATTTTCTTTTTGCATCTTACAAGAACATGAAAGAGAACATCACAAACCCTAAGCATATTCCTATTTTCCAAATAACATGACCAAATTCATAGAATATCAAGAGAAACATAAACAAAACCCAATACGAAATCTCTACATATGCCTTGGTTGAAACCTACATAAACATAAAATACCAAAATCATCATATTTTAGTAGATCAAAACCAAAACCCTTGTCAAACTTAATCATACATCTTCTCTACATAACAAAGTAATCAAAATCATAAATCATTGATTTAAGATAGCTATGAAAACATAACCACCTCATCAAAATGACCAAACATTGAGATTTCCATAGATTATTATCCTATTTACAAAACAAAACCCAAACATGACCCAAGAGATTACAATCACCCAAACAACAAGAGATTGGGGAAAATTTCTATTACCTTCCTTGATTGTGTTCAAGAATACAAGAGCACAATGACCTTGGGCACCCTAGGGTTTTTCGAACCCGCACAAAGAGAGGAAACAACAACAACCAAGAAACAAAAGTCTTAGCATCAAGAAAAAAAAAAGGGGTAGAGAATCCAATCACAAAGTGGAACAAGAACACAAACCTAGTTAGAGTCACCTTCTTCTCTTTCTCCTCCTCTCCCTAGCCTTCTATAATGACCCAACTATTCTAAGACCTTGGTCCATTAAAACTACTTATACATAGACATTATTCTTAGGAAAACATACATACGAAACATTCATAACTTTATTAAAAACTATAAAGTAAATGTTGAAATACATAAATGAACGGTATGGGATCCCGTTGTTTTAAAATAAAACATAACTTTAAACTTAAATGAAATTGTTTACAAACTAAGTGCGGAAAGTACATAAAAACATAATTAAAAAGACTGAAAATAACGCCGTCCTCGAATCGTTCACGCAATCCACCGAATCCATTCTTCCTCAATACACAACCCCAAGCTGCAAAATAAATTTTTGCAAAAATAAATAAGTCAATTTAAATGAAATTTATCAAAAATTAACAAAAGTTCATTTAAATTTTATTTATCAACAATCAACTTAGTTTATGTCATTTAAAAAAATATTAATTTAATTTAAATAGGATTTATCAACAATTAACCAAAGTTAATTTAAATCTCATTTATTAAAAAATATTTTATTAATTGGTTTGAAAACGTAATATTTTTAAAAATTTAACCAGTTATAAATTTTTAAAACGAATGTCTTCTGCTATTTTTGAAAAAATATCTTAAATAGTTAAACAAATTTAAATATCTAGTCAAGAAATTTTCAATTTTCAAAATTTTTAAATATTAAAATCCATAGAATAATCAGATATTTTTATTTTCAAATAAAAGATTTCAAAAATATCTTTAATATCTGATAACTTAATTATAATATTTTAATATATTAAGATATTTAAAATTAATTAGTTAACCTATTTTTAAATTTGAATTTGAATTTGAATCTTTGTAGAAAATATCTTTTTTTTTTTACAGATCAAACAACAAAAATATCGTATTTCAAAAAAATATATTTTTAAATAATAGAAAATATCTGATATTTTTGTATTAACTCATTAAAAAATACATTCAAAAAACAAATTTTAAGAAATAATTTATCGCGGTCGCGGCCACGGGACCAATCTAGGAAAAAAAACACATGTTTTGACCGCGACCACAGGATAATTCTGGGCAAAAAACGTGCTCTGGCCGCGGCCAGTAAAACTGGTGGTTGCGGCCACAGCCCAAAAAAAACTGTGTAATTTTTCAACCCAAACACGTTTTCTAAATAACTTTTACCATTTTTACATCAAATAAAGCATTTATAAAAAAATTATTTGCAAAGAAAACACAACAAAATAACCAACTTTGTTAATAATCACATAAGAATCAATATGCTTCATAAAAAACATGAAATCCATCCAATTATTCAATACATCAAATAACTCAATTTTTACCATGTTCATGCATGAAAATAAAGATTACCAAAGTCTCTGAGGCCAGTTGTTGTGAAAACTTATACAGGATCTTGTTTATTTTCATGTAAATCTAATATTAAACACATTAATATAAGATAGCCTAGAACATGTTTCTATAATTGAATTCTATGAATACCAAAATTTCGCTTGAACGAGGCCCTTGCCTCGTGACCCTCAAAATATAGGTTTTGGATGGAAATAGTCTCGCCCACACGCCCTTGTGTCTCATGCCCAGGGGCCTCGCGGACACCGTCTCGCCCACACGCCCCTGCGTCTCACGCCAAGGGGCCTCGTGGACACCGTCTTGCCCACACGCCCCTGTGTCTCGCGCCAAGGGGCCTCGCAGACACCGTCTCGCACACACGCCCCTGCATCTCATGCCAAGGGCCTTGCGGACACCGTCTTTCCCACACGCCCCTGCGTCTTGTGCCAACGGGCCTCGCGTACACTGTCTCACCCACACGCCCCTGCGTCTCGTGCCAAGGGACTCGCGGACACCATCTCACCCACACACCCCTACGTCTCGCGCCAAGGGGCCTCGTGGACATCGTCTCGCCCCTGCATCTCGCTCCAAGGGCCTCACAGACACCGTCTTGCTCACACATCCTTGCGTCTCGCTCCAAGTGGCCTCACGGGCACCATCTTGCCCACACGCCCTTGCATCTCCTGCCAAGGGCTTCGCGAACACCGTCTCACCCATACGCCCCTGCGTCTCCTACCAAGGGGACTCGTGAACATCGTCACGCACCATGGCCTCCACCTCGCGTCAAGGGCCTCACCCTCACACCCTTACATCTCGCAAGGCTCTCGCCCTCCATGCTCCTTGGGGTCGTAACTTCCATGAGGACCCAAAAAGACTTCAACATATAAAGGGTAAGAGAATAGGATGCATTGTGAGGATGAAAACCCATGCATGACCAGAAGAGCACATACGTGTGAGGAGTGCACATACAAGTGGTGAACCTTGTCCACTCCATGTACGAAAGACGTACGGAGGTACGGCCCTGAAAACCCCAAATGACAGACCCTAACTCAATGCCAAACAAGTAGTGGTCGTACGTGCAAGGTACCTGACGTGGTCCTTCCCAACCAGCTTCTGACACTAAACGTATAGTGGAGGTACAACCAAGTACTAGAATTGAGGGGCACCCGTAGACCCTTTGCGTGTACTGGAGCCGACCACCACGATCTCGAAACCACTACCTGTTAGGAAAAATAATATTGCCTCAATGGAAATGGTAAGATAATATTACAACTCTAGACAATATATTACAAATAAATATTGATTGATTAAAATGTGTTACAACTCTATGACAAAAGATACATGTAAATATAAAGAAAGAGGTAGAAGATGATAGAAATAGAAAATACAACTCTAAGACAAAATATACAAATAAACTAGAAGTAGTATAATGAAAAGATATAGATGAGATTACAACTCTAAAACAAAAGATACATGTAAAAGAGTGAATAATAGAAGAAAAGAAAAGCAATAGAATAAAAGAACAAGAATAAGAACAATGAACAAAGAACTCTCACTCACACAACCAAAGTGAAGAGTATTGGGGATCACCAACTTGAACAAGGTTTGAAACCGTTGTCCAAAAGCTTATTTCCCCCTAACTCAAGCACTAAGGGATCTCTCACAGATTTTGGAAATGCTTTCTGGAATTATCAAGCCTCAAGGTGTTTCTAGCCAAGTGCTTTAGTGGATAGAAATGGTGTGTCTTACAAGTGAGCATTAGGCTCCTATTTATAGAGTTTAGAGACACCCTTTGAATTTCAAATTCCACCAACCCCCATGGCTGTTACCAATGATTAATTGGGTGTTTTATGGAATTAAAATAGAGAATTGGGAGTTACTAAGCTGTTGGAATCGTTCAAAGTTGGATAAAAAACCGAAATTATAGAAGCTGTCAGCCATTAGGGCCGCGGTGCTAGTTCCAGGCGCCGCGGCCCTCAGTCAATTTCAGCAACACATTTTTTCAATTTTTTCCAAAACGTTCCAATTTATTCCCACTTGATTTTGTAACTTCCATACACAATATGGGAGTTAAAATCACATCTCTATCAGCCATTTCTCATATGGCTTTAAGAAATTCATCTCAATATTGTGTAACAACAAATCTACACAATAATGGGTGATATTTAGGAGTTACAAATTTGTGATGAATTTGTAACACCAAACATGTTACATGTTTGGATATTTCACATATATCCAAATAATGTAACTCTCTATTATATGTTACAATATGTGACACTCTATGTCACATTTATTTAATCTAAAACATTATATTATAAAATAATATAATATTACATTATATTATAAAATAATATAACATTCCCCCACTAGATTAATTAGTTATCTATTGTAACACTTATTTAATCAATCATTATATTAAAAATATAACATATCCCCCACTTGATTAAATAAGAACTCTCTCTTATAGGAGTCATTGCATTGATGCATAAAGTAAAGTGTTTTTCAACTTGAACTTTACTATAGTGTAATTATCACAAAATTTGTCGAAAATTTGGTTGCACTAGGCATTGAACCATCTTTTCATGATGACAAATCGGTGATAATACACACACCTTTGCGATGTTCACTTGAGACCTCTATGTCTCGCTTCGCACCGTTAATGGCCATGTGCACTTTCCATTCATGGACGTTCTTGAGAATACTCCCAATTCTCATGAGAGGCGGCACCACCCCTAGGTCCATATAGGTAGAATTCTTACAGTATTTTGTTACCAAAAATACTTGTCTTTACAAGACTGAATTCTATTAAAAAACCTTTCGGTTTTAACCCTCCACTTGGTAACACACAAGTACTCAATATCTCAGATGGGACTTGTTTTGAGTACAACTAATATTCACTTGATTGACTTGTTATTACCTATTGAACCTAACACTAGTTGAATAACTAGTGTTAAGATAGGTTGCCATCAATCGTGAATCTCTTTAGGGAGTTTAAGTCCCATCCCTCGAGATGATGCAGCCACTAAATCCCTCGTTAGTGGCTTAGTGAAAGGATCCGCCAGATTTTCACTTGTTCTCACATAGGATATTGAGATGACTCCTCTTTGAATCAATTCTCTTACATATCCATGTCTTAGACTAATATGTCTAGACTTCCCATTATACACTCCGCTGTATGCTCTAGCCAATGTTGCTTGGCTATCACAATGTATCGATATAGTAGATACATTATCTTTGATTAGGGGAATCTCTATCAACAGATCCCTTAACCATTCGGCCTCTTTGCCAGTAGCAGCTAGAGCTATGAACTCCGCTTCCATAGTGGAATGAGATATACAGGTTTGTTTCTTGGAACCCCAAGAAATTGCACCTCCACCAAGTGTAAATACCCAACCAGTTGTGGACAAGTTGTCCCCAATATTGGATATCCAACTTGCATCTGTATATCCTTCTAATATCGAAGGAAATTTGGAGTAGTGAAGGCTTAGTCCTTTGGTTTTCTTGAGATAACCAATGACTCTTCCAATTGCCTTCCAGTGATCCACACTTGGATTACTTGTAAACCTACTAAGTTTACTTACCGCAAATGCTATATCAGGTCTAGTACACTGGGCAGCGTACATTAGACTCCCTATAGCACTAGCGTACTCCAATTGAGCCACCGCTCTTCCTTCATTCTTCTCTAGTTTTACACTATGATCGAATGGAGTATTGGCATCTTTAACCTTGAGATGGTTAAATTTGTTCAATACTTTCTCAACATAGTGGGCTTGCCCTAATGCAAAACCCCCACTATGTTTCTTTACTTTGATACCGAGTATTGTATCAACTTCTCCAAGATCTTTCATCATGAAGGTTGATGATAGAAACCTCTTCGTTTCTTCTATCCCTTTCATGTTATTACTTAAAATAAGCATGTCATCCACATATAAGCAAACAATGATCACATATCCCTTACAAGTTTTGGAATACAAAACACTTGTCTCCATTGTTATGTCTAAACCCATTAGACATGATGGCTTGATCAAATTTCTCATGCCATTGCTTAGGAGCTTGTTTCAATCCATATAAGGATTTTACAAGTCTACAAACTTTATGTTCATATTTTGGTAGGACAAACCCTTCGGGTTGTTCCATATAGACCTCCTCATTGAGGTCACCATTAAGGAATGCCGTTTTGACATCCATTTGATGAACATACAAGTTGTGTATAGAAGCTAAAGCGAACAAAATTCTTATAGAAGTTGTTCTTGCAACAGGCGCATAGGTATCGAAATAATCGATACCCTCTTTTTGCCTAAACCCTTTAGCTACTAATCTAGCTTTAAAGGTTTGGATAGTGCCGTCAGTGTGGTATTTTCTTCTAAATACCCACTTACACCCAATTGGCTTAGACCCCGGTGGGAGGTCTACCAATTCCCAAGTGTTATTGGAAAGAATGGAATCCATCTCATCATTGATGGCTTCTTTCCAAAATGCACTATCTCTTGATTGCATAACTTCTTTATAAGTCTTAGGATCATCCTCAACGAGAAGTACAATAGGAATTTTCCTAATGACTTCCTCTCTATTTCCTTCTACCATGTAGAATGAAATTCGTTGAGAATCTATCTTATCCACTACTAGACTTTTATGATTTTTAAGCCTTTGACTTCTTCTAGGTTCAAAGGGTTGCTTTACATCCTTTTGAGAATTCTCCTCTTGAGAATCAACTTTGGATGTAGAAGCTTGAGAATTATTCTCATATAACAAATTCTCCTTTAGAGATGTTGAAGCTTGAGAATTGTTGTCACATAACATATTCTCAAAGAATTCAACTTCTCTAGATTCAATCACAATATTAGACTCTAAGTCTAATAGCCTATAAGCTTTACTATTGTTGGCATAACCAACAAAAACACACTTTATGGCTCTTGAGCCTAACTTTGTTCTATTAGGTTCGGTTTTCTTGCAATATGCAAGACACCCCCACACTTCGAAGTACCCTATGTTGGGTTTTCTTCCTTTCCATAACTCATATGGAGATATCTCATTTTTCTTCATCGGTATTCGATTAAGAATGTGACAAGCGGTTAAAAGCGCTTCACCCCATAAGTTGAAGTTCAACTTAGAAAACACCAACATAGAATTTATCATCTCTAGATAAGTCTTATTTTTCCTTTCGGCAACACCATTGTGGTGTATAAGGTGCAGTGCACTCATGAATTATACCATTTTCTTCACAAAATGTATTGAATTCATTAGAGAAGTACTCTCCTCCTCTATCACTTCTTAGCACCTTAATCTTTTTATTTAGTTGGTTTTCAACTTCTAATTTATACAATTTAAAAGCATCAAAAGTCTCATCTTTATGCTTTAAAAGAAACACATAGGTATATCTACTAAAATCATCTATAAAAGTAAGAAAATACCTTTTACCACCTCTAGTTAAAACACCATTTAATTCACAAAGATCACTATGGATTAAATCTAGTAAATTAGATGATCTTTCTACACTAGGAAATGGTTTCTTAATCATTTTTGCCTTAACACATGTTTCACATTTACCATAGTTTTTAATATTGCATGCAATCATACCACATTTTACTACTCTTTTCATGGTTGAAAAACCTATATGCGATAGTCTAAGATGCCACAAAAATAAAGAATCATACTCAACAATATAGGCGGAATTAACATTTTTATTGATAACATTGAAAGTTACATCATTGGTGCACAATTTAACCATACCCTCACAAGAGTACCCCTTTCCCAAAAATACATTTGATTTGGTAAGTATAAGTTTACCGGACTCAAAAACGGCTTTAATGCCGGGCTTGCCAAGCAAATCACCACTTACCAAGTTTCTACTCATTTCGGGAACATAAAGTACATTCACTAATGTAACTTTCTTGCCGGAGGTGAAGTAGACATCAATAGTACCTTTGCCAAGTACCTTGGATTTGCCCTCATTGCCCATTTGTATCTCATGGTTGCCCTTTGACTCTTCAAAGGTCTTGAATAATGATTTGTCATAGGTGACATGGACGGTGGCACATGTGTCATACCACCACCCTTTCACCTTGCCTTGGACCGCATTCACCTCACTAAGGGTAGCAACTATGTTTTCCTCTTGAGTTGCGTTCACCTTAGGTCCTTGTTGGTCTTTTCTATGCTACACTCTCTAGCATAGTGACCCTTTTTCCACACACAAAGCAAGGACCTTTCTCGCCCTTAAACTTGTTTGGGTTGGTTTTTGGACCCAAAGGTTTCTCATTACCCTTTTTCCCTTTGTTTTTGGGATGTTTTGGTTGTGACACCGCATTTGCTTTGGAAGTCTCTCCATTAGACCCCTCCACAAGTTTATCTCTACATATCGATTCCTCTTCGATTCGAATATGCTTTTGGATCTCCTCCAAAGAATAATCCTCATTTTTATGAAGGATTCTTTTCCTATAGCTCTTCCAAGTTGGTGGTAATTTAGCCACTATAGCACCAACTTGAAAGGCCTCGGGAAGCTCAATATTTAACACTTTCAATTTATTAACAATAATTTGCAATTCATGAATTTGAGGAAGAATAGGTTTATCACCAAAAAATTTGAAATCGAAGTATTGAGATATCAAAAAAATTTTGGTACCTTCCTCTTCCGCCTTAAACTTTTTCTCAAGTGCATCCCATATCTCCTTTGCCGATTTGGTCTCGGTGTAGAGGTCATAGAGCCTATCGGATAGGGCGTTGAGGATATGACCCCTACAAAGAAGATTGTCCTCCTCCCTCTTCCTTCTCTTCTCCACCTCCTCGGGAGTGTCTTTGTCGGATGGCTCGGCTAGAGGTGCCAAGGAAGACTCAAGGATGTAGGCGATTTTGAGAGTGGTTAAAAGAAACCTCACCTTGTCTTGCCACCTAGTAAAATTGGATCCATCAAACCTATCCAATCTCACTAGGTCTTGGTTCATGATTTTGATTGTCTCCCCTTCCATTGAAACAAAAAGGGATAAGCTTTTGAATGTTAGGAAAAATAATATTGCCTCAATGGAAATGGTAAGATAATATTACAACTCTAGACAATATATTACAAATAAATATTGATTGATTAAAAAGTGTTACAACTCTATGACAAAAGATACATGTAAATATAAAGAAAGAGGTAGAAGATGATAGAAATAGAAAATACAACTCTAAGACAAAATATACAAATAAACTAGAAGTAGTATAATGAAAAGATATAGATGAGATTACAACTCTAAAACAAAAGATACATGTAAAAGAGTGAATAATAGAAGAAAAGAAAAGCAATAGAATAAAAGAACAAGAATAAGAACAATGAACAAAGAACTCTCACTCACACAACCAAAGTGAAGAGTATTGGGGATCACCAACTTGAACAAGGTTTGAAACCTTTGTCCAAAAGCTTATTTCCCCCTAACTCAAGCACTAAGGGATCTCTCACAGATTTTGGAAATGATTTCTGGAATTATCAAGCCTCAAGGTGTTTCTAGCCAAGTGCTTTAGTAGATAGAAATGGTGTGTCTTACAAGTGAGCATTAGGCTCTTATTTATAGAGTTTAGAGACACCCTTTGAATTTCAAATTCCACCAACCCCATGGCTGTTACCAATGATTAATTGGGTGTTTTATGGAATTAAAATAGAGAATTGGGAGTTACTAAGCTGTTGGAATCGTTCAAAGTTGGATAAAAAACCGAAATTATAGAAGCTGTCAGCCATTAGGGCCGCGGTGCTAGTTCCAGGCGCCGCGGCCCTCAGTCAATTTCAGCAACACATTTTTTCAATTTTTTCCAAAACGTTCCAATTTATTCCCACTTGATTTTGTAACTTCCATACACAATATGGGAGTTAAAATCACATCTCTATCAGCCATTTCTCATATGGCTTTAAGAAATTCATCTCAATATTGTGTAACAACAAATCTACACAATAATGGGTGATATTTAGGAGTTACAAATTTGTGATGAATTTGTAACACCAAACATGTTACATGTTTGGATATTTCACATATATCCAAATAATGTAACTCTCTATTATATGTTACAATATGTGACACTCTATGTCACATTTATTTAATCTAAAACATTATATTATAAAATAATATAACACTACCATCTATAGGCTGCATATGCAGGGTCATGTCCCATTTATGTTACAATATGTGACACGCTAATTTGAAATAAGGAGAAGAAGAGAGCTTGAAGAGCTATATCCATAGGTTCAATATGGAGCAGCCAAAGTAAGAAGCCTAACCCGTGGGGAGTTAAAAATGGCCATTACAGTCGGGGTGCGCCCGGGTAGTAAGCTGTGGGATAACATGCTAAAGAGGGAGGTCACTAACTTAGAATATTTCTACGAACGGGCGCAAAAGTACATTCGTGTCAAAGACTGCCATAAGAACCTGAAGGCGTCACTTGTCAAGCCCTCAGCCCCTGAAGGTTCGAATGACGCAAAAAATAAAAGAGTGTACGAAGGGCCAAGAGATGACCACCAGAGGAAGCGCAAACACAAAGGTAACCCTAGGAAAACATCCCACACCTTCTACACTGACATGACATATACTAGGGAACATATCATCGTAGCGAACGAGAATCAGATCCCTTTCAGGAGACCCCCACCAATGAAGAGAGATTGGTCAATGATAGATCCTGAAAAGTATTGTCAGTATCATAAAGACATTGGACACACCACGATGGAATGCACTCATTTAAAGGTGGAAATTGAAGAACTCATACGTAAGGGGCACTTAGGAAGATACATCCAAAGCAAAATGAAAGACCAGATGATAGACCACCCTCGCCATGAGCATGAGATGTAGCCTCAGAGGTGCAAGGAGAGGTGAGGACAATCTTCGGAGGACCAAGATTCGGAGGAGAATTGAGAAAGGGGCGAGAAAGATACACCAAGGAAGCCAGACAAAGTCCACCCCCATGCATGTTAAGCTTAGAAAAACGACCCCCGAAAAACTTTAAAGGGGAGTATGATTCAATAAACCTTCACCGAAGAAGACGTACGGGGTGTGCATTTTCCACACAATGACCCCTTGGTATTAAGTGTACAGCTGGCAAACATGAAGGTGCATCGGGTTCTGGTAGATAATGGGAGCTCCGTATACATCCTATATCGCCTAGCCTTAGAGAAGATGGGACTGGGCATCAGGAACCTAAAGCCCTGCAACACCTCCCTGTATGGGTTTACAGGAGACTCGATACAGCCCCTAGGCACAATTTAGTTAGCCCTCACCACGGGAGAGCCGCCCAAACAGACCTCTGTAATGAAAAACTTTGTCATAGTAAGTTGTTCCTCGGCCTTCAAAGCGGTATTAGGGAGACCCTCCCTGAGAGAATTGAAGGTCGTAACCTCAGTATACCACTTGGCCATAATATTCCCTACTCTTGGGGGGTAGCGAGCATGAAAGGGGAACAAAAAGAAGCAAGGGAATGTTTTAACACGTCCCTCCGCACGGTCATGAAACCGCCAGAACCTATGGCGATGGTAGTGCATGGGAGCACAAACCCGCATGAGTTAAACCCTAGATTTACTAAGGAGATCAGAACCGATGGTTGTGCATACGCGCCTGAGAGGGAACGTCGGGTAAAGCTCCACTTTTAGTACGGTAAATCAAAAGGGTTACCATAGTTAGCCTCCCAACATAGTTGTGAGTCCTCCCCTTAGAAGCAGCTATGAATTAGAGGAGTAACCTAGATGCCCTAGTATGTAGTAGGAACAATGTTGCCATAGATACCTATGTACTCTACTCATTTTTAATGAATATGTTTCTTATTGGCATGTCACACTCCTCATTTAGGTGAGCACGTATCTAACTCTCGTGTACCTATCACCAATTGAAATTATCAAAGTGCATGAGTGAAATGAACAAAATGCCCGACGAGATAAATCTTTCCAACCACTTGAGGGGCAGAGTATGCAGCCAAAAAGGGTCCTAAAAGAGACCCTTATAAAAAAAATAAAGAAGAAAACCTTACAAGGCATCTCTTGAGTTCATGAGGATTAGCTACCCTTATGAACATCAAGAGAGTCAAAAGGTCCTACAGGAAGAACCACCTAATAAAGGTCGATACCTCCACGAGAGGAAAGGCCTCAGGAAGAGCATCCACTAATAAGCCTAGAGCGGCCACCAAGCCGTCTAGCCAAAAAGGGTCCTAAAAGGGACCTTTGTAAAAATAGTACTATGCATAATGACGAGAAGGACGCTTCTCGCAAAAAATAACAAGTGCGTGCGAAAATATATAAAAGGATAGTTGTTTACCTAAAAAAGGGCTACCTGATGACGTGGCAGAATTAGCCTACATGTGGAATACACATGGCAGTTTAAGTGAGTATAATCTGTTCGACCATCGACCAGAAGATCATTGGTTCATCAGACATCATATTTATGGGCGACCAATCTGGTCGTATCTTTTCATCTATTTCCTTTAGATATGTAATCTTATAATTACATATTAATTGTAATTTCCATTATTATTTAGATACGTCTGTATTATATGTAATTAAGGCCCATTGGCCCAGGTAGAACTCCTTGAGCCTATAAATACGAATCAAAAGGCTCAAGAGAGGGGACTTTTGAACTTCGAAATTCTAAGAGAGAAATAGAGTGTTTTTATCCACGATAATTGTATTCATCTAAAAGCTTGTGAAACTCATGAACCCTAGTTCATTGATCACAGTTCTTGGAAATATACATCAATAAAAACACTAAGTGGAGGTAGGTTGTTACCATTTTTTGGGGCCGAACCACTATAAATCTTTTGTGTCATTTATCTTTTCGTCTTGATTTGATCTTATTTTCTATCATTTTACTTGACTCCGTGTCGTTGACCAATTCGAGGGTCAACAATAGCCAGAACCCAAAGGGTCAACATATCCTTACAAATAAAATCAAGGTGAACCAAAGAGACCATTACTACCGATCCAAATAAAACTTCATTGAGTTATTAGAAAAAATAGAGACCTATCGAACCCCTTTTACTCCTGCATACAGGAGTGGCTCAAAAGGACCTCAAGCATAAAGAAACAAAAACAAAATATCACATATATATATAAAATAAAAAATTTGTGATAATGTTGCAGGATAAATTCGGCACCAACCACAACAGCACTTAAAAAAAATGAAATCTTAAGGCCTCCCGCCGCGAGCATTCGACTCGGCTGCCTTGGCAACGACATGGTCATCAAAGGAGGAGAAATCGAAACTAGGATTCTGCCTCCACATTCCATAAGGGTGTGCTCTATGGACTTATACTTAACCTCTGCCAAATCAACCTCCAAGAGGGTGACCCTCTTTCGCAACGCCTCAGCCTGAGCTTCCACTCTCTTCTTCTTATTGGATGATGAAGAGGCCTTCGCCAGGGCTTTCTCCAGCTTAAGGTTGACATCGGCAAGTTGTCCCTCGAGCTCCTGAACTCTGACCCCTAGATGATCCCTTTCAGCATTTGATGAAGATAGGTCCTGTGCCGAGTCTACAAAGTGTTGAGCCACCAGAGAAGCCTGGAAGGAAGCAAAATGTGAGCAAACAAGGAACCCAAAACACAAAAAAAAACCGATGTAAGACGCATGAACTCACCCAAGTTGTGGAGTGCACAAGGGTCTCCCCAAGCTCCGCCATGGTAAAATTCTCGAGATCTCTCCACTTAGTCTCGGAGATACCCTCGGCAACTCGGGCATACCTTCGCACATAAGGGGCTGATGTGCAACCTACCCAGGAAGTCCCCTCCAAATCAAGAGTGCATGGGTGAACAGGGACAGATGACCCAGTCACCGAGCGAGGAGGAGGCACAGGAACATCAGACGAAGGGTACGTTGAATAGCCATGACTAGCGGGGGCATCAGGAAGATTATCAAATTCATCGAAGAAAGGTATAACAAAGCGCCCTTGCATGGACTGTGGACCGCGGGAATGAGAAGTCATGTCGCGATCCGTAGGAGCAGAAGAGGGGCGCCCTCTAAAGGCTGGAGATAGCCGAGTTGGACGTTTATATTCAGGTGAAGCCTCCTTAGGCACCCATTCAACATCACCCTCATCCGAGTGAAGTTCTGCCGAAGTTGCCTTCTTCTTTCGCTCAGAAATGTGCCATAGCAGGTTGGGCTCTGAAACCCTGGATAGACCATAGTAATTGAGGTTGGCCACAGTAAGGAGATGGGCAACCATTTTTGTTGCAGGGTCTACATCAAGGAAGACATCTACCGGCACCGCCTCTGACTCAGGAACGTCGGGGATACTGAAACTATTTGAACAATCAATTCAGTTATCAATATAAGTATATGTTCCACAATAGCAAACTCAATATAAAAGGAAAGACTTGAAGTGCTTACTTGGAGATGAGAGGAATTTTTTGCGGACAAAAAGGGGACCTTTCATAATGAAAAAATCTTGCTTCCATATACCCAGGTTAGAAATGGAACCCTCTATCAAAGAGACCTGAGAGTTGGCTTTCTATAAAAAGTAGAAGCCTTTAGATTTAGGAGTGGGCATGATATTGTACATGAAATGCACCTCCTGGGTCGTGGGAGCGCGACCGTTAAGCTTCATAAATGCCATATACAAGCAGCTTAAGGTCAACCAACTGTTGGGTGCCAGCTGAAGTGGAGCAAGGTTAAAGTGATTCAGGACCATGACGAAGAACGGGTGTAGGGGAATGGTCCCACCCGCCTTCAAAATATGTTCGCTCATAGCGACATAGCCCTGGGGGGGATTATTAGCTCGGCATTTATCGAATGGTACATATAGCTTGTACTCCTTGCTAATGTGGTTTTTCTCGGACAACTCCAATAGCCTGTTTTCTGACACGTTGGAAATGATGGTGGACGCCAATAAAGGACTGGATTCCAACTTCTTAGGAGCAACCTGTCATCTCATTCTCTTTGACATGTCTGCAAAACCAAAGGAAAAAGGTGAGGTCAAAACAGAGCACTTTACCCTCCATTTTCTTCTTGCGTGAGTTTTCCATCGAGACATTGAGTGTAGAAACATTAAACACAGGTGGATTAAGGACAAGGGTTAAGGGGAACCAGGGGTGACCTCGGGGCTACTATAGGGAGAACACAGGGCTAAGGGTTCAGGAGGGAGGTTTCCCTCCATGAACTCTAGCACCATTTGTAGGTCAAGAAGGCTCACTGTAAGGCTTGCAATGTGATCATTAAGATCAAAGGAGAAAGGGACTCTATCACCCCTCAAAACCGAGTATATCTCGCTCTCCACCACCCAGATCTTATGCCTAAGCTCGGCCATGCATTCAAGGTGACATATATGGGCCCTCCTCAATGTGTCGTAGTTTTGGTAAGGGTTGTTTTCGGGGGACCCTGAATCTGAGGACAAGTCTACAAACTCGACCCCCGGAGGAATGCTAGGCAACCCCTCACATGCCATAAAGTCGCATCTCATTGGTGATGTGGGTGCAAGTGTATGTGGAAAATGTACTACAAAACACAAAGGAATAAGCTCAAAACCTCTAGACACAAGTGCTCAAAACAACTAATTACGGGGTGCAAGGGATGGTATATGTGCTAATGGGAGCATATACATAAATTAGCTCACGAAGAGCTCCGACTGAGACAGCCCTTCCCAAGTAACGCTAATTTAGACCCATTAAGCACAAGAAAGGGTGAAGGCGTACCTTGAGCAGGTAAAGTCGTGCACCGTCGCAGCTGTAGAAATATCAGGGGTCAAAAGTACACCCCTACAAAAAGAAAGGAGATAAATGTTTAAGTCTCCTAACACATATACATATATTTATATGTATATATAAATGGAAAAGAAAGACAAAGTGCCTTTATGAGGGATAGAACCACTCACCTCTTGGAAGCTTTGAAGACAAAAGCACCACCAAGCTAAGAGGAGTAAGTGTAGAAATTATCCTTGAGAAGAAGACCTATTTCTAGGAGGCTCAAACTCATCCTAGCCATTGAAGTCAATATTTGATCTATGGTCAAGAATGAAGCCAAACACCCGCATTGGGATCCGCGAAGCTAAATGATAGGTTCACATTTACTCTCAAGGAATGATGAGGATCACCATCCCAAAGTGTGTTACTTCACACTACCAAACCAAAGAAACACACCAACACCACAAGGGGCTTGAAGGCACCATACCAAATAGTCTATCAGAGCACCTAAAAGCCCTCCCATAGACTTGGGGGCAAGTGTGAATACTGAAATTCTACTTGAACGAGGCCCCTGCCTCATGACCCTCAAAATATAGGTTTAGGATGGAAATAGTCTCGCCCACACGCCCCTGCGTCTCGCGCCCAGGGGCCTCACAGACACTGCCTCGCCCATACACCCCTGCGTCTCATGCCAAGGGGCCTCGCGAATATCATCTCGCCCACATGCCCCTGCATCTTGTGCCAAGGGGCCTCGCAGACACTGTCTCGCCCACACGTCCTAACGTCTCGCACCAAGGGCCTCGTGGACATCATCTCACCCACACGCCCCTTCGTCTCACGCTAAGGGGCCTCGCAAACACCATCTCACCCACACGCCCCTTCGTCTCACGCTAAGGGGCCTCGCAAACACCATCTCGCCCACACGCCCCTACATCTCGCGCCAAGGGCCTCGTGGACACCGTCTCGCCCACACACCCCTGCGTTTCATGCCAACGGGCCTCGCGGACACCGTCTCGCCCACACGCCCCTGCGTCTTGCGCCAATGGCATCGCAGATACTGTCTCGCCTACATGCCCCTGCGTCTCGCGCTAAGGGGCCTCGTGGACACCTTCTTGGCCCTACGTGCCGCGCCAAGGGCTTCCCAAACACCGTCTCACCCACACACCCTTGCATCTCGCACCAAGGGGCCTCGCGGGCACCGTCTTGCCCACACGCCCCCGCGTCTCGCGCCAAGGGCCTTGCGAACACCTTCTTGCCCATATACCCCTATGTCTCACGCCAAGGGGCCTCGCGAACACCATCTCGCACCATGGCCTTTGCCTTACGTCAAGGGCATCGCCCTCACACCCTTACATCTCATGAGGCTCTCGCTTTCCACGCTCCTTGGGGTCGTAACTTCCATGAGGACCTGAAAAGACTTCAACATATAAAGGGTAAGAGAATAGGATGGATTGTGAGGATGAAAACCCGTGCATGACCAGAAGAGCACATACGTGTGAGGAATGCGCAGACAAGTGGTGAACCTTGTCCACTCCATGTACGAAAGACGTATGGAGGTATGGCCCTGAAAACCCCAGATGACAGATCCTAAATCCACGCCAGACAAGTAGTGGTCGTACGTGCAAGGTACCTGATGTGGTCCTTCCCAACCATCTTCTGACATTGATATTAAACATATAGTGAAGGTACAACCAGGTACTAGAATTGAGGGGCATATGCAGACCCTTGGCGTGTACTAGAGCCGATGACCACGATCTCGACACCACTACCATCTGTAGGCTGCATATGCAGGGCCATGTCCCCGGGGACCACCATGTACAGTGAGCCAATAGTGCTCTACTATAAATATGACCTCCCTTCACCTAAAAATGGGGTCGAATTTTCGGGGAATTTTGTAACCAGTTATTGCTAATGAAAAGAGATATTCAACATTCTCTCTATTCTTCACTCTAGAATTCCAGCATTTACATTTTGTATTCTACAAATCATAAGGAAGTTTGCTTGAAGTTTGGTCAGTTTAAGTTCATCTCTTTTACAACTCAAAAAGTTCTTAATCTAACTTAGTTGACGAATTCTTACCGTCAACAAATTCAAACAGAAATAATGATAATAACACTTACATTATGTGCAGCAGAATGAATAAGTCTTTCGTTCAGTTTCTCTAACCCTTGAGTCCTTTCTGTCGCAGGGTATCACCAAGAAACTGAACCGATCTTAAATTTCTTCACAGTCTTCCAAAGTATCCTTAGAATCACCTAGACTAGAGTGGGTGATTCTCAACACATTAGATAGATACAAAGAGAAGAAGAATAGAAGAGAATATTGAGGCTTAGAAAATGACTTATGCTATAGAGAGAATCTAAAACCTAGAGCATCAAGAATAGATCTTATGATATTCTCAAAACAAGTCTTTCAAAAATTTTCTTTCAACTCTCACTCATTCCTTTTATACACTTAATTAGGTCATTTATTTTAATTAAAAAATCAATAAAATAATAGATAATATCAGCCATTAGGTCGAAATTATCATGGACTTTAGGCATGTGAAATTTCTCATTTAATAATAAGCACATTGGACTTAAAATCAAGACTTGTATTATTTTCTATTAATTAATTAATTAATTAATTAAATCCTTTATCAAATTAATTCTTTATAATTTGAACCTTGATTTAAACTTATTTATTAATTTTGACACCAATTTGTCTTAATTAATAAATCTATCCTAAAATCTCTTTTCTTCTCTAAATTGTATAACTCTGTGAAACTATCCAAAATTGACCTGGTTAACTTTGATAATTAAATCAATTAATCGAGACTATCTAGATGATTTTATCCAAGGTACAGTGGGGATCATGGGCCTATGAAATCAAGCTCCAATAATTTAACAAATAAATTTACTAACTTATAAATTCCTCGTGACTCCACTAAAGACTCAAAATTGCACTCTTGAATTCATAGAACACTCTATAACAAATATAGATACATTATTAGTTATCTATTATTACAACCATAATTATCACTCAATCCTCTATAGACGTTCTAGAATGAAATGGGACTAAAATATCATTTTACACCTCATTGTATTTTATCCTTAAAACACTTAGTTCCTTGTCAATGATATTTCAGCAAACTAATATTAATTACTGAAATGAGATCTTGATCATTTAGTACCTTGAACCAAACTAAAAGGAAACCATCGTTTTACTTCTTCATCAGAAGCTATAGATGTTCATATCTATAATTAACACACCCACTCAATTATACTACTAAGTTCCCAAGATGTAAGTATGGGCTAATCCGTAGGGTAAGCTGGTAACGAACAAGTCAAAGAACTCAAATAATACAATCAGTTAGAATACTAACCACTCATAATTGAGATTGAATTGACCTATGGTCAACTATATGATATGACTAGAATAGATAATAACAAATACATCTGATCTTATCTAGTTTACTAATGTTCTTGAAAGAACATAACACTACAATGTTTAAGTAGATCATATCGTAGATTGGCAAGTCGGTGTAAATCATGTGCACTGACTAATCTTAGGACTAACTTATGTTTGAACATATAATCATATTTATATTCCACTGTGATTACGTCACTATATTTATGATTTGTTAAATGCTCGGGGTTTAATAGAAGTTGATATTAAACAGTAATCATGAAAATAAAACATGTGAGCAAAGTGATTGACCAAGTCAAAAATTTATTTCTATTATTTTATTGATAATAAAATGAGATTACAAAGAAATTGAGTTTTTATTAGGGCATAAAACCCCAACAATAATTTCCTAAGGAGGCTCCTGATAGTGCAGTAGAAGTTGATTTTCATACCAAGGTACTTGTTAGTGTTGGTGATTTTTTTAGAAAAATATTATTATTTGTTTGAAGTTTATAAGTTTGAAAGTATGAAAGAAAATAATTCAGAAGAAGTTGGACGTTCTGTTAAGGAAACTACTGGAGTTGATGAAGGGAAAAAGGCTGTAACGACTCAAAAATGCTAATAGGGTTTAGTACCTGGGTTAGCGTGCTGGGAGGGCATAATTGGATATATGTGTGTGTTTAATTGGTTAAATGCGTGACTATGTGGAAAGCATGATTTATATGATTATGTGAATATATTACATCCATGTTAATAAGTATTAGATATGCATATGGGCCCTTTACCGCTTATAAGGGCATATTTGCAATTTTGGCTAGTTAAGGGCATGAATATGATTATATGTGATAAATGATTGAGACCACATTATTATGTGGATATATTTGCAGTATATGGCTCGAGATGGTCCTAGTGAGCGGATTAGCGAAATAGTCACTGTGGGGTTTAATACCCGGTTCGGGGGGAGCCTAGGGGTATTTTGAGAATTTTGAGAATATTTGGGATTTATTGATTAATGGATAGGTAGTTGATAATTAGTTGGTCACGACGGGACTAATTGGGAATTTCTAGGAGGACTCGAGGAATTAGCAGGAATCGGGATTAATGACCATTTTACCCTTAGAAGTAATTAGAGGGCTGGGTTAGTGTCAATGGAAAATTGGTCTTTTGGTTAGGGGATAAGGTTGATTAACTCAGAGGAATACTTAGGCAGAACTAGAACACTCTCAACACTTCCCTCCTCTCTCTCTCTCTCTCTCATGCACGATCTCCTTCTCTCTCTTTTGGGCTTGGAAAATATTGAAGTTTTGGAGGAGAAAACTCAGAGAATTGAGCTGGGAACTTGGAGGATATTAAGCTAGGATTAGTCAGAGGATTGCTGAGGAGTTAAGCTACAATTGAGGTAAGGTTTTAGGTCCTTAATTGTGGAAATTCTATGTTGTTCTTCTACTGGGAATTTATATTATTAGGTAGAATTTGACTGGGTTTTATGTGATGAATTATTTTTGGTTGGGATGGTAGTTTCAGTAGAGTTTTTTTTTTATATATTTTATGCTTATGATATATGATTAAGGGTCCTAGACTCGTTTCTGGACATGGTACGGGTCTGGGAGTATGACTGAGGTTGAATTTTTAGGAGTTAGCTGGGGAAAAACGCTAGAGAAAGAGAGAATTTTTGGGTTTGGGGCCTCGGTTCGTGGCCCGCGTGTTTTAAGGGGTTGGATGCCTATGTTCGCCAGGTGCGCCGCGACCTGGAGGGGTGGAAGTCATGGCCCGTTCCCTCCAGTTGGGAGGGCTGGGCCTCTGTCTGAGGAGCGGGTCACGGCCCTTATGGGCAAGTCGCGGCCCTAAAAGGGAAACTAAGGGCAAACAAGGTTTTAGGCTTGGGGATTCAAACCTAAGCGCTCGGGACGAATTCTACTACCCAGTTTAGTAGAATTCGAGTTCCGGGAAGCTAATATTTATTCCCTAAACATTTATTTGGATTAGAAATTGATAGTTACCCATTGTTATTGTGACTAGGATTATCGTTAAGGCTTAGGACTGAGGATTGTGCTCGGGACCGCTCTTAATTTATTGCTCGGGATTCGAGGTAAGAAAATTGCACCCGTGTGATTGTCATTGGGACCAAGATTCCCTATAATTAAATATATGCATTCTGTGGGTTATATATCTGTTATGTGGAATATGAAAGTACGACCTAAGGGTGTCAGGGCTGATGATAAGCGCATTGGGCGCAGCTTGGTCAATGTGTGCCGAGGTCAGCTAAATAATTAGAGGACTCAGCCTAAGCGAGCCGGGGTCAGCTAGATGAACAGAGGGCTCGGCCTAAGGGCACCGACCCTAAAAATTTGTGTTACTTATTGAAATTTATGCTTGAAAATACATGTTTACTATTGTTTAGCTTAATGCTCATAATCTACTGAATTATTGAATTAAGGTTGATTTGATTCTACTTCTGCTATATGTATTTGATGTTTTTGGTTTTCTTGCTGGGTCTTGGCTTACAGGTGCTAAATGGTGAAGGTAAAGGCAAAGGAAAACTGGACCAACCATGAGTTGGAGAGCTCTAGGGGCGAAGTGTACATCGTCAGCTGCTCGACCGCCACGGTAGAGGGAAAGTTACAAGAATATAGCTCTAAATTGTATTTTTCCATCAAACTGGCTTTTGTTGTACCAACTTTTGGGGATTGTATTTACAACATATACCTTATTTTTTGGATCCCATGTATCAAACATCTGTTTTAATAAAAATTAACCGTTTATGATCAAAATCTTTTAACCCTATCCTGTTAGTTGACTTTAGGATCACCTTTATGTTCAAACGACTTGATTAGCAAGTCTTGCACTATTCTAAAATACACAGTGTAACGGTCTTGGTTTTCAAGGGTGTTACAAAGCCAATTGATTTTGATAAAGTTTCTAGCCCTGTTTCTCCTGATAGTGGGTGTAATGCCCTAATAATCCAGAACTGTTACATTGTGTAATTAAAATAGCGCTTAACTCGCTAAATGAGTCATTTGGACTTAAAACGTGTAATTGAAGCTAACACAAGGTTTAGGTACTAAATTTTTTTGTCAAACAGTAACTATTTCATTAAAAAGGGTTTAAGTCTTTACATGGGATCCCAAAAAGAGTTTATAACTGTTACAAAACCAAAATGAATACAAAAAGGCCGACCTAAGTGGAAAAATCAGGGTTCAACCGTAGTTCCAGCAAGTAATCTCGGTCGTGGCGGTCGATCAGGCCTTATATGTACACCCGTGAAGCTCTCCAACTCATGGTTGGTCCAGCTTTTCCTTTCTTTTACCTGCACCATCCCGTGAGCCGAGGCTTGGCAAGAAAACATAACCATGCTTATAAATAGTTAATCAAAAAAATTCATAATCATAAATAGCATGCTTGGCAGTTATAACCATACTCAGGCATGCACTTCATCTAAATAAGTAACTATAGAGCCACATTGGGGTCCATTGCCCTATTCCCTGTTAACTAGCCTTAGAGCTAGCTAAGCGTACCTCGAGCTTTTATATTCCAAGTGGCCATAGGGTCGTACAAGCGTATATCACGCTTTTGGGTTGGCCTAGCCACATCGGTCTGCGTTCAGCACGCTATTGCTGCTCTCGACTTATAAGCCGAGCTTTTCAATCAGACATAACAGATAAGCATACATGACTTAACACATATATGCGCAACACAGTAAAACATGTTTAATAAAGCATTCTAAGTACAGTTATAACCATGTTCGATAACTGAGGCTCAAGATCTAACCACAGTCCAAGTGCAGTTTTATTACCTCAAGTCCCGAGTGGATAGCTAATGGTGACCCCGAGTGTGATCCTTTTATCATAAGCCTAATGGTATACCCTAGTTACAACCATAACAAGGAATAACTATCAAGAAACGAACCAATAAAGGCTTTCAAACCAAGTCCTAGCCTCCCCGACCTTGAATCCTTCTAAACCGAGCAGTAGAACCATTCTCGACCCCTTAGGTTTGGGTTCCTACAACCCAAAACCAAAATTGTCCACTTTTCCCCATTTGAGTCGCGGTGCCCCCACAAAAGAGCTATGACGCTTGACTAGGCAGAGAGCATGACCCAAAAATCCCATGTACTTGCGCCGCGGTGTAGCCCACCAAGCGTCGCGGCGCTAAGGAGGTTCAAGGCACCCCTGCCTCGACTGAGTTCATGCGAGTCGCAATGCTTTAAGAACAGCACCATAGTGTGACCCTGCGAACCCAGAATCTAGCAATTTCAAAAATGTAGCTGACCCCAAATCCATCCCAAAACATAGTTGTCAAAAGAATTGCCCATTATAATGGTCTCGGCAGTACAAAAACACAATAGATAACTATTAAAACTCACAAAACCCAGCTGAAACTCAAAATTCAAGAAAAACTTTAGAAACTCCCAAAACTAAAACCAAAAACTTAATAAAACAGAATTACCTTTGCCAAGAATGATTCCCAGTTGTTCTCTAAGCTTAACAACCTCTAAGTTCTCCCAAAGCAGCTCAATTCCCACCAAAGATTACTTCTAAACTTTAGAATTCAAGAACTCTCATCAAAATTCAAAGACTTAATGAGAGAGAGAGAGAGAATGCGTGAGAGAGGAGAGAGAGGGAACTTTTTAGTTTCTGAGTTAATAAACTCGGCTGGGCTAAGTTAATCAAAGGGTCTAAAAGACTAAAAGGCCCTTACTTAATTACTTTCCTCTCAAAGCCCACTAAAGGCAAAATCAACATTTTGACTCTCTAATCCCGCATTATTCACGATTCCTACTTAATTCCATCATATACCAAATACTACTATTTCCCCAAAATACGACTCATACTCCATTGAGTCTTGGTAACTCATTAAATTACCGAAATACCCTCCTTGGCTCACGCCGAGCCGGGTATTAATCCCTGTTGTGACTAGAGTGCTATCTTGCTCAAAATGACTGACTCCTGCTGAATATCTCAAATATATCCACATAATACAATATAACACAGTTATACCCTCAGTGGGTCAAAATTACAAATATGCCAATTTAAATAAAGGCGAGCCTTTTACGCACTTTTAATACACTTAAATATGCATATTCAGTCTTATCACAATATAACTCATGCAATTCACATAATCAAATAAATATTCAATTAAATTACATATTAACACATAATAATCCAATAATGCTTTCCTGACACCTTATTCAAGGCACTAAGCCTTATTAGGAACTTTGGGTGTTACAGTGAGGTAACTGGTTTCTTCTATTTAATAATATGTTGTTAGGTGTAACTTTGTTTTTGTGTAACCAGATTTTGGTGTAACCAGTTTCATTTGGCTTTGGTCCAGAGTTGTGGGATGGATTTATGAGAAGATTTTCATGGTAGTAAGGTAATTGGTTTCTCTAATTTAATAGTATGTTGTTATGTGTAACTTTTTTTAGTGTAACCAGTTTTTGGTGTAAGCAATTTCATTTTGTTTTTGGTTCAGGGTTCTGGGAAGGATTTAAGTGAAAATTTGATGGTGTTTATAGTGGGTTGGAGTTAACAAATATTGAAATTGCAACTGAGGTATTGAAATCAATCCTTTTTTTTTTTACTTTGTATTATTTTATTTAAAAGGGAATTTGTTGTGACTGGTTTTTTTCTTCTTGATTATAGGATTTTGCAAAGAAGGTTGAGTTCAATTCTGAGGGTTTAAGTTTGATCAGATATATATATATATATATATTGATACAGAGATTTTGAAGGTTATTGATAAAACGGTTGAGTATGCAGAAGAAGAAAAGAACTTAAGCAAGAACAATAAGGATGGTTGGAAAGTTGTGGTGGTTGGTGATGCTAATGAAATTCCAGTTGCAATTAAAAAAAAGGGAGCCTAAACCTAGTGCTCATGTTAAATCTTCTTTTGTTACTGAATTTGGCTTGTCTGAAGCCAAAGAATATATGAATAGGAAGGTAGAAGAAGTGCTTATTGTAAGAGGGTTGCTTCCTTTTAAAGATGAAATTGGACACAATATTTCAAATGATGAATGCATGGATTATGTTGTTTGGATTGAGGATAAGATGATTTTTAAAAACAAGTATGTTTTTTTATATATATATATTTATGTTTTTATTATGTATAATTTATTAATAAAGTTATTTGTTTTTTTTTCTAAAAGGAAGAAGAAGTTTTTAGATGCTGATAACATTATCAATCCACCAATGGATTTTAGTTTTGTTAAAATTTCTAAGAATATGTGGCTTTACAAGCTTCAAAATTGTGGGGAGGAGTTGATGGACACGGTAAGTAACCAGGTTCTTGGTATAAATTCTATAACCAGTTTTCTGTTTGATTTAAAATTTAGTTATATTTTTGCATGATGGTGGCGATAAGTAACCAGGTTCTTGTAATAATTTGTGCAATTGGTTTCAATTAGGTTTTGTTTTTTTATAGTTTTGTTCCTTGTTTTGTTACTATTTCAAATTGCTTTCTTTATATTACTTTGATGTTATTTTGTGTGTAACTAGTTTCTTTAATTGTAAGTCATGACTTTTGTTTGTTTATTTGTTTTTTTTTTTTTTTGTAGCATGTCAATGTTTGCTTTTATTATTTGAGGAATAAGATTAAATTCATTGATAGTTTGAACAAGAGGGTTACAACTACAAACTCCTAGTTTGATGCAACTGTTAAGGGTCTATTATGATAACTCTTTGCTAGCCAAATGTGATCCAAGCAGCATTCGCTTAGATCACCAAGTTTCTAACTATATAATCGATGAATATTTGTTTTGTGACACTCCTTGGGTTGATGTGGATCATGTTATTTTTCCCGTACTTGTGAAGGTTCAATTACTTGGATTTTCATACACTTTTGCATAAAGAATAGGATGCTAACTGTCTACAACTCTTTGGTGGGGAAGAAGAATGAGAACAATGCTTTGCCATATGTAAAGGCTTATTCTGTTGTTATACCATATTTCTTGGATTTTCTTGATTTTTATGTTCCTAGGAAAGACCTGGATTTGAATGTGCATCCATATTATGTGGGGAAGAAGAAACCATTGGATTTTAGGTTTGCCAAAGACCTTCCTTCTCAAGAGGACAAGTAAGTAACTGGTTTTTGTAATTTGTTGTTTATTTTTTATTTTTTTTATTTTTTATTTTGTTTATTTTTATTAATTACATTTTGTTTTTTTTTTTATTTTTGCAATGACTGTGGAATATTTGTTATTAAGTTCGCTGATTTGTTTATCTATGGGAAGATTGATGACATCCTGAAGAACATGGTTGCCAAAGTTGCTACCTATCTCGATAATCTTGCTATTAACTTGTATACTCATCGTAAAAAGAAGCGAATTGGTGAGTACAAGACAAAAAATGTGGGTCCGTCGAAGAAATCAAAGAGGAGGAAGAAGAATAACTACATATTTGTAGACTTTTTAAGTTGTAGTAATGACTTTGGCTTTTTCTTTAAAAAAAGTAAATTTATGGTTTGTAACTAGATTTTGTTTTGAACTGTATTGGTTTGTGGGTACTTCTTTTTTCTTTTGGTTAATGTAAAGAACTAGTTTCACTTTTGGGTTCAATATAAAGTTTTTTTTATATTTTTGTTTTATGTTTTTTTTTCAATAAAGTTGGTTAATTTTTTGTTAAAGTTTGAAGATATTATTTTGTATATGTTTTTTTTTTCAAATAGGTGTGTATCATTTTTGGAGAAGTTTGTGTGCTAATGGATAACCGGTTAACGCGGTCTTTGAAATTGTAAGTAGTATGTTACAGGTAACTGGTTATAGTATTTTTTATTATTGTTTTTTATTTTTAAATTTTGAAATATTGTTTGATAAAGTAGAATCATTAATTATTTATGAATTTTTAATGTATTTGAAAAGATAATTGATTAAGTAACTGATTTGTAAATGTTTTTTTAATAGGTGTGTATCATTTTTTACAAGTTTGCATGACGATGGGGTAACTGGTTATTGCAGATTTTGCTAGTGTAATTCAAATGTTACAGGTAACTGGTTACAGTATTTTATTATTATTATTTAATTTTGATATATTTTTTGTTAAAGTAGTAGCACTAATTGTTAATCTTTTTTTGTAAAGATATGTGATTAAGTAACTATTTTTTTTTAATAGGTGGCGTATCATTTTTTCACAAGTTTGTGTGTTGATGGGGTAATCGGTTACTACTGCCTTTTGCTAGTGTAAGTCATATGTTACAGGTAACTAAAGTAACTAGTTGTTGTAAGTATATTTTTTTATTAACTTGTGTGCTGATGGGTAACCGGGAACCTGAGTCGTTGTTAATGCAATTAATATGTTATATGCTTAAAAAAGACACCAAATTCTATAATTGGGAAAATAAATTTCAAAATGTCTGACATTAGCATACAAATGTATTATATCCATTGAATGTATTGAAATTGTAGTCTATGTAGTCTTTACAAACTTATATGTCTAATTTCTTTGCCATTTTTGGGTTTCACACCTTTGGGATTGGTTGATTTCTGCATGTTTTTCTATTGTGTCTTGGTTGCCCGCATCGTCCACATTTAATTTGCACTTTTGGCTCTCCTTTAGATCTAATTCTTTTCCTTCTAGGTCAACCTGGTGGTTTTCTTGTTTTTGGTGGTAGGGAAATTTTGTCTAAAGTCTCTAGTAGTTTCCATTCACTTTCATTTGGCAGGGGATGAACAGCTGACTCATATGTTGCTTTCATAGTTGTAGTTTTGTAGTAATCAGCAACATAATCATATGTTTTCAGTTGTGTTTTTGCAAATATCGCTATTGCATGTGCACATGGTATTTCATCTTGTTGGAACCTGTTGCACTCACATGTTTTCTCAATTAGGTTTACCAGGAAATTTCCTTTGTCTTCTACCACAACTTGGTACAGTATGGTGTTGACTGGAAAGACCTGTTATTTTTTACTAGAGGAATAAATGTTGGAAACTGGTTATTGTGATAATTGCTAGTAACTGGTTACTGAATGTCTTGGAAAATAATATTAAGTTCAAAATTTATGTTAGTTACCTGAAATGTAATGGCTCGAACAAAATTTTCTCTAAGCACAGTTTCAACATCTATTGTTACTTGTGTGAATGTTCCATTTGCTTCGTTTCTATTTTTCCATTCCCATTTTTGAACTAAACTTCGAAGGCCCTCCATTATTATAGTGATTGGCAGCGTTCTTGTAGCTTTCAATGCAGCATTTATTGATTATGCTATATTTGATGTCATCATTGTATATCTTCTTGTTGGAGCATGGCATCTAGACCAAGTGTGATGTCCAATTTTCTGTAAATATGTTCTTATTCGAGTGTCAATCTTGTCTATTTCGCGCATGTAGTGCTCAAATAATTTTAGCATGCACACAAAATTTATGTTTAGGTCCTCTCCATGCACACCAAAATTTACTTTGATGTTGTTTAGTAGGTGGAATATGCATGCTCCATAGAAGGCTTTTTGGTATACATTGTCTACATCATTTTCTATGCTTTAATGCCTATCTAAAATGATTGCTAGACCTATTTGTAAAATCACGATCATGTAACTGGTTATTGATTGGAATTCAAGCAATTGGTTTCATTAATGGAAATGATTATTATTATTTTTAAATTGAAGTTATCATTGTTTTGTTGAATCTATATTAAACCAGGTACTTTTATATGTTTAGTGTGTTTGAATAAAAAATATGAAAAGAAAAACAGAAGTTTTATTGTTTCGTACCTTCTCTTTCTCTATATGTCTCTTTTAGTTTTGTGAAAAATCATAACCATGATGAATCATTTTTAGAATCTCCTATTACAAAGGCTAATGGAAATATGTTGTTGTTGGCATCCATTGTTGAACCAGTGAATAAAGTTCCTCTAAATGATGTCTTTAAGTAAGTTCCATCAATCACAATGATTGGCCTACAATGTTTCCATCCTTTGATGGAATTTTCAAATGCTAGGTACATATGTTTGAAGCGATCTTTATTGTTTATTACCAGGTGCATTATTGTACATGGGTTTGACATTTTTAGCATGTGAAGGTAGATGGGAATTTTCTAGTATGAATCATCTTGGTTTCCTCTTGCCAATTCTAAAGCATTTTGTCTTGCTCTCCAGGATTTTTGATACCCCATTAAAACACCATAATCGTCTAGCATGTTGCTCATGATGTCATTTGGTGTGTGTACTCTCTTTATTGAAATGTATTTTGTTTTGATTAGTTCTCCAATCACATTGCAATTTGTTTGCCTATGGTCTTCCATGATGACGTCCAATGAGCAATTGTGAGTTTTGACATACTTTCTGATTTTAAATGTTTCTGTTTTCTTGAATTTTGAAGCTCGTTGTAACCAGTTACAGTTATCATCCACACATGTAACCAGGTACTCTCTTGGTTCAAATATTTTTGTCTTGAATTGGAAGTTGTGGATCATAGCATAAGAGCATAGTGCAGATTTCAAGAGCTTTTTGTCCTTATAAATCTGTCCTTCTTCAACTTTGAACGCCTTAAGATCAGTTATTATTTATGCCTCTTTTTCTGTTGTTTTTTTTCTATTATCTCTATAATAAAATCAGCAACATTATCAGCTATGTCAGTAATGTTTGGGAAGGTTTGTACCTGGTTACTAGTGTTGGAGGTTGCTTCTTCATATTGTAACTTTGGAACTGATTACTGGTTGTTTAGTGCAGAACTAACATTTCTATATCTGTGTTATGTATTTGTGTTTCTTCTTCATATGTATTGTGTGCAATAGTTTCAACTAGTGTTTCATCAAATTTTGTGATGCATAGTAGTAACTATGTTACTACATTTTGCTTCTTTTTCAACTCAATGTAGAATAGGATTGAGTTGTCAATGAGCAACTGTTGGGGTTTTGTGCCCTAATTAAAACTCAATTTCTTTGTAATCTCATTTTATTATCAATACAAGAATATAAATCAATTCTGACATGATCAATCACTTTTCTCACATGTTTTATTTTCATGATTATTTTTTTAATATAAACTTCTATTAAATCCCGAGTATATAGCTAATCATATTTATAGTTACGTAATCATAGTGGAATATAAATATGATTATATGTTCAAAATAAGTTAGTCCTAAGATTAGTCAGTGTACATGATTTACACTGACTTGTCAATCTACGATATTATCTACTTACACATTGTGGTGTTATGTTCTTTCCAGAACATTAGCAAAGTAGATAAGATCAGATGTATTTATTACATCGGACTAGACTGATATTGAATTTAGATAGATAAGTAAATGTACCATTATTATCTAATATAGTCATATCATAAAGTTGACCATAGGTCAATTCAATCTCAATTCTGAGTGGTTAGTATTCTAATAGATTTTATTATTCAAGTCTTTTGATTTGTTCATTACCAGCTTACCCTACAGACTAGCCCATACTTACATCTTGGGGACTTGGTAGTATAATTGAGTGGGAGTGTTAATCATAGATATGAACATCTATAGCTTCTAGCAAGAAGTGAAATGATGATAACCTTATAGCTTAATTCAATGAGTTAAATGATTGAGTACTCATTTCTGTGATTAAAGTTAACGAAAATATCATTTACAAGGAACTTAGTGGTATTTAAAGATAAAATACAATGAGGGGTAAATCAGTAATTTGCACCCGACTCAGTTGTAGATCATCTATAGAGGATTGAATGAAAAATTATGGTTGTAACAATGGATAACGTATTTACTTTACGTGTAAAGCGTTCTATGAGTTCAAGAGTGCAATTCTGACTCTTTAGTGGAGTCACGATGAATTAATAAGGTAGTGAAATTATTCGATAATAATTTTACGGTAACTTATTGGAGCTTGAATTCATGGATCCATTGTCCCCACAATACCTTTGATCAAATCATCTAGATAGTCTTGATTAATTGATTTAATTATCAATTAGGATTGTCAAAATTATTTTGTGTCAATTTTGGACAATTTTACTAAGATGTGGAATTTAAAGAAGAAAAGAGAATTATGGGAAAATTTATTAATTATGACAAATTGGTGTCAAATTGATAATGTGGATGCCAAAAATCCACCAAGGAAAAAAATTTTGTTCCCTAGTTAGACTACATGGCTAAAGGTCGTGTATTCATGCTATCGGGCTCGGACCTATAGGTCTTGTGAATATGGAATAATTTTCCTTAAAGCTTCCCTCGGTGAAGTAATGAAAACCCTAGGCGCACATTTCCCTCGGCCAATGACCTTGCATAGTGTGGCCTAATCCCCGTGTGTAGACCTTCGGGCTTCTCGTGTGATGGCGCTAGGCGCCTGAGAATACGAGAAGTTGTCCTAAGGGAAACATCTCATTATAAGCCATGAAGTTTGGCCTTGCTAAGTTAAAGGGTCAAACTAAGCGTCGCAGAAGGACGGGTGCATAAGGCCCCCGCATATCGAGGTCCGATGTGCCTACACGAGGTTGATATGCTCAAGAGTCGAGATGCATGCACATGCATAAGGGCTGTCAACTGCACCCAATACGTATGCCTACATCCATGCAAAGGGAGCATCGCATAGCGAGGCTCTACCTGCCTTGTCGCTGAGAGATGTCGTGGGCACTCGAGCTATATGCATTGACCGCACCCGCGTCTCGCGACCTTGTCTCATGCCAAAGGCCTCACACCACCAGGGTGTCTCGCACCTCGGATGGGCATCACGCCTAGAAGGGTGTCACGCATCTCAGAAGGGCTTCACGCGTGTGGAACAAGGGCGAGCACATGGTTAGATCAAGCCTTGCGCAAAAGGCCTCACACCACCAAGGTGCCTCGCGCCTCGAACCACCAGCTCCCCCAGACGGTGCCTCGCGCCTCGCCCCACCAAGGTGTCTCGCGCCTGCCTTGCACCACACCTCGCCTAGCCGTGCCGAGGTGTCGCGTACCCGTGCCACGCGCCAGCACTTCGTCTCACCTAGGTGCCTCCATGCCGTGATGCCAGCGCCTCGCGTACCCGTATGGAGTCTGAGACCTCTTGAAGGGGTGTGCGAGGAGCAATAAGAGAGACCCAAAAACTATTTGGTGTTAAGCCAGTAGTGATGTAGAGACATGAGTATATCATTCATGTTAACTCACAAGCTTTCCTACACTTAGTGGAATATGGAATAGCTTTGAGCAAATACATGTCTTGAAGATGTGAGAATAACCATTAGGTACAAGGTACCTGTACGTATACGGGTGCAGGATGTACGACCATGAGGAGGACAGAGGCGTGATCCTGACATCTATATCGTACAAATAATGGTGGTACGGATTTGTACAAAGAGTGGATGCACTACCTATATACCTTTGACTATGTACCAGGCCGACACCACCACCTTCTGCTCCACTATGACCTGTGCCACAACCCTGACAATGTACCTATGTACAATCTTGTCCCTTGGGACCACGATGTATCAGGAGCCATTAGAGCCCCAATATAAATAGACCTTCACCCCTACAGCAAAGGGGTTGGAAAATTCATTGTATACTCAGGCTATTAAGTAATATACGAATATTGACTCCATTTTTTATCTGTGTTTATTTTTCCTTGAATCTATTCTAAGTTCATATCCAGTTATCTCCATATTTACCTTTGAGTTTTCTGACCTAACATCGTTGACAGGTTTTCACCGTTAACAGATAAATAGTATTAAATCAATGTTCAAATTATAATGAGTTAATTTGAATAAATGATTTAATTAATTAATTCTTGTTTAAATATAATTATAATTATATATAAAGTTTTAATAAAACATATTTCGTTAATGGAAAATAATAAGGGTTTTGTTTTATTGTATAATTATAGAAAATAATAGTATTTAAATTTAAAGGAACTAATGCTTTGAATTTAAAAATGTAAAAATTCTAAGGCTTGGAAAAATATCTAATATTCAGCCATATATGAATTTTTAAGCTATTATTTTAATTATTTAATTAAATTAAACTAACCCTAAAATGTTCCTATAAATAGGGACTTAAGTCTAGGGTTGTCAAGTAAGTGTGATTAAGCAAAAACCTAGACTCAAAAGAGACATATTATGGTCGCCCATCACTACTCTCTTCTTCTCCATAATTTTCTCATCTCATGTGTTGAGAATTGCCCACCCTAGTCTAGGTGATCAAAGGAAATTGTGGAACACTGTGTAGTTTGAAGATCCAATTCACTCTATTGTTATTACTCTGCGACAGAAAGGAACAAGGGTTAGAGAGAGTGAAGGAATGAGTCTCAATATCCACTGCGTAAAAGTAAGATTCTTAAATGTTGTTATTTGATTTACTTTATGAAATTCATTGTTTCTAGGTTGTTTTATATGTTAATATGTTTAATATATGAAACATACATGAAAATATTTATGATCTTGTAAAATATATTCCTAAAAACTAGCCTCAAAGCCAAGTTAATCAATATTTTGATGCATGAATATGTGTGTTGACCCTTGATTTGGTCAATGACACAGAGTCAAATAAACGACAAAGAACAAAAAGGAAATCAAGAAAAGAATAAAATGGAAAGAAAATGACACAAGCGATTTATAGTGGTTCGGCCCCAATTGGATGGTAATGACCTACGTCCACTTAGTGTTCTTATTGATATTGAATCCCAAGAATGTGATCAAAGAACTAGGGTTCTTGAGTTTCACAAGCCTTGGAAGAATTACAATTTCGGTAGATAATCACACTATGCTATCTTCTATCAATCCTCAAGTTAAAGATTCCAAAAGTCCCTTCCTTGAACCCTCCCATTCTTATTTATAGGTTCAAGGAGGTTATATGGGCCGATGGGCCTTAATTACAATTAAGATCAGCGTATCAAGGTAATAAAAAGAAATATAATGAATGTAATTATTACAAGATTGCATATCGCAAAAGAAGTAAATGGAAGTATACGACCAGGCTGGTCGCACTTAACTGTGAGACTTGACGACTCAACAACTATCTGGTTGATGATCGAACACGATCCCTTCACTCAGAACTGCCACGTGCCAGCCACGTGTAAGAAATTCTTGCCACATCATCAAGAGCTATTTTTGGGTAAACATTTGCCCCCCTAAGTTTATTTTACTGCGACTAGCATAAAGTAAACTTAGGAGACCGACCCTTCGCATGCCCCATCAAATCTGTCAGAGCCGTCCATGCCTTCTCGAAAAAGGCAACTAATCATGTCTTTTCAGTTTCCCAAAAGTGGTTTGACGGCTATCACACTTCCCCATGCCTTGAAAATTCACTCCCATCATTACCTCTTTTACAGTGCCACGATCAATATAAATAACCCATTCTTTTCACTTTTCACTTTTCACCAATCTTTTTTTTTTCTCAAGAACTCTGAAGAACAAAGCAAAACAGACTCAGAAAAATTTGCTGATCCAAGGTGTATCTGTCCAGCCGTTTGAATCAACACTCGGGTCTTCACTTCAATCTTCCATTTAAGTAAGTTTCTTGATTGATTCATCTTTACTATGCCCTGTTGTGCGATGTCTGTCTTCCCTTTATTTTAGATTCTGAGTTCTTGAAAAAAAATTGATTCGGGGTAAATGGGTATACTGATCTGCGTTTAATAGGATAGGAAAATAACACTTTGCTGAGGTTTGGAATCAGTTTGGTAGTCAGCATAATTAATTTAGGGCGTAAAATCGAAGTAAAAATTCAATTTTTGAGCCTGTAGAAAAACTAGGTTTTTCCCGCCCCTTCAGAGTCGAAAAAGTTTCTCCTGAAAAACTTTTTACTTCTGCTTTTTGATCCATTTTCCAAACTGTTCTCATAGGATTTAGTATTTTTGTCAGAATGCTACTGGTCGTATAAAAGCTTAACTTTTATACACGAGCAACGTTATTCCAACTCTTTACACCTCTTGGTTTTTGGGCCGTAGATTCTCATCTCCCCTTCTCTATTCGCAGATTTTCATGCAAGATCCGTGGGGAGGTGAAAGGCCAATCAATGACGACCTGCTCGCCTAATTGGTCGTGGACAAAGAACAACTGCCGTTACTCATTCCAAAGATTCCTTTTTCCCGTACCCCATCCAACAAACCTTCGACCAGTCCATCAAACATGGGTAGAGTAAAATCCACCGCCCAGAAAAAGAAACCAACCAAACCTTCTGTAAATAAGCCTGCTCCTTGGGCTGAAATTCCTTTGACCAGTGGTCGAGCCGAAAACACTCATCCCAAAATCCAAACACAGGCCCAACCCTGGGACGTCCTTTGACTAGAAGTCGAATGGCACGTTGCTCCTCCTAACCAAATCACTGTTAGGATGCTAAACAATTACCTCAGGAAGTACGGACTTTCTGCGGTAACTTTATTCAAACCCACTAACGACTAGCGGTAAAACCTGTCTGGTGGTGCCTTCAGCGCCTGGTCGAGATACCATATTGAGGCAGGAGCAATCTTGCCTCTTCATCCTTTTTTCCAAGGAGTGGCCAATTATTTCGGGGTTGCTCCTTTCCAAATAACTCTAAATGGGTATAGAATTTTTTCCGCTCTATATATCCTTTATAGCCATAAAAAGTGGCATGTCCATACGCCTCATGAGATCAACTACCTATTCGATCTTAAATCCAACCCCAACTAAGACAACACGAGGTTTTTTCATCTTTGTCACCAGGAATCGACTCGCGTCTTCCTGAGTGAGACTACCTACAAGTCCATTGTAGGAAAGTACTTCCAGGAGTACTTTTTAACTACTTATCTGGTTGCCAACAACCTAGCCTTTACCCAAGGAGGTAACTTCTTTATTCTCTGGTCATTTATTTCTTTTTATTTGATCTGCATCCTCCTTAGAAAATTAGCACTCTTCCGGTCCATGGCAACTGCCAGCTCCTACTCCAGACACGGAGATTCGAGCAGCATCCCTGGCCAGCATGACCGACGTAGAGAAAAGCATCAAAGAGCTGGTCACTAAAGCCAACCTAAGGCTGGCCGGTCTTCTAGCACCTCACTAGGATGTGAGGGAGTGCCACCGGCGGAGAAGTTGTCGAGCAGCACCAAGATGTGTCACAACCTCCAAGGAGGAGGACAACTAGGGTGACAATCAGGGAACCCTCCAGCACCCCGCGAGCAGATGCTCCCCCCGCCTCTTTGGGAAAGGGAAAAAAGAAGGTTTCCGAACACCTTGCACCCGTCGAAGAGTTTTCAGATGAGAACGATATTATCTTCTCACTCTTAGACAGTTTGTCCATTCCCTGTCATTTATTTGACGGGGATGGAAACTTTAAGTACACACCCAATTTAAATTCAGATTTCTTCCAGGCAGTGAGTTAGTGTAGCAGTAGTTCAGTAAGTAATGTAGCGACCAATAGTTATAGCTCGAGTACTTTACTTGTAATTTCCTTGTTCTCATTTTTAACTCCATCTATACATATCGTCTAACTGCTCGCACTATTTCCTTACTTGCAAATATGTCATCTGGAGATATGTTTGACCACTACAATACACCTGCTGCTTCTTCGAGCAAGAAAAAGGAGAGCAAACGACATCGTGGAGAGAGCAGCAAGGCTCCTTCAACCAAAAAGGCCTGAACTGAGGATTCTCCAGCTGTCGTTCCCTCAAGAGAAACAATGCCCCCTCCATCTCCACTCAACCAGCTGTCTCCCATTGCATCAACCGCCCAGAATCCTACCCCTTCGGCACCTGCCGACCAGACACCTCTCGGTCACCCTAGAGATGTCTTGACAAGCATTGTGGTCACCTCAGCCAAAGAGATAATATACAAACTCTCAAAGCACAAATGTAGCCGAGAGGCCATCATCGGCACAGACTCCATGGAGGCCGATTAGATAATAAACCAAGGACTGAACGAGATAGCCAGTGTAAGTTTCTTTCTATTACTGAGTTTTATTTATTTTACTTTGTCATTTTCTGCCATCATCTTATCTCTTTATCTGATCATAGGGAATGCTGACTATAACTGCCGGCTGGCGCTGCATGGGGGCTTTGGTCACCCAGACCAAAGAATCCAACGCCAAGCATACTAAGGAGGTCAAAGTGCTCTTGGGGAAAAACATTGAATTGCTCGGGAAAAACACTGAACTACTCGAGCAAAACTCCAAGCTGGCCGCAGAGCTTCAACAGATTAAAACTGCCCTAGCCAAAGCCAATGAAGACAAAGAGAAGTTTAGGGAGTGTGCTAAGCTTAACTTTCAAGAGGCCAAACATCTTGAGGCTGAGCTGATCGCAAGCAAAAAAGAGACCGAGGAGCTGGAGGGGCGTGTCAAGGAGCTCGAGGAGACTAATGCCAGCAACTTGGAAAGGTATAGGGGAGCCACCTTAGATTGCTTTTATGAGTTCTGGAAGCACAATCGCAGGGACAACTTCAATTATCTTTCTGAGCGCTTAAGGCGAACTGAAATAGCCCGGTGCACTGCTCGCCTGGAGGAAGAAGAGAGAGCCAACACTCCTGCCTCCCTAGAAATCTCCCTAGCCACGGGAATTGATGGCGTGGAAAATGAAGCTGGAACCACTGTCAACCAGGGAAATCCTCAAGACCCTCCTGCTTCGTCGTATTTTTGTTTTTCTTTAATTTTATCTTGTTAGTCAAGACAATTTATATTTTTATTGCTGCATGGGCAGCTTTTCTTTTAATAGACAATTACATCCGAGCAGTAACTGCTCGCGGTGTAAAGGGATTCATTTTTTATATTATAATATTTGCATTTTTACTATAACATCTGTTCGCATGACCGAACTTAGCATAGTACTTTGGTTTGATTTAACAAAACAAAATTTTTGAAAAATACTCTAAGTACCCTAGCATGCTTTCACTTATTTTGCTCGTGTGTTTACATACCTTTTGATATGCTTTGCTTACTGGATACCTTATATTCCCCCCAAGTGATTGAGGAGCTTTAGGTCCTCGGTCACTTGCCTTGACTAGGACCTGTTCGAACATTTCTGCTCGTAGTAGAAATTTTAAAACGATAATATAGCAAAACAACACACGTAATGAGAAAATACTTATAATAAATACAATAGTTTGGCAAGATTGACTGGTTGCACACAATCCCTTTTATTTCTCGTAATAGATGGACAATCGTGTCTGTATGAGTGATCAATAAAATGTTCTTACACTTATAAATGATCAATCATAAAAATGACTAACCCTTATTCATAAACTTGTAAAAAGAAAAATTAATACAAGCCAATTCTTTAAGAAGAATTGGTTATTGATAGTATTTGCGTAGGTGTTCTCCATTCCAATAACGAGGAATGAGATCTCCATTTAAGCGAGCAAGTTTGTAAGCGCCTGGATGGAGGACTTCTTCGATTTGGTACAATCCTTCCCAGTTAGGTCCGAGTACTCCATCGGCCTGATCGCGGGTGTTGAGGAAAACTCTTCTAAGTACTAGACCTCATACATTAAATTTCCTTTCACGTACTTTAGAATTGAAATACTGGGAGACCTTTTGCTGGTAGGCTGCTACTCGGAGCTGGGCTTGCTCGCGTCGTTCATTGACCAAATCCAAAGATTCCATTAGTAACTGGCTATTAGAGCCTTGATTGTACATCATCCTTCGATGTGATGGGGGATCTAACTCAACAGGAAACATAGCCTCATATCCATAAGCCAAGGAGAATGGAGTATGACATGTTGCTATTCGATGGGATGTTCTATACGACCAGAGGACTTCAGGCAATTGCTCTGGCCATGCCCCCTTTGCTTCTTCAAGTCTTTTCTTCAGAGTATTTTTTAGCATCTTGTTGATTGCCCTAACTTGTCCATTTTCCTGAGGGTGTGCAACTGAAGAAAATTTTTTGATAATTCCATGCCACTCGCAAAAATCTGTGAACAGATCACTATCGAATTGTGTGCCGTTGTCAGAGACAATTTTTCTTGGCAATCCATAGCGACATACTATGTTTTTGACCACAAAGTCCAGTACTTTCTTGGTCATTATGGTTGAAAGTGGCTCAGCTTCGGCCTACTTTGTGAAGTAATCAACAGCCACCACGGCGTATTTGACGCCGCCTTTCCTTGTGGGCAAAGATCCAATTAGGTCTATACCCCATACTGCAAATGGCCATGAACTTTGCATTTGCTTTAGCTCATTAGGGGCAGCTCATGTAATTTTGGAGAATCTTTGGCACTTACGCATCTTCGCACAAATTCCATCGAATCTTCATTCATTGTTGGCCAGAAGTACCCTTGCCTTAGGATTTTCTTTGATAAACTCTACCCCCAGCGTGATCTCCGCAGAACCCTTCATGGACCTCTCGCATTAATTCTTTGGCCTTTTCTTTTGAAATACATCTGAGGAGCGGCATAGAGTATCCTCTTCGGTACCGAATTTTGTCGACCAGGATGAACCTAGCAGCCTGCCGCTGAAGAGTCTTGGCTTTGTTTCTGTCCATTGGCAACACACCATGCGTCAAGTACTCAATGAAAGGTGCCATCCATGCATCTACCGCCTAAATCACCAGAGAGGTTTCTTCCACTTGGATGCTTGGTGCGGACAGCCGTTCAAAAGGTACAATATTCAGGGTGTCAGCATCCTTGGCACTCGCTAATTTGGCCAAAGCATCGGTGTTAGAGTTCTGATCGCGAGGTACTTGCTGAAGAGTATATCTTTCAAACTGAGCCAACAAATCTTTTGCTTTATTCAAGTAAGCAACCATCTTCAGACCTCGAGCTTGATATTCCCCAGTAATTTGATTAACCACCAACTGGGAGTCACTGTATATTTCAAGCGATTTTATGTGCATGTCTTTGGCTAACCGTAAACCTGCGAGCATAAATTCATACTCGGCTTCATTGTTAGAAGTCATGAAGTCAAATATGATTGCGCAGTGAAATCGATGCCTTTCAGGCGTTATCAAAATCACTCTGGCTCCAGTGTGATGTTCATTAGAAGAACCGTCCGTGAACAACTTCCATGAGGGAGCTTGGCTTTGAGGTTCAGGCGATCCTATCTGCTCGCTGTCTGATAGCCCAGTGAGCTCTACAACGAAGTTGGCTAGAGCTTGTCCTTTTAGCGCTGCTCATGGTAAGTAAGAGATATCAAACTGCCTAAGTTCAACCGCCCATTTCAATAATCGGCCAACGACTTCTAGCTTCTGCAGAACTTGCCGTAGAGGTTGGTCGATCAAAACTATGATTGGGTGAGCTTTGAAGTAGGGCCGCAACTTTCTGGAGGCTAAGATCAGGCAGTAAGCTAATTTTTCAATAGGAGGATATCGCAGTTCTGCTCCTATTAGCCTTTTGCTTACATAATACACGACCTTTTGCACATTCTCCTCCTCTCTTATTAGAACAGCACTAGTAGCGTATTCTGTGATCGCCAAGTAGATGAACAAGATTTCTTTATTAACTGGCTTCGCTAGAATTGGTGGTTGAGACATGTGAGTCTTTAACGCTTGAAAAGCCTGCTCGCACTCCTCCGTCCATTCGAACTTCTTGTTGCCTCTAAGTAGATTAAAAAATGGGACGCATTTGTCCGTCAATTTGGAGATAAATCTACTCAAAGCAGCAATCCTTCTAGTCAAACTTTGAACATCTTTGATCTTCATTGGCAATTTCATATCGACCAGGGCTTTGATCTTCTCGGGATCGGTCTCAATTCCTCGTGAATTTACTATAAATCCCAAGAATTTTCCTTATCCAACTCCGAAGGAACACTTGAGAGGAGATTTAGCTTCATTTGATACTTATTCAAGATGTTGAAGCATTCTTGCTAGTCTCTTATGTGTCCTTCTGCCTTCTTCGACTTAACCAGCATGTCATCAACATATACTTCCATGTTTGTACTGATCAGCTCCTTGAACATGTGATTGACTAGTCGCTGGTAAGTCGCACCAGTGTTTTTCAAACCAAAGGGCATTACCTTGTAACAATAAAGTCCTGTATCGGTCTGAAAGCTAGTGTGATCCTTATCAGGTGGATGCATACTAATCTGATTGTACTCGGAGTATGCATCCATGAATGACAGGATCTCGTGTCCTGCAGTGGCATCGACCAGCTGGTCGATTCTAGGGAGTGGGAAACAATCTTTAGGGTAGGCTTTATTAAGGTCTGTAAAATCCACACATGTTCTCCACTTGCCATTCGGCTTGGGTACTAGTACGGGATTAGAGACCCACGATGGATAAAACGCTACCCTGATGAATCCATTCTCCTTTAGCTTCTCGACTTCTTCCTTCAGAGCTTTTGATCTGTCTTTGTCGAGCAACCTTCTTTTCTATTGTACTGGTGGAAAACTTTTTTCTATATTCAGGACATGGCTGATAACTGTCGGGTCTATCCCAACCATGTATTTATGCGACCAGGCAAAGACTTCCTGGTTCTTCTTTAAAAATTCCACCAGTTTTTTTTTTTTTTGTTGTCTCTAAGTTTTTACCGACTTTCACAACCCTGGTCAGATCTGCTTCATCGAGTTGGACCTCTTCAAGATCCTAGATGGGTCCTACTTCTTCATCAAAATCCCCAAAGCGAGGATCCAAATCCCTATCCTGACTTTGGGCAACACCCTATTTGGGGACACAATCACATGATTGGGCTTGTACATCATTAGCCGATTGCAACTCTTTCCGGCAGTTTCCCTCGATCCACCTTTCTTCGCCTTAGATATCAAGGTATTGTAGCACTACCTCGCTTCTCGTTGGTTTCCCAATACGCATCCTACCCCTGTGTCAGTTGGGAATTTCATGGCAAGGTGCCAAACTGAGGTAACAGCTCGCAGGTCGACCAAAATAGGCCTCCCGATTACAGCATTGTACGCTGAAGGACAATCAACTACTATGAAAGTAGTGAGTAATGTCCTGCTCGTGGGCTCTGTAATTGGGAGTCTAATCAACCCTATTGGCGCGAGTCCTTCGCCAGAAAAACCATAAATGGTCTGATTGCACGGCTCCAGGTCCTTGACGGACAACTTCATCCTCTCCAGTGAAGGCTTATATAAGATGTTGACTGAGCTCCTTGTGTCAACCAACACCCTCTTAACCATCATGTTGGCAATTTGGACGTCAACGACCATCGGATCAGAATGTGGGAATCGGACGTGTTGAGCATCGTCTTCAGAGAAGATTATCAACTCCTCCTCTGTTTGAGCTTTTTTAGGTGCTCGATCCTCCACACTCATCATCTCGATGTCCTGGTCGTGGCGTAAGGTCTGAGCATACCGCTCCCTTGCCTTCCCACTATCTCCTGGAAGGTGTAGGCCACCACAGATGGTGAGTAGCGTACATGCCACAAGAGCTGGCTGTAAAGGTGGCGAGCGTTGGCGTGTAGGCGCCTGCTCGTTGCCTCCTTGAGCCTCTCGCTGAGACCCTCTTGTGACTCATACATACCTCCTTAGGTGTCCCTATCTGATAAGGAACTCAATCTCATCCTTCAACCGGTTACACTCATTGGTGTCATGTCCGTAGTCGTTGTGAAAATGACAGAATTTGGTTGTATCTCTCTTGGAGATATCCTTCCTTATAGATGTTGGTCGCTTATAAGGGACATTGGCATTGGTCGCCTAGTAGACCTCTACTCTGCTCTCAACAAGGGTTGTATAGTTGGTGAATCTCGGCTCGTATCTATTACCTTTGGGGCGTTTATTTTCGGATGTTGACGGCTCATTGTTTGCCCTTTTTCCACCATTCTTACCATTTCCGTTTCTGTTGCCTTTGTCGTTGCCATTGGGTTTATCCGACCCATTGGCGGCTTTAGCGGGATCTTCCTTTGGTCCCTTGTCTTTCGTAGGTGATTTCCCCTCGTTGGCAATCGCGTCCTCGAGCTTGATGTATCGATAAACTCGATCAAGAAACTCCTGGGTACTTTTCACCCCATTCTTTCTTAGGTTGTTCCAGAGGGGAGAATGGCGCCTAACCCCAATAGTTAGGGTCATCATCCTTCCCTCATTGCCCACTATTTTGGCTCCAGCCGCTGCTCGCATGAAACGCTGGACGTATTCTTTTAAGGACTCTCCCTCCTTTTGGTGTGTCTCGACCAGCTGGTTGGCCTCAGTAGGGTGCACACAACCCGCGTAGAATTGTCCGTAAAATTCCTTTACGAACATTTCCCATGATACTATACTAGCAGGAGGGAACTTAAAGAACCACTCCCGAGCAGTGTCGGATAGGGTGGTGGGGAAGAACCTGCAACGGGCATCGTCCGACACCTTCTAAATATCCATCTGTATCTCAAATTTGTTTACGTGAGATACTGAGTCCCCATACCCATCGAAGTTTGGCAGCACTGACATCTTGAACTTGGTGGGGGTCTTTGCCACAGCAATCCACTGTATAAACGGAGTGCCTCTCCTCTGATCGTACTCAATGTGGGGTGTTCGGCTCCCCAACAGCTGTTGTACTGCCTGATTCAGAGCATCAATGTGAGCCTGAACAACGTCGGGATCACTGGAGCGACTGGTGCCGAAGGAGCGTACTCATCGTGCCTCTCACGCCTGTCGTTGAGCACGTCCATCAGGTCACCCTCTCTGTGCCTTTGTTCGCTAGTGCCCAGCCAATCAAAGACGTTATGCTGCTTGGGCTGCCCCCAGTGTTATGGCTCGCAGGCCTATTTTCTCTCGGTGGGGAGTTTCTGTCTCCACCTCTTTCCTCACGCCCTCGACCAGCATTCCTCCTGCCGAAATCGACCTCATTATAGTCATGGACATCCCTAAACTGCGACCGACTATGGCGTGACTGGTTGGTCACACTTTTTTCTCCTCTAGCTGGCATTTCCCGAGCTTTGGGGGGAGGTCTGCGTTGGTCAATGGGTCCCCGTGCATTATTATGTTGTGGGGGGGCCCTGACCGTAGAGCCTGACTTGTTGTGCCTTTTGTTAGCAGAAGGACGCTGCCCCTTGCTCGGTGGATTTGGCTCATCGCTCCCTGGGTATCTAGGGCTTCGGGGAGGCTGCCCGACCCTATTCTGCCTCTAGTGATGGGGATTGCCGCGACCTGCTTGAGAGGGTGGCTGTTGCTCAGGATCCTAAATTAGGACATCCTCCTGCGCAACAGGCGGTTGCTCCGGCCTTTGAGGGCTTGCTAGCTAGAGTGGAGGAATCGGATTTGGGGCCCGCTGCGGTGGTGCATTTGGTGGCTGATCCAGTTAAGAGGCTGTAGCATCTTGTCCTCGGGCCAACTGAATGGCTGCTTCAAGAGCAGACGTGGCATCTCTCTGCCGATTGTCCATGTCTGCCTACCGCTTATTCAGCTCCTGACGCTGACGCTCAATCTCCCTCTGCTGTAGCGCCAAGGTCTCTGCCGTATTCTCCTGATTGGTCCTCAGATTGGCCAACTCATCCTGCAACACACTCAGTGTTGTCCTCAGCATCTCAGAATCTATTTCTTCCTCCTCAAAATCCAAGTGTGGCTCATTTTCAGCCACATTTGGAGGAGGAGGTTGAGAGGATGCAGCGCCAGCAGCCTGTCCAGCTCTCTTGGATGTCTTCGCCATATGATCTTCTTGAATTTTTTGTTTAATCTCTCAATGAAAGCACCAAAATGTTGACCCTTGATTTGGTTAACCACACGGAGTCAAATAAACGACAAAGAACAAAAAGGAAATCAAGAAGAGAATCAAACAGAAAGAAAATGACACAAGCGATTTATAGTGGTTCGGTCCCAATTGGATGGTAATGACCTATGTCCACTTAGTGATATTGAATCCCAAGAATGCGATCAAAGAACTAGGGTTCTTGAGTTTCACAAGCCTTGGAAGAATTACAATTTCGGTGGACAATCACACTATGCTCTCTTCAATCAATCCTCAAGTTAAAGATTCCAAAAGTCCCTTCCTTGAGCCCTCCCATTCTTATTTATAGGTTCAAGGAGGTTATATGGGTCGATGGGCCTTAATTAAAATTAAGATCAGCATATCAAGGTAATAAAAAGAAACATAATGAATGTAATTATTACAAGATTGCGTATCGCAAAAGAAGTAAATGGAAGTATACGACCAGGCTGGTCGCACTTAACTGCGAGACTTGACGAATCAACAACTATCTGGTCGATGATCGAACAGGATCCCCTCACTCAAAACTGCCACGTGCCAGCCACGTGTAAGAAATTTTTGCCACATTATCAGGAGCTATTTTTGGGTAAACAATGTGTGATGAATTTTTAGATATGTCTAACATAATTGATTGGATTTTGTTTTAGTATGAAGCATATTGTGTGTTATGTATATTTGTTGCACTTTTTTTTGTTGGTTTTAGGATTGAAAAACTGCACAGAATTTTAAAAAAAAATGGGACTGATTGGGCAATTTGTGTGTGGGGCACACAGTAAAAAGTCGTCGGGGACCCCGAGGTCGTACGGTGGCTCCGTGCAAGACCCGCATCGGGCTTTTTTCACCCCAAAAAATGCCAAAAATATCTTCATTTTAATTATTATATTTTTATTAATTTATTTTGTTAAATTAATTCAAATTGTCAAAATATCTTCTTTTATAAGCATGTTGATAAAATTGATTATTTTTATTCTAAAATTAGATATTGATTTTTAAAGTTATGGTAATATCTAGATATTTTGATTGAATTTGAAAATAGATATATTTTTTTAAAAGGAATAAGATATTTTGGTTGAATTTGAAAATATATATTTTTATGATATTTTGGTTATCATAATAATACAATTAATTACTTTTGCATAAAAATAGAAATTAGTTTTATTAATATCTATTAGATTTTTTGTGCAATTATTCTATAAAATCAAATATCTCATCGAAATTAAATTAAATTTTATTAATTTAATATATTTCCTAAAATAACATAATTGAGTTAATAGTTCATAAATAAAAATCCAAATTAACTTAGTTGCTTGTTGATGGATTTTATCTAAATTTACTGCAAAATTGTAATTAATTATGAATTTTGTGTAGATAAATTCTAAATTAATTGATTATTTTATTTTTGAAAATGTGATAAATTGTGATATTTTTGCATAAACACATAGATATTGCTCATTTAGTAACATGATTAGGATATTCAATTATGTGACATATCTGTGAATTATATGTGATTTTTTGCAATTGGGCTTAAATGCATATGGTGGCTCATATGTTTGGATATATATATATATGTGGTTTTGGTTGCCAAATAAAATATTCATAAGTGATGGGTTTTATTTGGGCCCATTAAAAATGTAAAGTTTAAATTCCTCTCTTGTGGGTGATTCCACTTGTGAATGCTCATTTGCTTTGCATGATTATAATGGGCCTAATCAGTTAATAAGAATTAATAAAATGAAGGTTCAAATTTTTGTCTTTTGGGCTATGTCTACTCACATCCTTTCTCAATTATCGATGGAGAAACTCACTGGAAAAAGCTTCCTTAAGTGGAAGCAAAATATCAACATTGCGTTGATTAGTGACAAATCCAAGTTCATCATGACTGAGGAATCCTCGGATGTTCCAACAGAAGGAGCTACCAAGTCTGTAAGAGAAAAATACGAGCGTTGGCAGGCGGCTAACAACAAGGCATGGTACTGCATGTTGAATAGTATGGTTGACACTCTCAAGAAAAAAGATGGAGAATGTCGAGACGACCTGTGAAATCATGGATCAACTCCAAGACATGTTCGGGGCAAAGTTTGTGCAGACTCGTTTTGAGGTCACCAAGAAGTATGCAAATGCTCGGATGGCACCGTCTCAGCACGTTCATGATCACCTGATCAAGATGACGAACTACTTTCAGGAAGCTAAACTGCATGGAGCTACAATAGATAAGGAGACTCATGTCAGCTTAATCCTCAACAGTTTTTCTTCAACTTTTCTACCATTCACCACCAACTATGCGTTGAATAAACTTGATTATGGTTTGACGCAGCTCATGAATGAGCTTCGGATTTTCGAGTCTATCATGGGTGGACCGTGTAAGGTAGGAGAAAAGAAGACTATTGGTATTGTTGCTAATCTAGATAAGACTGAAGCTAACCTAGCTTCATCTTCGAAAGTTGGAAATATGAAGAAGGGTGGACATAACACCAACCCCAAGCCTGCAAAGGCTGCAAAACGAGTGCACAACTAGATGCACAGACGCCTAAGGGGAAGAAAAAGAAGAACAAGAAAGGTAAAGGTAAATGCTTTCAATGCAATGAGAAGGGGCATTGGAAATAGGATTGCCCAAAGTTTCTAGTAGCGAAAAACAAAGGTAAAGATTATAGTTAATTTATCTTAGAAACATGTGTTTTAGAGAATGATGAATCTGTTTGGATTATCGATTCTGGATCTACTAACCATGTTTATAATTATTTACAGCTTCTTGAATCGTAGGAGGAGGTGGACAAAGGGGGCTTAAAGCTTAGAGTTGGGAACAGAGCGTTCGTTGTGGTCCAAGCTAAATGAAGAGCTCGCCTGAAGTTCGAAAATAAATATATAATTTTAAATGATGTATTTTTTATTTCGGATTTTAGTAGAAATTTAATTTCAATTTCCATGTTGCAATTAGAACAATTTTTTTATGAATTTTACAAGTTCGAATATATCTATTTCTTTCAATGGATCACAATTATGTATTGCCTGTTTGGAAAATGGACTTTATAATCGGTGACCTGATGAACCCCTCGCATTTAATAATGAATTATTCAAAGTAGCTAAACCTAGGACCGATAAACGTTAAAAGACCAATAACGATAACATGACATATTTATGGCATTTGAGACTAGGTCACATTGACTATGAAAGGATTCAAAGACTTACAAAGGATGGGCCTTTGAGGGAACTCATCTTAGGTGAACTATCTGTCTATGAATCATGTCTAGATAGAAAACTGACCAAGCGTCCATTCTCTGCAAAGGTTGATAGGGCCAAAGAACCACTTGGAATAGTACATCCAAATGTCTGTGGACCTCTGAATGTGAAAGCCAGGGGTGTTTTTGAGTATTTCTTTACTTTCATGGACCTCTGAATGTGTTTACCTAATGCATAGGAAATCATAAACATTTTAAAATTTTCAAGAATTCCTAGCTATGGCTCAAAACCAATTAGGTAAAACGTTAAAGATCTTGCGATCTGATAGGGGTGGAGAATATTTGGATATGCAGTTCCAAGATCATTTAACTGACTTGGGATTTTATCTCAACTTACTGCCCCAGGTACTCCACAAAAAAATGGTGTAGCAGAATGTTGAGTCTAGTTTTGTGTTGTGTTTTAGGTAGTTTTTATTAATCTTTTTAGTTGTTTAGTGCAGTATTATGCTTTGTTTTTGCTTGTTTTCAGGTTTTAGCTTATAAATAAAGGAAAAGAACAATTGGAGCAAATTGGCATAAAAATGATGAAAAATTGGCTTTTTGGTGTTGATTCCGTGAAAAGATGAATCCTTAAGCAATTATATGGCTTCGGTGAATTTTCAGGACCAAAAACACAAAAATTGAAGAAATTTGTAAGGGTTGTAGTGCTATGATGATGAGCCGCGGCCAGGTCCAAGGCAAAAAGCTTTCTTTTTCGAGGATATACATGGGCTGCGGCGTAGGAACAGAGGGTTGCGGCGCTGAAGCCTTTGTCTGCCCAGAAAATTTACACGGGTCGCGGTGCTGAAGAGATTGGGCCACGGCGCGCCTAACTTCCACGTGAAGCCTAAATTGACATGGGCCGCGGTGCTTGAAATGTTGGGTCGCGGCCCGCATTGCTTCTAAAGAAAAAATTAGGTTCTAAACCTAATTTCGAGAGGAGAGAATCAGACAGAAAGGGGAGGACGGACTCTGAAGGAGAAAACATATTGTGGAGCATCTCCATTCGCTCTCTATAGTTCTTTTTCTATTACCTTCTATTTTTAATTGTTGTTTATGTTTAGAATGACAATGTTGAACTAATTTCTTTATTAGGGTTTTTAATGGATTCTCTTGAACTCCTTTGATGATCTAATGCAATATTAATATCTTTCTTCTTCGTCTATTAAGCTTGTCTCAATCTATTTTTATGCATGAAATGTGATTGGCCATCTTACTTCATTGTCTATTTGTGTTTGAATTGAAATTCTGAAAAGTGAAATTTAAACAAGCTTTGATTGAAACAGCATAGCTCTAATCTAGAACAAAAGTATCTAGGGTATTTGTGTAGCATCTAGGTTGTGAATTCATTGCCTCCTGATTGTTGAATTTATCATAGAAATATAGAAAGTTCACAATTAGGTTGAGTATTATAATTTCTAATCTGATTATAAAATACCTTGACAACTTGTTAGCTAAATAAGAAGAAGAGTTTTTGATATTGTGTTAGTGATTAATAGGAGGGATTGTAGATGAAATTAAAACCCCTAATTGTTTAAATCCTTGGAATTTTATTCTTGTTTATGTTCGTACAATCTTGCATTATTGTAGTAGTTTTATTGTTTTTAATCATCAAAATATAAAACCAATTTTCGTTAACCAAATAAAAACTAATTATCTGGTAATTGATAATCCAGTCCTTGTGGGACGATACTTAGTCTTACCAAGAAATTATTACAAATTGCAACTGTGTGCACTTGCATAGCTTTAATTTTCGCAACAAGTTTTTGGCGTCGTTGCCAGGGACTGAAAATTATCAATATCAAAGTAATTAATTTTATTTCTAATTTGGTTGTTCTTTGAACTATTTCTAACTTGTTTTGCGTGCATTCTTGACCATTTTTTTCCAGGTAGTTTTGTTATATGTGTAGCAGAAGAGGAACAGATAGCATTGTTCCTATTAATCCTAATATTGAGAAAGCATGCAGGCAGAATCGTAGAAACAAAAGAGTTATCGGTCCAACTGTGGTTATGGAAAATCCACAAAATAATGATGGGTCGAATGGAGGGGTGCCAGAAGTGGTGCTAGGACGAGCTCAGAATGCCGCTGTGAGAAGCTTATGGGATTATGTTCTCCCAACTGTTACGTGAGTACACACATGTATAAGACCACCGGCTGTGGAGGCTAATAACTTTGAGACTAAGCCAGCAATTTTACAAATGGTACAATCCACCATGCAATTTGGTGGCTTACCTTCAGAAGACCCTCAAATGCATTTAGCTAATTTTCTGGAGCTATTTGCAACATTCAAGTATAATGGGGTGAGCGATGATGCAATCGAGTTGAGGCTATTCCCATTTTCGTTGCGGGAAAGAGCAAAAAGTTGGTTGAACTCCCTTCAATCCGATTCTATAATTACTTGGGAGGATTTGGCTCAGAAATTCCTTGCCAAGCTCTTTCCTCCATCAAAGGCTGCTAAATTAAGGGGGGAGATCAATAATTTTTACCAGCTTGAGAGAGAATCTTTATATGACTCTTGGGAGAGGTTCAAGGAACTGTTGAGAAAGTGTCCTCATCACGGCATTGAAAAGTGGATGTTGGTCCACAACTTTTACAATGGATTGTGCGATACTACTTGCACCATAATTGATGCCGCAGCTGGATGGGCATTTATGAGTAAAAGTGCTAACGAGGCATATGAGTTGTTGGAAGATATGGCTACAAACAACCATCAATGGTCTGATGAACGTGCAACTAGTAACAGAAAGGTAGCTGGGGTTCATGATTTTGATGCAATCACTGTTTTGACTGCTCAAGTTGCGACATTGACTAAGCAATTGTAGCAGAATACAATATCAGCCAATGCTATTCAGTTACAAACATGGTGTGAAATTTGTGGTGGACCTCATCAATTTGAGCAGTGTATGACAATAAATTTCAATAGCACCATCCCTATGGAGCAAGTCAACATGATGAGTAATTTTAATAGGCAAGCCAACAACCCTTTCTCCAACGCTTACAACCCAAGGTGGAGGAATCACCCTAATTTTTCATGGAAAAATAATCAAGCCCCTCAACAACAATTTCAGCAGCCTATTTCTCAAGGTCCACCTCAAGAAATGTCACAACCACCGGTTTCTCAAGAGAAGACAAATTAATTACAAGATGCGCTATTAACTTTGATCAACTCCCAAGCTCAGTTTATGACTGAAAATTGGTCATCCATCAAAAATCTTGAAATGCAAGTGGGTCAATTGGCAAATATGTTACAAAGTAGACCTCAAAGAAATTTGCCAAGTAATACTGAGGTGAATCCTAAGGAGTAGTGCAATGCGATCTCCTTGAGGAGCATTAAGGAGTTGGTAGAGCCAGTTAAGAAATCTAGTCTTCCATAAAAAATGAAGTCTGAGAAGAAGAATAAGGTGGATGAAGAGGTTAATGAAAACCTTGAGAAGAAGCAGCTAGAAATAAGTATTGAGCATCACATCAAGATCCCATAACCTCAGAGGTTGCAAAAGAAGAGGCTTGACAAGCAGTTTTCCAAGTTCTTAGATGTTTTTCGAAAACTTCGCATCAACATTCCCTTGCAGAAGCTTTAGAACAAATTTCAAGTTATGTGAAGTTCATGAAGGAAATCTTGTCGAAGAAAAGGAAATTGGAGGATTACGAGACAATTGTACTTACTGAGGAGTGCAGTGCAATATTGCAAAAGAAACTACCTCCCAAGCTTAAAGATCTAGGTAGTTTTACCATTCCTTGTACTATAGGGAATGTGGTTTTTGATAAGGCATTATGTGATTTAGGGGCAAGTGTGAATATGATGCCTCTATCTATCTATAGAAAGTTGAAATTGGGAGAAGCTCGCCCTACTACCGTGTCCCTACAAATGGCGGATCGTTCAGTGAAGCACCCAAGAGGTATTATTAAGGATGTATTGGTGAAAGTGGAAAAATTCATCTTTCATGCAGACTTTATTATTCTTAACATGGAGGAAGATGAAAATATTCTGATTATTCTTGGGAGACTATTTTTAGCTACTAGAAGGGTGCTGATTGATGTACAAAAAGGGGAATTGAACCCGCGAATGCAAAATGAGGAGGTAACATTTAATGTTTTTGCAGCAACTGAAATTACAACATGTTGTATAGTGGATTTGATAACAAGAGGCATTAATAAGGTGGAAGCTATCAAGAGAAAGGCCATTGCTCAAGTTGGTAGTCGAACAATGCATAATCGTGTGAAGAGGTTCTTTAGTGGGAAGGCTTGAATGGTACATGAGCAGTGGAAAGCTCCAAAAAGTTGCAACATCATAAGACGTACTTTCTCATTTGACACTTTGGCTCTTAAGGATTCGAGGGGTGGACTTGATCTGAGTTAAATTTGAAGAAGAATTCAGCGTCCGACTAAATGATGTAAATGATAGTGCATTTGGAGGCATTCCAATCCTTTATTTGCAATTTTTTTATTAGTTTTATTTAAGTTTTGGATTATGAACATTTTAATTTTAGTATTTTCAATATTCATTTATCTTTTATTTTTTTATTTTAGGATTAGTTTTAATTTCTGTCATTTAGTCTTAAATTTGAAATGTCGAATCGTGAAAATCGAGAAAAAAAAATAGGGTCAGGATGCTACTTTGAGCCCAGCTCATAAATTACCAAGTTCAATCCATATCAGCCACCGCATTTTGGCTACCTGAGGAAGACGGTGGCAAGGGTCCTTTGTCGTGAAAAGTCTAAGTTTGTCAGGTCAGTTTCTTTTCCTTTGATTTTATTTTGAACATTGTGGACAATGTTCATATTAAGTTTGGGGGAGGAGCTTTGCTTTCATTTTGTATATATTGAGTAGTTTGTTTTACTTGTGTTTGTGTTTTAGTTGTTTTTATGTTTTAGTTGTGTGTTGTATTTGGTTAGTCTTTTATTTACTATGTTGCTGTGTCTAGGATGTTTAGAGTGTCATGCTTGTGTGAATCAAGTTGTCAGTGCTAGCCTATGATATGGAAGAAAATATCGTGCAAAGTTTCGAAATTTTTGATCAATTGAATACGTGTGTTTGGTTAGACTTCATTGGTGGCTTGTTTTGATCCATGAAAAAAATGAATGTTTAGCCATGGTTGGAAAACTCTTTGCAATTTGAATTTGAATATATGCATTGTTAAAAATTGGCTTGTGGTTTGATGTATGAATGAATCTAGAACTTGTTTGTTTATCATTTGAGATGCAATCCCATATGAGATATGCTTAGGAAAATGATTTAGGAAATTTCTTGGAACATTTGAGCCTTTCAAGCTAACACAAAAGTAATTTTCCATTGTTACCCTTGTTGAGCCTAAAATTATCATCTTTGTTGTTTGACACCAATTGTGAGCCAAATAGACATTTTGTTAGTTTTCATTTCTTTACCAAATTACAATGAGCATATGGATAAATAATGGGGAATGAATTTTAATGGGATGTGATTAGTTTTGTAATCTGGTGTATTGCAATGAAGAGTAAAAAGGTTGAGAATTGAAAAAAAAAAAGTAAAAGAAATTTGAAAATCCAAGCTACACTCTTGTTATGCTTTCACAAAAACAAGTTTGGGGGAGTTCAGTTTGATTAAAAAAAAATGATCAAGTGAAATAAGCTTTTCTCAACCTTTACTTGGGTTCATATGGGGTTTTCCTTAGAAATTGTTTGGGTGAATTGTTTGTTTGTAAATTCATACACTTAGTTTGAATCTTTACTCGAGGGCGATTAAATGTTAAGTTTGGGAGAGTTTGTTGAGTCTAGTTTTGTGTTGTGTTTAGGTGGTGTTTTAGGTAGTTTTTATTAATATTTTTAGTTGTTTAGTGCATTATTATGCTTTGTTTTTGCTTGTTTTTAGGTTTTAGTTTATAAATAATGGAAAATAACAATTGGAGCAAATTGGCAGAACAATGATGAAAAATTTACTTTTTGGTGTTGATTCCATGAAAAGATGAATCCTCAAGTAATTTTATGGCTTCGGTGAATTTCGGGACCAAAATCACAAAAATTGAAGAAATTGTTAAGGGTCGTGATGCTATGATGTTGAGCCGCGACTAGGTCCAAGGCAGAAAGATTGTTTTTTTGAGGATAGACACGAGTCGCAGCGCAGGAACAAAGGGCCGCGCGCACTGAAGGCTTTGTCTGCCCAGAAAATTTACACGGGCCGCGACGCTGAAGAGGTTGGGCCATGGCGCGCCGAACGTCCACGCAAAGCCTAAATTGACACGGGTTGTGACGCTTGAAATGTTGGGTCGCAGCCTGCATTGATTTTGAAGAAAAAATTAGGTTTTAAACCTAATTTCGAGATGAGAAAACACATCGTGGAGCATCTCCATTCGTTCTCTACAGTTCTTTTTCTATTACCTTTTAATTCTATGTTATTTTTAATTAATGTTTATGTTTAGAATGACAATGTTGAACTAATTTCTTTATTAGGTTTTTAATGGATTCTCTTAAACTCCTTTGATGATCTAATGCAATATTAATATCTTTCTTCTTCGTCTATTAAGCTTGTCTCAATCTATTTTAATGCATGAAATGTGATTGGCCATCTTATTTCATTGTCTATTTGTGTTTGAATTGAAATTCTGAAAAGTGAAATTTAAACAAGCTTTGATTGAAACAGCATAGCTCTAATCTAGAACGAAAGTATCTAGGTTATTTGTGTAGCATCTAGGTTGTGAATTCATTGCCTCCTGATTGTTGAATTTATCATAGAAATATAGAAAGCTCACAATTAGGTTGAGTTTTATTATTCCTAATTCGATTATAAAATACATTGACAGAACTTTATTGGAAATGGTTAGATGCATGCTTAGTTACGTAACTCTGCAAACTTCATTCTAAGGACATGAAATTGAAACTGCGAACGACATTCTAAATGTTGTGCCATCCAAAGCAGTCCCCAAAACACCTTTTAGAATGTTGGAATGGTTGTGAACCTAGTTTACGCCATTATAGAATCTGGGGGTGTCCCACCCACGTCCTGAGGAAAAAGGAAGGAAAGCTAGAACCACGAACTTAAGTTTGCATGCTTGTTGGCTATCCTAAAGGAACCTTGGGGTGGACTTTTCTATAGTCATCAGAAAAAGAAAGTGTTTACTTCCATGAATGCTACTTTTTTTTTTTGGAAAATGACTATGTCCAAAACTTCAAACCGCACAGCAAAGTAGTTTTAGAGGAGATGGTTGAAGAATTGACTCCAACCAATGTTCCATCATCATCAATATAAGTTGATGATGAAATTCCCACTCTTCATGTCCAACCGACACAAGTCGATTTAAATTAAGAAAGTACCACTGTTCTTAAGCAAACAGTCACGGAGCCTCGTCATAGTGGGAGGGTTTCTAGGAACCCAGTTCGCTATGGTTTGGTTGGTGAAACCAATATGGTTGTTGGTGACATTGGAAATGATGATCCATTATCTTTCAAACAGGCAATGGCTAGCCCTAAATAGGAACTATGGCTTGAAGCCATGAAATAGGAAATTGAGTCCATGTACTCAAATTCCGTCTGGGATCTTGTGGAAGCACCTAGTGACTTTAGGGACATTGGGTGCAAATGGATCTACAAGAAGAAACGAGGTGTTGATGGAAATATCGAAACTTATAAAGCTCGATTGTTGGCAAAGGGTTATACCCAAAGAGAAGGCGTTGACTATGAGGAAACTTATAGTCTGGTAGCCATGCTCAAGTACATTCGCATCCTCCTATCCATAGCAACCGCTCTCGACTATGAGATCTGACAAATGGACGTCAAGACAATTTTTCTTAACAGGAAGCTTGACGAAGTCATTTATATGGATCATCCAGAAGGATTTAATGTAGCTGGACAAGAAGGAAAAGTTTGCAAGTTGAATAGGTCCATTAATGGACTTAAGCAAGCTTCTCATTCCTGAAATCTTAGGTTTGATGAGATAATCAAACCCTATGGCTTTGAATAAAATATTGATGAGCCTTGTGTTTACCAACTAAGGGAAAATCAAATAGTAGTATTCCTAGTTCTTTATGTAGATGATATTTTACTCATTAGAAACAATGTTAAGAAATTATCAGATGTGAAGAATTGGCTGAGCACTCAATTCCAGATGAAGGATTTGGGTGAAGCGAGTTATGTTCTAGGTATCCAAATCATTAGGGATAGAAAGAACAAATTCTTAGCTCTATCTCAAGCAACATACATTGATAAAGTGCTTGAACATTTCTCAATGACAAATTCCAAGAAAGGATGTCTATCGTCCCGCCATGGAATTCATCTTTCAAAGAAGCAGTCTCCCCAAACTCCTAAAGAGGAAGATGCAATGAGAAAAGTTCCTTACGCGTTTGCAGTTGGAAGTCCGATGTATGTTATGTTGTGTACTAGACCAGATATCTGCTATGCAGTGGGAGTAGTTAGCAGGTATCAGTCAAACCCAGGACCAGATCATTGGATAACAGTTAAGCATAACATGAAGTATTTAAGACGGAATATGGATTAGATGTTAGTCTACAAGGGTGGTGTTCTGAACCCTGTAGGCTACACCGATTCAGATTTCCAGACTGATGTCGATGACATGAAGTCTACTTCTGGAATGGTGTTTACTCTTGGGGGTGGAGCTGTGATATAAAAAAGTGTAAAGTAGTCTACAATATCAGATTCCACCATGGAGGCTGAGTACATAGCTACATCTGAAGCAGCTAAAGAAGTTCTATTCAGATCTTGGTATTATTCCAAATATGGATAAACTGCTTTTGTTGTTTTGTGACAATACAGGAGCGATAGCCAACTCGAAAGAACCTCAAAGTCACAAGAGGAATAAGCATATAGAAAGGAAGTATCACATAATTCGAGAATATGTGGCCAGGGGAGATGTGAAGGTTATGAAGATTGCATCTGAAGACAATCTTGTGGATCGTTTACATAAACATTGCCAAAAGCGACATTTGATAAGCATATCAAGGAAATGGAATTAGTAGAATTAAGACATTAGTTTCAATTAGTGCAAGTGGGAGTTTGTTGGGGTTTTATGCCCTAATTATAACCCAATTTCTTTTAAATCACATTTTATTATTAATAAAAGAATAAAAATCAATTTTGACTTGGTCAATCACTTTGCTCATATGTTTTATTTTCATGATTATTTATTTAATATAAACTTCTATTAAATCTCGAGCATATAACTAATCATATTTATAGTGACGTAATCACAATGGAATATAAATATGATTATATGTTCAAAATAAGTTAGTCCTAAGATTAGTCAGTGCACAAGATTTACACCAACTTGCCAATCTACGATATGATCTACTTACACATTGCAGTGTTATGTTCTTTCCAGAATATTAGCAAAGTAGATAAGGTCAGATGTATTTATTACATTGGACTGAACCGATATTTACTTTAGATAAATAAGTAAACATACTGTTATTATCTAATATAGTCATATCATAAAGTTGACCATAGGTTAATTCAATCTCAATTTTGAGTGGCTAGTATTGTAACTGATTGTATTATTCAAGTCATTTGATTTGTTCGTTGTCAGCTTACCCTACAGACTAGCCTATATAGTAAAACATTTATATAAGAATAGTTTTGTGACCAAACTAATTTTATTCTAATTGAGAGGTTATAACTGAATAGAGGTATGGGTACAAAAAAATTTCAAACACCCAAAAGTATCAACTTTAACAACAATAACAATAAAACTCCCTAATATGTATTACATATTTAAAAGTAACTTAAGTAATTCAACTGTAGAATAAATCATTAATTTTCTCATTTGTGTACAAATAAATGACATAATATATATTTGTTATCCAATAAATTAGCATTTGTGACGTGGCAAATAATCTCTTGACACGTGGCTGACACCTGGAGCGTCTGCTAGAGTATCGACCAGGAGACACGCCAGAAGCAGGACAGACCTGTTTTTACCACGACCAGACTGGTCGGTGGTTCCGCTGGCAAAGCAACATTTATGGAAAGATCTTATGTATCCCGAATTTATTTCATGCAATCTTCTGAATATCCCATGATTCAGGGGATAATATCTGTAACAATATTGGGCAACCCTCCATGAGCCTATAAAAAGCAGGAGATGGCTCATGGGAAGGGACCTTTTGGAGCCCGGAAATCATAGAAATATAGAAATTATCTGTGAAAACTAGTATGGTTTATGAGGAGTGTTGAAACTCATTGAGCCCAAGCTCTCTGATCACACTTTTGTTCCCATATCAATATCATTCTAAGTGGACGTAGGTCATTACCAGATTCTGGGGCCGAACCACTATAAATTACTGTGTTTTCTTTACTTTTGTCATTACGTTATTATCTATACATATTCGTCTATATCATTCATATTTTGACTCCGTGTCAGTTGGCTAAATCGAGGGTCAACAATATTTATTTGACTGTATATATAATTATTACTATATAAATTTATATTTTCTAAATGCGGGACTTAAAAAACGTATAACTAATTACATTTTAGAGGTTATTCTTATTTATAATTGGCCCAAATCGGAGCCAATTTTTTTATAATAAAATAGATGTTATTTTTATATAGAGTATTCTTATATAGAGGTTTTACTATACTTACATCTTGGCGACTTGATAGTATAATTGAGTGGGAGTGTTAATCATAGATATGAACATCTATAGCTTCTAGCAAGAAGTGAAATAATGATCACCTTATAGCTTAGTTCAACGAGTTAAATGATTGGGTACTCATTTCTGTGATTAAAGTTTACGGAAATATCATTTACAAGGAACTTAGTGGTATTTAAGGATAAAATACAATGAGGGATAAAGTGGTAATTTGTACCCAACTTAGTTGTAGATCATCTATAAAGGATTGAATGACAAATTATGGTTGTAATAATTGATAACGTATTTACTTTAAGTGTAAAGTGTTCTATGAGTTCAAGAATGCGATTCCAAGTCTTGAGTGGAGTCACGATGAATTAATAAGGTAGTGAAATTATTCAATAATAATTTTATGGTAACTTATTGGAGTTTGAATTCATGGGTCCATAGCCCCCACAATGCATTTCATCAAATCATCTAGATAGTCTCGATTAATTGATTTAATTATCAATCAGGATTGTCAAAACTATTTTGTGTCAATTTTAGACAATTGTATTAAGATGTGGAATTTAGAGAAGAAAAAAGAATTTTGGGAAAATTTATTAATTATGATAAATTGGTGTCAAATTGATAAATGATCTCAAATCAAGGTTTAAATTATTATTAGTTAATTTGAATAAATGATTTAATTAATTATTGTTTGAGTATAATTATAAATATATATAAAGTTTTAAGAAAACTGAGAAATATGTTTATAATATATATTATATTATATTTATTTAATTAATTGATAAGGGTTTTGTTTTATTATATAATTATAGAAAATAATAGTATTTGAATTTAAAGTTTTTTATGCTTTGAATTTTAAAATAGAAAAATCTCAAGGCTTGGCAAATTATCTAATATTCAGCCATATAGGGATTTTTAAGCTATTATTTTAATTAAATTAACCCTAAAATGTTCATATAAATAGAGGCTTAAGTCTAGGATTGTCAAGTAAGTGTGATTAAGCAAAAATTTAGACTCAAAAGAGACATATTGTGGTTGTCCATCACTACTCTCTTCTTCTCCATAATTTTCTCATCTCATGTGTTGAGAATTGCCCACCCTAGTTTAAGTGGTCAAAGAAAATTGTAGAAAATTGTGTAGTTTGAAGATCTAGTTCCCTTTCTTGTTATTACTCTGCGACAGAAAGAAGAAGGGTTAGAGAGAGTGAAGGAAGGAGTCTCAATAGTCTGATGCGTAAAACTAAGATTCTTAAAGTCTGTTATTTGATGTTCTTTATGAAATTAATTAGAAACTTGTTTCTAGGTTGTTTTATATGTTAATTGGTTTAATATGTGAAACACACATGAAAATATTTATGATCCTGCAAAATATATTCATAATAGCAACTTCACTGGTGGCGTACCTAGCGAGAATTGGTAACACAATTCAATATTGTGCATATTGCATTTTATCTCATTTTTTATTAATTGAACCAAATTGTTTAGAGAACAATTTGTTGGTATTTGCAATCTTGTAATGGTATAGTCATCAGACTGATATTTGTCTTTCTATTTCCCTCCAAATGGATCAATGTCATCATGAATTTCATATTTGCAATATAGTACCACATAATTTTTAGCATTGTTGCTTTATTAGTTCAAATGTAATTGGTTACGTAAGTGAATGTATTTTATGTCATTTTTTGTAAAATTAAAAATATGCAAATGTTCAAAATATATCATGTAATTGGTTTCATTTAAGTAAATCAAGAACTAATTTCCAGGTTCTATGTTTAATTATTTTGCAGAATGTTCATTTTTGCATTTGTAACTGGTTACGTTAGGGAATGTGTTTTATGTTTTTCTTTTTGTAATATTTGAAATATGCAAATGTTCAAAATATATCATGTAACCGGTTTCATTTAAGCAAATTAAGAACGAATTTCCAAGTTCCATGTTTAATTATTTTACAAATCATACATTTCAAAGAAGATATTTGTAAAAATTATTGAATCTGTTTAAATAAATGGTAATTTTATTTAATTTAAAGCTTACCTGTTTAAGAACTCGGACAAGTTGATCAAATTGTTTTTTTGTAATGTGAATGAAGCTAAAACCAGGTGTTGTTGCCGGAGAAGAAGATGCGATGTTTGGAAAAGAATCCAAAACTAGTTTCAATCATCAGAGAAGAAGAGGTGGTGATCAAAAATTGAAATTCTTGATTTGCTATACGTATAAAACCAGTTGTTGTTGCTGGAGAAGAAGAAGCAATGATCGGAAACGATGCTAAACCAGTTGCAGTCGCTGGAGAAGAAGACGTGGTGATCGGAGATTGAATTTCTTGTGTTGCTATGGGTTTCTTGATAAGGAATGTGTAGTTATGGTAGTTTGCATGAAATTTGGAAATTTTATGGGAATCTGGTTTCTTAGTTTATGGGAATTCCATATTTTATACTATGTTTTCAGCATGTATTACCATATTATGCTTAATTATTTTTTTGTCCATATATATTGAAAGTTTAGTTAGTTTTCTCATATTTATGCAAAGTGTTCTTTTCTTTTTATCCATACTTTTCAGAAATACTATAAACACAAACTAGATGACTTCATCACTCATTGAAATACCCCTTAAAAAATCTATTACTTTTATTTCAATGCTCTACTTTTTTATTTTGGAAAAATTACATTTGAAATTGGTTTTTGCATTTTATTTTCAATTTCATTGTAACTTTTTTAAGTTACATATTTAACGTTTTTTATACCATTTTTTTAACTTGATGTAATTTAATCCATTCTTTCTCTTGTTATGAGATCTTGCCGACCACCGAAGCATCCATTCCGTACACGTGCCAGACCATTAGGAAGAGCAGCTGCCGACGAAGCTTCGGTTAAAGTTCGGCATCATCCGTCGTTGGAAGCCACCGCACACGTCGGTAAAAAATGGTGCGGACGACATTTTGACCGTCTTTTCCGGCAATCTCCGGCTACATTGGATGTCGAGGGTGGCACTATTAGAGTGAGATTTTTGAGAGGAACAAAACTCAACCACTCATTGGATGTTAGGGGTTTCTTGACGTCACTGGAGAAGATGATGGGAATTGGTTGTTTATGTGTTGTGTTTGAAAAGTAACTTTTAAGTTACTATTAGGTTTCTTTTCAGCTTTGTTTATAAATGGAATGTATCTTCAATAATTGTAATAAGCAATTTTTGTGTTGTATTTAAAAAGTAACTATGTAGTTGCTTTTTAATTTGATTAAACAAAAATTAATAATAGAAGACCAAAATGTGTATTTATTATTATAATTCGAAAATAACTTTTAAGTTTCTTTTTTGTTTGATTAATAAAAAAATCATTATTATTCTCATGTAAAATATATTAGTGACTAAAAAGTGAATTAAAACTTTTTATTAAAAAAGTTACTATATAGTATACTAGAAGTAACTTTTAATGATAATCTATATAGTAATTTGTTATACTTTATTGTAACTCATTAGTTTCTAAAAAATGATTAATCGATAACGTAAAAATATCTTAAAGAATAAGATACCATAATATAATATAAAAATGACTAATTAATATTTTATAATAAAAAAGTTTCAATATATAAATTTAGGAGGTAACCAAAATATATATGAAATAATATGCTCTAAAAATAAATTTTTTTACGAAAAAGTAACTAACTGGTAACTTATAACCATTTTAAGTAACTAAAAAGTTTCTTTTGAAAACCTATAAAAACGGAACATCCGGGATTTCGGAAATGTTTCTAATTCAGGTATATTAATTTTAGAATTTGATATTTTTTGATGATGCGGTAAGACATTTTTGTAGGTAATTTTTGTAATTATTTTATGTTATATGTATATAATTGTAAATATCTCTTTTATATTTGTCCTTTCATTTTTTGACCTTTCACCCTAAAATTGTTACTCTCTTTCTCCCAATTTCACACTATGGCAAGTAAAATGAACAAGTACTCTAGAACAAAATTTTTACAATTTATGAAATTTTATCATTACGGGAACAGAAAAAACTAATTTAAACCACTTAAATCTGCAAGTTCTAAACTTGTAAAACAAAGGTAGCTTTGTAAAAGCTTAGAAGACTCGATCTTTAGAATACAAGGAAAGTCAAGTAAGTGATATATTCCATTAGATTGGATCTTGTTGGTACGCATTTTCCGTTAAAGCAAAGTAAGTGAATTAATTCTTTAATGTAAGGCATTTGGTTTCATCTTTGAAATTAGAGAAAATTACATTTTTTGTATGAGTTGTTTTTTAATAAAATTTGTAAAAATATAATTTTTTTAAAAGAAAAGTTATTCTACGACTTTCTCTTATAATTTTAATTTTTGTACAAAAATTAATTTATGCTATAATTTTACTTTTAATAAGTTTCTCATAATTAGTTAACAATTATAATTTTTATTGATTATCTATTTTATAAATTTTTCCAAAAATAGTATAATCTCATATATTTGCAGCATAAAAGCATAATAAAAGTCATATTTACGAACAACCCTTAAAATTACGCCAAATGGGTCTACAGTCAAGGGACTCAGGGCTCTATTAGCGTTTTGTTTGGGCAATTCTTGATGTATTTATTCACCCACTCGGATTTGGATTTTTTTTTTTTATTTAAATAAATGAAAATGAAGTCACTTTCGGCGTTTGAATTCAACATTTGACCAAAAAAACGTTTTGCTATTTCTGAAAACAACAGGTGAAAGTTGGTATTAATGAATAAACATAGGAGTAAAATGTTATATTTAAAAAAAAACAACAGGTGAAAGTTGGTATTAATGAATAAACATAGGAGTAAAATGTTATATTTAAAAAAAAACGAACCCTAATTCACTCTTTCTTCCTTCGTGCGCCACTCTCTCTCTCTCTCCCTCTTTTTCCTCTCGGCCTAATCTTTTACAGTCGTCGCTCTGGTCATCATCAACATCAGCATCGTCTTCTTCTTTCAGGCTCTCATCTCACACACTCGCACTTTTCTTCTTCAAGTCTCATCTCACCCTCTCGCGACCTCTGTCTGTCACGATCCCCCACGCGCCAATCTGATCGCTGACCCGCAAACGGACCCAGCTACTTGCCACCGTCGCCACCAGTTTGCCGCCAGTTCGCAACCAGCTCGCCACCGTCGGCTATACGGGCATCGGTATCAATTCTCACGAACCCATCTGTCTGCTTATTTATTTTTGTTATCCCCAAGTTTGTGCCTTAGTGGTTTTGTGAAATATTTTAATGATTTTGTGCTGCTGCTTTGTTTATGATGTTGTGTTTATGAGTTTGTGGATTGTGCTGCTATCATTTTTCTGTGAAATATTATGTTCAAATTTGTGTATCGGTATGGTTGACTTTGTTCAAACATGGGGAATTAGGGTTTGCAATTTGCATAATCAGGTTCAGAAGGTTGATCTTAATACATACCATCTTCTTTCTCTTGCTGCCTTTTAAATCTTTAACTTCTCAAAACCCTAGTCTCTCTCTTGAAACCTCAATTTCCCATGTTTTTATTTTTTCAATTTTTGAGTATAGTAACAGCCTTGAGGAAGAATTATCTGTGGTGAGGTATATCTACTGCCTATGATGACTATACAACCTTCTAAGAAGTTTTGAACCGTAGGACCTTTCGTTATTCTGTTTTTCAAAATCTTGATTTCGTCCGATATTTCTCGACTTCCCAATTTCTGTTTTTGAAAGAAATTTGAGAAGAAGATGATTGCGAAGTGACGATACAAATTCATTAATCCACTGATACTGGAAACAGTGTGTTGTTACTATGAATCACGACAGGTTCCGATCGCTTTATCTATATTTTTTTCTCTCTGCAATTTTTTTTTCTTTTAGGCGAAATAATACTTTTTTTCTGGCTTACATTAGAGAAAAAATATTTTTTCTGGCTTACCAAGCGCATCCTCATAAATTGATCAACACTATTTTTTTGATCTGAAAACTGATCAATACTATTGTTGGCTAGTATCTTAATACAGATTTAATTGAAAAAGGAACATATGTTATGGTAGGTTCTATTTTTAAGACTCGAATTTATTTCTCTGTGTAATTATGATTTACGAATGGAAAGATATTGTTGGAAGAAGGTGAAATCGAAAGCTTCAAAATAGGATAATCACAGTGCATCAAAATAGGATGTCCATAGTGTGGGTGGCTTCGCCTTATAATAATGTTATGTTGGCTTTAATGAGAAGCCTAACAATTTGGCTATATTTGTCACCTTTTTGTCTACCGTAAATATAGTGCTAGGCAAAAGTTTACGAAGACAAGGTTTTCGATTATGGTCATGAACTCAACCTGTAATGCCGCCAGTTGACGGTAGTTGGTAATGTGAAATGTTGAAGAATGATGTTGTAAACCAGATAATGAATTGGACCGTGAAAGGTCAGGGTGCAAAATCGTTTTATAGAAGTTTGTGCTGTTTGTAGTATCATAAAATTAATGTTAATCTATAGTTGTTTGATTTACTTGTTTATTCTATGATTTTCTTTATTATTCATGGTGTTTTCATTATTTGTCAGGGGTCTTGCCCAATGAAAAGCAGCATATTTTTTGGCATGGATAAAAGTTGTCTACTTGGGTTGTGAGATTCTGTTGAGTTTCTGAAAATGGATAACTCCAAAAATAGGCAGAATGACCATTTGGGTGTGAATAAATTGGGGAAGAATATAAGGAAGAGTCCACTACACCAACCCAACTTTAATAACAATGCTACCAGACAACAGCCTCAGCCTCAGGTTTACAACATAAGTAAGAATGATTTTCGCAACATTGTTCAGCAGCTCACTGGTTCCCCATCACAAGACCCTTTGCCTAGACCTCCCCATAATCCACCAAAACCACAAAGTATGCGGTTGCAAAAGATTCGACCTCCCCCTTTAACACCAATTAATCGCCCCCCCCTTATCCCTCCTCCTGTACCTATGTCGGTTGCTCCTCCCCCAGTTTCATACAACAATAGCTTTGTTAGGCCTCCTCAATTCGGACAACTACAGTCTCCAATGCCATTGCAGCCATTGACACCTGGGGATACAGTTTGGGCTAATACAGCTGAATCTCCCATCACAGCATACATGAAATATCTTCAAAATTCATTCCTAGACCCATCTCCTAGGGGAAACTTTGGTCAGTCACATCCACATCAACATCAACATCAACAACCACCTCCACCTGGTCAACCTCAGACACAGCAACCAGGGCTACTTCCCAACCCCTCAATGCCTCATGCTTTCCCTTCCCCAAGAATGAGTGGCCCTCTACCACCACCACCCGTGCATAATTTCCCTTCACCGCAATTTGGTGGTCCTCCTCTTTTACCCTCTCCAACTTCACAGTTTCTACTCCCGTCCCCAACCGGTTACTTCAATTTGTTGTCACCACGTTCCCCCTACCCATTGCTTTCTCCGGGGATGCAATTTCCACCCTTGACCCCTAATTTTGCATTTAGCCCGATGGGTCAAACCGGGATATTAGGTCCAGGTCCTCAACCTCCACCTTCTCCTGGCCTTGTTTTTCCCTTGTCGCCATCAGGTTTTTTTCCCATCTCAAGTCCAAGATGGAGGGATCAATAGTTGTCACAACAATTGTCATCTTTGGGAAGCACTTATTCACGAGATAGTTCCTTGTGTGGGTGAATAGTTCGCAAGAGCTTCTTTAAAAAAATTGTAATGTAAACTTGTGGATTAAACCAACTTTTCTATTTCTAGTGTCCATTTCTCCCCATTTTCATCTGATTTTGTTGACAACCTTAGTGCAGCTGTTTTGAATTTTGGATATGGTAGGAACTGCTGTCCTTTTATTTTTGTACAAGATTCACAGTGTACACAATGTAGTGGGATCAGACAACTCATCTGAACAATTGGACAGGAGATGTAACATGAAAGGAGATAGGATTACAGGCATTATAATTTCTAGCCTTATAGAAAAATTCTTGTATTTTTGCATTATGCTGTATCAATTCATAGTTGGAAGTGAATTAATTCTTCATGTAACGGGCATGTGAAAAGAAATCTAATGGTAGCTTCATTATGTTTGTTGGACCTTGTCATGTTCAATGAAAGATTTACCTTGTTTGGCCAGCGCAAACAAAAGAACTAATAATTCGCTTCTCCAAGTGCCACACTTTATTATTCTTTTTCTGATTTCTTACTGTAGTTATGATGTATTTATTTACTGATTTATGATATATGTTTATGTGAAGTAAACATTATACATACACTCTCACAATGTTGTAAGCATGATGTATTAGTGAAATTTTTTAATATGCCAATATAACATATTATGATAATTTCAATTTTTTTGGACAAAAATACTTGTACCGTTCAAACATTCATTTTTTTTCTCTCAGTCTGAATTTTTTCTCTCTAACATCTCTAAAAAATTATCTGAAACATATATTTGAGTGAAAAAAATATGATCTAAAATTTTCGTCAAATTTTAGTATAGAGCATCGAAAAACCATTGTTTTGGCAAAAAAAAAAATCAAGTTTTCAGGATTGCATCGTAAAACATCAAAATATCATCGATTTTGCATCGAAAAAACCAAAAAAACAAATTTTCATGATTGCATTGCAAAGCATCGAAACACTATCGATTATGCATCGAAAAAACATCGTTTTGGCTAAAAATCAAGTTTTATGATTGCATCGCAAGAGCATCGAAATTACATAAAAAAAAAAACATCGTTTTGGCAAAAAAAAATTCAAGTTTTGATGATTGCATCGCAAAAGCATCGAAACTCCATCGATTTTGCATGAAAAAAATAATTAATGAAAAATAGAATTGCTAACTAACTAAGAGAAACTTATTAAAAGTAAAATTACGACAATAACCAACTTTTATACAAAAATATAGGAAACTAAACCAATCAAAATGAAAATTACAAGAGAAAGTCATATAATGACTTTTTTTTTTTTTGAAAGAAAAAGCATATTTTACAAACTTTATTAAAAAAAAAACTCATATAAAAAGTGTAATTTCCTCTAATTTCAAAAATGAAATAAAATGCCTTAGATTAAAGAATTAATTCACTTACTTTGCTTTATCGGAAAATGCGTACCAACAAGATCTAATCTAATGGAATATATCACTCTTACTTGATTTCCCTTGTATTCTAAAGATCGAGTCTTCTAAGGTATTCTAAGCTTTTACAACGTGAATCTATGAATAATAGCTATATTTGTTTTACAAGTTTAGAACTAGCACATTTAAGTGGTTTAAATTAGTTTTTTCTCTTCCCGTGATGATAAAATTTCATAAATTGTGAAAATTTTGTTCTAGAGTACTTGTGAAAATTGTTTTTGATTAATTTTATTTTTCATACATAACTTTTTTAATCATTATTATCTCACATTATTTATTGATACATAATTTTCTCTATCCTCATTTCCCATCTCATCATTTTATCTCTTTTTGATTTTTCACTTATCATTTTTTATCTCATCATTTATTATTTACTCAGTTTCTATTTCATCATTTATTATCTTCTTATTTTATCTCTCATCACTTTCTTTAGCTATTTTCCCTCTCGTCACTTTTTTTCTTATCACTTTCTCTAGCTATTTTATCTCTCATTATTTTCTCTCATTTTTTCTAACATCACTTTTCTCTTCTATTTTTCTCTCCTTACTTTCTCACTCCTTATTTTCATCAATTTTTCTTTCACATTACTTTATCTCATTATTTATTACAAAATTTTTAAAAAAATTCAATTTTTTTATTTAGATTTTAAAAAAAAAAAAAACTAAAGAATTGTTTTAAAAAAAACATTAACCAAACACTTCTAGTCTTTTTAAAACTACAAAAACTAACTATTTTATGTTCTCATTTATGAAAATAAAACTTTGAAATAAAAAATAATGTGAAACATGTCCTTAGATTCTAGATTCAAATATAGTAGATGGTTCAATATAGTTGGCGTACTACATGAAATGTTATGATTGGTCAAATACATAGTAAAATTGATAAGGCACGAAGATGTGCAAAAACCATAACGGTTTCACTAAAGTCAACATGTGTGAGTTGACTTTTGGTATAGGCATCAATAAATTACCTTTTTGGGTTGTAAGTGTTTCTTTGGAGTATAAAGTTTGGAAGCATTTGGAGATGTTTTGGGGCAAGTTTTGGGGTGTCAAATTAGAGGGGCCTCCGTTGCGTTGTCTCTAGTGGGCGACATGTCGCTGGTCTCTGAAAACACTATACAAGCGACGCATCGCCTAGGTGCAGGCAAAGTGTCACCTGGGCAGTCCGTATAGGACCGTACAATGACGTGTTTTTGGCTCCAAAATTTAAATTAAAATGCTCTAATCTCATTGGCTAAGTCTAATGAGAGTTCCTATACTATTTAAATGAGTCATTTGAATTTATCGATGAATTGATCACTCACCTCTTCCTCTATCTAGCTTTCAAGATTACTAGCTTTCTCTAAGATCTTTATCAAGAAAGATTGACTTGTTTGGGGATTCAAGGCTTGTAAATCAGTACAAGAAAAAAGATTTTTAGGGGCGAAAGGCTGTCGCCCCAATTATACTATTATTAGGGGACGATTGGTGGCTAGTTGCCACTGATATGAAGATAAAAATATTAGGGGTGACATAAATATTATTAGGTGTGATGTGTTGCCCCTAATAATATGAAATTTTGAAAAAAAAAATGTGGGAAATTTTCCCGGTTTCATTTTGTTGAAAATGGGGCATAATAATATTAGTTACCCCTAATATAACCCCTTCATTTTCTCAGCCATTTTTTTTTCTAGAAACTGTTGACGGTGAGAACTCGTCAACTAAGTTGAGTTGGAAAAATTATCAAATCAAGATCACTAATCGGAAAGCTGTAAAAATTTGAACAATAACTCAAGAACAATGATAGAACAATAATGGAGAATTCAGTCTTTCATTCACACTCAAGCCTCTGCTACAGTAAAATTTCCAACCCCTTCTCAGGTGGTCTTAGAGTTCATTTTATAGTAGGCTCTAATGGCCTTAGGTACATAGTGGTCCAGGAGACCAAGTGGTACATATGTACTGTGTCAGGGGAGTGGCTTCAGAGGTTGTGGTCGTACATCCCGTACAGGAGCAGGTGTCAGGAGGATGTCTCCACTACTTGTCTGTACCCATGTCTGATGTGTGGTGGCAGGCGTAGTGGCGCAGGAGGTAGTGGTGTCGGCTTTGACCTATGGCCGTAGACGTACGGACCATGACTCTTACTCCAGCAGTCTCACTGGCACTGGTATCCGTACTCAGTACTAGGTCGTACAAGCATGTCCCATTCGACTCGTACTGTGGCCCCTAAGCATAGGGGTCTCAAGGTGTAAGGAATGGGACCTTTGGTGTGAGGTGGAGATCTTGTGTCCTTGGCATGAGATGCCTGAAGTCTCCCAAGGTCACTCACGAGTCTGGGCGATAAGCATGTGGCCTTGGCGGACGTCTAAGGATGCGTGGCGAGGCCCTTCTTGGCAAGGCCATGCGTGGCAAGGCCCCTCTTGGCGAGGCCATGCGTGGCGAGGCCCTTCTTGGCGAGGCCGTGCGAGGCCAAACTTGGCGAGGCCCCTCTTGGCGAGGCCATGCGTGGTGAGGCCCCTCTTGGCGAGGCCCTTCTTGGCGAGGCCGTGCGAGGCCAAACTTGGCGAGGCCCCTCTTGGCAAGGCCGTGCGAGGCCAAACTTGGCGAGGACCCTCTTGGCGAGGCCATGTGTGGTGAGGCCTTATTTGGCGAGGCGGGGACACTTGGTCACTTCGGCCTATGGCAAGGTGAGGGCTCACGGGGGCACTCGGGTGCGCGCACAAGGACGCGAGGCGGGGCCTCGCGTAGGCAGACGGGTGCGCACATAAGGACGCGAGACGGAGCCTCGCGTGGGCACTTGGATGCGGGTCACTGATGGCTGCGCGTCACGAGACCCTTGAGACTTAGGCTGTACCCACGCAAGGCCAAGCCAGACCTTAGGTGAAAATTGAGCGTCTACACTTTCCCCCCAGTCTAGGAGAGGACCTTTAGGTGCTCTCGTAGACTATTCACCTTGATTCCTATAAATAGGTCCTCATGCATGGCCTAATATTTTCACCTTACTCCCTTGGCTTATTGGTTTGGAGAGCCCTTCTTTTTTCAAGAGGTGAGGGGTTCAGTCCCTCACAACCTCATTTTCACCATAGTTCCTTTTATTTGTTTTATATATATTTTTTTTCACTTCATCAATTTTTTTTTTACATATGAGCTAATTTCTTGGTGTGTCTATTTTATGACTAACACATCTTTCTGGTTCATTCTTGCAGACGCGCATTTTCGACTCTTTGGTGCTTTTCGCTCCCCGACCTCCTTTGGACCCCAACCTCGCTCTCTTAATCGCTTGAGGTATATTTTCTTTCCTTCTCCCTTTTATATATATATATATATTTGTTTATCGGGTCCAAACTAGCAGTACTTGGGATGGGGTACATTAGTCTGAGCTTGTAGTGAGTTTGACCATATACACGCCCCTCCTCTTTGTTTTTTTTTTATATACCCTGTAGTAGGCCATTTAGGGCGTTTGCATCTAGAGGTATTAAGCCTATTCCTTTGTGTTTTGTAGCCTTCCCCTCGTTTATACGTGAGCCCCTTTTTGTTGTTGGGACGTGGTTTCATGGCCAGTGACGGCCCGTCCAACATACCCCCGAGGGCTGAGTTTATTGACCTGTCCTCAGACTCAGAGTCCCCTGAGGGCAACCCTCACCAGGACTATGACTCCTTAAGGCAAGCCCGCATCCGCCACCTTGAGTGCATGGCCGAACTTAGGCGTAAAATTTGGGTGGTGGAGAGCGAAATTGACTCGGTGTCGAGAGGAGATGGAGGACCTTCACCCCTGGGCCTTAGTGACCATATAGCGCGTCTTAGGACGACCCTTTTTGAATTGCGGTGGGAGTTAGAATTTATGGAGGGACACATTCCGCCAGAACCTCCCACTCCCTCCTCGCCTGATGACGGTCATGGGGCTGCTAGGTCCTCTCCCCAGCCCCTAGTCTCAGTTTATCCTAGCTTAGTGCTTCCGCCATCGCTCCCTCGATGGAAAACTCTTACTAGGAAGAAAAAATGGAGGGTTAAGTGTTCTGCCTCTTCCTCACATATTTCTTTTGATTTTGCAGATATGCCGAAAGCACGCAGACAGGTGTCCATCCAGGAAGAGGACGACGCCCCTCCACTGGCATCCAGCCTAGTGTCCCGTGTGTCTTCGAATAAATTGAAGGAGATTGTGAAGCACTACCGTATTGCTCCAGAATACGCCCTATATGCTCCCCAGGAGGCATGCCGGGCCGATCGCCCTGAGAAGGGTTTTGTGGCTTTGAGTGAGCAGATTTTGAAGGCGGGTGGCACCATTCCTTTGCACCCGTTTTTCGTGGCGGTTCTCAACTACTTCGATTTGGCCCCTCTTCAACTGTCGCCGAAAAGTTGGTTGACTTTAAGTTTCCTTTTCATTTGGTTCAAGGGGAACGTCAAACGCGCCCCGACGGCGCAGGAGGTGCATTCCCTGTATAACCTCATGTGAGTGCACAAGTCCAAGGGCTTCTACTACCTGCAGAAGGCCAACAACGAGCTCCCCTTAATAGAGGGCTCAGTGTCCAACACAGGGCCTTGGAAACAAGACTTTTTCTGGGTAGAGGGGCCTCTCTCGGTTCGTGAAGGCTTTCGCGCCGGCCCTAGTAAGTATCCTGGTCTTTCTCTTCTTCTTATTAGAACTTACTGTTTTGCACTCTTGCTTGTACTGACATTGGCGTGGATCTTGCAGGGCAATTTGCTGATCCCTCGGTCATTGGGCCAGAGGCGGAGGCCATAAACAATCTCATTAATGCAGACTTCGCCCTGAAGAAGGCGGCGGTCCTATTTACTGTGGTGAACCTCAACCGCCACCAGCTGTCCCCGGTCTCTGACCCCAAGCTCCTGTGGTCAGTTACTGGGTCTAAGAAGGCTATGGCTATGCCGGCTGGGCCGTCCCTACACGATGGTGAGGCCGAGGAGGAGATGGAGGATGCCCCCCTCGAATGTGGGGGATCTCATCAGCGCCCCCTGTCCCCCGGGGGATGCCCTCCCTATGGCTCCCATGACCAGGACATGGCCTTTCAATCTCTGGACCCGCAGGCCGCAGCGGGATGTTATACTCCCCCTGGCCTTGGTGGTTGTGACGCCTTCCCTCAGGTCCCTCATGATATTGGCTTACCGGATGCTGATTTCGTCGACCTCGCGGAGCCCCCTTCTAATGTACCAGGGTCTCAGTTTTTCTCCTTCCCTGCGCCTCCTCCTGCTTCGGCGAGCGGGTCGTCCGTTCCTGTCCAACAAGATGCTCCTAGCGCGGAGGCGGAGCCTTGGGTGACTAGGATGACCTCATCTTATGCGCAGCGTTTCATTCAAATTGCCTCGGGCCTCCCTGTCTCTGACTGGAGGGGTCTAGGGAATGTGACTCAACCAGACCTTGGGGAAACCCTAAGGCGTGCCGCGGCCTGGGTGAGGTCTTGCACCTTGCGTCGATTAGTATTATGTATAGATGTACATGTGTTTTTCTTTTTGTTACTTGTCGCTGACGCCATTGACTTTCTTGTGCAGATCTACATCGTGTCTCTTCGGCATGCTGACACGTCCAGCGTCCTCTCTGCATCTACTGCTGAGAGGGACTGCCTCATGGCCCGGGTCCAGGAGCTCGAAAATGAGCTTAGCGAAACCAAGGTCCAGCTGTCCAAGGCCCGGACTAAGTCTGCCAACTTGTTCTCGAAGAGGGAGAAGGTGAAGGCCAAGATCAAGGAGCTAAAGGGCAAAGCTAGACGCTTGGAGCGCGAGCTCCAGGGGGCCAAGGCCGCTGCGGCTGCGTCGCAGGAGAGGGTTACTCAACTGGAGACCGAAGTTGAGGCCCTTAGGGCCGAACTACAGTCGGCTCAGGAGAAGAACGCTTCCTTGGAGGCGGAGATGGCTTCCTTGGAGGCGGCGAGGGCTTCTTTGGAGGCGGAGAGGATCACCACCGAGCGCAGGTCTATAGACCGTGCTCTTTACAATGTGTGGAGGCAGGATCCCAACTTCGACTTCTCATCTTTTGGTGAACAGGCCGTTGCCCGAGCGGCCTGGTGGAGCGCCCACTGTAGGAGGCCTTGAAATAGTCTTGCTCCTTTTTTGTTTTCTTTTTACTTTGTAATATCATTATCAGTGCTACTTTTCTTTTGGTAACTCTTGTGCTATTTCAAGAACTCTTTTTTTTTTTTTTTTAATGTACAAATACATATGTTGCTGTTTATTTCTTGTTCTATTGCATTTGAGGCCCTTTTAAGCCTGTATGATGGGGTTTGGTTGGTTCCCCTTTTTTTATCCATCAGGCTGGAGGTCCTTTGGAGCCCATGCAAGAGGGTTCACTGGGACCTCTTTTGGTGCCTCTTGGTTGCTTCTATAAGGATATTTTGACCCCTTGGGTCTTAGTTATCCTTTTATGTTTTTCTTGCGCGCGCTTATTATTTCTTTGCGAGAAGTGTCCTTCTCGTCGTTATTCATAGTACTATTTTTGCAAGGGTCTCCTTTAGGACCCTTTTTGGCTAGGCGGCTTGGTGGCCGCTCTAGACTTATTATTATTGTCGTCACCATACATTTTTTTTTTTGTAAGTCCCTATGGCCTCCCTTGGTGTTCATAAGGGTAGCTAATCCTTGCGATCCCAAGGGATGCCTTGTAAGGACCGTTTAAGGCCTTAGTATAGGGGGTCCCTTCGGTTTTGGGTCACTTCCTCTTGATAGAGGGCCCTTTTTAGGATACTCTTGGTAGAGGGTCCTTTTTAGGGGCCTCGATTTTAGGAGGGCTAGGGGTCCTCTTGGTAGAGGGTCCCTTTTAGGGGCCTCGTTATAGGGCCCTTTTTAGGTTCCCTTTGCTAGCCGCCTGCTGTCGCCTCCTATCCTGCCCCCCAAGTGTCTGGTGAAATTTATTTCGGCAGGCACTTTGGCTGATGCCCACGTAGCGAAGGAAAATAATACATGAGGTTGCGAACAGTTTTACCCATAACATGCAGTTCCATTCATCACATTCATAATAAATAGTCTCATACAAATAGTTGCAACGGTACATATAAGGTTTTCATCGGAAACAAAAATAAAAAGACTCACACCTACTCAGGAGGCTATCTAAGTAGCCTCTTTAATTTCTCCCTATCATATTAAGACAACGTGCAACACTTGTCCTTTTACCCTCGGACATGGGCGCCTTACTGGTAGTACTTCCTCAGGTGCTCCGCGTTCCATGCTCGGAGTATGATGGTGTCGTCCATGCGCGCCAGCTTGTAAGTGTTCGGGGGTACGCACTGAGCAACCTGGTAGGGCCCCTCCCAATTCGCCCCCAGCACTCCTACGCCTGGGTCCCGTGTGTTAGGGAGTACCTTCCTTAGCACCAGGTCGCCAACTCTGAAAGTTCTCTCTCGCACCCTCGAATTGTAGTACCTTGCGGCGCGCTGCTGGTATACCGCCACCCTCATTTTTGCTTTTTCTCTCTTCTCCTCAAGCATGTCTAAGCTTTCGGCCAGGGCTACGCGGTTGGCTTCGTCTCCATATGCCTGTACCCTGTGGGACTCGACTCGCATCTCGACTGGGAGCACGGCCTCGCACCCATAGGCCAAGGAGAATGGGGACTCCCCAGTAGTCGTGCCTGGGGTGGTTCTGTAAGCCCACAGCACATTTGGTAGCTCATCTACCCAGGCTCCCTTCATCTTTTCTAGCTTTGTCTTCAGGTTCTTCTTAAGGACCCTGTTTATGGCCTCCACTTGCCCATTGGCCTGGGGGTGCACAACCGCGGAGAAACTTCTCCTTATGCCCCTTTCCCTACAATATTCATCGAAAGCTCCTCCCTCGAACTGGGTACCATTGTCGGAAATAATCTTGTAGGGTACTCCATATCGACACACAATGAATTTGTTGACGAAAGAGGTGATGTGCTTGGCGGTTATCTTCACAAGGGGTTCTGCTTCTACCCACTTAGTGAAATAATCCACTGCCACCACTGCGTACTTCACTCCACCCCTGCCTGTAGGAAGAGCGCCGATTAAGTCTATCCCCCAGATAGCGAAGGGCCAGGGGCTGGTCATGCTGGTTAGTTCTCTTGGGAGTTTCCGAGGGTAGTTGGTGTGCCTCTGGAATTTGTCGCATTTCGTGGCAAAGTCATGCGCATCTTTCTCCATGGAGGGCCAGTAGTATCCTTGTCTCATGGCCTTCCTAGCCGTGGAGGGTCCGCTCTCGTGGTTTCCGCACTCTCCCTCATGTATCTCCTGTAACACTTTCAACGCCTCCTCCTCTTCTACACACCGCAGGAGTGGCATTGAGAATCCTCTTTTGTAAAGGACCCCTTCTACCAGGGTGTATCTTGCGGCCTTGTACACCAACCTCCGGGATTCGTTTTTATCCGCAGGCAAGGTTCCTTCTTCTAGGTACCTCTTGATTGGCTCGGTCCATGATTCCCTTGGGACACTAATCATGTGCACGTTCGCGCCTTCGATGCTGGGCTTTGGTAAGTACTCCACGGGTATTGCTTCCAAGATATCACCATCTTTGGTAGATGCCAGCTTTGCGAGTGCATCGGCATGGGTGTTCTTTTCTCTGGGGATTTGCTCTATAGTATATGCCACCAACCGTCCCAGATAGCTCTTCACCTTCTCCAAGTAGGCTGCCATCTTGGGTCCCCTCGCCTGGTACTCCCCCTTTACTTGGCATACTACCAATTGAGAGTCACTGAAGATTTGAAGGCGCGTCACTCTCATTTCCTGGGCTAAACGCAGGCCAGCTAAGAGCGCCTCGTACTCTGCTTCATTATTGGAGGCCTCAAACCCAAATCGGATTGCGCAATACATTCTGTGTCCCTCGGGCCCAGTCATCATGATGCCTGCTCCTGATCCTCCTTCATTTGACGCCCCATCAACATGAAAACTCCACTCCTCTAAACCTCCTAGCTCTTCCTCCGTAACAGGCTGCTCCCCTTCTTCATTCCTTCCTTCATTCGGCTGATGGGTGAGCTCTACTATAAAATCTGCCAGCACCTGTCCATTGATGGAAGCCCTTGGAGTGTATACAATATCAAATTGACTTAGCTCGATCGACCATTTCATTAGTCTCCCTGAAGTCTCAGGCTTATGTAAGACCTGTCTCAAAGGACTATCTGTTAGGACTTCAATTGTATGTTCATGGAAGTTAGGCCTCAACTTCCTCAAAGCCACCACTAGCGCATAGGCCAATTTTTCGATCTCTGGATACCGGTTCTCCGCGTCCACCAAACGCTTGCTGATATAGTATACGGGCTATTGCTGCTTCTTCTCTCCCTTAACCAGGGCTGCGCTGATGGCATGCTCAGACACTGCCAAGTACAGGTACAACTTCTCGCCCTTCTCTGGCTTTGCCAACAGGGGTGGCTTCCCCAGGTGCTCTTTCAACTTGACAAATGCTTCCTCACATCTTTCATCCCAAGCGAACTTTTTGCTCCCTTTGAGGATGTCAAAGAATGGGAGGCACTTGTCGGTGGACCTTGAGACAAACCTATTAAGGGCCGCCACCCTTCCCGTTAGGCACTGCACCTCCTTCTTATTCTTTGGCGGGCTCATCTCTATTAGTGCCTTTATCTTGTCAGGATTGGCTTCGATGCCTCTGGAATTGACCATGAAGCCCAAGAATTTTCCTGAGGATACCCCGAAGGTGCACTTGACTGGGTTCAACTTCATCCGGTATTTCCTGAGCGTGTCAAACATCTCACCAAGGTCTTTGTTGAGCTCTGCTGCTTCTTTGGTCTTCACTAACATGTCATCCGCATACACCTCCATATTCCTTCCTATCTGATTGGCAAACATTTTATTCACCAGCCTCTGATAGGTGGCTCCCGCGTTTTTGAGCCCGAAGGGCATCACCTTGTAACAGTAGAGCCCTTTGTCTGTAATGAATGACGTGTGCTCTTCATCTGCCGGGTTCATTGGGATTTGGTTGTATCCTGAGTAGGCGTCCATGAAACTTAGTAACTCATGTCCTGCTGTCGCATCTACTAGCTGATCTATCCTGGGAAGTGGGAAGCTGTCCTTAGGACAAGCTTTATTCAAGTTCGTGAAATCGACGCAAGTTCTCCACTTCCCATTCGGCTTCGGCACGAGTACTGGGTTCGACACCCACACAGGGTAGAAAGACTCACGGATGAACCCGTTGGCCTTCAACTTGTCAACCTCCTCCTTTAATGCTGTGTATCTTGTTGGGTCTAGCGCCCGCCTCTTTTGCCGGACGGGCCTTGCTTCTGGGGAGATGTTCAGGTGGTGGCACATCACACTGGGGTCTATGACCACCATGACCTCATGACTCCATGCAAACACGTCTAGATTATCTTTCAAAAATTTCATCAACTCCTCCTTCACATCACCTTGCAGGCTTCTCCCTATCTTCAATTTCCTTAGGGGTTCCTTCGTCACCGTAACCTCCTCTACTTCTTCTACTGGTTCTGCTCTTGACTCATCCACGACTCGAGGGTCCAGCTCCTGCGGACCTCCCGTGGGCATACATAGCGCCTCATGTACCACCATGGCCATTGGCTCACGCGGTTTTGGAGGCGTGCAGAGTGAGGTGTTGTAACACTCCCTCGCCCCCTTCTGTTCTCCCTTCATACTAGCGACCCCTCCTGGAGTCGGGAACTTGACAACCAAGTGATATATTGAAGTTATGTTTTTCAATTCTCTTAGGGAGGGTCTCCCCAATACCGCGTTGAAAGCTGATGCACAATCTACTACAACAAAGTTAGACATGACTGTAGTCTGCCGGGGTTGCTCCCCCATGGTAAGTGTCAATTCGATCATTCCAAGGGGTTGCATTGAGTCCCCTGTGAATCCGTATAGGGACGACTGGCAGGGCTTCAGGTGACGAATGCCTAGTCCCATCTTTTCCAAAGCAGGGCAATATAGGATGTCCACCGAGCTCCCGTTGTCCACTAGGACTCGATGCACACGCATATTTTCCAATTGAACTGTCAACACCAGCGGATCATTGTGGGGAAAGTGTACCCTCCGTGTGTCTTCCTCAGTGAACGTTATCGAGTCGTTTTCCCCCTTGAAACTCTTTGGGGGTCGTTGTTCTAAACTCATGACGCAGGGAGGCGGACTTCGCCGAGCCTCTCTTGCATATCTATCTCGCCCCTTCCTAGAGTCTCCCCCAAATCCTGGACCTCCAAAAATGGTTCGGTTCTCCCCCTGTATTTCTGGGGCTCGCTCATGTGCCTGGGGTGCTATGGGCTCGTCCTCTGGCCTTTGCCTTTCTCTCCTGACATAGCGGCCCAAGTGCCCCCGGCAGATGAGCTCCTCAATTTCCTCCTTCAGATGGATACACTCTGCCGTGGTGTGTCTGATGTCCTTGTGGTATTGGCAGTATCTACTGGGGTCCCTTTTGGACCGATCCTTTCTCATTGGTGGGGGCTTTTTGAAGGGCACTCGATCTTCGTTGGTGATGTAAATATGCTCCCTGGTGTCCATGAGGTTCGTATAGTAAGTATAAGCCGTTTTCCTATGATCACCCCCTCGTTTGGTTTTCCTATGCTGGTCATCTCTTGGCCCATTGTACGTTCTTTTCTTCTTCGCTACATTCGATCCGTCGTTAGTTGGGGGCTTCGCGTGGGGCTCCTCCTTCCCCGCCTTTAGGTTTGCGTGGCCATCCTCCACACGGATGTACTTCTGCGCTCTCTCATAGAATTCATCTAAGTCGGTGACTTCTCTCTTCAACATGTTGTCCCACAACTTGCTTCCTGGGAGCACTCCAGCGGTAATGGCCATTTTTAACTCTCGGCGCGTTAGGCTCCCCACTTTTGCGGCCTCCATATTGAACCGGTGAATGTAGCTCTTCAGGCTTTCATTCTCCCCTTGCTTCACGTTGGCTAGGCTGGTACCTGGCATCGTGTAGTCCCGCACAGCATGGTGCTGTTGGAGGAATTCGTCAGAAAACTGCTGCCAGGACCTGATGGACCCCGGCCTTAGTCTTTTGAACCATTTGTAGGCGGGTCCTTTCAGAGTAACAGCGAAGCAATGGCACCTGGCACCACTTCCGATCCCCCTCAGTTTCATCAGATCATTAAACGCATCCAGGTGGTATTTCGGATCCGTGTTCCCTTCGTAAGGGGTCATATTGGGCTTCTTAAAATTGGCAGGGAGTCGGATTGCCTGAATTTCTCTCACAAAGGGTGACTCATGGTCGAAGTCCTCCTCAAAGGCCTGGCCGCCTGACGCGGTGAAGATCTTGCTTCGCAGGCTCCTCATCTCCGTGTCTAGGTCCTGCCTCCTCTTGCTGAGAGTGTCCCTCAAAGAGGACGGGCTAGGATCCGCCTTTCCCTTGCCTTCTCGAGGCGCCACAGGGGGCGTGGTCCTTTTGCCCGCCCTCTTCTTATTGAGCTCCTCCCGCAAGTTTGAGGGTGCTCTTTTGGAGGTGACCTCATCCTCATTGCGAGGGGCAGCGTTGGTCCTCGATGCTGGCTTCTGGGCCTGCTTAGGCGGTTCGGGGTGATCACGTTGCTTCGTCAGGGGGGTGTTACTGGTTGAATGTCGGGTTCTCCCATCATCTACCGGTACAGTGGTCTCCACCCCATCCTTGCCCTTCTCCTTCCTCTTAGGCAAAGTTATGCTTGACTTACCCTGCAGCAGGCCATTAAGGACCTCTTGCATGTTTTCCAAGGTGGTTTCCAACCTTTGGTTCTTACGGTGGAGCTCACGTATTTCCTCTTCGTAAAACCGGGATTTCGAACTCGAGCTCACGGAGTGGACCCGGGGATGCTTATCATGCCTACGGGCAGAAGGGCCCAGGTCTTGCCGGCCGGAGTTCGGTGCCTGCGGCAGTTTTGGAGGAGGGAACTCATCAGCGTTTACCGGTGGGGCTCTTGGAGGACTTCCTCCAGGTGGAGCGGCTGGTGATGAGGCCACCCTATCACCTCCGTGAACTTCAGGGTCTTTCGGGGGCTCCTCGTCTCTGGGTGGAGGAGCGTCCTTCATGGAGGCCTTCAGCTGGACTCCGTTCAGGTGAACCTCTACCTCCCGCGGCTCCCTCAGTCGCTTCGAGCGTCTTGGAATCTTCTTCTTGCCAGAAACAATGGTGGAACAGTAGCTTGAAACTAACGTTCCCACAGACGGCGCCAAACTGTTGACGGTGAGAACTCGTCAACTAAGTTGAGTTGGAAAAATTATCAAATCAAGATCACTAATCGGAAAGCTGTAAAAATTTGAACAATAACTCAAGAACAATGATAGAACAATAATGGAGAATTCAGTCTTTCATTCACACTCAAGCCTCTGCTACAGTAAAATTTCCAACCCCTTCTCAGGTGGTCTTAGAGTTCATTTTATAGTAGGCTCTAATGGCCTTAGGTACATAGTGGTCCAGGAGACCAAGTGGTACATATGTACTGTGTCAGGGGAGTGGCTTCAGAAGTTGTGGTCGTACATCCCGTACAGGAGCAGGTGTCAGGAGGATGTCTCCACTACTTGTCTGTACCCATGTCTGATGTGTGGTGGCAGGCGTAGTGGCGCATGAGGTAGTGGTGTCGGCTCTGACCTATTGCCGTAGACGTACGGACCATGACTTTTACTCCAGCAGTCTCACTGGCACTGGTATCCGTACTCAGTACTAGGTCGTACAAGCATGTCCCATTCGACTCGTTCTGTGGCCCCTAAGCATAGGGGTCTCAAGGTGTAAGGAATGGGACCTTTGGGGTGAGGTGGAGATCTTGTGTCCTTGGCATGAGATGCCTGAAGTCTCCCAAGGTCACTCACGAGTCTGGGCGATAGGCATGTGGCCTTGGCGGACGTCTAAGGATGCGTGGCGAGGCCCTTCTTGGCAAGGCCATGCGTGGCAAGGCCCCTCTTGGCGAGGCCATGCGTGGCGAGGCCCTTCTTGGCGAGGCCGTGCGAGGCGAGGCCCCTCTTGGCGAGGCCATGCGTGGCGAGGCCCTTCTTGGCGAGGCCATGCGTGGCGAGGCCCCTCTTGGCGAGGCCATGCGTGGCAAGGCCCTTCTTGGCGAGGCCATGCGTGGCGAGGCCCCTCTTGGCGAGGCCATGCGTGGCGAGGCCCCTCTTGGCGAGGCCATGCGTGGCGAGGCCCTTCTTGGCGAGGCCGTACAAGGTCAAACTTGGCGAGGCCCCTCTTGGCGAGGCCATGCGTGGCGAGGCCCTTCTTGGCGAGGCCGTGCGAGGCCAAACTTGGCGAGGCCATGCGTGGCGAGGCCTTATTTGGCGAGGCGGGGACACTTGGTCACTTTGGCCTATGGCAAGGCGAGGGCTCATGGGGGCACTCGGGTGCGCGCACAAGGACGCGAGGCGGGGCCTCGCGTAGGCAGACGGGTGCGCGCATAAGGACGCGGGATGGAGCCTCGCGTGGGTGTTAGGAGTGTGTCCTAAAAGCATGTAAATACATTTGTTTTTTCTGTGAATAAATAAATACAATGGTTTAATTCTTATTGTTATATTTAGATTGTTAAATTATTGTTTGAATAATTTTGTAAATATCAGAAAAATTCCATATTCATTATTGAGGATGTGATCTTGTATTAGTACGAGAGAATTAAGATCACATGAATGAATAAAAATAGTCAACAACAACAAATTAAAGTTATGGAATTCTTTAATTGGAGTTGTAAGTACGGTTTACTGAGTATCATTATGATACAAATAATCTAGATTCGGATTATTGATGTGGAAAGACATCTCGGTAAAGGTGCTTTATATAATATGATTATATATGACATGGACCGATGTGAATTAAAGTCTTTATCCAAAAACCATTTAACAATAAAGACTTGTAATTCATATCAAAACTGATGATCATTTATAGATCAACCTAAATCCTGAGTGTTCATGAACTCCTGTTCATGTTTATTAAATCTTTTGATTCATTCGTTAAGGTCTCTTCAAAGAATGAGGCTAATGACTTTTGTTTTGGAGATTTAATATCATGGATGGCTGGGAACATGTATCAACAATACGGAATCTAATCTTTCCTAACGGATCGTATATTAGTTCCCTTAAGGGTTAATTCTGGAACTGAATGATTTTGAGCTCAAATCTATAATTAGATTATAGATTAATTATTCACTAGTGAATTAATGGTACTTAAGGAATAAGAAGTAAATTAGAAAGGTTAAATGGTAATTCTTCCATTCTAATTTATGAACTAATTAATTAGAGGGTTGAACTATTGTAAGATGGTTATATCAATGGACGACTTAAGAAAAAGATTTCTGTAAAATAATGTCTATAACATAAAGAGTGCAATTCTGAATTTATAGTGGAGTAATATCAGAATTAATAAATTAACTATTATAATTAAAGAGTTTAATTATTTAGTTTCAATTTATTGGAGCTTAATGTTATAGGTCCATAGTCCCCAAAATGGCTCAAACAATCATTGTCAAAGGCAAATACAAAAATGGGCAAAAAGGACTTATGTGATAAGTAAAATATTTTTCTATGTATCAAACATAATTATTGATTAATTATGTGTAATTAATTAATTAAGAATTAATTAATTATTTGATTTATCAGAAATATAATTAATTTTGAATTAATTTATTTTTGGGATTTTTGGTATTTAAATAATAATAAAAAATTGGGAAAAATCACATGCATGCACATGCATGTGGTACACGTGTGGCACAGTGCACATGCACTGTGCTACAGCATAAGAGATGGACTGAGTCTCTTAATTCCACAATTTTAGTTATTTAAATATTAAATAAATAATGAGATATTTTAATATGATTAAAATATTATTATTTAAACAAAAATCTAATAACTGATCAGTTATTTTGAATTTGTTTAAAATAACAAATATTTTAATATATTGGTTATTATTAAATATGGGATATCAGTTTTCACAGAACGTAAGTTTTCAGGGATAGAAAAATATCTAGGATTCTCTCAAAGAAAAGAGAACAGTGACAAAAACAAAGGTCATTGTTCTTCACAAAACCTAGGTCCAAAATTTATCAAATCTCATGTGTTGAGAATATCTGATAAATAGTTATTGTAACGACCCAAAATCGCTAATAAGGCTTAAGGGCCTTGATTAGCGTGCTAGGAGGGCATGATGGGATTTATGTGTGACTTTGATGAGTTAAATAAATGATTATGATGTAAAGCATGTTATATGACTATTTGACTAATTGAGATGCATGACTATGTGTATTAGTATGCATGTAGGCCCTGATTGTGTTAGAAGGGAATAATTGTAATTTTGGCCATGTTGGGCATAACTGTATTGATATGTGATGATTGTTGAGACCACATTGTGATGTGGATGTATCTGTGATTTGTGACTCGAGACAATCCCAGTGAGCAGGCTAGCGGAAAGTCGAGGCAGAGATTTATACCCGGCTCGGGGCGAGCTTGGGGGTATAAATAGGAAGTTAATGAGTATATTGGGGTTTATTTGATATCAAGGAATATTATTTGGTGACTTTTTCTGGTATTGGAAAGCAAGCGGGAAAATATTAGACACACTTGAGGATTAGCGGGAATTGGGTAAAATGACTAAAATGGCCCTACTTGGACAAAAAGGGTTTAGAATTAATAGGGAGGGCATTTTGGTCAATTGGATTTTAGAGATTGATTTATGAGGCTTTATATAGTGAGTGGGATTGTTAGAGAGGGTGAGAAATCTGAAGGAAAGGAAAGAAAAAGGAAGAAAAGAAAAGAGAGAAAAACAGAGGGTTTTCCAAAGGGGCGGTTTGAGGATTCTAGCACCGTCTCTCTTCAAATTTCTTGGGGCAAAGCTCAGTGGAGAGCTAGGATAGGCTGAGCATCAAGGATCTTAAGGTTATACTTGAAGATTTGGGAAGGATTAGCAAGAACACATCAACTTTTGAGGTAAGTTTTTAGAGTTTTTAGTTTTAAGGGTTTGGCTGGTTTGAGCTGTGTTTTGAGCTGAGATGATGGGAATTTTAGGAAATTTCTGGGCAAGCTATGAAGGTCTAGGAAATGAATTAAGGTCGAAATTGCATCAACGGTATGAATTCTAAGCCTTTAACTTTGTTGTTTGACTGAATTTCTGGGTTTAGGGTTGATCATGGTGAATTTTGAGATTTGGGTTGATTGTGCTTGGGTTTTGAGGATTTGGGATGCTTGGGGTGAGTGGAGAGTGTTTATAAGCTTGATTTTGAGTTTGGTAAAGATTTGGGGAAGTTTGGGTTGAGATTGGCTCAAAGAAATCGCAGAAATGGAATTTGGGTTTTGCCTGCCTGCAACTAGCGCTACAGCACTAGTCTTTGGGGGCTGTAGCGCTAGGCCTTGTTTCTGGGATGGTCCTGATTCTGCTTGTAGCGCTATAGCGCTCTCTTTTGAGCGCTGTAGCGCTACCCTGCGCCCAGAATGGGGTTTTTGGGCTATTTGTGAGGGATTTTGACCTAGGGTTCGGGGTTTGATTCCACCACCTTGTTTTGTGGATCTAGGACTTCCCGGGGGGCTCGGGATTGGTCCCGAGGCTAGGTTTTCGGACTTGGGGTTCGGTGTTGACTTTGACCTATGGCTGTGTTTAGGTGTGCGCTAAGGCTCGAGTGGGATTGTGCTCAAGGAGTCAAGTGTTCGAAGCTATCGAATTGAAAGGTAAGAAAACTATAGCACCCATAGGACAGGGCATGGGCCCATAGTGTGATTGCAGGGCACGACCCCATATTGCATTACATGTTAGGGTGCAGACTTGATTGAATTGATATATGTTCAAATGTTATTTGAGTTAGACTATCTGTGATTATAGTTGAATGATACGGCGAGGAGCCGAGAACGGCGAAAGGCCGAGAACGGCAGTGGGGCCGAAAGTACCACATAGCACGTGAAGTGCTTGTAGTCAGGGTGGGACCCCATGGATACAGGTGATATCCTTACGGTGAGGACCGAGACCCCAGGCTTTGGTAAGACTTCTGGGGCGGCATGGCCGGGTTGCTTAAGTCAAATGGTTGACCTGTTTATCTGTGGACTATTTGATTTGATTAACTGTATAATTTGCATATGTTATGAACTGCATGAGTTTTCTTGTTGGGCTTCGGCTCACGGGTGCTCTGTGTTGCAGGTAAGGGCATAGATTGAGTCAACCAACCATGAGTACGGAGAGCGTGAAGCGACGCGTACATGTTTGGCCTGTCCGACTGCTTTGGTTGGGGGTTTATTCGAGAAATGGCTGTAATAATCTATGATTTTTATAACTAATCAACTGTAAACTTATTTTAAGGTGTAACGAGTTTTCAAACCTTATTTTGGGATCCCAAATGTTTAATACTAGAGGTTTTTAATGAAGCAACGCATTTTCAAAGATTACAGCCTTAACTTTTGATTAGTCACACTTTCGTTTTAAAAACCTCGATTAGCGAGTTCATGGCACACTGTTTTGTCTTAAAACTCACTTGGTAACGGCTCTAAGGCAGTATGGCGTTACAGTTATTTCCTATTATTTGTATAGCGAGCCCACACTCGTTCTTTGTGTGACTGAGAACATTTTGGAAGATCTTGGTGTAAGATCTCAAGGATTTAGCCATACGAAAAGATAGCAGCAAGGAAGGACCTGAGGTAATGTTTCTATTCTTGTCCTTGATTCAATATATATATGAGTGTGAAGAAGTAGATCTAGAAATCTTATGGGATTAATCTGACAATTTGATTGTTGTTCCGCTGCGCATAATCTCTGATTTGATCAATAAAAACCAACAAATGGTACCAGAGCCATCTTCACATATATATGTATTGAATCTGTGTGGGTTTAATTTTATGCATTTATTTATAAATGGATGGCTTAATGTGATTGAATGCGTGGGAATGTTGAATAGTTAATTGTATGGTGTTTTTGGGTTAGGATTTGTTTATGATTAGATCATTGTGTAAGCCATTAAAGGGCATAGGATTTATGTAATTTTATTTGGTTTTCAATACCATAAAATTGTAATTTCGATCACACAAAAGTCAGAACGGAGCCCGGAATTCAGAAATCAGCCACCGCACCTCCGAGGCCAACCTCCGAGCCACTGCCCGACGTCGTACGGACTCCGTACGGACGCCGTACGGACGGCTGTACGGACATGTCCCTTACGGTCCGTACGGTCTGGCCCCACGCGGCCCCGTTTTGACGCCGTGTGGCCCCGCTTGACAGTCCAGAATTTTTTTTTTTTCCTGAAATTAATCTGTTATTTTTTTTAAATTTTAAAATGTTTAAATATCCTATTTTTGAAATTTGATATTTAAACAATGAGATATTTTGTTTTCTTAACAAACTTTTTTGAATATCTTATTTAAAATTTAATTTTTTACAAAATAACAGATTTAAATTCATCTTAGTTTTAATTAAAAGTTGTTTTAATTAAAAAGAAAAATAAAAAGAATGATTATTTAAAAGTTTGTTTTAATTAATAAAAAATAATTTGAAAATTGTTTTCTCATTATTGTTCTGGACCAACAATGCCACCAATCCTACCGACAGTAAAGTAAAGAAGCCCGATGGAGATCAATGCAGTTTTATTTTATTTATTTTAATTTTATAAAGTGGTTGTAAAATTAGAAATACCCAAAAAGCACCCGGTTCAACATTTATTGTTTATTTATATATTTAAATAATTATATTCATGTGATTAATGTGATTGATAACATGTTCATGCATTGTTTTCCATACATAAAAACCCACACAATTATAATCATGCATCTCATTAGTAGAAACATGATTATTAGGATTGTCCTATATGTTTATATGAATTGTTTTGTGAAATCAATTGCATGTAAATTACTTAGTTTTATTTTGAAAACTTGGTAAAATATCACACCAATTTTTTTTAAGTCTTTATCACTTAATTTCTTTAAACCAACTTTATTTAAAAAAGTGTTTTTTAGTAAAGTTTAGATGAACATGATTGGTAATTTAAAATTGGACATGGACCTAGAAACTCGTTTTCTTTCCAATTTTAATTGTGTTCATAAAGTTTAAAGAAACTATAATTAATTTGGAATTAATTAGGTTAAAAACACTTATTTCAAAATAGTGAGTGGGAGAGGGTTGATATCTCAAACATAACCCATGGTCTCCATTGTTAATATGACATCATGAGATATGAATAGCGCCTCGCGACGGCTTTGTTTTCGTCCCCCTAAGGAAGGTGTCTGGACATATCAATAGCAATGTTATATTTCTTACATAGATAGGAACTAATGATGTATTTTAGGCTTGACTGACCCTAAGGCGGCATGTCCTAAGTTAAGTCATGAACTCCGAAATAATGGGTTACACTCACAAAGTTATGATTAAGCTTGAGAGTAGATAATCATAACTTGACCAAACAAAGCGGTACTTTAATGTTTAAAAGAGAAAATAAAGAGTTATTTTAAGTTTTAAACAATAAAGATAAGAATGTCTTATAAATTCTCTAAAATTAATTTGACCGACCCTAAGGCAGCACTTTAATTATTAGAAAATTTTATCGTGGAAATTAATCTTTATTTTATGTGTTTTAATTGTGCTCATGCATCACGTTTAATTTCCGAAACTTTGATATTTATTTTTCTAAATATAATAATAATAATTTGTACTTATTTATTACCAGCAAAATGTCTATTGGTGAATCACACACCGATGCCTTTCTCAAATCCTTGGTTTTTGAACATGGAAATATGAAATACTGGTTTCGAGGCATGTTGACTATTTTTTCTTATAAGAAGATGATGTCAACTGTCTGTGAAAAACCTCCAACAGAACCACCTCTGGCTACTAGCTATGAAGCAGAAGAAAAATATGCAGATTGGATGAAATCCGATCGTATGGCACGTTATTGCATGCTTTCCACCATGCCTGACGAAACAAAGGAAAAATATATACACTATGACTCAGCTCATGAGATGTGGCGAGCAATGACATAGGAAGTCTATGCTGAGAGTCATCGTTTATATCAAACGAAAAAGGTAAATAAGATTTACATATATTTTTCAACTTTGAATACTAGATTCAAACACTATGAATATCAGATTCAAATTTTTGGATAGTAGATTCAAAAATATATGCCACTAAACTATTTTTCTTTTGTCTTTCCTTTTGCAGAATCAAAACCCTGAAAAGGAAGAAGAGACTGATGAGGATTTTGGTAGCAAGTAAGGAGCTGGAGAAGTTGGAGAGCAGTAGTTTTTATTTAGTAATTTTATTGTTAGTTGAACAATTTAAATTTCTTTATTTTGTTTTAGAAATTTTAGATTTCTTTAAACAAAGAAAACTACAGTCTAGAAATTTAATTTATTGTTAATAATTTTGATTATTAATGTTTGGAAACTTATTTCTATTTTTGCATAACATTTATTTCTTTTATTAATAAAGTAGTTATTATTTAAAGAAATTATCTATTTATTTGTTATGCAAATTCTTTGGGATAAACAAAGTTTACATACTTATAATGAATGACAAATTTTTATAATTTTGAATTATTTAAAAACAAATAATCCTAGATCTATTAAACTGATTCTGATAGTGAAACATATCTGTGACACTTGAGATTGGACCATATTGGTCTAGACAGAATAAATAGGCTTGTAAAAGATAATCTTTAAGAGAACCATCTATTGGATCTCTCCCTGTTTATAAATCCTGTCTAGAAGGAAAAATGACCAAGAGACCTTTCTCAGCTAAAGGTTCAAGAGCCACAGGACCACTTCAGCTAATACATATGGATTTTGCAATCCACTTAATGTACAAGCAAGAGGAGGTTGTGAATATTTCGTCACTTTCATTGACGATTATTCGAGATATGGTTACCTATACTTATGCAAAGAAAATATGAGACTTTTGGAAAGTCCAAAGAATTTCAAGCAAAGGCTAAAAAGCAATTAGGTAAATCACTACAAAGCACTTCGATCTGATCGAGGAAGAGAGTACTTGAACTGTGAATTCAAGAACAATCAACGTGAGCATGGCATTCAATTCCAACTCACTACACCTGAAACAACACAGTAAAATGATGTTTCAGAAAGTCGGAATAGAACGTTACTAGATATGGTTAGATGAATGATGAGTTTCTCATCATTACCACTGTCATTCAGGGGCTATACAATTCAATGTGTTTTATACACATTGAATGATGTTCCACCTAAGTCTATCCAAAAGACATCCATAGAATTATAGAATGGTTGTAAACTTAGTTTACACCATTTTAGAATTTGGGGGTGTCGTGCACATGTGCTTAAAGGAAAGACCGGGAAGTTGGAAACACGCTATGAAGTGTGTATGTTTGTGGGATATTCCAAAGAGACTAGTGGTGGAGTTTTCTATAGTCCAAAGAAAATAAAACATTTGTATTGACAAATGCAATTTTTCTTTTATATGGCTATGTTAATAACCACAAACCTCGCAGTAAGATTGTACTGGAGGAGATGGTCTCAAATAAAGTCGCAAAGTCACCAGCAATAACCAATGAAAAACGGCAAGAGGAAACTACTAGTTCTAGTCAGAATAGTAGAGAACTTCATTGTAGTGGGAGGGTTAGTAAGTAACCCACGTACTGTGAACACGAAGTTCAAATGCTTGTGTTTGACACAAACAAAGACGATCCATTGACATTTGAAAATGCAATGAATCATTCTGACAAGGAAAAATGGCAAGAAGCCATGAACCAAGAAATGGAATCGATGTATTCCAATTCTGTCTGGGTTCTTGAAAATCCACCTGAGAATATCAAACCCATTGGTTGCAAGTAGATATTCAAGAAGAAAAGAGGAGCGAATGGGAAAGTAGAGACTTTCAAAGCAAGGCTTGTAGCCAAAAGGTTACACACAGAAAGAAGGGGTTGACTATGAAGAAACCTTTTCTCCTGTAAGAGGGGTTGACTATGAAGAAACCTTTTCTCCATTAGCCATGCTAAAATCCATTTGTATACTCTTGTCCATAGCTGCGTGCATGGATTAAGAGATCTGGCAAATGGATGTCAAAGCACCTTTTCTGAATGGTTGCCTTGACAAAACCATTTACATGTCTCAACCAGAAGGGTTTGAATTAAAAGATCAAGAGAAAAAGGTTTGCAAGCTTCTTAGGTCCATTCATGGACTCAAACAAGCTTCTAGATCTTGGAATCTTAGATTTGATGACACAAAAAAAAAAAAAAACTTTTGGTTGTTAAACAAAAATGTTGATGATCCTTGTGTCAATAAACAAATCAAAGATGGTATAGTAGTATTCCTCGTTCTTTATGTTGATGATGTCCTACTCATTGGGAATGATGTAGAGACATTATCAAATGTAAAGAACTGGTTAGTTGAACAATTCCAAATGTAAGATTTGGGAGAAGCCAAGTATGTTCTAGGCATTAAGATTCTTAGAGATAAACAGAACAAAACTTTGGCACTGTCTCAAGCAACTTATTTTGATAAGGTGCTAGAACGCTTTAATAAGCAAAACTCCAAAAAGGGTGATATGCCAACCCATTCTGGAGTATTCCTTTCCAAGGAGCAGTGTCCCAAGACACCTCAGGAAAAGGAAGACATGAGACAGTATCCCTATGCCTCAGTAGTAGGCAGTCTAATGTACGCCATGTAGTGTACAAGACTTGACATTTGTTATGCAGTAGGGATAGTCAGCCGTTATCAATCCAATCCTGGATTGAGTCATTGGATTGCAGTGAAGAATATTCTCAAGTATCTTAGAAATACTAGAGATTATATGCTTGTATATTCAGGTGGAGACCTGAACCCCACTGGTTACACTGATTCTGATTTTCAATCAGAAAGAGATAGTCAGAAATTGACTTCTGGATCAGTGTTTATTGTTGGAGGAGGAGCATTAGTCTGGAGAAGCATTAAGCAAACCAACATTGCAGACTCCACCATGGAAGCCGAGTATATAACGGCTTGTGAAGCAGCTATGGAGGCTCTGTGACTCAAAAGGTTCTACTCCGATCTGAAAGTTGTTCCAGAATTGGAGAAACCACTTGTTCTTTACTGTGACAACAGTGGAGCAGTGGCAATTCTAAAGAACCAAGAAGCCACAAGAGGGGAAAGCATATAGAGCGCAAATACCAGTCAGTTAAAGAAATCGTACATAGAGGAGATGTGTCCATTCTGAAGTCGTATCAGAACACAACCTCGCAGACCCGTTCACGAAGACGCTTCCAGCAAAGCAATTCGAGGGTCATGTACGTAATATGGGATTGAGAAAAATGTCTCACTTGCTTTAAGTACAAGTGGGAGATTGTTAGGAGTGTGTCCTAAAAGCATGTAAAGACATTTGTTTTTTCTGTGAATAAATAAATACAATGGTTTAATTCTTATTGTTATATTTAGATTGTTAAATTATTGTTTGAATAATTTTGTAAATATCAGAAAAATTCCATATTCATTATTGAGGATGTGATCTTGTATTAGTACGAGAGAATTAAGATCACATGAATGAATAAAAATAGTCAACAACAACAAATTAAAGTTATGGCATTCTTTAATTGGAGTTGTAAGTACGGTTTACTGAGTATCATTATGATACAAATAATCTAGATTTGGATTATTGATGTGGAAAGACATCTCGGTAAAGGTGCTTTATATAATATGATTATATATGACATGGACCGATGTGAATTAAAGTCTTTATCCAAAAACCATTTAACAATAAAGACTTGTAATTCATATCAAAACTGATGATCATTTATAGATCAACCTAAATCCTGAGTGTTCATGAACTCCTGTTCATGTTTATTAAATCTTTTGATTCATTCGTTAAGGTCTCTTCAAAGAATGAGGCTAATGACTTTTGTTTTGGAGATTTAAAATCATGGATGGTTGGGAACATGTATCAACAATACGAAATCTAATCTTTTCTAACGGATCGTATATTAGTTCCCTTAAGGGTTAATTCTGGAACTGAATGATTTTGAGCTCAAATCTATAATTAGATTATAGATTAATTATTCACTAGTGAATTAATGGTACTTAAGGAATAAGAAGTAAATTAGAAAGGTTAAATGGTAATTCTTCCATTCTAATTTATGAACTAATTAATTAGAGGGTTGAACTATTGTAAGATGGTTATATCAATGGACGACTTAAGAAAAAGATTTCTGTAAAAGAATGTCTATAACATAAAGAGTGCAATTCTGAATTTATAGTGGAGTAATATCAGAATTAATAAATTAACTATTATAATTAAAGAGTTTAATTATTTAGTTTCAATTTATTGGAGCTTAATGTTATAGGTCCATAGTCCCCAAAATGGCTCAAACAATCATTGTCAAAGGCAAATACAAAAATGGGCAAAAAGGACTTATGTGATAAGTAAAATATTTTTCTATGTATCAAACATAATTATTGATTAATTATGTGTAATTAATTAATTAAGAATTAATTAATTATTTGATTTATCAGAAATAAAATTAATTTTGAATTAATTTATTTTTGGGATTTTTGGTATTTAAATAATAATAAAAAATTGGGAAAAATCACATGCATGCACATGCATGTGGTACACGTGTGGCACAGTGCACAGGCACTGTGCTACACGCATAAGAGATAGACTGAGTCTCTTGATTCCACAATTTTAGTTATTTAAATATTAAATAAATAATGAGATATTTTAATATGATTAAAATATTATTATTTAAACAAAAATCTGATAACTGATCAGTTATTTTGAATTTGTTTAAAATAACAAATATTTTAATATATTGGATATTATTAAATATGGGATATCAGTTTTCACAGAACGTAAGTTTTCAGTGATAGAAAAATATCTAGGATTCTCTCAGAGAAAAGAGAACAGTGACAAAAACAAAGGTCATTGTTCTTCACAAAACCTAGGTCCAAAATTTATCAGATCTCATGTGTTGAGAATATCTGATAAATAGTTATTGCCTATTATTTGTATAGCGAGCCCACACTCGTTCTTTGTGTGACTGAGAACATTTTGGAAGATCTTGGTGTGAGATCTCAAGGATTTAGCCATACGAAAAGATAGCAGCAAGGAAGGACCTGAGGTAATGTTTCCATTCTTGTCCTTGATTCAATATATATATGAGTGTGAAGAAGTAGATCTAGAAATCTTATAGGATTAATCTGACAATTTGATTGTTGTTCCGCTGCGCATAATCTCTGATTTGATCAATAAAAACCAACAGTGGGCACTTGGATGCGGATCACTGATGGCTGCGCGTCACGAGACCCTTGAGACTTAGGCGATACCCACGCAAGGCCAGGCCAGACCTTAGGTGAAAATTGAGCGTCTACAGATACCAAAATCGCAACAGCCCTTTTATCACTCTCCTTCACCAGTTACACCACCATGATCATTTCTCTCTCTCTCAATGATCCTCCCCTTTTTCTTTCTCCCTCACCACCGCCACCATCACTACATAACCCCACCACCACCGATTTCCCATTTCTCTCTTTCCCCCTTTGATTTTTTCACCACTACCTACCTTTGGAATCACCGCCAAACGCATGCGTTGTGGAGGTCTTGGCTCCGTCTTCCACATCACATGTATATATATATGTGCATTTGTATATATATATATTATTTATTTAATATTTTAAATTTGTATATATATTTATATATTTTTTCAAGCTATTTATATATATATTTATAAATCAAGTTTTTAATTATATATTTTTTTATGTGTATGAAAGTTTGGTCCATCACTCTCTCTCGAGCTGTCTTTCTCAACACTCCTCTCACTCGGTCTAACTTAGGTAATTTTTTGTTTTTGTTTAATTAATGTTTTCATTTTCTTGTATTAATGTTATGGAAAAATTAAAAAAAAAACATATTTATTAATTTTAATTTTAATAAGTAGTTAAATAAAAAAAATATAAATGAGTTATGAACGAAAAAGCTTATTCATATTTGATTCAAGTTATAAGGAAAATGTTAAGTAGTATTTCAATAATTTTTAATATATTGATTATTTATAAATATTATTTGCTATTGTTTGGATATTTTGGGAATTGTTTTATGTTGTAAATAGGGTTTAAATTTTTTGGGCAGGCTAAAATGCAGTCATTATACTACTGAAATTTCATCAAACGTAGAAACAATTATACATTTACTAAAAATATATTACTAATAAAATTAAACTTTAGAAATTATAATAGTCACTTAATTGGATTATTAAGAAAATTATAATATTTGTTAAGATTTTGATGCAACAAAACGTACAGGTCATTGGACATAGAGAGATTTAATAATTCGAGCCTATTTCAACCAATTGATTTTATCTCAGTTTCAGATTGGCATTGCAGTTTATTTTTAAGCATTTTTGATTGATTCCAAGTAGTATTTGCAATTGTTTAGTAATTAATTTGTGCATTTAGTTTTAATTTGCAATCCTTGTGGAGAAGATACCCAACTTATCACTTTATTACTTATTTTGTGACTGTGTACACTTGCACATATTTGATCAAATTTAATCACACCAAATATTCAAAATATTGTTTAAATTTTAAAATGTTTAATTTGAGGGGCATGATTTGGTAGTGGTAATAGTTCGAGGGGCATATTCCTATTTATTCTTTAAATTATACATGTGGCAATGTCATATCAGCAAGCAAAGAGTCACATCAGCATATCGTTAGCCACATTGGAAAAAATTAGACGGAAGTCCCACTTTACAATACTGTGAAGAGTTCGGAGGGAATTTTTAATGGCCCGAAAAATCAGGGGGTACGATAATGTATAAGTCATAGTTCGGGGGCAAAAATCCTAAATAGCCTTTATAAAATAATTAATTAGTAATCTTTAAAATGAACAATAAGAAGTGAAATAATTAGTTAATATGAACCATTAATATAAATAACATCTTATGACAAATATAATTACACTTAAACAAATTAAATAAATTCCAAAATTTATAACTAATAAGGTTGTCTACAAAATAAATAAAAAAAATTAATAAGATGAATTGAACTTTAAAAAAAAAAAACTACTAATACTTTTTTTTAACAAATACATTTGTGTCTTTTTTTTAATTATTAGTAAAATAATTATATTTAATTATAAATAAAAAAATTTAATGTAATGATTTTGAGTTTATCATTGTTAATTAGTTAAATTAATAAATACATTCACTACAAGAAAAAAGACTCTACAACGACGACATCTATTGCAACGACTCTAAAGTCGTTGCTGTATGTAGGCAAAATCTACGAAATATTATTTTCTCTTAATTTATTAAAAATAAGCTACAGGGTCGTCAACAACACATGATCTGGCCCTAAAAAATTCCTGATACCCTATAGCGATGACGAGTTGTCGCTATAGGGTATCAGGAATTTGGAGGGAGCACGAGGCGGGAACTGACTATATAGCGTCGCTGTAGGGTATTCGTAGGAAAAAAAGAGGGAAATATGTTTGTCTATAGCGACGACATGTCGTTTCTATAGGATGATCAGGGAACTCAACCGCCCATAGTTGGTTGCCTAGTTGCACACCCTATAGCGACGACATGTTGTTGCTGTAGAATCTAATATATCAACTGATCAGTTATTTTGTACTCTACAGCGATGACATGTCGTCGCTATAGGGTCCAAAATAAAACGTGGGAACGTGAACCGCCAAAAAATTTAAGTCAAATTTCACTGCCATGTCATCCCTGTAGGCAAAATCTACGAAAAATTATTTTCTCTTAATTTATTAAAAATAAGCTACAGCGACGACATGTCGTCGCTGTAGGGTCGTCAACAACACACGATCTGGCCCTAAAAAATTCCTGATACCCTACAACGAAGGGCACTACTACATTTGTCTCAAGTGCCATCGGATCCTCTTCACAATCAGAGGCATCACCGTTTCCGTCCACCACAGTTGGCCCTTCGACAATACCAGCTGAGGCTTTCTAGTCCATGATTCAACACTTCAGTCAAGCCTTTATGACCCAGAACAACAACTTCCAGAAAATGCAACAATATTTGCAAACAACAAATCCGAGCATCTAACCTCCACAATTTCAGCCTGTCAACTTGGAGATGAACATGATACAGTCCATGATGGCAAGCTTTCAACCACAACAACCACAGCAGCCACAACCACCACAACCACCACAACAGCCCGACGATAATGACTCTGGAATTGATTTTGATGACATTTAGTTTTATTAAGTTACTATTTTTAAATTATTAATATTTTGTGTTGTTTTTTTTTATTTTGGAGACAATACTACTTATATTTTGTTATTTTACATTTTGGAGACTATGAATAATGTTAAATTAGATTTATTATTTAATTAATAAATTGGTTTTATTTAATTAAATATATATTTTTTAAAATTGTATACCTACAGCGACGATATGTCGTCGCTGTAGATGGAGAGGTCGATGGACCTACAGCGATCACATGTCATCGCTGTAGAAGTTTTTTGAAATTAAAAATTTCAAATCTTGCACCACCAATAGCGACGACATGTCGTCGCAATATCCCAGTCCAAAAAAAAAAAGGATTTCCTACTGCGACCGACATGTCGTCGCTGTAGTAAAACCCTATTGCGACGACTATATTTTGTCGTCGCTGTAGATTGCTACACATACGGACCTACAGCGACGTCGTTGTTGCGACGACATGTCGTCGCTGTATACCTACAGCGGCGACTAAAGTTAAGCTTTAAAAAAATATAAAATGATGGTTAAATTTGATATAGAATTGAAAATAAATTGAGTTAAATTAAGTTTTCATAAATTTAATATTAATTTGAAGAAAGAAAAAGTAAGTTTGATCATTAAATAAATAATTATAAAAAATCTTGATAAATATAAAACTAAGTATGGAATAAATTAATATTAATTTATTTTAATAATAATTAACATCATAATTTATTGGTGATATCATAAGACTTTACAAGACATCATAAAATAGCTAGCATAAGAAAATATTTCATTTTTATTGCCTTTTTTTTTCAGTGATAAAATTTGATTACCAAAGACAAGATTGAAGTTTTATATATTATCACAGTCATAATTTTTTATTAATTATTTTTAATCATGAAAAACTTAGACTCATTCGGAGAGGCTGAGTCAGTAAGGACTCTTAAATACTCTTCTCTAAAGTTATGAGAACCATAGGTTAAATTACTCTCGTGTTAGCAAATGTCGGCGGATGTGGCTAAAGCCCACGGTGGAGGCGCTAGCGGTGATCCTCCACTAGATCCTACTATAATCCCTACTTCATGCGAGTCAGGTAATTTATTTTCATTTTTTTATTCCACTAAATATGTTTATCGTAAATATGCTAATGTTCTTTGTATTGGCACAATTTATGGCACTTTCGTCGCAGCCGCCGTGTAACGTCCCAAATTTGCTAATAAGGCTTAGTGCCTTGATTAGTGTGCCAGGAGAGCCTAATTAGATTTATGTGCGAATTATGTGAAACGAATTGAATATATGTGTGATTATGTGGCATACATGATTTATATGGTGATATGAATATTTATGCATGTTTATGTGTATTAAATATGCATGTGGGTCCATTTTTGTTAATAAGGGCATATTTGTAATTTTGACCCATTGAGGGTATAAATGTAATTATATGTGTTATGTGATTGAGACCACATAATTATGTGGATATATTTGCAATATTTGGTCCGAGGCGATCCTAGTGAGCGATTTAGTGGAAAAGTCACAACGGGATCAAATACTCGGCTCGGGGTGAGCCTAGGGGTATTTTTGGAAAACTTAGTGCGTAGTCGGGATTTATCAAGTGATGGGTAGTTATTTGGTGATTATTTGAGTATGTTGGGATTAATTGAGAATTTATAGGGCTACTTGAGGATTAGTTGGAAATGTGGTACAAAGACGATTTTGCCCTTGGGGGCGTTAGAGAACCAAGGTTAAGGCTAGGGACACTTTGGTATTTTCCCTAGCCTTGGACTGCCTTAGCCACTTAATGACTTAGGAAACCTTGAGAAACAATCAGAAAACACCAAACACACTCAACCTCTTTCTCTCTCTCGTTTACTCTCTCTCACTCTCTTTGGGGAGACTTTGGAAAACTGAAAGGGGAAGCACTGAATCTTTGAATTTTGGGGCAAGGATTGCTGGGGAAATTGAAGCTCAGTGGAGCTGGGAGCTTCTAAGCTTAAGGGAGCTATAGCGACCCAAAATCACTAATATGGTTTAAGGGCCTTGATTAGGGTGCCGGGAGGGCATAATTGGTCTATGTGTGATTTAAATGATTTAATGCATGATTATGTGATAAGCATGCTTATATGATTATATGGATATGTGAAATCCATGGTTATGAGTATTAATATGCATGTTTAGCTTATAGGGACATAATTGTAATTTTTGACCCGTTGAGGGCATAAATGTGATTATTTGTGATAAATTGTTGAGACCACATTATTATGTGGATATATTTGTAGCATGTGGCTCTAAACGGTCCTAGTGAGTAGTTTGGCGAAATAGTCACGACGAGGATTTATACCCGGCTCGGGGGAGCCTGGGGGTATTTTCGGGAATTTAGGAAATATATTGGAGATTATTAGACATTGGGTAAATAATTTGTGATTAATTGGATGACGAGATTAATTAGAGAATATTAGGAACACTTGAGGAATTAGCGGGAATTTGGAGTAAAAATGACCATTCTACCCCTAAGAGCTAATTGAAGGTTATATACTTTGAAGGGGCAATATGATCATTTGCTTAGGTGATATATTCAGAATTGTTAAGACTAAATAGAAGGTGGTGGAATTATTCAAAGAAAGAAGGAAAAAGAAGACTCTTTCTCAGCTCTCTCTCTCTCCCACGTATATCTCTCTCTTTTGAGTTGAAGCTAAGAAACAAGGACCTAGACTAGTTTTTGGGCTGATGACCTTTGAATAAGTTGGAGAGGAATCTAAGCTGGAGTTGAAGTTGGAAAAAATAGGGAGGAGCTCAGTCATAATTGAGGTAAGACTACTGTCCTAAACTTATGGGTTTTGCTGAATGGTTTAAGTTGAATTTTAGGTTCTTGAGTATAGATTTAGTGATGAATTTGGCTGATGGTTTGAGTAGAAAATCTCAGTGGTTATATTGTGATTCTTGTGGCTGAATTGAGGTGTTGATGTTTGTTTATGTTGCTGGAAATTATAGGATGAAAATAGGGGTGATTATGGGTCTAAATTCGTGGTTGGTTTATTGTGGAATTGGGGGGAAAATTCTGGGTATGTTGGTGTGTTTATGGCTGAGAGAAGGAGGAGAAAACCTAGGTTTTCCCTGGGTTCGCAGGGTGCGCTGCGACCCTGCCTGGGGGCACTGCGGCATGTGTGGCCCTTCTGGCCTAGCTTGCTCTCTAACTTGGGGGCGCGCCACGACTTTCTTGGCCAAGTCGCGACCCGCCTCCCCTTTGGCTTGGGAGGTTTCTCTTTAACTTGGGGCAAGTCGCGATTCGCCTGGGATTTTTGAGCTTAGTGGTGTTCTAAGTATTGTTAGGGCTCGGGGGTTCGAACCTAGGGGCTCGAGACAATTTATACTACTCGGTTTAGTAGAAATTGTGGTCCCGGAGGCTAGTTTTGTTCCCTAGGTATTTTATGTCTAATTGGAAGTTGATAGATATAAATGACTCTTGTGACTAGGTTTGTCGCCAAGGCTTGAGGCTAGGGATCGTGCTCAGAACTTGTTCACCTTCTTCGCTCGGAATCAAAGGTAAGAAAACTACACTCGGTTATGTGGCTATGTTGGGATAAGAGTTCCCTATACTTGGTTATGTTGGGATAAGAGTTCACCTTCTTCGCTCGGAATCAAAGGTAAGAAAACTGCACTCGGTTATGTGGCTATGTTGGGATAAGAGTTCCCTATACTTGTATGCAATGTTGTATGATGGTATTATGCCATGTGAGCATGAGATAAACGGCCTAAGAGTGCCAAAATTAATATTGGCACACAGGACGCGACTTAGCCATTGGTAGCTAAGGTTAATTATATAATCACTGAGCTCGGCCTAAGTGAACCGGAGTCAGTGGGATAAACAGAGGGTGCGACCTAAGGGCGTCGAACCTGGATATTATATGATATGTTTATTGTTGTTAATCAGATGATTGTGGCATGTTAATTATCAGGATGATAGATTGTTGGTTTGTTGATTGATATCACTGATTATGTGAACGATTTGGTCTATTGAGTATTTGATTAATGAATTATGAATTGTTTGATTATTGTTATTGGTTATGTTCTGTATATGGTTTTCTTGCTGGGCCTTGGCTCACGGGTGCTACGTGGTGCAGGTAAAGGCAAGGGTAAGCTGGACCAACCATGATTTGGAGAGCTCTGGGGGCAGAATGTACATAGTCGGCTGCTCGGCCGCCACGGCCGAGGGAAGATATAGGGACATGAGACGCTAAAATGCCTATTTTTCCATTAGAGTGGCTTGTGGTTGTTCATAACCTTTGAAAATTTTGTAAACTGTTATTTAACCCTATTTTTGGGATCCCGTGTATCAAACACTTATTTAAATGGAAATTTATCTTTTATGACCAAAATATTTTAACCTTAGTTCAATATTGGTTTAGCGTCACATTTTCAACTAAATGATTTGATTAGCAAGTCTTGCACCTTTATAAACACAGTGTAATGGTCTTGGTTATCCAGGGCGTTACAACTTGGTATCAAAGCGGTCTAGGTTTAAGGGTTCCTGAAGACTAGCTGGACATGTACATCCGCCGCTAAAGACAAGCTCGACTTAGGGCATGAGATACTGATAGGGCCTTGCCCTTGACTGTTGTGTGATGATATTAAGGCATGCTTATTAGCATTGCTGCATGTGGATGAATATTTGGATGAACTGTTATATTTTGATTGTTTGTGACCGGTTGCATTTCAATGGTGATGCATGGAAAGATTGTTACCCTGTCATCATAGTCTGACCGCCGAGTCCTTAATTGTAGATTAGCTTGGATAGCTATGCATCCAAGGTGATCTATATGACTAGCCGACATTGGGTCTGAGGCTAGGGATGATGACCAGGGCCAAAACCCTCCGCCATTCCTTGAGAACTGGCAGCATATTATGGCAGACATGTAAGCCCGGCTTCAGAGCCAGGATGAGAAGATCTGTCTTCATAGGCAGCAAGCTTCGTCAGGGAGTGTTGCTTCTATTGTGCCACCTGCAGTGGCACCAGTTGTACATACATAGGAAGTTGGAAATCGTTGGGAACCGTTGTATGAGCGATTCAGGAGGCAGCATCCTCTAACTTTTGATGGGGGACCAGATCCACTAAAGATTGAATAATGGATGAGTATGATTACCGCTATCCTGGACTTCATGAGGGTAGAGGGTCATGACAGGGTGGCCTGTGCCACATATATGCTGAGAGAGGATGCTCGCATTTGGTGGGAAGTGGCGTCACAGACCAGACATGTTACTTCTTTGGGTTGGGATGGATTCAAGGATTTGTTCAGTCAGAAGTATTACAATGCTGCCGTCAGGGCAGCAAAGGTGAATGAATTTGTGGGATTGGTACAGGGCAACATGACAGTTACAGAATATGCCCTGAAGTTCGATAGACTTGCGAAGTTCGCACAAGATCTTGTGCCTACTGATGCAGCTAGGCAGGAAAGATTTATCAGGGGGCTTAATGCTATGATAGCCGGAGATGTGAGGATTAAAACAGTACTTGGGGGGATGACTTATGCCTAGGCTGTTGAGAAGGCTTTTACCGCTGAGGAAGCAGAGAACAAGATTTGGAGGGAAAATGCTGTGAGGTGGGAGGTCCACAGGGTGGTGCCTCCATATTATGGGTCTGGTAGGGACGGAGGCCCTAGTGATTTGAAGAGGAAGACCCCAGACACTTCAACTGCTGCTGGTCCTGATAGGAGGGGTCGGGGTGTTCAGGGTGGCCGTCAAGGAGGCGGTGATACATGTAGGAGCTATCCAGAGGGCACGAGGTACAAAAGGTGCCATCTAGGTGAATGTCGGGCTAAGGCCTGTTATGTGTGTGGGGTGGTGGGACACCTCAAGAAGGACTGCCCAACAGTGAAGAAATGGGAAGCAGGGAAGGTGGATAGCTTGACTCCATCTCGAGTGTTCACCTTGACGCAGGTAGAGGCCGAGGCTACTCCCTCTGTGGTGAAAGATCAGCTTTCTAGCACTGGCTCTCCTTTTACTGTATTGATTGACTCTGGGGCTACACATTCGTTTGTTTCTAGTAAGGTAATTGATAGATTGTGTAGACCTAGTGAGTAGTGTACAACGGGGTTTGGGACTATATTGCCTACAGGGGAATCGATAATTTCTAGGAGGTGGATTAGAGCACTGCCACTGGTGGTTGATGGTAGGGAGCTATCATTAGATCTGATTGAGTTAGGAATGGAGGATTTTGATATGATTTTGGGGATGGATTGGCTGGTCAGATATGGGGCTACTATTGATTGTAGGAAGAAGATGGTGACCTTTGAGCCGGAGGGAGAGGATCCTTTTGTTTTTGTGGGTGCCGTATGTGGACCCCGCGTACCCATGATATCAGCACTGAGAGCCAAAGACCTATTACAAGGAGGATGTATAGGTTTCCTGGCTAGTGTGGTGGATACTACCAGAGTTATGCCAACAGGGTCGGGAGAGACTAGATTGGTTTGTGAATTCTTGGATGTATTCCCTGAGGATTTACCAGGATTGCCGCTGCACAGGGAGATTCAGTTTGTCATTGAGTTGGCACCGGGGACAGAGCCAGTGTCGAGAGCACCATATAGAATGGCACCAGTAAAACTGAAAGAATTGAAGATACAACTGTAGGAGCTTCTGGAATTAGGGTTTATCAGGCCTAGCTACTCGCCATGGGGTGCTCTAATTTTTTTTTGTGAAGAAGAAGGACATGACTCTGAGGATGTGTATAGACTACAGAGAGTTGAACAAGTTGACTATCAAGAACAAGTATCTTCTGCCAAGGATTGACGACTTGTTTGATCAGCTGTAGGGAAAGACGGTATTCTCAAAGATTGATCTTTGATCTGGTTATCACCAGCTGAGGATCAAGGAAGAGGATATACCGAAGACAACCTTCCGAACGAGGTATGGGGACTATGAGTTTCTGGTCATGTCGTTTGGTTTGACCAATGCCTCAGCAGCCTTCATGGACTTAATGAACAGGGTGTTCAAGGAATTCTTGGATCAGTTCGTCATTGTCTTCATCGACGATATTTTAGTAAACTCCAGTTCAGAGGCAGAACACGAGCAACATCTTCGACAGGTCTTGCAGAGGTTAAGAGAACATCGATTGTACGCCAATTTTAAGAAGTGAGAGTTTTGGCTACCAGAAGTGACATTCCTTGGACACATAGTTGGCGAAGATGGGATTAAGGTAGATCCATCTAAGGTGAAGGTAGTGAAAGATTGGTCGAGGCCAAGGAACACCTCAGAGGTTCGGATTTTCCTTGGGTTAGAAGGTTACTACAGACGGTTTGTGGAAGGGTTCTCGAAGACTGTTGCACTGATGACAAAATTGACACAGAAGAATTTGAAGTTCATCTGGTCAGACAAGTGTGAGAACAGTTTTCAAGAATTAAAGCGACGACTTATTACTGCACATGTGTTGAGTCTTCCTTCGGAGAAGGGAAAGTTTGTGGTATATTGTGATGCGTCGAGGTTGGGTCTGGGCTGTGTGTTGATGCATAACGGGAAGGTTATAGCTTATGCATCACGACAACTGAAGGAGTATGAGCAGCGGTATCCGACCCATGATTTAGAGTTAACAGTGGTGGTATTCGCACTGAAGGTTTGGTGGCATTATATGTATTGGGAGAAGTGTGAGATATACAATGATCATAAGAGTTTGAAGTACTTCTTCACCCAGAAGGACCTGAACATGAGGCAGAGGCATTGTCTGGAGTTGGTAAAAGAATATGTTTGTGATATTCTTTACCACCAGGGAAAGCCAACGTAGTGGTGGATGCATTGAGCCAGAAGGGCTCAGGGCAATTATTTAGTTCCACTCAGATTTTGAGGGAGTTGGCTGGTGAGATGTCTAGAGTGAGGATAAAGTTGGTGGTGGGTCGGTTGGCCAATATTACTTTGCAGTCGACCCTTCTAGAGCGGATTAAGGAGGGTCAACTGGTGGATTTACAGTTACAGGAGGTTAGAGAGAATGTTTTAGCAGGAGTAGCTAAGGACTATTCTATTTTCTGAGGTTGGTTTGTTACGGTATTAGGATTGGATTTGTGTTCTGACTGATGTGGGGATCAGATGACAAATATTAGATGAATCGCATACTACGCCGTACTCACTTCATCCGGATACCATGAAGATGTATTAGGATCTACGGATGGTATATTGGTGGCCCGGGATGAAGAAGGATGTGGTAGAGTACATGGCCAGGTGTCTGACCTGTCAGCAGGTGAAAGCTGAGCATTAGCGACCAGCGGGGTTGCTTCAGCCATTGGGTATTGCCAAGTGGAAATGGGAGGATATTACGATGGAATTTGTGGGAGGTTTACCCAGGACAGTGGGGCTTCATGACTTGGTGTGGGTGATGGTGGACAGATACACCAAGTTAGCTCATTTTCTTCCAGTGAAGATGACATATACGATGGATTAGTATGTAGAGTTATATGTGAGGGAGATCGTACGTCTCCATGGGGTTCCTAAGTCTATAGTGTCGGACTGGGATCCTATCTTTACCTCCAAGTTTTGGGGTAGTTTGCAGAGGGCTATGGGGACTCATTTAAAGTTCAGCACAACCTTTCATCCTCAGACCGATGGACAGTCTGAGAGGACGATTCAGGTGTTGGAAGATATGCTTAGGGCATGTGTGATTGACTTTGAGGGATCTTGGAGTAAGTATCTCTCGTTGATTGAGTTCTCATACAACAACATTTATCAATTGACGATTGGAGTGGCTCCATATGAGATGTTATATGGGAGGAAATGTAGATCGCCCATTCATTGGGATGAGATGGGTGAGAGGAAGTATTTGAGGCCAGACATGGTTCAGAAGACTAATGAAGCTATTGAGAAGATTCGAGCTAGAATGCTTGCTTCATAGAGCAGACAGAAAAGCTATGCTAATCCTAAGCGTAGGGACATGGAGTTCCAGGTTAGGGACCATGTGTTTCTACGAGTTTCACCACTGCGAGGGGGTGAGGAGGTTTGGGAAGAAAAGCAAGCTAATCCCTCGATTTATTGGACCTTTTGAGATCTTGGAGAGGATTGGACAGATGGCTTACAGGTTAGCTTTGCCACAATCGTTGTTGGGAGTTCATGACATATTCCATGTTTCTATGCTTCGAAAGTACGTCTCAGATACAACACATGTGTTGAAGTATGAAGAATTGGAATTGCAGACACAATTGTCTTATGAGGAGCGACTGGTACATATCTTAGATCGGAAAGATAAGGTTCTACGAAACAAGACAATTCCTCTGGTTAAAGTGTTATGGAGGAATAGCAAGGTCGAGGAAGCAACCTGAGAGCTTGAGTCAGCAATGCGGGATCAGTATCCCGAATTTTACAGGTAAATTTCGAGGACAAAATTCTCAGTAGGAAGGGATAGTTGTAGCGACCCAAAATCACTAATATGGTTTAGTGGCCTTGATTAGGGTGCCGGGAGGGCATAATTGGTCTATGTGTGATTTAAATGATATAATGCATAATTATGTGATAAGCATGCTTATATGATTATATGGATATGTGAAATGCATGCTTATGAGTATTAATATGCATGTGGGCCCTGTTTAGCTTATAGGGGCATAATTGTAATTGTTGGCCCGTTGAGGGCATAAATGTGATTATTTGTGATAAATAGTTGAGACCACATTATTATGTGGATATATTTGCAACAAGTGGCTTGAGAAGGTCCTAGTGAGCGGTTTGGCGAAATAGTCACCACGAGGATTTATACCCGGCTCGGGGGAGCCTGGGGGTATTTTCGAGAATTTAGGAAATATATTGGAGATTATTAGACATTGGGTAAATAATTGGTGATTAATTGGATGATGGGATTAATTAGAGGATATTAGGAACACTTGAGGAATTAGCGGGAATTTGGAGTAAAAATGACCATTCTACCCCTAGGAGCTAATGGAAGGTTATATACTTTGGAGGGGAAGTATAGTCATTTGCTTAGGTGATATATTCAGAATTGTTAAGACTAAATAGAAGGTGGTTGAATTATTCAAAGAAAGAAGGAAAAAGAAGACTCTTTCTCAACTCTCTCTCTCTCTCTATCCCCCATGTATATATCTTTCTCTCTTGCTCTCTTTTGAGTTGAAGCTAAGAAACAAGGACCTAGACTAGTTTTTGGGCTAGTGACCTTCGAAGAAGTTGGAGAGGAATCTAAGCTGGAGTTGAAGCGGGAAAAAATAGGGAGGAGCTCAGTCATAATTGAGGTAAGACTACTGTCCTAAACTTATGGGTTTTGCTGAATGTTTTAAGTTGAATTTTAGGTTCTTGAGTATAGATTTAGTGATGAATTTGGCTGGTGGTTTGAGTAGAAAATCTCAGTGGTTATATTGTGATTCTTGTGGCTGAATTGAGGTGTTGATGTTTGTTTATGTTGCTGGGAATTATAGGATGAAAATAGGGGTGATTATGGGTCTAAATTTGTGGTTGGTTTATTGTGGAATTGGGGGGAAAATTCTGGGTATGTTGGTGTGTTTATGGCTGGGAGAAGAAGGAGAAAACCTTGGTTTTCCCTAGGTTCACAGGGTGCACCGCAGCGTGTGTGGCTCTTCTGGCCTAGCTTGCTCTTTGACTTGGGGGCGTGCCGCGACTTGCTTGGCCAAGTCGCGACCTGCCTCCCCTTTGGCTTGTCAGGTTGCTCTCTGACTTGGGGCAAGTCGTGACCCGCCTAGGAGTTTTGAGCTTAGTGGTGTTTTAAGTATTCTTAGGGCTCATGGGTTCGAACTTAGGGGCTCGGGAAAATTTCTTCTACCAGGTTTAGTAGAAATTGAGGTCCCAGAGGCTAGTTTTGTTCCCTATGTATTTTATGTCTAATTGGAAGTTGGTAGATATCAATGACTCTTGTGACTAGGTTTGTCGCCTAGGTTCGAGGCTAGGGATTATGCTCGAAACTATTTCACCTTCTCCGCTCGGAATCAAAGGTAAGAAAACTGCACCCGGTTATGTCGCTATGTTGGGACTAAGAGTTTCCTATACTTGTATGCAATGTTGTATGATGATATTATGCCATGTGAACATGAGATAAACAGCCTAAGAATGTTGGAATTAATATTGGCACACAGGACGCAGCTCGACCATTGGTAGCTGAGGTTAATTATATAATCATTGAGTTCGACCTAAGTGAGCCGGAGTCAGTGGGATAAACAGAGGGTGCGGCCTAAGGGCGTCGACCCTGGATATTGTATGATATGTTTATTGTTGTTAATCTAATGATTGTGGCATGTTAATTATCTGGATGATAGATTGTTGGTTTGTTGATTGATATCACTGATTATGTGAACGACGTGGTCTGCTGAGTATTTGATTAATGATTTATGAATTGTTTGATTATTGTTATTGGTTATGTTCTGTATATGGTTTTCTTGCTGGGCCTTGGCTCACGGGTGCTACGTGGTGCAGGTAAAGGCAAGGGTAAGCTGGACCAACCATGATTTGGAGAGCTCTGGGGGCAGAATGTACATAGTCGGCTGCTCGGCCGCCACGGCCGAGGGAAGATATAGGGACATGAGACCCTAAAATGCCTATTTTTCCATTAGAGTGGCTTGTGGTTGTTCATAACCTTTGAAAATTTTGTAAACTGTTATTTAACCCTGTTTTTGGGATCCTGTGTATCAAACGCTTATTTAAATGGAAGTTTATCTTTTATGACCAAAATATTTTAACCCTAGTTCAATATTGGTTTAGCGTCACATTTTCAACTAAATGACTTGATTAGCAAGTCTTGCACCTTTATAAACACACAGTGTAATGGTCTTGGTTATCCAGGACGTTACAAGAGCAGCTGGGATCGATTCAACTAGAGGTAATATGATGTTTAGGTTATGAGTTTTTAAAGGTTTTATGTTTTGAAAGTTCTTGTTGAATTCTTAGTTTTCCAGATATTTATACTGCTTGGAGTGTAGTTTTGAGGTGTAAGGGTTTAATTTTGATTCTAGCTCACGTTTGGGGTGAATGTTTATGATTTGGCTTGGGGAAAAAATGCTGAAAATTATGAGTTCGTGGGGTCGCATTGCGGCTCGCATGAACTCAGAGGTCTAGGGGTTATGGGGGGGGGGGGGGGGGGGGGCACCGCGACTGAAATAGGGAATTTTGGCCAAATAGAGTTTTCAAGCTAGGGAGCTCAAACCTAAAGGACTGGGAAGAATTATACTACCCGATATAGTAGAATTCGGGGTCTCGGAGGCTAGTAAGTAATTTCGATGCTTTTAGTTAGTTTGGATCTTGATGATTACGGTTATTGCATTGTGACTAGGTTATACCGCTAGGGCTCGGATCGCCATACCTTATCTGCTCGGGACTCAAGGTAAGAAAACAGCACCAGGGTTGTAATCGAGGCTTAGACCTATATAAATGGATATGACTATTGTTGTAAATATGATTATTCGATTAGGCATGCTTGTATACGCTGCATTTGATTGTGTATTATGCAATCTATATGTTTGATTATATCTAATCTGAAAGCTAGGCCTAAAGGAGTTGGGGCCGACAACAAGCGTACAGAACACAGCTCGACCTAAGAGAGTCAGGGTCGGCAATAAGATCTGAGAGCTCGGCCTAAGAGAGTCGAACCTGAACGTTACCTATATTTAGAAGCTTTGATTGCACTTGTCTAACTCATTGATAGCTAAATTGGATTATGTGTTTGTTTGAGCAGATTTTTACTGCTAAGCATGTTGTTTATATACTGATGCTTATTTAAATATGTTGATTTAAGCTTTCTTGCTGATCCTTGGCTCATGGGTGCTATGTGGTGTAGGTATGGGAAAGGGAAAGCAGGACGATCCATGAGGTGGAGAGATTTAGGGGAGACGTGTACATTTGTTGTTGCTCGACCACCACGACCGAGGGATCAACAAGGACTAGAGCCAAAACTTAATTTTGCCGCTTAGGCCGACTTATGTTGTAATTGATTTTGAAGTTGTAAATGCCTTGTAAACACTTATTTTTTTTGGGATCCCATGTACTAACTCAAACTTTTTACTGAAAACAACTAATGATATGATCAAACTCTTTAAACCGTAATCCATTAATTATCCTTAGTTACACATTTATATCCAAATGACTTGATTAACAAGTCCAAAACTATTTAAAATACACAATGTAATTGTCTTGGCTATTTAGGGCATTACAACTTGGTATCAGAGCAATCTAGGTTTAAGGGTTCCTGAAGACTGACTGGGCATGTACACTCGCCGCTAAAGACAAGCTCAACTCAGGGTTTGGTAACTATATATGTGATTATGTCTTTAACTGCTAAAATGAAATATAAATGATGTATCTGCCTGTTTATTAGGGAGCATGAGATATACTGATACGGTCTGGCCCTTGACTGCTATGTGTACATGAAAAGGCATGCTTATTAGCATTGCTACTATATGTTAGTACTATTGGAATGCCTGTTAGCATTGTGATTGCATATTTTTTTGCGTGATTGTTGGCATTGGACCGTGGGGTGACTTCAAAACCAATTATCATTGCTTGATCAACCGATTCGTTGATTGTAGATATACTTGGAGAGTTATGCCTCTAAGGTGATCAGTTCAACTAGCTGGCGCTGAGATCGAGCTAGAGATGATGACCAAGGTCAAAACCCTCTACCAGTCCTTGAGAACTGGCAGCAGATGCTTGCTGATATGAAAGCTAGATTTCAGAGTCAAGAGGAATATATTCACTTACTAAGACAATAAGTTCCATCAGGGAACGCTGCATCAGACTTGCCACCTGTCGTGGCACCAGCCGTACAACAGCCTAAGATTGAGAACATGTGGGAGTCGCTGTATGAGAGATTCAAGAAACAATACCCTCAAATCTTTGAGGGAGGACCAGATCCGCTCAAGGCTGAGTAGTGGATGAGCTTAACTACCTCCATCCTGGATTTTATGAGGGTGGTAGGTAATGACAGAGTGGCTTGTGCCACCTTTATGTTCCAAGATGATGCCTATATATGGTGATAGGTGGCATCTCATACTCGAGATGTTTCTACCATGAGTTGGGTGAATACAAAGACCTGTTCAACTAGAAGTACGACAGTAATGTCGTTAGGGTGGAAAAGGTGAACGAGTTTAATAGTTTTGTACAGGGCAGTATGACAGTCACATAATATGCTTCGAAATTTGATAGGCTAGCAAAGTTTGCGCCTGACATAGTATTAAAGATGCAACCATGCAAGATAGATTTTTTCGGGGGCTGAATGCTATGTTGCCCGAGATTTACAAATCACATCAGTACCTGGGGAGACTACTAATGCCCAGGTGGTTGAGAAGACCCTCACAACTGAGGAGGCAGAGAACAAGATATGGAGGGAGAGTGCTACACGACATGATGTTCAGAGGGCAGTGCCTCCATTTGTAGGATCTGGTAAGGGCAGAGGCCCTAGTGATCAGAAGAGGAAGACCCCTGTAACGCCCTGGGTAGCCAAGACCGTTACACTGTGTGTTTATAAAAAAGCAAGACTTGCTAATCAAGTTGTTTAGTTAGAAACGTGTTACTGAAACCATAATTGAACTAGGGTTAAAAGATTTTGGTCATAAAATACGCATTTCATTTAAATAAAAATTATATACAGGGGATCCCAAATGAAATAAAGTTTAAAGGACAGTTTACAAAATTCCAGGACATATGTACAACTACCGGCCACTCTAAGGGAAAAATAGACATTTAGGCTTCTCCCATCCTGTACCACTCCTCGGCCGTGGCGACCGATCAGCTGACTATGTACATTCGGCAATCAAAGCTCTCCAACTCAGGACTGGTCCACCTTTCCCTTACCTTCACCTACAGCATGTAGCATCCGTGAGCCAAGACTGTAACGACCCAAATTTACTAATAAGGCTTAAGGGCCTTGATTAGTGTGCCGGGAGGGCATAATAGGAATATATGTGATTTAATGATTAAAAGTATGTTATATGACTATTTGAATATCTGAGATGCATGACTATGTGTATTAGTATGCATGTAGGCCCTGATTGGGTTAGAAGGGCATAATCATAATTTTGGCCTGTTGAGGGCATAACTGTATCTAAATGTGATAAATTGTCGAGACCACATTATTATGTGGATATAATTGTAATCTGTGATTCGAGACGATCCTAGTGAGCGGTTTAGCGAAAAAGTCATGGCGGGGATTTATACCCGGCTCGGGGCGAGCCTGGGGGTATAAATGGGAATTTAGAGAATATATTGGGGTCAATTTTGACATTGAGGAATATAATTGGTGATTGGTTAGGTTTCGGGAAGTAAGCGGAAAATATTAGAGACACTCGAGGAATTAGCGGGAATTGGATGAAATGACCAAAATGCCCCTAGGTGGATTAAAAGGCTTAGGAAACTATGGGAGGGTATTGTGGTCATTTGGCTTATAAAGGATAGGTATTATTCAGGCTTTATGCCTTAGTGGAAAGTGTAGAAAGGGCTGGAAATTCTGAAGGAAAGAAAGGAAAGAAAAGAAAGGAAAAGAAGGAAAAGAAAAGGGATAGAAAAACAGGGCATTTCCAAGGTCGGTTTGGGATTTCTTCACCATTTCTTGGGGTCCTTTCGAGCAAAAACTCAGGAGGAGTTTGGGTAAGAGCTAGATGCTAGGCTCTCCATTCTAGCTTGAGGAATTGGTAGAGCAATCCATCCACTTGAGGTAAGATTTTGAGGTTAATATTCTGTTTTTAGTATTGGCGTTGAGCTGGTTTTTCTAAGCAAGGTTCTGTGAGAATTCTAGGGAGTTGAAGCTAGGGTTTGAGGAGGTGAATCCTAAGAAAGAGTGGGAGATAACCTAAGCTAAGCTCATCCATCAGAGGTAAGGAGCTTTAGTTTCAAGCTTTGTGATTTTGCTGAGTTTCTGAGTTTTAGGTTCAACTATGGTGAAATCTTGGATTAGGGGTGCATGTGCTTAAGTTTTGTATGGTTAGGATGCTTGGGATGAGTTAGACATGTTAGTAAGCTTGTTTCTAAGTTTGGTTGAAGTTTGGAGAAGTTTTGGTAAGGTTTGGCTCGGGGAAAATCGAAGGAGGAAAAAACAGCATTTGCTATTCTGTGACTAGCGCTACAGCGCTTGCCTTTGGGCGCTGTAGCGCTAGGCCATATACCCTGGGACGATTTTGGGTTCTGTTTGTAGCGCTGTAGCGCCCTCCTTAGAGCGCTGTAGTGCTACCCTGTTTCCAGAAAGGGGTTTTTGAGTTATTTTCATGGGTTTTTGCCCGGGGGTTCGATTCCACCACCCTGTTTGGTGGAATTAGGGTTTCCCGAGGGCTCGAGATTGGTCCCGAGGTTAGATTTTGGACTTGAGGTTTGGTGATGATTCTGATCTATGGTTGTGACTAGGTGTGCGCTAGGGCTCAAGAGGGATCGTGCTCAAGGATCAAAGTGAACAAGGCTAGCGAATCTAAAGGTAAGAAAATTGCACCCGGCTATGTGTTTGTGATGGGACTAAGTGTTCCTAATATCTGTATAATGTCAAAGATGGTATTATGCCATGGGACATGTGATAAACGGCCTAAGGGTTCCGTATACAATATTTGCGCACAGGGCGCGGCTTGGCCATTTGTGAATTGATTATCGATATGTAATGATATGCTTGGTATGCTGAGTACTTGATTGTCATGGATGCTTAGTCTGTTGAGAACATGCTTATGTGATGAGAGATATTTGATTGTTTGTTGATTGATTATGCTTTGTTATTGTGTTTTCTTGCTGGGCCTTGGCTCACGGGTGCCACGTGGTGCAGATAAAGGCAAAGGCAAGTTGGACCAACCCTGAGATGGAGAGCTGCGGGGCTGAATGTAGATAGTTAGCTGTTCGGCCGCCATGGCTGAGGAGTGGATCAGGACAAGGAATGCTTAATAGTCTGTTTTTCCTTAGAATGACTAATTACTATATTTAAATCCTGAATCTTTTGTAAACAGTCTTAATCTTATTATTTTTGGGATCCCATGTATAAAAGTTAATGTTTATTTATAAAAGATGAAGCTTTTGAGACCAAAATATTTTAACCCTAGTTCCACTATAGTTCTAGTAACACGTTTTTAATTAAATGACTTGATTAGCAAGTCTAGCACCTTTACAAACACACAATGTAACGGTCTTGGCTATCCAGGGCGTTACAAAGACCCAGCAAGAAAACTATAATACAGAGTATAAACGATAAACAACAGTAAGATATTTCATGAATCGTCAATCAGATACAAACAATTCATAATGCTTGCGTAAACAGTGATATCAATTTACAAGCCAACATTCCGTTTAACATCAATAAACATTTCACACAATATTTAGGGTCGACGCCCTTAGGCCGCACCCTCTATATCAGTCACTGTCTTCGACTCACTTAGGCCTAGCCCAATGTTCAACCCACTGACTCTGGCTCACTTAGGGCAAGCTGAGTGATTATTTGATTAACCTCAGCTACCAGTGGCCGAGCCGCATCCTGTGCGCAAATGTTGATTACGACACTCTTAGGCCGTTTATCACATGTCCCCGTGGCATAATACCATCTATGACATCATATACAAGTAAAGGGAACTCTTAGTCCCTACATAACCACATAACCAGGTGCACTTTCTTACCTTTGATTCCGATAGCTTTGATTAGTGAAATCGACCTTCAAGCATGATCCCATCCAAGCCCTAGCGTACACCTAGTCACAGTCATAAATTAAAACCATCACTAAACTTCAATTCCGTAACCCAACCTCGGGACCAATCCCGAGCCCTCGGGAAGCCCTAATTCCACCAAACGGGGTGGTGGAACCAAACCCTGAGCCCCCGGGAAAAAAACCTAAGAAAATAACCAAAAACCCACTTCTGAAGTCAGGGTAGCGCTACAGCGCTACAAGCAGAGCCAAAAGTCCCTAGAAAACCCAACCCTAGCGCTGTAGCACCCTAAGGCTAGCGCTACTTACAGCCCCTTCAGCACACTGAGTTTTCTCCTTCGATTTTCCTCGAGCCAAAACTCCCTAAAACCTCTCCAAACCTCAACCACACACCAAATTGAGCCTACAATCCCCTACATCTCATCCCACATAACCCAACAACATAAAACTTAACCATACACACCTATCAAACAAAGAAAGCAAGACTTGACCTCAAAATTCAAGAACTCATCAGAAAAATCTAGAGATAACCCAGCAAGTCAGATGATCAAGCTCAGAATTCCTTACCTTTAGTGGAGAGTCCAATCCTAGGTTGCTCTTAGTATCCTTCCAGCCTTAAGCTCCTCAATCCTTCAAGCTTAATTCCTTTAATTTCCACCCAAAGTTCAAGTTTAGAAATCCATTCCAACAAAACTCAGAAACTCAAGAACAACCTTTAAACTTTACCTTAATTGAGTGACTAACTCCTGCTAAATCCTCTATCTTTATTAGGGACCCTAGCCCTAAGCTCTAGCCCAAGCTTTCTTTGAGTTAAAGCTTCAAAAATCCTCAAGAGATGGTGAAGAATGGCAAACCGAGTGGAGGAGAAAGGGTAAGCTCAAGTGTTCTGTTTTTCTTTCTTTCCTTCTTCTTTTCTTTTCTTTCAGCTTCTACTGCTTTCTAAACATTCTACTAAGTCTATAAAGGCTGAATATCACTTATCCCTTTTTTTAAAATCAAATGACCATTTTGCCCTCCCATTAAAACCTAAGCCTTTAAACATTCTAAGGGTATTTTGGTCATTTGTTTCCAATTCCCACTAATTCCTCGAGTGTCCCTAATAATTACCGCTTACTTCTCGACACCTAACTAATCACCAATTATTTTCCTCAATGTCAAAGAATCTCCAATATATTTCCCAAATTCCCAGAAATACCCCCAGGCTCTCCCAAGCTGGGTATAAATCCTCACCGTGACTTTTCCACTAAACCGCTCACTAGGATTGCCTCGAGTCACAAGCTGCAAATATATCCACATAATAATGCGGTCTCAACAATTTATCACAAATAATTACATTTATGCCCTCAACGGGCCAAAATTACGAATATGCCCTTATAATCAAATCAGGGCCCACATACATACTAATACACATAATCATGCATCTCATATATCTAAATGATCATATAGGCATGCTTATCACATAATCATGAATTTAACCATTTAAATCACACATAATCCAGTTATGCCCTCCCGGCACACTAATCAAGGCCCTTAAACCTTATTAGTAATTTTGGATCGTTACTACTATCCCCTCCTAATGAGAATTTCGTCCTCAAAATTTACCTGAATAACTCGGGATACTGATCCCGCATTGCTGACTCAAGCTCCCAGTTCGCCTCCTAGACCCTACTATTCCTCCATAACACTTTAACTAGAGGAATCGTCTTATTCCGTAGGACTTTATCCTTCCGATAAAAAATCTGAACCGGTCGCTCCTCATAGGATAAATCTGTCTGCAATTCCAGGTCTTCATACTTCAACACATGTGTCGTATCTGAGACGTACTTTCGGAGGATAGAAACATGGAATACGTCATGAACTCCGGACAACGACAGTGGCAAAGCTAACTTGTAAGCCACTTGTCCGATCCTCTCTAGAATCTCAAAAGGTCTGATGAATCTAGGGCTCAGCTTTCCCTTCTTCCCAAATATCCTCACCCCTCGCAGTGGTGAAACTCGAAGAAACACGTGGTCCCCAACCTGGAACTCCACGTCTCTACGCTTGAGATCAGCGTAGCTTTTCTGTCTGCTCTGTGAGGCGAGCATCCTAGCTCGGATCTTCTCAATAGCTTCATTTGTCTTCTGAACCATGTCCGGTCCCAAATAATTCCTCTCACCCATCTCATCCCAATGAATGGGGGATCTACATATCCTCCCATATAACATCTCACAGGGAGCCACTCCAATCATTGATTGGTAACTGTTGTTGTATGAAAACTCAATCAACGGAAGATATTTACTCCACGATCCCTTGAAATCATTCACGCATGCTCGAAGCATATCCTCCAACATCTGAATCGTCCTCTCAGATTGTCCATCAGTCTGAGGATGAAAGGCTGTGCTGAACTTCAACTGAGTTCCCACAACCTTCTACAAACTACTCCAAAACTTAGAGGTAAAGATAGGATCCTGATCCGATACTATAGACTTGGGAACCCCATGGAGACGTACGATCTTCCTCACATACAAATCTGCATACTGGCCCACTGTATATGTTGTCTTTACTGGGAGAAAATGAGCTGACTTGGTGTATCTGTCCACTATCATCCACACTGAGTCATAAAGCCCTATATTCCTGGGTAAACCTCCCACAAATTCCATCATGATATCGTCCAATTTCCACTCGGGAATACCCAAAGGCTGAAGCAACCCTGCTGGTCGCTGATGCTCAGCTTTCACCTGCTGACAGGTTAAACATCTAGCTACATACTCCACCGCATCCTTCTTCATCCCGGGTCACCAATATAACGTCTGTAGATCCTGATACATCTTCGTGGTACCCTGATGAAGTGATTACGGCGTAGTATGCGAATCATCCAATATTTCTCTCCTGATCCCCACATCAGCTGGGACACAAATCTGCCCCTGATACCATAGCAAACCAACCTTTGAAATAGAATAGTCCTTAGCTACTCCCGCTAAGACATTCTCTCTAACCTCCTGTAACTGAGCGTCTACCAACTGACCTTCCTTAATCCGCTCTAGCAGATTCGACTGCAGAGTAATATTGGCCAACCGGCCCACCACCAATTCGGTCCCTGCTCTAACCATCTCATCAGCTAACTCTCTCGATATCTAGGTGGAACTATACAATTGACCCGGGCCCTTCTGGCTCAACGCATCCACCACTACATTGGATTTCCCCGGATGGTAAAGAATATCATAGTCATAGTCTTTTACCAACCCTAGCCAACATCTCTGCCTCATGTTCAGGTCCTTCTATCTGAAGAAGTACTTCAAACTTTTGTGATTGGTGTATATCTCACACTTCTCCCCATACAGATAATGCCACCAAACCTTCAGTGAGAATACCATTGCTGCTAACTCCAAATCATGGGTGGGATACTGTTGTTCATACTCCTTCAGCTGTCGTGACACATGAGCTATAACTTTCTCGTTCTGCAACAACATACAACCCAAACCCAACCTTGATGCATCGTAATAGATTACAAAATCTCCTTCCTCGGAAGGGAGACTCAACACAGGTGCGGTAATAAGTCGCTGCTTCATTTCTTAGAAACTGTTCTCACACTTATCTGACCAGACAAACTTCAAATTCTTCTGTGTCAATTCTATCATCGGTGCTGTTATCTTCGAGAAGCCTTCCACAATCCGGCTGTAGTAACCCACTAAACTCAGAAAACTCCGAACCTCCGAAGCATTCCTTAGCCTCGGCCAATCCCTAACTACCTCCACCTTAGATGGATCCACCTTAATCCCATCCGCACCAACAATATGTCCAAGAAACGTCACTTCTGGTAGCCAAAAATCATACTTCTTAAACTTAGCATACAACTGTGCTCTTTTAACCTCTGCAAAACCTATCAAAGATGAAACTCGTGCTCTGCCTTTGAACTAGAGTACACTAAAATGTCGTCGATGAAGAACTGATCCAAGAATTCCTTGAACACCCTGTTAATTAGGTCCATGAATGCTGCTGGGGCATTGGTCAAACTAAACGACATGACCAAAAAATCATAGTGTCCATACCTAGTTCAGAAGGCCGTCTTCGGTATGCCCTTGTCCTTGATCCTCAACTGGTGATTACCAGATCGAAGATCAATCTTCGAGAACACCGTCTTACCCTGTAGCTGACCGAACAAGTTGTCAATCCTTCGCAGAGGATACTTATTCTTGATAGTCAACTTGTTCAATTCCCTGTAGTCTATACACATCCTCAAAGTCCCGTCCTTCTTCTTCACAAACAAAACTGGAGTACCCCAGGGTGAGTAACTCAGCCTGATGAACCCCAAATCCAGAAGTTCTTGCAGCTGTATCTTCAACTCCTTCAGTTCTGCCAGTGCCATTCTATATGGTGCCCTTGACACTGGCTCTGTCCCCATCGCTAACTCAATAACAAACTAAATCTCCCTGTGCGGCGGCAACCCTGGTAAATCCTCAGGGAACACATCATAGAACTCACAAACCAATCTGGTCTCCCCTGGCCCTGCTGGCAAAACCCTTGTGGTATCCACCACACTAGCCAGAAAGCCCATACATCCTCCCTGTAATAAATCTCTGGCTCTCAGTGCTGATATCATGGGTACACGAGGTCCATATGGATCTCCCACAAAGATAAAGGGATCTTCACCCTCTGGCTCAAAGGTCACCGTCTTCTTCCTACAGTCAATAGTAGCTTCGTATCTAACCAGCCAATCCATCCTCAAAATCATGTCAAAGTCCTCCATACCCAACTCAATCAAGTCTACTGAAAATTCCCTACCGTCAACCATCATTGGTAGTGCTCTAATCCACCTCCTAGAAACTACCAGTTCTCCTGTAGGCAATATAGTCCCAAACCCCACAGTATAATACTCACTAGGTCTACACAGCCTATCAATCACCTTACTAGAAACAAATGAATGCGTAGCACCAGTGTCAATCAATACAGTAAAAGGAGAGCCAATGTTAGAAAGCTGACCTGTCACTACCGAGGGACTAGCCTCGGCCTCTGCCTGCGTCAGGGTGAACACTCGAGCTGGAGTCAAGCTGTCCACCTTCCCTGCTCCCCCTTTCTTCATTGTTGGGTAGTCTTTTTTGAGGTGTCCTACCACCCCACACACATAACATGCCTTAGCCCGACATTCGCCCGAATGGTGTCTTCTGTACCTCGTGCACTTAGGATAGCTCCTCCATGAATCACCGCCTCCTTGATGGCCACCCTAAGTACCTTGACCTCTCCTATCTAGACCAGGAGCGGTCGAAGCATCATGGGTCTTCCTATTCAGATCACTAGGGCCTCCGCCCCTTCAAAATCTGAAGTATGGAGGCACTGCCCTGCGACCTTCCTGCCTTATAGCACTCTCCCTCCAGATCTTATTCTTCGCTTCCTCAATGGTAAGAGCCTTCTCCACAGCCTGGGCATAAGTTGTCCCCCCAGGAACTGTTGTAATCCTCACATCTCGGGATATTATAGCATTAAGCCCTCTGATAAACCTGTCTTGCCTAGCTGCATCAGTAGGCACAAGATTCGGTGTGAACTTCGCAAGTCTGTCGAACTTCAGGGCATATTCTGTAACTGTCATGTTGCCCTGAACCAACCCCACAAATTCATTAACCTTTACTGCCTTGATGGCAACATTGTAATACTTTTGGCTGAATAAATCCTTAAATCATTCCCAACTCAATGTAGTAACATCCCTGGTCTGTGATGCCACTTCCCACCAAATGCGGGCATCCTCTCTTAACATATACGTAGGACAAGCCACTCTGTCATGACCCTCTATCTTCATGAAATCCAGAATAGTAGTGACCATACTCATCCATTGTTCAGCCTTTAGTGGATCTGGTCCTCCCTCAAAAGTTGGAGGATGCTGTTTCCTGAACCGCTCATACAACGACTCCTATTTATTCCAAACCTCTACTGGCTGTATAACTGGTACCACTGCAGGTGGCACAATAAGGGCAACACTCCCTGACGGAGCCTGCTGTCACAGAAGTCGGATCTACTCATCCGGGCTCTGTAGCCTTGCTTGCATGTCTACCATAAGTTGCTGCCAGTTCTCAGGGACTAACGGAGGGTTCTGGCCCTGGTCATCATCCCTTGCCTCAAACCTACTGCCGGTATGTCGTACAGATCATCTTGGACGCATAGCTATCCAAGTTAATCTGCGATCAATGACTCGACGATCAGACTATGATGACAGGGTAATAATCCTTCCATAATCCACCATTGGAACTCAATCATTCACAAGCATTCAAGATATAACAATTTATTCAAATATTCATTCACATACAACAACAACGCTAATAAGCACGCCTCAATATCATCACACAACAGTTAAGGGCCAGGCCCTATCAATATCTCATGCTTCCTATTAATCACACAGATATACGCATTCATACTCTTTTCTAATCATTTAAGCATATACACATGCATACACAATTACAAAACCCTGAGTCGAGCTTGTCTTTAGCGGCGAATGTACATGTCCAGCCAGTCTTCAGGAACCCTTCATCCTAGGACGCTCTGATACCAAGTTGTAACGCCCTGGGTAGCCAAGACCATTACACTGTGTGTTTTTAAAGGTGCAAGACTTGCTAATCAAGTCGTTTAGTTAGAAACGTGTTACTGAAACAATAATTGAACTAGGGTTAAAAGATTTTGCTCATAAAAGACGCATTTCATTTAAATGAACATTTTATACATGGGATCCCAAAAATAAAGTTTAAAGGATATTTTACAAAATTCTAGGATATATGTACAACCACTGGCCACTCTAAGGGCAAAACAGACATTTAGGCTTCTCCTGTCCTGTACCACTCCTAAGCTGTGGCGGCCGATCGGATGACTATGTACATTCAGCCTCAAAGCTCTCCAACTCAGGACTAGTCCACCTTGCCCTTGCCTTTACCTGCACCACATAGCACCCGTGAGCCAAGGCCCAACAAGAATACTATAATATAGAGTATAAATGATAAAAACAGTCAGATATTTCATGAATCGTCAATCATATACAAACAATTCATATTGCTTGCGTAAACAGTGATATCAATTTACAAGCCAACATTCAGTTTAACATCAATAAACATTTCACACAATATTTAGGATTGATGCCCTTAGGCCGCACCCTCTATATCAGTCACTGTCTTTGGCTCACTTAGGCCTAGCCCAATGTTCAACCCACTGACTCTGACTCGCTTAGGCCAAGCTCAGTGATTATTTGATTAACCTCAGCTACCAGTGGCCAAGCCGCGTCCTGTGCGCAAATGTTGATTCCAGCACTCTTAGGCCATTTATCACATGTCCTCATGGCATAATACCATCTATGACATCATATACAAGTAAAAGGAACTCTTAGTCCCTACATAACCACATAACTGGGTGTGCAGTTTCTTACCTTTGATTTCGATAGCTTTGATTAGTGAAATCGACCTTCAAGCACGATCCCGTCCAAGTCCTAGCATACACCTTGTCACAGTCATAAATTAGAACCATCACTAATGTAACGCCCCAACTCCAGGGACTGTTACGGTGTGCCTTGTAAACAGTGCTAAACTCGCTAATCGAGTCATTTGGCGAAAACTGTGTAACTAAGCGTGATTAGCGGTTCAGGGATTAAAAACTTTGGTTAAGATGTAACGTTTCACTAGAACATTTAATATATACATTGGGATCCCAAAAATATAATTTCAGAGTCTATTACAGAAAATATTTACAACAGGCCGTTCTAAACGACAAAATAGGGTTCAACCCTAGTTCCTCTTAAAACCTTGGCCGTGGCGGACGAGCAGCTGCATATGTACACGTCATCACCTAAGCTCTCCAACTCAAGGACGGTTCAGCTTCCTTTTGCCTTTACCTGCACCACATAGCACCCGTGAGCCGAAGCCCAGCAAGAAAACACAATAAAACATGATATAATATCAATAGTGATTGTATTGATTATTCAGGACCAACAGTTCAAACAAATAGGTGACTAACACAGGAGTCACAAATGTGGGAACAACACCCTCTAGCCATGTGACGATAGGGTCACCAAGGCTTAACTCGTAGGTTGTCCTTTCATAAGTTCGATTAGGATAGGTGCATGGTGATTGGTCACCAACATAACCTTCCTCCCGACTCTAGAGTCGTAACTACGGACAGCGTCCCCTAGCCATGTGACAAACCATCACCGGGGCCATACGCCCTGGCTAAACATCTGGTCTTAGACCAGGCAAGCGCTTATAGTTTTCATTGACCTTCCGGTCGGTCCAGCATTGATACCCCACATGAGTCATTCAATGCTGACCTTGATTAGATCTAATCTTCATTTGGCCCGGCGTCCACAACACTCTGCCATTTCTGACTCTTGGGTCAGTGAAACACGACCAGTGCTCAGCCCGTTGTGAACTTAACTAATAAGTCACAGCTTCACAGACGGATCTGACACCATTGCCGATTCTGACTAATAAGTCAGCGCCATACACAGGTAAGCCATGCCACCAAACATATATCACATGTCCATTATCCATAAACAAGGTATTCAGCATGCTTACTTAACAGGTACTAGCACAATTAGAACCATGCACAACACAGAGGCTCAAGCTCTGAACGACATCATACCCAGTATACAAAGCATGTCCTAATCACATGTCTCTCGTGCATCACATGCATCATACTTAACAATCCAACATGCATCAATAGCAGCATGTCACGTTTAATAATCAACCAACATGCATCAAGAGTAACCATGCATGTCACATATACACAGGGTGTAGTTTTCTTACCTCAGATTCGAGCTAGAATGATTTAAAGAACGACCCTTGAGAACGATCAACTTTTAGTCCTTTCGCGGTCACCTAGTCATAACCAAATATAGGATACCATCAATAAAAATGATCAACATAAGTTCCCAAACCAATATCTAGCCTCCAGGACATCAATCCCCACTTAACCGGGCACTAGGTTCAACCCCGAGGCCTAAGGCTTGAATCCCCAAGCTAAAAACACCATTATGGCCAAAAAGTCACTAAGGGCCGCGACCCTCCCCAGCTGCACCGCAGCGCGCCCCTCTAACAGAGGCAGCCCTCTCTGCCAGACGCCAAGGGCCGCGGTGCACCACAGCCATGCCGCGGCGCCCAGCCCAGTCCAGCCAAAACGACAGCACGCACACCAGATTTTCCCCTGCGTTTTCCCTTGGAACCAAGCCCTCTAACCAGCTCCAAAACTCCTCCAAACACTCCATTTAACCTCTAAACATCACCCATAACTCTCCCTCATCAAAACCCAAGCTAAACTTCAATCAAAACCTCCTCAAATCCAAACTATCAATAAGAAATTCACAAGCTGAAAAACTAAAGGAAAAATAGAGCACACCACAAAATTCATAACTGGAACTCACCTCAAACTTGATTTTGAATCTCCTTTAATGGCTGAAACAAGTTCCCTAGCTTCCACCTTTGATCTCGTAGCTTAACACCTCAAGATGGCTCTCAAAATTTGAAGGGAAAATGAAGGAGAAATCTTGTACGGAAGAGAAGGAGATAAGGCTCTGTTTTGTTATGTTTTCCACATCCTTCTAAACACTTAAAGGCTGATATAAATCCTTAAGGTCAAAAGACCATAATGCCCCTAGGCCAAATAAATCCCTCTAAAGCCTTCTGAGGGTAAAACCGTCCTTTCCCGCCTATATCATTAATTATAATTAACACTCTCCAATTCCCGCTATTCTCAATATTATCAAACACCTATAATTCATATCCCGTTACCCTATTACTCCCGGTAATGCTCTAATCATTAAGAACACCCCGAGACTCACCCCGAGCCCCGAGCTTAAGCCTGTTATGACTAGACCAAACACTTACATCTCATGATCGTCTCATGCCGATTAGCTCGAACCAATCCACCTTATAATGTGGCTGCATTAATAAATCACAACCATGCACCCAAAATACACAATCACGCCCTCAACGGCCAAATTACCAATATGCCCTCATAATTAACATATAAACCCATATGCATGCATTCACCATCATATAATAATATAATTCACATAAACATGCATATAATCATTAAATACCATAATAAATCAATTATGGCCCTCCTGGCCTCCTAATCAAGGTTCTAAACCTTATTAGGAAATTTGGGGCATTACAACTAAACTTCAATTCCATAACCTAATCTCGGGACCAATCTCGAGCCCTCGGGAAGCCCTAATTCCACCAAACGGGGTGGTGGAACCAAACCCCGAGCCCCCGGGCAAAAACCCTAAGAAAATAACCAAAAACCCACTTTTGAAGCCAAGGTAGCACTATAAGCAGAGCGAAAAGTCCCCAGAAAACCCACGCCTAGCGCTGTAGCACCCTAAGTCTAGCGCTACAGTGCTACTTACAGCTCCTTTAGCACACTGAGTTTTCTCCTTCGATTTTCCTTGAGCCAAAACTCACTAAAACCTCTCCAAACCTCAACCACACACCAAATTGAGCCTACCATCCCCTACATCTCATCCCACATAACCCAACAACATAAAACTTAGCCACATGCACCTATCAAACAAAGAAAACAAGACTTGACCTCAAAATTCAAGAACTCATCAGAAAAATCTAGAGATAACCCAGCAAGTCAGATGATCAAGCTCAGAATTCCTTACCTTTAGTGGAGAGTCCAATCCTAGGTTGCCCTTAGTATCCTTCCAGCCTTAAGCTCCTCAATCCTTCAAGCTTAATTCCTTTAATTTCCACCCCAAAGTTTAGAAATCCATTCCAACAAAACTCAGAAACTTAAGAACAACCTTTAAACTTTACCTTAATTAAGTGACTAACTCCTGCTAAATCCTCTAGCTTTATTAGGGACCCTAGCCCCAAACTCCAGCCCAAGCTTTCCCTGAGTTAAAGCTTAAAAAATCCTCAAGAGATAGTGAAGAATGGCAAACCGAGTGGAGGAGAAAGGGTAAGCTCAAGTGTTATGTTTTTCTTTCTTTCCTTCTTCTTTTCTTTTCTTTCAGCTTCTACTGCTTTCTAAACATTTTGCTAAGTCTATAAAGGCTAAATATCACTTATCCCTTTTTTAAAAATCAAATGACCATTTTGCCCTACCATTAAAACCTAAGCCTTTAAACATTCTAAGAGTATTTTGGTCATTTGTTTCAAATTCCCACTAATTCCTCGAGTGTCCCTAATAATTATCGCTTACTTCTCGACACCTAACTAATCACCAATTATTTTCCTCAATGTCAAAGAATCTCCAATATATATCCCGAATTCCCAGGCTCTCCTGAGCTGGGTATAAATCCCCACCGTGACTTTTCCACTAAACCGCTCACTAGGATCACCTTGAGTCACAAGCTACAAATATATCCACATAATAATGTGGTCTCAACAATTTATCACAAATAATTACATTTATGCCCTCAACAGGCCAATTATGAATATGCCCTTATAATCAAATCAGAGCCCACATACATACTAATACACATAATCATGCATCTCATATATACGAATGATCATATAGGCATGCTTATCACATAATCATGCATTTAACCATTTAAATCATACATAATCTAGTTATGCTCTCTCGACACACTAATCAAGGCCCTTAAACCTTATTAGTAATTTTGGGTCGTTACAACCCCTGTCACCTTGACCACTGCTGGTCCTGTTATTGTTTCAACTACCACTTTTGTTGTTCTTAGCCATGAATACAACAACTGAATTGTCACAAAACATTTTCAATGACCTAGAAATAGAATCTACAACTCTAAGACCTGAAATGAAACTCTTTAGCCATACACCATGCGATGTAGCCTCAAAACAAGAAATGAACTCGACCTCCATAGTAGAAGTAACAGTCAATGTCTGCTTGGTACTCTTCCATGACACGTCTTCATCGGCAAACATAAACATGTAACCAAAGGTTAATTTACGTGAGTCAACACAACCATCAAAGTCTGAATCTGAGTAGCCAACTACTTCTAGATTATTGGTTCGTCTGAACATCAGTTTGTAATCCTTAGTACCTTGGACATACCTCATCACTTTCTTCGCAGGTCTCTTATGGTCTAATCCCGGGATACTCTAGTATCTTCCTAACATTCTGACAACAAATGCAATGTTAGGTCCTCTGCACACATGGCATACACATTATGCTTCCAACATCAGAAGCATAGGGGATTTTCTTTATTTCTTCCATTTCAAAATCATTCTTCGGACACTGAATCATATTTAATTTATCACCCTTAACAATAAGAGCAACACTTGGTGAACAATCCTTCATCCAAAATCTCTCTAAAACTTTGTTTATGTAGGTTTCTTGAGATAGACCTAAGATACCTTGATGTCTATCTTGATGGATCTTAATGCCAATGACATAAGATGCATCACCCATATCCTTCATCTCAAAGTTCTTCGAGAGGAATTTTTTTACCTCATGGAGAAAACCCTATCATTTGTTGCAAGAAGAATATCATCAACATGTAAAACAAGAAAATAAATCTTACTCCCACTGACCTTTTGGTATATACATGGATCCATGACAATCTCGTCAAATCCAAAGGAAGAGATGACATCATGGAATTTTAAATACCATTGGTAAGACGCTTGTTTTAATCCATAGATGGACTTTTTAAGCTTGCATACCAAGTGCTCACCATCACTAGAGGAGAATCCTTCTAGTTGTTTCATGTATAACTCCTCCTCTAGGCATACATTTGTTGTAGCTCTAAATTGAAATGAGCATATAATGCCAAGATTACTCTAAGGGAATCTTTCTTAGAAACAGGAGAAACGATCTCCGTCTAATCAATTCCGCCTTTTTGAGTGAATCCTTTAGCAACGAGTCTTACTTTATGTCTCTCAATATTTCCTAATGAGTCTTTCTTTGTTTTAAAAACCCACTTACATCAAATGGCCCTCGCCCCATTAGGAAACTCAACAAGATCCTAAACTTCGCTGCTCTTCATAGAATTCATTTCTTCATTCATGGAATTGTACCACAATTTTGATTCTTGGCTATCCATGGCTTGTGAAAATGTTATTGGATCATTTTTTGGATCCTATATTATGGTCAGATTCTTATAAATACACAATGTAGTCACTAGGAATTACCGGTTTTTTCGTTCTAGTGGATCTTCTTGAGGCTACACCAATAGGCTCTTGGGGAATATGTGGTTTTCTAGCAGGCTTTTGATGGAAAACCATTACTCCCCCAAGTACATGAGTTGTAAGTTATTGTGAATAAGTTATCTACACTTAAGATAACATTACCATAGTCCTTCATAGTGGGTGGGATTATAGCCAAGTTTCTTCCATCTTGGAGGGGCTATAGAAAGGATATTTTCCATAAGAATGAGAAGATATCTTTGGAGGAGATCCTATAACACCTTAGTATTGAAGACGAGTCTCGCTCTAGAGACAAGTGTATGGAAGAGTCCAATGGTGGGACATCCAAGGCTAAAGCCATAGAGAAAACCTCTCAATCTAAGGGAAAGACCCACAAGAAACCCCAATCGAAGAAGGACAATCATCTAGCCCCAAGGAAGAATGAATGGCAATTAAAAGGTGTGAGAAGCCCTTGTTTTGTTTATGGCAAGAGTGACCACTTGGCTAGAGAATGTAGTTATGAAAGTATACTAACTTTGGATCAAGGTCAACACAACTGAAGAGGAGTTTGTTGCAACCTTGAGTGATGTTAATGCCATCCAAGGGAATGTGCAAGGATGGTGGTATGACACTTGTGCCGCCATTCATGTAACTTATGATAGAGAGATCTTTAAAACTTTTGAAGAATCTAGGGATGGCCATAAAATCCAAATGGGGAATGAGCAAAGATCCAAAGTAATGGGAAAATGAAATGTTGATCTCTACTTTACATTTGGAAATAAATTTTTTCTTACCAATGTGTTGTATGTTCTAGATATGAGTAGGAATCTTGTTAGTGGGAACTTGTTAAGTAAACAGGGCATCAAAGCGGTGTTTGAGTCCGGTAAGCTAATTTTGTCAAAGGGGAACTACTTTGTGGGGAAATGGTATGTATGTGATGGAATGATTAAATTGTGTACACAAAACTCAAGTTCTAACTATAATGGATCTTCATCTTCATGTTATATGCTTGGCTTTGTTTCTATTACTTTATGGCATAATAGACTTGCTCTTATAGATTATAGTACAATTAAAAGAGTTATTAAATGTGGTTTAATTGTATGCAATGATGTTGAGCATGATAAATGTAAGTTATGTATTAAATCTAAGATGGTAAAGAAGCCTTATCCATGTGTTGAAAGAGAAACTAACTTGCTAGATTTGATACATAGTGATTTATGTGAATTGAATAGAATAATTACTAGGGTGGACATAGGTACTTTATTACATTTATTGATGATTGTTCTAGATTCACATATGTGTAAATGCAAATTTGGTATAGCAGAAAGAAAGAATAGAACATATATTGAAATGATAAATGTTATGCTATTACATGCAAATTTGAGTTTTGCATTATGGGGAGAAGCATTGCTATCCACTTGTCACATTCTAAACTGGATTCCTCTAAAGAATAATCAAATATCACCATATGAGATATGGAAAAGAAAGAGACCCAACCTAGGGTATCTCAAAGTGTGGGGGTGTCTTGCCTATTGCAAGAGCACGGAGCCTAAAATGACCAAGTTGGGTCCAATGGCCATTAAGTGTGTATTTGTAGGCTATGCCTCAAATAGCAAGGCCTATAAGCTATTAGAATTGGAGTCTAGTGTGACAATTGAATCAAGAGTAGTTAAGTTCTTTGAGAATTTTTTGTTTAGTGACAATAAGCCTCAAGAACCGATCACATTAGAAGGAACTCAAGAGGAGTTACCTTCAAGGGTCGTAGAGTAACCAAAATTGCCTAGAAGAAGCCAAAGGCTTAAAGAGACTGGATCACAAGAAAAAAGCTCTCAAAAGGAGACCCTTTATCTAGTAGAGGGTGTTATGATTGGTTAAATACAAAGGATAAGTGTTGTTATACAAGTCAGGTATAAAACACTTAGTATATTTCATATAGTGAAGATGTGAAATTTGGGTTTTAATTGTAGGCACTTAAAACTTATGTTTTTGGGCCCAAAGTGATACAATGAGGTATCTAAGGATGCCCAAAAAATTTGGAAGCATTTGGAGGGGTTTAAGGTCATTTTTGAGATTTTGACCTGCCTTGGTGGCGTGGCGTCGCCACCCAGGAAGCGGCACGTTGCTTGGAACTTAGGGTTTCAAAGAAACCCAACAGGTGATGCATCGCCTGGCAAGCAACGCGTCACCTGACGTGGTCGTACGACACGTGTTTTGGCTCCAAATGTTAGTTTTTAAGGATCTAATCCTATTGGTTAGAACTAATGACAGTGCCTACTCTATAAAAGGGTTCTCATAGAGTTTTGATAGGCTTGATCACTCTCAAATCTCTCTATACCCCCCTCTCTGTCTCTCTAGCTTTCAAGATCTCAAGTTTTCTCCAACAAACTCATAAAGAAAGTGCTTGGATTTGTGAGTTTAAAGGCTTGTTCAATCCCAATTCTCATTTTCTCTTACCAAAAGACTCAAGCATCCATGGAGGGCTAGGAAATAGAGAATTAGGACAGTGATACATCTCGTGTATAAGCCTATGGTAATGTTTTGCATAAGGAAGAATAAGTTCAAGGTGGTGTTTTAAAGCAAGGGTTTTGATGCTTCAACAAGAATCAAGGAGTTTGTTCTACAACCAGGGTTTGCATCATCTAACTCAATCTTTTCTTCATCTCTGTCAAGGATAATTTAGTGTAGATTCATATTATTTTGGTGGTGTAATCTCACTCTCCCCCAACAGAGGAAAATCACAAGGGAGACACTTGGAAGTATCCAATGGTACTTCAATTAAATGATGATCCTAAAACATTCCAAGAAGCCATGTCCTCAAGGGACTCTACTTTTTGGAAGGTGGTAATAAATGATGAGATGGATTCAATTATATCTAACCACACTTGGAAGATTGTTGATCTACCATAAGGATCAAAGCCAAAAGATTGCAAGTGGGTATTTAGAAGAAAATACAACACTAATGGGACCATAGAAGCCTATAAGGCAAGGCTGGTGGCCAAAGAGCTTAGACAAAAGGAAGACATAGACTACTTCGATACCTATGCACAGATAGCAAGGACAACTACAATAAGATTTTTTTTGTCTTATCATAAATACACAATCTATATGTTCATCAAATGGATGTCAAACCGACATTCCTAAATGGTAATCTCGATGAGGAGATTTACATGGAACACCAAGAATGGTTTTTTCTAAAGAGAAATGAACATAAAGTGTGTCAACTAGTTATATCATTATATGGTTTAAAATAAGCACCAAAACAATGGCATGAGAAGTTTATTGAAGCCTTTGTTTCGAATGGGTTTGGACACAATAGTGTAGAAAAGTGCTTATATTCTAAGACTTGTGATGACTATGTCATCTTAGTGTGCCTATATATTGATATTAAGTAATGACATGAAATGAATAATAGAAACAAAGATGATCTATCTTCTAAATTTAAGATGAAAGACCTTGGAGAGGTTGATAACGTACTAGGTATCAAAGTTAGAAGAAATGTGGATGGGTATGCCTTATGTAATGACCCAAATTTCCTAATAAGGTTTAGGACCTTGATTAGGAGGCCAAGAGAGACATAATTGATTTATTATGCCATTAAATAATTATATGCATGTTTATCTGAATTATATTATAATATGATGATAAATGCATGCATATGGGTCCAATTTTCATTATAAGGGTATTTTGGTAATTTGGCCCGTTAAGGGCATAATTGTGTATTTCCATGCACATTGGTGAATTGTGAGTGAGACCACATCATAATGTGGATTTGTTCGAGCCATTCGGCATGAGACGATCTCAGAATGCAAGTTATCGGTTTGGTCATAACGAGGTTAATTTCGGGGCTAGGGGTGAGTCTCGGGGTAATTTGAGGATTAGTACATTGCCAGGAATTAAGGGGTAATGGGATATGATTTATTAGCATTTGAGAATATTGGAAATGACGGGAATTAGAGGGTGTTAATTATGATTAACGAGATAGGCAGGAAAGGATGATTTTGCCCTTGGTGGCTGTTAAGGGTTTTGTCCAAGCGCTATAGCGCCCAAGGGAGGGCGTTATAATGCTGTCCAGGGTCAGACTGCCCTAGTTGTAGCGCTGGGTTGCTAGCGGGGTAGTGCTACCCTGCTTTTCCTGATGCATATTTTGGGCACTTTTGAGGGTTTTTGGCTCGGGGTTTCAATTCATAAGGCTCGGGATCGAATCTACTCACCGTTTAGGTACAATTCGGGGTCCCGGGAGTGAGGTTTAGGTCAAGAACCTTTCAATGTTGATTTTCATTGATGGAGGTTATATTTGGTTATGACTAGGTGATCGCTAAAGAATCAAAGGATTGATCGTTCTCAAGGATTGTTCTTAACGTATTTCTCACTCGAACCAGAGCTAAGAAAACTGCACCCAGTATGTGATGCATGAGAAACATGTGAGTAGGGCATGGCATGAATGTTGAATATGAGATTATTCAGAGCTTGAGTATCTGCATTTGTGCATGATATATGCTTGGTTGCATTGCTTACTTGTGAGTGGAATTGACTCCATAGTCAAAATCGGCAATGGTGTTGGTATTAATTGTGAAGCTGTGACTCATTAGTCAAGTTCGGTAGTAGTGCTGAGCACTGGTCGTATGTTATTGGCTTAAGAGTGAAGAACGGTTTTAGCGTGTTTAACGCAAGCTGAAAAATATTATATCTAATCGACATAAGCATTGAATGACTTATCATGAGCATTAATGCTTGACCGACCTCAAGTTCGATGAAAACTAAACGCGCTTGTCTAGTCTCATGACTAGTCACTCAGAGCCAGGGCCAGAAGGCCTAGGTGACTGCATCATCACATGGCTAAGGGTGCGGAACCCATGTTAGTGACTCACTCATTTGGTTTAAGTTAGAGACTTGCTCAACAGCCACTCATCTAAGGGTGCGGAACCCATGTCAGTGACTTACTCCTCAGTCACTCATTTGATTAGGGCTATAAGCCCCAGCATGGTTATCGAAACCTCCAGTGTTAATCACTCATCTATTTAGGATTGACTTGATAGTCATACAGGAGGGCATGGCCCACAACCATCATTATTTGGACTTATTTTCATGCTTGAATAGGGCTATTATTGCTAGGCATGCCTGTTATGATTTGGTAACACATTATTACTTGTTCATGAGCATATTTAGTTTTCTTGCTGAGCTTCGGCTCACAGGTGCTATGTGGTGTAGGTAAAGGCAAAAGAAAGCTGTACCATCCTTGAGTTGGAGAGCTTAGGTGATGATGTGTACATATGCGGCTGCACGACCGCCACAGCCGAGGGTTGAAAGAGGAACTAGGGTTAAACCCTATTTTGCTGTCTAGGTCGGTTGGTTGTAAATATTTTCTTGTAATTAACCTTTAAATTATATTTTTGGGATCCTAATGTATATGGTAAATGTTTTAGTGAAACGTTGCATCTTAACCAAAATTTTTAATCCTAAATCGCTAATCATACTTAGTTACACGATTATGGTCAAATGACTCGATTAGCGAGTTTAGCACTGTTGAAAATGCACACTGTAACATTTCCTGCAGTTTAGGGCATTACACCTTTGGTCAAGCTCATTATGTTGAGAAGATGCTTGACAAATTTAGTCATCTTAATATAAAAGAGGCAAATAGGCCCTTCAATTAAAGTGTAAAGCTTTAAAAGAATGAAGGGAGAGCGGTGGTTCAACTAGAGTATGCAAGTGCAATTGGGAGTTTGTTGTATGTCACACACTATACTAGAGCGGATATTGCATTTGAGGATAGTGAATTAAGTAGGTTTACTTGCAATCTAAGTATTAAACATTGGAAGGTTGTAGAAAGAGATTTTGGATACCTAAAAGGACCAAATAATTAATCCTAAATTATTTTAAGTTTCCTAAGATACTTGAAGGATATTTCAACGCAAGTTGGATATCCGGTGTAGGAGATAATCTCTCCACTACTGGTTGGATGTTCACCCTTAGTGGGGGTGCCGTTTCTTGAGGATCTAGAAACAAACGTGTATATATCACTCAACCATGGAGTCCAAGTTTGTAGCTCTAGTGGCAACAAACAAAGAGGCTGAATGGCTAAGAGATCTCATGATAGAGATACCAAAGACCGTGGTTGATGTATTGATGATCTCGATACATTATGATAATCAAGCCATTCTGATTAGAGATTACAATAATATATACAATGGGAAGTATAGAAATATAAGTCTAAGACATGTCTACGTGAGATAATTGATTGATAAGAGTGTCATATCAATTTTGTATGTCAAATCATGTGAGAACTTAGTAGATCCATATATCAAACCTCTAGGGAGAGATTTGGTGAGTTCTAAAAATAGAGGGATGTGACTAAAACTCCTTGACCAATAGATTCTCCGATGATAGAAACCCAACTCAAAACTTGTATACATTGTTGGGATTGAGGCTATAAACCAAGCTTTGTATATTACAACTCAAAGAATTAAACAATGATACTCTATACTTTAATGAAAGAGTAATACAAAGAACATGACATAAGTATAAAAAGTGGTAGAATTGACCTTTGGGTTGAAGAACCTTGATATATAGAATCACAAGTCTATGGTTTTATGTTGACTTACAAATTTGTAACAAAGGCTTGACACAAATGAAGATTTGTTGTCCAAAAATCTCCATTCCTAGCCTCCTCCTTCAGATTGATTGAAGCTACTACAATGGAATGAGATTGATATTCACAAGTCTTGCATCTTCATGGAAGTCAAGCTTTCTTGATGAAGATCTTGGAGAAAACTAGTAATCTTGAGAGCTAGAGAGATAGAGAGAGAAAGGATTTTAGAGAGAGAGGGGTGAGTGATCAATTCACCAATTAGCTCAAATGACCACTTTAAATAGTATACGAACCCTCATTAAACCCAACCAATGAGATTAGAGCATTTGATTTTAATTTAGAAGCCAAAAACAAGTTATTGTATGGTCCTTTACGGACCACCCAGGCGACGTGTCGCCTGCACCTAGGCTGTAACGTCCCGAAATTCCTAATAAGGCTTGGTGCCTTGAGGGGGCCAAGAGGGCATTATTGGAATATTATGTGCTTATATGTGAATAAATTAAATATTTATGTGATTGTGTGAATTGCATGAGTTATATTATTATATGACTGATTATGCATGTTTAAGTGTATTAATATGCGAACAGGCATGATTTTATTTAAATGGGCATATTTGTAATTTTGATTCGTTGAGGGTCTAGTTGTGATTATATGATTGAGACCACATTATTATGTAGATATATTTGAGATATTCAGCAGGAGTCGGTCCTTTCGAGCAAGATAGCAGTTTAGTCACAACGGGGACTTATACCCGGCTTGAGGTGAGCCAAGGGGTATTTCAGTAATTTAATGAGTTACTGGGACTCATTAGAGTTTGAGTCGTATTTGGGAAAAATAGTGATATTCTGGGTTTAGCAGAATTAACTGTGAATTTTAAGTGTATTGTGAGACGGGAGGGTAAAATGGCGATTTTTCCCTTGAAGGGCTTTGAGAGGATTTTAAGAGAGTGGGGGCATTATGGTCATTTGAACCATGGGCTGTGTAACGTCCCAAGTTCACTAATAAGGCTTAGTGCCTAGATTAGTGTGCCTAGAGGGCCTAATTGGATTTATATATGAATTTAATTGAATATGTGTGTAATTATGTGGAATATGTGAGTTATATTATGCTATGACTACCTATGCATGTTGATGTGTGTTAAATATGCTTGTGGGCCTGTTTTAATTAAAAAGGGAATTTTTGTAATTTTGACCCGTTGATGGTATAATTATAATTATATGTGTTATGTGATTGAGACGACATTATCATGTGATATATGGCTTAAGTCAATCCTTATGAGCAATTTGGCAAAAAAAGTCACTACGGGGATTTATACTTGGCTCGGGGTGAGCCAAGGGGTATTTCAGTAATTTTGCATAGGTTGGGAATTATTGGGGGAAATATTAATATTTGGAAGATTAGAAGATTAATTGGGAATTTAAGGTGTTAATTTGAGGTTTAGTGGGAATTATAACTTAAAGACCAAAATGCCTTTGTGAGTAGCTTAAGGATTTTGTCAATGGAATGGGCAAAAAGTCCTTAACAAAGGAGTTAGACAAGTCTGAAACTTAGTCCCTCCTTACATGTTCTAGCTTTCTCTCTCTCTTACACTATCTCTAGTTTGGTTGTTTTGAGTTCTCAACCACAATTCCATCCAAAAGCTAAGTGTTGAAGAAAGTTTTAAGATTTTGAAGGGGAATTGAGCATCAAGGAAAGGTTTAGCGGTTGCTAGGACCTGTCTCACTCATTTGAAATCAAGGATTTCACCCCTAAGGTATGTGCTCTTAGTGTTCTTCATGGTTCTTAATCATTTTTGAGAATTTTGTTAGTTAAGGCTACGACTGATGTGTTTAAGTTGTATTCGTGGGTGAGTTGAGTATAGAAATCTGTTTAGAAGTTTTATTGGTTTTGGTTTTTGTGATTTGAGATAGGATTTTCGGACTGTGAAGTTGGGTTTCTGTAGCTTAGAACTTTGAGATGGAAAATTGTGCTCTATGGAGTTTTGGTGTGTTTATGTGGTAATTTGATGTTGTTAGTAGTTTATTTAAGTTGTAGGATGTGTTTTGTGGTCTGTAGCCTGCTGGAAATACATGTTTTGGTAGAGTTTTAGGTCTGGTTTTGCAGGGGAATCGCGGTTCTTGAATTTGGGGAAGAACATTTGAGTTTTTGAGGAATTTTTGTTTTCTGGCAACCTAGCGCGACCGCACCAGTACCCCAGAAACCCCAAAGTTTCTGTTGACACGACCACGCCAGGTGCCCCGAAAGGTGGTTTTTCTGGTTTTAGGTTTAGAGTTTGGGGAGTTCGAGAATCCATTTGGGGGCCCACTTGTAGGCTCGGGGGGACGTTTCTAACGTCCCGGCATCTGGGAATAGTAGTCCTATAATTGGGGTTCAGAGTGAGCCTCGGGATTTGGATTCAATCCCTAATAACCGTATGTTTATGTTATGACTAGATTACTGCAAGGCTCGGGATCGGGATCGTACTTGAGGCCGTATCGTCATTCGCACGGAACTCGAGGTAAGAAACTGCACCCTTGTTGAAATTAGGGTTTGAGCCCCTGTGATTGAACATGGCTATAACTCTGTTTTGAAATGGTTGTTTGAATATGAATAATTGTGCTTTGCATAGTTGAGTTATGTGTGTAATGTGCGTTTGTTTATATCTGGAAGTGTGGTATGCACTGGTACGATCCTATGGCCGCTTGAAAAGAGACTGGAGTGTGAGTATACTTGTTTGGCTCTATATCTATCTGAATGAAGCAAGTGCAATGCGCACTTGGGTAGCCTTATGGTCGCATAAATAGAATGAATATTGCTGAGTGTTGTTCATGATTATTAAGAAAGTTTCTTATAATTGTAATTTGTTGGTTGTTTATATGCTTAATTGAGTTTTCTTGTTGGGCATTGGCTCACGGGTGCTACGTGGTGCAGGCAAGGGCAAAGGGATGCTGGACCAGTAATGAGTTGGAGAGCTTTGGTAGCGGCGTGTACATATGTGGCCTGCTCGACTGCTACGGTCGAGACTTCTTTTGGTGATCTAGGTTTTAGTGGTTTGGCCACTTAGGACGACTGTTATGTATTTTGTTTATTCTCTCTTGTATCCATTATAAGCCCTTTTTTAGGATCCCGTGTATATACCAAATCTTTTAATGAAAAGCATCAATCGTTTGACTAAACACTTATTACCAAATTTAAAAAACCCTAACTACACGTTTTAATCCAAATGACTCGCTTAATGAGTCAAGCATAATTTTAAACACACTATAACGCACTGGATAACCAAGACCGTTACACTGTGTATTTGAAAATAGTGCAAGACTTGCTAATCAAGCCATTTGAACAATAATGTGTTCCTAAAGTCAACTATCAGGTTAGGGTTAAAGATTTTGATTATAAATGGTTAATTTTTTCATTAAAACAAATGTTTGGTACATGGGGTCCCAAAAACAGGGTTTAAGTGACGATTTACAATCCTGAAAAGTTTAATACAATCAAAAGCCACTCTAATGGAAAAATACAAGTTTTAGAGCTCTGTCCCTGTACTTTCCCTCGACCGTGGCGGACGAGAAGCTGACTCTGTACACCTTGCCCCCAGAGCTCTCCAACTCATGGTTGGTCCAGTTTTCTTTTTCCTTTACCTGCACCATGTAGCACCCGTGAGCCAAGGCTCAACAAGAAAACAGTAAACAACAAGCGCATATAACAACAGTAATATTCAATCAGTCTTAACTCAATCAGGTCAGTCATTTAACAGAATTCAAGCACATAACTAAACAATAGTAAACACATCATATCAAACACATATAGTAATTAATTACACAAATGCTCAGGGTTGACACACTTAGGCTGAGCCCTGTGTTTATCCAGCTGACCCTAGCTCGCTTAGGCTGAGCTGCGTTCAGTACGCTTATCATCAGCCTCGACACTCTTAGGCCGGTCATACTCAAATAACATAGGAATCGTACAATTACATGGTGCATGTATGCAATTACTGAGAACCTTAGTCCCATTCACAAGCACAGGGGTGCAGTCTTCATACCTCGAATTCCAAGTGAAGAATACAGAACGGTCCCGAGCACGATCCTTAGTCCTGAGCTTTGGCGATAATCCTAGTCATAGTATCAATGGGTAACCGTCAATTTATAATCCAAATAATACTTAGGAAATAATAGCTAGCCTTCGGGACCTCGATTTCTACTAAACCAGGTAGTAGAAATCATCCTGAGCATTTAGGTTTGAATTCTTGAGCCTTAAACCTTATTCCCCTCAATTTCCCCATTGCGAGCCGCGACTTGCCCTTGAGAGCCACGACCCGCCCCTTGGACAGAGGCTCAATCCTCCCTGATGGGGGACATAGGCCGCGACCTGCCCTCCTCTGAGTCGCAGCGCGCTTGATGAATAGAGGCCCTCAGCCTCAAAATCTCATGCGGGCCGCAGCGCCTGAAGAACAGGGCCGCGATCCGAGCCCCTAAACCCAGAAAATCCTCCATTTTCTAAACGTTTTTCCTTGAGCCTAACCTCATTTCACACCCCAAACCAGTAGCCAAACTTGAATTTAAGCTCATAATTCCCATCCCTTTGGTCTAAAAATTATACCCAACTCATAATCAATTCTTACTCTTATAAAATACTCAAATTCAACAAAAAATAGCTAGCAAACTAAGACTCATGTAAACTCTATTTTCCAACATAGTTTCAGAAGAAAATTCAACATGCTTAGTATGAATTTCTTAACTCAATTACAACTTAGATCCTGAACAATACTCTGACTAATCCCAGCTTAGTTTCCTCCAAATTCCCAACTCAATTCCCAGCTTGGTCTCCTTCAATTCTCCAAATTTCACCTAAGTTCTAGAGAGAGTGAGAGAGAAAACATGTAGGAGGCGAGAGAGAGAATTCTGTGAGTTTCTAGTTCATTTCCTAAGTCTTTTCCTGTGCATATCCTTAACCCAAAAAGACCAAATTTCCCTAAAGCTTTCCCAGTCCTCTAATTGCTTCAAGGGGTAAAATGGTCATTTCGCTCTTGTTTTCTCGCTAATTCCTCAAGTGTTCCTACTGTTAACCAATTAACCCCATCACGTCTAATTAATTGCCAAATATTTATTCATTACCCAATAAACACCAAAATATATTTTCTAAATTCCCAAAATATCCCAAGGCTCCCTCGAGCCGGGTATTTAAACCCCGCTATAACTATTTCACTAATTTGCTCACTAGGACTGTCTCGAGCCATGAAATGCAAATATATCCACATAATAATGTGGTCTCAACCAAATATCACATAAAATCACATTTATGCCCTCAACGGGCGAAAATTACAAATATTCCCTTATAAGCTATAAAGGGCCCACATGCATATCTAATACTCATAAACATGCATATAATATATTCATATAATCATAGTAATCATGCATGTATCCAATTATGCCATCCTGGCACGCTAATCAAGGCACTAAGCCCTATTAGCAATTTTGGGTCGTTACACACAGAGTAACTGTCTTGGTTTAGTAGTGTAACGCCCCAACTCCAGGGACCGTTACGGTGTGCCTTGTAAACAGTGCTAAACTAGCTAATCGAGTTATTTGGCCAAAATCGTGTAACTAAGTATGATTAGCGGTTTAGGGATTAAATTTTTTGGTTAAGATGTAACGTTTCACTAGAACGTTTAATATATATGTTGGGATCCCAAAACTATAATTTCAGAGTCTACTACAAGAAAATATTTACAACAGGCCGTTCTAAGCGGCAAAACAGGGTTTAACCCTAGTTCCCCTTTAAACCTTGGCCGTGGTGGATGAGCAGCTGCATATGTACACATCATCACCTAAGCTTTCCAACTCAAGGATGATCCAACTTTCTTTTGCCTTTACCTGCACCACACAGCACCCGTGAGCCGAAGCCCAGCAAGAAAACACAATATAATATGACATAATATCAACAGTGATTGTATCAATTATTCAGGATCAACAGTCCAAACAAATAGGTGACTATCACAAAAGTCACAAATATGGGGACAGCACCCTTTAGCCATGTGATGATAGGATCACCAGGGCTTAACAAATAAGTGAGCACCTCACTAGCTTTAACAGGATAGGTGCATGGTGATTAGTCACCAACATAACCTTCCTCCTGACTCTAGAGTCATAACTGTGGAACAACGTTCCCTAGCCATGTGACAAACAGTCAACGGGGCCATATGCCCTGGCTCTGAATAACTGGTCTTAGACCAGACAAGCGCTTATAAGTTCATCGACCTTAGGGTCGGTCCAGCGTTAATACCCCATATGAGTCATTCAACGCTGATATCGATTATATCTAATCTTCATTTGGCCCTGCGTTCATAACGCTATGCCATTTCTGACTCTTAGGTTAGTAAAACACGACCAGTGTTCAACTCATTGTGAACTTGACTAATAAGTCACAGCTTCACAGATGGATCTAACACCATTGCCGATTCTGACTAATTAGCCAGTGCCATACACAAGTAAGCCATGCCACCAAACATATATCACATGTCCAATATCCATATACAAGGTATTCAGCATGCTTACTTCACTAGTACAAGTACAATTAGGACCATGCACGAACACAGAGACTCAAGCTCTGAACGATATCATACTCAATAAACAAAGCATGTCCTAATCACATGTTTCTCATGCATTACATGCACTATATTTAACAATCCAACATGCACCAATAATAGCCATGCATGTCACGTTTAATAATCAACCAACATGCATCAAGAATAGCCATGCATGTCACCTTTAATAATCAACCAACATGCATCAAGAATAGCCATGCATGTCACATATACTCAGGGTGCAGTTTTCTTACCTCAGATTCGAGCTAGAACGAATAAAAGAACGACCCTTGAGAACGATTAACTTTTAGTCCCTTAGCGGTCACCTAGTCATAACCAAATATAGGATACCATCAATAAAAAATGATCAACATAGGTTCCCAAACCAATATCTAGCCTCCGGGACATCAATCCACACTTAACCGAGTAGTAGGATTGACCCCGAGGCCTAAGGCTAGTATCCCCAAGTCAAAAACCCATTTCTGGCCAAAAATGCCTTTATGGGCCGTGGCTCACCACTGGCATGCCGCGGCTCACCCTCAGACAGAGGCAAAACCTCCCCAGAAATCAACATAGGCCGCGACTCACCATAGCCATCCTGCGGCCCTTTACACAAAACAGCAAGCCACCAGCTTTTCTTCCCCTGCGTTTTTCCTCAAAACCAAACCTTCAAACCAGTTCCAAACCTCATCCAAACACTCAATCCAACCCCTAAACATCATCTATATCAAACCCTCATCAAAACCCAAGGTAAACATCAATCAAAACTTCCATTAATCCTCACTTTCAACAAAGAATTCACAAGCTGAAAACTAAATCCCAAAACAGAGTATACCACAAAACTAATGGCTGGAACTTACCTCAAGCTTGCTTTAGGAACCCCTCACTGATTGAACCAAGGTCCTAAGTCCTCAAGCCTTGCTCTCCTAGCTTGTTACCTCGGTTTGGTTCTCAAAATTCAAAGGAAAATGAAGAGAAGAACATGTACGGGAGAGAAAGAAGGAGATGAGGATGATGCTCTGTTTTAGTCTAAGGGTTTCTACAGCCTTCAAAGTCAATATAAATCCAAACCAAATGACCTAAATGCCCCTAGGTCATTAAAAGTTTCTAAAGCCTTCCCAAGGGCAAAATTGTCCTTTTCAACCTATACCGTTAATTATAATTAACGCTCTCCAATTCCCACTATTCTCAAAATTATCAAACACCAATAATTCATATCCTGTTACCCTTTCATTCTCGGTAACGCTATAATCATTAAATTCACCCCGAGACTCACCCCGAGCCTTGGACTTAACCCGTTATGACTAGACCGAGCACTTGCATTCCATGATCGTCTCATGCCGAATAGGTCGAACCAATCCACCTTATAATGTGGCTATATTAATTAATCACAGACATGCACCCAAAATACACAATTACGCCCACAACGGTCAAATTACCAAAATGCCCTTATAATTATAAATACTCCCATATGCACGCATTTATCATAATATAATAATATAATTCACATAAACATGCATATGATCATTAAATAGCATCATAACTCAATTATGGCCCTCCCGGCCTCCTAATCAAGGTCCTAACCCTTATTAGGAAATTTGGGGCATTACAACTAGGGTGTTTCAACTTGGTATCAAAGCTGCCAAGGTTTAATGATTCCTAAAGAATGGATGGGCATGTACACTCACCTCTAAAGAAAAGCTGGACTCATGGTTGGGTAACCAATGATTTGAATATATGTTAATTGCTTAACTGAAAGAGATATATGGTATTTATATGTTACCATAGGAAGCATGAAATATGCTGATAGAGCTTGGCCCTTGACTGTTATGCGTACATGTAAAGGCATGCTTATTAGCATTGGTACTATATGTTAGCACTATTGAAATGCTTATCAACATTGTGGTTGCATGTATTTGCTTAATTGTGGGTGTTGGACCGTGGGGTGGCTTCTAAAATCCATTATCATTTCCTGATAAGTCGAGTCGTTGATTGCAGATATACTTGGAGAGTTATGCCTCCAAGGTGATCAATTTGAATAGCCGACACTGAGATCGAGGCTAGAAATGCTAATCAGGGTCAGAACCCACCGCCAGCCCCTGAGAATTTGTAGTAGGTGCTTCCTGATATGCAAGCCAGACTCTAGAGTCAAGAGGGGGAGATTTGGTTATCGAGATAGCAGGTTCTGTTAGGGGACGCTGCACCAGTCATGCACCTTCTGTGATACCAGTGGTACATCACCCAAAGGTTAAAAATAGGTGGAAACCGTTGTACGAAAGATTCAGGAAACAACACCCTCCAATCTTTGAGGGAGGTCCAGATCCACTCAAGGCTGAGCAGTGGATGAGCCTAACTACCTCCATCCTGGATTTTATGAGGGTGATAGGCAATGACAGAGTGGCTTGCGCCACCTTTATGTTTTGGAACGATGCCCGTATGTAACGACCCAAAACACTAATATGGCTTAAGGGTCTTGATTAGTGCGCTGGGAAGGCATAATTAGCTTAGGTGTGAATTTATTGACTTAACGTGTGATTATATGATAAGCATGCTTGTATTATTATATGAATGTAAATGTGGTTAAATGTTATATTTGTGAGAACCACATTATTATGTGGGTAGATTTGCGGCATGCGACTTGAGGCGATCCTAGGGAGCCAGCTAGCGGGAAGTCACAACGAGGCTTAATATTTGACTTTGGATAAGTCAGGGGTATTTTAGGTATCGGGCAGTTATTTAGAATATCGGGTTATGGAAATAAATATATGGAGATATATTTGAGGATAGGAAGCTTAGGCGGGAATATTGGGGAAAATTACCGTTTTGCCCTCGGGGACGTTTCCGGTACCCCGAGCCTCGGGATTGATCTAATTAGTTAAGATTAGACTAAGTAATTAGAAAGCAGAAGAATAAAACACAATCTGACCTTCTCAGCTCTTCTCCTCTCTTCTCTTCTCTTTTCACTTTCAAGAACTACAGAAAATCTAGGGGAGATCAGCTGGAAAACTCTATGTTTGAGCTAAATTCATGAAGGTTTAGCTTGGTTCAGACTAAGGGTCATTCAACCAAGATTAAGGCAAGAGTTGAGTTGTGTTTTTGGGTGTTAGAACTCTAAGTTTTTGGCTGAATATTAAGGTGTTTATGATTTTGATGTTTAAGGGTTTAATTGAAGCTAATTGCTTGGGTTTTAGCTCAGAGGTTGTCAAGAAGGTGGTTCAGCAAAAGAGGTAAGCTTCAATTCAAAATTTAGAGGTTAAAATTTGAGTTTTGCATGACTGGTTTTGGTGTTTTGAGTTGTTGGGTTTCAGAAATCAAAATGGGATTTAAGTAGGGTTTTAAGCTAGATTTCTGTTGGATTATGCTGTTAGAATCATGTTAAAAGTTTTGTGATTAATGGGTTTTGAATTAGGGTACTTTGGGATGGTTTTGAATGGGGTTAGGATGCTAGAAATGGTGGTTTTTCTGGGCACGAAGGAGAGGGCTGCAACTCTGTTCTAGAGCGCTGCGACCCTACGAAGCAAGAGAGCCAGGGAGGCTCGGCCAAGGGAGAGCACCGCGGTGCCATTGGGCAGGGCCGCGGTGCGTGTCTGCTTACTGGGGGCCTTGGGCTCTATTTTAGGGGAGGGTCGTGGCTAGGTTTCAAGGGCCGTAGCCCTTAGGTACATTCTTGATCATTTGGGGATTTTAAGCGCCGAAATTCTGTCTAGGGTGCTCAGGATCGATTTCACCACCGTGCTTGGAGGAATTCGATGTCCCGGAAGCTAGTATTGTACCCGGAAACCTTTATCTGAATATTAATGGAAACCATTACCTTGGTTGTGACTAGGTATTAAAGCTAGGGCTCGGGAAACGGATCGTGCTCGAGGAACGTCACTCATAATTAGTGAACGTAGAAATTAAAGGTAAGACAACTTCACCCGGTTGTGTAATTGTAGTGGGACTAAGGGCTCCCTAATATGTATGCTTGAAAAGATGGTATTATGCCATGTAAACAGTAAACCAACGACCTAAGAGTGCCAAGGGTTACAGTAGCGCACAGGGTGCGGCTTGGCCACTAGTAGCCGAGGATAGCTTATTATGCACTGAGCTCGGTTTAAGCGGGCCAGAGTCAGTGGGGTAAACAGAGGGTGCGGCCTAAGTTGTCGGCCCTGATTATTATGTGACCTGATTGTTATTAGTGATTAGTTGCATCGTTGATTCTGATTGTGTGTTGAATGGTTAGCGTGGAGTATTAAGTGTTTGATCATGCTTAAAGGATTGATTACCTGTTGTTATTGTTTGTGTTGCATATTATGTTTTCTTGCTGGACCTGGGCTCACGGGTGCTACGTGGTGCAGGTAAAGGCAAGGGAAAACTTGACCAGCCCTAACTTGGAGAGCTCTATCTACATGACCAGCTGCTCAGCCGCCACGGTTGGGGGAAAGGCAGGAACAAGAGAACCAGAAATGTCTGTTTTGCCTTAGAATGGCTGATGCTTGTCTGTATTTTTTTGGAGATTCTATAAACCAACTTTTAAACACTTTCTTTTTGGGATCCCATGTGTAAAACTGTTTAATTATATAAAGTGTAACCTTTGAGACCAAAACCTTTTTAACCTTAGCACATTCATGGTTAGTGACATGTTTTTAACTAAAAGACTTGATTAGCAAGTCCTGCACCTTTATAAGTACACAGTGTAGCGGTCTTGGCTATCCAGGGCGTTACACCGTATCTGGTGAGAGGTGGCATCCTAAACTCGAAATGTCGCTAGTATGAGTTAGGAGGAGTTTCGAGACCTGTTTAACTAGAAGTACTACATTAATGCAGTTAGAGCGGGGAAAGTACATGAGTTTAAAGGTTTGGTGCAAGGCAATATGTCAGTCACCGAGTACTCTTTGAAATTTGATAGGCTGGCTAAATTTGCACTTGACTTAGTTCCTACAAATGCATCCAGGCACGATAGATTTTTTCGAGGGCTAAATGTTATGATAGCCCGAGATGTTCATATTACGTCAGTACCTGGGGAAACTACTTATGCCTAGGTGGTTGAAAAAGCCCTCACGACTAAGGAGACAGAGCATAAGATATGGAGGGAGAATGTTGCCTGGTGTGATGTTCGGAGGGCAGTAGTGATTAGAAGAGGAAGACCCCTAACTCTTCTACCCATATAGGTTCTGATAGGAGGGGCTGGGGTGTTCAGGGTGGCCGTTAGGGCGGCAATGAGACTTGGAGGAGTTACCCGGAGTGTGCTAGGTGTAGGAGGCGCCATCTGGGAGAATGTGGGGCGAACGCATGCTATCTGTGTGGGGTGGTTGGGCATCTCAAGAAAGATTGCCTGAGCTCGAAGAAAGAGGAACCCAAGAAGGCAGACAACTTGACTCTTTCTCGAGTGTTCACCTTGATAAAGGCAGAGGCTAAGGCTAGTCCTTTAGTAGTGACAGGTCAACTTTCTAGTGTTGGCACTTCTTACACTGTACTGATTGATTCTGATTCTACACACTCATTTGTTTCTAGAAGAGTAATTGATATAATGTAGACCCTGTGACTATTATACTGTGGGGCTTAGGACTTTATTTCCTATTAGGAGCAGGTAGTCTCTAAGAGGTGGGTGAGGTCATTGCCAGTGGTGGTTGACAATAGAGAACTATCAGTAGATTTGATTGAGTTGGGTATGGATGATTTCGACATGATTTTGGGAATGCATTGGTTAGCCAGGTATGGGGCGACTATAGACTTTAAGAAGAAGATGGTGATATTTGAGTTTCAGGGTGAGGACCCCTTTGTTTTTTTTGGTACTGCGCATGGACCTCATATTCCTATAATATCAACATTGAGGGCTAAGGACCTATTGCAAAAGGTTGCATAGGATTCCTAGCTAGTGTGGTAGAAACCACTAAGGTCGTGCCAGTGGGACCAGAAGAGACCAGATTAGTTTGTGAGTTCTTAGATGTGTTCCTTGAAGACTTGCTAGGATTGCCACTGCACTGGGAGATTGAGTTCGTCATTGAGTACAGAAGTAGTGTCTAGGGCACCATGTTAGGATTTCCACCGCACCAGGTACAGAACTAGTGTCTAGGGCACCATACAGAATGGATCTGACAGAATTGAAGGAGTTGAAGGTGCAACTACAGAAATGACTAGACCTAGGATTTTTGGACCTAGCTTCTCACCATGGGGTGCACCAGTTTTGTTTGTGAACAAAAAGGATGGGACCCTGAGAATATGTATAGATTACAAGGAATTGAACAAGCTGACTATCAAGAATAGTACCTACTACAGAGGATAGACGACCTGCTTGACCAGTTGCAGGGTAAAACATTGTTCTCGAAGATTGATTTTCGATCTGGTTATCACCAGCTGAGGATCAAGGATGAGGATGTTCCAAAGAAGGCCTTTCGCATGAGGTACAGACGTTATGAGTTTCTAGTCATGTCATTTGGGTTGACTAATGCCCCGGCAGCATTTATGGATATGATGATTAGGGTGTTCAAGGATTATTTGGATCAGTTTGTCATTGTCTTCATCAACGATATCCTGGTTTACTCTCAATCAGAGGCAGAGCATGAGCATCACCTCTAGTAAGTATTACAGAGGTTGAGAGAACACCAATTGTATGCCAAGTTTAAGAAGTGTGAGTTCTAGTTACTGGAGGTTACATTCCTTGGTCACATTGTTAGTAGAGACAGGATTAAGGTAGATCCGACCAAGGTTGATGCAGTTAAGGATTGGCCGAGGCCAAGGAATGCCTCGGAGGTCAAGAGTTTCCTTCGGTTGGTAGAGAATTATTGGTGATTCGTGGAAGGATTCTCAAAGATTGGTACACCACTGACAGAATTTACATGCAAGAACTTGAAGTTTGTATGGTCAGACAGATGTGAGAATAGCTTCCAGAGTTGAGGCAGCGACTTATAAATGCTCTGATGCTGAGCCTTCCTTAAGATGGGGGTAAGTTTGAGGTGTATTGCGATGTGTCAAGACTAGGGTTAGGATGTGTGTTGATGCAGACTGGGAAGGTGATTGCCTATGCATCACAACAGCTGAAGGAATAAGAACACTGATACCCTACTCACAATTTGGAGTTAGCAGCAGTGGTATTTGCACTGAAAGTGTAGCGACACTATTTGTACGAAGAAAAGTGTGAGATATATACTGATCATAAGAGTTTGAAGTATTTATTCACTCAGAAGGACTTAAACATGAGACAAAGATGTTGGCTGGAATTGGTAAAGGATTACGACTGTGAGATTCTTTAGCATCTGAGGAAAGCCAATGTGGTGGTAGATGCTTTAAGTCGGAGAGGTCCAGAGCAGTTGTTCAGTTCAAAGAAAATATCTAAGGAATTAGCAGAAAACATGACTAGAGCGAGGATAAAGTCGGTGGTGGGCCAGTTGGCCAATATTGCCTTGCAGTCCACTCTTTTGGAGAGAATATAGGAGTGCCAGATGAATGATTCCCAATTGATAAAGCCTAGAGAAGACGTCCTAGATGGAGTAGCTAAGGATTTTTCTGTTAAGGAGATGGGTTTGCTGAGATACAAGGATCAGATCTGTGTTCCGATGGATGTGGGTATCAAATGGGAGATTCTTGATGAGTCTCATACTACACCATATTCGTTACATCCTGGCACCACAAAGATGTATCAGGAACTCAAGTCTTTGTATTGGTGGCTTGAGATGAAAAGAGATGATATTGATTATGTGGTGAGGTGCCTAACCTGTCAGTAGGTGAAGGCCGAACACTAACGACTAGTAGGGTTGTTACAGCCTTTAGGTATTCCTGAGTGGAAGTGGGAAGATGTTGTTGGGAAAACTTATGCAGGGTTTTATTTCTTTTCATGTAAATCTTACATCAAACAAATAAATATAAGAAAACCTAGAACATATTTCTAAAATTGAATTCAAACAGAAATAATGATAAGAACACTTACATTATACGCAGCGGAATGAAAGAGTCATTCCTTCAGTTTCTCTAACCCTTGTATCATTTATGTTGCAGAGTATTACCAAGAAACTGAAATGTTCATCAATTTTCTTCACAACCTTCCAAAATATCCTTAGACTCACCTAGACTAGGGTGGGAAATTCTCAACACATGAGATAGATACAGAGAGAAGAAGAATAGAAGAGAAAAATTGAGGCTTAGAAAATGACTTATGCAATAAAGAGAACTAAAACCTAATAGATCTTCTGATCTTCTTAGAAACTTGTGTATTTCACCTCTCACTTATCACTCCTTTTATAGACTGAATTAGGCCATTTAATTTAATTAAAAAATCAATAAAATAATAGATAATATCAGCCCTAGATCGAAATTATTATGGGCTTTAGGCCTGTGAAATTTCCCATTTAATTATAAGCCTATTGAACTTAAAATCAAGGTCTGTATTATTTTTTATTGATTTAATTAATTAAATAATTATTTAACTCCTTCATCAAATTAATTATTTATAATTTGAACCTTGATTTAAACTTATTTATTAATTTATCCACCAATTTATCTTAATTAATAAATATACCCTAACTTCTCTTTTCTTCTCTAAATTACATAACTCTGTGAAACTATCCAAAATTGACATGGTCAACTTTGATAATAAATCAATTAATTGAGACTATCTAGATGATTTTATATAAGGTACAGTGGGGACCATGGGCCTATGAAATCAAGCTCCAATAATTCATCATAAATCTAACAAAGAAATTTACTAACTTATTAATTCCTCGTGACTCCACTAAAGATTCGAAATTACACTATTGAATTCATAGAACGCTCTATAAGCAATATATATACATTATTAATTATCCATTGTTACAACCATAATTGTCACTCAATCATCTATAGATGGTTTACAATGAGATGGGACTAAAATACTGTTTTACCCCTCATTGTATTTTATCCTTACAACACTTAGTTCCTTGTAAGTGATATTTTAGTAAACTGATATTAATTACTGAAATGAGATCTTTATCATTTAGCACCTTGAACCAAACTAAAAGGAAACCATCAATTCAATTCTTCATCAGAAGCTATAGATGTTCATATCTATGTAAGTATGGGCTAGTCCGTAGGGTAAGCTGGTAACAAACAAGTCAAAGAAATCAAATAATACTATTAGTTAGAATACTAACCACTCAGAATTGAGACTGAACTAACCTATGGTCAACTATATGATATGACTAGAATAGATAATAGCAGTATGTTTACTTATCCTTTAAACTGTCAATATCGGTCCAGTTCGATGTAACAAATACATCCGATCTTATCTACATTGCTAATGTTCTGGAAAGTACATAACACTGCGATGTGTAAGTTGATCATATCGTAGATTGGCAAGTCAATGTAAATCCTGTGCACTAACTAATCTAAGGACTAACTTATTTTGAACATATAATCATATTTATATTCTGCTGTGATTACGTCACTATAAATATGATTAGCTATATGCTCGGGATTTAATAGAAGTTTATATTAAACAAATAATCATGAAAATAAAACATGTGAGCAAAGTGATTGACCAAGTCAAAAAATGATTTCTATTCTTTTATTGATAATAAATGAGATTACAAAGAAATTGAGTTTTAATTAGGGCATAAAACCCCAACCAACTTGCACTTGAACTAATTGAATGTAACTTTGATAAGCTTTGATAATGCCATAATTCTACTAATCCTGTTTCTTTGATAAGCTTATCAAATGTAGCTTCTGGTAGTGTCTTTGTAAACAGATCCGCAAGATTGTCTTCAGATGCAATCTTCATAACCTTCACATCACCCCTAGCCACATATTCTTGAATAATGTGATACTTCCTTTCTATATGCTTACTCCTCTTGTGACTACAAGGTTCTTTCGAGTTGGCTATCGCTCCTGTATTGTCACAAAACAATACAAGCAGTTTATCCATTTCTGGAATAACACCAAGATTCGAATATAACTTCTTTAGCCAGACTATTTCCTTAGCTGCTTTTGACGCAGCTATGTATTCAGCTTTAATGGTGGAATCTGAGATCATAAACTGCTTTACGCTTCTCCATATCACAGCTCCACCCCTAAGAGTAAACACCATTCCAGAAGTAGATTTCCTATCATCGACATCAGTCTGAAAATCTAAATCAGTGTAGCCTACAGGGTTCAGAACACCACCCTTGTAGACTAACATATAATCTGTAGTCCGCCTTAAATACTTCAGGATGTGCTTAACTTCTATCCAATGTTCCGGTCCTGGGTTTGATTGATAACTGCTCACTACTCCCACCGCACAACAGATATCTGGTCTAGCACACAACATAGCATACATCAGACTTCCAACAGCAGATGCGTAAGGAACTTTTCTCATTGCATCTTCCTCTTCAGGAGTCTGGGGAGACTGCTTCTTTGAAAGATGAATTCCATGGCGAGACGGTAGACACCCTTTCTTGGAATTTTTCATTGAGAAACGTTCAAGCACTTTATCAATGTAAGATGCTTGAGATAGAGCTAAGAGTCTGTTCTTTCTATCCTTAATGATCTAGATACCTAGAGCATAACTTGCTTCACCAAAATCCTTCATCTGGAATTGAGTGCTCAGCCAATTCTTTACATCTGACAAATTCTTAACATTGTTTCCAATGAGTAAGATATCATCTACATAAAGAACAAGGAATACCACTATTTGATTTGCCCTCATTTGGTAAATACAAGGCTCGTCAATATTTTGTTCAAAGCCATAGGTTTTGATTATTTCATCAAACCAAAGATTCCAAGAGTGAGAAGCTTACTTAAGTCCATTGATGGACCTATTCAACTTGCAAACTTTTCCTTCTTGTCCAGCTACTTTAAATCCTTCTGGTTGATCTATATAAATGACTTCGTCAAGCTTTCCATTAAGAAAAGTTGTCTTGATGTCCATTTTCCAGATCTCATAGCCGAGAGCGGCTGCTATGGATAGGAGGATGCGAATGGTCTTGAGCATGTCTACCGGACTAAAATTTTCCTCATAGTCCACGCCTTCTCTTTGGGTATAACCCTTTTCCACTAATCGAGCTTTATAAGTTTTGATATTTCCATCAACACCTCATTTCTTCTTGTACATCCACTTGCACCCAGTGGCCCTAAAGTCACTAGGTGCTTCCACAAGATCCCAGACAAAATTTGAGTACATGGACTCCATTTCCTGTTTCATGGCTTCAAGCCATAGTTCCTTTTCAGGGCTAGCCATTGCCTATTTGAAAGACAACAGATCATCATCACTAGTGTCACCAACAACCATATTGGTATCACCATCAAACCATAGCGGACTGGGTTCCTAAAAACCCTCCCACTACGACGAGGCTTTGTGACTGTTTACTTAGGAACAATGGTATTTTCTTCATTTAAATCGACTTGTGTCAGTTGGACATGAAGAGTGGGAATTTCATCATCAACTCGTGTTGATAACGATGGAACATTGGTTGGAGTCAATTCTTTAACCATCTCCTCTAAAACCACTTTACTGCGTGGTTTGAAGTTTTGGACATAGTCATTTTCAAGAAAAGTAGCATTCATAGACGTAAAACTTTCTTTTCTGAATGACTATAGAAAAGTCCACCCCGAGTACCTTTAGGATAGCCAACAAACATGCAAACTTCAGTTTGCAGTTATAGCTTTCCCTCCTTTTTCCTCAGGACGTGGGCGGGACACCCCTGACTCTATAATGGCGCAAACTAGGTTCACGACCATTCCAGCGTTCTAAAGGTGTTTTGGGGATTGATTTGGACGGCACGACATTGAGAATGTCATTCGCGGTTTCAATTGCATGTCCCCAGGATGAAGTTGGTAGAGTTGAGTAACTAAGCATGCATCTAACAATTTCCAATAAAGTCCTGTTTTGGCATTCCACTACACCATTTTGTTGCGGAGTACCCAGAGCAGTAAGTTATGATAAAATCCCAAGTTCAGTTAAATGATCAAATATTCTCCACCCCTATCAGATCGTAAGATCTTTAACGTTTTACCTAATTGGTTCTGAGCCATCGCTAGGAATTCCTGAAACTTTGAAAATGTTTTTGATTTCCTATGAATTAGGTAAAGACATGAGTATCTAGAGTAATCATCAATTAAAGTGACGAAATACTCAAAACACCCCTGGCTTGTACATTCAAAGGTCCACAAACATCTTAATGAACAAGCCAAGTGGTTTCTTGGCCCTTTCACCCTTTGCAGAGAATGGACACTTAGTCAGTTTGCCTTCTAGACAAGATTCACAGATAGGTAATTCACCTAAGGTGTAATGCCCTGGATAGCCAAGACCGCTACACTGTGTGTTTATAAAGATGCAAGACTTGCTAATCAAGTCATTTAATAAAAAATGTGTAACTGAAACTATAGTGGAACTAGGGTAAAAAGATTTTGGTCTCAAAAGCTTCATCTTTTATAAATACACATTATCTTTTAAACATGGGATCCCAAAAATAATAAGATTAAGATCGTTTACAAAAGATTCGAGATTTAAATACAGTAATTAGCCACTCTAAGGCAAAATAGACAGTTAAGCATTCCTCGTCCTGATCCACTCCTCGGCCATGGCGGCCGAACAGCTGACTATGTACATTCAGCCCCGCAGCTCTCCAACTCAGGATTAGTACAACTTGCCTTTGCCTTTACCTGCACCACGTAGCACCCGTGAGCCAAGGCCCAACAAGAAAACACAATAACAAAGCATAATCAATCAACAGACAGTTAAGTATCTCATACCACATAAGCATGTTCTCAACAGTCTAAGCATCCATGATAATAAAGTATTCAGCATACCAAGCATATCATTTCATATCAATAATCAATTCACAAATGATAACTAGGGTTAGTGCCCTTAGGCCGCATCCTCTGTTTATCCCACTGACTCTGGCCCGCTTAAACCGAGCTCAGTGAATATTAAGCTGTCCTCGACTACCAGTGGCCAAGCCGCGCCCTGTGCGCAAATATTGTATACGACACCCTTAGGCCGTTTATCACATGTCTCATGGCGTAATACCATCTATGACATTATACAGATATCGGGAACACTTAGTCCCATCACAAACACATAACCAGGTGCAGTTTTCTTACCTTTAGATTTGCTAGCTTCGTTCAATTGATCCTCAAGCACGATCCCTCTTTAGCCCTAGAGCGCACCTAGTCAAAACCATAGATCAGAATCATCACCAAACCTCAAGTTCAAAACCTAGCCTCGGGAACAATCCTGAGCCCTCGGGAAGCCCTAATTCCACCAAACGGGGTGATGGAATCAAACCCCGAACCCCCAGGCAAAATCCCTTGAAAATAACCCAAAAACCCTTTTCTGGAAGCAGGGTAGCGCTACAGCGCTCTTTGGAGGGTGCTATAGTGCTACAAAGAGAGACTAAAGTGCCCCAGAACACTCAGCCTAGCGCTACAGTGCCCAAAGGCTAGCGCTGTAGCGCTAGTCACAACACATCAACTACTGCATTTTTCTTCCTTTGATTTTGCCAGAGCCAAACCTTACCAAAACTTTTCTAAACTTCAACCAAACACAAAAACAAGCCTACTATCATCATCCACTCATCCCAAGCATCCCTACCACACATAATCCAATCACATGCACCCCTAACCAAAGAATTCACCATAGATGGACCTAAAACTCAGAAACTCAGCAAGAACAACAATTAAAACCACATAACTTGAACTAGAATTCCTTACCTCTGCTGGGTGAGCTTAGCCTAGGTTATCCTCCTCACTAGCTTGGCCTTCACCTCCTCCAAGCTCAGCTTCAATTTCCCTAGAATTCCCCATCATAACCCAGCTCAAAATCCATAATAATACCAAAACTAGAAACTGAAAACTATCTTGAACCTTACGTCAACTGAACGGATTTCTCTTGCTAAATCCTTGAAAATTCTTCAAGAAAGACCAAGGACTCTAGCCTCAAGCTTTTACTCTGACTTTCCCTGAGTTTCTGCTCCAAAAGACCTCAAGAATTGATGGAGAAGAGCCTAAACCGATGGAGAGAAAAACAGAATTCTAATTCCCTTTCTTTCCTTCCTTTCCTTTCTTTTCTTCAGAATTCCAGCCCCTTTTACATATTCCACTAAGTATAAAAGATTAATAATACCTATCCTTTATAAGCCAAATGACCACAATACCCTCCCATAATTTCCTAAGCCTTTTAATCCACCTAGGGGCATTTTGGTCATTTCACCCAATTCCCGCTAATTCCTCGAGTGTCTCTAATATTTATCGCTTACTTCCCGACACCTAACTAATCACCAATTACATTCCTCAATATCAAAATTGACCCCAATATATTCTCTAAATCCAGAAATACCCCCAGGCTTGCCCCGAGTCGAGTATAAATCCCTGTCGTGACTTTTTCGCTGAACCGCTCACTAGGATCGTCTCGAGTCACAGATTACAAATATATCCACATAATAATGTGGTCTCAACAATTTATCACATATATATACAGTTATGCCCTTAACGGGCCAACATTACGAGTATGCCCTTCTAACCTAATCAGGGCCTACATGCATACTAATACACATAGTCATGCATCACAGATATTCAAATAGTCATATATCATAGCCAATGTGACCTAGTGTCAAATGCCATAAATACGTCATGTTATTGTTATTTGTCTTTTGACGTTTATTGGTCCTGGGTTTAGCTACTTTGAATAAATCATTGTTAAGAGTGAGGGGTTCGTTAGGTCACATGATATATAATTCTCGTTTTCCAAACATGCAATACACAATTGTGATCCATTGAAAGAAATAGATATATTAGAACTTGTGAAAGTCATAACACATTGTTCTAATTCCAACATGGAAATTGAAATTAAATTTCTACTAAAATCTAGAATAAAAAATACATCATTTAAAATTAAAAATTTATTTCCGAACTTCAGACGAGCTCTTCCTCCAGCTTGGATCATAATGAATTCTCCATTCCCAACTCTAAGCTTTAAGCCGCCTTCATCCACTTCCTCCCACGATTCTTGAAGCTATAAATATTTTCATGCATGGTTAGTAGATCAAGAATCAATAATCCAAACGAATTTATCATTCTCTAAAACTCATGTTTCTAATATATAAGAAATATAATCATTACCTTTGTTTTTCGCTGCTAGAAACTTGGGGGCAATCTTATTTCCAATGTCCATTCTCTTTGCAGTGAAAACACTTACCTTTACCTTTCTTGTTTTTCTTGTTCTTCCCCTTAGGTGTCTGTGCATTTGGTTGTGCACTCGTCTTTGTAGCCTTTGTAGGCTTGGGGTTGTTGTTTTGTCCACCTTTCCTCTTGTTTCCATCTTTCGAAGACGAAGCTTGGTTAGCTTCAGCCTTGGCTGTATCGGCAATAGTAGTAGTAGTAGGAGTTGTCTTCTTTTCTCCTCCCTTACTTGGTCCACCCATGATAGACTCAAAATTCAGAAGCTTGTTTATGAGTTGTGTCAGACCATAGTTAAGTTTATTCAATACATAGTTGTGGTGAACGACACGAAAGCTGGAGAGAGACTGTTAAGGATCAAGCCGACTTGATTCCTCATCTATAATTTCTCCATGTAGTTCAGCTTCCTGAAAGTTGTTGGTCATCTTGATCAGGTGATCACGAACTTGCTGGGACGGTGCCATCCGAGCTTTGGCATATTTGTTGGTGGCCTCAAAACGAGTCTGCACAGACTTTGCACTGAACATGTCTTGGAGCAGATCCATGATTTCGTAGGCCATCTCGACATTCTCCATCTTTTTCTTGAGAGTGTCGACCATACCAGTCAACATGTAGTATCGTGCCTTGTTATTAGTCGTTTGCCAACACTCATATTTGTCTCTTACAGACTTGGTAGCTCCTTCAGCTGGAACTTCTAGGGATTCCTTAGTCATGAAGAACTTGGAGTTGTCACCAATCAAAACTATGTTGATGTTCTACTTCCACTTAAGGAAGTTTTCTCCATAGAAAGTTGAGAAAGGATGGGAGTAGACACAACCATACTTAAATCTACAAATTATCAATAAAATAGAAATCAATCACTTTTGCTCAATAAAATTTCTATTCACTCTAATTTCAATAAATATCACAACATATATTATAAATATGTAAGATATGGAAAAAATACAAAAATAATCATATCTCTATTTCTTTAGGTTTTTAACTAATCTATGATATTGTTGTCCAGGTTGGCGAGAGTTAAAAAATATCATTAGTTAAGTAGAGTTGTAAACTCATTTAATAATGGACACCATTATTAACAACATACTATTCGATCCAAATAAGAAAACAAAATCTCTTATTTTATGAGCTAGACCCACAGTTTCGATAATTAATAAATTTATTCCTAGTAGTCACCGTAGGGGTGAGTCTAGTAGAATTTGACCTATAATTATCTATCTTTCGAAATCTAACCTTGTCAAAATAACTAATTGTGAATGCTAAAAATCTGGTACTTGTAGGAGACCCAAAACAAGTGCCAAAAGCCCCTCACGTGCCACCAAGGACCCACGCACGCTGACCGCGCGACGCCCCTGCTCCGCGCACGTGCACCGCGCGACGCCACCAGGATCTGCGCGCGCTGGCCGCGCGACACCACCTGATCCGCGTGCAGGGTGACCTCGCTCTCAAGGGCCACACCCAAGTAACATGCAAGCATAGGGTGGCCTCGCCCAAGGACTAAGCACGCCCGGTGGCCTTACCCCAAAGCGCCTCATCCCAAGGGCCACGCGTGCCTAGTGGCCTCGCCCCGAAGGGCCTCGCCCAAGGACTAAGCACGCCCAGTGGTCTCGCCCCAAAGGGCCATGACCCAAGGGCCACGCGTGCATGATGCCAGTGTTCAAGGTGGCCCACAAGAGACAAAAAGAGTACGAACAAGGTACCTCTAAAGGGGTACGTACATGCTTGCAAGGATCATGGGACAGGCCTGACACCAGTTTTCGACAAGTAGTGGCGGTTGGGAATAGTACAAGGAGTGGCTACACCACCACCACGTCTCTGACACCCGTACAAGACAAGTAGTGGAGTCAGGTCCAGGTACAAAAGCTGAGGTGCTCCCATGGACCCTGACGGTGTACCAGAGCCGACACCACTACGCCTGATACCACTCTCTCGATAGAGTACTTATGTACCACTTGGTCTCCTGGACCACCATGTATCCCAGGCCATCAGAGCCTACTATAAAAAGGACCCCTCTCCCACATGGGAGGGGGTTGGAAAATTTACTGTAGCAAGTGCTTGAGAGTGAATGAAAGATTGATTTCTCCATTGTAGTTCTGTCATTGTGCTTGAGTTATTACTTAAATTTCTACAGCTTTTTTATTGACTATCTTTACTTGATAATTTTTTCCAACTCAACTTAGTTGATGAGTTCTCACCGTCAACACTAATGAACACTTTTTGTAGGGGGACGAATCAAAGTGTCTCGATGCCCCATTAAGCTATTGACATTGTTAAACCAACGGTGGAGATCGAATATAATTCTTAAAATAAGCTAATTATAAATTTAAAAATAATATTTTAATTATTTATTTATTTTTGAAAAATAATGACTATGGTTCTCCAAAAAATTAAAAAGTTAAATTTTTAAAACCAAAGTCTTATAAATTTCTATTAATTCTAAAGTGTCACATTGAAACAAATTCAATTAAATTAGAATTAATTTGTTGCTACTCAATATTTAGGTTTAACCATTATAATGAACCTGTACAATTAAGTCAAACTCAGGCAAATGAGCCTTAACAATTGGGCTTGCATGGAAGAAGATTGGGTCTAGTATGTCGTTCCCACTACTAAGGCCCCCATACTTCCATACAAGGTCCAAACGATAGGAATTTAAACCTTTGTTTTATTAATTATTATTAATTGATTAGGCCCACTGTAGTCATGCAAATCAAATGGGCCTTCACGAGTTGAACCACCCACAAGAGAGGAATTTAAACTTTACATTTGATACTGGGCCCAAATAAAACCTATCATTTTATGAATATTATTATTTGGAAAAATCCATATAACCTAGCAAACATATGGGTCACTATATGCAGCTAAGCCCAATTACAAAAATACCACATATAGTGCAAACAAATATGTTATAATTGGATGAGCCTAATCATGTTACTGTATGAGTAAGTATATGAATTTATGCAAAAATACCACAATTTATTTCATTTGCAAAAATACCACAATTAATTTTCTAGAATTTATCCAAAAATTCAAATTAATTAAATTTTTACAAAAAATAAGCCAATTTAAATTAAATTTATCAACAATTAACAATAGTTAATTTAAATTTCATTTATCAACAATCAACTTGGTTTATGTTAATTTGAAAAAAAATTAATTTAATTTAAATATGACTTATCAACAATTAACCATAGTTAATTTAAATCACATTAAAAAAATATTTTAATAATTGGTTGAAAAAAATGATATTTTTCAAAATTTAACCAATTTTAAAATTTAAAATATATATCTTAATTGTTTTTAAAAAAAAATATTGTGTTGTTACAACTATAAGCAAATATTTTAACCATTTAAAAAAATAAAATATTAATAATTATAACAACCCTAAAATATCTCAAAACAAATTTAAATATCCATAAAAATATCTAACTAACAAATTTCAAATAATTTAAATATTAAAAACTATAGAATAAACAAATATTAATATTTTCAAATAAATATTTAATAAAAACAACAAGTATTTAAAAGAAAATATCTTTAATATATGATATCTGATATCTTAATTCTAATATTTTAATATATTAAAAGATTTAAAATTAAGTTGTTAGCCTATTTTTAAATTTGAATTTCAATCTTTGTAGAAAATATCAAATTATTTAAATCTCAAACAACAAAAATATCTTATTTTAAAAAACATTTATAAATGATAAATTAAATCTGATATTTTTTGGCTTTGTTATAAATGATCACAAAAAAAGAAAACGTTTTCTAATTAATTTTCACCATGTTTTACACAAAAAAAACATTTATAAAAATTAATGGCATAGAAAACACAACAAAATAACCTAAAAATTGCTAATAATCACATATAAATCAATATTCTACATAAAAATATGAAATCCATCCAATGACTCAAACACATCAAATAATTCAATTTTTAACATGTTCATGCATGAAAATAATATTACCAAAGGCTCTGAGGCCAGTTGCTGGGAAAACTTATACAAGATCTTGTTTATTTTCATGTAAATCTTATATTAAACAAATTAATATAAGAAAACCTAGAACATATTCCAAAAATTGAATTCAAACAGAAATAATGATAAGAACTCTTACATTATACACAACAAAATGAAAGATTCATTCCTTCAGTTTCTCTAACCATTATATCCTTTCTGTTGCAGAGTATTACCAAGAAACTGAACCGTTTTTCAATTTTCTTCACATCCTTCCAAAATATCCTTAGAATCACCTACCTAGACAAGGGTGGAAAATTCTCAACACATGAGATAGATACAGAGAGAAGAAGAATAGAAGAGAAAAATTGAGGCTTAGAAAATGACTTATGCAGTAGAGAGAATCTAAAACCTAATAGATCTTCTGATCTTCTCAGAAACTTGTGTATTTCATCTCACTTAACACTCCTTTTATAGACACAATTAGGCCATTTAATTTAATTAAAAAATCAATAAAATAATATATAATATCAGCCCTAGGTCAAAATTATCATAGACTTTAGGCCCGTTAAATTTCCCATTTAATTATAAGCCCATTGAACTTAAAATCAATGTTTGTATTATTTTCTATTGATTTAATTAATTAAATAATTGTTTAAATCCTTCATCAAATTAATTTTTTATAATTTGAACCTTGATTTAAACTTATTTATTAATTTAGACACCAATTTATCTTAATTAATAAATATGCCCTAATTTCTCTTTTCTTCTCTAAATTACATAACTCTATGAAACTATCCAAAATTGACCTGGTCAACTTTAATAATTCTAATTGATAATTAAATCAATTAATTGAGACTATCTAGATGATTTTATTCAAGGTACAGTGGAGACCATGGGCCTATAAAATCAAGCTCCAATAAGTTATCATAAATTTTGATGCTTTAGGGTTTTAGACTCTCTTAACAAAAAAATTCATTTTATGTGCCTCAATATTCTCTTCTCTTCTTCTATCTCATGTGTTGAGAATTTCCCACTATAGTCTAGGTGATTCTAAGGATACTTTGGAAGGCTGTGAAGAAATTTGATGATTGGTTCAGTTTCTTGGTGATACCTTGCAACAAAAAGGATACAAGGGTTAGAGAAATTAATGGAAGCACTTATTCATTCCGCTACACATAATGTAAGTGTTCTTATCATTATCTCTGTTTAAATTCAATTATAGAAACATGTTCTCGATGTTCTTATATTAATTTGTTTAATATATAATTTACATGAAAATAAATAAGATCATGTATAAGTATTCCCAACAACTATCCTCAGAGCTTTTGGTAATCTTTATTTTCATGCATGAACATGGTAAAAATTGAATTATTTGATGTGTTGAGTAATTGGATGGATTTCATATTTTTTATGAAGCATATTGATTTTTATGTGATTATTTGCAAATTTGGGTTATTTTGTTGTGTTTTCTATGCAATAAATTTTTATAAATGCTTTATTTGGTGTAAAACACTGTAAAAAATTATTTAGAAATGTTTTGGGTTGAAAATTTACACAAAAACAAATTTTGAAATTTTTTTGGCTGGGATGCACACCTGTGTGCGTGCATCTTCGTGCATCACCCATGTTGCGCGCGCACGTCTCCCTAGCAGCAACCCACGATGAACAGTACCTGTCATCCAATTTTTTTTTTTAAATTAAAGATAATAAAATATGATATTTATTTTTTATAACAAACCCAAAAATATCAAATTTATTTTATCATTTAAAAATATTTTTTAAAATAAGATATTTTTGTTGTTTGATATTTAAAAAATAGATATTTTCTACAATGATTCAAATTAAAATTTAAAAATAAGTTAATTAATTTATTTTGTAAGGACCCAAAATTTCTAATAAGGCTTAAGGGCCTTGATTAGTGTGCCACGAGGGCATGAATTGTATATGTGTGATTTAAATGTTTAAATGCATGATTATGTGGCATGCATGATTATATGATTATACGACTATGTGGCATGCATGTTTGTGAGTGTTAGATATGCATGTGGTCTCTTTATAGCTTATGAGGGCATATTTGTAATTTTGGCCCGTTGATGGCATAAATGTGATTATATGTGATAAATTATTGAGACCACATTATTATGTGGATATATTTGCAGCGTATGGCTCGAGACAGTCCTAGTGAGCAGATTAGCAAAATAGTCACATTGGGGACTAATACCCGGCTCGGGAGGGGGCTAGGGGTATTTTTGGGAATTTAGAGAATATCTTCGGAATAATTAGATACTGAATAAATAAATGGTAATTAATTGAATGACGAGATTGATTGGTAAATTTTAGGAACATTTGAGGAATTAGCAGGAACTTGGGGAAAATGACAATTTTACCCTCAGAACAATTAAGTGGCTAAGTAGTTTAAGGGGGGCCATACTGAATTGGAGTATTGATTCTTGTATAACTGTTAGGAATTTTATGTTTAAAGTATGTGATTTAATCTTGAACTCATGGTAGGGTTTGGTTCTAATTGGTAGGCTTATTGGATTTGAGTTTTGAGGTAAATTGGCTGGAAAAGGTTGGAGAGAACCAAGAATTTATGGGTTCAAAGAGGGCGCGCTGCGACCCAGCTTTGGGGCATCGGGGCACATGTGCTCAGAAGGGTCTGGGTTGGCCTCTGACTTGGGGGCGCGCTGTGACCCTAAGGGGCAAGTTGCGGCCCGCCTCCCCTTTGGCTTGGGTACTTGCTCTCTAATTTGGGGGCAAGTCGCGACCCGCCTGGGGATTTTAGCCTTAGAATTGTTTCTAGAATTAGTAAGGCTCGAGGGTTCAAACCTAGGTGCTCGGGGAAATTTATACTACCTGGTTTAGTAGAAATTAAGGTTTCGGAGGCTAGTTTCTGTCTCTTAAGTATTTATTTGGAATGGAAGTTAACAATAACCCATTGAACACTATGACTAGGTTTATCGCCAAGGCTCAGGACTGAGGATCATGCTCGGAACCATTCCATTTTCTTCGCTTGGAATTAAAGCTAAGAAAACTGCACCCTTGTGTGGCCGTGTTGGGACTGAGATTCCCTGTATTTGAATGCATATGTTGTATCCTTGTGATAATGCCATGGGAGCATGAAATAAATGGCCTAAGAGAGCCGGGGGGCTGATAATTTGCACGCAAGACGCGGCTCGACCATTTTGAGCCGGGGTCAGCTAGATAAACACTGGATTCGACCTAAGCGAGCTGGAGTCGGCGGATTAAATAGAGGGTGCGGCCTAAGGGTGTAATGACCCAAATTTCCTAATAAGGCTTAGGACCTTGATTAGGAGGTCGGGAGGGCCATAATTGATTTATTATGCCATTAAATGATTATATGCTTGAGTATGTGAGTTTTATTATTATATGATGATAAATGCATGCATATGGATCCACTTTTCATTATAAGGGCATTTTGGTAATTTGGGCCGTTGAGGGCATATTTGTATATTTTCATGCATGTTGGTGAATTTTGAATGAGGCCACATTATAATGTGGATTTGTTCGAGCTATTCGGCATGAGACAATCTTTGAATGCAAGTTAGCGGTTTGGTCATAACAGGGTTAATTTTCGGGGTTCAGGGTGAGTCTCGAGGTAATTTGATGATTAGTACATTACCAGAGATTATAGGGCAATGGGATATGATTTATTAGTATTTGAGAATATTGGGAATAACGGGAATTGGAGGATGTTAATTATAATTAACGAGATAGACGGGAAATGACGATTTTTCCCTTGCTAGCTTTAAAGGAAATTATTTAACCTAGGGGCATTTTGGTCTTTTGACCAAAGGATATATTCAACTATAGAAGGCTGTCGAAAACTAAACCAAAAACAGAGCTTCTCTCCTTTTCCTCCCAATCATTTTTCTTCTTCTTCTTCTTCTTCTTCTTCTTCTTCTTCTTCCTTTGAAATTTTGAGGCTCCAATTGAGGATTCAAGCTAGGGAATCAAGCCTTGAGGGTCTAGGATGGTGTTCTACCATTGAAGAGGGTTTAATCTTGAGATTGAGGTAAGAATTCAGCCATGGAAACTATGGTTTATGCCTTGCTTTTCAATTAGTTTTCAGTTGGAATTTTGGATTTGATAGTTGTGAATTCAATGAAGTTTTTGGCAAAGTTTGATTGGGTTTTGATGCCTAAGACTTGTAGGATTGGTTTATGGGTTGATTTTTGGGTTTGGTTGAGGTTTGGGAGCAGCTTTTGAATTTTGGAAATTGGAATACTCGAAGGGGAAAAACCAGGGCTGGAACACCATGGTTCTGGTGCTACAGCACCCGGGGATGGGCACTACAGCACTGTCCAAGGCATGACAGCTCTAGTTGTAGTGCCATAGCGCCAAGGGGGGGGGGGTAGCGCTACCTATTTTTCTAGGGCATTCTTTTGGGTACTTTTGAGGGTTTTTGGCTAGGGGTTTCAATTCTTAAGGCTCGAGATTGAATTTATTAACCGTGTTAGTAGGATTCGAGGTCCAGGGAGCGAGGTTTAGATCATGAACCTTTTATTATTGATTTTATTGATGGAATTCCATATTTGGTTATGACTAGGTGACCGCTAAGGGATCAAAGGATTGATCGTTCTCAAGGGTTGTTTTTAACTTATTTCTCGCTCGAACTAGAGGTAAGAAAACTGCACCTAATATGTGATGCATAAGATACATGAGATTAGGGCATGGCATGAATGTTGAATATGAGATTGATCAGAGCTTGAGTCTCCGTAATTGTGCATGATTATAATTATGCTTATGATTATTGATTAAGCATGCTAAATGCCTTATATATGAATATTTGACATATGATACATGTCTGTTTGCATCACCTCATTGAGGAAGCACCGAATTATTAGTCAGGGAATGACAATGGTGTCAGTATTGATTGTGAAGCTGTGACACATTAGTCAAGTTCGGCAGTAATACTGAGCACTGGTTGAAAAAAACGGTATTGACTTATGATTCAAGAACGGTATTAGCGTGTTTAACGCAAGCCAAAAAGATTATATCTAATTGACATAAGCATTATCATCATAAGCATGGAATACTTGACCGACCTTAAGTTCGATGAAAACAAAAGTGCTTGTCTAGTCTAAAGGCTAGTTACTTAGAGCCAGGGCCAAAACGCTCAGGTGACTGCAACGTCACATGGTTGTGGGTGTTGAGCCCAAGTTCGTGACTCATTCATTAGTCACTTATCTAATTAGGGTGCATAGCCAAAAGTGTGACTCATTAGTCACCTATACAGAGTGTGGCTCATTAGTCACCAATCCAGATTGTGACTCATTAGTCACCTATCCAGAGTGTGACTCATTAGTCACCTATATAGAGTGTGGCTCATTAGTCACCTGTCTAGAGCGTGACTCATTAGTCACATATACAAAGTGTGGCTTATTAGCCAACTATCTAGAGTGTGACTCATTAGTCACCTATACAGGGTGTGACTCATTACTCGCCTATTTAGAGTGTGACTCATTAGTCACCTATCTCAGAGAGTGACTTATTAGTCAACTATTCAGAGATAGACTTATCAGTCATCTATACAGAGATAGACTTACCAGTCATCTATTTAGAGAGTGAATTATTAGTCAACTATTCATAGAGACTTATTAGTCGTCTACCTCAGAGAGACTTATTAGTCAACTACCTCAGAGAGAGTGACTTATTAGTCATCTACTCAGAGCGCAGGACTCCACAAACATTTATTTGTACCTGCTTGCATGCATGAGTAGGGTTATTACTGCTAGGCATGCTTATTGTGATTCAGTGACATGTTATTACCTGTACATGAGCATATTAAGTTTTCTTGCTGAGCTTCGGCTCACGGGTGCTATGTGGTGGAGGTAAAGGCAAAAGAAACCTGGACCATGCTTGAGTTGGAGAGCTTAGGTGACGATGAGTACATATGCGACTGCTCGACTGCCATGGCTGCGGGTTTATAGAGGAACTAGGGTTAAACCCTATTTTTCCGCTTAGGTCGGTTGGTTGTAAATATTTTATTGTAATTAACCTTTAAATTAAATTTTGGGATCCCAATGTATACAGTAAACGTTTTAGTGAAACATTGTATCTTTGACCATAATTTTTAACTTGAAACCGTTAATCATACTTAGTTACACGATTATGGCCAAATGGCTTGGTTAGCGAGTTTATCACTGTTTAAAATGCACAACGTAATGGTCCCTGGGTAGTAGGGTGTTACAAAGGGTGTTGACCCTGAGCATTGCATGTCGATTGAGATGAATTGCTGAATTTAAATGTTTACTATCGTTAGCTTGATGCTATGGGTTGTTGAATATCTAGTTGTCTGTCTGGTGAATTAATTGATTATCATCATTGATTATGTGTTATTGCTATGGTTTTCTTGTTGGGCCTTGGCTCTCGGGTGCTACGTGGTGTAGGTAAAGGCAAGGGTAAGCTAGAGCAACCATGAGTTGGAGAGATCTGGGGAAGAGGTGTACATTGTTAGCTGCTCGTCCGCCATGGTCGAGGGATTGTACAGGGATAGAGCCTAAAACTTATATTTTTCCATTAGAGTGGCCACTGATTGTATATAACTTTTGAGAGTTTGTAAATTGTCTTTTAAACGCTGTTTTTGGGATCTCAAGTACCAAAACATATATTTTAATGGAAATTAATCGTTGATGATCAAAATCTTTTAACCCTAACTTGATTATGACTTTATGATCACTTTTTTTGTTACTCAAAATGACTTGATTAACAAGTCTTGCACTATTTTTAATACACAGTGCAACGGTCTTGGTTATCCAAGGCGTTAAATTTTTTAAATCCTTTAATATATTAAAATATTAGAATTAAGTTATCAGATATTAAATATATTTTTTAATACTTGTTATTTTTTTATATCTTTTATTTGAAAATATTAATAACTGATTATTTTATGGATTTGAATATCTAAATTATTTGAAATTTTAAAATTTGTTGACTAGATATTTTTTTTGGATATTTGAATTTGTTTAACTATTTTAAGATATTTTAGGAATTTTATAACTATTAATATATTTTATTTTTTAATAAATGGTTAAGATATTTCCTGATAGTTGTAACAACACAATATATTTTTTTGAAAAATAATTAAATATTTTTTAAAAAATTGGTTAAAATTTTGAAAAATATCACTTTTTGCAAACCAATTGATAATATATATATTTTTAATAAATGGGATTTAAAATAACTTTTGTTAATTGTTGATAAATACTATTTAAATTAAATTAATATTTTTCAAAATGACCTAAACTAAGTTGATTGTTGATAACTAAAATTTAAATTAACTTTTGTTAATTGTTGATAAATTTCATTTAAATTGACTTAATTTTTATAAAACATTAATTAATTTGAATTTTGGATAAATTATAGAAAATTAATTGTTGTATTTTTGCAAATGAAATAAATTGTGGTATTTTTGCATAAATTCATAGACTTGCTTATATAGTAACATGATTAGGCCCATCCAATTATAACATGTCTGTTTACACTATATGTGGTATTTTGCAATTGGGATTAGATATATATAGTGACCCATATGTTTGCTTAATATATGGATTTTGCTAAATAAAACATTGATAAAATTATAGGTTTTATTTGGGCCCATTAGAAAATGTAAGGTTAAAATTCCTCTCTTGTGGGTGATTCCATTTGTGAAGGCACATTTGTTTTGCATGACTATAGTGGGCCTAATCAATTAATAAAAAAAATGATTGAGTGATAATTATCGTTGTAACAATGGATAATTAATAACATATCTATATTGCTTGTGGAGCGTTCTATGAATTCAAGAGTGCAGTTCTGAGTCTTTAATGGAGTCACGGGGAATTAGTAAGTTAGTTAACTTATTTGTTAAATTTACGATAACTTATTGGAGCTTGATTTCATAGGCCCATGGTCCCCACAGTACATTGGATAAAATCATCTTGATAGTCTTAATTAACTGATTTAACTATCAATTTGAATTATCAAAGTTGACTAAGTCAATTTTGGATAATTTCACAAAGTTATGCAATTTAGAGAAGAAAAGAGATTTTAGAGCTGATTTATTAATTAAGACAAATTTGTTTCTAAATTAATAAATAATTTAAAATCAATGTTCAAATTATAAATAATTAATTTGATAATGGATTTAAATAATTATTTAATTAATTAATCAATAGAAAATAATACAAGCCTTGAATTTAAGTCCAACAAGCTTATAATTAAATGGGAAATTTCACGAGCCTAAAGCCCATGAGAATTTCGACCTAATGACTGATATTACCTATTATTTATTGATTTTTTAATTAAATAAGTGACCTAATTGAGCATTTAAAATGAATGCTAAGTGAGAGTTTAAAACAGATGATCAGAAGATCTAGTTTTGATGCTTTAGGATTTTAGACTCTTTCTACAACAAAAGTCATTTTCTAAGCCTCAATATTCTCTTCTCTTCTTCTCTTTTTATACATCTCATATGTTGAGTATTGAACACTCTAGTCTAGGTGATTCTAAGGATACTTTGGAAGGGTGTGAAGAAATTTGAAGATCAGTTCAGTTTCTAGGTGTTACCCTGCGACAAAAAGGATACATGGGTTAGAGAAATTGAAAGAATGACTTATTCATTCCACTGCACATAATGTAAGTGTTCTTATCATTATCTCTGCTTAAATTTAATTATAGAAACATGTTCTAGGTTTTCTTATATTAATTTGTTTAATATATGATTTATAAGAAAATAAATAAGATCATGTATAATTATTCCCAACAATAGGTACCTGAACCTAAGGGCTCGGGAATGGTTCTACTACTCGGGTTAGTAGAATTCAGGGTCTCAGAGGCTAGGACTCGTTCCAGAAGCCTTTATTAGTAATTATTCCTTGATATGGTTGTGACTAGGGTGAATCGTTAGGCTCGGGAGGAAAGGTTCGTACTCGGGATCGTCATACACTAATTACTCAGGATCTAAGGTAAGAAAACTGCACCCGGTTATAGAACATGGTTACAACCATCCTTAGAATGTTCTATTAAACGTGTTGATTGCACTATGCTTACCTGTGTTAATTAATGACTGCTTATATGTAAATCTGATTGAAAGGCTTGGCTTATATGTCGATGGTTATCTGTTATATTTGATCGAAAGTGTAATGACCTAACTAATTATAAGACTTTGGACCATTAAAACTGCTTATACATAGTACCTACTTTCGAGAAAACATACATAAGAAACATTCACAAACTTTATTAAAAACACTAAAGTAAACGTTGAAATACATAAATTCGGGGTATGGGATCCCATTGTTTAAAAATAAAACGTAACTTTAAACTTAAATAAAATTGTTTACAAAGCTGAATGCGTAAAATACATAAAGAAAACATAGTAAAATGACTAAAATAACGTCGTCCTCGAATCGTTCACGCAGTTAATTGAATCCATTCTTCCTCAATACACAGGCCAAACTACCATGAATCCTTCCGCTGCCATATCTATTTTCCTGCATACATAAAAATAAAGGAATGAGCCTAATGTCCAGTAAGGAAAATCTACTAACAACATAAAACATAAACTATATCATAAACACATACTATAAACATATGTCACATACTACATTGGCCATTATACTACTTGGGGCTTGTTAACTAAGCAAGTCATATGCCCAATAGATTTGTGGGGCTCGCTAGCCAAGCAAGTCATATTGTAATGACCCAAAATCACTAATATGGCTTAAGGGCCTTGATTAGTGTGCCGAGAGGGCATAATTGGTTTATGTGTGAATTCATTAGTTTAATGCATGATTCTATGATAAGGATGCTTGTATGGTTATATGAATGTAAATGTGATTATATGCTATAATTGTAAGAACCACATTATTCCGTGGGTAAATCTGCAGCAGGCGACTTGAGGCGATCCTAGGGAGCTAGTTAGCGGGAAAGTCACAACAGGACCTAATACCTAACTTGGGGCAAGTCAAGGGGTATTTTGGGTATTAGGTGGTCATTTGGGTTATCGAGTTATGGAAATAAATAATTGGAGATATATTTGAGGTTAGGAAGCTTAGGTGGGAATACTGAGGAATTTTACCATTTTGCCCTCGGGGACGTTTCCGGTACATCGAGCCTCGGGATTGACTTAATAGCTTAAGGATAGATCGACAAAACTTTAGAAAACAGTAGAACAAATAGCTAAATTGACCTTCCCTCCTCTTCTCTTTCTCTCTCAAAGAAAACCACAAGGAACCAAGAAGAACTTGGCTGAAATTCAGAGAATTGGAGCTGTGATTTAGGAGATTAGCTCAGGGATTAGGTGATGATTCGATCAAGAATTAAGGTAAGCCATAAGCTTTATGCATGGTGGTTAAATTCTGTGGTTATGGCTGAGTTATGAGGTGTTTATGGGTTTTGATATTGAAGGACTGAATTGAAGCTTGGAACTTGGGAGTTAGCTCAGAAATTTCTTAGAGAGTTGGTTCATCAGAGAAGGTAAGCTCAAATTTATGATTTAATGACTGAATCTTAGTGTTTTCTTGACTGGTTTTGATGTTTTTTAAGCTTTTGGGTTTCAGAGATTGAAGTGGGATTTTGGTGAGTTTCTAGGCTAAGTTTTTGCTGGGTTGTGTTGCTGGAATCGTGTTAGAAGTTTTGTGATAATTAAGTTGTGGAGTTGGGATAGTTTTGGATGGTTTTGAGTGAGGTTTGAGAGTCAAAAATGGTGAAATTTCTGGGTTTGAAGGGGTCAGGCCGCGGCATAATTCTTGGAGCGCCTATTGTGCCACCTGTAGTGGCACCAGGTATTCAGCAAGTAGAGGTTGGGAACAGATGGAAGCCATTGTATGAGCAGTTCCGGAAGCAGCATCCCCCAACTTTTGAGGGAGGACCTGACCCACTGAAGGCTGAACAGTGGATGACTATGATTACTACTATCCTGGACTTCATGAGGATAGAGGGATATGACAGAGTGGCCTGTGCCACGTATATGTTGAGAGAGGATGCCCGCATTTGGTGGGAAGTGGCATCACAGATCAGGGACGTCACTGCTTTGAGTTGGGAAGGATTTAAAGATTTGTTCAGCCAGAAATACTACAATGTTGCCATCAGGGCAGCAAAAGTTAATGAGTTTGTGGGGTTGGTGCAGAGCAACATGACAGTTACTGAGTATGCCCTAAAATTTGATAGACTTGCGAAATTTGCACCAGATCTTGTGCCTACAGATGCAGCTAGGCAAGAAAGGTTTGTTCGAGGGCTTAATTCTATGATAGCCCGGGATGTGAGGATTACAATAGTACCTAGGGGAACAACTTATGCCCAGACTGTTGAGAAGGCTCTTACCAGTGGGGAAGCAGAGAACAAGATTTGGAAGGAAATTGCAGTGAGGCATGAGGGTCGCAGAGTGGTGCCTCCTTATTCTGGGTCAGGTAGGGGCGGAGGCCTGAGTGATGTGAAGAGGAAGACTCCTGACACTTCGACCACTGCTGGTCCTGACAGGAGGGGTCGGGGTAGTCAGGGTGGGCGTCAGGGTGGCAGTGAGGCGTGGCAGAGTTATCTAGAGTGCTCGAGGTGTAGAAGACGCCATCAGGGAGAATGTCAGGCCAAGGCTTGCAATGTGTGCGGAACAGTGGGGCACCTCAAGAAAGGCTGCCCAATAGTGATGAAAGGGGAAGCAGGAAAGGTGGATAGCTTGACTTTAGCTCGAGTGTTCACTTTGACACAGGCAGAGGCCGAGGCTAGTCCCTCGGTGGTGATAGGTCAGCTTTATAGTGCTGGCTCTCCTTTTACTGTATAGATTGACTCTGGTGCTACACATTCATTTGTTTCTAGTAAAGTGATTGATAGACTGTGTAGACCTAGTGGGTATCGGACTGCGGGGTTTGGGACTTTATTGCCTACTGGGGAACTGGTAGTTTCTAGGAGGAGGATCAGGGCACTGCCAGTGATGGTTGATAGTAGGGAGCTTTCAGTTGACTTGATTGAGTTAGATATGGAGGATTTTGACATGATCTTAGGGATGGATTGGTTGGTCAGGTATGGGGCTACTATTGACTGCAGGAAGAAGATGGTGACTTTTGAGCCTGAGGGCGAGGATCCTTTCATTTTCGTGGGTGCGGTATGTGGGCCTCGCGTACCCATGATATCAGCGTTGAGAGCCAGAAACTTGTTACAGGGAGAATGTATACGTTTTCTGGCTAGTGTGGTGGACAATACCAGAGTGTTGCTAGCGGGGCCGGGAGAAACCAGGGTGGTTTGTGAGTTTTTAGATGTATTTCCTGAGAAGTTACCAAGATTTCCACCGCCTAGGGAGATTCAATTTGTTATTGAGTTAGCACCGGGGAGAGAACCAGTATCAAGGGCACCATATAGGATGGTATCAGCAGAGTTGAAGGAACTGAAGATACAACTACAGGAACTTCTAGATTTGGGATTCATCAGGCCTAGTTACTCGCCATGGGGTGCTCCAGTTTTGTTTGTGAAGAAGAAGGACGGTACATTGAGCATGTGTATAGACTATAGGGAGTTAAACAAGTTAACTATCAAGAATAAGTATCCCCCACCAAGGTTTGATGACTTGTTAGATCAGCTGCAGGGTAAGATGGTATTCTCGAAGATTGATCTTCGATCTGGTTATCACCAGCTGAGGATCAAAGACAAGGATATTCCGAAGACGGCCTTCCGAACGAGGTATGGGCACTATGAGTTTCTGGTCATGTCGTTTAGTTTGACCAATGCTCTAGTAGCCTTCATGGACTTAATGAACATAGTATTCAAGGACTTTCTGGATCAATTTGTTATTGTCTTCATCGACGACATCTTAGTGTACTCCAGTTCAGAGACAGAGCACGAGCGACATCTTCGATAGGTCTTATAGAGGTTAAGGGAGCATCGGTTATATGCCAAGTTTATGAAGTGTGAGTTTTGGACCAGAGGTGACTTTTCTTGGACATATTGTCGGCGCAGAGGGGATTAAGGTAGATCCGTCCAAGGTGGAGGCAGTAAGAGATTGGCCGAGGCCAAGGAATGCATCGAAGGTTCGGAGTTTCCTCGGGTTAATAGGTTATTACAGGCGGTTTGTAGAGGGATTCTCGAAGATTGCCTCACCAATGACAGAGTTGACACGGAAGAATCAGAAGTTCGTTTGGTCGGAGAAGTGTGAGCACAGTTTCTAAGAATTGAAGCGACGACTTATTACTGCACTTGTGTGGAGTCTTCCTTCGGAAGAAGGAAAGTTTGTGGTATACTGTGATGCATCAAGGTTGGGTTTAGGCTGTGTGCTGATGCAGAACGAGAAGGTTATAGCTTATGGATCGCGGCAGCTGAAGGAGTATGAACAGCGGTATCCTACCCATGATCTGGAACTGGCGCCAGTGGTATTTGCACTGAAAGTGTGGCGACATTATCTGTATGGAGAGAAGTGCGAGATATACACTGACCATAAGAGATTGAAGTATTTCTTCACCCAGAAGGATCTGAACATGAGGTAGAGACGTTGGTTGGAGTTTGTTAAGGATTATGATTGTGATATCCTTTACCACCCAGGGAAAGCCAATGTTGTGGCAGATGCATTGAACCGGAGGGACTCAGAGCGGTTATTTAGTTCTGTTAAGATCTCCATATAGTTGGAATAGGAGATGACCAGGGCAAGTATAGAGCTGGTGGTAGGCCGGTTGGCCAATGTTACCTTGCAGTCGACCCTGCTAGAGCGGATCAAGGAGGGTCAATTGGTAGACGCACAGTTACAGGAAGTTCGACAGAATGTCTTAGCGGGGGTAGCTAAGGATTATTCTGTTTTTGAGGCTGGTATGCTTCAATACTAGGGACGAATTTGTGTTCCGGTAGATGAAGGGATCAGCCGAGAGATACTAGATGAGTCTCACACTATGTTGTACTCGCTTCATCCGGGTACCATGAAGATGTATCAGGATCTACAGACATATATTGGTGGTCCGGGATGAAGAAGGATGTGGTGGAGTATGTGGCGAGATGTTTGACATGTCAACAAGTGAAGGCTGAGCATCAGCGACTAGCGGGATTGCTTCAACCTTTGGGTATTCCCGAATGGAAATGGGAGGACATTACCATGCATTTTGTGGGAGGTGTACCCATGACAGTGGGACTTTATGACTTGGTGTGGGTGATAGTGGACAGACACACCAAGTCAGCTCATTTTCTGCCAGCAAAGTCGACTTACACAGTGGAACAGTATGCAGAGTTGTATGTGGGGGAGATAGTTAATCTCCATGGGGTTCCTAAGTCTATTGTAACTGATCGAGACCCTATCTTTACCTCTAAGTTCTGGGGAGCTCTATAGAAAGCTATGGGAACTCAGTTGAAGTTTAGCACAACCTTTCATCCTCAGAATAATGGACAGTCTAAGAGGACAATTCAGGTGTTGGAGGATATGCTTAGGGCGTGCGTGATTGACCTCGAGGGATCTTGGAGTAAGTATCTTCCGTTAATTGAATTTTCGTATAACAACAGTTATCAGTCCATGATTGGAGTGGCCCCTTATGAGATGCTACACAGAAGGAAGTGTAGGTCGCCCATCCATTGGGATGAGATGGGTGAGAGAAAATACTTGGGGCCAGACATGGTTCAGAAGACAAATGAAGCTATTGAGAAAATTCGAGCCAGGATGCTTACTTCGCAGAGTAAACAGAAAAGCTACGCTGATCCTAAGCGTAGGGACGTGGAGTTCCAAGTTGGGGATCATGTGTTTCTGCGAGTTTAACCACTACGAAGGGTGAGGAGATTTGGAGTAAAGGGCAAGCTGAGCCCTCGGTTTGTTGGGTCTTTTGAGATTCTAGAAAGGATTGGACAGGTGGCTTACAAGTTGGCCTTGCCACCGTCGTTGTCGGGAGTTCATGACGTATTCCATGTTTCTATGTTGCGAAAGTATGTCTCAGATTCGATGCATGTGCTGAAGCATGAGGACTTAGAATTACAAACAGATTTGTCCTATGAGGAGAAACCGGTTCAGATTTTGGATCGGAAGGATAAATTTCTACGGAATAAGACAATTCTGTTAGTTAAAGTATTGTGGAGAAATAGTAATGTCGAGGAAGCGACCTGGCAGCTAGAGACGGTGATGCGGGATCAGTATCTCGAGCTATTCAGGTAAATTTCGAGGACGAAATTCTCAGTAGGAGGGGATAGTTGTAATGACCCAAAATCACTAATATGGCTTAAGGGCCTTGATTAGTGTGTCGGGAGGGCATAATTGGTTTATGTGTGAATTCATTAGTTTAATGCATGATTCTATGATAAGCATGCTTGTATGGTTATATGAATGTAAATGTGATTATATGCTATAATTGTGAGAACCACATTATTACGTGGGTAAATCTGCAACAGGCGACTTGAGGCGATCCTAGGGAGCTAGTTAGCGGGAAAGTCACAACAGGACCTAATACCTAACTTGGGGCAAGTCAAGGGGTATTTCGGGTATTAGGTGGTCATTTGGGTTATTGAGTTATGGAAATAAATAATTGGATATGTATATTTGAGTTAGGAAGCTTAGGTGGGAATACTGAGGAATTTTACCATTTTGCCCTCAGGGACGTTTCCGGTACACTGAGCCTCGGGATTGACTTAATAGCTTAAGGATAGATCGACAAAACTTTAGAAAACAGTAGAACAAATAGCTAAATCGACCTTCCCTCCTCTTCTCTTTATCTCTCAAAGAAAACCACAAGGAACCAAGAAGAACTTGGCTAAAATTCAGAGAATTGGAGCTGTGATTTATGAGATTAGCTCAGGGATTAGGTGATGATTCAATCAAGAATTAAGGTAAGCCATAAGCTTTATGCATGGTGGTTCAATTATGTGGTTATGGCTGAGTTTTGAGGTGTTTATGGGTTTTGATATTGAAGGACTGAATTGAATCTTGGAACTTAGGAGTTAGCTCAGAAATTTCTTAGAGAGTTGGTTCATTAGAGAAGGTAAGCTCGAATTTATGATTTAATGACTGAATCTTAGTGTTTCTTGATTGGTTTTGATGTTTTTTAAGTTTTTGGGTTTCAGAGATTGAAGTGGGATTTTGGTGAGTTTCTAGGCTAAGTTTTTGCTGGGTTGTGTTGCTGGAATCGTGTTAGAAGTTTTGTGATAATTGAGTTGTGGAATTGGGATAGTTTTGGATAGTTTTGAGTGAGGTTTGAGAGTAAAAAATGGTGATTTTTCTAGGTTCGAAGGGGCCGGGCCGCGACATAGTTCTTGGAGCGCCGCGGCCCTCTAAGGCTTATGAGTGTTGAAGATGGAGGGCGGGCCCCGGCATGGGGCTTGTAGGGCCGCGGCCCGTGTCTGGTTCTGGGCGAGGATGAGCCTTTGGTTGGGGCCATGCCGCGGCATAGGGAGCCTGAGCCACGAACCTTAAGGAAATTTGGGTTTTTGGGATTTTAAGCCTGGGAACTTAACCTAGGGTGCTCGGGATCGAATCCACTATCGTGTTTGGTGGAATTCGATGTTCTGGAGACTAGAATCTTATCTAGAAGCCTTTTTACAATTATTAATGGTATCCCTTATCTTGGTTGTGACTAGGTATAAGCTAGGGGCTCGGGAAACGGATTGTGCTCAAGAGGCATCTCACGTAACCAGTACACTTAGAAACTAAAGGTGAGAAAACTGCACCCGATTGTGTATTGATAATAGGACTAAGGGCTCCCTATTTTGTATGCTCATTGAAGGGTGGTATTATGCCATGTGAATAATAAAAAAACGACCTTGGAGTGCCGGAGTTTACATTGGCGCGCAGGGCGCGGTTCAGCCACTGGTAGTTGAGGACAGCTTGTTATGCACTGAGCTCGGTTTAAGCGGACCAGAGTCAGTGGGATATTTAAAGGGTGTGACCTAAGGGTGTCAACCCTGATTGTCATGTAATTTGATTATTATTATTGATTGGTGGATTTGTCTTGCTGAATAGCTAAGTGTTGGTTTGTTGATTCTTTGCTCATGTCTATGGATTATGTAATTAGTGTGGTATGCTAAGTATATGAACATGCTTTAAGGATTATTCAGTTAATATCATTGTTTGTACTATAACATTATGTTTTCTTGTTGGGCATTGGCTCATGGGTGCTTCGTGGTGCAGGTAAAGACAAGGGCAAGCTTGATCAACCCTGATTCGGAGAGCTCCGGAGGCAGAATGTACATGATCAGCTGCTCGGCCGCCACGGTTGAGGTGATAGGAACAGGAGGACCATAAATGTCTGTTTTGCCCTTAGAGTGGTTAGTGGTCGTTTGTACTCTGGAAAATTTTGTAAACTGACTTTCAAACACTATTTATTTTTAGATCCCTTGTTCAAAATGTTTAATTATAAAAAGTAAATCTTTTGTGACCAAAACCTTTTAACCCTAGTTCATTAATTGTTTCATAGTCACATTTTTTTACTAAAAGACTTGATTAGCAAGTCCTGCATAGCAGTCTTGGCTACCCAGGGCATTACACATATGCCCATAAATTATTGAGGTTTGCTAGCTAGACAAGTCATATGCCCAAGGTCTATAAACATACTATACATAATGTAAACATGACATGACATAACATAACATAAACATAAACATAATATATCATATAAACATATATAATTCTATCCTATTTTCCTTACCAAAATCGGGATATGAGAACAATGACGGGATTTGGAACACTCCTAAAACCAACAATAAGAATGTGAGTATTTCTAAAGAAAGAGATGATCAAGAAATGAACTAAACCACCAAGATGAAACTTACCTAAAAGAAACCTTAAGTTCAAAGAACTTAGATACCTAACCAAGAATTGAAAACAATGAGATCAGATCTGAATGAAAATTATAGAAAACTAAATAATTAAACTGAAATGAACTTAAGATTAGGAATGCCTTTGAATGTACTATAACCGAACTACACCTTGATATTAGAAACACACTATTTATCTTACTTCCCAAGTGTTTATAAAGCTTAAGATGATAAATCTTATACCCCAACCCAAGTGTTTATCACTCTATAGTTGAAGAGTCCAAGAACTTAGCTAGTTAGATAGTAGTAGCAATAGTAATAGTTGTAGTGTTTTTATGACTGTGGATTTTGGTTCAGACCGGGATTTAGTTGGACATTAGTAGTAACACTTGTAGATTTTATAAGTTTAACCTATAGTTTAAGAATATTAATTATAACCTAAGGTTTAATTAATATGAATGATTATGAAGGTGATATTTATTATAATATAAAGTTTAGATAAACCCAATAAGGAAATGACACTTGTCATGTGAATGTTTAATGAATAATTAAGTATTTTGAGGAATAAATTTATTAAGAGTAATATTTGAATATCCTAGGGTCTGCCAGTAGCTTTGAAATCGTTAGAGGAATTAGTCAAGGTTGTTTACTCAATTCAAATTAGGCTGAAAAAGTGCAATTATGTATCTAATATTTCAGCGTATGCCGATATATCGCAGCACTAGGGTGTGATATATCGCCATATGGGGATACGAAAAACATGTAACTTCGTACAGCCACCTCGACGAGCCTCGGACATATTAGCCCAGGCGATATATCGCCTACTAGGGGCGATATATCGGATGTAGTGCCAGATTTTTGAACGTTTTTGAAACCGAGCTTAATTTATTCTTTAACCTCTTGATAAGTCCAGAATCTTTTTGACCGAGTCTTCAGCCTCTGCTGAACAATTATTCAAAGATTTTTCAATGAAAAAGCCATTATTTTATTCAAGCTAAATAAAGATCTTTTCATTCTTGAACTCTATAAATAGGACCTAGTACCCAACCATTTATTTATTCATCAAGCTAAGTTCAGAGTCTGCAAGCTGCTAGGTTATGTTAGAGTGATAAACACTTGGGTTGGGGTTATAAGCTTAATAAACACTCGGGAAGTAAGGTTGTAGTATATTTTGGTTCGAGGTGTAGTTCGGTTATAGAAGCATTCGAGGTATTCCTTCTTCTAGTTCCTTTCTGTGTTATTCTTATAGTTTGTCTACTCAAAATCCTAACTCGTATTCTTTATTCTTGGTTAGGAATCTAAGATCTTGAATGTAAGATTGTTGTTGGTAAGTATCCTTTCGATGGTGTAGTTCATTCTTTTCATCCTTTTTATTTAGTATACTCACCTTTCTATTATGGTTTTTAGGAGTGTTCCAAAGTCCCGATACTGTTCTCATATCATGGTATATTGGTAAGGAAAATAGGATAGGATTTTATATGTTATATGTTATCTTATGATTGATGTGTTATGCAATGTTATATTATGTATGTTGGTAGACTTGGGCATATGACTTGTATAGCTAACAAGCCCTAATAAATTTATGGGCATATGACTTGCTTAGCTAGCAAACCCCACAAATCTAATGGGCATATGAGTTGATAAGTTAACAAGCCCCAAGTAATATAATGGCCATTGTAGTAGAATATGACATATGTTTATGATATAGTATATGTTTATGATATAGCATATGTTATGATCAAATTTTATGTATATGATTTATGTTGTTAGTTTTTCCTTGCTGGGCATTAGGCTCATTCCTTTATGTTTATATGTGCAGGAAAATAGCTATGGCGGTGGAAAGGTTCTTGGCAGCTTGGGGGTTGTATAAGGAGGCTGGATGGAATCAATGGACTGAGCGTTCGATTAGAGGATGAAGTCTTTAAGTCTTTAAATTATGATTTCCATGTATTATTTTCCGCACTTGATTTTGTAATCCATTTGTTTAAGTTATGTTTTGCTTTATTTTCAAAACAATGGGATCCCATATCCTAAGTAAAGTATTTATGTATTCAAACCTTTTTCTTTATATAATAAAGTTATGATGTTTTCATATGTATGTTTTCTTATGATTAGTATAGTAGTTATTAATGGTCTAAGGTCTAGAATAGTTGGGTCGTTACAATAGTAACCCTAGCAGCTTGAAGGCTTTGAACACAACTTGAAGAATGAGAGAAATGGCTGGGTACTATGTCCTATTTATAGAGTTCAAGGAGTGAACTACCTCCTTTTAGCTTGAATAAAAATAATGAGTATTAATTGAAAAATATTTGAATATTCGTTCAACAGAGGCTGAAGACTCGGTCAAAACGTTTAGAGGCTAGTCAAGTGGTGAAGGAATGAATTGAGCTCGGTTTCAAAAATGTTTGAAAATATAGCCCTAGAGCCGATATATCACCCATTATAGGCGATATATCGCCTGGGCTTATGCCCCGAGTGCTCATCGATTCGTTTGTGCGAAGATCACGTGTTTTTCATATTCCCCGTGTGGCGATACATCGACTCCTAGGCTGCGATATATCGGCATACGTGAATATATCGGCATAATTAAATTGATTAATCAGGTTTGACTGAGTAATACGAAATTCCAGCAAGTTCTGGAAGGGTCTAAAGCTTCTAGAAACTTCTATTTTTGAATTATCCACTTAAATATGCTTAATTTCTCAAAAAAACAAGATTGTGACAAATGTCATGCTCTTAATGGTCTTAGAAGGTTCTATAGTTTTCTAGAACTTTCTTTTATTTAAACTATAATTAAATCCTTAAATAAACCTGCACACGACAAGTGTCATGCTCTTATTAATCCTATCTAAACCTTATAGTATAATAAATGACATCTTTATAATCAGCTATATAAATCAAACCTTATGCTATAATTAATATTCTTAAACTATAGGTTAAACTTATAAAATCTACAAGTTTTGCTATGAGTGTTCAACTAAGTCCCGACTTGAACCAAAATCCATAGTACTCAACATACTATAACTACTACTAGCTATTATTACTACTACTATCTAACTAGCTAGGTAAACATTCTGGGACTCTACAGAAAGGCTCGACTTATAAGTCAAGGCTTATCTATGATATCTGATTAAAAATTCAGCTTATTAGTCGAGGATATATCTGGTTACAAGGCTTAGCTTAAAAGTTGAGGGTTTACAAGGCTTGACTTATGAGTCAAGGATGGAAATAGCGTGCTGAACAATGACCGATGTGGTTAAGCTAACCTGGAAGAAGGATATACACTTGAACGACCCTATGGCTACCTAAAATAATAAGCGCCAGGTAAGCTTGGCCAGCTCTAAGGCTGGTTATACAGGGAATTGGATAATGGGCCATGGCATGGCTTTATATTCACTTATCTGGATTGATTGCATGCACAAGTAGAGTTATTACTGCTAGGCATGCTAATTATGATTATGTGATATGATGATTTACTGATTATGAGCATGGTTATGTTTGCTTGCTGAGCCTTAGCTCACGGGTGCTAAATGGTGCAGGTAAAGGAAAAGAAAAACTGGACCAGCCATGAGTTGGAGAGTTTCAGGGGCAGGGTGTACATATGCGGTCTGCTCGACCGCTATGTCTGAGGGTATCAATTGGAACTAGGGTTGGACCCTGATTTTTCCGCTTAGGTCGGCTTTTGTATTCATTTTGAGTTTGTAACAGTTTTAAATTCCGTTGGGATCCCATGTATTGCACTCAAACTCTTTTAATGAAATTTTTAGTACCTAGACTTGTGACCAAAATTTTTAGTACCTAGACATATGGTTAGGTTCAATTACACTGTAACGACCCGAATAATTCTAAGACCTCGGACCATTAAAAACTACTAAGACATAGCTACTATTTTGGAATACATACATAAAAATATTAGAACTTTATTATAAATCCAAAATACGGTACGAAATACGAAATATGGGATCCCATCGTTATTTACATAAAAATATAAATATAAACTTTAATTAATTGTTTAAAGACTAAGTGCGGAAATACATAAGAACATAAATTAAAAGACTTGAACCAACGTCATCCTCGATCTTCCAACAGTCCATTAAATCAATCCTTCCCTAATACACATGCCAAGCTGCCATGAATCCATCCCGTCTTCCAAGTTCATTTTCCTGCACCATCTAAAATAAAAGGAATGAGCCTAATGCCCAACAAGGAAAATCTATTAAAAACATATATCATAAATCATAAGACTATATCATAAAACATATGACGTAAAAACGTATATCATATAGGACTGCAATATTAATGCCATTAAATCATTACCGTAGTATGTGATGAAACCATCTAGGTCCTCAGTCTACTAATCGAGGTACGTTAGATCACAAAATAGTATATGATAACCCTAAGCGACTATATCTAAGCAACTATAAACCCCAAGCGACTATAAGCATATTCATACATATATACATAGCACATAACATATCATATCATATAAACATATCATAACACATATAATCTAACTTATTTTCCTTACCAAAAACTGGGATATTGGAGACAAGAACGAGAATGGAAAACTCCTAAAATGAACAATAAGAACCATGAGTTTCTAAAGAAATGGAGATGAAAAAGAGATCTAAACCATCAAGATAGAAACTTACTGAAGAACCTTAAGTTTCAAGAACTCAAACACCTAACCGAAATCCATAATGATGAGTTAGAATCTGAAAGAAAATGAAAGAAAATAAAAGAACTATGATGAACTAAATCTGAGGATAAGAATACCTTGATAGACTAGAACTTTGATCTACACCTCAATACCTAAATGTCACTCTATCTTACTTCCCAAGTGTTTATAAAGCTTAGATTGAAAAGCTTTTAAATCTCAAACCCTAGTGTTTTCTTTCTAGAATAAACTTAGCAGCTTGGAGCTTCTCAAGAATGCTTGAATAATGAATGAAATGGCTAAGTACTAGGTCCTATTTATAGAGTTCAAGGAGTGAAACTAACCCATTTTAAAATGAATAATAATTGAATAAATTTGAATTTTCGTTTCAATAGATGCCTAGAACTCAGTCAAAAACGTTCAAGAGCAAGTCCAAGTGGTTGAGGGCTGCTTCTAATTTAAATCCACAAAGTTTTAAAAATGGCTCCAAGAGCCAATATATCACCTACCCTAGGCGATATATCGCCCCTACCTATGCCCCAAGCTTTCGTGGTTTCGTTCATGCGAAGTCGATGTGTTTTCTGTATCTTCCGTAGGCGATGTATCAGCCCTATTGCTGCGATATATCGGCATACGATGATATTTTAAACATGTTTTTGCACACTTTCAGCATATGTGAAGTTTGTTAAAACAACTTTGACTGAGTAAAATGTAATCCTAACAACTGCTGGAAGGTTCTAGAGCTTCTAGATCTATCTTTTATTAATTTATTCATCCAAAATGCTTAAATCCTTAATAAACACACTTGTGACAAGTGTCACGCTCTTAATTATTCTATCTAAACCTTAGGTTATAATAAATTATATTTATAGGACCAACTATATTAATCAAACCTTATGTTATAATTAATATTTATAAACTATAGGTTAAACTTATAAAATTTATAACTGTTTCTATGAGTTTCCAACTAAATCATGGCTTGAACTAGCTACTACTACTACTACTGCTACAGCTAGCGCTACTGCTACTGCTACTACTGCTACTGCTACTACTGCTGCTACTGCTACTGCTACTACTACTGCTACTGCTACTACTGCTACTGCTGCTGCTGCTACTGTTGTTGCTGCTACTGCTACTGCTACTACTGCTACTGCTGCTGCTGCTGCTGCTACTGCTACTACTGCTACTGCTACTGCTACTGCTACTACTACTGCTACTGCTACTACTACTACTGCTGTTACTACTGCTGCTACTACTGCTATTGCTGCTACTACTGCTACTGCTGCTACTACTACTACTATTGCTGCTGCTCTACTACTAAGCACTATTTAATTACAAAGTGTAATGGTCCTAGATTAGGAGGATGTTACACAAGTGATGCATAGGTATCAAAGTAGTTATGCCTTCATTTTATCTTTTGGCCACCAACCTTGCCTTATAGGCTTGAATGATCCCATTAGTGCTGTATTTTCTTCTAAATACCTGCTTGCAACATATTGGCTTTGATCCTTATGGTAGATCAACAATCTCCTAAGTGTGGTTAGCCAAAATTGAATCCATCTCATCATTTATTGCCTCTTTCCAAAAGTTAGAGTCTCTTGAGTACATAGCTTCTTGGAAAGTTTTAGGATCATCCTCCACTTGAAGTACCATTCGATACTTCCAAGTGTCTCCCTTGTGATTTCCCTATACTAGTTTAAGAGTCTCCACTTGAGAGGTTTTATTTTGTGATCCACTATCTTTAATCATTTCACTTCTTTTAGGCATTATTGGTTGCTCTACAACCCTTGAAGGTAACTCCTCTTCAGTTCCTTTTAATGAGATCAACTCTTGAGGATTATTGTCACTATACAACAAATTCTCAAAGAACTTAACTTCTCTTGACTCAATTTTCACATTAGACTCCAAGTCTAATAGGCTATTGGCCTTACTATTTGAGACAGAGCCTATAAATACATTTAATGGCCCTTGGACCCAACTTGGTCATTTTAATCTTCGTGTTCTTGTAATAAGCAAGGCACCCCCATACTTTTTGATACCCTAGGTTGGGCATGTTTACTTTTCATATCTCATATGGTGAAATTTGATTCTTCTTTAAAGGAATCTGATTTAGAATATGACAAGGGGATAGGAAACGCAATACTCAAATTTGCATGTAATAGCATAGCCTTTATCATTTCACCATTTGTTCTATTCTTTCTTTCTGCAATACCAATTTTTTGGGGTGCATAAGGGGTTGTACATTCACGTATTATACCATGCATCTCACAAAACACATTGAATTCATTGGAAAAGTATTCACCACCCCTTATAACTTCTAATCCCTTTAATTTTCTTTTTCAATTGATTTTCAACTTATGCTTTATAGATTTTAAACATGCTAAAGGTCTCATCCTTATTCTTGAGCAAGTACACATATGTGAATCTAGAAAAATACTCAATAAAGGTTGTTTACCGAGGTTTTCGGAAACCACACTAATGAATATTAGCTAAGAATAAAGATATAGAATGTAGAAGATTAATACAGGATTTTTACGTGGTTGGGGCGTTAATAAGCCTTAGTCCACGAGTCAGTTGTATTAGAGCTTGGAAAGTCTTTTACAATGGAGTTTCTCTCTATTTTTTGACAGAGTAACTGTATCTCAGTTGAAGAGAGGTCCTTTTTCCAGTGTTCTATCGCCTATATTTATAGGCCCGGCGGAACACGGGATCTGGGCCGGGTATGACCCGGGCCCATAAAAGATGTGAATGCTCTTGGCTTCTCTGGTGGAAGCCCAATAGAAAAGATAAAACATACATAAATTCAAGACTAGTTAAGTCCCAACAGGGCGGCCCACGAACTATGTTTCGCCCAACAAAACGGTGCTTTTGGTCTGGACACTTCGAGTAACAAGGCTGATTCAGGGGACCAAACCAATCAGAGTACTTGTCAGTGCAGGTCTGAAACAGTGGCGTGCAATCCCGAGGTGGCCTTTTCTGCAGGTGAAAAGTGGGGACAACCCCCACGCATCGTGGGGCGGCTTCAGGGTCACGGATGATTTTCCCTACAAACAGGGAGGACCTGATCTGGGTTCGTTTACCTTTGTCCCTCTTCATTTACCACAGGCCCGAACCGTTTACCAAGATCCGAGACTGTTTTACATGTACTTCAGCGGGGATCCGAGCTCTGTACGTCTCTCGGACAACTGTCTTGGATCACCATCCCGGACACCGTCCCGGGCCCAGAATTGCACTAGGGCCGTGCCCCTTGGATATTCCCGTGCCAAGCGGGCTTGGGCCGGGACTACATTTGAATGCCCAGGCCTTGGGCCTAGACCACCGTCCTGGGCCCACGTCAAAAAATAGGGATAACATTTACCCCCCAAGCCATCGCCTGGGACCGCCAGGTTAAGGCTTGCCTTGCTCCCGAGCGCTCCACGGTCGTCTTCCCAGTTCCTTCTTGAACTCGTGGGTCCGTGACATAGGGCAGTGACGTTGGCCGTATAATGGCCCGAACCATTTACCAGTGTCCGGGTACGTTTACCTAAGTCCCGCTTCGTGGCAGGGGAACACGTGTCACTAGGTGATTTTTGGATGGATGGGTCTCGACCTTGAAAGGTCACATAGCCACCTCAAGGGTCGCTAGGCCTAGGCTGGTGTGTCAGCACAGATCTCGAAGCGTCCCATCCGCATGGGGGTTGTAACGCCCTACTACCTTAGAGCCGTTACTAAGTGAGTTTAAAATGTGCAATTAACTCGCTCAGCGTGGTTTTTAGAACAAAAGTGTGATTAAACAAAAAGACAAGGCTGTAATCTTTAAAAGTACTTCATCTCACTAAAAGTTCCAGTAGTTTAACATTTGGGATCCCAAAATGATGTTTGTAAACTATTTACAACTCAAAATAGATACACAGTTGACAAATTATCAAAAAACAGAGTTTAGTACAGCCATTTCTCAAAAATGCCCCCAACCCAAGTGGTTGGGTAGGCCAAACATGTACGCGCCGCCCCCACGCTCTCCGTACTCATGGCTGGTTGACTTTCTCTTTGCCCTTATCTGCAACACAGAGCACCTGTGAGCCGAAGCCCAACAAGAAAACTCAAACAATACATAGCAGATGCATAATATACAGTCACCATAGCAGATAGCTCATATCTAGTCAGACAGTCCATAAAATCTAACACATATACGGCCATGCCGTCCCAGAAGCGTTACCAAAGCCTGGGATCTCGGTCTACACCGTAAGGATATCCCATGTATCCATCGGGGTCTCACCCTAACCACGAGCACTCCATGTGCTAAGTGGTATTCCCGGCCCCACTGCCGTTCTCGGCCTTCGCTGTTCCTGGCCCTTCGCCGTTCATTATGCTATTTCCACATTTAGCATTCTCAAATAACAATCAAATATATAATCAATCATTTAATGCTACATCCTAGCAATAATACAATCTAGGGCCGCGCCCTGCAACAAAACTATGGGCCCAAGCCTTACTCTACGGGTGCTACAGTTTTCTTACCTGTATCCCAAGCTTTCCGATGCACCAAGGCCGCGAGCACGGTCCTCTAACTCAAGCCTCTCCAAAGACATAGTCAAAACACATATAAACACCCTTTAATGCTAACCAATCCAAAACCACTTCCCGGGGCCAATCCCACACTCTCGGAATCCCCAAATTCCTAAAACAATACATCGGAAACATCCCTCGAACCCCTGGAGCAAAAGCTCAAAATTGTAAAATTCCATGTTCTGAAAATGGCCTAGCACCGCGGCGCTACCCTAGAGGGTTGCAGCGCCCAGCAAGTCAGAGAGCACTCCCCCTTCCCAGAAACAGCCTCGCGCCGCGGCGCTCCTTCGCGAACCCAGAAATCTGGGTTTTACCCTGCGTTTTTCCCCGAGCTAAACCACTCCAAATCATCCCAAACAAGTACCTAGGCCCCAAAACCAATTCAAAACCCCAAATGAACCCTTAACAACCTATAAACATCATAAACAAACTCAATCACACAATCACACCCAAAAATCCACTCTTGGGTTTCAAATTTCAGAAACCTAAACTATGGCTTCTAAGACTTAAACCATAGCTTGAAAAATATGAACCTTACTTTTAAAATCTTAAACCAAATCAGAGACAAGATGTAAACATGTTTGAACTCTTACCTCAATCAAGAATCTGGCTTGATCCCCTTCTCAATTCCAGCCTCCAATCTCTTTCCTCTTGATTATCCTAGTTGAATTCCAAGTAAAACCAGCCATTCCCCCTTTAGATTCCCACACTCAATCTCTGAAAATTCAAACTTAAATTCAACAAAAACAGAGCTCAAACTCTTACCTCTGAAAAATTTTGGCCTAAGCTTGATCTTGGTTACTTCAAACCTCTTGATTCTCCTCCTAAGACTCAGATTCAGCCTCCTTCTTCAGCTCCTCTTTTGCTCTATGTCTAGGTCTCAAAGTTTAGCATAAACCAACTATCACCAAGTATAATACGTAAATTCCTTTTTCCTTCTGCTGAAGGTTATCTATCCTGTCAAATGACTATTCCACCCTTCCTCAAATATCCCTTCCTAACTAAACCTCAAGGCCCTTTTTTGTCATTTCATTTTTATTACTATTCTACCACTTTTCATTACAACTTGTTACTCTCAGCAGTTACTAATGGTTACCCAGGTTACTCAATCACCAATAACCATTAACCACAAACCCTCAACTCAACTCACAAAATTCCCCAAAGTACCCCTAGGCTCCTCCTGAGCTGGGTATAAAATCTCGTTGTGACTTTTGAGTTATCTAGCTCTCTAGGACCGTCTCGGCATGTGTATCACATTAATATCACCACACCCACGTGGTACAAATCACATAATACAATTATCTCATTTATGCCCTCAACGGGCTAAAATTACCAATTTACCCTTATCATGCAAATGGGGCCTACTTGCACACTTATACCACCTAAACATGCATTCTAATCACATATTCATTTAAATTCATATATTATCATATTATTTCACTTATTGCCCTCCAGGCACGCTAATCAAGATCCTAAACCTTATTAGCAACTTGGGGTGTTACAATTATCCCCTCCTTACAAGAATTTCATCCTCGAAATTACCTGAATAACTCGGGATGCCACTCCCGCATATCAGACTCAAGCTCCCACATTGCCTCTTCAACCTTGCTGTTTCTCCACAGCACTTTAACCAAGGCGATGGTCTTGCTCCGCAAGACTTTGTCCTTCCTATCAAGGATCTGAACAAGCTTCTCCTCATATGATAAATCCTGATCCAACTCCAAGTTCTCATGGCTCAACACATGAGTAGTATCTGATATATATTTTCGAAGCATGGGCACATGAAACACGTCATGAACCCCTGATAGAGCTGGAGGCATTGCTAGTCTGTAAGCTACCTCACCAACTCGCTCCAGAACCTCAAAGGGGCCAACAAACCTGGGACTCAGCTTGCCCCGAACACCGAATCGTTTCACTCCTCTCAGGGGTGAAACCCTGAGGAACACATGTTCGCCGACCTGAAACTCCACTTTCCTGCGTCTCAGATCTGAGTAACTCTTCTGACGACTCTGGGAGGCGAGCATACGAGCTCTAATCTTCTCAATTGCCTCATTGGTCCTCTGAACCATCTCAGGACCTAAATATCTTCTCTCACCGGTCTCATCCCAATGTATCGGTGACCTGCACTTTCTTCCATACAGCATCTCATACGGAGCTACTCCAATAGGCGCTTGATAGCTATTGTTATATGGGAATTCAATCAATGGGAGATATCTACTCCAAGATCCCCCAAAATCTAGTACACAGGTTCGTAACATGTCCTCCAGCATCTGAATTGTCCTCTCAGACTGTCCATCTGTCTGAGGATGGTAAGCAGTAGTGAACCGAAACTATGTGCCCATTGCTCTCCCAAAACTTGGAGGTGAAGGTGGGGTCTCTGTCGGATACTATCGACCTCGGAGCCCCATGAAGTCAGACAATTTCCTTTACATAAAGCTCAGCATACTGCTCCACAGTATAAGTTGTTCTCACAGGTAAAAAGGTGGGCGGACTTAGTATACCTGTCTACAATCACCCACACCGAATCATGCTGACCCACGGTCTTCGGTAATCCAACCACAAAGTCCATCGCAATATCCTCCCATTTCCATTCAGGAATCCCTAGAGGCTGCAACAACCCTGCTGGCCTCTGATGTTCAGCCTTAATCCGCTGACAAGTTAGGCACCTTGCCACATAGTCTACCACATCCCTCTTCATGCCTGACCACCAGTACAAAACTTTCAAATCTTGGTACATCTTTGTAGTACCCGGGTGTAAAGAGTAGGGAGTGGTGTGAGCCTCATCTAGAATCTCTCGTCGAATATCTAGATCAATCAGAACACAAATCCGTCCTTTGTACCTCAACAGGCCCATCTCTGAGATAGAGAAGTCCTCAGTCGTTCCAGCCAGGACATTCTCCCTACGTTCAACTAATTGGGGATCCTTTCCCTGTGCTTCCTTAATCCTCTCAAGGAGCGTGGACTGGAGAGTTATGTTGGCTAACCTACCAACCACTAACTCTATACCTGCTCTGGCCATCTCCTCAGCTAGTATGTCTGATATCTGCCTCGAACTAAACAACTGACCTGGGCCCTTCCGGCTCAATGCATCAGCCACTACATTAGCCTTCCCAGGATGGTATAAAATGTCACAATCGTAATCCTTTACCAACTCTAGCCACCTCCTTTGGCGCATATTCAGATCTTTTTGGGTAAATAAATACTTTAAACTCTTGTGGTCAGTGTATATCTCGCACTTTTCACCATACAGATAATGCCTCCACACCTTAAGCGCGAATACCACTGCAGCTAGTTCCAGGTCATGTGTGGGATATCTCTATTCATACTCCTTTAACTGTCTTGATGCATAGGCTATCACTTTCCCAGCTTGCATCAACACACATCCTTAACCCTGTCTAGAAGCATCACAATAAACCACGAACTTCACATTGTCTGTCGGCAGGCTCAACACTAGTGCAGTAATCAACCGCCGCTTCAACTCCTTAAAGCTATTCTCACACCGATCTGTCCACACATACTTAGTCTTTTTTCTTGTCAACTCTGTTAATGGGGTAGCAATTCTGGAGAACCCCTCTACAAATCGCCGGTAGTACCCTGCTAATCCAAGAAAGCTTCTGACCTCAGGAACACTGCTTGGTCTAGGCCAATCTCTCACTGCCTCTAACTTACTTGGGTCAACCAGTATCCCCTCCTTACTAACGATATGGCCCAGAAATGTAACTTGCGTTAACTAGAGCTCACACTTGCTAAACTTAGCGTATAACTTGTGCTCTCTCAGTCGCTGTAACACCAGGCGTAGATGATGCTCGTGCTCTGTCTCTGACTGGGAGTACACCAGTATATCATCGATGAACACAATCGCAAAATTATCCAGGTAGTCCTTGAAAATTCTATTCATCATATCCATGAAAGCTGCTGGGGCATTGGTTAATCCAAAGGACATAACCAGAAATTCATAATGCCCGTACCTTGTCCGAAAAGCTGTCTTCGGTATGTCCTCCTCTTTAATTCTTAACTGATGATAGCCTGACCGAAGATTGATCTTTGAAAACACCGTACTCCCCTGAAGCTGATCGAATAGATCATCAATCCTAGGCAGTGGATACTTGTTCTTAATGGTCAGCTTATTCAATTCCCTATAATCAATGCATATCCTAAGTGACCCATCCTTCTTCTTAACAAATAACACTGGAGCACCCCATGGCGAGTAACTCGGTCTGATGAACCTCAAATCCAATAACTCCTATAATTGAATCTTCAATTCTTTTAACTCTGCCGGAACCATTCTATAAGGTGCCCTGGAAACTGGCTCCACCCCCGGTGCTAATTCTATGACGAACTCAATCTCTCGCTGTGGCAGCAACCTCGGCAAGTCCGCTGGTAATAAGTCTGGAAACTCACATACCAATCTGGTTTCACTCGATCCCACTGTCACCACCTTAGAAGTATCTACAACACTCGCTAGGAATCCTATGCAGCCTTCCTGCATCAGGTCCCTAGCCTTCAGTGCTGAAATCATAGGCGCTCGCGGTTCATTCACCGTCCCCACAAATACAAAAGGCACCTCACCTTCTGGTTCAAAAGTCACCATATGTCGCTTGCAATCAATCGTTGCTCCATATCTCATTAACCAATCCATCCCTAATATCATATCAAAATCATCCATATCTAATTCAACCAGATCAACAAACAGTTCCCTACCATCTATCTCTACTGGTAATGCTCTAACCCATCTCCTAGAGACTACCAGTTCTCCTGTTGGCAACAAAGTCTGAAAATTCCTAGCATACACAATACTAGGTCTACAAAGCTGGTTTATCACCCTAGCAGATACAAATGAGTGGGTAGCCCCTGAATCAATCAATGTAGTATACAAAGAACCAGTGCTAGAGATCTGATCTGTCACAACTGAGAGACTAGCCTCCGCCTCAGTCTCTATCAAAGTGAATACCCTGGTGGGAGCGAGACTATCTCCCTGCTTTGGCTCTTCCTTCTTAGCTTGCGGGCAGTCTTTCTTTAGATGGTTGGCACTCCCACAGATGAAACATGTCCTAATCTGGCACTCACCCTGATGCCGTCGCCTGCATCGAGGACACATTGGAAAACTCCTCCAGTTGTCACCACTGCCCTGACGGCCACCAATAGAACCCCGCACTCTCCTATCAGAACTAGGAGGAGTAAATGAATCTGGAACCCTTCTTTTCTTTTCACTGGGGCCACTGCCCCGACTAGACCCAACAAAAGGAGGCACCGTCCTCCTAGCATCGCGTCTAATAGCGCTGTCCTTCCATATCTGATCCTCAGCCCTCTCTGCAGTAAGGGCCTTATCCACTGCTTGTGCATAAGTAGTAGTCTCTAGAATCAATGTAATATTCACATCACGGGCGATCATCACATTCAACCCCCGTATGAATCTATCCCTCCTGGGCGCATCTGTCGGCACTAAATCTGGCGCAAACTTCGCCAGTCTGTCGAATCTCAGGGCATACTCAGTAACTGATAACCTCTTTTGAGTCAGGTTGATAAACTCATCAACCTTCCCAGCTCGAACTTCTATACTGTAGTATTTCTCATTAAAGATACTCTTAAATTCTTCCCATGTCATGACTGCAACATTCCTCCGCTGACTCACCACATCCCACCAGATGCGGACATCCTCCCTAAGCATGTAGCTACCACAGGCTACTCTTTCACTTCCCTCGACCCTCATAAAGTCTAAGATCAAGGAAATCATGTTCATCCACTGCTCTGCCCGTAGTGGGTCCGATCCACCCTCAAAGGTAGGAGGTTGTTGCTTCCTGAATCTTTCGTACAAGGGTTCCCACCTATTCTTAGTCACAGGCTAAACCGGCACTGGCGCCACATTATGTTGTATTGGCAACCCTGTAACCTGTGAAGGGGCCTGTTGCCTCATCTAACAGAGTTCTTCCTCTGTTTTCTGCAGTCTAGCCTCCATTTCAGCCAATATCTGTTGCCAGTTCTGTGGGGCAGGTGGAGGGTCCTGACCCTGATTGTCATCCTCGGCTCTGCTGCCGCGGAGTCTAGATGATTGCCGAGGCATTACAACTATATTCCTGCAATCAGTGACACCGCTCATCAAGCATGATAACAAAATCCAATTCCACCTCCCATTCTCAATAATCAACCAAAATCAACAATCCCAATATAATACAAATAACATATAACACACAACGGGCCTTGCCCTGGCATCATGCATATGTTATTTCACTCGTCATGCTCTTTATAAACTAAGCAGGCAAACAAGGCATTCAAACACATAGTCAAGTATACTAATAAACCATACCAATCAACCCTGAGTCGAGCTTTTCAGTGGCAGCATGCGTACATGTTCGGTCTGGCTTTGATACCAAGTTGTAACGCCCTACTACCTTAGATTCGTTACTAAGTGAGTTTAAAATGTGCAATTAACTCGCTCAGCGAGGTTTTTAGAACAAAAGTGTGATTAAACAAAAAGACAAGGCTGTAATCTTTAAAAGTACTTCATTTCACTAAAAGTTCTAGTAGTTTAACATTTGGGATCCCAAAATGAGGTTTGTAAACTATTTACAACTCAAAATAGATACACAGTTGACAAATTATCAAAAACAGAGTTTAGTACAACCATTTCTCAAAAATGCTCCCAACCCAAGCGGTCGGGTAGGCCAAACATGTACGCGCTGCCCCCACGCTCTCCGTACTCATGGCTAGTTGACTTTCTCTTTGCCCTTACCTGCAACACAGAGCACCCGTGAGTCGAAGCCCAGCAAGAAAACTCAAACAATACATAGCAGATGCATAATATAAAGTCACCACATCAGATAGCTCATATCTAGTCAGACAGTCCATAAAATCTAACACATATACGGCCATGTCGTCCAAGAAGCGTTACCAAAGCCTGGGATCTCGGTCTACACTGTAAGGATATCCCATGTATCCATCAGGGTCTCACCCTAACCACGAGCACTCCATGTGCTAAGTGGTATTCCCGACCCCACTGCCGTTCTCGGCCCTTCGCCGTTCCCGGCCCTTCGTCGTTCATTATGCTATTTCCACATTTAGAATTCTCAAATAACAATCAAATATATAATCAATCATTTAATGCTACATCCTATCAATAATACAATCTAGGGCCGCGCCCTGCAACAAAACTATGGGCCCAAGCCCTACTCTACAGGTGCTACAGTTTTCTTACCTGTATCCCGAGCTTTCCGATGCACCAAGGGCGCGAGCACGATCCTCTAACTCGAGCCTCTCCAAAGACCTAGTCACAACACATATAAACACCCTTTAATGCTAACCAATCCAAAACCACTTCCCGGGGCCAATCCCACACTCTCGGAATCCCCAAATTCCTAAAACAATACATCGGAAACATCCCCTGAACCCCCGGAGCAAAAGCTCAAAATTGCAAAATTCCATGTTCTGAAAATGGCCTAGCGCCGCGGCGCTGCCCTAGAGGGCCGCGGTGCCCAGCAAGTCAGAGAGCACTCCCTCTTCCCAGAAACAGCCTCGCGCCGCGGCGCTCCTTCGCGAACCCAGAAATCTGGGTTTTCCCTTGCGTTTTTCCCCGAGCTAAACCACTCCAAATCATCCCAAACAAGTACCTAGGCCCCAAAACCAATTCAAAACCCCAAATGAACCCTTAACAACCTATAAACATCATAAACAAACTCAATCACACAATCACACCCAAAAATCCACTCTTGGGTTTCAAATTTCAGAAACCTAAACTATGGCTTCTAAGACTTAAACTATAGCTTGAAAAATATGAACCTTACTTTTAAAATCTTAAACCAAATCAGAGACAAGATGTAAACATGTTTGAACTCTTACCTCAATCAAGAATCTGGCTTGATCCCCTTCTCAATTCCAGCCTCCAATCTCTTTCCTCTTGATTATCCTAGTTGAATTCCAAGTAAAGCCAGCCATTCCCCCTTTAGATTCCCACACTCAATCTCTGAAAATTCAAACTTAAATTCAACAAAAACAGAGCTCAAACTCTTACCTCTGAACAATTTTGGCCTAAGCTTGATCTTGGTTACTTCAAACCTCTTGATTCTCCTCCTAAGACTCAGATTCAACCTCCTTCTTCAGCTCCTCGTTTGCTCTATCTCTAGGTCTCGAAGTTTAGCATAAACCAACTATCACCAAGTATAATACGTAAATTCCTTTTTCCTTCTACTGAAGGTTATCTATCCTGTCAAATGACTATTCCACCCTTCCTCAAATATCCCTTCCTAACTAAACCTCAAGGCCCTTTTTTGTCATTTCATTTCTATTACTATTCTACCACTTTTCATTACAACTTGTTACTCTCAGCAGTTACTAATGGTTACCCAGGTTACTCAATCACCAATAACCATTAACCACAAACCCTCAACTCAACTCACAAAATTCCCCAAAGTACCCCTAGGCTCCTCCTGAGCCGGGTATAAAATCCCGTTGTGACTTTTGAGTTATCTAGCTCTGTAGGACCGTCTCGGCATGTGCATCACATTAATATCACTACACCCACGTGGTACAAATCACATAATACAATTAGCACATTTATGCCCTCAACGGGCTAAAATTACCAATTTATTCCTATCATGCAAACGGGGCCTACTTACACACTTATACCACCTAAACATGCATTCTAATCACATATTCATTTAAATTCATATATTATCATATTAATTCACTTATTGCCCTCCAGGCACGCTAATTAAGACCCTAAACCTTATTAGCAACTTGGGGTGTTACAGGGGTCCATCATTAATACTTCTGGGTTGATGTGGACCGTAGGATGGGGCGACCTTTGGCATCTGCCCCTCCTGGACCGTTAGATCTGAGGTGGCGAGGATCCACCTTCAGAGGGCTCATAAATGTCCTTGCATGGCTTTGGACCATTCGATGGGGAGATACCTGTCCGTAGGATCAGAGGCTAGGATTTGGGCCTTTATAAATATCCCACAGATACTCATTTGACATTTTTACAGTCTCGAGCCATTCCAAGAACTACTAAGCTTTTTCCTAAGCTTTGCATGTTCGATATCGCCGGCGACATCAACGTTGCTTGCTAACTCTATGTCGTCGCTTATTGCCCACGGCCCCAGCGTCTGCCCATCCGCCAGAGAACGCGTCCTAGGTCTGTTCTATCGATGAATTGCTGAATCGGCTTCACCATTTCAAGAACAAAGTTCTGCTGCTCTTACCGTCGGACAACCACCATCTTCTACGGCCAAAAACTCGCAGTAAGTCCTTCTGACCTTCTTGATGAATATATGAACTTAGGCTGCTCTTTTAATTCACATGTTTAGGCTGCTAGACCCTGATTACGTTTAGGAGTTGTTAGGAAGACCGCCTGATTCGGATTGCTCCGTATTCGGATGCTTCCTGGATAGATGGTGGAGCCTTAGTAGCTCTTTCTCCACTCCTGATCGGGGTCTCGTGGTTCCTTGGTGATCCCAGCCCCGATCCACAGGGGCTCCAAGCAGTCCTTAGGAGACCCCCCGTACCTTAACTGACTTCCTTGGGTTTAGGTACTGACTGCTTGGCTTTCTTTCTTTGTTCCCAGATCATCAACTATGACAACGGGCGTCACTCTCCATTCCGAGGAAGAAGTCAACAGGGCCCCGATCATCATCTCTGGGTCCCGGACACACAAGGTTAATAGGTGGGAAATGGACGTGGCGCCCAACCTGTTCCGGAATTACCGGATGACGTACCTCCTGGAGAAGCGTCTAGGCATAGAATCCACCCCCGGACTCTTCTACAACCGCATGGCCAGGATCGAGGAGCAGGCGCACACGTCCGTAGAGGGGTTCGGGGCCTGGAGCATCAGCCACATCAGCGCGGGAGCCATGCTCCCGCTCCACGACTACTTCGTGCGATTCCTGACGTATGTGGGGATCGCGCCGTTCCAACTCCTGCTGCAAGCGTACCGGCTACTCACGGGATGGCGAGTGTTTTGCATCGCGCAGGAGATCGCGGAGCCGACCCCTGCAAAATTCTTATATTTCTACAAGTTGGAGCTGCAGGTCAATGTCAAGGACAAAACCTTGGACGGCTTCTACAGACTGAAGCTACGAAGTAGCTACCCCGCTCCCACCAGCTCCTGGAAGCATCCCCCAGACGTCCGTCATTACTGGTTTATGACGTCCGGGTTCCTCGTGGAGAAGAACCCTACACTGCTGCTGGATTTCCAGTGAGTGGGTAAGTGCTTCCCCGATCCTTTTTCTCATTTTTATTCTCTTTTTCTCTGTTTCTCATCATGTTCCTCCGGGTGGCAGGACCTTTTGCTCAAACTCCCCTCACCAAGTTCATCATGGAATGGAGGAAGTTCTACTCCGGGTTGAGCGCGGAGGACCTGGATGTAGGCGGATACGTCAACACGAACAACCTCCGAGTGGTCAGGATGCTCGCGGCCACCCAAACCATCATCATCCCGAACCTTCGGGGAATCGCCTGCGAGAAGAACGTCATCATCCGGGAACAATTGGCCTTGGACCACATTGCAAAAGTGGAGAAAGCGGCGCGAGCGGATGCGGCCCAGCGCTAGAAGGACCAGGCCCAGACGGAGGCGGTCACTTCGGAGGAGCTGGAGCAGCTCTTCGAGGATGCCCTACCGAACACGGGGACTCCCGGGGCTAGCGTATTGGGGCGAGGTAACTCCCCTTTAATCTTGACTTATGCTCCCCAAGTAGGGGACTTAGCTAGGGATAGGCTAGTACTCCAAGGCCCCGCGTTCGCGGCTGACGGGGAGACGAGACCTTCGACTCCCGTCCCTGTAGGCTCAAAGGTCCTTATGTTCTTATCCGGGTTCCTTCAGTATGGGAATTTCCTGAACCTGGACAACATGGGGGATCGAGTTCATTCCTTCACTTTAGAGGAGTTGAGTCACGCCCGGGGCATAGATGAGGGTTTTTCCTGGGTCATGATTAGTTCTGATATTTATTATATATTTTTTTTGTTTGGTTTGCCATACTAATTCCCTTTTCTGTGCTTTTACAGGAGACTCCGGTATGTCTACTCTCGCCAGCGAAATGAGGCGGCTCCTCAAGGACAGGGTGGCCAGGAAAGCTGCCAAGAAGGCAAACGAGGCGACGGGCTCAGAGCCCAGCCTCAACAAGGAAGTGTCCGGGACAAAACTTCCTCTCGATGGGGGAACCCTTTCCGCGCTCCCCATTCAAGCCGTGGAGCCGACTGTAGTCTCCGACCCTGCCCAAAACCCGGTGATAGACTTGGAGGCGGGTGCAGTGGCTAGCCAAAGTTCTGGAAAAAGGGGCCTGGAAGCCGGCGCTGAGGAGGCCAACACCGGGAAGAGGCCCCGGCTGAGGCGGGCTGGCTCGGCCGACGAGTCGTACGGCGAGTCGTACGGCGAGAGTCGACTCACCGCAAAGGAGGTCCCCGCCCTACCAGTTCTCCCCATACGTCCGACTCTTCTCGAGGAGGATGAGTCCGTTGTGCAGGATGAGCAGTCCCGGCTGATCAACCGGACTTGGGAAAATGGTCGAGGCTGGAGGGACGAAACGTACAGGGCCCTGACGATCCGCCGTCAGGTGGAATTTGCGAAGCGTCCTGTGGCGTTCAGCATCCCTCAGCCGATCGTGGATCGGCCAGCCGTCGAAATGGGCTTCCGCCCTAAGCTCGGGCAAGACACGTGTAACGACCCAAAATCGCTAATAAGGCTTAAGGGCCTTGATTAGTGTGCCAGGAGGGCATTAATGGAATAATTGTGATTTAATGAGTAATTATATGTTTAATAATGTTTATATGATAATTGATTATATTATGTGGTAATATGATATTAAATATGTGATATATGTGAGAACCACATTATTATGTGGACAGGTTCGCTGAGCATGACTCAAGACGATTCTAGGGTCAGATAGCGGGAAAAGTCACAACGGGGTTTAAGATGTGACTTTGGATAAGTCGGGGGTATATTTAGATAGCGGGTAGCGATTTGGATTATCGGGTCAAGAAAATAAATATATGGAGATATATTTGAGGTTAGGATGTCTAGGCGGGTATATTGGGGGATTTTACCATTTTGGCCTCGGGGACGGTTCCGGCACCCTGAGCCTCGGGATTAACTTAACAGATAAGTTAGACATAAAGAAGCTTTTAGAAGAAAAACACAAACCGACTAAACACTTTACCTCAGCTCACTCTCACACTTAAGGAAAAACAAAGGGGAGGAAAGGGAACACAGAAAACTAAGGGGAACAAGCTGAAATTTCTGGAATTTTTGGTGAGGATTTGGAGGTTTAGCTCAGGAGTAAATCAAGAACTAAAACAGGGATTAAGGTAAGCATCTAACTCTATTTTTTGTGGTTGAATTATGAGTTTTAGTTGGGTTTTGGTTAAATGTTGAAACAAGTATAGTTTTGATGTTCTAAGGCAGAATTAAGAGGGAAAACTTAGGGACTTAGCTTGGTTATGGCTTGGTGAGGTGATTCAACAGCTAAGGTAAGTCTCAACTCCTGGTTAAGAGGTTTTAAATTGAGTTTGAGTGGCTGGTTTGAGTGTTTATAGCACCTGGGTTTCAAAAATTGAAAGGAAGAGATTAGAGTGTGTTAGGCTGTGTCTTCTGTGGAATTATGCTGTTTAGATCATGCCAAAGGAGTTGGGAATCTGTGGGATGGTTTTAGGTGAGGTTTCAGACTTAAAAATGGTGTAAATTCTGGGTTCGAAAGGGAGGGCTGCGACTCTGTTCTAGAGCGCTGCGGCCCTAGCATGCAAATGAGCCAAGAAGGCTCGGCCAAGGGGGAGCGCCACGGGACCCAAGGCAAGGGTCGCGGCATGTGTGTGGTTCAGCATGGGTGTTGGTTCTGTTTTAGGGAAGGGTCGCGGTTAGGCTTTGGGGGCCGCAGCCCTTGGTTGCACACATGAGTTTTTGAGGGTTTTAGGCACGGGAAAGTGGTCTAGTGTGCTCGGGATTGGTTTCACCACCATGCTTGGTGGAATTCGGATTCCCGGGAGTTAGTTTTATAACTGAGAACCTATATTTGAGTATTTATGAAACCCTATACTTTGGTTGTGACTGGGTGATAAAGGCTTAGGCTCGGGAATGGATTGTGCTTGAGAGGTGTTGCTCGTAATTCAATAATCGCACAGACTAAAGGTAAGAAAACTGCACCTGGTTGAATATATGTGACGGGACTAAGGGCTCCCTATTGTAAATTCTTGAAAAGATGGTATTAGGCCATGCAAGCCATTTAGTGAACCAACGGCCTAAGGGTGCCAAGGGTTTCACTAGCGCACAGGGCGCGGCTCGGCCACTGGTAGCCGAGGACAGCTTATTATGCACTGAGCTCAGTTTAAGCGGGCCGGAGTCAGTGGGTTAAACAGAGGGTGCGGCCTAAGTCGTCGGCCCTGAATATTATGTGATATGACTATTATATGTGATAAAGTGTATCTTGAGTTGGATTGCTCGTGCTGAATATCTGTTGAGAATTATATGATGGGAATACATGCTTATTGAACTAAATGTCTGTTATTACTGTTTGAGTTGTTTATATTGTTTTCTTGCTGGGCCTTGGTTCACGGGTGCTATGTGGTGCAGGTAAAGGCAAGGGCAAAGTAGATCAGCCTTGATTGGAGAGCTCAGCGAGCAGAATGTACATAGCCAGGTGCTCGGCCGCCACGGTTGAGATCTAAGCAAGGACATGGAGCCTAAAGACTATCTGTTTTGCCTTAGTATGGCTAGTTGATATTCATGTATTTTTGGGAGTTTGTAAACTTGTTCTAACTTTGTTTTTATATGCGATCCCATGTTTACTACAGTTTGAGTATATGAAATTAGTCTTTTGAGACCAAAACTCTTTTTAATCTTAGCTTTTACATGTCTAGTGACACGTTTTCAAAGTATTGACTTGATTAGCAAGTCCTGCACCTTTATAAGTACACAGTGTAACGGTCTTGGCTATCCAGGGCGTTACAGCATGGCCCCCCTGGCGGCTGACCTGTTGGACCAGGTGGGGAACACAATGTCCAACCTCCAGCTCAAGCGGTACGCCACGATAGCCAACTCGGACGTGGTGTTCATCTCCCAGGCGCTCCACCACCAGGCCACTGCGGTAAGTTTTACTTATCTTTTGCATTCCCCTTATTACTTGTTGATAAGGATTTTTCCTAACTTTTCTTTGATCCAGGTTGATCTGGTGTCCCATCGGAGTGCCGATCTGGTGGCCGAGCTAGCCATGAAGATGGAGACGGCCAAGCTGGAGCTGGAGGCAGCCGTGAATCAGAGGGAGACCACCAAGGGGGCCCTTGGCCGGGAGATGGCCCAGGCCCGGGCAGATCGTGAGGAGTTCGACCGCGTCAAGGCTAGACTGGAAGACGCTTTGTCCCGGAGGGGAAAAGAGGCCGACGAGAGGGCAACATTCTGGAGGCGGTCGCGACTCAGTCGGTCAGGGACAAGGAGGAGATCCAGACCTTGAAGGCCCGGGTCTGTGAACTGGGCGATTCTCTCCTCGAGGAGAAGGCAGCGCATGAAGCATCCCGCCGCGCAAAAGAGGAGGTGGAGGGCATGCTGGAGGTCACCTTCGAGGAGGCCATCTACATGGCTTGGTGCAAGGACAAGAGTATGAACCTCCTGGTCTTCCTCGGTCCGGAATCGAAGTGGGCCGAATTCGAGGCCAAGGAGAAGGAAGACGTGGAAATCCTGGGGGATGAAGCCTAGGCCCGGATCCTCACTTTGTCTCCTCTACCTCTTTTCTCTCTAATTTTGTTTAACTTTTTCGAACGCGTACGCGTCCAAAACACTATGTTGCTTTCTCCAGTTTTTATATACAATTTTTTTTTGTTATTCCCTGATTGATCTTGAGGGTTTGGTCCTGGTTCCAATGGCCTAGACTAGACCAACTGATTAGCTTGTCAAGTTCTCAGATCTAACTGCCAAGTTTCTAATCCCGGCTCCAACGGCCAGGGCCAACGTGGCGGAGTTTATTTTTGGAACCTTTCTTTCCCTTTATCAGTTGTAGGCCACGGCTATACCCTGGGGCATATAGGATACTTCTCTCCCGGACCTCGCTCATCCGGAGTGGGACTGACCTTGGGCTCGGTCCTTTTAACTTATGCCCCCGGACATCGCTCGTCCAAGGTGGGATCATCCTTGGGCTTGGTCCCTTTGATTTATACCCCCGGACATCGCTCGTCCGGGGTGGGAGCAGCCTTAGGCTTGGTCCCTTTAATTTATACCCCCGGACATCGCTCGTCCGGGGTGGGAGAAGCCTTAGGCTTGGTCCCTTTAATTTATACCCCCTGGACATCGCTCGTCCGGGGTGGGAGCAGCCTTAGGCTTGGTCCCTTTAATTTATACCCCCAGACATCGCTCGTCCGGGGTGAGAGCAGCCTTAGGCTTGGTCCCTTTAATTTATACCCCCAGACATCGCTCGTCCGGGTGTGGGACCAGCCTTGGGCTTGGTCCCTGGGGTTTGTATCACCCGGACATCGTTCGTCTAAGCCGGGACTAGCCTGAACTTGCTCCCCACCGGGTATTTGCTTATACCCGGGATACCCCCCGCAAGTGAGCGGAGACTAGTCTGGGGTCACTTGAGAAAGATTATCATTGTTTCACAATATTTATTTGTGACGTTTTGTACAAGCCATTTTTATTATTCGAAAGGGGTCATCTTGAGGCGTACATTGTTTACAACGAAATTATTAAATTGGAACACGCTCTCCTGACTACTGATAGTATTTACGGAGATGTTCCACATTCCAGGCTCGCGAGACTTCCGAGCCATCGAGTCGCTTTAAGCGGTGTGTCCCGAGGCATACTTCATGTTGGATCTCATACGGCCCCTCCCAATTCGGGCCCAGAACCCCCACTCCCGGATCTTGAGTAGCAGGGAAGACTTTTCGCAAGACTAAGTCGCTGGCTCCGAACTTTTGGCTCTTGACTTTTGAGTTGAAGTGTCGCGCGATCTTGTCTTGGTACATCTTCAACTGTACCTGCAACTCCTCCCGGATCTCCTGGATGAGATCTAGCGATTCTTGGAGTAAGGTGTGGTTCTGGGCAGGATCGTACGTATCTCTTCGGTGAGACGGGATGGTCGTCTCGATGGGGATGACGGCTTCGCATCCGTAGACCATGGAGTAGGGAGTGTGGCCGGTCGATGTCCTCTCGGTCGTCCGGTAACCCACAGTACGCGGGGCAGTTCCTTGGGCCATTTGCTCTTGTAGGCCTGGAGCTTTTTCTTCAGCGTCCCTTTTAAGATTTTGTTCACGGCTTCTGCCTGCCCATTTGCCTGAGGCCTAGCGACCGCGGAGAAGCTCTTGAAGATGCCGTGTCTCTCGCAAAAATCCATGAAGTGGGCGCTGTCGAACTGCTTCCCGTTATCAGATACAATTTTGTAGGGGAGACCGTACTGACACACTATGTTGTTGATGACAAAATCCAAGGCCTTCTTGGAAGTAATTGTGTTCATGGGCTCCGCCTCAACCCACTTGGTGTAGTAGTCCACGGCCACGATGGCATATTTCACCCCTCCTTTCCCGGTTGGGAGCGATACTACAAGATCGATCCCCCACACCGCGAAGGGCCAGGGACTAATCATCAAGGTTATTTCTGTCGGGGGGCCCCACGTGACCTTCGCGTACCTCTGGCACTGTTTGCACTTGTGGATGTAGTTGATACAATCTTTCTTCATGGTCGGCCAGAAGTATCCTTGGCGTACGATCTTCTTGGATAGACTGGGCTCGGCTGTGTGATCTCCGCAAAAGCCTTCGTGCACTTCATGCATGATGGCGCTTAGCTCAGTCCCGGACACACATCTGAGGTAAGGCAGTCTAAAACCTCCCCGGCTGTCAAGTAGCGGATAAGCGGTCCCATCCAAGACGTGGAGTGATCGACGGTGTGGACCGTGGGGGCCCTGATGCTTGGGACGGGGAGATGGTTGACGGGGACTAGCCCGGCTAGTTTCGCCTCGGCGTCGATGGCTAGCTTTGCTAATGTGTCTGCAAAGACATTTTGCTCTCTGGGGATCTGACGGATGGAGTGCTTTGTAAACGCCTGCAGCATCTCTCTCGTTTGGGCCACATAAGCTGTCATTCTCTCTCCTTTAGTTTGATATTCCCCCAAGATTTGTTTGACAACCAGCTGGGAATTGCTGTATAATTCCAAGTTCGCTGCCCCTACCTCCCGGGCCAAACGCAACCCAGCTAAGACAGCTTCATGCTCCGCTTCGTTATTCAATGCCTTGAACTGGAAATGAAGGGAATTTTGTAACTGGTGTCCCTGCGGTGACACCAAGATGATCCCAGCCCCGACCCCATTCTCATTCGAGGCCCCGTCCACGAAGACCTTCCAGACGGGCGCTGCGGGGACCTCAGGACCACTGCCTTCCTGAGGTATCCCAGAACATTCAACGATGAAATAGGCCAGGACTTGTCCCTTGATGGATACTCTAGGGACGTAGGATATATCGAACTGAATTAGCTCCATGGCCCACTTTAGGAGCCTTCCCGATGACTCGGGCTTCTGTAACACTTGCCGCAGGGGGTGGTTAGTCAGGACCTTTATTACGTGGTCCTGGAAGTAAGGCCGGAGCTTCCGAGATGCCATCAGCAGGTAAAAGGTTAGATTCTCAATCAATGGATACTGAGACTCAGCGTCCAACAATCGCTTACGTACATAATACATTGGGAGCTGCGTCCTCTCCTCTTCCCGTACCAGCGCTGTACTGATCGCATGCTCTGTCACTGCCAGATAGAGGTGCAGAGGTTCTCCATCCACCGGTTTTGCCAGGATCGGAGCTTGAGCCAGGTGTTCTGTCAGTTTGTGAAAGGCCTCTTCGCACTCAACTGACCATTCGAAACGCTGGCTTCCCCGAAGGACGTTAAAGAACGGGATGCACTTTTTCGTGGCTTTGGAAAGGAAATGGCTCAAGGCGGCTATCCGCCCCGTCAGGCTTTGTATGTCCTTATGCTTCCGGGGAGAGGGCATATCAATCAGTGCCTTGATGTTATCCGGATTGGCCTCTATTCCTCGAAAGCTCACTATAAAGCCTAGGAACTTCCCGGAGGCAACGCTAAAAGTGCACTTTTTGGGATTTAGTTTCATCCCGTACTTCCGAATGACTGCGAAAGCTTCAGCCAGGTCGTCTGCATGCTTCCCGGATGTCTTGGAATTTACCAGCATGTCATCGATGTAGACCTCCATGTTTCTCCCTAACTGGGCCCGAAACATTCGATTGATGAGCCTCTGGTAGGTTGCCCCGGCCTTTTTCAGTCCGAAGGGCATGACTATGTAGCAGTATATTCCCTTGTCGGTTTGGAAACTGGTGTGCTCCTGGTCTGCCACATGCATAAAGATCTAATTGTAGCCAGAATAAGAATCCATGAAGCTTAAGATCTCATACCCGGACGTAGCATCCACCATTTGGTCAATCATGGGTAGCGGGAAATAGTCCTTCGGACAGGCTTTGTTGAGATCCGTGAAGTCGATGCACGTTCTCCATGTCCCGTTTGGTTTCGGCACCAGGACGGGATTGGCCAGCCACACGGGGTACACAGCCTCACATATGAAGTTGATTGAAGACAACTTCTCAACTTCCAGCTTAAGGGCCTCGGCCTTCTCCGTCCCCAAAGGCCTGTGCTTCTGGCGGACCGGGGTCACCTTCGGGTCAATACTCAACGCGTGGTAGATGATGTTGCGGCCGATCCCCGTCATGTCCGAGTGAGACCAAGCCAGGATATCCTGATTCTACCTAACTTGGGCAGCGATGGCGGCCCGAACATCCACCGGCAGACTTTTTCCCGACTTGGATGACCCGGGTCGGATCGGTGTCGCTGATGCACACCTCCTCTATCTCGTCCATTGGTTCTAGGACGCGGTCGTCCCCTATCCTTAGGTCCAAGTCATCTTCTTCCCAGACCACCCTCTCAGCAGGGGGGAGGAATCGGGTCGATGAAGTCCCCAACTGGCTTGTCCCGGACCATATAGATTGGCCGGGCTGACACATGGTAGCACTTCCGGGCACTCTTCTGATCTCCCCGGACAGTACCCACCCCTCCGTTGTCGTGAGGGAACTTCATGCAAAGATGTCGGATAAAGGTGATGGCCCCGAATTCTACTAATGCGGGCCGGCCGAAAATGACGTTATAGGCAGTGGGGCAGTCCACCACTACAAAGGTGCAGAACTTGAAGGAGTGCTGCAAATCTCTTCCCAATGTAACGGGTAACTGGATCTTCCCCATGGGGAGTAGTGCGTCCCCATTGAAGTCGTAGATCTGGGTCGGGCAGATGCCAGATCCGCTTCGGTCAAGCCAATGGCAGTGAAGGAGGGTTTGAATAAGAGGTTGACGGAGCTTCTGTCATCCACCAACACGCGGGACACCAACTTGTTGGCGATTTGCGCATCTATGACCAGCGGGTCATGGTGTGGGAAGTGGACATTGCGGGCGTCGTCCTCCGTGAAGGTGATGGGGAGGTTTATAAACTTTGGGCACTGAGCCGGTGCCAGGACAAGGGCGCATACTTCTTGATCATGGTCCAGTTCGCTTAGGTAGCGCTTTTGATCGTTCCTGGACGGTCCTCCCAGGTGAGGTCCGCTCGATATGGTGGCCACATGCCCATCCACTCGAGGGGGTTCGACCCCGGATGGGTAAGGCATTCCGGGGGCGGGAGCTTGCACAACGGGGCCCCCCTGAGGGGCCTGCGTTGTCGGTCCTTGCACATACCCTCCCTGAGGCAGGTATGCCCTGGGCGCTCCTGGAACCGTGGGTTGTCCGGGGCCCGCTGACAGGCCCGGGACTCCCACGAGCATCCTAACCCACAGACATTCTTCGGTAGTGTGGCCTACATCCTTATGATAGGTGCACCTCTTGCTGGTATCCCTCGGATTCCTTCCCCCCTTGAACATGGGGCTAGGCTTCCGGTAGTGAACCACCCTTTCTGTGGCCAGGTAGATGTTCTCCCTGGTGTCCACCAGATTGGTGTATTCTGAATATTGTGGCTCGTAGCCCCTTTTTCCCCTCTTGACCGGCTCGGACCGGTTCTGGCCTTTGCCGGACCGCTTCCCCCAGGAGGGATTCACGCTCGCTTTTGTCACTCCCGCCTGTGACTGCTGGGCCTTGACAGGGGCGAAGCTGTGCCTTGCTAGCGCGGCTCCATATCTGGAGAAGTGGGTGGACTGGGCCAGGGCATATACCGAAGCGGTAGGACCGTACACCGTAGGGGGGTAGGTGATTCCAGACGTAACGGCCGGTCTCGGGGCGACCGGGGGTGCGGCAAACAACTATGCCGGGAACTGCACCCCGTACCCCGGGAATGCTTGGGCGCTGGGCTGTGGAGCCATAGGCCACCCGAAAGCCTAAATCTAGGCCTCTTCCCAATTGAGGAATCCTTGGGCCTTCCTGATGAATTCTTCCAGGGTGGCTGCCTTGTTACGCTGCATGTCATCCCAGAGAGGGGACCCGGCCCAGATTCCGAACTGCAATGCCACTAGGCGCTGTCCGTCATCCACCTTCGTCTTGGAGGCTTCTTCAGTGAAGTGCTGGATGTAGGCCCTCAGCGTCTCCGTGGGGAGCTGCTTGATATTTGCGAGGGCGCTAATCTGCATGTCCATCCTCATGGCGGCCACAAACTGCTTGCGAAACGCTGACTGCAGTCCGGACCAGGATTGGATGGATCCTGGCTTAAGTCTTTTCCACCACTCCTCAGCGGGACCACCTAGAGTGATCGAGAAACAGAGGCACTTTCCGTCGTAGCTGACATGGGCCACTATCATGAGCCAGTTGTATCGGGACAGATGGTCCCTGGGGTCAGTGTTTCCAGTATTGGCGGTGAGACTTGGCATCTTGAACCCCTTGGGGAGTACAGCGTCCAGGATGTGCCTTGCGCAGGGCTCTTTATCCTCTTCATCAGAGTCGGTATCCACTCCCTCCTGCTTGCGGACCAAACGATCCGTGACCTTTTTCAACGCGGCCAGCTGCTCCATGAGATGCTTTGCCGTGCCATCCTCCAGGGGAATTCTTTCATTCCTCCTGTCGTTGATATTTTTCCTGAGGTCGCCACCTCGGGGGAGGATCTTTTCCTTACGGGCCCGCTCCTTCCGAGCGTTCAGTCCGTCGCGTAGGTCTATCCGGGACTTATTGTCCCCTGAACTAAGGGCATGTCGCTCCTCACTGCGCGGCCGCTCCCGATGGTTTTTGTTAACCGAGGCACTTGGGTGCAAAGACCTTTCCCGTTCGTCTCGCCCTGGGGCATGCCGGGGCCGTGCGTTCTGCGGCCGCGTCCCCTGTGGATCGATTGGGTGGCCTCGTCCTGGGACCGGGGGCACCTTCTCTTTCCTAGGGAGCAGCTGAGAACGGGTCCCGGCTTTCGTGACGGGGGTGTTCTTTTCTCGGGTCTTTCCACCAGCCTTCTTCTTCTCCCTGTCCGGGTTTCCTGGGGCTAGCTCAGGAAATTGTTCCGGGGGAGGTGCCTGCCTCGCTTCTTTGGGGGACCCGGCTCGGGCTTGCGGAGCGGGCTTCTGCGCTCCCGGGAGTGGACCAGTTGTAGGATTGGTTGCCGGACCATGCGCGGCTATGAACGCCTGCAGGGCTTGGAGGGACTCTTGCATCCGTCAATGCGCCTTCGCTTGTCAGCGATCCTGGCCTCCTGGTCCAGGACTTGCTGCCTCAGTTTTTGTCACCTCCAGGTCTTGCTGGTTGGGCTCTCCTTCGGGGATCTCAGGATCCGAAGCTTCGTCGTGGTACTCCCCCTCATTTTCCTCTTCATAATATTCCTCCTCATTCTCCTCTTCGTATTCTGTCCCACCCTCATAGTCTTGTGACTCGTCGTGGTGAGAAGTTTGTGGAGGAGCGTTCTCAGGCGGATTCTGAGGAAGATGCTGGGAAGGCAATGGATCTTCATTACCCTGCTCTGAATTACTAGGGTCGAACGTTGTGGGTTGTGTGATCACCATTGTAGTAAAGGCTTGGTATTAGCACTAGCTTTCTTCAGCTCTCAATGAAAGCACCAAAATGTTTACCGAGGTTTTCGGAAACCACACTAATTAATATTAGCTAAGAATAAAGATATAGAATGTAGAAGATTAATACAGGATTTTTACGTGGTTGGGGCGTTAATAAGCCTTAGTCCACGAGTCAGTTGTATTAGAGCTTAGAAAGTCTTTTACAATGGAGTTTCTCTCTATTTTTTGACAGAGTAACTGTATCTCAGTTGAAGAGAGGTCCTTTTTCCAGTGTTCTATTGCTTGTATTTATAGGCCCAGGGGAACACGGGATCTGGGCCAGGTATGACCTGGGCCCATCAAAGATGTGAATGCTCTTGGCTTCTCTGGTGGAAGCCCAATAGAAAAGATAAAACATACATAAATTTAAGACTAGTTAAGACCCAACAGGGCGGCCCAAGAACTATGTTTCGCCCGAAAAAATGGTGCTTTTGGTCTGGACACTTCGAGTTACGAGGCTGACTCGGGGGACCAAACCAGTCGGAGTACTTGTCAGTGCAGGTCTAAAACAGCGGCGTGCAATCCCGAGGTGGCCTTTTCCGTAGGTGAAAAGTGGGGACAACCCCCACGCGTCGTGGAGCGGCTTCAAGGTCACGGATGCTTTTCCCTGGAAACAGGGAGGACCTGATCCAGGTTCGTTTACCTTTGTCCCTCTTCGTTTACCACAGGCCCGAACCGTTTACCAAGATCCGGGACCATTTTACGTGTACTTCAGCAGGGATCCGAGCTTTGTACGTCTCCAGGACAACTGTCCTGGATCACCATCCCAGACACTGTCCCGGGCCGAGAATTGCACTAGGGCCGCGCCCCTTGGATATTACCGTGCTAAGCGGGCTTGGGCCGGGCCTACATTTGAATGCCCAGGCCATGGGCCTGGACCACCGTCTCGGGCGCACGTTAGGAAATGGGGATAACAAAGGTAATAAAGTACCTTTGTCCACCCTTAGTAATTATTCGATTCAATTCACATAAATCACTATGTATCAAATCTAACAAGTTGGTTTCTCTTTCAACACTCGGATAAGGTTTCTTTACCATCTTAGATTTAATACATAATTCCCATTTATCATGCTCAACATCATTGCATACAATTAAACCACATTTGATAACTCTTTTAATTGTAACATAACCTATATGAACAAGTCTATTATGCCACAAAGTAATAGAATCAAAGATAAGCATATAACATGAAGATGAAGATCCATTATAGTTAGAACTTGAGTTTTGTGTACACAATTTAATCATTCCATCACATACATACCATTTCCCCACAAGTAGTAGTTTCCCTTTGACAAAATTAGCTTGTCGGACTCAAACACCACTTTGATGCCCGATTTGCTCAACAAGTGCCCACTCACTAGATCCCTACTCATATCTGGAACATACAATAAATTGGTCAAAAAAACCTTCTTTTCGGATGTGAAGTAGAGATCAACATTCCCCTTGCCCAACACCTTGGATCTATGCTCATTTCCCATTTGGATCTCATGGCCATCCTTTGACTCTTCAAAGGTTTTGAAGATCTCTCTATCATAAGTTGCAAGAATGGTGGCACAAGTGTAATACCACCATCCTTGCACTTTGTCTTGGATGACATTCACCTCACTCAAGGTAGCAATAACCCCCTCTTCAGTTGTGTGGACCTTGGATCCATGGTTGTGGGACTTTTTGAACTTGCATTCTCTAGCCTTGTGACCATTTTTTCCATAAACTAAACAAATGCCCCTCACACCATTGAATTGCCATTCATTCTTCTTAGGGGATAGATGAGTGTCCTTGTTTGATTGGGGTTTCTTGTTGGCCTTCCCTTTGGATTAAGAAGGATTATTTATGGCGTTAGCCTTGGATGCCCCACCATTGGACTCTTCTATTCACTTGTGTCTAGATTGAGACTTCTCTTCAATCCTTAGGTGCATTAGAATCTTCTCCAAAGATATCTCCTTATTCTTATGGATAATCTTCTTTCTATAGCCCCTCCAAGATAGAGGCAACTTGACTATGATCCCACCCACAATGAAAGACTTTGACAATGTTATCTTAAAAGTAGATAACTTATTCACAATAACTTGTAACTCTTGTACTTGAGGAGGTAAGGGTTTTCCATCAAATAATTTAAATTACATGTATTGAGTTATGATGAATTTCTTGGTATTTTCTTCTTCAGTTTTGTACTTCTTCTCAAGAGCTTCCTGAATATTCTTTTTCGATGTAGTATTTTTGTAGAGATCATAGAGACGATCCTATAGAGCATTGAGAATGTGACCTCTACATATTAGCTCATATTCTTCCATTTTCTTCCTTTCCTTGATCACTTATTAAGTATCATCATCATTTGGAGCATCCAAAGTCTTCAAATCTTTGTCAAGGATGTAGTGAACCTTCAATGTTGTGAGGAGAAACTTGATCTTGTCTTGCCAATGAACAAAGTTTGAGCCATCGAATCAATGCAGTCTCACTAGATCTTGAGATATGAACTTGAAGGCTAAGATTGATTAGCTTACTTCCATAGTCTTGGTGAGTAGATAAACCTTAGAGATAGACAATCTTTGATACAAAACTTAGGTTTGGGGTTAGAGATTTTTTATTGTTGGGATTGAGGCTATAAACTAAGCTTTGTATATTACAACTCAAAGAATTAAACAATGATAATCTATATTCTAATGGAAGAATATTACAAAGAACATAACATAAGTAAAACAATTGGTAGAATTGGCCTTTGGATTGAAGAACCTTGATACATAAAATCACAAGTCTATGATTTTATGTGACTCACAAAATGTAACAAAGGCTTGACAGAAATGAAGATTTGTTATCCAAAAATCTCTACTCCTAGCCTCCTTCTTGAGATTTCTTGAAGCTACTACACCAGAATAAGATTGGGATTCACAAGTCTTGAATCTTCATGCAAGTCAAACTTTCTTGATGAAGATCTTGGAGAAAATTAGTAAGCTTGAGAGCTAGAGAGATAGAGAGAGAGAGAGAGAGAGAAAGGTGAGTGATCAATTCACCAATTAACTCAAATGATATTTTAAAATAGTATAGGAACCCTCATTAGACTCAACTAATAAGATTAGAGCATTTGATTTGAATTTTGGAGCCAAAAACACGTCATTGTACGGTTCTGTACGGACTGTTATGATTGGTTAAATACAAATGATAAGTGTTGTTGTAATGCCCCGAATTTCCTAATAAGGGTTAGGACCTTGATTAGGAGGCCGGGAGGGCCATAATTGAATTATGATGCTATTTAATGATCATATGCATGTTTATGTGAATTATATTATAATATGATGATAAATGCATGCATATGGGTGTATTTATGATTATAAGGGCATTTTGGTAATTTGGCCCATTGTGGGCATAATTGTGTATTTTCGTGCATGTGGGTGAGTGTAATGCCCCGGATTCCCTATTATGGTTAATGGCTGGATTAGTAGGCCGGGAGGGCCATAGCTGTTTAATTGTGCCATTAAATGTGTTTATGCATGTTTATGAGAATTATGTTATAATATGATGTTAAAAGCATGCATGAGAGTCCACATTTGTTTATAGGGGTATTATGGTAATTTGGCCCGTTGAGGGTATAATTGAATATTTGTTGTATGTTAATGATATATTGTGAGACCACATTATAATGTGGATTGGTTCAAGAATTTCGACATGAGACGATCTTTAAACATGATTTATCGGTTTGGTCATAACAGGTCTGAGCTCGGGGTGAGTCTCGGGGTGATAGTAAAGGTTATAGCGTTACCGGGGATTTTAGGGTAACGGATTATGAAATATTGGTGTTTGAGGATATTGAGATTAGCGGGAATTGGGAAGCGTTAATTATAATTAACGGGTTTAGCAGAATGTACCAATTTTGCCCTTGGGGTGGCTTTGGAGGCTTAAGATGACATAAGGGGTATTTTGGTCTTTTTGGAAGGATATATGTGACTAAATAACTTAGAAGGCTGTAGAATAAAACAGAACAAAATAGGGGTTCTATTTTCTCTTCCCGTACCTTCCCATAGCTTCATCTTCTTCATTTCTCCTTTGATGGTTTTGTGTTCTTGGTGATAGTTCAAGCTAGAGGAACTTAAGGGCTGGATTGGAGACTTGTTTTAGCTTGTGTGGGAGGTCCAAAATCAGTTCTAAGGTGAGTTTTAGCCACTGGTTTTTATACATGCTCTGTTTTGCTTATAGTTTTTAGTTCATGGATTTTGATGTGGGAAGTATGAATCAAAGGAGGTTTTTGGTGTTAGGTTGATTGGGGTTTAATGTGAGTGAGCTAAGGTTGTTATATGGGGGTTCAATTACATATTTGGAGGAGGTTTTATGATGGTTTGGGAGGCTGTTTTGAGAGAAAAACGCACAGGGGGAAATCTGGTTTGAGCGTGGGCTAGTTGCTGAATTGGGCTGGGTGCCGCGGCACAGCTTTTGTGTGCCGCGGCCCATGAGCGTCTGGTAGATAGGGCTTGGGGGCGTGCCGCGGCACGGCTTTTTGGGGCCGCGGCCCATAAGGCCAAAATTTGCTAAAAGTGGTTTTTAGCTTAGGGATTCAAACCATAGGCCTCGGGGTTGGACCTAGTACCCGGTTGGGTAGTATTTGAGGTCTCGGGGGCTGGGATTTGGTTTGGGAAACCCCGGTTATCATTTTTATTGATGAATCCTATATTTTGGTTATGACCAGGTGACCGTCGAGGAATTTAAAGGTTGATTGTTCTCAGGGGTCGTTCATATAATTATTCTCACTCGAACCAGAGGTAAGAAAACAGTGTATGAATACAGTTGCACCCTGTATAGGTATATGACATGCATGGTTTGATATTAAGGCATGTTGGTTGATATATGTGGACATGGATTGCATATTAAATGCTATTGAACGTTGTTTACCTGTTTGAGACACTGACTAGTCAGGGACCGACTCTAAAGTCGAGAATTATGCATTGAATGGCTCTATATCATTAATGCCAGACCGACCCTAGGGTCGAGAAACTTATAAGCGCTTTCCTGGCTTACAACCAGATGAATATAGCCAAGGTATATGACCCCGGTGACTGTTTGTCACATGGCTAAGGGACGTTGTCCATAGTTTCGACTCCAGAGTCGTGAGGAAGGTTATGTTGGTGACTAATCACCTTGCACCTGTCCTAAACGAATTTATAAATGAATCACTATTCAGTTAAGCCCTGGTGGCCCTAACGTCACACGGCTAGAAGGAGCGATGCTCATTATTGTGACTTTTGGCTATGGTCACCTATTTGTTGGACTGATAGTCCTGAGTGGTTATTATGATCATTGTTGATATTATATCATGTTTTATTATGTTTTCTTGCTGGGCCTTGGCTCATGGGTGCTATGTGGTGCAGGTAAATGGAAGGAAAAACTTGGCCAGCCTTGAGTGGAGAGCTTGGGCGATGTGATGTACATACAGGGCCGCTTGACTGCCGCGGTCAAGGAGTTCTCAGAGGGACTAGGGGTTTACCCTATTTTTGCCGCTTAGGCCGGCGGGGATTGTATATTTGGAACTGTAGCAACTCTTTTGTAGCATGAACTACTTGTAAACATTTTAAAAAGGCTCATGAGCAGTTTATTTACTTAATGAAAAGTGCCCTTTCCTTTTTACTGGTTTTACACCTTAACCTGTTAATGACACTTAGATCACGTTTTTAGCCAAAGGACTCGGGTAGCGGGTCAAATTTCTGGTTCACCGTTCTCCGTAACTGTTCTGGGGTAGCCAGGGCGTTACAGTGAGTTATGATTGGTACCACATTATATGTGGATTTGTTCGAGCCTGTCAGCATGAGACGATCATAGAATGCAAGTGTTCGGTCTAGTCATAACGGGTTTAAGTTCGGGGCGTGATTTTAATGATTAGAGCATTATCGGGAATTAAAGGGTAATGGGATATGGATTATTGGTATGTGAGGATATTGAGAATAGCGGGAATTGGAGGGTGTTAATTATGATTAATGAAATAGGTATGAAAGGACAGTTTTTCCCTTGGTGGCTATTAAGGCTTTATTTTAGACCTAAGGGCATTTAGGTCTTTCCACCCTTAGAGATTGATATAAGCCATTAAGGCTATTGAAAGGAGAGGAAAACAGAGTCTCCTTTCTCCTTCTCTCCCGATAGGTTTTCTCCCTCCTTTCTCTTTGGATTTTCAAGCTTTGTTGAGGAATCAAGCCAAGGAACTAAGCTGGGATAAAGCTAGGGTTATGCTCCACCATTGAAGAGGGTGTGTTGCTGAGATTGAGGTGAGTTTTTAGCCATTAGAACTCTTGGTTTTGCTCTGTTTTCATAGTTGAGTTCCAACTGGTTTTTAGTTGAAAAGTGGGGAATTTATTGGAGTTTTGGCTAGGGTTCTTGGGGTTGTGGTGCCTAGTACATGTGGAAGTGGTATTTAGGTTCATTTGGGACTTAATTTGACGTTTGGAAGCTTTTGATTCGGGTTGGAAATGGTAGAATCGAAGGAGGAGATTTATGGGCTGAAGCTGGCTGAAGGTAGCGCTACAGCGCCCAGTGTAGGGTTCTACAGCGCTACCTGCAGAGGAGGCTAGGGTGGTTTTGCTCTGTTTTGAGCGCTGGGGCGCTAGGAGGGCAGTGCTGTAGCGCTACCCTATTTCTTCAGAACCCTGTTTTGGGTGTTTTTAAGGGTTTTTGGCTTGGGGTTTTAATCCTTAAGGCCCGGGATCGAATCTACTCACCGTGTGGGCATGTTTCGAGGTCCCGAGAGTGGGGTTTAGGTCAAGACCCTATCTTTGATGATTTTCATTAATCGGAGATTGTATTTGGTTATGACTTGGTGACCGCTAAAGGATTAAGGATTGATCGTTCTCAAGGGTCGTTCTTGTTCTAATTCTCGCTCGAACCGGAGGTAAGAAGACTGCACCCTGTGTATATGTGACATGCATGGTTATTCTTGATGCATGTTGGATGTTTAAATGTAATGCACAAGAAACATGTGATTAGGACATGCTTTGTCTACTGAGTATGATATTGTTCAGAGCTTAAGCCTTTGTGTTCATGCATGATCCTAATTGTGCTAGTATTTGCTAAGTAAGCATGCTGAATGCCCTGTATTCGAATATTGGATATGTGATATATGTTTGGTGGCATTGCTTACCTATATATGGCACTGACTAGTCAGGGACACTGACCTAAGAGTCAGAAACGGCATAAGCGTCCTGAACGCGGGGCTGAATGAAGATTAGATCTAATCGATATCAGCATTGAATGAGTCATATGGGGTATTAATGCTGGACCGACCCTAAGGTCGATGAAACTTATAAGCGCTTGGCTAGTCTAGGACTAGTTAATCAGAGCCAAGGCCTAAGGTCTAGGTGACTGATTGTCACGTGGCTAGGGAACGATGTTCTAGGGTTATGACTCTATGGTCATGAGGAAGGTTATGTTGGTGACTAGTCATCACGCACCTATCCTATCCAAGCTAGTGAAAGAATCACTTATCTACTCGACAGGTATTCGCTGGTGACTATTTCACCAGATACCTATCTTGTATAAGCTAGTGAAAGGATCATTCATCTATAAGCCCTGGTGACCCTATCGCCACATGGCTATTGGGAACGGAACCCATCTCAGTGACTAGTACAACCGTCACTCGTTTATTTGGGGCTAAAAGCCCTGGATGACTATTATGGTCATTGGTTGATGTGTTATACTCAACATTACGTGGATCTTTTTGCCTTATAGAATAGGGCTATATCTGCTAGGCATGTGCCTTATGATTTGATGACATGTTATTACTGTTCATGAGCATATTATGTTTTCTTGTTGGGCTTTGGCTCACGGGTGCTATGTGGTGCAGGTAAAGGCAAAAGAAAGCTGGACCATCCTTGAGCTGGAGAGCTTAGGTGACGATGTGTACATATGCGGCTGCTCGACCGCCGCGGCCGAGGGTTGAAAGAGGAACTAGGGTTAAACCCTGTTTTGCCGCTTAGATCGGCCTATTGTAAATATTTTCCTGTAATAGACTCTTAAATTATATTTTTGGGATCCCAATGTATACGGTAAACATTCTAATGAAACGTTACATCTTAACCAAAAATTTTAATCCCTAAACCGCTAATCATACTTAGTTACACGATTTTGGCCAAATGACTCAATTAGCGAGTTTAGCACTGGTTATAAGGCACACTGTAATGGTCCCTGGTGTTTGGGGCGTTACAGTTGTTATACAAGCTAGGTATAAAATACTTAGTGAGTTTCACATAGTGTAGATTTGAAATTTGAGTTTCAATTGTAGACACTTAAAATTTTTGTTTTTGGGTCCAAAGGGAAACATGGAGGTATCAAAGGATCCCCAAAAAGGTTGGTAGCATTTGGAGCAATTTTATGCCCGTTGGAGGGGTCAAATTCAGAGACTGTTTAAGTGAGTTGCTTGGGAGTTACTCTGGAACAAATTCCAAGAAATGATGTTTAATGTCTTCACATGGAATATATTTTTCTAATCAGTAGTCTCCATAAACTCCTCGAGAGAAAGAAAAGATCTAATGAATTCCTTATGCATTTGTAATTAGAAGTCTAATGCATGTTGTGTTGTGTGATGTGACTGGAGATCTGCTATGCAGTGGGAGTAGTGAGCAAGTGTCAGTATAACCTTGGAATGAACAATAGATTGCAGTCGGTATCTTTGATGACCTGTTAGGCTACATAGATTCAAATTTTAGACTAATATTGATGACAGAAAGTCTACTTTTGAAAAAGGTGTTTACTCTTGGGGGTGGAGCTATAATTTGGAGAAGCAATAGGTTGTCTGTCATCTCAGTAGCTGTGAGTTGGAGAAGTGTCAGGCTATTTGTCATTTCAGATTCCACCTTAGAGGCTGAGTACATAGTTGGGTCTATGGCGGCTAAGGAAATAATCAGGTTGCGGAAGTTATATACGGATCTTGGTGTTATTCCAAGAATAGATAAATCACTAATTTTGGATAGTGACAGTAATGAGTCAATAACAAATTCGAAAGAACCTCGAAGCCACAAAAGAACAAAGTGTATAGAGATAAAGTACCACATTATCGAGGATGTGTGGCGAAGGCGTGATGTGAAGGTGATGAAGATAGCATTTGAAGGAAATCTTTCATATCCCTTTAAAAAGATATAGGTAGAGAGCATAATTGCGAAGCATGTAGAATGCATGGTTTTGAGAAACATGTCCCATTTGTTTTAAAAGGGAAAGTGGGAGTTTGTTGGGTTTTATGCCCTTATAAAACCATGTCGGACATGTAACGCGATTTTATATTATCAATAAAAGTAGTAAAAATCATTTAGTTTGACAACTGTGTTGTTTGCTTGTTTTATTACATGATTATTTGAATATACAAACATTTATAAAATCTCGAACATATAAATAGTTACAATTATAATGTCTAAGACACAGTGGATTATAGTCGTAATTATATGTTGAAAAGAACAATTCCTAAGAATAGATCAATGCATTGGATTTTCACTGATTAGGAAATCTACGATATGATCTACTTACACATTCGGGGTGTGATGTCTTGTCCAAGGCATTGACCAAGCAGATAAGATTGTATGTATTTGGTTACATTGGACTAGGACCGATATTGATTATTGATAGATAAATAAGTATCATTGTTATCAAATATAATCAATGTCACAACGTTGACTATAGGTCGAGTCAATCTTAATTCTGAGTGATAATATTCTGCTAATTATATTATTTAAATCTTTTGACTTGTTCGTTACTAGCTTACCCTACGGTCTAGCCCATACTTACATCTTGGAGATTCAGTAGTGTAATTGAGTGGGAGTATTATTCATAGTTGTGAAATCTATAACTTCTGTATGAGTAGTGAAACGAGATTTTCTTAATTGCTTTGATCAAAAGGTTAAATGATTGAGATCTCATTTCTGTGATTAAGTTCACAAAAAATATCATTTATAAGGAACTTAGTGGGAGTTAAGGATAAAATATTGATGAGGGGTAAAATAGTAATTTTCACCCAGCTCGTTAGTACGTCATCGATAAAGGATTGGCTGACTGTAATGGTTATAACAATGGATAACGTATTTATGGTTTGGAAAATACGTTCTATGAATTCAAGAGTTCAATTCTGAGTCTATAGAGGAGTCACGAAGAATTAATAAGGTAGTGAAATTATTCGTAAATAAATTCATGGTAACTTATTGGAGATTGATTTCATGGATCCATGGTCCCTACATCACCTTTGTGTAAATCATCTAGAATGTCTCAATTAATTGATTTAATTATCAATTAGGATTTTTAAAGTGGACTAGGTCAATTTTGGAAAAATTTACAACGATATGAGATTTAGAGAATGAAAGAGAAACTTTGGGCAAATTTATTAATATTGATAAATTGGTGTCATTATAAATAAATAATATCAAAGAAAGTTTCAAATTATAATTAGTTAATCTGAATAAGGATTTAATTAATTAATTAAAAGATAAATAAATAAAAATATTTTGAATTTAGGCTCAATTGAGATTTAAATTTAAAACAAAGAGATTGGAGCCAAGTCCATTTGTGGGAGCCCAGGGCTTTTATTTTTTGTTATTATTTTTTATTAATTTAAATTTAAATAATGCACATTAAGTTGCTTGTATAAGGAATATGATATATAGGGTATTCATAAATTAGTCTCAATTGATTCATTGGGAAAGTGAAAACCTAGACAGTCTAATCATTTCTTGGCCACTCACTCTTCTTCTTCTCTTCTAGATCTCTATCTCATGTGTTGAGAGCCAGCTCACACTAGTTCTGGGTTGATCAAAGGCTTGATGAGGAAGACTGTGTTGCTAATCTAGTTCAATCTCTTGATAATACTCTGCTACAAAAATGAATCAAGGGTTAGAGAGATTGAATGAATGAGTTGTTCCAGTTCTGCTGCGTAATGTAAGTTTTATTACTTTACTCTGTTTTGTATCAATTTCATAGGAGGATGTTCTAAGTGTTTACATGTTTGTTTGATAATATGTAAATTACATGAAAATAAATAAATAAGTATCATGTAATATGCAATTTCCTACAATAACATCATGAAAGAATCTAACTCTTTTTCGGCATTGAAGTTCATGATTCAAGATTTTTTAAGATTAGATAGGTTTGATGGGACTAACTTTATTCATTGGCAAGACAAGATTAGATTCTTGCTAACCACTCTCAAGGTCTTCTATGTCTTGGATAAAGACCTAAAATCATATGAACCCGCTAAGGAAGATGACACCCAAGAAGTCATCAAAGAAAGGAAGAAATGTGAAGAAGATGAATTGATATGTATGGGTCATATCCTCATTGCGCTTTCGAATCAGCTCTACGGTCTCTACGCCAACACCAATACTACAAAGGAGATATGGAGAGCTTTGGAGAAAAAGTACAAAGTGGAAGAAGAAGGTACAAAGAAATTAATTATTACTCAATATATGGAATTTAAGCTTTATGATATGAAACCCCTTCTCCCCCAAATACATGAGTTGCAAATTATAGTGAATAAATTATTTACACTCAATATTGTATTGCTGGAACAATTCCTTGTGGGTGCCATAATAGAGAGTTACCTCCATCTTGGAGGGACTATATGAAGAACATCATCCATAAGAATGATGAGATTTCTTTGGAGGAAATCCTCAAACAATTGAGGATTAAGGACGAATCTCATTCTAGAGATAAGAACGTGGAGGTAAGGGTGTTCATCAAACCGCCCACACCGCACCACAGTTTGTGGTTTGGAACCTTTCACGGTGCAATTGCGGTTTGTATTTTTTCCAAACCACACGGTGTGGTATAGTTTGCGATTTTGAATTTTATAAATGTGGTTCAAACCGCACCACACTGCATCATTATACATATTAATTATTTATATATATATTTTCAAATTTACTACATTTAAACTTAATGCATATATATTTATATAGTATAATATACACAATATCTAGAAAAAATATTATGTTTCATAGGATGCTAACATTCCACTTCAAACTAAATATATTCTTCATTAATCCAAACCTTTACTTCTATATCACATTTTTTATTTGTTATTAGTTTGTTGTATTTTTATTGTTTTGCTAAAAATTTATTAGTTTGTCATATATTTATTATTTTGTTAAATACTCTTTAATTATGAGATTTATTATGAATCTTTATTAATTATAATGTTTAATTGTTAAATTATTTGGCGATAAGTATAAACCGCCCACACCCCACTGCACCACACTATATTTTTGCGGTGCGGTTTGGAAAATTGCTCAAACTGCATATGCAGTGCAGTCTAATAAATTGGTAAAAAACTGCACCGTCTGCACCGCGAACACTCATATGAGGAGGAGTCTAATGGAGAGAATTAAAAGGCCAATGTGGTGGCCAATCCTCTTAATAAGAGCAAAGGAATTGGCAAGAACAAGGGCAAGGGTAAAAAAGCCTTAGGACCCAAGAAGAATGAGGGATAATTCAAAAGTTTTAAGGGTCCTTATAGATTATCGATTATTAGACTTGGAGTCTAATGTGATAATTGAATCAAGAGAGGTTGATTTCTTTGAGAACATGTCATGCGATGACAAGTTAATAGAACCAACTCAAATTAGAGAGCCTCAAGAGGAGACTCCTAAAATGGTTTGTGAGCAACCTTAATTTCCTAGAAAGAGCCAAAGACTCATAGATTTGAGATCAAATGAGAATTGTTCTCAAATAGTGATACTATACCTTGCAGATGAGGAAGTTACTTGGAAATATCCAATAGTCCTTAAAATAGAGGATGATCCCAAAACTTTTAAAGAAGCAATGTCCTCTTGGGACTTCACTTTTTGGAAGGAGAATTAATGATGAAATGGATTCAATTATGTGAAACCACACTTCAGAATTGGTTGACCTTCCAAAGAGGTCTAACCCAATTGGGTGCAAATGGGTATTTAGAAGAAAATATCACACCGATGGCACCATATAAACCTTTAAGCCTAGATTAGTAGCCAAATGATTCAAACAAAAGGAGGGAATATATTACTTTCACACTTATGCACAGACAACAAGAACTACTTCTATAAGATTGTTATTTGTCTTATCATCTATATATAACCTTTATGTTCACCAAATGGATGTCAAAACGACATTCTTAAATGGGGATCTTGAGGAGGAGGTCCATATGGAACAACCAAAGGGTTTTGTTCTTCAAGGAAATTAACATAAAGAGTGTATACTTGTCAAATCATTATATAGTTTGAAATAAGCTCAAAAAAATGGCATGAGAACTTTGATAAATTCATTGTTTCAAATGGATTTAGACATAAAAATGCGGACAAGTGCTTATACTCTAAGACTTGTGATGATTATGTCATATTAGTATGTTATATGTAGATTATATGTCGATTTGGGTAATGACATGAGAGGAATAATATAAACGAAGAGGTTTCTGTCTTCTAATTGTAAAATGAATGACCTTGGAAAGGTGGATACCATTCTAGGTATCAAAGTTAGAAAGAATAGTGGAGGTTTTGTATTGAGTCAAACCCACTATGTCGAGAAAGTGCTTGACAAATTTAGTCATCTCAAAATCAAAGAAGCAAATAAACCATTCGATTCAAACATAAAGTTTGAAAATAATGAGGGTAGAGTCGTGGCTCAATTAGAATATGTAAGTGCAATAGGAAGCCTATTGTATGCTGCTCATTGCACAAGAGCAGATATTGCATATGCAGTTAGTAAACTTAGTAGGTTTACTATCAATCCATGTGTCAAGCATTGGAAGACTATTGATAGGATTCTTGGTTAGCTTAAGAGTACGAAAAAAAATATAGCCTTCACTATACAAATTTTCCAAGGATACTTGAAGGATATTCTGACGCAAGTTGGATATTGAGAGTGAGAGATAATCTTTCAGCCACCGGTTGAGTGTTTACTCTTAGAGGAGGTACGATATCATGGGGCTCCAAGAAGCAAACTTGTATATCACACTCAACCATGGAAGTGGAATTTATAGATCTAGCGGCAACTAGTAAAGAGGCTGAGTGGCTTAGGGATCTCATGCTGGATATCCATTTTACTGCGGATATGGTATCAATAATTTCAATACATTGTGATAGCCAATCCACACTTGCTAGAGCCTATAATAGTGTGTATAATGGAAAGTCTAGACATATTAGTCTAAGACATGAATGTGTGAGACAATTAATTCAAAATGGAATCATATCGATCTCACATGTTAAGACAAGTGAGAACTTAGTAGATCCATTTACAAAACCTCTTGCGAAGAGGTTAGTAAGTTCCACTTCAAAAGGGATGAGACTGAAACTCCTAGAAGAATAGATTCACCGATGATGGCAACCAAACTCCAAACTTGTGAACATCAAGGGAAATAGTTCAATGGGTAAGAACAAGTCATTGATAAGTAAATGGTTTCAACACTAAAACTTTGGCGAGTTCCATCCAAGATAGTTAGTGTTGGTTGCTACTAATTAAAGGTTAAGCCCAAGGCTTTTAATGAAGTTTTGTTGAGTGCAACAAGCATCTCTAAAGGTAGCAAATATGTTGTAAGAACTTCACCTATGTGAACTTAGAGGTGGTACTTCCTCTCATGGGAGTTGAAGTTTCTCCCCGGAAAGTTCAATAAAAGATGAGCACATGGCCATACGAGTGCTAAGCGAGAAAGTGGGAAAACAAAAGATCTAGTGGAGGAGTGTGAGGTATTGCCAGTTTTATCATAAGGAATACTTGGTTCAAGCTTTTAAGCTACCAATGATTTCGATAAGTCTTTGTGGTATCACTACTACAAAAAAGGCTCTTTAGGGCTCGCGGGGCGCGCACCCTTGATTTGAGAGCTTTAAAAAGTAAGATTTTTTAGGGTGGGTGTTGTGAGCCCTAAAAGAATGTTTTTATGGCACGTAGTGTGCGTCCTTAAAGATCCAGTTGAGTGTCTTTAAATAAAAAATTTAGGGCTCTTTTTGCATGCCCTAAAAGAATGTTTTAAAATCACGCAATGAGTGTTTTTAAAAGTTATAAACAGACAAGATTCCAACTCTATTAGGGCACACATTCTAATAGAAACTTTTTAGTACACGTAATGAGTGCCTTAAAAATATTTTTTATATTTTTTAAAATAATTAATTTATATTTATTTTTAATTAAAAATTATGATTTAAATGAAATATATATATAAATCTGAAAAATATTAAAATAGCAAAACTTATATATTCAATGAGATAGTGACAGATCAATAAAAAAAATATGAATAATATTGAAACATTTAAATATATATATATATGAAATCTATTAGACGACAAGGAACTACAATTTACTAATTACAACTAAAATTGTATACAACTAATTAGTATTCCTAAAATTATAATAAAATTAATCTCAAATTACATGGAAAAAAAATAGAAGAAACAGTCTCCTCCGGCCTGCTTCCAATCTGCTCCTAATGTGTGAGACACAACAAGGAAAAGTCCAAAGTTTAATACCAATCAAAGTTCTTAATAAAATTCAAGACACAACATACATTTAAAGCTTGACAAATTAGATTAGCAAGAACATGTACGATATACTATAGTATCACAGTAATACACAAACAACAACGTGAATAAATTGAGTCCAAATATACCACAAAAAAAAAATTATAATATGTTTATCTCCAAAACCTATAAACTAAAGATGTGGATTATGAAGAAGGGTTGTCTTAGAAACTACAAGTAAAGGGTAAAACTTCAACATCTTCCTGCAACTAATCAAGTAGACTAAAACTTCCACCCCTTACATGTGAGAATATTGCACTGCCAAATAAAACAAATAATTAAAATCAGATTGTCACAATAACATGAACCTTAAACTACAACCTCGAGCCAAGAATGCCAAAGAAACATTCCACTCATACTAATTATTAATAGTGTATTGTACTCTTCAAAACAATGACACCTAGTTTCTAATTGAATATTGATTTATATTTAAGCTAATGCCACAGCTACCAAATGCATGTACTGCCAATCAAGTTATTAATTTTGTATATATATATTAAGGATATATGTGCATATATACTCCCACACAACGAGAAAGAGGTATATATATCACACAGATGTGCATGGCATGCATATGTATGCAAATTAATGATATAATATTTTATGGACTATATTAGAGATCAATATGGAATTAATGCACTTCTACAAATATAAGATATTTTTTTCACAAACCAATGTCTGAGAATACCACTTCTACCATTCAAACCTTCCCATAAAGAGAAATAAAAATATATATATATATATAAATTAATCAAAGTAAAATAATAGAAAAGTTGGAGAGAAACCCGAAGCTCAGATATAAATGTGTTCCACATATTGTCTCCACTTGTTGAAGTGGATCAAGTTGGACACTAGACATCCTTAAAGGATTTACTTGGAACAAGTTATATTCACACTTAAGCTTATGAACAAAAACGAGTAAATGTTTACAAAGAGAAAGGCAGAATAACCTTCAACTAATAACCTCTTAAAGAACAACGTATATAAAAATCAATAAATGCATATATATATACACACACACATTAGATGATATCATTTCTCTAAGTAGTTTTTGAATTTATGCATTATATAATTCTCAAATAATAGAGGGTTTCTTTATTTCCTTTTGAGTTATGCAAAGAATACACATTCTATCATTTTATTAATATATGCTAACTAGTGTCTATATATATATATATGTATTGGGTAGGCATATACTAATAATTAATTAATATATTGGTTGGCTTGACACATTACAAGCTAATTAAATTCATGTATAGGTCTTAAACTTTAATAAAAGAAATATGCAATGCCTAGCTTATTAGCTATTATAAACATATACGTGCAGAATTGTGTAGCCTTAATGCAGCCTTTCCGATAATCCAACTACGCAAATAGAACATAACTACCCATGAACACCCAACCCCATCAACTTAGAAAACACAATACTCATAAAACAAACCAAAGCAACAATATTAAGCATTACTATCGACAAATACAAATTATTAAGTATCACCAAACTACAAATATCATATGAAATAACTTAACCAAACAATAATGACTTGAAAATTAGATGAGAAACATTAAAAAAATTCAAAACAACAAACACACTTAAATTTTCAAATTCTCCAAAGCCACTTCTGCGAGTCCGCTGTTCACCTTGCCAGGACAAGTTTTCCAAGCTCCCCGTAGCACAGATCTGCCAAATAAAAATAAGAGAGAAAAAAATCAAAGAAAGTGAGAATGAAGGAGTAAGATAGTTTAAGGGTAAACATACCTCCCATTTGTCGATGAACACGACGTCGTTATCATTCTGATGATGCTAGAAATAGAGTGAAAGCGAGGTAGAACATCGCTTGTTCATTCGTCCTTCCAACGCCCAACGTTTATGAGAAAGAAAGGAAGAAGAAGAAAATAAAGGGAGGAAGATATGTGAGTGCGATATCATGAAGGAGAGACAGAAAATGTGAGAGTGAGAGAGAGAGTGTGTAGCGTCTCAGAATTTTACTTAGCTAGATAGTAGTAGTAGTAGTAGTAGTAGTAGTAGTAGTAGTAGTAGTAGTAGTAGTAGTAGTAGTAGTAGTAGTAGTAGTAGCTAGTAGTAGCTTGAAGTATTTTAGTTTTCGTGGTTATTGGTTAAAGTCGAGATTTAGTTGGAAACTCATAGAAACAGTTATAGATTTTATAAGTTTAACCTATAGTTTAGAAATATTAATTATAACAAAAGGTTTGATTAATATAGCTGGTCCTAGAAATATTATTTATTATAACCTAAGGTTTAGATAGAATAATTAAGAACGTGACACTTGTCACATGCATGTTTATTAAAGATTTTAGATGAATAAATTAGTAAAAGATAGATCTAGAAGGTCTAAAACTTTCCAGCAGCTGTTAGGATCACATTTTATTCAGTCAAAGTTGTTTTAATAAACTTCAAAGTGTGTTGAAAATGTGCAAAAACGTGTTTAAAATATTAGCGTATGCCGATATATTGCAGCTATAGGGGTCAATATGTTGCCTAAGGTTGATACGGAAAACACGTTGATTTCGCACAAACGAAACCACAAAGGCTCGGGATATAGGGATATGCGATATATCGCTTATAGGGGGCGATATATCGGCTACCCTTATGTATTTTTGAAACTTTGTGGAACCAATTAGAAATAGCCCTCAACAACCTAGATTTGCTCCTGAACGTTTTTGACCGAGTTCTGGGCATCTTTTGAACCGAAAATTCAAATTTATTCAATTATTATTCATTTATTTATTCTTTTAAAAGGGGTTAGTTTCACTCCTTGAAATCTATAAATAGGACCTTGCACTCAGCCATTTCATTCATTATTCAAGCACCTTCAGAGGCTCTAAGCTGTTAAGTGTATTCTATAGAGAAAATACTAGGGTTTTAGGTTAAAATGCTTTTTCAATCTAAGCTTTTCTAAACACTTGGGAAGTAAGATAGAGTGTTATTTCGGCATCGAGGTGTAGATCAAAGTTCTAGTCCATTCAAGGTATTCTTATCCTCAAGTTTAATCCATCATAGTTCTTTTATTTTCTTTCAGGTCCTACTCATTATTATGGCTTTTGGTTAGTGTTTAAGTTTCTTGAAACTTAAGGTTTTACGGTAAGTTTCTATCTTGATGGTTTAGATCTCTTTTTCATCTAAATTTATTTAGAAACTCATGATTCTTATTGTTAATTTTAGGAGTTTTCCAATCCCGTTCTTGTCTCCAATATCCCAGTTTTTGGTAAGGAAAATAGGTTAGATTATATGTGTTATGATATGTTTATATGCTATGATATGTTATGTGATATGTATATATGTATAAATATGTTTTGTAGTCACTTGGGACTTGTAGTTGCTTAGATAGAAAATCCTAAGATTTTTATCATTATCGTGGAGTAGAGTTATGATTTACCCTACCTCGATTAGTAGACTGAGGACCTAGATGGGTTATCATATATTATTTTGTGATCTAACCTACCTCAATTTGTGATCTAACCTACCTCAATTAGTAGACTGAGGACCTAGATGGTTTTATCACATGCTACGGTAATGAGTTAATGACCATTAATATTGTAGTCTTATATGATATACGTTTTTACGTCATATGTTATAGTATATGTTTTATGATATAGTTTTATGATTTATGATATGCGTTTTTAGTAGATTTTCCTTGCTGAGCATTAGGCTCATTCCGTTTTTTTAGATGGTGTAAGAAAATGAGCATGGAAGGCGGGTCGGATTCGTGGTAGCTTGACATGTGTATTAGGGATGGACTGATTGAATGGACTGCTGGAAGATCAAGGATGAAGTTATTTTAAGTCTTCAATTTATGTATTTATTTTTCGCATATAGTTTTGGATAATTAATTAAAGATTATGTTTTCTTTATGTTTTTATGTATTAAACAATGGGAACCCGTACCTTATTTTGGATTTTTAATAAAGTTCTATTACTTTATGCATGTCTTCCAAAATAGTAGTTATGTTTAGTAGTTTTTAATGGTCCGAGGTCTAGAATTAGTCTGGGCATTACAGTTGGTATCATAGCCCAAAGTTCATATGCATGAAGTACTTCCTGATACACATGCACAAGCTCCGAATCTAAACCGCCAATGTAAGTGTTTATATTATGATTATTATGTTTATGATAATAGCTAACATTTTAGTCATTATGTTTTCAGTTAAGAATGAATGGAGCCTTGACCTATCATGATATCCGAGCCATTAAGGCATTAAAAAGGATTAGAGAGCCAAGGAATACAATATGAGTGCTAGCAAGAATCACTCAAAGATTGATTCCGATAATTTTTATTTTAGTTTATTCATTTATTTATTTATGTTTATGATTGTACTTAGTGAAAATCTTTTTCCAAATGAATAAAGTTGTTATTTTTGAATGACATGTATGAGTTTGATTTTTTTTACAATCATAATAAATAATAAATTCAATAAATAATGACTGAGTTCCGTGAGGGTTGATACAAATCAATGGACCAGGTTCTGTATTGAGAATTTAGGGGGCCATAGTAGTGGGAAAAATTTTACTGATCCCAGCCCTCCCTCAATATGGTTCACTTTGGAACAATGATGAGTTTCGAGCATGAGAATTAAGTCTTACAGGATGGTTAGAAAAAGACTTAGAAAATAATAAAGATGGCTTATTTTTCTAAGTATAGAAACACACCCTAATTATAAAGATGGCTTACATAATTTTTCATAAGAATTCATAATTGATAGGTCCGAGTTATGTTTGCTTAGACTAAGTTTTTCCTTAGAACCTATTAGGGCCAGTTCTAACGTGTTTTCTCAATTGTTAGAACTTTGCTGAAGATGTCACTATGAAGGTTTGCACGCACGAACAACAATGCCTTCAGCACTGCCAACGAGACTCAGGAAGCCCCTCTAGTCCGATGAAGGGGAACGTGTGCTATTACTGCTACTGCTAATAGAAATGCACCACCTCATGTGGAAAACACCACTAAAATTATCTGGCTACGTCAACAAGTAGAAGAACTGGTGCAGCTACAATGACAATAGTCGCAGCCACATCCTCAGCCCCAATTTCAGCCACAACTGCAGCCTCAGCCAGTGGCTCAAGCATCCCAGCAAGTAGGTCCATATGGGGGATGGTCGATAGCGAACTATGCGCCTTATCTTGCTCAGTACATAGAGTTAGTCTATAAGCATTTCCATAAGTAGCACACTCCAAACTTTGAAGGGATAACCGACCCCTTTGAGGCTGAAGAATGGCTTAGGAATGTAGAGCCGATCCCAGCACACATGAACCTTGGCAATGCAGATCGCATATCATGCATTTCCTCTCTACTGAAAAAGGATGCTAGAATCTGTGGGATTTAGTACAACAAACTCATGATGTCGCCACCATGACTTGGGCTAGATTTGTGGAGTTGTTTCACAAAAAGTACTACAACTCAGAAGTCATTGCTACGAGGGTGGAATAATTTACCAGTCTAAAGCAGGGCAATTTGACGGTGGTCGAGTATGCTTGACAATTTGATCGTCTAGCCAAGTTTACACCAGAGTTGGTCCCAACCGATTTCTTAAAGGTAACCAAATTCACTAGGGGACTTAGACCCAAGATTGAGTTAGGTGTCAAGCTGGCAAATCCTAGAACCACTTCTTACGCCGATGCTCTAGAAACGGCTATAGAGGTGGAAAGGCTCCAAGAAAATGTTAGTAAGGAGGAGGAAAGCAAGTCTGAACCCAAGCAGCAAAATCAGACTCAAAATGGTAGAAACAACAACTACCACCAGCACAACCATAATGGGCAGAAAAGAAAGCATCCTGATACTAAGCAAGCCGGCGGTGACAAAAGAGTACGAAATAACAATGGAAATAATGGGTTGGGTTATGTAGAATCCCTCAGCGCTCCAAGTTCCTAAAAAGACATCCTGGGGAGTGTCGTGCAAGCACCAAGGGTTGTTTCAATTGTGGCCAAGAAGGTCATCAGAAAAAAGAGTGTCTGCAGGTCAGAAAAGAAGAAAAGAAGGACAATAAGATGGTTCCAGCAAGAGTCTTTGCCTTGAACCAGGGAGAAGTTAAAGCTAGTATCAAAGTGGTCACAGGTCAGATTCCTATCCTCGATAAGATATGTTTAGTATTGTTTAATTCGGGAGCAACACACTCGTATATCTCGTTAGGAATGATAGAATCATGGAAATATGTGATTTAATTATTGAATATGCATTTATGTGATATATATTTGTATCATTATATGATTATGTGAGTTATATTATAATATGACTAGATATCCATGTTTAGGTGTATTAAATATCCATGCGGGTTCGTTTCTTATCAGAAGGGAAATTTTTCGTAATTTGACCCGTTACGGGTATATTTGGAATATATGTGCATATATGTGATATATGTGTGAGACCACATTATTTAGTGGGTATATTTGGGTTACTCGGCATGGGACGATCCTAGGGAGCAAGTTAGTGGGAAAGTCACAATGAGACCAATACTTGACACGGGGTGAGTCAAGGGGTATTTTGGGTATTTAGTACTTTACCGGGATATCAGTAATGGGAATAAATATTTGAGGATATATTCGGGGTTAGCGATATTAGGAGGAAATTCTAGGGCCTTTGACCATTTTACCCTCGGGGATGCTTTTCATACCCCGAGCCTTGGGATTTGCTTAAGGTTACTTGAACTTTAAGTAACCTCTCATAAACAGAAAAACATGTTATACTCTCTCTCATTCTCTCATTTACACTTGTTTGTGTTTTCGAAGGAAACTCGAGTTTTAGAGCTCGCATTCAAGCGAGGTTAGAGTCATAACGATTCTAGGGAAGATTAGAAACTTGATAACCCGAGGATTTAGCTGGAAAACAACTTAATTAGAGGTAATTTAAGAATTAAGTTTTTGAGTTTTGTTTTCCTTAGGTTTCTTAAGATTTGATTGGATTTTATGGTCTTATTAGTTTTTAATCCGTTAGAAAGTTGAGTTTTGTTGCCTGGGATATACTGATGATGTTTTGGGAATTAATTGTGGGTTGGGTATGGTTTTGGGGTAAGTTTTAGGAGGAATTGGGTTGGAGAAAGTTGGGTTCGCAGGGTTGCGTCGCACCCCTGTTCTTGGGAGTTGTGGCCCTCATGAACTCAGGAGCCTGGGTGGTTCTTTGATGTGGGGTCGCGCCGCGGCCTGTGTCCAGAGAAAATGGGGGTTGGGCTCTCTGATTTGTTGAGATTCATGACTCTAATTGTGAGGCGCAACTACTCTAATTGAGGGGCGTCGCAGCGCAAATAGAGGTTTTTGGCCAAATAAGGTTTTGAGTGCAGGAACTCAGACCTAAAGGTTCAGGATTGATCCTACTACCCAGTTTAGTAGAATTCGACATCTCGGAGGCTTGGACTTGGCCTGAAAGCCTTTATTCGCTCGTTATTGACGAGATTCTATACTTGGTTGTCACTAGGTTATCGCTAGGGGCTCTGAACCAGGATCGTGCTCGATGGTTGTTCTTATTTAACATTACACAAAGACTTGAGGTAAGAAAATTGCACCAAATACGTGATGTACGTGCTTAGGACTTGGTCTGGTTGTTGAATATAGTCTTGATTAAGGCATTGACCCCTGTAAATGTGCCTGCTTATGATTATACCTTAGATTGTTTGATTAAGCATGTTGAATGCTCTGTGTCTGAATATTTGCTATATGATATTTACTTGTTTGCATTATCTGATTGAAAATACTTGACTTATGAGTTAACAACGGCAATAGTGCGATGAGCGCTGGTCGAAAGCATCAACTTATAAGTCAAGGGCGGCAATAGTGCGCTGAGTGCTAGTCGATATGGTTAGGCCTAATTAGGAGTGCATCATACGCTTGTCCGACCCAATGGTCGTGGAAAACTAAAGCGCCAAGTATGATGGGCTAGCTCCAAGGTAGCGTTATACAGAGGATAGGGCAATAGGCCCCAGGGTGACTTATGAGTCCCATATCCTAGGGCACTGGGCCCTAGTCTGACTTATTAGTCAATTAATTATGGAAATTGGCCCCATATGATGTTGTAGTCATTTATATGAATGGTATGCATACATGAGTAGGGTTATTACTACTAGGCATGCTTATTATAATTCGGTAACGTGTTATTAACTACATATGAGCATGTTTAAGTTTTCTTGCTAAGCCTTGGCTCACAGGTGCTATGTGGTGCTAGTAAGGGGAAGGGAAAGCTGGACTAGCCATGAGTTGGAGAGCTTCGATGGAAACGTGTACATATCCGGCTGCTCAACCACCATGACCGGGGTTTCTCAGGGGAATTAGGGTTAAGCTCTATTTTTTTCGCTTAAGTCGGCTGGTTGTATCTTTTGAGTTGTAATTACCCTTTTGGAACTGTAAACAACTTTGTAAACGTTTATTATGAGATCTCATGTACAACTTAATGTTTTAACGAAATAACTATTCCTTTGACCATAGTTTTTAACCCTGAATCGTTAATCATGTTTAGTTGCATGTTTATTGTAACGCCCTGCTAATTAGTGTTTGTTACCACGTGTGTTTAAATTAGTGTCGGACTCGCTAAACGAGTCATTAAGACTAAAACATGTGATTAAGCCATTAAGGGTTCAGGTATTAAAAATCTTGGTCAAGAAACAAACATTTTTATTAAAAGAAAACATTAGTATATACATGGGATCCCAAAATACATGTTTAAAAAATTTTTACAATTCAAGGATTACAAAATAAGTCATCCTAAGCGGCAAAACAGGGTCCAACCCGAGTTCCCCTGCGATACCTCGACCGTGGCGGTCGAGCGGACTACATATGTACACATTGCCTCTAATGCTCTCCAACTCATGACTGGCCAAGCTTTTCCTTACCCTTACATGCACCAAAAGCACTCGTGAGCGAAAAGACTCAGCAAGAAAACATATTAACAATTTTAGATAGTTCACAGAACATAACAGCATGCTTAACAGTAACAACTGGAACGAAGCATACACACTGTACAATTAAGTGACCATAGGGTCACACAAGTGTGTGTCACACTCCCACTTATTCATATATCTGATCCAGTCAAGTGCATAATGCACTCATAGGATGGCCTATCCATAACGGCTTGCGCTCAGCGCGCATAATGCCGACCACGACTTATAAGCCGAGCTTTGCAAACCCTCGACTCATAAGTTGAGCCTTGTGAATCCTTGACTTATAAGTCACTCCTTTTAGTCATTCAGCTTATAAGTCGAGCCCCTTTAACCAGATATACCCTCGACTAGCAGGACGAGCTTTTGGTTTGGTGCAATAGCAGACTCCCGACTTATAAGTCGAGCCTCCCAGTCGGGAACAGACATACATATAATACATTCATCATACACATGCATAATTATAATCATGCTCATTAACTGGAGTTCATCCCTAATCATGTTTACATTTAACAGTTGGGCCAAGCCCCAAACATATTACATTAATAGCTGGGCCAAGTCCCAATCATACATCTCACGCATCTGGTGCAGTTTTCTTACCTCGATCCTCGTGCGAGTAATGTAATGATCCCGATCGCTAATCCTAACCTGAGCCAAGCAGAAACCCTAGTCACAACACAAGTATATGTTTATCAGGACTTAACCTTAGAACTCAAGTTCCAAACTGAACTCTAACTCTTAAAACCATGGTTCCCAGTTAATGGGGTGTCAAAAATGTCCCCAGAGCCTCCAAGCGGGCTCCCAAATCAACTTCTCGAGCCCCTAGGCCTAGCCCTTAGAATTTAGAAAACTTGTATTTCGAGGCCCCTGGCGCTGTCGCGCCCACAGAAATATTGGGACTTCTGGGCCATTGGAGCGGTCACACCTACCCCTTGCGCAGTTGCGCCCCTCAACTCAAGCCCCCAAATTGGATTCCAATTTCCCCTTTTCTGGGACACTAGTGCGGTCGCACCCAACCTAGTGTGGCCACCCTAGGTCGCCAGAAACTAAAATTATGCCTAGAATTTAAGTGTTCTTACCCAAATCGCAAATCTGCAATTTCTCTACAATTTCAAACATCAAATTGACCCAACAGAGTGTTTCCAGTAGGTTTCCAACCTTAAATACTTAACATTAAGCCTAGGAAACAAAACCCAATACAAAACTCCTCTAAAAACACAACATATCTCTCAAACTAGGAATCAAGTCTAGGAACCCAAAAACACCATTGAAGAGTAAAAGAATCAGAGGGTTACCTGAATTCCTCTGCCCCAATCTAAACCATTTCTGAACCTCTAGCTTGGTAGCTCTAAGTCTCCTAGCAAGCTTCAATCCTCCCTTCAATTTTTCCTTCAAACTCCAATTCAGCCTAGCTTGGATATGCCTTGTGTGTTTCCCCAAAGAGAAGTGCCCCCAAGTTCAAATAAAATCCTTGTACGTGAATGAGCCTAAGTTCAGCTGATGGCTTAGTTTATTGACTCATGTGATCAAATGACCACAATGCATGTTGCCCCTTTTAACCTCAAAGGTTACTCCTAAGGAAAGCTTGTCATTTCGCATAATTCCTACTAACGTCAAATTATCTCATATAATCCCAAAACACCTATCAATCTAATATTCATCAATTAATTCCCGTTACTCTATGATTCCCAGTAATTTACCAAATTACCAAATACCCCTAAGCTCACCCCGAGACGAGTATTTTACCCCATTGTGACTTTTCTACAAACTAGCTCCCTAGGATCACCTTGTGTCGGGTAACTAAAATATATCCACATAATAATGTGGTCATAATTATATATCACACATATTTACAACTATACCCTCAACGAGTCAAAATAACAAAAACGCCCTTCTAATAAGAAACGGGCCCACGTGCATATTTAATACACTTAAACATGCAAGCATAATCATATCATAATATAATTCACATAATAGCATGCTCACAACACATAAGCACTCAATTAATTCAAGTATTGCCTCCCGACCCCCTAATCTAGGCACTAAGCCATATTAGGGAAATTGGGGCGTTACATTTATGGCCAAATGACTTGATTAGCAAGCCTAGCACTATTTAAAATACACAGTGTAATGATCTTGACTATCCAGGGTATTATAACTTGGTAATAGAGCGTGCCAAGGTTAAGGGTTCCTTAAGATATGTTGGTCATGTACACTCGCACTAAAGACATACTCGACTCAGGTTTAATAACTATTTATGTGGTTATGTGTTTAAGTGATTAAATAGGATATAAATGCCTTATCTGCCTGCCTTATTAGGTAGCATGAGATATTCTGATAGGGTCTGGCCCTTGACTATTGCATGAATAATAAGGATGTGCTTATTAGCACTGACATTGCTTGTGAATGCAAAGGAAGCATTTATTAGCGCTGTTACATGGATGTGTAGGTTAGGACATGCTCATTAGCGTTGGCATAGATGCATGTATGCTAGAAAATGTTTATTAACATTGTCATTTGGTTACGAATGTCAGAAAATGCTTATTAGCACCATGCTAGATATGAATATCAGTTGACATGCTTATTAGCATGATTGTTGAATGCAAATGATTAATTGTTCAGTCTTGGATCATGAGGTGGCAAGAGGTTTAGTTATTACTACCTAACTAGCCGAGTTGATTATTGCAGCAAGGTATAAGCTTGGAAATATGCTTCCAATGCAAATAGAGTCATCAGCTGGCCAGGGAGATCAGGGCCAGAATGATAGACAGGGTCAGAATGATAACCAGGGCTAGACCCCTCCGCGGCTCTTGAAAACTGACAGCAAGTGCTTGCTAATATGCAAGCCAGATTACTAAGGCGGGAAGAAGAGATCCGCCTCCCTAGACAACAAAAAGTTCCTGAAAGGAACATTTTGCCAGAGGTACCACCTGTGATGATGCCAAAAGTAGAATAGTCGCCAGAGGCTGGGAACAGATGGAACCTCGTTATGAAAGGTTCAGGAAACAACACCCTCCAGTTTTTTAACGTCGTGCAGATCTGGCTAAGGCTGAGCAGTGTATTAGTATTGTTTCCGCTATCCTAGACTTCATGAGGGTAGTTGGTAATGAGAGGGTGGCCCGCGCCACATACATGTTTCGAGAGGATGCCCAAATTTAGTGGGAGGTGATATCCCAGACCAGGAATGTCAATACCCTGGATTGGGAAGTGTTTAGAACTCAATTAAATGAAAAGTATTACAATGATGCCATCAAAGCTGCAGAAGATGAAGATTTCAATAAAATGCTTCAAGGGAATATGTCAGTGACAGAGTATGCGTTAAGGTTTGATAGATTAACCAAGTTCGCTGCAGACTTGGTGCCCACTAAAGGGACAAGGAAGGAAAGATAACTTCAGGGGCTACAACCTATGATTGCCCGGGATGCTCGCACTACCACTGTGCCAGGGGTGACGACTTATGCACAAGTGGTAGAGAAAGCCCTTATTGTTGAGGGCATAGAGAACTAAATATGTTTGGAGAACGCAACCAGGAGAGACATTAGGAGGACGGGACCTCCATTTATGGGTCCAGGGAGGGGCGGAGGCCCCAGTTGTAAGGCCCTGGATATCGAAGACTGTCACACTATGTATTTTAAATAGTGCTTAACTTGATAAACAAGTCATTAGGCCATAAACGTGCATCTAAGTGTTATTAATGGGGAGGGTTAAAAATCATGGTCAAAAGGAATGGATATTTTATTAAAAACATTAAGTTGTACATGGGATCTCATAATAGTGCTTACAAAGTTGTTTACAATCCAAAATGGTCATTACAATTCAAAAGTTACAATCTCACCGACCTAAGCGGCAAAAATAGGATTAAACCCTAGTTCCCCTGAAACACCTTGGTCGTGGTGATCAAGTGGTCACATATGTACACGTTGCCATCTAAGCTCTCCACTCAAGTCTAGGTAAGCTTTCCTTTCCCTTTACCTACACCGCATAGCACCTGTGAGCCAAAGCTCAACAAGAAAACTTATTATTGCATGTATACAAGTATTAATAAACGATAATGGGGTGTTGTGCCCTAAATAAATGACTGTTAAGTCATCATGGGGTCTTGCGCCCTGAATATATGACTGTTAAGTCATCCTGGGGTCCTGCAACCTGAATAGATGACTATTAAGTCACTCTGGGCCTTTTAGCCCTTACTGTGAGTAACTAGCCATAGACTAGCCAAGCGCATTAGTTTTCTTCGACCATTGGGTCAAACGAGCTTATAACGCTATGTTGATTAGATCTAATCATATCGACCAATGCTCTTTGCGCTATTGCCACTCTTGACTCATAAGTCAGTGCCATACGACCAGTTCTCACCACCATTTTCATTCCTGACTAATAAGTTAGAGCTTCACGACAAGCACTCAACACTATTGTCGAATCTGACTGATAAGTCAGTGTGTTTCTCAAGTAAACAATGCAACCAAGCATTCATGATGCAAAAAATATCCATATCTACAGCACTCAACATGCTTTATCAACAATCATGTATGTCACATAATGGGTGCAGTTTTCTTACTTCAGGCTTGAGTGTAAAATAAATTAAGAATGACCCTTGAGCATGATCCTGACCTTAGGCCCTTATTGATAACCTAATCATAACCAAATATGAAATCCCATCAATAAAATGAGTAATAAAAGATTCCTAGACCAAGTCCTAGCTCCTGGGACCCCGAATTCTACCAAACCGGGTAGTAGATTTGATCCCAAGCCTTAAGGTTAAAAAACCAGCCCTTAAAACCAAGCCTAGCCAAAAAGAATCAGGCGGGCAGTGACCTGCCCCCAAGGGTCGCGGCGCTCCTCCCAGACAGACAACCCCTTATTTGGGTGACAAGGACGGGCTGCGACTTACCCTTGAGGGTCGCAACGCACTATGCAGACAGAGTCCCATCAAGGCTCTAGGGTTCGCTCAAGTTGCGTCGCCCAAGAACTCAGCTGCGACTTGACTTCGCGAACCAGGTCCCCCACATTTCCTTCAATTCAAACTCAACCAAAAATACTTCTAAACAATCCCAGAATCAATACCAAACCTCAACACAACATTACCACCAATCCAGGAATAAAACCCAAGCTTTATAACACTTGAAACGCTACCAAAAACCCAATTCCATAATCAAACCTTTAAGCTTATAAACAACATCAAAACAGAGGAAAAACTCAAAGTTTAAGCTTAGAATCATTACCTCAACTATGAATCAAATCTCTTTAGCTACTGCAATTCAATTCTAAACCCTCAAGCCTCAATACCTTAAGCTTGAATCCTCTAACTTAGCTTCAAAATCAAATCGAGAGAGAGAGTATGATCGAGAGAGAAGAGAGAGAGAAAGCCCTGTTTTCCTGCTGCCTTGGTTCATTCTACAACTTCACTTGGCTAAGTTTATCTAATAGCCTAAAATGACTAAAATGCCCCTAGGGAAAATCTTGATTAATAAGTCAATGCTAGGATATATGACTATTAAGTCACCTCAGGCTCTTAGCCATATCCTCTATATAAGCATACCTGGCGCTGACCAGCACTCAACGTGCTAAGGCCATTCTTGACTAATAAGGCAACACTAGGATATATGACTATTAAGTCACCTCAGGTCACTTAGCCATATCCTCTGTATAAGCATACTTGACGCTGCTGGTTAGCCTAACCAATATGACCAGTGCACCGTGCTATTGCTGCTCTTGACTCATAAGTCAATTCCATATGACCAGCACTCAACACCATTATCGCTCCTGACTAATAAGTCAGAGCTTCACGACCAGCGCTCAGCACTATTTCTTCTCTTGACTGACAAGTCAATGCTCTTCGACCAGCACTCAGCACCATTGTCGCTCATGATTGATAAGTCAGAGCTTTACGACCAGCGCTCAGTACTATTGCCATTCCTGACTGATAAGTCAGTGCATTTCTCAAGTAACCAATGCAACCACGCATTCATGATGCAATATATATCCATATATAGAGCACTCAACCTGCTTCATCACTAATCACAAGCATAATCATAATCATGCACATTTACAACGACTCAAGCTTTAATTCATTCCATACTCATAAATCAGGCCATACCATGTTCACATGCATCATATATTGGGTGCAATTTTCTTACCTTTGGTCCAAGCACAAGTTACCAATAAACAACCCTCAAGCACGATCCTGTTTCCAAGCCCTTAGTGATCACCTAGTCACAACCATAATATAGAATCTCGTCAAAAATGAGTAAATAAAGACTTCCAGACCGAGTCCTAGCCTTCGAGACGTCGAATCCTACCAAACCGGGTAGTAGGATCGATCTTGGTTACTCCAAGACCATTACTGTGGACTTTGAACAGTGCATAACTCGATGAACGAGTCAATTGGTTATAAACGTGCATCTAGGTGTTATTAATAAGCCAAGGTGAGAAATCTCAATCAAAAGGAATGGATATATTTTATTTAAAACATTAAACTGTACATGGGCCCATAAAAAGTGTTTACAAAGTTATTTGCAATCCAAAATGGCCATTACAATATAAAAATTACAACTAGTCGACCTAAGCAGAAAAAATAGGGTTAACCCCTAGTTCCTCTGAGAAACACCTTGGTCGTGGTGGTCAAGCAGTCGCATATGTACACATCGCCACCTAAGCTCTCCACTCAAGGATGAGTGAGCTTTTCTTTCCCTTTACCTGCACCACATAGCACCCATGAGCCAAGGCTCAATAAGAAAACTTTTTACTGCATGTAAGTAATATCAATAAATGATTCTGGTAATCATTTTGGGGCTTGCAGCCCTAATTAGATAGTGAGTCACACTCTGGGGCTCCACACACTAATCCGATAGATGACTAATAAGTCTATCTCTAGGGCTCTACACCCTAAGCCATGTGACATTTCAGTCACCTGAGCCTTTTTGGCCCTGGCTCTACGTAACTAGCCTTTATACTAAACAAGCACTTTTAGTTTTCTTCGACCTCGGGGTCGGTCAAGCATTTCATGCTCGTGTTGATTAGATCTAATTATTTTGGCCCGTGTTAAACACATTAATGTCATTCTTGACTCTTAAGCTAATACCATATGACCAACGTTCAGTATCACCACTGAACTTGACTGGTAAGTCATAGCTTCACGATCAATACTAAACACCATTGTCATTCCCTGACTAATAAGTCAGTGCCATACACAGATAAGCAAAGATGCTATGCATACTATGCAATCAATGTCCATATATAGAGCACTCAACATGCCTCATCAATAATCATGCATGTCATATACTGAGTGCAGTTTTCTTACCTCTGGTTCAAGCGTGAAATAATAAAAGAACGACCTATGAGAATGATCGGTCCTGAAGTCCCTTAGTTGTAACCTAGTCATAACCAAATATAAAATCCCATCAATAAAAATAAATAATAAAAGGTTCATGGTCTAAACCCCGCTCCCGGGGCCTCGAATCATACTAAAACGGTTAGTAGATTCGATCCTAAGCCTTAGGAAATGAAAACACGTGCTTAAAACCCTTGAAAACCCCTCCTGGCACAAAAGGAAGGGGCGGGTTGCGACTAGACCTAGTGGTTCGTGGCGCGCCTGCTAGACAGAGCCGAGGGTAGGCTCTGGAATGGGTTCAAGTCGCGACTTGCATGAACTCGGCTGCAACTTGACTCTGCGAACCCAGCTCCCCTGCCTTTCTCTCAATTTAAAATCAGCCTAAACCTTCATTAAATCAATCCCAAAATCAACACCAATCATCATCACAACACAACCAACATTTAAACAACAAAACCCAATCTTTGTAACACTTAAAACCTCATTAAATTCCTAATTACACAATCCAAAATATCAACTATAAACCAACTGAAAAACAGAGTAAAATCCAGGAACTAAGGCTTAGAATTCTTACCCCAATTACGATTTAACCTCCAGTCAATTGCTAAACACGATTCCTAAGTCTCAAGCTTTAATCATCAAGCTTTAACCTTCCTATTTGGTTTCAAAAGCTCAACCCGAGAGAAAGGGCGAGAGAGAAAGAAGGAACTCTGTTTTCAGCTTAAGACCCTTCTACAACCAGCCACCCTTAAGTCTATCTAATGGCTAAAAGACTAAAATGCCCTTAGGGTCATATTAATCCTTCAAAGCTAGCAAGGGCAAAACATACATTTCCCACTTATCCCGCTAATCATAATTAACGTCCTCCAATTCCCGTTATTCCCAATATTCTCAAATAATAATTAAATCATATCCCATTACCGATTCATTCCCGGTAATGTACTAAGCATCAAATTACCCCCAGACTTACCCCAAGCCTGGAAATTAATCCCGTTATGACCAAACTGCTAACTTGCGTTCTAGAATCGTCTTATGCCGAATAGCTCGAACATTTCCACATTATAAGGTGGTCTCGTCCATAAATCATAAACATACACATAAATATACATATATGCTCTTAATAGATCAAAATTATGAAAATGCCCTTCTAATAAGAAGTGGACCCACATGCATGCAATTATTATCATATAATCATGCATTTAATCACATAATTGCATAATAAATTAATTATGGCCCTTCTGGCCCACTAATCAAAGCATTAAACCACATTAGGGAATTTGGAACATTACAATAAGCATGTCGATTCATAATCATAACAATTAACATTTAACACTTAGCAATTATTAATTAACAATTAACAATGCTAATAAGCATTTCCTAGCAATATCATTGCTAATAAGCATGTTCTTGCTCATCATGTAGCAGTCAAGGGCCAGGCTCTATCAGTGTATCTCATTCATGCAGGTGAAGCATTTATATTCTTTTTAAGTAGTTAAACACATAACCACATAAATAGTTACCGAACCATGAGTTGAGTCTGTCTTCAGTGGCGAGTTTACATGCCCAGCCAGTCTACCGTTAACCTTGGCACACTCTAATACCAAGTAGTAATGCCCTGGATATCCAAGACCATCTCACTGTGCATTTTAAATAGTGCTTAACTCAATAAACGAGTCATTAGACCATAAAAGTGCATCTAAGTGTTATTAATGAGCGGGGTTTAAATCTTGATCAAAAGGAATGAATATTTTATTAAAAACGTTAAGCTATACATGGGATCCCATAATAGTGCTTACAAATTTGTTTACAATCCAAAATGGTCATTACAATTCAAAAGTTACAATCCCGCCGACCTATGCAGCAAAAATAGGGTTAAACCCTAGTTCCCTTGAAACACCTTGGTCGTGGTGGTCAAGCGATTGCATATGTACACGTTACCACCTAAGCTCTCCACTCAAGGCTGGGTAAGCTTTTTTCCCTTTACCTGCACCACATAGCACCCGTGAGCCAAGGCTCAGCAAGAAAACTTATTATTGCATGTATACAAGTATTAATAAATGATCATGGGGTCCTGTGCCCTGAATAGATGACTGTTAAGTCATCCTGGGTCTTTCACTCTAAATAGATGACTGTTAAGTCATCCTGTGGTCCTGCACCCTAAATAGATGACTGTTAAGTCATCCTAGGGTCCTACAACCTGAATAGATGACTATAAAGTTATCCTAGAGTCTTGCGCCCTGAATAGATGATTGTTAAGTCATCTTGGGGTCATGTGCCCTAGCCATGTGACTATCAAGTCATTATGGGCCTTTTAGCCCTGGCAGTGATTAACTAGCCATAGACTAGCCAAGCGCTTTAGTTTTCTTTGACCATTGGGTCAGACGAGCGTATAATGCTCTATTAATTAGATCTAATCATATCGACCAGCGCTCGCTGCCCTATTGCCGCTCTTGACTCATAAGTCAATGCCATACGACCAGTGCTCAACACCATTGTCATTCTTGACTAATAAGTTAGATCTTCATGACCAACACTCATCACTATTACCTTTTATGACTGATAAGTTCTCAAGTAAACAATGCTACCAAGCATTCATGATGCAACAAATATCCATATATAGAGCACTCAACATGCTTTATCAACAATCATGTATGTCGCATAATGGGTGCAGTTTTCTTACCTCAAGTTGAGCACAATCCTGACCTTAGGCCCTTAGCGGTAACCTAATCATAACCAAATATGAAATCCCATCAATAAAATGAGTAATAAAAGATTCTTGGACCAAGTCCTAGCCCCAGGGCCTCGAATTCTACCAAATCATGTAGTAGATTCGATCCGGAGCCTTAAGGTTCGAAAACCCACCCTTAAAACCAAGCCTGGCCAAAAAGAACCAAGTAAGCTACGACGTGCCCCCAAGGGCCACGACGCACCTCCCAGACAGACAACCTCCCTGTCTAGGCGCCAGGGGTGGGCCACAACATGCCCTTGAGGATCTCGGCGCTATGCAGACAGAGCCCCATCAAGGCTCTGGGGTTCGCTCAGGTCGCGACACCCAAGAACTCAGCCGCAACTTGACTTCGCAAACCCAACTTCCCTGCATTTCCTTCAATTCAAACTCAACCAAAAATACTTCCAAAAAATCCTAGAATCAATACCAAACCTCAACACAACATTACCACCAATCGAGCAATAAAACCCAAGCTTTATAACACTTAAAATGCTACAAAAAACCCAATTCCATAATCAAACTTTTAAGCTTATAAACAACATAAAAACAGAGGAAAAACTCAAAGTTTAAGCTTAGAATCATTACCTGAACTATGAATCGAATCTCTCTAGCTGCTGCAATTCAATTCTAAACCCTCAAGCCTCAATACCTTAAGCTTGAATCATCTAACTTAGCTTCAAAATCAAACCGAGAGAGAGAGAGAGAGTATGATCGAGAGAGAAGAGAGAGAAAGCCCTGTTTTCATGCTGCCTTGGTTCATTCTACACCTTCACTTGGCTAAGTCTATTTAATAGCCTAAAATGACTAAAATGCCCCTAGGGAAAATCTACTCCCTCAAAGCCACCCAAGGGAAATTTTGTCATTACCTCCTACCCCGTTAATCATAATTAACGTGTCTCAATTCCCGTCATTCTCAATATCCTCAAATAATTACCAAATCATTTCCCATTACCCACTCAATCCCAGTAATGTACCAAGTACATAATTACCCCTAGGCTTACCTCGAGCCCTGTAATTGACCCCGTTATGACTAAACCGCTAACTCTCTTCCTAGGATCGTCTCATGCCGAATAGCTCAAATATAATCACATAATAATGTGATCTCACCCATATATCACATACATGCACATAAATATACAAATACAACCATATAATAGTACAACCCACATAAGCATGCATATAATCATGTAACAACACATTAAATCAATTATTTCCCTCCTGGCCTCCTAATCCAGGCACTAAGCCATATTAGAGAATTCGGGACGTTACAGCAGTGATCAGAAAGGGAAGGCTCTAGATGCCTTTTCAGCTCCAAGCCCTGACAGGAGACCACATGGTATTCAAATAGGTCGCCAGGGCAACAATGAGGGCTGGAGGACCTTTCCATAGTTCGCCAGATGTAGGAGGCACGATATAGGAGAGTGTCGGGCAAAGGTCTGCTTTTTGTACGGGATAGTGAGACACTTAAAGAAAGATCCCGAACTTAAGAAAGGAAGAACCAAGGAAGGCGGACAGCTTGACACCAGCTTGAGTGTTCGCACTGACACAGGTAGAAGTTGAGGGTTGCCCTCAGTAGTGAAAGGTCAACTTTCTAGTACTAGAACCTCTTATATGGTTTTGATTGATACTGGTGCTACACACTCTTTTGTTGCTAGTAGGATTATTGATAGACTGTGTAAGGCACATGATTATTATGTTGTGGGGTTCAGGACCTTATTTCCCACTGTAGAGTTGGTAGTTTCTAGGAGATGGGTTAGATCATTGCAAGTGACAATGGAGGGCAGAAAGTTGTTAGTTGACTTGATAGAGTTGGTTATGATCGACTTTACATGATTTTGGGTATGGACTGGTTAGTGAAGTATGGAGCAATCACAGACTACAAAAAAAGATGGTAACCTTTGAACCTGAGGGTGAGGACCCCTTTGTATTTGATGGCATTGTGCATGGATTCCGTGTACCTATGATATCTGTATTGAGGGCTAGAGATCTATTGCAAGGTGGTTGCATAGGATTCTTAGCAAGTGTGGTAGATAGCACTCAGGTTGTGCCAATGGGACCAGATGAGACTAGATTAGTCTGTGAGTTTTTGGATGTGTTTCCAAAAGATTTTTCAGGGTTGCCGCCACACATAGAGATGGAGTTTGTTATTGAACTGGAACCGGGGCCAGTGTTTAGGGCACCGTACAGAATGGCCCCAGAAGAGTTAAAAGAACAAAAGCTACAACAGCAGGAGTTGTTAGACTTGGGTTTTATTAGACCCAGTTTCTCACCATGGGGTGCACCAGTCCTATTTGTGAAAAAGAAGGATGGTTCTCTGAGGATGTGTATTGACTACTAGGAACTGAACAAGTTAACCATTAAGAACAAGTATCCTCTGCCAAGAATAGATGACTTGTTTGATCAGTTTCAGGGTAAGATGGTATTCTCAATGATATATCTACGATCTGGTTATCACTAGCTGAGGATCAAGGAGGGAGATATACTGAAGACTATCTTTCGTATCTGATACTGGAATTATGAGTTCTTGGTCATGTCATTTGGTTTGACTAATGCCCTAGTTGCTTTTATGGATCTGATGAATATGGTGTTCAAAGATTATTTGGATCAATTTGTAATCGTCTTCATGGACAATATTCTAGTTTATTCTCAGTCAGAAGCATAACATGAGCATCATCTCAGGTTGGTTCTATAGAGGCTGAGGGAACACAGACTATTTGCAAAGTTCAAGAAATGTGAGTTTCGTTGCTGCGGAAGTATGTATCTAATAAGGCTCATGTATTGAGCTATGAAGATCTGGAGTTGCAGACAGACTTATCCTTTGAAGAGCAGCCAATCCAGATATTATACAGGAAGGACAATGTCCTGAGGAATAAAACCATACCTTTAGTTAAGGTATTATGGAGGAACATCAAGGTTGAGGAGGCGACCTGGGAATTGGAGTCAGAAATGTGGGATCAGTATCCCGAGCTGTTCATATAAAATTTCGAGGATGAAATTTATGTAAGGAGGGGATAATTGTAATGCACCAATTTACCTAATATGGCTTAGTGCCTAGATTAGGGGGTCGAGAGGCAATAATTGAGTTAGTTAGGTGCTTATGTGTTACGAGCATGTTATTATGTGAATTATGTGAATTGTATTATGATATGATTATGCTTGGATGTTTAAGTATATTAAATATGCATCTGGGCTCGTTTCTTATTAGAAGGGCATTTTCGTAACTTTGACCCGCTGAGGGTATAATTGTGAATATGTGTGATATATAATTGTGACCACACTATTATGTGGATGTATTTAAGTTATTCAGCACGAGGCGATCCTAGGGAGCAAGTTAGTGGTTTAGTCATAACGGGGTCAAACACCCAGCTCGGGGTGAGCCTAGGGGGTATTTTGGTAATTTAGTATGTTACCTGGATTTATTAGGTAATGGGGAATTATTTAGTGATTATTTGAGGATATTGGAGATACGGGAATTTTTGAGACGTTAATTATGATTAGTGAGAAAAAGTTGCTAAAGACGGTCTTACCCTCGAGAGCATTAATAAGTAGGCTAAGGGCAAAGGGGCAATTTGGTCTTTTGCTAAGTTGAAGTTACTAAGTCACTAGCCTGTTTCAGGGGAAAGAAAACAGAATATACAAGCAAAAACCCTCTCAGCTCTCTCTCTCTCTCTCTCTCTCTCTCTCTCTCTCACCATTGGAGGATCTTGGTTTTTTGAGAAGAAAGGCTTGGAAATTGAAGGTTTAAGCTGGGAATTCAAGTAGGAGGAAGATAAGGGGCGTGGTTCTTCAGTGGGGTAAGATTATACTCTATTTTCTGGTGAATTCTTTCCATGGTTTAAGATTTTGCCGAATTTTAAACCAAGGGATGGGTTTTGATTTGGGTTAGAGATTAAGTTTGGTTTTTGAGGTGTTTGTATTGCTTAAGATGTGTTGTTTAGGGTTTTAAACTCATTTGAGACTTTAAGGAAAGTTTGGGAAGAGATTTGGGAGCTTTGGCTTGGGGGAAATGGTGGAAAACCCTAGTTTTTCTAGGTTTCTGTAGGGGCACCATGGTGTTATTCTTCCAAGCCGCGACGCTGGGATGTTCCAAGGCAAAGAGCCCTGGCTGTGTGCTGTGACGCCTGTAAGGCTGTGCCGCGACACTAGGCCATTCTCAAAGGCTTTCATTTTGCATTTTTAGGGCATAGGCCCAAGGGCTCAGGAGACGATTTCACCACCCTGTGTGGGGGAAGTGGACGTCCCGAGAGCACAGGATTGGTCCCGGGGTTCAATTATGGAATCGAATAGTAATGAGAATGTTATTTGTTGGTTGTGGCTAGGTTACTGCTAGGGCTCAGGAGAGAATCGTTTTCGGGAGTCGTGCTTGCTTGCCTAATTTCTTGCACTCAGACCAAAGGTAAGAAAACTGTACCCAATGCGTGAGATGCATGGTTAGGGCTCTACTCAGTTGATAAATGTTATATGATTGGGGCTCGACCCATCTGTCAAATGTAATACGATTAGGGCTCGAGCCAATTTGACGAGCACGGTTATAATTGTGCCTGTGTATATCAGCTTTAGTATATTGTAATACATTGTATTGTGTGTATAACGAGTGTGTTATATTGATGTTTTTTCTGACTAGGGAGCTCAGTTTATAAGTTTAGAATCTGTCTACTGCATCTGATTAAAGGCTCGGCCTGTTAGTCGAGGGCATGTTTGGTTAAAGGGCTCGGCTTATGAGTCGAGGACTTACAAGGCTTGACTTATAATTCGAGGGGTTACAAGACTCAGCTTATAAGTCATGGTTGGCACTTTGCGCGCTGAGCGCAGACCGTTATGGCTAGGCCACACCAGGAGTGTATTATGCACTTGTATGACACGCACTTATGCGACCTTGTTGTCGCTTACTTGTACATTGTGTTGGCTTGGTTTCATTTACTATTGTTAAGCATGTTGTATATTCTGATGCTTATATGAATATGTTAATATGTTTTCTTGCTGAGTCTTTTGGCTCACGGGTGCTATGTGGTGCAGGTAAGGGTAAGGAGAAGCATGGCCATCCATGAGTTGGAGCGCGTTAGAGGTGATGTGTACATATGCAGTCTGCTCGACCGCCACGACTGAGATATCGCAGGGGAACTAGGGTTGGACCCTGTTTTGTCGCTTAGGTCAGCTTATTTTGTAATCCCCGAGTTGTAAACAATTTTTAAACTTGTATTTTGGGATCCCATGTAAAGACTAAAGTTTTATGTTAATGGGAATGTTTATTCCTTGACCAAGATTTTTAATACCTAAACCTTTAGTGGCTTAATCACATGTTTTAGTCCAAATGACACATTTAGCGATTCCATCACTAATTTAAAGACATGTGGTAACAGACCCTAATTAGCAGGGCGTTACAGGTAGATACCACTCAGGTTGTGCCAGTGGGACCAAAGGAGGCTAGATTAGTCTGTGAGTTTCTGGATGTGTTTCCAAAAGATTTTCCAGGGTTGCTGCCACACATAGAGATAGAGCATGTTATTGAACTGGCACTAGGGATAGAGCTAGTGTCTAGGGCACCATATAGAATGGCCCCACTAGAGTTAAAATAACTAAGGGTATAGTTGCAGGAGTTGTTAGACTTGGGTGTTATTAGACTCAGTTTCTCACCATGGGGTGCACTAGCCCTATTTGTGAAAAAGAAGGATGGTTCTCTGAGGATGTGCATTGACTACAGGGAACTGAACAAGTTAACCATTAAGAACAAGTATCCTCTACGAAGAATAGATGACATGTTTGATAAGTTGTAGGGTAAGATGGTATTCTCAAAAATAGATCTTCGATCTAGTTATCACCAGCTGAGGATCAAGGAGTGAGATATACCAAAGACTACCTTTCGTACCTGATATTGGCATTATGAGTTCTTGGTCATGTCATTTGGTTTGACTAATTCCCCAGCTGCTTTTATGGGTCAAATGAACAGGGTGTCAAAGATTATCTGGATCAATTTGTGATCATCTTCATGGACGATATTCTAGTTTATTCTTAGTCAAAAGCAGAACATGATCATCATCTCAAGTTGGTTCCACAATGGCTGAGGGAACAAAGACTATTTGCGAAGTTCAAGAAATGTGAGTTCTGGTTACCACAGGTAACTTTCCTTGGTTATATTGTCAGTAGGGATGGGATCAAGGTGGACCCAGCCATGATTGAGGTAGTTTATTCTCAGTCAAAATCAGAACATGATCATCATCTCAAGTTGGCTCCACAATGGCTGAGGGAACAAAGACTGTTTGCGAAGTTCAAGAAATGTGAGTTCTGGTTACCACAGGTAACTTTCCTTGGTTATATCGTCAGTAGTGATGGGATCAAGGTGGACCCAGCCATGATTAAGGTAGTTAGGGATTGGCCAAGGCCAAGGAATGCCTTAGAGATTAGGAGTTTCCTTGGATTGGCAGGTTATTACATGCATTTTGTGGAAGGGTTCTCAAGGATTTCTACCTCATTGATGGAAATGACACGCAAAAATTAGAAGTTTACATGGCTAGATAAGTGTGAGAACAACTTCCAGGAGCTAAAGAGGTGATTGATTAGAACTCCAGTTCTGAGTCTTCTGACAGATCAAGAGAAGTTTGTAGTGTATTGTGATGCCTCAAGATAGGGTTTGGGTTATGTTCTTATGTAGTCAAGGAAGGTGCTTGCCTATGCGTCACGTCAGTCAAAAGTATATGAACAAAGATATCCCACTCATGATCTGGAGTTAGCAGTAGTGGTATTTGCATTAAAGGTATGGAGGCATTACCTTTTTGGGAAGAAGTGTGAGATATATACTGACCACAAGAGCCTGAAGTACTTCTTCACATAGAAAGACCTGAACATGAGACAGAGGTGTTGGCTGGAGTTGGTGAAGGATTATGACTGTGAAATCCTGTATCACCCAGGGAAAGCCAATGTGGTTGAAGATGCCTTAAGTCAGAAGGGTTGGAGATAGTTATACAGTGCAAGACAAATATCCAGGGAGTTGGCAGAGGATATGACCAGAGCTAGAATAGAGTTGTTGGTGGGCTAGTTGGCCAACATCACTCTATAGTCTACATTGTTGGAGAGAGTAAAGGAAGGTTAGTTGGGTGATCCACAACTGACAAGGATCAGAGGGGACATCCTAGCTGGAGTGGCTAGGGACTATACAGGGTCAGATATGGGTTTGTTGGGGTACAAGGGTCAGATTTGTGTTCCGATGGACAATGTTATCAGACGGGAGATTCTAGATGAATCTCATACTACCTCTTACTCATTACATCCAGGCACCACGAAGATGTATCAGGATGTGAGATCGCTATATTGGTGGCCTGGGATGAAGAAGGCTGTGACAGAATATGTGGCTAAGTGCTTGACATGTCAACATGTCAAGGCTAAGCATCAGAGACCAGCAGGGCTATTACAGCCTCTGGACATCCCAAAGTGGAAATGGGAGAACATCGCGATTGATTGCATGGTAGGGTTACCCAGGACCATGGGTCAACATGATTCAGTGTGGGTTATCGTGGATTGATACACCATGTCAGCTCACCTCTTACAAGTGAGGATGACATATACAATTGACCATTACACAGATCTCTATGTGAGAGAGCTAGGGCGCCTTCATGGGGCTCCGAGGTCGATCATGTCAGATCAGAACCCCACATTTACTTCCAAATTTTGGGGAAGTTTGTAGAAGTCTATGGGTACGCAATTGAAGTTTAGTACAACTTATCATCCTCAAACAGATGGTCAATCTGAGAGGATGATATAAATATTAGAGGACATGTTGTGAGCGTGTCTGCTGGACTTTGAAGGAACTTGGAGTAGGTATTTACCTTTGATATAGTTTTCCTACAATAAAAGCTATTAGTCGACCATTGGGGTGGCTCCTTATGAGATGTTTTACGGTAGGAAATGTAGATCGCCCATTCATTGGAATGAGACAGGAGAAAGGAAATACGTGGGTCCTGAGGCAGTTCAGAGGACCAATGAGGATTAGAGCTCAGATGCTCGCTTCTCCAAGCAGGCAGAAAAGTTATGCTAATCCAAAACGCATGAACGTGGAGTTCCAAGTGGGAGACTATGTCTTCCTTAGAGTCTCACCATGGAAAGGGGTGATGAGATTTGGGAAGAAGGGAAAACTGAGCCCTAGATTTGTGGGACCATTCGGGATCCTCGAGAGGATCGGTCAGGTGGCCTATAGGTTGGCCTTACCTCTGGCATTGTCGGTCGTACACAACATGTTCCATATTTCAACCCTTTGGAAGTATGTGTCAAACGTGACTCATGTGTTGAGTTACGAGGATCTGGAGCTTCAGGCAAATCTCACCTACAAGGAACAGCCAGTCCAGATACAAGACAGGAAGGACAAGGTCCTGAGGAACAAGACTATACCTTTGGTTAATGTATTATGGAGGAACAACAAGGTTGAGGAGGTGACTTGTGAGCTGGAGTCAGATATGCAGAATCAGTATCCCGAGTTGCTTAGGTAAAATTTTGAGGACGAAATTCCTATAAGGAGGGGATAGTTGTAACGTCACAAATTACCTAATAAGGCTTAGGGCCTTGATTAGGGGGTCGGGATGGCAGATTATGGAAATTATTTTATTTAATTATTAAATATGCATTTATGTGATATATATGTGTATCATTATATGATTATGTGAATTATATTATAATATGACTAGATATGCATGTTTAGGTGTATTAAATATGCATGTGGACCCGTTTCTTATCAGAAAGGCAATTTTCGTAATTTGGCCCGTTACGGGTATATTTGGAATATGTGCATATATGTGATATATGTGTGAGACCACATTTGTAACACCCTGGGTAGCCAAGACTGTTACATTGTGTGTTTATAAAGGTGCAAGACTTGCTAATCAAGTCATTTAGTTAGAAACGTGTGACTGAAACTATAATTGAACTAGGGTTAAAATGATTTTGGTCATAAAAGATACATTTCATTTAGATAAACATTTCGTACATGGGATCCCAAAAGAAATAGAGTTTAAAAGAAAATTTACAAAAATTCCAGGTTGTAAACAAGTACTGGCCACTCTAAGGGCAAAAGAGACATTTAGGCTTCTCCTGTCCTGTACTACTCCTCGGTCGTGGCGACGATCAGCTGACTATGTACATTCAGCCTCAAAGCTCTCCAACTCAGGACTGGTCCACCTTGCCCTTGCCTTTATCTGCACCATGTAGCACCCGTGAGCCAAGGCCCAACAAGAAAACCATAATGCATAGTACAAGCGACAACCAACATGTAGATAATCTACGAATCATCAATCAGATATACAACAAGTCATACAGCTTACATAAACAGTGATATAAAACTACAAGCCAATAATCAGCTACTCAGATAACAAACTTGCCACAATCATCAGTTTAAACAACATTAAACATATCACGCCAAAATCCAGGGTCGGCGCCCTTAGGCCGCACCCTCTAATTATCCCACTGACTCCGACTCACTTAGGCCGAGCTCAGTGATTGTGTATTTAACCTCAACTACCAGTGGCCGAGCCACGCCCTGTGCGCAAATATTGATTTCGGCACTCTTAGGTCGTTTATCACATGTCCCCATGGCATAATACCATCTCATGACATCGCATACAAATATAGGGAGCTCTTAGTCCCAACATTAACACATAACTGAGTGTAGTTTCTTACCTTTGATTCCAAGCACTTTAATTAATTGAAACGATCCTCGAGCACGATCTCGACCGAGCCCCAGCGTTCACCTAGTCACAAATGTAACATAGAACCCTTATTAACATTCAATTTTGTAACCTAACCTCAAGACCAATACCGAGCCTTCAGGAAGCCCTAATTCCACCAAACGGGGTGGTGGAATCAAACCCCGAGTCCCTAGGCAAAAGCCCTAAGACAATATCCAAAAATCCACTTCTGAAGGCAGGGTAGTGCTACAGTGCCACAGAGTGGGCACTATAGCGCTACAAGCAGAGGAAAAATCTCCCAGAAAACCCTAACATAGCGTTGTAGCGCTCTACTGCTAGCACTACAGCGCTACAGACAGCACCTTCAGCACTCTGAATTTCTCCTTCGAATTTCCCCAAGCCAAAACTCTCTAGAACCCCTCCAAACCTCAACTACACTTCAAAACAAACCTACCATTCACTACATCTCATCCCACATGGCCCAACAACCTCAAATTTGGCCACATGCACCATCAAACAAAGAAAACAAGAATTGAACTCAAAACTCAAGAACTCATCAGAAAAAACCAGAACCAACCCAGCAACTCAGATGATCAAGCTCAGAAATTTTACCTTTAATGAGGAATTCGACCTTAGGTTGCCCTCTAAGCCCTTCCAGCCTTTAGCTCCTCAGTTCTTCAAGCTCAAACCCCTTAAATTCCCATCCAAAGTTCAGATTCAAAGATCAACACAATAGAACTCAGCAATCTCAGAAAAAGCTAGAAACCGTACCTTAATTGAACACTAACTCCAGCTGAACCTCCTAGTTTCACCAAAAACCCAAGTTCCAAGCCCTAGCCTAAGCCTTCTCTGAATTATAGCTTCAAAAATCCTCAAGAAATGGTGGAGGGAGAGGAAACCGTGAGAGAGAAAAAGTCCTTGTTTTTCTTCTTTCTTTCGTTCCTTCTATTTCTACTATTTTCTACAACTTCCACTAAAGCTAAAAACAGAACAACACTTATCCTCTTTTAACCATCCAAAAGACAATTTTTGCCCTCCCATTAAAACCCAAGTCTTTAAACATTCTAAGGGCATTTTGGTCATTGTTCCCAATTCCCGCTAATTCCTTGAGTGTCCCTAATAATTACCGCTTACATCCCAACACCTAACTAATCACCAATTATTTTCCTCAATGTCAAATAGTCTCCAATATATTTCCCAGATTCCCATAAATACCCTCAGGCTCACCCCGAGCTGGGTATATATCCCCACCGTGACTTTTTCGCTAAGCCGCTCACTAGGATCGCCTTGAGTCACAAGTTGCAAATATATCCACATAATAATGTGGTCTCAACAATTTTTCACAAATAATCTTGTTTATGCCCTCAACATGCCAAAATTACATATATGCCCTTATAATCTAAAAATGGCCTACATGCATACTAATACTCATAATCATGCATCTCATATATCCAAATAATCATATAGGCATGCTTATCACATAATCTTGCATTTAATCATTTAAATCACACATAATCCAGTCATGCCCTCCCGACACACTAATCAAGGCCCTTAAGCCTTATTAGTAATTTTGGGTCGTTACAACATTATTATGTGGATATGTTTGGGTTAGGGAGCAAGTTAGCGGGAAAGCCACAATGGGGCCGATACTTGACTCGGGTTGAGTCAAGGTGTATTTTGGGTATTTAGTACATTACTGGGATATCAGGTAATGGGAATAAATATTTGAGGATATATTCAGGGTTAGCAATATTAGGAGGGAATTCTGGGGATTTTTACCATATTACCCTCGGGGACGTTTTTGGTACCCCAAGCCTTGGGATTTGCTTATGGCTACTTGAACTCTAAGTAACCTCTCATTAACAGAAAAACATGTTAAACTCTCTCAGCTCTCTCCCGTTCTCTCATTTCCGCTACTTAGCATTTTCGAAGGAAACTCGAGTTTTAGTGCTCGGATTCAAGCGAGGTTAGAGTCATAACGATTCTAGGGAAGATTAGAAGCTTGAAAACCCGGGGATTTAGCTGGAAAAAAACTTAATCAGAGGTAATTTAAGCTTTAAGTTTTAAGTTTCTGAGATTTGTTTTCCTTAAGTTTCTTAAGCTTTGATTAGATTTTATGGTTTTATCAGTAATTCATCCGTTGGAAAGTTGAGTTTTGTTGCCTGGGATATGCTAATGATGTTTTGGGATTTAATTGTGGGTTTGGTACAGTTTTGGGGTAAGTTTTGGGAGAAATTGGGTTGGAGAAAGTTGGGTTCATGGGGTCACGCTGCAGCCCTATTCTTGGGCGTCGCGGCCCTCATGAACTCAGGAGCCTGGGGGATTCCCTGATGCAGGGTTGCACCGCGGCGCCTGCTGGACTGCATCGCAGCCTATGTCTAGAGAAAATGGCAACTGCGCTCTCTGATTTGTGGAGAGTTGCATCTCTAATTGTGGGACGCCTCGGCTCTAATTGAGGGTTTCCGCAGCACAAATAGAGGTTTTTGGCCAAAGAATGTTTTGAGTGCGAGAACTCAAACCTAAAGGCTCGATATCGATCCTACTACCCAGTTTAGTAGAATTCAACATCCTGGAGGCTAGGACTCGGTCTGGAAGCCTTTATCCACTCATTATTGATGGGATTCGATACTTGGTTGTGACTAGGTTATCGCTAGGGGCTTGGAACCAAGATCGTGCTCGAGGGTCGTTCTTATTTTACATTACACTCAGATCTTATGTAAGAAAACTACACCCAATACGTGATGTATGTGCTTAGGGTGTAATGTCCTCCTAATCTAGGATTGTTACACTATGTACTTCAAATAGTGTCAGGCTTTCTAATCAAGTCGTTTGGTTATTATGTGTAACTAAGTTTAATGTCAAGGGTTAGGGTTAAGATTTTTGTCAAAAGAATTGTTGACTTTTCATTTAAAAGTTTCATACACACATGGGATCCCAAAATATTACAAACAAACGTTTAAAAGGGGTGTATACAAATCAAAAGTTACAATCAGCCGGCCTAAGCGGCAAAATAAGGGATACAACTTTAGTTCCTCTGAGATACCCTCGGTCGTCGTGGACGAGCAGCTGCATATGTACACACCACCACCAAGCTCTCCAACTCATGGCTGGTCTAGCTTTCCTTTTCCCTTACTTGCACCACATAGCACCCGTGAGCCAAGGCTCAGCAAGAAAACTTAAACATGTGCATGAACAATAAATACAAAATCTATATACTTATCTAACATGCCCAGCAGTAATAACCTACTCATGCATGCATACAATTACAAATAAATGATCATTAGATCATTCTAGGCCTACTTCCCTAAATAGATGACCTAGAGTCAACCCGGGGCCCTATGCCCTAGCTATGTGACCATAGAGTCACTTGGGGCCCTTGCCCTTAGCTCTAAATAACTAGCGATAGAGCTAGCCAAGTGCTTTGTTTTCCAACGACCATAGGTTCGGCCAATGTAATAGTACATTCCTGATTGGGCCTAAGCCTCTCGACCAGTGCGCAACGCACTATTGCCGCCCTTGACTAATAAGTCAAGAGTTTAATTAGACATTTAGATACAGATACAAATAAGAATACTTCAGACAATACAAGTTTGCATACATATAATTCATGGTATCTTAATCAATCAAGCACAAACACAGTAATAACCATGTTCCTTAACGGGGTCGAGCCCTACCTATGCAACAAGGCAAGCATTCATTAAAAAATTATCCAGACATAGAGCATTCAAGCATAACCTAATTCACATTCATTCTCAGGGGCTGAGCCTTATTCACAATTATCATCATTAATCGAGCCAAGCACTAATAAAATATACCACGTCTTGGGTGCAGTTTTCTTACCTTAGGTTCGGGTGGAGAGTGTATTAAGAATAACCCTCGAGCACGACCCTGGTTCCGAGCCCCTAGTGATAACCTAGTCACAACCAATAGAAAATCTCGTCAAAACGAGCAAATAAAGGCTTCCGGATTGAGTCCTAGCCTTCGGGACATTGAATTCTACTAAACTGGGTAGAAGGATCGATCTCGAGCCCTTAGGTTCGAGTTCCCTCATTCAAAAACCCTCCCGGGGCTCCAAAAGCCTTAAGTGTCACGACTCAAAACAAAGGAGTCGTGGCCCGCCCCAAGTCAGAGAGTCGAAGCTCTACCCTGCTTCAACTGCACCCTAGAAGGCACTAGCTTCTTCAAACATTCAAGAGAGTTGCGGCGCCCCAAGTACAGGATCGCGACTCGACATGAAAACCATATTTTTTCTACGTTTTCGTCTAGCCTAAACCCTCCAAAAATCTATCCCAAGAATGCTAAAACTCAAAATTAAAACCCCCAATCAATTCAACATCTCAAGTCCAACGAAACCCAAGCAAAAGCTTGGCCAAAACCCCTTCAAATCCCAAAATCAGAGCTGATTCTTCTAAACTCCAAAAACTCAACTAAAAACCAGAAAACACGAGGATTTAGGGCTGAAAACCGTTACCTCTGTTGCCCTAATCAATGGTGAGTCTTTCCCCAAGCGATCCTGAGCTTAAGCTAGCCTCGATTCTTCTTAAACCACAGAAATTGTCAAGAAATTTGAGAAAGAAAAGTGTAACTGAGAGAGAGAAAAGAGAAATATGTTTTCCTCTGTTTTTTTGTGTTTTTGTGTAATCGTGAGGTTACTTAGGCTCTAAGTAACTCTAAGTAAATCCCGAGGCTTGGAGTCCCAAAAACGTCCTCGAGGGCAAAATGGTCAAAACTCCTAGAATTCCCTCCTAATCTCGCTAATACCAAATATATCCTCGAATATTCATTGTCGTTACTGGATAACCCGGTAATGAACTAGATACCCAAAATACCCCTTAACTCACCCCGATTCGTGTATTAGGTCCCGTTGTGACTTTCTTGCTAACTTGGATCCTATGATCGTCTCGTGCAGTAACCCAAATATACCCACATAATAATGTGGTCTCACACATATATCACATATATCGCATAAATGCCAAATATACCCATAACGGGACAAATTATGAAAATTACCCTTCTAATAAGAAACGGGCCCACATGCATATTTAATACACCTAAACATGCATATCTAGTCATATTATCATATAATTCACATAATCACATAATTACACACATACACGTCACATAATCATACAATTCCCATATATCGCCATCATGGCCCCCTAATCAAGGCCCTAAGCCTTATTAGGTAATTTGGGACATTACATAGGGCTTGGCCTAGTTGCTGAATATAGTCTTGATTAGGGCATGGGCCCTTGTAAATGTGCATGATTATGATTATGTCTAAGATTTTTTTATTAAGCATATTGAATGCTCTATATTAGGATATTTTCTATATGATATATGCTTGTCTACATTATCTGAATGAAAAGACTTGACTTATGAGTCAAGAACAGCAATAGTGCATTGAGTGTTGGTCGAAAACATTGACTTATAAGTCGAAGGTGGCAATAGCTCACTGAGTGTTGGTCGATATGGTTAGGCCTAATCATGAGCACATCATACGCTTGTCCGACCCAATGGTCGTGGAAAACTAAAGCGTCGGGTATGCTGGGCCAGCTCCAAGGCTAGTTGTATAGAGGACAGGGCAATGGGCCCCGGGGTGACTTATGAGTCCCATATCCTAGGGCATTGGGCCCCAGTTTGACTTATTAGTCAGTTAATTAGGGAAACTGGCCCCCATATGACGTTGTAGTAATTTATATGAATGGTATACATGCATGAGAAGGTTTATTACTGCTGGGCATGCTTATTATGATTTGGTAATGTGTTATTAACTGCTTATGAGCATGTTTAAGTTTTCTTGCTGAGCCTTGGCTCATGGGTGCTATATGGTGCAGGTAAGGGGAAAGAGAAGCTAGACCAGCCATGAGTTGGAGTGCTTTGGTGGCGACGTGTACATATGCGGCTGCTCGACCACCATGGCCGGGGTTTCTCAGGGGAACTAGGGTTAAACCCTATTTTTACCGCTTAGGTCGGTTGGTTGTAACTTTTGAGTTGTAATTAACCTTTTGGAACTGTAAACAACTTTGTAAACATTTATTATGGGATCCCATGTACAACTTAATGTTTTAACAAAATAACTATTCCTTTTGACCGAAATTTTTAACCTAAATCGTTAATCACGGTTAGTTGCACGTTTATGGCCAAATGACTCGATTAGCGAGCCTAGCACTATACACAGTCTAAAAGTCTTGGCTATCCAGAGCGTTACATTTTCTTTCTGCTATACCATTTTTTTGTGGAGTGTAAGCAGTTGTACATTCATGAATTATTCCATGTTCTTCACAAAAACAAGTTAAATTCATTTGAAAAATATTAACCAACCCTATCACTTCAAAGCACTTTAATTTTCCTTTCAAGTTCATTTTCAACTTTTGCTTTATAAACCTTAAATACATCAAATGCTTCATCTTTATTTTTAAGCAAATACACATATGTGAACCTAGAGCAATCGTCAATGAAAGTAATAAAATATCTACTTCCTCCTCTAGTCAACATTCCATTAAGTTCACATAAATCACTATGTATCAAATCTAACAACTTAGAGTTTCTTTCAACACTAGGAAAAGGTTTCTTTACCATTTTATATATAACACATAATTCACATTTTTCATGCTCCACATTATCACAATCAATTAATCCACATTTGACAGCCCTTTTAATTGTCCTAAATCCAATATGTGCAAGTCTAATATGCCACAAAGTAATAGAATTTGAGTCTAGCATATTACAAGAAGACGAAGAAACTTTATTGTTCATATGATCAGTAGATGTACAAAGTTTGAACATGTCATCACAAGCATATCTCTTTCCCACAAAAAAAATTGTATTTAGATAAAATGAGCTTGTCGGAATCTATCACAACCTTGATTCCCGGTTTGTAAAGTGAATTTTCACTCACAAGGTTTTTATTCATTTCCGGTACATACAAGACATTGGTGAGTAGAACCTTCTTGTCGGATGTGAAGAACAAATCAATAGTTCCCTTTCCTTAAACCATGGACCTCTTCTCATTGCTCATTTTTATCTCATGCCCTTCCTTTGAAGATTCAAGGGTCTTGAAAAGAGTTCTATCCTAGGTAACATGAATGGTGGCACAAGTATCATACCACCACCCACTCACCTTTCCATGAATGGCATTAACTTCGCTTAGTGCTGCCACTAGTTCCTCTTGGGTTAAATTGACTCTTGCCTCATTGTTTTGGCTCCTCTTGAACCTACAATATCTTGGAAAGTGGCCATTCTTTCTACACACAAAGCAAGGTCCTTAGGAACTTTTGAATTGTCCTTCATTCTTCTTGGCCCACAAGGGTTTTTGACCCTTGCCCTTGTTCTTACCAATTCCTCTGTCCTTGTTAGGAGGGTTAGCCACCACATTGGCCTTAGAAGTTTCTCCATTTGACTTCTCTTCATTCATATCTCTAGAATGAGATTCCTCATTAATTCTCAAGTGTTTGAGAATTTTCTCCAAAGAAATCTCTTCATTTTTATGGAGAATTTTCTTTCTATAACCTCTCCAAGAAGGAGGTAACTTGGCTATAATGGCACAAACAAGAAATTGTTCTAGCAATACAATCTTAAATGTAGACAATTTATTCTTAATAATTTGCACCTCATGAATTTGAGAGAGAAGGGTTTATCATCATGAAATTTAAATTCCATATATTGAGTAATAAGGAATTTCTTAGTACCTTATTCTTCCACTTTGTACTTATTTTCCAAGACCTCCCAAATCTTCTTGGCGGTCTTGGTGTTGGTGTAGAGATCATAGAGCCTATCCGAGAGGACATTGAGGATGTGACCCCTACATATCAATTCATCTTCTTCGCACTTCTTCCTTTCTTTGACAACTTCTTGAGTATTATCTTCCTTGGGCTCTTCCAAGGCTTTTAGGTCTTTATCCAAGACATAGAACCCTTTCAAAGTGGTGAGAAAGAATCTAATCTTGTCTTTCCAATGAAGAAAGTTAGTCCCATCAAACCTATCCAATCTAACAAAGTCTTGAGTAATGAATTTCAATGTAGAAAGAGAGTTAGATTCTTCCATGATATGCTATCTCAGATTATAGAGTATTAGAATGTTGTGGGAGATTGAGATAACACCACCTCAAAAAATAGAATCTACACAAAAAATGGATTGACAGAGACTAAATAAATATTGAGAAAGAACTTGTAAACCGAAGTAGTTCATGGTCTTCTTCAATTTTGATGAAGCTTCAAAAACCCTAGGCAAAACCACCACCTTGAGCAAAGGAAAAAAAAACAAAAAACCAGGGCTTATGCACGTTGCAAACGCTGTCTTAATACTCTATTTCCTAGCCACCATACATGCTTGAGGCCTTCTCTTGAGGAAATGGGGATTGAGATTTAAGAAGAATTAAGCTCTCAAAGTCAAGAACTTTCTTTGAGAGTTCTTGGAGAAAAAACTAGAGAATCTTGGAGCTAGAGAGAGAGAGAGAGTAGAGAGATTGAAGAGAGTGATCAAGTCTTCCAAAAAACTATTTTTACCCTTATATAGAGTAGTCATCATCATTAGGTCTAACCAACAGGATTAGACTTGTAAAACACGTTATTATGAGCATTTCACGTAACTTTTACATACTACAGTAGGCGATGCGTCGCCTGTTAGGGTTTCTTGAAACCCTAAGCATCAGGCAATGCTACGCCACTTGGGTGGCGACGTATCATCACCCTCTCTGCTTTTGGACATTTCCAAAGGTCCTAAAAATTCTCTAAATGCTACAAAACTTTTTGGAACCTTTAGATACTTTCACGCATCACTTTGGACCCACAATTGCATCTAAAAGTGCCTGCAAATGAAGCTCAAATTTCACATCTTCACTATGTGAAATTTACTAAGTTTTTATACCTTGCTTGTATTTTAACACTTATCTTTTGTATTTAACCAATCATAACAGATATTATTTAAGGATTCTCACTAAGTTTCAAAAAAAGTCTAGGAGATATTTTTAGGGCTCGCATCTAGGTGAGTGCCCTAAAAAAGTGTCCTAAAAGCCAGCTTTTGTAGTAGTGTATTTTCACAAATGTAAAATTCAAGTCGAAAGACACTTTACTTTAGGCACCAAAATTGTTTTGAGCTAGAGGTTGAGGCTTGTATTTAACCAAGTGTGGGAATTGTAACGCTCTGATTTCCCGAGACATCACTTACAAGTCCGTTTTAAAGCATTAATCTCTTTATGAAATAAAAGAATCATTTAATGAATTAAAATGAATGCATTGGATCCCATTATTTAAAATAAAAGTGTTTCAAATGCATAATTATACAAATCGTGATTTAGCTTACAAAATACTCAAAAATTCAAAAACAGTCAAATTGTTTAAGTTACAAAACAATAATGAGTTTTCTTTATAAAAACATAAAAATACTGTGACCCCCCCCCCCCCTTAACATGTATCATCATTGCCTTGAGTCGTCACCTCACTGCTTGCCTTGCCTTGCCTTGACCTGACCTACACACAAAGTACCCGTAAGCTAACGCCCAGTAAGAAGAGCTATGTAGGACATAACTCCCCAAACCAGAAAACATAAACTTTCAACTAACATAAATAAACATCATAAATATAATAATCATCGTGCGATATATTAACACAATATCACACTAACATAATGTGTGTTTTACTCACACATATAAATACTAACAAGTCATGTTGATCTGACATGAAATGTAATCTACCCTGCCTGCACTATACTCACACTCGGCATTCCCACAGTGGCACCTAGTCTAGCCTGCGCTGTACTCACACTCAGTCGTTCCCTCGAGACATCATTGCCCTGCCTGCGCTGTACTCACACTCGGCAGTTCTGTGGTGGCATCCTATTATCCTAAGTTATACACACCCAAGATAATTCCTGCAAGTGATATACTCACACAAGCAGCTAGAATCTAGTAGCATGCTTACTCTATTATCTAACCATGTCTACTAACTAAAGTCCCTAGCACTATCCTCATGCTAGTCAATTTAATGCAACAATTCAGGTCACAAATATAATTACACAATTAAACAAATAAGAAAACAAGGTTGTACGCATAACGTACACCCTGTGCACAGATGTCGACTCTTCTTACCTTATTCATGACAAGTTATTATGTTTTCCAAACCCTCTTGTTGAACTTCGTTGCCACAACCGAGGCCCTAAATACTCACAAGATGATATCGGAACTCAAAATGCATTCAAGCATCACAACAAATACAGTTTCAAGAAATGCATGACCTACTTTTGATAATAGGTCTACAAGCACATCACAAATCACATAATAATAATGCATGGCCTTCAATTAACCTAATTAGACCATAATAACTATTCTAACGTAACACATGTGTTCCAAAAATCATTTTTAACACTCAAAATGACATTTGTTATACTTTGAAATGACTTGAAATGATTCAAAAATGAATTTAACTTAGTACAAAATATTGAAACATTAATCATGCATCATATTCAAGATGTTATACCAAAAACAACATTTTTAATGCATAAAAAATAATAGATTAATTACCCAAACCAAAACAAATCTCAATCATGTTTCTAAAATTATTTCCCACCTTTTTAACATTATTTTTACAGCCCCTAAAATAATATTAAAACAGTAGTGAGTACACACTTTTCAATAATTAATTCATTTAAATTCCATTCAATCATTAATTATTACAATTAACTTGAAAAATAGCAATTTAATAACCTACAACTTCAAAATTAGTTTCAATATGGGTTTTAACATTTAAAAATCAGATTATACAGTCCCAAAAATATATTTGAAAGATTCATGCAATATAACCAATTTTCATTCTAAAAAACTCACATCTTTAATGCATAGAACATACAATAATTAACCATTGATTAAACAAGACCCTAGCATGTTACTAGATCAATTTCAAACATTTAAGCAATATTTTTCAGACAAAAAACAATGGCAAAACAATAGGTACAATCCCATCTTAACGTGTTTAATTAAATTCTATTTATTAAATAATTTATCATCAATTAATTCCATAAAATAACACAGCATCATACACTTATTAAAAATCATTTTCTGGGATGTCCAAGATCAATAAGGAACACAATAAAAAATTTCAAAACAGCCCCTTAATCACATAGATATTTTTCACAATTATTTTAAAGAAAATAATTCATAAATAATTCAAATAATCATCATAAAATTCTCAAATCATCACCAAACATTTTAGGACAAACCAAAGGCCTAGAAGCAAGAAAAATGAGATTTGAACCTCCAAAATTGCAAAAATGGTGGCTGGCCGGAATTTGGTCTTCTTCTTCGATGTCGGCGAGTGCCCAATCTTCTATATGTTACATTTATGACCCCCTAACCAATTGGAAAACCTTTCCACTGATTCCAACACCTCATACCAGCCCAAAAGCAAAGAAAAGACAACCCACAAAGGTCTGAATAATGACGTCTTCCCCAACGCCGGTGTACTGGAAAAATGGAGATTAAATATGCAAATTTTTGTTCAGCCCCTCTTGCTCCATTTTCTTACGTCCAAATCGATTCTTAGGGTCTCCTAAAGTTTTCTAACACCATCCACGAATACCAAGCACTCCCAAACACCCACAAACCTGAAATCACTCAAGAACACCATCTTTAAGGTTAAAAAATGGCGATTTTCGAAACACTCACTGTCCACCCTTTTTGTCACATCTAAAACTCTTCTTTCATACCAATGAATGTTTCTAAATAATTCAAAATAACCCAGCACTCCCCAAGGCTCTCAAACCCAAAAATGTTATCACTTTCTCTCTCTAAATTTTTTGAATTCTTCTTTCTTTTCATCTCCTTCCACTAGTTCTTCTCTTCTTTTCCTCTGTATATTTTCGCAGCCCCAAGAAACAATGGATCCTCAATATTCATTTTTCTCCTTATATTCTTACCCTAAAATAATCTCGCACCCCAAATATTCCATAACTTGGGCTCCTATTTTGACTCTTATTCGTCTATTTTTAGGAAAACATCTATTTCACAAAAGTTGTAGATATTTTAATTAGCTTTCTAACCGTACTAATTTCATAAAAATCGGACTCCTACAGTTTCAGTTACACCCGTTCTTCTGAAACTGGATCCAGAATTTTCTAATTCTTAATAAAGAAAAACTTTTCTTTCTTGGTTAGTCTAACTTAAGGATTTCTCTAATAAAGAAAAGACCACATTCACCCTAATTTATTTCCACATTAATTCAAAAACTAAACATTAAAAATACATACTCAAATAAATTAATTTTATTATGTATATTACCATATGATCATATAATTAACCTATACCAAATTATTATTATTGTACCCATAATAATAATAAGAATCTTATTTTAAACAATAAGAGCCCAAAATAAAATCACACAATATTGCTATTATTTATGAGCAATAATACCCATAACATAAAATAATATTCAACCAATAAATTCAAAATTATTATTCCAACTATTTCACGAGGCAATATACTCATGCTTAGATTCCCAAGAATTTATTTATCACCATTCTATTATCAAGAATAACTAACATTATTGTTATTGTGCTCATAACAATAATAATATCACCCATTCAAATAACAAGAATCTATCATGCACTTGGCATTATACTCATGCCCAAGAATTTTAAAAAATCAATTTGCCCAGTCAGCCCTACACATATCTACACTCATAAATATGTAAATTGACTGAAATACCCTTGGTGGTAAACTTATGATATTACCCTTCTGGAGCAAGTGGATATTACAATCATTCTCCTCTTAAAGGAAATTCTGTCCCAAAATTTTCCCAGTTTAGATCTAATATTGTCGTTACATATTAGAATGCAATCAATTAACTACCTTCTTAACCTTACTACCATCGTTCCTTAATGTCACTAATAGGTGACACTGTGCCGTGAGATGTTAATCTTGGTCAAGTTCCTCAATCGCTTGTCCTTTGAATTATAATTCCACGCAAAAGTATCATAACTCATCACAGAATATTGATCCATGCACATAAAATTTGAATCTTGATCTCATGTCAATGAAATATTGTAAATCAAATTGCCTCTCACCTCGAGATTAAATGTCTGACATACTAGAACTCAACTTCCACCTTCCTATCCGAACTGTTTTACCTTAATGTCGTTCCTAATATTCCCCTCCCATAGAATACATGATCTCCTTTATAAGCTCAATTCCAATGCAACATACATTTCGCCTATTTTATTCTATTGTCATCTTTGCCTTAATCCCAAGATAGTTTTATTGGTACATTATTTGCATCAAATATAATGTTACTACTGTCGCTCAATTTGTCCCATTGATATAGTAACCTGCATTTCCCTTGTCAATTCATTGTCTCTATTTGATTGTTACCCCTAAGTGATATGTCATATCGAATCTAATTCATGATCACCCTGCTATCTTAAGACTCATCCATAACCAAAACACATTTCCTAATTCTTTGCAGCAATGTAACATGTATGGTGTTGTGTGCACCTTTATTGACTTCTTCCCACACAACTCATGTAATGACCCAAAAATGTTAATAGGGTTTGGTGCCTTGATTAGCGTGCTGGGAGGGCATAATTGGATATGTGTGTGATTAATTGATTAAATGTTTGACTATGTGGCATGCATGATTTATATGATAATATGAATATATTTGAATGCATGTTTATGAGTATTAAATATGCATGTGGGCCCGTTCTTGTTTATAAGGGGATATCTGTAACTTTGGCATGTTAAGGGCATAAATGTGATTATATGTGTGTTAAATGATTGAGACCACATTATTATGTGGATATATTTGTAGTATACGACTCGAGGAGATCCTAGTGAGCGGATTAGCAGAATAGTCACAGCAGGGTATAATACCCAGCTCAGGGTGAGCATAGGGGTATTTTGGGAAGTTTAATGTATATTTGAGGTTTATCGGGTAACAAGTAAAGTATTTGGTGATTAGTTGGGCATGTCGAGATTAATTGGGAATTGGTAGGATGACTCAAGGAATTAGCGAGAATCGGGATTAATGACCATTTTTCCCTTAAAGGGCAACTAAGAGGCTGGGTTAGTATAAGGGTCAATTTGGTCCTTTTTGGTTAAGGGATACCAAAATTTCTCAAACACTCACTCTCTCTCTCTTTCCCTTACACATTTTTTCCCTCTCCCTCTCTTGGGCTTGAAGGTCTTGGAGTGCTAAAGGAGGAACCTGAGAATTAAGCTGGAAACCAGGGGGAAATCAAGCTAGGAACAACAAAGTAATCTATGAGGATTAAAGCTTTTAATTGAGGTACGCTTTCAGGTTCTAAGCTACTGATTTTTTGGCTAGTTTTGATCATGTTAAGGGTTAATTGAGGGAGGGTTCTTAATTTTGTATTTTAGGGAGGATTAAGCTAGTGATATAGGCTATATGTGTTGTTTTTGAAATGATATTAAGAATTATGGACCCGATTTTGGTTTGGATGTATAGTTAGGTTGAATTTTGAGGATGTATCTTGGAAAAAGGTTGGAGAAACCCAGGGAATTCTGGGTTCACGGGGGCGCACCGTGACCCAGATCATGGGCATCGCGGCCCGCGTGCCCAGAAGGCCTTGGGGGCTATAACGTCTCAAAATTACCTAATAAGGCTTAGGGCCTTGATTAGGGGGCCAGGATGGCAATATATGGAGTTATATTTTTATTTGATATATTTGATTGTGATAATGTGAGTTATATGATAATATAACTAGCGGTGCATGTTTAGGGGTATTAATTATGCATGTGGGCCCGTTTCTTATTAGAAGGGCAACTTTCGTAATTTGGCCTGTTATGGGCATAATTGTATATATATGTGATATATGTGTGAGACGACATTATTATGTGGGTTTATTCGAGTTACTCGAAACGAGAAGAACCTAAGGAGAAAGTCGCAACGGAACCCAATACCCGACTTGGGGCGAGTCAAGGGGTATTTTGGGTATTTGGCATTTAATTAGGTTATCGAGTAATGGAAATTAATAATTGGGAATATATTTGAAGTTAGTGAGTTTAGGGAATTTGACCATTTCGCCCTCGGGGACGTTTTTTGGTACCACGAGCCTCGGGATTAACTTAAGTGAAACTTAACCTTAGGAAACAAAAAGAAACACTCAGAAACACTCTATTGACCAACTCATGCTCTCTCTCTCTCTCACTCACTCTCTCTTTCTCTCTAAGCTTCTTTAAGCTAGTTTTGGAGAATTAGGAAGGATTTCTTGAAGAATTATTGGCTGAAGGCTAGGGAATTGAAGGCCTAAACTTGGGAAATTAGTTTTGTTGCAGCGTAAGAGATTAACTGCTAGTTGAGGTATGCTTTAGATCATGTTTTTCATTAAAATTCTATAATGGTTTGGTTGTTTTAAGGTGTTCTTGAACTTTATAGCTCAATAGTTGATTTAGTATTTTAATGAGTTTTGTTACAAGGTTCTTGTTGGGTTTTGCTGCTGGGAGGATGCTAGAACTATTATGGTGATTTAATTAGAGTTTTGGGGTGAAATTGGGATAATTTAGGTTGGATTTTGTTGTTGAAAATTGAAGAAGATCTGGGTTCGCAGGGCCAAGTCGTGGCTATTTTCTTGAGGGGTCACGACTCAACTGAACTCAGAGCCCAGGGAGGCCTCTGTCTGGGAGGCGCGCCGCGACCCTCTTGGGTAGGTTGCGGCCTACATCCCTTTGGTAGAGGGAGAGGGCCTTGGGTTAGAGGGGCGTGCCGCGACCCTCAAGAGCAGGTTGCGGCCCGCCTGGGCAGTTTTGGCCTTGGTGGGTTTTAAGTGATGGGAACATTTTCCTTAGGGCTCAAGATTGATTCTACTACCCGGTTTGGTGGAATTCGAGGCCCCGGAGGCTAGGACTCGGTCTGAAAGCCTTTATTTGCTCGTTATTGATGGAATCCTATATTATGGTTGTGAATAGATTATCGCTAAGAGCTCAGAACTGGGATCATGCTTGAGGGTCGTCCTTATTTTATGCTATACTCAAACTTAAGGTAAGAAAACTGCACCCAATACGTGTTATATGTGATCAGGACATGGCCTGGCTGTTATCAATGATTATGATTAGGGCTTAGGCCCCTGAGAACGTTTATGTTTAAGCTATTGTTTCACATGTTGATTGATCCTACTTGAATATTCTATACCTACTCAAGTGTTTCATATCTATTTCATGGATTCTATGGTTAAGGCCCGAGGCCCCATTAAATTAGTATGATTAGTATTATGAATGTAGAGTCCAAGAACTTTACTTAGCTAGTTAGACAGTAGTAGCAATAGTAATAGTTGTAGTATTTTTATGACTGTGGATTTTGGTTCAGATCGGGATTTAGTTGGACACTCGTAGTAACACTTGTAGATTTTCTAAGTTTAACCTATAGTTTAAGAATATTAATTTTAACCAAAGGTTTGATTAATATGACTGATATTGATGGTGATATTTATTATATTATAAGGTTTAGATAGACCCAATAAGATAGTAATACTTGTCTTGTGTTTGTTTAATGATAATTAAGTATTTTTTAGGAATAAGTTTATTAAGATCAATATTTGAATATCCTAGGGTCTGCTAGCAGCTTTGAAATCGTTAGAGGACTTAGTCAAGGTTGTTTACTCAATTCAAATTAGGCTGAAAAAGTGTAATTTCGTGTTTAATATTTCAACGTATGCCGATATATCGCAGCTATAGGGGGCGATATATCGCCATATGGGGATACGAAAAACACGTAGCTTCACACGACCACCTCGACGAGCCTCAGGCATATTAGCCCAGGCAATATATCGCCTACTAGGGGCGATATATCGGCTCATGTACCAGATTTTTGAATGTTTTTAAAACCGAGCTCATTTTAATCTTTAACCTCTTGATAAGTCCAGCATCTTTCTGACCGAGTCTTCAGCCCCTGCTGAACGATAATTCAAATATTTTTCAATTAAAATGCCATTATTTTATTCAAGTTAAATGAATATCTTTTCATTCTTGAACTCTATAAATATGACCTAGTACCCAGCCATTTATTCATTCATCAAGCTAAGTTCAGAGTCTGCAAGTTGCTAGGTTATTTTAAGAGTGATAAACACTTGGGTTGGTATTATAAGCTTTATCCTTATAAGCTTAATAAACACTCGGGAAGTAAGGTTTATAGTATATTTCGGGTTCAAGGAGTAGTTCAGTCATAGAAGCATTAAAGGTATTCCAAATTCTAGTTCATTTCTGTATTGTTTCCTTAAGTTCTTATAGTTTTCTACTCAAAATCCTAACTCTATTCTTTATTCTTGGTTAGGAAATCTAAGATCTTGAATGTAAGGTTCTTGGTAAGTATTTTTTCGATGGTATAGTTCTTTCATTCTTTTCATCCCTTTTTCTTGAGTATACTCACCCTCTTTGATGATTTTTAGGAGTGTTCCAAAGTCCCAATCCTGTTCTCATATCCCAGTATTTTTTTGGTAAGGAAAATAGGAAGGAAAATAGGATAGGATTCTATATGTTATATGTTATCTTATGATTTATGTGTTATGAAATGTTATATTATGTATGTTGGTAGGCTTGGGCATATGACTTGTATAATAACAAGCCCCAATAAAATTATGGGCATATGACTTGCTTAGCTAGCAAGCCCCACAAATCTAATGGGCATATGACTTGTTTAGTTTACAAGCCCCAAGTAGTAATGGCCATTATAAGTATATATGACATATGATTATGATACGCTTATGGTATATGTTTATGGTATGTTTTTAGCATATGATATGAATTTTATGTATATGATTTATGTTATTAGATTTTCCTTGTTGGGCATTAGGCTCATTCCTTTATGTTTATATGTGCAGGAAAATAGCTATGGTGGCGGAAAGGTTCTTGGCAGCTTAGGAGTTGTGTATTGAGGCAGGATGGAATCGGTGGATTGAGAGTTCAATTCGAGGATGAAGTCGCTTCTTAGTCTTTTAAAAAATATGCTTTATATGTATTTTCCGCACTTTATTTTGTAATCCATTTAGTTAAGGTTATGTTATGTTTTTATTTTAAAAACAATGGGATCCCATATCCTACTTTAAATTTTATGTAGTTTAACATTTGTCTTACAAGTTTTAATGAAGTTATGATTATTTCGCTTGTGAGTTTTATTAAAGATTAGTGTCTATGTATAGTAGTCATTAATGGTCCAAAGTCTAGAGTAGTTGGGTCTGTGCACTGCTTTTTTAGTCTCCACTATGTTATCCCTCAAAAATCTAGGGATGGCGTGGCAAATGAGAAAGCGGCACGTGACATCACAAATCAGGGAAAAATGACTGTAACGACCCCAAATTCGCTAATGAGGCTTAAGGGCCTTGATTAGTGTGTCAGGAGGGCATTATTGGGTTAAATGTGGTTTGCATGACTTTATTGATTTAAATGCATAATTATATGGTTAATAATTCTTGTGTGATTATATTGGCATTAATGCTATAAGTATATATGGTATTGTGAGAACCACATTATTATGTGGGTAGGTCAGCAGAGCACGACTCGAGGCGATCCTAGGGCTAGATAGCGGGGAAAAGTCACAACAGGGCTTAACAGTTGACTTTGGATAAGTCAGGGGTATTTTAGGTATCAGGTAGCTATTTAGACTATCGGGTTATGAAAATAAATATATGGAGATATATTCGAGGTTAGGAAGTCTAGGCGGGAATATTGGGGGATTTTACCGTTTTGCCCTCAGGGACGTTTCCGGTACCCCGAGCCTCGGGGATTGATTTAATGAGATAAGATTAGACTGAGGCTTTAGAAAACAGTAGATAGAAAATTAAACCGACTTTTATTATCAGCCTTTCCTCTCTATTTTCTCCCAAGGAACACAAGGAAAATAAACACTGAAATCTTAAGGGAATTTGCTGGAATTCAGCTGAAGCTTGGTGGATTGAAGGAATGATTTAGAGGCTTAACTCAGGAATTAATCACGACTAAGGTAAGCATTGAATTTCCTTTTCTGTGGTTAGAAATTCTGGGTTTTGGTTGGGTTTTGAGGTAAATATGGTTTTGATGTTTAAGGGCAGAATTAAGGAGGAAAGCTTGGGAATTAGCTTGGATTTGGCTTGGTGAAGTGGTTCAGCAGAAAAGATAAGTCTCAATTCATGATTTAGAGGTTTTAATCTGAGTTTGAATGGTTGGTTTGAGTGTTTGAGGTTCTTGAGTTTCAGAAATTGGAAATGGGATTTTAGTAGGTTTTTGGGTTGTATTTCTGTTGAATTATGTTGTTTAACTCATTCTAAAGGTGTTGGGATTAATTGGTTTTGAATTGGGGAGCTTTGGGATGGATTAAGGTGAGGTTTAGATGTTGGAAATGGTGGGTTTTCTGGGCACGAAGGGAAGGGTCGCGGCTCTGTTCTAGAGCACTGCGGCCCTTGGTTGAAGATGAGCCAAGGAGGCTCGGCCAAGGGCAAGGGCCGCGGCACGTGTCTTTGTCCAGGGCTGCCCTTGGTTTTGTTTTGAGGCCAGGGCTGCAGCTAAGCTTCAAGGGCCGCATCCCTTAGTTGTGCACTTGAACGTTTAGGGTTTTTAAGGTCGGGAATTGAGCCTAGAGTGCTTGGGATCAATTTCACCACCGTGCTTGGTGGGGTTCGATTTCCCAGAAGTTAGTTTTGTACCTGAAAACCTATATATGGATATTGATGAAACCTAATACTTTGGTTGTGACTAGGTGATAAAAACTTAGGCTCGGGAATGGATCGTGCTTGAAGAGTGTTGCTCGTAAACAATAACCGCAAAGATTAAAGGTAAGAAAACTGCACCTGGTTGAATATCTGTAACAGGACTGAGGGTTCCCTATTGTGTATGCTTGAAAAGATGGTATTATGCCATGCAAGATAATTAGTGAACCAAAAGCCTAAGGGTGCCAAGGGTTACACTAGCGCACAGGGCGCGGCTTGGCCACTGGTAGCCAAGGACAGCTTAATATGCACTGAGCTCGGTTTAAGCAGGCCGGAGTCAGTGGGGTAAACAGAGGGTGCGGCCTAAGTTGTCGGCCTTGATTATTATGTGATATGAATGTTATAAGTGTTTGATTTCATCCACGACTCTAAATTTATGTTGAATTATTAATGTGGATTATATGATGAGAGTTCATGCTTAGTGGGTATGTTATCTGTTATTACTGCTTGAGTTGCACATCATGTTTTCTTGCTGGGCCATGGCTCACGGGTGCTACGTGGTGCAGGTAAAGGGAAGGGCAAACTTGATCAACCTTGACTAGGAGAGCTCTGCGAGCGGAATGTACATGGCCAGCTGCTCAGCCGCGACGGTTGAGGTTTAGGCAGGGACGCGAGACCCAAATATTGTCTATTTTGCCTTAGTATGGCTAATAATTGTTTATGTACTTTTGGAAGTCTGTAAACCTACTTTTAACTCTGTTTCTTTTGGGATCCCGTGTATATAACAGTCTAATTATATAAAGTGAAACTTTTGAGACCAAAACCTTTTTAACCCTAGCTCATACATGTTTAGTAACACGTTTTTAAATTAATGACTTGATTAGCAAGTCTTGCACCTTTATAAGTACACAGTGTAGCGGTCCTGGCTATCCAGGGCGTTACAACGACAAAGCATTGAAAAAAGATCGATGAGCAAAAAAGATAGGTCCAGGACCTATAGAGAAGTCGACCAAGCCAAAACCCCCTAGGGGTGGTCGACCTAGCCCTAACCCCTAAGGGTGGTCGGCCTAACCCCAACCCCTAGGGGTGGTTGGCCTGACTTGCTTAAGAGCCACATGGGTGGTCGGCCCACGCTATTCTTCATAGGGTGATCGGCCTAAAGTCCCAAATACACTTTGCTGGATAAAGTTCATGCTCGTTTAAGCTTAAGTCAACAGGCCTAGCACCCCAAAGGTCATCAGGCCTAGCACCCAAAAGGTCTCCAGGCCTAGTACCCAAGTGTTATCCAGATTTCCGGATAGCGTTTAGATTGATGTCCTCGGGGAAGCAGAATTATCGATGTCTTTCACGGTAGGTGACCAGAGTTCGCGGATGGACAGAAAGGCTTCGCCTCTCCTGTTTAGTATCCGGATTACTCTTCCAAGCAAGCACAACACGGAAACTCGTCGACTCTCCCGGACTCCCGAGGATACCCCTCGGGGAGGCCCCTTCCAGGAGAGGCTCTTCGAGTGGTCCCCGCGGAAACAGTTCCGTGTCTCGCACAGAACAAAACCGAACGGTCGAGTCCGGGAGAAGGCATATTTGGAACGATATCCGTCTGACACAGGATCCCGCCTGACACGCCCGTCAGGTCAAAGCCGCACACATCCCAGCACGCCTAAGGGTACCTTTTCGCCTACTGTTCCGCTGACAACTTGGAAAAGACGGCTGACTTTGTATGTTCCCCATACTTTCACGTAAATATACCCACATAGAGTCTTGTAGCCATGCTACTACAGTAATTGTATCCCCTATTTATGGCTGGTGTAATTAAGACTCATGTACGTAGAGAAAAACCCTAATCCGAAACCCTAGCTATAAAGACCCCTTCATTTTACAAGAAGAGGGACGAACAAATCACATAGCAAAAACTCTACTAAAATCTCTCTAGCTTCATCTTCTTCAAGAGAACCCGAGAGAAACACTGTGAGTGTGTGAAGTTCTTGTGCACCAGCCATCTTACTGTAACCTTTTCCAAGTATAATAACATCGACTCGTGGACTAGGGCTCGTTAACGCCTGAACCACGTAAAAACACTGTTTGTTTAGTTACATTTCAGCATTTCTACAGTTCTTATCTTTTTATTATTCTGTTAGTTATTCGTTTCCGAAAAACTCGGTAAACATTTTGGTGCTTTCATTGAGAGCTGTAGGAAGTTGTTAGTCAGCTCTTTTTCTGTGTACGTTTTTTGTATTCACTTCGTGCTAAAGAGATGGTGACTACGAGAAAATCCGATGTTGACAAAAATGCTACGGTCAACCCCGATACCGTGATGGAAGATGTGGTGCAAAGCGAACCCTTGGACTACCAAGGTGAAGACCCGACATCCCGCCAGGATCGGGTCAGTACCGAAGATACAACATACTTAGAAGACGAAGAAGAGTATGTCCAAGACGGTTATTACAAGGGCGGCTGCTACTATGAGAAGGACCCAGAACTGGTCCAAGTAGCCGAAGAACTAGTGGCCACCAAGGCCAAGCTTGCTGAGCAGGAGCGCGTCTCCGAAAGAATGCAACGCATGATGCAGCGCCTCCAAAGTAAGTTCGGAGACCTAGGCGACTCGGACGAGGATGCCTCTGTTCTAGGTGGTGCTGATGCCCCCATGCCGGATCCAGCCGCTGCTGGACCATCCAAAGCCGCCCCTAACAAGGGCAAAGAAAAAGTTGGAGAGCCTGTGCGCGCTGACGCCCCTGCACCTCCTAAAGGCGTGAATCACCAGGCCGACTGCCCCCCCCCCCCCGCGCGCAGAAGGTCTCTGGCGCTCCTAAGCCCAGACGTCCTTCAGCCCCAAGGGGGCACTCTGTGCCTAAAGGGCCCGGTGCTAAGGCACCCAGGCCTAGGGGAAGGAACAACCGCCCCAGTGATTCCGTCAACCAGGATGGTCGGGCTGCGAACTCGCACTCCGAGGATAGCTGGTCCACGGTGGACCTAAGAAGAAGGTTGGAGGCCAAGTATGAAAAGGCCAAAGGAGAAAAGGCCCGGCCTCGCGGAGATGACCTCCGAAATCATATTAATGACAAGCTCCGGGGACGTGACCTCCTGGAGAGTGATACGAAGAGGCTCGAGGAACAGATTGCTGCCTTGACCAAGCTGGTCCGGAAGCAAAGTGGGGCCCTGTCAGACTCTGAGGAGGAAGACCCGGAACCATGTATTCGGAGGATCGCGGAAACGTCCCTCCCGGATAACTTCAAAATGCCTCACATAGAATTATATGATGGGAGGACAGACCCGCGTACCCACCTAGCTAAATACAATAAAATGATGCAAGTGGCGCGTGTCAGTGAGGACGCCAAATGCATGTGCTTCTCACTCACCCTTACCAAGTCCACGGAGGACTGGTGGAAAAGATTAGCTCCCGGATCAATCCACAGTTGGAAGGAGCTACAGTCCGCGTTTAGGAGGCAGTTTATTGCTGCCCGCGACCACGACATGGAGGTTGGTTCCTTAACCAACATCAAGCAGCAACCCACTGAGAACCTCAAAGCTTTCATTCAGAGAATGATGGAAGCTGCTGCAAAAACCAAGGTCAGCGATGACATGAAGCTGATCGCCCTTCAATCGGGCCTTACTGTCGGCTCCCTGCTATGGGGGGAAATGCAAAGGAGGCGGGCAGAAACGCTGTCCGAATTCATGTCAAAAGCTCAGGGAATCATCAACCTTGAGGATGCCTACCAACAGGCCTTTGGAGTTCCCCCGGCTCCAACGCCTTCCGTGACTGCGCCGAGCTTTGCTTCGCAAGCTCCCGCACCAGCCCTCACGCTTCCAGGAGCCCGATTCACTCCAAGTGTGTATGGGCCTTCCGCGTCTGCTCAGACGCCGAGTCAAACCCATTTCTCTGGGTACGGAGCAGTACAAACCAGATGTAGTATCGCTCCTGGCATTCCGCAGCCGCAAGCGGAAGCCCCAGAACGAAATTTGAGCCAATCGCGGAGCAAACGAAGCGGAAGAAACTCCAACCGGGGAGACCATTCAAAGAAACCCCGGAAGGACTATGAGCCCAAGTTCACGGAATATACCAGTTTGATAGACTCGCGAGAGAATGTCTATCGGGCGACCTGTAATATGGTCAACTACAGGAAGCCCCCGAAAGTGTCTCACGGAGGAAGGCGTCCGCGAGACTCCAATAAGAGGTGTGAGTTCCACGGAGACGTGGGGCACACCACGAATGAGTGCCTTCAGCTGAAGGATGAGATCGAGTCCCTGGCAAGAGCGGGACACCTCGGTCAGTGGGTGAGGATACCCATTATCTATCCCGGACAGGGGGTAGTTCACGGAGCTGCATATTCCCCGGGACAGAGGGGGGCCGCTAGCGCTCTTGGAGCCGGTCACCCCCAAGCTCCCGGGTCTCAGTTCCCAGCACTTCCTGCTCCACCCGCTCCGGCGCCCATTGCCTTGTTGGCTCCAGGACCAGGCAACCCATATCCGCCCGGCCTTGCTCCGCCACCCGTTGACGGACACGTCGCCACCATTTCCGGAGGACCACACCTTGCCGGAATCACCCGCAACTCCCAGAAGAGGTACTTGAGGGAGTTAGAGCATGCCGAGGAAATGTGCGCCTTGGTTCAATCACCTGCTCAACGTCCCCGAATGATGGATCTTCCCATCACCTTCACGGAGGACGATGCTCGACATGTGCACTTCCCCCACAACGATCCCCTCGTGGTGGAAGCCCAGATTGCCAATAAGAAGGTCTCACGGATCTTAGTCGATAACGGAAGCTCCGTGAACATCCTCTTCAAAGCGGCCTTCCACGCGATCGGATTGACCGAGACAGACCTGGCCCCATGCCCCATCCAGCTTCAAGGTTTCAATGGGGACGCACTCATGCCATTAGGAAAAATTCAACTTCCAGTCACCCTCAGAGGAGAAAGCGACGCTTGTGCCTTCAAGCATAGCACATTCGTGGTGGTCGACTGCCCCACGGCGTATAATGCCATCTTAGGCCGACCGGTCCTGATCGATTGTGGGGCCATAACCTCGATACGCCACTTATGTTTGAAGTTTCCATGCGACGATGGGCGTATTGGCACCCTCCAAGGAGACCAAAGAAGTGCACGGAGCTGTTATAACGTCTCCGTCCGATCCGTCTACACGGTCCAAGAGACGTTTGCTGCCATTCCTTTGGCGGAAGAATTACCAGAAACTGGGGGTGCTCAGGAGGCATACTTTGACGAACTCGACCCAAGAGTGGGAATCGAGAAAGCAATAGAGCCGATGGAGGAAGTCGAAGAGGTGATCCTCAACTCGGGAGAACCCACCAAGGTCATTCAGGTGGGGAAAAACCTGCCGTCGGCCATTCGAGATAAGATCGTGGCCACTGTGAAGGATAATCAGGATATCCTGGCATGGTGCCACGCTGATATGACGGGGATTAATCCCAATGTTGCGTGCCACGCACTCAACATAGACCCATCTGCAACTCCAATTCGCCAAAAGAGGAGGCCGCTGGACCCAGTGAGAGCCGAAGCCGTCAAAGCTGAAGTGGACAAATTGATGTCCATAGGCTTTCTCCAGGAGTCGCACTATCCCGTGTGGTTGGCCAACCCAGTTCTGGTCCCGAAACCCGATGGGTCCTGGAGAATGTGCATTGACTTCACGGACCTAAACAAGGCCTGCCCGAAAGATTGTTTCCCTCTTCCGCGAATCGATCAGATGGTAGACGCTACTTCCGGGTACGAACTCTTATCCTTCATGGATGCGTACTCCGGATACAACCAGATCAAGATGCATGTCGCGGACCAGGAACACACCAGCTTCCTCACGGACAAGGGTGTCTACTGTTACGTGGTCATGCCTTTTGGTTTGAAGAATGCTGGGGCGACGTACCAGCGTCTGGTAAACAGAATGTTCAAGGAACAACTGGGGAGGAACATGGAGGTGTATGTGGACGACATGTTGATAAAGTCCAAGACCTCCGGGGACCACAGTGACGACCTTGAGGAAGCTTTCGCCTTGATCCGAAAGTACGGGATGAAACTAAATCCAAAGAAATGTACTTTCGGGGTCTCGTCTGGGAAGTTCCTCGGTTTCATTGTCAGCTCCCGCGGAGTGGAAGCCAACCCTGAGAAAATAAAGGCGTTCATAGATATGCCTTCCCCCCGAAAACATAAGGATGTCCAGAGCGTTACCGGAAGGATAGCTGCTCTCAGCCGCTTCGTATCCAAGGCCACTGACAAGTGTATCCCCTTCTTCAATGTGTTGCGAGGAAACAAGAAGTTCGAGTGGACCCCCGAATGCGAAGCAGCCTTCCAACACCTCAAAGAACATTTAACCCGAGCTCCCATTCTGTCCAAACCTGTCGAAGGAGAGGCGTTGTTCTTATACTTAGCTGTGACTGAGCACGCAGTGAGTGCCACTCTCGTCCAGGAAGATGGCCGTATCCAGCTCCCTGTGTATTACGTAAGCAAGAGGTTATTGGACGCCGAGTCCAGATATTCGATGATCGAGAAACTCTCCCTCTGCTTGCTGATTGCTTCACGGAAGCTGAGGCCATATTTCCAGGCGCACACCATCAAAGTACTCACCAACCACCCTCTCCGACAAGTCCTGCAGAAGCCCGAGTCTTCTGGCAGATTGCTTAAGTGGGCCATGGAACTGAGCCAGTTCGACGTCCACTACCAACCACGTGTTTCCATAAAAGGTCAAGCTCTCGCGGACTTTATTGTGGAATGCTCGGGAATGAATGACCTCCCGGAAGATCCTGTCCCGGAACTTCCCACCTGGAAGGTCTATGTAGACGGAGCCTCAAATGAAAAAGGAGCTGGAGCGGGGGTCATCCTAATATCTCCCCAAGGACATCAGCTCCAGAGCGCCATCCGCTTCGCGTTCCCAGCATCCAACAACGAGGCAGAACACGAAGCCATGTTAGCTGGGTTACGACTGGCCAGAGAAGTCGGAGCCCAAAAAATCGAAGTATACATCGACTCCTTACTTGTGGTAAACCAAATATCCGGGGAATACCAGACGAAAGGCGAAAGGATGGCTGCCTACGTGTCTCTCTCCCGTGACCTACTGCAGCATTTCAAAGGCTACCAAATCCGCCAGGTCCCCCGGGACCAGAACTCACTCGCGGACACGCTGGCCAAGCTTGCAACGGACCCGGAGATTGAACAGTATGGCTTAGTCCCCATCGGGCACTTAGAAGCCCCCAGTACTGAGACACGAAGGATAAACGCCATCATCGACCATTCCCACTCCTGGATAGGACCCATCCTCAGATTTCTCACCACCGGAGAGCTCCCCACTGATAAAGCTGACGCAAGGAAGCTCCAATATCAAGCTCCCCGATACGTGGTTATGGATGGAAAGCTTTACCGCAGGGGGTTGTCCATACCCTTCCTTAGGTGTGTTGCCGGAACCAAAGTCAGCACCATCATCCATGAGATTCACGGAGGCTTCTGTGGCGATCATACCTCCGGGCTGAGCCTCTCCAAAAAGATCCTTCGACAAGGATACTTCTGGCCCACCATGAAGAAGGATTGTGTGGATTATGTCAGGAAATGTGAGCAGTGCCAGAGGTACGCCAAGGTTCCGCGAGCGCCGCCTACAGAAATTACCCTAATGACCAGCCCCTGGCCGTTCGCCGTTTGGGGCATTGACCTAGTAGGTTCCCTCCCAACTGGAAAGGGTGGAGTGAAGTACGCCATAGTCGCGGTAGACTACTTCACCAAATGGGCTGAAGCTGAACCTATGAACACGGTCACATCTAAAAAAGCACTGGACTTTGTCATCAGGAATATAGTGTGTCGTTTTGGGCTTCCACGAAAAATTGTGTCCGACAACGGAAAGCAATTTGACAGTGAACACTTCACGAACTTCTGTGCTTCGCATGGAATTATCAAAAGCTTTTCCGCAGTCGCCAGACCCCAGGCTAATGGGCAAGTGGAAGCTGTAAACAAAATATTAAAGACCACGTTGAAGAAAAAACTCCAAGCCTGCAAGGCTCACTGGCTGGAAGAACTTCCGCGAGTACTTTGGGCCTATCGCACAACAGAGAGAACTTCGACGGGGCACACGCCTTATTCCATGACCTTCGGTTGCGAGGTCGTCATCCCAGTAGAAACTATGATCCCCTCTCACAGGCAAGATACCTACGATCCTACCCGGAACCATGCCCTTCTCCAGGAGTCCTTGGACATGATCGAAGAGCTTCGGGAGCAGTCGCAGGTCCAACTAAAAATGTACCAAGGCAAGATAGCCCGACACTTTAACACGAGAGTCCAGAGCCGTACATTCGAAGTTGAGGATCTTGTCCTACGGAGAGTATTTCCTGCTACGCAGGATCCGGGAGTAGGAGTCCTCGGACCCAACTGGGAAGGCCCCTACGAAGTCCAAGAAAAAGTGGGCCATGGGACGTATCACTTAAAGAGACTCGACGGATCTAAAGTCCCGCGCGCCTGGAACGCGGAGCACCTCCGCCGCTACTACCAGTAGACCCCGGACCATCCAGTCGGAAGTCCTTGATGAAATTAGCAAAAGTGAAAAATGTGGAAATAATCCTCCCTGTTGTAAAACTCACGCCTAGCAGGCTAATTTAATGAAACACGGAGAGATTCACTCCGCTTTTACTGCACTTTTTATCCCTGTGTTCAAAGCTGCGTTTTAACAAGTGACCACGCGGTCCGGAGACGTCCGGACCCCACGCTCACTTGGGGGGTATACATGGCTAAGGCATAGCCATACGCCCCTTGAACAAAACGTACACAGAACACCACTTATGTGCTTGCATTGTGTTTGAAATTTTTAAATTGTTTAAAATGTTTAAATTGTTAAGCTTAGGTTTATTTGTTGCCATGAACATGCTTGCATTACGTGTCATATGTGCATTATGTGCTTATGTGAAAATTGCCATGGAAATGCCTGCCATTATGTATCATGAAAATTATCTCCTGTGTAGCCCAGCGATGGACGGGACTGGGGGTTGAGGCACGTTCATAGAGCTACGCCAAAACACCCCCAACTCCCTGACAAGTCCTTTGCAGAATTCTCCGCGATCGCTGTAGAGCTTTGCTTCGCAAGCTCCAGCTCCGGGTCTCGGAAGGCAAAAGATGGCAAGATCCGCGAGCGCTGTAGAGCTTTGCTTCGCAAGCTCCAGCTCCGGGTCCCGCAAGGCGAAAGATGGCAAGATCCGTGAGCGCTGTAGAGCTTCGCTTCGCAAGCTCCAGCTCCGGGTCCCGCAAGGCGAAAGATGGCAAGATCCGCGAGCGCTGTAAAGCTTTGCTTCGCAAGCTCCAGCTCCGGGTCCCGCAAGGAGAAAGATGGCAAGACCCGTGATCGCTGTAAAGCTCTGCATCGCAAGCTCCAGCTCCGGGTCCCGCGAGGCGAAAGATGGCAAGATCCGCGACCGTTGTAAGCCTTGCTTCGCAGGCTCCAACTCCGGATCTCACAAAATAATGCATGGCAAGCTCCATGGCCATTGCAAGTTTCAGCTCCATAAGCAGACATGCTCGATCCCCCACTCACAGCCGGCCTTGCTTCGCAAAGCCCCTGCTCCAGGATCACACCTGGTGGGCGTGGCGATTTCCCCGACAGCAATGAGCCTTGCCTCGCAGGGCTCCATGCCAGGTCCCTGAAGTCAGCCACCATGAGGTTCGCAACAACAGTTAGTTTTGCTTCGCAAAGATCTAACCTTGAGTCTAGCGACGCTCACCAAAAGAACTCCCGTTCCAAACAATGGAATGACTCACCTTAGCAATCCCAGCGAACAGTATAACTACAAGTCCCGGGATTGGCTATTTGCCTCAGGAAAGCTAAAAACGGTGAAAGGAGCCTGGCCGTTGGAACCAGGAAACCTTCGTAACCTAGAAACTACGTGGGAAAAGACATCATCCGTTAAAGCTTCAAGTGGGAAGTGCATAGGTTTTGGCCGTTGGAACCAAAACCCCATACGCCCCTACAACAGTTTCTACCGTATAAATGTCTACCCTAACCGCAAAGATAAATAAAGAACTCGGCAGAAAAGAAAGGAGAATGCTATGATTATGGCAAAAATGTCCGCAATGAAAAACTCAAAATGAAAAATAATTAAAGATAAAACCCCTTCAAGCATTGGGGGTAACTACAGCTTCCACGACCGCAGCTTCGGGGGCATCGGTTTCAACTGAGGCTGGCGGAGTCGGCTCATTGGAAGGCGGAACTTTGTCATGAGAAGGTTCAGAAGTCCCTGCCTCTCCGGGATCTCCCACCTCAGGAGCTCCAGCACGTTCGTCAATGTTGTAAGTTTGGACGTACGCCTCTGGGCCCTGATCCCACATGAGTAGCTTCTCCCTCATGGCTTCAGCATCATCTCCCAGATAGCCTAATACCTCCGGGTTCACTTTCCAGAGTTGATGCATGAGGACCATATGCGATATATTAATCGTCCTGTTCAGTATCACCTCAGCATCCTCTTTCTCCTTCAAGCGCTCCGCCTCGGAAGTTGCCAGCTGTGCCTCCGCGACAGTTAGTTGAGCCCTCAATTTTTCCATTTCGGCCTTGGAGGCATCACGCTCCCCCTTAAGAGAATCAATCTCCTTGCGCTGTTCCCTATTTTGGCTCAGCACGGATTGCTTCTCGGTCACATGCCCCCTGGCAGTGAATTGTAAGGCCCCGATCTCTTTATCCTTCTCGGCGAGCCCCAACTGCAGCATAGACACGAGATCCCTGCTCCTCTGATGGAGCTGCTCCTCCCCGTGTAGCTTACTCTGAAGAGTGGAATATTCCTCTTGCTGCTTAAGGAGGAGATCATTTTTTGATTGCAAGCGAGCTTCCAGGGTATCCTTCTCCACCTTAGCTTGGGACAGCTCTTCCCGGAGCTTAGAGTTTTCGGCCTTCATCCCATCCGACCGCTGTCTAAACTCATTCTCTGCCTTGGCCCGGTACTCTTGATATTTGGCAAGATATTTCTTGTCCGCCTCTTCCTCAGTCGTGCGCCGGGCCTGATCAATCTTCTCCAAGGCCTCCAAGGCCTGTTGGGTCAGTTTCTGCTTCTCCGCCTCCAAGGCCTGGCGAGCCAGCTGGCTCTCCTCCAGTTGAACCAGAACTGCACCAACCTCCCGAAACGAGCGTTCCGCGATCATAGAGGCCTGCAAGGAAAGAAAACAGAATGAGCTAAAGCCGGACAAAAAGACAGATGATCCCAAAAAATAACAACTGACGGCTTACCCCGGATAGTTGCTGCTTCACAGCGTGTGTCAGTAACAGCGGATCCTTACTGCTACTGATGGCCCATTTCTCAGAATTGAGCTCGCATAAGCTCAGGGCCATGTCCTCCATCATCTCAGCTCCGAACGGCACCAATGCACGTCCGAGCCTAGGCACCAGCCTCTTCTCCAAGGCTGGACCATCCAAAACCGCTCCGGCCGGGTGAAGGGATCTCACCCCCTCGGCCAGCTCAGCTCTCTTCACGGCAAACAAGTTATCTGCCCTTCCCTGAGTAACAGCCTTCTCCGCCTCTAACCGCCTCTTCAAAAAACTATCGGCCCGTCTTACACCCTCCAGGAGAGCAGCGGGGAAACTGGTTGGCTTCCGCGGAAAGTGGAACTTCAGACCAGGCAGGGGAAGATTGGTTGTCTGAGAAGAAGGAGACCCCGGAAGGGTGGACCCCCTTTGGGCTGGAGGAGGAGGCAGACGGGGTATTAAGGCCCCGGTCTGTTGCTTTTGCTGCTGCGGCAGCAGAAGTAATTGCCCTTGTTGCTGCTGCTGGTTTGGATGTTGTTGTTGTTGCTGCTGCGGCGTTGGTGATTGTCTCTCTTGTTCTTGTTGCTGCTGTTGTTGTAGTTGTGGTTGCTGTCGTTGCTGTTGTTGTTGCCTTCGACCGGGAGAAGAGTGTCTAAGGCGTTTGTTCTTAGCGCCCTCAGCATCTTCCCCGGGACGCTTGCTCACCCCAGTTGTCCTCACGGGGAACACAAGCCCTTCCCCGTCGCTGCTACTACTCGAGACCATCATAGTCTCGGAAGGCCCGTCAGCAGGAGACTTCTCTACCCTCGGAGACGCTTGCGCCTCGCCACTTGTCTTCTTGGGGGAGGCAGCTTTACCTCCCCTACCAGCCTTGGTCTTCCGTCCTTTCCCCATGGACGGGTCTTGGCTGGTGGCAGCCTTCTTAATGAGTAAAGTAACCCTCCCCAACATCTTGGCTTCTGGATACTCTGCAAGAAACGTACAAAGCAAGGTTAACGAACCAACAAGCAATGAGAAAGAAGATAAGCGGAAGACAAGACAATCAACAACATAAAAGCACTAGCAAGCCCGCCAGCAGGGAACAAGAAACAAGAAAAAGAAAAGTTTGAAAGGGACGACCATGCACGAGAAACGTGGATGGCCTTCCCCGAGCAAAACAAAACATCGCTTCCTGCTCCAGGAAGCTCCCGTACTCCTTGAAGTCCGGGAATGACATGCTGAGAGAAGAAGGGTCAACCATGATGACACCTTCTGGCAGACTACCGTCACTCAGACACCAGAGGAGCTCATCTACCCTATCGCAATACCTGTCGAAGGGTATCCTACGCGGATCTAGCCTAAGGAAACGGGGATCAAACCCCATCTGAGAGGTCCGGGAAACCTCAGACAGGCTGGGGGTGTGGATCAATCGAAAACTAGTCTTACCTCTCCCGGAGGTACTAGCCCCCGGAGCCCCTTCGTTAGGGTAAGCCGCGGCGTGGCGAGCCTCGATCTCCTCTTCCTCCGGCTGGGGGTCGGGGAACCTCTCCGCCCAACTAGGAGATAAAGTATTTTCGTCCCGAGCTGCTTGGGTGATCACCTTAGACAGCTCCAGGGCAATCTGCTCCCAGATGTCAGCTGACACCTGAGTTTGCCCCCTGCCACTCACTGGCTCGATGTTTTGGAAGGAGGCAAGTAACCCATACTCCCTCAACGATTCGGAGGTCACAAGTCCCTCCACTTTCAACTCTTCCTCAGAAAGCCCTTCGTAGAACTTGGACCTCCTTATCATCTCCGCGCAGCGAGGTGTCCGCGGAACGACTTCTGCAAAAATCAAATACAAGCGTTAGAGATCCTCCCAAAAGGCAAATCAAACGCAAAGAAACAAAGTTGAAAAGGAGAGGAAGGAGCGCTTACCAGGGATTTTGAAGTCCAAAGATAGGGCTGGCACCCTCTTCAGCGGGAAGCCAGTCGTCAGGAACCAGTATTCCCGGAGGTCTGGAACCCTCGCGGTATGAAAAGTGGGGCACATCACGTCCGGGTGCCTTTCTAGCCTGTAAAACCCCACCTTGTCTGAATGACCCCTCATAGGCTGAGACTTCAACCCGTAAAAGTACAGCACCTCCTCCGGGGTAGGAGCTTCTAGTCTCCGGGACTTGCAAAAGATGAACCACCCCGCTAGGAGCTTGTAGCTGGGAGGAATCAACTGGAAGGGGGCAATCCCCGCCTTCACACAGAAATTGGCGAAGTAACTCCTTAGGGGCAAGTGCGCCCCACACACTATGTGTGCCCAGCTCCAGGCACCAAAGCCCTCGTGACTCTGGCTAGCTGACTCGCCCAGCACCGACAGACGGTGCCACATCAGACCTGGGATGTTCTTCAGGCTGCCTCAGAGGAATACAGCTCCAGCATGCCATAATTCCTGAAAAGGTTCGGCTTTTGGTCCATCTCCCAGATGGAACTATTGGAGGTCGGTGGGCTAGCCGCGACCACTTTCGCCTTTCCTTTCCCCTTTCCACCAGCGACAGGAGAGCCCTTCTCTTGGGCAGAATCAGCCTCCCCCACGGCAAGGAGTTGTTCCTTTGAGATGTTCGTCACTGGACAAAAGAAAGAAAGAAGAAAACACTCTAAGCAGTCAGCACCCTTGTCATACCCTAGTGGTATCAAAGGCGTCGGGGAGACCCTCCCCGAAAACTGCTTGGAGAGGCTCCCACCGAGCTTACCGAGGGATTGGCACCATGCTACCCGAAGGGCAGCAAGGAACCAGACTCAGACTCCGAGCCTAAGCCCACCAAAAGAAGTGCTTTTCCAGAGAAAGACACCCTAAAGGCGTTCATGCTTATGCCCTAAAACAGCAAAACAAGGGACGACTTTCCAAACGCAAGTCGCCAAAGCATGCAGAAAAGGCTACTTATCGACTCACATCAATCACATGCCTACCAAAGCCCTATTCACGCATGCACATAAGCGATAATGGCAGAAACCTCTACTCTAACAACTACCAACAACCTAAGGTCTGGGAGGAAAGAGCAAAGTAGAAATACTTACTGATATTCGGGTAGTTGGAGGTTGAAGGAGTAACTGGATCACTGCCCAGCACGATCGCGAGAAGTAAAAGCTGCAAAGACGAACGACAATTCAAACCAGGAACTTCGGCGAATAAACCCACTGCCAAATCAAAAGAAAAAGTTTCCAGATCCTTACCAAAAGAAGTGGCAAGTTCGGAGGAACGGAAGCTGGGAAGCCTGAGAGTTCGAAGGTTTGGAAATCTGAAAATCCGAAAGATAGAGAATTTGAAAGCGTAAAGAGGAAGAAAGGTCATTTCCCTCGTTTTTATAGCAGGGAAGAAGTCGTTTCGAATTCCTCAAATGGATGGTCCCGATCTTCCCATTCCGTGTGCATCGGATCCAACGGCTGGAGATGATGCGACGATCCTATTTATGACTCCTCGGATGGGAATAAAGTATTTATTTCCCATCATTACACCACCTCGGGCCTGGAGTACCATTAAAAACCGTCAAATCATTACTCAGATGACTGACGCACGCATACTCAACCAGTCGCCTCACGCACACGTCTTGGTCGCAGAACCATTCCCAGAATGACACGTGGTCCTTGCCGCACTTGAGTACTTGAGTTCAAACAGAAGAAATTCCCTTTATTTTTCATACTAACACTCAGGCGGGAAAAAGGAACTCTTCCGGGAACACAGAAGGTGGCCCCTCGCCTAATCTAAGAGACCGAAATACCCGGAGGACTGTACAAGCTCCCGGATCTCTCGAAGCTCCATGACCTTGGGGGGGAAATGTTATCCAGATTTCCGGATAGCGTTTAGATTGATGTCCTCGGGGAAGCAGAATTATCGATGTCTTTCACGGTAGGTGACCAGAGTTCGCGGATGGACAGAAAGGCTTCGCCTCTCCTGTTTAGTATCCGGATTACTCTTCCAAGCAAGCACAACACGGAAACTCATCGACTCTCCCGGACTCCCGAAGGATACCCCTCGGGGAGGCCCCTTCCAGGAGAGGCTCTTCGAGTGGTCCCCGCGGAAACAGTTCCGTGTCTCGCACAGAACAAAACCGAACGGTCGAGTCCGGGAGAAGGCATATTTGGAACGATATCCGTCTGACACAGGATCCCGCCTGACACGCCCGTCAGGTCAAAGCCGCACACATCCCAGCACGCCTAAGGGTACCTTTTCGCCTACTGTTCCGCTGACAACTTGGAAAAGACGGCTGACTTTGTATGTTCCCCATACTTTCACGTAAATATACCCACATAGAGTCTTGTAGCCATGCTACTACAGTAATTGTATCCCCTATTTATGGCTGGTGTAATTAAGACTCATGTACGTAGAGAAAAACCCTAATCCGAAACCCTAGCTATAAAGACCCCTTCATTTTACAAGAAGAGGGACGAACAAATCACATAGCAAAAACTCTACTAAAATCTCTCTAGCTTCATCTTCTTCAAGAGAACCCGAGAGAAACACTGTGAGTGTGTGAAGTTCTTGTGCACCAGCCATCTTACTGTAACCTTTTCCAAGTATAATAACATCGACTCGTGGACTAGGGCTCGTTAACGCCTGAACCACGTAAAAACACTGTTTGTTTAGTTACATTTCAGCATTTCTACAGTTCTTATCTTTTTATTATTCTGTTAGTTATTCGTTTCCGAAAAACTCGGTAAACACCAAGCTTTAAAGGGTCATCGGTCCTAGCACCTAAGTCTCATAGACCAATCAAGACTTAGCGTTTTCCCGAAGGTTTCAATCGGGCATCGCCAACCACGATCCAGAGAAACAAAGAGAAGACCCACGATCTCATAATCATGGGGAGGTGGACACATATCTCCACTACCTAATAATCGTGTACCAAACCACGATCCCAGTATTATTGATCGTGTAACAGCCCCTGGGTACTATAAATAAAGGACCCAGGGCTTCATAAAAAGGGATTCTTCTTTTTTTATCTTTGTGGGAACAAGTTTGAGAGAGATATTTTTTGGAGAGAAATTTTGGGCAAATTAGTAACGAGTGAATACTTTGGCTCATCCGTGTAATTGTCTATTGAGAGATTCAATACCAAAGACTAAGTGGATTAGGTTATTACTGTTCATCAAAACAGGGCTGAACCACTATAAATTTTTTGTGTGTTTATTTAAGATATTTGTACTCTGTCGTATATTATTTTTATTTCGTTCAAAAGGTGTCATATACTATACATGCGTCCGTTGGTCAATTTCACAGGTCAACATTTTGGTGCTTTCATTGAGAGTACGAAATCAAGAAACACACTTTCATCAGTTTTAGGATGCCTCCAAAACCCAGTCAGACAATGAAGACGGCTCCCAAGGATTCCACCATTCAGGATCCCATCGATCTTGTCAACAAACCTCAGGTGGAGGTTGGAGATCAACCTGGTGTGGAAGATCCACAGGATGCTCACCAGGAGGAGATGGCACAACTTCTAGTGAGCCAGGAGGCCTTTGCTGCAGAAATTGCCAGAGGGCAACTATTGGACGACAATGGTGAGAGACAGATGAGCAGGTCCAGAGGATGATCTAGAGGGAGCAGGAAGCTGACTGGAGGCACCAAGAGACTGTTATGGCCCTGGAGGCAGCTACCCAGTTAACCCGAGCTAACACTGAAGCTGTTGCTCAGGCGGTAAGGGAGGCTCAGGCCAAAGCAGCAGGGATGCAAAACATCAGTAACAGGGAGTCCCGAGGGAGGAGACGAACCCTAAGGACGCTCTCAGAGCCACTTTCCCAGAGACAGGAAGAAGAGGCGCAGTCCAAGACTGTCTCCTCCATGACTAAGAAGAATAATGCTTCAGATCGGAGTAAGAGTGTTACCAACCCGAAGGCCCCCTCCCAGGGGGGTAGATGAAATGGCATAGGAAAGGAAGGTCAGACATCTAAAAGTCGTGACAAGAATGGAAACAGTCGCTCAAAGTCTCAAAGTCATGTAGCAGGAGAGGCTCGGGCGCAGGATCGCGCAGGCAAGGGCAAGGCGGACCTACCACCCCTACACCCTCAGTATCACAAGGGAAAAGAACCAATGAACAACACCAATATCGTGTTCGATAGGCTCGAAAAAGATGCACAACCTCAGGATCTGAGGGAGGTCATCAACCAGAGGACTAGCCCTCAAGAGGGGGGTACCAGGGACGTCTACCCTACCTGGAGCAGTTATCCCACCAATAGTGCAGGCTCAAATAGATACACTCACCATGGTTGTTCAGGGCCTGACAAAGAAACCTTCCAACATCGATCTGGCTCATAGAAGTGGGAGTCCTTTCAATACCAAGATCCAAGCTACTCAACCACCACCAAAATACAAGACCTCTAAACATCCAACATACACTGGGAAGGAGGACGCCAGTACGACACATTGGAAAGTTCGAGGATTAGATGGAGTTACTCAGTTTGGAGGATGATTATAGGTGCAGGATATTCCCTACCACTCTCTCTAACACATCTCAAGAATGGTATTGGAATTCAAACCTGGATCCATCCCTTCCTAGGAGCAGTTCAAGAAGGAATTTTGCAAGGTCTTCATTGCCGGACAGATTCAACCAGTTTATGCCAATCAGCTAGCTGACATCAAGCAAGGGAAGGACGAATCCCTGAAGGACTACATCTAGAGATTCATGAGAGAGGCAAACCAAGCATCCACAGTAGGAGATGAAGGGAAGTTCATTTCCATCTCGGTAAAGATAATTTATCGTAGCCCCTTGTGGGATAGCATCCATAGGAACCCCATCAACATCTTGTAGGAGTTCTTGGACCAAGCAAACAAATACATGAAGCTAGATGACGCTATCATGAAAGAAGAAAAAGGCATAAACCATCCGACCACTATCAAGGTAGGTAAGAATGGTGCAAACCCTCCGGGTAGCAATGGAGGCAACAATAAAAAGAAGAGTACCTTAGGGGTCGAACAAAGTGGAGAAAAGAAGGCTAAGTCATCACCAACCAACAAACAGCCTAAGCATCAACCCTACCAGCCCAGGTTCACCAACTATACTATCCTGACTACAACAAGGGCTGAGATTTACTTGGCAACATACCAGAATGTACCATATCGAAAACCACCACCCTTGCGCTCAAAAGGAAGAGAGACAAGAATAAGTTTTTTCGTTTCCATAATGATTATGGGAATGACACAAACGAGTGCAAACAGTTGAAGGATGAGATAGAGTTTCTCCTCTGATCAGGAAAACTCTCGAGGTACCGAGTCAAGACTGAAACCCCAAGCTGGAATCCAGAGTTCTGAAGGCAAAGGAGTCCACCACTGGAGCCAGCGGTCGTAGACTTCACATTGGATACCATATGTGGGGGGCCCCACATAGCAGGCAACAGTAACAATGCTCGTGAGTGATATGCAAGGACCCTAAGACATGAGGTAGGGGAATCTTCCCAATGCTTGGCAGTCGAGGAGCGGTCTCCAAAAAATCTGAAGTATGTAATTGAAACTCTCACTTTTATGGAGGATGAAACCAGGCACATGAGATACCCCCACAATGACCCTCTGGTTCTTACCATTCAAATCGCCAATGCCTGAGTGAAGAGATGCTTGGTGGATATGGGAAGTTCAGTAGATATCATCTACAAATAATCCCTCAAGAAGATGAAGCTCATGGTCAAGGATCTGACACCTTGTTCCCATGTGATATATGGGTTCACAGGAGAATGCCTAGCACCAGCAAGAACTATCAGAATACCAGTCACGGTGGGGGATGCCCCTAGGCATGAGACTGCGATGACGAAGTTCCTGATGGTAGATTGCTCCTTGGTTGTGCTCAAGAGACCCCTCCTGATGGAATTACATGAAGCAATGTCTATTTGGCATCTGTCTTTGAAGTTCCCCACAAGCGCAGGACAAGGATGCGTACAGGGTAGCCAAAGGGAGCCACGGCAATGCTATAATACGTCAGTAGTCAAGGAAAAGAAAGGACCATGTGTAAACAACATGGTAGTAACCTGCTGCGAAGGGAATGAAGGAATCGATGAAGTTGTCAACAAGGAAGTTGACATTGAAAGAAACACTCTACTGGAGCCAGGGGCTCCTTTTAACGAAGATTTGTTATTATAGCAAGTTTCCCAAAGTGAGGGAAACAACATCGATCCTCGCTTTTGGGATGAAATCATGAGGGTAGGACCAGTTAAAGATCTTGACGAAGTCCTACTAGATGAGGAGGACCCGACTAGAGTAATCAAAGTCGGGAAGGAGCTAAAGGTGGAGATTAAGGCATAGTTGGTATAATTTTTTAGAAAGAACGAGGACGTATTTTCCTGGTCACATAAGGATGTGTTTGGAATTTCTCCGTCCGTAATAAGCCATGTCCTCAATGTGGACAAAAACTTCCCACCAGTGATACAAAAAAGGAGATTGCTTGACAAAGACCGATCTCAAGCCCTGAGTGAGGAGGTCGAGCGGCTCAAGGAAAATGATTTTATAAGGAGGCCTACTACCCAGATTGGGTATCAAACCCCGTGCTGGTTCCAAAACCAAACGAGAAGTGGAGGACCTGCGTGGACATCACAGATCTGAACAAGGCTTACCCCAAAGACTGCTTCCCACTACCCATAATAGACCAACTAATCAATGCAACTATAGGACATGGATGCGTATTCTGGGTATAATCAAATAAGTATGCACCCTCCTGACGAGGAACATACCAGCTTTCAGACAGACAATGGATTGTATTGTTATAAGGTAATGTTATTCGGCTTGAAGAACGCAGGAGCCAACTACCATCTTTTAGTGAATGGCATGTTCTGAGACTTGATCGACAAAAATATGGAGGTATATGTCAATGACATGTTGTTCAATTCCAAAGAAGCTGGAGGGCATGTTCAAGACTTGGAGGAATGCTTTGCAATACTTAGAAAGTATAGCATGAAGTTAAATCATCTCAAGTGGTCATTTGGAGTTAGTTCTGGTAAGTTTCTCGGATACATAGTCAATTCACGTGGAATTGAGGCTAACCCCGAGAAGATCAAAGCATTGATCGACATGAAGTCACCTACCACAATCAAAGAAGTACAAAGCTTAATAGGGAGAGTAGCTGCCCTCAGTAGGTTCATATCAAAGTATACGGACAAGTGCGTCCCTTTTTTTAACTTACTCTAGGGCAGCAAGAAGATCCAATGGACTGAGGAATGTGAGAAAGCCTTCCAATCCTTGAAGGATCATCTCGCTCAACCTCCTATCCTAGTGAAGCCAATAGATGGTGAAGTATTATTCATCTATTTGGCAATCACCGAGCATGCAATCAGCAATACTTTGGTAAAAGAAGAGAGCAGGGTACAACACCCTGTGTACTATGTCAGTAAAAGGCTAGTAGGTGTGGAGTCTAGGTATCCCCCTCTTAAAAAGCTAGCCTACTGTTTAGTAATCGCCTCTCAAAAGTTACGTAGTACATTTTCTTGTCATTCCCCATGTACATAATCAAACTTAATCTCATAAACAAGTCAAATCTTTATCCTTAGAACAATTTCATAAAGTCTTATCACTCATGCACTTGCTACCCATAACCCATATTATGACAACATGTCATTTTAATAATATACTTATATCCTTATATCATTTTGAATTTTGGCTTAACTATATCATCTCAATTACATAACGTAACTTCTTATCTCACTAATTGATACAACATATCTCTAATAAACCAACAAACCATCATGATCATGCCTAGAAAAAATAACACATAGTGCGACTCCTTAAACGTAGCGTGGAGCGTTAAACGTAATGTGACGCATCAAACATAGTGCAAGGCAATAAACATAGCATGACGCGTTAAACGCAATGCCACTCAACCTTATTCCATAATCACAATACCTAAATCTTTCTCACTTGTGGCTGCCAATCACACTTACCCAGACAATCATAAAAACACACAACGTATTGAGTCTAACCTTACTAAATTTGTGTGGACATGCAGTAGCAAAACTTAAAAAAAAACGAAAGAAAAAAACAAACTTGAGAACTAAAACTTACAGTGCGATGAGTCAAGTCTTCTCGGTCTTCATGTGCATATTGTGAGGGTCTACAGGAACGTTAAAACATCCTGGCTCTGATACCAAATGTAACGACCCGACTTAAAATCCATTAATTCACTAAATACTCCATATTTAAGTAAATTAATGTTTACATATATATCTTTAAAAAAAACAAAACTTTTATTGAAAGAAACATGAATTAACACATTTTTACAAACATGCAACTCGAGATCTCGATATTTCAAATAAATTTGTTTTACATGCATGTCGTAAGTAAAAATTAATGTTTAATAAATAACAAAAAACCAAAGGTTAAAGGCTTTTATAACAACAATGCATAAGTAGCACCCTTTTAAACCCCTAGGTCAACCAATCACGACATGCACACTTCAGACTGAGCCTGCTCTAACTTATCGCCTCATCTACTACGCTTTTGCCCTTACCTGCAACACAGAGTACCCGTGAGCTAACGCCCAGCAAGAAGAGCTATGTAGGTCACAACCCCAAAGTCCAAACAGAAAACATAAACATAAAATATAACCTAGTTCAAACTATGACAACCTAATTCATATACTATTCATAATCTATACCTTAACATAAATAGAGTTCAATAATAATTCATTTCGTTTCACGTCATCTCATTATACAATCGTAAAACATATTAGCGATGTCATACCGGTCGTAAACTAGTGCTAACCTGGTCAAGTGTGCAACTAAGCACAAGAAATGTAAGCATGCATTTTATCATAAAGTACACATGCATTTTGATCACGTAAGCATGTCACACAAGTATACAGCAAAAAAAACAACGTAATCAAGTGTTGACAGTTTATAGTAGTGAGTGGTGTCCCACCCTAAACCTCCACGGCCTCGGACACTTACCTGTTCCGATAACTACCCTGTCCAACATCTTATCAAACACTAAACAATGTCATAACATAAACATAGGTTATAGCAACTCTGCTCAAGTGTATTCATACCCATGCCAATGTAAGCATGCAACAATGTACATAAACATGCAATATTCATAAACTCATAACATACATAACAAAATCTTAACCATAACATACATAATCTTAATAAGATCACATATACATAAATTTGTGCCTTCAAATGCACACCCTGCGTTATAGTGACCACTCTTCTTACCTGAATTCCAGCAATTAATTTGATAAAACAACCCAAGTGTGATTATGTTCAAGCATCTCTAACTAAACCTAAACAAAACCAATCAAAATCGATTAATACCAAGCTTAGTTCATCAATCTGACTCTAACTTAATAACATCTAAACTTGGCTTAGATTCTAGGACTGTAGATCTTTTTATAAGCTTTCTAATCATATAAAGAATGTCCAAATCCGACATCAGGGTCACAAGTTATTATCAAAATACGAAACCCAAAAATTATAACATAAAAATGTATATGAGTTGTGGCACCTTCCCATAGAGCCACAGCGCTACCAAAGTCAGAGAGAAAATTTCAGCCTAAAAGAGACACATTTGAGTTGTGGCACTCATCACTTGAGCGGTCGCCACTGCGGATATAACCCTGAAATTTATGCGATTTCTCAACCCTTTCGACTCAAAACATCTCAAAACACTAGGGGACTCAAATCTTGCCCCACAACAGCTATCCTAACATGTTTCTAACCCTTGGAGCCCAGATATTAACATCTATAAACTTATATTAGACATTCATCAACCCAAAAACAATAACAACAATCTTAGAATTTTAAAAACTTAAATTGACAAAAAACTTAAACACAAGTTAAACACTTACAAATCAAGATCCAGCCACCAACACTCGGACCCTTGTCACCTATGAGATTCCTAGCCCTTCAATAGCCCAAATTTGTGATCTCCTTCAACCTCAAGATTTCAAAAAAACTTAGATCAAGAACGAGAGTTTTTTCTTAGTTTGTTTCCTCTTCCGTCTATCGCCCAAAACCATATCTGAAAATCGTACTAATCTAAACTTAATTTTCTTATTAACAGGTTATTTAATCTGACCTAATTCGTATGAAACCAAATGACATTTCTGTCCCCAACCTCAAATTTATTCTTAGTAATCTCTTAAGACCCTTATTGTAATTTCCAACAAAAAATAATAGTTTTAACTTTTGATAATTACGCTTTCTATCTTAAAACCCATAATTCCACTTTAACCCCCAATACATAACTTCTATTACACTTTAGCCCCTAGTACTTGAAGAAACATGTGTGATTGGATTGCTTCACATAACACATAAATGAACATACATCATAAATCATGCATATCATAATTCATATAATTAAACACATAATGTCATACAATTTACCATAATGCCCTTACTAGTAAAAGTGAATATTACAATTGGCACTTAAACCCTCAATACTTGAAGGAACCGTGTCTTGCCGCTACCATACATACACATATAATAATCATGAAATAAATCACACATTATCATGAAATAATAAATAAAAAATCACATATGCATCAACATAAATTACCAAATTGCCCTCACAGGCCAAAATTACCACAATACCCATGAAATGCAGAGGCGGATATTACAGTTAATTTAAGATATTTATACTCTGTCGTATATTATTTTTATTTCGTTCAAAAGGTTTCGTATACTATACATACAACCGTTGGCCAATTTCACAGGTCAACACACTATATAACCTTATATAGTGAAACCATCCCTTAATGGCTTATGACAAGTTCCAAACCAGGTCACACCATATTATCAATAGTTTTTTAGACATTCACTGACCTAGGCCAAAGCCATACCTGGTCCTCCTCTGGCCCTTACAATGTGCCCTTGATTTGGTGCAAGCACTAGTAAGACACACTTGTCGTTCCTACCATTTATGTAATGACCCAACTATTTCTAAGACCTCAGACCATTAAAAAATACTATGCCATAGCTACTAATTTGAATACATACATAAGAAATAACATAACTTTATTTAAAACCCAACATATTGTACCAAATACAAAATAAGTTAAAAATATAAATGTGATATGGTATGGGATCCCATTGTTTATAAAACATAAACTTTAATTGTTTAAATACTAAATGTGGAAAATACATCAAAACATAATTTAAAAGACTTTAAACAACGTCATCCTCGATCTTCACGCAGTCCATTCATCCTCAACACACATGCCAAGCTGCCATGAATCTTTCCCGCATTCCATATTCATTTTCCTTCATCATTCTAAAAATAAATGAATGAGCCTAATGCCCAGCAAGGAAAATCTACTAACAACATATATCATAACTCATAAACATAAGACTATATCATATACATATACTATAAAACATATGACTATAAAAACTTATATCATATAGGACTACAATATTATTGGTCATTAACTCATTAACGTGGCATGTGATAAAACCATCTAGGTCCTCAGTCTACTAATCGAGGTAGGTTAGATCACAAGGTAGTATATGATAACCCATCTAGGTCCTATGCCTACTAATTGAGGTAGGGTAAATCATAACTCTAACCCATGATAAAGATAAAAATCTTGGGGTTTGCTATCTAAGCAACTATAAGCCCCAAGTGACTACAAAACATATTTATACATATCCATATCATAGCATAAAACATATCATAACATAACATAAACATATAAACACATATAATCTAACCTATTTTCCTTACCAAAAACTGGGATATGGAGACAAGAATGGGATTTGGAACACTCCTAAAACCAACAGTAAGAATGGTGAGTTTCTAAAGAAAAAGAGATGAAAAGAAAACTAAACCCTCCGAGTAGAAACTTACCGAAAAGAACCTTAAGTTTCAAGAAACTTAAACACCTAATCAAGAATCATAAACAAGAGTTAGGATCTGAAAGAAAATAAAAGAAAACTAAAGAACCATGAAGAATTGAACTTAAGGAAAAGAATACCTTAAATGATCTTATGACTTGATCTATACCTCGATACCGAAATAACTCTATATCTCACTTCCCAAGTATTTAGAAAAGCTTAGATTGGAAAAGCTTTTAACCCAAAACCCAAGTGTTTCTCTCTATAGTAACCTTAGAAACTTGAAGGCTCTGAAGAATACTTGAAGAATGAAGAAAATGGCTGAGTACTAGGTCCTATTTATAGAGTTCAAGGAGTGAAACTAACCCTTTTAATTTAAATAAATAAATTAATATAAAATGAAAAAGATTTGAATTTTTGTTCAACAGACGCCCAGAACTTGGTCAAAATCGTTCAAAGGAAGGTCCAAGTGGTTAAGGCCGTTTTTAAAAATTAAAACCACAAACTTTAAAAAAATGCACCAAGGGCGATATATCGCCTACCCTGGGCGATATATCGCCTAGACCATTTTCCCGAGCCCTGTTCGTTTGTTCGTGTAAAGTCGACGTGTTTTCCGTATCTTTCGTAGGCGATATATCGGACCCTATAACTGCAATATATCGGCATACGTTGATATATCAAACATGTATTTGCACTTTTTTAGCATATTTTGAATTGCTTAAACAGCTTTGACTGAGTCAAAACGTGATCCTAACAGCTGCTGGAAGGTTCTAGAGCTTCTAGATCTTTCTTCTATTTAAACTATTCATCAAAAATACTTAAATCCTAAATAAACATGATTATGACAAGTGTCGTGCTCTTATAAATTCTATCTAAACCTTAGGTTATAATAAATAATATTTCTAGGACCAGCAATATTAATCAAACCTTATGTTATAATTAATATTTCTAAACTGTAGGTTAAACTTATAAAATCCATAACTATTGCTATGAGTTTCCAACTAAGTCCCGGCTTGAACCAAAATCCACGGAAACTAACATACTTCAAACTATACTAACTACTACTACTATCTAGCTAAGTAAAAATTCTGGGACACCATAATTTACATCTCGCACCTTTATTCACTCAGACGCCAAATGACCTTAAATAATGATTGGTTTCCTATAATGTCATGTCATTTGCTTAATCTTGTCACTAGCTAATCCGCACATCTTTTATGAGTCCTCGTTGTGAGTATTATCGTTTGTTTCTCTTCATTGATTTTACCTTCTCTATGTGTACGGTCTTTTCCCTTTGTAGCATTGTTACTTCCACTCGAATGGCATCTCAGCGTCCTCATCTTATAATTATTTTAAAACTTAAAGCTGGATTCAATGTAGTTCGTTATCCCATTGTCAGTAATTATGCATCTGATTTGCGTTGTGTTCTCCTTCCTCTCGTAGTAGTTTAAATGTGCACTCCTTCTACAACTTGCCTTACTGATGATAGCCTCTACAAAATGTCACTTCGAAGAGTTTCAACTGTTGTTCCTTATGCGTTCCACCTGCACAGTGCTCGATCGGTCGTCGTTGATGTCCTTTAGCCTCAGCCCCTTGTGTGTCCTGTGAAAGTATTGTCTATTCTAGGTATATGTTGGTTTTAAGTTACCCTTGCGTCGACCGTTGTCCTATGTTCGCACCTTGGATCCTCTAGAGGAATTGATAATACTTAAAATCTTAGATGGAATCATGTTAATCCTAACAAGGCTTAGACGTATGTGTAACCAAACTTCATTCGTGCATTTATAGATGTGAAATACTTAAGCCATCACATAATAAAACCCCAAACATAATGACGATCATTAAATAACGATTATGTCAAATATATCTCTCAGTCAAAAGAATTCATTATTTTTTTGACTTTATTCCATTGAGCATAAATTTGTAACTAAGAGCGTAAAGAAACCAATTGTGCTTCTGGCTTAGCCACTGCTCCACCCCTGATTCACAGTGTTACTGGATTCTGGTTCCTCTGGCGTACTTGTTGACATTTGTCCCTCGATGCTTTGCTATTGTGGTCAGCTTTGGACCACTGAACTCCTTCTCATTACATTAAAGTATTGTTTTCTTTGCTCTTTGCATTCCTGCCATACACACTTTAAACACTTGTGTGTTGTTTCATCCAATGAAATTTCTAATACATTATCTCGCATATTCAGATCTTGATTCACTTGTTCCATTATTACTGCTTCAAGATCTCCCTCTATTTATTTTCCATAAGCACCATTAAACATTGTAACACCCTGGATAAACAAGGTCGTTACACTATGTGATTAAAAGGTACAAAACTTGCTAATCAAGTTATATTGTTGAAAACGTGAGCCTAAAGTCGTAATTAGGTTAGGGTTAAAATATTTTGGTCATGACCAGAAAATTTCTCATTAAAATAAACGTTTAATACATGGGATCCCAAAATAGGTTTTAAAGGATAGTTTACAAATTTTCAAAGTTTATGTACAACCACTAGCCACTCTAATGGCAAAATAGACACTTTAGGTTCTCCTTTCCCTGTACCATTCCTCAACCGTGGTGGCCGATCAGCTGACTATGTACATTCTGCCCCAGAGCTCTCCAACTTAGGACTGGTCCACCTTGCCCTTGCCTTTACCTGCACCATGTAGCACCCATGAGCCAAGGCCCAACTAGAAAACCATATTACAGAGCATAATCAATAATCAATAGTCAGATAATTCACAAATCATCAATTAGATACTTAGCAGACCACATTGTTCACATAATCAGTGATATCAATCTACAAACCAATAATCAATCATCCAGGAAATAAACATGCCATAATAATCAGATTAATAACAATAAACATATTACCCAATATCCAGGGTCAACGCCCTTAGGCCACACCCTCTGATTGTCCCACTGACTCCGGCTTGCTTAGGATGAGCTTAGTGATTATATACTTAACCTCAACTACCAGTGGCCGAGCTGCATCCTTGTGCGCCAATATTAATTATGGCACTCTTAGGTTGTTTGTTTCATGTTCACATGGCATAATACCATCATACAACATTACATACAAGTATAGGGAGCTCTTAGTCCCAACATTACCATATACTCGGATGCAGTTTTCTTACCTTTGATTCTGAGCGCTTTGGCTAATTGAGATTACCCTCAAGCACGATCCCATCTGAGCCCTAGCGTACACCTAGTCACAACCATAAAATAGAATCCTCATTAACATTCAATTCCGTAATCCAACTTTGGAACCAATCCCAAGCTCTCGGGAAGCCCAATTCCACCAAACGGGGTGGTGGAATCGACCCCCGAGCCCCCAAGCAAAAACCCTAAGAAAAATACCCAAAACCCATTTTTGGAGGCAGGGTAGCGCTACAGCGCCACAAGAAGGGTGTTATAGTGCTACAGTCAGAGAGCTAGCCCCCCCGCCCCCCCAAAAAAAAAACCAAGCATAGCATTGTAGTGCTCTTATGCTAGCGCTACAGCGCTACAACCAGCACATGCAAAACTTCTGGGTTTTCCCTTCGAAATTTCCTGAGCCAAAGCTCCAAAGACCCATTCCAAACTTCAACTAAACTCAAAATTGACCTTATAACTCACTATACCTCAGCTAAAACAACCTAACAACATCAAAACTTGGCTACAAGCATCATCAAACACAGAAAACCAGAATTGAGCTTGAAGCTCAAGAACTTCATCTGAAACCCAGAAACTCAAATGATCAAGACCAGAAATTATTACCTTTAATGGGAGAATCTGACCCTAGGTTGCTCTCAGTGCCCTTCCAACTTTAGTTCCCCCAATCCCCAAGCTAAAGTCCTTAAATTCCCATCCAAAATTCAAGTTCAAAAATCAACCTCAACAAAACTCAGAAATCTCAAAAACAACCTTAAACCGTACCTTAATTTGAGAACTAATTCCAACTAACCCCATTCATTTACTTCAAGAATCAAAGTTCCAAGACTTAGCCTAGAATTTCTCTGAGTTCTCAGCTTCAAATTCACAAGAGAGGGAGAGAAAGATAACAATTCGTTAGAGAGAGAGAGAAAGAGAGAGATAGGTTTGGTGCTCTGTTTTCTTCCTTCTTTTTCTTTCCTTTCCAACTTCTACCCCTTTCTACAACTTCCACTCGAGTTTAAAATGAACAGAATACATCATTTATCCCCTCTTAAAAATAAAAAGACCCTTTTGCCTTCCCAATTAAATCCAAGTCTCATAATCACTCTAAGGGCATTTTGGTCATTTGCTCCCAATTCCCGCTAATTCCTCGAGTTTCCCTAACGTTTACCACTTAAATCCTGTCATCTAATTAATCACCAATTATTTTCCCCAATGTCAAATAGTCTCCAATATATTTCCCAAATTCCCATAAATACCCCCAGGCTCCCTCAAGCCGGGTATAAATCCCCACCGTGACTATTTCGCTAAACCGCTCACTAAGATCGCCTCGAGCCTTATGCTGCAAATACATCCACATAATAATGCGGTCTTAACAATTTATCACAAATAATCACATTTATTCCCTCAATGGGCTAAAATTACAAATATTCCCCTATAAGCTAAACAGGGCCTATATTCATACTAATACTCGTAGTCATGCATTTCACATATCCATATAATCATATAAGCATGCTATCACTTAATCATGCATTAAACCATATAAATCACACATAAACCAATTATGCCCTCCTGGCATACTCATAAAGGCCCTTAAGCCTTATTAGTGATTTTTAGGTCGTTACAACTATCCCCTCCTACTGAGAATTTTGTCCTCGAAATTTTACCTGAATAACTCGGCATATTGATCCCGCATCACTTACTCAAGCTCCCAGGTTGCCTCTTCAACCCTACTATTCCTCCATAACACTTTAACCAGAGGAATTGTCTTGTTCCGTAGAACCTTATCCTTCTAATCTAAAATCTGAACCGATCGCTCCTCATAGGACAAATCTGTCTGCAATTCCAAGTCTTCATACTTCAACACATGTGTCGTATCTGAGACATAATTTCAGAGCATAGAGACATGGAATACATCATGAACTCCCGACAATGACGGTGGCAAAGCTAACCTGTAAGCCACCTGTCCCATCCTCTCAAGGATCTCAAAAGGTCCAATAAATCTAGGGCTCAGCTTGCCCTTCTTCCCAAACCTCCTCACCCCTCGCAATGGTGAAACTCACAGAAACACGTGGTCCCCAACCTAGAACTCCACGTCCCTATGCTTAGGATCAGCGTAGCTTTTCTGTCTGCTCTGCAAAGCAAGCATTCTATCTTAGATCTTCTCAATAGCTTCATTGGTCTTCTAAACCATGTCCGGCCCCAAATACTTACTCTCACCCATCTCATCCCAATGAATGGGTGATCTACATCTCCTCCCATATAACATCTCATATGGAGCCACCCTAATTTTTTATTGATAACTAGGATCACCTCAAGCCTTATGCTGCAAATACATCCACATAATAATGTGGTCTTAACAATTTATCACAAATAATCACATTTATGCCCTCAATGGGCTAAAATTACAAATATGCCCCTATAAGCTAAACAGGGTCTATATGCATACTAATACTCGTAGTCATGTATTTCACATATCCATATAATCATATAAGCATGCTTATCACATAATCATGCATTAAACCATATAAATCACACATAAACCAATTATGCCCTCCTGGCATACTAATCGAGGCCCTTAAGCCTTATTAGTGATTTTTGGGTCGTTACAAACATATTCCTAAAGCAATTGATATCATAGTGTTCCTCAAGTGCATAGTATATGGCAACCATTAATGCTCTTATAGTCATCCGGGATTCACTCCGCTAAGGGAAACTGAAGTTACTCTGAAAGTTTTTCCAGCTTTCCTAACACCTTTACATATCTGATGATGAAGTACCATACAATCATCCCATAAAGTTGGTGTTTCTCTAGACAGTCTTTGTAATCATGCCATACTTGATCCATTGGTACTTGCAGTACTACCTGCAAGAGTTTTTATCTCTCTAATTCCTTCCTTATCCACTGAGTCACACTATCCCTTGGGTTTTGTTGTTCACTGCTTCGATTAACTCAACCATCTGCCCTACCTCTGTCTTTCCTTGTCTTCATCATTAATGCATGAAATTTTGCACAATTTCTTGTGTACCATTAATTTTGTATTATCATAGATTATTCATATTGGTCTATGAACCTTCATAGTACACCTATCCATCTTTGCAAAATGCTTAAGTCCCTGAATCACGTTCTCAAAGTAAACATCACGAAAGGAATCCTTGCTTCCAAGGAAAACATTGTCTGATGAAGGGAAAAAAATTTCTGTAAAATTTCAAATATCTTCCCTTAAGTTTCAATCTTAGCCTTATCAGAAATTCTAACTGAAGGCTCAATTTAGCAATCTAGCATACTTCTCAACCTTGTCCTGGGGTGAGCATAATCATGAAAGACATAAATCCACATAAGGAAATATTTATTATTTACAGTGTAGTGAGGTGAGCTCATTTATTGGCGATGATCTTTACATGTTAGTGTTTACCATAGATTGTAGGACCAAAATTCTCTGATACCAAATTGTAACGCCCCGATTTCCCGAGACATCACTTACAAGTCAGTTTTAAAACATTAACCTCTCTTTATGGCGTAAAAGACTCATTTAATGAATTAAAATTTATGCATGGGATCCCATCATTTAAAATAAAAGTGTTTTGAATTCATAATTATACAAATTGTGATTTATCTTACAAAATACTCAAAAATTCAAAAATAGTCAAACCGTTTAAGTTACAAAACAATAATCAGTTTTCTTTATAAAAACATAAAACTATTGTGACCCTCCCACTAACATGTATCATCTTCACCTTGAGTCGCCTCCTCACTGCTTGCCTTGCCTTTTCCTGCACACAGAGTACCCGCGATGTAACGACCCAAAATTGCTAATAGGGGTTAGTGCCTTGATTAGCGTGCCAGGTGGGCATAATTGGTTTATATGTGTGTTAATTGTTTAAATGTGTGACTATGTAGCATGCATGATTTATATGATTATGTTAGTATGTTATATGCATGTTTATGTGTACTAAATATGCATGTGAGTCATTTATGTTCATAAGGGCATATTTGTACTTTTGGCCCGTTGATGGCATAAATGTGATTATATGTGATAAATGGTTGAGACCACATTATTATGTTGATATATTTGCAATATATGGTTCGAGACGGTCCTAGTGAGTGGATAAGCGAAATAGTCATAGCGGGGTTTAATACCTGGCTCGGGGGAGCCTAGGGGTATTTTGGGAATTTAGAGAATATTTTGGGATATATTGAGTAATGAATAAGTATTTGGTAATTATTTGGACACGACGGGATTAATTGGTAAATGCTAGGAACACTTGAGGAATTAGCGGGAATCGGGAAAATGATCATTTTACCCTTAGAAACCATTAGAAGACTGAATAAGTTTAAGGGGCAAAAGGATCTTTTTGGGTTGAGGATGTACATAGAGTAGACTTGGGAATGTATCAGAATAAACTAGAAGTTCCAAAACTCTCAAAACGTTCCTCATCCATCTCTCTAGAACTAAGGAAGAAAGTTGAAGGAAAATTCAAAGATTAAGCTGGATTTGGGCTGGTTCAAGCTGAGGAAAAAAAAAAGCTAAGGTCAATCAAGGGTTTCTGAGGAGTTTAGACAATCAATTCAGGTAAGAGTTCCAATCCTAAGTTACTAAATTGAGTTGAATTATTGTGGAGTTTAGAACTTGTGTAAAATTCTGGGTTTTGGTTGAATTTGAGTGTTTAATAGGAGTAAGGATTGATTATGAGCTAAATATGATATTTAGACCAAAAGGATGGGAATTCCAAGCTTAAATCCGGGCTTGGTTGCTGGTTTGGGGTGTAAATTTAAGGTTAGGCTCGAGGAAAAAATGTTGGAAAGTGTGGTTTTTTTGGGTTTGGGGGCTCAAGTTGTGGCCCTGTTCTTCAGGCACCGCCGCCCGCATGCTTTTGGAGGTTGGGAGCCTCTGTTCGCCAGGCGCACCGCGACTCGAAGGGGTATAGGTCGCGGCCCGTGTCCTCCATTAGGGAGGACTGGGCCTCTATTTAAGGGGCGGGCCACGGCCCTTAAGGGAAAGTCGAGGCCCTAAATGGGAATTAAGGGAAAATAAGGCTTTAGGCTCAGGGAAGCTCGGGGATTCAAACATAGGTGCTCGAGATGAATTCTACTACCTAGTTTAGTAGAATTCGAGGCCCCAAAGGCTAGTTTTTGTTTCCTAAATATTTATTTTTATTAAAAATTTGATGGTTACCCATTGACACTGTGAGTAGGTTTATCACTAAGGCTCAGGATTGGCTTATTCTTGAAAAACAAACACTTTGTAAGAAATAGTGAGGAGATATCAATAATATCGACTGGTGGACTAAGGGGATTTTAACCTCTGAACCACCTAAAAAAAGGAGTGACTATTGTTTCCTTGCAATTAATTCTCACATCCTAGATTACTGTCATTTTCATATTACGGTTTACCAATTTGCACTAATCCATCCTTCTTATTCGTATAATTATTTGTTGGCAAAAAACTGCGTCAACAGTTTGGTGCTTTCATTGAGAGTGTTTAGATTAGTGCTATCAGAAAAACTTGATCATGGTGGTTACTCGGTCGAGGCATGGTAACGAGCCAGATCAACTTGATGGGCAGGAGGCCCACCATACTTCCATATCCAACGAACCAAACCCCGAGGTCCAGCAGCGATTGGGAAAGCATCCAATGGGCCAGGACGACACCGGGAGTTTGGTGCCCCGACCGCCAAAATCGAACCCAAGTTACCTGACGACGATAGAAATGGAGAACATACAGTTGAGGAGTCAGCTATCCAGAGCAAGTAAGCAAATTGAGGAAGTCTTGGCCCAACTACCCCCTCTTGCAACCGACATTAACGTCGGAAAGAGGCAAAGCGGGACTCACAAGTCTTGCAGGGATAGTCGGCCCAGACCCAGTCAATCGGTCAGAACCTCAACCCCGAGTTCTGCACCCATGTCACACCATAACCAGGAATCTATGTTTGAGAAGTTTCCCAGGGCCAATCAACAATTCAACCGATCAGTCAGAACCTCAACTCCTAGTTCGGCACCACCATCGAATGTGCCCAGAAGGGCTCATGGCAGCTCGCGGAGGAGGTCCAGGGAAAGCTCATGCAGACAACCTGCTCTGGCCAACCCTCTCGTGCCGCGGTCAGACCGCCGGGCGCAGGAAGCTAGAGACGATAGGGTAGAACGACCGCAAGCTAGTTTAATCTGGCCGGACGGGACGAGGATTGCTTCACCAATTAGGCATCCCCTTCGCCAATAAGATACCCATCTCCCCCTCATCCTGCTCGAGATATTTCGGCACACGAGGGTAGCAGAAGGAGTCCTCCTCCCACAGTTCCTGCCCATCGCCCACGAGAACGCGGGAATGTTCCGGATCCTCACCCCCGGCAGCAGGCTCCAAGCTTTTCCAATGGGAGCTACTGGACCGAGAGCCACCGAAATGGCAGATCCGGTGGAGACCTGCATAACTGTTTAAGTTCAGTGCAAAGCCCCCAAGCCACGTTGAGGGCCGACCTTCGAGATCGCCTCAACTCACAGAGGGGGGATCTGGCCAGAAATGACAGTCAAGCTCGCCGAGAGGATGGTCTTTCCGAAGTACATGGCAGTGGGAATGTCCCACCAAACCAAGCTCAAGCTTGGAGGGACAATAACCCACCTAATGCGTACAATGGAACTGGAGCTGTTGAACAGCCCCAGAACAACCAAGGGACTAAAGACTAGACCCTAGAACGGTTAGCTCAGATGGAGGAGCTAATGAAGAAACTCTTGTCAAAAAAAGACAAGGACGAGTATGACTCGGGGGATGAGCTCAATCTTTTTCCCCCAGCATAGTGGCCACGACGTACCCACCGGGTTTCTGGATGCCCCATCTGTCCAAATTCGATGGGGATGGGGACCCGTTGGATCACCTGGGTATGTTCAATACCCTGATGATGGCCCATAATATCGGCCCTGAGCTGGGATGCTTGATTTTCCCTTCCACCTTAATCGTGTCAGCTAGACAGTGGTTCAAGCAGGGTAAAAAGCAGTCCATTAGCTCGTGGAATGATTTTTCTGACGATTTCAAGAGGGCATTCCGAGCTTCTCAAGCTGCCCACATCAAAGCTGACACCCTGGCGAACGTGAAGCAACAGCCCGGGGAACCTTTAAAAGCTTACCTGAGTAGGTTCGCAAACGTCGCGGCTCGAGCCAGGGACGCGGATGATAGTTCTAAGCCTATGGCTTTGAGGACTGGAATCCTCGTTGGAGGCAGGCTGTGGAAAGAAATCCAGAGAAGAGGTGTCAGTACCGTGGATGAATTCCTGAATAAGGCATAGGAATGGATAAACTTGGAAGAGGCGCGAGCATCGGTCGCAGGAACCAGCCAAACCCTTGATCAGCCCGTTGGAGTGGAAACGAATGTTGTGAAAACGACTCAAACCGTTGCCCAGAATAACCAAGGGGGTGGAGGGAAGAGAAAGGGGAGCGGCGAGGGCGGCCAGCACGGCCCAAAGAAGAACAAACCCGCGGAAAATTTTAAGCCAATCTACGTGGCTTATACCGAGCTCACGAACACTAGGGAACACATTTTCCTAGCAAATTATGCCCGCCTCCCCTAGAAAAAACCAGAGCCTTTGAAACATCAGAAGGCCAAGAGGGACCCTTCCAAATTCTGCCGATTCCACAACAACATGGCCACAACACTGACGATTGTAGGCACTTGAAGGATGAGATCAAGACACTCATCAGAGTCGGACCTTTGGCTCAGTATGAGCGGAATCGGGTTCCTACTAGTCAGCCAGCCCTGGAAGCTCCAATAAATCAACCCGAGGCCCGGGAAAATCAGGATAACCCTCCTCCTATAATAGGAGGAGAGATAACCACCATCTCCAGAGGCCCTCATCTGGCAGGCACGAGCAGAGGTGCCCAGAAGAGGTACATCAATGAGCTGAAGCCTCATAACGGAGTTGAATTTATTCTGGAGCAGCATCTACCCAAACAGCGGCAATTGGAGAGGCAACCAATCAATTTTACCGAAGAGGACGCTAGTCATGTCCAATTTCCACATAACGACCCTCTGGTGATAACTGCACAGCTCGCCAATCGGAGAATTAGAAGGATGCTGGTTGATAATGGGAGTTCGGTGAACCTGCTGTTCTGGTCCACGCTAGAAAAAATGGGGTTGTCTGTAGTCGAACTGAAGGCCACCTCCATGATGTTGTATGGGTTTTCCGGAGAAGGGTCGGCAGAGATAGGAATAATCGAGTTAGTATTAACCTTGGGAGAGGGAGCCCGAACTGTCTCAAAGCTCCTCGAGTTCGTGGTTATCGACTGTCCCACCGCATAAAATGCAATTCTAGGCCGGCCTACGTTGATGGCATTTGAAGCCATAACTTCTATTCACCACCTTGCAATCAAATTCCCCACCTCTACGAGGATATGTATGGTCCAAGGTGATTAGCTCACCACCAGGGAATGTTATAGCATTTCCATGAAGGGAAAATCACAACCTGGGCAGCAGACGATGACCATCCAAGGCGAAAGCAAGGACTCTCAGGAAGTAAGATCTATTCCTGGGATAGAAAAACCTCAGGAAGCAGATGGCGTAGGTATCACCTTGAGTGATGATATCGACCCAAGGATAGGCGAAGATAGATCCGAGCTCCAGGCCATCGAAGAGCTCGAAGAGGTGAACATCGATCCTAGAGACCCTTCGAGGGTGGTTAGGCTCAGGAAAAACCTTTGTAATGGGAGAAAGGCAGAGCTGCTGAAATTTCTACAAGAAAATCTAGACGTGTTCGCCTGGTCTCATGAAGACATGATAGGGATCAGCCCAAGCGCCATCATGCATACCCTTAACTTGGACAAAAACATGCCTGTGAAGTCCCAGAAATAGAGGCGCCTGGGCACAACCTGAGCTGAGGCCCTAGAAGAAGAAGTAGCTCGACTTTTAAAATGCGGCTTTATTCGCGAAGCGAAATACCCGATCTAGGTCGCCAATCCAATTTTGGTCCCAAAGCCCAACGAGAAGTGGCAGACCTGTATCGACTTTTCTTATCTGAATAAAGCATGCCCCAAAGATTGCTTCCCCTTGTCGAGAATTGACCAATTTGTGGATGCCACTGTTGGTCACAAGCTCATATCCTTCATCGATGCATACTTGGGCTATAACCAGATCGCCATGAACCCTGCGGACCAGGAACATACTAGCTTCATGACCCCAACCAATGTTTATTGTTACAAGCTCATGCCCTTCGGGCTGAAGAATGCGGGAGCTACATATCAGAGATTGGTCAATAGAATGTTCGCTAATCAGATCGGGAAAAACATGGAAGTATATGTTGACGACATGTTGGTCAAGTCAAAAACAGCCGATAACCATGTTCCCGACCTGAAAGAATGTTTTGATATCTTAAGGAAATATGGTAGAGGCTGAATCCCCAAAAATGTACCTTCGGGGTTGCGTCAGGAAAATTTCTAAGTTTCATAGTCAACACCTGAGGAATAGAGGCGAACCTCGATAAAATCATATTCCTACTCGAAATGCCATCACCCCGGTCGCGAAAGGACGTCCAAAGTCTGACGGTAAGGGTGGCAGCCCTTAATCGGTTCATTTCCAAATCAACTGACAAGTGTTTTCCATTCTATAACATGCTCCGGGGAAATAAAAAGTTTGAGTGGATCGATGAGTGCGAGCGTGCTTTCCTTGACTTAAAATCACATTTAGCTGAGCCACCCGTGTTGTTTAAACCAACAGCAAGAGAGCCTCTTTTTCTTTACCTAACTGTCATAGAAGATGCAGCTAGCGCCGTGTTGGTCCAGGAAGAGGACCGGTCTCAGAAGCCGGTCTATTACATTAGCAAAAGGCTCCTCGAAGCCGAATCTCAATATCCGTTGATGGAAAAAATGGCATTATGCCTCATCACGACCTCCAGAAAGCTCAGGCCGTATTTCTAGTCCCATTCAATCCACGTCATAACTGATCATCCTTTAAGGCAGGTATTGCAGAAACCTGAGACATCGGGACGTCTTTTGAAGTGGGCCATCGAGCTTAGCCAATTCGAGATACTATACGTACCGCGAACTACAATCAAAAGTCAAGCTCTGGCTGATTTCGTGGCAGAGTGCACTGGATTCCAAGAGGAACCGATGGAAGGACCGGTGCAGGCCTTATGGAAAGTCTTTGTGGACGGCTCATCTAATGAGAACGGGTCCAGAGCTAGAATCATTTTGATATCCCCAAAGGGACACCATTTCCACTCTGCGTTACGATTCGGATTCGAAGTGTCCAACAACGAGGCCGAATACGAAGCTTTGTCGGCTGGGCTAAGGGTGGCCTGGGAGCTGAAGGCCAGGGCCATCCAATGCTATAGCGATTCCCAACTCGTGGTTAACCAGGTATCAGGAGAATACCAGGCGCGGGGAACCAAGATGGTGGCCTACCTGGCCAAGGTAAAGAAGGAGTTATCCGCATTTGAATACAGCGTAGTCGAACGGATCCCTCGGGAGCAGAACACCAATGTCGATGCCTTAGCAAAGCTCGCCACCTCCAGGGAAGCCAAAACCTTGGGTTTAATACCGGTGGAATTCTTGGAAAGGCCGAGCATAGATGAGACTGCGAGAGAGGTCGAGATGATCGATGCCAGGCCAACCTGGATGACTCCCATAATCAAATACCTTACAACAAGAAAATTACCTGAAGAGCGAAGCGACGCGAGGAGAATACTTTATTAGGCCCCGAGGTATACAATCGTAGATGGGACATTGTACCGACGTGGCCTTTCTTTGCCTCTTCTGCGATGTGTTCTGCCAGAAGAGGCCAAGGTTATCCTGCAGGAGGTGCATGAAGGCTTTTGTGGGGATCACGCTGAGGGGCAAAGCCTGGCCTTGAAGATATTGAGGCAAGGATATTATTGGCCCACTCTATCAAAGGACTCGATTTCTTACGTCCAAAAGTGTGACAAGTGCCAGCGGTTCGCCACGATCGCCCGAGCTCTGCCAGTCGAGCTGAAGATGATCTCATCCCCGTGGCCGTTTGCGGTCTGGGGAATTGACTTAGTTGGTGCCCTGCCCACGGGAAAAGGAGGAGTTCACTATGCGGTGGTGGCTATTGACTACTTCACAAAATGGGCAGAAGCGGAGCCCCTGGCGACAATAACATCAAAAAGAGTCCTCGATTTTGTGGTTAAGAATATTGTCTGCCAATTCGGGCTGCCGAAGAAGATCGTGTTAGATAACAGAACCCAGTTTGATAGCGACCTCTTCACTGAATTTTGTGAGAAGCACAGCATAATTAAAAGCTTCTCCTCCATTGCCTACCCCCAGGCTAATGGGCAGGTCAAGGCTGTGAACAAGACGCTCAAGGCGAGCCTTAAGAAGAGGCTGGACGAGGCTAAGGGAGTTTGGCCTGAACAGCTCCCTCAAGTGCTATGGGCGTACCGGACCTCGCACCGAACTTCGACGGGGCACACTATTTTCTCCCTAACTTTCGGAAGCGAGGTTGTCCTTCCTGTCGAAACAAAGATAGCCTCGCATAGAGTCCGGGCATTTGACCAAGACCAAAACGACAAATTGTTCAGCGCATCCCTCAACCTAATTGACGAAAAATGAGAAGCTTCACAGCTCCAGCTCGCACATTATCAACAAAAGATCACTTGTTATTTCAACCCAAGGGTCAAGAGACACATCTTAAACTTAGGTGGCCTAGTGCTCTGAAGACTCTTCTTAGCCGGTAAGGATCCCAAGGACGGATTTTTGGGACCAAACTGGGAAGGACCCTATCAAATAATAGAGGTTGTGAAGGAAGGAACCTTTAAGCTCGCTCGGCTTAATTATGAAAGCCACCTTGTTTTATTAAAAAATGAGAAGTACATTCTTTGTATCGTTGTATGTTTCCGTGTGCGTATAGGCTTAAAAGGGCATGCTCAAAGTAACCAAGAAAGATATCTTTCTGTTTACTTGGGGGGCATATATCCTGGACACAACCAGGTCCTAAAACTTAGAAGTTGGTTAAGTCAATTAACCAGTGTTTTTTCCAAAAAGCACGAGGTATCGAGAAAACTAACGCAAACTACGTTTTTAAATTAATATCCTGGACACGACCAGGTCCTAAAACTTAGAAGTTGGTTAAATTGATTAATCAATGTTTTTCCTAAAAGGCACGAGGTATCAATAAAGCTAACGCGAACTAAGTTTTTAAATTGATATCCTGGACACAACCAGGTCCTAAAACTTAGAAGTTGGTTAAATTGATTAATTAGTGTTTTTCCTAAGAGGCACGAGGTATCAATAAAGCTAACGCGAACTAAGTTTTTAAATTGATATCCTGGACACAACCAGGTCCTAAAACTTAGAAGTTGGTTAAATTGATTAATCAGTGTTTTTCCTAAAGGGCACGAGGTATCAATAAAGCTAACACGAACTAAGTTTTTAAATTGATATCTTGGACACGACCAGGTCCTAAAACTTAGAAGTTGGTTAAATTGATTAATCAATGTTTTTCCTAAAAGGCACGAGGTATCAATAAAACTAACGCGAACTAAGTTTTTAAATGAAATATCCTGGACACGACCAGGTCCTAAAACTTAGAAGTTGGTTAAAATTGACTGGCAGTGCTTTGCAGTCTCAAAGAAAAAGTCAATAAACTAACACGAACTAAGTTTTTACCAAACACATCATATTAAAAAGAAAAATAAATGATGAAATAACTAAAATCATAAAATTTTCTCGAGGAGAAAAACCTCGTAATAAATAATTACAAAAGATAAAAACGAAATAGAGAAATTCTAAGCCCCCCCAGGTCGCTCCGAGGACGTCACCTCCTCAACATCCTGCTCGCCGGCAGCAGAGGTCTCCCTAGTCCCAGTCGCCGCTGGCAGCTCTGACTGTAGCCGAGCCTTAAACTTCTCTAGGTAGTGTCCCCATGCATCAGGGGCCATGAATGAGAAGTTGTCGTCCATGTTGAAGGCCCAGCAATGGTACAGCATACTCTCCATGGAGAATGTCGACGCTTCCTTCTCCTCCCGGACGGCCGCCTCGGCTTCCAATAGCTTTGCCTTGGCCCCCTCAAGCTCGACCTGGAGAGCTGCCAAAGTAGCTCTCGCCTCCTGCTCGCCTGCCTGGGCAGTGGTGAGGGCAACTTTCGCTTCCTGCTCACCTTCCTGAGCTGCGGCGAGGGTAGCTTTCGCTTCTTGCTCGGCTGCTTGGGCAGCAGTGAGGGCAGACTTTGCTTCCCGCTCACTCGCTTGGACCACCGCCAAGGCAGCCCTGACAGTCTACTCCTTCTACTCTGATGCGGCAAGAGCAGCTTGGGCCGTGGTCAGCTCGGCCTTAATCTCCTCATTCCTGGACCTAGCCCGAGAGATGTTGCGGTGGAGGGCCAAGACCGCCTGCAAAAAGTAAGGAACAGTTAGAGGCATTCCCGAAAAGTGAGATGTAAAAAGTGGTCAGAATAAGTACTTATTGTGAGGTTCATCCCGAGAGAAGATTCCATCACATTCTTAGGGCTCCTCTCCTCGATTGCCCTCAGATCGGTGGGCTTGGCCTTGTAGAAATCCTCCACCGAGTAGTTCACCGTCTCGTAGACGGTCCCCCGGAAAGTGTCTGGAATCAGCTCCAGATCCTGAGGGTTGACGGGGATACGGACTGTGGCAACATGCACCACCGGAGCTGGGGGACCAACCGGTGCTACCGGCTCCTGAGCAGGAGGAGGAGGGTGAGGAAATGTCGCGGTAGGTCCGGCAGCAGGTGCAGCTCCTGGGCCTGAGCTTTTCCCCTTAGCCGAGAATTGAGAGGTGGTTGCAGCCGGGGGCGGCGTTTTCTTAGAAGAAGGCTGAAGCCTCTTGACGAGGGGACCCTCGATTTCCTTCCCTCTTGGGAACATCAAACAGATGTCAGGTCCTCCCCTCTCTGCAATCTCCTCACCTGAAAAGAAGAATGAAAATTATGTTAAGGATACATGCACATTCCTCAAAAGAAAATTATTAACAATAACACAGTAAAAAAAATTTCCTACCCTCTGAGCTAGAAGAAGAGTGTACTTCCACGACCTCCGACCTCGAAGCTGCTACAGGGGAAGGAGAATCTAAAACAACCACTTCTTGGATTGTGGGAGGTGTCAGCTCAGGCTCTACCTCGGGGCTAGATTCCTCCATGTATTGCCTAAGTCCAAGGGCAACTGTACCCTCTAGGAGGGAGGGCCACAACCTAAGGTTGGTCCCGTACTCCTCAAAGAAGGCCAGCCTAAAGGACAACGTATTGTCTACTACTACAGTACCCCTAAGACGGCCCGCGTCATTATGCAGTACTAACTGGTCTACGTATTGGAACAGGGTTACATTGAGGTCTGGGTCGTTCCGGTGGTGGTGCATGAGCTGGTGTGGGTTAAACCTAACTAACCTAAGGTCAGCGGCTGCCCTATCTAGATCCCGAAAGAGATAGGGGTTACCTTGGTCGGAGGGGCCGGCTGGTGCCACTTATTGAGCTCGGTCCAAGTCTGGATCCCGGGCAGCCTCTGGAGCTCTCCTCTTCCGCACAAGGGGAACCTCAGGCTCATCTTCCTACTCATCGCCGTCGCCATCTGCGACCTTGACCTCAGGAATGGTCTCCATCATGCGGACTGCTGGTTGATTAGCCCGCATCCTCCTCAAGGCCAGAGTCTGGCCTGCAGAATTCAGCTTACACGCCATCATTGTCTCATCAAACATGAGCTAGCAGTAGTCCTTCTCACTCGATGGAAGCCCCGCCAATGTGTCATATTGACCCCTGAGGGTCACTGATTTGGTCGTCCTCGCAAAGATGGTTGCACGACGTTGTTCCAGTCAGTATACACGCAAAAAAAAAAAAAGAAAAATGTTTTTTTTAACCGCAGGCTGAGAATGGAAAGCTTAAAAGGACGGTTGAAGTAGTGGTACTCGTAGTTGTGAAACCCCGTCGACATGAAGAACTGGTCCTTGAAGTCGTTGGGTGGCTGGGCAGCTCGATGACTGCAGGAGAGTTTGGGAAACGGGTCAAGTAGTAGAACCCGTCGCCTCGTCCCCATTGATCCGGGCTGGCTTTGAGGCAGAATAAATAAAGGATGTCCGCTGGAGTAGGGACCTCCCAATCGTGCTTCAGGAAGAGGTACCTCAGCCCCACCAGTAGACAGTAGGAGTTAGGGGCACTTTGGAGGGGGCCAACTTCATGTAATTCAGGAAATCTGCGAAGTACTGGTCCAGAGGTAGGAAGGCCCCAGCCTTGAGGTGTTCGTCACTCCAGGCCATGAACTCCTCATCAAGAGGCGCGCAGCTCTTCTCACCCTCGAGAGGAGGTCAGGCTACAAGAGCGCCAGTCCCAACTTCGATGTTATGGGACAGCAGAATCTTGTTGACCCTCCCTTGGGTCGAAATCTTCGAGACTATCCTCTCCACCTCGAAGAAAGCGTCAGGTCCCACCTCGACCTCCTTCTCCACCATGGGACCAAATTAGGGGATGGGAGACTCCTCTTCAATCTCTTTCCCCTTGCTGGACTGCTGGGACGATGAGCCAGCCATGCTTTTCTTGGGCACGTTCTTCCTGGGTCCCATCTGGTCGCCTAACGAACAAGAATGAGGAAAATCTTAAATAGGCGACCTAAAAATAGAAAAGGGAAAACAGCGCGAGAAGAAATGATTTTTATACACAGGCTGAGGTAGTCTCAGCCCGCGGTGTGTGAAGCCACGCGTTGCCATGGTCACGCACCCACATTTCCAATGAATCCCCGATTTCTCAAGATTTGTGTGTTAGAAGGGTCAGGTTAGTGCTTGCCTTGGAGGGAAAGTTTTGAGAGGAAAACTGCCTAGGAAGCGAGACCCCTAAGCTACCCAATTTTGCACCCCAAAAACCTCTCACCTTCCGTATTTCGAACAAGCATTTCCTAAAGTTACCCAGAAAATTACCCAGAAATTACCTAGTCATGAACATCGCGTTCCTAGACATGTTTTTAAATAATCAATATGCCTAGGATCAAAACCTATGTGCCAAAAACAACCTATAGTGCGCGACTAAGAAAGAGGTTTGCCTAACAGAGAAATGGAAAATCAAAACATGCAACAAGCAGAGAACTTACAGTGTATTTTCCGAGTGAAAGTCACAGAAAGCGTAGGAATCGGAGTCCTGGTGGAATCCTTAAAGCTGGACTAATGAAGAAGCTCTTGTGGTGAGAACGTGGGGATTTCTGGGATGATGAGCGGAAGAAGAAGAGCTTCTAAAACTAAGAAGAGAGAAAATGAGGAAAAATTTTCAAATGAAGGGTGGCTGATACGGAAGATTGCTAACCTTATAAATACGTAAGAGGCATAAAGAAACGAGGACTGTCCGATCAGATTAATGCGAGATACGAGGGTCATAACTCGAGAGACGAAACGACAGCAGAAAGCTGGCTAGGCCATTTAATGCAATTCTCGAAAACCGAACAGTCGCCAACCACAGCGCTCCACGTGTCCGGTACCCACGCAGTGGGCAGGACACGAAGAGCCGAAAGGGAAGCTTAAAAGCCCCCGCTGTGAAAGTCACAGATGACGTCATGGGTCACGAGCAGGGGCTTGGGGGGCAAATGTACGCCTAAATATCCGCACACTCTGGCGAGCTAGATAAGGGCCTAATTCAATCTGCCACATGTCAACCGTCCACCCGGAGCTGTTTATCATGGGCCTCTATCTAGCCAGCCCGAGCTGGTTAGAGATTTAGCTGTTACATGGAGGCATCGTGTCAGCAATATGAGTGTCACGAGCTGGCGCCGCATTAAGCTTGTGATGCCGTAGAGAGCTGACACCCGAATCCTTGTAAGTCAACCACACAATATAAACATGCGTATATCAGACATCACGTGTCTATTCTATTCCTGGTTTCTCGGATGCACAGTATAAACGTGCGTGTTCGGACATCCCGCATCTGATTTGGGCCATGAGGACCATTGCCCATCCTTACCTGTTGATTAGACCTCACTTCACTGCAAGGTTTATGAATTAATCATCGATGTCACATAAATGATTTGATGGATGAAGAGGTCACGGGATGACCCCAATACCTACTCAGAGATAAATCTCCTATAAATACTGAAACCCTGGATAGTGCAAGGGGTTGTCTTATTATTGTAAAACAAACACTTTGTAAGAAATAGTGAGGAGATATCAATAATATCGACTGGTGCACAAAGGGGATTTTAACCTCTGAACCACCTAAAAAAAGGAGTGACTATTGTTTCCTTGCAATTAATTCTCACATCCTAGATTACTATCATTTTCATATTACGGTTTACCAATTTGCACTAATCCATCCTACTTATTCGTATAATTATCTGTTGGCGAAAAACCGCGTCAACAACTTCATTGCCACAACAGAGGCCCTAAACACTCACAAGATGATATCGAAACTCAAAATGCATTCAAGCATCACAACAAACATAGTTTCAAGCAATGCATGACCTACTTTCGATAATAGGTCTACAAGCACATCACAAATCACGTAATCATCATGCATGGCCTTCATTTAACATATTCCAACCATAATAATTAATCTAACGTAACACATGTGTTCATACTGAAACTTTTTACGTAACAATTACAAAATACCCCTTTTAGCCCAAAGTTCACAAAATTACCAATTAATTTCCAAAAATCATTTTTAACACTCAAAGTGACATTTTTTTGTACATTGAAATGACTCGAAAAGATTCAAAAATCAATTTAACTTAGTACAAAATATTGAAACATTAATCATGCATCATATTCAAGATGTTATACCAAAAACAACATTTTTAATGCATAAAAATGATAGATTAATTACCCAAACCAAAACAAATCTCATTCATGTTTCTAAAATTATTTCCCACCTTTTTAACATTATTTTACAGCCCCTAAAATAATATTAAAACAGTAAGTACACACTTTTTAATAATTAATTCATTTAAATTCCATTCAATCATTAATTATCACAATTAACTTGAAAAAATAGTAATTTAATAACCTACAACTTAAAAATCAGTTTCAATATGGTTTTTAACATTTAAAAATCAGATTATACTGTCCCAAGAACATATTTGAAAGATTCATGCAATATAACAAATTTTCATGCTAAAAAAACTTACATCTTTAACGCATAAAAACGTAAAATAATTAACCCTTAATTAGACAAGACCCTAGCATGTAACTGGATCAATTTCAAACATTTAAGCAATATTTTTCAAACCAAAAATAATGGCAAAACAGTAGGTACAATCCCATAAAATAACATAGAATCATACACTTATTAAAAATCATTTTCTGGTATGTCCAAAATCAGTAAGGAACCCAATAAAAATTTCCAAAACAGCCCCATAATCACATAGATATTTTTCACAATTATTTTTAAGAAAATAATTCATAAACAATTCCTAATAATTCAAATAATCATCATAAAATTCCCAAATCAACACACAATTATCACCAAACATTTAAGTACATAAAACAAGACCAAGAAGTAAGAAAAAAAGATTTCAACCTCCAAAATCGCAAAAATGGTGGTTGGTCGGAAGTTTTTCTTCTTCTCCAGCGCCGGTGAGTGCCCAATCTTCTCTCTGCTGCATTTTGGGCCCCCTAACCAATTGGAAAACCTTTCCAATTATTCTAGCACATCATACCAGCCCAAAAGCAAAGGAAATACATCCCACAATGGCCGGAATAATGTTGTCTTCCCCAAGTTGGTGTACCGAAAAATGGAGTTTAAAAATGTAAATTTTCGTTCCAACCCCTCTTACTACGTTTCCTTGCGTCCAAATTGATTCTTAGGTCTCCTAAGGTGTTCTTGCTGGGGTTTTATGCCCTAATTAAAACTCTATTTCTTTGTAATCACTTTTTATTATCAATAAAATAATTAAAATCAATTTTTGACTTGGTCAATCACTTTGCTCACATGTTTTATTTTCAAGATTATTTGTTTAATATAAAATTCTATTAAATCCTGAACATATAGCTAATCATATTTATAGTGACGTAATCACAGTGAAATATAAATATGATTATATGTTCAAACATAAGTTAGTTCTAAGATTAGTCAATGCACATAATTTCCACTGACTTGTCAATCTACGATATGATCTACTTACACATTGCAATGTTATGTTATTTCCAGAACATTAGCAAAGTAGATAAGATCGGATGTATTTGTTACATCGGACAGGACCGATATTGACAGTAGATAGGATAAGTAAGCATATCGTTATTATCTATTCTATTCATATCATAAAGTTGACCATAGGTCAATTCAATCTCAATTCTGAGTGGTTAGTATTCTAACTGATTGTATTATTTGAGTTCTTTGAATTGTTCATCACCAGCTTACCCTACGGACTAGCCCATACTTAAATCTTGGGAACTCGGTAGTATAATTGAGTAGGAGTGTTAATCATAGATATGAACATCTATAGCTTCTGATGAAGAAGTAAAACAATGGTTTCCTTTTAGTTTGGTTCAAGGTGCTAAATGATAGAGATTTCATTTCAGTAATTAATATTAGTTACTGAAATATCATTTACAAGGAACTAAGTGTTTTAAGGATAAAATACAATGAGGGGTAAAACGGTATTTTAGTCTCATTTCATTGTAGACCGTCTATAGAGGATTGAGTGACAATTATGGTTGTAACAATGGATAATTAATAACATATCTATATTGGTTATAGAGCGTTCTATGATTTAAGAGTGCAATTATAAGTCTTTAGTGGAGTCACGGAGAATTAATAAGTTAGTAAATTTATGCTAACTTATTGGAACTTGATTTCATAGGCCCATGGTCCCCACTGTACCTTACATAAAATCATCTAGATAGTCTCAATTAATAGATTTAATTATCAATTAGAATTTTCAAAGTGGACGAGATCAATTTTGGATAGTTTCACATAGTTATGCAATTTAGATAAGAGAAGAGATTTTAGGGATAATTTATTAATTAAGATAAATTGGTGTCTAAATTAATAAATAAGTTTAAATCAAGATTCAAATTATAAATAATTAATTTGATAAAGAATTTAAATAATTATTTAATTAATTAAATCAATAGAAAATAATACAGTCATTGATTTTAAGTCCAATGGGCTTATAATTAAATGATAAATTTCACGGGCCTAAAGTCCATGAGAATTTCAACCTAATGGCTAATATTATCTATTATTTTATTGATTTTTTAATTAAAATAAATGACCTAATTGAACCTATAAAAAGAATGCTAAGTGCGAGTTGAAAACAAATTTTTGAAAGACTATCTGACAAATGATCATAAGATCTATTCTTGATGCTTTAGGGTTTTAGACCTTCTCTAGAAAAAGTCATTTTCTAAGCCTCTATATTATTTTCTCGTCTTCTCTCTGTATCTATCTCATGTGTTGAGAATTGCCCACTCTAGTCTAGGTGATTCTAAGGATACTTTGGAAAGCTATGAAGAAATTTGAAGATCAATTCAGTTTCTTGGTGATACCCTGCGACAGAAAGGATTCAAGGGTTAGATAAACTAAAGGAAGGACTAATACATTCTGTTGTGTATAATGTAAGTGATCTTATCATTATCTCTGTTTAAATTTAATTATAGAAACATGTTTTAGGTTGTCTTATATTAATTTGTTTAATATAAGATTTATATGAAAATAAATAAGAACATGTATAAGTTTTCCCAACAGTTCTAACACCATCCCCAATTACCAAGCACTCCTAAACACCCACAAACCCGAAATCACTCAAGAACAACATTTTTAAGGTTCCAAAATGGTGATTTTCGAAACACTCACTCTCCACCCTTTTGTTTACGTCTAAAACTCTTTTTTCATGCCAAGGGATGTTTCTAAATCATTCAAAATAACCTAGCACTCCCCACGGCTCTCAAACCCGAAAATGCTATCACTTTCTCTCTCTAAAATTTTTGAATTCTTCTTTCTTTTCCTCTTAGTATTTTGGCATCCCCAAGAAACAATGAATCCACAATATTCATTTTTCTCCTTATATTCTTACTCTAAATCAAAACCCTAAAATATTCTCGCAACCCTAATATTCCGTAACTTGGGCCCCTATTTTGACTCTTATTCGTCGTCTTTTAGGAAAAAGTCTATTTCACAAAAGTTGTAGATATTTTAATTAGATTTCTAATGGTACTAATTTCATCAAAATCGGACTTCTATAGTTTCAATTACACCCGTTTTACTGAGACTGGGTCCAAAATTTCAAGATTCCTAATAAAGAAAAACGTTTCTTTCTTGGTTAATCTAAATTAGGGATTTCTCTAATAAAAAAAAACCACATTCATCCTAATGTATTTGCACATTAATTCAAAAACTAAATGTTAAAAATACATACTCAAATAAATTAATTATATTGTGTATATTACCATATCATCATATAATTAACCTATGCCAAATTATTATTATTGTGCCCATAATAATAATAATCTTATTTCTCTTCTATATAAAAAGTGTGTAGATAGCGGAAATTCTTGGTTTTAATGGTTTTTTATTTTTTTCAGTTAACTTTAATGGAATATTCTTATTTTAACAGAATATTCTTATATTTAACGCTAGATTGTAAACATGATTTAAACTTAGATAAAATTAAAATAAGATATTTTATAATGATAATTATTTAAAAATAATAAAACCATATATTTTATAACTTAAATAAAATTTAGTTAAAGTTAAACTTAATATTATATTAAACATATAATATATAATCTTTAGTTGTCACTGCCAAATTCAAAAATTAGAATAAACATAAACTTAAACAAAAATTAATTAATTAATTAATTAATTAAAATAGGATATGTTTAAGATATTTTACAATAATTTAAATAATTAAATAATATTTATTTAAAAGTAATAAAAGCATACATCATTTTTTATCTTATAAATTTGTGTGATAGTTTGTTTTTTATCAAATGATTTGAGCTCTTTTTCTTTATTAAATTCACCAAAGAATATTGTCAGATACATTCGAAATTAAAAATAGTTGATGCATGTATATTACTGTCTACACTACGACTTTTTCTATTTTTATTTTATTTCTATTATTAATTTCTTGTTAAATATTATTATAATCTATATATATGTCATATAGTCATGTAAATATATATATATATATATATCAATGTTGTGTTGAGATGTCATATATGTAGCAATTATTGATATAAATATTTATATCAATAATATCATACGTATTACAACATTCTTATATATAACATCCTTGACATACGTACATAATTATTAATAATTTATTTATACAATTATTTATACATATTTATATATTTAGAGATCATATAATTATAATATTAATAATCATATAATTTATTTATATTTATATATATGTATTATACGTATTTATATATTATTAATATTTATATTTAGAGATCATATGTATGATCATATATAATTATATAAATATTAGAGATTATTGAAATAAATATTTATATATGTATAAATAATTATTATTAAATGATAGTAATATGTATTTGTTACACCCAAATTTTGAGATTAAAAGTTTTGGTCTCGAAAGTCAGGCTCGTAAAGTGTAAGCTCGAAATATGCAAATTGGCTATGAGATCAGCATTAATGAGAATCGAGTTTGACAGTCTCATTCAATATTAAAACGACGACATTGTAAATGGTAAGCTCGGAACCACATGATCTCGAAAGTGTTTCGAGGTTATGAGACAAGCTCGAAGCTACTGACAAGGGTTCAACACTTGTTTAATTTTCATAGTCTGTTTGTATTAGCATAAGTTAAGAAGGATCGAGCCTGGACATGGCAATCTTGGAGGAGACGACCTCGATAAAGTTATTTAATAAGATCGAGGGAAGCCGACACTACAAGAAAAAACAGTATTCATAACGCTTAGAAACTGCTAACCGGGAGTATTGATAACGCTTCTGAAAACGCTAACATAGCCCCTGTTATTAAAAGTCCTGTCTTTTCTACTACAGTATTCAAATGTTATGTTCGATGTTATCTTAAACTATTCGATAACACATTTTTAGTTGCTATAATATTCAAATAATAACATTTAGTTAGAGTATTTTGTTATAAATTTGAAGTTTAATCTTATACTTTATCCATAACACTTTCCAACTGTTATGAAAATTGTTATATTTGATCATTTTATAACGTTTTTAGTTCATTCTATTATATAAATCATAACTTTTTGTCCCAATTATAATATATTATACAAAACAACAATTATTATTGTAAATTCTCCCAATAATAACATTTTGTTATTTTGTAGTATGCATTTTAAATTGTTGTAAAAAGTTTTTATTATTGTATTTTGATTAAAAAAATCACAATTGATCACAAGTGTAATATTAAATAGATCAAAAAATCTAAATATTCAATATATATGATAAACTATGAATATTTTTATATTTGAAGACGAACTACTTCAAACCATGACACTGTCCACTTCAAAAGTTCTTCGTTCTAACTTGAGTTTGAAAGCATACATAATAAAATTCTATAGTCTTGCACATCTTTTGCTTCAAAAGTAAAAAACAGAAACATAACAAGATACACAAAAAGTAAACCATGAAGCTTGCTCCACCCTCCAATTCATCATCCATTCCATTGTGCACTTGTCTTTCTTGTGAGGTTGATTTGCTTAGCTACACAAGAGTTTAAATAATTAATGCTTAAACTTAGAGTTAATAGTAAACTAAAAGAGTACAAAAAGAAAGAAAGTTAATAACCTCATTATGACTTTATAAGCTGGCCATGCAATTACACTAACTACAACACATAGGCATGAAATATTGAAGATTTATGCTTAGTAAAATACTCATTAGAAAAGTTAGCTCAACCACTTTATTATTATGAAATGAAAATGCAAATGATACACCAACTAAACATATAAATATATATACAATACAACAACTAATTTATAAAGAAAACCCAATAGCATAGACACATGACCTAGAATTAGATCAAATATAAAGTTCCAAATAACAAGAGTAATGAATTTGCAATTTTTATTGTAGATTTCCAAATACTGTGTCTTGTAGATACCTAAAACTATATAAGAGCAAACTCTGCTGTAATATAGAATATTGTTATGAACGAGTTTCCTAATACGCACTGGAATGGTGGTTTGGTTGGCCCAGTGTACAACAAAAATTTTGTAACATATTTAAACTACTTTTAAATATGTGGATCCATTAATATACATACATTAATCATAAATAAGATAAGGATAGAATTCATACCTCTTGAAGCCTATCAAGTATCCTTGCTATCTTTTCGTATTTAGAATGATCTTCCTACCCAAGTCGCTCCCACGTACTCACACCAAGATCTTCCAACGCGTTCTCTGCACCTCAAGAAATGTGTGAGCACTTAGAGAATGAAGGATAGTTTATTTGTGATTCTACTTGATGTACTCAACTCATGAGATCAAGAGAATAGACCTGAGAATTGGTTCTTTATTTTCAGGCAGAGAAAACTATCGTTCTATTTTTCACAGAGCGAATGTTCTGAGTTGTCTCACTTCACTTATCTGAATAATTTTCTGATTAGTCATACTTAAAAGAAAATATTCAAATTTTAAAAAATAAATCTGTAACCATTTTACAATTTACTTTTTAATTAATTAATTATTCTATTAATGAAAAAATCCAAAAACCAATTTTTGAATTATCCATTAATTAATTAATTAAATAAATAAAAATAAAAATCTCATCCCTGAAAATGTTGGCCCTACACGCCACACACAGTCCATGGACTGTGTGTGAACATGTAGCTTCCTAATTTCTAGGGATATTGGCTTTTCAAATTTTATTTAATTATTTATTCAAATTACTTTGTCAAATAAGATCTAACAACCTGATAACTAATTCAAATTTGAATTCAAATTAATTATCTCTTTAATTAATTATTTGAATAAATATTAATATTTTAAATTCAAATCCAATTTGAACTTATCAGATTATTTTCTCCCACTCAAATAAAGATATTTAATTAATTCTACCAATTAATTAAATCAAAAAATTTCGAAAATAAATATTTAATTTATTATAATTTTGAAAATTATAATTAATTAATTAAATTTCGAAATTAATTTAATTATTTAATATAATTTCAAAAATTATACAATAATTAAATATTAATTAATTTTATTAACTATAACTAATTTGTAATTAATTAATTAATCACTATTGTCATATAATTGCATATTTGGCCTGAAGAACAAATTTCTTCTTAAATATGTCTTCAAACTATTTTCCCTTCATATCATCTCTTACCTTGAATAGTGTTGATAGAGCCGCTATGGGGACCTATGGACCTATAATTCCAAGCTCCAATAAATTTGAGATTATTAATTAAACTCTTTAATTAAATAATCTTAATTTATTAATCTCATGATTATTCCACTATAAAATGAGACTGGACTCTTGTAATTATAGACATTTCATTTACTGAGTACTTTATAATCATAAAGCGTCCATTGATATAATCATTGCATACAACTTAACCCTCTAATAATGGTTCATAATTAATCGGGAATTAAATTACCGTCTTACCCTTTTAATTATCTCTTGTTTCCTTAAGTACCATTGAATCTACTAGTGAAGGTTAATTCATAACTAAATTATGAATTTGAGCTCAATAACCTTTCAGTCCCAAAAGTCAACCCGTAAGATAACCATCATTCAATCTCTTGAGAGAAGGCATAGATTCCATATCTGTATACTATGTCCCCAGCCATCTATATTAATGAGTTCCCAAAACAAAAGTTTCTAGCCTGATCATTCTGACAGGCCCTAACAAGTGAATCATAGAACTCATATAACATAAACAAGAGTTCATAGTAACTTTAGGATTAAGATCTATTTGTATATGATCATCAGTTGATATATTTGATTAATACTTCGAAACGGTATTTAACTAAGTATTAATAAACATATCTGGTCCAGTTCTATATATTCTCTAATATATAAAGCACCTCCACTAAAGTGTCCTACCACACTAGTGATCCGGATCTAGATCACATGTATTCATAATACTAGTGGACCGTACTTGCAGTAATTAATCTAAAGATTCCATAACTTTATTTTACTGCGAACTATTCAAGTTCATTTATCTCAAACACAATCCTCTCGTACCAATACGTGTTTGAGATCACATATATGAACGTAGGAATTTTCCTGATATTTACATAATATTATCATAGAATAATATAGTCCATAAAATATATGCATAACAAATTCAATTTATTTATTTATTTCATAAAACAATGTCTATTACATATGCTTTCAGGGCACATTTCCAACAAATATCGCTTCAGTGGCTTCAGGGAATAAACCAATTCCAATCATGAAACCTTTTTACTATAAATAAACCAAGCATTTAGGTTCAATTTCTTCATGTTCAGCCAAGTGTCATCATATTGTATTCTACTAAAATATCATAAATTAAAGAATGCTAGTAGTCATCACCCTCTGCCACCATACTTTTTAATCATCCAAAAATGAAAAAGAAAAATGCCTTGGCACTAAAAGGAAAGGTTCGGAAGTCCAAAAAAGTGCTACTGCCCAAGTAGTATGAGCACGTTATGACATTAGAAGAAGAAGACCAAAAAAAAGTAAAACAATCAGAAAGATATATTTCTTTTCAAACAACTCAACTGAAGTCCAGATGTTGATAAAATTGAATATCATAGAGGCAAAAACAGAAGAGAAATAATTATGAAAATTATATTTAAGCATTGCTGCAAAAAATAAACATGCAAGCATTACCTTGTCATATAATCCAGCTTCCTGACACTGGTGAGTAGCTTCAAGTAAGAATTGCTTTCTTGAATTCTCATCATTAAAAAATTGGCTCAATTGACCTTCTTCTCTCGCACCTCTTGTACCAAGTAGCAGATAGATCCCATTATCTTTCAACAACAGCTCCGTTAGGAGTTGTTTTAGCATCAATTTTTTCTGTCTTCATTGATCTACAGTACCCTAAATATCAAAATAGTAAGTTCCCTAAATCAAAGTAAAACACAATAGCAGAAGAAAAAATTTAAGCATAAGACATGAGCAAGTAAAGATCAATAAAGCTACAGAATTACTAGAATCTAGGCTACACTAAACATCATTGGAAAAAATCATTCCCAAAATCATCATGGTAGAATATTAAGTTATTACCTGGGTAGGATGACTTTGGATAATGTCCATTACATATTTTTCATGACCCCGCTCAAGATGGCGCCTTGCACCAATAATTAAAGACATCTTTTTTGATACGTTTTCTGGAACAAACAAGTCTTCACCAGTTACAAATCTTCTGAAAATGAATGAATTTTCCACCAGATGCATTCAGACCTAAACTTTCATAAGCACCCTTGAAAGCTGTCGCAGGCTAACAACAGAAACAAGCCATTAGATGGGTACTTATCTCACTCAGCATAAACAAAACTTGACAACAATCTCTAAAGCATCACTCTGTTAAGGTGTCTTTTCCATAAAGTGAAAATAGAATTTAAAGCAGCAACTTAGTAATTTGTCAAAAAAACTAAAACTTCACAGTTCAAAGCAGCAACTCAGTCATTTGTCAAAAAAATAAAATTAACAATCCACTAAATATTGAATGCCTCTCATTTAATGGTAGGAATCAAATATATAATAAGATCGATTGAATACAGGGAAAAAAAATTTCAACTTAATTTAAATGGTAATCCACGTTCTCTTGCATCAATCAGATTCTTTACAACTTCAGCATAGACAGCTGCCTTTTTCTCAAGGATAGGCTTGTTAGCAAGAGGTACAAGCTGCATGCTAGATGCACCAGATGAAGCTTGAGGGCTAGAAGTCATTGACACTATCTGACCAGAGCGAGCACCCCCACTACTGCTAACTATCATGTTAGTTCTAGGTAATGTGGAAATTCGACTCAAGCTTTGAAGACTATCTCGCTTTTCTTTTTGCCAATCCTCCTACAGAGCATTAATATTTAAAAACGATCAGGATTCAAAGCTCAACAGCAATGATAATCATTGCATAGCATATATTTATGCACACATAATCTGTCTATAATTTGTTCATTATTCTGCCATAGGAAGATAATAAAAATACCAATGTTCAATCCAGTATCAAGTCAAAATACTAATTTAACCACTGTCATATTTTTCATTAATCCAATCACAATACTTTCAGCAATAAAAAAACAACATAATTTGTCCTTCACTCAATAAATATAGGCAGCATAAAGGCTAAGTCTTTCATTAAATTTCTATTATTACTTAAATAAACAACATAACTTATTATAAACTGCTGCAATATAAATGAAACCCTGCAGAACTTAACTCTCTGAAATATTCAATAACATCAGAAATCATGTTTAATAAATAGAGTCATACTGAACAAGACCCAAAGCAAAGGAAAAAAACAATAATAATTTCATATCTAAAACAAATATAATCAGATTGGAATCATTAAAAGAGAGGAAGATAAAAGAGAGAATAGATAAATATGAGGTAGAGAAACAACTACATTATTATAAAATTACTCTACAGTAGCTAGTAAGTAACTTACATTATGATACAGAGCATCTTCACCAATTTGAAACATCAGAGCAACAGATGGATGTTTTTTGTTCTGACTTCACCACAGAAAAGCCATACCCAAGTAAGGAAAAATGCTTTACACGGAAGAGTCAAACACTCAAGAAGACATGGAAGTGATTGGATATCCAATAAAACATAAGGGTGTTCTGTTAATCTCTTATAAATACCCATTAAAGGCTTCAAAAAGGATAGAATGATCTTTAAGCCAACACACAGTAATTGATACTAAAAACTTGGAGCAAATAACCTATAGTTTAGAAATGTGATTTACAGGGTGAGAAAGAAAATTTAGAACAAATCATGAGAGACACTCACTAAAATTTAAAACAATAACTCTTTCAATCCTTAACAAAATCTCTAAAAAAAAAAGAGACTTATAAATCTCAAATCATAACTTCAACTAAATCATGAATACGATAAAGATATGCAAGTTTCCAAATTAAAAACTGAAACAGACAAATGGAAATAAAGAAACTTTTTTCAAGGAAATATCCATCAACTTGAAGCATAAAGTACATATCATAACCATCATGTAAAGCCTGACATATCATTTACAGAGGAGCCAAGATATTATAGTTCTAGTCCATCATTTGTGATTTAAAAATACAAACTTAAGCAAATATACTGCCTATGTGGACTGTGGGGATTACTATATAAACTGCCTAGATCATAAGGGAAATGATATAGAGAGAATTGATAGAATTGTGCTCATGGGAGAGAACCAAGCCTCTCAAAAGCTTGGGCGTTCATGTAAAATTCTGTGATTGATCAAAAAAGTGAGGAATACCTTTAGAGGAAACTCGTGTCTACAAAATTAAGCTATGATGGTATCAATACAATAAGGAGATGGAGCATTTCTATATGCTTTCCAAAGATTCTCTTAATGCTTACTCATATCATTTCTTCTGTTAAGGTAACAATATAGCAAGTCTTTGTATTTACCTAGATATAAAGGGAATATATGGTGAGAGAGTTTGCTCAAATTTTTGTGTGCTTGCAAAGCTAGTAGTCCAGTATATACATAACTAACAAACATATAAATATAACATAGATAAGAAATACTAAAAACAAAGTTATTAAATTGAACACGTCTTTGAAATAATAGTAAAAAAACCACTTAAATCCTTAATTGAATAAAAACAAGTAAATGGAATGCAAAATTATTGAGAAAAACCTAGTCAAATCAAAGTGGATCTAACTCTGTGAGCTGGGGTTTCCCTATTTCTTCTCATGCTTCTTTTCAGATAATAGGATTACAAAAGGCCCCCTTGGTTATGTAATTGATTCCTTGAGTGTGATACATATTTAAAAAAAAAAATTAAATGATTATATACTAACAGTATAATAAAATTGAACCTGGTGGTATAAAGTGGTGGGTGAAGTATGAGCTTGTAGAACGAAGCACTTTCCAGCGGATGAACAAAAACGACCTCTGTATCAAGAGAAAATTAAAAAACGGTCATGAAAAAATACAAACCCCAAAACACCAAATCATCGAATAACTAAAAATGACAAGTAAATGTTGAGTAAACCAATTAGACATTGGAAGATATAATATACCTGTAAGTTTTCATTTAAAAAAATGAAACTTTTTTAAATCTAAAAAAGGCAATCAAGAAATTCATATCTGTTTCCTTGAGCTTAATGATGAAACATATAGTTCTAATAGTAAACCCTATTTTCCCTTCAAGTTGGCTAAGTTCAAGACGTTATGCACAATGAAAAACACAGAAGAGAGCTGATTGTGTATATATATATATTATTTTTGTAAAATATCATTTTACTCATATGATTGTGAATAACTAGAACACTTGGAGAGCAAAAATAGCACAAAAAACAAAGCATCATAGATCAGATTTAAAACATACTCAAAAACAAAAAAATTAATCTGAAAATAACATCATAGATTCAAGCAAACAAAAGGGAATAACAAAATAAGATCAATAATCAGATTCACCACACAACATAGACAACCATAAAAGGAAAAAGTCTCAGCAAACAAAAATCATTATAAGCCACCCTTAAGTTTTAGGGATTTTCATCAAACAAGATCAGAAATATACCTCACAAATAAATTAATTACAAAATAAAATCAAAGACCAAAAAATCACTGAACATGAAATATATGAAACATGAATCATAAAAAGTACAACATTTTATTTACTCTCTTGCCTAAACTATGAAAAGGAAACAACAAGGTTTGTACATGACAAAAAGAAAGTTCAAAGAAAAATCCAGAAAAAAGAGTTACATGATTCTCTTCCAATTCTATATGAGTGACTGAGGAGTAGAAAGATGAGAGCCAAACTTGAAAGAAAACATGGACTGCTCTCTATCAATGCCAACCCCAAAAAAAAATTAAATTTACAAATTAAAAAAAAAATCAGATTTACCAAAAATTAAAAAATATCATGTCTCATAAAATTCATAACAAACACCATAAATTAATGCCTTGAGATATAGATTGAAATGCATTTCTTTAAGCATAAGAAATCATAATCTTAAAGTACAATAAGATAAATTAGGAGACCTTCATTGTAGTCAATTCAATAGAATAATTATATACTTAAAACTGATTATAGTTTGTTGTTTTTCATTAATAATCGCACAACATGACAACTAAAATTCAAGCAATCCCCTAATTCAAGGCCTGCAGTTTAACAAAATACAAAAGCCCAAGCATCCAGTAATTCACAATACAATCAGCAATGTCAAACAAATCTTTAATATAAGATTAAAAAACCTAATTGTGTATAAGCTTGAAAATGTGAACCAAGAAAACTTTGAAAGCGTAGTTTAGACCATACAGATGTTATTTTATGTGTACCCCACATTCAGATTATATACACGCATACACATATCATCATAACATCATCAACACACAATACTTCAATATATATATAATGAATATTAAAATTTTACAGAAGCATTAATATATAATGAAGAGGGTTTAGCACCGTTCCAATCAAAGATTGCCTCAATATTCAATACTCATATTCAAGAAATCCACAGATAATAACAAGATTCGAAAAGAAGATATACCTAGATTCAAGAACAAACATATAATGTGGTAAACAGCATATGAAAATTAAACACTATAAAAAGATTGATACCCTCATACGAAGACTGCGTCCACCATCAATAGCAAGGTCAGCCACCAAAAGAGCACATATATATTACTCAGAGATCGTGAGCTCAAGCACCGTCGCACCCACGCCGTAGACCCACTGCCGCAAGCACCATCGCACCCACGAGCAAGCCATGCTGTAGACCCACGAGTCGAGCCTCCCTGTCATACGACCCAAGCCGCGGGCCCCCATCACCTTGTTACACACCTGCAACAAACAGAGAGAAAGAAAGAAAGATTGAACGAGAGAGTAGCTCAGAGAGAAAGATAGAGCAAGAGAGAGTTACTGAGTGTGAGAGAGAAACAGAGGAAGCTCTCACCGACATCGTGTGCTCCAGAGACTCGCGTGAGGCAGAGAATGACGAGACGAAACTAGAAATTAGTGTAGATACGTGGTTGTGTATTCGAGAGTGAGTGGAAGAGAATAACGTGGCTGTGTAGAAGCTGAGTGAAAGAAAGAGAGGCAGAGAGGCGAAACCAGAAATTAGGTTTAGGGATTCAATGGAGGCTTAGGGGTTCGGAGGCTGAGACAAGTTTTCCGTGTGTCTCTTATTTCATTTGGCGCCTAGTTACATTTCATATGGCGCCAAATAATTTTTCACATATGGGATCCGTGTTTTTTTTTTAATTGCTTATTAATAACACTTTTAAATATGTCTCATTTTTAATGTAATATATACTAAAAGTTGTTGTAGTGCGAGCTAGTGAGCTCGTGATGATTTGCTGATCTCGAAGATCTGTAAGTCGAATGTTCAAGATCGAAAGTCAAATGTGGACGCAGTTACTGTTTAAGAATCTCTATACCTAAGGAATCAATTTTAATATGTTAATAAACCCTGAATATCAAGGGATTGATACACGTATTATATATTCATATGCATTTAATTGTATTTATTTTTTATTTTTGAATCATAACTCCCCGAAATGTGAGGGGTGATATTCTGTAAACCAGTTTATAAATAGATTGGAGAAATTCATTTGTAGACACGTGGAAAATTGGCACTGGGAATACTCTGCCGAATTACTTTTAAAAAAGTTTTGAGAGAATTCCATAGTTGAATAATATCGACTCGTGGACTAGGCAGATTTTAACTGTTGAACCACGTAAAAAATCGTGTTTCCTCTTTATTTTTCTGATTATGTGTTTAGTGCTCTTCATTTCTAAGTTGACAAAAAATGGTGTCAACAGTTTGGTGCTTTCATTGAGAGCCATTAAATAAGTTGTTAGCCTGTTTAATCAGAAAACCTCACGAGTAATCAATGGTCGCCGCAAACAATCCCAGCACTGGTGGGCAACCATTACCCCGAATACTAGAGGAGCAAACTCCTCATACTGAAGACTATCCATGACGACTTGGAAAGCTGCCCATGGCTGACCCAGGCCCTAAAGAAAGAAGTGATTCATTCGATTCTCAGGGGCCACCTGCTCCCAGGCCTGATGAGGATCTGTACTGCAATCCTGAAAGGTATGTCCCTATTGTGGAACTTGAAAATCTCCAATTGCGCAAATAGTTGGCAGAGGCAACAAAGCGCAATGAGGAATTAGCCAGGCAGATTGTTGAAGCCCAGGTACCTCCGCGGAGGTCAAGAGGACGTCCTTGTGTTAGCACGGCCGATAGGAGGGCGGAACAAGCATCGCAGCAGCATTAGCCAAGGCCCCAGAGAAACACTCGAGTTGAGGCCACTGACAACCTGACTGCAGAATTGTTGACAGGAATAGGTAATAACCGAGCCCCTCCAGTGGCTCGAAACCTGAATCCTGAAGCTACAAGAAACAACTCGGAACATATCTGGGAAAATTATGGGCCATCCAAGCCCAACAATGGGAGACAGTCGTCATTGCCCATAAGGCATCCACCGTCACCAATAAGGCACCCCTCACCAGTCCGAGAGGTCCCCCGACCTGCACCACGAAGACCATCTCGCAGTGGTAGTCGGGATGGAAACCGACAGGCTAGACCTAGACAAGGAAATGAAGAGGAGGCTACCCAAGAGCACAGAGCGCCTCAACCTTCGGGAAGTGAAATTTCAAGATCACAATCTGCTGGGATAGGGAGACCGACTGGGGACCCACCTCGTAATTATCGAGCCTCACAGCCAAAAAGGGTTGCAAGCTATGCAAGCAAGAGCTCGGACTACACTCGATCCGTAAGCATTTATAATACTGAGCCTAGACATATAGGAAATCAGGGGAATCATCATGATTTTTGGGATCACTTGAACCATAACTGGAACGAGATGATCCCCCAAACCCTGATTTGCGAGACCATCTAAATGGTCGTAAACAGTCGGCATATAACTCTATGCCGAGATAAGGGACTGTGGTTGTTATTAACGATAACTAGCTCCCTCAAGCTCAAGCTCAGGCTCGACCCCCAGTGGATCTGGTCCAGGAAAGGATTGACCAGTTGGAAAGGGTGTTATATTATTTCATATAATATAATATTAGATTAAATAATGTGACAAAATGTGATTTGTCACACAAATGTTATTTGTCACACCTTGTAACATATTATTGAGAGTCACAAAATTGGACACATGTGTGTGCCTAAATGTGACATATTTTGGAGTTACAAAATCAATTACAAATTTGTAACTCCCAAATATTACCCAATAATGTGTATATTATATGTTACACATTTGAGATTGGATTTCATAAAACCATATGAAAAATGGATGATAGAGATGTGATTTTAACTCCCATATTGTGTATGGAAGTTACAAAATCAAGTGGAAATAAATTGGAACGTCTTGGAAAAAAACTAAAAAATTGGTTGCTAAAAATGACCAAGGGCCGCGGCACTTGAAACAAGCGCCGCGGCCCTAGTGGCTGACAGCTTCATACAAATTCGATTTTTATCCAATTTTGAACGTTTCCAATAGCCAAGTAACTCCCAAATCTCTATTTTAATTCCATAAAACATCCAATTAATCATTGGTAACAGCCATGGGATTGGTGGAATTTGAAATTCAAAGGGTGTCTCAAAACTCTATAAATATGAGCCTAATGTTCACTTGTAAGACACACCATTTTTCATCCACAAAGCACTTGGGTGAAAAATACACCTTGAGGCTTGATTATTCCAGAGAGTTATTTCCTAGAGAGATCCCTTAGTGCTTAGAGAATAGGGAGAAATAAGCTTTTGGGCAAAGGTCTTGAACCTTGTTCAAGTTGGTGATCCCCACTACTCTACACTTTGGTTGTGTGAGAGTTTGTTTGTGTTTTCATTCTTTTGTTCTTCTTATTTACTTGTATTATTATAGTATTGAGTTTGTAATCTTCTTCTTCTACATCTTTCTAGTTACTTGTATTTTGAGCAATTGAGTTGTAATATTTATTTAATCAATTACCTTGTCTATTGTATTTTTTGCATAGAGTTGTATATTGGTTTTTCCATATTTCCATTGAGCAATAATATATATTCTCTAACAAAGGGCATTCAGGCTCCTGCAAGACGAGCGGAGCAGAGATAAGGCTGAAGAGTACGATGAGGAGCTCGAGCCTTTTGCCCCGCACATTTCCAACACCCCATTTCCACAAGGATTCAAAATACCTCATGTAGCACCATTCGATGGAAACTCAGATCCGTATAGTCATTTAAGAACCTTTAATACCATCATGCGAGCCAACAATGTTGGCTACGAGCTCAGGTGTATGTTGTTTCCAGCCACTCTTACAGAACCAGCAAAAAACTGGTTTGATAAGTTTCGAAGACATTCGATCTCGTCCTAGGATCAATTAGCAATAGAATTTAAAAATAAATTCAAGGCTATGGTTGGTATCAGGCCCGAAGCCTCAGCCCTGACCAATTTCAGACAACAACAAGAGGAGTCACTAAAGAGTTACCTAACGAGGTTTAACATAGAAGTTGCTCGAGCCCGAAATGTCGATGACAGTGGCCACTTGATGGTCGTTAGAGTTGGTATTTTACCAGGAAGTCTCCTTTGGGGAGATTTACAGAGAAAACCCATCAGGTCACTAACCGAGTTCAATCGGAGGGCCCAGAGGTTTGTAAATGTAGAAGAGGCGAGGTTAGCATTAAACCTAACCTCTCAACCCATAACTACAATGACAAACATTAACTCTGCCTTGACCTCCCCATCAACTTTGAAACCCTCCGGGGATAACCCTTCTAAAAAGAAGAAGAATGAAGGGAATAACCACGAGGCTTATGGAGGGAAAAAGAAGAAAGGAGATAAATATTTCTCCATTTACACAATATATACCAAACTCAACGAGGCTCGGGAAAAAATATTTTTGACCAATGAAAATTAGGTGTCGTTCAGACGACCTGATCCCATGCGAAATCAGAAGGCGAAAAGGGACTTAAAAAAATACTGTAGATTCCACAATGACATCAAACATACAACCGATGAGTGTCGCCAACTGAAGGACGAGATCGAAGGCTTGATCTCGAGAGGATATCTCAGGCAGTATGTTAGAAACTGACATTCCAATCAAGCCTCAACAGGTCAGAGTGCAACAGCTGCACAACCTACCCAAAATAATAACTCCCGAGTTTGGGAGGATGAGCGACCCCCTCCAATTGATGGAGAGGATGTAGTCACCATCATGGGGGGACCGCATATTGCAGGTTCAAGCAGGAATGCCCAAAAGATATATGTAAATGAGCTCAAGACTGGAAACGGTTCTCCCTACGAACCCAAACCATGAGCTCCAAAGCAGCAGAGGGTTGAGACTCAACCCATTACATTTACTGAAGAAGACGCGTCACACGTTCAATTTCCTCACAATGATCCCTTGGTCATTACTCTCTAGCTCGTGAACAGGAGGGTATGCCGAGTCCTGATTGATAACGGGAGCTCAGTGAATATCCATTACAAAGCCACTCTAGAAAAGATGGGACTCGCGCTTCGTGATTTGAAAGCGTGTGCAACAACATTGTATGGTTTTTCAAGAGAAGGGATTGCCTGTACGGGATCCATTGAACTCCCTGTAACCTTGGGAGACTATCCAGTTTTAGTAACCAAGATGATGGCGTTCGTAGTGGTGGACACCCCATCGGCCTACAACATACTGCTCGGGATACCCACCCTGATTGGGCTGGGGCAATATCGTCTGTCAAGCACTTGGCCATCAAGTTCCCAACTTCTAGTGGCATCGGGATGTTGAAGGGAGACCAGCTCGCAGCAAGGGAGTGCTACAGCATTTCCATGAGAGGAAAGAATCAAATAGGTGCGTAGACACTTGTAATTGTTTAGGAGACGGATGGGCACATCTTCAAGATAGATGAGGAGATCAACCCCAGAGTAAAAGAAAGGGTTGTTCTCGAACCTCTGGAAAAGCTCGAGGAAATGACGCTCAAGGAAATGGATTCCACAAAGGTGGTAAATGTGGGTAAGAATCTTTCCAAAAAGGCAAAATAGCAATTAATTTGCTTCTTGAAAGAAAACTAGGACGTGTTCACATGGTCACACTTGGACATGGCAGGAATCAGTCCAAATGTCATAAGCCATGCACTAAATTGATAAGAGCTTCCCCCCGAAGCAGTAAAAATGAAGGCTCCTAGACGATGACAGAAAGAAGGCCCTCAAAGAAGAAGTCGATAGGTTAAGAGAAAATCGATTCATACGAGATACCTTTTATCTGGATTGGATCGCCAATCTAGTGTTGGTCCCAAAACCCAACGGAAAATGGTGAACCTGTATCGACTGCTCAGATCTTAACAAGACGTGCCCTAAAGACTGTTTCCCCTTACCTCAGATAGATCAGCTCATAGACGCCACTGCAGGTCACGGCATCATGTCATTCATGGACGTGTTGTAACGCCCTGGTTACCCCAGAACAGTTAAACGGTGAACCAGAAATTTGACTCATTGCATGAGTCCTTTGGTTAAAACGTGTTCTAAGTGTTATTAACAGGTTAAGGTGAAAACCAATAAAAATGAAAGGATATGTTTTATTGATACATAAAATTTTTCATGGGCCCACAAGCACATTTACAAGTTATTTACAACTCAAAAAGGTCATTACTGTTCCAAAATTTCAAACCCTGCCGACCTAAGCGGCAAAAATAGGGTAAACCCCCTAGTTCCTCTGAGAACTCCTTGGCCATGGTGGTCAAGCGGCTGCATATGTACACATCACCACCTAAGCTCTCCACTCAAGGCTGGGTGAGCTTTTCTTTTCCTTTAGCTGCACCACATAGCACCCATGAGCCAAAGCCCAGCAAGAAAACATAACATTATATGTAAACATCATCAAATGATTATCATTATAATCACACAGAGCTCATAGCTTTCAAACAGATGAGTGAATATCACTTTGAGGTCCTGGTAAACCATACTGAGTGATTGATAAACAGATCACTAATTCAAATGGAAGAGTGGCTGCTAGGTAAGCCACTAGCCTTCAAGTGCTTATAATATTCATCAAACTTGAGGTCGGTCTAGCATTAATGCTCTTTGAGTCATTCAATGCAGAAAATCGATTAGATCTAATCTTTATTGGCTTGCGTTGAACACGCTAAGGCCGTCTTGACTAATGAGTCAGCCCAATGTGACTAGTGCCCAGTACCACTGCTGAACCTGACTAATGAGTCACAGCTTCACAGTTGATACTAGCACCTTTTCCAAATCTGACTAATGAGTCAGTACCATGCACAAGTGAGCAACATTTGCTAAGTATTCCGCAATCAATTCATGTCCACATTTATACAATCAACATGCCTCATGAATAACCATGCATGTCACATTTGGGGTGCAATTTTCTTACCTCTGATTCGAGCTAGAATGAACAAAAGAACGACCCTTGAGAATGGTTTAGCTTTTAGTCCTTTAGCGGTTACCTAATCATAACACATTATAGGATACCATCAATAACATGATAATCAAGGGTTCACAAACCAAGATTTAGCCTCTAAGACATCAATCCTCACTAATCCGGGTAGGAGTGATCCCGAGGCCTAAAACCATGATCCTAGGGTCAAAACATGCAAATGGGCTCAACCCTGCACATGAACCGCAGCCCCCAGAAATTCCAAAGGCAAGCGTTGCGGCGCCCAACCCAAGGGCCGCGGCGCCCAGCGCAAACAGAACCTCCTCCTTCAACCTCGAGCTAGGGCCGCGGCCCCCAACCCTGGGCCATTCCCAAACCCGTTTTCAACTTCTCAAAACCTCCAAAATCATACCTAAACATTCCCCAATCATCAAAACAAGGTTCCCAAGCTTCCCAATGCATCAAAACCCTCAAAACCCATGGTTCAAACGAATCGAAAACTCAACAATTCACAAAGTCCAATTCAAAGCTTAGAAACTCTAAAAACTCAAAACTTTAAACTTAGATTACCTTCGATTAGGTTGTTTTCTATCAAATCCTTCGGTCAAGAAGCTTCTATTCTCTCCTAGGATCGCTATGCCTCGATCCTCACTTGATTCTGACTCCTAGAACTCAAGATTTCTTCAAATATGCTTCAGGTGGCAAAAATGAACTAACGAAGGAGAACGAGAGGTTTTCTAATCGTACGTTCTATCTGACAGCTACTTCAAGCTTAAGTAACCTCAAATAAAACCTAATGCTCGGGGTCCCAAAAACACCCCCGGGGACATTATAGTCAAAACCTCCAGAATTTCACCCTGATCTCAAATATTCCCAATTTATCATCAAATAAACATTCCTATTACCCCAAAATTGACCCCGTTATGACAAAACCGCTAATCCACTAAATATGACCGTCTCATGCCGAATAGCTCGAATATATCTCCATAATAATGGAATCTCATTCACAAATCACATCATGCACCCAAATACACAAATTTACCCTCAATGGGCCAAATTATCAAAACATCATAATATATCAAATGTGGACCCACATGCATGCATATATCATTATATCATAACATAATTCACATAAACATGCATATATTCATTTAATGGCGTAATTAAACAATTACGGCCCTCCCGGCCAACTAAACCGCCATTAAACCATATCGGAGAATTCGGGGCATTACACGCGTATTCTGGATATAACCAGATTGACATGCATGCGCTGGACCAAGAACATACAAGCTTTGTAACCGATAAAGGGTTGTACTACTACAACATCATGCCTTTTGGGCTCAAAAACACTGGAGCCACATCAAAGGCTGGTGAATAAAATGTTTGCTGAGTAGTTAGGAAATAACATGGAAGTTTATGTGGAAGATATGTTAGTCAAATCTAAACATAATGATAACCATGTGGATGATCTCGCATAATGTTTTACTGTACTTCAGAAATACAACATGAAACTTAATCCACAAAAGTGCTCATTTGAAGTGTCTTTGGGAAAGTTTCTTGGATTTATAGTAAATGCACGGGGAATAGAGGTTAATCCAAACAAGATTAAGGCATTAATCGATATGCCCTCACATCGAAAACATAAGGATGTCCAGAGCCTAACTGGACGAATGGCGGCTTTAAGTAGGTTTATCTCAAAATCTACGGATCGGTGCCTTCCATTCTTTAATCTTTTGAGAGGGGGCAAAAAATTTGAATGGACAGAGGAGTGCGAGCTCACGTTTTAGAATCTTAAGAAACACCTCGCTAAACCACCAATCTTGTCCAAAATGATCACAGGAGAGATTTTGTATATATACCTTGCTACAACCAAGCACGCCATTAGTGCGGTACTAGTGCGAAAAGAGGAAAAAAATACAAAAACTTGTTTACTACATCAGCAAAAGAACACTGGGGGCAGAATCGAGATATCCATTAATGGAAAAATTAGCTCTGAGCCTGATACATGCATCTTGAAAGCTCCGACATTATTTCCAGGCACACCCTATTCATGTGTTGACTGATCAGCCATTGCGACAAGTTTTATCCAAGCCAGAAGCATCCGAAGGATTGTCAAAGTGGGTTGTCGAGCTTGGGCAATTCGAGATCAGATACCACCCAAGAACAACTATCAAAGGACAGGCCCTGGCAGATTTCATTGTCGAATGTACCGGGATCTCAGATGACGAAATTGTAACCCCAGTCCACGAACTGTGGAAACTTTATGTCGACGGATCCTCTAATGAAAACGGATCGGGGGTAGGTGTCATATTAATTACCCCAGCAGGAAACTGATTCCACTCGGCCTTAAGGTTCGGCTTCAAAGTGTCAAACAACAAGGCTGAATACGAGGCATTACTAACAGGACTTCGAATAGCCAGAGAACTCAAAGCAAAGGCTATACATTGCTATAGTGACTCGCAGCTAGTGGTTAACCAAGTCCTGGGTGAATATCAGACTCGAGGCATAAAAATGGTCACGTACCGAGAAAGGCAAAAACTGCCCTTGGACAGTTTGAATTCTACGCTGTAGAACAAGTGCCCCGAGAACAGAATTCAAATGCAGACGCATTGGCCAAGCTCGCCACAACTAACGAGGCCAACACACTGAATGTGGTCCCAGTAGAGTTTCTACCGACCTTGAGTATTAACAATCCTGACAATGAAGACATATGCATGATTGACTCACAACCAACCTGGATGACCCCGATAGTTGACTGCCTCAAAATCGGAAGTCTCCTAGCAGACCAGAACGAGGCTAAAAAGCTAATGTATCAAATCCCAAGATACACTATTGTGGAAGGAAGGTTGTATAGAAGAGGGTACTCTATGCCATTACTCTGATGTGTCACTCCTCCCGAGGCAAAGAAAATTTTGGAAGAAATCCATGAAGGATTTTGTGGAGACCACACTGGGGGAATAGTCTATCCAAAAAGGTGATAAGACATGGGTATTTCTAGCCCACAGTTATGGTAGACCCATTCGAATATGTCAAACGATGTGAGAAATGCCAATGGTTTGTCGTGCTTCCACGAGCCCCACCTATCGAACTCACCATGATGAGCTCCCCATGGCCATTCGCAATATGGGGAATTGACCTCATAGGATCATTGCCAACTAGAAAGGGCGGAGTAAGATACGCTGTGGTTGCGGTCGACTACTTCACAAAATGGACCGAAGTTGAACCATTGGCCACTATTACCTCGAAAAAATTCTTAGAATTCGTTGTAAAAAACATCATTTGTCGATATGGGATGCCCAGAAAAATAGTATCAGATAATAAAACCCAGTTCGACAATGACCTTTTTACCCATTTCTGTGAGAAAATGGGATAATAAAAAGTTTCTCTCCGTGGCCCATCCCCAGTCAAACGGCCAGGTTGAAGCGGTGAATAAAACCTTAAAGAGCTCCATAAAGAAAAGGTTGGAAGAGGCAAAAGGGAGGTGGCCCGAAGAATTGCCTCAAGTCTTGTGAGCTTATAGAACCACAGCACGAACTTCAACAGGGCATACTCCCTTCTCCCTAGCTTATGGATGCGAGGCCATGTTCCCTATTGAGGTCGAAATCCCTACAATATGAAGCCATGCATATAATCAGGCCTCGAATCAATCTCAGCTCGAAGAAAGTCTAGACCTCATTGAAGAAAGACAAAATGAAGCCCAATTGAAAAATGATGCATACCAGCAGCGAGCTACTAGATACTTCAATAAGAGGGTTCAAGATAGGAAATTCAGATTGGGATACCTGATACTAAGGCGTGTATTTTTAGCTACACGAGACTCGCCTGCCGAGGTACTTGGACCTAACTGGGAAGGACTGTACCAGATCGAGTCCGTCATTCGATCTGGGGTGTACAAACTAGCAAGGCTAAATGGAGAGTTGGTGCCATGAGCTTGGAATGGCGAACATTTGCGAATTTATTATCAATGATATAGGAATGATGTTTCCATTGCAACCAAGCATGTTTATTTTTGTGCTTTTCATCAATAAATTCTAAGTTTTGTTCAAAAAGTTGTATTCTCTTTTAATGTTGTATTTTTTGCAAACCCTCTTAGTTTAATAACCTATGATTACACTCACATGGTATTAAGGGGGGCATAAGTGGTATATGATCATACCATATGTTTGAAAAAAAAATAACATAAAATAAAAATAAAATGTCTGGATAATTAACCTAACATGAAAGTTTATAAGTGTACACATAAGCTAAATGTTTGGACCTTTAACCTGACATGGAAGCTTATAAGTATACACACGAGCTAAAACTGTCTGGACTTAGCCCGATAATAAATTTTTTAAGTGTATGGATCACTAACCAAACACGAGCTAAATTAGTTTGGAACATACCGACCTAAGCGATAGTAAAAAGAAGTTCAAATTTAAAACCAACTGTGAATTTTAGTCGATCCCAAGGTTGGAAAGTTTTGCAAAATAAGTCTCGACCTCGTAACCTATAGGATATACTCGAGGATGAGAAAAAGGGACTAAAAAAGCAAGATATAACTAAACTATTAAAATTACATGCCAAATAAGTACTTTCGAGTGCATGGTAAAAGTAAGGTTCAACCTTGACATTAACAAAGTCGAACATGGATACTCTGATTAAAACTGTGCATGAGTGCATTGAAATTCGAGCATAAATCCAATAGATGTATTTGTACAAATAAACAAATATAAAAGCAAGTCTTTTAATATAATATGCTCGAAATATTTCAACCCAGAAATGTAAAGCATAATATTAAGACAAAAAGCTTAAAATCAAATCAAATGCATAAAAGACTTTCGAGCCAAGAAAAATATATGCATAAAGATTAAAGTTAATATTTAATAAAAATAGCTCTAAATCGAGCTATGTATTGTCTTCGCCCCAAGGGGCACATATAAAATAAACAATAGATTAAGTTACAAAAGATTAATGGGATGCAGCCCATTATCTCATCTTCACAAGGTAGATGCCTCCCGACCAGCAGCACTGGGTGCCTCTGCCGTCTTCTCGGCCTTGATCTTGTCCTCCTCTTCCTCAAGTCGAGCTTGCCACTTGCCAACAAACTTAGCCTCTAAGTTGTCTAAGAAGCTAGTATCGAGATCAGGGTTGTTGACCCACATTCGATACATCGCCATGTCTACGGTGTGATATTTCTTGGTCTTAAACTCTTCAAGAAGGCGGACCTTCTCACCTTCGATTATCTCGAAGGTTGCCTTCTTTTCCTCCTCCAACTTGGCGTTCAGCTCTTGAAGGTCCTTAATTTTGGAGTCTTTCTCCTTGATCTCAGAATTCTTAATCTCGACTTCTTTCAAGGTCACTACCATTGTTGACTCAAGGTCAGACACTCTCTAGGCAATCTCCAGGGTAGCCTCCAGCTTCAGTTCAAGTTCGGACACCTTGAGAATGGCTGCCTCCCCTGCCGCCACCTCCAACTTTGCTGCTCTGAGCTCGTTTGCGAGCTTCAGCTGGAGGTCCTTGGCTTCTTGAACATGTGCCCTGCTCGTAGCCACCTCATTGTTCAACTTAAAGTTGTGTTGAACAAATACAGCGAATTCCTGTACACAAAAACATATATAAGTTATTAAGCGTGCGATGTAAGTCAGTATAACAAAGTCACAGTACAAATGACTTACCGAAGAGAGAAGCTCACCACCCTTGTCGAAGATGGTGTTGGCATCGTGGCAGGAGGTGAGGAACTCCCAATGAGGGGTGCCAATGTTGCTGAGACTTTGGCCAATGCGGGACAGGACATTCGAGCCTAGATTGACTCTGTGCGACCCAGCTGCATTATCAAGCACATACTCTGGGATGTGATTTGAGATCAATCGAAGACGTTCCCGTGTGGGAACTTGCCTCTTTGGGGCAGCAGCAGGTTATTGGGAGACTCGGACCGAAAGGGGAGGCAAGGGATCTGCGGACGCCACTGGCTCAATCTCAGTAGTTACCCTGATCTCAAGATTAGGGTCAACAGCCTGGCTCAAGCCCTAAATAGCTGAGACTGGGGGGGCCAACTCAAACTTCTTGGATACTTTGGAGGGACGCCTCCCTCTTTGAGATTCCCTTGGGCATTTTCTTCCCTTGGCCACCAAGGGATGGTTGATCACATTATCGAGATCAGAATCCATGTCATCTGCAAAAAAACACACAAATCACCTTAGTGATCGAGCTAAGGTTACTAAAACAGGCAAGACTAAGGATAAAAGAAACCCAACTGGTACTCTCAGCCAAGCTTGAGCTCAGCGACCAAGAGATTCCCCTATTTTCTGAATCTGGAAGGGGCGAGGCCGTCCATCCAGAAGAAGGTGAGCTTGAAGTTTGGGGGATGATTCGGCATATCTTCGAAAAGCTTTCTTTCCTTCCGACAGCTCAATAAGTAATAAAAGCCATCCCCTCTACAAACCTGAGATGGGTTTCTTTTAAGGCAAAAGAGATATAATATCTCTTGAGGCGAAGGCCTTTCCTACTTCAACTCGTGGTAGAGTGACCTAAGGGCTAATAACACCCTGAAAGAGTTTGTCTGGAGCTGGAATGGGGTGAGCCCCACAAAGTCCAGGAAGTCCTTGAAGTACGATTTTAGGGGTAGTAGAGCCATTGCCCTCATATGCTTGCGACTCCACGCGGCGAGCTTGATTTTGCTGTCGGGATTTCCATCTCCCGGGGCAAAACAGCTTCGTTCATTTGAAGTCGTAGGTCGGCACATTAGGGTGCCGGAAAGCTTCAGCCTGTGGTAAGCTAGCAACTCAGATATCTGGCTAGTAGAAGTGACTAAGCTCCAATAATACTCAGCCTCGAAGAATTCTTCTTTCGAGGTAGGAATTGAAGCGGCTTGGGAAGTGGAAGGACATTATGAAAGATCTTCCATCACTGAAAATGAAAGTGCACCAGGCTCGAAGGCAACAGTGACTTTGAGCTTGGGATCTAGTGGAATTTGTCTAATTTCGGGGTCCGGCTCTGGATAAACCGGGACCCGGAGTATTCTCTCTTTCTCTCCTCTACCCCGTCAATTTGACGTCAAAACTGATCTTGAATGTCTTCCTGCTCGCACCTTTTTCTATGCTCGCGTATCTGGCATTGGTTTTGCGTGAAAGGTGATTCGGGACTAGGAGTTGACGGGGAGTAAGAAATTGCGAGCTTGGGCCCCCACCGAGTCTCAGGGTACTGCGATATCTAACAAGAAAGAAAAGGGCGAGGGCCTAGTAAAAGGGAAATCACAAAGAAAGCGTAATTTTGGTAATTTGAGCTCGAAAGTTCAAGATCACAAAATTACCTCAATTGAGACTGAAGTCTCAAAAGGGTAAGAATAATTCGAAGGGGAGCCTCGAACTATTGTAAATTTTGGGCTTCGAGTGTGTACCCACACGAGAGAGCGGGGAAGTGGATACCAGTTTTAAGGATCTTGGATTTTCAGGGATAAAGCTGACGGTTACCCAAAATTGTGATATTTTTGGAATTTATGCAGTTAAAACCCTAAAGCAAAACCCCTATTTCCTGGCTTACACAAAATGCTATTTCTAATCATAATAACCCCATTTTTACATCCCCATTTTTACATGTTTATACTAGAAATTTTGGGTCAAAAACAGTGACTACAACTACAACAAAATTATTCAGATAAGAAGTTTGCCTAAGCATCGACGTAAAAGCCTAGTAAAACTGGTAAAAACTAGTAAATGTGTTCACACAAACAAAAAAAATTATATGTACAACATGCCAAAGAAAAGGATCAAGACCATGAACTTACACAAAGTTGTTCGTGGGAATAATGAAATCGTTGACTGGAATGTTGGTAGTAGGAGTGTAATGCCCTAAACTCCAGGGATCGTTACGGTGCGCATTTTAAATAGTGCTAAACTCGCTAATCGAGTCATTTGGCCATAATCGTGTAACTGAGTATGATTAGCGATTTAGGGATTAAAAATTTTGGTTAAGATATAACGTTTCATTATAATGTTTAATGTATACATTGGGATCCCAAAAATATAATTTAAAGGTTTATTACAACAAAATATTTACAACCAGCCTATATAAGTGGCAAAACAGGGTTTAACCCTAGTTCCTCTTTCAACCCTCGGCCGTGGCGGTCGAGCAGCCACATATGTACACATCGCCACCTAAGCTCTCCAACTCAAGGATGGTCCAGCTTTCTTTTGCCTTTACCTGCACCACATAGCACCCGTGAGCCGAAGCCCAGCAAGAAAACTCAATATGGTCATGAACAGTCGTATCATGTCATCAAATCATATCTGGCATGCCTAGGGAGAAGTGTGAGGTGTACACTGACCATAAGAGCTTGAAGTATTTCTTTACACAGAAGGACCTGAATATGAGACAGAGGCGTTGGCTGGAGCTGGTAAAGGATTATGATTGTGATATTCTCTACCATCCAGGGAAAGCCAATGTGGTGGCTGATGCATTGAGCCGCAGAGGTCCTGGTCAGTTGTATAATTCTGTTCAGATTTCAAGGAAATTAGCTGATGAGATGGTTAGAGCAGGGATAGAGTTTGTGGTGGGCCGGTTGGCTAATATTACTCTACAGTCAACCCTGCTAGAGCGGATCAGAGAGGGACAGTTGGTAGACACTCAGTTACAGAGGGTTAGAGAGGATGTCTTAGCGGGGGTAGCTAAGGACTATTCTGTTTCTGAGGTTGGTTTACTTCGGTATCAGGGACGTATTTGTGTTCCAGTTGATGAGGGGATCAGACGAGAGATATTAGATGAGTCTCATACGACGTCGTACTCGCTTCATCCGGGTACCACAAAGATGTATCAGGATTTACGGACTTTGTATTGGTGGCCCGGGATGAAGAAGGATGTGGTAGAGTACGTTGCCAAATGCTTAACCTGTCAACAGGTGAAAGCTGAGCATCAGTGACCAGCAGGGTTGCTTCAGCCTTTGGGTATTCCTGATTGGAAATGGGAGGACATTACCATGGATTTTGTGGGAGGTTTACCCAGGACAGTAGGACTTCATGACTCGGTGTGGGTGATAGTGGATAGATACACCAAGTCAGCCCATTTCCTTCCAGTGAGGTCGACATATACTGTGGATCAGTATGCTGAACTGTATGTGAGGGAGATCGTACGTCTCCATGGGGTTCCTAAGTCTATAGTGTTAGACCGGGATCCTATTTTCACTTCCAAGTTTTGGGGTGGTTTGCAGAAAGCTTTGGGAACTCAGCTGAAGTTCAGTACAGCTTTTCATCCTCAGACTGATGGCCAATCTGAGAGGACGATCCAGGTGTTGGAGGATATGCTTAGAGCTTGTGTGATTGATTTTGAGGGTTCATGGAGTAAGTACCTTCCGTTGATTGAATTCTCGTACAACAATAGTTATCAGTCAACGATTGGAGGGGCTCCCTATGAGATGTTGTATGGGAGGAAGTGTAGATCACCCATCCATTGGGATGAGATGGGTGAGAGGAGATATTTGGGGCCAGATATGGTACAGAAGACAAGTGAGGCCATAGAGAAGATTCGGGCTAGGATGCTCGCATCTCAGAGTAGGCAGAAGAGCTACGCTGATCCTAAGCGTAGGGACATGGAGTTTCAGGTTGGGGATCATGTCTTCCTTCGAGTTTCACCTCTGTGAGGGGTGAGGAGGTTTGGTAAGAAGGGCAAGCTAAGCCCTAGATTCATTGGACCATTTGAGATCCTGGAAAGGATTGGTCAGGTGGCTTACAGATTAGCTTTGCCGCCATCGTTGTCTAGAGTTCATGACGTGTTTCATGTCTCTATGCTTCGGAAGCATGTCTCAGATGTGACTCATGTGTTGAGGCATGAGGATCTAGAGTTACAGGCAGATTTGGCTTATGAAGAGCAACCAATTCAGATCTTGGACCGAAAAGATAAGGTGTTGCGGAGTAAGACGATTCCTTTGGTTAAAGTGCTGTGGAGAAACAGTAAGGTCGAGGAGGCGACGTGGGAACTTGAGACAGCTATGCGAGATCAGTATCCGAAGTTGTTCAGGTAAATTTCGAGGACGAAATTCTCATTAGGAGGGGATAGTTGTAACGACCCAAATTCACTAATAAGGCTTAAGGGCCTTGATTAGTGTGCCTGGAGGGCATAATGGGAATTATGTGTGATTTTAATGATTTAGATGCATGAATATGATTTTAAGCATGTTATATGACTATGTGTATTACGTTATGTGATAATTATGATATGTGAATCGTACCACGTGGGTGTGGTGGTATCAATGTGATGCACGTGCCGAGACGGTCCTAGAAAGCTAGATAATGGTAACTGGTGATTTGGTAACTTGTGTAACTGTTAGTAACCATAGAGAGTAACAGGTTTTGTTGGAAAAGTGGTAGAACTGTAAAGTAAGTAAAAGACAAGTGTACCCTTGAGGTTTAGTTAGAAAAAGGATATTTAAGGAGGGCTAAAATGGTCTTTTGGCAGTGGTATAGATGTCTTTGGCTGAGGGAAAAAGGATATATACGATTCTTTTATGCTAAGTATAACTAAAGTTAAGACTTGGAAGGCTAGAAGGATCAAGAAGGAAAGGAAGAATCAAGAACCTAGAAAGCAAAGTGGAGGAGGAGTTGAACTGTGATCTTTGAGGCTAGTAAAGGGCTTAAGGGTGTGGAATCAAGCATATATCAAGGCTTATACTGAGGTAAGGACTTGGTCCCTGTTTTGTTAAGTTCTGAATTTGGTTTTTGAAAGAATTAAAAGATAGCCATGGCTTGCCTTGCATGGAATTCAGCTGGTTTGTTAAGGTGGAATTCAGCTCAAAGCTTAGATTGGAGGAAGCTCAAGTTGAATTTCTGATTGAGGTAAGGGTATTAAATATGTTGGCAATCTCATAGCTGTTATGGTTTAAGGATTTAGAAGTCTGATTTGTACTTTACTCAAGTTTTGGTTTAAGTGTATGAATCTAAAACTTAAGTGTGAATTCTGAGAATAGTTGTGTAATTGAGTTAGACTATGATGTTTATAGGTTGAGGTATGGTCTATTTGGGATTTTGAGTTGGTTTTGGGGCTTAGGTAGGAGTTTGGGGTGATTTGGAATGATTTGGGTTCGGGAAAACGCAGGGGAAAAACCCAGATTTCTGGGCTCGCGAAGGAGCGTCGCGGCGCTGTTCTTGCGCGCCGCGGCGCAAGGTTGATTCTGGGCAGAGTAAGTTCTCTGACTTGTTGAGCGTCGCGGCTCAAACTTGCTGGGCGCCGCGGCCCTACAGGGCTGCGCCGCGGCGCTAGGCCAATTTCAGAACATGGGATTTTGCAATTTTGAGCCTTTGCTCCGGGGGTTCGGGGGATGTCTTCGGGGCATTGTTTTAGGGATTTGGGGGATTCCGAGAGTGTGGGATTGATTCCAGAAAGTAGTTTTGGGATTGATTAGTGACAAAGAATGTTTCATTTGTGTTGTGACTAGGTCTTTGGAGAGGCTCGGGGTAGAGGACCGTGCTCGTGGCTTCGTGGCATCGGAAACTAGTGAATTGAAAGGTAAGAAAACTGCACCCGGTTGTAAGATTGTGATGGGACTAAGTGCTCCCGAAAGTTATATCGTGTCATTGTTGGTATCACGCCATGGGACATGAAAAGGCGGTCTAGGAGTACCGTACATGACTTAAGCGCACAGGGCGCGGATTGGCCACTGGGAGCCAGGAACAACGGGATAACAGAGGGAGCAGCCTGAGGGCGCTAGCCCTAGTTATCGTTTGTGAATTGTGAATGTTATGAACTGAAATGCCTAGTATGTGGAATACTTGATTATATTGGCTGATGATATGTCTGGGTTTATGTGATGCAATGTGAGTTATTGACTTGTTTGTTAATTGCTCATGCTCTGTTGTTGTTGTTGTGTTTTCTTGCTGGGCCTTGGCTCACGGGTGCTACGTGGTGCAGGTAAAGGCAAGGGCAAGCTGGACCAAGCCTGAGGTGGAGAGCTCCGAGGTGGAATGTACATAGCCAGCGGTTCGACCGCCACGGTCGAGGAGTGGATCAGGACAGTGATCACCTAACAGCTTATTTTGCCTTAGTATGGCTGGTTAATGTACTTGAACCTTGTAACTTTTGTAAACGGCCTTTAAACTGATATTCTTGGGATCCCGTGTAAATAAACAATGTTTTCTTTTAATGTAAATGTGGCTTTTGAAACCAAAACGCTTTTAACCCTAGTTCCTTAATAGTTTCAATAACACGATTTTATTTAAACGACTTGGTTAGCAAGTCTGGCACTTTATAAACACACAGTGTAACGGTCTTGGCTATCCAGGGCGTTACACCTGCCCTCCTGACTGGATAACTATCAGGTCAATCCTAATCAGATAAGTAACTTAACACTGGAGGTTCTGGTAAACCATACTGAGTGACTGACTAACAAGTCACCACGGGGCTCAGCACCCAAATCCCTACAAATGATGATCAGAATGATCATACAGAGCTTATAGCCCTAAACAGATGAGTGAATATCACTTTGAGGTTCTGTTAAACCATAATGAGTGACTGATGAGCAAGTCACTACGGGGCTCAACACCCACAGCCATGTGACGAAACCGTCACCTGGGCTTTCTGGCAATGGCTCTAATCAGATGAGTGACTGATGGGTAAGTCACTAACTTAAACAGATGAGTGACTGATGGGTATTCACTACGGGGCTCGGCACCCATAGCCATGTGACTAAACAGTCACCGAGGCTCGCTGGCCCTGGCTCTAAATGACTAGCCTTTGGCTAGACAAGTGCTTTTAGTTTTCATCAAACTTGAGGTCGGTCCGGCATTAATGCTCATTTGAGTCATTCAATGCAGATGTCAATTAGATCTAATCTTTATCGGCTTGCGTTAAACACGCTAAGTCCGTTCTTGACTTTTTAGACAATACCAAGTGGCCAGTGCTCAGTATTACTGCCGAACTTGACAAGTAGGTCACAGCTTCACAGTTAATACTGACACCATTGCCAATTCTGACTAGTTAGTCAGTGCCACGCACAAGTAAGCAATGCTACCAAGCATATATCATATTTCAAATATCCGAATACAGGGCATTCATCATGCTTACTTAACAATTGCTAGCATAATTAGGATCATGCATAAACACAGAGTTTCAAGCTTTGATCAATCTCATATTCAATATTCATGGCATGCCCTAATCACATGTTTCTCGTGCATTATATGCATCACATTTAATTACCCGACGTGCTTCAATAATAATCATACACAAGTGAGCAAGATTGCTAAGCATTTGATATGCTATCAATGTTCACATTTAAACATCCAACATGCATCAAGAATAACCATGCATGTCACATATGGGGTGCAGTTTTCTTACCTTTGGTCCAAGCACAGGTTACCAATAAATGAGCCACAAGCACGATCCTGATTCCAAGCCCCTAGTGATAACCTAGTCACAACCATAAACGGTGATCCAATGAGTTCAAGTTCTAAAACCAATCCGGAACCAAGACCTAGCCTCCGAGACATCGAATTCCACTAAACCGGGTAGTAGGAACGATCCCGAGGCCTAAGGTTTGAGTTCCCATGCTCAAAACATCAATTTGGTCAAAAACAGCACTAAGCGACGCGGCCCTCGGGCCAAACAGAACCTCCACCTACTTCTTCGAGCCTGGGCGCGGCACCCAAGAACAGGGTCGCGGCCCAACCACGAACCAGCCATTTTTCCCCGTTTTCTCAATTTTAAAACCTTCTAAAAACCTATACAAACATCTCCAAACTCAAAAATCAAAGTTGCCAAACATCCCCATGATCCAAAACCCATAAAACCCAAGCTTCAATTCAATCAAAAACTCATCAAAACACAAAGTCCAATTCAAGCTTAAAAACTTTAAAAAACTTAGAACTTAAAACTTGAATTATTTCTGATTGAGTTGTTCCCAACTAAATCCTCCAACTAAAAGCTTCTAATCTTTCCTAGGATCGCTATGCCTTGATCCTCGCTTGAATCCAAGTCCTAGAACTCAAGTTTCCTTTGAAAATGCGACCGGGAGACGAAAATGGAACTTAGAGGGGGAGAGAACTTACTGAACGTTCTTTTTATTTCTTAAAATGTTACTTCAAGCTTAAGTAGCCTCAAACAAATCCTAACGCTCGAGGTCCCGAAAACACCCCCGGGGACAAAATAGTCAAAACCTCCAGAATTTCCCCCTGATCTTACTAACTCCCAATTTATCATCAAATATTGATTCCCATTACCCAATAACCCGGTAATGCTCTAAATACCCCTTAACTCACTCCGAGTCAAGAATAAATTCCAATGTCACTTTCCCACTAGCTTACCTCCTAGGATCGTCTCGTGCTGAGTAACCCTAGCATAACCAAATAATAATAAAGCACCAAACACATATTACATATATGTCAAATATGCCCGAAATGGCCAAAATATGAAAATCACCCAATTAATCAGAAATGAGTTCACATGCATATTTAATACACCTAAACATGCATATAATCATTTAATAACATAATAAATTAATTATGGCCCTCCCGGCCTCCTAATCAAGGTCCTAAACCTTATTAGCAAATTTGGGGCATTACAACTATCCCTTCCTTACAGAAATGTGTTGGGGTTTTATGCCCTAATTAAAACCCAAATTCTTTGTAATCTCATTTTATTATCAATAAAAGAATAGAAATCATTTTTTGACTTGGTCAATCACTTTGCTCACATGTTTTATTTTCATGATTATTTGTTTAATATAAACTTCTATTAAATCCCGAGCATATAGCTAATCTTATTTATAGTGACATAATCACAGTGGAATATAAATATGATTATATGTTCAAAATAATTTAGTCCTAAGATTAGTCAGTGCACTAGATTTACACTGACTTGCCAATCTACGATATGATCTACTTACACATTACAGTGTTATGTTCTTTCCAGAACATTAGCAAAGTAGATAAGATCGGATGTATTTGTTACATCGGACAGGACCGATATTGACAGTTGATAAGATAAGTAAACATATCGTTATTATCTATTCTAGTCATATCATATAGTTGACCATAAGTCAATTCAATCTCAATTCTGAGTGATTAGTATTCTAACTGATTGTATTATTTGAGTTCTTTGACTTGTTCGTTACCAGCTTACCCTACGGACTAGCCCATACTTACATCTTGGAAACTCAGTAGTATAATTGAGTGGGAGTGTTAATCATAGATATGAACATCTATAGCTTCTGATGAAGAAGTGAAATGATGGTTTCCTTTTAGTTTGGTTCAAGGTGTTAAATGATAGAGATCTCATTTCAATAATTAAATTAGTTTACTGAAATATCATTTACAAGGAACTAAGTGTTTTAAGGATAAAATACAATGAGGGGTAAAACGGTATTTTAGTCCTATCTCATTGTAGACCGTCTATAGAGGATTGAGTGACAATTATGTTTGTAACAATGGATAATTAATAGCGTATCTATATTTTTTATAGAGCGTTCTATGAATTCAAGAGTGCAATTCCAAGTCTATAGTGGAGTCACGAGGAATTAATAAGTTAGTAAATTTATTTGTTAGATTTATGATAACTTATTGGAGCTTGATTTCATAGGCCCATGGTCCCCATTGTACCTTGGATAAAATCATCTAGATAGTCTCAATTAATTGATTTAATCATCAATTAGAATTATCAAAGTTGACCAGGTCAATTTTGGATAGTTTCACAGAGTTGTGTAATTTTGAGAAGAAATGAGAAATTATGACAGATTTATTAATTAAGATAAATTGGTATCTAAATTAATAAATAAATTTAAATCAAGGTTCAAATTATAAATAATTAATTTGATAAAGGATTTAAATAATTATTTAATTAATTAAATCAATAGAAAATAATACAAGCCTTGATTTTAAGTCCAATGGGCTTATAATCAAATGAGAAATTTCACGGGCCTATAGCCCATGATAATTTTGACCTAGGGCTTCAAAATGGCTGTTATTTTATTGATTTTTTTTAATTAAATTAAATGGCCTAATTGAGTATATAAAAGGAGTGCTTAGAGAGAAGATTTCAGAGACGACAGATAAGTCACAAGTCAGATTTTCTGATAGTTTTAGATTCTCTCTAAACACAAGTCCTTTTCTAAGCCACTTTGTTATTTTCTCTTATTCTCTCTATATCTATCTCATGTGTTGAGAATTGCCCACACTAGTCTAGGTGGTTCTAAGGATACATTGGAAGATTGTGAAGAAAATAGAAGATCGGTTCAGTTTCTTGATAATACTCTGCGACAGAAAGGATACAAGAGTTAGAAAAACTGAAGGAAGGACTCTTAATTCCGCTGTGTATACTGTAAGTATTATATTATTTGTTTCTCTTTGAATTCAATTTTAGAAACATGTTTTAGGCTATCTTGTATTAATTTGTTTAATATTAGATATACATGAAAATAAATAAAGATCCCGTATAAGCTTTTTCCAACAACTGGCCTCAGAGCCTTTGGTAATCTTTATTTTCATGCATGAACATGTTTAAAATTGGATTATTTGATATGTTTGAATAATTGGATGGTTTTCATGTTTTTATGAGCATATTGATTTTATGTGAATTTTAGCAATTTTTAGGTTATTTTGTTGTGTTTTCTATGCTATTAATTTTTATATATGCTTTTATTTTGGGTAAAACATGTTAAAAATTAATTAGAAAATGGTTTTGGTTTGAAAAATTGCTCAAAAAAAATTTTGGAAAAATTTGGCCTGGCTCCCATGCGCGCGCGCGCACACGCGTGCGCACACCGTGCGCACGTACGCACGCGCACCGCACCCCTCCGCGCGCGCGCCACCAGCAGCCAGAGCACACCACGGTGAACAGTTGCCGATACGGGTACTGTTCATCCAGAATTTTTATTTTTATTTTTTTGAAAAATAAAGAAAATTAAAATTGTGGAAATTTATTATTTATAATCAAAACCTAAAATATCTTTTTTTGTTTTATCATTTAATTTTTTTTTAAAATAAGATATTTTTGTTAGTTGAGATTTAAATAATTAGATATTTTCTACAAACATTCAAATTCAAATTTAAAAATAGACTAACAACTTAATTTTAAATCTTTTAATATATTAAAATATTAGAATTATGATATCACATATTTAAGATATTTTCATTTAAATTCTTGATATTTTTATTAAATCTTTATTTGAAAATATATATATCTTTTTATTCTATAGTTTTTAATATTTAAATTATTTGAAATTTGAATATTGTTAGTTAGATATTTTTATGGATATTTGAATTTGTTTAACTATTTGAGATATTTTAGGGATGTTATAACTATTTGTATTTTATTATTTTTAAATGGTTAAAATATTAGATAATAGTTGTAACAACACAGGATATTTTTGAAAAATAATTTAGATATTGATTTTAAAATTTAAAATTGGTTAAATTTTGAAAAATATCATTTTTTTTCAGCCAATTAATAAAATATTTTTTTTAATAAATGGGATTTAAATTAACTTTGGTTAATTGTTAATAAATCATATTTAAATTAAATTAATATTTTTTTTTATCAAATTAACCTAAAACCAAGTTGATTGTTGATAAATGAAATTTAAATTAACTATTGTTAATTGTTGATAAATTTCATTTAAATTGACTTATTTTTTTTTTTTGTAAAAATTTAATTAATTTGAATTTTTTTTGATAAATTCTAGATAATTAATTGTGGTATTTTTGCAAATGAAATAAATTGTGGTATTTTTGCATAAATTCATAGAATTGCTCATATAGTAACATGATTAGGCCCATCCAATTATAACATGTCTGTTTGCACTATATGTGGTATTTTTGCAATTGGGCTTAGATGCATATAGTGGCCCATATGTTTGTTAGATATATGGTATTTTGCCAAATAAAATATTCATAAAATGATAGGTTTTATTTGGGCCCATTAGAAAATGTAAAGTTTAAATTCCTCTCTTGTGGGTGATTCCACTTATGAAGGCCCATTTGCTTTGCATGACTATAATGAGCCTAATCAATTAATAACAATTAATAAAACGAAGGTTTAAATTCCTGTCTTTTGGACCTTGTATGGAAGATAGGGGGCATTTGTAGTACGAACGACATACTAGACCCAGCCCTCCTCCATACAAGCCCAATTGTTAAGGCCCATTTACCTGAGTTGGACTTAATTGTATAGGTTCATTATATTAGTTAAACCTAAATATTGATTAGCAACAAATTAATTCTAAATTAATTGAATTTGTTTCAATGTGACACTTTAGAATTAATAAGAAATTATTGGACTTTGGTTTTAAAAATTTTAATCTGTTTAATTTTTTTTGGAAAACCATAGTCATTAATTTTCTAAAAATAAATAATAAAAATACTATTTTAATTTTATAATGAGCTTATTTAAGGATTTTATTCGATCTCCACCGTTGGTTTAACATAGTCAATAGCTTAATGGGGCCTCGAGGCGCTTTGATTCGTCCCCCTACGGAAGGTGTTCATTAGTTATTTTGACAAGGTTAGATTTCGAAAGATAGATAATTATAGGTCAAATTCTACTAGACTCACCCCTACAGTGACTACTAGAACTAAATCTATGATTATTGAAATCATGGGTCTAGCTCATAAAATAAGAGATTTTGTTTTCTTATTTTGATCGAATAGTAGGTTGTTAATAGTGGTGTCCATTATTAAATGAGTTTACAACTCTATTTAACTAGTGGTATTTTTTACTCTCGCCAACCGGGACAAGGATATCATAGATTAGTTAAAAACCTAAAGAAATAGAGATATGATTGTTTTTCGTATTTTTTCTCATATCTTGCATATTTTTGGTATATGTTGTGCTATTTCTTGAAATTTGTGTGAATAGAAGTTTTATTGAGCAAATGTGATTGATTTCTATTTTATTGGTAATTTGTAGTTTTAAGGTAAGTAGTGTTTGTGTCTACTCTCATCCTTTCTCAACTTTCAATGGAGAAACTCACTGGAGAAAACTTCCTTAATTGGAAGCAGAATATCGACATAGAGTTGATTGGTGACAACTCTGAATTCGTCATGATTGAGGAATCCCCAGAACGAGCACCGTGTCCGCACGTTAGTGATGGCACCGTCAATGCTCGTGATGGTACCGTAAATGCTTGGATAGCACCGTCTCTGCACGTTCGTGATGGCATTGTAAATTCTCGGATTGCACCGTGTCTGCATGTTCGTGCTCAACTCAACTATGGTCTGACGCAGCTCATGAACAAGCTTCAGATTATTGGACCTGTCATGGGTGGACCTAGTAAAGGAGGTGAAAATAAAACTACTGATGTTGCTGCTCATCTAGCTAAGGCTAAAGCTAACCCAGCTTCATCTTCGAAAGCTAGAAACAAGAGGAAAGGTGGACAAAACAACTACCCCAAGCCTACAAAGGCTGCAAAGACGAGTGCACAACCAATTGCACAGACGTCTAAGGGGAAGAACAAGAAAAACAAGAAAGGTAAAGATAAATTCTTTCACTGCAAAGAGAAGGGGCATTGGAAACGAGATTGCCCTAAGTTTCTAGCAGCGAAAAACAAAGGTAATGATTATAGTTCATTTATCTTGGAAACAAGTGTTTTAGAGAATGATAAATCTTTTTGGATTATTGATTCTGGATCTACCAACCATGTTTGTAACTCTTTACAGCTTCTTGAATCGTGGGAGGAAGTGAACGAAGGAGGCTTAAAGCTTAGAGTTGGGAACAGAGCGTTCGTTGCGGTCCAAGCTAGAGGAAGAGCTCGTCTGAAGTTCGGAAATAAATTTTTAATTTTAAAAGATGTATCTTTTATTCCGGATTTTAGTAGAAATTTAATTTCAGTTTCCATGTTGCAATTAGAATGATTTGTTATGACTTTCACAAGTTTTAATATATCTATTTCTTTCAATCGATCACAATTGTGTATTGCATGTTTGGAAAACGGGCTTTATATTCTGTAACCTAACGAACCCCTCGCTCTTAACAATGATTTATTCAAAGTAGCTAAACCTAGGACCAATAAACGTCAAAAGACCGATAACAATAATATGACGTATTTATGGCACTTGAGACTAGGTCACATTGGCTATGATAGGATTCAAAGACTTACAAAGGACGGACCTTTGAGGGAACTCACCTTAGGTGAGTTACCTGTCTGTGAATCTTGTCTAGAAGGCAAACTGACCAAGCGTCCATTCTCTGCAAAGGGCGATAGGGCCAAAGAACCACTTGGTCTTGTGCATTCAGATGTTTGTGGACCTTTGAATATACAAGCCAGGGGTGGTTTTGAGTATTTTGTCACTTTCATTGACGATTACTCTAGATACTCATGTCTTTACCTAATGCATAGGAAATCAGAAACATTTTCAAAGTTTCAGGAATTCCTAGCAATGGCTCAGAACCAATTAGGTAAAAGGTTAAAGATCTTGCGATCTGATAGGGGTGGAGAATATTTGGATATGCAGTTCCAAGATCATTTAACTGAACTTGGGATTTTATCACAACTTACTGCCCCAGGTACTCCGCAACAAAATGGTGTAGCGGAACACCGAAACAGAACTTTATTGGAAATGGTTAGATGCATGCTTAGTTACTCAACTCTACCAACTTCGTTCTGGGGACATGCAATTGAAACCGCAAATGACATTCTCAATGTCGTGCCGTCAAAATCAATCCCCAAAACACCTTTAGCACGCTGGAATGGTCGTGAACCTAGTTTACGCCATTATAGAATCTGGGGGTGTCCCGCTCAAGTCCTGAGGAAAAAGGAGGGAAAGCTAGAACCGCGAACTGAAGTTTGCATGTTTGTTGGCTATCCTAAAGGTACTCAAGGTGGACTTTTCTACAGTCATTCAGAAAAGAAAGTGTTTACTTCTACAAATGCTACTTTTCTGGAAAATGACTATGTCCAGAACTTTAAATCTCGCAGCAAAGTAGTTTTAGAGGAGATGGTTAAAGAATTGACTCCAACCAATGTTCCATCATCATCAACGCGAGTTGATGATGAAATTCCCACTCTTCATGTACAACCGACGCAAGTCGATTTAAATGAAGAAAGTACCACTGTTCCTGAGCAAACAGTCACTGAGCCTCGTCGTAGTGGGAGGGTTTCTAGAAACCCAGTTCGCTATGGTTTGGATTGTGAAACCAATATGGTTGTTGGTGACACTAGTGATGATGATCCATTATCTTTCAAACAGGCAATGGCTAGCCCTGAAAAGGAACTATGGCTCGAAGCCATGAAACAGGAAATGGAGTCTATGTACTCAAATTATGTCTGGGATCTTGTGGAAGCACCTAGTGACTTTAGGGCCATTGGGTGCAAGTGGATCTACAAGAAGAAACGAGATGTTGATGGAAATATCGAGACTTATAAAGCTCGATTAGTGGCAAAGGGTTATACCCAAAGAGAAGGCGTGGACTATGAGGAAACTTTTAGTCCGGTAGCCATGCTCAAATCCATTCGCATCCTCCTATCCATAGCAGCCGCTCTTGACTATGAGATTTGGCAAATGGACATCGAGACAGCTTTTCTTAATGGAAAGCTTGACGAGGTCATTTATATGGATCAGCCAGAAGGATTTAAAGTATCTGGACAAGAAGGAAAAGTTTGTAAGTTAAATAGGTCCATCTATGGACTTAAGCAAGCTTCTCGTTCCTGGAATCTTAGGTTTGATGAAATAATCAAAACCTATGGCTTTGAACAAAATATTGATGAGCCCTGTGTTTACCAACTGAAGGCAAATCAAATAGTGGTATTCCTGGTTCTTTATGTAGATGATATCTTACTCATTGGAAACAATGTTAAGAAATTATCAGATGTGAAGAATTGGCTGAGCACTCAATTCCAGATGAAGGATTTGGGTGAAGCAAGTTATGTTCTAGGTATCCAGATCATCAGGGATAGAAAGAACAAACTTTTAGCTCTATCTCAAGCAGCTTACATTGATAAAGTGCTTGAACGTTTCTCAATGACAAATTCCAAGAAAGGGTGTCTACCGTCCCGCCATGGAATTCATCTTTCAAAGAAGCAGTCTCCCCAGACTCCTGAAGAGGAAGATGCAATGAGAAAAGTTCCATACGCATCTGCAGTTGGAAGTCTGCTGTATGCCATGTTGTGTACTAGACCAGATATCTGCTATGCAGTGGGAGTAGTGAGCAGGTATCAGTCAAACCCAGGGCCGGAACATTGGATAGCAGTTAAGCATATCCTAAAGTATTTGAGACAGACTAGGGATTATATGTTAGTCTACAAGGGTGGTGTTCTAAACCCTGTAGTGTAATGACCCAACTACCCTAGACTTTTGGACCATTAACAAAAACTAACATACTAATCCTTAATAAAACTTACATTGTGAAAATACCATAACTTTATTGGGAAACTTGTAAAAATAAGAGTTATTTACATAAAATGTCAAGTAGGATATGGGATCCCATTGTCTTTAAAAACAAAACATAATTTAAAATAAAAAGGAGTTACATAACAAGTGCGGAAAAATACATGTAAAACCATAAAAACAAGACTACATCCTCGAATATCGAACTCTCGACTCCTTGAATCCATTCATCACCGATACACATTCCCCAAGCATCCCCGAATCTTACCGCCACTATAACTATTTTCCTGCACATATAAACAAAAAGGAATGAGCCTAATGCCCAGCAAGGAAAATCTACCACATAGTTCATATACATCAATTTCATAAGAAACATAAAAAACATAACATAACATACATTACACTTTTATCATACACATACTATAATGGCCATTATTACTTGGGGTCCCATAGACTAAACAAGTCATATGCCCATGAGATTAGTGGGGTCCTACTAGCTAAGCAGGTCATATGCCCATAATCTATTTGGGGTCTTGTTAGTCATATGGGTCTTATGCCCAAGCCTACAAATATACATATCATAACACTTATCATAACATAAGAAACATAAGATAACATATAAAACATATAACATATGAATTTCTATCCTATTTTCCTTACCAAAATTACCGAGATAAGAGGACAGAGGTGGGACTTTGGAACACTCCTACGAACCATTTGAAAAAGAGTGAGTATAGAGAAGAAGAGAAATGAAAGGAAATGGAAGGACTAAACCATTGAGAAAAATACTTACCAAAACCTTTTTGCTCAAGAACTTAGATTTCCTAACCAAAATAAAGATTAAGGTTAGAGGCTGAGTAGAAGACTATGAGAACTTAAAATAAAATAATACCAATGAACTAAGGTGTAGAAATACCTTGAAGACTTGTAGACCAATCTAAACCTCGAACCGAAATACTATGAAACCTTACTTCCCCAAGTGTTTGATAAGCTTATGATGATCAAGCTTATGATTTCCCCACCCAAGTGTTTACACTCTCACACTCACCTAGCAACTTGCAGCCTCTGAACTTAGAGTAAAAGGTGAATAATGGCTGGGTACTAGGTCCTATTTATAGAGTTTAGGAATGAAAGGATCTTAATTTAACTTGAATAAAAATAATGGCTTTTTAGGTGAAAATAATTTGAATAATCGTTCAGCAGAGGCTGAAGACTCGTTCAAAAAGGTGCTGGACTTATCAAAAGGTTGAATGGCTGAATGGAAAACAAATTCAAAAACTTTCAAAATAAGCTGAAGGAGGCGATATATCGCATGGGCCAGTATGCCCGAGGCAATCGTGCATCGTTTCGTGTTTTCCGTATCTACGTGCTGCGATATATCGGCATTCGCTGATTATTTAAACACGAAATTACACATTTTTAGCTTAATTCAAATTGAGTAAACAGCCTTGACTAAGCCCTTAAACGTATTCAAAGCTGCTGACTGACCTTAGAGCATTCAAACTTTACCCTTATTAAATTTAATCCTGAAAATACTTAATCCTTAATCACCCATTCATAACATGTGCTTAAAATCCTATTGGTTCTTATCTAAACCTTATAGTATAATAAATATTATCCTTAATATCAGTCATATTAATCAAACCTTAGGTTAACATTAATATTCTTAAACTATAGGTTAAACTTAGAAAATCTACAAGTACTACTATGAGTGTCCAAATAATTCCCGGTCTGAACCAAAAATCCATAGTCAAAAAAAGATAATACTATAAATACTATAATACTACTATCTAACTAGCTAAGTAAAGTTCTTGGACTCTACATGTAGGCTACACCGATTCAGATTTTCAGACTGATGTCGATGACAAAAAGTCTACCTCTGGAATGGTGTTTACTCTCGGGGGTGGAGCTGTGATTTGGAGAAGCGTAAAGCAGTCTGCAATCTCATATTCCACCATGGAGGCTGAGTACATAGCCGCATCAGAAGCAGCTAAGGAAATAGTCTGGCTAAAGAAGTTCTATTCAGATCTTGGTGTTATTCCAGAAATGGATAAACCGCTTGTGTTGTTTTGTGACAATACAGGAGCGATAGCCAACTCAAAAGAACCTCGAAGTCACAAGAGGAGTAAGCATATAGAAAGGAAATATCACATTATTCGAGAATATGTGGCCAGGGGAGACGTGAAGGTTATGAAGATTGCAACTGAAGACAATCTTGCGGATCCATTTACAAAGACACTACCAGAAGCTACATTTGATAAGCATATCAAGGAAATGGGATTAGTAGAATTAAGGCATTAGTTTCAATTAGTGCAAGTGGGAGTTTGTTGGGGTTTTATGCCCTAATTAAAACCCAAATTCTTTGTAATCTCATTTTATTATCAATAAAAGAATAGAAATCATTTTTTGACTTGGTCAATCACTTTGCTCACATGTTTTATTTTCATGATTATTTGTTTAATATAAACTTCTATTAAATCCCGAGCATATAGCTAATCTTATTTATAGTGACATAATCACAGTGGAATATAAATATGATTATATGTTCAAAATAATTTAGTCCTAAGATTAGTCAGTGCACTAGATTTACACTGACTTGCCAATCTACGATATGATCTACTTACACATTACAGTGTTATGTTCTTTCCAGAACATTAGCAAAGTAGATAAGATCGGATGTATTTGTTACATCGGACAGGACCGATATTGACAGTTGATAAGATAAGTAAACATACCGTTATTATCTATTCTAGTCATATCATATAGTTGACCATAGGTCAATTCAATCTCAATTCTGGGTGGTTAGTATTCTAACTGATTGTATTATTTGAGTTCTTTGACTTGTTCGTTACCAGCTTACCCTACGGACTAGCCCATACTTACATCTTGGAAACTCAGTAGTATAATTGAGTGGGAGTGTTAATCATAGATATGAACATCTATAGCTTCTGATGAAGAAGTGAAATGATGGTTTCCTTTTAGTTTGGTTCAAGGTGTTAAATGATAGAGATCTCATTTCAATAATTAAATTAGTTTACTAAAATATCATTTACAAGGAACTAAGTGTTTTAAGGATAAAATACAATGAGGGGTAAAACGGTATTTTAGTCCTATCTCATTGTAGACTGTCTATAGAGGATTGAGTGACAATTATGGTTGTAACAATGGATAATTAATAGCGTATCTATATTTTTTATAGAGCGTTCTATGAATTCAAGAGTGCAATTCCAAGTCTATAGTGGAGTCACGAGGAATTAATAAGTTAGTAAATTTATTTGTTAGATTTATGATAACTTATTGGAGCTTGATTTCATAGGCCCATGGTCCCCATTGTACCTTGGATAAAATCATCTAGATAGTCTCAATTAATTGATTTAATCATCAATTAGAATTATCAAAGTTGACCAGGTCAATTTTGGATAGTTTCACAGAGTTGTGTAATTTTGAGAAGAAAAGAGAAATTATGACAGATTTATTAATTTAGATAAATTGGTATCTAAATTAATAAATAAATTTAAATCAAGGTTCAAATTATAAATAATTAATTTGATAAAGGATTTAAATAATTATTTAATTAATTAAGGAGAATGGGTTCATCAGGGTGGCATTTTATCCATCATGGATCTCTAATCCCATGCTAGTTCCCAAGCCGAAGGCAAGTGGCGTACGTGCGTGGATTTTACAAACTTAAATAAAGCCTACCCCAAAGATTGTTTCCCACTCCCAAGAATCGACTAGCTGGTCGATGCCACTGCAAGACATGAGATCCTCTCTTTCATGGATGCGTACTCCAGTTATAATCAAATTAGTATGCATCCCCCTGATGAGGATCACACTAACTTTCGGACTGATACAGGGCTCTACTATTACAAAGTGATGCCCTTCAGTTTGAAAAATGCTGGTGCGACTTACCAGCGACTCGTCAACCACATGTTTAAGGAACTGATCGGCACAAACATGGAGGTCTACATTGATGACATGTTGGTCAAGTCGAAGAAAGCAGAAGGGCATGTAAAGGATTTGCAAGAGTGCTTCAACGTCTTGAACATATATTAGATGAAGCTAAATCCCCTTAAATGCTCTTTCGGAGTAGGATCAGGGAAGTTCTTGGGATTTATAGTTAACTCGAGAGGAATTGAAGCCAATCCCGAGAAAATTAAAGCCCTGGTCGACATGAAATCGCAGCAAAGATTAAGGATGTTCAAAGCTTAACCGGAAGAATTGCCGCTCTTAGTAGATTCATTTCAAAGTCAACAGATAAGTGCGTCCCATTCTTTAATCTACTTAGAGGCAATAAAAAGTTTGAATGGACGGAGGAGTGCAAACAGGCTTTTCAAGCACTAAAAACTCATATGGCGCAACCACCCATCCTGTCAAAGCTGGTCAATAAAGAAACTTTGTTCATCTACCTGGCGATCACAAAATACGCTGCTAGTGCCGTTTTAGTAAGGGAGGAAGAAGGCGTGTAAAAGGCTATTTACTATATAGGCAAAAGGCTAATTGGAGCAGAACAGCGGTACCCGCCCATCGAGAAGCTAGCCTATTGCCTAGTTTTGGCCTCTAAGAAGCTGCGGCCTTACTTTCATGCTAATCCAATTACGGTTTTGACCGACCAGCCTCTACGACAAGTCCTGCAAAAACCAGAGGTTGCAGGAAGATTGTTAAAATGGGTAGTCGAACTTGGGCAGTTCGATATATCTTACTTGCCGCGAATAGTGATAAAAGGACAAGCCCTGGCTGACTTCATTGCAGAATTCACTAAACTTACGGATGGCGAGCAGATTGAAGAGCCTAATGAGCCTGAATGTCAAAACCAAGCTCCCACATGGAAATTATTTACAGATGGTTCTTCTAACGCCGGAGGGGCATTGATTTCACTGCGCAATCAGGTTTGACTTCACTGCTTCTAACAATGAGGCCGAGTATGAAGCACTACTCGCTGGATTGCGGTTAGCCAGGGACATGAATATAAAAGTGCTTGACATCTACAGTGATTCTTAGCTGGTGGTGAATAAAGTCATGGGAGAATACCAGGCGTGAGGTTTAAAGATGGTTGCCTATCTGAACAAAACAAAAGATCTATTGGCTTAGTTCGACAATTACAGTCTCCAGCAAGTACCTCGCAACCAGAATTCTAATGCTAATGCTTTGGCCAAATTAGCAAGTGCGAAGGATGCTGATATTCTAAATATAGTGTCGGTTGAGCAGCTAACAATGCCAAGCATCCAAGCAGAGGAGACCGCTATGGTGATCCAGATGACGGATGCATGGATGACATCATATATAGAGTATCTAACACAAGGCATATTACCAACGGACAGAAACAAAGCCAGGACCCTTCAACGACAAGCTGCTAGGTATATCCTGGTCGATGGAATCTTGTACCGAAGGGGATATTCAATGCCACTCCTCAGGTTTATTTTGAAAGAGAAGGCCAAAAAGTTGATGAAAGAGGTACACGAAGGCTTTTGTGGAGACCACACTGGGGGGCAAAGCTTGTCAAAAAAGATACTGAGGCAAGGATATTTTTGGCCCACGATGAATGAAGATTCGATGGAGTTTGTACGGAGGTGCGACAAATGCCAGAGGTTCTCCAAAATCCCGCGAGCAACCCCAAATGAGCTTAAACAGATGCAAAGTCCATGGCTGTTTGCAGTTTGGGGCATAGATTTGATCGGATCTTTGCCCACAGGGAAGGGCGGCATCAAGTGTGCCGTGGTTGCCGTCGACTATTTCACTAAATGGGCCGAAGCCGAGCCACTCGCAACCATAACGACCAAGAAGGTCCTGGATTTTGTGATCAAAAGCATCATTTGTCGCTATGGATTTCCAAGGAAGATCGTCTCGGATAACAGCACCCAGTTTGATAGTGATTTATTCACGGATTTTTGCGAATGGCATGGCATTATCAAGAGCTTTTCTTCAATCGCTCACCCCCAAGCAAATGGACAAGTTGAAGCAGTCAACAAAACGCTGAAGGAAACACTGAAGAAAAGACTAGAAGAAGCTAAGGGGCGTGGCCATAACAATTGCCTGAAGTACTTTGGTTGTACAGAACTTCCCACCAAAAACAACAGGTCATACTCCATTCTCTTTGGCTTATGGATATGAGGCTATGTTGCCTGTTGAGTTAGATCCGCCTTCGCATCGCAGAATAACGTACGACCAAGGCTTGAACAACCATCTATTGATGGAATCCCTTGACTTGATCGATGAGAAACGTGAGCAAGCCCAACTCCGAGTAGCTGCGTACCAGCAAAAAGTCACCCGGTATTTCAACTCTAAAGTGCAAGAAAGAAAGTTCAGCATTGGAGATCTTGTACTTCGAAGAGTTTTTCTAAACACTCGCGACCAAGCTGCTGGAGTACTCGGACCTAATTGGGAAGAGTCATACCAGATTGAAGAAGCCTTCACCCAGGAACCTATAAACTTGCTCGCTTAAATGGAGATCTCGTTCCTCGCTATTGGAATGGAGAACACCTACGCAAGTACTATCAATAAACAATTCTTCTTAAAGAATTGGCTTGTATTAATTTTACTTTTTACAAGTTTTGAAAAAAGGTTGGTCATTTTATGTGACTAATCGCTTATAAGTGTAAGATCTTATTGATCACTCGTATAGACATGTTTCGTCCATTTATTACAAGAAATATAAGGGACTGTGTGTAGCCAGTCATTTCTTGCCAATTATTGTATTTATTACAAGTATTTGCTCATTACGTGTGTTGTTTTGCTGTATTACAATTTTAATTATTTTGCTCCGAGCAGTATTGTTCAAACAGGTTTTGGTCATGGCAAGTGACCAAGGACCTAAAGCTCCTCGATCACTTGGGGGGCATATAAGGTACAAGTAAGCAAAGCATATCATCAAAAGGTATGTAAACACATGAGCAAAATAAGTAAAAGCATGCTAGGGTACTTAGAGTATTTTTCAAAATGTTGTATTTTGTTAAATCAAACCAAAGTGTTATGCTAAGTTCGGTCATGCGAACAGATGTTATAATAAAATGAAAATGTATTATAATATCAAAAATGAATTACTTTACACCGCGAGCAGTGTTGCTTGGATGTAATTGTTCAATTAAAAGGAAAATAGCTGCCCACGCAGCAATAAAAAATTAAAGTCTTTACATCGCGACCCGTAGGTCGTGTAATTAAAAGATTAAAAGATAGAAAGAGAAAAGACTAAGAGGCTAGAGGGTCTTGAGGAACGTCCTGGTCGACAGCTGCGCCAGCTTCATTATCTGCACTATCTATCCCTGTTGCCAGAGAAATCTCTGGGGAAGCATGAACATTAGCCATATCTTCTTCCTCCAGGCGAATGGCACATTGAGACATTACAGTCTGCTTCAGCGTTCTGATAGATAGTTGAAGTTAGCCTCCCGGTTGTGCTTCCAAAACTCATAGAAGCAAAGATGAGTGGCTTCCTTGTACTTCTGAAAGTTCCTGGCCTCGAGTTCCTCAATCTCCTTCACGCGCTTTTCCAGCTCCTTTGTCTCCTGCCTGCTCGCAATCAAATCAAGCTCGAGCTGTTTGCATTGTTGGAAGTTGAGTTTGGCGCTTTCCCTAAATGTTTCTTTGTCTTCATTGGATTTCTTCAGGGCATCCCAAACCTCCAGCAGCTCCTCGGTCAGAGTGGCTTTTTGCTCGAGCAGTTCCTTTTTTTGCTTAGACAGCTCCACACTCTTCTCAAGCAACTCGCCGTTCTGCTTAGTTAGCTCATTGTTCTTCTCGAGCAAGTCGGCATTTTTCCCTTCAAGCGCTTTCTTAGCCTCAACAAGCTTGGTGTCAAAAATTTTAGTCTTGGACACCATTGCACCAGCACGGTTAGTAATCCCTGCAATCAGATGAAAAGGGTAAGGCGATAGCAGAAAATCAAAAGCAAATTATTCAGCATCAGGAGGTAGCGTACGCTAACAAGCTCATTTAGCCCTCGGTTGAGTATTTGGTCAGTCTCCATGGAAATGGTTTCGTTAACAACCTCTTGACTGCATTTGTGCTTAGAGAGCTTGTATATCCTCTCCCTGGCTAAGCTGACCACGATGCTGGACAGGGAGCCTTTGGGCTGAGTGCGCTGTGTTTGGCTGGTAGGGACCTGAAGAGTAGGGTGATGGTCGACGGGTGTTGGAGGAGTGGAATGCTGGTCGACCAGAGGAGTTGAGGCCGGCTACTCGAGTGGCGATGGAGGTGGCGTGTTTTCCTTCAAAGGGATAGTGGCTGGAGGGTCCTCAGTTCGGGCCTTCTTTGAGGCGGTTTTACTGCTCTCCCCCCGAGTCCTCTTGTTGTCCTTCTTCTTGCCTGAAGATGCGGCGGCAGCCTTGTAATGCTCGAACACGTCTTCAGATGACATATCTGCACAAAAAGAAACAACACGAGCAGTGAGACAAGATATATAGACGGAGCTATAAATGAAAGTAAAGAGATTATAAGTAAAGTACCCGTGCTACAACTATTAGTCGCTACATTACTTACTGAACTACTTACTGCTTGGAAGAAATCTGAACTTAAGATTAGAGTATACTTAAAGTTGCCGTCCTCGTCAAATAAGTGACAGGGAATTGGCAAACTATCTAAGAGCGAAAGATCGGTACCGTTCTCATCTGAAGATTCGTCGATGGGAGCGGGGGGTTCAGTGGCCTTCTTTTTTCCTTTTCCCTTTGGGGTGGAGGGAGCAGCAGCCCACGGAGTGCTGGAAGGTTCCCAGTTTATTACTCTGGTGGCCCTCCTCGGAGGGGGTTATTCCACGTCTGGGTGCTGCTCGGGAACCTCTTTGCCAGTAGCACTCCCCGCTATTGACTCCCTCACATCCTGATGAGGGGCCAAAAGGCCAACCAGCCTAAGGTTAGCCTCTATGACTAGATGCTTGACGCTCTTCTCCACGTCATTCATACTGGCCAAGAGGGCTGATCTTAACTCCATGTCTGGAGTGGAGTCTGGTCGCAACCATGGGCCTGAAAGGCACTAAAAATCTAAGAAAGTGTAGAGAGAAAGTTAAAGAAAGATTAAAGACAAGTGGTACAAAGACGTTACCTCCTTGAGTGAAGGCCAGGTTGTTCGCGACCATGTCAATCATAAGGAAATACTCCTAATGGTACTTTCCCACATTCGATATGTGAGTGATGTCAGACAGGAAAGTGCGCCCTGTTTCCTGATGACAAAAGTGAAAAAACCCCGTGCTTTCTTGGTTGGGGTTAGACTTGAGGTCGAACAGATAATTAACCTCATGTGGTGTTGGCACAGGCCATTTTTGTGGCTATAAAGGATATAGAGTGCAGCAAGCATTCTATATCCATTGGGAGTTATTTGGAAAGGGGAGACCCCGAAGTAGTTGGCCACCCATTGGAAAAAAGGATGAAGAGGCAAGGTCGCCCCTGCCTCAATGTGGTACCTCGACCAGGCGCTGAAAGTGCCTCCGGGCAAGTTCGCCCATTGGTCTTGAGTGGGTCGGACTAGTGTCACCCCCGAGAGTCCATATTTTCTGATATAGTTGGCGATCATTCTGATCATTACCCGGCTGACAGGTGCAACATACCATTCAACATCTGGTTGAATAGCATTTCGGGGTTGAGCATGAGTTTGGATGTTTGGGCCAGGAATATTTTCTTCTCGACCATTGGTCGAGGGAATTTCAACCCGAGGAGCAAGCTAATTTGAAGGATTGGGAGTTTTCTTTTTCTGGGCTGTAGTTTTTGCTTGACCCATATTTTGGACGAGGGTCGATGGAGTGTTTGAAGTGGCGCGAGACAAGGGAATTTCAGGTATTAGCAACAACGGTTCCTCCTCGTCCTCAAGTAGTTGAGCTAGCAAGTCATCATCGATGGGTCTTTCACCTCCCCATGAATCTTGCATGAAAGGCTGCGAATAGAGAAAGGGGGAGGTAAGACGTAATGCTTAAAAGCTTGTGTTGAGAATTGGAATAACGCTGCTCGCGTATAAAAATTAAGTTTTATACAGCCAGCTGCATTCTAACAAAAACACTAAGTTCTATACGAGCAGTTTGAAAAACAGATTGAAAAGCGGAAGTAAAAAGTTTTTCAGGAAAAAGTTTTTTCGACTCCGAAGGGGCGGGAAAAACCCAGTTTTTCAACTAGCTTAAAAATTGAAGTAAAATTGATTTTACGCCCTAAATCTACAATCTCAACTACCAAACTGGCTCCTAACTCCTACGAAACATTATTTCGCTGTCCTATCAAGCATCGATCAATATGCCCATTACCCCAAAATAGTTTCGGCCAAGAACAGTCAAGAACACAGATTTGAATACACAAAAAACAGTTTTGCATGGCATCTCAAACATCCAAGGGGTGCGTAAAACTTACTTGGATGAAAAGAGGGGTCTGAAACAAAACAACTTTGAGTGTTCGAGCGGAGGATCCTTAGAACAACCATGGAAGCTCCCCAAGTTTTCTGGGCTTTGAAAGTTGAGGTTCTTATGAGTTCTTGACGAGAAAATGGAGAATGAAAATTAAATAGTAAAAAAAAATGGATTTGGGGTATTATATATAGTGACTGCGACATGTTAAAAGAGGTAATCATGAGTTAGTTTTTCCAAGCATGGGGAAGTGAAATGGCCGTCGGACACATTCTTGGGAAATCGAAAAGACTTTATTAGACATGATTGGTCATCTTTTTCGAGAAAGCATGGGCGGTTCTGACAGATTTTGTGGGGTATTCGAAGAGTCGATTTCCTAAGTTTACTTATTGCTAGTCGCAATAAATAAGCAATAAGTAAACTTGGGGGGCAAATGTTTACCCAAAAAACGGTTGCTGATGACGTGGAGAGAATTTCTCACACGTGGTTGACACGTGGCAAAAGTACTGCTCGACTATCGACCAGAAGCACACCGCATCGTCAGGGTTAATTTTTTATACGACCAGGCTGGTCGTATAACCTAATTTATTTCCTTCTTAAGCTGTAATCTTATAATAACTGCATTGAATATTTCTTCATTATTATCTTGATACGCGATTATTAAGGAAAGATAGGGCACGTTGGCATGTGTAACCCTCCTTGAGTGTAACGCCCCAACTCCAGGGACCGCTACAGTGCACATTACAAACAGTGCTAAACTCGCTAATCGAGTCGTTTGGCCATAAACGTGTAACTAAGTGTGATTAGCGGTTTAGGGATTAAAAATCTCGGTTAAGATGTAACATTTCACTAGAACGTTTAATACATACATTGGGATCCCAAAATAATTTCAGAGTCTATTACAAAAGAATATTTACAACAGGCCGTTCTAAGCGGCAAAACAGGGTTTAACCCTAGTTCCTCTTTCAAACCTCGCCCAAGTATTGGTCGAGCAGCTGCATATGTACACGTCATCACCTATGCTCTCCAACTCAAGGATGGTCCAGCTTCCTTTTGCCTTTACCTGCACCACAAAGCACCCGTGAGCCGAAGCCCAGCAAGAAAACTCACATGCTCATAATCAGTCAAACCATGATATCAAATCATATCTGGCATGCCTAGCAAACATAGCTCTATTCAGCATGCAAATGAGTTCAAACAATGTTGGGGTATCCAGAATAAGAAATCCTGTTCTTCTGATTGGAGGACTATCAAGTCAATCCTAATCAGATGAGTGACTGCCAAACAAGTCACTAATTAAATGAGTGTCGCAACACTTGAGGTTCCGATAAACCATGCTGAGTGACCAACAAGCAAGTCACAAATTCAAGTGGAAGAGTGGCTGTTGGGTATGCCACTAGCCTTCAACAGGTTTTGGTAAACCATACTGAGTGACTGAAAAGCAAGTCACTAATTCAAGTGGAAGAGTGGCTGTTGGGTATGCCACTAGCCTTCAACAGGTTCTGGTAAACCATACTGAGTGATTGACAAGCAAGTCACTAGTTCAAATGGAAGAGTGGCTGCTAGGTAAACCACTAGCCTTCAAGCGTTTATAATATTCATCGAACTTGAGGTCGGTCCGGCATTAATGCTCTTTGAGTCATTCAATGCAGAAAGTCGATTAGATCTAATCTTTATTGGCTTGCGTTGAACACGCTAAGGCCGTTCTGACTAATGAGTCAGCGCTATGTGACTAGTGCCCAGTACCACTGCCGAACCTGACTAATAAGTCACAGCTTCACAATTGATACTAACACCTTTGCCAAATCTGAATAATTAGTCAATACCAAGCACAAGTAAGCAATGCTATCAATGTGTATCATATGCCAATTATCCAAGAGCAGGGCATTCAGCACACTTACTTAACAGTTGCTAGCATAATTATGAGACTCAAGCTCTGACCAATCTCATATTCATCATTCATGACATGCTCTAATCACATGTTTCTCGTGCATCACACTTAATCATCCAGCATGCCTCAGTAATAATCATATGCAAATGAGCAAGATTGCTAATCATTCATTATGCTATCAATGTTTACATTTAAACATCCAACATGCATCAATCATAACCATGCATGTCACACATGGGTTGCAGTTTTCTTACCTCGGGTTCGAGCAAGAATTAGTAAAAGAATGACCCTTGAGAAAGATCAATCCTTTGGTCCTTTAACGGTTACCTAGTCATAACCAAATATGGAATCCCATCAATAAAATAAATCATAAAAAAAGTTTATAATCTAAAACCATACTCCCAGGATCCATCCCGCACTCTCGGGAATCTTAATATACCCAAACGGGGCAAAGGAACCAAACCCCAATCCTTAAAAGTCATTTCGAGCCCTAAAATAGGCTTGCTGAAAAATGGACCAGCGCTGCAGCCCTATTTCCAAGTCAGAGAGCCCAGCTCTCTGCCCTGCCTAGCGCTGCTGCGCCAATTACAGACTAGAAACTTTCTGGTTCTTCTTCCTTGCGACTTCTCTTAAAACCAACCCTCCAAATCAATCCTAAACAATACCCAAACATCCAATTCAACCCCAAATCATCATCTATATCACACCCTCATCAAAACCCACTCAAACTTACACAAAAACTTCCATGAATTCCCACTACTAACACCTCAAATTCTCAACTGAAAAACCATAAGGAAAAACAGAGTATTGCTTATATTCAAGGATGAAATCTTACCTCAAGCTTGATTTAGATCCCCTTTAATGATTGAACCAAAGTTCTAAGCCCTCAAGCCTTGCTCTCCTAGCTTGCTACCTCAAATTGGCTCTCAAAAATCAAAAGGAAGAAGGAGGAGGAATAAGTACGGGAGAGAAAGAAAGATAAGGATGATGATGCTCTGTTTTCTTTTCATACATTTTCTACAGCCTTTAAATGATACATATCCTTTGCCAAATGACCATATTGCCCCTAGGTCAAATAAAGGCTTCTAAAGTCATCCCAAGGGTGAAACCGTCCTTTCCCGCCTATCTCGTTAATTATAATTAACACCCTTTAATTCCCGCTACTCTCAATATTCTCAAATAGCAATAATTCATATCCCGTTACCCATTAATTCCCGGCAACGTTCTAGTCACCAAATTACCTTGAGACCCACTCCGAGCCCCGAACTTAAACCCGTTATGACTAGACCGAAAACTTGCATTTCCATGATCGTCTCATGCCGAATGGCTCGAACCAATCCACATATCATGTGGTATTATTTATAATCCACCCCCATGCATAAAAATACACAATCACGCCCTCAACGGCAAAATTACCAAAATGCCCTTTGCAATTAAAATATGAACCCATATGCATGCATTCACCATCATATAATAATATAATCCACATAAACATGCATATAATCATTAAATATCATAATAAATCAATTATGGCCCTCTCGGCCTTCTAATCAAGGTCCTAAACCTTATTAGGAAATTTGGGGCATTACATTGAGCCTATAAATATGCATGAAATAGCTCAAGGAAGGGACTTTTGGATTTTGGATTCCTGAATCTTTTTGCGAAATATTGAGAGAAAAAAGAGCTATAGTGAGTTGTTCATCGTCTTATTGTAATACATTCAAGGTTTGTGAAACTCAAGAACCTTAGTTCTTTGATCACGACTTTGAGATTCAATAATAATAATATCACTAAGTGGATGTAGGTCATTACCATTCTTTGGGGCCGAACCACTATAATTCATTAGTGTTTTCTTCCTTTCCGTTAGATCATTTTTCTCATCCTTGCTTTATACTTTGTCGTACATTTGACTCCGTGTCGTTGGCTAAATCGAGGGTCAACAATAATAATCATACACAAGTGAGCAAGATTGCTAAGCATTTGATATGCTATCAATGTTCACATTTAAACATCCAACATGCATCAAGAATAACCATGCATGTCACATATGGGGTGCAGTTTTCTTACCTTTGGTCCAAGCACAAGTTACCAATAAATGAGCCACAAGCACGATCCTGATTCCAAGCCCCTAGTGATAACCTAGTCACAACCATAAACAGTGATCCAATGAGTTCAAGTTCTAAAACCAATCTCGGAACCAAGACCTAGCCTCTGAGACATCAAATTCCACTAAACCGGGTAGTAGGAACAATCTTGATGCCTAAGTTTTGAGTTCCCATGCTCAAAACATCAATTTGGCCAAAAACAGCACCAAGCGTCGCAGCCCCCTGTCCAAGCGCCGCAACCCTCAGGCCAAACAGAACCTCCACCTACTTCTTCGAGCTTGGGCCGCAGCGCCCAAGAACAAGGCTGCGACCCAACCATGAACCAACCATTTTTCCCTGTTTTCTCCATTTTAAAACCTTCTAAAAACCTATCCAAACATCTCCAAACTCTAAAATCAAAGTTCCCAAACATCCCCATGATCCAAAACCCATAAAACCCAAGCTTCAATTCAATCAAAAACTCATCAAAACACAAAGTCCAATTCAAGCTTAAGAACTTAAAAAAACTTAGAATTTAAAACTTGAATTACCTTCAATTGAGTTGTTCCCAACTAAATCCTCTAGCTAATAAGCTTCTAATCTTTCCTAGGATTGCTATGCCTCGATCCTCGCTTGAATCCAAGTCCTAGAACTCAAGTTTCCTTCAAAAATGCGATCGGGAGACGAAAATGGAACTTAGAGGGAGAGAGAACTTACTAAACGTTCTTTTTATTTCTTAAAAGGTTACTTCAAGCTTAAGTAGCCTCAAACAAATCCTAACGCTCGAGGTCCCGAAAACACCCCCGGGGACAAAATAGTCAAAACCTCCAGAATTTCCCCCTGATCTTACTAACTCTCAATTTATCATCAAATATTGATTCCCATTACCCAATAACCCGGTAATGCTCTAAATACCCCTTGACTCACTCCGAGTCAAGAATAAATTCCATTGTGACTTTCCCACTAGCTTACCTCCTAGGATCGTCTCGTGCTGAGTAACCCTAGCATAACCAAATAATAATAAAGCACCACACACATATCACATATATGCCAAATATGCCCGAAATGGCCAAAATATGAAAATCACCCAATTAATCATAAATGAGTTCACATGCATATTTAATACACCTAAACATGCATATAATCATTTGATAACATAATAAATCAATTATGGCCCTCCCGACTTCCTAATCAAGGTCCTAAACCTTATTAGGAAATTTGGGGCATTACAAGGAGGGAATTCACTAAATCAAGTGTGTTGGAGGTATATTGTTTCTGTGGTTTGGAAAACATGCAAAGAAAATTCTAGTTTTTATTTTTTCTTTCTCTGGTGTGAGTTTTTTCTATGAAAAGAGTAAAAGTGAAATGAGGAAGACGAAGTAGGCATATATATAGACCCCAGGGGATATCAAGGGTCGGAATAATCTGGGTCGTTGGTTTGATTTGGAGTCTAATCCGATGGATGGGGTGCAAAAATGGTAATGGCAGCAAAAAGGAGATACGAAAAGACGTGGTCTGGTGTAAAAGGTACTCAAGTACTCTGACTGTGCAATCCTTGGCTGACGCGTGTCCACACTCGAGTGTGGTAGGTGGCCCGGTTTTCAAAAGTAGCAGTTCAAAAGTTTCCTTTTCATAGGATTCAAACTAATACTTTTGAGGGGGCAAAATGTTACACCCAAATTTCAAGATCAGAAGTTTTGGTCTCGAAAGTCAGGCTCGTAAAGTGTAAGCTCGAAATATGCAAATTGGCTATGAGATCAGCATTAATGAGAATTGAGTTTGACAGTCCTGTTCAATATTAAAACGAAAATGTCATAAATGGTAAGCTCAGAGCCACGTGATCTCGAAAGTGTTTCGAGGTTACGAGACAAGCTCGAAGCTACAGACCAGGGTTCAACACTTATTTAATTTTCCTAGTCTGTTTGTATTAGCATCAGTTAAGAAGGATCGAGCCTGGGCATGGCAAGCTTGGAGGAGATGACCTCGATTAAGTTATTTAATAAGATCGAGGGAAGTTGAGCTAGCGAGCTCGTGATGATTTGCTGATCTCGAAGATATGTAAGTCGAATGTTCGAGATCGATAGCCAAATGTGGACGTGGTAACTGTTTAAGAATCCCTATACCTAAGGAATCGATTGTAATATGTTAATAAATCTAGAATATCAAGGGATTTATACGCATATTATATATTTATATGCATTTAATTGTATTTTTTTTTATTTTTGAATCATAACTCCCCGAAATGTGAGTGGAGATACTCTGTAAACCAGTCTATAAATAAATTGGAGAAATTCATTTGTAGACACATGGAAAGTTGACACTGTGAATACTCTGCCTAATTGCTTTCAAAAAAGCTTTGAGAGAATTCCATAGTTGAATAATACTGACTCGTGGACTAGGCAGATTTTAACTACTGAACCACGTAAAAAATCGTGTTTCCTCTTTATTTTTCTGATTTTGTGTTTAGTGCTCTTCATTTCTAAGTTGACCAAAAATAGCGTCAACAGTATCATTTATACATATATCAATGTATGATATTACGTATTATATAATTAATACTTATTATTTATTAATTAGTAAGTAGAGATAGTATGTCAATGTAACGCCCCAACTCCAGGGACCGTTACGGTGTGCCTTGTAAACAGTGCTAAACTCGCTAATCGAGTCATTTGGCCAAAATCGTGAACTAAGTTTGATTAGCGGTTTAGGGATTAAACATTTTGGTTAAGATGTAGCTAATCCAGCTAAAGCTTTCCATTCAACCTTGCCCATCTGTGGCTCACTTAACCATCTTTCCCTTTTATCTTTCTTGAGATGATAATCTCAAACGACAAACTGGCCACCTGGCACGCCAGAAACTCTACTCCAGCTTTGGAAAGATTCTTTAATCAACATGTTGCATAGGTAATCACTTCCCTTTATCACTAGGATGTCATAACAACCCACTAACTGATCCTGGTCTATAAAGACCCAACACTTTTTCCCCAAGGCACCTGAAATATCTTTACTATCCATGGACACTCCTGTTCCCAAGGCACTCTTCACTCTTGGCAATTCTCCGCAGAGAAAACACCACTATTCCATCGTCCAAGACGATCATAAGTCCCATTCAAGTCTACCCTTGAATGCACTATTCACCTGATTCACAAACACTTAGCATCAACCCAATTCCTAAGTTACGCTCAGCACTCGCAGTGCTCTAATCTGATACTAGCTCAATCCTTTACATAACTTTCTCACTCTGATCTCTAACTGGTCTTAACCAGATCCAAGATCCACCTTAAAGGATTCCACCTTACTCAGCAATTAAACTAATTCTTATAATTCCACTGAGCCACTCAAACAAGGCTTACATCTGATTCTATTTCTGGTACTAAATCAATCACCAATCTAATCTTCTTTCCAATAAAAAGAAGGCCTGACAGACCATCTGGTAACCCATACTTAGAACCCACAGACTAATCCAGTTTGTTCTGATCTCACTAACACAAATCAAATGATATCCACCCCACTGGCTAAGAGTTCCATGCACCTCCCTGCACAAACCCCAGCTCTCACATTCGGTATCATAACATATCTACTCCATGCACAGTGCCAATTGTCACCAGACTTTCCGCTCTCAAGCTCAAGAATTACTACACTTCCCTTGCCATTCAAGACTGCTCTTTACTTACTTAACCAATCCAAACCCTGGATCAAACCATAGTCAGTCATAACTAACTCATGAAACCAATGATGAATCCTTTCCACAACCCAACTTATCTCTTAAGTTGCTAATACCGTACTACTTTTCCCATTACTACATAACCATGTGATCCACATATACCATCAATATACCTGTCTCTATATACATACCAACAAAAGAATAACATGGCGCCAAAGCCAAACAGCATAATTCACATCCCAGAACTAGAAAACTGACCTGTCATCCCCGAGGAACTAGTCTCTGTCTCTGACTCTAACTGTTCTGGAACAAACACTTGAGTTGAAATCGAGCTGTCAATCCTCTTTTGCTTAAGCTCTCTTTGACTCGGACAATCCTTCTTAAGATGCCCAACCATCCCACAAAAGAAACATGCCTTTGCTCGGCATTCTCCCAAATGATGCCTCTTGCACCGAGTGCACTCTGGGCGAGTCTTCCAGCTTTCATTCTTACTTGCTCCAATAAGTGGAAGTACCACTATCTGGGATCCATGCTCTCCAGCACTCTGCTGCCCAACTACTATACTCTCAACAGCAAGAGCCTTCTCTACCACCTGAGCATAGGTAGAGACTTCATACACTGGGGCAACTCTAATGCCCTGAGCTATTCCAGGATTCAACCCCTGAATAAACCTTTCCTTCCGAGCTATATCTGTGGGTACCATATCTAAGGCAAACTTGGCCAACCCATCAAATTCAGCAACATACTCGGTCACTGATGCATTACCCTGAACAAGATTCAGAAACTCATTCATCTTGGCAGTCTTAGCTACATCACAGTAATACCTCTCATTAAACAGCTGCCTAAATTCTTTCCAGTCCATCACAACTGTATCACGTGTCTGGGATACTACCTCCCACCATGTCCGGGCATCATCCCGCAATACACATGTAGCACAGATCACCCTATCGTGACCCACCAGTCCCATACTATCAAGAATGGAGCTGATCATGCCCATCCATTGCTCATCTCTGAATGGATCTAGGCCTCCCTCAAAGATTGGAGGATAAAACTTCAGGAATCTTCCATAAAGAAATTCCCATCTGTTCTCAGCCCTAGGCTGAGCTGAAACTGATGCCACCCCTGGCATAGCAAAGGAAGAGGTACCACCCAACAGACTCCGTTGTTGCTTCAAATACCTGATCTCTTCCTCCTACCTCTGCAATCTTATTTGCAAGTCTGTAAGCGTCTGCTGAACATTCAAGGACGCAGACGAAGAACTGATACCCTGGGTGTAACTCCCAGCCCCTGTATAGCTATCACCAGGCCTCATAACCTGCCCTTGAGTATAAACCTGCTGATTAAATCTGCAGTCAATAACTTGACCCATTAGTCACAATAACCATATCAAGGGCTTTTCCCACGGGATAAACCTTACCACACCACAATCATAAACCACTTGTAGTGCTGCAAACATGCCCATGGCATTCATACATACTCATAATCCCTGCTCTTCCAATACTCAAACCATGCCTCAACCCAACATGCAGTAACACAATTTATATATTCACAGAGCAGGTAATCATATGATCACAGTCATATATACATATACATTCACGGAGCATATAATCATACAGTCATGAGCCAGGCTCTATCAGAATCTCATGCTCCCTAATACAATGTGCAGGTAAATCATTCACATTTTATTTAAACAGCTATACACATAGCTACAGAAATAGTTACCATTCCTTGAGTGAAGCTATCTTCAGTGATGAGTACATGCCCAGCTTGTCTTCAGGAACCATAAACCTTGGCTCGCTCTGATACCAAGTTGTAACGCCCCAACTCCAGGGACCGTTACGGTGTGCCTTGTAAACAGTGCTAAACTCGCTAATCGAGTCATTTGGGCAAAATCGTGAACTAAGTTTGATTAGCGGTTTAGGGATTAAACATTTTGGTTAAGATGTAACGTTTCACTAGAACGTTTAACATATATATTGGGATCCCGAAAATATAATTTCAGAGTCTATTACAGAAAATATTTACAACAGGCCGTTCTAAGCGGCAAAACAGGGTTCAACCCTAGTTCCACTTTAAACCTCGGCCGTGGTGGACGAGCAGCTGCATATGTACACGTCATCACCTAAGCTCTCCAACTCAAGAATGGTCCAGCTTCCTCTTGCCTTTACCTGCACCACGTAGCACCCGTGAGCCGAAGCCCAGCAAGAAAACCCAATAAAGCATGATATAATGTCAACAACGATCATAACAACCATTCAGGACTATCAGTCCAAGCAAACAGGTGACAATAGCCAAAAGTCACAATAATGAGCATCGCTCCTTCTAGCCATATGACGATAGGGTCACCAGGGCTTAACTGATAAGTGATCCTTTCATAAGTTTGATTAGGACAGGTGCATGGTGAATGGTCACCAACATAACCTTCCTCCCGACTCTAGAGTCGTGCAATGGACAGCGTCCCTTGGCCATGTGACAACAGTCACTGGGGTCATATACCTTGGCCATAAACATATGGTCGTAGACCAGGCAAGCGCTTAATAGTTCTTCGACCTTAGGGCCGGCCTAGCATTAATGCCATAGAGCCATTCAATGCATGATTCTCGACTTAAGCTTGATTAGGACAGGTGCAAGGTGATTAGTCACCAACATAACCTTCCTCACGACTCTGGAGTCGAAACTATGGACAACGTCCCTTAGCCACGTGACAAACAGTCACCGGGGTCATGTACCTTGGCTATATTCATCTGGTTGTAAGCCAGGCAAGCGCTTATAAGTTCCTCGACCTTAGGGTCGGTCTGGCATTAATGCTATAGAGCCATTCAATGCATAATCATCGACCTTAGGGTCGGTCTAGCATTAATGCCATAGAGCCATTCAATGCGAAATTCTCGACTTTAGAGTCGGTCCCTGACTAGTCAGTGTCAATCACAAGTAAGACATGCCACCAATCACATATTTCATGTTCCATATCCATAAACGAGGCATTTAGCATGCTTACTAAACAGGTATTAGTGTTATTAGGGCCATGCATAAACACAGAGGCTCAAGCTCTGAACAGTATCATACTCAGTATATAAAGCACGTCCCAAACACATGTTTCTCATGCATCATACGCAACATATCCAGCAATCCAACATGCGCTAATAACAGCCATGCATGTCACATTTAATAGTCAACCAACATGCATCAAGAATAGCCATGCATGTCATACATAATAATCATCCAACATGCATCATAATAACCATGCATGTCATACATATACACAGGGTGCAGTTTTCTTACCTCAAAGCCGAGCTAGAACGATTAAAAGAACGATCAACTTTTAGTCCTTTAGCGGTCACCTAGTCATAACCAAATATAAGGTATCATTAATAAAAACGATAACTGAGGGTTCCCAAACCAAATCCCAGCCCCCGAGACCTCAAACACTACCCAACCAGGTACTAGGTTCAACCCCGAGGCCTATGGTTTGAATCCCCGAGCTAAAAACCACACTTTAGCAAAAATTAGCCTTAAGGGCCGCGGCCCTCCCCTGCTGCGCCACGGTGCGCCCTTCAGACAGAAGGGCTCCCTCCTGTCAGACACCAAGGGCCGCGGCGCTCCCCTGCTGCGCCGCGGCGCCCAGCCCAACCAAGCCAAGTCGGCCACACGCACCAGAATTTTCCCCTGTGCTATTTCCTCTCAAACCAGTCATTCTAACCATCATAAAACCTCTTCCTAACATATAATTAAACCCCCATACATCACCCATAACCTCTCATCATCAAAACCCAATCATACCATCAATCAAAACCCCTTTAAATCCATACTTCTCACAAGTATCAAAAACTGAAAACCAAAACTTGAAAACAGAGCAACACCTGAAACCAAAGTCTAAAACTCACCTTGAAACCTGTTTTGAATCCCCTTTAATGGTTGAAACAAGTCTCCTAGCTGCCACCTTTGATTTCCAAGCTTAACTTCTTGATTTGGGCTCTCAAAATTCAAAGAAAAGATAAGGGAAAATCTTGTACGGGAGAGAGAGGAAGAGAGGATGAGGATGGCTCTATTTTTACTATGTTTTCTACAGCCCTTTATGTCATATATATCCCTAGGGCCAAAAGACCAAAATACTTCTGAGCCAAATAAACCCCTCTAAAGTCTTCCGAGGGTAAAACCGTCCTTTCTCGCCTAACTCGTTAATTATAATTAACGCTCTCCAATTCCCGATATTCTCAATATCCTCAAACACCAATAATTCACATCTCATTACCTTTAATTCCCGGTAATGTTCTAATCATTAAATTCACCCCGAGACTCACCCCGAGCCCCGAACTTAAACCCGTTATGACTAGACCGAACACTTACACTTCATGATCGTCTCGTGTCGATAGCTCGAGCCAATCCACCTTATAATGTGGCTATATTAATTAATCACAATCACGCACCCAAAATATACAAGTACGCCCACAGTGGCCAAATTACCAAAATGCCCTTGCATTATAAATATGAGCCCATATGCATGCATTCACCATCATATAATAATATAATTCATGTAAACATGCATATAATCATTAAATATCATAATAAATCATTTATGGCCCTCCCGGCCTCCTAATCAATGTCTTAAACCTTATTAGGAAATTTGGGGCATTACAGTCAATGTTGTTGTATTTATATTATAGAGATAGGATGAGCTCTATGAATTATATATATACTATCGAACTATAATTTATTCTATTATATATATATTTTAAAATTGTGAATCAATTTTTATTAAAATTATAGACAATGTTTACAACTTTAAAATTAAGTAAACGTGCATTGCACGTTGCTTCTACCTAATTAAACAATAAGAGCCCAAAATAAAGTCACACAATATTGTTATTCTTTATGCGCAATAATAACCAAAACATAAAATAATATTCAACCAAGAAATTCAAAATAATTATTCCAACTATTTCACTAGGCAATATACTCATGCCTAGATTCCCAATAATATATATGTCACCATTCTATTATCAAGAATACACTAACATTATTGTTATTGTGCTCAAAACAATAATAATATCATACTCATTAAAATAACAAGAACCTATCATTCACTTGGCATTATACTCATGCCCAAGAGTTTTAAAAAAATCAATTTGCCCAATCAGCTCTACACATATCTACACTCATAAATATGTAAATTGACTGAAATACCTTTGGTGGTAAACTTATGATATTACCCTTCCTGAGTAGGCGGATATTACAGGAATGTTATGATTGATTAAATACAAATGATAAGTGTAATGCCCCAAAATTCCTAATGAGGTTTAATGGTTGGATTAGGAGGTCAGGAGGGTCATAATTGATTTATTATGCCATTAAATGATTATATGCATGATTATGTGAATTATATTATTATATGATGATAAATGCATGCATGTGGGTCTACTTTTTATTATAAGGGCATTTTGGTAATTTGGCCCATTGAGGGCATATTTGTATATTTTCATGCATGTTGGTGATTTATTGATGAGACCACATTATAATGTGGATTTGTTCGAGCTATTCGGCATGAGATGATCTTAGAATGCAAGTTAGCAGTTTGGTCATAACGGGGTTAATTTCGGGGCTCGGGGTGAGTCTCGGGGGAATTTGATGTTTAGTACATTACCAGAGATGAACGGGTAATGGGATATGATTTAATTATTAATTTAGAATATTGGGAATAATGGGAACTGGAGGACGTTAATTATAATTAGCAAGATAAGTGGGAAATGACTATTTTGCCCTTAGGTGGCTTAAAAAGGATTAAATGGACATAGGGACATTTTGGTCTTTTGACCAAGGGATATATTTCAAATTAGGATGGCTGGTTGTAGAAGGAATTAAGCAGCAAAAACAGAGCCTATTACCCTTCTCTCTCTTGATCATATCTCTTCCTCTCTTCTCTTTGGATTTTAAAGCTTACTTTGAGGATTCAAACTTGGGAATCAAAGCTTGAGGTTTTAGGCTAGTGATTAGCTATTGGAGGGGATTCAAACCTGTGTTTAAGGTAAGATTTTAGCCATGTGTTTCTGGTTTGCTCTATTTTTAAGTTAGTTTTTGAGCTTGAAGGTTTGATTTTTGAAGTGGTTATTTGGTGTGGTTTTAAATGATTTGAAGCTTGGGTTTTGAGGATTATCAACATAAGCATGAAATGCTTGACCGACCTTAAGTTCGATAAAAACAAAAGCGCTTGTCTAGTCTAAATGCTAGTTACATAAAGCCAGGGCCATAAGCTCAGGTGAATGATACGTCACATGGCTAGGAGGGCGTGGGACCTCAAAGATAGACTTATCAGTCACTTAACAAAGATAGACTTATCAGTCATCTAATAGAGATAGACTTATCAGTACAGAGATAGACTTATTAGTCATCTATTCAGAGTTAGACTTATTAGTCATCTATCCAGAGAAAGACTTATTAGTCATCTATTCAGAGTATGACTTAATAGTCACTTATCTGATTAGGGTGTGGAGCCCAAAGTGCAACTCATTATCTGATTAGGGCTACAAGCCCCAGCATGATTACCAGAATCTTGATATTACATACATGCAGTAAAAAGTTTTCTTGCTGAGCCTTGGCTCACGGGTGCTATGTAGTGAAGGTAAAGGAAAAGAAAACCTCACCCAACCTTGAGTGGAGAGCTTAGGTGGTGATGTGTACATATGCGGCCGCTTGACCACCACGGCCAAGGTGTTTCTCATAGGAACTAGGGGTTAACCCTATTTTTGCCGCTTAAGTCGGCGGGTTGTAACTTTTACACTGTAATGACCATTTTGGATCGTAAATAACTTTGTAAACGTTTTTATGGGCCTATGTATAGTTTTATGATTTAAATAAAATATATCCATTCATTTTGATCGAGATTTTTCACCTTAGCCTATTAATAACACCTAGATGCACGTTTATAACCAAATGACTCGTTTAACGAGTTAAGCACTGTTTGAAGTCTACAGTAATGATCTTGGAGTAACCAGGGCGTTATAATAAGTGTTGTTATACAAGCTAGGTATAAAACACTTAGTGAATTTCACATAGTGTAGATGTGAAATTTGAGTTTCAATTGTAGGCACTTAAAAAATTGTGTTTTTGGGTCCAAAGGGATACATGGAGGTATCTAAGGATCCCCAAAAAGTTTGGTAGCATTTGGAGAAATTTTAGGCTCATTGGAGGGGTCAAAAGTCAGTGAGTTAGGCCCGTACGGACATGTATTTTAAGGTCCAAATGATGAGATCTTTAGCTCTAATCCTATTGGTTAGACCTAATGACGGTGCCTACACTATAAAAGGGTCCTTATAGAGTTTTGGAAGACTTGATCACTCTCTTAAATCTCTCTCTCTAGCTTTCAAGAATCTTTAGTTTTCTACAAGAAACTCATAAAGAAAGTGCCTGACTTTTTGAGTTTAAGACTTGTTCAATCCCAATTCCCATTTTCTCTTAGAAAAGGTCTCAAGCATAAATGGTGGCTAGGAAATAGAGAATTAGGGCAGCGATAAGAATCGTGTATAAGCCTTTGGTTTTGTGTTTTTGCATTGAAGAAGAAAAAGTTCAAAGTGGTAGTTCCCCAAGGGTTTTGAAGGTTCATTAAGGTTAAAGAAGATTGTTCTACAACAAGGGTTTGCATCCTCTTTCTCAATCTTTCTTTGGTCTCAGTCAACCATTATTTTGTATAGATTCTAGATATTGTGGTGGTGTAATCTCACTCTCCCCCAACACGAACCACCTAGAAGATGTGTCACCTGCACCAAGGTGATGCATCACCACTATGCAGGCGATGCATCGCCAGTGTGGTCCTTCATGGGATCAGTGACGCAACGCAGATCCTATTGACTTGATCTCCAAAACTTGTATCAAAATATCCCCAGTTGCTCTCCAACTTTTTGGGCACTCTTATATACTCCAAAGAAACATTTTGGACTCAAAAAGATAATTTATAAATGTCTATACTAAAAGTCAACTCTCACATGTTGACTTTAGTGAAACCGTTATGATTCTTGCACCTCTTCGTGCTTAACCAATTTCACTATGTATTTAACCAATCATAACATGCATTAAGTGTAGAGTTCAATGGGTAAGAACAAGTTGTTGATAAGAGAATAATTTACAACATTAACAACTTAAAAGTCTCATCCAGGATAAGTTAATGTTGGTTGCTACCGAACATGAGGGATAAGCCATAGGCTTTTAATGAAATTCAGTTGAAGAGCAACATGCATCTCTAAAGGTAGCAAAAATGCTGTGAGAATTTCACATATGTGAACCTAGAGGTGATTTTGCCTGTCAAGAGAGTATGAGTTTTCTCTTCGGATGGTTAATGAATGGATAAACACAAGGCCATGAAAAGTGTTGAGTGCGTAAAGTGGGAAATATTTGAGTAATTAGGTAGAGGTACGTGAGACATTATCAGTTTTATCACTAGGAATGTTGGGTTCAATCTTTTAAGAATACCTTAGCATTTCGATAGAAGCTTTGTAGTGTTTTCACTTAGATAAAGTTCAAAACCAAAATGTACTTTATTTTATGCACTAATATCGTTCAGGCTAGAGGAAGATGATGTATTTAATCAAGTGGGGGATTGTTATGTATTTAATCAAGTGAAATTGATTAGGTACGAAGATGTGCAAAAACCATAATGGCTTCACTAAAGTCAACATGTGTGAGTTGACTTTTCGTATAGGCATCTATAAATTATCTTTTTGGGTCCAAAGTATTTTTTTAAGTAAATAAGAGTACCCAAAAAGTTTGGAGGCATTTGGAGATGATTTGTGGCAAGTTTTGGGGTGCAAAGTTAGTGGGACCTGCATTGTGTCACCTATGGGAGTCGACGTGTCGCTGGTCTCTGAAAACACTACATAGGTGATATATCGCTTGGGCGATCCGTACATGACCGTACTGTGACGTATTTTTGGCTCCAAAATTCAAATTAAAATGCTCTAATCTCATTAGATGAGTTTAATGAGGAGTCCTATATATACTATTTAAAGAGATCATTTGAGTTTATTAATGAATTGATCACTCACTTCTTGATCTCTCTAGCTATCAATATTACTAGTTTTCTCCAAGATTTTCATCAAGAAAACTTGATTTGTTTAAAGATTCAAGACTTGTAAATCCTAATCTCATTCCATTGTAGTAGCTTCAAGCAATCTTAAAGGGGTGTCTAGGAATATAGATTTTTGGACAACAAATATCAAGCCTTTGTAACATTCATTGAATTACATAAAATCACGTGGTTTTATGTGACTAAGGTTCTACAACTCAAATGTCCACTCTACTATTTGATCTTATTTGTGTTATTTCCCTTGTATTATTCCTCCATTGAAGAGTAGATTATCTTTGGTTTGTTCTTTTGAATTGTAATGTTCAAAATTTTGTGTATATCCATATCCCCAACATAAAAAACCTTATTTAATTATGGCATGCAAATATAATTCCCAAGTTTATATTTTTAACTATTTCTCCTTTGTTCTAACGATTCTTGTATGTATTTCTTTATTTAGATACAATAAAATGGTATGTCAGTATAGTTTGATAATTAGTAACTATTAGTTTCGAATTGTGTAAGCCTATTATTGTTATCCCTTTCGAATATGTAGTTTTGAATTACTGGTGTTATTTGTGTAGTCCTTTCTTAGTATTTTTTAAGGATTTTTTTTTTTAAAACTAAAAATGAGAAAGTAGTGTGGAGGTCACATGGGACCACATCTTCTTAAAAATAGAACCAAACACCTCCAGCCTAACTTGGCCATTTTGCAACACAATGAGGGTGTTGTCTCATATACTTAGGTTTCACATCGTTTAGGCCTTGTTTGTTTGAGAAAATAAATAGAATATAATTTTTCTTTCTTTTCTTTCTATGGTTGGATAAAGTATTATAATGGCATTTCTAAGGAAATTTTACCAAAAAATACATGGAAAAGACATGCCAATGCATAACTAGGAAAATATTAATTTTTTTTGGGCATGTCTGCTGTAGGGTAAGCTTTTTTCCTTTACCGGTGCGACACACTTTAGTTTCACACACGTGGATAAGTCATGACCTAATTTTTTTTAAATGTTGGTGCGCGTTGTAGTTATGACATCTTCTTGTACGTTTTTCATAAAATTTTAAATATTTTAGTTTACTGAAAATATGGTTGATTTTTCTTTACACGCATGGTTGTTCACAAGGCACACTAAATTAGCAAGAATTTAAAAAAAAAAAAAAATACAGAATAGAACAATCTAACTCAAGCATTCAACTCCAATAATATCTTATATATTACGATTGCTAGAGTTATTAATGTGGTTACATAAATTTATACAATTATGAAAATGAACTATCGTTAACCATATAAAGTATTCATTATGGTTACATCCTCTTATATATTTTTGGTCATATACTTTAAATTCAAATAACGAAAATAGGAAATAAAAGTTCATCTTAAAAACATAAAAGTAAAATCGAAAAAGAAAGTTTAGTAGTAAAAAGGATCCCATTTCAAAAACACGTTTTAGAAAAGTATCAACCTGACTTGTATGTTGGGCTTATTTATCAGGTCAAAATCCAACTTTTACACCCAACCCAGGCCCTTCTACTTTTAAAAATAAAAAAGAAAAAGTATACAGGGGAATTAGGGTTTACGCATCATCAGGTTGAGCTATTCTCTTATAAATACCCTTTTTCTCTCGTTGGTTTCAGCCACTCGAAACACTAGTTTTTCTCTGAAATCCCTAATCTCTATGTCGTAGTCACAATTGCTTAGGTCTATTAACAGCCGTGAGGAAAAACTACCTGTGCCGGAGGCATTACATGTCTATGACGGCTACACAACCCTCTAAGAAGTTCTGAGCTGTATCGCTTTTACTTATTTTTCTGTTTTGAATATGTAATTTATGTTTGTTTTTGAAGATTTCATCTCTATTGAGATGACGAAGGCGAGGTGACGATATAAATTCATTAATCTGTCAATCCGCTGATACTGGAAACAGTCTGATGTTATATGAATCCCGACAGGTTCCGATCGCTTTCTCTCCATTTTCCATTTCTCTTTAATAATTTTTCGATAAATTTCTTTTAAAAAAACTATGTTTAATTGATTCGAGGCCATGTGATGAAAATTGTTTTTGTAAATGGGTAATTTGCGTCTGATTTCACCTTGATGCTTACACCTTGGAGAACTGATGCCTCTTTCATATTTTATTACGTTTTTTTCAATTACTATTTGACTCTCTGTTTTTTCTTCATTTTAAGATGTCAAGTTGTATTTGGATCTGGTATATAATATTTGAATGAATTATCACTTGTTTGAATCAAGAATCATTATTAAGGGACGGTGACGATTGTGAAAAGGTCTCGTTCGTCGTAATGGGCTACCAAGCCCTTGCCGACCATTCTGTTATATCACCACCCATATTCTGAGTCCTTCACTACCTAAACTACCTAAAATGTATTGTTTTGTTTTATTTTTTTTTTATTGTTTTACAATTATTTTGATTTATGGTAATTATTTTGACGGCCGATGATTAAAATTAAATTTAGACAAGCATATGTCCGAATTTTTATGTTGATAAATCAATCTTATGTATGAGGCCGTGGTTCTAAAAATTATGATTTTTTTGTTTGGTTTTGCTGTGTAGGTTTTTTTAAATTTTTTTTCTTGAATCTGACCCTTGTACTTTTTCATTTTTTTGTTTTACTTCAATTTATTTAAACTATTATATTTTTGTTCATGCTTTTTTTTTTGTATAATGGTCGTATGATGATTTATTATGCATAGTTCAGATGAATATCTGTGATTACATTTTTACATTTAGTATTTCGCTCCTATCTGACGACTGAAATTATAATTTTTTTTTATCATTGTATTGTGTTTTACCAGTTTTTTTATACGTGGAGCTTGATGATTCTCACCCAATAAATGAGTAATTTTTAACTGAATTATTCTTTGATGTTTTATCACCTTGGAGAACTGAGGCTTCTTTATTTTATATATATATTTTGATCAAGTAGAAAATTACATCATTAATCAACCAACAAAATACATCCTCACCTCACTAAAACCGCTTCAAGAGAAAGCAACAAGCTTCTCCTCCAGGACCAAAAAAATAAGAACTAATTACTTGTTAATCTATGTATAAAGTCTCTCTTGTCTTGACATTTTTCTATTTTTAACAATGAATGATCTGTTGACCACTATACTCTTTATATCAAAAGCAAACAGCAAACAAAGAATTGGATTTGGAATAGCCTTCAAACACACCTATTTCTATTCAGCCAAATACAATAGCATGTTATTGCAGTAACTGCTATGCTAATAAGTCTCAGCCAGAAGCTTTCAGGGAAATCCAAATTAACAATCCATCTTACTCCATCGGCTAACCTCTGAAATCCAGCCACTTGAACACTAGCTCCACAACTCGTTGAGAAAGGCAAAGTTAAAAAGTTAGTGTTGTTTTAGGCTGGTCTCCACAAATAGGGCAAAGTAATGAATCTAAGACTATGAACAAGACAATATGAACAGTTGAGCATTCACTACTTGGCAAAGCATAAATTGATGCTTTGGAAGGTTGAGACTACTCCATATGGTCTTGTGATAGCTACCTTGAGTAGGTGGAAGAGAACTGTTATATAAAATAGTAGTGCAAAATTTACCCGAGCTGCCTGCCTTCGAAATCTCAGAAATGGAAAATTTGTCTCAATTGACATAGTTTGTGCCAATTCCAGCCTGTGTCCAATTTTAACTTATAAGACCAAATAGATACCCCTTGAGATAAACAGTGTTCACCCACTTGACCCACATTTAATCTCTTTTTTCATTGATAGCCCAAATATATTTAGCTAGGATAGTTTGATTCTATTTGATCCTTTCTTTAAACTCGAGGCCATCGTATGGTTTGGGAAGGCAAACTTTCTCCCAAGAGGTCACATGACTTTTGTTTTTGTTCCCGTTCATTCCCCAAAGGAAACCTCTATAAAGATTCTTAATCTCTTGAGAAATACTTTGAGGGAGGATGAAAGTACTCATCACCAAGTACTATTGAATGAATTAATTGAGCTTTGCCGGCAAAAGACAAGTGCCTATTTCTCCAAGTGTGAAGTCTCATTTTGATTTTTTTAATAATAATCCTACAATCTTTAGCTTTCTATTTAGTTGGTCTTAAAGACACCCCTAATTACTTTAAAAGGAATGCACCTTCAGCCAAACCAATGCACCTTCAGCCAAACCAAGGTCTCTAATGATCTCCCCCTTCTCCTTGGATCAACCTTTCCAAAGAATATTTGAAATTTATTAACATTGATATGGAGCCAAGTAGTATTGCTGAAACCATCCAAGACATCTTTAAGCACTTTTATGGATTGTTTGGACCCTTTGTTAAGAAGAATCAAGTCATCTGCAAAGCATAAGTTTATTAACTTCAAACTTTTGCAAAAAGGATGATATCTGAACTTAGAGTCTTGAGCAGCGTGAAGAAGACTTCTCGTTAGATAATCCATAATCAAAACAAATATCAAATGAGATAAAGGATCATCTTTTAGCACCTTGAAAACCACCTTGAATTCTACCATTCATAGGAAGAGAGTAGGATGTGCTTTTGATACAAATCATCACCAGCTGAACAAATCTACTATGAATGTTTAAAGCATTAAGCAGATCTTCAACAAAATTCCAATCCACAAGATCATAAGCCTTACTGATATCAATCTTGATTGTACAGCGATGAGAAGTGTTTTTCCTCTTATAGTTCTTCAAGATGTCTTGGAGAATCATCACATTGTGAGCAATTGACCTCCTTTGGACAAAAGCACCTTGATTTTGATGAACCAGAGAAGGAAGGACTGTTGCAAGTCTAGAGCATAGCAGTTTTGAAATGCACTTGTATATCGTTGAACAACAAGCAATAGGCTTGTAATCTATAGCTTTAGCCGGATTCTCTTGTTTAGGGATGAGAGAAATCAATTGTATTATGAAATTCAGGTGGCATGAGCCTTGTCTCAAAGAAGTTAGAAACTGCAAGAAGTTAGAAACTGCAGCACAGATTTCTCCCCCTATAAAAGACTACATTTTCTTGAAAAAACCAGATCCAAACCCATTGGGTCCTGGTGACTGTATCAGGAATACTAAAAATCACTCTTTTTATTTCCTTATATGAGAAAGGTTTCAGCAAACCAAGTTGCTGATCTAAAGATAGCTTAGATCCTTGCTCAATACAAACCAAGTTTAATCTAGTTTTGACAGTACTATTGCTGCCCATATAGCTGCGAAAATGATTGAGAAAATGCTTTACAACTTCAGGAAAATTCTCATTAATCATACATTGGTCTGTCATGAATGTTGTAATTCTGTTTTCTATTTTTCCCTTCTTCAGACAAGCATGAAAATAAGATGTATTGGAATCTCCTTTTTGTAGTCAAGTAACTTTGCTCCTCTGTCTGAGAAACTTATGGTACATTTTCTCTTGAGTATCAAAATTAGCAGCTGCTATAGCTTCTTGATCCTGGTAATTCATGTCTCTCGGATGAGATTGTGCCTGATATTTAGCCTCACTGTAGCAATCTTTAGCTTCTTGATAACTTTTCCCAATATCACCAATCACTTCATGATTAAATTTCTTGAGGCAATGCTTAAATCTCATAAGTTTTAAGTAGACCCCTTTTAGTCCTCTAGTAGCCAACGATCTCTTCCAATTTTGCTCCACTATGGTCTTGAAATCGTGATGATCAGCCCAGAAATTGTAATACCGAAATGGTTTGATCCCAATAGCCTCTGTAGCTGTAGCTGAAACAACACAGGAACAATGATCTGAGATGACTTCCCAACCAAAACCAGCTGCAGTGTTAGGAAAGTGATCATGCCACTCCTCATTGACAAATACATGATCTATCTTGGAATAGATTCGGTTGGTGCCAGCTTGGTTGTTAGTCCAAGTGAAGACCGAACCATGACTTTTGAGAGCTACTACATGAGTCTGAGCTAACCATTGATTAGAATCAACCATTTCATTTTGCGTAATGAGATTCCCTCCATTTCTGTCACCAACATTAAAGACTGAGTTAAAATCCCCAAGAATTAACCATGATGAAACAGGAAATTTATTTTATATTATTACTACTATTGTTATTTTAATAACTAATTGTTCTTTGGTGATATCTTTATCCGACTCTTCCTCGCTTGAAGAGCACGGGGATGATATGTAGAATGTTAATCACCGTTTATGTGCCGAAAAAGATGCACTTCCTCGGCTCGTAGGCTATTAATGGCAAGACAAGCGAGAAAAAGCCCCTACTGGAATTCCAACAGAAAGCCTTGGTGATTTTTCAAGTAACGAAAAGGAGAGTTCTCAAATGATTTAAGGCTGTTCAAAATCCCTATATGATCTTGAAGCTGATTGTCCGAAGTCCTTTTTTGGATTACCCTTAGTTTGAGCTAGTAAATTAACTTCGAAACTACCTTAGAAAGTCGTTGGCACATATCATGAGTTCCCATCACTATTGCACAGTTCAAGTTCTTCAGAGGAAGGAAGCACATAAGATGACTTCTGCCTGCAAGAAGATTGGGAGTGACAAGGCCTTTTTAACAAACGGGCTGCCAATGATTGAGGGTGATTGTAAATTCTTCCCACTTGTTTTGCCAGCTTAGTCTAATCGAACAACGTGATATTATAGAAACCAAGTCCATCAGATTTGTGCTAACATAATATTTTCATTGAATAGGAAAGCATCTTTTAATTAAAACCTTGTGGCCTCCCCAAAAAGTTTAGACTTCCAACCAAAATGCTTATTCCTATAAACGATCAAAATGCGTATTCCAAAAGGCGTTCTCTAAATTTATTGCATAAGCTCTTCTCGTCTCTTTCAGCGAAAGTGAAACAATTATTTACTTTTCATGGCAAACAACCATATTCACACTAAAAATGGTAGCCAGAATGTAATGTTTGGGCTAAAATAAATAAGTGGCAAACTTTGAGAAGAATTTTATGTTTCACTTTATGGAGCTTCTTCCTTGAAATGAAAACAAATGTCTAACTTTTGGGAATAAAATAATAAACACAACGAAATCAACAATAATAAAAGAAGACAACAATTTAAGTTAAATTCATTAATAATTATTTTGTTTTTTTATTGATATAAAACCATTTTTACTTATATATATATGTTAATATATAAGATTGTCATTAGTTAAATTATTTAGGGAAATTATTGTATTAGTAATTTATACTTTTTTATCTTTTATCTTTTGTTTTATTTTACTTTTACTTATTTTAACATTTCAATTTTACGGTCTCCTTCTCTTTGTTTTCTTTAATGCAGTCCATGTTTTCTCTATTTTTTCTTCTGGTTCTCACTTCTCCTTGTTTTCTCCCTCTTATTTTTCTTTCTTACAAACCCTATATTTCTTTTGTCACTCTATTTTCTCCTCTATCCCATACACTCATTTCCCATTTATTGCTCGTGTATAAGCTTACAGCTGGGGTCATTAAGCTTCGTCTTTGCAACTAGAAGTTTAGTTGGGTAAATTAAGTTGCATTTATGATACTTTTAAATCAATATTCGCAATTTGAAATATGATATGCAACTCTATGCAACCATGACCGCTTAAAAAAGTTATAAGCTAATTTTATTATTTTGCAACTTATGCAACCTACTACAACATCAAGTGCAGCCCAATGCAACTTAAATTTACACAAGTCAAAACATGCAATCTAATCTAACCTGTTCATATGTCAAATACAAGCTTAATGCAACATATGCACCTCAAATGCAACTAAAACAATTAAAAAAAATATTGAAGCAACTTGAGGAACTTTGTATGCAATTAAAGCAACTTATAAAATATTATTTCTAAATTAAGATTACAAAGGTTGCATCAGGTTTCAAAAGATCAACAAAGATTGCAGAGGTTAATATGAAGGTTGTAGATGTTACATTGCAACAAATGTTGCATACCAATGTAACAAATGTTCCATTAGTTGCATATCGATAACTACTTCAAAGGATATAGAGGTTTCAAAAGAGATTGCATAGGTTGTAGAGATTTTAAAAGATGTCGCATAGTTTTGCAAATGTTGCAACACAAGTTGCAGATATTTTAAAAGATGTTGCAACCTCAAATAGAAACACATGCAACCCATTGCAACCTTAAATGTAAGTCAAATGCATCATAAATCAACCTTAAAATGCAAGTCCAATGCAACTTAAAACATTCTGAAGGAACCCACTGCAACCTCAAATGCAAGCCCATGCAACTCATGCCAATATAAAAACTCATATTCTAATTTCATTCTTATGCAACTCATGCAAACTCACATGCAAGTCCATGCATCCTTGTACAACCTCAATGGTTGTAGATATTGCGACAAAAGGTTGCAAATGTTTCAAAAGTAGTTGCAACAAAGGTTGAAGAGGTTGAATACATTGCAACAACCCCATAAACCTCAATTCAACCCATTTTTCCCAATCTAAAAAAATCATATGCAACCCTAAACAACTCGATGCAACCTAAAGTACCTAAAACAATTTAAAGAACCCAATGCAACCTAAAACAACCAACTGCAACTCACACAAGCTAAATTAACACATGCAAAACAATGTAACCCAATTCTTATGTCAAATGCAACTGAATGCAATTTCAAAAGTAACTTAAAGCAACCTAAATGCATTTTTGGAAAATTTAACAACTCATTTCAACTTCAAATGCAAGTACATGCAACTAATTGCAACCCATTGCAACTTAAAGGAACTCATGAAAACTCATATGCAACTCAATGCAAACCATGGCAACTTAAAAAAACTCATGCTAATTTCATTTGTATGCAACTTAAGCAACCTACTGCAATCTCAAATGAAAGCTTAATGGAACTTCAAGCAACCTAAATCAACTTTAAAAACTAATATTCTACTTTCATTCTTATGAAACTCACTCCAATCTCAAATGCAACCCCATAAAATCTAAAACAACTTTTAAAAACTCATTTTGAAATTTCATCCTTATGCAATTAATGCAACCTGAAATGCAAGCCGAATGCAACCTAAAGCAACAAACTACAATCTCAAATGCAAGCAATTGTAATCTAAAACGAACTCTTTTGCAAATTGCAAATTGCAACTGCCATATATAAGACATGCGAACACCATTAATAGAGGAAAGCCATGTGAACTATAACGTATTATTCATACATAGCACACTTTAATAGAGGAAAGATAAAATTAATTTAGGTTCAAACATATGCATTTGCTGCTATCCCTCATTCTCTTTTGTCCTTGGAGCTTGTATAATCTTTCACACTAATATATCCAAAAAAAAAGGAAAAATAAATAAAAATTGTGTTACATATATATATTGTTATGATTGGTTAATTACAAATAGTAAGTGTTAAAATACAAGCAAGGTATAAACACTTAGTAAAATTCACATAATGAAGATGTGAAATTTGAGCTTTATTTGTAGGCACTTATAAAATGCAATTTTGGGTCCTAAGTGATGCATGAGAGTATCTAAGGGTTCCTAAAAATTTTGGTAGCATTTAGAGCATTTTTAGGACATTTGGAAGTGTCCAAAATTAGAGAGGGTGGCGAGGCATCGCTTGATGCCTAGGGTTTCAAGAAACCCTAACAGGCAATGCATCACATGCTTTCAGGTGACGCATAGCCTACTGCAGTATGTGAAATTACGTAAAATGCTCATAATGACGTGTTTTTCATGTCTAATCCAATTAGTTAGACCTCATGATGCCTACTCTATATAAGGGTAAAAATAATGTTTTGGAAGACTTGATCACTCTCTCCAATCTCTCTCTACCTTCTCTCTAGCTCCAAGAATCTCTAGTTTTTCTCCAAGAACTCTCAAAGAAAGTGCTTGACTTTGAGAGCTGAAGGCTTGTTCAATCCCAATCCTCATTTCCTCCTAGAAAAGGCCTCAAGCATCAATGGTGGCTAGGAAATAGAGTATTAGGACAACATTCAGAAAAGTGTATAAGCATTGGAATTATGCTTTGTTTTGTTCTAAGGATTTGCTCAAAGTGGTGGTTCTACAAGGGTTTTCAAGGTTCAACAAGGTTGAAGAAGCTCATTCACCAACTTAGTTTGAAAAAAATTTCTCAATATTTTTTTAGTCTTTGTCAATAAATTTTTTGTGTAGATTCTAAATTTAGAGGTGGTGTTATCTCACTCTCCCCCACACATTCTAATACTCTATTATCTGAGATAGCATATCATGGAAGAATCTAACTCTTTTTTGGCATTGAAACTCATGACTCAAGACTTTGTAAGATTTGATAGGTTTGATGAGACTAACTTTCTTCGTTGGCAAGAAAAGATTAGATTCTTACTCACTACTTTGAAGGTTTTCTACATCTTGGACAAAGACCTAAAAGCCTTGGGAGAGTCAAAGGAAGATGATACTCAAGAAGTTGTCAAGGATTGAAAGAAGCCCGAAGAAGATGAATTGATATCTAGGAGTCACATCCTCAATGCTCTTTTGGATAGGCTCTATGATCTCTACACCAACACCAAAGAGATTTGGGAGGCCTTGGAAAAGAAATACAAAGCAGCAGAAGAAGGTACAAAGAAATTTCTTATTACTCAATATATGGAATTTAAGTTTCATGATAATAAACCCATTCTCCCTCAAATTCATGAGTTGAAAATTGTTGTGAATAAATTATCTACACTCAATATTATATTGCGGGAACAATACCTTGTTGGTTCCATTATAGCCAAGTTACCTCCTTCTTGGAGAGGCTATAGGAAGAAAATTCTCCATGGGAATGAGGAGATTACATTGGAGGAAATTCTCAAAGGAATTGGTAAGAACAAGGGCAAGGGTAAAAAACCCTTAGGGCCCAAGAAGAATGATGGGTAATTCAAATGTTCCAAGGGACTTTGATTTGTGTGTGGCAAGAATGACCACTTTGCTAGAGATTGTAGGTTCAAGAGGAACCAAAACAACGAGGCAAAAGTCAATTCAACCCAAGATGAGATCGTGGAAACACTAAGCGAAGTTAATGCCATTCATGGAAAGGTAGGTGGGTGGGTGGTGGTATGATACTTGTGCCACCATTCATGTTACCTATGATAGACATCTTTTCAAGACCTTTGAATCTTCAAAGGAAGGGCATGAGATACAAATGGGCAATGAAAAAAGGTCCAAGGTTGAAAGCAAGAGAACCATTGATTTGTTCTTCACATCCAGCAAGAAGTAACTACTCACCAATTTTTTGTATGTATTGGAAATGTGTAGAAACCTTGTGAATGGAAATTTGCTTGGAAAACCGGGAATCAAGGTTGTGATAGATTCCGACAAGCTTATTTTGTCTAATGATAATATCTTTGTGGGAAAGGGATATACTCGTGATGGCATGTTCAAATTTTTTAATTCAATTGACAATGTGAACAATAAAGTTTCTTCTTCTTCTTGTTATATGCTTGACTCAAATTCTATTAATTTGTGGCATGTTAGACTTGCACATATAGGATTTAGCATAATTAAAAAGGCTATCAAATGTGGATTAATTGATTGTGATAATGTTGAGCATGATAAATGTGAATTATGTGTTAAATCTAAAATGGTAGAGAAATTTTATTAAGTGTTGATAGAAACTCTAAGTTGTTAGATTCGATACATAGTGACTTATGTGAACTCAATGTAATGTTGACTAGAGGAGGAAGTAGATACTTTATTACTTTCATTGATGATTGCTCTAGGTTCACATATGTATATTTGCTTAAGAATAAAGATGAAGCATTTGATGTGTTTAAAGTTTATAAAGCGAAAGTTGAAAGTCAACTAGAAAGGAAAATTAAAGTGCTTAGAAGTGATAGGGTTGGTGAATATTTTTCAAATGAATTTAACTTGTTTTGTGAAGAGCATGAAATAATTCATGAATGTACAACCCCTTATACTCAACAACAAAATGGTATAGCGGAGAGGAAAAATAGAACATTTATTGAGATGATTAATGCTATTATATTACATTCTAAATTGAATTTTAGATTGTGGGGTGAAGCCTTGCTATCCGCTTGTCATATTTTGAATTGTATTCCCATGAAGAAAAACAATATCTCTCCATATGAGTTATGGAAAGAAAAAAAACCAAACATTGGCTATCTTAAAGTGTGAGGGTGTCTTGCTTATTGTAAGAGCACCGATAATAAAATGACCAAGTTGGGTCCAAGGGCTATAAGATATGCATTTGTGGGTTATGACCAAAATAGCAAAGATATTAGACTTGGAGTCTAATGTAATAATTGCATCAAGAGAGGTTTAGTTCTTTGAGAACATGTCATGCGATGACAACAAGTTAGAGCCAACTCAAGCTAGAGAGCCTCAAGAGTAGACTCCTAAAATAGTTGGTAAGCAACCTCAATTGTCTAGAAGGAGACAAAGACTCAAAGAGTTGGGATCAAGTAAGAAGTTTTCTCAATTAGAAACACTATACATTATTGATGGTGATAATGAAGAAGTGTAACGACCCAAAATCACTAATATGGCTTAAGGGTCCTGATTAGTGTGCCGGGAGGGCATAATTAACTTAGGAGTGAATTTAATGATTTTATGCATGCTTGTATGATTATGTGAATGTAAATGTGGTTAAGTGTTATATCTGTGAGAACCACATTATTATGTGGGTAGATTTGTAGTGAGAGACTTGAGGCGATCCTAAGAAGCTAGATAGCGGGAAAAGTCACAACGGGGCTTAGTATTTGACTTTGGATAAGTCAGGGGTATCTTAGGTATCGGGTAGTTGTGTTAGACTATCGGGTTATGGAAATAAATATATGGAGATATATTTGAGGTTAGGAAGTCTAGGCGGCAATGTTGGGGGAAATTTACCGTACTGCCTTCGGGGACGTTTCTAGCACCCCGAGCCTCGGGATTGACTTAACGGGATAAATGATAGACTTAGTTAAATAGAAACTAGTGGACAAGAAAATTAGACCGACTCTTTTTCTCTCTCCCTCTTCTCTCTCAAGGAAACTAGGAAAGACACAAGAAAAACAGAGAAAATTTGGAGGATTTGAGCTGGGATTTCAGAGGATTTCAGTGGGGATTTAGAAGCTTAGCTCAAGGATTATTCAAGGAACATTTAATCAAGGCCAAGGTGAGAATTAAATTGTGTTTTTGAGGTTAGAAACTCTGAGTTTTTCTGAGTAGGGAGGTAATTGTGATTTTGATGTTTAAGGTTGAATTGAAGCTAATAGCTTGGGAATTAACTTGGATTTTGCTTAGAGAAGTGGCTCAGCAGAAGAGGTAAGCTTCAATTTGTGAATTAGAGGTTCAAATTCGATTTCCCAGAAGTTAGTTTTGTACCCGAAAACCTATATCTGAATATTAATGGAACCCAATACCTTGGTTGTGATTAGGTGTTAAAGCTAGGGCTCGGGAAAGGATCGTGCTCGAGGGACGTCGCTTGTAATTAATAAACGAAGAAGTTAAATGTAAGAAAACTGCACCCAGTTGTATATTTGTAATGGGACTAAGGGCTCCCTAGTATGTATGCTTGAAAGAATGGTATTATGCCATGTAAATAGTAAACCAACGACCTAAGCGTGCCAAGGTTAAACTAGCGCACAGGGCGTGGCTCGGCCACTGGTAGCCGAGGACAGCTTATTATGCACTAAGCTCGGTTTAAGCGGGCCAGAGTGAGTGGGTTAAACAGAGGGTGCGGCCTAAGTTGTCGGCCCTGATTATTGTGTATTTGATTATTAATGATGTTTACTTGTATCTTGGAATATGAATACATGCTATAGGGTTACCATGAGTATTGAGTGTTTTAACATGCTTTAAAGGGTTAATTGTTTGCTGATATTGTATGTGATGTGTATTATGTTTTCTTGCTAGGCCTTAGCTCACGGGTGTTGAGTGGTGCAGGTAAAGGCAAGGGCAAACTTGATCAGCCCTGAATTGGAGAGCTCTGCAAGCGGAATGTACATGACCAGCTGCTCAGCCGCCATGGTTGAGGTTTAGGCAGGGACGCGAGACCCAGAAATGTTCATTTTGCCTTAGTATGGCTTACAGTTGTCTGTATTTTGGGGAGTCTATAATTCAACTTTTAAACTCTCTTTCTTTTGGGATCCCATGTATATAACTGTTTAACTATATAAAGTGAAACTTTTGGGTCCAAAACCTTTTTAACCCTAGCTCATACATGTTTAGTGACACATTTTTAAATTAATGGCTTGATTAGCAAGTCTTGCACCTTTATAAGTACACAGTGTAGCGGTCTTGGCTATCCAGGACGTTACAACTTGGTATCAGAGCATCCTAGGTTTAAGGGTTCCTGAAGACCGACTGGACATGTACATTCGCTGCTAGAGACAAGCTCGATTCAGGGTTTGGTAATGTGTATATGTGTTTATATGCCTATATGTCTGAAATGAATTATAAATGCTGTTATTCATTGGATTAATAGGAAGCATGAGATACTGATAGGGCCTGGCCCTTGATTGTTGTGTGAGAATATTGAGGCATGTTTATTAGCATCGCCGTGCATGTAATTGAATACTTGGATGATTAATTGTATATTATGCATAGATGAATGTCTGTTTCATTACTATTGTGTGATGAGATTAGAGGCATGCTTATTAGCAGCCGGTGCATGTGGATGGATGCCTATATGTTGATTGTTTGTGATTGGTTATGTTCCATTGATGGATTTTGGAGAAGTTTTATTTTGCCCTGTCATCATGGTCTGACTGCCGAGTCGTTGATTGCAGATTGACTTGGATAGCTATGCGTCCAAGAAAATCTACGCGACTAGCCGGCACTAGGTCTGGGACCAGGGGTGATGACCAGGGCCAGATTCCTTCGCCAGTCCCTGAGAACTGGCAGCAGCTTATGGCAGATATGCAAGCTCGATTGCAGAGCAAGGATGAACAGATTTGCTTACTGCGACAGCAAGCTCCATTGGGGAGTGCTGCCCCTATTGTACCACCTGCAGTGGTACCAGTTGTGCAGTCAGGAGAGGTTGGGAACAGATGGGAACCGTTGTATGAGCGGTTCAGGAAACAGCAGCCCTCGATCTTTGAGGGTGGACCTGATCCATTGAAAGCCGAGCAATGTCTAACCATGATTACTACAATTTTGGATTTCATGAGAGTAGAGGGGCATGATAGAGTGGCCTATGCCACTTATATGTTGAGAGAGGATGTCCGCATCTGGTGGGAAGTGGCATCGCAAACCAGGGATGTTACCGCTTTGAGTTAGGAAGGCTTCAGAGACTTGTTCAGTCAGAAATATTACAATGTTGCTGTCTGGGCAGCAAAAGTTAATGAGTTCATGGGTTTGGTGCAGGGCAATATGACCGTTACTGAATATGCCCTAAAATTTGACAGGCTTGCAAAGTTTGCACTAGATCTTGTGCCTACTGATGCTGCTAGGCAAGATAGATTCATCAGGGGGCTTAATGCTATGATAGCCCGGGATGTCAGAATCACAACGGTACCTGGAGGAACAACTTATGCCTAGGCCGTTGAGAAGGCTCTTACCGCTGAGGAAGCGGAGAACAAGATATGGAGGGAAAGTGTGGTGAGGCGTTAGGGCCGCAGAGTGGTGCCTCCTTATTCAGGGACAAGTAGGGGCGGAGGCCCCAGTGACTTCAAGAGAAAGGCTCCTGACACTTCGACCGCTGCTGGTCCTGATAGGAGGGGTCGGGGTGGTCAGGGTGGCCATCAGGGTGGCGGCAAGGCATGGCGGACCTATTCGGAGTGCCCGAGGTGTAGAAGACGCCATCTGGGCGAGTGTCGGGCCAAGGCTTGCTTTGTGTGTGGAACAGTGGGGCATCTCAGGAAAGACTGCCCAACAGTGAAGAACGGTGAAGCAGGGAAGGTGGATAGCTTGACTCCAGCTCGAGTATTCACCTTGACTCAGGCAGAGGCCGAGGCTAGTCCCTCGGTAGTGACAAGTCAGCTTTCTAGCGCTGGCTCTCCTTTTACTGTATTGATTGATTCTAGTGCTACACATTCCTTTGTTTCTAGTAGAGTGATTGATACATTGTGTAGACCTAGTGAATATCGGACCGCAGGGTTTGGGACTTTATTGCCTACAGGGGAACTGGTAGTTTCTAGGAGATGGATTATGGCATTGCCAGTGATGGCTGATAGTAGGGAACTTTCGGTGGATTTGATTGAGTTAGATATGGAGGATTTTGACATGATTCTAGGGATGGACTGGTTGGTGAGATATGGGGCTACTATTGACTGCAAGAAGAAGATGGTGACTTTTGAGCCTGAGGGCGAGGATCCTTTTGTCTTTGTGGGTGCGGTGTCTGGACCCCACGTACCCATGATTTCAACGTTGAGAGTTAGAGACTTGCTGCAGGGAGGATGCATAAGTTTTCTAGCCAGTGTAGTGGATACTACTAAGGTTATGCCGGCAGTGCCGGTAGAGACCAAATTGGTGTGTGAGTTTTTGGATGTATTTCCTAAGGATTTACCAAGGTTGCCGCCGCACAGGGAGACCTAGTTTGAGATTGAGTTAGCACCAGAGACAGAACCAGTATCAAGGACACCATACAGAATGGCACCTGCTGAGTTGAAGGAACTAAAGATACAGTTGCAGGAGCTTCTGGATTTGGGGTTCATCAGACCTAGTTATTCACCATGGGGCGCTCTAGTGTTGTTTGTTAAGAAGAAGGATGGGACTTTGAGGATGTGTATAGACTACCGAGAACTAAACAAGTTGACCATAAAGAATAAGTACCCTCTACCAAGGATTGATGACTTGTTCGATCAGCTGCAAGGAAAGAAGGTGTTCTCAAAGATTGATCTACGATCTGGTTATCACCAGCTGAGGATCAAAGATGAGGGTATACCGAAGACGGCCTTCCGGACGCAATATGGGCACTATGAGTTCTTGGTCATGTCTTTTGGTTTGACCAATGCCCCGACATCTTTTATGGATTTGATGAACAGGGTGTTCAAGGACTTCTTGGATCAGTTCATCATTGTCTTCATTGACGACATCTTGGTATACTCCAGTTCATAGGCAGAGCATGAACAGCATCTCCGACAGGTTTTACAGAGATTAAGGGAGCATCCGTTATATGCCAAATTTAAGAAGTGTGAGTTTTGGTTGCCAGAGGTGCCTTTTCTTGGGCATATAGTTGGTGCCGAAGGGATTAAGGTGGATCCGTCCAAGGTGGATGCAGTGAGAGATTGGCCGAGGCCAAGGAACACCTTGGAGGTGTGGAGTTTCCTTGGGTTGGCGGGTTATTACAGACGGTTCGTAGATGGGTTTTCAAAGATTTCTTCACCAATAACAGAGTTGAAAAGGAAGAATCAGAAGTTTGTTTGGTTAGAGAAGTGTGAGAACAATTTTCAGGAGTTGAAGCGATGACTTATTTCTGCACCTGTGCTGAGTCTTCCTTCGGAGGAAGGAAAGTTTGTGGTTTATTGTAATGCATCGAGGATGGGATTGGGCTGCGTGCTGATGCAGAATGAGAAAGTTATAGCCTATGCATCGCGGCAGCTGAAGGGGTATGAGCAGCGGTACCATACTCATGATTTGGAACTAGCGGCAGTGGTATTCGCACTGAAGGTTTGGCGGCATTATTTGTATGGGGAGAAGTGCGAGATATACACTGACCACAAGAGTTTGAAATATTTCTTCACTCAGAAGGATCTGAACATGAGACAAAGGCGTTGGCTGGAGCTGGTTAAGGATTATGACTGTGATATCCTCTACCACCCAGGGAAAGCCAACGTGGTGGCGGATGCACTAAGCAGGAGGGGCCCAGGGCAGTTGTATAGTTCCATCTAGATCTTGAAAAGATTAGCTGATGAGATGGTTAGAGCAGGGATAGAATTGGTGGTAGGCCAGTTGACCAATATCACTCTGCGGTCGACCCTGCTAGAACGGATTAGAGAAGGACAGTTGGTAGACGTTCAGTTACAAGAGGTTAGAGAGAATGTCTTAGCGGGAGTAGCTAAGGACTATTCTATTTCTGAGGATGGGTTGCTTCGGTATCAGGGAGGATTTGTGTGCTAGATAATGCAGGGATAAGACGTGAAATACTAGATGAGTCTCACACTACGCCATACTCGCTTCATCCGGGTACCACGAAGATGTATCAGGATCTGCAGACATTATACTGGTGGCCCGGGATGAAGAAGGATGTGGTTGAATATGTGGCCAAATGTTTGACGTGTCAGCAAGTGAAGGCTGAACATCAGCGACCAGCGGGATTGCTACAGCCTCTGGGCATTCTAGAGTGGAAATGGGAGGATATTACAATGGATTTCGTGGGAGGTTTTCCTAGAACAGTTGGGCTTCATGACTTGGTGTGGGTGATAGTGGACAGATACAGCAAGTCAACTCATTTCCTTCCAGTAAGGTCGACATACACTGTAGATCAGTATGCAGAATTGTATGTGAGGGAGATAGTTCGTCTCCATGGGGTTCCAAAGTCTATTGTGTCTGATCGAGATCCTATCTTTACCTCTAAGTTTTGGGGAGCTCTGCAGAGAGCTATGGGGACTCAGCTGAAGTTTAGCACAACTTTTCATCCTCAGACTGATGGACAATTTGAGAGGACGATTCAAGTGTCAGAGGACATGCTTAGGGTATGTGTGGTTGATTTCGAGGGGTCTTGGAGTTAGTACTTACCGTTGATTGAATTCTCATATAACAACAGTTATCAATCCATGATTGGAGTGGCTCCTTATGAGATGTTATATGGGAGAAAATGTAGGTCACCCATACATTGGGATGAGATGGGTGAGAGGAGGTACTTAGGACCAGATATGGTTGAGAAGACTAATGAGGCTATTGAGAAGATTCGAGCTAGAATGCTTGCTTCGCAGAGTAGACAGAAAAGCTACGCTGATCCTAAGCGTAGGAATGTGGAGTTTCAGGTTGGGGACCACGTGTTTCTGCGAGTTTCACCATTGAGAGGAGTGAGGAGGTTTGGAGTAAAGGGCAAGCTGAGCCCTCGGTTTGTTGGACCTTTCGAGATCCTAGAGAGGATTGGACAGGTGGCTTACAGGTTGGCCTTGCCACCGTCGCTGTCAGGAGTTCATGATGTGTTCCATGTCTCCATGTTGCGGAGGTATGTATTAGATACGACGCATGTGCTGAAGTATGAGGACCTAGAGTTACAGACAAATTTGTCCTATGAGGAGCGACCAGTTCAGATTTTGGATCGGAAGGACATAGTCTTGCGGAATAAGACAATTCCGTTAGTGAAAGTATTGTGGAGAAATAGCAGGGTCGAGGAAGTGACCTGGGAGTTAGAGTCAGAGATGCGGGATCAGTATCCCGAGCTATTCAGGTAAAATTTAGAGGTCGAAATTCTCAGTAGGAAGGGATAGTTGTAACGACCCAAAATCACTAATATGGCTTAAGGGTCCTGATTAGTGTGCCGGGAGGGCATAATTAACTTAGGAGTGAATTTAATGATTGTATGCATGCTTGTATGATTATGTGAATGTAAATGTGGTTAAGTGTTATATCTGTGAGAACCACATTATTATGTGGGTAGATTTGCAGTGAGCGACTTGAGGCGATCCTAAGAAGCTAGATAGCGGGAAAAGTCACAACGGGGCTTAGTATTTGACTTTGGATAAGTCAGGGGTATCTTAGGTATCGGGTAGTTGTGTTAGACTATCGGGTTATGGAAATAAATATATGGAGATATATTTGAGGTTAGGAAGTCTAGGAGGCAATGTTGGGGGAAATTTACCGTGCTGCCCTCGGGGACGTTTCTAGCACCCCGAGCCTCGGGATTGACTTAACGGGATAAATGATAGACTTAGTTAAACAGAAGCTAGTGGACAAGAAAATTAGACCGACTCTTTTTCTCTCTCCCTCTTCTCTCTCAAGGAAACTAGGAAAGACACAAGAAAAACAGAGAAAATTTGGAGGATTTGAGCTGGGATTTCAGAGGATTTCAGTGGGGATTTACAAGCTTAGCTCAAGGATTATTCAAGGAACATTTAATCAAAGCCAAGGTGAGAATTAAATTGTGTTTTTGAGGTTAGAAACTCTGAGTTTTTCTGAGTAGGGAGGTAATTGTGATTTTGATGTTTAAGGTTGAATTGAAGCTAATAGCTTGGGAATTAACTTGGATTTTGCGTAGAGAAGTGGCTCAGCAGAAGAGGTAAGCTTCAATTTGTGAATTAGAGGTTTAAATTCGAGTTTTGCATGGCTGGTTGGGTGTTTTGAAGTTCTTGAGTTTCAGAAATTGAAAGTAGGATTTCAATGAGTTTTAAGTTAGGTTTTCAGTTGAATTAAGTTGTTAGAGTCATTCTAAAAGTGTTGGGATTAATTGGTTTTGAATTAGGAAGCTTTGGGATGATTTCGGGTAAGGTTTAGAGGTTGAAAATGGTGGAATTTCTGGGCACGAAGGGAAGGGCCGCGACTCTGTTCTAGAGCGCTGCGGCCCTCGGATGCAAAGGAGCCAGGGAGGCTCGACCAGGGGTAAGCGCCGCGGCGCCCAAAGGAAGGGCCGCAGCGCGTGTCTTCTTTTAGGGGTGGCCTTGGTTCTGTTTTAGGGTAGGGCTGTGACTAAGCTTCAAGGGCCGCATCCCTTAGGTGTGTACTTGAACATTTGGGGTTTTAAAGCACGGGAATCTAGCCTAGAGTGCTCGGGATCGATTTCACCACCGTGCTTGGTGGAATTCGATTTCCCGGAAGTTAGTTTTGTACCCGAAAACCTATATCTGAATATTAATGGAACCCAATACCTTGATTGTTATTAGGTGTTAAAGCTAGGGCTCGAGAAAGGATCGTGCTCGAGGGACGTCGCTTGTAATTAATAAACGAAGAAGTTAAAGGTAAGAAAACTGCACCCAGTCGTATATTTGTAACGGGACTAAGGGCTCCCTAGTATGTATGCTTGAAAGAATGGTATTATGCCATATAAATAGTAAACCAATGGCCTAAGCATGCCAAGGTTAAACTAGCGCACAGGGTGCGACTTGGCCACTGGTAGCCGAGGACAGCTTATTATGCACTGAGCTCAGTTTAAGCGGGCCGGAGTCAGTGGGTTAAACAAAGGGTGCGACCTAAGTTGTCGGCCCTGATTATTGTGTATTTGATTATTAATGATGTTTACTTGTATCTTGGAATCTGAATACATGCTATAGGGTTAACATGAGTATTGAGTGTTTTAACATGCTTTAAAGGGTTAATTGTTTGCTGATACTGTATGTGATGTGTATTATGTTTTCTTACTGGGCCTTGGCTCACGGGTGCTGCGTGGTGCAGGTAAAGGCAAGGGAAAACTTGATCAGCCCTGATTTGGAGAGCTCTGCAAGAGGAATGTACATGACCAGCTGCTCAGCCACCACGGTTGAGGTTTAAGCAGGGATGCGAGACCCAGAAATGTTCATTTTGCCTTAGTATGGCTGACAGTTGTCTATATTTTGGGGAGTCTGTAATTCAACTTTTAAACTCTGTTTCTTTTGGGATCCCATGTATATAACTTTTTAACTATATAAAGTGAAACTTTTGGGTCCAAAACCTTTTTAACCCTAGCTTATACATGTTTGGTGACACGTTTTTAAATTAATGGCTTGATTAGCAAGTCTTGCACCTTTATAAGTACACAGTGTAGCGGTCTTGGCTATCCAGGACGTTACAAGAAGTTACTTGGAAATATTCGAAACGACATTCGAAACATAGAAGATGATTCGAAAACTTTCAAAGAAGCAATGTCCTCAAGAGACTCCGCTTTTTGGAAGGAGGTAATTAATAATAAAATGGATTCAATTATGTCTAACCACACTTGAGAATTGGTTGACCTTCCAAAGGAGTCCAAACAAATTGGGTGCAAATGAGTATTTAGAAAGAAATATCATACCGATGGTACCATACAAACCTTCAAGGCTAGGCTAGTATCCAATTAATTCAAACAAAGGGAGGGAATATATTACTTTGACACATATGCATCGGTAGTAAGAACTACTTCTATAAGATTGTTGTTTGCCTTATCATCTATATATATCCTTTATGTTCACCAAATGGATGTCAAAACTACATTCCTAAATGGGGTTCTCGAGGAGGAGGTCTATATGGAACAACTGGAGGGTTTTGTTCTTCAAGGAAGTGAACATAAAGTGTGTAGACTTGTCAAATCATTATATGGTTTGAAACAAGCTCCAAAATAATGGCATGAGAAGTTTGATAAACTTATTATTTCTAATGGATTTAGATACAACAATGCAAACAAGTTCTTATACTCTAAGACTTGTGGTGACTATGTCATACTGGTGTGTCTATATGTAGATGATATATTTATTTTGAGTAATGACATGAAATGGATAATAGAAACGAAAAGGTTTCTATCTTCTAACTTTAAAATGAAAGACCTTGGAGAGCTGGATACCATTCTAGGTATCAAAGTTAGAAGGAATAGTGAGGATTTTGTGTTGAGTCAAACCCACTATGTTGACAAAGTGCTTGACAAATTTAGTCATCTCAAAATCAAAGAGGAATATACACCATTTGATTGAAATATGATGTTTGAAAAAAATGAAGGAAGAGTGGTGGCTCAATTGGAATATGCAAGCACAATAGGAAGCAAAATGTACACCTCTCATTGCACAAGAGTGGATATTGTATATGCGGTTACTAAACTTAGTAGGTTTACTAGCGATCCAAGTATCAAGCATTGGAAAGCTATTGAGAGAGTTTTTGGTTATCTTAAGGGTACCAAAGAGTATAGTCATCATACAAACTTTCCAAAGATACTTGAAGGATATTTCGATGCTAATTGGATATCGGGAGTTGGAGATAATCTCTCCACCGCCGGTTGGGTGTTTACTCTTGAAGGAGGTGCAATCTCATGGGGTTCGAAGAAGCAAACTTATATATCACACTCAACCATGGAAGCAGAGTTTATAGCTTTAGCGAAAATCGATAAAGAGGTCAAGTGGCTTAGGAATCTCATGATGGATATTACTTTAACTGCGGATATGGTATCAACAATTTCAATATATTGTGATAGCCAATCCACACTTGCTAGAGCATATAATAGTGTGTATAATGGAAAGTCTAGACATATTAGTCTAAGACATGAATATGTGAGACAATTGATTCAAGGTGGAATCATATCGATCTCATATGTTATGAAAAGTGAGAACTTAGCGGATCCATTTAGAAAACCTCTTGTGAGAAGGCTAGTAAGTTCCACTTCCAAAGGGATGGGATTAAAACTCCTAGAATAATAGATTCACCAATGATGTCAACCCAATTCCCAACTTGTACAAATCAAGGGAAAGAGTTCATTGGGTAAGAACAAGTCATTGATAAGTGAATAGTTTCAATACTAAAACTTATGGTGAGTTCCAACATAGATGGTTAGTGCTGGTTGCTACAGAGTTAGAGTTAAGCCTAGGGATTTAAATGAAGTTTAGTTGAGTGTAACAAGTCTCTATAAAGGTAGCAAAGATTTTGTAAGAACTTCACCTATGTGGACTTAGAGGTGGTGCTGCCTCTCATGAGAGTTGGAATTTCTCCTCGAAAAGTTCATGAAGAGATGAGGACATGGCCATGATAGTGCTAAGCGAGAAAGTGGGAAAACAAAAGATGCGGTGGAGGTGTGTGAGGTATCACCGATTTTATCATAAAGAATACTTGGTTCAAGCTTTTAAGCAACTAATGATTTCGATAGGACCTTGTGGTATTTTCACTAAGTTAAAGTTCAAAGCGAAAGGCACTTTATTTTATGCATCAAAACTGTTTTAAGCTAGAGAATGGGGCTTGTATTTAACCAAGTAGGGGGTTGTTATGATTGTTTAAATACAAAAAGATAAGTGTTAAAATACAAACAAGGTATATTAGTGAATTTTACATAGTGAAGAAGTGAAAATTTCAATTGTAGGCACCTTAAAAATATATTTTTGGGTCCAAAGTGATGCATTGAAGTATCTAAGGGTCTCCAAAAAGTTTGGTAGCATTTGGAGCAATTTTTGGACCTTTGGAAGCGTCCAAAAAACAAAGAGGGTGGCAATGCATCACCACCCAAATGGCATAACATCAATTTTCTTGTAGGTGATGTATCTACCTGCATGCGGGCGACGCGTCGTCTACTGGAGTCCATACAAGTTGCGTAAAATTGCTCTAAATGACGTGTTTTACAAGTCTAATCCTATTGGTTAGACCTAATGACAATTATTACTCTATATAAGGGTCAAAATAGAGTTTTTAGAAGACTTGATCACTCTCTCTCTCTAGCTCCAAGAATCTTAAGTTTTCTCCAAGAACTTGTATAGAAAGTGCTTGACTTTGTGAGTTTAATGCTTGTTCAATCTCAATCCTCATTTCCTTCTAGAAAAGGCTTCAAGCATCAATGATGGCTAGGAAATAGAGTATTAGGACAGCGTTAAGAAATGTGTATAAGCCTTGGAATTGTGTTTTTCTTTTTTTCTAAGGATTTTCTCAAAGTGGTGGTTGTACAAGGGTTTTCAAGGTTCATCAAGGTTGAAGAAGATAATTCACCAACTTGGGTTTGCATAATCTTTCTCAATCTTTTTTAAGTCTTTATCAATAAATTTTTTGTGTAGATTCTAAATTTAGAGGTGGTGTTATCTCACTCTCCTCCAACAGGTTCTTGATTCGTTCTATCAGAGCTGAGAGCTCTTCGTTCGCTCAATCAGAGCTTATGAGTAATTCATTCATACAATCAAAGCTTATGAGCTCTTCATTTGTTATGAGCTCTTCGTTCATTCAACTAGATTTTGTGAGCTCTTCGTTCATTCAATCAGAGCTTGTGAGCTTTTCATTCGTACAATCAGATGATGCATTTCCCCTTTTTCTACTTGACACGTCATTAGGGGAAATATTCCCTTACAATTGCCCCTCGTCTTCAGGCATTACACTCAGTGAAATAACCCTTAGTGCATATTGTATGAAGTCGACTAATTTCTCTCTTTTTTTGTTTGTTTATTCCACTCTTCACTTTACTTTTTTTCTTTGCTAACACCTCAAATTTATTATACATCATTTCAATATGACACTATCAATCAGGAAGGAATTTTTTTTCCTATTATTTAACTGTCTCTTCGTTTTCTTTCAATTTTTAAAAAAAAAAATACTCATCATTATCGGAGGATTGCTCCCTTAGTAGTTTTGGACTTCATTAATCGCCAATCTTTTCCTACATCTTTCTTAAAATTTTACCATGGGTGTCAAACGATCAACTAAGCCTGTAACACCCTGGATATCCAAGACTGTTACACAGTGTATTTAAATAGCGCAAGACTCGCTAAACGAATCATTTGGCCATAAATGTGTAACTAAACGAGATTAACGACTTAGCGTTTGGACGAAAGAAATAGTCATTTTATTAAAGTGTTAAGTTCGTGCATGGGTTCCCAAAATAAACATTTACAGTTCCAAAAGGGGTAATTACAACTCAAAAGTTACAAATAGTCGACCTAAGCGAAAAAATAGGGTTGGAACCTAGTTCCTCTGAGAAACCCCGACCGTGGTGGTCGAGTAGCCGCATATGTACACGTCGCCACCGAAGCTCTCCAACTCATGGTTGGTCCAACTTCCCTTTCCCCTTACCTGCACCACATAGCACCCTTGAGCCAAAGTCCAGAAAGAAAACTTAAACATGTTCATAAGTAGTTAATAACATTTTACAGAATCATAATAAGCATGTCTAGCATTAATAAACCTACTCATGCATGCATTCTATTAAGATAAATGACTACAACGTCATATCGGGGCTCGATGCCCTAAATAAATGATAATTAAGTCATATCAGGGCTCAGTGCCCTAGGATATGGGATGAATACGTCACCCCCGGGCCCATTACCCTATCCTTTGTATTGTTAGGAACTGTTTCTAGTGCGCAACGAAAATTGCGGTAATGGTAGCATTATATAGTACAAATTTTATTTTCATATAAACAAATTTATATGAGGATCGTTTAATATGCAATATGTTAATCAACGAAATATGTATATGTAAAATTGGTACGAAATTATTTACCTCTTGTAGCCTATCAAGAGTCCTTGAATCTTTTCGTATATAATTCAATCTTCCTATCATCGCTAGAGTACTCACACCAAGATCTTCCAAGACGTTCACTACACCTCAAGATGTGGGTGGGCACATAGAGAACAAGAATAAAATTTGTGAATCAAAAGTATTCTCAACACATGAGACTCTTGATTATAGGCTAGAGAGAAAGGTTTATCTTTTGTGAGAAAAATGTTGATAATTTTTTCTTATGCTTTTTCTTAAAAAAAAAACTTCTTTTCCTATTTTCTATCATATAGAATATATAGGTATTATAATCATAATAATAATAAAATAATAGTGATCATTTTAATAATAATAATAAATAAATGATAATTAAAGACAAATTCTTACATTCTATTTTAAAACCTTTTTCAAAATATGTTATTAATTAATTAAATAAAAGAAAAAACCAATAACTGATCACTATCAGTAGTGGTACATGCATAGGGCATGCATAGGGCAGTCCATGAAACCCTATGTGTGTATTACTTCCCTAAAATAATGGGATTTGATTTTTCATACATATTTATTTTAATTAATTAATAATTAGAAATTCAAATAAGGTATCATCTTTTTAAGGAAAAGATAACAATTCAAAATTCAAAAATTTGAATTTTCATTATCATCTTATTATTAATTAAATAAATATAATACTCAAAACCAAGTTTGACTATCCATATTTATCCTTTCTCACTTAAATAAAATAATTGATTAAAATCAATTTATTTTATTTATATACAATTTTAAAAATTGCATTAATGCAATAATAAATTGTGCAACTTCAATTATCACATAATTGTATATTTATCTCGAAGAATAAATATTCTTTCAAATAGCCCATTCACAGTTTGACCCTTGTATCAACTCTTATCTTGAATAGTGTTGATAAAGCTGCCTCGGAGACCTATGGACCAATAATTCCAAGTTCCATTAGATAATAGATTATAAACCTAAACTCTTTAATTCAATAATTATATTTTATTAATCGCATGATTATTCCACTATAAATATGACACTGCACTCTTGAGAATCAAAGACATATATTTACAGAGTACTTTATTGTAACCATAAAGTGTCCATTGATATAATCATTACATACAAATTAATCCTCTATTGGTGATTCATAATTAAATGGGAATAAAATTACCATTTACTCTTTTAATTATATCTTGTTTCCTAGTGTACCATTGACTTCACTAGTGAAGGTTAATTCATAATCTGATTAAGAATTTGACGTCAATAACCTTTTCAGTTCTAAGAGCCAACCCAATAGGAAACCATCATTTAATCTATAAGAAGGTATAGATTCCATATCTGTTAAGCTATGTCCCCAGCCATATACATCATTGAGTCCCCAAAACAATAGTTCTTAGCCTGATCATTCTGACAAACCGTGACACATGAATCAAATGATCAAATGACATATATATAAGAGTTCATAGTAACATCAAGATTAAGATTAGTTTGTATATGATCATCAATGGATGTGTTTTATAATACTACGAAACAATATTTAAAAAAGTATTATCAAATTACATATGGTCCAATTCTATATACTCGCAGCATGCAAAGTACCTCCACTAAAGTGTCCTACTACACCAGTAACCCAGATCTAGGTCACATGTATTCATAATACTAGTGGACCGTACTAGCAGTAATTAATCTAAAGATTCCACAACTTTATTTTACTACGAACTATTTAAATCCATTATCTCAATCTCGATCCTTTCATACCAATATGAGATTGAGACCACATAGATGAACTTGGAAATTTTCTGATATTTACTTAAATATTATTAACAATAATATAGTACATAAGCTACATATACACAATAATTCAATTCATTTATTTATTTCATTAAAACCATTGTCAACTATAATTGCTTTAAGGGCACAATTCCCAACAATCTCCCACTTGCCCTAAAGCAAATGAGGCATTTCCCTCAACCCCATGCTTCTTACATGCCCTGAAAAGATTTAATAGATAAAGTCTTTGTGAACGGATCTGCAAGATTACCTTCAGAGGCAATCTTCAAGACAGTAACATCTTCACGGTTGACTTTCTCTCGGATCAAGTGATATTTCCTCTCGATGTGATTTCCCCTCTTGTAACTTCTAGGTTCCTTTGAATTAGCTACTACCCCACTATTATCACAATATAGAACAACTTCCTTATCCATGCCTTGAAGAACTTCCAGATCAATATAGAACATTCTGAGCCACACAACCTCTTTAGCTGCTTCACAAGCTGTTATGTATTCTGCTTCCATGGTGGAATATGCAATACTAGATTGTTTAATCCTTCTCCAAACTACAGCTCCTCCTCCAAGTGTGAAAACTGATCCAGATGTCGACTTTTGACTATCTTTGTCTGATTGAAAATCAGAATCAGTATATCCAGTGGGGTTTAGGTCTCCACATGAATACACAAGCATGTAATCTCTAGTATGTCTGAGATACTTGAGAATATTCTTTACTGCTGTCCAATGACTCAATCCAGGATTGGATTGATAACGACTGACTATCCCTACTGCATAATAGATGTCAGATCTAGTGCACAACATTGCATATCTTAGACTGCCTACCGTAGAGGCATAGGGATACTATCTCATGTCCTCTTCCTAAGCTGTTTGTGGACATTGTTCTTTAGACAATTTAACTCTTGATCGGGTAGGCATAGTGCCTTTCTTGGAGTTTTGCATGCTAAGGCGTTCTAGCACTTTATCAATATAAGTTGTTTGAGACAGTACCAAAACTTTGTTCTTTCGATCTCTACAGATCTGAATTCCCAGAAAATATTTGGCTTCTCCCAAATCCTTCACTTGAAATTGCTCAGCTAACCATTTCTTTACTTTTGATAATGTTTCTATATTATTCCCAATGAGTAGAATAACATCAACTCAAAGAATGAGGAATACCGAAATCTTATCTTTGATTTATTTGTGAACACAAGGTTCATCAAAGTTTTGTTCAAAACCAAACATTTTGATTGTTTCATCAAATCTAAGATTCCAAGATCTTGAAGCTTGTTTGAGTCCTTAAATAAACTTAAGAAGCTTGCAAACCTTTTGCTCTTGACCTTTAATTTCGAACCCTTCTGGTTGAGACATGTAAATGGTTTCGTCAAGATAGTCATTCAGAAAAGCTGTTTTAACGTCGCTAAATCTCATAATCCATGCAAATAGCTATGGATAAGAGTATGTAGAAAGATTTAAGCATGGTCACAGGTGAAAACGTTTCTTCATAATCAACTCCTTCTTTCTGTGTGTTGCCTTTTGCTACTAGTCTTGCTTTGAAAGTCTCTACTTTCCCATCTGCTCCTCTATTCTTCTTGAATATCCATTTGCAATCATTTTCAGGTGGATCTTTAAGAGTCTAGACAGAATTGGAATACATCGATTCCATTTCAAGGTCCATGGTGTTTAGCCATTTTTCTTTGTCAGAATCTTCCATTGCATCTCTTTATGTCAATGGATCATCTTTGTTTATGTCAAACACAAGCATCTGAACTTCATGCACATAGCGAACTGGTTGTTTACCAACCCTCCCACTACGACAAAGCTCTCCATTGTTCTGACTAGAACTAGCGATATCCTCTGGCTGTCTTTCATTTGCCACTGCTGATGATTGGTCTTGTTTATTTGAGACCATTTCCTCAAGTACAACTTTACTTTGAGGTTTGTGGTTATTTATATAGTCATGCTCCAGAAAAGTAGCATTTTTAGATACAAACATTTTGTTATATGTGGGACTATAAAATACACCGCCTTTTGTTTCTTTGGAATATCCTACAAACATGCACAGTTCGGTGCGTGACTCTGACTTCCCAGTCTTTCCTTTAAGCACGTGTGTAGGACAACCCCATATATTGAAATGGAGTAAACTAGGTTCAGTACTGTTGACCCTCGAATTGGTTAACGACACAGAGTCAAGTAAAACGATGGAAAATGAGATGAATTCAAGATGAAAAGATAAACGACACAAAAGATTTATAGTGGTTCGACCCCAATCAAATGGTAATGACCTACGTCCACTTAGTGTTCTTATTGATATAAAATCCCAAGAATTGTGATCAATGAACTAGGGTTCACGAGTTTCACAAGCTCTCGGATGAATACAATTATGGTGCATAAAAACACTCTATTTCTCTCTTAGAATTCTGAAGTTCAAAAGAAAAAGTGTCCCCTCTCTTGAGCCCTTTGATTCTTATTTATAGGCTCAAGGAGTTCTACTTGGGCCAATGGGCCTTAATTACATTTAATACAGGCGTATCTAAGTAATAATGGAAATTACAATTAATACATAATTACAAGATTACATATCTGAAGGAAATAAATGAAAATATGCGACCAGACTGGTCGCCCATAATTATGTTGTCTGATGAGCCAATTCTCTTCTGGTTGATGGTCGAACAGACCATACTTACTTCAACTGCCACGTGTAATTCACATGTAGGCCAATCCTGCCACATCATCAGGTAGTCCATTTTTGGGTAAACAAGTACCATTCCATAATTCCAATGGTGTTTTCTGAATAGACTTCGATTGGACAACATTGAGTATGTACAGAGCACATTTTATTGCATAACCCCAGAATGTCAAAGGAAAAGATGAGAAACTAATCATCAACTTAACCATGTCCAACAAGGTTCTGTTCCGTCTTTCTGAAACACCATTTTGTTGTGGCATTCCAGGTGCAGTGAGTTGAGATTGAATACCATGCTCACGTAAATGGTCCTCAAATTCATAATCTAAGTACTCTCCACCTCGATCTGATCGAAGCACTTTTAGTGATTTACCTAATTGCTTTTCAACTTCTACTCAGAATTCTTTAAACTTACCAAAAGTTTCGGATTTCCTTTGCATTAAGCATAGGTAACCATATCTTGAATAATTGTCAATGAAAGTGACAAAATATTCATAACCTCCTCTAGCTTGGACATTTAATGGACTACAAACATCTGTATGTACAAGTTGAAGTGGTTCTGTGGCTCTTAAACCTTTAGTAGAGAATGGTCTCTTGGGTCATTTTGCCTTCTAGGCAAGATTAACAGACAAGGAGAGAACCAATAGATAGTTCTCTTAAAGGACCATCCTTTGTTAGTCTATTAATTCTGTCTAAACCAATATACCCTAATCTCAAATGCCACAGATATGTTTCACTATCAGAATCTGTCTTTTGTCTTTTAATAGAACTGAGATTTGCAGTTTTAAATAATTCAGAATTATAAACATGCTCAACATTGGGCCTAACTTGTAACGTCCACCTTAAGACTTTGCAGAACAAATGTCAAAACTGTATTTCCAAATAACTATCAAATTATTATTAAAAGAGATATTAAAACCTTGTTCATGCAATTTTGATAAGGAAATCAAATTTCTAGAAAATCTAGGAATAAAATAAACATTGTCCAACACAATGAATTTATTATTATAAAAAACTAGGCGAGCTTTTCCAACTGCAGCTGCCAAGATCTCCTGCCGACTTCCAACTCTCATGGTCACCTCTCCATTAGCCAGCTTCCTCGGAGTACTAAGATTCAGAGAAGAAAAGCAAACATGTTTTGTGGCTCCAGAATCAACTATCCAAGATGAAAAATCACCTTCCACTAAACAAGATTCTAAAACAAGTAAATCAAATTTACCCTTCTTTTTGTCTTTCAATTCAGCCAGGTACTTAGGACAATTCCTTTTCCAATGACCATCAACTCCACAATGAAAGCATGATCCTTTAAGTGCTTTCTTTTTGGAGTTCTTTGCAGAATTATTCTTCTCGAAAGACTTGTTGGTCTTCTCTAGTTGTTTCTCCTTTTTCTTGTCCTTTCATTGGCCACCCTTCCTTTTCTTTGAATTTCCATTTGAAGTGGAAGGCTTGGTTTCAGTAACATTTGCCTCCTCAACCTTAATGGAACTTTTTTTTAGAGACTCAAAAGTTTGCACCTCATTCAACAGTTGGGTCATGTTGTACTTCAACTTGTTCATAACATTGTTGGTAGTGAATGCCACAAAAGCTGGTGTGAGAGATTCAAGTATCACACTTACTTGAGTTCTCTCATCAATGGTTGCACCATGGATTTTTGCATCGTGCAATATGTTGATCATGTCTAGGACATGTTCTCTGATAGAAACATTTTTCTTCATTTTCATATTCATCAAGCTTCTAGTAGCATCGTGTCCGCACTTATCAGATTGTTGGCCAAACATTCCTTGTAGAGATTCCCAAATCTCATAAGCTGTTTCAACAATTTCAAACTTCTTTCTGAGCACATCGCTCATACTAGCAAGCATATAACATTTGGACTTATTGTTAGATAAGATCCAATTGTCATAATTTTCTGTAGCATTTTTGGCAGCAGTGATAGCAGGAACCTCAGGACATTCCTCATTTAGGACAAACATGTGGTTTTCACATATCAAAAAAATATTCATGTTCGATTTCCATTTTATGTTGTTATCACCAATCAATTTCTCATTAGCAAGAAAAGAAGTTACAAGGTTTGGATTGGACATAATGCTGAAAAATAAATAAATAAAATATAATGAATTAATGCATAATAAATACCAGTTTATATTTGGAATAGTAAACATAATGCATGAATGCAACACATAAAATAACAAAAAAAATAGTTACTAGCCCACGATAGATTAATTTGACCAGCCTTGGGGTAGGTAAGACTAATTACAAATTAACCTTGAGACAAGATCTCAGCTCCATAAGTGAAAACTTAAAAACTCCTTTTTCTCTGTTGACTTATGAATTACCGTTAGTTTGGTAAAGATGTACTAGTCGTGCTTGAAAGCCCAGATACATATTCGGAGTGTAACACATTATTTTTCGATTGATGACTTAACTCAAGAGTGTGCCTTAGGGTTAGTCAAACTTGAAATACATCACTGATCTTATTCTTGTAGGAGAAGATAACCTTGAGATAAAATAAACATATTCGGAAGCCTTTCCTTCGGGAGGCCGCAAACGGAGGCAACACGAGGCCCTTCCTATGTCTCTTGGTGTTCTATCAATAATGGAGACCATGAGACTTATTATCATAATTCCTTCTCCCACTCACTATTTTAAAAGAATGTGTTTTTTCAAAATCAATATTTTTCAATTTAATTGTAAAACTAATAAATAAATAATCATGCCCTAGATTAATTTTATTTTGTTTTTTTTAAGTAGAATACCATTTAATTTAATAAAAAATATATTAAATAAGAAAATAAACAACTTTTAAATTCTATTTACCATCTTAACTAATTTAAGACTAAATTAATTATACGAGTTATCAAATAAAAACATATAATCAACCCTAAGCATGTTTCTAAAAAAATTAGATGCATGCTTGATATGTACTGTGTGGGTAATATGTATGGCATGTTATAATGTATGATAAGATATTAAACAATTTAATCATGTTCAAGCAAATAAATAAATGCGGGTTGGGCGCTTTTGGTATTTCTAGAAAATTACAACACTTGCAAAAAAATACACAAAAAAGTAATTAAACTAACTAAGGCCTATGAAGAGCAACTCCTTTGATCTTGGACCTTCTCTTTTAGTCTTTGGGCTATTACCATTTTAATTTTGAATTAAAAATAACCTTTTGATTATCTTAAACAATTTAAAGATAAAACAACTAGATTAACTTTTTAATTCAACTTGGGGTTTTAATACCCAATTAGATATTTTGTCCCAATTTGAATTTGGGCTTTTAAACAATTAATTCAAAATAAAACACTTTTAATTAGGGATTTAAATTTGAAATAAAAATCCCAATGGATAACTACCTTTAGTGCTTGGCTGACCCTAGGGGCGGGCACACAAGCTTTGGGCTGTGGCTGGCGCACACGGGCTGGTGCGCAAAGGCACATACGAGCTAGTGAGAAGGGGTGCAGAGGTGCGCACGGAGCTAGGCGTAAGGGCGAGCGCCATGGGTGTAGTCGGGGTAGCGGCTTAGGCCTCGGGGTTCGTGCCTGGGGCTTGGGCCATAACAGAATTTATCCAGAAATTTAAAAAAGAATAAATTACAAATTCCTATGCCCCAAAATGGCTTGCAATTTTTGTATATCTAGAACATTTAAGAACTTTTCATGACCCAAAAGCACCATGAAAACTAACCCATAAGAACATCAACAATTCACACATAAACATCCATCCATTCATATATTACACATAATATAAAAAATGCATATGATACCCACACAATAATTAATATATACAGGGATTAAAGATAGCTCTGGTACAATTGTTAGGAACTGTTCCTAGTATGCAACATAAATTGCGGTAATGGTAGCATTGTATATTACAATTTTTTTTCATATAAATAACTTTAAATGAGGATCCTTTAATATGAAATATATTAATCAATAATATATATATATAAAATTGATACAAAATGATTTACCTCTTATAGCTTATCAAGAGACCTTGAATCTTTTCGTATATAATTCGATATTTCTATCATCGCTAGAGTACTCACACCAAGATCTTCCAAGATGTTATCTTCACCTCAAGATGTGGGTGGGCACATAAAGAACAATAATAAAATTTGTGAATCAAAAGTATTCTCAACACATGAGAATCTTGATTATAGGCTAGAGAGAAAAGTTTATCTTTTGAGAGAAAAAAGTTGATAACTTTTTCTGATGCTTTTCCTTGAAAAAAACTTCTTCTCCTATTTTCTATCATATAGAATATAGGTATTATTATTATTATTAGTATTATTATTATTATTATTATTATTATTATTATTATTATTATTATAATAATAATAATAATAATAGTGATCATATTAATAATAATAAATAAATGATAATTAAAGACAAAGTCTTACATTCCATTTTAAAAACCTCTTTCAAAATGTTTTATTAATTAGTTAAATAAAAGAAAAAACAAATAACTGATCACTATTACTAGTGGTACACGCATAGGGCAGTCCAGGAAACCCTGTGCGTGTAACATTTCCCTAAAATAAGGGGATTTGATTTTTCATACATATTTATTTTAATTAATTAATAATTAGAAGTTCAAATAAGGTATCATCTTTCTAAGGAAAAGATAACAATTCAAATTTCAAAATTTGAATTTTCATTATCACCTTATTATTAATTAAATAAATATAATAATCAAAACCAATTTTGACTATCCATATTTATCCTTTCTCACTTACATAAAATAATTGATTAAAATCAATTTATATTTCTATACAATTTCGAAAATTGCATTAATACAATAATAAATTGTGCAACTTAAATTATCACATAATTTTATATTTATCCCGAAGAATAAATATTATCTCAAATAGCCCATTCATAGTTTAAGCCTTGTATCAACTCTTACCTTGAATAGTGTTGATAGAGCTGCCCAGGGACCTATGGACCTATAGTTCCAAGATCCAATAAATAATAGATTATTAACCAAAATTCTTTGATTCAATAATCATATTTATTAATCTTATGATTTGTAACGTCTTGGATAACCAAGACTGTTAAACTGTGTATTTTAAAATAGTGCAAGACTTGTTAATCAAGTTGTTTAAACAATAATGTGTTCCTAAAGTCAACAATTAGGTTAGAGTTAAAAGATTTTGATCATAAATGGTTGATTTTCATTAAAACATATGTTTGGTACATGGGATCCCAAAAATAGGGTATAAGTGATAATTTACAACTCTCAAAAGTTAAATACAATCAAAAGCCACTCTAATGGAAAAATACAAGTATTAGGGCTCTTTCCCTGTATTCTTCCTCGGCCGTGGAAGACGAGCAACTGATTATTTACACTTCGGCCCCAGAGCTCTCCAACTCATGGCTGGTCCAGTTTTCCTTTGCCTTTACCTGCACCACATAGCACCCGTGAGCCATGGCCCATCAAGAAAACCATAAATAACAAGCGCATATAACAATAATAATATTCAACCAGTCTTAACTCAATCAGTTCATTCATTCAACAGAATTCAAGCATATAACTAAACAATAGTAAACACATCAACTCATACACATATCGTAACCAATTACACAAATGCTCAGGGTTGGCACACTTAGGCTGAGCCCTCTATTTATTTAGCTGACCCCGACTCACTTAGGTCGAGCTGCGTTCAGTACGCTTATCATCAGCCCTGACACTCTTAGGCCATTCATTCTCATATACATAACAATATTATAATTACACAATATGCATATCCAATTATTGGGAACCTTAGTCCCATTCACAATCACAAGAGAGAAAATAGAATGGTCCCGAGCACGATCCTTAGTCCTGAGCCTTGGCGATAAACCTAGTCACAGTATCAATGGGTAACCATCAACTTCTAATCCAAATAAATACATAGGAAATAACAGCTAGCCTCCAGGACCTTGATTTCTACTAAATCGGGTAGTAGAAATCGTCCCAAGCGTTTAGGTTTGATTTCCCGAGCCTCCCCAAACCTTAAAACTAATTTCCCCATTGCAGGTCGCGACTTGCCCTTGAGGGTCGCGGCCTGCCCCTTAGACAGAGTCTCAATCCCCCTCTGATGGGGGACACGGGTCGCGACGTGTTCTCCTTCGAGTCGCGACACGCCTGGCGAACAGAGGCTCCCAGTTTCCAAAACTTATGCGGGCGGCGACGCCTGATGAACAGGGCCGCGACTCGAGCCCCTAAACCCAGAAAATCCTCCATTTTCTCAACATTTGTCCTCGAGCCTAACCTCAATTCACATCTTAAACCAACAATCTAACCTGGATTTAAGCCTAGAATTCTTTTGGTCCAAACATTATATCTAGCTCATAATCAATTCTTACTCTTATTAAATGCTCAAATTCAACCAAAACCAGCTAACAACTAAGACTCATGCAAACTCAAATCTTAACATGGTTTCAACAAAATTTTAGAGAAACTAACTTGAATTCTTACCTGAATTGATGGTCTAAAATTCTCAAAAACCTTTGATTGACCTTAGCCTTGCTTTCCCCTAGCTCAAACCAGCCCAAAACCTTTAATTTCCTTCTGTTTTTTCTTCAGCTTCAATACACAAGGAGAGAGAGAGAGCTGTGATTTCAGAACACTTGGGTAGTTTCTGGCTGAGTCTAGAGTTACCCCTGGGTTAATTCTAAACACAAAAAGACCAAATTACCCCTTGAATCACTTAGCCCTCTACTTTGTTCTAGGGGTTAAAATGGTCATTCCGCCTCCGTTCTCCTACTAATTCCTCAACTATTCCTACTGTTAAGAAATTAACCCCATCATGTCTAATTAATTGCCAAATATTTATTCGTTACCCAATAAACCCCAAAATATTTTCTAAATTCCCAAAATACCCCCAGGCTCCCCCGAGCCGGGTATTAAACCCCATTGTGACTATTTCGCTAATTCGTTCACTAGGACCCTCTCGAGCCATATACTGCAAATATATCCACATAATAATGCAATCTCAACCATATATCAAATACAATCACATTTATGCCCTTAACATGCCAAAATTACAAATATGCCCTTTGTTGACCACGATTTTGGCCAACGACGAGTAGACGTAAAAATGACAGTAAGCCTTGAATAGAAAATAATGACACAAATAATTTTATAGTGGTTCAGCCCCAATTTTTTGGTAATAGCCTAATCCACTTGGAGTTGTGATATATGTAGCCTACACTTAAGATCAGATGAACTCAACCAACTTAGTTTCTTAAGTGTAAGTAAGAAAATACAAAGTTTCTCTCTCTAAGTTCTCTCAGAAAATGCCCCAAAGAATCCCCAAGTCAGAGTCCCAAGAAGAAGGATTCAAAACGTCTAAAAGTCTCCAAAAGATCAGATCCACTAAAATGATGCCATGAGATCTTTATTTATAGGCTCATGGACCATACATGAAAAATCTCTCATTTTGACGGAGTCTCCGGTTTATTTATCCAACTTTGACTAATAAATGAATTTAAAATATAATGATATGGATATTACTTTGGGATATCTGAGAGATTCGTGCGGTAGTTACAGGTGATTCTGGCTGAAGTCGTTACTGAGGTTGTAACGACCCAAAATCACTAATGAGGCTTAGGGCCTTGACTAGCGTGCCGGGAGGGTATAATTGGTATATATGAATGTTTAAATAGTAAAATGTGTGACTATGTGGCATGCATGATTAATATGATTATATGAATATGTTATATGTATGTTGATAAGTATTAGATATGCATGTGGGCCCTTTATAGCTTATAAGGACATATTTGTAATTTTTTCCTGTTAAAGGCATAAATGTGATTATATGTGATAAATTATTGAGACCATATTATTATGTGGATATATTTGCAGTATATGGCTCAAGACGGTCCTAGTGAGCGGATTAGCGAAATAGTCACAACAGGGTTTAATACCCAACTCGGGGGGAGCCTAGGGGTATTTTTGGGAATTTATAGGATATTTTGGGATTTATAGATATTGAATAAGTATTTGGAAATTAAATAGACTCGACGGGATTAATTGGTGAATGTTAGGAACACTTGAGGAATTAGCGGGAACCGGGAACTAAATGACCATTTTACCCCTTAGTACCCTTAGAAGATTATAGGCTTAAAATGGCATAATGGTCTTTTGTTTAAACAAGGGATATATTTAGTAACACTCTTAGGAATAGTAAGAAAGTGGTGGAATACTCTCAACTCTCTCTCCATCTCACGATTTATCTCTCTCACTTGTGCTTGGAAGTTGAAGGAAAAACATAGAAGGAGGGTTAAGGTGATCAAGTTTAGGGACATTCTGTGGGGAAATCTTGAGGAATTCAAGCATCAAACTAGGGAATTCAGCTGAAGAACTTGGGGGTTTAAGCTCATGAGTAGGAGGCAGAAATTTTGTGGAGATTCAACAAGAAATTGAGGTTTATCGCCAAGGCTCAGGACTGAGGATCATGCTCGGGACCGTTCGTTATCGTCCGCTCGGAATTCAAGGTAAGAAAACTGCACCCTTGTGTGGTTATGAATGGGACTGAGATTTTCCAATTATTGATTGCCTGTACTATGTGTTGGTAAGATTAATGTGATATACATGATTGACCGCCCTATGGGAGCTGGGGCTGACGGTAAGCGTACTGAGCGCAGCCCGGCCTAAGCGAGCAGGGGTCAGCTAGATCAATAGGGGATCAGCCTAAGTGTGCCAACCCTGATTATATGAGAACTTGAGATTATGTGTTTATCATTGATTAATTGAATATTCGTACTCTGTTTTATGTTTAAATGAGATAAGCTTGATCGAATACTCTTATTGCTACATGTGTTTGTTGTTTTTGGTTTTCTTGTTGGGCCTTGGCTCACGAGTGCTACGTGGTGCAGGTAAAGGCAAAGGGAAGCTGGACAAACCATGACTTGGAGAGCTCTGGGGGCAGAATGTACATAGTCAGCTGCTCGACCGCCACGACCGAGGAAAAGTACAGGGACAGAAGCCTGAAACTTGTATTTTTCCATTAGAGTGGCCACTGGTTGTATATAACTTTTGAAAATTGTAAATTTATCTCTTAACCCTGTTTTTGGGATCCCATGTACCAAACATCTGTTTTAAAGAATATTAATCGTCTACGATCAAAATCTGTCAACCCTAACTTGATTATTGACTTTAGGTTCACATTTTTGTCCAAATGGCTTGATTAGCAAGTCCTGCACTATTTCAAATACACAGTGTAATGGTCTTGGTTATCCAGGGTGTTACAGCTTGGTATTAGAGCAACCTAGGTTTAAGGGTTCCTGAAGACTGGCTGGACATGTACACTCGCCGCTAAAGATATGCTCGACTCGGGGTTTTGTAATTGTGTATATGTGATTATATGTTTAAATGTTTGAGTGAAATATAAATGCTTTAATCTCTATGATTAATAGGGAGCATGAGATACTTATAGGGCCTGACCCTTGACTGTTGTGTGATGATAATGAGGCGTGCTTATTAGTATTGCTGCTGCATGTGAATGAATATTTGCATCTTGATGGCTTATGTGGATTGAGTTTCAAGGGTGGACTATGGAAAGATTGTTAACCTGTCATCCCTGACCGCCGAGTCATTAATTGCAGATAAACTTGAATAGCTATGCGTCCAAGGTAATCTATACGGCTGGCTGGCACAGGGTCTGAGGCTAGAGATGATGATCAGGGCCAGAACCCTCCACCAGTCCCTGAAAACTAGTTGCATATACTTGCAGACATGCAAGCCTGGTTACAGAGTCAAGAATAACATATTAGCCTCTTGAGACAACAGGCTCCGTCAGGGAGTGCTGGACATATTATGCCACTTGTTGTGGCACTAGTAGTACAGACACCTGACGTTGGGAGCAGGTGGGAGCCACTGTATGAGCGGTTCAAGAGACAACATCCTCCAACATTTGAGGGAGGACCAGATCCACTAAAGGCTGAATAGTGGATGAGTTTGATCACTTCTATACTGGATTTCATAAAGGTTGAAGGTAATGATAGGGTGGCCTGTGCCACCTATATGCTTAGAGAGGATGCCCGTATTTGGTGGGAGGTGGCATCACAGACCAGGGATATTTCTACTTTGAGCTGGGATGGGTTCAAAGATCTGTTCAACCAGAAGATTTACAATGTTGCCATCAGGGCCGCGAAGGTAAATGAATTTACAGGGCTGGTTCAGGGCATACGTTTGATAGGTTGGCAAAGTTTGCATCAGACTTGGTGCCTACAGATATGGCCAGACAGGATAGGTTTGTTTGAGGGCTCAATCTTATGATAGCCTGAGATGTGAGGATTACATCAGTACATGGGTAGACGACTTATGCCCAAGCTGTTGAGAAGGCTCTTACCCCTGAAGAGGTAGAAAACAAGATCTGGAGGGAGAACACTGCGAGACGGGATGTTCGCAGGGTAGTGCCTCCATCCATAGGTTTTGGTAGGGGTGGAGCCTCAGTGATCTAAAGAGGAAGACCCCTGACACTTCGACCACAGCTGGTCCTGATAGGAGGGGTTGGGGTGCTCAGGGTGGCCGCCAGGGAGGTGGTGAGAAATGGAGGAGTTACCCAAAATGAACGAGGTGCAGAAAGTGCCATTTGGGTGAATGTCGGGCAAAGACTTGCTATTTGTGCGGGGTGGTGGGACACCTCAAGAAAGACTGCCCAACAGCGAAAAAGGTGGAACTAGGGAAGGTGGATAACTTGACTCCAGCTCGAGTGTTCCCCTTAACGCAGGCAGAGGTCGAGGCTAGTCCCTCGGTAGTGACAGGTCAGCTTTCTAGTACTGGCTGCTCTTATACTGTATTGATTGACTCTGGTGCTACACATTCGTTTGTTTCTAGTAAAGTGATTGATAGATTGTGTAGACCTAGTGAGTATTATACTGCGGGGTTTGGGACTATACTGCCTACAGGGGAACTGGTAGTTTCTAGGAGATGGATTAGAGCACTACCAGTGATGGTAGATAGTAGGGAACTATCAGTAGATTTGATCAAGTTGGGTATGGATGATTTTGATATGATCTTGGGGATGGATTGGCTGGTCAGATATGGGGTTACTATAGACTGCAAAAAGAAGATGGTGACTTTTGAGCCCGAGGGAGAGGATCCCTTTGTTTTCGTGGGTGTTGTGCATGGACCCCACATACTCGTGATATCATCATTGAGAGCTAGGGACCTATTACAGGGAGAGAACAGAGTAGTGCTCGAGTTCTTGGATGTGTTCCTTGAGGATTTACCAAGACTACCGCCGCACCGGGAGATTCAGTTCGTTATCGAGTTAGCGTCGGGTACAAAGCTAGTGTCGAGGGCACCATATAGGATGGCTCTGACGGAACTGAAAAAATTAAAGATACAGTTACAAGAGCTTCTTGACTTAGGGTTTGTCAGGCCTAGTTTCTCGCCTTGGGGTGCTCCAGTTTTGTTTGTGAAGAAGAAGAACAAAAATCTGAGAATGTGTATAGACTACAGGGAACTGAACAAGTTGACCATCAAGAATATGTACCCTTTACCAAGGATCGATGACCTGCTCAATCAGCTGCAGGGAAAGACAGTGTTCTTGAAGATTGATCTTCATTCTGGTTATAACCAGCTGTGGATCAAGGACAAGGATATTCTAAAGATGGCCTTCTGAATGAGGCATGGGCATTACGAGTTCCTAGTCATGTCATTTGGTTTGACCAATGCCCCAGCGACATTCATGGATTTGATGAACAGGGTGTGCAAGGACTTTCTAGATCAGTTTGTGATTGTCTTCATTGACGACATCTTGGTTTACTCCAATTCAGAGGCAGAGCATGAGCATCATCTCTGACGGGTCTTGCGGAGATTGAGAGAGCATCGAGTGTATGCCAAGTTTAAGAAGTGTGAGTTTTGGCTACCAGAAGTGACATTCCTTGGAAACATTGTTGGTGAAGATGGGATTAAGGTGGATCCAGCTAAGGTGGAGGCAGTGAGAGAATGGCCGAGGCCAAGGAACGCCTCAGAGGTTAGGAGCTTCCTTGGATTATCCGGTTATTATAGATGGTTTGTGGAAGGGTTCTTGAAGATTGCTGCACCGATGACAGAATTGACACGAAAGAATCTAAAGTTCTTCTGGTTAGACAAGTGTGAGAATAACTTCTAGGAATTGAAGCAACGATTGATTACTGCTCCGTTGTTGAGTCTTCCTTTGGAGGGAGGGAAGTTTATGGTATACTGTGATGCATTAAGGTTGGGGTTAGGGTGTGTGCTGATCCAGAATGAGAAGGTTATTGCTTATGCATCATAGAAGCTAAAGGAGTATGAGCAGTGGTACCCTACCCATGACCTAGAGTTGGCAGCGGTGGTATTCACACTGAAAGTTTGGTGACATTATCTGCATGGGGAGAAGTGCAAGATATACAACGATCATAAGAGCTTGAAGTATTTCTTCACCCAGAAGGATCTGAATATGAGACAGAGGCGTTGGCTGGAGCTGGTAAAGCACTATGATTGTGATATCCTTTATCACCCAGGGAAATCCAATGTAGTGGTAGATGCGTTGAGCCGTAGAGGCTCGGGACAGTTGTTTAGCTCAGCATAGATATCGAGAGAGTTGTCAAAGGAGATGTTCAGAGCAAGGATAGAGCTAGTTATGGGCTGGTTGATCAATATCACTTTACAGTCGACCCTTCTGGAGAGGGTAAGAGAGGGCCAGATGGTTGATTCATCATTGCAGGAGGTTGGAAGGAATGTCTTAGCTGGAGTGGCTAAGGACTATTCCATTTCAGAGATTGGTTTGCTACGGTATAAAGGTCAGATTTGTGTACCCACCAATATGGATATTAGACGAGAGATATTACATGAGTCCCACACTACATCGTACTCACTCCACCTAGGCACCACGAAGATGTATCAAGACTACGAACATTATATTGGTGGCCTGGGATGAAGAAGGATGTGGTGGAGTACGTAATAAAGTGTTTGACCTATCAGCATGTGAAGGCTGAGCATCAATAACCAGTGGGTTTGCTACAACCTTTGGGTATTCCTGAGTGGAAATGAGAGGATATTACCATGGATTTTGTAGGAGGTTTACCCAGGACAGTGGGGCTGCATGACTCGGTGTCGGTGATAGTAGACAGATACACCAAGTCAGCTCACTTTCTGCCATTGAAGACAACCTATACTGTGGATCAGTATTGTTTACCTAAAAAATGGCTCCTGATGACGTGGCAGGATTGACTTACACGTGGCGGTTTCAAGTGAATGAATCCTGTTCGACCATCGACCAGAGAGTTATTGATTTATCAAGCCTCATGCTTAGGTACGACCAGTCTGGTTGCATACTTTCATTTATTTCCTTTTGGATGCGCAATCTTGTAATATTTGCATTAATTGTATTTTACTTTATTACCTTGATACGCAAGTCTTAATTGTAATTAAGGCCCATGAGCCCATGTAACCTTCTTGAGCTTATAAATAAGAATCAAAGGGCTCAGGGAAGGGACTTTTGATGTTTGGAACTTTGATCTGTGTACTTAGAGAGAAGAATATAGTGTGATTATTCGCCGAAGTTGTAATCTTCCCAAGGCTTGTGAAACTTGTGAACCCTAGTTCATTGATCACAGTGTTGGAATTCAATATCAATAAGAACACTAAGTGGACGTAGGTCATTACCATCCAATTGGGGCCGAACCACTATAAATCGTTTGTGTCGTTTGCTTTCCATTTGATTTTTCTTATTGTTTTCAATTCATTTTCTATCGTTTATCTGACTCCATGTCGTTGATCAATTTGAGGGTCAACATTTTGGTGCTTTCATTGAGAGATTAATAAATCACTTCAAGAATATCAAATGGCGAAGACTTCCAAGAAGATGGGTCAGATTGCTGGCGCTGCATCCACCCAGCCTCCTCCACCAAATGTGGCTGAAGATGAGCCACAATTGGACTTTGAAGAGGAAGAAATGGATTCTGAAACCCTGAGGATAACACTGAGTGTATTGCAAGAGGAGTTGGCCAATCTGAGGGCCAATCAAGAGAATGCGGCTGAGACGTTAGCATTGCAACAGAGGGAAATTGAGCGCCAACGCCAAGAACTGAATGAGCGGTAGGCAGACATGGACCACCAGCAGAGAGATGCCACTAACGCCCTAGAAGTAGCCATTTAGTTGGCCCGGGGGCAAGCTGCACCAGCTTCTCAACTGGATCAGCCACCAAACGCACCACCACAACGGGCCCCAAACCCGAGTCCTCCGCTTCAGTCAGTGAGTCCTCAAAAGCCGGAGCAACCACCTGTTGCTCAACAGGATATCCCAATTCAGGATCCTGAGCAGAAGCCATCTTCTCGCGCTGGTCGAGATAATCCCCAGCGTCAAAGGAAGAATAGGGCAGGGCAGCCTCCCCAAAGCCCTAGACACCGAATTGCTGATGAGCCAAATCCACCGAGTAGGGGCAACATCCTTCTGCCAACAGAAGGTACACCGAGTCAGGCTCTGCGGTCAGGGGACCCCCACGACATGATAATGTTCAGGGACCTACCGACCAACGCAGGCCTCCCCCTAACGCTTGGGAGGTGCCAGCTCGAGGGGGGAACAACGTGACCAGCCGGTCGTGCCATAGTCGGTCACAGTTCAGGGACGGCCATGACTATAATGAAGCTGACTCTAGGAGAAGGAACGCTGGTCGAGGGCGATAAGAAAGAGGTGGAGAAAGGAATCCCCCACCAAGAGAAAATAGGCCTGCGAGCTAGAACGCTGGGGGGCAGCCTAACGCCTTTGATCGGTTGGGCGACAGTGAGCAAAGGTGCAGAGATGATGACTTAAGGGACGTGCTCAACGACATGCGCGAAAGGCACGATGAGTACGCCCCTCCAGCACCAGTCGCCCCAGCGATCCCAGACGCTGTACAGGCCCAGATCGATGTATTAAACCAGGTTGTCCAACAGTTGGTAAGGTGCCAGACATCCCATATCGAGTATGATCAGAGAAGAGGCACTCTGTTCATACAAAGAATAGCCGTGGCAGAAACCCCCAACAAATTCAAGATGCCAGTATTACCAAACTTCGATGGGTACGGGGACCCAGTATCTCGCGTGAATAAGTTCGAGATACAAATGGACATCCAGAAGGTGTCGGATGATGCCCGCTATAGGATCTTTCCGGCCACCCTATCTGACACTGCTCAAGAGTGGTTTTTTTAAATTCCCTCCTCCTAGCATAGTATCATGGGAAATGTTCGTGAAGGAATTCTACGGGCAATTTTACGTTGGTCGTGTGCACCCAACTGAAGCCAACCAGCTGGTCAAAATACGTCAGAAAGAGGGAGAATCCTTAAAGGAGTACGTCCAGCGGTTTATGCGAGCAGCAGCGGGGGCTAAAACAATGGGCGATGAAGGAAAAATGATGGCCCTTACTACTGGAGTAAGGCACCATTTTCCCCTCTAGAACAACTTAAGAAAGAATGGGGTGAAAAGTACCCAGGAGTTTCTTGATCGAGTAGATCGATACATTGAGCTCGAGGACGCGATTGCCAATGAGGGGAAATTGCCTGCGAAAGACAAGGGACCAAAAGAAAATCCCACTAAAGCCTGCAATGGGTCAGATAAACCCAATGGAAACGGAAAAGGCAACGGGAATGGTAAAAACGGTGGAAAAAGGGCAAACGCTGAACCATCAACTTCCGAAAATAAGCGCCCTAAAGGCAACAGATACGAGCCAAGGTTCACCAACTACACGACCCTTGTCAAGAGCAGAGCAGAGGTTAACCATGCGACCAGCACCAATGTCCCTTACAAGCGACCGGTGCCAATAAGGAAAGATATCTCTAAGAGAGATACAACAAAGTTTGGTCGTTTCCACAACGATTATGGTCATGACACTAATGAGTGTAACCAGCTGAAAGAAGAGATTGATATCCTTATTAGACATGGACACCTGAGGTGATACGTACAAGCCACTGGAGGTTCTCAGCGAGAGGCTCAAGGAGGCAACAAACAGGCGTCTGTATGCCAACGCTCGCCACCTTTGCAGCCAGCTCCTGTGGCAGGTACATTGCTGGCCATCTGTGGCGGCCCACACCTTGCAAGAGATAGTGGGAAGGCGAGGGAATGATACCCTCGGACCTTACGCCATGAACAGGACATCGAGATGCTAAGTGTGGAGGAGCAAACTCCCAAGAAGGCTCGAACAGAGGAAGAACTAATAACTTTCTCTGAGATTGATGCTCAGCATGTCCGATTTCCTCACTCAGACCCACTGGTCGTGGACGTCCAGATAGCCAACATGATGGTAAAAAGGGTGTTAGTCGACATAGGGAGCTTAGTCAACATCTTGTACAAATCTTCACTGGAGAGGATGAAGTTGTCTGTGAAGGACCTGGAGCCGTGCAACCAAACCATTTATGGTTTTTCTGGTGAAGGGCTCGCGCCAATAGGATCGATTAGGCTTTCGATTACAGCAGGAACTATGCCCGCGAATAGGACATTACTCACTACTTTAATAGTAGTTTATTGTCCTTCCGCGTACAATGTTGTAATTGGAAGGCCTATTCTGGTCGACCTGCGAGCTGTAACCTCGGTTTGGCACCTTGCCATGAAATTCCCAACTGACGCAGGGGTAGGATGCGTGTTGGGAAACCAGCGAGAAGTGAGGGAATGCTATAATTCCTCGGTATCTAAGGCAAAGAGAGGTGGATCGAGGGAAGATGCCAGGAATGAGTTGTAGTTGGCCAATGAAACACAAGCCCATTCAGGTGAGCATGTCACAAAATAGGGTGTTGCCCAAAGTAAGGATAGGGATTTGGATCCTCTCTTTGGGGATTTTGAGGAAGAAGTAGAACCGATCGAGGACCTCAAAGAGGTCCAACTTGATGAGGCAAATTCGACTAGGGTTGTGAAAGTCGGTAAAAACTTAGAGACAACAATAAAGCAAAAGCTAGTGGAATTTTTGAAGAAAAACCAGGAAGTCTTTGCCTGGTCACATAAAGACATGGTTGGGATTGACCGAGCAGTTATCAGTAATGTTTTGAATATAGATAAAAGCTTTCCACCGGTGCAACAAAAAAGAAGGCAGCTCGACAAAGACAGATCGAAGGCTCTAAAGGAAAAAGTCGAGAAGCTAAAGGAGAACAGATTCATCAGGGTAGCGTTTTATCCATCGTGGGTCTCTAATCCCGTACTAGTACCCAAGCCAAATGGCAAGTGGAGAACATGCGTGGATTTCACAGATCTTAATATAGCCTGCCCGAAAGATTGTTTCCTTCTCCCAAGGATCGACCAGCTGGTCGATGCCACTTCGGGGCATGAGATCCTATCATTTATGGATGCATACTCTGGGTACAATCAGATCAGTATGCACCCACCTGACGAGGATCACACTAGCTTTCAGACCGATACAGGACTTTACTGTTACAAAGTAATGCACTTCGGTTTGAAAAATGCTGGTGCGACTTACCAGCAACTAGTCAATCACATGTTTAAAGAGTTGATCGGAACAAACATTGAAGTATATGTTGATGACATGCTGGTTAAGTCGAAAAAGGTAGAAGAACATGTAGGGGACCTTCAAGAGTGCTTCAATGTCTTGAACAAATATCAGATGAAACTGAATCCCCTCAAGTGTTCCTTCGGAGTTGGATCAGGGAATTTTTTTGGGATTTATAGTGAACTCGCGAGGAATTGAAGCTAATCCCGAAAAAATCAAGACCCTGGTCGAAATGAAATTGCCAACAAAGATAAAAGATGTCCAAAGCTTGATCGGGAGAATCGCCGCTCTAAGTAGATTTATCTCCAAATCAACAAACAAATGTGTCCCATTTTTTAATCTACTTAGAGGCAATAAGAAATTCGAGTGGACGGAAGAATGCGAGTAGGCTTTCCAGGCACTGAAGTCTCATATGTCCCAACCACCGATTTTATCTAAATCGATTGAAAAAGAAACTTTGTTCATCTATTTGGCGGTCACGGAATATGCTGCTAGTGTTGTCTTGGTAAGAGAGGAGGAAAATCTGCAAAAAGCCGTATATTATGTAAGCAAAAGGCTAATAGGAGCAGAGCTGCGGTACCCGCCCATTGCAAAATTAGCCTACTATTTGATCTTAGCCTCCAGAAAGCTGCGGCCGTACTTCCAAGCTCACCCCATCACAGTATTAACCGACCAGTCCCTACGGCAAGTTCTGCAGAAGGCAGAAGTCGCTGGTCGATTATTGAAATTGGCAGTTTGAAATTTTTTACTTACCATGAGCAGCAGTAAAAGAGCAAGCTCTGGCCGACTTCATCGCAGAACTCACTGGGTTTCCAGACAATGAACAGACATAAGATCCTGAGCCTCAAAGTTGAGCTCCCTCTTGGAAGTTGTTTACAGACAGTTCTTCTAATGAACATCACGCTGGAGCCAGAGTGATTTTGGTATCTCCTGAAGAACATTGATTCCACTGTGTAATTAGATTTGAATTTACAGAGTCCAAAAACAAAGTCAAGGATGAAGCCCTACTCGTAGGTTTACGATTAGCTTGGGACATGAACATAAAGTCACTTGAAATCTATAATGTCTCCCAGTTGGTGGTTAATTAGATTACTGGAGGGTATCAAGCCTGGGGTCTGAAGATGGTTGCTTACTTGAACAAAGCAAAGGATTTGTTGACACTATTTGAAAGATATACTCTACATCAAGTACCTCGTGACCAGAACTCAAATGCTGATGCCTTGGTCAAGTTAGCAAGTGCAAAGGATGCAGACACGCTGAATATAGTGCCTGTTGAACGGATGTCCACACCAAGCATCAGCACAAAAGAAACTTCTATGGTAATTCAAGCAGCAGATACATGGATGGCACCTTTCACTGAGTACTTGGCGCATGGAGTGTTGCCGACGGACAAAAATAAAGCAAGGACCCTCCAGAGGCAGGCTGCTCGGTCTATCTTGGTCGATGGAATTCTATACCAAAGGGGGTACTCAATGCCACTCCTAAGATGCGTTTCAAAAGAAAAGGCCAAAGAATTAATGCGAGAGGTCCATGAAGGTTTCTGTGGAGATCACGCTGGGGGGCAGAGTTTATCGAAAAAGATCCTAAGGCAAGGATACTTCTAGCCAACAATGAATGAAGAATCTGCAAATTTTGTTCGAAAATGCGATAAATGCCAGAGATTCTCCAAGATACCATGAGCAACCCCCAATGAACTAAAACAGATGCAAAGTCTGTGGCCATTCGCAGTATGGGGAATAGACTTAATCGGGTCTTTGCCCACAGGAAAGGGCATCGTCAAATACGCTGTGGTAGCTGTTGATTACTTCACGAAGTGGGCCAAAGCTGAGCCACTTGCAACCATAACGACAAAAAAAGTGCTGGATTTTGTAGTCAAGAACGTAGTATGTCGCTATGGATTGCCAAGAAAAATTGTCTCAGACAACGGCAGGCAGTTTGATAGTGATCTGTTCACGGATTTTTGCGAACGACATGGAATTATCAAGAGCTTCTCTTCAGTAGGTCATCCGCAGGAAAACAGACAAGTCGAGGCTGTCAATAAAACACTAAAAGATACTCTGAAGAAAAGGCTTGAAGAAGCAAAAAGGGCATGGTCAGAATAGTTGCCTGAAGTCCTCTGGTCGTATAGAACGTCGCATCGAACAGCAACAGGTCATACTCCATTTTCCTTGGCTTATGGATATGAGGCTATGTTGCCTGTTGAATTAGATCTGCCATCACATCGACAGATGACATACGATCAAGACACTAATAGCCAATTATTGATGGAATCTTTGGATTTGGTCGATGAAAGGCGCGAGCAAGCTCATCTCCGAGTTACAGCTTACTAGCAAAAAATCACCCGGTATTTCAACTCTAAAGTACGTGAAAGAAAATTTAATGTTGGAGAACTGGTACTTAGAAGAGTTTTCCTTAACACTCGCGATCAAGCTGCTGGAGTACTCGGACCTAATTGGGAAGGACCATACCAAATCGAAGAAGTCCTCCATCCAGGCACTTATAAACTTGCTCACTTAAATGGAGATCTCATTCCTCGCTATTGGAATGGAGAACACCTGCGCAAGTACTACCAATAAACAATTCTTCTTAAAGAATTGGCTTGTATTAATTTTACTTTTTACAAGTTTATGAACAAGGGTTAGTCAATCTTATGACTGATCGCTTATAAGTGTAAGATCATATTTTTGATCACTCGTACAGACACAATTGCCCATTTATTACGAGAAATAAAAGGGACTATGCATAGCCAGTCAATCTTGCCAACTAGTGTATTTATTACAAGTATTTGCTCATTACGTGTGTTGTTTTGCTATAATAATTGTTTTTTTTGTATATATCTCTATTACGAGCAGACATGTTCGAATAGGTCTTGGTTAAGGCAAATGACTGAGGATCTAAAGCTCCTCAATCATTTGGGGGGCATATAAGATATCTAGTAAGCAAAGCATATCAACAGGTATGTAAACTCACGAGAAAAATAAGTGAAAGCATGCTACAGTACTTAGAGTATTTTTTGAAATTTTGTTTAAATTTTGTTAAATCAAACCAAAGTGCTATGCTAAGTTCAGTCATGCGAACAGATGTTATAATAAGAATATTATAATGTCAAAAGAAAAACTCTTTACACCACGAGCAGTTACTGCTTGGATGTAATTGTCTGTTAAAAGGAAAGCTGCTCGTTAAACAATAAAAATCTAAGCTTGTAACGCCCTGGGTAACCAAGACCATTACACTATGTGTTTAAAATAGTGCAAGACTTGCTAATCAAGTCATTTAAACAAAATGTGAATCTAACGTCATCAACAGATTAGGATTAAAAGATTTTGGTCATAAACAGGTTATTTTATTAAAAATGGCAGTTTAGTACATGGAATCTCAAAACAGGGTTTAGATGACATATTTACAAAAATTCTAGAAGATATAAACTACGCAGGCACTCTAATGGAAAAATACGCATTTTAGGTTTCCGTCCTTGCACAATCCCTCGACCGTGGCGGCCGAGCAGCTGACAATGTACACCTCACCCCCAGAGCTCTCCAACTCATGGTTGAATCTACCTACCATTGCCTTTACCTGCACCACGTAGCACCTGTGAGCCGAGGCCCATCAAGAAAACATAACAACATAGCATGATCAATATCAATAACCAACTATTCAACAAAGCATAACCAAGTATTCAACAATTCATAACATTCACCTATTCAGTGATAACAATCGACAAATTAACAATTTGTCATCCAGATAATCAACATATCATATTCATCAGGTTAACAACAATAATCACATTCATAATCAACAGTTTATCACAACCATCAAATGATACTCAGGGTTGGAGCCTTTAGGTCGCACCCTCTGTTTAACCCACTGTCTTCGACTCACTTAGGCCTCCCTCAGTGTTATACCCACTGACTCCGGCCAGCTTAACCGAGCTCAGTGATTAATAAGCTATCCTCAGCTACCAGTGGCTGAGCCGTGCCCTGTGCGCAAATATTGATTCCGACACTCTTAGGCCAGTTATCACATGTCCCATGGCATAATACCATCTCATGACATGATATACAAATATAGGGAGCTCTTAGTTCCATCATGTTCACATGGTTTATCACAATCACATAACAATGCATGCAAACATAGGGAACACTTAGTCCTAACCTAACCACATAATTGGGTGCAGTTTTCTTACCTCTGGTTCGAGCGAGAAACACGATACGAACGACCCTTGAGAACGATCGATCCTTTGATCCCTTAGCGGTCACCTAGTCATAACCAAATATGGAATCCAATTAATGAAAACTTCAATAAAAAGGGTCCTAACTTAAACCTCATTCCCGGGACCCCGAATTGTACCCATACGGTGAGTAGATTCGATCCCGAGCCTTAAGGATTGAAACCCCGAGCCAAAAACCCTTAAAAACACCTAAAATGAGCATCTGAGAAAATAGGGTAGCGCTACAGCGCTACCCCCCTAGCGCCCCAGCACTACAACTAGGGACATTTTGCCCTGGCTAGCGCTGTAGCGCTACCCTCTGGGCGCTACAGCGCTAGGACCAGGCAGACATGGCCCTGGTTCTTCTTCCTTCGAATCCTCCATTTCCAACCTGATTCAAAAGCTTCCAAACACCATTTAAACCCCCAATTGAACCCAAATACCATATGTACTAGTCCTAGACATCATAACCTACCCAAGCTTTGCCAAAAACCCCATTGAATTCTCTACTTTCAAACCCAAAATCTCAACTGAACAACATAAGAAAACAGAACAGAAAACCAGAGTTCTAATGGTTAGAATCTTACCTCAAGCTCAGTATGAAATCCTCTTCTATGGTGGAGAAATACCCTAGATCCTCAAAACTTGATTCCATAGCTTGGTTCCTCAAAAGAAGCTTCAAAATCCAAAGAAAAATGGAAGGGAGATGATGTACGGGAGAAGAGGTGAAGTGCTCTGTTTTGCTTCCTATTTTCCACAGCCTCCCTTGATTCATATACATCCTTAAGCTAAAAAGACCTAAATGCCCTCAAGTCTAATTAAAATCCTTAACAACCACCAAGGGAAAAATCATCCTTTTGCACCTATCTCGTTAACCATAATTAACACCCTCCAATTCCCGTTATTCTCAAAATTATCGAATACCAATAATTCATATCCCGTTACCCCTTAACTCCCGGCAATGCTTTAATCACCAAATTACCCCGGGACTCACCCCGAGCCCCGAACTTAAACCCGCTATGACCAAACCGCTAGCTTATACCCAGAGATCGTCTCATGCAGAACAGCTTGAACAAATCCACATTATAGTGTGGTCTCAACAATAGCTTACCAATATGCACACAAATATACAATTATGCCCTCAACGGGCCAAATTACCAAAATGCCCTCATAACAAAATATATACCCATATGCATGCATTTATCATCATATAATAATATGATCCACATAAACATGCATATAATCATATAATGGCACAATAAATCAATTATGGCCCTCCCGGCCTCCTAATCGAGGTCCTAAACCTCATTAGGAAATTTGAGTCGTTACAAAGCTGTTTCGACATCACAAACCGTAGTTCGTGTGTCTTAAACTACAAGTTAAAAGTAAGTAAAAACAACAAAAATTATGAAGCAGACGGGTCCTAAGGAGTTTGCTGGTCGACAGAGGCCTCAACTTCCTCTTCAATACCATCAATGCCCGTAGCCAAGGAGATTTCAGAGGAGGCTGGTATTTTCGCTCTCTCCTCTTCTTCAAGGCGAGCAAGGCACTTGTCTATTTGAGATTGCCTCAGGCGTTTGGAGAGATAGCTGAAGTCTGCCTTGCGTTTATGCTTCCAGAACACATAGAAGCAAATGAAGGTGGCACCCTCTCCAAGTTGCTCGTATTGGTCTCCTTGAGCTCTTTGACGTGCTCCTCCAACCCCTCGGTCTCTTTTCTACTAATGACCAGGTCATCTTGGAGTTTGGAGGCTTCCTAGTAGTTAAGTTTTGAAGACTCCTTGTACTTCTCTTTCGTCTCGATGACCTTCGCCAAGGTTGCCTGATGCTGTTTCAACTCTTCGTCCAGCGTGTCTTCTCCTCGAGCAGGACATCATTTTTCTTCTCAGCTGCCTCAAGTTGCTCGGATTATTTCACCTTGGCTGCCTCAATTTGCTCGTTATATTTTCCCTCAGCCGCCCTAAGCTCCTCAGCGTATCTTTCCTTGGACACCTTAAGCTGCTCGTCAAGTTTCTTCTCATACTAAGCAGTTAGGGCTCCCGAGCGACGCCAACTGGCGGTCATAGTTAGCATTCCCTGCAATCAGAGAAAAAGTTAAATTGATGGCGGAAAATGACAAGAAAAACAAATGAACCTCAGCAAGAAATGGAAACTTACACTGGATATTTCGTTCAGCGCACGATTGATTATTTGGTCGACCTCCATGGAGTCGATGCCAATCATGGCCTCACGGCTACGTCGATGCCTCAAACTTTTTGTCATCCTATCCTTGTCTGAGCTAAGCACGCTGCTCATCAAGGTGTCTTCTGTTTGATTAGGAGGTGTTTGGTCGACAGGAGAGGCAAGAGGTGTCGGTTCGGCAGGAAAAGTCTGATCGACTGGAGATGGGGGAGACGTCTGGTCAAGGGGGGCCGGAGGAGGTGTCGTTTCTCGATAAGGAACTTGCAAACTGGAGGATCCCCGGTCCGAGATTTTTTCATTGGGGGGTTGTTACTGCTTTCACCTCGATGTGGCCTACTCCCTTTTTTTTTTGCTCGAGGGAGCAGCAGGTGTGGGTTCGCTGGATAAGTCGAACAGATCTTCAGTTGACATGGCTGCAAAATAGAAACGAACAGTCAGATAATGTGAATGGAGGTATCTACTAAATCAAGAAAATAAGTTCAAGGAAATTATGAGTAAGACACCCGAGCTACAATTACTGGTTGCTACACTGTTTAACGTACTACTGCTACACTCACTCTCTATCTTGAAGAAGTCTGAATTTAAAATCGGAGTGTATTTAAAGTTATCGTCCCCGTCAAATAAATGACAGGGATGTAACGACCCACTAATCTAGACTATTTGGACCATTAACGAAACTATACATAAAACTTACATTTTTACGAAAATACCATAATTTATTGAATAACTTGCAAAATAAGAGTTATTTACAAAGTAAATACCAAAATGGATATGGGATCCCATTGTCTTTAAAACAAAAACATAATTTAAAATAATAAAACATTACATAATTAGTGCGGAAAATACATATAAAAAGACATGAAACCGAAACTACATCCTCGAATCGATTAACGCTCGGCCCCTTGACTCCATTCATCATCGATACACATCCTCCAAGCGCCACGAATCTTACCGCCTCTAAGCTTATTTTCCTGCACATAAACAGAAAGGAGTGAGCCTAATGCCCAGCAAGGAAAATCTAACACAAAGTCACATACATAATTTCATAAAAACATAAAGACTTAACATAATACATATAACATACACTTATTATAATGGCCATTATCACTTGGGGTCCCATAGACTAAACAAGCATATGCCCATGGAAGTAGTGGGGTCCTACTAGCTAAGTAGGTCATATGCCCACAACCCATTTGGGGTCTTGTTAGCCATATGGGTCATATGCCCAAGCCTACAACATGCATACATAACATAACACTTTTAATAACATAAAACATATAGATACATAAGCACATAACATATTGATTCTAGCCTATTTTCCTTACCAAAGTTACCGGGATTATGGACTGAGTTGGGACTTTTGGAACACTCCGACTTATATGCTTAAGAGCTTGGATTCCCTAACCAAAATAAGAATACGGTTAGGGGACTGAGTAGAAGGTTTTGAGAAAGGAAATAACATAAAATACAGAAAGGAACTAGAGTTTTGGGTTTACCTCAAAGATTGCAAGATCAATCTAACCTCCACCGAAATACTATAGAACTCACTTCCCAAAGTGTTTGATAAGCTTATGATGTTTAAGCTTATAGTTTTTCCCCAAACCAAGTGTTTACACTCTCACACTCACTTAACACTAGCAGCTTCTGAACTTAGAGCAAATGGTGAATAATGGCTGGGTACTAGGTCCTATTTATAGAGTTTAGGAATGAAAATATCTTGATTTTACTTGAATAAAAATAATGGCTTTTTAGGTGAAAATCATTTGAATAATCGTTCAGCAGAGGCTGAAGACTCGTTCAAAAGATGCTGGACTGTTGAAGGAGTTTGAATGGCTGAAAGGAAAAGAATTCAAAAGTATTTGAAAACATGCTGGTGGAGGCGATATATCGCCCCCTATAGGCGATATATCGCCTGGACCTTTGTTCCCGAGGGGACCGTGCATCGATTCGTGTTTTCCGTATCTACGTGCTGCGATATATCGCCCCCTATAGCTGCGATATATCGGCATACGCTGAATATTTAAACACGAATTTACACATTTTTAGCTAAGTTTGAATGGAGTAAACAGCCTTGACTAAGCCCTCAACGTACTCAAAGCTGCTGACTGACCCTATAACATTCAAACTTTACCCTTATTTAATTTAATCCTCAAAAATACTTAATCCTTAATTACCATTCATAACATGTGCTTAAAATCCTATTGGTTGATGTCTAAACCTTATAATATAATAATATAATCCTTAATATCAGTCACATTAATCAAACCTTAGGTTATACTTAATATTCTTAAACTATAGGTTAAACTTAGAAAATCTATAAGTACTACTATGAGTGTCCAAATAATTCCCGATCTGAACCAAAAATCCATAGTAACAAAGATCACACTAAACATACTATAATACTACTAACAATTAGCTAAGTAAAGTTCTTGGACTCTACAATTCTCCCCTACTAAAAAGAATTTCGTCCTCGAAATTTACTTACCAAATAACTTCGGATACCGGCCTTGCATGTCCTCTTCCAACTCCCACGTTGCCTCGCGTTCAGAACTATTGCTCCATAGGACTTTAACTATAGGAAAGCTCTTGGACCGTAACTGCTTCATCCCTCTATCTAGGATGCTAACCGGTCGTTCCTCGTAACTTAAGTCTTTCTGGAGCGCTATGGTATCGTACTTGAGGACGTGAGATGGGTCTGACACATACTTGCGTAACATCGAGATGTGGAAGACGTTGTGACTATCGGCTAGTGCTGGCGGTAGGACTAGTCTATACGCAACTGGTCCCACTTTGTCCAATATCTCAAAAGGGCCTATGAATCGGGGACTGAGCTTGCCTTTCTTCCCGAACCGCTTGACACCCTTCATAGGAGATATCTTCAGGAAGACTTGATCTCCAACTTGGAACTCCACATCGCGTCGCTTGGTATCTGCATAGCTCTTCTGACGGCTTTGAACAGCAAGCATACGCTGTCTAATAAGCGTTACTGCTTCTTGAGCTTGCCTAACAGCTTCGGGCCCTAGAAGCTGCCTTTCTCCTACCTCGTCCCAGTGCAACGGTGATCGGAACCTTCTTCCATATAGCAACTCATAAGGTGCCATCTCGATCGTCGATTGGTAGCTGTTGTTGTACGAGAACTCGATCAGCGGTAAGTACTTGTTCCACGATCCTCCGAAGTCAAGTACACATGCGCGTAGCATATCCTCTAAAATCTGAATCGTACGCTCGGACTGCCCATCTGTCTGAGGATGGAAAGCTGTACTAAGACTTAACTTAGTACCCATGGCTTGCTGTAAGCTTCTCCAAAATCTTGACGTAAACACTGATCCTCTATCTGATACTAACATCTTGGGGATTCCATGCAATCGTACAATCTCTTGGATGTAGATGTCTGCATATTGGTCTGCCGTATAAGAAGTCTTAACAGGCAGAAAATGAGCCGACTTGGTTAGTCTATCTATGACTATCCAAGCAGAATCATGCTGCTTATTTGTCTTTGGCAGACCCGTCACGAAGTCCATGGCTATATCGTCCCACTTCCATTCCGGTATGCTAAGCGGTTGCAATAATCCTGCAGGCCGCTGATGCTCCGCCTTCACTTGCTGGCATACCAGACACTTAGATACATACTCCGCTATGTCCTTCTTCATCCCTGGCCACCAATAGACTGCCTTGATTTCATGAGTCATCTTGGTAGACCCTGGATGAACCGAGTATGGGGTGCTGTGCGCTTCTTCTAGGATCGTCTTCTTAATACTTTGATCGTCTGGCATGCATACCAGATCCTTATATCTCAATAAACCTTGACTGGATATTGAGAAATCTGTAGTCCTGCCTTCTTTGACTGCATCCATGTGCGTTGCTAGTGTGCTATCATGTCTCTGACCAATCCGTATGTCCTCTAGCAGATTCGATTGGATAGACAAGTTAGCCAGCTTGCCTACAACCATTTCGATTCCGGCACTGATCAGCTCCTGCTGTAGCGGCTTTTCTATTCCAGATAAGGCTGCTAAGTTCCCATAACTTTTTCGGCTAAGTGCATCGACAACTACGTTTGCCTTCCCCGGGTGGTATAGGATTTCGCAGTCGTAATCCTTTACTAATTCCAACCACCGGCGCTGCCTCATGTTAAGCTCCTTCTGAGTAAAGAAGTATTTTAAACTTTTGTGGTCCGTATAAATCTCGCACCGTTCTCCGTAAAGATAATGGCGCCAGATTTTTAACGCAAAGACCACCGTTGCCAACTCCATATCGTGAGTTGGATAGCGTTGTTCATACTCCTTTAACTGACGTGAGGCGTAGGCTATCACCTTGTCATTTTGCATCAGTACGCATCCCAATCCTAACTTTGATGCATCACAGTAGACAACGAACTTGTCGTTGGGTGTTGGGACACTAAGTACTGGTGTTGAGCAAAGCTTATCCTTAAGCAACTGGAAGCTTTCCTCACACTTACCACTCCAGTTAAACTTTTGTTGCTTCCGGGTCAGGTTGGTGAGTGGAGTGGCTATCTTAGAAAAGCCCTCTACAAACTTTCTATAGTAACCTGCTAACCCTAAGAAGCTTCTTACCTCTGACGCGTTCTTTGGTCTAGGCCAATCCTTCACGGCCTCTACCTTCGATGGATCCACTGCAACTCCGTCTTTCGATATGATGTGCCCGAGGAACGCCACTTGTGAGAGCCAAAACTCGCATTTCTTGAACTTCGCATAGAGTTGGTGCTCCTTCAATCGCGTCAAAATCATCCTCAAGTGTTCCTCGTGCTCCACCTCATCCTTGGAGTAAATTAAAATGTCGTCGATGAACACAACGACGAATTTATCCAAGTAGTCATTGAAGACCCTATTCATTAGGTCCATAAACGCGGCTGGCGCGTTAGTAAGACCAAAAGACATAACCAAGAACTCGTAATGTCCATAACGAGTCCTAAAGGCTGTCTTAGGGATATCTTCTCCCTTTACCTTGAGCTGATGATACCCAGACCGTAGATCGATCTTAGAAAATACAGTTGCGCCTCGGAGTTGATCAAACAAATCATCAATCCGAGGTAGCGGGTATTTTTTCTTAATTGTTACTTTATTCAGCTCTCGGTAGTCTATGCACATGCGCATACTTCCGTCCTTCTTCTTCACGAATAGTACCGGAGCTCCCCATGGTGAATGGCTTGGCCTAATGAAACCCAAGTATAGGAGTTCTTGTAGCTGTGTCTTTAACTCCTTGAGTTCCGTAGGTGCCATCCGGTATGGTGCCTTAGAGATAGGCTCGGTGCCCGGTACTAATTCTATCGTGAAGTCTATTTCTCTAGTTGGCGGCAATCCTGGCAAGTCATCGGGAAATACTTCTGGAAATTCTTGTATGACTCGAACATCTCCAACTTTGAGTGATGTATCCTTCTCCACATTCGTGATGTTGGCTAAGAATGCTTGACATCCTTTCTCCATCATTCTCTGAGCTTTGAGAGATGATATTAACGGGGTGCGTAGTCCTGAAGCTTGTCCCATGAAGCATAGTTTTTGGCCGTCAGGAGTATCGAATGTCACCTTCTTGCGTCTGCAGTCGATCGTTGCGCCATGCCGTGCTAGCCAATCCATGCCTAGTATGACGTCGAAGTCTTTGATCACCAGCTCTATCAGGTCTCCTTCTAGTTCCTTGTCCTCAATCTTGATTGGTACGCCTCGTACAATTCGTGATGATAGAACTACTTTGCCCGAAGGCAACTCGGTTGCAAACCTAGTTCTAAATCTTTCACTAGGTTTGTCTAGTTTATCTATCATTCCTAACGAAATATACGAATGGGTGGCTCCCGAATCAAATAATACATGACATAATTTATTGAGGATGGAAACCTGACCTGTGACCACCTTGTTGCTAGCATCCGCCTCTCCTTGGGTTAAAGCAAAAACCCGAGCAGGAACCATCTTTTCGTCCTTCTTTCCTTCCGGCTTTTACTGAGGACAGTCTCTTTTACGATGCCCTTCTTGACCACAGTTGACACACTCCTTGGTGTTGGCACGGCATTCTCCAGGGTGCTTCTTCTGACATTTGGCACATGGCGGGTATTCCACGTAGCCCGACCTATTTCCCCCATTATTTGGTCGTGCCCTTTTATTGTTGTCGGCTTGCTTGTTGTCAGGATGCCTTCTCTTCTGTCCGTTACCGTTGTTGTTGGACTGATTGTTGCCGCTATTGCTAGGCTGATTGTTGTTTCGACTGGCCTGAGGTTGGCTCTGCTGTCTGGGTTCAGGCTTGCTAGCTTCTTCTTTGCTCACGTTGGCCTGCAACCTTTCTACTTCAATTGCCGTCTCAAGAACGTCGGCATATGAAGTGTTTCCCGGGTTTGCTAACTTCACCCCCATCTCGATCTTTGGTCGGAGTCCTCTCACGAATTTGTTCACCCTCAGATAATCGGTCGGAACTAACTCTGCCGCGAACTTGGCTAAGCGATCAAACTGACGAGCATATTCCGCCACTGTTAGATTCCCTTGCTTCAGATTGGTGAACTCCTCAACTCTCGTAGCAAGTACCGCTGAATTGTAATACTTCTTGTGGAAGAGCTCCACAAATCGGGTCCACGTCATGGTGGCAGCATCGTGGGATTGCTGGACCAAATCCCACCATATCCTGGCGTCTTTCTTGAGTAAAGACGAGACGCAGGATATGCGGTCTGCATTACTGAGGTTCATGTGGGCTAGGATCGGCTCCACGTTCCTTAGCCATTCTTCTGCTTCAAAGGGGTCCGTAGTCCCTTCGAAGTTCGGAGCGTGCTGCTTGCGGAACCTCTCGTACACTGGCTCCATGTGCTGCACAGGATATGGAGCGTAATTCGTCATAGGCCATCCCCCATATGGACCAACTTGTTGGGGTGCTGGGGCCATTGGCTGTGGCTGTGGCTGCGGCTGTGGCGGAGGCTGAGGCTGAGATTGAGCCTATTGGCGTTGTTGCTGCAGAAGTTCCTCGACTTGCTGTCGCAGTCTGGCAATCTCTGCAGTGTTGTCATCTGGCTGTGCCGGCGCGTTGCGGCGAGCAGTAGCACGCACTCCCCTTCGGCGAACGGCAGGGACCGCATTGGTCGCTGGAACATCGTTGGAGGCGTTTCCATTGGTGCGTGCAGATCTTCGGAGAGACATCGTAGCAGAGTTTTAACAGTTGAAAGAAACATGTTAGAACTTTTCCTAATAGGCTCTAAGGCAAAAACTTATTCTAAACAAACATATCTCGGACCTATTTATTATGACTTCTTATGAAAAATTATATAGGTCTTTATTTATTATTAGAGCGGGTTTCTAAACTTAGAAAAACAAGTCATCTTTATTTTCTAAGTGTGTTTCTAATCATCCTATATGACTTAATTCTCAGGCTCGAAACTTATCTTTGTTCCAAAGTTAACCATATTGAGGGAGGGCTGGGATCAGTAAAATCGTTCCCACTACTAAGGCCCCCTAACTCTCAATAAGGAAACCAGGTTCATTGATTTGTATCCACCCTCACAGAACTTAGTCATTATTCATTTTATTTAGTATTTATTATGATTGCAAAAATAGAATCAAACTCACACATGATATTCAAATAGCATGTTATTCATTTAGAAAACAAATTTCACTTATTACAATCAAAAGTAAATAAAACAAATAAAAACTACTAATCTAAAAATCGGGATCTTCTACATCTGATCCGTCATCTAACATATCATCATCTATTGCCTCATAGTCATCATTATCATGAGCATCAAAATGCCCTCTAGGAAGGTTGGTGAGAATCCTATTCTTTTGCTCTTTGGTGAACTGAAATTCAATTTTTGAGGTGAACCTAACTAAGAGGAAATAGTATCTCATTGCTAAGGGTAGTTCATCCTCCTCATGCATCTCTTCCCATATCTCTTCTAATGCTGCTATTACAGAATGAAAATCTTTAAACAACCTAATTACTAATACATATTGCTCGGTTGATCTTAGCATTATTTGTTTAGCCTCTTGAAGGCCACCTATCGCTTGGTGAAACAAAAGCAACCTTCGAGTAATCCTTTCTAGGGCTCCTACGGTGTTTCTTGGCTCCCTTATTCTTTTTAAGGCCTTAATGGCTCGGATATCTTGGTAGGTTAAGGCTCCGTTCATTCTTAACTGAAACATAAACACTAAAGTTATTAGCTATACACATAGACAAAGTAACTTGTAACTTGTAACTTAAACACTTACTTGGCGGTCCGATTCGGAGCTTTGAGCATGTGTATCGAGGAGAACTTCATGCGGAGGAACCGTTTCTCTGATACCAACTGTAACGACCCACTAATCTAGACTATTTGGACCATTAACGAAACTATACATAAAACTTACATTTTTACGAAAATACCATAATTTATTGAATAACTTGCAAAATAAGAGTTATTTACAAAGTAAATACCAAAACGGATATGGGATCCCATTGTCTTTAAAACAAAAACATAATTTAAAATAATAAAACATTACATAATTAGTGCGGAAAATACATATAAAAAGACATGAAACCGAAACTACATCCTCGAATCGATTAACGCTCGGCCCCTTGACTCCATTCATCATCGATACACATCCTCCAAGCGCCACGAATCTTACCGCCTCTAAGCTTATTTTCCTGCACATAAACAGAAAGGAGTGAGCCTAATGCCCAGCAAGGAAAATCTAACACAAAGTCACATACATAATTTCATAAAAACATAAAGACTTAACATAATACATATAACATACACTTATTATAATGGCCATTATCACTTGGGGTCCCATAGACTAAACAAGCATATGCCCATGGAAGTAGTGGGGTCCTACTAGCTAAGTAGGTCATATGCCCACAACCCATTTGGGGTCTTGTTAGCCATATGGGTCATATGCCCAAGCCTACAACATGCATACATAACATAACACTTTTAATAACATAAAACATATAGATACATAAGCACATAACATATTGATTCTAGCCTATTTTCCTTACCAAAGTTACCGGGATTATGGACTGAGTTGGGACTTTTGGAACACTCCGACTTATATGCTTAAGAGCTTGGATTCCCTAACCAAAATAAGAATACGGTTAGGGGACTGAGTAGAAGGTTTTGAGAAAGGAAATAACATAAAATACAGAAAGGAACTAGAGTTTTGGGTTTACCTCAAAGATTGCAAGATCAATCTAACCTCCACCGAAATACTATAGAACTCACTTCCCAAAGTGTTTGATAAGCTTATGATGTTTAAGCTTATAGTTTTTCCCCAAACCAAGTGTTTACACTCTCACACTCACTTAACACTAGCAGCTTCTGAACTTAGAGCAAATGGTGAATAATGGCTGGGTACTAGGTCCTATTTATAGAGTTTAGGAATGAAAATATCTTGATTTTACTTGAATAAAAATAATGGCTTTTTAGGTGAAAATCATTTGAATAATCGTTCAGCAGAGGCTGAAGACTCGTTCAAAAGATGCTGGACTGTTGAAGGAGTTTGAATGGCTGAAAGGAAAAGAATTCAAAAGTATTTGAAAACATGCTGGTGGAGGCGATATATCGCCCCCTATAGGCGATATATCGCCTGGACCTTTGTTCCCGAGGGGACCGTGCATCGATTCGTGTTTTCCGTATCTACGTGCTGCGATATATCGCCCCCTATAGCTGCGATATATCGGCATACGCTGAATATTTAAACACGAATTTCCACATTTTTAGCTAAGTTTGAATGGAGTAAACAGCCTTGACTAAGCCCTCAACGTACTCAAAGCTGCTGACTGACCCTATAACATTCAAACTTTACCCTTATTTAATTTAATCCTCAAAAATACTTAATCCTTAATTACCATTCATAACATGTGCTTAAAATCCTATTGGTTGATGTCTAAACCTTATAATATAATAATATAATCCTTAATATCAGTCACATTAATCAAACCTTAGGTTATACTTAATATTCTTAAACTATAGGTTAAACTTAGAAAATCTATAAGTACTACTATGAGTGTCCAAATAATTCCCGGTCTGAACCAAAAATCCATAGTAACAAAGATCACACTAAACATACTATAATACTACTAACAATTAGCTAAGTAAAGTTCTTGGACTCTACAAGGGAATTGGAAAATTATCTAAGAGAAAAAGGTTAGTACCGTTCTCATCTGATGATTCAAGAATAGGATCTGGGTGTTTAGAAACCTTCTGTTTTCCTTTTCCTGAAGGAGCAAGGGCAGTAGCTGCTCGCGGGGTGCTGGTGGGTTCCCTGATAGTCACCTCGTTTCCCTCCTCCTCGGAGGTTGTGACACGTTGTGGTGCTGCTTGGGAAATTCTCCACCGGTAGCACTCCCCGCAGTTGTATCCCTCACATCCTAGTGAAGGGCCAAAAGGCCAACCAGCCTTAGATTATTCTCCGTGACCAGCTCTTTGACACTTTTTCTATGTTAGTCATGCTGGCCAGGGATGCTGCTCGAATATCCATCTCTGGAGTAGGAGCTGTTCGTTGTCATGGACCTGAAGAATACTAATTTTCTAAGGAATGTGCAGAAAAGCTAAACTGAATTAAACGACCAGAGAATAAATAAATTACCTCCTTGAGTGAAGGCGAGATTGTTGGCGACCAAGTCTGTTGTTAAAAATTACTCCTGGAAGTACTTTCCTACGTTGGACTTGTAGGTGATCTCACTCAGGAAGGTGCGAGCATATTCCTGATGGTAAAAATGGAAGAACCTCGTGTTGTTGTGATTGGGGTTGGACTTGAGATCAAATAAGTAATTGATCTCATGCGGCGTAGGCACAGACCACTTTTTGTGGCTATACATGATATAGAGAGTAGAGAGGACTCTATATCCCTTTGGGGTGATTTGAAAGGGGGCGACCTCAAAATAGTTGGCCACCCCCTGGAAGAATGGATGAAGAGGCAAGGTTGCCCCTGCCTCAATGTGGTATCGCAACCAGGCGCTGTAGGCGCACCCAGGCAGGTTTGCCCACTGGTCGATGGAAGGTTTGTTTAGGGTGATCCCAGAAAGTCCGTACTTTTTGAGATAATTCCCTATCATCCTAGTTGTAATATTGCTAGGAGGTACCACATACCATTCGACCTCTGGTCGAAGGACATCACGAGGTCGGGCTTTCATTTGGATCCCTGGCTGAGGGGTGTTTTCAGAATGTGGGCTGGTCGAGGAATTTTCAGCCTGAGGAGCAGGCTGTTTGCCAGGAGGAGAGTTTTTTCTATTCTTTTGGGCAGTGGATTTTACTCAACCCATGTTTGATAGACTGGTTGAAGGTCTGTTAGAGGGATTATGGGAAAAAGGAATCTCCGGGATAAGTATCGATGACTAATCCTGATCTTCAAGCAACTGGGCAAGCAAGTCGTTGTCGATCGGCCTCTCACCTCCCCATGGATCATGCATGAAAATCTGCGAACAGAGAAGGGGAGATGAGAATCTACGGCCAAAAGACCAAGAAAGTGTAAAAGTTGGAATAACGTTGCTCGTGTATAAAAGTTAAGCTTTTATACAACCAGTAGCATTATGACAAAGACACTAAATTCTATGCGAATAGTTTGGAAAACGGATTAGGAAAAAATTTTCGACTCTGAGTTGGGGCGGGAAAAATCCATTTTTCCTACATGCTTAAAAATCGAATTTTTACTTCGATTTCATGCCCTAAGTCAATAATCCTAACTCCCAAGCCGATTCCTAAGTCTCGTATAGTGTTTTTTCCTTATCCTATCATGCTAATATCTATATGCCCATCTACCCCAAAAACAATTTCATTCAAGAACATTCAAGAAATCAAGGTTCGAAACAGATATATAATCGATATAGCATGGCATCTCGACGACTGCAAAATTTGAGAAACTTACTTGAATGAAGATTGGAGTAAATCTCTGAGACACTAAGGCAGGTGGCTAGGCAGGAACTTCATGGATCATCAAGATCGTCCAAGTTTCTGGGTTTTCTACGCCTTGTTCTTCAGTGTTCTTGAGGAAAAAGTGAAAAGTAAAAAGTGAAAGATGATTCTGAGGGGTTATTTATATTGATCGAGGAGCAGTTACCAAGGTAATCATAAGGGGTAACTTTCCAAGGCATGGGTAAGTGTAATAGCCGTCAAACCACTTTTGGGAAATCGCAAAGATATGATTGGTTGCCTTTTTCGAGAAGGCATGGGCGGCTCTGACAGATTTGATAGGGCATACGAAAAGATGGTCGCCTAAGTTTACTTTATGCTGGTCGCAGTAAAATAAACTTATGGGGGAGGGGGGGAAAATTTTACCCAAAAAATGGCTCCGGATGATGTGGCAGGATTGACTTACACGTGGCTGGCACATGGTGGTTTCAAGTGAATGAATCTATTTGACCATCGACAAGAGAGTTATTGATTTATCAAGCCTCATGCTTAGGTACGACCAGTCTGGTCGCATACTTTCATTTATTTCCTTTTGGATGCGCAATCTTGTAATATTTGCATTAATTGTATTTTCCTTTATTACCTTGATACACAAGTCTTAATTGTAATTAAGGCCCATCAGCCCATGTAACCTTCTTGAGCTTATAAATAAGAATCAAAGGGCTCAAGGAAGGGACTTTTGATTTTCGGAACTTTGATCTTTGTACTCAGAGAGGAGAATATAGTGTGATTATTCGCTGAAGTTGTAATCTTCTCAAGGCTTGTGAAACTCGTGAACCCTAGTTCATTGATCATAGTGTTGGGATTCAATATCAATAAGAACACTAAGTGGACGTAGGTCATTACCATCCAATTGGGGCCGAACCACTATAAATCATTTGTGTAGTTTGCTTTCCATTTGATTTTTCTTCTTGTTTTCATTTCATTTTCTATCGTTTATCTGACTCCGTATCGTTGATCAATTTGAGGGTCAAAAAGTATGCAGAACGGTATGTGAGGGAGATTGTGCGTCTCCATGGGGTTCCCAAGTCTATAGTATCATATCAGGATCCTATATTCACCTCCAAGTTTTGGGGTAGTTTACAAAAGGCTATGGGAACTCAGCTAAAGTTCAGCACGACCTTTAATCCTAAGACTGATGGAAAGTCTGAAAGGATGATTCAGATATTGGAAGACATGCTTAGGGCGTGTGTGAAAGGCTTTGATGGATCTTGTAGTAAGTATCTCCTGTTGATTGAGTTCTCATACAACAACAGTTATCAATCAACGATTGGAGTAGCCCCATACAAGATGTTATATGGAAGGAGGTGTAGATCTCTCATTCATTGGGATGAGATGGGTGAGAGGAATTATTTGGGACCGGACATGGTTTAGAAGAATAATGAGGCTATCGAGAAGATCTAAGCTCGAATGCTCGCTTTACAAAGCAGACAGAAAAGCTACGTTGATCCTAAGCGTAGGGACGTGGAGTTCGAGGTAGGGGACCATGTGTTTCTGCAAGTCTCACTGTTGTGAGGGGTGAGAAGATTTGGAAAAAAGGGCAAGCTGAGCCCTAGATTCATCAAGATCCTAGAGAGGATTGGGCTAGTGGCCTACAGATTGGCTCTGCCACCATCGTCGTCAGAAGTTCATGACGTATTCCACATTTCTATGCTTTGGAAGTACGTCTTAGATACGACTCATGTGTTGAAGTATGAGGACTTGGAGTTGCAGACAAATTTGTCATATGAGGAACAACCAGTTCAGGTCCTAGATAGGAAAGACAAGGTTCTACGGAACAAGACAATTCCTCTAGCCAAAGTATTGTGGAGGAATAGCATGGTCAAGGAAGCGACCTGGGAGATTAAGTCATCGATGTGGGATCGGTATCCCAAGTTATTCAGGTAAATTTCGAGAACGAAATTCTCAGTATGAGGGGATAGTTGTAACGACCCAAAATCACTAATGAGGCTTAGGGCCTTGATTAGCGTGTCAGAAGGGTATAATTGGTATATATGAATGTTTAAATAGTTAAATGTGTGACTATGTGGCATGCATGATTAATATGATTATATGAATATGTTAAATGCATTTTTATAAGTATTAGATTTGAATGTGTGCCCTTTATAGCTTATAATGGCATATTTGTAATTTTGGCTCGTTAAAGGCATAAATGTGATTATATGTGATAAATTGTTGAGACCACATTATTATGTGGATATATTTGTAGTATATGGCTCGAGACGTTCCTAGTGAGCGGATTAGTGAAATAGTCATAGCGGGGTTTAATACCCGGCTCGGGGGGAGCCTAGGGGTATTTTTGGGAATTTAGAGGATATTTTGGGATTTATAGATATTGAGTAAGTATTTGGAAATTAAATGGACTCGATAGGATTAATTGGTGAATGTTAGGAAAACTTGAGGAATTAGCGGGAACCGAAAATGGAATGACCATTTTACCCCTTAGTACGCTTAGAAGATTATAGGCTTAAAGGGGCATAATGGTCTTTTGTTTAAACAAGGGATATATTCAGTAACACTCTTAGGAATAGTCAGAAAGTGGTGGAATACTCTCAGCTCTCTCTCCATCTCACGGTTTCTCTCTCTCACTTGTGTTTGGAAGTTGAAGGAAAAACATAGAACGAGGGTTAAGGTGATCAAGTTTAGGGAAATTCTGTGGGGAAATCTTGAGGAATTCAAGCATCAAACTAGGGAATTCAGCTAGGGAACTTGGGGGTTTAAGATCAAGAGTAGGAGGCAGAAACTTTGTGGAGATTCAACAAGCAATTGAGGTTTATCGCCAAGGCTCAGGACTGAGAATCATGCTCGGGACCATTCGCTATCCTCCGCTCGGAATTCAAGGTAAGAAAACTGCACCCTTGTGTGGTTATGAATGGGACTAAGATTTCCCAATAATTGATTGCCTGTACTAGGTGTTCGTAAGATTAATGTGATATACATGATTGACCGTCCTAAGGGATTCGGGGCTGACGGTAAGCGTACTGAGCGCAACCTAACCTAAGCGAGTCGGGGTCAGCTAGATCAGTAGGGGCTCAGCCTAAGTGTGCCAAACCTGATTATCTGAGAACTTGAGATTATTTGTTTATCATTGATTAATTGAATATTCGTACTCTCTTTTATGTTTAAATGAGATAAGCTTGATCGAATACTCTTATTGCTACATGTGTTTGTTGTTTTTGGTTTTCTTGCTGGGCCTTGGCTCACGGGTGCTACGTGGTGCAGGTAAAGGCAAAGGGAAACTGGACAACCCATGAGTTGGAGAGCTCTGGGGGTAGAATGTACATAGTTAGCTACTCGACCGCCACGACCGAGGAAAAGTACAAGGACAAAAGCCTGAAACTTGTATTTTTCCATTAGAGTGGCCACTGGTTGTATATAACTTTTGAAAATTGTAAATTTATCTCTTAACCTTGTTTTTGGGATCCCATGTACCAAACATCTATTTTAATGAAAATTAACCGTCTACAATCAAAATCTTTTAATCCTAACCTGATTATTAACTTTAGGTTCACATTTTTGTCCAAATTGCTTGTTAGCAAGTCCTGCACTATTTCAAATACACAGTGTAACGATCTTGTTTATCCAGGGCGATACAGAGGTTCTGCAAAGAAGTCACTAGGCAGTTAACTCCTGAGATTCTGAAACATCCAGTCGGCTATACTACTCAATCTGACATAGCTAGTTGGATTAAACTCCTTTTTGATATAACTGGTCGGATGAAACTCCTTTCTGGTATAATTGGTCGGATAAAACACTTTCTAACCAGTTAAATCCTTACCTGGTCGGACAAACTGCCCTTTTGACGTGTCTGGTCGGGTATGACTCCCTCCTGACCAGACAAAACCATCTTCTCGCTCTTTCGACCAGTGATATCACAAATCCGTAAGTCATTTTCTAACCTTTGTCCTTCCCTTGGTTAACATACTTACTGACCATTAACGCTCCACCAGGTAGCCATGAGTTGCCACCTTTCACCTATCATTGCCCCATCATTAAACTGAAATTTTGGGGATAACACCCTTATAAGCTATACAGGGCCCACATGCATATCTAATACTCATCAACAAGCATGCCACATAGTCACACATTTAACCAATTAAACATACATATATCTAATTATGCCCTTCCGGCACGCTAATCAAAGCACTAAGCTGTAACACCCTGGTTACCCCAGAACAGTTACGGTGAACAGTGAGCCGGAAATTTGACCCGCTACCCGAGTCCTTTGGTTAAAAACGTGATCTAAGTATCATTATCAGGTTAAGGTGAAAACCAGTAAAAAGAAAGGGTACATTTCATTAAGTAAATAAACTGCTCATGAGCCTTTTAAAATGTTTACAAGTAGTTTGTGTTACAAAAGAGATGCTACAGTTTTATATTTACAGTCCCCGCCGACCTAAGCGGCAAAAATAGGGTAAACCCCTAGTCCCTCTGAGAACTCCTTGACCGTGGCGGTCAAGCGGCCCTGTATGTACATCACATTGCCCAAGCTCTCCACTCAGGGTTGGCCAAGTTTTTCCTTCCCTTTACCTGCACCACATAGCACCCGTGAGCCAAGGCCCAGCAAGAAAACATAGCAAGACATGACGTAATATCAACAACGTTCATAATAACCTTCCAGGACTATCAGTCCAACAAATAGGTGACAATAGCCAAAAGTCACAATGATGAGCATCGCTCCCTCAAGCCATGTGACGATAGGGTCACCAGGGCTTAACTGAGAAGTGAATCATTCATAAGTTGTTTAGGACAGGTGTATGGTGATTAGTCACCAACATAACCTTCCACACGACTCTGGAGTCGAAACTATGGACAACGTCCCTTAGCCATGTGACAAACAGTCACCGGGGTCATATACCTTGGCTATATTCATCTGGTTGTAAGCCAGGCAAGCGCTTGTAAGTTCCTCGACCTTAGGGTCGGTCCCGCATTAATGCCATAGAGCCATTCAATGCGTGATCATCGACTTTAGAGTCGGTCCCTGACTAGTCAGTGTCTCAAGCAGGTAATCAGCATTCACTAGCATTTAATATGCAATCCATGTCCACATATATCAATCAGCATGCCTCAAATATCAAACCATACATGCCATATATCTATACAGGGTGCAACTGTATTCATACACTGTTTTCTTACCTCTGATTCGAGTGAGTATTATAATATGAACGACCCCTGAGAACGATCAACCTTTAAATTCCTCGACGGTCACCTGGTCATAACCAAAATATAGGATTCATCAATAAAAATGATAACTGAGGGTTCCCAACCAAATCCCAGCCCCCGAGACCTCAAATACTACCCAACCGGGTACTAGGTCCAACCCCGAGGCCTATGGTTTGAATCCCTAAACTAAAAACCACTTTTTAGCAAATTTGGCCTTAAGGGCCGCGGCCCCCCCTGCTGCGCCGCGGCATGCCCCCTTGACAGAGAAGCTCCCCGCCTGCCAGGCGCCAAGGGCCGCAGCGCTCCCCTGCTGCGCCGCGGCGCTCAGCCCAGAATGGCTAAGTCGGCCACACGAACCAGTTTTCTCCCTGTGCGTTTTTCCTCTCAAACCAGTCCCTCAAACCACCTTAAAACCTCTTCCAAACATATAATTGAACCCCCAAACAACACCCTTAGCTTACTCACATCAAACCCCAATCAAACTAACACTAAAAACCCCATTTGATTCACACTTTCCACATCAAAACTCATGATTCAAAAGCTAGAACAAAAACAGAGCTTAACTTGAATTCAATGGTCAAAGCTTACCTTAGAACCTGTTTTGAACTTCCCACACAAGCAGAACCAAGTCTCCAACCCAGCCCTAAGTTCCTTTAGCTTGAATCCACAACTAGAGCTCAAAACACCAAAGAAGGAAATGGAGGAATTTGTACGGGAAGAGAAAAGAAACTAACCCCTATTTTACTCTGTTTTATTCTACAGCCCTCAGCCACTTAAGTTCATATATATCCTTCCAAAAAGACCAAAATGCCCCTTGTGTCATCTAAAGCCTTTCAAACTACTCTAGGGGTAAAATTGGCACTTCTAGCTTAACCCGTTAATCATAATTAACGCTTCCCAATTCCCGCTAATCTCAATATCCTCAAACACCAATATTTCATAACCCGTTACCCTAAAATCCCCGGTAACGTTATAATCACTAATATCACCCCGAGCCCCGAGCTCAAACCTGTTATGACCAAACCGATAATCACGTTTAACAATCGTCTCATGTCGGAATACTCGAACCGATCCACATTATAATGTGGTCTCACAATATATCATTATCAGACAAACAAGTATTCAAGTATACCCTCCACGGGCCAAATTATCGAAATACCCCTGTAAACAAATGTGGACTCACATGCATGCATTTAACATCGTATTATAATATAATTCTCATAAACATGCATAAACACATTTAATGGCATAATTAAACAGTTATGGCCCTCCCGGCCTACTAATCCAGCCATTAACCATAATAGGGAATCCGAGGCATTACATAAGCCCTATTAGCAATTTTGGGTCGTTACAACTATCCCCTCCTACTGAAAATTTCGTCCTCGAAATTACCTGAATAACTCGGGATACTGATCTCGCATAGCTAATTCAAGCTCCTAGGTCGCTTCCTCGACCTTGCTATTCCTCCATAACACTTTTACTAGAGGAATCGTCTTGTTTCGTAGAACCCTGTCCAGGACCTAAACTGGTCGCTCTTCATATGAAAAATATGCCTGCAATTCCAAATCCTAATACTTCAACACATGAGTCGTATCTGAGATGTACTTCCAAAGCATAGAAATGTTGAATACGTCGTGAACCCCTTGTATGCCCTGAATATCAGCACGTACTTTGTTGGGGCAGCTCGGGAAAAGCGAACTAACAAAAAGCCATAAGCAATACGTCACGTGTCACCATTCATCTGGGGAAATCTGGTATGATCCCCTAGACGAATAACTCGAACTGATGAATCATTTAGCAGCTTATCACCTGGAACCATTGTATAAACATGACACCAAAAGACACGAGCTAGATTTACATTAAGCTCATGGTACATCAGAGGCCTGACATTTCCCAGGGTCTTTGTAAAGTTGACCACACAATATAAACGTGCCTATAACAAACATCACATGTCTGTGTAATTCCTGAATTCCCGGATACGCAATTTAAACGTGCGCGATCAGACATCACGCACCTGATTAAGGCCATGTGGCCCATTACCTTTTTTATCTGATTGATTAGACTGCACCTCAGTGTAAAATTTAGATATTAATCATCAATGTCACAGGAATGATGTGAAGGATCAAGAGATCATGGGATGACCCCAATACCTACCCAGAGATCATTCTCCTATAAATACCAGGATCCTGGGTAGTGCAAGGGGTGGGATTCTTTCTGTAATGCAAATACTCTGTAAAAATAGAAAGAGAGAGAAACAGTAATAATATTGACTCGTGGACTAGGGGGATTTTAACCTCCAAACCACGTAAAAAGGAGTGATCATTTCTCTCTTCATAGTTGACTTCCAGCATCCTTGAGTATTATCATTTTCTTATTATGGTTTATCATTAAGCACTAATTCATCATAGTTATTCATATAATTCACTGTTGGCGAAAAACCGCGTCAACACCCCTGATAACGATGGTGGTAGTGCCAACCTGTAGGCCACTAGCCCAATCCTCTCCAGGATCTTAAAAGGTCCTATGAATCTAGGGCTCAGCTTGCCCTTTTTCCCAATCCTCCTCACCCTTCGCAGTGGTGACACTCACTACAACACGTGGTCCCCTACCTAGATCTCCATATCCTTATGCTTAGGATCAGCGTAGCTTTTCTGTCTGCTCTACGAAGCGAGCATTCGAGCTTGGATCTTCTCAATAGCTTCATTATTCTTCTGAACCAACTCTGGTCCTAATTAATTCCTCTCACCCATCTCATCCCATTGAATGGGCTATCTATATCTCCTCCCGTACAACATCTCATATGGAGCTACTCCAATCATTGATTGATAACTGTTCTTGTATGAAAACTCAATCAACGGAAGGTACTTACTCCAAGACCCCTCAAAGACCAATACACACGCTCTAAGCATGTCTTCCAATACCTGAATTATCCTCTCAGACTGTCCATCTGTCTAAGGATGAAAGGCTTTACTGAATTTCAACTGAGTCCCCATAGCCTTCTGCAAACCACCCCAAAACTTGGAGGTAAATATGGGATCTCGGTATGATACAATAAATTTGGGAACCCCATGGAGGCGTACAATTTCCTTTACATATAACTCCACGTACAGATCCACAACTTAGGTTGTCCTCACTGGAAGAAAGTGATCTGACTTGGTGTATCTATCTACTATCACCCACACCGAGTCACATAGCCCCAATGTCTTGGGTAAACCTCCCACAAAATCCATAGTAATGTCCTCCCACTTCAATTTGGGAATATCCAAATGCTTTAGAACCCAATTGGTCGCTGGTGCTCAGCCTTCACTTGCTGACAGGTCAAACACTTGGCCATGTACTCCACTGCATCCTTCTTCATCCATGGCCACTAATATAACGTCCATAGATCCTTCTGCAACAGTGCATCATCCAACTGACCCTCTCTTATCCTCTCTAAAAGGGTCGACTAAAAAGTGATATTGGCCAACCAGCCCACAACCAGCTCTATCCTTGCTCTAGTCATCTCATCTGCCAACTCCTTTGATATATGTGCAAAGCCAAATAACTGTCCCGAGCTCCTCCGGCTCAACGCATCTGCCACTACATTGGCTTTCCCTGGGTGGTAAAGGATATCACAATCATAGTCCTTCACCAACACCATCCAACGTCTCAGCCTCATATTCAAGTCCTTCTAGGTGAAGAAATACTTCAAGCTCTTGTGATCAATGTATATCTCACACTTCTCTCTATACAAGTAATGTCGCCAATCTTTTAGTGCGAATACCACCGCTGCTAACTCTAGATCATAGGTAGTGTACTTCTGCTCATACTCCTTCAACTTCCATGACGCATAAGCAATAACCTTCTCATTCTGCATCAACACACATCCCAATCCCAATCTTGATGCGTCACAGTATACTACAAACTTCCCTCCCTCCGAAGGAAGATTCAACACCGGAGCATTAATCACCAGTCGCTTCAGTTCCTGGAAGCTATTCTCACACTTGTTTAACCAGATGAACTTCAGATGCATCCGTGTCAATTTTTTAATCGGTGTAGCAATCTTCGAGAACCCTTCCACAAACCGTTTGTAATATCCCGCTAATTCAAGGAAGCTCCTAACCTATGAGGCATTCCTTGGCCTCGGCCAATCTCTCACTACCTCTACCTTAGCTGGATCCACCTTAATCCCATCTTAATGTCACTTCTGGTAGCCATAAACTGCACTTCTTAAGCTTGGCATACAACCGATGCTCTTTCAGTCTCTGTAATACCTACCAGAGATGCTTCTCATGCTCTGCCTCTGAACTGTGGTAAACCAAGATGTCGTCGATGAAGACAATCTCGAACAATCTAAGAAGTCCTTAAACACCTTGTTCATCAGATCCATGAATGTTGCTGGGGCATTGGTCAGACCAAATGACATGACCAGGAACTCATAATGCCCAACCTCGTTCGGAAGGCCATCTTCGGATTATCCTCGTCCTTGATCCTCAGCTGGTGATAACCAGATCGAAGATCAATCTTTGAGAACATCGTCTTTCCCTGCAGCTGATCAAACAGGTCATCGATCCTTGGTAAGGGGTATTTGTTCTTGATGGTCAACTTGTTCAACTCCCTGTAGTCTATACACATTCTCAAAGTCCCATCCTTCTTCTTCACAAACAAAACTGGAGCACCCCATGACGAGAAACTAGGTCTAATAAACCCAAAATCAAGAAGCTCTTTCAACTGTATCTTTAACTCCTTCAGTTCTGTCAGAGCCATCCTATATGGTGCCCTTGACTCTGGCTTTGTACCTGACGCTAACTCGATGACGAACTGAATCTCCCTGTGCAGCGGCAGTCCTGGTAAATCCTCAGGAAATACATCCAAGAACTCATGTACCAATCTATTCTCTCCCGGACCTGGTGGCATAACTCTGGTGGTATCCACCACGCTAGCTAGAAAGCCTATACAACCTCCATCTAGTAGGTCCCTAACTCTTGTTGCTGATATCATGGGTATGCAGGGTCCATGCACAACACCCACAATAACAAAGGGATCCTCACCCTCAGGCTCAAAGGTCACCATCTTCTTCCTGCAATCTATAGTAGCCCCATATCTGACCAGCCAATCCATCCCTAGAATCATATCAAAATCATCCATACTCAACTCGATCAAATCTAATGATAGTTTCCTACTGTCTACCATCACTGACAGTGCTCTAATCCATCGCTTAGAAACTTCCAGTTCCCCTGTAGGCAGTATAGTCCCAAACCCTGCATTATAATACTCACTAGGTCTACAAAATCTATCAATTACCTTACTAGAAACACACGAATGTGTAGCACCAGAGTGAATCAACATAGTATATGAAGAGCCAACGCTAGAAAGCTGACTTGTCACTACCGAGGGACTAGCCTCGACCTCTGCCTGCGTCATGGTGAACACTCGAGCTGGAGTCAAGCTATCCACTTTCCCTGGTTCCTCTTTCTTTGCTTATGGGCAATCCTTCTTGAGGTGTCCCACCACACTGCACAAATAACAATCCTTTGCCCGACATTCCCGTTGAATAGTGCTTCCTACATCTCGCGCACTCTGGGTAACTTCTCCATGTCTCACTGCCTCCCTGGCGGCCACCATGAGCACCCCGACCCCTCCTATAAGGATCAACAGTGGTCGAAGTGTCAGGGGTCTTCCTCTTTAGATCACTGGGGTCTTCGCCCCTCCCAAACCCTGTGGATGGAGGAACTACCTTGCGAACATCCCGTCTCGCAACATTCTCCCTCCAGATCTTATTCTCTGCCTCTTTAGCAGTAAGAGCCTTCTCAACAGCCTAGACATAAGTTGTCTGCCTAGGTATCGATGTTATCCTCACATCCCAGGCTATCATAGCATTGAGCCCTTGATCAAACCTATCCTTCCGGGCTGCATCTATAGGCACTAAGTCTGATGCCAACTTTGCCAACCTATCGAAATTCAGGGCGTACTCTGTAACTGTCATGTTGCCCTTTACCAGTCCCGTGCCTTCATTCACCTTTGCTGCCTGGATGGCAACATTGTAATACTTTTGGTTAAACAGATCTCTGAACCCTTCCCAACTCAAGGTAGAAATATCCTTCGTCTGTGATGCCACCTCCCACCAAATACGGGCATCCTCCCTAAGCATATAAGTGGCATAGGCAACCCTATCATTACCTTCCACCCTCTTGAAATCCAGGATGGAAGTGATCATACTCATCCATTGTTCAGCCTTAAGTGGGTCTGGTCCTCCCTCAAAGGTTGGAGGATGCTGTCTCCTGAGCTGTTCATAAAGTGGCTCCCACTTGTTCCCAATCTCAGGTGGTTGTACAACTAGTGCCACAACAGGTGGCATAATAGGTGCAGCTGTAACACCCTGGATAACCAAGACCGTTACACTGTGTGTTTATAATAGTGCATGACTTGCTAATCAAGTCATTTAGTTGAAAATGTGATCCCTAAAGTCATAAACAAGTCAGGTTTAAAAGATTTTGGTCATAAACAAATAATTTTCATTAAAAATAAATATTTAGTACATGGGATCCCAAAAACAGGGTTTAAAGGATAGATTTACAAAATTTCCAAAAGTTATATACAATCAAGGCCACTCTAATGGCAAAATACACATTTTAGGTTTCGTCCCTGTACAATCTATCGACCATGGCAGACGAGCAGCTGACAATGTACACCTCGCCCCCAGAGCTCTCCAACTCATGGTTAAACCGTCTTACCCTTGCCTTCACCTGCACCACGTAGCACCCGTGAGCCGAGGCCCAGCAAGAAAACAATAACATCATAACATATTCAATAACAAGAATCAAATAATTCATAAAACATTAACCATATATTCAGTAGGCCATAACAGGAACAAAATCAGTGATGACAAATAAGGAATCATCAGTCTATCGTCCAAGTATTCAACAAGCAATAAGCATCCGATTAATAACAGTAAACACATTCAAAATCAATAGTTTATCACAATCATCATACAATACTCAGGGCTGATGCCCTTAGGCCACACCCTCTGTTTAACCCACTGGCTCCGGCTCGCTTAGGTCGAGCCCAGTGTTTAACTCACTTACTCCGACTCGCTTAGGCTGAGCTTAGTGATTATTTAGCTAACCTCAGCTACTAATGTCCGAGTCGCATCCTGTGTGCAAATATCAGTTCCAACATTCTTAGGCCGTTTATTTCATGCTCGCATGGAATATCATAACCATACAATATCTGAATTCGAATATAGGTTACCCTTAGTCCCGTCACAGCCACACAAAAGGGTGCAGTTTTCTTACCTTTAATTTCCAAGCAGAGAAGGTGAAATGGTTCCGAGCATGATCCTTAGCTCCGAGCCTTTACGATAAACCTAGTCATAAACCATAAATGGCACTTTGATGAGTTTAAATTCCAAAGAACAATCCCGGGACCAAACTCGCGCTCTCGGGACCTCTAACTCCACCAAATGAAGTGGTGAAACTGTTGGGGTTTTATGCCCTAATTAAAACTCCAATTCTTTGTAATCTCATTTTATTATCAATAAAATAATAGAAATCATTTTTTGACTTGGTCAATCACTTTGCTCACATGTTTTATTTTCATGATTATTTGTTTAATATAAACTTCTATTAAATCCCGAGCATATTGCTAATCTTATTTATAGTGACGTAATCACAGTGGAATATAAATATGATTATATGTTCAAAATAAGTTAGTCCTAAGATTAGTCAGTGCATAGTATTTACACTGACTTGCCAATCTACAATATGATCTACTTACACATTACAGTGTTATGTTCTTTCCAGAACATTAGCAAAGTAGATAAGATCGGATGTATTTCTTACATCGGATAGGACCGATATTGACAGTTGATAAGATAAGTAAACATACCGTTATTATCTATTCTAGTCATATCATATAGTTGACCATCGGTCAATTCAATCTCAATTCTGAGTGGTTAGTATTCTAACTGATTGTATTGTTTGAGTTCTTTGACTTGTTTGTTACCAGCTTACCCTACAGACTAGCTCATACTTACATCTTGGGAACTCGGTAGTATAATTGAGTGGGAGTGTTAATCATAGATATGAACATCTATAGCTTCTGATGAAGAAGTGAAACGATGGTTTCCTTTTAGTTTGGTGCAAGGTGTTAAATGATAGAGATCTCATTTGAGTAATTAAATTAGTTTACTGAAATATCATTTACAAGGAACTAAGTGTTTTAAGGATAAAATACAATGAGGGATAAAAAGGTATTTTAGTCCTATCTCATTGTAGACCGTCTATAGAGGATTGAGTGACAATTATGGTTGTAACAATGGATAATTAATAGCGTATCTATATTTGTTATTGAGCGTTCTATGAATTCAAGAGTGCAATTCCGAGTCTATAGTGGAGTCACGAGAAATTAATAAGTTAGTAAATTTATTTGTTAGATTTATGATAACTTATTGGAGCTTGATTTCATAGGCCTATGGTCCCCATTGTACCTTGGATAAAATCATCTAGATAGTCTCAATTAATTGATTTAATCATCAATTAGAATTATCAAAGTTGACCAGGTCAATTTTGGATAGTTTCACAGAGTTGTGTAATTTTGAGAAGAAAAGAGAAATTATGGCAGATTTATTAATTAAGATAAATTGGTATCTAAATTAATAAATAAGTTTAAATCAAGGTTCAAATTATAAATAATTAATTTGATAAAGGATTTAAATAATTATTTAATTAATTAAATCAATAGAAAATAATACAGGCCTTGATTTTAAGTCCAATGGGCTTATAATCAAATGGGAAATTTCACAGGCCTATAGCCCATGATAATTTCGACCTAGGGCTTCAAAATGGTTATTATTTTATTGATTTTTTAATTAAATTAAATGGCCTAATTGAATCTATAAAAGGAGTGCTTAGAGAGAAGTCAAAACATAAGTTTGATAAGTCACAAGTCAGATTTTCTGATAGTTTTAGATTCTCTCAAAACACAAGTCATTTTCTAAGCCTCTTTGTTATTTTCTCTTCTTCTCTCTATATCTATCTGATGTGTTGATAATTGCTCACACTAGTCTAAGTGGTTCTAAGGATACATTGGAAGATTGTGAAGAAAATAGAAGATTGATTAAGTTTCTTGATAATACTCTACGACAGAGAGGATTCAAGAGTTAGAGAAACTGAAGGAAGGACTCTTTAATTCCGCTGTGTATACTGTAAGTATTCTATTCTTTGTTTCTCTTTGAATTCAATTTTAGAAACATGTTTTAGGCCATCTCATATTAATCTGTTTAATATTAGATATACATGAAAATAAATAAAAATAATATAAGCTAATCCAACAACTGGCTTCAGAGCCTTTGGTAATCTTTATTTTAATGCATGAACATTTTTAAAATTGAATTATTTGATATGTTTGAATAATTGGATGGTTTTCATGTTTTTATGAAGCATATTGATTTTATGTGAATTTTAGCAATTTTTAAGTTATTTTGTTGTGTTTTCTATGCTATTAATTTTTATATTTGCGTTATTTTGTGTAAAACATGGTAAAAATTAATTAGAAAATGGGTTTGGTTTGAAAAATTGCACAAAAAAAAAATTTCAAATTTTTTTTCTTCTGGCTGCCATGCGCGCACGTACGCGCGCCCCGCGCACACTGTGCGCGCATCCCTCAGCCTATTCCTCCTGCGCGCGCGCACCCCAGCAGCCAGTGCTTGTGGATATTTATTATTTATAATAAAAGCCAAAAAATATCAGATTTGTTATGTATTTAAAATTGTTTTTTTTAAAAAATAAGATATTTTTTGTTAGTTGGGATTTAAATAATTAGATATTTTCTACAAAGATTCAAATTCAAATTTAAAAATAGACTAACAACTTAATTTTAAATATTTTAATATATTAAAATATTAGAATTATGATATCAGATATTTAAGATATTTTCATTTAAATTCTTGATATTTTTATTAAATCATTATTTGAAAATATAAATATCTTTTTATTCTATAGTTTTTAATATTTAAATTATTTGAAATTTGAATATTGTTAGTTAGATATTTTTATGGATATTTGAATTTGTTTAACTATTTTGAGATATTTTAGAGTTGTTATAACTATTTATATTTTATTTTTGAAATGGTTAAAATATTAGCTAATAGTTGTAACAACACAAGATATTTTTGGAAAATAGTTAAGATATTGATTTAAAAATTTTAAATTGGTTAAATTTTGAAAAATATCATTTTTTTTCAGCCAATTAATAAAATATTTTTTTTTATAAATGGGATTTAAATTAACTTTGGTTAATTGTTGATAAATCCTATTTAAATTAAATTAATATTTTTTTTATCAAATTAACCTAAAACCAAGTTGATTGTTGATAAATGAAATTTAAATTAACTATTGTTAATTGTTGATAAATTTCATTTAAATTGACTTATTTTTTGTAAAAAATTTAATTAATTTGAATTTTTTGATAAATTATATAATTAATTGTGGTATTTTTGCAAATGAAATAAATTGTGGTATTTTTGCATAAATTCATAGAATTGCTCATATAGTAACATGATTAGGTCCATCCAATTATAACATGTCTGTTTGCACTATATGTGATATTTTTGCAATTGGGCTTAGATGCATATAGTGGCCCATATGTTTGTTAGATATATGGTATTTTGCCAAATAAAATATTCATAAAATGATAGGTTTTATTTGGACCCATTAGAAAATGTAAAGTTTAAATTCCTCTCTTGTGGGTGATTCCACTTGTGAAGGCCCATTTGCTTTGCATGACTATAGTGGGCCTAATCAATTAATAACAATTAATAAAATGAAGGTTTAAATTCCTGTCTTTTGGACCTTGTATGGAAGATAGGGGGCCTTTGTAGTGGGAACGACATACTGGACCCAGTCCTCCTCCATACAAGCCCAATTGTTAAGGCCCATTTACCTGAGTTAGACTTAATTGTATAGGTTCATTATATTAGTTAAATCTAAATATTGATTAGCAACAAATTAATTCTAAATTAATTGAATTTGTTTCAATGTGACACTTTAGAATTAATAAGAAATTATAGGACTTTGGTTTTAAAAATTTTAATCTGTTTAATTTTTTTGGGAAAACCATAGTCATTAATTTTCTAAAAATAAATAATAAAAATACTATTTTTAATTTTATAATGAGCTTATTTTAAGAATTTTATTCGATCTCCACCGTTGGTTTAACATAGTCAATAGCTTAATGGGGCCTCGAGGCGCTTTGATTCGTCCCCCTATGGAAGGTGTTCATTAGCTATTTTGACAAGGTTAGATTTCGAAAGATAGATAATTATAGGTCAAATTCTAGTAGACTCACCCCTACGGTGACTACTAGGACTAAATCTATGATTATTGAAACCGTGGGTCTGGTTCATAAAATAAGAGATTTTGTTTTCTTATTTTGATCGAATAGTCACTACTACAAAATATACTTTACGGGACACTTTTTTAGGACACGCACCTAAATATAAGTCCTAAAAAATGTCTCTGGAGTTTTCAGGACTCTCATTGAGAGTTCTTAAAAATCACATTTTAGGACTCGCAATAAGAGTCTTAAAAACATGTGGGAATCCTAAAAAACCTGAATAAAATATTTAAGAGTGATAACTTTTAAGGACTCACTTTGAGTGTCCTAAAAAAATATTAAGGACTCCCAAAGTGAGCCCTAAAAACTTTTAACTATTAACTAAAATTTTATAAATACAATAAAATATTTTTGAAATTGGGGATTTTTACTTAGGGATCCACATAGAAATTTTTCAGCACACAAAGAAGAGAATAAGGTCTCGGCTGCTGGGTTTGAAACCAGGGGCGACGGCAGCAGGGCAGCGATGGCGTTGATGATCTCCACGGCAGGCGCGCGTACCACGAAGGATCCTGCTGCAGATGGTGAAGTCGACTGGTGTGTTGTCGTTGACGTGGGTTCCTGCTGCAGGCGTACGAAGGCGGAGAAGAAGGCACGCACGACTCCTAGGTTCTCTCGGCTCCGACAACTGTAGCAGAGGGTCTCGGCGGCGGCACTGTTGCATATGGTCTCGGCAACAGGTTTTTTTTTAATATTATGTTGAATTTCTGTTCATTTGTTTATGGATACCTGAGATTGTTCAAGCTATTGTTCTGTTTTGGATTCGTTTCTTCGTATTTTGATTGATAGTTTAAATGGTTTTTTTTTCTCTCTCTCTCTCTCTGTATTTTTAGGTATCTTTTTTTCGGTTTTGATTGATGGTGATGAAAATTTTGGCAGTTTTATTTTCTTATTAATTTGTTCATTTGTCAAATTATGGCAGTTTTCAGTGAGTTTTAGACTTTAAGTTGATGAATTTTGACTTTAAGTTATTCTGAACTGGGTTTCTTCTATGTTAGTTCTCTGTCTCCCCCCTTTATGGAATTGTTTGTTTGTTTGTTCATTTGGGACTGATCAAGCAGAGATAAGAACTTAGATGATGGAAAATATATTTTGCATTGGGGTTATGAAAGTTGATAGTTTCATAGAGCCTCTTTGCCTTCATAACTTAAAAATAGTTTTCTGTTCTAAAAAATAAAAAAATGTTTTCAGAGAAAAAGTAGTAGTGTTTGACTTTGTTTTCTATGAACAACTTTTAAAAACTGAGTTATAAAAAATAGAAAATTCAGAAAACAACTTAAGTGTGTTTTCAAAATTCTCAGAAAACAAACAAAGAGCAAAGGAGAGAGCAATAATGGAGTTCTTCCCTACGAAGTGCTTTGGCTCCAATGGTTCTACACTAATCTCAGCCTCAACATCTCCATTCTCTTGAGCATTTCACTCAATCAAGGTTTATCCATATCTTTCTCTTTTCTCTCTCTTTTTGTGCCCTAGAAAAAAGATTCAAATCTGAGAAAGAATCTTTGAATTTCTTCTATGAATGATTTTCCAGCTTCTGTTGGTTGATTTATTTTCCATGAGAATTTCATCACTCTCAATTTCAATATAGCTTAGTTTAGCTTAATAGTCAATTATCTCATTTCTTTTAGAGTCTCTTTTTTTTTTTTGTATTTTTAGTATAAGTTTTGCTCTTGTTCTAATGATTTGGCAGCTTATGTACATTAATCTTTGATTGATTTTTCTTGGCTTGTTGTAAAGTTAAATGATTCACGTTATAGTTGAGAGAGTTTTGGCCTCTGCGCACCATATGTTTGTAATAATGCTCTAATGAGATTTAGGAAAACATGGTATAAGATGTTAGGTTCATTTTTTTTTTTTTTTTGTAATAGCAAAATCATTGCTGGTTATGCTTTGAACAATTTTCATGTGAGGGCCTTAGAATTGAGTAGAAGGGACAAATGGAAGGAGTGGTCATTGATTGAATGATGATTGAAAGTATTTTGCTGGCCATTGATTGAATGATGATTGAGTAGACCCATGCAAGGATGTCTATTTATAATAGTCTTTTAGGTAGCCAATATAACGATAGGAGTTTCATCTTTTATAGTCTTTTGAGTTTGTTTGAGGTTCTTTACAATTCTCAATGAAGTATATGTTAATCCATTTAATATAAATATATTGAATATCTACTCTGCAATTATTAATAGTGTTCTAATCTTCAATAATATGTGAATGTTTTTAGTTTTCTAGTTTCACAGTTTTTGGTTTAGAGGTGAATTAAGTCTCAAAATGGGTATTCTTTTTTTTTTTTTTTTAAATACTTAATTTGGTAGTGTTTTATGTTAGTTATTGTGTCTTTGGTTCTCAATGCTAAATTGTTAAAGTATCAATAACAAATTGGGAAGGAGAGATTGAAGATATAACAACAGGTACCTTCTTCTCTCTACTACTAGTTTGAGAGTTCTCTTAATCAAATTTCACCGACAATGGTTGTCTTTGAAGTATTTGATATAGTATTTTGAGGTTCTGATGTAACTTTTCCATGGTTGATTTAGTCAATAAAGACAGCTATATGTTTTCCATGATAAACATGGTTCAGTAAAGTTCTTAATACTTGTATTAAGAATAATTATACTTATACACAGTAGAAGATCACATTTCCTATAGCACTGCACTATAGCCATTTAGTACATAATATGTAAATGTATTAATTATTCCCAAATATGTATAGCCGAAAGAGATTTTGTAATTATATTGTTAGCTTTTCGTATATATATGTACATATATTTATACAGAGAGAGATGAGAAGGAGGCTTTTCCATGGTGTCAGCTATAAACTCTACTTCTTATTTCTATTATATATACATAGTCTTCTCTTTCTCTCTCAACTCAAACACCTTTGAAATAACTCAGCCATGCTGCTGTGCTACCGCTGCTGTTGCATATACTACATCTATATCTGATTGTATAAAAATAATAATAAGAGAGAACTTGCATACTAATATATATATAGTGGTTATATATACTATGAATGTAGTGGTTATGAAAGATTGAAAAGTTCAAGAAAGAACAAGCGGATCGGACCGATGAGTTGAGTTCTTTGGAATCTAGTTAAGTTGAGACATTTATTGGTTATGTAATAAAATCTCCCACTCTTAATTATTAGCTTTGTTATGCCTTTGAATTCAATTCACTCCAAGAATTTTCCATGTCATGATCTGTGAATTTGATTTTTGGACATTCACTTCATCACTTTTCTTCTTTCTGGTTTCTATTTAGGTTATATTTGATATTTATTTCAACACTTATTGTGTTCCCAAGATTGATATTTCTTCATTTGATATAAATATATATTAAATCTATTCCTGGATTGTATTTGAATAGACAAAATACCTTGGTTTGTACACTATGTTTTTGTATAAAAGAGTATACAGTCTAACTTTAGTCTCCCAATTTTGGGTGTAACTGTTAGTTCTTGAATTGAATATTATAGTTCTACCACATTAAAGCATCTAAAACTTGATTTTGTTATGATCAATCACTACCAAAACTTTTTATAAAAAAGGCTTTCATTCCTTTTTAAACCTTTTGATCAACTCATTTCTGCTGGTATGAGTTGCCATGCAAGAAAATAACTTAAAAAGATGTTTTAGTTAATAGTGGTTATATATATTGTAGAAGGATAATACTGCCAGGGTCATGCTCCGTGGCATGTCTTGATGGGTTGCGAGTGTATATATTGTAGGAGTGTATATATATATTGTAGAAGGATAGAACTGCCAGGGTCATGCTCTGTGGCATGTCTTGATGGGTTTTAATTCTTATTTTGCCAACACTTTCTTGAAGTTCTGTCGTGCCCAGCAACTGGGTTGGAATCCAAAGAGTACTTGGATTATAATAATATTCAAAGAGTACTTGCTTTTCACATGATAGCATGCATCTTAAGTAAAGGTTTATGTCTCCATTGAAATTTTTATTATTATATTGATTCAAATGCTTGATATTTGACATATTCCCATTAAAGTCTACATGTTATGCTTGATATATTAACTCATACTCTCTTGTCATATTCCCATTAATTGTCTTATACAATTTCATGGGTAGATATGATTTTTATAATATGATTTAGTGGCCTATTTAGCAAGTTTTCTAGCATGTGGATTTTCATGGACTGCTGCATCACATTTTTTCCTTTGTTATTTCCTATAATCTTAACATTTGACCGTCTAATTAACAATTAAGTTGATTATAGAATTTTAAATAACATGATATGGAACATACATCTAACTTTTTTATTTTTTATAATGTTGATAATAATGTTTAGGTTAATATTTTGACTGGTCTTGAAGCATTGGATCGGTAGCTAATTGCAAGAGGTATGTTTAGCTAATTTTTTTAATTTTTAATATTTTACAATCTTGAATGATAATTGTATTACTTTAGTGGAGTTTGAATATGTTAGATATTCATCCGTAGTGAAGTAGGTTCTGAGAATTCTGTGTGCTGCGGTGATAACAGAAGATTGAGAACTTGCATGTCTTAGTGAAGTACGTTCTGAGAATTTTGTGTGCTGCGGTGATATATGGATGAAAACCTGTGTGTTGTTTGATTTGATTGACATGTTGGTGTTGAATGTGACAGATGGCTAGGCTAGTAAATTAGGGGATATGTTGTCCGATTTTCTATAGATGGTGACATGTTGGCTTTTCTCTTTTTCTTCTATTTTTAGTGCAAGATGTGTATTTTACTATGTTTTAATTTTCATGTAATATGCTTTTTTTGTAACCTATTTTTTTGTTAAATTTTCATGTAGTATATTTCTGTTAATTGATGTTGTGCTTTGCTTAGATTATGTTGTGTGATTATATCATTATAGCAATTTATGATATTCTACAATTTTCTTGCATAGAACATGTTTGATGAAAGTCCCAAGTTTTATCCTATAATCTTAATATTAGGCTCCAAAATCTAAAGGTTTGAGACACCTTTGAGCATATTTGGGCCAAGCCGGATATTTTTGTGCCTAACAGTATCTACTTCTAGTCTTCCACTTATACAAAGCCTTAAGTTCTTTTTTATCCATTGTTTCCTCATGCAAGCCCAAGGCCTTTCTTTGCCTCTTTTGTAAACACCAATTTTTTTATTTAAATTGTTTTTAGCAAATTTATGATCATGAGTATCATCTAGAATGTGTTCAAGAGAGTCTATGAGTTTTAGTTAGCCTCTCGTGGTTGCTTAACTAACTTTGTTACAATAGCCATGTGATGGGTTGTTATTTCGGTTTTGGTTTCTTGAGCTTTATATAGTCTCTTGTGCACTAATGAGAACTAACTTTTTCTATCTTTTCTTTGCTTTTTTCTTGTGCACTAATGAGCTTTATACGTACATATATATATTAATTTAAAAATTAATTCTTTTGTATAAAATATTATATATAAATATATAATTGACCTCAATGTATCAGGTCTTCTTCAATTTGTGTTTCGTGCTAATTACAATATAGAACTAGAAGCAAGTTTTTTATTCATGCAAGTAAATTATCTTTTCTCCAATCTACATGATTTGGTGATCTTCAATATGTATGGGCTTTCAATTATTTAATTGCTTATGCAATATTTTTTTATTATGACTGGGAAAACTTTATCATGAAATAATTTATTATTTAGTATCAAAAGAAACTCGTTTCTTTAGTTTTGTTTTGTACTATTGGATCTAATTGTTTGGTTTCAAAAACAACATCCTGGTTGCTTTAACTGTCATGCCTGAAATGTATCATAACAAAAGGGTAATGTCATAAATAATGTCTTCTACTTATATGACTGAATAGCTTCTTTTAACTTCTTTTTTTTTATCACAATTTGTTGTTTTTGGTTTGATTTTATTGAGCTTCCGTTTAGTATATACAACCTTATATGCTCATTTTCAAGCTTCTTAACAAATCTGAAAATGTATTCAAAGTTTCCAATGTTTGTGTTGCCAATGAGGCACATGTAAACTTTGTGCAATAAAGAATGACATCTTTACTGATGGAAATTGAATCTCTATTTTATTTGTCTTTCTTTTACTTTTGAAGATAAATTTACACAAGAGAGTGTTGTTGAATAACTAATAGGCTAGTAAATTTGTCATGGTTCCATTTCATTGTGAAAATATTGTTGGATATCTCAATCTATCCTTTCTCTAAATTTTTGAATGACGGTAGAGGTTTGCCATGTCAAGCCCAACACTTTTATTTAATCTTGAACTTAAGACAAAATACGGTAATCTTTTAGGTATTGAGTGACTCTTATTTCTTTTATTGTTATTTGTTCTTACTTGCATCAATTTGCATTACTCTCATGAATATCAATTTGATGTATCATGTTGGCTTCTTTATTAAAATTTGTTGTGCTGCATTATTTGATGCACTTTTAGATTTTTTGTGCTTTTCTTGCTTAGTGCTGCCCCATAAATGTGTTAGATGAAGACCACATAATAAGCTGTAATGAGAAAGGAATTATGATTATCTTGAGTATTTTGCTTGTTATGCATTCTTTTGTTTACTTAGATATTAAGAAACAACTATTATTAGAATAATTGGGAATAAAAACCATAGATTTTTCTTCATATATATAGTGCTCCACCATTTCTTTCTTTCTATTATAATTTTGGTATGAAGTATTATTCTTGGGATTCAAAAGGGTGAAATAAAAATATCACTTAATTACACTATGTTTTTTCATTTCTTTGATAAATAAATACTTTATCTTATATAAATATATATGTATGTTATTTACCTATATTATTTTTTTATTCTGTATTTAATATGGCAGTATAGGGTCCAAAATTTTTTTGGGTGTTTTTTTAGTATTTTCTTTTCAAATTTATTTTAATACATTTTGGACACTCAAAGGGATATATTTTTTTAAATCAAAATGAAAATTGTAGCAATTGTGAATAAACTTATTTATGTACACTACAATAAAAATCTAGTTATAATTTTTCATGTTTCAGGGATGATTTTAGAAAGAAATTCATGGCAGTCAATTCTTACTTTGGAAAGGCAGTGACGAGGGTGAGTACAAGGACAAGAAGAAGAAATATATGTTGTTTGACAATGAATTTAGTGTTTTATTATATTTGTAATTTTTATTAGAGTAAATGATTCTTGTTTGAATTGTTAATTATTTACTTTGTAAATCTAGTTATATATTTTTTAAGGTCAAGACGATTATAATTTTAATAAGTTTTTGTTATTTTAATCTATAAATTTTTAGATTAATTTGTATATAAATGTTTCATTTAAATCATAATTTTTAATTTAAAATAACAATAAATAAATTTTTTAAAAATTAAAAATATAACTTTTAAGGTCACCCAAAGAGAGTCCTAAAAACCTTACTTAAAGGCACTCAGCAAGATCTTTTAGGACTCGCGGACATTTTTTTAGGACTCGCAGTGCGAGTCCTAAAAACCTTACTTAAAGGCACTCAGCAAGATCTTTTAGGACTCGCGGACATTTTTTAGGACTCGCAGTGCAAGTCCTAAAAGCATCATTTTAGGACTCGCAACGCGAGTCCTAAAAACCTTACTTAAAGGCACTCAGCAAGATTTTTTAGGACTCGCGGACATTTTTTAGCGAGTCCTAAAAACATTATTTGCGAGTCCTAAAAACCTTACTTAAAGGCACTCAGCAAGATCTTTTAGGACTCGCAACGCGAGTCCTAAAAACCTTAGTTTTTAAGGATCTCAAATAGAGGACTCGCGGGGTGCGAGTCCTAAAAACTTTTTTAGGACTCGCAATGCTAGTCCTAAAAACTTTTTTAGGACTCGCAATGCTAGTCCTAAAAATCCTTTTTTGTAGTAGTGAGTAGACTGTTAATAGTGGTGTCCATTATTAAATGAGTTTACATCTCTATTTAACTAGTGGTATTTTTGACTCTCGACAACCGGGACAAGGATATCATAAATTAGTTAAAAACCTAAAGAAATAGAGATATGATTGTTTTAGGTATTTTTTTCTCATATCTTACATATTTTTGGTATATGTTGTATTATTTCTTGAAATTTGTGTGAATAGAAGTTTTATTGAGCAAATGTGATTGATTTCTATTTTATTGATAATTTGTAGTTTTAAGCTAAGTAGTGTCTGTGTCTACTCCCATCCTTTCTCAACTTTCGATGGAGAAACTCACTGGAGAAAACTTCCTTAATTGGAAGCAGAATATCAACATAGAGTTGATTGGTGACAACTCTGAATTCGTCATGATTGAGGAATCCCCAGAACGAGTACCGTGTCCGCATGTTAGTGATGGCACCATCAATGCTCGTGATGGTATCGTAAATGCTTGGATAGCACCGTCTCTGCATGTTCATGTTGACACTGTAAATTCTCGGATGGCACCGTGTCTGCACGTTCGTGCTCAACTCAACTATGGTCTGGCACAGCTCATGAACGAGCTTCAGATTATTGAACCTATCATGGGTGGACCTAGTAAAGGAAGTGAAAATAAGACTATTGATGTTGGTGCTCATCTAGCTAAGGCTGAAGCTAACCCAACTTCGTCTTCGAAAGCTAGAAACAAGAGGAAAGGTGAAAACAAACAACAACCCCAAGCCTACAAAGGCTGCAAAGAAGAGTGCACAACCAAGTGCACAAACGCCTAAGGGGAAAACAAGAAAGGTAAAGATAAGTGTTTTCACTACAAAGAGAAGGGGCATTGGAAACGAGATTGCCCTAAGTTTCTAGCAGCGAAAAAATAAAGGTAATGATTATAGTTCATTTATCTTGGAAACATGTGTTTTAGAGAATGATAAATCCATTTGGATTATTGATTCTGGATCTACTAACCATGTTTGTAACTCTTTACAGCTTCTTGAATCATGGGAGGAAGTGAACGAAGGCGGCTTAAAGATTAGAGTTGGAAACGGAGCGTTCGTTGTGGTCCAAGCTAGAGGAAGAGCTCGTCTGAAGTTCGGAAATAAATTTATAATTTTAAAAGATATATTTTTTATTCCGGATTTGAGTAGAAATTTAATTTCATTTTCCATGTTGCAATTAGAACGGTTTGTTATGACTTTCACAAGTTTTAATATATCTATTTCTTTCAATGGATCACAATTGTGTATTGCATGTTTGGAAAATGGGCTTTATATTCTGCGACCTAACGAACCCCTCGCTCTTAACAATAATTTATTGAAAGTAGATAAACTTAGGACCAATAAATGTCAAAAGACCGATAACGATAATATGACGTATTTATGGCACTTGAGACTAGGTCACATTGGCTATGATAGGATTCAAAGACTTACAAAGGACGGACCTTTGAGGGAACTCACCTTAGGTGAATTACCTGTCAGTGAATCTTGTCTAGAAGGCAAACTGACCAAGCGTCCATTCTCTGCAAAGGGTGATAGGGCCAAAGAACCACTTGGTCTTGTGCATTCAGATGTTTGTGGACCTTTGAATGTACAAGCCAGGGGTGGTTTTGAGTATTTCGTCACTTTCATTGACGATTACTCTAGATACTCATGTCTTTACCTAATGCATAGGAAATCACAAACATTTTCAAAGTTTCAGGAATTCCTAGCAATGGCTTAGAACCAATTTGGTAAAACATTAAAGATCTTGCGATCTGATAGGGGTGGAGAATATTTGGATATGTAGTTCCAAGATCATTTAACTGAACTTGGGATTTTATCACAGCTTACTGCCCCAGGTATTCCACAACAAAATGATGTAGCGGAACGCCGAAACAGAACTTTATTGGAAATGGTTAGATGCATGCTTAGTTACTCAACTCTACCAATTTCGTTCTGGGGACATGCAATTGAAACCGTAAATGACATTCTCAATTTCGTGCCGTCAAAATCAATCCCCAAAACACCTTTAGAATGCTAGAATGGTCGTGAACCTAGTTTACGCCATTATAGAATCTGGGGGTATCCCGCTCACGTCCTGAGGAAAAAGGAGGGAAAGCTAGAACCGCGAACTGAAGTTTGCATGTTTGTTGGCTATCCTAAAGGTACTCGGGGTGGACTTTTCTATAGTCATTCAAAAAGAAAGTGTTTACTTCTACAAATGCTACTTTTATGGAAAATGACTATGTCCAGAACTTTAAACCTCACAGCAAAGTAGTTTTAGAGGAGATGGTTAAAGAATTGACTCCAACCAATGTTCCATCGTCATCAATGCGAGTTGATGATGAAATTCCCACTCTTCATGTACAACCGATGCAAGTCAATTTAAATGAAGAAAGTACCACTGTTCCTGAGCAAACAGTCACGGAGCCTCGTCGTAGTAGGAGGGTTTCTAGAAACCCAATTCGCTATGGTTTGGATGGTGAAATCAATATGGTTGTTGGTGAGACTAGTGATGATGATCCGTTGTCTTTCAAACAGGCAATGGCTAGCCCTGAAAAGGAACTATGGCTTAAAGCCATGAAACAGGAAATGGAGTCCATGTACTCGAATTTCGTCTGGGATCTTGTGGAAGCACCTAGTGACTTTAGGCCCATTGGGTGCAAATGGATCTACAAGAAGAAACGAGGTGTTGATGGAAATATCGAGACTTATAAAGCTCGATTAGTGGCAAAGGGTTATACCCAAAGAGAAGGCGTGGACTATGAGGAAACTTTTAGTCCGGTAGCCATGCTCAAATCCATTCGCATCCTCCTATCCATAGCAAGTTGACAACTTTTCTTAATGGAAAGCTTGACGAAGTCATTTATATGGATTAGCCAGAAGGTTTTAAAGTATCTGGACAAGAAGGAAAATTTTGCAAGTTGAATAGGTCCATCTATGGACTGAAGTAAGCTTCTCGTTCCTGAAATCTTAGGTTTGATGAAATAATCAAAACCTATGGCTTTGAACAAAATATTGATGAGCCCTGTGTTTACCAACTGAAGGCAAATCAAATAGTGGCATTCCTGGTTCTTTATGTAGATGATATCTTACTCATTGGAAACAATGATAAGAAATTATCAGATGTGAAGAATTGGCTAAGCACTCAATTCCAGATGAAGGATTTGGGTGAAGCAAGTTATGTTCTAGGTATCTAGATCATCGGGGATAGAAAGAACAGACTCTTAGCTCTATCTCAAGTAGCTTACATTGATAAAGTGTTCTAAACCCTGTAGGCTACACCAATTCAGATTTTCAGACTGATGTCAATGACAGAAGGTCTACTTCTGGAATGGTGTTTACTCTTGGGGGTGGAGCTGTGATTTGGAGAAGCGTAAAGCAGTCTGCAATCTCAGATTCCACCATGGAGGCTGAGTACATAGCCGTGTCAGAAGAAGCTAAGGAAATAGTCTGGCTAAAGAAGTTCTATTCGGATCTTGTTGTTATTCCAGAAATGGATAAACCGCTTGTGTTGTTTTGTGACAATACAGGAGCGATAGCCAACTCGAAAGAACCTCGAAGTCGCAAGAGGAGTAAGCATATAGAAAGGAAGTATCACATTATTCGAGAATATGTGGCCAGGGGAGATGTGAAGGTTATGAAGATTGCAACTGAAGACAATCTTGTGGATCTGTTTACAAAGACACTACCAGAAGCTACATTTGATAAGCATATCAAGGAGATGGGATTAGTAGAATTAAGGCATTAGTTTCAATTAGTGCAAGTGGGAGTTTTTTGGGGTTTTATGCCCTAATTAAAACTCAAATGCTTTGTAATCTCATTTTATTATCAATAAAATAATAGAAATCATTTTTTGACTTGGTCAATCACTTTGCTCACATGTTTTATTTTCATGATTATTTGTTTAATATAAACTTCTATTAAATTCTGAACATATAATCTTATTTATAGTGACGTAATCACAGTGGAATATAAATATGATTATATGTTCAAAATAAGTTAGTCCTAAGATTAGTCAGTGCATAGTATTTACACTGACTTGCCAATCTACAATATGATCTACTTACACATTACAGTGTTATGTTCTTTCCAGAACATTAGCAAAGTAGATAAGATCGGATGTATTTCTTACATCGGATAGGACCGATATTGACAGTTGATAAGATAAGTAAACATACCGTTATTATCTATTCTAGTCATATCATATAGTTGACCATCGGTCAATTCAATCTCAATTCTGAGTGGTTAGTATTCTAACTGATTGTATTGTTTGAGTTCTTTGACTTGTTCGTTACCAGCTTACCCTACAGACTAGCTCATACTTACATCTTGGGAACTCGGTAGTATAATTGAGTGGGAGTGTTAATCATAGATATGAACATCTATAGCTTCTGATGAAGAAGTGAAACGATGGTTTCCTTTTAGTTTGGTGCAAGGTGTTAAATGATAGAGATCTTATTTCAATAATTAAATTAGTTTACTGAAATATCATTTACAAGGAACTAAGTATTTTAAGGATAAAATACAATGAGGGGTAAAATGGTATTTTAGTCCTATCTCATTGTAGACCGTCTATAGAGGATTGAGTGACAATTATGGTTGTAACAATGGATAATTAATAGCGTATCTATATTTGTTATTGAGCGTTCTATGAATTCAAGAGTGCAAAATCCGAGTCTTTAGTGGAGTCACGAGGAATTAATAAGTTAGTAAATTTATTTGTTAGATTTATGATAACTTATTGGAGCTTGATTTCATAGGCCCATGGTCCCCATTGTACCTTGGATAAAATCATCTAGATAGTCTAAATTAATTTCTTTAATCATCAATTAGAATTATCAAAGTTGACCAGGTCAATTTTGGATAGTTTCACAGAGTTGTGTAATTTTGAGAAGAAAAGAGAAATTATGGCAGATTTATTAATTAAGATAAATTGGTATCTAAATTAATAAATAAGTTTAAATCAAGGTTCAAATTATAAATAATTAATTTGATAAAGGATTTAAATAATTATTTAATTAATTAAATCAATAGAAAATAATACAAGTCTTGATTTTAAGTCAAATGGGCTTATAATCAAATGGAAAATTTCACGGGCCTATAGCCCATGATAATTTCGACCTAGGGCTTCAAAATGGATATTATTTTATTAATTTTTAATTAAATTAAATGGCCTAATTGAGTCTATAAAATGAGTGCTTAGAGAGAAGTCAAAACATAAGTTTGATAGGTCACAAGTCAAATTTTCTGATAGTTTTACATTCTCTCAAAACACAAGTCATTTTCTAAGCCTCTTTGCTATTTTCTCTTCTTCTCTCTATATCTATATCATGTGTTGATAATTGCCCACACTAGTCTAGGTGGTTCTAAGGATACATTGGAAGATTGTCAAGAAAACAGTAGATCGGTTTAGTTTCTTGATAATACTCTGTGACAGAGAGGATTCAAGAGTTAGAGAAACTGAAGAAATGACTCTTTAATTCCGTTGCGTATACTGTAAGTATTCTATTATTTGTTTCTCTTTGAATTCAATTTTAGAAACATGTTTTAGGCTATCTCATATTAATCTGTTTAATATTAGATATACATGAAAATAAATAAAGATCCTGTATAGGCTAATCCAACAGAAACCGTCCCCCGAGCCCTTGAGCAGAAACCCTAAAAAGTACCCAAAAATCAAGTTTTAAAAGCTGAGTAGCGCTACAACGCTACCTGATGGGCGCTACAGCGCTAGTGCCAGAGACTCTTGCCCCCTAGAATTGCAGCCTAGCGCTATAGCGCTCCCAACGTAGCACTACGTCGCTAGTACGAGAAATGGAAATTGCTGGGTTTCTCTCTTCAAACCTCCCCGAGCAAAAGCTCCAAAACTCCTCCCCGATCATCAGCCAAACACAAAATTGAGCCCATAAATCACTATAGCTCACCCATAACAACATAGTAACATCAAAACTTAGCTTTGAAGCTCAAGAAAACTAACTAAATCCAGAAAACTCAAAACAATTAAGGGCCAAAAATCGTTACCTCAGTTGGATGATTCCGACCCTAGCCTCTGGATGGTCCTTAACAGCCACCAAATCTTCCTTTTCCTCCAGCAACCACCAAAAATTAAACCTCTTTTCCCTAAAACCCAAACTCAAGCTCAAAAATGGCCGAGTTCTCTCAAATTCCTCAGCTGGATTCTTTGGTTGGCTAGCCTTAAAACCACAAGCATTCCCTTCAGTTTTGCCCAAGCTTATGCTCCCTTTTTTCACCTTAGTCCTCAAGTTCTCACTTCCTTCTTCAGCTCAAGAACTCAATCACCCAAAGAGAGAGAAAAGAACAAACCGTGAGAGAGAGATGAGTGAGCTAAGTAAGTGTTTTCTGTTTCTTTCTTTTCTTCAATATTTCTATAGCTTTCTCTTATAATCTAAACAAAATCAGGTTATATCCTCCAATAACCAAAAGACCATTTTGCCCTCCCAAATAAAACTAAGCCTTTACTCAATCTAGGGGCATAATAGTCATTTGTTCCTGATTCCCACTAATTCCTCGAGTGTTCCTAACATTTACCACTTAAATCCCGTCATCCAATTAATCACCAATTATTTACCCAATGTCTAATGATCCCCAATATATATTCTAAATTCCCAAAAATACCCCCAGGCTCCCCTGAGCCGGGTATTAATCTCCACCGTGACTATTTCGCCAATCCGCTCACAAAGACTGTCTCGAGCCATATACTACGAATATATCCACATAATAATGTCGTCTCAAAAATTTATCACATATAATTACATTTATGCCCTCAACGGGCCAAAATTACAAATATGCCCTTACAAACTAAACAGGGCCCACATGCATATTTAACACTCCTAAACATGCATTTAATCACATCCATATAATCATATAATCATGCATTTAATCATTTATTCACATATATACCAATTATACCCTCCCGACACACTAATCACGGCCCTTAAGCCTTATTAGCAATTTTGGGTCGTTACAGTAGCACTCCCTGACGGAGCCTGCTGTCTTAAGAGACGGATCTACTCTTCTTGACTTTGCACTCGGGCTTGCATATCAGCAAGTATCTACTGCCAGTTCTCAGGGACTGGCGAAGGGTTCTGACCCTGGTCATCATCTCTAGCCTTGGACCCTATGCCGGCTAGTCGTATTGATTGCCTTGGATGCATAGCTATCCAAATTTATTTGCAATAAACAACTCGACAGTTAGGCAATGATGATATGTTAACAGTCTTTCCATAGTCCACCATTAGAACTCAGCCAGCAATATGCAATCAAGATGCAAAACAACATTTAAATATTCATTCACATGCAGCAGCAATCCTAATGAGCATGCCTCATTATAATCACACAGCAATCAAGGGCCAGGCCCTATCAGTATCTCATGCTCCCTATTAATCATACAAATTAAAACATTTACATTTCATTTAAGTTTAAGCATGCAGTCACATATATACCGTTACCAAACCCTGAGTCGAGCTTGTCTTTAGCGGTGTATGTACAAGTCTTAGGGCTCTATCCCTATACTCTTCCTCAGCCGTGGCGGACGAGCAGCTAATTATGTACACTTTGCCCCCAAAGCTCTCCAACTCATGGTTGGTCCAGTTTTCCTTTGCCTTTACCTGCACCATGTAACACCCGTGAGAAAAGGCCCAACAAGAAAACCATAAACAACAAACGCATATAACAACAATAATATTCAAGCAGTCTTAACTTAATCAGTTCAGTCATTTAACAAAATTCAAGCATATAACTAAACAATAGTAAACACATCATTTCATACACATACCGTAACCAATTACATAAATGCTCAGGGTTGGCACACTTAGGTCAAGCCCTCTATTTATTTAGCTGACCTCAGCTCGCTTAGGCCGAGCTACGTTCTGTATGCTTATCATCAGCCCTGGCACTCTTAGGCCATTCATTCTCATATACATAAGAATCATATAATTACACAATACACATATCCATTTATTGGGAACCCCAGTCCCATTCACAACCACAGGGGTGCAGTCTTCTTACCTTAAATCCCAAGTGAAGAATACAGAACAGTCCAGAGCACGATCCTCAGTCCTGAGCCTTCGTGATAAACCTAGTCACAGTGACAATGGGTAACCATCAATTTCTAATCCATTTAAATACTTAGGAAATAACAACTAGCCTCCGGGACCTCGATTTCTACTAAATCGGGTAGTAGAAACGTCCCGAGCGTTAAGGTTTGAATTCCCTAGCCTCCCCGAACCTTAAAACTTATTTCCCCTTAGTTCCCCATTGTAGGCTGCGACTTGCCCTTGAGGGTCGCGACCCTCCCCTTAGACAGAGGCTCAATCCCCCTCCGATGGGGGACACAGGCCGCGACCTAATCTCCTACGAGTCACGACACGCTTGGCGAATAGAGGGTCCCAACCTCCAAAACTCATGCGGGCCGCGACGCCTGATGAATAGGGCCGCAACCCGAGCCCCTAAACCCAAAAAATCCTCCATTTTCTCAACATTTCTACTCGAGCATAACCTCAATTCACATCCCAAACCAATAGTCAAACCTGGATTTAAGCCTAGAATTCTTTTGGTCCAAACATTATATCTAGCTCATAATCAATTCTTACTCTTATTAAATGCTCAAATTCAACCAAAACTAGCTAACAACTAAGACTCATGCAAACTAAAATCTTAACATGGTTTCAACTGAATTTTAGAGAAACTAACTTGAATTCTTACATGAATTGATGGTCTAAATTTCTCAAAAACCTTTGATTGACCTTAGCCTTGCTTTCCCCTAGCTCAAACCAGCCCAAAACCTTGAATTTCCTTCTGTTTTTTCTTCAACTTCAATACACAAGGAGGGAAAGAGAGAAATATGTGTATGAGGGAGAGAGAGAGAGAGCTGTGATTTCAGAACACTTGGGTAGTTTCTAGCTGAGTCTAGACTTACACCTTGGTTAACTCTAAACACAAAAAGACCAAATTACCCCTTGAATCACTTAGCCCTCTACTTTTTTCTAGGGGTTAAAATGGTCATTCTGCCTCCGTTCTCCCGCTAATTCCTCAACTATTCCTACTATTAACAAATTAACCCTGTCAAATATTTATTCGTTACCAAATAAACCCCAAAATATTTTATAAATTCCTAAAATACCCCCAGGCTCCCCCGAGTCGGGTATTAAACCCCGCTGGGACTATTTCACTAATCTGCTCACTAGGACCGTCTCGAGCCATATACTACAAATATATCCACATAATAATGCAGTCTCAACAATATATCAAATAAAATCACATTTACGCTCTTAACGGGCCAAAATTAAAAATATGCCCTTATAAGCTATAAAGGGCCCACATGCATATCTAATACTCATCAACATGCATATAATATATTCATATAATCATATTAATCATGCATGCTACATAGTCACTCATTGAACCAATTAAACATACATATATCCAATTATGTCATCCTGGCATGCTAATCAAGGCACTAAGCCCTATTAGCAATTTTGGGTCGTTACATGATTACTCCACTATAAATATGAGACTGCACTCTTAAGAATCAAAGACATATATTTACAGAGTACTTTATTGTAACCATAAAGGTCCATTGATATAAACATTACATACAAATTAATCCTCTATTGATGATTCATAATTAAGTGAGAATAAAATTACCATTTTACCCTTTTAATTATATTTTGTTTCTTATTGTACCATTGACTTCACTAGTGATGGTTAATTCATATTCTGTTTATGAATTTTATGTCAATACCCTTTTTCAGTTTCAAAAGCCAACCCAATAGGGAACCATCATTCAATCTATAAGAAGGTATAGAATCCATATCTGTTAAGCTATGTCCCCAGCCATAAACATCATTGAGTCCCCAAAACAATAGTTCTTAGCCTAATCATTATGACAAACCATAACACATGAATCAAATTACATTTATATAATAGTTCATAGTAACTTCAATAAGATCAGTTTGTATATGATCATCAATTGATATGTTTTATAATACTACGAAACGGTATTTAAACAAGTATTATCAAATCACATTTGGTCCAGTTCTACATACTCTCAATATGCAAAGTACCTCCATTAAAGTGTACTACTACACTAGTAACCCGGATCTAGGTCACATGTATTCATAATACTAGTGGACCATACTAGCAGTAATTAATCTAAAGATTCCGCAACTTTATTTTATTGTGAACTATTTAAGTCCATTATCTCAATCTTGATCCTCTCATACTAATATGAGAATGAGACCACATAGATGAACTTGAGAATTTTCTGATATTTACTTAATATCATTAACAATAATATAGTACACAAGCTACATATACACAATAATTCAATTCATTTATTTATTTCATTAAAACCATTGTCAACTACAATTGCATTAAGGGCACAATTCCCAACATGTATAACCACTCTTGGAGCTGGCCCAAAGTACTTGGCGCTTTAATTTTCCAACGACCATTGGGTGGGACAAGCATATGTCACACTCCTAATTAGGCCTAACCAGGACGACCAACGCTCAGCGCGCTATTGCTGCCCTTGACTTATAAGTCAATGCTTTTCAATCAGATAATGCAAATAAGCATACACCATTTAACAATTATCCAGATACAGAGCATTCAAGCATGCTTAATAAACAATCATAGGCATAATGATAATCATGCTCATTCACAGGGGCCTAAGCCCGAGCCCGAGCCCGAGCCCTAACCATAACTATATCTCACATTTGGGCCAAGCCCTAATCAGATACATCACGTATTGGGTGCAATTTTCTTACCTTTGGTCCAAGCACCGGATAGATAAAACGACCCTCGAGCACGATCTTGCCCCGAGCCCTAGCGGTAACCTAGTCACAACCATAAGTAATAACCTCATTAAGATTCAATCCCAAAAACAAACTCCAGGACCACTCTTGTGCTCTCGGCACTTCCAATCCCACCCAACGGGGTGGTGGAACCATCCCCCAAGCCCCCAAAACCTTCCCAAGCTCTAAAAATGGGGCTTGTTGAAGTTGGTATAAAGCAGAGGCGCCCAAGGATAGGGGATGGGTGCCCAACCAAGTCAGAGAGCCCCCTTGTAACGACCCCAAATTCGGTGTTAAGGCTTAGGGCCTGAGATAGCGTGCCTGGAGGGCATAACGGAATTCTGTGTGGGTCTTTAATGGGTTTTATGCATGATTATGATTTAGTGCACGTTTTATGATTATGTGAGTTATTGTGGTGCACGATAATGTGAATTAATATGCATGTAGACCTAATTGAGCATATTTGTAATTTGGCCATGTTGGGCATGACTATGTTGATACCTGTGATCTATGACTCGAGACGATCCTAGAACGAGCGGGTTAGCGGGAAGTCAAAGCGGGAACCTGTACCAGACTTGGGTTAAGCCTGGGGAGTTAATCGAGAATTTGGGAATGTATTTGGTGATTTATTAGGCTTTGGGTAGCGAGCGGGAATTATTAGGAACACTTGAGGAATTAGTGGGAATTTGGGTATTATGACTAAAATGCCCTTTATGGACATAAAGGCTTAGAATTAATAAGAGAGGGTATTTTGGTCATTAGGCTTGCAAGAGATAAAATAAAGGAGGCCTTTATACTTAGTGGATTTAGTAGAGAAAACTTTAGGCTGAAAAGAAAGAAGAGAAAAGAAGAGAGGGAAAGCTGAAGGGTTGGCTTTGAAGGTTTGGTTTGTGATTCTCCCACCCTTTTTCTTTGATTTTCTTGAGGTGAAGCTCAGTGGTAAGCTAGGTTTGTGGATTTGCAAGAGATTAGCAAGATCAAATCAGAGATTTGAGGTAAGTTCTTGAGGTTTTCGGTTTTAGGGTTTTGCTGGTTTTGAACTGTGTTTTTGAGCTAAATGGATGGGGTTTTTGGGGAAAACAGGTCAAGGTTGTAAAGGTGCAAGCCAAGGAGGTCTAGGGTGTAGTTCAAGGTCGAAATTCCACCCACGGTATGATTTCTATGACCCTATCCTTGTTGTTTGATTGATTTTTTCTGGTTTTGGGGTTCATTGGGTTAGATTTTGAGTTGTGGGTTGCTTGAGCTTGGGATTGAGTTCTTGGGGTGCTTGGGATGAGTGTGTGGTGTATATATGTTTGTTTTTGGGCTTGGGAAAGAGTTGGACAAGTTTGGGTTCGAAATGGAGGAAGAAAATCGCAAGATGCGATTTTTGGTTTTGCTGTGCTGCAACTAGCGCTACAACGCTAGGCAGGGGGCGCTGTAGCGCTAGCCCCTGTCTGGTGAGGGTGGTTCTGCTTGTAGCGCTACAGCGCTAACTTTTGAGCGCTGTAGCGCTGCACTGTTCACAGAGGGGATTTTTGGGCTTTTGTGAAGGGATTTTGACCTAGGGTTCGGGGCTCGATTCCGCCACTTTGTTTTGGGGATTTAGGACTTCCCGGGGGGCTCGGGATTAGTCCCGAGGCTAGGTTTTGGACTTGAGGATTGGTGATGACTTTGACTTGTGGATTTTGCTTAGGTAAGCGCTAGGGCTCGGGTAAGATCGTGCTCAAGGAGTCAGGTTTATCAAGGCTACTTAATCTAAAGGTAAGAAAACCATAACACCCGAGTTTAGGGCATGGCCCCACTGTGTGATTGTAGGGCGTGGCCCGGATTGTATTACGTGAAAATGCTTAACCTTAAATGAACCATGATGTGTGTGAATGTTTATTTTGAATGTACTATATGTGTTATTATGTTGAAACGAGCGGCAGAGGCCGGGTACGGCATAGGCCAGGGCGGCCGTGGGCCGAAAGTAACACAGCACATGGGATGCTTATATTCAGGGTGGGACCCAAGGGATACATGAGTTATCCTCGCGGTGAGAACCGAAACTCCAGGCTTTGGTAAGGCCTTGGGAGCGGCATGGCCGTACTTGTTTATTATGGTGGTTTTCCTATGTATCAGTGAATTATTGCCAGCTATTTGTTTTGCTTATGTTATGTGTTATTTTGGGTTTTTCTTGCTGGGCTTCGGCTCACGGGTGCTCCGTGTGGCAGGTAAAAGCAAGGAGTCAGTCAACCGGCCATGAGTATGGAGAGCGTGGGGGCGGCGCGTACATGTTCGGCCTGCCCGACTGCTTTGGTTGGGGGCATTTTGTATATGGCTGTATTTAACCATTCTTTTGATAGATGATCAAGTGTAAATCTATTTTGGGTTGTAAACATTTTGTAAACCTTATTTTGGGATCCCAGATGTTTTATATTTAACGTTTTCAATGAAGTTGACCATTTTAAAAGAATACAGCCTTAAACTCTGGTTTAATCACACTTTTGGTTTTAGGAACCACTTTGAGTCAATTAAACGCACAATTTCTGTTTTAAACTCACTTAGTAACGGCTCTAAGGTAGTAGGGCGTTACAACTTGGTATCAGAGCGAGCCAAGGTTTATTGGTTCTGGAGATTGACCGAACATGTACGCACGCTGCCATTGAAAAGCTCGACTCAGGGTGGTTTGGTATGGTCGATTGATAAATTCATGAATATGTGTTTAATGCTTTGTGTGCCTGCCTAGATTGTAATGAGCATGATGATTTAATAACATATGCATGATGCCAGGGCGAGGCCCGTTGTATGCTGCATGATATTTGTATGTCATTCTGGTCGATTGATCTTGGTTGTTGTTGAGACGGAGAGGTGGAAAATGGACCTTGTTATCATGCCTAATGAGCGGTGTCATTGATTGCAGGCATTTAGTTGCAATGCCTCGCCAATCATCGAGACTCCGCGGCATTCAGGCCGAGAATGATAACCAGGGGCAGGACCCTCCACCTGCTCCTCAGAACTGGCAGCAGATTTTAGCAGAGATGGAGGCTAGGTTGAAGAAAACAGAGGATGAGCTTAGTCAGTACAGGCAACCAGCTCCTCCACCGGCCACTGTGACACCACCACCACCACCACAGCCTAGTGTGGTACTGGCTCCGGTTCAACCTGTGACCGGGAACAGGTTGGAACCTCTATATGAAAGATTCAGAAAACAACAACCTCCTACCTTTGAGGGGGGAGCAGACCCACTGCAGGCTGAGCAGTGGATGAGTACAATGTCTGTAATCCTGGACTTCATGAGGGTTGAAGGAAGGGATAGGGTTGATTGTGCAAGTTATATGCTTAGACATGATGCACGAATTTGGTGGGAGGTGGTAGGGCAGCGAAGGGATACTGCTATTATGACCTGGGAGGAATTCAAGAGCCTTTTCAACGAGAAATACTACAGCGTAGCCGTTCGAGCGGCAAAGGCGGATGAGTTTAACAATCTGACTCAGGGCAGGTTATCTGTCACTGAGTATGCCTTGGTATTTGATAGATTGGCGAACTTTGCGCCAGAGCTTGTGCCGACTGATACGGCCAGAAGGGACAGATTTGTACGGGGATTAGGTGCAATGATCGCCCGTGACGTGAGTATTACCATGGCTCCAGAGACTACCTATGCGCAAGTGGTGGACAAGGCCCTCACTGCTGAGAGGGCTGAGGATCAGATCTGGAAGGATAACGCTGCTAGGCGTGATACCAGGAGGGTAGTGCCTTCTTTTTCTGGGCCTAGTCGGGGCAGCGGCCCCAGTGAGCAGAAGAGGAGAGTACCAGACTCCTTTACTCCCTATGGTTCTGACAGGAGGGTTCGCGGTTCTGTGGGTGGCCGCCAGGGCGGTAATGACAACTGGAGGAGTTATCCATGGTGTCCTCGATGCAGGCGACGGCATCAGGGCGAGTGCCGGTCCGCCTCTGGGGCGGGTACCGGCATCAGGGCCTGTTTTGTTTGTGGAAGCACCAGTCACTTGAAGAAAGATTGCCCACAGGCTAAGAAGGAGGAGCCTAGGCAGGGGGACAGCCTCGCACCTGCTAGGGTCTTCACCTTGACTCAGACTGAGGCAGAGGCCAGTCCATCAGTGGTTACAGGTCAGATTTTTAGTGCTGGATCCTTGTTTACTGCATTGATTGATTCTGGTGCTACGCACTCATTTGTTTCTGCTAGGGTGATTGATCAGCTGTGTAGACCTAGTATTTTGTATGCTAGGGGTTTTCAGACTATATTGCCTACAGGGGAGCTGGTAGTCTCTAGGAGGCAGGTTAGAGCCTTACCAGTAGTAGTAGACGGTAGAGAATTGTTTGTTGACCTGATTGAACTAGATATGGACGATTTTGACATAATACTAGGGATGGATTGGTTGACGCGGTATGGAGCAACAATTGATTGTAGGCGACGAATGGTGACCTTCGAACCGGAGGGCGAGGCACCCTTTGTGTTCGTGGGAACGGGGGATGGACCGCGGGTACCTGTGATCTTGGCACTAAAGGCTAGAGACCTGATGCAAGAGGGTTGCATAGGATTCCTAGCAAGTATAGTGGATTCCTCTAAGGTGGCGGCAGTGGGACCGAACGAAACCAGAGTCGTCTGCGAGTTTTCAGACTTGTTTCCAGCAGATCTACCGGGGTTACCGCCACAGCGGGAGATTGAGTTCGTCATAGAGTTGGCTCCGGGAGCAGAGCCAGTTTCCAAGGCACCTTACAGAATGGCTCCAGCAGAATTAAAGGAATTGAAGATTCAGCTGCAGGAACTACTTGATTTGGGGTTTGTCAGACCGAGTTTCTCGCCGTGGGGTGCTCCATTTTTATTTGTTAAGAAAAAGGATGGATCGCTCAGGATGTGCATCGATTACAGGGAGTTGAATAAGTTGACCATCAAGAACAAGTATCCATTGCCTAGGATCGACGATTTATTTGATCAGCTTCAAGGGAGTACAGTGTTTTCGAAGATTGATCTCTGATCAGGCTACTATTAGTTGAGGATCAGAGATGAGGACATACCAAAGACTGCATTTCGGACACGGTATGGGCATTATGAATTTCTGGTTATGTCCTTTGGATTAACCAATGCCCCAGCGGCATTTATGGATTTGATGAACAGAATTTTCAAGGATTACTTGGATAAGTTCGTGATTGTGTTTATTGATGATATCCTAGTATACTCCCAGTCAGAGTCAGAACATGAGCATCATCTGCGCCTGGTGTTGCATCGATTAAGAGAGCATAAGTTATATGCTAAGTTTAGTAAATGCGAGTTCTGGTTATCGCAAGTTTCATTTCTAGGCCACATTATCAGTAAGGATGGATTACTAGTCGACCCAAGCAAGACGGAAGCAGTAAGAGATTGGCCTAGGCCCAGCAATGTTCCTGAAGTTAGAAGTTTCCTTGGACTAGCAGGTTACTACCGGCGGTTTGTAGAGGGGTTCTCCAGAATTGCTACTCCGTTGACAGAATTGACAAGGAAGAAGACCAAGTTTGTGTGGACAGATCGATGCGAGAATAGCTTCAAAGAGTTGAAGCGGCGGTTGATTACTGCACCAGTGTTGAGCCTGCCAACAGATAATGAGAAGTTTGTGGTCTACTGTGACGCTTCCAGACAGGGTCTGGGATGCGTGTTGATGCAGGCTGGGAAAGTGATAGCGTACGCATCAAGGCAATTAAAGGAGTACGAGCAGAGGTATCCCACGCATGACCTGGAATTAGCTGCAGTGGTATTCGCACTTAAGATTTGGAGACACTATCTGTATGGAGAGAGGTGCGAGATATACACTGATCACAAGAGTCTAAAGTATTTCTTTACCCAGAAGGACTTGAACATGCGCCAGAGACGGTGGCTAGAGCTGGTAAAGGATTACGATTGTGATATCCTATACCATCCTGGGAAGGCTAATGTGGTGGCTGATGCATTGAGCCGGAGGGGCCCAGGACAGTTGTATAGTTCGAGGCAGATATCTGACAGACTAGCAGGAGAGATGACCAGAGCGGGTATAGAGCTAGTGGTTGGTAGGTTAGCCAACATTACTCTTCAGTCAACGCTCCTCGAGAGGATTAAGGAAGCACAGGGAAAGGACCCTCAGTTAGTTGAACGTAGAGAGAATGTCCTATTGGGAGCAACTAAGGACTTCTCTATTTCTGAGATGGGTTTGTTGAAGTACAAAGGACGGATTTGTGTTCCGATTGATCCAGACATTCGACGAGAGATTCTGGACGAGTCTCATACCACTCCTTACTCCTTACACCCAGGTTCTACGAAGATGTACCATGACCTGAAGGTTTTGTATTGGTGGTCAGGCATGAAGAGGGACGTGGTGGATTATGTGGCTAGATGCCTAACCTGTCAGCAGATTAAGGCAGAACACCAGAGGCCAGCAGGATTATTACAGCCTCTTGGGATTCCCGAGTGGAAATGGGAAGATATTGCCATGGACTTTGTGGTAGGATTGCCAAAGACCGTGGGTCAGCATGACTCGGTATGGGTGATTGTGGACAGGTATACGAAGTCCGCCCACTTCTTACCTGTGAAGACGACTTATACTGTGGAGCAGTATGCAGAGCTTTATGTTAAGGAGATTGTTCGACTTCATGGGGCTCCGAGGTCGATAGTATCCGACAGAGACCCCACTTTCACTTCCAAGTTTTGGAAGAGCCTGCAGAAGGCTATGGGCACGCAACTTCGGTTTAGTACCGCTTATCATCCTCAGACGGATGGACAGTCTGAGAGGACAATTCAGATACTGGAGGACATGTTACGAGCGTGTGTGTTGGATTTTAAAGGATCTTGGAGTAAGTATCTCCCTCTGATTGAGTTCTCGTACAATAATAGTTATCAGGCGACTATCGGAGTGGCTCCGTATGAGATGCTGTATGGAAGAAAGTGCAGATCACCGATTCACTGGGAGGAGGCAGGGGAGAGAAGGTATTTAGGTCCTGAGATGGTTCAGAGGACCAATGAGGCACTTGAGAAAATTAGAGCTCGTATGCTCGCCTCCCAGAGTCGCCAGAAGAGTTATTCAGATTTGAAACGTAGGAACGTGGAATTTCAGGTTGGTGACCATGTATTCCTCAGGGTTTCACCCCTGAGAGGAGTAAAACGATTTGGCGTTCGGGGCAAGCTGAGTCCCAGGTTTGTTGGCCCATTCGAAGTTCTAGAGCGAGTTGGGGAGGTGGCTTACAGGTTAGCAATGCCTCCAGCTCTATCAGGGGTTCATGACGTGTTTCATGTATCCATGCTTCGGAAGTATGTTTCGGACACTACTCATGTGTTGAGCTATGAGAACTTGGAGTTGGATCGGGAATTATCGTACGAAGAAAAGCCTGTTCAAATCCTTGATAGGAAGGACAAGGTCTTGAGGAGCAAGACAATCGCCTTGGTTAAAGTACTGTGGAGGAATAGCAAGGTCGAAGAGGCGACGTGGGAACTGGAATCGGATATGTGGGAGCGGTATCCCGAGTTATTCAGGTAAATTTCGAGGACGAAATTTTCATGAGGAGGGGATAGTTGTAACGACCCCAAATTCGGTGTTAAGGCTTAGGGCCTGAGATAGCGTGCCTGGAGGGCATAACGGAATTCTGTGTGGGTCTTTAATGGGTTTTATGCATGATTATGATTTAGTGCACGTTTTATGATTATGTGAGTTATTGTGGTGCACGATAATGTGAATTAATATGCATGTAGACCTAATTGAGCATATTTGTAATTTGGCCATGTTGGGCATGACTATGTTGATACCTGTGATCTATGACTCGAGACGATCCTAGAACGAGCGGGTTAGCGGGAAGTCAAAGCGGGAACCTGTACCAGACTTGGGTTAAGCCTGGGGAGTTAATCGAGAATTTGGGAATGTATTTGGTGATTTATTAGGCTTTGGGTAGCGAGCGGGAATTATTAGGAACACTTGAGGAATTAGTGGGAATTTGGGTATTATGACTAAAATGCCCTTTATGGACATAAAGGCTTAGAATTAATAAGAGAGGGTATTTTGGTCATTAGGCTTGCAAGAGATAAAATAAAGGAGGCCTTTATACTTAGTGGATTTAGTAGAGAAAACTTTAGGCTGAAAAGAAAGAAGAGAAAAGAAGAGAGGGAAAGCTGAAGGGTTGGCTTTGAAGGTTTGGTTTGTGATTCTCCCACCCTTTTTCTTTGATTTTCTTGAGGTGAAGCTCAGTGGTAAGCTAGGTTTGTGGATTTGCAAGAGATTAGCAAGATCAAATCAGAGATTTGAGGTAAGTTCTTGAGGTTTTCGGTTTTAGGGTTTTGCTGGTTTTGAACTGTGTTTTTGAGCTAAATGGATGGGGTTTTTGGGGAAAACAGGTCAAGGTTGTAAAGGTGCAAGCCAAGGAGGTCTAGGGTGTAGTTCAAGGTCGAAATTCCACCCACGGTATGATTTCTATGACCCTATCCCTGTTGTTTGATTGATTTTTTCTGGTTTTGGGGTTCATTGGGTTAGATTTTGAGTTGTGGGTTGCTTGAGCTTGGGATTGAGTTCTTGGGGTGCTTGGGATGAGTGTGTGGTGTATATATGTTTGTTTTTGGGCTTGGGAAAGAGTTGGACAAGTTTGGGTTCGAAATGGAGGAAGAAAATCGCAAGATGCGATTTTTGGTTTTGCTGTGCTGCAACTAGCGCTACAACGCTAGGCAGGGGGCGCTGTAGCGCTAGCCCCTGTCTGGTGAGGGTGGTTCTGCTTGTAGCGCTACAGCGCTAACTTTTGAGCGCTGTAGCGCTGCACTGTTCACAGAGGGGATTTTTGGGCTTTTGTGAAGGGATTTTGACCTAGGGTTCGGGGCTCGATTCCGCCACTTTGTTTTGGGGATTTAGGACTTCCCGGGGGGCTCGGGATTAGTCCCGAGGCTAGGTTTTGGACTTGAGGATTGGTGATGACTTTGACTTGTGGATTTTGCTTAGGTAAGCGCTAGGGCTCGGGTAAGATCGTGCTCAAGGAGTCAGGTTTATCAAGGCTACTTAATCTAAAGGTAAGAAAACCATAACACCCGAGTTTAGGGCATGGCCCCACTGTGTGATTGTAGGGCGTGGCCCGGATTGTATTACGTGCAAATGCTTAACCTTAAATGAACCATGATGTGTGTGAATGTTTATTTTGAATGTACTATATGTGTTATTATGTTGAAACGAGCGGCAGAGGCCGGGTACGGCATAGGCCAGGGCGGCCGTGGGCCGAAAGTAACACAGCACATGGGATGCTTATATTCAGGGTGGGACCCAAGGGATACATGAGTTATCCTCGCGGTGAGAACCGAAACTCCAGGCTTTGGTAAGGCCTTGGGAGCGGCATGGCCGTACTTGTTTATTATGGTGGTTTTCCTATGTATCAGTGAATTATTGCCAGCTATTTGTTTTGCTTATGTTATGTGTTATTTTGGGTTTTTCTTGCTGGGCTTCGGCTCACGGGTGCTCCGTGTGGCAGGTAAAAGCAAGGAGTCAGTCAACCGGCCATGAGTATGGAGAGCGTGGGGGCGGCGCGTACATGTTCGGCCTGCCCGACTGCTTTGGTTGGGGGCATTTTGTATATGGCTGTATTTAACCATTCTTTTGATAGATGATCAAGTGTAAATCTATTTTGGGTTGTAAACATTTTGTAAACCTTATTTTGGGATCCCAGATGTTTTATATTTAACGTTTTCAATGAAGTTGACCATTTTAAAAGAATACAGCCTTAAACTCTGGTTTAATCACACTTTTGGTTTTAGGAACCACTTTGAGTCAATTAAACGCACAATTTCTGTTTTAAACTCACTTAGTAACGGCTCTAAGGTAGTAGGGCGTTACACCCCTAGGACATCGCTTGCATAGTGCAGGGGTGCCCAACACAAGGGCAAGGGCACCCTAACCCAAATAAAGAGCCTCAAGTCCTCCCATGCATAGCACAGGGGCGCTCAATCACAAGGGCAAAGGCGCTACCTTGCGAACCCAGAAATTTCTGGGTTTTCTACCTGCATTTTCTTCGAATTCAAACCACCAAAATCCACCCCCAAACACATCCCAAAATCAAAATTCAGCCTCAGAACATCATCACTACGTTAACACCATCAAAACCCCACCAAAACTCAAAATCATTACCTTGAGCCACAATGCTCAAGAACACTTGAAAACCAAATCATAATTTAATGAGATTAGAGAATGGAGATCAATACCTCAGCTGGAATTCCACCTCCTAGTAGGCATGTAAATGGGGTGGGTTTGCCCCGCCCCGCAAAAAATTTTCCCCGCCCCGATTAGTTTCTTGGAGCGGGACGGGTCGCCCCGCCCCATTTTCCCCACTTAACTTTTTTTTAAAAGAAACATTAAATTATAATTTTAAAAATCTCCCTAAGCCTAAATATTATTTTTTATTGCAATCCTTATTTTTTACACTTCGTATCGACTACACCCTCAAATATTTTATTTTTATTTTTTATTTTAAAATTTACATAAATAAATACATGAATAAAGATGAATTATATAAAACATATTTTTCAATATTTACAATTCTTTCATAGAGTATTTGTGGAATAAAAAATTCTATAAATCTTACACCTAAAGTCTATTTAGAATTAAGGATATTCTAAACCACATATAAAATGTCATTTTTATGTACTATGCATGTATATAAGTAGCATGAGAAAATTGGGTTAGAGTATAGAAAAAAGAAATTCAGGGCAGGGCGGCCCCGCCCTGCCCCACTTGAATTAATAGTGGGTCGGGGTGGCCCTGCCTCGAATTCCATCCCGTTTTTACCGGGGCAAAGATGCCCCGTCGAGTCAGGGCCCCGCCCCACCTCACCGCCCCATTTTTCCATGCCTACCTCCTAGCTGCAGATAATCAGTTCTAACCTCAAGCCTACATGCTTCCAAGCCTTAAACCCCACTAATTTTCCTCAAAATCCAAGCCAAAATAGAGAAAATGAGAGAAAACGTAGAGAGAGAGGGAGAGAGAGAGAGAGAGAAAGATAGCTGATTGTGGTTCTAAGTGTTCTGTTCTACTCTGAGGTTACCAGCTAACTAAGCCACCTTTTATACATAAAAAGTCCAAAATGCCCCTTAGCCCATTAGCTATTCTCTAATGCTCACATGGGCAAATCTGTCTTTTGCCATTTTTTCCCATTAATCATAATTAACGTCTCATAATTACCGTTACTTCCAATATTCTAAAATAATTACCAAATAATTTCCTATTAACCGATCAATCTTGGTAATGTACTAAAATACCAAAATAACCCTAGGCTCACCCCGAATTGAGTATTTAACCCCGTTATGACTAAACCACTATTTTGCTCGCTAGGATCGTCTCGTGTCGAACAACCCAAATATTTCCACATAATAATTTAGTCTCAATGAAGATCACACACACACACACACACACACACACACACACACACACACATATATATATATTCAAATATGCCCTTAACAGGCCAAAATTAGGAAAATGTCCTTCTACTCAGAAATGGGCTCACATGCATGCTTAATACACCTAAACATTCAAATACAATCATATTATAATATAACTCACATAATTCATATAATCATGCGTATCATCACATAATAATGTAGTTAAATCATTTATTGCCCTCCTGGCCCCCTAATCAAGGCACTAAGCCTTATTAGGGAATTTGGGACGTTACAACTATCCCCTCCTTATAGGAATTTCTTCATCAAAATTTTACCTGAACGACTCGGGATACTAATCCCACATGTTGGAATCCAACTCCCACATTTCCCTTCGACCTTGTTGTTCCTCCATAATACCTTAACAAAAGGTATAGTTTTGTTCCTCAGGACCTTGTTCTTTCTGTCTAGTATCTGGACTGGTTGTTCTTCATAAGAAAGATCTGCATGCAGCTCCAGATCTTCATAACTCAATACATGAGTCACATCAGATATATACTTCCAAAGTGTTGAAATATGAAACACATTGTGTACGGTCGACAGTGCCGGAGGTAAGACCAATCTACAGGCCATCTGACCAATCCTCTCCCCTCATAGGAATTGCCCCTTCCTTAACAGAGAAGCCTAGTATGAATTCCAATTTATCCACTTCCTTGCCTTTATGTCAATCGTCTTCTCCCACTGTGCTGGAACAACATCTTATTAATGCCTTAATGAGCACTCCCACATTCCTTCCATTGAATTCTAGTGTCGGTCCTTCTTATCCTCTTTTTGAAAACATTTATGACCTACATTTATCACAATATTTTCCTGATTCCCAAGTGTCCAAAAGCTCAACATCTGTTGTTTCCCCCAATGTCATACCAATTGAAGCTGCTGCTATTAGATATTCCAAGTTTTCAAAATTTCAACCTTTAGTTCCAACAATGATTTCAAATGTAGTTGTTCCTAATAATGAATAGAATCATGACGTACAACCTCATTCTCCCAGAAGCTCGGGCCTTCATCTATTGTTCCCGTTTGCATATGAGAAAATACTTTTATTGGATGCAAATACTAGTATTGAAGATATTGGGAAAAATGTTGCTATTAGGTCTGTTCCCATTTCATTTGGGAGTTACCCAATTATTGCCCTCCTGACCCCCATAATTGTGTTATTATGTGATTACATGCATGAGTATGTAAGTTGAATTATTATATGGTTGTATTTGCATGCATGTGGGCCTGTTTCTTATTAGAAGGGCATATGCATAATTTTGGCCCGTTGAGGTCATATTTGTATATTTGAGCATATACGTGATATATGTGTGAGACCACATTATTATGTGGATATATTTGAGTTACTCGACACGAGGCGATCCTAGGGAGCAAGTTAGTGGTTTAGTCATAACTGGGTCAAATACTGGGCTCGGGGTGAGCCTACAGGTAATTTGGTACTTAGTACATTATCAGGATTGAGCGGGTAATGAGAAATTATTTTAGGATATTGGAAGTAATGGGAATTGTAAGACGTTAATTATGATTAGCGGGGTGTGAGACAAATGACCACTATGCCCTTGAGGGCATTAAATGATCTAAAGGGGTATAATGGTCATTTCCTAGCCTAAAGGGGGATATACTCAGAACCTAGTGGAATGAAACACTCAGAATCTTCAGCTCCTTCTTTCTCCCTCTCGATTGTTCTCCTTCTCTTGCTTTCTTGAGCTGATTTTTGGAGAAAAGCAAAGAATCATTGAGGCTAAGGTTTGGGGAATTGAAAGTTGGAGGCTTAGGAGTGATTAGCTACAACTAAGGGGATAGAAATCACAGTTGAGGTATGGATTGTAGCTCTATTTTAATTGGTATGTTTGCCGTGATTTTAGTTTTTCTTGAGCTTTAAAGTTCAAGGTTTTGGATTGAGTTTTGGTAGTGTTTTGAATGTGTTTAAGCTGGGTTTTTCTGCTGAATTAGTGCTAATACTATGCTGGGATTGAGGTGTGATTTTGGGATTGCTTGGAAGGGATTTTTGGTAAGGTTTTGGCTGAGGAAAAATAGGGATTTTTGGGTTTGCGGGGTCATGCTGCGACCTTGCTCTTGGACGCTGCGGCTCGTGTGAACTCAGGGCACAGAGGCGATTCTGTCTGGGAGGCATGCCGCAACCCGCCTAGGAAGCTTTGGCCACTTTAGGTTTTTAATGACAGGAATTCAAACCTAAAGGCTCATGATTAATTTTACTACCCGGTTTAGTAGAATTTGAGGTCCCAGAGGCTAGGACTTGGTCCAAAAGCCATTATTTTCTTGTTATTGATGAGATTTTGTATTTGGTTATGACTAGGTTACTGCTAGGGGCTAGGTTACTGCTAGGGGATCAGGACTAGGATCGTGCTCGAGGGTCGTTCTTATTTTATATTACACTCACCTGAGGTAAGAAAATTGCACCCATTATGTGATATACATGATTAGGGATTGGCCTAAATGCTTAATATAGTCTTGATTGGGCATTGACCCTGTACATGCGCATGATTATGATTATGCCTGTGAATTATTAATTAAGCTTGTTGAATGCTTTGTATATGGATTTTTTTTATATGATGAATGCCTGTTAGCATTATATAATTGAAAAAGGCTTGACTTATGAGTCAAGGACAACAATAGCGTTGAGCGTTTTCCGAAAGGCATTGACTTATCAATCAAGGACTGCAATAGTGCTGAGCATTAGTCGAAAGGCATTAAATTATCAGTCAAGGACAGAAATAGCGCTGAGCGCTGGTCGAAAGGCATTGACTTATGAGTCAAGGGCAGCAATAGTGCGCTGAGCACTGGTCGATATGATTATATTTAATCAGGAGCACATCATACACTTGTCTGACCCAATGATCGTAGAAAAACCAAAGCGCTAGGTACGCTGGGCCAGCTCCAAGGCTGGTTATACAGAGTATAGGGCAATGGGCCCTAAGGTGACTTATTAGTCCTAGATCCTAGGGCGCTGAGCCCCAGTGTGACTTATTAGTCATGTACTTGGGCAATGGGCCCAGATATGAATCAGTTAATCATTTATTTAGGGCATTTGGTTCCATATGACGTTGTAGTCAATTATATGAATGGTATCCATGCATGAGTAGGGTTATTACTGCTGGGCATGTTTATTATGATTTGGAAATGTGTTAATCACTGCTTATGAGCATGTTTAAGTTTTCTTCCTGTGACTTGGCTCACAGGTTCTATGTGGTGCAGGTAAAGGGAAAGGAAAGCTGGACCAGCCATGAGTTGGAGAGCTTAGGTGGCGACGTGTACATATTCGGCCGCTTGACCACCACATGCAAGGTTTCTCAGAGGAACTAGGGTTAAACCTTATTTTTGCCGCTTAGGTCGCACTACAAGAAAAAAGGCTTTTAATAACACTAAAAATGTGTTATCAAAATATACCATAACACTTTTTGATGTGTTAAGACCGACTATGTTATCGTAAGTCAGGGTACTTTACATAACACTTTATCATTGTTATACAAATGTGTTATTATACCGTCAATGATAACACACTTTCTATGTTATTTTAATAAATAGATAAGTGTTTAATTATATTATTTATAGTCGATTATATAACACATTTTTTGTGTTATACTACACTTTAGTATAACAGATTTTTTGTGTTATATAATGAAGTTTGCATAACAAAATTCTTTACTTATAAAAAGTGTTATTGTAATAGATATTATAACACATTTTTCGTATTATTTTAATATTTAGATAAGTTTAAATTCTCATTATATATTCATTTATATAACACTAATTTATTCTATTATATTTTTATTTTTTATTTATATAATTAAAATTAGTTTTCTGATATATACTAGCATCATCAAATGAACTTGATTTTCAAATAACAAAAAGTAAAAAGCATTCAACATTGTATTAACAATCCACAAATTAGTTTAAAACATTCAACACTGTCATCAAATTATGTTATAGCTCTCAGGAGACAAAGACCCGAAAACTTAAACCAATAAATCTTAAATCATGGTAAAACTAACATGCTATACAATTTCCAACCAACTTACAAGACAATGAGTATCTATCCTAATAACCACCAATCTAGTGCCAAATATTCGATACTGTCGACTTCCCCAAATATCAGATTTATCCAGTTAATGAGATTTCAGGCAACATTGCACCCATGGTGGATATCTAGCATCTTCCTCCACTTTCTTTCCATCATCATTTGTAGCCACTCCAAGCAATGCATTTCGCTTCTTCGTCAGTACATCAATGGCAGGTTGATCACCAAAAAACTTGTTCTGCCACAAGTTGAAAATAATACAATCAATTGAAGATAACAATGGTAAGGGTGTAAAATAAGAGTAATGCAGGTGACATTTTACATAATAATAATAAAATTGCACAGCCAACCATATGACTTCAAATGACAGGTTTCATTTCGAAAAGGAAATATATATATATATGCAACATTATGTGGTGCAAGATTTTGGTATGAAACATGTGTCCCTAGCAAATTCCAGAAAATAAATAAATAAATAAAATAACATAGAATGCAGTGTGACAAAGAGAAGAATAAGTTTTTCTAATGGAAAAATCATTTTTCAATGCACTAGAAGTTCCAAATTTTATTTTGTCAGTCTGCTGGAGGAGAGCATAATGCAGTTAAAACATGTTCCACGTGTGTTTTTAACCGAACAATTTCTCTATAGCCAAAAGAAAAGAGCAGAAGAAAGTATAACATGGGACAACATCAATGGTTCAGTTAACATCATTGTTATAGAAAAGTATTAAGATTAAAAATAAAGGCTAAAAGAAGTATCATTGAAAAATCCAGAACCCAGATTAAGAGTAGAATTATAAATTATAAAATAGAAAATTTACAACACAAAGTCTGTAAATCTGTATAACCTGAGACTATTGACCAGGGATCTTATAAAGTGCATTCACTTTCTGTATCTACATGATAGGTACCATATCAAGAAAATGTACTAATGTAAGCTCTCCCATGAGTTATGAGGACATTACCAGGCTTGTGTAGGCTGCCAACAGAAATATCTTAATGAATTATTCCAGATCAATTTCAGAATTTCTTTTTGCAGTTCCAACAGTGTTTAAAATACCTTTTTTAATCAAACATTCTGAAGTTTAAAATTGATATTGCTACTATAACCCACCAGATAATTGTTGCTAAAAAAAATTAGCATCTAATTCATTACATACAGAAAGAAATATCAAGTATGCAGCCAGAAAAAACTGGTGCATACAGGGTGGCATGCTTTACTAGACTATATGCAATAGAGACAAGAAATCTAGGACCCAGATAAGAGCCAACAAAATTTTAAGTTTCATAATCTCAGGACATTCCTAGCTTTTTTTAGAGGCATTAACATCATGAGTTCTACGTTTTCTTAACCAATCTCAAGCTTTTGTCAAAATATAAGAGCCACCTAACTCAAAATATTATATTGTAATTTAATCTAATATTTTGTATCCATTCATGATAATCACCCAATTAATGAATAAACTACATTTATACAAAGCAAAAAGAAAAAGGAAAAAGACTCACATCTGGAACAACAATCTGAGCATCAGAGTTCTCAATCAGTGGGGCATTAGATGAAAAGCTTCGATTTCCAGCGCTGGCAATGAACTGTGGCTGCTCAGAATTCGAACCTGTCACTACCATTTTCCCTTTTTCTCAACTTTACTTGCACTTACAAGGCTGGAACTGTCAGAAGGAATGAAAACTAATCAAAACTCCATTTTTATGTGATAGAAATTACAACGCAAGAATTAATAAGAAAGAAAGAAAAAAAAAACTTCAAAAATCATGACTTTTGAGTTAAAACGATAAGGACATATCAACGTATAATAAATATATATGTATATATATATATGTGATTTTCCTCTATTATGTGCTTAAAACCGAGATAACAAGAAAACTAAAATTAAATTTGGGCATTTTTTTCATTCAAAGCAATGGCTTAATACCCAGATAAGAAAAACTCATAAATTCCAAAAAAAGACTTTCTTCCACCGTATTCTGGATAGCCAAGCGTATATATATAGATATTGTATATACACGACAAAAGTAACGTGGAAAAAATTGAAAAATAATTCATGCCAGTAAAAACAAAGATTAAAATGAGGTTTTAATTCAAGGAAAAGACATGAATGAGTCTTGATAGAACTAGCTACATGCCACTTCCCCACTGAAACTGAAAATAAAAGACTTTCTTCCTCTACATATTTATATTTAAATATTGTGAACAAATTCTGTTTTGTATTGTTTGTATATGTATAGAAAGAGAAAATAATAAACCATAATAATAATAAAAAAAAACAGAGGAAGTGGGTCAAACCAAAGTTGTCACAGTATTATTATTAAACAAAAAAAATGAAAAAGGTTGAATCCTTCTTCACCTTCACGCAGGGAAGAAGAAGGCTGGATGGAGCTTGCTGGTCTCACGCAGGGAAGCGCCGTCAGAGATTTTGGTATGAATTCATCCTTATTGAAGGTAGGAGCATGTAATGCATGCACTGCCCGACAGAATAGAAACCTGTGGAGAAGAAAATACACAACTCAGTAACTGCTCTATAATTTTTTCAATGCACAACTCAACAATGCTGAGTAATATATGTCAATGTTCTGGATTTAACTTTTACCAAAACAATACAAAGACATACATTATATTTTACCAGCAAGTAGGACATTGATGAACAAAAACATATTTCATTGTTTCCACATATTTCAATTATTCCATGAGCAAAAACACTGATGAACACTGCAAGGACTATCTTGCGTCATATTATTAACTGGGCTGTGCTTTAAGTAATGCAGTAAATTACAGTCCTAAGACAGTAACTTTCATAGGGTCAATTTTTTAAAACTAAAATACCACCATGTTATGTTGATGGCCAAAGCTTTAAACATAGGCCAGCTAACCCAACAATAAAAACAAAATGCACAACCAAGTTTCAGTTCAATCAAATAGATATCTGAGATGATGGCCAAAATGCATAATGTGTACCAGTAGGCTTGCAAGTTTTGAAAGTGTGTATGCATATGTATAGATAATTTTTATAAGATATGAAAGTTCCTGAAGTAAATTGACAGGGAAATTTACACATAATCACACCAAGCCGACACACTTTTATCTTAACTATTTTAACAGACTTCAAATGTAACATTAAAAAAAAACAGCAAGTGATCAGATGAGGTCTGGACTTAACAAAGCAGTAATGTGTACTACTAGGAAGGATGAAGCAATGTGTTAAAGAAAATATAAGTCATTCAGGAATTTAATCAAACAGATTCTATGCACACATTATCACATCAAAAGAATCAGAAAAAACTTCATAGATTATTATGCAAACATGTTTTTTTGAAAAAACACACATACATTTGTATAAAAATATGCAGTAAATTCAAAATAAAACATTTAACATACTCAACCATAGATAAATCTTTAAAAATAATTAGTAAACTCAAAACAGAAAGAAATATGAAACACACAAGTTATTCTCAAAAGTAAAATAATCAAATTTACAAACCCATTTTTAAATGAAAATAAAATCTTATCTCGGCATCACTCAACAACCCAGACATTGATATGATGAAGACACCACCCTTTGCCCTTTGAGCCACTACCACGAACCCTCACCACCACCACCATCACGCCTACAAACCTGCATAACGCAAACCCAAACAGAAGAAAAATAATTAGAATAGCTCGTCCACAACTAAGAACCATCGTCAACCCAGAGGAGGAAAAAGAGAAAAGCAGATAGAATCAAACTTAGTGACAAGCTTAGTGACTGAATTAATAGAATCAATTCTCATTAAAGAAGTAATGATACAAAATAGTATATATACAGAAAAGACCAAAACTAATAAAGTAACTAATCTACAAAATAACAATAATTAGTTACAATGAAGAACTAACTAACCAAAACAGTTAGTGTTGTTGGGAAAGCATTATGTTGATGCACAAAATCTCACCAAGGGAAAATATGAGATTTATGTGAGATCCCAGCCCCGTCACCATGGCCTCGCTCGGCCAGCGCTCGCCACCGCGCGCACGCCTCCCTGATGTCGCTCAAACACTACGCGCACGCCTCCCTGGCGTCGCTCGGCCACTGTGCGCGCGCCTCCCTGGCGTCGCTCGGCCACCGCGCGCGCATCTCCAAGGGCCCGAGTGGCCTCGCCCGTGGCCTCGCCAATGGCCCCAAGGTGGCCTCGCCACTTAGGATTAAAGTGGCCTCGCCCATGGCCCCAAGGTGGCCTCGCCACTTAGGCCGAAGGTGGCCTCGCCCATGGCCCCAAGGTGGCCTCGCAGCTTAAGCTCAAAGTGGCCTCGCCCATGGCCCCAAGGTGGCCTCGCCACTTAGGCTCAAAGTGGCCTCGCCCATGGCCCCAAGGTGGCCTCGCCACTTAGGCCCAAGGTGGCCTCGCCCATGGCCCCAAGGTGGCCTCGCCACTTAAGCTCAAAGTGGCCTCGCCCATGGCCCCCAAGGTGGCCTCGCCACTTAGGCTCAAAGTGGCCTCGCCCATGACCCCAAGGTGGCCTCGCCACTTAGGCTCAAGGTGGCCTCGCCCATGGCCCCAAGGTGGCCTCGCCACTTAGGCCCAACGTGGCCTCGCCCATGGCCCCAAGGTGGCCTCGCCACTTAAGCTCAAAGTGGCCTCGCCCATGGCCCCCAAGGTGGCCTCGCCACATAGGCTCAAAGTGGCCTCGCCCATGGCCCCAAGGTGGCCTCGCCACTTAGGCCCAACGCGGCCTCGCCCATGGCCCCAAGGTGGCCTCGCCACTTAGGCTCAAAGTGGCCTCGCCCATGGCCCCAAGGTGGCCTCGCCACTTAGGCTCAAGGTGGCCTCGCCCATGACCCCCAAGGTGGCCTCGCCGAATAGGCCCCATGATGGCCTCGCCCATGCCCACGGAGTGGCCTCGCCAAATAGGCCCCATGGTGGCGGCCTCGCACATAGCCTCATGGGGGTCACATCCGCAACACATTTGGCTCTGTGAACAGCCAAGAGAGCCGCGCCATCAATAAGCCTTCCGAGGGGGCCTCGCAAAGGAATGAGAGCTACGTCACCTAGTGGCCACATGAGTAGAGCCATGTACCAAGGGTCCCATTCCTTACACCTTGAGACCCCTATTCTTAGAGGCTCTAGTACGAGTCGAATGGGATGTACTTGTACGACCTAGTACTGAGTACGGACACTAGTACCAGTGGGACTGCTGGGGTAAGAGTTATGGCCCGTATGTCTACGGCCAAGGGTCAGAGTCGACACCACTACCACCTGCGCCACCACGCTTGCCGCCACTCATCAGACAGGGGTACAGACAAGTAGTGGAGACAACACCTGCTCCTGTACTAATGTACGACCACAACCTCTGAAGCCACTCCCCTGACATAGTACTTATGTACCATTTGGTCCCCTGGACCACCATGTATCTAAGGCCATTAGAGCCTACTATAAAATGGACTGGAACACCACCTGAAGGGGGGTTGGAAGTTTTACTGTAGCAAAGGCTTGAGAGTTAATGAAAGATTGATTGATTTCTCCATTGTTATTCTGTCATAGTTCTTGAGCTATTGCTTTGATTTCTATAGCTTTTTTATTGACGATCCTAACTTGATAATTTCTTCCAACTCAACTTAGTTGACGAGTTCTCACCGTCAACACATTATATGGGCATAATTGTTGTAATGTGATATTTTAGTGTAATATATGGGAATAATTATTGTAGTGTTGGCATAATGCAGAACAAAATTTCTAATAAATGGTCCGAATACAAGCGGATTTACAGAAACATAGATAACAAAATTTAAAGCATTAAAGAGATCTGCCTTTGACCAAACACCTTAACTACAGCCACTATATAGCCAAAATAAACCCAGAAGAAAAACTGGTAGGAGCTATGAACCAGGCTCATGGAAATTGGGAAAGCAAATAAGAATTTAGCAACAAGCTATTAAGTTATTTTCACCCTCATCATCAAATAATAATATCAAGATTGCCAAACAGATGCATACAACAATATCCTCTCCTGGACATGGAAATCAGATATCAATAGCAGATAGTAATACTAAGGAATATAGACTCATTGCCTGATATGAAACAAGAGATTTATTTTCAATTTTTCATTGATATATAATGTATGGCTGATGTTACATGTATATATCCATGTATATTATATAGATCAAATGGTACCTGAAAAAAAAATCAGGTGCTCCATTTCTGCAATTGTTTCAGTTCTTAATTTGTTTGGTTACTGCCCACTCTTGTTATTATATGTTAGGTACTTCATTTATTCTTTACTTATTCTGTTCATTTTTTTTCTTTTGGATTAGTATTAGTTTTGGATTTGGAGTATAACATTTTTCAAATATTTTCAGAGCAGTGGAATATCAAAATTATATGCAAGGTTCAACTTCTACATATAACAAGTTTTCCAGCAATTATTTTCTAGCCAAATGAAAAGTTGCCATCAAAAAATATTGCATAAACAAAATGCAGCAACCTGTTTGAAAACCTCAAACTATGCACTTTGCACATGCACTTGTTATTATTCTCAATATACTGAGCCCCCCTATTATTATTGTTATTATTCTCAGTAGTTACATCGTTTGATTGATAATAGTTGCAGAGTAACATACCATGTCCAAACTTGATGCAAATGAGAAGCTCTACTATGCAAATAGCTAAGGAAAGCCAACAGAATGCGCCAACTTTTTTCGCTGGTTTTCTGCAATTTGGACACAGTGATTATGAAAAGGTTAAAACCCTGGAAATGGTAGGCCAAGAGGGTATATGAATTCATTTCAAGAAAAGGAAAAGGATGTGATGCTAGTGATTATGTCAGATAGAGAAAGAGGGTAGTGTACCTGTCTTGAAGATATGAGTTGTACTCGTGGATTGTAGGAATTGCTATTAGCCACCACAATATTAACCTATACACAATAACAGGGTTTCGAGGAGGAATCCACAAACAGAACTTCAGAAAAAAGGTGTTGAGCTCTACTCTGATGAAGACGATACAAAGACTAACAACTTGAATGAAACGCCATGGACCAAGCAGGGGATGCCACTCATCTTTGTCCCACTGAGCTGGTGTAAATTGTTCTAGTGTTCTTTTGACCTGAGTCAGTAAAAAATGCATCTAACTCGGTGTCAATAACAAAGGTTCACAAGAAATAGAAAATGAGACATGACAAGCAAATTTCTTAAGCTAAAAAGTACAGGGAATCCATGATTTTCTGTTTACATGAAAAAAAAAACACTAAAACACATGTATTTCTACTCCAAACAATATGATCCAATTTTCAACTTCTTGCTATAACTTAGTAACTCTCCATTAAATATTAAAAACTAAAACACCAAAATCAGAGCATACTTTTCCAATAATATTAACTCTCCATTATATATTCAAAACTAAAACACCAAACTTAGAGCATACTTTTCCAATAATATTAGGCTGACAGCTTATCCCAACCCACTTGTACGTTTTTCCATCAAAGTTCCTAACAGTATGCATTCCTGCCTAGATACCTGCAGCATACACACCAAAAGAAACTTGTCATAATTTGCACAAAAAGCTCATATAGTAGACAATGAAAAATTATAGCCACAATCTGCTTAATATTGTAGAAGAAATAATTGAATACTATGGCTACGGATAGAGCTCAACAATTTATAAGCATAAATTGTTAATAAATTGAGTTCTCACCAAACCAGTTCCAGATCAAAATATCAAGAACATACTGTCCCACCAGCATTCATTAAAATTTGGTAGCATGTGACGGAAGGTAAGCTGAAAATGCCAAGATAAGCTTTAATATACAGCCATAACCACCAAAGCACTCAAAACACACTTGTCGGAAACATAAAAGACATCTAATCTCAGCTCAAAGAAGGAGAAAGCAGAACCAATTTAAATAAACTATGAAAGGCACACAATAAAACATATTATATTTGTCAAAGAACTAACCTCCATCATCTCAAATCCAATTGATAACACCCAAAGAAGAGGTTGATTACGAAGCAATATAGCTTTACCCCACCATCCAATAATATGAGCTAAAACGAATTCATCAAAAAGTATTTCCTATAGAAATTAAAATATTATAAACATAGAGAAGTCAGAAGTCTGCTTAACTGCAACATAGAAGACGTACACAGTACACCAAGAGGATATGATCAGAGAATATCATAAGTAAACAGATTATTGAAGAAGAAATCATACATAAACATTATTAAACTTGCTTGTAGGATTTTCATGAAGATATATGCGGCAGTCAGCTCCATAAGATCTTTCAGGAAGTTCTGCACGTAATTACAAAGGCAGAATTCTAAAGTATAAACAATCAGCATAAGCTTCTCATTCAACTGATGAAAAATAAAAGAATTTGCATAAATAATATGCAAAGTTAAATTTTGCAAGCTTAAACTACATTACCAACACCAAGATCCGGATGGAGAAACTTCATAAACTGTCGAGCATCATCTCGCTTCTAGAAAGAGAGAAAATGTAAAGTTGTTACCATAAGATATAAATAAAAAAAACAAAATCATAGATAAATGAATAACTTCAAAAGGCTAAAAAAAATGTGATAAGAATCTGAAGTAGATGACTCTAGAGTGAATCAAAAGAATGCTTCTCCACAAAAATTTATGCTAATTCTTTTGAAAAAAAATAAAAAAAAAACAGATGAGAAAATATCTTACCCATTCGTCACCCTTCAGTCCCCGTCTATCCCCGACCTTGCACAAGACACAGTCGCCCACCACCTGCACCGATCTAGCCCTCACCACCAAATCTAATAAAATTGAAGAATAGTTGAGAGAGAGACCTAAATACCAGGCAAAAAGATCACTGATGCTTGACCCTGCGGCGTCTTCTCCCTGGCTGAGATCCCGAGTCCCTTGTCGTCGGCGTGAGGGAGCACGATGTCGTCGGTGTGAGGGAGAGAGGCTAATGACTGGAAACGGAGTGACCGAGAGATAGAGAAAGACAAGAGAGAGAAAGAGAGGAGATTTGAGGGATGGAGGAGATATGAAGCCGGAATTTGAAGCTAAAGCAAGGGATTGACAACGGAGACACCGTGGCTGAAGAAGAAAACGAGTGGCCGAAGCCGAAGCAAGGGATTGACTTCTTCTTCTAAAAACGAAGAAGGAATTAGTCTGAAAAAATATAACTTTTACAAGTGGCAGGCACCCAAAATAAATTACCGCCTTTTTTTTCTATTACTTTGCCACATATATATAAGTATATCATAATACTTTTTCATTAGTATTATATTCATGTGTTATGGAAATGGGTATTTGGTGTAGTGTCGGCGGATTGTAACTTTTCAGTTGTAATGACCTTTTTGAAAATGTAAACAACTTAGTAAACGTTTATTATGGGATCCCATGTATAATTTAATGTTTTAATGAAATATCCATTCCTTTTGACCAAAATTTTTTGTAACGCCCTGGATAACCAAGACCGGTACACTGTGTGTTTGAAATAGTGCAAGACTTGCTAATCAAGTCATTTAGTTGGAACTGTGTATCTAATGACACAAAAGATTAGGTTAAAAAGAATTTTGATTTATAAACGGTTAAACTTTACTAAAACGGATGTTTGTTACATGGGATCCCAAATTAGGGTTTAAATAACGTAAATACAAAACTCCTAATTACAAATAAATGACCAAGCCACTCTAATGGCAAAATATACGTTTTAGGTTCCCGTTCCTGTACAAATCCTTGACCATGGCGGCCGAGCAGCTGACAATGTACACCTTGCCCCCAGAGCTCGCCAATCCATGGCCAACTTGCCTTACCTGCACCACGTAGAACCCGTGAGCCGAAGCCCAGCAAGAAAACATAATATCATAACATAACAGTATTCACAGCTAAACAGTTCACAGAGCATAATCCAATAACCACAAAGCATTACTTAGTCCATTCAAGGAAACACACTGGTCAATAACCAATAATCCAGCTCCAGATACTCATTAAGTCATAGACAATAATCCACAACAGATATTCAGCACATACATTCAGATTCAAGATATAGTCAATCACATATTGCACTCTTATCACATAATATTCAGGGCCGACGACTTAGGCCGCACCCTCTGTTTAACCCACTGACTCCGGCCCGCTTAAACCGAGCTCAGTGCATAATAAGCTGTACCAGTGTCCGAGCCGCGCCATATGCGCAAGTGTGGATTTTGGCACCCTTAGGCCGTTACCACATGTCCCCGTGGCATAATACCACCTTATGACATTCATACTATTATAGGGAACTCTTAGTCCCAACATATTCACATGGTTTATCATGATCACATAACAACACATTCAAATATAGGGAACACTTAGTCCCATCCTATCCACATACACAGGTGCAGTTTTCTTACCTTGATTCGAAGTGCTTTAATTAGAAAGGACGACCCCCGAGCACGATCCATTCCCGAGCCCTAGCTTATTAACTAGTCACAACCAAGATAATAGATTCCATTAATATTCACATATAAGTTTTCATGTACAAAACTAACTTCTGGAATTCCAAATTCCACCAAGCACGGTGGCGAAACCAAACCCGAGCACACTAGACCTCTTTCCCGTGCCTAAAACCTTTAAAATCTCATGTGTACAACCAAGGGCTGCGACCCCTGAAGCCTAGCCGCGACCCTTCCCCAAAATAGAACCAACACCCATGCTGAACCACACACGCGCCGAGGCCCTTGCCTTGGGCGCCGCGGCGCCCTCCCATGGCCGAGCCTTCTTGGCTCTTCTTCATCCTAAGGTCGCAGCGCTCTAGAACAGAGCCGCAGCCCTTCCCTTCGAACCCAGAAATTCCTCCATTTCTAAGCTTAAAACCTTACCCAAAACCATCCCAAAGCTTCCTAATTCAAAAAAAATCACTCCCAACACTTTCAGAACAACTTTAGCAACATAATTCAACAGAGAACTCGGCCTAAAACTCATAGAAATCCCATCTTCAATTTCTGAGATCCAAGAACACAAACACCCAAAACCAACCAGTCAAAACCTAAATTTAAACCTTTAAATCATGAATTAGAGTTTACCTCTTCTGTTGAACACCTTCTCTAAGCCAAACCCCAGCTAGTTCCCAAGCTTTCAGCTCAAATTCAACCTTAAACATCAAAGTTACAATTATCTCAACGCCCAGCTAGAACTCAGAATTTTCTAACCAAAAGAAAGGAATTTACTGCTTACCTTAGTGCTGATTCAATTACTTGGATAACCCTTGAGTTAAACCTCAAAATCCCCTCTTCAATTCCCAGAAATCCTTAGCTCAATCCCCTCAAAATCCCACTTGATTTTCTCTGTTTATTTCCCTTGTGTTTCCCTTGAGAGAGAAAAGAGAGCTGAGAAAGAAAGGTCGGTTTATTCGTGGTTCTACTGTTTTCTATTTTTAGTAAATCTAACCTTATCATTTAGGTCAAGCCCGAGGCTCGGGGTGCCGGAACCGTCCTCGAGGGCAAAACGGTAAAATTCCCCAATGTTCCCGCCTAAACTTCCTAACCTCAAATATATCTCCATATATTTATTTACATAACCCGATAGTCTAAATAATTACCCGATACCTATAATATCCCTGACTTATCCAAAGTCAACTATTAAGCCCCGTTGTGACTTTCCCCGCTACTTGCTCCCTAGGATCGCCTCGTGCCGCTAACTACAAACGCACACACCTGTACACGCACATATATTTATCCATCCATCCACATAATAATGTGGTCTCAACAATTTATCACACACATTCACATTTATGCCCTAACGGGCCAAGATTACCATTATGCCTTACCAGCCGAACAGGGCCCGCATACTTATTCAATACCCATATTCACGATTTCTTACCATTAATTCTCTTAACCTCCAATTATGCCCTCCCGGCACACTAATCAAGGCCCTTAAGCCTTATTAGTAATTTTGGGTCGTTACAATTTTAACCCTAGACCATTAATCACATTTAGATGCACGTTTATGGCCTAAAGACTCGTTTAGCGAGTTAAGCACTAATCAAAATACACAATGTAATGGTCTTGGCTAACCAAGGCATTACAGTTGCATACCGCTGATTTCCATCCATAGGAATTGCCTTTTCCTTAATAGAGAAGCCTAGTAAGAATTCCAATTTGTCCACTTCTTTGCCTTTATGTCAAGTGTCTTCTCCCACTGTGCTGGAACAACATCTTACTACTGCCTTAATGAGCACTCCCACATTCCTTCCATTGAATTCTAGCATTAGTCCTTCTTATCCTCTTTTTGAAAACATGTATGATCTACATTTATCAATACTTTTCTGATTCCCAAGTGCCGAAATGCTCAACATCCACTATTTCCCCAGTGTCATACCAACTGGAGCTGTTGCTATTAGCTATTCTTAGTTCTCAATTTTTCAACCTTTAGTTCCAACAACGGTTTCAAATGTGGTTGTTCCTAATGATGAATAGAATCATGACGTATAAGCTAATTCTCCCAGCAGCTCAGGCCTTCATCTATTGCTTCTGTTTGCATAAGAGAAAATACTTTTATTGGATGCAAATACTTGTACTAAAGATGATGGGACAAATGATGCTATTATGTCTGTTCCCATTTCATTTGGGAGTTACCTAATCATCGATCCTCGATCAGGGTTATCATTCGACTGCGCAATAGTGTTGAACCATGGATGACTGCAATTTCCACCTGAAATGTTGCACATCGCTGATTTCCTAAGTGAAGCGTATGTGCATAAATTCATGGATGATCAAATTACTCTGGCAAGTCTATCTATTACTTGTGAACACATACACTAGCTCATCAAGGATTATATTCTTTCTTGTCATCATAAATGAGCCCACTGTTTATTTTCTTTATGTACGTAGCTTAACTTCATCAATCAGATATTAGCAACTTGCTCTACAACCACATTCTAACAAATAGAAAGTCTTTATCAAACCATGAAAAATACTTTAATGATGTGTCTAACTAATTCTCTATGAGCATTGGAAATAACAAAATAAAAGCTGAACGAGATTGAACGGAAACATGTTGCTACTGATGAAAACTGCAAAAAAGCTTTTACAGATCTTCGTGGTCTTCTGAATTTAGCTAATTTTCGGGTGAATGAATTGGACTTGAGCCTTGCTGCAAAAAATGAAGCCATTTCAAAACTTGAGAATGAGAAGTTATCAAACGAAAATGTATGAAGGGAAAAAAAGTGTTGCCATAACGTCCCTTAAAGAACAATTAAAAGGGAAATACGATGAAGTCAAGGCTCTTCAAGAAGCATTGTCTACTTCTAAATCTGAACTAGAAGTAGCAAAAAATGAACGTACTTATCCTATTTCCAAGTTAGAATCGACTTTTACAGAAGCAAAAACTCAATTATCGACTACTGACCAAGAAATCATTGCTCTATGACAGGTAAAAATGAACATAAGAATTTTCCATCTCACACTTGCTTCCTTTCTTCCATTTATAAAGTTCATGAACATATTATTCCTGCTGTCCTTTACTCCATAGAAAGTTGATGATCTGCTCTTTGAGTCAATGAAAGCACGCGTCAGTGATCATCATAAAGCGAAAAGAGCACTCTCTTGAATGAATGAAATTGACATTGTGTTCTATTTAGATGATACTTTAACCGAGACGATGAGAGTAAAGAGAGAAAGATTTATCTATTGGAGTTGTTCTGTAAGACTCATAATATTGAAATTGGTGTTTATGAATATGATCAATATGAAAGAAATTTAGGCGACACTTTTATCACCTACCTTGGAGAGCATTTGGAGCGGTTAAATGAAGGTGATGTTCTAGGATCGATCTATTTTTCATCTGGAGAACCCATTCCTACTACAGAGGATATGGACATCAACAATAATCCTGAAATCAACGATCACCGCACCATCAGGCGCCCATCACTACAAGAAATATAGTTTTTAGAGGCGGAAATATTACCGGCGAACTAACTCCGCCGGTAATGTGCAGTATATTAGCGGCGGAGCACTGGGTCCGCCGCTAATACAAAATGCCCGTAACTGATTTTCAAATTTAATACCGGCGGGCATATTACCGGTGGGATAAGGGATATAGCGGCGGGCCGGGGCCGCGGGTTATGGTGATACCGGCGGGTCCCGCCAGTAATAGTTTAATACCGGCGGGGTAATACCGGTGGACCTCCGCCGATAATGTATTGCCGGCGGGGTAATACCGGCGGACCTCCGCCGATGATGTATTACCGGCGGGGTAATACCGGCGGACCTCCGCCGATGATGTATTGCCGGCGGGGTAATACCGGCGGACCTCCGCCGATGATGTATTACCGGCGGGGTAATACCGGCGGACCCCGCCGGTGATGTATGTATTACCGGCGGAGACCCGCCGGTAATACTATTATAGAAGTCTTCCGTTATCCCAATACAGAGTAGATATGTGTTAAAAAACTCTTAGTTTTATTCACACTCCTCATCTCTCAGATTCGCAGTCGCCGCACAACCAGTACCCCTGCTTCACCGCACCGCCACACCACCGCATCTCAACTTTACGCCGTCGAGCTAACACTGCCTGGTGCCTAGTGCCACCTCACTCCGCCATCGCAAGTACGAACTCCCGTTAACCATTTTCAATATATTTGAAATTTGGAATTTTCCCAGATGGATTTGGTTTCTCTAAGCCACTTCATCTTTATTGTTTGTTTCTAACTGTTACGAGTTCTAAGCTCCTAGTGTTTCATGTCGTTTGTTTCGAGTTGGGTTTTTATTGTTTTAAGACATTGTCGAGTTTCTATTGATGCATGCAGCTGTCATATGATTGAACAAAATGTCACGAAATTATTATAATTTTATGTAATTTTAACAATTTTAGTATTGAATTTTATAATTATAGAAAGAGATGCTCTACCGAGCCACTGTTTGCTCAAATTTAAGTTCTTTTTCCATAGGGAAATTCGGAAATTATTTTGAAGTTGGGGGCTACAAATGGGTTGTTCATTGATTTTGTGAACTACTCATATTTTGATCTGCTTACCTAGTTTAAATCACTATTACAATGTATAGGAACTTTTCTATATACCCAACTGTGGACAAGAACAAAGATGGGGTAAACTATATATCTTTCTACTTGGGAAGTTGATTCTATCTTTAATTTCTTTAGATTTTGTATGTGCATACATATTTATTAATGTATCTATTATGAAATTGAGTGAGGTGAGTATCTTGATGTTGTGGAATTTCTCTTTCAGTCGCTTATCAGAACCACCATAGCTCAACTCACTCACTCTCACACCTTGTTATTTTTTTTCCACATATTTTTCAATGTTATTTCTCATTATTACTTGATTTTTGTAAGGGTTATAGATTTGATAATATAAACTTTGGCAAAGTTTTGATAATATAAACTAAGAGTAGATACATAACTAAGAGTTTTTTAATACATACTAAGAGTTTGTGAAAATGCCTCTCTTAGTTTTTTAATTTTAATCAAATTTATTAAATTCTTAAAGAGTTTTTTCGTCACTTCTATAATTTTTTTTAACACCTTATTCGAATTTTTTTTTTTGATTGTGCTAGGGATTTAAGTATGCTTTTAGGGCTATATTGCGCCCTGTTTAATTTTGGAAGAACTATCTTTGTTGCTTTATACAACCAGGTGGCTCTTTCATTTTTTTTTTCAAACCTTGGTTGATTTATCAATTTTATTTATGGATTTATCAAAATTGATTGTGTGTATGTATTTTTATTTCAGACTTGGATCGTTTACAGTATTGAAGTTTGAAGTTTGAAGGTTCTTTGGGGTTTTTCTCAAGTATGTATCGTTGTTTACTCTGTTTGTCTATTTACTCTTTTTGTTTATTCTGTTTGTTTGTTTATTCTGTTTTTTATAAAATAAATTATTTTATAGTATTTGACTAGGATTTTTATAAAAAAAAAAGCATTGATAATATGTTTTTTATACAATTTACAGTTCCTGCTTTGCCGCTGTTTATTCTGCTAAGCTTGATTATGACATGAATATATTAATGGTTAATTATTATGAATGAAAGAGAAACTTGATAATGATGTTTTAGTCTTTTAGATCTACATATATAAGCTTGATAATATTCTAAGACACTCAACCATTTGAGATAGCCTAACTTGTATAATAAAACTCTTTTTTAATAATGTACAAATAATTTAAAATTTTGTAGGAAATAACTCAAAATTGATATGAACAAAAAATAAAACTAAAATTCTCGAAGTTAACAACACACAATTTTGAAAAAGGTGGTATATAAAATTTTCTTTAAATAATAAATTATTGATGTTAATTAAATAGTTAATATTATTAATTATTTAATTTAATTTTTAATGTTATCTAATTAATAATATTAAATATTATTAAATTATTTTAATATAGAAATTGAAAATTTTATAGTAATAAATTTGTTTACAATTAATAATGATTAATTAAAAATTACTACATATCTTATAAAAATTTATTTTTTAATTAATTAAATAATAAAATTTTGATTCAATATTATTTAATTAAATAAGTCTTTAAAATTAATAATGATTAATTAAATAAATAATAAATTATTATAAGAAATTATTTTAATTTATTTATTAAATATTATTATCTAATATTAACTATTATTAAATTATTTGAATATAGAAATTGAAAATTTTATTTAATAAAAGTTTTTACAATTAATAATGATTAATTAAAAATTACTACATATCTTATAATAATTTATTTTTTATTAAATAACATAATCTAATTGAATAATTTAATTTAATTTAATACAAATCTTAAAAATTAATAATGATTATTTAAATAGTTAATATTATTAATTATTTAATTTAATAATTAATGTTACATAATTAATAATATTAACTATTATTAAATTATTTGAATATAGAAATTGAAAATTTTATTTAATAAAAGTTTTTACAATTAATAATGATTAATTAAAAATTACTACATATCTTATAACAATTTATTTTTTATTAAATAACATAATCTAATTGAATAATTTAATTTAATTTAATACAAATCTTAAAAATTAATAATGATTAATTAAATAGTTAATATTATTAATTATTTAATTTAATAATTAATGTTACATAATTAATAATATTAATTATTATTAAATTATTTGAATATAGAAATTGAAAATTTTATTTAATAGAAGTTTTTACAATTAATAATGATTAATTGAAAATTACTATCTTATAATAATTTATTTTTTCTGTCTCGGTATGCTTGTGATTGATGGTTGTTGACCACAACCATCGATTACAGGGATATCGGCACAGAAATGATAAGTTTAAAGTATTAACAATAAAATAATGAATGAATTGTTTTTTTAATTTGAATAACATTTTCTAATAAAACATCATAAAATAACATAAAATATTATAATATTGCATAAGATTTAAAAAATGATAACAAATTTTTTTGTTATCTATTCCTTTTCACATTACTAAAACTCACAGACTCTTGTAACACTCTAGATGGCGATTGACAAGACTTGGACAACATTGAGAAATCGTGCTTGTCAAGAATATTGGAATGGTCTACAATCATTTTTGAGGATGGCCTCGGAATATAAGGATTCTGATGGAAGAATTAGGTGTCCGTGTGTCAGATGCATAAATAATAGGCTTGAAATTTTACCTGTTGTCGAAGCACATGTATTCGATTGGGGGTTTTATCAAGGTTATGAGAGGTGGATTTATCATGGGGAAGCGGAACTAGATGTTGTTGATGAAGTAGTTGATGATGATGAAGTTGACGAGATGATTCTCATAGTGGAGGACTTCCTCTTACCGACAGCTGAGCAAGTAGACAATAGTGGCGCAAGTCAATATTACGACGAGTTATTTGAGGAGATTGAAGCCGAGTTGTATCCTGGTTGTGATTGGACTTCTTCCCTTAACTTCTTAGCTAAGCTATTACATTTGAAAGTTAGAGGGAAGATTCCTAACAACATATTCGATGAATTATTGAAGTTGTTAAAGATTTCCTTTCCGAAGGAAAATAAAATTCCATCAACGTACTACGAGGCTAAAAAGAGATTGAAGAAATTAGGGTTGGGATACGAGTCGATTCATGTGTGCCAATATGATTGCTGTTTATTTTACAAAGAGCATGCAAACAAAGAGGAATGTCCAGTTTGTGGAACTAGTCGATGGGTGACTTTTGAAAAAACTAAAGGAAAAAAGGTGCCGCATAAGGTGATGCGTTACTTTCCATTGACACCCTGGTTGAAAAGACTATACAGCTCAAGGCTTACAGCGAAGGACATGCTATGGCACCACACTGGGAAATCGAAAGATGATGGAGTGATGTGACACCCGGTGGATGGGACGGCGTGGAAGAACTTTGACGTCAATCATCCTGGATTTGCAAGTGATCCTAGGAATGTTCGTTTAGGCTTAGCTGTTGATGGATTTAATCCATTTGGCAACATGAACCTGGCATACAGCATGTGGCCTGTGGTGTTGGCGAACTATAATCTTCCACCTTGGTTATGTATGAAAGACAACAATTTGATGCTGACCATCCTTATTCCTGGTCCAAAATCACGGGGTAAGGACATAGATGTATTTCTAAGACCATTGGTGGATGAGTTGAAGGAGTTGTGGGCTAACGGAGTTGTGGGCTAACAGAGTTGTTACGAGAGATAGTACGACCAACACTATGTTCAAGCTGCGCGCAGCCCTTTTATGGACAGTCAATGATTTTCCAGCTCGAAGTAGTTTGTCTGGATGGAGTGGTCAGGGATACAAAGCTTGTCCTACATGTAATGAAGACACATCTTCCATTCGAGTGATCGGTAAGACATCGTATGTTGGTCACAGAAGATTCTTGCCCAGTACACATCGAATGAGAAGGAACACTGAGTTCGATGGAAAAATTGAGAGAAGACGTCCTCCGAAACGATTTACTTGTGAGGAAATATTAGAACAAGTGAACAACCTTCCACCCCAAGTTCCTGGAAAACACTTGCAGTTTGGAGGTGTCAAACGTAGAAGAGTTGCGGAAGATAGAAATTGGAGGAAAAAAAGCATCTTCTACGAGCTTGATTATTGGAGTACAAACATTTTAAAACATAACATTGATGTCATGCATGTCGAAAAAAATGTGTGTGATAGTCTCCTCGGCAAAATCTTGGACAATGATAAGTCTAAGGACACCACTAATGCAAGATATGATTTGAAGAAGATGGGAGTAAGGGAATCATTGTGGATTTATGAAGATGAGAGTGGAAAGTTTATGAAGCCACATGCTTCTTACGTGTTAACTCCTGATCAGAGACAACAATTTTGTCAATTTATTAAAGAAGTGAAATTTCCAGATGGCTTTTGTTCAAATTTGAAGAAAAAAGTAATAGAGAATGAAACAAATATCATTGGGTTGAAATCCCACGATTGCCATGTTATAATGCAACGATTATTGTCTGTGGGTGTTCGCAAGTTTCTCCCAAAAGATATATCGACCACCATTTCTGAACTATGTAGTTTTTTCAGGCAACTATGTTCGAGGACTATAAATGTTATAGATATGGAGGAAGCACAAAAAGACCTTGTTCTGATATTGTGCAAGATGGAGTTGATCTTTCCTCCGGCTTTTTTTGATATAATGATTCACTTGGTCTTACATTTGCCTGAAGAAGCAATTTTGGGTGGACCGGTATTTATGAGATGGATGTATCCTTTTGAAAGGTACATGAAAAAATTGAAGAACTACGTGGGAAATAAAGCTCGTCCTGAAGGGTCAATAGCTGAAGGCTATGTCGCTGATGAGGCTATGACATTTTGTTCGATGTATTTCAAAGGGGTTGAAACTAAATTTAATCGTCTTGATCGCAATAAAGATGAGGTGTATGTCCCACGACACCTTACTGTGTTTCAATCTCAATGTCATCCCCTAACAAAGGGATCTCTCAAGCCTCTAGATCTTGCGACTCGTGAAATGGCTTAATGGTTCATCATTAACAATTCACCCGAAATTCAGGGTTACTTAGAGTAAGTTTATTCCCTTTAAAGTGAAATTTATGTTTATTCCAAATTATTTTATCTAATAGTCAAAGCATTCAAATTTACAGCGAACACCTAGTAGAGATCAAACTGAAATTCCCAGATGGTGATCATAATCTTTTACAGAAGAAAAATTTTCGCTAGTGGTTTCATAAGAAGGTAAAATTGAGATTATTTTTAAACATTTATTATTGTAATGATATTTTTATCATTCTAATATAAGTTTATTAATTTATTTAGATATATGATTTGCACAAACAAGGATCTTTAGAGAATGGTGATGAGTTGCTAGCTTTAGCATCTGGGTCAGATCACTTGGCAACATACTACGAAGGTTGTATAGTTAACGGTGTTCGATTTATCGCTTATGACCGAGATCAAAAGCGCACCACACAAAATAGTGGAGTGTCTGTTGCGGGAACTGTAGGTTTTAACTATTATGGCACGCTTCAAGATGTACTGGTCTTATCTTTCACTGGTGCATATTCAGTTGCATTGTTTAGGTGTAAATGGTTTAACACTGATCCAAGCAAGAAGAAAACAATCACTGAAAATAATATCACCAGTATAAACGTCAGTAGCGAATGGTACAAAGATGAGCCTTATATACTTGCTAGCCAAGCTAAGCAAGTATTCTATCTCGATGATCTACTTAGAGGCCGACACTAGAAAATTGTTGAGGATGTCAATCACCGTCAAATTTGGGACATCAAGGACGATGAAGCTGATGCAGATGTTGATGTTGTACATGACATAAACTCATCAAATTTTGTGTTGACCGTGGATCTCGGTCAGTTGGTTATGGAATCTCATGAACCTGCAACATATATTGGCACTATACAAAATTCACCTGCTGATCAATTAGATGAAAATTTCATAAATGACGACTTAGGCGAAGAAGAAGTCGATGAAGAAGATGAATTTCTAGTTGATATTTGTGAAGATGATGTTAATCATGTGTCTCCAATTGATGTTAATTTAATTAATGATGAAAGTGATAGTGATTATTCTACTTAGTTTTTATATTTTTGTAATAAAGACAATTGTTTAAAATATAATATATGAGACTTGTAATCATGATGTTCATTTCCATTGGTGATATTTGATACTAACTAACAATTTAATACTAACTAATCATTTTTGTTCCTAAGTACAATGTCAGCAGATATAGCCACCTCTCACGGCGGAGATGGTGGAGGTCTAGACCCGCCAGATCCTAGTAGAGTACCCTCTTTCTGCGAGTCAGGTTAATAATAATTTTCAAATTTTGCTCATAGCTTGAAAGTCAAGCCCTACGAATGTTTAAATATAATATTAATATTTCAAATTTTGGTTATTCTTGAAAATGTGGATAGCTGAAGTGCCGAGAAGAAATGGTCGTGGCCTGGCTAATTCGAAGCCACTTGAAATTCGAAGGCAAAATGCCGGGAAACCACTAGATCTTCAGCTTGATCCTAGGACGGAAAAAGTGGTTGGCTTGGAGGACCAAGCTTTTGTCCGCAAGATAGGCCTCCAAGTCACTTTGTTGTTGCCAGGACATTACTTGGATTTCGCTGATGTACCTCAACAATTTAAGGAACAAGTCGTACAAAGGATGAAGGTACAAATTTAGAACAAGTCTTGTGGTATAGTTTTTTTATTAAAATCATTTACAAACTAAACTAACGTGTTATTTTTAATGTAGTATTTTTATAATGTTGATGGTCATCCAGAACCCGAGAGAGTTATGAAAACTATCTACACAGAGATGCGCAAAAGATATTCTGAGAGAAAGAACATCAGACATACTCACTTCAAAAAATATTACTCTAATCCGGAAGATTTGCAGAGTGTTTTAGTTGCCCCACCTGACCATTGCTCCAAGGAGAGTTGGAAAGATATTGTTCAGTTGTTTTTGAGTCCAAAATTTATCGCGCGATCCAACCAAAACAAGAAAAACAGAAAAGAAATGAAGTATACATTGACGCAAGGCACAAAATCGATGGCAGCTAAGCGTCACCAATTTGTAAGTAAAAATATTAATTTAATTTAACAAAATTTTACATTCTAACTTCCTATCTCTAAATTTGTATAGGCGAACCCCGATGAACATGTTATTGATACTTGGAAAGATAGCCATTTGAGAAAATCGACAAAAGTTTTTGTCAACGACACAGCTCGAGAAACTTTTGTAAGTTTAAACTTTTGTGTTATTATTTTCATTAAACTATGTTACTGATGTGTTTCTAACACTTTTTATGAACAGGAAAAAATGACGGAAGAGCTTGAGAGGGCACGACTTCAAAGTCAGTCTCAAGGACCGACGGAGGGATCTGAAACTGGATCTGCTGCTGAATCCTCGTCGATCGATCAGTACGAGATTATGAGTAAAGTACTTGGGGAGAGGTCTGACTTTCAAAGAGGAGTAGGTTACAGCAAAGGCAAAGGGAAAAAATCAGCTTCCAGCTCCACAAGTCAAAGTCAGTCACAGGCCCAACCTGCTCATACACCTCAGGAAGACATGGCTACTATGGCGGAAATGATGAAGTCAATGCGTGAAGAGATCCGGATGTTGAAATCTCAACAAGGTCCATCTGGTAATCCTCAGCATACCAGTACAGAAACTGAGTCGCGGTTTGAAAGCCTTCTCCAACGATATTTACCATCACAACCTGAAGGTGGTATATCTTCTCAAAGTCCACCTCCTTGGTCGATGCCACAACAACAACAACAACATGTGTATCCACCTCAACAGAATTATCCAAACACGTACGGACGTTCCTCCCAGTCCCCTCCTTTATATTACCCCGACGTCGCTACCGGACCTCAGACGTCACATCCTAGGCGTCGTGACTTCGGGGATTCATCGCAGCAGCAGCATCCACAGCAGATGTATGGTCAATTTGTGAGTCCGTCGCAGCAGCAGAGGTATGGTCAGTTTGAGAGTTTTTTGCATCAGTCTCCCTCGCCGCGACCACATGCTCGACAATTTAGACCATCTTCGCAGCATCACTCTACACAAGCACCACAGTTTGCTTCACCACCATTGCCGCGCCCTAATACTAGTGATCAAGATATTGATCTTAATGAGTATTTTACACCAAGTTGGCCAGATCAAAACAATAATAATTAGATTATGTTTTTTAATTATATTAAGACAATTGAAATTTTATTATGTTTATGTTATAATTACTTTATATGTAATTAAAATGAGACAATTTGTATTTTTTTATGTTAATTTTATGATTAATTACAATGTTAGTTTTGTTAGATGAATATTAATTGTGTTATTAATTATAATATATGTTAAATATTATTATTTTTAAATAAGTATTATATGTATATTTATTAAGAAATAAAATAAAAATAATTGTTTTATTTTAATATTAGTATTTTAATGCCGGCGGTTTAATACCGGCGGAACCCGCCGGTAATAAACCGGTCAAAACGGTGTCAGCGTTGCACAACACCGGCGGACTCCCACCTCTATTAATCCGCCGGTAATAGTGCAATACCGGCGGGTGGTGTCAAACGGTCGGTAATGGTGAAAATACCAACCGTTTATTAATGGCGGGACTTTACCGGCGGATATACCATGTATTACCGGCGGGCTCCTCCGCCGGTAATAGTGATTTTTGTTGTTGTGCATGTCGATGCAGCAACCGTTGAACAACTTGCTCTCACAATTACAGGCAAACGACTCCTCCCACTTTTCCTTCTTCCGGAGGAGATGATAGTATTGGAAACCATTAGTTGTTATGCTTCATCATAGGGTCTTATGTGTTTTTTTTTTTGTGCTTAGCTTTTGAAGACTACTATGTTAATTTTGTAAAGGATGTAGAGCATTTTTCATTCTCTTTTCTCTTATTGTTTCACTTTACGAATCTTACTATCTTTCTTCAAATTTTTGCTTTGCACATTGTTTCATTGCTCTAACAACATTGCTGCTAATTTGATCAGTGTCATTCTTAGTTTTCTATTGCCATGATCCATCTTTGCACAACACATTCTGCCCATTTAATTGAGCTAACCTTCACGAACGTTACCGTTGGTAGGAAATGCTTCCATGTAATGCCTCAATCCATTTTATTTGCTCGGTCTTGAATACTCTTATCTCATCTTGAACTTAGTATAATTCTAAAATGACCAGGTGAATATGGTCGTCCATGGTTTGCTTCATGCCAGCTAAGTATAATTTTCACTAGATCCTGTTGGTTGACTTCTACTCGTTTGTACCGACATATGTTTAAAAGTTGCATCCCTTATTATATACCGTGCCATTGATTTCAACTAGGATCAAGTGCTCTGCATAGAGCGATGACATTGCATGCAAAATGAGAAGAACAACACGACTTTGCCCGATTCTTGCACTACATACCATATTAGTGTTGCTATTGTTGATTTTCCCCCTCATGTAGCTTAATATTCAACCATTAATGCTGACTTGCATTTTCCATTTACATTTTATCACCAAATCCAGATAAAGAAAATTCAATTAAGACCAATATTACTAATACTAGAATATCATACAATGCTTAACTCGAATCGACCAGAGACTTTCATACAAATATAACTCTATACTATATATTTCAGAGTGGCATTTTTCACTAAATAGCTCCGCTATATCTGTCGGAAACTATTGTAAAATATAATTAGTTCTACATTTGAATATATTTGAGTACTAGCTCTGCTATATCTACCAAAGGCTATTCGTTCTCGTGTTATGCTCTGCTCAACCCTGAAAGGAGTCTTATCGCACTATATGTTCCTAACTCAACTTCTATTGGTTGTAGCTGGCTTCTTGGCGTTTGTTCCACCTAGTCTTGATAAAATACTTGTGTATTCTGCTGCTCGAAATTTTCTAAAATAACCTAGATCTGCTGCTCGAATTTTTCTGTGATCTGGTAGCCTGGGTTATATGAGCTCGTGTTCCCCTTTCCCAGTCACAAAGATAAATAGAAAGAGATAACGAATGAGCTCATCTCGCAACGAACAGTGGCGAACTAGGATGCACTGGCTGTCAACTATTACCTAATGGAACAACCATTGGTTGAGGATAGTTGCAGAGAAATCTTAAGCATAGAAGCATATTTTGGAATTTTCTCTCCAAGCACTTGAAGAAAACTCCTTCATATCAACAAAACCATTGATGAACGTGCTCTGCATACTTGAAGCTTTCCACTCTCGGGGTGCACATCAACAAAACCCTATAACGGAATACAAGGATTCTCCAGCTGCTTGGGGGTGAACATCTCCATTATGCATGCTCAGGCCTAATTGATCTTCACATGCACAGGTCTCTTGTCACCCCCATTTGCTCAATACTGATTGCTCTTCTACACAACAACGTTGACCTGGCTGTTTGAAGAAGGTGTCACGCTTCTTCCTTCGCTGTCGTGCTCAAATTTTAATACGAGCATGGTTTTAGTAAGAATGTCTTAATGCGTAGTTTTATGCTTGGCTGAATTGATTCACCATCTCTTTTGTCTGTCTACTTGGCATTGTCTCTCATATCTCGGGGAAAAGTTTGAAATTTTTGACGTAGAATCGTTAAGGATAGTGTTAGTGTGCCTTGATCCAATCCTAGATCACATTGGTTTTATAGGCAATAAAAAAACCCTTTTTATCTGTTACAATCCCATAAATGCCCTTAACTTTTTCAGTCAACGAATCCATATATTCCGCCAACTGTTCCTAACATCTCGCGATTTTCCAAAACTTGATGATATCTCAGTCGTGTGCTTTGAAGTTCCAAGTGATATTCGATCATAGCCTAGAAAAATATATTTTCATACCGATTTTGATGCTAATTACATATCTTGTGATTGATTACTCTAACATTTGCATGCTATTGATTTCATGCCTTGACAAAAAATTTCCTTGCGCACTTCAATCCTGAAAAAACAAAGTCATTAGCTGTAGTGCAATACAATCCATTACTCACATATTAAATGAACTCACAATCATGCATTTATTGCGATAGCACACTAAATCATGTAGAGAATAAACATTCATAGGAACATAGTAAAGTTGGAGGTAAAAGTTCATTCTGTATTTTTGGCATTAGCCCTAATGAACATAGTACAATAAAAAATAATACTTCTTCAATGACATTGAGTCTCATGTTCTAGGTATTCGTTTTCCCCCATGTATCTCCTTCAACGTGTACAAGCCTTTCCCAAGAAGTTCAACTATTTGGTATGGTCTTTCCCAATTGGGTTCTAACTTCTTCTGATTATCTGTAATTCGTCTGAGTACCCTTTCTTCCTTTTTCAATTCACGGGGATTGAATTTTTACTGATATTTCTATTACACCCTCTTATAATTTGCATTTCGAATGTGTGCAAGCTGAGCATTATTCATAGTCTTACTCGTATAGGTTGGAAATCCTATATCAGTGGGGAACACTGCCTCCGTGCCATAGACCATATTGGACCACAAGTGCCTTAATCAACTAATTGTGTGTGTATTTGGTGAAAGTTTGTGTGAATATATAATTTTGTGATCTCATAAGTCTTAGAATTTGTTTGATTCTCTCTTGAGGCGAAATCCTAGACTACACTTAACCAAGGACATGATTTAGGTCTCTTTGAACAGTTTGAGCCTTTCAAGCCTACCTTGAGAAATTGTATATCCTTAGTTTCCCCCATTGAGCCTATATTATCATCTTATTTGGTTAGCCACAAATTAGCCTAGCTTTGAAAATAAACTTCTTTTTTTTTCATTTTTTTTACCTTCGCCTATTTGCACTTTGATCTTTTTGGGACATATATTGAGTGGTGCCATTTAGGGGAGGTTGAGAGGAGTTTGGAAAAGTCTTTATTTGTTTTTGTTAAAAAAAAACGAGTAAAAAAAACTAGGGACAACTTAGTGAGAGATTATTTTCTTCTTTTTCTTGTTTTCAACATTGGGGACAATGTTGATTTTAAGTTTGGGGTGAGTGAGGTATATGGTTCTCATTAAAATTTTCAAAAAAAAAATGTTAAAAAAAAAGAGAAAAAAAAGGTTGAAAAAAAGAAATAGCGTTATACCCATGTATCTCATAGAAAAAGCATAAGTTTGGAGATGTAGCATATCTTTTTTTAAAAAAAAGCTCAATAAAAGTATGTGGCAAGAGAAGTGATTATGAATTTTTTGGGTATTGTTCTTGGGGTGTTGTGAGCTCTTTGATGGTCCTTGAAAGATTAATGTGCTTACGGTGAATTGAGCCAAAATTTATATCTTTTATCCTACCTTGACCTAAGCCTAATATTACAAGCTTAAAAAGTCCTAATGATCTTTGGTTGTGTATGTGTCTACATTAGTGGAGAGAGAGATGAAAACAAACCTATGAGACTTTGTCATCCTAGAGATTATATGCTTAATTAATATTTGCATAAAATTAATCCAAATTGCATGCAATGACATGAGAAAAGATATTTCACACACACACATGGAGTTATCAAAATTGGGATGAGGCATACTCTTGAATTTTTCAAAATCTTTGGACAATATTTGTATTTTTCTTTGAGCTATGATTATTAGACAATCTTTAAGGACAATTGTGGAGATCACAAACTCTAGTCTCATATTGCCTCTTGTTTTAGTTTGATTTAATTTCTTTTGTTTTCTTTTGCTCGAGGACAAGCAAAATCTTAAGTTTAGGGGTGTGATAACTCTATGAAAATAGAATTATTTATCTTTTTTTGTGTATTAGTTTAGCTTTGTCCCCAAACATTTTTAGTTTATTTTAGTGTCTTTTTATTAGTTTTGTTTATTTTAGTATAAATATTAATTTTAATATTTTTAGATTAGTTTTAATTGTTTTCTATAATTTTTCAATTAGTTCCCATTTAGTAATTATTAACCTCAATTATGTGTGTTATTGTAGGAGATTAAATGTAAATTTTTGAATCAAATGGAGCCAAAATATGATGAAAAACAAAGATAGCAATCAAGGGTTGTATTTGATGCTACACACTACATTTGAATTACCGTGCACTCTAGCCATCAAACATTTAATACGTTCCACATCGTGCATCCACGCTACCACATGTCCCTTTGGTTTGGCCTTTTTCCACCACATCATACTCATATTTCCCCATTGAAAAATTAATGATAAAGAAAAAAAAGTGGGATACGTGGGAGGAGGAAAAGAAAACAATACCTAGCATTGATATGTTTGGAGAGGAGGAGAGCTTCGGGGTAGAGAGTTGGAGAGGCGTCGAAGTGAGGAAATAGAAGAAAAGGAGCAACTGCTCCTTGGAGAGGCGTCGAACACAGAACAAAAATGAGAAAGAAAAAGAAAAAAATATATTTTATTTTAGTGTTAGTTTTTTGTTTTGGTATTTTCTTTAGTAATTTTATTTAGAGATTTGACAAAAATCAAGAAGAATAATAAGATGATTTTGGGGGAAAAACTTGGAGTCTTGTGACAAACTCGATATGGATTTTTCTTTTTATCTTTCTCTAGTTTAGAGTTTTGTACTTTTGCACATCTATTTATAAGTTAATTTCTATTTTGCTAGTATTATTTTCTTAACTTGAAGTTGTGATTGTCTAATTTCTACTTTTTGCATGAATGTTTTAGTGGATGAGTTTTGTTCATTCAAGTGTGTATATTGTCTAATGTTTACTTTTGTTTGATCATCAATTGTGGGTTGATGAATTAATATTAATTTTGAAAATATTAATGTTAGTGGACACAAACTTGAATGATGCAAGTTCTTAATTTATTAGATTTGGATTTGTGATTGTATAGGAATATATTATCACTTTGTATGACTTAGAAGAATTGTGCTTATATTGGTGTTCTTGAAATTAATTGGGCATAGGAATATGTTAATTAATTAAGGAGCCAAACCATAAACACTTTGGAAAAATAATTATGACATTTAAATTCTTAGTCAACTCTGCTCTGTTGCTATAGCATTCCTCTGCAGCATTGTTACCATAATTGTATTTTTTAGGACAATTTAATAATTATAGTTTATTTCTTCAAATAGTTGTTGCTTTCTTATTTTAGTTCATTTTCATCTTTTTATTTTATTTTCTTTGAAACCATTTTGTGAGTAATTAGTTTGCGAATTAATTTTCCAATTTTCAATCCCTGTGGAGACAATACTCAATCTTATCACTTTATTACTTGTGACAATGTGCACTTGCGTATACTAATTTTCACAACAATTCTCCCACCACATCCATTCCCCATTTAGAAAAAAATCAGGGTGCTATGATAGAATGCAGAACTTCTGCTGACTAATGTATTACTAGTGCATATCTTTGACATTTATCACATACTCAAGCATAATGTCTAGCTTATGTCATCATATATGGCCAATAGTAACCAGTTGTCAAAGCTTTATGTGCCAGACTTCTCCCCCCAAAATAATTTCCGCACATCCCGTCATGGATCTCTTCAATTAATTTCTTCGCCTCTTCTGGCCTTAGACATCTCAGATATGGTCCATTGTAACATTTTTGGTAGAGCTGATAATTTACAATAGTATAACGCACTGCTTTGGCTATTAAACTTCTAGCCTCATTTTTATTTTTAGGCTTCACTCCATCTTTCAAGAATCACAAAATTAGGTCTAACCAATATTAGTTGCTGTCTTTGATATTTTGGCAAGTTGCGGTCATGCCCTGCTTGGTTACCATTTCGCTCTACTCGATTATTGTCATCATAATGGAAGATTTTCGAGTGCACTTTCCAGACGAGGCTTTCTTGGCTAATTCATCTACCCTTTGTTCAATTCTTGTGGGATCTGTTTAAGGTCAAGCATTGTAAAATGCTTGCGCGGAGCTACTACGGAGTTCAAGTATCTTCTCATAAGTGGTTCCTTTGTGTCAAAGTTGCCATTAACTTTCTTTGTCATTAACTTTGAATCTGCTCGAACTCGTACCTGTTTTATCCCCATGCTCCTGGCTAACTCAAGTCCGTAAGTTAAAGCCTCATACTCAGCTTCATTATTGGTAACTTTTTCGTTTAATTTTAGAGCGTCTTCAATACGTAATCCTAATGGGGGGCTTCAATGACGATCTCAATCCCTACTCCGAGTGCATTTACGTACCCATATGAGCTTAACATCCATTCCCAATCTTCTTCCATTAATCCCACCTTTTCAAGCCCTTTTTCTTCAAATGAATTTATCTCCACCAAAAAATCCGCCAAAACTTGGCCTTTTTTTCGACTTCCTGGGACCAAAACGCACATAATAAGTTGAGAGCTCTATGGCCCACTTGGACATCTGTCCCAACAAATTAGGTTTGGACATAAAATGTTTCAGTGGATACTCAATTAACATGGTGACGATATGGGTTTCAAAATATTATCTTAACCTCTTATTGACAATCATCAAAGTGAGAACCAATTTCTCCATAATGTTGTACCATGTCTCTGCGTCCAACACCATTTTGCTGGTGTAGAACATAGGTTTTTGCTTACCCTCAACTTCCCTAAACAATAGTGAACTTACAACCACCTTTGATACAACCAAGTACATGTACAAATCCTCATTTATGGTTAGAGCGCTCAACACCGATGGTGGACTGAGATACTATTTTAGTTCATCAGAGCCTTTACGCTAATCATCCCCTCACAACATTTGAAAGATCTTCTTTATACAATGAAAGAAAGGTTCACATTTATCGGACATGCACGAAATGAACCTTCTAGAAGCTGCGATTTTCCAAGTTATTTTTTGTACGCCTCTCACAATTCATGGTTCTGAAACCTCACCTAATGTTGCTACTTTGTTTGGATTAGCTTCAATGCCTCGTTTACTAATTATATGGCCCAAAAAATGACCAAATGCAACACCAAATGCACATTTGGTTGGATTCAGCTTCATCCCATACGTGTTCAACACAGTAAAACATTCGTGTAAATGTTCTAAATGGTCATATGTGCACCTCGATTTGACCACCATATCAGCAATGTATACTTCCATTATTCACCATAATTTGTTTGCAAAATTTTATTCATTAGCCTCTGATACCTTGCTCCAGCATTTCGTAGCCCAAAAGGCATTACTTTATAGCAATAAAGACCTCGTTTTGTCTTGAATGTTGTATGTATTCTATCTTCCTTGGCCATATGGATTTGATTTTAATTTGAATATGCATACAAAAAACTCTTACGTCGACAACCGTGTCGTTGCATTCACCATCTGATCAATTCTTGGCAGTGGGAAACTGGCCATTGGACAAACCTTGTTCAAATTAGTAAAATCAATGCACACCTTTTTCTTCCCATTCTTTTCAGGCACTACTACGGGGTTCGATGTCCATGAAGGATACAAACATTCCTCAATCACCCTAATTTTCAACAACCACTCTACCTCTTCATTAATCACCTGGTTAATTTCCGAGGAAAAACCTCTTTGTTTTTGTTTCACATTATCTATGTTTAGATGATGCGTCATAAAGGCTAGATCAATTTTGGGCATGTCCTGCGGCTTCCAAGCAAAGGTTGAGCTGTTTTTCTTGAGAAATTCTACCGAAAGTTTCTTCTGCTCGTTCGACAATTGGGCACCTACCAGCACAACTTTCCCCAATTATTTTTCATATAGCTCTCCTCTTCAATCTTATCTATTGTCACATTGGGTTCTCTTTCCTCTTCTTCTTTTTCCATTGCTCTCAAACATGCTCGTAATTTTCCCAGTAATTTCTATGCGAGCTCTTCGTTCCCATCACCCAAATCATTTTGAACGTGACTCACCTCCCTCATCAATGCGCAACATTTCTTTGCTTGTCTCTGGCAGCCTTTGGTATTGATAGTGTAGGTTTCGCACGGGGACCGACATCTCAACACTTGGTGTAGTTTAGAGGTCACTCCCTACATCCTATGTACCTAAGATCTTTCTATTATGGCATTATACCCAGAGTAAGAGTCGATCACAATGAAGTCAATCATCAAGATCATTTATGATGCATGTACCTTTAATTCTATTGCTCCCATAGGCCCAACCTTCATGTTATTGAATTATAGAACGAGAATTGATGATGCTTTGAGTCACTTTTCAAAAATTCCCATCGCTTGGAAAGCGTCATAAAAGAGAATGTCGACGATGCTTCCTCCACCTACCAATACCCTGCTCAATTGGCAATCCTCTATCTGTAACCTTATGACCAATGCACCATCATGCGGCAAGGCCACTTTCTTCAAGTCTTCCTTCTTAAAGATAATGGGATGAGCTGGGAAGTACCATTCTGCAGGAAATATGTAACTGATAGGATAATGCAAATGCCTCTCAATCTCTTAACATGCTATTCCATTCTCTTTTCAAATTTTAGTGATGCTTATTTTTCCAAAGAGGGTTCGACATACCCATAAATCATCGGTATCTATTTTAGAGGTTTTCTACCTTTATCCTTTGTTTTACTACATTATGGACATTCTTGTTCTACAGCGATTGGCGTCAGAGATTTTGTGTCAGTAGTCACCATTTTTATGTATTGTAATAATCCATATATGCGCATCATTCATTGTATCTTATTATAAAATGTATGACATTATGCTAAAGTATTCCCTACATCCTTGTGAAATGAACATAATGTAGTATGATCCCTCATTTCAATGGTGAACTTATCTTGAATGATTCTTGCCATATTGGGTTGTCTTTATTTTCATTGTAAATTTTCTCTATTGGCACTGCAGTCTATATATGTGGATACTTTTGATCACTGCCACTCCTTATCCCCTTGTTTCTTTCAGAAAATGATTAGGGATATTCAAATCTTTTTTTGTCTTATTTTTCGTTGTATGGAGGGTTTCCTTCTGTCAGTTCGGTAATCAAAGCATACCTTTTTGCTTCTTCTTCTCTGTTCTCCAATATCTTGAAGACCCCATCTGCTTTGATTTGAATATCATTCAAATCTCTTGGGGGTGCAAATAGAGTTGCTCACTTAGTAGCGACCCTTTCCACAAACTTTCCTTGAATAAATTGGTTGCCACTATTTTGTCCACATCACTAATCTGATGTACCAAATTCAAGTATATCTTCAGATACATTTGCAGAGGCTCATTCATCCCTTATTGTATCAAACACAAATCTTCCATTGTCTTTGGAGTTTCCGTATTCCCTCCATAGTGATGTTAAGTTCATTGTTATACATATATATATATACATATTGCAAGTTCTTTCATTTTTGGATGATGCTAATTTGGTGTTTTAAGAGATTTTAGCTTCATTTTGTAAGGTTTTGATATTTAAACTAAGTTGTAATTTTTTTATAACATTGATATTGTAACGCCCTAAACTCTAGGGACCGTTACGGTGCACATTATAAACAGTGTTAAACTCGCTAATCGAGTCATTTGGCCATAAACGTGTAACTAAGTATGAATAGCAGGTTAGGGATTAAATTTTTTGGTTAAGATGTAACGTTTCAATAGAACGTTTACTGTATACATTGGGATCCCAAAAATATAATTTATAGGTCTATTACAAGAAAATATTTACAACCAGCCGATCTAAGCGGCAAAACAGGGTTTAACCCTAGTTCCTCTTTCAACCCTTGGCCGTGGCGGTCGAGCAGCCGCATATGTACACATCGTCACCTAAGTTCTCCAACTCAAGGATGGTCTAGCTTTCTTTTGCCTCTACCTGCACCACATAGCACCCGTGAGCTGAAGCCTAGCAAGAAAACTCAATATGCTCATGAACAATCATATCATGACATCAAATCATATCTGGCATGCCTAGCAAACATAGCTCTATTCAAGCATGCAAATAAATTCAGATAATGTTGGGGAATCTAGGATAAGAAATCCTGCCCTCCTGATTGGATGACTATCAAGTCAATCCTAATCAGATGAGTGATTTAACACTTGAGGTTCTAGTAAACCATACTAAGTGACTGACAAGCAAGTCACCGCGGGGCTCAGCACCCAAAGCCATGCAAATGATGATCAGAATGATCATACATAGCTTATAGCCCTAAACAGATGAGTGAATATCACTTTGAGGTTCTGTTGAACCATAATGAGTGACTGACAAGCAAGTCACTATGGGGCTCAGCACCCATAGTCGTGTGATGGAACCTTCACCTGGGCTTTCCTGCAATGGCTCTGATCAGATGAGTGACTGATGGGTAAGTCACCAGTTAAACAGATGAGTGACTGATGGGTAAGTCACTAGCTTAAACAGATGAGTGACTGATGGGAAGTTACTAGCTTAAACAGATGAGTGACTGTTGGGAAGTTACTAGCTTAAACAGATGAGTGACTGATGGGTAAGTCACACGAGGCTCGGCACCCACAGCCATGTGACTAAATAGTCACTGTGGCTCTAAGTAACTAGCATTTGGCTAGACAAGCGCTTATAGTATTCATTGAACTTGAGGTCGGTCTGGCATTAATGCTCATGTTGAGTCATCCAATGCAGATGTCGATTAGATCTAATCTTTTATCGCCTCTGCGTTCATGACGCTTATGCCTTTTTAGCTCTTACGTCAATAACACGTGACCAATGCCAAATCTGAATGGTCATGGCCATGCACAAGTAAGCAATCCTACCAAACATATATCATATGTCAAACATCCAAATACAGGGTATTTAGCGTGCTTACTTAACAATTGCTAGCATAATTGGAATCATGCATAAACACAGAGACTCAAGCTCTGCACAGTCTCATATTCAATATTCACGGCATGCCCAAATCACATGTTTCTCGTGCATCACATTTAAACATCCAAAATGCATCAAGAATAACCATGCATGTCACATATACACAGGGTGCAGTTTTCTTACCTTTGGTCCAAGCACAAGTTACCAATAAACGAACCACAAGCCCGATCCTGATTCCAAGCCCCTAGTGATAACCTAGTCACAACCATAAACAGTGATTCAATGAGTTCAAGTTCTAAAACCCAATCCCAGAACCAAGACCTAGCCTCCAAGACATCCAATCCCACTAAACTGAGTTGTAGGAATGATCCCGAGGCCTAAGGTTTGAGTTCCCAAGCTTAAAACATCATTTTGGCCATAAATTACCTCATGCGTCGCGGCCCCAACACCCTAGGTCGCGGCCCCCAGCCAAAACAGAATCACCAGGGGCAAGTGATGCGACGCACCATACCCAGTATCGCGGCCCCCAGAGCTCACAACATCTTCCACCTTCTTCATCGAGCCTGGGCCGCGGCGCCCAAGAGAAGGGCCACGGCCCAACCTCGGACCAGCCATTTTTCCTTGATTTCTCCATATTAAAACCTATCCAAACATCTCCAAACTCAAAAATCAAAGTTCCCAAACATCCCCATCATCCAAAACCAACAAAACCCAAGTCTCAAATCACCCAAAAACTCATCAAAACACAAAGTCCAATTCAAGCTTAAAAACTTAGAACTTAAAACTTGAATTACCTCTGATTGAGTTGTTTCCAACTAAATCCTCTGGCTAATTAGCTTCTAATCTTTCCTAGGATTGCTATGCCTCAATCCTCACTTGAATCAGAGTCCTAGAACTCAAGTTTCCTTTGAAAATGTGATCGGGAGACGAAAAATGGAACTTAGAGGGAGAGAGAACTTCCTGAACGTTCTTTTTATTTCTTAAAAGGTTACTTCAAGCTTAAGTAGCCTCAACCAAATCCTAACGCTGAGGGTCCCGAAAACACCCCCGGGGACAAAATAGTCAAAACCTCCAAAATTTCCCCCTAATCTTACTAACTCCCAATTTATCACCAAATATTTATTCCCATTACCCAATAACCCGGTAATGCTCTAAATACCCCTTAACTCACTCCGAGTCAAGGATAAATCCCGTTGTGACTTTCCCACTAGCTTACCTCCTAAGATCATCTTGCACTGAGTAACCCTAGCATAACCAAATAATTATAATGCACCACACACATATCACATATATGCCAAGTATGCCCGAAATGGCCAAAATATGAAAATCACCCAATTAATCATAAATGGGTTCACATGCATATTTAATACACCTAAACATGCATATAATCATTTAATAACACAATAAATCAATTATGGCCTCCCGACCTCCTAATCAAGGTCCTAAACCTTATTAGGAAATTTTGGGCATTACAACTATCCCCTCCTTACAGAAATTTCGTCCTCGAAATTTATCTGAACTGCCCGGAATAAGAATTCCGCACAATTGATCCCAATTTCTCAGGTCGTTCCCTCGACCTCACCGTTTCTGCAATATACCTTAACCCAAGGTATAACTTTGTTCCCCAGAATCTTATTCTTTCTGTTTCATATCTGGACTGGCTATTCCTTACAAGATAACTTAGCCTCAAATCCCTAGATTCTCATAACTCAACTCATGAGTTTCCTTTTAACCCACGTCCTTAGCATAGTGTACGCCCTAAATATCCATGGGTTATTAGCGAGCTAGAAAAGGGCATAATTCTATCAGCCACGCGGAAGCCACCTACCCGGAGCTGCTATTACAAGGCTCTACCTCTTTAGCTCGAGGTAACCAAAGGTTTAGTGAGATTACTAAGGCGTCGGGTCAGCAGTGTGGACACCACGGGCTGAGACTATATCAAGCTCGGGATACGAGCTAGAGATGACACCTCTAACCCTTTTATAAAGTCAACCACGCAATGTAAAAGTGCTTATATCAGACATCAGGTGTCTACTCCATTCCTGAATTCTCGGACACGCAGCATAAACGTGCGTGTTCAGGCACCCACGACTGGGTTGAGCCATATGGCCCATTATCCCCCTTACCTATTGATTAGACCACACTTCATTGTCAGGTTTTAGGAATTAATCATGAATGTCACAAAAGTGACATGATGGGTAAGAAGGTCACGGGATGACCTCCCTTGCCAACACCCAGGTGCCCTCTCCCTATATATATGGAGACCCCGGGAGTTGCAAGGGGTTGGCTTCTAATTTGTAAAGAAATACCCTGTAAAGAATATCATAGAGATATCAATAATATTGTCTGGTGGACTAGAAGGATTTTAACCTTTGAACCACCTAAAAACATATTCGAGTTATAATTTTTCTTTGAGATCATTCATCTATTACGGTTCATTATTTAGCACTAATCCCTCTCCTTATTCATATAATTATCTGTTGCCGAAGAACCGCGTCAACAGTTTGGTGCTTTAATTGAGAGCTGTTAGATTGGTGCTATCGCAAATACCCAACCATGGTAGTTACTCGCTCAAGACATGGTGACAAGGCAGACCAACGTGATGGGCAGGAGGCCCATCATGCCGCCATGTCCGATGATCAGAACCCTGAGGTTCAGCAGCGACCGGGCAAGTAGCCAATAGGCCAAGACGACACTGGAATTTCGGCTCCCCGGCCGCCCAATCCGAACCCGGATTTCTACACAGCGGTGGAAATGGAAAATGCACAGTTGACGAGTCAGCTGGCGAAAGCGAACCAGCAGATTCAAGAGGTTTTGGCTCGACTACACCCTCTTACAACCGACGCTAATGTCGGAAAAGGGCACGGTGAGACTCATAAGTCCCGCTGGGATAATCGGTCCAGGCCCAGTTGGTCGGTCAGACCCCCAACATCAAATTCTACTCCCATGTCGCACCACCAGGAAACCACATTTGAGGAACTTCCTAGGGCCGAGCTGCAGTTCAGCCGATCGGTCTGGACCTCAACTCCCAGCTCACTTCCGCCCTCGAGCGCACCCAGGAGGGCACGAGGAAGCTCACAAAGGAGATCCGAGGAGGGCTCGCGATGACAGCCCACCCCGGCCAGCCGTCCTGCACCCCGCTCAAACCGACGAGCACAGGACGCGGAGAATGGTAGAGCGGAGCGGCCGCGACCTAACTTGATCCGCCCTGACAAAACTAGGATCGCATCCCTGGTCAGACATCCTCCTTCACCAATAAGATACATGTCTCCTCCCTGGCCAGTCCGAGACATTCCGACTCATGGGAGCAGTAGGAGAAATCCTCCTTCCGTCGGACCTTCCCATCATAGCCGAGCGCCCAGAGAAGTCCCGGATCCTCATCCCCAGCGGCAGGCTCCGAGCTTCTCAAATGGAAGTTACTGGACCGGGAGTCATCGAAGTGACATCTCCGGTGGAGACCTGCGTCATCGCTTGAGCTCGGCGCAAAGTCCTCAGGCCGCCCCGAGAGGCGACCTCCGAGATCGCCTAAACTCTCAGAGAGGAGACCCAGTTGGAAACGGCAACCGTGCTCGCCAAAGGGAAGACCTATCTGAAGTACGTGACAGCGGGAACGTCCCATATAACCTATCTCAAGATAGGAGGGACAATAACCCGCCTAACACGTACAATGGATCTGGAGCTGTTGAACAGCCCCGTAACAACCAAGGAAGTCAGGACAAAACCCTTGAGCGTCTGGCTCAGATGGAGGAGCTGATGAGGAAGCTCTTATCAGAAAAAGAAAAAGATGAGTATGATTCAGGGGACAAATTTGAGCTCTTTGCCCCCAGCATAGTAGCAACGGCGTATCCACCTGGTTTCCGTATGCCTCACTTGTCCAAGTTCAACGGAGACGGGGACCCGTCAGATCATCTAGGATGTTCAACACCCTAATGATGGCCCACAACATTGGTCCTGAGCTGAGATGTTTAATATTTCCTTCCACCTTGACTGGGTCGGCCAGGCAATGGTTCAAGTAGAGTAAAAAGTAATCAATCAGCTCGTGGAAAACCTTCTCTGCTGACTTCAAGAGAGCAGTCCGAGCTTCTCAGGCTGCCCGCGTCAAGGCCGACACCCTGGCGAACGTAAGGCAGCAGCCCGACGAGCCTCTGAAGGCTTACTTGAGCAGATTCGCGAACGTCGCTGCTCGGGCCAGAGACGCAGATGATAGCTCCAAGCTCATAGCCTTGAGGACTAGGATCCTCGTCGGAGGCAGACTCTGGGAAGAGATACAGAGAAAGGGAGTCAGTATCGTAAACGAATTCCTAAATAAGGCCCAGGGATGGATAAACCTGGAGGAGGCGCGAGCATCAGCTGTGGGAACTAGCCAGGCCCCTGAACAGCCCGCTGGAGTGGGAACGGATGTCGTGACAGCGACACAGACCATTACACAGAATAACCAGTTTGGTGGAGGCAAGAGAAAAGGGAGCAGCGAAGGCGGTCAGCACGGCCTAAAGAAGAACAAGTCCGTAGAAAAATTTAAGCCGGTCTACGCGACTTATACCGAGCTCACTCACACTAGGGAGAACATTTTCCTAGCAAATTCTGCTCTCCTCCCCTGGAAGAAGCCGGAACCGTTGAAGCACCAGAAGGGCAAGCGAGCCCTTCCAAGTTTTGTCGGTTCCACAACGACATTGGCCACAACACCAATGATTGTAGGCACCTGAAGGATGAGATTGAGACTCTCATAAGAGCCGGACCCTTGGCTCAGTATGCGCGGAATAGAGTTCCTGCCGGCCATAATGGGAGCTCGGTAAACCTACTGTTCCGGTCTACGCCAGAAAAGATGGGTTTATCTGTCACCGAGCTGAAAGCCACCTCTATGATGCTATACGGATTCTCTGGGGAAGGATCGGGGGCAATAGGAATGATCGAGCTGGTGATCACCTTGGGAGAGGGACCTCGGACAGTCTCGAAACTCCTTGAGTTTGTGGTCATCGATTGTCCCCCCACATACAATGTTATTTTGGGCTGACCTACATTAATAGGGTTTGAAGCCATAACCTCCATCCGCCATCTCGCGCTAAAATTCCCCTCTTCCTCGGGGATATGCACGGTCCGAGGTGATCAGCTTGCTGCCAGGGAATGTTATAGCATTTCTATGAAGGGAAAATTAAAACTCGGGCAGTTAACGATGACCATCCAGGGCGAAAATGAGGAATCTCAAGAACTTGTGCCTAGTCCTGAGATTGAAAAACCTCAGAGTGCCAAAGGGGAGAATATCATCTTAAATGATGATATCGACCCCAGAATAGGCTATGATAAATCTAAGCTCCAAGCCATCGAAGAGCTTGAGGAGGTGAATATCGATCCACAAGATCCCTCGCGGGTGGTAAAGCTCGGGAAAAATCTATGTAGCAAAAGGAAGGCGGAGCTGATTAAGTTTCTGCAGGAGAATCTAGACGTGTTCGCCTGGTCTCATGAAGACATGGTAGGGATCAGTCCGAGCGTCATCATGCACACCCTCCACTTGGATAAAAGCATGCCTGCGAAATCCCAGAAACAAAGGCGCCTAGGAACAACCCGAGTTGAAGCCCTAGAAGAGGAGGTAGCCCAGCTCTTAAAGTGCGGCTTTATCCATGAGGCTAAGTCCCCGATCTGGGCCGCCAACCCTGTGTTGGTCCCGAAGCCCAACGGGAAATGGCAGACTTGCATCGACTTCTCCGATCTGAACAAAGCCTGCCCCAAAGACTGCTTCCCCTTGCCAAGGATCGACCAGTTGCTGGACTCCACGGTGGGGCACGAGCTCGTGTCTTTTATGGATGCATATTCGGGCTATAATCAGATCGCCATGAATCGAGCAGACCAGGAACACACTAGCTTCATGACCCCAACTAACGTTTATTGTTACAGGGTCATGCCCTTTGGGTTGAAGAACGCCGGAGCTACATACCAGAGGCTGGTAAATAGGATGTTTGCCAACCAGATCGGGAAGAACATGGAAGTGTATGTTGACGACATGCTGGTCAAGTCGAAAACTGCTGACAACCATGTTTCTGATCTGGAGGAATGCTTTAAGATATTGAGAGAATACGTCATGAGGCTTACCCCCAAAAATGCACTTTCGGGGTCGCGTCAGGAAAATTCCTGGGTTTCATTGTTTATACCAGGGGAATCGAAGCAAACCCCGATAAGATCAGGTCGCTACTTGAGATGCCTTCACCCTTGTCACGAAAGGACATTCAAAGTCTAACAGGAAGGGTGGCGGCCCTTAATTGGTTTATTTCTAAATCTACCGACAAGTGTCTGCCATTCTACAACCTGCTCCGGGGGAATAAGAAATTCGAGTGGACCGAGGAATGCGAACGTGCCTTCCTCGACCTGAAAGCGCATTTAGCCAAGCCGCCCGTATTATCCAAACCAATGGCAGGAGAGCCTATTTTCCTTTACCTAGCTGTCACGGAAGATGCAGCTAACGTCGTATTAGTCCGAGAAGAGGATCGATCTCAAAAGCCAGTCTATTACATCAGCAAGAGGCTCCTCGGAGCTGAGTCCCGGTATCCGTTGATGGAGGAGATTGCTTTCTGCCTCATTACGGCCTCCCGAAAGCTCAGGCCATATTTCCAGTCCCACTCAATACATGTCATAACGGATCAGCCTTTAAGGCAGGTTTTGCAAAAACTTGAAGCATCGGGGCGTCTGTTGAAGTGGGCTATTGAACTCAGCCAATTTGAGATTTTGTACATACCGCGAACTGCAATAAAAAGCCAGGCCCTGGCTAATTTTTTGGCAGAGTGCACGGGATTCTGAGAAGATCCTGTAGAAGAGTCAGCTCAGGCCTCCTTAGCCCAGGCCTCCTTACCCCAGGCCTCATGGAAGGTCTTCGTAGATGGCTCGTCTAACGAGAACAGTTTCGGGGTTGGAATCATATTGATATCCCCGGAGGGACATCGATTCCACTCAGCATTGCGATTCAGATTCAGAGCGTCCAACAATGAGGCTGAATACAAAGCTTTACTGGCCGAGCTAAGGGTGGCCCAGGAGCTGAAGGCCAGCTCCGTCCAATGTTACAGTGATTCCCAGCTCGTGGTAAGCCAAGTGTTAGGGGAATACCAAGCACGGGGAACCAAGATGGCTACTTACCTAGCCAAGGTAAAGAGTGAGCTGTTTGCATTCGAGCGTGGCTCAATCGAGCAGATACCTTGGGAGCAGAATGCCAATGCGGACGCCCTGGCAAAGCTCGCTACCTCTGGTGAGATGGAGACTTTGGGGTTAGTGCCGGTAGAGTTCTTGGAGAAACCAAGCATGGAGGAAGTCGGGGCGGAGGTCGAGATGATCGACGCCAGACCGACCTGGATGACCCCCATCCTCGAATATCTCATAGCAGGAAAGTTACCTGAAGAGCGAAATGACACAAGGCGGGTACTTTACCAGGCTCCAAGGTATACATTGATAGATGGGATATTATATCGGCGCGGACACTCTCTACCTCTCCTGCGGTGTGTTCTGCCAAGCGAAGCGAAGACCATTTTGCAGGAAGTGCACGAGGGTTTTTGCGGAGATCACACTGGGGGGCAAAGCTTGGCCCTGAAGATATTAAGGCAAGGATATTACTGGCCCACTCTATCAAAGGACTCGATCTCCTATGTCAAAAAATGTGACAAGTGCCAGTAATTTGCCACAGTTGCCCGAGCTCCCCCGGTCGAGCTGAAGATGATCTCGTCCCCATGGCCATTCGCGGTCTGGGGGATTGACTTGGTTGGTGCCCTCCCTACTGGAAAGGGAGGAGTTCGTTACGCGGTGGTGGCTATCGACTACTTCCCCAAGTGGGCAGAAGCAGAGCCCCTGGAAACAATCACTTCAAAAAGAGTCCTCGACTTCGTGGTCAAGAGCATTATCTGCCGATTCAGGCTGCCAAAGAAGATTGTATCGGATAATGGAACGCAGTTCGATAGCGACCTCTTCACCGAATTCTGTGAGAGGAACGACATTATTAAGAGCTTCTCCTCTGTGGCCTACCCCCAGGCCAATGGGCAGGTCGAGGCCGTTAATAAGACACTAAAGGCAAGCCTTAAGAAAAGACTGGACGAAGCCAAGGGAGTCTGGCCAGAACAGCTCCCCCAGGTATTGTGGGCATACCGAACCTCACATCGAACGCTGACGGGTCATACTCCTTTCTCCCTGGCTTTCGGGAGTGAGGCAGTCCTTCCTGTCGAAGTAAAGGTAGCCTCACATAGAGTCCAGGCATTTGACCAAGACCGCAATGACGAATTGCTCTGCATGTCCCTCGACCTGATTGACGAAAGACGAGAAGATTCACAACTACAGCTCGCACATTATCAACAAAAGATCACTCGTTATTTCAACTCAAAGGTCAGGAAACGCGCCTTTAGCGTTGGCGACCTGGTCCTCAGAAGAGTCTTCCTAGCCAGTAAGGATCCCAAGGACGGAGTATTGGGACCAAACTGGGAAGGGGCCTACCAAATAACCGAGGTCATAAAAGAAGGAACCTACAAGTTATCTCAGCTTAATGGAGAAACAGTCCCACAAACTTGGAACGCTATCCATTTGAAGAAATATTACCAATAATATCTTTGTAAGGCTTAATCAGAAAAGCCATCTTTTGTTTATCAAGTAATGAGAATTAAATCTTTTTACATTATTGTATATATTTGTGGATGTAACTTTAAGTAACCACGAAAGACCCTTTCCTAATTACTTGGGGGGCATATGTCCTGGATATAACCAGGTCGTCCTAAAATCTTAGAAGTTAGTTCAAATTGATTGATCGATGTTTTTCTGAAAAAGCACGAGATATCGATAAATGATTAACGCGAACTAAGTTGTATCCTAGATATAACTAGGTCGTCCTAAAAACTTAGAAGTTAGTTCAAATTGGTTGATCGATGTTTTTCTTAAAAAGCACGAGATATCGATAAAGGATTAACACGAACTAAGTTTTCAAATTAATGTCCTGGATTCAACCAGGTCCTAAAAACTTAGGAGTTAGTTCAAATTGATTGATCGATGTTTTTCTTAAAAAAGCACGAGATATTGATAAAGGATTAACACGAACTAAGTTTTCAAATTAATGTCCTGGATACAACCAGGTCCTAAAACTTAGAAGTTATTTTAAAATTGGTTGATCGATGTTTTTCTTAAAAAGCACGAGATATCGATAAAGGATTAACACGAACTAAGTTGTTAAATTAATGTCCTAGATACAACCAGGACTTAAGTATTAGAAGTTGGTTCAATTTTGTTAACAGATGTTTTTTCCTAGATAAGCATAAGATGTCAATCACAACACCAACAGAAACTAAGATTATTACCAAATGCATAGAAGAGAAGTAAAGTCGGGGAAAAAATATGTAAATAAATTGGAATAAAGGTGGGGATACCAATTGTTTCGAGGATAAAAACCTCATAATATAAAGTTTCAAACATAAAGAAAAAAATAAATGATAAAAGGAAAAAGGAGAAAAATCCTATGCCCCGCCAGGCCGCTCTGATGAAGTCACCCCCTCGCTATCCTGCTCAGTGGCAGTGGAAGTCTCCCTGGTCTCGGAGGGCGCCTCTTGTTGAAGGTGAGCTTTGAACTTCTCCAAGAAGGACTCCCACACGTCCGGCCCCGGGAAGGAGAAGTCACCATCCAGGTTGAAGACCCAGCAGTGGTACAGCATGGCCTCCATGGAGGAGCTGGAAGCTGCCCTCTCCGCCGCCAGAGCAGCCTTGGCCTCCTCGACCTCGACCTTCGCGATGTCTAGTGCGGCCCGGGCAGCCTTGGCCTCCTCAAGCTCGATCTTTGCAGCGTCTAGGGTGACCTTGGTGGCCTCGGCCTCCTGCAGCTTGGTCTGAGATGCCTCCAGCTTGGTATGCGCAGCAACCGAAGCGGCCTGCGTGACCCTCTCATTTTCTCAGGCAGTTGTCAGAGCCGCCTTGGCATCCCTTTCCTGTTGTTGAGCAGACGCAAGGGAGACCTGAGCATCCTGGTGCTCGCCCCTAATCTCCTCGATCCTGGCCCTGGACCGAGATATGCTTCGATGGAGGGCCAAAGCTGCCTGCAAGACCAAAAAAATAATAATAAGGCAAGTGCCTTAGAAAAAAAATACAACAAGTAGGGAGAACCAGGGGCAAAGCCAACTTACCGTGAGGGTCATCCCCAATGAAGACTCCATCACGTTCTCGGGGCTCCTTGTCTCGATCTCCCGCAAATCCCTCGAGGTGGCATTGTAGCAATGGTCCACCATGAAGGTCACAGTTTCGTAGACCGTCCCCCTAAAGACCTCAGGGACTTTCTACAAGGCCTGGGGGTTGACCGGGATGCGCACACCGGGGGTCAGAGCTAACAAGGCCCCAGTGGGCGCCTCCGATTCCCGAATAGAGACAGGAGGTCACGGAGGAGGTGGAGCCATCTTCTCCATGGCAGGAGGGGGTGGAGGCACTTTCTCTAGAGCAGCAGGGGCTTGGTTGTTCCCCTTGGCCGAAGACTTGGAGGTTGTCCCGATGGCTTTCTTCGCCATCCGGAGCCTCTTCACCATGGGCCCGGAAGACCTGGAGGAAGGGTTTCCTCCAGGGAACATAGCTCGAAGATCATTGCCCCCGGGCTGCGACATCTCCTCTGCTGAAACAAAGACAACAAAGCATCAACATACATGTAAAAATATTTGTGCAAAAAAAAAAAAAAGCAGAGCTTAAGTATGTATTGAAAGGGGTCCTACCCTCCGAGCTAGAGGAGGAATCTATGGTCACGACCTCCGACCCCAGAGCTTCAGCGGGGGAGTCTAAGATAATGACTTCACGAGCTAAAGGAGGCTCTGGGTCCGGATCCGCCTCGGGACTGGACTCTTCTAGGTACTGCCTAAGACCCGGAGCTACTACACCCTCCAGGAGGGAGGGCCACAACCTAAGATTGGTCCCGTACTCCTCGAAAAAGGCCGACCTAAAGGCCAAGGTATTATCTACTACTATAGTACCCCTAGGACGGCTCATGTCATAACACAGCACGAGCTGGTCGACGCATTGGAGTAGGGTGATGTCGCGGTCTGGGTCATTTTGGTGGCGATGAACGGGTTGGCTGGGGTCAAACCTAGCAAGCCGTAGGTCTGCAGTGGCCCTATCTAAGTCCCTAAATAAATAAGGGTTACCTTGGTCGGAGGGGCCGGCTGCTGCCCTGGACTGGGTCCTCTTTGCATTGGCTTCCTGGGCGACCTCCAGAGCCCACTTACGGTGCACAAGGGGCACCTCGTCCTCATCCTCACCCGCGGCCTCCTCCTCGGGGATGGGCGCCATCTCGCGAGCAGCGGGGATGGTCCGCGGTCTCCTCAAGGACAGAGTCTGGCCCAGAGAAATCAAGTTACACGCCAGCATCGTCTCGTCAGACATGAGCTAGCAGTAATCTTTTTCACTTGGGGGGAGCCCCGCCAAGGTTTCGTATTGACCCCCATGGGTCACTGACTTGGCCGTCCTCGTGAAAATAGCTGCATGATAGTTTCTAAGTCAAGAACGAATAAAAAGAGGCTAATCAGCAACCAACTTACGAGCTGAAGATAGAAGAAACTTACGAGGACGGTTGAAGTAATGGTATTCGCAGTTGCGAAACCCCTTTGACATGAAGAACTGATCCTTAAAGTCATTGGGGTGGCTGGGCAGCTCGATGACTGCAGCCGAATTTGGAAAACGGGTCAGGTAGTAGAACCCGTCGCCTCGCCCCCACTGCTCCGGGCTGGCTTTGAGGCAAAAGAAGTAGAGGATGTCTGCTGGCGTGGGGACCTCCCATTCCTGCTTCAGGAATAAATACTTCAACCCCGCTAACAGACGGTAGGAGTTAGGGGGGAGTTGGAAGGGGGCCAGCTTCACGTAATTTAAAAAATCCGCGAAGTACTGGTCCAGTGGGAGAAAGGCCCCAGCCTTGAGATGCTCATCGTTCCAGACAGCGTACTCCTCGTCGAGCGGCGCGCAACTCCACTTTCCTTCGAGGGGAGGTCGGGCGTCTAGGGCGCCCCTCCCTATCTCAATGTTATGGGAAAGCATAATTTTGTTAACTTTCCCTTGGGTGGTGACCTTCGAGGCGATCCTCTCGGTCTCGAAAAAGGTGTCGGGCCCCACCTCGACCTCCTTCTCCACGGTGGGACCAAAGTTGGGGTTCGATGAGTCCGTGGCCACCTCTTTCCCCTTATTGGTTTGCTGGGAAGACGAGCTGCCAACACTCTTCTTGGGTGCGCTCTCCTTGGGTCCCATCTGGTCACCTAACGAACAAAGAAGAAAATTTAGAAAAGGCGACCTAAGCATAAGAAAGAATCTAGCGCGAAGGGTTTCCTTTACACGGGCTGAGGTAATCTCAGCCCGCGGCGAGTGAAACAACGCGGTTCTATGAACACGCGCCTGTGCTCCCAACGGGTCCCTGATTACTTGGAATCCGTGTGTCAGGAGGGTCAGAATAAAGGTTTGCCTTGGAAGGAAAGTTTCAGTAGGCAAAACCTCCTGTGAAGCGTGTCCCCTAAGCTACCCAGTTTTTGCACCCTAAAAACTTGTTGTTCCAAAGTGGCATAAAAAATTTTACCCAGAAAATCACCCAAGAAGTTGTATCCTATGAGTCATGCTCCTAAGTGGTTTTTCCTACGCCGATACCCCTAGGATAAAAACCTACGCATAAAATACCAGCAAAAAATAGCAAAAGGCAAGCAACCTTCCACATGCGGCTAAAGAGAAAGTTTACCTAAGCAAGAGAAAGGGAAAACATTTAAAGCATGCAACGAATGGAGGACTTACAGAAATTCTTTGCTTTGTAAAGACTGAAAGTAGCGTCTGGGTTGAAGTCCTGTTGGAATCGCTAGAACCGGAGTCACGAAAGAGCCCTCGTGTCTAAACCTCTGGAATGTTGGGAATAGTGACCGGAAGAAAGAAAGGGTTTTGAGACTGAGAAGAAAGAAGGAGATGAGAAAATTTTCAAATGAAAGGGTGGCTCATGCGAAAGGTGGCCAGCCTTATATATAAATAAAAGGCCAAAAGATGAGGGTCGTTTGATTGTCTTGATGTGGGATACGAGGATCACTACTCGAAAGACGAAACGACGGCCGAAGATAGGCTAGGCCATTTAATGCGGTTCTCGGAAGACGGACCGTCACCAACCACGATGCTCCACGTATTCGATACCAGTGTAATGGGTGGAATGTGAAGAGTCCACAAAGAAGCCTAAAAGCCCCCACTGTGGCCCCAGGTGACGTTATATGCCACAAGCAGGGGCTTGGGGGGAAAATGTACGCCCTAAATATCCACGGGTTATTAGCGAGCTAGAAAAGGGCATAATTCTATCAGCCACGTGGAAGCCACCTACCCGGAGCTGCTATTACAAGGCTCTACCTCTTTAGCTCGAGGTAACCAAAGGTTTAGTGAGATTACTAAGGTGTCGGGTCAGCAGTGTGGACACCACAGGCTAAGACTATATCAAGCTCGGGATACGAGCTGGAGATGACACCTCTAACCCTTTTATAAAGTCAACCACGCAATGTAAATGTGCATATATCAGACATCACGTGTCTACTCCATTCCTGAATTCTCGGACATGCAGCATAAACGTGCGTGTTCAGGCACCCACGACTGGGTTGGGCCATACGGCCCATTATCCCCCTTACCTATTGATTAGACCACACTTCATTGTCAGGTTTTAGGAATTAATCATGAATGTCACAAAAGTGACATGATGGGTAAGAAGGTCACGGGATGACCTCCCTTGCCAACACCCAGGTGCCCTCCCCTATAAATATGGAGACCCTGGGAGTTGCAAGGGGTTGGCTTCTAATTTGTAAAGAAATACCCTGTAAAGAATATCAGAGAGATATCAATAATATTGGCTGGTGGACTAGAAGGATTTTAACCTTTGAACCACCTAAAAAAGTATTCGAGTTATAATTTTCCTTTGAGATCATTCATCTATTACGGTTCATTATTTAGCACTAATCCCTCTCCTTATTCATATAATTATCTGTTGCCGAAGAACCGCGTCAACACATAGTAATACATAATACACTGTTCACAACTGACAGTGCCAAAAATAAGGTCGAACCAAAGTCAACCTGGCCAGTCCTATCCATGACTCAACTTTTATACTACTCTAGGGCTCAACTTTCCCTCATATCCTCACCCCTTTCCATGGTGATACTTTTAAGGAAGATACAATCTTCGACTTGGAACTCCTTGTTCCTTCTTTTCAATTCAGTAAAACTTTTCCATTTACTCTGAGAAGTGAGCATCCAAGCTCTAACCTCTAATAATCTCAATGATCCCCTGAACTACCTCAGGATGTTGATTCTAGATCCTTACCCATCCCATTCCAATGAACGGGTGATAAACATTCTCAAACACACCTCATCTCACAAGGTACCTTTCCAATACTGGATAACTCTCTTTCTCTCTCTGATTTACCATCAGTCTAAGAATAATGAAATGTACTGAATTCCATCTATATACTCATTGCCTTCCTTAACCCTTCCATGACCTGGAAGTAACACTAGAGTCTTCATCTGATAAGATAGACCTTAAATTCTCAAGAAGGCATACTATCTCTCTCACAAAGAGATCTGAATATTGATCAGTTGTATTACTTGTCCTTACTGATAAAAGTGGCTCATTTTTAATACTGGTCCACAATGACCCAATCCAACTCATACTGGCCAACTAACTTGGACAATCACACCGCGAAACCCATCGCGATGTTTTCTTATTTCCACTATAAAATACTCAAAGGCTACCATGGACCCACTGATTTCTGATACTCTGACTTAACCTGCTAACAAGTTAAGAACTTTACCACGCATTCCATTATGTCCCTCTCCATCCCAAGCCATCAATATAAAACTTTCAAACTCTGGTACACTAACATGATGCCTTGATGAAGAGAATAAAATAGCAGCACGAGATTCATCCAGAATCTCCCAATTAATCTTAGTGTCCATCGGATTCCAAATCTGATCCTTACACCACAATAAACCCATACCTAAAATTGTATAATCCTTAGCTAATCCAGCTAAGACTTTCTCACTCAACATATCCTATCTGTGGTTCACTTAGTCGTATTTTCTTTTAATCTTCTCTGAGCTAGTAATCTCAAGCGCAAAACTAACCATTTGGCCCACCAGAACTCTACTCTAGTTCTGGTCAAATCCTTTAACCAACATGTTGCATAGTCAATCCTTTTCCCTGTCACTGAGGTGTCATAACCACCTACTAACTGATTCTGATCTGCAAGAAGACTCAGAACTCCTTTCCCAAGGTACATATAATATCCTTACTACCCAAGGAAACTCCTGCTCTTAACGCGTTCCTTGACCTTGGCAAATCTCCGCAGAGAATACACCACAATACCATCGTCCAAGACGATCACAAATCCCATTCAAACAATCCTTTGAATACTCTGTTCATCTAATTCAACAAGACAACTCAACATTAACTCAAACTGTCAAATCAAAACTTAGCACTCCTAGTGCCCTTATCTAATATAAAAACAATCTTCTACATATCCTTCTCCCTGATCTTTAGCTGGTAATAACCAGATCAAAGATCCACCTTGGAGAATACCATCTTACTCACTAGCTAAACCTTTAGTTCTTACAACTCCACTGAGCCATTCAAAACAGTGCCCTAGACCTGAATCCATTCCTAGCACCAATCCAATCACCATTTTTTCCTTTTTATACAAACACAACCCCGACTAATCCCCTGGAAGCACATCTAGAAAATCACAGACTAATCCAGTCTGTCCTGATCCCACTAGCACAATCTAAGTGGTATCCACCACACTAGCTAAGAATTCTATGCATCCCCCTGCAATAAAACTCTAGCTCTTACTACAGATGTCATAAGCATACCAAATCCATACACCGTGCCAACTGCCACAAGGCTTTCTGCTCTCAAGCCCAAGAGCTACTATTCTTTCCTTGCCATTTAGCATTGCCCCATACATACTTAACCAATCCATATCCTAAATCATCTCAAAATCAATCATAACCAATCTTATCATATCAACCAATGAGTCCTTTCCACAATAATTCACCTCATCTCTTGAATCACCAATACAGTATCACTTTTCCCATCATAACATAACCATGCCATCTGCATACTAACTTTATGCTTCTTTATATGCAACAAACAAAGGAACAGCATTGCACCAAAACTAGTCAGCATATCTTAAAAATCAGAACTAGAAAACTGACCTGCCACCCCTGAGGAACTAGTCTCAGTCTCTGACTCTGTCAGCCTCGGAATAAACACTCGAGTTGGAGTCGAGCTATCTATCCTCTTTTTCTCATCTTCTCTTAGCATTGGGAAATTCTTCACAATATGCCCAACCATGTCACATGCGAAACATGCCTTTGCTCGGCATTCTCCCAGATGACGCTTCTTGCACCGAGTGTAGAGTGCATAAATTTTCTTCCAGCTTTCATTCTTGCTTGCTCCAATGAGTGGAGGTACCACTATCCGAGCTCCGTGCTCTCTAACACTCCTCTTCTCATTTCTTATGTTCTCAACAGCAAGAGCCTTTTCTACCACCTGAGCATAGGTAGAGATTTCATGCACTGGGGCAACTCTAATGCCCCGAGCTATTCCAGGATTCAATCCTTGAATAAACCTTTCCTTCCGAGCTACATCTGAGGGTACCATGTCAAAAGTGAACTTGGCCAACCCATCAAATCTATTAACATACTCGATTACTGTTGCATTTCTTTGAACGAGATTCACAAACTCATTCATCTTAGCAGTCTTGGCTACATCACAGTAATACTTCTCATTAAACAGCTGCCGAAATTCTTTCCAATTCATCACAGCTATATCTCGTGTCTGGGATACCACTTCCCACCACGTCCGGGCATCATCCTGCAATACAAATGATGCATAAGCCACCCTATCATGACCTTCTAGCCCCATACTATCAAGAATGGAACTGATCATGCCCATCCATTGCTCAGCTCTGAATGGATGTAGGCCTCCCTCGAAGACTGGAGGGTAATACTCCTGGAATCTTTCACAGAGAAACTCTCACCTGCTCTCAACCGTAGGCTGAGCCAAAGCTGATATCATTCCTGGCATAATCAAGGAAGAAGTGTTTCCCAATAGGTTCTGTTATTGCTTCAGACACCTGATCTCTTCTTCATGCCTCTACAATCTTGATTGCAAATCTGTAAACATCCTAAAAATTCATAGGAGCAAATGAAGAACTAAAACCTTGGCTGTAATTCCTAGCCTCAGTATAACCACCACCAGGCCTCATTATCTTCCTTGGATACAAACCTGCTGATTGAATCTGCAGTCAATAACTTGATCCATTAATCATGATGAGCATATCAAGAGCTTCCCCCACGGAATCAATCTTACCACAACACATTCACAAATCACTGCAGTGCTAAAAACATGCCCATGGCATTCATACACCAATCATAATCCCTGCTCTTCCTACATTCATACAATGCCTCCAACTCAAGCATGCAAATATCACAATTATATATTCATGGAGTAGGTAATCATATAATCGCATTCATATATATATATATATATATATTCAAGCAGCATATAATCATATATTCAAGAGCCAGGCTCTATCAGAATCTCATGCACCCTAATACAATGTGCAGGTAAAGCATTTACATTCTATTTGAGCAGTTAAGCACATAACTACATAAATAGTTACCATTCCCTGCGTGAATTTATCTTCAGTGACGAGTGTACATACCCAGCTTGTCTTCAGGAACCATAAACATTGGCTCGCTTTGATACCAAGTTGTAACGCCCTAAACTCCAGGGACCGTTATGGTGCGCATTATATATAGTGCTAAACTCGCTAATCGAGTCATTTGGCCATAAATGTGTAACTAAGTATGATTAATGGGTTAGGGATTAAAAATTTGGTTAAGATGTAACGTTACAATAGAACGTTTACTGTATACATTGGGATCCCAAAAATATAATTTAAAGGTCTATTACAAGAAAATATTTACAACCAGCTGATCTAAGCGGCAAAACATGGTTTAACCCTAGTTCCTCTTTCAACCCTCGGCTGTGGCGGTCGAGCAGCCGCATATGTACACATCGTCACCTAAGCTCTCCAACTCAAGGATGGTCTAGATTTCTTTTGTCTTTACCTGCACCACATAGCACCCGTGAGCCGAAGCCCAGCAAGAAAACTTAATATGCTTATGAACAATCATATCATGACATCAAATCATTTATGGAATGCCTAGCAAACATATCTCTATTCAAGCATGCAAATAAATTTAGATAATGTTGAGGAATCTAGGATAAGAAATCATGCCCTCCTGATTGGATGACTATCAAGTCAATCCTAATCAGATGAGTGATTTAACACTTGAGGTTCTGGTAAGCCATAATGAGTGACTAACAAGCAAGTCACCACGGGGCTCAGCACCCAAAGCCATGCAAATAATGATCAGAATGATCATACAGAGCTTATAGCCCTGAACAGATGAGTGAATATCACTTTGAGGTTCTGTTAAACCATAATGAGTGACTGACAAGCAAGTCACTATGGGGCTCAACACCCATAGCCGTGTGACGGAACCGTCACCTGGGCTTTCCTACAATGGCTCGGATCAGATGAGTGACTAATGGGTAAGTCACCAGCTTAAACAGATGAGTAACTGATGGATAAGTCACTAGCTTAAACAGATGAGTGACTGATGGGAAGTCACTAGCTTAAATAGATGACTGACTGATGGGTAAGTCACACAGGGCTCGGCACCCACAGCCATGTGACTAAATAGTCACTGTGGCTCTAAGTTACTAGCCTTTGGCTAGACAAGCGCTTATAGTATTCATCGAACTTGAGGTCGGTCCAGCATTAATGCTAATGTTGAGTTATCCAATGCAGATGTCGATTAGATCTAATCTTTTATCAGCTCTGCACTCATGACGCTTATGCCGCAATTGGCTCTTAGGTCAGTAACACGTGACCAATGCCAAATCTGAATGGTCAGGGCCATGCACAAGTAAGCAATGCTACCAAACATATATCATATGTCAAATATCCAAATACAGGGCATTCAGCGTGCTTACTTAACAATTGCTAGCATAATTGGAATCATGCATAAACACAGAGACTCAAGCTCTGCACAGTCTCATATTCAATATTAATGGCATGCCCTAATCACATGTTTCTCGTGCATCACATGCATCACATTTAAACATCCAACTTGCATCAAGAATAACCATGCATGTCATATATACACAGGGTGCAGTTTTCTTACCTTCGGTCCAAGCACAGGTTACCAATAAACGAACCACAAGCACGATCCTGATTCTAAGCCTCTAGTGATAACCTAGTCACAACCATAAATGGTGATCCAATGAGTTCAAGTTCTAAAACCTAATCCCAGAACCAAGACCTAGCTTCCGAGACATCCAATCCCACTAAACCGGGTAGTAGGAATGATCTCGAAGCCTAAGGTTTGAGTTCCCAAGCTTAAAACATCATTTTGGCCATAAATGCCCTCAAGCGTCGCGGCCCCAACACCCTGGGCTGCGGCCCCCAGCCAAAACAGAATCACCAGGGGTAAGCACCGCGGTGCACCATACCCAGTGCCGCGGCCCCCCGAGCTCGCAACATCTTCCACCTTCTTCATCGAGCCTGGGCCGCGGCGCCCAAGAACAGGGCCACGGGCCAACCTCGGACCAGCCATTTTCCCCCAATTTCTCCATTTTAAAACCTTCCAAAAACCTATCCAAACATCTCCAAACTCAAAAATCAAAGTTCCCAAACATCCCCATCATCCAAAACCAAAAATACCCAAATCTCAAATCATCCAAAAACTCATCAAAACACAAAGCCCAATTCAAGCTTAAAAACTTTTAAAACTTAGAAATTAAAACTTGAATTACATCCGATTGAGTTGTTTCCAACTAAATCCTCTGGCTAATTAGCTTCTAATCTTTCCTAGGATCGCTATGCCTCAATCCTCGCTTGAATCTGAGTCCTAGAACTCAAGTTTCCTTTGAAAATGTGATCGGGAGACGAAAATGGAACTTAGAGGGAGAGATAACTTCCTGAATGTTCTTTTTATTTCTTAAAATGTTACTTCAAGCTTAAGTAGCCTCACCAAATCCTAACGCCCGGGCTCCCGAAAACACCCACGGGGACAAAATAGTCAAAACCTCCAAAATTTCCCCCTGATCTTACTAACTCCCAATTTATAACCAAATATTTATTCCCATTACCCAATAACCCGGTAATGCTCTAAATACCCCTTGACTCACTCCAAGTCAAGCATAAATCCCGTTGTGACTTTCCCACTAGCTTACCACCTAGGATCATCTCGCACTGAGTAACCCTAGCATAACCAAATAATAATAATGCACCACACACATATCACATATATGCAAAATATGCCCGAAATGGCCAAAATATGAAAATCACCCAATTAATCAGAAATGGGTTCACATGCATATTTAATACACCTAAACATGCATATAATCATTTAATAACACAATAAATCAATTATGGCCCTCCCGGCCTCCTAATCAAGGTCCTAAGCCTTATTAGGAAATTTTGGGCATTACATATATATTTTATGCAATTTTGGTTTAAGAATTTTATAGGCTACAAAATGGAGTTGCAAGATGAAGTTGAGATGTAATTCTAATGTGTTTTGAAGTCTCTAAGCATATATGATGATGTTGTGGTGAATGAAGCTTGAGTAGCGACTTGCGAAATTAAGTGAAATAGAATTTGGAGTGTTGGTTGCGACTTAAAGAAGTGGTGGCCACAACCTAATTGCAAGGAATTTAGATTTTGGAAACAAGTTTTGGCCGTAGCGAGTACTTCTTCATGTAGCGGCCAAAATACGAATTTTTGAGAGAAAATGTGCATTGGTCGCAACCACTACTTTTCCAAGCCGCAGCTCAAGGTGAATTTTATCAATTATCAAGCACACTGGCCACGACAAACACTTTTCCAGGCCGCGACCAGTCAACGTGATTTCAGTTTTTATGTTATTTTTAATTAGATTTTTAAGAGGATTATAAAGAGTTTTAGGGTTAAGATTTTCATAAGTTTTTAATTACGAATTCTGGAGATTGGAAGACTAGAGGAGAGGAGAGGACAACAATCTTTCCTACATCAAACTAGTTTTTCCTTCTTCTCGTTAAAACTCTTTAATTTCAATTATAATAATGTTATTGGTTATGTTTGTGTTTATGGACTAATCTTCTTTTAGGTTAAGGGTTATTTCAAAACCAAAACATGAATTCTTTTTTCTTTTTTTGATCAAGAAGAAAAAATATTATTGATCAAACAATCTGGAAACAGCAAAAGGCAGGAGAAGAACCCCCCCCCCCCTCCCCCCCCCCCCCCCCCCCTCAAATTACAATCTGAAAACAAATTCTAACATTTGTCTCTCTCTAGAAGAAAGTGTCCTAGCATTAATGTTAAGCACTCTAGCTTTTACAAAGAACCTAATCAAGCTATCAATTTTCAATAATGAATTCTTAATTTCTCCAATGTTAAATTGCTTCTATTCTTCTATGATTAATGTTATGCACTATGTGATATCTTGTTAGATGACTAACTAATTAGGATGTTTCATTGTTCTACTACCATCTTAGAACTATTATTCACCTAATAGTTTAGGGTTCTAAATGTATGTGATAATTTGCAATTGATAGTATTGTCATAGGTATTATTGATTGTGATGAAGTTTAGAACCTAGGTTAAACGAATTATATGCTAAATTGATTAGTTGCTTAGATTAACCTATCTCCACAAAAATTAATTTTATTCCTAGGTTAAATAGATTACATGCTTCTTGGATTTATTTCTTGGTATAAAGATTTAATTATTTAACGCTTCTCCTTGATTAATTGTAATTGGGATAATTGACTGCTTCAGCGTTATCTACGGGGTTAATAATTTAATTGGGAAATCAGAATAATGTTTATTATTGTTGGTCTTGAATGATTGTGGAGGGTGGAGAATGAATCTTAACTGTTTCTTTAAATTGTAATATCAACTCATTATTGCTTTTATGTATATGCTATTTAAGTTTCAATTTGAGAAAAAAAATCCCTTCTTTAATTTTCGTTGTTAATTCTTGAATAATAATTTGAACGTAGTCCTCGTGAGTTCGACTCATATTTACTGTTATACTGATATAATTGGTAATACTGAAAGAAAATAATAATTAGATTTGACACGGCACACGACACCTGTCAAATTTTTGGTGCCGTTGCCGGGGACTATTATTATTCACTTTATTATTTGAATTTATTTGTTTGCAGCTAATTAGTTTTTACTGTGGAATTTTCAGGTTTATATGTCTAGTGAAGACGATACACAAGATCGACTACAAAAAATCAAAGATTATATTGAGGCATCGTCTGCATCACACTCTTCCAGAATTATCACTGATAATCCACTCTTTCAGCGTCATTTTCAACGTGTAGAGTCTGTTAAAGATCCATTACCATCTGACGACAAATCTGATTCTGATGATTCAGTTCGATCCTATAGAGCTATGGCCCAGCAAAAGATGTTGAAAGAGTTGGCAGCGCCAGATCTTGACCAACAACCACTTTGCATCCAATATCCACCTTTGGATGTCAACTTTGAGTTGAAGTCGGACCTTATTCACTTATTGCCCTCTTTTTATGGGTTGGTCGGTGAGGACTCGAATAAACATTTGAAGGAGTTTCATATTGTTTGTTCTAGTATGAAACTTGCTGCAATGGCTGAAGAACAAATTAAACTGCGAGCTTTTCCTTTCTCCCTGAAGGATGCAACTAAAGAGTGGTTGTACTATCTTCCACCTGGTACTATTGAAACCTGAAATTGTATGAAGACTATGTTCCTGGAATGATATTTTCCAGGATCTAAAGTTGGAAGCGTCAGGAAAGAGATATGCGTTATAAGGCAATATACAGGGGAGTCATTGAATGAATATTGAGATTCAAGCGGTTGTGTGCTAGTTTCCCTCATAATCAGATAAGTGAACAACTCCTATCCAATACTTTTATGAAGGATTACAATCACTGGATAGGAGTATGATTGATTTAGCTAGTGGGGGTGCGCTAGTTGATAAGACTTCTGTTGCAGCCAGGAGCTTGATTTCTAATATGGCTACCAACTCACAACAGTTTGGCATTTTCCAAGATCCTAATCCATCACAAAAGTCACTTAATGAGGTGAGAAAATCAAACGAGAACCAACTTGGTCATCAATTGGCTCAATTAACTAATGTGGTACAACAACTTTCTTTAGGTCAACAGGTGTGGCCATGTGGAATATGTCAAGTTGTGGGACACGCTACTCATACTTGCCCTACTATATTTGATGGAGAGACTAGGGGTGTTAATGTTGTAGGTAATTTCCCAGGTCAATTACGCCAGATGTACTATGAACCTTTTTCACAAACTTATAATCCTAGCTAACGTGACCATCCAAATCTTTGTTATGGGAATCACCAACAAGTTGCTCCACAGTCTACACCTATTAGACCACCTGGTTTTTATCTTCAACATCGATCTCAACAGAAGATGCTCAACCACCAAGTACAAAACCCTCAATTGAAGATTTAATCAATGCAATTGCTACAAATATGCTTCAATTTCAGCAAACTACCCAAGCACCCATCAAAAGTTTGGAGAATCAGGTGGGACAACTAGTGACATCATATAACAGGTTGGAAGCTCATCTTCCTAATAAATTGCCTTCACAACCTGAGAAGAATCCCAAGGGGAGAATGTAAGTGCGATAACACTACAAAGTGGTATACAATATGAGCCGCCCACATAACCTTCATCGCAAGCTCCAGTGCAAAAGCAAGTAGTAGACAACTCCATCCATGATGAACCATCAATGCAGAAAAAGTCACATAAACCAACTATGCCAACCTATGTCCCTCGTCCGCCTTTTCCAAGCAGATTAAAAAAGTTCAAGAAATAGGAAGTTGACGAGGAAATTCTATAGACTTTTCGCAAAGTTGAGGTAAACATTCCATTACTTGATGATATTAAACAAGTGCCATGTAACGACCCAAATTTACTCATAAGGCTTAAGGGCCTTGATTAGTGTGTCGGGAGGGCATAATTGGAATATATGTGATTTAATGATTTAAAGCATGTTATATGACTAATTGAATATTTGAGATGCATGACTATGTGTATTAGTATGCATGTAGGCCCTGAATAGGTTAGAAGGGCATAATTGTAATTTTGGCCCATTGAAGGCATAACTGTATATATATGTGATAATTGTTGAGACCACATTATTATGTGGATATATCTGTGATCTGTGACTCGAGACGATCCTAGTGAGCGGTTTAGCGAAAAAGTCACGGCGGGGATTTATACCCGGCTCGGGGCGAGCCTTGGGGTGTAAATGGGAATTTAGAGAATATATCAGGGTTAATTTTGATAATGAGGAATATAATTGGTGATTAATTAGGTATCGGGAAGTAGGTGGAAAATATTAGAGACACTTGAGGAATTAGCGGAAATTAGGTAAAATGACCAAAATGCCCCTAAGTGGATTAAAGGATTTAGAATTAAAGGGGAGGGCATTATGGTCATTTGGATTATAAGTGATAGGTACTCCTGAGGCTTTATGCTCAGTGGAGTTTGTAGAATAAAAGAGAAGTCTGAAAAGAAAGAAAAGAAGGAAAGAAAAGAAGGAAAAAGAAGGAAAGAAAAGAAAGAGAAAGAAGGGAAGGAAGGCAAGGTCGGTTTAGGCTTTCTCCACCATTTTCTTGAGGGTTCTTGGAGAAAAGTTCAAAAGAGAGCTAGATCAAGTTGAGCCATAAGGTTTCTGAGTTAGGCTTGAAGAATTGGCAAGGGTTTAGCAAGAACAAACCTTCCACTTGAGGTAAAACTTTGAAGTTTCTTCAGTTCTGATTTTAATTTTTAACTAAGGTATCTAAGCTGAATTGATGGGGAATTCTAGGGAACTGGAGCCAAGGATTTGAGGAGGAGGAAGCGAAGGAAGAGTAGAGGGTATCCTAGCATCAACTCTCCAGTTAAAGGTAAGGAACTTTGGTTTCAACTCTGAGATTTCTATGGTTTCTGCTGAGTTTCTGAGTTTAGGATCAAATATGGTGAATTTTGAGATTGGGGATGCATGTGCTTGGGTTTTGAGTATTTGGAATGCTTGGGATGAGTGGATTATATTAATAAGCTTGTTTTTAAGTTTGGTTGGGGATTGGAAGAGTTTTGGAAAGGATTGGCTTGAGGAAAACGCAGGAAGGAAAAATGCAGTAGTGGCTATCTGTGACTAGCGCTACAGCGCTAGGCCAAGCATTCTGAGGGTGTTTTGGTTCTACTTGTAGCGCTATAGCGCCCTCCTTAGAGCACTGTAGCGTTACCCTGTCTCCAGAAAGGGGTTTTTGAGTTATTTTCAAGGGTTTTTGCCTGGGGGTTCGGGGTTCGATTCCACCACCCCGTTTGGTGGAATTAGAGCTTCCTGAGGGCTCGGGGTTGGTCCCAAGGTTAGGTTTCGGACTTGAGGTTTGGTGATGATTTTGATCTATGGTTGTGATTAGGTGAGCGCTAGGGCTCAAGGGGGATTGTGCTCAAGGATCACAGCGAACAAAGCTAGCAAATCCAAAGGTAAGAAAACTGCACCCGGTTATATGTTTGTGATGGGACTAAGAGTTCCCGATATCTGTATAATGTCAATGATGGTATTATTCCATGGGACATGTGATAGCGGCCTAAGGGTGTCGAACACAATATTTGCGCACAGGGCGCGGCTTGGTCACTGGTAGCCGAGGACAGCTTAATATTCACTGAGCTCAGTTTAAGCGAGCCGGAGTCAGTAGGATAATGGAGGGTGCGGCCTGAGGGCGCTAACCCTAGTTATCATTGTAAATTGGTGTATGATATGATTTGTTGTGTTTAGTATGTTGAATACTTGGTTATCCTGAATGTTTAAATGGTTGAGAACCTATTTATGCAATATGAGATATTGGATTGTCTGTTGATTGCTTATGCTATGTTATTGTGTTTTCTTGCTGGGCCTTGGCTCACGGGTGCTACGTGGTGCAGGTAAAGGCAAAGGCAAGTTGGACCAATCCTGAGAGGGAGAGTTGCGGGGTTGAATGTACATAGTCAGCTGTTCGGTCGCCATGGCCGAGGAGTGGGTCAGGACAGAGATTGCCTAACTGTCTATTTTGCCTTAATATGGCTAATACTGTATTTAATTCTCGAATCTTTTGTAAATGGCTTTAATCTGATTACTTTTGGGATCCCATGTAAATAGAAAATGTTATTTATAAGAAATGCAGCTTTTGAGATCAAAATCTTTTAACCCTAGTTCCGTTATAGTTTTAGTAACACGTTTTTAATTAAATGACTTGTTTAGCAAGTCTAGCACTTTTTATAAACACACGGTGTAACGGTCTTGGCTATCCAGGGCGTTACATGCCACGTTATGCTAAAATTTTTAAGGAGTTGTGCATGAATAAGAAGAAATTGAAGGCTGATGAAAAGATAAGTGTGAGGGAGAACGTCTCTACTATTCTCCAAAAGAAGTTGCCACCAAAATGCAAGGATCCTAGAACCTTTACAATTCTTTGTATGATTTGGAATAAAAGGATTGAGCAGTATATGATAGATTTGGGAGCATTGATTAATGTCATGTCATATTCATCATATGCTTCTTTAAATCTTGGGCCACTAAAGGAGACATGAGTTATTGTTCAGCTGGCCGATCGCACTAATGCTTATCCTTTAGGGGTAGTTGAAGATGTGTTGGTAAAGATTGATCGACTTGTTTTTCAGCAGATTTCTATATACTTGAAATGGTACCCAATACAACACTGGTTTTATTTGGTAGACCATTCTTGATGACAACAAATACAAAGCTGGATGTTAGAGCAGGAGCACTGACAATGGAATTTGATGGTGAAGTTATTAAATTCAATGTGTTTGATTCTCCTGGTAAGATCAAAGGGAAGGGGTTTTCATTGAAATGCCCAACATAAAGATCTTGAAAGCAACATTCAGTCGAGCTAACGATGTTAAACAAAGCGTACTTGAGGGAGTTTTATTTACCTTATCTTTCGTTTTATTTTCATTGAGGACAATGTACTGTTTAAGTTTGGGGGAAGGGAACAATTTCATTTTGTCTGTTGTTTGGATTTTTTTGTTTTTTTTTTGTGTGTTTTCTTGTGTTTTGTGTTGGTCTTGTTGAACGTAGTGGTTAATGATGAAAACTATGGATTGTACTGAATGTGATGCTAGATAATGATGAATTACATATGTTTTGTGTGCTTAACCCATGTGTGAAGTTTACTTAAGCTTGAGCTTGTATTTTGGAATTTATGTACACAATTGATTTTACTTCTTATTTGTATTGAAAACAATTTTTGCATGTTTGAATTTAAAGTCCCTATCACTCTAGAAAGCATTGATTAATTATTTGAGGAGAAATCATGAGTACACATAGTTAGGGAGATGATTAAGACAAGTTCCTTGGATTGTTTGAGCCTTTCAAGCCTACCTTTGATTTGTTATTCCATAGTTTTCCATTTTTGAGTCATAATGACTATTCTTTTCTTCTATGAATCTAGAATCTAGACTTTTGTAGCTTTGAAAATTCTAATCCTTTCTTGTAACCCATTTTACCATAGTCATAAGTGAATGTTATTTTGTGGGATGGATATTATAAAGAAGGGAGGAAAATTATATAATGGTTCTTTTGTTTGGGTTGTGCTCTTAATGTAAAGGATCTCCTATTTCCTTATGAAATGTCAATTGAAAAAAAAAAGAGTTTGCAATGAAATTTTCAAAAGTATATATATTGATAAAGAATAAGTGTGGGGGAAATAGTGAGATCGACGTGAAAAGAATAAGATAAAAGATTGTTTATTCTAGATTTGTATGGGAAGTTTGTGGGAAGATCTATAGATTAGACAAAAAATGTATGCTATGGTGTGAATTGAGCCTAAATGTAACTTTTTCATCTACCTCTAACCTTAGTCTTACATTACAAGCTTATAAAGACCTTTTAATTCTTGGTTATGTGTATTTATATTAGTGGAGAATAATTAGTTAATGCGTATGGAGTGAATGTTCTTTCATGAGAAGTATTTGTTGGGGTTCTATGCCCTAACTAAAAGAATTGCTTTGTAATCTCATTTTATTATCAATAAAAGAATATAAATTTTTTTTTGACTTGGTCAATCACTTTGCTCACATGTTTTAATTTCATGTTTATTTGTTTAATATAAACTTTATTAAATCTCGAACATATAGCTAATCATATATATAGTGATGTAATCACATTTCAATATAAATATGATTATATGTTCAAAATAAGTTATTCCTAAGATTAGTTAGTACACAAGATTTACACTTACTTGCCAATCTACGATATGATCTACTTACACATTGCAATGTTATATTCTTTCCAGAACATTATCAAAGTAGATAAGATCGGATGTATTTGTAACATTGGACAGGACCGATATTGACAGTAGATAGGACAAGTAAACATACAGTTATTATTTATTCTAGTCATATCATATAGTTGACCATAGGTCAATTCAATCTCAATTCTAAGTGGTTAGTATTCTAGCTGATTGCATTATTTGAGTTCTTTGACTTGTTCGTTACTAGCTTACCCTACGGACTAGCCCATACTTACATCTTGGGAACTCGGTAGTATAATTGACAGGGAGTGTTGATCATAGATATGAACATCTATAGCTTTTGATGAAGAAGTAAAACGATGGTTTCCTTTTAGTTTGGTTCAAGGTGCTAAATGATAGAGATCTCATTTCAGTAATTAATATTAGTTTAATGAAATATCATTTACAAGGAACTAAGTGTTTTAAGGATAAAATACAGTGATGGGTAAAACGTGTAATGCCCCGACTAATTCTAGACCTCGGACCATTAAAAACTACTAAATCATAAATACTAATTTGAATACATATATAAGAAATAACATAACTTTATTTAAAGCCCAAAATATTGTGCCAAATACAAAGTAAAGTATGAAATATAAAATACGGTATGGGTACCCATTGTTATGAAATATAAAACATAACTTTAAATTAATTATTTAAATACTAAGTGCGGAAATACATAAAAACATAATTTAAAAGACTTTAAACAACGTCATCCTCGATCTTCCAGCAGTCCATTCAGTCCATTCATCCTCAACACACATGCCAAGCTACCACGAATCCTTCCCGCCTTCCATATTCATTTTCCTGCATCATTCTAAAAAGAAAGGAATGAGTCTAATGCCTAGAAAGGAAAATCTACTAACAACATATATCATAAATCATAAACATAAGACTATATCATATCCATATACTATAAAAACGTATATCATATAGGACTACAATATTAATGGCCATTAACTCATTAACATGGTATGTGATAAAACCACCTAGGTCATCTGTCTACTAATCGAGGTAGGTTAGATCACAACTATAGTATATGATAACCCAGGTAGCTCCTCTGTCTACTAATCGAGGTAGGGCAAATAATAACTCTAAACCATGAAAATGATAAAAATTATTGGGGTTTGCTATCTAAGCAACTATAAGCCCCAAGTGACTACAAAACATATTCATATACATATATTCATAGCACATACTATAACATATAAACATATTATAACACATCATATAAACACATATAATCTAACCTATTTTCCTTACCAAAAATTGGGATATGAAGACAAGAGCGAGATTTGGAACACTCCTAAAACCAACAGTAAGAATCGTGAGATTCTAAAGAAAAGAGATGAAAAAGAGAACTAAACCATCCAAGTAGAAACTTACCGAAAACCTTAATGTTCAAGGAACTTATACACCTAACCAAGAATCATAAACAAGAGTTAGGATCTGAAAGAAAATAAAAGAAACTAAAGAACTATGAAAAATTGAACTTAAGGATAAGAATACCTTGAATAAACTTATAACTTGATCTATACCTTGATACTGAAATAACTATATATCTTACTTCCCAAGTGTTTAGAAAAGCTTAGATTGGAAAAGTTTTTATCCCAAAACCCAAGTGTTTCTCTCTATAGTAAACTTAGCAGCTTGGAAGCTCTGAAGAATGCTTGAATGAATGAATAAAATGGTTGAGTACTAGATCCTATTTATAGAGTTTAAGGAGTGAAACTAACCCCTTTTAGAATGAATAATAAATGAATATAAAATGAAAAAGATTTGAATTTTCATTCAGCAGATGCCCAGAACTCGGTCAAAATCGTTCAAAGGCAATTCCAAGTGGTTAAGGCTGTTTTTAAATTTAAAAACCTCAATCTTCAAAAAAATCACTCCCAGGGGCGATATATCGCCTACCCTAGGCGATATACAATATATCGCCTAGACCTATATCCCAAGCCCCATTCGTTCGTTTGTGCGAAGTCGACGTATTTTCCGTATCTCCCGTAGGCGATATATCGGCCCCTGAAGCTATGATATATCGGCATAAGTTGATATATCAAACACGTATTTGCACTTTTTCAGCATATTTTGAATTGATTAAACAGCTTTGACTAAGTCAAAACGTGATCCTAATAGCTACTGGAAGGTTCTAGAGCTTCTAGATCTTTCTTTTATTTAAACTATTCATCAAAATACTTAAATCTTTAATAAACATGATTATGACAAGTGTCACATTCTTAATAATTCTATCTAAACCTTAGGTTATAATAAATAATATTTCTAGGACCAGCAATATTAATCAAACCTTATGTTATAATTAATATTTCTAAACTATTGGTTAAACTTATAAAATCCATAAGTGTTGCTATGAGTTTCAAACTAAGTCTCGGCTTGAACCAAAATCCACGAAAACTAACATACTACAAACTACTACTATCTAGCTAAGTAAAAATTATGGAACACTACAAAATGGTATTTTAGTCTCATCTCATTGTAGACCGTCTATAGAGGATTGAGTGATAATTATGGTTGTAACAATTGATAATTAATAACGTATCTATATTGCTTATAGAGTGTTCTATGAATTCAAGAGTGCGATTCTAAGTCTTTAGTGGAGTCACGAGGAATTAATAAGTTAGTAAATTTATTTGTTAAATTTATGATAACTTATTGGAGCTTGATTTCATAGGCCCATGGTCCCCACTGTACCTTGGATAAAATCATCTAGATAGTCTCAATTAATTTATTTAATTATCAATTAGAATTATCAAAGTTGAACATGTCAATTTTTGGATAGTTTCACAAAATTATGTAATTTAGAGAAGAAAAGAAAAATTATGGCAGATTTATTAATTAAGATAAATTGGTGTCTAAATTAATAAATAACTTTAAATCAATGTTCAAATTATAAATAATTAATTTGATAAAGGATTTAAATAGTTATTTAATTAATTTATCAATAGAAAATAATACGGGCCTTGATTTTAAGTCCAACAGGCTTATAATTAAAAAGGAAATTTCACGGGCCTATGGCCCATGGGAATTTTGACCTAGGGCTGATAATTGGCTATTATTTTATTGATTTTTTAATTAAATAAGTAACTTAATTGAGCCTATAAAATGAATGCTAAGTGAGAGTTGAAAACATATTTTTTTAGAAAGACTATCTGACAGAAAATTAGAAGATCTATTCTTGATGCTCTAGGTTTTAGATTATCTCTACAACATAAGTCATTTTCGAAGCCTCAATATTATTTTCTCTTCTTCTCTTTGTATATATCTCATGTATTGAGAATTTTCCACTCTAGTCTAGGTGATTCTAAGGATACTTTAGAAGGCTGCGAAGAAAATTGAAGAACGGTTCAGTTTCTTGGTGATACCCTGTGACAGAAATGATACAAGGGTTAGAGAAACTGAAGGAATGATTCAATCATTCTGCTGCACAATAATGTAAGTATTCTTATCATTATCTCTATATGAATTCCATTTTAGAAACATGTTCTAGGCTTATCATAATATATGATTTACATGAAAAAAAAACAAGATCATGTATAAGTTTTCCCAACAGTAATACATATAAATACAATAACTTTATATATATATATATAACTATGTGATATATTTCTTTTGTTTCTTTTTGTAAATATATACATAGAAGAAGTTTTTAAATATATAAACTAAACATATTATTAATATATATTTATGCATTTCTTGTGGAGCCACCATTGGAAAGGTTTCCAAATAGGGTTCGTAGGTCCTTCACAATTTTAATTGATTTTATGTTACCTAATATTAATATTATTAGTCAATATACAATTTTATTAAAAAAAAATTGAGACTAAAAATCTAAATTTAGGTTGAATTTGAATATGAAATTTCATTTTTTTCAATTTTTTTTAAAATCTCATCATAATAACAAGTTACAATGTTATAATTTGTAGCCCGTTGCAATTTTTCTCTATTTGAGACTTGTAACCAGTTTTAAGTTTGTGGAAACTTTTTTTTTTTTGGTTCAAGACTTGTAACTTGTTACAACTCTCAAATTGAGATGTGTTGTAACTAGTTACCACTATGAAACTAAGTGATAACTGGTTACAGTGACTAAATTTTGCATAAATATTTTTATCTCATTCATTTGTTTTAGTAAAACTTTTGACTATAATCATCCTATAGTTTTTGCATGTTGGTAAAGCATGCAAAGATGTTTCATTTCTATTCTAAATCTTCACATGGGTTTTGTTTAATTTTCTGCTTTATAAGATTAATGAATATTCTGGATATAGGTACAATTAGATGCAAATGTAAGGTGTTGGATTATGTACTCACTTGAACTTAAATGTTTAGAGAGTTGGTATATGTTATGATATTTTAAAGCACGAAGAAATGGTCTGTGTAAAAGGAACAAAGTATGGAGGCAATCGACACAAACATCGATTTTAGCCCTCAGAAAAAATTTCTTGGTAGATCTTTGTCGATATCTTGTTCTAGGTATCAGGATGTGGAGATGGACAACATTATGACCACCAGTACTGTTAGAAGAATCAAGTCTTGCATTTATTTACTGAAAAACCTATTAACACCTACCTACATACAATCATATTTGTATTTATACGAGGAGGGGACTACCTTCCAATGCAACCAAATAAGCCTCACTACACATGGCCTGAATAGTTCCAACCTGAGGATGAAAATAGAACAAACAAACCTCATTCAATTTTTAATATAGCAGCTAGGCAAGGAATGAATTTATTTATATATATATATATATATATAGATATTAGCGGTATAAATACTTAAATTTATGCATGTATTATACTTAAATACTAAATTTATTTTTTGATGGCATAAATACCTAACGTTTATCTTTTGTTGCAACTGTTATTTTTTCTTGCTAGGAAGCAAATACAAAACTTTTTAATGAGGAAAATTGGCGGCATAAATACCTAAGTTTATGTAATTGTTGTACTTAAACACCCAACTTTTAATATTTGTAGCATAAATAATAAAAACTTTAAAAAAATCTAGTTTTGAAAAAGAAAATATTTAAATCCAAAATTTAATAAATAAAAAATTAACGCCTCAGACATCAAATTAAAAATTAAAATGATTAAATTTTTTTAAAAAATTCAAATTTAATTAAAAAACATCATTTCTAATTTCTAAGGTTTTCCAAAAAATATATATATTTAAAATTAATTTTTATATTTAGATTTTTTGAAAAGTCTTAGTTATTAGAAATAAGTTTTTTTAATTAAATTTGAATTTTTCAAAATATCTAAATATAAAAAATATTTTTAATGTTAATTTAATAATTTAGGTGTTAATTTTGTATTAATTAAATTTAGGATTTATTAAAAAAAACTATTTTTTTTCTTTTATTATTTATGCTACAAAAATGAAAAGTTGGGTATTTAAGTACAACAGCTACATAAACTTTTGTATTTATATCGTCAATATCCATATTTAAAAAGTTTGGTATTTGCCACTTAACGGGAAAAAGTAACAGTTGTAACAAAAAATAAACTTTAGGTATTTATGACATCAAAAAATAATTTAGGTAATATAGAGTAGAATTATATATTTTCTTTTGTTGAAGAGATTCTATATAACTTTAAATGTAAACTCAAAAATTGTTATTACTTTTTTTTTTTTGGTTTTGTATTCTTTTTGCTTATAATAAACAAGGTTGTTATTAGGATGTCTAAGTGCCATCATTATGAATAATTAAGAGTATTGTCCTCTTTATAACAAAAAATATAGATAAATTTAATCCAGAGCTATAGCTATATTGTACCACAATGTTACCATTATTTTTAATTCACGTAGTTGAAGATAAGATAATATAGAAAATAAAAATTGAAATAGTTGCTAGAGTTATGGTGTAAGAAGCAGTAGTAATACAGAGATGAACTAGTAATAGAAGAAATCATTGTGGTATGATTCTTGTGTTGACTTTGGTGGGTCAAGATGTACGCATCGTGAAATCATTGTATGAGTCGACTCCAAGGTGAACATGAGGATTGCTAGTTCCTTGGTCTTGAGTTGTGCTATTTCGATCCTTTTCTAGGCACATACGATAGTCATGGTTAATGGATCGACATATGCGACAATGTTTCTACCTTCGTGGGATTCCCTCTTCGTTCATTTCTTCCTGTGGAGTTGGATTACTTGTGCCCTTGGTTCTAAAAACTTTGGGGTCTCTAATAATGTTGGCGTTTTTATTATATTTGTCGGGTTATGGCATCTCGCTTCTGGATTCGAGGTCAACTTGAACTCTTCCTTGAACTTTGTTGTGAGCATTGCAATTTCTTCCTTGGCATGGTAGTACAAGTTTTCTAATTTTGAAGCATAGAATTTCATGGTGTTTGATTTTAAATTAAGGGATCCATACCTGACCATCTCAAAAAGGTTTTCTTGTTGTGGGGCTGATTGGTGGAATTAGAGATAAACATTTATCTTGGCATCTTTGTTGCATCGCTTCTTGATAAGGGAATTTGGGATTGTCCTAATGCTTAATCTTTTCATGGTAGCTCATGTTGCGAGAGACTGAGATTACACCACCACAATAATAAAAATCTACACACAATTATGCTTGACAGAGACCAATAAGAGATTAGGATAAAGAAATGCAAAGCCTAGTTGTAGAACAAACTCCTTGTTCTTCTTGCAAGCTTCTACCCCTTAGTTGGAACACCACTTTAATCCTTTGATGAAGAGAATCAAAACCAAAGCTTATACATAAGATGTATCATTTTCCAAATTCCCTATTTCCTAGCCCTTCATAGATGCTTGAGGCTTTCTCTAGTAGGAAAGGAAATTGGAATTGAACAAACCTTAAAATTCACAAAGACAAGCACTTTCTTTATGAATTTCTTGGAGAGAACTTATGATCTTGAAAGCTAGAGAGAGAGAGAGAGAGAGATAGATTTGAAAGAGTGATAAAATCAATCAAAACTCTAGAATACCCCTTTTATAGTGTAGACATTGTCATTAAGTCTAACCAATAGGATTCGAGCTTTTGAACACATCATTTGGAGCTTAAAACACGTAATTGTAAGCACACGTCAGAGGATGCATTGGATGACTATAGGCAATGCATCACCTGTAACGTTACATTGAAAATTTAAACTTTAGGTGATGCATCACCTATAAGGAGGCGATGCAACACCATATAGGCAGATCTAACTTGTCAAAAGTGACCTTAAACACCTTCAAATGCTCCCAAACTTTCTGGACATCCTTAGATACCTCAATGCATCACTTTGGACCCAAAAATACAAATTTTAAATGCCTACAACCAAAAGTCAAATTTTAAATATTCATTATGTGAAACCATTAGGATTTTACACTTAGCTTGTGTAATACCACTTTGAGCTTTGTATTTTAATCAATCTTAATAGCGCATAAATAGCCTTAAGTCTCAAACAACATGCAACTACAGTTTAGATAGTTTTGAGCTTAAGAATAATGAACTTTGTTTTGTACGTCAGGATGTTGGAATTTCCTGATCACGAAGATCTTCCACTCACCATCTTCTTGCTCACCAATGACTAAATAATTATTCTTCACTTGTTTGTTCTTCTCTTTCAGCCCCCCTTCTTTTTTACATGGAATGGAATCATAGTCATTATCATCCCACTCATGTTTCTCCACTGGTGTCAATGCCTTGAATTCCTTTTGTGAATTCTCCTTCGCCTGAAAATGCATTCAAGTATTCCTATAATACCAGTACAAAATTATATAGCACCAATATATTGAATAAGGAGTACTAACTAACCTCTTTCTTTGGAATCTCCTTGTGTACAATGATATAAGCATTGTAGTTTGATTTGCTATGCCAAAAATGAGTACATTAGCACCATCACTAAGAAAATTGTTTAAACCGTATGGTTATGTATATAAACTAAGAACAGAGCACAAAAAAATTACTAGAATTTTCGTCAAGCAGCAGCATTGTCTTTCTTCGTAGTGGTCTCTTTCTTCTCGGCAACTTTTCGCTTCCATTTTGCGGCATGGACAACCCTAATAATGAGAATTCAGTTTATCAATGTCCCGATTCTACTAAACTTTCTAATTATCTAAAAACTGGTGCACCAAATAATCATTCATAAAATAATGTAAAATAACTCTATACACTGAATAATCAACGTAGTCCATGAATCCTCTTTCCAACATATTTTTCTTTGAGATATTTGTGACATAACCCCTTTATCTTATAAGTTTGTTGCACATATACTTCCAATAAAAAAATTTGGTGGCACAACCCCCAAAAGTTACTATTTTGTTGAAACCAAACACTTTTGGTTGTTAAGAGCCAACTAGATCCATTAAGTTCCACTGAGGACACACGTGTCCATATTCTATTAGGTCACACGTTAAATACTTAATTATTTATTTAAAAATTATTTTTACATTACATTAAGGCGTTGTTCGGTAAACTTTTAAAAAATAGTTTTTTATTTATTTGATTTGAAAAACTTGAAATAAAATCAAGACAATTGTTTTTTATTTATATTTTACCAAACATTTATGTTTAAAATCACTTAGCGAACGTATTTTTAAGTTTCATTTTTACTTTTTTTATTTAAATAAGCATAAAATTATTTATATTAAGGCTACCGAACATTCAATAAATTGATTAAATAAAAAATAAGTTTTTAAATTAAAAATAAATAAAATTGATTTTAAAATTAAATACAAATAAAATTTAAACCTATAATCAGTAAAAAACAAAACGCAACAACAAAAAATCAAAGTTAAAAAAATAGATATGAATCTAACCATTCATCTTATACCCAAGTTCATCTTCAACCTAGAAGTTCTCTACCCACATGTGGCCATGGGGGGTGCTCTTCGCAGGTTGTCTTCACATGCATGTGCTTTTCATTGTGTTCGCAAGTGATCTTTGTTGTGGGTATTGTCAAATCTGGCGAGAGGATTTTGACGACATATTGTACTCACGATGGAGACGGATAGTGCAATCGCAATGGAGAGAGATCGTGGTCTTTAGCAGAGGTGGGTTGTTAGGTTTTCCGACCAATTTTTGGGTTATGGCGATGGATTCTCCACTTGGGTTTGGTGGTCTTCGATCTGGTGCTCTTAAAAACCCATCTGGGTTCTTATGAATTTGATTGTTATTTTTTTTTTTTTTTTGCATTTGGTTTTGTTTTAACAAATTTGCTTTGATGGGTTTGTTTTTAATATGACTTTTCTTTTGGGTTGATTGAGTTTTGATCTAAGTTTTTTGGAAAATAATTTGATGTCAGGAAGAAGATCTAATTTGAAAGTATAAGTAAGTTTTTTGGAAAAAAGCATGGTTTTGTTAGATTTGATTTGAATTTTCTTGTTAGAGTTTTTTTGTTGGAATGTTCTTTTAAATTTGAGATTTGTCAAGTTTTTAATTTTGATATACTACTTAATTTGTTAGATTAAGTTTAATTAAGACATTAAATTACAATGTTTGTTTTTTTAAATAAAAAACTAATAAAATTTATTTTTAAAATAGTTTTTAAATAATTACTTAACTATTTAACACATGGCCTAATAAAATATGGGCACGTGTGTCATTGCTGGCATTTAACAGTTCTCGCTGATACTTAACAGTAAAAAGTGATTGGTTGCAACAAAAAGGTAACGTTAGGAGGTTATGCCACCAAATTTTTTAATTGGAGGTATATATGTGCAACAAAATGATAAAATCATGGGGTTATGCTGTAAATATCCATTTTTATTTACCATGAACATAAAAATTTATAAACTCTCACTGAAGTGAATTACTTGTATTAAAACATACCAAATTAAATAACTTTAAGAAATAAAAATTATTAATAACCGAAATAGGTATGAAACTCCTAAATCAAAATTTTTAAAAAAACTTCTCTACTTAAAAAATGCAGACCCATGACCACATGGTTATCTCAAAATGTACAAAAAATGAAATAAAAACTAAATATAAAGATAAACAACTTCAACTTAGAAACTCAAAAACCCTATAACAAAACCCCCTAACCAAACCCCCAACAAACTAAACTAACTACTACCAACGACGACAGAGAAAAAGAAAAGAAGATACAAAAAAACCAAAGAATAAAAAGGCATTTAATACACAAGAAAACCCACATACATCTTCGACAATAATTAAGTACATAATAAAACAATTTATTGAGTTAAGCCAACAAACAATGAAACGATAAGACAACAAAATCAATAGAAAACAAGAACGATTTCAAACCCTAAATAATATTTCTAAAAATATTTGTTGACGTAGATTCAACACCAAGACTCACAGATGCAACGAATCTGGAAAACTCTAATATAAACTAGATCTTTGTTGAACGTGGATTCAACACCAAAACTCACAGATGCAACAAATCTGGAAAAACGTAAATGCAAACCAGAACTTAATTCATACAGTTAGAGTGCAAAGCGAAATGGAAAACAAATAATGGAAAGAACACAATGAAACTATCCTGGTTCAACAACAATTTTTTGAATACATCCAACAGAGCTAGTCCACTATAAAGATCAGATTACAAGCTTAATCACAGAGATCTCAACTCTTCTTTGAGCAACTATTTCTTAAGTACAAAACCCAGCCAAGGCTTCTCTTGAACCATACACCTTAACTCTCACACAATACTCCAAGAACTCTCAAACACTCAGAAGAAACTCTCTCCTCAGTTATACATATCTCTCTCTCAACTTTTTGAATATGAATTACCTCTTACAAAGGAAATAATCGACTAACTTATATAGCCACTTGACACCTAAACAACTAAATATTGTTACAACTAAATAATAGTTGTTAGGTTTGTTATAAACAAATGAAAAGTTGTGAGAATTACTCTACAAATCCACCTTAATTCTTGTAACTTGAATCTGAATATTAATGAGTAGACATCCTAGCTCAGTACCCTCTTCATTTCTCTCCAAGTTGGATCAAGTTTAAGCAATGCCTAAACTTGTCCAAAGTCAATGTTTTTTTTCCCAAGTCAGCTTGGTTCTCTTCATTGGGAACCTTTTCCAATTTGATCACTTGCTGATAAATCTTTTCTCTGATCCAAAACATTCAGATATAATGTGTTTGGATTTCTCATGATATGAAAGATTTTTGCATAAATGTATTGAAGACTGGCTGTCTGAAAATACAATAGCTTTTCCCTTCAAAATCTTCAATTCTTGTAAAAATCCCTGTAGCCAAATCACTTCCTTGAAGGCCTCGATAATTGTCATAAATTCTGACTCTGTAGTGGAGAGTGCAACAACGAGTTGTAATTGATATTTCCAGCAAATACTATTACCATTCAGCTGGAAGATATAGGAAGTTAAGGACCTTCTATTATCCTTATTAGCTGCATAATCTGCATCAACAAATCCCTCTAGAGTAGCTTGTTTTTTATGACCAGAAAAAAATTAACCCACAATCAATTGTACCCTTAATATATCTTAGCAACCACTTGACTGCTTCCCAATGTTGAATCCCTGGATTTAACATGTATCTACTTAGCACACTCATAGCATGAGCTATGTCAGGTCTTGTGCTAATCATGGAAAACATCATACTTCTGACAACAATAGCATAAGGTATCTTTGCCATATTTTCCCTTTCTTCTTCTATCTTTGGTGATTGATCAGTTGTCAAATTGAAGTGTTCTGTAAGTGGTAGCTTTACTAGTTTGGCGTCCAACATATTTAACTTCTGCAACACCTTTCTAAAATATCCCTTTTTTGACGACACCATCTTCCTCTTCAATCTATCTCTATGCATCTCAATGCCAAGAATCTTCTTTGCCATTCCGAGATCTTTCATCTCAAACTCACTGTGCAATTTTTTCTTCAACCAACTCACTTTCTCCTTTTCCTTGCTAATCAAGAGCATGTTGGGGTTTTATTCCCTAATTAAAACCCAAATTCTATGTAATCTCATTTTATTATAAATAAAAGAATAGAAATCATTTTTTGAATTGGTCAATCACTTTGCTCACATGTTTTATTTTCATGATTATTTGTGTAATATAAACTTCTATTAAATTTCGAGCATATAGCTAATCTTATTTATAGTGACGTAATCACAGTGGAATATAAATATGATTATATGTTCAAAATAAGTTAGTCCTAAGATTAGTCAGTGCACCGGATTTACACTGACTTGCCAATCTACGATATGATCTACTTACACATTACATTGTTATGTTCTTTCCAGAACATTAGCAAAGTAGATAAGATCGGATGTATTTGTTACATCGGACAGGACCGATATTGACATTTGATAAGATAAGTAAACATACTGTTATTATCTATTCTAGTCATATCATATAGTTGACCATAGGTCAATTCAATCTCAATTCTGAGTGGTTAGTATTCTAACTGATTGAATTATTTGAGTTCTTTGACTTCTTAGCTACTAGCTTACCCTACGGACTAGCCCATACTTACATCTTGGGAACTCGGTAGTATAGTTGAGTGGGAGTGTTAATCATAGATATGAACATCTATAGCTTCTGATGAAGAAGTGAAACGATGGTTTCCTTTTAGTTTGGTTCAAGGTGTTAAATGATAGAGATCTCATTTCAGTAATTAAATTAGTTTACTGAAATATCATTTACAAGGAACTAAGTGTTTTAAGGATAAAATACAATGAGGGGTAAAACGGTATTTAGTCTTATCTCATTGTAGACCGTCTATAGAGGATTGAGTGACAATTGTGGTTGTAACAATGGATAATTAATAGCGTATCTATATTTGTTATAGAGCGTTCTATGAATTCAAGAGTTTAATTTCAAGTCTTTAGTGGAGTCACGAGGAATTAATAAGTTAGTAAATTTATTTGTTAGATTTATGATAACTTATTGGAGCTCGATTTCATAGGCCCATGGTCCCCATTGTACCTTGGATAAAATCATCTAGATAGTCTCAATTAATTGATTTAATTATCAATTAGAATTATCAAAGTTGACCAGGTCAATTTTGGATAGTTTCACAGAGTTATGTAATTTTAAGAAGAAAAGAGAAATCATGGCAGATTTATTAATTAAGATAAATTATTATATAAATTAATAAATAAGTTTAAATCAAGGTTCAAATTATAAATAATTAATTAAATCAATAGAAAATAATGCAGGCCTTGATTTTAAGTCTAATAGGCTTATAATCAAATAGGAAATTTCACGGGCATAAAGCCCATGATAATTTCGACCTAGGGCTTTAAAATGACTATTATTCTATTGATTTTTTAATTAAATTAAATGGCCTAATTGAGTCTACAAAAGGAGTGCTTAGAGAGAAGTCAAAAGATAAGTTTAATCATTGGTTTTCTGATAGTTTTAGATTCTCTCTAAACACAAGTCATTTTCTAAGCCTCTTTGTTATTTTCTCTTCTTCTCTCTATATCTATCTCATGTGTTGAGAATTGCCCACACTAGTCTAGGTGATTCTAAGGATACATTAGAAGATTGTGAAGAAAATAGAAGATCGATTCAGTTTCTTGATAATACTCTGTGACAGAGAGGATACAAGAGTTAGAGAAACTAAAGGAATGACTCTTTAATTCCGCTGCGTATACTGTAAGTATTCAATTCATTGTTTCTCTTTGAATTCAATTTTAGAAACATGTTTTAGGCTATCTCGTATTAATTTGTTTAATATTAGGTATACATGAAAATAAATAAAGATCATGTATAAGTTTTCCTAACAACTGGCCTCAGAGCCTTTGGTAATCTTTATTTTCATGCATAAACATGTTTGAAATTGGATTATTTGATATGTTTGAATAATTGGACGGTTTTGATGTTTTTATGAAGCAAGTTGATTTTATGTGAATTTTAGCAATTTTTTAGGTTATTTTGTTGTGTTTTCTATGATATTATTTTTATATATGCTTTATTTTGTGTAAAACATGTTAAAAATTAATTAGAAAATTATTTTGGTTTGAAAAATTGCTCAAAAAATTTTTTTAATTTTTTTTGCACTGGCTGCCATGCGCGCGCGCACCCCTGCAGCCAGCACCAGCACGCGATGAACAGTACCCCGTGGTACTGTTCATCCATTTTTTTTAAATTTTATTTTAAATTAAAGAAAAATAAAATTTGTGGAAATAAATTATTTATAATCAAAACCAAAAATACCTTTTTTGTTTTATCATTTAATTTTTTTTAAAATAAGATATTTTTGTTAGTTGGGATTTAAATAATTAGATATTTTCTACAAAGATTCAAATTTAAATTTAAAAATAGACTAACAACTTAATTTTAAATCTTTTAATATATTAAAATATTAGAATTATGATATGAGATATTTAAGATATTTTCATTTAAATTCTTGATTTTTTTTGTTAAATCTTTATATGAAAATATAAATATTTTTTATTCTATAGTTTTTAATATTTGAATTATTTGAAATTTGAATATTGTTAGTTAGATATTTTTATGGATATTTGAATTTGTTTAACTATTTTAAGATATTTTAGGATTTTTATAACTATTTATATTTTATTTTTTTAATGGTTAAAATATTAGATAATAGTTATAACAACACAAGATATTTTGGAAAATAGTTAAGATATTGATTTTAAAATTTAAAATTGGTTAAATTTTGAAAAATATCTTTTTTTTTCCAGCCAATTAATAAAATATTTTTTTAATAAATGGGATTTAAATTAACTTTGGTTAATTGTTGATAAATCCTATTTAAGTTAAATTAATATTTTTTTTTTCAAATTAACCTAAACAAAGTTGATTGTTGATAAATGAAATTTAAATTAATTATTGTTAATTGTTGATAAATTGCATTTAAATTAACTTATTTTTGTAAAAATTTAATTAATTCAAATTTTTGATAAATTCTAGATAATTAATTGTGGTATTTTTGCAAATAAAATAAATTGTGGTATTTTTGCATAAATTCATAAAATTGCTCATATAGTAACATGATTAGGCCCATCCAATTATAACATGTCTATTTGCACTATATGTGGTATTTTTGCAATTGGATTTAGATGCATATGGTAGCCCATATGTTTGTTAGATATGTGAGATTTTGCCAAATAAAATATTCATAAAATGATAGGCTTTATTTGGGCCCATTAGAAAATGTAAAGTTTAAATTCCTCTCTTGTGGATGATTCCACTTGTGAAGGCCCATTTGCTTTGCATGACTATAGTGGGCCTAATCAATTAATAAAAATTAATAAAACGAAGGTTGAAATTCCTGTCTTTTGGACCTTGTATGGAAGATAGGGGGCCTTTGTAGTGGGAACGACATACTGGACCCAGCCCTCCTCCATACAAGCCCAATTGTTAAGGCCATTTACCTAAGTTGGACTTAATTGTATAGGTTCATTATATTAGTTAAACCTAAATATTGATTAGCAACAAATTAATTCTAAATTAATTGAATTTGTTTCAATGTGAAACTTTAGAATTAATAGGAAATTATAGGACTTTGGTTTTAAAATTTTTAATTTGTTTAATTTTTTTTGGAAAACCATAGTCATTAATTTTCTAAAAATAAATAATAAAAATACTATTTTTAATTTTATAATGAGCTTATTTTAAGAATTTTATTCGATCTCCGCCGTTGGTTTAACATAGTCAATAGCTTAATGGGGCCTCGAGGCGCTTTGATTCGTCCCCCTACGGAAGGTGTTTGTTGACGCGGTTCTTCAACAACAGATAATTAATAGAATAAAGAGTGGGATTAGTGCTAAATAATGAACCGTAATAGATGAATGATCTCAAAGTAAAATAATAACACGAATGTTTTTTTAGGTGGTTCAAAGGTTAAAATCCTTCTAGTCCATCAGCCAATATTATTGATATCTCTCTGATATTCTTTACAGGGTATTTCCTTACAAATTAGAATCCAACCCCTTGCAACTCCCAGGGTCTCCATATTTATAGGGAGAGGGCACCTGGGGGTTGGCAAGGGAGGTCATCTCGTGACCTTCTTACCCATCATGTCACTTCTGTGACATTCATGATTAATTCCTAAAACCTGACAATGAAGTGTGGTCTAATCAATAGGAAAGGGGGATAATGGGCTGCACGGCCCAACCCAGACGTGGGTGCCTAAACACGCACGTTTATGCTGCGTGTCCAAGAATTCAAAGATAGATCAGACACGTGATGTCTGATATATGCACGTTTACATTGTGTGGTTGACTTTATAAAAGGTCAGAGGTGCCAACTCAAGCTCGTACCCCGAGCTTGCCATAGCCTTAGCCCATGGTGTCCATACTTCTAACCCGACTCCTTAGTAATCTCATTAAGCCTTTGGTTACCTCGAGCTAAAGAGGTAGGATCTTATAACAGCAGCTCCGGGTACATGGCAACCACGTGGCTGATATAATTATGCCCTCTCTTAGCTCGCTAATAGCCCGTGGATAATTAGGGCGTACATTTGCCCCCCAAGCCCCTGCTCGTGGCACATGACGTCACCTGGGGCCACAGTGGGGGCTTTTAGGCTTCTTTGTGGACTCTTCACATTCCGCCCATTACGCTGGTATCGAATACTTGGAGCATCGTGGTTGGTGACGGTCCGTCTTCCGAGAACCGCATTAAATGGCCTAGCCTATCTTCGACCGTCGTTTCGTCTTTCGAGTAGTGACCCTCGTATCCTACATCAAGGCGATCGAACGGCCCTCATCCTTTGGCCTTTTACGTATATAAAAGGGCTGGCCACCTTTCGCATGGGCTACCCTCTCATTTGAAAATTTTCTCATTTTCTTCTCTCTTCCCAGTCTCAAAACCCTTTCTTTCTTCCGGTCACTGTTCCCAGCATTCCAGAAGTTCAGACACGAGAGCTCCTTCAAGACTCCGGTACCAGCGATCCCAACAGGATTTCAACCCAGACGACCCTTTCAGTCTCTTCATAGCAAAACATTTCTGTAAGTCCTCCGTTTGTGCATGTTTTAAATGTTTTCCTTCACTGTTGCTTAGGTAAACTTTCTTTTTAATCGCATGCGGTAGGTTGCTTGTCTTCTGCTCTTTTTTGCTGGTATTTTATGCGTAGGTTTTTATCCTAGGGGTGTCGACCGTAGGAAAAACCACTTAGGAGCATGACTCATAGGATACAATTTCTGGGGTGATTTTCTGGGTAAAATTTTTATGCCTGTTTGGAATAACCAGTTCTTAGGGTGCAAAAACCGGGTAGCTTAGGGGACACGCTTCACAGGCGGTTTTGCCTACTGTTGCCTACTGAAACTTTCCTTCCAAGGAAAACTTTTACTCTGACCCTCCTGACACACAGATTCCGAGTAATCGGGGATCCGTTGGGAGCACAGGCGCGTGTTCATAGAACCGCGTGGTCTCACTTGCCATGGGCTGAGATTACCTCAGCCCGTGTAAAGAAAACACCTTGCGCTAGATTCTTTCTTATGCTTAGGTCGCCCTTTCTAAATTTTCTTCTTTGTTCGTTAGGTGACCAGATGGGACCAAAGAAAAGTGCACCCAAGAAGAGTGCTGGCAGCTCGTCTTCCCAGCAAACTAACAAAGGAAAGGAGGTGGCCATGGACTCCCCGATCCCTGACTTCGGTCCAACTGTGGAGAAGGAGGTCGAGGTGGGGCCCGACGCTTTTTTCGAGGCCGAGAGGATCGCCTCAAAGGTCACCACCCAGGGGAAAGTGAATAAAATCTTGCTTTCCCATAACATTGAGATAGGGAGGGGCGCCCTGGACGCCCGACCTCCCCTTGAAGGCGAGTGGAGCTGCGCGCCGCTCAATGAGGAGTACGCCGCCTGGAGCGACAAGCATCTCAAGGTCGGGGCCTTCCTCCCACTGGACCAGTACTTAGCAGATTTTTTAAATTACGTGAAGCTGGCTCCCTTCCAGCTCCCCCTAACTCATATCGTCTATTAGCGAGGTTGAAGTATCTATTCCTGAAGTAGGAATGGGAGGTCCCCACGCCGGCGGACATCCTCTAATTCTTCTGCCTCAAAGCCAGCTCGGAGCAGCGGGGGCGAGGCGACAGGTTCTACTACCTGACCCATTTTCCAAATTCGGCTGCGATCATCGAGCTGCCCAGCCACCCCAATGACTTTAAGGACCAGTTATTTATGTCAAAGGGGTTTCACAACTACGAGCACCATTATTTCAACCGTCCTCGTAAGTACCTCCTACTCTCAGCTCGTAAGTTGACTGCTGATTAGCCTCTTTTTATTCGTTCCTGACTTAGAAACTATCATGCAGCTATTTTTGCGAGGACGGCCAAGTCAGTGACCCTTGGGGGTCAATATGAGACCTTGGCGGGGCTCCCCCCAAGTGAAAAGGATTATTGCCAGCTCATGTCCAACAAGACGATGTTGGCGTGCAAGTTAATCTCTCCGGGCTAGACTTTGGCCTTGAGGAGACTGCGGACCCTCCCCCCTGCTCGCAAGATGGCGCCCATACCCGAGGAGGAGGCCGCGGGCGAGGATGAGGACGAGGAGGATGAGGTGCCCCTCGTGCGGCGGAAACAGGCTCTGGAGGTCGCCCAAGAAGTAAATGTGGAGAGGGCCCAGTCCAGGGCAGTAGCCAGCCCCTCCGGCCAAGGTAATCCTTATTTATTTAGGGATTTAGATAGGGCCACTGCAGACTTAAGGCTTGCTAGGTTTAATCTCGGCCAACTCATTCACCGCCACCGAATAGACCCAGACCGCAACATCACTTTACTCCAGTGTGTTGACCAGCTCGTGTTGCGTAATGACATGGGCCGCCCTAGGGGAACTGTAGTAGTAGACAACACCCTAGCCTTTAGGTCGGCCTTCTATGAGGAGTATGGGACCAATCTTAGGTTGTGGCCCTCCTTTCTGGAGGGTGTAGTAGCTCCGGGTATTAGGCAGTACGTAGAGGAGTCTAGCCCTGAGGCGGATCCAGATCCAAAACCTCTTCTCATTCGCGAGGTCATTACCTTAGACTCTCCCGTAGAAGCTCCAGGGCCAGAGGTCATGACAATAGATTCCTCCTCTAGCTCGGAGGGTAGGATCTTTTTCTATATACTAGCTTTTTTTTTCTTATCAAAGTATTTTTACATGTATATTAATACTTTGCTATCTTTGTTTCAGCCGAGGAGATGTCGCAAGCTGGGGATGACAACTTGCGGGCCATTTTCCAGGGGGGAAATCCTCCCTCCGAGCCCTTGGTGTAGAGGCTCCGGTTGACGAAGAAGGCTGTTGGGACATCCTCCAAGTCCCCGGCTAAGGGGAAAAACCCAGGCCCTTCTGCCACTGAAAAGGTGCCTCCACCCCCTCCTACTGCAGAGAAGATGGCTCCACCTCCCCCGCGACCTCCCTTTTCTGCTCGGGAAAAGGACGCGACCGCTGGGACCTTGTCAACTACGACCTCCGAGGTGCACGTCCCGGCCAACCCCCGGGCCTTGGAGAAAATCCCCGATGTCTTTCGGGGGACGGTCTACGAGACTGCGAGCTACACAGTGGACCACTATTACAACGCCACCCCGAGGGACCTGCGGGAGATCGAGACGAAGAGTCCTGAGAATGTGATGGAGTCTTCATTGGGAATGAACCTCACGGTAAGTAAGCTCTACCATTCGTTTCTTTTCATTTGTTTTATTTCTAAGGCATCCGCCTTACACATTTTTTATTTCTTGCAGGCGGCTTTGGCTCTTCACCGGAGCATATCCCGATCCAGGGCCAGGCTCGAGGAGATGAGGAGCGAGCACCAGACTGCCCTGGTTGCCCTTGCGACTACCCAGAAACAGGAGCAGGACGCCAAAGACGCCCTAGCGACCGTGTAGGCTGAGCTGGACACATCTTGACCTAAGCTGCTGGAGGCCGAGTCCACCAAGGTCGCCCTGGACGCCGCGAAGGTGGAACTTGAAGAAGCTAAGGCTGCCCTTGTGGCGGAGAAGGCGACCTCCAGCACCTCCATGGAGACCATGTTGTACCATTGCTGGGCCTTCAACCCGGATGGTGACTTTTCCTTCTTGGGGACGAAAGCGTGGGAGTCCTTCCTGGGGAAGTTCAAAGCTCGCCTCCAACAAGAGGCGTCCTCTGAGACCGGGGAAACTCTGACTACAACCGAGCAGGACGGCGAGGGGGTGACTTCAACAGAGCGGTCTGGCGGGGCCTAGGAATTTTCTCCTCCTCCTTTATCATTTATTTATTTTTTGTAACTTTATGTTATGAGGTTTTTTAACCTCGAGACAATTGATTTCTTCAACTTTATTTTAATTGATTTACATATTTTTGCCTCTATCTTATTTCTCTTCTATGCATTTGGTAATAATCTTAGTTTCTGTTGGTGTTGTGATTGACATCTTATGCTTTTCTAAGAAAAACATATGTTAACCAACTTGAACCAACTTCTAAGAGTTAAGTCCTGGTTGTATCCAGGACATTAATTTGAAAACTTAGTTCGTGTTAATCCTTTATCAATATCTCGTGCTTTTTAAGAAAAACATTGATCAATCAATTTGAATAAACTTCTAAGTTTTAGGACCTGGTTATATCCAAGACATTAATTTGAAAACTTAGTTTGCATCAATCCTTTATTAATATCTCGTGCTTTTTAAGAAAAATATCGATCAATCAATTTGAATTAACTTCTAAGTTTTAGGACCTGGTTATATCCAGGACGTTAATTTGAAAACTTAGTTTGCGTCAATCCTTTATTAATATCTCATGCTTTTTAAGAAAAACATCGATCAATCAATTTGAATTAACTTCTAAGTTTTAGGACCTGGTTATATCCAGGATACAACTTAGTTCGCGTTAATCCTTTATTAATATCTCGTGCTTTTTAAGAAAAACATCGTTCAATCAATTTGAATTAACTTCTAAGTTTTTTGGACGACCTGGTTATATCCAGGATACAACTTAGTTCGCGTTAATCCTTTATTAATATCTCATGCTTTTTAAGAAAAACATCGATCAATCAATTTGAATTAACTTCTAAGTTTTAGGACCTGGTTATATCCAGGATACAACTTAGTTCGTGTTAATCCTTTATTAATATCTCGTGCTTTTTAAGAAAAACATCGATCAATCAATTTGAATTAACTTCTAAGTTTTTTGGACGACCTGGTTATATCCAGGGCATATGCCCCCCAAGTAACTAGGGAAGGGTCTTTCGTGATTACTTAACTTTACATCCACAAACATACACAATAATGTAAAAAGATTTAATTCTTATTATTTTATAAACAAAAGACGGCCTTTCTGATTAAGCCTTACAAAGGTATCATTGATAATATTTCTTCAAATGGATAGCGTTCCAAGTTCGAGGGACTGCTTCTCCATTAAGCCGAGCTAACTTGTAAGTTCCTTCCTTTATGACCTTGGTTATTTGGTATGGCCCTTCTTAGTTCGATCCCAATACTCCGTCTTTGGGATCCTTACTGGCTAAGAAGACTCTTCTGAGGACCAAGTCGCCAACGCTAAAGGCGCGTTTTCTGACTTTTGAGTTGAAATAACGAGTGATCTTTTGTTGATAGTGCGCGAGCTGTAGCTGTGAATCTTCTTGTCTTTCATCAATCAGGTTGAGGGACGCGCAGAGCAATTCATGATTGTGGTCCTGGTCAAATGCCTGGACTTTATGCGAGGCTACCTTTACTTCGACAGGAAGGACTGCTTCACTCCCGAAAGCCAGGGAGAAAGGAGTATGACCCGTCGGCGTTCGATGTGAGGTCCGGTATGCCCACAGAACCTGGGGGAGTTGTTCTGGCCAGACTCCCTTGGCTTCATCCAGTCTTTTCTTAAGGCTTGCCTTTAGCGTCTTATTGACGGCCTCGACCTGCCCATTTTCCTGGGGATAGGCCACGAAAGAGAAACTTTTTACAATGCCGTGCCTCTCACAGAATTCGGTGAAGAGGTCGTTGTCGAACTGCATTCCATTATCTGATACGATCTTCTTTGGCAGCCCGAATCGGTAGATAATGCTCTTGACCACGAAGTCAAGGACTCTTTTTGAAGTGACTGTTGCCAAGGGCTCTGCTTCTGCCCACTTAGTGAAGTAGTCGATAGCCACCACCGCATAACGGACTCCTCCCTTTCCAGTAGGGAGGGCGCCAACCAAGTCAATTCCCCAGACCGCGAAGGGCCACGGGGACGAGATCATCTTCAGCTCGACTGGGGGAGCTCGGGCAACTGTTGCGAATCGCTAGCACTTGTAACATTTTTTGACGTAGGAGATCGAGTCCTTTGACAGAGTGGGCTAGTAATATCCTTGCCTTAAGATCTTTAGGGCCAAGCTTTGCCCCCCAGTGTGATCTCCGCAAAAGCCCTCGTGCACTTCCTGCAAAATGGTATTCGCTTCGCTTGGCAGGACGCATCGTAGGAGAGGTAAGGAGTGTCCACGCCGGTATAATATCCCATCTACCACTGTGTATCTTGGAGATTGGTAAAGCACTCGCCTTGCATCATTTCGCTCTTCGGGTAACTTTCCTGCTGTGAGATATTCGAGGATGGGGGTCATCTAGGTCGGTTTGACGTCGATCATCTCGACCTCCGTCCCGACTCCCTCTATGCTGGGTTTCTCCAAGAACTCTACCAGCACTAACCCCAAACTCTCCGCCTCCCCGGAGGTAGCGAGCTTTGCGAGGGCGTCTGCGTTGGCATTCTGCTCTCGCGGTATCTGCTCGATTGAGCCACGCTCAAATGCAGACAGCTCGCTTTTTACCTTGGCCAGGTAAGCAGCCATCTTGGTTCCCCGTGCTTGGTATTCACCTAGTACTTGGTTTACCACGAGCTGGGAATTGTTGTAACACTGAACGGATCTGGCTTTCAGCTCCTGGGCCACCCTTAGCCCGGCCAGTAAAGCTTCGTATTCAGCCTTGTTGTTGGATGCTTTGAATCCGAATCTCAACGCCGAGTGGAATCGATGTCCTTCTGGGGATATCAAAATGATTCCAGCTCCGAAGCCGTTCTCGTTAGACGAGCCATCTATGAAGACCTTCCATGAGGCCTGGACTAAGGAGGCTTGGGCTATGGCGGTCTGGGTTGAATCTTCCACAGGATCTTCTTGGAATCCTGTGCATTCTGCCACAAAAATCAGCCAGGGCCTGGCTTTTTATTGCAGTTCGCGGTGTGTACAAAATCTCGAACTGGCTGAGCTCAATAGCCCACTTCAGCAAACGTCCCGATGCTTCAGGATTTTGCAAAACCTGCCTTAAAGGCTGATCGGTTATAACGTATATTGAGTGGGACTGGAAATACGGCCTGAGTTTTCGGGAGGCCGTAATGAGATAGAAAGCCATCTTTTCCATCAACGGATACCGAGACTCGGCTCCGAGAAGCCTCTTACTGATGTAATAGACTGGCTTCTGAGACCGGTCTTCTTCTCAGACTAATACAGCACTAGCTGCATCTTTCATGACAGCTAGGTAAAGGAAAAGAGGCTCTCCTGCCATTGGTTTGGACAATACGGGCGACTCAGCTAAATGTGCTTTCAGGTCGAGGAAGGCACGTTCGCACTCCTCGGTCCACTCGAACTTCTTATTCCCCCGGAGCAGGTTGTAGAATGGCAAACACTTGTCGGTAGATTTAGAAATAAACCGATTAAGGGCCGCCACCCTTCCTATCAGGCCTTGGACATCCTTTCACGACCGAGGTGAGGGCAGCTCGAGCAACGACTTGACCCTATCGGGGTTTGCCTCGATTCCTCTGGTATTGACAATGAAACCCAGGAATTTTCTAGATGCGACCCCGAAAGTGCACTTCTGCAGATTAAGCCTCATGTCGTCTTCTCTCAGTATCTTAAAGCATTCCTCCAGGTCGGAAACATGGCTACCGGCAGTTTTTGACTTGAACAGCATGTCGTCAACGTACACTTCCATGTTTTTCCCGATCTGGTTGGCAAACATCCTATTTACCAACCTCTGGTATGTAGCTCTGGCATTCTTCAACCCGAAGGGCATGACCTTGTAACAATAAATGTTAGTTGGGGTCATGAAGCTAGTGTGTTCCTGATCTGCTGGGTTCATAGCGATATGATTATAGCCCGAATACACATCCATAAAGGGCATGAGCTCGTGCCCCGCCGTGGCATCTACCAATTGTTCGATCCTCAGCAGGGGGAAGCAATCTTTGGGGCAGGCATTGTTCAGATCGGAGAAGTCGATGCAGGTCTGCCATTTCCCGTTGGGCTTCGGGACCAACACAGGATTGGCGACCCAAACCGGGAACTTAGCTTCGCGGATAAAGCCGCACTTTAAGAGCCGGGCTACTTTCTCTTCTAGGGCTTCAGCTCGGGTTGTTCCTAGGCGCCTCTGTCTCTGGGATTTCGCATGCACGCTTTTATCCAAGTGGAGGGTGTGCATGATGACGCTCGAACTGATCCCCACCATGTCTTCGTGAGTTCTTGCGAACACGTCCAAGTTCTCCTGGAGGAACTTAATCAGCTCTGCCTTCCTTTCGTCACATAGATTCTTCCCGAGCTTTACCATCCGCGAAGGATTTTGCGGATCGATATTTACTTCCTCGAGCTCTTTGATAGCTTGGAGCTCGGATTTATCCTCGCCTATTCTAGGGTCGATATCATCACTTAAGATAATATTTTCCCCTCCGGCATTCTAAGGTTTTTCAATCTCAGGATTAGGCACAAGTTCGTGAGATTCCTCATCTCTGCCCTGGACGGTCATCGTTAACTGCCCGGGTTTTAATTTTCCCTTCATAGAAATGTTGTAGCATTCCCTAGCAGCAAGTTGATCGCCATGGACCGTGCATATCCCCGAGGAAGAGGGGAATTTTAACGCGAGGTGGTGGATGGAGGTAATGGCTTCAAAGGCTATTTGCGTAGGTCGACCCAAAATGGCATTGTACGCAGCGGGACAATCGATGACCACAAACTCGAGGAGTTTTGAGACTGTCCGAGGTCCCTCTCCCAAGGTGATCACCAGCTCGATCGTTCCTATTGCCATCGATCCTTCTCCAGAGAATCCGTATAGCATCATGGAGGTGGCTTTCAGCTCGGTGACAAGCAAACCCATCTTCTCCAGCGTAGACCAGAACAGTAGGTTTACCGAGCTTCCATTATCGACCAGCACTCTCCTAACCCTTCGATTAGCGAGTTGACCGACTACGACCAGAGGGTCGTTATGAGGGAACTAGACGTGACTGACATCTTCTTCAGTAAATATGATGGGTTGCCTCTCCAATCGTTGCTGCTTTGGTAGATGCTGCTCAGGGACGAACTCCACTCCATTATGAACCTTAAGTTCATTGATGCATCTCATTTGGGCACCTCTGCTCGTGCCAGCCAGATGGGGACCTCCAGAGATCATGGAGATCTCCATTCCTATCATGGGAGGAGGGACGTCCTGATCTACCCGAGACCTGGGCTGACTGATCGAGACTTCCGGAGCTAGATAGCCTGCGGGAACTCTATTCCGCGCATACTGAGCCAAGGGTCTGGCTCTGATGAGAGTCTCGATCTCATCCTTCAGGTGCCTACAATCATCGGTATTGTGGCCAATGTCATTATGGAACCGAAAAAACTTGGAAGAGTCTCGCTTACCCTTCTGGTGCTTCAATGATTCCGGCTTCTTCCAGGGGAGGTGAGCAAAATTTGCTAGGAAGATGTTCTCCCTAGAGTGAGTGAGCTCGGTATAACTCGCGTAGACCAGCTTAAATTTTTCTACGGACTTGTTCTTCTTTGGGCTGTGCTGGTTGCCCTCGCTGCTCCCCTTTCTCTTGCCTCCACGAAACTGGTTATTTTGTCTAACGGTTTGGGTCGCTGCCACGACGTCCGTTCCCACTCCAGCTGGCTGTTCAGGGGCCTGGCTGGTTCCCACGGCTGATGCCCGTGCCTCCTCCAGGTTTATCCATCCTTGGGCCCTATTTAGGAATTCATTTACAGTGTTGACTCAAGGTGGATGGAAATATTAAACACCTCAGCTCGGGACCAATGTTGTGGGCCATCATCAAGGTATTGAACATACCCAGATGATCTGACGAATCCCCGTCTCCGTTGAATTTGGACAAGTGCGGCATACGGAAACCAGGTGGATATGTCGTTGCTGCTATGCTGGGGGCGAAGAGCTCAAGTTCGTCCCCTGAATCATACTCATCTTTTTCTTTTTCTGATAAGAGCTTCCTCATCAATTCCTCCATCTGAGCCAGACGCTCAAGGGTTTTGTCCTGACTTCCTTGGTTGTTCCGGGGCTGTTCAACAGCTCCAGATCCATTGTACGCGTTTGGTGGGTTATTGTCCCTCCTATCTTTAGATAGGTTATATGGGACGTTCCCGCTGTCACGTACTTCGGACAGGTCTTCCCTTTGGCGAGCACGGCTGCCGTTTCCCACTGGGTCTCCCCTTTGAGAGTTTAGACGATCTCGGAGGTCGCCCCTAGGGGCGGCCTGAGGACTTTGCGCCGAGCTCAAGTGTTGGCGCAGGTCTCCGCTGGAGAGGTCACTTTGACGGCGTCCGGTCCAATAGCTCCCATTTGAGAAGCTTGGAGCCCACCTCTGGGGGTGAGGATCCGGGACTTCTCTGAGCGCCCGGCTACGATGGGAAGGCCCGACGGAAGGAGGATTTCTCCTACTGCTCCCATGAGTCGGAATGTCTCAAACTGGCCGGGGAGGAGACGGGTATCTTATTGGTGAAGGAGGATGCCTGACCGGGGATGCAATCCTAGTCCCGTCAGGGCAGATCAAGTTAAGTCACGGCCGCTCCGCTCTACCATCCTCCGCGTCCTGTGCTTGGCGGTCTGAGCGGGGTGCAGGACGGCTGGTCAGGGTGGGCTGTCATTGTGAGCCCTCCCCGGATCTCCTTCGCGAGCTTCCTCGAGCCCTCCTGGGTGCGCTTGAGGGCAGAAGTGAGCTGGGAGTTGAGGTCCGGACCGATCGGCTGTACTGCTGCTCGGCCCTAGGAAGTTCCTCAAAAGTGGTTTCCCGTTGGTGCGATGTGGGAGTAGAATTTGATGTTGGGGGTCTGACCGATCGACTGGGTCTAGACCGATTACTCCGACGGGACTTATGAGTCTCACCTTGCCTCTTTCCGACGTTAGCGTCGGTAGTAAGAGGGGGTAGTTGGGCCAAAACCTCTTCAATCTGCTGGTTAACTTTCGCCAACTGAATCCTCAACTAAGCATTTTCCATTTCTACCACCATGTAGAAATCTAGGTTCGGATTAGGCGGTCGGGGAGCCGAACTTCCAGTGTCGTCTTAGCCTATTGGCTGCTTGCTCAGCCGCTGCTGGACCTCAGGGTTCCGTTCATCGAACATGGCGGCATGATGGGCCTCCTGCCCATCACGTTGGTCCGCCTCATTACCATGTCTTGAGCGAGTGACTACCATGGTTGGGTATTTGCGATAGCACCAATCTAACAGCCTCTCAATGAAAGCACCAAACTATTGACGCGGTTCTTCGGCAATAGATAATTAATAGAATAAAGAGTGGGATTAGTGCTAAATAATGAACCGTAATAGATGAATGATCTCAAAGTAAAATGATAACACGAATGCTTTTTTAGGTGGTTCAAAGGTTAAAATCCTTCTAGTCCACCAGCCAATATTATTGATATCTCTCTGATATTCTTTACAGGGTATTTCCTTACAAATTAGAATCCAACCCCTTGCAACTCCCAGGGTCTCCATATTTATAGGGAGAGGGCACCTGGGGGTTGGCAAGGGAGGTCATCTCGTGACCTTCTTACCCATCATGTCACTTCTGTGACATTCATGATTAATTCCTAAAACCTGACAATGAAGTGTGGTCTAATCAATAGGAAAGGGGGATAATGGGCCGCACGGCCCAACCCAGTCGTGGGTGCCTGAACACGCACGTTTAGGCTGCGTGTCCGAGAATTCAGGGATGGATCAAACATGTGATGTCTGATATATGCACGTTTACATTGCGTGGTTGACTTTATAAAAGGTTAGAGGTGCCAACTCAAGCTCGTACCCCGAGCTTGACGTAGCCTTAGCCCATGGTGTCCATACTTCTAACCCGACTCCTTAGTAATCTCATTAAGCCTTTGGTTACCTCGAGCTAAAGAGGTAGGATCTTGTAATAGCAGCTCCGGGTACATGGCATCCACGTGGCTGATATAATTATGCCCTCTCTCAGCTCACTAATAGCCCGTTGATAAATAGGGCATACAATGTTCATTAGTTATTTTGACAATGTTAGATTTCAAAAGATAGATAATTATAGGTCAAATTCTACTAGACTTACCCCTACGGTGACTACTAGGACTAAATCTATGATTATTGAAACTGTGGGTCTAGCTCATAAAATAAGAGATTTTGTTTTCTTATTTTGATCGAATAGTAGGTTGTTAATAGTGGTGCCCATTATTAAATGAGTTTACAACTCTATTTAACTAGTGGTATTTTTTACTCTCGCCAACCGGGACAAGGATATCATAGATTAGTTAAAAACCTAAAGAAATAGAGATATGATTGTTTTTGGTATTTTTTCTCATATCTTACATATTTTTGGTATATCTTGTGCTATTTCTTGAAATTTGTGTGAATAGAAGTTTTATTGAGCAAATGTGATTAATTTCTATTTTATTGGTAATTTGTAGTTTTGAGTTATGGTTGTGTCTACTCCCATCCTTTCTCAACTTTCAATGGAGAAACTCACTGGAGAAAACTTCCTTAAATGGAAGCAAAACATCAACATTGTGTTGATAGGTGACAACTCCAAGTTCGTCATGACTGAGGAATCCCCAGAAGTTCCAGCTGAAGGAGCTACCAAGTCTGTGAGGTACAAGTATGAGCGTTGGCAGGCGGCTAATAACAAGGCGCAGTACTACATGTTGACTAGTATGGTCGACACTCTCAAGACAAAGATGGAGAATGTCGAGACAGCCTACGAAATCATGGATCAGCTCCAAGACATGTTTGGTGCCAAGTCAGCGCAGACTCGTTTTGAGGCCACCAAGAAATATGCCAATGCTCGAATGGCACCTTCTCAACATGTTCGTGATCACCTGATCAAGATGACAAACTACTTTCAGGAAGCTGAACTACACTGAGTCATAATAGATGAGGAAACTCAAGTTGGCTTAATCCTCAACAGTCATTCTCCAACTTTCCTTCCATTCACCACCAACTATGTGTTGAATAAACTCAACTATGGTCTGACGCAGGTCATGAATGAGCTTCAGACTTTTGAGTCTATCATGGGTGGACCTAGTAAGGGAGGAGAAAAGAAGACAACTACTACTACTGCTGCTGATCCAGTGTGAGCTGAAGCTAACCAAGCTTCGTCTTCAAAAGCTGAAAACAAGAGGAAAGGTGGGCGAAACAACAACCCCAAGGCTGCAAAGGCGAGTGCACAACCAAGTGCATAGACGCCTAAGGGGAAAAACAAGAAAGGTAAAGGTAAATGTTTTCACTGCAAAGAGAATGGGCATTGGAAACAGGATTGCCCCAAGTTTCTAGCAGATAAAAACAAAGGTAATGATTATAGTTCATTTATCTTGGAAACATGTGTTTTAGAGAATGATAACTCTGTTTGGAATATTGATTCTGGATCTATTAACCATGTTTGTAACTCTTTACAGCTTCTTGAATCGTGGGAGGAAGTGAACAAAGGCGGCTTAAAGCTTAGAGTTGGGAACGGAGCGTTCGTTGCGGTCCAAGCTAGAGGAAGAGCTCGTCTGAAGTTTGGAAATAAATTTTTAATTTTAAAAGATGTATTTTTTATTCCAGATTTTAGTAGAAATTTAATTTCAGTTTCCATGTTGCAATTAGAACGATTTGTTATGACTTTCACAAGTTTTAAAATATATATTTCTTTCAATGGATCACAATTGTGTATTGCATGTTTGGAAAATGGGCTTTATATTCTGCGACCAAACGAACCCCTCACTCTTAATAATGATTTATTCAAAGTAGCTAAACCTAGGACCAATAAACGTCAAAAGACCAATAACAATAATATGACGTATTTATGGCACTTGAGACTAGGTCACATTGGCTATGATAGGATTCAAAGACTTACAAAGGACGGACCTTTGAGGGAACTCACCTTAGGTGAATTACCTGTATGTGAATCTTGTCTAGAAGGCAAACTGACCAAGCGTCCATTCTCTGCAAAGGGTGATAAGGCCAAAGAACCACTTGGTCTTGTGCATTCAGATGTTTGTGGACCTTTGAATGTACAAGCCATGGGTGGTTTTGAGTATTTCTTCACTTTCATTGATGATTACTCTAGATACTCATGTATATACCTAATGCATAGGAAATCAGAAACATTTTCAAAGTTTCAGGAACTCTTAGCAATGGCTCAGAACTAATTAGGTAAAATGTTAAAGAGCTTGCGATCTGATAGGGGTGAAGAATATTTGGATATGCAGTTCCAAGATTATTTAACTGAACTTGGGATTTTATCACAACTTACTGCCCCAGGTACTCCGCAACAAAATGGTGTAGCAGAACGCCGGAACAGAACTTTATTGGAAATGGTTAGATGCATGCTTAGTTACTCAACTCTACCAACTTCGTTCTAGGGACGTGCAATTGAAACCATGAACGACATTCTCAATGTCATTCCGTCAAAATCAATCCCCCAAACACCTTTAGAATGCTGGAATGGTCGTGAACCTAATTTACGCCATTATAGAATTTGGGGGTGTCCCGCTCACGTCCTGAGGAAAAAGGAGGGAAAGCTAGAACCGCGAACTGAAGTTTGCATGTTTGTTGGCTATTCTAAAGGTACTCGGGGTGGACTTTTCTATAGTCATTCAGAAAAGAAAATGTTTACTTCTACAAATGCTACTTTTCTGGAAAATGACTATGTCCATAAATTTAAACCTCGCAGCAAATTAGTTTTAGAGAAGATGGTTAAAGAATTGACTCCAACCAATTTTCCATCGTCATCAACGCGAGTTGGTGATGAAATTCCCACTCTTCATGTACAACCGACGCAAGTCGATTTAAATAAAGAAAGTACCATTATTCCTGAGCAAACATTCACAGAGCCTCATCGTAGTGGCAAGGTTTCTAGGAACCTAGTTCGCTATGGTTTGGATGGTGAAGCCAATATGGTTGTTGGTGACACTAGTGATGATGATTCGTTGTCTTTCAAACAGGCAATGGCTAGCCCTGAAAGGGAACTATGGCTCGAAGCCATAAAACAGGAAATGGAGTCCATGTACTCAAATTTCGTCTGGGATCTTGTGGAAGCACCTAGTGACTTTAGGGCCATTGGGTGCAAGTGGATCTACAAGAAGAAACAAGGTGTTGCTGGAAATATCGAGACTTATAAAGCTCGATTAGTGGAAAAGGGTTATACCCAAAGAGAAGGCATGGACTATGAGGAAACTTTTAGTCTGGTAGCCATGCTCAAATCCATTCGCATCCTCCTCTCCATAGCAGCCGCTCTCGACTATGAGATCTGGCAAATGGATGTTAAGATAGCTTTTCTTAATAGAAAGCTTGACAAAGTCATTTATATGGATCAGCCAGAAGGATTTAAAGTATATGGACAAGAAGGAAAAGTTTGCAAGTTGAATAGGTCCATTTATGGACTTAAGCAAGCTTCTCGTTCCTGGAATCTTAGGTTTGATGAAATAATCAAAACATATGGCTTTGAACAAAATATTGATGAGCCCTGTGTTTACCAACTAAGGGCAAATCAAATAGTAGTATTTCTGGTTCTTTATGTAGATGATATCTTACTCATTGGAAACAATGTTAAGAAATTATCAGATGTGAAGAATTGGCTGAGCACTCAATTCCAGATGAAGGATTTGGGTAAAGCAAGTTATGTTCTAGGTATCCAGATCATCAGGGATAGAAAGAACAGACTTGTAGCTCTATCTCAATCAACTTACATAGATAAAGTGCTTGAACGTTTCTCAATGACAAATTCCAAGAAAGGGCATCTACCGTTCTGCCATGGAATTCATCTTTCAAAGAAGCAGTCTCCCCAAACTCCTGAAGAGGAAGATGCAATGAGAAAAGTTCCTTACGCATCTGCAGTTGGAAGTCTGATGTATGCCATGTTGTGCACTAGACCAGATATCTACTATGCAGTGGAAGTAGTGAGCAGGTATCAATCAAACCCAGGACCGAAACATTGGATAGCAGTTAAGCATATCCTAAAGTATTTGAGACGGACTAGGGATTACATGTTAGTCTACAAGGGTGGTGTTCTGAACCCTGTAGGCTACACCGATTCAGATTTTCAGACTGATGTCGATGACAGGAAGTCTACTTCTGGAATGGTGTTTACTCTTGGGGGTGGAGCTGTGATATGGAGAAGCGTAAATCAGTCTGCAATCTCAGATTCTACCATGGAGACTAAGTACATAGTCGCGTCAGAAGCAGCTAAGGAAATAGTCTGGCTAAAGAAGTTCTATTCGGATCTTGGTGTTATTCCAGAAATGGATAAACCGCTTGTGTTGTTTTGTGACAATACAGGAGCGATAGCCAACTCGAAAGAACCTCAAAGTCATAAGAGGAGTAAGCATATAGAAAGGAAGTATCACATTATTCGAGAATATGTGGCCAGGGGAGATGTGAAGGTTATAAAGATTGCAACTGAAGACAATCTTGTGGATCCGTTTACAAAGACACTTCCAGAAGCTACATTTGATAAGCATATCAAGGAAATGGGATTAGTAGAATTAAGGCATTAGTTTCAATTAGTACAAGTGGGAGTTTGTTGGGGTTTTATGCCCTAATTGAAACATAAATTCTTTGTAATCTCATTTTATTATCAATAAAAGAATAGAAATCATTTTTTGACTTGGTCAATCACTTTGCTCACATGTTTTATTTTCCTGATTATTTGTTTAATATAAACTTCTATTAAATTCCGAGCATATAGCTAATCTTATTTATAGTGACGTAATCACAGTGGAATATAAATATGATTATATGTTCAAAATAAGTTAGTCCTAAGATTAGTCAGTGCACCGGATTTACACTGACTTGCCAATCTACGATATGATCTACTTACACATTACAGTGTTATGTTATTTCCATAACATTAGCAAAGTAGATAAGATCGGATGTATTTGTTACATCGGACAGGACCGATATTGACAGTTGATAAGATAAGTAAACATACCGTTATTATCTATTCTAGTCATATCATATAGTTTACCATAGGTCAATTCAATCTCAATTCTGAGTGGTTAGTATTCTAACTGATTGTATTATTTGAGTTCTTTGACTTCTTAGCTACTAGCTTACCCTACGGACTAGCCCATACTTACATCTTGGGAACTCGGTAGTATAATTGAGTGGGAGTGTTAATCATAGATATGAACATCTATAGCTTCTGATGAAGAAGTGAAACGATGGTTTCCTTTTAGTTTGGTTCAAGGTGTTAAATGATAGAGATATCATTTCAGTAATTAAATTAGTTTACTAAACTATCATTTACAAGGAACTAAGTGTTTTAAGGATAAAATACAATGAGGGGTAAAACGGTTTTTTAGTCATATCTCATTGTAGACCGTCTATAGAGGATTGAGTGACAATTGTGGTTGTAACAATGGATAATTAATAGCATATCTATATTTGTTATAGAGCGTTCTATGAATTCAAGAGTGCAATTCGGAGTCTTTAGTGGAGTCACGAGGAATTAATAAGTTAGTAAATTTATTTGTTAGATTTATGATAACTTATTGGAGCTCGATTTCATAAGCCCATGGTCCCCATTGTACCTTGGATAAAATCATCTAGATAGTCTTAATTAATTGATTTAATTATCAAAGTTGACCAGGTCAATTTTGGATAGTTTCACAGAGTTGTGTAATTTTAAGAAGAAAAGAGAAATCATGGCAAATTTATTAATTAAGATAAATTGGTATCTAAATTAATAAATAAGTTTAAATCAAGGTTCAAATTATAAATAATTAATTTGATGAAGGATTTAAATAATTATTTAATTAATTAAATCAATAGAAAATAATTCAAGCCTTGATTTTAAGTCCAATGGGCTTATAATCAAATGGGAAATTTCACGGGCCTAAAGCCCATGATAATTTCGACCTAGGGCTTTAAAATGGCTATTATTTTATTGATTTTTTAATTAAATTAAATGGCCAAATTGAGTCTATAAAAGGAGTGCTTAGAGAGAAGTCAAAAGATAAGTTTAATCACTGGTTTTCTGATAGTTTTAGATTCTCTCTAAACACAAGTCATTTTCTAAGCCTCTTTGTTATTTTCTCTTCTTCTCTCTATATCTATCTCATGTGTTGAGAATTGCCCACACTAGTCTAGCTGATTCTAAGGATACATTGGAATATTGTGAAGAAAATAGAAGATCGGTTCTGTTTCTTGATAATACTCTGCGACAGAGAGGATACAAGAGTTTGAAAAACTAAAGGAAGGACTCTTTAATTCCGCTGGGTATACTATAAGTATTCTATTCATTGTTTCTCTTTGAATTCAATTTTAGAAACATGTTTTAGGCTATCTCGTATTAATTTGTTTAATATTATATATACATGAAAATAAATAAAGATCTTGTATAAGTTTTCCTAACAGAGCATATCATCCACATATATTAGTAGATAGATAGCTTCAGCTTTCTCTAAGTCCTTATAATACAAGCATACATCAAAGTTGGACTTTGTGAACCCAAGTGAGGTAATAAACATATCGAATCTCTTATTCCATTGCCGAGGAGATTGTTTCAACCCATAAAGTGACTTCTTAAGTTGACACACTAGATCTTTCCCTGGTTTCTCCACCTTGAATCCTTCCAGTTGTTCCATAAAACTAGTTTCTTCAAGTTTCCTATGTAAAAACGTTGTCTTTACATCCATTTGCTCCACCTCAAAATCATGAATGGTAGCTAATGAGAGTAAAATTTTGATTTTTTTAAACTTAGCCATAGGTGAGAATATGTCAGTATATTCCACTCCTTCCTCTTGAGTGAACCCTTTTGCAACAACTCTTGCTTTGTACCTGGCTGATTCCTCACTTGAAATGCCTTCTTTCATTTTGAAAATCCATTTGCATGAAACAATCTTCTTCTTTGTTGGTCTTTCCACCAAATCCCATGTTTTGTTCTACCTAAGAGAATGCATTTCCTCTTACATGGTTGCTTTCCATTTATTTGACTCTTTGCTAATTAATGCTTCTTTAACAGTTGCTGGTTCTTGAGTATTTTATGTCATAATAGCTATGTTCAATGGAAGTGCAACCAAATCCACTTCATCTCCAAATCTGGTTACTGGCTTGATCTCTCTCTTGGCTCTGTCTCTACCCAATTGGTAATCAACTAAAGGATGCATGTGATATGATGTTGTAGTATTTTCAATCTCAGCACTTGAACTCGAACTCCTAGTATCATCTGTCAAACCTTTGGTTTCATCTATCAAACCACTAGATTCATCTTGTTCATTCTCAGATGCAACAATTCTGGGAAATTGAACTTCAAATTCAATCATCTCACCATTACTATCATTTATACCTGCATCATGAACAGAATCTCCATTCACTTTGTTTAAGTGTGGAAAGTTAGTCTCATCAAATACCACATCCCTACTTATAATGACCTTAAAGTGATAGTCTTCTAGAGAGCACAACCTATATCCTTAGCACCTTCTGGATATCCTAGGAAAAAGCATTTGACAGATCTTGACTCCAATTTATCACCTCTTTTATATGCATAAGCTACACATCTAAAGGATCTAAGGTGACAAACTTGGTTTCTTATTAGTCCACAATTCCTCAGGTGTTTTTAAATCAATTTTTCTATTTGGGCTTCTATTAACAAGATAGCAAGCAGTTGCTAAGGCCTCACCCCCAAAATCTTTTTGACAAACAAGCCCCTAAAATTAAGCATCTAACCTTGTTTAAAAGAGTTCTATTTATTCTCTCATGTAACGTCCTCCTAATCCAGGGCTGTTACACTGTGTGTTTTAAACTATGTTAGACTTGTTAATCAAGTCATTTGGTTATAAACGTGTAATTAAGTTTAACGTCAAGGGTTAGGGTTAAAAATTTAGGTGAAAAGAACTGGTGACTTTTATTTAAAAAGTTTCGTACGTACATGGGATCCCAAAATATTACAAACAAACATTAAAAGGGTGTATATACATCAAAATTATAGCCGGTCGACCTAAGCGGCAAAATTAAGGCTACAACCCTAGTTCCTCTGAGACATCCTTGGTCATGGTGGAAGAGCAGCCGCATATGTACACGTCGCCACCGAAGCTCTCAAACTCATGGTTTGTTAAGCTTTCCTTTTCCCTTACCTGCACCACGAAGCACCCGTGAGCCAAGGCTCAGGAAGAAAACTAAAACATGTGCATGAACAGAGAATATAGATTTCCAAATACTTATCTAGTATGTCCAGCAGTAATAACCTACTCATACAGGCATACAATTACAAATAAATGGTCATTGGACCATTCTGGGGCCGCTACCCTAACTAGTTAACCATAAAGTCAACCCCGGGGCCCTTTGCCCAAGCTAAGTGACCATAGAGTCACCTGAGGCCCTCGCCCTTAGCTCTGGGTAACTAGCCATAGAGCTAGCCAAATGCCTTGTTTTCCAACAACCATTGGATCGACCAATGTAGTAGTATGCTATTGATTTGGACCTAAGCCTTTAGACCAGCGCACAGCGCGCTATTGCCGTCCTTGACTAATAAGTCAAGCCCTGAACCAGGTATTCACAAATAGATACAAAAACATATACAGATAAGCATACTTCAACAATACAAGCATGCATACATATTAATCACAATATATCATCAAGAAATCACAAACATAGTAATAACCATGCTCCTTAACAGGGCCAAGCCTAGCTACACAAATCATGCAAACAATCATGTAACACTTAGTCAGGTATAGAATATTCTAGTATGTTCAATCAACAAGCGAAACAATAACTTAAACATAATCATTCTCAGGGGCCAAAGCCCTATTCATAAATATTATTAACAGTCGGGCCAAGCCCTAATCACATATATCACGTATTGGGTGTAGTTTTCTTACCTCAAGTTCGAGTATAGCGTAAATAAGAACGACCCTCAAGCACGATCCCAGTTTCAAGCCCCTAAAAATAACCTAGTCATAACCATAATGTAGGATTCCATCAATAACGAGCAAATAAAGGCTTTCGGACCGAGTCCTAGCCTTTACGGCCTCGAATTCTACTAAACCAGGTAGTAAAATCGATCCCGAGCCCTTAGGGTTGAGTTCCCACACTCAAAAACCCTTCCGGGGCTCAAAACCCCTTAAGCACCGCAGCCCCAGGAACCTGCACCGCGACCCGCCCAAGTCAATGGCCTCAGCCTCCTTTCTCACTGAACAGGCGATGCAGGACACCTTCGAGTCAGGCACCCTCCTTGGCCCTTGGGTTCAAGGGGGTCGCGGCACCCCAAGAACAAGGTCGCGCCTCGCCCCCACGAACCCACAAATTCTCTGGTTTTTCTTCAGCCAACTCAATCAAAACCATCCCAACTCAATTCTAAAACCACAATTTAATCCCCATAACAACTTTAATATCTTACCAGCAACAAAACCCAACTAAAAACTAAATTAAAGACCCACCAAAATCCAAAATCTCATACTTGAGCCACAAGCTCAAGAACACCTCAAAGCTCAAGGAAAACATGGAAAATATTCAACTGGAATAGGGATTAAAGCATTACCTCTACAATGAATGATGCTCTCCTAGCCACAACCAATCCCGAATCCTAACCCAAGCCTTCAATTCCTTGGTTTCCAACCAAAATCTTCTTAACTTCTCAAGAATAAACTTAGAACGGCTAAAGGAGAAAGAGAGAGGGACATAGTCGATTGAGTAAGTGAGGTTTTAAATGTTTTCTTAAGGCTTAAGTTTACTTAAGCTAATCCCGAGGCTCAGGGTACCAAAAATGTCCCTGAGGGAAAAATGGTCAAAATCCCCAGTATTCCCTCCTAATCTCACTAACTCCAATTATATCATCAATTATTCATTCCCATTACCCAATAACCTAATACTATGCTCAATACTTGAAATACCCCTTGACTCACCCCGAGTCGAGTATTAGGTCCCGTTGTGAATTTCTCGCTAACTTGCTCCCTAGGATCGTCTCGTGTCGAGTAACCCAAGTAAACCCACATAATAATGTGGTCTCTCACATATATGCACATATATACAATTATGCCCACAACATGCCAAATTATGAAAATTGTCCTTCTAATAAGAAACCACGTGCATATTTAATACTCCTAAACATGCATATCTAGTTACATTATCATATAACTCACATAATCATATACAAATATATCAAATAAACATATAATTCCATATATTTCCATTCTGGCCCCCTAATCAAGGCCCTAAGCCTTATTAGGTCATTTGGGACGTTACATCTCAGCTACACCATTTTGTTGAGGGGTATGTATAGTTGTTCTATGTCTTTCTATACTCGATTCTTTACATAACAAATTAAAATCATGGTTTATAAACTCTAGACCATTATCTATTCTTAAAACTTTAACTCTTTGTCCAGTTTGATTTTCAACAAGTAATTTCCATTCTTTAAACTTAGTTATGCATTCAAATTGTTCCTTTAATAGATACACCTTAATCTTATGGCTATAGTCATCTAAAATAGAGAGAAAATACATCTTTCCACCATGAGTTGAAACACGGCTTGCACCCCATAGATCTGCATGGACACAGTCAAGAATTAGTTTTGATTTGTGCTTGCTGAGTTTGAACTTCAGTCTATGTTGTTTCCCTCTTATGCATGTCTCACAAAATTTTAGAATCCCCGATTTATGTTTCTCCAATAAACCTTATTTATACAGATTTATACAGCTCTTGCAATCCTTGTTCACTAATGTGGCCCATTCTCACATGCCACAATTCAGTAAGTTCATAAACTTGCTTTACAACAACAGCTTCTCCTTTCAAGATAGCTTTTCCTGCCAAAAAATACAAACCATTTCTCTTAATTACTTTCATAATAATAAGGGAGCCTTTACTTGCTCTGAGAACTCCATGTTTGGATTTGCACTCAAGCCCTTCATCATCAAATGTTCCAAGTGAGATCAAATTTCTCCTCAAATCTGGAACATGTCTAACATTCTCAAGTATTCTTACTGTTCCATCAAAGTGCTCTATTGCTATTGAGCCAATTCCTTCAACCAAGCATGATTGATTGTTTCCCATCAAAACTCTCCCTTTATGAGCTTTATATTCAAAGAACCACTCTCTAATTGGACACATGTGGTAAGTACATCCGGAATCCATTATCCAATCATCTGAGTTCCCATCATTTGAGATTGAATATAATTCCCCATCTGAGTCTTCATTCTCCTTAGCTATAGATGTTGAAACTTGGTTTGAATTCTCCTTCATTTGCTTCTTTAATTCCCAACAAAATCTCTTGATGTGTCCAACCTTTCCACAGTTGAAAATTTTCTTTAGTTCACGCCCCCTGGACTTTGATCTTGTTGTAGACTTCCACCTTAGCCTACTATGATCTCTTGGCTTGCCGAAATCTCTCCCTCTTAGTTCTTTCTTGAAGGGTCTTCCTCTTGTTAAAAACACCTCTTCTTTGTTCTTCTCTTTTTCTAGTTGCAACTCAAATTCTTTAGCTTTGACAACACCAAGAACATTTTCAAGGGATATTGATTCGCGCCCATACTTCATGGCTGACTTCACCTCTCTGTAAGATTCAGGTAAAGCCTGCAACAAAATCACAGCTTGAGATTCCTCATCAATTTTAAAATCAATATTAGACAAGCCAAGTATTATTTGATTAAAAATGCCAATGTTAGCATCAAGGGGTAGGGATGGATTCAATTTGAATCAATGTAACTGTTCAAGTAAATTGATCTTGTTTGACACAGAAGGTGTCATATACAGCTGCTCTAATTTCTCTCAAACACCAAAGGCAGTCTTCTCGGATTGCACTTTTCTGATGAAATTTTCTGACAAATGAAGGATGATCATGTAATAGGCTAACTCCTGCAATTCTTCAAGTTCATTATCCTTGTCGTCATACTTTTCCTTCAGTTTCTTTTGATCACCAATAACCTTGGAAAGTTTCTGATGAACAAGTAGCCCCTTCAACTTTTCTCTCCACAAACTGAAATCACCACTACCATCAAACTTCTCTAGTTTAAGCTTTGATGTTGCCGTGAGTTCTTGATCAATCTTGGTTGAGTCTTGACAAGCTTTTCTTTAAGAATCAAAATCTGGCTCTGATTTGTTGATGTAAATTCAACACCAAGACTCATAGATGCAACAAATCTGGAAAACTCTAATATAAACTATCTTTGTTGATTGTAGATTCAACACCAAAACTCACAAATGCAACAAATCTGGAAAAACATAAATGCAAACAAGAACTTAATTCAAACAGATAGAGGGCAAAGAGAAATGGAAAAAAAATAATGGAAAGAACACACTGAAGTTATCCTAGTTCAACAACAATTTGTTGCCTACATCCAGTAGAGCTAGTCCACTATATAGATCAGATTACAAGCCTAATCACAGAGATTTCAACTCTTCTTTGAGCAACTATTTCTTGAGTACAAAACTCAGCCAATGCTTCTCTTAAACCATACACCTTAAATCTCACACAATACATCAAGAACTCTCAAACACTCAGAAGAAACTCTCTCCTCACATATACAAATCTCTATCTCAGCTTTCTCAAAATGAATTACCTCTTACAAATGAAATAAATGACTAACTTATATAGCCACTTGGCACCTAGACAACTAAATATTATTACAACTAAATAATAGTTGTTAGACTTGTTATAAACAAATGAAAAGTTGTGAGAATTAATCCACAATATTTACAACAAAAAAATAAGAATATTATCTCAAAGTAGAACTCGTACATTTACAAAAGCTTTCACTCCGTCAATTCTCTTTAAGAGCTCAGGCTTCAGAATGTCGACTGCCAAATCGCTAGTACTCTGGTGGATGCCCTTCTTCTCACTAGGATTTGCTTCAAAGGTCGACTGGTGAGATCAAAATGAAAATTATAGAGAACGGAGTGGGTAAGAGCAAAGTCATTTCTATTTTTTACTTAGGATGATGGACGATTTTTAGACTAATAGGAGTTACTCCCCATAAAAAACTGACAAATCAATCGTTTCGATTTTGAAAAAAAAAAACATAACATTACTAATAAATTAATCAGACACCATATGTTTTAATAATACAAATAAAAAAATTTCCTTTCTTCTCCAAAATCAATACCCCTATATCCCCTGCTGACCCTAACAACATTCCCTAAACTAACACCAACAGCTACTAATATCAATTGAAGGAATCCTATCCATTTTTTCACGGCCAGGACGGAATCGCATTTCTCTATATATTAGTGAAGAAGCTACCTTTATCTCAGTGAACGTCATATATGTAGATGTTGCTTGTAATGACCTAAATTTACTAATGAGGCTTAAGGGCCTTGATTAGTGTGTCAGGGGGCATAATTGGAATATATGTGATTTAATGATTAAAAGCATGTTATATGGCTATTTGAATATTTGAGATGCATGACTATGTGTATTAGTATGCATGTAGGCCCTGATTAGGTTAGAAATGGCATAATTGTAATTTTGGCTCGTTGAGGGCATAACTGTATATAAATGTGATAAATTGTCGAGACCACATTATTATGTGGATATATTTGTAATCTGTGATTTGAGACGATCCTAGTGAGTAGGATAGCAAAAAAGTCACGGCGGGGATTCATACCCGGCTCGAGGCGAGCCAGGGGGTATTTCTGAGAATTTAAAGAATATATTGGTGTTAATTTTGACATTGAGGAATATAATTGGTGATTAATTAAGTATCGGGAAGTAAGCGGTAAATAATAGAGACACGTGAGGAATTAGCGGGAATTGGGTGAAATGGCCAAAATATCCCTAGGTGGATTAAAAGAGTTAGAATTAAAGGGGAGGGTATTGTGGTCATTTGGGCTTATAGAGGATAGGCATAACTGAGGCTTTATGCTTAGTGGAGTTTGTAGAAGGAAATAAAAGTCTGAAGGAAAGAAAAGGAAAGAAAAGAAAGAGAAAGAAGGGAAAGAAAAGCAAGGTCGGTTTAGGCTCTTCTCCACCATTTTTCTTGAGGTTTCCTGGAGCAAAGTTCAGAGGATAGCTAGATCAAGCTGAGCAATTAGGTTTCTGAGTTAATCTTGAGGAATTAGCAGGGCAACTCATTCAGTGGAGGTAAGATTTTGAGGTTTCTTCAGTTTCTGGTTCTTGGTATAGTTGTGGTTTTGAGCTGAGTTTTGATGGGGAATTCTAGGGAAATTGGAGCTGAGCTTTGAGGAGGTGAAGGCCAAGCTAGTGAGGAGGTTAACCTAAGCTAAGCTCATTCATCAGAGGTAAGGAACTTTAGTTTCAAGCTTGGTGATTTCTGGTTTTGCTGAGTTTCTGAGTTTTTGAACTCTAGGTTCAACTATGGTGAATTCTATGTTTAGGGATGCATGTGGTTGGGTTATGTGTATTTGGGATGCTTGGGATGAGTGGAGTATGCTAATAAGCTTGTTTTTAAGTTTGGTGGAATTAGAGCTTCCCGAGGGCTCGGGATTGGTCCCGAGGCTAGGTTTTGGACTTGAGGTTTGGTGATGATTTTGACCTATGGTTGTGACTAGGTGTGCGCTAGGGCTCAAGGGGGATCGTGCTCAAGGATCAAAGTGAACAAAGCTAGCGAATTTAAAGGTCAGAAAACTGCACCCGGTTATATGTTTGTGATGGGACTAAGTGCTCCCGGTATCTGTATAATATCAATGATGGTATTATGCCATGGGACTTGTGATAAACAGCCTAAGGGTGCCGTATACAATATTTGCGCACAGGGCGCGGCTTGGCCACTGGTAGCCGAGGACAGCTTAATATTCACTGAGCTCAGTTTAAGTGGACCGGAGTCAGTGGGATAAACAGATGGTGCAGCCTAAGGGCGCTAACCCTAGTTATCATCTGTGAATTGACTATTGATATGTTTGGTATGCTGAATACTTGGTTATCATAAATGCTTAAACTCTTGAGAACATGGTTATGTGATATGAGATATTGGATTGTTTGTTGATTGTTTATGCTCTGTTACTGTGTTTTCTTGATGGGCCTTGGCTCACGGGTGCTACGTGGTGCAAGTAAAGGCAAAGGCAAGTTGGACCAGTCCTGAGGTGGAGAGTTGCGGGGCTGAATGTACATAGTCAGGTGTTCAGTCGCCGTGGCCGAGGAGTGGATCAGGACAAGGAATGCCTATCAGTCTGTTTTGCCTTAGAGTGGCTAATTACAGTATTTAAACCTTGAATCTTTGTAAATGGTTTTGTTATCCAATAAATTAGCATTTGTGACGTGGCAGATAATCTCTTGACACGTGGCTAATACCTGGAAAGCGTCTGCTAGAGTATCGACCAGGAGACATAGCAGAAGCAGGACAAGCCTGTCTTTCCCACGACCAGTCTGGTCGGTGGTTCCGCTGGCAAGGCAACATTTATGGGAAGATCATTGTGAATCCCGAATTTATCTCATGCAATCTTCTGGATATCCCATTATTCAGGGGATAATATCTGTAATAATATTTTGTAACCATCCATGAGCCTATAAATAGCAAGATATAGCTCAAGGGAAGGGACTTTTAGCTTCGGAATCATAGAGATATAGAATTTCTCCTAGTAAATTTGTATTGTTTGACAGAAGTGTTGAAACTCATTGAACCCAAGTTCTCTGATCACACTTTTGGTTCCATATCAATATCATTCTAAGTGGATGTAGGTCATTACCAGATCCTGGGGCCGAACCACTATAAATTACTGTGTTTTTTTTACTTTTGTCATTACGTTATTCTCTTTACACTCGTCAATATCATTCATACTTTGACTCCGTGTCAGTTGGCTAAATCGTGGGTCAACAGGTTTTATCTTATTATTTTTGGGATCCCGTGTAAACAGAAAATGTTTATTTATAAGAAATGCAGCTTTTGAGACCAAAATTTTTTAACCCTAGTTCCACAATAGTTTCAATAACACGTTTTCAACTAAACGACTAGATTAGCAAGTCTAGCACTTTTATAAACACATAGTGTAACAGTCTTGGCTACCATGGCATTACATTGCTAATATATATATATACGTAAAAAATGTATATAATCATGTTGGTTATGATTTATAAATTATAAATATTTTTTATACAATTAAATAAATATATAATAAAAATAATAACATTAATATATATGTATAAGCATAAGAAGCCCCCTTTGTCAAAAGTTGTGAAGTCCATGAACGTCCTCCAGCATATATATATACTAATAGAGGCTTTGAATGTAGTCACGTTTTTGGCAATTTGCAAGACTGGTCACGCAAAAATATAATAAAAAAAAATTATTGTGGGGGCCACATATTAATAAAATAACAATTTCAAAAATGTACCTGAGCCTCATAAATTACTTTGACACAGTAGAAATTCAGTCTTACACGCTACTTTTGACCTGCTATAGCAGGTGACACTTATTGATTGTTTTGGCGCCAAAAGAAAAGGGCATGCTAGTGGGGCTAATATTGTAATTTTACATGTTTTTATAGGGATAAACTCATAATCTTATCTAATTTTTGGTGTGATGGTAATATATTTAATATAATATAATGAAGGTTATTCTGACGTAATATAAGACTTATGGAGTGATTTTAAGAACATATTGCGTAATGCAGGTGGACTCGTAGAGAATGTATTCCAAAGGTAATATTATTTATTAGGACGTGTAATATAGATTGTTGGAAGCTGGTGGCTTTGAAAAATGGGTCGGAGTGGAGTATGGGCTTCTACTAAATTTTAAAAGTGTCATTTTTCATGTTTTGGGCCTTATTTTTGCCATTTTCTTTAATTTATTTTCATCTTTGTTCCTTTTTCTTCATTTAAATACTTCTAAAAGTACAATTAATTCCAGCAAAATAAACTTAAATTGAATCATAATTAAATATTTCCATTTAAAAAATGTATCCCATTACAGTAATGAAAATTAGTTAAATCTTAAATGATTTTATTATTAGAGAACATAAATTTTCTAGCATTAATCAACGATGTAGTAATAGTAGAGACATTTGCTAATCATGTGTCATTTCGTACCAATTCAATGGTTGGATCACCACAAGCGATATTCCACAATCAAGAATTTCACTAGCCACATCTGATTTGTACTCACAATTCGCATCCTCCAAGTTAATCTTATATTATTTGATAACTAACTTAGGTAACCACCCACTAATTAGGTTACTAAGCATAAGATTTGACACATATCACTATGTCTAGTGTCACTAATTGTACTAACATCTTTAAATATTGTATTTAGTCACTCGAGGACCCTACTAAAACGGAAACCACACCATTGATACTCATAGTTGATAATCTTTAATCTAATGCATTATTATTTGAGAACTAACATAGGAAACTATCCTCGAATGAGGTTATTAGGTATGAAATTTGAAATGTTTGACTATGTGTTGTGTCACTAATTGTACTAACATCCCCTAATATCCCATTTAGACACTTTGGAGCCCTACTAATGAATAAACCACATCATTTGTACTCACAAATCGCAACCTCCAAGGTAATCTCTCAAAATTTGGGAACTTATTTGGTAACTTTCTACTAATTGGGTTACTAGGTATGAGATTTGAAACATTTGACTATGTCTAGAGTCACTATTTGTACTAACATCGCTTAATATCCCACTATGTCAATCGAAAGTGCTACAAATGAGGAAACCACATTATTTGTACTCATAATTCACAACATCCAGGCTAATATCTCATAATTTGAGAAATAATTTGGTAACAATTCACTAATTAGGTTACTAGTATGAGAATTGAAACATTTGACTATATCTAGTGTCTTTAATTGTATTAATATCCCCTAATATCCCACTTAGTCAATCAAAAGCCCTATCAATGAGAATACCAAATCATTTGTACTCACAAGTCGCAATCTCCAAGCTAATCTCTTGCAATTTGAAAACTAATTTGGTAACGATTAGGTTACGATGTACAAAATTTGGAACATTTGACTATGTCTAGTATTACTAATTATACTAACACCCTCTAATATCCAACTCAACAACTCGACATCATTACTAAAGAGGAAACAACATCATTTGTACTAATAATTTGCAACATCCAAGCTAATTTCTCTTAATTTGATAAATAATCTTGTAACCATTCATGGATTAGGTTACTAGGTATAAGATTTGAAACATTTGACTATGTGTATTGTCATTAACTGTACTAACATTCTCTAATATCCTACACAACCACTTGACATCCCTACTAAAAAAGAATACACATCATTTTCACTCGTAATTCGCAACATCCCACCTAATCTTTCACAATTTGGTAACAACCTATTAATTAGGTTACTAGGTATGAGTTTGAATCATTAAATTATGTCTATTGTCTCTAATTGTGTTAGCATCCCTAATATCCAGCTTAGTCAATCAAAAGTCTCACCAATGAAGATACCAAATCATTTTGTACTCACAAATTGCAATCGTAAAGCTAATCTCTCACAATTTGAAAATTAATTTGGCAACCATTGGGTTACAAGGTCCAAAAACTCAAAACATTTGACTATGTGTAGTGTCACTAATTATACTAACATTCTCTAATATCCAACTCAGCTACTCAACATCCCTACTTAATAGGGAACCACATCTTTTGTACCCATAATTCGTAACACCCAAGCTAATTTCTCTAAATTTGATAAATAATCTTGTAACCATCCATTAATTAGGTTATCGGGTCTAATATCTTACTTAGTAACTCGATAGCCACATTGTTCCAAGATCAAGACCAAGAGTGTTCTTACTTGTAGTTAGTGGTGTCCAGTGTCACTACGTGGTTACTAGGTGTGAGGGTGAGATTTGAAACTTGACTATGCCAAGTGTCACTAATCGTACTAACATAACTAATATCCCACTTAGTCACTCAGGAGCTCTACCACGTCAAGTGTCACTAGTCGCACTAACATAACTAATATCTTACTAGGTATAACATTGTGAATATTTTACTATGTATAGTGTCACTAATTGTACTAATATCCTCTAATACCATGCTTAGTCATTCGGAAGCCCTACTAATGAGGAAACAACATCATTTGAATTCACAAATCACAACACCAACCTAATTTTCACAATTTTAAAAGTAATTTGGTAACCATTTACTAATTAGGTTACTAAGTATTAGATTTGAAACATTAGACTATGTCTAGTGTTACTAATTGCACTAACTCAATAACTAATTTAGTAACAATCCACTAATCAGGCTACTAGTTGTGATATTTGGAGAAATTTAGTGTGTTTAGTGTTACTAATAGTCACTTGGGTGCCCTACTAATGAGGAAACCAAATCATTTGTACTCACAAATCACATCCTCCTAGATAATCTTTCACAATTTGAGAATAATTTTGGTAACCTTTTATTAGTTAGGTTATGAGGTATGAAATTTATTAACATTTTACTATTGTGCTAACATTCTTTAATATCCTACTTAGTCACTCAAAAGCCCTATTAAAAGGGAAACCACATCATTGGTACACACAGTTTGCAACCTCCATGCTAATTCAAATCATTTGTACTCACAAATCACAATCTCCAAGCTAATCTCTCGCAATTTGAAAATTAATTTGGTAATCATTATGTTTCGAGGTACGAAATTTAGAACATTGGACTATGTCTAGTGTCACTAATTATACTAACATCCTATAATATCCAACTCAGCCACTCGATATTCCTAACTTTATAATTATTCTTTATAAAATTATTTGTTTAGAATAATATATATAAGTATTTTTTTTTCTAGATTTCTATATCCCACTTAGTCACTAGGGGCCCTATTAATGAAGAAACCAAATCGTGTGTACTCACTAATCCCAACCTCCAATTTAATCTCTCACAATTTAAAAACTAATTTGATAACCATTCACCAACTAGGTTACTATGTGTGAAATTTAGATCATTTGACTATGCCTAGTGCCACTAATTGTACTAATGTGGTCTAATATCTTACTTAGTATCTCAATAGCCACAGTGTTCCAAGATCAAGAACTTTACTAACCAGTTCTTACTTGTAGGTAGTGGTCTAAGTGGTGTCTAATGCCACTAGGTGGTCACTAGGTGTGAGGATGAGATTTAAAACTTGACTACCTCAAGTGTCACTGATAGTAGTGACATCCCCTAATATCCCACTTACTCACTCGAGAGCCATACTTGATGAGAAAAACACATCAAATCTACTCACAAATTGTAACCTCCAAGCTAATATTTCACAATTTGAGAACTAATTAGGCAGCAATTCACTATTTAAGTTACTAGATGTGATATTTAGAACATTTGACTATGCCTAGTGTCACTAATTGTACTACAACCTCCGAGCTAATCTCTCACAATTTGAGAACTAATTTGGTAACCATTCACTAATTAGATTACTAGGCGTGAGATTCAGATTATTTTGACCATGTTTAGGGTCACTAATTGTACTAACGTCCCCAATATCTCACTTAGTCACTCAGCAACCCTAATAATGAAGAGAACCACATCATTTGTACTTACAATTTGCAACATCTGAACTAATCAATCATAACTTGAGAACTAATTTGGTAACTATTTACTAATTAGGTTACTATTTGTGATATTCAGAACATTTGATTATGCATAATGCCACTAATTTTACTAACATCCCTTCATATCCCATTTAAAACTAATTTGGTAACCATTTACTAATTAGGTAACTAAGTGTTAGATTTGAAACATTTGACTATGACTAGTGTTACCAGTTGCACTAACTTGAGAACTAATTTAGTAACAATCCACTAATCAGGTTACTGGTTATGATATTTGGAGAAATTTAGTGTGTCTAGTGTTGCTAATAGTCACTTGGGTGCCCTAATAATAAGGAAACCAAATCATTTGTACTAACAAATCACAACCTCCAAAATAATCTTCCACAATTTGAGATTATTTGGTTATGAGGTACAAACTTTAGTCACTCGAGAGCCATACTAAAAAGGAAATCACACCATTGAAACATTAACTGTACTTAGTCATCTAATATCTTACTTAGTAACTCGACAACCACAGTGTTCCAAGATCAAGAATTTCACTAACCAAGAATGTTCTTACTCGTTGTTAGTGATCAAAGTGGTGTCTAGTGTCACTGGGTGGTCTCTAGGTGTGAGAATGAGATTTGAAGCTTGACTACGTCTAGTGTCACTAATAGTACTAACATCTCCAATATCCCACGTAGTTACTTAGGGGCTCTACTAATGAGGAAAACACATCATTTAAATTGACAACTTGCAAGTTTTAAGCTAAACTATTCACTAATCAGGTTACTAGTGTTAGTAATTGTACTATGTCCCTTAATATCTCACTTAGTTACTTGAGAGCCATACCCATGAGAAATCCACATCATATATAATTTTTTATACTTATTATTTTTTTTATAAAATTATTTGTTTAGAATATTATAAATATATATTTTTAACATGCATAAGTTTTAATAATTGTTGAAAAATGTTTAACGTCTGAATCGTGACAACCACTAAGCGGTGGTAGTAATATACTCGGGCGGTCGATTCACAATGAGGTAACCTAAAATAAAAAGATTAGTGGAAAATAACACAAAAAGTTAGTAACAAGAAATAAAAAAAAAATAGAAATGAAAGAGATTTGAGATTTTGGTGGTTGTTTTGATGAAATGGTAAAATGAGATAGATGAAATAAAGGTAAGATGTAATCAAGAGTTTGAGAAATGGAAAGGTTTCAAGAATCATCCATATGCTTGTTTAGTTACTTAGTTACTTGATTTACAAAAATACACAAGTAAATAGTTCACATCCCAACATTTACTTGGAAAATCTAACATTAAAGTCCATATTCTTTTCTAACAAAAATCCATTTGAGTTATAAAGTTCTTTACTTTAAAAGCACAATGTTAATCTTATGAAAAATCTAAAAATGACAAAATATCCAAGGGCAATAATGCAATAGAAGATTAGACATAAAATTGTGTATCAATATTACTTATACTAATTAGAAGCACATAGAAAGAGCATGACTAATCCTATGTACTATTAGCATAAGTAAAAAAAGATAATAAAATAGAGATGGAGATGAAAGAATATAAATAACTCAAATATATTACATTGAGAACATAGTAAATCAAAGTAGAAAAATAACATCACTAGCATATGGAATCATCCCTAACATTCCTAGGAAGATTAGGCCATTATGCTCATGATTCTCACAAAATTTTAAGAAGAAAGTGAGTAGAAATTTTACTATAGTCTCTTTACTCTAAAATTACATACATATTGTGAAGAAAGAGTCCTGTGGATGCCAAAAATTGACCAAGGAAAAAATCTTTGGTCCCTAGTTAGACTACGTGGTTAAAGGTCGAGTATTCATGCTATTAGGCTCAGACCTATGGGTCTTGTGCATATGGAATAATTTCCCTTAAAGAATTCCTCGATGGAAGTATGGAAATTATAGGTGACCATTTCCCTAGGCCAATGGCTTTGCGCCATCAAGGTGTTTCGCGCCTCGGATGGGTCTCATGCCTAGAAGGGTGTCTCGCACCATGCCACGCCCAGCCTCACGTAGCGAGGCGCTCCATGCCTCGCCCAGCCTCACATAGCGAGGCGCTCCATGCCTCGCCCAACCTTCCGTAGTGAGGCGCTCCAGGGCTCGCCCTACCTCGCGCAGCGAGACACCCCAGGCCTCACCTAGCCTCGCACAGCGAGGTGCTCCAAGCCTCATGCTGTGAGACACTCCATGCCTCGCCATGCCTCGCCCACCTGCCACGCACATGGCACCTTGCGAGACGTCACGCCCTCGCGCACCCAGGTGCCTCGCGAGACATCACGACCCTACACGCCTAGGCACCTCGAGCCACCAGCCTCGCGCCACCAGCATCCGTCCCGCGCTATGCACCATCTCGGAGGCTAGCTAGGTGAAGGCTGCCGAGGAGGTTCATGCACCCCCGTACTATTATATTATTTTATAATATAATGTAATATTATATTATTTTATAATATAATGTTTTAGATTAAATAAATGTGACATAGAGTGTCACATATTATAACATATAATAGAGAGTTACATTTTTTGGATATATGTGAAATATCCAAACATGTAACATATTTGGTGTTACAAATTCATCACAAATTTGTAACTCCTAAATATCACCCATTATTGTGTAGATTTGTTGTTACACAATATTGAGATGAATTTCTTAAAGCCATATGAGAAATGGCTGATAGAGATGTGATTTTAACTCCCATATTGTGTATGGAAGTTACAAAATCAAGTGGGAATAAATTGGAACGTTTTGGAAAAAAACTTTAAAAATTGGTTGCTGAAACTGACCAAGGGCCGCGGCGCTTGAAACAAGCGCCGCGGCGCTAGTGGCTGGCAGATTCACACTAATTCGGTTTTTATCCAATTTTGAATGTTTCCAACAGCCAAGTAACTCCCAAATCTCTATTTTAATTCCATAAAACACCCAATTAATCATTGGTAACAGCCATGGGGGTTGGTGGAATTTGAAATTCAAAGGGTGTCTCTAAACTCTATAAATAGGAGCCTAATGCTCACTTGTAAGACACACCATTTCTATCCACTAAAGCACTTGGCTAGAAACACCTTGAGGCTTGATAATTCCATAAAGCATTTCCAAAATCTGAGAGAGATCCCTTAGTGCTTGAGTTAGGGGGAAATAAGCTTTTGGACAAAGGTTTTAAACATTGTTCAAGTTGGTGATCCCCAATCCTCTTCACTTAGGTTGTGTAAGTGAGAGTTTGTTTGTGGTTTATGTTCTTCCTTTTATTCTATTGTTCTTCTTCTTATTCTCTTGTTTTATTTACTTGTATATTTTGTTTAAGAGTTGTAATCTCTTCATTTGGTCCAAACACTTTATTTTATTTGTAACTTTTGTTTTGAGTTGTATTTTACTATTCTCTTCTTCTTCATTTCCTTTGTATTTTCAGTTATAGAGTTGTAACACTTTATTTAATCAATCTTGTCCATTGTAATATTTTGCATAGAGTTGTAACATTATCTTACCTTTTCCATTGAGGCAATATTATTTTTCCTAACATTCAAATGCTTATCCCTTTTTGTTTCAATGGAAGGGGAGACAATCAAAATCATGAACCAAGACCTAGTGAGATTGGATAGGTTTGATGGATCCAATTTTACTAGGTGGCAAGACAAGGTGAGGTTTCTTTTAACCACTCTCAAAATCGCCTACATTCTTGAGTCTTCCTTGGCACCTCTAGCCGAGCCATCCGACAAAGACACTCCCGAGGAGGTGGAGAAGAGAAGGAAGAGGGAGGAGGACAATCTTCTTTGTAGGGTTCATATCCTCAACGCCCTATCCGATAGGCTCTATGACCTCTACACCGAGACCAAATCGGCAAAGGAGATATGGGATGCACTTGAGAAAAAGTTTAAGGCGGAAGAGGAAGGTACCAAAAAGTTTTTGATATCTCAATACTTCGATTTCAAATTTTTTGGTGATAAACCTATTCTTCCTCAAATTCATGAATTGCAAATTATTGTTAATAAATTGAAAGTGTTAAAAATTGAGCTTCCCGAGGCCTTTCAAGTTGGTGCCATAGTGGCTAAATTACCACCAACTTGGAAGAGCTATAGGAAAAGAATCCTTCATAAAAATGAGGATTATTTTTTGGAGGAGATCCAAAAACATATTCGAATCGAAGAGGAATCGATATGTAGAGATAAACTTGTGGAAGGGTCTAATGGAGAGACTTCCAAAGAAAATGCGGTGTCACAACCAAAACATCCCAAAAACAAAGGGAAAAAGGGTAATGAGAAATCTTTGGGTCCAAAAACCAACCCAAACAAGTTTAAGGGCGAGAAAGGTCCTTGCTTTGTGTATGGGAAAAATGGTCACTATGCTAGAGAGTGTAGACATAGAAAAGACCAACAAGGACCTAAGGTGAACGCAACTCAAGAGGAAAACATAGTTGCTATCCTTAGAGTGAGGTGAATGCGGTCCAAGGCAAGGTGAAAGGGTGGTGGTATGACACATGTGCCACCGTCCATGTCACCTATGACAAATCATTGTTCAAGACCTTTGAAGAGTCAAAGGGCAACCATGAGATACAAATGGGCAATGAGGGCAAATCCAAGGTACTTGGCAAAGGTACTATTGATGTCTACTTCACCTCCGGCAAGAAAGTTACATTAGTGAATGTACTTTATGTTCCCGAAATGAGTAGAAACTTGGTAAGTGGTGATTTGCTTGGCAAGCCCGGCATTAAAGCCATTTTTGAGTCCGGTAAACTTATACTTACCAAATCAAATGTATTTTTGGGAAAGGGGTACTCTTGTGAGGGTATGGTTAAATTGTGCACCAATGATGTAACTTTCAATGTTATCAATAAAAATGTTAATTCCGCCTATATTGTTGAGTATGATTCTTTATTTTTGTGGCATCTTAGACTATCGCATATAGGTTTTTCAACCATGAAAAGAGTAGTAAAATGTGGTATGATTGCATGCAATATTAAAAACTATGGTAAATGTGAAACATGTGTTAAGGCAAAAATGATTAAGAAACCATTTCCTAGTGTAGAAAGATCATTTAATTTACTAGATTTAATCCATAGTGATCTTTGTGAATTAAATGGTGTTTTAACTAGAGGTGGTAAAAGGTATTTTCTTACTTTTATAGATGATTTTAGTAGATATACCTATGTGTTTCTTTTAAAGCATAAATATGAGACTTTTGATGCTTTTAAATTGTATAAGTTAGAAGTTGAAAACCAACTAAATAAAAAGATTAAGGTGCTAAGAAGTGATAGAGGAGGAGAGTACTTCTCTAATGAATTCAATACATTTTGTGAAGAAAATGGTATAATTCATGAGTGCACTGCACCTTATACACCACAACACAATGGTGTTGCCGAAAGGAAAAATAGGACTTATCTAGAGATGATAAATTCTATGTTGGTGTTTTCTAAGTTGAACTTCAACTTATGGGGTGAAGCGCTTTTAACCGCTTGTCACATTCTTAATCGAATACCGATGAAGAAAAATGAGATATCTCCATATGAGTTATGGAAAGGAAGGAAACCCAACATAGGGTACTTCAAAGTGTGGGGGTGTCTTGCATATTGCAAGAAAACTGAACCTAATAGAACAAAGTTAGGCTCAAGAGCCATAAAGTGTGCTTTTGTTGGTTATGCCAACAATAGTAAAGCTTATAGGCTATTAGACTTAGAGTCTAATATTGTGATTGAATCTAGAGAAGTTGAATTCTTTGAGAATATGTTATGTGACAACAATTCTCAAGCTTCAACATCTCTAAAGGAGAATTTGTTATATGAGAATAATTCTCAAGCTTCTACATCCAAAATTGATTCTCAAGAGGAGAATTCTCAAAAGGATGTAAAGCAACCCTTTGAACCTAGAAGAAGTCAAAGGCTTAAAAATCATAAAAGTCTAGTAGTGGATAAGATAGATTCTCAACGAATTTCATTCTACATGGTAGAAGGAAATAGAGAGGAAGTCATTAGGAAAATTCTTATTGTACTTCTCGTTGAGGATGATCCTAAGACTTATAAAGAAGCTATGCAATCAAGAGATAGTGCATTTTGGAAAGAAGCCATCAATGATGAGATGGATTCCATTCTTTCCAATAACACTTGGGAATTGGTAGACCTCCCACCGGGGTCTAAGCCAATTGGGTGTAAGTGGGTATTTAGAAGAAAATACCACACTGACGGCACTATCCAAACCTTTAAAGCTAGATTAGTAGCTAAAGGGTTTAGGCAAAAAGAGGGTATTGATTATTTCGATACCTATGCGCCTGTTGCAAGAACAACTTCTATAAGAATTTTGTTCGCTTTAGCTTCTATACACAACTTGTATGTTCATCAAATGGATGTCAAAACGGCATTCCTTAATGGTGACCTCAATGAGGAGGTCTATATGGAACAACCCGAAGGGTTTGTCCTACCAAAATATGAACATAAAGTTTGTAGACTTGTAAAATCCTTATATGGATTGAAACAAGCTCCTAAGCAATGGCATGAGAAATTTGATCAAGCCATCATGTCTAATGGGTTTAGACATAACAATGGAGACAAGTGTTTGTATTCCAAAACTTGTAAGGGATATGTGATCATTGTTTGCTTATATGTGGATGACATGCTTATTTTAAGTAATAGCATGAAAGGGATAGAAGAAACGAAGAAGTTTCTATCATCAACCTTCATGATGAAAGATCTTGGAGAAGTTGATACAATACTCGGTATCAAAGTAAAGAAACATAGTGGGGGTTTTGCGTTAGGGCAAGCCCACTATGTTGAGAAAGTATTGAACAAATTTAACCATCTCAAGGTTAAAGATGCCAATACTCCATTCGATCATAGTGTAAAACTAGAGAAGAATGAAGGAAGAGCGGTGGCTCAATTGGAGTACGCTAGTGCTATAGGGAGTCTAATGTACGCTGCCCAGTGTACTAGACCTGATATAGCATTTGCGGTAAGTAAACTTAGTAGGTTTACAAGTAATCCAAGTGTGGATCACTGGAAGGCAATTGGAAGAGTCCTTGGTTATCTCAAGAAAACCAAAGGACTAAGCCTTCACTACTCCAAATTTCCTTCGATATTAGAAGGATATACAGATGCAAGTTGGATATCCAATATTGGGGACAACTTGTCCACAACTGGTTGGGTATTTACACTTGGTGGAGGTGCAATTTCTTGGGGTTCCAAGAAACAAACCTGTATATCTCATTCCACTATGGAAGCGGAGTTCATAGCTCTAGCTGCTACTGGCAAAGAGGCCGAATGGTTAAGGGATCTGTTGATAGAGATTCCCCTAATCAAAGATAATGTATCTACTATATCGATACATTGTGATAGCCAAGCAACATTGGCTAGAGCATACAGCGGAGTGTATAATGGGAAGTCTAGACATATTAGTCTAAGACATGGATATGTAAGAGAATTGATTCAAAGAGGAGTCATCTCAATATCCTATGTGAGAACAAGTGAAAATCTGGCGGATCCTTTCACTAAGCCACTAACGAGGGATTTAGTGGTTGCATCATCTCGAGGGATGGGACTTAAACTCCCTAAAGAGATTCACGATTGATGGCAACCTATCTTAACACTAGTTATTCAACTAGTGTTAGGTTCAATAGGTAATAACAAGTCAATCAAGTGAATATTAGTTGTACTCAAAACAAGTCCCATCTGAGATATTGAGTACTTGTGTGTTACTAAGTGGAGGGTTAAAACCGAAAGGTTTTTTAATAGAATTCAGTCTTGTAAAGACAAGTATTTTTGGTAACAAAATACTGTAAGAATTCTACCTATATGGACCTAGGGGTGGTGCCGCCTCTCATGAGAATTGGGAGTATTCTCAAGAACGTCCATGAATGGAAAGTGCACATGGCCATTAACGGTGCAAAGCGAGACATAGAGGTCTCAAGTGAACATCGCAAAGGTGTGTGTATTATCACCGATTTGTCATCATGAAAAGATGGTTCAATGCCTAGTGCAACCAAATTTTCGACAAATTTTGTGATAATTACACTATAGTAAAGTTCAAGTTGAAAAACACTTTACTTTATGCATCAATGCAATCACTCCTATAAGAGAGAGTTCTTATTTAATCAAGTGGGGGATATGTTATATTTTTAATATAATGATTGATTAAATAAGTGTTACAATAGATAACTATTTAATCTAGTGGGGGAATGTTATATTATTTTATAATATAATGTAATATTATATTATTTTATAATATAATGTTTTAGATTAAATAAATGTGACATATAGTGTCACATATTATAACATATAATAGAGAGTTACATTTTTTGGATATATGTGAAATATCCAAACATGTAACATATTTGGTGTTACAAATTCATCACAAATTTGTAACTCCTAAATATCACCCATTATTGTGTAGATTTGTTGTTACACAATATTGAGATGAATTTCTTAAAGCCATATGGGAAATGGCTGATAGAGATGTGATTTTAACTCCCATATTGTGTATGGAAGTTACAAAATCAAGTGGGAATAAATTGGAACGTTTTGGAAAAAAACTTAAAAAATTGGTTGCTGAAACTGACCAAGGGTCGCGGCGCTTGAAACAAGCGTCGCGGCGCTAGTGGCTGGCAGATTCACACTAATTCGGTTTTTATCCAATTTTGAATGTTTCCAACAGCCAAGTAACTCCCAAATCTCTATTTTAATTCCATAAAACACCCAATTAATCATTGGTAACAGCCATGGGGGTTGGTGGAATTTGAAATTCAAAGGGTGTCTCTAAACTCTATAAATAGGAGCCTAATGCTCACTTGTAAGACACACCATTTCTATCCACTAAAGCACTTGGCTAGAAACACCTTGAGGCTTGATAATTCCATAAAGCATTTCCAAAATCTGAGAGAGATCCCTTAGTGCTTGAGTTAGGGGGAAATAAGCTTTTGGACAAAGGTTTTAAACCTTATTCAAGTTGGTGATCCCCAATCCTCTTCACTTAGGTTGTGTAAGTGAGAGTTTGTTTGTGGTTTATGTTCTTCCTTTTATTCTATTGTTCTTCTTCTTATTCTCTTGTTTTATTTACTTGTATATTTTGTTTAAGAGTTGTAATCTCTTCATTTGGTCCAAACACTTTATTTTATTTGTAACTTTTGTTTTGAGTTGTATTTTACTATTCTCTTCTTCTTCATTTCCTTTGTATTTTCAGTTATAGAGTTGTAACACTTTATTTAATCAATCTTGTCCATTGTAATATTTTGCATAGAGTTGTAACATTATCTTACCTTTTCCATTGAGGCAATATTATTTTTCCTAACACGTACACCACGTGGAGCCATAATACCTCGTCATCTTGTTCCAAGTATAGTGGCACCTCCTATGGGCCAAAGACACCTCGCCCACCTGCAAATTGTCCAAGGGTCTCTTTGCCATGACGACGGGGACAGGAGGAGAGCCACCCATAATAAGGGCTTCATTACCTCACCACGTGCCATATGTCCCTTTCTCCCCAAATAGAGAAGGGGAACTGGTAAGTGTGTCCAACACTTAGAAAAATATTAGAAGGTGATGAGAGAAGATGTTTTAGGGGAGATGGGAGAAGGACCATCAAGAACCGAGGACGTGAGCAGGTACAAGATACCTGTACATATATGCAGAATGTACAACCACGAGGAGGACAAAGGCGTGACCCTGACATCTGGATCGTACAACTAGTGGTGGTACAGATTTGTACAAAGAGTGGAGACACTAACCTCTGGCTATGTATCAGGCCGACACCACCACCTTCAGCTCCACTATGACCTATGCCACAACCCTGACAATGTACCTGTGTACAATCTTGTCCCTTGGGACCATGATGTATTAGGGGCCATTAGAGCCCCAATATAAATAGACCTTCACCCCTCCAGCAAAGGGGTTGGAAAACTCATTGTACACTCAGACTATTAAGCAATATACAAAGGCTTACTCCATTGTTGATCTATATTTGACCTTTCCTTAAGCTTATTATAAGTTCTTACCTAAATCTAAATATCTTCATACTTATCTTTGAGTTTTCCGATCTGATTTCGTTGACGAGATTTCACTGTCAACAGTTTGGCGCCGTCTGTGGGAAGAATAAGCATCAAGCCAACGTTCTTTCATCACTTCCAACAAAGAAAGATGCTAAGGCGTTCAAAACGCCTACGACAACTACAAGATGATGAGGTTCGCTGGGACGGAGTAGAGAGGAGAGCTTCCAAGGAAGAACCCCCACCGCCTAAGCATGGAGGTAGGCCGGAAGAACCTCTTCCCCCAAGGGAGGAGAAGGAAGCATCATCCTAGGCTATCCGACCCGACGGAGGTCATTCAGAGCCGCTAGTGCATCCACTTCACCAGCTCCCGAAGGCACCATGCTCAGGCCACCAAGACCTAGGTCCATCGACGCATGGGCCAGGCAAGGGTCCCAGGGTGCACTCAGTAAGTTCCAGCTCAAGGACTCGTTTCTACAAGGATGAGATTCAAGAGTTACATAAAAAGACTCAAAGGCTAGAAACCACGATAGAGAGCATGCAAGAGATCTTAAATGACCTACTGCAAGGAAAGTCGAGCATACCCCTTCCAAAGCATAAAGAGAAAGAACGTGAAAGAGGGAGAAACGCTGCCCCCGTAGACGATGGGAGAACCCGACTTTCCACCAGTAAAACTCCCCAGACAAAGTACCATGAGGGACCTAGACCGACGAAATGCCCCCAGGAGCAAAGGCAGAGGGAAGACGATGGTCGTAAGAACGAAGCAGAAGTCACCTCAAAAGAGGCGCCCCCTGGCCTAAGGGAAAAGCTCCATAGGAAGAGGTCAGGAGTAAGAAATGTGTCCCCCCCTGCTCCCCTGAGGAGCACAACAAAGGCATGGGATCAGTCTGAGAACCCGCAAGACTCCTTAAGAAAAAAGAGGAGGGAACTAGACATCAAAATACAGCACCCTCAAGGCAAGGTTATCACCGCACTTGGGGGGCACAGAGAAGATGAAGGATTCGACCATGATTCGTCCTTCACAAGGGAGATCCTGGCTGAGAAAATCCCCGCCAACCTCAGAGAGCCTCGCATGACTCCATACGAGGGTACTACGGACCCAAAGTATCACTTAGACTACTTCAATAACTTGATGAGATTAAGAGGGGTCAACAGCAGAGCAAAATGTCATTTCTTTGTTGTTACACTTAAAGGTGTTGCATACAAGTGGTTCAAGAGGTTAAGGCCAGGAACAATCAAATCATGGCAGCAATTCTCTGGCGAATTTCTTCAGCAGCACCATGCGGTCTGTGATTACGTTAAGCCAATTACCAGTCTCGCTAACATAAAGCAAGGCAAAAATGAAAGTCTGAAGAACTATATCCATAGGTTCAATATGGAAGCAACGAAGGTGGGAAGTTTAACCAAAGCAGAGCTCAAGATGGCTATTACAGCCGAAGTTCGTCCAGGAAGAAAGTTATGGCGAAGCATGCTCAAAAGAGAATTTTCGAATTTAGATGACTTCGAGAGAGAGCACAGAATTACATACGTGTGGAAGAGGGCCATAAGAACTCGCATGTTGAAGAAAGCGAACCTTCCTCCAGTCACCCTACTACCAATACTTCTAAAGATTCCATATAGAAGGGGGCGTCATGCTAGAGGGGTCACTGACCAAATTTAAAATTGAACAAGGACCATCTAGCCATAAAAGTCCCGACCCGAGGAGATATCACCTCAAAAATTGCAAAAAGGGTCTCAAAGTAGACGCTTGCAAAAAGGGTGTCAAAGTAGACGCTTGCAAAAAGGGTCTCAAAGTAGACATTTGCGAAAAGGGTCTCAAAGTAGACGCTTGCAAAAAGGGTCTCAAAGTAGACGCTCGCAAAAAGGGTCTCAAAGTAGACGCTTGCAAAAAGGGTCTCAAAGAAGATGCTTGCAAAAAGGGTCTCAAAGAAGACGCTTGCAAAAATAGTACTATGCCCAATGACGAGAAGGACGTTTCTCGCAAGAAATAATAAGCGTGCGCAAATGTATGTAAAAGGATAACTAGAACCCAAGGGGTCAACATATCCTTATAGATACATTCAAGGTGCACCAAAGAGAGGCCTACCGAACCCCCTTTCGTGTGGGTTCCAAAGGACCTCGAGCATGATAAATACAAAATATAAAAGAATAATCAAAAGGAAGAGAAGAGTCTACAAGAACGCCTAAAGGCCTCCCTATAGACTACGGGCAAGTGTGGATGCCAAAAATTGACCAAGGAAAAAATCTTTGGTCCCTAGTTAGACTACGTGGTTAAAGGTCGAGTATTCATGTTATTAGGCTCGGACCTATGGGTCTTGTGAATATGGAATAATTTCCCTTAAAGCTTTCCTCAATGGAAGTATGGAAATTATAGGTGAACATTTCCCTAGGCCAATGGCCTCGCACCATCAAGGTGTTTCACGCCTCGGATGAGTCTCATGCCTAGAAGGGTGTCTCGCACCATGCCACGCCCAGCCTCACGTAGCGAGGCGCTCCATGCCTCGGCCAGCCTCACCCTGCCTCACCCAGCCTGGCACACCAAGCCTCGCTCAACCTCGTGTAGCGAGGCACCCCAGGCCTCACCCTACCTCGCCCAGCCTGGCGCACCAAGCCTCACACAGCAATACACCCCAGGCCTCGATTAGCCTCGCATAGTGAGGCACACCAAGCCTCGCGCAGCGATACACTCCATGCCTCACCCACCTACCACGCACCTGGAACCTTGCGAGACGTCACGCCCTCGCACACCCAGGTGCCTCGCGAGACATCACGACCCCGCACGCCTAGGCGCCTTGAACCACCAGCCTCGCGCCACCAGCATCCGTCTCGCGCTATGCACCATCTCGGAGGCTAGCTAGGTGAAGGCTGCCGAGGAGGTTCGTGCACCCCCGTACACCACGCGGAACCACAATACCTCGTCATCTTGTTCCAAGTATAGTGGCACCTCCTATGGGCCGAAGACAACTCGCCCGCATGCAAATTGTCCAAGGGCCTCTTTGCCATGACGACGGGGCCAGGAGGAGAGCCACCCATAATAAGGGCTTCATTACCTCACCACGTGCCATATGTCCCTTGCTCCCCAAATAGAGAAGGGGAACTGGTAAGTGTGTCCAACACTTAGAAAAATATTAGAAGGTGATGAGAGAAGATTTTTTAGGGGAGATGGGAGAAGGACCTTCAAGAACCAAGGACATGATCAGGTACAAGATACTTGTACGTATATGGATGCAGAATGTACAACCACGAGGAGGACAGAGGCATGACCCTGACTATGTACCAGGCCGACACTACCACCTTCAGCTCCACTATGACCTGTGCCACAACCCTGACAATGTACCTGTGTACAATCTTGTCCCTTGGGACCACGATGTATTAGGGGCCATTAGAGCCCCAATATAAATAGACCTTCTCCCCTCCAGCAAAGGGGATGGAAAACACATTGTACACTCAGACTATTGAGCAATATACAAAGGCTTACTCCATTGTTGATATGTATTTGACCTTTCCTTAAGCTTATTATAAGTTCTTACCTAAATCTAAATATCTTCATACTTATCTTTGAGTTTTCCGATCTGATTCCGTTGACGAGATTTCACTGTCAACAGTTTGGCGCCGTCTGTGGGAAGAATAAGCATCAAGCCAACGTTCCTTCATCACTTCTAACAAAGAAAGATGTTAAGGCGTTCAAAACGCCTACGACAACTACAAGATGATGAGGTTCGCTGGGACGGAGTAGAGAGGAGGGCTTCAAAGGAAGACCCCCCACCGCCTAAGCATGGAGGTAGGCCGGAAGAACCTCTTCCCCTAAGGGAGGAGAAGGAAGCATAATCCCAGGCTATCCGGCCCGACGGAGGTCATTCAGAGCCGCTAGTGCATCCACTTCACCAGCTCCCGGTGGCACCATGCTCAGGCCACCAAGACCTAGGTCCATCGATGCACGAGCCAAGCAAGGGTCCCAGGGTGCACTCAGTAAGTTCCAGCTCAAGGACTCGTTTCTACAAGGATGAGATTCAAGAGTTACATAAAAAGACTCAAAGGCTAGAAACCACGATAGAGAGCATGCAAGAGATCTTAAATGACCTACTGCAAGGAAAGTCGAGCATACCCCTTCCTAAGCATAAAGAGAAAGAACGTGAAAAAGGGGGAAACACTGCCCCCGTAGACGATGGGAGAACCCGACTTTCCACCAGTAAAACTCCCCAGACAAAGTACCATGAGGGACCTAGACCGACGAAATGCCCCCAGGAGCAAAGGCAGAGGGAAGAAGATGGTCGTCAGAACGAAGCAGAAGTCACCTCAAAAGAGGCGTCCCCTGGCCTAAGGGAAAAGCTCCATAGGAAGAGGTCAGGAGTAAGAAATGCGTCCCCCTCGGCTCCCCTGAGGAGCACAACAAAGGCATGGGATCAGTCTGAGAACCCGCAAGACTCCTTAAGAAAAAAAAGGAGGGAACTAGACATCAGTATACAGCACCCTCAAGGCAAGGTTATCACCGCACCTGGGGGGCACAGAGAAGATGAAGGATTCGACCATGATTCGTCCTTCACAAGGGAGATCCTGGCTGAGCAAATCCCCCCCAACCTGAGAGAGCCTCGCATGACTCCATACGAGGGTACTACAGACCCAAAGTATCACTTAGACTACTTCAATAACTTGATGAGATTAAGAGGGGTCAACAGTAGAGAAAAATGTAATTTCTTTGTTGTTGCACTTAAAGGTGTTGCATACAAGTGGTTCAAGAGGTTAAGGCCAGGAACAATCAAATCATGGCAGCAATTCTCTGGCGAATTTCTTCAGCAGCACCATGCGGTCTGTGATTACGTTAAGCCAATTACCAGTCTCACTAACATAAAGCAAGGCAAAAATGAAAGTCCGAAGAACTATATCCATAGGTTCAATATGGAAGCAACGAAGGTGGGAAGTTTAACCAAAGCGGAGCTCAAGATGGCTATTACAGCCGGAGTTCATTCAGGAAGAAAGTTATGGGGAAGCATGCTCAAAAGAGAAGTTTCGAATTTAGATGACTTCGAGAGAGAGCACAGAATTACATATGTGTGGAAGAGGGCCATAAGAACTCGCATGTTGAAGAAAGCGAACCTTCCTCCAGTCGCCCTACTACCAATATGTCTGAAGATTCCATATAGAAGGGGGCGTCATGCTAGAGGGGTCACTGACCAAATTTAAAATTAAACAAGGACCATCTAGCCATAAAAGTCCCGACCCGAGGAGAGATCACCTCAAAAATTGCAAAAAGGGTCTCAAAGTAGACTCTTGCAAAAAGGGTGTCAAAGTAGACGCTTAAAAAAGGGGTCTCAAAGTAGACACTTGCGAAAAGGGTCTCAAAGAAGACGCTTGCAAAAAGGGTCTCAAAGCAGACGCTTGCAAAAAGGGTCTCAAAGTAGACGCTCGCAAAAAGGGTCTCAAAGTAGACGCTTGCAAAAAGTGTCTCAAAGAAGATGCTTGCAAAAAGGATCTCAAAGAAGACGCTTGCAAAAATAGTATTATGCCCAATGACGAGAAGGACGCTTCTCGCAAGAAATAATAAGCGCGCGCAAAAGTATGTAAAAGGATAACTAGAACCCAAGGGGTCTACATATCATTATAGATACATTCAAGGTGCACCAAAGAGAGACCTACCAAACCCCATTTCGCGTGGGTTCCAAAGGACCTCGAGCATGATAAATACAAAAAAAAAGAAGAATAATAAAAAGGAAGAGAAGAGTCTACAAGAACGCCTAAAGGCCTCCCTATAGACTAGGGGGCAAGTGTGGCTGCCAAAAATTGACCTATGGGTCTTGTGAATATAGAATAATTTCCCTTAAAGCTTTCCTCGATGGAAGTATGGAAATTATAGGTGAACATTTCTCTAGGCCAATGGCCTCGCGCCATCAAGGTGTTTCGCGCCTCGGATGGGCCTCATGCCTAGAAGGGTGTCTCGCACCATGCCACGCCCAGCCTCACGTAGCGAGGTGCTCCATACCTCAGCCAGCCTCGCCTTGCCTCTCCCAGCCTGGCACACCAAGCCTCGTCCAACCTCATGTAGCGAGGCGCTCCAGGCCTCGCCCAGCCTAGCGCACCAAGCCTCGCATAGCAATACACCCCAGGCCTTGCCCAGCCTCGCACAGCGAGGCACACCAAGCCTCGCGCAGCGAGACACTGCATGCCTCGCCCACCTACCACGCACCTGGCACCTTGCGAGACATCACGCCCTCGCGCACCCAAGTGCCTCGCGAGACATCACGACCCCGCACGCCTAGGCGCTTCGAGCCACTAGCCTCGCGCCACCAGCATCTGCCCCGCGCTATGCACCATCTCGGAGGCTAGTTAGGTGAAGGCTGCCGAGGAGGTTTGTGCACCCCCGTACACCACGCGGAGCCACAATACCTCGTCATCTTGTTCCAAGTATAGCGGCACCTCCTATGGGCCGAAGACACCTTGCCCGCATGCAAATTGTCTAAGGGCCTCTTTGCCATGACGACGGGGCCAGGAGGAGAGCCACCCTTAATTAGGGCTTCATTACCTCACCACGTGCCATATGTCCCTTGCTCACCAAATAGAGAAAGGGAACTGGTAAGTGTGTCCAACACTTAGAAAAATATTAGAAGGTGATGAGAGAAGATGTTTTAGGGGAGATGGGAGAAGGACCTTCAATAACCGAGGATGTGATCAGGTACAAGATACTTGTACGTATATGGATGCAGAATGTACAACCACGAGGAGGACAGAGGCATGACCTTGACTATGTACCAGGCCAACACCGCCACCTTTAGCTCCACTATGACCTGTGCCACAACCCTGACAATGTACTTGTGTACAATCTTGTCCCTTGGGACCACGATGTATTAGGGGCCATTAGAGCCCCAATATAAATAGACATTCACCCCTCCAGCAAAGGGGATGGAAAACTCATTGTACACTCAGACTATTGATTAATATACAAAGGCTTACTCCATTGTTGATCTGTATTTGACCTTTCCTTAAGCTTATTCTAAGTTCTTACCTAAATCTAAATATCTTCATACTTATCTTTGAGTTTTCCGATCTGATTTCGTTGACGAGATTTCACCGTACAAGATCCTATTTATAGAGGGAGAAAAATACTAAAAAGAAATTAAACAACAATTTGGGTTTACAAAATAAATCTGAAATATTAATAATAAAATATGATTTTGAAAAATCAAATCTTCTTATAAATATTAACCTAGTTATTTTGGGGCATGGTCAATATGCTCTTTTTCAAAAATACCAAAAAAGATGAGTTTTAAAGTTCAAAATGGAAATTTTGCAAGGCCCAACACCCACAAAATATGGGTTGAAGGTGGTTGGTGGCAGAAGTGGGCTTTGACCAGGCGCAGCCAATGGGAAGAAGACACGTGGTGCGGCTGGCTTGGTAGAGTTGGGCTGCTGAGTGTGAGAGGCTGGCTTGGGCCTAAGCGGTGCTTTGGGCCATTAGAGGCTTGATGCTGCATTTGGGCTTCAGCTGGGCGTTGGAGTCTTGGCGTGAGCTGCTGGAGATGCTGGGGTCACATGCTGACTTTGGGGGAAATTGAAGATGGCTTGGACAGGTGGCGCAAGGAGGAGCGAGGAGGAGAAGGGACTGGGCCTTCGGTTTGGGCCTTCGGGACTGGGCCAAACTCCTTTAAAAATGTCATTTTCTTTATTTTCTTTTTCAATTTTAACTATTTCTTTGTTTTCTCTTTTTATTAATGTCCAAATGCAATTTATTTCCTGAAAATTAAACACAAATTAAATTTAAAATTAATATTTTCATTTATAAAATATATTACAATAAATTAATGAAAATATTACACTTTAAAACCAATGAATTTGCATTTTTGAGCACTAATAAAAAAAAATGTAACGAATTTATTTCAACAAATAGAATAAGTATTTATAATTTATTATATTATTTCGGTAATGAACAAAAAAATTCTAATAAATTATAGTAATATATATAAATAGTTTGTAAAGTTTATTTGTTTGAATTTTTTTTATGCCACAAACTAAAAATTATATCTTAATTTTTACATACAGTTACTTTAAAAAAAAATCATATAGTTAATAGGTGAGAAGATATTTCAAATGACCGCCTATTTGCACTTCCCTTGTCCAAACAAAATAATTAGAGAAAAAGAGAAATAATACCCCTTCAAACAGTCTAAAAAAAATACTCCTCCCATTTCTTATCCTCAACTCTCCCATCTCCGTTTGAGCAGTTGAGTGCCTCTGTCTCCGACATATTTCACGTGTGGGTCTTTCTCGGAGCAACTGAGATGGGGAATTTAGATTTATTTTGAACTAATTTTGAGATTATAAGCAGAAAAGTCTGGGTATTTTTTTTTTTTTATTTTGGAAAATTTTGATTGTTTGTTTTGGTGTTTTTGTATGGGTCCTATAGATGATTATTCGATGAGAGGCATGAGGAATAACACATTCATACTTTGAGCGAATTACAACTATAACGGTCTTAATCTCTTTTGATTTGAATGGGAATTTCGATTTGCTCGATTGAATTTATCATATCAAAGGTTTTCTTTTACTAATTGCTTTGTTTTTATTTATTTATATTCTCACTTCTAGGTCGTATATATATTCTGTCATTTCTCTTTTTTATCTCCATTCTTCTATTGCAACTCCAAGTATCCAATCTTGCGTTTTCTCCTACATCCCAAAATTCTAAAGATAAATGCCTCTCTCTCTCACTTGCTAGTTCTCCATCTTCAAAAGCACAACAAAGGTATCACTCTTCTTATCTTTTTTCATGTACTTATTATTATTTTTTGGGGTAGGTTTCTCTGTTCTGACTTTTGGTCGGAGTTGGTTGCTTGGGTTTGGGAAACTCAGGGTTTGATTGATTCGCGATTAGAAAACTGTATTTTTGAAAAGTGAGATTTTGAAATGAAAATATGAATTTAGTGACTAAAAACATGTTTCTGAAAATGTGATTGGTTCAATGTCAGTAAACTGTTTTTGAATTTTAAAAAACTGAATCTGTGATTGGTATTAAATTTGAAAATATAACAGAAAATGAATACGTGGTTTAGTTGAATCTTAATATTATTTTAATTTTATATACACAGGTTGTATAATATTAAATTTTGATTTATCAATAGATTTAATTAAGTAAAATTTAATTATATTAATAAATTAAAATTTAATAATAATGCATTAGTTAAATTCATAATAATATAGCATTGTCATTAATTTTGATTTTTAAAAAAAATTAAAGTAATAGTGCATGAATCTAACACAACGCATCATCCATGCTCAATATATAAAACTAAAAACATCAATATATTAAGTCAAACAATATATAATAATCAATAATAATATATTCCATATTCAATCAAATAATATATAATAATCATTTGAAAAACAGCATTAATAATAATAATAATTTAAAGAAAGAAATAGGATAATACCAAGTGAGATAGAGTTGGACTCTGTTCCTTTGGAGTTGTCGAGAGAGAAATAAGGGAGGAGAGAGGATATTATTTTTAGAGTTTTGGGAAATAAGTTAGAAAACATGATTTTTTTCGTTTTCAATTTTACAACACAAAATCCAGATATTGTTTTGGATTTGGTTTCCAAAAACAAGTTGTCAATCACATATTCTTGTGGGACCCACAGATTTTAAGTTTTCAAAATCACAAAAATCTATTTGAATACACTACCAATCAGGGCCTCAGATACTCCAGGTGAACCTCCAAAATTTGGTGCTATTGTTGATGGTGTTGAAGACCGTAACATGGTCCTTGGTAAAAGGTAACATTACCTTTACAAATGGGATTATTATCTTGTTGGAAAGTTTCATTTATATCATATATTTCCTTCCATAGGTTTTCTGTTACTTCTTCGGACTTTATTGTCTTAATTGCTGCAAATGCAGTAGATGTTATCCCATACTTGAAAGGAGTTGCTAGGTTCTCTCTTTCTTCTACGTGTTGGTGCATGTCTTAATGTGTGTCTTTGTATTTTATCTTTTTGGTCAACATGTCCAAGTGGTATATATACTTATGCTTACTGTCTTTAAAGCTAAGTAAGACATTCTTGAAATTCGACAATGAAATATTGATCAATATTAGTGGCAACTTACAGAAAGAAATGCCAAAGGTTAAGTTTTAGTGCTAAATTGAACTTTGTGTTGTTTAATATAACTCTAAACAAATATAATGTTCAGCAGTGCATATTTCAATTATAGTTTATTTGTTATATCTTGTTACTCATGACACTTATTCAAAATATTTGCAGGATCTTAGTATTTTAAAAAGCCTTTTGTCTTCGTTAAGTTCATGATAACTAGTTACTTGTTGATGGTGATAAGACACAATGAGAAAGACATCAAATAAATAGGTCCCCCACTCATTAACATATTATTGGCAGAAATGAGATGGAAGAGTTCAATAATGGTTTTTAGTTAAGCAATTTAGATAAGGAATGCATTTATAAGTTTTTGATTCTTGTGTTAGTTTTGGACAATCATAACACATTAAAGAATCCTTGAGCATGGAAACAAAATTTTATTTTAAAATTCATTACAGTAGCAAAAACCTTGAGTACAAAAGAGATTTACAAAACACAAAATCCAATCAACTAAATGGTAATGCAGGATCAACATCCTCTAATGAAATAGAGCCTTGAGTACAATTTCACATAGCATTGATATCACTAGCTCTTGAAACCTATTTGAACACAACATAAGAAAATTGATTGGTATCCATAGAGGAAGGCCACTGGCCGAATACTTAACCTCCTGAGTAGAGGTAAGGATAAAACTCAATCTGATGTTGCGTAAGAAGCAACCCCAAAGTGTTAAGCTTCCAAACACATAGAGCTAGACCTCTCAAAGTGTTTAGGCTCACTTGTTCAATCATGCATATTCCAACAAAAAAAAAGAGTTGAGAACCTAAAATGCAAAGCAGAAAAGAGATAATAGTCAAATAAAGATAGCTTGAAACCTATGAGACTTATAAGAAAACTTGTACATATTCATACATGAGAATACACATGTATATCTACAAATATTTCAAAGTTAATTTCATTAACAAACCTCAGCTATCATAAAACTAGTAAATTGGAGTTTTTTTTTTTTTTTTGCGGGGAAGTAAATTGGAGAATTAGGCAGAATTGAAATTAAGAAATTGAAAAAAGTTATCTTAGTGGAAGTTGAAGCTAGTAAAAAGATCACAAATTATACACTTGAATGAAACATATCAATCAATCTTGCAACCCCCAAACTACACTTGAGAGAAATCCATATCAATCTTATCAGGAAGTTCTCCGTTTGTATAAGCTTTCCAGGAACTTCTTGATGAAATATCGTATGAATATGTTGATATAGAAGCCTTAGTTTCCCCTCTTGCTGACAATGCTGGAGCGCTAGATAACCAAAATAATAGTTAGTCAACTATACATCAGATAGGTTGAACTTTGGAAATGGGTAAATAGTTTTTGAAAGACTCCTTTCTCATGAAATATGTTGCTTGGCCCATGTAAGCCAAAAGAAGATGAGGAGAAACACCACCATGAAAAAACCTGTGCATCAAAGGCAAATATAATGTAATTGTTCAAAGCAAACCTGTATGGATTGTACAAATAAAAGTGGCCTAAATCTGCAAACGTTGCTTAAGCTCCTATGGCAACATTTTCAGGCAAGATATACGATTATACATGTTTGTAATTTGACCTACAAAATTTTTTTGGCAGAGAGATTTTCTCATTTTGAGAGTCAAGTTATTATACTGATATTTAACAAAAATGCAGACATTTTATACTTCAACAAAGCATAAAAAAGCTTAATTGTTTGTTTCAAAAGAAAAAAAGAAAATCTATTCAACGCTTTACCAAATCCAAGACCGCAAATACTAGCAACCCCTTTTATATAGACAAGAACTTTCAATAGACTCACATATAAATAGGCATACACATAATACAACAAATGTAGTACATTAGCTTTCTATGTAAAATACATGCAAATGGCTTGACTATGGTAATCTTGAGATTTGGTGGCATCAGTGTAGCTGCTTTCTGGAATGACGATTGACCCTCCAAATCAACACGAGTCTTTTCTGTATGCTTTGTCCTCACTCACATGCTTCTTAGGAAAACTTCCCATGAGGTCACCCATCCCTAGATTACCCCAGGTCAAGCACGCTTAACTTTGGAGTTCTCAAGTAATGGGCTACCGAAAAGAAGATGCATCTTATTGATATAGATAGTACCCATCAATCTATTTAAGCCATCTGTATAGTCTCATACCTACACAGTCTTAAAATCATCACACTTGACTTCTCCAGGTAGTGTGAGATTGCACAGCTTACCCAGTCTTTCCCCTTACGGATCACGGAATTCTGACTTTCAGAATTGTAGCCATACCTATTTCCTCAACCTCATGAGCAGCAATTTCTAAAAGCGCATGAACAAAATCTTTTGGCTTTTTTGTGGCATTCTATCACAATAGTTAAGGAGGTTAAGCTCCACGAAGATTTATTTGGAGAAAATGGTGATCAAAGAATAAATTGTGAACTTCATATGCCGATTTGGATATCAATTATCATGTTTCTCAATATTAAACCCAACAACGCAACTCATCAGAAAAGAAACAATACAAGAATCAACCAAAACGGGATTTGGGACATAGCTATAATATCATAATAATCAAGGTATAAGGATGAGTGGTAAAGATGTAACTACATCATGATTTCTAAACAATTATAACCCTAACTAAAATAGTAAAAATTATGTATTGATAAGGGTTGCAATTATAATCCTTGCTTGCTAATGAAAGTAGCTCCGAACGAAAATTGACTGCCAAAGAAAACTAAACTATAGCAACATATGAATTCTCAACGACCTCTTTAACAAATCCCAAACAGAAATTAACCCCGAAAAGTACAGGATCCCCAACACCAAATATTAAAAAAGAAAGAAAATAATATGCACTGAGCTCATAGAGAAGAGCAAGATCATGACAATGGAGAAGGCGATGGTGATAACGCCACCGGAGAGGGTACGACGGTAGAAATCTTCAGTGATTTGGGGATAAGCATCCAAATTCTGAAGCTTGGTTATTGTACCATCCAAATTCGGAAAAGGAAATAATCATAAGGAGAGAGATATAGATGGATAAAGAGAGAGAGAGATAGAGAGAGATTTTACCATTTACAAGGAGCATATGAACATAGAAAGAGGGATTGAGTTTAGAAGAGAGAAAACCTTCTGCAACAATGGAGGAGATGAAGAAGTGAATTGAGAGTTATTATCACTGTTGGGAAAAAAGTTGTCAAATCATCATTTCAAATCAATACTACAGTAGCCGGTTACACTTACCGGTTTACTTGCATTTTACCCCTACATATTTATATATTATAAAAATAAATAATATTAACTTACTCAAACTCTTGTTCAATCGTTAGAATAAAAAGTAATCCAACAAGACAACCCAGATTAAAAGCCGGACCGGTCACATGCCAATGGCACGTGTTAAGCCAGAAAATTCTCGATAATAATCAATTATTCTCATTAAGATACTAAAGTCGTATTTCGTTAAAACACGGTCTACCAAATGAATATATTCTTTATTTTATTTAATATTATAAGAATAAAAATTAAATAATGTATATGATATATAATTTTAATTTTAAATTCAAATTTAAATTCTTTTGTATTTCTTTTTATTGAAAGAAAATATAGTGTCATATATGGATCATTTAATTAAATAAAAATAATAAATATTTCACCGTTATTATTTTTTGAAAAGTTGTATTTTGAAAAATTATAATAGTAAATAATTTTGTTGTTTTCAAAATATAAGAAGTGATTAAAACATTGTGAAAGATTTTATTAAGCTTATTTTAAAAAATAATAGAAAAATTATTAAATATACTTTTGTTTTAAAAATTTGCGTTTTAGATAAACAAAATAGAAAATAATAAATTATTTTATAAATATAATTATTGAAAATAAATTTTTTTTTTTTTTTGCAATTCTAAAATTTTGACAAATAAATTAAGCTATAATTTAATTAATAGATAACATTATATTTAGGATGTATTATGTTAATAAATAATATTACTTATATATGCATCATTTAATTAATATATTTTAAATAAAGTTAATCAATCATATATATATATTTAAATATAATTATAATTATGTTAATATTAGACACAAAATATCAAAATAACTTACCTAATAAATAGTAACTAAAAGACAAAATAATAATTGGACCAAAAAAGTTTAGTTCACTTCACTCTTTTATATATGTATAAATATATATATATATATATTTGACATAATTAATCATACATATTTAAATACATATTAGGCGTAGTTTGATTTTAAATAAAAAGAATATAAAATAAAATAAATTATTTTATAAGTTTGATTGAAAATAAAAATATATTTATATTTTCTTATAATACTAAATCTTTGACAAATAAATTAAGTTATAATTTGATAGTTTATAACATATCTAAAAGAGTTACATATTTAAATATATATTATAAATTAAGTAAAAAATTTAATTATAATAAATAGTATTGTTTATACATTCATATTATTTAATATATAAAAAAATTAGTTCACTTTATTTTTTTATATATATTATTATAGATATAGAATATGTATTATGCTCAATTAATCATATATATTTAAATATCTATTATATATTAAGTGATGATTTGATTTTAAATAAAAATAGTAGAAAAAAAAATATATTATTTTTAAGTTTAATTGAAAATGATTTTTTTTTTTTTTTGCAATACTAAATCTTTAACAAATAAATTAAGTTATAATTTAATTATAATAGATAGGGTATATAACATATATAAAAAAGTTACATATTTAAATATATATTATAAATTAAGTGATACATTTAAATATAATAAAAAGTATTATTTATACATTTATTATTTAATATATATCTCAAATATAGTTAATTAATTATTTATACATATTTGTATACATATTATATTTATTATAATTATCTTAATATTAGTCACAAAATGACAAAAGAATTTTATCATTGAATAGTAACTAAAAGACAAAACAACTGGACCAAAAAAATTTTTTGTTCACTTCACTCTTTTATATATGTTATTGATATCGTGTTTAGCAGATGATAGTAGTACATCTATTTTTTTTTTTACAATATAGGTGCATCCTTTTTTAAGTTTAAGTAGTAGACAGTTATAATCTAAATTTTTTTATATGACAGTGTACATTGTAGTTATTTAGAGTATCTGCAAATTTTTAAGAAATTCTGAATAATTACGATGACGAAAATAGGGTTCAAACAATAAAAAACAAGCACACGTGCAGCATGTTGTTTGAAACATGTTTTCAACATTGTAAATTATTCGAAGTTTCTTAAAAATTTGATGAATGTTCTAAATAACTACAATGTTCACTGTCATTTAAAGAAAATTGGGATTATAACTATCCATGTGTCAAAAATAGATAAAGAATACACTTGCCAAAAATAGATGTATTATAGTTGTTCTCTATATATTTATATGAATGTACATAAATATGTTGGTTATTGTATAATTTTTTTTTTAGAAATTTGTAAAAAGCATATCATAAAAAATAATGATAATAAAATTATAAAATTATCATTACAAATTAATACAACTTTATTGAGCCATAAACTATAATTTATTTTTAAATTATATATTTGCATGAGAAACAGAATGTTATATATTTGGTAAAAATAAAAATAAAAGCATAGAAACATCAACGAATTGCATAGCCCATATAAATAAATGACAAAAAATAAAATAAAATCATAAGGGGTGTAAATTCCACTATATATGATTAGGATAAGCTTTGGTTATTGACTGGCAACCAAAACTTAATTAGAACCCCAAAATATTAGTCGTAATTGCCCTTTTTCTTATCACCCTTCATCCCCTTTTATATCAATAGGGAGCTAAGAGCAAGGCAGCTCCGCTCTGGAAAGAAAAGAAGTCCGAATGTCCTTTTCCATTTGATCGCTAACTCATGAGCAATGCCGCCCCTCATGCAGCATATGAGCAGATCTTCACTAAAAGTCAGTTCTATTGGTGGATGGATAATATTTTTACGAGTGAATAATATATATTATCTTTCTTTCCTAGGTGACCAACCACTCTTGCACTCGTTCCTTCTTCTTTTCTCTTGCTCATGGATTGCTTGTACCGGCTAGCTTCTTTCAAGGCAAGGGGAGCTCATCTATTCATTTCTCTCTTACGAGCCTATGCTCAAGATGTTCTTCGATCCCAGGAAGTTCTTCGCTCATAAGCTACCCCCCATCAACCAACATCGACTCATCCCAATCTTTAAGGAAGAGATCAACAATCCCAAGTTCTTTTACTCCATTCGGAAATTATTTACTACTGGACGACTCGTAGGAGGAGAGAAGGGCCCAACCTCAGATGGATAATTTTTTTGAACTGCTGCTGAATCAAGATTAGGATAGAGACCTGAGAAGGATTGTCTTTGCTCTTGCTCGGGCGTCTTACCCAGAAAAAATCACACAATCATTATTGCGTAAATAAGTGGTTATTTTCAAGAGAAGAAAGAGAGAATCGAAAAACCAGCGCCCAAAGAGCTTTCCATCTTAGGGTTTTTTTATAGTAAAATTCCCAAAGTATTATTTTTTTGTCAATTTTGTTTCTACTTGTTGTTTCAAACTCTTACACTTAAACCTTTTTTTTTCTTTTTTCAAATGTCTTAATTTCTTATTCTCTCACACTCTCTTATTAACCTTTTATTCAAATAAGATATTAGCTTATTCATTCAAACTTTCAAATATAAATTATAATTTTTCTTCAATTTCTTAGTGTTTTTAATAAAATTGTAATGAAAAACTTTCTATATAAATTGATAGTAATATTTTCAAATATAATGTTTAGAAAGCTTACAATTTTTAAATTAAATTATGGCTAAGATTAATATTTGATTGTATGGTTGAGATTAATTACACATTATGGTGTGTAATTTGAGTGTGCAAATTGAGAGTACATCTTTCATTACTCTTAAAATATTAAAAAGTAAACTCATTATTTACAATTTCATTGAAAAAGATAATTAAAGAGTAAACCGTTGGGAATTTATGACTTTACACCTTCTAAATCAACAATGAACAATGAGAATAGTTCAATATTTCAAACCTTGGATACTAATCAAGATCCTAATTCAAAGTATGAATGCAAATCTTAATAATCAAATATTATATGATTAAGAGATTACAACATAGATTTAGAATCAAAACTAACAATGATGAACACAATTAAAGAAGTAAAACATAATGCAGTAATACAATTACAAAGTTAAGTGTTAGAGAGATACAACCTTTGCTTTGAGCACTTGAATCTTCAAACTTGGGGAACATCTAACGCTTATACACGAATTATATTGTTGTCCAAAATCTCTATTCCAAGCCTTCCATTCGTTGCTTGAAGCTTCATCAAGATAGAATGATATTTGAGATTGAACACGCATTTGAAACTCACCAATTCAAGCAATACTTATTGAGTTGTTTGGAGAAAACTTATGAACTCTGAGAGCTAGAGAGAGAGTTGAAAAGTGTGATCTAGACTTTAAAACTCTAATAACCCTTATTTATAGTGTAGGCACCGTCATTAAGCCCAACCAATAGAAATAAAGCTTTTAAACACATCATTTGGAGCTAATTCACGCATTTGTACGATCCCGTATAGATCGCCTGCTAGGTGGCAATGGATCGCATGCTGGGGTTTTTTTCTCCTAGGCCCTTTTAGGCAGTGCGTCGCCTCCCACAGGCGATGCAACATAGATGTCTCTGTATTAACGCCCCGAGCATGACCCCAAAATTTCTTCAAATTCCTCCAATTTTTTTGATAATGTTTAGATAACTCATTGTATCACTTTAGGCCCATAAAAGTCACTTTTAGATGCCTACTACACAATCTCATGTTTTCACTTCAACTTAAGCAAAAATCGTTAAGTGTTTTGCACCTCAGCGTGCAAAACATGTTAACCATTATATTTAACCAATATCAACATAATCTCATTATTTATATTTTGTTGAAATAAAAATATGTGTTCTCTCTACAAAATATAGGCCCCATAGACATTTCACTCTCAATTTATTGAATAGTAAAATCATTTTTTACGATTTTATTAAAATAAATAATAAAGAGTAAACTCATCATTGCTTAGATTTTCGTTGAAATAAAAAAATTTGTTATCTCCACAAGAGAGGCTCTATGATAATGTAAAGTACTTGTTAGCAATTTTATATTTATACATAAATGTATTTTGTATATATAGTTGGATGGGTATGAGTAATTTTTAATAATAATAATAATGATAATTGTAACACCCAAATTTCGAGAATAAAATTTATGGCCTCGAAATGTAGACATGTAAAGTGTAAGGTCGAACTAAGCAAGTATGCCACGTCATCAGCATATACGCGGACTGAGTTTGACAGTTTCGCTCGGCAGTAAGGTGACAACGATGGAATTTGTGAGCTCGGAGCTACACACAGTCTCGAAGATGTTTCGAGGTTACAAGTTAAGCTCGAAGCCACAACTGAATAATAGCAAGGATTCAACACTTGTATAAATTTCCTAATTTGTTCTTATTGGTGACCGAGCACCAGTTAAGAAGGTTCGAGCTTAGGCATCAAACTCGAAAGAATGAATCATCTCCTAAGACTGAGTTCCATTTGAACCTTCATTGCAAGCTCGAGGAGGTTGGTCTCCGATGGTTGAGCTCGATAAAATCATTGCCAAAGGATGAGGTTAACCAGAATGACGAGTTCGTGATGTGGGTCAACCTCGAAAGTGTATAAATTGTATGTTCGAGCTCGGTAATCCAGTTTGAACGCAGTTGCTGTTTGAAAATCCCTATTCCTTGGGGATTTGTTGTAATCTGATAATAAATCCCTATTATCATGGGATATTGTGTAATTAATGCGTTTATTTGCATTTATTTCAAATTTGAGTTGTAACTTCCCGAAATAGCAGGGAATATATTTTGTAAACCAATCTATAAATAGACCGGAGAAATTCATTTGTGGACATGGACAATTTGGTATTGGGAATACTCTGAGAATGTTGCTTTCTAAAAAGCTTTGAGAGAATTCCACCATTCAATAATATTGACTCATGGACTAGGAAAATTTTAACTGCTGAACCACGTAAAATCTCGTGTGTTTTTTTTATTAATTCTCTTAATTCATTGTTTAGTGCTCTTCTTATTTAAGTTGACGAAAAACGGCGTCAACAATAATAAAACCTAAAACATAAACATAAAAGTAAACTATTTGTTTATAATTTCAGACCAACTTGAATAAAATTATAAAATACTTGTTTACTATTTCAAATTTAATGTATTTAAATATACATTCAATTTTTTTAATGAAATTTTAAGCTATTGTACTTGATTTTGGTTTACATTTAATTTTTTTTAACATGTAAAAAAGTAAAAATTTAAAGGGTATATGTCACACTATGTACAATATAGAAGAATTATGTGTAAAAAAAAAAAATTCTAATGTTGTTATCCCAAAAATTAGAGGTTGCATTTTCTTTTTTTCAAATAATACATATAATATACACTTTTAAAATATATATATATATCAAAATTTTAAAAATATACTTTAATGGGATTGGAGTTCTCTATTTTTACTTTAGCTTGAGTTTCTAATTTTTAAGGTGAGGCGAATACTGGAATAGAAAATCAAATTGCCAGCTTTTGCAACTCTCTGTAGGGTTTGAGCTTGTATCCTTCTGGTACCATTCGTGGGTTGAGCGTCCGCCCGTCGTGGGGCTCGATCGCGGTATTAATTTAGCTCGATTAATGCTCTCTGACATTTTCTTCATTGCTTTATAAAATGTTCTGATCTGTTGTTCCTCTGTATTTATTATCCATCTATTCTACTGTATTAATTTTTCTTTTCTTCTCTCTTCCCACTCATTGGTAAACTCTTTTTTCTTTCTTGCTTTTGTTTTCTCAGTCCATCTCTCTTTAATTTTGGGTGTTTGTTCCGATAAATTGTGATGATTAAATGCATAGGGGGATCTGATTCTTGGAGATTTGAAGTGATCAGACTATCATTTGCTGCCCTAATGGTGATTTGTGATGTTCATCACGATACAATTTTCCTCTACTATCTTCTATGGCTTGTTTGGATATTGCTTAGATCGTTGTTAGTGTTTGTGTATATAATAGATAATTCTATTTTGTTTATGTATGCCTATGTTTCTTTCTAAAACCCTAAATCTTATTCCTTTATCTTGTGCAAGGTATTACTAACGCCCTTTCCATTACTAATAAGGAAAATACAATCTATACTCTATCTAAATCATCTGCTCCTTTAGTTTCCCCTTCTTATTTTCTAGTCTTTAGGGTTTTCACTTCTAAGAGTTTTAAGAAAGAATCCATGAAAAATACACTCACATAACTCTTGTCTACTTTATGTCGATTCCCCGTTGTAATCAATAACCATTCGGAGGGTCTTTCCATGAAAAATACACTCACAAAGCTTAATCTTGTTTGGAATTCCTGATGGTACCCTTTCCATTTCTCATTCTGATCTGCGTTGTAGGCCTTTCTATGTTCAGGTTTTTGCTATTCCTTTTGGCAGAAGGCCTTTTGATTTGGCTTGGCTTCTTTCAATGGGGTTGGGTGAAATGCTTGAAGTTGATATGGGAACTTTGTCTGAAGGTTCTGGTCCTTATTTTAGAATAAGGTTCTTGTTATATGTTTATAAACCATTGAAGAGGGGAATGAATATTAGGTTTCCAAGGTTTCAGCAACCTAAATGGATTGAGTTTAAGTATGAGCGTTTACCTGATTTTTGTTATTACTGTGGTATTATGGGTCATGTCTATAATCAGTGTATTAACTATCTCCAAAAATCTGATGAATCACTCTCCTCTTCTGCTTTTTCTTACTCGGCTGATTTTAGAGGGAAATAAAAATCTAATCTTAAGGCTCCACCTTTTAGTTTTCCTTCCACTGGTTCTTTTTCTGTCCAAGAGGTTTTCTCTCCAATCCATAAACCCCTTTCTTTCACACAAGATGTAATGATAGAATACTTGGTTAACTATCCACCAAATTCTAGTATTTTTAAACATTCACCCATGATGAGTCCAGCTGGATATACTACTCCTATCCTCATGATGCCCTCCCCTATTAGTCATAATATAGTTGACAAAGGCAAAACTCCTGTTGTTTCTTTGCCATCTTTTGATAAGGGTAAAAGGATGCTCTTTCAAATGTTTAGAGAAACCAATAAGTTAAGCATTGATGTCTCCTCTTGTATGGATGCTATCTTTATCCACTCTTCTGGTAGTCCTCATCAAGGTCAAAATATTATTCTACCTCTTCCTCATAAGCCAAGTGTGATGGAATCCACTGCAGTCTCTTCAATCAAACAACATTCTAAAGTACAAGGTGATACTTTTATGGGTTTTGCTGCTCCTTCAGAGTCCATTTTTGCTTCAGCGTAGGCCTCAGTTTTCATATTAGTTCTAGAGTCAAAAGGCGTCTCTTCAAGCAACATACTTTGATTGTAGGGAATATAGTTAGGTCTATTTTTAAGATTTTCATTTTGCAGGAGGGTTTGAAGTTCCTAGAAAGAATCTAGGGGAGGTCTTTTTCTTTTGTGGTACTCTAATGTAAATATTAGTATTTCATCTTGTACTTTTAATCATATTGCCTGCTATGTAAATACTAATGATTGTAATGTATTGCTGCTCCTTTAATGCCCTGGCTAGTTATGGGTGATTTTAATTCCTATCTTTATAATCATGATAAATACGGTGGTTCTCAACCTAATTCTAATAATATAAATGCTTTTGCTGATTTTTTGGAAAAATATAATATGTGTAACGTCCCAATTTCCCTAATAAGGCTTAGTGCCTTGATTAGGGGGCCATGATTAGTGGGCCAGGTAAATAATTGATTTAATTATGTATTACATGATTGTATACATGATTATTTGAATTATGTGAGTTATATTATAATATGATTATATTAACATGTTTAGGTGTATTAAGCATGTATGTGTGCCCATTTCTTATTAGAAAGCATTTTCGTGATTTTCACCTGTGGATGACATATTTGTATAGATATATGTGCATATTGATTGAGACCACATTATTATGTAGATATATTAGAGTTATTTGACACGAGGCAATCCAAGCGAGTAAGTTAGTGGTTTAGTCATAACAGAGTCAAATACCCGGTTTGAGGTGAGCCTATGTGTATTTTAGTAATTTAGTACATTATCGGAATTTATCCGACAATGAGAAATTATTTGGTGATTATTTAAGGATATTGGAATTAATTTGGAAATATGAGATGTTAACTGAGAATATGGAAATGTGGCAAAAGACTAGTTTGCCCTTGATGGCATTGAAGAGGCGTTAATGGGCAAGAGACACTTTAGTCATTTACTTGCCTAAATGAATAATACACTCGGCCAACTCAGAACCCACTATAACCAAAAAGAGAACAATTAGCAGTTCATGTGGGATTGAAGGCGTGGAAAGAATCTAAGGCTAGAGCAAGGTTTGCAGCTGGAAATGGCCATCTTCTTTCTCTGTTACCGGAATTGGCAGGTGAGGTATAAGTTTTCTTAAGTTCTTGATGGTTTATTTTGGTGTTCTTGAGTTTTGAACTCAAGGATGGGATTTTAAGTTATGGTGATGTTTTAGCTTAGCTCTTACTGCATTTGTGCTGCCATGGGTGTAGTGTTGAGGTTTTGGGAGTCGGTTATGGGTTTGGTACAACTTTGGGGTGAATTTGTAGAGTTTTGGCTCAGAGAGAAATGTTAAAAAACTGGATTCGCGGGGTTGCGCCGTGGCACTGTTCTTGGAGCGTCGCGACCCGCATGAACCTAGAGGCAGGACAATTTCTTGAATCATCTTTGTAATGCCCTATTACTCAGGGACTGTTACATTGTGTATTTTAAACTTGCTAAACGAGTCATTTGGTTATAACCGTGTAACTAAATATGATTAATTGTTTAGGGTTAAAAATTTTGGTCAATGGTCAAATGTACCATCGTTTCATTAAAACGTTTACTTCATACATCGGATCCCAAAATACATTTAAAAGGTTAATTACAATGAGAAAGTTATAACCTGCCGACCTAAGCGGAAAAATAGGGTTAGTTTCTCTTTAAACCCTCTGCCGTGGTGGTTGAGTAACTGCATATGTACACATCCTCACTTAATCTCTCAAACTCAGGGATGGTCCAACTTTCTTTCCCCTTTACCTGCACCATATAACACCCGTGAGCCAAAAAACTTAAACATGCTCATAAGCAGTTAATAACATATTACCAAATCATAATAAGCATGCTTAGTGTGGTGTGCTGCCCCTTTGGCACACCCACATGGGGCCATTTTGTAAAGGAGCATGCCTTGGTGCTTGATCATTAGTCAAGTCTTGCACCAAGCAACCTCATGGGATAGGGTAGTGGTAGTTTTGTAATATTGCATATGTCTCCCAGACAAAAATCATATATGTTCCTGGGAAGACTATTTCCGTAGAAGGCTCCTTAAGGGGAGGTGACTTGGTGACTTAGGGAAGCACCATGGCCATCAGCAGATAGGGGCCAAAGCTGTGTACTCCCTTGCCCTATCAAGGCTATATATTAATAAAACAATATTTATCCATACTTGCCCCTGTGTGCTTCCTTGTTGCTTATGTGTTAGTTGTTTGTTATCTTTGTTGGGCCATTGCGTGCTACTTGCCTTGTTGTGTGCTTTGTGTTGTGTGGACGTTCCTAGGAATGACTTGCTTTGTGCTTGCTCATACTTCGTTATTGCCCGTTGCATGTCCGAGATGTGTATGTGGCTAACCGCTGAGTTTGTTTGCCTGTAGGTGTGTGTTGTAGGCTGACTTGCTAGCTTGAAGAGTCTGCAAGTGCTGCATGTTCCGTCTAGTTGGAGTACCCAAATAGCCGGCCCATGACAGTTGGTATCAGAGCCAAGTTAGAAAGAGCTTGGCAAAACACACTATGGTGAGCAACACTCAGAGGATCGAAGCTCTTGAGAAGCGGTTAGGGGAACTAGATGGCCTGGATGAAAGGGTCAGGGATCTTTCCTCTGCAAGTCAGGACTCGGGATCGTCTGATGCAGACAATCGCATAACTGCGCTGGAAAAGGAGAATGTTGTTCTCCTATCCAGAATAATCGCGTTGGAGAAAAGAAACACTCCAACAAGTACTTATGTTTCCCCTTGGTGGGAAGAGCGCATCGCGGCAGTGGAGCGCATGCTGAAGGAACAAGAATTTTCCATAAATGACACTACGGAAGACTGCAGGGAGGCAATTGGCGTGCTCAGAGAAGAAATGGCTGAGCTATCTATCAAGGTAAACCTGACCATGTGAGCGGTTAGGAATGCCCCTGCAACAGGGCCGATAGGTATGGAGTATGGCAGAGCTAAAGTACCCGAGCCGAGGCCCTATAACGGGGCCAGAGACGCAAAGGATTTGAAGAATTTCCTCTTCGACATGGAACATTATTTTAGAGCCGTGCGGGCCGATTCGAAAGACGGAGAGGTCGCCATGGCTACTATGTATTTGTCTGGGGATGCCAAGGTGTGGTGGAGGACCAAGTATGATGACATAGAGAATGGCAGGTGCACCATCACATCTTGGGCAGACCTGAAGAGAGAATTAAAGATGCAATTTCTGCCAGAAAATGTCGCTTACATAGCTCGTCGCCAGTTAAGAGAGCTCAAACAAGTCGGGACAGTCCGAGAATATATAAAGAGATTTTCGGGACTGATGCTCGATATAAAGGACATGTCCGAAGTAGACAGGCTCTTCTGCTTCCTCGAGAGATTGAAATCGTGGGCCAAACAAGAACTTCAAAGACAGCGTGTGTCTGATTTGGCCACCGCTCAAGCTGCTGCCGAACGCTTAACAGATTACACTCTGGAGAGCAGCCTGCCGAAAATAACTACTCCTTCAACCAGCTCAAGTAGCACTGGGAGTAAGAAGTCTGGGAAGTCCTGGCAGGGTAAGAGTGGGGGAGAGAAGAGGACAGCTGAGTCCAATTCTTCTAGTGGGACAGTTGCTGCTGCAAGGAGGAAGCCGCTAGCTTGTTGGCTTTGCAAAGGCCCACATAAGTCGGCAGTTTGCCCTTACAGGGGCAAGCTGAATGCCCTCATTGGCCAAGAACAACAGGGCGAAGGAGAAGAGGAAGACGAAGAGTACGCGCACATGGGCGCTGTCCGCCTGTTGAACGCTCTCAAGAAACATGGCGAGAAAGGGAAGAAGACCTTGGGGAAATGGCTAATGTTCGTGGATGCCACTATCAATGACAAGCCTGCCAAAAACGTGATGATTGATACTGGCGCCACCCACAACTTCATCTCTGAACTTGAAACAAAGCGACTGGGACTGAAGCTGGAGAAAGATCCAGGCCGCATGAAAGCGGTCAACTCCAAGGCCTTGGCCACAACTGGCGTGGCTAAAGGGGTAAAAGTGAGAATCGACACGTGGGAGGGGCAGACTGACTTGGTGGTCGTCCATATGGATGACTTCGATGTAGTTTTGGGAATGGACTTTCTAACCGAGAAAGGTGCCATTCCAATTCCTGCCACTGGAAGCTTACTCATAATGGGAGAGACTCCTTCAATGGTGCCTGTAAAGGTGAAACCACCCCCTGGTGTGAAGCTTCTATCAGCTTTACAGTTCAAGAAGGGTGTGAAGAAGCAGGAGCCCACTTATGTAGCTGTACCCACCGTGTTCGAGGAAGTAGTGGAAGAAATTGTTCCACTAGAAATTACGAGGGTCTTAAGGATGTATGGGGACGTGATGCCAGATAAACTCCCCAAAGCCTTGCTACCAAAGAGGGGGATTGATCACTAGATAGAGCTGATGCCTGGAGCGAAACCTCCAACTAAAGCGACATACAGAATGGCACCCCCTGAGCTAGAAGAATTGAGGAAGCAATTAAAAGAGTTATTGGAGGCAGGCTTCATCAGACCGTCGAAGGCGCCATTTGGCGCCCCTGTGCTATTCTAGAAGAAGCACGATGGGAGCTTGGGACTGTGCATCGACTATAGGGCTCTCAACAAGGTGACAGTTCGCAACACCTACCCCATCCCTCTGATCACTGATTTGTTCGACCAGTTAAGTGGAGCCAAATACTTCACAAAGTTGGACTTGAGATCGGGCTACTATCAAGTGAGGATTGTAGATGGGGATGAACCAAAGACAACGTGTGTTACTCGTTACGGAGCATTTGAGTTTCGAGTAATGCCTTTTGGGTTGACAAATGCACCATCTACTTTCTATACACTGATGAACCAAGTATTCCATGAGTATCTAGATAAGTTCGTGATGGTGTACTTGGATGATATCATGGTTTATAGCGCCACGATTGAAGAGCATCAAGAACACTTGGCTCAAGTGTTTCAGAAGTTGAGAGAGAACCAGATATATGTGAAGTGCGAGAAATGCTCGTTTGCACAGGAGAGCATCAAGTTCTTAGGCCACGTGGTGGAATGTGGCTGAATTCGTATGGATCTGGAGAAGGTGAGGGCAATCCAAGAATGGAAAGCCCCCACAAATGTAAAAGAACTCCGCTCCTTCTTGGGCCTAGCCAACTACTATAGACGATTTGTGGACGGCTACTCAAGAAGGGCGACACCATTGACCGAGCTTCTGAAAAAGGGTGTGATTTGGGCGTGGACTGACAAGTGTGCTGAAACATTCAGGAGTTTGAAGGAAGCCATGATGTAGGATCCTGTTCTTGCCTTGCCAACTATTAGCAAGCCCTTCGAAGTACAGACAGATGCATCAGATTATGCTCTGGGAGGGGTACTAGTACAAGAAGACCACCCGGTCGCATATGAGAGCCGCAAGCTGTCTGAAGCTGAGAGGAGGTATACTGCCCAGGAGAAGGAGCTTCTCACAGTTATACATTGCTTGCGAGTGTGGAAGCATTACTTGCTGGGTTCAAAGTTCGTGGTGAAGACGGATAATGCAGCTGTTAGTCATTTCCTTACTCAACCGAAACTGACCCCTAAGCAGGCTCGATGGAAGGAGTTCGTGGCGAAATTCAATTTCCGTTTTGAGCAGGCTTGAACCAGGCAGCTGACGCTTTGGCACACCCACATGGGGCCATTTTGTAAAGGAGCATGCCTTGGTGCTTGATCATTAGTCAAGTTTTGCACCAAGCAACCTCATGGGATAGGGTAGTGGCAGTTTGTAATATTGCATGTCTCCCAGACAAAAATCATATATGTTCCTGGGAAGACTTTATTTCCCTAGAAGGCTCCTTAGGGGGAGGTGACCTGGTGACTTAGGGAAGCACCATGGCCATCAGTAGATAAGGGCCAAAGTTGTGTACTCCCTTGCCCTATCAAGGCTATATATTAATAAAACAACATTTATCCATACTTGCCTCTGTGTGCTTCCTTGTTGCTTCTGTGTTACTTGTTAGTTATCTTTGTTGGGCCATTGCGCGCCACTTGCCTTGTTGTGTGCTTTGTGTTGTGTGGATGTTCCTAGGAATGACTTGCTTTGTGCTTGCTCATACTTCGTTATTGCCCGTTGCATGCCCGAGATGTGTATGTGGCTAACTGCTGAGTTTGTTTGCCTGTAGATGTGTGTTGTAGGCTGATTTGCTAGCTTGAAGAGTCTGCAAGTGCCGCATGTTCCGTCTAGTTGGAGTACCCAAATAGCCGGTCCGTGACACTTAGCAGTAATAACCCTACTCATGCATGCATACCATCCATATGGGCCAATAGCCCAAGATAACCATCAATGAATCATATTGGGCTCCAATCCCCAAAATACTTGATTATGGAATCATACTGGGGCTTAGCGCCCAAACACATGGTTAATAAATCATACTGGCTCAACGCCCTATGATATGGGGCAAATGAGTCACCTCGGGGCCCTTTGCCCTGTCCTCTGTATAACCAGCCTTGGAGCTGGTCCAACGTACCTGGCGCTGAGTTTTCCCTGACCGATAGGTCGGTCAAGCGTATGATGCGCTTCTGGTTAGACATAACCATATCGACTATTGCTGTCCTTGACTCATAAGTCAATGCTTTTCGACCATCACTCAATATGTTAAGGTCATCTTTGATTAATAAGTCAATGCTTTACGACTAGCACTGAACGTGCTAAGGCCATCCTTGACTAATGAGTCAATGCTGGGGCCCAGCCCTAGGATATGGGACTAATAAGTCACCCTGGAGCCCATCGCCCTATCCTCTATATAACCAGCTTTGGAGCTGGCCCAACGTACATGGCGCTCTAGTTTTCTCACGACCAATAGGTCGGTCAAGCGTATAATGCGCACTTGGTTGAGCATAACCATCTCGACCATGATTAACGCGCTATTGTCGTCCTTGACTAATAAGTCAATGCTTCACGACCAGCGCTTAGCGCTATTACCGTTCTTGACTCATAAGTTAAGTCTTTCTCAATAAGATAATGCAAACAGACATATATCATATGTCAGATTTCCAAATATTAAGCATTCAACATGCTTAATCAACAATCACAAGCATAATTATAATCATGCACATTTTCAGGCGTTCATGCCCTATTCATTGTAACGCCCTGGATAGCCAAGACCGTTACACTGTGTGTTTATAAAGTGCCAGACTTGCTAATCAAGTCATTTGGATAAAATCGTGTCATTGAAACTATAAAGGAACTAGGGTTAAAAACGTTTTGGTCTCAAAAGCCACATTTTCATTAAAAAGTATCATCTGTTACATGGGATCCCAAAAATAACAAATTCAAAGACCATTTACAAAAGACACAAGGTTTATGTACAACAACCGGCCATACTAAGGCAAAACAAACAGTTAGGTGATCCCTGTCCTGGTCCACTCCTCGACCATGGCGGCCGAACCGCTGGCTATGTACATTCCACCGCGGAGCTCTCCACCTCAGGCTTGGTCCAGCTTGCCCTTGCCTTTACCTGCACCACGTAGCACCCGTGAGCCAAGGCCCAGTAAGAAAACTCAACAACAACAGAACATTAACAATTAACAGACAAGTTGATATCTCACATTGCATCACATAAATTCAGATATATCATCAGTCAGTATAATCAAGTATTCCACATACTAGGCATATCAGTTCATAACATGCACAGTTCACAAATGATAACTAGGGCTAGCGCCCTCAGGCTGCTCCCTCTGTTGTCCCATTGTCCTTGGCTACCAGTGGCCAATCTGCGCCCTGTGCGCTAATATCATGTACGGTACTCTTAGACCGCTTTTACATGTCCCATGGCGTAATACCAACATTGACACGACACAATTCCCGGTAGCACTTAGTCCCATCTCAATCATACAACCGGGTGCAGTTTTCTTACCTTTTAATTCACTAGTTCCCAATGCCTCGAAGCCGCGAGCACGGTCCTCTACCCCGAGCCTCTCCAAAGACCTAATCACAACACAAATGAAACACCCTTTGTCACTAATCAATCCAAAACTACTTCCCGGAACCAATCCCACACTCTCGGAACCCCCAAAACCCTAAAACAATGCACCGAAGGCATCCCTTGAGCCCCCGGAGCAAAGGCTCAAAATTGCAAAATCCCATGTCCTGAAATTGGCCTAGCGCCGCGGCGCCCAGCAAGTCAGAGAGCTTGCTCTGCCCAGAAACAGCCTCGCGCTGCGGCGCCCAAGAACAGGGCCGCAGCGCTCCTTCGCAAACCCAGATTTCTGGGTTTTCCCTTACGTTTTTTCCGAACCCAAATCACTCCAAACCATCCCAAATTCATACCTAAGCCCCAAAACCAACTCAAAACCCCTAATAGACCACACAACAACCTAAAAACATCATACCCTAGCTCAATTACACAATCATTCCCAAAATTCACTCTTGAGTTCCATGCCTTAGTAACTCAAACCAGAAAGTTAAAAGCTTAAACCTAAACCCAAACCACACTTCAAATTCCCTAATTCATAACAGAGATAAGCTTTACAATTACACAAAATCCTTACCTTGAATGGAGAGTCCAACCTCTAGCTTCAAATCACCTTCTCTTTTGATTATTCCAACTCTAAATTCATACAGAACCAGCCACCAACTTGTTTCAATTCATGCTTATCCTCTAAAAACCAGACTTGAAACTTAGACAAATCATAGATAAATCCTTACCTCTGAGTATTCTTGGCCTAGGCTTGATTGCTAACTTCATACCCCCTTGATTCTCCTTCCAAGGGCCAAATTCAGCTTCCCTCTTCTATCTTTCTTTTGCTCTATTTCTAGGTCTCCAAAATTTAGCATAAACCAATTTCCCAAAGTGTTATACGTAATTGTATTTTCCTTCAGCTGAAACTCACCTATTCACTGCCAAAAGACCACTTTATCCCTCCATAAATATCCCTTTCTAACTAAACCTCAAGGGCACACTTGTCCTTTTACTAACATTACGATTCTACCACTTTTCCAATAAAACCTGTTACTCTCTATGGTTACTAACAGTTACACAAGTTACCAAATCACCAGTTACCATTATCTAGCTTTCTAGGACCGTCTCGGCACGTGCACCACATTGATACCACCACACCCACGTGGTACAAATCACATAGCATAATTATCACATAACATAATACACATAGTCATATAACATGCTTAAAATCATAATCATGCATCTTAATCATTAAAACCACACATAATTCCCATTATGCCCTCCAGGCACACTAATCAAGGCCCTTAAGCCTTATTAGTGAATTTGGGTCGTTACATTCATATTCCTGTTCAATAATTCGGGCCAAGCCATAAACACATGTATCACATACTGGGTACAGTTTTCTTACCTTTAGTCCAAGTACAAGTTACCAATAAACGATCCTCGAGCACGATCCCGATTCTGAGTCCCTAACGATAACCTAGTCACAACCATAATATATAATCTGATTAATAATGAGCGAATAAAATATTTTGGACCAAGTCTTAGCCTCCGGGACGTCAAACTCTACTAAAACAGGTAGTAGGATCGATTTCGAGCTCTTAGGTTTAAATTCCCGTCACTAATTGTAAACTGTCTATAGATGATTGAGTGACAATTATGGTTGTAACAATGTATAATTAATAATGTATTCATATTGGTTATAGAGCGTTCTATGAATTCAAGAGTGCAATTCTGAGTCTTTAGTGGAGTCATGAGGAATTAATAAGTTAGTAAATTTATTTGTTAAATTTATGATAACTTATTGGAGCTTGATTTCATGGGCCTATGGTCCCCACTGTATCTTGGATAAAATCATCTAAATAGTCTTAATTAATTGATTTAATTATCAATTAGAATTATTATAGTTGACCCGGTCAATTTTGTATAGTTTTACATTGTTATATAATTTAGAGAAGAAAAAGATTTAAGGGTAGATTTATTAATTAAAAAAAATTGGTGTCTAAATTAATAAATAAATTTAAATCAAAGTTCAAATTATAAATAATTAATTTGATAAAAAATTTAAATAATTATTTAATTAATTAATCAATAGAAAATAATACATGCATTGATTTTAAGTCTAATAGACTTATAACTAAATGGGAAATTCAAAGGCCTAAAGTCTGAGAATTTCGACTTAATAGCTGATATTATATATTATTTTATTGATTTTTTAATTAAATAAATAATCTAATTGAGCCTATAAAAAGAATGCTTAGTGAGAGTTGAAATTATTTGTTTTAGATGATCAAAACATCTAGTTTTGATGCTCTAGGTTTTAGATTCTCTCTATAGCATAAGTCATTTTTTAAGCTTCAATATTCTCTTCGCTTCTTCTTCTTCTCTTTGTATCTATCTCATGTGTTGAGAATGTCCCACTCTAGTCTAGGTGATTCTAATGATACTTTGGAAGGTTATGAAAAAATTTGAAGATCGGTTCAGTTTTTTGGTGATACACTGCGACAGAAAGGATTCAAGGATTATGAAAACTGAAAGGAGGACTAATACATTCAGTTGCATATAATGTAAGTATTTTTATCATTATTTCTGTTTAAATTTAATTATAGAAATATGATTTAGGTTGTCTTATAATAATTTGTTTAATATTAGATTTACATGAAAATAAACAAGATCATGTATAAGTTTTTCCAATAGTATTGTTAAGCATAAATGACATGTTTTGTTCCCAAATGTTACAATTTTTCATCTTCCCTTTTATTGTTCAGATCATAGAGCTATTAAAGTTGTCCTCTTGGATTCTTCCCAAAATCTATTCCTGAAAGGTTTCTTTTTTAAAATAATTGGCTAACTGAAACTTCTTTCTTTTGATGTTGTCAAGAACTCTTGGTTATCTTCTTACTCATCTATTTAACTTTCTTAATAAACAAAACACTTGTACAATTTTTTTTTACAAAATTGGAATGAAACCACTTTTAAATCAGTTAAATCTAGAATTTCTTCTCTTCATAATCAGATATCTAACTTGCAATCCTTAGTACCTACTAGTAATGATATTTTGAATAACATTAAATCTTTACAATCATAGTTAGATGCTTTGTTTCTTAAAGAAGAAATCTATTGGAAGCAACGTGCTAGAGTTTCTTGGCTTAATTTTGGTGACATAATGGACCCAACCCTCCTCCATACAAGTCTAATTGTTAAGGTCCATTTGCCTGAGTTAGACTTAATTGTGTATGTTCATTATAATAGTTAAACCTAAATATTGATTAGCAATAAATTACTTCTAATTTAATTGTATTTGTTTTAATGTGACACTTTAGAATTAATAGAAAATTATAAGACTTTGGTTTTAAAATTTTAATTTTACAATTTTTTTTGGAGAACCATAATCATTAATTTTAAAAAATTAATAATAAAAATACTATTTTTATAATGAGCTTATTTTAAAAATTTATATTCGATCTCCACCGTTAGTTTAACAAGGTCAATAACTTAATGGAGCCTCGAGACGCTTTGATTCGTCCCCCAACGGAATGTGTTCATTAATTATTTTGACAAGGTTAGATTTCGAAAGATAGATTATTATAAATTAAATTCTACTATACTCACCCCTACAATGACTACTAGGACTAAATCATTGATTATTGAAACCATAGGTCTAGCTTATAAAATAAAAGATTTTGTTTTCTTATTTTGATCGAATAGTAGGTTGTTAATAATTGTGTCTATTATTAAATGAGTTTACAACTCTATTTAACTAATGATATTTTTTGACTCTCGCCAATCGGGACAACAATATCATAGAATAATTAAAAACCTAAAAAAATAAAGATATGATGATTTTTGTATTTTTTCTATATCTTACATATTTACAGTATATGTTGTACTATTTCTTGAAATTAGAGTTAATAGAAGTTTTATTGAGAAAAAGTGATTGATTTCTATTTTATTGATAATTGGTAGTCTTAAGTATGATGGTGTCTACTCCTGTCCTTTCTCAACTTTCTATAGAGAAGCTCACTGGAGAAAACTTCCTTAAGTGGAAGTAGAATATCAACATAGTATTGATTGGTGACAACACCAAGTTCGTCATGATTGAAGAATCCCCAAAAGTTCTAGCTGAAGGAGCTCCTAAGTCTGTAAGAGATAAATATGAGCGTTGGCAGATGACTAATAACAAGGCACGACACTACATATTGACTAGTGTGGTCGACACTCTCAAGACAAAGATGGAGACTATCGAGATGACATACGAAATCATGGATCAACTCCAAGACATGTTCGAGAAAAAGTCTGTGCAGACTCATTTTGAGTTCACCAAGAAATATGCAGACTCGTGCAGAAGATGGTAATAAAGTCAATAATTTTGTTGATATTAAAAGTTCTATACTTTCATAATTTTCTAATCTTTTTTCTTCCCAAGGTATTGATCCTTATGCTTGAAATATCATACTTTCTAGTCTGAATCAAACCATTTCTAGTGATTATCATCAGTTATTAAGTCAACTTTTTACTCTTGATGAAGTCAGGGCTGCTCTTTTTCAACTGTCAGGAGATAAAGCCCCTGGTTTGGATGGTTTTAATGCATGTTTTTATAAAAAAAATTGGAACATTTTAGGGGCTGATTTGGTTAATGTTATTTTAGATTTTCTAAATCATGATGTTGGTATTTTGACTATTAACACTACTATTATAGTTTTTATTCCTAAAAAACATGATGATCACGCCATTAAGGATTTTAGAATTATTAGTATTTGTTCCCCTGTAAATAAAGTTATATCTAGAACTTTAGTTAATAGACTTAAACCGGTCTTTTGTAATATAATATCTCATTTTCAAACTTCTTTCCTTTCGGATAGAGTTATTTTTGACAATATTCTAATTGCTCAAGAACTAATTCTTGCGATTAATCATAGGAAGCATGGTAGAGTAGGTTGGGCGGCAATAAAACTTGATATGGCTAAAGCTTTTGATAGAGTAGAATGGTCTTTTGTAGAATCTGTCATGTTTACTTTTTAATTTTCCAGTTAGGTTTGTATACCTAATTATGAAATATTTATCTCCTGTGTCCATATCTTTCTCTAGTTTTTACTTTGTTCTGAGGGCATTTCATCCGTTTTGCGTATTACGGGAAATTTAGGCCTTCTTTTTCTAGTCTCTCTGTTTCTAGAAATGCTCCTCCAATCTCACATTTACTTTTCTTTTTTGCTGATGATAGTCTTTTATTTTGTACTGCCAATAAAACATCTTGCTTAGCAATAAAAAAATCATTAGATATTTGCTCAAAAGCTTTTGGTCAACTTGTAAACTTTTCCAAAGTCTTCTATCATTTTTTCTCCGAATATTATTGTAAATAATTAGCATCTCTTCTTCAATCATCTCTCTCTAGAAAGTAAACCCTTTATTAGTAAATATTTAGGTTTTCCTCAATGTTTTAATAGATCTAAGAATGGTTCATTTTCTTTTTCTTTTAGATAGAATTCGTTCTTATTTCACCACTTGGCAGTCTAAGTTTTTTTCTAGAGCAGGAAAGAAAGTTTTGCTTAAAGCCGCAATCTAGTAAATTCCAACTTATGTTATGACTTGTTTTCGTATTCCGAATAAAATTTGTAGTGACATTGAATCCATGATGTCTAAATTTTGGTGGGATTCCTCCAATTAAAATCGTAAGGTCCATTGGAAAAAAATGGTCTTTCCTTTGCTTTTCCAAGTTTTATGGAGGTTTGGGCTTTAGATCTTTATTGTCATTTAATCAAGTACTGCTAGCTAAGCAAGCTTGGAAAATTATGCAAAACCCTTCCTCATTACTCTCACACCTTCTTAAAGAGAAATATTATCCCAATTCTGACTTTTTATATGCCAAAGAAGGTCGATTTTCTTCTTATTCTTGTAGGAGTATTCTTTGGGGTTGAAGGTTAATTAAAAGGGGCCTTAATTGGAAAATAGCTAATGTTAGTTCGGTCAGAATTCTTCAAGATTACTGGATCCATAACTTTAGATTTATTTCATACAATTCTTCCTTTCTTACTTCCTCTAATAAAGTCTCATTCTTCATTACACCTTCAGGAGCTTGGGACGTAAATAAATTAACTCAATATTTTTCTGTTGATATTGTTACTGCTATTTTGTATATTCCAATTTCTGGTGGTACAGGTTGGGACACTCTGATTTGGAGCTATACTTCCTCTAGTGAATACACAGTTAAATCTGGCTATCACTTAGCGGCTTCTGTAAGTTCTAACCTTGAACCTTCTAATTCTGTTGCTTCTAAGAAATGGTGGTTTTTTTTGTATCGTGCTAAAATTTCTCCTTAAGTTAAACACTTTATTTGGAGAACTTTTAACCATATCTTTCGTGTCTCCTCAAATCTGTATGTTCAGAAAACATAACCATCGCCTATCTGCACTATATGTGGTGCTCAAGAAGAATCAGTATCTCATGCTATACTTGGATGTTCCAGAGCTCGTAAAATTTGGAAGTATTCTGTTTTTTCTACCTTTTATTGTCAATATAAGAACATGAATATTCAGGATTATTTCATTTTAGGTTTTGAATCTCATGATAAGGAAAGTCATGAAATTTTGCTTTGCATATTGTGGGGAGTCTGGAATCATAGAAATGCTATAGTTTTTCGAAAATATGCTACTCCTTTTTCTGAGGTAGCCACGACTGCTACTTCTTTTCTTTTCTTTTTTCTTATCAGCAAGCTCAAGAACTTTTTATGCAGAGACGGACAGATAGAGCTTCAAAGAATGTTACTAATAGGAGACCCCTTCTCTTAACAAGTTTAAGTTGAATGTGGATGCAACTGTTTCTCATGGAAACTGAAAGATGGGCATTGGAGCTGTTGTGAGAGACTCAAATAGAAAAGTTGTTGCAGAATGCGCCATTTGATTACCAGGACACTATCATTCAATGATCATTGAGGCAATGGCTTTAATTGCAACTCTAAAATGGTGCTCAACAGTACATCTCCCTATTTCTACTGCTGAAACAGATTGTAAATCTATAGTCGATAAATTGCATACATTTTCTTTTGATGGTTTAGTCTTAGATGTACTTAAGGATATTCATAACTCATTGTCATCTTTCCCTAATTTAGCCTTGTCATATGTTTCTAGGAATGCTAATGTATTAGCTCACAATATAGCTCAAAAAGCTACAAGACTTGACAATAAGTTAGTATGGAACGGTTGTTTGCCTTCCATATTGTAAACTTTGTACTTCTGGTTGACGTTTATCTTATACCAAAAAAAATTAAGGTGAGCCATACATACACATGTACCATACCTTTGCTTTTATAGAGGAGGCCTTAGGTTCAATAATTCACCTTGCCCTTTTATAATAATAATAATAATAATAATAATAATTATCTATAACATATATAAATGTGTGGGTAAAGTTATTTTGTCCTTTTGTTACTATTTATTGGTGAAATTATTTTGGTATTTTGGGTCTAATATTAATGTATATTCAAATATACATAACTGATCAATTATATTTAAAATATATATTAAATAAGTAATATAAAAGTAATACTATTTACTATAATTAAATTTATTACTTAATATATAATGTGTATTTATTTTGAAATGTATGATTGATTAAATATAATGCATATCTACATGTAATACTATTTATTATAATTAATTTTATCACTTAATATACATGTCATAATTTTATTTTTAAAAGAAATATTACAAATCATTAAATTATGCTCACCACAAATTCTATTTACTATAATTAAATTGATAAAATAATTTATTTTATTTTCTATTCTCTTTATTTAAAATACAATTTTGGAAAACAAAAATATACTAATTAATTTTTTTATTATTTAAAAAAACAAAAACATCATTTCTTCAAATGTTCAACCAATCACTTCATATATTGAAAACAATAAAAATTATTTTCCATTATTATTGTTCAAAATACAAATTTAATTAGAAGAAATAATAACTTTGAAATTAATCTTTTTCATCAAATGATTCATATATGACACTCTATAATTTTTTCTTGATTAAATAATTGAAATTTTGACTGTTTACGTGAATCTTTTCTAATAAAAATTTATCATTTTGTTATTATTTATTGGTGAAGTTATTTTGACATTTTGTGTCTAATATCAACATATAATTAACTATAATGTATATTTAAATATACATAATTGATCAATTATATTTAAAATAAATATTAAGTGATGAATATATAAGTAATACTATTTACTATAATTAAATTTATTGCTTATTATATAATGTGTATTTTTAAAAAAAAATATGATTGATTAAACATAATACATATATCTACAAGTAATACTATTTATTATAATTAAATTTATCACTTAATATACATGTCATAATTTTATTATTAAAAAAAATATTACAAATTATTAAATTATACTCACCACAAATTATATTTACTATGATTAAATTTATAAAATAATCTATTTTATTTTCTATTCTCTTTATTTAAAATACAATTTGTGAAACAAAAGTATACTCATTAATTTTTCTATTATTATTTTTTTAAATAAGATAAACATTATTTCTACAAATGTTTAACCAATCACTACGTATATTGAATACAATAAAAATTATTTACCATTATTATATTTCAAAATACAAATTTAATTAGATGAAATAATAATTTTGAAATTAATCATTTTGATCAAATGATTCATATATATGACACTATAATTTTTTTCTTAATTAAATAATTGAAATTTTGAATATTTAAGTGAATCTTTTCTAATGAAAATTTATGATATAAAACATAATAATGATGTACATTTTAGAATTTAAGGTAATACAAAAGAATTTGCATTTTGAATTTGAAAATTATATATAATACACATGTTTAATTTCTTTCATTAATTTATAATTTTTATTCTTATAATAATAAAGAAAATAAATACAAAATTATAAGTATCAATTTTTTATTTTAATAATATGAATAAAAATTTAATCCATTTTGTTATTTTATTAATTTGAAATAATATGTTAAAAAAATTACAAATCATTAAATTGTGCTTACCGCAAATTCTATTTACTATAATTAAATTTATAAAATAATCTATTTTATTTTATTTTCTTTTTATTTAAAATAAAAAGTTTGGAAACAAAAGTATACTAATTTATTTTTCTATTATTTTTTATAAAAAAATACATATACATTATTTCTACAAATCCTTAACCAATAAAACTTATTCATCATTATCATTTTTTAAAATATAACTTTAATCAGATAAAATAATAACTTTGAAATGATTTTGATCAAATGTTTTATATATGAAACATCTATAAATGGTTTTTGATTAAATTATTGAAATTTTGACTATTTAAGTAAAAAATTATGATATAAAACATATGTACATTTTAGAATTTAAGGAACAGAGAAGAATTTGCATTTTGAATCTCAAAATATATATAATATACATGTTTAATATTTTTTTGATGAATATGTTTGTAATTTTTCAAATTGAAAACGTGCCAATGACACCTGCCTAACATAGTTCTAATAAAAGCATGATTGTCTAAAATATCCGGAGAACGAACGAACAAACTAATTAGAATAAATAGTATTTTGTTCCTCGAACTATTACCACTGTATGATCGTGCCTCTTGAATGATTCGTGATTTTAAAATTTTCCTCGAATTATGCACGTTACTAAAATATGAGACTTCTGTTAGATTTTTTCCTAGGTGGCTAACAATTGATAATGTAGCATTTTGTTTGTTGATGTGGCAGTGCCATGTGTTAAAAAATTAACAATTTTGCCCCCCCTCGCCTAAACATTTACCACTACCAAATTTGGTCATTTTTATTAAAACTAATTTATTTTTTTCTTTTTAAAAATAAAATTAAATCCTTAATTATTAAAAAAAACCGTTTTAAAAGATTAAGAAAAGAAACAATACTAAAAGTTTCAAATTAATTAAATAAAATTTCAAATACTAAAAATTTAAAAATCTAATTAATAACAAATACTTTTTTTTTTACTTTTACAATATAAAATATTAAAATACCTTAAAATAAAAATTAAAAATAAATCCTAAAATAATTTTTTCCCATTTGTCCTCCTCTTTAATTAAATTTTTTTCATTATTTTAGTATTTATTTTAATTGTTCATTCTAAAATAGTTTTAATTAATATTGTAAAAGAAAAAGTAAAAAAGAGATATTTGTTGATAATTAGATTTCTAATTTTGCAAGAATTTAATAATTATTTTTGAGAACAAAATAAATATATATTTTTTATAAAAGGGGTATTATTTGGTAGTGGTTAAAGTTCGGGGGCAAAATTGATAATTATTCTACACATAACACTGTTACATCAACAGACAAAATGCTACATCATTAATTCGTTAGTCACTTAGGACAAAATTTAATAGAAGTCCCATATTTCAGTAACGTGCATAGTTCAGGGGAAATTTTTAACATTACGAATCATTCAGGAGGCACAATCTTACAGCAGTCATAATTTGGGGGCAAACATGTTATTTATGTCAATTACCTTGAAAGATGCGCCCTTGACAATTACTTTTTCTTAAAAATGATGATATACTATTGAGAAGAGTGTTGTTATTCACAAGTAATCATATTTGCATTATATACCAACCATGAGTTGGTGAGAGTATTGATAAGGTATATTAGTAGTGTTTACCATCTGACAAAATATCAAGCCCAACATTGGGCACAAGCAGACGAGGCCTATGCCTAAGGCCCCACATAATGTGGCCTATTTTTTGAAAAATACAATTTTTTACATGTATAAATGCCCCAAAAAATTTAAAAAATATCAATTTATATATAAATTTTTAAAAAAATAACAAAAGTATATGGCCCCCTTCCACTCAGGCTTGACCCTGCATAATATAATATATTATTATTAGTGTAATTTACTATCATATTTCACATATTTTAATTTAAAATATATTGTGTGAGATTCAACACTAAATTTCATCAAATGTTGGATAGCTATACATGTATTTCTAAGAATCATTAATGTAAATTTAATTTAATTTATTGACATTTGGAAGCAACGACAAGTATCTATCATTTTTTTTTTACAAAAACACCTTGTTATATGAAAATTTAAAGAAGGAAATGTGAATATTTGATGGAACTTTATTAACAGCTAGCTATTTTTCTTATAAGCAAAAGAAAACTGATAAATAATAATTACAAATAAAAAGGAAAAAATAGTACAGCCACTAGATGCCTCAATAACAATAATTGAGGAAACTTTTCTACTACAAAATGAAATACACATGTACGTACGCAATCAACATTTTTCTTTCGAATAATTTATTTCATTGTTACACCTAAATTTTGAGAATAAATAAAATAGCCTCGAAATATAGGCTTGAAAAGAGTGAGCTCGAAAATAACAAGTATAAGTAGTATACTTGTATCTACAAGTGTTAGCAGTACACTTATACGAATTGTCAAGTGGTAATAAATCTGTTATTAGCACTCGAGCACGAGTCACATTGTTCGAGCCTGAGTTGTAGGCTTGAAGACACCAACCTTCTTCGAGGAATGAGTTCGGCCGAATCACTGGATGAGGATGAGGCTATAACTGGAACGATAAGCTCGAAGCCAGGTCAATCTCGAAAGCGCGTCAATGCAACGGTCGAGCTTAGTGACGCGCTTTGTATGCGAAAAGACTATTAGGAGATCCCTATATAATAGGGATTCGTTATTATCATATATTAAATCCCTATTGTCATGTGATATTATGCAATTAATGCTTATATTATATTTATTTCAAATTTATTTGATTGATTGTAACTTCCCTGAATTAGAGGAAGATATTCTCATAACTAGGTCTATAAATAGCCTGGAGTAATTCATTTGTAGGCACACACAAAAAATTGTACTAGAGAATACTCTCTCAAATTGCTTTCCTTCAAAGCTTTAAGAGAGTAGTAAGAATAATAGTGACTCGTCGACTAGGAAAATTTTAACTACTGAACCACGTAAAATGTCTCTGAATCCTGTTACTTTTTCTATATTTTTGTTTAGTGCTCTTCATATTTAAGTTGACGAAAAATGACATCAACAGTTTGGTGCTTTCCTTGAGAGCATTAAGCAAATCAATGTATTTTTTTAATAAAAAACCTCTTGCATACCATCAATGGCCGCCACGAACAATCCTGGGACTAGTGGGCGACCATTGCCACAAATCCCCGAGGAGCGAACTCCTTAAATTGAGAACTACTCGCGGAGGCCTGGGAAGCAGCCCATGGTAGATCAGAGCCCTGATGAGGGAAATGCATCATTAGCCTCTAGCGGGCAACCTGATCCAACCCCTAGACCCGAAGAGGAACTATACTATAATCATGAAAGGTACGTGCCCATCATGGAATTGGAGAATCACAGATTGGGTGAATAGCTAGCCGAAGCTACACGACGAAACGAGGAATTGACTAGGCAAGCTGCTGAAGTACAAGCAATGCCTCAGACCACAGGATGGCCCCGTGGGAGTACGGTTGCCAGAATGGCTGAGTAAAGGGCCCAACAGGCCCAAACGAGGCCAAGGAGAATGTAACGTCCCAAAATTTCCTAACAAGGCTTAGGGCCTTGATTAGGGGGCTGGGATGACAATATATGAAATTACGTGTTTAATTTCTATATTAATTGTTATTATATGAATTACGTGATAATATGACTAGATGTGCATATTTAGGGGTATTAAATATGTATGTGGGCTCGCTTCTTATTAGAAGGGCGACTTTGGTAATTTGGCCCGTTGTGGGCATAATTGTGTATTTATGTGCATATATGTGATATATGTGAGAGACCACATTATTATGTGGGTTATTTTGGGTTACTCGGCACGAGGCGATCCTAGGGAGCAAGTTAGCGGGAAAGTCACAACGGGACCCGATACCTGACTCGGGGTGAGTCAAGGGGTATTTTGGGTAATAGACATTTATTTGGGTTATTGGATTATGGAAATAAATAATTGGAGATATATTTGAAGTTAGAGAGTTTAGGAAGGAATATTGGGGAAATCTACCATTTTGCCTTCGGAAACGTTTTTGGTTGTTGGACCCAACACGGGTATGTTTTAAATATTTATAAATCGCAAGCGCACGAATCGTTCATATAGAATAGTGATCGTGTAAGCAAGGATGTCGAACCCAAAGGAGTTGTCTAAAATCGAAAAGGAAACTATTTTAAACCAAAATTAACAAATTCTAACCTTGCTCCAAAGATTGATGAGAGTTTTGTATAATGAAAATAAAATAAAAGACAATAATAAAGATATTAAAGACAAATATATAAAGATAAATTAAAAGTAAAAATTAAGATGGTAAAATAAGATTATTAAGGATTAGAATCCACAAAATATAAGTTCAATAATATTTATAAGTATATTGATTCCCAAGTTTTAGTGATAGTTAAAATAATTCAAACTATCATTTTCCAAATAGATTTATATTTTTAAGCACAAATTACTTCTAAAAAGATAAGATTTTTCTTCACTTTTCAAAATTATAATTTCAAAGCATTTAGTGTAAATCAATCTAATGAAATAACAAATAAATCAATGAACATTATTTATAAGGCAAAACATAATATTTTTGTTCTAAGCATGGATGTGTACAATTTAATGACACATCTTACACAAAGAATATTATTTTTTTTGCACTAATGAAGAACAAAGTGTAAATATGTGCTAACAATCCAAAATACATGATATTTAAGATGAAAGAAGATATTTGAAGAAGAAAATTCCATAAACTTTGTTGCACAAAATGGGAAATCAACATACAAAATAAATACTATCTAGTTACAAATTGTTTCATCATCACCTTAATAATCCTAAAAAGATTAGAAACACATAACTAAAATAGCAAATACAAACTAAAAATTACAAACATAAATAGTAAAATTTGGAGGATGAACCCCCAAATTTTTCCTCTAAAAATACATAGGAAAAATAACCAAAAAGAAGAAGAAGATGAAGAGAATAGAGATGTTTTGAAATGTGTAGAATTTTTGGTATGGTAACCCCCCCTCTAAAATGGACACCCTAAATGGTCTTCAAAACTCCATATTTATAGCCAAAATGAGGTATTAAAATAATCAATTTAAATTAATTAAATTGATTAAATTAATTTAATTAATTATAATATGGTAAATATAGGTAAAATATAGGGTGTAATAATGATGTTTTGGGGTAAAATGTGTAGAAAGTATGGTAAAAAGTTGACATTTTTGGCAATTGTGGGACAATGGAACATTGGCATTTGTTGGGCTCAAGAATAAACCAAAATGGCAGCCATTTTGGTGGCTGGGACAGGCATGATTTCGGCTGGGCTTTATGGGCCAATTGGGCCTAGGCTGAAGCGTGGAGGCTTGGATGGAGTTGGCATGATGCATGCAATTGAAGAGGAAGACTTGGTGGTGAGAGGCGTGATGTGCTGGGTGCTTTGGTGGTGTGAGGTGTGATGGAAAGGCAGCTTCAGGAGGCTGGAAGTGCTGAAGGAGGTGGAGCGAATGGGCCTGGCACGGGCCCAGGAAGTGGCTGCAAGGAGCTGGAGCTTCGGGCCTGAAGGCTGGGCAGGCCCACAGCTGGGAAAATGCCAATTTCCTTTGCTATTTTTCACAAAAATGCCACTTTTTTTCATCATTTTCATTTCTTTTCAAGAGCATAAATTCCCTACAAAATAAATATAAAATAAATCATAATATAATATTTTCAATTATAAAATAAATCAATTTAATTCTTTGAAAATATTAATTATAACTTAATTATATTTTACATTTAAGTTCAATAATACAACATTTTTTACCACTAACTTAACAATAATAATTCAAATAATTAACTACAACATTTTACAACAAAATAATTATAAAAACACACAAAAGTATATAAAATCATGATAAGACTAATAAATTCAAAATTACTTAAAAACTTAATAAATTATTTAAAAACTCAAGAATTAAGCAACAATTATCACATAAAAAGTGGTAGAATAACTCTATTTTGTAGAGTTATCATTGGTACCCCGAGCCTTGGGATTAACATAAGTAACTTAAGTTAGATAAGACAAATTTAGAAACTTATAGAGCTGCCTAAACCGACTCTCTCTCTATACTCTCTTCTTTTTCTCTCAAGGACTTCCAAGCTTGAACCTTAAAACTAAGGGGAAATTTGGCCTAAGACCACTTGAATTGAAGCTAAAATCTTGATGATTAATTTAGTAGCAGTTTGTGGAATCCATCTTCAGTAGAGGTAAGCTTTAAACTATAAATTCTAGCAATTAAATTCCTTGTTTCTTGGCTGGTTTTTAAGTGTTTATGAGCTTGTGAGTTTCAAAGATTGAAGGTGTAGCTTTGATGAGTTTTAAGCTAGATTTTTGGTGGGTTTTGTTGTTGGGAACATATTAATACTGTTGTGATGGTTAAATTATGTTATTAAAATGATTTTGGGTTAGATTGGATGGGTTTTGGTTGATGGAAATGGAGGATTTTCTGGGTTCGTTGGGCCAAGTTGCGACTTTGTTCTTGGTAAGTCGCGACTTAGCCAGAGCCATGCACCAGGGGAGGTCTCTGCCTGGGGGGCGCGCCGCGACTTGAGAGGCCAAGTAGCGGCCCGTGCCTCTGGACAGAGAGGAGATAGAGGCTGCTCAGGGGAGTGTGCCGCGACCCATAGGGGGGCAAGTCGCGGCCCGCCTAGGCAGTTTTGCCTTGGGAGTTTGTTTTCAAAATAGAATTTTTCCTTAAGGCTCGGGATTGTTTCCACTACCCCGTTTGGTGGAACCCAAGGCCCCGGAGGCTAGGAATCGGTCCAGAAGCCTTTGATCGCTTGATATTAATAGAATCCTATTTTATGGTTGTGACTTAGGGTATCGCTAAGGGCTCAGAACTGGGATCGTGCTTGAGGATCGTTCTCGTTTACGCTTACTCGGATCTAAGGGAAGAAAATTGCACCCAGAACGTGTTGTGTATGATTAGGGCTTGGCCCGTCTATTATATTTGAATATGGTTAGGGCTTAGGCCCCTGAATCAATTATGTTAGGCTATTGTTCTAAAGGCTTGTTGATTAATGCTTAAGTGCTTATATTCGTTACATGAATTCTATGATTAGGGCATGTGACCCCTTATGTGATTATGTTTGGTATCGTGGGTATGATTATTAAATGGAATTGTATGATTAGCATGAATATGTGCTTAATTATTGGGATGTGCCTATTCACATCTGTTATTTATAAGTAAAGTATGTAATCCTGAATTAGGGCTTGATTTATAAGTCAATGACGACAATAGCGCGCTGGTCGGTAGGCATCGGCCTAAACCTACAACGTACTATTACGCTGATCAACTCTAAGGTCAAAGGTGAACCACAGGGGTTTGGCTAGCTCTATGGCTAGTGAGACAGAGATAAGGGCGAGGCCCCAGGTGACTCTTTGGTCACATAGCTAGGGCATAGGCCCGAGAGTTGGCTTAAAAGCCAACTGAATAAGGCGACGGCCCCAGGTCGATCCAATGATCATGCAATTGAATTTATAAGATATTGGTTATGAATGGATATTACTGATTTTGTGAATGGTAATTTTAAAGTTATATTTTCTATTGTTGCACGTTCTGTTTTCTTGCTGAGCCTTGGCTCACAGGTGCTTTGTGGTGCAGGTAAGGGAAAGGGAAAGCTTGACCAGCCATGAGTTGGAGAGCTTCGGTGGAGGCGTGTACATATGCGGCTGCTGGACCGTCATGGTTGGGATTATCTCAGAGGAACTAGGGTTATAGCCCTATTTTGCCGTTTAGGTCGGTTGATGTAACTTTTGTTATGTATTTACCCTTTTAAACGGTTATGTTGTAATATTTTGGGATCCCATGTGGTATAACACTTTTGAAATAAAAGTCAATGGTTCTTTGACCAAATTTCTTAACTCTAACCCTTATCACTAACCTTAGTTACACGATTTAAGCCAAATGACCTGATTAGCAGGTCTGACACAATTTTAAGTACACAGTGTAATGGTCTTGGATTAGGAGGGCGTTACAACTTGGTATCAGAGCTGCCAAGGTTTAAGGGTTCTTGAAAACTGGTTGGGCATGTACACTCACAACTAAAGGCAAGCTTGACTCAGGGTTTGGTAACTGTTATGTGTTTATATGGTTAAATGCTTAAACATGATGTGAATGCCTTATCTGCATGCCTGTTTAGGAAGAATAAGACTATCTGATAGGGCCTGGCCCTTAACTGTTGCATGAATGTTAAAGAACATGCTTATTAGTTATGTTGGATTTGTGGAAAATACTTGGATATGCCTATGTGTATTGTTAATTGTTGATGAATATCATGAGGTGCTTATTATCACTATGAACATATATATTTATTGTGTGATGGCATGCTTATTAGCATTGCATATGTGTGTTTTCCGATGATCTTGGATCTTTAGGCGGCAAGTGGTATAGTTATGACTTACCAAATGGCCGATTTGATCTCTGTAGGGTGGATAGAGTGTCAAAATGAACCCTCGAAGGTCAGAGGGACTGGTTGGCCAAGAGTTACAGGCCAGTGAAGGGAATGTTCAGGGTCAGGCCCCACCGCCAGCTCCAGAAAATTGGCAGCAAGTGCTTGCTGACATGCAAGCCAGGTTAGAGAGGTAGGAAGAAGAGATACGCCTCTTAAGACAGCAACATGTTTCAGTAGGGAACCAACAAGCCGCGGTGTCAGCAGTGGTACAACTTGAGGTACCGGAAGTTGTATAACCCTAGACAGGGGGAGATAGGTGGGAACCCCTATATGAGAGATTCAGGAACCAGCACCCTCCAGTTTTTTAGGGCGGTTCTGATCCACTGAAGGCTGAGCAGTGGATGACCATGATAACCATTATCCTAGACTTTATGAGGGTAAGTGGTAATGAGAGAGTGGCCTGTGCAACTTATATGTTTCAGGAGGATGCCCGAATATGGTGGGAGGTGGTATCCCAGACTAGAGCAGTTACCACAATGGAGTGGGAAGAATTCAGAACCTTATTCAATGAGAAATACTACAACGACGTAGTTAAGGCTACGAAGGCTGAGGAGTTCAGCAGGTTACTTCAGGTTAACATGTCAGTGACCGACTACGCCTTGAAGTTTGATAGATTGGAAAAGTTTTCCAGGGATTTGGTGCCCACTGATGGGACCAGAAGATAGAGGTTTCTACAGGGGCTACAACCTATGATAGCATGAGATGTTCTTATTACTACTGTGCCAAGAGTGTCTACTTATGCATAGGCTGTAGAGAAGGCACTTACAGCTGAGAGCGTTGAGAACAAGATTTGGCATGATAATGCAGCCAGAAGAGATTCTAGGAGGCCGGGACCTCCATTTCCAGGTTTTGGTAGGGGTGGAGGTCCCAGTGATCAGAAGAGGAAGACTTAGACACAATTTCAGTTCCAAGGCCAGATAGGAGGCCACGAGGTGTGTAGATGGGCCGCCAGGGTGGCGGTGAGACATTGAGGGCATTCCTAGAGTGTCCTAGGTGCAGGAGGCACCATGCTGGGGAGTGCCAGGTGAAGGCTTGTTTTGTTTGTGGTAGTACGGGGCACTTGAAGAAAGACTGCCCGAAAGCCAGAAAGGAAGAGCCGAAGAAGGTGGATAGCCTGACGCCAGCTCGGGTGTTCACCTTAACTCAGGCAGAGGTTGAGGCTAGTCCCTCGGTGGTTATAGGTCAGCTTTCTAGTGCTGAAACCTTTTATACTGTTCTTATTGACTCGGGTGCTATGCACTCCTTTGTTGTTAGTAGGATTATAAATGGGTTGTGTAGACCTTGTGAGTTCTTTTCTGTGGGGTTTGGTACGGTATTTCCTACTGGAGGGTTAGTGGTATCCAGGAGATGGATTAGGTCACTACCAGTTATAGTGGATGGCAGGGAGTTGTCAGATGACTTGGTGGAGTTAAAGGTAACTGATTTCGACATAATTCTTGGTATGTATTGGCTAGAGAAGTATGGAGCATCAATAGATTGCAAGAAGAAGATGGTAACTTTTGAGCCAGAGGGTGAGGATCCCTTTATTTTGTTGGCACTGTGCATGGACCCCGTATACCTACGATATCAGTACTTAGAGTTAGAGACCTGTTGCAGGGAGGATGCATTGGGTTCTTAGCTAGTGTGGTGGATACCACTCAGGTCGTGCCAGTGGGACCAGAACAGACTCGGTTAGTCTGTGAGATTTTGGATGTGTGTCCAGAGGACTTACCAGGGTTACCTCCACATAGGGAGATTGAGTTTGTGATTGAGTTGGCGCCAGGGGCAGAGCCAGTGTCTAGGGTGTTAGGAATAATAGTTTTCCCTCAATGGAAATGGTAAGAAAATACAACTCTAGACAATATATTACAAATAAATATTGATTGATTAAATACAGTGTTACAACTCTATAACTGAAAAATACAAATAAACAATGAAAAGAAGAAGAAGGAGAAGAAGAAGAAGAAGAGAATAGTGAAAGATACAACTCTAAACAAAAGATTACAAGTAAATTAAAGGTGTTTGAAATAAAAGAGAAGATGATTACAACTCTAAACAAAAGTTACAAGTAAATAGAATTAGAAAATAAGAAGAAAAGCAATAGAGAAAAATGTAAGAACAAAACAAAAGGAAACTCTCACTTACACAACCTAAGTGAAGAGTGTTGGGGATCACCAACTTGAACAAGGTTTAAAACCTTTGTCCAAAAGCTTATTTTCACCTAACTCAAGCACTAAGGGATCTCTCTCAGATATTGGAAAAGCTTTCTGGAATTATCAAGCCTCAAGGTGTTTCTAGCCAAGAGCTCTAATAGATAGAAATGTTGTGTCTTTCAAGTGAGCAATAGGCTCCTATTTATAGAGTTTAGAGACACCCTTTGAATTTCAAATTCCACCAACCCCCATGGCTGTTACCAATGATTAATTGGATTATTATGGAATTAAAAATGAGATTTGGGAGTTATTTGAGTTTTTTGAGCCATTCAACAAAGATTGAAAAAACTGAAAAAATGGTCAGTTTTGGCCTGTGGCCGCGGCTAGGGACATTAGTGGCCGCAGCCACTACTCTCTGTCCTACAGGCCACGACCACCAACATTCAGTGGCCGCGACCACTGACCATTTTTAGTACTTGAAAATGTGCTGTTTTTCCAAATGGTTCCAAACCCTCCCAAATGATTTTGTAACCCCCAAAACACATTATTGGGGTTAAAATCATATCTCTAACAACCATTTCACATATGGCTTTATGAAATTCATCTCAATATTGTGTAACGCCGAATCTACACAATAAAGGGTAATATTTGGAAGTTACAAATTTGTAACACCAAATATGTTACGTATTTGGATATATCTCATATATCTAAATATTGTAACTTTCTATTATATGTTACAATATCTGACACTCTTTGTCACATTTATTTATTCTAAAATATTATAATATAATATAATATAATATTACATTATATTATAAAATAATATAACATAGGGCACCTTACAGGATGGCTCCAGCAGAGTTGAAGGAACTGAAGGTTCAATTACAGGAGTTACTAGACTTGGGTTTTATCAGGCCCAATTTCTCGCCATGGGGCGCACCGGTTCTCTTTGTGAAGAAGAAGGATGTGCATCGATTATAGGGAACTGATTGAGTTGACTATCAAGAACAGATATCCTTTGCCAAGGATTGATGATTTGTTTGACCAGTTACAGGGTAGAACAATATTTTCTAAGATAGATCTTCGATCTGGTTATCACCAGCTGAGGAACAAGGAGGAAGATATACCGAAGACATCTTTTCACACCAGGTACGGGAATTATGAGTTTTTGGTTATGTCATTTGGATTGACTAATGCCCCAGCAACATTTATGGATCTGATGAACAAAGTGTTCAAGGAATACCTGGATTAGTTTGTGATTGTTTTTATAGACGATATATTGATATAATCTCGGATAGAGACAAAGCATGAGCATCACCTTAGGTTGGTATTACAGAGGTTGAGTGAGCACAAACTGTATGCGAAGTTCAAGAAGTGCAAGTTTCGGTTGCCACAGGTGACTTTCTTGGGTCACATAGTCAGTAAAGATGGTATTAAGGTGGATCCAGCGAAGGTTGAAGCAGTCAGAGATTGGCCAAGACCGAAGAACACTTCAGAGATTAGGAGTTTCTTGGATTTGACAGGTTATTACAGGTGCTTTGTGGAGGGGTTCTCCAAGGTTGCATCATCATTGATAGAGTTGACACGCAAGAATCAGAAATTTGTTTGGTTGGATAAGTGTGAAGACAGTTTTCAGAAGCTCAAGGAGAGTTTGATCACCACACCAGTTTTGAGCCTTCCTACAGATCAGGGTAAGTTTGTGGTTTACTGTGACGCTTCGAGGCAGGGTCTGGGTTGTGTACTTATGCAGATAGGAAATGTGATTGCTTATGCATCATGTTAGTTGAAGGATTATGAGCAGAGATACCCCACGCATGATTTAGAGCTGGCAGCGATTGTTTTTGCACTGAAGGTGTGGCGGCATTATTTGTATGGTGAAAAGTGTGAGATATACATTGATCACAAGAGTCTGAAGTACTTTTTCACTTAGAAGGATCTGAACATGAGGCAGGGACGTTGGTTGGAGCTGGTAAAGGATTATGATTGTGAGATCCTCTATCACCCTGGGAAGGCCAACGTGGTAGCAGATGCCTTGAGCCGGATGGGGCCGGGACAGTTATATAGTGCCAGACAGATATCGAGGAAGTTGGCTGATGAGATGACTCGAGCAGGGATAGAGTTAGTGGTGGGCCAGTTGGCCAACATCACTTTATAGTCGACTCTCTTGGAGAGAATCAAGCAGAGACAGTTGGATGATCCACAGTTAGGGCAGGTTAGAGAGGACGTCCTAGCTGGAGTAGCTAAGGACTATTCAGTGTCGAGTATGGGTTTACTAAGGTATAAGGGTCGGATTTGTGTTCCGATGGACACTGAGATCAGACGAGAGATTTTGGATGAATCTCACACCACCCCGTATTCTCTTCATCCAGGCACCACAAAGATGTACCAGGACCTGAGAGTTTTATATTGGTGGCCTGGGATGAAGAGGGATGTGACAGAGTATGTAGCGAGGTGCCTGACCTGTCAGCAGGTCAAGGCTGAGCATTAGAGGCCAGGAGGACTGTTACAGTCTCTGGATATCCCAGAGTGGAAATAGGAAGATATCACGATGGATTTCGTGGTAGGCTTGCCCAAGATAATGGGCCAGCACGATTTTATTTGGGTTATTGTGGATCGATATACGAAGTTAGCTCATTTTCTATCAGTGATGACGAACTACACAGTTGACTAGTATGCGAATCTCTATGTGAGAGAGATAGTTCGCCTTCATGGGACGCCGGGGTCTATCGTGTCTGATAGGGACCCTATCTTTACTTCCAAGTTTTGGGGGAGTTTACAGAGGGCGATGGGTACACAGTTGAAGTTCAGCACAGCTTATCATCCTCAGACTGATGGTCAGTCTGAGAGGACTATTCAAATATTGGAAGACATGCTGAGAGCGTGTGTGTTGGACTTTGAAGGGTCCTGGAGTAAATATTTACCTCTGATAGAATTTTTTTATAACAACAATTATCAGTCTACCATTGGAGTGGCGCCTTATGAGATGCAATATGGTAGGAAGTGAAGATTGCCCATTCACTGGGATGAGATGGGTGAGAGGAAATATCTAGGTCTAGATGTAGTCCATAAGACCACTGAGGCAATTGAGAAGATTAGAGCTCGGATGCTCACTTCTCAAAGTAGGCAGAAGAGTTATTCTGATCTGAGGCGGAGGAACGTGGAGTTTCAGGTGGGAGACTATGTCTTCTTTAGGGTTTCACCCCTGAGAGGGGTGAAGAGGTTCGGGAAGAAGGGCAAGCTGAGCCCTAGGTTTGTGGGACCGTTCGATATCCTAGAGAGGATCGGGCAGGTGGCCTATAGGTTGGCTTTACCCCCTGCACTATCTAGCATGCATAATGTATTTCATATTTCCATGTTGAGGAAGTATGCGTCAAATGGAACTCATGTGCTGAGTTATGAGGAATGGGAATTAGACGCAGACTTGTCTTATGAGGAGCAACCAGTTCAGATTCTTGATAGGAAGACAAGGTCTTGAGGAACAAGACTATACCTTTGGTTAAGGTATTATGGAGGAACAGTAGGGTCGAGGAAGCGACCTGGGAGATGGAGGCAGATATACGAGCTCAGTTTCCCGAGCTGTTCAGGTAAAATTTTGAGGACGAAATTTTTATAAGGAGGGGATAGTTGTAACGTTCCAAAATTTCCTAATAAGGCTTAGGGCCTTGATTAGGGGGTCGGGATGGTAATATATGAAATTACCTGTTTAATTGCTATATTAATTGTTATTATATGAATTACGTGATAATATGACTAGATGTGCATATTTAGGGGTATTAAATATGCATGTGGGCTCGCTTCTTATTAGAAGGGCGACCTTGGTAATTTGGCCTGTTGTTGGCATAATTGTGTATTTATGTGCATATATGTGATATATGTGAGAGACCACATTATTATGTGGGTTATTTTGGGTTACTCGGCACGAGGCGATCTTAGGGAGCAAGTTAGTGGGAAAGTCACAACGGGACCCAATACCTGACTCGGGGTGAGTCAAGGGATATTTTGGGTAATAGACATTTATTTGGGTTATTGGGTTATGGAAATAAATAATTGGAGATATATTTGAAGTTAGAGAGTTTAGGAGGGAATATTGGGGAAATTTACCATTTTGCCCTCGGGGACGTTTTTGGTACCCCGAGCCTTGGGATTAACATAAGTAGCTTAAGTTAGATAAGACAAATTTAGAAACTTATAGAGGTGCCTAAACTGAATCTCTCTCTATACCCTCTTCTTTTTCTCTCAAGGACTTCCAAGCTTGAACCTTTGAACTAAGGGGAGATTTGGGCTAAGACCACTTGAATTGAAGCTAAAATCATGAGGATTAATTTAGTAGCAGTTTGTGGAATCCATCTTCAGTAGAGGTAAGCTTTAAACTATAAATTCTAGCAATTAAATTCTTTGTTTCTTCGTTGGTTTTTAAGTATTTATGAGCTTGTGAGTTTCAAAGATTGAAGGTGTATCTTTGATGAGTTTCAAGCTATATTTTTGGTGGGTTTTGTTGCTGGGAACATATTAATACTGTTGTGATGGTTAAATTATGTTATTGAAATAATTTTAGGTTAGATTGGATGGGTTTTGGCTGCTGGAAATGGAGGATTTTCTGGGTTCGTGGGGCCAAGTCGCGACTTTGTTCTTGGTAAGTCGCGACTCAGCCAGAGCCATGCACTAGGGGAGATCTCTGCCCGGGGGGCGCGCCGTGACTTGAGAGGCCCAGTCATGGCTCATGTCTCTGGACAGAGAGGAGACAGAGGTTGCTCAGGGGAGCGCGCCGCAACCCATAGGGAGGCAAGTCGCGGCCTGCCTAGGTAGTTTTGCCTTGGGAGATTGTTTTCAAAATACATTTTTTCCTTAAGGCTTGGGATTGTTTCCACTACCTGGTTTGGTGGAACTCGAGGCCCCGGAGGCTAGGAATTAGTCCAGAAGCCTTTGATAGCTCGATATTAATAGAATCCTATTTTATGGTTGTAACTTAGAGTATCGCTAAGGGCTCGGATCTGGGATCATGCTTGAGGGTCGTTCTCATTTACTCTTACTCGGACCTAAGGTAGGAAAAATGCACCCAGAACGTGTTGTGTATGATTAGGGATTGGCCCGTCTATCGTATTTGAATATGGTTAGGGCTTGGGCCCCTGAATCAATTATGTTAGGGTATTGTTCTAAAGGATTGTTGATAAATGGTTAAGTGCTTATATTCGTTACATGAATTCTATGATTAGGGCATGCGACCCCTTATGTGATTATGTTTGGTATCGTGGGTATGATTATTCAATGGAATTGTATGATTAGCATGAATATGTGCTTAATTGTTGGGATGTGCCTATTTACATTTGTTTCTTATAAGTAAAGTATGTAATCTTGAATCAGGGCTTTATTTATAAGTTAAGGACGGCAATAGCGCGCTGTGCGCTGGTCGGGAGGCATCGGCCTAAACCTGCAATGTACTATTACGTTGATCGACTCTAAGGTCAAAGACGAACCACATGGGTTTGGCTAGCTCTATGGCTAGTGAGATAGAGTTAAGGGTGAGGCCCCAGGTGACTCTATGGTCACGTAGCTAGGGTATAGGCCTGAGAGTTGGCTTAAAAGCCAAGTGAATAGGGCGATGACCCCAGGTCGATCCAATGATCATACGATTGAATTTATAAGATATTGGTTATGAATGGATATTATTGATTTTGTTGAATGGTTATTTTAAAGTTATATTTTCTATTGTTGCACGTTCTATTTTCTTACTGAGCCTTGGCTCACAGGTAAAGGAAAGGGAAAGCTTGACCAGCCATGAGTTGGAGAGCTTCAGTGGTGGCGTGTACATATTCAGCTGCTCAACCTTCACGACCAGGGTTATCTCAGAGGAACTAGGGTTATAGCCTTATTTTGCTGCTTAGGTCGGCTGATGTAACTTTTGTTATGTATTTACCCTTTTAAACAATTGCGTTGTAATATTTTGGGATTCCATGTTGTATAACCCTTTTGAAATAAAAGTCTTTGGTTCTTTGACCAAAATTTTTAACCCTAACCCTTGTCACTAACCTTAGTTACATGATTTAAGCCAAATGACCTGGTTAGCAGGTCTGACACAATTTTAAGTACATAGTGTAACAGTCCTAGATTAGGAGGGCGTTACAGACAAATATCGGCAACGGTCGTCCTGGGGGAAATGCTCAAAATGATGTTATAGGCAACCCTACGGTAAGTGTAACTGCTGGAATGGGGAATAATTGAGCTCCTCTTGTAGCTCGGAATGATAACCTCGAGCCTGTCAGAAATAACTCGGAGCTTGTCCTAGCCAATTGCAGAACTTCCAGACCCAACAATGGAAGGCCCCCGCCATCACCAATAAGGCATCCTCTGACGCCAATAAGACACCCCTCTCCAGCTCGAGAGGCACCCTAGCCAGCTCCCAATGGGAATTTGACGGGGGAACAGGCACCCCAGAGATCTTCTCAAAGTGGGAGCCGAGAGGAATCATAGGGATCGACCTGGACAAGGGGTTGAACGAGAGGCTCATCGAGGACATAGGACATCCCAACCAACGGGAAGTCATATGTTGAGGTCACAAATGACCGGGTTAGGGGGCAGGTGAAAAACCAACCTCGCAACCATCGGGCCATGCAACAGCAACCAGAGAGGAATGTCAGCTTTCTCAGTGGAAGTCTAGACCTAAGTGAGTGTATAAAACGCCGAGCCTAAGAATACTGGGAATTATGAGAATGACTACCCTGATCTTTGAGATCACTTGAATCAAAACCGAGGGCATGCTAACCCGTCAAATCCAGATTTACGAACACATTTAAATAGCCGAAAAAAGCCCATGCAACCAGTACAAGGAAATTAGTATAACCCTGTATTGGGGCAGGGAGTTGGAGTTTTCACAAACAATAACTAGATACCCCGAATGCAAGCTCAACCTTTGGTGGACTTGGTCCAAGAAAGAATCAACCAACTTGAAAGAGTATTCGGTCTCCTTCAAGAAGAAAGAAATAAGGACAAGGCTGACGACTCCGATGAGCTTTTTGCTCCGCACATATCAAATACTCCGTTTAATTATAGATTCAAGATACCCAACATGGCACCCTTTGATGGGACTTCAGACCCATATAGCCATCTGAGACGTTTAACACAATAATGCGTGCTAGAAATGGTGGATACGAGCTTAGGTGCATGCTCTTTTCCACCACACTCACGGGACCAGCAAAAAAATGGTTCGACAAGTTTTGAAGGCACTCGATATCATCTTGGGAATAACTGGCTAAGGAATTCAAGAAGCAATTCAAGGCCTTGGTAGGTGTCAGACCTGAGGCCTCGGCCTTGACTAATGTTAGACAGTAGTCAGGAAAGCTACATGACAAGATTCAAAATAGAGGTGGCACGGGCCTGAAACATCGATGACAGTGGTCAACTCATGGTAGTACAAGATGGAGTATTGTTGAGGAGTCCCCTTCGGGATGACATGCAAAGGAAACCTGTGAGGACAATAACCGAGTTGAATAATAGGGCTTTGAGATTTGTTAATGTAGAAGAGGCGAGGTCACCATTAAAATTGACCCCTTAGTCTCGACCTCGGCTACGTCCTTAACGTCGCGGCCCTCAGGAGACAACCCTTCAAAAATGAAGAAAAATGAAGGGAATAACTCAGAGGCGGATGAGGGAAAGAAAAAAAGGGATATAAATACTTCTCCATTTACACGGTCTATACTGAGCTTACAGATACTCGGGAGAACATTTTTATCTCAAACGAGAACCAGGTCCCTTTCAGAAGACCTAATCCGATGCGAAATCAAAAGTAAGAAAGGGATACCAGTTAATTCAACAGATTCCATGGGGACATGGGTCATACCACCGATGAATGTAGACAGCTGAAGGATGAGGTCGATGGTCTGATCTCGAGATGATATTTTGGGCAATATGTTAGAAACAGGAACTCGAGTCAAGCTTTGGCTGGACAGAGGGACGCTCCTACACAACCTGCCCAATAGAATACGTCCCCATGTGTAAGGGAGGATGACCAACCTCCCTTGATAGATGGGGAGAATGTCGTAACCATTGCTGGAGGACTGTATATAGTTGGTTCGGGCAGAAATGCCCAAAAAAGATATGTCAATGAGCTTATGACGAGGGATGGATCTCCCTACAAACTTGAACCTCGAGCTCCAAAACATTAGAGGGTTGAAACTTAATCCGTTACTTTCACTGAAGAAGACGCCTCACACGTCCAGTTTCCCCACAATGACCCTTTGGTCATCACATTCCAGCTCGCCAATAAAAGGGTGCGCCAGGTCCTGATAGATAACGGGAGCTCGGTTAACATCCTTTATAATGCAACCTTGGAAAATATAGGACTCTCAGTTCGAGACTTGAAAGCCTGTGCGACGACGTTGTACATATTTTCAAGGGAAGGAATAGCAAGTGCGGGATCTATCGAGCGTTCGGTGACATTGGGAGACTACTCAGTCTTAGTAGCCAAGATAATGGAGTTCATAGTGGTGGACACCCCATCGGCCTACAGTGTACTGCTCGGGAGACCAGCCCTGATTGGGTTGGGGGCAGTTTCATCTGTGAGGCACTTGGCGATCAAGTTCCCAACACCCAATGGCATCGGGACACTGAAGGAAGACCAGCTGGCCGCCCGAGAGTGCTATAGCATCTCCACGAGAGGGAAGGGCCAAGAAAGTGCACAAGCGCTTGTTGTCATCGGAGAAATAAGTGGGAAAGTCTTCAAAGTAGTAGAAGAGTCGACCCTAGAATAGAAGAGGATAAGGCCAATCTCGGACCAATTGAAGAGCTTGAGGACGTAGAGTTCGATGAAAAGGATACCACTAGGGTGGTAAAGATAGGGAAGAGCCTCCCAAAGGATGCAAGATAGCAATTAATCCACTTCCTAAGGGAAAATCAAGATGTGTTCACATGATCGTATTCATACATGATTGAGATCAGCCCAAAAATTATAAGCCATGCACTCAAAATAGATAAGGGATTCCCTCCGAAGCAACAAAAAAGAAGACTCCTGGACGATGAAAAGAAGAAAGCCTTGAAAGAATAGGTTGAAAGGCTGAAGGAAAATCAGTTTATCTGAGATGCTTTCTATCCCGATTGGATAGCAAATCCTGTGTTAGTTTTGAAGCCCAATGGAAAGTGAAGAACTTGCATTGATTATTCAGACCTCAACAAGGCATGTACAAAGGATTGCTTTCCCCTACCTCGAATTGATCAACTCGTAGATGCCACTGCAGGTCACAACATCATGTCATTCATGGATTCTGGATATAACCCATTAGCCATGCATGCACCTGACCAGGAACATACGAGATTTATGATCGATAAAGGCTTGTATTGCTACGATGTGATGCCTTTCGAGATTAAGAACGCTGAGGCCACATACCAGAGATTGCTGAATAGGATGTTTGCTGAGCAAACAGGGAATAACATGGAGGTTTGTGTGGATGACATGCTGGTCAAGTCCAAGCATAACTATAACCATGTAGATGATCTCACTGAATGCTTTGCTATACTTCGAAAGTACAACATGAGACTTAACCCACAAAAATGCTCCTTCGGAGTATCTTCGGGAAAGTTTCTCGGATTCATAGTAAATGCTCAGGTCATAGAGGCAAACCCAGATAAGATTAAGGCATTAATCGATATGCCCTCACCTAGAAAACATAAAGATGTCCAGAGTTTAACTAGACGAATGGCAGCCTTAATTAGGGCCATATCGATATCTACAGACAGATGCCTTCCATTCTTCAATCTTTTGAGAGGGGGCAAGAACCTCGCTGAACCATCAATCTTATCCAAACCAATCACAGGGGAAGTCTTGTACTTATATCTCGCCACAACCGAGCATGCCATTAGCGCAGTACTTGTTTGGGAGGATAAGAAAGCACAAAAACCTGTTTACTATGTTAGTAAATGGTTACTGGGGGCAGAGTCGAGATATCCATTGATGAAGAAGCTGGCCTTGTGCTTGATACATGCATCTCGAAAGCTCCGACCTTACTTCTAGGCACATCATGTACATGTATTGACTGGCCAACCATTAAGACATGTGTTGGCAAAACCTGAGGTGTTCGAAAGACTGCTAAAATGGGCGGTCGAACTCGAACAAGTCGAGATCACTTATCAGCCAAGGACAACGATTAAAGGAAAAGCCTTAGCATATTTCATAGTTGAATGTACGAGATTAACTAACGAGGAAGTCATAACCCCAGCCCAAGAGCTATGGAGACTTTACGTCGTTGGGTTTTCAAATGAGAACAGATTAGGGGTAGGAATTATTTTGATGACCCTGATTGGGAATCATTTGCATTCAGCCTTACGGTTTGGCTTCGAGGCATCAAATAATGAGGCTGAATACGAAGCACTATAGCGGGACTTTGGATAGCTTCTGAGCTCCAAGTGAAGGCCATTCATTTCTATAGTGATTCCCAATTGGTCGTTAACCAGGTCTTAGGAGAATATCAGACTCATGGCATTAAAATGGCAGCTTACTTGGAAAAAGTCAAGGCAACATTTAGGCAATTCGAGTTCTATGCAGTTAAACAACTTCCACGGGAGCAAAACTCAAATGTGGATGCTCTAGCTAGGCTCGCCATAACCAAAGAAGCTGATGCACTCAATGTGGTACCGGTCGAGTTCCTACCGACCCCAAGCATAGTCGAGCTTGAAGAAGAAGACGTCAACATAATTGATTCGCAACCTACCTGGATGACCCCCATAATACACTACCTCGAAACTGGGAACTTCCCAGCAAACAGGAATGAGGCTAGGAAACTTATGTACAAGATACCAAGATACACTATCTTGGAAGGGAAGTTGTATAGAAGAGGGTATTCTGTGCCACTTCTAAGGTGTGTAACTCCACCTAAAGCCATAAATTTTTTAGAAGAAATATGTGAAGGATTTTGCGGAGACCACACTGGGGGCATAGTCTATCATAAAAGATGATTAGGCAAGGATACTTCTGCCCAATAGTTAAAGCGGAATCGTTCGAATATGTCAAGCTCTATGACAAGTGTCAACAGTTTGCTTCAATCCCGCAAGCTCCACCTACCGAGCTCACCATGATGAGCTTTCTGTGGCCATTCGCAGTATTGGGAATCGACCTCATAGGATCTTTTTACCAACAGGAAAAGGAGGAGTGAAATATGCCATAGCCGATGTTGATTACTTCACAAAGTGGACCGAGGATGAACCTCTAGCTACTATAACCTTGAATAAAGTTTTGGATTTCGTGGTGAAAAATATAATTTGTAAATATGGGGTACCAAGGAAAATAGTATCAGATAACGGGACCCAATTCGATAGCGAACTGTTTACACAATTCTGTGAGAAGAATGGGATAATCAAAAGCTTTTCCTCCGTAGTCCATCCACAGGAAAATGGCCAGGTCAAAGCAATGAACAAAACTCAGAAGAGTTCTATTAAGAAAAAGGCTTGAAGAGGTTAAAGGAAAATGGCTAGAGGAATTACCACCAGTCCTATGGGCATATAGAACGACAGCCCGAACCTCAACAAGACATAATCCCTTCTCCTCAGCTTACAGTTGCGAAGCTATGCTATCTATTGAGGTTGAAATCCCAACAATCAGACGCAAGGCATACAACCAGACCTCAAACCAATCCCAGCTCGAACAATCACTAGATCTAATTGAAGAAAAACGAGATGAAGCCCAACCTGAGAATGCTGCATACCAGGAAAGGGCTACAAGATACTTCAACAAGAGATTCGAGACATAAAATTTGGACTGGGAGATTTGGTGCTCAGACGCGTGTTTTTGGCCACACGAGAACCCTCGGCAGGCGTGCTCGGGCCTAATTGGGAAGGACAATACCAAATTGAATCCATTATTCGACTTGGTCTTTATAAACTAGCGAGATTGAATGGAGAATCGGTCCCACGAGTTTCGAATGGTGAACATCTATGACCTTATTATCAGTAATGTAGGAATGATGTTTATTCATTTGTAACCAAGCTTGTGCATAATTTTTTCTTTTGATCAATAAAGCACTGATTTTTGTTCAAATTTTGTGTATTTTTATTGTTGTACTTTTTGCAAGCCCTCAAAATTCAATAACCTAAGATTGCAATCATATGATATTAAGGGGGCATAAGTGGTATACAATAATACCATAGGCTCGAAAGTATAACATCCATAAAAGTGAAATAACATGCAACACCCTAATTTCTCATAAAATTATCGAGAACACAACGTTGGATCATAACATAAATATTGCTCTTTTATTTAGGACAAATCAGATTAAGCAAGGGGATCCCATGTCTTTACAAAAATAAAATAGAAGTCTTTAACAGAATAAAATGAGCAACAATATAAATAAAAGAATTTTTTTAAAGGAAACACTTTGGAAAATAAAATCACAGGCTCGTTGACCATTCCTCGACTATATGGTCCCCACTAATACACCATTAAGCTCTTAGGTCCCATTCTCCACTGGCCTTTCTATCCTCAATTTTTTGCACAACAGCAACATAAGGAGTGAGCTTCTAAGCCTAGTAAGGAAAATACAAACAAGCAAACATATATTCATATAGTCATAACAAACATATCATAAGTTCATACAAGTATTCATAACAACGCTAATTTACTAATCATAAAAAATCATAATATATCCTAGGTCATAACAGAGATCATATTCATAAGTCATAATAGGTCATAATCATAAGTCATACTAACAAGACAGGTATAAGAAAAAGATAAGTGCTTATACAGGTTTGGCAATTAAGCCCCGGACATAAGTCCATCATACATCGGACATCAACTTAGGTCCGTCATAAATTTATGAACAACTTAGGTCCAGCCACACTTATCTTCTTAATTTACTTGAAATGTTAGGTTCATACACATCACCAAACTATGTCATAACTAAACTAGCTAGTTTTCCTTACCTTGAGTGTGGAAATGAGAGGAAAAAGAGAGATTGCTTTGCTATAGAAAATCGCCCAAATCCTTACATATAACATAAAATATTTAAGATTAGAGACTTATAATAAAACTAAACTTCCAAAATATCTAAACCTTATAAAAGTCAGGCATTTAACCTAGAACCAAAAGTTCAAAATCCCGAGCCTTCTATAATGCCTATCTTCAACACAACACCAAGAACTTCAATGTTTGGACTAATTCGGCTATAAGGTGTTTGAAAAGGGTTTAGGGTTTCGACTATGTGTGGTTGATATTGGCTTAAGTGTTTGAGGCTAATTAAGAAAATAGAAGAGAACGAATTCCGGAGCACTATTAAGGATATAATGATTTCGGCTATGGGATGGGCTTGTGGAGCAAAAGATGAGAGCTTTTTGGGACTATAGATTTAAAAAATGATGAGCATTTGGAAGGTTTGATTGTGTGAAAAATGAATGGTGAAAGACTCTATTTATAGGCTCTAAACCCCAACCTCCTTCCTTAAACCTCTCAACCACCATTCAACTTATTTTTAAAATTCAAATAATTTCCCAAATAATAGGTTTCGGCCAGCCCTTTATTTTACCCATTCAAAATGCTACAAACACTCCTTTGAAGACACACACACACTCACATGTAACCAACATAGTCAAAATCTCCACTATCTCCTCCAAAACTCAACCTTATGCCTACACCTAAGCCTTTTAAATTTCAAAATAATTAAAATAATTTCAGTTATCATCAACTTATCCACTTGGTTTCCTTTTTGCAAGCTTGGACTTACACCTAGTTCTTTAAGTACACCAATTTAAATCATATGCTAAAACCTTATAAATACTAAATAAAATAAATATAACTATCCAAATTATAATTATTTTCTAAATCATAACATCATATCCTTAAAATAAATAATTCAAACTTAAAGCATTCTTTTTAATTTTCACCACTCAACTAACTATAAACTATAATTACTAACATATAGTCATAATTAAGGAGAAAAATAATAACCTTGGTTATTAAAATCTTCCTTCCTTAAAGAAATTTCGTCCTCGGAATTTTACTTACCAAATACCTTGGGATACCATTCCCTCATATCTTCCTCCAATTCCCATATTGCCTCTCTTTCAGTGCTTTTGCTCCACAAGATTTTAACTATAGGGGTACTCTTGGACCTTAACTCCTTAGTTCCTTGCTCTAGAACGCGTACTAGCCGTTCTTCATAAATGAAATCTTGTTTTAACTTTAGAGCCTTGTAATCGAGCACATGGGATTGATCTGATACATACCTTCTCAAAATAGATATATGGAAAACATTATGCATTTCAGCTAATGATGGCGGTAGCGCAAACTGATATTCTACTTGCCCTACTTTGTCCAATATCTCAAAAGGACCTATAAACCTTTGGCTTAACTATCATTTCTTTCCAAAACGCATAATCCCCTTCATCAGAGATACTTTGAGAAATACTTGACTGTCTACTGAAAAACTTAACATTTTGCCTCTTAGCGTCGACATAGCTCTCTTGGCGTCTTTGAGAGTCAATCATTCGTTGTCTTATCTTTTCTACCACCTTTGTTGCTTCTCTTACAGCCTCAGATCCTCAGTATCGTCTTTCACCATCCTTATCCCAATGAAGTGGTGATCGGCACTTCCGTCCATATAGCATCTCATAAGGTGCCATGCCTATCGTCGCTTGATAACTGTAGTTGTAAGAGAACTTTACTAATGCAAGATACTTGCTCCATGATCGTGAGAAATCTAAAGCACATGCCCTGATCATATCTTCTAATATTTGAATGGTACGTTTTGACTGACCATCGGTTTGAGGGTGAAATGCAGTACTTAGTTTTAACTTAGTTCCCATTGCATGTTGTAGACTTTCCCAGAACTTTGAGGTAAAATCCAATCCTCTATCAGAGTCTATTGTCTTTAGAACTCCATCTAGTCTCACTCTCTCTGCCACGTAAAGCTCTGCATATTGTTCTGCATTGTAAACCATTCTTACTGGTAAGAAATGAACAGATTTTGTAAGTCTGTCTATAATCACCCACACATAGTCATTCTGCTTGGTGGTTCTTGGTAACCCCGTCACAAAGTCCATCGTTATATCTTCCCATTTCCATTCAGGAATCTCTAACGGTTGCAATGTTCCAATGGGTCTCTAATGTTCAGCCTTAACTTGTTTACACATAAGGAATTTTGCTGCAAAATTTCACTATGTCTTTCTTCATCCTTGGCCACCAGTACATTGTCTTGACATCGTTGTACATCTTTGTAACGACCCAAATTTGCTAATAAGGCTTAGGGCCTTGATTAGTGTGCCTGGAGGGCAATAAGTGAATTACTGCTTTAATATATGGATTTATGTGAATATGTGATAGAGATGCATGTTTAGTTGAATTAAATATGCATGTGGGCCCCGTTTGGATATTAGGGGTATGTTTGTGATTTTAGCCTGTTGAGGGTATAAATGTCATAAATGTGATATGTATGTGATATATCTGTGTAGCATGATTCGAGATAGTCCTAGGGAGCAGTTAGACGGAAAGTCACAACGGGGTTGAGAATTCGACCCGGAGCGAGTTGAGGGGTATTCCGGGTATGGGATAGTTTATGGGGTAATTGGGTTATAGAAATAAATATTTGGAGTTATATTTGAGGTCAGAATGTCTAGGAGGGAATATTGGGGAAATTTACCATTTTTTTCCCTCGGGGACGTTTTGGTACCTCGAGCCTTGAGGTAACCATATAAGCTTAAGTTAAATAAAACAAACAAATAGGAAACCCCCAGACTTATTCTAACCGACTCACTCCCTCTCCCTTCTCTGGTTTTCTTACACTCTTGGAGATTTAGAACATCTTAGAGAAAATCCAGCTAAAGCTAAGGAATTGGGCTGATGGTCTTGAGGAATTAAAGCTTGGAACTTAGAGAATCTACACAGAAACATAACTCATCAAGGTAAGCTCCTAATATGTTGAACTGTGTTAATTTGCAGCTGGTTTTAAGGTTGAAAATTAGAGTTTTGCATGTTGGAGGGATGAGGATTCAACTTTGATTTTTATAAGGTTTTGGCTTGAGTTTTAGTTGGGTTTTGCTGTTGAATCTATGGTATAACCATTGTGATAATTAGTTAGGGTTGTTGGTTTGATTTTGGGGATAATTCGATTGATTGTTGAGGTGAAAATGGTTTTTATTCTGGGCACGGAGGGTTGGGCCGCGGCTCTGTTCTTGAGTGTTGCGGCCCTACGAAGCTGAGGAGCCAGGGAGGCTCTGCCTCTGGGGAGCGCCGCGACGCCATAGGGCAGGGCCGCGGCTCAAATGGGCGGTTTTAGCCTCTATTTTGGGGTGGGCCGCGGTGCCAGTTCTTAGGGTTGCGACTCAAAAGGGAAATTTTGGTTAAATGGAGATTTTAAGTGCGGGAACCTAACCTAGGGTGCTCGGGATCGATTCCACCACCGTGTTTGGTGGAATTCGATGTCCTGGAAGTTAGAATTATATCTGGAAATCGTTACTCGAATATTAATGGAATCCTTTATTATGCGTTGTGACTAGGTTTCCTTCTAGGCTCGGGATAGAGGACTGTGCTCGTGATCGCGGTGCTTGGGAAGCTCGGGATACAGGTAAGAAAACCACTGTTCCCATAGAGCTTGTGTACAGGGTTGAGCCCTATGTGAATGTGTTGCAGGGCATAGCCCTTTGATTGAATTTGTTCAAGTTTAGTATTTGCTTTATTATGCTATGGTTGCATATGTGTAAATGTTCGGCAAGAGCCGGGAACGGTGCAGGCCGAGGTCGGCAAGGCCGGGAACGGCAAGGGGCCGGGAACAACATTAGGCATGTGGAGTGCAAGGTCGAGTATGGCAAAGGGCCGGGAGCAGTTTTGAGCACGTGGAGTGCGAATTGCCAGGGCGAGACCCTAAAGGATACCTGAGATATCCTCACAGTGTGGACCGCGAACCTAGGGCCCGGTAAAGCGCCTGGGACGGCTTGGCCGTATGTGTTTAGCCTATTGATTGCCTGTTTATATGCTAAGTGTTTGTTGTGCATATGTTGTCTGCTTGTGAGGGTTTTCTTGCTGGGCTTCGGCTCACGGGTGCTCTGTGGTGCAGGTAAGGGCAATGGGAAAGTCGACCAACCATGAGTACGGAGAGCGTGAAGCGGTGCATACATGTTTGGCCTGCCTGGCTGCCATAGCCAGTGATTTTGAGAGATAATCGTATTAAAATGTAGATTTTGTCGTCTAGTCGACCTAGTTTGTACTTATATGTTGTAAATATTTCTAAACAGTATTTTGGGATCCCAAGTGTCAAACACTTTATGTTTTTAGTAAATGGAATTATTTTCAAAGTTTATTTCTCTGTTTATGATTTGATTACACTTTTGATTTAAAACCTCGATTAGCGAGTTAAATGCACGTTTAAAACTCATTTAGTAACGGCTCTAAGGAAGTAGGGCGTTACAATCTTGGTCGATCCAGGGTGAAGTGAATGTGGACTAGTGTGCACTTCCTTCATAATACTATCTCTTAAGTTACCTTTTTCTGGCACACTCACTCGGTTCCTATATCGTAGCATGTCTTCCTTGGTCAAGAAAAAATCACTATTCTTTGAGCTTTGTAGTGATGCCCTCTTCTTAAGAAGAAACTTGTCCTCTTGTTGTTTCTCCTTTATTTCCCCCATTAGTATTGTCTTGATTGTGAGGTTAGCTAGTTTTCTAGTAATTAACTCAATTCCGGACTTCTTAATATCATCTTGTAAGTGTTGCGCTATCATCTTAAGTGTTGATATGCTTCAGTAACTCCGTTTACTAAGTGCGTCTGCCACGACATTAGCCCTTCCCAGATGATACATAATCTCACAATCATAGTCTTTTACTAGCTCCAACCACCTTTGTTGCCTCATATTGAGTCCCTTTTGCATAAATAAGTACTATAAACTTTTGTGGTTCGTATAGATTTCACACTTTTCTCCATACAAATAGTGCCTCTAAATCTTTAGAGTGAAAACCACCACTGCTAATTCTAGGTCATGTGTCGGGTATCGCTGCTTGTACTCTTTAAGCTGTCTCGAGGCATATGCTACCTCCTTTCCGTCTTGCATCAAAATGCATCCAAGTCCATGCTTCGACGTGTCGCAATATACTACAAACTTGCCCTTATTGTTTGAGATGCATAGAACTGGGGCTGATATGAGCTTGTCCTTTAACGTTTGAAAGCTTTCTTCACACTTCTCCGTCCATGTGAACTTCTCATGCTTCCTCGTTAAATTTGTTAAGGGTGTAGCTATTTTGGAGAACCCTTCAACAAATCATCTATAGTATCCTGCCAAGCCCAGAAAACTTCTCACCTCGATGGAACTTTTGGATTTGGGCTAGCCCTTCACTTCTTCTATCTTAGCTGGATCTACTTCTATGCCATTTTTAAACACAATGTGTTCTAGAAATGCCACATTCTCTAGCCAGAATTCGCATTTCTTAAACTTAGCGTATAGTTGGGGATTTTTGAGTTGTTCCAAAGTCATTCTCAGGTGCTCTTCATGCTCGACTTTCATCTTTGAGTAGATCAATATGTCATCTATGAACACCACAACAAACTTATCCAGGTAATCCTTAAATACTTGGTTCATAAGATCCATGAACACGGCTTGTGCGTTAGTTGATCCAAAAGACATTACCAAAAACTCGTAGTGTCCAACTCTGGTCTGAAAAGCCGTCTTTGGGATATCTTCTTCTCGTACTCTTAGCTGGTGATACCCTGACCGCAAATCTATATTCGAGAACACCGTAGATCCTTGTAGTTGATCAAAAAGATCATCTATTCGGTGCAATGGGTATTGGTTCTTGATCGTCACTTTATTTAGTTCTCGATAGTCGATGCACATCTTCATGCCTCGTCTTTCTTCTTGACAAAAAGTACTGGTACACCCCAAGGAGAATAGTTCAGTTGGATGAAATCTTTGTTTAATAGCTCTTGTAGTTGTATCTTTAACTCCTTTAACTCAGTAGGCACCATTCTATAGGGAGCTTTCAGATTGGTGCTGTTTCTGGTGCCAATTGTATTTCAAACTCGATTTCCCTACTCGGAGGTAATCCCAGTAGAGATTTTGGAAACACCTCGAGAAATTTGCATACAATATGTACGTCTTGTGGTTCAAGCTGCATCTCTTGTGACTTGTCTACCACACTAGCTAGAAATTCCTGACAACCAATATTTATTAACCGTTGAGCTTTGAGAGCTGAGACTATTGGTATGAGAGTTCGGGAAACTTCTCATTTGAAGGTGAAATGTTCTACGCCATCTGTTTGAAAATTGACTGTCTTACCCTTACAATCTATCGTTGCCCCATATTTTGCTAACCAGTCCATCCCTAATATTACATCATAATCCTTAAGGTCTAACTTGATCAAATCTATTGGCAATTCTCTGCCTTCGATTCTAATTACAACACTGCACATCCCTCTACTAGATAACATTCTTTCCCCCAAGGGTAACTCTGTGATAAACTTATCTCTAAAAAGTTCGCATGGTTTATCTAAGCGATCAATCATATTCATAGAGACAAAAGAATGCATAGCTCCTGAATTGAATAAAACATTACACGGTTTTCCAAAGATAGTGATCTGACCAAATACTACTGTATTGTTAGTTTCCGCCTCACCTCTTGTAAGAGAGAAAACTCTGGCTGGTACTAGTTTCTCATCCTTCTTCTGGTTTCTTAATTTTGGGCAGCCCTTCTTAAGATGACCCTCTTCTGCACAATTGAAGCAACCTATTGTCTTATATCACCATTCTCCTGAATGCTTTCTCTTGCAGATTTGGCATTGGGGATATTCTACGTAAGGCCTTATGTTTCCATTGCCTTCCGACGTAGTCTTTCCTTTCTTCTCAGCCTTTTGGTTTTGACCACCATCATGTTTCCTCTTGTGGTCGTTTTGTTCGTGGTTATTCTTTTTGGCGTCATTTCTGGCTGCACCTCCTTTCCAGATCCTTTCCTCTGCCTGCTCGACTTCTAAAGCTATCTCTAAAGTTTCTGCATAAGTAGTTATTCCCAGAATCAACTTTACGTCACATGTTATCATAGGTTTCAGTCCCTTCATGAATCTTTGAATTCTTAGCATCTCGCTGGGTACCATGTCCGCTGCGAACTTAGCTACCCTATCAAACTTCCTAGCATACTCTGTCACATTCAAATACCCTTGAGTCAGTGCGATGAATTCGTCCACCCTTGTGGCTAGAATCGTAGGACTTTAATACTTCTTGTTGAACATTTGGATAAACTCGTCCCATGTCATAATGTTCACATCTTAAGTCTGCTTCACTATATCCCACTAGATGTGGGTGTCTTTCTTTAGTAAACTCGAAGTGCACAAGACTCGGTCCTCATTCCCCAATCGCATATGTTCTAAAATGGATTCTACCTAGCGAAGCCATTCTTCTGCTTCTATTGGGACTGATCCTCCTTCGAAGTTTGGCGGTTGCTACTTCTTGAAGTGTTCATACACTGCCTCGTAACGAGGTTCTGCCAACTGTAATAATTGTGCTAAGGGAATGAGTTGTTGGGCCACTTGTTATTGTTGTCCTTGGTTTATTTGAAATTATTCTTCTTTCCTCCTTAGTTCTGTACTAAGACAGACATTTTCTCTTTCCAAGTTTTCTCGAGCAGCAGCAACTGTCGGTTCTTCCGCTTCATTAGGTGCTTATGGCACTCCTGGTGCTGCTGGCATGTTTGGAAATTCTTCATATATGGGGGTGGAAACTACTCCTCTTTCTCGCCCCCTTCCCATTCCTCACCCTCTGCCTCGGCCTCTTCCCTGGCCATTTAGTCTTTCAGATCTTCTTGGTTCCTGCTCCATATTTCCTTTCTTTTTCCTCAAAAGAGAAAAAATGTAAAAACTAAGACAAACAAAACAACCAAACATCATAACTTAGCCTATTATACTACTGTCTATTTGGTCCATCTATCTACTAAAAGCCACCCTATTATAATTAAGTCCAACTCGGGTAAATAGGCCTTAATAATTGAATCTTCCATGGAGGAGGGCGAGGTTCAGTATATCTGTTGGGGATTTATGCCCTAATTAAAACCCAAATTCTTTGTAATCTCATTTTATTATCAATAAAAGAATAGAAATCATTTTTTGACTTGGTTAATCACTTTGCACACATGTTTTATTTTCATGATTATTTGTTTAATATAAACTTCTATTAAATCCCAAGCATATAGCTAATCTTATTTATAGTGACGTAATCAGAGTGGAATATAAATATGATTATATGTTAAAAATAAGTTAGTCCTAAGATTAGTCAGTGCACAGGATTTACACTGACTTTCCAATCTACTATATGACCTACTTACACATTATAGTGTTATGTTCTTTCCAGAACATTAGCAAAATAGATAAGATCGGATGTATTTGTTACATCAGACATGACCGATATTGACAGTTGATAAGATAAGTAAACATACCGTTATTATCTATTCTAGTCATATCATATAGTTGACCATAGGTCAATTCAATCTCAATTCTGAGTGGTTAGTATTCTAACTGATTGTATTATTTGAGTTCTTTGACTTGTTCGTTACCAGCTTACCCAATGGACTAGCCCATACTTACATCTTGGGAACTCGGTAGTATAATTGAGTGGGAGCGTTAATCATAGATATGAACATCTATAGCTTCTGATGAAGAAGTGAAATGATGGTTTCCTCTTAGTTTGGTTCAATGTCTTAATTGATAGAGATCTCATTTCAGTAATTAAATTAGTTTATTGAAATATCATTTACAAGGAACTAAGTGTTTTAAGGATAAAATACAATGAGGGGTAAAACAGTATTTTAGTCCTATCTCATTGTAGACCGTCTATAGAGGATTGAGTGACAATTGTGGTTGTAACAATGGATAATTAATAGTGTATCTATATTTGTTATAGAGCATTCTATGAATTCAAGAGTGCAATTCCGAGTCTATAGTGGAGTCACGAGGAATTAATAAGTTAGTAAATTTATTTGTTAGATTTATGATAACTTATTGGAGCTTGATTTCATAGGCCTATGGTTCCCATTGTACCTTGGATAAAATCATCTAGATAGTCTCAATTAATTGGTTTAATCATTAATTAGAATTATCAAAGTTGACCAGGTCAATTTTGGATAGTTTCACAAAGTTGTGTAATTTTGAGAAGAAAAGAGAAATTATGGCATATATATTAATTAAGATAAATTGGTATCTAAATTAATTAATAAGTTTAAATCAAGGTTCAAATTATAAATAATTAATTTTATAAAGGATTTAAATAATTATTTAATTAATTAAATCAATAGAAAATAATACAAGCCTTGATTTTAAGTCCAATGGGCTTATAATCAAATGGGAAATTTCACGGGCCTAAAGCCTATGATAATTTCGACCTATGGCTTCAAAATGACTATTATTTTATTTATTTTTTAATTAAATTAAATGGTCTAATTGAGTCAATAAAATGAATGCTTAGAGAGAAGTCACAAGTTAAGATTTCTGAGACGACAGATAAGTTTAATCACTCGTTTTTTGATAGTTTTAGAGTCTCTCTAAACACAAGTCATTTTCTAAGCCTCTTTGTTATTTTCTCTTCTTCTCTCTATATCTATCTCATGTGTTGAGAATTTCCCACACTAGTCTAGGTGGTTCTAAGGATACATTGGAAGATTGTGAAGAAAATAGAAGATCGGTTCAGTTTCTTGATGATACTCTGCGACAGAGAGGATACAAGAGTTAGAGAAACTGAAGAAAGGACTGTTTCATTCCGCTGCATATACTGTAAGTATTCTATTCTTTGTTTCTCTTTGAATTTAATTTTAGAAATATGTTTTAGGCTATCTCGTATTAATTTGTTTAATATTAGATATACATGAAAATAAATAAAGATCCTGTACAAAGCTAATCCAACAAGTGGTATCAGAGCCTTTGGTAATCTTTATTTTCATCCATGAACATGTTTAAAATTGGATTATTTGATATGTTTGAATAATTGGATGGTTTTTATGTTTTTATGAAGCATATTGATTTTATGTGAATTTTAGCAATTTTTAGGTTATTTTGTTGTGTTTTCTATGCTATTAATTTTTATATATGCTTTATTTTGTGTAAAACATGTTAAAAATTAATTAGAAAATAGTTTTGGTTTGAAAAATTGCTTAAAAATTTTTTTTGGAAATTTTTTGGCCTGGCTCCCCATGCATGCGCGCATGCCCGCGCGCCACCCGCGCGCACCCACGCGCACCAGCCATGGTGAACAATACCCACAGGTACTATTCATCCAAAAAATTAAAATGTTTTTTAATTAAAGAAAATTAAAATTGTGGAAATTTATTATTTATAATCATAGCCAAAAATATTAGATTTGTTATGTATTTACAATTGTTTTTTAAAAATAAGATATTTTTGTTAGTTGAGATTTAAATTATTAGATATTTTCTACAAAGATTCAAATTCAAATTTAAAAATAGACTAACAACTTAATTTTAAATCTTTTAATATATTAAAATATTAGAATTATGATATTAGATATTTAAGATATTTTCATTTAAATTCTTTATTTTTTTATTAAAGCTTTATTTGAAAATATAAATATCTTTTTATTCTATAGTTTTTAATATTTAAATTATTTGAAATTTGAATATTGTTAGTTAGATATTTTTATGGATATTTGAATTTGTTTAACTATTTTGAGATATTTTAGGGTTGTTATAACTATTTATATTTTATTTTTTTTAAATGGTTAAAATATTAGCTAATAGTTGTAACAACATTAGATATTTTTGGAAAATAGTTAAGATATTGATTTTAAAATTTAAAATTGGTTAAATTTTGAATAATATCATTTTTTAAAGCCAATTAATAAAATATTTTTTTAATAAATGAGATTTAAATTAACTTTGGTTAATTGTTGATAAATCTTATTTAAATTAAATTAATATATTTTTTTTCAAATTAACCTAAAACCAAGTTGATTGTTGATAAATAAAATTTAAATTAACTATTGTTAATTGTTGATAACTTTCATTTAAATTGACTTATTTTTTTGTAAAAATTTAATTAATTTGAATTTTTTGATAAATTCTAGATAATTAATTGTGGTATTTTTGCAAATGAAATAAATTGTGGTATTTTTGCATAAATTCATAGAATTGCTCATATAGTAACATGATTAGGCCCATCCAATTATAACATGTCTGTTTGCACTATATGTGGTATTTTTGCAATTGGGTTTAGATGCATATAGTGACCCATATGTTTGCTAGATATATGGTATTTTGCCAAATAAAATATTTATAAAATGATAAGTTTTATTTGGGCCCATTAGAAAATGTAAAGTTTAAATTCCTCTCTTGTGAGTGATTCCACTTGTGAAGGCCCATTTGCTTTGCATGACTATAGTGGGCCTAATCAATTAATAACAATTAATAAAACAAATGTTTAAATTCCTGTCTTTTGGACCTTGTATGGAAGATATGGGCATTTGTAGTGGGAACGACATACTGGACCCAGCCCTCCTCCATACAAGCCCAATTGTTAAGGCCCATTTACCTGAGTTGGACTTAATTGTATAGGTTCATTATATTAGTTAAACCTAAATATTGATTAGCAACAAATTAATTCTAAATTAATTGAATTTTTTTCAATGTGACACTTTAGAATTAATAAGAAATTATAGGACTTTGGTTTTAAAAATTTTAATCTGTTTATTTTTTTGGAAAACCATAGTCATTAATTTTCTAAAAATAAATAATAAAAATACTATTTTTAATTTTATAATGAGCTTATTTTAAGAATTTTATTTGATCTCCACCGTTGGTTTAACATAGTCAATAGCTTAATGGGGCCTCGAGGCGCTTTGATTCGTCCCCCTACGGAAGGTGTTTATTAGTTATTTTGATAAGGTTAGATTTCGAAAGATAGATAATTATAGGTCAAATTCTACTAGACTCATCCCTACGGTGACTACTAGGACTAAATCTATGATTATTGAAACTGTGGGTCTAGCTCATAAAATTAGAGATTTTGTTTTCTTATTTTGATCGAATAATAGGTTGTTAATAGTGGTGTCCATTATTAAATGAGTTTACAACTCTATTTAACTAGTGGTATTTTTGACTCTTGCCAACCGGGACAAGGATATCATAGATTAGTTAAAAACCTAAAGAAATAGAGATATGATTGTTTTTGATATTTTTTCTCATATCTTACATTTTTTTTTGTATATGTTGTGCTATTTCTTGAAATTTGTGTGAATAGAAGTTTTATTGAGCAAATGTGATAGATTTCTATTTTATTGGTAATTTGTAGTTTTAAGCTAAGTAGTGTCTGTGTCTACTCCCATCCTTTCTCAACTTTCGATGGAGAAACTCACTGGAGAAAACTTCCTTAATTGGAAGCAGAATATAACCATAGAGTTGATTGGTGACAACTCTGAATTCGTCCTGATTGAGGAATCCCCAGAACGAGCACCGTGTCTGCACGTTCGTGATGGCACCGTCAGCGCTCGTGATGGCACCGTAATTCTTGGATAGCACTTTCTCTGCACATTCGTGATGGCACCATAAATTCTCGGATGGCACCGTGTCTGCACGTTCGTGCTCAACTCAACTATGGTCTGACGCAGCTCATGAACGAGCTTTAGATTATTGAACCTGTCATGGGTGGACCTAGTAAAGGAGGTGAAAATAAGACTACTAATGTTGCTGCTAATCTAGCTAAGGATGAAGCTCATCCAGGTTCCTCTTCGAAAGTTGGAAACAAGAGGAAAGCTGGACAAATAACAACCCCAAGCATGCAAAGGTTGCAAAGACGAGTGCACAACCAAGTGCACAGACGCCTAAGGGGAAGAACAGAAAAACAAGAAAGGTAAAGGTAAATGTTTTCACTGCAAAGAGAAGGGGCATTGGAAACAGGATTGCCCCAAGTTTCTAGCAAATAAAAACAAAGCTTCTTGAATCGTGGGAGGAAGTGAATGAAGGCGACTTAAAGCTTAGAGTTGGGAACAGAGCGTTTATTGCGGTCCAAGCTAGAGGAAGAGCTCATCTAAAGTTTGGAAATAAATTTTTAATTTTAAAAGATGTATTTTTTATTCCAGATTTTAGTAGAAATTTAATTTTAGTTTCCATGTTGCAATTATAACGATTTGTTATGACTTTCACAAGTTTTAATATATCTATTTCTTTCAATGGATCACAATTGTGTATTGCATGTTTGGAAAACGGGCTTTACATTCTGCGACCTAACGAACCCCTCACTCTTAACAATGATTTATTCAAAGTAGCTAAACCTAGGACCAATAAACGTCAAAAGACCGATAACGATAATATGACGTATTTATGGCACTTGAGACTAGGTCACATTGGCTATGATAGGATTCAAAGACTTACAAAGGACGAACCTTTGAGGGAACTCACCTTAGGTGAATTACCTATCTATGAATCTTGTCTAGAAGGCTGTTGCTACTTTTATTACATGCAAGTGCACGTATCATACAAGTAGTAACTCACACAGGTGAGGTCGAACCCAAGGGAATTGCAGCTAAGTACTAACCAAATTGGATTTATATTTCTATTTGGCGACAATAAAATTTGGTTTTTGTTTAACTTATAATGCAGAAAACACAACAAGCAAAACAACAAATAAAAAGAGTTTAACAATGGATGTGAAATTAGGAATATGATTTCAATTGCTTTGATTACCCAATTGTTAATACTAGTCAACTATTCTTCTTCCTCCAATGAGATGACAGATTAAAAAATTACCTAAACTCTTTTCAGATCATGAAGGTACTAAATTGCATGTCAACTACTGCATCTCTGAGATAGTACAACAAACAATTCGCATTAAGCAATAATCTAAAAGTCACATAAGCTATGCGAATACTTTCGTTTCACATCAAAACCTATGTTTATTCCTTTAGAGCATTCCTAATATTCACTTTTCAGATTTCATATTAAGATCATGAATCATGCTTAAGGTGATCAATATTAAACATGTATTAAGCACAAAGATGAACAAATCACATAAACAAGGAAGAAAGAACAATCAAACAGCATTAATCCATGGAATAATCTCAGTCAATATCCATCAAATTTCTAAATAGGAGTTTAGCTCATAATCTCAGTATTCATATCCATAATCAAACTGAACATAAACGATAACATAGGAAATTAAAGAAAAGAAAATGAAACTAGATTGGGAATTGTCACAGATCGCCCACGCTCGTTCCACGCTCTTCTTCTTCTTCTTTTTCGACCTTCTTTCTGTCTCTCCTTTTCAAAAATTGCGATCCCCAATTAAAAATGAAGACCTCATTCTATATTTCTCCCAAAATGACGAAATTGCCCTTAAAATTCTGAGGCGTACAGACGTCAGCGCCGCGGCTCTACTCGGAAATTGCAAAATCTCGGGTTTCTGGAAAAGGGCTCGCCGCGGCTCTAATACGCATTAGCGTCGCGATGCTAATTCTTGCGCCGCGACCCTAATACAATTTCAGCAAAAACTTGAATAACCCTTCAGTTGAGCATATTTTCTCCACAATCCACTCCAAATGCCCAAAACATATGCTTAGACCTGAAATCAAGCAAAACAATCATAAATCCGCTCTAAAAACACATAAACCATTAAAAGGACAATGATAAAGACACTTAAAAAGGAGGCTAAAATTAGCCTAACAAACTCCCCCAAACTTGCTTCTTACTCGCCCTCGAGTAAGGAAATGACACATTAAACTAAAACGAACAGACAAGACAAGTTAAGCCTCCAGTCTTCTTTAAATTACGCCGTCGTCACTCACAAAACTTCAACTGTTGATCAACCAGAATTTCAATTCAAAAACTCCAACAATTAATCTGAATGCCTCAATTGGAAATTAGATTATACCTTGCAAATAACAAATGAATAACTAGATAACACCATACATGCCCCACTCATTCCAACAATCCACTAACCAAAATTCAATACGCTTGCACACTTACCTTTCTCCACTAATGTCAACAACACATGTTATGGAATCAAAAGGACTTCAAAGGTTCATAACATTTTGGCTTAGGTAAAGGTAGATAAAAAGACATTTAGGCTTCATTATACCATAAGCACATCAAAAACCAATCAAACAACCCTCATTGCATTCAATTACCATCCCCTAATTCACCCACTTCTTATCGATTGAGAACTCATACTCAATGCTCCAACATCACTTTATTTAATTATTCATCACTCACTTTTTTTTTTTTTAAACAACATATCAAAATTTAGTGATGTTGCAAGTACTTTTACATTTTACACTTGTCTCAATCGAAAAATTACATCGTTCATCCACTCACACCAATACCTTTTTTACCCAATTACAATTCGTTCCCCCAAACTTATTTCTAAGCTTATGGCATAATTCACAGGACAGGGAAAAATAATAATTGGTACATATTTGGCTTAATGAAGTGGTTATACAATCAATCAGACAAATTAAGGCACAAATAGGCAAACTATGGATAATAGTGATAAGGGTAAGCTTGAAAGGCCCAAATGTTCCAAAAGAATGCCTAAATCATATTCCAAAACACATGTCATCAATGATTTCGTCTCAAAAGGCAAGCAATGCAAGTTCTCTCCTTTTCATCAATTCATACCTCAAACCCAAGTAACACATGTATAGCATAATCCACTTATTCACATTTGCAACATATACTAAAATTTCCAAAAGGCACCAAAATTAATCCAAAGAGTGATCAAATCAAGCACACGGTTAAACACAATTTCCATTTGACAAGTGACAACAACGACATTTATACGTATCATCGGCTTAACTTTTGACACACACAACAACGAAGATAACAAAAGTAAACAACAAAATTTTTACTAAACTAAACTAAACTAAAATAGAAAAGTAAGTCCCTCCCCCAAACTTTATTTCACATTGTCCCCAATGTGAACATAACAACCAAAAAGAGAGAAACTTACCTGACAACCCCTCAAAATGGGTTGGGTGGCGGTGGTTGATCATAAGGAGTGAAACGCGGTGGTAGGGAAAAGTAATTCTCATCTTCTTCATCCAAAGACCACCGAGATACCAAATTATTCAGCTGCTGAATATGGTTCGCATCATAAGCACTTCGTTGTCCCATATAAGTTTGCATATGCATGTTTTGCTGAATAAGGTAATTCAACTGAGCATGAGTGTACTGCATAGCAGGATCCATGTGACCACCTAAAACTTCGGGCTCGTCCTCACCATCATCGGTCCTTTGTCGGCGGCGACCTCTCCCTCTTGGAACTTGCAGGGCATCATAGGAATGCGTCAGAATGAGGTGATTCACCATGGCCAACCCGACTGGCTTTTGCGGAGACACCTTCATGTCAATTAAGTATTGAGGTGCGCCATACGTAACACATAGTTCAGTAATGAAATTTCCATGTCCCAACCCGCCAGTAGTGGTGCCCTGAATTATATGATTGATACTTTCCCGAATATACCTCCCAATGTTTAGGTTGTACCCTTTTAAAATAGCATATGTCACCTTAAGCCGGTCAATAGGGATGTCAGACAGATGATTGTTGGGAATCAATCGGGCACTCACAAAATAGCACCACGCACGAGCCACTTGGTTAAGTTCACAGCGATACATACAGTTTGGCTCTCCATCCTTCAAATGAATTCTTGCTCCAGGAAAACCCAATGTTTCCGCAATGTCAACATAATCTAGATTATCGTCCCCCAGTACCCGCAGCTCTTCTTCTTCCATGGGAAAGTCAGGTACATCATACAACTGATTAAATGCTGCAAGAGTAACTGGTATCTTCTTGCCCCGCACCATGACCGCATCATTTTCTCTTTCTGGCCAATTAGCAAGGAATTCATATGTCATCGTGTGATTATCCTTGCCATTACAGTCAACAAACTGGTCCCACTACCGTCGAGCAATCTCAGCTCGAATAGGCTCATACAGTGGCTGGTTTTCCAGGGGTTCTGAACTAAATTCCATACATCTTCCTTCAAGAATAGGTTTCCTTGACAACACCACACACCGTTCTTGAGCCTCTTTGCTCACAAATATTGAGGTGTCATAATCCGCCCTTGTGGAGACACGAGGAGGGCAAGACAATGAAGCACCTAAAGCATTTACAGGACCTTTCTTTGGACCCATTGAGTAAAATAACTCCCAAAATACAAACTTGTAAGATCACTAGAATTTTTGGCAGCACCTCCCCTTGTTTCTAGCACTTCCCAAAATCAGAAAATTTCTTCACAAACCACAATTCTCCAATCCAATTTTTCACAATATCCAAAATGCACCACTTAATCCATAATAAAACCCAATTAACACTAGATTTTCCAATAACCAAAGGAGTCTCATTAAATTGAAAAGATGAGAGGCAAGATCACTTACATTAATGAGAAACCCATTGATAATCCACCATTGTTGTCCAAAGCTTGGAGAAATGAAAAAAATTGAGGAAGAGAATGGGATTTTCGGATTAGGGTTAAAATGAGTGGGAAAAATGGTATTCTTGAGGAAATTAGGTGAAAAGAAACAAAGAAAATGATGGGGGAAGTGATTTTTATGGAATGGGATGAAGAAATTATGAAAGATGAGTGAAATATTGGTGGTTATGGTGGTTGTAGGGTGATTTGGGCGGAGGAGAGGCGGAGAAGATAAAGGGAGGTGGATGGGGTATTTTGGAGGGTCTAAAAAAAATAGGGCAATTTTTAGGTTATAAGTGGTGGCACGTGTTAGCGCCGCGACGCTAATGAATATTTGTGCTCCAAGAGCCGCGACACTAATCCAACTCCAATATTTTTGTTGTTCTCTGTCAAGAACCTCGCCACGGTGCTAATGCCCTAAGCGCCGCGGCCCTAATTGAATTTTTTTTTTCTTCTTTTCACGTTTTTCACGGTTTCTCCTTTTTTTTTTTTTTCATTTACACCAAATACAATAAAAATAAGAAATAAAAACACTTAAAAATACTAATTGTTCCAAACCAAAGATTAAAATGCAAAACAAAATACAATTTGGGATGCCTCCCAATGGCGTTGTCGTTAATGTCATATAGCCAGATGCTGGTTTCCTCTTTACTGCGGCGCCAAGAGGATGGCGAACTTGGCTTGATCAAACTGACCACCCAAGTAGAGCTTCAATTGTTGACCATTTACTTTAAACTTGCCAGTCTTTTCACTTGTTACTTCAATGGAGCCATAAGGAAACACTTGTAATATCGTGAAAGGACCAGACCATCTCGATTTCAGCTTGCTCGGAAAAAGTTTCAATCTTGAATTAAAGAGTAATACCTGTTGGCCTGGTTGAAATTCCTTCATGACAAGGTTCTGGTCATGCCACTTCTTGGTCCTCTCCTTGTAAATCTAGGCGTTCTCATAGGCTTCGTTTCTAAACTCCTCCAACTCGTTCAATTGCAAAAGCCTCTTCTCACCAGCTGCTACCAAGTCCATGTTCAAGGTCTTCATGGCCCAAAATGCTCTATGCTCAAGATCCACTGGAAGATGACACGCTTTCCCAAAGACCAACCTATATGGTGACATACCAATAGGTGTTTTGAAAGCTGTTATGTATGCCCACAAGGCATCATCGAGCTTCTTAGACCAGTCTTTCCTCGAACGTTGTACCGTCTTCTCCATGATTAACTTAATTTCTCGGTTGGAAATCTCAGCTTGTCCATTACTCTGCGAGTGATAAGGTAATGCTTTTCTATGTTTAACTCCATATCTCGCAAGTAACACTTCAAATTGCTTGTTACAAAAATGACTCCCTTCATCACTAATAATAGCTCTAGGAGTACCAAACCGGGTAAAAATGTACTTTTGGAGAAAAGTAAGAACTGTTTTACCGTCATTAGCATGAGTTGCAGCCGCTTCCACCCACTTAGAAACGTAGTCCACAACTAGCAAAATAAACAGATTGTTGTATGATGATGGAAAAGGACCCATGAAGTCAATACCCCACACATCAAACAGTTCCACTTCTAAAATACCAGTCAAAGGCATCTTGTTCCTTCTTGAAATATTACCAGTCCTCTGACAACGATCACATGCCTTGACAAACTTATGAGCATCCTTAAAGAGAGTTGGCCAGAAGAAACCACTTTGTAGAACCTTTGCAGCAGTCCTTGTCCCACCAAAGTGACCTCCACACTGCAAACTATGACAATGATTCAGGATAGAGTACATCTCCTCTTCAGGCACACATCTTCTGATTATCTGATCGTCGCAGTGCTTGTAGAGGATTGGCTCTTCCCAATAATAATGCTTTACCTCGGAAAAGAATTTCTTTAATTGTTGTCTTGTCATGTCAGGAGGTGTGATGTTTGCAGCTAGAAAGTTTACATAATCAGCAAACCATGGGACCATCAAACTTTCCTTTAAAGCAAATAATTGCTCATCAGAGAACTCATCATTTATCTGGACTTCCTTCATATTCTGACTCTCTTCTAACTCCAGTCTTGAAAAATGATCTGCTACTAGGTTCTCAGTACCCTTCTTGTCTCTGATTTCTAGATCAAACTCCTGGAGGAGAAGGACCCATCGGATTAGTCTTGGCTTGGCATCCTTCTTGGTCATAAGGTATTTGATCGCCGAATGGTCTGTGTACACAAAACCTTATTCCCGATTAAATATGGCCTGAACTTGTCACAAGCGAAGACTATGGCTAACATCTCCTTTTCAGTAGTAGCATAGTTCAACTGAGCATCATTCAAGGTCCTACTAGCATAGTAGATGGTGCGGAGAACCTTGTCAACTCATTGACCCAACACGGCTCCGACAGCGTAAACACTTGCATCACACATCAACTCGAACGGAAGCTCCCAATTCGGTGCAATGACTATAGGAGCCAAAATCAATTTTTCCTTAAGAGTTTGAAAAGCCTCCATACACTCCTTTCCAAACTCGAAGGGCACTCCATTAGCAAGGAAATTATACAATGGCTTGGAGATCTTTGAGAAATCCGTTATAAACCGTCTGTAGAAACCGGCATGACCCAAAAAGCTACGAATCCCCTTTATTGAAACTGGAGGGGGAAAATTCTCAATAGTAGACACCTTGGCTTTGTCTACCTCAATGCCTTCCTGTGAGATCTTGTGTCCCAAAAAAATCCCCTCTCTAACCATGAAATGACACTTCTCCCAATTAGGCACCAAATTGGATTCTTCACATCGAATCAATACCAGTTCCAAGTTCCTCAAACAATGGTCAAACGACGAGCCAAACACTGAGAAATCATCCATGAAAATTTCTATACAATTCTCAACCAAGTCAGAAAAAATAGCCATCATACACCGTTGGAAAGTTTCTGGTGCGTTACATAGCCCAAATGGCATTCTTCGGAAAGCAAATGTGCCAATAAGGACATGTAAATGTCGTTTTCTCTTGGTCCTCTGGTGCAATGACTATTTGATGATACCCGGAGTAACCATCCAAAAAACAATAATACTCCTGACCCGCCAATCTGTCTAACATCTGATCAATGAATGGAAGGGGAAAATGGTCTTTCCTTGTTGCCTTGTTGAGCTTGCGGTAATCAATGCATATTCTCCAACCAGTAACAGTTCTTGTTGGAATTAACTCGTTCTTTTCATTCTTCACTACCGTAATTCCCCCCTTTTTAGGTACTACCTGGACCGGACTCACCCACTTACTGTCAGAAATTGGGTAAGCCACCCCTGCATCTAACCACTTCACCACTTCCTTTCTCACAATTTCCTTCATTGGCAGATTGAGTCTTCTTTGGGCATCTATGGTTGGTTTGACTCCGTCCTCCATTAAAATCCGGTGCATAACAGTAGAGGGGCTGATCCCCTTGATGTCTGCCAAAGTCCACCCAATGGCCTTCATGTGCTCTCTCAAAATTCTCAACAATTTTTCAGTCTCCACATCAGAAAGTGAAGCTGAAACTATAACCGGAAGTGTCTTGTTTTCACCCAAAAACTCATACCTCAGATGGTTAGGAAGCACCTTCAGTTCTAACTCTGGGGGCTTCTCAACTGAGGGCAATGACCTTTTTGGCACTGCCCCAAGCTCTTCAAAGTATTTCCTCTTCAATGGCCCATAAGAATTAAGCCATTTTGCGTACTCCATAGCTTCCTTTCCATCTTGATCACTAACTTCATCTTCCACCAAGCTTAACTCAAGAGGATCATTTATCAGTTTTCTCTCTTCCACTAAGTTACCCATTACATCAATCGAAAAGCAGTTATCACTAGCTTCAAGATAAGTCATGGCCTTGAGCACATTGAATACAACTTCTTCCCCTTGCACTCTCAACTTCAACTCACCCTTCTGAACATCTATAAGTGCTTGGCCTGTTGCCAAGAAGGGCCTTCCAAGGATAATGGGAACATTGCTATCCTTTTCCATATCAAGAACTATGAAATCGGCAGGAAAAATAAACTTGTCCACTTTGACAAGGACATCCTCAATTACCCCTCTTGGATGTGCCAACGAATGATCAACCAGTTGCAAAGTTACAGTTGTGGGCTTGGCTTCTCCAAGTTGCAATCTCTTGAAAACTGACAATGGCATCAGGTTGATACTAGCCCCCAAATCACAAAGAGCATTTATTCCCTTAATTCTCCCAATAGTGCACAGTATTGTGAAACTCCCAGGATCTCTCAGTTTAGGAGGGAGTTTCTTTTGCAGTATAGCACTACACTCTTCCGTCAATGCCACAGTTTCAAAGTCCTCCATCTTCCTCTTCTTGGACAAGATGTCCTTCATGAACTTGACATAGCTCGACATTTGCTCTAAGGCCTCCGCAAATGGAATGTTGATGTGTAGTTTCTTGAATACTTCCAGGAATTTAGTAAACTGCTTGTCCATGTTGTTCTTATGGAGCCTTTGGGGGTAGGGAATCTTTATGTGATGCTCAATACTAATTGGTGGTGAAGCTTCTTTTGTTGTTATACCTTCAGTAGCCTTCTTCTCACTGCGCTTATTTTCCTCTTGTGCTGGTGCCTGTGCCTTTTGATCCTAACCCACTTCTTCAACTGGCTGCTTCTCACTTGGTCCCTCGTAATTCTTCCCACTTCTTAACGTGATTGCCTTGCAATTCTCTTTTGGATTGACTTTAGTGGTGCTAGGCAAGTTACCTTGGGCACGATTAGCCATGAGAGTAGCCAATTGTCCCATTTGGGTCTCCAGATTTCTAATAGAAGACCGAGTTTCAGCCATGAATTGGTTTAACACATCTGACTGAGCATTAGAATTTCCACTAAAATTTTGTTGTTGTTGATGATGAGTGGGCGGTTGAGGTTGTTGCTGCGACCTAAATCTCAGCTGAAAGAACCCCTGTGGCTGTTGTTGGGATGACTGTTGTTGGTTTGAAGATTGGCCTTGTTGATCATTCTTCCAAGAAAAATTGGGATGATTCCTCCACCCTTGGTTGAAGGAATTGGAATAAGGGTTATTGTTGCTCTGTCGAGGAAAATTCCCAATAGCTTGAGCTTACTCCATAGGCATGTTGTTTACATCCGCATACTGACATTGTTCATAGGCATGAAGGTCCCCACATACTTCACACAGAGTCTGGGCCTGTTGCACTGGAGGTGTTATTATATTGCCTTGTAATTGCTTAGTCAAGGCCTCAACTTCAGCAGTCAACTTCGAAATTGCATCCACTTCATACATACCGGCCACTTTCCTTGAAGAGCTTCTTTCACTTGACCACTGCTGATTATTCATGGCCATTTCCTCCAACAAGTCATATGCCTCATTGGTGCTCTTTCTCATAAACGCACCACCAGCTGCTACATCAATGAGTGTGCGAGTAGTACCACACAACCCATTATAAAAATTATGGACTAGCATCCATTTCTCTTTTCTGTGATGCGGGCACTTTCTTATCAAATCTTTGAATCTCTCCCAAGCTTCATAAAGAGATTCATTATCCAACTGATGAAAATTATTAATCTCTCATCTCAACTTAGCTGCTTTAGCTGGAGGGAAGAACTTGGAGAGGAACTTCAGCACTAGATCATTCCGTGTATTGATTGAGTTAGGTGGCAAAGATACCAACCAACTCTTAGCTCGCTCCCTCAGAGAAAATGGGAATAATCTAAGTCTGATAGCATCATCACTAACTCCATTCATCTTAAATGTCTGACAGAGCTCCATGAAGTTAGAGAGATGCATGTTTAGGTCTTCAGTGGGTAGTCCCCCAAACTGGACTGTGGATTGAACCATCTGAAGTATGGCTGGATTTATCTCAAAATTGTTTGCATCTACGGCAGGTGGTCTTATACAAGACTGGACCCCTGTCATTGTTGGCAACACATAGTCCCTCAGGCTACGATTGGGTGGATTCTGACCATTAGCCTGATCTTCTACGGCACCCCCATTATTACCGTTGTTGGCCATAACTTCCTCTTGCTCAATCCTTTGTACAACTCTTTCCAACCTTTTGTTTCTTCTGTTTTGCCGGCAAGTCTTCTCTATCTCAGGATCAATAGGCACTGTTGCAGCTGGTCCTTGACGTCGCATAAACCAATGGTACCAGAGATGAGATAAGAAGAATTGGACACACAACAAGTTAGCAAAAAGTGAAAAGAAAACCAAATTAGAATTTAATCCAATTAACGTAATATCAACTAAACAATTCCCTGGTAACGGCACCAAAAACTTGTTGCTACTTTTATTACACGCAAGTGCACGTATCATACAAGTAGTAACTCACACAGGTGAGGTCGAACCCAAGGGAATTGCAGCTAAGTACTAACCAAATTGGATTTATATTTCTATTTGGCAACAATAAAATTTGGTTTTTTTTTAAATTATAATGCAGAAAACACAACAAGCAAAACAACAAATAAAAAGAGTTTAACAATGGATGTGAAATTAGGAATATGATTTCAATTGCTTTGATTACCCAATTGTTAATACTAGTCAACTATTCTTCTTCCTCCAATGAGATGATAGATTAAAAAATCACCTAAACTCTTTTCAGATCATGAAGGTACTAAATTGCATGTCAACTACTGCATCTCTGAGATAGTACAACAAACAATTCACATTAAGCAATAATCTAAAAGTCACATAAGCTAGGCGAATACTTTCGTTTCACATCAAAACCTATGTTTATTCATTTAGAGCATTCCTAATATTCACTTTTCATATTTCATATTAGGATCATGAATCATTCTTAAGGTGATCAATCTCAAACATGTATTAAGCACAAAGATGAATAAATCACATAAATAAGGAAGAAAGAACAATCAAATAGCATTAATCCATGGAATAATCTCAGTCAATATCCATCAAATCCCTAAATAGGAGTTTAGCTCATAATCTCAGTATTCATATCCATAATCAAACTGAACATAAACGATAACATAGGAAATTAAAGAAAAGAAAATGAAACTAGATTGGGAATTGTCACAGATCGCCCACGCTCGTTCCACGCTCTTCTTCTTCTTCTTTTTCGACCTTCTTTCTGTCTCTCCTTTTCAAAAATCGTGATCCCCAATTAAAAATGAAGACCTCATTCTATATTTCTCCCAAAATGACGAAATTTCCCATAAAATTCTGAGGCGTACGGACGTCAGCGCCGTGGCTCCAATACCTGGGTCGCGGCTCTACTCAGAAATTACGAAATCTCAGGTTTATGGAAAAGGGCTTGCCGCGGCTCTAATACGCATTAGCGCCACGACGCTAATTCTAGCGCCGTGGCCCTAATACAATTTCAGCAAAAACTTGAATAACCCTTCAGTTTAGCATATTTTCTCCACAATCCACTCCAAATGCCCAAAACATATGCTTAGAACTGAAATCAAGCAAAACAAGCATAAATCCGCTCCAAAAACACATAAACCATTAAAAGGACAATGATAAAGACACTTAAAAAGGATGCTAAAATTAGCCTAACAAAGGCAAACTGACCAAGCGTCCATTCTCTGCAAAGGGTGATAGGGCTAAAGAACCACTTGGTCTTGTGCATTAAGATGTTTGTGGAACTTTGAATGTACAAGCCAAGGGTGGTTTTGAGTATTTCGCCACTTTCATTGACGATTACTCTAGATACTCATGTCTTTACCTAATGCATAGGAAATGAGAAACATTTTCAAAGTTTCAGGAATTCCTAGCAATGGCTCAGAACCAATTAGGTTAAACGTTAAAGATCTTGCGTCTGATAGGGGTGGAGAATATTTGGATATGCAGTTCCAAGATCATTTAACTGAACTTGGGATTTTATCACAACTTACTGCCCCAGGTACTCCGCAACAAAATGGTGTAGCGGAACGCTGGAACAGAACTTTATTGGAAATGGTTGGATGCAAGCTTAGTTACTCAACTCTACCAACTTTGTTTTGGGGACATGCAATTGAAACCGCGAATGATATTCTCAATGTCGTGCCATCTAAATCAATCCCCAAAACAACTTTAGAATGCTGGAATGGTCGTGAACCTAGTTTACACCATTATAGAATCTGGGGGTGTCCCGCTCACGTCCTGAGGAAAAAGGAGGGAAAGCTAGAACCGCAAACTGAAGTTTGCATGTTTGTTGGCTATCCTAAAGGTACTCGGGGTGGACTTTTCGATAGTCATTCAGAAAAGAAAATGTTTACTTCTACAAATGCTACTTTTCTGGAAAATGACTATGTCCAGAACTTTAAACCTCGCAGCAAAGTAGTTTTAGAGGAGATGGTTAAAGAATTGACTCCAACCAATGTTCCATCATCATCAACGCGAGTTGATGATGAAATTCTCACTCTTCACATCCAACCGACACAAGTTGATTTAAATGAAGAAAGTACCACTGTTCCTGAGCAAATAGTCACATAGCCTTGTCGTAGTGGGAGGGTTTCTAGGAACCCAGTTCGCTATGGTTTGGATGGTGATACTAGTGATGATGATCCGTTGTCTTTTAAACAGGCAATGGCTAGCCCTGAAAGGGAACTATGTCTCGAAGCCATGAAACAGGAAATGGAGTCCATGTACTCAAATTTCGTTTGGGATCTTGTGGAAGCACCTAGTGACTTTAGGGCCATTGGGTGCAAGTGGATCTATAAGAAGAAATGAGGTGTTGATGGAAATATCGAGACTTATAAAGCTCGATTAGTGGCAAAGGGTTATACCCAAAGAGAAGGCGTGGACTATGAGGAAACTTTTAGTCTGGTAGCCATGCTCAAATCCATTCGCATCCTCCCATCCATAGAAGCCGCTCTCGACTATGAGATCTGGCAAATGGACGTCAATATAGCTTTTCTTAATGGAAAGCTTGACAAAGTCATTTATATGGATAAGCCAGAAGGGTTTAAAGTATCTAGACAAGAAGGAAAAGTTTGCAAGTTGAATAGGTCCATGTATGGACTTAAGCAAGCTTCTTGTTCCTGGAATATTAGGTTTGATGAAATAATCAAGACCTACGGATTTGAACAAAATATTGATGAACCCTGTGTTTACCAACTGAAGGCAAATAAAATAGTGGTATTTCTGGTTCTTTATGTAGATGATATCTTACTCATTGGAAACAATGTTAAGAAATTATCAGATGTGAAGAATTGGCTGAGCACTCAATTCCAGATGATGGATTTGGGTGAAGCAAGTTATGTTCTAGGTATCCAGATCATCAGGGATAGAAAGAACATACTCTTAGCTTTATCTCAAGTAGCTTACATAGATAAAGGCTTGAATGTTTCTCAATGACAAATTCCAAGAAAGGGCGTCTACCGTCCCACCATAGAATTCATCTTTCAAAGAAGCAGTCTCCCCAGATTCCTGAAGAGGAAGATGCAATGAGAAAAGTTCCTTACGCATCTGCAGTTGAAAGCCTGATGTATGCCATGCTGTGTACTAGACCAGATATCTGCTATGCAGTGGGAGTAGTGAGCAGGTATCAGTCAAACCTAGGACCGGAACATTGAATAGCAGTTAAGCATATCCTGAAGTATTTGAGACGGACTAGGGATTATATGTTAGTCTACAAGGGTGGTTTTCTGAACCCTGTAGGCTACACCGATTCAGATTTTCAGACTGATGTCGATGACAGGAAGTCTACTTCTGGAATGGTGTTTACTCTTGGGGGTGGAGCTGTGATATGGAGAAGCATAAAGCAGTCTGCAATCTTAGATTCCACCATGGAGGCTGAGTACATAGCCGCGTCAGAAGCAGCTAAGGAAATAGTCTAGCTAAAGAAGTTCTATTCGGATCTTGGGGTTATTCCAGAAATGGATAAACCTCTTGTGTTGTTTTGTGACAATACAAGAGTGATAGCCAACTCGAAAGAACCTCGAAGTCACAAGAGAAGTAAGCATATAGAAATGAAGTATCACATTATTTGAGAATATGTGGCCAGGGGAGATGTGAAAGTTATGAAGATTGCAACTAAAGAAAATCATGCAGATCCATATACAAAGACACTACCATAAGCTACATTTGATAAGCATATCAAGGAAATGGGATTAGTAGAATTAAGGCATTAGTTTCAATTAGTACAAGTGGGAGTTTGTTAGGGTTTTATGCCCTAATTAAAACTCAAATTCTTTGTAATCTCATTTTATTATCAATAAAAGAATAGAAATAATTTTTTGACTTGGTTAATCACTTTGCTCACATGTTTTATTTTCATGATTATTTATTTAATATAAACTTCTATTAAATCCCGAGCATATAGCTAATCTTATTTATAGTGACGTAATCACAGTGGAATATAAATATGATTATATGTTCAAAATAAGTTAGTCCTAAGATTAGTCAGTGCACAGGATTTACACTGACTAGCCAATCTACGATATGATCTACTTACACATTATAGTGTTATGTTCTTTCCAGAACATTAGCAATGTAGATATGATCGGTTGTATTTGTTACATCAGACATGACCGATATTGACAGTTGAAAAGATAAGTAAACATACCGTTATTATCGATTCTAGTCATATCATATAGTTGACCATAGGTAAATTCAATCTCAATTCTGAGTGGTTAGTATTCTAACTGATTGTATTATTTGAGTTCTTTGACTTGTTCGTTACCAGCTTACCCTACGGACTAGCCCATACTTACATCTTGGGAACTCGATAGTATAATTGAGTGGGAGTGTTAATCATAGATATGAACATCTATAGCTTCTGATGAAGAAGTGAAACGATGGTTTCCTTTTAGTTTGGTTCAAGGTGTTAAATGATAGAGATCTCATTTCAGTAATTAAATTAGTTTACTGAAATATCATTTACAAGGAACTAAGTGTTTTAAGGATAAAATACAAAGATGGGTAAAACAATATTTTAGTCCTATCTTATTGTAGACCGTCTATAGAGGATTGAGTGACAATTGTGGTTGTAATAATGGATAATTAATAGCGTATATATATTTGTTATAGAGCATTCTATGAATTCTAGAGTGCAATTCTGAGTCTATAGTGGAGTCACAAGGAATTAATAAATTAGTAAATTTATTTGTTAGATTTATGATAACTTATTGGAGCTTGATTTCATAGGCCCATGGTCCCCATTGCACTTTGGATAAAATCATCTTGATAGTCTCAATTAATTGATTTAATCATCAATTAGAATTATCAAAGTTGACCAGGTCAATTTTAGATAGTTTCACAGAGTTGTGTAATTTTGAGAAGAAAATAGAAATTATGGCAGATTTATTAACTAAGATACATTGGTATCGAAATTAATAAATAAGTTTAAATCAAGGTTTAAATTATAAATAATTAATTTTATAAAGGATTTAAATAATTATTTAATTAATTAGATCAATAGAAAATAATACATGCCTTGATTTTAAGTCCAATGGGCTTATAATCAAATGAGAAATTTCACGGGCCTAAAGCCCATGATAATTTCGACCTGGGGCTTCAAAATGGCTATTATTTTATTGATTTTTTTAATTAAATTAAATCACCTAATTGAGTCTATAAAAGGAGTGCTTAGAGAGAAGTCACAATTTAAGATTTCTGAGATGACAGATAAGTTTAATCACTGGTTTTTTGATAGTTTTAGATTCTCTCTAAACACAAGTCCTTTCCTAAGCCTCTTTGTTATTTTGTCTTCTTCTCTCTGTATCTATCTCATGTGTTGAGAATTTCCCACACTAGTCTAGGTGGTTCTAAGGTTACATTGGAAGATTGTGAAGAAAATAGAAGATCGGTTAAGTTTCTTGATAATACTCTGCGACAGAGAGGATACACAAGTTAGAGAAACTGAAGGAATGACTGTTTCATTCCGCTGCGTATACTGTAAGTATTCTATTCTTTGTTTCTCTTTGAATTCAATTTTAGAAACATATTTTAGGCTATCTCGTATTAATTTGTTTAATATTAGATATACATGAAAATAAATAAAGATCCTGTATAAAGCTAATCCAACAATATCGTACCCACTACTAAGGCCCCCTAACTTCCACTTGAACCCAAAAGAAAGGAATTTGAACCCTTGCTTTATTAATTATTATTCATTTTAATTAGATCCAATCTAACAATGCAAAACAAATGGGCCTTCACAAATGGGCTAACCCATAAGAGAGGAATTTAAACCTTACACTTTCAATTGAATCCAAAATTCTTAACATTTACTAAACAATGAAACAAAATAAAATGTTTTATTAAAATAATTATTTACAAAGTAGTGAAAATTTTCTAAAGATAAAATAAAATAAAACTTAACGATGTGTTCTTATATTCATCTAATCCTCCTCATCGGATCCTTCTTCTAGCATATCCTGAGTGAAGTCTTCATAATCCTCTTGAGTGTAGATAAATCTTGAAGTGAAAGGAACTTCACTTAGAAATCCTTCCCTAAGGTTGTCTGGTAACTGATGAACCATTTCTCTTATTTCTCCATTTGGTAAGATAATATCCTTGAATATTATAAAATTTTGTGCGAACCTATCCATAAATATGTCATATTTATCTTCAATAGGTACATCATTATCAAATAAAACTTCATTCCATGCTATCCTTAAGCTTGGTTCTGCTAGTGTAGTTTGGCTGAGTGCATGAGAACTATGAACTTCTCATGTGATTTTAAAAGGGCTGTATGACTATCGATAATCTTTTCTATTTCCTTGTGAATTCGGTTGATTCTAAGAAACACCCTCTTAAACTCATTCTCATATTCAGGGTCTGGTATTCTTCTTATCACTTTAAATTTTCTAACCACACTTGAATCCATTGAGCTAAATTCTGAAAATAACACAAGAAAAACATTACAAACATATTTTGAAAAAACATGTATACTTACTTGGTAGCGAGTTGGTCCTTTGTAGCTGTCATGTGTATTTCGTGAGAACGTTTAGGACCAATATAGCCGTGGCTTTGGTACCACTTGCAACGCCCTAATTTCTCATATAATTATCGAGAACACAACTTTGAATCATAACATAAATATTGCTTTTTATTTAGGAAAAATCAGATTAAGCAAAGGGATCCTATGTCTTCACATAAATAAAATAGTAGTCTTTAATAGAATAAAATGAGCAACATTAAAAATAAAAGAAATTTTTTAAAGGAAATGCTTTGGAATATAAAATCATAGGCCCGTTGATCATTCCTCAGCTATATGGTCCCCATGAATACATCACTCAGCTCTTAGGTCCCACTCGGCACCGACCTTTCAATCCTCAATTGTCGCACAACAACATCATAAGGAGTGAGCTTCTAAGCCCAGTAAGGAAAATACAAACAAGCAAACATATATTCATATAGTCATAACAAACATACCATAAGTTCATACAAGTATTGATAACAATGGTAATTTACTAATCATACAAAATCATAATGTTTACCGAGTTTTTTGGAAACAAATACAAACAAAATAATAAAAAGATAAGAACTGCAGAAGTGCAGAAATATAAATAGACAAACAGGTTTTTTACGTGGTTCAGGCGTTAACGAGCCCTAGTCCACGAGTCGATGTAATTATACTTGTAGAGAATTACAGTAAAATGGCTGGTGTACAAGAACCTCACAAACTCACAATGTTTCTCTCGGGTTCTCTTGAAGAAGATGAAGCTAGAGAGATTTTGGCAGAGTTCTTGCTCTGTAATTTCTTGGCCTCTCTCCTATCGTAAAATGAGGAGGTCTTTATAGCTAGGGTTTTTGGATTAGGGTTTAACTCTGCCCCTATGAGTCTTAATTACACCAGCCGTAAATAGGGGATACAATTACCGTAGTAGCATGGCTACAAGGCTCTACGTAGGTATAATTACATGAAAATATGGGGAATGTCAAAAGGCAGCTGTCTTTTCCAGGCTGTCAGCGGAACAGTAGGCGAAAAGGCACTTTTAGGCGTGCTGGGATGTGTGCGGCCTCGACCTGTCAGGCGTGTCAGGCGGGATCCTGTGTCAGGTGAGTATCATTCCAACTATGCCTCCTCCATGACTCGACCGCTTGGCCTTCTTCTGTGCGAGGCACGGAACTATATCCGCGAAGGTAACCTGAAGAGCTTCTCCTGGAAGGACCTTCCCCGAAGGATATCCCTTCGGGATTCCGGGAGAATTGACGAGCTTCCGGGTCGTGGTTGCTTGAAAGAGTGTGCTAGACGCTAAACGGGAGAGGCGAAGCCTTTCTGTCCATCCGCGAGCCCTGGTCACCCTTCGTGAAAGACTTTGATAATTCTGCTTCCCCGAGGCTATCCATCTAAACGCTATCCGGAAATCTGGATAACATTTACCCCCCGAGGTCACGGAGCTTGAGAGGTCCGGGAGCTTGTACAGTCCTCCAGGTATTCTGGTCTCTAGATTAGGCGAGGGGTCACCTCCTGTGTTCCTGGAAGGGTTCCTTTTTCCCGTCTGAGTGTTAGTACGGAAAAAAAAGGAAATTTCTTCTGTTTGAACTCAAGTACTCAAGTGTGGCAAGGGCCACGCGTCATGCAGGGAATGGCTCTGTGACCAAGACGTGTGCGTGAGGCGACTGGATGAGTATGCGTGCGTCAGGCGTCTGAGTAGTGATTTGACGGTATTTAATGGTACACCGGGCCCGAGATGGTACAATGATGGGAAATAAATACTTTATTCCCATCCGAGGAGTCATAAATGGGATCGGCACTTCATCCCCAGCCGTCGGATCTGATGCATGCGGTATGGGAAGATCGGGACCGTCCATTTGTGGAATTCGAAATGACTTCGTTCCTGCTATAAAAACGAGGGAACAGACCCTTCTTCCTCTTTACGCTTTCAAATTCTCGAGCTTTCAGATTCTCAGATTCCCAAATCTTCGAACTCTCAAGCTTCCAAGCTTCCTTTCCTTCGAATTCGCCACTTCTTTTGGTAAGGAATCCAGAAAATTTTCTTTCGATTTGGCAGTAGGTTTGTTCGCCGAAGTTCTAGGTTTGAATCGTTGCTTGTCTATGCAGCCTTTACTTCATGTGTTCGTGCGGTGCAGTGACCCGGTTACTCCCTCAATCTTCAACTACCCGAATACCAGTAAGTATTTTTACTTTGCTTTTTCCTTCTAAACCTCAGATTGTTGGTAGTTGTTAGGGTTGAGTTTTCTGCCGGTGTCATCTTTATGCATGCTTGAATAGGGCTTTGATAGGCATGTGACTGATGTGAGTCAATAAGTCATTTCTTTGTATGCTTTGACGATTTGCTTTTGGAAAGTTGTTTCTCGTCTGCTTGTTATTTTGTTATTTTGTTATAAGCGTGAACGCCTTTAGGGTGTCTTCCCCTGGGAAAACACTTCTCTCGGCGGGCTTAGGCTCGAAGTTTGAATCTGGGTCCTTGCTGTCCTTCGGGTGGCATGGTGCCAACCCCTCGGCAAGCTCGGTGGGAGCCTCTCCAGGCAGTTTTCGGGGAGGGTCTCCCCGACGCCTTTAATACCGTTAGGGTATGACAAGGGTGCTGACTGCTTGGAGTGTTTTCTTCTTTGTTTCTTTTGCTCAGTGACGAACACCTCAAAGGAACAAATCATCGATGCGGTAGAGGCTGAATCTGCCCAGGAGCAAGGTTCCCCTATTGCCGGCGCAAAAGGGAAAGCAAAAACTAAGGTGGCTGTGGCTAGCCCACTGACTATCAACAGTTCCATCTGGGAGATGGACCAGAAGCCGAACCTGTTCAGGAACTACGGCATGCTGGAGCTGTATTCCTCAGAGGCAGGCCTGAAGAACATCCCAGGCCTGATGTGGCACCGTCTGTCGGTGCTGGGTGAGTCTGCCAGCCAGAGTCACGAGGGTTTTGGTGCCTGGAGCTGGGCACACATAGTGTGTGGGGCACACTTGCCCCTAAGAAGTTATTTTGCCAACTTCTGCGTGAAGGCGGGGATTGCCCCCTTCTAGTTGATTCCCCCCAGCTACAAGCTTCTAGCGGGGTGGTATATCTTTTGCAAGTCCCGGGACCTGGAGGCCCCTACCCCGGAGGAGGTGCTATACTTCTATGGGCTGAATTCTCAGCCCATGAGAGGTCATGCAGACAAGGTGGGGTTTTATAGGCTGGAGAGGTATCCGGACGTGATGTGTCCCACATGTCATACCGCGAGGGTTCCAGATCTCCGGGAGTACTGGTTCCTGACGACTGGCTTCCCATTGAAGAGGGTGCCAGCTCTGTCTTTGGACTTCAAAGTCCCTGGTAAGTGCTCCTTCCTTTCTTTTCTAACTTTGTTTCTTCACGTTTGGTTTGCCTTCCGGGAGGATCTCTAACACTCGTGTTTGGATTTTGCAGAAGCCGTCCCGCGGACACCTCGCTGCGCGGAGATGATAAGGAGGTCAAACTTCTACGAGGGGCTCTCGGAGGAAGAGCTGAAGGTGGAAGGACTTGTGACCACCGAATCTTTGAGGGAGTATGGGCTACTCGCCTCTTTCCAAAATATTGAGCCAGTGAGTGGCAGGGGGCAAAGTCAGGTGTCAGCTGACGTCCGGGAGCAGATTGCCCTGAAGCTGTCCAAGGTGATCTGCCAGGCGGCCCAGGACGAGAATAATTTATCCCTCAGTTGGGCAGAGAGGTTCCTCGACCCCCAGTCGGAGGAAGAAGAAATCGAGGCTCGCCACGCCGCAACTTACCCCAATGAAGGGACTCCGGGAGCTGGTACCTCCGGGAAAGGTAAGACTAGCTTTCGATTGATCCACACCCCCAGCCTGTCTGAGGTTTCCCGGACTTCTCAGATGGGGTTCGATCCCCATTTCCTTAGGCTAGACCCGCGTAGGATACCCTTTGACAGATATTGCGATAGGGTAGATGAGCTCCTCGGGTGTTTGAGTGACGGTAGTCTGCCAGAAGGTGTCACCATGGTTGACCCTTCTTCCCTCAGCATGTCATTCCTGGACTTCGAGGAGTACGGGAGCTTCCTGGAGCAGGAAGCGGTGTCTTGTTTTGCTCGGGGAAGGCCATCCACGTTTCTCGTGCATGGTCGTCCCTTTCAAACTTTTCTCTTGTTTGTTTCTTGTTCCCTGCTGGTGGACTTGTTTGTGCTTTTATGCTGTTGCTTGTTTTGTTTTCTGCTTATCTTTTTTCACATCGCTTGCTGGTTGGTTAACCTTGCTTCGTACATTTCTTGCAGAACATCCCGAAGCAAAGATGTTGGGGAGAGCTACCTCACTTATCAAGAAGGCCGCCACTAGCCAAGACCCGTCCAAGGGGAAAGGACGAAAGGCCAGAGCTGGTAGGGGAGGTAAAGCTGCCACACCCAAGAAGACAAGTGGCGAGGCGCAAGTGTCTCCGGTGGTGGAGAGGCCTCCTGTCAAGGGGCCTTTCGAGGCCATGGTGGTCTCGAGTAGTAGCAGCGAGGGGGAAGGTCTTGTGTTCCCCGCGAAGATGACCGGGGTGAGCAAGCGCCCCGGAGGAGAGGCTGATGGCGACAAGAAGAAACGCCTTAGACATTCTTCTCCCGGAGGTGATGGAGACCTCCGGGCTGCGCGCAGTCCCCGCCAGACTACCCCCACCCAGCGGCAACCACAACCCCAACAGCAAAAGCAACAACAACAACAACAACAAAGACAACCAACACCGCCACAGCAACAGCAACATCAGCAGCAACAACAAACCGGGGCGGTAGTGTCTTCGCTACCGTCTCTAATACCCCGTCTACCTCCTCCTCCAGTCCAAAGGGAGTCCACCCTTTCGGGGTCTCCTTCTTCTCCTTCTCTTCCACTTTCTCAACAAACAAGCCTTCCTCAGCCTTGCCTGAAGTTCCACTTCCCTCAGAAACCAACCCGTTTCCCCGCTGCCCTCCTGGAGGGTGTAAGACGGGCTGATAATTTTTTAAGGAGGCAGTTGGAGGCCGAGAAGGCTGTTATTCAGGGAAGGGCAGGCAGCCTGTCTGCCGTGAAGAGAGCTGAGCTGGCAGAAGGGGTGAGATCCCTTCACCCGGCTGGAGTGGTTTTGGATGGCCCAGCCTTGGAGAAGAGGCTGGTGCCTAGGCTCGGACGTGCATTGGCGCCGTTCGGAGCGGAGATGATGGAGGACATGGCCCTGAGCTTGTGCGAGCTCAATTCTGAGAAATGGGCCATCAGTAGCAGTAAGGACCCGCTGTTGCTGACACATGCCGTAAAGCAGCAACTTTCTGGGGTAAGCTGTCAGTTGTTGTGTTCTGGGATCATTTGTATTAGTACATTTGGTTCTGCTTAACTCATTCTGTTGTCTTTCCTTGCAGGCCTCTCTCATCACGGAACGCTCGTTCCGGGAGGTGGGTGCAGTTCTGGTTCAGCTGGAGGAGAGCCAGGTGGCTTGCCAGGCCTTGGAGGCGGAGAAGCAGAAACTGACCCAACAGGTCGAGAGCATAAAGGGGGAGGCTGTGGAGAAGATTAACCAGGCCCGGCGCAAGGCTGAAGAAGAGGCGGACAAGAAATATCTTGCCAAATATCAAGAGTACCAGGCCAGCGCGGAGAATGAGTTCAAGCAGCGGTCGGATGACTTGAAGGCCAAAAACTCCAAGCTCCAGGAAGAGCTATCCCAGGCCAGGGAGGAGAAGGATACCCTGGATGCCCGCTTGCAATCGAAAAATAATCTCCTCCTTAAGCGGAACGAGGAATATGCCACTCTTTAGAATAGGCTGCACGAGGAGGAGCAAGATCATAAGAGGAGCAAGGATCTCGCGTCTATGCAGGAGTTGGGGCTCGCTGAGAAGGATAAACAGATTGCAGCCTTGCAATTCACTGTCAGGGGGCATGTGACCGAGAAGCAATCCTTGCTGGATCAAAATAAGGTGCAGCGCAAGGAGATTGATTCCCTTAAGGGAGAGCGGGATGCATCCAAGGCCGAGCTGGAAAAATTGAGGGCTCAATTGGCTGTCGCGGAGGCAAAGCTGGCGACCTCTGAGGCGGAGCGCTTGAAGGAGAAAGAAGATGCCGAGGTGGTGCTGAATAGAACGATTAATCTATCCCACGTGGTCCTCATGCACCAACTTTGGAAAATAAACCCGGAGGTAGTAGGCTACCTGGGAGAGGATGCCGCCGCCATGAGGGAAAAGATACAGGTGTGGGATCAAAGCCCAGAGGTGTATGTCCAGACTTATAACATCGACGAGCCTGCTGGAGCCCCTGAGGCAGAAGATCCTGAAGAGGCGGGGACCTCTGATCCTGCCAGTGATGAAGTTCCACCTTCCAACGAGCCGACTCCGCCAGCCCCAGTTGAAACCGCTGTCTCCGAGGCCCCGGTCGTGGAAGCTGCTGCCACCCCCAGTGCTTGAAGGGGTCTTATCCTTTGTGTATATATAATTTTTTTATTTTTTATTTTCCTTTGGGGCGAAGCTCCCTGTACTCTTTTTTAATTGCGGGAACATTACAGATGCCCGGTCCGCAGGGCCTTCATTGTAATAATTGTAGAATTCTTCTTTCCTTTTCTGCTGAGTTCCTTGTTTAATTTTGTGCTTAGGGTAGAGACTTTTATACGGTAGAAACTGCTGTAGGGGCGCACGAGGTTTTGGTTCCAACGGCCAGAACCTATGCATTTCTAACTTGAAGCTCCAACGGCTTATGTCTTTTCCCACGTAGTTTCTGGGTTACGGAGGGTTCTTGGTTCCAACGGCTAGACTCCCTCTTTCATCGTACTCAGCTTTCCTAAGGTAAATAGCCAATCCTGGGACTTGTAGTTATACCGTTCGCTGGGATGGCTAAGGTGACCCGTTCCATCTCCCCATCGCGATCTTTACAAAGCTTGCGAGGCAAACACTTAATACGATTCCGCGGGATGGTGCCGGAACGGGAGTTCTTTTGGTGAGCGTCGTTAGACTTAGGGCTAGATCTTTGCGAAGCAAAACTAACTGTCGTTGCGGACCTCACGGTGGCCGACTTCAGGGACTTGGCATGAAGCCTTGCGAGGCAAGGTTCGTTGCGGTCGGGGAAATCGTCACGCCTACCATGTGCGATCCTGGAGCAGGGGCTTTGCGAAGCAAGGCCTGCTGTAACTGGGGGATCGATTATATCTGCTCCCAGAGCTGAATCTTGCAAAGCAAAGCTTGCAGTGGTCGAGGAGCTCGCCATGCATTATTTTGTGAGACCCGGAGCTGAAGCCTGCGAAGCAAAGCTTACAGCGGTCGCGGATCTTGCCATCTTTCGCCTTGCGGGACCCGGAGCTGGAGCTTGCGAAGCAAAGCTTTCAGTGGTCGCGGATCTTGCCATGCATTACTTTATGAGACCTGGAGCTGAAGCTTGCGAAGCAAAGCTTTACAGCGGTCGCGGGGTATTCTGCGAAGGACTTGTCAGGAAGTTGGGGGTGTTTCGGCGTAGCTCTCTGAATGTGCCTCAACCCCCAGTCCTGTTCATCGCTGGGCTACACAGGAGATAATTTTCATGATGCATAATGGCAGACATTTTCATGGCAATTTTCACATAACCACATAATGCACACATGACACGTAATGCAAATATGTTCATGGCAACAAATCAACCTAAGCTTAACAATTTAAAAATTTCAAACACAATGCTAACACATAAGTGGTGTTCTCTGTATGTTTTGTTCAAGGGGCGTATGGCTATGCCTTAGCCATGTATACCCCCCTAAGTGAGCGTGGGGTCCAGACGTCTCCGGACCGCGTGGTCACTTGTTAAAACACAGCTTGGAACAAAGGGATAAAAAATGCAGTAAAAGCGGAGTGAATCTCTCCGTGTTTTATTAAATTAGCCTGTTAGGCATGTGTTTTATAGCTGGGAGGATTATCTCCATATTTTAAATTTTTGCTACGTCCACCAAGGACTTTCGACTAGATAGTCCGGGGCCTACTGATAGTAACGGCGGAGGTGCTCCGCGTTCCAGGCGCGCGGGACTTTAGATCCGTCGAGTCTCTTTAAGTGATACGTCCCATGGCCCACTTTTTCTTGGACTTCATAGGGGCCTTCCCAGTTGGGTCCGAGGACTCCCACTCCCGGATCCTGTGTAGCAGGAAATACTCTCCGTAGGACAAGGTCCCCAACTTCGAATGTACGGCTCTTGACTCTTGTGTTGAAGTGTCGGGCTATCTTGCCTTGGTACATTTTGAGTTGGACCTGTGACTGCTCCCGGAGCTCTTCGATCATGTCTAGGGACTCCTGGAGAAGGGCGTGGTTCCGGGTAGGGTCGTAGGTGTCCTGCCTGTGAGAGGGGATCATAGTTTCTACTGGGATGACGGCCTCGCAACCGAAGGTCATGGAATAAGGTGTGTGCCCCGTCGAAGTTCTTTCTGTTGTGCGATAGGCCCAAAGTACTCGCGGAAGCTCTTCCGGCCAGTGAGCCTTGCATGCTTGGAGTTTTTTCTTCAACGTGGTCTTTAAGATTTTGTTTACTGCTTCCACTTGCCCATTAGCTTGAGGTCTGGCGACTGCGGAAAAGCTTTTGATGATTCCATGCGAAGCACAGAAGTCCGTGAAATGCTCACTATCAAATTGCTTCCCGTTGTCGGACACAATTTTTCGTGGAAGCCCAAAACGACACACTATATTCTTGATGACAAAGTCCAGTGCTTTCTTAGACGTGACCGTGTTCATAGGTTCAGCTTCAGCCCATTTGGTGAAGTAGTCTACCGCGACTATGGCATACTTCACTCCACCCCTTCCAGTTGGAAGGGAACCTACTAGGTCAATGCCCCAAACGGCGAACGGCCAGGGGCTGGTCATTAAGGTAATTTCTGTAGGCGGCGCTCGCGGAACCTTGGCGTACCTCTGGCACTGCTCACATTTTCTGACATAATCCACACAATCCTTCTTCATGGTGGGCCAGAAGTATCCTTGACGAAGGATCTTTTTGGAGAGGCTCAGCCCGGAGGTATGGTCGCCACAGAAGCCTCCGTGAATCTCATGGATGATGGTGCTGATTTCGGTTCCGGCAACACACCTAAGGAAGGGTATGGACAACCCCCTTCGGTAAAGCTTTCCATTCATAACCACGTATCGGGGAGCTTGATATTGGAGCTTTCTTGCGTCAGCTTTATCAGTGGGGAGCTCTCCGGTGGTGAGAAATTTGAGGATGGGTCCTATCCAGGAATGGGAATGGTCGATGATGGCATTTACCCTCTGTGTCTCAATACTAGGTGCTTCTAAGTGCCCGATGGGCACTAGGCCATATTGTTCAATCTCTGGGTCTGTTGCAAGCTTGGCCAGTGTGTCCGCGAGTGAATTCTGGGCCCGGGGGACCGGGCGGATTTGGTAGCCTTTGAAATGCTGCAGGAGGCCGCGGGAGAGAGACACGTAGGCAGCCATTTTTTCGTCTTTCGTCTGGTATTCTCCGGATATTTGGTTTACCACAAGTAAGGAGTCGCTGTATACTTCGATTTTTTGGGCTCCGACTTCCTTGGCCAGTTGTAATCCAGCTAGCATGGCTTCGTGTTCTGCCTCGTTGTTGGATGCTGGGAACGTGAAACGGATGGCGCTCTGGAGCTGATGTCCTTGGGGAGAAATTAGGATAACCCCTGCTCCAGCTCCTTTTTCATTTGAGGCTCCGTCTACATAGACCTTCCATGTGGGAAGTTCCGGGACAGGATCTTCCGGGAGGTCATTCATTCCTGAGCATTCCACAATAAAGTCCGCAAGAGCTTGACCTTTTATGGAAACACGTGGCTGGTAGTGGATGTCAAACTGGCTCAGTTCCATGGCCCATTTAAGTAATCTGCCAGAAGACTCGGGCTTCTGCAAGACTTGCCGGAGAGGGTGGTTGGTGAGTACTCTGATGGTGTGTGCCTGGAAATAGGGCCTTAGCTTCCGCGAAGCGATTAGCAAGCAGAGGGAGAGTTTCTCGATCATTGAATATCTGGACTCGGCGTCCAGTAACCTCTTGCTCACGTAATACACAGGGAGCTGGAGACGGCCGTCTTCCCGGGCGAGAGTGGCACTCACGGCATGCTTTGTCACAGCTAAGTACAAGAACAACGCCTCTCCTTCGACAGGTTTGGACAGAATGGGAGCTCGAGTTAGATGTTCCTTGAGGTGTTGGAAGGCTGCTTCGCATTCGGGGGTCCACTCGAACCTCTTGTTTCCTCGCAACACATTGAAGAAGGGGACACATTTGTCAGTGGCCTTAGATACGAAGCGGCTGAGAGCAGCTATCCTTCCGGTAACGCTTTGGACATCCTTATGCTTTCGGGGAGAAGGCATGTCTATGAACGCCTTAATTTTCTCAGAGTTGGCCTCCACTCCGCGGGAGCTGACAATGAAACCGAGGAACTTCCCAGACGAGACCCCGAAAGTACATTTCTTCGGATTCAGTTTCATTCCGTACTTTCGGATCATGGCGAAAGCTTCCTCAAGGTCGTCACTGTGATCGTCAGAGGTCTTGGATTTTACCAACATGTCATCTACATACACCTCCATGTTCCTCCCCAGCTGGTCCTTGAACATCCTGTTTACTAGACGCTGGTATGTCGCCCCAGCATTCTTCAAACCGAAAGGCATGACAACGTAACAGTAGACACCCTTGTCCGTGAGGAAGCTGGTGTGTTCCTGGTCCGCGACATGCATCTTGATCTGGTTGTATCCGGAGTATGCATCCATGAAGGATAAGAGTTCATACCCGGAAGTAGCGTCTACCATTTGATCGATTCGCGGAAGAGGGAAACAATCTTTTGGGCAGGCTTTGTTCAGGTCCGTGAAGTCAATACACATTCTCCAGGACCCATTGGGTTTCGGGACCAGAACCGGGTTGGCCAACCACACGGGATAGAGTGACTCCTGGAGAAAGCCTATGGACATCAGCTTGTCCACTTCAGCTTTGACTGCTTCGGCCCTCACTGGGTCTAACGGCCTCCTCTTTTGGCGAACTGGAGTTGCAGATGGGTCTATGTTGAGTGCGTGGCACGCAACATTAGGATTAATCCCCGTCATATCAGCGTGGCACCATGCCAGGATATTCTGATTATTCTTCACAGTGGCCACGATCTTTTCTCGAATGGCCGATGGAAGGTTTTTCCCCACCTGAATGACTTTGGTGTGATCTCTCGAGTTGAGGATCACCTCTTCGACTTCCTCCATCGGCTCTATCGCCCTCTCGACCCCCACTCTAGGGTCGAGTTCGTCAGCGTATGCCCCTTGGGCACCCCCAGTTTCTGGTAAATTCTCCGCCAAAGGAGCGGCAACAATCGCCTCCTGGACCGTGTAGACGGATCGGACGGAGACGTTATAATAGCATCGTGCACTTCGTTGGTCTCCCCGGAGGGTGCCGATACGCCCGTTGTCGCATGGAAACTTCAAACATAAGTGGCGTATCGAGGTTACGGCCCCAAAATCGATTAGGACCGGTCGACCTAGGATGGCATTATACGCCGTGGGGCAGTCGACCACCACGAATGTCCAGTGCTCGAAGGCACAAGCGTCGCGGTCTCCTCTGAGGATGACTGGAAGTTGAATTTTGCGTAAGGGCATGAGTGCATCCCCATTGAACCCCTGAAGCTGGATGGGGCATGGGGTCAGATCTGTCTCGGTTAATCCGATCGCGTGGAAGGCAGCTTTGAAGAGGATGTTTACGGAGCTTCCATTATCAACTAGGATCCGTGACACCTTCTTATTGGCAATCTGGGCTTCCACGACGAGGGGATCGTTGTGGGGGAAGTGCACATGTCGGGCGTCATCTTCCGTGAAGGTGATGGGAAGATCCATCATTCGGGGACGCTGAGCAGGTGACTGAACCAAGGCGCACATCTCCCCGGTTGGTTCTAACTCCCTCAAGTACCTTTTCTGGGAGTTGCGGGTGCTTCCGGCAAGGTGCGGTCCTCCGGAAATGGTGGCTACGTGTCCGTCAACGGACGACGGAGCAAGGCCAGGCGGATATGGGTTTCCGGGTCCTGGAGCCAACATGGCAATGGGTGCCGGAGAGGTCGGAGCAGGAAGCGCTGGGAACTGAGATCCAGGAGCTTGGGGGTGACCGGCTCCAGGAGCGCTAGCGGTCCCCCTCTGTCCCGGAGAGTACGCAGCTCCGTGAACTACTCCCTGTCTGGGATAGATTATGGGTATCCTCACCCATTGACCGAGGTGTCCCGCTCTTGCCAGGGACTCGATCTCATCCTTCAGCTGAAGGCATTCGTTTGTGGTGTGCCCCACGTCTCCGTGGAACTCACACCTCTTATTGGAGTCTCGCGGACGCCTTCCTCCGTGAGACACTTTCGGGGACTTCCTGTAGTTGACCATATTACAGGTCGCCCGATAGACATTCTCTCGTGAGTCTATCAAACTGGTGTACTCCGTGAACTTGGGCTCATAGTCCTTTCGGGGTTTCTTTGAATGGTCCCCCTGGTTGGAGTTTCTTCCGCCTCGTTTATTCCGCGATTGGCTCAGATTTTGTTCTGGGCCTTCCGCTTGCGGTTGCGACGGGCCGGGAGCGATACTACATCCGGTTTGTACAGCTCCGTACCTAGAGAAATGGGTTTGACCCGGAGTCTGAGCAGGCGCGGAAGGCCCATACACGCTTGGAGTGAACTGGGCTCCTGGAAGCGTGAGGGCTGGTGCGGTAGCTTGCGAAGCAAAGCTCGGCGCAGTCACGGAGGGCGTCGGAGCTGGGGGAACTCCAAAGGCCTGTTGGTAGGCATCCTCAAGGTTGATGATTCCCTGAGCTTTTGACATGAATTCAGACAGGGTTTCTGCCCGTCTCCTTTGCATTTACCCTCATAGCAGGGAGCCGACGGTAAGCCCCGATTGAAGGGCGATCAGCTTCATGTCATCGCTGACCTTGGTCTTAGCAGCAGCTTCCATCATTCTTTGAATGAAAGCTTTGAGGCTCTCATTGGGTAGCTGCTTGATGTTGGTTAAGGAACCAACCTCCATGTCGTGGTCCCGGGCAGCAATGAACTGCCTCCTGAACGCGGACTGTAGCTCCTTCCAACTGTGGATGGATCCGGGAGCTAATCTTTTCCACCAGTCCTCCGCGGACTTGGTAAGGGTGAGTGAGAAGCACATGCATTTGGCATCCTCACTGATGCGCGCCACTTGCATCATCTTGTTGTATTTAGCTAGATGGGTGCGCGGGTCTGTCCTCCCCTCGTATAATTCTATATGAGGCATTTTGAAGTTCTCTGGGAGGGGCGTTTCCGCGATCCTCCGAATACATGGTTCCGGGTCTTCCTCCTTAGAGTCTGACAGGGCCCCACTTTGCTTCCGGACCAGCTTGGTCAAGGCAACGATCTGTTCCTCGAGCCTCTTTGTATCGCTCTCCGGGAGGTCACGTCCCCGGAGCTTGTCGTTGAGATGATTTCGCAGGTCATCTCCGCGAGGCCGGGCCTTTTCTCCTTTGGCCTTTTCATACTTGGCCTCCAACCTTCTTCTTAGGTCCACCGTGGACCAGCTATCTTCGGAGTGCGTGTCCGCAGCCCGACCGTCCTGGTTGACGGAATCACTGGGGCGGTTGTTCCTTCCCCTAGGCCTGGGTGCCTTAGCACCGGGCCCTTTAGGCACAGAGTGCCCCCTTGGGGCTGAAGGACGTCTGGGCTTAGGAGCGCTAGAGACCTTCTGCGCGCGGGGGGGGGGGGGGCAGCCGGCCTGGTGATTCACGCCTTTAGGAGGTGCAGAGGTGTTATTGCGCACAGGCTCCCCAACTTTTTCTTTGCCCTTGTTAGGGGTGGCTTTGGATGGTCCAGCAACGGCTGGATCCGGCATGGTGGCATCAGCACCACCTAAAACAGAGGCATCCTCGTCCGAGTCGCCTAGATCTCCGAACTTGCTTTGGAGGCGCTCCATCATGCGCTGCATTTTTTCGGAGACGCGCTCCTGCTCAACAAGCTTGGCCTTAGTGGCCACCAGTTCTTCGACTACTTGGACCAGTTCTGGATCCTTCTCGTAGTAGTAGCCGTCTTTGTAGTAACCGTCTCGGACATACTCTTCTTTGTTTTCTAAGTATGTCGTATCTTCAGTACTGACTCGATCCTGGCGGGATGTCGGGTCTTCACTTGGTAGTCCGAGTCGTGGGTACTTTCTCCTTCGGTCTGGGCTGCCGAGGGTTCGTTTTGTACCACATCTTCCATCATAGTATCGGGGTTGACCCTAGCATTCTTGTCAATCGTGGATTTTCTCGTAGTCACCATCTTTTCAGTATGGAGGGAATGAAAAAAACATACACAGAAAAAGAGCTGACTAACAACTCCCTACAGCTCTCAATGAAAGCACCAAAATGTTTACCGAGTTTTTCGGAAACAAATACAAACAAAATAATAAAAAGATAAGAACTGCAGAAGTGCAGAAATATAAATAGACAAACAGGTTTTTCACGTGGTTCAGGCGTTAACGAGCCATAGTCCACGAGTTGATGTTATTATACTTGTAGAGAATTACAGTAAAATGGCTGGTGTACAAGAACCTCACAAACTCACAATGTTTCTCTCGGGTTCTCTTGAAGAAGATGAAGCTAGAGAGATTTTGGCAGAGTTCTTGCTCTGTAATTTCTTGGCCTCTCTCCTATCGTAAAATGAGGAGGTCTTTATAGCTAGGGTTTTTGGATTAGGGTTTTACTCTGCCCCTATGAGTCTTAATTACACCAGCCGTAAATAGGGGATACAATTACCGTAGTAGCATGACTACAAGGCTCTACGTAGGTATAATTACATGAAAATATGGGGAATGTCAAAAGGCAGCTGTCTTTTCCAGGCTGTCAGCGGAACAGTAGGCGAAAAGGCACTTTTAGGCGTGCTGGGATGTGTGCGGCCTCGACCTATCAGGCGTGTCAGGCGGGATCCTGTGTCAGGTGAGTATCATTCCAACTATGCCTCCTCCGTGACTCGACCGCTTGGCCTTCTTCCGTGCGAGGCACGGAACTGTATCCGCGAAGGTAACCTGAAGAGCTTCTCCTGGAAGGACCTTCCTCGAAGGATATCCCTTCGGGAGTCCGGGAGAATTGACGAGCTTCCGGGTCGCGGTTGCTTGAAAGAGTGTGCTAGACGCTAAACGGGAGAGGCGAAGCCTTTCTGTCCATCCGCGAGCCCTGGTCACCCTTCGTGAAAGACTTTGATAATTCTGCTTCCCCGAGGCTATCCATCTAAACGCTATCTGGAAATCTGGATAACACATAATATATCCTAGGTCATAAAAGAGATCATATTCATAAGTCATAGTAGGTCATAGTCATAGGTCATAATAAGTCATAATCATAGATCATAATAAAAAGGCAGGTATAAGAAAAAGATATGTTCTTATACAGGGGTGGTAATTAAGCCCCGAACATAAGTCTGTCATAAGATTTTGGCAACCGAGCCTACCAGACATCAACTTAGTTTCGTCATACATTTTTGAACACCTTAGGTCCAACCACACTTATCTTCTTAATGTACTTGAAATATTAAGGTCATACACATTACCAAACTAGGTCATAACTAAACTACCTAATTTTCCTTAAGTGTGGAAATGAATGGAAAAAGAGAGATTGCTTTGCTATAGAAAATCACCCAAAACCTTACATATAACATAAAATATTTAATATTAGAGACTTATAATAAAACTAAACTTCCAAAATCTCTAAACCTTATAAAAGTTATACCTTTAACCTAGAACCAAAATTTTGAAATCCCGAGCCTTCTATAATGCCTATCTTCAACACAACACCAAGAGCTTCAATGCTTGGACTAATTCAGCTATAAGGTGTTTGACAAGGATTTAGGGTTTTGGATATGTGTGGTTGATATTGGCTCAAGTGTTTGAGGCTAATTAATAAAATAGAAGAGAAAGAATTTCCGAGCACTATTAAGGATATAGTGATTTCGGCTATGTGATGTGTTTACGAAGCAAAAGATGAGAGATTTTGGGACTATAGATTTCAAATATGATGATCATTGGGAAGCTTTGATTGTGTGAAAAATGAATGGTGAAATTCTCTATTTATAGGCTCTAAACCCCAACCTCCTTCCTTAAACCTCTCAACCACCATTCAACTTATTTTTAAAATTCAAATCCTTTCCCCAATAAATTTTAAAATAATTCAAATAATTTTAGCTATCATCAACTTATCCACTTGATTTCCTTTTTGCAAGCTTGGAGTGACACCTAGTTCTTTAAGTTCAAAAAAATGAGTCAAAACCTAGCCTAGAATTGTGCCACATACTTATGACTATTTATGGTATTCATTTTGGCTTTTCAAAATAGCTCTTATACTTAATAAATAAATTCACAAAAATTTCACCCAATAAAACTATAGGGAATTTTGGTCACACCTAATATTTTTAAATAAATAGGACATAATTTAATTCCACATGTAAAATCCTTAGATCACCAAATTTTTGTGCATTAAAACTATATTCTAATTTAATTAAAAGTTTAAAACTATACACTAATTTAAATCATATGCTAAAACCTTATAAATACTAACTAAAATAATTATAACTATCCAAATTATAATTACTTTCTAAATCATATCCTTAAAATAAATAATTCAAACTTAAAGCAATCTTTTTAATTTCCACCACTCAACTAACTATAAACTATAATAACTAACATATAGTCATAATTAAGGAGAAAAATAATAACCTTGGTTATTACATAAAATTAAACAACTATATGGCTTATTAACCAAACACAAACTAAACAAGTCTGGAATGAACCATCAAGTTCTAATCGACACGGTTAATAGTTGGAATTCTAGATAACCCAACGAAAAATTTATAAGTCTAAACAGAACTGGAAATTTTTGCAACTAAGTTTCAACCTCGCGACCTCAAGATAATACTCAAGGATGAGGAAAAACTACTACAATTAAGAAAAAATAACTTGACTAATAAGGTTACCCACTAAAAAAAACTACCATTAACATATAAAATAACAACTCAAACCTTGAATTTTAATTTTTTTTCTCCAAAGGGCATAAAAAAATTATTAATTACAAAAAATAATAAGGGACACAACCCTTGTAGAAATACGATTAATTTCCAGCCAGCAGGAGTAGACTTTGCTTCTTCACCTTTCACCTCTTTACCTCCAAATGTGGTGATAGCTACCTCCTCCCCGACCATTGGAGCCTTCCACTTGGAGACAAACTCCTCTTCCTTATCCAGGAGGAACAAGGTGTACATTTCATGATTCAGAGACCACATCCTGTACATAGCCTGGTCGGTGGCCCAATCCTTCTTGGCCTTGAATTCCTCAAGCATGCATTTCTTGTCATCCTCGAGTATCTCGTAAGCGACGCTATTTTCCTCCTTTAGGCGATCGATCTCAGCCTTAGCGACGCTCATTTTCACCTTCATGCGATCAATCTCAGCCTTAGTGGCGTCGAAATTAGCTGTCCTTGTGTCGAGCTTGGCCTTCAGGTTGTTGACGTCAGCCTCGGAAGAAGCGAGCTTGGTTTAGGAGGTCTTGAAGGAATCCTCGACTTTGACTTGGGCCTTCGAGCCTCATGGAACGATTTTTCAGTGTGGGCTTGGCCTCCGTGGCTTCCTTGAGTAGACTCTCAACTTTAGCCTTGGCTCCCTTGGCCCATTTCAGGTCATCCCTGACATGGATTCTAGCGTGGTAGGCGTCGTGGGCCAAGGCCTCGAAAGCAGCTATTTTCGAGAAGAGAAGGGAGCTCTGGCGTATGACACCAAGAATGGTTTGAAACACAAAACTGTAATAGTTAGAAAAAAATAATAACAAGTAACCAAGGAAGTAAAAGTCAAATAATTCTGATTACAAAAACCCCGAGCTCCATAATCTGATCAAAGAGAAGTGTGTTGTTCTCATCGCTTAGAAATCGCCACACATTGGCATCGAGGTTCCTACACGATTAGCCTGCCCGACATAGCAAGTCCGAGCATAGGTCGGCTCCTAGGGTCCAAACCACGTTTTCCAGGGGGTGCTCAGGCATATGTGGTAAGGCCACGAACTATGACACCACGGTCGGAGTCAAAGCGCCCACAGATTTTGGGGTCGAAGGGTCTACAACCTTTTTTCCTTTCTCCGCATCAAGGACTAGGCGAGAAGGAGGAGGAGAAGTTTTCTTCCCTGAGGAGATGGCACAGTAACTGGAGGCTCATTTATGAATGCCTTCGAGGTCGCGGGATTAATGTCCTCGATCACCTTCATAACGTCAGGAGTCTAGGGTTTGGCTCGTTGGAGACAGTCTCCGAGGTCGCCAGGAGAGGGTCCTCAGCAACCTTCGCGGCCTTCGATGGAGGGTTGCCCTTCTTCGAGGTGGCACGACCCCGCTTGCTACCTCAGGCCTTAGGAGGCATTCCCAGGAAGTTGTCCAAGTCAGAATTCATCTCACCTGAAAAGAAAAAAGAAGATCAGTTATGTTGAGAAAAGAAAAATTATACAAGTGTAATGTCGAAAATGACTCAGTATTAGGAACCTAACTGGAGGACTCATTTGAGCTCAAGCTCAAGGACCAGCAAATTCCCCTATCTTCTGATGAGGCTAATGGAGTCCCCTCCCTAAAAGTAGAGGACATCCTTGAAAGTTCCCTATAGTCATTGGTCCCATATTGGAAGACTATCCCATCCCATACCTCGTTTAAATTGTACATCATTCGGTACTTCCCCAACCAGCTATCAAACCTATGAACCTTAAGGCCTACCCCTGACCAGACCATAAAATTATTTTGGGGATTGTTAAATAAAACTATGGTATTGGGTTCATGTCTAAGCAAAGTAGGAGACCATTTGGACAGGTCGAGCATGACTTTACCTCCCTTAGTCGAGCTCATTGAGGCCTCGTCTTGTGCTTCGTTACCCGAGTACGAAGGTTCGACGGGCTGAGGCACAAAGCCATGTGAGCTCGAACCCACATGTTTACCTCTAGAAGGGAGCTTGGCCGTTGGCACTGAGACTTCTTCCCACCTCGCATACTTACAGATTCCTGAGTTGTCTCTAGACTCGCCTTCACCAAGGAGGCCACAAAGCCAGAGCTTGTCCTCATGAAGAAAGTATTTGACGGATTGCTGACCATAAGGGAGCTTGAGGATTGCTTCCCTGTGATCCTTCATGGCCTCTGTAGGCTGGGGGCGATGATAATTGTCTACAAGAAAATATTGGATGAGCATTTCGAGCTCAAAATAAAAGAAGAAACCAAAGAACCATTATAGGATACTTACGAATCCACTGGAATGAGTAAAAATGGGAGGGAGCGAGACCGTCCATCAAGAAGAAGATGGTCTTGAAATTTGGAGGATAGTTGGGGATATCCTCGAACAACCGTCTCTCCTTGGGGTAGCTCGACAGATAGTAAAAACCATCTCCACCATGAGCTCAGGAGGGATTGTTCTTGAGGCAGAAGAGGTATATAATCTCTCGTGTCAAAGGCCCATCTCACTTCAGCTTGTTGTATAAAGATCTAAGGGCGGCCAAGACCCTATATGAGTTAGTTTGGAGATGGAATGGGGTGATGCTAGCATAATCAGTGAAGCTCCAGAAGTAGTCCTTCAGGGGAAGCAAGGTCCCAGCTCACATATGCTCGCAACTCTAAGCCGCGAGCTTAACTTTCCTCTTAGGATCGTCTTTGCCACGGGCAAACCAGCTCCTCTCACCAGAGTTGGCAGGCCGGCACACCAACTTTCTGGGTATCTTTAAACCATGGCCGGATAATAGGTCTGAAATCTTCTGGGTCGAGGTGATGGAACTTTGGTAGTGTTCGGCCTCGAAGAAGGAACTCTCTGAGGCCAGGATGGAAAGAGATTTGGGGGTTGTGGATGGTTGATCTGATGAACCCTCAATGAGGCCGAACGAGAGTGTGCAAGGGGGATAGGCTACGGTGACTTTAAGCATAGGATATGTTCGGATTGGCTGAATCTCGGGGTTCAGATCGAGATACACCATAACTAGAAGCCTCTTTCTCTTCCTTTCTTCGACCTCGTCGATTTGACATCGAAAATGGGCTCAGATATCCTCTCTTTCGAGCTATTCCTTGTGCTCGTGGATTAGCTGGTGATTTCACGTGAATGGCGATTCAGGTCAAGGAGATGGTGGGTAGTAAGGGATGGCAAGCTCGGGCCCCCACCGATTCTCTGAAAACTACAACATCTAACAAGAAAGAAAAAGGTGAGGGCCCATTATAAAAAAGGAAGTAGGAAAGATTAAGATTTTGATAACTCGAGTTTGCAAGCTTGAGATAACGAGATCGCCTTAATCGAGTCTGAAGGCTCAAAATGGCGGGATTAACTCAAATTCCAATACCGAACTATTATAAAGTTCGAGGCATCGAGAGTGTACCGACGCAAGAGTGGGGCAGTTACCCCAAAAATGAGATATTATCGGGATACGTGCATTAAAAATCTAATCCATAACCCTTTTTCTAAAGCTCCACGAAACCTATAACCTAATACCCCATAACCTAAAAAGGTTCCATTTTTATCCATTTCACTGAAATTTTCTGCCTAAAACATGTTTTTGATCCATACAAGCCTATACAGTAAAAAACTATCTAGTGCAAAAGAGATTTCAAGAATCTGGTAGAAACCAGATTAACGTTCTTACGCACAGAGGAAACACATAAATATATATATATATATACATGAAGGTTAGAAAACTTACATAATGTGGATCATGGGTACGAAGAAATCATCGACTGAAGAAGAGGTACCAGGAACGATCCCACAGAGCCGAAGGTGGTAAGAGCACTTTGCTTCTTCGGTTTGGTGAACATGAAAAGAGGTCTCTGGTTCGTGTTTCTTTTTCTAAAAGCTACAAATGCAAAGGTGAATAAAGTGAGGAGGAAAAAAGAGTATATATAGGCAAGACGAATTGTAAATGGAAAACGAACTTGAGCCCTTGATCTGAGCTAAAAGGTGATCATGGGACCACATTTGACTCCAAAAAGTTGGTGGAAAAAAGTTAATAGGAAAGGATGTGCGCAGGTAAAAGGTACTCAAGTACTCTCGATAAGTAATCCCCCAGTGACACATGTCCACACCCTAGTGTGGTAGGTGGGCACGTTTTTCGAAAGTGAAGTTCGAAAGTTTCCTTCTCAGAGGATTCGAACCAACACGTTTGAAGGGGAAAAATGTTACACCCAAATTTCGAGAATAAATAAAATAGCCTCGAAAAGAGTGAGCTCAAAAATAACAAGTATTAGCAGCGTACTTGTATCTACAAGTGTTAGCAGTACACTTATAAGAATTGTCAAGTGGTAATAAATCTGTTATTAACACTCGAGCACAAGTCGCATTGTTTGAGCCTGAGTTGTAGGCTCAAAGACACCAACCTTCTCCAAGGAATGAGTTTGGCCGAATCACTGGATGAGAAGGAGCCTATAACTAGAACGATAAGATCGAAGCCAAGTCAATCTCGAAAGCGCGCTAGCGCAACGGTCGAGCTCAGTGACGCGCTTTGCACGTAGAAAGATTGTTAGGAAATCCATGTTTAATGAGGATTCATTATTATCATATATTAAATCCCTATTGTCATGAGATATTATATAATTAACGCATTTATTCTATTTATTTCAAATTTATTTGATTGATTGTAACTTCCCTGAATTAGAGGAAGATATTCTCATAATTAGGTCTATAAATAGCCTGGGTAATTCATTTGTAGGCACACACAAAAAATTATACTAGAGAATACTCTGCCAAATTACTTTCCTTCAAAGCTTTGAGAGAGTAGTAAGAATAATAGTGACTCGTGGAGTAGACAAATTTTAACTATTGAACCCTGTAAAAAACATCTGAATCTTTCTACTTTGTCTATATTTTTGTTTAGTGCTATTCATATTTAAGTTGACAAAAAACAACGTCAACATCCATCATAATTAATAATAGAGATACTGATTTCACTTATCGTGTTTGGGCTATTGTGTGAATATCTTTGTTAAATTAAATTCAACAAGCTTAAAAAGAAATCTAAAATCACAAAGCTCATCAATGGACCAAATTATGTTAAATAATATTATCCTATTTATAATAAAAGTACATCAAATTAAGGAGTCAGTATTGATTGGTCCCTCAAAGAAAAAGAAAAAAGAAGAAGAAACACTTGGTAAATTGGCATGGATAAGTAGAGTTTAAACCTACAAAACAAACATGAAACACAAATTTATAAGAGTGCTTACGGACACTCCTCTTTTCAATAATTAGCACTCTAGAATTCCCACACCACATCCATACTATTGCAGGAGTTTCCTAGGAAAATTTGACCAAATATACCTAATAAGCCTTTAATGAAAAAAAAAAGCTTCCAATTTGAAAACTTAGAAAATGATGTCTTAAACTCATTTTTGGACAAAAATACCCCTGCAAACTTAATCCCTTTCAAATCATTCTATTTTCTCTCTCCTCAAAATCTCTCTCAAACCACACTCTCATTTCCTCCAACGTACATTTTCAATTCTTTTTGCTCAAATAACTAAAATCTTGGCTCTTTAAACTTTTAAAGGAGGTCATTTTTATTTTTGCTCCACCAACAAAGCACAATTGTGACCTAGATTTGCTTAAAAAGAAAGAGAAAAATCATGGCAAATTATTTCGTTTAGTATTTATTTGTGTATATATTTAAAATAATAAAATATAAACGAGTAGTTATGTGATAGTTTTTATGTTGTTATTATTATGTGGTCTGAGCTAAAATCCAGATTTTGGGTCATCAGAGATTAAATCCATAATTTCAATAAAATTCAATGGTATCTAATGAATATTCGATGCTAATGTGATAAAACTCGATGAAGTTCAATAGAGAATAATGTCGATTGATTTTTTATCACGTACAAATGCAAGAGAATTTGAAACTTTTTGATAGCTCCTCAATAGCCATTGAAATTCATGATGAATAAATAATTTCGATAGTGCTATGATAGCTATCAAATTAGATTAAATATACACAATTTTGTTTTAATGAAATTTGATGCTTTCTCAATGGAAACTATTTTTAATAAAAGTTTGATTATTATTGTATTTTTTAATTAAAATTTGAACAATTTTTTAAATAAAAAATAATCGAAATCTCTTTAAACTCATTGAGGCCCTCCATTAAAAGTTCAATGTACTCGGTTATACTTAATTCTAGACAGGGTGATGTGGAAACCAATTTAAGTTTGACGTGCCAGGTAAGCAAACTACAATATTCTCGATGATGCAATTTCATGGAGATTGCTCAGGTGGCCTCACTAACCTAGCCTCGCCAGAAAACGTTCCAAGCGAGGTACAACCATGTGACCCCCCAGGTGGCCAACTTCCATACACTCCATCAAACAAATGTCTGCACCTCACGCATGGGAAACATGTATCCTTAGCCTTGCAGGTTTCGGCAGCTGCAAATGTAAAAGATCTTCTGACCACCACAGGGACTAAACTAGAATAGGCAAAGAGTTGTCCCATCACTCCCAACTGTTGGGATAACACACAATTTGAATGTTGTAATTCAAATAAATCAAAACCAAGATGACCTAGTTCACAATAGAAAAATAATACAAACAAAATCAACAAATAGAGTGGACCTTTAGCGAAAGGCCCTTAGTTACATAAAATCATAAAGTTTATGATATTATGGTAATCAATGAAGATGACAAAACACTTGACAAGAATAAAATGGATGAAGGGATTTTAATTTCCTGTATTGACTATGTGTTAAACTGAGTTTTAATGCTTGTTTTCTATGTCATTGCTATTAGTTTTAAAACTACTTGTTTTGATACTGTTGACTATGCGTATTTGTTTTAATGCATGTTTTTAAGATTCATTGAGTCTTTTCGTAAAATCAACGACCTTCCTATCGAAACGAAAGCTCACACATGGCCTTTCAAGTCATTCCTCTAATATACAAGGACGTTTGTGGACACGTAAGATTCACTGGTTGATTTTAGGCTCTCTAGATATTTTCAATACATGAGATCTATAGAGATTTGAGAGGAGAAGAGGCTTATAGAAAGTTCTAGAATTTCAGGTTTAGAGAAAATTCTATCATTTATTTTTTAGAGAGTTTGATAACCTTGAAAACAACTTCTTGAAAATAATCACTTCTTTCTAGGCTTATAAAGATAATTAAAACTATTTTAATATTATTTATTTAATAAATAAAAAATGATCAGTTATAACCATTTTTAATTATTTAATTTAAATCATATTAAAAATAATAATTAAATTAATTAATTAATTTGAAATTCAAAATTCAAATCTCAGAGAAGATGTGACAAACATGTGTGACGCTACTATTGTGGTATCCCTAATTTTTTTTTTCATTTGTTTGTTTGATTAAGTTTAAGACAACATATTTATTCCCAAAATAAATATCAGTTAATTCAAAATTAACCTTATCTTAAAAACTATCAGTTTTATCTTATAATAAGAGAATAATTAACTCTCTAAAATATTAATACAAACATGATTAATATTTATTTTAACTAAATAAAGTTTTTCAAATAAAAAATAATTAGTTAATTAATTTACAATGAATCAACTGTCCATAATTATCACATATTTATATCCTTGCCCTAGAAAATTAATTCATTGGTAATTTAGTCATTTTCTCTATTAATCTTTTTTGTGACATCGTTACCATTGATAGTGTAGGAAAGAGGCGACACCGAAACCATGGACATATAATACAAAGCTCTAATAAATCAGATTATTAATTAAACTCTTTCATTAAATATTCTTATTTATTAATTCCATTATTACCCCACTATAAATGTGGAGTTGCACTCTAAATATTTATAGAATTATATTTATAGAGTTTTCTCTTGTAGTCCATTAATGTAATTTATAAATGTAGTTTTGTCATCCATTTATTGGTTCGCTAATTAAAGTTGGTCAAAATTACCATTTTACCCTTCTAATTACCTCTTGTTTCTTAAGTACCATTAATTCACTAGTGAACAATTAATTTATAATCAAATTATAGATTTAAGCTCAATAACTATTCAGTCCTAGAATTAACCCTTAAGGGAATTAATATTTTATACGTTTGGAAAGCATGAATTTCATTATTATAAAATCATATTCCCAGCCATTCATGATATTGGATCTCCATAACAAAAGTCACTATCCTCATTATTTCAACAGATCTTAACGAATGAATAAAAAAGATCCAATAAACATAAACATGAGTTAATGATTACTCAGGATTTGGACTGATCTACAAATGATCATCTTTATGGAAAATGGTTTTATAAAGATATTTAATTTATATCAGTTCTGTCATATATCAACACTATTATATACCATACATTTACAAAGATGTCAATCTACATTAGTAGTTTGAATCTAGACTACTCGCATCTCATATGGTTAGTAAATCATACTAGCAACCATTCATTCAAGATTTTGTACTATAATATGTTGTTGGCTATTTTTTTCATTATATATGATCTTAATTCTCTCGTACGCATACAAGATCATATTCTCATAAATGAATAGTAAATATTATGATATTTATACAAAATTTTCAAACAATAATTGTAACTTTCAAATATAATAAAATTGTACTTTCATTTAAATCAATAAATGTATTTTCACATTCTTATTAGGGCATAAACCCTAATATCAAGGGCACTAATTGATAAATATATAATTAGAGAGGTTAACAAACTTTGACCTAGCTCTAATTATGAATAATTAGTGGATGGTGATAACTCATGAAATAACTATATCAATGGACAACTATATAAGCTACAACTTTCAATAATATAAGACTTTAAGTTTTGAGAGTACAACTATTAAGTTTAGTAGGAAAATCTCATAGTTAATAAATGGGTTTATACCTTTTTGGACCTTGTATTTTTTCTCATTACCTGTTTGGACCCTGTGTTTTGACAAATTACTTTTTGGACCTTATGTTTTGTAAAATAGTTAAAATAGAACCCTAAACCCGATTTTGGTTAATGTTTTCTCAACTAAAATCACAAATAATTTACCAAACTAATAATTCAGAACAAAAATAAAATTATTCTGCTTAAAAACTGTGTTGTTATATTCAATTTTTTCTTCATCAAAATTGAGTTTATGGTTCTATTTTAACCATTTTACAAAATATAGGGTCCAAAAAGTAATTTGTCAAAACACAGGGTCCAAACAGGTAATGGGAAAAAACACAAGGTCCAAAAAGGTATAAACCCTTAATAAATTAATTTATTGGGCCAAGAGTTATTTACATATTTAATTTATTGGAGCTTAGAACTACGGGTCCAATAGCCCCCAAACTGGTGTTTGTTTAAGATATTTGTACTCTGTCGTATTTTATATTCATTCCGTTCAAAAGGTATCGTATACTGTACATATGACCATTGGCCAATTTCACAGGTCAACATTTTGGTGCTTTCATTGAGTGTACGAAATCAAGAAACACACTTTCATCAGTTTTATGAAGCCTCCAAAATCCAGTCAGACAAAGAAGACGACTCCCAGGGATTCCACCACTCAGGATCCCATCAATCCCATTAACGAATTTCAGGTGGAGGTTGGAGACCAACATGAGGTAGAAGATCCACAGGATGCTCACCAGGGGGAGATGGCACAATTTTTGGCGAGGCAGGAGGCCTTTGCTGCAGAAATTGTCCTCCAGAGGGCGACTATGGAACGACAATGACGGGAGATAGATGAGCAGGTCCAGAGGATGATCCAGAGGGAGTAGGAAGCTGACCGGAGGCACCGAGATGCTGCTATGGCCCTTGAGGCGGCTACCCAGTTAGCCCAAGCTAACGCTGAAGCCGCTGCTCAGGCGATGAGGGAGGCTCAGGCCAAAGCAGCAGGAATGCGAGACAGTAGTAACAGGGAGTCCCAGGGGAGGAGTCGAACCCCAAGGACGCTCTCAGAGCCATTTTCCCAGAGACGGGATGAAGAGGCACAGTCCAAGACTGCCTCCTCCATGACTAAGAAGAATAACACCTCATCTCGGAGTAGGAGTGTTATCAACCCGATGGCCCCCTCCTAGGGGGACAGACGAAACAACGCAGGAGATGAGGGTCAAACATTTGAGAGGCATGACAGGAATGGAGATGGCCACTCAAAATCTCAAAGTCATGTAGGGGGAGAGGCCCGGGGGCAAGGTCACACAAACAAGGGCAAGGCAGACCTGCCACCCCTACACCCTCAGTCTCACAAGGGAAAGGAATCGATGAACAACACCAATACCGTGTTTGATAGGCTCGGGAAAGATGCACAACCTTAGGATATGAGGGAAGTCATCAACATGAGGACCAATGCTTAGGAGGGGGTACCAAAGATGTCTACCCCACTTGAAGTAGTGATCCCACCAGTAGTGCAGGCTCAAATAGATGCACTCGTCATGGCTATTCAAGGTTTAACAAAGAAACCTTCCAATATCAAGCTGGACATAGAAGTGGGAGTCTCTTCAGTGCTAATATCCAAGCTGCTCAACCACTACCAAAATACAAGACCCTGAAACTCCCAACATACACTGGGAAGGAAGTCCTAGTACGACACATTGGAAAGTTCGTGGATCAGATGGAGTTACTTGGTGTGGAGCATGATTATAGGTGTAGAGTATTCCCTACAACTTTGACTCAGCTCAGGAATGGTATTGGAAATTTAAACCTGGATCCATCACTTCCTGGGAGCAGTTCAGGAAGGAATTTTGCAAGGACTTTAGTGCCGGACGGATTCAACCAGTTTATGCCAATCAGCTAGCTGACATCAAGCAATGGAAGGATGAATCCTTGAAGGAATACATCCATAGATTCATGAGAGAGGCAAACCGAGCAGGAATAATTTATCGTAGTCCATGGGATAGCATACATAGAAACCCCATCAACACCTTGTAGGAGTTCCTGGATCGAGCAAACAAATACATGAAGCTAGATGACATTATCATGAAGGAAGAAAAAGGCATAAAGTTTCCAACCACTGTCAAGGCAGATAAGAACGGTGCAAACCCTCAGGGAGGCAATGGGGGCAATGGTAAGAAGAGGAATACCTCAGGTGCCGAGCAGGGTGGAGAGAAGAAAGCTAAGTCAGCACCCGTCGACAAACAGCCTAAGCATCAGCCCTACCAGCCCATGTTAACCAATTATACCGTCCTGACTACATCAAGGGCTGAGATTTACTTGGCAACATACTAGGAGTTACCATACCTAAAGCCACCACCCTTGCGTTCAGAAGGAAAGAGGAACAAGAAAAAGTTTTGTCGTTTCCATAATGATTATGGGCACGACACAAACGAGTGCAAAAAATTGAAGGATGAGATAGAGTTTCTTCTCCGATCAGGAAAACTCTTGAGGTACTGAGTCAAGACCGAAACCCTGAGTAGGAATCCAGAATTCTGAAGGCAGAGGAGTCCACCACTGGCACCAGCGGCCGTAGACTTCACACTGGATACCATATGTGGGGGGCCCCATATAGCAGGCAATAATAATAATGTTCATGAGCGATATGCAACGACCCTCAAACATGAGGTATGGGAGTCTTCCTAGTGCATGGCAGGTGAGGAGCGGTCTCCAAAAAATCTAAAGTATGAAAGTGAAACTCTCACTTTTACAAAGGATGACGCTAGACACCCCCACAATGACCCTCTGGTCCTTACCATTCAAATCGACAATGCCCAAGTGAAGATATGCTTGGTGAGTACAAGATGCTCAGTAGATATCATCTACATATCATCCCTTGAGAAGATGAAGCTCACGGTCAAGGACCTGACACCGTGTTCCTAAGTGATGTATGGGTTCACAGGAGAATGCCTAGCACCAGTACGAACTACCAGACTACCAGTCATGGTGGAGGATGCCCCTAGGCACGAGACTGTGATGAGAGAGTTCCTGGTGGTAGATTGCTCATCGGCATACAATGTAGTGCTCGGGAGACCCCTCCTGATGGCGTTACATGCACTAGTATCTATTTGGCATCTATCTTTGAAGTTCCCCATAAGCGCAGGGCAAGGATGCATACAGGGTAACCAAAGGGAGGCACGAGAATGCTATAATGCATTAGTGGTAAAGGCAAGGAAAGGACCATGCATAAACAACATGGTAGTAACCTACTATGAAGAGAAGGAATGAATCGATGAGATTGTCAACATGGAAGTTGACGTTGAAAGAAACACTCTATTGGAGTTTCCGAGTTTTTTGTTTTACTTTCACAATTGGGCTATACCTTTTCAAGAAGTCTTCCTCACTAAACAAATGTAAAGCGGAGCAAGGCAAAATCCTTTTCACTCTTTCCAAGAACTCCTGGGGAGTACACTCGCTTACAGACTTGTCTGACGAAGAGGAGTTGGACATCTGCAACAAAGGAAAAATAAAGAGTAAAGTTAGTAAGTGAACATAATGAAGCCAATAGATGGGGGCATATCCAAGAATTAAGGAGCAAAAATGAAGAAATCAAGAGAAAAAATATATATAGGGGTCAGCCCAGTGAGACTAAGCTCATGCCGACCACCATAGGATTCCCCTAGATTTGGAAAAATTGATCAAAGTCTTAAAGGGGTGGTCGACCTAGTGGAACTAAGCCTAGGTCAACCACCCTGAGTCCCTAAGCTTACAAAACGTGAAAGAAGGGGCATCGGTGTTCGGCCTACCACCTTAGGCTCACCACCCTAGGGATGAAAATCTCAGAAAAATGCAAGAGGACTAAGATTCAAGTCTCCAATAAAGTGTATAGTACAAGAAGGACCCCAAAGAGATCAGTAAAGGAAGAGAAATTTTTTTTAGGGTCTCAGGTGGTCGGATTATGCTTGGGCCGACCACCTTGGATCCCTGGAAGTCACCCGAGGGTGTGGTGGTCGGCCCATGAGGTAAACACTAGGGGTGCTCGGCTTATGATGGGTATGTAATCCTGAAAATTTCCAGGAGCATAAGGAAACCTTAGGGGTAGTCATCCTTAGGTCTAGAAATCGCATAAGGCAAGGGAAATGCAAGGGAAGCCCTAGAGGTGCTCGGCCCATGATGGAAACCCTAGGGGTGGTCGGTCCATGAGGGAATTGACATCCCAAGAAATCGCATAAGGCAAGGGAAATGAAAAGGAAGCTCTAGATGTTCTCGGCCCATGATGGAAACCCTAGTGGTGGTCAGCCCATGAGGGAGTTGACATCCTTGGAAATCGCCTATGCTAGGTGTATGCCCTAAATATCCACGAGCTATTAGCGAGCTGAGAAAGGGCATAATTATATCAGCCACGTGGATGCCATGTACCCGGAGCTACTGTTACAAGGTCCTACCTCTTTAGCTCGAGGTAACCAAAGGCTTAATGAGATTACTAAGGAGTCGGGTCAGAAGTATGGACACCACGAGCTATGAGCTGAGACTACATCAAGCTCGAGATACGAGCTTGAGTTGGCACCTCTGACCTTTTATAAAGTCAACCACACAATGTAAACGTGCATATATAAGACATCACGTGTCTGATCCATCCCTGAATTCTCGGACACGCAGCATAAACGTGTGTGTTCAGGCACCCACGACTGGGTTGGGCCGTGCGGCCCATTATCCCCCTTACCTATTGATTAGACCACGCTTCATTGTTATGTTTTATGAATTAATCATGAATGTCACAAAAGTGACATGATGGGTAAGAAGGTCACGGGATGACCTCCCTTGCCAACCCCTAGGTGCCCTCTCCCTATAAATATGGAGACCCTGGGAGTTGCAAGGGGTTGGATTCTAATTTGTAAAGAAATACCCTGTAAGGAATATCAGAGAGATATCAATAATATTGGCTGGTGGACTAGAAGGATTTTAACCTTTGAACGACCTAAAAAAGTATTCGAGTTATAATTTTACTAAGAGATCATTCATCTATTACGGCTCATTATTTATCACTAATCCCACTCTTTATTCTATTAATTATCTGTTGCCGAAGAACCACGTCAATAGTTTGGTGCTTTCATTGAGAGGCTGTTAGATTGGTGCTATCGCAAATACCCAACAATGGTAGTCACTCGCTCAAGACATGGTAACGAGGTGGACCAACGTGATGGGCAGAAGGCCCATCATGATGCCATGTCCAATGATAAGAACCCTGAGGTTCAGCAGCGGCTAGGCAAGCAGCCAATAGGCCAAGACGACACTGGAAGTTCGGCTCCCTGGCCGCCCAATCCGAACCCAGATTTTTACACTGTGGTGGAAATGGAAAATGCACAGTTGAGGAGTCAGCTGGCAAAAGCTAACCAATAGATTCAAGAGGTTTTGGCCCGACTACCCCCTCTTACAACCGACGCTAACGTCAGAAATAGGCAAGACGAGACTCATAAGTCCCGCCAGGGTAATCAGTTCAGGCCCAGTCGGTCGGTCAGACCTCCAACATCAAATTCTACTCCCACATCGCACCACCGGGAAACCACTTTTGAGGAACTGCCTAGGGCCGAGCAGCAGTACAGCTGATCGGTCCGGAACTCAACTCTTAGCTCACTTCCGCCCTCGAGGGCACCCAGGAGGGCTCAAGGAAGCTCACGAAGGAGATCTGGGGAGGGCTCACAACGACAGCCCGTCTCGGCCAGCCGTCCTGCACCCCGCTCAGACCGCCGAGCACAGGACGTGAAGGATGGTAGAGCGGACTAGGATCGCATCCTCGGTCAGGCATCCTCCTTCACCAATAAGATACCCGTCTCCTCCCCAGCCAGTCCGAGACATTTCGGCTCATGGGAGTAGTAGGAGAAATCCTCCTTCCGTCGGACCTTCACATCGTAGCCGGGCGCCTAGAGAAGTCCCGGATCCTCATCCCCAGCGGCGGGCCCCGAGTTTCTCAAACGGGAGTTATTGGACCAGAAGCCGTCAAAGTGATCTCTCTAGTGGAGACCTGCGCCAACGCTTGAGCTCGGTGCAAAGTCCTCAGGCCGCCCGAGGGGTGACCTTCGAGATCGTCTAAACTCTCAAAGGGGAGACCCAGTTGGAAACGGCAGCCGTGCTCGCCAAAGGGAAGACCTGTCCGAAGTACGTAACAGCGGGAACGTCCCATATAACCTATCTCAAGATAGGAGGGACAATAACCCACCTAACGCGTATAATGGATCCAGAGTTGTTGAACAGCCCTGAAACAAACAAGGAAGTCATGAAAAAACCCTTGAGCGTCTGGCTCAGATGGAGAAGCTGATGAGGAAGATCTTATCAGAAAAAGAAAAAGATGAGTATGATTCAGGGCACGAACTTGAGCTCTTCACCCCTAGCATAGCAATAACGGCATATCCACCTGGTTTCCATATGTCGCACTTGTCCAAGTTCAACGGAGACGGGGACCCGTCAGATTATCTGGGTATGTTCAACACCCTAATGATGGCCACAACATTGGTCACAAGCTGAGATGTCTAATATTTCCTTCCACCATGACTGGGCCGGCCAGACAATGGTTCAAACAGAGTAAGAAGCAGTCAATCAGCTCATGGAAAACTTTCTCTGCTGACTTCAAGAGAGCATTCTGAGCTTCCTAGGCTGCCCGCGTTAAGGCTGATACCCTGGCAAACGTAAGGCAGCAACCCGACGAGACTCTGAAGGCTTACCTGAGTAGATTCGCGAATGTTGCTGCTCGGACCAGAGACGCAGATGACAGCTCCAAGCTCATGGCTTTGAGGACTGGGATCCTCGTCGGAGGAGAACTCTGGGAAGAGATACAGAGGAAGGGAGTCAGCACCGTAAATGAATTCCTAAATAGGGCCCAGGGATGGATAAACCTGGAGGAGGCATGAGCATCAGCCGCAGGAACCAGCCAGATCCCCGAGCAGCCCGCTGGAGTGGGAACAGACGTCGTGGCAGTGACCCAGACCGTTACACAGAATAACCAGTTTGGTGGAGGCAAGAGAAAAGGGAGCAGCGAGGGCAACCAGCACGGCCTAAAGAAGAACAAGTCCATAGAAAAATTTAAGTCGGTCTACGCGACTTATACCGAGCTCACCCACTCTAGGGAGAACTTCTTCCTAGCAAATTTTGCTCACCTCCCCTGGGAGGAGGGGAGATCTCCATGATCTCTGAAGGTCCCCATCTGGCTGGCACGAGCAGAGGTGCCCAAAAGAGATACGTCAACGAACTTAAGGCTCATAATGGAGTGGAGTTCGTCCCTGAGCAGCATCTAGCAAAGCAACAACAATTGGAGAGGCAACCAATCATATTTACTAAAGAAGATGCCAGCCACGTCCAGTTCCCTCATAACGACCCTTTCGTCGTAGCCGTTCAGCTCGCTAATCGAAGGGTTAGGAGAGTACTGGTCGATAATGGGAGCTCGGTATACCTACTATTCCGATCTATGCTGGAGAAGATGGGTTTTTCTGTCACCGAGCTAAAAGCCACCTCCATGATGCTATACAGATTCTCTGGAGAAGGATCGGCGGCAATAGGAACAATCGAGCTGGTGATCATCTTGGGAGAGGGACCTCGGACAGTCTCGAAACTCCTCGAGTTTGTGGTCATCGATTGTCCTGCCGCGTACAATGCCATTTTGGGTCGACCTACACTAATAGCGTTTGAAGCCATTACCTCCATCCGCCACCTCGCGTTAAAATTCCCCTCTTCCTCGGGGATATGCACAGTCCGTGGCGATCAACTTGCTGCCAGGGAATGCTACAACATTTCTATGAAGGGAAAATTAAAACTCGGGCAGTTAACGATGACCGTCCAGGGAAGAAATGAGGAATCTCAGGAACTTGTGCCTAATCCTGAGATTGAAAAACCTCATAATGCCGAAGGGGAAAATATCATCTTAAGCGATGATATCGACCCCAGAATAGGCGAGGATAAATCCGAGCTCCAAGCTATCAAAGAGCTCGAGGAGGTAAATATTGATCCACAAAATCCCTTGCAGATTGTAAAGCTCGGGAAGAATCTATGTGGCGAAAGGAAGGCAGAGCTGATTAAGTTCCTGCAGGAGAACCTGGACGTGTTCGCATGGTCTCATGAGGACATGGTGGGGATTAGTCTGAGCATCATCATGCACACCCTCCACTTGGATAAAAGCATGCCTACGAAATCCGAGAGACAAAGGCGCCTAGGAACAACCCGAGTTGAAGCCCTAGAAGAGGAAGTAGCCCGGCTCTTAAAGTGCGGCTTTATCCGCGAAGCTAAGTTCCCGGTCTGGGTCGCCAATCCTGTGTTGGTCCCGAAGCCCAACGGGAAATGGCGGAACTGCATCGACTTCTCCGATCTAAACAAAGCCTGCCCCAAAGATTGCTTCCCCATGCCGAGGATCGACCAATTGGTAGACACCACGGCAGGGCACGAGCTCATGTCCTTTATGGATGCGTATTCGGGCTATAATCAGATCGCTATGAACCCAGCAGACCAGGAACACACTAGCTTCATGACCCCAACTAACGTTTATTGTTACAAGGTCATGCCCTTCGGGCTGAAGAACGCTGGAGCTACATACCAGAGGTTGGTAAAGAGGATGTTTGCCAACCAGATCGGGAAGAACATGGAAGTGTACGTTGACGACATGCTGGTCAAGTCAAAAATTACCGATAACCATGTTTTCGATCTGGAGGAATGCTTTATGATACTTAGAGAATACAGCATGAGGCTTAACCCGCAGAAGTGTACTTTCGGGGTCGCATCAAGGAAATTCCTAGGTTTCATTGTCAATACCAGAGGGATCGAGGCAAACCCCAATAAGATCAGGTTGCTGCTCGAGATGCCCTCACCTCGATCGTGAAAGGACATTCGAGGTCTGACAGGAAGGGTGGCGGCCTTTAATCGGTTTATTTCTAAATCTACCGTCAAGTGTCTGCCATTCTACAACCTGCTCTGGGGGAATAAGAAGTTCGAATGGAACGAGGAGTGCGAACGTGCCTTCCTCGACCTGAAAGAACATTTAGCTGAGCCGCCCGTATTGTCCAAACCAACGATAGGAGAGCCTCTTTTCCTTTACCTAGCTGTCACGGAAGATGCAGCTAGTGCCGTATTAGTCCGAGAAGAAGACCGGTCTCAGAAGCCAGTCTATTACATCAGCAAGAGGCTTCTCGGAGCTGAGTCCCGGTATCCGTTGATGGAAAAGATGGCTTTCTGTCTCATTATGGCCTCCCGAAAGCTCAGTCCGTATTTCCAGTCCCACTCAATACATGTCATAATTGATCAGCCTTTAAGGCAGGTTTTGCAAAATCCTGAAGCATCGAGACGTCTATTGAAGTGGGCTATTGAGCCCAGCTAGTTCGAGGTTTTGTACACACTGCGAACTTCAATAAAAAGCTAGGCCGTGGCAGATTTTGTGGCAGAATGCACAGGATTCCGAGAAGATCCTGTGGAAGATTCAACCCAGACCACCATAGCCCAGGCCTCCTTAGTCCTTAGTCCTCAGAAAACGCGCCATTAGCATTGGCGACATGGTCCTCAGAAGAGTCTTCTTAGCCAGTAAGGATCCCAAAGATGGAGTATTGGGACCGAACTGGGAAGGGCCCTACCAAATAACCGAGGTCATAAAAGAAGGAACCTACAAGTTAGCTCGGCTTAATGGAGAAGCAGTCCCACGAACTTGGAACGCTATCCATTTGAAGAAATATTATCAATGATACCTTTGTAAGGCTTAATCAGAAAGGTCGTATTTTGTTTATAAAGTAATGAGAATTAAATCTTTTTACATTATTGTGTATATTTGTGGATGTAAAGTCAAGTAACCACGAAAGACCCTTCCCTAGTTACTTGGGGGGCATATGCCCTGGATATAACCAGGTCGTCCTAAAATCCTTAGAAGTTAATTCACATTGGTTGATCGATGTTTTTCTTGAAAATCACGAGATATCGATAAAGGATTAACGCGAACTAAGTTGTATCCTGGATATAACCAGGCCGTCCTGAAAAACTTAGAAGTTAATTCAAATTGGTTGATCGATGTTTTTCTTAAAAAGCACGAGATATCAATAAGGGATTAACCCAAACTAAGTTCAAAATTAATGTCCTGGATTCAACCAGGTCCTAAAAAACTTAGAAGTTAGTTCAAATTGATTGATTGATGTTTTTCTTAAAAAGCACGAGATATCGATAAAAAATTAACCTGAACTAAGTTTTCAAAATTAATGTCCTGAATTCAACCAGGTCCTAAAACTTAGAAGTTAGCTCAAATTGATTGATTGATCGATGTTTTTCTTAAAAAGCACGAGATATCGATAAAGAATTAACGCGAACTAAGTTTTTAAATTTATGTCCTGGATACAACCAGGACTTGTCTTAGAAGTTGGTTCAAGTTGATTATCATGTTTTTTCCTAGAAATTCATAAGATACCAATCACAACACCAACAAAAACTAAGATTATTACCAAATGCATAGAAGAGAAACAAGGTAGAGGCAAAAATATGTAAATCAATTGAAATAAAGTTGAAGAAATCAATTGTCTCGAGGTTAAAAACCCTCATAATATAAAGTTACAAAAAAAAAGTGAATGATAAAAGAAAAGGAGAAAAGTCCTATGCCCCGTCAGGGCGCTCTGATGAGGTCACCCCCTCGCCATCCTGCTTGGTGGTAGTGGAAGTCTCCCCGGTCTCGGAGGGTGCCTCTTGTTGAAGGCGAGCCTTGAACTTCTCCAAGAAGGACTCCCACGCGTCCGGCCCCAGAAAGGAAAAGTCACCATCCGGGTTGAAGACCCAGCAGTGGTACAACATAGCCTCCATGGAGGAGCTGGAAGCTGCCCTCTCCGCCGCCAGAGCAGCCTTGGCCTCTCCGGCATCAACCTTTACGGCGTCCAGTGCGGTCCGGGCAGCCTTGGCCTCCTCGAGCATGATCTTTACAGCGGCTAGGGCAGCCTTGGTGGCCTCGGCCTCCTGCAGCTTGGTCCGGGATGCCTTTAGCTCGGTTTGCGCAGTGACCGAGGCGCCCTGCGTGACCCTCTCATTTTCCTGGGCGGTTGCCAGGGCCGCCTTGGCGTCCTTTTCCTGTTGTTGAGCAGTCGCGAGGGCGACCTGAGCAGATTGGTGCTCGCCGCTGATCTCCTCGATCCTAGCCTTGGATCGAGATATGCTCCGGCGGAGGGCCAGAGCCGCGTGCCAGACCAAAAGATAATAAGGCAAGTGCCTTAGGAAAAATAATAATACAAACAAACAGGAGTACCAGTGGCAAAGCCAACTTACCGTGAGGGTCATTCCCAATGAAGACTCCATCACATTCTTGGGACTCCTTGTCTCGATCTCCCGCAGATCCCTTGAGGTGGCATTGTAACAGTGGTCCACCATGTAGGTCGCGATCTCGTAGACCGTCCCCCTGAAGACATCAGGGATTTTCTCCAAGGCTCAGGGGTTGACCGGGACGCGCACCTCGGGGGTCGTAGTTGACAAGGTCCCAGTGGGCACCTCCAGTTCCCGAATAGAGACGGGATTTCGCGGAGGAGGCGGGGGCATCTTCTCCATTGCAGGAGGGGGTGGAGGCACTTTCTCCAAAGCAGCCGGGGCTTGGTTTTTCCCCATTGCAGGAGACTTGGAGGTAGTGCCGATGGATTTCTTCGCCATCCGAAGCCTCTTCACCATGGGCCCGGAAGCCCCGAAGGAAGGGTTTCCTCTAGGGAACATGGCTCGCAAATCATTGTTCCCAGGCTGCGACATCTCTTCTGTTGAAACAAAGATAGCAAAGCATTAATATACATGTAAAAATATTTGTGCAAAACAACAAAAAAAAGAAAGCAGAGCTTAAGTATGTATTAAAAGGTGTCTTACCCTCCGAGCTAGAGGAGGAATCTATGGTCACGACCTCCGACCCCGGAGCTTCGGCGGGGGAGTCTAAGATAACGACTTCACGAGCTAGAAGAGGCTCTGGGTCCGAATCTGCCTCGGGACTGGACTCTTCTACGTACTGCCTAAGACCCGGAGCTACTACACCCTCCAGGAGAGAGGGCTACGACCTAAGATTGGTCCCGTACTCCTCGAAAAAGGCCGACCTAAAGGCCAAGGTATTATCTACAACTATAGTACCCCTAGGGTGGCTCATGTCATAACACAGCACGAGCTGGTCGACGCATTGGAGTAGGGTGATGTCGCGGTCTGGGTCATTTTGGTGGCGATGAACGGGTTGGCTGGGATTAAACCTAGCAAGCCGTAGGTCGGCAGTGGCCCTATCTAAATCCTTAAACAAATAAGGATTACCTTGGCTGGAGGGGCCGGCTGCTGCCCCGGACTGAGCCCTCTCCACATTTACTTCTTGGGAGACCTCCAGAGCCCGTTTCCGCCGCTTGAGGGGCACCTCGTCCTCCTCATCCTAATCCTCGCCCGCGGCCTCCTCCTCAGGGATGGGCACCATCTCGCGAGCAGCGGGGATGGTCTGCGGTCTCCTCAAGGCCAGAGTCTGGCCCGAAGAGATTAACTTACACGCCAGCATCGTCTCTTCGGACACGAGCTGGCGATGATCCTTTTCACTTGGGGGGATCCCCGCCAAGGTCTCATATTGACCCCCAAGGGTCACTGACTTGGCCTTCCTCGCGAAAATAGCTGCATTATAGTTTCTAAGTCAGGAATGAATGAAAAGAGGCTAATCAGCAATCAACTTACAAGATGAGATAGAAGGAACTTACGAGGACGGTTGAAGTAGTGGTGTTCGCAGTTGCGAAACCCCTTTGACATAAAGAACTGGTCCTTAAAGTCGTTGGGGTGGCTGGGCAGCTCGATGACCGCATCCGAATTTGGAAAATGGGTCAGGTAGTAGAACCCGTCGCCTCGCCCCCACTGCTCCGGGCTGGCTTTGAGGCAGAAGAAGTAGAGGATGTCTGCCGGCGTGGGGACCTCCCATTCCTGCTTCAGGAATAGATACTTCAACCCCGCTAACAGACGATATGAGTTAGGGGGGAGCGGGAAGGGAGCCAGCTTCACGTAATTTAAAAAATCCGTGAAGTACTGGTCCAGTGGGAGGAGGGCCTCAGCCTTGAGATGCCCGTCGCTCTAGGCGGCGTACTCCTCATCGAGCGGTGCCAGCTCCGCTTGCCTTCAAGGGGAGGTCGGGCGTCCAGGGCACCCCTCCCTATCTCAATGTTATGGGAAAGCAAGATTTTGTTGACTTTCCCTTGGGTGGTGAACTTCGAGGCAATCCTCTCGGCCTCGAAAAAGGCGTCGGGCCCCACCCCGACCTCCTTCTCCACGGTTGGACCGAAGTTGGGGATCGGGGAGCGTGACCACCTCCTTTCCTTTGTTGGTTTGCTGGGAAGATGAGCTGCCAGCATTCTTTTTGGGTGCGCTCTTCTTAGGTCCCATCTAGCGAACAAAGAAGAAAATTTAGAAAAGGCAACCTAAGCATAAGAAAGAATCTAGTGCGAAGGGTTTCCTTTACACGGGCTGAGGTAATCTCAGCCCGTCGCGAGTGAGACAACGTGGTTCTATGAACACGCACCTGTGCTCCCAACGGGTCCTCGATTACTCGGAATCCATGTGTCAGGAGGGTCGGAGTAAAAGTTTGCCTTGGAAGGAAAGTTTCAGTAGGCAATAGTAGGCAAAACTGCCTGTGAAGCGTGTCCCCTAAGCTACCCGGTTTTTACACCCTAAGAACTGGTTATTCCAAACAGGCATAAAAATTTTTACCCAGAAAATCACCCCAGAAATTGTATCCTATGAGTCATGCTCCTAAGTGGTTATTCCTACGGTCGACACCCCTAGGATAAAAACCTACGCATAAATACCAGCAAAAAAGAGTAGAAGACAAGCAACCTACTGCATGCGATTAAAGAGAAAGTTTACCTAAGCAACAGTGAAGGAAAACATTTAAAACATGCACAAACAGAGGACTTACATAAATGTTTTGTTGTGAAGAGACTGAAAGGGTCGTCTGGGCTGAAATCCTATTGGGATGACTGATACCGAAGTCACAAAAGAGCCCTCGTGTCTGAACCTCTGGAACGCTGGGAACAGTGACCGGAAGAAAGAAAGGGTTTTGATACTGAGAAGAAAGAAGAAGATGAGAAAATTTTCAAATGAAAGGGTAGCTCATGCGAAAGGTGGCTAGACTTTTATATACGTAAAAGGCCAAAGTATGAGGGCCGTTCGATCGTCTTGATGTAGGATACGAGGATCACTACTCGAAAGACGAAACGACGGCTGAAGATAGGCTAGGCCATTTAATGTGGTTCTCGTAAGACGGACCGTCACCAACCACGATGCTCCACGTATTCGACGCCAGCATAATGGGCGGAATGTGAAGAGTCCACAAAGAAGCCTAAAAGCCCCCACTGTGGCCCTAGGTGACGTCATATGCCACGAGCAGGGGCTTGAGGGGAAAATGTACACCCTAAATATCCACGGGCTATTAGCGAGCTGAGAAAGGGCATAATTATATCAGCCACGTGGATGCCATGTACCCGGAGCTGCTGTTACAAGGTCCTACCTCTTTAGCTCGAGGTAACCAAAGGCTTAATGAGATTACTAAGGAGTCGGGTCAGAAGTATGGACACCACGAGCTACGAGCTGAGACTACATCAAGCTCGAGATACGAGCTTGAGTTGGCACCTCTGATCTTTTATAAAGTCAACCACGCAATGTAAACGTGCATATATCAGACATCACGTGTTTGATCCATTCCTAAATTCTCGGACACACAGCATAAACGTGCGTGTTCAGGCACCCACGACTGGGTTGGGCTGTGTGGCCCATTATCCCCCTTACCTATTGATTAGACCACACTTCATTGTCAGGTTTTAGGAATTAATCATGAATGCCACAGAAGTGACATGATGGGTAAGAAGGTCACGGGATGACCTCCCTTGTCAACCCCCAGGTGCCCTCTCCCTATAAATATGGAGACCCTGGGAGTTGCAAGGGGTTGGATTCTAATTTTTAAAGAAATACCCTGTAAGGAATATCAGAGAGATATCAATAATATTGGCTGGTGGACTAGAAGGATTTTAACCTTTGAACCACCTAAAAAAGTATTCGAGTTATAATTTTACTAAGAGATCATTCATCTATTACGGTTCATTATTTAGCACTAATCCCACTCTTTATTATATTATTTATCTGTTGCCGAAGAACCGCGTCTACACTAGGGTTTGGAACCCTAGAAATTGCCAAGCTAATGAATCTCAAAGAGGTGGTCGGCCTAGGATTTTACATCCCTGAAAATCGCCTATGCTAGGGTTTGGAACCCTAGAAATTGCCATGCTAATGAATCTCAAAGAGGTGGTCGACCTAGGATTTTACATCCTTGGAAATCGCCTATGCTAGGGTTTGGAACCCTAGAAATCGCTAGGCTAATGAATCTCAAACAGGTGGTCATCCTAGGGTTTCACAAACCTAAAATTGCCTATGCTAGGGTTTGTAACCCTGGAAATCATCCAGGCTATGGAAATTATAGAGAAATTGTAGACTTGATTCAAACAAGTCAATTATTTTGGATCAAAATAAAACAAAACAAGGAGATTCAGACAGATTCCTCAAAGATTCAAGTTATTTCTTCTAAATCTAAGTACGTTTAAATTAAATGATGTAAGGATTAGGAGAAAATACTTACTCAAATAAAGATCTGAGTTTGATGAAGAATTGAAGAAATCACGCTCGGAGAATCCAATAGCTGAGGCGCACAGAGCAAGGAAGTGAGAAGTGAGGCCCTATTTATAGCATCTCAGGCTAATCATATATTTTTAGGAATTCAAATTTCCTTGAATTATATTTGGTATGGTTAAAATTTCAAATTCCTTGAAAAATATATGGTATTTTTAGGGATTCAAATTCCTTGAAAAATATTTTGTATTTTTAGGAATTAATATCCTTGAAAAATATTTTATATTTTTAGGACTTCAAACTCCTTCAAAAATATATTATATTTTTAGGACTTCAAATTTCCTTGAAAAATATACTAGATTTTTAGGAAATTAATTTTCCTTGAAAAATCTAGTTATTTTTAGGAAATACAATTATCCTTGAAAAATTCGTGCTGAGCAAATTATCGATAGTTGATAAAGGTACTACGTAATGTCCTAAGGGACTTTGCTGTTAAAGTACTACTACAATATGTTTCTCAGGCCAGATCAAGTTTACCGTAATGTTGAACACATTATAATAAACTTGGGGGGTAAATGTTATCCCTAAAAGATCCAGGGATGATGTGGCCATTGAGAAAGCGGCACATGGCATCAAAAATCAGGGAAAAACGACGAAGTATTGTAGAAAGACCAATGAGCAAAAAAGATAAGTGCAGGCCTAAACCCCCTAGGGGTGGTCGGCCTGGCCTAGCCCCTAGGGGTGGTCGATCCACCCTATTCTTCATAGGGTGGTCGACCTAAACTCCAAAATACACTTTGCTGGATATAGTTCACGCTCGTTCAAGATGAAATTATCAAGCCTAACACCCAGAAGGTCACAGGCCTAGCACACAAAGGATCAACAGGCCTAACACCCAGAAGATCACAAGCCTAGCACCCAGAGGACCAAAGGGCCTAGCACCCAAGCTCTAAAGGGTTGTCAAGCCTAGCACCTAAGTCTCATAGACCAATCTAGACTTAGCATTTTCCCAGATGTTTCAATCATGCATTGTCTACCACAATCCAGATAAACAACGAGAAGACCCACAATCTCATAATCATGGGGAGGTGGACACGTATCTCCATTACCTAATAATCGTGTACCAAACCACGATCCCAATACTACTGATCATGTAACAGCCCCTGGGTACTATAAATAAAGGACCTAGGGCTTCATTGAAGGAGATCTGACGAATATTTTGGGGAGAAACTCTGGGAAAATTAGCAACAAGCAAATACTTCTATTCATCAGTGTAATTGTCTATCGAGTAATTCAACACTAAAAACTAAGTGGATTAGGTTAATACTGTTCATCAGAACATGGCTAAACCACTATAAATTCCTGTGTTTGTTTAAGATATTTGTACTCTATCGTATTTTATATTCATTCTGTTCAAAATGTGTCGTATACTATACATACGACTGTTGGCCAATTTCATAGGTCAAAATTTGTGAAACAGTAAAATAAGGATAAATAAAATATATTGATTTTTTTATTTAAAATTAATTCTAGAGAAAATTAATTATACATTTTTGGACGCCCTAATTATCAACGGGCTATTAGCGAGCTGAGAGATGGCATAATTATATCAGCCACGTGGATGCCACGTATCTGGAACTGCTCTTTCCAGGTCCTACCTCTTTAGCCCGAGGTAACCAAAGGCTCTATAAGATTACTAAGGGGTCGGGTCAGAAGTATGGACACCACGGGCTAAGAATACATCAAGCTCGAGGTACGAGCTTGAGTTGGCACCTCTGACCTCTTATAAAGTCAACCACGCAATGTAAACGTGCATATATCAGACATCACGTGTCTGATATATCCCTGAATTCTCGGACATGCAGCATAAATGTGCGTGTTCAGGCACCCATGACTAGGTTGGGCCGTTCGGCCCATTACCCCCTTACCTATTGATTAGACCACACTTCATTTGTCAGGTTTTAGGAATTAATCATGAATGTCACAGAAGTGACATGATGGGTAAGAAGGTTACGGGATGACCCCCCTTTGCCAACCCCCAGGTGCCCTCTCCCTATAAATATGGAGACCCTGGGAGTTGCGAAGGGTTGGATTCTATTTCGTAAAGAAATACCCTGTAAAGCATATCAGAAAAACACCAATAATATTGGCTGGTGGACTAGAAGGATTTTAACCTTTGAACCACCTAAAAAAAGTATTCGTGTCATCATTTTATTTTAAGATCATTCATCTATTACGATTCCTTACTTAGCACTAATCCCACTCTTTATTCTGTTAATTATCTGTGGGCGAAGAACCGCGTCAACAGTTTGGTGCTTTCATTGAGAGGCTGTTAGATTGGTGCTATCGCAAATACCAAACCATGGTAATCACTCGCTCAAGACACGGTAACAAGGCGGACCCACGTGATGGGCAGGTGGCCCATCTTGCCGCCATTTCCGATGGTCAGAACCCTGAGGTTCAGCAGCGGCCGGGCAAGCAGACAATAGGCCAAGATGACACTGGAAGTTCGGCTCCTCGGCCACCCAATCCGAACCCAGATTTCTACACGGCGGTGGAAATGGAGAATGCACAGATGAGGAGCAAGCTGGCGAAAGCTAACCAGCAGATTCAAGAGGTTTTGGCCCGACTACCCCCTCTTACAACCGACGCTAACATCGAAAAGAGGCAAGGCGAGGCTCATAAGTCCCGCTGGGGTAATCGGTCCAGGCCTAGCCGGTCGGTCATACCCCCGACGTCAAACTCTACTCCCACATCGAACCACTGGAAGACCACTTTTGAGGAGCCACCTAGGGCCGAGCAACAGTACAGCCGATCGGTCCGGAACTCAACTCCCAGTTCACTTCCGCCCTCGAGCGCGCCTAGGGGGGATCGAGGGAGCTCGCGAAGGAGATCCGGGGAGGGCTCACAGCGGCAGCCCGCCCCGGCTAGTCGTCTTGCCCCCCGCTCAGACCACCGAGCACAGGACCCAGAGGTTGGTAGAGCCGAGCGGCCCCGACCTAATCTGATCCGCCCTGACGGGACCAGAATTGCATCCCCAGTCACGCATCCTCCTTCACTGATAAGATACTCGTCTCCTCCCCAACCAGTCCGAGACATTCCAGCTCATGGGAGCAGTAGGATAAATCCTCCTTCCGTCGGACCGTCAAACCATAGCAGAACGCCCAGAGAAGTCCCTGATCCTCATCCCCAGAGGTGGGCTCCAAGCTTCTCAAATGGGAGCTATTGGACCGGAAGCCGTCGAAGTGACCTTTCTGGCGGAGACCTGCGCCAACGCTTGAACTTGGCGCAAAGTCCTCAAGCCACCCCGAGGGACGACCTCCGAGATCGTCTAAACTCTCATAGGGGAAACCCAGTGGGAAACGACATTCGTGGTCGCCAAAGGGAAGACCTGTCTGAGGTACGCGACAGCGGGAACGTCCCATATAACCTATCTCAAGATAGGTGTAACGCCCTACTACCTTAGAGCCGTTACCAAGTGAGTTGAAGATAGAAATCGTGCTTTTGACTGACTCTAAGTGGTTTCTAAAACCAAAAGTGTGGATAAATCAGAATTTAAGGCTGTACTCTTTAAAATGTTTAACTTCATTGAAAACGTAAGTATAAAACATCTGGGATCCCAAAATAAGGTTTACAAAATATTTGCAATTCAAAAAAAATAGATTTACATCAGGTTAACTATCAAAAGAATGGATCTATACAGCCATTTACAAAAATGCCCCCAACCAAAGCAGTCGGGCAGGCCGAACATGTACACGCCGCTCCCACGCTCTCCATACTCATGGCCGGTTGACTGACTCCTTGCTTTTACCTGCCACACGGAGCACCCGTGAGCCGAAGCCCAGCAAGAAAACCCAAATAGCACATAACATATGCAGATCATTTCACTGGCATAATTTACTGATAAACAGGAAATCATTAATTAAACAAGCACGGCCATGCCGCCCCAGAGGCCTTGCCAAAGCTTGGGGGTCTCGGTCATTACCGTAGGATAACTCATGTATCCCTTGGGTCCCACCCTCGCTATAGCATCCCATGTGCTGAGCGTTACTTCCGGCCCCGCTGCCGTACCCGGCCTACGCCGCTCTCGGCCTTAGCCGTTCATTCCATTACAATCACACATATAACACATTCAGAAATAACCATTCAAACATACAATAATTTATCTAAGATTACACATTCGCACACAACACAATCTAGGGCCGCGCCCTGCAATCACACAGTGGGCCTATGCCCTATTCTCAGGTGTTACGGTTTTCTTACCTGTATTCCGTGCTTTCCGATGCACCACGATCACGAGCACGGTCCACTAGTACGAGCCTCCCGAAATCCTAGTCACAACACACAAAAGACACTTTTAATACCAACCAAGCCCAAGACCACTTCCCGGGACCAATCCCGCACTCCCGGGACCTCTAAATCCATAAAACAAAGCATCGGAACCATCCCCCGTGTCCCCGGGCAAAACCCCTAAAAATCCAAAATTTGGGCTGCCAAAATGGCCTAGGGCCGCGGCACACCCCTCAAGGGCCGCGGCGCCCAGAGCCCATGCCCTCATCCTGAAGCCTCCTCGCGCCGCGGCGCCCAAGAAAAGGGCCGCGACGCTCCATCGCGAACCCAGAAAATCTGGGTTTTTCCTGCATTTTTCCCGAGCTTTAACCTCTCCAAATCACCCCAAACCAATACCTAAACCCCAAAACTCAAATCCAAACCTCATATGAGCAATCTAACATCCCATAAACACTAGAATCAAGCCAAAACATCAACATACCCAAGATCCACTCCTATGATTTCAAATTTCAGCAACTAACCCCAAAACCCAACAATGTTTAGCTTAGGCATTTAAATTCCTTAAATCAAAACAAAATCCATATTTAGATATGTATAAAACCTTTACCTCAAATGAAGAATCCACACAAGTCCTTGATCCCCTCCTAGACTCCCACTTCTCCTTCTCTTCTTCTTCTTCTTCTTGCTTGCCCTAGCCTTTTTCTCCTCTTCCTTCCTTCTCTTCTAATTTTATCAAGACACTAAATGAGCCAATGCCCAAACCGTACACCCCATATACCCAGCTGCACTTGCCTATTTGCCTTGCCAAAAGACCAATTTACCCCTTCCTAATAATCCCTCCTTAGCTAAACCTTCAAGGGCACTTAAGTCATTACACTTTCATTTCAATTCTACCACTTTCTATCTTAAAACTTGTTACCCACAGCAGTTACAAATGGTTACCCAATCACCAATAACTAACCACTCATTCCCAACTCAACTTATAAGATTCCCAAAGTACCCCTAGGCTTTACCCGAGCCGGGTACAACATCCCGTTGTGACTTTTAGACTAAATGGCTCACTCTCGAAACGTGCATCCTGATAAAAACACCACCTCACATGGCACGATTCACGTAGTACAATTATCACAGTTATGCCCAAACATGGCCAGATTACAATCATGCTCATTCTAAGACAATCAAGTCTACATGCATACTAATTCACATAGTCGTGCATCTCAAATAGTCAAATAGTCATATAACGTGCAATAAGTCATAATCATGCATTAAATTCATAAAAATCACACACAGAATCCCATCATGCCCTCCAGGCACACTTCCCCAGGCCCTAAGCCTAAACACTGAATTTGGGTCGTTACAACTATCCCCTCCTCATGAAAATTTCGTCCTCGAAATTTACCTGAACAACTCGGGATACCGCTCCCGCATATCCGATTCCAGTTCCCATGTCGCCTCTTCGACCTTGCTATTCCTCCACAATACCTTAACCAAGGCGATGGTCTTGCTCCTCAAGACCTTGTCCTTCCTATCAAGTATCTGAACAGGCTTTTCTTTGTACGATAAATCCCGATCCAATTCCAAGTTCTCATAGCTCAACACATGAGTAGTGTCCGATACATACTTCCGGAGCATGGATACATGAAACACGTCATGAATCCCCGATAGAGCTGGAGGCATTGCTAACCTGTAAGCCACCTCCCCAACTCGTTCTAGAACCTCAAATGGACCAACAAACCTGGGACTCAGCTTGCCCCGAACGCCAAATCGTTTTACTCCTCTCAGTGGCGAAACCCTGAGGAATACATGATCCCCAACCTGGAATTCCACGCTTCTGCGTTTCTGATCTGAATAACTCTTCTGGCGACTCTGGGAGGCGAGCATACGAGCTCTAATCTTCTCAAGTGCCTCATTGGTCCTCTGAACCATCTCAGGACCTAAATACCTTCTCTCACCTGCCTCATCCCAGTGAATCGGCGATCTGCACTTTCTTCCATACAACATCTCATACGGAGCCACACCGATTGTCGCCTGATAACTATTGTTGTACGAGAACTCAATCAGAGGGAGATACCTACTCCAAGATCCCTCAAAATCCAACACACAAGCTCGTAACATGTCCTCCAGTATCTGAATTGTCCTCTCAGACTATCCATCCGTCTGAGGATGATAAGCGGTACTAAACCGAAGCTGCGTGCCCATAGCCTTCTGCAGGCTCTTCCAAAACTTGGAAGTGAAAGTGGGGTCTCTGTCGGATACTATTGACCTCGGAGCCCCATGAAGTCGAACAATCTCTTTTACATAAAGCTCTGCATACTGATCCACAGTATAAGTCGTCTTCACAGGTAAGAAGTGGGCGGACTTCGTATACCTGTCCACAATCACCCACACCGAGTCATGCTGACCCACGGTCTTAGGCAATCCTACCACAAAGTCCATGGCAATATCTTCCCATTTCCACTCGGGAATCCCAAGAGGCTGTAATAATCCTGCTGGCCTCTGGTGTTCTGCCTTAATCTGCTGACAGGTTAGGCATCTAGCCACATAATCCACCACGTCCCTCTTCATGCCTGACCACCAATACAAAACCTTCAGGTCATGGTACATCTTCGTAGAACCTGGGTGTAAAGAGTAGGGAGTGGTATGAGACTCGTCCAGAATCTCTCGCCGAATGTCTGGGTCAATCGGAACACAAATCCGTCCTTTGTACTTCAACAAACCCATCTCAGAAATAGAGAAGTCCTTAGCTGCTCCAGTTAGGACATTCTCTCTACGTTCAACTAACTGGGGGTCCCTCCCCTGTGCTTCCTTAATCCTCTCGAGGAGCGTTGACTGAAGAGTAATGTTGGCTAACCTACCAACCACTAACTCTATACCTGCTCTGGTCATCTCTCCTGCTAGTCTGTCAGATATCTGCCTCGAACTATACAACTGTCCTGGGCCCCTCCGGCTCAATGCATCAGTCACCACATTAGCCTTCCCAGGATGGTATAGGATATCACAATCGTAATCCTTTACCAGCTCTAGCCACCGTCTCTGGCGCATATTCAAATCCTTCTGGGTAAAGAAATACTTTAGACTCTTGTGATCAGTGTATATCTCGCACCTCTCTCCATACAGATAGTGTCTCCAAACCTTAAGTGCGAATACCACTGCAGCTAATTCCAAGTCGTGCGTGGGATACCTCTGCTCGTACTCCTTTAATTGCCTTGATGCGTACGCTATCACTTTCCCAGCCTGCATCAACACGCATCCCAGACCCTGTCTAGAAGCGTCACAGTAGACCACAAACTTTTCATCATCTGTTGGCAGGCTCAGCACTGGTGCAGTAATCAACCGCCGCTTAAGCTCTTTGAAGCTATTCTCGCATCGATCTGTCCACACAAACTTGGTCTTCTTCCTTGTCAATTCTGTCAACGGAGTAGCAATTCTGGAGAACCCCTCTACAAACCGCCGGTAGTAACCTGCTAGTCCAAGGAAACTTCTAACTTTAGGAACACTGCTGGGTCTAGGCCAATCTCTCACCGCTTCTGTCTTGCTTGGGTCGACCAGTAACCCATCCTTACTAATAATATGGCCTAGGAATGAAACTTGCGATAACCAAAACTCGCATTTGCTAAACTTAGCATAAAGCTTATGCTCTCTTAACCGCTGCAACACCAAGCGCAGATGATGCTCATGCTCTGCCTCTGACTGGGAGTATACTAGGATATCATCAATAAATACAATCATGAACTTATCCAAGTATTCCTTAAAAATTCTGTTCATTAAATCCATAAATGTCGCTGGGGCATTGGTTAATCCAAAGGACATAACCAGAAATTCATAATGCCCATACCGCGTCCGAAATGCAGTCTTTGGTACGTCCTCTTCTCTGATCCTCAACTGATAGCAGCTACGATTGGAGAGGAAACCAATCATATTTACTGAAGAAGATGCCAGCCACGTCCAGTTCCCTCATAACGACCCTCTGGTCGTAGCAGTGCAGCTCGCTAATCGGAGGGTTAGGAGAGTGCTGGTCGATAATGGGAGCTCCATAAACCTACTGTTCCGGTCAACGCTGGAGAAGATGGGTTTGTCTGTCACTGAGCTAAAAGCAACCTCCATGATGCTTTAAGGATTCTCTGGAGAAGGATCGGCGGCAATAGGAACGATCGAGCTAGTGATCACCTTGGGAGAGGGACCTCAGACAGTCTCGAAACTCCTCGAGTTTGTGGTCGTCGATTGTCCCGCCGCGTACAATGCCATTTTGGGTCGACCTACACTTATAGTGTTTGAAGCCGTTACCTCCATCCGCCACCTCGCGCTAAAATTCCCCTCTTCCACGGGGATATGCACGGTCCGTGGCGATCAACTTGCTGCCAGGGAATGCTACAAGATTTCCATGAAGGGAAAATTAAAACCCGGGCAATTAACGATGACCGTCCAAGGTGGAAATGAGGAATCTCAGGAACCTGTGCCTAATCCTGAGATTGAAAAACCTCAGAGTGCAGAAGGGGAAAATATCATCTTAAGTGATGATATTGACCCCAGAATAGGCGAGGATAAATCCGAGCTCCAAGCTATCAAAGTGCTCGAGGAGGTAAATATCGATCGCAAAATCCATCACAGATGGTAAAGCTCGGGAAAAACCTATGTGGCGAGAGGAAGGCGGAGCTGATTAAGTTCCTGCAGGAGAGCCTGGACATGTTCGCATGGTCTCATGAGGACATGGTGGGAATCAGTCCGAGCGTCATCATGGACACCCTCCATTTGGATAAGAGCGTGCCTGCGAAGTCCCAGAAACAAAGGCGCCTAGGAACAACTCGAGCTAAAGCCCTAGAAGAGGAAGTAGCCCGGCTAAAAAAATGCAGCTTTATCCGTGAAGCTAAGTTCCCAGTCTGGGTCGCCAATCCCGTGTTGGTCCCGAAGCCCAACGGGAAATGGCGGACCTACATCGACTTCTCTGATCTGAACAAAGCTTGCCCCAAAGACTGTTTCCCTTTGCCGAGGATCGACCAATTGGTAGACACCACGGCAGGGCACGAGCTCATGTCCTTTATGGATGCGTACTCGGGCTATAATTAGATCGCCATGAATCCAGCGGACCAGGAGCACACTAGCTTCATGACCCCAACTAACGTTTATTGTTACAAGGTCATGCCGTTCGGGCTGAAGAACGCCGGAGCTACATACCAGAGATTGGTGAACAGGATGTTTTCCAACCAGATAGGGAAGAACATGGAAGTGTACGTTGACGACATGCTGGTCAAGTAAAAAACTGCCGATAACCATGTTTCCGACCTGGGAGAATGCTTTAAGATACTGAGAGAATACGGCATGAGGCTTAACCCGCAAAAGTGCACTTTTGGGGTCACATCTGGAAAATTCCTGGGTTTCATTGTCAATACCAGAGGAATCGAGGCAAACCCCGATAAGATTAGGTCGTTGCTCGAGCTGCCCTCACCTCGGTCGCGAAAGGACGTTCAAGACCTGACTGGAAGGGTGGCAGCCCTTAATCGGTTTATCTCTAAATCTATCGACAAGTGCCTACCATTCTACAACCTGCTTCGGGGGAATAAGAAGTTCGAGTGGACCGAGGAGTGCGAATGTGCCTTCCTCGACCTGAAAGCACATCTAGCCGAGCCGCTCGTATTTTCCAAACCAACGACAGGAAAACCTCTTTTCCTTTACCTAGCTGTCACAGAAGACGCAGCTAGTGCCGTATTGGTTCGAGAAGAAGACCGGGTTCAGAAGCCAGTCTATTACATCAGCAAGAGGCTTCTTGGAGCTGAGTCCCGATATCCGTTGATGGAGAAGATAGCTTTCTGCCTCATTACGGCCTCCCAAAAGCTCAGGCCGTATTTCCAGTCCCACTCAGTACATGTCATAACCGATCAACCTTTAAGGTAGGTTTTCCAAAAACCTGAAGCATCGGGACGTCTGTTGAAGTGGGCTATTGAGCTCAGCCAGTTTGAGATTTTGTACATTTTGTGAACTGCAATAAAAAGCTAGGCTCTGGCTGATTTTGTGGCAGAATGCACAGGATTCTGAGAAGATCCTGTGGAAGATTCACCCCAGGCCACCTCGATCCAGGTCTCATGGAAGGTCTTCATAGATGGCTCATCTAACGAGAACGACTCTGGGGCTGGAATCATTTTGATATCCCAAGAAGGTCATAGATTCCACTCGGCGTTGAGATTCGGATTCAAGGCATCTAACAACGAGGATGAGTATGAAGCTTTACTGGCTGGGCTAAGGGTGGCCCAGGAGCTGAAGGCCTGCTCCGTTCATTATTACAGCGATTCCCAGTTCGTGGTAAACCAGGTGCTCGGTGAATACCAAGCACGGGGAACCAAGATGGCTGCTTACCTGGCCAAGCTAAAAGTCGAGTTGTCTGCATTTGAAGGGGGCTCAATCGAGCAGATACCTCAGAAGCAGAATGCCAACGCAGACGCCCTCGCAAAGCTCGCTACCTCCGGGGAGACGGAGACTTTGGGGTTAGTACTGGTAGAGTTCTTGGAAAAACCAAGCATAGAAGAAGTCGGGGCAGAGGTCGAGATGATCGACGCCAGACCGGCCTGGATGACCCCATCCTCGAATATCTCACCGAAGGAAAGTTACCTGAAGAGCGTAATGACACAAGGCAGGTACTGTACCAGGCTCCAAGGTATACAGTGGTAGACGAGATGCTATACTGGTGTGGGCACTCTCTACCCCTCCTACGTGTGTTCTGCTAGGCGAAGCGAAGACCATTTTGCAAGAAGTGCACGAGGGTTTTTGCGGGGATCACACTGGGGGGCAAACCTTGGCGCTGAAGGTCTTAAGGCAAGGATATTACTGGCCCACTCTGTCAAAGGACTCGATCTCTTACGTTAAAAAATGTGACAAGTGCCAGCGATTCGCCATAGTTTCCCGAGCTCCCCCAGTCCAGCTGAAGATGATCTCGTCCCCGTGGCCATTCACGGTCTGGGGAATCGACTTGGTTGGCGCCCTCCCTACTGGAAAGGGAGGAGTCCGGTACGCGGTGGTGGCTATCGAATACTTCATCAAGTGGGCAGAGGGAGAACCCTTGGAAACAATCACTTCGAAAAGATTCCTTGACTTCGTGGTCAAAAGCATTATCTGCCGGTTCGGGCTGCCAAAGAAGATCGTATCTGACAATGGAATGCAGTTCGACAACGACCTCTTCACCGAATTCTGTGAGAGGCACGGCATTGTAAAAAGCTTCTCCACCGTGGCCTACCCCAGGCAAATGGGCAAGTCGAGGCCGTCAATAAGACGCTATAGGAGAGCCTTAGGAAAAGACTGGACGAAGCCAAGGGGGTCTGGCCAGAACAGCTTCCCCAGGTACAGTGGGCATACCGGACCTCGCATCGAACGCCGACAGGTCATACTCCTTTCTCCCTAGCTTTCGGGAGTGAGGCAGTCCTTCCTGTCGAAGAAAATGTAGCCTCGCATAGAGTCTAGGCATATGACCAGGACCGCAATCACGAATTGCTCTGCCCGTCCCTCGACCTAATTGATGAAAGACGAGAAGATTCACAGCTCCAGCTCGCGCACTATCAGCAAAAGATCACTCATTATTTCAACTCAAAGGTCAGAAAGCGTGCCGTTAGCATTGGCAACCTGGTCCTCAGGAGAGTCTTCTTAGCCAGTAAAGACCCCAAAGACGGAGTATTGGGACCGAACTGGGAAGGGCCCTACCAAATAACCGAGGTCATAAAAGAAGGAACCTACAAGTTAGCTCGGCTTAATGGAGAAGCAGTCCCACGAACTTGGAACGCTATCCATTTGAAGAAATATTATCAATGATACCTTTGTAAGGCTTAATCAGAAAGGCCGTCTTTTGTTTATAAAGTAATGAGAATTAAATCTTTTTACATTATTGTGTATATTTGTGGATGTAAAGTCAAGTAACCACGAAAGACCCTTCCCTAGTTACTTGGGGGGCATATGCCCTGGATATAACCACGCCGTCCTAAAAATCTTAGAAGTTCATTCACATTGGTTGATCGATGTTTTTCTTGAAAAGCACGAGATATCGATAAAGGATTAACGTGAACTAAGTTATATCCTGGATATAACCAGGCCATCCTGAAAAACTTAGAAGTTAATTCAAATTGGTTGATCGATGTTTTTCTTAAAATGCACGAGATATTAATAAATTGTTAACGGAAACTAAGTTTTCAAATTAACGTCCTGGATGTAACCAGGTCCTAAAACTTAGAAGTTAATTCAAAAAAATTTATCGTCGTTTTTCTTAAAAAGCACGAGATATTAATAAAGAGTTAACGCGAACTAAGTTTTCAAATTAACGTCCTGGATGTAACCAGGTCCTAAAAATTAGAAGTTAATTCAAATTGATTGATCATCATTTTTCTTAAAAAGCACGAGATATTAATAAAGAATTAACGTGAAGTAAGTTTTCAAATTAACGTCCTGGATGTAACCAGGTCCTAAAACTTAGAAGTTAATTCAAATTGATTGATCGTAGTTTTTCTTAAAAAGCACGAGATATTAATAAAAAATTGACGCAAACTGAGTTCTTAGAGGCAAAAAGATGTAAATCAATTAAAAATAAAGTTGATAAAACCAATTGTCTCGAGGTTAAAAAACCTCATAATGTAAAGTTACAAAAAAAAAAAAAATTGTGTAAATGGTAAAAAGAAGAGAGAAGTTCTATGCCCCGCTAGGCTGCTCCGATGAGGTCACCACCTCGCCCTCATACTCGGTGGCTGTGGAAGTCTCCCCGGTCTCGGAGGGCGCCTCTTGCTGAAGGTGAGCTTTGAACTTCTCCAGGAAGGACTCCCACGCGTCCGACCCCAGAAAGGAGAAGTCACCATCTAGGTTGAAGACCCAGCAGTGGTACAACATAGCCTCCATGGAGGAGCTGGAAGCTGCCCTCTCCGCCGCCAAGGCAGCCTTGGCCTCCTCTGCCTCAAATTTTGCGGCGTCCAGTGCGGCTCGGGCAGCCCTGGCCTCCTCGAGCTCAATCTTCGCAGCGGCTAAGGCGACCTTGGTGGCCTCGGCCTCCTGCAGCTTGGTCCTGAAGGCCTCCAGCTCGGTTCGCGTAGTTTCCAGGGCTACCTTGGCATCCCTTTCCTGTTGTTGAGCCGTCGCGAGGGTGAGCTGAGCAGCTTGGTGCTCGCCTCTGATCTCTTCGATCCTGGCCTTAGACCGAGATATGCTCCGGTGGAGGGCCAAAGCACCCTACAAGACCAAAAGATTATAAGGCAACTGCCTTAGGGGAAAAAAAAACATATGATGCATACAAACAAGGAGTGCCAATGGCAAGGCCAACTTACCGTGAGAGTCATTCCCAATGAAGACTCCATCACATTCTCCGGGCTCCTTGTCTAAATCTCCCGCAGGTCCCTCGCGGAGGCATTGTAACAATGGTCCACCATATAGGTCGCGGTCTCGTAGACCGTCCCCCTGGAGACGTCGGGGATTTTCTCTAAGGCCTAGGAGTTGACCGGAACGTGCACCTCGGGGGTAGTGGTTGGCAAGGTCCCGGGGGGCACCTCCGTTTCCTGAACAGAGGTGGGAGCTCGCGGAGGAGGCGGGGCAATCTTCTCCAGTGCAGGAGGGGGTGAAGGAACTTTCTCCTGAGCTGTCAGGGCTTGGTTTTTCCCCTTTGCAGGGGACTTAGAGGTAGTCCCAATGGCTTTCTTCGCCATCCGAAGCTTTTTCATCATGGGCACGGAAGCCTCGGAGGAAGGGTTCCCTCCAGGGAACATAGCTCGCAAATCATTGTTCCCGGGCTGAGACATCTCCTCTGTCGGAGCAAAGACAAAGCATTAATATACATGTAAAAATATTTATGAAAAACAAAAATAAAAGGGAAAACAGAGCTCAAGTATGTATTGAAAGGGATCCTACCCTCCGAGCTAGAGGAGGAATCTATGGTCACGACCACCGGCCCTGGAGCTGTAGCAGGGGAGTCTAAGATAACGACTTCGCTGGCTGGAAGAGGCTCTGGGTCTGAATCTGGCTCGGGACTAGACTCTTCTACGTACTGCCTAAGACCCGGAGCTACTACACCCTCCAGGAGGGAGGGCCACGACCTAAGATTGGTCCCATATTCCTCAAAGAAGGCTGACCTAAAGGCTAGGGTGTTGTCTACTACTACCGTTTCCCTAGGGCGACCCATTTCGTTACGCAGCACGAGCTAGTCAACGCACTGGAGTAAAGTAATGTTGCGGTCTGGGTTTGTTCGGTGGCGGTGGACGATTTGGTCGGGATTAAACCTAGCAAGCCTTAGGTCTGCAGTGGCCCTATCTAAATCCCTAAACAGATAAGGATTACCTTGGCCGGAGGGGCCGGCTGCTGCCCCGGACTGGGCCCTCTCCACGTTTGTTTCTTGGGCGACCTCTAATGCCCGCTTATGCCGCACGAGGGGCACCTCGTCCTCCTCGTCCTCTTCCTCTCCCGCGGCCTCCTCCTCGGGGATAGGCACCATCTCGCGATCTGGAGGGAGACCCCGCGGTCTCCTCAAGGCCAAAGTCTGGCCTTGAGAGATTAGCTTGCACGCCAGCATCGTCTCGTTGGACACGAGCTGGCGATAGTTCTTTTCACTTGGGGGCAGCCCCGCCAATGTCTCGTATTGACCCCCAAGGGTCACGGACTTGGTTGTCCTCGCGAAAAGGGCTGCATGATTGTTTCTAAGTCAGGAACGAATAAAAGAGGCTAATCAATGAATCAACTTACGAGCTAAGAGTGGAAGGTACTTACGAGGACGGTTGAAATAGTGGTGTTCGCTGTTGCGAAACCCCTTGGACATGAAGAACTGGTCTTTAAAGTCGTTGGGGTGACTGGGCAGCTCGATGACCGCAGCCGTATTTGGAAAACGGGTCAGATAGTAGAACCTGTCGCCTCGCCCCCACTGCTCCGGGCTGGCCTTGAGGCAGAGAAAGTAGAGGATGTCCGCCGGTGTGGGGACCTCCCATTCCTGCTTCACGAATAAGTATTTCAGCCCCGCTAACAAACGATATGAGTTAGGGGGGAGCTGGAAAGGAGCCAGCTTCACGTAATTTAGAAAATCAGCGAAGTAGTGGTCCAGCGAGAGGAAGGCCCCAGCCTTGAGGTGCTCGTCGCTCCACGCGGCGCGCAGCTCCGCTCACCTTCAAGGGGAGGTTGGGCGTCTAGGGCGCTCCTCCCAATCACAATGTTGTGGTAAAGGAATATTTTATTCACTTTCCCCTGGCTGGTGACTTTCGAGACGATCCTCTCGACCTCGAAGAAAGCATCGGGCCCCACCTCGAGCTCCTGCTCCATGGCTGGACTGAAGGTGGGGATTGGGGAGTCTATGACCACCTCCTTCCCTTTGTTGGATTGCTGGGAAGACGAGCTGCCATCACTCTTCTTGGATGCGGTTTTCTTTGGTCCCATATAGTCGCCTAACGAACAAAAGAAGAAAATTTAGAAAGGGCGACCTAAGCATAAGAAAGAATCTAACTCAAAGTGTTTCCTTTACACGGGCTGAGGTAATCTCAGCCCGTGGAGAGTGAGACCACGTGGTTTTATGAACACGCGCCTGTGCCCCCAACGGGTCCCCGATTACTCGGAATCCGTGTGTCAGGAGGGTCAGAGTAAAAGTTTTCCTTGGAAGGAAGTTTTAGTAGGCAAATAGTGCAAAACCGCTTGTGAAGCCTGTCCCCTAAGCTACTCGGTTTTGCACCCTGAAAACTGGTTATTTCAAAGAGGCATACAAGAATTCTACCCAGAAAATTCCCCCAGAAAGTGTACCCTATGAGTCATGCTCCGAAATTGTTTTTTCTACGGTCGATGCCCTAGGATGCAAACCTACGCATATCATACCAACAAAAAACTAGCACAATACTGCATGCGACTACAGAAACAATTTACCTAAGCAATAGTGAAGGAAAAAATTTAAAAGCATGCACAAACGAAGGACTTACAGAATGTTTTGCTATGGTGAGGCTAAAAGGGTCGTCTGGGTTGGAATCCTGCTGGGATTGCTGGTACCGGAGTCTCGAAGGAGTTCTCGTGCCTAAATTTCTGGAACGTTGGGAACAGTGACCGGAAGAAAGAGAGGGTTTTTTGAGACTGAGAAGAAAGAAGAAGATGAAGAAAATGGGAAATTTTTCAAATGAACGGGTAGCCCATGCGAAAGGTGGCCACCCCTTTTATATACGTAAAAGGCCAAATGAGGAGGGCTGTTGGATTGCCTTGATGTAGGATACGAGGATCACTACTCGAAAGGCGGAATGACGGCCAAGTATAGGCTAGGCCATTTAATGCGGTTCTCGGAAGACGTACCGTCACCAACCACGATGCTCCACGTATTCGATACCAGCGGAATATGAAGAGTCCACAAAGAAGCCTAAAAGCCCCCACTGTGGCCCCAGGTGATGTCATGCGCCATAAGCAGGGGCTTGGGGGGCAAATGTACGCCCTAATTATCCACGGGCTATTAGCGAGCTGAGAGATGGCATAATTATATCAGCCACGTGGATGCCACATATATGGAACTGCTGTGACCAGGTCCTACCTCTTTAGCTCGAGGTAACCAAAGTCTCTATAAGATTACTAAGGGGTCGGGTTAGAAGTATGGACACCACGGGCTAAGAATACATCAAGCTCGAGGTACGAGCTTGAGTTGACACCTCTGACCTCTTATAAAGTCAACCACGCAATGTAAACGTGCATATATCAGACATCACGTGTCTGGTATATCCCTGAATTCTCGGACATGCAGCATAAACGTGCGTGTTCAGGCACCCACGACTGGGTTGGGCCGTTCGGCCCATTACCCCCTTACCTATTGATTAGACCACACTTCATTTGTCAGGTTTTAGGAATTAATCATGAATGTCACAGAAGTGATATGATGGGTAAGAAGGTCACTGGATGACCCCCCTTTGCCAACCCCCAGGTGCCCTCTCCCTTTAAATATGGAGATCCTAGGAGTTGCAAAGGGTTGGATTCTATTTTGTAAAGAAATACCCTGTAAAGCATATCAGAAAAACACCAATAATATTGGCTGGTGGACTAGAATGATTTTAACCTTTGAACCACCTAAAAAAGTATTCGTTTCATCATTTTATTTTAAGATCATTCATCTATTACGGTTCATTACTTAACACTAATCCCACTCTTTATTCTGTTAATTATCTGTGGGCGAAGAACCGTGTCAACAATTTTATTTAAAGAGTATAATAAAGTGATAAAATAAAGGTTTATTTTTTAACTCTATGTTTTGACTTATTACTGGTTTGGACCCTATGTTTTAACAAATTACTATTTGGACCCTGTATTTTGTAAAATAGCTCCTAAATCTGATTTTGTTCAAAGTTTTTTGAATTAAAATCACAAATAATTCACTAAACTAACAATTTATTCAACAAAAGTACAATAATTTTGTCTAATAAATATGTTGTCATATTCAATATTTTATTCATCAAAATAGAGTTTAGGGGTCGATTTAAACCATTTTACAAAACACGGGTCCAAAAAGGTTTAAACCCTATAAATAAAAGATAAAAATAAGATTGAAAAGCCCATGTTCCTTTGAGCTACATGGTGGACTGCCTAACACAGTCCAATTAGACTATGATGGGCACCCAAGGTTTGTTGCAAGATGGACAGGGTTTTCCTTGACTTTCCTTCACATTTGTTCTATAAATAGAACATTATGTGAGACGGGTTAGTGTAAGATTTTCTTAGAGAAGAAAAACACTTTCACTTTGCTTATTTCCCTTGTGTTCATGCCAACCCCAAGGAAGCACACTTCCTTTGTGTGTTTGATTTCTACATCACACAAAGGATACACACTCTCATGAGTTGAGACACCAAAGTGTGTATGGAAAATCATCATTGACAAAGGAGACCACTTATCATCTTTGTATTGTGCAAGTCATAGTTTGAAAGACAAGTGGTCAAGAAGTTGTTTCTACACTTTTGGAGCCACACACATATGAGAGTTCAGGCTTTGGATCTACACTTCAAGAGGTAAAAATATAATCCATGCTCTATAATATTTTCAATAGATCCACATACATGAGATGATCCCATTCTAGTTATGGTTGCTATAGTGAGAATTATCTCATAATTGAAGAATCTGTTTATTTAAATTTTTTGTAACATGAGATGTCACATTTTCACTGCAGTCACATACATGTAATCAAAAACTAATAGAAGGGAAGGATCAAACCTTTTGTAAGAAAACAAGACAACATGACCATGTTGCTGAAAAATTTGACACAAGGGTCTAAGTTGGCTAGTCTACCATCTGGACCACGACTAGATTGGCCACCTCTTGAGTAATTTGGACGATTTGACTTGTTGAATTGATGTGGAGTTTTATAGACAATGTTAGCAGAAATTGAGGAGTTGTCATCTATGGAGACTTGTTGTTCAAGCTTATTTTCATGAGAAAAAAGCCAGCTAGTGACGTCTTCAGAAGATGGTGGAGATTTCTTGGACATGATTGAAATGATCAGATCTAAGACATAAGTTCAGGGGAGCAGGAGAATTTAATCGAGCTGAGAATGAGATAATATTTACTTATCCAAGAAACAAAATTTGCATCAAGGCTCCGGGTTTTTGGGAGCATTTGAGGCGAATGATAACAATGTCATCAAGAAAGTATTCAATGGTGTTAGCAAATGTCAAGTTTTCCATTTGTGTATGCCATAGAAAGAAATTGGTGTTTTCGAATTTAATAGGGAACATGTTATTAAGAGCATGAGAAAGAACAACATATTGTTGTTACTATAATGGAAGTTTAAGAGGTATCTGTGTGGAAAAAGGATTTGAAGCAGACGAGGTAGTAGCAGATCCCGTCAGAGAAGACGCATGGAAAACAAAAGTGAAAGAATTAAAAAGGAAAAATGATGACTGAAACATTGCATCAGCTTGGCACTGACACCGATGTTGTTGACCAAATTTATCCATTAGCATCAGTTTTAATAGCGCTGGTGCACTAGCCGACGCTATTAATAAAACCATTAGTCTTTGTTTTAAATTGACTCTAATAGGCTTATTTTTTTCTTCAGAAAAAGGTAAAAGACTGATAAAATAGTCTAAAACCCTTTAACCTAACACCTCTCACTATCTCTTTCTCACTCTCTCTAATTACCTAGTTCCACCTCATCTCACCATCTCAGCCTCTCTCAATCTCTATCTCGCACCCTTTCAATCTCAATCACCCTTTGTCTTTCACCGATGGCCTCTCTCTCTCTCTCACCGTCAGACACTCTCTCTCATGGTTTCTTTCTTGCTCGCAAGGAGCTCAAAATCAATGGTGGCGCATAAGGGTTTATGGGTCCGTCGTAGTGCTTATGATGGTGGTGGTTCAAGGTTCGCGCAAGCTCGACATCTACGGTTAAATCATTATCTCTCACTTTCTCCCTCCAGTTGTAATATCATGTGTACTTTTTTATTTTAATTTAATGCTTGAGGAATTATTTTTGATAATTAAAATAATAAAGAGAATATTATTTTAATTAAAGATAATGATGAGTGGATCACTTAGATATAATTTTTGAGGACTTTAGACTAAAAATAAATATAAGTGGAATTTTTTTTTTCAAATAAGAATATGGTTTTGGGGTATATCTCACTACTAGGGCCCTATAATAATTTTAAAAAAATTATTGGGCTATCATATATGAATTTTTGGAGACCTTTAGACTATGATTTTATGTGTTGAAGATGCACATTAATCATATAAATATTATGGACTATAGTTTATTGTGTAGCTGAAATTATGTGACTACATTGAGGATTAGACTATATAGTTTTAAGCTTAAGATTATTTGATGACATAATAGCTCATTACCGGAGATAATAGATAGTTATTGGTGGTTATTTGTAATTAAGTGGTGATTTAATGGTCTAAAATTGGATTCAAGTAATTAAACACATGCTTAATGCTTAAAAAGGGTGGGTTGCGGCCTTAAGGAAAAATAGAGAGAAATGGGGGCTTATTTGAATTAGGTGGTTATTAAGCTTAATAAAGAAATTTTGGGCAGTAACTAAGTCATTTCCTTCAGTCCCATTTTTTTAATTTGAGGGAAAGAAGAAGAAGAAGAAGAAGAAGAACAAGAAGAAGAAGAAGAAAAGAGAATGGCCTAGACTAAACAACATTAAGGATAAGTTTTGATTATTTCTTTTGGTAGTTTTTGGCCATGAATGAGTTCTTAAGAGATCCATATAGTGTTTCTAGAATTTAGAAGCCAAAAGAAGAGGAAGAACACCAAGGTTTCGGCTATTAAAGGTAAAGATGTGTTCTTGAGTTTTCTTCTATTTTTGATGAATTATCTATGATATTGAAGTTAGTTTTAAGTTTTGTTTAATTTAAGTGTTTAAGAAATGATGATTGTATGTTAGAGTGTATTAGATCAAGGATTTGATGAGGATCTTGGGGTTGTTACCAAAAGCTTAAAGGTAGTTATCATGCATGATATAACCATTGACCCTAGTGGTGGTGGATAGTTCTTGAGGATGGGTCAGAGTGCAAGCGCCCCAACCATGTAAGTCTGTGTTCGGACATGGAGAAGCACGAACCTCTTTTTGGCTTTGGTACGTCCTTGAGTAGTTAAGAATAACCACCACCATGGTGATTATGGTGGTGGTGGCTATGACCCATTCTAGCGATGATGAGAGAGAAGATGCAGCGCACCAATTTTTTTTATTTGAATTAATTTTGTGATTTATTTTATTTTTAATTGTTAAATATTAGAAAATTATTTTTAATTGTTTGAATTGTTTGGTAGAAATTATGTGAATTTAATTTGTTAATTTTTTTATTTAAATATTTTAACTTGCAAGTTCAGGAGTTTTTGTTATATGCACCAAGGTGCGTGATTAGTAGAGATGCACGAGCACTTGTGTGTGTGCATGCGCATGGTTGCATGGTGAGCATGCAATAGTTTTCCTATGCATAATTTTCTTTTTATTTTATTTATTTAAGAAAATAAAAAGGAAAGAACTAGAGAGATAGGGGCGTGAGCATTAGAAGTGGGAAACCTCTTCTAGTTGATTATTTATTTTATTATATTTTTCCTTGGTGGAAATTAGAGTTAAGTAGATAAGGAGACAAATTGGGTTAGGTAACACTTGATGATTGATCTAAACACAAAAAAGAAGGATTGAGAGGAGAGGATGCGATTTGGCTCTATGTGGCTGTGTATAGAGAGGAAGAGAGAGGCAATGGGTGCTCGGTCAAGTTAGTGTGAATGCATAGGGAGGTTTCCATTCTAGGACAATCCAATCAAGTCATAATTGTCAATTTCATGGATTTTGGGAGAGGGCATTGGGAAAATATTGAAGCTAATTTTGGGCAAGTGAGTCAAGGGGTTTAACTAGGTTCAGAAGAGAAACAAGTGAGTTTTGGGAGGTTCATTTGTGGTGGATGCCGAATTCTAGAGAGAGAAGGAATAGAGAAGTGCTCGTGAGGCTAGAAGAAGAGGAAAAGAAGAAGGAAGAAGGAAGGGCTTAGGGTTCGAAATCCCTAGGGTAAGTACTTGGTTCATAGTGGTTTTGCTTTTGCTTTTGATTTATTCCTCTAAGTATGTTTCTTCTTGTCATTGCTAAGTCTCTCTATTTCTCCTTGCTTGTGGTTCGAATATGGTGATAGAGTATTCAAGGTGATTATACTCTAGAGTTCTTGTCACTCTTGTATTCTTGACTCAACAATCAAGACTGGTAATGGATTCTCTCTCATTTTGATTGATTTTGTGTTGATCTTGGATTTTGGCTTTGAAGTATGGATTGATATGAAATTTCTAGCCTTGTGGTGGTTTTGTTGTATTTTGATTCTTCTTATGCTTTGATGGTTGTTGAAGAGAGGAGACATGATCACGATATGAGGGTTTTTGGATAGTGTATAGTCGGCCTAATGCATGTTTTGGGGCTCTTGTTATTGAGTCTTTTGATTGATAAACATGCTTATCAAAGTAGGCATATGCTTTTATGTATTATAGATCAAGGCATGTTAGGGTTTTGTATGTGTGGTGCTTACGTTTTTGGTAACATAGGGTGCTTATGTATAGTGCTATTATTGTTTCATGTATGTTCATTATTTTGAAAGTAGAAACATGTTAGGACTTCTTACCTTTTTGCATGTTTGATTATCTTAGAAATATGCTAGGATTTGTCTTTGAGTTTTGGAAACTATAAGTATTTGAAACATGTTGTGTAATTTTTGACATAGACATAATTCTTGAATGATGAGTTTATATTGTTCCTTGTGAGTAATATTAAAAATATTGATTTGGAATAGGTTTATTGGTATTATTTTCATGACTTGTGCCATGAAGTTTTCGGCCTTGTGAGTGTGATTTAAGATGAGTTAATTGTTTGTTGCATGCTAGTGGTAATATTAAAATATATAAAAAAGGGTATAAAACATGCAAGGTTAATGATTAAACATAATTAAGAACATATTTAAGCAAATGTATGCTTGCTGAATTTTGTTAACTCTCAATTGGTAAATTGTAAATTAATTTGTAAGAAAGCAAGCTATGACTTAAAATGCATATTTTAAAACCAAGACAACAAAAAGAGTGATTTTTCACATGTTAATAATGTATTTTCTTAATTCAAAAGCATGCAATTTTTTTATATTTATTTTGTGAAGGAATATAGTTTTAATTCAATTATGTGAATTTAATTAAATAAAATGTTGTTGATATTGGTTAAATATAATGGTTAAGATGTTTACACGTTGAGCTGCAAAACACTTAACGATTTTCACTTAAAGAGAAGTAAAAACATGAGATTGTGTAGAAGGTATCTAAAAGTGACTTTATGGGTCTAAAGTGATACAATGAGGTATCCAAACATTCTCAAAACGTTTGGTAGAATTTGGAGCAATTTTAGGGCCATTGGAGGGGTCCAAAGTCAGAGAGGGTGGCAATGTGTCGCTCCCTAAGTGGCGCAGTATCACCAAAATGAGAAGGGTTGAAAAACCCTAGGAGGCTATGCATCGCCTGCTAGTAGGCGACATATCGCCTAAGTGGTCTTTTAAGGTCGTACAGTTTACGTAAAATGCTCCAAATGATGTGTTGTAAATGCTCTAATCCTATTGGTTACACTAATGATGATGCCTACACTATACATATGGGTTATTAGAGTTGAAAAGTCTTGATCTAACTTTCCAACTCTCTCTCTAACCTCATTCTCTCTCTAGCTTTCTAAGACCAAGGTTTTCTCCAAGAAACTCATCAAGCATTGCTTTAATTGCATGAGTTTTAAGGCTTGTTCAATCCCAAATCTAATTCTACTAAGTTGAAGCTACAAGAAATTGGGAAGACTTGGAATAGAGATTTTGGACAACAATATCATTATTGTGTATAAGCCTTAGAAGTTCCCCAAGTTTGAAGATTCAAGTTGCTCAATAGAAAGGTTGTATCTCTCTAACCTTAATTTTGTATTTTGTAATTATATTATGTTTTAGTATTGATGATTAAATGTATCTAATTTCATCTAACATCATTTAATCATTTAGTTTCTTATATTCAAGATTAACATTCTTATCATGAACATGTTTATTTGATTATCAAGAATGGCATTCATACTTTGATGAAGAATCTTGATTAATATATAGGGTTTGGAATATTGCATTATTATCATTATTCATTGTTGATTAGCAAAGTGTAAAGTCATTATTCCCAACAATCAAAATCTCTATTTCTAATTACTTTCAATTTTGTGTTTTGTATTATCAACAATGAGGGAAATCGGCTCATCTTCTACAACCTTCAAATCCTTGTTTCAAGATTTGGTTTGTGTTGGACACATAACCATGAAAGATCAAAGAAAGTTCTATTTGGAAATGCTCTACATGAATGTGGATATGGATTCAAAGTCTTCATCAACAAAGGATGAGACAATTCAATGGCATTACATGCTTAAGGAGATTGGTATCATGAAATTCCTTATTTCTAAATGTGTAGATTTCATGAATTTGAATGAAATGTGTTTGTTGCCATATTTTTGTGAGTTTGAGATCATTTTTTATATTAAGAGTACAATGGTGAATATTAATAAACAATTCAAGGGTTACTGTTTTACTTGTTTTGTTTGTAAAGTTATTGATCATCATGTGAGATATGGTAATTGTAAAATTAACTATAATAAGATTGGGGTCAATACAATTGATGATGAGATCTTTGTAACCTTAATTGAATTTAATGCATTCGATGAGGAATGAATGATAACCTTGAAGATAGTTGACATGTTTCATGCATGTAGTGATGTGACTAATGCAACCTTATGAGAAGGTGAACATGTCAATGCAATTGATGATGAGATCATTGCAAAAGAAAGTGAAGATGTTAAGGTCAATGCATTTGATGTTGAGATCATTGCAAACCTAAGTAAAGATACCATGGCCAATGCATTTGATGTTAAGATCATTGCAACCATGAGTGAAGTTAATGCAACCCAAGGAAAGGTACAAGGATGGTGGTATGATACTTGTGCCACCATTCATGCAACCTACAATAAGACTCTTTTCAAAACCTTTGAAAGTGCAAAGGTGGGCTTGAAGTCCAAATGGGAAATGAAAAGAGATTCAAGGTACTTGGAAGGGGTTGCATTGATGTGACCCTAATTAATGTTTTCTATGTTCCCTATATGACTAGAAACATTACGAGTGGAAGTATATTGAATAAATCCAATATCAAAATGAAGTTTGAATTCGGTAAACTCACTTTGACTAAGTTGGACACTTTTGTGGGAAAAGGTTATACATGTGATGGAATGATCAAACTTTGTGCTCTTGATAGTGACTATAATGATATGACATTTAAATCTTCCAATGTGAATAATTCTAATTATATTACTTTGTGGCATAATAGACTTTCTCATATAGGTTATAGCACAATTAAAAAAGAGTTGTTACATGTGGATTAATTCATTGTGAAGGAGCATGATAAATGTGAATTATGTGTGAAATCTAAAATGGTAAAGAAACCTTTTTCAAGTGTTGATAGATGTCCAAACTTACTAGATTTAATACATAGTGATTTATGTGAATTGAATGACATGTTGACTGGAGGAAATAGATACTTCATGACTCTTATAGATGATTGGTCTAGGTATACTTATGTGTATTTACTTAAGAGTAAGGATGAGGCAATTAATGCATTTAAAATCTATTAATCTGAAGAAAATCAATTGGAAAAGAAAATAAATGTATCGCCCTGGATAGTCAAGACCATTACACTATGTATTTTAAATAGTGGACAACTTGCTAATCAAGTCGTTTGGACATAAACATGTTACTAAAGTCAACAAACGAGTTAGGGTTAAAAGATTTTGATCACAAAATAGTTGACTTTTATTAAAATAAGAGTTGGTCCATGGGATCCCAAAATAATGTTTACAAGGCAATTACAACCCTTAAAAACTAAATACAACTGAAGCCAGCTTAAGTGGAAAAATATAATTTTGGCTCTAGTTCCTGTCAATCCCTCGGTCATGGCAGTCAAGCAGCTGCTGATGTACACACCGCCCCCAAAGCTCTCCAACTCACAGCTGGTCTAGCATTTCCTTTCCCTTACATGCACCACATAACACTCGTGAGCCAAGGCTCAACAAAAAAACTTAATTCAACAAGCACAAATAAGCAACAGTATATGCACCGTAAAACTTAGACCAATAAGCTCAATCAATAGTAGGATGCAAGCCATAAGCTTAACAATAATATTCAGCTCATCAAACACACAAACCAACCACATTAATCAATACAATTAGCGCAATTCTGTTTATTGTATAATATTCAAGCCCGACACCCTTAGGCCGAGTCCTCTAGTCTTATAGCCAACCTCAGCACCCTTAGGCCGAGCTGCATTCCGCACAGTTGCTATCGGCCCCCGACACCCTTAGGCTGGACTTTAAACAAATATAATCACAAATGCACGTTGCACAAGAAGCAGTCAAGGTAGCTTATACAAGCATGCCTACCCTGATATTCTCAGATACAGATATATTCATAATCATAATATGTTCATTAACAGGAGTCCAAGCCCCATCCAAAACCCGGGTGCAGTTTTCTTACCTCGAATTCCGAGTTGAAGGTGTAGAGCGGTCTCGAGCACGATCCTCAATAACGAGCCTTAACGGTAACCCTAGTCACAAAGTAATAAGGGATAACTATTGAAACCTAAACCAAATAAAAGCTTTACAATAGCATACTAGCCTCCAGGAACTAGAATTCCAGTAAATCAGGTAGTAGAATCCTTCCCGAGCACTTAGATTTGAGTTCCAGAGCCCAAAAACCCTATTTGGTTGATATTCCCTATTTGAGTCGCGACCTCCCTTAGAGGCGCCATCCCTCCTTAAGTCAAAGAGAAATCTTGGGCAAACTCTGGACACGTGCTGTGGTGCGCTCTGCTTAGTGCCGCGACACTAAGGCAATTCAGTGAATCCCCTTAGGCCTCTGGGTTCATGCGGGCCATGATGCCCAAGAAGTGTGCCGCGACGTAACCCCACGAACCCTTCAACACTTTCCTTGCAATTTCTCCGAGCCAAAACCCATAAAATCAGTCCCCAAACCTCAATGAAGCTCATAATTAAGTCCCAATCTCATCACAACACAATATAACCAATATATAACCATTAATAACTAAGCTAAAACCTCAACATAACTTAAAATCCCAATCCTTGAGTGCAAAACTCTAGAACACCCGAAAACAAAATAAAACCCAATTAAAACCAAATTCAAAGCTTACCTCAACTTGTAATCATGACCCCTGAGCCACACCCGAACCAATCACAGCCACAAGCTTCAATTCAATGCAAGCTCCTCCAAAATTCAGTGATTTTGCACAAGGCAAGGGAGAGAAAAGAGAGAAAATGTGAGGGAGAGGAGTGTGGTCTGCTGAGTGTTTCCTTAGTTACTTTTGTAAGCTTCTAGTCTAACTAAATCCAACTAAGGCTAGGAAAAGACCCCAATGCCCCTAACCCAAGTGATTTCTCTTTAATGTCCCCAAGGGCCTTATGGTCATTTTCTCCGTTTCCCACTAATTCCTCGAGTAGTCCTACAAAGTCCCAATTAATCCCAACATACCCAACTGGCAACCAAATAATTGTCTGTTAACCAATAAATCCCAAATACGCACTAAGTCCCCAAAATACCCCTAGGCTCACCCCGAGCCGGATATTGGACCCCGTTGTGAATATCCCGCTAATCCGTTATACAGGATCACCTCGAGCCAAATACTACAAATTTATTCACATAATAATGTGATCTCAATCATTTAACACATAATCATATTTATGCCCTCAACAGGCCAAAATTACAAATATGCCCTTGTTAACAAGAACGGGCCCACATGCATATTTAATTCTCGTAAACATGCATATATAGTCATATTATCATAAAAATCATGTATGCCACATAGTCACACATTTAATAAATTAATTTCACACATATATCCAATTATGCCCTCCTGACACGCTAATCAAGGCACTAAACTTTATTAGCATTTTTGGGACGTTACAATAAAGGCTCTTTGAAGTGATCGAGGTGGTGAATACTTTTCAAATGATTTTAATGTGTTTTGTGAAAAACATGGCATTATACATGAATGCACTGCACCATACACTCAACAACAAAATGGAATAGTTTTCAGAAAGAATAGGACTTATCTTGAGATGATTAACTCTATGCTTTTAAATGCTAAATTGTGTTATAATTTGTGGGGTGAAGCTTTGCTTGTTGTGTGTCATATATTGAATCGAATTTCAATGAGAAAGAACAATGTGTCTCCATATGAGTTATGGAGAGGAAATAAGCCTAACTTAGGCTTTCTTAAAGTGTGGGGGTGCCTTGCTTATTGCCAAAGCACGGAGCCTAAAAGGACCAAGCTAGGTCCAAGGGCTATAAAATGTGCATTTGTTGGCTATGCTTCAAATAGCAAGACCTATAGGCTATTAGACTTGGAGTACAATGTGATAATTGAATCAAGTGAATTGGAGTTCCTTGAGAATATATTATATTGTGATATCAATTCTCAAGAACCCACAAGTGTTGGAGAATCTCTTAAAGAGAAAGATCCAAAGGTTGATGAGCAACCTGTATTGCCTCAGAGAAGCCAAAGGTTTAAATATTTGGGATCAAATTAGACATGTTCTCAAGTGGAGACATAGAGAAGGTCTTATCAGCTTATGTTTTACTGGTTACCTCAAGATGTGACATGGACAATAGAGGTGCCATGATCACAAAGAGTATTTTTATGATGTGTGGTTGTGATGTATGACTATGATTATAGGCCATGATTACGAAGATGATATATTTTTCCCTCATTTACGATACATGTTCTTCTTGCGTTTTCTTTGATATTGTTGTATTTCCTTACTGGGCTTTTAACTCACCCCCTTAATTCCCTCCTTTCATGTAAACAATAGGGTTTCTCCTTGGCACGTGCAGTGATGTGGGGAGCTCCAACGTTTAAGTATGTATGGTGTGGGGTATCCTATGAATGAACAACGATCAAGATGAGCACCAAGAATAAAAGAACCTATGTTATGATTTTTATTTCAATTATGTCAGTGGGACTTAAATTTTTATTTTATTTCTTAATATTGCATAAAGTCACATTATTTTATTTTTCAACTATTGGGCCCAATATGCATGTTTTACCAAGGCCCCACTGAGTTTTTCCTTAAAGTGGTATTATTCTGATAACTATGAGTTGAGCGACATTTTTATAAAATAATAAAATTAGGGCGTGCTTTACAGAAGGGCTCTAGTAGCGCCTTTGTAAAGACCTTGTAGTCGAGACATGCATGGGCCATTTACATAGGGTACATGCACACCTAAAGGACCCAAAATGGTATGGGACCCAAGACTCAGAAATTTATGAGTTAGGCTCGAGTTTTAAGTTTGAAGGCTAAAGAAAATAGTTTCAAGGCTTAGAAAATATTTATGACTAAGTTATGAATTAAGGGCCCAAATTGTGTAAGGGCTTGGGATTTAGGCTCGAGGCTCGAGAATTTGTATTTTGAGATATACTTGGAGTTTCGACTTGAAATTTTAGACTTATATTAAGAACAAATTATTATTGAGGATAATAATTGTCTAAGTTCAATTCAGGTTTTCTAGAGAGGTATTTTGGTCATTTTACTCTAGGGACTCGGGTTTGAGCCAAGTGTTAGGAATGGGATTTTGGGATAGGATTTTCTTAAAGTCTTTTCTTAAGAGACTTAGTAAGAGCCTAAACTAAGTTATTTGTTCTATTTTGGAATTATAGGACTTGCAAGTGATCATCACTCAAAAAGGGAAGTTCCAATGCTAAGGACTTGAGGTAAGGAAGTGTGCACTTGAGTAACTTTAGATATGTAGAAATAAGTGTTTACTATGCTTTGTATGCTACTAGAAATTTTTATAGGACTCGATATGTGACTTATATGATCTAATGAATCAAATGTTGAGTATGTTGCAAGCGACGAATGCAATGTTGTGAATACTTGCTATGATGAGTGCAATATGTTGTTTTGAGCATGCTAAGGATTTTTTAGATGTGGTTACCCATCTAGTTGTACTTTGGGTAAGCTCAATGTACATGAACATCATCATGGAAAGAGCGGAGCTGCCACTCATGTACAACCGGTGTTATTTTTCTGACCGCGGAGGTCTTTAGGCTGATCACCTACCATATTATGCTGATGACAATGGATTGGTTGAGATACGTTTGCCATTTGAATGCAATAACTTCTTGACTTGAGAATGTCTTAAGTGTATTACTATGTTATGAATGATAATGTTAAGCTATGTTAAAAGTATTAATGATTATGCTTTGATGTTTTCCTAGTTGTTTGTTTTGCTTCCTTAGTGGGCTTTATAACTCATACAATTATTTAGTGCGCAAGTAAAGGGTTAATGTCTCGATGCTGGTGGGCTACAGGGATTTCGTCTGAGTATGCATGTTGTGATTAACTGACCAGTAAAGTTGGCAAAGTTTACAAGTCTTCCATAATGAGTCCTTTATACTATTTTAAATTTATTTATTCTTTGAAAGTATACGAGATGACTTGTCTTACAAGCACTACTCTTTATGTATTCAAGATACATTGTTTTTAGTTTAAACTTTTTGGGGTCCCAAGATAATGCATTAACATTTTATTTATGATTTCACTTGTTAAGTAATCATCCATGTAACGCCCCACGTCACTATGGCTACTTCCTGGAATGACGACTGGCCCTACAAACCAACATAATTCTTTCCAGCGTGCTTTGTCCTCACTCGCACACATCCTGGGAAAACTTCCTAGGAGATCACCCATCTTGAGATTACTCCAAGTCAAGCACGCTTAACTTTGGAGTTCTCAAGTGATGGGCTACTGAAAACAAGATGCATCTTCTTTTCAGTAGCCCATCACTTGAGAACTCCAAAGTTAAGCGTGCTTGACCTGGAGTAATCTCAAGATGGGTGACCTCCTGGGAAGTTTTCCCAGGAAGCGTGCGAGTGAGGACAAAGCACGCTGGAAATACTCGTGTTGGTTTGTAGGGCCAGCCATCATTCCAGGAAGCAGACATAGTGATGTGGGGCGTTACAATCCATGTTTTCAAAGTAGGCATCTAACGAACATTTTTAAAATGTTGACTTTTCTAAAGGTGTTGACCACTAGAAAACATTGTTGGGGGAGAGTGAACTTACACAACCTATCTAGATATATTAGAGATGAAACTTATGTTAGTATTTGTTAAATAAATAGTGAAATTAGTTATGTACAAAGAGGTGAAAAATCATAACGATTTCACTAAAGTTAACATGAGTGAGATGACTTTCATTTTAGGCATTTTAAAATTATCTTTTTAGGTCCAAAGTGTTACTTTGGAGTATAGAAGAGTACCTAAAAATTTTGGTGGCACTTTGAGGTGTTTTGTGCCGATTTACGGAGTTAAAATTCAGTGCAACAAGCGTTGCGTCACCTGTTGAGAGGTGTTGCATTGCTTGTTTTTGAATAGCCATGACAAGTGACGCATCACCTGCATGCTGGCAATGCATCACTTGGGAACTCCGTATAGAACTGTACATTTACATGTTTTGGTGATGTAACCCCCAAGATAGCCAAGGCCTTTACACTGCGTATTTTAAATAATGCTACTCTTTAAACGAGTCTGTTATACCCATTTTTGGAGTACCAATTGGGCCAGATCATGCCTAAGGCCCAGTCACTTGTTACTTTGTCTAATTATTGGGCCAAGCCCAATAACTTAAGCCCACTCAAATGTAACCCTAACTCCTCAATATAAATAAGAGGAGTAGGGACCAAGAGGAGGGGCGGAAGCTTTTCGCTGAGAGATCTCTTTATCTTCAATGGAGCCAAATAGCTAAAAGCTAAATACAAATGTAATTCATGACTTGCAAGATCAATGATAGTGACTAAGTGGATGTAGGACATCTTTTTGGGGCTGAACCACTATAAAACTTTCTCTATCCATTATTTCAAGGAACTAGAAACATCTCATATACTTTATTTAGTTCTCACAAATCTTCTCAATATTATTCTTTGGGTGTTAGACGAGTTAACGAAAAAACGAGTCAAGATTTTGGTGCTTTCGTTGAGAGCTGAACATAAGGAAAGAGACTAGCTTTCTTAAGCCATCTCTGTTGGGCGATATCTCAAACATATCGCTGCAGTAGCTGGAGAATTGGCTTATCAGCTCCCCCACATTAGCGAATAACCTTAGATATGCACATGCTAGGTAGGTCGGATATGGGAACCCATTCTCAAAGGTATGCTCGGGTACCGGAACTTTACTAAGGCAAAATGTCACTCCCAAGACCATTAGCTGGAGAAATTGACTTTGCTTGATTCCTAGAGCATTCGTCTAACTCAATTCCTAGAGGTCCTCAGAACTTGGATTAATAGCCTTAATTGGTTCCTGGAGAACCTCAGAACCTAGAGCAATCATCTTGCTCGGTTCCTAGAGGTCCTCGGAACTTGGAGCAATAGCCTTGGTTGGTTCCTGGGGAACCTTGAAACCTGAAGCAATCATCTTGCTCGGTTCCTAGAGGTCCTCGGAACCTGGAGCAATAGCCTTGCTTGGTTCATAGAGAACCTCAGAACCTGGAGCATTCATCTTGCTCGGTACCTAGAGGTCCTCGAAACCTGGAGCAATATCCTCGCTTGCTCCTCGATACCTAGGGCATCTTGTCTATCTCAGATGTTGGAGCCACTCACCTGGCTCGAAAATGAGGCTTCTCGGACAAAGTTCACCCAAATAGCCTACAAGCAGCTCAAATCATTTTATAGTCACTATGTGCCACGCTCAGGTCTAAGGCATTTCAAATGGCTTACAAGAATACTCGTGAGGCTATGCACACCAGAATCAGTATTGATAGACCGACGAAATCAAGTAATGATATGTCCAAGGCCTAAAGATATGGTCCTCGTGAAAAAGAGAGTTCACACGATAAGTTAGCCATATGCAAGCATGAAGACTAACTTGGGTGGAAATTGTTATACCCATTTTTGGAGTGTCACTACCAATCGGCCCAGATCATGCCTAAGGCCCAGTCACTTGTTACTTTGTCTAATTATTGGGCCAAGCCCACACAAATGTAACCCTAAATCCTCAATATAAATAAGATGATAAGCTTTTTACAGAGAGAGATCTTCATCTTCAATGGAGCCAAATAGCTAAAAGCTAAATACAAATGTAATCCATGACTTGCAAGATCAATGATAGTGACTAAGTGGATGTAAGCCATATTTTTGGGGCTAAACCATAATAAAACTCTCTCTATCCATTATTTCTGGCACTAGAAACATCTCATATACTTTATTTAGCTCTCACAAATCTTCTCAATATTATTCTTTGGGTGTTAGACGAGTTAAAGAAAAAATGAGCCAACATAGTCATTTGTCCATAAACGTGTAACTAAAAGTGATTAACATATTAGGGTTAAAAAATTTTGTCAAAAGGAATGATCATTTCATTAAAATGTTTGAGTTTGTACATGGGATCCCAAAATAAACATTTTCAAGGTCATTTATAGTTCAAAAGAGCAATTACAGCATAGGCCGGCCTAAGCAGCAAAATTAGGGCTTGACTATAGTTCCTTTGTGAATCCCCAGGCGTAGTGGTCGAGCAAGCTGCATTTGTACACGCCGCCACTGAAGCTCTCCAACGCATGCCTGGTCCAGCTTCCTTTTCCCCTTAACTGCACCACATAGCACCTGTGTGCCGAGGCTCAGCAATAAAACTTAAACATAATTATAAGTCGTTAACAACATATTACTGGATCATAATTAGCATTCCTAGTTGTAATAACCCTACTCATGCATGCATTCAATTCTGGTAAGTGACTACAGGGTCACACCAAGCGCCCGTTGCCCTAGATAAGTGACCATATTGGGTGCAATTTTCTAACCTCTGGTCCAAGCATAAGCTAAATAAAAATGACCCTCGAGCATGATCCCCTTTTAAGCCCTAGCGGTACCCTAGTCATAACCATAATAAATGATATCCATCAATATCGAGTAAATAAAAGCTTCAGGACCGAGTCCTAACTTCCGGGGTCTCAAATTCTACTAAATCGGGTACTAGAACCATTCTCGAGCCCTTAGGTTTAAGTCGCAACTCAAAACCTAAGCTATCCATTTTCCTCAATTTGAGCCACGACACCTCTCACTAAGGGTCGCAACACTCTACAAGTTAGAGAGCTTGTGCCCCAAAATCACTAGACATGCACCACGATGCAACCTGCCTAGCATCACGGTGCCAAGGTAGTTTGAGGCACCTCCCCTGCTTCCTTGAGCTCATGAGGGCCGCGGTGCGACCTTACAAACTGAGAAAACAAGTGATTTTAAAAAATTGCAAGTCTCCCAAATCCATCCCAAACACACAGTTTGACCCAATTCGACCATGAAAATTGTCTCAGCAACTCACGTAAACACTAAACATCCTTTAAAATACATCAAAACTCAACCAAAACCCAAAATTCAAACTCTCTTCAAAACTCAAGATAACTTAAATTTACCTCGGCAAATCCATGCTTCTCAACTGTATTCCTAGTTTAGCCACTCCTAATCCTTAGCAGTAAGCTCGCCAATCCACCAAATATCACTTTCCAACTTAGAGTTCAAGGGCTTCTCTTCAAGAGCAAAAAAAGAGAGACTTATTTCTCTAATGAGTGAGAAAACGAGAGAGAGAGAGAGAGAGAGAGAGAGAGAGAAAAAAAGAGAATGTGAGCTGCCTTTGGGGTTTCCTATTGCTGAAGAAATCAAGTGACTAAGTCACTCCCTTGGCATAAAAGACTAAAAGTGTAACGCCCTACTACCCAGGGACCGTGACACTGTGTATTTTAAATAGTGCTAAACTCTCTAAATGAGTCATTTGGGCATAATCGTGTAACTAAATGTGATTAACAGTTTAAGGTTAAAAATTTCGGTCAAAGATACAAACGTTTCACTAAAACGTTTATTGTATACATGTGATTAGTGCATGAAAATGCACTTATGCAAGCAAAAGTATCTAAATAAATTACATTTTAATTATATATTTTCATGAAATTAATATAAAATATTTATTTGATATGAAAATATGTGATTTTAATTTGATTTATTTGATTTTGTAGAAAAATATGGTAATTTTGCAAAGAGAACAAATAAATGATGATAGAAAGGAAGTCCAAATCCATTGGAAGATGATTTATTCTCTCAAGGCCCAACTACCATGAGGAGATTGAAGAAATGGTTGGAGTCACCTTCTCCAAATCATATCACTAATTGATGACATGCTCTTCCACGTATAGAATAAATCAGCCAAATAATAGAGATTATATGCACAATATTGTCACATGGAGCAAAATTGACCAACGTTGGGAGTATTCTCAATCAATCCCATTGTTTGCTAGCATTCCAAGGCATCAATATCTCAATTATATTTGACTAAATGGGAGAAATCAATTTGCTACAATTAGTTTTCCATTATTATTTTATTCAAATTAATGAGAAAATCAATTCTAATTAATTTGCTTTTCATTTCCCATTGAACGGTTTTAGCATGAAAAAATGTTATATAAAGGGGACCTCTTGTACATATTGGTGTGTAATTTTTCATTGGCAAAAACTATAGTAAATTTTAGTCTTATTTTGTCTATCTCTTCTCATATTTTCTCTTTAGATTATTGTGAGAATGACTAGCATTTTTGGCTAGTTTCCTAGATAAGGTAAAGGATGATCCTATATGCAAGGTAAAATTTATTTGTGTTTTGATTCACCAAATTCTTAAAGTTTATACATTTGAGTAATATATTTTTCTTCTATTTTTCTCTATCTCTATATCAATATATTTATCTATTTAGTATTATATAGAAATAGTCATGCTTTTTCTATGTGAATATAATTAGTACAAATATATTGATATTATAATTTTATGATTAGTCTTTCATTGCATTATTGCCAATAAGGTATATTGTCATTCTTAGATTTTTCATAAGATTATTTTCTATGTTCCTAAGGTGAGAATTGTTATTACTCGAATACATTTTATTATATATGTTCTTCATGTTTTATCTTCCGATTAAATTGTTGGGAAGTGAACGATTTAATTGTGTTATATGTGTGAATCAAAATCCAAATAAATGAGCCAAACATATAGGTGATTCTTGAAACCTTATCACTTTTGTTATTGAATTTTTCAACCAATTTTATTTTCGACATTTTCTCAAAAACCACCAACGATTTCTTTACTGTTTGTGCTTTAGTTCTACTAATCACCTTTTGATTAAGATATCTCTTTGTGGACACGACCGCCCATACTATACTACAACAACCGCTTTGTGAAGACCAGTTTGGGCATAATCAACATGGGATCCCAAAATACATTTAAAAGGTTAATTACAATAAAATATTTACAACCAGCCGACCTAAGCAAAAAAATAGGGTTTAACCCTAATTCCTCTTTAAACCCTCGGCCGTGGTGGTCGAGCAGCCTCATATGTACACATCGTCACCTAAGCTCTCTAACTCAAGGATGGTCCAGCTTTCTTTTACCATTACTTGCACCACATAGCACCCGTGAGCCGAGGCTTAGCAAGAAAACTTAAAACATGCTCATAAGTAGTTAATAACATGTCACTAAGTCATAATAAGCATGCGTAGCAGTAATAACCCTATTCATGCATGAAGGAAAGTTCAAATAAATGATTTTGGAATTTTTCTGGCTCGATGACCTAGGATATGGGACTAATAAGTCACCCTGAGGCTTTGTGCCCTGTCCTCTGTATAACCAGCTTTCGAGCTGATCTAGCGTACTTGGTTCTAGGTTGTCTTCAACCAATAGATCGGTCAAGCGTATTATGCGCTTCCGGTTAGGCTATATCATATGGACTAGCGTTTAGCGCGCTATTGCCCTGCTTTACTAATAAGTCAATGTGTTTCGACCAACATTCATTGTTTTATTGCCATCCTTGACTAATAAGTCAGTGCCTTTCGACCAACACTCACCATGCTAATGCCGTCCTTGACTAATAAGTCAATGCCTTTAGACCAGCACTCAACGCTATTGACGATCTTGACTAATAAGTCAATGCTATTATGTGACTATTAAGTCACCTTAGGTCTCTTAGCCATATCCTCTATATAAGCGTACCTAGCGCTGACCAACACTCAACATGCTAAGGTCGTTCTTGAATAATAAGCCAATGCTAAGATATGTGACTATTAAGTCATCTTAGGTTTCTTAGCCATATCCTCTGTATAAGCAAACCTGGCGCTGACCAGCACTCAACGTGCTAAGGTCGTTCTTGACTAATAAGCCAATGCTAGGATATGTGACTATTAAGTAACCTCAAGTCTCTTAGCCATATCCTCTGTATAAGCGTACCTGACGCTTTTGGTTAGCCTAACCAATACAACTAGCGCTCTGCGCTATTACCCCTCTTGACTAATAAGTCAATGCTCTTCAACCATCACTTAGTACTATTGCCACTCATGACTAATAAGTCAAAACTTTACGACCAGCACTCAGAACTATTGTCGCTCTTGACTGATATTTTAATGCTCTTCGACTAGCACTCTACACTATTGTCGCTCATGACTGATAAGTCAAAGCTTTATGGCCAGCGCTCAACACTATTGTCATTTCTGACTAATAAGTCAGTGCTTCCTCGATGAGGTAAAGCAAACATGCATATATGATATATCAAATATCCAGATATAAGGCATTCGGCATACTCAGTCAATAATCACGAGCATAATCATAATCATGCACATTTACAAAGACTCAAGCTCTGATCAATTCCATATTCAACATTCATGTCATGCCATAATCACATGTATCACATGCATCACATACTGGGTGCAGTTTTCTTACTTTTGGTCCAAGCACAAGTTACCAATAAATGACCCTCAAGCACGATCCTGATTCTGCACCCCTAGCGATCAGCTAGTCACAACCATAATATAGAATCCTGTCAAAAACAAGTAAATAAAGACTTCTGCACCGATTCCTAGCCTCCAGGATGTTGAATCCTACCAAATCAGGTAGTAGGATCGATCCCGAGTCCTTATGTTTAAGTTCCCACGACTAAACCACAACCTGGCCAAAAATGCACAAGCGGGCCGCGACTTGGCCCAAGGGTCACTGTGCGCCTCCCAGGAAGACAGCCTTCTACCTGGGCTTTAGGGCATGGGCCGTGACTTGCCCCCTAGAGTCGCAGCGTGCCCATAAGGTAGAACCCTTCCTAGTTCTGGGTTCACACAGGTCTATACTTCCAAGAATAAGGTCGCGACCCAACCTCGAATCCAGCCATTTTTTATGTTTTCTCCATTTAAAAACCCTCCAAAAACCTTTCCAAACATATCGAAATCTCAAAATCAAGGTTCCCAAACATCTCAATTTCCCAAAACCATCAAAATCTAAACTTTAGACAACTCGAAAACTCATCAAAGCATAAAATCCAATAAAAGCTTAGAAACTCGAAAACTCAAAACTTAAAACTTGGATTACCTTTGATTGAGTCATTTCCCAATTAAATTCTTCGGCTAATAAGCTTCTAATCTTCCCTAGAATCGTTATGACTATGTCCTTGCTTGAATATGAGTCCTAAAACTCGAGTTTCCTTCGAAAATGCTAACGAACCTCAAAAAGGGAATGGGGGATAGAGAGAGAGAGAACGTACTGGACGTTCTTTTATGTTTCTGACCGGTTACTTCAAGCTTAAGTAACTTCAAGAAAATCTTAATGCTAGGGGTCCCAAAAACGCCCCCCGAGGTAAAATACTCAAAATTTCCAGAATTCCCTCCTGGTCTCACTAACTCCCAATATATCATCAAATAATCATTCCCATTACCCAATATTCTGGTAATGTTCTAAATACCCAATATACCCCATTGACTCACTCTGAGTCAAGTATGAGTCCTGTTGTGAGTTTCCCACTAGCTTGCTCCCTAGGATCGACTTGTGCCGATTAACCCAAATATATATCCACATAATAATGTGGTCTCACAAACACATTTGTCACATATATGCCAAATATACCCAAAACGGGCCAAATTACAACAATTGCCCAATTAATCATAAATGGGCCCACATGCATATTTAATACACCAAAACATGCTCATCAAGTCATATTATAATATAACTCACATAACCATATAATGATACACATAAATAACTTATAATCACATAATTTCCAAAATTTGTCATCCTGGCCCCCTAATCAAGGCCCTAAGCCTTATTAGGAGATTTGGGACATTACAAAAATGTCCTTTTGTCAAGCCTTACTCTTTTAATGCCCCCAGGGCAATATCGTCATTTGCCATATTTTCCGCTAATCTCAATTAACACCTCCTAATTTCCCAATTAACTCCAATATCCTCAAGTAATCTAAAATAACTTCCCATTACCTGATAAATCCTGGTAATGTATTAAATTACCCAAAATACCCCTGGGCTCACCCCAAGCTGGGTATTTGACCCCGTTTTGACTAAACCACTAACTTGCTCACTAGGATCACCTCGTGTTGAGTAACTCAAATATATCCACATAATAATGTGGTCTCAATCATAAAACACATATATTTACAAATATGCCCTCAACGAGTCAAAATTACGAAAATGTCGGTGTAATAAGAAACGGGCCCACATGCATGCTTAATACACCTAAACATGGAAATATAGTCATATTATAATATAATTCACATAATCATGCATAATCACATAATTAATTCAATTATTTCCCTAATGGCCCCCTAATCAAGGCACTAAGCCTTATTAGGGAAATTGAGACGTTACAGGTGAACTAATCACTATCCTCTCTCACTCTGTAATGCCCTGAATTCTCTGATGTGGTTTAGTGGCGGTTTAGTAGGCCGGGAGGGCCGTAATTGTTTAATTACGCCATTAAATGAATATATGCATGTTTATGTGAATTATATTATAATATGATGATATATGCATGCATGTGGGTCCACATTTGAAATATTATGATGTTTTGATAATTTGGCCCATTGAGGGTAAATTTGTGTATTTGGGTGCATGATGTGATTTGTGAATGAGATTCTATTATTATGGAGATATATTCGAGCTATTCGGCATGAGACGGTCATATATAATGGATTAGCGGTTTTGTCATAACGGGGTCAATTTTGGGGTAGTCGAAATGTTTATTTGATGATAAATTGGGAATATTTGAGATTAGGGTGAAATTTCGGAGGTTTTGACTATAATGTCCCCGGGGGTGTTTTTGGGACCCCGAGCACGAGGTTTTATTTGAGGTTACTTAAGCTTGAAGTAGCTGTCAGATAGAACGTACGATTAGAAAACCCCTTGTTCTCCCTTTCGATAGTTCGTTTTACCGTTTGAGCATTTTCGAAGATATCTCAAGTTCTAGGAGTCGGAATCAAGTGAGAATCGAGGCATAGCGATCCTAGGAAATATTAGAAGCTTCTTAACCGAAGGATTTGACAGAAAATAACCCAATCGAAGGTAATCTAAGTTTAAAATTTTGAGTTTTTAGAGTTTCTAAGCTTTGAATTGGACTTTGTGAATTGTTGGGTTTTTGATTCGTTTGAACCTTGGTTTTTGAGGGTTTTGGTGCATTGGGAAGCTTGGGAATCTTGTTTTGATGATTGGAGTGTTAAAAACACGTTTGGGAATGGCCCAGAGTTGAGGGCCGCGGCCCTGCTTTGAAGAAGCAGGTGGGGTTTTTTTTTGTGCCTGCTGGGCACCGCGGCCCTTGCTTCAGGGAACTCTGGGGGCCGCAGCCCTTGCCAGTTTTTGCCCCGTTTGCTCGTTTTACCCCAGGAACCTAGTTTTAGGCCTCGGGAGTGTCCCTACTACTTGGATTAGTTTGGATTGATCTCTCAGAGGCTAGATATTAGTTTGAGAACCTTTGATTATCATGTTATTGATGGTATCCTATAATGTGTTATGGTTAGGTAACCGCTAAAGGACTAAAAGCTAAATCGTTCTCAAGGGTCGTTCTTTTGTTCATTCTAGCTCGAATCAGAGGTAAGAAAACTGCGCCCCAAATGTGACATGCATGGTTATTCATGAAGCATGTTGGTTGTATAAATGTGGACATGAATTGATTGTGGAATACTTAGCAAATCTTGCTCACTTGTGCATGGTACTAGCTCATTAGTCAGATTTGGAAATGGTGCTAGTATCAACTGTGAAGCTGTGACTTATTAGTCAGGTTCGGCAGTGGTACTGGGCACTGGTCACATTGCGTTGACTCATTAGTCAGGACGGCCTTAGCGTGTTCAACGCAAGCCAATAAAGATTAGATCTAATCGACTTTCTGCATTGGATGACTCAAAGAGCATTAATGCCGGACCGACCTGAAGTTCGATGAATATTATAAGCGCTTGTGTGGCTTACCCATCAGTCACTCATTTGTTAAAGTAGGGACTTACCCATCAGTCTCTCATTTGTTGAAGGCTAGTGGCTTACCCAGCAGCCACTCTTCCATTTAAATTAGTGACCTGCTTGTCAGTCACTTAGTATGGTTTACCAGAACCTCAAGTGATATTCACTCATCTATTTGAAAGCTATGAGCTCTGTGTGATGATAATGATAATCATTTGATGATGTTTACATATAATGCTATGTTTTCTTGCTGGGCTTTGGCTCATGGGTGCTATGTGGTGCAGGTAAAGGGAAAGAAAAGCTCACCCAGCCTTGAGTGGAGAGCTTAGGTGGTGATGTGTACATATGCGGCCGCTTGACCACCACGGCCAAGGCATTCTCAGAGGAACTAGAGGGTTTACCCTATTTTGTCGCTTAGGTCGGCGGGATTGTAAATTTGAAACAGTAATGACCATTTTGTACTGAGAATAACTTGTAAATGTTTTGATTAGCTTTGTAGAGAAATTTTTAATGAAAATATTTGTTTCCTTTGTAGTAGTTTTTCACCTTAACCTGTTAATTACACTTAGAGCACGTTTTGACCAAAGGACTCGGGTAGCGGGTCAAATTTCCGGTCCACCGTTCACCGTAATTGTTCTGGGGTAACCAGGGCGTTACCCTCTCTCTCTCTCTCTCTCTCTAACTCACAAATGATACTAGTTTTCTCCAAGATCTTCATCAAGAAAGCTTGACTTGTTTCAAGACCAAGGCTCGTCAATCCTAAGACTCATTCCACCATTGTAGTAGCTTCAAGAAATCTCTCATGGGAGGCTAGGAATAGAGTTTTTTGGACAATAATTCAATTGTGTCAAGCCTTCATGATCATCTCCATTGATTTATTACATTAAGTCATAACTTGATGATTTTATGTAACTAGGGTTTCTTTAAAGAAATGTCCTCTCTTTCCCTTGATCTAATTTGTGTTTTTTCTTCCATTTTTTAAGAGATTATCTAGAGTTAGATGCCTTTGAATTATCATATTCTAAATTGTGTTAATAAGCCATAATCCCAACAATAAAAAAATTGTATCCCAAACCCTAAATTTCTCTTCTAAAGATTGTTTATATCTAAGGTTCTTATTTCAATACTCTAACTAAATACCATGGAAGAAAGTTCATCTATCTTAGCCCTCAAGTTCATGTACCAAGATTTAGTTAGGCTATATCATTTTGATGGCTCTAACCTTGTTCGATGGCAAGACAAGATCAATTATTCTCTCACAAATTTGAAGTGATCAAAGAAAGGAGGAAGCGTGAAGAAGATGAGCTCATATGTTATGGTCACATCCTCAACACTCTCTTGGGTCATCTCTATTATCTCTACACCAACACAATGTCGGCAAATGAAATTTGGGAAGCACGTTGAAGAAGAACGTACTAAGAAAATTCTCATAACTCAATATATGGAGTTTTTTTTTTTTTATGAAAACCCTTACTTCTACAAGTACATGAATTGTAAGTTATTTTGAACAAGTTATCTACTCTTACGATAACCTTGTGATAGTCCTTTATTGTGGGTGCTATAATATCCAAGTTGTCTCCATCTTGGAGGGGCTATAGGAATAAGAATCTCCATAAAAATGTGGAAATATATTTGGAAAAAATCCTTAAAAACCTAAGGATTGAAGATGAGTCTCATTTTAGAGACAAGTGTATTGAAGTGTCCAATGGAGGGACATCCAAGGAAAATGCCATAGAGAAAACATCTCAATCAAAAGGGAAATCTCACAATAAGACCCAATCAAAGAAGGGAAATTACCTAGCCCCAGGGAAGAATGAAGGGAAATTCAAGAGTGTTAAGGGCCCTTGTTTTGTTTATAGAGTGGCCAGTTTGCTAGGGAATGAAAATTCCAAAAATCTACCAATTTTGGATCCAAGGTCAACCCAACGAAAGATGATTTGGTTGCAACCTTGAGTGAGGTGGATGCTATCCAAAGGAATGTGCAAGGATGGTGGTATGACACTTGGGCCACCATTCATGTGACTTATGGTAAAGGAATCTTCAGGACATTTGAAGAGACCAAGGATGGCCATGAAATCCAAATGGGAAATGAGTATAGATACAAGGTGATGGGAAAGGGAAATGTTGATATCTTCTTCACATCCGGAAAGAAATTTCTTCTTACAAATGTGTTATATGTTTTGAACATGAGTAGAAATGTTGTAATTGGAAACTTGTTCAGCAAACCTGGCATCAAAGCGGTGTTTAAGTCCGGTAAGCTAATTTTGTTAAAGGGTAATTACTTTGTGGGAAAATGGTATGTTTGTGATGGTGTGATCAAGTAGTTTACTCAAGACTCCAATTTTGATAATAATGCATCTACATCTTCATGTTATATGCTTGGCTTTAATTCTATTACTTTGTTGCATAATAAACTTACTCATATAGGTTATAGTACAACTAAAAGAGTTATAAAATATGGTTTAATTGTATGTAATAATATTGAGCATGACAAATGTGAACTATGTTAATTCTAAAATGGTTATGAAACATTATCCTAGTGTCGAAAGAGAAATTAATTTGTTATATTTGATACATAGTGATTTATGTATTGAATGGAATGATAACAAGAGGTGGGCATATATATTTTATTACCTTTACTGATGATTGTTCTAGATTCACATATGTTGACTTGCTTAAGAATAAGGATGAAGCATTTAACATGTTTAAAATCTATAAAGCCGAAGTTGAAAATCAATTGGAAAAGAAAATCAAACTAATAAAAAGTAATAGGGGCAGTAAATACTTTTCCAATGAATTCAAATTATTTTGTGAGATGCATGGTATAATACATGAATGTACAACCCCTTATACACCCCAACAAAATGGGATAACAGAAAGAAAGAATAGAACACTTGTTGAAACGATAAACACTATTTTATTACATGCACAGTTGAGTTTTGTGTTATGGGTAGAAGCCTTGCTATCTGCTTGTCATATTGTAAACCAGATTCCTTTAAAGAAGAATCAAATTTCATCATATGAGATATGGAAAGGAAATAGGCCCAACCTAGGGTATCTTAAAGTGTAGGGGTGCCTTGCTTATTGCAAGAGCACATAACCTAAAAGGACTAAGTTGGGTCCAAGAGATATGGTGTGTATTTGTTGGCGATGCCTCAAATGGTAAAGTCTATAGACTATCAGACTTGGAGTCTAATGTCATAATTGAATCAAAAGAAGTTGAGTTCTTTGAGAACTTTTTGTATAATGACAACGAACCTCAAGAACCAATCTCATTGGAAGGAACTCAAGATGAGTTATCTTTAAGGATTTCAGAGAAACCATTATTGCCTCCAAGAAGCCAAAGGCTTAAGGAAGTAGAATCACAAGATAAAAACTTACAAGTGGATATTCTTTACTTAGTAAAGGGTAATAAAAAAGGAGACACTTGAAAGTATCTAATGGTACTTCAAGTAGAGGATGATCTTAAAACCTTCCATAAAAATATGTCTTCAAGAGACTCCACATTTTGGAAAGATGCAATAAATGATGAAATAGATTCAATTATTTCTAACTGCATTTGGAAAATTGTTGATCTACCACAGGATCAATACGAATAGGTTGTAAATGGGTATTTCAATAAAAATATCATAAAAATGGGACCACCCAAGTCTTTAAAGCAAGGTTGGTGGCTAAATGGTTTAGACAAAATGAAGGCATATACTATTTTGATACCTATGCTTCAGTGATAAGGACTACTTCAATTAGAATGTTTTTTTCCTTATCATCAAAGCATAACTTATATGTTCATCAAATGGATGTCAAAAAGTTATTCTTAAATGGCAATCTCGATGAGAAGGTTTACTTGGAAAAACCAGAAGGAATTGTTCTAAAGGGAAATGAACATAAAGTGTGTAGGTTTGTTAAATCATTATATGACTTAAAACAAGCACCAAAACAATGGCATGAGAATTTTGATGAAGCCATCATTTTGTATGAGATTTGATTAACGCCCAAAACGTGCATTCACTAAGCAGTGGTTGTAGTGTAGATGGGCGGTCAATTCCACAAGGAGGTACCTAAGAAAAAAATTATTAGTAGAAAAATAAACACAAAAGATTAGTACAAAGTGATTGAAATGGAGATTTGAAATTTTTTTTGTTGTCTTTTTGATGGAATGATAAAATGAGACAAGTGAAATAAAAATATGATGTAATCAAGAGTTCAAAAGTAGAAAGATTTCAAGAATCATCCATATACTTGTTTAGTTACTTAGTTACTTGATTTACAAAACTACACAAGTAAATAGTTCACATCCCAGCATTTACTTGAAAAATCTAACATTAAAGTCCATATTCTTTTCTAAAAAAAGTCCATTTGAGTTATAAAGTTCTTTACTTTAGGAGCACAGTGTTAATCTTATGAAAAATCTAAAAATGACAAAATACCCAAGGGCAATAATGTAATAGTCCCAACCTTCAGTGAGGGGCTCCAATTCACTGAAGGTCATTTCCCCCTAAAATACTTGGGAGTTCCTCTTCGAACAACAAGATGGAAGGCTAGTGACTGCTCTCTTATTATCAAAAATATCCAGTCCAAATTACATACTTGGGCGAGTCGGCATCTTTCTTTTGCAGGGAGGGCACAACTAATCAACTCGGTGTTGTTGAGTATAAGAACTTTTTGGATGAGTATCTTCATCCTCCCTAAGAGCGTCACCAAGGAGGTAGATCGATTGTGTAGGAATTTCCTTTGGGGAGTTAGGGACGGTAACGTTTAGCGGAGTAAATGCACTTTACTGCCTGGAAACAGGTTTGTCTGCCTAAATGCATGGGTGGTCTTGGCTTCAAGGATAGCTGTACTTGGAATTTAGTGCTTCTGGCCAAATATGTTTGGGCAGTTTCTTCTAAGCATGATACTCTGTGGGTTAAGTGGGTGGATTCTATCTACTTAAAGGGGCAGGATTTCTGGCATTATAGAGTCCCTCAAGATGTGAGCTGGTATTGGAAAAGATTAACAAAGCTTAGAGATATCTTCCCTGGTCATAGACTTGATGAGGCAGTCCATCATAACAAGCTCTGTCTGAATATTCTGTATCACAGGCTCATTAACAAAGACAGAGTCTTCTATGCGAATGTGGTGTGGAACTCCTTGACAGTGCCTAAGCACAGATTCATTTTATGGTAGGCTACTTTGGGCCATCTGTTGACTCGAGATAAACTCAGTCTTTGTCACTTGGAGCTTCCTTCTGTGCTATGTCCGGTGTGTGAAGTGGAGCAAGAGTCTCACTCTCATCTGTTTTTTGAGTGCCATTTTTCTCGGCAGGTCAGATCCCAGGTGGAGAGTTGGCTGGGTAGGGGTATGTGGCCGCTTCATTTTGCTGGGTGGTGTTCTTGGATGGCTGGTAAGCCGAAGGGTCTGAAGCAATCTATGTTGGCTGCTGCCTTAGCAGCTTCGGTTTACTTAGTTTGGAGGAATAGAAACAATTGTATTTTTAAGTTTAGCTCCTTTTCTGTGGGCTTTGTTACTAAGTTGATCAAATACTTTGTGAGGGGTAGGCTTCTTTATCATTCTAAGAAGCATATTAGGACAAAGGATCTAGCTTTTTTTGATAGAGTGGTTCAGATGTAAGGCTTTTTGTTTGTAAGTTGTTTGGCGTGTTTGTACTTGGTTGGTTTGTTCTCAATATATTTTCCTTTTCATAAAAAAAAAATAATTTAATAGAAGATTAGACATAAAATTATGTATCAATATAACTTTTACTAATTAGAAACACATAGAAAGATCATGACTAATCCTATAAATTATTAACACAAGTAAATAAAGACAACAAACTAAAGATGAGAATGAAAGAACATAAACAACTCAAATGCATTATATTAAGAACATAGAAAATCAAAGTAGCAAAATAACATCACAAGCATATGGAATCATCCCTAACATTCCTAGGAAGATTAGGCCATTATGCTAATCATTCTCACAAAATTCTAAGAAGAAAGTGAGTAGAAATTTTGCTATAGTTTATTTACTCCCAAAATTACATACCAAATGTGAAAGAAGAATCTATATTTATAGAAGTAGAAAATGACTAAAAAGAAATTAAACTACAAATGGGGTTTACAAATCTAAAACATTAATAATAAAATATGATTTTGAAAAAAAATCAAATCTTATTATTAATATTAATGTAGCTATTTTAGTAAATGATCATCATGCACATTTTTCAAAATTAATACAAAATGTGAGCGTTAATGCTCAAAATGGAATGGTCCAAGGCCCAAAGTGCACACAAAATGGGCTGGAAAGTGGTGTTTGAGAACTGGTGGCATTGACCCATTTGCGGCCAATAGGAGGAGGCCACGTGGCGCGACTGTCAGTAGGGAAAAGAAGAGCGGCAGTAGGAAGGTTGGGCGAGGGTCAGGCGCAGAGCTAGGCCGGGTGGCTTGCGGGTCGCTGGGTGGACCTGGGACGCATGGCGTGCATCTGTCGCACCACCTGGCGTGCTTCAAAGAGGCAGGCGTGGCCTGGGTTACTCCTTCGGACTGGGCTCATGTGGGTCTGGGCTATGGGCTGCTAAGGAAAAACAGACAATTACTCCTCAAAAGTGACATCTTTAATTATTTCTTTTCCTTTTTCCCTTTTTTTCTTTTGTTTTTATTAGTATCAAAATCCAACATACTTTATGAAAATTAAATTAAACGTAGGAACGTGGAGTTCCAAGTGGGAGACTATGTCTTCCTTAGAGTCTCACCGTGGAAAGGAATGAGGAGATTTGGGAAGAAAGGCAAGCTAAGCCCTAGATTTGTAGATCCATTTGAGATCATGGAGAGGATTGGTTAGGTGGCCTCTAGGTTGGCCTACCACCGGCACTGTCAGCCGTACACAATGTATTTCATATTTCGGTTGTTTGGAAATATGTGTCAGACGTGACTCATGTGTTAAGTTACGAGGATCTAGAGCTTGAGGAAGATCTATGAGAAACAAAAAGTAAGGGCAAGGTCCTGAGAAACAAAGTTGTACCTTTGATTAAGATATTATGGAGGAACACCAAGGTCTAGGAAGTTACCTGGGTGCCGGAGTCAAATATGTAGAGTCAGTATCCCGAGCTGTTTAGGTAAAATTTTGAGGACGAAATTCCTATAATGAGGGGATACTTATAACGTCCCAAATTCCCTAATATGGCTTAGTGCTTGGATTAGGGGGCCAGGAGGGCAATAATTTGTTTAATGTGTTATTATGTGATTATGTGTGTTGTATTATTATATGACTGTATTTGCTTGCATGTGGGGTCGTTTCTTATAAGAAGGGCATTTTCGTAATTTTGGCCAATTGGGGGCATATTTGTATATTTTTGTGCATGTATGTGATATATGGGTGAGACCACATTATCATTTGGATAAATTTGAGTTACTCGGCACGAGGCGATCCTAGGAAGCAAGTTAGCAGTTTAGTCATAATGGGGTTAAATGCAGGGCTCAGAGTGAGCCTAGAGATAATTTGGTACTTACTACATTACCAGGATTAAGCGGGTAATGGGAAATTATTTGGTGATTATTTGAGGACATTGGGAGTAACGAGAATTACAAGACGTTAATTATGATTAACGGGGTAGGTGGAAAATGACAAAACTACCCTTGAGGGGCTTTGAGAGAGAAGGTTGGTGTTAGGAAAAACTTATACATGATCTTTATTTATTTTTATGTTGATATAATATTAAACAAGTTAATATGAGACAACCTAGAACATATTTCTAGAATTGAATTCAAAGAGAAATAATGATAAGAATACTTACATTATACACAGCGGAATAATAAAGTCTTTCCTTCAGTTTCTCTAACCCTTGTATCCTTTCTGTCACAGAGTATTACCAAGAAACTAAACCGATCTTAAATTTTCTTAACAGTCTTCCAAAGTATCCTTAGAATCACCTAGACTAGAGTGGGAAATTCTCAACACATGAGATAGATATAGAGAGAAGAAGAATAGAAGAGGAAAATTGAGGCTTAGAAAGGACTTATGCAATAGAGAGAATCTAAAACCTAATAGATCTTCAGATCTTCTCAGAAACTTATGTTTCAGAAATCTAATTTCATCTCTCACTTAGCACTCCTTTTAAAGACTCATTTAGGCCATTTAATTTAATTAAAAAATCAATAAAATAATAGCCAATTAACAGCCCTAGGTCGAAATTATCATGAGCTTTACGCCTGTGAAATTTCCCATTTTACTATAAGCATGTTGGACTTAAAATTAATGCGTGTATTATTTTCTATTGATTTAATTAATTAAATTATTTAAATCCTTTATCAAATTAATTATTTATAATTTTAACCTTGATTTAAACTTATTCATTAATTTAGAAAACAATCTATCTTAATTAATAAATCTGTCCTAATTTATCTTTTCTTCTCTAAATTGCTTAGCGCTGCTGTATGGACATGCAAGACAGGATACGCTCATTAGCGCTGTCACAGATACATGTGTGCTAGAAAATGCTTATTAGCATCGTTAATTGCTAAGTGTTAATTGTTAATTTTTATGTTTATGAATTGACATGTTTATTAGCATGACTGTTGAATGTGGATGAATATCTGCTTGATCTTGGACCGTGAGGCAGCAAGAGGTTTAGTTATCACTACCTAACTGGCCACATTGATTATTCCAGCAAGGTATAAGTTGAAAGTATGCTTCAAAGGCAGATTGAATCATTGGCTGGCCAGGAAGATCAGGGCCAGAATGTCAGACATGGTTAGGATAATGACTAGAGTCAGACCCCTCAGCCAGCTCCTGAGAACTGGCAGTTGTTGCTTGCTGATTTGCAAGCCAGGGTATTGAGGCAGGAAGAAGAAATTCATCTCGTGAGACAGCAACAGGTTCCTGCAGGGAACATCTTGCCAGAGGCAACAACTGAGTAGCCGCTAGAGGCTGGGAATAAATGGGAACCTCTTCATGAAAGGTTCAGGAAACAACACCCTCCAATCTTTGAGGGTGGTGCAGATCCAGCCAAGGCCGAGCAGTGGATGAGTATGGTTACCACCATCCTTGACTTTATGAGGGTGTCTAGTAATGAGAGGGTGGCTTGTGCCACATATATATTTGAGGACGATGCCTGAATTTGGTGGGAAGGGATATCATAGACCATAAATGTTAATGCCCTGAGTTGGGAAGAGTTTTAGACTCTGGTTATGTTATGATGAAAATGTGATACTGTATTGGTAATTTAAGAGATCAGGTGAATTATTGTGGAAGGACTTATGAGTGATTTTGATAAAGCTGGTTATGACTGGCTTTGGTTTGATCCAGGGTATGGATTGGTTAAGTAGATGTGGGGCAATGCTTAATGGTAAGGAAAGGATAGTAACTCTTAGGCTTAAGAGTGGGAAGCCTGTGACAATTGGCACTGTGAATGGATTTGATATGTTTATGACATTTGTAGTCAGAGCTAGAGTTTATGGCAGAGAGATGCATGGAACTCTTAGCTAGTATGGTGGATACCACTTAGATTGTGTCAGTGGAGTCAATACAGATTGGATTGGTCTGTGAGTTCTGGATGTGTTTCCAGGGGTTGTGCCAGGGTTCCTTTATGTGAAGAGATAGAATGGTGATTAAGTTAATGCCAGGAATGGAAACAGGTTTCAGGGCACTGTTTTGAATGGCTCAACAAAGTTGTAAGAATTAAAGGTCCAGTTAATGAGTAATATGGTATTATTTAAGGTGGATCTTTGATCTGGTTAGTACCAATTAGAGAACAAGGAGAAGGATAAATAGAGGATTGTTATAATAGATAAGGGCACTGAGAGTGCGGAGTTATGATTTGGGATAAATTGTTTAATGTCCAGTGTTTGGGAATCAGAATAGAGCATTCAAAGGTTTATTTGAATGGGATTTGTGATCATCTTGGATGATGGTATTGTGATGTATTTTATGCAGAAATTTGCCAAGGTCAAGGAACGCCTCGGTAGGAAGAAGTTTCCTTGGATGAACAGGATATTACATGTGTCATGAGAAAGAGCTCTGAGTCTTCTTGCAAATCAGAATCAGTTAGAAGGTGGTTATGACACCTCAGTGGTAGAGAGAAGTGAGTGCTTATGTAACATGTTGATTAAAGGAATCGACCAGACCTAGAGGAAAGTTTTTGGTGGGCCAGGTGGCCAGATTTATGCTTGAGATGACTATCTCAGAAAGGATTAAAAAGGAAAAAAATTAAGAGAACCACAGATATGAAGATTGAGGAGAATGTCTTAGCTGGATTAGCTAAGGATTATACAGTGTCAGATTTGAGTTTATTGTGGTATAGAGATCGAATTTGGGATCCAATGGACATTCGGATTAATTGGGAGATTCTGGATGAATCTCATGCTACTCTCTTATTCTCTTCATTCAGGCATAATGGAAATGTAATAGAGTTTGAAAGTTGTATAGTGGTGGCCTGTGATGGAGAGGGGCATAATGGAATGCGTGATAAAGTTCTTAACCTGTTAGCAGGTCAAGACAGAGTATCAGGAATCAGCAAGGCCAATGCAGGCTTTGAGTACTTTATAATGGAAATAAGGAAGCATCGTGATGGGTTTCGCGGTGGAGCTGCCCTGGTTAGTGGGTCAGTGTGATATGGACTAGTTTTTTTTCCAAGTGAGTTCATTTTTATCAATAAGGACAAGTAATGTAGCTGATTAGTATTCAGATATTTTTGTGAGAGAGGTAGTGCGCCTTCATGAAATGCAAGGTCTATCTTATCAGATGAAGACTCTATTGTTACATCCATGTCTTGGAAGGGTTAAGGAAGGCGATGAATACTCATAAATGAAATTTAGTACAGTTTATTCTTCTTAGACTGGTGTTAAATCAGAGAGAGAAAGAAACTTATCCAGTATTGGAAAGATACCTTACGAGATGAGGTATATAGGGAATGCTTAGCACCATTTTATTGAAATGAGATGGGTGAGGTGCTGATTCTAGATCATGTGATGGTTCAGAGGACCATTGAGATTGTTAGAGGTTGGAGCGTGAATGCTCACTTCTCAGAAGAAATGGAAAAGTTTTACTGAATAGAAAAGCAGGAACATGGAGTTCCAAGAAGAGGATTGTGTCTTCCTTAAAGTATCACCAAGGAAAGGGGTGAGGAGTTAAGGGCAAGCTGAGCCCTAGATTATGTTGATACATTGAATTTTGGATAGGACTGGTTAGGTTGACCTTGAATTAGCCTTATCTTCGGCACTGTCAGTTGTATGCAGTGTGTTATGTATTGTCATGCAGTGGACATGGATTAAAAGGAACCCATGAGTTGAGTCATAAGAATCTGAAGGTTAAGGTTAAGTATTCTGATAAGGAATAGCCAGTTCAGATTGTAACAGAAGAAAAAAGGTTCTGAGGAACAAAGTGTACCTTGGGTTAAGATATGTTGCAAAAACAGTGAGGTCGGGGGAGCAACCTGGGAAACTGGAATCAGTTGTGTGGAATTCTTATTCCACGCTAATTAGATAAATTTCGAGGATGAAGTTTCTGTAAGGAGGGGACAGTTGTAATGCCCCAAATTTCCTAATAAGGTTTAAGACCTTGATTAGGAGGCCGGGAGGGCCATAATTGGTTTATCATGTTATTAAATGATTATATGCATGTTTATGTGAATTATATTATGATATGATGATAAATGCATGCATATGGGTTTATTTTTAATTAAAAGGGTATTTTGGTAATTTGGCCTCTTGAGGGCGTAATTGTGTATTTTCGTGCATGTGGGTGAGTTATGAATGGTACCACATTATATGTGGATTTGTTCGAGCCTTTCGGCATGAGACGATCATGAAATGCAAGTGTTCGGTCTGGTCATAACGGGATTAAGTTCGGGGCTCGGGGTGAGTCTCAGGGTGATTTTAATGGTTAGAACATTACTGGGAATTAAAGGGGTAACGGGATATGGATTATTGGTATTTGATAATATTGAGAATAGCGGGAATTGGAGGGTGTTAATTATGATTAACAAAATAGGAGCGAAAGGACGATTCTGCCCTTGGTGGCTGTTAAGGTTTTATTTTAGACTTGAGGGCATTTAGGTCTTTTCACCCTTAAGGATTTATATCAGCCATTAAGGCTGTAGAAGTTTACCAAAAACAGTCTCCTTCCCTTCTCTCTCGATGGTCATTTCTCCCCCATTTCTCTTTGGATTCTTAAGCTCTTTTTGAGGAACCAAGCCAAGGAACCAAGCTGTGATAAGCTAGGGTTATGCTCCACCATTAAAGAGGGTGTGTTGCTGAGATTGAGGTGAGTTTTTTTTAGCCATTAGAACTCTTGTTTTTGCTTTGTTTTCCTAGTTGAGTTTCAGCTGGATTTTGAGTTGGAAAGTTGGGAGTTGATTGGAGTTTTGGCTAGGGTTCTTGGGGTTGTGGTGCCTAGGACATGTGGGGATGGTTTTTGGGTTCATTTGGGACTTAATATGATGTTTGGAAGCTTTTGGTTTGGGTTAGAAATGGTGGAATCGAAGGAAGAGGTTTCTAGGAAAATTCTAGCTGAAGGTAGTGCTACAACGCCCAGTAGGGGGCGCTACAGCGCTACTTGAAGAGGTGCTGGGTGGTTTTGGTTCTGCCTTGAGCGATGGGGCGCTAGGAGGGTATTGGGAACGGAACCCACCTTAGTGACTATTAAAACTGTCACTCTTCTATTTGTACTAAAAGCCCTGGATGATTATTATGATCATCGGTTGATGTTGTATATTCATCATTACGTGAACTCATTTGCCTGCTTGAATAGGGCTGGATTTGCTAGGCGTGTGCCTTATGATTTGATGACATGTTATTACTGTTCATGAGCATATTGAGTTATCTTGCTGGGCTTCGGCTCACGGGTGCTATGTGGTGAAGTCAAAGGCAAAAGAAAGCTGGACCATCCTTAAGTTGGAGAGCTTAGGTGATGAGGTGTACATATGCGGCTGCTCGACCGCCACGGCCGAGGGTTGAAAGAGGAACTAGGGTTAAACCCTGTTTTGCCGCTTAGATCAACCAGCTGTAAATATTTTCTTGTAATAGACTTTTAAATTATATTTTGGGATCCCAATGTATACAGTAAACTTTCTAATGAAACGTTACATCTTAACCAAAATTTTAAAATCCCTAAACTGCTAATCATACTTAGTTACACGATTTTGGCCAAATAACTCGATTAGCGAGTTTAGCATTGTTTGCAATGTGAACCGTAATGGTCCCTGGAGTTTAGGGCGTTACAATATGACCAGAGCTGGTATAGAGTTGTTGGTAGGCCAGTTGGCCAACATTACACTGCAATCTACGCTGTTAAAGTGAATAAAGGAAGGTCAGTTAGGTGATCCACAACTGACAAAGATCACAGAGGATGTTTTGGCTGGAGTGTCTAGGGACTACACAGTGTCATATATGGGCTTGTTGAGGTACAAGGGTCACATCTATGTTCCGATGGACACTGTTATCAGACAGAAGAGTCTGGATGAATCTCATACTACTCCTTACTCTTTGCATCCAGGCACCATGAAGATATATCAAGATGTGAGATCGCTGTATTGGTGGCCTGTGATGAAGAGGGATGTGACCGAATATGTGGCTAAGTGCTTGACATGTCAACAGGTCAAGGTTGAGGATCAGAGAGCAGCAGGGCTATTACAGCCTCTGGACTTCCCATAGTTTAAATGGGAGGACATCACGATGGATTTCGTGGTAGGGTTACCCATGTCTGTGGGTCAACATGATTTGTTGTGGGTAATCGTGGATGATACACCAAATCAGCTCACTTCTTACCAGTGAGGATAACTTATACAGTTGACCAGTACACAAATCTCTATGTGAGAGAGATTGTGCACCTTCATGGGGTGCCGAGGTCGATCATGTCAAATTGGGACCCCACATTTACTTCCAAGTTTCGGGAAGTGTGCAGGGGCCATGGGTACACAGTTGAAGTTCAGTACTGCTTATCATCCTCAGACAAATGGACAATTTGAGAGAACCATATAGATATTAGATGTCATGTTGCGATCATATGTGCTGGACTTTGGTGGGTCCTGGAGTAAGTATTTGCCGTTCATACATTTTTCCTACAATAACAGCTATCAGTCGACCATTAGGGTGGCTCTTTTTGAAATTTTGTATGGTAGGAAATTCAGGTCTCCCATTCATTGGGATGAGACAGGGGAAATGACATACTTGGGTCTCGAAGCAGTTCAGAGGAACAATGAGGCTATTGAGAAGATCAGAGCTCGGATGCTCGCTTCACAAAGTAGACCGAAAATTTATGTTGATCCCAAATGTAGGAACGTGGAGTTCCAAGAGGGAGACTATGTCTTCCTTAGAGTCTCACCATGGAAAGGAATGAGGAGATTTGGGAAGAAGGGCAAGCTGAGCCCTAGATTTGTAGGTCCATTTGAGATCCTGGAGAGGATTGGTCAGATGGCCTATCGGTTGGCCTTACCATCGACACTATCAGTTGTACACAATGTATTTCATATTTTGACTCTTCGGAAATATGTGTCAGACGTGACTCATGTGTTAAGTTACAAGGATATGGAGCTTAAGGCAAATCTCTCCTATGAGGAACAGCCAATTCAGATACTATACAGGAAGGACAAGGTCCTGAGGAACAAAACTATACCTTTGGTTAAGGTATTATGGAGGACCAACAAGGTTGAGGAAGCAACCTGGGAGCTGGAGCCAGATATACAAAGTCAGTTTCCCAAGTTATTCAGGTAAAATTTCAAGGACTAAATTCCTGTAAGGAGGGGATAGTTGTAACGTCCCAAATTCCCTACTATGGCTTAGTGCCTGGACTAGGGGGCCAAGAGGGCAATAATTGGTTTAATGTGTTACTATGTGATTATGTACGTTGTATTATTATATGGCTGTATTTTCATGCATGTGGGGCCGTTTCTTATAAGAAGGGCATTTTCGTAATTTTGGTCTGTTGAGGGCATATTTGTATATATATGTGCATGTATGTGATATATAGGTGAGACAACATTATCATGTGGATATATTTGAGTTACTCGGCATGAGGCGACCTAGGAAGCAAGTTAACGGTTTAGTCATAATGGGGTTAAATGCAGGGCTCGGGGTGAGCCAGGGGTAATTTGGTACTTAGTACATTACCGGGATTGAACGGGTAATGGGAAATTATTTCGTGATAATTGAGGACATTGGGAATAATAGGAATTGCGAGACTTAATTATGATTAACGAGGTAGGTGGCAAATAACAAAACTGTCCTTGAGGGGCTTTGAGAGAAAAGGTTGGTCCTAGGGGTACATTGGTCATTTTTCCCTTAAAGGTTAGATAGACTTAGCCAAAGGAAGGCTGTAGAATGAACCAAAGGAAATAGGGCACACCCTCTCTCTCTCGGACACACTCTTTTTCTCATTTCTTCATTGATTTTCTTGAGGAAGGCTTGGAGTTTAAGAGAATTCAAGCTAAGTTTGAGCTAGGTTCTTGATTGGGTAAAGCTAACAGGCAATTCAGTGATTGAGGTAATGATTCTAAGCTTAAATTCTAAAGTTATTCCTTTATTTTTATGTTGTTCAAAATCTTGAAAGCTTGGTTATGGAATTGGGTTTTTGGTAGTGTTTGAGTGTTTTAAAGCTTGGGTTTTGCTGCTGGTTTGTTGATTTTGGGATTGTTTGGAAGTGTTTTTTGTTGCGTTTGGGCTGAAGGAAAAGCAGGGGTGCTGGGTTCGCAGGGTCAAGTCGCGACCGTGTTCTTGGGCGCTACGACCTGTGCGAACCCTAGAGCCTAGATAGGGCTATGTCTTGATAGCACGCCGCAACCCTCAAGGGCAAGTCGCAACCCACCCCTGGCACCCAGATAGAGGGCTTTCTGTCTGGTAGGTGCACCGCGGCCCTTCGGGGTAGGTCGCGGTCCACCTAGTTCTTTTAAGCCAACATAGGTTTTAAGGTTGGGGTTTCTAACCTTAAGGCTCAGGATCGAATCTACTACCCGGTTTGGTAGAATTTAAGCTCACAGAGGCTAGGACTTGCTCTGGAAGCCTTTATTTGCTCATTATTGATGGGATTTCATATTTGGTTATGATTAAATTATCGCTAAGTGCTCAAGGTCAGGATCGTGCTCAAGGGTCGTTCTTAAGTTATTTTACGCTCGAACCTGAGGTAAGAAAATTGCACCCATTATGTGACATACATTATTATTGATGAAGCATGTGTAGTGCTCTATATATGGATATATGATGCATAATGAATTCTAGTTTGCATTACTCACTTGAGAAAGGCATTGACTTATCAGTCAAGGACGGCGATAGCACTGAGCGCTGGTCGTAATGCAGTGAATTATCAGTAAAGAATGGCAATAGTGTTGAGCGCTGATCGTAAAGCATTAACTTATGAGTCAAGAGCGGCAATAGTGGGTTGAGCACTGGTCGATATGATTAGATTTAATCAATAGAGTATTACACGCTCGTCTGACCCCATGGTCTTAGAAAACTAAAGCGCTTGACTAGTTCTCTGGCTAGTTACTCAGAGCTAGGATGAAAAGCCTAGGGTGACTTTATGGTCACATGGTTAGGGCAAAGGACCCCAGGATGACCCCATGGTCATATATTCAAGGGAAAGGACCCCATGATGACCCTATGGTCATCTATTCAGGGCAAAGAACTCCAAAATGACTCCATGGTGATCAATTCAGGGCAAATGACCTCAGGTTGACTCTATGGTCATTTGATTAGGTTTGCGGGCCTCGGGATGATTCTATAATAATTTTCTTGTACTTGTATGCATACAGTAATAACTTTTCTTGTTGAGCCTTGGCTCACAGGTGCTATGTGGTGCAGGTAAAGGAAAAGAAAAGCTTACCCAACCATGAGTGGAGATCTTAGGTGGCGATGTGTACATATGCGGCCGCTTGATCACCACAACCAAGGTTTCATAGAGGAACTAGGGTTTAACCTTATTTTGCCAATTAGGTCAGTAAATTGTAACTTTTGAGTTGTAATGACCATTTTGGAATTGTAAACAACTTTGTAAACATTATTATGGGATCTCATGTACAGTTTAACGTTTTTAATAAAATATCCATCCCTTTTCACCAAGATTTTAATCATGGCCCATTAATTACATTTAGATGCACGTTTATGGCCTAAAGACTCGTTTAGTGGGTTAAGCACTATTTAAAATATACAGTGTGACGGTTTTGGCTAACCAGGGCGTTACATCTAGTCTCTAGTAATTCAAGCGAAGAAGAAAATTATCAATTTAAATAATTAAGTCAAACCAAGCAAAATCATTTAAACATTTTCAAAATATCAGCAAGAAATCAGAACTTACTATCTACGCTACTTCAATTGCAATTCCAGAGTTGTGTGTGTGTGTGTGCACCAAACTATATTCCTTGTTATCGTAAGTCATAACACAAATAGTATCGATAAATCTCAAAAGTAAAACGTCTCAACTCCAAATTCCTCACGGGCATTGAATGAACTTTAATGGGATGGATAACACTCTTGGAGTTGGAAATGTAACAATTAATGCTCAAATGAGAGAAGATAACTTTTTAGGACAAATAATTTAAACAAGCATTGATCAAAAGATAGGTTAATCAATGAATTGGAATTCAAATGACATAAAAACTTTCAGAATTTACAAAATAATACTAAGAGCCAACAATGAAAACTAAAATACACAACTTTTTTTCTAACATATATTGAAAACAAATGTAGTAATGTTGATATATATATTTATTTCAAAAAAACTACAAAAGATAGAACATGAGAAATGTTGCTCTTGTTCTTTTTTTTATATTCTCTTTATATATATATATATTCTTTTTTTATATTTTTTTTAAAAGAGATAACATAAAAATAAAGAAAAATACATGAAAATTAAAAGATTACAACAAAAGCTCTTTTAAATAAAAATTATCCCTCTGGTAAATGTCATGTTTTAAATTCTAAAACTGATTTTTACCAACTGAAATGATCAATAAAAGTTCAAAAATTTGTTTTCTCAACTCTCACAACTCACCAAGAAATTAAAAACTTTAAACTTGAAATTTCTCTCAACTATTTGAGTTAACAACAAATTTACTACATGTTTGGAAAGTGCACAAAAGAACTCTGGAAATCACTTCTTAATAGCTAAATAAAGTAAAAACTTACTCAAAAAATTTTGAGAAAATTTGACTTAAAAATTCAATAAGACAATAAGATTCTCCTAATGAATGCTCACCACCCCCAACGAAAAACCACACAGTGTCCTCAATGTCAAAATGAATATTTGTTTACCCAAAAATGAACTACCTGATGACATGGTAGGATTGGTCTACACGTGGGATGTACGTGACAGTTTTAAGTGAGTATAATCTGTTTGATCATCGACCAGAAGAGAATTAGCTCATCAGACATCATAGTTATGGGTGACCAGTCTAGTCGCATATATTCATTTATTTCCTTCAGATATGTGATCTTGTAATTACGATTGTAATTTCCATGATTATTTAGATAAGCCCATATTAAATATAATTAAGGCCCATTGCCCCATGTAAAACTCCTTGAGCCTATAAATAAGAATGAAAGGGCTCAAGGGAGAGAAATTTTGGCTTTTCGAACTTTTGAGCTTCAGAATTCTAAAAGAGAAAAAGAGTGTTGTTATCCACCACAATTTTATTCATCTGAGAGCTTGTGAAACTCGTGAACCCTAGTTCATTGATCACTGTTCTTGGAATTCTACATCAATACGAACACTAAGTGGACGTAGGTCATTACCATTTTATTGGGGCTGAACCACTATAAATCTTTTGTGTTATTTATCTTTTCATCTTGATTTCATCTCATTTTCATCTTATTTTCTATCGTTTTATCTGACTTCGTGTCGTTGACCATTTTGAGGGTCAACATTTTGGTGCTTTCATTGAGAGTTGAACTCACGACTTTCAACAAGAACAAATGGAAAAAACATCCAGAAAGACTGGACAAACTTCTGGTGCCGCACCAACCCACCCTCTTCCACAAAACGTGGCTGAGGATGAGCCACAAGTGGAGTTTGAAGAGGAGGAAATTGATTCTAAGACCTTGAGGACAACACTGATTGTGTTGCGGGAGGAGTTAGTTAATCTACGGGCTAATCAAGAGAATGTGGCTGAAACAATGGCGTTGCAGCAGAGAGAAATTGACTGGCAACGTCAGGAGTTGAATGAGCGGCAAGCCAACATGGACCGCCGATAGAGAAACGCCACTATCGCCCTGGAGGCAGCCATTCAGTTGGCCCGGGGACAACCTGCGCCAACCTCTCAACTAGATCAGCCACCAAGTGCACCACCACAACAATGTCCACATCCAAATCATCCACAACATCACCACACTCCACCTCAACCGGCAAGCCCTTAGAGGCCAGAGCAACCTCCTGCTGCTCAATAGGATGTTCCATTTCAAGATCCTGAGCAGCACCCACCTTCTCGTGCTGGTCGAGATAATCCCCAGCATCAAAGGAAGAATAGGGTCGGGCAGCCTCCCCGAAGCCCTAGACGCCAAACTGCTAAGGAGCCAAATCCACCGAACAGGTGACAGCGTCCTTCTGCTAGCAGAAGACAAGTCGAGTTAGGCACTGTGGTCAGGGGCCACCATATTAATCGCACCTTAGCTTCCTTTTTGGAAAGGAGATACTTAAGGGTAGAGTGATCTATGAAGATCGTAATAGGGGACCCAATCAGATAAGTTCATAATTTTTCAAGAGCAAAGACCACTGCACGCAACTCTTTTTCAATAGTTGAATAGTTCATTTGAGCACTATTGAGAGTTCAACTTGCATAGTAGACAACAAAGGGTTTCCCCTCCCTTCGTTGTCCTAACACAGCTCCCATAGCAAAGTTGCTGGCGTCACACATGATTTCTTAAGGAAGACTCCAATCTGGTGACTGAATTATGGGAGCAGAAGTGAGTAAATTTACAAGCGTTCGGAATGATTCCTCACACTTAGGTGTCCACTCAAAAGTAACATCTTCGGCTAGGAGGTTTCTTAGCAGACGAGCAATCATTGAAATTTTTTGTATGAACCTCCTATAGAAACCATCATGACCAAGAAATGACCTAATGTCTTTAACAGTCTTAGGAGTATGCAGGTTGGAGATAAGGCTGACTTTTGATTGATCAACCTCAATCCCTCTTTCAGAAATTATGTGGCCTAAGACTATGCCAGAAGATACCATGAAGTGGCATTTCTCCCAATTGAGCACAAGTCTTTTCTCAATACATCATTTTAAAACAGCTTCAAGATGAAGAAGACATGTGTCAAAGGAATTTCCAAAAACGATTAGGACACCCATGAATACTTCCATTGATTTTTCAATCATGTCACTAAATATGATCATCATGCATCTTTGGAATGTAGCTTGTGCATTACACAAGCCAAATGGCATATGTCGGAAAGCAAAGGTGCCAAAGGGTCAAGTGAAAGTGGTCTTATCTTGATCCTCTAATGCAATCTCAATTTGATAATAGCCAGAATAGCCATCAAGTAAGAAATAGAATGGGTGACCAGCTACACGTTCAAGGATTTGATCTATGAATGGGAGTGGAAAATGATCTTTGCAGGAGGCGGCATTTATTTTTCTGTAATCAATGCGCATACATCACCCTGTCACAGTTTTTGTGGGGACAAGGACCCCTTTTTTGTTTAGGAACATAGTGACACCCGATTTCTTGGGCACGACTTGAGTTGGAATGACCCATTTGCTATCAGTTACTGGGTAAATAATACCAGCGTCTAGCAATTTTAGAACTTTATTTTTCACAACTTCTTTCATTGTGGGGTTTAGTCGCCTTTGAGGATCTCTTTGAGGGATAGCCTAGTCCTTTAGATTGATTCGATGGGAGCAAATTAAAGGGCTAATACCTTTGATATCAACAAGCGTCCAACTTATTGCAGATTTATGCATTCGCAGTAGCTCGAGTAACGGCAATTCTTGAGAATTTTGAAGGTTAGACAAGAAGATAACTGGAAAGGTTTCACCATCTCCCAAGAAGACATCTTTAAGACCCTCAAGTAGTTGGGTCATTTGAACAATTGGAACCTCTTCAGCTGAAGCTTTTGGCTATGTCCTCTCACGAGGCAGCTCTTCAAAGCGAGGTTGCCAAAACTTAGTCCCTCTATTGCGTGAGTCTATGTAATCTTATATTGCAAGAGTAGACTCAATAGAACCGAGGCTTTCATTGTCAGACAAAAGGAGGAGTTCATCAAGATTATCGAAGTTGCTTCGCAATTGGACCTCCTCGAGAATTAAAGTGTCAATCATGAATGTTTGATAACATTCATCTTGTTCTAGGGATTGTTTCCCGATGTGGAAGATATTGACTTCAAGAGTAATATTTCAAAATAAAATTTTCATTAGACCATTCCTACAATTTATGAGAGCATTGGCAGTAGCAAGGAAAGGTCTTCCTAGGATAATATGAATTTTTGATTCCATATTAACCACGGATTGAGTATCAAGAACAAGGAAATCAACGGGGTAATATAATTTTTCAATTTGAACTATAACATCCTCAACAATACCTCTAGGATTTTTGGTGGAGCGGTCAGCAAGTTGTAGCACAACAGATGTTGGCTTCATTTCTCCAATACTGAGTTGCGAGTACATAGAGTAAGGCATGAGATTTACACTCGTGCCAAGATCAAGTAAAGCTTGGCTGACTTCATGAGCCCCAAATTGGAAAGAAATGGTGGGACAATCAGGATCTTTGTATTTCGATGGTGTCTTTTGTTCAATCACTGCACTCGATTGCTCAGTCAAGAAAGAAGTCTTCTTGACATGGTGCTTCCTTTTTGCAGTGCATAGATCCTTGATGATTTTGGCATAAGCCGACACTTGTTTTATGATGTGAAGAAAAGGAAGATTAATCTTCACTTGTGCCAAGTGCTCAAGGATTTCAACTCGGTTATCAGGAATTTTCCCAACATGGTTCAAAGCCTGAGGAAATGGAACTTTTTGTAGATGCATTGGCTGGTGCACTCACATGAATATCATTTGGTGTGCTTAAATCAGTGGTTTAAATGGATGGATCTTCTAAAGTTTTACCACTTCTAGTTGTGATGGCTTTGACCTCCTTAACATTTTGATCGTTGGAGTTGGAGAATTGGGCCACGTGTTGGCCTTGCACATTGAATTTAGGTTGGGAAGGAAGTTTGCCTTTTTCTTGGAATGGCCAAGGATTCAGCCAATTTTGAGTAATTGACATTTCATTTCTTTGATTTCTTCCATCATTTGGCGATTTTTTTTGTTCCTCTATGAATGCATGAAGGGTAGTTTTGAGAGAATTTTGTTGTGGATGAGCATTGTATTGAGGTGCAGAATACGCCTTTGATGGTTGAATGTGTTGCTCATTTCTCCATTGGCCTCTAGACGATTGAGCTTGGTTAGAATCTCTCCAACTAACATTTGGGTGGTTTCTCCAACCAGAGTTGTACGTATGGGATAATGGTTTGTTATATCCCCCTAAGGCATTGCATTGCTCCTCATAAACCCCTTCATTTCATTAAAAGCTAAGCAGTCCTCAGCTAAATGCTTCGTCCCTCCACAAACAAAGCAAGGTTCTTGTGGTTCCGCTTGAGCAATCATGTGCGGTTTTTGGCCATTTTCGTCATTAAGACCACAAACTGCTTTTTCAAATCTTCGAATTGGGCCTTAACACTATCCTCTTCTCAAAGTTGATAGATCCCAGATGGTTTATGTCAGTTGGTACTATAAGTAGCACTTGGACCAGTCCAAGTGTGAGATTTTTTTGTGGTTTCTTCGAGATATTCAAGAGTGTCGTCTAGCTCTTTTTCGAGGAATTCACCATTGCATAACATTTGTACAAACTGGCACTCACGACTTGTGAGGCCCTCATAGAAGTAATTGACCAAATGTCAATTCTCATAGCCATGGTGCGGGCACTGATTCAACGAATCCTTGAATCTTTCCCAGACTTGATAGAACGTTTCATTGTCCTTTTGGGAAAATGTGGAAATCTGTCATTTTAGACTGTTGATCTTATGGCTAGGGAAGTGTTTTAGAAAGAAAGATTTGGTCATTTCCTCCCATGTTCCAATAGACCTAGGTCTCAAAGAGTATAACCAGCTTCTGGCTTTGTCCTTCAAAGAGAAAGGGAAGAACTTTAGTTGCACAGAATCGACATTTTCAGCTCGGTTATAGAACATGGCTACTACCTGCTCAAATTCTCTAATATGCATGTATGTGCTTTCATTTTCCATCCTATGAAATGCGGACAAGAGTTGAATCATGGCAGGTTTAAAGTCTAACACGGGCATATTAAGAGGGAATATAAAGCATGAAGACATGGAAGTGTGAGTAGGATGGAGGTAGTCATTGAGATTTCTTGGTTGGATTTCATCATTGTGAGCCATTGTGAATTGATTATTATCAACTAAGGTGTGTGGAGAAGCAATAATGGTGGAAGGAGTTCCGGAAGGAGTGGTGGATGAATTTGAAGAAGTTTCACTAGAAGTTTCGTGATGATTCATCCACTCTCGAAAATGATAATTAAATTTATTTTATGTTTTTATTTATTTTATTTATTTGATTTTTTTTAAACTTGTTCCCAGGTATATTTGGAGGTTTTGGGGGCGATCCCCAATGTCTTACTAGAACTCCCAAGGGTACTGAGTAAGTATGGTGGATCACAAGTTAAACATTTTCAACCAAATAACATTAAGCATATTAAAATTGTTTATTTTGACAGAACAAGGTTGGTTATCTTATAGTAATAAGTTCAAAAATGTAATAGTGCAAAAGTATATGCTCGAAATATTCCCAAGCCGAAGCCAATGTACCGCTTTAGACTCACACTTGCCTTAGACAAAACTCCCCGAGGTTCCCAGGTAAGTGTGGAGGGTAACACTATCACAAACCTTATTTAACAACCAATCTTTCTAGATATAACAATATCAGTTATTACCATTTGTAATATTACACAATTATTCTCAATACTAAGCATTTTATGATTGAAATTTTATGAACAATTTTCTGCTTTTTTTTTCAAGGAATACTAAGGCAAAAATAAAGAAAAGTCTAAACTAAGAAACCTAAAGTTACAAAATTATCACAATATATCAACATAAAAATAAAGTAAAGAGAGGAAGCAGCCTACTCAACAATATTAATCAAGGAAAAAAAAAATTTAAGTAAAGATATAATAACAAGCTTAATTTTTGTTTGCAAATATTTATTAAACTTAAGAAAATATAAAAACAAAAAAGAAATTAAGAAAGAGACATAAAATTAGAGTTAACTAAAAAGAAAAAATATATATAATTTTATATGTATATATAAAAGACTTCTCAATGGTTACTACCCATAGATGGGTACTAACAATTATGATGATGTGGCAACATAGTGACTTGATATAGCAAGTCACCAACAAGTAAATATATTTTTTCTACATTAATTTCGAATTTAGTTTTTTTTTTTTTTTGTTGCCATAATTAAAGTTGTTTCCAACCAATGAGAGACATTAGCTATATTTAGAAATTGACATGCAATTGAAAAATAAAAAGTTTACAAAATTATATTTTCATAATAAATACACATTTTTCATCATGTAACCCTTCCAAAAATTTGAAAAAATTAAAATTTATTTTTAGAAATATTAATTAACAACTATAAATATGGATTATTGATCTTAATCAAATGGTTAATATTAAAGTAATCATCCATGGATAGTAATCATTAAGAGTGCACCCATATATATATATATATACTTATATAATTTTTTTATGTAACTGAAAAGAAAGAAAAAATAAATAAATATATATATTTGTTTTCTTTACGTTATAATTTTTTTTTTACAGAAAGAGAAGAAAAAAATATATAACTATTTTTTTTAACAATATTCAAATTAACCAAAGATTAGCAACTAGAAATTAAAATAATAATAATAATAATAAAGCACACATAATAGGAAGAACACTATGCTAACACAACATTAATACCAACAAAAATATAAATAAAGCTACTAATATCTTGGTAAAAATTCCACTAAACTCTTGAAAAACTACCTCCCCGACAACGGCGCCAAAATTTGATTAACGCCCAAAATGTGCATTCACTAAGCGGTGGTTGTAGTGTAGATGAGCAGTCGATTCCACAAGGAGGTAACTAAGATCAAAAGTATTAGTAGAAAAATAAACACAAAAGATTAGTACAAAGTGATGGAAATGGAGACTTGAGATTTTTTTGTTGTCTTTTTTATGGAATGATAAAATGAGACAGGTGAAATAAAAATAAGATGTAATCAAGAGTTGAAAAGTATAAAGGTTTCAAGAATCATCCATATGTGTAATGCCCCAACTCCAGGGACTGTTACAGTGCACATTGCAAACAGTGCTAAACTCGCTAATCGAATCATTTGGCCATAAACGTGTAATTAAGTATGATTAGCGGTTTAGGGATGAAAATTTCGATTAGGATATAACGTTTCACTAGAACGTTTACTGTATACATTGGGATCCCAAAAAATATATAATTTAAAGGTCGATGACAAGAAAATATTTACAACAAGCCGATCTAAGCGGCAAAACAGGGTTTAGCCCTGGTTCCTTTCCTTCAAACCTCGGCTGTGGCAATCGAGCAGCTGCATATGTACACATCGTCACCTAAGCTCTCCAACTCAAGGATGGTCCAGCTTTCTTTTGCCTTTACCTGCACCACAATAGCACCCATGAGCCGAAGCCCAGCAAGAAAACTCATATGCTCATAAACAGTCATATCATGATATCAAATCATATCTGGCATGCCTAGCAAACATAGCTTTATTCAAGCATGCAGACAAGTTCAAACAATGCTGGGGTATCCAGGATAAGAAATCCTGCCCTTCTGATTGGATGACTATCAAGTCAATCCTACTCAGATGAGTGAATATCACTTTGAGGTTCTAGAAAACCATACTGGGTGACTGACAAGCAAGTCACTAATTTAAACAGAAGAGTGACTGCTAGGTAAGTCACTAGCCTTAAACAGAAGAGTGGCTGCTAGGTAAGCCACTAGCCTTCAACAGAGTGGCTGCTAGGTAAGCCACTAGCCAACAGAAGAGTGGCTGCTAGGTAAGCCACTAGCCTTTCAGATGAGTGACTGATAGGTAAGTAACACAAGCGCTTATAATATTCATCGAACTTGAGGTCGGTCCGGCATTAATGCTCTTTGAGTCATCTAATGCAGATTGTCGATTAGATCTAATCTTTGTTGGCTTGCGTTGAGCACGCTAAAGCTGTCCTGACTTATAAGTCAGCACCGTGTGACCAGTGCCCAGTACCACTGCCGAACCTGACTAATGAGTCACAGCTTCACAGTTGATACTAACACCTTTGCCAATTCTGACTAATGAGTCAGTACCATGCACAAGTAAGCATTGCTACCAAACATATGTCATATATCAAATATTCAAACGTAGGGCATTCAGCATGCTTACTTAACAGTTGCTAGCATAATTATGATCATGCACAAACACAGAGACTCAAGCTCTGATCAATTTCACAGTCAATACTCATGGCATGCCCTAATCACATGTTTCTCGTGCATCTCATGCATCACACTTAATCATCCAGCATGCCTCAATAATAATCATATGCAAATGAGCAAGATTGCTAAGCATTCAATATGCTATCAATGTTTACATTTAAACATCCAACATGCATCAAGAATAACCATGCATGTCACATATGGGGTGCAATTTTTTTACCTCAGGTTCGAGCAAGAATTAGTAAAAGAACGACCCTTGAGAACGATCAATCCTTTGATCCTTTAGCGGTCACCTAGCCATACCCAAATATGGAATCCCATCAATCAAATAAATCATAAAAAGGTTTATAATCTAAAACCACACTCATGGGATCCATCCTGCACTCTCAGGACTCTTAATCTACCCAAACAGGGTAAAGGAACCAACCCCCGATCCTTAAAAGTCATCCCGAGCCCTAAAAATAGGTTGCTGGAAAATCCACTAGTGTTGGGGCGCTGTCTAGTGGTGTTGGGGCGCTGCCCCAAAGTCAGAGAGCTCCAGTATCAGCCCTGCCTAGCGCTGGGGCGCCATCAGCAAACCAGAGAAAATTCTGGTCTTCTCCCCTGCGATTTCCCTCTGAAAACAAGTCTCCAAACCAATCCCAAACATCATCAAAACATAAAATTCAACCCCAAACCTCATCTACATCACAACCTCATCAAAACCCAAGCAATCTTACACATGAACTTCCATGAATTTTCACAATGAACACCTCAAATTCCCAACGGAAAACTAACTTGTAAAACAGGGTAAAGCTTAAGTTCTTGGATGAAACCTTACCTCAAGTTGGATTTAAGTCCTCTTCAATGATTGAACTAAGTTCCTAAGCTCCCACCTTTGATCTCCTAGCTTGGTTCTTCAAGTTGGCTTCAAAAATTCCAAAGGATGGAAGAGGAGAAATGGTGTACGGGAAGGAGAGAAGAACTGAAGATGAGGATGCTCTATTTTCAACAATTCCACAGCCTTCTAAACTCAAAGGGCCGATATATATATATATCTTAGGGGTGAAAAGACCATTTTGCCCCTAGGTCAAATAAAGGCTTCTAAAGACTCCCAAGGGTAAAATCGTCCTTTCCCGCCTATCTCGTTAATTATAATTAACACCCTCTAATTCCCGTTATTCTCAATATTCTCAAATACCAATAATTCACATCCCGTTACCCTTTAATTCTTGGCAACGTTCTAATCACCAAATTACCCAGAGACTCACTCCAAGCCCCGAACTTAATCTCGTTATGACTAGACCGAAAACTTGCATTCCATGATCATCTCATGCCGAATGGCTCGAACCGATCCACATATAATGTGGTATTATTTATAATTCACCCACATGCACAAAAATACACAATCACGCCCTCAACAGGCCAAATTACCAAAATGCCCTTATAATTAAAAATGAACCCATATGCATGCATTTATCATCATATAATAAAATAATTCACATAAACATGCATATAATCATTAAATATCATAATAAATCAATTATGGCCCTCCCGGCCTCCTAATCAAGGTCCTAAACCTTTTTAGGAAATTTGGGGCATTATAGTATGCTTGTTTAGCTACTTAGTTACTTGATTTACAAAACTACACAAGTAAATAGTTAACATCCCAACATTTACCTAGAAAATCTAACATTAAAGTCCATATTCTTTTCTAAAAAAGTCAATTCGAGTTATAAAGTTCTTTACTTTAGGAGCACAATGTTAATCTTATGAAAAATCTAAAAATGACAAAATACCCAAGGGCAATCATGCAATAGAAGACTACACATAAAATTATGTATCAATATTACTTTTACTAATTAGAAACACATATAAAGAGCATGACTAATCCTATATATTATTAGCACAAGAAAATAAACATAACAAAATAAAGATGAGATTGGAAGAACATAAACAACTCAAATGCATTATATTAAGAACATAGTAAATCAAAGTAGCAAAATAACATCACTAGCATATGGAATCATCCCTAACCTTCCTAGCAAGATTAGGTCATTATGCTAATCATTCTCACAAAATTCTAAGAAGAAAGTATGAGAAGAAAATGAGTAAAAACTTTGCTTTTGGTTATTTACTCCCAAAATTACATACCAAATGTGAAAGAAGAGTCCATATTTATAGAAGAAGAAAATGACTAGAAAGAAATTAAACTACAAATGGGGTTTAGAAAATAAATCTGAAACATTAATAATAAAATATGATTTTGAAAAAATCAAATCTTATTATTAATATTAACCTAGTTATTTTAGTAAATGGTCATCATGCACATTTTTCTAAATTAATACAAAATGTGAGCTTTAAATCTCAAAATGGAAGGGCCCAAGGCCCAAAGTGCACACAAAATGGGCTGGAAGATGGCTAGTGGCATTGACCCATTCATGACCAACAAGAGGAGACCACGTGGCATGGCTGTCAGCAGGGAAAAGAAGAGCAGCAGCAGGCGGGTTGGGCACGAAGCTGGGCTGGGTGGCTCGCAGGTCGCAGGGTGGAGCTTGGACACATGGCACGCATCTGTCGCGCCATCTGGCGCGCTGGAAAGAGGCAAGCGCAGGCTGGGCTGCTCCTTCGAACTGGGCTCACGTGGGTCTGGGCTATGGGCTGCTGAGGAAAAACAAACAATTACTCCTAAAAAAAATGATACCTTCAATTATTTCTTTTCCTTTTTCCCTTTTTTTTTCTTTTGTTTTTATTAGTGTCAAAATGCAACATACTTTATGAAAATTAAATTAAAATTAATATTTTTCATTAGAAAAATATATCACAATAATTTCAAAGGGTATTAATTAAAACTTAATTTAATTTAAACTTTAAGCTTAATAAAATGTCATTTTTAAGCACTATTCATGTTTAGACACAATAGTGCGGACAAATTCTTATACTCTAAGACTTGTTACTATGTCATTCTAGTGTGTTTATATGTTGATATTAAGTAATGACATGAAAGACATAATAGAAACAAACATGTTTCTATCTTATATTTTAAAAATGAAAGACCTTGGAGAGGTTGATACCATACTAGGTGTAACCCCTAAATATTCTATATTTTCAAAAGTACATAATTTGACATAATTCATAAAAAAAAAATGCCAGTTTTTCCAATATCACCTTAATAATAAAACATGCAGAAAATATTAGATCTAGGTTCAATTAAAACTTTTAATGAAAATCCTAATTACATTTCTAGGATGATACTAGACTTATTTAAAATGCTTTGAAGGGTAAAATAAACATGTGGTGTTCTTGATTGATTTCTGGTTCATATAGCACCTGCAGCAAACATACTTTATATGGATGAGCTTCAACTCGCCGCACCCATATGTATGAATTCAACTAATGCCTGCAACTAGAGGGAAAGTAAGGGGTGAGCTCCAGAGCCCAATAAGGAAGTACAAACATTCAAACAGAACATTCCAATAATCATGACCACTTTCGAAACTAATATAAAATCATAACTTCCTTAGTTCATACAAAGTTGCAGCATTTCCAAGGCATTCGTAACACTAACTTAACTCTTACCATTCACTTATCTTTCTCATTCTCATAACACTAACAATTTTAGTAACATACACTTTGATGTCTTAACATGCACGACATCTAGCAAAAAAAAAACATTTAAACTCGTTATAGCCTATCATCAACTTGGCATGTCATGACATCAAACTAATCATAGCATAAACACCACAAGGACATAACATGCATTCTCAGACATAACATATGTCAAACTTAGCATTCATACATCAACATTAATGGTAACAAGTATTATGAAATAAAAGCTAGGTGAGGAAAATTATCCTCCTGGGACAACATTGGTCAAATTCGGGGGCAATCACTGCAAAATGTTCATACATAGTAAACTCATCTACCCAAATACTTGTGCCTACAATCATCATAAAAAACATAGCAAACCCATAACACATCACATCATAACCAACAACCATAACATGAAACTACCATCATAACTCATGAATACATAACCACACATAAATGGGATAGAAGCTGGGAGGAATAATTATCCTCAAAACACCACCTCAGTCATTATTTTTGGGGCATTTATTGCCATATATCTCATTTTCCCTAATACTTTCCTGAAAAACATTGACATACACATTCGCAACATAAGCTTAAAAACATAGTCTAACTTCCTTACCTTGGCGTGAGTGACTTTGGGAGAAAATGGTGTGGAAAAATTTACGTCCAAAACCATATAAACATCAAACAACTTCTATGAATACCCATCAAAATAATTAAAGTCAACCCTTAAAGCAAAACCCAAAATCCTTAGATCAAAAGTAGAAACCTTCCTCAAAATACTACTTTTATTATATCATGGTCTAAAATTAACAAAAACTTTGAAAAGTTACATTTCCTTGTGGTGACTGAAACCCTAATGAATCTTCCTCCTTTGAATTATTTGAAAACCCTAAGCACCAATACCACATCTCTTAGAAATCCGCAAAGATAAAGAGTACTAAAAACTAAATGGAGGATACTTACCTCTAAACCTCTTTCTTTCTCTTTCTTTTGTATCTCTTCTCAAAATTTTGCCCCTCTCTTCCTTTCTCTGTGTATTTTGGCCTAGTTCCTCATTCTCTGTTTATAGGCTCACAAAATCACCAACCAAATCTCCATCAAATTTCCAAATAAAATCTAATTGATTCAAATATTTTTGTTCCCATGTATTTCAAACCTAATCAAATCAAAATTCAAATCATATATTTCTATGATCTCTTCTCAAATCTTGAATATAGACAAAATCCTTACTAGGTTCATCCATCAACCCTATCTTCTGAATAATTTTGAAATCCTCTTACAATCCCCTTCGATTTTCAATAATCATGTATGAAGACCTAATCTTGACTAGGTTCATTTCTACCATCCACTTAGAAAATCATGGTAATTTCATTTACCATTTTGATGACACTAAAAATATTTAAAATTCTATTTATGGAATTATTCAACAATCATTTAGAATCAAAATCAATATGTCCCACATAGTTTTACCTTAAATACTCATAATTTTCCAAATATAGAAACTTATCGAGATCCTTTCTCTTGATCTAAATCAAGACCACTAACATCATATTTCCTCTCTATGCCACATGCCCAAGGTGGCTTTCACAAACACAAACACCCACATATAAAAGGAAAGAGCAAATTATAAAATAAAATAGGAAAAATAAAAAAAACTAATAAATTAATAAACAAACAAGTAAATAAGTAAATTGATAAATAAAACAATCAATAATAAATAAATAAAATTATGACACAAATAATTTATACCGAATATTACACTAGGTATTGAAGTTAGAAGAAGTGTTGATGGATATGCCTTATGTCAAGTTGACTACATTGAGAAGATGCTTGACAAATTTAGTCATCTTAATATGAAAGAGGCAAACACGCCCTTTGATTCAAGTCAAAAGCTTGAAAAGAATGAAGGAAGAGCGGTGGCTGAATTAGAGTATGCAAGTGCAGGAAGTCTAATGTATGTCGCACATTGTACTAGAGCAAATATTGCATTTGCGATTAGTAAACTAAGTAGGTTTACTAGCAATCAAAGTATCAGACATTGGAAGGTCATAGAAAGAGTTTTGGATACCTCAAAAGGATCAGAGAACTATACCTCCAATATTCAAAGTTTCCTAAGATACCTAAAGGATTTGTCGACGCAAGTTGGATATCCGTCTACAAGATAATCTCTCCACAACCAGTTGGGTGTTCACTCTTGGTGGGGGTGCAGTTTCTTGGGGATCTAAGAAACAAACATATAGATGTCACTCAACCATGGAATCCGATTTGTAGCTCTAGCGACAACTGGCAAAGAGGTCGAGTGGCTTAGAGATCTCATGATGGAGATACCTAAAATTGTTGTTAATGTATCGATGATCTCGATACATTGTGGCAATCAAGCCACTTTTATTAAAGCTTGCAATAAGATATATAATGGGAAGTCTAGACACATAAGTCTAAGACATGACTACGCGAGAGAATTGATTGATAAGGGAGTCATATCAATTTCGTATGTCAAATCGTGTGAGAACTTGGCAGATCCATTTACCAAACCTCTAAGGAGAGATTTGTTTAGTTACACAAATAGAGGGATGGGACTAAAAATCCTTGACAAATAGATTCCCCAATGATGGAAAGCCAACTCAAAGCTTGTATACATCAAGTGTAGAGTTCAATGGGTAAGAACAAGTTATTGATAAGGGAATAGTTGTTGACAACATTAACAAATTAGACTCTCATCTAGAAGAGGTTATTGTTGGTTGTTTCCAAACATGAGGGTTAAGTCATAGGCTTTTAATGAAATTCAATTGAAGAGCAACAAGCATATCTAAAGGTAGCAAATATATTGTAAGAATTTCACCTATATGAACCTAGAGGTGGAATCGCCTCTCAAGATAGTAGGAGTTTTCTCTACGGATGATTCATGAATGGATAAGCACAAGGCCATAATAGTGCTAAGCGTGCAAAGAGAGAAATACATGAGTAATCAGATAGAGTTGTATCGGTTTTATCACTAGGAATGCTAGATTCAATCTTTTAAGAATACTTAGCATTTCGATAAAACTTTGTAGTATTTTCACTAAGATAAAGTTCAAACTAAAAGGTACTTTATTTTATGCACTAATATCATTTGAGTTAGAGGATCTATTTAACCAAGTGGAGGAGTTTTAGGATTGGTTAAATGCATAGTGAAATTGGTTATGCACAAAGATGTACAAAATCATAACGATTTCACTGAAGTCAATATGAGAGGGTTAACTTTTGTTGTAGGCATTTTAAAATGATCTTTTTGGGTCCAATGTGTTACTTTGGAAAATGTTATTTTGGAGTATATAATAGTACCCAAGAACTTTGGTGGCATTTGGAGGTGTTTTGGGCCGATGTACAGGGTCAAAATTCAGTGCAACAGTTGTTGCGCTGCCTGTTGAGAGGTGTTGCATCACCTGTCTTTAAATAGCCCAGATAAGTACAGCATCGTCTGCACGAAGGCGATACATCACCTACTAGATCTGTACAGGCAATGCATCATGTGAGAAGTTCTGTACAAATCCATACAATTGCATGATTTGGCTCCAAAACTTAGTTTAAAATCTTCTAATCTCATTGGTAAACACTAATGACAGGTCCTACTCTATTTAAGGGGTTCATTTGAGACTTTGGTGAACTGATCGCTCTCCACTCTCTCTTTCTAAAATCCTTTTATCTGTCTCTCTCTAACTCACAAAGGTTACTAGTTTTCCCCAAAGATCTTCATCAAGAAAGATTGACTTGTTTGAAGACCAATGCTTGTTAAAACCAAGACTCATTCCACCATTGTAGTAGCTTCAAGTAATCTCTTATGGGAGGCCAAGAATAGAATTTTTTTGGACAACAATTCAATTGTGTCAAGCCTCCATGATCATCTCCATTGATTTATTACATTAAATCATAACTTAATGATTTTATGTAACTAGAGTTTCTCTAAAGAAAAACCATCTCATTCCCTTGATCTAGTTTGTGTTTATTCTTCCATTGTTTAAGAGTTTATCTAGAGTTAGATTCCTTTTTTGATGACCCTAAGGTAGGGTACATCTGCCACATACTCATAATACCAGGGTTTATGAGTATGTTAAGCACTTGACCAAACAAATTAAATATAATGATACTATAAAATACAGAAAAAATTTAAAACTTTTATATAATCTTATTAATAAAAACTATTACACATATGAATACTTTAAATTTAAATATAGCAATATGAACAACCCTAAACCATTATTGCATTGTCACTGAGTCCATGCTCCAAAAGTTTCCCAACATCTAAGGCCACGCCTAGAAAAATGTTGGAAAATAACATAATGAGCTAATACTTAGTAAGTAAATCTCATGCATACACATACATATGAATGTCGTGAGTTTGAAGTGCACATATACTCATATGCTAACTTATAATACTTATGCATTTCATTTATTGATCATGCACTTTCAAACTTTACTTTTATGCTTTTTTTCTCTTTTTACTTTCACATTTTTATGGGCCTGTTATCTTTTGTGCACATTGTTCGATTTAGCCAATGCTTGTAGGGTTTGTCACACATATAATATAAAATCCCATGGGTTCTCCTTTGGCTAGTCATCATCGCAGTTGGGCTCATCATATTATTCATATCATCATTTTTATAGCTGCCATACTTATTGCAGATATAAATGGAGGACAAAGATGAGAACATGGCAAACATATCTTAATGGTCAACTCTGACCTAGCCCGCACTAGTGGGCTGCCACTATAAGCCTTATAGACCTCCGTCTTCTTTACTGAACTTACTTAATTGCTTCATTGAAACAATGGCACACTTTTTAACATATTAATATCACTTTGCTTAAGCCTTGTTATCATTAGAATGCTTAACTTTACATAAGACCTTTCAAGGCTTTCATAACGTTTCTCATATTCTTATGCAAGGTCTTATATCACATAATAATGTATCACATAACTGTACATGTCATGCATACATGTTGATGCTAAAAAGCCAAAGTTCATGTTCATGATTCATATTTGATAGTATTCAATCAAGGCATTGTATCATATATCATATAATCAAAAACAATCTTAGTCATAATATATGAAACTTTGGGTTGGTGGCGTTGTTATACCTTAACGTAGAGCTATGGCTCGGGTCTAAGGTTTCCAACCTAAAAACTTAAAGATTTCATATATCATAACAGATAACAAAATCATGAACATAGAAGGTAATCCACATATTCATCAACATGAGAACACATACTTGCACATAAATCTGATCAAACTTAACCACATAAGACAACTTTCACATATCATGAAATTCATCTATTATATGTCATACAATCCATTATGGTATTCATACCACTCATAACTCATATAACCATTCATCACATACTCATCACATGCATCATCATCCCATACTTAACACAAGACATACACAATCAATGTAGTCATGCATATCACACTTAAGCACAAAAGATGAAATTTACTTACCTTAGGCCCTTAGCTTATTTTAAAACTACTCACCAAGAGTCAATCAATCCAATCCATATAATCATATTCAAGGTACATCATTTATTAAATTCTATCAAAATCGTAAATATACACTATTGATGGTGTAAATTAACAATACCAGAAACCACATAAATGATAATAATATTATTATCATTATAATGCTAATAACTTTTCTACATCACATCTATTATAATATTAATAACAAAATATTTCAATAACAATATGTATGTGAATGTAAATATTTTTAACATAAAATAATTTATTCAAATAATCATTTTATTAAAAGAAATCATATTTTTAACATAAAATTGTAATGATCAATATAATGATAATAATATAAATACAAATATATATTACTGTTAATTAGCCATAAAATCTCACATTAATAAAATAATTATAATTTCTACAAAATTCAATGTTCTAACAAATATCAATAACTGTATGAAAATAATATTTTATACTATCTTAATATTCAAATATTAACCAAAATATTAATACACCATAATAACTGTTAAATAATAGTTTTACCACAAATCATACTTTACATATAAAAATTATATTCTTGATTTACCAAACAAAATAAATTATTAAATTTACTATTCGTAATAATTTCCATATTTATATAAAATTAATAAAATATCTCTTTTTACAATACATTAAGTGTATTATTTTCTAGAAAATTTGGATAGCACAACGGCTATAAAATGGGCAATCCCAAAATCAAAACCTGTATAAAAAATACATGTAATCCTAGATAGCCAGTATAATTATAGAAAATATTCAGTGCATCAAGAATATATAAATATATATACTATAAATACACATAATAACAATTACTCTAATTAATCACAATATATTGGTCAAAGAAATTACACAATAATGATCATAGATTCAAAACAAGCCAAACGATGATTTCTGAAGCTCAAAACGAATTCCAGAACCTCGAAACTAAGTTTTGACCTTTGGTCTACGGTGGATCACGGTGGCTCGTGGTGGGCCCGTCACCCAACTATAGTAGGTGTGGGAACAATTTATGGGGTTTTGAAGCCCACAACACGAGGAACACGATGGTGATGACGGATCATCTAACAGATGCTCAAGGTGGCTGGATCACAACATTGAAGTCGAGTGGTGGCCGAACTTAAATCGACAATTTGAGGTGCCTAACCGGCGAGTGAGGTCTAGATTCCTGCGTAGTCGATAGTTTGGAGGATTCTACGCATTCTCGTCAGGCGCGTATCTATATGTGGTGGCCTGAAAGTGGTCGTTCGTCATCGACAACAGTAGCGCACAAGGAGGAAAAAAAGAGAAAGAAAGAGGAAGAGTAGGCGAGAGAAAGAAAATAAAATTTCTGAGGAGAGAGAGAGAGTTACGGGAAAATAAGGCTGAAGCCTTTTTTTAAAATTACATTTGCACCCATAATATTAAAATTCTTTTCAAATAAACCATTTGGAAAAGCTTTCTTAATTTTATAAAAATTCTCAATTATCAGTATGTAGCATTTGGGTCCAATACTTGACTACTCAAGTCTCTCTTTCCTTTTAATCTCGTTAATAACATAAAATCATGTTTTAAACACTATTTTTTCGTTACGATTTCTTAAATTTATAAACTTGTACACTTTATGTATTGAAACTCTGATTTATAATAAAAATGTATTATGAAAATATTGGGTGTTACACCTTTGAATCATCATATTCTAAATTGTGTTGGTAAGCCATAATCCCATCAACTTACAATGTATAGGTCCAAAAAATTCAGGAAGAAAACAAGTTCAAAGTGGAAAATGAAATCCAATCTATGACGAGAATAAGAACACCACTTTGGAACTTCAATATTGGAGAGAAAACACCATAAGGCTCATACACGAGAAGTATCGCTATCCAAATTCTCTATTTCCTAGCCCACCAGTGACAGGCCATTACTTCAGGTATGACTCTTAAGCCATGTAGCGACATGTCACCATACCTCTACATAAGGTGTCTAAAAATGCCCTTAAACACCTCCAAATGACTCCATACTTTTAGGGGATGCTTTGATACCTCATTGTATCACTTTAGACCTTTAAAAGTTAATTATAGATACCCACAACAAAAACTCATATTTTCACTTCAAGTTAAATGAAATCGTAAGTGTTTTACACCAACTTTTGTAAGACTACTTTACCATTATATTTAACCAATCTCAAAAAACATTATTTTTTTAGTAAGTTAATAAAGTAAGAAAATCGGGTCGTTACACGGGCTCTCCCTCCCTCCCTCATTCTCTTTCTCAATCTCTCTCTCTCTCTCTCTCTTTTGTAGGTGGCACTCATCGACAATGGTTCGTGGTTCACCCAGGGGTTTTTTGTGGACTGGGGAACGACAGAGGGCATGAGGGAACAACAATGGAGTTTTCTCTCAGAGGATGTGGTTGTGAAGCTTGATGTGGGGGTTCAACAATGGCAATGACAAAGACTGGGTTTGCAGAAAGATTAATTGGTTTTTTCTGAGTTTTTCGTGATTATTTTATTGTAATTGAATTTTTGGTGTATAAGATTTGGTTTATAATCTGGATTGTGTTTTTATTTTTGGGCATATAATGGGATTGTGATTGAGGTTTTGGTGTTGAATTTTCTGCTCTGATTATTTGTTTCAATGTTTATTGTATTGTTTCTAGTAAAAATGAATATGGTATAGTTTTTTTATATTATTTTTTGCACAAAATCGGGGAAAAACAATAGCATAAGTTGGGGAACCGATGTCAATTCCATGGGCAATGGCATCATAGGCAATAGCATCAGTTTCGAAAACTGACAGCAAAAATTTTTAGTCTGATTTATAAATGTCGCTAAATGCAGTTTTTGGTATAGTGGAAAAAAAATCAGCGAAAGTAGGAGAAGATGTTGAGACAATGAAAGTGTAAACAAGACAGTAGATTAGTGATGGACCCAAAACGGGTATGTTTTAAATATTTATACTCGCAAGCGCACGAATCGTATTTATAGAATAGTTTTCGTGTAAGCACGAGATCGAACCCAAAGGAGTTGACTAAAATCGAAAAAGAGAAACTATTTTAAACCAAAATTAATAAATTCTAACCTAGCTCCAAAGATTGATAAGAGTTTTGTATAATGAAAATAAAATAAAAGACAATAATAAATATATTAAAGACAAATATATAAACATAAATTAAACGTAAAAATGAAGATGGTAAAATAAGATTATTAAGGATTAGAATCCACAAAATATAAGTTCAATAATATTTATAAGTACATTGATTCCCAAGTTTTAGTGATAGTTAAAATAAATCAAACTATCATTTTCTAAATAAATTTATAATTTTAAGCACAAATTATTTCTAAAAAGATAGGATTTTTCTTCACTTTTCAAAGTTATAATTTCAAAGCATTTAGTGTAAATCAATCTAATGAAATAACAAATAAATCAATGAACATTATTTATAAGGCAAAACATAATATTTTTGTTCTAAGCATGGATGTGTACAATTTAATGACACATCTTACACAAAGAATATTATGTATTTGCACTAATGAAGAACAAAGTTTAAATATGTGCTAACAATCCAAAATACATGATATTTAAGATGAAAGAAGATATTTGAAGAAGAAAATTCCATAAACTTTATTGCACAAAATGGGAAATCAACATACAAAATAAATACTATCTAGTTACATAATGTTTCATCATCACCTTAATAATCTTAAAAAGATTAGAAACACATAACTAGAATAGCAAATACAAACTAAAAATTACAAACATAAATGGGAAAATTTGGAGGAAAAACCCCCAAATTTTTCCTCTAAAAATACATAGAAAAAAATAAAAAAGAAGAAGAAGATGAAGAGAGTTGAGAGGTTTTGAATGTGTAGAAACTTTGTGTAGAGTAACCTCCCTTCCCCTCAAATATGACACCCTAAATGGTCTTGACATACTATATTTATAGCCAAAATGAGATTATTAAAATAATCAATTTAAAATAATTAAATTGATTAAATTAATTTAATTAATTATAATATGGCAAATAGGGGTAAATTATAGGGTGTAATAATTATGTTTTGGGGTAAAATGTGTAGAAAGTGTGGTAAAAAGTGGTATTTTTGTCATAGGGGACAAATGGTACAAAATCATTTTTTTGTGGGCTAAAAATGAAATGGCAGCTGCTTTGGTCTTGGTGGCTTCGGCTGGTGGCAGGGAAAGCAGCAGGCGGCTGGGCAGAGGAGTGTTGGAGGCTTGGGCCTGGAGTGATGCACAGGCCCACATGGGCAAGGGAGATGCTGCCTTGGATCCGGCTGAAGGGGCTGGGAAATGGTTGAGTGATTGGTGTGCTGAAGGAGACCTTGTTGCCTGGGGGAGTCACGTGGGGAGGAAATGGTTGGATGCTGAAGGAATGATTGGCAATGGGCCTTGGGCTTGCTACTTGGGCCTTGGCTGAATGGTCTTCAAAAATACCAACTTTTCATTTCTTTCTTTCTCAAAAATGCCACCTTTCTTCCTTCTTTTCCTAACTTTTTAAAGCCACAAATGAAATAATTTTCCTACAAAATAAATTATAAACTAAATCATAATAACATATTTTCACTATAAAATAAATCAAGTTGATTCTTTGAAAATATTAATTATAACTTAATTTAAATTTAACATTTAGTTTAAATAAAACAACATTTTTTTACCACTAACTTAACACTAATAATTCAAATAATTAACTACAACATTTTACAACAAAATAACTATAAAAACACACAAAATTATATAAAATCAAAATAAGACTAATAAATTCAAAATTACTTAAAAACTTAATAAATCAATTAAAAACTCAAGAATTAAGCAACAATTAGCACATAAAAAGTGGTAAAATAACTCTATTTTGTAGAGTTATCAATTAGCACAACACACTGAATGTGTGTAAAGCTGATTTAATTTATAGAGAGTGAAAAGAGTACACGGATTCATGAACCAAAAACAAGAATATAGAAATAAGAGAAAATAAACTAAGAAGACTAATAAAAGAACTCACTGACATAACAAAAAGGAAACTAAACTAATGTATCCTTAACACTAAGTATGAAGCAAACATAGTATTGAAGGACCAATAAGATCTTAATATTACTAATAATAGTGAAGGAGACTAATCTTATATCTTGACTAAAAAGGATTGCATCCTAAGCCAACATCTATAATTTGGATATTTATTGAATATTGATACGAATGTGTATTTGTTGTAAAGATATATAAAATCCTTTATTGGCTAACTTTAATTTAGACAAAATATTTTAAAGTTATTGAGAAAAATCAGTAGCATGTCCTTATTGATTCATGATGTAATTATCAAATTGATTCAGCTGATTTTTTAATGTGAAAATAACTTTTAAGTGTGAATACATTTTTTGCCTTATTTATCACAAATAAACATTATTTGGTAATAATATGTATTTCAATTATCTTGAGATTATTTTAAGGGATTATGTTTATTCTAGAATAAAGAAGGTGTCAAAAATGAACATGGTCAAAAGAGATGACCATGTTAGTTTTGCCAGATAAAACTGATTACATTGCTGACTCAGCAGTTTCCTTTTTTGTCGACACAAAATTCATCTGGCTGGCTGATTTCCTAAATCAAAGGAATTTGCAATTTGATTTCAAAGATCTCAGAAAATGATGGCCTTGGACGATTTCCTTGCCTATAAATATCTTGCCAAGGCCTTTGCAATTTTTATCTCTTCCATTTCAGAATATTTGTAAACATTATGTTATTTTGAAGAGTATTTTTATTTGTCGAGATTAAGTTTGTTCACCTTAATCTTTGTGAGAGTGTTGAGTGTACTTGTGGATATCTATCTAGTCCATTGTAAATAGGTAGTGTCTATTGTGAACGTGTTCATAAGGATCTTCGGGAGAGGATTCTATCTAAGTCTCACTTTGGGAGGAAGTGAGCACTCGCTATTCTTTGTAGGGAGTTCAAGAGAATCAGCGTTTCATCAAAACCAGATTCGTAAAGATGAGTACAACAAGATTGCGGCAATAGTTTAAGAGGGAGTCTTATTGTAATGACCCACTACTCTAGACTTTTGGACCATTAACGAAACTATACATACAAATCCTTAATAAAACTTACATTTGCGAAAATACCATAAATTTATTAGAAACTTGTAGAAATAAAAATTACTCTCATAAAATAAAAAGTAGGATATGGGATCCCATTGTCTTTAAAACAAAACATAATTTAAAGTGAAAAGGAGTTACATAGAAAGTGCGGAAAAATACATGTAAAACCATAAAAAAGGTACAACAAGACTACATCCTCGAAAATCAAACTCTCGACTCCTTGACTCCATTCACCACCGATACACATTCTCCCAAGCATCCATGAATCTTACCGCCACTATAGCTATTTTCCTGCACATAAAAACAAAAAGGAATGAGCCTAATGCCCATCAAGGAAAAAAATCTAACACATAGTTCACATACATAATTTTATAAGAAACATAAAAACTTAACATAACACTTTATCATACACATACTATAATGGCCATTATTACTTGGGGTCCCATAGACTAAACAAGTCATATGCACATGAGATTAGTGGGGTCCTACTAGCTAAGCAGGTCATATGCCCACAATCTATTTGGGGTCTTGTTAGTCATATGGGTCATATGGGTCATATGCCCAAGCCTACAAACATACATATCATAACACTTATCATAACATATTATATAGCATATTTCATAACATAAGACATAAGATAACATAAGCATATAACATATAGATTCTATCCTATTTTCCTTACCAAAGTTACCGGGATGTGAGGACAGAGTTGGGACTTTTGGAACACTCCTAAAACCATATATAACAGGGTGAGTAGATTTGAAGAAAAAGAAATGAAAGGAATGGAAGGACTAAACCATAGAGAAACATACTTACCAAAACCTTTTTGCTCAAGAGCTTAGATTTCCTAACCAAAATAAAAATTAAGGTTGGAGGTTGAGTAGAAGACTATGAGAACTTAAAAGAACAAGTACAGAAATGAACTAGAGTTTTGGGTTACCTTGAAGACTTGTAAGACCAATCTACACCTCAAACCGAAATACTATAAAACCTTACTTCCCAAAGTGTTTGATAAGCTTATGATTCCCCAACCCAGGTGTTTACACTCTCACACTCACTTAGCACTTGCAGCCTCTGAACTTAGAGCAAAAGATGAATAATGGCTGGGTACTAGGTCCTATTTATAGAGTTTAGGAATGAAAGGATCTTAATTTTACTTGAATAAAAATAATAGCTTTTTAGGTGAAAATAATTTGAATAATCGTTCAGCAGAGGCTGAAGACTCGTTCAAAAAGGTGCTGGACTTATCAAGAGGTTGAATGACTGAATGGAAAAAGAATTCAAAACTTTTCAAAATATACTAAAGGAGGCGATATATCGCCTGGGCCAGTATGCCCGAGGCTGTCGTGCATCATCTCGTGTTTTCTGTATCTACGTGCTGCGATATATCGGCACACGCTGATTAATTAAACACGAAATTACACATTTTTAGCTAAGTTTGAATGGAGTAAACAGCCTTGACTAAGCCCTCAACGTATTCAAAGATGCTGACTGACCTTATAGCATTCAAACTTTTACCCTTATTAAATTTAATCCTCAAAATACTTAATCCTTAATCATCCATACATAACATGTGCTTAAAATCCTATTGGTCCTTATCTAAACCTTATAGTATAATAAATATTATCCTTAATATCAGTCATATAATCAAACCTTAGGTTAACATTAATATTCTTAAACTATAGGTTAAACTTAGAAAATCTACAAGTACTACTATGAGTGTCCAAATAATTCCCGGTCTAAACCAAAAATCCACAGCTACAAAGATAATGCTATAAATACTATAATACTACTATCTAACTAGCTAAGTAAAGTTCTTGGACTCTACACTTATATTGTTTAAGTCAATGCTTTTGTAAACATTGTTTCTTTACTAATTGGTTTATTCTCCGGGCGTGGCCTCGTGGATGTAGGTTATCTAAAAGGATTTCTGAACCACGTAAAAATTCTCGTGTGTTGAATTTTTACGTGTTTTTCTGTTTGTGTTTAAACAGTTGCATAAGTAGTGTGAACAAACTGAAATCTTCCTAAACAACTTAATCAGTATTTCGCATTTAATTAAGTTGTTTATTTTAAATCACTTGGTAATATTAAAATACAGAATTTCAATTGGTATCAGAGTGGGTCACTAAACTCTTAGTGAGATCTTGTATTTTTCCGTTTTGCCTTGTGAAATGTCTTTCTTTGCAGAAGGTGGATCTATAACTCGCCCTCTCTTACTGAATGATTCTAACTATCCTTATTGGAAGGTTAGGATGAGAGCCTTTATTAAATCTCAAGAAGAAAAGGCATGGAGATCAATCTTAACCAGTTGGACACCTCCATCTGAATCAAATGATGTAACAAAGGTAAAATCTGAACTTAACTGGACCGATGCTGAAGATAAATTGTCTAGTTATAACAACAAAGCCTTGTATGCTATCTTTAATGGAGTTGGTGAAGGATACATAAAAGTGATATCCTTTTGTGAATCTGCCAAAGAAGCTTGGGAAATCCTTCAAACTCAATTTGAAGGAAAATTTGATGTCAATTGTTCTAGGCTTGTTATGCTAACTACAAGATTTGAAAATCTTAGAACGACAGAAACTGAGTCTCTCGCTGATTTCTATGAAAGACTATCTGATATTGCTAATGAATATTTTTCTTTGGGTGAAAAATTGGAAAACAATGTGTTAGTTCGAAAAATTGTTAGAGTGCTTCCTAACAGGTTTCAAACAAATCTCACAGCAATTGAGGAGGCAAAAGATCTCGACACAATGAAAGTAGAGGAGTTGATGGGTTCATTGTGAACGTTTGAACTCAATCAACAAATTCGTCAAAAGGAAAAACCAAGTGCTCCCAAAGAAAAATAAATTGCTCTCAAATCATCAAAGATGAAAGATTTAGATGGAAATGATGGTGAAGACGAAATGGCCTTGTTGACCAAAAATTTTCAAAAATACATGAAAAGATTAGTAACAAAAAATCCACGTTCAAATATTCCAAAGGTAATCATTTCTCTAAACCTTTTGACAATAGCAATAAAAGAGGTGTGCAATGTAGGGAAAGTGAAGGATTTGGTCATATTCAATCTGAATGTGCCAATACACTTAAGAAAAATAAAAAGGTAATGGTAGCTACTTAGAGTGATCAGGACTCTGAAAGTAGCAATGAAGAAGAAAACTCAAACCTTGCCTTAACCTCTGTTGTTTTTGGATTAACTATTAATTTGTAGGTTGATAAAAGGCTTGTTTGTCTGAACAACACAGTTCAGGACGAAAACTCTGAATGTGAATCTAGTGAGTCTGATCTGGATGAGGACTCTTTGAAAGAATCATACAAAGATATGTATGATCAATGGTTAAAGGTTTGTTCTGATAATCGCTTAATGGCAAGCAATAACAAATCCTTACAGAAAAAGAATGATGAACTTGAAAACACTGTGAAGAATCTTGAGGATAAAGTTCTTGCCAAAGATTGTGAAATTAAGAGATTATCAAATGAAATTAATCACATTGTAAAAGGTGTTAAGATGCTTAATCCAAATTCTAGGATCTTGGATGATGTTATTGGTGCAGGACAAAAAGCTAGTAATTTTTCTGGATTAGGATTTTGATGGTTTTAAATCGAAAGGAAAAACCATTTTTCTGAAATCTGGAATTCATTCTGGGTCAACCACTAATGTCTTTGCAGGTACATCTCAAACAGGTGATGCTACAAAAGTACAATCTGTTTCCACATCTGTTAAACAGACCAAGTTTATCAAAAGAAATAAAACAGATCAGTTCATTCCAATTTGTCATTTTTGTGGAGTGGAAGGGCACATCTGGCCCAAATGTTTTATTATGATCAATTTTTTCAAAACCAATTATTTCAATCATTATAGTAAAACAAAACAGGTTGTGAAAAACCCATCAAAAAATGTTTGGATTGTAAACACAAGAACAAATTCTCTTGCTGCTTTTACTTGTCATAAATCTCGTGCCTGTAACTCTTGGTATTTTGATAGTTGATGTTCTAGACATATGGCAGGTGATGCAAATATACTCACAAACTTCAAATCTTTGAAATGTGGTACTGTAACTTTTGGTGATTGTATGACAGGTAATATTGTTGGAAAAGGTACTCTAAGTCTTGATGGATTACCAACATTAAGAAATGTTTTGCTTGTTGAAGGCCTTAAGGCTAATCTAATTAGCATAAGTCAAATTTTTGATCAAGGCTTCAAAATAAATTTTTCTCGTGATGATTGCAATGTTATTGATCAAAATGGTTTGAGTGTATTGAAAGAATATAGATTTATTGATTATTGTTATACACTTTCACCAACTCTCACATGTCATTCGGACATAGGTAATACCACTAACTTATGGCATGAAAAACTGGGCCATATAAATTTCAAAAGTTTGAAAAAGATTGCAAGTGCAGGATTAGTTCGTGGGTTACCCAAATTGGATAAAGAATCTGCAGGTGAATTTTGTAATGACCCACTACTCTAGTCTATTTGGACCATTAACGAAACTATACATAAAATCCTTAAAAGAACTTACATTTTTGCGAAAATACCATAATTTTATTAAGTAACTTATAAAAATAAGAGTTACTTACAAAGTAAATACCAAAACGGATATGGGATCCCATTGTCTTTAAAACAAAAACATAATTTAAAATAGTAAGACATTACATAATTAGTGCGAAAAATACATGTAAAAAGACATAAAACCGAAACTACATCCTCGAATCGAATAACGCTCGGCCCCTTGACTCCATTCATCATCGATACACATCCTCCAAGCGTCACGAATCTTTCCACCTCTAAAGCTTATTTCCTGCACATAAACAGAAAGGAATGAGCCTAATGCCCAGCAAGGAAAAATCTAACACATAGTCATAAACATAAACATAATTTCATAATAACGTAAAGACATATCATAACACATAATTCACTTATTATAATGGCCATTATTACTTGGGGTCCCATAGACTAAACAAGCTTATGCCCATGAGATTAGTGGGGTCCTACCAGCTAAATAGGCATATGCCCACAATCTTTTTGGGGTCTTGTTAGTCAAATAGGGCATAAGCCCAAGCCTACAACAAACACATGCATAACAAATTCATAACATATCATAACATAACACATAAGATAACATAAACATAAACATATAGATTCTAGCCTATTTTCCTTACCAAAGTTACCGGGATAAAATGGACTGAGTTGGGACTTTTTGGAACACTCCTAAAACCATAATGAACAAGAGTGAGTCTAAAGAAAGGAGATGAAAAGAAAGAGAATAGGAAGACTAAACCATTAAAAGAAAATATGCTTACCACAACTTAAGTGCTTAAGAACTTGGATTCCCTAACCAAAATAAGAATGAGGTTAGGAAATTGAGTAGAAGAAAGGAAACATAATACAGAAAGGAACTAGAGTTAGACCAATCTATACTTCCACCGAAATACTATAGAACTCACTTCCCAAAGTGTTTGATAAGCTTATGATGTTTAAGCTTATAGTTTTTCCCCAAACCAGGTGTTTACACTCTCACTCTCACTTAACACTAGCAGCTTCTGAACTTAGAGCAAATGGTGAATAATGGCTGGGTACTAGGTCCTATTTATAGAGTTTGGGAATGAAAATATCTTGATTTTACTTGAATAAAAATAATGGCTTTTTAGGTGAAAATCATTTGAATAATCGTTCAGCAGAGGCTGAAGACTCGTTCAAAAGATGCTGGACTATTGAAGGAGTTTGAATGGTTGAAAGGAAATGATTTCAAAAACATTTGAAAACATACTGGAGGAGGCGATATATCGCCTGGGCCAGTATGCCCGAGGCGACCGTGCATCGTTTCGTGTTTTCCGTATTTACGTGCTGCGATATATCGCCCCCTATAGCTGCGATATATCGGCACATGCTGAATAATTAAACACGAAATTACACATTTTTAGCTAAGTTTGAATGGAGTAAACAGCCTTGACTAAGCCCTCAACGTATTCAAAGCTGCTGACTGACCCTATAACATTCAAACTTTACCCTTATTTAATTTAATCCTCCAAAATACTTAATCCTTAATTACCATTCATAACATGTGCTTAAAATCCTATTGGTTGATGTCTAAACCTTATAATATAATAAATATAATCCTTAATATCAGTCACATTAATCAAACCTTAGGTTATACTTAATATTCTTAAACTATAGGTTAAACTTAGAAAATCTATAAGTACTACTACGAGTGTCCAAATAATTCCCGGTCTGAACCAAAAATCCATGGTAACAAAGCTAACACTAAACATACTATAATACTACTAAACAATTAGCTAAGTAAAGTTCTTGGACTCTACAAATGTGAACCATGTTAGTTGGGGAAATAATTAAAAAAAACTCCCACACAAGTGTTATAGGAATTAATACTTCAAAAGTTCTTGAAGTTTTGCATATGGATCTCATGGGTCCTATTCAAGTTGAAAGTATTAATGGAAAAAGGTACTTCTTTGTGTGTGTTAATGATTTTTCTCGTTTTACTTGGGTTGACTTTTTAAGGGAAAAATCAGACACTTTTGATGCCTTTAAAAATATTTGCATAAAATTAAGAGTTGAAAAGGATTGCAATATATGTAAGATTGTGAGAATCAGAAGTGATCATGGTAAGGAATTTGAGAATACTATTTATGATGATTTTCGTAAATCTCTAGGTATTTCTCATGAGTTCTCAGCTCCCAAAACTCCTAAACAAAATGGGGTTGTTGAGAGAAAAAAATAGAACCTTGCAAGAAATGGCCAGAGTAATGCTAAACAGTAAGAAACTCTCCAAACGATTATGGGCAGAGGCAATATTCACTGCTTGCTACACAATCAATCGAGTGTTTCTTTGCCCAGGTACCTCCAAAACTCCTTACGAAATCTGGCAATGTAAAAGACCCAATGTAAGTTATTTTCATGTTTTTGGGTGTATATGCTATATTCTTAGAGATCGTGAGAATATCGAAAAATTTGATTCAAAGAGTGATATAGGAGTATTTCTCGGATATTCTATGAATAGTAGAGTTTATCGTGTTTATAACATGAGAACTCAAACTATTATGGAATCATCCAATGTTGTTGTTGATGATTTAAAATATTTTTTTGAATATTCCAATGAAGAAGAAATTGATAGCTTCATTGCCGAAACCTCTCATACGGAATCTCCTGCTGTGATAGTAGGTGATGTTGTGCATTCTTATACGAAAAAAGTTGCAATAGAAGCTGAATATGTTCCAACATCGTCTGAACGACCAACAAAGGAAGGGCTAGAAATCATCACAGATTCAATACAGAGAGAACCTTCTGCCAAAATTAAAAAGAATCACCTTTCAAATCTCATTCTTGGTGATATTGAAGAAAGTATGGTGACAAGAAAAAGGTATGTGAATTTGGTTCAATTCGTTTGTTTTACATCTAGCTTTGAACCAAAAAATGTGAAGGAAGCTTTGAATGATGAGTCATGGATAAAAGCAATGCAAGAGGAATTAGAACAATTCACAATAAATGAGGTATGGAGTCTTGTTCCTAGACCAAATCATACCAATGTTATTGGTACCAAATGGATCTTCAAAAATAAAACTGATGAATTTGGTACAATAATAAGAAATAAAGCTAGACTAGTTGCCCAGGGGTGTACTCAAATTAAAGGAGTTGACTTCGATGAAACTTTTGCCCCTATCACAAGACTTGAGTCAATAAGATTGCTATTGGATGTTGCTTGTATTTTTGGTTTCAAATTATTCCAAATGGATGTTAAATCTTCCTTTTTAAATGGAATTTTGAATGAAGAAGAATTTGTTGAACAACCAAAAGGTTTTGAAGATCCACATAATCCTGATCATGCTTTTCAACTTAAAAAGGCTCTCTACAGTTTAAAGCAGGCTCCTAGAGCTTGCTATGAAAGATTGACTCAATTTCTTGCTTTGAATGGTTATAAAAGATGAGGAGTCAATAAAACTCTTTTCATCAAAAATGTTGATTCTAATATTGTTATTGCATAAATCTATGTTGATGATATTATTTTTGGCTTTACTTCTAACACCCTAGTGCAGGAATTTTCCAAACAAATGACAGATGAGTTCAAAATGAGCATGGTAGGTGAGTTAAACTATCTTCTAGGACTGCAAGTCAAACAGTCAGAAGATGGAACCTTCATCTCTCAAAGTAAGTATGCAAAAAATCTGATCAAGAAATTTGGGATTGAGTCTGCTAAACATGCCAAAACACCAATGGGAACCACGGTCAAACTGACCAAGGATGAAAATGGTGTAAAAGTAGATCCAACATTGTACATAAGCACAATTGGAAGTCTTCTGTATCTCACAGCCAATCGTCTTGACATTAGCTACAATGTTGGGGTATGTGCTCGGTATCAAGGGGACCCTATGGAATCCCACGTGACAGTTGTAAAGCGAATCATTCGCTATGTGAATGGTACTCAGGAGTATGGAATTTGGTACTCAAAGGAAACAAACTCTAACCTTGTTTGTTTTAGTGATGCTGATTGGGCAGGCAATGCAGATGACAGAAAAAGTACAAGTGGTGGATGTTTCTATCTGGGAAACAATCTAGTTTCTTGGCGTAGCAAGAAACAAAATTCAATCTCCTTGTCAACTGCTGAGGCTGAGTACATAGCTACAGGAAGTTGTTGTACTCAATTATTATGGATGAAACAAATGATGACAGATTATGGGTTTGATCTTAAAACCTTGACTATTTTTTGTGATAACACTAGTGCAATTAATATCGCAAAAAATCATGTTCAACACTCTCGCACTAAACACATTGACATTTGTCATCATTTTATCAGGAAACTTGTTGAAAATAAAACTTTGATCTTAGAATATATTGAGACGGACAAACAAATTGCAGATATTTTTACAAAATCCCTTGATACAATCAGGTTTGATTCCCTCAGGAAATCCTTGGGGGTGTGTCCTAATTAATTCTTGTTTCTATTGTGCCATATCCTTGTGCTAGAACAAGTTGCGTAATTTCTTCTTGTCCTTGTCCTCCGAAAAAGTCTCAATCATTTTGCCAAAATATATTTTTACTTCAGATTAGAATTTATAGTTGATATATATCATGCACATTTTTAAAAATAAAAAATAAAATCAAAATAAATAGTCCCTTTAATTAATATTCTTCCAAATCAATTTGTGTTTAGTGTATGAGCATTTGACCCTTGAAAAGTATTTTCAGGCTCCATCTTAGAATAGAGCTACCTACACTGTTGTGTAATTGCTATCTTTGAGTAAGTTGGAACTATGTAACAAAAATTATGTAGAAGATACTCTACCATTGATAAAGGCTGAATTCAGTGTAGTGTGAAAGCGTCTAATTTGGGTGCTCTTTGAGAAAAAGGCTAAAAAAATTCCACATAGGGCAATGTCCCTGAAAAAGGCTAAAATTGACATACATGGCAATGATCTCTGCTTTCACAATCACACACAAATGCTTAAGAAATACTGTTGGAAAAATTTGTAAGTCTCATACACACTCATTGATTTGAATAAAATAATTTTTTTAGACAGGAGTAAATATTTTGTGTCATTTTATTTTGAAAATAAAAGCATGATTTATACTAAATATATTTTCTAACCTTATAGTAAAATTTTGTTTTGAATTAATGATTGTTTCTCTCTCCACAGACAAGGGCACGAAGACTTTGGGTACAAATCAAAATGGGATATTTTTGGTACATTTGGTTATATATATAATAATAATTAAATAAAAAATATATATTCATTTAAAGGAGAATCAAATCTGTGTGTGTCAAAAAGGGCATGTTGTATCAATTTTGTTTTGTCTTTATCACATATTTTTTTAAGATCAAAAGTTTCCTATTATGGCTTGTTTCCCATTTTTGTGTTGTGTACAAATGTTGGCAGTTATTGTTTTTTAGGATAATATCGTGTACTTTACAAAAGTGTATATTCCATTTAATTCTCAAAAAGGGAATAAAAGATCAAATCCCAATCTCTCTCTTTCTTTATATTCGGACATCCTAGGCCCCATTCTCACAACCGTCTCCATCCTTCTTTTTTCTTTTTCGGTTTCTCTTTTTCCTTGTGACAGTTTTCTCTCTTTCTCGTGCAACCATGGTGAAAACTAGAGGAAGTGGCTCTCGGTCTATCAAGAATTTGAAGGCTGGCTCGTTGACTGCATTTCCATCTCTCACCAAGAAAAAGGCTTGAAAGAGTACCTGTCTCAACCTAGCCTCATTGACGCAACCACCACCACGAGCAAAGTCATGGTCTTTCCTGACCTCGAAGCCCCCAAAGCACCATCTAGACCTCCTTCAACGGTGGCTCCGCTAGGCTCAATTCCTGGGTCTTCCAAAAAGGTCCGAGCATCCCTCTCTGATGATGCCTCTGATTATGAAGGCGCTTCGGCCAAAACCCATTCTGACTCCACCGAATCTCATGATGCTCTTACACCCAATAAGAAAAACAAAGGGTGGTTCCAGGTTTCCTCTTCTCGAAAATCCCCTCGGTCCAAAGGTACTAATCCTTCCGATTCCACTCCAAAGGCCTCTTCTCTCGTGGGTTCCACTCCTCTATCCAAGTTTCGGATGAAGGTGAAGAAGATTCCTCCACCCTGCTCCTCTTCTGAAACTGACCCATCTGAAGCTTTTGTACCCTCTGATGATGATCCCCTTGAAGATGATGCCTCTATTGATGATGATGTTGCATCTGAAGCCGAATCTGACCCATTAGAGGACCTTTCTGTTTCTCCAAAGGGCAAGAAAGCTGTGAAAATTCCTGAGATTTGCACAAAGTCACCAGTGGTTCCTAAAGCCACTTCAGGTTCATCTTTTAAAGCTCACTCTTTGAATTTCTGTTTCAATGACAATGAGAAAAATATGAAGCATTATGTGCATCGTGATGTTATTTGTGAGAAAAAAATTTCTTTCCCTGCCCATAGAGTGTTTGGGGTCATTAAGAATAGTGAGGATCGAGGGTGGTTAGGTTCTTTAACTGGGTTTGATGGTTTTTTTCCTCGGGTTGTTCATAAATTATATGCTAATCTTAATGATGATTTGTTTGATAGCAAGTCTTTTATGTTTGGTCATGTTTATGTTCGGAGTCATTGGTATTTGTTTAGTGCTGCTGAAATTGCCAAGGTTCTCAATATACATTATGTTGTTATCAATGATGCTGTGAAGTTCAACAAAGATAAGGTTTTATCTAAGTTGGTGGGACAAAATATGGTTTGGGAACAACACTCGGTTCTCAAGGTGACCGATCTTACTCATTACTATGTCGTGCTTCACAAATTTGCCATCAACAACTGGATTCCCACCACTCATACCTCTACCATTACCTTTGACACGACCTTCTTTCTGTTCAAAGTCGAGACCGGTCTCTAAGTTGATCTTGCTACTCTCATTTTTTATCAGATCACTGCCTTAGGAAAAGCCAAAAAGAAAGGCCAATATTTGGTGTTTCCTCATTTGATATACAAGTTGCTTGATTCTCAAAAGTCTCTCCGGTTGGAATATGAAATCGTGACACCTCCCACTGCCAGTGTAGATTACAAATTCAAGAAGGAATCCTCATCTGTCAAGACAACTAAAGGGATTGCTCTCAAGGTTGACGATGTTGATTCTGTCATTACTGACCTCGCTGGTGTCAAGGCCACTCTGGAATCTGTTCAGACAGAAGTTCACAGTCTCAAGAATTGTCTCTTGACCATAGAGCAACTTCAGCACACCATGATGTCTCAATTTGCTGCGAGTCCTTCCAAATGAGGCCATCTGTTTCTGGCTTTGTTTTGACTACCTCTTTTTCGGTTTAAATAAATTGTAAAAGAGCGCTTTTAGTGTCTTTTCATTTGGTTTCTTTTGTTTGTGTTGTTTTTACTCATTTGGCTTATTGCTAGACAACAAGGGGGAGTAAGAAGGTTTATTTATGTTTATTTATTTTGTTTGTTTTTTCTTTCACCGTGTTTATGATATTTGTTACAATTGAGATGTCTTTCGCAGGGGGAGTAATTACATTACTATTTTGCTCTAACCTGGTTTGTCTTTGCAGGGTCTTTCAAAATAAACTCTTAAAATATTTTTTGTCTACCAAGTTGCCAAAGGGGGAGATTGTAAAATCATTTATTGGCTAACTTTAATTTAGACAAAATATTTTAAAGTTATTGAGGAAAATCAGTAGCATGTCCTTATTGATTCATGATTTAATTATCAAATTGATTCAGTTAATTTTCTAGTGTGAAAATATCTTTTAAGTGTGAATACATTTTTTACCTTATTTATCACAAATAAACATTATTTGGTAATAATACGTATTTCAATTATCTTGAGATTATTTTCAGGGATTATGTTTATTCTGGAATAAAGAAGGTGTCGAAAATGAACATAGTCAAAAGAAATGACCATGTTCATTCTGTCAGATAAAACTGATTACATTACTGACTCATCAGTTTCCTTTTCTGTCGACACAGAGTTCATCTGGCTAGCTGATTTCCTAAATCAATGGAATTTGCAATTTGATTTCAAAGATCTCAGAAAATGATGGCCTTGGACGATTTCCTTGCCTATAAATATCTTGCCAAGACCTTTGCAATTTTCACCTCTTCCATTTTAGAATATTTGTAAACATTATGTTATTTTGAAGAGTGTTTTTATTTTTCGAGATTAAGTTTGTTCACCTTAATCTTTGTGAGAGTGCTGAGTGTACTTGTATATATATATCTAGTCCATTGTAAACAAGTAGTGTTTATTGTGAACGTGTTCATAAGGATTTTCGGGAGAGGATTCTATCTAAGTCTCACTTCGGGAGGAAGTGAGCACTCGCTATTCTTTGAAATGAGTTAAAGAGAATCAGCGTTTCATCAAAACCAGATTCGTAAAGATGAGTACAACAAGATTGCGATAATAGTTTAAGAGGGAGTCTTACATTGTTTAAGTTAATGTTTTTGTACACATTGTTTCTTTACTAATTGGTTTATTATCTCAGCGTGGCTCCGTGAATGTAGGTTATCTGAAAGGATTTCTGAACCACGGAAAAATTCTCGTGTGTTGAATTTTTAAGTATTTTTCTGTTTTTGTTTAAACAGTTGCATAAGTAGTGTGAATAAAATTAAAATCTGTCTAAACAACTTAATCAGTATTTCGCATTTAATTAAATTATTTATTTTAAATCATTTGATAATATTAAAATACGGAATTTCAAGATATACACAAATATATATATATATATAAGTATATAAATAAGCCAAAAGAGAAGAGGATATAATAGCATAACCACAAAGGAGGATAAAGTATGGTCAGGGCCGGCCCTGGACATAGGCGGGCTAGGCCCGTACCCAGGGCCCATCCCTACCCAGGGCCCATTTTATTTACAATTAGTTTAATTTTATTAGTTTAATTTTATTTAAAATTACATAAAAAAAATTACATATACAAAATGGCCAATTTTTTTCAAATTTGTTAAAACTGTCTTAGTCCACTTTTTTTCAAGACCGGCCTGAGTACGGTGGGACTCAGACTAGCTTGTTGGGAGGGCCATAACTTATAATAACCCTACGATAATTTTCAACCTCTCTCATTGGCTATGGTAGGCCTTTGCTTATAGTTGTGGCCGCTACTTTCTCGCAAAAACAACCAATAGAAAACTCAAAACTAATGCCTTTGAACGAGGCAAAGATTCTTTGACAAACTTATCTAACATAACATTATTTTTTATTATTATTATTTTCTCTATTTCCCCTAAAGCTAGACTTTGTAGCAGACCATCTCTCTCTCTCTCTCTCTCTCTCTCTCTCTCTCTATATATATATATGTTTTTTCTTTATGTATTATTATAATGTCAAGTTGGCAACTTGCACATAATCTTAATTGGCTTTTCGTCTACTGAAAAGAGTCGAGTCGTTTTCTCAAGACTTTATAGTCATGGGGTTAGTGCTCTTCACGTGGCCAAGATATTAAAGAAATTACGTAAAATAGAAAAAGAAAACAAGAGGTTAGTTATTAATTTTTTTCCTTTATCTATTTTCTCTTCTAATCTTATGTGTGATCATGATTAAAAATCATATCAACGTCAACCGAACGATCAATCACATCCGTCCAATCAGTGGATAAAAATTAGCTAAGGGAGAGGGGGATTTGTCAAGTCGAATGATGAATATTTTCTATGGTATCCACAAAGACTTTCATGGGAAAATCAGTACATTGTTAGTCTTTTAGAGAAAGAAAGTTACCCTATTTTGATTAATTTCAAAATATCATTAAAGCCCTTTTTAGCAGTACTACCCAAAACCGCATTATAGTAGAGAATATGTTATGATTTATAATAATCCATATATATCCGTTGGGGCAACATGGGCGCCAACAAAATTGTGTACCCAAAATAAATGATAAATCACCGCATCTCTCGTGTATTAAATTCTATTTTTTTGGACATTTTGTGGGAGAGACAGCTTCGTTTTAGACTCATACTGTAGAAAGAAGGATAATATGCCAATCGAATAATGAATAGGGGCGCCCAAATATATGTGTATATATATAGATATATCATTTTTTTTTCGAAATGAAGTTGTATGTAGAGAAAAATATTCAATGTTTGACCAGTTATGACAAAAGCTCGAGAAGGTTCTGCTGATTTTGCTAGACCACAGCCGATTGCCAAATATTAGAAAGAAAAAAAATATGTCATCAAGAAATACCTCCACCACTAAGCTAGTTCATTGTAATTGGCATACAAGTAACATGCCCCAATACTAACGTTACCATAATTGTTTTATTAACTGATCTTGAAACTAGTATTGACATTAATTCAAATCAACTGTCAATTAATGAATATTTTTTCCTTCAAAAAAAAAGAAACTAGTATTGACATCATTCATCAAGATTGATTAATAATATGATTCATGTCAAAGGAATATTTTGGAAAACTATTCTATTTTACATGGATATTTTGAAGAAAAAATTGATAAATTTATTACAATAATCTTTCTAACATGTCACACTCAATATCAATTTTTTTGTCCTACATATGTTTAAATAACATATTGTTTTATTTATAGCTTTTAACATTAAATAGTTTTATTCTTAATTTCTTACTACAAACAATATGATAGGATGTTGAGTGTGTGTTGAGAAATTAATTTATTAATATGGACCATTTGACCAAAGCGATGTTTAAAAAGGGAAATTTGAAGGGTCTTAATTAAAAAAAAATACTAGGCATTTTTATCATTTCAAAAAAATGACAATTCTTTTAAGCATATCCAAAATACCCCTGACACAACTCCCCGCAAATTTTGATTGGAAATTTTGAGTTTTTATGCTTAATGAGCGGTATTAAGTCAAAAATATAATAGGTTCTTTAATCATTTCAAAATAATGTCAAAACTTTTAACAGTACCCAAAATGTTTCTCTCACAATTTCCCTACCCTCTTCTCGTTTCCTCCCCTCTCTCTCCTTATGTTCACTCTCTCTCACTCACCTCACCTCACGACATCACTAAGAGCATCACAGGTAGAGATCTGAGCACTACCAACAGCCGAGCTCCTCCCTAAGAGGAAACCATTTGTAGAGATCAAGACCAAAGTAATTTTTGAAAAATCTTGGAGTAAAAACGTATGGGTAAATTTCAAAAAAATTGCAAAAAATGCAAATTGACAAAAAATATAAAAAAAAAACTAAAAATATGTGCAAATATTGCTCAGATCTGTTCGAAATGCCCAAAAAGATTAAAGAAACATCACTAATCCAAGTATTTAAGAAAAAATTGCTTACCCATAAGTTTTTACTCCAAGATTTTTCAAAAATTACTTTGGTCTTGATCTCTACAAATGGTTTCCTCTTAGGGAGGAGTTGGGCTATTGGTAATGCTCAGATCTCTACCTGTGGTGCTCTTAGTGGTGTCGTGAGGTGAGGTGAGTGAGAGAGAGAGAGATCGAACAAAGAGAAAGAGAGGGGGAAACGAGAAGATGGAAGAGAAGAGGGTAGGGGAATTATGAGATGGGCATTTTGGGTACTGTCAAAAGTTTTGGCATTATTTTGAAATGATTAAAGAGCCTAGTATATTTTTTACTTAATACCCCTCATTAAGCATAAAAACTCAAATTTTCCATTTAAAATGTCAATTTTCACCCATTATTCTTGATCATCAATATTGAATGAACATAAATTATCTTTTGAAAAACTAATAGTAACTTTTTATTAAAAAAAATATCTAGAGAGTTTTTATATTATATTAATATTATTCTAACCTAACTTAACCATTAAGAAAAATATATAGAAAATAATAATAAATAATTGAAATTCAGATTAATAATAGTAACACTCATAAATCATACATAAAATATACACACAATAATGTATTATTATTTATAACTACACTTTTTTTTCAGTAAAGAATATTTCATTAAAAATAATAATAGTCATCTAGATAACAGAAGAAATTAAATGTCCTCTCGCAGGGCCGACCCTGAAAAAAAAGTGGGCCTAAGACGGTTTTAATAAATTTGAAAAAACTGGGGCCTTTTGTATATGTAATTTTTTTTATGTAATTTTAAATAAAATTAAACTAATATTTAGTAATATAAAATTAAACTAATAAAATTAAACTAATTTTAAATAAAATGGGCCCTGGGTAGGGGTGGGCCCTAGGCACGGGCCTAGCCCGCCTATGCCCAGGGCCAGCCCTGTCCTCTCGGCATACAAATTTTCCATCCACCCTAAGAGCATGCACAACTAATTCATGTGTAAAACAATCATAAATTAGGGACACCTTAGTAAAATTGGACAACAAACTTGTAGCATTCTCTACAAAAGAACCTAACTCAGGAAAATACAAGGAACTCTTAGAAAATGTAGTGATTAAATCAAACCATCATATTTAACATGAAAATGAAGCTAATTCAAAGCCAAACTTAAAAGCACTCCTGCTCAGATAACTGAAAAACAACTTACAAAACAACAAAAATAAAAATTTTGTGAGTATTAAACTTATTTGATATAAAAAAAAATACTAATTGCAAAAATGAAGATCTCAAGTTAAAATAACAAGAAAAATTAAAAACTTATCTGTAAAATTTAACAATCCTCCAAATGATCTTCTGTTGCCTCCAAATTTCCAATAACTCACTTAAACGATAACATAACACAACACAACAAAAATATAACAATAATATTGAAAAACACAGAATATGTTATTTCATTATTAATAACATAAAATAAATAGATTAAAAAAAATGTAGAGTAAAATTATGGAAGTGGAAACCTATAGTTTAAAAAAAACATTTTCACTACCAGACACCTTTTATTTTTCTTTTATACAGTTTTGTTTTTTTATTGTTTAATATCTTTTAATATTACACTTTTAAGGTTTCCTCTAAGTGAGACATGATTTTTACTTTTTTACACGTTTAGCTTAGTGTATATATATATATATTTTAAATAGCTTACATGTTTGAACAAACCCTGCACCTTCAAACCACTCTTTTTCTCATCAGTGCATTCTCTAACTTCTCATGATCTTCTTGGTTAAACGAACGGTTTTATCTCCACGATCTCATACCTATCAGATTATAGATTATGAAGCATTTTTCGTTTTCCCCTCTCTTTCTTAACAAACTTTTAATTTCAATTTTTTGTAAACCATTTTTGTATCTCTATAAATAGTAGTGTGTGATCGTAGATGGGTATTACGTGTTCTGCTTCATGTTCTCCCTCTCCAAAAAGGCCCAGAAAATCATCTAAGCCTTGTAAAGAAATTTTGAGAATGGGGAAGAAAGTTGTTGGTCAGTCCGCGAAAGGAAAACAACCTAAAGGCAACCCAGAAAGAGCTGATAAAGATAGTTCTAAATCTTTGAAGAAACGTGTTGTTTCTAATAAAGTTGAAGATAGGAAAGCAAAAAGGCTAAGAACTAAAAGTGGTGGTCCCAAAATTTCTGAAGATTCTGGAACGAAGGGGGAAAAAGTGCAAGCGGATAAAGGGGCTCAGATTGGTTTTTAGTTTCTTTTTCTTTTTTTCTAGTTGCTTTTGTTTATCTGTTTTACTTTTTTTGTTTTTTGGGAAAATTATTTTTCATCATTATTTTGTGGTTTTGTTAATGCATTCTAGTTTTTTTGGTATAGATTTGAAAGTTTTATGCATTTTTTTTAATTGATTTAAATTTTACTTTTTTTTTTTTTCTGATTACGGATTTTTTCAGGGTTTCTATTGGTTTTTTGTTTTGTTTTGTTTGTATTTGTTCTCGTTTAACGTTTATGTAACTTTTTTTTTTTTTGTAGGTTTGGGAAAACTGTTATGTCGAGTCAGACTATTTTAATACTAAATTGGTTGCAACTTGTAATCATAGTGTCATTGCAAACCTGAATAAGCATTTGTCTAATAGGCAGAAGGTGATGTTTTCTGAAACCATATTTGGTCATTATTTGGGTATTCCTAGTTTCACATTTCAACCTCAACTATCCCATAGTTTGTTGTTGAGGGAGGTTAATCAGCCTAATCCTGATGAGTTTTGGGCAAATATTTCTAGTCGTAGGATCAGATTTAGTATTGAGGAATTTAGTTTGATCACTGTTTTGGATTGCCATGGGGAATATAACAAAATGGATTATAGGCAAGATTACAATAGTATTATTGAAGAGTGTCTTGGTTGAGTAAGAAAAATTAACAAAAAAAAGTATTGAAGATGCATTTAATAGTGAGAGGTGGGGGGATGATGATGAGCTCGCCATCAAGTTAGTTGTTCTGTATTTGGTTCAGTGTTTTCTTTTGAATGGTCCTAAGGATAAAGCAGTTTTTAAGGAAGATATAGATATTGTTGATAGTGGCCTTTATCATGAATATTGTTGGGGAAATGAATCATTTGTTGTTACTTTGGAATCTTTTAAGGGGAAGATTGCTAATGGGATTAAGAAGAAAAACAAATTCATAAGAGCTCATGACAAAGATCATTATGAAGGCTATTATAGGCTGTTAGGTTGTCATTATGCTTTCCAAGTTTGGTTTTTTGAGTGTTTCCCTTACATTGAAGGCAAATATGTTGCTCGTGAGAGTGCTACAGTTCCAAGGATTTTAAACTGGAGCACTGGTATAAAAATTCTAACTTTGTACAAATTGAAGAGGCACATTTTTTATATTCCTTTGGCAAAGGTATATTTTTATGTTGTTCATTTGTTACTGTTTTGTTTATTTATAGTTGATTTTCCATTTCTCATGATTTTGTTATTAACAATCTAATGTTTTGTTTATGTTGTTGTTTTACTGTTGCATTTACGGGTACAGAACTTGGTTCCTACTAATACAGAGCTTGCTGAGTTGAATTTGGAAGGATTTTTTCAAGATCGAACACTTGATGACCGTGGTAAAGCTAAACGTGTGTTCATGACACAAAACATGGTGCTGAAGAAGTTGAAGATGATGATTTTCCAGATAAGACATTTGATGGTGGTTGTTCTTCAAAGGTAGATGAAAGTGCTTCCTCATCTAGTATTGAAGAATTAAAAAGCAAACTTTCTCAGGTTGTAAGTCAGCAGCAGTCGTTGTCCATTGACATGTTTGTCTTGACAGCCTTTGTTGACTTGAATTTTAAGGACCTTATTTCTTTTGTACAAGATTTGCACAAAAAATTTGATTCTATGTTTGATCGTTCTGTTTCAATGGTATTGAAAATGTTGTCTTATTTTTTTTTTAGTATTTGTTTCATTGTTAAAGAAACAAAAAACTCAAATGTTGTTTTTTTGTTGTTTGTGTAGGAAAATGTTCATGTTAAAGTTACTGAGAATGTTTAAGATGATGAGGAGACTGAAAGTGATGCTGGAATTCATGATAAGAAGAATAATGAGGAGTTAAAGGATAATGATGATGATGAGGATGATAAGAAAAGTGATGATAATGATGATAAGAATGATTTTTTTTAGGGCCAAAGTGATGATGATCATCATCATGATCATGGTAGAGGCGGTGATGAAGTTGATATTGGCGATATTGTTGAAGGGAAAGTTGATGTGGATGAAGATTCAAATGTTGTTGAGGGATCTTCTCAAAATGTTGTTGAGGAAAAAGTTGGCAAGGTACGTATGAATATATATATTTTTTTAATTTCAATATTTTAACATTATTTTATTTAACTTTTTTATGTATTTTTTTAAAGGTCGATAGTGAGAAGGATTTAGATACTCTAGATTAGCAGTTGTGTCAAAAATGATGGTTAGTTGTGTTGTTGTTTTGTGGTTGTCTGAATGTTATTTTTGTGTTGCTAATTTTATTTTATTATTATAAATTTTATTTTGATGTTGTTTGAATGTTGTTTTTGTGTTGCTGATTTATTTTTATTATGATAAATATTTATTTTTTATGTGTTTTTTATTGTTGTTTTCCAGTTCTCTTCAAGTGGTTCGGCTGTTGCTAACAATGTAAGTTCTATTACCAAAACAGTTGAGGATGCTTTTGTTGATGCATCAGTTCAGTAGCCTGAAGTTGTTATTTCTGACAAGGTTGAGTCAGTTGATCTACAAGCAACTCCAGTTGTTGAGAAGAGGCTCGCAAAGCCCGAAGCTGCTTTGAAGTCTCTATTTCATCAGGATTTTGAATCTGGTGGTTCTCGTTCAATTCTAGAAGTTGAAGATTACAATGTGGTTAGTTATGTTAAAGGTTTATTGCCACTAGATGAGAACATTGGGCAAGTTTCTAATCCAGTTCATGAGAAGGAGTTTTATGATTGGTTAGTTGATGGTCAAAACAAAAGGACGAGGTATGTTAATATTTTTGTTCTTATTGTTTTTTGTATTGATTTTATTATTCAATTATAATATATATTTGTTTATTTTTTGTTTGGCGGGAAGAAAAATATTTTCCAGAAAAACAAGAATCTATTTACTCCTCCATTTGATTTGGGTGTTGATTATTTTAATGATAAGATGTGGTTCCACACTCTTGTTCATTGTGGCGAATTTCTTACTGATTCGGTATGTTTTTTAAATTTTAATATTGTTTTTGAGTTGTTCTGCTGTTTATTTATAGTTGTCGGGCGTTTTTATTATTTTTATAATGGTTGTTGTTTTGTTATAGTTTAGTTATTTTTATGGGTTTATTTCTGATTTTGTTGTTGTTGTTTTTGTGTTGTTTACAACACATTAATGTAATATTTTATTACATCAGAAAAAAGGAGAAGTATTTACCTGGGCCTAAGGTGAACTTCACTACAATAGATTGTTTTTTTAGTGATTCTATTTCTTCTTTGTATGAGAAATTTGTGCAGAAGAATAGGGATGGTTCTATTGTGAATCTAAATCATAAGGTTGTTCAGTTTATGAAGGGGAAAAGGCTAATGTGTGGTAGACCATGGATTGAATGTGATCATGTGTTGTTTCCAATAAATATGAGGAAGGATAGTCATTGGATTCTAGGCCGTTTGAATGTCAATGAGAGGATCATTTACATGTATAACTCATTGAAAAGTTGGTGGTATGAAAGTGTTGCATTGGAGGCTATGGAACCATATTCTATTTCATTACTGTTGTTCCTTGACCTTGTAAATTTCTATAAGACTAGAAATGACAATAGGAAATTTTGATTGATTATAAGGCTCCATTCTCAGTTGTTAGTATTAATAAATTACCTCAACAAGAGGATACGTAAGTGTTATATGTATTTTTGTGTTTTAATAACTTTTTTCATTTTGTGCATTTTTATTAATCTTTTTTTTTTTTTTTGCAATGATTGTGGTGTTTTTGTTGCATCATTTGCTGAATATTTTGTTGATGGCAAGGGAATTCTTTCAAGTAACTTCTCTATTGAAGACCACCATTCTAGGCTTGTTGTGCTTTTTTATTGTCATGGGAAGATGAAGCAGGATGAAAATGTTGCTAGTGAAACTGAAGTTGCTAAAAAGTCTCCAAAAAAAATCGCAGAGAAGTTGAGATCCATCCTTTTTCTTAACAAATAATACTGGAGCACCCCACGGCGAGAAACTCGGTCTGACAAACCCCAAATCCAGTAGTTCCTGCATCTGAATCTTCAATTCCTTTAATTCTGCCGGAGCCATTCTGTAGGGTGCCTTGGATACTGGCTCTGCTCCCGGAGCCAACTCTATGACGAACTCAATCTCCCGCTGTGGCGGCAATCCCGGCAGATCTGATGGAAACAAGTCTGGAAACTCACAGACCACTCTGGTTTCATTCGGTCCCACTGCCGCCACCTTGGAGGAATCTACAATACTCGCTAGGAATCCTATGCAACCCTCCTGCATCAGGTCTCTAGCCTTTAGTGCTGAGATAATAGGCACCCACGGTCCATTCACCGTTCCCACAAACACAAAGGGTACCTCGCCATTTGGTTCAAAGGTCACCATTCGTCGCTTACACTCAATTGTTGCTCCATACCGCGTTAACCAATCCATTCCTAGTATTATATCAAAATCGTCCATATCTAGTTCAACCAGGTCAACAAACAATTCCCTACCGTCTATTACTACTGGTAATGCTCTAACCCACCTCCTAGAGACTATCAGTTCTCCTGTTGGCAATAAAGTCTGAAAACCCCTAGCATACATAATACTAGGTCTACAAAGCTGATCAATCACCCTAGCAGATACAAATGAGTGAGTAGCACCCGAATCAATCAATGCAGTATACAAGGAACCAACGCTAAAAATCTGACCTGTCACGACTGAGGGACTGGCCTCTGCCTTAGTCTGAGTCAAAGTGAAAACCCTAGCAGGAGCGAGGCTGTCTCCCTGCCTTGGCTCCTCTTTCTTAGCCTGCGGGCAGTCTTTCTTCAAGTGGCTAGTGCTCCCACAAATAAAGCATGCCCTGGTTCGGCACTTGCCCTGATGTCGTCGCCTGCATCAAGGACACATCGGAAAGCTCCTCCAGCTGTCATTTCCGCCCTGACGGCCACCCATCGAACCGCGAACCCTCCTATCAGAACCATAAGGAGCAAATGAATCTGGTGCTCTTCTTTTCTGCTCACTGGGGCCGCTGCCCCAACTAGGCCCAGAAGAAGAAGGCACTGCCTTCCTGGTATCGCGCCTAGCAGCGCTATCCTTCCAGATCTGATCCTCAGCCCTCTCAGCAGTAAGGGCCTTGTCCACCACTTGCGCATAAGTAGTCCTGGAGCCAATGTAATACTCACATCACGGGCGATCATTACATTCAATCCCCGTATAAACCTATCCCTCCTGGCCGCATCAGTCGACACTAGCTCTGGCGCAAACTTCGCCAATCTGTCAAATACCAGAGCGTACTCGGTGACAGATAACCTGCTCTGAGTCAGGTTGATAAACTCATCAGCTTTCGCAGCTCGAACTGCTACGCTGTAGTACTTCTCGTTAAAAATGCTCTTGAACTCTTCCCAATTCATAGTTGCAGTATCCCTTCGCTGCCTTACTACATCCCACCATATTCGTGCATCATTTCTAAGCATATAGCTAGCACAATCAACCCTTTCCTTTCCTTTCAACCCTCATGAAATCCAAGATTACAGACATCATATTCATCCACTGCTCAGCCTGCAGTGGGTCTGTTCCGCCCTCAAAAGTAGAAGGTTGTTGTTTTCTGAATCTTTCATACAGAGGTTCCAACCTGTTCTCAGTCACAGGTTGAACCGGAGCTGGTGCTACACTCGGCTGTAGTGGTAACCCAGTGACTGGTGGAGGAGCCGGTTGCCTCAACTGACTAAGCTCTTCCTCTGTTTTCTTCAATCTAGCCTCCATTTCAGCTAGAATATGTTGCCAGTTCTGAGGGACAGGTGGAGGGTCCTGACCCTGGTTGTCATCCTCGGCCCGAATGCCGTGGAGTCTCGATGATTGCCGAGGCATTACAACTAAATGCCTGCAATCAGTGACACCGCTCATCAGGCATGATAACAAGGTCCAATTTCCACCTCTCAATCTCAACAACAACCAAAATCAACAATCCAACATAACATATAGATATCATACAGCACACAATGGGCCTTGCCCTGGAATCATGCATATGTCATTTCACTCATCATGCTCATAACAACCTAAGCAGGCACACAAAGCATTAATCACATATTCAGATATATATTAATCGACCATACCAATCAACCCTGAGTCGAGCTTTTCAATGGCAGCGTGCGTACATGTTCGGTCAATCTCCAGAACCAATAAACCTTGGCTCGCTCTGATACCAAGTTGTGACGCCCTACTACCTTAGAGTCGTTACTTAGTGAGTTTAAAACAGAAATCGTGCTTTTGACTGACTCTACGTGGTTTCTAAAACCAAAAGTGTGACTAAACCAGAATTTAAGGCTGTACTCTTTGAAAATGTTTAGTTTCATTGAAAACATTAAGTATCAAACATCTGGGATCCCAAAAATAAGGTTTACAAAATATTTACAACTCAAAAATAGATTTACACCAGGTTAACTATCAAAAGAATAAGTTAATACAGCCATATACAAAATGCCCCCAACCAAAGCAGTCGGGCAGGCCGAACATGTACGCGCCGCCCCCACGCTCTCCATACTCATGGCCGGTTGACTGACTCTTTGCTTTTACCTGCAACACGGAGCACCCGTGAGCCGAAGCCCAGCAAGAAAACCCAAATAGTACATAACATATGCATAGAATATTGCTGACATAATCCATTGATAAATAGGAAAACCATCAGACTGAACAAGCACGGCCATGTCACCCCAGAGGCCTTACCAAAGCCTGGGGTCTCGGTCCTCACCGTAAGGATAACTCATGTATCCCTTGGGTCCCACCCTGGCTATAAGCACCCCATGTGCTGAGTGTTACTTCCGGCCCCAAGGCCGTACCCGACCTTCGCCGCTCTCGGCCTTAGCCGTTCATTTCATTATAATCACACATATAGTACATTTCGAAATAATCATTCAAACATATAATAATTCATTTAAGGTTATACATTTGCACATAATACAATCTAGGGCCATGCCCTGCAATAGCATTGTGGGCCCATGCCCTGATCTCGGGTGTTACGGTTTTCTTACCTTTAAATTCGACAGCCTTGATCACCTGACTCCTTGAGCACGATCCTACTCGAGCCCTAGCGCTTACCTAAGCAAAATCCATAATTCAAAGTCATTACCAAACCTTAAGTCCAAAACCTAGCCTCGGGACCAATCCCGAGCCCCCGGGAAGTCCTAGATCCCCAAAACAAAGTGGTGGAATCGAGCCCCGAACCCTAGGTCAAAATCCCTCAACAAAAACCCAAAAATCTCCTTCTGTGAACAGTGTAGCGCTACAGCGCTCTAAAGAGGGCGCTGTAGTGCTACAAGCAGAACCACACCCCCCAGAAACAGGGGCTAGCGCTACAGCGCCCACTGACTAGCGCTGTAGCGCTAGTTGCAGACCAGCAATACCCAAAATCGCTTCTTGCGATTTCCTTCTACCATTTCAACCCCAAACTTGTCCAAATCTTTCCCAAGCCCAAAAACAAACTTATCAACACCTCACACTCATCCCAAGCATCCCAAGAACTCATACCCCAAGCTCAAGCAACCCAAAACTCAAGATCTACCATAATGAACCCAAAAACCAGAAATTCATTCAAACAACAAAGATACGGTCTTAGAAATCCTACCGTGGATGGAAATTCGACCTTGAGTTGAACCCTAGACCTCCTTAGCTTGCTCCTTTACAACCTTGACCTGATTTCCCCAAAAATCCCATCTATTTAGCTCAAATACACAGCTCAAACCAGTCAAGCCCTAAAACTGAAATCTCCAAGAACTTACCTCAAATTTCTGATGTGATCTTGCTAATCCCTTGCCAATCCTCAAGTCTAGCTTAGGATCCTTGATGCTCAGCCTACCCTAGCTCTCCACTGAGCTTAACTCCAAGAAAAATGAAGGGAAAATGGTGGGAGAGCCACAAACCGATTCTTTTGGAACAAAACCCTTCAGCTTTTCTCTCTTTTCCTTTCTCTTCCTTCTTTCTTTCTTTTTTTCAGCCTTAACTCTTTTTCTACAAAATCCACTAAGTATAAAGCTCCCTTTAACTTATCTCTAACAAGCCTAAAGACCAAACTGCCCTCCCTAATAATTCTAAACCTTTTTGCCCATAAAGGGACATTTTAGTCATATTACCCAAATTCCCACTAATTCCTCAAGTGTTCCTAATAATTCCCGCTCACTACCCAATACCTGATTAATCACCAATTATACATTCCTCATCATCAAGATTAACCTCAATATATTTTCCAAATTCTCATTTAAACTCCCCAGGCTTAACCCAAGCCGGGTATAGATTCCCGCTTTGACTTTTCCGCTAACCTGCTCATTCTAGGATCGTCTCGAGTCACAAATCACAGACATCAACACAGTCATGCCCAAAATGGCCAAATTACAATTATACTCTTTCTAAGATAATCAGGTCTACATGCATACTAATTCACATAGTCATGCATCTCAAATAATCAAATAGTCATATAACGTGCATTAAATCATAAACATGCATTAAACTCATTAAAGTCACACACAAAATCCCATTATGCCCTCCAGGCACACTACTCAAGGCCCTTAAGCCTTAATAGCGAATTGGGTCGCTACAGCCACATATTCTCGAATAATGTCATACTTCCTTTCTATATGCTACTCCTCTTGTGACTACGAGGTTCTTTCGAGTTGGCTATCACTCCTGTATTGTCACAAAACAACACAAGCGGTTTATCCATTTCTGGAATGACACCAAGATCTTAATAGAACTTCTTTAGCCAAGATTTTTCTTAGCTGCTTCTGACACAACTATGTACTCAGCCTCCACAGTGGAATTTGAGATTGCAGATTGCTTTACGCTTCTCCATATCACAGCTCCACCCTCAAGAGTAAACACCATTCTAGAAGTAGACTTCCTGTCATCGACATCATTTTGAAAATCTGAATCGGTGTAGCCTATAGGGTTCAGAACAACACCCTTATAGACTAACATATAATCCCTAGTCCGCCTTCAATACTTCAGGATATGCTTAACTGCTATCCAATGTTTCGGTCATGGGTTTGAGTGATACCTGCTCACTACTCCCACTGCATAGTAGATATCTGGTCTAGTACACAACATAGCAAACATTAGATTTCCAATCGCAAATGCATAAGAAACTTTTCTCATTGCATCTTCCTCTTCAGTAGTCTGGGGAGACTGCTTCTTTGAAAGATGAATTCCACGGCGGGACGGTAAGCATCCTTTCTTGGAATTTGTCATTGAGAAACGTTCAAGCACTTTACCAATGTAAGTTGTTTGAGATAGAGCTAAGAGTCTGTTCCTTTCTATCCCTAATAAATCTGGATACCTAGAACATAACTTGCTCCACGCAAATCCTTCATCTGGAATTGAGTGCTCAGTCAATTCTTCACATCTGATAATTTCTTAACATTATTTCCAATGAGTAAGATATCATCTACATAAAGAACCAGGAATACCACTATTTGATTTGCCTTCATTTGGTAAACACAAGGCTCGTCAATATTTTGTTCAAATCCATAGGTTTTTATTATTTCATCAAACCTAAGGTTCCAGGAACAAGAAGCTTGCTTAAGTCCATGGATGGACCTATTAAACTTGCAAACTTTTCTTTCTTGTCCAGCTACTTTAAATCCTTCTGGTTGATCCATATAAATGACTTCATCTAGCTTTCCATTAAGAAAAGTTGTATTGACGTCCATTTTCCAGATCTCATAGTCGAGAGTGGCTGCCATGGATAGTAGGATGCGAATGGATTTGAGCATGGCTACTGGACTAAATGTTTCCTCATAATCCACGCCTTCTCTTTGGGTATAACCCGTTGCCACTAATCGAGCATTATAACTCTCGATATTTCCATCAACACCTTGTTTCTTATTGTAGATCCACCTGCACCCAATGGCCCTAAAGTCACTAGGTGCTTCCACAAGATCCCAAATGGAATTTAAGTACATGGACTCCATTTCCTGTTTCATGACTTCGAGCCATAGTTCCTTTTCAGGGCTAGCCATTGCTTGTTTGAAAGACAACGAATCATTGTCACCAATGTCACCGACAACCATATTGGTTTCACCATCCAAACCCTAGCAAACTGGGTTCCTAAAAACCATCCCACTATGACGAGGCTCCGTGACTGTTTGCTCAGGAACAGTGGTACTTTTTTCATTTGAATCGACTTGCGTCGGTTGGACATGAAGAGTGGGAATTTCATCATCAACTCACATTGATGATGATGGAACATTGGTTGGAGTCAATTCTTTAACCATCTCCTATAAAACTATTTTTTTGCGTGGTTTGAAGTTTTGGACATAGTCATTTTCCAGAAAAGTAGCATTCGCAAAAGTAAACACTTTCTTTTCTAAATGACTATAGAAAAGTCCACCCCGAGTACCTTTAGGATAGCCAAAAAACATGCAAACTTCAGTTCGTGGTTCTAGCTTTCCTTCCTTTTTCCTCAGGACGTGGGCGGGACACCCCAAGATTCTATAATGGTGTAAACTAGGTTCACAACCATTCCAGCATTCTAAAGGTGTTTTGGGGATTGATTTAGATAGCACGACATTGAGAATTTCGTTCGCAGTTTCAATTGCATGTCCCCAGAACGAAGTTGGTAGAGTTGAGTAACTAAGCATGCATCTAACCATTTCCAATAAAGTTCTGTTCCGGCGTTCCGCTACACCATTTTGTTGCGGAGTACCTAGGGTAGTAAGTTGTGATAAAATCCCAAGTTCAGTTAAATGATCTTGGAACTTCATATCCAAATTGTGACGCCCCACATCACTATGGCTGCTTTCTGGAATGACGACTGGCCCTACAAACCAAGACAAGTCTTTCCAGCGTGCTTTGTCCTCACTCGCACACTTCCTGAGAAAACTTCCCAGGAGGTCACCCATCCCTAGATTACTCCAGGCCAAACACACTTAACCATGGAGTTCTCAAGTGATGGGCTACCGAAAAGAAGATGCATCTTCCTGATATAGGTAGTACCCATCAATCCATTTAAGCCCTCTTCAACTGTGTAGTCCCATACCTACACAGTCTTAGAATCATTACGCTTGACCTTCCCCAGGCGGTGTGGGATTGCACAGCTTACCCTTACGGATCACTGGATTCTGACTGTCACACAAATATTCTCCACCCCTATCAGATCGCAAGATCATTAACGTTTTATCTAATTGGTTCTGAGCCATCGCTAGGAATTCCTGAAACTTTGGAAATATTTCTGATCTCCTATGCATTAGGTAAAGACATGAGTATCTAGAGTAATTATCAATGAAAGTGACGAAATACTCAAAACCACCCCTGGCTTGTACATTCAAAGGTCCATAAACATCTGAATGCACAAGTCCAAGTGGTTCTTTGGCCCTATCACCCTTTGCAAAGAATGGATGCTTGGTCAGTTTGCCTTCTAGACAAGATTCACAGATAGGTAATTCACCTAATGTGAGTTCCCTCAAAGGCCCATCCTTTGTAAGTATTTGAATCATATCATAACCAATGTGACCTAGTCTCAAGTGCCATAAATACGTCATATTATCGTTATCGGTCTTTTGACGTTTATTGGTCCTAGATTTAGCTACTTTGAATAAATCATTGTTAAGAGCGAGGGGTTCGTTAGGTCGTAGAATATAAAGCCCGTTATCCAAACATGCTATACACAATTGTGATCCATTGAAGGAAATCGATATATTAGAACTTGTGAAAGTCATAACAAATTGTTCTAATTGCAACATGGAAACTGAAATTAAATTTCTACTAAAATCCGGAATAAAAAATACATAATTTAAAATTAAGTATTTATTTCTGAACTTCAGACGAGCTATTCCTCTAGCTTGGACCGCAACGAACGCTCTGTTCCCAACTCTAAGCTTTAAGCCACCTTCGCCCACTTCCTCCCGCGATTCAAGAAGATGTAAAGAGTTGCAAACATAGTTGGTAGATTCAGAATCAATAATCCAAATGGATTTATTATTCTCTAAAACACATGTTTCTAAGATAAATGAACTATAATCATTACCTTTGTTTTTCGCTGGTAGAAACTTATGGCAATCATGTTTCCAATGCCCCTTCTCTTTGCAATGAAAACACTTACCTTTACCTTTCTTGTTTTTCTGGTTCTTCCCCTTAGGCGTCTATGCCTTTGGTTGTGCACTCATCTTTGCAGCCTTTGCAGGCTTGGGGTTGTTGTTTTGTCCACCTTTCCTCTTGTTTCCAGCTTTCAAAGACAAAGCTAGGTTAGCTTCAGCCTTAGCTAGATCAGCAGCAACAGCAGTAGTCTTATTTTCTCCTCCTTTACTGGGTCCACCCATGATAGGCTCAAAAATCTGAAGCTTGTTCATGAGTTGCGTCAGACCATAGTTGAGTTGATCACAAACGTGCGAACACGGTGCCATCACGTATGTGCGGAGATGGTGCTATCCGAGCATTTACAGTGCCATCACGAGCATTGACGGTGCCATCACGATCGTGCGGACACAGTGCTCGTTCTAGGGATTCCTCAGTCATGAGGAATTCAGAGTTGTCACCAATCAACACAATGTTGATCTTTTGCTTCCATTTAAGGAATTTTTCTCCCGTGAGTTTCCCCATCGAAAGTTGAGAAAGGATGAGAGTAGACACAACCATACTTAAAACTACTAATTATCAATAAAATATAAATCAATCACTTTTGCTCAATAAAACTCCTATTCACACAAATTTCAAGAAATAGAACAACATATATAAAAAAATATGTAAGATATGAGAAAAAAATACCAAAATAATCATATATCTATTTCTTTAGGCTTTTAACAAATCTATGATATCCTTGTCCCGGTTGGCGAGAGTCAAAAATACCACTAGTTAAATAAAGTTAAAAACTTATTTAATGATGGACACCATTATTAATAACCTACTATTCGATTAAAATAAGAAAACAAAATCTCTTATTTTATGAGCTAGACCCACGGTTTCGATAATTACAAATTTAGTCCTAGTAGTCACCGTAGGGGTGAGTCTAGTAGAATTTGACCTATAATTATCTATCTTTCGAAATCTAACATTGTCAAAATAACTAATGAACACCTTCCGTAGGTGGACGAATCAAAGCGTCTCGAGGCCCCATTAAGCTATTGACTTTGTTAAACCAATGGTGGAGATCGAATATAATTCTTAAAATAAGCTCATTATAAAATTAAAATAGTATTTTTATTATTTATTTTTAGATAATTAATGACTATGGTTCTCCAAAAAATTGAAAAAATTAAATTTATAAAACCAAAGTCCTATAATTTACTATTACTTCTAAAGTCTCACATTGAAACAAATTCAATTAATTTAGAATCAATTTGTTGCTAATCAATATTTAGGTTTAACTCATATAATGAACCTATACAATTAAGTCCAACTCAGGTAAATGAGCCTTAATAATTGGGCTTGTATAGAGGAGGGCTGGGTCCAGTATGTCGTTCCCACTACAAAGACCCCCATACTTCCATACAAAGTCCAAAAGACAGGAATTTAAACCTTCGTTTTATTAATTGTTATTAATTGATTATGCTCACTATAGTCATGCAAAACAAATGGACCTTCACAAGTAAAACCACCTACAAGAGAGAAATTTAAACTTTACATTTTCTAATGGGCCCAAATAAACCCTATCATTTTATGAATATTTTATTTGGCCAAAAAATCCATATATCTAACATACATATGGGTCACTATATGCATCTAAGCCCAATTACAAAAATACCACATACAGTGGAAACATACATGTTATAATTGGATGGGTCTTATCATGTTACTATATGAGCAAGTCTATGAATTTATGCAAAAATACCACAATTTATTTCATTTGCAAAAATATCACAATTAATTATCTAGAATCTATCAAAAATTCGAATTAATTAAATTTTTATAAAAATAAGTCAATTTAAATGAAATTTATCAACAATTAACAATAGTTAATTTAAATTTCATTTATCAACAATCAACTTGGTTTAGGTTAATTTGAAAAAAAAATGTCAATTTAATTTAAATAGGATTTATCAACAATTAACCAAAGTTAATTTAAATCTCATTTATTAAAAATATATATTTTATTAATTGGTTGAAAAAAATGATATTTTTCAAAATTTAACTAATTTTAAACTTTAAAATCAATATCTTAACTGTTTTTTTTTAATATCTTGTGTTGTTACAACTATAAGCTAATATTTTAACCATTACAAAAAAAGAAAATATTAATAGTTATAACAACCCTAAAATATCCCAAAACAGTTAAACAAGTTCAAATATCTAATTAACAAATTTCAAATAATTTAAATATTAAAAACTATAGAATAAAGAGATATTTATATTTTCAAATAAATATTTAATAAAAATAATAAGTATTTAAAAGAAAATATCTTAAATATCTGATATCTTAATTCTAATATTTTAATATATTAAAATATTTAAAATTAAGTTGTTAGTCTATTTTTAAATTTGAATTTGAATCTTTGTAGAAAATATCTAATTATTTAAATCTCAACCAACAAAAATATTTTATTTTAAAAAAAAAATTAAATGATAAAAAAAATATGATATTTTTGGCTTTGATTATAAATAATTAATTTTCACATTTTTATTTATTTTAAAAAAAAAAAAAAAAAGGGATGAATAGTACCAATTCAGTGACTGTTCACCATGGCTGCTGGCTGGTGACGCACGCACGCAGGAAGGGGTGACACTAAGGGACGGGCGCAGGCGGGTGGGGCATTGCACACGGATGCACGCGGGTGCTAGCAGCCAGGCCAAAAAAATTTTGAAATTTTTTTGTCTATTTTTTCAAACTAAAACTATTTTCTAATTAAATTTTAACATGTTTTACACAAAATAAAGTATATATAAAAATTAATGGCATAGAAAACATAACAAAATAACCTAAAATTGCTAATAATCACATAAAATCAATATGCTTCATAAAAACATGAAAATCCATCCAATTATTCAAACACATCAAATAATTCAATTTTTAACATGCTCATGCATGAAAATAAAGATTACCAAAGGCTCTGATACCATTTGTTAGGAAACTTATACAAGATCTTTATTTATTTTCATGTAGATCTAATATTAAAAAAATTAATATGAGATAACCTATAACATATTTCTAAATTTGAATTTGTTGACTGCGTTTTTAGCCAACGACGTGAGAACGTCAATAACGACAAGCCTTCAAGAGAATGTAAACGACAACAGACAGTTTTAATAAAGAAAATAAAGAACACACAAGATTTTTATAGTGGTTCAGCTCCGATTGTTGGTAATAGCCTAATCCACTTAGAGTTGTGATTTATAGATCTGTACTCAAGATCAGATGGACTGAGCCAACTAAGTTTCTTCAGTACAGATTGCAAAAATACAAGAATTCTCTCAAATTTCAGCACTTTCTCTCTCTAGAATACTCAGACCCAAATTTCTCTCTCTAGAAAGAAGAAGCAGAAGAAGCCCTCTCTAATCCCATAAGCCCTCTATTTATAGGCTTACGGTATCCCCTAGAACTGGGATATTTTATTATATTTATTACATTTAAATTACAAAGAAACATTCAAAATTCAAAATGTAACAAACCCCCCATTTGTGGGAAGAATGAGAGATTCCTGCATATCTTGTTGAAGCTGTTTCTGGGAATATTGACTTAGTCTCCTCTAGCTAGTTGATCCACCTCCTACTAACCACCCATGCAAGTGCTGGTCTAACATGTGCATGGTGGTAGGACAAACATTTGTTGGTCGGACGTGCATGGTGGTAGGACATGCATGGTGGTAGGACATGCACTTCTCTCCTCTAACATGGCACTCTCCTCTAGCATGCCATGTTTCTCCTCAGACCAAATCCTTGGGGTCTCCTAGGACCACCCTCTTGGGGTCTCCTAGGACCACTCTCTTGAGTTCTCCTCGGATGCACTCGCCTTAGCTCTCCTAGGATGCACTCTCCTTAGCTCTCCTAGGATGCATTCTCCTTAGCCTCCTAGGATGCACTCTCCTTAGCTCTCCTAGGATGCACTCTCCTTAGCTCTCCTAGGATGCATTCTCCTTAGCCTCCTAGGATGCACTCTCCTTAGCCTCCTAGGATGCACTCTCCTTAGCTCTCCTAGGATGCACTCTCCTTAGCTCTCCTAGGATGCATTCTCCTTAGACTCCTAGGATGCATTCTCCTTAGCCTCCTAGGATGCAATCTCCTTAGCTCTCCTAGGATGCATTCTCCTTAGCCTCCTAAGATGCATTCTCCTTAGCCTCCTAGGATGCACTCTCCTTAGCTTTCCTCGGACCAAGGTGCACTTGGCTTGGTTATGACATCTTTCAAGTAGTCCAAATCCTTCGTCAGTCTACCGGGTCACTTTATCACAACTCTGAGGAGCCAATGTATTTATTGCCTATTTAATGTGTCTTTTACGGACCATGTATTGCCATTTGTCACCTCTATTGCCACGTCATTGATCTCCAATTTTTGGGTTTAACAAAATTCAAAGAGAAATAATGATAATAATACTTACATTATACGCAACGGAATGAAGGAGTCATTCTTTCAGTTTCTCTAACCCTTGTACCATTTCTGGCGCAAAGTATTACCAAGAAACTGAACTGATCTTCAATGATCTTCACAGCCTTCCAAAGTATCCTTAGGATCACCTAGAGTAGAGTGGGCAATTCTCAACACATGAAATAGATACAGAGAGAAGAAGAGAAAAGAACAATAAGGCTTAGAAAATGATTTATGTTTAGAGAGAATCTAAAACCTATCAAAAAACTAGTGTATGTCATCTTATTTCAACTCTCACTTAACATTCATTTTATAGACTAATTTAGGTCATTTATTTAATTAAAAAATCAATAAAATAATAGCCAATTAACAACCCTAGGTTGAAATTATCATGGACTTTAGGCCCGTGAAATTTCTCATTTGATTTATGCCTATTGGACTTGAAATCAAGGCCTGTATTATTTTCTATTGATTTAATTAATTAAGTAATTATTTAAATCATTTATCAAATTAATTATTTATAATTTGAACCTTGATTTAAACTTATTTATTAATTTAGATACCAATTTATCTTAATTAATAAATCTGCCCTAATTTCTTTTTTCTTCTCTAAATTATATAACTTTATTAAACTATCCAAAATGGACCTGGTCAACTTTGATAATTCTAATTAATAATTAAATCAATTAATTGAGATGGTCTAGATAATTTTATCCAAGGTATAGTGGGGACCATGGGCCTGCGAAATCAAGCTCCAATAAGTTATCATAAATCTAACAAATAAATTTACTAACTTATTAATTCCTCGTGACTCCACTAAAGACTCGGAATTGCTCTCTTGAATTCATAGAACGCTCTATAACAAATATAGATATGCTATTAATTATCCATTGTTACAACCATAACTGTCATTCAATCCTCTATAGACGGTCTACAATGAGATGGGACTAATATATCGTTTTACCCCTCATTGTATTTTATCCTTAAAACACTTAGTTCCTTGTAAATGATATTTCAGTAAACTAATGTTAATCACTGAAATGAGATCTCTATCATTTAGCACCTTGAACCAAACTAAAAGGAAACAATCATTTCACTTTTTCATTAGAAGCTATAGATGTTCATATCTATGATTAACACTCCCACTCAATTATACTACCGAGTTCCCAAGATGTAAGTATGGGCTAGTCCGCAGAGTAAGTTGGTCACGAACAAGTCAAAGAACTCAAATAATACAATCATTTAGAATACTAATGTAACGTCTTGGATAGCCAAGACCGTTACATTGTGTGTTTATAAAGTGCCAGACTTGCTAATCAAGTCATTTTATTGAAAGCGTGTCATCGAAACTGTAAAGGAACTAGGGTTAAAAATGTTTTGGTTTCAAAATCCACATTTTCATTAAGAAGCATTTCTTGTTTACACGGGATCCCCAAAAATATCAAGTTTAAAGACTGTATACAAAAGTCATAAAGTTTAGATACAACGACAAGCCATATTAAGGCAAAACGAACAGTTAGGCAATCCCTGTCCTGATCCACTCCTCGACCATGGTGATCGAGCAGCTGGCTATGTACATTCCACCCCGAAGCTCTCCATCTCAGGCTTGGTCCAACCTGCCTTTGCCTTTACCTGCACCACGTAGCACCCGTGAGCCAAGGCCCAGCAAGAAAACACAACAACAGAGCATAAGCAATCAACAGACAAATCAATATCTCGTGTTGCATCACAAGTTCTCAATTATATAATCATTCAGTATAATCAAGTATTCAACATGCTAAACATATCAACTCATGTCATATATCACTGCACAAATGATAACTAGGGCTAGCGCTCTCAGGCTGCTCCCTCCGTTATCCCACTGACTCCGGCCCACTTAAACCGAGCTCAGTGAATAATAAGCTGTCCTCGGCTACCAGTGGCTAAGCCGCGCCCTGTGCGCAAATATAATGTATGGCACTCTTAGGCCGCTTTCACATGTCCCATGGCATGATACCATCATTGACACGATACAAATATCGGGAGCACTTAGTCCCATCACAAACATATAACCGGGTGCAGTTTTCTTACCTTTCAATTCACTAGCTTTGATCCCTCGACTCCTTGAGCACGATCCCCCTCGATCCCTAGCGCTCACCTAAACAAAACCATAGGCCAAAGTCATCATCAATCCTCAAGTCCAAAACCTAGCCTCGGGGCCAATCCCAAGCCCCCGGGAAGTCCTAGTTCCACCAAACAAGGTGGTGGAATCAAATCCCAAACCCTTGGTCAAAAACCCTTGCAAAAACCCTAAAATCCCCTTCAGAAGACAGCGTAGCGCTACAGCGCTCATGGGAGGGCGCTACAGCACTACAAACAGAAGCGAAATCCCCTCAGCAAGCTTGGCCTAGCGCTACAGCGCCAAAAGGCTAGCGCTGTAGCGCTAGTCACAGACAGGCTAACACCAGTTTTTCCTTCCTACGATTTCCTCGAACCAACCTCAACCAAAACTCCTCCAAATCTTTCCCAAACTCAAAAATAACCTTATGAACATAATCCACTCATCCCAAGCACCCCAAATACCTAGAACTCAAACACATGCATCCCCAAACTCAAAATTCACCATAGCCACTTCTAGACACTAAAACTCAGCAGAAACCAGTTGAACAACAAAGTTAGAGTTTAGAATTTATACCTTTGGTGGAATTTCGACCTCAAGTTGCCTCTAGACTTCCTTGGCTTGCTCTTCCTCAACCCTTGGCTCCAACTTTCCTAAAATTCCCCATCAACACAGCTTAGATATCTTAGCTAGGAACCAAAACCAGAGCTGAAGAAACTTACAGAATTTTACCTCAAGTGTTGATGACCTCTTGATAAACCTCTGCCAATTCCTCAAACCTAGCTTAGGATCCTTGATGCTCAGTCTATCCCAGCTCTCCTCTGAGCTTTGCTCCAAGAAAATCCCAGAAAAGTGGTGAGAGAACCACAAACCGACCCAAGGGAGTGCAACTCTGTTTTTCCCTTCCTTTTATCTTTTCTTTCTTTTTCCTTCTTTTCTCTCTTTCAGACTTCTATAACTTTCTATAATTCCCACTAACATAAAGCCTCAGCATATTTATCCCTTACATGCCAAATGACCTTAATGCCCTCCCCTTTGTTTATAATCCTTTATTCCACTTAAGGGCATTCTAGTCATTTTACCCAATTCCCGCTAACTCCTCGAGTGTCTCTAATATTTCCCGCTTAACTCCCGATACCTAATTAATCACCAATAATATTCCTCAATGTCAAGATAGACTCCAGTATATTCACTAAATTCCCATTTATACCCCTCAGCTCACCCTGAGCCAGGTATAAATCTCCGCCATGACTTTTTCGCTACTTTGCTCACTAGGATCGTCTCGAGTCGCAGATCGCATATATATATCCACATAATAATGTGGTCTCGACAGTTATCACATATATTAAAGCAGTTATGCCCATAATGGCCAAAATTACGATTATGCCCTTCTAACCTACTCAGGGCCTACATGCATACTAATACACATAGTCATGCATCTCAAATATTCAAATAATCATATAACATGCTTTAAATCATAATCACGCATCTTAATCATTAAAGTCACACATAATTCCCATTATGCCCTCCATGCACATTAATCAAGGCCCTTAAGCCTTATTAGCGAATTTGGGTCGTTACAACTAACCACTCAGAATTAAGATTGAATTGACCTATGGTGAACTATATGATATGACTAGAATAAATAATAACGGTATGTCTACTTATCCTGTCAATTGTCAATATCAGTCCAGTGTGATGTAACAAATACATCCGATCTTATCTACTTTTATAATGTTCTGGAAAGAACATAATACTACAATGTGTAAGTAGATCATATCGTAGATTGGTAAGTCAGTGTAAATCACGTGCACTGACTAATCTTAGGACTAACTTATATTTGTACATACAATCATATTTATATTCCACTGTGATTACATCACTATAAATATGATTAGCTATATGCTCAGGATTTAATAGAAGTTTATATTAAACAAATAATCATGAAAATAAAACATGTGAGCAAAGTGATTGACCAAGTCAAAAAATGATTTCTATTCTTTTATTGATAATAAATGAGATTACAAAGAAATTGAGTTTTAATTAGGGCATAAAACCCCAACATGCATAACTATCATGGCTTTGACATATTGTGGGACTTCCCAATTGTGTTGGTTTCCTACAGGGTATATTGTTGATTCATATGTTTCCAACAATATCTTTGTTGTGTATTAGTGTGAACAGTAATTGTAAGGGTCTAGATTCATTTCCTTCATCACAGCTATTGCATGTGCATATTCGATTTTTGAGGTTTACAATCCATGACTTCTGATCTTTGAACACCTAAAATAGATATTCATTTGATGCCTTTACCTATAACGCATTATTAATAATTAATTTATTTATAGAAATTATAATTATGCCTATTTCTAAATGCAACAACATATGAACAACCCCCATCATTGATATGGCACGGAAGCAACGTAAGCGCAACCCCTGAAAAAACTTAATTAAAAATTTTAAAAAAGTGTTTCAAGATCTTACAGTTAGTCTCAATGAGTATATGTAGTTGTCGACGATTTTTTTTCTGCCTCTTGAGTCAATGTTGTGAATGTATTTTGGGCTTTCCTTCTGTTTTTGTATGTCCAATCTTGGAGTAATCCACGCAGACACTCTAACATTGTTGTTATGGGTACCTTTCTTGCTGCCAAAGTAGTTGCGTTGAGTGATTCTGCAATATTTGAAGTCATTGTTGAATACCTGTTATTTCAGGAGTGGAATCTTATCCATTTTTCATAACCAATTTTGTTTTAAAAAAAGGACATATGCGTTTATCCAAGCTGTCAAGCTCCTTCATGTAATATTCAAATTTCTGTCGTGTGTATGTTGTTGTAGTCCCAAAGAATTGTTCCCTGTATTTTTTTGCATGTTTTTTGTACGTTGTTTTCAGGTTGTTGAGTAGGTGGAACATGTAGTACCTATGTGTTATTTCTGGGTATACTTGTTTGGTTGCTTTTATGATGCTTTCATGTCTATCTAATATTAGACATTGCCCTTCTTTAACTCCATAAGCTTCTCTTAATTTCTGAAAAACCCATTCCCATGACTTGTCATTTTCTGAGTCTGCAATACATAATGCAAGTGGAAATTTTTTACCTCCAGCATCTTGTGTACTAGCAGAGAGCAGTGTTCCACCATATATAGCTTTTAGGAAAGTGCCATCAACAACTATTATTGGTTTACATTATGGCCAGCCTTTCAAAGATGCATCCAATGCCATGAATCGAAATAGCAAGCTATTCTCTTCTCCTATTTTGATTTCTAATATTGATCCATGGTTGGTTTTTTGTAGCATGTACAAGTAACTTGGTAAGAGGTTGTATGATTCTTTTGCTATTCCTCGCAGGTTGTTGAGTGCGTGCTCCCTACTCCGCCATGCTTTCATGTAGTTCATCTTTATACCATACCTGTCATTTAAGTCACTTATGATGTCTTTTGGTGTGGTTGTTGTTTTAATGTTTAGGAACTTTGGTTTTATCTAGTCGCCTATTAAATTTGATGTTGCTTGACACTATTCTCCAAACCTTATTTCCAAGGAGCAAGTGTGTATCTGGTAGTACTTTCTGATGATAAATGCCTGTGCGGTGTCATTCCATGATGCTCTTAGTGACCAATTGCATTTTGGTCCAAAGAAACAATATTGTACTCTTTGGAGCATGATTTTTGCACCTTGTATTGGAAGTGATTTGTAATTGCATAGTAGCTAAGCACACTTGTTAGTGTTGATTTGTCTTTGTATATCTGGTCACTTAGAATATCTTGATGACGAGGATTTGTGATTACTAGTGAGTCTTCAGTATCAACCTGATTTTCTTTACTCTAATTGTTCTCGAGTTTCTCTAGCATTTCCGATCTAATAAGTGTTGCATAGTCAATTATGTCAAACTCGTCATTGTGTTCTTCTATGTTTTCCTCTGTGCTTGATTCTGTTGTCAGTGGACCATTGTCGATGATTTGTAGTTCTTGTGTTACAATTGACTCTCTATTTTCAAAGAAATTATTTGATATTGTTGTTGTGTTGTTGAATATGTTCACACATAATGGATATTTTTTTAAGTCTGAATCCTTTTTTTTAGCTGAACGTAAAAGAAGACACTGACATCATCCACTATTTTTAGGGGTGGGTATCCTTCTTTTATTTGGTATTGTAGTTGCATCTGCGTTGATGCGGGGTTACATTGTAGATGCTGAAACAATTTCTATAGTAGCTCTTCATAGTTGCAATCTGCTGATATGAATTCTCCACTAAGTTCAAAATTGATGTAATTATAGTTGTCATCCCAATGTCCATTTTCTGTATCAAGATTGCTATTGCATCCATTCTCTGAAATTTATATAATTGAAATTTTTTATTACTATTTGTAATGTTGGAATTTATACTATTATCCATCTTTAAGATGTAGGTGGGCCTCGCAATGGAAATGTTAATACAACCCCAAGGAAACTTCATTTAAAAAAAATTAAAAATATCATCCTTATTTTGTATTGAGTCCCATAATTAATATTCTGATTTTTTTTCATATCCAGTTGTTGTAAAAACAAAAATAAAATAAAAAAACAACGTGAATTAACATTAAGAGGTTTTTTCATATCTATGTGTTGTAGAAACCCAAAAAAACAACCAGATTTGAAAGACAATTATCGGTAACCAATAGGTAAAATAGCTTGCAACCAGATTTAATTCAAATATTTAGGGAAAATTTCAAAATCATCATACCTGAGATTATGATTCCACTTTGTTTGGAAACTCGTTATCAATGTTTCCCCTTATACTTCATTTGTTCAGGAAAAATGAAAAGTTTATTTATGCCTGATATTAAGTTTTTGAATTTTTTTCTATAATTGAAATTTTTTTCATTTCTTACCCGTTTTTGTCTCAATTTCGTTAGATTTGAAAGTTGTTTAGGTGTTTTTCAGTCACTGTGTTGTGTTGTTTTCCATTTTATGCGTAAATCGCCGGCATGGAGAGGATTTTCTAGTTTGTTTTTTTGTTGTTTCACTGGTTGTGGATTTCAAAAGAGAGAAGCTTCCTTTGAGTGCGAGCTCATTAAAGAAGATACCGTATTGTTGCTTAAATTTTTTATTAACCGTATAAATATAATAAATGTCGTCTGACTTTATTTTAGTAACTTTTATTCCATATATGGGTATACAAGAAAAAAGCTCTTGAAAAAATACAAATAAATTAAAAACAATTATTCAGTAGAAAAATGCCACAACAAATCACTATATAAAGTAAAGATTAAGAAACATATTTTTCCATTTGAAATTCGAATTTAAATGAGAGGAATATATAATAAAATTAAGATATGAATATGAAAGTAACTGACTTAAAAAACTGTTTTGTCAAACAAAAAAACTGACTTATATTAATCATATGGTTTCAAAAAAATAGAAGAAAAAATAAATTAACTTTTAATTGAAACAATACAATTTAAGTCGCAAAATAGTAACTAACTTAAAAGTTCCAATACAAATGAAAGACTAATAACCATTCCCAATAACTGCATACTACATCTAAAACATGAGCATCAAAAGAGAAAAAATTGAAAGCGGAACTTCCATTACAAAAATTAAAAATTAAAAAAAAAAACTATCATATTCATAGGAAGAAATCAAACTATAAATTTTTGTGTATAGGGGAGGCCATAACTCAAAGACTCAAAGCCTCACTCACAACGAGCAAATGAGATTCAAATCAATCCAATATACAAACACATACTATGACAATTTGATGCTACACAACTAACGCTACAAGCAAATTTCTTATTAAAAAAAATACTTTAATTCAGTTAGTTCATTCACAAGACTTTACTAACCCCAATTACATCAATAGAGTTAATGGTTGTGTATAGTAAAAATTTTATTTTTGATTTTTTTAAACACAAAAATAGAAATATTATTTTTATTTTTGTTTCTTTATTTTTAAAAAATTAAAATATGTTTAATAACTATTTTTGTTTTTTATTTTTAAAAACAAAAAATAATAAATGGGTTTGATAACTTTTATTTTTATTTTTTGTTTAACAATATAAAATGAAATGTTAATTTAAAAAATAGAAGAAAAAAAAAACAAAAAATCGAAATAATTTAAAAAAAATTTGAAAGTGAACAAATTCTATTTTCAAATTTTAATAAATTTAAAAAATAATTAAAAAATAATAAATAAAAATAGAATTATCACTTTTTTATTTTTAATTATTAAATTTTTAATTAAATAAATAAAAAATTATTTTTTAAGTTTTACCAAACAGTACCTTAAGTTTAATAGTTGTCAAAGTTGGAAAATAAAAATGTAAATGATTTTATACAAATCATAATAAGTTCACGATATGATACATTCAATAGTTCAGAAATTTTTTTTTTTAGCAGTATATTTTAAGGAGCACAATTACCTAAAAATCTATTAAACAAACATATTATTTATTCCGTAGCTTAAAAATGGTGCAGTAGCTTGCACGTTCATTGTACCGGGGACGTTCTAATATGATCAAAGAAATGTTCTCGTATAAAATAAAACAATTTTATCATCCTATCATCGAGTCAACTGAAAGTTTAATATATTTCTAGATCAAGGGATTGGAGCTCGACCTCCGAGATGGTCAGGTCTATTCAAGTAAATTTTGTAAAACAACTCTTTTTTTAGCATATATATACAGCTGGCATAATAACATTGTGATGTTATTTATTAACAACTTATACCAAAATTTCAGGGTCAACAAATTTAGCCTATTTGTATAATAGTTTGTTTTACGAAACACTTTTTTGTTTTTACCATCTATCATAATTACAGTAGAATCCTTCAAATAGTAATCCAAATCTAACGAGCTGTATGATGAAAAAGACAATAAAGACCATCATATTCGAAAATATCTTTCATAAAATGTTGTAATTTTATCATAATAAAATTAATTTATAAGAAACGACAGAGACGATAAATTTTTTATATCAATCATATGATAAAATTGACGTGACACATATACTATAATACTTAAAACGTAGTGATTAATTTCTATTTTAAACAAACAAAAAATTGCCATATATCACTATTGAACAATAGTGTTTCTGACGCTGTAGAGATACTGACAATGTGACAATACTCATACTTTCCTATCTTTCTTATCAAATTTAAATTTTTAGTAAGATTAATGAAAAAGATAAGCAGGATTAGTATCATAATGGACTCAACTTTTCATATGTTTAAACAAACTAATTTGATACACGTGGCATGTTATTGTCCCTCCGATCATATTTATGTGATACATCATACCTAACATATATTCCTACGGATACGTTTCAATCTGATTCCCACGGGGCTCGAAACTTGAGCAAATCGAACCCCAAGAGTCCAAAGATGTTGACGGTAATCCACATGGTTGTCACCGACCAATAAATAAGTATTAAGTTAGCTCGAGAATCACAATATAATACAACTGATCCAATCAAACGGCTCCAAATTAATTAGTAACTGAGGTGGACCACACTGGAACACATCCCAGACCCACCTCTCAGACACCCCAATTGGGCCAATTCTACAGCATTGACTACATTCGTAACCACTTAACATAAAAAGGCCGCCATAATATGTATTCAGATCCAACGGTTCATATCATGATGTTAATGAAAAAGTTTCTTCAAAAATGGGATCCGAAAGATTAATGGCTCAAAACTTTGGGGTTAAACTCAGATATTTACTAGAATTGGCCATTTACTTATTTAGAAGGTGAAAATATAGCAGAGATATATAACCTTAAGCTGAAAAGGGAAACAGGGAATAGGGGCTTTCTAGAAATGGACCTCTGTCTTTTGTAGTATTTTTTTTCGCTTCCCTATAAATTCCATTACCATCTCAGTTGGACCCCAATTTTATGTATTGTACTCTCTAGATAGAAAGATTCTCTCGCTCTAGAATTCTTGTAGTTAACATCTGACAAAAACTTCTGGTGAATGGTAATACTCTAGCTTTCCTTAAAAAAAAAAAAAAAAAAAATCTCATAGTTTTGTGGTTTTGGGGAAAAAAAGAAGGGCCTAGGGGCTACGACTATGCCTACTCCTAAATGGTGATGGTGCTTTTAGCTCAAGATTGGTCTTTATTCCACAAATGAAAATGTTAGCTTCTTGCTCATCTTTATCATAAGTTACTCATTACTCTTTATTTTACTATTCGAGTAATATTTATTTTAGGACATAGTTTTGTGTTACACTTTACTAGCATTAACATTATCTCCATACTCTTTTGACATTGATATGAAGAAAGAAAAAGCCCCATTTATCGCAACTATTCTAAGATTCAAACTAAAAGTCAAAAGCATAGATTCCAATTAGGATTTGTAGTACATTTATTTTTATTTAACTTAAACATAAAATGAAATTAAATTAAATATAACACAACATGTCATGAAATTACTAAATATGAAGAAAAATATATAAAATTGGGATATTGGAAGTTGAAAGACATAATTTATGCCATTCAAATGAGCAAATCAAATATTCACATGAAAGAGCAAAACGACATCAATATCCCCAAAGTTTTTGACATTTTTCTGTACAAGTGCATTGACCTAAATGTCCTTAACTTGGTACTCAATTCCAACTAAAATAAAAGAGCATTGACATCCATGTCAATCAGGTGAAACCAAGGATATTTTTGTGATTTCACATGTCATGATAAAGTAAAAAAAAATTAAAAAAGAAATTAAGACGTACTCACATAACCCAAGCCCCCAAATTAAAGAAAAGTTCTTTTTCTCTTCTCTCCCTTCTTCTAAGGTCTTACCCTTTTGATTTTTTTTCAATAAAGAAATTTCTCTCAACTTACCGTCACAGTCATGGCTCACGCGCCAGCCCTTCGGTGACCGACGCGAGCTTCTGGAGATTGAGCTTCACGACGGTATCGGCGAAGAGGCGCGTATCCTCCTCCGTGTTCCCCTCCGGCACATCAACTTGGTAAGATTCCAAAACGACGGTCCAGATCCTGTCATCGCGCTCGAACCCGTGCACCGTCGTCACGGACCGGTAATTCCTTAGCCGATGTTCGCCGCCGATGATGCTGAATCCAGTCACGCGCCGCTCTTCGTCAAGCAAGTCGAGCCTCTCGGTGCTCGTAGCGGCCGGCAAGCCCGAAATTACATTTACGTCCCTGGTGGCGCCAACCGTCATTTGAAACCCTTCCTTGACCACGCAGCTCTTGATGAAGTGCTTGTACGTCTGGGGCTTGTCGAATCGCCGCACCACCGACCACACCACGTCTGGCGGCGCTTGGATTCGCTGCGCCAGTAGCGAGGAGCATTGGCCCCGCCCCACTTGGTAGGTGTGGAACTCGGTGACGAACCGTCTCAACTCGTCAAACTCGTCCTGAGTCAACCCGGTGGGGAGCGATAGGTGGTGGCTTGTTGGAGTTGTGGCGGAGGCGGAGGCGGAGGCGGAGGCGGCGTTAGTCTCCTCGGCGTCTTGCTCGGCCATTGAGCTCTCGGCTTTTTTTATTGATCCTGAGTCGAGACGGAGAGAGAGAGAGAGAGAGAAAATATGGACAGAGAGGAAAAGAAGGGAAGGGGGAGAGGGGGGATATGAGGGAGGATTTTTATTTGTTTATAACGAACGGGAATTTGGGGAAATGGCAGGGGCAAAATGGGAAAGAAGAAACAAATTATTTGATTTATTTGGTTTTTAAACAAATAAATAATTTATTAATTGGAAATGGAATAAAATAAAATATGGTGCTTTAGGAGTGTTGGAAAGGTGTCAACTTGGTGACAAAGACAGGTGGGTTCTGGCTCAGTGGCTCATACGTTGGTTGCTTGACGGATCAACCTTGCTTCAAAAGCCGACAAGCCGAGCCGAATTTTGCTTCTTTTTAAAAAAAAAAAAGTAATAATAAATAATTACTATATTTTGTTTTTTTGTTCATATTAATAATGTATTTATTTTTTCGAAAAGCTGTTATAGTCTGAGATTGGTTCATTTTTTGGCCCATGACGGCATGTTATATCATATGATTGTTTTTTTTTTTTAAATATAGTTTTCCAATTATTACTATTATTATAATTATTATTATTTTGTCTTTCTTTCTATCTTATTGAAGTAAAACTGGTTTTTTCTCTTTTCCACTTATGGATATGACAAGACCTATCTAACTAGTAACTCCGCCATAATATTAAAAAATAATGTATAATGTTCATTGTTTTTAGCATTACAACTTTAAAATAAATATTAATAGTCTTAAACTATATATGCAAATACACACATAAGAGTTCATTCTATTTTTTATTCCTAAACAAGAGAAGAAAAAAACATCTTGTTTTATATGTTCAATAGAAAGTATTAGAAGAATTTATATATGTTTTTCAAAAATTAAAGATTTATTAATAACCATTAACAAAATTAGATTGATTATTCTTTTCACAAATTAAAGATTTATTAATAACCATTTAAAATTTTAGATTGATTATGATAAATATATAAAAAAAACATATAAAATATATCTAGATATTTTTTTTATTTAATTGTGATTATATTTTAAGTGATATGTAGATATCTTGAGGTTCTTTAATTAGATTGATTATTCATGATGTGGTTTTTTTAGGAATTTTTACACAAAGTACCAAATTTGACCCTATGTTTACATTTTTACGAACAGGAGGTAATTTTTACATTTCTACATTTTTATATTTTCTTTTATACGGTTTTCACATTTTTAAATTTTCTCATATACGATTTTAACTTTTTTCTTTTTACTTCTGACGCTTGTTTATGGGCAGTTCATCTTCTTCGTCCACGTTCCTTCTCCGACTGGTGATTTCTTCAATGTTGTTTTACTTTTTTCTTGAGCAATGAACGATTTATGAGCATATTTTCCCACGATCTTGATCACGCTCTTATCTCCCATGATCTTATTTCACTTTTTTTTTTCTATTTAAACAAAATTATTTTCAATTTTTTCATTATAGTGTGTACTCGATCAAGTTTTGGTTCTCCTTCTCCATTTCAAAAGCTTGTTCTAAAATTTGACTAGTCTAAAAAATCTTCTAATTCGAAGAAGAAAGTAGTATTTAAAGTTGAGCCCAACCCGAAATCAATGGCAAAAAATCCTCCTGGCAAACCTTCAAAGGCATCGTTGTTTAAGAAGAGGGCAGCTCCAAGTGATGATGAGAAGGGTAATTCGAAGAAATCCAAACTAGGTTCATCTGGCCGTAATGTATCAGAAGTTACTGAAACTAAGAAAATTAAGGTTTGTTTTTATTTTTATTTTTTATTAGTTTCTTCAGGGGTGTTTTGTCATTTTTTTAGGATTTGATTATTCATTTATGGTTATTTTTCGGTTGTTCTATTTCTGTATTTTATAGTGTTTAGGGATTTTAACCATTTTATAGTTATATTTGTTTTAGGGGTTTTCGTTGTTGTTTTTAGTTATTTCTAATGTGTTATTGTTATGTGTTTATATTTGTTGACGCAGTTTTTCGCCTGCAATAGATTGAGAAATCTAATCAGGATATTAGTGCTTATTTGTTTATCGTGATGAGATAATAAGAGCCTTTTCGTACACACACAACTTTTACGTGGTTCAATGGTTAAAATCCACCTAGTCCACGAGACAGTATTATTACTTTTCTCTCACAATTTTTGCAGAGTTTCAGTAATACAAAAAGGCAGTCCCCTTCCCTATCCATTATCCCTAATATTTATAGGGGAATTTCCTCGATAGGTTTGGGTAACCGTGTGAATAAATATGGTATACATTTAATATAGAGTATTCCCATTTACATTGAGATGTGATTTGATAACAGAATAGAATACACTCCTGCTATCTCAGATAATAAATGATAAATATGCAATACATCCTAGGCATTAATGAGCGTATAAAGAGTTGAATATTCTATTGGGATCCCTGAGTATACGTTCTGACAAGATTTCCATGAGCTGAGGATCCAAGGTTATTCGAACCTTAGCTCGGCTTAACTTTAGTGCGCTCAAAGGAGGATTTGGCCACTATAGGTCTCGAGCTGGATCGTTATCCTAAGAGGCGGCCTGATACTAACACGAATGTCGTACTTCCAAGTCTCAACTCGAGTTGCTAAGATCATTATTAACCAGAGGTTGACTGTGTTTTTCACATATTCATCTGCCTGCTGTACCCATAGCTGAGTGATTAAACTCGTGCTAAATTTTAGGCTAAATCATTTGCCCCTAAGCTCCTACTCGTGCTTGATGTCGTCACTTTCTGACATGCACAATAGGAGTTTTTAGGCTTCTTCCATGTAAAATCGTGCCTGCCTACTACTCGAGTACTAGACACATGACTGTCTATAATTGGCGTCCGTTTGAGTTTCGAGGACTGTGACAATTGTCTTGTCAACTTTTTGTCGCCATATGGTTCATTTAATCTCGGCCTTTGGATCTCGTGCTAACCCAATCGGATGGCCTGAATTAATTCCCATAGTTTACGTATTGTTACACCCAAATTTCTAGATTAGAAGTTTTTGGTCACGAAAGTCAGGCTCGTAAAGTGTAAGCTCGAAAGTAAGCAAACTTGTCATGAGATCAACATTAATGATAATTGAGTTTGACAGTCTCGCTCAATATTAAAACGACGACGTTGTAGTTGGTAAGCTCGTAACCACACGGTCTCGAAAGTGTTTCGAGGTTATGAGATAAGCTCGAAGCTACAGTGACAAGGGTTCAAGACTTGTTACATTTTCCTGGTCTGTTTGTATTTAGCATCAGTCAAAAGGGTTCGAGCTTGAGCATTGCAAGCTCGGAGGAGACGACCTCTATAAAGTTACTTAATAAGATCGAGGGAAGCCGAGATAGCAAGCTCGTGATGATTTGCCGATCTCGAAGATATGTAAGTCGAATGTTCGAGATCGATAGCCAAATGAGGACGCAGTTACTATTTACGAATCCCTATATCTAAGGGATTGGTTATAATCTGTTAATAAATCTCGAATATTATAGGATTTATACGCGTATTATATATTTATATGCATTTAATTGTATTTATTTTGAGATTTGAATTAGAACTCCCCGAAATGTGAGGGGATATATTCTGTGAACCAGTCTATAAATAGATTGGAGAAATTCATTTGTAGACACACTGAAATTGGCACTGGGAATACTCTGCTGAAGTGCTACCGAAAAAGCTTTGAGAGAATTCCATAGGTGAATAACATCAACGTGGACTAGGCAGATTTTAATTGTCGAACCATGTAAAAATCGTGTTTTTTCCTCTTTATTTTTATGATTTTGTGTTTAGTGCTCTTCATTTCTAAGTTGATGAAAAACGACGTCAACACGTATAAATAGGGTGATTGGACTTGAACCTTACCACCTTTGCATTAAAAAAGTTTCATTTCAAAAACAAAATTTCCCTTTTTCTTCTCAAACTTCTCCCCAAACTCTGCATCGCCTTTTAGACTCTCAGAAGCTTTCAAGGAGCTTCCTGGGGACGTATCGATATTTTCTTTCAATCGAACATATAAACTGTAATTATTTCCTCACCTAGTTTGAATCTTTCAATTCTTTATATTCCAGTGAGACTTTTGTTTTACTTCAAAGAACATTCTTTGTTCAATATCGCTTAGGCTATGTTTGAGTTTAAATAGGATTTGATTTATGCTAAATGAACGAGACTAGGCTTGTTTAGAAATAAGGTATTCATAAAACTGGGCAGATTTTCTAGGATTTACAAAGAAAGTGCTTCTGGTAAATCGATTAGAATACCTGTTTGGATGTAGAAGCCGAAAGGGTAGGTGTGGTTTTGGGTAGCTTAAGGGTCATGATTCCTTAAGCGGTTTTGCTTTAAACCGCTTTCCAAAGAAATATAGTGGGTCTGGCGAGTCTGACACATGAATCCCGAAGTATCAGGGAATTTCACAAAATCAAAGCACATGGCCTAGGACCACGCGTTGAGGCTAGAACACACCTTAGCTCGTGTAAATTTTAAATCTCAAAAGTAAACCACTTAAACCCTCAAACTTTTGTACCTTTACGACCGTAGCTAGAAATTGTCTTAGGTTGCCACTAATAGGCCATTTTGTCATCAAGCGAGCTAAATCATGGCCCCCCAGAGAAAAACATCACGAGCTCCTCTGCTCAGAGCAAGAATAAGGGCAAGTAGGTCGCCTGTGACTCTCCAGTTCCTCATTTCGGCCCTGTGGTGGAGAGGGAACTCATCGTTGACCCCAATGCATTCTTCGAGATCGACCACATAGTGTCCCGGATAATGACTCATGGGAAAGTTAACAAGATCCTGATGAGTCATGGGATTGAGATGGGAGCTGATGGCCTCCATGCCCGACCTCCGTTGGAAGGAGAGCAAAGCTGCGCCCTTCTCCCAGATTACTATGGGGTTTGGAGTAATGAGCACCTGAAGGCAGGTGCCTTCCTTCCACTGGACCAATACTTCATAGATTTCCTGAACTACGCCAGACTAGCTCCGTTTCAGCTCCCGCCAAACCCATACAGACTTTTGGTAGGGCTAAAATATCTGTTTCTGAGGCACGAGTAGGAGGTCCCCACTCCGACATATATTATGTATTTGTTCTGTCTCAAGGCCAGTCCTGACTAAAAGGGGGGAGGTGATGGTTTTTACTACCTCACTCACTTTCCCAACTCAACATTCGTCATTGACCTCCCCAGCCACCCAAATGACTATAAAGATTTGTTCTTTATGTCAAATGGGTTTAAGAACTGCGAGCACCGATATTTCAACCGCCCTCGTAAGTCTTCTATCTTTATGAATTCTACACATGAACTTTCTTATCACTTTCACACACTTTTTTTTTGTTAAGTATTCTAATTGAATTCATTCCTTGTACAGATATATTCGCGAGGATAGAGCGGTCTGAGACCCTTGGGGGTCAATATGAGACTTTTTCTAGTCTTCCTCCGAAGGAGAAAGACTTCCATCAGGTTATGAACGATGCCACCATGGTGGCCTGCAACCTGATCAGCAAGGGCCAAACGCTGGCTATCAGGACCTGAGCTCCTCTTCTTATTATTCCCGAGCTCCCCCCTCCTCAAGAAGCCCTGCCAGCCATTGAAGGCATCAAGGAGGAAAGAGACGTGGCACCGCTGGTGTGCAAAAGGAGAGCTCCTGAAGATAATCAGGGGCCTCATCCAGAGCGAGCTATGTCTGGGGTAGCAGCCAGCCTCTTCGGCCAAGGTAACCCATATAGGGAGTTAGATCGGGTTGCTGCCAGTTTTAGGCTAGTTCGCTTCAACCCCAACCAACTCGTTAGTCGTCACCCTATTGACCAGGACCTAAACACAACACTCATTCAATGCGTGGATCATTTGGTGGTACGCTATGACCATAGCTACCCCAAATGTACCATTGTGGTTGTCAACACTCTCCATTTTAGGTGCTACATTTTTTAGGAGTATGGAAAAAACCGCAGGACCTAGCCCTCCTTATTTTAGGCAGTATGTAGATGAGTCCAGCCTCAAAGAAGGACCTAAACCCCCTAGGACCCAGGAGGTAATAATTTTAGATTCTCCCCCACTTCTGTTAATCCAAGAGTTAGAGGTTGTGCCTAGCCCAATCCATAACCCTGAGCGGATCGTATTAGATTCCTTCCCTAGCTCGGAGGGTAGAGTTCTTTGCTCTTTTTCTTGTCTTTACATTACTTTGACTAATTATTTCTTATATCTGAACCTTCTGCTCATTCTTTTTCAAGCGAAGAGATGGAGCTGCCAGATGCCACGGGTTTGAGGGGTGCTTTTAAGGTTGGCGGGGTCGGAGCTGGTCCTGTGGTGAAGAGGGCCAGGCTAAGAAAGAAACAAACTCCCAAGATTTGGGCTTCCATTTAGTCTCTAGTTAAAGACAAAGGTGCCAGCTCCACCCGGGAGCAGTCTCCCCCCAAACCCCGGTGACAGCAGTCACGGTTCTCTAAGCTCCACCTCCTCTTCCTCGGCATGTACCTCCCTCAATTTCTCAAGTGATCCAAGGCGAGGCTCCCAACGTCCAGATCCCAAATAAGCCACTCCACCTGACCAGGATCCCAGAGGCGTTTCGAGGTACTGTGTACAAGATGGTGAGCCATATGGTTGGCCATGCCTACAGATCCAACACCAAAGACCTGAGGGCTATGGATGAACATACTTCTGAGGACGTCCTCGAATCTGCTATGGGGATGAACCTCATTGTGAGTCCTTCTCATTCTTCTAAGGTTTCTTTTTCTTTTCTCCTTAGTTTTTTTTTAAAAAAATAAAATCTTGACTTGCCTTATCCTTTTGCAATCTGTCCTGGCTCAACTCCGAGGAATTGCTCGGATTAAAGCTAGGGATGAAGAGCTCTGAGGCGCTGCCCAAGAGGGCGAATAGTCTGCCAAAGCTGCCCTGGTTTCCTCCTAGGAGAGCAAGTGGTCTGTAAAGGCTGTCCCGACTGATTCCCAGGAAGGCGAGTGAATTGCCAAGAATTAAGTCGTAGAAGTGAGCCGTCGATTGGACTAGCTACAGGCCGAGAATGAGGGTCTCAGAAAGAAACTTGATGAGGTCGAGGCTAAAGCCAAAGAGGAAGTTGTGAAGTCATCGACTCAAATGGAGGAGATGCTTTACCGTTGCTGGGCTTTCAACTAGGACGAGAACTTCTCCTTCATGAAACCAGAGTTATGGGAACCATATCTTACCAAGTTCAAGATTCGGTTATCACAAGAACCCTCGGAGACCGCTGAAGCTTCTGACGCCATTGAGGGGGATGGCGAGGAGGTGACCTCTTTTGAGCGAGTTGACGGACCCCAGTGATGATATTAATATTTTTTATATATTGTTATACTTTTGTAATTAAGTCCTTAGGGACCAAAACAATTGCCTTCGGGCTCAGATCGAGGTTTTTCACTACTGCAAAAATAGGCTTTAACTTCGGTTTTTATACATAGAATTGTTGAAAAATACATAAAAAGTGAAGTTCAAGCTTTTAACGGACTTCTTACTTAACTTTTTGGTTTGGCACTCAAATGAATTAACATATTACTTCAGTTTTATTGAAGATAAGTAGAACAAAGCTTTAACTTTGGTTTTTTTTTTAAAAACCGAAGTTAAAAGGTACCCTTTATCTTCGGTCTTTTCGTAATAACCGAAGTTAAAGGTCTTTAAAACCCTTTTTCACATGCACGTATCCTCATTCTGAAACGCAAACAGACTCGGAAACCCCCATTACTCCCGTGAGAGAGAAAAGGGTTTCACCTATTTTCCATCATTTTTCTTGTTTTTCTTCCAATTTCTTCCATCATTTTTGCTAAAAAAACTCATCTTGATCATAGAAAATTAATTATATTTAGTTTTGAGAGGAAAAAGTTGTTCGTTTCATAATGGGTATGGGTGGTGGTCGAAAATACCCATTGTTTTGGGTTTTTGAATGAATTTTCAACATCCAAACATGTTTTTGAGCTTTGAAATAGGTATGGGTTGTTAAATATTTGTTCCTATGATTTTTTATAATTTTTTTTATTGCTTATTATTTCAGATTTATTATATTTTTGATAATATATCGATAATGTATTAGTTTTTAGGTTGATAATCATGATTTGGAGTTGCATTTGACTATTTAAAAAGGTATGAATCTTCCAACTATGTGATTATGATAATTTTCTTTATTAATCTGAATTTAATATTATTATATTAATAAATTGATAATTTTTTTGTTATTTTATAAAATATTATTATTTATAATAATTATTTGATGTATTAATCAAGTTAATATTTTATTGTTGAAAAAAAAAATTAAATTAATATGATGTTGTTATAAAAAAAATCAAGTTAGTATTTTGTTCAAAGAGTCATTTGTATAAATGTGTTTTAATGCTTAGTTTGTATTAAATATTAAATATGTTTGGTACTAGTTATATATAAACTCAATAATTTAATACTTTATTTTTGTTTAAACTTTTTATGACGATTATTGTTTTGGCAGTATTTTGGTTTTGAATTGGCGGTTACTAACTTGAAGATTAAATTGAAGGTGAGTAAGTATTTTAGTTTTATTTATTACTATTGCACATATTTATAGAATTATAGTTAATTTATATTGAATTTAGTGGAAATTAAGTTTGAAAACTAGTGAAGTAGGTTATGGAAAATTTGTGTGTTGCGGTGGTATAATGATGAAATTATGCATGTTGATTGTTGTTTTTCTTTGTATTGAATTAATAGGTACTTATGAAATTGGGATATGTTATAGAAAGAGAGGAAACTCTGCCCAATTTTTAGGATTTATTAATTGAACATGTTTTTAAATATGTAGTATTTATTCATAGAGTTGTAATTTAAACTTTTTAGGTTTGGCGGTAGGTTTTGAATAGAATATCAAGAATTTGTGTGTTGTGTTGATAACCATAAGTCCCTAGTTTGAAGTAACCTTAAGAAGCATCTTGATTAGGTAAGGTTACTTTGAACTAAAAGTTTGGGTAGTCCTGTTTATAGGGAAAATTCTGCTAATTTTTAAAAAAAATATTTAATACATAAGAAATTTCAATATTTCAAATAATTACTTAGGTTAACTTCACATGTTTAGTTGTATGAACACTTTAGATGTTTATGTGGTACTTAACTTTTATTTCTGTATGAATGTGTATATATATACATTAAGTCTATATAGTTTGTGAATTTATTTTATTTTAAGTTTATTGTAATGTTCAAATATATTTATTAATATTAAAATAATTAAAAATTAGAATTAAAAAAAATAATAATGAAAATATTTTATAAAAACCAAAATAATAATAAAAATAAAATAAAAATATATTTTTTAGGAAAAAAATACATTTAACTTCGGTTATTATGTAATAACTGAAGTGAAAGGGTATCCTTTAACTTCAGTTATTATGTAAAAATCGAAGTTAAAGGGCTTTAACTTCGGTTTTTACATAATTACCGAAGTTAAAAAGTACCTTTTAACTTCGGTTTTTACATAATAACCGAAGTTAAATGGTACCCTTTAATAATCGAAGTTAAATGGTACCCTTTAATAACCGAAGTTAAAAGGTACCTTTTAACTTCGCTCGGATTAACTTCGGTTAATAACTCTACGAGATCTGAAGAATAACAAGCGAAAAACCTAAAGTTAAAGCCTATTTTTGTAGTTGTGTTTTCTCCTTAAGATAACAATATATTTTTGAATAAATATCTAACTGGTTATCTATTTGTGTTCCCCTTAGTCTATTGTTTTCTCATGTCTGTGAATCCTTAGATTCTTATACATTCAAAATCTTAGGGGTTGTCTTTAGATCGGGATAGATTTTATCGATATCTTAGTTGTATCCAAGATTTTGCTCGATTAATTGTGTCATACCTGTTAAGAATCAGGGCATGGACCTAGTCGTATCCAGGGATTTTTTAATAAGCTTAATAGCATTGTACCTATTAGGAATCAGGCCTCGGACTTGGTCATATCCAAGGATTTTAGTAGGCCTAATAGCATCGTAAATGTTAGGAATTAGGCCTTGGGCCTGGTTATATCCAGGGTTTTTTTTTTTAGAAAGTTCTCAAACTTAGTTCGTGATCGGAATTTTGAAAACCCGAGGTTTAAAAAGCCATTGAATAATCAATATTTCAAAACACTAAGTTTAAAAACTCTCTTTGGTTATGTGCCCCCCAAGCAACTAGAACTAATAAATGTTCAAGGTTGCTTTTACAAAGTGAGTGTAATGCCCCAAAATCCCTAATGAGGTTTATGGTTGGATTAGAAGGCCGGGAGGGCCATAATTGATTTATATTTCCATTAAATGATTATATGCATGATTATGTGAATTATATTATTATATGATGATAAATGCATGCATGTGGGTCCATTTTTCATTATAAGGGCATTTTGGTAATTTGGCCTGTTGATGACATATTTGTATATTTTCATGCATGTTGGTAATTTATGATGAGGCCACATTATAATGTGGATTTGTTTGAGCTATTCGGCATGAGACAATCTTTGAATGCAAGTTAGCGGTTTGGTCATAACGGGTTATTTACCGGGCTCGGGGTGAGTCTCGGGGTAATTTGATGATTAGTACATTACTGGGAATTAAAGGGTAATGGGATATGATTTATTAGTATTTGAGAATATTGGGAATAACGGGAATTAGAGGATGTTAATTATGATTAACGGGATAATTGAGAAATGTCGATTTTGCCCTTGGGAACTCAAAATGGATTAGATTGACCTAGGGGCATTTAGGTCTTTTGACCTTAGGCTATATTTAAATTAGAAGGTTGTGGAATAGAGAACAAAGCAGTAAAAAAAAAAATAGAGCACTCTTTTCCCTACCCCAACGATCATTTTCTTCTCTCTTCTCCCTTTGAAATTTTGAAGCTTAATTTGAGAATTCAAGCTAGGAAATTAGAGCTTGAGGTTCTAGGCTTATGTTCAGCCATTGAAGGGGATTCAAACTTGAGTTTGAGGTAAGGTTCTTTAGCTTGAATTATGAGTTTTACTCTGTTTTTGGTTTGGTTGAAAGTTTGAGAGTATTGATTATAGGATTGAGTATTTGGTGTGGTTTTAAATGGTTTAAAGCTTGGTTTCTGTGGTTAAACTAGTGGACATGATGTGTTGATGTTTGGTTGTGAATTTTGGAGATGTTTGGATAGGTTTTTGGAAGGTTTTTAATGGGGGAAAATGAGGAAAAATGGCTGGGTTAAGGTTGGGCCGCACCCCTGTTCTAGGGCGCCGCGGCGACCCAGGCTTGATGAAGAGGATGAGGTTGGTTGATGGGCAGGTAGGGCTGTGGGGCAAGGTTGGTATACCACAGTGCAAGGTGCAGACAGAGAAGAGGCTGGTGCCTCTATTTGGGAGGCGAGCCGCGGCTCAGTGGGGTGGGGCCGTGGCTCTTAAGGGCATTTTCAGCCAGAATTATATTTTAATCATGGGAACTCAAACCTTAGGCCTCGGGATCGTTCCTACTACTCGGTTTAGTGGGATTCGACGTCTCGGAGGCTAGGTTTTGGTCCGGGAACCTTTTATTAATCATTTTATTGATGAGAGTTTATATTTGGTTATGACTAGGTGACCGCTAAGGGACTTAAGGGCTGATCGTTCTCAAGGGTCGTTCTTTTATTATTCCACACTCGAACCTGAGGTAAGAAAACTGCATCCAGTATGTGACATGCATGGTTATTTATGAGACATGTTGAATGCTCTATATGTGGACATTGATTGCATTGTAAATGCTTAGCAATCTTGCTTACTTGTGAGTGGTACTGACTTATTAGTCAGAATTAGCAATGGTGTCAGTATTGATTGTGAAGCTGTGACTTATTAGTCAAGTTCGATAGTAGTACTGAGAATTGGTCATATGGTATTGGCTTATGAGTCAAGAACGGTATTAGCATGTTTAACGCAAGCTGAAAAGATTAGATCTAATCGACATGAGCATTATCGTCATAAGCATGAAACGCTTGACCGACCTTAAGTTTGATGAAAACAAAAGCGCTTGTCTAGTCTAAAGGCTAGTTACTTAAATCCGGGGCAAGAAGGACCAGGTGACTGCATCATCACATGGCTAAGGGTGCGGAGCCCAAGTTCGTGGCTCACTCATTAGTCACTTATCTGATTCAAGTTTGTGACTCCATAGTCACTTATCTGGTTTAAGTTCGTGACTTACTCATTAGTTACTTATCTGATTAGGGTTCAGAGCCCTAGAGATAGACTTATTAGTCATCTATTCAGGGTATGACTTAATAGTCACTTATCTGATTGGGCTGCAAGCCCCAGCATGATTATCAGAATCTTTATAGATCTTCACTTATCTGATTTGGGCTACAAGCTCAGTATGATTATCATAATCATCAATTGATATTGTATGCATGTAGTAATGAGTTTTCTTGCTGAGCCTTGGCTCACGGGTGCTATGTGGTGCAGGTAAAGGGAAAGAAAAGCTCACCCAACCTTGAGTGGAGAGCTTAGGTGGTGATGTGTACATATGCGGCCGCTTGACCACCACTGCCAAGGTGTTTCTTAGAGGAACTAGGGGTTAACCCTATATTTTCCCGCTTAGGTTGGTGGGTTGTAATTTTTACACTGTAATGATCATTTTGGATTGTAAATAACTTGAAAAACACTTTTATGGGCCCATGTATAGTTTTATTTTTTAAATAAAATATATCCTTTCCTTTTGATCGAGATTTTTCACCTTATCCTAATAATGATACCCGGATGCATGTTTATAACCAAATGACTCGTTTAACGAGTAAATTACGGTTTAAAGTTCACAGTAACGATCTTGGAGTAACCAGGGCATTACAACTTGGTATCAGAGCGTGCTAAGGTTTAGGGTTCTTGTAGACTAGCTGGGCATGTACACTCTCCACTGAAGACAAGCCCGTGTCATGATTTGGTAACTATTTATGTGCTTATATTTTTTACTACTTAAATAGAATATAAATGCTTTACCTGTCTACATGTGATACATTGATAAGGCTGGACCTTGACTACTGCATCATAAACGAGAACGTGCTTATTAGTACTGATATTGCTAGAACGTACTTATTAGTATTGTTCATTGTGAATTATTAATTGATACGTATTAAATGCTAAATGCTAAATGCTATGATCATGTATCCATTTGTATATATGTATAATTGTGGAATATGGGTGAATATCTGTTGATCTTGGATCGTGAGGCAGCAAGAGGTTTAGTTATCACTGCCTAACTGGCCGCATTGATTGTTTCAGCAAGGTTTAAGTTGATAGTAGGATTCCAAGACAGATAGATTCACCAGCTGGCCAGGAAGATCAAGGCCAGAATAATAGACAAGGTCAAGAGAATGACCAGAATCAGATTCCATAGCCAGCTCTTGATAACTGGTAGCAGCTGTTTAATTACTTATAGGCTAGAGTATTGAGGCAGGAAGAAGAAATCCGCCTCCTGAGACAACAACAAGTTCTTGTAGGGAACAATTTACCTGAGGCACCACCTGTATCGGTGCCAACAATTGAGCAGCTGCCTGAGGTTGGAAGCAAATGGGAACCTCTTTATGAAAGGTTTAAGAAACAACAACCTCCAGTTTTTGAGGGTAGTGCAGATCCATCTAAGGCTGAGCAATGGGTGAGCATGATTACCATCATCCTTGACTTCATGAGGGTGTCTGGTAATGAGAGGGTGGCCTATGCCACATACATGTTTTGGGAAGATGCCCAAATTTGGTGGGAGGTTATATCCCATACTAGAAATGTCAATGCCCTGAGTTGGGAAGAGTCTCAGACTCTGTTCAATGAGAAGTACTACAATGATGCCATCAGGGCTGCTAAAGCTAAAGAGTTCATCAGATTACTTCAGGGGAGTCTATCAGTGGCTGAATATGCTCTGAACTTTGATAGAATGGAAAAATTTGCCATGGAGATGGTGCCCACTAATGGGACTAGAAGAGAGAGGTTTCTCTAGGGGCTACAGCCTAGACTAGCCCGAGATGATCGTATCACCACTATGGTTGGAGTTACTACTTATGCACAGGTGGTGGAGAAGGCGCACACAACTGAGAGTGCAGAAAACAAGATCTGGTGGGACAATGCAGCCAGAAGAGAGTTGAGGAGAACAAGTCCTCCATTTGTGGGTTTAGGTAGGGGTAGAGGCCCCAATGATCAGAAAAGGAAGGTTCATAAAACCTTCCCAGCTCCAGGCCCCGACAGGCAACCACGTGGTATTACAATGGGCCGCTAGGGTGCCAGGGAGGCCTGGAAGACTTATCCTGAGTGCCCTAGGTGCAAGAGACGCCATTTGGGAGAGTGCAGGGCAAAGACTTGCTTCTTATGTGGGGCAGTGGGACATTTCAAGAAAGACTTCCCTAAAGCAAGAAAGGTGGCCAACTCGGCCCCAACTCAAGTGTTCGCATTGACTCAAGCAGAAGCTGAGGCTTCACCCTTAGTAGTTACAGGTCAGCTTCTTAGTGCTGGAACCCCTTATATTGTTTTGATTGATTTTGGTGCTACACATTCTTTTGTTGCTAGTATAATTATTGATCGACTGTATAGATCATGTGATTATTATGCTGTGGGGTTCGGGACCTTATTACCCACTGGGGAGTTAGTGGTATCCAGGAGATGGGTCAGATCTTTGCCAGTGACAGTGGAGGGCAGAGAGTTGTAAGTGGATTTGATAGAGTTAGTTATGACTGACTTTGACATGATTCTAGGTATGGATTAGTTAGTGAAGTATGGGGCAACCATAGATTGCAAAAGGAAGATGGTCACCTTTGAGCATGAAGGTGAGGATCCTTTTGTGTTTGTTGGTACTGTGCATGGACCCCGTATACCTATGATATATGTTTTGTGGGCTAGAGACCTATTGTAAGGAGGTTGCATAGCATTCTTAGCCAGTGTGGTTGACACCACTCAAGTCATGCCAGTGAGACCAGAAGAGACCAGACTAGTCTGTGAGTTTTCGGATGTATTTCCAGAAGATCTACCAGGGTTGCCACCACACAGAGAGATTGAATTTGTGATAGAACTTGCACCAGGGACGGAGCTAGTGTCTAGAGAACCTTACAGAATGGCCCCAGTAGAGTTGAAAGAATTGAAAGTACAGCTGCAGGAGCTGTTAGACTTAGGTTTTATCAGACCTAGTTTCCTACCTTGGGGTGCACCAATTCTATTTGTGAAGAAGAAAGATGGTTCTCTAAGGACGTGCATTGATTACAGAGAACTGAACAAGTTAACAATTAATAACAGGTATCCTCTGCTAAGGATAGATGATCTATTTGATTAGTTGCAAGGTAAAAGTGTATTCTCAAAGATAGACCTTTGTTCTGGTTATCATCAGTTGGGGGTCAAGGAGGGAGACATACCAAAGACTACTTTTCGCACTAGATATGGGCATTATGGGTTCTTAGTCATGTCCTTTGGATTGACTAATACCCCAACTGCTTTTATGGATTTGATGAACAAAGTGTTCAAGGATTATCTGGACCAATTTGTGATCATCTTCATCGATGATATTCTAGTTTATTCTTAGTCAGAGTCAGAGCATAAGTAGCATTTGAGGTTGGTTCTACATAGATTGAGGGAACACAGACTATTTGCAAAGTTCAAGAAGTGTGAGTTCTGGTTATCTCAGGTAACTTTCCTTTGGCATATTGTTAGTAAGGATGGGATTAAAGTAGATCCAACCAAGATTGAGGCAGTCAGAGATTGGCCAAGGCCAAAGAGTGCTTCTGAGGTTAGAAGTTTCCTTGGGTTGGTAGGTTATTACAGAAGTTTTGTGGAAGGGTTCTATAAGATTGATACTTCATTGACTGAGCTGACATGCAAGAACCAGAAGTTTGTGTGGTCAGACAGGTGTGAGAACAACTTCCAGGAACTGAAATAGAGGTTGATTACAACTCCAGTTCTGAGTCTTCCAACAGATTAGGAGAAGTTTGTGATATACTGCGATGCCTCACATCAGGGATTGGGTTGTGTTTTGATGCAGTTAGGGAAGGTGATTACTTATGCCTCACGTCAACTGAAGGAGTATGAACAGAGATATCCCACTCATGATTTAGAGTTGGCGGCTGTGGTCTTTGCATTAAAGGTATGGAGGCATTACCTTTATGGGGGGAAGTGTGAGATTTATACTGACCACAAGAGCCTGAAGTACTTCTTCACACAGAAAGACCTGAACATGAGACAAAGGCGTTGGCTGGAGTTAGTAAAGGATTATGATTGCAAGATTCTGTATCACCCAAGAAAGGCCAACATGGTAGCTGATGCTTTAAGCCGGAAAGGTCCAGGACAGATTTACAGTGCGAGGCTGATATCCAGAGAGTTAGCAGAGGATATGATCAGAGCTGGTAGAGAGTTGCTAGTGGGCTAGTTGGCCAATATTACGCTACAGTCTACACTGTTGGAAAGAATCAAGGAGGGTCAGTTGGGTGATCCACAACTGATCAAGATTAGAGAGGATGTATTAGTAGGAGTGTCCAGAGATTACATAGTGTTTGAGATGGGCTTATTGAGATACAAGGGTCGGATATGTGTTCCGTTAGACACTGCTATGAGGTGAAAGATTCTGGATGAATCTCATACTACTCCTTACTCTTTGCATCTAGGCACCACAAAGATGTATCAGGATGTGAGATCACTGTATTGGTGGCCTGGGATGAAGAAGGATGTAGTGGAGTATGTGGCTAAGTGCTTGACATGCTAACAGGTCAAGGCTGAACATCAGAGGCCAGCAGGGTTATTGCAGCCTCTAGATATCCCAGAGTGGAAATGGGAGGACATCACGATGGATTTCGTGGTGGGGTTACCCAGGAATGTTGGTCAACATGATTCAGTATGGGTTATTGTGGATCGCTACACCAAGTCAGCTCACTTCTTACCAGTGAGGACTGATGTGTCGGCCTTACCACCGGCATTGTCGGCCGTTCATAATGTATTTCATGTTTTAGCTCTTAGGAGGTATGTGTAGAGTCCAAGAACTTTACTTAGCTAGTTAGATAGTAGTATAATAGTAATAGTAGCAGTATTTCTATGACTGTGGACTTTGGTTCAGACCGGGATTTATTTGGACACTCATAGTAACACTTGTAGATTTTCTAAGTTTAACCTATAGTTTAAGAATATTAATTTTAACCTAAGGTCTGATTAATATGACTGATATTGGTGGTGATAAATATTATATTATAAGGTTTAGATAGACCCAATAAGAAAGTAACACTTGTCATGTGTATGTTTAATGATAATTGAGTATTTTTGAGGAATAAGTTTATTAAGAGTAATATTTGAATATCCTAGGGTCTATCAGCAGCTTTGAAAATGTTAGGGGACTTAGTCAAGGCTATTTACTCAATTCAAATCAAGCTAAAATTGTGTAATTTCGTGTTTAAATATTTAGCGTATGCCGATATATCACAGCTATAGGGGCGATATATCGCAGTACGGGGATACGAAAAACACGAAACTTCGCACGATTGCCTCGGGCATGCTGGCCCAGGCGATATATCGCCTACAGGGGGCGATATATCGCCTCCTTCAGTGCATTTTGAAAGTTTTTGAAAATGTTCTCAATTCAAATCTTTAACCTCTTGATAAGTCCAGCATCTTTCTGATCGAGTCTTCAGCCTCTGCTGAACGATAATTCAAATATTTTTCACTTAAAAAGCCATTACTTTTATTCAAGTTAAATGAAGATCTTTTCATTCATAAACTCTACAAATAGGACCTAGTACCTGCAATGCCCCAAATTTCATAATAAGGTTTAGGACCTTGATTAGGAGACCGGGAGGGCCATAATTTCTTTATTATGCTATTTAATGATAATATGCATGTTTAGGTGTATTAAATATGCATGTGAACCCATTTGTGATTAATTGGGTAATTTTCATATTTTGGCCATTTAGGGCATTTTTGGCATATATGTGAAATGAGCGTGGTGCTTTGTTATTATTTGGTTATGCCAGGGTTACCCAGCACAAGAAGATCCTAGGAGGTAAGCTAGTGGGAAGTCACAACAGGATTTAAGCTTGACTTGGAGTAAGTCAAGGGGTATTTAGAGCATTATCGGGTTATTGGGTAATGGGAATTAATATTTGGTGATAAATTGGGAGTTAGTAAGACCAGGGGGAAATTCTGGAAGTTTTGACTATAATATCCCTGGGGGTGTTTTCGAGACCCCGAGCATTAGGTTTTATTGGAAGCTACTTAAGCTTGAAGTAACCTTGTAAGAAAATAAAAAGAATGTTCTGTACGTTCGCTCTCCCTAAAGTTCCCTTTTCGTCTCCAGATCGCGTTTTCAAAGATAACTTGAGGATCGAGGCAGAGCAATCCTAAGGAGAATTAGAAGCTTATTAGCCAGAGGATTTAGTTGGAAACAACTCAATCGGAGGTAATTCAAGTTTAAGTTTTAAGTTTTTAAAAGTTTTTAAGCTTGAATTGGACTTTGTGAATTGTTGAGTTTTTAGTTCGTTTGAGCCTCAGGTTTTGGTGGTTTTGGACCATTGGGGAGTTTGGGAACTTTGATTTGATGATTGGGAATGTTTAGACATGTTTTTGGGAGGTTTTAAAAGGTTAAAAACGAAGCAAAATGGCTGCCCCGAAGTTGGGTCGCGACCCTGTTCTTGGGCGCCGCAGCCCTTGCTCGATGAAGCAGGTGCCCTGTTTTGCTCTTGCTGGGCGCCGCGGCCCTTGGTGTTGGGCGCCGCGGTGCTTGCCTCTGGTTGTGCTGGGGGCCGCGGCTCAGGCAGGCTTTTGAGCTCGTTTGGGTGTTTTGACCCCGGGAACATGGTTTTAGGCCTCGGGATCATTCCTACTACCCGGATTAGTGAGGATTGATGTCTTGGAGGCTAAGTTTTATTTCAAGGATTGGTTTTAGAACTTGAACTCATTGGATCACCATTTGTGGTTGTGAATAGGTTTTCACTGGAGGCTTGGAATCGGGATCGTGCTTGTGGCTCATTTGTTGGTAACCGGTGCTTGGACCGAAGGTAAGAAAACTGTACCCCATGTGTGACAAGCATGGCTATTTATGATGCATGTTGGATGTTTAAATGTAAACATTGATAGCATAATGAATGCTTGGCAATTTTGCCCATTTGCATATGATTATTATTGAGGCATGCTGGATGGTTAAATGTGATGCATGTGATGCGCGAGAAACGTGTGATTAAGGCATGCCATGAATGATGAATATGGGATTGGTCAGAGCTTGAGTCTCTGTGTTTGTGCATGATCAATATTATGCTCACAACAGTTAGGTAAGCATGCTGAATGTTCTACTCTTGGATAAATGACATATGATACATATTGATACACATTGATAGCATTGCTTACTTGTGCATGGCTCTGACTAACTAGTCAGAATTGGCAAAGGTGTCAGTATCAACTGTGAAGCTGTGACTCACTAGTCAGGTTCGACAGTGGTACTGGGCACTGGTCACATTGTGCTGACTCACTAGTCAGGATGGCCTTAGCGTATTCCACGCAAGCCAGCAAAGATTAGATCTAATCGACTTTCTGCATTGGATTACTCAAAGAGCATTAATGCCAACATTAAAAGCGCTTGTCTAGCCAAGGGCTAGCGAGCCCCATGACTGTTATGTCACATGGCTATGGGCACTGACCCCACAGTGACGTGCTTGTCAGTCACTCATCTGATAAGAGCCATTGCAGGAAAGCCCAGGTAGCGGTGTTGTTACACGACTATGGGCACTGAGGCCCTAGTGACTTGCTTGCCAGTCACTCAGTATGGTTTACCAGAACCTCAAGTGATATTCACTCATCTGATAAGAGCTATGAGCTCTGTATGGTCATTTTGATCATCATATGCATGGCTATGGGCACCGGCCCCGTAGTGACTTGCTTGTCAGTCACTTAGCATGGTTTACCAGAACCTCAAGTGTTGAGACACTCATCTGATTAGGATTGACTTGATAGTCCTCTAATCAGAAGGGCATGATTTCTTATCCTGGATACCCCAGCATTGGTTTGAATTCATTTGCATGCTTGAATAAAGCTATGTTTGCTAGGCATGCTAGATATGATTTGATATCATGATGTGACTGTTCATGAGCATATGAGTTTTCTTGTTGGGCTTCGGCTCACGGGTGCTTTGTGGTGCAGGTAAAGGCAAAAGGAAGTTGGACCATCCTTGAGTTGGAGAGCTTAGGTGATGACGTGTACATATGTAGCTGCTCGACCAATACTTGGGCGAGGTTTGAAAGAGGAACTAGGGTTAAACCCTGTTTTGCCACTTAGAACGACCTGTTGTAAATATTCTCTTGTAATAGACTCTGAAATTATATTTTTGGGATCCCAATGTATACAGTAAACGTTCTAGTGAAATGTTATATCTTAACCAAAATTTATAATCCCTAAACCGCTAATCATACTTAGTTACACGTTTATGGCCAAACGACTCGATTAGCGAGTTTAGCACTGTTTGCAATGTGCACTGTAGCGGTCCCTGGTGTTGGGGTGTTACAACCCAGCCATTTATTCATTCATCAAGCTAAGTTCAGAGGCTGCAAGTTGCTAGGTTATTGTGAGAGTGTAAACACTTGGGTAGGGGATTATAAGCTTGATCATTATAAGCTTACCAAACACTTGGGAAGTAAGGTTTATAGCACATTTCGGTTCAAGGTTTAGATTGGTCATAGAAGCATTCAAGGAAATCTAAAATCTTGCACATAAGGTTTTTGGAGTGTTCCAAAGTCCCAAAACTGTTCTCATATCCCGGTATTTTTTTTGGTAAGGAAAATAGGATAGGATTTATGTGTTATATGATTTATATGTTATGATAAATGTTATCTTATGATTATGTGTTATGTAATATGCTATAATATGTATAATTGTAGACTTGGGCATATGACCCGTACAACTAACAAGCCCCAATAAATTATGGGCATATGACTTGCTTAGCTAGCAAGCCCCACTAATCTAATGGGCATATGACTTGTTTAGTTTATGGGACCCCAAGTAATAATGGCCATTATAGTATGTATGTGACATATGTGTTATGATATGTTTTATGTTACATTATGAAATTTATGTATATGGTTTATGTGTTAGATTTTCCTTGTTGGGCATTAGGCTCACTCCTTTTATGTTTATATGTGCAGGAAAATAGCTTTGATGGCGGGAAAGGTTCTTGGTAGTTTGGGCATGTGTATTGAGGCAGAATGGAATCGAAGGGCCGAGAGTTCGATTCGAGGATGAAGTTTCTTTACTTATGGTTTTATGTGTATTTTTCCGCACTTTATTATGTAATCCCTTTTAATTACAATTATGTTATGTTTTGATTTTAAAACAATGGGATCCCATATCCTACTTTAAATTTTATGTAAGTTTAAACATTTATTTTTACAAGTTTTTAATAAAGTTATGATCATTTCACTTGTAAGTTTTATTAAGGATTAGTGTCTATGGATAGTTTTCGTTAATGGTCCAAAGTCTAGAGTAGTTGGGTCATTACAGTATGTATCTGATGTGACTCATTTTTTGAGTTATGAAGATCTGGAGCTTGAGGCAGATCTCTCCTATGAGGAATAGCCAGCCCAGATACTTGACAGAAAGGACAAGGTCCTCAGGAATAAAACGATACCTTTGGTTAAGGTATTATGGAGGAACAACAAGGTCGAGGAAGTGACCTGGGAGCTGGAGTCAGATATGCAGAGTCAGTATCCCGAGCTGTTCAGGTAAATTTCGAGGACAAAATTTCTGTAAGGAGGGGATATTTGTAATGCCCCAAAATCCCTAATGACGTTATGGTTGGATTAGAAGGCCGGGAGGGCCATAATTTATTTATTATGCCATTAAATGATTATATGCATGATTATGTGAATTATATTATGACATGATGATAAATGCATGCATGTGGGTCCGTTTTTCATTATAAGAGCATTTTCGTAATTTGGCCCATTGAGGGCATATTTGTATATTTTCATGCATGTTGGTAATTTATGATGAGGCCACATTATAATGTGGATTTTTTCGAGCTATTCGGCATGAGATACTCTTTGAATGCAAGTTAGCAGTTTGGTCATAACGGGGTTATTTACCGGGCTCGGGGTGAGTCTCATGGTAATTTGACGATTAGTACATCACCGGTAATTAAAGAGTAATGGGATATGGTTTATTAATATTTGAGAATATTGGGAATAACAGGAATTAGAGGACGTTAATTATGATTAACATGATAGTTGACAAATGACGATTTTGCCCTGGGGAGGCTCAAAAGGGTTTATATTGACCTAGGGGCATTTAGGTATTTTGTCCTTAGGCTATATTTAAATTAGAAGGCTGTGGAATAGAGAACAAAGCAGTAAAAAAAAAAAAAAACAGAGCACTCCTCTCCCTACCCCAACGACCATCTTCTTCTCTTTTCTCCCTTTGAAATTTTGAAGCTTAATTTGAGGATTCAAGCTAGGAAATTAGAGCTTGAGGTTCTAGGCTTATGTTCAGCCATTGAAGGGGATTCAAACCTGAGTTTGAGGTAAGGTTCTTTAGCTTGAATTATGAGTTTTAATCTATTTTTGGTTTGGTTGAAAGTTTGAGAGTTTTGATTATAGAATTGAGTATTTGGTGTGGTTTTAAATGGTTTAAAGCATGGGTTTTGTGGTTAAACTAGTGGACATGATGTGTGTGATGTTTGGTTGTGAATTTTGGAGATGTTTGGATAGGTTTTTGGAAGGTTTTTAATGGGAGAAAAAGAGGAAAATGGTTGGGTTGAGTTCGGGCCGCAACCTTGTTCCAGGGCGCCGCAACCCAGGCTTGATGAAGAGGATGAGGTTGGCTGATGGGCAGGTAGGGCTGTGGCGCAAGGTTGGTATGTCGTGGCGCAAGGTGCAGACAGAGAAGAGGCTAGCGCCTCTGTTTGGGAGGTGGGTCGCGACTCAGTGGGGTGGGGCCGTGGCTCTTAAGGGCATTTTTGGCCAAAGTTATGTTTTAATCATGGGAACTCAAACCTTAGCCTTCGGGATCGTTCCTACTACTCGGTTTAGTAAGATTCGACGTCCCAGAGGCTAGGTCTTGGTCCGGGAACCTTTTATTACTCATTTTATTGATGGGAGTTTATATTTGGTTATGACTAGGTGACCACTAAGGGACTTAAGGACTAATAATTCTAAAAGGTTGTTGTTTTATTATTCCACGCTCGAACTAGAGGTAAGAAAACTGCACCCAGTTTGTGACATGCATGGTTATTTATGAGGCACGTTGAATGCTCTATATGTGGACAATGATTGCATTGTAAATGCTTAACAATCTTGCTTACTTATGAGTGGTATTGACTTATTAGTCAAAATCGGCAATGGTGTCAGTATTGATTGTGAAGCTGTGACTTATTAGTCAAGTTCGGCAGTAGTACTGATCACTCGTCGTATGGTATTGTCTTATGAGTCAAGAACAATATTAGCATGTTTAATGCAAGCCGAAAAGATTAGATCTAATCAACATGAGCATAATCGTCATAAGCATAAAACACATGACTAACCTTAAGTTTAATGAAAACAAAAGCGCTTGTCTAGTCTAAAGGCTAGTTACTTAGAGTCGGGGCCAGAAGGCCCAGGTGACTGCATCGTCACATGGCTAAGGGTGCAGAGCCCAAGTTCGTGACTCACTCGTTAGTCGCTTATCTGATTCAAGTTTGTGACTCCATAGTCACTTATCTGGTTTAAGTTCGTGACTTACTCATTAGTTACTTATCTGATTAGGGTTTAGAGCCCTAGAGATAGACTTATTAGTCATCTATTTAGGTTATGACTTAATAGTCACTTATCTGATTGGGCTGCAAGCCCTAGCATGATTATAAAAACTTTATTGATCTTCACTTATCTGATTTGGGATACAAGCCCATTATGATTATCATAATCATCAATTGATATTGTATACATGCAGTAATGAGTTTTCTTGCTGAGCCTTGGCTCACGGGTGCTATGTGGTGCAAGTAAAGAGAAAGAAAAGCTCACCCAGCCTTGAGTGGAGAGCTTAGGTGGCGATGTGTACATATGCAGCCGCTTGACCACCACGACCAAGGTGTTTCTCAGAGGAACTTGGGGTTAACCCTATATTTTGCTACTTAGGTCGGCGGGTTGTAATTTTTACACTGTAATGACCATTTTAGATTGTAAATAACTTGAAAACACTTTTATGGGCCCATGTATAGTTTTATGTTTTAAATAAAATATATCCTTTCCTTTTGATCGAGATTTTTCCCTTAGCCTATTAATGACACCTAGATGCACGTTTATAACCAAATGACTCATTTAGCGAGTAAAGCACGATTTAAAGTTCACAGTAACGGTCTTGGACTAACCAGGGAGTTATAGTGAGCCTGAGATAAATAAATGATAAAATTGATTACATAGTAATCCGAGTGTTATTAAACTGAAATGGCTTTTATAAATAAGCCTTACATAAATGGTAATTTTGAAAATATTAAGGATAACAAAATTATTGATAATACTTTTTTAGGTGTAGGGCATTCTAGGTCCGCGGGACTATTTCTCCACTTAGACGGGCTAGGTTGAAAGTCCCTTCACGCAGGATATCCACGATCTAATATGGTCCTTCCCAGTTCGGCCCTAACACATTGTCCATCCATGGGATCTTTACTTGCTAAAAAGACCCTTCGGAGAACCAGATTGCCCAATCCGAGTCTACGTCCTTTCACCTTCGAATTGAAATAACGAGTGATTTTCTGTTGGTAATGAGTGAGCTGTAATCGTGATGCCTCTCATTCTTCTTCGATTAGATCGAGGGATTCACTAAGTAGCTCATGGTTATGATCTTGATCAAAGGTCTTTTGTCTGTGGGTCGTCACTAGTACCTCAATTGGGAGCATAGCCTCGCTTCCAAAGGTCAGGGAAAAAGGGGTATGTCCCGTGGAGGTTCGATGTGAGGTCCGGTAGGCCAAGAGTTGTGACAGTCAGTATCCTGTTATCTGTAAGGGGAAAGACCGGGTAAAGCTGTGCAATCCCACATCGCCTGGGGAAGGTCAAGTGTGATGATTCTAAGACTGTGTTGGTATGGGACTATATCGTTCAAGATGGTTTAAATGGATTGATGAGTACTACCTATGCCAACAAGATGCATCTTCTTTTCAGTAGCCCATCACTTGAGAACTCTAAAGTTAAGCGTGCTTGACTTGGAGTAGTCTCATGATGGGTGACCTTCTGGGAAGTTTTCCCAGGAAGCGTGTGAGTGAGGACAAAGCATGCTGGAAAGACTCGTGTTGGTTTGCAGGGCTAGTCGTCATTCCAGAAAGCAGCCATAGTGATGTGGGGCGTTACAGTTGGTATCAGAGCCCCGATTCATATGCATGAAGTTCTCCTTGATACACATGCAAAAGCTTTGGCCTATCATAATATCCGAGCCATTAAGGCATTGAAAAGAATTAGAGAGCCAAGGGACACAATAGGAGTGCTAGAAAGAATCATTCAAAGATTGGTCCTATTTCACAAAGAGATAGTTCACCTTCAAATTGCTAGGCAAATTATGATGAGAGCCATCGAACAATATGTCATAGTAATTAGGCTTTTTAAGGATTTTCCTACTGTAGTTTCAAAATTGGAAGAATTATGGAGACTATGGATGATGAAGATGATCTACTGGTAGCCATGAAATATTATTGTCTTATACTTAGGTTTACCTATAGGTTTGAGTTTCAATTTACTAATGAACAAAAGCATAATATCCTAATGAATATTCACCGAGGTAGTTTTGAGGCTCATGATAATGATGATTATGAGGAGATAAATGATGATATGTTAGATGAAGGGTCAGATGTAGAAGATCTTGATTTTTAGGATCAAAGTCGAGGGCACAGAGCTAGAAGGAGATCTGAAAGAGATAGAGATCAAAGACTTCGACGTAATACTGGGCATGGACTAGCTAGCAAGACATGGCACAACCATCGACTGTAGACACAAGAAAGTGACGTTCGAAACTCCTGACGGTCAAAAACTATGTTTTATGGCAAAGGTTTCAGGACTACGGACACCGCTTATCTTATCTCTCAAAGATCAGAGGATGATAGAGAAAGGATGTCGCACATTCTTAGCAAGCGTCACAGATGTGGCACAAGAAACACCATTAAAGGTTGGAGATATCCGGATTATAAAGGAATTTCCAAAGATATTTCCTGATGACTTACCAGGGTTACCCCCTACTCGGGAAATTGACTTCACAATCGAACTAGAACCGGGAACCAAGCTGATCTCAAAAGCACCATACCGGATGGCACCTACCGAACTCAAGGAGTTAAATATGAAATTACAAGAGCTCTTAGACTTGGGTTTTATCAGACCGAGCCATTCGCCATGGGGAGCACCGGTTCTATTTGTGAAGAAGAAGGATAGAAGCATGCAGATGTGTATTGATTACTGTGAGCTGAACAAAGTGACAATTAAGAATAAGTACCCGCTACCCCAGATCGACGACTTATTTGATCAACTCTGAGGAGCGACTGTATTTTCAAAGATTCATCTACGGTCTAGTTATCACCAGCTCAAGGCAAGGGAAGAGGATATACCAAAGACAACTTTTAGGACTCGATACAGACATTACGATTTCCTAGTTATGTGTTTTGGTCTTATCAACACTCCAGCTGCATTTATGGACTTAATGAACTGGGTCTTCAAGGACTACTTAGAAAAATTCGTTGTAGTATTCATTGAAGATATTTTGGTGTACTCCAAGGACGAATTCGAGCACGAGGAACATTTAAGACTGACCATGCTGCGGCTAAAGGAGCATCAACTTTATGCCAAGTTCATGATATGCGAATTTTGGCTATCACAAGTAGCATTCCTCGGCCGCATAGTATCCAAAGATGGAGTCACAGTAGACCCAACTAAAGTAGATACTGTGAAGGATTGGCCAAGACCTAAGAATGCATCAGAGGTTATAAGTTTTCTCGGGCTAGCAGGCTATTATCGAAGATTTGTAGAAGACTTTTCTAAGATAGCCACTCCGCTTACCAACCTGACCCAAAAACCGCAAAAGTTCAACTGGATGGATAAATGTCAAGAGAGCTTCCAGTTGCTCAAGGATAAATTATGCTCAGCACCAGTACTTTGCGTATCGACACTTAACGACAAGTTTGTAGTATATTGTGATTCATTGAAGTAAGGGTTAGGCTGTGTGCTGATGCAAAATGACAAAGTGATAGCCTACGCCTCAAGGCAGCTGAAGGAATACGAGCAATGCTATCCAACAAACGATATGGAGTTGGCAGCGGTCGTCTTCGCATTAAAAATCTGGCGCCACTATCTTTATGGAGAACGGTGTGAGTTTTATGCGGACCATAAGAGCTTAAAATATTTCTTCACACATAAATAGCTTAACATGAGGCAGCACAGGTGGTTAGATCTAGTAAAGGATTATGACGGCGAAATCCTATACCACCCAGGAAAAGCGAATGTAGTTGCAGATGCGTTAAGCCGAAAGAGTTACGGAAATCTGGCAGCATTATCCGGAATAGAAAAACCGCTACAGCAAGAGCTGATTAATGCTGAAATAGAACTAGTCATGGGTCAACTAGATAACTTGTCCATCTAGTCGAGTTTACTAGATGATATAAGGATTGGGAAAGGGCATGATGACACATTAATATCATATATGGCTGCAGTCAAAGAAGGCAAGACTACAAATTTCTCTATATCAGGACAGGGGTTCTTAAGATATAAAGGCCGGGTGTGCGTGCTGAATGACGTTGGGATTAAGATGAAGATTTTAGATGAGGCACACACTACTCTATACTCAGTTCACCCGGGGTCGACCAAGATGACTCACGACCTTAAAACACTATACTGGTGGTCGAGAATTAAGAAAGACGTAGCAGAATATATGTCAAAATGCCTAATATGCCAGCAAGTAAAGGCAGAACATCAGCGACCCGCAACTGCTTAGTATTCCGGAATGGAAGTGGGAAGACAGAGCTATGGACTTCGTGATAGGATTATCACAAACAAATAAGCAACATGACTCGACTTGGGTTGTGGTAGATAGACTCACTAAGTCAGCTCACTTCCTGCCTGTCAAGACTACGTACACTGTTGATTTTATGTAATAACAATGGGATCCCGTATTTTGTATTTTTAAAAATAAAGTTCTATTATTTTATGCATGTATTCCAAAATAGTAGTTATGCTTAGTAGTTTTAATGGTCCTCGGTCTTTAAGTTAGTAAGGTCATTACAGTTGGTATCAGAGCCTGGACCCAGCCGGAAGTGTGGCCGACGGGGATGTCGGACCCCTAAGGGGGGGTGATTGTGATAGTTAGTATCCTGTGATCCATAGGGGGAAATACCGGGTAAAGCTGTGCAATCTCACATCTCCTGGGGAAGGCTAAGTGTGATGATTCCAAGACTGTGTTGGTATGGGACTACACAGTTGAAGAAGGCTTAAATGGATTGATGGTTACTACCTATGCCAACAAGATGCATCTTCTTTTCGGTAGCCCATCACATGAGAACTCCAATGTTCTTGACTTGGAGTAGTCTCATGATGGATGACCTCCTAGGAAGTTTTCCCAGGAAGCGTGCGAGTGAGGATAAAGCACGCTGGAAAGACTCGTGTTGGTTTGTAGGGATAGTCGTCATTCCAGGAAGCAACCATAGTGACGTGGGGCATTACAAGATGTTGGAAAAACATTCAGAGCACACAACGGAAATGGCGTGGTGGGCCCAATGCAATAAGGAAAACCAACAATAAATATATAAATATACAATATATTTATATATAACATATAAACACAAAAATTTAAGAACATATAAACAATTACCTCTTGAAGCCTATCAAGTGTCATTGAGTCTTTTCGTATTTCTTTTATGAATCTTCCTATCCAAAGCTTTGAGTACTCAAACCACGATCTTCCGGAGTGTTCTCTACACCTCAGGATGTTTGTGGGCACATAGAGAACATGAGTTTGCAATTTTAGGAATCACAAGTATTTCTCAACACATGAGAACATGGATTATGGTCTGAGAATGGCTGGAATAAAGATGAAGAAGAAGTAAAAGTTTTGTCAAACAAAAACTCCGAGAACTATTATGAATCGTCTCTGTATTGTGTTGTTGTGTATTTTGTTTCTTGTTGTTTTTTTCTCTTCTTCTTCTTCTATATCATAAATATAAAGATTAATATTACCTAATTATTCCTAATAGTAATAGCAATATAATAATAATATCATAATGATGATAGGGTTTGATTTAGATAAATATCTAACTTACCAAATTTGAAAAAATTATTTTCAAATTATTAATTAATTAAATAAATAAAATAAAAACAATACTGATACAATATCAGTACAGTTGGTACACGGTCATGCGGGTACTACTATTCTATTTTCAAGGATATTGCATTTTTCATTTATTTAATTATCTAATTAAAATCAATCTTCAACAAAATAAGGTATATATTTTTTCAAGGAAAATATGACAACCATATTTCAAAATTTAAATCTTAAATTCAAAATTCAAAATTCAAATTGATGATCATCATTATCATCATCTTTTTAAAATTAAATGAATCAAAAACTATTTTTGACTTACCAATTTTATTTTCTCGCACTCAAATAAAATATTTAATTTAAAAAATTTATTTATTTATTTATATTTATGAATTTCAAAAAATTTATATATTTAAATTAATAAATATATATTTGAAATAAATAATTAATTCCAAATTAATTATTCAACCTCAATTATCATACAATTGCATACTTGGCCCGAAGAATAAAATTCTTCTCAAATTTCCAAATTACAGTTATACCCGTGTATCAACTCTTACCTTGATATGGTGTTGATAGAGCCACTCTCGGGACCTATGGACCTATAATATCAAGTTCCATTAAATATTACATTATTAATAAAATTTCTTTGATTAAATAATCATATTTATTAATCTCATGATTACTCCACTATAAATATGAGATTGAACTCTTGATAATTACAGACATATATTTACTAAGTAATTTATTAAAGAATAAATTGTCCATTGATATAATCATTACATACATCGTTTGTAACGCCTTGGATAACCAAGGCTGTTACAATGTGTGTTTATAATCGTGCAAGACTTGCTAATCAAGTCATTTAGTTAAAAACGTGATCCTAAAGTCATAATTGAGTTAGGGTTAAAAGATTTTGGTCATAAATAGATAAGTTTTCATTTAAATAAACGTTCAGTACATGGGATCCCGAAAATAGGGTTCAAAGGACAAATTTATAGCTTTCAAAAGTTATATACAAGCTGTAAGTGTGGAAATTTCTCCTTGAAAATTCTATTCACAGATGAAGCTCCATACTATGAGACACCTTCACTAGGCGAGGGCCCTCAGCCAAGTGCCCATCCGAACTTCACCCTCGCTATGCGAGGGTCCCCAACTAGTCGTCCGCATGCGCCCCGTTCCATCAGGCATCAAGCCTCGCCTACACTCGGAGGGAGAATGTCAGCCTCGCCATGCGAGGGACCCTCGCTATGCGAGGGTGGGGGCATTGTCGTGGCATTCGTGCTCCTAGCCTCGCGACGCTGCACCTGGAAGGAGAAAGAGGCAGCCTCGCTATGCGAGGGACCCTCGCTATGCGAGGGTGCTACCTTGTTGCGACGCCTGTGCCATGCCCATACCTGAGGACAAAAGGCCAGCCTCGCTATGCGAGGTACCCTCGCTATGCGAGGGTGTGGCCTTACCACGTCGCTCTTGCTGCTGGCCTCGTGTCTATGCGATCCGCATAGGCCGGCCCTGACCCTTGGCACCTTGACTTCTCAGGACATGCATAGGTTGAAGCCTCCTTGGCATAGGCACGACATCACTTGGGGGAACCTTGTTGATATGTCTAATGAACATGGAGCATTGAACGGGAGTTGATGAGGACAACCGAGTACGGAACACGTGCGCTGACACGGGGTGTACGATTATGGAAAGAACAGAGGTGCGACCCTATGATCTGCGTCTGAGGAGTAGTGGCAGTACGGACCTGTACGAAGCGTAGTGGTACCACTTGGACACCCTCGACCATACGCCAGAGCCGACAGTACTTTGTCCTGGGCCACGACTCTGACACCATCAGGGTAGACACCACTACGCCCTGGGCCACTACACTATCAGAGTACCTGTGTACGTCCCTGTGGTCTGGGACTTGTTTGTATCCTGGGCCAATAGAGCCCCCCCTATAAATAGGCTCCAACCCCTCAGGCTAAGGGGTTGGAAAACTGAATGTAAAAACGAGACTTATGAAATATATGCTTCTGGTTCTCATGCTTGCCTGAGTTTTCTCCTGTTGTTTAGAGTTCTTTCTATCTAATTCATAGCTTCTTATAGTATAGAGATTGAAGTTTTCTAACCATCAATCATTGACGAGTTCTTACCGTCAACAGTTTGGCGCCGTCTGTGGGAACGTAAGCACCAAGCTACTGTTCTGCCATTACTTCCTGCAAGGAAAAATGCCGAGACGTTCGAAGCGACTCAAGGAGCCTCGAGAGGTGGAGGTCCACCTTACCGGAGTCCAGCTGAAGGCCTCCATGAAGGATCCACCTCCACCCCGAGACGTAGACCCCCCAAGGGACCCTGAGGTTCATCAGAATGACAAGGAGGCCTCGTCTCCGGCCATCCCGCCCGGTGAGAATCCTCCAAAGACAACTACTGCACCACCCGGGAACGCCAACGAGTTCCCTCCTCCCAAACCACCGAAGGTACCGAACTCCGGCCGGCAAGACTCGGGCCCCTCAACGCACAGACGCGATAAGCAACCCCAGGTCCATTCCGTGAGCTCGAGTTCTAAATCTCGTTTCTATGAAGAGGAGATTCATGAACTGCACCGTAAAAACCAAAGACTGGAGACTACCCTGGAGAACATACAGGAGGTGCTAAATGGCCTGTTGCAAGGTAAGTCGAACGTGACCCTGCCCAAGAGGAGAGAGAAGGGTCGGAAAACCACTGTCCCAGTAGACGACGGGAGGACCAGACACTCCACCAGTAACACCCCCAGGGAAAAGCCACAAGAGCGTCCTAGACCATCGAGGCCATCCTAGGAGCCAAAGCAAGGGAACAATGGTGGCTCTCGCAACGACGTCGAGGTCACCTCAAAGAGGACGCCCTCAGACCTACGAGAGGAGCTCAACAAGAAGAGGGCGAATAAGAGAACTACCCCTCCTACTGTCCCCCGGGACGGCAGAGGAAAGGAAGATGTCAACCCGTCCATGTTGAGGGACTCCCTGAAGAAGAGGAGGCAAGACCTCAATACGGAGATGAAGAGTCTGCGGAGTAAGATTGTCACCGCGTCTGGAGGGCAAAGCCTTGAGGAAGAGTTCGACTATGAATCGCCTTTCACCAAAGAGATCCAAGCCATTCGACTCCCAACCAACTTCAAGGAGCCTCTTATGACCCCGTATGAAGGAAACAACGACCCCCAAAGAGCTTCAAGGGAGAAAATGACTCGATCACTTTCACTAAGGAGGATGCGCGGGGGGTACACTTCCCCCACAATGATCCGCTGGTGTTGACAGTTCAGTTGGTCAACCGGCGGGTGCATCGAGTCCTCGTAGACAATGGAAGTTCTGTGGACATCTTATATCGCCCCGCCCTGGAAAAGATGGGTTTGGGCATCAGGCACTTGAAGCCTTGTCAATCCTCCCTATACGGGTTCGTAGGGGACTCGATACAACCTTTAGGGGTGATCGAATTAGCACTCACTATGGGTGAACAACCCCGACAAACCACGATCATAGCAAACTTCGTCGTAGTAGATTGCGCCTCCGCTTTCAATGCGGTATTGGGGAGACCATCCCTAAGAGAATTGAAAGCAATCACTTCAATATACCACCTCACCGTCAAGTTCCCAACTCCTGGTGGGGTAGCGAGTATGAAGGGAGAACAAAGAGAGGCGAGGGAGTGTTATAACACCTCCCTTCACAAGTCAGCGAAGCCATCAGAACCAACAGCGATGGTGATGCACGGAGGTACAGACCCACAGGGACAAGACCCCAGAATCACGAAAGGCCCAACCAGGTAAGACTAGCAATGAGACTCCCACGCCTGGTACAAGTACTAGCTATGCTTAGTTTGTTGCAGGTTATGCTATTTTAGTAGATAAGAATCAAAGAGGTTACCTAGATAACCTCCCAAGTAGATGTAAGCCTTTTACCTATCTATATATCGTTGTAATCCGACTACCATGAATGAAACTGTCTTCCACTTCGTGTGTAACTTATTTCTTTATGCGAATATCAACTAAAGTCCCCGCCGAGATAAATCTCACCAGGTACTTGGGGGGCAGGACGACAAAAGTAAAAAAAAAAAAAAAAAAAAAATTGTCTCTTATATTCACAAGGATTAGCTACCCTTATGAATATCGAGGGATTGGTTCAAAAGGATGACCTCCGACGAAAAGCCGACACCCCAAGAGGTGAGGCTGTAAGGAGGGAATCACCCAATAAGTCTAGATCGGCTATCAAGCCGGCTAGCCCAAAAAGGGTCTTACAAGGGACCCTTGGAAAAAAATAGTACTATGTATAAGGACGAGAAGGATGCTTCTCGCAAAAAGTAACAAGCGCGCGCAAAGAATGTAAAAGGACCCCAACAGCCCAACGGGTTAAAGTGTCCTTACAAGTATAACCAAGGTGCACCAGAAAGGTTATCTCCATTAAATAAAAAAAAAAGTGTAATCCACGAACAACAGTGATAAGAGGGACTCATCAGAGCCCCTTAAGTTTGACAAAAAAGAGAAGAAATGGTACAAGGGATTACATAACAAAAGCATACATAGACAGAGTACAAGGGGATCTACGAATCTCCACCGTGATCTTTCCACTCAGAAATCTTCTCGACGGCATGGTCCCCGAAAGGAGATAGGTCAACGGTGGGGTTAGTCCTCCAAACAGCATGCAACGTTTTCCCGATTATGCGATCCTCCACGTTCACAAGCTCAGCCTCAAGCACAGCGATCCTCCCGTTCAGAGTTTGGACGGTAGCCTCCAACTGAATGTTGCTCTGAGAGGTTGAGGCAGCCCGGGCCAAGGCGGTATCCCTCTGGCATACCATCTCGGCCAGTTGGCTGGACAAGGCATCCTTCGCAGTCTGGGCCACCGATAGGTTCCTCAACGCCTCCTCAAGCTCGTGTTGCAACCGTTGAGCCGATGAAGAGTGGGAAGCAAGCAGCCGATGGTTCAAAATAGAGGCCTGAGTGAGGACGAAGATATGAAACAAAGCCTTAGGGGTCAGATGATACACCAGAAGTAATATAAAAGGTATTTATGTGGCTATCATAAATTAATAAACCAAGTATCGCGACAGTTACCTGCAAGGAGGCTCGCATATAGGCATTCTCTAGCTCAGCCTCGGGAACATCGTGCAGCGTCCCCCATTCACCCTCGGGAATAGAAACATGAGCTGAGCCGGGGGAGGCGCGAGTGCTTGTCGAGGCCCGTTTTGGCAAGGATGGGGACCGAGAAGGCCCTGACCCGTCCACAGTAGTGCGAGGAGCAGAAGAGTGCGGGGTCGTCTCCTGGGGTAAAGAGACGCCTGTGGATGCCCACCTGGAATGCCCCCTCGGGGGTGAAGGAACCCCATCAAAAGAGGGAATGACGAAATTCCTCCTAGGCATAGGGGGGCAAGGGGCAGGGGCGTCAAAGGCAAAATCACCGCCAGGCGTTAACGGCGACATCCGAGAGGTAGCACCGTCAGTATGACCGTCATCGGCTACACCCTTAGCCCGGCCAGCAACAGAGTACAAGAAGGAGTAGTTCTCAGACACCACGGTCTCCTCAACATCCATATGGTCACCTGGGGAGTAGACGTAATCCCTATCGGCCGCTTCGTCATAGTTCCTTTCATCGTGACCATATACCCACGGACTCTCAAGTACGGGTGCCGCTGGGGGTAAATCAACAGAGTCGGGTGACGCGGGGCGTGGATCCTCAGATTCAGGGGAAATGGAGCATAAGGTAACTTTCTGGTCCGGGGTCAGCAGCCCACATAAGTGGAGATTGCTCTCCGTGAAAAGGGCACTGGCTTGTTTGCGTTCCTTCGGCATAGCCAGGATTTGTATTACGCGGTCATGAGCTGCCCGTTTCAGATTAGAACCAACGACCCCTAAGAGATCTGCCATCGAATGAAAGGAAATTACCACAGTTACAAGAACTATAAAAAAAGAGGTCGAATAATAAGAGAAATTTCTGGTATATGGGATCAAAGTGAGGATAGCCTTACGTGGGGCGTTGAAGTTAGAGTATCGGGTCTGCCCACTATAAGTATAGAAGTAGTCTGACTTCCAAGCCCCCCTATTGGAAATAGATCCCTCCAAGAGGGAACTCCCTTTAAGGGCCGCGGCTTTCTGGAGCTGGTAGAACCCGGGGGCTGATGTATTCTCCCTCAGGGTGAAGAAGTAATGAACCTCACTTGTGGAAGGCCCCCTAGAGTACACCTGATGGTACAACACATACAAACAGCTGAGCAGCACCCAGGAGTTGGGGGACAATTGTAGTGGCGCCAATTCAAAGTAGTCCAGCACTTTGATGAAGAAAGAGTGGAGTGGCAGAGCTCCACCAGATCGGATTATGGCATCGCTAAACGCCACGAATCCCTTTTGCGGTGCAGACGCGCGTTCCTTGCGCTCTGGTATAACAAACTTGAGGTTCAGGGGTAACTTATGGGCTTTCAGCATGTTGCCCAATTTCTTCAGGGTAACGGTAGACCTTCCAACTTCATCAGAAGTGTCCAAGACTCTCTTCGGCATCTCGGGTACTTGGACAAAGTAAGGCAATTTATGAGCAACCGACTTTCTTAGGGTCCTAGAAGATCCCCCACATGTCCTATGTCTACCAGCTCTTTGCTTGACCCTAGGGCGCAAGACAGGGGATAGGAGAGGGAACACGGGCGGCACCATGGAAAGGAACTCCGCCTCAACCAATTCATGTCTACCTCCTTCAAAGGAGGAATCCACGTAATCGGGAGACTCGTCACGAAAAAAGGAAAAGGGCTCGGGGGGCAAGTTTTCTTCTAGGCAAGCAATTTCGGAAAGGCAATCCTGGAGGGTGGATTGTAGCTGGGAAATGTATATCGCTTGTCGGGGGAAGAGATCAGAACCCGCGTCCCCGTGATGGGATTCTAGCTCCCTCTCTAGACAGTACGCCTTATGTCTAAGGTAAGATAGTCTCCTGAGGTAGAGCGCCCGCACACCCCCGCGGTTAGAAGGTTTGCATGCGTCGACCTCCGAGTCGGAGGAGGACAACTCAATAAATTCAACATTAGACGGACCTTCGGGACATCGCCTAGACGCCATGGACAAGCTAAGACTCAAGGGCGTGTACGCATAAGGGCGACTCAATATCTACAACACGAGTGTGAGGGTATAAGAAAAGGGCCGGTGTATGGGTACTGGAAAGGCTATGCGAAGAAAATGCTAAACTCTGAAGGTTGAGTGTCATGCAACCATCAATCTTACTCTCGTATAATCAATGCAAAACAAAAGGGAGAAGAGATGAAGGAGACATACCTGTGGGGATACGAAACTGAGGGGACGCAAGGACAGACTTACGAAGGAGCAGGAGCAAGATCGTAGGAGCGAGGTAATGCCCAGCTTCACCACGAAGCTAAAAAGAAAAAAAAAATTTAAAACAAAAAAAAAAAGAAGAGAAAGAAAGGAGAATGGAAATAAAAGAAGGGATACCTCAAAAATGCTTCTATTGAGAATAGAACCTTGGAGCTCTTGGAAGAGGCTTAAAGGGAATACCACTAGGCTAAGCAAGTTTTTGTGTAGAGAAGTGGTTTCAAGCCTTGGAGTATTTATAGGGAAAGTCAATGCTCCCAAGCCCTTGGATCTATTTCCCTATAAATGGTGGAGATCAAGAGTATGGGTAACCTTGGGATCCGCGATGGAGGATGATTGGTCCTTATGCAATCTTAAGATCTCTCATGGATTCCCTCAAGTGTTAGGTGACTTTTGTGTTTCTTTGGACACTAAAAAGAAACACAACCCCAAGCCTCACCTCATGCTTCTTCAAAAGGCGTTGGAAAAATTGCCAAGGAAAAATCCCCCAAGATTGGCCGTGCATGTCAAGCAAGATAAGTGGAGAAAGTCTACAAACACACTAAAAAGTGCACTTATAGACTCGGGGGGAAGTGTAAGTGTGGAAATTTCTCCTTGAAAATTCTATTCACAGATGAAGCTCCATACTACGAGACACCTTCACTAGGCGAGGGCCCTCGGCCAAGTGCCCATCCGAACTTCACCCTTGCTATGCGAGGGTCCCCAACTAGTCGTCCGCATGCGCCCCGTTCCATCAGGCATCAAGCCTCGCCTACACTCGGAGGGAGAATGTCAGCCTCGCCATGCGAGGGACCCTCGCTATGCGAGGGTGGGGGCTTTGTCGTGGCATCCGTGCTCCTAGCCTCGCGATGCTGCACCTGGAAGGAGAAAGAGGCAGCCTCGCTATGCGAGGGACCCTCGCTATGCGAGGGTGCTACCTTGTTGCGACGCCTGTGCCATGCCCATACCTGAGGACAAAAGGCCAGCCTCGCTATGCGAGGGTGTGGCCTTACCACATCGCTCTTGCTGCTGGCCTCGTGTCTATGCGATCCGCATAGGCCGGCCCTGACCCTTGGCACCTTGACTTCTCAGGACATGCATAGGTTGAAGCCTCCTTGGCATAGGCACGACATCACTTGGGGGAACCTTGTTGATATGTCTAACGAACATGGAGCATTGAACGGGAGTTGATGAGGACAACCGAGTACGGAACACGTGCGCTGACACGGGGTGTACGATTATGGAAAGAACAGAGGTGCGACCCTATGATCTGCGTCTGAGGAGTAGTGGCGGTACGGACCTGTACGAAGCGTAGTGGTACCACTTGGACACCCCCGACCATACGCCAGAGCCGACAGTACTTTGTCCGGGGCCACGACTCTGACACCATCAGGGTAGACACCACTACGCCCTGGGCCACTACACTATCAGAGTACCTGTGTACATCCCTGTGGTCTGGGACTTGTTTGTATCCTGGGCCAATAGAGCCCCCCCTATAAATAGGCTCCAACCCCTCAGGCTAAGGGGTTGGAAAACTGAATGTAAAAACAAGACTTATGAAATATATGCTTCTGGTTCTCATGCTTGCCTGAGTTTTCTCCTGTTGTTTAGAGTTCTTTCTATCTAATTCATAGCTTCTTATAGTATAGAGATTGAAGTTTTCTAACCATCAATCATTGACGAGTTCTTACCGTCAACACAAGCAAAGGCCACTCTAATTGAAAAATACACATTTTTAGATTTTCCTGTCCCTGTACTGTCCCTCGGCTGTGACGGACGAGCATGTGACTATGTACATCCAGCCCCCAGAGCTCTCCAACTCAGGAATGGTCCACCCTATCCTTGCCTTTACCTGCACCACGTAGCACCCATGAGCCAAGGCCCAGCAAGAAAACCATAAAGCACAACATAAGCAATACAGACAATCAGATGATACATAAGGTAGTTAACCAGATATTCAGTGTGTTATGACAGACACATAACCAGTGATGGAAATCAACGATTCACAAGCCATTCATCTTAGTATTCAACAAACCATAAACATCAGATTAAGAATAATAAACATATCATACTCATCATACACTACTCAGGGTACCCTCTGTTTGACCCACTGACTCCGGCTCACTTAGGCCGAACTCAGTGATTATTTAATCAACCTCAGCTCTCAGTGGCCGAGCTGCGTCTTGTGCGCAAATATCAATCTCGACATTCTTAGGCCATTTATTTCATGCTCACATGGCATATCATAATCATACAATATCTGTATTCGAATATAGGGAACCATTAGTCCCATCACATCCATACAAAAGGGTGCAATTTTCTTACCTTTTACACTTGCACTAGATTTCAAGAGACGGCCCCTCGAGTACGATCCTGTCCCAAAGCCCAAGCGGTCACCTAGTCACAAACCATAAGTAGCACCCTCATTATAATTAAATTCCATAAACCAATTTCAGGACCAACCCTAAGCTCTTGGAAACTCCAATTCCACCAAACGGGGTGATGGAATCAACCCCCGAGCCCCTGGACAACAACCCTAAAAAGTACCCAAAAATCAGGTTTTGAAAGCTGAGTAGTGCTACATCGCCACCTGATGGGCGCTACAGCGCTAGAGTTAGAGAATCTAGCACCCTAGAAATGCAGCCTAGCGCTCCCAACCTAGCTCTACAACGCTAGTACTAGAAATGCAAATTTCTGGGTTTCTCTCTTCGACCCTCCCCAAGAAAAAGCTCCAAAAATCCTCCCCAATCACCATCTAAACACAAAATTGAGCCCATGAATCACTATAGTTCACCCAAAACAACATAATAACACCACAACTTAGCTAACAACCTCATCAAACACATAAATCAAAACTGAGCTTTGAAGCTCAAGAACACTAACTAAAAGCTAGAAAACCTAGAAAACTCAGAACAGTCAAGGGCCAAAAATCATTACCTTAGAGAGGAATTCGACCCTAGGCTGCCTCCAATGCCACTCCACGCTTCTGCCCTCAATTCCCAAGCTAGTGTTCCTCAACTTCATCCCAAAGACCTAGTTTTCCAAAATTAAACTCAAAACTTACAAGAACAAGTGAAAACCTAAAACCAGAAAATGAAATTCTTACCTTCTTCCCAAATTCGAAATTCCTAAGTGTGGATGGCTGCTAATCCCTTCTTCAAATTGATTTCACTCTTAAATTCCTTCAAAACCCAGCTCTCATGACCTGTGCTCTGTCTCTCTCTTCTTCAAAATTGAACCAAAATGACCCAAGGAAAAATCTGGAGGAGCCTAACATGTGAGAGTTTTTTCCTTCAGTTGTGGGTTTCTAATTTTAACACCAAAAGACCATTCTACCCCTCCTCAAATTAAGCCATACAATAAACCTCAAGGGTAGCAAGGTCATTTCACTATTCTAACAGAAATACCATTTTTCCCTTCTTATTTCACTAATACCACTAACACTAAGGTTACTAATAGTTACTAGCTTCACAATTAAATACCAATTTCGTAACTCCCTGCTAACACCGCGGGACAGGATCTCCTCATGCTGGTAACATCACACATAACTCAAAATCATACCCTCAACAGGTTCAAATTACAAATATGCCCTTCTAAGCTAATCAGAGCCCACATGCATATTTAATACTCATAAACATGCATTTAATCATTTATTCACATATAATCATATAATCATGCATTTAAAAATTAAATCATACATATATACCAATTATGCCCTCACGGCACGCTATTCAAGGCTCATAAGCCTTATTAGCAATTTTGGGTCGTTACATCGTTAATCCTCTATTAATGGTTCATAATTAAAAGGGAATAAAATTACCAGTTTACCCTTTTAGCTATATCTTGTTCCTAGAGTACCATTGACTTTACTAGTGAAGGTTGTGTCACAACAAATTTTCGACGTGAGTGCTCATAACCTTTTTAGTTCCAAAAGCCATCCCAATAGGGAACCATTATTCAATCTATAAGAAGGTATAGATTCCATATATGTTAAACTATGTCCGTAACCATATACATCATTGAGTCCCCAAAATAATTGTTCTTAGCCTGATCATTCTAACAAACCTTAACACATGAATCAAAGAATCATATGACATATATAGGAGTTCATAGTAACCTCAGGATTAAGATCATCGTGTATATGATCATCATTTGATGTGTTTGATTAATACTATGAAACAATGTTTAAACAAGTATTAACAAAGCACATCTGGTCCAGTTCTACATACTCTCAGCATGCAAAGTACCTTCACTAAAGTGTCCTACTACACTAGTAACCTGGATCTAGGTCACATGTATTCATAATACTAGTGGACCGTACTAGCAGTAATTAATCTAAAGATTCCATAACTTAATTTTACTGCAAATTATTTTAAGTTTATTATCTTAATCTCGACCCTCTCATACCAATATGAGATTAAGACCACATAGATAAACTTTAGAATTTTCTTATATTCACTTAATACTATCATATAATATTGGACATAGTATATATATATAATAATTCAATTCAATTATTTATTTCATTTAAAACATTTATCAACTAAAATTGCTTTAAGGGCACTATTCTCGACAATCTCCCACTTGCCCTAAAGCAAATTAAGGCATCTCTATCAATATGTCATTCATATTCTCCTGACTGATTTTGTCTAACAAAGTCTTTATAACAGTTTTGTAAGAAATTGTTTTTGATGTTATCTTCAAGATTATTTCATCAATTATGTTATATTATCTTGAATTAAATGATACTTCATTTCATGTGCTTTATCCTCTCATGATTTCTAATTCTTTTAGAATAGGTGTATCTCCATTACTTTTGTAATGAGATACTGGTTGTTTATTCTAGTTTGAAACCCATTCTAGAATGTCAAAGAACTCAACTAAATCAAATAGCCTATTTAACTGCTTGTATTTGTTACATTTAAGCTTTTGTGGTTAAAATTTAAATATGAAATTTCTAACACATTTCCAAATTAATGTGTTTGCTCCATAGTTATGGAAGCTGATTTAAAATCAGTTCATCCTTTGGGATATTTAGGTCTCTGCCTAAATGTACATACATATAATCTCTATTATATTCCAGGTACTCAAAATTAAGTCCTTATAATTATTCAATGACTCAATCCATCATTGGATTGACAACTGCTGACTATTCCCACCATTTAACAAATGTCAATTTGAAAATATCACATTTGATACATTAAATAGTCCATCACCGAGTTGTAGGAATAACTGTCTCATGTCCTCTTTTCTAGTAAAAGAATAAATAGAAATTAATTATTTAGATGATACATTCTCCCGACCGGGAAGACAAAATGCCTTTCTTGGATTTTGTAAACTAAAGTATTTAAGCTTCTTATCTATATAAGTCACTTGAGACAATGTCAAATGATTGTTCTTTCAATCTCTATAGAATTGAATGTATAGAACATTCTTTGCTTTTCTAAATCTAATATTTAGAAATGTTCAGCTAATCATTTCTTTTCTATTGAAGATTTCTCGACATCATTCCCAATGATTAGAACATTGTCGATATTAAGAATAAGAATCACAACAAAATCTTTCTAGTTGAGATTTTCAAATGATTTTGTCATGTCAGCCATTCAGTAAAGACTACTTAGACATCCATTTAAATTAATCTCATAATCCATGCATAAAGCAGTGGATAAGAATATGTAAATAGATTCAAGTTTGGTTAAAGTAGAGGATATTTATTCAAGTAATAGACTTTTCTTTCTGTTCATAGCCTTAGGCTATTAACCTAACTTTGAAAAGTTTGTACTTTCCTCTGTTCTCCTCTTCATATTGAATATCCTCTTTCACACTAAAGTTCAATGAATTTTAGTTGGATGTTCAAGAATCCAGATGACATAGAATTCCAAATTCCATTTCTAGATTAATGGTGTTTCAACCATTGTTTTCCGTAATTTTTTTTTCATTTCATATACTAGTATGTGAATGAAGTATAGTTAGATTGTGTTACATACAATTTAACTATCTTTACATTTGTAATGGAGTAGTTACTAACTAACGCTCCCACTACAACAATGCTTTACATAATTTGTGATATTATTTGGTTTTATCATTGTTTAATTATCAGGAACTGGCTTACTTGACTTGCAGTCATTATTTCTAGTTTAACTTAACTAGAAAATACAGTGATTATAATAATCATGCTTCATTAAAGTAGCATTAAAGAGATACAAACTCTTTTGTAATATTTGATGATTATTAAACAGTTTCACTAAATGACTTCATGGAAAATTTTCAATTTATAACCACTTGTGAATCCCAACTTTTAAGTCTTTGATGTTGTACAATTAAATATGTATAGAGTATAACAAGTGTTAAAATTATAGAAATAATAAAGACAATAATGATTACTCATTATATATTTGATCTTATCTAATATGATTATATTCTATTTTCAAAATACTAATTTTGCTTAGCATTCTAGTTGTATGCAAGTTGAGTTTGAATTCCAAGTTCACATGCAAATTACATGTATTCCAAATTCGAGTTTAGACTTCTTTTTTATCAGATCAAACAAGTCTCTAAGATACTTTACTTTGAATTTTGCATTAAAATTTCTAGAAATTTTCTTTGCATTTGACAAAAGTTAAACATATCTTAAATAAATGTCAATCAATATTGACTTACTATTTATTATTTCTTTTAGCTTTGAACATTAATAAGTTCAACATACATCTCTATGTATTAGCTAAACGATTATGTGATTTTTGAGCCTTTATTAGAGAAATATCTTTTGGTTAACTTTAATCAATAGACTATATAAACAGGGACAGAACCATTGAATGGTTGCAATAAAAGACTGTCTTTTATTTGTTTTATGTGTCTAATTAATTACAAGCCAATCTAAAAAATAATTCAGATTTATGTTTCACTTAATTGTGGTTGGAATAAGATGTCTTATTAAATCTATGATTTGCACAATAATGAATAATTCATAATTATCATTTATAATCATTGATGAAATAGGTGGAATACGTGTATTTCAAAAAATAACAACTGAATTTATTATTCAAAAGAAATACTAAACTTGTTTATTCATCAAATAAGGGAATCTAAAAACATAGTTTCTAGAAAAAGAACTTACTAAATTCTTTCATAATGAAAACCAACTATTTCAAAATGACAAAAATTTAAATTGTTTTAAACTAAACAAAATAAATTTCTAAACTAATCTTTTCTTTATTCAATTGTCTTCATCTTTTCTTGTTCACTTTGGTTTCAATGCAACTACTCTTTTCCTCAAAAGATTTTTGCACCCCCGAAAACTAGAACATATGAAAAATATTATTAGTGGCATAATTTTGAATCAAGAATTCAAAAATATTTGGAAGATTTTTGTTGAGTAAATCGAATTTACCCCGTATTTCAAAAATTGAGCATGTGCTATTGCATCATCCTTTATCATGGCCCACATCTCGTATGCGGTTTCAATAACCATATATCTTTCTTTAATGTCACCATGCATGGTCGATAACATGCATTGGCGTGCCAGGTGATTCGATCTCATCCATTCACCATATTTTTCATGTTCATCAAAGCTATATGAAAAACTCGGTTCCTCTTGTGGTAGATCATATGAATGGAATCCCATCGCTCCATACAAGTTTTTTGTTCTAAAGACAATATGAATCCCATCGTACCATCTTTTCACGTGGTTAATATTGAATGGAATCCTTTCCAAGAGTTTGTCAATGAGGTAGGTTTGATTTCCCAAGTTTTCAAGTACATGATAAAGATTAAGAGAATTAACTATTGTTGCTGGAAATAAATAAATAAAATATAATGAAGTAAAACATATAATAAATATAAGATTTTATTTGGAAAAGTAAATATGATGCATGAATGCAACATATAAAAACACATAAAAATATATGCTATTCCACGATAAATCAATTTGAAAAGTTAATGGACCGCCTTAGGGTAGGTCAGACTAACTCCAAATTAATTTTGAGACAAATCTCAATTTCATAAGTGAGAAGTTAAAAACATCTTTTTCTCTTTTGACTTATGAACTACCGCTAGTAAGGTCAAAATGCACTAGTCGTGCTCGAAAGCCTAGATACACCTTTGGAGTGTAACCCATTATTTTTAATCAATAACCTAACTCAAGAGTGTGCCTTAGAGTCATGCAAACTTGAAATACATCACTAATTATATTCTCATAAGAGAAGTCAACCTTGAGATAAAATAAACATATTCAAAAGTCTTTCCTTAGAGAGGTTGCAAACGGGGGCGACACGAGGCACTTCCTATGCCTCTCAGCGTTCAACCAATAATGGAGACCATGAGACTTATTGTCATAACTCCCTCTCCCACTCACTATATTTGAAAAAAATGTGTTGTTTCACAAAATCAATATTTTTTAATTTAGTTATAAAAATAAATTTAATTATTTTTACCAAATGGTATTCTAATAATTACTAATCTAATTAAGCAAAACAAAACAAAATTGTGCCCTTAATTCTAATTCTAATTTTGCTTTAACTAAGAGAATATCATTTATATTTCAATAAAACATTTTTCATTAAAATAACAAATCAAACAACTTTAATTTTCATTTACCATCTTAACCAATTAAGACTAAATATATTATTATATGAATTATCAAATATAGACATATAACAAAAAATTATAGGACGTTCCTAATAGCATGTTTCTACACGAATGTAATGCATGCTAGTTGCATACTTTGTGGGTATATGAATGACATGTTATAATGCATGACAAAATATTAAACACTCTAATCACATTCAAACGTTTATAATAAATAAATAAAAGTGGGTATGGTAACTTTTGGGTATTTATAGAATACATGAAAATGTAACCTAGACTAACTAAGGCTTGATTAAGAACACTTTGATCTTGAACCTTGAGATGTAATCTTGTTGAGCCAATGCCACCCTTTTTCCATATCCATTTTGAATTATACAACTTTTTAATTGTTTTAAACAAACTTTTAAAATAATTAAACTTTGGGTTTTAACAACCAAAAGTTGCTAAAGCCCAATTTGAATTTGGGTAATTTAATTCAAAATTAAAATTAAATAATTTAATTATAATAAATTAAAATTAAACACTTTAATTTTAATAAATTAAAATTCAAGATAATTTTAATTTTTGATAATTTAATTAATTTTTTTTAATTATGGAAGATAACAATTAAAACATTTTTAATTAAGGAAAATAATCAACATTATTTCAATTAAAGAAATTTCTAAATTAAAACTATTTTAATTTAATTTCATATTTTTAATTAAATGAATTAAAAATAATTATGGTAACAACACACTAGGGTTTGTTTGACACAAAACCTAGGCAGTACCAAAGGTGCAGCGGTAGGGAGGGTGGTGCGACGCATGGAGGAACGGCTGGGGCGCATGCTGGCCTGGCTCGGTGCGGCAGGGGTGCGCAGCTGCAGGCGCATGGGTGTGCTAGCTGGGCTACACGAGTGAGTGTGCAGCTGGTGCGTAGGGGCATGACTAGGTGCAGGGGCGCGAACTGGGCAGCAGGCATGCAAGGTGCTTGGCAGGCGCGCATGGGCTGGTTGGCGCAGCTTGGGGCTTAGGATCGAAGCTCAGAGCTCGAATTCCAATAGAATTTTACACATAATTTTTAAACAAAAAATTACAAAATTCATAAGCCCCAAAACGACTTACATTTTTCATCTAGACATTTTAAGAACAATTCCTATACCTAAAAGCACCATTATAAACAACCCTATAGAATCTATCATCATGAAAATAAACATCCATCCATTCAAACATATATCACATATAATATAAAAATACATATAACCCCACACAAGAATTAATAATATGTATAGATTAATGACCTTGTAACACCTTGAGTAACCAAGACCGTTACACTGTGTGTTTAAAATCGTGCAAGAATTGCTAATCAAGTCATTTAAATAAAAATGTGAATCTAAAGTCTTGAACAAGTTAGGATTAAAAGATTTTGGTTATAAACAGATTGTTTTCGTTAAAATGAAAGTTTAGTACATGGGATCCCAAAACAGGGTTTAGATGACACATTTACAAAATTTCCAAAAGGTATAAATAAACAAGGCCACTCTAATGGAAAAATACACATTTTAGGTTTCCATCCCTGTACAATCCCTCAACCATGGCAGCCGAGTAGTTGACAATGTATACCTCGCCCCCAGAGCTCTCCAACCCATGGTTGAACCATCTTACCCTTGCCTTTACCTGCACCACGTAGCACCCATGAGCCAAGGCCCAACAAGAAAACCATAACATCATAGCATGATCAATATCAATAGCCACATAATTCATAAAGCATAACCAGATATTCAGCAGTCCATAGCATTCACATAACCAGTGATAATAATTGACAAATTAATAATCTATTATCCATGTATTAAGCATATCATATTAATCAAATTAACAACAATAGACATATCATACAATAGCTAGGGTTGACGCCCGTACGTCGAACCCTCTGTTTAATCTACTGTCTTCGGCTCACTTAGGCCGAGCCCAATGTTCACTGACTCTGGCTCGCTTAGGCCAAGCTTAGTGATTATTTAATTAACCTCAGCTACCAGTGGCCAAGCCGTGTCCATGTGCACCAATATTAATTCCGGCACTCTTAGGCCATTTATCTCATGTCCACATGGCATAATACCATCATATGACATTGCATACAAGTATAGGGAACTCTTAGTCCCAACATAACCATATAACCAGGTGCAGTTTTCTTATCTTTAATTCCGAGTGCTTTAGTTACTACGAACGGTTCTCGAGCACGATCCCGCGTCGAGCCTTGGCGTACACCTAGTCACAATCCATAAATGATACTTCAATGAGTTTGAATTCAAAAGGACAATCCCAGAACCAAACTCACGCTCTTGGGACCCCAAGTACCACCAAACGAGGTGGTGAACCCGTACCCCAAGCCCCCAAGCGAAAACCCTAAGAAAAAACCCAAAAACCAATTTCAGGAGGTTGAGGGGCACTACAGCGCTATTGATAGAAACCCAGAAACGCCCAAAAAACATAGCCCAACCTAGCGCTATAGCGCTAGTACCAGAAATGAAAATTTATGGGTTTTCTTTCTTCGAACTTCCCCGAGCCAAAACTCCAAATACTCACTCCAATCATCATCTAAAGTCAAAATTGAGCCCATAAACTACTATAGCTCACCAAATACAACCTAATAACATCAAAACTTTGCTAACAATCTCACCAAAACACAGAAATCAAAACTGAGCTTTGAAACTCAAGAACCCTAACTAAAAACCAGAAAACTTCTCAGAATTTCACCCAACAAACTTCCTTAATTCAACTCCAAACTTGCTATGAATTAAGAATTAGCAACATACTGTAATCATCAACCTTATAAAAAATTAAACCAGAGTCAATACCGTAAATCAGTAGGAATCACCATTTTTTGATGCGGTTCTTCGCCAACAGGTAATTAAGAAATTAAGAGAATGGGATTATTGCTATGTAATGAACCGAAATAGATGAATGATCTTAAAATGAACTGATGATTCCAATACTTTTTTAGGTGGTTCAAAGGTTAAAATCCTTCTACTCCACCAGCCAATATTATTGCTATCTTTCTGGTATTCTTTACAGGGTATTTCTTTACACAATGGAATCCAACCCTTTGCAACTCCTAGGGTCTCCATATTTATAGGAGAGGACACCTGGGGGTCGGCAAGGGGGTCATCTCGTGACCTTCTTACCCATCATGTCACTCCTGTGACATTCATGATCAATTCCTAAAACCTGACAAATGAAGTGTGGTCTAATCAATAGGTAAGGGGGATAATGGGCCACACGACCCAACCCAGTCGTGGGTGCCTGAACACGCACGTTTATGCTACGTGTCTGAGAATTCAGGGATATATCAGACACGTGATGTCTGATATATGCATGTTTACATTGCGTGGTTGACTTTATAAAGGGTCATGGCTTCCAACTCAAGCTCGGCCTTGAGCTGGATGTCTTCTTAACTCGCGATCTTCATACCTCTGACTCGGATCCTTAGTGATCTTAATAAACCTTTGGTCACCTCGAGCTAAAGAGGTAGGACCTGACAACAGCAGCTCCGAGCATGTGGCCTCCACGTGGCTGAGATAATTACGCCATATCTCAGCTCGCTAATAGCCCGTGGAAAGTTAGGGCGTACATTTGCCCCCCAAGCCTCTGCTCGTGGCGTATGACGTCACCTAGGGCCACAGTGGGGGCTTTTAGGCTTCCTTATGGACTCTTCACATTCTGCCCATTACGCAGGCATCGACTACGTGGAGCATCATGGTTGGTGATGGTACGTCTTTCGAGAACCGCATTAAATGGCCTAGCATATACTCGGCCGTCGTTTCACCTTTCGAGTAGAGAGCCTCGTATCCCACGTCAGGGCAATCCAACGACCCTCCTCATTTGGCCTTCTACGTATATAAAAGGGGTGGCCACCTTACGCGTGGGCCACCCGTTTATTTGAAAATTTTCTAAATTTCCTATCTTCTTCTTCCTTCTCATCCTAAAAAAACCTTCTTTTTCTTCCGGTTACTGTTCCCAGCATTCCAGAAGTTCAGGCGCAAGAGCTCCTTTGAGGCTTTGGCACCAGCTATTCCGACGAGGCTCCAACCCAGACGACCCCTTCATTCCCCCCACAGCAAAACACTATGTAAGTTTTCTACTCATGCATGCTTTAAATTTCCTCTTCACTGTAGCTTAGGTAAATTATTCCTGTAGCCGCATGCAACATTCTGCTGGTTTTCTGTGGGTATGATAGGCGTAGGTTTTTATTTTAGGGCATTGATCATAGAAAAAACCATTTAGGAGCATGGCTCATAGGGTACGCTTTTTGGGGAAATTTTCTGGGTAGGATTTTTGGTATGCCTGTTTGAAATATCCAACCTTTTGGGTGCAAAACCGGGTAGCTTAGGGGACACGCTTCGCAGGCGGTTTTTGCACTGTTTGTCTACTGAAACTTTCCTTCCAAGGCAAACTGTTATCCTGACCCTCCTGACACACGAATTCCGAGTAATCGAGGATCCGTTGGGAGCACAGGAGCGTGTTCATAAAACCACGTGGTCTCACTCTCCACGGGCTGAGATTACCTCAACCCGTGCAAAGGAAACACTTCGCTTCAGATTCTTTCTTATACTTAGGTCGCCTTTTCTAAAATTTTCTTCTTTTGTTCACTAGGCGACCCGATGGGACCCAAGAAGAACGCCCCTAAGAAGACCACTGGCAGCTCGTCTTCTCAACAATCCAAAGGAAATGAGGTGGTAACAGACTCTCCAATGCCCGTCTTTGGGCCGGCCGTGGAGCAGGAGCTCGAGGTGGTGCCCAACGCTTTCTTCGAGGCCGAGAGGATCGTCTCAAAGACCAGGGGAAAGTGAATAAAATATTGCTTTCCCACAATATCGAGATTGGGAGGGGTGCCCTGATCGCTCGACCTCCCCTAGAAGGTGAGCAGAGCTGCGCGCCGCTGATGAAGAATACGCGGCTTGGAGCGACGAGCACTTCAAGGCTGGGGCCTTCCTCCCGCTGGACCAATATTTTGCCGACTTCCTCAACTACGTGAAGTTGGCTCCTTTTCAGCTCCCCCCTAACTCCTACCGTTTGTTAGCGGGGTTGAAATATTTATTCCTGAAGCAGGAATGGGAGGTCCCCTCCCCGGCGGATATCTTATATTATTTCTGCCTTAAGGCCAGCATGGAGCAGTGGGGGCGAGGCAACAGGTTCTACTACTTGACCCATTTTCCAAACATGGATGCAGTCATCGAGCTGCCCAGTCACCCCAACGACTTCAAAGACCAGTTCTTTATGTCCAAGGGGTTTCGCAACTGCGAACTTCATTACTTCAACCATCCTCGTAAGTATCTTTTACTCTTAGCTCGTGAGTTGACTATTGAATAGCTCCCATCATTTGTTCCTAACTTAGAAACAATCATGTAGCCATTTTCGCGAGGACAGCCAAGTCTGTGACCCTCGGGGGTCAATACGAGACCTTGGCGGGGCTGCCCCCCAGCGAAAAGGACTATCGCCAGCTCGTGTCAGACGAGACGATGCTGGCGTGCAAGCTGATCTCTCCCGGCCAGACTTTGGCCTTGAGGAGACCTCGGGGCCTCCCTCCAGCCTGTGAGATAGCACCCATCCCCAAGGAGGAGGCTGTGGGGGAAGGAGAGGACGAGGAGGACAAGGAGGACGAGGTGCCCCTCGTGAGGCGGAAGCGGGAGCTAGAGGTTGCCCAAGAAACAGACGAGGAGAGGGTCCGGTCCGGAGCAGCCGCCGGTCCCTCTGGGCAAGGTAATCCTTATATGTTTAGGGACTTAGATAGGGCCACCGCAGACCCTCGGTTAGCTAGGTTCAACCCCAACCAGCCTGTTCAACCTCACCGAAGTGACCCAGATCGCGATATAACCCTACTCTAGTGCGTCGACCAGCTCGTACTGGATTACGAAAGTAGCCGCCCTAGGGGCACTGTAGTCATAGATAAAACCATAGCATTCAGGCCGGTCTTTTTCGAGGAGTATGGGACCAACCTTCGGTCGTGGCCCTCCCTTCGGGAGGGTATAGTAGCTCCGGGCCTTAGGGAATATGTAGAAGAGTCTAGTCCCGAGCTGGATTTGGACCCGGAACCTCTTCCAGCCCTCGAAGTCATTATCCTAGATTCACCCGCTACAGCTCCGGGGACGATGGTCGTAACCATAGATTCCTCCTCTAGCTCGGAGGGTAGGATCCCTTTCAATATACTTGAGATCTGTTTTCCCTTTAACTTTTGTTGTCTTGCATAAATATTTCTACTTGTATATTAATACTTTGCCTTTACTTTCTCAGAGGAGATGTCTCAGCCCGGAGGCAATGACCTGCGAGCCATGTTCCCTGGAGGGAACCCTTCCGGGACCTCTGGGCCCTCGGTGAAAATGTTCCGACTGGCGAAGAAGGCCATCGGGAGTACTTCAAAGTCTCCTGCAAAGGGGAAGAATCAGGCTTCGGCAGCTCCAGAGAAACTGTGCCCGCCTCCTCCTGTTATGAAGATGCCCCCTCCTCCCTCGCGACTTCCTGACCCAGCTCGGGAAACGGAGGTGCCCCCCCGGGACCCTGGCGGCCACAACCCCCGAGGTGCGCGTCTCGGTGAACCCCCAAGCTCTGGAGAAGATCCCCGACGTCTTTCGAGGAACGGTGTATGAGATGGCGAGCTACACCATGGACCGTTATTACAATGCCACCGAGAGGGACCTGAGGGAGATCGAGACAAGGAGCCCAGAGAATGTGATGGAGTCGTCGCTGGGGATGGCTCTCACAGTAAGCTGGCCTCGCCTTTGGTATTCCTTTCTCGCTATGCATCATATGTTTATTATTTTTTTTATCTAAGGTAGTTTCCTTATCATCTTTTTGGCTTTTTGCAAGGTGCCCTGGCTCCCCACTGGAGCATATCCCAATCTCGGGCCAGGCTCAATGACATGAGAGGGGAACACCAGACTGTCGTGGCCGCCCTTGAGACTGCCGAGAAGCAGGCGCAAGAGGCTAACGATGCCCTGGCAACCGTGCAGGCTGAGCTGGATGCATCCTGGCCTAAGCTGCAGGAGGCCGAGGCTACCAAGGCCGCATTAGCTGCTACGAGGACTGAGCTCGAGGAGGCCAGGGCTGCTCGGACCGCACTGGACGCCGCGAAAGCTGAGGCCGAGGAGACCAGAGCCGCCCTGGTGATGGAGAGGGCAGCCTCCAGCTCCTCCATGGAGGCTATGCTGTACCATTACTGGGTTTATAACCCAGATGGTGACTTCTCCTTCATGGGGCCGGATACGTGGGAGAGCTTCTTTGAGAAATTCAAATCTCGCCTTCAGTACGAGGCGCCCTCCGAGACCAGGGAGAACTTCGCAGCCGCCGAGCAGGAGGGCGAGGTGGTGACCTCATCAGAGTAGCCTAGCGGGGCCTAGGAATTCTTTTCCTTTTATCCTTTGTATACACTTTTTTTTTGTAACTTTGTATGAGGTTTTCTAACCTTGAGACAATTGGTTTTACCAAATTTTTCCTTCTAATTGATTTGCATCGTTTTATTTTTATGTATTTTGGCAATAGTCTTAGTTTTTGTTGGTGTTGCGATTGATATTTTATGCTTTTCTAGGAAAAAACATAATCAATTTTGAGCCAACTTCTAATATAAGTCCTGGTTGCATCCCGGACATTGCTTTAAAAACTTAGTTCGCGTTAATTTTTTATTAATATCTTGTGCATTTTAAGAAAAACACCGATCAACCAATTTGAATCAACTTCTAAGTTTTAGGACCTGGTTATATCCAGGACGTTAATTTGAAAACTTAGTTCGTGTTAATTCTTGATTAATATCTTGTGCTTTTTAAGAAAAACACCGATCAACCAATTAGAATCAACTTCTAAGTTTTAAGACCTGGTTATATCCAGGACGTTAATTTGAAAACTTAGTTCGGGTTAATTCTTGATTAATATCTTGTGCTTTTTAAGAAAAACACCGATCAACCAATTCGAATCAACTTCTAAGTTTTAGGACCTGGTTATATCCAAGATAGGACTTAGTTCGCGTTAATCCTTTATCAATATCTTGTGTTTTTTAAGAAAAACATCGATCAATCAATTTGAATCAACTTCTAAGCCTTTAAGGCGACCTGGTTATATCCAGGCACCATATGCCCCCCAAGTAATTAGGAAAGGGTCTTTCATGGTTACTTGAGATTACATTCGCAAATATACACAATAATGAAAAAAGATTTAATTCTCATTGCCTAATAAACAAAAAATGGCCTTTCTGAATAAGCCTTACAAGGGTGTTACTGATAATATTTCTTCAAATGGATGGCGTTCCAAGTTCGCGGGACTGCTTCTCCATTTAGCCGAGCTAACTTGTAGGTTCCTTCCCTTATGACCTCAGTTATTTGATATGGCCCTTCCCAGTTTGGTCCTAATACTCCATCTTTGGGGTCATTACTGGCTAAGAAGACTCTTCTGAGGACTAGGTCGCCAATGCTAAAGGTGCATTTTTTGACCTTCGAGTTGAAGTAACGAGTGATTTTTTGCTGGTAATGCGCGAGCTGGAGCCGCGAATCTTCTCGTCTTTCATCAGTCAGGTCGAGGGACACGCATAGTAGTTCGTGGTTGTGGTCCTGGTCATACGCCTGGACTCTATGCGAAGATACCTTTATCTTGACAGGTAGGACTACCTCACTCCCAAAAGCCAGGGAGAAAGGAGTGTGACCTGTAGGAGTCCGATGCAAGGTCCGGTATGCCCACAGTACCTGGGGGAGCTGTTCTGGCCAGACCCCCTTGGCCTCGTCCAGCCTCTTCTTAAGACTCGCCTTTAGCGTCTTATTGACGGCCTCGACCTGACCATTAGCCTGGGGGTAGGCCACAGAGGAGAAACTTTTTTCAATGCCGTACCTTTCACAGAATTCGGTGAAGAGGTCGCTGTCGAACTGAGTCCCATTGTCGGATACGATTTTCTTTGGCAGCTTGAACCGATAGATAATGCTTTTGACCATGAAGTCGAGGACTTTCTTGGAAGTGATTATTGCCAAAGGTTCAGCTTCAGCCCACTTTGTGAAGTAGTCGATAGCCACCACAGCATAGCGGACCCCGCCCTTTCCAGTAGGGAGGGCACCAACCAGGTCGATTCCCCAGACCGCGAATGGCCACGGGGACGAGATCATCTTTAGCTCGACTGGGGGAGCTCTTGCGATCGTGGCGAATCGCTGGCACTTGTCACATCTCTTGACGTACGAGACTGAGTCCTTCGACAGAGTGGGCCAGTAATACCCCTGCCTTAAGACTTTTAGGGCCAAGCTTTGCCCTCCAGTGTGGTCCCCGCAAAAACCCTCGTGCACTTCCTGCAAGATGGTCTTTGCTTCGCCTGGCAGAACACATTGTAGGAGGGGTAGGGAGTGCCCACGCCGGTATAGCACCCCGTCTACCATCGTATACCTTGGAGCCTGGTACAGTATCCGCCGTGCGTCATTACGCCCCTCGGGTAACTTTCCTTCAGTGAGATACTCGAGGATGGGGGTCATCCAGTTCGGTCTAGCATCGATCATCTCGACCTCCGCCCTAACCTCTTCTATACTTGGTTTCTCCAATAACTCTACCGGTACTAACCCCAAAGTCTCCGTCTCCCCGGAGGTAGCGAGCTTGGCGAGGGCGTCTGCATTAGCGTTCTGCTCTCTAGGTATCTGCTTGATTGATCCCCGTTCAAATGTGGATAGCTCGACTTTCACCTTGCCCAGGTAAGCAACCATCTTGGTCCCCCGTGCTTGATATTCTCCTAGCACCTGGTTTACCACGAGCTAGGAATCGCTGAAGCATTGAATGGAGCTGGCCTTCAGCTCCCGGGCTACCCTTAGCCCGGCCAGGAAAGCTTCGTATTCGGCCTCGTTGTTTGATGCCTTGAATCCGAATCTCAGCACCGAGTGGAATCTATGACCCTCTGGGGATATCAAAATGATTCCAGCCCCGGAGCCGTTCTCATTAGATGAGCCATCCACGAAGATTTTCCATGACGCCTGGGTCGAGGTGATCTGGGGTGAATCTTGCACAGAATCTTCTCTGTATCCTGTGCATTCTGCCACAAAGTCGGCCAGGGCCTGACTTTTTATTGCAGTTCGTGGGGTGTACAAAATTTCGAACTGACTGAGCTCAATAGCCCACTTCAACAGGCGCCCCGATGCTTCAGGATTTTGCAAAACCTGCCTTAAAGGTTGATCGGTTATGACGTGTATTGAGAGGGATTGGAAATATGACCTGAGCTTTCGGGAGGCCGTGATAAGACAAAATGCCATTTTTTCCATCAATGGGTATCGCGAATCGGCCTTGAGAAGTCTCTTGCTGATGTAATAGACTGGTTTTTGAACCCGGTCTTTTTCTCGGACCAATACGGCACTAACTGCATCTTCTGTGACAGCTAGGTAAAGGAAAAGAGGCTCCCCTGCCGTTGGTTTGGACAATACGGGTGGCTCGGCCAGATGCGCTTTCAGGTTGAGGAAGGCACTTTCGCATTCCTCTGTCCACTCGAACTTCTTATTTCCCCGGAGCAGGTTGTAGAATGGCAGGCACTTGTCGGTGGATTTAGAAATAAATCGATTAAGGGTTGCCACCCTTCCTGTCAGACCTTGGACATCCTTTCGCGACCTAGGTGAGGGAAGCCCAAGCAATGACTTGATTTTATCGGGGTTTGCCTCGATTTCTCGAGTGTTGACAATGAAACCCAGGAATTTTCCAGACGCGACCCCAAAAGTGCACTTCTGTGGGTTAAGCCTCATGCCGTACTCCCTTAGTATCTTGAAGCATTCTTCCAGGTCGGAAACATGGTTATTGGCACTCTTCGACTTGACCAGCATGTCGTCTACGTATACTTCCATGTTTCTCCCGATCTGGCTGGCGAACATCCTATTCACCAATCTCTGGTATGTAGCACCGGCGTTCTTCAGTCCGAACGGCATGACCTTGTAACAATAGACGTCAGTTGGGGTCATAAAGCTAGTGTGCTCCTGGTCCGCTGGATTCATGGCGATCTGATTGTACCCTGAGTATGCGTCCATAAAGGACATGAGCTCGTGCCCCACCGTGGCGTCCACCAATTGGTCGATCCTTGGCAAGGGAAAATAGTCTTTGGGGTAGGCTTTATTCAGATCGGAGAAGTCGATGCAGGTCCGCCATTTCCTGTTGGGCTTCGAGACCAGCACAGGATTGGCGACCCAATTCAGAAACTTGGCTTCACGGATAAAGCCGCATTTCTTAAGCCAGGCTACTTCTTCTTCTAGGGATTCAGCTCGAGTTGTTCCCAGGCGCCTCTGTTTCTGGGACTTTGCAGGAACGCTCTTATCCAAATGAAGGGTGTGCATGATGACATTTGGACTGATTCCCACCATGTCCTCATGTGACCATGTGAACACATCCAAGTTCTCCTGCAGGAACTTGATCAGCTCTGCCTTCCTCTTACCACAGAGGTTTTTCCCGAGCTTAACCATCCATGAGGGATTCTGTGGATCGATATTTACTTCCTCGAGCTCTTCAATAGCTTGGAGCTCGGACTTATCCTCGCCTATTCGGGGGTCAATATCCTCACTTAGGACGATATTTTCCCCTTCGGCACTCTGAGGTTTTTCAATCTCAGGATTAGGCAAAGGTTCCTGAGATTCCTCTTCTCCACCTTGGACGGCCATTGTTAACTGCCCGGGTTTCAATTTTCCCTTCATGGAAATGCTGTAGCATTCCTTGGTAGCAAGCTGATCACCACAGACTGTGCATATCCCTGTGGAAGAAGGGAATTTCAACGCGAGGTGGCAGACAGAGGTGATGGCTTCAAAAGCTATAAGTGTAGGTCGACCCAAAATGGCATTGTATGCGGCGGGACAGTCGATGACCACGAATTCAAGGAGTTTTGAGACTGTCCGAGGTCCCTCTCCTAAGGTGATCACCAGCTCGATCATCCCTATAGCCATTGATCCTTCTCCAGAGAAACCATAAATCATCATGGAGGTCGCCTTCAGCTCGGCAACAGCCAAACCCATCTTTATCAGCATGGACCGGAATAGAAGGTTTACCGAACTCCCATTATCGATCAGCACTCTCCTAACCCTCCGATTAGCGAGCTGCACTGCTACGACCAGAGGGTCGTTATGGGGGAACTGAACGTGGCTGGCATCTTCTTCAGTAAAAATGATTGGTTGCCTTTCCAATTGCTGCTGCTTTGGCAGATGCTGCTCGGGACGAACTCTACTCCATTATGAGCCTTATGTTCGTTGACGTACCTTTTTTGGGCACCTCTGCTCGTGCCAGCCAAATGAGGACCTCCAGAGATTGTGGAGATCTACCCGAGACCTGGGCTGAGTGACTGGAACTTCTGGAGCTGGACGGGCCGCGGGAACTCTGTTCCGCGCATATTGAGCCAAGGGGCCGGCTCGGATGAGAGTCTCAATCTCATCCTTCAGGTGTCTGCAGTCATTGGTACTGTGGCCAACGTCGTTGTGGAAACGGCAAAACTTGGAGGGGTCTCACTTCCCCTTTAGGCGCTTTAACGGCTCCGGCTTCTTCCAGGGGAGGCGAGCAAAGTTTGCTAGGAAGATGTTCTCCCTAGAGTGGGTGAGCTCCGTATAAGTCGCGTAGATCGGCTTAAATTTTTCTACAGACTTATTCTTCTTTGGGCCGTGCTGGTTGCCCTCGCCATTCCCCTTTCTCTTGCCTCCACCAAATTGGTTATTCTGTGTAACGTTCTGGGTCGCTGTCACGACCTCCGTTCCCACTTCAGCGGGCTGCTCAGGGACCTGGCTGGTTCCCGCAGCTGAGGCTTGGGCCTCCTCCAAGTTGATCCAACCCTGGGCCCTATTTAGGAATTCGTTTACAGAGCTGACTCCCTTCCTTTGTATCTCATTCCAGAGTCCCCCTCCGACAAGGATTCCAGTTCTCAAAGCCATGAGCTTGGAGCTGTCATCTGCGTCTCTGGCCCGAGCACCGATGTTCACGAACCTGCTCAGGTAAGCCTTCAGAGGCTCATTGGGTTGTTGCCTCACATTGGCTAGGGAGTCGACCTTGACGCGGGCAGCCTTGGAAGCTCGGAATGCTCTCTTGAAGTTAGTAGAGAAAGTTTTCCAGGAGCTGATTGACTGTTTCTTATTCTGTTTGAACCACTGCCTGGTGGCTCAGTCAGTGTGGAGGGAAATATTAAACACCTCAGCTCGGGGCCAATGTTGTGGGCCATCATCAGGGTATTGAACATACCCAGATGATCTGACGGATCTCCGTCTCTATTGAATTTGGACAGGTGTGGCATATGAAAACCGGGCGGGTATGCCGTTGCTGCTATGCTGGGGGCGAAGAGCTCAAGTTCGTCCCCCGAATCATATTCGTCCTTTTATTTTTCTGATAGGAACTTCCTCATTAGCTCCTCCATCTGAGCCAGGCGCTCAAGGGTTTTGTCCTGATTTCCTTGGTTATTCCAGGGCTGTTCAACAGCTCCGGATCCATTGTACACGTTTGGCGGGTTATCTTCCCTCCTATCTTGAGATAGGTTATATGGGACATTCCCGCTGTCGCATACCTCGGACAGGTCTTCCCTTGGGAGAGCACAGCTGCCATTTCCAACAGGGTTTCCCCTTTGAGAGGTAAGACGATCTCGGAGATCGTTCCTCGGGGTGGCTTGAGGACTCTGCGCCGAACTCAGGCGTTGGCGCAGGTCTCTATCAGAAAGGTCACTATGGTGGCTTCCGGTCCAATAGCTCACGTTTGAGAAGCTTGGAGCCCGCCTCTGGGGATGAGGATCCGGGATTCTCTGGGCGCCCTGCTACGATGGGAAGGTCCTACGGAAGGTGGGTTTCTCCTACTGCTCCCATAAGCTGGAATATCTCGGACAGGTCGAGGAGGAGACAGATTTCTTATCGGTGAAGGAGGATGTCTGACCGGGGATGCAATCTTGGTCCCGTCAGGGCGGATCAAGTTAGGTAGGAGCCTCTCGGCCCTGCCAACCTATGGGTCTTGCGCTTGGCAGTCTGAGCGGGGCGCAGGACGGCTGGCCGGGACGGGCAGTCGCTATGAGCCCTCCCAAGATCTCCTTCTAGAATTCCCTCGAGCCCTCCTGGGTGCGCTCGAGGGTGGTAGCGAGCTGGGAGTTGAAGTTCGGACCGAGCGGCTATACTGTTGCTCGGCCCTGGGTAGTTCTTTGAAGGTTGTCTCTCGCGGTGCGATGAGGGAGTATAGTTGGATGCCGGGGGTTTGGCTGACCGGCTAGGCCTGGAAGGATTACCCCGGCTGGACTTATGAGTCTCGCCTTGCCTCTTTCCGACGTTAGCGTCGGTTGCAAGAGGGGGTAGTCGGGCCAACACCTCCTTAATCTGCTGGTTAGCTTTCGCCAACTGACTCCTCAGCTGAGCATTCTCCATCTCTACTGCCGTGTAAAAATCCGAGTTTGGATTAGGTGGCCGGGGTGCCGAACTTCCAGTGTCATCTTGGCCTATTGGCTGCTTGCCTGGCCGCTGCTGAACTTCAAGGTTTTGCTCACCGGAGATGGCGGCATGATGGGCCTCCTGCCCATCATGTTGGTCCGTCTCGTTATTGTGTCTTGAGCGAGTGATCACCATGGTTGGGTATTTGCGATAGCACCAATCTAACATGCTCTCAATGAAAGAACCAAACTGTTGACGCGGTTCTTCGCCAACAGGTAATTAAGAAATTAAGAGAATGGGATTAGTGCTATGTAATGAACCGAAATAGATGAATGATCTTAAAATGAACTGATGATTCCAATACTTTTTTAGGTGGTTCAAAGGTTAAAATCCTTCTACTCCACCAGCCAATATTATTGCTATCTTTCTGGTATTCTTTACAGGGTATTTCTTTACATAATGGAATCCAACCTTTTGCAACTCCCAGGGTCTCCATATTTATAGGAGAGGACACCTGGGGGTCGGCAAGGGGGTCATCCCGTCACCTTCTTACCCATCATGTCACTCCTGTGACATTCATGATTAATTCCTAAAACCTGACAAATGAAGTGTGGTCTAATCAATAGGTAAGGGGGATAATGGGCCGCACGACCCAACCCAGTCGTGGGTGCCTGAACACGCACGTTTATGCTGCGTGTCTGAGAATTCAGGGATATATCAGACACATGATGTTTGATATATGCACGTTTACATTGCGTGGTTGACTATATAAAGGGTCATGGCTTCCAACTCAAGCTCGGCCTCGAGCTGGATGCCTTCTTAACTCGCGATCTTCATACCTCTGACTCGGATCCTTAGTGATCTTAATAAACCTTTGGTCACCTCGAGCTAAAGAGGTAGGACCTGACAACAGCAGCTCCGGGCATGTGGCCTCCACATGGCTGAGATAATTACGCCATCTCTCAGCTCGCTAATAGCCCGTGGAAAGTTAGGGCGTACACCATTCAATTCAATCACAGAAATGACACTATAATACCCAATTTAGTAGCAAAACTCTACCCAACAATAAGAATCCTCTAACAAGAACAGGGAGAAGAACTTACCCCAAATTGAAGCCCAATTTCCTAGCCAAATCCTTGCACCACTTCAGCTTAGTTCTTTGAAGTCTCCTCTGTTTTTTCCCAGCTCAAACTCCCAGCCAAGAACCAGCCTTAACCTTGACTTCTCCATGCTTCCACTCTTCCTTCTTTAGCTCAAGACTTCAATCACCCAAAGAGAGAAAAGAGCAAACCAAATGATGGAGAAAAGAACCTCTGCTTTTACTTTAGCTTGTACCTTGCTACAGGCATCTATTTGGTTCATGTATATCCTAAGGTCAAATGGCCAAAATGCCCCTAAACCTAATTTATTTCCTTAACAGCCACTAAGGGTAAAAGTGTCATTTCATTCCCAATTCCCACTAATTCCTCAAATGTTCCTATTAACTATCAATTAATCTCGTCATCCAATTAATTACCAATTATTTACCCAATGTCTAATAATCCCCGATATACTTTCCCAATTCCCAAAAATACCCCCAGGCTCCCCCGAGCCGGGTATAAATCCCCGCCGTGACTATTTCGCCAATCCGCTCACTAGGACCTTCTCGAGCCACATACTGCAAATATATCCACATAATGATGTGGTCTCAACAATTTATCGCACATAATTACATTTTATGCCCTCAACGAGCCAAAATTATGATTATGCCCTTATAAACTAAACAGGGCCCATACACATATTAATTCTCATAAACATGCATCTCACGTATCCATATATTCATATAATCATGCATGCCACATCATGCATTTATTCATTTAATCACATAAATACCAATTATGCCATTTCGACACACTAATCAAGGCCCTTAAGCCTTATTAGTAATTTTGGGTCGTTACAGACCTGCTCTGGTACCAATTATTTGAAAAACATTCAGAGCACGCAACGAAATTGGCGTGGTGGGCCCAATGAAATAAGGAACAACAACAATAAAAAAATTTCATTAATCATATAAACAGTTTATATGACCAAGAAAACAATCCAAAAACATTAACATACAATATTATTAATAATGCAACAAATATATAAATATAAAATATATTTATATATAACATATAAACACAAAAATTCAAGAAAATATAAACAATTACCTCTTGAAGCCTATCAAGTGTCCTTGAGTCTTTTTGTATTTTTTATCGATCTTCCTATCCAAAGCATTGAGTACTCAAACCATGATCTTCCGGAGTGTTCTCTACACCTCTAGATGTGTGGGGGCACATAGAGAACATGTGTTTGCAATTTTAGGAATCACAAGTATTTCTCAACACATGAGAACTTGGATTATGGTCTGAGAATGGCTAGAATAAAGATGAAGAAGAAAAAAAAAAGTTTTGTCAAACAAAAACTCTCAATTGTCTCTGTATTGTGTTGTTGTGTATTTTGTTTCTTTTTTTTTTCTCTTCTTCTTCTATATCATATATATAGAGATTTATATTACCATATTATTCATAATAATAATAATAGTAATATAATAATATCATAATGATGATAGAATTTGATTTAGGTAAATATCTAACTTACCATATTTGAAAAAACTATTTTCAAATTATTAAATAATTAAATAAACAAAATAAAAACAATACTGATACAATATTAGTGTAGTTGGTGCACGCATGGCACAATCCTTGGACTGTGTCATGCGTGTACTGCTATTCCCTTTTCAGGGATATTGCATTTTTTTATTTATTTAATTAAAATCAATCTTCTACAAAATAAGGTATGTATCTTTTTAAGGAAAAAATGACTACCATATTTCAAAATTTAAATCTTAAATTCAAAATTCAAAATGATGATCTTCATTATCATCATGTGCTTAAAATTAAATGAATCAAAATCTATTTTTGACTTACCAATTTTATTTTCTCCCACTCAAATAAAATAATTAATTTCAAAAATTAATATATTTATTTATATATATGAATTTCGAAAAATTTATATATTTAAATTAATAAATATATTTTCAAAAATTAATTATTAATTATTCAACCTCAAGTATCATATAATTGCATACTTGACCGGAAGAATAAAATTCTTCTCAAATTCCCAAATTACAGTTATACCCTTGTATCAACTCTTACCTTGATATACTGTTAATAGAGCCACCGTGGGGACCTATGGACCTATAATATCAAGCTCCAATAAATATTACATTATTAATCAAAGCTCTTTGATTAAATAATCATATTTATTAATCTCATGATTACTCCACTATAAATATGAAATTGAACTCTTGATAATCACAAACATATATTTACTGAGTAATTTATTAAAGAATAAAATATCCATTTATATAATCATTACATACATTGTTAATCCTCTATTAATGTTCATAATTAAAAGGGAATAAAATTATTGTTTCACCCTTTTAGCTATATCTTGTTCCTAGAGTACCATTGACTTTACTAGTGAAGGTTGTATCACAACAAATTTACGATGTGAGTGCTCATAACCCTTTTAGTTCCAAAAGACAACCCAATAAGGAACCATTATTCAATCTACAAGAAGGTATAGATTCCATATCTGTTAAACTACGTTCCCAGTCATATACATCATTGAGTCCCCAAAATAATTCTTCTTAGCCTGCTTATTATGACAAACCTTAACGCATGAATTAAAGGATCAGATGACATATATAGGAGTTCATAGTAACCTCAAGATTAAGATCATCATGTATATGATCATCTTTTGATGTGTTTGATTGATACTATGAAACAATGTTTAAACAAGTATTAACAAAGCACATCTGGTCCAGTTCTACATACTCTCAGCATGCAAAGTACCTCCACTAAAGTGTCCTACTACACTAGTAATCTGGATCTAGGTCTCATGTATTCATAATACTAGTGGACAAAACTAGCAGTAATTAATCTAAAGATTCCATAACTTTATTTTACTGCGAACTATTTTAAGTTTATTATCTTAATCTCAATCCTCTCATACCAATATGATATTAAGACCACATAGATAAACTTTGGAATTTTTTGATATTCACTTAATATTATCATATAATAGTGGGCATAGTCTATATATAATAATTCAATTCAATTATTTATTTCATTTAAAACATTTGTCAACTGCAATTGCTTTAAGGGCACTATTCCCAACATAGAGTACCTGCGGGAGATGCTCAGGCCATAATCCCTTGGCTTCATCTAATCATTTCTTAAAGCTTGCCTTTAGGGTCTTGTTTACGGCCTTGACTTGCCCAACGGCCTGTGGGTATGCTACCGACGAGATACTCTTGGTTATGCCATATTTTTCACAAAAGTCTGTGAAGAGATCGCTATCGAATTGAGTTCCATTGTCAGACGCAATCTTTTTCGGGAACCCAAATCGACATATTATATTTTTTTGCAACAAAATCCAAGACTCTCTTTGAGATGATGGTTGCCAAAGGTTCAGCCGCCACCCACTTTGTGAAGTAATCGATGGCGAATACCACATAACGAACTCCTCTTATTCCTATTGGCAAAGAACCAATCAAGTCAATTCCCCACACTACAAATGTCTAAGGGGATAAGATCACGGTTAGATGGCCGGGAGCAGATTAGGAAACTATGGCAAAGCAATGACATTTTACACACTTCTGCACATGAGACTGAGTCCTTTGTTAGCGTGGGCCAAAAATAGCCCCATCTAAGTACTTTAGAGCTAGGTTTTGCCTCCCAGCATGGTCTCTGAAACAGATTTCGTGTCTTTCTTGCAAAATAGTTTGTGCTTCCTCGGGCAGAACACATCACAGGAGGGGTTGCGAATGCCTTCGTCGATATAGAATCCTTTCAACCATAAAATATCATGGATCTTGATACAACAACTTTCTCGCGTCCTTTCGATCGTTGGGTAGCATTTTGGTTTTGAGGTACTCCACCATGGGGGTCATCCAGGTCGATTTCATGTCAATCATTCTCACCTCAACCATTTCTGCTTTTATACTCAGGTTTTTAAGCATTCCACCGAAACTACATGTAACGACCCAAATTTACTAATAAGGCTTAAGGGCCTTGATTAGTGTGCCGAGAGGGCATAACTGGATTATATGTGAATTAAGTGATTAAAAGCATGTTATATGATTATTTGAACATCTGTGACACATGACTATGTGTACTAGAATGCATGTAGGCCCTAATTAGGTTAGAAGGGCATATTCGTAATTTTGGCTCATTGAGGGCATAACTGTATATATTTCTGATAAATTGTCGAGACCACATTATTATGTGGATATATTTGTAATTTGTGACTCGAGACGATCTTAGTGAGCAGTTTAGCGAAAAAATCACGGCGGGGATTTATACCCGGCTCGGGGTGAGCCTGGGGGTATTTATGGGAATTTAGAGAATATATTGGAGTTTATTTTGATATTGAGGAATATAGTTGGTGATAAGTTATGTGTTGGGAAGTAAGCGATAAATATTAGAGACACTCGAGAAATTAGCGGGAATTGGGAATAAATGACCAGAATGCCCTTAGAAGGAATAAGGGATTAAATTCAATGGGAGGGTATTATGGTCATTTGGCTTATAAGGGATAGGAGTTAAGTTGCTTTATGCCTTAGTGGAAAGTCTAGAATCTGAAGGAAGTTAAAAGAAAAGAAGAAGAAAAAGAAAGAAAACAGAGGTCATTTCTTCTCCCATTCGGTTTAGGTTTCTTCCTCATTTCCTAAAGGAGTTTGGAGCTGTAACTCAGGGAGAGTCTGGGCAGGAGCTTGAGGCTAGGGTCCTTGGCTTGGCTTAAGGATTTAGCAAGAGTATTCCATCCATTTGATGTAAGGTCTAAGGTTGTTTTTTTTTTTTCTTAATGTAAACATGGATTTTGAGCTGAGTTTTGGTGGGAATTCTAGGGAGTTGAGGTTGAACCTTTGAGGGGTGAAAGCTAAGGAAGTGTGGAGGATAGCCTATGGTTGAACTTCTCTGTTTAAGGTAAGAAGCTCTAATCTTGATCACTTGAATTCTGTGGTTTCAGTTGTTCATCCTGTTGAGTTTTTGGGCTCTAGGTTCATCTATGGTGATTTCCTTGATTTTGGGTGCATGTGAATGAGTTTTGTGTGGTTGGGACTTATGGGATGAGTTGAGGATGTTGGGAGACTTGTTTTGAAGTTTGGTTGAGGTTGGATTAAGTTTTGGAAAGGTTTCGCTCGAGGGAATTCGAAGAGGAGAAAACTGGGTAGTATATGGCTGTGACTAGCGCTGTAGCGCTAGCCTTAGGGTGCTACAACGCTAGGCTTGGGCATTTGGGAGCATGAAGGATCTGCTTGTAGCGCTGTAGCGCCCACCTTAGGGCGCTGTTGCGCTACCCTGTTTCCAGAAATGGGTTTTTGGGTTATTTCTAAGGGTTTTTGCCAAGGGGCTTGGGGTTTGATTCCACCACCCCGTTTGGTGAAATTAGGGCTTCCCGAGGGATCGGGATTGGTGCAGGGTCTAGGTTTTGGATTTGAGGTTTGGTGATGGTTCTGATCTATGGCTATGACTAGGTGTATGCTAGGGCTTAGATGGGATCGTGCTTTAGGATCAAATTGAACAAATCTAGCGAAATCTAAAGGTAAGAAAACTGCACCCGGTTACGTGTTTGTGATGGGACTAAGAGCTCCCTATATCTGTATGATGTCATATATGGTATTATGCCACGGGACATGTGATAAACGACCTAAGGGTGCCGTAAACAATACTTCCGCACAGGGCGCGGCTCGGCCACTGGTCACCGAGGACAACTTAATATTCACTGAGCTCAGTTTAAGCGGGCCGGAGTCAATGGGATAAATAGAGGGTGCGTCCCAAGGGCGTTAACCCTGATTATCATATGTGAATTGATTATTGATATGAAATGATATACTTGGTATGCTGAATACTTGAATAACATGAATGCTTAAACTGTTGAGTACATGCTTATGCGATATGAATTATCTGATTTCTTGCTGAATGATTATGCTATGTTATTGTGTTTTCTTGCATGGCCTTGGCTCACGGATGCTACGTGGTGCAGGTAAAGGAAAGGGCAAGTTGGACCTATCCTGAGAGGGAGAGCTTCGGGGCTAAATGTACATAATCAGCTGATCGGCCGCCACGGCCGAGGAGTGGAACAGGACGAGAAAAGTTTAACTGTATGTTTTGCCTTAGAGTGGCTAATAACTGTATTTAATCCTAGAATTTTTTAAACTGTCTTTTAACTTTACTACTTTTGGGATCCCTTATAAAGAAAATGTTTGTTTATAAGAAATGAAGCTTTTGAGACCAAAATCTTTTAACTCTAGTTCAACTGTAGTTTTAGTGACACATTTCAATTTAAATGACTTGATTAGCAGGTCTTGTACTTTAATAAACACACTGTGTAACGGTCTTGGCTATCCAAGGCGTTAAAACTTGGTATCAGAGCGTCCTAGGTTTATGGGTTCCTGAAGACTGGCTGGACATGTACATTCACCGTGAAAGACAAGCTCGACTCAGGGGTAGGTAACTGTGTATATGTGACTATATGTTTAAATGATCTGAATGAGATATGACTAACGATATCTGCTTGATTAATAGGGAGCATGAGATACTGATAGGGCATGGCCCTTGAATATTGCATGATGATATTAAGGCATGCTTATTAGCATTGCTGTGCACGTGAATGAATATATGGATGAATATTTGGATACTCTGTTATATTTTGATTGTTTGTGAATGTTTGGGGTTCTAATGGTGGATCATGGAAGGATTATTACCCTGTCATCGTAGTCTGACTGTTGAGTCGTTGATTGTAGATTAACTTGGATAATTATGCATCCAGGAAAATCTACACAACTAGCTGGCACCAGGTTTGAGACTAGAGATGATGACTGTAATGCCCCGAATTCTCCGATGTGGTTTAATGGTGGGATTAGTAGGCCGGGAGGGCCATACTTGTTTAATTATGCCATTAAATGATATTATGAATGTGTATGTGAATTATATTATAATATGATGTTAAATGCATGCATGTGGGTCCACATTTTAATTATAGGGGTGTGATGGTAATTTGGCCCATTGAGGGCGTAATTGTACATTTGAATGCATGTCGGTGATATATGTTGAGGCCACATTATAATGTGGGTTTGTTTGAGCCATTCTACATGAGACGATCTTGGAATATTGATTAGCGACTTAGTCACAACAGGTTTAAGTTCAGGGCTCGGGTTGAGTCTTGGGGTGACTTTAATGATTAGAGCGTTACCGGGTATTAAAGGGTAACAAGATGTGAATTATTGGTGTTTGAGATTATCGAGAATAGCGGGAATTGGAGAGCGTTAATTATGATTAACGAGATTGGTGGAAAATACCAAATATGCCCTTGGGAGCCTTTAGAAACTTTAAATTGACCTAGGGGTAAAATGGTCATTTCACCCCTAGGATAGATATAAGCCATTTTTGGCTGAGGAAGAGGTAGAAAAATAGAGTATGTTCAAGGGCTTTCCCGTACCATCTTCCCTTCAGTTTTCTTTGTGATTTTTGAACCATTCTTGAGGATTCAAGCTTGGGAAGTAAGCCTTGGGAGTTTGGGAGTGTGCTCCTCCATTGAAGAGCATCATAAGCTGAGCTTTGGGTAAGTTTCCAACCATAGAATTCCCTGGTTTGCTCTGTTTTAGTTCTGTATTACAGTTGAGATTTCTAGATTGAACACTTGGTTTTGTTGGGAGTTTTGGGTAGGGTTCCTATGGTTGGGATGTTTGGGGTATGTTGGGATGGTTTTTGGGTTCATTTGGCATAAAAAATGGGATTTGGAAGCTTTGGAATCAGTTTGGAATCGAAGGAGATGAAGAAGGTCGGTTTTGGGGATTTCTGGTTTGGAGGTAGCGCTTTAGCGCCCACCCTAGGGCACTACAGCGCTACTTAGGAGGCAAATAGGTGTGTTGGGGGTTCTGAGTATAGCGCTGGGGCGCTAGGGATCAGCGCTACCCTGTTCCTTCGAAGTCCCGTTTTGAGTGTTTTTATGGGTTTTTGACTTGGGGTTTCAATCCTTAAGGCCCGGGATCGAATCTACTCACCGTGTGGGCATGTTTTGAGGTCCCGAGAATGGTGCTTAGGTTATAACCCTATCCATATTGATTCTCATTAATTGAGGTTATAATTGGTTGTGATTAGATAACCACTAAGGAAGCAAAGGTCGATCGTTCTCAGGCGTCGTTCTTATTATTATTTGTAGCTCGAATCAGAGGTAAGAGAACTGCACCCCATATGTGACATGCTTTGTTATTCATGAGGCATGCTGAATGTGTAAATGTGGACATGGATTGATCACTGAATACTTAGCAAATCTTGCTCACTTGTGCATGGTACTGACTCATTAGTCAGAATTGGCAAAGGTGTTGGTATCAACTGTGAAGCTGTGACTCATTAGTCAGGTTCGGCAGTGGTACTGGGCACTGGTCACACGGTGCTGACTCATAAGTCAGGACGGCCTTAGCGTGTTCAACGCAAGCCAATAAAGATTAGATCTAATCGATATCTGCATTGGATGACTCAAAGAGCATTAATGCCGGACCGACCTCAAGTTCGATGAATATTATAAGCGCTTGTGTGGCTTACCCATCAGTCACTCATCTGTTAAGTTAGAGACTTACCTATCAGTCTCTCATCTGTTTAAGGCTAGTGGCTTACCCAGCAGCCACTCTTTTGTTTAAATTAGTGACTTGCTTGTCAGTCACTCAGTATGGTTTTCTAGAACCTCAAGTGATATTCACTCATCTGTTTAAGAGCTATAAGCTCTGTGTGGTTATAATGATAATCATTTTGATAATATTTATATACAACACTGTGTTTTCTTGCTGGGCTTTGGCTCATGGGTGCTATGTGGTGCAGGTAAAGGGAAAGAAAAGCTCACCCAGCCTTGAGTGGAGAGCTTAAGTGGTGATGTGTACATATGCGGCCACTTGACCACCACGGCCAAGGAGTTCTCAGAGGAACTAGGGGGTTTACCTTATTTTTGCCGCTTAGGTCGGTGGGGTTTGAAATTTTGGAATAGTAATGACCTTTTTGAGTTGTAAATAACTCGTAAATGTTCTTGTGGGCCCATGAACAGATTTATGCATATAATAAAACATATCCTTTCCTTTTTGTTGATTTTCACCTTAACCTGTTAATGACACTTAGAACACGTTTTTAACCAAAGGACTCGGGTAGCAAGTCAAATTTCTGGTTCACCGTAACGGTTATGGGGTAACCAGGGCGTTACAATGACCAGGGCCAGACCCCTCCGCCAGTCCCCGAGAACTAGCAGCAGCTTATTTCAGACATGCAAGCTCTGCTACAGAGCCAGGATGAACATATACGAATTCTATGACAGCAGGCTCCATTAGGGAGTGCTGCCCCTATTATGCCACTTGCAGTGATACCAGTGGTACAGCCAGTAGAGGTTGGGAATAGATGGGAGCCGTTGTATGAGCGGTTTAGGAAACAACAACCCCCGATCTTTGAGGGAGGACCTGATCCACTGAAGGCTGAACAGTGGATGACTATGATTACTACCATTCTAGACTTTATGAAGGTAGAGGAACATGACAGACTAGAGATGTTACTGCTTTGTCTTGGGAAGGATTCAAGGACCTATTTAGTCAAAAGTACTATAATGTTGCCATCAGGGCAGCAAAGGTAAATGAGTTCGTGGGGCTAGTTCAGGGCAGCATGACAGTTACAGAATATGCCCTAAAGTTTGACAGGCTTGCAAAGTTTGCACCCGACCTTGTGCCTACTGATGCAGCTAGGAAGGACAGATTTATTAGAGGGCTTAATGCTATGATACCCCAAGATGTGAGAATTACAACAGTTCCTGGAGGGACAACCTATGCCCAGGCTGTAGAGAAGGCTTTTACCGCTGAGGAAGCGAAGAATAAGATATGGAGAGAGAGTGCAGCGAGGTGGGAGGGCCGCAGGGCGGTGCCTCCATATTCTGGTTCTGGTGGGGGTGGAGGCCCTAGTGAATTAAAGAGGAAGACCCCTGATGCTCTGATCGCTCCTGGTCCTAATAGGAGAGGTTGGGGTACTCAGAGTGGCCGTCAGGGAGGTGGTGATTCATGGAGAACCTATCTTGAGTGCACGAGGTGCAGAAGACGCCATTCGGGCGAGTGTCGGGATAAGGCCTGTTTCGTGTGCGGGGTGGTGGGACACCTCAAGAAAGACTGCCCAACAGTGAAGAAGGGAGATGCGAGGAAAGTGGACAGCTTGACTCTAGCTCGAGTGTTCATTCTGACGCAGGCGGAGGCCAAGGCCGAGGCTAGTCCCTCGGTAGTGACAAGTCAACTTTCTAGCGCTGGCTCTCCTTTTACTGTATTGATTGACTTTGGTGCTACACATTCGTTTGTCTCTAGTAAGGTGATTGACATACTGTGTAGACCTAGTGAGTATTGTACTTCAGGGTTTAGGACTATTTTTCCTACAGGGGAACTGGTAGTATCTAGGAGGTGGATTAGAGCACTGCCAGTGACAGTTGATGGTAGAGAGCTGTCAGTAGATTTGATTTAGTTGAGTATGGAGGACTTTGATATGATCTTAGGTATGGATTGGCTGGTTAGATATGGGGCTACTATTGGCTGCAGTAGGAGGATGGTGAACTTTGAGCCGGAGGGCGAGGATCCCTTTATTTTTGTGGGAGCAGTGCATGGACCCCGCGTTCCCAGGATATCGACATTGAGAGCCAGAGATTTATTACAAGGAGGGTGTATAGGTTTTCTGGCTAGTGTGGTGGATACCACCAGGGTTTCGCCAACAAGACCGAAAGAGACCAGATTGTTTTGCGAGTTCTTGGATGTGTTTCCTGAGGACTTGCCTGGGTTGCCGCCGCGTAGAGAGATTCAGTTTGTCATTGAGTTGGCGCCAGGGATAGAGCTAGTGTCGAGGGCACCATATAGGATGGCATCGGCAGAACTAAAAGAATTGAAGATACAGTTGTAGGAGCTTCTGGATTTGGGGTTCATCAGGCCTAGTTACTCACCATGGGGTGCTCCAGTTTTGTTTGCGAAGAAGAAGGATGGGACTTTGAGGATGTGTATAGATTACAGGGAACTGAACAAGTTGACTATTAAGAATAAGTATCCCCTACCAAGGATTGACGACTTGTTCGATCAGCTGCAGGGTAAGAAGGTGTTCTTGAAAATTGATCTTCGATCTGGTTATCACCAGCTGAGGATCAAGGATGAGGACATACCGAAGAAGACCTTCCGAACGAGGTATGGGCATTATGAGTTTCTGATCATGTCATTTGGTTTGACCAATGCCCCAGCAGCCTTTATGGACCTAATGACTAGAGTGTTCAAAGACTTTCTGGATCAGTTCGTTATTGTCTTCATCGACAACATCTTAGTGTACTCCAGTCCAGAGACAGAGCACAAGCTTCATCTTCGGCAGGTTCTAGAGAGGTTGAGGGAGCATCAGTTGTACACCAAGTTTAAGAAATGTGAATTTTGGTTACCAGAAGTGACATTCGTTGGACATATTGTGGGTACAGATGGGATCAAGGTGGATCCATCTAAGGTAGAGGCAGTGAGGGATTGGCCGAGGCCAAGGAACGCCTCGGAGGTGCAGAGTTTTCTTGGTCCAGGTTATTACAGACAGTTTGTGGAAGGCTTCTCAAAGATAGCAGCACAGATGACAGAATTAACACGGAAGAATTTGAAGTTTATCTGGTCAGACAAGTGTGAGGACAATTTCCAAGAGTTGAAGCAACGACTTATTTCCGCGCCTGTGCTGAGTCTTCCTTCGGGGGAAGGGAAGTTTGTTGTCTACTGCGATGCATCGAGGTTGGGTTTAGGCTGTGTGTTGATGCAAAATGAGAAGGTCATAGCTTATGCATCATGACAACTAAAGGAGTATGAGCAACGGTATCCTATCCATGATTTGGAGCTAGCAGTGGTGGTATTCGCACTGAAAGTTTGGCGACATTATCTGTATGGGGAAAAGTGCGAGATATACACCGACTACAAGAGTCTGAAGTATTTATTTACATAGAAGGACCTGAATATGAGACAGAGGCGTTGGCTAGAGTTGGTGAAAGATTATGATTGTGATATTCTTTACCATCAAGGGAAAGCCAACATAGTGGCAGATGCATTGAGCCGGAGAGGCCCATGTCAGTTATATAGTTCCATCCGGGTCTCGAGAGAGTTAACTGATGAGATGGTCAAAGTGGGAATATAATTGGTGGTGGGCCAGTTGGCCAATATTACTCTGCAGTCGACCTGCTAGAGCAGATTAGAGAAGGGCAATTGGTAGACGCTCAGTTATAGGAGGTTAGAGAGAATGTCTTAGCGGGAGTAGCTAAGGACTATTCTATCTCTGAGTTTGGTTTGCTTTGGTATTAGGGACGGATTTGTGTTCCCAATGAAGATGGGATCAGACGAGAGATATTGGATGAGACTCATACGACGCTGTACTCACTTCATCCGGGTACCACAAAGATGCACCAAGATCTACGGATGTTATATTGGTGGCCTGGGATGAAGAAGGATGTGGTGGAGTATGTGGCCAGATTTTTAACCTGTCAGCAGGTGAAAGCTGAGCATCAGTGACTAGCAGGGTCGCTTCAGCCTTTGGGTATTCTCGAGTGGAAATGGAAGGACATTACGATGGATTTTGTGGGAGGTTTACCCAGAACTGTAGGGCTTCATGACTCGGTGTGGGTGATAGTGGACAAATACACCAAGTCAGCCCATTTTCTTCTAGTGTGGTCGACATATACTGTGGATCAGTATGCAGAGTTGTATGTGAGGGAGATCGTACGTCTCCATGGGGTTCCTAAGTCTACAGTGTCAGACCGGGTTCCTATCTTTACCTCCAAGTTTTGGGGTGGTTTGCAGAAGGCTATGGGGACTCAGTTGAAGTTCAGCACAGCCTTTCATCCTTAGACTGATGGACAGTTGGAGAGGATGATTCAGGTGTTGGAGGATATGCTCAAAGCATGTGTGATTGACTTTGAGGGATCATGGAGTAAGTATCTCCCGTTGATTGAATTCTCATATAACAAAAGTTACCAATCAATGATTGGAGTGGCTCCCTACGAGATGTTATATGAAAGGAAGTGTAGATCACCCATTCATTGGGATGAGATGGGTGAGAGGAAGTATTTGGGGCCAGATATGGTTCAGAGGACAAGTGAAGCTATAGAGAAGATCCGAGCTAGGATGCTTGCCTCACAGAGTAGACAGAAAAGCTACGCTGATCCCAAGCGTAGGGACGTGGAGTTCTAGTTGGGGACCACGTGTTTCTCTGGGTTTCACCATGGCGAGGGGTGAAGAGATTTGGAAAGAACGGCAAGCTAAGCCCTAGGTTCATTGGATCTTTTGAGATCCTGGAATGGATCAGTCAGGTGGCTTACAGGTTAGCCTTTCCGCCATCGTCGTCAGGAGTCCATGACGTATTCCATGTTTCTATGCTCCGAAAGTACGTCTCAGATGCGACACATGTGTTAAGGTATGAAGACTTGGAATTACAGATAGATTTGGCTTATGAGGAGCAACCGGTTCAGATTTTGGATCAAAAAGATAAAGTACTACGGAATAAGATGATTCCTCTTGTTAAAGTGTTGTGGAGGAATAGTAGGGTCGAGGAGGCGACCTCAGAGCTCGAGACAGCGATGCGAGATCACTATCCTGAATTATTCAGGTAAATTTCGAGGACGAAATGCTCATGAGGAGGGGATAGTTGTAACGACCCAAATTTACTTATAAGGCTTAAGGGCCTTGATTAGTGTGCCGGGAGGGCATAACTGGATTATATGTGAATTAAGTGATTAAAAGCATGTTATATGATTATTTGTACATCTGTGATGCATGACTATGTGTACTAGAATGCATGTAGGCCCTAATTAGGTTATAAGGGCATATTCATAATTTTGGCCCGTTGAGGGCATAGATGTATATATTTGTGATAAATTGTCGAGAACACATTATTATGTGGAAATATTTGTACTCTATGACTCGAGACGATCTTAGTGATTGATTTAGCGAAAAAGTCACGGCGGGGATTTATACCCAGCTCGAGGCGAACCTGGGGGTATTTCTGTGAATTTAGAGAATATATTGGAGTTTATTTTGATATTGAGGAATATAGTTGGTGATTAGTTAGGTGTTGGGAAGTAAGTGGTAAATATTAGAGACACTCGAGGAATTAGTGGGAATTGGGAATAAATGACCAGAATGCCCTTAGAAGGATTAAGGGCTTAAATATAATGGGAGGGTATTGTGGTCATTTGGCTTATAATGGATAATAGTTAAGTTGCTTTATGCCTTAGTGGAAAGTCTAGAATTTGAAGGGATTTAAAAGAAAAGAAGAAGAAAAAGAAAGAAAACAGAGATCATTTCTTCTCCCATTCAGTTTAGGTTTCTTCCTCATTTCCTAAAGGAGTTTGGAGCTGTAACTCAGGGAGAGTCTGGGCAGGAGCTTGAGGCTAGGGTCCTTGGCTTGGCTTGAGGAGTTAGCAAGAGTAGTCCATCCATTTGAGGTATGGTCTAAGGTTTTTTTTTTCTTTTCAGTTTCTGGTTCTTAATGTAAACATGGATTTTGAGCTGCGTTTTGGTGGGAATTCTAGGGAGTTGAGGCTGAAGCTTTGAGAGGTGAAAGATAAGGAAGAGTGGAGGATAGCCTAAGGTTGAACTTCTCTGTTTAAGGTAAGAAGCTCTGATCTTGATCACTTGAATTCTGTGGTTTCAGTTGTTCTTCCTGTTGAGTTTTTGGGCTCTAGGTTCAGCTATGGTGATTTCCTTGATTTGGGGTTCATGTGATTGAGTTTTGTGTAGTTGGGACTTATGGGATGAGTTGAGGATGTTGGGAGACTTGTTTTGAAGTTTGGTTGAGGTTGGATTAAGTTTTGGAAAGGTTTCGCTCGAGGGAATTCGAAGAGGAGAAAACTGGGTAGTGTCTGGCTGTGACTAGCGCTGTAGCACTAGCCTTAGGGCGCTACAGCGCTAGGCTTGGGCGTCTGGGAGCCTGAAGGCTCTGCTTGTAGTGCTCTAGCACCCACCTTATGGCACTGTAGTGCTACCCTGTTTCCAGAAAGGGGTGTTTGGGTTATTTCTAAGGGTTTTTGCCTGAGGGCTCGGGGTTTGATTCCACCACCCCGTTTGGTGGAATTAGGGCTTCCCGAGGGCTCGGGATTGTTCCCGGGGCTAGGTTTAGTATTTGAGGTTTGGTGATGGTTCTGATCTATGGCTGTGACTAGGTGTACGCTAGGGCTCAGACGGGATCGTGCTTGAGGATCAAATTGAACAAAGCTAGCGAATTCTAAAGGTAAGAAAACTGCACCCAGTTACGTGTTTGTGATGGGACTAAGAGCTCCCCATATCTGTATGATGTCATAGATGGTATTATGCCATGGGACATGTGATAAATGGCCTAACGGTGCCGTAAACAATACTTGTGCACAGGGCGTGGCTCGGCAACTGGTAGCCGAGGACAACTTAATATTCACTGAGCTCGGTTTAAGCGGGCCGGAGTTAGTGGGATAAATAGAGGGTGCGACCTAAGGGAGTTAACCCTGATTATCATATGTGAATTGATTATTGATATGAAATGATATACTTGGTATGCTGAATACTTGAATAACATGAATGCTTAGACTGTTGAGTACATGCTTATGCGATACGAATTATCTGATTGTCTGCTAAATGATTATGCTCTGTTATTGTGTTTTCTTGCTGGGCCTTGGCTCACGGGTGCTACGTGGTGCAGGTAAAGGAAAAGGCAAGTTGGACCTGTCCTGAGAGGGAGAGCTTCAGGCCTGAATGTACATAATCAGCTGATCGGCCGCCACGGCCGAGGAGTGGAATATGACGAGAAAAGCTTAACTGTTTGTTTTGCCTTAGAGTGGCTAATAACTGTATTTAATCCTAGAATTTTTTAAACTGTCTTTTAAGTTTACTACTTTTGGGATCCCTTATAAAGAAAATGTTTATTTATAAGAAATGAATCTTTTGAGACCAAAATCTTTTAACCATAGTTCAACTGTATTTTCAGTGACACATTTCAATTTAAATGACTTGATTAGCAGGTCTTGCACTTTAATAAACACACAGTGTAACAGACTTGTCGAGCCAGGGCGTTACACTACATTCAGTGTATCTGCCTCTTTGGTGGTATCAAGTCGAGCCAAAGCATCATCGTTGGAATTCTGCTCGCGGGGTACTTGCTTAACGGAGCTAAACTAGAACTCAGACAACTCGCCCTTTACCTTAGCTAAGTAGGCCACCATCTTGGTACCTTGAGCTTGGTATTACCTCTATATCTAATTGACTACGAGTTGAAAATTGCTATAACATTGGCTGGCCTTTGCCTTTAGTTCTTTCGCCACCCTTAGCCCTGCCAATAAGACTTCATATTTGGCTTCGTTGTTGGATGCTTCAAATCTGAACCTCTGATCTGTGTGGAATCAATGCCCTTCAGGTTAGATTAAGATTATCCCAACTCCCGATTTGTTTTGATTAGACGATCCATCAACGAAGATTTTCCATAATTCCTGCATTGGCTCCCTTTCTAGCTCGTCTTGAAAACTTGTGCACTCGGCCACAAAATCAGCAAGGCCTTGGCTCTTGATTGCTATCTGTGGCATATATAATATCTCGAATTGGCTGAGTTTGATGGCCCATTTTAATAGACGTCCCAAAGTTTCAAGTTTTTACAAAACCTACCTTAAAGGTTGGTCGATTAAGACGTGAATAGAATGAGACTGGAAGTATGGTCTGAGCTTCCTTGAAGAAAAAATGAGACAGAACGCGAGCTTTTATATCAATGGGTAGTGTGATTCAGCTCTGAGAAGTCTTTTACTTACGTAATATACAGGATTCTGCGCCTAATTTTCTTCTCGAATTAACATAGCACTGACTGCGTTTTCGGTCACTGCCAGATATAGAAACTGTATGCCCTAAATATCCATGAGTTATTAGCGAGCTGGAAAAGGGCATAATTCAATCCGCCACGTGGAGACCATCTACCCGGAGCTGCTGTTACGAGTCTCCACCTCTTTAGCCCGAGCTAATCAAGGAGCTAGCAAGTATACTCGAAGGTAACAGGTCAGTAGTATGGATAGCACGAGCTGGTGCTACATCAAGCTCGAGCTGCGACATAGATCTGGCACCCCCGACCATTTGTGAAGTCAACCACGCAATGTAAATGTGCGCATACCAGACATCACGTGTCTACTCCATTCCTGAATTCTCGGACACGCAGCATAAACGTGCGTGTTCAGGCACCCCACGACTGGTTTGGGCCAGGCGGCCCATTATCCCCCTTTACCTATTGATTAGACAACACTTCATTGTCAGGTTTTTGGAATTAATCATAAGTGTCACAGATGTGACATGATGGGTAAGAGGGTCACGGGATGACCCCCTTTACCAACACCCAGATATCCTCTCCCTATAAATATGGAGACCCTGGGCGTTGCAAGGGGTTGGCGTTTTGATTGTAAAGAAACACTCTGTAAGGAATACTCGAGAGATATCAATAATATAGACTGGTGGACTAGAGGGATTTTAACCTTCGAACCACCTAAAAGGAAAGGAGTGATAACCTTCCCACCACACTAATTTCGCTAGTTTGGAATATAAATATTTACATATTACGGTTCACTATTTAGCACTAATCCATCCCGTTTATTCGTATAATTATCTGTTGGAGAAGAACCGCGTCAACAGTTTGGTGCTTTCATTGAGAGGATTTAGATTGGTGCTATTGCAGAAACCTGACCATGGTGGTTACTCGTTTGAGGCATGGTAATGAAGCGGATCAACGTGATGGGCAGGAGGCCCACCATGCCGCCATATCCGATGACCAAAACCCCGAGGTTCAGCAGCGACCGGGAAAGCAGCCAATGGGCCAGGGCGACACCGGAAGTTCGGCTCCCCGACCGCCAAATATGAACCCGGATTTCTACACGACGATAGAGATGGAAAACACATAGTTTAGAAGTCAGCTGTCAAAAGCAAACAAGAAAATCGATGAGGACTTGGCCTGGTTACCCCCTCTTACAACCGATGCTAACGTCGGAAAGAGGCATACTGGGACTCATAAGTCCCACCGGGATAAGCGGTCCAGGCCCAGCCGGTCGGTCAGAACCTCGACTCCGAGTTCTACTCCCACGTCACACCACCACCAGGAAACTGTGTTTGAGGAACTTCCTAGGGCCGATCAGCAATTCATCCGATCGGTCCGGACCTCAACACCTAGCTATATTCCACCCTCGAACGCACCCAGAAGGGCCCGAGGCAGCTCGCATAGGAGATCCGGGGAGGGTTTGCGACGAAAGCCTGTCCCGGCCAGCCGTCTTGCACCCTGGTCAGACCGCCGAGCGCAGGACGCGGGGAATGGTAAAGTGGAGCAGCCGCGACCTAGCTTAATCCGCCCAGACGGGATGAGGATCACATCACCAATTAGGCATCCCCCGTCACCAATAAGATACCCATCTCCTCCCTGTCCAGTCTGAGACATTCCGTCTCATGGGAACAGTAGGAGAAATCCTCCTTCCGCTGGTCCTTCTCGTCGCAACCGAGCGCACGAGGAAATCCCGGATCCTCACCCTTAGCGGCGGGCTCCGAGTTTTTCAAAAGGGAGTTACTGGACGGGGATTCATCGAAGTGGCATGTTCCGCGAAGACCTGCGCCATTGTTTAAGTTCGGCTCAAAGCCCCCGAGCCACCCCGAGGGCCGACCTTCGAGATCGCCTCAATTCTCAGAGAGGAGATCCAACTAGAAATGGTAGCGTGCTCACCAAGGGGAGGGTCTGTCGGAAGTACATGATAGTGGGAATGTCCCACCTAACCTAGCTCAAGCTAGGAGGGACAATAACCCGCCTAATGCTTACAATGGAACTGAAGCTGTTAAACAGCCCTAGAACAACCAAGGAAGTAAGGACTAAACCCTAGAGCGTCTAGCTCAGAGGGAGGAGCTGATGAAGAAGCTCTTCTGGGAATACGAAAAAGATAAGTACGACTCGGGGGACAAATTCGAGCTCTTCGCCCCCAGCATAGCAGCCACGGCGTATCCACCTGGTTTCCGTATGCCCTACTTGTCCAAGTTCGATGGAGACGGAGACTCATCGGATCATTTGGGTATGTTCAACACACTGATGATGGCCCACAACATCGGTCCCGAGCTAAGATGTTTGATATTTCCTTCCACCTTGACTGGGCCGGCCAGGCAATGGTTCAAGCAGAATAAAAAGTAGTCATCAGCTCGTGGAAAACCTTTTCTGCCGACTTCAAGAGGGCATTCCGAGCTTCTCAGGCTGCCCGCGTCAAAGCCGACACCCTAGCAAACGTAAAGCAGCAGCCCGAGGAACCTTTGAAAGCTTACCTGAGCAGATTTGCAAACATCGCGGCTCGAGCCAGGGGCGCGGACAATAGTTCTAAGATTATGGCCTTGACGACTGGGATCCTCATTGGAGGCAGACTCTGGATAGAGATACAGAGAAAAGGTGGCAGCACCGTGAACGAATTCCTAAATAAGGCCCAGGGATGGATAAACCTGGAGGAGGCGCGAGCATCGGTCACGGGAACCAGCCAAGCCCCTGATCAGCCCGCTGGAGTGGGAACGGATATCGTGAAAACAACTCAAACCATTACACATAACAACCAATTGGGTGGAGGCAAGTGAAAAGGGAGCAGCGAGGGTGGCCAACACGTCCCAAAGAAGAACAAGCCCGTGGAAAAATTTAAGCCAGTCTACGCGACTTACACTGAGCTCACAAACACTAGGGGGAACATTTTCCTAGAAAACTCTGCCCGCCTCCCCTGGAAGAAGCCAGAGCCTTTGAAGCACCAGAAGGCCAAGTGGGACCCCTCCAAGTTTTGTCAATTTCACAACGACATTGGCCATAACACTGACGATTGTAGGCATTTGAAGGATGAGATTGAGACACTCATTAGAGCCAGACCCTTGGCTCAGTATGCGCAGAATAGAGTTCCCACCGGTCAATCGGCTCCAGAAGCTCTGATAAGTTAGCCCGGGCCTTGGATAAATCAGGACACCCCTCCTCCTGTGATAGGAGGAAAGATATCCACGATCTCTGGAGGCCCCCATCTGGCCGGCACGAGCAGAGGTGCCCAGAAGAGATATGTCAATGAATTGAAGGCTCATAACGGAGTGGAGTTCGTCCCAGAGCAGCATTTACCCAAACAGCAACGACTGGAGAGGCAACCAATCATATTCACCGAGGAAGATTCTAGTCACGTCCAGTTCCCCCATAACGACCCTCTGGTCATAGCCCCCTAGCTCGCCAATCGGAGAGTTAGGAGGATACTGGTCGATAATGGGAGTTCGGTGAACCTGCTGTTATGGTCTACGCTGAAAAAGATGGGTTTATCTGTCACCGAGTTGAAAGCCACCTCCATGATGCTATATGGATTTTCTAGAGAAGGGTTGGCAGCAATAGGAACAATCGAGCTGGTGATTACCTTGGGAGAGGGACCCCGGACTGTCTCAAAACTCCTCGAGTTTGTGGTCATCGATTGTCCCGCCGCATACAATGCTATTCTGGGTCGACCTACATTGATAACATTTGAAGCCATAACCTCCATCCGCCACCTCGCACTAAAATTCCCCTCTTCCACGGGGATATGCACGGTCCGAGATGACCAACTCGCTGCTAGGGAATGCTATAGCATTTCTATGAAGGGAAAGTCAGGACCCGGGCAGCAGATGATGACCATCCAGGGCGGGTGTGAGGAATCTCAGGAAATTGTGCCTATTCCTGAGATAGAAAAACCTCAGAATGCCAGAGGGGAGAGTATCATCTTAAATAATGATATCGACCCCAGAATAGGCAAGGATAGATCTGAGCTCCAGGCCATCGAAGAGCTCGAGGAGGTGAATATCGACCCATAAGAACCCTCGAAGGTGGTAAAGCTCGAGAAACACCTATGTAGTGAAAGGAAGGCGGAGGTGATTAGGTTTCTACAAGAAAATCTAGATGTATTCGCCTGGTCTCATGGAGACATGGTAGGGATTAGCCCGAGCGTCATCATGCACACCCTCCACTTGGATAAAAATGTGCCTGCAAAGTCCCAGAAACAAAGGCGCCTGGGAACGACCCGAGCTGAGGCCCAAGAGGAGGAAGTAGCCCGACTCTTAAAGTGCGGCTTTATCCGTAAAGAAAAGTTCCCGATCTGGGTCGCCAATCCTGTGTTGGTCCCAAAGCCCAATGGGAAATGGCAGACCTGCATCGACTTTTCCGATCTAAACAAAGCCTGCCCCAAAGATTGCTTCCCTTTGCCAAGGATTGACCAATTGGTAGATGCCACGGCGGGGCACGAGCTCATGTCTTTTATGGATGCGTACTCGGGCTATAATCAGATCGCCATGAATCCAGCAGACCAGGAACACACTAGCTTCATGACCCCAACTAACGTTTATTGTTACAAAGTCATGCCTTTCGGGCTGAAAAACGCAGGAGCTACGTACTAGAGGTTGGTAAATAGGATGTTTACCAATCAGATCGGGAAAAATATGGAAGTGTATGTTGACGACATGTCGGTCAAGTCAAAAACTGCCGATAACCATGTCTTCGATCTGGAGGAATGCTTTAAAATTTTGAGAGAGTACGACATGAGGCTAAACCCCCAAAAGTGTACTTTTGGGGTTGCGTCAGGAAAATTCCGGGGTTTAATTGTCAATACCAGAAGAATAGAGGCGAACACTAATAAGATCAGGTCACTACTCGAGATACCCTCACCCCGGTACTCAGAGGAGTCTTCTTAGCCAGTAAGGATCCCAAGGACGGAGTGTTGGGACCAAACTAGGAAGGGCCCTATCAAATAACAGAGGTCGTGATAGAAGGAACCTTTAAGCTAGCTCGGCTTAATGGAGAAGCGGTCCCACAGACTTGGAACGCGATACACCTGAAGAAATATTATCAGTAATATTTTTTTAAGGCTTAATTAGAAAAGCCACCTTTGTTTATTAAATAATGAGAGGTAGTCTTTTCGCGTTGTCGTATATGTTTGTGGAAGTAATGTTTAAAAAAAAAAGGGGGGGGGGGGGGCACGTTTCAAGTAACCACGGAAGGTCCTTTCCTGATTACTTGGGGGGCATATATCCTGGATACAACCAGGTCCTAAAACTTAGAAGTTGATTCAAATTGATTAATCGATGTTTTTCTTAAAAAGCACGAGATATCAATACAGATTTAACGCGAACAAAGTTTTTAAAGTTAATGTCCTGGATACAACCAGGTCCTAAAACTTAGAATTTGATTCATATTGATTAATCGATGTTTTTCTTAAAAAGCACGAGATATCAATAAAGAATTAACGCGAACTAAGTTTTTAAAGTTAATGTCCTGGATACAACCAGGTCCTAAAACTTAGAAGTTGATTCAAATTGATTAATCGAGCTTTTTCTTAAAAAGCACGAGATATCAATAAAGAATTAACGCAAACTAAGTTTTTAAAGTTAATGTCCTGGATACAACCAGGTCCTAAAACTTAGAAGTTGATTCAAATTGATTAATCGATGTTTTTCTTAAAAAGCACGAGATATCAATAAAGAATTAACGCGAACAAAGTTTTTAAAGTTAATGTCCTGGATACAACCAGGTCCTAAAACTTAGAATTTGATTCATATTGATTAATCGATGTTTTTCTTAAAAAGCACGAGATATCAATAAAGAATTAACGCGAACTAAGTTTTTAAAGTTAATGTCCTGGATACAACCAGGTCCTAAAACTTAGAAGTTGATTCAAATTGATTAATCGAGCTTTTTCTTAAAAAGCACGAGATATCAATAAAGAATTAACGCAAACTAAGTTTTTAAAGTTAATGTCCTGGATACAACCAGGCCCTAAAACTTAGAAGTTGATTCAAATTGATTAATCGATGTTTTTCTTAAAAAGCACGAGATATCAATAAAGAATTAACGCGAACAAAGTTTTTAAAGTTAATGTCCTGGATGCAACCAGGTCCTAAAACTTAGAATTTGATTCATATTGATTAATCGATGTTTTTCTTAAAAAGCACGAGATATCAATAAAGAATTCACGCGAACTAAGTTTTAAAAGTTAATGTCCTGGATACAACCAGGTCCTAAAACTTAGAAGTTGATTCAAATTGATTAATCGATGTTTTTCTTAAAAAGCACGAGATATCAATAAAGAATTAACGCGAACTAAGTTTTTAAAGTTAATGTCCTGGATACAACCAGGTCCTCAAACTTAGGTTGATTCAAATTGATTAATCGATGTTTTTCTTAAAAAGCACGAGATATCAATAAAGAATTAACGCGAACTAAGTTTTTAAAGTTAATGTCCTGGATACAACCAGGTCCTAAAACTTAGAAGTTGATTCAAATTGATTAATCGATGTTTTTCTTAAAAAGCACGAGATATCAATAAAAACACTAACACAAACTAAGTTCTTACCAAATGCGTTGAAAATGAGTAACAGTAAAGGTAAAAAATATATTAAAGTGAAATCTGGGGAAACCAATTGTCTCGAGGAGAAAAAACCTCGTGGTAGAAGAATACAAATAAAAAATAAAAAAGAGAAAAGGATCAAGAGTCCTAGGCCCCCTCAGGCTGCTCCGACAAAGTCACCCCTTCGGCATCCTACTCGGCTGCAGTTGAAGTCTCCCCAGTCTCAGAGGGCGCCTCCTGTAATGCCCCGAATTCTCCGATGTGGTTTAAGGGCGGGATTAGTAGGCCGGGAGGGCCATACTTGTTCAATTATGCCATTAAATGATATTATGCATGTATACGTGAATTATATTATAATATGATGTTAAATGTATGCATGTGAGTCCACATTTTTAATTACAGGGGTGTGATAGTAATTTGGCCCGTTGAGGGTAAAATTGTATACTTGTATGCATGTTGGTGATATATGTTGAGACCACATTATAATGTGGGTTTGTTCGAGCCATTCGGCATGAGACGATCTTGGAATATTGATTAGCGGTCTAGTCACAACAGGTTTAAGTTTGGGGCTCGGGTTGAGTCTCGGGGTGATTTTAATGATTAGAGCGTTACCGTGTATTAAAGGGTAACAGGATGTGAATTATTGGTGGTTTAGATTATCGAGAATAGTGGGAATTGGAGGGCGTTAATTATGATTAACGAGATAGGAGGAAAATACCAATTTTGCCCTTGGGAGCCTTTAGATACTTTAAATTGACCTAGGGGTAAAATGGTCATTTCACCCCTAGGATAGATATAAGCCATTTTTGGCTGAGGAAGAGGTAGAAAAACAGAGTACGTTCAAGGGCTATCCCGTACCATCTCCCCTTTAGTTTTCTTTGTTACTTTTGAACCATTCTTGAGGATTCAAGCTTGGGAAGTAAGCCTTGGGAGTTTGGGAGTGTGTTCCTCCATTGAAGAGCATCATAAACTGAGCTTTGGGTAAGTTTCCAACCATAGAATTCCCTGGTTTGCTCTGTTTTAGTTCTGTATTACAGTTGAGATTTCTAGATTGAACACTTGGTTTTGTTGGGAGTTTTGGCTAGGGTTCCTATGGTTGGGATGTTTGGGGTATGTTGGGATGGTTTTTGGGTTCATTTGGCATCAAAAATGGGATTTGGAAGCTTTGGAATCAGGTTGGAATAGAAGGAGATGAAGAAGGTCGGTTTAGGGGATTTCTGGTCTGGAGGTAGCACTTTAGCGCCCACCCTAGGGCGCTACAACGCTACTCAGGAGGCAAATGGGCGTGTTGAGGGTTCTGAGTATAGCGCTGGGGCGCTAGGGGTCAGCGCTGTAGCGCTACTCTATTCCTTCAAAGTCTCATTTTGTGTGTTTTTATGGGTTTTTGACTTGGGGTTTCAATCCTTAAGGCCCGGGATCGAATCTACTCACCGTGTGGGCATGTTTCGAGGTTCCAAGAGTGGTGCTTAGGTTAAAACCCTTTCCATGTTGATTCTCATTAATTGAGGTTATAATTGGTTGTGTTTAGGTAACCGCTAACGAAGCAAAGGTCGATCGTTCTCAGGAGTCGTTCTTATTATTATTTCTAGCTCGAACCAGAGCTAAGAAAACCGCACCCCATATGTGACATGCTTGGTTATTCATGAGGCATGCTGAATGTGTAAATGTGGACATGGATTGATCACTGAATACTTTGCAAATCTTGCTCACTTGTGCATGGTACTGTCTCATTAGTCAGAATTGGCAAAGGTGTTGGTATCAACTGTGAAGCTGTGACTCATAAGTCAGGACGGCCTTAGCGTGTTCAACGCAAGCCAATAAAGATTAGATCTAATTGATATCTGCTATGGATGACTCAAAGAGCATTAATGCCGGACCGACCTCAAGTTCGATGAATATTATAAGCGCTTGTGTGGCTTACCCATCAGTCACTCATCTGTTAAGTTAGAGACTTACCTATCAGTCTCTCATCTGTTTAAGGCTAGTGGCTTACCCAGCAGCCACTCTTTTGTTTAAATTAGTGACTTGCTTGTCAGTCACTCAGTATGGTTTTCTAGAACCTCAAGTGATATTCACTCATCTGCTTAAGAGCTATAGGCTCTGTGTGGTTATACTGATAATCATTTTGATAATGTTTATATACAACACTGTGTTTTCTTGCTGGGCTTTGGCTCATGGGTGCTATGTGGTGCAGGTAAAGGGAAAGAAAAGCTCACCCAGCCTTGAGTAGAGAGCTTAGGTGGTGATGTGTACATATGCGACCGCTTGACCACCACGGCCAAGGAGTTCTCAGAGGAACTAAGGGGTTTACCCTATTTTTGTCGCTTAGGTGGGCAGGGTTTGAAATTTTGGAACAGTAATGACCTTTTTGAGTTGTATATAACTTGTAAATGGTCATGTGGGCCCACGAACAGTTTAATGCATATAATAAAACATATCCTTTCCTTTTTGTTGATTTTCACCTTAACCTATTAATGACACTTAGAACACGTTTTTAACCAAAGGACTCGGGTAGCGAGTCAAATTTCCAGTTCACCATAACGGTTTTGGGGTAACCAGGGCGTTACACCTCCTGTTGAAGTCGAGCCTTAAGCTTCTCGAAGAAGGGCTCCCACACCTCCGGTGCCAGGAAGGAAAAATCACCATCCTGGTTGAAGGCCCAGCAATGATAAAGCATGGCCTCCATGGAGGAGCTGGTAGATGCCCTCTCTGCCACAAGGGCGGCCTTGGCCTCCTCAAGCTCGACCTTCGCAGCATCTAAGGCGACCTGTGTAGCCTCGGCCTCTAGCAGCTTAGCCCGGTTTGCCTCCAGATCAGCCTGCACAGCGACCAAGGTAGCCTGCGTGTCCTTCTTGCTTTCCCTGGCAGCCGTCAGGGCAGCCTTGGCATCTCGCTTTTGTTGTTGAGCAGACGCGAGAGTGGCCTGAGCAGTTTGGTGCTCGCCCATGATCTCGTCAAACCTGGCCCTGGACCGAGATATGCTTCGGTGTAGAGCCAAAACTGCCTGCAAGGTCAAAATATAATAAGGCATGTTCTTTAGAAAAAGCAAAGAGAACCATTGATAAAGCAAACTTACCGTGAGGGTCATCCCCAGTGAAGACTCCATAACGTTCTCGGGGCTCCTCGTCTCAATCTCCCGCAAGTCCCTTGGGGTGGCATTGTAGCAATGATCCACCATATAGGTCGCGATTTCATAAACCATCCCTCGAAAGTCCTCGAGGATTTTCTCTAGGACCTAAGTGTTGACCGGGATGCGCACAGTGGGAGTCGTAGCTGGCAAGGTCCCAGCTGGTACCTCCAGTTCTCGGTTAGAGACCGGAGGTCGCGGGGGAGGTGGGGGCATCTTCTCTACGGTGGGAGGAGCCTGGCCCTTCCCCTTGGCGGGAGACTTGGAGGTGGTCCCGGGAGGGGGAGTTTTCTTAGTCAGTCGGGGCTTTTTTACCAATGGTCCAGACAACCTGGAGGGAGGATTCCCCCCGTGGAAAATGGATCGGAGGACGTTGTCCCTGGGCTGTGTCATCTCCTCGCCTGAAACAAAGACAAGGAAGCGTTAGTATGCATGTAAAAATACTTGAGCGCAAAAAATCTAAAGAATGTATTGAAAAATTCCTACCCTCCGAGCTAGAAGGGGAATCTATTGCCACGACCTCCGGCCGCGGAGCTTCTACGGGGGAGTCTAAGATTATAACTGCACAAATGAGAGGGGGCTCTGGGTCCGGATCTGCCTTAGGACTGGACTCCTCTACATACTGCCTATGCCCCGGAGCTACTACACCCTCCAGAAGGGAGGGCCATGACCTAAGGTTGGTCCCATACTCCTAAAAAAAGGCTGACCTAAATGCCAGGGTGTTCTCTATTGCTACAGTGCCCCTAGGGCGGCTCACGTCATAGGGTAGCACTAGTTGATCTACACACTAGAGTAGGGTTATGTTAAGGTCTGGGTCATCTTGGTGATGATGTACGACCTGGCTTGGGTTAACCCTAGTGAGCCGAAGGTCTATGATAGCCCTGTCTATGTCCCTAAACAGGTATGGGTTACCTTGGTCTGAGGGGCCGGCTGCTGCCCCGGACTGGATACGCTCCACGTCGACCCGTTGGGCGATCTCAAGAGCCTGCATCTAACACACGAGCGGCACCTCATCTTCCTCGTCCTTCTCTTCATCATCCGCAGCACCCTGCTCAGGGATGAGCACCATTTCGCGAGTTTTTGGGACGGTTCGCGGCCTCCCCAAGGCCAGGGTCTGGCCTGGAGAAATTAACTTACACACCAGCATCGTCTCATCAAACACGAGCTGGCGGTAGTCTTTTTCGCTTGGAAGGAGCCCCACCAAGGTTTCATATTGACCCCCGAGGGCCATTGATTTAGCCGTCCTCGCAAAAATAGCTGCACGATGGTATTCAAGTCAATACGCATGGAAAGAAACAAGTCAGCGATGATTTTGCGAGCTAAGGATAGAAAAGAACCTGCGAGGATGGTTAAAGTAGTGGTGTTAGCAGTTGCGAAACCCCGTCGACATAAAGAATTGGTCCTTGAAGTCATTGGGGTGGCTGGGTAGCTCGATGACTGCGGCAGAGTTGGGAAAACGGGTCAAGTAATATAACCCGTCGCCTCGCCCCCGTTGATCCGGGCTGTCTTTGAGCCAGAAGATATAGAGAATGTCTGCCAGTGTAGGGACCTCCCATTCCTGCTTCAGGAACAGATACCTAGCCCTGCTAACAGACGGTAGGAGTTAGGGGGGAGTTAAAAGGGGGCCAGCTTCACGAAGTTCAGAAAGTCCGTGAAGTACTGGTCTAGAGGTAGAAAGACCCCGCCCTTGAGGTGTTCGTCACTCCAGGCCGCGGACTCCTCATCGAGCGGTGTGCAGCTCCGCTCGCCTTCATGGAGAGGTCGGGCAACAAGAGCGCCTGTCCCTATTTCGATGTTATGGGATAGCAGGATCTTGTTGACCTTCGCCTAGGTTGTAACCTTCGAGACTATCCTCTTGGCCTCGAGGAAGGCGTCAGGTCCCACCTCGACCTCTTTCTCCACAGTGGGACCGAAGTGGGGGATCGGGGAGTCTGCTACCACCTCCTTCCCTTTGCTGGCCTGCTGGGATGCTGAGCCGGCGGCACTCTTTTTGGGCATATTCTTCCTGGGTCCTATCTGGTCACCTAACGAACAAAGATGAAGAAAGTTTAGAAAGGCGACCTAAATATAGGACAGGGAATCTAGCACGAGAAATGATTTTCCTTACATGGGCTGAGGTAATCTTAGCCCGTGGTGCATGAGGCCACGCGGTTCTATGAACACACGCCTATGTTCCCAACGGGTCCCCGATTGCTCGGGATCCGTGTGTCAGGAGGGTCAGGATAATGCTTGCCTTAGAGGGAAAGTTTCAAAAAGTAAAACCGCCTGGGAAGCGTGACCCCTAAGCTACCCGGTTTTGCACCCTAGAAACCTATCGCCTTTCCCTCTCCAAACAGGCATTCCAAAAGTTACCCAGAAAAGTCACCCCAGAATTATCTTGTCCTTTGCGTCACATTCCTAAACATATTCTCATATGATCGATACCACTGGGATAAAAACCTACGCACAATACACCAGCCAAAAAGAAAAAACAACCTACAGTGTACGACTAAGAAAGAAGTTTACCTAACAAGAGAAATGAAAACTGTGGATGCCAAAAATCCACCAAATAAAAACTCTTTAGTCCCTGGTTGGAACATAGGGATAAAGGTCACTTATTCATGCTATTGGGCTCGAGCCTGTAGGCCTTTTCGAATACAGGAGATCATCTCATGAGAAACAACACATTATGAGCCACAAGGTTTGGCCCTGCTAAGCTGAGGGGCCACAATGAATACTGCAAGAGGATAGGTGCACAAGGCCCTCACATAGTGAGGTCCGACGTGCCCGCGCAAGGCTGACACACTCATGGGTCAAGATGCACTCATACGCGTAAACGCTGCCAAAGAGGCCCGGGACATACACCTGTGGATGCTCGATATTCCAAGCTTATAAAAGACCCAAAGAACGCACTTAGACCCCCATACGCCTGCACTATCATTGGGTCCTCGGGCCATCAGGCACGCGCCCCCCAGCGAGGCCCTCATGCGCGCGCGCCCCCTAGCGAGGCCATCAGGCACGCGACCCCACCGAGGCCCTCCTGCGCGCGCGCCCCCTAGCGAGGCCATCGGGCACGCGCCCCCAGCGAGGCCCTCATGTGCGCGCCCCCATCGAGGCCCTCCTGCGTGTGCACCCAACGAGGCCTTTCTGCGTGCACGCCTCCTAGCGAGGCCCTCATGTGCGCGCCCCCAGCGAGGCCATCAGCCGTGCCCCCCCAGCGAGGCCCTCATGCGCGCGCCCCCCCAGCGAGGCCGTCAAGCGCGCACCCCCAGCAAGGCCCTCATGCGTGCGCCCCCAGCGAGGCCATCATGTCCGGGCGCCCCCGCGAGGCCCGTGGGCCACCATCTTCTCGGGAGGCCGTTGCACCATCACGTCACTAGTCTGGATCCATGCCGCAAGGAGACAAGTATAGCTAGGCCCCTTGCCACTAGGAGCCTTGCAAGGCACGACCAGTACATGGGTCATTACCACCTCGCATCTATGCCTTGCAAATGAGGGTCACATGACATTGATCTCATGAGGAACGTAGTCCACTGACGAACTGAAAGGAGTTAGAGTACGGACATAGTACCCACTTCAGATAAGTAGTGGAGGTACGAACAAAGTACCATCTGTTTTCCTCACCAGCCACTCCTCTGACACCCGTACCAGGCAGGTAGTGGAGGCATGACCAGGTACAGAAGGTGAGGTGCTCCCATGATCTCTGACCTTGTACCAGAGCCGACACCACTACCCCTGGAACCACTCTCCTGTTAGTGTACTTGTGTACCATCTGGTCCCCTGGACCACCATGTACCCAGGGCCATTAGAGCCTACTATAAAATGAACCCCACTTCCACAGAGAAGGGGTTGGAAAATTCATTGTATGTAGAGGCTATTAAGCAATATACATTTTTCACTCCATTGTTCATTTGTGTTCATCCTTTCATAAGTTAATTCTAAGTTCTTATCTAAACATCGCCGCATTTACCTTTGAGTTTTTCGACCTAATTTCGTTGACGAGATTTCACCATCAACAAAAACATTTAAACATACAACAGGTAGAGGACTTACAGAGTTTTTGCTATGTGAAAATCGCAAGAAGCGTAGGAGTATTCTTGGTGGAGCCTTTAGAATTGGAGTCACGAAGAAACCCTTGTGTCTAGGGCGTAAAGACCTCTGGAATGATAACCGGAAGGAAAAAGGCTTCTGAGGCTAAAGAAGAGAGAAGAGGAGGAAATTTTTTTCAAATAAAGGGTGGCTCATGCGAAAGGTGGCCAACCTTATATATACGTAAAAGGCAAAGGAGGGAGGACCGTTCAATCGCCTTAATGTGAGATACGAGGGTCACAACTCGAAAGACGAAATGATGGTCGAAGATAGGCTAGGACATTTAATGCAATTCTCGGAAGCCGAACCGTCGCCAACCACGATGCTCCATGTGTCCAATACCAGCACAATGGGCGGGACATGAAGAGTCGAAAAAGAAGCCTAAAAGCCCCCACTGTGGCCACAGATGACATCACGTGTCATGAGCAGGGGCTTGGGGGGCAAATGTATGCCCTAAATATCCACGAGTTATTAGTGAGCTAGAAAAGGGCATAATTCAATCCGCCACGTGGAGACCATCTACCCGGAGCTGCTGTTACGAGTCTCCACCTCTTTAGCCCAAGCTAATCAAAGTGCTAGCAAGTATACTCAAAGGTAACGGGTCAGCAGTATGGATAGCACGAGCTGGTGCTACATCAAGCTCGAGCTGCGACATAGATCTGGCATCCCCGACCATTTGTGAAGTCAACCACACAATGTAAACGTGCACATACCAGACATCACATGTCTACTCCATTCCTGAATTCTCGGACACGCAGCATAAACGTGTGTGTTCAGGCACCCCATGACTGGTTTGGGCCATGCGGCCCATTATCCTCCTTTACCTATTGATTAGACAACACTTCATTGTCAGGTTTTAGGAATTAATCATAAGTGTCACAGAGGTGACATGATGGTAAGAGGGTCACGGGATGACCCCCTTTACCAACACCCAGATATCCTCTCCCTATAAATATGGAGACCTTGGACGTTGCAAGGGGTTGGCGTTTTGATTGTAAAGAAACACTCTATAAGGAATACTCGAGAGATATCAATAATATAGACTGGTGGACTAGAGGAATTTTAACCTTCGAACCACCTAAAAGATAAGGAGTGATAATCTTCCCACCACACTAATTTCGCCAGTTTGGAATATAAATATTTACATATTTCGGTTCACTATTTAGCACTAATCCATCCCGTTTATTCGTACAATTATCTGTTGGCGAAGAACCGCGTCAACAGAAACAAACATTCTCTTGACATCATTTTTGATAGTATGGGGGGTTCAGCTAGATGTGCTTTTAGGTCACAAAATGCCTGTTCGCATTCTTCAGTCCATTCAAACTTCTTATTTCCTCTGAGCAAGTTGTGAAATGGGAGACACTTGTTAGTGGATTTTGAAATGAAGCGGTTTAAGGTCGCTAGCTTTCCAGTTAGGCTTTGTACTTCCTTACGCGACCTAGGAGAAGACATTTCTAAAAACGACCTGATTTTTTCTGGATTTTCCTCTATCCACCTTACGTTGACTATAAACCCCAGAAACTTTCCCGACGAAACTCCGACAGTGTACTTCTGGGGATTTAACTTCATGTCATATTTTCTCAATATGCCAAAACATTATTCCAGATCGGATCCATGGTTACTGGCAGTCTTTGATTTAGCGAGCATATCATCGACATACACCTCCATGTTTCCCCTGATTTGGTTAGCAAACATTTTGTTGACTAACCGTTAGTATGTAGCACCGAATTTTTTTAGTCTGAATGGCATAACTTTGTAGAAATATACGTTATGCTCAGTCATGAAGCTGGTACACTCTTAGTCGGTAAGGTACATCACAATCTGGTTATATCCAGAATACGCATCCATGAAAGACATGAGCTAGTGATCGGCTGTGGCGTCTACCAATTGATCCATTCTTGGTAGTGGGAAACAATCCTTAGGACAAACCTTGTTGAGATCGAAGAAATCAATACAAGTTCTCCACTTCCCGTTTGGCCTCGGGACCAGCACAGGGTTAGCAACCCAGATCAAATATTTTGCTTCCATGATAAATTTGCATTTAAGTAGACCAACTACTTCCTCTTCTAATGCCTCAGATCGTACTATCTCTAAAAGCCTTCGTTTTTGGGACTTTGCAGGCACATTCTTGTCCAAGTTCAAAGTATGCATTATTATACTCGGACTGATTCCCACCATATCCTCATGCGACCAGGTGAAGACATCCAATTTCTTCCTCAGAAATTCGACCAGCTTTTTCTTCCTTTCAGCTTCAAGATTTTTTCCAACTTTTACAACACTTGAAGGTACTTCTGGATCGATATTTATTTCCTTAAGCTCTTCTATTGCTTTGAGCACAAACCTATCTTTGCCTACTCGTGGATTAATGTCATCCCGTTGGGCGACCTCGTCATCCCCTTCTCGAGATTCTTGCATCCCACGGGTAACTTCCATTACCCAGGACTCCTTACATCCTTCACCTATAACCATCGCCTTCTGCCCGGGGTTTGCACGGGTTGTGACTTTCCCTTCATAGCAATGTTGTAGGATTCTCTGGTAGTGGGATGGTCTCCTCTTATCCCCAAAGCTGAGGGGAACTTCATTGTCAAGTGTCAGATCAAGGTTTATGGCGTCAAAAGCCATCAGCGTGAGTCATCCCAAAATTGCGTTATAAACAGCCGGACAATTGATTACCAAGAACTCAAGTATTTTAGAAATAGTTCGTGCCTCATCTCCCAGCATAACCACCAGTCCGATCGTCCCTATGGATGCCATCCCTTCACCTGAAAAACCGTACAGAGTCATTGAGGTCGCCTTTAGAACGGTTACAGACAATCCCATCTTTTCTAGGGTGGACCTGAAAAACACATTTACTGAGCTTCCATTGCTTCTAGTATCCTTAGCACCCTTCGATTAAAAAGCGGCATGGTTACAACCACCGGGTCATTATGCAGGAATTTGTAATGACCTAACTATTTCTAAGACCTTGGACCATTGAAAACTACTAGACTTAACTACTACTTTTAGAGAAAACATAAGAAATAATCATAACTTTATTAAAACTCTAAAATAATTATTGTATCAATAACATAAAATTATAACTTAAAATGTAATATAGCATGGGCACCCATTGTTTGTAAAACTTAAAACATAACCATAAATCAAGGTTTCAAAAACTAAATAAGGAATTACAAAAGAAACATAATTTAAAAGACTAAACAAACATCATCCTCGATCGACATGCAGTCAACTCATTCCATTCATCCTTAACACACAAGCCAGGCTACCAAGAATCCTTCCGCCTCCATAATCACTTTCCCGCATCACACTAAAAATAAAGGAGTGAGCCTAATGCACAGCAAGGAAAATCTACTAATAACATATATCATAAATCAAAAGCATAAGACTATATAATAACCACATACTATAAAACATATATCACAACTCTAACCCATGATCACAATAAATCTTGGGGTTTGATATCTAAGCGACTATAAGCCCCTAGAAACATAAAACATTGGGGTTTGCTAGCTAAGCAACTATAAGCCTCAAGCGACATAAAAGCAATGAGGTTTGCTAGCTAAGAAACTATAAGCCACAAGGGCTACAAGAAATATTCATATATATCATAACATATAATAACATAACATATAAGCATATAAAATTTATCCTATTTTCCTTACTGAAAGCCGGGATATTTGGATACAAGAACGAAATTTTGAAACTCCTATAAACCAACAGTAGAAAAAGGTGAGAATCTTTAAGAATAAAGATGAAGATGGGAACTAAACCATCAAGAAGAAACTTACCAAGAAGGACCTTAAGTTTCAAGAATTTAAATACCTAATCAAGAATCAATAACAAGAGTTAGGATCAGAATAAAAGAAACTAAAGAAAACTAAAGAATTATAAAGAACTCGACTTAAGGAATAGGAATACCTTGTATGACCTTATGAATCGGTCTAAACCCCAATACTGAAAACACACTATTTATATTTTCCCAAGTATTTATAAAAGCTTAGAATAATAAAGCTTTAACCCAAAACCCAAGTGTATCTCTCTATAGTAACACTAGCACCTTGGAGGCTTTGATTAAATGCTTGAAGAATGATGAAAATGGCTGAGCACTAGGTCCTATTTATAGAGTTCAAGGAGTGAAACTAACCCCTTTTAATTTGAATAAATAAATGATTATAAAATGAAAAATATTTGAATTTTCGTTCAATTGACGCCCAGAACTCGGTCAAAATCTTTCAAAGGAAGGTCTAAGTGATTAAGGGTATTTTTAAAATTTAAAAAGTCAAACTTCCAAAACTATACCCATGGAGCTGATATATCGCCCACCCTAGGTGATATATCGCCTCCCCCAGTATTCCCGAGGCTTGTTCGATCATTCCTGCAAAGTTGACGTGTTTTTCGTATCTTCCGTTAGGCGATATATCGGTCCCCATGCGGCGATATATCGACATACGTAGATATATTAAACACGTATTTGCACTTTTTCAGCATAATTTGAATTTGATAAACATCTTTGACTGAGTCATAACAAGATCCTAACAGTTGCTAGAAGGTTCTAGAGCTTCTAGATCTTTCTTTTATTAAAACTACTCATCAAAATACTTAATTCCTTAATAATGATGATTATGAAAAGTGTCATGCTTTTATTGGCTCTATCTAAACCTTAGGTTATAATAATTAATATATTTATGTCCAGCAATATTAATCAAACCTTAGGTTATAATAAATATTCTTAAACTATAGGTTAAACTTATAAAATCCATAACTGTTGCGATGAGTTTCCAACGAAGTCCCGACTTGAACCAAAATCCACGGTAACTAACACACTACTAATTACTACTACTACTGCTACTGCTGCTGCTGCTGCTACTACTGCTGCTGCTGCTTCTGCTACTACTAACCGAAATTTACTTACGAAACAATTCTGGAAACAATTACGGATACCGGGCTAACATGTCTTCCTCCAACTCCCAAGTTGCCTCCTGTTTGGAACTATTACTCCATAGGACCTTGACTATCGGAATACTCTTAGACCGTAATTCCTTCATCCCTCTATCTAGGATGCTAACCGGTCGTTCCTCGTAACTCAAGTCTTTCTGAAGTGCTATCGTATCATACTTGAGGACGTGAGATGGGTCTGACACATAGCTACGCAACATCGAGATGTGGAACACATTGTAATGACCCAACTACTCTAGACCTTGGACCATTAACGAAAACTATACATAGACACTAATCTTTAACAAAACTTACAAGTGAAAAGGTCATAACTTTATTAAAACTTGTAAAAACAAATGTCAAACTTACATAAACTCAAAGCAAGATATGGGATCCCATTGTTTTAAAAAGGAAAACATAACTTAATTGTAATAAAAAGGAGATTACATAAATAGGTGCGGAAAAATACACATAAACCATAAAACAAAGACTTCATCCTCGAAATCGAAACTCTCGACTCCTTGAATCCATTCCGCCTCAATACACATTCCCCAAGCATCCACGAACCTTTCCCGCCACTATAGCTAATTTCCTGCACATATAAACATAAAAGGAATGAGCCTAATGCCCAGCAAGGAAAATCTAACATATAGCCATATACATAAAAATTCATAATGCAACATAAAAATATACCATAACACTTATGTCGCATACATACTATAATGGCCATTATTACTTGGGGTCCCATAAACTAAGCAAGTCATATGCCCATTAGATTAGTGGGGTCTTGCTAGCTAAGCAAGTCATATGCCCATAATATATTTGGGGCTTGTTAGTCATATAGGTCATATGCCCAAGTCTACAATCATACTTAACATAACATATTACATAACATAAAATCATAAGATAACATATAAAATCATATAACACATAAATCCTATCCTATTTTCCTTACCAAAACAACCGGGATATGAGAACTGATTTGGGACCTTGGAACACTCCTAAAAAATTTTTATAATATGATGAGTATATTGAAGAAAAGGGATGAAAGTGAAGAAGGAAATATACTATCAAAATATACTTACCAAAAACCTTGTGCTTAAGAACTTGGATTTCCTAATCAAGAATAGGAATAAGGTTAGAATGAGTAGAAGATTATGAGAACTTTAAAGAATATAATACAGAAATGGACTAGAGTTTGGGATACCTTGAGTACTTCTATGATCAATCTAAACCTTACACCGAAATGTGAATAAACCTTACTTCCCCAAGTGTTTGATAAGCTTATAATGGTCAAGCTTATAATTCCCAATCCAAGTGTTTACACTCTCACACTCACCTAGCAACTTGCAGCCTTTGAACTTAGAGTAATAGATGAATAAATGGCTGGGTACTAGGTCCTATTTATAGAGTTTAGGAATGAAAAGATCTTCATTTAACTTGAATAAACATAATGGCTTTTTAAGTGAAAAACATTTGAATTATCGTTCAGCAGAGGCTGAAGACTCATTCAAAAAGATGCTAGACTTATCAAGAGGTTGAAGGTTTGAATGGGGAACGTTTTTGAAAACTTTCAAAATATGCTGAGAGGGGCAATATATCGCCCCCTGTAGGCGATATATCGCCTGGGCTAGTATGCCCGAGGCAATCGTGCAACATTTTGTGTTTTTCGTATCTTCGTGCTGCGATATATCGCCCCCTATAGCTGCAATATATCGGCATACGCTGATTATTTAAACACGAAATTACACATTTTTAGCTTAATTTAAATTGAGTAAACAGCCTTGACTAAGCCCTCTAACGTTTTCAAAGCTGCTGACTGACCTTAGAGTATTCAAATTTTAACCTTAATAGATTTATTCCCCAAAAATACTTAATCATTATTAAATATACACATGACATGTGCTATTAACTTATTGGGTCTTATCTAAACCTTATAATATAATAAATATTATCCTCAATATCAGTCATATTAATCAAACCTTAGGTTAAAATTAATATTCCTAAACTATGGGTTAAACTTAGAAAATCTACAAGTAGTACTATGAGTGTCCAAATAAATCTCGGTCTGAACCAAAAATCCACAGTCATAAAGATAATACTATTATTACTATTATACTACTATCTAACTTAGCTAAGTAAAGTTCTTGGACTCTACACACATTGTGGCTAGAGCTTCCAGTAGGGCTAATCTATATGCAACTGCTCCCACTTTGTCCAATATCTCAAAAGGACCTATAAACAGGGGACTAAGCTTGCCTTTCTTCCCAAACTTCTTCACACCTTTCATAGGAGATATCTTTAAGAAGACTTGATCTTCGACTTTGAATTCCATATCACGCCGCTTGGTATCCGCATAACTTTTCTGACGACTCTGAGTAGCGAGCATACGCTTTCTAATCAGCGCTACTTCATCATGAGCTTCTCTAACAGCTTCGGGTCTAAGAAGTTGCGTTTCTCCTACCTCATCCCAATGTAACGGCGATCGACACCTTCTTCCATAAAGTAACTCGTAGGGTGCCATCCCGATTGTTGACTGATAGCTATTGTTGTAGGAGAATTCTATCAGCGGCAAATACTTATTCCATCATCCTCCGAAATCAAGTACACAAGCGCGCAGCATATCTTCTAAAATCTGTATGGTACGCTCGGACTGATCATCTGTCTGAGTATGAAATGATGTACTAAGACTTAACTTGGTACCCATAGCTTGCTACAAGCTTCCCCAAAATCTCGATGTAAACACCGATCCTCTATCGGACACTATAGTCTGAGGGATTCCATGTAGTCTTACTATTTCTTGAACATAAATGTCTGCATACTGATCTACTATATACATAGTCTTGACAGGCAGGAAATGAGCTGACTTGGTTAGTCTATCTATTACTACCCAAGTCGAGTCGTGTTGCTTATTTTTTTGTGGCAAACCCATCACGAAATCCATGGCCACTGATGTTCTGCTTTCACTTGCTGGCATACTAAGCACTTAGACACATACTCCGCTACATCTTTCTTCATTCCTGGCCACCAATACATTGCCTTAAAATCGTGAGTCATCTTAGTCGACCCTGGGTGAACTGAGTATGGGGTATTGTGCGCTTCTTCTAAAATCTTCATCTTAATCCCTTGATCATTCGGCACACATACCCGATCCTTATATCTTAAGCACCCTTGTCCTGACATAGAGAAATCTGTGGCCTTGCCTTCTTTAACTACATCGATATGTGCTACTAATGTGTCATCATGCCCTTGCCTGATCCAAATATCTTCTAACAGACTTGACTGGATGGACAAGTTATCCAGTTTACAATTGACTATTTATATTCTCGCATTGATCAGCTCCCGCTGTAGCGGCTTTTCTATTCCAGCTAATGCTGCTAGACTTCCACAATTTTTCCTACTTAGCGCATCAACAACTTCATTTGCCTTTCCCGGGTGGTAAGGATTTCACAGTCATAATCCTTCACTAATTCTAACCACTTGCGCTGCCTCATGTTAAGCTCCTTTTGTGTGAAGAAATACTTTAAGCTTTTGTGGTCCGTATAAATCTCACACCGTTCTCCATAAAGATAATGGCGCCAGATTTTCAATGCAAAGACCACCACTGCCAACTCCATATCGTGCGTTGGATAGCGTTGCTCATATTCCTTCAACTGCCTTGAGGCGTAGGCTATTACCTTGTCGTTCTGCATTAGCACACAACCCAAACCTTGCTTCGACGCATCACAGTAGACTACAAATTTGTCGTTGGGTGTTGGTACACAAAGTACTGGTGCTGCGCATAGCTTATCCTTAAGCACCTAGAAGCTCTCTTCACACTTCTCAGTCCAATTGAATCTTTGCTTCTTCTGGGTCAGGTTAGTGAGCGGAGTGGATATCTTAGAAAGATCCTCTACAAACCTCTGATAATAACCTTCTTGTTGACCCTGATTTTAGTCAATTGACACGGAGTCGAAAATGCTTGATGTGGACAGATATGTTGGAATGAATATAACGACAAAAACAGTAAAGCGCACAAGAATTTATAGTGGTTCGGCCCTAGAAACTGGTAATAACCTACGTCCACTTGAGCTATTATTGATATGGGTTTCAAAGGAGTGATCAAAGAACTAGGGTTCTATGAGTTTCACTAACCTCTGAAAAATAAACAATATATCGTAATGTATTAGCTCTAATTCTCTTGTAAATCTATACTCTCAAGTAATCAAAAAGCCAAAAGTCCCCTCCTTGAACTATCTTTCTCTATTTATAGGCTCAAGGAGGATTACATTAATTTGTTACAGATCTTCTCTCCTAATTAATTGGATCATCAGGAATTATTGGAGACAATCTCGGGATTGACTATGATCTTTACAAAATTATCTCGAAATATGCGGAGTATACGACCAGGCTGGTCGTAAGAAAAACTCAACCGTTATGCTTGCAATATCTTACTGGTCGATACTCTAACAGAATTCTGCCAGGTGTCAGCCACGTGTTCAGAAATCTCCTGCCACGTCATCCGTGTCTGTTTTTTGGATAACACTTCTAATCCCAGAAAACTTCTTACCTCAGACGCATTCTCTGGTCTTGGCCAATCCTTCACAGCCTCTACCTTAGATGGGTCTACAATAACTCCTTCCTTGGATACTATGTGGCCGAGGAACGCTACTTGTGAAAGCCAAAATTTGCAGTTTTTTAACTTAGCATAAAGTTGATGCTCCTTTAGACATAACAAGATCAACCTTAAATGTTCTTCGTGCTCGTCTTCATCCTTTGAGTACACAAAGATATCGTTGATAAACACTACGATGAATTTGTCCAAATAATCCTTGAAGACCCTATTCATTCAATCCATAAATGCGGATGGAGCGTTGGTAAGACATAACTAGAAACTCGTAATGTCCATAACGAGTTCTAAAAGATGTCTTAGGAATATCCTCTTCCCGTACCTTGAGCTGATGATACCCAGACCGTAGATCGATCTTTGAAAACACAGTTGCTCCTCGGAGTTGATCAAGCAAGTCGTCAATCCGGGGTAGCGGGTACTTATTCTTAATCGTCATCTTATTCAGCTTGTGGTAATCTATACACATCCGCATACTTTCGCCCTTCTTCTTCACAAATAGGACCGGTGCTCCCCATGGAGAATTGCTTGGTCTAATGAAACCCAAGTTTAAGAGTTCTTGTAGCTGCGTCTTTAACTCCTTGAGTTCAGTAGGTGCCATCCGGTATTGTTCATTGGAGATAGGCTTAGTGCCCGGTACTAGTTTGATTGTGAAGTTAATTTCCTGAGTTAGTCGCAACCCTGGTAAGTCATGAGGAAATACTTCTGGGAATTCTTTTATAATGCGGACGTCCCCAACTTTTAGTGGAGTTTCCTTTACCACATCTGTGACGCTGGCTAAAAATACGTGACATCCTTTTTCTATCATCCTTTGAGCTTCGGGAGATGAAATAAGCGGTGTGCGTAGTCCTTAAAATTTTCCCATATAGCTTAGTCTTTGACTTTCAGAAGTCTCGAACGTCACTTCCTTGCGTTTGCAGTCGATGGTTGCGCCATGCCTTGCTAGCCAATCCATTCCCAGTATCATGTCAAAGTCTTTGATCTCTAGTTTTATCAGGTATCCTTCTAGTTCTACATCCTCAATTTTGATCGGTACGCCTCGCACTATCCGTGATGATAGGACTACTTCGCCCAAAGGAAATTATGTTACAAACCTAGTTCTAAATATTTCACAAGGTTTGTCTAATTTCTCTATCATTCCTAACGAGATATACGAGTGAGTGGCTCCCGAATCAAATAATACTGAACATACTTTATTGAGGATAAAAATCTAACCTGTGATGTAACGCCCTACTTCCTTAGAGCCGTTACTAAGTGAGTTTAAAATGTGCATTCAACTCGCTACTCGAGGTTTTAGGTCAAAGAGTGTAATTAAACTATAAACAGAGTTATAAACTTTGAAGATAATTCCATTTACTGAAAATCATAAAGTGTTTGACACTTGGGATCCCAAAATACTGTTTAGAAATATTTACAACATATAAGTACAAACCAAGTCGACTAGACGAAAAAATCTAGGTTTTAATTCAATCATCTCTCAAACCACTGGCTGTGGCAGCCAGGCAGGCCAAACATGTACGCACCACTTCATGCTCTCCGTACTCATGGTTGGTCGATTTTCCCCTTGCCCTTACCTGCACCACAAAGCACCCGTGAGCCGAAGCCCAGCAAGAAAATCCTCACAAGCAGAAAACATATGCATAACAAACACTTAGCATATAAACATGCCATCAATAGGCTAAACACATACGGCCATGCCATCCCAGGCGCTTTACCAGGCCCTGGGTTTGTGGTCCACACCATGAGGATATCCCAGGTATCCCATAGGGTCTCGCCCTGGCAACTCGCACTCCACGTGCTCAACGCTGCTTCCGGCCCTCGCCGCACTCGGCCTAGCATTCCACGTGCCTAACGCCATTCCCGGCCCCTTGCCGTTCCGGGCCCTTGCCGACCTCGGCTGGCGCTGTTCCCGGCTCTCGCCGATCATTTAACAATTACATTCATAGCATCATAAAACATATACTAAACATTAATAAATTCAATCCAAGGGCTACGCCCAACAATTCAAACATATGGGGCTCTGCCCTGCATACAAGCTCTATGGGAACATTGGTTTTCTTACTTGCGTCCCGAGCTCTCCAAGCACCGATATCCCGAGCACAGCCCCCTAACTAGAGCCTCGCCGAAACCCTAGTCACAACGCATTAACAATATTAATCCATCAAGTTATAATCCACTAATTAGTCTCAAACCATAATTATAATATCTGGGGCTTTGAATTCTATCAATCCGGGTGATAAAATCCATTATGAGCCTAAATTATTGAGTTCCTGAGCTTGAAACCCCTCTAGAACCCAAAACTACCTTAAGCACCATGGCCATAGGGACCCATGCCGTGGCCCCTAGCTCAACCCGAGGCCTTGCCTCAAGATAGCCCACACGTGCCACGGCGCGCCTCCAATTTTTGGCGCCTCAAGTTCTAAGGGGCTGCGGCTCAGCAAGAACAAAGCCGCGACCCTACCCCTCGAACCCAAAAAAACACCCTGTTTTTTCCTCAGAAATCAATCCACTTATACCCAAAATCAAGCTAACAATTCTAGATAACCATCACAAAGTTTCTAGCCCAGTTTCAACATGAAAACCTATCAGAAACCTGCTCCAAAAACTCAGCTAAACACCCATGAACAGATCAAATTATACTCACATGGATTACCTAAGAAAACAGTAGAAATCAACCATAATTCTAAAAGTTAGAGCTTACCCTTGCTAAGTTATGATTCAGAGTTGATCCCCTCAATTCCCAACTTTAATTCCTCAAGCTCCAAGCCCTAGTTTTCTGGTTAGAGTCTCCCAAGCTCTGCTCCAATTCTTAGTTCTTGACCGTTTTCTTTTCCTAGCTTATTTCCTTGAGTTGTCTTAGAGAGTAAAGGTGAGAGAGAATAGAAGCTATCTTCACCTGAGAAGGAAAAGTGAATGTCGGTTTCTATGTTTCTAAAAACTTCCTAGGCTTTGTTTTATTTAACTTAAGCTTTAAGGTTACCTCAAGGCTCGGGGTGCCAAAAACATCCCCGAGGGCAAAATGGTAAATTTCCCCAATATTCCCTCCTAGACATTCTAACCTCAAATATATCTCCAAATATTTATTTCCATAACCCGATAAACACATAATACATCTAATACCCAAAATACCCCTCGACTCGCCATGAGTCGGATTCTCAACCCCGTTGTGACTTTCTGGCTAACCGCTCTCTAGAACTGTCTCGGATTGTGCTACACAGATATATATATATATATATCACATACATACCATATTTATCACATTTAGGCCCTCAGCGGGCTAAAATCACAAACATACCCCTAATATCCATACGGGGCCCACATGCATATTTAATTCAACTAAACATGCATTTCTATTCACATAAATTCACATATTAACATATTAAATCATTTATTGCCCTCCGGGCACGCTAATCAAGGCCCTAAGCCCTATTATAAAATTTGGGTTGTTACATGTGACCACTTTATTGCTAACGTTAGCTTCTCCCTGGGTTAAGGCAAAGACTCTGGCAGGAACCATCTTATTGTCTCTTTTCTCTTCTTGCTTGAGCTGGGGACATTCTTTCTTTCGGTGACCTTTGTGACCACAGTTGTAGCATCCTTTGGTGTTTGCACGACACTCACCAGGATGTTTCTTTTGGAACTTAGCACATTGCGGGTATTCTATATAACCTGGCTTACTTCCTCCATTGTTTGTCCGTGCTTTTTTATCATTGTCGCATTGCTTGTTGTCAGGATGCCTTCTTTTCTAACCATTATTGTTGCTGGGCTGATGGTTGTTGTGGCTGTTGTTCCGACCATTCTGAGGTTGAATATACTGTTTAGGCTCAAGCTTACTAGTTTCCTCCATACTAACATTCGCCTGAAGCCTTTCTACTTCTGTAGCCATTTCTAGAATGTCGACATACGTAGTATTTCTAGGGTTTGCTAGCTTAACCCCTCGCTCAATATTTGGTCTATGTCCTCTAACGAACTTGGTAACCCTCAGAATGTTAGTTGGAACCAACTCTGGTGCAAACTTCTAATCGGTCGAACTGCCAAGCATACTCTGCTACCGTCAAGTTGCCCTGCTTTAGACTAGCGAACTCCTCGACCCTTGTAGTGATGACTGCCAAGTTGTAGTACTTTTTGTGGAATAGCTCTACAAATCTAGTCCATGTCATGGTGGTGATGTCGTGAGTCTGCTGAACTAAGTCCCACCATATTCTAGCATCTTTCTTAAGCAGAAACGAAACGCAGGATATGCGGTCTGCGTTGCTGAGATTCATGTTCGCTAGGATCGACTCTACATTTCTGAGCCACTCTTCCACCTCGAAGGGGTCTGTTGTCCCTTCAAAGTTTGGAGCGTGTTCCTTATGAAATCGCTCGTAGATTGGCTCCATGTACTGAGCAGGGTATGGGGCATAGTTCACCATTGGCCATCCCCCATACGGACCTACTTGATGGGGTACTTGAGCCATTTGCTGAGGCTGCGGTTGTGGCTGAGGCGAAGGCTGAGTTTGAGTCTGTGGCTGAGCCTGTTGTGTCTATTGCTACAACAATTCCTCTACTTGTTGTCAAAGTTAGACAATTTCTGCAGTGTTATCAACAGGCGGCGGTGGTGCACTTTGATTAGAAGCAGCATTGGTAGCACGTGCTCCCCTTCTATGAACTGGTGGGGCTTCATTAGTCTCAGGAGCGACGCTGGAGGCATTGACATTGGTGAATGCAGACCTTTTGAGGAACATCTTCAGCAGAGTTCTAACAGTCAAGAAAAACATGTTAGAACTTTCCCTAATAGGCTCTAAAACAAAACTTAATCTAAGCAAACATAACTCGGACCTATTAATTATGATTTCTTATGAGCAAAAATTATATAAGCCTTCTTTATCATTAGGGTGTGTTTCTATACTTAGAAAAATAAGCCATCTTTATTATTTTCTAAGTGTGTTTCTAATCATCCTATATGACTTAATTCTCAGGCTCGAAAGTTATCGTTGTTCCAAAGGTAACCATATTGAGGCTGGGATCAGTAAAATCGTTCCCACTACTATGGCCCCTATCTCTCAAAATAGAACTCGGTCCATGATTTGTATCCATCCTCTCCGAACTTGGTCATTATTTATTAAATTGATTATTTATTATGATTGTAAAAAAATCAAACTCATACATGTCATTCAAAAATAACAATGATATTTATTTGGAAAAAGGTTTTCACTAAGTACAATCATAAATGCAAAGATAATAAATAAAATAAATAAAGAAACTAATCTAATCTAAAAATCAGAATCTTGTACATCTGACCCTTCATCTCACATATGATCATATATCTCCTCATAATCATCATTATCGTGAGCCTTAAAATTTCCTTTAGGAAGATTCGTAAAGATTCTATTTTTTTTTTGCTCATTTGAGAATTGGAATTCCATCATAAAGGTGAACCTAAGTATGAGAAAATAATATCTCATAGATACTGGTAATTCATCTTCATCATCTATAGTCTCCCATATTTCTTCTAAAGCTGCAATTACAATAGGACAATCTTTAAAAAGGCTAATCACCAAAACATATTGCTCCGTTGCTCTCATCATGATTTGTTTAGTTGTTTGGAGGTGACCTATCTCATGGTGGAATAAGAGTAATCTCCGAGTGATTCTTTCTAGCACTCCTACTGTATTTCTTGGCTCTCTAATTCTTTTCAAGGCCTTAATGGCTCGGATATCCTCATAGGTTAAGGCTCCATCCATTCTAAACTGAAAACATAAGGTTAAGCACATAAACATAATAACTATAACATAAACACTTACCTTGGCGGTTAGATTAGGAGCTTGAAAGTGTGTATCAAGGAGAACTTCATGCAAATGGACCGTTTTCTTTGATACCAACTGTAATGACCCAACTATTTCTAAGACCTTGGACCATTAAAAACTACTAGACTTAGCTACTACTTTTAGAGAAAACATAAGAAATAATCATAACTTTATTAAAACTCTAAAATAATTATTTTATCAATAACATAAAATTATATATTAAAATGTAATATGGCATGGGTACCCCTTGTTTGTGAAACATAAAACATAAACGTCAATCAATTTTTCAAAAACTAAATGCGGAATTACAAAAGAAACATAATTTAAAAGACTAAACAAACGTCATCCTCGATCGACACGCAGTCCACTCCGTCCATATCCTTAACACACAAGCCAGGCTACCAAGAATCCTTCCGCCTCCATAACCACTTTCCTGCATCACACTAAAAATAAAGGAGTGAGCCTAATGCCCAGTAAGGAAAATCTACTAACAACATATATCATAAATCAAAAGCATAAGACTATATCATAACCACATACTATAAAACATATATCACAACTCTAACCCATGATCATGGAAAATATTAGGGTTTGCTATCTAAGCAACTATAAGCCCCAAGCAACATAAAACATTGGGGTTTGCTAGCTAAGCAACTATAAGCCTCAAGCGACATAAAAGCATTGAGGTTTGCTAAGAAACTATAAGCCCCAAGGAAAACAAGACATATTCATATATATCATAACATATAATAACATAAACATATTATAACATAACATATAAGCATATAAAATCTATCCTATTTTTCTTACCAAAAGCCGGGATATTTGGAAACAAGAACGAGATTTAGAAACTCCTATAAACCAACAATAGAAAAGGGTGAGAATCTTTAAGAATAAAGATGAAGATGGGAACTAAACCATCAAGAAGAAACTTACCAAGAAGGACCTTAAGTTTCAAGAACTTAAATACCTAATCAAGAATCAATAATAAGAGTTAGGATCTGAATAAAAGAAACTAAATAATTATAAAGAACTGGACTTAAGGAATAGGAATATCTTGTATGACGTTATGAATTGGTCTAAACCCCAATACCAAAAACACACTATTTCTCACTTCCCAAGTGTTTATAAAAGCTTAGAATAATAAAGCTTTAACCCAAAACCCAAGTGTATCTCTCTATAGTAACACTAGCACCTTGGAGGCTCTGATTTAATGCTTGAAGAATGATGAAAATGGCTAAGCACTAGGTCCTATTTATAGAGTCCAAGGAGTGAAACTAACCCCTTTTTATTTGAATATATAAATGATTATAAAATGAAAAAGATTTAAATTTTCGTTCAACTGCTGCCCAGAACTCGGTCAAAATTGTTCAAAGGTAGGTCTAAGTGGTTAAGGTTATTTTAAAATTTAAAAAAGTCAAACTTCCAAAACTATACCCATGGAGCCAATATATCGCCCACCCTAGGCGATATATCGCCTCCCTTAGTATTCCCAAGGCTTGTTCGATCATTCCTGCAAAGTCGACGTGTTTTCTGTTTCTTCCGTTAGGCGTTATATCGGCCCCCATGCTGCGATATATCGACATACGTAGATATATTAAACACGTATTTGCACTTTTTCAGCATAATTTGACTTCGATAAACAACTTTGGTTGAGTCATAATACGATCCTAACAGTTGCTGGAAGGTTCTAGAGCTTCTAGATCTTTCTTTTATTAAAACTATTCATCAAAATACTTAATTCCTTAATAATCATGATTATGACAAGTGTCATGCTCTTATAGGCTATATCTAAACCTTAGGTTATAATAATTAATATATCTTTGACCAGCAATATTAATCAAACCTTAGGTTATAATTAATATTCTTAAACTATAGGTTAAACTTATAAAATCCATAACTGTTGCTATGAGTTTCCAACTAAGTCCCGACTTGAACCAAAATCCACGGTAACTAACATACTACTAACTAATACTAACTACTACTACTACTACTACTACTACTACTACTACTACTACTACTACTACTACTACTACTACTACTACTACTACTACTACTACTACTACTACTACTACTACTACTACTACTATCTAACAAGGCTAAGAAAACATTCCGGGACTCTACAGAATTGAACATGGCTAGCGTTCTCTTCCGTGAAAATGATTGGTTGTTTTTCCAACCGGTGTTGTTTTGATAACCGCTGCTCCGTGACAAATTCCACACCGTTATGAGTTTTAGCTCATTTATATACCTTTTTTGGGCCTCGCTGCTCGTGCCTACTAAATGAATTTATTGGAGCCATTCTAGTTTCCCTCACCATTCCTTTCCCTCTTATTGTTTCCGGCCTCGTTATTTTGGGTAACAAGTTGAGTCATAGCTGCAACACCTGTCACCGCTCTAGCAGGTTAGATAAGGGCCTGACAAGTTCCTGCGACAACATATCATGCCTCTTCGAGGTCTATCTAATCATGAGCTTGGGCCAAGAACTCATCTACACTTTTAACTCCTTTTCGCTGGACTTCTTTCCATAGGTCGCCTCCCTCCTGGATTCCCGTCCTCATCTCCATGAGCTTTGAGCTATCATCAACGTCCCTAGCTTGTGTTGCAACATTGGTGAATCTGCTCAGACATGCTTTTAGGGATTCACTAGGTTGTTGTTTTACATTGGCCAACGAGTCGGCCTTTACACGAGCTTCTTGTGAAGCTCAGAATGCTCTCTTAAACTTGACAGACAACTCTTCCATGAGCTTATTGAATGTTTTTGTACTTTTTGTATCACTGTCTAGCAGGTCCAATCAGAGTCACGGGGAACAGGATACTTCTTAGATCGAACCCAACATTATGGGCCATCATCATTGTATTGAAATTCCCCAAGTGGTCGGATGGATCTATGTTTCCATCAAATGTTGGCATGTTCATAATCCTAAAGCCAATAGGATATGCATCGTCTACAATGTTTGGAGCTAAAGGTTTGAGCTCCTCATCAGAGTCACAACCATCAATCCCCTTTCTAGATAAAAGCTTCTTCATCTAGTCATCCATCAAGGCCAGTCACTCAAGGGTTAGGTCCTTGGTCTCTAGGTTAGCTGGGGGCTATTCAACAAATCCCATCCTATTGTATGCGTTTGATGGGTTGTTGGCTCAAGCTTGGTTAGGTGGGACATCCCCATTGTCGTGTATGATAGACAAACCTCCCTCGTGTCGGGTACATCTCATATCATCGTTGCGAGTTGGATACCTTCTTTACGAGTTCAAATGATCGCACAGATTGGGTTGTGGATCGTACCGAGGACTTTACGCTGAGCTAAGGTGATTTCTCAGGTCACTCTCAGACCTGCATCCACGCTGGCTTCCCGTCTAGTAACTTCCATTTGCAAAATTTACAACCCGTGACTGAGATCGAGGACCTAGATTCTCAGCACGTGCCCGTGGGGCATTAGTATCTACTGACGGGGGAGGATTTCTGTAATGCCCCAAAATCCATAATGCGAGTTAATGGCTGTATTAGTAGGCCGCGAGGGCCATAATTGTTTTATTATTCCATTAAATGATTATATGCATGTTTATGTGAGTTATATTATAATATGATGTTAAATGCATGCATGTGGGTCCACATTTGATTATAAGGATATTTTGGTAATTTGGCCTGTTGAGGGCATATTTGTATATTTTCGTGCATGTTGTGATTTATGGATGAGATCCCATTATTATGGGGATATATTCGAGCTATTAGGCATAAGACGGTCTTAGATTACAAATTAGCGGTTTTGTCATAATGGGGTCAATTATTGGGATATTGGATAATGAGAATGGTTATTTGATGATATATTGGGAGATATGGAGATCAGGAGGAAATTCTGGGAGTTTTGACTATTTTGTCCCCGGGGGTGTTTTCGGGACCTCGAGCATTAGGTTTTATTTGAGGTTAGTTAAGCTTGAAGTAGTCTGTCAGAAGAAAATCTTACGTTAAAACACTTTATCTCTCTCCCGTAAACCTTTGTGACTATTCGTGGCAATTTCGAAGAAATCTTGAGTTCTAGGAGTCAGAATCAAGCGAGGATCGAGGCATAGCGATCCTAGGAAAGATTAGAAGCTTCTTGACTGAAGGATTTGACGAGAAACAACCCAATCAAAGGTAATCCAAGCTTTAAGTTTTGAGTTTTAGAGTTTCTAAGCTTTGATTTGGATTTTGTGTGTCGATGAGTTTTGAGTTGTTTGAGCCTCAGGATTTGATGATTTTGGATCATTGGGATGTTTGGGAACTTTGATCTTATGATTTTGAGATGTTTAGGTATGTTTTTTGAAGGATTTAAAAGTGAGAAATCAGAGTTATGGAAGGTTTCCCAGGTGGGGCCGCGACCTTGTTCTTGGGCTCCGCGACCCAAGCTCGAAGTTGAAGATGGTCGGTTTTGTCTGTGCTAGGGGCCGCGGCACTGGTTATGGTGAAACGCGGCGCTTGCTCCTGGTTTGGCTGGGGGCCGCAGCTCATGAGGGTTTTTTTTAGGCCAAATGGGTGTTTTGATCACGAGAATTCAATTTTAGGCCTCGGGATCGTTCTTACTACCCGGATTAGTGGGATTCCATGTTCCGGAGGCTAGGTTTTGGTTCGAAAACCTTTGTTATTCATTTGATTTATGGAATCCCATATATGGTTATGGCTAGGTGACCGCTGAGGAACTAAAAGACAGATCGTTCTCAAGGGTCGTTCTTTTTACTAATTCTCGCTCGAATCAAAGGTAAGAAAACTACACCCCATATGTGACATGCATGGTTATTCATGAGGCATGTTGAATGTTTAAATGTGGACATGGGTTGAATATTGAATTCTTTGCAAATCTATTTCACTTGTGTATGGCACTGACTGAATAGTCAGAATTGGCAATGGTGTCAGTATCAACTGTGAAGCTGTGACTCATTAGTCAAGTTTGGCAGTGGTACTGAGCACTGGTCACATGGGATTGACTCATACGACAAGAACGGCCTTAGCGTGTTAAGGCGAGCCAATAAAAATTAGATCTAATCGACATCTGCATTGAATGACTCGAATGAGCATTAATGTTGGACTGACCTCAAGTTTGATGAATACTATAAGCACTTGTCTAGCTAAAGGCTAGTCATTTAGAGCCAGGGCCAGCAAGCCCCGGTGACTGTTTAGTCACTTGGTTATGGGTGTCGAGCCCCGTGTTACTTACCCATCAGTCACTCATCTGTTTAAGCTAGTGACTTACCCATCAGTCAATCATCTGTTTAAGCTAGTGACTTACCCATCAGTCACTCATTTGTTTAAGCTAGTGACTTGCTCATCAGTCACTCATTATGGTTTACCATAACCTTAAGTGTTAAATCACTCATCTGATTAAGAACTATAAGCTCCTTCATGGTTAATATAACCACGAAGTGATATTCACTCATCTATTCAGAGTTATAAGCTCTGTATGATTATCATGATCATCATTTGATACTATATACTTGCATTATTGTGTTTTCTTGCTGGGCTTTGGCTCATGGGTGCTATGTGGTGCAAGTAAAGGGAAAGAAAAGTTCACCCAGTCTTGAGTGGAGAGCTTAGGTGGTGCTGTGTACATATGTGGCCGTTTGACCACCACGACCAAGGAGTTCTCAGGGGAACTAGGGGGTTTACCCTATTTTTGCCGCTTAGATCGGCGGGTTGTAAATTTTCAAACTGTAATGACCATTTTGCATTGTAAATAGATTGTAAACGTTTTTTATGGGCCCATGAACAATTTTATGTTTTAAATAAAATATATCATTTCCTTTTGATTGGTTTTCTACCTTACCCTATTAATAACACCTAGAAGCACATTTTTAACCAAAGAACTCGGGTAGCGAGTTAAATTCACGGTTCAATGCTCACCGTAACGGTCTTGGGGTAACCAAGGCATTAGAATTTCTCCTACTATTCCCACGAGCTAGAGCATCTTGTTGTGGGCGTAGTGATGTAGGATGTCTAACCGGCGATGGTGGATGTCTTATTGGTGAGGCTATCCTTGTTCCATTAGAACAAACTGAATTTTCCCGCCTTGTCTCTACCCCAATGTCACGAGTTCATTATGCTTGGGGTTTTGCTCACGGCATAGGTGGATTCGATGGGGCATTTTTTCTTCATGAACTTGTCCCAGCTCACCCTGGCAGGTTGTTGTGAGCTTTCCCTGGAATCTGTGCGGAAGGCACGGAGCTGGGAGTCGCAGTTCTGATCGACCAACTGACATGCTGATGATGATTCCTGTGATGACTAGTGGGTTGAACTCTTCGGTGGTTTCGCTCTAAAGGGCAGTCCTGATAGAATGACTGGGTTTTGATCAGTTATCCCTGTGGGACTTATGAGACCCACTTTGCCTTTTTCCGACATTGACGTCGGTTGTAAGAGGGGGTAACTGAGCCAGGACCTCCTTGATCTATCTATTTTCCCAAGCGAGATGGCTCCTTAATTGGGCATTCTCCATCTCAACAACATTTAAATATCTTAGATTAGGATTTGGTGGGAGTGACGCCGAACTCCCAACGTTTTCTTGTCCCACCGGTTGTTTCCCAAGACATTCCTTAACATCTGGGCCTCTTTCAATGGGAATAGCAGTATGATGGGCCTCCCTCCCACCAAGCTACTCCATTTCATTGTCATGCATCAATCGAGTAAGCACAATGATGAATGTTGAATGAAACTTATAAAGCACTAATTTCCTATCAACGAAAGCACCAAACTGTTGACGCGGTTTTCGGTCAACAATATATTGAGAAATCTAACAAGGATATTAATGCTTATTTGTAAGATAATAAGAACCCTTTCGTACACATACAACTTTTATGTGGTTCAGTGGTTAAAATCCACATAGTCCACGAGATAGTATTATTGCTTTTCTCTCACAATTTTTGCAGAGTTTAGGTAATATAAAAAGGTAGTCCCCTTCCTTTTCCAATATCCCTGATATAATAGGGAAATTTCCTGGACAGGTTTGGGTAACCATGTGAATAAATATGGTATACATTTAATACAGATTATTCCTATTTACATTGGGATATGATTTGATAACAGAATAGAATATACTCCTGCTATCTCGGATAATAAATGATAAATATGCAATACATCCTGGGCATTAATGAGCGTATAAAGAGCCTCCGAGTCTCTTGGGATCCCTCACTATGTGTTCTAACAAGATTTCCATGAGTTGAATATCTTCATCGAGTTGAGGAATCAAGGTTATCCGGACCTTAGCTCGACTTAAGTTTAGTGCGCCCAAAGGAGGATTTGGCCACTATAGGTCTCAAGTTGGATTGTTATCCTAAGAGGCAGCCTGATACTAACATGAATGTCGTACTGCCAAGTCTCAACTTGAGCTGCTCGCATCATTATTAACTAGAGGTTCTGCTTGACTGCTTTCTCACATATTCATCTGCCAGCTGTAACCCTAGCTGAGTGATTAAACTCGTGCTAATTTTTAGGGTACAACAATATTCATTTTTTTTTTAATTTTGTACCTTTTTTTTGGGCTTTTTCATTGTATCAGTTTCATTGTTTATGCGTTCTTTAATGATTGGTATTTTGAAATTAATATGTTTTGCGAATTGTTGTTTTTGTATTGTTTCCTTGTTGTCTTGTTAAATGTGAGTTCGTCTGTATGTTGTACCTTTGTTTTTTTTATTGTAGATTTCGTTATGTTAACTGATGTATGATTAATTATTAATATATTTTTTGGATTTTTTTATTTATTTTTAAGCCATTAATCTTATTTCTGTTTGTTTTTTGTTGCAGGTTTGGGATTATAAGATCAGACCAAGTCGATTCTTTTTTTCAAGGGTTGTTCTTAGTTCTTGTTATGAAGTTATTAAGGATCTTAATAATTATTTTAGTGATAAGTAGAAAGAGATGTTTTCTCAATCTTGTTTTGGTCGTTTTTTGAAAATTCTTGCATTTAGTACTCAGCCTCAAGTTGTTCATGGTTTGTTGATGAGGGAGGTTAAACAACCTAATGAGTGTGAGTTTTGGGTTATGGTTAGTGGTGTTAGATTGATGTTTAGTATTGAGGAGTTTTCCTAGATTGTAAAGTCCCAAATTACCTAATAAGGCTTAGGGTCTTGATCAGGGAGACATGATGACAAATTACATGATTATGTGATATATATGTGTATCATTAAATGGTTATGTAAGTTGTATTATAATCAAACTTGATATGCATATTTAGGTGTATTAAATATGCATGTGGGCCCATTTTTGATTAAAAAAGGGCAATTTTCATAATTTGACCCATTATGGGTATATTTTGCATATATGTGTGAGACCACATCAGTATGTGGATATATTTGGGTTACTCGACACGAGAGGATCCTAGGAGCAAGCTAGTGGGAAAGTCACAACGGGATTTATACTTGACTCGGAGTGAGTGAAGGGGTATATTGGGTATTTAGTACATTACCGGGTTATTGGGTAATGAGAATAAATATTTGAGGATATATTTGGAGTTAGTGAGATCAAGAGGGAATTAATGGGATTTTGACTATTTTACCCCCGGGTGTGTTTTTGGAACCCCAAGCCTTGGGTTTTACTTGAGGTTACTTAAGCTTAAGGTAATATGACAACAAATAAAAAGAACGTTCAATTCTCTCTCTCCCATTCTCTTTTTGGCATTCAATAGCATTTTTTAAGGAAACTCGAGTTTTAGGACTCGGATTCAAGCAAGGTTAGAGTCATATCGATTCTAAGGGATATTAGAAGCTTGATAGCTAGAGTATTTAGTTGGGAAACTACGTAATCAGAGGTAATCCAAGCTTTAAGTTATGAGTTTCTTATGTTTGATTGGATTTTTGTGTTTTGATGAGCCTTTTATTGGATTGTAACTTGGGTTTGATGGTTTTGGGCTGCTGAGTTATTTGGGAACTTTGTTTATGGGATTTGGCTATGTTTGGATAGGTTTATGGAGGGATTTGGCAAGGGGAAAGTGAAGAAAAATCTGGGTTTTCATGTCAAGTAGCGACCGTGTTCTTGGGGCTCCGCGACTCAAATCGGTCAAAGGAGAAGTAGGTGCCAATGGGCTTTTGGCACTGCAGCGCTAATGCAGGCAGAGAAGTGGCTAATTCCTTTGACTTGAGTGAGCTGTGGCTCAAATGTTTGGGGGCCGAGGCGCTTAAGGGATTTTTGGCCTTGGGGAGGATTTGAGTGCGAGAACTCAAACTTACTTTCTCGGGATCGATCCTACTACCCGATTTAATAGGATTTGATGTCCCGATGGCTAGGACTCAGGCCGGAAGCCTGTGTTTACTTGTTATTGATGGAATTCTATATTATGGTTGTGACTAGGTTATTGGTAGGGGTTCGGAACTGGGATCGTGCTCGAGGGTCGTTCATTAGTAACCTATACTTGGACCAAAGGTAAGAAAACTGCACCTAGTATGTGATACTTGTGATTATGGCTTGGCCCAAATTATTGAACATGAATATGAATAAGGCATGAATGCTTGAGAATGTGCATGATTATGATTATGCTTGTGATTGTTGATTAAGAATGTTGAATGCTTTGTACTTGGATATTTGATATATGATATGTGCTGGTTTGCATTATCTAATTGAGGAAGGCTTGACATATTAGTCAAGGACGATAATAGTGCCGAGCTCTGGAAAAAAGCATTGACTTATTAGTTAAGGGTGGCAAAAATGCGTTGAGTGCTGGTCATTTTGGTTAAGTTAACTAGGAGTGCATCATACGCTTGTTCGACCCAATGGTCGTGGAAAACTCATCGCCTGGTACGCTGGGCCAGCTCCAAGGCTGGTTATATAGAGGATAGGGCAATGGGCCCCAAGGTGACTTATTAGTCCCATATACTAGGGTTCAGTCCCAACATTGAGTTATTAGTCAAGGATGGCCTTAGCACATTGAGTGCTTGTCGTAAAGCATTGGCTTATTAGTTAAGGACGACCTTAGGACGTTGAATGTTGGTCGAAAAGCATTGAATTATGAGTTAAGGACGAAAATAGCGCACTGAGCACTGGTCGATATGGTTATGTCTAACCAGAAGCGCATCATATCCTTGATCGACCTATTAGTCGGGGGAAAAACTCTGAGCCAGGTACGCTAGGCCAGATCCAAGGCTGGTTATGCAGAGGACAGGGTAAAGGGCCCAGTGGGTGACTCATTAGTCCCATATTCTAGAGTGTTGAGCTGGTAAGATTTATTAGTCATGTGTTTGGGCATTGAGCCCTAGTATGATTCCATAATCATGTATTTTAGGCATTTGACCCCGATATGATTCATTGATTGTTATCTTGGGCTATTGGCCTATATGACGTTGAAGTCATTTATATGGATGATATGCATGCATGAGTAGGGTTATTACTGCTAGGCATGCTTATTATGATTTGGATATATGTTATTACCTGCTTATGGGCATGTTTTTTTTTCCTTGCTAAGACCTGGCTCACAGGTGATATATGGTGCAGGTAAAGGTAAAAGAAAGCTAGATCATCCTTGAGTTGGAGAGCTTAGGTGACGATGTGCACATATGTGGCTGCTCGACCACCAGGTCCGAGAGTTTAAAGAGGAATTAGGGTCAAACCCTATTTTTCCACTTAGGTCGGCTGATTGTAACTTTTCCATTGTAATTAACCTTTTAAATGTATTTTGGGATCCCATGTATGAGGTAAACGTTTTGATGAAACAATGGTACCTTTGACCAAAATTTTTAACCCTAAACCATTAATCATGTTTAGTTACACGATTATGGCCAAATGACTTGTTTAGCAAATTTAGCACTATTTAAAATACACAGTGTAACGGTCCCTAAGTAGTAGGGCATTACATAGATGCTCTTAGGTACCACTTGCAATTTTCATCCAAACACACAATAATGTACTCTCTTGTGCATGCTTTTCGTACCTTGTATTGGAAGTGATTTCTAATTTTCAAGTAGCTGAGAACAATCATTAGTGTTGCTTTATCTTTGTATATTTGGCTGGTTTCAACTTCTTGATGTTGAGGGTCGGTTATCACCAGAGCATCTAGAGTGTCGACTTGAGATTCTTTATGCTGGTTGTTTTCGAGTTGCTCTATCATTTCATGAAAGAGTATTTTCGCATAGTCGATGATGTCAAACATCTCAGTGTATTCTTCTATGGTTTTTTGGGGTTGTTCTATTGTTGATTCAACTGTTTGTGGACCATTTTCAATCAGTGGCATGTCTTTTGTTATTTTAGATTCCTTATGGTTGAAAATGGTAGGTTTGATGTTGTTTCCATATTTTCCACTGTGTTGCCACATAAGGGATACTTTGTGACATTTGCTTATTTGATTTTGTGCTGCATGTTAAATTTGAGAGTATCATCATCAAATATTTTTAGTGCTGGGTAACCTTCTTTCACTTGATAATGCAGTTAAATTTCTGTTGTTTCTGGATTGTTTTGTAGTTGCTGACATAGTTTATGAACAAGATCCTTATATCCACAGTCTTTTTCTATTAATTATCCACTTGCTTCAAAATCAACATAATTCTTGTTGTTATTGTTGGGAAATCTTATACAGGATCTTACATATTTTCATGTAAATCTTATATTAAACAAATTAATATAAGACAACATAAAACATGTTTCTATAATTGAATTTAAACAGAGATAATGATAAGAACACTTACATTATACGCAGCCAAATGTATTAGTCCTCCCTTCAGTTTCTCTAACCCTTGAATCCTTTCTGTCGTATGGTATCACCAAGAAACTAAATCGATCTTCAAATTTCTTCACAGCGTTCCAAAGTATCCTTAGAATCACCTAGACTAGAGTGGGAAATTCTCAACACATGATATAGAAACAAAGACAAGAAGAATATAAGAGAATATTGAGGCTTAGAAAAGGGCTTATGCTATAGAGAGAATCTAAAACCTAAAGCATCAAGAATAGATCTTCTAATCTTCTGTCAAATAGTCTTTCAATAATCTAATTTCAACTCTCACTTAGCATTCCTTTTATAGGCTCAATTAGGTCATTTATTTTATTTAAAAAATTAATAAAATAATAGATAATATCAACCATTAGGTCGAAATTCTTATGGGCTTTAGGCCCGTGAAATTTCCAATTTAATTATAAGTACATTGGACTAAGAATCAAGACCTGTATTATTTTCTATTGATTTAATTAATTAAATAATTATTTATATCCTTTATCAAATTAATTATTCATAATTTGAACCTTAATTCAAACTTATTTAATAATTTAGACACCAATTTGTCTTAATTAATAAATCTGTCCTAAAACCTCTTTTATTCTCTAAATTGTATAACTCAGTGAAACTATCCAAAATTGATCTGATCAACTTTGATAATTCTAATTGATAATTAAATAAATTAATTAAGACTATCTAGATGATTTTATCCATGGTACAGTGGGGACCATGGGTCTATGAAATCAAGCTCCAATAAGTTATCATAAATTTAACAAATAAATTTACTAACTTATTAATTCCTCGTGACTCCACTAAAGACTCAGAATTGCACTCTTGAATTCATAGAACACTCTATAACAAATATAGATACATTATTAATTATCCATTGTTACAACCATAATTGCCACTCAATCCTCTGTAGAAAGTCTACAACGAGATGGGACTAAAATACTGTTTTACCCCTCATTTTATTTTATCCATAAAATATTAGTACCTTGTAAATGATATTTTAGTAAACTAATATTAATTAGAGAGACATTATTTATATTTAGGACATAAATAACAGCAGAAGTAAACTAATATTAGTTATATAAAGAAAGAAAGAAAAAAAGAAAATGTTACTTTATCAGTAAAGAGACATTATTTATATTTAGGACATAAATAACAGCAGAAGTAAAAAGTAAAAAAGAACAAGTACCCTACCTTCTACAACCCAGACTCATGGTCCTAATATCATGCCATGATCACAACTATATAGATAACAAGAATATGTGTACTTTCCTCCTGGTCCATGTTAAGATCAATTAAAATCTTTCTCAGCCATAAAGCTTGATTAATAGCAGTTGTTGCAGCAACAAATTCTGCTTTAGCAGTGGATTGATCAAGCAACCAATCTTCTCAGTTCCATCTTCCTTAAATAGCTTCTCCCTTGAGTTCATTGGAGTGCTCATGTCTTTGCATTCTTCAAATTCAAACTTTTTCAGAATCTCCTTAGCATATTTCTTCTGACATAAGAAGACTTCATAGTCATTTTGTTTAATTTCCATTCCAAGAAAATAGGTCATCAATTCAAGATCTGTCATCTCAAAAAACTCCATCATTTCTTGCTTGAACTTCTCCACAACACTCGATTTGTTTCATTGCCAATAGATTAATTTAATTTTTTTATTGTTATTTTTTTTAATTACAATATTCATTTTTCAACTTGTTTAAATAAATTAATGAATAGATAGCAAAGTTCTAGTAATACATATCAATTAATGTTTGGTGTTCATATGTTGATTTAAGAATATAATATATATATAAATATATTTATACCATGTTTTTTGTTATTTAATATTAAAAAACAAAATGACGGCTGTTAGCTAAACCAGCATCATTTCCTTGGTTAAAGCCAACTTGGAAAAAAAAATAGTACATAATTAAAAGTTGATATTTTTCTTTTTCATTTTTAGCAAAACCTCCCTAATATCAAAAACCTTAAAAATTAAATAGTTAAAACAAGGCAAAAATTACAAAATCTGTAAAAGGGAAAAATAGAGCAATATAGTCTTCCTAAGATCTTCTTACCAACTCAGGGCCTAATTAATATTATAAGGAGAACCTTAAATTATGTTACTTTTTCACAACCTGTCTTGATGAGTTCATAAATCCTAGAATCTCTTCTGTGTACCATGCTGATCATAACCTCAATTTATAACAAAAACTAATAATATCTCTTTGCGCTTTTTGATTTGGTTGTCGATCAAATTCAACATATTTCTAGCTAAATATCTTGTGTAGTAGTATTTAGACCATTTTATACATTATTGTTATTATATTTGGTTGCTTTTTTTTTATTGTCATATTTAATTTTATTAATGTATGAAAAAATTTAAAAAATTGGACTTTTATTTTATTATTTTTATGATTGATTTAACTTTTAACCTTTTGCTTGTGATTTTCTTGGTGAAGTTATGTAAATCTTTTGTAGAAAATCGAGATAGAGCTATTTTGTATTTTTGTTTAGGTGTGTTAAAATGGAAGTGAGCTACTATTCGATGTGTACCTTTTAGGTTTATAAACAATTCAATTGTATTTTGGTTGATACAATTATGCATTTACCATTACATAGTCTTTTCAAAGTTTTGCTTTTTTGTTGGTTACCATTTCATGTTCATTCCACTCGGGTAATTATGATACTAATTATGTGAAAATGATAAAATTTAAAACATATACTTTTCAATATAAAATCATTTACTGTTGCTGAATTTTTTTTATTGATATATTGTTAGAGTGTCAAGAACCACACATTTGGCTTCAAATGCAAAATATTAGATTGGATTGGATCTGGAGAAATTATTACAAAAGACTATTTTATTTCAAGAGACCCAAAGGATGAGGTTCGCCATGTTACTCTTGGGCCTAGTGCTATGAAAGTGGTGATAGATCTTGTGAGAAAGAATGATGCATTTTTGTGGAGGCCTTCAATAGTTATGTCTACTATAGAAGATGTTATAGGTAGTATAATTGCATGACTAGCTGATGGAGTCATAATTAGGTAATTAACTTTTTTTTATGTACTCTTTTAGTTTACTATTAACTTTAAGTTGAAGCATTAATTATTTAAATTTTGTTGTAGCTAAGCAAATGGACTCACAACAAAGACAAGTGCACAAAGGATGATGAATTGAAGGATGGAGCAAGTTTCATGCATAGTTTACTTTTGTGTATCTTGTAATGTTTTTGTTTTTCATTTTTGAAGTAAAAAATGTTGAACATTATAAAAATCTATTATGTTATGCTTTCAAACTTAAGTTAGAACTAAGATCTCATGAAGTAGACACATTCATGATTTGAATTAGTTATTGTTTAATGTAATACTTATGGTTTGTCATTCTATTGAGAATTACATTTTATGATTAATTTTGATTTTTTTTTATCAAAATACAATAATGAAAATCTTTTAATTAAAAAAAAACTTATAAGTATCCTTGTCACAATAAAAAACCTTAATATGTTATGATTTAGAAACATATTATAAGCATAACAAATTGTTATGATTTATATAATATAACAAACTAAAAACGCTATCAAAATAATCAAATGTAACAGTTGAAAAGTGTTATGCAAAAAGTATAAGATTAAACTTCAAATTTATAATCAAATACTCTAACTAAATGTTATTATTTGAATATTATAGCAACTAAAAATGTGTTATTGAATAGTTTAAGATAACATCGGACATAACAATTGAATACTGTTATAGAAAAGACATGACTTTTAATAACAGGGACTATGTTAGCGTTTTCAGAAGCATTATCAATACTCCCGGTTAGCAGTTTTTAAGTGTTATGAATACTGTTTTTTCTTGTAGTGAACTCAGAATTTTAAAGGAGAAAGTAGTGATATTTTCTGACAGCCAATCATCCATACACCTTTGTAAAAACCCTGTATATCATGAGAGGTCTAAACATATAGATGTTAGACTATTTTGGATAAAAAATAAGATAGAAGAAGGGGTTATAGAATTGGAAAATGTTCCAAGTGATGAAAACCTTGCTGATGCAGGAACAAAGGTGTTAACTAAGAATAAGTTTCAACATTGTTTGAAACTTATGAATATGGGAAATGGATGAAATTTATGGCTATCCTTCATGATGAGTTCCAGATCAGTTTATGGGAATTAAGGTGGAAAATTATAGAAATGTAATTCCCACAAAATTGATGTGTTGGTTCAATTTTATTACTAAACCTTTTATTCTGTTGCAATTATTTTGAAAGACGATAACTTTCTTTTATAACAGAAAATATGTCTGCTGCATCTTTAAACTTCAGCAACTTGGCTATATATACTGATTTTTTAGTGTTAAAGACATGAGGGATACAAGAAATAATTAGATTTGAAAAATTAGAGAGAGAAACTCTGGGTTTAGAGAGAACAACTCTGGGAAACACTTTTGAGTGAATTGTATGGGAAGTGAGAGAGAATTTTAGTTCTTGAATATGAGTTTGTTCATGAACTATATGTAAAAGGGTCTCTTATATAGCTTAAAAGTTGATTCACCTTTAGTGAAGCTGTAAAAGAAGATCAATGTGTTATAGAATTATTTCTAGAGTGGAACCTCATCGGAGGAAACTGGAGTAGGCCCATTTCTTTGTGGCCGACCAGTATAACTTCTTTCTTTTCTTCCCCTTTAATTCTTTTTCAGATTATTTGTGTTTGTTGGTTTTATTTTCTTTTTTTACTGCCATTTAGTTTTAGTTTTAATAATTGAACACCAAGTGTTTGATCATATGTCTCTTTACAAGTTTTGTTGAGTTTTTGTTGCGAGATTACAACAATATAAGATTTGGAAACATTGGTTTTTCTTGTCAAAATATCAACAGTTTGCTGGCCTGACGAAACAAAAGATAGATTTTCCCTTCTTCAAGATTTCGTTGATTGTCTTAATGGAAAAAAATAATTCATTTTTTGTTCTCAAACAAAAAAGATGAACTCTTTCTCAGCAAGTCTGTTGCCGTGTGTTTCTGCCTCTCTTCATTCTTGTGGCACCAGCATATGCGAGGCTTAGAAACGATCCTAGTGCAGTGAGGAATAAGATGTAGAGTTGCGAAAAAGATCTTTCTTTTACAACTCCAAGAGAAAACATTGTGTGTTCCTTCAAATCAACATATCTGATGATCAAGACCAATTTTGTGGCGAGGTTGTATTTCTTAGCGAGGATATGAGTGATCAAGGAGGAGGATTATCAAGCAGTCATGGTCAGAATCTTCGTTAAGTAATGACTTTCGTGAGGAAATTGTAGATGGTTTATTGTTCGACGTCTGCTCGTTCTCACAGGGTTTGGAGTCTCGACGATTATCATTTCCTTCCTTACATTTTTGGATTGTCTCAATTGATTGACCGCAAGTACACGAAGCCCAAGTCGATTCATAATAGTGATTGATGGTGGTTCGTCCACGATGGCGGTCGTCTTGGCTTGCAGATGTGGTAAGAGATGCAATTCTTGTGCTTTCTACGGTGAAGAGCAGTGTATATATATATATATAGAGAGAGAGAGAGAGAGAGAGAGAGAGAATAAAAACACAACAACAAGAGGTTGAAGAATATCATTGAGTTGACTTTCTTGAAGAAAAGGCTTTCATTGTTTGAGAATGGTCGTCCACATTTGTTTTACACCATATAAAGAGTGCAACCCAAAAATTACAATTTTCCTAGATAAGTTTTCTTTTTCTTTTTCAAATGAGAGTTTAATTTAATTTATTTACTTAATAATTTCGATTTCATTGAGAGTCGATTTAGAAATGTTTTCCATGAGTTTACCAAAAAACTTTGCTGATTGAAGTTTCACTTATTTTAGTATTTTTATTTTAGTTTGATATCTTTATTAGAAACTGCTGACCAGTTACAAATTTGAAATATAAACGGTTTCCTTTATATTAGTGAATTTTTTTATTATTTAATTATTTTTGAATAAAATATGATTTAATTGGCTTATTTTATTATTATTTTAGAAAACATATTTCCATTTTATCTGCATCCTTACCGTTGGTAAATTTTTTATTTTATTAGATATATCTCTATATGTTCATTCAATTTATATTTCTATGTATATGCGTGGTTTTAAAAATATGAGCAAGATGATTGATTTCTAGGTTATATATTATAGTTTCGTTTTAAATCCACTTGTTGGAAAAATTTGTTCCAGTAGCAGTCATAGAGGTTTTTAGTTATTTTGATTTGTTAATATTTGATTTGTTATTGTTTATTTGAATTTCAAATAAGTGACTTTTTAAAAAAAAAAAATTATATCTATATATTTATATAAAGGAGAGCCCAAGGAGGTGATATAACACTCATTTTTAAAATTTTACAAAAACATAGAATTTACTTAGCTTCTAACAGATATAGAACAGCTAAAGATCAAATGTACATTCAGTATCTCCTTTGTAATTAGCTGTCTGGTTTGACCAGCTTCTGTCGGTTCAGCTTATGTAGCTGAAGTTTGTTTGTAATTTGTTTGTTCTCTTGTTCAATGAAGTTTCCATTCTTCTTGATAATTTTTTTTTTTTTATAAAAACGCAAAGAGCATTTTTTTAGTCTTCTTTTTAAAGTTTATGATTATTAATTAATAATTAAAGAAAAATATCTAATTTTAAAAAAAATAAAAAATAAATCTTAACAACATTTATAATTTAAATTTAAATTTAATTTATTTAAACGATATATAATTTAAATTCTGTAGCGCCCCAAATTACCTAATAAGGCTTAGAGCATTGTTGGAAATTATGTGTTTATGTGATATATATGTATATCATTATATGATTATGTGAGTTATATTATAATATGACTTGATATGTATGTTTAGGTGTATTAAACATGCATGTGGTCCCGTTTCTGATAAAAATGACAATTTTCGTAATTTGGCCCATTATGGGTATATTTGACATATATGTGATATATGTGTGAGACCACATCATTATGTGGATATATTTGAGTTACTCGGCACGAGACGATCTTATGGAGCTAGTTAGCGGGAAAGTCACAACGAGACATATACTTGACTCGGGGTGAGTCAAGGGGTATTTTGGGTATTTAGTACATTACCAGGATATTTGGTAGTGGGAATAAATATTTGAGGATATATTTGGAGTTAGTGAGATTATGAGGGAGTTCTGGGAATTTTGACTATTTTACCCTTGCGGTCGTTTTTGGGGTACCCCGAGCCTTGAGATTTGCTTAAGGTTTCTTAAGCTCGAAGTAACCTGACAGAAACAGAAAAACGTTCAAACTCTCTCTCTCGCTCTCTGTGTGTGTGTCTCTCTCTCCCATTCTCCTTTTTGACACTCGATAGCATTTTCGAAGGAAACTCGAGTTTTGGGGCTCAGATTCAAGCAAGGTTAGAGTCATAACAATTCTAGGGAAGATTAGAAGTTGATAGTCGGAGGATTTAGCTGGGAAACTATTAATCAGAGGTAATACACGCTTTAAGTTCTGAGTTTTGAGTTTCTTAAGTTTGATTGGATTTTTGTGTTTTGATGAGATTTTGATTCATTTGTAATTCAGGTTTTGTTGCCTGGGATGTACTGATGATGTTATGGGATTGAATTACGAGCTTGGGTACTGTTTGGATAGGATTTTGGAGGGATTTGACTTGAGGAAAACAGAGAAAAATTAGAGTTTTCATGTCGAGTCGCGACCCTATTCTTGAGGCGCCACGACTCAACTTGGACGAAGAAGAAGCAGGTGCCTCTAGGATATTGGTTTAGTGCAGCAAGTCCAAGCAGGGATGAGGCTTGGGCCTCTGACTTGAGCGGGTCGCGACTCAAATGCTTGGGGGTCATGACGCTTAAGGGATTTTGGGCCTTGGGGAGGTTTTGAGTGCAGGAACTCAAACCTTAGGTCTTAGGATCAATCCTACTACCCGGTTTAGTAGGATTCAATGTCTCGGAGGCTAGGACTCAGTCCGGAAGCCTTTGCTTGCTCGTTATTGATGGGATTCTATACTTGGTAGTGACTAGGTTATCGCTAGGGGCTCGGAATCAGGATTGTGCTTTAGGGTTGTACATTCGTAACCTGTACTTGGACCAATGGCAAGAAAACTACACCTAGTATATGATACATGTGTTTATGGCTTGGCTCGAATGGTTAAACATGAATATGAATAGGGCATGAACACATGAGAATGTGCATGATTATGATTATGCTTGTGATTGTTGATTAAGCATGTTGAATGCTTTGTATTTGGATATTTGATATATGATATATGCTTGTCTGCATTATCTTATTGAGAAATGATTGACTTATGAGTCAAGGCCGGCAATAGCGCGCTGAGCGCTAGTCAAAAAGCATTGACTTATAAGTCAAGGGCGGTAATAGCGCGTTGAGCGCTGATTGTTTTGGTTAGGCTAACCAGGAGGGAATCATACGCTTATCAGACCTAATGGTCGTGGAAAATTCAGCGCTAGGTACGCTGGGCCAGCTTTAAGGCTTGTTATATAGAGGATAGAGTAATGGGCCCCGGAGTGACTTATTAATCCCATATCCTAGGGATAGGCCTTGGACTTAGCTTATGAGTCAAGAACGACATTAGCACACTAAGTGCTAGTCGTAAAGCATTGACTTATGACTTGTCACATCCATTAGTGCCTTTTCGAAAAAAGTAACTAATCATGTCGTTGCAGTTTCCCAAAAACATTTTGACAGCTAACACGTTTCCCCACGTTTCGAAAATTCACCCCCATCATTACCTCTTTTACAGTGCCACGATCAATATAAATAACCCATTTTCCCCACTATTCACTTTTTACCAATCTTCATTTTCTCAAGAACTGAGAAGAAAAAAACAAGAAAAACTCATAATTTTTTTTCGAACCAAGGCGTGTTTGTCCTGACTTTGCTTCGATCTTCTATTCAAGTAAGTTTCCCAATCTTCCTTATTTCTGATATGCCATGCAACGTCTACTTCTCTGGTTTTCTGATATTCAGTGCTTTGAGTTTATGAATGTTCTTGAGAAAAATTAGCTTTGGGGTAATTAGGCTCGTAGATAGTAACATGATAGGATAGGGAAAAAACACTAAATGAGCCTTAGGAATTGGCTTGGGAGTTAGGATTACTAATTTAGGGCGCAAAATCGAAGTAAATATTCGATTTTCATACACTTGGAAAAATCTGGGTTTTTCCTGCCTTTTCTCAGACTCGAAAAGTTTCCCTAAAATACTTTTCACTTTTGCTTTTTAATCCGTTTTCCCAATCTGTTCGCATGTTTTTAGTGTTTACGTTAGAATACTGCTGGTCGTATAAAAGCTTAACTTTTATACACAAGCAATGTTATCCCAACGTTTCCACTTCTTCTGTCTGTTGGTCATAGATTCTCATCTCCCCTTCTCTGTTTGCAGATTTTCATGCACGATCCGTGGGGAGGTGAGAGGCCGATTGACGATGACTTGCTCACGCTACTGTTCGATGATCAAGAACAGCCTTCACTGCCATTTTCAAAAGTTCCTTTTTCACAAAACAACCCAGTGACCAGACCTCGGCCTAGTTCACCAAACATGGGTCGCATAAAATCGATTGCTCAAAGGAAGAAGAAATCAGCCAACCCTTCTGCTAATCAGCCTGCCCCTCGCACTGAGGTTCCTTCTACCAACCCCCAGCCCATAAATACTTCACCACCAGAATTTCAACCTAAAGCCCGACCTCACAATGGCCTTAGGCCAGAGGTAGAATGGTATGTAGTGCCTCCTAGCATCCTTTCAGTAGGATGGTAAACAACTATCTTAGGAAGTATTGTCTTCTTGGGATAACCCTCATAAAACCTTTACCCGACCAGCGGGCAAATGTGCCTAGGGGCGCCTTTAGCGCCTGGTCAAGGTATTACATCGAGGCAGGGGCAACCTTGCCTTTGCATCAGTTCTTCCAAGGGGTGGCCAATTATTTTGAGGTCGCTCCTTTTCAAATCACCCCCAACGGATATATAGTACTTTCTGCACTCTATATCCTCTATAACCACAAGAAGTGGCCCGTACCAACGCCACATGAGATCAACTACCTGTTTGATCTCAAGTCTAACCCCAACCATAACAACATGGGGTTCTTCCACTTCTACCACCAGGAGTCCACTCGCACCTTCTTGAGCGACATCACCCACAAGTCTAATGTAGGGAAGTACTTTCACGAGAACTTTCTTACAACAGACCTGGCCCCTGACAACCTGGCCTTCACCCGAGGAGGTAAATATCTTGCTCATTGGTCGCTTGATTTCTTTTAGCTTCTCTATACATTCTTTAGAACTTTGGTGTTGTTTAGGTCCATGGTATCGACCAGACCCTACTCCAGAAATGGAGATAAGGGCAGCAACCCTAGCCAGCATGACGGACATTGAGAAGAGTGTTAAAGAGCTGGTCATGGAGAGCAACCTAAGGGTGGTCGACCTTCTTGCACCTCACCAGGATGTGAGGGAGTCAATAGCTGGGAGTGCTACTGGAGGAGTTATCCCCGAGCAGCACCAAGATGTGTCATAGCCCCCGAGGAGGCAGGCTACAGGAGTGACCCTCAGGAAGGCTTCCAGCACTCCACAAGTAGCTGCTGTCCCTGCTCAACATGGGAAGGGCAAGCAGAAACTTCCTGAACACCCCAAGCCCATACTTGATTCCTCAGATGAGAACGATACTGACTTCTCACTCTTATACAGTTTTCCTATTCCCTGTCATTTATTTGACGGGGACGGCAACTTTAAATATGCGACTAGTTTAAATTCAGACTTCTTCAAGGCAGAGAGTGAGTGTAGCAGTAGTACAATAGATAATGTATTGACCAGTAATAATGGCTCGGGTATATTACTTAGAATTTTTCTTACTCTTATTTCCTTGCTTTAGTAAATACCTCAATTTATATTGCCTGATCATTTTTTTATATCATGCAGTCATGCCTTCTGACGACGCATTTGATCTGTATAGCCAGCCCAAAACTACTGCTCCTACGAGTAGGAAGAAGGAAAGCAGATGACACCCTAGGGAAGGTTGTAGCAACCCTTCCAAGGAAAGGGTGAGGACTCTCCTGCACCTGAACCTTCCAAGGAAACGACTCCTCCATCCTCCATCGACCAAACTCCTCCACCAGCTTCCATCAACCCAACTCCTCCTCCAGCACTCGCCGACCAGAATCCTCCTGATCAGACAGGAAATACTCAAGGAGAGGCCCTCATGGAGATAGCCTTTAACTCAGCCAACGACAAGCTGAAGAAGCTATCAAGGCATCGGCACAGCTGAGAAGCCATCAGCAACATTGGCTCCATGAAGGTCGACCAGATCTTCAACCGCAGGATGAACGAAATACTTAGTGTAAGTTGCCATTTTTGCTGTGTTTTAATTGTTTGCCTTGTTCTTTTATTTCTACTATCAAATTTATCTTTTCTCTGATCGCAAGGAGTTCTAACCCTGAGCACCGGTTGGCACCGCTCGGAGGCGATGGCTGCTGAATATGCCAAAGAGTTTGAGGAGAGACTTGGTGAGCAGCTCAAAGCAGCTGAGGCCAAACACGGCGAGCAGCTGAAGGCAGTCGAGGAGAAAAATGTCGAACAACTAAGAGCTACCGAGGAGAAGATTGCCAAACTGGGCGAGGAGCTAAAACACCATAAGAAGGCCCTGGTCAAAGTCACGGAGTCTAAAGAGAGGTACAAGGAGTCTTCATTGTTGAACTAGAAAGAGGCCTCCAAACTCCAGGACGAACTGGTTATCATCAGGAAAGAAACTACTTAGTTGGAGGAGCGAGTTCAATTGCTCGAAGAAACCAACGCCAATGACTTGGAGAGGTTCAGGGGAGAGACATTTAACTGCTTTTATATGTTCTGGAAAAATAACTACGAGGCAAACTTTTATCATTTACAAGAGTGTACGAAGTAGGTTGAGCAGACGAAGTGCGTTGCTCGTCTTGAAGAGGAGGCAGCTCAGGGATCCCCTGAGATTTCTTTGGCGATGGGCATTGAAGGCGTTGATGAGGGTTCTGATACCACAATCGACCAGCAGGCTCAGCAAGATCCTCCAGCTGTTCCTGCTACTTCTTAACTTTATTTATTTAATTTGTAAGTAGGACACACGAACCACGGTTTGTGATGTCAAGACTAATTAACAATTACATCCGAGCAGAAACTGCTCGCGGTGTAAATATTTTACTTCTTGATATTATAATATTTGCAATTTATTATAACATCTCTTCGCATGACTCAACTTAGCATAGCACTTTGTTTTGATTTAACAAAATTTAAACAAAATTTTGAAAAATACTCTAAGTACTGTAGTATGCTGTCCCTTATTTTGCTCGTGTGTTTACATATGCCTGTTGATATGCTTTGCTTGCTTAGTACCTTATATGCCCCCAAGTGATTGAGGAGCTTAAGGTCATTAGTCACTTGCCAAGACCAAGACCTGTTCGAACATTACTGCTCATAGAAATACTTATAAAATGTGATTATATAACAAAACAACACACGTAATGAGCAAATACTTGTAATAAATACAATAATTGGCTGCGCACAGTTCCTTCACGCTTGCTAATTTGTCCAAAGCATCAACGTTTGAGTTTTGGTCACGAGGTACTTGTTGGAGAGTATACTTTTCAAACCGTGCCAATAAATCCTCTGCCTTGTTCAAATAAGCAACCATCTTTAGACCCTGGCTTGATATTCTCCAGTGATTTGATTAACCACTAACTGGGAGTCACTATAGACTTCAAGTGAATTTATGTCCATATCCTTGGCTAATCTTAATCCTGCGAGCAGAGCTTTGTATTCGGCTTCGTTATTGGACGCTGTGAAGTCGAATTTGATTGCACAGTGAAATCGATGTCCTTCAGGCATGATTAAGATCAAACCTGCTCCAGCATTGTGGTCGTTGGAAGAGCCATCTATCAACAACTTCTAGGAAGGAGTTTGGTTTTGGAGTTCAGGTTCTTCGATCGGCTCGATATCCTAGAGCCCAGTAAACTCTGCGATAAAATCTGCTAGAGCTTGTCCCTTCATAGCTGCTCGTGGTGAGTAAGAAATATCAAACTGTCCAAGTTCAACTGCCCATTTCAACAATCGACCGATGGCTTCTGGTTTCTGCAGGACTTGCCGTAGTGGCTGGTCGGTGAGTACGACGATGGGGTGAGCTTGGAAGTACGGTCACAGCTTTCTGGAGGATAAAATCTAGCAATAGGCTAATTTTTCAATGGGCGGATATCGCAGTTCTACTCCTATTAGCCTCTTGCTTATATAATACACAAATTTTTGAACATGTTCCTCCTCTCTGATCAGGATAATGCTAGCAACATATTCGGTGACTGCCAGATAGATGAACAAAGTTTCTTTCTCGACTAGTTTGGACAAAATCGGTGGTTGTGACATATGGGACTTTAGAGCCTGGAAGGCCTGCTCGCATTCTTCTGTCCACTTGAATTTCTTATTGCCCCTAAGTAGATTAAAAAATGGAACACACTTGTCCGTTGATTTGGAAATAAATCTACTTAATGCGGCAATCCTCTCGATTAGACTCTGAACATAGTTTATTTTTGTTGGAGACTTCATCTCGATCAGAGCCTTAATCTTTTCAGGATTAGCCTCGATACCTCGTGAGTTCACTATGAATCCCAAAAAATTCCCTGATCCAACTCCGAAGGAACACTTAAGCGGATTCAGCTTCATCAGATATTTGTTTAAGACGATGAAGCACTCTTGCAGGTCCCTGATGTGTTCTTCTGCCTTCTTTGACTTAACCAGCATGTCATCAACATATACCTCCATGTTAACACCGATCAGTTCTTTGAACATGTGATTGACTAGTCGCTGGTAAGTCGCACCAGCATTTTCAAACCGAAGGGCATTACTTTGTAACAGTAAATCCCTGTATCGGTTTGAAAGCTAGTGTGATCCTCATCAGGTGGGTGCATATTGATCTGATTGTATCCAGAATATGCATCCATGAATGATAGGATCTCGTGCCCAGATGTGGCATCGACTAGCTGGTCGATCCTTGGGAGTGGGAAACAATTCTTCAGGTTGGATTTATTGAGGCCTATGAAATCCACGTATGTTCTCAACTTGCCATTCGGCTTGGGAACCAGCATGGGATTAGAGACCCACGATGGATAAAACGCTACCTTGATTAATCTGTTCTCCTTTAGCTTCTCGACTTCTTCTTTTAACACTGTTGATCTATCTTTGTCGAGCAGCCCCCTTTTCTGTTGTACTGGTGGAAAACTTTTATCTATGTTCAAGACATGGTTGATAACTGCTGGGTCAATCCCAACCATATCTTTATGCGACCAGGCAAACCCCTCTTGGTTCTTCTTCAAGAATTCCACCAGTTTTTGCTTTGCTGTTGTCTCTAAGTTTTTACCAACTTTCACAATCCTAGTTAGATCCGCCTCATCAAGTTGTACCTCCTTGAGGTCATCAACTGGTCCTACATCTTCTTCATAATCCCCAAAGCGAGGATCTAAATCCCTACCCTCACTTTGGGCAACACCCTATTTGGTGACCTGTTCACCGGATTGTGCTTGTACCTCTTTGGCCAATAACAACCCTTTCTCGGCTCCTTCTCTTGATCCACCCCTTTTCACCTTGGTAAACAAGGAATTATAGCAGTCCTGCGCTTCTCGTTGGTTTCCCAATACGCATCCTACCCCTATGTCGGTTGGAAACTTCATGGCAAGGTGCCAGACCGAGGTCACGACTCGCCGGTCGACTAGAATAGGCCTTCCAATCACAACATTATATGCAGAAGGACAATCAACTACTATAAAAGTAGTGAGTAATGTCCTGTTCGCAGGTGCAATTCATGCTGTGACCAGAAGCCTTATCGACCTCGTTGGTTTGGTTGCATGTCTCCAAATCCTTCACTGACAACTTCATTCTTTCCAGCGAAGACTTGTACAGAGTGTTTACTGAGCTCCCTGTTTCAACTAACACCCACTTAACCATCATATTGGCGATCTGGACGTCCATGACCAGAGGGTCCGAATGGGGAAACCGGACATGCTGAGCGTCAAGCTCAGTGAAAGTTATCAGTTCTTCCTCTGTTCGAGCTTTCTTGGGAGTTTTCTCCTCTACATTTAGCATTTAAATGTCCTGGTCATGGTGTAAGGTTTGAGCATACCACTCCCCTGCCTTCCCACTATCACTTGCTAGGTGTGGGGCGCCACAGATGGTCAGCAATGTAGCCGCCACTGGAGCTGGCTGTAAAGGGGGCGAGCGTTGGCGTACAGGTGCCTGCTTATTGCCTCCTTGAGCCTCTCGTTGAGAACCTCCAGTGGCTCGTACATATCTTCTCAGGTATCCTTGTCTGATAAGGAACTCAATCTCATCTTTAAGTTGGTTGCACTCGTTCATGACCATAGTCATTGTGAAAATGACAAAACTTGGTTGTATCTCTTTTGGAGATATCTTTCCTAATTGGCGCTGGTCGCTTGTAAGGGACAACGATGTTGGTAGCTTGGTACACTTCTGCTCTTCTTTCGACTAGGGCCGTGTAATTGGTGAACCTTGGATCGTATCTATTACTTTTAGGGCGCTTATTCTAAGATGTTGATTGCTCGTGGTTCACCATTTTCCCTCCGTTTTCCCGTTATTTTTGTCGTTGTCATTGGGTTTCCCAGACCCATTGGCGGCTTTGGTGGGATCTTCCTTTGGACCCTGGTCATCTACAAGCGCCTTACCTTCGTTGGCAATTTCCTCTTCGAGCTTGATGTACCGGTCTACTCGGTCTAAGAATTCTTGTGTGCTCTTCACCCCATTTTTCCTTAAACTGTTCCAGACGGATGAATGGAGCCGTACTCCAGCAGTAAGTGCCATCATCTTCCCCTCATCACCAAATGTCTTAGCCCCTGCAACGACTCGCATAAAATGCTGGATATACTCCTTCAAGGATTCGCCCTCCTTCTGGCGTATCATGACCAGTTGGTTGGCTTCGGTCGGATGTACTCGACCAACGTAAAACTGACTGTAGAATTGTTTCAAGAACATTTCCCATGACACTATGCTAGCAGAAGGAAACTTGAAAAACCACTCCTAAGTAGTATCGGATAAGGTGGCTGGAAAGATTCTGCATCGAGCGTCATCTGACACCTTCTGGATGTCCATTTGTATCTCAAATATATTCACATGAGATACTAGGTCTCCAAATCCATTGGAGTTGGGTAAGATGGCATCTTAAATTTTCTTGGGTTTCAGCCATCGCTATTCTTTGTATGAACATAGTGCCTCTTCTTCGATCATACTTAGTGTAGGATGTTCGGCTCCCCACCAGCTGTTGGACGGCCTGATTTAGCGAATCAAGCTGGGCCTGTGCAACATCTGGAATTATTGTGGTGACTAGAGCTGGAGGGGCATACTCGTCGTGCCTTTCTCGCCTATCGTTGAGCACATCCCTCAAGTCATCATCCCTACACCTTTGCTCACTAGCGCCCAGTCGATCAAAGACGTCGGGTTGCCTAGGCTGCCCCCCAACATTCTGGCTCGTCAGTCAGTTTTTTCTTGGTGGGGGATTTCGTTCTCCACCCCTCTCTCATTGCCTTCGACAAGCATTTCCTCTGCTGAAATCAGCTTCATTATAGTCATGGCCATCCCTAAAATGCGACCGACTATAGCGCGACCTGCTGATCGCACTATTTCCTCCTCTTGTTGGCACATCTCGAGCGTCGGGGGGAGGCCTGCTTTGGTAGGTGGGTCCTCAGGAATTATTATGTTGTGGGGGGCCCCTGACTGCAGAGCCTGACTCGACTTGCCTTCTACCAGTAGATGGACGTTGCCCCCTGCTCAGTGTATTCAGATGCTCGGCAGTTTGGCATCTAGGGCTTCGGGAGGCTGCCCGGACCTATTTTGCATTTGTTGCTGGGGATTAACCCGACAAGTGCGAGAAGGTGGTTGCTGCTCAGGATCTTGAAATGGAATATCCTATTGAGAAGCAGGAGGTCGCTCTGACCTTTGAGGGCTTGTCGGTTGAGGCGGATTGTGGTGATGTTGTGGATGATTTGGATGTGGACCTTGTGTGATGGTACATTTGGCGGCTGATATGGTTGAGAGGTTAGCATAGGTTGTCCCCGGGCCAACTGAATGGCTGCCTCTAGAGTGGAAGTAGCGTCCCTCTGCCGGCGGTCCATGTTGGCCTGCCGCTCATTCAACTCCTGACGTTGCCGGTCAATTTCTCTCTGCTGCAATGCCATTGTTTCAGCCACATTCTCCTGATTAGCCCTCAGATTGGCTAACACCTCCTGTAACACAATCAATGTTGTCCTCAAGGTCTCAGAATCTATTTCCTCCTCTTCAAACTCCATTTGTGGCTCATCCTCGGCCACGTTTTGTGGAAGAGGCTGAGTTGGTGCAGCACCAGAAGTTTGTCCTGTCTTTCTGGATGCTTTCGCCATTTGATCTTTTTCGGAGGTCTTGAGTTTTGCTCTCAATGAGAGAACCAAAATGTTGACCCTCGAAATGGTCAACGACATGGAGTCAGATAAAACAATAGAAAATAAGATGAAAGTGAGATGAAATCAAGACGAAAAGATAAACGACACAAACAATTTATAGTGGTTCAACCCCAATCAAATGGTAATGACCTATGTCCACTTAGTGTTCTTATTAATGTAGAATTCCAAGAACAGTGATCAATGAACTAGGGTTCACAAGTTTCATCAGATCTCAGATGAATACAATTGTGGTGGACAAAAACACTCTCTTTCTCTCTAAGAATTCCGAAGCTCAAAACTTCCAAGTTTCCAAAAAAAGTCCCCTCTCTTGAGCCCTTTCATTATTTTTTTTGGGCTCAAGGAGTTTTACATGGGCCAATGAGCCTTAATTACATTTAATACAAATGTATCTAAACAATAATGGAAATTACAATCAATACGTAATTACAATATCACATATCTGAAGGAAATAAATGAATATATGTGACCAGGCTGGTCGCCCATAACTATGATGTCTGATGAGCCAATTCTTTACTGGTCGATAGTTAAACAGATTATACTCACTTAAACTGCCACATGCATCCCACGTGCATGCCAATCCTGCCATGTCATCAGGTAGTCCATTTTTGGGTAAACAAATAGTTAAACAAATTCAAATATCTATACAAATATCTAGTCAACAAAATTTCAAATTTCAAATTATTTAAATATTCAAATGCATAAAATAATCAAATATTTTTATTTTCAAATAAAATATTTCAAAAATATCTTTTATATTTGATAACTTAGGGCCTGTTCAGTAACCTTTTTTTTAAACAGTTTTCAAATTAAATCATTAAAAATATGATAACAAAATCAAGAAACACGTTCGGTAAAACATTTTTACCTTTATTTTTTAAAAATTTCAATTAAAATTTCTAAAATTTTGAAAACAACTTTTTATCACTTTTAAAAATTTTTAAAAAAGTTTTCAGATTGTTCTTTCTCACTTTCTCACTTTCTCACTTTCTCATGTTATTAGGCTTCAGCCTCCTCCATGTTTAGCCTCCTCCATGGCTTTTTTTGCCCTCCATGACCTCCTCTCTTCCACATGTGAGTTCTCATTCTCTTCTCCTTTACCATTTCTCTCACTTTCTCACGTTATTGGATTTTTGCAAGATTTTATTTTTTATTTTTTTTGGTTTATGTGATGGGTATATTTGAATTTTTTTTGGATTTATTCTCCTTTACCTGCTTGTTTGAATTTGACCTCTATATTGGTTCACACCAAACCCTACTCAGCCACTGTATCATCTTGATGGGATCATAATGCTTTGTTAATTTATAATATACAATTGTTGTACTCTAGTATTAAAACTCTCTCAGACGTGTTCTGAAACATTTCACTTGCTCCAATAGGACGAGGAATTTGAATTTACCAAAGTAGTGATTCCAAATTTGAAAACTAGAGGCTATTATGCAATAGGTATTGCAGGCTTTTGTTGGGCTGGTAAGTTTGTCGACATACTTCTTTGTTTTCCATTATGATATCTAGATTACATTTTGACAAATTAGACAATAACTTATGATAGATTAGAATTCCAAATGTTCATTTCTTTCCATATGATTCATAAGCAGCCGAATGGGGTAATGGTTTCAAGTAATTTGTAAAAAATATAGCCACTAAAAAGAAAAGAATCAATACCCACCAATGATATTGGGAATATAAAGGTATACATAAAGCATAGTTGGTCTGGGAGCAGCTTTCCCAGCCATTGAAACCTTCCATCGTGAGACTAAAAATGCATGAGACACATTGGTTTAAATAGTGAACAATAACCCACTAAAATAATCTCGTCATAACCCAATTTCATCGTTCTTCTTATATAGCACAATGTTCTTACTGAATTTTATGAGTTCTCTCTAATAATCATCTAATTTTCTTTATATTTGTTGCTAAATTGCAATAAGTTTTGTTAAAAACTATTTTTAATGTTATTAGTATTTAGAAGTCAAGAATTTTATTTGTTATAGTCTGGAAAATGTTTTATATGTATATATATATTTAGATGCATGAGTTAGTAATATTAATTGCATCTAAGTTTATGCTCCCTAACTTGTGACTTATTGCATGTTACAGTTAAATTTTTTCAGTTTGTATTTATTTGCAAGTTTTGTACTAATATTTGGTTATATTGTCTTGTTCAAATATTTTTCCACTCTTAAATTGTTATCTTTGTTTTTCACCTAGTTTTTGATCATTTGTAACAAAAAATATGAACTGAGAAGACCTTTTTTCTCTTTTGGTTGTTCATTGGGTCTATATTATGTTTTTCTGAATGTGTGGTGGGTATATGTTCTGTTTTTCTGAATGTGGTGTGTCTCTGTATTGGTGTGGGGGTCCAAAAATGATCCTAATATTTGTGAATCTGAAAATCAATAATATATAAAAGCTATTCAGTAAAAGACAATGGTCTTGAGTTTTAGTAGGTGAGCTTGATAGAAGAGTTATCATCACCATTATTAAATGATTAATAATTTATGTATATTAATACCATATTGTACACTGGTGTTAAATTAACACAATGGTTTGTGATTAGATTAGCTAATACTTAGATGTTTCTCTCTAAAGAACTCTGACTAGCAGTGACTAGAGTCAATCTAGCTGTATTTTATCAATGTCATTACTAAGATTCTTCAAATTAAGTGTGTTGTAAAAGCAAGCGGTTGATATATCCTTTCTACAAAGGAAAAATAGCTTTATGAACTTTTTACCTTCAACTTTTCTGTGCTTGTTATTCTTATCAAACCTCCCAAAAACCCCATCATGATGCATAAACACAATGCTATGTTTTGATTTAGCTTTCTGATATGAACAAACACAAAAGAAGAAAACAAAACCAAACCTGTTAACATCTAAAAACATAATCAATGCATTGGATAGTAAAAAGGGTAGTGAAAACTGTTCTCATACCACTAACTCTTTCCTTCTGATTAGTAGTAGAGTCTGAACTGTTCTCTCTTCCCTTTTCCTCAGTTGTTGACTTGTTAAAAAACCATTGAAAAAGCTGCTACATTTAAAGAAGTGTGTGAAAATATTATTTCATGTGAATGCATGAGAAAGAATAATGCTCTTTTTGACTGTGAAACTACAGAACTGTCACCTGCATGTTTAGGTATTTTTTGGGTGACCTCTTTACATTTGTTATTTGATATGTTTAGGAATGTTTAGTCATTCAAATAAGGTACTTGGTGGTTTGGTAACTTAATATTATTGTAACAGATGCTGTTAGTGTTAATAAAGGATTAATTTAATATTATTCATATTCTGTTAGTGTTAATATTGTTGAGAATTAACTATATTTGTAGGGATGTTCTAGGTGCCAATGTTTTGTAGACTTAGAATAACATATACAATTACAATTGAAAGATTTTATTCATTGTGTGTGTAAATATTATGCTTATGAATGAAATCTATTTGTAAAGTTTAGATTCTGTTAGTGTTGAAGGCTCGCTTTCCAATCCTAAAGCAAATGCCTTCATATGATCTAAGAATACAAAAGTACATTGTCATTGCTTGCTGTGGGATTCACAATTTTATAAGGACAAATGCCGAAGCATATGTATATTTTGATGGAGGTGAAGGAAATTCTGAAGTACAAGCCACTACTTTACAAAGCACGGATGGAACTTTGACTGATAGTGTAGAGTTTAGTATTTCTAGAACTCATATACCTAAAATGACTCATGTTCATGATGAAATTGCTGATCATATATGGAGAGCTAGTCGACGATAGTGAGATTGAGTAAAGTCATTAGTTAATTGTTATGACTCGTATAATACTTTACTTTAAGTTTGGACAATTATCAGTTCATACGTTTTTATTTTACTATGTAGACTTTATTGATTTTGTGTTATCTCATGAATAGATATTAAGTTTCAAAAGTTGAGATTACTTGGATATTTTTAATATGATCTTTTTTTACTATAATTTTCTTATTTTTTATTTTAAAATAATAAATAGTGGTCACAAAAAATATTATTATTTTTTAGTTTAGAGAATGAAAATAAAAAATAAAATTAAAAAAAATGTCTGCCAAACATGTTTTTTATTTTTTGTTTTTTAAACAAAAACTAAAAATAAAAGTTACCAAACACATTTTAATTTTAATTTTAAAAAAATAGAAAACAAAAATGGTTACCAAACACATTTTTATTTTATAAAAATAAAAAACATAAAACAAAAATATATATTTATTTTTGAGTTTAAAAAATTTAAAAACAAAAATTTTACCAAACGCAACCTTAATTATAATATTTCAATATATTAAAATATTAAAATTAATTACTTAACCTATTTTTAAATTTGAATTTGAATTTTTGTAGAAAATATCTACTTTTTAAAAGATAAAAAAACAAAAATATCGTATTTCAAAAAAGATATTTTTAAATAATAGAAAAAATATGATAATTTGTATTAACCCATTAATAAATACATTCAAAATTCGAATTTTAAGAAAAAATTTATTGCAAGCCGCGGCCAGTGAAAAGGTGGTCGCGGCCAGAGCCCAAAAATTTAAGAAAAAAATTTATCGCAGGGCGCAACCAGTGAAATGGTGGCCATGGCCAGAACCCGAAATATTTAAGGAAAAATTTATCGGAGTCTGCGGCAAGTGAAATGGTGGCCACGACCAATGCCCGAAAAAAAATTCAATAAAATTTAGTGTAATTTTTCAATCCAAAAACATTTTCTAAATAATTTTTACTATGCTTTATATCAAATAAAGCATTTATAAAAATTAGATGCATAGAATACACAACAAAATAACCCAAATTTGCTAATAATCAAATAAGAATCAATATGCTTCATAAAAAACATGAAATCCATCAAATTATTCAACACATCAAATAATTAAATTTTTATCATTTCATGCATAAAAATAAAGATTACCAAAGGCTTTGAGGTCAGTAGTTGGGAAAACTTATACATGATCTTAATTATTTTCATCTAAATCTTATATTAAACAAATTAATATAAGACAACCTAGAACATGTTTCTATAATTAAATTTAAACACAGATAATGACAAGAACACTTACATTATACGTTGCCGAATGTATTAGTCATTCCTTCAGTTTCTCTAACACTTGAATCCTTTCTGTCGCAAAGTACCACCAAGAAACTGAACCGATCTTCAAATTTCTTCACAACCTTCCAAAGTATCCTTAGAATCACCTAGACTAGAGTGGACAATTCTCAACACATGATATAGATACAAAGAGAAGAAGAATATAATAGAATATTGAGGCTTAGAAAAGGACTTATGTTGTAGAGAGAATCTAAAATCTAGAGCATCAAGAATAGATCTTCTGATCTTCTGTCAGATAGTCTTTCAATAATCTATTTTCAACTCTCACTTAGCATTCCTTTTATAGGATCAATTAGGTCATTTATTTTAATTAAAAAATCAATAAAATAATAGATAATATCTGCCATTCGGTCGAAATTCTCATGGGCTTTAGGCCTGTAAAATTTCACATTTAATTATAAGCCCATTGGACTTAAAATCAAGGCATGCATTATTTTCTATTGATTTAATTAATTAAATCATTTATCAAATTAATTATTTATAATTTAAACATTGATTTAAACTTATTTATTAATTTAGAATCCAATTTGTCTTAATTAATAAATCTGTCATAAAACCTCTTTTCTTCTCTAAATTGTATAACTTTGTGAAACTATCAAAAATTGACTGGGTCAACTTTGATAATTCTAACTGATAATTAAATAAATTAATTGAGACTATCTAAATTTTAAAATTATGCTTTATATGTATTTTCGGCAATTTGTTTTGTAACAAATTTTAAGATTTAAGTTATGTTCTATTTTATTTTTAAACAATGGGATCCCATATCCTAACCAAATTTTTATGTATTTAACCTTTCCTCTATAGTTTTTTTTTAATAAAGTTATGGTTATTTCATATGTATGTTTCCTTAAGATTAGTGTCTGTGTATAGTAGTTATTAATGGTCCAAAGTCTAGAATAGTTGGGTCTTTACAGTTGGTATTAGAGAAACGGTTCATTTGCATGAAGTTCTCCTCGATACACACACTCAAAGCTCTGAATCTGACCGCCATGTAAGTGTTTAAGTTATAGTTATTATGTTTATATGTATAGCTAACGATTTTAGCCTTTATGTTTCAGTTAAGAATGAACAGAGCATTAACTTATGAGGATATCCAAGCCATTAAGGCTTTAAAAAGAATTAGAGAACCGAGAAACACCGTAGGAGTGCTAGAAAGAATCACTCGGAGGCTGCTTTTGTTCCACAGAGAACTAGGTCACTTCCAAGAATCTAAGCAGATCATGATGAGAGCAACAGAGCAATATGTTTTAGTAATTAGACTATTTAGAGATTATTATACTGTAATTGCAGCCTTAGAGGAGATATGGGAAACAAGGGATATAGAAGATGAATTGCCGGTAGCAATGAGATATTATTTTCTCTTAATTAGGTTCACTTCAAAAATGGAATTTCAATTTACAAATGAGCAAAAGCATAGAATTTTTACGAACCTTCCTCGAGGGAATTTTGAGGCACATGATAATGAGGACTATGAGGAGTTAAATAATGATATGCTAGATGAAGGATCGGATATAGAAGATCCCGATTTTTAGACTAATTAGTTTCATTGTTTGTTTTAATTTATTATTTGTTTTCTTTTATGGTTGTAAATAGTGAAAACTTTCTTTTCCAAATTAATATCATGGTTATTTTGTTATCATGTATGAGTTTGATTTTTCTTTTGCAATCATAATAAATAATAAATAAAATAAATAATGACTAAGTTCGGTGAGGTGGATACAAATCAATGAACCAAGTTTCTATATTGAGAGTTAGGGGGGCCATAGTAGTGGGAATGATTTTACTAATCCCAGCCCTCCCTCAATATGGTTAACTTTGGAACAAAGATGAGTTTCGAGCCTGGGAATTAAGTCAAATAGGATGATTAGAAACAGACTTAGAAAATAATAAAGATGGCTTGTTTTTCTAAGTATAGAAACCCACTCTAATAACAAAGAAGACTTATATAATTTTCATAAGAAGTCAAAATTAATAAGTCCGAGTTATGTTTGTTTAGATTAAGTTTTTACCTTAGAGCCTATTATGGTAAAGTTCTGACATGTTTCTCTCAACTGTTAGAACTCTGCTGCGATGTCGCTCAGAAGATCTACTCACACCAACGGAAACGCCTCCAGCGCTGCTCCGGTGAACAATGAAGCCCCTCCAGTTAGCAGAAGAGGAGTGCGTGCTACGGCCAGCCGCAATGCGCCGTCGCCGCTAGCTGACAACACTGCGGAGATTGCCAAACTGCGACAACAAGTCGAGGAATAATTGCAGCAACAGCGAACACAGACTCAACCCCAGACTTAGCGTCCACCTTCGCCGCAGCCACAGCCACAACAAATGGCCTCACCACCCCAACAAGTTGGTCCATATGGGGGATGGCCAGTGGTGAATTATGCGCCGTATCCAGTACATCATATGGAGCCAATTTATGAGAGTTTCCGTAAGCAACACACTCTGAACTTTGAAGGTACTACAGACCCCTTCGAGGCAGAAGAGTGGATAAGAAACGTGGAGCCAATCCTGACACACATGAACCTCAGCAACGCGGACTGCATATCCTGTGTTTCGTCCTTGCTCAAGAAAGATGCCAAGATATGGTGGGACTTAGTCCAGCAGACGCATGATGTCGCCACCATGACTTGGACTCGATTTGTGGAGTTTTTCCACAAAAAGTACTACAATTCGGCTGTACTCGCTTGAAGAGTTGAGGAGTTCGCTGGCCTGAAGCAAGGAAGTTTATCAGTGGCAGAGTATGCTCGGCAGTTCGACCATTTGGCTAAGTTCGTATTGGAAATGGTTTCAACCGACCGAGGGTGTCTAAGTTCATTAGAGGACTTCGACCGAAGATCGAGCTAGGGGTTAAGTTAGCAAACCCAGGAAATACTACTTATGAGGACGTTCTAGAGACGACAATAGAAGTAGAAAGGCTGCAGGCTAACATTAGTAAAGAAGAAGCCAGTAAGCCTGAGCCTAGACAACACGGTCAATCTCAGACAAGTCGGAACAACAACCACAACAAGAACAATCAGTCTAGCAACAACAACAACAATGGTCAGAAATGAAGGCATCCTGACAATAAGCAGTCCGACAGCGATAAAAGGGCACGAACAAATAATGGAGGTAGTAGGCCAGGTTATGTAGAATGCCCGCCATGTGCTAAGTGCCAATGGAAACATGCTGGGGAATGACGGGCAAACATCAAAGGATGTTACAACTGTGGTCAAGTGGGACACCGAAAGAAAGAATGTCCTCAGCTCAAGTCAGAAGGGAAAAAGGAGGATAAGATGGTTCCTACCAAGGTATTTGCCTTAACCCAAGGAGAGGTTGATGCTAGCAATCGGGTGGTCATAGGTCAGGTTTCTATCCTCAATAATATATGTTCTGTGTTATTTGATTCGGGAGCCACTCATTCGTATATCTCATTAGGAATGATAGAAAAACTAGACAAACCTTGTGAAAGATTTAGAACTAGGTTTGTAATCGGGTTGCCTTCGGGCAAAGTAGTTCTATCATCACGGATAGTACGAGGCGTACCAATCAAGATTGAGGACGTATAACTAGAAGGAGACTTGATAGAACTGGAGATCAAGGACTTTGACGTGATACTAGGCATGGACTGGCTTGCACGGCATGGCGCGACCATCGACTACAAACACAAGAAGGTGATGTTTGAGACTCCTGACGGCCAGAGATTATGTTTCAGGACTATGTAAACCGCTAATATCATCTCTAAAAGCTCAAAGGATGATGGAAAAAGAATGTCAAGCTTTCTTAGCCAGCATCACATATGTGGTAAAGGAAACACCACTTAAGGTTGGAGATGTCCGTATTGTAAGAGAATTCCCAGAAGTATTCCCTAATGATTTATCAGGATTGTCGCCAACTCGAGAAATTGACTTCACAATAGAATTAGTACTGGGCACCGAGCCTATCTCCAAGGCACAATACCGGATGGCAACTATGGAACTCAAGGAGTTAAAGACGCAGCTGCAAGAACTTCTAGACTTGATTTTTATTAGGCCAAGCCATTCGCCATGGGGAGCACCGGTTCTATTTGTGAAGAAAAAGGACAAAAGTATGCAGATGTGCATACACTACCGCGAGCTGAATAAGGTAACGATTAAGAATAAGTACCTGCTACCCCGGATTGACGACTTGTTTGATCAACTCCAAGGTGCAACCGTATTTTTAAAGATTGATTTACGGTCCGGATACCATCAACTCAAGGTGTGGGGAGAAGATATTCCTAAGATAGCTTTAAGAACACGTTATGGGCATTATGAGTTCTTAGTTATGTCTTTTGGTCTTACCAACGCACCAGCTGCGTTCATGGACTTGATGAATAGGGTCTTCAAAGACTACTTAGATAAATTCATCGTAGTATTCATCGACCACATCTTAGTATACTCCAAGGAAAAAGTCAAGCACGAGGAACATTTGAGATTCATTTTGTCATGACTAAAGGAGCATCACCTCTACGCCAAATTCAAGAAATGCGAGTTTTGGCTTTTGCAACTAGTGTTCCTCGGGCACATTATATCCGAGGATGGAGTTGCAGTAGACCCATCAAAGGTAGAAGTCGTGAAGGATTGGCCAAGACCAAAGAATGCATTTGAAGTAAGGAGCTTTCTGGGATTAGCAGGTTATTATAGGAGGTTCGTAGAAGGCTTTTCTAAGACAGCCACCCTGCTCACCAACCTGACTCGGAAACAGCAAAGATTCAACTGGAATGTTAGATGTGAAGAAAGCTTCCAGTTGCTTAAGGATAAGCTTTGCTCAACACCAGTACTCTGTGTACCGACACCCAACGATAAGTTCGTAGTCTACTGTGATGCGTCGAAGCAAGGGTTGGGTTGCATGCTGATGCAGAATGACAAGGTGATAGCCTACGCCTCAAGACAGCTGAAGGAGTACGAGCAACGCTATCAACGTACGATATGGAGTTGGCAGCGGTGGTCTTTGCATTGAAAATCTGGCGCCATTATCTTTATGGAGAACGGTGCGAGATTTATACGGACCATAAAAGTTTCAAGTACTTCTTTACTCAGAAGGAACTCAACATGAGGAAGCGCAGGTGGTTAGAGGTAGTGAAGGATTATGACTGCAAAATCTTATACCACCCAGGAAAGGCAAACGTAGTTGCTAATGCGCTAAGTAGGAAGAGTTACGGAAGTTTAGCAGCACTAGCCAGAATGGGAAAGCCGCTACAGCAGGAGTTGATCAGTGCAGGAATAGAAATAGTTGTCGGTAAGTTGGCTAATTTGTCTATCCAGTCAAATCTGCTAGAAGATATACAGATTGGGCAAGAGCATGATGACACACTAGCGACACATATGGATGCAGTCAAAGAAGGCAAGGCCATATATTTCTCAATATCAAGTCAAGGATTATTGAGATACAAGGATTAAGATGGAAATTCTAGAAGAAGCGCACAGTATCCCGTACTCAGCTCACCCGGGATCGACCAAGATGACTCACGACATCAAGGCAATCTATTGTTGGCCAGGGATGAAGAAGGACATAGAGGAATTTGTGTCTAAGTGTCTAGTATGCCAGCAAGTGAAAGCAGAACATTAGCGTCCTGCAGGCTTATTGCAACCGCTTAGTGTACCAGAATGGAAGTGGGATGATATAGCTATGGACTTCGTGACGGGTTTGCCACGAACAAACAGGCCGCATGATTCAACTTGGGTAGTAATAGATAGACTAACCAAGTCGGCTCACTTTCTGCCTGTTAACACTTCATACATGGTGGAGCAATACGCAGACATTTATGTCCAAGAGATAGTACGATTGCATAGAATCCCCAAGATAATAGTGTCAGATAGAGGATCAGTGTTTACATGGAGATTTTGGGGAAATTTAAAGCAAGCCATGGGTACTAAGTTAAGTCTTAGTACAACTTTTCATCCTCAGACAGACGGTCAGTCCGATCGTACGATTCAAAATTTTGAAGATATGTTGCGCGCTTGTGTGCTTGATTTCGGAGGTTCATGGAATAAGTACTTGCTGCTTATAGAGTTTTCCTACAACAATAGCTACCAGTCAACGATCGATATGGTACCTTATGAGTTGCTTTATGGAAGAAGGTGCCGATCGTCGTTGCATTGGGACGAAGTAGAAGAAAGGCAACTTCTCGGTCCCGAAGCAGTTAGAAAAGCTCAAGAAATAGTAGCGCTAATTAGACAGCGTATGCTTGCAGCTCAAAGCTGTCGAAAAATCTATGCGGATGCCAAGCGACGCGATGTGGAATTCAAAGTTGGAGATCAAGTCTTCCTGAAGATATCTCCTATGAAAGGTGTGAAGCGATTTGGGAAGAAAGGCAAGCTTAGTCCCCGATTTATAGGTCCTTTTGAGATATTGGACAAAGTGGGAGCAGTTGCATATAGATTAGCCCTACCGCCAGCCCTAGAGAATAGCCACAACGTGTTCCACATCTCAATGCTACACAAGTATGTATCAGACCCATCTCACGTCCTCAAGTATGATACGATAGCACTCCAGAAAGTCTTGAGTTACGAGGAATGACCGGTTAGCATCCTAGATAGAGGGATGAATTAGTTACGGTGCAAGATTATTCCAATAGTCGAAGTCCTATGGAGTAATAGTTTTGAACAGGAGGCAACATGGGAGTTGGAGGAGGACATGCAAGGCCGGTATTCGAAATTATTTGGTAAGTAAATTTTGAGGATGAAATTCTCTTTAGTAGGGGAGAATTTTATAGTCAAAGAACTTAACTTAGCTAGTTAGATAGTAGTAGTTGTAGTGTGTTTAATTCTGTGGATTTTGGTTCAAGCCGGGACTTAGTTGGACACTCATAGCAACACTTGTAGATTTTATAAGTTTACCCTATAGTTTGAGAATATTAATTATAACCTAAGGTTTGATTAATATGACTGATTATGAAGATGATATTTATTATACCATAAGGTTTAGATAGATCAAATAAGATATTAACACTTGTCATGTGTATGTTTAAAGGGAAATTAAGTATTTTTTTGGAATAAGTTTATTAAGAGTAATATTTAAAAATCCTAGAGTCTACCAGTAGCTTTGAAATCGTTAAAAGACTTAGTCAAGGCTGTTTACTCAATTCAAATTAGGCTAAAAATGTGTAATTACGTGTATAATATTTCAGCGTATGCTGATATATCGCTACACGAGGATACGAAAAATACATAACTTCACACATCAACTTCGATGAGCCTCGGGAATATCCGCCCAGGCGATATATCACCTAGCATGGGCGATATATCGGCTGTAGTGCATGATTTTTGAATTTTTTTGAAACCGAGCTCATTTTAATCCTTAACTTCTTGATAAGTCAAAAATCTTTTTGACCGAGTCTTCAGCCTTTGCTGAACGATTATTCAAATGTGTTTCAATTAAAAAGCCATTTTTTTTATTCAAGCTAAATGAAGATCTTTTCATTCTTGAACTCTATAAATAGGACCTAGTACCCAGCCATTTCTTCATTCTTCAAGCTGAGTTCAGAGCCTATAAGCTGCTAGGTTTACTTTAGAGTGTTAAACACTTGGGTTGGGTTATAAGATTTATCATTATAAGCTTAATAAACACTTGGGAAGTAAGGTTTATAGTATATTTCAGTTTCGAGGTGTAGTTCGATCATAGAGGCATTCAAGGTATTCCTAATTCTAGTTCCTTTCAGTATTGTTTCATTAGTTTTTATAGTTTTCTCTACTCAAATCCTAACTCAGTATTCTTTATACTTGGTTAGGCATCTGAGTTCTTTGAACTTGAGGTTCTTGTTTATAAGTATCTTCTCGATGGTTTAGTTCATTCTTTTCATCTCTTTTCTTTTAGAATACTCACCTCTCTATTAATGGTTTTTAGGAGTGTTCCAAAATCCCGACCTTGTTCTCATCATCGCGGTATTTTGGTAAGGAAAATAGGATAGTTCTTATGTGATATGTGCTATGTTTATATAAAAGTGTTATGATTATGCTATAGTATGACTTTATGTGTTATGATATATGTATGTTTGGGGCTTATAGTTGTTATATAGCAAACCCTATCACTTTTATGTTTTGGGGCTTATAGTTGCTATATAGCAAACCCCAACACTTTTATGTTTTTGGGGCTTATAGTTGCTTAACCTGCAAACCTCATTGTAGTCTGAGGCTTATAGTTGCTTAGTTAACAAACCCCAATAGTCACCATGTACATGGGTTAGAATTATGATGTGTGTTATAGTATATGATATATGTTCATAGTTTATGTGTATGATTATGTTTCATGCTTGTAGTAGATTTTCCTTGTTGGGCATTAGGCTCATTCCTTTATGATTTATATGTGCAGGAAAATAGTTATGGCAGCGGGAAGATTCTTGGCGGCTTGGGAATGTGTATTGAGGGAGAATGGAAATCGGTGGACTGCGCGAACGATTCGAGGATGAAGTTGTTTAAGTCTTTTAAAATTATGCTTTATATGTATTTTCGGCAATTTGTTTTGTAACAAATTTTAAGATTTAAGTTATGTTCTATTTTATTTTCAAACAATGGGATCCCATATCCTAACCAAATTTTTATGTATTTAACCTTTGCTTTATGGTTTTTTTTTAATAAAGTTGTGGTTATTTCATATGCATGTTTCCTTAAGATTAGTGTCTGTGTATAGTAGTTATTAATGGTCCAAAGTCTAGAATAGTTGGGTCGTTACAACTTTCGTCCAATATGCAACCTATGTCTATATAATGATAGCATAGTCAATTCTCATCTATCGAATTTTGAATCAAACCCATTAAATCAAGTAAATAATGATGAAGTATTTACTAGCATTAAAAAAACATCATATAGATTAGACTAGAGAAGAAGTATCAATAGAACATCACAATAAAATTTAATTGAAATTCAAGTGACTACATTAATCCCTAGATAAAAGATTTACTTCATAGATAATATAATGACAATAAAATTCAAATAATTGTTAATAGAAAATAACCTAAAGAATTCAGATGAAGAAGAAATCTAGAAAGTCATAAACCAAAAAAAGAAATCTAATTACAGCACTCTTTTCTAGATCTAGGGTTCATAAAACTAAATCTCCTTCCTTAATTCGTAGAATAATGTCCCTTAAATAGTTTTCCAATGCTCCCAAGTGAAAAGGCCATTTTGTCCTTTAAAAAGTGGCTAAAAATCTCAAAACCGCGTCGATAGCACTGTAGCGCTAGGTCTTAGGCGCTGGGGCACATTTGATAGATTCAAAAGCTTTAAAAGTCTCGTTTCTAGTGCTGTAGCACAATTTTGATTGAGTTGTAGCTCTATTGACAAAATCAGTACTCAGACCTATTGCTCCAGAAAGACTCGATTTTCTCCAAAACAACTCGATTTTCTTCCACTTTCACTTCATTCCACTCTTTTCACCATCTTAGCATCAAAAACCTGAAACATGAACAAATGAGCATAATTCTACAATAAATTAATCCTAAACTAATAAAAACCTTCCTAGAAACTAGACTATGAACGAGCCTACAACTCGTTTATCAAAAAGCTGTTCTTTTATGAGTACTTTTAAACAGAGTTAAGTCGACGACTTTAAATCAAGCGCTTCTTGGGAGGCAACCCAAGTTTCTAAAATTTGTTGTTAATTTTGTTTTAGTAATTTAGTTAAGGTCATTGCATTTCCTTTTTTCAATATTTTTTTGTTAACTGTATTTCAAGAAAGAAAGAAAAATTATTTTTAGTTTTTCTTGATTTTCTTCTTTCACTTGGTCCTTGGTGTTTCATTTTATGGTGCAGGAGTTAGGTTAAGAAAGAAAGTGATTTGGAGTGAAGAAATTGAGTTTTGGAATGTTTTGGCGGTGTGATAGGTGAACAAAAAGGTGGGGAGCTAAGGAAAGAAAATCTAAAATTCTGGGTTGCAATGTAGCAGTAATGCTGCAACAATCTGGGCTAAGTGTGCAAATCAATCAAGTTTTTTGGTGTTTTGGGCAAGGATACATGCAATGTGTCACCACCTACTAGGCGACACATAACCAGATTATTCATTCAACAAAAAAATAGTAAAAGCCCGATACTCTCACTCTTCCCCTTCGCCCTTGCCCTAGCCATCGTTCACCATTTCCCCAAGCACCCAGCGCCACCTTAAGTTAACCTACCATCACATTCGACCTGTAAAATCACCACTACCACCTCTGACCACCACTCTGTTCAACCCAGCCACATCTCTGAGACACCCAGCCGCGAAAATCTACCCAAGCCCCAATGGTCTGTGCCTCAATTCTTTCCATCTGAGAGAACCCAGCCAAGTCATGAGCTCCCATCAGCCTAAGACCCTAAGAGTGAGCCCAAGAGAACCCAGAATTGACCCACCCCGAGCCCAGTCACACCATCTCATCCCAGCCTCGACCTATCTGCACGCACCCAAGCACAAATCCCATCTGAGTGCATCTTAGGTGCGCCACCATGCTGGGCCGTCCGACGCACTGAAACTTCACCATTTCCACCTCTGGCCCAGGCAGAGAGAAACTCAGCTCCATCCTGAATCCGAGAGCCCATGGCGCGATTCCAGTAGTTCCTAGCTGTGACATCTATGAGACCCCAGTTACGCGACCCTTGAGCAACAACCAACATATTCAACCCGCATATTCACATAACATTGGTGAGAATTTCTTAACATTACTATGTATTGTAATTTTGTTGTGCTTTATTTGTTTTCTAGTTGTTGTTGATTATTTTCTATTATATGTTAGATGAAATTTTTGTCTAGTAGCTTCTCCAGTTGTTTCTTACTATATATGTATATATATTTCATATTTTCTTTTGTGGATAATTAGTTGTTGTTGGTATTTCTTTTGTTATTTTGTGCAGTAAGCACAGAAAATTTGAGTCATTTAGTGTTTTGTTTGTGCTTTGTAAGTTTACGTTGAGGTGTTGGTCGTGTAGTTTGTAATTATCTTTCTTTTGTTGTTTTTTTTTTGTCTTTGAGAGGATTTTTCTTGCTTTAGTTGGTGCTTAGCTTGGGGCTCGATGATGACCAATTTTAAATAAAAAAAAATGCATTCATGTGACATTTCCATCACCTCACCTCTTGTCTTGTGATCTAGGATAATAGTACTAAAGTGTCAATGACCTTTGAAAAATCTTGATGGTAGTGTTGATCCCTATTTTGTGTGCACAGCTTGACCAATAATTCTTGAACCCTTAAAGTTAGCTAGATTTTTGGGAGAGTTTAAGTTTCTAGAATTTCTTAGTGGTTCCCTTGAGGCGAAATCCTAGACAACACAAAATCAAGGACATGATTTAGGCCATCTTTGGACCATTTAAGCCTTTCGAGCTAGCCATGCTATAGTTTTTTTCCCTAGTCACCTCTTTGAGCTTACTTGATCATTTTATTTCATTGCAACATATTAGCCTAGCTATATACACATCATTTCACCATCCCCTTGAGCGCCTTAGTCATTATAGATTATATTTTGATTGGTACGCAATAAGGGAGGGTGAGAGGAGCGTAATTCTTATTAAGTGGCATTTTGGTGAGTGTTTCTATTGTCTTATTTTCTTGTTTTCAACATTGGGGACAATGTTGAATTTTATGTTTGGGGGAGATTGTGCCTTGTCTTGTGTCTCTTGTCATTTAAAGAAAAAAAGTGTATTTGTAAAGAAAAGAGTGCACCCGTAGAAATAAAAAAAAAATTGTACAAATAAAGTTTGCAATTAGGTTTTGGGGTGTAGCATCTTATCTAAGAAAAAAATTCTAAAAAATTTAAAAACAAAAACAAAACAAACAAAAGTAAAGTATAGTTTTGGTATTGTGTTCTTTCATTCTTTGTTTTTAATAAAGGATAATGGCAAGAGTAACATTGATTTTTGTGAGGAAATCTTTTTGTGAAGTGATTGTGAGCTCTTACTTGGTCTTAGGAAAATTAAGGTGCTTTTAAGGTGATTTGAGCCAAAAATGACTTATTTTAACCACCCTCACCTAATCCTTACATTACAAGCTAGATAAAGTCCTTTTGATCTTTAGTTTAGTGTTTGTCTACATTAGTTGAGAGGGAACCATTGACTCAACCTATGGAGGCAATTATTAGGCTTTAGGATCAAGGTATAGTTTGCATTAGGGGAGAATTGAGAATGTTTGGGAAGAGCTATGTACACACTTTAGGGAGAAACACTTGATTCATAGTTTGATAACATCATTAACATTTGAGAGTTGAAAGCATTTGCAATAGGCATCATCATAATTTATTTTTTTTAAATAAATTTCGGAGAGCACTTCCCTTGTTAAGCATAATACTAAGTTAAGCATTTCCTCTCATTTGTGTGTCTTGAGTAGTGTTTAGTCATTTTGTGTGTTATCTTTTTTTGAGTTAGATTTCCTTTTTTATTTTCTTTTACTTTAAAGTCATCACTCAGGACGAGCAATGAGATAAGTTTGGGGTGTGATAACTCTATGAATTAGAGTTATTTTTATGCTTTTAAACTTATATTTTTATCAAGAAAAAAGTTGTTTAGTGTGTTTTGTAGTGTCTTTGTTTTAGTTTTGTCAAATATTAAATTTAATAAGATAATATTAAATATTATTATAATGCTAGAATATTATATCCTAAATTGTGAAATTTTGTATTGGCTGGTGGTTGGTAGAATTTTGGACATTTTTAAAAGAATTTGAAGCATGAAGTGAATCAAGAATTCGGGATGTTGAAGCATTGCAACAGCATCGCGTTCTACCAGCCAACTATTTGGGAGGCCCACGTGGGAAATATAAATTTTTTCTTATCCAACTCAGTATCTTGGACTCACTTTAAGCTGGGCTGAATATTAATTAGAAGGCTATTGGGTCATTAACTACCTTTGGGTCCATTAGCTTACAAAGAGAAGAGAAAGAAAGAAAATAATATGAGGCCCATGTGGGGAATTTTTTGGAGAAAAGGGGAAATGACAACCTATCATTATGATCAATTGCCCATTTTGGAGAGACATGTATAGCAGTAGGAGAGAAATAAGAAGTAGCCATTAGGGATGAAAAGGAGAGAAAGAAGAAAAAGAAGAAGAAATAGTAGGATTGAAGATAGGAGGACATTTTTGGGAACATCTTATTGACTTGATTCTCTTACCCTTCTCCTTAATATTTTATTTTCTTTTTCTTGTATTTTCTAAACAATGATTTATTTTGTAATAGGTGTTTTTTTTGAGATATTGATTGTGAGCTAAACTTTTCATTGATAGGATAATTAATGAATTCTATTATGTAATTTTGATACTTGTTATTGATGCTAAATGCTAATTGAGTTTTATTCATTTAAGTAATTTTAATGCTTAATGCTTGTTGTTGCTTGATCACCTTTAGTGAGTAATTGAATAAATTGTGGTTGCTGAAAAGAATTATAATTAATGGACATACAACTTGAATGGTGCAAGATGAAGTTCTTTGAATTTAATTTGTGTTAGTATAGACATATATTATTGCCTTGGATAATCTTTGTTGAATTGGTGCTTGATAAATATTCTTGAAGTTAGATTGGCATAGACATATGTTAGTTTAATTAGAGAATTGATACCATAGTGACTTCGATGGAAGCCTATGAACTAAATTGTAATTCTAGATTAATTATTCGCAGTTTGCCACAACATTATTGCAGCATTGGCATCAGATTTACACTTTAGGATGAATTAATTATTCTATCTCATCATCATTGTCTTGCTCTCTCATTCATTTGTTTATTTTATTAACTTTATTGTGTAGTTTTTAGGTTAATCAAATTTTTATTACTTGTTCTGTTCCAGTGTGTTAAGTGTAGATTTTATTCAATTTATTACTGGCACAATCTATGTGGAGACGATATTCACGTATCACTGTATTACTTGTTTGCCGACTGTGTACACTTGCACAATTTTATTTGCTTAAATTTACGCAACAATGTTGAACTTCTATAATTTAACGGAGATTATTAGAAGTTTTTTCTTTCATTGTGTCCCAGTCCAATACAATCTATATTGTATACAATACCTCTATCTTTTTGTGTCGCTACACTTAACAATCTAGATAAACTGCTCTGTCTTAAACATAAGATAAAGCGTACTCATAATCTTTATTAAATAAAGCTCCAACTTTATTTAGCAATTATGGATAATTTTTATATTATTATCTTGAATTAAATCCTCTTGTATATATATCATTATACATATTCTTAATTCAAGACCACATCAATAATATTGGATCTTCATGATAAATGACATGTATAATTAAATACAAATATGAATGCAAAATATTATCTTTATTTAATTAACAGTAATCGTTCATTCAGAAATATGCTTTAAAGGTACAAATCGAAAAAATCTCTCACTTGCCCTAGAGCAGATGAGACATGTCACGTAATCTTAAATCTAAGAAATGACTATAAAAAATCATAGCAGGCATCGTGTATATAATGGGATTGACATGGTTGTTTGGTGATTCAATCTTCTGAATGATTACATCCCCTCTTTGTAATATCTCTCTTATGAGGTGGTATTTATGCTCTATATGCTTTGCTCACTTATGGCTTCTCTATTCTTTTGAGTTGGCAACCGCTCTACTGTTGTCACAGTAGAGAATGATTGGTTTATCCATATTTTGAACAATTTTCAAATCACCCAAAAAATTCCTAAGCCATATATCCTCCATAGCTTCTTCACTTGCAGCAACGTATTCTACTTCCACTGTGGAGTCAGCAATGCAAGTTTGCTTTATACTCCTCCGTATAATTGCTCCCCTCCTAAGTGTGAAAACAGATCCAGACGTAGATTTCTAGGAATCTTTGTCATATTGGAAGTTAGAATCTGTATATCCGAATGGAATGAAATTCTCTTCAGAATATACTTGCATATAGTCTTTCGTTCTCCTTAGATACTTGAGAATGTGTTTGATTGTTGTCCAGTGATCGAATCCTGGATTCGACTGGTACCTACTGACTATACCCACAACATTGCAAATATTAGGTTTGATACATAACATTGCATACATTAAGCTTCCTACTACGAAGGCATAGGTTATCCATCTCATTTCCTCTTCCTCTTGGCGTATCTTAGGACATTAGTTCTTGGAGAGGTAAACACCATGACGATATGGGAGGTTTGCCTTCTTGGAGTTCTACATCACATACTTCACAAGTATTTTATCTATATATAATATTCTTGAGACAGTGCCAACATCTTCTTCTTGTGGTCATGAATTAATCGTATCCCAAGAATGTAACTTGCCTTTCCCAAATATTTAATTTGGAATTGGTTGGCTAGCCAGACTTTTATATCAGATAATTAATTCACATCATTCCCAATGAGTAATATATCATGTACATATAAAACTAGAAAGACCACTTTGTCCTTGCCAATTTTCTTGTATACACAAGGCTCATCGAGATTTTGACCAAAACCACAAGATTTAATAGCTTGGTCAAATCTTATGTTCCATGATCTGGACGCTTGCTTAATTCCATAAATGGACCTTTGTAGTTTGCAAATCTTTTGATTTCTTCAATGTTATATGAAACCCTCTAGTTGTACCATAAAGATACTTTAATCAAGCTGACCATTCATAAAAGTCGTTTTAACGTCCTTTTGCCAACTCTCATTGTCAAAATGATTGGAAATGGATAAGAGAATCTGAATTGGTTTAGCATGGCCACAAGATAAATGTTTCTTCATAATCCACATCTTTTTGTGTGTAGCCTTTAGCTACTAGCCTCGCTTTGAAAGTCTCTACTTTCCCATCGACTCCTCTCTTTTTCTTGTATATCCATTTGCACCCAATGGGGTCTTATATCTTGTGGCAGATCTACAAGTTCCCAGACTGATTTGCAGTACATCGACTCCATCTCAAGTTTCATATCTTCAAGCCATTCTTCACTATCAGGATCATTCGTTGCTTGACTATAAGTCAATAGGTCATCAGATATTCCAACGTGTGCTTCTCCGAATCCAGTGTAACGAACAGGTTGTCTTAGAACTCTATTACTACGACAAACTACCATAGTATCTTGGTTTGGAATTGTGGTCCATTCTATTCAACCATCTGAATTCAGTTGTGGTGTGATCTTATGACCAAGAAACTTCTTGAGTACAACCTTACTTCGAGGTTTGAAGTCCCTCATATAGTCTTCTTCTAGAAAAGTACCATTTGTTGATACGAATATTTTCTTTTATATAGGACTATAAAAGTAACCTCCTATATTGCCTCTTGGGTATCAAACAAATAAACATACTTCAGATCTTGGTTACAACTTCCTGGTCTTCGCTTTTAACACATGTGCTGTACATCCCCATATACACACATGCCTCAGACTAGGTTTGCGAGCTATCCATAATTCTGAGCGTATCTTAGCCAGACTTAGATGGAAATAGGTTTAAGATGTCTACAACTATTTGTAAAGCATATCTCAAAAGTTGTAGGGTCAATGATGAGTAACTGAACGCTGATCTCATCATGTCCAGCAAAGTCCTATTCCTCATTTCTGCAACAAAGTTTTGTTGTGGAGTACCTGGTGCAGTGAGTTGTGAAACAATTCCGTGCTCTATCAAGAAATCTTCGAATTCCTTCTCATGATATTTCCCACCTCTATCTGATCATAGCATTTTAAGGGTTTTTCCTAATTTATTAACAACTTCGGCTCAGAATTCTTTAAACTTTTCAAAGGTTTTCGATTTCCTTTGCATCAGGTATACATAACCATATCTTGAGTAGTCATCAATGAAGGTGATATAATACTCATAACCGCCTCGAGCTTGTACATTCATTAGACCACAAACGTCAGTGAGAATTAACTCGATAGGATCATTGGCTCTAAAACCTTTAGAGGAGAAAGGTTTTTTGGTCATTTTTCCTTCTCAACAAGATTCACAAACTAATAGAGTTCCGAACTTTAAGTCACTTAGAAGTTCGTCCTTAACTAGTCTTTGAATCCTTTATAAATTAATATGACCTATTCTTAAGTGCCAAATAAACGTATTGTTTTGAGGTACTTTATTTCATTTTGGATTTGGTTGTTCGGATTTGAACATTTCAGTATTGAGTAGTGAAGACATTTCAGATCTTATCACATATAGACCATCCTATAGATTTTCGTTACAAACATGTAAACCATTTCTTTAAATAATAAGAGAATTGTTATTAAAAGAAATAGAATGGCATTGTTCTAAACTTTTGAAACATAAAGCATTATTTTCAGTAAAAGAAATTTTTGCTTCTCCCACTGCTCTGGCTGAAATAAAAGCCCTTGTCCCTACTCTCAATGTGAACTCTCATTCTTGGAAATCTGTCCAAGAGCTAAATATTTGCAAATCAGAACAAACATGATTAGTGGCTCCTGAATAAACTATCTAGGTCTAACAAATATTTTCCATTAAACAAGCCTCAATGTCCTGCAAATAGAATTGACTTTGCTTTTTGTTCTTCAACTCCTCGAGATTCCTTTTACAGTTCCTCTTACAATACCCATCTATATGATAGTGAGAGAAATTCCCACTGTAGTAGGAGTGGGAAATTCAAATGCTCTGGTTAGCCAAGACCATTACACTGTGTATTTCAAATGGTGCTAAACTCGCTAAACGATTCATTTGTCCATAAACATGAAACTAAATGTGATTAACGATTTAGGGTCCAAATTTTTTGTCAAAAGGAATAGTTATTTCGTTAAAGCGTTAATTTGTACATGGGATCCCATAATAAACGCTTACAGTTTCAAAAGGGTAATTACAGCTCAAAAATTACAACCAGCCGACCTAAGCGACAAAAATAGGTTTTAACCCTAGTTTCCCTGAGAAACATTGGTCGTGGCAGTCAAGAAGCTGCAATTGTACACATTGCCACTGAAGCTCTCCAACTCATGGCTGGTCCAGCTTCCTTTTCCCCTTACTTGCACCACATAGCACCCATGAGCCAAGCCTCCACAAGAAAACTTAAACATGCTCATAAGCAGTTAATAACACATTACCAAATCCCAATAGGCATGCCTAGCAGTAATAACCCTTATCATGCATAAATACCATTCATATAAATTACTACATCACCATATGGGGCCAGCTGCCCTAATTACATGATTAATAAGTCATACTGGGGCCCATTGCCCAATACACATGATTAATAACTCACATTACGGCCCAACCCTAGGATATGGGACTAATAAGTCACCCTGGAGCTCATTGCCCTATCCTCTGTATAACCAGCATCGAAGCTGGCCCAGGATACCTGGTGGTTTATTTTCCATGAACATTCGGTTGGACAAGCATATGATGCGCTCTTGATTAGGCCTAACCATATCGACCAGTGCTCAATGTGCTATTGCCTCCCTTGACTTATAAGTCAATGTTTTCGACTAGCGCTTAGCGCACTTTTGTCATTCTTGACACATAAGTCAAGTCTTTTCAATCAGAATATGCAGACAGACATATATTATATAGTAAATATCCAGATAAAGATCATCTAGCATGCTTAATTAAAATGTCTCAGGCATAATCATAATCATGTACATTCTCAGGGGCCCAAGCCCTAATCAAGTCTATATTCAACATTCAGGCCAAGCCCTAATCATGCACATCACATATTGGGAGCAGTTTTCTTACCTTATGGTCCAAGCACAAGTTAAAAATGAACAACCCTCGAGCACAATCTGTTCCTGAGCCCTAGCGGTAACCTAGTCATAACCTTAATAAATGATATACATCAAAATAGAGTAAATAAAGGCTCTGAACCGAGTCCTAGCTTCCGGGACATCGAATTCTACTAAACTGGGTAGTAAAATCAATCCTGAAACCTTAGGTTTGAGTCCCCATCACTCAAAACTCACTTTGGCCAAACTTTATATTTTGTGACTCGATGCCCCTCACTGGTGTTGCGGCTCCCCTCAAGTCAGAGAGCCCTGCTCTCTTTTTCTGAACATGGGCCGCAATGCAAGGGTGTATCAGGGAACTGCCTAGGCTCGTGGGTTCATTAGGGCCACGGTGCCCAAGAACAGGACCACGACGCGACCCCACGAACCGAGCTTTACCCTTTTTTTCCTTAGCCAACTTTACCCAAAAACAATCCCAAATCAAACCAAAAGCCAGAATTAAATCCCAGTACTACAACCAGCAACCAAACCCATACTCAATCTCCCTCAAAACTCAACAAAAAACACAAATTCATAACCTTGAGCTTCAAAGCTCAAGAACAATAAAAACCAAATCATAACTGAATCAAAACAGGGATTGGTGCTTAGATCAACTATTGATTAAATCCTCCTAGCTGCATCTAACCCAATCCTAGTCTCAAGAACATCAACCACACTGTGTTCAAGCTTCCAAGCCTTAAATTTCACTAAATTTGCCCCAAAACCAAGCCAATACTAGAGAGAGAGAGAGTGAACCGAGTGAAAGAGAGAGAGAGAGAGAGAGAGAGAGAGAGAGAGAGAGAACTCTATTTTTTGGTTTCCTTCAGCTAAAGAAGAGAGTGACTAAGTCTCTAGCTTTGGCACAAAATGACCTAAATGCCTCAAGGGCCAAATCTCTCTCTCAAAGCCCCTCAAGGAAAATTTTGTCATTTTCCACATACCCCGTTAATCATAATTATCGACTTATAATTTCTGTTACTTCCAATATCCTCGAATAGTTACGAAATAATTTTCCATTACCCAATCAATCCATGTAATGTACTAAATTCTCAAATTATCTCTGGGCTCACCCCGAGCTGGGAACTGACCTCGTTATGACTAAACTGATAACTTGCTACCAAGGATTGCCTCACGCCAAATAACTCAAATATATCAACATAAGAATGTGGTTTCAACCCATAAACACATAAATATACAAATATGCCCTCAACGGGCCAAAATTACTAAAATGCCCTTCTAATAAGAATCAGTCCCACATGCATGCAAATACAGTCATATAATAAGACAACTCACATAATCATGCATATTATCACATAATAATACAATAAACCAAGTATTTCCCTTGTGGCCCTTTAATCAAGGCACTAAGCCACATTAGGGAATTTGGGACGTTACAGAAACTTCTTTGTCCTTGCATTTGTTAATGCTAGGCTTATGAGTTGTGTGCTCAATCATTGGCAATAGATTCTTGTTACTTTTCCACCACTTAATATTACGAGTTAATTTGTCATTAGTAAGAATGGACATATGAGAGTTTCCTCCAGTCATTTTATTACTGTAACTAAACAAAAAAATAATAATAAATACAACCATACACTCATACACCATAAATCATAGTATTCATACAATGAAATAAAAAATAAACATGATGCATGCTTACAAAAACCTATTCATATAAGTACAACGATGAGATAACCAACACAAGTAAGTGTCGTTGATAGGTAGGTCAAATACTTGATACTTAAAACAAGACACTCTCAATTGTTATTATTGACGCGATTTTTTTCCAATAGTAGATTTAGAAAGCTAATAAGGATATTAATGCTTATTTGTAAACCGTAACGAAATTATAAGAACCCTTTGGTACACACACAACTTTTACGTGGTTCAGTGGTTAAAATCCACCTAGTCCACGAGACAATATTATTGCTTTTCTCTCACAATTTCTGCAGTGTTTCAGTAATACAAAAAGACAGTCCCCCTCCCTGTCCATTATCACTCATATTTATAGTGGAATTTCCTGGACAAATTTGGGTAACCGTGTGCATAAATATGGTATACATTTAATAGAGATTATTCCCATTTGCATTGGAATACGATTGTATAACAGAATAGAGTTTACTCCTGCTACCTTGGATCATAAATGATAAATATGCAATACAACCTCGACATTAATGAGCGAATAAAGAGCCTCTAAGTCTCTTGGGATCCTTCAGTATGCATTCTTATCAATTTTCCATGAGTTGAATATTTGCATCGAGCTGGTGATCAAAGATTATCCGAACTTTAGTTCGGATTAACTTCAGACCACCAAAAGGGGAATATGACCACTATATGTGTCGAACTGAACCATTATCCTAAGAGGCCTCTTGATAACCACCTGAATGTCATAATGCCAAATCCCAGCTTGGGCTGCTCACATCATTGTTAACCAAAGGTTCTACTTGGCTGCTTGTCCACATATTCATCTGCCAGCTATACCTCGTGTTGAGTGACTAGACTCGTGCTAATTTTTAGGGTGCAACAGTTATTATATCAAAATATTTGATATCTTTATAATAAACAATTATTGTTATTTAGGTAAAAAATATATCTAGGTAGAGTAGATGTATTTTTTGTGATTATAACCTACTATTTCAGATTTCTCAACTTAACCCATGAGTGTCGTCGATAGGATAGGTCAAACATGGAATGCATCTTAAAACCCTATCGCAAAGAGGTCTACTTATTAAAATCCTAGCACATACACATTCCGATAGGGGGGACGAAAGCAAAGCCGCCTCAAGGCCCTGACTAGAACCAACATTTTTCAACCAATAGTAGAGACCGGAGATGATAGTGCCTTATAACCTTCTCCCACTCACTATTTTAGAAATAAAAAATTTTCTATTAAAATATCTCATATTTTAATTACTAAGTGATTATTACCAAAGTTTAATTATTAATTCTAAATCACTTATGTAAATCTAAATTTTAACTCTAAAAATTCTAAGATTACCAAATTTAGAATAATTACTAACAATTGCAAATTAATTATAAACTATGATTTTCCAAGGTATTAAACTCATTAATAACCCTAAAACATATTAAGGTAATCTAGATATGCTATTAACGCGACATTACCCAATTTGGCTATTTAAATCTAATTCACATTATTTGTGTCCATTTATGGTAGAAAAAGAACTATACTACTTTTCTATCCAAGAAGACATGTTAAATATAAGAAAATTAATATTCATACATAGCATGTCATTATAATGATGCAATGAGTGGGCATTCCTATTCTATATGGCATATGAAGTGATCATATCAACATGTTACCGATCATACAATATAATTAAGCATTAAGGTATTGACCGAGTTCTCTTTGTTAAACAAAATTACAAAAATATACCAAGGCATTCCTTGGGATTCAAAACTTATTGTAATCTCCAATGGCTTCGCCCTTTGTTGTGGGCCTTGGGAATTGTGCACTCAAGCCCTAACCCTAGATTCTAAATGAGATGACCTAATTTCCAAAATTAGGATTTTATCAAAAGTTTGTAAACTTTTGTTGTTAAAGTAATAATTTCATAAATTATTAATTAATAAATAATGAAAAGTGGTTACCATTTATTAAATAATAATTTCATAAATTATTAATTAATAAGAAATTGTTTCCAAATCTATTATCAAATTTGGGAAAAAATTATTCATTACTATTTTTATTTATAATAAATTTTTTCTTAAACTATCATTATAATTACAATTATTGGGATTATAATTACCTAATTTATATTAAATTAATAATGAATTAGTTTTTATAGACTAAATTTTGTCTCCAATTAAGATGTTCACAAATTTTCATTTAATTTCTCTAAATAAAAATTAATTATTAATTTTATTAATGGTTTCTTAAACCAATATTTGATTTGAATAAATCAAATATTTTTTTTATTTAAAATTGAATACTAATTATCTTGTTTCACAAAGAAGATATTTGACTAAATAAATAGTCATGTTCCCAATAATAAAATTAAGAAAAGTAAACAATTCACTTTCTTAATTTTGAATTAAGAAATAAATGTCTTGTGTAACGTCCTCCTAATTATTGGGAACGTGGTGCCTGGTGCCAATTCTATCACGAACTCAATTTCTCTGTGTGGTGGCAACCCTGGCAAATCTTATGGAAACACATCAAGAAATTCACAGACAAATCTAGTCTCTTCTGGTCTCACTGGCACGACCTGAGTGGTATCAACCACACTGGCTAAGAACCCAATGCAACCTCCTTGCCATAAATCCCTAGCCCTCAATACAGAAATCAGAGGAATGCGAGGTCCATGCACAGCACCAACAAACACAAAAGGATCCTCACCTTCAGGCTTAAAGGTGACCATCTTCCTTCTGCAGTCAATGGTTGCTCCGTACTTTGCCAACCAATCCATACTCAGTATCATATCGAAGTCAGTCATAACCAACTCTATCAAATCCACTGACAACTCTCTGCCCTCTACTGTCACTGGCATAGATCTGACCCATCTCCTGGATACCACTAACTCCCCAGTGGGTAACAAGGTTCCAAACCCCACAGCATAAAAATTACAGGGTCCACACAATCTATCAATAACACTACTAGCAACAAAAGAATGTGTAGCACCAGACTCAATCAACACATTATAAGGGGTTCCAGCACTAAGAAGCTGACCTGTAACAACTGAGGGAGAAGCCTCATCTTCTGCTTGAGTCAATGAACACTCGAGCTGTCTGCTTTTCTGGGTTCTTCCTTTCTTGCCTTAGGGAAATCCTTTTTAAGATGACCCACTGCTCCACATGAGAAGCAGACCTTTGCCCTACACTCTCCCAAGTGATGCCTCTTGCATCTAGGGCACTCAGGATAAGACTTCCAGGCTTCACTACCACCTGGACGACCCATAGAAGTACCACGGGGCTGCTATCAGGAACAGGAACTGGGAAGGTGTCAGGAACCTTCCTCTTCTGATCACTAGGGCCAACACCCCTACCTGAACCCACAAATGGAGGACCTGGCCTCCTGAATTCCTTTTTGGCTACACTATCACACCAGATTCTGTTCTCTGCACTCTCAGCTGTGAGTGCCTTCTCAACCACCTGTGCGTAGGTAGTAACCCCAGCCACAGTGGTGATACGTACATCTCGGGCTAACTTGGGCTGTAGCCCCTACAAAAATCTCTCTCTCCTGGTCCCATCAGTGGGCACCAGCTCCATGGCGAACTTTGCCAAACGATCAAACTTTAAGGCGTACTCAGTGACTGATAAGTTCCCCTGAAGTAGCCTAATGAATTCCTCAGTTTTAGCTGCCCTGATAGCATCATTATAATATTTTTCATTGAATAGAGTCTGAAACTCTTCCCAAGTCAAAGCATTTACATTCTTTGTCTGGGTAATCACTTCCCACAAAATCCAGGCATCCTCCCGAAACATATAAGTGGCACAGGCCACCCTCTCATTACCAGTTACCCTCATAAAGTCAAGGATAGTGGTAATCATGCTCATCCATTGTTCAGCCTTGGCAGGATCCGCACTGCCCTCAAATACTGGAGGTTGTTGCTTCCTGAACCTTTCATAAAGAGGCTCCCATTTATTTCCAACCTCAGGCAGCTGCCCAGCTGCTGGCACCAACACAGGAGGTGCCTCTGATACACTAGCTACTGCAGACACTTGCTATTATTTCAGGAGACAAAGCTCTTCTCCCTGTTTTAATATTGTCGCCTGCAGATCACTGACTATCTGCTGCCAGTTTACAGGAGCTGGCTGTGGAATCTATGACTGGTCATTTTCCTGACCCTGGCTATTATTATTATTCTAGCCCTGATCACTCTGGCTAGCTGAAGTGTCTGTCTGCCCTGGATTCATAATTCTGTCACTGATACCTCGCTGAAATAATGATCAATACGGTCAGTCAGGTAGTAATAACTAAACCTCTTGCCGCCTTACGGTCCAAGAACAAGCAAACAATTATCACATTCCACAGTCATACCATTATACAATCAGATACATGTCTATAGCATTTAGCACTCAGCATGTATCACATAACAGTTCAAAAACAACAGTACTAATAAGTATGTTCCAGCAATCCCGGTACTAATAAGCACACAGTTGCTGAGGATATAATATTTCAGGGCAAGGTTTTACATAGTGTCTCATGCATACAGGTAAAGCATATATACCATATTTAAGCAGTTATACATATAACTACATAACTAGTTACCAAACAATGAGTCGAGCTTGACTTCAGAGATTTGTGTACATGCCCAGCCAGTCTACAGGAACCCTAACCTTGGCATGCTCTGATACCAAATTGTAACGCCCTGGTTACCCCAAAACAGTTACGGTGATCGGTGAACCAAAAATTTGACCCGCTACCCTAGTCCTTCGGTTAAAAACGTGTTCTTAGTGTTATTAACAGGTTAAGGTGAAAAACAATAAAAAGAAAAGGATATGTTTTATTAAGTATGTAACTGCTCATGAGCTATTCAAAACATTTACAAGTTATTTACAACTCAAAATGGCCTTTACTATTTCAAGTTTACAACCCCGCCGGCCTAAGCGGCAAAAATAGGGTAACCCCCTAGTCCCTCTGAGAACTCCTTGGCCGTGGTGGTCAAGCGACCGCATATGTACACATCACCACCTAAGCTCTCCACTCAAGGTTAGGTGAGCTTTTCTTTCCCTTTACCTACACCACATAGCACCCATGAGCCAAGGCCCAGCAAGAAAACACACTATAGCATGATATAATAACAACGATGATCATAATAATCATTCAGGACTATCAGTCCAGAACAAATAGGTGACACTCGCAAAAGTCACTAAATTGGGAATAACTCCCTTCAGCCTTGTGACGATAGGGTCATCGGGGCTTAACAGATAAGTGAACCTGTCATTAGCTTAACCAGGATAGGTGCATGGTTACTGGTCACCAACATAACCTTCTTCATGACCATAGAGTCATAACCCTGGAACATCGTTCCCTAGCCATGTGACAAGCAGTCACCTGGGCCTTATGCCCTGACTCTCAGTAACTAGTCTTAGACTAGCCAAGCGCTTATAGGTTCATCGACCTTAGGGTCGGTCCAGTGTTAATGCCTTAGAGCCATTCAACACTGATATCGATTAGATCTAATCTTTATTTCACCCTGTGTTCAGGACGCTTATGTCGTTTCTAACTCTTAGGTCAGTGTCCCTGACTAGTCAGTACCATATATAGGTAATCAACATACACTAGCATTTAATATGCAATCCATGTCCACATTTATCAATCAACATGCCTCAGTACAATCACGCATGTCACATATACACAGGGTGCAGTTTTCTTACCTCAAGTTCGACCGAGAAATATAATAAGGACGACCCCTGAGAACGATGGATCTTTTGGTTCCTTAGCGGTTACCTAATCACAACCAATTATAACCTCCATCAATGAAAATCCACAATGAAAGGGTCTTAACCTAAGCACCACCCTCGGGACCTCGAAACATGCCCACACGGTGAGTAGATTCGATCCCAGGCCTTAAGGATTGAAACCCCAGGTCAAAAACCCTTAAAAACACTCAAAACGGGACTTTGAAGGAACAGGGTAGCGCTACAGCGCTGACCCCTAGCGCCCCAGCGCTATTCTCAGAAACCCCAACACGCCCATTTGCCTCCTGAGTAGCGCTGTAGCGCTGTAGCGCCCTAGGGTGGGCGCTATAGCACTACCTCTTGACCAGAAATCCCCTTAACCGACCTTCTTCATCTCCTTCGATTCCCACCTGATTCCAAACCTTCCAAATCCCATTTTTGATGCCAAATGAACCCAAAAACCATCTCAACATACCCCAAACATCCCAACCATAGGAACCCTAGCCAAAACTCCCAACAAAACAAAGAGCTCAAACTAGAAATCTCAACTGTAAAACAGAACCAAAACAGGGTAAACTAGGGAATTCTATGGTTAGTAACTTACCCAAAGCTCAGCTTATGATGCTCTTCAATGGAGGAACACACTCCCAAACTCCCAAGGCTTGCTTCCCAACCTTGAATCCTCAAGAATGGTTCAAAAATCACAAAGAAGGTACGGGAGAAGCCTAGAAACTTGCTCTGTTTTTCTACTTCTTTCTCAGCCAACAATGGTTATATCTATCCTAGGGGTGAAATGACCATTTGACCCCTAGGTCAATTTAAGGTTTCTAAAGGCTCCCAAGGGCAGAATTGGTACTTTCCTCCTATCTCATTAATCATAATTAAAGCTCTCCAATTCCCGCTATTCTCCATAATCCCGAACACCAATAATTTACATCCCGTTACCCTTTAACTCCCGGTAACGCTCTAATCATTTAAAATTACCCCGAGACTCAACCCGAGTCCCGAACTTAAACCTGTTGTGACTAGACCGCTAATCAATATACCAAGATCTTCTCATGCCGAATAGCTCGAACAAACCCACATTATAATGTGGTCTCAACATATATCACCAACATGCATACAAATATACAATTATACCCTCAACGGGCCAAATTACCATCACTACCCTGTAATTAAAATGTGGACCCACATGCATGCATTTAACATCATATTATAATATAATTCACATATACATGCATAACATCATTTAATGGCATAATTAGACAAGTATGGCCCTCCCGGCCTACTAATCCCGCCATTAAACCAAATCGGAGAATTCGGGGCATTACACTGGTTTTTCCATTTGGGTATCTCTGGTTTCTCTCAACTTTCATGTATCAAATGGAAACTATCAATAGAAAGTATGTTGTTGCTTTCTTCTTCATTGCCTTTTGATGCTTGTTGGATTACACAAATGGTGTGCTTTCTACCAAAGGGGTTAACTATGGAGGTACGTAGAGTTTTCTGAGCTTTTTTTTTATGTCTGCTTCGTATACGAAGAAATTTACAAATGAAGTAATCTATCTTTTTCACTACAAAAAAAATTTGCAATTCAAGCTTTGATGGACATTATGAACTTGTTTAAGGATCCCCACGGTATACTTGATAATTGGGATGATACTGCTGTTGATCCATGGAGCTGGAATATGGTCACTTTCTCTCCTAATGGTTTGGTCATTAGTCTGTTAGTAAATTCATGGCAAAATACACCAAATTTTAGCTTATATTTGCAAAATTTGAGCTTATATGTCACACACAAATTTGAGACTTGAAACTGTCAGATTTTTTCTAAGTAGTTGGGAATGGTTTTTGGTGTTGCAGAGGAACTCCAAGCCAGAACTTATCATCCTTTCGGCAAGCATAGGCAACTTAACAAATCTCTGGAGTGTGTAAGTGGGAAAACCAGTGCTGTCATTCTCATTTTGTTTGTCTTCATAATTTGTTTGCTGCTGATCCTTTATTTACTTGTTTATTATTATTATTTCTCTGTCTGCAGACTATTACAGAGCAATAATATAAGAAGTCCTATCCCCTCTGAGATTGGGAGGCTCAAATAGCTTGAATAACTTGATCTTTCCAATAACAACTTCAATAGTCAAATTCCCAACACTTTATGACACTTAAAGAGTCTTCAATACCTGTATGTAAACTCTGTTGATTAATTTTGAGTTAAATATTTTCATGTTAAGCTTGATGGTAATTACATGATTTGAAACTGGATAAGGCGACTGGACAATAACACTTTCAGTGGAGCAATTCTTGCATCTTTGGCTAACATGACATAGCTTGCCTTCCTGTAATTTTTTTCAACTTTTAGCATTTTAATACTACTTGTTATCAAGGCTCCATCACAAGTTGAATAGTTTATAAAAAGGTTTTACGGGATTTTTTTTAATGGTCTAGGGACCTGTCATACAACAATCTAAGTGGTCCAGTACCAAGGTTGCATGCCAAGAACTTCAAGTAAGTCATTTTATATATTGTAATTGTTGTTGTTGTTGTTATTAAGATAGATTATTTGAGAGATTATCATTAAATAACATGTGTTTAACTGCTCTAATTTGCTTCTTTATGCCACTTTTGAAGATGCTCAAACTGCTAGGAGACCCAAAAACCAAATTTCTTTAGCCTTTGCTTCAAACCTGAGCTGCATTTGTCTACTAATTCTTGGGTTTGGTTTCCTTCTTTGGTGGAGGTACAAACACAACCAACAAATTTTCTTTGACGTCAACGGTTAGTAAACCTAACTCATTTTTGAAGCAATATCATTAAAAAAGAAACAGGAGAAGAAGAGATTAACATTTGTAGGCTTTAAAAAATTTCAGAGCAACATCATGAGGGGGTTTGCCTTGGAAACCTGAGGAGATTTCAATTTACAGAGCTTCATATGGAAACAAACAACTTCTGCAGCAAGTACTTGGTTGGAAAAAGTGGTTTTGGAAATGTCTACAAAGGTTGTCTCAGAGATGGTACGGTAGTAGCAGTTAAAAGGCACTCATGATAATTATCATGCAATCAAGGGAAACCATCCTTGAGAATTGTTGATTAGTTTTTTTTTAGTAGTTCTATTTGTTCTATTTTACAGTTCACTATCAGGTATGAGTTTGACTATTAATCATTTAATTTCTTATGTAGTTGAGCAAGCCGATGTCGCAATGGAAACAAGAGCATAATGAATCAACTTTTTTTATGTAATCTTTTAGTTTACTATTAACTTTAAGTTGAAGCATTAATTGTTTAAATTTTGTTGTAGCTAAGCATATGGACTCACAACAAAGACAAGTGCACAAAGGATGATGAATTGAAGGATGGAGCAAGTTTCATACATGATTTACTTTTGTGTATCTTGTAATGTTTCTGTTTTTCATTTTTGAAGTAAAAAATGTTCAAGATTATAAAACTTTATTATAATATGCTTTCAAACTAAAGTTAGAACTAAGATCTCATGAAGTAGACACATTCATGGTTTGAATTAGTTGTTGTTTAATGTAATACTTATGGTTTATCAATCTATTGAGAATTACATTTTATGATTATTTTTTATTTTTTTTTATCAAAATACAATAATGAAAATCTTTTAATTAAAAAAAACCTTATAAGTATACTCATCAAAATAAAATTTAATATATATTATCCACACTAAAGTAACAAAATTTTATTACTAGACTTTTAATATGTTATGATTTACAAACATATTATAAGTATAACAAATCGTTATGATTTATATAATATAACAAACTAAAAACGCTAACAAAATAATCAAATGTAACAGTGCTAAAGTGTTATGCAAAAAGTATAAAATTAAACGTCAAATTTATAACCAAATACTCTAACTAAATGTTATTATTTGAATATTATAGCAACTAAAATGTGTTATTGAATAGATTAAGATAACATCGAACATAACATTCGAATACTGTTATAGAAAAGACAGGACTTTTAATAACAGGGGCTATGTTAGCGTTTTCAGAAGCGTTATCAATACTCCCGGTTAGCAGTTTTTAAGTGTTATGAATGCTGTTTTTTCTTATAGTGGCTATAGATTTCATATCTATGATAAATAATCCCACTCAATTATACAACCAAATCTCCAATATGTAAGTATAAGCTACTCCGTAGGGTAAGCTGGTAATGAACAAATCAAAAGACTTGAATAATTCAATTAGAATATTATTCGCTCAAAATTAAGATTGAATTGGTCTATGGTCAACATTGAGATAGGATTAGATTAGATAATAACAATACTTACTTATCTTCTCAATAATCAATATTATTCATGTCCAATGTAACAAAATACATTTGATCTTATCTACTTGGTCAGTGTCCTGGATACGACATCTCACCAAATATGTAAGTAGATCTTATTGTAGATTACCAAATTAGTAAGAATCAAGTGTACTGATTTAATGTTATGACAAAAACTTTTGAACATATAATTAAAATTATATTCCATTGTGACCGAGTAACTATAATTGTAACTGTTGATGGTGAGAACTCGTCAACTAAGTTAAGTTGGAAAAAATTAGCAAGTACGGATAGTCAATAAAAAAGCTATAGATATGTAAGTAATAACTCAAGAACAATCACAGAATAGCAATGGAGAAATCCATCTTTCATTCACTATCAAGCCTCTGCTACAGTAAATTTTCCAACCCCTTTTCAGGTGGGGTTAGAGTTCATTTTATAGTAGGCTCTAATAGCCCTGGGTACATGGTGGTCCAGGAGACCAAGTGGTACATACGTACTATGCCAGGAGAGTGGCTTCAGAGGTTGTGGTCGTACATCCAGTACAGGGGCAGATGTCAGGAGGATCCCTCCACTACTTGTCCGTACCCATGTTTGATGAGTGGTGGCAGGCATAATGGCGCAGGTGGTAGTGGTGTCGACTCTGACCCCGGGTCGTAGATGTACGGGCCACGCTCCTATTACAGTACTCCCATTCCCCCACTAGTACGGGCATCTGTATTTCAACGTACAAGGTCTTAAGGGTCGTACCCAGTATGAGATCGTACAGGTACATTCCACTCAACTCGCACCCGGGCCCCTGAGCATCGGGGCCCCCAAGGCATAGGGAACGGGGCGCTTGGCGTGACTGAAGGTGATGGCGTGAGGTGAGGCTCTCGGGTCCTTGACAGATGGGTGTGCGGTGTGATGACTTCCACGTGAGCCCCTTGGTGGCGAGGCTCCTCTGACGCGTGCCCCTATTCGCGAGGCCACCTGGTGTGCGGGCGTAGTTGTGCGAGGCCGAGGGCCTGCTGGGGCGCGAGGGCGCCTAGCTTGTGGGCGTGGCTGCGCGAGGCCGAGAGCCTGTTGGGGCGCAAGGCCCCCTGGTGTGCGGGCGTGGCCGAGCGAGGCCTCCTGGCGTGCGGGCGTGGCTGCGCGAGGCCCCCTGGTGTGCGGGCATGGCCGAGCGAGGCCACCTGGTGTGCGGGCGTTGCCGAGCGAGGCCAATGGTGTCCGCTCCTGACCGGTCGAGTGAGGCCTAGCGAGGCCGTTGGCGTCTCGCGTCGGGGTGGCCGAGCGAGGCAATGGCGTCTCGCATCTGGGTGGCCGGGCGTGGCCGAGCGAGGCCATGGCATCTTGGCATCTATGTCGTGTAAATAGGGGCTTCATGGCATTGATCTCATATTTTCCCTTGGTGAGATTTTGAGCATCAACAGTAACTATACATGTGTTTGGGATTTTACAAACATTTGTATTAATAATAATTAATCATGTAATAAAACATGTAAACAATGCAATTTTATTGAACTAAATGATTTCACTACTTTATTGATAATGAATGAATTACATAAGAATTGTGGTTTTCTAAGAGCATAAAACCCAACAAACAATCTGTTGATGCGGTTTTTCGCGAACATTGGATTAAGAAATCCGACAACAGAGATATTATTACTTTCTTTCCAAATCGTAATTAATAAAAATGAACAGTATCTCAAACACTCAAACTTTAACGTGTTTCAGTAGTTAAAATCTACCTAGTTCACAAGACAATCATATTAATTTGTTACATAGGGATATGATTTCCTATGGAATTTACATTTGTTATCTCAGGTAATAATTGTGTAATAAAATCTGGGCATTAATGACCATAATAAATTAATAAGGAGTCTCTAAGTCTTTTGGGATGCTTCATTGTGTGTCATGATCAGGCTTCTGCGAGCTAGATGTCGAAGAGCTAATGAACTTGACTCGCGCCAAGTTCAGACTATCTAGAAGGTGATCTAGCCATCACACATCTCGAACTAGGTTATTGGTGAAATAGGCGACCTGGAGATTATCTGGTTGTCGTACTACCAAGTATGACTCGAACTACTCACACCAGAGTTAGCTAGAATATTTTGGGGTACAACATTTGCCCCCCCCCCCCCTAAGCTCCTGCTCGTGCATAACGTCACCTCTGACACACACAGTATGGGCTTTTAGCCTTCTGTTATGTGAAATCGTGCCCATCCATTACTTGAGTGTTAAACACATGTCTGTCTGTGATAGGTACCTATACGGGTTTCATGTACTGTGACAAGTGTCATGTCAACATTTTTCCACCGCATGACAAGTGTCAAGTGTCATGTACTGTGACTGTGACAATCTTGGCCTTTTGATCTTGGACTAACCTAACCGAGTGGCCCAGATTGGTTCTCGAAGTTTACGTATAAATAAGAGAAATAGACCTGAACCTCTTCACCTTTGCATTCCAAATATTTCCCTTTTCTTCTCAGAGAACTTTCAGAAACCCTCGACATTCTCCCCTTCTTCATAATCTCTCAGGCTACCATCTTTAGAGCAATCATTACTTCCCTCGATCAAACATTTAATCTGTAAGTATTTCTATGCCCAATTTAAATTTCTCCCTCTTATTTTTAAGTAAGTATTACAAACTTTTAGAGGTTAATTTCTTGCATCGGCAATGTTTGAGTTTAATAGGAATTGTTGATAGGTAAAAACAACAATACTAGGTTTGATTAGAAATAATGTGCGTAAAAAGTGGGTAATTTTATGGGTTTTGAAAGAGGGTTGCATGTGTATGCGTAGATATTTGAGGGATTTTAGGTTTAGTTTTGTGTAGCTTAAGGTTTACGATTTCCCAAGCAGTTTTGCATTAAACCGCCTTGAAAAATGTATTGGGTCTAACACACGAATCCTGAAGTATGAGAGGATTTGCCAAGTTTATTGTGCGTGGCTATTGAATGAGCATGGACACGCACGTTGTTGCACAGATATATCTTAGCTCGTGTATATTTTTTAGGTTGAATAAATCAAATTCAAACCCTTGGGTCACCGTACATTTATTGTCATAGCAAGGTTTTGTCTTAGGTCACCTGTAACAGGATTCTTTGTCGTCAGACAAGATAGATCATGGCCCATCAGAAGAAGCCAGTCGTGAGCTACTCTTCTTAGAGCAAGAGTATGGGCAAGCAGATTGCGTCTGAGACCTCTATTCCTCAATTCGGCCTGGTGGTGTATAGGGAGATCGTAGTTGATCCCAACGGCTTTTGTGAGGCTGAGAGCATCGAATCCCGAATGAAGACTTAGGGCAATGTGAAGATAATTTTATTGAGCCACGGAATCGAGTTGGGGTCTGAGTGCCTTATTGCTCGACCTCCATTGGAAGGAGAGCAGAGTAGAGCAGCACCTCATTTCAGAATGACTTCGGGGCCTGGAATGTCATGCATGCGAAGGTAGGTGCCCTTCTCCCTTTGGACCTATACTATGTGTATTTTTTGAACTATGTCAAACTGGCACCATTCCAGCTTCCCCCCAATTCATATCGGCTATTGGCGGGGCTGAAATATTTATTTTTGAAACACGAGTGGGAGATCATCACTCCTGCTGAAATAATGTATTTCTTCTCCGTAAAAGCCAACCCCGAGCAGAAGGTACGATGTGACGATTTCTACTACCTCACAAGATTCCCCAATATAGTCTCCATCATCGACCTCCCTAGCCACCTGAATGACTACAAAGATCAATTCTTCATGTCAAACGGGTTCAAGAACTGCATCCATCGGTATTTGAACCGTCCTCAGCTATTCAAGTTTTGTTATTGAATTCATTTTTTGACCAAGTTTAAACATATTATGACTGAGTTGTTACTTTGCCCAGCAATATACAGAAGAACAACGCGATCAGAGACCCTTGGAGGTCAATATGAGACATTATCTCGTATTCCTACCAAGCAGGAGTTCCAGATGGTAGTTAATGACGCTACCATGGTGGCTTGCAAGCTGATCCGAAAAGATCAGACATTGGTAATTAGAGCTCGAGGTCATCCCCCTCGTGCTCCCTCCTCCTCAAGAAGTCATCCCTGCCGTCGAAGACACCGCAAAGGATGATGAAGCCACACATCTGCTGTGCAAAAGAAAGGTCCCTGAAGATGGGAAACATCGTGACTCAGACCAAGCTAAATCAGTGGCAGCAGCCAGCACTTCCAGCCAAGGTAACCCATATAGAGAATTAAACTAAACTGATGTAAGTTTTAGGGTAGTTCTATTCAACCCACGACAACTCGTGAGTCGACATTCGGTTGATCCGGACCTGAACGTATCCCTCCTCCAATGTGTGGATCACTTTGTTGTACGCTACGACCATAGCTATGTCTGGTGTACTATAGTGGAAGATAACACCCTTCATTTTAGGTCCACCATCTTTAAGGAGTATGGTACAAATATTTGGTCGTGGCTTTCTCTCCGTCAGGGTGTCTTTTTCTTGGGTATTAGGCAGAACCCGCATGAGTCTAGCTCAGATGAAGAGCCTGAACCCTGTAGGACCCAAAACGTAATAATATTAGAGTCCCCCCTGTTAGGAAAACTTATACAAGATCTTTATTTATTTTCATGTAGATCTAATATTAAACAAATTAATATGAGATAATCTAGAACATGTTTCTAAAATTGAATTCAAAGAGAAACAAAGACAAGAATACTTACAGTATACGCAGTGGAATGAAAGAGTCCTTCCTTCAGTTTCTCTAACTCTTGTATCCTCTCTGTCGTAGAGTATTATCAAGAAACTGAACCAATCTTCTATTTTCTTCACAGTGTTCCAATGTATCCTTAGAATCACCTAGACTAGTGTGGGAAATTCTCAACACATGAGACAGATATAGAGAAAAGAAGAGAAAATAACAAAGAGGCTTAGGAAAGGACTTGTGTTTTGAGAGAATCTAAAATTATCAGAAAACTAGTGATTAAACTTTTCTGTCGTCTCAGAAATCTTAACTTAACTTATGACTTCTCTATAAGCACTCCTTTTATAGACTCAATTAGGCCATTTAATTTAATTAAAAAATCAATAAAATAATAGCCATTTTAAAGCCCTAGGTCGAAATTATAATGGGATTTAGGCCCATAAAATTTTCTATTTGATTATAAGCCCATTAGACATAAAATCAAGGCCTGTAATATATTCTATTGATTTAAATAATTAAATAATAATTTAAATCCTTTATCAAATTAATTATCAATAATTTGAACCTTGATTTAAACTTATTTATTAATTTAGATACCAATTTATCTTAATTAATAAATCTGCCCTAATTTCTCTTTTCTTATCAAAATTACACAACTCTTTGAAACTATCGAAAATTGACCTAATCAACTTTGATAATTAAATCAATTAATTGAGACTATCTACATGATTTTATCCAAGGTACAAGGGATACCATGGGCCTACGAAATCAAGCTCCAATAAGTTATCATAAATCTAACAAATAAATTTACTGACTTATTAATTCCTCGTGACTCCACTATAGACTCGGAATTGCACTCTTGAATTCATAGAACGCTCTATAACAAATAAAGATACGCTATTAATTATCCATTGTTACAACCATAATTGTCACTCAATCCTCTATAGACGGTCTACAATGAGATAGGACTAAAATATAGTTTTACCCCTCATCGTATTTTATCCTTAAAACACTTAGTTCCTTGTAATGAGATCTCTATCATTTAACACCTTGAACCAAACTAAAAGGAAACCATCGTTTCACTTCTTCATCAGAAGCAATAGATGTTCATATCTATGATTAATACTCCCACTCAATTATAGTACCGAGTTCCCAAGATGTAAGTATGGGCTAGTCCGTAGGGTAAGCTGGTAACAAACAAGTCAAAGAACTCTAATAATATAATCACTTAGAATACTAACCACTCAGAATTGAGATTGAATTGACCTATGGTCAACAATATGATATGACTAGAATAGATAACAATGGTATGTTTACTTATCTTATCAACTGCCAATATCGGTCCAGTCCGACGTAACAAATACATCCGATATTATCTACTTTGCTAATGTTCTTGAAAGAACATAACACCATAATGTGTAAGTAGATCATATCGTAGATCGGCAAGTCAGTGTAAATCCTGTGCACTGACTAATCTTAGGACTAACTTATTTTAATCATATAATTATATTTATATTCCGATGTGATTATGTCACTATAAATAAGATTAGCTATATGCTCGGGATATAATAGAAGTTATATTAAACAAATAATCATGAAAATAAAACATGTGAGTGAAGTGATTGACCAAGTCAAAAAATTATTTCTATTATTTTATTGATAATAAAATGAGATTACAAATAATTTGGGCTTTAATTAGTGCATAAAACCCCAACAAACTCCCACTTGCACTAATTGAAACTAATGCCTTAATTCTACTAATCCCATTTCCTTGATATGCTTATCAAATGTATCTTATGGTAGTGTTTCTGTAAATGGATCCGCAAGATTGTCTTCAGTTGCAATCTTCATAACCTTCACATCTCCCCTGGCCACATATTCTCAAATAATGTGATACTTCCTTTCTATATGCTTACTCCTCTTGTGACTTCGAGGTTCTTTCGAGTTGGCTATCGCTCATGTATTGTCACAAAACAACACAAGCGGTTTATCCATTTCTGGAATAACACCAAGATCCGAATAGAACTTCTTTAGCCAGACTATTTCCTTAGCTGCTTTTGACACGGCTATGTACCCAGCCTCCGTGGTGGAATATGAGATTGCAGACTGCTTTATGCTTGTCCAAATCATAGCTCCACCCCCAAGAGTAAACATCATTCCAGAAGTACACTTCCTGTCATCGACATCAGTCTGAAAATCTTAATCAATGTAGCCTACAGGGTTCAGAGCACCACCCTTATAGACTAACATATAATCCCTAGTCCGTCTCAAATACTTCAGGATATGCTTAATTGCTATCCAATGTTCCGGTCCTGGGTTTGACTGATACCTGCTCACTACTCCCACTGCATAGCAAATATATGGTCTAGTACACAACATGGCATACATCAGACTTCCAACTGCAGATGCATAAGGAACTTTTCTCATTGCATCTTCCTCTTCACGAGTCTGGGGAGACTGCTTCTTTGAGAGATGAATTCCATGGCGGGACGGTAGATGCCGTTTCTTGGAATTTTTCATTGAGAAAGGTTCAAGCACTTTGTCTATGTAAGCAGCTTGAGCTAGAGCTAAGAGTCTATTCTTTCTATCCCTATTGATCTGGATACCTAGAACATAACTTACTTCACCAAAATCCTTCATCTGGAATTGAGTGCTCAGCCAATTCTTCATATCTGATAATTTCTTAACATTGTTTCCAATGAGTAAGATATCATCTACATAAAGAACCAAGAATACCACTATTTGATTTGCCTTCAGTTGGTAAACAAAGGGCTCATCAATATTTTGTTCAAAGCCATAGGTCTTGATTACTTCATCAAACCTAAGATTCCAGGACCAAGAAGCTTGCTTAAGTCCATAGATGGACCTATTCAATTTGCAAACTTTTCCTTCTTGTCCAGCTACTCAAAATCCTTCTGGCTGATCCATATAAATGACTTCATCAAGCTTTCCATTAAGAAAACTTCTCTTGACGTCCATTTGCAGATCTCATAGTCGAGAGTGGCTGCTATGGATAGGAGGATGCGAATGGATTTGAGCATGGCTACCGGACTAAAAGTTTCCTCATAGTCCATGCCTTCTCTTTAGGTATAACTTTTTTCCACTAATCAAGCTTTATAAGTCTTGATATTTCCATCAACACCTCATTTCTTCTTGTAGATCCACTTGTTCCAATGGCCCTAAAGTCACAAGGTGCTTCCACAAGATCCCAGGCGGAATTTGAGTACATGGACTCCATTTCCTGTTTCATGGCTTCGAGCCATAGTTCCTTTTAAGGGCTAGCCATTGCCTATTTGAAAGACAACAGATCATCATCACTAGTGTCACCAACAACCATATTGGTTTCACCATCCAAACCATAGCGAACTTGGTTCCTAGAAACCCTCCCACTACAACGAGGCTCCATGACTATTTTCTCAGGAACATTGGTACTTTCTTCATTTAAATCGACTTGCGTTTGTTGGACATAAAGAGTGGGAATTTCATCATCAACTAGCATTGATGACAATGGAACATTGGTTGGAGTCAATTCTTTAACCATCTCCTCTAAAACTACTTTGCTGCAAGGTTTAAAGTTCTAGACATAGTCATTTTCCAGAAAGGTAGCATTTGTAGAAGTAAACACTTTCTTTTTTGCATGAATATAGAAAAGTCCTCCCCGAGTACCTTTAGGATAGCCAACAAACATGCAAACTTTAGTTCGCGGTTCTAGCATTCCCTCCTTTTTCCTCAGGACGTGGATGGGACACCCCCAGATTCTATAATGGAGTAAACTAGGTTCACAACCATTTTAATGTTCTAAAGGTGTTTTGGGGATTGATTTAGACGGCACGACATTGAGAATGTCATTCGCGGTTTCAATTGCATGTCCCCAGAACGAAGTTGGTAGAGTTGAGTAACTAAGCATGCATCTAACCATTTCCAATAAAGTTATGTTCTGGCATTCTGCTACACCATTTTGTTGCGGAGTACCTGGGGTAGTAAGTTGTGATAAAATCCCAAGTTCAGTTAATGATCTTGGAACTACATATCCAAATATTCTCCACCCCTATCAGATCACAAGATCTTTAACGTTTTACCTAATTGATTCTGAGCCATTTCTAGGAATTCCTGAAACTTTGAAAATGTTTATGATTTCCTATGCATTAGGTAAAGACATGAGTATATAGAGTAATCGTCAATGAAAGTGACGAAATACTCAAAACCACCCCTGGCCTGTACATTCAAAGGTCCACAAACATCTGAATGCACAAGACCAAGTGGTTCTTTGACCATATCACCCTTTGTAGAGAATGGACGCTTGGTCAGTTTGCCTTCTAGACAAGATTCACAAACGGGTAATTCACCTAAGGTGAGTTCCCTCAAAGGTCTACCCTTTGTAAGTCTTTGAATCCCATCATAGCCAATGTGACCTAGTCTCAAGTGTCATAAATACTTCATATTATCGTTATCGGTCTTTTGACGTTTATTGGTCCTAGGTTTAGCTACTTTGAATAAATCATTATTAAGAGCGAGGGGTTCATTAGGTCGTAGAATATAAAGCCCATTTTTCAAATATGCAATACACAATTGTGATCCATTGAAAGAAATGGATATATTAAAACTTGTGAAAGTCATAACAAATCGTTCTAATTGCAACATGGAAACTTAAATTAAATTTCTACTAAAATCTGGAATAAAAAATACATCATTTAAAATTAAAAATTTATTTATGAACTTCAGACGAGCTCTTCCTCTAGCTTGGACCGCAATGAACGCTCTGTTCCCAACTCTAAGCCTTAAGCTGCCTTCGTCCACTTCCTCCCACGATTCAAGAAGGTGTGAAGAATTACAAACATGGTTAGTAGATCCATAATCAATAATCCAAACGAATTTATCATTCTCTAAAACACATGTTTCCAAGAGAAATGAACTATAATCATTACCTTTGTTTTTAGCTGCTAGAAGCTTGGGGCAATCCTGTTTCCAATACCCCTTCTCTTTGCAGTGAAAACACTTACCTTTACCTTTCTTGTGTTTCTTGCTCTTCCCCTTTAGCGTCTATGCACTCGCCTTTGCAGGCTTGAGGTTGTTGTTTTGTCCACCTTTCCTCTTGTTTCCAGCTTTCGAAGATGAAGCTTGGTTAGCTTCAGCCTTGGCTGGATCAGCAGCAGTAGTAATAGTTGTCTTCTTTTATCCTCCCTTACTATGGCCACCCATGATAGACTCAAATGTCTGAAGCTCGTTGATGAGCTGCGTCAGACCATAGTTGAGTTTATTCAACACATATTGGTGGTGAATGGTAGGAAAGCTGGAGAGAGACTGTTGAGGATTAAGCCAATTTGAGTTTCCTCATCTATTATGGCTCCATGCAGTTCAGCTTCCTGAAAGTAGTTTTTCATCTTGATCAGGTGATCGCGACACATGTTGAGAAGGTGCCATTCGAGCATTGGCATATTTCTTGGTGGCCTCAAAATGAGTCTGCGCTGACTTGGCACCAAACATGTCTTGGAGCTGATCCATGATTTCGTAGTTTGTCTCGACATTCTCCATCTTTCTCTTGAGAGTGTCGACCATACTAGTCAACATGTAGTACCAAGCCTTGTTGTTAGCCGCCTGCCAACGCTCATACTTGTCCCTCATAGACTTGGTAGCTCCTTCAGCTGGAACTTCTGGGGATTCCTCAGTCATGACGAACTTGGAGTTGTCACCAATCAACATAATGTTGATGTTCTGCTTCCATTTAAGGAAGTTTTCTCCAGTGAGTTTCTCCATCGAAAGTTGAGAAATGATGGGAGTAGACACAGCCATAACTTAAAACTACAAATTACCAAGAAAATAGAAATCAATCACATTTGCTCAATAAAACTTCCATTCACACATATTTCAAGAAATAGCACAACATATACAAATAATATGTAAGATATGAGAAAAAATACCAAAAACAATCATATCTCTATTTCTTTAGGTTTTTAACTAATCTATGATATCCTTGTCCCGGTTGGCGAGAGTAAAAAATACCACTAGTTAAATAGAGTTGTAAACTCATTTAATAATGGAAACCACTATTAACATCCTACTATTCGATCAAAATAAGAAAACAAAATCTCTTATTTTATAAGCTAGACCCACGGTTTCAATAAACATAGATTTAGTCCTAGTAGTCACCGTAGGAGTGAGTCTAGTAGAATTTGACCTATAATTATCTATCTTTCGAAATCTAATCTTGTCAAAATAACTAATGAACACCTTCCGTAGGTGGACGAATCAAAGCGCCTCGAGGCCCCATTAAGCTATTGACTATATTAAACAAACGGTGGAGATCGAATTAAATTCTTAAAATAAGCTCATTATTAAATTAAAACTAGTATTTTTATTGTTTATTTTTTAAAAAATTAATGACTATGTTTTTTCCAAAAAAAATTAAACAAATTAAATTTTTAAAACCAAAGTCTTATAATTTCCTTTTAATTCTAAATTGTGTAGAGTCCCAGAATTTACTTAGCTAGTTAGATAGTAGTAGTAGTAATAACTAGTATTAGTTATAGTATGTTCATTACTGTGGATTTTGGTTCAAGCCGGGACTTCGTTGGAAACTCATAGCAGTAGTTATGAATTTTATAAGTTTAACCTATAGTTTAAGAATATTAATTATAACATAAGGTTTGATTAATATTGCTGGTCCTAGGTGTGTTATTTATTATACTATATGGTTTAGATATAATTATTAAGATCATGACACTTGTCGTGTGCATGTTTATTTAAGGATTTAGTTATAGTTTAAATAAAAGAAAGTTCAAGAAAGCTCTAGAATCTTCCAAGACCATTAGGAGCATGGCATTTGTCACAATCTTGTTTATTTGTGGATTAGATTGTTATTCAGATAATTAAATAGATTTTCTGTAACTTTAAGATACTGTAAATTTCGACCTATTTTTGACCCAGTTATGTTGTGAATTTCGAAAAATAGTATTTCTAGAAAGTTGTGGATAAGGTCTAAATCGAAGTTTTACAGCCCCAGTTATGTTATGTTTATTTTAGGATTTAAGTATTTTTTTTTAATAGGATAATTTCACTCCTCAAACTCTATAAATAGGACCTAGTACCCAGCCCTTTCACTAACTCTTCAGCTGTGATCATACTCCAAGGTGCTAGTGAGAACATAAGAGTGATACACTTGGGTTGGGAAAGAAAAAACTTTATCATTCTTAAGCTTTCTCAAACACTTGGGCAGTAAGGATTAGGGTATTTCGGTATTGGAGTTAGGCCAATCCTTAAGATCAACAAAGGTACCCTTATTCTTAAGTTTAATTCTTTTGATTCCTTAGTTTTTTAGCTTTCATTCAGGTTCTAACTTTTGTTATTGTTTTGTGGTTAGGATTTTAAGTTCTTTGAACTTAAGGTGTCTTTTCAGTAAGTTTCCTCTTGGTGGTTTAGTTCTATCCTTTTCATCTCTTTCCGTTAGAGATACTCACTATTCGTATTGTTGGTTTAGGAGTGTTCCAAGTCCCGCATTTGTTCTCAATTATCCTGGTTTTGGTAAGGAAAACAGGCTAGATCTTGTATGTTTGAATGATATGTTATGCTTTTATGTTATGTTATGTATAATATGTTATGGTAAGTTTATGTTTTAATATGTTATGTTATGATTTACCCTACCTCAAATATTAGACAGGGGACGTAGATGGGTTATCATACACTACATGTGATTTACCCTACCTCAAATATTAGACAAGGGACGTAGATGGGTTATCATACACTACATGTGATCTAACCTACCTCAAATATTAGACAGGGGACGTAGATGTTTTATCACATGTCATAATGGCCATTATTAGTATAGTCTTATATGGAATATGTTATAATATGTTTATAGTATATGTTATAATATGTTTTTAGTATATGTTATGATATGTTTATAACATATGTTATGATATGATTTTATGTGTATGTTTATGGTGTTAGTAGTTTTTCTTTGTTGGGCATTAGGCTCATTCCTTTATTTTTTTTAGTGTGATGCAGGAAGTTAGATATGGAGGTGGAAGGATTCTTGGAAGCTTGGCATGTGTGTTGAGGATGAACGGACTGAGTGGACTGCATGTCGATCAAGGATGACATTATTTTAGACTTTTAAAAAAATTATGTTTTGATGTAATTCCGCAACTAGTATTTAAAGTTTATGTTTTTTTATGTTTTGTCAAACAATGTTTTTATGTTTTAAACAATGGGTACCCATACCATGTTTTACATTCTATTTTGTAATATTTGTTTTTTTAGAATTTTAATAAAGTGATTATTATTTTCAATGTAGTAGCTATGTCTAATAGTTTTAATGATCCAAAGTCTTAGCAATAGTAAGGTCATTACAAATTGTCACATTGAAACAAATCCAATTAATTTAGAATTAATTTGTTGCTAATCAATATTTATGTTTAACTAATATAATGAACCTATACAATTAAGTCAAACTCAGGTAAATGAGCCTTAACAATTGGGCTTGTATGGAGGAAGGCTGGGTCCAGTATGTCGTTCCCACTACAAAGGCCCCTTATCCTCCATACAATGTCCAAAAGATAGGAATTTAAACCTTCGTTTTATTTATTGTTATTAATGGATTAGGCACACTATAGTCATGCAAAGCAAATGGGCCTAAACAAGTGGAATCACCCACAATAGAGGAATTTAAAATTTACATTTTCTAATGGGCCCAAATAAACCCTATCATTTTGTGAATATTTTATTTGGCAAAATACCACATATCAAACAAACATATGGGCCACTATATACATCTAAGCCCAATTGCAAAAATGCCACATATAGTGCAAACAGACATGATATAATTGAATGGGCCTAATCATGTTACTATATGAGCAATTCTATGAATTTATGCAAAAATACCACAATTATTTTCATTTGCAAAAATATCACAATTAATTATCTAGAATTTTTCAAAAAATTCAAATTAATTAAATTTTTACAAAAAATAAGTCAATTTAAATTAAATTTATCAACAATTAACAATAGTGACTTTAAATTTCATTTATCAACAATCAACTTGGTTTTAGGTTAATTTGAAAAAAATAATATTTTAATTTAAATAGGATTTATCAACAATTAACCAAAGTTAATTTAAATCTCATTTATTAAAAAAATATTTTATTAATTGGTTGAAAAAAATGATATTTTTCAAAATTTAACAAATTTTAAATTTTAAAATCAATATCTAAATTGTTTTTTTTTTAAAATATCTTGTGTTGTTACAACTATTAGCTAATATTTTATCCATTTAAAAAAAAATAAAATATAAATAGTTATAACAACCCTAAAATATCTCAAAAGAGTTAATCAAATTCAAATATCCATAAAAATATCAAACTAACAATATTCAAATTTCAAATAATTTAAATATTAAAAAACTATAGAATAAAAAGATATTTACATTTTCAAATTAAGAATTAATAAAAAAAAATCCATAATTTAAATGAAAATATTTTAATATCTGATATCATAATTATAATATTTTAATATATTAAAAGATTTAAAATTGAGTTGTTAGTCTATTTTTAAATTTGAATTTGAATCTTTGTAGAAAATGTCTAATTATTTAAATCCCAATTAACAAAAATATCTTATTTTTTAAAAAAAATAATTTTAAATACAAAATCAAATATGATATTTTTGGCTTTGATTATAAATAATTATTTCCACAAATTTTACTTTTCTTTAAAATTAAAAAAAAAAATTGCTGGGCTAGTGCGCGCAATGCGTGCATGCGTGTGGGCGTTGGTGCGCATTTTTCAAAAAAAAAAAAATTGAGCAATTTTTAAAACAAAAACCATTTTCTAATTAATTTTTAATATTTTTTACACAAAATAAAGCATATATAATAATTAATAGCATAGAAAACACTACAAAAATAACCTAAAAAATTTATAATATTCACATAAAATAAATACGCTTCATAAAAACATGAAAACCATCAAATTATTCAAACATATCAAATAATCCAATTTTAAACATGTTCATGCATGGAAGTAAAGATTACCAAAAGCTTTGAGGCCAGTTATTAGGAAAACTTATACAGGATCTATATTTATTTTAATGTGGATCTAATATTAAACAAATTAATATGAGATAACCTAGAACATGTTTCTAAAATTGAATTCAAAGAGAAACAAGGACAAGAATACTTACAGTATAGGCAGCGGAATGAAAAAGTCCTGCCTCCAATTTCTCTAACTCTTGTATCCTCTCTGTTGCAGAGTATTGTCAAGAAACTGAACCGATCTTCTATTTTCTTCACAGTCTTCCAATGTATCCTTAGAATCACCTAGACTAGTGTGGGCAATTCTCAACACATGAGATTGATATATAGAGAAGAAGAGAAAATAACAAAGAGGCTTAGAAAAGGACTTGTGTTTTGAGAGAATCTACAACTATCAGAAAACCAGTGATTAAATTTATCTGTCGTCTCTGAAATCATAACTTATGACTTCTCTCGAAGCACTCCTTTTATAAGCTCAATTATTCCATTTAATTTAATTAAAAAATCAATAAAATAATAGCCATTTTAAAGCCCCAGGTCAAAATTATCATAGGATTTAGGCCCATGAAATTTCCCATTTGATTATAAGCCCATTGGACTTAAAATCAAGGCTTGTATTATTTTCTATTGATTTAATTAATTAAATAATCATTTAAATTCCTTATCAAAATATTTATTTATAATTTGAACCATGATTTAAAATTATTTATTAATTTAGATACTAATTTATCTTAATTAATAAATCTGCCCTAATTTTTCTTTTCTTCTCGAAATTACATAACTCTGTGAAACTATCCAAAATTGACCTGGTCAACTTTGAAAATTCTAATTGATATTTAAATCAATTTATTGAGACTATCTAGATGATTTTATCCAAGGTACAATGTGGACCATGGGCCTATGAAATGAAGCTCCAATAAGCTATCATAAATCTAACAAATAAATTTACTAACTTATTAATTCCTCGTGACTCCACTATAGACTTGGAATTGCACTCGTGAATTCATAAAACGCTCTATAACAAATATAGATAAGTTATTAATTATCCATTGTTACAACCATAATTGTCACTCAATCCTCTATAGACGGTCTACAATGATATAGGACTAAAATACTGTTTTACCCCTCATTGTATTTTATCCTTAAAACACTTAGTTCCTTATAAATGATATTTCAGTAAACTAATTTAATTACTGAAATGAGATCCCTATCATTTAACACCTTGAACCAAACTAAAAGGAAACCATCGTTTCTCTTCTTCATCATAAGCTACAGATGTTCATATATGACTAACACTCACACTCAATTATACTATCGAATTCCCAAGATGTAAATATAGGCTAGTCCGTAGGGTAAGCTGGTAACAGACAAGTCAAAGAACTCAAATAATACAATTAGTAAGAATACTAACCAAATTGAGATTGAATTGACCTATGTTGAACTATATGATATGACTAGAATAGATAATAACGGTATGTTTACTTTTCTTATCAATTGTCAATATCGGTCCAGTCCAACGTAACAAATACATCCGATCATATCTACTTTGCTAATGTTCTGGAAAGAACATAACACAATAATGTGTAAGTAGATCATATCGTGGATTGGCAAGTCAGTGTAAATCCTGTGCACTGACTAATCTTAGGACTAACTTATTTTGAACATATAATCATATTTATATTCCACTGTGATTACGTCACTATAAATAAGATTAGCTATATGCTCGGGATTTAATAGAAGTTTATATTAAACAAATAATCATGAAAATAAAACATGTGAGCAAAGTGATTGACCAAGTCAAAATATGATTTCTATTCTTTTATTGATAATAAAATTAGATTACTAAGAATTTGGGTTTTAATTAGGGCATAAAACCCCAACACGCCCTGCTTCGATTGTCCATGATTTAGAGGTTTTGTAACGACCCAAAATTGCTAATAGGGCTTAGTGCCTTGGTTAGCATGCCAGGGGGGCATAATTGGATATGTGTATATTTAATTGGTTAAATGTGTGACTATGTGGCATGCATGATTGCTATGATTATATGAATACATTATATGCATGTTTATGAGTATTAGATGTGCATGTGGGCCCTTTATGGCTTTTAAGGGCATATTTGTAATTTTGGCCCGTTAAGGGGAGAAATGTGATTTTATGTGATATATGCATGAGACCACATTATTATGTAGATATATTTGCAGTATATGGCTCAAGACGGTCCTAGTGAGCGGGTTAGCGAAATAGTCATAGCGGGGTTGAATACCCAGCTTGGGGGAGCCTGGGGGTATTTTTTTAAAATTTAGGGAATATTTTGGGATTTATTGATTAATGAATAAGTATTTAGTAATTAAGTATACTTGACGGGATTGATTGATAAATGTTAGGAACCCTTGAAGAATTAGTAGGAATTGGGGAAAAGACTATTCTACCCTTAGAATACATTGGAAGGCAAAATTAACTCAAGGGAAAAAGGTCTTTTTAGGGGTTAAGGGATATACTCAGAAGTGTAGGGAGTAATCAGAAATTCTAAGAAATTTCTAACACTCTCCCTTACCCTCTCACTCACAAGTATCTCTCTGTCTCTCTCTCTCTCTCACTCTCTTATGCTTAAGGAAATTCTAGATGAATTGAAGAATTGAACCAGAGAATTCAGCTGAGGGAATTTGAGGGAAAATGGTTATAGGCTAGTAGTGATGGGTAGGATATAGTGATGGGAATTCTGGGTTTGAATTGGAGTTTGGCTGCTAGTTGGGGATGGAAATTTGAGGATAGGTTTGTGGAAAAATGCTGAGTAAAACTAGTTTTTTTTTCGGGGTTTAGGGGCTCGAGTCGTGACCTTGTTCTTTAGGCACCGCGACCTACATGGGTTTTTGAGGCCAGGGAGCCTCTGTTCGTCAAACATGCCGCGACTCGGAGGAGGGCAAGTCGTGGCCCGTGTTCCCCATCAGGGGGGATTGAGCGTCTATCCAAGGAGCGGGCCGCAACCCTCAAGGGCATGTCTTGGCCCGCAATGGGGAAATTAAAAGGAATAAGGCTTAAGGCTCAGGGAGGTTCAGGAATTGAAACCTAAGTGCTCGGGACGATTTCTACTACTATGTTTAGTAGAAATCGTGGTCCTGGAAGCTAGCTATTATTTCCTAAGTATTTATTGGATTAGAAATTGATGGTTACCCATTGACATTGTGACTAGGTTTATCGCCATGGCTCAGGACTGAGGATCGTACCATTCTCTATTCTTCTCTCGGGATTCGAGGTAAGAAGACTGCACCATTGTGGTTATGAACGGGACTGTGGTTCCTAATAATTGAATACATGTACTATGTGCTTGTATGATTGATATTACATCTGATAATGAATGGCCTAAGGGTGCCGAGGCTGATGATAACCGTACTGAACGCAGCTCGGCCTAAGCGAGTCGGGGTCAGCAAGATAAATAGAGGGCTTGGCCTAAGCGTGGCAACCCTAAGCATTTGCGTAATTGACGTTGATATGTATTTGAGATGAAGTGTTCACCACTTTTTGGTTTTATATTTAAGTTATGTTAACTGGTTGAGTTAAGATTGATTATATTTAATGGTTGCTATATGTGCTTGCTGTTATTGATATCCTGCTCGGCCTTTGCTCATGGATGCTACATGGTGCAGGTACAAGCAAAGGAAAGTTGGACCAACCACGAGTTTGAGACCTCTAGGGGCGGAGTGTACATAGTCAACTTCTCGACCGCCACGGCCAAGGGAAAGTACATGGACAGTGGCCTAATACTTGTATTTTTCCATTAGAGTGGCTTTTGTTTTTTTTAAACTTTTGAGAATTGTAAATTGTGTCTTAGACCTTATTTTTGGTATCCCATTTATTAAACATCTGTTTTAATGAAGATTAACCATTTATGATCAAAATCTTTTAACCCTAACCTGATGGTTGACTTTAGGATCAAACTTTTTATTCAAATTACTTGATTAACAAGTCTTGCACTATTTCAAATACATAGTGTAATGATCTTGGTTATCTAGGGCATTACAACTTGGTATCAGACCGGTCTAGGTGTAAGGGTTCCTAAAGATTGGCTGGGCATGTACACTCATCGCTAAAGATAAGCTCGACTCAGGGTTTGATAATTGTATATATTTGACTACGTGCTTAAATGCTTAAATGGAATAATTTTTTTAATCTATATGATTAATAGGGAGCATGAGATACTAATAGGGCCTGGCCCTTGACTGCTGTGTGATTATAATGAGGTGTGCTTATCAGTATTGCTGCTTCATGTGAATGAATATTTAAATGCTTTTTTGCTTCTTGATTGCATATTGCTGGCTAAGTTTTAATGGTGGACTATGGAAAGACTGTTAACTTGTCATCATTGCCTGACTACCGAGTCGTTGGTTGCTGATAAACTTGGATAGCTATGCATCAAATGAGATCAATACGACTAGCTGGCACAGGGCCCGAGGCTAGGGATGATGACCAGGGCCAGAACCCTCCGCCAGTCCTTGAGAACTTGCAATAGATACTTGGTGATATGCAACCCCGATTACACAGTCAAGAAGAGCAGATCTGCCTCTTGAGACAACGGGCTCCATCAAGGAGTTCTGCACCTATTGTGCCACATGTTCTAGAAGTAGTTGTACAGTCACCTAAGTTTAGGAGTAGGTGGGAGCCACTGTATGAACTGTTTTGGAGGCAGCATCCTCCAACCATTGATGGAGGATCAGATCCACTGAAGGCTGAACAGTAGATGACCATGATCACCTCCATCCTAGATTTTATAAGGGTGGAAGGTAATGATAGGGTGGCTTGTTCCACCTATATGCTTAGAGAGGATGCCCGTATTTGGTGGGAGGTGGCATCACAGACTAGGGATATTTCTACCTTGACTTGGGATGGGTTCAGAGATTTGTTCAACTGGAAGTATTACAATGTTTCTATTAGGGCTGCAAAGGTGAATGAATTCACAGAGCTGGTACAGGGCAGCATGAGAGTTACAGAGTATGCCCTGAAGTTCGATAGGTTGGCAAAGTTTGCATCAGACTTAGTGCCTATAGTTGCGGCAAGGCATGACAGGTTCATCCGAGGACTCAATGCTTTGATAGCCCGGGATGCGAGGATTACATCGATACCTGGGAAGATGACTTATGCTCAGGGTGTTGAGAAGTCTCTTATCACTGAAGAGGTAGAGAATAAGATCTGGAGGGTGAACACTGCGAGATTGGATGTTCGTAGGGTAGTGCCTCCATCCACAGGGTCTAGTAGAGGTGGAGGCCCAGTGATTTGAAGAGGAAGACCTCTGACACTTCGACCACTGCTGGTCCTGATAGGAGGGGTTAGGGAGCTCAGGGTGGCCGCCTGGGAGGAGGTGAGAGATGGAGGAGTTATCTAGAATGCACAAGATGCAGGAAGCGCCATTCGGGCGAATGTCAGGAAAAGGTTTGTTATCTATGTGTGGTGGTGGGACAGCTCTAGAAGGATTGCTCAACAACGAAGAAAGAGGAATCGGGGAAGGTGGACAAGTTGACTCCAGCTCGAGTGTTCACCTTGACAAAGGCAGAGGCTAAGGCTAGCCCCTCGGTAGTCACCGGTTAGCTCTCCAGCACTGGCTCTTCATATACTATATTGATTGACTCTGGTGCTACATATTCATTTGTTTCTAGTAAGGTAATTGATAGATTGTGTAGACTTAGTGAGTATTATACTGCCTATAGGGGAACTGGTAGTTTCTAGGAGATAGATTAGAGCATTGCTAGTGATGGTGGATTGTAGGGAACTATCAGTGGATTTGATCGAGTTGAGTATGGATGACTTGATATGATTCGAGGGATGGATTGGCTGGTCAGATACGGGGTACTATAGATTGTAGGAAGAAGATAGTGATTTTTGAGGCTGAGGCTGAGGATCCCTTTGTTTTCGTGGGTGCTGGGTATGGACCCCGCATACCCATGATATCAGCATTGACGGCTAGGGACCTATTATAGGGAAGTTGTATACATTTTCTAGCTAGCATGGTGGAAACCACTAGAGGGGTGTCAGGGGGCCAGGAGAGACCAGATTGGTATGCAAGTGCTTGGATGTATTTCTTGAGGATTTACCAGGATTACTACCACACAGGGATATTTAGTTTGTCATCGAGTTAGCGCCGGGTACAGAGCCAGTATCGAAGGCGCCATATAGGATGACTCTGGCGGAACTGAAAGAGTTGAAGATGTAGCTGCAAGAGCTCCTTGATTTGGGGATTATTAGACCGAGTTTCTCGTCACATGGTGCTCCAGTTTTATTTGTGAAGAAGAAGGATGGGACTCTGAGAATGTGTATATACTACAGGGAATTAAACATCTTGACTATGAAGAAAAAATACCCCTTACCAAGGATCGATGACCTGTTCGATTAGCTGGAGGGAAAGACGGTGTAACGGCCAAACTATTTCTTAGACCTTGGACCATTAAAACTACTATACATACCTACTAATTTGAAGAAAACATACATAAGAAATAATCATAACTTTATTAAAACTTCAAAATAAATGTTGTGCAAATTACAAAATAAAATAAAATGTGGTATGGGTACCTATTGTTTAATCAACCATAAAAACATAGCTTTTAAATCAATTGTTCAAAACTAAATGCGGAATTACAAGAGAAACATATTCAAAAGACTAAAATAAATGTCATCCTTGATCGACACGCAACCCATTCATTCCATTCATCCTCAACACACAAGCGAAGCCACCAAGAATCATTCCGCCTCTGTATCTAGTTTCCTACATCACACTAAAAATAAAAGAGTGAGCCTTGTGCCCAACAAGGAAAATCTACTAACAACATATAACATAAATGATAAACATAAGACTATATCATAATCATATACTATAAAACATATATCATAACTCTAACCCATGATCATGGTAATCTTGGGGTTTGCTATCCAAGCAACTATAAGCCCCAAGCAACATAAAAAAACATTGGGGTTTGCTAACTAAGCAACTATAAGCCTAAACGACATAAAAATGTTGAGGTTTGCTAGCTAAGAAACTATAAGCCCCAAGGATTACAAAACATATTAATATATATACTATAGCATAATGTATCATAACATAAGCATATTAGAACATAAAAGCATATAAAATCTATCCTATTTTCCTTACCAAAACAGGGATATTTGAGAACAAGAGCAGGATTAGAACACTCCTAAAACCAAAAGTAAGAATGGTGAGTTTCTAAAGAAAAGAGATGAAAAGAAAACTAATCCACCAAAGAAGAAACTTACTGAGAAGAATCTTAAATCAAAGAACTTAAACACCTAAACATAAAAACATAAAAAAAAGTTAGGATATGAAAGAAACATAAGGAAAACTAAGAAATCATAAAGAATATAACTTATGAATAATATTACATTGGATGAACTAGAACCGATTTACACCTCAATATCGAAAACAAACTTTATCTCACTACCCAAGTGTTTATAAAGCTTTTACCCCCAAAACCCAAGTGTATCTCTCTTTAGAAATCCTATCAGCTTGAAGGCTCTAAACACAGCTTGAAGAATGAAGAAAAATGGTTGAGTACTAGATCCTATTTATAGAGTTCTTGGAATGAAAATATCTTCTTTTTTTCTTGAATAAACTAATGAATATTAAATGAAAAATAATTGAATATTCGGTCAACAGATGCTTAAGACTCAGTCAAAAAAACATTCAGAGGCAAGTCAAGAGGTTAAGGGATGAATCAAGCTCGGATTCCTCGAAGTTCAAAAGACCACTCCTAGTGCCGATATATCGCCCACCCTAGGCCACATATCGCCTGACCCTATATCCCGAGGTTAAGTCAACGTGTTATCCGTATCTCCCGTGCTGTGATATATCGCCCCTAAAGCTGCGATATAGCGGCATACGTAGATATTTTAAATGCATTTTTGAACGAATTTAGGATAATTAGAGTTATTAATCAGGTTTGACTGAGTAATACGTGATTCCAGCAGGTTCTGGAAGGTTCAAGAGCTTCTAGAGACTTCTATTATTTAATTATCCATTTAAAATGCTTAAATCATTAAATAAACAAGATTATGACAAGTGCCATGCTCTTAATGGCTCTATCTAAACCTTAGTTTATAATAAATAATATATCTATGACCAGCAATATTAATCAAAGCTTATGTTATAATTAATATTTCTAAACTATAGGTTCAACTTATAAAATCCATAACTATTGCAACGAGTGTCCTACTACTCCCAATTTGAACCAAAATCCACGAAATCTAAAATACTACAAACTACTACTAATTACTATCTAGCTAGCTAAGTAAACGTTCTGGAACTCTACAATTCTCCCCTACTACAAAGAATTGCATCCCCAAAATTTACTTACCAAAAAATTCCGGATATCAAGCTTGCATGTCCTCCTCCAACTCCCACGTTGCCTCCTGTTCAGAACTATTACTCCATAGGACCTTGACTATCAGAATACTCTTGGACCGTAATTCTTTCACCTCTCTATCTAGGATGCTAACCGGTCGTTCCTCGTAACTCAAGTCTTTCTGGAGTGCTATCGTATCATACTTGAGGACGTGAGACGGGTCTGACACATATCTACACAACATCGAGATGTGGAACACATTATGGCTATCTGCTAGAGCTGGCTGTAGGGCCAATCTATATGCAACTACTTCCCATTTGTCCAATATCTCAAAAGGACCTATAAACCTGGGACTAAGCTTGCCTTTCTTCCCAAACCGCTTCACACCTTTCATAGGAGATATCTTTAAGAAGACTTGATCTCCGACTTTTAATTCCACATCACACCGCTTGGCATCCGCATAAATTTTCTGACGGCTCTGAGCAGCGAGCATATGCTTTCTAATCGGTGCTACTGCATCCTGAGCTTCTCTTATAGCTTCGGACCCAAGTAGTTTCCTTTTTCCTACCTCGTCCCAATGTAACAGTGATCGACACCTTCTTCCATAAATTAGCTTGTAGGGTGCCATCCCAATTGTTGACTGGTAACTATTGTTGTAGGAGAATTCTATAAGCGGCAAATACTTACTCCATGATTTTGCAAAATCAAGTACACAAGTGCGCAACATATCTTCTAAAATCTATATGGTACGCTCGGACTGACCGTCTGTCTAAGGATGAAATTTCGTACTAAGACTTTTCTTGGTACCCATGGCTTGCTGCAAGGGTCCCCAAAATCTCTATGTAAATACCGATCCTCTATCAGATACTATTGTCTTAGAAATTCCATGCAGTCTTACTATTTCTTGAACATAAATGGCTGTGTACTGATCCACTATATACGAAGTCTTGTCAGAAAATAAATGAGCTGACTTGGTTAGTCTATCTATTACTAGCCAAGCTGAGCCGTGCTGCTTATTTGTTCGTGGAAAACCTGTCACGAAATCCATGGCTATTTTCATCCCACTTCCACTCTGGAATGCTAAGTGGTTGCAAGAAGCCTGCAGACCGCTGATGTTCTGCTTTCACTTCCTGGCATACTAAACATTAAGACACATACTCCACTGTGTCTTTCTTCATTCTTGGCCACCAATGCATTGCCTTAATGTTGTGAGTCATCTTGGTCGACCCTGGGTGAACTGAGTATGGGGTATTGTGCGCTTCTTCTAAAATCTTCATATTAATTCCTTGATCATTCGACACGCATACCCAATCCTTATATCTCAATAACCCCTGTTCTGATATCGAGAAATATGTGGCCTTGCCTTCTTTAACTACATCCATATGTGCTACTAATGTGTCATCATGTCGTTGCCCAATCCATAATTCTTCTAATAGACTTGACTGGATGGACAAGTTAGCCAGCTTACTGATGACTACTTCTATTCCGGCACTGATCAGCTCCTACTGTAGCGGCTTTTCTGTTCCAGCTAACGCTGCTAAACTTCCATAACTCTTTATACTTAGCGCATCAGCAACTACGTTTGCCTTTCCCGGGTGGTATAGGATTTCACAGTCATAATCCTTCACTAGCTCTAACCACCTGCGCTACCTCATGTTGAGCTCCTTCTTAGTGAAGAAATACTTTTAGCTTTTGTGGTCCGTATAAATCTCACACCGTTCTCCATAAAGATATTGGCGCCAGATTTTCAACGCAAAGACCACCGCTACCAACTCCATATCATGTGTTGGATAACGTTGCTTGTACTCCTTCAGCTACCTTGAGGCATAGGCTATCACCTTGTCGTTTTGCATCAGCACACAACCCAAACCTTGCTTCGACGCATCGCAATAGTCTACAAACTTGCCATTGGGTGTCGATACACAAAGTACTGGTGCTGAGCACAACTTATCCTTAAGCAACTGGAAGCTCTCTTCACACTTATCATTCCAGTTGAACCTATGTTGCTTCAGAGTCAGGTTGGTGAGCAGAGTGGCTTTCATAGAAAAGCCCTCTACAAACCTCCGATAATAATCTGCTAGTCCCAGAAAACTTCTTACCTCTGACGCGTTCTTTGGTCTTGGTCAATCCTTCACAACCACTACCTTAGATGGGTCTACTACAACTCTGTCCTTGAATACAATATGGCCGAGGAATGCTACTTATGATAGCCAAATTTGCACTTCTTGAACTTGGCGTAAAGTTGATGCTTCTTTAGTTGTAACAAGATCAACCTTAAATGTTCCTCGTGCTGGACTTCGTCCTTTGATTACACCAAGATATCATCGATGAACACTACAATGAATTTTTCCAAGTAATCCTTGAAGACCCTATTCATTAAATCCATAAATGTGGTTGGAGTGTTGGTAAGATCGAAAGACATAACTAAAAACTCGTAATGCCTGTAACAAGTTCTAAAAGCTGTCTTAGGAATATCCTCTTCTCGTACCTTGAACTGATGATACCTAGACCATAGATCAATCTTTGAAAACACGGCCGCACCTTGGAGCTGATCAAACAAGTCGTCAATCCGGGGTAGCGGGTACTTATTCTTAATTGTCACCTTATTCAGTTCATGGTAATCTATACACATCTGCATACTTCCGTCCTTCTTTACAAATAGAACTAGTGCTCCCCATGGCGAATGGCTTGGTCTAATGAAACCCAAGTCTAAGAGTTCTTGTAGCAGCATCTTTAACATCTTGAGTTCGGTAGGTGCCATCCGGTATGGTGCCTTGGAGATAGGCTCGATGCCCGGTACTAATTAAATTGTGAAGTTAATTTCCCGAGTCGGCAGCAACCTTGGTAAGTCGTCAGGAAGTACTTCTGGAAATTCCTTTACAATGCGAATGTCTTTAACCTTAATGTGCTTCCTTTACCACATCCATGATGCTGGCCAAGAATGCATGACATCCTTTTTCTATCATCCTCTGAGCTTTGAGAGATGAAATAAGCGATGTGCATAGTCATGAAACTTTTCCCATAAAGCTTAATCTCTGACCGTCAGGATTCTCGAACATCACTTACTTATGTCTGCGGTCGATGGTTGTGCCATGCCCTGCTAGCCAATCCATTCCTAGTATCACATTGAAGTGTTTAATCTCCAGTTCTATCAGGTCTCCTTTTAGTTCTACGTCCTCAATTTTGATCAGTACACCTCGTATTATCCGTGATGATAGGACTACTTCTCCCGAAGGTAATTCTGTTACAAACCTAGTTCTAAATCTTTCACAAGGTTTGTCTAATTTCTCTATCATTCCTAACGAGATATATGAATGAGTGGCTCCCGAATCAAATAATACAGAACATACATTATGGAGGATAGGAATTTGACCTGTGACCACTTTATTGCTAGCGTTAGCTTCTCCTTGGGTTAAGGCAAAGACTCTGGCAGGAACCATCTTATCGTCTCTTTTCTCCTCTGTCTTGAGCTAGGGACACTCTTTCTTTCAGTGACCTTTCTTACCACAATTGTAGCATACCTTGGTGTTTGCACGACACTCACCAAGATGTTTCTTTTGGCACTTAGCACATTGTGGGTATTCTACATAACCCGGTCTATTACCTCCATTGTTCGTCTGTGACCTTTTATCGTGGTCAGACTGCTTGTTGTTAGGATGCCTTATATATTTACCATTACTATTGTTGCTAGACTGATGGTTGTTGTGGTTCTTGTTCCGACCATTATGAGGTTGACTTTGCTGTTTAGGCTCAGGCTTACTGGCCTCCTGTTTACTAACATTTGCCTGAAGCCTTTCTACTTCTATCGCCATTTCTAGAACATCGACATAGGTAGTATTTCTCGGGTTTGCTAGCTTAACCCCAATCTCAATCTTTGGTCTAAGTCCTCTGACAAACTTGGTAACCCTCAGAAAGTCAGTTGAAACCAACTCTGGTGCAAATTTGGCTAATCAGACAAACTCCTGAGCATACTTTGCTACTAATTAATTCCATTGCTTCAGAGTAGCGAACTCCTCGACCCTAGTAGTGATGACAGCCCAGTTGTAGTACTTTTTGTGGAACAGCTCCACAAATCTGGTCTAAGTCATGGTGGCGACATCGTGAGTCTACTGAACTAAGTCCCACCATGTGTTGAGATAGGTATGGTGCTTAGTTCGCCATTGGCCATCCCCCATAAGGACTTACTTGATGGGGTGCTGGAGCCACTTGTTGAGGCTGTGGTTGTGGATGAGGCGGAGGCTGAGTCTGAGCCTGAGCTTGTTGTCCCTGTTGCTGCAATAATTCCTTAACTTGCTATTGTAGTCTGGAAATTTTTGTGATGTTGTCAACCAGCGGCGGTGGTGCACTTTGGTTAGCAGCGGCATTGGTAGCACGCGCTCCCCTTCTGCAAACTGGAGGGGCTTCATTTCTCTTAGGAGCGATGCTAGAGGCATTGGCATTTGTGCGAGCAGACATTCTGAGCGACATCTTCTGCAGAGTTCTAACAGTCGAGAAAAACATGTTAGAACTTACCCTAATAGGCTCCAAGGAAAAATTTAATCTAAGCAAACATAACCTCGGACCTATTAATTATGACTTCTTATGAAAAGAATTATATAATACTTCTTTTTAATTAGGGTGTGTTTCTATACTTAGAAAAATAAGCCATCTTTATTATCTTCTAAGTGTGTTTCTAATCATCCTATATGACTTAATTCTCAGGCTCGAAACTCGTCGTTGTTCCAAAGTTAACCATATTGAGGGAGGGTTGGGATTAGTAAAATCGTTCCCACTACTATGGCCCCCTAACTCTCAATATAGAACCCGGTCCATTGACTTGTATCAACCCTCACCGAACTTGGTCATTATTTATTAAATTTATTGTTTATTATGGTTTCAAAAGAAAATCAAACTCATAAATGTCATAAAAAATAACAATGATATTTATTTGGAAAAAGGTTTTCACTAATAACAATCATAAATGCAAATAAATAAAATAAATAAATAAACTAATATAATCTAAAAATTGGGATCTTCTACATTTGACCCTTCATCTAACATATCATCATCTATCTCCTCATAATCATCATTTTCGTGAGCCTCAAAATTTCCTCTAGGAAGATTCGTGAAGATTCTATTTTTTTGCTCTTTTGTGAATTGGAATTCCATCTTAGAGGTGAACCTAAGTATGAGAAAATAATATCTCATAGCTACTAGTAATTCATCTTCATCATATATAGTCTCCCATATTTCTTCTAAAGTTGCAATTACTATAGGATAATCTTTAAAAAGTCTAATCTCTAAAACATATTGCTCTGTTGCTCTCATCATAATTTGTTTAGTTGTTTGGAGGTGACCTATCTCATTTTGGAATAAAAGTAATCTCTAAGTGATTCTATCGAGCACTCTTACCATATTTCTTGGTTCTCTAATTCTTTTCAAGGCCTTAATGGTTCAGATATCCTCATAGGTTAAGGCTCCATCCATTCTTAACTAAAAACATAAGGCTAAAACGTTAGCTAAACACATAAACATAATGACTATAACATAAACACTTACATTGGCGGTTAGATTCGGAGCTTGAGCGTGTGTATTAAGGAGAACTTCATGCAAATGGACTGTTGCTCTAATACCAACTATAACGACCCAACTATTTCTAAGACCTTGGACCATAAAATCTACTAGACATAGCTACTACTTTGAAGAAAACATACATAAGAAATAATCATAACTTTATTAAAACTTCAAAATAAATGTTGTGCAAATTAAAAAATAAAATAAAATGTGGTATGGGTACCCATTGTTTAATAAAACATAAAAACATAGCTTTAAATCAATTGTTCAATACTAAATGCAGAATTACAAAAGAAACATATTCAAAAGATTAAAATAAACGTCATCCTCGATCGACACGCAACCCATTCATTCCATTCATCCTCAACACACAAGCCAAGCCTCCAAGAATCCTTATGCCTCTGTATTTAGTTTCCTGCATCACACTAAAAACTAAAGGAGTAAGCCTAATGCCCAGCAAGAAAAATCTACTAACAACATATAACATAAATCATAAACATAAGACTATATCATAATCATATACTATAAAACATATATCATAACTCTAACCCATGATCATGGTAATCTTGGGGTTTGCTATCCAAGCAACTATAAGCCCCAAGCAACATAAAAAAATATTGGGGTTCGCTAACTAAGTAACTATAAGCCTCAAGGAACATAAAAGTGTTGAGGTTTGCTAGCTAAGCAACTATAAGCCCCAAGGATTACAAAACATTTTCATATATATAATATAGCATAACATATCATAACATAATCACATTATAACATAAGCATATTAGAACATATAAGCATATAAAATCTATCTTATTTTCCTTACCAAAACCGGGATATTTGAGAGCAAGAGCGGGATTAGAACACTCCTAAAACCAAAAGTAAGAATGTGAGTTTCTAAACAAAAAAGATGAAAAGAAAACTAATCCACCAAAAAAGAAACTTTCCGAGAAGAACCTTAAATCAAAGAACTTAAACACCTAACCACAAAACCATAAACAAAAGTTAGGATCTGAAAGAAACTTATGGAAAACTAAGAAATCATAAAGAATATAACTTATGAATAATATTCCTTGGATTAACTAGAACCGATTTACACCTCAATATCGAAAAAACACGTTATCTCACTACCCAAGTGTTTATAAAGCTTAAGATAATAAAGATTTTACCCCCGAAACCCAAGTGTGTCTCTTTATAGAAATCCTATCAGCTTGAAGGCTCTGAACACAACTTGAAGAATGCAGAAAAATGGTTGAGTACTAGATCCTACTTATAGAGTTCTAGGAATGAAAATGTCTTCTTTTTGGCATGAATAAAATAATGAATATTCAATGAAAATTAATTGAATATTCGGTCAACAGATGCTTAAGATTCGGTCGAAAAAACGTTCAGAGGCAAGTCAAGAGGATAAAGGATGAATCAAGCTCGGATTCCTCGGAGTTCGAAAAACCACTCCTAGGGCCGATATATCGCCCACCCTAGGCCATATATTGCCTGACCCTATATCCTGAGTGTTCGTGGTTTTGTTCGTGCGAAGTCAACATGTTTTCCGTATCTCCCGTGCTACGATATATCACCCCTAAAACTGCGATATATCGGTATACGTAGATATTTTAAACGCATTTTTGCACGAATTTAGGATAATTAGAGTTATTAATCAGATTTGACTGAGTAATACGTGATTCCAGCAGGTTCTGGAAGCTTGTAAGGCTTCTAGAGACTTCTATTATTGAATTATCCATTTAAAATGCTTAAATCCTTTAATAAACAATATTATGATAAGTGTCATGCTCTTAATGACTCTATCTAAACCCTAGGTTATAATAAATAATATATTTATGACCAGTAATATTAATCAAACCTTATGTTGTAATTAATATTTCTAAACTATAGGTTAAACTTATAAAATCCATAACGATTGCTACGAGTGTCCTACTACTCCTAGTTTGAACCAAAATCCACGAAATCTAAAATACTACAAACTACTACTAATGACTATCTAGCTTGCTAAGTAAACATTCTGGGACCCTACAGATGGTATGTTTTAATGATTGATCTTCGATCTGGTTATCATCAGCTAAGGATTAAGGATGAGGATATACCAAAGACGACCTTTCGAACGAATTATGGGCATTATGAGTTCTTGGTCATGTCGTTTGGTTTGACCATTGCCCCAGCAACAATCATAGACTTGATGAACAGGGTGTTTATGGACTTCTTGGATCAGTTTGTGATTGTCTTCATTGAAAACATTTTAGTGTACTCCATTTCAAAGGCAGAGCATAAGCGACCCCTTCGACAGGTCTTACAGAGGTTGAGAGAGCACTAGTTGTACGGCAAGTTTAAGAAGTACGAATTTTGGCTATAAGAAGTGACATTCCTTGGACATGCTGTTGATGAGGATGGGATTAAGATGGATCCATCTAAGGCGGAGGTAGTGAGAGATTGGCCGAGGCCAAGGAATGCCTTAGAGGTTAGAAGTTTCCTCGGATTAGCGGGTTACTACAGACGGTTTGTGGAAGGGTTCTCGAATATTGTTGCACCGATGACTGAATTGACATGAAAGAATTTGAAGTTCGTATGGTCACACAATGGTGAGAACAATATTCAAGAATTGAAGCGATGACTTATTACAGCACCTGTGCTGAGTCTTCCTTCAAAGGATGGAAAGTTTGTGGTATGCTATGACACATCAAGATAGTGTCTGGGATGCGTGTTGATACAGAATGAAAAGGTTATTGCTTATGCGTCAAGACAGCTGAAGGAATATGAGCAGCGGTACCCTACCCATGATCTGGAGTTAGCAGTGGTGGTCTTCGCACTGAAGGTTTGGCGACATTACTTGTATGGAGAGAAGTGCGAGACATACATTGATTATAAGAGCTTGAAGTATTTCTTCACCCAGAAGGACTTGATTATGAGGCAGATATTGTAGTGTCCCAAATTTGCAAATAAGGCTTAGGGCCTTGATAGGCATGCCGGGAGGGCAATCATTGATTTAATTATGATAATATATGAATTATGAGGTAATGTGATTAGACATGCATGATTGTGTGTATTAATTATGCATGTGGGCCCATTTCTGTGATTAGGGGCGTGTTTGTAATTTTGACCCGTTGAGGGCATAAATCTACTGAAAAGCATACCATATAGGACTACACTATTAATGGCCATTATGACATGTGATAAACCACCTATGTCCCCTGTCTAATATATGAGGAAGATTAGATCACATGATAGTATATGATAACCCATCTAGGTTTCCTGTCTAATATCTGAGGTAGGGTAAATCATAACTTTAAACATAAAAATGATAAACACTAGGGCTTGCTAACTAAAAAACTATGAGCCCTAGATAAAAACATAACATAACATAACATAAAATTTTCATAACATATTATACATAACACATAACACATAAGCATATAGAAACTATCCTACTTTCCTTACCAATACTGGGATGTGAGAACAAGGACGGGATTTTGGAATACTCCTAAAACCAACAATGAGAAGGTGAGTATTTCTAAAAGAAAAGAGATGAAAAGAAATGAACTAAAACACCGAGAAGATACTTATCGACAAGAAATCTTAAGTACAAAGAACTTAAATACCTAAGCAAGAATGGAAAACAGTGAGTTAGGATTTGAGTAGAGAAAACTACAAGAAACTAATGAAACATATAGAAATGAAATAGGAATAGGAATACCTTTGAATGCACTATAACCGAACTACACCTTGATATCGAAAAACACACTATTAACCTTACTTCCCAAGTGTTTAATAAGATTAAGATGATAAAGCTTATATCCTTAACCCAAGTGTTTAACACTCTAAAGTAAACCTAGCAGCTTGAAGGCTCTGAACTCAGCTTGAAGAATGAAAGAAATGCCTGGGTACTAAGTCCTATTTATAGAGTTCAAGAATGAAAAGATCTTGTTTTAGCTTGAATAAAACAGTGACTATTTAATTGAAAAACATTTGAATATTCGTTCAACAGAGGCTTAAGAATTCGTCAAAAGATTCAGAGGCTTGCTAAGACGTTAAGGATTAAAATGAGCTCGGTTTCAAAACCATTTAAAAATATTTCCCTAGGGCCGATATATCGCCCATGGTAGGCGATATATCGCCTGGGCTTGTATTCCTGAGGCTCGTCGAAATGTTCGTGCGAAGTTACATGTTTTTTGTATTCCCTATGTGGCGATATATCGCCCCTAGAGCTGCGATATATCGGCATACGCTAAAATATTATACACGTAATTGCACTTTTTTGGCCTAATTTGAATTGAGTAAACAACTTTGACTGAGTCGTATATCGATTTTAAAGCTGCTGACAGAGTCTGGGGTTTTCAAATATTCCTCTTATAAAACTATTCCTCAAAAATAATTTAATTTCTCAATAAACATGCACATGACAAGTGTCATGATCTTATCAGTTCTATCCATACCTTATAATATAATAAATATCATCTTTATAATCAGCTATATTAATCAAACCTTATGTTATAATTAATATTCTTAAACTATAGGTTAAACTTATAAAATCTATAAGTGTTTCTACGAGTGTCCAACTAAGTCTCGGCTTGAACCAAAATCCACAGTAATAAACATACTATATGAGTGTTGTTACGAGTGTTCATGCAGAGACTTAGTTGGACACTCGTAGAAACACTTATAAGCATTTACAAAAACACTACCATAAGCTACATTTGATAAGCATATCAAGGAAATGGGATTAGTAGAATTAAGGCATTAGTTTCAATTAGTGCAAGTGGGGGTTTGTTGGGGTTTTATGCACTAATTAAAGCCCAAATTCTTTGTAATCTCATTTTATTATCAATAAAATAATAGAAATAATTTTTTGACTTGTTCAATCACTTCACTCACAGGTTTTATTTTCATGATTATTTGTTTAATATAACTTCTATTAAATCCCGAGCATATAGCTAATCTTATTTTTAGTGACGTAATCACATCGGAATATAAATATAATTATATGTTTAAAATAAGTTAGTCCAAAGATTAGTCAGTGCACAGGATTTACACTGACTTGTCGATCTATGATATGATCTACTTACACATTATGGTGTTATGTTCTTTCAAGAACATTATCAAAGTAGATAATATCGGATGTATTTGTTACGTCGGACTGGACCGATATTGACAGTTGATAAGACAAGTAAACATACCGTTGTTATCTATTCTAGTCATATCATATTGTTGACCATAGGTCAATTCAATCTCAATTCTGAGTGGTTAGTATTCTAAGTGATTATATTATTAGAGTTCTTTGACTTGTTCGTTACCAGCTTACCCTACGGACTAGCCCATACTTACATATTGGGAACTCGGTACTATAATTGAGTGGGAGTATTAATCATAGATATGAACATCTATAGCTTCTGATGAAGAAGTGAAACGATGGTTTCCTTTTAGTTGGGTTCAAGGTGTTAAATGATAGAGATCTCATTACAAGGACCTAAGTGTTTTAAGGATAAAATACAATGAGGGGTAAAACGGTATTTTAGTCCTATCTCATTGTAGACAGTCTATAGAGGATTGAGTGACAATTATGGTTGTAACAATGGATAATTAATAGCGTATCTTTATTTGTTATAGAGTGTTCTATGAATTCAAGAGTGCAATTCCGAGTCTATAGTGGAGTCACGAGGAATTAATAAGTTAGTAAATATATTTGTTAGATTTATGATAACTTATTGGAGCTTCATTTCATAGGCCCATGGTCCCCATTGTACCTTGGATAAAATCATCTAGATAGTCTTAATTAATTGATTTAATTATCAATTAGAATTATCAAAGTTGACTAGGTCAATTTTGGATAGTTTCACAGAGTTGTGTAATTTTGAGAAATTGGCATCTAAATTAATAAATAATTTTAAATCAAGGTTCAAATTATAAATAATTTATTTGATAAAGGATTTAAATAATTATTTAATTAATTAAATTAATATAAAATAATGCAGGCCTTGATTTTACGTCCAATGGGCTTATAATCAAATGGGAAATTTCACGGGCCTAAAGCCCATGATAATTTCGACCTAGGGCTTTAAATTGGCTATTATTTTATTGATTTTTTAATTAAATTAAATGGCCTAATTGAATCTATAAATGGAGTGCTTAGAGAGAAGTCAAAACATAAGTTTCTTAAGGCACAAGTCAGATTTTCTGATAGTTTTATATTCTCTCTAAACACAAGTACTTTTCTAAGCCTCTTTGATTATTTTCTCTTCTTCTTCTCTGTATCTATCTCATGTGTTGAGAATTTCCCACACTAGTCTAGGTGATTGTAAGGATACATTAGAAGGTTGTGAAGAAAATAGAGGATCGGTTCAGTTTCTTGATAATACTCTGTGACAGAGAGGGTACAAGAGTTAGAGAAACTGAAGGAAGGACTCTTTCATTCCGCTGCGTATACTGTAAGTATTCTATTCATTGTTTCTCTTTGAATTCAATTTTAGAAACATGTTCTAGGTTATCTCATATTAATTTGTTTAATATTAGATCTACATGAAAATAAATAAAGATCCTATATAAGTTTCATAACAATCACTCCCTCCAACATAAATGCTAATCTGTAAGAGAGAACCAAGTCTCAACATTAAGATCTATCAAATAAATATCCCCATCAAAGGTAACTATGGAGTTACCTAGGTCATCACTACTAATCCAAGAGTAAATCCCTTGGAAGGGTAACCATCACGTTACCTAGGGCATTGCTACTATTCAAAGAGTAAATCCCTCACAAGGGTAACCATCAAGTTACCTAAGGCATTGCTACTATTGAAGAGTGTAATCGAAGTTACATGGGTTTACAGAGACTTCAATGTTAACCAGTGGTGCATGGGAGTAGTTGCCCCTAGGGTGTTCAGCCTCACTCAAACTTGGCAACCCCTAGTATCTCTAGGCACTCTCACTGAATGGCCAATATTCACGCCTACTATCTGAGAATAACTTATCAGAGCACATACTCGGGTTCTAACCGTTCACTGATTAAGTAAGCATGAGGGCCCCAAGGTCCCATTCATTTTGGCGCCCTTAGGTTTAAACCAGGAATCCTCACCTCTTGGCCACTCGTCGTGGTAATGAACTAGACATAATAAAATCAAGCAATTCGACGGGGATCAGCCATTTAGAATATGACGGACATCTAGAGGTTATATTTTCTAAATCAGCACCCACTAGACTAACATCTCTATGCAAACTTTCTACGACAGTGTATATATGTGCAAGTGTCTCTATACTAACAGTACAATAGTCGTTTCATGTTGTAGCCACACAATAGAAGTTGACTTACTTGAAGTCCTTAGCTCTCAGCGGGATTTCAATCTCCAATGTACAGTCCAGTTACGCTTAGCCAGTACTGCAATTATCCATACAGTATACTCGGATTAATTATGGCACTCATAATTCATTATTATTATTTTGGCAAGTTTGGTTATTTTTAAAATCATTTGTAAGGATTAAAGATCGTTATTTGGTTTTAAACCCATTCAAGACATTCATAAAAAAAAATTGACACTAAACCCTAAGTCTCGGGGAGACCTATCCTATGGTCTCGATACTTAGGCTCGGGTATCGCAATAGTAATTTCCCAGGTGGTTAAATATCATGTTCTTTAAAAGTTCCATTATTAACCCGTACTTTCAACAGGTGGTTAAATATATAAAATAATTTAGCCGGTATTATATCTAGAAAATACTCATTAAATTCCTTAATTATTTTTCAAGAAATTAATCACTTAATTTTTCTTTTATTTTTCTTATGGTTGTAATCTCTTAAAAAATTGTTTTAAGAAAATATCCTAATTTTAAGTGTAGAGTCCCAGAATATTTACCTAACTAGCTAGATAGTAGTAGTAGTAGTAGTTAGTATTAGTTTGTAGTATGTTAGATTCCGTGGATTTTGCTTCAAGTCGGGACTTAGTTGGAAACTCATAGCAATAGTTATGAATTTTATAAGTTTAACCTATAGTTTAAGATTATTAATTATAATATAAGGTTTGATTAATATTGCTGGTCCTAGGTGTATTATTTATTATAACCTAAGGTTTAGATAGAGCCAATAAGAATATGACATTTGTCATAAGCATGATTATTAGGGAATTAGAGTTTGTTATTTTATGGTTAGTTAAGAAATTTGTTGATTAGGTTGTTATTTAGATAATTAAATAGATTTTCCCGAAACTTTAGGGTACTGTAACTTCCACCTATTTATGACCTAGTTATATTATGAATTTTGAAAAATAGATTATTCAAAAGTTGTAGATAATTGAATTAGCTTTCTAACGGCATAAAAAAGGTCTAAATTGGAGTCCTACAGCTCTAGTTATGTTAATTTTACTACATGTGAGTTTAGAGTTACGAGATTTAGGAAGTTTGAAGTTAGGATTCTTTTTTTTTGTTTTTGAAACAAGCTTTGACTCCTTAGACCTACCTCTGAATGATTTGACCGAGTCCTAAGCCTTTGACTGACGAATATTCAAATATTTTCAATTAAATTCATTATTTTTATTCAAAGGCAAAAAGAAGATTTTTATTCCTAGAACTCTATAAATAGGACTTAGAACCCAACCCTTCTCCTCACTCTTTAGCTGTGATCAGACTCCATGGTGCTAGTTATACCATAGAGTGATAAACACTTGGGTTGGGAAAAATCTTTGCCATTCTTAAGCTTTATAAAATACTTGGGAAGTGAGGTTTAGTGTATTTCGGTATTGGAGTTAGACCAATCCATAAAGTCAATTAAGGTACTCCTATTCTTTAAGTCCAATTCTTTAAAACTCTTTAGTTTTCTTTAGTTTCTTTTATTCAGATCTTAACTTTTGTTATTGGTTCTTGATTAGGTTCTTGAAACTTAAGTTCTTTCTTGGTAAGTTTTTTCTTGATGGTTCAGTTTCCACATTCATTCTTTATTCTTTAGAAATACTCACCGTTTGTATTGTTGGTTTTAGGAGTGTTCCAAATCCCGTCCTTGTTCTCATATCCCGATGCTGCTAAGGAAAATAGGATAGATTTTATGTGCTTATATGTTATGTTATGTTTATGTTATGTTATGTTATGATATGTTTTGTTATATGTTTATGCTATTATTTGTATATGTATGGTATGTTTTAGTTCTTGGGTATATATTTTGTTTAGATAACAAGCATATAATTTTTTTAGATAACAAATAACTTGTTTAGATAACAAGTCCCAATAGTATATTCCTTGGGCATATGATTTGTTTAGATAACAAGTCCCTTAAATTTATATGACTTGTTTAGATAACTAGCCCTGTAGAATTATGGGCATATGATTGCCTAGCTAGCAAGCCCCAAGATGTATGATGGCCATTGTAATTGATGTTTTTGTAGCCATATGTTTTATAGTGTATGCTTATGATATATGATATATGTTTTAGATAGTCTTATGTTCTTTTATAGTATTTGATGTAGTCTTATGCTTATGTTTACGATGTATGTTTTGTTTTTAGTAGATTTTCCTTACTGGGCATTAGGCTCATTCCTTTATTTTAGTGTGATGTAGGAAAATGATTACAGAGGCGGAAGGATTCTTGGTAGCATGGCATGTGTATTGAGGATGAATGGAATGGATGGGCTGCGTGTCGATCGAGGATGACGTTTATTTTAGTCTTTTGAAATATGTCTCTTTTGTAATTCTGCATTCAACTTTTTTTTTTAACTTGTTTTGAAAGCTATGTCTTATGTTTGGTAAACAATGGGATCCCATACCATATCACATTTTATTTTATATTTTTAATAAAGACATGCTATTTCTTATATTTTGGGTTTTCAATAAAGGCATGTTATTTCTTATGTTTGTATCAAAATAATAGCTATGTCTAGTAGTTTTAATGGTCCAAGTTCTTAGAAATAGTTGGGTCATTACAGATTGGCCAAGACCAAAGAACGTGTCTAAGGTAAGAAGTTTTCTAGGACTAGAAGGTTATTATTGGAGGTTCGTAGAAGGCTTTTCTAAGATAGCCACTCCATTTACCAACCTAACCCGGAAACAGCAAAGGTTCAACTAGACTGATAAGTGTGAAGAGAGTTTCCAGTTGCTTAAGGATATGCTCAACACCAGTACTTTATGTACCGACACCCAATGATAAGTTTGTAGTCTATTGCAATGCGTCGAAGCAAGGATTGGGTTGTGTGCTGATGCAGAATGATAAGGTGATAGCCTACGCCTCAAGGCAAACGTAGTTGCTGATGCGCTAAGTAGGAAGAATTATAGAACTCTAGCATCATTAGCTGGAATAGAAAAGCCGCTACAACAGGAGCTGATCAATGTTTGAACAGAAGTAGTCATTGGTAAACTAGCTAACTTGTCCATCCAGTCTAGTCTGTTAGAAAATATGCGGAATGGGCAAGGGCATGATGAAAAATTAGTAGCACATATGAATGCAGTTAAAAGAAGGAAGGCCACAGATTTCCCAATATCTAGTTAGGGGTTATTAAGATACAAGGATCGGGTATGCGTGCCAAATGATCAAGGGATTAAGATGAAGACTTTAGAAGAAGCGCACAATATCCCATACTTAGTTCACCCAGGGTCAACCAAGATGACTCACGACCTTAAAGTGTTATATTGGTGGCCAAGAATAAAGAAAGATATAGTGGAGTATGTGTCTAAATGCTTGGTATGCCAGCAAGTGAAAGCAAAACATCAGCAGCCTGCAGACTTATTGCAACCACTTAACATTACATAATGGAAATTAGATGATATATCCATAGATTGTGTGACGGGTTTGCCACGAATAAGTAAGCAGCATGATTCGGCTTGGATAGTAATAGATAGATTAACCAAGTCAGTTCATTTCCTGTCTATTAAGACTTCGTACATAGCAAATCAATACACAGACATTTAAGTCCAAGAAATAGTACGACTGCATAGAATCTCTAAGACAATAGTATTCGATAGAGGAACAGTGTTTACATCGAGATCTTGGAGTAAGTATTTGCCGCTGACAGAATTCTCCTACAATAATAGCTACCAGTCAACAATCAGGATGGCACCCTACAAGCTACCTTATGGAAGAAGGGTTGATAGCCGTTGCATTAGGATGAGGTAGGAGAAAGGCAACTACTTGGACCTGAAGCTGTTAGAGGAGCTTAGGATGTAGTCGTGCTGATTAGAAAGCATATGCTCGTTGCTCAAAGCCGTTAGAAAAGTTATGCGGATGCCAAGCGGCGTGATGTGGAATTCAAAGGCGGAGATCAAGTCTTCTTAAGGATATCTCCTATGAAAGGTCTTAAGCGGTTCGGGAAGAAAGGCAAGCTTAGTCCCAGGTTTATAGGTCCTTTTGAGATATTGGCAAAGTGGGAGCAGTTGCATATAGATTAACCCTATCGCTAACTCTAGCAGATAGTCACAATGTGTTCCACATCTCGATGCTGCGTAGATATGTGTCAGACCCATCTCACGTCCTCAAATATGATATGATAGCACTCCAGAAAGACGTGAGTTACGAGGAACGACCAGCTAGCATCCTAGATAGAATGATGAAAGAATTACGGTCTAAGAGTTTTTCGATAGTCAAGGTCCTATGGAGTAATAGTTCTGAACGGGAGGCAACGTGGGAGTTGGAGGAAGACATGTTAACCCGGTATCCGGATTTGTTTGATAAGTAAATTTTGGGGATGAAATTCTTTTTAGTGGGGGAGAATTGTAGAGTCCCAGAATATTTATTTAACTAGCTAGATAGTAGTAGTAGTAGTAGTAGTTAGTATTAGTTTGTAGTATGTTAGATTCCGTGGATTTTGGTTCAAGTTGGGACTTAGTTGGAAACTCATAGCAATAGTTATGAATTTTATAAGTTTAACCTATAGTTTAAGAAAATTAATTATAACATAAGGTTTGATTAATATTGTTGATACTAGGTGTATTATTTATTATAACCTAAGGTTTAGATAGAGCCAATAAGAAAATGACATTGTCATAAGCATGATTATTAGGGAATTAGAGTTTGTTAATTTATGGTTAGTTAAGAAATTTGTGGATTAGGTTGTTATTTAGATAATTAAATAGATTTTCCTGAAACTTTAGGGTACTGTAAATTCCGACCAATTTTTGACCCAGTTTTATTATGAATTTCGAAAAAAAGTATTTCTAGAAAGTTGTAGATAATTGAATTAGCTTTCTAATGGTATAAAGATGATCTAAATCAGAGTTTACAGCTCTAGTTATATTGAGTTTACTACAGGTGAGTTTAGAGTTACGAGATTTAGGAAGTTAGAAGTTAGGATTGTTTTTTTTTATTTTAATTTTTAATTTTTAATTTTTAAAAAAAGCTTTGACTCGTTAGACCTACCTCTGAACGATTTGACCGAGTCCTCAGCCTTTGACTGACGAATATTCAATTATTTTCAATTAAATTCATTATTTTTATTCATAGCCAAAAAGAAGATTTTTATTCCTAGAACTCTATAAATAGGACTTAGAACCCATCCCTTCTCTTCACTCTTCAGCTATGATCAGGCTCCAATGTGCTAGTACTACCATAGAGTGATAAACACATGGGTTGGGAAAAATGTTTGTCATTCTTAAGCTTTATAAAATACTTGGGAAGTAAGGTTTAGTGTATTTCGGTATTGGAGTTAGACCAATCCATAAAGTCAACTAAGGTACTCCTATTCTTTAAGTCCAAATCTTTAAAACCCTTTAGTTTTCTTCAGTTCCTTTTATTCAGATCCTAACGTTCCTTATTGGTTCTTGATTAGGTTCTTGAAACTTAAGTTCTTTCTTGGTAAGTTTCTTCTTGATGGTTAAGTTTCCACATTCATTCTTTATTCTTTAGAAATACTCACCATTTGTATTGTTGGTTTTAGGAGTGTTCCAAATCCCGTCCTTGTTCTCATATCCCGATGTTGGTAAGGAAAATATGATAGATTTTATGTGCTTATAGGTTATGTTGTGTTTATGTTATGTTATGTTATATGTTTATCCTATGATATGTATATGTATGAGATGTTTTAGTTCTTGGGTATATGTTTTGTTTAGATAACAAGCATATAATTTGTTTAGATAACAAGTCCCAATAGTATATTCCTTGGTCATATAATGTGTTTAGATAAAAAGCCCCATAAATTTATATGACTTGTTTAGATAACTAGCCATGTAGAATTATGGGCATATGATTGCCTAGCTAGCAAGCCCCAAGATGTATGATGGCCATTGTAATAGATGTTTTTGTAGCCATATGTTCTATAGTGTATGCTTGTGATATATGATATATGTTTTATATAGTATTATGTTCTTTTATAGTATTTGATGTAGTCTTATGCTTATGTTTACGATGTATGTTTTGTTTTTAGTAGATTTTCCTTACTGGGCATTAGGCTCATTCCATTGTTTTAGTGTGATGTAGGAAAATGATTATGGAGGCAGAAGAATTCTTGGTAGCATGGCATGTGTGTTGTGGATGAATGGAATGGATGGGTTGCGTGTCGATCGAGGATGACGTTTATTTTAGTCTTTTGAAATATGTCTCTTTTGTAATTCTGCATTCAACTTTTTATTTTGAATGTGTTTTTAAAGCCATGTTTTATGTTTTGTAAACAATGGGATTCCATACCATATCACATTTTATTTTACATTTTTAATAAAGACATGCTATTTCTTATATTTTGGGTTTTCAATAAAGGCATGTTATTTTTTATGTTTGTATCGAAATAGTAGCTATGTCTATTAGTTTTAATGGTCCAAGGTCTTAGAAATAGTTGGGTCATTACATTAACTTAATTTGAAAAAATGCTAATAAGTTCTTATCTTAACTAGTTAATTTTCTGAAGTCAATTAATCAAGTTTACTTACTAGAAAAATAATTTACTTAATTATTTTATCAAAATATAGGGTTTTACAACCCTCTTTTAATTTATCAACTTTTAAATAAATTACATCTTTCATTTTTAGAAAGAATAAAAATTCTTTAGTAAAATAATTCAAAGTTGTCTCTTAGGTCAAAATGTTTTTAAGACTTACCAAGTTTTTATCTTGCAATAAGCACAAATGTACTTTTTATCTTAAGTTCCAAAATCTCATTTTTACAGTAAGTGTGAAAACCTCATTTTCCCGTTTTTAACTAAATACTTTGTTAGGTCATAACTTGAAATTTACTTACCCAATTGTTACCAAAATTTTCCAATTCAATATTTGGTATGCCTTTTAGGTCTTTGTAAAATCTTACGTCAAAAGGAGCATTGTTGATTGGTAAATTTTTTTTCCAAACATTGAGGTAAAAATGATCTTATTTTCAAGTCCTTATTTTTTCCAAACTTTGGCACTTAATAACTCTAGAAAATTTTTACAGTGGAATACTAGGTTATGCCAAGAATTTGTACACTAAATTTTAGAAAAAATTGGGTTAATTTGATTTATACAGTGGCTGTCCAAACTTGGTCTCGAATTTAAGAATAGGAAAAATACAGTTTTTTACCTAAATTTTTAAATAGCATAACTCACTCATTTCTAAATGTTTTTTAGTGTTCCAAAAGCTCAATTTTATGTACTCCATCTCAAAAAAATTACATTACAATTTAATTTTACAAAATAAATATACAATGGATGCTTGACCCCTAGGAAGTCACAACTCAAAACTTGTATTTTTGTTTTAGGGTTTTCAACAAAACCCTTTCGGATTTTGGTCCCTATTTTCAAAAATCAACACACAAGCGTCATAAAAATTATTAAGCAACTACCATAGCCTTATTACATCACCAATAAGAAACTTTAAGCATTAAATATACAAAATAATGGTTAACGATAAAAACCATTCAATAACAACCCTAAAAAGTAAACTCTTTACCTCTTGTTGTTCATGCTTTAGGTTTTGATGTTTCTACTAGCTTTGAATCCTTGAAAACTCTTTCAAAACCTTAACCAACTCCCCGAACAACATAGATAGTTAGCTATTGAAAGATCTATGGTTAAAAGTTTTACAAAAGTCAAGTATTTTGAAAATTTACCATAGGGAACTCTTCCTAGACCAAAGCTTAAGCATCCAAGCTTTCTTAGTGTTCTTGATGGTTTAAAAGGGAGAGAAAACTTGAGAGATAATTTTTTTAACAAGATGAGAGTGATAGAAGAGTATATGGTCGGTTGGGTTAGGGTTTGGATGATCATATCAACTAAAAAAAACATCTAAACACTTGAGTGTTTTTACCTTTATCACTTGGTGTCATTAACCCTAATTTAATTGGGAATTAAAACTAAAACAATTTGATTCACACATATAATTATCCTCACATGGCCGGCCATTTAATTTCTATTTATGTAATCATACATTTTTTTATAAATGTTAATAAATATTTCATAAGAAGAAAAATCCAAATTTCCTATCTATAACCTTTTTCACTTATATAAAGTTTTAAAAATAAAACCTAACATATAATAATTAAATTAAATGTCTCTCACATTTAATTTAACTAATCACGCAATACAATTTAACCGAATGTCCATTTATGGAATAAAACTCCCCAATTCGGTAAAATTAAGCATTTTAACATAAAACGCCCTAAAATTTCCATTTCCTCTTAGGTTTATTATTTTTTACCAAAATTTAATTTTTATGAATGTATTTCATGGCCAAAATATATTTTCCATAGTTTTTCATTTTATTTTCCGAGATTTTTAGCCGCTTAGGGTTTTTGTGTCGGTCCAAGACCGAAAGTCTTATCTTGACTTTTAATCACAAAATTCATAATATAGCCAGCAATAACTCATGGAAATAAATTCCAAAGAAATATAATATTATTTAAAATTTTATTCTTAACTCCAGGAAAAAAATCCCGACCCGAGTTGTTTAAAGGTACTTGAAACGCAGGGCGTTACAATACCTACAATTTATAGAGGTTTCGTCCTCGAAACTTAAAACAAATGAGGATATAACTCCCTCATCTTGTCTTCCGTTTCCAAGGTTGCGTCTTCAATGCCATGGTTACACCACTGCACCTTTACCAACAGCACCGTCTTGTTCCTAAACACTTTTTTTCCTTTCGTTCTAGAATCAACACCGGCTTCTCCTCATAGACGAGTTGAGAATCAATGCTCAGCTGCTCATAACTGAGTACATGCGAGGGATCATGCATTTATTTTCTCAACAAGGATACATGAAACATGTGATGCACCTTAGACAGGGCAGGCAAAAGACCTAAACGATAAGCTACTTCCCCGATCTTCTTTATGATTTTGAAAGGTCCAATGAACCTTGGGCTAAGCTTTCTTTCTTCCCGAACCACATAGCCCCTTGTAGCGGAGCTACCTTCCCCGACACATTATCGCCAACCTCAAACACCAGGGGTCTCCTGTGTCGGTCAACATATTTGCGTTGTCGATCAACCGAAGTTTGCAAGCATTGCCTTATCAGTCAGATGTCCTCGGTAATCTGATCAACCTCATCCGATCTGAGAAACTTTCTTTCACCAGTCTTGTGCCAATGAATTAGTGATTGAAATTTCCTTCCGTACAAAGCCTCTTACGGAGCCATCTTAATGGAATCATGGTAGCTATTATTGTAAACGAACTCTACCAGTGGAAGCTTCTCATTCCATGACCGTTGAAAGTTGAGCATGCATGCTCTTATCATATCTTCTAGGGCATGAATTGTTCGTTTGCTTTGACCGTCTGTTTGTGTGTGGAAAGAAGTGCTGAACTTCAGTTTAGTACCCAGCCTTGTTTGAAGTCTACCCCAGAATGTCGAGGTGAAACGTTTGTCGCGATCTTATACAATGGAGTTGGGTACACCATGCAGTCTCATGATATCTACAATGTAAATATCTACTAACTTATGTGCCCCATAAGTTACCTTGATCGGCAAGAAATGAGCATACTTAGTCAGCCTATCCATGATAACCGAAATGGCATTGTGCGACTTGGGAGTGGTTGGTAAACCTGTAACAAAGTCCATAGTGACCATATCCCACTTCCATTCCTGAATTTTTAAGGGTTACAATAATCTGGCTGGCCGTTGATGCTCAACCTTTGTCTGCTGAAAAGTCAAGCAGTGTGCCACATATTTTTCTGTCTCCTTTTTCATCCCAAGCCACCAATAGTACTTCTTCAAGTCTTGGTACATTTTCATGGTGCTCGGATGCATGGCATAAGGAGCATTATGTCCCTAAAAAAAAATCTGCTTCTTGATCTCGTCATCGTTCGGAACACATATTCTTCCCTTGAACCGCAATACTCCATCTTCAGAGATATGGAATCCTGGTCGCCCCTCCTCCGTCACTTCATACATCAGTCCTTGAACCTAAGGATCAACTAACTGCCCGCCTTTTATAGCTTCCATAATGGTAGGCTCGATAGAGAGGTATGCCAATTGACCAACTACTATCTCTAAATACAAGGTACCAAGGTCGGCTCGTAACTGCGGCGAAATCTCTTTCACTGTCATCATGTAAGCACTTGGTTGTCGACTCAATGCATCTGCCGCCTTGTTTTCTTTTCTCGGGTGGTACAAATATCGCAGCCATAGTCGTTGAACAACTCCAACCATCAACGCTGCCTCATATTCAATTCCTTTTGAGTGAAGAAATACTTCAGGCTTTTGTGATCAGTGTAGATGTCGCAGTGTATCCCGTACAGTTAGTGCCTCCAAATTTTCAGTGTTAAAACCACCGCTACCAGCTCCAGATCATGAGTTGGATAGTTCTTCTCGTAATTTTTTAGCTGTCGAGAAGCATAAGAAATTAGTTTTCCATGTTGCACCAGCACTGCTCCCAACCCTCGGCCCGAGGCATCGCTATAAATATTATATCCCTATGTGCCATTAGGAATTGTAAGCACTGGGGCAGTCTTCAATCTCATTTTCAGCTTCTGAAAACTCTTCTCGTACTTGTCAGTCCATTCATACTTGATGTTTTTGCGGGGTAAGGCAGTCATTTGTGCAGCTATTTTGGAGAATCCCTCAAAAAATCGACGGTAATATCCTTCTAACCCAAGAAAACTTCTAACCTCATGAACATTTTTCAGTGGTTTCAACTGCTTAACAACTTCTATCTTGGTGGGAACTACCAAAACTCCATCTCCAGACACTATGTGCCCCAGAAAACTAACTTTCTCTAGCCAGAATTCGCATTTTAAAAACTTAGCGTAAAGCTTTTCATCTTTCAGACGATGAAGGACCAGGCCCAAATGCGTTGCATGCTCTTCTTGACCTTTTGAGTATATTAGAATATCGTCAATGAACTCGAGAATGAACTTATCCAAATACTCACGAAATACGCGATTCATGAGATCCATGAATGTTGCAGGCGTATTGGTTAGTCCAAAGGACATCACTAAGAACTCGTAGTGACTATAGCTCGTTCTGAAGGTCGTCTTTGGTATATCCGTCTCTTTAACCTTGAGCTAATGATAGCCTGATCGCAGGTCTGTTTTGGAAAATACTGACGCTCCTTGTAGTTGATCGAAAAGATCGTCAATCCTAGGCAATGGATATCGATTCTTGATCGTCACTTTGTTTAGCTCCCAATAGACAATGCACATTCTCATCGAGTCGTCTTTCTTCTACACGAATAAGATGAGTGATCCCCATGAAGAATGGCTTGCCCTTATGAACTTCTTGTCCAGTAATTCTTGCAGTTGTGATTGCAACTCCTTGAGTTCTACTAGCGCCATCCTGTAAGGAGTCTTTGAGATCGACGCAGTCCCCAGAATTAACTCTATCTCAAACACGATCTCTCGGTTTGCTGGAATCCCTGGGAGATCTTCAGGAAATACGTCGGGAAACTTGCACACAACCGGTACATCAGAAGGTTATTGACTCGTCTCTATATCCTTATCCACTATGTTTGCCAGAAAACGGATGCATCCGTCACTCAACATTTTTCTCGCCTTCATTGCAGAAATCATGGGGCGCTTCTTTTCTCTTGACGTACCCTTGAACTCGAATGGTTCTTCTCCCGCTGGGGTGAAGACCACTTTTCTGCGCTTGCAATTGATAGCGGCCCCATATCTGGTTAACCAATCCATCCCAAATATGACATCGTATTCATGTAGGCCCAAGACTAACATATCCATCGTCAACTCACGACCTTCAATGTAGACTGGTACGACTCTAACCTATGTCCGCACTAGCATATCCTCTTTCCAAGGCAAGGATACCCCACAAATAACAGGCATAGGCCCAAAACTTCTATTTAATTTTTCCACAAATACAGAAGAATGTGATGCACTAGTATCCATTAATGCATATGCCAAGGTTTGGGCGATAGAATTCTGACCTGATACCATATCAGATGGTCCCGCTCCTTTGTCGCTTTGCGTAAGCGCATAAACTCGAGGCGAAGCTCCAATTTTTTTCTGTTGGTCCTTTCTGTTGCCCTTGGCTGGCATTTGACAATCTTTAGCAAAGTGCCCTGGCTTTCCACAATTATAACATACCCCACACTCACCCCGATGGCATAGGTTACACTTGTTGCACAGTGGGCATTGTTCAAACTCACGTCTCGGCTGTTTGTTGTGACTAGCCATTGCCTGATTGGGTGGTCCCCCTTTTCTTTTGGAATATTTCCCCCAAAATTGGCCTTGTGCCTCTTGGATTGTTTTTTCGCCCCAAGCTCTAGCTGAACCTCGGGTTGATCTTTCCCTTTGGGCCATTCTTATTGGCCTGAAACTGTCCGGGGTTGTTGGGAGTGTGCCTCCTGTCTTCGTTCTTCTATGGTTCTGGATTGTCTAACACAGCCCATGACTCTTGGCCCAAGAGCCCATTCCACAGCTTCAGCATACCTCTCCGGGCCAGTCCTAATAGTGTCTACACACCTGGAAATGTCTCTGCGCATGCCCTTCCTAAAACTCCAGGTCTTATTCTCTTCAGTGTTCACCTGGTTCTTTGCAAACCTAGACAGCTGGTCGAATTTTCGAACATTGTCCTGCACACTTGACGTTCCATGCTTCAGATTAGTGAACTCATTCACTTTGTGCTCGATCACTGCCTTACTAAAGTACTTGACATTGAACAAGGTCAAGAACTCTAGCCATTCCATCTTGGCAACATTATGCCCTTTCTTGGTTGCGTCCCACCAGATGAGGGCATATTTTCTCAGCATATAGGTCGCGCAAACTACCTTCTCTCTCTCAGTAGTTCCAATGAAGTCGAAGATCCTTTCCAAAATACTGATCCATTCCTCTACCATTAATGGGACACTACTCCCCTCGAATATAGGTGGATTCTGGTTGCCGAACCTTTCTGATATAGGTTTCGCTTAGGCAGCTCTTGGTGCTTCTACTGGCAGTAACAGTTGCTCAATGACAACCTACAGGCCAAGGTTATATTCATTTTTTCAGGCGGTATTTCATTGTTCTGAGCATTATTAGGTGGCATGGGAAGTCGTCCCAGAAGGGTATTAAACCTTTTAGCTTGCAGGGCATCAGAGTCCTCCTATCTATTTTTCCCTCTTTCAATTTGTGCTCCCTGCGTCTCCACTAGCCATTGCAGACTTTTCATCTGCTAGGCTATCTTACAAACTCTAGCAACTTTATTTGGAGCTCTAGCGGCAGGCGCGGCCTGGCCTTGGCAAGCAACACCCCTTCCTCTTTGAGCTCTTGTTCTTGCCATTTGTTTGATTTCAAATCAAAAAGCTCCTAAGCGCAGAAGGGCAAGAAGTTAATAACAACACAAATAGTTAATTATCCTAATTAAGCACGCCAAACATATCAAAGACAATAAGAAATCAACACTTTTTAACAAAAGCTAGCATCTTTATTTCATAAGTTTTACCATATACAATAACGTTTTAAGTACGGGTCGCCCACTCTAAGGGATTTACAAAATTAGCCCTAAAAAAATGGACTTATATCCCTGCTAGACAAGTTACTTATTCTCTTAATTATATACAAGGTAGGTACATATTTCTAAAGTAGATGGGTTTCTAACACCTATGTAGCCCCTAACACCTACTCGGTGTCGCTGTCGGCGGCCATATCCGAGCCCTCCTCAGGCTCCTCTTCATGATCTTCCTCAGGATCTTCCTCAGTCTGGTCCATCGGCTCCTCATAAGAAATTTCCCCGTCGCCCAGTTCGTCGTCAACCACTTCCTCTACTGGCAGGTTCTCAGCTACAACTGGGGCCTCTACTACCACTGGGTTTGCTGCAGCTCATCGTTGTGCTTCCTCTACCGCATATGCCTAGGTGTTCTATGCATCAAAGAGTTTGTGGAAGTCTATATGCCACCTGGTCCTCCTACCAAGAGGTCCAAAGGTCATCTCAATGGATATCCTGAAGGTAGTTCAGTGTGGAGTGGCATGACTTGAGTGTCTCTCCTAGTCCCAAAAAAAACTTGTGCCTCTCAGGTATAAACTTGCCAATCCTACCCTAAACCTACGGGGTGTACCGAAGTCCTCAAAAATGGTGTTCAACGAGTAAGTCCATGCCCACACTTCATTGGAATGAATCTCTCCATTAAATATGGCAGATGCTAGGATGGTGAAGGCAAGGTAGATCTCGGTTCTCCGTTGGTGGTCATACTCTATAAGGGGGTCGACTACGATGGGATCAATCACCTCTGGTTCGTCAGCCATTTTTTTTTACTAACCTACAATTTATAAAATTTAGGTAAGTAAAATGGAAACAACATACAAAAGGAAGAGACAGTACTTACAGTGAGTGTCAGTCTATCTTTGTGAAATGTACATGTGGGTTGTCTATAGAACCGGCTCAACTAGAGCTCTGATACCAACTGTAATGACCCGAATTTTCAAGACTCGATAATGCGGAAATATAAACATTTTCATTTAACAAAATGTCTCAAAAAACCATATAATATTTTTTTTTTAAAAGTAGTATGGCCATACTAAACATTTAATACAAAAATTATTTATGAAGAGTAGAGTGAGCCTAGTTTATGAAAATAGCACAATGTAATAACCCAATTTTTTCTAAGACCTTGGACCATTAAAACTACTAGACATAGCTATTATTTTGATACAAACATAAGAGATAACATATCTTTATTGAAAACCCAAATTATTGTATCAAATAAAAGATAATATAAAAATATAAAATGTGATAGATATGGTATGGGATCCCATTATTTATAAAACATAAAACATAAACTTTAATTCAATTGTTCAAAAACTAAGTGCGGAATTACAAAAGAAACATAATTCAAAAAGACTAAATAACATCATCCTCGATCGACATGCAGTCCATTCATTTCATTCATCCTTAACACACAAGCCAAGCTGCCAAAATCATTCCGCCTTATTCATTTTCCTGCATCAAGCTAAAAATAAAGGAATGAGCCTAATGCCCAGCAAGGAAAATCTACTAACAATCATATATTATAAATCATAAACATAAGACTATATCATAAACACAAAACATATATCATATGGGACTATAATATTAATGGCCATTAGCTCATTAACAGGGCATGTGATAAACCATCTAGGTCCTCTATCTACTAATCGAGGTAGGTTAGATCACATGGTATTATATGATAACCCATCTAGGTCCTCTGCTAGTGGAGGTAGGGTAAATCATAACTCTAACCATGAAAATGATAAATAATCTTGGGGCTAGCTGTCTAAGCAAGTCATATGCCCAAGTGACTAAAAACAAATTCTTGGGGCTTGTTATGTGAACAAGTCATATGCCCAAGGACTATAAAACATATTCATACATATACATATTATAGCATAAAACATATCAAAACATAAACATATAAGCACGTAGAATCTATCCTATTTACCTTACCAACAACAAGAATATTTGGGAACAAGAACGGGATTAGAACACTCCTAAAATCCAACAGTAAGAATGGTGAGTACCTCTAAAGAATAAAGATGAAACGAGAACTAAACCATCAAGAAGAGACTTACTAAGAAGAACCTTAAGTTTCAAGAAACTTAAAACCTAATCAAGAATCATAAACAAGAGTTCGGATCTAAATAAAAAGAAAATTGAAGAACAATAAAGAACTGAACTTAGGGATTAAGAATACCTTGAATGATCTTATGAATTGATCTAAACCTCGATACCGAAATCACACTATATCTCACTTCCCAAGTGTTTAGAAAAGCTTAAAATAATAAAGCTTTTAACCCAAAACCCAAGTGTATCTCTCTATTGTAATACTAACAACTTGGAGGCTCTGAAGACTGCTTGAAGAATGAAGAAAATGGCTGAGTACTAGGTCCTATTTATAGAGTTCAAGGAGTGAAACTAACCCCTTTTAATTTGAATAAATAAATGATTATAAAATGAAAAAGATTTTAATTTTCGTTCAACAGACGCCCAGAACTTGGTCAAAATCGTTCAAAGGCAGGTCCAAGTGGTTAATGGTATTTTTAAATTAAAAAATCATCAACATTCAAAAACACATCACCAGGGGCGATATATCACCTACCCTGGGTGATATATCGGCTCCACCCTAATCCCGAGCCCCATTCGTACGTTTGTGCAAAGTCGACGTGTTGTCTGTATCTTCCGTAGGCGATATATCAGCCCCTATAACTGCGATATATCGGCATACGTTGATATATCAAACACGTATTTGCACTTTTTCAGCATATTTTTAATTGGATAAACAACTTTGACTGAGTCTAAACGTGATCCTAACAGTTTCTGGAAGGTTCTAGAGCTTCTAGATCATTCTTTTATTAAAACTATTCATCAAAATACTTAATTCCTTAGTAAACATGATTATGACAAGTGTCATGCTCTTAATGGTTTTATCTAAACCTTAGGTTATAATAAACAATATATCTAGGACCAGCAATATTAATCAAACCTTATGTTATAATTAATATTCTTAAACTATAGGTTAAACTTATAAAATCCACAAATGTTGCTATGAGTTTCTAACTAATTCCTGGCTTGAACCAAAATCCACAGAATTTATCATACTACTAACTACTATTACTCTCTAGCTAGCTAAGTAAATATTCTTTGATACTACACACAATATTTCCAAAATCACAAAATGACATCCCAAAAGGTCGGTCCACATGTACATTCACATGGTAGACTCTAGCGATCATTGCTCTACCTTGGCCTTGTTCTTACCTACAACATGAAACAACTAGGTAAGTTCAACTTTAAAACAAAAGCATGTAGAGAGGACAGGTGGTCACTGACCAAGTTACTGTCCCCAAATAACAATAGCTCACAAAGATTAGGGTTCCGGATCTATCCGGACCCTACGCAATCAATTTCAAGAACGCAAAAGCGTCCTGGCAAACTGATGGTTATGCCTGATAACCAATGGCAAACTATTTTTTATAAACAAATAAATCCTTGCACTCAGAAAATCCCACAGCAAGCAGATATAATATATCACAATATAATTCGAGACCAACACTCGACAATTTCCAACAATTCGGGCATATCATGCCCCCTAGCATAAATGCTAATCTGTAAGAGAGAACTGAGTCTCACCATTAAGATCTAGCCAATAAATATCCCTATCAAGGGTAACTATGGAGTTACCTAGGGCATCTCTACTTATCCAAGAGTAAATCCCTCAGAAGGGTAACCATCAAGTTACCTAGGGCATTGCTACTATTCCAAGAGTAAAGCCCTCACAAGGGTAACCATCAAATTACCTAGGGCATTGCTACTATTCAAGAGTGTAATCAAAGTTACACGAATTTATAGAGACTTCTATGTTAATCAGTGGTGCTGGGGAGCAGTTGCCCCTTGGGTGTTTAGCCTCACTCAAACTTGGCAACCCCTACTATCTCTAGGCACTCTCACTGAATGGCCAATATTCACGGCTACTATCCGGGAATAACTTATCAGAGCACTTGCTCGAGTTCTAACCGTTCACTGATTAAGTAAGAATGAGGGTCCCTAGGTCCCATTCATTTTGGCGCCCCTAGATTTAAACCAGCAATCCTTACCTCGTGGCCACTCGTCGCAGTAATGAACCAAACATAATAAAATGAAGCAGTGTGACGAGGATCAGCCATCTTGAATATGACAGATATCTAGAGGTCATATTTTCTGAATCAGCACCCACTAGACTAACGTCTCTATGAAAAATTTCTACGACAGTGTATATATGTGCATGTGGCTCTATACTAACATACAGTACAATAGTCGTTTCATGTTGTAGCCACACAATAAAAGTTGACTTACTTTGAGTCCTTAGCTCTCAGTAGGATTTCAACCTCCAACGAACAGTCCAGTTACACTTAGCCAATACTGTAATTATCCATACAATATACTCGGATAATTATGGCACTCATAATTCATTATTACTATTTTGGCCAGTTTGGTCATTTTTAAAATCATTTGTAAGGATTAAAGATTCTTATTTGGTTTTAAACCCATTCAAGAAATTCATACAAAAAAAAATTGAGACTAAACCCTAAGTCTCGAGGAGACCTATCCTATGTTCTCGATACTTAGACTCGGGTATCGCAATAGTATTTTCACACAATCCGCTAAAAATCATGTTCTTTAAAAGTTCCGCTATTAACCCGTACTTTTAATATACAGTTAAATATATAAAAGATTTTAGTTGGTATTATATCCAGAAAATACTAATTAAATTCCTTAATTATTTTTCAAGAAAATAATCTCTTAATATTCCTTTTATTTCTCTTAAGGTTTTAATCTCTAAAAAAACTGTTTTAAGAAAATAGCCTAATTTTAACTTAATTAAGAAAACCGCTAATAATTTCTTATCTTGACTAGTTAATTTTTCGAAGTCAATTAATCAAATTTACTTACTAGAAAAATAATTTACTTAATTATTTTCTCAAAATATAGGGTTTTTAAACCCTCTTTTAATTTATCAACTTATAAATAAATTAAATCTTTTGTTATTAGAAAGAATAAAAATTCTTTAATAAAACAATTCTCACTTAAACTCAAAGTGGTATTTTAGGTCAAAATGTTTTTAAGACTTGCCAATTTTTTATCTTGCAATAAGCACAAATGTACTTTTTATCTTAAGTTCCAAAATCCCATTTTTACACTAAGTATGAAAACCTAATTTTTCCCATTTTTAACCACATACATTGTTAGGTCATAAGTTGACATTTACTTACTCAATTGTTACCAAAATTTCCTAATTCAATATTTGGTATGCCTTTTAGGTCTTTGTAAAATCTTAGGTCAAAAGGAGCATTTTTTATTTGTGAAAATATTTTCCAAACATTGAGGTAAAAATGACCTTATTTTCAAGTCCTCATTTTTTCCAAACTTTGGCACTTAATAACTCTCAAACCGTTCATTATTTTGTTACCAAATTTTACAGTGGAATACTAGGTTATGCCAAGAATATGTACACCAATGTTTAGGAAAGACTAGGTTCATTTGACCTATACAGTGGCAGTCCAAACTTGGTCCCGAATTTAAGAATACGAAAAAAACAGTATTTTACCTAAACTATGAAATAGCTTAACTCACTCATTTCTAAACATTTTTTAGTGTTTCAAAATCTCAATTTTATGTACTCTATCTCAACAACATCACAGTATAATTTAATTTTATAAAATAAATATAAAGTGAATGCTTGAACTCTTGGAACTCACAGCTCAAAACTTGTATTTTTGTTTTAGGGTATTCAACAAAACCCTTGGGGATTTTGGTCCCTATTTTCAAAAATCAACACATATGCATCATAAAAATTATAAAGAAACTACCGCAGCCTTATTACATAACCAATAAAAAACTTTAAGCATTAAATATACAAAATAATGCTTAAAAATAAAAACCATACAATAACAATTATTAAAAGTAAACTTTTTACCTCTTGTTTTTCTTGCTTTAGGTTTCGATGTTTCTACTAGCTTTGAATCCTTCAAAACTCTTTCAAATCCTTAACCAACTCCACCATCAACAGAGATAGTTAGCTATTGAAAGACCTATGGTTAAAAACTTTACAAAAGTAAAGTTTTTTGAAACTTTACCTTAGGGAACTCTTCCTAGACCAAAGCTTTCTTTTCCAAGCTTTCTTAGTGTTCTTTATGGTTGAAAAGGAAGAGAAAACTTGAGAGAGAATATTTTTAAGAAAGATGAGAGTGATAGAAGAGTATATGGTCAGTTGTGTGAGGGTTTGGATGAGTATATCAACTAAAAAATATATCTAAACACTTGAGTGTTTTTACCTTTATCACTTGGTGTCATTAACCCTAATTTAATTGGGAATTAAAACTAAAATAATTTGATCCACACAAATAATTATCCTCACATGGCCGGCCATTTAATTTCTATTTATGTGAACATATAATTTTTACATTTTATAAAGCTTAATAAATATTTCCTAAGAAGAAAAATCCAAATTGACTTTGTATAACCTTTTTCACTCATATGAAATTTTAAAAATAACACTTAACATATAATAATTAAATAAAATGCCTCTCACATTTAATTTAATTAATCACACAATACAATTTAACCTAAGGTCCATTTATGGAGTAAAATTCCCCAATTCGGTAAAATTAAGCATTTTAATACAAAACGCCCTAAAGTTTCCATTTCCTCTTCGGTTTATTATTTTTTACCAAACTTTAATTTTTATGAATGTATTTTATTCCCAAAATATATTTTCCATAGTTTTCGTTTTATTTTTATAGATTTTTACCCGATTAGGGTTTTTGTGTTGGTCCAAGACCGAAAGTCTTATCTTGACTTTTAATCACTAAATTCATAATTTGGCTAGCAATAACTCATGGATACAAATTCCAAACAAATGTAATATTATTTAAAATAATATTCTTAACTCGGGGAAAAAAATCCAGACCCGAGTCATTTAAAGGTACCCGAAACGCAGGGCGTTACAATATAAACTTCATGCTCGATCTTTTCCAACAGTCAATTCATTCTGTCCTCTCCCAATACACATGCCAAAGCTGCCATGAATTCGTCCCGCCATCCAAGCTTATTTTCTTGCACCATCTAAAATAAAAAGGAATGAGCCTATTGCCAAGCAAGGAAAATCTACTAAAACATATCATAAATCATAAGACTAGAAACATATATCATAAAAACGTATGACATAAAACCGTAAATCATAAAAAAAAACATAGGAATACAATATTAATGGCCATTAACTCATTACCGTAGTATGTGATAGAAACCATCTAGGTCCTCTTGCTACTATTCGAGGTAGTTTTAAACACAATATAGTATATGATAAACCATCTAGGTCCTCTTGCCACTATTCGAGGTAGGTTAAATCATAACTATAATCTACGATAATGATAAAAATCTTGGGATTTGCTTATTTGCTATCTAAGCAACTATATTTCCCAAGTGACTACAACATAAAACATATACATATATATATACATACACATAGCATATAAACATAATCATCACACATCAAATCTAACCTATTTTCCTTACCAAAAGCTGGGATATTGGAGACAAGAACGGGATGGAAAACTCCTAAAATAAAATAGTAAGATCCATAAGTTTTCTAAAGAAATGGAAATGAAAAGATGATCTAAACCATTAAGATAGAAACTTACCAAAACCCGTAAGTTTCAAGAAACTTAAACACCTAGCCAAAAGACATAATAACAAGTTAGGATCTGAAAGAAAATGAAAGAAAATAAAAGAAATATAATGAACTAAACCTGAGGATAAGAATGCCTTGGATAGACTCGAACTTTGATCTACACCTCAATACCAAAATGTCACTCTACCTTACTGCCCAAGTGTTTAGAAAAGCTTAGATTGGACAGCTTTTAATCCCAAAACCCTAGTGTTTTCTCTCTAGAATAAACCTAGCAGCTTAGAGGCTCTGAAGAATGCTTGAATGATGAATGAAATGGCTGAGTGAAAGGTTTCATTTGTAGAGTTCAAGGAGTGAAACTAACCCCTTTTAAAATGAATAAATAAATGAATATTAATTGAATAAATTTGAATTATCTGTTCAACAGATGCCCATAACTCGATCAAAAACGTTCAAGAGCATGTCCAAGTTTTTGAGGCTATTTCTAATCCGGTTTCCACAAAGTTTCAAAAATACAAAAAAGAGTCGATATATCAACCCTATAGGCGATATATCGCCTGCCCCTATGTCCCGAGCCTCCGTGGTTTCGTTCGTGCGAAGTCAACGTGTTTTCCGTATTAACCTTAGGCGATATATCGGCCTCTATAGCTGTATATATCGACATACACTGATATTTTAAACACATTTTTGCCCATTTTCAGCACACTTGAAGTTTGTTTAAACAACTTCGACTGAGTAAAATGTGATCCTAACAGCTGCTAGAAGGTTCTAGACCTTCTTGATCTATCCTTTATTAATTTATTCATCTAAAATCCTTAAATCCTTAATTAACATGCATTTGACAAGTGTCACATTCTTAATTATTCTATCTAAACCTTAGGTAATAATAAATATCATTTCTATGACCATCTATATTAATCAAACTTCATGTTAAAATTAATATTTCTAACTATAGTTTAAACTTATAAAATCCATAACTATTTCTACGAGTTTTCAACTAAATCCCTGCTTGAACCAAAAATCACGAAAACTAAAATACTACAAGCTACTACTACTACTATCTAGCTAAGTAAAATTTTGAGACGCTACAGAAGATTCAAGTTTCTCAATACAAAGGTTGTATCTCTCTAACCCTAATCTTGTATTTTTTTCAATCTATTATGTTTTTCATTGTTTGTATAGATAATTAAATGTGTCTAAGTTCATCTTATCATAGTTTAATCATTTATTTTCTTATATTCAAGATCCACATTCATATCATGAACATGTTTCTTAAATTATCAAGAACAGCATTCATACTTTGAATTTGAATCTTAATCAACATATAGGGTTTGGGATATTGCATTATTATCATTATTCATTGTTGATTTGCAAAGAGTAAAGCCATATATTCCCAACAATCAAAATATGTATCTCTAATTACTATCATTTTGTGTATTGCATAATCAACAATGACGAAAATTGTTTCATCATCTATAATCTTCAAATCCTTTTTTCAAGATTTTGTTTGTGTTGAACACATAACCATGAAAGATCAAAGAAAGTTCTATTTGGAAATGCTCCAATACAATTGATGATGAGATCATTGTGACCTTAATTGAATTTAATACATTCGATGAGGAATGTATGATAACCCTAAAGAAAATTGATATGGTTCATGCATTTAGTGATGAGACTAATGCAACCTTAAAAGAAGATGAGCATGTCAATGCAATTGATGATGAGATCATTTCAAAAGAAAGTGAAGATACGAAGGTCAATGCATTTGATGTTATGGTCATTGGAAACCTAAGTAAAAATACCAAGGCCAATGCATTTTATGTTGAGATCATTGCAACCTTGAGTGAAGTTAATGCAACCCAAGGAAAGGTACAAGGATGGTGGTATAATAGTTGTGTCACCATTCATGAAACCTATGATAAAAATCTTTGCAAAACCTTTGAAAGTGCAAAGGTGGGACTTGAAGTCCAAATGGAAAAGAGATCCAAGGTTTTCTTCACGAATAGAAAGAAAGTGACCCTAATTAATGTTTTCAGTATTCTCGATATGACTAGAAACATTATGAGTTGAAGTCTATTGAGTAAATCCGATATCAAAAAGGAGTTTGAATTCGGTAACCTCACCTTGTCAAAATTGAACACTTTTGTGGGAAACGGTTATACATGTGATAGAATGATGAAACATTGTGCTCTTGATAGTGACAATAATGATATGGCATCTAAGTCTTGCACTGTGATTAATTCTAATTTTATTACTTTATGGCATAATAGACTTCCTCATATAGGTTATAGCACAATTAAAAGAGTTGTTAAATGTGGATTAATTAATTGTGATATGAATGAGCATGATAAATGAGAATTATGTGTTAAATCTAAAATGGTAAAGAAATATTTTCCAATTATTGATAGATGTTAAAACTTGCTAGATTTAATACATAGTGATTTATGTGAATTGACATGATTTCTCTATGTATACTTATGTGTATTTACTTAAGAGTAAGGACGAGGCATTTATTGCATTTAAAATCAATTGGAAAGGAAAATAAAGACTCTTAGAAGTGATAGAGGTGGTGAATACGTTTCAAATGATTTCAATGTGTTTTGTGAACAACATGGCATTATACATGAATGCACTACACCATACAGTCCATAACAAAAAGGAATAGCTGAAAGAAAGAATAAGACTTATCTTTAGATGATTAACTCTATGCTTTTACATGCTAAATTGTGTTAGAATTTGCGGGGTCAAGCCTTGCTTGCTGCGTGTCATATATTGAATCGAATTCTTATGAAAAAGGAAAATGTGTCTCCATATGAGTTATGGAGACGAAAGAAGTCTAACTTTGGCTATCTTAAAGTGTGGGGGTGCCTTGCTTATTAAAAGAGCACAAAGCCTAAAAGGACCAAGTTGGATCCAAGGGATGTAAAATGTGCATTTTTTGGCTATGCCTCAAATAGCAAGGCCTAGAAGCTATTAGACTTGGAGTCTAATGTGATAATTGAATCAGGACAAGTGGAGTTCTTTGAGAATATGTTATATCATGATAGCAATTCTCAAGAACCCTCAATTGTTTGAGAATCTCTTAAAGAGAAAGATCCAAAGGTTTATGAGCAACCTATATTGCCTCGGAGAAGCCAAATGCTTAAAGAATTGGGATCAAATGAGACATGTTCTCAAATGGAGACACTCTACCTAGTAGAGGGAAACCTTGAAGAAGTCACATGAAAATTTTCTATGGCTCTTCAAGTTGACGATGATCCCAAAACATTCCAAGAAACAATGTCTTCGAAAGACTTCACTTTTTGGAAAGAGGCAATAAATTATGAGATGGATTAAATTATTTCAAAACACACATGGAAATTTGTAGACCTTCCACAAGGGTAAAAACCAATTGGGTGCAAGTGAGTATTTCGAAGGAAATATCACACTGATGACACATTACAAACCTTTAAGGCAAGACTAGTTGCCAAAGGGTTTAAACAAAAGGAATGAGTCGATTATTTTGACACGTATGCACCAGTTGCTAGGAAAACCACTATAAGAATACTATTTTCCTTATAATAAATATATAATCTTTATGTTCATCAGATGGATGTCAAAACGACATTCCTAAATGGAGATCTCGATGAGGAGATTTATATGGAACAACATGAAGGTTTGGTTCTAAAGGGAAATAAACATAAAGTGTGTAGGCTTGTTAAATCATTATACGGTTTAAAGCAAGCACCAAAAAAATGGCATGAGAAATATGATAAAGCCATAATTTCAGATGGGTTTAGACACAATAATCCGGACAAGTGCTTATACTCTAATACTTGTGATGATTATGTCATCTTGGTGTGTATATATGTTAATGATGTGTTGATTTTGAGTAATTATATGAAAGGCATAATGGAAATGAAGAGGTTTCTATCTTCCACTTTCAAGATGAAAGACCTTGGAGAGGTTGATACCATCTTGGGTATAAAAGTGATAAGAAATAGTGGGGGTTATGCCTTAAGTCAAGGACAAGTTTAGTCATCTCAGAATCAAAGAGGCAAATACACCATTTGATTCAAGCATAACGCTTGAAAAGAATAATGGTAGAGCAGTGGCTCAACTTGAGTATGCAAGTGCATTAGGGAGTGTAATGTACGTCGCTCATTGTACAAGAGCAGATATTGCATATGCAGTTAGTAAACTTAGTTGGTCTACTAGAAATCCATGTATGGAACATTGGAAAGTGATATGGCGGGGATGGGGATCGACGTACGTTGTGGGGGCTTTGGGAACAACTAGGTTTGATCTCTCTATCTCTCCCTCTTACACTCATGGTAACTCACCTCTCTCCCATGGTATCTCTCTGTTGTTGAATGTAAATATGATATGTATATATTTTGCTGCTAAAAGTGATATGGTTGATAGCATAAAAATAAGATTTCTTCTCTTTTTTTATGCTCAAACAATCCTTTTGTTGTTGTTTCTCCAACCTCTTGTGAAACATTATACTATATTTATTTGTATATTAATACACAACTCATACTTTATTTTATGTATATTAATCTTAGTCCAATTGGTTTGATTTTAAAATTCAAAGTTGCTGTTATTTTTTATTATGCATTTGTTGAATGTCAACACTATGTATTATTTGGTGAACAACTTAGAGAACTAAATGTCGAAAAGGAATTGCACGTTACTTGTTAACATAGTGATAAATTAATTCTTTACTAGCTAATTATGATAAATTCAAAGAACAACCCTACTATTTTTTTAATAAAGCAAAAGGCAATTTGATAATAAATGGATGAGAATTGTTCATAATACAATTGATATTATTATTCTTATGTTTTGGAAAGGTGGATTTGATTAGATTAATATAGGCAAGAAAGGACAAATCTTGGTTTGAATTTGATCATATATTATGCGGCCTTACCCTATCATTATTAAAATCCAAATCACTCATTGTGATTTGGATCCAATTTATCCCAAAATTTTTGATGATTTCATGCATTGCATGGTAAAAACATAATAAAAAAATGGATTTGGATTTGATTAGGTAATATTATGAGATCATTCATTATTAGTATATATACCAAGAGAGAGAGATCAAGGATTTATATTTGATAACATCAAGGAAATTTCTTTAAGTGTTTGCTTTGTTTAGTTTAAGTGGAATAACGATGAAGCTAATGTAACTTGTGGCTTACATTTATTCATCTTTCTAGTATTGCATATAAACACAAACCATTATTATTAACATACGAGCAACTTTTTGCATGCCTTGAATATATAATATAATGAGAAACACACACACACACATAGAAAATATGTCTAAATAAAAAAAAGCCCTTAAAGAGTTTATTAGACAAATAATAGCTGTTGATACAAGTGTGACTTGTAAAAGAATATACAAGTATGTATGCATATATTTTTTTTGTTGATTTTAACCTTTTTAAAAGAGCATGTCAACATGTGACCTTTTTCTTTTTTTATAATGTTGATTAAAATGAATAGGTTAATATTTTGATTGGTCTTAAAGCATTGGATTGGTAGCTAATTGCAAGAGGTATGTTGTATTTGATTTATGTTTTAAAAAATTCAATATTTTATAATTTTGAATGATAACTGTATTACTTTAGTGTAGTTTGAATATCTTAGATATTCATTCGTACTGAAGTAGGTTATGGGAATTATGTGTGCTGCAGTGATAAAGGAAGGTAGAAAACTTGCATGTCTTAGTGAAGTAGGTTATGAGAATTTTGTGTGCTGCGGTGATATGTGGATGAAAACCTGTGTGTTGTTTGATTTGTTTGACATGTTGGTGTTGTTTGTGACAGATGGCTAGGGTAGAAGATTAGGGGATATGATGTTTAATTTTGTTAATTGAACCCCTCATCCTTATTTTTATCCTTTGTTAGATTTTTGCTAACCCAAATATGAGTTGCCTTTAGAGGTTTATTGTTTCTGTTCAATGGTATAATATAAAACAATCGTGGAATATTTGTTTTTGCAAGTCAAAATTAAGTGAAGTCTTATCTTGTCAATACTCTGTTTTTTAAGAGTCGTTTTTTAGTGTAGTTCATAAATTGTTTAATTGTTTGTCTTATTGATATTACATTTCACTTACTTTTATTTTTGTAATTATTATAGTCTTAGGTATTTTATTTAATCTAACCTTGCTCTTATTTGTTAATAGGTAAATGTATATATGTATTTTTTTCATTTTGGCTTGAGGTGGTTTTGATGTCATAGTTGTTTTAAAAATAATATTCTTTGCTTTGTGGAGCAAAATTTAAAGTTTATACACACATTTAAAGTATCAGGATTTTAGTTAATCTTGTTCAAATTAATCATCATCAACTGTGGATAATGGTGTCTTTTATACTTAATTGCAATATGATGCCTGACTATTGTTGTTACTGCTGTGTTCTTATTATCTTTTACTAGTTTTTGGTATTTGTTATCTCATTTCTGATTTCTAGGCTCGTGGCTGTATTCTATAAATATAAGTTTTATAATATATTGGTAGATTTTTGCTTCTTTTACTTATGGTTTCATTTATGCATTAGTTAGGCTTTAATTGTGTGTATTTTAACTCTGTACTGGGTTTGGTTGTCCTGATTATTATTTTCATGGATTTAAGAACTTTTGACCTTACTAATCTTAAGCTTGCTTAGCATATTTAATTACTTTTCAGGTATTTATTGGGTTCTTTTCTTGTAATGCAAACCACGTGTTAGTGAAAATGCCTCAATGGACTAATATTGTTAACTTTAGTGAGTGATACTTATATAGGATGATGTGGGTGTTAGTGAAAATGCCTCAATGGACTAATATTGTTAAAATTAAATAGCGAATGAATGCTTTTTTCATAGAACTAAAAAAATATTTAATTTCTAATCATGCATGTATTTCTTGAACATTTCATGTTACAAGTATTTCTTAGAATGAACTGAAAAAGAATAACATGCTAGTTAAAAATAATTTTTTGGAATTGAATTTTTTTCTTTCTAATAGTTGAGAAATTAGATAAATATATTTATCTTATTTATATGCCAAGTTTTTGGAATTAACTAAATCTTGTGTTCTTTAATTGATAGAATTATTGTCCTCTTTGATTGATATAGTGGAACCACTTTAGTTTATGCGTTGGGTTTATGAATGTTTGTTTCGTTCTTGAGAGTGCAACTTAAGAATGGTTCTTGTTCTTGGGTCTTGTTTTGATTGGCTGTCATTAGTATTATTGTACTAGAATTTAGATTGGTTTGTCATATGATGCAATGGTAAGACAACAAGGGTTTTAGATATTTTTGTTTTGTTTCACTCTTTACTCATCTTTATTATGTATGATATTGATCTAATTTTATTATACGGGGTTGCAAAGAGCTCTATCATTGGGAAAGGTATAACAAAAAAAAATTTCTTGATGCTGCCATAGTTGATTATTCCAATTTTTAAAGTGGACAAGAAGTGTTCATTCAAAGAAAGAGATTGAGAGAAAGGTTCCTGGTCATTGATTAATTTAGTCAATTGAGTTATATATGCTCTTTTTTATTGTACTAATAAGTAGGAATTTATTCTATTTTGTATTGAATCAAGTTGTCGTTTATAATACATGTTGAGAAATTTAAATTTCTTTTTAAAAAATGGCTTTTTTCAATATTTTTGGACACTCAAAATGGATATATTTTTTTTAAATCAAAATGATAATTGTAGTTGCATTTAAAAAAAAAAACAGTTTACTTTTAAGGGCATGCAAAGCGAGTCCTAAAATCTCAATTTAAAGACACTTAACATGATATTTTAGGACACGCATTGCGAGTCCTAAAAACTTACTTAAAGGCACTCAATGAGATTTTTTAGGACTCGCGTTGTGATTCCTAAAAACTTACTTAAAGGCATTCAACGAGATTTTTTAGGACTTGCAGAGTCCTAAAAAACCTCAGTTTTTAAGGCTCTCAAATAGAGGACTCGTGCCCCGCGAGTCCTAAAAAGAATTTTTTGTAGTAGTGAAGTGACAGACACATGGATGACACTCATCATTGAATATCTCAAACAGAAGTTGCTACCAGCGGAAAGAAACAAGGCAAGGACGCTTCAAAGACAGTCGGATCAATTTATTCTGGTTGACGGAATTTTGTATAGAAGAGGATACTCAATGCCTTTGTTATTATGTGTTTCTAAGGAGAAAGCTAAGGAACTGATGCAAGAGGTCCACGAAGGCTTCTGTGGAGATCACGCTGAGGGGCAGAGTTTGTTGAAAAAGATCTTACGACAAGGGTATTTCTGCCCTACCATGAATGAGGACTCAATGGATTTCGTTCAAAAATGTGACAAGTGTCAAAGATTCTCCAAGATACCGCGAGCAGCCCCAAATGAGCTCAAACAGATGCAAAGCCCGTGGCCATTTGCGGTATGGGGGATTGATTTGATCGTGTCTTTACTTGCAGGAAAAGGTAATGTCAAATATGCAGTAGTTGTTGTTGAATACTTTACAAAGTGGGACGAAGCTGAGCCATTTGCAACAATAAGGACCAAGAAAGTATTGGACTTTGTTATCAAAAACATCGTGTGTCATTATGGGTTGCCAAGGAAAATTGTCTCGAATAATGGCACACAATTTGACAATGAACTTTTCACTGATTTCTGCGAGAGGCATGGGATTATAAAAAGTTGTTCATCGGTAGCTCATCTACAAGCAAATGGACAAGTTAATGCCGTTAACAAGACTCTGAAGGACACACTGAAGAAAAGGCTCGAAGAATCATAAGGGGCATGGTCAAAACAGTTGCCACAAAGAACATCCCATCAAACAACAACAGGCCATACTCCATTTTCATTAGCCTACTGGTATGAAGCCATGTTACCTGTTGAGCTCAACCCACCATAACATAGGAGGCTGACATACGATCAAAGCACTAATGATAAATTATTGATGGAGTCCTTGGACTTGGTCGATGAAAGGCGCGAGAAAACTCAACTTTGAGTAGCAGCTTACCAGCAAAAGGTCACTCGATATTTTAACACTAAAGTACGTGAAAGAAAGTTTAACGGGGGAGATTTGGTACTTAGAAGAGTTTTTCTCAAAACTTGCGATCAGGCTGCACGAGTGCTCGGACCAAACTAGGAGGGTCCATATCAAATTGAAGAAATTCTTCAACCAGACACATATAAACTTGCTCGCTTAAATGGAGATCTCATTCCTTGCTATTGGAATGGAGAACACCTGCACAATTATTATCAATAAAGAGTTATTTTTAAAGAACTGGCTTGTATTAATTTCACTTTTTACAAGTTTATGAATAAGGGCTAGTCAATTATGTGACTGGTCGCTTACAAGTGTAAGATCAATTTTTGATCACTCGTATAGACATGATTTTTCCCATCTATTACGAGAAAAAAAGGAACTGTGCGCAACCAATTATTGTATTTATTACAAGTATTTGCTCATTACGTGTGTTGTTTTGCTATATTATCGATAATGGCTTACAAGTACGGGAGAAGTAATGTTCAAACAGGACTTTGTCTTGGCAAGTGACCGAGAACCATAAGCTCCCCAATCACTTGGGGGACATATAAGATACTAAGCAAGCAAAGCATATCAACAGGTATATGTAAACACACAAGCAAACTAAGGGGAAGCATACTATGACACTTAGAGTATTTCTCAAAAAAATTAGTTTAAATTTTGTAAAATCAAAACAAAGTGTTATGCTAAGTTCGGTCATTTGAACATATGTTATAGTATAAGCAAATATTATAATATCATAACAAAATGTTTTTACACCGTGAGCAATTACAGCTCGAATGTAAATTATATAATTAAAAGGAATGTTGCATTACGCAGCAAAATTGTCTCAACATTACGAACTATAGTTCATATGTTCCAGTTTCAAATATATATAAAAAAATATTTAAATCACTGAGCAGAAGGAGGATCTGGCTGGGATTGCTGGTCGACTGTGGTCCCCACATCCTCTTCAATGCCTTCAACACCTGTCGCCAAGGAAATTTCAGGGGATTCCTCAGCTTTCCTTTCGTCTTCCAAGCGAGCAGCACACTTCGCCAGTTTAGCTTGTCTCATCTGCTCAGGAAGATAATCGAAGTTCGCTTCCGGGATGGTCTTCCAGAATAGGTAGAAGTAGTTGAAGGTTGCCCCCTGAACTTCTCTAGGTTCTAAGCATTGGTTTCCTCGAGCAGTCTAACTCGCCTCTCCAGCTCAATGGTTTTCTTCCGGCTGGCCACCAAGTCATCTTGAAGATTGGATGCTTCGAGGAAGTTAATCTCCGAAGCCTCCTTAAACTTTTCTTTGATGGCAGTAACTTTGACCACCATCTCTTAGCATTTCTTCAGCTCCTCTCTCAGACAGGCCACCTTCTCCTCGCATGCTTTGATCTCCTCGGCATGTTTGGCCTCGGTCTCCTCAGCATGACGCCAGCTATGGCCTATTGTTAGGATACCCTGTGAACAAAAAAAGAAAAGTGAACTAGTCAGGGGCAATTAGAGAAAATGTTGCTCGACTAAAGAAAAAAAGAAGAAACACATTTACACTGAGGACTTCAGACAGCCCGCCGCTGATAACCTTGTTGTTCTTGAGCGGAGGGATATGGAAGAAGGCTTCCTAGCTCTGATGGTGCCTAGATAGAGTAACACTGTAGGCGCTACTTAGCAGGTTGGTGACTATTGCGAGGAAGAGGAGAAGGTGTCGTGGTCCTGGATGGAGTGGTTGGTGGAGGGTCCTCTATTCGAGCCTTTTCTTTGAGGGTTCACTACTGCTCTCCCCAGGGAGCCTCTTGCTCACTTTCTTTCTACTCCCGGGAGCTTCGATGTTTGTGTACATTTTGAAAGCTTCCTCAGAAGGCACGACTGCAAAAACAAAAGCAAACGATCAAACAAAGAAGTTTGGAAAAATAATATTATAATGAAAAGGGAAAGTCTATGTAATATACCCAAACTACTATTATTGGTCGATATATTATTTATAGAACTACAACTACACTCACTCTCTTCCTCGAAGAAGTCCGAATTAAAATTAGTGGTTATAAAATTAAAGTTGTCATCCCTATCAAATAGGTGATAAGGGATGGGCAAGTTATCTAAGAGCGAGAGATCTATACTGATCTCGTCAGGGGATTCGGATATAGGGCCGGTGTATTCCAGCAGTTTTTGTTTTCTCCTCCCATGTTGGGCAGGGGCAGCAGCAGCCCGAGGGTTGCTGGATGGTTCCCAAATGGTCACTCCCGTTGGTCGTCGCCTATGGGGTTGTGACATATCTAGCTGCTGCTCAGGGATTTCTTGTCCAGTACCATCTCCAGTGGCACTCCCCGTAGTGGATTCCCTCACTTCATGGTGAGGTTCCAAAAGGTCGACCAGCCTTAGATTGCTCTCAGGGACCAGCTCCTTGATGCTCTTTTTAATGTTCGTCATGTTGGCCAAGGTTGCAGCCCTAATCTCCATCTCTGGAGTAGAGTCTGGTCGGTACCATGGACCTAGACACAACACCAATTTGCTAAGGACAACAAAAGGAAAAGCTAACAACAACCATCGACCAGAGATTGAAAAGTGTACCTCCTCGTGTGAAGGCCAGATTGTTGGCGACCAGGTCCGTCGTAAGGAAGTACTCCTGAAAGTACTTTCCTACGTTGGACTTGTGGGTGACATCGCTCAGAAATGTCTGAGCAGATTCTTTGTGGTTAAAATGGAAGAACCTTGTGTTGTTTTTGTTGGGGTAGGATTTGAGATTGAAAAGGTAATTGTTCTCATGCGGCCTAGGGACAGGCCATTTTTTATGGTTGTAAAGGATATAGAGTGTTGATAGTACTCTATATCTGTTGGGTGTTATTTGAAAAGGGGCCACCTTGAAGTAATTGGCCACCCCTTGGAAGAATTCGTGCAAGGGAAAGATTTCCCCTGCCTCTAAGTGATACCTCGACCAGGCGCTGAAGGCGCCTCTAGGCATGTTTGCCCTTTGGTTGGGTGTAGGTTTGACTAAAGTAATCCCAGGAAGACTGTACTTCTTGGGATACTTTGCCACCATCCTAGCTGATATGACACAAGGAGGCCGGGCTTTGGGTTGAATATCTAGTGGTGCAAAATTTATAGGTTAAGGATCATTTGAAGGACCCTCGATACGGGAAGCATGATAATTAGAAGGAGAATGTGTGGTTTTCTTTTTATTACGAGTTGTGTATTTAACACGATCCATGTGTGGCTGGCGGTCTGAAGGACTGGTTGTGGGATTTTGGAGTGAAAGTGAAGCCTCAGGGAAAGGAGATGACGGTTGTTCTTGATCCTCGAACAGCAACGCGAGAAGTTCGTCATCTATTGGCCTCTCACCTCCCCAAGGATCGTGCATGAAAATCTTAGAAGAGTAAAGGGGAAGTGAGAATCTACGACCAATAGATAGAAGAAGAAGAAGAAATATAAGGATAACGTTGCTCATGTATAAAAGTTAAGCTTTTATAAACACTACAAATATGCGAGAAGTTTGGAAAAATGGATCAAAAAGTGGAAGTGAAAAGTTTTTTCAAGGAAACTTTTTTACTCCGAAAACAAGCGGGAAAGATCCAGTTTTTCTGAAAACAATAAAATCAAATTTTCACTTCGATTTTGGGCCCTAAAACAGTACTCCTATGCCCAACGGTTAATTTCCAAACTTCACCTAGTGTTTTTTATTACCTAGAATTCCTATTCTATCATGTTTCTGCGTATATTTGTACGAACCCGATTACCCAAAGGTTTTTTTTTTCTCAAGAACATTGGAGGCCCAAATAAAAAAATCTATGAAGTTTATTCTAGATTGCATAAAAAAAAGGAGGTGGGTTCAAAACTTACTTGAATTATGGCTTCCAGAGGAGTCACGAAGGATGTTGCTCGGAGCTGATCGAACGCATCTTGGATCACCAAATTTTTCTGGGTTTTTCTTGAGAATTTTTTCTGAGTTCTTGAGGAGAGAGAAGGATTCAATAAAAAGTGAATAGTGGGAAAGGTAATATATTTATACTGATCGTGGTGCAGTTGAAAAGGTAATGATGGGAGTAAGGTTTTGGTGTATGGGAAATCGCATAGCCGTCAAAATAATTTTGGGAAACTGTAAAAGTCATGATTGCTTACTTTTTCGAAAAGGCACGGATATGTGACAGGTCAGACGAATCGCTGGTCGAGTAAGTTTATTTAATGTTGGTTGTAGTAAAATAAACTTGGGGGGTAGAAGTTTACCCAAAAAAGATTCACTTGATGACGTGGTAAGACTAGTATGCACATGGGATGCGTGTGACTATTTAAGCAGTTACGCCTAGTCGGCCATCGACAAGAAGAGAATTCACTTGGCAGAAGGCATAATTCGTAGTCGACTAGGTCTGGTCGTAGTATATCAGATATTTTCTAAAGATATTTGATCTCACATTTATGTAATAATTGTAATTTCCATTATGATTGAGATACGTTTGTATTAAATATAATTAAGGCCCATCGGCCTATAAGGAGATCCTTGAGTCTATAAATAAGACTCAAAGGGTTCATGAGAAGGATCTTTGGAGACTAAGAGAGAGAATTATTGTTTTTACGCAATTTTTTGTAACTATCATTGAACTTGTGAAACTCAATAAACCCTAGTTTATTGATCGCAGGTTTTCATTACATTAATAAGAACACTAAGTGAATGTATGTGACTACCATCACTTGGTGCCGAACCACTATAAATCCTTGTGTCATTTATCTTCTTGACTGAATTCATCTCATTTCTGTCGTTTTATTTCACTCCGTGTCGTTGGCCAAATCAAGGGTCAACAATTATCATTATTCATTGTTGATTTGCAAAGAGTAAAGTCATATATTTCCAACAACTATCACCGTGAATATTCAACGCCTTCTCCAATTGGGATATTACTTCTTCAAGTTTTGATTTATTTTCTTCATGATCATATGTTTGCTGTATAGTAGTAGGATATAGGAAATATTGAGGGTACTAGAGTGAAGGATCCCAATGATAGTGGTAGTCAAAATTTACAATATCATTCAACAAATCCATTATTGTGTCATGACTTCTTCTTAACAAAGGTTCACTAGTTACCTTTGCTCCATAATCTATCCAACTTCATATAGCATCATCCAAACCATTATATAAGAAGATAGTAAGACACCCCATTGAGAAATTGTGATGATATTTTTCTACCAATTCATTAAATCTCCCCCAAGCGGTATAGAATCTCTAATTGTGTTGTTGGGAAAAACCCACGAGTTTGTCTTGATGGAGCATTTTCTATGTACCTCGCAAGTCAAACATATTGCAAAAACATAAGTGAAATTAAAGCATAGAAGAAAAAAATCAAATTAGAATTAAACTAATTTTATTGATATTAATAAAAACAATGCCCCTCAATGATGCCAACAACTTATTGTAGAATTTTATGTAAGCAAATGCACTCACTGGTAAACAAGTAATTAAAGTAAGAGTAAAGATTGTTCCCATGAGGATTAGTTATTATTTATCAAATTTAATTCTACAGGGAAATCAATTATCGCTGTTTAGATATTGAATTGAACTAAAGAAACACACTTGAATTGCATTAAAATACACAACGAAAGAATTCATTAGATTAAAGTCCTAGGGTATTTGACTTCATCAACTAATCCACTCTATTATTAATACTACTTAGATTTCATGAATCTTGTTCCTATACTACTGCGAGTTTCCTAAAGCGAATTATACTCTTTCTCAAGTTATAAGATGACAATTTAACATATGAACTCTCAACATCTCTGTGATAACTCTAAAATGTAGAAGGCATTAAGAATAAAAACTCAAAGGCTACATAAATTATAAAGATATTCTCATCGAATATATATTTATAATTATTTATTTAAAGCATATATAACTCTCACTTCTCAAATTTTGAATTATAAACATAAATCATGTAAAAGATGGACATTTAATCACAAGCATTAAAGCATAAATCAAAGAACTTGTTATAGAGATGAAGAAGAAATTAAGAACTCATTATAGATAATAATAATATAGATTCCAAGTGTCAAAATCCTAGACAGATGTCTACTTCATATTCATTATTGAAACAGCCATCGAATTCAATAAAAAGTGCATAAATCAAAGAAAGAAGAAACAAATTCTCTAACATGATGTAGTTTTTTCTCCCAAATTACTTCCAAGGTCTTCTTCTATGATTAGGCCTCTAAAAACTTCTCCAAAAAGCATCGAATTATGTTTATATAGTTCTCCCTTGTTTAAATATCCAAATACCCATTTTTCCCACTGCCAAAAATTTACTTTTCGAGGGTGCTAGCGTGATTGTGACATTCATAGGGTGTGGTAGCACGCTTAAACCTTTATTACTCATAAAAATCCTACTGTGACTAGTAGTCAAATTTTTACCATAAGTTTAACGATATAACTCAGAATTTGACGATTCAAAAATATATGGGAAGATAAGAGAAGGATATACAACTTCTATTTCTATAAGTTTTTCTAGAAAGTGAAAAATTCATGGAAAAATTTGGCTTTGAATTTCAGAGTTGCCTTACCGAGTATAATATCCACTTTCCTTAAAAAGGTGTATTTTGATAATTTTGGCCTTTGTTTGGGAGTAATGTGGTAATTTTGTGATTTATTTGCTATATGTCAAACATAATGTTCAATTTTTAATTGGTTTCCATGATGTTCGAAAAACTGATGAAAGTGATCACGCAGTTGCTCCTTCAAGTATTAGGGGCATAATTGTCAAGAATATTGGAGATTTGCGGTTAAAAGGTGAATATGAATTTTATGATAGAAATTGTAATTTTCATAAGTTAAAACTATTAGTTTAATGGAGAATTACCAAAAAGGGTTTTAGTGAATTAATAAGAAAGCTTAGATTAACGATATGATCATAATTTGGTGATGGTGAGTCATTATAAATATATCAAGAGAGATTAGGGTTAGAAGTAGATCTCATAATTCACACACTCTCTATCTCTCTCTCGCTCTTGATATACTCTAGGGTTTTCAACACTAAGGGAGAAGAAAAAGAGGGATTATTCTATCAAGCATGGATCTTTGGGAACTTATTTGGACTGAGATTGAAGAAAAGATTTTGTGGTTAACATTCTTTTGATTTCTTGGGGTAAGATTCTTTTATGTTCTTAAGTTTACATGGATATTATAATTATAGTTATTGAAGCTTGAATGCATTTTAATGATGAAATAGGTTAGGAAGCATGATAGATTTATGTGATTGGATAAATATGCATGCAAGGATCCAATTTATCATTTAATAATGGTTAGAAACATGCTAGGGATCAATTAATGATGATATAAGGTCTCGTTTTGTGATACATATTTTGTTGCATGAAGATTTGTTAGGGTTATGAAGTTATGGGCTACTCATGAATTTTTGGTATTTTATTTCTTTATAATAATTGTATGATGATATAGAGGGATTCAAGATGAGGAAAACCCAGAAAGAATCATAAAAAAAAAAAAAATTATTGAGGGAGATATGGCCTTTTGAAATTTAGTCTGCGTCTGGGAACTGCGCCTAGGCACCCAGTGTGCCCAAAAAACTGGGAAATTAAGGGTTGTGGCGCTTCATTGGTGACATTTCCTTTTTGGTTGTTTTTAGGTCTGTTTGAGGCTATTTCAAGTGGTGTTCATTATGGAAATCCTCCTGCACTTATTAGCAACTTTTAGGAATTTCTTAATGACACTTTAAAGTGGTTTGGATCTTAGAAAGAGTAAGAATAATTGCATGAGATTAGTTTTAGTTATAAGTGTTTTAAAGTAAATGTTTGTATTTGTTTGATTTAGGGCTCACTAAGAATACTTCAAGGGTCGTATTTGTGTGTGTGGATCGCAGCTGTGATTGAGGTAAGAAGTGTGGACACTTTCGTGCATAGTATAATTTTGTGATATTTGTGTTGTGTATCATGTTATGATTATGTTATGGTGATATGAAATATATGGAAAGATCATGAGGATATGTATTCGTTCAACATGGCATGTGTTAAGAACCAAGGGGTTGTCACAAGGGCAGTGAGTTGTCGCAAGGGCAGTGGGTCGTTGTAAGGAGGATATGGCATATTTATGGTTATGATATTGGGATGTTTATGGTTAAGATTATGTTTATGACACATTGATGTTTTATTGCAAACATGTTGATTAAATGAGTTGTAAAGAATTGTAGTGCACCAATTTTTTTTTTTTAGTTATTAATATTTTTGGTGTTTTATTTTATATAAGTGTTAAGTGTGGTGAATTATTTTATTTAAATGTTTTTTATTTTATTTAGTTTTTGATTGTTTTATTTAATTGTTTATTATTTTATTTAATTGTTAGAATTATTTGTAGAATATTTTTGTGAAATTATTTGTTAAATGATATTTATTTATTTTAAAAATGTGATTATGTGAGATTTGGTTGAATGCACTAAGGTGCATGGTAGATAGTGATGTACCCTAGTGATTTAGTGTGTGCTAGAGCATGGTAGCATGATGGACATGTGTAGAATTTCCTACACATTATATAGTTTCCATATATTAGATTTAATTGATTTATTTACAAAAAATAAATAAATAAAAGGGAATGGGAAACCATGTGGTGGACATGTACGTGTAGTGGGAAAGGAATGGTTTATTTCATTTATTTTTCTTGATTCAAATAAATTAAAAATTAGAAGACCATGGTTATTTTAAGTAAGGATGTGATCATCTGTTTATTCCATGCCATTTTAAGATAAAAACAATTATACAAAAATTAAGACAAAATAAAAAGAGAAAAGAAACTTAAACCATTTTATTTGATTAGGCTTTATCGAGGGAATTAAGATAAAAAGGGGAAGGAAAATTTGGGAAGGGTCATTTTTTTTATCTTGGTCGTGTGTTGAAGAGAGGAAGAGAGAGAGAGGGTGGCAAGCTAGAGAGAGAAAGGGGAAGGGGCTGCCATTTTCTAGAGAGAAGGTGGAGGAGAAAGGAAGAAGAAGAAGGAGGTCCTAGGTATGGCTTTCTTATGGTTCCTTGTTATTTTTTTTTAGATTAAGGTTTATCTTCGCCATCATCTTAAGTCTTTTTTTTTATGTTCTTCTTCTTCATGGGTTTCAAAAACCCTAGGGTATTCAAGGGTGATTATCACTTGGGTGTTGATCAAGTTGTGTTCTTGATTTTACAATTAAGAGAGGTATTGAATCTCTACCCTAATGCAATAGTGTTCTCTTGAGTTATTAGATTTGTTGATATTTTTCAATATGTTGATGCATGGGAGATTGATCTAGGCATGGGTAGGGGTTATGGTATTGGTTTGATTTTTTGTTGTATGTTCATAATATGTGTAATGAGATGATTATTGAAATATGATGTTGATGATATTCTAGGATTTTATGTATGTATGTTTCGGCCTATGTGGTTTGGGCATATTGGGTTGTTTTTATTTTGTGTCACATTTACATGTTAGAAACATGCTAGGTTTCATGTGTATATAGATGAGGATTTTGTGTAAATTATTGTTGGGTATCCTAGGTGTTTCGGCCTGGGGGTGATGTTCAAGCATAATTGTTTTCTTATATGTTTTAAATCAATTGTGAATCTAGAAACATGATAGGGTGTATATGAGATTTTGTATTAATATATTATGGTATGCATGAAAAATAATTGGAACATGTTAGGTTTAATATAAAAGCCTATATGAGGATATGTGTTATGTTATTCATGCATGTTGCATTATTATTTTGTTGGGTTGCATGCATGAACTCATTAGAAAAAAGAATAAGGTTGTATATGAATATGTGATAGTTATGTTCTTTGAATTATTTGTATAATAAGAGCATCTTAGGATTTGTGAATTATTGTGTTAATGAAACATGAGTGATCTTGTGTGAATTTTATGAGGCATGAGGTAAAAGATAAAATTCATGGTGATTTATGTTTGCTGATTTTGTGATTATAAGGTGAAAAGATTGATGAAATATGAATATGTATGCATAAGAATGACTCTAATGATATGTGGTGTTTGTGAAAATAAAATGGCGCTCTAATTCAAAATTAAAATCATGTTTTTGCACAAATAATTACCTAAAGATTTTTTTGTTATATTTTTGACAAAATATGAGTTTTAAAAATAAGGATGGTGATTTTAATGATAAATTTGACTGCTGAAATTTTTGTTTAAAAATGTAAAGTGTGTTTCAATAAAATGAATTTGATTGGTATTTTGAAATAAAGAAATAACCTAAACTATGGTAAAATTTAAAAGTGTTATTTTTAATATAATATGAGTGGTAATTTTACATGTTATGATTTTCTTTAATTAGATTAAGAAAAATGTTGGATTTAATTCACTTGTGATTTTTAAAATAATGGCTGAAAGTTTATTTTAAAAAGTTTTTAAATAGTTATTAAATTTTCTCATATGAATTTGTGTTACATAAAAATTAAGTATTAAAAATAATTCACACAAAATATATTTTTCCCACACTTAAAATTATTATTTTTCTCACATCAAATTATGTAATTCTATTAGCTTAAATTAAATTGTTATTTTCTAAGGAGACATGATAATCATAGGTATTTTTCTTTTTCAAATAATTTCCAATGCCTTTGCTTTTCTTTGTAATTTAAAAATAATAAATGGGACTTTTATATATTCTTAATGGCTAAATAAAATTATTTTTATGAAATCAAAAGAATGTCTTGGGAGATTTAATCAACCTAGTAATTTTAAGAAGATAAACAATGGTACACAAAACATGCTAAGAGTCTATTATTTTAAAACGATAAAAGTAAGACGCATAGAATTATCGTTTTAAACGCTACATTTACGCAACATTCCTACGTATGCATGTTACATGCAAATTAACTTTTACGTCCAAAATAATGTCTAGTATGCAACCATGTAGTTTTTATAGAAAGATCATGCATGAAATATTGCATATAGCTAGAATGAGCATTATTCTTTTTATGACCTTATGTGTAACCAAGCATATTGTATGTTGTGTGTAACTCTCACCATGTGTTCATGGCCCATGCACACATGAGTTGTATGAGAGGAGCAAAATAGTAATTATTTGAAGCTAAGGAATGTCGTTTTGATTATGGTATAGGCTCATTGAGAATTTGTGGTTTTACTTAGCTGGGATCTGAGGTAAGGAAGTTAGATATAATTTATGAATGTTATTTATTATGAATGGTAAGACTGTTGTGTGAATGAAATGTTATGAATTATGAATGTCATAATGTGATGATATGTTGGCTTGTATGAATATAGTATGATATGAATGGATGTTAACGTGATGAACGCGACACATCAAAATGGGTTGCTAAGGATAAAGAAGACGTATCCCGAGTTACTAAGGATATGAAGACGTAACTCCTTGAGCGAATGCGCCGAGGTTATTCAAGGACCAGAGACTCTTGTTTACCTCAAAGGGTGGCATGGACAAGTTAGCGGGCCATGTTCACAAGGAATTGTTTATGATTATGTTATGATGTTTGGTGATGTTTATGATATGATGGTGGCATTATGTTGACATGGATATGTTTATGTGTTATGATATTGATGCCAATTTTATGATGATGCTATGATGTATAAAGATGAATGATAGTGTTTGTAATTTGTTGTATCTTACTTGCTTGTTGTTTGTACTTCCTTACTGAGCTTTTAGCTCACCCCTTTACTTTCACTTCCAGGTAGCAAATAGGTTTCTCTGTGGCATGTGTGGTGATGTGGGGAGTTCCGTTGTCCTGGTGTGTATGGCGTGGGGGCATCCTATGGACGAAAAACGATCAATTACAAACGCCATTTTTAATAATGTTGTGTTTTATGAAACTTTTTAAACTTATCAGTTGGACTTGAATTATTGGTTGTGTTTGGAACTTTGCATAAAAATTGATATTTTCTTTTAAAACTATTAGGCCCAACTTGCATGTTTTAAGCAAGACCCCACTGAAACCTTTATAATAAGTGGCTTTCTTTTATAAACCAATGAAAATGTGAATGTTTTATTAAGTACTAGTTTAGGGCGTTTTACAAATGGTATCAGAGACGGTCGTCCATGTTTCCAATGACCCCCCCCCCCCATATGCGCTAAAGACGGGAAAATCTCACTTCACCGCGTCGTAAGTATTTGTTTATGTGCTATTACTTGTTTTCGTTTTATTTAATTTTTGTAGTCCGTAACTGCAGTAGTAAGATGCCTCCTGTATTGAAAATGACTAAGAAACAATTGCTTAAGGAGATCCGCGTGATTCCTATAGTCTAGCTTGACGATGACCCTTACGATTGGTGCATAACAGTCTTGAAAACGACATAGGAGGTCTGTGATCGCATCCAAGGGATGATGAATAAAAGGGGAGCCTTGATTTGGCCCATAGAGCAATTCTGGGTGATGAGTGAAGCATTGTCGATGTACTCTGAGGTTCTTCAACAGTTGAATCGATCATGGAATGATGTTGTGCCTGATGATTTTGAGTTTAGCACCATGGAGTTTGCAATTCGCGATTTTCTGGTAAATTACGATTTTAGTCGTCTGGAGCTGGTGTTAGTAAAGACAGATGATGGCAGAATAGAAAAGCGTTTGGAGATGGTGCATGACATGGAAGGAAAATTGGCAGTTGAGGAAGTATTGCAAGCTATACCGCGTCTGACCACGACGATGGAGATTATGGAAAGCGCTCTCGGCTATTTCCATATTCCGGAGAACGTTTTTTATTATAGTTCAGGGGATGAGTCCACCGTTGGGGACTAGAGTCCAGTTCATAATCGTCACATGGGGTGCTGATAAATAAGATGGAATAATAATAATTTTCTAAGACCTTGAGGGATTTATGTTTTGATTAAGTAAACACTTTTAGGATTGTTTAATTTTGGAATAATTTAAACATTTTGAATGCTATGGATATTTTTTTGCAAACATTGAATGATGTAGTTTGAATGTATGAATTTGCAAATATATATCAAACCAATATGCAATGTTCCTCCCTTATGATTTTTCCTTTGATTGCCTTAGAACTTCATCATGTCGACCAGAGGAAGAGGAGGAAAGGGAAGAGGAAGAGGCAGAGGAAAGGGTGCCTCTACAAGGTCTGGAACTACGGCCACTCCTGACGTTGAAATACCATCTGTTCAACCTGCAGCTCTAGCAGCACCATCTATGGACCTGACTGCAGAGGTATAAGGGTTAAGAGAACAGTTGAGACTAAGAGATTTGGAATTAGCACAAGCTAGACAAGCACCGCAAACATCCCAAACACACCAAATACCTCAAGTACCAGTGGCGCAACCTCAGCCCCCAGTACCACCACCTGCACCACTACCAGTAACCTATGGGTTTGAACCAGTATATGAATGCTTTAGGAAACAAGCCCCCACCAACTTTTGAGGGGAAAGTTGATCCTCTGGTGGCGGAAGATTGGTTAAGGTCAGTTGAGGCTATTTTTGATCATATGGAGTTAGATGACCGCCAAAGGGTTTCCTGCGCAGTTTATCTACTTAAAATGGATGCACAGATTTCGTGGGACGTGACTAAACAGACCCGTGATCCAAATACCATGCTTGGGCGAAGTTTGTCCAGGCTTTCAGTAAGAAGTATTACAGTCCAGCTGTGCTAGCAACTAAGGTTGACGAATTTATAACTCTGGTACAAGGGAATCTTTCGATCACTGACTATGCACAGAAGTTCGATCGATTGGTCAAATTTGCCCCTGAAGTGGTGCCAACTGATTCATTGCGAGTCTAGAGGTTTGTAAGGGGACTTAAACCAATGATCGTGAGGGACGTTAGGATGACCAGTGCGGAAGTGGTCAATTATGCAGAGGTATTGGATAGAGCTCTTGAAGCTGAATATTTGGAAGAACGGATATGGAAGGATAATGCTGCTAGAAGAGAGAACAACTGAAACAAGAACTTCCACGAGAGCAATAAGAGAAAAGCTAACGAAGGGCATAATAGTGGGGTTTTTAAAATACCTAGACCTTCGGCCACGAATAGGAACATTCACAACTCACAGAACCATAACAACCGCTTCAATGACCGGAACCGTGGGAACCAACAGGGCAACCGAGTCGAGCATCCTATCTGTCCTAAATGCTCGAAGAGATGCCAAGGAGAATGCCGGCCCGGTACCAACAAATGCTTCAAGTGCGGCCAGGCAGGACACTTGGGAAAGAATTGCCCACAATGGAAGGCAGGACATAATAACAATAACAATCTGGTGCCAGTAAGAGTTTTCGCCTTAACCCAGAATGAGGCAGCCAATAGCAACACCGTGGTTACATGTCAGCTCCCTATATCTGGTACAATGTGTAGAGTCGTAATTGATTCTGGAGCGACTCATTCTTATGTTTCCATGAATGTAATTGATAGACTGAATATGCCTTATAAGATGTTTGAACATAACTTTAGTACAATGTTGCCATCAGGAGATATGATGTTGTCAAATAAGTGGTTACCATCAACACCTGTAACGGTAGAAGGTAGGGAGTGCCCAGCAGATCTCATAGAACTGAGTATACCAGATTATGATGTCATACTCGACATGGATTGGTTATCAAAACATGGGGCTATGATACACTGTCGAAATAAGACCGTGGAGTTCAAGCCAAAGGAATGAGAGGTCTTTTCCTTTAGTGGTGAAGTAGCAGGCTTTCGAACACCCATAATATCTGCACTGGAAGGACGAAATATGACGCAACATGGATGTTCGGCGTTCCTTGCCAGTGTGGTGGATAAGTCCAAGGAGTCAGAACTAAGGCCAGAAAATGTACATATTGTTTGTGAGTTCCCGGAGGTGTTTCTCGAGGAATTACCAGGACTAACTCCGGACAGAGAAATCAAGTTTGTAATCGAACTTGCACCTGAAACTGCACCGATCTCTAAAGTACCCTATCGAATGGCGCCGACAGAGTTAAAGGAACTTAAGAACCAGCTACAGGAGTTGTTGGATAAAGGGTTCATAAGGCCTAGCCATTCGCCATGGGGAGCACCAGTCCTATTTGTGAAGAAGAAGGACGAGAGTACGAGAATGTGCATTGATTACCGAGAACACAATAAGGTCACCATTAAGAATAAGTATCCTTTGCCTAGGATAGACGACCTTTTTGATGAACTGCAAGGGGCTTCAATATTCTCGAAGATTAATCTGGGATCCGGGTACCATCAGTTGAAAGTGAAAGAGGGAGACATTCCGAAAACATCCTTCAGAACTCGCTATGGGCACTATGAATTCTTAGATGTCTTTTGGACTAACCAACGCCCTAGCAACCTTTATGGACATGATGAATACAGTATTTAAGGATTTCTTGGACAAGTTTGTAGTAGTGTTCATTGATGATATCCTCATTTACTCGAAGACCAAGGAGGAGCACGAAGAGCATTTGAGATTGACTCTGAATAGATTACGGGAACATCAGTTGTACGCCAAGTTCTCTAAATGCGAGTTTTGGCTGGAACAGGTAACTTTCTTAGGGCACATAGTTTCTAAGAATGGGATAGCAGTACACCCATCGAAGATCGATGCCATTAGAGACTGGCCCAGGCAAGGCCAACGTGGTTGCAGATGCTTTGAGCAGGCGGGGACATGGGAGTGTCTCAGCACTACATACAATAGAGATGCCTCTTCAGAAAGAGATCATAAATGCTGGCATCGAAATTGTGACACGAAGTTTGGCGAACCTCACATTACAATCCTCCCTATTAGAACAAATTCGAGAAGGATAGAAATTGGATGAAGCCTTAGTGAAACAAGAGGCTTTGGTACAAGAAGGTGGCAACAACGATTTCACAATGTCTAATGGTGGATTGCAGAGATACAAGGATAGGATTTGCATGCCTGACAATGCTGAAATTAAGGAGAGTATTATGAAAGAAGCGCACACAACACCTTATTCCTTGCACCCAAGGTCCACGAAAATACACAAAGACCTTAAGGCGTTATATTGGTGGCATGGAATGAAGAGGGATGTTGCTGAGTTTGTTGCTAGATGTTTAACATGCCAACAAGTCAAAGCTGAACACCAGAGGCCAGCAGGGTTACTACAACCGCTCTACATTCTTGAATGGAAATGGGAGGATATAATAATGGATTTTGTGGTAGGGTTGCCTAGAACCACCAAGCAATACGACTCAGTATGGGTGATAGTAGATAGACTCACTAAGTCTGCCCATTTTCTGCCAGTCAAGACCACATACTCGGCAGATCAATATGTTGACTTGTATGTTAGTGAGATAGTGAGATAGTGGGGTGCCAAAGTCGATAATTTCTGATCGTGGGTCAATTTTCACATCGAACTTTTGGAAAGGGCTACAAAGAGCTATGGGATCAAGACTAAAATTTAGCACTGCATTTCATCCTCTGACCGATGGCTAGTCTGAGAGGACCATTCAGATTTTAGAAGACATGTTGAGGTGCTGTGCTTTGGACTTTTTAGAGTCTTGAAACCGATATCTTCCCCTAATGGAGTTCTCGTATAATAACAATTACCAATCTACTATTGGGATGGCTCCCTATGAGATGTTATATGGGCGTAAGTGTAGATCTCCTTTTCACTGGGATGAAGTTAGGAAGAAACAGATTTTAGGCCCTTAAGCAGTTAGGGAAGCCAGTGAGACGATTGAGAAGATTCACCAAAGGATGCTTACTGCGCAGAGTAGGCAAAAGAGCTACGATGACCTCAAGAGAAGGGACATCGAGTTTTCAGTTGGCAAGTTTGTTTTCTTGAATGTCTGGCCGATGAAAGGTGTGATGCGTTTAGGAGAGAAAGGGAATTTAAGCCCTAGATATATTGGTCCATTTGAGATTTTGTACAGAATAGGACAAGTTGCGTACCGCTTGGCACTGCCCCTAGTTGAAACGCATAACGTCTTTCACATCTTGATGTTGCGTAAGTATGTTTCAGACCCCTCTCATGTGTTGAGTTACGAGTCGTTACAACTGAAGCATGACCTGAGTTATGATGACAACCTGAGCACATTATAGAAAAGGGAATCAAGGAATTGAAATCCAAAAGGATTCCACTAGTTAAGGTCCTGTGGAGGAATAGTACGGAATGAGAAGCAACATGGGAGTTGGAGGAGGACATGAAAGCAAGATACCCTGAATTATTTGGTAAGAAAGAATTTCAAGATGAAATTCCTTTTAAGGAGGGTATATTGAAGTGCACTAAATTTTTTTTTTTAGTTATTAAAATTTTTGGTGTTTTATTTTATTTAAGTGTGGTGAATTATTTTATTTAAATATTGTTTGTTATTTTATTTAATTGTTCGAATGATTTGTAGAATATTTTTGTGAAAGTATTTGTTAAATGATATTTATTTATTTTATTTTAAAAATGTGATTATGTGAGATTTTGTTGAATGCACTAAGGTGCATGGTAGATAGTGATGTACCCTAGTGATTTAGTGTGTGCTAGTGTATGGTAGCATGATGGACATGTGTAGAATTTCCTACACATTATAGAGTTTCCATATATTAGATTTAATTGATTTATTTACAAAAAATAAATAAATAAAAGGGAATGGGAAACCATGTGGTGGACGTGTATGTGTAGTGTGGTTATTTTAAATAAGGATGTGATCATCTTTTTATTCCATGCCATTTTATTTTATTAGGCTTTATTGAGGGAATTAAGATAAAGGGGAAAGGAAAATTTGGGAAGGGTGATTTTTTTTGCTCTTGGCCGTGTGTTGAAGAGAGGAAGAGAGAGAGAGGGTGGCCAGCTAGAGAGAGAAAGGGGAAGGGGCTGCCATTTTCTAGAGAGAAGGTGGAGGAGAAAGGAAGAAGAAGAAGGAGGTCCTAGGTATGGTTTACTTATGGTTCCTTGTTATTTTTTTTTAGATTAAGATTTATCTTCCCCATCATCTTAATTCTTTTTTTTTATGTTCTTCTTCTTCATGGGTTTCAAAAACCCTAGGGTATTCAAGGGAGATTATCACTTGGGTGTTGATCAAGTTGTGTTCTTGATTTTACAATCAAGAGAGGTATTGAATCTCTACCACTAATGCTATGGTGTTCTCTTGAGTTATTAGATTTGTTGATATTTTTCAATATGTTGATGCATGTGAGATTGATCTAGGCATGGGTAGGGGCTATGGTGATGGTTTGATTTTTTGTTGCATGTGCATAATATGTGTAATGAGATGATTATTGAAATATGTTGTTGATGATATTCTATGATTTTATGTATGTATGTTTCGAACTATGTGGTTTGGGCATATTGGGTTGTTTTATTTTGTGTCACATTTACATGTTAGAAACATACTAGGTTTCATGTGTTTATAGACGAGGTTTTTGTGTAAATTATTGTTGGGTATCCTAGGTGTTTCAGCCTAGGGGTGATGTTCAAGCATAATTGTTTTCTTATATGTTTTAAATCAATTGTGAATCTAGACACATGATAGGGTGTATATGAGATTTTGTATTAATATATTATGGTATCCATGAAAAATAAATCGAACATGTTAGGTTTAATATAAAAGCCTATATGAGGATATGTGTTATGTTATTCATGCATGTTGCATTATTATTTTGTTGGGTTGCATGCATGTAGTGCACCAAAATTTTTTTTTTTAGGTTATTTAAATTTTGTGATTTATTTGATTTAAATGTTAATTGTGATGAATTGTTTTATTTAAGTGTTGTTATTTTATTTGGTTGATTATTTGTTTTATTTGATTGTTTATTATTTTATTAAATTGTTAGAATTGTTTGGTCAATTAATTTTAATAAGTGAATAATTGTGTAACATGTTATTTTACTATTAGTGTTACATTTTAATTAAGTGTGACAAATGAGGTAATTATGTGAGCTATGGTAGAATGCACTAAGGTGCATGATAGATAGTAATGCACCCTAGTGATTTAGTGTGTGCTAGTGCATGGTAGCATGGTGCACATGTGTAGATTTTCTACACATTTTATGTTTCCTTATTTTAGATTTTATTGGGTTAATTTATTTATAAAAAAAAAGGAAAAGAAAAGGGAAATAGGGTGTTTGGGCGTGTGACCTAGTGGGAAAGGAAGGATTTCCTTAAAATGATAAAAATCAAAAATTGAAGACCATAATTATTTTGGGGATAGCCATGATCATTTTGTTCCTTTATATCTTTTTATAATAAAGAGGAATTAAGAGAAAATAAATGGGAAATGGAAACTTACCTTATTGTGTTAGGGGAGACTTTATGGGAGGATTGTTTTTGATAAAAGGGTTATGAAAGGAGAGAAGAGCCATTGCTCTTGTGTGTGGCTGCCGTGACCTAGAGAGAGAGAGAGAGAGAGTGGCGTGTAGAGTGAGAGAGAGAGAGAGGAAGAAGGAAGGAGAAGGTGAGGAGGAGCCCCTCCTAGAGTATGTCTTCTTGTTTTCTCTTTTGCATAATCTCTTTATTTTATAATATGATATTGATTTGTGTTATTTTTTTTTTTTGTGTGTTTGGGTTCTTCCTTCTCCTCATGGTGGTTTTCCAATAAAAACCCTAGGCTTGAACAAGGGTGTGGAGTTTGGGTATTGATCTTTTGTGTTCTTGATTTTACAATCAAGAGAGGTAATGGCCTTTTCTTAGCCCTTATATTTCTTTTTGGTGGGTTGTCTATGAGGTTTTGTTAATAATGCTAATGGTTGATTTTGGTAGGATTGATGTATAGGATTTGGATATTGTGAGAGTATGATTTGTGTTAAAGGGTTGTGATGTTGATTTTGCTATGCATAAAAAAATTGTGATAATCTATGAGTGCATGTTTGGTGATTTCGGCCTAGGTACACCCAAGGGTGTTCTTGATATGTTGTGTGATTTACAATATATTAGATCCATGTTTTAGGACCTATGTTACATGGGTAAGAGAATAAGTGGCAATCTTGATATCTTGATCATGAAATTTTGTTAGATGCATGTTATATTTTGAATGATTAAATTATAAGATGCATGAAAATAATGATAGAAACATGTTAGGTTAATATAAGGCATATGTGAATATGGTGCTTATAAATTACTATATGTTATTTTATTGATAGTGTTTTGTTGGTTTTCATGGAATTGCAACAAATGGTTTTTAAAAGGATTCATGTGAATATGTTAGCGATATTAGAATCATGCATATTATAAGACTATAATGAGATTTTAAGCATGTATGATTTTATGTAATTTTTGAGACAAAAGTTGAGTTTTATAAAGAATTAAGCTTGCTGTTTTTTTTGTAAATAATTGGGTAAAAGTTGATAAAAAGATGAGTTCATGCATAAATAATGTTCTTGATGAATATGTTAATTTTTATGAAATTAAAAGAGGATTTTAAGTCTCATGTTATGATATTTTACTCAATTAATTTCCTACAGAATTTTTATTGAGTTTTGGGAAAATATGGGTTTATAAACTTGAATATGGTGATTTTTAATGATAATAATAGTTGCTGGAATTTTGTAATAAAATATGAAGTAAGTTTCACTAAAAATGAATTTGATTAATTTTTGGAATAAATTATTTTTCCTAAGTTATGGTAATATTGAAAAATGATATTTTTAATGGTATGAATGCATATTTTGATAAGTAATGATTTTTCATTTATTTTGATTTAGAAAAATATTTAGACTCTATTTATTTGTGATTTTTGAATAAAATAATTGGTGGCTGAAAGTTGTTTTAAAAAGGTTAACAATTGTTATTAAATTGTCACATATGGATTTTTGCTACTTAAAAAAAAAAACTAAGTCTTAAGTAATTTAAATCAAAATGTATTATTCCACAGTTAAAATATATTTTTCACATCATTTTTGTAACACAATGATAAAATATATTTTTCCTAAAGAAACATATTAAAATAGGTATTCTAATTAAATCCAAGCTTATTGGGTAATGCTTGGTAAATTAATATTTATTTAATGAAAATGTCACATATTTTATTTTGAGCTAAAATAAAATAAATTTATAAAAATAAAATAAAGTTTTTGAGAAATTTAATCAACTTAGAAGTTTTAAGAAAATAAAGCGTGTAATATGTCTATGAATTTTAAAATAATAAAAGAAATGTAGAATTATTGTTTTTGAAAACGTCTTTATTACGCAATGTTCCCACGTATGCATGTTACATGCAAATCAACTTTTACGTCCAAAATCATGATTATTATTCAACTATGAGATTTTTATAAAACAATCATGTTAGTAAAATGGGTAGAACGAGCATTATTCTTTTGGCGATAATTACATGTTTAGTGTAACTGTTATCATGAGTGCATGGCCCATGCACACATGAGTTGTATGGAAGGGCAAAATAGTAATTTTATGAACCTAAGAAACATTATTTTGATTATGATATAGGCTCGTTGAAAGATTGTGAAATTCTTAACTTGGACCTGAGGTAAGGAAGTTAGATAGATTTTATGATTTTATGCTATGAATGGTAAGGCTGTTATATGAATGAACTGTTATGAAATTATGAATGCCATAATGTGATGATATGTTGAATGTGATATGTGTATGGATGTTAGATACATCAAACAGAATACGATGTTAGATACATCAAACAGATTTCGATGTCAGATACATCGAACAAGTTACTAAGGACATTGAGACGTGACTCCTAGGGCGAACGCGCCGAGGTTAATCAAGGACCAGTGATCTCCTGTTTACCTCATAGGGTGACATGGACAACTAGCGTTCCATGCTCATCATGTATGCTGTATGTTTGTGATATGATGATATGTCACATTTATGTTATGATATGATGATATGTCACATTTATGTTATGGTATGATGATATGTCACATTTATGTTATGATATGATGAAATGTTACATTTATGTTATGATATGATGATATGTCTTATTTATGTTATGATATGATGAAATGTTACGATTATGTTATGATATACCATGATGTTTTAGATGAACGTTAGTGTTTGGTTGTTTGTTGTTTTTCTTACTTGCTTATTTGCTTGTACTTCCTTACTGGGCTTTTAGCTCACCCCCTTACTTTCTTTCCAGGTAGCAAATAGGTTTTCTCTATGGCACGCGTGGTGACGTGAGGAGTTCTTTCATCATGGGGTGTATGGCGTGGGGCAATCCTATGGACGATAAAACGATCAACGTAGAACGCCATTTAAATTATGTTTTGTTTTTAAGAGACTTTCCTAAATTATCAGTGGGACTCTGCTATTTAAATTATTTGGTTTATTTGAACTTTGCATAAAAACCTATGTTTTATTTTAAAACTTGTGGCGCCAACTTGCATGGTTTTATACAAGTCCCCCTGAGACTTTGATAAAGAATGTTATTCTTTTATAAACTATGTTATGCGAATGTTTTGTAAGTATTAGTCTAGGGCGTTCTTTACATCATGCATTGTAAAGAACGCCCTAGACTAATACTTACGAAACATTCGCATAACATAGTTTATAAAAGAATACCATCCATTATCAAAGTCTCAGGGGGACTTGTATAAAACCATGCAAGTTGGCGCCACAAGTTTTAAAATAAAACATAGGTTTTTATGCAAACGTTCAAATAAACCAAAAATTTAAATAACTGAGTCCCACTGATAATTTAGGAAAGTCTCTTAAAAACAAAACATAATTTAAAAATGGCGTTCTACGTTGATCGTTTTTCCGTCCATAGGATTACCCCACGCCATACACCCCATGATGAAAGAACTCCTCACGTTATGGCATTCATAATTCATAACAATTTATTCACACAATGGTCTTACCATTCATACCATTCATAGCATAAAATCATAGAATCTATCTAACTTCCTTACCTCAGGTCCAAGCTAAGAATTTCACAATCTTTCAACGAGCCTATATCATAATCAAAATAACACTTCTTAGGTTCATAAAATTACCATTTTGCCCTTCCATACAACTCATGTGTGCATGGGCCATGCACTCATGATAACAGTTACACAAAGCATGCAATTATCGCTATAAAAGAATAATGCTCGTTTTACCCATTTTGCTTGCATGATCGTTTCATAAAAACCACATAGTTGAATAATAAACACAATTCTAGACATAAAAGTGGATTTGCATGTAACATGCATACGTGGGAACATTGCGTAATAAAGACGTTTTCAAAAACGATAATTCTACATTTCTTACTTATATTGTTTTAAAATCAATAGACATATTACATGCTTTATTTTTCTTATAATTTCTAAGTTGATTAAATTTCTCAAAACTTTATTTTATTTTAGCTCAAAAATAAAATATGTGACATCTTCATTAATTAATCTCAAATTACATAGAATTAACCAAAAAGCTTGGATTTAATTAAAATACCTATTTTTAATATGTTTCTTTAAAAAAATATATTTTATCATTGTGTTACATAAATGATGTGAGAAAAATATATTTTTAAGTGTGGAAAATATATTTTTATTTAAATTATTTAACTTAGTTTTATGTGACAAAATCCATATGTGACAATTAAATAACAATTTTTAACCTTTTTTAAATCAAACTTTCAGCCACCATTTATTTTCTCAAAAATCACAAATAAATAGAATCTAAATATTTTTCTCAATCAAAATAAAGGAAAAATCATAACTTCTCAAATATATGCATTCATACCATTAAAAATACAATTTTTCAATATTACCATAACTTAGGAAAAATAATTTATTCCGAAAACTCATCAAATTCATTTTAGTGAAATTTACTTCATATTTTCTTACAAAAATTCCAGCAACTATTTTTATCATTAACAATCACAATATTCAATTTAAAAGCTCATATTTTCTCAAAAATTCAATAAAAATTCTGTAGGTAATTATTTGAGTAAAATATCATTTTAATGGGCCTTAAAATCCCCTTTTTAATTTCATAAATTAACATAACATCAAGAACATTACTTATGCATGCAATTCATCTTTTTATCAACTTTTTCCCAATTATTTACAAAAAAAAAAAAAACAGCAAGCTTAATTCCTCATGAAACTCAACTTTTATCCCAAAAATTACATAAAATCATACATGTCCAAAATCTCATCATACTCTTATTATATGCATGATTCTAATATCACTAACATATTCACATGAAATCTTTTAAAACCATTTTTTTCTATTCCATTGAATCTACACATGAAATCCAACAAAACACTAACAATAACAACAACATATATTAACTCATAAGCACCATATTCACATATGCCTTATATTAACCTAACATGTTTCTATCATTATTTTCATGCATCTTATAATTTATTCATTCTCAATATAACATGCATCCTATCAAAATTTTATGGATCCAAATATCAAGATTGTCAATTATCAACTTACCCATATTAAATAGGTCCTAAAACATGGATCTAAGATATTGAAAATCATACAACATCAAACAAAATATCAAGATAATCCTTAGGTATGCCTAGGCCGAAATCTCCATATATGCATTCATAGATTACCACCAATTTTAATACATAGAAAAATCAACATCGTAACCCTTTTAAAACAAATCATACTCTCAAAATATACAAATCATAATCTCCAACCCTATCAAAATCAACCATTAGCATCATCATCAAAACCTCAAAGACAAACCCATCAAACCAATATATAGGCTAAGAAAGACCATTACCTCTCTTGATTGTAAAATCAAGAACACTTTAGCAAGAAAACCTTGTCACTTATAGAGGATTTCCAAACACCATATACCCAAAGAAAGAAACCACAAAATTAACCTTAGATTAGAGAAGAGGAGAAGATCCAAATGCACATATGTGAAACACTAGTTGATAGATTCTTACCTAGGGTTCGAAACCCTCTTCTTCTTCTCCTTCTCTTTCTTTTCTTCTTCTTCTTCTCTAGAAAAATATGGCAGCCCTTGCTCTCTCTCTATCTCCTCTCTAGGTCACGGCCAAATGGCCTAATCTCTTCTTATAATCTCTTCTTATTTTCTATTTAAATGCCTCAATCTTCAAAACCTAGCTAAGGAAAAATGTAATTATCATTTTCCTTTATTTTTCCTAAATCAAAATATAATTCAATTAAAAATTATACTCAGCCAATCAATCCATTTTATCATTGACAGCACACTAATTCCACTCTTGTCTTCCTTGGCTGTCCATGGCTAATAAAGGAAATAATGCTATTCTCGTAACTCTAGGGTGCTGAGACTTGGGGCTGGGTTTTGACCCGTTTCTGTTACGTTTTAGGAAAAATGATATTGACAGAAAATGTAGATAATTTTATTAGCTTTCTAACGGTATAATTTGTACCTAAATTGGATATCCACAGCCCATTTTATACCCATTTTACTGAGGCTGGGTCTAAGATTACGGGAATTCAAAAAAATGACAACTCTATCATTTCTCACCATTTGTTTCCCAATGTTTTTCTTGTGTGAACAGAAGCCTCTTTGTTTCCCTTTCTTTTTATTTTCTTTTTAAATCCCTTAATTAAAAAAAACCAATAAAAGGAAAATTAATGTGCATAAAACTATTGCATGCACACCATGCAACCATGCACATGCACATACTCAATCACTAGGGTGCATCACTACCTACCATGCACCTTAGTGCATTAAACCAAATCTCACATAATCACCTCAATTGTCACACTTATTTAAAATGTAACACTAATAGTAAAATAAACATGTTACACAATTATTCACTTATTAAATTAATTAACCAAACAATTCTAACAATTAAATAAAATAATAAACAATCAAATAAAACAAATAATCAACCAAATAAAATAACAACACTTAAATAAAACAATTCATCACACTTAACATTTAAATCAAATAAATCACAAAATTTAAATAATCTAAAAAAAAAAAAATTTTGGTGCACTACACATGATCTCATTAGAAAAAAGAATAAGGTTGTATATGAATATGTGCTAGTTATGTTCTTTGAATTATTTGTATAATAAGAGCATGTTAGGATTTGTGAATTATTGTGTTAATGAAACATGAATGATCTTGAATGAATTTTATGAGGCATGAGGTAAAAGATAAAATTCATGGTGATTTATGCTTGCTGATTTTGTTATTAAAAGGTGAAAAGGTTGATGAAATAAGGATATGTATGCATAAGAATGACTCTAATGATATGTGGTGTTTGTGAAAATAAAATGGTGCTCTAATTCACAATTAAAATGATGTTTTTGCACAAATAATTACCTACAGATTTTTTTGTTATATTTTTTAGGAAATATGAGTTTTAAAAATAAGGATGGTGATTTTAATGATAAATTTGATTGCTGAAATTTTTATTTAAAAATGTAAAGTGTGTTTCAATAAAATGAATTTGATTGGTATTTTGAAATAAATAAATAACCTAAATTATGGTAAAATTTAAAAGTTGTATTTTTAATATAATATGAGTGGTTATTTTACAAGTTATGATTTTCTTTAATTAAACAAAACATGCTATGAGTTTATTATTTTAAAACGATAAAAGTAAGATGCATGGAATTATCGTTTTAAATGCCACATTTACGCAACAATCCCACGTATTCATGTTACATGCAAATTCACTTTTATGTCCTAAATAATGTCTGTTATGCAACCATGTAGTTTTTATAGAAAGATCATGTATGCAATATAGGTAGAATGAGCATTATTCTTTTTATGACCTTATGTGTAACCAAGCATATTGTATGTTGTGTGTAACTCTCACCATGTGTGCATGGCCCATGCACACATGAGTTGTATGAAATGGGCAAAATAGTAATTATGTGAAGCTAATGAATGTCGTTTTGATTATGGTATAGGCTCGTTGAGAAGTGGTGGTTTTACTTAGCTTGGACCTGAGGTAAGGAAGTTAGATAGAATTTATGAGTGTTATATTATGAATGGTAAGATTGTTGTGTGAATGAAATGTTATAAATTATGAATGCCATAATGTGATGATATGTTGGCTTGTATGAATATTGTATGATATGAATGGATGTTAGCGTGATGAACGCGACACATCAAAATGGGTTGCTAAGGATAAAGATGACGTAACCCAAGTTACTAGGGATATGAAGACGTAACTCTATGGGCGGATGCGCTGAGGTTATTCAAGGACCAAAGACTCTTGTTTACCTCAAAGGGTGGCATGGACAAGTTAGCGGGCCATGTTCACAAGGATTTGTTTATGATTATGTTATGATGTTTGGTGATGTTTATGATTTTGTTATGATGTTTATGATATGATGGTGGTATTATGTTGACGTGGATATGTTTATGTTTATGATATTGATGCCAATTTTATGATGACGCTATGATGTATAAAGATGAATGATAGTGTTTGTTGTATCTTACTTACTTGTAGTTTTTACTTCCTTGATGGACTTTTAGCTCACCCCCTTACTTTCCCTTCCAGGTAGCAAATAGGTTTCTTTGTGGCACGTGTGGTGATGTGGGGAGTTCCGTCGTTCTGGTGTGTATGGTGTGGGGGCATCCTATGGACGAAAAACGATCAATTAAAAACGCCATTTTTTATGAGACTTTTTAAACTTATCCGTGGGACTTGAATTATTGGTTGTTTTGGAACTTTGCATAAAAACTGATATTTTGTTTTAAAACTATTGGGCCCAACTTGCATGTTTTAAGCGAGATCCCACTGAAACCTTTATAATAAGTGGCTTTCTTTTATAAACCAATGAAAATGCGAATGTTTTATTAAGTACTAGTTTAGGGCGTTTTACAAGAATGAATTATGTTATTGTTATTATGTTACATGTTTGTATGTTTTGGGTTTTGGGGATTGTGGGGGCTGGCTCACGAGTATTTTGTATGCAGATAATGACAAGGAAAATTGTGTACAACTATGATTTGGAGAGTTGCGGGGGTTGGAGTACTAGTTTAGGATACCATGACCTTAGGATTCGGGCTTCATGTTTTTCTGACAAGTTTTATGAGATTTTATGATAGATATTTCTTTTAAGTATTTAGGTGTTTTTGTTTAAAGAAACTATGAGACATGTTACATTATAATTAAATAATTTTTTTTATACTTAGGATTATGGAATCTGTTCTTACTTTTGGGTAAGGAGCTAAGTTTTATTTCCAATAAAATCTAAAATTTATTTATTTTCTTAATCCTTTTACTTGAATTCACACATGTGACACATTGAGTAATTGAGGCATTATACCAATAATAAACTACATGTGTTGAGCATGTTCAACTTAGTACTTTCACCCATAATATCTTAAAACGCCACACTTAATGCTAAATTCATCATATTCATCTTACTTAACATATTTTTTCGCATTTCACTCCACATTATTTACTTGAACATAAAAAGCTAAAACAAAGAAGAAAACACGTTGGAAACACAATTACTACACATTTCATTATCTCCTATAAAATATCCTAAAATAAACCTAACAATGGGGTGTCTAACATTACCTTCCTTCAACACCAGAACATAATGGGTATTCTAAGTGATTGTCAGTACCACATAGTTTATGTTTGGTAGTCTCTTCTCACTCATGCCTTTATGCTTTTATCATATTAGTTTCTTACTTGCTCCATTATTTTTGTAATAACCAAAGTTATTATTTTCTTATAAGCTCATTAAATATGACCATAGGTTAGATTTTATTATAGTTTATAGTTTAACTTTTGTGATGGAATTTAAAAAGATTACTTTCCGTTTGAATTATTTATTTTATGGTATGATCTTATGACTTAGAAATAATTACAATTTAGATAATTATAATTATTATAGCTAGTAATATATTGGATTTTATTATATGATTAAAATAGAGTATAGTTTCAAGCTTTTATTAAGAATAATGTACACATGTTTAATGGTAGCTTAAGAAGTATACGTGTGGCATTAATTTTAGTCCCAATTATTTAAAATTAGGTAGTATAGCCAAATTGCACTATGGTATTATTAGGTGGAATTTTTGTGAATTTATTTATTAATTATTAGAGTTATTTTAAAGAACCAAGTAAAGTCTTGCTTAGCCATAGGCGTATAACATTTAATTATGAAGGGTTTGTATTTTAAAAAATTTAAAGGCTAGGTGTCACAATAAGCTTGATAAGTAGAAGATAGATTAAAGCTTTTTGAAATATTTGAATTTTAAATAGCTTAGTCTTGGGTGTGTGGCATAGTAGTAGGATGGATTTTGACTAATTTTTTAATTTACACAACACGGTGTCACACTAGGCTTGAATTAACATGAGTATGTTGAAGATGGTTGAAACCATTTGAACTAAGGATTTGGATTTAAAATGGTCTTCATGGGTGTGTAGGCTATGTAGAGGAACAAGAATGGACTTTGACTCATTTCGAATCAATTGAAGACTATGTGGCATGATGGGAGATGATGTAGCAACAAGGAGTGAGCAATATAGGTCTGGCCGAAACTACCTAAGGGAAGCCTATGTATGATTTTTGAAAAATGGATTAATAGGTGTGGAGATAAATAAGGAAACGAGTTGGATTTGAAGCCTATAAATAGAGTCTTTCACAACTTCATTTGTCACACTAAAAAAAAAGATTTCAACCCTTTCGTTTTCGAAATTACTCTCTCCCAAAAGCTCTCATCTTTTTGTCCCATAAACACACCATATATCCGGACCACTATAGCCTTGATAGTGCTCGGGAATTATTTTTCTTCTATTTTCTCTATAAAGCCTCAAAACACAATAGTTGTTATAAACCATATAGCCAAAACACTAAACCCTATCAAAAAAATATATAGCCGGAATCTACTAACTATTAAAGCTCTTGGTGTCGTTGTTGGAGAGAGGCATTAGAGTGAAGGCTCGGGATTTTTCTTTTGGTTCTCGGGTGAAGGTATGACTGTAACGCCCTAAACTCCAGGGACCGTTACGGTGCACATTACAAACAGTGCTAAACTCGCTAATTGAGTCATTTGACCATAAACGTGTAACTAAGTATGATTAGCAGTTTAGGGATTAAAAAATTTGGTTAAGATATAACGTTTCATTAGAACGTTTACCGTATACATTGGGATCCCAAAATTATAATTTAAAGGTCTATTACAAGAAAATATTTACAACCAGCCGATCTAAGCGGCAAAACAGGGTTTAGCCCTAGTTCCTCTCCTTCATACCTCGGTCGTGGCGGCCGAGAAGCTGCATATGTACACATCGTCACCTAAGCTCTCCAACTCAAGGATGGTCCAGCTTTCTTTTACCTTTACCTGCACCACATAGCACTTGTGAGCCGAAGCCTAGCAAGAAAACTCAATATGCTCAAGAACAATCATATCTTGATATCAAATCATATCTGGCATGCCTAGCAAACATAGCTTTATACAAGCATGAAAATAAATTCAAACAATGCTGGGGAATCGAGGATAAGAAATCCTGCCCTCCTAATTGGATGACTATCAAGTCAATCCTAATCAGATGAGTGATTTAATACTTGAGGTTCTGGTAAACCATACTTAGTGATCGACAAGCAAGTCACTACGGGACTCAGTACCCAAAGCCATGCAAATGATGATCATAATGATCATACAGAGCTTATAGCCCTGAACAGATGAGTGAATATCACTTTGAGGTTCTGTTAACCATATTGAGTGACTGACAAGAAAGTCACTATGGGGCTCGGTGCCCATATCCGTGTAACAAAACCGTTACCTGGGATTTCCTGCAATGGCTCTATCAGATGAGTGACTGATGGGTAGTCACTAGCTTAAACAGATGAGTGACTGCTGGGTAAGTCACACAAGCGCTTTTAGTTTTCATCGAACTTGAGGTCGGTCCGGCATTAACGCTCTTCTGAGTCATTTAATACAGATGTCGATTAGATCTAATCTTTATTGGCTTACGTTGAACACGCTAAGGCCGTCCTGACTTATGAGTCAGCACTGTGTGACTAGTGCCTAGTACCACTGCCGAACTTGACTAATGAGTCACAGCTTCACAGTTGATACTGACACCTATGCCAATTCTGACTAATTAGTCAGTGCCATGCACAAGTAAGCATTGCTACCAAGTATATGTCATATGTCGAATATTCAAACTTAGGACATTCAGCATGCTTACTTAACAGTTGCTAGGACAATTTTGATCATGCACAAACATAGAGACTCAAGCTCTGATCAGTCTCATAGTCAATATTCATGGATGCCCTAATCACATGTTTCTCATGCATCACACTTAATCATCCAGGATGCCTCAATAATAACCATATGCAGATGAGCAAGATTGCTAAGCATTCGATATGCTATCAATGTCCACATTTAAGCATCTAACATGCATAACAAATGACCATGCATGTCACATATGGGGTGCAGTTTTCTTACTTCGGGTTTGAGCAAGAATTACTAAAAGAGCCACCCTTGAGAACGATCAATCCTTTGATCCTTTAGCGGTTACCTGGTCATAACCAAATATGGAATAATAAATCATAAAAAGGTTTATAATCTAAAACCTTACTCCCGAGATCCATCCCACATTCTCGGGACTCTCAATCACCTAAACGGGGTAGTGGAACCATCCCCGAGCCCCCAAAATCATCCAAAACCCCAAAAATATGTTTGCTGGAAATCGCACTAGCGCTGGGGCGCTACCTAGTGGCGCTAGGGCGCTGCCCCAAAGTCAGAGAAGCCCAATTCCTACCCTACCTAGCGCTGGGGCGCCATCAGCAGACCAAAAAGTTTTCTGGTCTTCTCCCCTGCGATCCCCCTTGAAAATCAAGCCTCCAAACCAATCCCAAACTTCACCCAAAAATAAAATTCAACCCCTAAGCTTCATCTACATCACACCCTCATCAAAACCCACTCAAACTTACACAAAAACTTCCATGAATTCTCACCACTAGCACCTCAAATTCTCAACTGAAAACTTACTAGAAAAATAGAGTATAGCTTAAATTCATGGATGTAATCTTACCTCAAGTTGTATTTGAGTCCTCTTTAATGGATGAACTAAGTTTCTAAGCTCCCACCTTTGATCTCCTAGCTCGTTACCTCAAATTGGCTCTCAAAAATTGAGAAGAAGAAAGAGGAGAAATGGTGTATGAGTGAGGGAGAGAGATGAGGATGATGATGTTCTGTTTTCAACAATTCCACAGCCTTCTAAACTCAAAGGGCTGATATATAACTTAGGGGTGAAAAGACCATTTTGCCCCTAGGTCAAATAATGGCTTCTAAAGACTCCCAAGGGTAAAACGTCCTTTCCTGCCTATCTCGTTAATTATAATTAACACCCTCCAATTCTCGCTATTCTTAATATTCTCAAATACCAATAATTCATATCCCGTTACCCTTTAATTTCCGGCAACGTTCTAATCACCAAATTACCCTGAGACTCACTCCGAGCCCCAAACTTAATCCCGCTATGATTAGACCGAAAACTTGCATTCCATGATCGTCTCACGCCGAATGACCTGAACCAATCCACATACAATGTGGTATTATTTATAATTCACCCACATGCATGAAAATACACAATCACGCCCTCAACGGGCCAAATTACCAAAATGCCCTTATAATTGAATGTAGACCCATATGCATGCATTTATCATCATACAATAATATAATTCACATAAACATGCATGTAATCATTTAATAACATGATAAATCAATTATGGCCCTCCCGGCCTCCTAATCAAGGTCCTAAACCTTATTAAGAAATTTGGGGCATTACAACGACCTTATAAGTTTTATAGTTATTGAATGTTTAGTTTATTATAAGTCTCTAATCTTAAATTTTTATGTCATATATAAATGTTTTGGGTGATTCTCTATAGCAAAAGCAATATCTTTTCTTCTCTTTTTCCACACTTAAGGTACGGAAAATTAGGTAGTTTAGGTTATGACCTACTTTGTGATATGTATGACCCAAACATTTCAGGTACAAAAATATGATAAGTGTGGTTGGACCTAAGGTGTTTATAAATGTATGACAAACCTAAGTTGATGTCCGGTAGGTTCGATTGCCAAAAATGTATGACGGACTTATGTCTGGGGCTTAATTGCCACCCCTGTATAAGCACTTATCTTTTTCTTATACGTGTCTCGTTATTATGACCTAGGATTATGAACTATGATTATGATTATGACCTATGACTATGATCTATTATTAGGATCTATTATGACCTATTATTATCATCTCGATTACGTTTATGTTTTAAGGTATTATGAACATTTGTATGATTTTTGTTATCTGTAATGATTACTTGTTATATGAATTTTGTTTGTGTTCTCCTTACAGGGCTTAGTCGCTCACTCTTTATGATGTTATTGTGCAGATAATTGAGGTTAGAATGGCTTGTGACGAGTGGGACCTAAGAGCGTAGTGATGTATTCGTGGGGACCATATAGATGATGAATGATCATTGGGCCTATGAATTTATTAAGAAGGCATTTTATTTTAGGTTTTCTTTTTATTCGAATGTTTCTCGGTTCATTTTGTTAAAAACTTTATTTTTATTTTTGTAAAGACATGGGATCCCTTTGCTTATTATTATTTTTCTTAAATAAAGGAGCAATATTTATGTTTATGATCCAACGTTCTCTTCTTGATAATATTATGAGAAATTAGGGCGTTATAAGTGGTACTAGAGCCACAACTATATTGGTCCTGAACGTTCTCACGAAATACACATGACAGCTACAAAGGACCAACTCACTACAAAGTAAGTATACTCACTCATTTTCGAAATATTTTTGTAATGTTTCTCTTGTATTATTTATTTTTATAATTTAGCACAATGGACCCAGGTGTTGTTTGAAAAGTTAAGGCGATAAGAAGAATAACTGACACTAATGGTGAGAATGAGTTTGAAAAGGTGTTTCTTAGAATTAACAAAATTCACAAGGAGATAGAAAAGATCACTGGTAGTCATACAACCATGTAAAAATCACATGAGAAGTTCATAGTTCTCATGCACTCAGGTAAATTACCGCTAGAAGAACTGAGTTTAAAGATAACATGTAACGAATTTGATCATGATGTACCTGTTGAAGATAAATTTGACATATTTATGGATAGGTTTGCACAAAATTTTAGAATATACGAAAATGTCATATTACCAAGTGGAGAAATAGGAGAAAAGGTTCATCAGTTCGCAGACAACCTTAGGGAAGGATTCTTAGTAATGTTCCTTTCACTTCAAGATTTATCCACACCTAAGATGACTACGAGGACTTCACTCACGACATGCTAGAAGATGGATCTGATGGGAAGATTAGATGAATATAAGAACACATTGTTAAGTTTTATTTTATGTTATTTTTAGAAATTATTCGCTAGTTTGTAAATAATTTCTTATTTTAATAAAACATGTTATTTTATTTATTTTCATTGTTTAGTAAATGTTAAGAAATTCTGTTTCAATTGAAAGTGTAATGTTTAAATTCCTCTGTTATGAGTTAGCCCATCTGTGAAGGCACATTTGCTTTGCATTATTTGATTGGACCTAATTAAAATGAATAATAATTAATAAAACAAGGGTTCAAATTCCTTTCTTTTGGGTTCAAGTGAAATTAGGGGGGCTTAGTAGCGGGTATGATATACTTAACCTAGCCCTCCCCCATGGAAGATTCAACTGTTAAGGCCTATTTACCCAAGTTGGAATTAATTGTAATAGGGTAGTTTTTATTAGATAGATGGCCCTAATAAACAATAGTACAATAGGTTAAGTTATAGCTTCTGCTTGTTTTGTTTGTCATAGCTTTTTCAAGTTTTGCTCTTTTGGGGAAACTGAAAAGAAATATGGAGCAGGAACCAAGAAGATACGAAAGACTAAATGCCAAGAAAGAGGACAGGGAAGAGGGCGAGGAAGAAGCCAAGGAAGGGGAAGAGGGGGAGGAAGAAGAGTAGTCGCAACCCCCATATATGAAGAATTTCCAAACATGCCAACAGCCCCAGAAATGCTAGAAGCACCCAGTGTAGTAGAAGAACCGCCAGCTGCTGTCGCTCGAGAAAACTTGGAAAGAGAGAATGTCTGTCTTTTGGAAAAGCTACGGTGGAGAGAAAAACAATTCCAAATAAACTAGGTACAACAACTACAAGTGGCGCAACAAGTCATGCCCTTAGCACAATTATTACAGTTGGCAGAGCCTTGGAGAATAGTCAGAAGATAGAATTTGGAAATAAGGTGCGACCAGGAGGGATGCTAAAAAGAACAACAATGAACAAAATGACCACAAGAAGAAACATGATGGCGGTCATAACCAGAAGCGTGACAAGAAGGGAAAAACTACGTCGAAAGGCAATGGAAATAAGAGGTCTTACGTAGAATATCCTTAGTGCCAAATTTGCAAGGGAAAGGATTTAGGAGAATGCCGATATAAGACAAAGGGTTGCTTCAATTGTGGAGAAGAGGGTCATCTCAAGAAGGACTGCCCAAAATTGAGAAACCAAAAGAAGGATGAGAAACTAGTACCAGCCAGAGTTTTCGCTCTTACAAGAGCTGAGGCGAAAACTAGCGATGCAGTAGTATCAGGTCAGACCACTATCTCTGGCAAACCATGCAATGTTTTATTTGATTCAGGAGCTACGCATTCTTTTGTCTCTATGTATATGATTGATAGTTTAGATAAACCATGCGAACTCTTTAGAGATAAGCTTCTCGCGAAATTATCGTACGGGGAAAGAATGCTATCTAGTAGAGGGGTGCGTAGCGTTGTAGTTAGAATTGAAATAATACAGTTACTAGTAGATTTCATCGAGTTACACCTTAAGGACTATGATGTAATATTAGGCATGGATTGGTTAGCAAAACATAGGGCAATGATAAACTGTCAGGGTAAGACAGTCCATTTTCAAACAGAAGGCAATGAACAATTCACCTACAAAGGAGAAGTTTCTCAAACTCGCATACCAATAGTCTCAGCTCTCAAAGCTCAATGATTAATCAGTAGTGGTTGCTAGGCATTTCTAGCCAACATGGTGGATAGGTCGCGAGAGAGGCAGCTCGAACCAAAGGATTTACATATAGTATGAAAATCTTATGAGGTGTTTCCAGAAGATCTACCAGGATTACCTCTGACTAGGAAAATCGAGTTTGAAATATAGTTGGAACCAAAGATGACACCAATCTCGAAAGCCCCTATAGAATGGTGGCTACCGAGTTAAAGGAGTTAAAGATACAACTGTAGGAGCTATTAGATAAGGATTTCATCCGACCGAGCTATTCGCCTTAGGGTGCACCAATGCTTTTTATCAAGAAGAAGGACGAGAGCATGAGGATGTGCATGGACTATCGAAAACTAAATAAAGTGACGATCAATAACAAATACCCTTTCCCACGAATAGACAATATTTTTGATCAACTATAGAGATCTACGGTGTTCTCAAAGATAGATTTGTGGTCAGGGTATCACCAGCTAAGAGTACGAGAAGAAGATATCCCAAAGATGACTTTTCAGACTATAAATGGACACTATGAGTTTTTAGTAATGTATTTTGGCTTAACGAATGCACTAGCCGTGATCATGGATCTTATGAACTAAGCATGTAAGAATTACTTGGATAAGTTTGTTGTTGTGTTCATAGACGATATACTGATCTACTCAAAGACAAAAGCCGAGCATGAAGAGCTCCTGGGACTGACGTTGGAATGACTCAAAAATCATCAACTATACGCTAAGTTTAAGAAATGAAAATTCTGGATAGAAAAGCTGGCATTTATAGGACACATTGTGTTTAAAAATGGCATAGAAGTAAATTGAGAAAAGATCGAAGCACTGAAGGGCTGGCCCAAACACAAGAGCGCCACTGAGGTGAGGAGTTTTCTGGGTTTGGCAGGATACTATAGAAGATTTGTTGAAGGGTTCTCCAAAATAGCTTTAACCTTAACAAATTTAACAAGGAAGCAGCAGAAGTTCACATGGACACAGAAGTGCGAAGAAAGCTTTCAAACATTAAAGGACATGCTCATATCAACCCCAGTTCTATGCGTCCCAAATGATAACGGCATGTTTGTAGTATATTGCGATGCGTAGAAGCAAGGACTTGGTTGCGTTTTGATGCAAGACAGAAAGGTGGTTGCATATGCCTCGAGAGAGCTAAAGGACTACGAGCAGAGGTACCCGACCCATGACTTAGAAGTAGCAGTGGTGGTTTTCACTCTAAAGATGGAGGCACTATCTGTACGAAGAAAAGTGCAAAATATATACGGACCACAATACTATAAAGTACTTCTTTACGCAAAAGGAGCTCAATATGAGGCAACAGAGGTGGATGGAGATAGTAAAGGATTATGATTATGAGATTTTGTATCATCCGAGAAAGGCTAATGCGTGGCAGGCACACTTAGTAGAGGGAGTTATGGAAGAATATCAACACTTAAGGGGATAGCACAACACTTACAAGATGATATTAAGAAGTCTAGAATAGAGTTGATAACTGGACAACTAGCCGACCACATGATCAAGTCAACATTGATGGAGGAAATTAAGGAGAAACAACAAGAGGGTGAGTTTCTTCTTAAGAAGAGGGCACCACTACAAATCTCAGAAAATGATGAATTTTCGATAACAAAGGAAGGCATACTACGACATAGAAACCGAGTGTATGGGCCAGAAAAAGGTGAATTAAGATATAATATTATGAAAGAAGCACACATCACTCCATATTCACTTCACCCGAGGTCGACCAAGATATACAACAATATCAAGACAATGTACTTGTGACCGAGAGTGAAGAAGGACAAAGCGAAATTTGTATCAAAATGCCTTACATGTCAATAAGTTAAGGTCGAACATTAGAGACCCACTGAAACATTGCAACAATTAGAGATTCCTGAATGGAAATGGGAAGATATAGCGATGGACTTCGTGACAGGGTTACCAAGGACCACAAAGCAACATGACTCTGTGTGGATGATTATAGATAGACTTACAAAATATACTAGCTTCTTGCCAATAAGAACAATTTACAATGCAGAGCAATACGTAGAACTTTACGTGGGAGAGATAGTAAGACTACATGGAGTTCCAAAGAAAATAGTCTCTGATAGAGGATCGGTTTTTACCTCGATGTTCTGGGAAAGTCTACAGCGTGCAATGGACAATAAGTTAAAGTTAACTATGACATTTCACCCTCAAACCGATGGTCAGTTAGAACGCACAAAAATTAGAAGAGATGATGAAGGCGTGTGCATTAGACTTCTCAGGATCATGGAGCAAGTATCTTCCATTAATGGAATTCTTTTACAACAACAGTTATCAGATGACGATAGGCATGGCATTTTATGAGAGGCTATATGGACGGGAGTACCGATCACCACTTCATTGGGACGAGGTTGGTGAAAGACAATACGTAGCACCTGAGGCCGATAGAGAAGCAACAGAAGCAGTAGAAAAGATAAGATAAAGAATGATTGTCACTCAAAGTTGCCAGAGCAGCTATGCCAACGCTAAGAGGCAAAACGTTGAGTTTTCAGTAGGCGATCAAGTCTTCCTCAAAGTATCTCCAATGTAGGGGATTATTCATTTCACAAAGAAGGGAAAGTTAAGCACGAGGTTTATAGGTACCTTTGAGATGTTGGACAAAGTAGGGCAAGTAGCATATTGGTTGGATTTACCACCATCATTAGCTAATACACATAATGTTTTCCATATATCTACGTTGAGAAAGTATGTATCAGATCCATCCTATGTGCTCAATTATGAGGCTCTAGAGTTGAAACAGGATTTCAGTTATGAAGAACGGTCATTACGTGTTCTAGAAAGGAACTAAGAGCACTCCCAATGGGTGCTCTACTCCATCCTTTAAAATACCTTATCAAAACACACCTTTTTCTATTTTACCTATAAATTTTACATTATACCATACATCAGCTTCTCTATATATTTCTCTACATCATTTAAATATTATATCTTTAAACCTATTTTATTACTTAAAGTAAAATAAAAAAGAAATAATAAATATATACTAAATGGAGAGAGAAAGCTTATAAAGAAAAATAATAATATTAAAATATTATATAAAGGATATGTAAATGTAGATATAGATTAATTGGAGTTTGTGCATAGCTATTATAAATATATGTATAAAGGAGGTGATGGAAGATGTTTTTATGAGTTTTAGCTAAATATTATAGAGAAAGTGTATTACAAAATATATCACCAAAACATACATTTTTATAATTTACCTCAAACTTTTACATTATACCATACATCTGCTTATCTATTTTTTCTCTACATCATTTATATATTATATTGTTTAAAATATTTTATTCATTTTAAGAAATAAAATAATTAAATATAATAGTATCATAATCATATATATACAAAAGTTTATAAAAAAATATATATATTTATAGCTTGATGAATAGTATTTCACTACATATAGAGAAATACTATTCATTTAGGTAAAAAAATATAACTTTACATCATCCATTGGAAGACTACTTAACCATTTATTTCTCTATATTATAAGGAATAACACATTTTAGCTCATCCATTGGGAGTGCTCTAAGGAATTAAGGTCCAAAAGTAGGTCTGTAGTTAAAATCTTGTGGAGCCATAGCAATGAAAGAAAGGGAACATGAGAGTTGGACAACGATATAGGGGAATGGTATCCCAAGGTTTTTGGTAAGTAAAATTCCGAGGATGAAATTTCTTCAAGGGGGAAGATTGAAATAACCAAGGTTATTAATTTCGTATAAGCTCCTTAAATATGACCATAGGTTAGTTTTTATTGTACTTTATAGTTTAACTTGAGTAGTGGAATTTAAAAATATTGCTTTATGTTTAAATTATTTATTTTAAGGTATGATCTTATGACTTAGAAATAATTATAATTTAGATAATTATAATAATTATAGCTAGTAATTTATGGGATTTTAGTATATGATTAAATTAGAGTATAGTTTTAAGCTTTCAATAAGAATAATGAATGCATGTTTAATGGTAGATTAAGTCCAAATTATTTAAAATTAGCTAGTATAGTCGAATTTCCCTATGGTATTATTAGGTGAAATATTTGTGAATTTATTTATTAAGTGTTAGAGTTATTTTATAGAACCGAGTAAAGCCTTGCTTAGTCATAGGTGTGTAACACTTAATTAAGAAGGGTTTGTATTTTTAGAATTTTTAAAGTAAGATTTCACAATAAGATTGATAAGTTGGAGATAGATTAAAGATTGTTGAAATATTTGAATTCTAAATAGCTTAGTCTTTGGTGTGTGACATACTAGTAGGATGGGTTTTGACTCATTTTTTAATATACATAACAAGGTGTCACACTAGGCTTGAATCAAGTGAGTATGTTGAAAATGGTTGAAACCATTTGAACTAAGGTGTTTACCCAAAAAAGGACTACCTAATGACATGGCAGAATTAACCTACACGTGGGATACACATGACTGTTTAAGTGAGTATGATTTGTTCAACCATCGACCAGAAGAGAGTCCACTCAACATATATCATATTTTATGGGCGACCAGTTTGGTCACAACATTTCATTTATTTTCTTCAGATATGTAATTTTGCATTGATGTAATAATTGCAATATCATTTATTATTTAGATATGCCTGTATTAAATTTAATTAAGGCCCATCGACCTATGTGAAACTCCTTGACCCTATAAATAAGAATCAAAGGGCTCAAGAGAGGGGATTTTTTTTTGGCTAGAGACTTTCTAAACTTCTTAATTCTAAGAGAGAATCAGAGTGTTTTTATCTGCCATACTTGCATTCATCCCGAAACTAGTAAAACTCATGAACCCTTAGTTCATTGATCACAGTTCTTGGGATTCTACATTAATAAGAACACTAAGTGGATGTAGGTTATTACCATTTATTGGGGCTAAACCACTATAAATCTTTTTGTGTTGTTTATCTTTTTGTCTTGATTTCATCTCATTTCAATCGTTTTACTTGAATCCGTGTCATTAACCAATTTGAGGATCAACATTTTGGTCCTTTCATTGAGAGAGAAACTCAAGACTTCCAAAAAGATAAAATGGCGAAAACGGCTAAAAAGACTGGACAAACCTCTGGTGTCGCACCAACCCAGCCTCCTTCGAAAAATGTGGCTGAGGATGAGGTACAAGTGGAATTCGAAGAGGAGGAAATGGATTTTGAGACCTTGAGGACTACACTGATTGTGTTGCAGGAAGAATTAGCCAACAGGAAAATGTGGCTGAAATGATGGCATTGCTGCAGAGAGAAATTGATAGGCAATGCCAAGAATGGAATGAGCGGAGGCAGCTATTCAGTTGGCCCGAGGACAGCCTGCACCAACCTCCCAACCAGATCAGCCATCTAGTGTGCCACCACAACAAGGTCCACATTTAGGTCATCCATAACATCACCACACTCCACCTCAATCGGAAAGTCCCCAGAGGCCGGAGCAAACCCCTACTGCTCAACAGGATAGGTCGTTTGAGGATCCTGAGCAGCAACCACCTTCTCGCGCTGGTCGAGGCAATCCCCAACAGCAAAGGCAGAATAGGGCTAAGCAGCCTCCCCAAGGCCTTAGACACTAGACTGCTGAGGAGCTAAACCCACCGAGCAAGGGACAACATCCTTCTGCTAGCAGAAGGCAGGTTGACTCAGGCTCTGCGGTCAGGCCCCCCCCCCCCCCATGACATAATAATGCTCGGGGACCTACCGACCAATGCAGGCGTCCACCTGATCGTCGAGACATGCCAACAAGGGGAGGGGGAAACAATGCGATCACCAAGTCGCACCATAGTCGGTCACACTTTAGGGATGGCCATGACTATAATGAGGTGGATTCTGGCAGGGGAAATGTTGGTTGAAGGCAAGGAGATAGGGGTGGAGAGCGAAACCCCCCACCAAGAGAGAACCGGCCGACGAGCCAAAATACTGGGGGCAGTCTAGGCAACCTAACATCTTTGATTGACTGGGGGCTAGCAAACAAAGGCGTAGGGATGAGAATTTGAGGAATGTTCTCAATGACAGACGAGAATGACACGACGAGTATGCCCCTCTAGTACCGATCGGCCCAACAATACCAGACGATGGCAGGAGATAGTGGGAGTTCGCTCCTCTATGTTAAACATTTCACTGTCCTGGTCATAAGATAGGGGCTAATATATCGCCTACGGAAGAAACAGAAAACACGTCGACTTCGCACGAACAAACGAACGGGGCTTAGGAAAGTGGTCTAGGCAATATATCGCCCAGGCTAGGCAATATATCGCCCTTGGTGCTGCATTTTTGAATCTTAAGGATTTTTAAATTTAAAAACATCCTCAACCACTTGGTCCTACCTTTGAACGATTTTGATCAAGTTCTGGACATATGTTGAACGAAAATTAAAATCTTTTTCATTTTATATTGATTTATTTATTCAAATTAAAAGGGGTTAGTTTCACTCCTTGAACTATATATATAGGACCTAGTACTCAGCCATTTTCTTCATTCTTCAAGCAGTCTTCAGAGCCTCCAACTTGCTAAGGTTACTATAGAGAGAAACACTTGGGTTTTTGGGTTAAAAGCTTATTCATTCTAAGCTTTTATAAACACTTGGGAAGTGAGATATAGTGAGATTTTGGTATCATGGTTTAGATGTATTCATAAGATCATTCAAGGTATTCTTATCCTTAAGTTTAAGTTCTTCATTGTTCTTTAGTTTTCTTTTATTCAGATCGTAACTCTTTTTTATGATTCTTGGTTAGGTATTTAAGTTCTTAAAACTTAATGTTCTTTTCGGTAAGTGTCTACTTCGATGGTTTAGTTCCCTTTTCATATTCATTCTTTAGAAATATTCATGGTTTTGTTGTTGGTTTTTAGGAGTGTTCCAATCTCGTTCTTGTTCTCAAATATCCCGGTTTTTTGTAAGGAAAATAGGATAGATTTTATGTGTTTATATGTTATTTTTATGATATGTTTTATGCTATGGTATGTATATATATGTGTGTAAATATGTCTTGTAGTCATTTTGGGCTTATAGTTGCTTAGACAGCAAACCCTAATATTTCTGTGCCGCTTGGGGCTTATAGTTGCTTAGATAGCAAACCACAAGAATTTTTATAATTTTCATGGTTTAGAGTTATGATTTTCCCTACCTCGATTCGTAGACAGAGGGCCTAGATGGGTTATCACATGCCATGTTAATGAGTTAATGGTGATTAATATTGTAGTGCTATATGATATATATTTTTATAGTCATACGTTTTATAGTATATGATATAGTCTTACGTTTATGATTTATGATGTATGTTTTTAGTAGTTTTTCCTTGCTGGCATTAGGCTCATTCCTTTATTTTTTTTAGCTTGATGTAGGAAAATGAATATGGAAGGTGGAAAGATTCATGGCAACTTGGGTTGTGTTTTGAGGATAAATGGATTGGATGAACTGCGTGACGATCGAGGATGAAGTTATTTTTAAGTCTTCGAATTATGTTTTGATGTATTTTTGCAATTAATATTTAAACAATTAAAGTTTATGTTTTTATGTATTAAACAATGGGTACCCATATTGTATTTTATATTTTATATTTTACTTTGTATTTTGCACAATATTTATTTTGGGATTTTAAATAAAGTTATTTCTTATGTATGTTTCCCAAAATAGTAGCCATGTCTAGTAGTTTTAATGGTCCAAGGTCATAGAAATAGTTGGATCATTACACCATGCAACCAAACCATTTATGGTTTTTCCAGTGAATGGCTCGCACCAACAGGGTCGATCAGGCTTCCAGTCACAGTAGCAACTGCACCAGCGAACAAGACATTACTCATTACTTTTATAGTAGTTGATTGTCCTTCTGCATATAATGTTGTGATTGGGAGGCCTATTCTAGTCGACCTGCGAGATGTTACCTCAGTCTGGCACCTAGCCATGAAATTCCCAACCGACGCAGGGGTAGGATGCATGTTGCGAAACCAATAAGAAGCGTGGGAATGTTACAATTCCTCGATCACCAAGGAAAAAAGGGGCGGATCGGGGGAAAAAGCCGAGAAAAGGTTGCTGTTGGTAAATGGAGCATAAGCCCAATCAGGATAGGGATTTAGATCCTCACTTTGGGGATTTTGAAGAAGATGTAGGACCAGTGGAGGACCTCGAGGAGGTCCAACTTGATGAGGCAGATCCGACCAGGGTTGTGAAAGTCGATAAAAACTTAGAGATGACAACAAAGAAAAAACTGGTGGAATTTTTAAAGGAGAACTAGAAGGTGTTTTCCTTGTCGCATAAAGATATGGTTGGAATTGACCCAGTAGTTATCAGCCATGTCTTGAATATAGATAAAAAAATTCCCTTAGTACAACAAAAAAGGAGGCTGCTCGACAGAGATAGATCAAAGGCGTTAAAAGAAGAAGTCGAGAAGCTAACGGAGAATGGAATCATCAGGGTAGCATTTTATCCATCTTGGGTCTCTAATCCTGTATTGGTTCTCAAGCCGAATGGCATGTGGAGGACGTGCGTGGATTTCATAGACCTCAATAAACCTTGCCCGAAGGATTGTTTCCCACTCCGAAGGATTGACCAGCTGGTCGATGCCACATCAGGGCATGAGATTTTTTCATTCATGAATGCATACTCTGGATATAATAAGATCAGTATACACCCACCTGATGAGGATCACACTATCTTTCGAATTGATACAGGGCATTACTGTTACAAAGTAATGCCTTTCGGTTTGAAAAATGCTGGTGCGAGTTACCAACGACTGGTCAACCACATGTTTAAAGAGCTGATCGGTGTTAACATGGACGTATATGTCAATGACATACTGGTTAAGTCAAAGAAGGCAGGAGAGTACATCGGGGACCTGCGAGAATGCTTCAATGTCTTGAACAAATATCAAATGAAGCTAAATCCCCTCAAGTGTTCAGTCGGTGTTGGATTGGGAATTTTTCTTGGATTCATTGTAAACTTGTGAAGTATTGAAGCTAATCCCGAAAAAATCAAGGCTCTGATCGAGATGAAGTCGCCTGCCAAAATTAAAGATGTTAAAAGTCTTATGGGAAGGATTGTTGCTCTGAGTATATTCATTTTTAAGTCAATGGACAAGTGCGTTTCAATTTTTAATCTATTCAGGGGCAACAAGAAGTTCGAGTGGACGGAAGAGTGTGAACAATTTTTGCATGCGTTAAAGTCTCAAATGTCCCAACCACCGATCTTATCCAAGCCGATCGAAAAATAAACTTTTTTCATCTACTTGGCAGTCACCGAGTATGCTGCTAGTGCTGTACTGATCAGAGAGGAGGAACATGTTCAAAAAGTTGTGTCTTATATAAGCAAGAGGCTAATAGGGGCAGAGTTGCAGTATCTGCCCATTGAGAAATTAGCTTATTGCTTGATTTTGGCCTCCAAAAAGTTGCGACCATACTTCCAAGCCCATCCCATTGTGGTACTCACCGTCCAGCCACTATGACAAGTTCTGCAAAAACTAGAAACCACCAGTCGATTATTGAAATAGGCAGTCGAACTTGTGCAGTTCGATATTTCCTATTCGCCATGAGCCGCTGTGAAGGGATAGGCTCTAGCAGACTTTGTCGCGAAATTCACTAGAATCCAGGATACCGAGATGATAGAAGATCCTTAACTACAAAGTCAAGCTCCTTCCTGGAAGTTGTTCGTAGAAGGCTCTTCCAACGAGCACAATGCCGGAGTAGGTTCGATCTTAGTCACACCAGAAGGACATCGATTCCATTGTGCAATCAGATTTTACTTCAATGCGTCCAATAAAGAAGCCGAATACGAAGCTCTGCTCTCAGGACTAAGGTTAGCCAAGGACATGGATATAAATTCGGTTGAGATCTACAGTGACTCTCATCTATTGGTTAATCAAATTATTGGAGAATATCAAGCCCGGGGTCTTAAGATGGTTGCTTATTTAAACAAAGCAAATGACTTATTGGCACAGTTCAAAAAGTATACTCTCTAGCAAGTACCTCACGACCAGAACTCAAATGTCGATACTTTGGTCAAGTTAGCAAGAGAAAAAGATGCTGACACGTTAAACATAGTATCAGTTGAGCATTTTTCCGCACCAAGCATTCAAGCAGAAGAGACTTCCCTGGTAATTCAAGCAATAGACACATGGATGACGCCATTCATTGCATACCTAGAGCAAGGAGTGTTGCCTGTGGACAGAAACAAAGCAAGAACCCTCTAGAGGCAGTCGGCTCGATTCATTCTGGTCGATGGAGTTTTGTACAGGAGAGGATACGCGATGCCACTTTTAAGGTATGTTTCAAAGGAAAAGGCCAAGGAACTAATGTGAGAAGTCCATGAAGATTTCTGCAGAGATCATGCTGGGGGGCAGAGTTTATCAAAAAAGATCCTAAGGCAAGGATACTTCTTTCCAACCATGAATGAGAACTCTATGGATTTTGTTTGGAAATGCGACAAGTGCCAAAGGTTCTCCAAAATACCATGAGCAACCCCTAGTGAGCTCAAACAGATGCAAAGCCCATGGCCATTCATATCGTGGGGGATAGATTTGATCGGGTCTTTACCCATAGGAAAAGGCAATGTCAAGTATGCAGTAGTTGATGTTGACTACTTTACAAAGTGGGCCAAAGCTGAACCACTTGCAAAAATAATGACCAAGAAGGTGCTAGATTTTGTGGTCAAGAACATCGTGTGTCGGTATGGGTTGCCAAGAAAGATTGTCTCCGATAATGGCACACAATTTGACAGTGATCAGTTCGTAGATTTTTTCGAGAGGCACGGAATTATCAAGAGATTTTTTTCAGTAGCTCATCCACAAGAAAATGGACAGGTTGAAGCTGTCAACAAAATTCTAAAGGATACCCTGAAGAAAATGCTTGAAGAAGCAAAGGGGGCATGGTCAAAACAGTTACCAAAAGTCCTTTGGTCGTATAGAACGTCCCATCGAACAACAACGGGCCATACTCCATTTTCATTGTCCTATGGATATGAAGCCATGTTGCCTGTTTAATCAGACCCACCATCACATAGAAGGATGGCATACGATAAGAGTGTTAATAGTCAATTATTGATAAAATATTTGGATTTGGTCGAAGAAAGGTGCGAGCAAGCTCAACTTCGAGTAGCAGCTTACTAGCAAAAGGTCACTCAGTATTTCAACTCTAAAGTACGTGAAAGAAAATTTAACGTGGGAGATTTGGTACATAGAAGGGTTTTTCTTAACACCCGCGATCAAGCTTTCGGAGTGCTTGGACCAACTAGGAGGGCCGTATCAAATTGAAGAAGTCCTCCAACCAGGTACTTATAAACTTGCTCACTTGAATTGAGATCTCATTCCTCGCGATTGGAATGGAGAACACCTACGCAAGTATTATCAATAAAACGGTTCTTTTTAAAGAATTGGCTTGTATTAATTTCACTTTTTACAAGTTTATGAAAAAGGGTTAGTGAGTCATATGACTAGTCTCTTATAAGTTTAAAATCAATTTTTGATCACTCGTATAGACACAATTTTCCATTTATTACGAGAAATAAAATGAACTGTCTGCAACCAATTATTCTTGCCAATTATTGTATTTATTTCAAGGATTTTCTCATTACGTGTGTTGTTTTGCTATAATATCATTTTTATAAGTATTTATTAAGAGCAGTAATGCTCGAATAGGTCTTGGTCATGGCCAGTGACCGAGGACCTTAAGCCCCGCAATCGATTGGGGGGCATATAAGGTACTAAGCAAGAAAGCATATTAACAGGCATATGTAAACACACGAGCAAAATAAGGGAAAGCATACTACGTTACTTAGAGTATTTTTCAAAATTTTGTTTAAATTTTGTCAAATCAAAACAAAGGTCTATGCTAAGTTCGGTCATGGGAACATATGTTATAATATATTGCAAATATTATAATATCAAAGTAAAATATTTTACACCACGAGCAGTTGCTGCTCAGATGTAATTACTAATTAAAATAAAAGCTGCCCTACGCAGCAAAAAATTGTCTTGACATCACGAACCGTGGTTTGTGTGTCCTAGTTACAAATCAAAACAATTAAATAATGTTATCGAGTGGCAGGAGTAGCTGGAGGATCTTGCTGGCGCTACTGATCGACTGTGGTCTCAGAATCCTCTTCGATGCCTTCAATACCTGTCGCCAAAGAGATCTCAGGAGATCCCTCATCTTTATCCTCTTCCTTCAGGAAAGCAATACACTTAGCCAGCTCAGCCTGCATTATATGTTCTGGCAAATAGTCAAAGTTCACCTCGCGGTTGCTTTTCCATAACATATAAAAATAGTTGAACGTCGCTCCCTTGAACCTCTCCAAGTTGCGAGCGTTAGTTTCTTTGAGCAGTTTGACGCGCTCTTCTTGCTCAACAGTCTCCTTTCTACAGATCACCAAGTCATCCTGGAGCTTGGAGGCCTCTTTGAAGTTCAGCATTGAAGCCTCCTTGTACTTATCTTTGGCCTCAGTAACTTTGACCAAAGTCTCCTGGTGCTGCTTCAGCTCCTCGCCCAGCTTAGCAATTTTGTCCTCAGCCGCTCTCAGCTGCTCAGCATGTTTGGCCTCGACCACCTTGAGCTGTTCGGTGAGTCTTTCCTTGACCGTCTTTATCTCTTCAGTATGCTTGGCAACCATCTCCTCCGAGCGATGCCAATTGGTACTCATGGTCAAAACCCCCTGCGATCAGAGGAAAGGTGAAGCTGTTAGTGTGAATAAAAGGGCAAGATAGACAATTAAACCACATAAAAAATGACGACTTACACTGAGTACTCCAGTTAGCATGCAACTGATATGTTGATAGACTTTCATGGTAGATACATTGCTGAAGGCTTCCTGGCTACATCGGTGTCTCGACAGTTTCTTCAGCCTGTCGTTGGCCGAGTTGTAAGCTGTGTTTAGGATAGCTTCGCTCTGAGTCTTTCCTGACTGAGCAGGAGGACTTGGAATGCGATGAGCTAGAGGAGTCGGGTCGATGGGAGCTGTGGAATTCAGGTTGATGGAAGCTGGAGGAGTCAGATCGACGGGAGCTGGAGGAGAAGTCGTGTCTCTGGAAGGTGTTGGTGCAGGAGGATTCTCATTTCGAGCCTTTTCTTAGAATGGTCGCTACTGCTTTCCCCAGGGTGTTGCCTGCTCGCTTTCTTGTTGCTCACAGGAGCTGTGGCATTGGGGTTGATGTACAAAGTCTGGCCAGCCTTAAGTTCGTTTCAGTAACCAGCTCTTTGTTGCTCCTCTCGATGTTCGTCATGCTGGCCAAGGCTGGTGCCCTTATCTCCATCTCTGGAGTAGGGTCTGGTCGATACCATGGACCTAAACAACACGAAAGTTCTAAAGACAGTATAGAAAAACTAGAAGAAATTAAATGACCAATGATAAAAATATTTACCTCCTTGGGTGAAGGCCAGGTTATCAGTGACCAGGTCAATTGTAAGAAAGTACTCATGGAAGTACTTCCATACATTGGATTTGTAGGAGATGTCACTTAGGAAGGTACGAGCAGATTCTTGGTGGTAGAAGTGGAAGAACCCCGTGTTGTTGTGGTTAGGGTTGGACTTGAGATCAAACAGGTAGTTGATCTCATGTGGTGTAGGTACATGTCACTTCTTAAAATTTTAAAGGATATAGAGTGCTGATAGTACTCTATATTCGTTGGGAGTAATTTGAAAGGGGGCGGCCTCAAAATAATTGGCTACCTCTTGAATAGACCCCGCCTCGATATGGTACCTTAACCAGGTGTTGAAGGCGCCCCTAGGCATGTTTTCCCTTTGGTCGGGTGAAGGTTTGATTAGGGTTATCCCAGGGAGATTGTACTTCTTGAGATAGTTATTCACCATCCCAGCTGATATGATGCTAGGAGGCGCTACGTACCATTTCACCTCTGGCCTAAGGCCGTCGTGAGGTCGGGCTTTAGGTTTGATTTCTAGCGGTGCAATATTTATAGGCTGGGGGTTTGTAGAAGGGTCCTCGGTGCTAGGGGCGGGTTTGCTATTTTCTTCTTTCTACGGGCAGTATACTTCACGCGACCCATGTTCAGTTGACTGGTCGGAGGTCTAGTCGTTGGGTTTTGCTGAGAAAATGGGACTTCAGGAAACAGCAGTGACGGTTGTTCTTGATCCTCGAACAGTAGCGCGAGCAGATCATCGTCGATTGGCCGCTCACCTCCCCAAGGATCGTGCATGAATATCTGGGAACAGAAAAGGGGAGATGAGAGTCTACGGCCAATAAATAGAAGAAGTGAAAACGTTGGGATAATGTTTCTCGCGTATAAAAGTTAACCTTTTATACGACCAGCAACATTCTAACATAAACACAAAAAACATGCGAATAATTTGGAAAAACGGATTAAAAAGCGAAGGTGAAAAGTTTTTCCAAGGAAACTTTTTGACTCCGAAAATAGGCGGGAAAAATCCAGATTTTTCCGAAAGCATAAAAATCGAATTTTTACTTCGATTTTGGACCTTGAATGGTATTCCTACTTCCCACGCCAATTTCTAAGCCTCACTTAGTGTTTTTCCTAATTAAAACTCCTATCCTATTATGTTACTACCTACGAGCCTAGTTACCCCGAAATCATTTTTCCTCAAGAACATTCAAAAACTCAAAGCCCGAATATTAGAAAACTCGAGAAATAAATGTTGCATGGTATATCAGAAACAAAGAAGATCAAAAAACTTAATCGATTGGAAGATTGAAGTGAAGTCACGAACGTTGATGCTTGGGGCAGGACGGGCACACCTCGAATCACAAAAAATTTCTGAGTTTTTGTAGCTTTGTTCTTGAGAAAAAAGAAGAGTGGTAAAAGGTAAAAAATAAGAAGAGTGGGTTGTTTATACTGATCGTGGCACAGTTAAAAAGGTAATGATGGGGGTGAGTTTTCGATACGTGGGGAATCGTGTTAGCCATCAAAAAACCTTTGGGAAACTACAACATCCATAATTAGTTACTTTTTTGAAAGGGCACTGACAGATGTGACAAGTCAGGCGGAAGGTCAGTCGATTAAGTTTATTATATGCTGGTCATAGTAGAATAAACTTGGGGCAAATGTTTACCCAAAAAGGGACTACCTGATGATGTGGCAGAATTAATCTACACCTGGGATACACGTGACGTGGTAGAATTTGACCATCGACCAGAGGAAAATCCACTCAGCATATATCATATTTTATGGGTGACCAGTCTGGTTGCAACATTTCATTTATTTCCTTCAGATATGTAATTTTGCACTGATGTAATAATTGCAATTTCATTTATTCTTTAGATATGCCTATATTAAATTTAATTAAGGCCCATCGACCCATGTGAAACTCCTTGACCCTATAAATAAGATTCAAAGGGCTCAAGAGAGGGGACTTTTTTTTGGCAAGAGACTTTCTAAACTTGAGAGTTCTATGAGAGAATCAGAGTGTTTTTATCCGCCATACTTTTATTCATCCTAAAACTAGTGAAACTCGTGAACCCTTAGTTCATTGATCACAGTTCTTGGGATTCTACATCAATAAGAAAACTAAGTGGATGTAGGTTATTACCATTTACTGGGGCCAAACCACTCTAAATCTTTTTGTCTTGATTTCATCTCATTTCAATCGTTTTACTTGACTCCGTGTCATTGACCAATTCGAGGGTCAACATAAGGATTTGAATTGAAAATGGTATTCATGGGCGTGCAGGCTATGTATAGGAGCAAGAATGAACTTTGAATCATTTTGAATCAATTGAAGACTGTGTAGCATGATGGGAGACGATGTAGCAATAAGGAATGAGCAATATAAGGCTAGCTGAAACTACCTAAGGGAAGACTAAGTTTTATTTTTGAAAAATGGTTGAATAGTTATGGAGAGAAATAAGAAAAGGAGTTGGGTTTGAAGCCTATAAATAGCCCAAAAGCTATTATCTTTTTTCCCCATAAACACACCATATATCTGAACCACTATAGCCTTTGTAGTGCTAGGGAATTCCTTTTCTTCTATTTTCTCTATAAAGCCTCAAAACATTATAGCCATTATAATCCTTATAGACGAAACACTAAACCCTATCAAATGAATATATAGCCAAAATCTACTCAAGTATTAAAGCTCTTGGTGTCGTTGTTGGAGATAGGCATTAGAGTGAAGGCTTGAGATTTTATCTTTTTGTTATAGGGTGAAGTTACGACTTTATAAGCTTTCGAGTTATTGGAAGTTTAGTTTATTATTAGTCTCTAATCTTGAATTTTTATGTCATTTATAAAGGCTTTAAGCGATTCTCTGTAGCAAAAGCAAACTATTTTCTTCTCTTTTTCCACACACAAGGTATGGAAAATTAGGTAGTTTAGGTTATGACCTAGTTTTTGATATGTATGTACCGAACAATTAAGGTACAAAAAGAAGATAAGTGTTACTGGACGTAAGGCATTCAGAAATGTATGACGGACCTAAGTTGATATCTGGTAGGCTTGGTTGCCAAAATTGTATGACAGACTTATGTCCGGGGCTCGGTTGACTGATTATGATTATGAACTATGAATATGATCTATGATTACGACCTCTTATGACCTATGATTAAGATCTAGATTATGTTTATGTTTTAAGGTATTATGAACTTTTGTATGATTTATGATATGTTTGTTATCATTACTTGTTATATGGCTTTTGGGGTTGTGATTTGAATTTTGAGTTTCAGTTGTTTTGGGTGGTTTTGGTAGAGTAATTGAGTATAGAACTGGGTTATAACATGCTTTAATGCTTGGTTGCAGTAGGGATTTCTCAGTTGGAGCTTTAGAATTTGGGATTTGGAAAGAATTTGTCTTTTTAAAGCTCAAATGGTGATTTTGGGAATTTATGTGTTTAGGGACTTTTTGATCTTGATTTTATGCTCCTTGGGGTTTAGGTACATTATTTTTGTGGTTGAAATATTGATTTCAGGGGCTGGGAACCTCTTTCGATGAGTTAAGGTTTGGAGAAATTCGTATTAAAGAAACCAAGAAATTTTGGTTCACGCTGTAGCGTCACGACGCCAAATGAACATTGTCACGGCATTGAACCAACTTCGGGCCTCGGGCTTCTTTCGGCTCACTGCAACACCAGGCCATTTTTAGAGCTTTATTTTCTTGTTTTTATGGCATTGTCCAGGGGGCTCAAAGGATGATTTAAACGCCTTAAATATCCAAGACCGATACACTATGTATTTTAAATAGTGTTAGCCTCGCTAATCGAGTGAATTAGCCATAAACGTGCAACTAAACGTGATTAACGGTTTAGGGTTAAAAATTTATGTCAGAAGGAATAGTTAATTTTGTTAAAAGGTTAAGTTGTACATGGGATCCCATAATAAACGTTTAAAAAATTGTTTACAGTTCCAAAAGGGTGATTACAACTCAAATGTTACAACCAACAGACCTAAGCAACAAAATAGGGTTTAACCCTAGCTCCTCTAAGAAATCCCGACCATGGTCGTCGAGCAACCGCATATGTACACATCATCCCCGAAGCTCTCCAACTCATGGTTGGTCCAACTTCCATTTTTCCTTACATGTACCACATAGCACTTGTGACCCAAGGCTCAGCAAGAAAACTTAAACATGCTCATAAGCAGTTAATAACACGTTACAAAGTCATAATAGGTATGCCTAGCTGTAATAACCCTACTAATGCATGGGATTGGTCCTAGAGTCTAATTTTTTGAATTGGATCTTAGTGGGAGTACCATTTATGGTTGTGAATAAGTTTACCGCAAGGCTCAGGGAATGATCATGCTCAGGGTCGTACTAATTCTTCTGCACAGGACATGACGTAAGAAACATTCACCCGGGTTGTGATCAACTTGAGCCCTTGCTATTGAACATGACAATAATCATGCCTTCGAATATCTATTTAAATGTGAATGACTATGTTATGTCTGAACTACATACTTGATTGATTCTAATTGAAAAGCTCGGTTTATAACACTACTACAAATATAGGCTTTCTCTGCGGTTTTTTTTAAACAATAAATAAAAAGCGCAGTGAAAAGGTTTGAAAGAGTAAAAAAAAGTATATTTAATGTCCGCGCCCTATTTTATTGCGTTTTTTAAAAAAAACGCAGTGAAAGGTTTGAATGGGACACTTTTCTCCGCGGTTTTGGGTATAAAACCGCAAAGAAAGGTGGTCTCCACCCACTAAAGCCCAAAAACCTATTTTTCCCACTCATTTCTCATCTTCTTCTTTGTTGAAGTCACGGCCGAAGCACTCTCCCACCACGCCGTCCCTAACCACGGTAAGCCACATTGTCTATTTATTTTTGTTTTTCTTCCATTTCCTTGCATATTAAAGCTTGAAATCATGTATATATACTTAATCTTGAGTTATTTTTATGTTTTAGGGTAAAAATGAAGAAATATTGTGTGGGTTTAATGGTGGTTTCTATGTATGTTCATATGGTTATTTTTTGTAATATTTTTGAAATTTTATATAGGATTGGAGGACATTTTCATTGTTTAAAACGTGTATTGATCACTAAAACTTGATTTCTTTAATGTATATTTCGGTTTAGGGTATTTTTGTATTATTTTATTTAGAATAATGTTGTTTACATAATTTTTTATATTAAAAATTAGTGCTTGCATAATTTTGTTTATTATTTAGGTAATGATTTTTTTAAAGTATATTTTTGTTAATTATATTATTTTAGGATAAATTCAATTACCATATATTTACTAATGTTTAACTTTTTATTGTAGGAAATATTTGTTTGAGTGTGAGCTCCCACTCAAGGTTGAAATATTTGTTCGAGGTTGAAATTGGTGAATATTAATTTTTAAGGTAAGTAGTAATTACTACTTAATTTTTTATTTTTATTTTTTATGTTTACAAACTATTGTTAGAGGAGTTTGAATATATTAGATATTCATTCATAGTGAAGTAGGTTCTGAGATAAAATTGTGTGCTGCGGAGATAACAGAAGGTTGAGAACATGTGTGCCTTAGTGAAGTAGGATCTGTGAATTTTGTGTGCTGCGGTGGCTTATGGTTGAGAACATGCATGTTGTTTGTTGTATGCTTTGTATGAATTGAATTTATAGGTTCTAATAATTTTGGATATGCTATAGAAACAGAGGAAACTCTGCCCAATTTTTTTTTGACGATATTAATTTATTAATTGAAAATGTAATATGAATGATTGATTCTCTACAGATGCATTTGGGAAAGCATGCACCCAAATTCACGACAATTATATACATTTTTTGACACCGAACATCTTTCTATTGGCAATGATGAAAGTAAAAACTATACGGTGGATCTTATAGCCAAATGGATGATGACTATGGATAGACGAGGCCAAATATATTTCATTCCTTGGATTGTTGAGTAAGAACGAACTACTTAAACATTATCACTACTATGGTTGAATTTTAATTTTATAATAATCATATTTTATTATTATTTTAGTCGACATTGGATGTTGGTGCTCGTGATGATGCGGGGGATGACCATAATTTTGGACCCTTTAAAAAATCATAAATCTCCACAATAATTACGGAGGTTATGGAAAAGTAAGTTCTTCAATTGTAATGTATGCATTATTAATTTTTAAAAGTTGAGAGCATAATATGTACTTAATTAATTTTAATTTTTGTAGAGCATACGCACAATGTTTGGAAAATGAATACATCGGCACATTTACAAAATTGGTAAGAGGTTCTTGTCCAAAACAACTTGAAAGTCATGAATGTGGTTATTATGTACTAAGATACATTTATGATCTTGTAAATGCACCGAATCCAGCAGAAGTTATCAAGAAGAAAGTATGTTATATTTTAAACTCTTTTTTGCTTAAGAAAAACTAGATATAGTATTTAATTATCTAATCTATATTAACTTTTCAATTTTGCAGTGGTTTGACAAAAAACAATTCTATGTCAAAGAGGATCTACTACCACTACAAAGTGATTGGTTAGCTAGATTAATGCCATTTGTTTATGAAATCTAAATTTTTGTATGTATGTAAGATTAAAGTGCTAACTTATATTGGTTAGAATGATTAAAGTCTTTGATTCATTACTAGCCAATTATTTTGTATTAGATATGAAATGTATATATAACAATTTAACAAATTAGTTATACTATTGAAAATAATTATTTATAATTAAAATTGAAAATTAATTATTTTTAGAAATAAAAATGCTGGGTTATCAACCGAAATTGATTTTTTTTTTATTAAGCTCTTTTCTCTGTGGTTGTAGTAAGCCAACCGCGGAGAAAAGAGAGCTTTCTCTACGGTTGTAATAAACAAACCGCAGAGAAAGCTTTCTTTTCTCCACGGTTTGCTCATTACAACCGAAGAGAAAGCTTTCTTTTCTCCGCGGTTGGCTTACTACAACCGCAGAGAAAAGTGTAACTTTTCTCTGCGGTTTGTGTAACACTTTTCTCTGCGGTCGAATACACTGCGCTTTTCAATACTCTCAAAAACCGTAGTGTATTGAGTAAAAAAACCGCAGAGAAAGGCCTTTTTTGTAGTAGTGTAAGTCGTGGTTGGCATAAGCATGTGAAATGCAGGCCGTTATTGCTTGGCCACTTTGGAAGTGCAATATGCACTTGTCTGGCTCTGAAGCCTCTTGAATAATCAAAGTGTGGTATGCACTTGTGTGACGTATGGTCGAATAATTGACTTGAATGCTTTCTTTAGTATGGTTATTACTACTAAGCATGCTATTTGTGATCTGTTGATTATCTGTAACTATTTATTTAAGTTTTCTTGCTAAGCCTTGCCTCACGGGTGCTATATGGTGCAGGTAAGGGTAAAGTGAAGCTGGACTTTCCATGAGTTGGAGAGCTTCAGGGGCAATGTGTACATATGCAATTTGCTCGACTGCCACAGCCAGGATCTCTATTAAGGCGCTAGGGTTGAACCCTATTTTGTCGCTTCGGCAGACCTCTCTTTTGTATTCGTTTGAGTTGTATTTAACTTTTAAACACTTTTAGGATCCCATGTACAAACTTAAACTTTAAATGGGAAATGATTACTGTTTACCAAAATTTTTAATACCTACTCCATTAGTGAACTTTTGTTACACGTTTAGGTCCAAATTAAAAATTTAACGAGTTAAGCACTATTTTAAAACATACGGTGTAACTGTCTGGGGTAAACTAGTAGCCTTGGATGACAACATGGTGGCTCTCCAAGAGGTGATGAATGTCATGAGATCCACCCTAGCAGCTCAAAGAATCCCAATTGACCCTTAACTTAACCACAGGGTCCACCGATTTCCCTGAACAACTACCATTCCATCGCCTATTCCAAACGTCAGTGCCAACAAGGGATCGAAGAATTGTCGACATTGGAGGAATCCTTTCGGGAATCTAACTATCGATCAGAGGGGCAACAACCTCTAGTCGGAGGACAACAACTTCATGTGGTACAACATCCCCCTTTCAGAGGGCAAGAAAAATAGTTTTGCCCTCCTCCTCAACAAAGACAAACGTAGACCCATCAAAGTATGAAATTAATTATGTCATTAATTATTTTCATTATTATTTTTTTTCCTAAAACATGAAATTGATATGTTTTTGGTAATTAAAATTTATAAATAATATGAGATATAAAAACAATGTTATAGTGGATAGTAAACTCTATATTAAAGTGGTTTGTTAATTTAACCTTACTAAAATAAAATAATATCTAATATATATAAATTATAAAAATATCTTTTTGAAAAATAAATATTTAAGAATTGAATATTGTTTATTTTATTATAATAATAATTTATTTTAAATATTTTTTATTTTGAGTAATATATAAGAAATTAGTTTATTGTAAAGTTTTTTATCAAAAAACAATTTTTAGAAAAAGTAAAATATTGGGTTTTGTGAGCTTTAGATTCTAGTTGTAGATTCTGCGTAAATTATTCAATAAGTTGTTTTCTAAATGTTGACCAAACACCATTATTTCATAGTTTTTTCAAAAAATAGCTTTTAGATTTTTTTAAAATTGTCCCAAACGGGACCAAAGTTTAATTTTGGTCAATCTTATTTTCTAAAAGGTTACAAAGTTTGTAATATTATTTATATATATTGATACGGATTTTCGCCAACAGTGTATTAAGAAATAATAAGGTAGATCAGTGTTTAATGATAAACCGTAATGGAAAAACAAACAAAATTCACTCAATAACACTGAACTTTTACGTGGTTCAGTGGTTAAAATCCACCTAGTCCACGAGTCAATATTATTGACGTTTCTCTCTCTATTTTGGCAGAGTTTTAGTAATACAGAATAATGGGTCCCTTTTCCTATCCAATATTCCCACTATTTATAGGGGAATTTCATGGACAGGTTTGGGTAACCGCGTGAGTCAATCACGCATTTACATAATGTCCACATTTAATACAAACACTTCCAATTTATATTGGGATATGATTTGATTACAAGATAACAAGTTCCTGTTATCTCTGATAATAAATACGACAGTCTGGTAATAAATAAACGTATAAAGGGGATCCCGAATCTCTGGGCATCTCTAAGTATGCAATATACTAGAATTACCACGAGCTGGATATCTTCTCCAAGCTTGTGCTTCGATAGCAATTTAATATTCTGAGCCTGTGCTTCACAGCCATCGTATCCTTAGTTCGGGATAAACTCAAGCCGCCTAACACCTCATATGATTACTATGAATCTCGAATTGTCCACATGGATAATAAGCAGATATTATTTCCCTTAGTCATTTCTCCGTGTATTTATCTGCCAACTGTACCCGAGCTGAGTGAATGAACTCGTGCCAAAATTAGGGTACAACAATACATATTAAAAAAAGTATAACACCAAATACAATTTAAATTATAAAAAAGTATTCACTCTCTGTATTCAATATTAAATTATTTTAGAAATAGATTTTTCTTCTATTTTTCTTTAATTTTTTTATTAGATTATATATTTTAAAATATTTATAGATAATACGAATTTTCAATTTTCATGTATTTAATATGAGAACAACATGATATTTTTAATAATGAGTTTAAGAGATATTTTTGTTTAATTTTGTAAGAAAAAAAAACAAGTATGTACCGATAAAATTAGCAATGTACTTTGATTTTAATGAACACATAGATGTAATTTAGCATGATTAAAAGCACAAAGATATAAGTGAATGTTTAAGAAAAAAAGGAGGCAATATAGTGGTATATTTCTATAAATTATTGATGATATTTAAAAGATTTTATTAGAAGAAGATATAAAACCATAAAGAGTAAGAGTTCATATTGCAATTTGTATAAATTAATCCTCAATGCATAATACGTTCTTTTATTTTTAATATTTTTATTGACTTATCTCATTATTACATATATAATTTTGAATAAGTTAATATAAATATGATGTTTTTTTTCATAAATACTCTTGTCCGTGATTTCATCATCGGAGACGTGGCAGTAATTAGAGAAGTAATTAGGCTCCTCGAGGGTAAATAAAGCTCTGTGGATCTTGTCTAGAGCTTCTAGGAGTATAATCTCCTACCAACAAGTCATGACCAAATTTTCTTATGAGGATGTCTCCAAGTGAGGCTATGTCCTAAGGACCACTCTAGCAGTCCTCCCGTCTTCTTTATCCGATAGTCCTCCAGGTCTGAGAGTTTTGTCCTCGGACCTAGAGAGTGCACCAGGTGTCAATTATTGTAGTCTTGGGCCACCACAAGATCGTCTGACAACTTTATGGGTGCCTTGAGTAGTGGTGTCGAATTTGTACACTCAACAATTGGAATTTCCCAAAACGACACCTGACACAGGAAAACGTGCACTCGAATTCTGATAGTGTCAGAGGCGTGTCTCCCATAAAGTTGGTGGGCTACAACCTACGAATTGGGCCCCGTGTGAGACACACGAGCCCACAGTCTTAATTAGAACATGTGGAGGGATTGAATACCTATTAACTCCCCAAATCATTGGGGTATATTCTAATAAATATGATTAATGACCCTTAAAAACTATAAATAGGGCTAGGGTACCATTTTAAAAGAGATCACAACTTTTGTACTCAGAGAAATATATAGGTTGCCTGTGAAAACCTCTGTTGAACCTTGCTATCTCAAGCTTCAAGAACACTAACACTAAAGTCTTGTGGACTAGGGTTGTTTGATAGCTGAACCACATAAACTCTCAATGTTTGTCTTTATGTTCTGTTATTCAGTTGATAGAGAAAATGACAGTCAAGATTTTGGTTCAATCATTGAGAGCTTGAAGAAATCTTGAAGAAATATTCATTGTGACAATGAGTAGAAATGCTCCAAATCATGATGCTCCTCTCACAAGAGCTGAAGGGGGAAAATCTAGCCGACCACCTTCACACGATGTCCTGCTAGCATGGCGCAAGATCTGCTAGCTAGTGTGCCACATGCGCACCCAACTGGGGCTGGAGCCCCACCTTCCCCACAAGGCCATTGGAAAGGCAAAGTAGAAGAAGATCCTACTCAAGGACGAAAGAGAACTCGTTGGGCTTTCGAGACCATTCGGCCCCCGAAGAGGGCCAATGTTAACCATAGGTGTGGAGCCCAAGGACACTGCCGTCCTGCTAGCGTTCTTGGGGCCTAGGGCGTTTTGCAGAGGCACACTGCGACAGATTGCGTTAGGCCTGAAGGTGGTGTCCTACCGACACCTTTCCAGCATCACAGGTACCTTGGCTAGGGGCCAACAGAAGAAATGTCTCCACCAACCAAGGACAAGGGATTAGTGTCTCGGTCAACAACTAATATGTTAACTTCGATGGGGAAATAAAAGTTGGATACCCCATAGATGGTGGTCACCAACAAGCCCAACCTAACCTGCCAAATGACTTCAACACTTGTAGGGGCAGGACAACTCTTGAGGACAATCCTGGGAAACGACAACAACTGGACCTCTGAGATGACCTTAATTCTTAGAGGAGATAACACTCGACATAGAGTGCCAATCAAAATCGTGATATCTCTGCACATAATTGGAGAGTTTGAAAAAGATATTGCTGAAGATGGCCCGGAGACAAGGTCACGAATCAGACTCCGAAGAAGAAGATGGGGAGCCTTGTGCTCCCCAAATAGTGGAGGCTCCACTACCTCGAGGCTTCAAAATGCCAATCATTGATTCGTACAATGGAGGTACGGATTCCACCGACGATCTCTCAAAGTTTAATAGAAAAATGTCTGTCCATCGCGTCTCTGAGGATGCCAAATGCCACGTCTTCTCGTTGACCTTGACGGGATCAGCAGATGAATGGCTTAAGCACAAACATGGATCAATTCACTCCTGTCACCAACTCTCCTCCTCCTTGTGAAAACAATTCATAGCTACGTGGAAGGTTAATTTCGAGGTCAATGCTTTGGCCAACATAGATCAAGGACCACTTGAGACCCTTAAAGGTTACATCAAATGCTTTAAGGAAGAAGCAGCAAGGACCAAGAGGGTCGATGATGGCCAGCGACTGATGACCCTATAAGTAGGCTTCCGAGTAGGTTCCTTACTATGGGATGACCTCTAGCGAAGAGGACGCCACAAGCTCGATGACTTTGTACATCAAGCCAATGAGTACATCAACTAGGAGAAGGCTTGGATTGGAGAGTCCAGAGTACCAGTCCATTTCCGCGCTCCATTGTTCCCAAGTGTCATGACCCCGAGAACCGAATACTCGCCATACACTCTAGCCCGAATGAGTGTTGTGAGATTGATAACTTCATTGTTATATATATATATTTGCAAGTTCTTTCGTATTTGGATGATGCTAATTTGGTGTTTTATGAGATTTTAGCTTCATTTTGTAAGTTTTTGATATTTAAATTAAGTTGTAATTTTTGTTGATAACACTAATATATTTGATGCAATTTTGGTTAATGAATTTTATAGGCTACATAAAGGAGTTTCAAGATGAAGTTGAGATGTAATTCTAATGTGTTTTCAAGTCTCTAAGCATACATGTTGATGTTGTAGTGAATGAAGATTGACAACACTTATATATTTGGAGCATTGGTTGCAACTCAAAGAAGCAGTGGCTGGAACCTAATTACAAGGAATTAGCATTTTTGAAATAACAAGTTTTAGCCGTGCACAAGTACTTCTTCAAGTAGCGGCCAAAATACAATTTTTTAAGAGAAAATGTGCATTGGTCGTGGCCACTACTTTTCTAGGCCGCGACTCAAGATAAATTTTATCAAGAATCAGGCACCCTGGCCGTGGCAAAAACTTCTTTAGCCCGTGACCAATCAACGTGATTTCAGTTTTTTATGTGATGTTTATTTAGATTTTTAAGAGGATTAAAAAATGTTTTAGGGCTATATGAATTCTAGAGATTAGAAGAACAGAGGAGAGAAGAGGACAACAATCTTTCCTATATCAAACTAGTTTTCTTTCTTGTTCTCTTTAAAACTCTTTAATTTCAATTATGATTATGTTATTGGTTATGTTTGTAATTATCGAGTAATATTCTTTTAGGTTAAAGGTTATTTCAAAACCCAAAACATGAATTCTTGATTTTCAATAATGAATGTTATTTCTTGATTTCTCCAATGTCAAATTGCTTATATTCTTCTAAGATTAATGCTATGGATTATGTGATATCTTGTTAGATGACCAACTAATTAGGATGTTTCATTGTTTTACTATCATCATAGATTTACTATTCACCAAATAATTTAGGGTTCTAAGTGTATGTGATAATTTGCAGTTGATAGTATTGTCATAGGTATTATTGATTGTGATGAAGTTTAGATCCTAGGTTAACGGAATTATATGCTAAATTGATTTGTTGTTTTAGATTAACCTATCTCCACAAAAATTAATGTTATTCCTAGGTTAAATAGATTACATGCTTCATGGATCTATTGCTTGGGATAAAGATTTAAATATTGAGTGCTTCGCCTTGATTAATTGGAATCTGGAGATTGAGATAATTTATTGCTTCAATGTTATCTACGGGGTTAATAATTTAATTAGGAAATCAGAATAATGTTTATTATTATTGTTGATCTTGAATGATTGTGGAGGGAGGAGAATGACTCTTAATTGTTTCTTTAAATCGTAATATCAACTCATTATTGCTTTTATATTTATGTTATTTAAATTTCAATTTGCAAAAAAAATCTTTCTTTAATTTTCATTGTTAATTCTTTAATAATAATTTGAATATAGTCCTCGTGGGTTTGACTTGTATTTTCCGCTATATTGATTAATTGGTTATACTGAAAAGAAAATAATAATTAAATTTTGCATGGAACATGACACATGTCATATTTTTGGCGCCATTGCCGTGAACTATTGTTATTCACTTTATTATTCAAATTTACTTGTTAGCAACTAATTAGTTTTTATCGTGTATTTTTCAGGTGTATATGTCTGGTGAAGACGATACACAAGATCGACTACAAAAAATCAAAGATTGTCTTGAGGCATCGCTGGCATCACACTCTACCAGAACTATCGCTGATAATTTATTCTTTCAGCGTCATTATCAACATGTAGAGTCTATTAAAGAGTCATTACCTTCTGACAACAAATCTAATTCTGATGATTCAGTTCGATCCTATAGAACTATGGCCCAGAAAAGGACGTTGAAAGAGTTGGTAGCGCCGAATCGTGACAAACAACCATTTTGCATCCAGTATGCACCTTTGGATGTCAACTTTTAGTTGAAGTAAGGCCTCATCCAATTATTGTCCTCTTTCCATGGGTTGGTCAGTGAGGAGCCAAATAAACATTTGAAGGAGTTTCATATTGTTTGTTCTAGTATGAAACCTGCTGCAGTGAATGAAGAACAAATTAAGTTGTGAGCTTTTCCTTTCTCCCTGAAGGATGCAGCTAAAGAGTGGTTGTACTATCTTCCACCTAGAATTGTTGAAACCTAGAATGGTATGAAGACTATGTTCTTGGAAAGATATTTTCTAGCATCTAAAGTTGGAAGCATCAGGAAAGAGATCTACGATATAAGGCAATATACAGGGGAATCATTGTATGAATATTGGGAGAGATTGAAGCAGGTGTGTGCTAATTTCCCTCATAATCAGATAAGTGAATAACTCCTAATCCAATACTTTTATGAAGGATTACAATCACTAGATAGGAGTATGATTGTTGCAGCTAGTGGGGTGCATTAGTTGATAAGACTCCTCCTGCAGCTAGGAGATTGATTTCTAATATGGCTGCCAACTCACAATAGTTTGGCATTCGCCAAGATCCTAATCCACCACCAAAGTCAGTTAATGAGTTGAGAAATTAAACAAGAACTAGCTTGGTCATCAATTGGCTCAATTAACTGCAGTGGTACAACAACTTGCTTTAAGCCAACAGGTGCGGCCATGTGGAATATGTGAGGTTGTGGGGCATGCTACTAATACTTGCCCTACTCTATTTGATGGAGAGACTGAGGGTGTTAATGTTGTAGGTAATTTCCCAGGTCAATTATGCCAGATGTACTATGAACCTTTTTCACAAACATATAATCCTGGTTGGCGTGATCATCCAAATCTTCATTATGGGAATCTCCAACAAGGTGCTCCACAGTCTACACCTGTTAGACCGCCTGGTTTTTCTCTTCAACAATGATCTCAATAGAACTATGCAGCTAGACCATTGCAAGCACCACAAGCTGCTCAACCATCAAGTACAATACCTTCTACTGAAGATTTATTCAATGCAATTGCTACAAATATGCTTCAGTTTCAGCAAAATACCCAAGTGCCAATCAAAAGTTTGGAGAATTAGATGGGAAAACTAGAAGCATCATATAACAGATTGGAAGCTCATCTTTCTAATAAATTTCCTTCACAACTTGAGAAGAATTCCAAGGAGAATGTAAGAGCGATAACATTGCAAAGAGGTGTACTATATGAGCCACCCAGACAATCTTCATCGCCAGCTCCAGTGCAAAAGCAAGTAGTAGACAATTGCATCCATGATGAACCATCAATGTAGAAAAATTTATATAAACCAACTACGCCAACCTATGTCCCTCGTCCACCTTTTCCAACACAGATTGAAAAAGTTTAAGAAAGAGGAAGCTGACAAGGAAATTCTTGAGACTTTTCGCAAATTTGAGGTAAACATACCATTACTTGATACTAATAAACAAGTGCCACATTATGCTAAATTTTTGAAGGAGTTGTGCATGAATAAGAAAAAATTGAAGGGTGATGAAAAGATAACTGTGGGGGAGAACGTCTATGTTGTTCTCCAAGAAAATCTGCCACCAAAATGCAAGGATCCTGGAACCTTTACAATTCCTTGTATGATTCAGAAATAAAAGGTTTGAGCAGTGTATGTAGATTTGGGAGCATCGATTAATGTCATGTCATATTCATCATTTGCTTCTTTAAATCTTGGGCCACTAAAGAACACAAGAGTTATTATTCAGCTGGTCGTTCACACTAATGCTTATCCTTTAGGGGTACTTGAAGATGTGTTGGTAAAGGTTGATGGACTTGTTTTTCTAGTAGATTTCTATACACTTGAAATGGGGGATGAATCAATACCCAATCCAACACCGGCTTTATTTTGGAGGTCATTCTTGATGAGAACAAATTCAAAGCTGGATATTAGAGGAGAGTTGACAATGGAATTTGATGGTGAAGTTATCAAATTCAATGTGTTTGATTCTCTTGGTATGATCAAATGGAAGGAGACTTCATTGAAATACCTAACATAAATATCTTGAGAGCAGGATTCAGTCGATCTAACGACGTTAAACCAAGCGTACTTGAAGGAGTTGTCTTTTCCTTATCTTTTGTTTTATTTTCATTGAGGACAATGTACTGTCTAAGTGTGGGGGAAGGGAACAATTTCATTTTTTCTATTGTTGGGTTTATTTTTTTCTGTTACTTTTGTTGGGTTTATTTTTTTCTGTTTTAGTTTTTTTAGTCTATTTTTTTATTTGTTTGTGTGTTTTCTTGTGTTGGTCTTGTTGACTGTAGTGGTCGATGATGAGAACTATGAATAGTACTGAATGCGATGCTAGATAACGATGAATTTTGTATGATATTTGTGCTTAACCCAAGTGTGATTGCTACTTAAGCTTGAGCTTGTATTTTGAAATTTATGTACGCAATTGATTTTACATCTTATTTGTATTGGAAACAATTTTTGCATGTTAGAAATTTAAAGTCCCTATCACTCTAGAATATGTTGATTAATTATTTGAGGCGAAGTCATGAGTACACATAGTTAGAGAGATGATTAAGCCAAGTTCTTTTGATCGTTTGAGCCTTTTAAGCCTAACTTGATTTCTTATTCCATTGTTTTCCATTTTTGAGCCATAATGACTATTCTTTTCTTCTATGAACCTAGAATCTAGACCTTTGTAGCTCTAAAAAATTTAATCCTTTCTTGTAACCCATTGCACCATAGTCATAAGTGAATGTTATTTTGTGGGATGGATATTATAAAGAAGGGAGGAAGATTATGTAATGGTTCTTTTGTTTGGGTTGTGCTCTGAATGTAAAGGATCTCATATTTCCCTATGAAATGTGAATTGAAAAAAAAAAGTTTGCAATGAAAAATTTAAAATATATATATATTGCAAAAGAATAAGTGTGGGGGAATTAGTGAGACTGATGTGAAAAGAAGAAGATAAAAGAATATTTATTCTAGATTTGTATGGGAAGTTTGTGGGAAGATGTAACGCCCCAACTCCAGGGACCGCTATAGTGCACATTGCAAACAGTGCTAAACTCGCTAATCGAGTCGTTTGGCCATAGACGTGTAACTAAGTGTGATTAGCGGTTTAGGGATTAAAATTTTTGGTTAAGATATAACGTTTCACTAGAACTTTTACTGTATACATTAGGATCCCAAAAATATAATTTCAGAGTCTATTACAAGAAAATATTCACAACAGGTTGTTCTAAGCGGCAAAACAGGGTTTAACCCTAGTTCCACTTTCAAACCTCGCCCAAGTATTGGTCGAGCAGCTGCATATGTACACGTCATCACCTAATCTCTCCAACTCAAGGATGGTCCAGCTTCCTTTTGCCTTTACCTGCACCACAAAGCACCCATGAGCCGAAGCCCAGCAAGAAAACTCATATGCCCATAAACAGTCATATCATGATATCAAATCATATCTGGCATGCCTAGCAACCATAGCTTTATTCAAGCATGCAAATGAATTCAAAAAATGCTGGGGTATCCAGGATAAGAAATCCTGCCCTTCTGATTGGAGGACTATCAAGTCAATCCTAATCAGATGAGTGTCTCACCACTTGAGGTTCTGGTAAACCATATTGAGTGACCAACAAGCAAGTCACTACGGGGCTCAGCACCCAAAGCCATGCGTGTGATGATCAAAATGATCATCAGAGCTCATAGCTCTGATCAAATGAGTGAATATCACTTTGAGGTCCTGTTAAACCATACTGAGTCACTGACAAGCAAGTCACTAATTCAAATGGAAGAGTAGCTACTGGGTAAGCCACTAGCCTTCAACATGTTCTGGTAAACCATACTGAGTGACTGACAAGTAGGTCACTAATTCAAATGGAAGAGTGGCTGCTGGGTAAGCCACTAGCCTTCAAGCGCTTACAAGATTCATCGAACTTTAGGTCGGTCCGGCATTAATGTTGTTTGAGTCATTCGATGCAGATGTCGATTAGATCTAATCTTTGTTGGCTTGCATGGAACACGCTAAGGCCGTCCTTACTAATGAGCCAGCGCAATGTGACCAGTGCCCAGTACCACTGCCGAACCCGACTAATGAGTCACAGCTTCACAATTGATACTAACACCTTTGCCAATTCTGACTAATGAGTCAGTACCATGCACAAGTAAGCATTGCTACCAAACATATATCATATGTCAAACATCCAAAGATGGGGCATTCAGCATGCTTACTTAACAATTGCTAGCATAATAATGATCATGCACAAACAGAGAGACTCAAGCTCTGACCAATCTCATATTCATCATTCATGGCATGCCCTAATCACATGTTTCTCGTGCATCACATGCATCACACTTAATCATCCAGCATGCCTCAATAATAATCATATGCAAATGGGCAAAATTGTCAAGCATTCATTATGCTATCAATGTTTACATTTAAACATCCAACATGCATCAAACATAACCATGCATGTCACATATGGGGTGCAGTTTTCTTACCTCGGGTTCGAGCAAGAATTAGTAAAAGAACGACCCTTAAGAACGATCAACTTTTAGTCCTTTAGCGGTCACCTAGTCATAACCAAAAATATATGATTCATCAATGAAAATGAAACGAAGGTTCCCAAACAAATATCTAGCCTCCGGGACATCAATCCACACTTAATCGGGTAGTAAGATCGACCCCGAGGCCTAAAGCTAGCATCCCCAAGTCAAAAACCCATTTCTGGCCAAAAATGCCCTTATGGGCCGCGGCCCTCCCTAGCCATGCCGCAGCTCACCCTCAGACAGAGGCGAAACCTCCCTAGAAATCCACACAGGCCGCGGCTCACCATAGCCATGCCGCGACACATTAAGCAAAAGAGCAAAAAACCAGAATTTCTTCCCCTGCATTCTCCTTGAAACCAACCCTTCAAACCAATCCCAAACATCAACCTAACACCCAATTCAACCCCTAAACTTCATCTACAACTCACCCTCATCAAAACCCAAGTTAAACACCAACCAAACTTCCATTAATTCCAACTAACCACCAAGAAATCACAAGCTGAAACTTAAAAGAAAATAGGGTATAACAAGACGTTCATGGCTGAGTTTTCTTACCTCAAGCTTGGTTTTGAATCCCCTTCAATGGCTGAATCAAGTTCCTAAGCTCAAACCTTGATTTCCTAGCTTATTCCTCCAAATTGGCTTCAAAATTCCAAAGAGAGAAAGAAGGAAAATGGTGCACGGGTGAGGGAGAGAAACAAGGTTGATGATGCTCTATTTTTTAACAATTCCACAGCCTTCTAAACTCAAAGGGCTGATATATATCTTAGGGGTGAAAATACTATTTTGCCCCTAGGTCAAATAAGGGCTTCTAAACACTCCCAAGGGTAAAATCGTCCTTTCCCGCCTATCTCGTTAATATAATTAACACCCTCCAATTCCCATTATTCTCAATATTCTCAAATACCAATAATTCACATCCCGTTACCCTTTAATTCCCGGCAACGTTCTAATCACCAAATTACCCCGAGACTCACTCCGAGCCCCGAACTTAATCCCGTTATGACTAGACCGAAAACCTGCATTTCCATGATCATCTCATGCCGAATGGCTCGAGCCAATCCACATATAATGTGGTAATATTTATAATTCATCCATATGCATGAAAATACACAATCACGCCCCCAACGGCCAAATTACCAAAATGCCCTTGCAATTAAAATATGAACCCATATGCATGCATTCACCATCATATAATAATATAATTCACATAAACATGCATATAATCATTAAATACCATAATAAATCAATTATGGCCCTCCCGGCCTCCTAATCAAGGTCCTAAACCTTATTAGGAAATTTGGGGCATTACAGAAGATCTAAAGATTTGATAAAAAAAAGTGTATGCTATGGTGTGAATTGAGCCTAAATGTAACTTTTTCATCTACCTCTAACCTTAGCCTTACATTACAAGCTTATAAAGACCTTTTGATTCTTGGTTATGTGTATTTATATTAGTGGAGAAAAATTGGTCAATGTCTATGGAGTGAATGTTCTTTCATGATAAATATTTTCTATGCAAGGGAGACACATATATATAAATGTTTGACATGCAAAGATTGATTTTGATACATCTAAGTGGGTAAGATTGATTGTGAATGAGGTTATAAAGATTGAATTTAAGTAGTGATTCACTCTAGGGTTGAAATTCTAATGAATATGGAATTTGAATTTACTCTAGCATTATATATTTGTGTGATTCTTTGAGACAAACATCACTTTCAACAAGACTATTGTTTAATTGAGTCTAGTTTATTTTGTTTGATGTTATTTTTTATTCTTAGTTAGTTTGATAAGGGACTGGCAAAGTTCAAGTGTGGGGTAAATTGATAAGTTCATTGATATATATATATATATTGCAAGTTCTTTCGTAGTTGGATGATGCCAATTTGGTGTTTTTAGAGATTTTAGCTTCATTTTGTAAGTTTTTGACGTTTAAACTAAATTGTAATTTTTGTTGATAACACTAATATTTTTTATGCAATTTTGGTTTAAGAACTTTATGGGCTACAAAAAGGAGTTGCAAGATGAATTTTGAGAAGTAATTCTAATGTGTTTTCAAGTCTCTAAGCATATATGGTGATGTTGCGGTGAATGAAGCTTGAGTAGGTACTTACAAAATCAAGAGAAGTGTAATTTGGAGTGTTGGTTGCGAATCAAAGAAGTGGTGGCCACAACATAATTACAAGGAATTGGAATTTTGGAACCCACATGTTTTGGTCGCGGTGAGTACTTCTTCGAGTAGCGGCCAAAATAAGAATTTTTAAGAGAAAATGTGCATTGGCCGCGACCACTACTTTTCCAAGCCACAAATCAAGGAGAAAGTTATCAAGAATTAGGCACATTGGCCGCGACAACCACTTTTCCAGGCTGCGGTCAGTCAACGTGATTTCAGTTTTTTATGTTACTTTTAATTAGATTTTTAAGAGGATTATAAAAGGTTTTATGGCTATGGTTTTCATAAGTTTTTTAATTATGAATTCTAGAGATTAGAAGAATAGAGGAGGGAAGGGGACAACAATCTTTCCTACATTTAACTAATTTTCTTTCTTCTTCTCTTTAAAACTCTTTAATTTCAATTATGATTATGTTTGTAATTATCGAGTGATCTTCTTTTAGGTTGAGGATTATTTCAAAGCCCAAAACATGAATTTTTGATTTTTAGTAATGAATGTTATTTCTTGATTTCTCCAATGTCAAATTGCTTCTATTCTTCTATGATTAATGCTATGGATTATGTGATATATTGTTAGATGACCAACTAATTAGGATGTTTCATTGTTCTACTATCATCTTAGAATTATTATTCATCTAATAGTTTAAGGTTTCAAGTGTATGTGATAATTAGCAATTGATAGTATTGTCATAGGTATTATTGATTGTGGTGAAGTTTAGAACCTAGGTTAAAAGAATTATATGCTAAATTGATTTATTGCTTAGATTAACCTATCTCCACATAAATTAATGTTATTCCTAGGTTAAATAGATTACAAGCTTTATGGATCGATTGCTTGGTATAAAGATTTAATTATTGAGTGCTTCGCCTTCATTAATTGTAATTGAGAGATTGGGGATAATTTAGTGCTTCAGTGTTATCTACGGGGTTAATAATTTAATTGGGAAATTAGAACAATGTTTATTATTGTTGGTCTTGAATGATTGTGGAGGGTGGAGAATGACTCTTCACTGTTTCTTTAAATAGTATTATCAACTCATTATTGCTTTTATGTTTAAGTTATTTAAATTTCAATTTGAAAAAAAAAATTCCGTCTATAATTTTCATTGTTAATTCTTGAATAATAATTTGGACGTAGTCCTCGTGAGTTTGACTTGTATTTTCTGTTATATTGATTAATTGGTTATACTGAAAAGAAAATAATAATTAAATTTTACATGGCACACGACACCCTTGATAGGGCTTCCCATTTCAGCTTTGTTGTTCAACTAGCTGGTTTTAGCACCACGCTGAATGACGGTTTTGGTGTCGCTCCGACAGGCTATGGAGGAGCTCCCACTTGATACAATGCTTTTAAGCCTGCATTCAGTCTGGAACTGCGGCTCCGGTCTAGTCCACGATGCCCAGCGAGACCCCCAGCTGGAGAAAGTGCGCGGAAAAGGCAAGGGCAAGAAGCCCAATAGAACTCAAGCGGCTCCCGACAGGAAGTACGCTCAACAATACTCCGAGTACACGGACCTGGTGGATAGTCGAGAGAATATTTTCATAGATGCTTAGTGGCATGTCCGCTACCGGAAATGACCACCTAAGCAGAGGGATAAGGAGAAAAATGATTCCATGAAGTTCTCCCAGTTTCACAAGCACAACACCAATTAGTGCAGACAACTTAGGGATGAGATCGAAAGTCTCATCAAACTACGACACCCCTACTAATATGCTAGGGCCGCCGCATGCCCATCCCTGGCTCCAGCCTAACTTCCTCCTTAGCAGGTGGTCGCTCAACCCCTGAGCCAGGTGCCCACAACCCCGCTACCACAAAAAGCCCATGGACCTCCCCCAGTGAACGGGAGGTGATATAGATTTTTCTACTTCAAGCGTACAATGTATTGTAATATAGTTTTTGTTCAAAGGATGTCGAACCCACAGGGAATAAATAGGTAATTCCACTAATTACTATACTTTTCAAGTCTATGAATTTAAATAGATAATTTGATAAGTAATTGAAACGATAAATGTATACACCTCAAGATGTCTGTGGGCACATAGAGAACAAGGGTTTGTAATTTAGAATCACAAGTTTATCTCAACACATGAGTACTTGGATTATGGCTTGAGAAAGGTTGGAATAATAAAAGAAGATGAGAATTTCATGTGTGACAATTTCTGAAACTTTTTCTGAATCACCACTCTTTATTTATCATTATTAGATAATATATATAGAGATATATATAACCCTATTATTCATAATAATAATAGTAATATAATAATACAATCATAATGATGATAGGAATTGATTTAGGTAATATCTAACTTACAAAATTTGAAAAAATATATTTTCAAATTACTAATTAATTAAATAAATAAAATAAAAATAATACTCATACTTTATTAGTATCATCCTACACGCATGGCACGGTCCCTGGACTATGTTATGCGTGTAGTAGTATTTCCTTTCAAGGAATACTACATTTTTCTTATTTTCTTTTTATTTATTTAATTAAATACATCCTCCCCACAAAATATGGTATTATCTTTATAAGGAAAAGATCACAACCTATCAAATTCTTGAATGACACTATGAGGAAAAAGAAAAATACTCATCCAGTAAGACCGAATTCCCAGCAAGACAGAGAAAATCAATTGAGTTCTCCCAGCAAAAGACAAGTGTCTACTCGCCCAAACATGGAGCCGAGTCTGAATCTTCTTAATAATCTCACCACAATCAGCTGCCTTCCATCTCGTAGGACGCAACGTAACACCCAAGTACTTCAAGGGAAAAGTACCCTCAACTATAGCAAAAGATCTCAGAATATTATTCTTCACTTCAGCTGACATACCTCCAAAGAACACTTGCGATTTATTCAGATTAGCAGGCAACCCAGAATACTGACTAAATCTGGAAAATCCATCAATTAAGAGTTGAACCGATCTAATATTTTCCTTGCAAACAAAATAAGATCATCCGCAAAACAAAGATTAAAAAGTTGCAAATGTTTACACATGGGATGAAATATAAACTCCCTATGCTAAGAAACAAGCCTTAGAAGCCGAGTAAGACACTCCATGACAAGCACAAACAGGAAAGGAGAAATCGGGTCTCCTTGTCTTAAACCTTTTCTCCCATCAAAACTCCCTTGTAATCTCCCATTCATAATGTGGGTATAAGATGTACCCGTCAAACATATCATTATCCACTGAATAAACCTTCTTGGAAAACAAAAAGCTGTCAGAATATCCTCCAAAAAAACCCAATCAAGAGAATCATAGGCCTTACTAGATAAATTTTTATCAAGCACCGGGGAGAAATATTCTTCCTAGTATAACCATAAAGCAAATCTTGAAGAATTAAAATGTTATGTGCAAGCAATCTATTCTTTATGAAAGCTCCTTTGTTTTGATTATGGAGAATCAAAGGCAATCGCAGCAAGTTCCATTGTTCTTCTTGGGCACAGGTTTGTCTTCCTAAGTCTATGGGTGGTTTAGGTTTTAAGGAGGGCCCTAAGTGGAACAAAATTTTACTGGCCAAATTTATTTGGGCTTTATCCTCTAAACAAGATGTGTTATGGGTAAAGTGGATAGACGAGCTTTATCTTAAAGGTCAATCTTTCTAGAATTATACATTAAAATCAGATGTTAGTTGGTATTGGCAAAAATTATGTTATCTGAAAGAGATGATTTCTGATTGTGAATGGTAAACTGAATTTGAAGGTTCTATATAGTTGTTGGCTTCAGAGGGACCCGGTCACTTTTGCTAAGGCTGTGTGGAGTAGACTTACTGTCCCTAAGAATCGATTTATATTATGGCAACCGGTCCTTGGTCATCTGCTGACTAGAGATAATTTGATGCATTGTCAGATTTTTGTTGCATCTTGCTTGTGTCCGGTTTATGAGAGAGTTGAGGAGACTCATAAGCGTTTGTTCTTTGATTGTATCTTCTCTCAACATGTTTTGGAGTTGATTAAAATCTGGCTAGGTCCTGTTATTTGGCCAAAGCAGTATGACGATTGGACGAATTGGTTGGAGGGGAAGCCTAAAGATTTAATGCAACGCATTGTTGTAGCCTCCTTGGCAGCTGCTGTCTACTGTATTTGGTGTAATAGAAATTCTTGTATTTTTTCTCATTGTTCTTTCTCAGCTCATCATATAGATTGTATGATTAAGTTGCGATTGAAAGCTAGATTACTTAGTATTTTGAGTCAAAAATTACTGGACAAGAATCGGTCTCTTGTTGAGTTTGTTAGGAAGTTGTAGGTTGGTGTCTTGGTAGCTCTGTTTTTGAGCTTTTGGCTGTAATTTTGTGTTAAGCAATATATTCTTTTTTCGGATAAAAAAAAAAAAAGATCACAACACTATTTCAAAATTTAAATTTTAAATTCAAAATTCAAAATTCAAATTGATTATCATCATCTTTTAAAAATTAATAAATTAAAACTATTTTGATTTACCAATTTTATTTTCTCCCACTCAAATAAAATAATTAATTTCAAAAATTAATTTTATTTATTTATATATATTTCGAAATTCTATATTAAATAAATAAATATTTTTTCAAAAATTTAATAATTAATTATTTAACCTCAATTATCATATAATTGTATACTTGACCCAAAGAATAAAATTCTTCTCAAATTTCCAAATTACAGTTTTACTCTTGTATCAATTCTTACCTTGATATGGTGTTGGTAGAGCCACCATGGAGACCTATGGACCTATAATATCAAGCTCCAATAAATATTGGATTATTAATCAAATCTCTATCATTAAATAATCATATTTATTAATCTCATGATTACTCCACTATAAATATGAGATCAAACTCTTGATAATTATAGATATATAATTACAGAGTTCCTTATTAAAGAATAAAGTGTCCTTTGATATAATCATTACATACAATGTTAATCCTCTATTAATGGTTCATAATTAAAAGGAGAATAAAATTATCGTTTTACCCTCTTAACTATATCTAGTTCCTAGTGTACCATTGACTTTACTAGTGAAGGTTGTGTCACAACAAGTTTGCGACGTAAGCGCAAGTAACCTTTTCAGTTCCAAAAGTCAACCCAATAGGGAACCATTATTCAATCTATAAGAAGGTATAGATGCCACATCTGTTAAACTATATCCCCAACCATATATTTCATTGAGTCACCAAAACAATTGTTCTTAGCTTGATCATTCTGACAAACCTTAACACATGAATCAAAGGATCATATGACATATAGATGAGTTCATAGTAACCTCTGGATTAAGATAATCATTTGATGTGTTTGATTAATACTACAAAATAATGTTTTAACAAGTATTAGCAAATCACATCTCATCTAGTTCTATGTATCACTATATATAAAGTACCTTCACTAAAGTGTCCTACTACACTAGTGACCCGGATCTAGGTGACTTGTATTCATAATACTAGTGAACCGTACAAGCAATAATTAATCTAAAGATTCCATAATGTTTTTTTACTGCGAACGGTTTCAAGTTCATTATCTTAATCTTGATCCTCTCATACCAATATGAGATTAAGACCACATGGAAAAACTTTGGAATTTTATGATATTTACTTAATATTATCAACATAATATTAGACATAGTCGATATATATAATAATTCATTTCAATTATTTACTTCATTTAAAACATTTGTTAGCTACAATTACTTTAAGGGCACTATTCCCAACAAAGTCGTCCAGAAGACGGAGTCCTTAGTGAGGCTCCTCAAGTGGGCCGTCAAACTAAGTCAGTTTGACATTACTTTTCACCTGATCACTGCCATCAAGGGACAAGTACTAGTGGACTTCATTGTCGAGTGTACAGGTACGCATGAGTGACCCGGCAACGCCCGGTGGTCAGCCCCACGTGGAAGTTGTATGTAGATGGGTCCTCTAATGAGAACGGAGTAGGATCATGCCTAATCTTGGTATCCCCTAAAGGGCACAATGTTCACAGTGCCCTAAGGTTTAGGTTTTACACCTCAAATAACGAGGCTGAGTATGAGGCTTTCATTGATGGACTTCGAGTGGCCCTAGAGCTCAAGGCCGAGGGGCTTAAGATCTTTAAAGATTCTTAGCTCATAGTAAATAAGGTCCTCGGAGAGTATCAGGCCCACTTGCTTAGCCAAGGCCTAGGAAATGCTACATAGTTTAAAAAAGTTTTCCATCTAACAAGTGCCAAGGGAAGAAAATTCTAATGCTGATGCCCTGGAAAAGTTTGCTTCCACGAAGGACGCTGGGTTGACTAATGTGGTCCCCATTGACTACTTGGTTGCTTGAAGCATCTCAGGCAACAAGGAGGTTGAAGCAGTCCAACCTCATGACAGATGGATGGAGCCTATTGTGAAGTACCTAGTCTCTAAAGAGTTGTTGCAGGACTAGAAAGTATCTTGAAATCTGCTTTACCAAGTCCCTCGGTATGTTATAAGGGAGAGCAAGTTGTACAGGCGAGGATATTCGATGCCTTTTCTTTGTTGTGTGTCCAAGACAGAAGCCAGCCTTATACGTTGAGAAGTACATGAAGGCCTTTACGGGGACCACGTTGGGGGAAGAGCCTCGCCAAGAAAATCTTGAAGCAAGGACACGTTTGACCCACTTTGAATAGTATTACAATGAGCTACGTCAGGAAGTGCGAAAAGTGTCAACGTTTTACCAACATACCTCAAGCTCTTCCAACTGAGCTCACCCAAATAACAAGTCCTTGGCCCTTCACAGTTTGGGGGATTGACCTTATCGGGTCCTTGCCCACCAGAAAAGGGGGAGTGAAGTACGCTTTTGTGGCGGTCGACTACTTCACGAACTGTGTCGAAGTCAAACCTATCGCTAAAATCACTTCCAAGAAGGGGCTAGACTTCGTCATTAAGAACATCATTTGCTGCTACACGCTCCTGAGAAAGATAGTCTCCGACAATGGCCTGCAATTCGACAATGAGTTGTTCATAAACTTCTGTCAAAGGCATGGAGTTAAGAAGATCTTTTCTTCCGTAGCCTACCCACAAGAAAATTGATAGGTGGAAGCTATCAACAAGATGAATAAAGCCACCCTAAAGAAGAGGTTGGAGCAGGCGAAGAGAACCTGGCCTGACGAGCGACCTAAGGCATTGTGGATTTAATGCACCACTACTAGGACCTCCACCGGTCATTCCCCATTCTCCATGGCCTATGGATATGAAGCCATGCTCCCAGTCGAGGCGGAAATTTCATCCCACTGACGAGATACATACTATCTGACCACAAACCAAGCTTTAATCCGAGAGTCTCTGAACCTTATGGAGAAGCTTTGTGAAGCTTCCCAGTTTTGAGTAGTGTCCTACCAACAAAAGGTGGCCAAATATTTCAACTCTAAAGTGAAGGATAGGAAATTCAGGGTCAGAGATTTGGTGTTGCGATGATTCTTTGTAGCCACCCGAGATCCTGGTGCTGGAGTATTGGGCCTCAATTTGGAAGGCAAGTATCAAGTTTAGAGCATCGTGTGTCAAGGGACATACAAACTAGCCCGACTTGGTGGGGAGTTAGGGCCCCACACGTGGAATGTCGAGCACCATCCCTGGTATTACCATGTAATATAAGTAGTTTATTTTCTATGTTTTGTAGTCATTTTGTAACCTCCGAGAACAATTAATGGAAATTGTTTGTGCAAAACACGATAGAATTTTAATGTAGTAATTTTGCTTCCCAAGGTGTACCTGCTTGCTGGTGTGGACAAGTGAATGCAAACAAGTCTCTGATCATTTGGGGGGCATAGCTTGGTCTTCTCGCAGAATAGCAGGCTCGCGGAGCATAACCTAGGAAGCTAAGCTTATCATGAAAGGAGCAAGCCTAGTGTCATTGCTGGCGTAAGCAAACTAAAAATATAAGTAACTTATGGGCGGAGAAATTGAGTTGTGTCCTGAGGACCAACTACAGGTTCCCAGCTTCCAATAGGCGAATGGACCCTCGAGTCATTTATACTCAAGGGGCAACTTTGTTCAGTGTAACCTCTCAAGGATTGTGTGCTCCAATAGTAACACAAAAAGTACCCTAGGAAACTAAGCTCGTCATGAGCGGAGCTAGCCTAATGTCACAACCTAGGGATTTAACCCTAGTACATTTTAAGATCCATGACCTAGGAAACTAAGCTTGTTATGAATAGAGTAAGCCAAGTGTCACAGGATACCAAAAATAAAAAACATGGGCAACAAACCATAGCGTTGAAAAAATTAACGTACCATGAAAATCAACTTAATGTTATCTCTCAAGGACCATGCGCCTAAGGAGCACTAAGCAGTACCTAAATAACGAAAAGTGAATGGAAGCCTGAGCCAACGGTACTCAGGCGTAAGCTTTAAGTTACCAAAAACTTGACTACACGTACTCGCAGAGCAGGACCTAAGAACCTAAGCTTGTCATGAGAGGAGTAAGCCTAGTGTCAAAACTTACGAGAAAAAAGCAACCCAGTAAAACCTAGCGTTGGGAAAACCTAAAAAAGCCCACTTAATAGGTGAACTTGAGTGACCTCTCGAGGACAGCTTCCAAGGAGTAGTAACCAGTTCTCATACCCCGAGTCCCCTATACTCTGGCGCAAGTGCAAGTCATCAAAAACTTGGCCACAAGGCCTGCCCTAGGAGGGCGTAGAACTTGGCCCACGTCCTGTAGACTGTGAGCTGAAGAGTGGCAACATGTTTCCAATTCAAAAAAATTTAGCAATCTATTCTTGGGAGCGAAGCCGTAAAAATGACCTAATGTACCTTCCCGAGGACTACGCTCCTAGGGAGTAACACTCTGTCTTTGAACACTAAGTAAAATTGACCTCCTAAGACACGAGGTATTGGAACTAGGGTGTATGAACATGGTGAGTTCTCCCATTTGACAATGCACTAAAGCTACTCCCGAGGACCGTGAGCCTAGGAAGCAATGTTAAGTGCTTAAACTCAACATAATACTAGGTGAGTCGACAAGAGTCGAGTTGCCAAAACTTGAGCACAAGTCCCTAGTTGAACAAACTAGGGCAATAAAGTCCTAAGTCTCAAAGACTAAGGTCCACGAGTAGTGCAAGCATTAAGGTGTAAAATTCTCATGGCGTTAAGTTACGTTGAGTTACACATTAAAACCTTGTCGAATTTGTAAGACAAAATTGCACAATTACTAAATGCTAAAAATGTGTCGAGTGATAAGCAATGAAGGCAAAGGAATATTGTAAGGAAAAACTATTCACAAAGATATAATGGCAAAATATTTACAACTGTACTCGAGTGCTCGAGTGATAAACTTGTTTGTACCCCAAAAGTGAATGGCATGCAGGCCTATCAGAAGTAAAAATATAAAAATTACAAGGGCTTACTCAGGACAGCATGGACCTCAGGAGCCCTAGCTGTTTTCATGATCTCTCACGCCTTGGCTTCTCTAGCCTCGTTCATAGGATCGATACCAGGATCGACCTGAGAAGGCACCTACACCCTATGACATTTTTCTTGAATAAATTAGCACATGCCCATGTTGTCTGCAAAAGTAAATGATCCGGTTAGTACTCTGGTGGAAGAAAAGATAGACAAATAATAAAAAAGGATACAAGATGGAAAATGCATGCAAGAAATTGACAAAAGCATAGATTCTCCTTGGGAGCCCCACTGCTATAAGGCTCCCCTAGGTGAATAATGGAGTTGGCAAATTTTCAGATGAGTCGGCCCATCACTTGCATGGTGTGTGTCTCGTATTGAACAAAACACCCTACAAGCATGGATGTCACCTCGTCTAGAGGCAAGAATCCTAGAAGGTTAAGTATTCTCTTCGATTTTCAAAGGAGGACATTGATTAAATCTTTGTAGTCTTGGAACTCCTACTCCATCAATTGACACTCTGAGACCTGCCTGCACTTGAGGAGTGATGGTTAAACCCATATATGGTTAGGACTAACTCCCTCCCCTACATCCCCGCCTCGAGCTCTGCCTTGAGCTCCTCATCGTCTTGGGCCTCAGTAGCAGCTTAGACAACAACCACTGTCTCCACGTGCTCCTCGTGCATCGTCTAGTTGTATAGCTTGTGCCACCACATACTATGTGTGAATTCTGGCATCCGCCAAGGATTTTTTCGAGTCGCGGAAGCTGGACAGGCTCACAAAGCTTATCTGCTGACCCTCATTGAGAAGCCCATACTGAAGGGCTCACATGACGAGAAAGGCGAGACCCATCTCCTCGTCTTGGAGGGTTGGAATTTTTTGGAATCTCTCATGGTAGGCATCCAAGTGAGGAGTGAATCGGAAGGAAACCACAAATGAATCAACTCCTAAGGACCAGCTACAAGTGGAGGACAATGTATCAAAAATAGTTTGAGGAGAAACTTACCAACTATGGTGAAGTCCAAGAGTAGTGTCGGATTAATCCGCGTGAAAAAACCACTTGTCCAGAAAAAATGGTCTTTGTAGCCCCACGCGTGGCTCTCGTTGCTGCTCGGAGCTTTATAGGACATGCCCGGGCATGTATACTTCATCAAAGTATAATACTTGTTGCAATTTTTCCTCTTTGGGCAGGCTTAGAAGCTGTTTACGTACATAAACTCAGCTAGAGAAGGGGAAGGCCAATTCTTCCTCATGTACAGAATAAGGAGCCCTACTAGCACCCGATATCCATTTGGGGATAGATGGAGGGGCCTATGCCGACAAACTTTAGGAAGTCCTCATAGTATTGGTGGAGCACTAGCGAGCTCCCGCCTGGAGGTGAGAAGCTCTCCTAGCTCCGAATCCATGGACGCTCTCATGCGCCCTTTCATTCTGTCGGAACAAGTGCACCAACATGTCCCGTGTGTCCACTCCGTAGTGGTAGAAGATCTTGTTAAGAGCTCCCTAGTGTCTCAGCATCCTTGGGAGCTCGTCCGCCTTGAATTCTTCGGTGGTGTAGGTGATGTCCCCTGGCTCCGAGATACCAACTTGAATAGGCTTCTTCGCCGCAGGAGTGTTGTCTTCCCTCACCATGAGGGCACTACTCTAATCCACAACCACTTGCTTCTTATTTTCGGGAAGTCATCCCACATCTCAAGCCATCTCCAATATCTCATGGTCGAAGTAATAGAATCTTCATTGGTGGAGGTGGTGTAGCTCTTTGGACATCTGAAACAAAACTAAGCAGTTAGCGCCTTGACCAGAAGAAAGATAGATCACAACAAGAAACCCTATTACTATTGCTCAGGGAGTCGAAGAGGAAGAATTCTAAGAGATTGGAATGTCCTTAGAACCAACAAATTGGTGCCAGGGGACACCACCGAAGCTCATGAATTTCGCTAGAATTTGGAAATTTTCAAGATTCCGATCGAATGTCTAGAGATGCGGTGAAATGCATGAATTGCGGAATAGGCCATTTTGACCTTTTTAAACGTAAAATAGGCTCAAAATAAATAAAAATTGGTCGAAAAGACCTTTAAATGCTATAAACATCCAAACCCTAAGCATGCAACTAAACACTCAACAAAACAGAACCTAAAAAAAGAATGGTCGGAGCCCCAACTGCGAACCCAGCTAGGGCTGGAGCCCCACCTGCGCCATAAAACCATGGAAAATACAAATTAGATGAAGATATTTTCCCCATCGCTAGCATTCGTGGAGCCCAGAGCATTCTACCCAGGCGCGATGTGATAGATCGCCAGCATCACAGGGACTCTGGCCAGCGGGCAAACAGGAGAAATGTCTCTGCCAACCGAGGACAAGGGATCCGTGTCTCGGTTAACAAAAAATATGTCGACTATGAGGGGGAAACAAAAGTAGGATACCCTTAAGATAGTGGTCGCCACCAAGCCCAACCTGACCTGCAAGATGACTTGAATGCTTGCAAGGGCATGATAGCTCGTGAGGACAATCCTAGGATACAACAACAATTTCATAGTCCTCTAGGTCTTGGAGTTTTATCCTCAGCCTAGAGAGAGCGCTAGGAGTCAATTATTGTAGGCTTGGGCAACCATAAGATAGTCTGACAACTTTATGGGTGCCTCGAATAGTGACGTCGAGTTCGTACACTCGATAATTGGCATTTCTCACAACGTCGCCTGACACAAAATCCATGGCTATGTCTTCCCACTTCCATTCTGGGATACTAAGCAGTTGAAATAAGCCTGCAGGCCGTTGATGTTCTGCTTTCACTTGCTGACATACGAAGCATTTAGACACATATTCCTCTACATCTTTCTTCATTCCTGGGCACCAATACAATGCCTTAAGGTCGTGAGTCATATTGGTCGAATTTGGGTGAACTGAGTATGGGATATTGTGCACTTCTTGTAAAATCTTCATCTTAATTTCAAGATCATTCGACACCCATACTCGGTCCTTAAATCTCAAGAACCCCTGTCCTGATATAGAGAAATCTGTGGCCTTGCCTTCTTTGACTGCGCCAGATTTTCAATGCGAAGACCACCGATGCCAACTCCATATCGTGCGTTGGATAGCATTGCTCGTACTCCTTCAGTTTCCTTGAGGCGTAGGCTATTACTTTTTCATTCTGCATCAGCACAAAACCCAAACCTTGCTTCAATGCATCACAGTAGATTACAAACTTATCGTTGGGTGTCGGTACACAAAGTACTGGTGCTGAGGATAACTTATCCTTAAGCAACTGGAAGATCTCTTCACATTTGTCCGTCCAGTTGTACTTCTGTTGTTTCTGGGTCAGGTTGGTAAGCGGAGTGGCTATCCTAGAAAATCCTTCTACAAACCTCCGATAATAGCCTGCTAGCCCCAGAAAACTTCTAACCTCTGACGCATTCTTAGGTCTTGGCCAATCCTTTACGGCCTCTACCTTAACTGGGTCTACTGCAACTCCATCCTTGGATACTATGTGGCCGAGGAACACTATTTGTGAAAGCCAAAATTCACACTTCTTGAACTTGGCATAAATTTGATGCTCTTTCATTCGCAACATGGTCATTCTTAAATGTTCCACGTGCTCGGCTTCATCCATGGAGTACACCAAAATATCATCAATGAACACTACGATAATTTGTCCAAGTAATCCTTGAAGACCCTATTCATTAAATCCATAAATGCGGCTGGAGCATTGGTAATACCAAAAGACATAACTAGAAACTCGTAATGTCCATATCGAGTTCTAAAAGTTGTCTTCGGAATATCCTCTTCCCGTACCTTGCGCTGATGATACCCAAACCGTAAATCAATCTTAGAAAACACGGTCACTCCTCAGAGTTGATCAAACAAGTCGCCAATCCGGGGCTACGGGTACTTATTCATAATTGTCACCTTATTAAGCTTGCGGTAATATATACACATTCGCATGCTTCCGTCCTTTTTCACAAATAGAACCGGTGCTCCCCATGGCGAATTGCTCGGTCTAATGAAACCCAAGTCTAAGAGTGCTTGTAGCTCTGTCTTTCACTCCTTGAGTTTGGTAGGTGCCATACAGTATGGTGCCTTTGAGAAAGGCTCGGTGCTCGGTACTAATTCAATTGTGAAGTCAATTTTCCTAGACGGCGGCAACCCTAGTAAGTCATCAAGAAATACTTCTAGAAATTCTTTTATGATGCGGACGTCACCAACCTTTAGTGGTGTTTCCTTTACCACATCTGTGACACTGGCTAACAATGTGTGACATCCTTTTTCTATCATCCTCTGAGCTTTGAGAGATGAAATAAGCAGTGTTCATAGTCCTGAAACCTTTCCTATAAAGCATAGTCTATGACCGTCAGGAGTTTCGAACATCACTTGCTTGCATCTGTAGTCGATGGTTGTGCCATGCCTTGCTATGCAATCCATGCTTAGTATCACGTCAAAGTCTTTGATATCTAACTCTATCAGGTATCCTTCTAGTTCTACATCTTCGATTTTGATCGGTACGTCTCATACTATTCGTGATGATAGGACTACTTTGCTAGAAGGCAATTCTGTCACAAACCTAGTTCTAAATCTTTCACAAGGTTTGTCTAATTTCTCTATCATTCCTAACGAGATATTCGAGTGTGTTGCTCCAGAATCAAATAATATTGAACATATATTATTGAGGATAGGAATCTGACATGTGACCACTTTATTACTAGCTTCATCTTCTCCTTGGGTCAAGGCAAAGACTCTGGTAGGAACCATATTGTTGTCCCTTTTCTCATCTTGCTTGAGTTGTGGAATTTTTTTCTTCTGATGACCTTCCTCACCACAATTTTAACATCCCTTTAGTGTTTGCACGACACTCCCCAGGATATTTCTTTTGGCACTTAGAGCACTGTGGGTATTCTACATAACCCGACCTATTACCCCCATTGTTTGTCCGTGCTCTTTTTTCATTGTCGGATTGCTTGTTGTCAGGATGCCTTCTCTTCTGGCCATTATTGTTGCTATGTTGATGGTTTTTGTTGTGGTTCCGACCATTCTGAGGTTGATTCTGCTGTTTAGGTTATGGCTTGCTGGCCTCCTCTTTACTGACATTTGCCTGAAGTCTTTCTACTTCTATAGTTGTATCTACAACATCAGCATAAGAAGTGGTTCCATGAGTTGTTAGCTTGACTCCTAGCTCAATCTTTGGTCTAAGTCCTCTAATGAACTTGGTGACCCTGAAAAAGTCTGTTGGAACCAACTCTGGTGCAAACTTGGCTAGTCGGTCCAACTGATGAGCATACTCTACTACTGATAAGTTTCCCTGCTTCAGACTGGTAAACTCTTCTACCCTCGTAGCAATGCCTGCCAAGTTATAATACTTCTTGTGAAAGAGCTCCACAAATCTAGTCCATGTCCTGGTGGCGACGTCGTTAGTCTATTGTACTAAGTCCCACCATATTCTAGCATTCTTCTTTAGAAGATAAGAAACGCAGGATATACGATCCGTGTTATCGAGATTCATGTGTACAAGGATCGTCTCTACATCCTTAGCCATTCTTCCGCCTCGAAGGGGTCCGTTGTCCCTTCAAAGTTTGGAGCGTATTGCTTATGAAGCCATTCATAGATTGGCTCCATGTACTGAGCTGGATAGGGTGCATAGTTCGCCATTGGCCATCCCCCATAAAGACCTACTTGTTACGGTGCTTAAGCCATTTGCTGAGGTTGCGACTGCAGCTGAGGCTGAGTCTGAGGCTGCGGCTAAGCATGTCATTGTTGTTGCTGTAGTAGTTCTTCCACTTGTTGCCGTAGTTAGACAATTTCAGCGGTGTTGTCAACCAGAGGCGGCGGTGCACTTCTGTTAGCGGTAGCATTGGTAGCACGCGCTCCCCTTCTTCAAACTAGAGTGGCTTCACTATTCTCATGGGCGGCGCTGGAGGCATTGGTGTTTGTGCGTGCAGACCTTCTGAGCGACATCTTTAGCAGAGTTCCAATAGTCGAGAAAAACATGTTAGAACATACCCTAATAGGCTCTAAGGCAAAAACTTAATCTAAGCAAACATAACTCGGACCTATTAGTTATGATTTCTTATGAAAAATTATATAATCCTTCTTTATAATTAGGGTGAGTTTCTATACTTAGAAAGTTAAGCCATCTTTATTATTTTCTAAGTCTGTTTCTAATCATCCTATACAACTTAATTCTCAGGCTCTAAACTCGTCGTTGTCCCAAAGTTAACCATATTGAGGGAGGGCTGGGATCAGTAAAATCGTTCCCAATATTATGGCCCCCTAACTCTCAATATAGAACCCGTTCCATTGATTTGTTTCCTCCCTCACCAAACTTGGTCATTATTCATTAAATTTATTATTTAATATGATTGTAAAAAAATCAAACTCATACATGTCATTCAAAAATAACAATAATATTCATTTGGAAAAAGGTTTTCACTAAATATAATCATAAATGTAATATAAATAAAGAAATAAACTAACATCACTAGGGTGAATCTAAAAATTAGGATCTTCTACATCTGACCCTTCATCTAACATATCATCATCTATCTCTTCATAATCATCATTACCTTGAGCCTCAAAATTTCCTCAGGGAAGATTCATGAAGATTCTATGTTTTTGCTCATGTGTGAATTGAAATTCCAACTTAGAGGTGAACCTAAGTATGAGAACATAATTTCTCATGGCTACCGGTAAATCATCTTCATCATCTATAGTCTCCCATATTTCTTCTAATGTTGAAATTATAGAAGGAAAATCTTTAAAAAGCCTAATTACTAAGACATATTGCTCTGTAGCTCTCATCATAACTTGCTTAGTAGTTTGGAGGTGAACTATCTCCTTGTGGAATAAAATCAATCTCTGAGTGATTCTTTCTAACACTCCTATGGTATTCCTTGGCTCTTTACTCCTTTTTAATGCCTTAATGGCTCAGATATCCTCATAGGTCAAGGATCCATCCATTCTTAACTGAAAACATAAGGGCTAAAACGTTAGCTATAAACATAAACATAAACACTTACATTGGCTGTTAGATTTGGAACTTGTGCGTGTGTATGAAGGAGAACTTCATGCATATGAACCGTTGTTCTGATACCAACTGTAATGACCCAACTATTTCTAAGACCTTGGATCATTAAAACTATTAGACATAGCTACTATTTTGCGAACATACATAGGAAATAACATAACTTTATTTAAAAGTCCAAAATAAATATTGTGCAAAATACAAAGTAACATATGAAATATAAAATATGATATGGGTACCCATTGTTATAAAATATAAACTTTAATTGTTTGAAATACTAATTTCGGAATTACATCAAAACATAATTTAAAAGACTAAATATGACATCATCCTCGATCGACACGCAATCCATTCCATCCACTCATCCTTAACACACAAGCCAAGCTGCCATGAATCTTTTCGCCTTCCATAATCATTTTCTGGCATCATGCTAAAAATAAAGGAGTGAGCCTAATGCCCAGCAAGGAAAATCTACTAACAACATATATCATAAACATAAGACTTAATCATAAACATATACTACAAAACATATGACTATAAAAACATATATCATATAGGACTACAACATCAATGGCCATTAACTCATTAACATGGCATGTGATAAGCCATCTAGGTGCTCTGTCTACTAATCGATGTAGGTTAGATCACATGGTAGTATATGATAACCCATCTAGGTCCTCTGTCTACTAATCGAGGTAGGGTAAACCATAACTCTAAACCATGAAAATAATAAAAATTCTTGGGGTTTGCTATGTGAGCAACTATAAGCCCCAAGCAACATAACAAATATTGGGGTTTGTTACCTAAGCAACTATAAGCCCCAAATGACTACAAGAAATATTTATACATATATCATAGCATAAAACATATCATAACATAAACATATAAGCACATAAAATCTATCCTATTTTCCTTACCAAAAACTGGGATACGAAGACAAGAATGGGATTGGAACACTCCTAGAAACCAATAGTAAGAATGGTGAGTTTCTAAAGAAAAAAGATGAAAAGAAAACTAAACCATCAAATAAGAAACTTATCAAGAAGAACCTTAAGTTTTCAAGAAACTTAAACACCTAACCAAGAATCATAAACAAGAGTTAGGATCTGAAAAGAAACTAAAGAACCGTAAAGAATTGAACTTAAGGATAAGAATACCTTGAATGATCTTATGAATTCATCTAAACCTTGATACCGAAATCTCACTATATCTCACTTCCCAAGTGTTTAGAAAAGCTTAGAATGAATAAGCTTTTTAACCTAAAAACCCAAGTGTATCTCTCTATAATAACACTAGCAACTTGGAGGCTCTGAACAAATGTTTGAAGAATGAAGAAAATGGCTGAGTACTAGGTCCTATTTATAGAGTTCAAGGAGTGAAACTAACCCCTTTTAATTTGAATAAATCAATGAATATAAAATTAAAAAGATTTGAATTTTCGTTCAACAAGCACCCAGAATTCGGTCAAAATAGTTCAAAGGCAAGTCCAAGTGGTTAAGGTTGTTTTTAAATTTAAAAATGCGCAAGATTCAAAAAGACACTCCCAGAGGCGATATATCACCTACCACTACTAGAAATATAGGCTTTTACTTCGTTTTTTACACATAGAATATAAAAGAACTGAAGTAAAAGCCTTTCAATGGGTTTTTACTTCGCTTTTGGGAATGGTAGTATATAAAAAAAAGGCTATTACTTCGGTTTCTTAAAAAAATGAAGTTAAAATAGAAAATAGACTAGGGCCATGTTTGGTTTGCACACTATATCGGGGCTTTTTACTTCGGTTTTTATGAAAAAACCGAAGCGAAAAGTGGAGCAACCAAACGTGGCCCTGAAGGCTTTTACTTCGGTTCTTATACAAAAACCGAAGTAGAAAGTACCCTTTCTACATCGGTTTTTATATAAGAACCGAAGTAAAAGAGTTTTAATACCCTTAATATATAGCTCCCACGTCTCATTCGTCTCTCTGAAGCAAAAATCCCAAACGCCAAACCCAGAAAACCTCCATTGTTGTCGTACTCCCACGAGGGTTTCACAAAATATACCATTTTTTATGTTTTTTTTACCATTTGAAACCATTTTTCTTACTTAAAAACAGAAATATTAGTTCCATTTTTATTTTTGAGGAAGAAAATAAAGACTTTGGGTGTGGGTATTTTTAGGGTTCGAAAATGGGTATTGTTATTGGACTTTGGCTGGTTTTCTTACATTAAAATAAGTTCTTGAGCTTCAAAAAAGGTATGAATCACTAAATCTTTGTTTGTATGATTTTTTTTTTATTTTCTATAATATTTTCAAATTTTTTTCTTATAGATATAATGTGTTTATTATATATAGGTTTTAGAGTTGCTAATATTGATTTAGAGGTTATTTTGAGCATCAAAGAAGGTTTGTTACCATAAAACTTTGTTTGTGTTAATTTTTTTATATTATTTCGAATTTAATACTTGTTTTTTAGTATATTTGTGTTATATTTTTTTAATTTATTTTGTTATTTTATATAATGTTATTAATTATATATATATATTAGTAAAATTTAAAAATTGTTGTGACTTGCTATTTAAATTTCTAAACATAGCTTCAATAAGTAATGTTGTTGCCAATGTTAGAACTTGAAATGTTTGGATTATTAGTGACATTTGTTTTTTGTTTTCTATAACTAGCTAGCTTGATATGTTGTTTGATGATTATGTAGCTAGTTTAATTAATTATGTAATTGATTTTTATTTGTTTTTGTTTGAGCTTTTTAGTAGGGTTGTTGATTTAGTTGCCAATTCGGTATTGATTTTGGGTGACTTCAAGAGTAATATTGGAGGTGAGTAATCTTTAAATTTTATTTATTACTATTGCAATATTTATTTATAAAATTAGACTTAAATCTTGCATGCTTTACTTTAGTGAAGTAGGTTCTGGGAAATTTGTTATTGGCGGTGATATAAGGATGAAATTATGTATGTTGATTTTGTGTTTGTTTGTGTTGAATTTATATATAATTATAAAATTGGGATATGCTACAAAAACAAAGGAAACTCTGCCAATTTTTTATAGATTTTATTAATTGTTTTTCTTTTTCAATTTGCACACTATGTCAATATATTTTGTGTGTTATTTACAGATTTTTAAATTTTTGGAGATGTTAAAATGCAGTTGTTATGCTGCCGAAATTTTGTTAGACTTAGGAAAATTTAATAATTAAACTTCAATTATGTTAGATGTCCTAGAAAAAAGAACTAGGAGTGGAAGATGTAGATGGATATGAAATTTAGATAAGAGCGCAAGAAACGAAGAAGACTCTTGTCGAAGATAATTTGGACAAAAAAATTGAAGAAAGAGATGCAAGTGTTTTAAAGCAAAGTAAGAAATTTTTTTAAGTGTTGTTACAAGTTACTAATTTAATCTATCATTGGTTTGTTTCGTAGAATGAACTAAATGACAAAGTTACTAGTAGTCAAATTTTCGCCAAGGGTCGGGAGGACATCTTGCCAATCCAACAAGAATAGTTAAGTCGATTGATGACTTAAATTTATTAGAAAGAATATTTTGTTTATACATACCTTTAGTTTTATGTGAATGTATATATAAATGTTTAGGTTATTTTACTTAATTACAATTATGTGAATGTATATATGAATGATTAGGTTATTCTACTTAACAATTATGTGAATGTATAAATATTTAATTTTATAAGAATTTTAATTCTATGTGTATAAATTTTGTGATTTTTATTTCTGTTATAATTAAATGAAAATAAACCAATTCCAATTGTAAAAATATATATAACTATAAATTCATATAATTAGACTATTTAAAATAATTAGGGCAAAAAAAAAAGAAAAAAATATAATTGGGCCATTTAAAAATAATTAGAAATAATTATTAAAAAAAATGGGGTGGGGGGGTTTCTACTTCGGTTATTATGTAAAAACCGAAGTAGAAAGTGGGGTTTCTACTTCGGTTTTTAGATAATAACCGAATTAGAAAGTGGGGATTCTACTTCGGTTATTATGTAAAAACTGAAGTAGAAACCCCACTTTCTACTTCGGTTTTTACATAATAACCGAAGTAGAAAGTGCCCAACAAGGAAGCATACCCCACTTTCTACTTCGGTTATTATGTAAAAACCGAAGTAGAATCCCCACTTTCTACTTCGGTTTTCACATAATAACCGAAGTAGAAAGCCTATTTTTCACTTCAGTTTTTAACTATTTTTTACTTCGCTCCGAACTACTGCGGTTGCGAATTTTAGCGAAAACCGAAGTAAATCCAGCTTAAAAACCGAAGTAAAAGCCCTTTTTTCTTGTTGTGTACACTGGGAGATATTTCGGCTGGACCATTTTCTTGAGCCTCGTTCGAACGTTTGTGCAAAGTCGACATGTTTTCTGTATCTTCCGTAGGTGATATATCGGCCCCTATAGCTGCGATATATCGGCATACGTTGATATATCAAACATGTATTTCCACTTTTTCAACATATTTTAAATTGTCTAAACATTTTTACTGTGTCATAATACCATCCTAACTGCTACTGGATGGTTCTAGAGCATCTAGATCTTTCTTTTAATTAAACTATTCATCAAAATACTTAAGTCCTTAATAAACATGCATATGACAAGTGTCATGCTCTTAATGGTTCTTTGTAAACCTTAGGTTATAATGAATAATATTTCTATAATCAGCTATATTAACCAAACCATAGGTTAAATTTATAAAATCCATAATTGTTTCTATGAGTGTCTAACTAAGTCCCGGCTTGAACCAAAATCCACGGAATCTAACATACTACAAACTAATACTAACTACTACTGCTATCTAGCTAGCTAAGTAAATATTTTGGGAAACTACAAAAATATTCACCTATTTCCTGAAAATTCGGTCGGTCAACCCCCGGCTGAATCAGATCAGGGGATCTAAATCTTTCCTCTCCAATAGAAGGGGATATAACCACTAACGCCAAAGGACCCCACTTGGCGGGCACGAGTAATGGGGCCCAGAAAAGGTACATACAGGGGATAAAAATCCACAATTCTTTTGAATTCATTCCAGAGAAAATGTTATCAAAACAACAGCGGTTGGAGAAACAACAAATCATTTTCACGAAAGAGGAGACTAGCCACGTCCAGTTCCTGCATAATGATATGTGATAACCGTTCAGCTCGCTAATGAAAGAGCACGGAGGATATTGGGTGATAGTGGGAGCTCGGTAAACGTGCTATTCAGGTCTACCCTATTGAAGATGAGGTTGATTGTAGCTGATCTTAAGGCAACCTGGATGACCCTATACAAATTCTCAGGAGAAGGAACAATAGCCATAGGTATGATCGGACTTGTAGTTACACTAGGGGATTTTGCGCGAGTTGTTGCTAAAATTCTTCAGTTCATCGTAATCGATTTTCTAGCCGCATACAACGCAATTTTGGGATAACCCGTGCTGATGACTTTTGAGGCTATCACCTCAGTTTGACATCTAGTGATGAAGTTCCCCTCGACCTCAGGTAAATGTACTATAAGAGGAGATCATCGCTGCCAGAGAATGTGATAGCATTGGTTTTAAGGGAAAATTACAACCCAAATAGCAAGAGATGGTCATTGTTGAAGGGAATGAGGAGCCTACGGTAATGGAAATTGCCAATGGGGTGGAAGAACCTCAAGCAGGAGGTAACAAGGTCTCCCAAGAAGATGACATTGATGCAAGATTAGGCAAAGACAGGTTTGAGCTCCAAGCATTGGAAGAGCTTGAGGAAATCAGTATCGACCCAGAAGTACCTATAAAGCGGGTGAAAGTTGGAAAAAATCTTTCGACTGAAAGGTAAAAAGAGCTAGTCGAGTTTTTGATAAATAACTTGGACACCTTCGCCTGGTAACATGAAGATATGGTGGGAATTAGCTTGTAACGCCCCACGTCACTATGGCTGCTTTTTGGAATGACGACTGGCCCTACAAACCAACATGAGTCTTTCCAGGCCTTGTCCTCACTCGCACGTTTCCTGGGGAAGTTTCCCAGGAGGTCACCCATCTTGAGATTACAAGTCAAGCACGCTGAACTTTGGAGTTCTCAAGTGATGGGCTACCGAAAAGAAGATGCATCTTGCTGATATAGGTAGTACCCATCAATCCATTTAAGCCATCTTCAATTGTGCAGTCCCAAACCTACACATTCTTAGAATCATCACACTTGACCTTCCCCAGGCAATGTGGGATTGCACAACTTACCCGGTCTTTCCCCTTACGAATCACGGGATTCTGACTGTCGCAATCACCCCCGCTTACGGGCCTGACGTCCCCATCGACCACACTTCCAGCTGGGTCAAGGCTTTGATACCATTTGTAATGCCCCACGTCACTATGGCTGCTTTCTGGAATGACAACTGGCCTTACAAACCAACACGAGTCTTTCCAACGTGCTTTGTACTCACTCGCACGCTTCCTGGGAAAACTTCCCAGGAGGTCACCCATCTTGAGACTACTCCAAGTCAAGCACGCTTAACTTTGGAGTTCTCAAGTGATGGGCTACTAAAAAGAAGATGCATCTTGCTGATATAGGTAGTACCCATCAATCCATTTAAGCCCTCTTCAATTATGTAGTCCCATACCTACACAGTCTTAGAATCATCACACTTGACCTTCCCTAAGCGGTGTGGGATTGCACAACTTTACCCGGTCTTTCCCCTTACAGATCACGAGATTATGACTGTCACATAGCTTGAATGTCAAAATGCGTACTCTGAATCTGGACAGGAATGTGCCTGCAAAGGTACAGTAATAAAGGCTTCTGGGGAAGGAGCGATCAAAAGATTTAGAAGAAGAAGTAGCTCGCTTACTTAAGTGTGGATTCATTAGGAAAGCATAATATCCGACCTAGATTGCTAACCCTGTTTTGGTTCCAAAGTCCAATGGAAAGTGGAGAACTTGCATTGACTTCTCTGACCTCAATAAGGCCTGTCCTAAGGATTGTTTTCCACTACCTCAAGTTGATCAGTTGGTAGACGAAACAGCCGGTGACGAACTCATGAATTTCATGAACGCATATTCTAGATATAACCAGATTGCAATGAACCTTGTAGACCACGATCACATTAGCTTCAAGACTGAGCATAATAAATATTGCTACAAGGCTATGCCATTCAGGCTGAAGAATGTTGGCCCAGCGTATCAATAACTAGTCAAAAAATGTTCATTAATCAGACCGAGAAAAACATGGAAGTGTATGCTGATAATATGCTCATTAAATCAAAGACTGCCAGTAACCATGTATTCTACAAAGAAGAATGTTTTGGCGTGCTAAAGAAATATGTTATGAAGCTAAATCCCCAGAAATGCACCTTTGGGGTTTCATGACGAATTTTTTTGGGCTTCATAGTCAACAGGAGGGGGATAGAAGCAAACCCAGAGAAGAATAGGTCGTTATTGGAAATGCCTTCGCCTAGGTCGTGCAAAGGAGTACAGAGATTAATTAGGAAAGTGGAGGCCCTAAATCGCTTCGTTTCAAAATCGACTGACAAGTATCTCCTATTCTAAAACTTGCTTAGGGGAAACAAAAAGTTTGAATGGACTGAAGAATGCGAGCAAGCATTTAAAAATCTGAAAAACTCACTTGGCTGAACCCCCTATATTGTCAAAACTAGCAGCTGAAGAATGTTTGTTCTTATATCTAGTTGTGACAGAAAATACGGTCAGCGTCGTATTAGTTGGAGAAGAAAATCGAGCATAGAAACTAGTGTACTACTTGAGTAAAAGACTTCTAGGATCTCAGTCCAAATATCCTTTAATAGAAAAACTCACTTTCTGCTTGATCTTATCCTCGAGAAAAATCAAACCGTATTTCCAGTCCCACACTATCCACGTCTTAATTGATCAAGCTTTAAGGCAGGTCCTGTAAAAGCCTAAAACATCAGGACGTTTGCTTAAGTTGGCCATCAAAATCAGCCAGTTTGAGATATTGTATATGCCATGCACAACAATCAACAGTAAAGCGCTTGCTAATTTTTGGCAGAATGCACACGTTTTCAGGAAGAGCCAATGAGAGAACCAGTGAAAGAGTTGTGCAAACTCTTTGTTGATGAATCATCTAATAAAAACGAATCTGGACCTGGGATAATTCTGATCTCACCTAAGGGACATTGATTCCATCTAGCCTTGAGGTTCGAGTTCAAAGCAACCACAATGGAGTAGAGTATGAATCTCTATTGGTAGGATTACGGGTGGCAAAACAACTGAAACCGAAGGAGATCCAATGTTATAGTGATTCACAGCTCGTGGTTAATCATATATTGGGAGAATATCAAGATTGGGGTATTAAAATTGTGTTGACTTATCTAGCTAAGGTTGAAAGTGAGATGTTTGAGTATGAATTCTGCTCCATTGAGCCAGTACCCCACTAGTAGAATTTGAATGCTGATGCCTTAGCCTGACTTGCCACCAGCAAAGAAGTGAATACATTAAGCGTGGTTCTAGTGGATTTCTTAGAGCAACCAAGCATAATGGTAGAACCAGTTGAAGTTGGAGTGATTGACACAAAACCGACCTGGATAACCCTTATATTGGAATACTTCACAACCAGTAAACTACCAAATGGCCAAAAAGACATAAGAAAATTGTTATATCAAGGCCCACGGTATGTTATGGTTGCCCCTCTTGGGGGGGGGGGGGGGGGAACCTAGCTCTAAAGATATTGAGGCAGGGTTATTTCTGGCCTACAATCAAAAATGTGGTAAGTGCCAATGCTTTGCCACGGTGGCTCGGGCAGCACTTATGGAGTTAACCATGATTTCATCGCCCTGTCCATTCGTAGTATGGGGAATCGACTTGATTGGTTCATTACAAACAGAAAAAAGAGGAGTTCCCTATGCAGTTGTCACCATCGACTACTTTACGAAGTGGACAAGGTTGAGCCTCTGGCGACCATAACCTTGAAGAGAGTCCTGGATTTCATTGTGAAGAACATCATATGTCGTTTTGGGCTCCCGAAGAAGATCGTGTCTGATAACGACACTCAGTTTGATAGTGATCTTTTCACGAACTTTTGTGAGAAGTACAACATAACAAAGAGTTTTTCTTCATTTGCGTATCTGCAAGCTAATGGGTAGGTCGAGGCTGTAAATAAAACCCTAAAGGCGAGTTTAAAGAAATGACTAGATGAAGCCAAGCGATTACGGCTCGAAGAGCTCCCACAAGTACTCTAGGCCTATAGGACCTTGCATCACACCTCCATGGGGCACACTCCCTTCTCTTTAACCTTTGGAAGTGATGCTAAGCTCTCAATTGAAGCGCTAGTGATGACACATAGACGGAATACCTTTATTCAAGATCAAAACCATGAATTTTTAAACACCTCTCTAAATCTGATCGAGAAAAAGCAGGAAGAGTCACAATTACATCTCACCCATTATCAGCAGAGAATCACTCGTTACTTTAACTTGAATGTATAAGGATGCAGACTCGGACTGGGTGATTTAGTGCTTTGAAGGGTGTTTTTTGCGAGTAAGGATTCAAAAGATGGTATATTGGGATCAAATTGGGAAGGACCATACCAGATCGTGGAAATTTTATGTGAAGGAACCTTCAAACTAGCTCGGCTAAGTGGAGAGTTGGTACCACAGACTTGGAATGCTTTACATCTTAAATATTATTAGTAATAGGAGGATTTTGTTAATTTTTTCTGTTTTTAATATTTTTTCATGTAATACTTATTTTATAAAATCCATTTTATTTAAATCATACAAGAACACTACATAATTTAAATGTAGAACCAATATTTTTATCTTATTCTCGCGATGTATCGCATACTCATTTTGTAAAAGCGACCTAGAATATCCATAAATTATGATCGCTTGGGGGCATATAACCCTTGAACAGACTTTAAAATTATTTAGCATATTTGTATAAAATTTGAAATTTAGAATTTGGAAAATTGATTATTCAACGACTTTTTAAAGATCGAATTTTCGAAGAAATTCCAAATACGAACTACGTTAGGAAAATTAAAAAATAAGCAAAACATAGAATTCAACTAGGGAATCCTGGATATAACCAGGTTCGAGGCCTGATTCCTAATAGGTTTAATGCTATTAATTGGTCAGACCATCAAAAATCTATCTTGATCTAAAGATAACCCCTATGATTGCGAGTGTGCAAGGACTTAAAATTCATAAGCATATCAACATAATAGATTAAGGGAAAAAAATAGATCATAAAGTAATGAACATGTACTAACAAGTAAATGAATATTACAAGGAGCATAACCTCGAACTAAACCCAAAGGAGATTGTTTCAGCTTTTAAAATCCAGATTACAAGGGATTTTCTTAAAAAATAAATAATAATAAGATGATGGTGCCCTAAACATCACTAAGCTTCGATAACTTACCCTTGTGATGTCACCTCATTGTCGCCTCCTTCAGCAGCTCTAGAAGCCTCCACAGTCTCGAAGGGCTCTTGCAAGAGTCGACACTGGAACTTGGAAAGATAATGCTCCCTAAGCTCAGCATCAAGAAATAAAAAATCTCCTTTCTGGTTGTATGCCCAGCACCAGTACAACATCTCCTCTAGGGCATTCATTTCTTCATGAACATCCAGCTTTGCCTGCTCAGCATCGTGCTTTGCCTTCTCGACATCCTCCTTAGCCCTATCCTCGAACTTGGGCAATTTATTTTTAAGCATGTCGACTTCCTCAAGATTTTTGTTGAGGATATAAACCTCGACCTACAACTGGTCTTGCTGTTGGCTCGCCTCAATGAACTCATTGTCTTGGGATGTCGCTAGGGTGGACCTGACCTCTTCTCGTTGAGCTCGGATTTAGGCGATCCGCAGATTTGTGCTAAACAAGACTGCAAAAGAAAAATACATAACAGGATTAGCTCGCTAAAGTAAAAATAAAAAGGGGAATAATATAGCAGGAAAGAGGATCACTCACAGTCAGGTTCATCACCAAGGCTGAATCTAGGATGTCCTCTGGGGAACACTCCTCTATGGCCCTCAAGTCCTTGACGTTTGCTTGGTTGGCATGACCCACCATGTGGTTCGCCATGTCATGGAAGGGTTCTCGAAGCGCTTTCAGGCTCCTTGCAATCTCGAGTGGCTTGAATGGGAGTTGCAGATCCCTGGACTACGTACCTAGGAGCTAAGAAAATGGGGGCTCACTCTGGGAAACTTGAGGAACTAGAGCAGGGTTGCGAGGACGAGGAGGAAAAGCCTTGTAAATGGTAACTATAGTGACTTGGGCTGGCGATTGTTTTTGTTGCTACATTTCTTGAGAGGAGTTGGCACCTTTATCCTTTGTAGAGGATTCGGTGATAGCTTCGGCTTTGGAGGTGCTTTTCTTCGATTTCTTCGCCTTCTTGACGCGGTCCCACCAAATTTGAAGGCACCCTTCAGGTCCATATCTTCGCCTGCAAAATTACAAGTAGAAATTTCCGATCTAAGTAATGACTAGTCAAGATAATACAAGATAAAGAATAGAGCAAGAGCCCTACCCTCTAAGCTAGAGAAGGAAATTACCATGATCGGCTCTGGATTATGAACCAGGCTGGGTAAAACCTCTAACTCCTAGACTATAGGGGGAGGGGGAGACTCTAATATTATTACATTTTGGGACCTACAGGATTCAGGCTCCTCATCTAGACTAGATTCATGCATGACCTGCCTAATACTCGGGGTAAAAACACCCTGAGAAAGGGAAGGCCACGACAAGACGTTTGTACTATATTCTTCATAAATAGTGGATCTAAAATGAAGGGTGTTATCAACCATTGTGGTACACCAGGGGTAGCTATGGTCGTAGCGTACAACCAAGTGATCCACACACTGTAGGAGGGTTAAGTACAGGTCCGGATCAAATGGGTGTCGACTCACGAGCTGCCTTGGGTTGAATCAAACTTGCCTAAAACTGGCAGCAGCTTGGTTTAATTCTTTATATGTGTTACCTTGGCTAGAGGTGCTGGTTGCTGCCCCCATTTTAGCTCAGCCTTGGTTAGGATGTCCATCTTCAGAGAGCTTTCTTTAACGCACTAGTTGTGCGACCTCCTCCTCTTCTTCAACATTTTCAATGGCAGGGACGAGTTTTTGAGGACGAGGGAGCTCGGGGGGAGGACCTTGAGCTCTGATGTCCAATGTATGATCTTTTTAGATTAGTTTGCAGGCCACCATGGTAGCATCATTAACTACAATCCGGAACACCTTCTCCTTGGCAGGAATACAATTCAGCATCTCATATTGATCTTCAAGGGTATCTGACTGCCCCGTTCTCTTACATATAGCTACACAAAGTGACAACTCAATCAGAATATGTTTAAAATTGATTGAAAAGGAATTCAAGTACAAATTTCAAGGAGCTAAGAAACTTACTAGGATGGTTGAAATATCAATGGGTGCAGCTCTTGAACTCGTTTGACACGAAGAGTTTATCCTTGTAGTCATTCAGGTATGTAGGGAAGTCGATGAAAAAGGTTGTATTAGGGAATCTGGTGAGGTACACTACTACAGAAATAGGCTTTAACTTCAGTTTTTATACATAGAATTTTTGGAAAATACATAAAAAACAAAGTTAATGCTTTTGATGGACTTTTAACTTCGCTTTTTTGTTTAGCACTCATATGAATTAACCTATTACTTCGGTTATTTACGTAAAGTGAAGTAAAAGGGTAATAGGCGGACACGGAAAAAATGACGGAACCCTTTAACTTCAGTTTTTAGCAAGTTAAAGGTGCTTTTATCCTAAGGCCTTCGACTTCTCCCTCATTTTCTGAAATGCTGAAAAGCCCCAAACAGAGAGCAAAAACCTCCATTTCCACAGTGAGAAGAACGAGGGTTTCACCATTTAGCACCATTTTCCCTAATTTTCTTCCATCAATCTTGTTAGAAAGCTCAAACTTATCATAGAAACTTGGTTATTTTCAATTTTGAGTGAAACAATGGTGTCTTGACAATGGTGACATGTGATGGTCAGAAATACCCATTGTTTTGGGCTTTTCAACGGATTTTCATCTTCTATACAAAGTTTTGAGGTTTGTAATATGTATTCATCGTTAAATAGATATTTACATAGATTTTAAATATATATTATTTTGGATATTCTTATATTTTTTTATAATATATTGATAATGTATATGTGTTTATGGCTGATAATAATGTTTTAGAGTTGTATTTGATTATTTAAGAATGTATGAATCTTAAAAAATGTGTTTGTGATATTTTTTTTATTAATCCGCTTTAATATTAATGTATAACTAAATTTATAATTTATTTTTGTATTTTATAATATGTTTTTATTTAGAAAACTAATGAAGTTAACATTTTAAAAAAAGTTAATATGTTGTTGTTATAATAAAAAAAGAACAAGTTAATATCTAGTTAAAAAAAAAATCATTTTTAAAATATAAATTTAATGTTTAGATATGTTGTTGTTGTAAAAAAAATTCAAGTTAATATTTAGTTAAAATAAAGTGTTATTTGTATAATATGCTTTAATGTTTGATACTAGTTATTATAAACTCAATAATTATAATATTTAATTTGGTTTATATTATTTTAGGACGATTATTTTTTTTGGAGGTAATTTGGTTTATCATTGGTGGTTACTAGCTTGAAGATTAATTTTAAGGTGTGTGAGAATTTTTTTTTTATTACTATTGTACATATTTATAGAATTATATATAAACCATATTGAATTTAGTGGAAATTAGGTTTGAAAATTATTGAAGTAGGTTCTGAGAAATTTGTGTGTTGTGGTGGTATAAGGATGAAATTATGCATGTTGATTATTGTATTTGTTTGTGTTGAATTAATAGGTACTTATGAAATTGAGATATGTTATAGAAGCAGAGCAAACTCTACCCAATTTTTTAGGATTTATTAATTGAACATGTTTTTAAATATGTAGTATTTATTCATAGAGTTATTGCGAATGACAAAAATTGACCACAGCCATAGTCAACACTCAAGAGAAAAATTGAGGGTTACCCTCATTAGCCTCGGGCAAACCAAGAAACCCAATATCTTGCTCCATGCGAGACCCATGTCTCATAAGAGGCCTTAGCGAAAATGCCCAGAAGGACCCAAGGGCCTGGCAATGCGAAGCTGCCCTTCACCCACGCAGGCTTGCCACGGCCCCAAGGGCCTTGCTATGCGAGGCTGTCCTTCACCCGTGCGCGCTTGCCAAGGCCAAAAGGTCCTCACTATGCGAGGCTGCCCTTCCCCGCGCCCTCCTTCCAAGGCCCCAAGGGCCTCGCTATGCGAGGCTGCCCTTCACCCACGTGCGCCTGCCAAGGCCCCAAAGGCCTCACTATGTGAGGTTGCCCTTCCCCCGAACGCGCCTGCCAAGGCCACAAGGGCCTCGCTATGCAAGGCTGCCCTTCCCCTGTCCGCGCCTGCCAAGGCCACAAGGGCTTCGCTATGCGAGGCTGGCCTCACCCACGCGCCTTGTGACCTAGCTGTGCACCAATGCCTTCCACAGCGAGAGACCATCTCTCCCGCGTGCCTCGCGACCTAGCTGTGCGTCAAGGCCTCGCACAGCGAGACACACCTCACCACGCCCGTGTGGGTCTTGCGAGGTACGACCATGCTAAGGAGCCTCGCACAACCACCATCTCGTGGCCCTCATGCAACCCCATCACGCCTTGTGAAATCCATCCCCGAACCTTGTGAATGCCCGGGTCACGCATGGGTACTCACTTAGGCGCTAAGGGTCTCACCTTGTGAGACCCATCCCCGAGTCTCGTGAATGTGTGGGTCATGCATGGGTACACACTTAGGCACCAAGGGTCTCACCTTGTGAGACCCATCCCCGAGCCTCGTGAATGCCCAAGTCACGCCATGATACTCACTTAGGCACCAAGGCTCTCACCTTGTGAGACCCATCCACAAGCCTCGTACATCCCTATTTCCAGGCCTCGTACCTGGAGGTAAGGCCAGGATAAAAGAAGTATGGATCGACACTTACTAAAATATACTCTTTCAAGTTTTCTCCATCTTCTTCTAAGATATATCTTGCAATACAGTCTCAGTTTTCTAACCTGATATCGATGACCAGATTTCACCCTCAACAGTTATAATTTAAACTTTTTATGTTTGGCGGTAGGTTTTGAATAGGATATCAGGAATTTGTGTGCTGTGGTGATAACCATAAGTCCCTAGTTTGAAGTAACATTATCATGCCACTTGACTAGATAATGTTACTTTGAACTAGGCGGCTTATGGATACCATCAAAATTCAAGGCAATCATTCAAGATGAAAATGGATTAACATGAGTTCTATTGTAATTGGAGACAAAGATTTGTTTTTCGGTATGAAGTATTCCTCCAATTTCTGATAGACTTGACATGATTATGCTTATCTGCTCTGTGAACTATTACAAATTTTAGTTGTAAATTTAATGTCAACAAGTTTCGGTAGTCCTATTTATAGGGTAAATTCTGCTAAACTTTTTGAAAAATATTTAATACTTAAGAAATTTCAATATTTCAAATAATACTTAGGTGAACTTCACATGCTTAGTTGTATGAACACTTTAGATTTTTATGTGGTAATTAGATTTTATTTTTTTTTGAATGTTTATATATATATACATATCTATACATTAAGCCTATAAAGTTTGTGAATTTTATTTTATTTTAAGTTTATTGGAATGTTCAAATATATTTATTAAATAATTGCAAATTCGAATTAAAAAATAATTATTAAAATATTTTATAAAAAATCAAATTAATCATACAAATAAAATAAATATATTTTTTTTAGGACAAAATACCTTTAACTTCGGTTATTATGTAAAAAACCAAAGTTAAATGCTTTAACTTCGGTTTTTACATAATAACTGAAGTTAAAGGGTACCCTTTAACTTCGTTTTTTAGATACTTTTAACTTCTCTTGGATTAACTTTGGTTAATATCTCCGCTAGATCCGAAGAATAACAAGCAAAAAATCTGAAGTTAAAACCTATTTTTGTAGCAATGTAGTAGAAGCAATCACCTCGCCCCTTTGATTCGGGATTGGCTTTGAGACAAAAGAAGTACAATATGTCAGCAAGGGTGGGAACCTCCCACTCGTGCTTGAAGAATAGATATTTCAGCCCCACCAAAAGTCGATACGAATTGTGGGGGAGTTGCAATGGTGTCAATTCGACATAGTTCACAAAATCTATGAAACATTTATCCAAAGGGAGAAAGGCACCGACCTTCAAGTGCTCGTCACACCAGGCCCTGAAGTCATCCAGAAATGGAGTGCAGCTTCGCTCTCCTTCACTCAGAGGGTGGGAAACAAAACCCTTGAACCCCAATTCAATCTTGTTACTCTGCAAACTTTTATTCACCTTGCCCAGAGTCTTTATTTGGGTTTCGATGTGCTCGGCCTCAAAAAAATGTGTTTTTGTCAACTAGGATCTCCATATCAATTATTAGACCAAAGGGAGGAATAGGGGTGTTAGATGCAATCTGCTTACCCTTACTCATACTTTGAGAAGAAGAGCTTGTGACTAACTTCTTCTGGTGGGCCATGACTTAGCTCGCCCAGTGAGAAAGCGACTTGTTAGAGGTGACCTAATATAAATCCTTACTATGGTGATAAAGGAATGGCGACCCAAAGTTTTAGACTCGATCTATTCGACCTAAGATATATACAAGCTAAGATTTCCCCTAGCAACAATGCGTGTGTTCACGCGCGTTCAGTAACCATGCACTATAAACTCGGGAAATCCCCTGATACTTTGGGATCCTCATGCTATATCCAATAACTTTTTGGAAAGTGGTTTAATGCAAAACCACGCGAGAAATCGTTACCCTTAAGCTACCCAGAACTGAACCTAAAATCCCTCAAATTTTTAAACATATACTTAGACGATCCTCTTTCAAAACCTAAAAAATCACCTCTTTCTTTTTGCATATTATTTATAATCAGTCCTAGTATTGTTGTTTTTGGCCTAACAAAAACCCATATTAAACTCGAATATAACCAAAGAAATTATACTGAAAAATTTCATAAAAATTATTGAAAAATACGAAGATGAAATTTAATCTAGATATAAAGATACTTACAGTTGGGATTTTTTGTCGAGGAAGTGATGACAGCACCAAAGATAATAGTCTGAATGCTTTTGGAGAATGAGGGAACGTCGAAGGTTTTGAAGGTGTTTTGAGAAGGAAAAGGAAAATTTTTTAATGCAAAAGTTGTGAGGTTTAGGTTTGTTTCTCTTATTTATACGTAAACTTTGGGAACCAATCTAGGTCACCTGAAGGTTGACTAGATAGTTGTCACAGTACTTGAAACCTGAAAAGGCACCTATTACATACTGACACGTGTCTCGCACTCGATTGAGTGGGTGGGCACGATTTCACATAACCGAAGCCTAAAAGCCTCTACTGTGCATGTTAGAGGTGATGTCATGCAGGAGCAAGAGCTTGGGGGGCAAATGTTGTACACCAAAATAAATATGAATTGAATCACTCGGCATGGGGTACATCTTGCAGACAAGCGCATGAAGAAAGCGCACATATATAATATCTAGCTAACTCTAGAGTGAGCAGCTCGAGTTCAACTTGACAGCTTACGACAACCAGATAATCTTCAAATCACCTCTTGCGCCAACAACCAGATTTGAAACTCTGAGGCATCCAGCTCGAAGGAAATGACCAGCTCGCAGAAGCCTGGTCCTAATGCATAGTGAAGGATCCCAAAAGACCCAGAGATTCCTTATATGCTCATTAATGCCAAGATTTTATCACACATTTATTATCTAGATAACATATGTAAATTTTATAGGCAATCATATCCTTATGTAAATGGGAGGTTATCCAAATTAATTATTTACCATACTTATTTATGCGGTTAGCCAAAGGTGTTCAGAAAAATCCTCTGTGAATACCAGGGGAATGGATAGAAAAAGGGAGAGATTCTTTAAATACTGAAACTCGGGTGAAATTGTCATCAACAATTTCTCACATAGCCCTAAATAGATCAATAAGATTGTCTTGTGGAGTAGGTGGATTTTAACCACGGAACCACATAAAAGTGTGGGTGTTTGTGATATTTGTCATTTGTTCAATTATGGTTTAGCAAAAGCCTAATATCACTATTGTCGGATTTCTTAATCCATTATTGACGAGAAACTGCGTCAACACAGTCAAAATTAGGTTAAACATTTGCCCTTCAAGTTTATCCTAGGGCGACCAGCACTGGATAAACTTCCAATCTTTGACCAGGTAAGGAGCTATTCACCTTCTGTTTATCACTTTACAACTCATAGCTTTGATTTTATACGCAATGTCCACGCCTCCTCGAATACGCAATTGACAACTTTTGGGGTCTCTTAAGCGTCCGTCACTCTTTCCCACTCTATTATCATTACACCTTTTTGGCATAAAAATAAGGCACCTTTTCACCATTCCATGCACATGACATTGCATCACCTTAGAACTCATGATGAATTTTTTTTAAGACGACATCACCTGCTTGCTTCCAAGTTGTTACATATAAATAAGTCTACCCATAACCTTTCCTTCCTTACTTTTTCAAATTTTCCAAACTTTCTTTTTCTCTGAAACCCTCTCAAACCATGACCTTGCTCTTCATTTCCTCTTCCAAAATTCTCTTTTATCTCCCAGTCTTTCAACCAAATTCTCATCACTATAAGTTTCCAACTTCATTTTAGTATTTGCATGACTCTTTGTTACTTGTCACATAACATCCATGCATCTTTTGGAGATTTCATATCTATATGTTCTCAATTTTTTACGAAAAAACTAGTCTGTTTTTTGCAAAAATCATTGATTTTCTAGGAAACAGTTTATTTAAGGAGTAGTAAAATGATTTTAGGTCTTGGATTACCTTTGATCATGTTGTTGGCTTCGAGAGGATTTTTTGTTTATTTGAAAACTCAAAGAAGTACCACTTGCCTTTTTAAATCTGCACTTGTTTCGGCTTGAAAGTAGAATACCGCTTTTTGAACAACTCAAACTTAGTTAGGCACATGATCTCCCCCTTACTTTTCACCAAGTGTATGCACGCGAATACTGGAGAAGTGATTATTCTATTTATTCGGACCTGCTACAGACTCTGGTCGATGAACTGGAATGGAGTCGACTAAATATTGACATCAATAGTGATATTTCGGAACCATCTTATGAATCTGGTGAACACTCTCATTATGATTTTCATTTTGTTCCTGATAAAAAATATTGTCGGATGATTGAGGAATTAGAACAAGGAGTAAGGAAATTCCTTCCAAATAATTATACTTTTATTGTGCATCCTCACTTTGTTTATCCACTCCCTGTCAGAATTCCGCAGGTCTTCATTTGTTGAAGACACTATAACTGCTGCTTCCTGTTCTTCAAATATGGCTAGGATCAAGCAAATGACCAGACACAAATCTGCTACAGATCCTCAGGTTGCTATGTATGCATCCAATAAGCAAAATGCTGAGCATCCTATACAATAATAACAACCCGAACAACTAGAAAGAGAATAGTTCATGCAACAACCACAAACATAAGAGCAACTACATACACGACCTCAAGATGTGCCTTTTGATGAGATTGATTTTGATGATGAGAAGCTAACCAATATCATAAGACTCGCCACGAAGAGAAAAGCCCACTCGAGAAGGCAGTTTAAGTTGTATGTGGCTCCAGTCAATACCTCTCGAGTCAATTACTTGGGAAGTATCCCCAAAGATATGGACTAAGGGGGTAGATTTAGTTCTTCCTCGACCCGACCAGCGAGCACATAGTCCTTGTTGTGCATACAGTGCCTGGTCAAGATTTAATATTTAGGCAGGTGTCAGTCTCCCCCATCATCTTTATTTTAAGAGCGGTGCAAATTACTTCAACGTTGCTCCTTTTAAAATAACCCCAAATGGATACTTAATGCTATCGGCATTATTTATCAGTTATAACAATCAAGGATGGGGCGCTCCTAATCCACATGAGGTGCATTACTTATTCGATTTGCAATCAAATCTAGGCTATAAAGGTATTGGGGTCGTCTAGTTCTGTCACCAGGACAAGACTAGGGAGTTCCTGACTGAGCCCACGTTTAGGAGCCACGTTGGTAGTTATAATAAGGAGTATTTTCTAACAACTTCCCTGGTCACAGACAATCAAGCTTTCCAACAAGTAGGTAATTATTTTAGTCTGTGAGGTTACATTCTTCGTTTTCCCATTCTTACTCTGGTCTCAGTTTTTCTTGCGTTTAGGGCCATGGGATAGACCCATTCCTACTGTGGAGAGGGCCAAGCGAGCAACGGTCTTAGATCGACTTCTATTTGAAGCAACGAATTATAGATTGCTCGTAACCGAAAAGAACCTTAGGAGAGTCGGTATGCTCGATACCCACCAGGCCAATGAAGAAGGCATTGTTGGTGGAGGAACTACTAAGGAAGCAGATGAGGAATATTTGGGACATTCCAACTAGTCTCAGGCAGTCCTTGTCCCTGAAAGGAGGACAACATGGATCAACATAAGGGAACAAGGTGATTCTCCTCGCCCTTAAGCCTCACCACCTTCTGTTGACAAAGGAAGAGGCAAGAATGTGCTGGAAGTGGAAGAGGATGAGCCCATGTCTCCTGACGAGGAGGAGGGGTTTCCACGTAATATATTATTCCCTTTTTTTGTGTGTATGCTTTGGTCTTAGGCTATTTTGAAAAAATTTCTGAGTCGTGTAACATTTTGTATAAGTGTACTGCTTATTTATATATTTCCATTATCTAACACACTAGCATTTTTTAATTATAACCATGTCTGATTCAGAGATGCTCAATCTCTATGCTTCCCCTCCAACTCCAGCAAAAAAGAGCACCAAGAGAAAGGTTACTCCAAGAGCCTGCTCGAGTAAAGAGCTAGAAGTAAAGCAGCAAAGGAATGATCCTCCTGCTTGCAGATCTTTTGCTGCTCTTCTGACAGCATCTTCTAGCCAACCATCAGGCACTTTTCATGTTGTTGCTCCTAAGCACTAGGACACTCTGTCCCCTGCCCTCAGAATGGATCCTCTCGCGGACAAGAATGAATGACTGAAGGTGAAACTAAAGGCCACTGCCTACTTCATCTACTCCATGGTCCAGACCCTTGTTAAACACTCATTCAGCATTGATGCTGTCTTCAAGCATCGAAACGCGTCAGTCAACTCGAGCCTTGGATGAGCACTATCCGAGATCCTTTCGGTGAGTTGCTCTTTATTTATTTCTTAATTTTTTCTTCCAAGTCTTATACACGTATATTCCTTTCATGTGCATCATCCCATCTTGCTTTGTTTCTATAGGGTGTTGTTACTCCCACCAACACCCGCGCTGAAGCAGTCAAACTCGATGAGGCCTTGAGAAAATTGCAAGATGTTGTGAAACAATTTAATCACAGCCAAACTCTCCAATTTCAAGCTTCTCAGGAATTCCTTAAATACCTCGATAGCAAAACTATTGAGATCGATAATAAAAAGCAAAGTGATCAAGGTGCTCAAAAGGTCAGAGGAAAAACTCAAGCGCCAGCTGGAGGAGCTTGAGGAGAAAAGGATTAGTCTTGGTGTTCGAGTTAAAGAACTCGAGGTGCAACAGCTCAAGTCAGCAGATGAGAAGAAGCTTCTCGAGGAAGAGCTTCGGTGAGAAAAGGAGTCTCACTCCTCGAAAGTGACCAAGTTCAAGACTGCGACCTTCAATTATTCTTTCATGTTCTGAAAAAACAATAAGGAGGCCAACTTTGACCACATCTCAGCTCATCTTCACAACAAACAAATTTCCAAGTGCGTTGCTCATGAAGAGGATGAGCTTGCTACTGCTATTGAAGAATTTCCTACCACACCTAGAGTCGAGCAAGATGAGCCTGAAGGGGAAGATGTCGAGGTATTGGTGCCTTGAGGAGGTCATGCTATTATATATATATATATTTTTTTTTATTTCACCTTGGACCTTAGGGTCCATGGTGCAAAAACACTGCTAGCCAGCTTTTAATCTCTCATAATATGTGTGACTATTTTTATTCTTGCTTTATTCGTATTATATACTGCTCAGATGATTTTATTTTGATATAACAATTGTTTTGCTATATAAGATTTACTTTAGGGTCCTCACTAGACAAGGTACAATATTTTATAATTTTTTAAAAATATTCTAAGTATTACTCAGTTGTGCTATTTTAACTTATTTACTTATGTGCGATCATGCATACCCTATATGCCCCTCAAGTGATCGATGAGGTTAGTCCTAGATCACTTGCCAAATAACTTGACTTGCTTGAGCTAACACAGATGCTCCAATAGTGTATCATATTGCTCTATGCTTGGATATTTTGTTTAAGAATCACACATGTTAATTAAATCTAGTTTAATAACAAAATTGGCAACAATGAGTGTGAATAATGATAGGTTTAATATAAAGGCATATATGAAGATTCGTGTTATGTTATTCATGCATGTTGTATTATTATTTTGTTGGGTTGCATGCATGAACTCATTAGAAATAGAATAAGATTTTTGCAAGGTTGTATATGAATATGTGTTAGTTATGTTTTTTTGAATTATTTGTATAATAAGAGCATGTTAGGATTTGTGAATTATTGTGTTTGTGAAACATGAATGATCTTGTATGAATTTTATGAGGCAAGAGGTAAAAGATAAAATTCATGGTGATTTATGCTTGCTGATTTTGTGATTAAATGGTGAAAAGATTGATGAAATAAGGATATGTATGCGTAAGAATGACTCTAATGATATGTGGTGTTTGTGAAAATAAAATGGTGTTTTAATTCACACTTAAAATGATGTTTTTGCACAAATAATTACCTACAAATTTTTTTTTATATTTTTGAGAAAATATGAGTTTTTAAAAATAAGGATAGTGATTTTAATGATAAATTTGATTGCTGGAATTTTTGTTTAAAAATGTAAAGTGTGTTTCAATAAAAAGGAATTTGATTAGTATTTTGAAACAAATTAATAACCTAAACAATGGTAAAATTTAAAAGTGATATTTTTAATATAATATGAGTGGTTAATTTACAAGTTATGATTTTCTTTAATTGGATTAAGAAAAATATTGGATTTAATTCACTTGTGATTTTTAAAATAATGGCTGAAAGTTTAGTTTAAAAAGTTTTAAACAGTTATTTAATTTTCACATATGAATTTATGTTACATAAAATTAAGTATTAAAAATAATTCAAGCAAAATATATTTTTCCCACACTTAAAATTATTATTTTTCTCACATCAAATTATGTAATTCTATTAACTTAAATTAAATTGTTATTTTCTAAGGAGACATGATAATCATAGGTATTTTCTTTTTTAAAAATAATTTACAAACCTTTGCTTTTCTTTGTAATTTAAAAATAATAAACATGTCTTTTATATATTTTTAATGGCTAAATAAAATTGTTTTTATGAAATAAAAAGAATGTCTTGGAAGACTTAATCAACCTAGTAATTTTAAGAAGATAAACAACAGTAAACAAAACATGCTAGAAGTCTATTATTTTTAAAACGATGGAATAAGATGCATGGAATTATCGTTTTAAACGCCACATTTACACAACAATCCCACGTATGCATGTTACATGCAAATTCACTTTTACGTCCAAAATTATGTCTATTATGCAACCATGTAGTTTTTATAGAAAGATCATGCATGTAATATAGGTAGAATGAGCATTATTCTTTTATGACCTTATGTGTATTTAAGCATATTTTTATGTTGTGTGTAACTCCTACCATGTGTGCATGGCCCATGCACACATGGGTTTTATAAAAGGGCAAGATAGTAATTATGTGAAGCTAAGGAATGTCGTTTTGATTATGGTATAGGCTCGTTGACGAGTTGTAGTTTTGCTTAGCTTGGACCTAAGGTAAGGAAGTTAGATAGAATTTATGATTGTTATATTATGAATGGTAAGACTTTTGTGTGAATGAAATGTTATGAATTATGAATGTCATAATGTGATGATATGTTGGCTTGTATGAACATTGTATGATATGAATGGATGTTAGCATGATGAATGCGACACATCAAAATGGGTTGCTAAGGATAAGAAGATGTAACTCCATGGGCGGACGCGCCGAGGTTATTCAAGGACCAGAGACTCTTGTTTACCTCAAAGGGTGGCATGGACAAGTTAGCGGGCCATGTTCACAAGGAATTGTTTATGATTATGTTATGATGTTTGGTGATGTTTATGATTATGTTATGATGTTTGGTGATGTTTATGATTTTCATTATGATGTTTATGATATGATGGTGGCATTATGTTGACGTGAATATGTTTATGTTTATGATATTGATGTCAATTTTATGATGATGCTATGATGTATAAAGATGAATGACAGCTCTTGTAATTTGTTGTATCTTACTTGCTTGTTGTTTGTACTTCCTTACTGGGCTTTTAGCTCACCCCCTTACTCTCCCTTCCAGGTAGCAAATAGGTTTCTCTATGGCACGCGTGGTGATGTGGGGAGTTCTATCGTCGTGGTGTGTATAGCGTGGGGGCATCCTATGGACGAAAAACGATCAATTAAAAACGCCATTTTTTTAATACTGTTATGTTTTATGAGACTTTTTAAACTTATCAGTGGGACATGAATTATTGGTTGTTTTAGAACTTTGCATAAAAACTGATATTTTCTTTTAATACTATTGGGCCCAACTTGCATGTTTTAAGCAAGACCCCACTCAAACCTTTATAATAAGTGGCTTTCTTTTATAAACCAATGAAAATGTGAATGTCTTATTAAGTACTAGTCTAGGGCGTTTTACAAATGGTATGAGAGATGGTAATCCATGTTTCCAAGGACCCTCCCCATACACGCTAAAGACGGGAAAATCTCACCTCACCACGTCGTAAATATTTGTTTATTTGCTATTACTTGTTTTCGTTTTATTTAATTTTTGTAGTTCGTAACTACAGTAGTAAGATGCCTCATGTATTGAAAATGAATAAGAAACAATTGCTTAAGGAGATCCGTGCGATTCCTAAAGTCCAGCTTGATGAGAACTCCTATGATTGGCGCATAACATTCTAGAAACCGACAAAAGAGGTCTGTGATCGCATCCAAGGGATGATGAATAAAAGGGGAGCCTTACTATGGCCCATTGAGCAACATTGGGTCATGAGGGAAGCATTGTCGATATACTCAAAGGCCTTACTTCAGTGGGATCAATCATGGAACCTTGTTAAGCAACACGATCTAGAGTTTAGCACCATGGATTACGCAATTCGCGAATTTCTGGGTTACTACTAGTTTAGTCATCCAGAGTTGGTGCTAGCAAAGACGAATGACGGGGAACTGGAGGAGCGTTTAGAGACAGTGCATGACGAGGAAGGAGAGTTGGCAGTTGAAGAAGTAATTTAGGCCATGTCGCGTCTGACAACGAGGATAGAGATTATGGCGAGCGCTCCCAGCTATTTCCACTTCCCGGAGAACGTCTTTGACTATAGTTCAGGGGACAAGTCCACCGTTGAGGACTAGAGTCCATTACGTAATCGTCGCATGAGGTGCTAATAAATAAGATGGAATAATAATAATTTTCTAAGACTTTAGGGATTTATGTTTTGGTTAATTAAACACTTTTTGGGATTGTTTAATTTTGGAATAATTTGAACATTTTGAATGCTATGGATATTTTGTTGCAAACTCTAAATGATGTAGTTTGAATGTATGATTTTGCAAATATCTATCAAACCAATATGCAATGTTCCTTCCTTATGATTTTCCTTTGATTGCCTTAGAACTTCATCATGTCGACTAGAGGAAGAGGAGGAAAGGGAAGAGGAAGAGGCAGAGGAAAGGGTGCCTCCACCAGGTCCGAAACTATGGCCACCCCTGATGTTGAAATGCCATTTGTTCAACCTGCGGCTCTAGCAGCACCATCTAAGGACCTGGCTGCAAAGGTAACAAGGTTAAGAGAACAGTTGAGACTGAGAGATGAGGAATTAGCACCTCCTACACCACTACTAATAACCTATGGGTTCGAACCAGTATATGAACGCTTCAGGAAACAAGCCCCACCAACTTTTGAGGGGAAAGTTGATCCAATGGAGATAGAAGATTGGTTAAGGTCGGTTGAGGCTAGTTTTGATCATATGGAGTTAGATGATCGCCAAAGGGTTTCGTGCGCAGGTTATTTACTTAAGATGGATGCACGGATTTGGTGGGACGTGACTAAACAAACCCGTGTTCTGAATACCATGACTTGGGCGGAGTTTGTCCAAGCATTCAGTAAGAAGTACTATAGTCTAGCTGTGCTAGCAACTAAGGTTGAAAAATTTATAACTCTGGTACAAGGGAATCTTTTAGTCACTAACTATGCACAGAAGTTCGATCGATTGGCCAAATTTTCCCTTGAAGTGGTGCCAACTGATGCATTGCGAGTCCAAAGGTTTGTAAGGGGACTTAAACCAATGATCGCGAGGGACGTTAGGATGACCAGTGCTGAAGTGGTCAGTTATGCAGAGGTACTGGATAGAGCTCTCGAAGCTGAATATTTGGAAGAACGGATATGGAAGGATAATGCCGCTAGAAGAGAGAACAACCACAATAAGAGCTTCCATGAGAGCAACAAGAGAAAGGCTAACAAAGGGCATAATAGTGGGGTTGATAAAAGACCTAGACCTCCAGCCACGAATAGCAACAACCATAACTCTCAAAACCATAGCAACCGCAATAACCGCTTCAATGACCGGAACCGTGGGAACCAATAAGGCAATCGAGTCGAGCATCCTATCTGTCCTAAATGCTCGAAGAGACACCCAGGAGAGTGCCAGACCGGTACCAAAAAATGCTTCAAGTGCGGCCAGGCAGGACACTTGAGAAAAATTGCCCACAATGGAAGGCGGGACAGAATAACAATAACAATCTGGTGCCAGCAAGAGTTTTCGCCTTAACCCGTAATGAAGCGGCCAACAACAACACAGTAGTTATAGGTCAGCTCCCTATATCTGGTACAATATGTAGAGTCTTAATTGATTCTGGAGCGACTCATTCTTATGTTTCCATGAATGTGATTGATAGACTGAATATGCCTTATAAGATGTTTGAACATACCTTTAGTACATGTTGCCATCGGGAGATATGATGTTGTCAGGTTACCGTCAACACCTGTAACGATAGAAGGCAGGGAGTGCCCAGCAGATCCCATAGAACTGAGTATACTGGATTATGATGGCATACTCGGCATGGATTGGTTATTCAAACATGGGGCTACGATAGACTGTCGAAAGAAGACCGTAGAGTTCAGGCCAAAGGAAGGAAAGGTCTTTTCCTTTAGAGGCGAAGTAGCAGCCTTTCAAACATCCATAATATCTGCATTGGAAGCACGGAATATGATGCAACATGGATGTTCGGCGTTCCTTGCCAGTGTGGTGGATAAGTCCAAGGAATCAAAACTAATGCCAGACAATGTATATATTATTTGTGAGTTCCCGGAGGTGTTTCCCGAGGAATTACCAAGACTACCCCCAGACAGAGAAATCGAGTTTGTAATCGAGCTTGCACCTGAAACTGAACCGATCTCTAAAGCGCCCTATCGAATGGCACCGGCAGAGTTGAAGGAACTTAAAAACCAGCTACAGGAGTTGTTAGATAAGGGATTCATAAGACCTAGCCATTCGCCATGGGGAGCACCAGTCCTATTTGTGAAAAAGTAGGACAGGAGTATGAGGATGTGCATTGATTACTGAGAACTCAATAAGGTCACCATTAAGAATAAATATCCTTTACCTAGGATAGACGAACTTTTTGACCAACTACAAGGGGCAGCAGTGTTCTCGAAGATTGATCTTCGATCCGGGTACCATCAGTTAAAAGTGAAGGAGGGGGACATTCCAAAAACGGCTTTTAGAACTCACTAAGGGCACTATGAATTGTTAGTGATGTCTTTTGGACTCACCAATGCCCCAGCAGCATTTATGGACATGATGAATAGGGTATTTCAGGATTTCTTGGAAAAGTTTTTAGTAGTGTTCATAGATGATATCCTCATTTACTCGAAGACAAAGGAAGAGCGCGAGGAACATTTGAGGTTGACTCTGAACAGATTGCGAGAACATCAATTGTACGCCAAGTTCTCTAAATGCGAGTTTTGGCTGGAACAGGTAACTTTCTTAGGGCACATATTGTTTAAGAATGGGATAGCAGTAGACCCATCGAAGATCGAAGCCATTAGAGACCGGCCCCAGCCAAAGTATGCCTTAGAAGTTCAGAGTTTCTTAGGGTTAGGGGGTTATTATAGGAAGTTTGTCGAGGGTTTCTCGAAGATCGCCACTCCGTTGACGAACTTAACCCGCAAACATCAGAAGTATGCGTGGACAGAAAAATGTGAAGAGAGTTTTCAAACCATGAAGGATAAGCTAATTTCTGCGCCTATCCTTTGTGTTCCCACTAAGGGCGGGAAATTTGTGGTGTATTGCGATGCATCAAAGAACGGCTTGGGATGCGTGTTGATGCAAGATGGGAAGGTGGTAGCTTATGCTTCTAGACAACTTAAAGATTATGAGCAGCGGTATCCTACTCATGACCTTGAATTGGCAGCAGTAGTGTTCGCACTAAAGATATGGAGACATCATCTGTACGGAGACAAGTGTGAGATATACACCGACCACAAAAGTCTGAAATACTTTTTAACACAAAAAGAACTGAACATGAGGCAGTGAAGGTGGTTGGAATTAGTAAAGGACTACGACTGTGAGATTCTATACCACCCAGGCAAGGCCAACGTGGTTGCAGATGCTTTGAGCAGGCAAGGACATGGGAGTGTCTCCGCACTACATACAATAGAGATGCCTCTACAGAAAGAGATCATAAATGGCAGCATCAAATTTGTGATAGGACGTTTGGCGAACCTCACATTGCAATCCTCCCTACTGGAACAAATTCGAGAAGGACAGAAATTGGATGAAGCCTTAGTGAAACAAAAGGCTTTGGCACAAGAAGGTGGTAGCAGCGATTTCATAATGTTTAATGGTGGATTGCTGAGATACAAAGATAGGATTTGCGTGCCTGACAATGCTGAAATTAAGGAAAGTATTATGAAAGAAGCGCACACAACGCCTTATTCCTTGCACCCAGGGTCCACGAAAATGTACCAAGACCTTAAGGCATTATATTGGTGGCATGGAATGAAGAGGGACATTACTGAGTTTATTGCTAGATGTTTGACATGCCAGCAAGGTTGCTTCAACCCCTTTACATTCCTGAATGGAAATGGGAGGATACCGCAATGGATTTTGTGGTAGGGTTGCCTAGAATCACCAAGCAGTACGACTCAGTGTGGGTGACAGTAGATAGACTCACTAAGTCTGCCCATTTTTTTCCAGTCAAGACCACATACTCGGCGAATCAATATGCTGACTTGTATGTTAATGAGATAGTGAGACTTCATGGGGTGCCAAAGTCGATAATTTCTTATCGTGGGTCAGTTTTCACATCAAATTTTTGGAAAGGGCTACAGAGAGCTATGAGATCAAGACTAAAATTTAGCACCACGTTTCATCCTCCGACTGATGGTCAGACTAAGAGGACCATTCAGATTTTAGAAGACATGTTGAGGTGCTGTGCTTTGGACTTTTTAGAGTCTTGGAACCGATATTTACCCCTAATGGAGTTCTCGTATAATAACAGTTACCAATCTACTATTGGGATGTCTCCCTATGAGATGCTTTATGGGCGTAAGTGTAGAGCTCCTTTGCACTAGGATGAAGTTGGGGAGAAATAGATTTTAGGCCCTGAAGCAGTTAGGTAAGCCAGGGAGTCGATTGAGAAGATTCGCCAAAGGATGCTTACCGCGCAGAGTAGGCAAAAGAGCTACGCTAACCTTAAGAGAAGAGACATCAAGTTTTCAGTGGGCGAGTTTGTTTTCCTGAAGGTCTCGCCAATGAAGGGTGTTATGCGTTTTGGAAAGAACGGGAAGTTAAGCCCTAGATTTATTGGTCCATTTGAGATTTTGAACAGAGTAGGGCAGGTTGCGAACCTTTTGGCACTGCCCCCAGTATTAGCTGAAACGCATAACGTCTTTCATATCTCGAAGTGGAGTAAGTATGTGTCAGACCCCTCTCATGTGTTGAGTTACGATCCGTTACAGCTGAAGCAGGATCTAAGTTATGATGAACAGCCTGAGCGCATTATTTAAAAGGGAATCAAGGAATTGAGATCCAAAAGGATTCCACTAGTTAAGGTCCTGTGGAAGAATAGTACGGAACGAGAAGCAACATGGGAGCTGGAGAAAGACATGAAAGAAAGATACCCTGAGTTATTTGGTAAGAAAGAATTTCGGGACGAAATTCCTTTTAAGGAGGGTATATTGTAGTGCACCAAAAAATTTTTTTTTAGTTATTCAAATTTTTTGTTTTATTTTATTTAAGTGTTAAGTGTGGTGAATTGTTTTATTTAAATGTTGTTTATTTTATTTAGTTGTTGTTTGTTTTACTTAATTGTTTGTTATTTTATTTAATTGTTAGAATTGTTTGTAGAATTTTTGTGAAATTATTTGTTAAATGATATTTATTTATTTTTATTTTAAAAATGTGATTATGTGAGATTTTGTTGAATGCACTGAGGTGCATGGTAGATAGTGATGTACCCTAGTGATTTAGTGTGTGCTAGTGCATGGTAGGATGATGCACATGTGCAGAATTTCCTACACATTATATAGTTTCCATATATTAGATTTAATTTATTTATTTATAAAAAAATTAATAAATAAAAAGGGAAGGGGAAACCATGTGTTGGACGTGTGGGTGTAGTGGGAAAGGAAGTGAATTTTTCCATTTATTTTCTAAGCTATTTTGGGAAAGGAATGTGATCATCGTTTTATCTCCTATCAATTGTGATAAAAGAAAATAAGAAGAAATTAAAAGAAAATAAGAAGAGAAAGGAAACTTACCTTTTTCTTTTTATTGGGTCATTAGAAGAGAGAATTAGGTTAAATGGGGAATGAGGTGAAGAGGAGAGCCATTTTATTGTGGATGTCGTGTGTTGAAGAGAGGAAGAGAGAGAGAGAGAGTGGCGAGCTAGAGAGAGAAAGGGGTAGGGGCTGTCATTTTCTAGAGAGAAGGAGGAAAGAAAGAAAGAAGGAGAGGAAGAAGAAGAAGAGGGGATTTGAAATCCCTAGGTGTAGGTAATCAAGTTTAATGTTTGTTTTTCTTTTCATTCTCTTCTTCTTGAATCTAGAGAAATAATGTTTTTTTTTCTTTTCCTTGTTTTCTTCCTTGTTCTTGTTGGGGATTCGAAAAACATATGTGCTCAAGAGGAGAATCAACCTTGTGGTTTTTTATTTCTATCAAGGAGGTAGTCAATCTATCCTTTGGTTGTTATGATGATGGGTTTTGATATTATTATGATGTTGGGATGTTTGTGGCTTTGAGGGATTGTTTTGATGAGGGGTTCGGCCTAGACATAATCTAGGGTTCATGGTGTTATTTTTTTGTTTATTTTTGTTTATATTGATAAGGATATTTGTGAGGTTGAATGAATGGGATAGGTTGATTTTGGATACTCTATGTTTCAGCCTATGCATGTCTATAAATTCCCTAAGTTTTATGTTTTGTTATTTTCAATATGTTAGATCCATGTTCTAGGACCTATGTAATTTGGGTATAGTAATAATTTGAAATCTTGATTATTGGATCCATGACATTTTGATAGGATGTATATGATATTATGAATAAGTAAATTATGGTATGGATGAAAAATAATAGGAACATGATAGATTTAATATAAAGGCAGATATGAAGATTTGTGTTATGTTATTCATGCATGTTGTATTATTATTTTGTTGGGTTACATGCATGAACTCATTAGAGATAGAATAAGGTTTTTGCAAGGTTGTATATGAATATGTGTTAGTTATGTTTTTTTGAATTATTTGTATAATAAGAGCATGTTAGGATTTGTGAATTATTGTGTTTATGAAACATGAATGATCTTGTATGAATTTTATGAGAGGCATGAGGTAAAAGATAAAATTCATGGTGATTTATGCTTGCTGATTTTGTGATTAAATGGTGAAAAGATTGATGAAATAAGGATATGTATGCATAAGAATGACTCTAATGATATTTGGTGTTTGTGAAAATAAAATGGTGTTTTAATTCACACATAAAATGTTGTTTTTGCCCTAATAATTACCTACAGATTTTTTTTATATTTTTGAGAAAATATAAGTTTTTAAAAATAAGGATGGTGATTTTAATGAAAAATTTGATTGCTGGAATTTTTGTTTAAAAATGTAAAGTGTGTTTCAATAAAAGGAATTTGATTGGTATTTTGAAATAAATTAATAACCTAAACAATGGTAAAATATAAAAGTGATATTTTTAATATAATATGAGTGGTTATTTTACAAGTGCTAATTTTCTTTGATTGGATTAAGAAAAATGTTGGATTTAATTCACTTGTGATTTTTAAAATAATTGCCGAAAGTTTAGTTTAAAAAGTTTTAAATAGTTATTAAATTTTCACATATAAATTTATGTTACACAAAATTAAGTATTAAAAATAATTCAAGCAAAATATATTTTTCCTACACTTAAAATTATTATTTTTCTCACATCAAATTATGTAATTCTATTAACTTAAATTAAATTGTTATTTTCTAAGGAGACATGATAATCATAGGTATTTTCTTTTTTTAAAATAATTTACAAACCTTTGCTTTTCTTTGTAATTTAAAAATAATAAATGGGTCTTTTATATATTTTTAATGGCTAAATAAAATTATTTTTATGAAATAAAAAGAATGTCTTGGGAGATTTAATCAACCTAGTAATTTTAAGAAGATAAACAATGGTAAACAAAACATGCTACAAGTCTATCTTTTTTAAAACGATAGAAGTAAGATGCATGAAATTATCGTTTTAAACGCCACATTTACGCAACGTTCCCACGTATGCATGTTACATGCAAATTCACTTTTACGTCCAAAATTATGTCTATTATGCAACCATGTAGTTTTTATAGAAAGATCATGCATGCAATATAGGTAGAATGAGCATTATTCTTTTATGACCTTATGTGTAATTAAGCATATTTTTATGTTGTGTGTAACTCCTACCATGTGTGCATGGCCCATGCACACATGGGTTTTATAAAAGGGCAAGATAGTAATTATGTGAAGCTAAGGAATATCGTTTTGATTATGGTATAGGCTCGTTGAGAAGTCGTAGTTTTGCTTAGCTTGGACCTGAGGTAAGGAAGTTAGATACAATTTATGATTTTTATATTACGAATGGTCCGTTGTGTGAATGAAATGTTATGAATTATGAATGCCATAATGTGATAATATGTTGGCTTGTATGAACGTTGTATGATATGAATGGATGTTAGCGTGATGAACGCGACACATCAAAATGGGTTGCTAAGGATAAGAAGACGTAACCCGAGTTACTAATGATATGAAGACGTAACTCCATGGGAGGATGCGCCGAGTTTATTCAAGGACCAGAGACTCTTGTTTACCTCAAAGGGTAGCATGGACAAGTTAGCGGGCCATGTTCACAAGGAATTGTTTATAATTATGTTATGATGTTTGGTGATGTTTATGATTATGTTATGATGTTTTGTGATGTTTATGATTTTCGTTATGATGTTATGATGTATATGATATGATGGTGGGATTATGTTGACATGAGTATGTTTATGTTTATGATATTGATGTCAATTTTATGATGATGCTATGATGTATAAAGATGAATGATAGCGTTTGTAATTTGTTGTATCTTACTTGCTTGTTGTTTGTACTTCCTTATTGGGCTTTTAGCACACCCCCCTTACTTTCCCTTCCAGGTAGCAAATAGGTTTCTCTATGGCACGCGTGGTGATGTGGGGAGTTTTATCGTCGTGGTGTGTATGGCGTGGGGGCATCCTATGGATGAAAAACGATCAATTAAAAATGCCATTTTTTTTAATACTGTTGTGTTTTATCAGACATTTTAAACTTATCAGTGGGACTTAAATTATTGGTTGTTTTAGAACTTTGCATAAAAACTTATATTTTCTTTTAAAACTATTGGGCCCAACTTGCATGTTTTAAGCAAGACCCCACTGAAACCTTTATAATAGGTGACTTTCTTTTATAAACCAATGAAAATGTGAATGTCTTATTAAGTACTAGTCTAGGGCGTTTTACAAATATTCATTCATCGTGGGCCAAAAATATCATTGTCTCGATATCTTCTTGGCTAGACTTTGCCCCCTGCATGGTTTCCACATAATCCCTCAAGCACTTCTTTTTAGGATTAAAGTCCTAAATGCATGTAAAGACATTTTATTGCTTTTAAATAAAAGTACAATTTTATTATATTTGAATGTTATAATTATTGTTTGAAATAGTTATATAATAATATCAAGAAAATTCCCTATTCATTCATGAGAATATAATCTTGTATTAGTACGAGAGAATTAAAATCATATATAATGAATAAAATAGTCGGTAATATATTAAAGTAAGGAATCCTTAATGACTAGTTGCTAGTTTGGTTTGTTAAGCATATGAGATGCAAGTAATCTAGATTCAGATTACTGATGTGGATATACATCTTAGTAAAGGTGTTGTATATAATAGAGATGATATATGACATGATCGATTGGAATTAATTATCTTTATAAACTTGTCCTTTGACTTACTTAATTAATTCATGTCATAATAGATGATCATTTGTAAATCAATTTAAATCCTTAGTAATCATGAACTCAAGTTTATGTTTATTGGATCTTTTGATTCCCTCATTAAGGTCTCTTAGAATAATGAGGCTTATGAATTTTGTTTTAAAGATTCAATATCATGGATGGCTGGGAACATGAATTACAATATTGGAATCGATGCTTTCCTTATAGATCGAATATTGGTTCCCTTAAGGGTTGATTCTGGAACTGAATAGTTATTGAGCTCAAATCTATAATTAGATTATAGATTTATTATTCGCTAGTGAATTAATGGTACTTAAGGATCAAGAAGTAATTAGAAGGGTAAAACGATAATTTTGACCAGCTATAATTAACAAACCAATAATTGAGGGCAGAACTAAATATATAGATTATGTAACGCCCTGGATAGCCAAGACCGTTACACTGTGTGTTTATAAAGTGCCAGACTTGCTAATCAAGTCATTTAAATAAAATCGTGTTATTGAAACTATATAGGAACTAGGGTTAAAAGCGTTTTGGTCTCAAAAGCCACGTTTTCATTAGAAAGTATCATCTGTTACATGGGATCCAAAAAATAGTAAGTTCAAAGACCATTTACAAAAGACACAAGGTTTATGTACAATAACCGGCCATACGAAGGCAAAACAAGCAGTTAGGTGATCCCTGTCCTAGTCCACTCCTCGACTGTGGCGGCCGAACCGTTGGCCATGTACATTCCACCTCGGAGCTCTCCACCTCAGGCTTGGTCCAGTTTGCCCTTGCCTTTACCTGCACTACATAACACCCGTGAGCCAAGGCCCAGCAAGAAAACACAACAGCAACAGAGCATGAACAATTAACAGACAAGTTGATATCTCACATTGCATCACATAAATTCAGATATATCATCAGTCAGTATAATCAAGTATTCCACATACTAGGCATATCAGTTCATAACATACAGAGTTCACAAATGATAACTAGGGCTAGCGCCCTCAGGCTGCTCCCTACGTTATCCCATTGTTCTCGGCTACCAGTGGCCAATCCGCGCCCTGTGCGCTGAAATCATGTACGACACTCTTAGGCCGCTTTTACATGTCCCATGGCATAATACCAACATTGACACGACGCGATTCTCGGGAGCACTTAGTCCCATCACAATCATACAACCGGGTGCAGTTTTCTTACCTTTCAATTTACTAGTTTCCGATGCCACGAAGCCGCGAGCACGATCCTCTACCCCGAGCCTCTCCAAAGACCTAGTCACAACACAAAATGAAACATCCTTGTCACTAATCAATCCAAAACTACTTCGCGGAACCAATCCCACACTCTCGGGACCCCCAAATCCCTAAAACATTGCACCGAAGATATCCCCCGAACCCCTGGAGCAAAGGCTCATAATTGCAAAATCCTATGTTCTGAGATTAGCCTAGCGCCGCGGCGCAGCCCTTTAGGGCTGCGGCACCCAGCAAGTTTGAGCCGCGGCGCCCAGCAAGTCAGAGAACTTGCTCTACCCAGAATTAGCCTTGCGTCGCGACGCGCAAGAACAGCGCCGCGGCGCTCCTTCGTGAGCCCAGAAATCTGGGTTTTCCCCCTGTGTTTTTCCCGAACCCAAATCACCCCAAACTTATACCTAAGCCCCAAAACCAACTCAAAACCCCAAATAGACCATACCACAACCTATAAACATCATAATCTAACTCAAATACACAAATATTCTCAGAATTCACACTTAAGTTTCAGATTCAAACACTTAAACCAAAACTTTAGAATAGCACAAACCAGACCTCTAAATCCTTAAACCATAACAGCTACGAGATTGCAAACATATTTAATACCCTTACCTCAATCAGATATTCAACTTGAGCTTCCTCCAATCCAAGCTTTGAACTGAATTTCTCTTTGACAAACCAGCTGAATTTTCATGCAAAACAAGCCACCAACTTGCTTCAATTCATGCTTATCCTCCAAAAACTAGACTTGAAACTTAAACAAACCATAGATAGACCCTTACCTCTGAGAAATCTTGGCCTAGGCTTAGCTTAATTGCTTTGAATCATCAAAATTCTCTTCTTAGGTCTCCCAACTTCAGCTCCCCTCTTCTTCTCCTTTCTTTTAGATTTTCCTCCAATTTCAGCATAAATCAACTTCCTAAGTGTTATATGTGACTAACTTTTCTTCTCAGCTGAAACTCATCTATTCACTGCCAAAAGACCACTTTATCCCTCCACTAATATCCCTTCCTAACTAAACCTCAAGGGCACACTTGTCTTTTACTTACTTTACAGTTCTACCACTTTTCCAACAAAACCTGTTACTCTCTATGGTTACTAACAGTTACACAAGTTACCAAATCACCAGTTACCATTATCTAACTTTCTAGGACCGTCTCGGCACGCGCATCACATTGATACCACCACACCCACGCGGTACAAATCACATAGAATAATTATCACATAACATAATACACATAGTCATATAACATGCTTTAAATCATAGTCATGCATCTTAATCATTAAAATCACACACAATTCCCATTATGCCCTCCAGGCACACTAATCAAGGCCCTTAAGCCTAATTAGTGAATTTTGGTCGTTACAGATTATATCAATGGACTACTAGAGAAAACTCTGTAAATATAATTTTATAAATACTTAGAGTGCAATTCCATATTTATAAAGGAGTAATCAAAGAATTAAAAAATAAGATTATTAGATTAAAGAGTTTAATTAATAATCTGGTTTATTGTAGCTTCGTATTATAGGTCCATGGTCTCCAAATCACCTTTGTCCTACAATGTCAAGAGTAAGGATGTCAAAAGAAAGATTTGTTAAGAGAAATGACTAAATTGCAAAGGAATTAATTTTCCAGGGCAAGGAAATATTTGTTTGATAATTATGGGTAATTGATCAATTGTGAATTAAATAATTATGTAACTATATAATTTTTTATTTAAAATACTATAGGTTAAAATTAATATTCATCTTGTTTTGATTAATATAAATAGACAAAATAATAAATATCTTATGTATAATATGATATTTATTTATTTAATTTAAAACAGATATTTTAAGATAACATTAATTTTGAATTAACTGATATTTATGTTGGAATAAATATCTTGTAGCGCCCTAATTTCTCATAGATTACCGAGAACACATCATTGAGTCATAATCGTAAATATTGCTCTTTTATTTAATACAAGCTTAAAAATAAATATATGGATCCATGGTTTTATAAAAATAAAATACTTGTCTTTAACATAAAAATGAGCAACATTTAAATAAAACAAACTTTTAAAATAAAAGTTTAAATAAATAAATAATTTGGCCCGCTCGATCTTGCTCGACTATATGGTCCCCAACGAATACATCACAAAGCTCTTAGGTCCCACTCGCCAACGGCCTTTCTATCCTTAATTTACTGAAATAACAACATCATAAGGAGTGAGCTTCTAAGCCCAGTAAGGAAAATACAAACTATAGCCAAGACCGCTACATTGTGTGTTTATAAAGGTGTGAGACTTGCTAATCAAGTCGTTTAATCAAAACGTTTCATTAGCTAAAGTGTTCTAGGGCTAAAAGACATTTTGGACGCAAAAGAAACATTTTATAGATTATAAACAATTTATAGAAAGGATCCCCAAAAGTACAACATTTAAAAGTTGGTTTACAAAATTCAACAGTTAAGAGTAACCATTAGCCATACTAAGGAAAAATACAAGGTTCTGGTCCTCTCGTCCCTGTAATCTCCTCAACCGTGGCGGCTGGGCGGCCTAACATGTACAGTCACCCTGCAGAGCTCTCCAATCAGGGTTGATCAATCTTGCCCTTGCCTTTACCTACACCACGCAGCACCCGTGAGCCAAGGCCCAACAAGAAAACAACATACACATCATATACAATATTATCAAACAAATATTCTAGTAAGCATGTTCAAATATTCAATCCATAGCATATAAGCATACTTCAAGGTACAAATAACTTCATCTATACTTAGATTATTCAACACTCTCATTAATCACATTCATAGCCTAATATAATAATCAATTAACGCAAATACTAGGGCCGACACCTTAGGCCGCACCCTCTGTTTAACCCACTGACTCCGGCCCGCTTAAACCGAGCTTAGTGCATAATAAGTTGACCTCGGATACCAGTGTCCGAGCCGTGCCAATTGCACAAGTTAACCGTGGCACACTTAGGCCGTTGGTTTACAATTTACATGGCATAATACCATTCTTTCAGTCATATATATCAGGGAGCCCTTAGTCCCGTTCAAATATTCAACCGGGTGTAGTTTTCTTACCTTTGGCTTCTAGATGAATTAGTTACGGGCGATACTCCTTGAGCGTGATCCGATCCCCGAGCCCTAGCTTAGCACCTAGTCACAACCATGATGAAGGATACCATTAACAATCTTAAATGAGTTTTTAAACCAAGTTCTAGTCCTCGGAACATTGAACTTCACCAAATATGGTAAAAGATTCAATCCCGAGCACCCTAGGTTAAATTCCCAAGCCTAAAATCTCAAAATCCCAAAATCCCTTAAGGGCCCTGGCATAGGCCATCCATGCCGCGGCATGGCCCCAAACAGAGCCCTCTTAAGGCACAAAAACAGGTAAGGGCCGCGGCATTCCTTAGGCCATGCCGCGGCCCGCCCTCCTTCCTCAGCAAAACTCAACTTCCAAGGGCCGTGACTCACCAAGAACCATGCCGCGGCCCGACCCTTCGAACCCAGAAAAATCACCATCTTTAACTTTCAAACCTCATGCAAGCTCACTCAAAACCACCCCAAATCCTCAACTCAACTATCCACAAACATCCCACAAGATTACAACAACTCAACCCAGCTGAATCCTAGGCTAGAAACCCATCAAAAACCCATTTCAATTACTGAAACCTTCTAACCCAAGAACACAAAACCAGCCACGGAGATACTAGAATTCAACCATCAAACCTTGGATTAAAGCTTACCTCAGCTGCAGAATCACTTTTCCAAGAGTTCCCTGACCTAACTTCAAAGATTCCAACCTCAAATCCAACCTTGAATACCAAAACCACAACCATTAAAAACTCAGCCATTTTCTCAAAATTCCCAACCATAGAAATGAAAATTCAAAGCTTACCTTGGCTCTATTTCAATCCTTGATCAGTTCCTGAGCTAATCCTCCAGATTATTCCCTTCAATTCCCAAATATTCAACTTGATTCTCTTGAAAATTCAGAGTTGTTCTTCTTCCTTAAGAGAGAGAAGAGAGAGAAGGCTGAGAGGGTCGGTTTACACTTTCTGTCTAGTATTTTCTAAGTCTTTCCAAGTATATCCGTAGGATATTAGACTAATCCCAAAGCTCGGGGTACCGAAGACATCCCTGAGGGCAAAATAGTAAATTTCCCCAATATTCCCGCCTAAACTCTCTAACATCAAATATATCTCCATATATTTATTTCCATCACCCGATAGTCTAAATCACTACCCGATACCTAAAATACCCCTAACTTGTCCAAAGTCAATTAAAATGCTCCGTTGTGACTTTTCCCACTATCTAGCCCTAGGATCGCCTCGAGTCGCCGGCTACAGAGTTATCCACATAATAATGTGGTTCCCACATATACAACATATTTATTACATATTATCACATAATATCATCAATTATCATAAAATATCATTTAAGCATTATTAATCACATAATATCACATTCAAATAAAGGCCCTTAAGCCTTATTAACGAATTTGGGGTCGTTACACAAACAAGGGTTAGTCATATAATCAAACATAACATATATTCATCATATTCATACAAACACAAACATCTAGATCATATCATATCTTAAGACATAATTCTAAATCATAATCTATAAATCATAGGTCATACTCTAAGTCATAAGTCATAGGTCATAGATCATACATCATAGGTCATAACTCATAATCATAACTATAGGTCATATATCATAATCATAACTAAAAATAATGAATCAGATATAATAAAAAGATAAGTGCTTATACAGGGGTGGCAATTAAGCCCCGGACAAAAGTCTGTCATACACCGGACATAGGTCTGTCATAAAGTCTTGGCAGCCGAGCCTACCAGACATAGTCCGTCATACATCATTGAACACCTTAGGTCCAGACACACTTACCCCTTTATTGTACCTGAAATGTTAGGTCATACAAACATAAATAATATCATAATACTAAACTATCTAATTTTCCTACCTCAACGATTACGAATGTACGTGAGAGATCGCAAAGCTAGGGCCCTAAAATAAATGAATCTCATCAGTACCTTCCTAAGAAAATTATTTAAACCACCAATCAAAATGTAACACAACCTTACCTTAAATTTAAGATTCCAAAGAAAAATTGGAAGGGTCTACGACTAACTATCCCCCTTTTCTCTTCTCCTTATTTAATATTCCAGCTTCGCTTTCTTAATATTTGACTCACTTCTAATAAAGCCTATATAAATAGACCTAAACACTAACCACTTTTATTCAATTTTGAAACCATAAGAATATCTATTAACTGTTTTGTTTTACTTCAATAAAGCCCAGCCAAAATCTCCTTTTCATAATGGTAAAATAATATATATTTTTTTTCAATACCAATAATTATCTATGCTAACAACTTCTTTTACAATTATCTTATTATTATTATTACTAACATGCACGTGATTCCCCATAACACATTCTCACCAAAATAATATAAACCATTGATTCATATTTCAAAATTCTAAATATCTTAACAAATCTACCTAGAATCTCTCAACCATCTAACTATTTAGAGTAGCTCCAAATAACTCAATTCAAATTGAATTCTGAATATCAAAGAAAATATACATATATATATTTCACTATTAATTAACTTAAATACTAAATACTACCAACTTCTTTGAACATAAGAAAAACAATAAACTTATTCCCATTTTAGTCGACATATATGTATACAGTCCATTAACTAGATTTTAAATTAATTATCCTTAATTTATCTATAATAGATATTAACAACTATCTTTAAACTCAAGGGATTTAAATAATTAAATAGAGTATTTTCTAAACTTCAGACAAATACCAATTTTTCTGATATCCTAGTTCTATGGTAATCTATGCAATCATCTCACTTTTCTAAAATTAATTAAAATAATACCACAAATAAAAGTATTATTTTAAATTAACACTATTAATGAACATATCATAACTAAATAGCAAACAATTAAGTAGCTGAGCTACTTGGATATTACAATCTTCCCTCGTTAAAGAAATTTCGTCCTCGAAATTTTACTCACCAAATATCTCGGGATATTGTTTTCTCATATCTGCCTCCAATTCCTATGTTGCCTCTCTTTCAGTGCTATTGCTCCACAAGATTTTAACTATAGGGATACTTTTGGACCTCAACTCCTTAGTTCCCCGCTCTAGAACGCGTACTGGCTGTTCTTCATAATTGAAATCTTGTTTTAACTCTAGAGCCTTGTAATCGAGCACATGGGATTGATCTGATATGTATTTTCTCAAGATCGATACATGAAAAACGTTATGCGTTTCAGCTAATGATGGCAGTAAAGCCAACCGATATGCTCCATGCGATATTTTGTCCAATATCTCAAAAGGACCTATAAACCTCGAGCTTAACTTTCCTTTCTTTCCGAAATGCATAATTCCCTTCATTGGAGAAACTTTGAGAAAGACTTGGTCACCTACTAAAAACTCAACATTTCGTCTCTTAGCGTCGGCATAACTTTTCTGGCGAATTTGAGCGGCAATCATTCATTGTCTTATCTTTGCTACTGCCTCAGTTGCTTCTCTTACAGCCTCAGGTCCTAAATATTGTCTTTCACCAACCTCATCCCAATGAAGTGGTGATCGGCACTTCCTTCCATATAGCATCTCATAAGGTGCCATGCCTATCATTGCCTGATAACTATTGTTGTAAGAGAATTCTATTAATGGAAGATACTTGCTCCATGATCCTGAGAAGTCTAAAGCACACGCTCTCAGCATATCTTCTAATATTTGTATGTTGTGTTCTGACTGACCATCGGTTTGAGGGTGAAATGTCGAACTTAGTTTTAACTTAGTGCCCATTGCACGATGTAAACCTTCCCAGAACTTTGATGTGAAAATCGATCCTCTATCAGAGACTATTGTCTTTGGAACTCCATGTAGTCTTACTATCTCCGCCACGTAAAGCTCTGCGTACTGCTCAGCATTATAAACTGTTCTTACTGGTAAGAAGTGAGCAGATTTTGTGAGTCTATCTACTATCACCCAAACAGAGTCATGCTGCTTGGTCGTCCTTGGTAATCCCGTCATGAAGTCGATCGCTATATCTTCCCATTTCCATTCAGGAATCTCTAATGGTTGCAAAGTTCTAGCAGGTCTTTGATGTTCGGCCTTAACTTGTTGACATGTAAGGCATTTTGCTACAAACTCTGCTATGTCTTTCTTCATCCCCGGCCACCAATACATTGCCTTGACATCGTTGTACATCTTGGTTGATCCCAGGTGAAGTGAATACGGAGTAGTGTGCACTTCCTTCATAATACTTTCTCTTAATCCTCCGTTTCCTGGCACACATACTCGGTTTCTATATTGTAGCATGCCTTCTTTTGTCAAGGAGAAATCAACATTTTCTGAACTTTGTAATGCTGCCTTCATCTTAAGAAGAAACTCGTCCTCTTGTTGTTTCTCCTTTATTTCCTCCATTAGAGTTGACTTGATTGTGAGGTCAGCTAGTTTTCCAGTTAATAGCTCAATTCCGGACCTCTTAATATCATCTTGTAAGTGTTGAGCTATCCCCTTAAGTGTTGACAAGCTTCCGTAACTCCGCCTACTATGTGCGTCTGCCACGACGTTAGCCTTTCCCGGATGACATAAGATCTCACAATCATAGTCCTTTACTAACTCCAGCCATCTTCGTTGCCTCATATTGAGCTCCTTCTGTGTAAAGAAATACTTTAGACTTTTGTGGTCCGTATAGATTTCACACTTTTCTCCATACAGATAGTGCCTCCAAATCTTTAAAGCGAAAACTACCGCTGCTAACTCTAAGCCATGGGTTGGATACCGCTGCTCGTACTCCTTTAGTTGTCTCGACGCATAGGTGACTATTCTTTCGTCTTGCATCAAAACACATCCAAGTCCTTGCTTCGACGCGTCGCAATATACTACAAACTTTCCCTTATCGTTTGGGATGCATAGAACTGGGGCTGATATAAGCTTGTCCTTTAACGTTTGGAAGCTTTCTTCGCATTTCTCCGTCCATACAAATTTCTATTGCTTCCGTGACAAATTTTTTAAGGGTGTAGCTATTCTGGAGAACCCTTCAACAAATCGTCTATAGTATCCTGCCAATCCCAGAAAACTTCTCACCTCTGTGGCAGTCTTAGGTTTGGACCAATCCTTCACTGCTTCGATCTTGGCTGGATATACTTCCACGCCATTTTTAGACACAATGTATCCTAGAAATTCCACCTTCTCTAGCCATGATTCACATTTCTTAAACTTAACGTATAATTAATGACCTTTGAGTCGTTCCAACATCAGTCGCAGGTGCTCTTCATGCTCGGCTTTCATTTTTTAGTAGATCAATATGTCGTCTATAAACATCACAACAAACTTATCCATGTAGTCCTTAAATACATGGTTCATAAGATCGATGAACGCTGCTGGTGCGTTTGTTAAGCCAAAAGACATTACCAGAAACTTGTAGTGTCCATATCTAGTTCGAAAAGCCATCTTTGGGATATCTTCTTTTCGTACTCTTAGCTGATGATACCCCGACCTCAAATCTATCTTCGAGAATACTGTAGATCCTTGTAGTTGATAAAAAAGATCGTCTATTAGAGGGAAAGGGTATTTGTTCTTGATCATCACTATATTTAGTTCTCGATAGTCGATGCACATCCTCATACTCTCGTCCTTCTTTTTGACAAACAGTACTGGTGCTCCTCAAGGCGAATAGCTTGGTCGAATGAAACCCTTGTCTAATAACTCTTGCAGTTGGATCTTTAACTCCTTTAGTTCAGTAGGTGCCATTCTATAGGGAACTTTCGAGATTGGTGCCGTATCAGGTTCCAATTCTATTTCAAACTCGATTTCCGTACTCGGAGGTAACCCCGGTAGATCTTCTGGAAACACCTCGGGAAATTCGCATACAATAGGTACATCTTTTGGTTCGAGTTGCGTCTCTCGTGCTTTTTCCACCACACTAGCTAGAAATGCTTGGCAACCGCTATTAATTAACTGTTGAGCTTTGAGAGCTGAGACTATCGGTATGCGATTTCGGGAAACTTCTCCTTTGAAAGTGAACTGGTCTCTGCCTTCTGTTTGAAAGTTGACTGCCTTACCCTTACAGTCTATCGTTACCCCATATTTTGCTAACCAGTCCATGCCTAAAATTATATCATAATCCTTAAGGCCTAACTCGATCAAATCTACTGGTAATTCTTTTCCTTTGATTCTAACTACAACACTACGCACCCCTCTACTAGATAGCAATTTTTCCCCCGATGGTAACTCCGTGACAAACTCATCTCTAAAAAGTTCACATGGTCCATCTAAGCTATAAATCATATTCATAGATACAAAAGAATGTGTAGCTCCTGAATCGAATAATACATTGCATAGTTTACCAGAGATAGTGACCTGACCTGTTACCACTGTATTACTAGTTTGTGCTTCACCTCTAGTAAGAGCGAAAACCCTGGCTGGCACAAGCTTGTCATCTTTCTTTTGATCTTTCATCTTAGGGCAATCCTTTTTAATGTGTCCTTCTTCTCCGCAATTGAAACAACCTTCTGTCTTATATCGACATTCTCCTGAATGCTTCCTCTTACAGATAGGGAACTGGGGATATTCAACATAGGGCTTCTTATTCCCGTTACTTTCTTATGTAGTCTTGTTCTTCTTGTCAGCCTTTTGATTTTGACCACCGTCATGTTTTCGTTTGTGGTTATTCTGTTCATTGTTATTCTTTTTGGTGTCCCTTCTGGCCGCGCCTTCTTTCCAAATCCTTTCTTCAGCTTGCTCAGCTTCCAAGGCTACCTCTAATGTTTCTGCATAAGTGGTTATCCCCCGAATCAACTTCACATCACGGGCTATCATAGGTTTTAGTCCCTTCACGAATCTTTGAATTCTTAGCGTCTCAGTGGGTACCATGTCCACCGCGAACTTAGCCAGCCTATCAAACTTCCTGGCATACTCTGTCACAGACGAATTCCCTTGAGTAAGCGCGATGAATTCGTCCACCCTTGTGTCTAGAATCGCAGGATTGTAGTATTTCTTGTTGAACACTTGGATAAACTCATCCCAAGTCATAACGTTCACATCTCTAGTCTGTTTCACTATATCCCACCAGATGCGGGCATCTTTCTTCAGTAAACTCGAAGCGCATGAGACTCGGTCCTCGTTTCCCAATCGCATGTGTTCTAGTCTAGACTCCACCGATCGAAGCCATTCTTCTGCTTCTATTGGGTCTGACCCGCCATCGAAGTTCGGTGGTTGCTGCTTCCTAAAGTGTTCATACACTGCCTCGTAGTGAGGTTCTGCTAACTGTAGTAATTGTGCTAGAGGAATGACTTGTTGCACCACTTGTTGTTGTCCTGAATTTATTTGGAATTCTTCTTCCCTTCTCCTTAGCTCTGCCCTAAGACGGGCATTTTCTCTTTGCAAATTTATTCGAGTAGCAGCAGATGCCGGCTCTTCCACTACATTGGGTGCTTCTGGCACTCCTGGGGTTGCTAGAAATTCTTCATATAAAGGGGTGGCGGCTACTCCTCTTCCTCGCCCCCTCCCTCTTCCTCGGCCTCTACCTCAGCCTCTTCCATAGCCATTTAGTCTTTCAGATCTTCTTGGTTCTTGTTCCATATTTCTTTTCTATTTCCCCAAAAGAGAGAAAGAAAAAAAATTAAAATCTAAGATAAAGAAAACAAGTAGAGGTTATAACTTAGCCTATTGTACTACTGTCTATTAGGTCCATCTATCTATTAAAACTACCATATTACAATTAAGTCCAACTCAGGTAAATGGGCCTTAACAATTCAATCTTCCATGGAGGAGGGCTGGGTTCAGTATATTGTACCCACTACTAAGGCCCCCTAACTTCCACTTGGACCCAAAAGACAGGAATTTAAACCCTTGCTTTATTAATTGTTACTCGTTTAAATTAGATACAATATGATAATGCAAAGCAAATGGGCTAACCCATAAGAGAGGAATTTAAACTTTACACTTTCAATTGAATCCAAAAAAAATACTTAACACTTACTAAACAATAAAACAATAACAAAAGCAAATAACAATTTTTTTTTAAAATAAAACAACTAGTGAAAGTATTCTAAAATTTAACTATGTGTTCTTATATGCATCTAATCCTCCACAACGGATCCATTATCATACTCAGGATTTGGTATTTTTCTTATAGATTTAAACTATGTCCATTGGGCTAATTTATGAAAATAATACAAGAAAAATATTACAAACATATTTCAAAAACGATGTATATACTTACTTGGTAATGAGTAGATCCTTTGTAGCTATCGTGTGTATTTCGTGGGAACGTTCAGGACCAATATAGTCGTGGGCTCTGATACCACCTATAACGCCCTAATTTCTCATAGATTACCGAGAACACATCGTTGAGTCATAATCGTAAATATTGCTCTTTTATTTAATAAAAGCTAAAAAATAAATACATGGATCCATGGTTTTATAAAAATAAAATACTTGTCTTTAACATAAAAATGAGCAACATTTAAATAAAACAAACTTTTAAAATAAAAGTTTAAATAAATAAATAATTTGGCCTCCTCGATCTTGCTCGACTATATGGTCCCCAACGAATACATCACAAAGCTCTTAGGTCCCACTCGCCACCGGCCTTTCTATCCTAAATTTCCTGAAATAACAACATCATAAGGAGTGAGCTTCTAAGCCCAGTAAGGAAAATACAAACAAGGGTTAGTCATATAATCAAACATAACATATATTCTCCATAGTCATACAAACACAAACATCTAGATCATATCATATCTTAAGACATAATTCTAAATCATAATCTATAAATCATAGGTCATACTCTAAGTCATAAGTCATAGGTCATAGATCATACATCATAGGTCATAACTCATAATCATAACTATAGGTCATATATCATAATCATAACTAAAAATAACAAATCAGATATAATAAAAAGATAAGTGCTTATACAGGGGTGGAAATTAAGCCCCGGACAAAAGTCTGTCATACACCAGACATAGGTCCGTCATAAAGTCTTGGCAACCGAGCCTACCGGACATAGTCCGTCATACATCATTGGACACCTTAGGTCCAGACACACTTACTCCTTTATTGTACCTGAAATGTTAGGTCATACAAACATAAATAATATCATAATACTAAACTATCTAATTTTCCTACCTCAAAGATTACGAATGTACGTGAGAGATCGCAAAGCTAGGGCCCTAAAATAAATAAATCTCATCTTTACCTTCCTAAGAAAATTATTTAAACCACCAATCAAAATGTAACACAACCTTACCTTAAATTTGAGATTCCAAAGAAAAATTGGAAAGGTCTACGACTAACTATCCCCCTTTTCTCTTCTCCTTATTTAATATTCCAGCTTCTCTTTCTTAATATTTAACTCACTTCTAATAAAGCCTATATATATATAGACCTAAACACTAACTACTTTTATTCAATTTTTAAACCATAAGAATATATATTTACTGTTTTGTTTTACTTCAATAAAGCCCAGCCGAAATCTCCTTTTCATAATCGTAAAATAATATATATTTTTTTTCAATACCAATAATTATCTATGCTAACAACTTCTTTTACAATTATCTTATTATTATTATTATTACTAACATGCATGTGATTCCCCATAACACATTCTCACCAAAATAATATAAACCATTGATTCATATTTCAAAATTCTAAATATCTTAACAAATCTACCTAGAATCTCTCAACCATCTAACTATTTAGAGTAGCTCCAAATAACTCAATTCAAATTGAATTCTGAATATCAAAGAAAATATACATATATATATTTCACTATTAATTAACTTAAATACTAAATACTACCAACTTCTTTGAACATAAGAAAAACAATAAACTTATTCCCATTTTAGTCGACATATATGTATACAGTCCATTAACTAGATTTTAAATTAATTATCCTTAATTTATCTATAATAGATATTAACAACTATCTTTAAACTCAAGGGATTTAAATAATTAAATAGAGTATTTTCTAAACTTCAGACAAATACCAATTTTTCTGATAACCTAGTTCTATGGTAATCTATGCAATCATCTCACTTTTCTAAAATTAATTAAAATAATACCACAACTAAAAGTATTATTTTAAATTAACACTATTAATGAACATGTCATAACTAAATAGCAAACAATTAAGTAACTGAACCACTTGGATATTACATATCTTGTCTTAAAAGTTGATTAAATAAACAAATGAGAAAATTAGGGCAACCCTAATATGGCTGGGTGACGCACACTGTACAGTACAGTGTATGGCGCCCAGCATCAAGGATTTTATTCCTTGGTTTTGAATTTTGAATTTTAAATAAATTTGTTTAATTAATTGTTTAATTATTCATTTGAAATATGATTTAAATAGATAATCAAATGAAAACATCTAATCAGTTTTAATTTGAATTATATTTTAATTAAATAAAGATTATTTAATTAGATTAAATATCTTTATAAATCTGATATACGTGATATTCAGAGAATGATGGATAATGAGACTCTCTCTCAAAAGTGATAGTTTTCTCTAAACCTAAAAACTATTCTAAATTTTCCTCTGTCAAAACTCTCTAGATCTCATGTGTTAAGTACATCTAGGGAGTCACATAAATCAACATTTTGAATCCTACGTGCCCACACACATCCTTGTGTGTTTGAGGATTGGTCTGGAAGATCAAGGTGTGAGATCTCAGAACACTGGATAGGAAGATCGTTGATTTATACAAAAAGACTCAAGGACACTTGATAGGCTACAAGAGGTAATCTATGATCTATTTGTATGTGATTTAATATTTATATATGTATATAATCCTGGCTGGTATTAATATTTATTAAAAGAGGTCCTATTATTAAATATTGTGTGAGTTTCTTGCATTTGTTATATGTATGTTGAATGGATGGATATATTTTTTGAATGTATGGTTGAATGATGGATCGTTAATTATATGGTGCTATTGGGTTAGGAATTTTAATTGTTTTTCCTAGATCTTGTGTAAGCCATAAAGGGCATGGGATTTTTGTAATTTTATTTCTCGAAATTTAAATTGAAAAATTCTGTACACAAGAGGAAATTGAAAGAACCTGAGCCACACAGCCATGCCTGGCCTTGTGCCACCCTGCACGCGCCCCTGCGCACCCGAGCCAAGCCCCATTGCCTGCCTGCGTGCGTCCCTACGCACCCGAGCCGAGCCCCCATGTCTGCTTGCGCGTGCGTCTGCGCACCCCTGCCTGGCCCATGCAAGGACCTCTGTGGGGCGCGCCTTATATGCCTAAATGCCCAGCTACCCATCCCAAGCTTAGCACCTTGTGCTGCCGACCCTAGGGCACCATTTTGGTGCCCAAAACCCTAATTCCTATGTTGTTATAAATAACTTTTATTTAATTAATGTTTAAATTATTTGAATTTAAAAGTTTAATTATCTTATTTTATTTTTTTGGAAAATAAAATATCTTTTAGTTGGTTAAGATATTTTAAAGTCTTAAGTTTAAATAATTATTTGAATTTGATTCTTTAGTTATTTAAGTTCAACTAAATTAAAAAGATAACAAAAATGGTTATTTATTTAAAAGTTAGTTTTAAATAAATAAGTTAATTAGAAAATTTGTTTATAATTAATAAGTTAGGCAAAACAAATTTCCCAAAGACTAGCAAGAAGTCCTAAAGGAGAGGATGAGCATTCTTGGAGAGTCTTGAAAGCTACATACGCTTAGATTGCAATTTTAATTCAAATTTTTTCAAAGGGTTGTAAATCTTAGAAATACCCATTAGTACTCGGTTCATCATTTATTGTTTATTTATTTATTGTATTTATTTAAATAAATGTTCATTGATGTTTGATTGATAACATGATCATGCATTAGTCAATTACATGTCGTTCATGAAACCCCACACAGTTTCTCATTAATCATGCATTTTTTATAAACATGCTTATCTAGGATTGTCCTATTTGTTTATATGAATTGTTTTTGGTGAAATCAATTGCATGTAAACTACTAGGTATTGAATTAGTTAAAACTTGGTAACTCACACCATAATAAAGGAAATAATTTTTTTATAGGCCTTTAAGATAATCAACTTTATGTAAAAAGCGTTTTAGTAAAGTTAGATGAATGTAATGGGTAATTATTTAGATCACATTAATTATAGGAACAAGCTCTTTTATAATTATGTTTTTTTATAATTAATTACATTCATAGGTTTATTAATAAACTAGTAATTAATTTGGAATTAATTGATTAGTTTAATATAACACATTTAATTTAAAATAGTGAGTGGGAGAAGGTGAACATCTCAATGTGACCTATGGTCTCCATTATTAGTACAACACCGTGAGATATGAATAGGGCCCTGAGGTGGTTTTGTTTCCATCCCCCTAAGGAAGATTTCTAGACATATCAATACCAAGGTTGGCTTCTTACGAAGATAGGAGGAAGTGATGTATTTTAGGTTTGAAATCCGGAATAATGGGTTACACTTACAAAGATGTAATTAAGCTTTTGCGGTGGATAATTGCATCTTGACAAAACCAGTGGTACTTTATATTTAAAAGAGAAAATAAAGAGTTTTTTAAGTTTTAAATTATAAAGATAAGATTGTCTTATAAGCTATCTGAATTTAACTTGACAGTTCCTTGGGCGACACTTTATTTGTTAGGTAGTTTTTTTTTTTTTTTTGATCAAGAAATGGAAATTATATTGATAAACCAACAATTACAAACAAAGGCCGGAGCAGATAACTCCCCCTCAATTACATTTAGAGAAAAAATTGATCATGAGTTTCTCCCTCAAAGTCAGATTTTTACTTCTACAGCAAAGATTATTAACTCTAGCCTTAACTGAATTTCTAATAAGATCATCAACATGGGCTACTGAAAAACAGCAGCTATCCACCCAGCATTTGTTCCTATTTTGCCAAATAAAGTAGACTGAAGCAGCCAATGAAGCTGCAACAACCCGAGCCAGAACATCTTTACTTGGCTCTTCCAGCCAACAACACCAATTCTGGAATTGCCTAGGCCACATTAGATTACCCAACCATTTTGCAACTGCCTGAAGCACTTTCCTGGAAAACAGACAGTCAAAAAATAGGTGAGCATGGCTCTCCATTTCAGTCTCACAAACCGGGCAGCTTTGAGATATAACTGGTATATTGCAGTGAAGTAAAAGATCTCTGGTAAGCAGCTTCTGGTGAAAAGCTTGCCAAAGAATAAACCTGTGTTTAGGCACTGAGAGTTTACACCAAATATTCTTCATACCTTTGCTAGGGGAACCAGAAATAGAGTGCAGATAAAGTTTATTCAGCCTTAATTTCTCCTTACAAACAGCAGCATTTATATTAGATTCAGACAGAAACTTGCTCACCTTAACTAGCTTTTTCCAATACCAGCTAGTATCTTAATGCAAAACATAATCCCATATCCGGACCCCTTTTAAATAGATGCAATTAATCCATTTGACCCACAAGCTATCCTATTTAGAAGAGATCGCCCAAAAATATCTAGCAAGATTAATCTTATTCCAAAGACCACCCTCTGTAAATCCTAAACCACCATAAGATTTTGGCCTGCAAACATGATCCCAAGATGCTAGATGAAATTTACTTCAAAAACCATTGACACCCCATAAGAAAATTCTGCATAAACAGTATATTTCTTTAATAACTTTCTGAGGAAGGAGAAATATGCTCATCCAAAAGTTCTTAATCCCCAATAATACCGACTGAATTAGCTGCACACACCCAGCGTAAGACAAATTACGGCTGGCCCAACCATGAAGTCTTTGTCTAATTTTCGAAATAATTAGATCGCAATCCATAGCTTTCCACTTAGTCGGTCGCAAAGGCACACCTAAATACATTAGAGGAAACTGCCCTTCTCTCATATTAGATATACACAGAAGTTTCTCCTTCTCAGCTGAAGTAATACCGCCAAAATAAATGCATGACTTGGCTTGATTTATGCTCAGACCTGAAGCTGAAGAAAAAGACTTAAAAACCTGCTGCATAATCTGAATAGAGCTAATATGAGCTTTGCAAACTAGCAACAAATCATTGGCAAAACAAAGATTAGTTATGTTCAAAGTTTTACAAAGCGGATGAAATCTGAAATGTTTATCTTTAGCAGCCCCATGAAGAGCTCGAGTGAGGTAATCCATAACTAGGAAAAAAAGCAGGGGGGAAATAGGGTCACCTTGACGCAGCCCCTTACCTCCCTTAAAATCACCATAGAGCTGACCATTCATAAGTATACTATAGGAAGAACCTCTCAAGCAAACCATAATCCATTTAATGAACCTGCCAGGGAACTTATAAGTATTTAACAGATTTTCAAGGAAATCCCAATCAATAGAATCGTAGGCTTTGCTAAGATCGATTTTCATTAAGCACCTAGGTGACACTCTTTTCCTGTTATAACCTTTGAGGAGGTCTTGAAGAATAAGAATATTGTGGGCAATACTTCTATTCTTAACAAAAGCACCTTGGTTCTGATTAATCAACTTGGGAAGGATAGGAATTAACCTGTTACAAAGCATTTTAGATATGCATTTGTATAGTGTATTGCAGCAGGCTATTGGGCGATATTCTGAGGCATTAGAGGGATGAGTGACTTTGGGAAAAAGAGCTAATATGGTACTGTTCAGCCTCTTTGGAATGTAGCCTAGATCAAAGAATTCAGTTACTGCTGTAGCCATTTCTTTCCCTATAACAGACCATAAATTCTTAAAAAAACCAGCCCCAAATCCGTCCGGTCCCTGGCTCTTTACTGCCTTTATACTGAACATAGCTGTTTTGACTTCCTGGTAAGTGAATGGTTTGATCAGGAATGCTTGGTCTTCAATGCTAAGAGTGGGTCCTGAGAGTACTACTGAGGTTTCGACTAACCCAGTTGCTGCACTTGCTCCTCCTAAAAAAGATTGAAAATGCTGAGTAAAATGACTTATAACCTTTGGATAATCCATTTCAACACTGCCATTTTCATCTACAAAAGACACAATCTTATTGAGCGCTTTCCGTTTCTTCATACTGGCATAGAATAGAGAGGATTTCTCATCACCTAATCTCAGCCAATCAACCTTACTCTGCTGATACAAAAAGCTAGCATAAGCAGCCTCTTTCTTTTTAAAATCCAGATGAGAAGCTCTCTCTATTTCACTCAGGACATGACTTTTCGGATCAGTAAATAAGTTGGTTTTAGCCTGCTGATACAACACCTTACTTTCCTCATACTCCTTAACAATATCACCAACAACTCTCCAATTGAATCTCTTCAGAACAAACTGAAGACGATGTAATTTCCTCAAGACCTGTTGTAAACCACAACCCTTTGATGATAATGGTTTATTCCAGCTAGCCAAAATAGTAGGCTTGAAAAGCAGATGACTAGTCCACATTTTGAAAAAATGGAAAGGGCGCAAACCATTTTTGAGAACAGAAATATGCTTCAAAATGATGGCACAATGATCCGAAACAACCTCCTAACTTGCTATTGCATTGACATTAGGAAACGTATCAATCCAATCCTCGTTTATGAACACTCTGTCTAATTTAGAAAATATGCGATTATTTCCATCTTGGTTATTCGACCAAGTGTAATAAGAGCCCAGCAGTTTCATTTCTTCCACAATCCCAAGATCAAGCCATTTCCTAGCACCCTCTACTTCTTTAGGAGAAATGACCTTACCCTCTATACGATCTTCTACCTCAAAGACAGAGTTAAAGTCGCCAATTACTAACCACGGTTTGACAGGAAGAGAGATTATAGCCAACTCAAACCAAAGAATTTTCATCAATTCTAACTGATTCAAGCCATAAACCATAGTGAAACAGAAAGATTGGCCTGCAGCCCAGATCTGAACCTTACAATGGATAAATTGAGCATGATCAACCAGAACATCAACTTTGACCCAGCTGCCCTTCCAGATTAAAAGGATCCTACCTTCCAGAGCCTTACTACTGTAATAATCCCAACTCATAAAGCTAGAGTTCATAACCTCCTTTACTTGATAACCTTTTATTTTGGTTTCCAAGAGAGCCCCAATACCAATCTTATTTATCTTGCAAATATCACCCACAACTATTTGCTTATTCCTTTTATTCAACCCTCTAACATTCCATCTCATTATGTTGAATTGTCCATACAAATTCAATAATGGAGAAGGATCATGCAGGAACTGTTGCTGTTCTTGAAGAACACTGAAAGCATTTTTTGTATTCTGACCAATAACAGGAGGTTTCGCCTTCATGGTACCTAGTTTTTTCGGTATAGCCCATCCTTGCTCCTTCGGAAGCACCACAATCTGGGAATGCGGTTCCTCTTCAGTTACTACCTAAGCTTAACTGTCTATCCTTTGGTTATTCTTACTACCTGAAGCTTCAATCTTAGTGTGATTTTCTGCAGCATCAACTTGGACCTCTTTTTTCCTCCAGACCAAACCTTCCGCTTGCTTGCAAGAAGAAGCTATGTGCCCTAACTTTTTGCAGTTAGTGCATTTAGTAGGTAACCACTCATAGTCTATCAATTGATCCATTACTTGACCTCTCTCATTAATGTAGTTAATGAATTTTGGAAGAGTATCTGATATTTCCATATCCACCAGAATTCGAGAAAATTTAATCATCGATCGATCCTTTGTGACCTTATCTATCATGATTGGTTTTCCAATGGTACTAACCAATGCACTTAAACATTTGGTGCCCCAGTATTGTAAACCCAGATCAGGCAAACGAATCCAAACAGGTACCGATTTGATCGATTTCAGATTTTCAATGTCAGTCGTCCAAGGTCTCAAGATAATAGGCTTCCTATCAAAATGGATTACCCCTGATTCTAAAACCATATCACGTGTAGCTTCATCTCTGAACTTGACCATTGTAAAACCAGAGTTCATCCGTGCTACTCGGTCAATCCCAAGCTTCCCCCAAATCCTGTTGATAAAACCTTCAAAAACTGGTAATGGTGGATTAGCACCAATGAGAACACAGATCAAGGCCGAATTCCAGAATGATGCTTCAACTTCTATCTCCTCAATATCCAGCTGAGCTATCTTTTGTCCATCCTTCTAAAGAGGCTCCGTAAATTCTAATTTCGAACCCCCCTGAAATGGAAAGGACTCCTTGAAACGTGACCAGGTAGCCTTAGCCGCTTCTTGGAAAGTTTGAGTCTCTACCTCTTTCGCCCACGAACCAGACCTATCCTTTGACAATATCGGAGCAATAGGAGAAGAAACTTCCTTCGCCTTATCAGGAATCTCAGGGGTCGCAGAGGGCACAGCCTCATCTTCTCTTTTTTCACACACATGCTCAGTCGATGGAGCCTCCGATGGTGAATCTATGGATGAAGGGAGCTCTTGACGTGGGTCAGCCTGAGCAAGCTTCTGCACCACCTTTCGTCGCCGCGCCATGGCAGAGAGAGAAGGAGGAGCTCACGCTTTTTTTTTGTTAGGTAGTTTTTTCGTGGAAAATAAAATGTTAATTTATGTGTTTTAATTGTTGCATTCATGCATCATGTTTACTTTCCAAAATATTGATATTTTTTCAAATGATAACAATATTGTGTTTTATTTTGAGTCATAAAATGTTGCCAACCATTTATTTTCCTATAACGTGCCCGGTAATGCATAAAAAGATTGATGATCATATAAAGAAAATAAAAATGACTGAAGAGGATGAAGATGGATGGGCAAATTCAACTTTGTTCATTTTTCTGGCCAAAAATCTTAAACATATCTATAATGATAAGAGGCCTCCTCCTGTACCATTATGGGATGTAAGCAAAAAGGAACATGAGAAATATGCTGATTGGATGAGATGAAATCACATGGCAAGATTTTACTATCTTAGTACCATGGAAGATAAGCTAAGGAAAAAGTTCAAACACATTGAATATGCTCGTGATTTGTGGGATTCTGCCTTTTAGGATTTACAGACAAGACCACAATCACGAAAAAGGTAGATATGATTTGCCTTTACCTTAGGCTTAATAGTAGATTATAATACATAAAGTTCTAATTCTTTGATTTAGAAACCACTAATCATATTTTTTGTTATTGTTCTTCTTTATAGACACTTGAGCGATCAAGAGGAACTTGCAGATGGAGACAAAAAGTTGAAGAGGAAAAGAGGAAAAGTGTCTAGTTCAAGAAATTGTTAAAGAAAGTCCATTTATTAAAAGAAAACATTATTGTTGTTTGAAAAATGTTTAGTTCATTTTTAGTTAATTTGGAATTTTACTGCATGTAATAACTTCAGAATATTTTATTTATAATTTGATTATTCTTAAATTTATTCTTTAGACATGCAATTGAATATTTGGACTTTATCGCCTTCATTAAAATGAACGAATACTCAATAATTCAGAATTATTTAAAGTAGCAAAATCGCAAGGTAACAATAGACAAAAAGTTTCAAACAAGGATGACACATATCTTTGGCATCTTAGACTTGGTCATATAGGTCTAGATAGGATAAACTGGTTAACAAAAGATGGACCTTGGAGAGAACTAAGAATGGGAACTCTTCTGGTTTGTGAATCTTGTCTAGAAGGAAAAATGACCAAACATCATTTCTCAGCGAAAGGCAATAAAGCCAGAGAACATTTCGAGCTTGTAGACAGCGATGTCTGTGGTCCAATCAATGTACAAGCAAGAGGTGGGTATGAGTATTTCATCACTTTTATTGACGATTACTCAAGCTATGATCATACTTACCTAATGCTTAGGAAATCTGAAACCTTTGGTAAGTTTCAAGAATTCAAAGCTGAGGCTGAGAAGTAGTTAGGTAGACTCTAAAGACACTTCGATCTGATCGAGGTGGAGAATATTTGGATTTATAATTCAAAGATTTCTTGCTGGAGCATCGTATTCTATCCCAACTCACAACACCAGGAACGCCACAGCAAAATTGTGTTTCTAAAAGAAGAAACAGGACCTTGTTGGACATGGTAAGATATAAGTAAAGCTACTATTCACTTCCTCTCTCATTCTGGGGATATGCATTTCAAACGGCAATGTACATTTTGAATGTAGTCCCATCTAAGACCATTAGCAAAATTCCACTGCAACTGTTGAATGGAAACAAACCTAGTTTGCACCTGTAGAGTCCAAGAACTTTACTTAGCTAAGTTAGATAGTATTATGATAGTATTTATAGTATTATCTTTATAACTGTGGATTTTTGGTTCAGGCCGGGATTTATTTGAACACTCATAGTAGTACTTGTAGATTTTCTAAGTTTAACCTATAGTTTAAGAATATTAATTTTAACCTAAGGTTTGATTAATATGACTGATATTAAGGATAATATTTATTATACTATAAGGTTTAGATAAGAACCAATAGGATTTTAAGCACATGTTATGTATGGGTGATTAAGGATTAAGTATTTTGAGGACTAAATTTAATAAGGGTAAAGTTTGAATGCTCTAAGGTCAGTCAGCAGCTTTGAATACGTTTGAGGGCTTAGTCAAGGCTGTTTACTCAATTTGAATTAAGCTAAAAATTTGTAATTTCGTGTTTAAATAATCAGCGAATGCCGATATATCGCAGCTATAGGGGGCGATATATCGCAACACGTAGATACGGAAAACACGAAACGATGTACGGTTGCCTCGGGCATAATGGTCCAGGCGATATATCGCCTATAGGGGGCGATATATCGCCTCCTTCAGCTTAATTTGAAAAGTTTTGAAATCATTTTCCATTCAGCCCTTCAACCTCTTGATAAATCTAGCACCTTTTTGAACGAGTCTTCAGCCTCTGCTAAACGATAATTCAAATTATTTTCACTTAAAAAGCTATTATTTTTATTCAAGTTAAATTAAGATCCTTTCATTCCTAAACTCTATAAATAGGACCTAGTACCCAGCCATTATTCATCTATTACTCTAAGTTCAGAGGGTGCAAGTTGCTAGGTGAGTGTGAGAGTGTAAACACTTGGGTTGGGAATCATAAGCTTATCAAACACTTGGGAAGTAAGGTTTTATAGCATTTCGGTTCAAGGTTTAGATTGGTCTTACAAGTCTTCAAGGTATTTCCACACTCTAGTCCATTGGTATTATTTTATTTAAGTTCTCATAGTCTTCTACTCAGCCTTCTAACCTTATTCTTATTTTGGTTAGGAAATCTAAGTTCTTGAGCACAAGGTTTTGGTAAGTATATTTTAATAGTATAGTTCCTTCATCTCTTTCATCTCTTTTTTTTCACTAGACTCACCCTTCCATAAATGGTTTTTAGGAGTGTTCCAAAGTCCCAACTCTGTCCTCATATCCCGGTATTTTTGTAAGGAAAATAGGATAGAATTTATATGTTTTATGCTTTTATATGTTATCTTATGATTTTATGTTATGCAATATGTTATGATATGATATGTATGATTGTAGACTTGGGCATATGACCCATATGACTAACAAGCCCCATATAGATTATGGGCATATGACTTGCTTAGCTAGCAAGACCCCACTAATCTAATGGGCATATGACTTGTTTAGTCTATGGGACCCCAAGTGATAATGGCCATTATAGTATGTATGTGATATAAGTGTTATGTTATGTCATGTTATGTTTTTATGTTTTTATGAATTTTATGTGTATGGACTATGTGTTAGATTTTCCTTGCTGGGCATTAGGCTCACTCCTTTTTGTTTATATGTGCAGGAAAATAGCTATAGTGGCGGGTAAGGTTCGTGGATGCTTGGGGAATGTGTATCGGTGATGAATGGATTCAAGGAGTCGAGAGTTCGATTTCGAGGATGTAGTCTTTTATTTATGGTTTATGTGTAACTTTTCCACACCTATTTATGTAATTTCTTTTCTTTTCAATTAAGATATGTTTTCTTTTTAAAACAATGGGATCCCAAATCCTGCTTTGAGTTATGTAAGTTTAAACATTGGTTTTTACAAGTTTTAATAAAGTATGATCTTTTTCACTTGTAAGTTCTGTTAAAGATTAGGGTCTATGTATAGTTTCGTTAATGGTCCAAAAGTCTAGAGTAGTTGGGTCATTACAGTTGGTATCAGAGCAAACAGTTCCTTTGCATGAAGTTCTCCTCGATACACACACTCAAAGCTCCGAATCTGACTGCCAAGTAAGTATTTAAGTTATAGTTATTTTGCTTATATGTATAGCTAACAACTTTAGTGTTTATGTTTTTCAGTTAAGTATGAACGGAGCTCTAACCTATCAGGATATTTGAGCCATTAAGGCTTTAAAAAGAATAAGGGAGCAAAGAAACACTGTAGGAGCACTAGAAAGAATAACTCGAAGATTGCTCTTGTTCCACCAAGAGATAGGTCACCTTCAAGAGTCTAAGCAAATAATGATGAGATCAATGGAACAATATGTATTAATAATTAGACTATTTAAAGATTTCCATCCTGTAATAGCAGCCTTAGAAGAAATATGGGAAACCATGAATGATGAGGACGAACTGCCATTAGCGATGCGTTATTACTTCCTCTTAGTTAGGTTCACTGCAAAATTCGAGTTTCAGATCACAAATGAGCAAAAGCATAGGATTCTCACAAACCTTCCTAGAGGACATTTTGATGCACATGACAATGATGATTATGAGGAGATAGATGACGACATGCTAGATGAAGGATCGGATGTAGAAGATCCCGATTTTTAGAATAGTAGTTTTTGTTTGTTTTATTTCTTTCTTTATTTTATGATAGTAATAAGTGAATTTTTTTTTTCCAAATGAATAACATGCTATTTTATTATCATGTATGAGTTTGATTTTATTTTCACAATCATAATAAGTAATAAATAAAATGAACAATGACAAAGTTCAGTGAGGGTGGATACAAATCAATGAACCAAGTTTCCTTATTGAGAGTTAGGGGGCCATAGTAGTGGGAACGATTTTACTGATCCCAGCCCTCCCTCAATATGGTTAACTTTGGAACAAAGATAAGTATCGAGCTTGAGAATTAAGTCATATAGGATGATTAGAAACACACTTAGAAAATAAAGATGACTTGTTTTTCTAAGTATAGAAACCCACTCTAAATAATAAATAAAGACTTATATAACTTTTCATAAGAAGTCATAATAAATGGGTCCGAGATATGTTTGTTTTAGAATAAGTTTTTTCCTTAGAGGCTATTAGGTAAAGTTCTAACATGTTTCTTTCAACTGTTAGAACTCTGCTTCGATGTCTCTCCAAAGATCTGCACGCAGTAACGAAAACGCCTCCAACGCCGTCCCAGCAACCAATGAAGTCCCTCCAGTTCGCCGAAGGGGAGTGCGTGCTACCGCCCGCCGCAACACGCCGGCACCACCAGCTGACAACACCGCGAAGATCGCCAGACTGCGGCAGCAAGTCGAGGAACTTCTACAGCAACAACGCCAACAGGCTAAAACTCAGCCTCAGCCTCCGCCGCAGCCGCAGCCACAACAAATGGCCCCAGCACCCCAACAAGTTGGTCCATATGGGGGATGGCCAATGACGAATTACGCGCCGTATCCAGTACCGAACATGGAGCCAGTGTATGAGAGGTTCCGCAAGCAGCACACTCCAAACTTCGAAGTGACTACAGACCCCTTTGAGGCAGAAGAGTGGATAAGGAATGTGGAGCCGATTCTGACGCACATGAACCTCAGTAATGCGGACCGCATATCCTGCGTCTCGTCTTTACTCAAGAAGGATGCCAGGATATGGCGGGACTTGGTCCAGCAATCTCATGATGCTGCCACCATGACATGGACCCGATTTGTGGAGCTCTTCCACAAAAAGTACTACAACTCAGCTGTACTCGCTTCAAGAGTTGAGGAGTTTGCCAACTTGAAGCAAGGTAATTTATCAGTGGCAGAATATGCTCGTCAGTTTGACCGCTTAGCCAAGTTCGCCTCTGAGATGGTTCCAACCGATTTTCTGAGGGTGAACAAGTTTGTTAGAGGACTTCGACCGAAGATCGAGATGGGGGTTAAGCTAGCAAACCCGGGGAACACTACATATGCCGACGTTCTTGAGACGGCAATCGAAGTAGAAAGGTTGCAGGCCAATGTAAGCAAAGAAGAAGCCAGTAAGCCTGAACCTAGACAGCAGAGCCAACCTCAGGCCAGTCGGAACAACAACCATAATGGCAACAATCAGTCCAGGAACAACGGTAACGGCCAGAAAAGATGGCATCCGGATAACAAGAAGTTCGACAGCGATAAGAAGGCACGTACGAATAATGGAGGAAATAGGCCGGGCTACGTAGAATACCCGCCATGTGCTAAGTGTCAGAAGAAGCATCCTGGAGAATGCCGCGCAAACACCAAGGAATGCTTTTACTATGGTCAGGAAGGGCATCGTAAAAGAGATTGTCCTCAGCAGAAGCCAGAAGGGAAGAAGGACGAAAAGATGGTTCCTGCTAGGGTTTTTGCCTTAACCCAAGGAGAGGCTGATGCTAGCAACAAGGTGGTCACAGGTCAGGTTTCTATCCTCAATAACTCATGCTATGTATTATTTGATTCGGGAGCCACTCATTCGTATATCTCGTTAGGAATGATAGAAAAACTAGACAAACCTAGTGAAAGATTTAGAACTAGGTTTGTAACCAAGTTGCCTTCGGGAAAAGTAGTTCTATCATCACGGATAGTACGAGGCGTACCAATCAAGATTGAGGACAAAGAACTAGAAGGAGACCTGATAGAGCTGATGATCAAGGACTTCGACGTAATACTAGGCATGGATTGGCTAGCACGGCATGGCGCAATGTTCGACTGCAAACGCAAGAAGGTGATGTTCGAGACTCCTGACAGCCAGAAACTATGCTTCATGGGACAAGCTTCAGGATTACGCACCCCGTTAGTATCATCTCTCAAAGCTCAGAGAATGATGGAGAAAGGATGTCAAGCATTCTTAGCCAGCATCACGAACGTGGAAAGGGAGACGCCACTTAAGGTTGGAGATGTCCGGGTTATACGAGAATTTCCAGAGGTATTTCCCGATGACTTGCCAGGATTGCCGCCAACTCGAGAAATAGACTTCACGATAGAATTAGTACCAGGCACCGAGCCTATCTCTAAGGCACCATACCGGATGGCACCTACGGAACTCAAGGAGTTAAAGACGCAGCTACAAGAACTCCTAGACTTGGGTTTTATTAGGCCAAGCAATTCACCATGGGGATCTCTGGTACTATTCGTGAAGAAGAAGGACGGAAGTATGCGGATGTGCATAGACTATCGTGAGCTGAACAAAGTAACGATTAAGAACAGGTACCCGCTACCTCGGATTGACGATTTGTTTGATCAACTCCGAGGCGCGACTGTATTTTCAAAGATAGATTTACGGTTTGGGTATCATCAGCTCAAGGTAAAGGGGGAAGATATTCCTAAGACAGCCTTTATGACTCGTTATGGACATTACGAGTTCTTGGTTATGTCTTTTGGTCTTACTAACACACCAGCCGCATTTATGGACTTAATGAATAGGGTCTTCAAGGATGACCAAGATAAGTTCGTCGTTGTGTTCATCGATGACATTTTGATATACTCCAAGGGTGAAGTAGAGCACGAGGAACATTTGAGGTTGATTTTGACGCGATTGAAGGAACATCAACTCTACGCCAAGTTCAAGAAATGCGAATTTTGGCTTTCGCAAGTGGCGTTGCTCGGGCACATTATATCGAAAGATGGAGTTGCAGTAGACCCATCAAAGGTAGAGGACGTGAAGGATTGGCCCAGACCAAAGAATGCATCTGAAGTAAGAAGCTTCCTAGGGCTAGCAGGTTATTATAGGATGTTTGTAGAGGGCTTTTCAAAATAGCCACTCCGCTCACCAACCTGACCCGGAAGCAACAAAAATTTAACTGGAATGATAAGTGTGAAGAAAGCTTCCAGTTGCTTAAGGATAAGCTTTGCTCAACACCACTACTCAGTGTACCGACACCCAACGATAAGTTCGTTGTCTACTGCGATGCATCGAAGCAAGGATTGGGTTGCGTACTAATGCAAAATGACAAGGTGATAGCCTATGCCTCACGACAGTCAAAGGAGTACCAACAGCGCTATCCAACTCACGATATGGAGTTGGCAGCGGTGGTCTTTGCGTTAAAAATCTGGCGCCATTATCTTTACGGAGAACAGTGCGAGATTTATACGGACCACAAAAGTTTAAAGTACTTCTTTACTTAGAAGGAGCTCAACATGAGGCAGCGCAGGTGGTTGGACTTAGCAAAGGATTACGACTGCGAAATCCTAAACCACCCGGGGAAGGCAAACGTAGTTGCCGATGCACTTAGCAGGAAAAGTTATGGGAATTTAGCAGCTTTAGCCGAGAGCAACGCCATGCAAGGGTATCCAACTTGAATGAGTGCCTGCTAAGGCCACAAAGGTCTCACTACATGCAGCCGTCCATGGCCCACATCCGTGTGACGACTTGGCTGCGCACCCCAGCCATGCACGCGAGGCCCGCCTCGCGTCACCTACGCGCATCCAACAGCTCACCCGAGGCCAATGCCTCGCCCACGCATCAGCCATGCCAGGGGGTCGCTAAGCCCATGCCTCGCCACCACGGTGCGCACCAGGCTCCTCGCCCAGCGCCTCGTCCCCACGGTGCGCACCAGGCACCTTGCCCATCACCTCGCGATGCCCATGCCTCGCCACCATGGCTCGCACCAGGCACCTCACCCAGCACCTCGCGACGCCTACGCCTTGCCACCATGACTCGCACCAGGCACCTCGCCCAGCACCTCGCCATCAGGCCCCGCGAGGCCATACCTCCACAATGTCTAGGTACAAGGGCCCATCTCACAAGGCTCCCTTGTGATCCAAGAGGTCACGTCTCAGCTGTGCCTAGGTCCCTCGCACTGTCTCGCAAGGCACGTGTACGGAAACCGGTTATGTGAGGGTGAGGAGTTTAGGGGCGTAACTCTGAACATCCGTACTAGACAGGCCGAGATGGTACAAGTTAGTACCGATGGTGGAGGCATTCCTTGCATGTCTCTGACCATGCATCAGGACCACCAGCGCCACTATGCCTGGAGCCACTCCTCTGACATTCGTACGGTCAAGCAGTGGAGACATCCTCCTGGCACCTATCCATGTACTGATTGCAACACCACTACCTCTGAAACCACTCTCCTGATAGTGTACTTATGCACCTGGTCCCCTGGACCACAGTGTATCTAGGGCCATTAAAGCCCATTATATAATGAACCCCAATTCCACATGGAAAGGGGTTGGAAAAATTATTGTAGCAGTGCACCATAGAGAATACAAACTGATTTCACCATTATTCTTATGCAGTTGTTCTTAGAGTTTATACTTAGATTTCTAAAGCTTATCTTTTGATAATCTTTACTTTACAATTTTTCTAACTGAACTTAGTTGACGAGTTCTCACCGTCAACAGTTTCGCGCCGTCTGTGGGAACCTAAGTACCAAGCTACTGTTCTACCATCACTTCCGGCAAGAAGAAATGTCGAGACGTTCAAAGCGACTCACGGAGCCACGAGAGTTGGAGGTCCACCTTAACGGAGTCCAGCTGAAGGCCTCCATGAAAGATCCTCCTCCACCCAGAGATGTGGAGCCCCCAAGGGACCCTGAGGTTCATGAGGGTGACAGAGAGGTCTTGTCACCGGCCATCCCGCCTGGAGAGAGTCCTCCAAGGGCACCACCTGGGAATGCCAACGAATTCTCGCTCCCTAAACCACCAGAAGTACCGAACTCCAGCCAGCAGGACCCGGGCCCCTCGACGTGTAGACATGATAAGCATCCCCGGGTCCATTCCATGAGCTCAAGTTCTAAATCTCGATTCTATGAAGAAGAAATACGTGAGCTCCACCTTAAGAACCAAAGGTTGGAGGCCACCCTGGAGAATATGCAAGAGGTGCTGAATGGCCTATTGCAAGGCAAGTCGAGCGTGACCTTGCCCAAGAGAAAAGAGAAAGGTCGGGAGGGGGCAGAGACCACCGTACCGGTAGACGATGGGAGGACTCGACAGTCTACCAGTAACACCCCCTGAACGAAGCAACGCGAAAATCCTGAACCACCGAAGCAGGCCCAGAATCCAGAGCCAAGGACTAACACTGCCCCTCGCAACGAGGACGAGGTCACCTCTAAGAGAGCACCCTCAGATTTACGGGAGGAGCTCAACAAAAAGAGGGCAGGTAAAGGGACCACGCCCCCTATGGCGCCTTGTGAGGGCAAGGGTAAGGGGGATCTTAACCCGTCCGCTTTAAGGGACTCCCTAAGCAAGAGGAGGCAAGACCTGGACACATAAATAAGGAGCCTGCGAAGCAAGATCGTCACCGCCTCTAGCGGTCAGGGTTTTGAGGAAGAGTTTCACCATGAGTCACCCTTTGTGAGGGAGATCCAAGCCATCCGGCTCCCTGCCAACTTTAAGGAACCCAATATGACCCCCTACAAAGGAAACATAGATCCAAAGTACCACCTGGATGCATTTAATGACCTAATGAAGTTGAGGGGAATTAGCAGCAGGGCCAGATGCCACCGCTTTGCTGTCACATTGAAAGGACCCGCATACAAATGGTTCAAAAGACTAAGGGCGGGGTCCATCAGGTCCTGGCAGTAGTTTTCTGATGAATTCCTCCAACAACACCACGCCGTGCGGGACTACACGATGCCAAACACCAGCCTTGCCAATGTGAAGCAAAGAGAAAAGGAGAGTCTGAAGAGCTACATTCACAGGTTCAACATGGAGGCCGCAAAAGTGGGGAGCCTGACTCGCCGAGAGTTAAAAATGGCCATTACAGCTGGAGTGCGCCCAGGAAGCAAATTGTGGGACAACATGCTGAAGAGGGAAGTCACCAACCTAGATGACTTCTACGAGAGGGCACAGAAGTACATTCGGGTGGAGGATGGCCACGCAAACTTAAAGGCGGGGAAGGAGGAGCCCCACGCGAAGTCCCCAGCCAATGAAGGGTCGAATGGAGCAAAGAATAAGAGGGTGTATGATGTGTCAAGGGATGATCAACAAAGAAAGAACAAACGGGGGAATGATCATAGGCAAACGGCTTACACTTTCTATACAAACCTTACAGATACCAGGGAGCATATTTACCTCATCAATAAAGATCGGGTTCCCTTCAAGAAGCCCCCACCGATGAGGAAGGACCAGTCCAAAAGAGATCCCAGTAGATACTGCCAGTACCACAAGGATATCGGTCACACCACAGCAGAGTGTATCCATCTGAAGGAAGAAATCGAGGAGCTCATCCGCAGGGGGAACCTAGGCTGTTATGTCAGGAGAGAAAGGCCGAAGCCGGAGGACGAGCCGGCAGTACCCCAGACGCAAGGACGAGCCCCAGAGATACAGGGGGAAGTCCGAACAATTTTCGGAGGTCCGGGGTTTGGGGGAGATTCTCGGAAGGGACAAGATAGGTATGCAAGGGAAGCCAGACGAAGTCCACCACCCTGTGTCATGAGCTTGGAGTAGCGACCCCCGAAAAGCTTCAAGGGAGAAAATGACTCGATCACATTTACAGAGGAGGATGCGCGGGGTGTGCATTTCCCCTGCAACGACCCACTGGTGCTGACAGTTCAGTTGGCCAATATGCGTGTGCATCGGGTCCTGGTGGACAATGGAAGCTCAGTGAATATCCTGTATCGCCCTGCCTTGGAAAAGATGGGACTGGGCATTTGTCACCTGAAGCCCTGCCAATCTTCCCTGTATGGATTAACGGGGGACTCAGTGCAACCCCTAGGGATGATCAAATTGGCACTCACCATGGGGGAGCAACCCCGGCAGACTACAGTCATGGCTAACTTTGCCGTAGTAGATTGTTCTTCAGCTTTCGATGCGGTATTGGGGAGACCATCCCTAAGAGAATTGAAAGCCATAACTTCTATATATCACTTGGTCGTCAAGTTCCCAACTCCAGGAGGGGTCGCCAGTATGAAAGGAAAGCAAGGGAGTGCTACAACACCTCCCTCCGAACGCCTGTGAAACTATGGGAACCGATGGCCATGGTGATACATGAGGCGCTGCGTGCGCCCGCGAGGAGCCCGCAAGACCTAGACCCCCGAATCGTGGAGGAGTCAGGAGCATAACCTGTGGAGGAAGTAGAGGAGGTTGTAGTAGTGGAGGAATCGTTGAGAAAACTGAAGGTAGGAAGAAGCCTGCAAAGTGACGTGAAGGAGGAGTTGATAAGGTTTTTGAAGGATAATCTGGATGTATTCGCATGGAGTCATGAAGATATGGTGGGTATAGATCCCAGTGTTATGTGCCACCATTTGAATATCTCCCCTGAAGCGAGGCCCGTTAGGCAGAAGAGGCCGGTGCTAGACCCAGAAAGGTACGCAGCCTTAAAGGAGGAGGTCGACAAGCTAAAGACCAATGGGTTTATCCGTGAGTCATTTTACCCTGTATGGGAGTCGAATCCAGTATTATTCCCAAAACCAAATGGGAAATGGAGAACCTACGTCAACTTCTCAAATCTGAATAAAGCTTGTCCTAAGGACAGCTTCCCGCTCCCGAGGATAGATCAGTTGGTAGATGCGACGGCAGGGCATGAATTACTGAGCTTCATGGATGCCTACTCTGGATACAACCAGATTCCTATGAACCCAGCTGATGAAGATCATACGTCGTTTATAATGGATAAAGGACTCTACAACTATAAGGTGATGCCCTTCGCGTTGAAGAACGCGGGTGCCACCTATCAAAGGTTGGTCAATAAGATGTTCGCCAACCAGATAGGTAGGAACATGGAGGTATATGTTGACGATATGCTAATAAAAACCAAGAATGCTATAGAGCTCAACAAGGACCTTGGTGAGATGTTTGACACACTCAGGAAGTATCGATTGAAGTTGAATCCCATCAAGTGCACTTTCGGTGTATCCTCAGGAAAATTCTTCGGCTTCATGGTCAACTCAAGAGGCATCGAGGCCAATCCTGATAAGATAAAGGCCCTGATAGAAATGAGCCCACCTAAGAGCAAGAAGGAAGTGCAATGCCTAACGGGAAGGGTGGCGGCCCTTAATAGATTTATTTCGAGGTCAACCAAAAAGTGCCTCCCCTTCTTTAACATCCTAAAAGGGAGCAAAAAGTTTGCTTTGGATGAGGAATGTGAAGAGGCATTTATTAAGCTGAAGGAGCACTTAGGGAAGCCACCCCTATTGGCAAAACCTGAGAAAGGTGAGAAGCTATACTTATACTTGGCAGTGTCTGAACATGCCATAAGCGTTGCCTTGGTTAGAGGGGAGAAGAAACAGCAACAACCCGTGTATTATATCAGTAAGCGGTTGGTGGATGCGGAGAACCAGTACCCGGGGATTGAAAAGTTGGCCTATGCTTTAGTTGTGGCCTCGAGGAAGTTGAGACCCTACTTCCATACTCATGCAATCGAAGTTCTCATGGACAGTCCTTTGAGGCAGGTCTTGCATAAACCCGAGACCTCAGGGAGGCTGATGAAATGGTCAATCGAGTTGAGCCAATTCGATATCGTGTATACCCCAAGAGCTTCCATCAATGGACAGGTGCTGGCAGACTTCATAGTGGAGCTCACCAGTCAGCCGAATGGAGGAAGAAATGAAGAAGGGGAGCGGTCTGTCATAGAGGAAGAACGAGAGGGTCTAGAGGAATGGAGCCTGCATGTGGATGGGGCGTCCAATGAAGGAGGATCTGGAGCTGGTATCATGATGACGGGGCCCAAAGGACACAAGATGTACTGTGCGATCCGGTTTGGGTTTGAGGCCTCCAACAACAAGGCGGAGTACGAAGCACTCTTGGAAGGCTTTCGAGTAGCCCAAGAGCTAAAGGTGACATGCGTACGTATTTTTAGCGACTCACAGCTAGTGGTGTACCAGGTGAAAGGTGAGTATCAGGCAAGAGGCCCAAAGATGGCCGCGTACTTGGAAAAGGTGAAGGGTTATCTGGGACGATTGGCGGAATACAACATAGAGCAAATCCCAAGAGAGAGGAACACCCATGCTGATGCCCTCACAAAACTGGCTTCCACCAAGGATAGGGATATCCTGGAGTCGATACCCGTGGAATACTTACCTAGGCCCAGCATCGTCAGCACGGACGTGCACATGGTCAGCGCCCCAAAGGAGTCATGGACTGAACCGATTAAGAGATACCTGGAGGAAGGAACCTTGCCCGCGGACAAGAAAGAGTCCCGGAGGTTGGTGTATAAGGCCACTAGGTACACCTTGGTAGACGGGGTTCTATACAAGAAAGGGTTCTCAATGCCACTCCTGTGATGTGTGGAAGAGGAGGAGGCGTTGAAAGTACTGCATGAGATACATGAGGGTGAGTGTGGCAACCATGAAAGTGGACCCTCCACAGCTAGGAAGGCCATGAGACAAGGGTACTACTGGCCCTCCATGGAGAGAGACGCAAATGACTTTGCCAAGAAATGCGACAAATGCCAGAGGCACGCCAACTACACTCGGAAGCCCCCAAGTGAGCTAACTAGCATGACCAGCCCCTGGCATTTGCTATTTGGGGGATAGACTTGATCGGCGCTCTTCCCGCAGGCAGGGGTGGAGCGAAGTACGCGGTGGTGGCTGTGGACTACTTCACTAAGTGGGTTGAAGCGAAACCTCTCGTGAAGATAATGGCCAAGCACATCACCTTTTTCGTCAACAAATTCATTGTCTGTAGATACGAAGTACCCTGAAAAATTGTTTCTGACAACGGCACCCAGTTTGAGGGGGGAGCATTCGAGGAATATTGTAGGGGAAGAGGGATAAGGAGAAGCTTCTCTGCAGTTGTACACCCACAGGCCAATGGACAAGTGGAGGCCATTAACAGGGTTCTTAAAAAGAACTTGAAGACAAAGCTAGAAAAGATGAAGGGAGCCTGGGTGGAGGAGCTACCCAATGTGCTATGGGCCTAAAAAACCACCCCGCGCACGACCACTGGGGAGTCCCCATTCTCCTTGGCATACGGATGCGAGGCTGTACTCCCGATTGAGATGCAGGTTAAGGCCCTCAGGATACAGACATATGGGGACGAGGCCAATCGCGTAGCTCTGGCTGAGAGCTTGGACATGCTAGAAGAAAAAAGGGAGAAGGCACAAATAAGAATAGTAGTATACCAGCAGCGCGCAGCAAGGTATTACAACTCAAGGGTGCGAGAGAGGACTTTCATAGTTGGCGACCTGGTGCTGAGGAAGGTACTCCCCAACACTTGAGACCCAGGGGCGGGGGGGCTAGGGGCGAATTGGGAAGGGCCCTACCAAGTCGCTCAATGCATACCCCCAAACACTTATAAGCTGGCGCGCATGGACGACATCGTCATACCTCGAGCATGGAATGCGGAGCACCTTAGAAAGTACTACCAGTGAGGTGCCCACACCCAATGCTAGAAGTATCGATTTTCAGCGTGTTGCATGTTATCTTAGCTTGGTAGACAAAAATCAAAGAGGTTACTTAGATAACCTCCCAAGTAGGTGTAAGTTCCTTTTTTATGTGAGTCTTATATGTATCGTTGTAACCTGAATTCTATAAATGAAATTGGTCACATCTTCGCACGCTATTTTTTCTACCTTGTGTGAGCATCAATCAAAGTGCCTGCCGAAGTAAACTTCACCAGACACTTGGGGGGGCAATAGTGGCCCGTGAAGATAAAGCATACAGCAAACAGGAGGATCTAAAAAAGGACCCCTTGCACCAGGATCATAAAAAGGACCTTCTGTCAGGAGGATCCTAAAAAGGACCCTATGCACCAAGAGGACCCTAAAAAGGACCCTCTATCAGGAGGACCCTAAAAGGGACCATGATCCCAAAAAGGACCCTCTATCAGGAGGACCCTAAAAGGGACCATGATCCTAAAAAGGACCCTCTAACAGGGGATACAAAAGGACCCCTTGTAGCAGGGCCTTAAGCGAAGTCCTTATGTATATAAAATGGGGAGGGGACCTTACAAGGAATCCCTTGGGTTTACAAGGATTAGCTACCCTTGTGAACATCATGGAGGCCAAAGGGTCGTACAAAAAAAAAAACACACTTCCAAATAAAGGCAGGTGCTCCCACAGGAGAAAAGACCTTAGAGAGAGCACCCACCAATAAGCCTAGAGCGGCCACCAATCCGTCTAGCCAAAAAGGGTCCTAAAAGAGACCCTTGCAAAAATAGTACTATGAATAACGACAAGAAGGACGCTTCTCGCAAAAAATAATAAGCACGCGCAAGAATATATAAAAGGATAGCTAGAACCCAAGGGGTCAAAATATCCTTATAAAAGTAATCAAGAGGCACCAAAAAAGGTCCCATTGAACCCTTTCACATGGGCTCCAAAGGACCGCCAGCCTGGTAAATAAAAGAGGGGAAACTACCAAACCCCATCATACAGGCTCAAAAGAACCTCAAATGTAGTGGAATAAGAGATAAATAACCACACATGTATATATACATTGAAAAAAGGGAGTCTTGAGGACATGACAAGATTTACAAAAAAGAAAAATAGTAATGATAATGATATTACAAAGGCTAAAAAACAAAAAAGAGCATACACCCATCGCGGGCTAGCTGACAAAAGTTATGAAATAACAACTTCAGGGCTTCCTGCCTCGGGCGCTCCACACGGCCGCTCGAGCAACGACGTGCTCACCGAAAGAAGAAAAATCAAAGTTGGGATCCTGCCTCCACACACCGTAAAGGGCGCGGTCTATGGACCTGTACTCGATAGTTGTTTGAGCCACCTCTAAGGAAGCAATTCTCTCCCGCGACGTGGCTACATCGGCCCTAATAGCCTGGAGTTCGGCCCTGGCAGCCTCGAGTTCAGCCTCTAAATGAGTGACTCTCTTCTGCGACGCAGCCGCGATAGCCTTGGTCCCATGGAGTTCACTCTCTAGGCTGTTGACCTTGTCCTGCAGCGTCGTGGCTTTGGCAACCGCCTTCAGCTTCCTTTTTGTCGAGACATAAAGTATGGATCGAACCCTTTTTAGTTCAATCTGGGTGTTCTCAAGCTCCTTCTCGAGCTCCCCGACCCGGGCCGTGAGACGGTCCCTCTCAGCACTTGTCGCGGAGAGAATGTTAGCCGAGTCGGCAAACCGTTGAGCCACAATATGGTCCTGTACAAGAAAGTTAACAACAGAAATAATAAGTAACAAAAAAATGTATGTACATCTATATATAATAGGACCGACACAAGATGCATGAACTCACCCAAGCAGTGGTGCGCCTTAAGGTTTCCCCAAGGTCTGACAGAGCGAAACTCCCAAGACTGTTCCAGTCAGGCTCTGGGAGGTCCGAGGCGATTTGGGTGAACCGCCGCCCGTAAGTGGTCGACATACGATTCACCCAGGGTGCCCCATCCAGGTCAGGGGCACCTGGCTGGGTAAGGACAGATGACCCGCTCGTTGAAACAGGAGGAGGCGCGGGAAAAGTGGAAAAGTAAGGCCCCGGTAGATCAGAGGGGGGCTTCGGAAGATCGGCAAAGTAAGCCCCCGATGGACCAGGGTCGAGGGGAGCTTGAGTGAAAGTCATAGCCCTCAAGTTCAGGACAAACAAAACACCCCGGAATGGCCTGTTGGTCTTGAGAATGAGAGGCTATGTCCAGATCATAAGGGGCACATGGAGGGCATCCCCTAGGAGACGAAGACAGCTGGTGTGGTCCCCCGCGTTCAAGGGGGCCTTCCTCTGGCTCATCCTTAGCCTCATCGTCATCTGGGCAAGGCTCGGCCGATGCTGCCTTCATCTTCTTGGACCCAGAGATGGTCCACAGCAGCTTGGGGTCTGAGACGGGGGACAGTTTGTGGAGTTTCAGATTTCTCACGGTGATTAGGTACACCGCCTTTTTCATGGCGGGGCCAGTGTTGAGGAACGTCCTCATACACGCCATGGTCGACACAAACGTAAGTCATGAAACAACAAGTTGCAAAAAAGAAAAAGAGAGAAAGTGATGTTTAAGGTACTTACTGGGAGTGGCTCGGAAGTGCTCGCGGATAGAGAGGGGGCCTTGCACGAAGAAAAAGTCCTGCTTCCAGGACCCTGGGTTGGACACTGAGCCCTCTATCGAAGAGGCCTCGCTGTTGGATTTTTGTAAATAGTAGAAGCCCTTTGACTTGGGAGTGGGCATGAGGTTGTAGAGGAAGTGCACCTCTAGCGCCATAGGAACGCGTTTCACCAGTTTCATAAATGCAACAAAAAGGCAGCTCAAAGTCAGCCAACCATTGGGTGCCAGCTGAAGCGGAGCAAGGTCAAAGTAGTCAAGGACCGCAACAAAGAACGAGTGTAACGGGATGGTACCACCCACTTTCAAGATGTGCTCACTATGGGCCACGAAGTCGGTCCTAGGGCGGTCAGCCCGGCATGTCTCCAATGGAGTGTATAAAGCGTACTCCGGAGGAACGTGATAGTGATTCACAATTTCCCTCAGTTTTTTTTCTGACACATTCCACACCAGTTCGAAGGCCAGTAAAGGAGCATCGTCCAGTTCATTGGTAGATACCTGTCGTCGTGCCCTCGGCATATCTGCAAAACCAAAAGAAAAAGGTGAGGAAGATATAAGACACTTGACCCTCCATTTTCTCTTCCTAGCAAGAGTCTTCCACTGGGGGACCGTCTGCGGAAGCACTAGGCTAGGGAAGATTGACATCAAGGGCTGAGGGGAAGCAGAAGTGGCCCCATGATAGTCATCAGGCGAGGATGGGCTGGGGGGCTCAGGCGGAAGATGCCCCTCCATAAACTCCAACTCCCTCTGCAACTCTAAAAGGGTCACCCTAAGGCTCGCTACATGGTCACTAAGGTCAGGGGGGAAAGGTGTTCTGTCTCCTCTTAACGCTGAGTCAATTTCACTCTCCACCACCCAAATTTTGCGCCTAAGGTCAGCCATGTGCTCAAGGTGATGGATACGGGCCTACCTTAAGGAGTCATAGTCTTGGTAAGGGCTATCCTCAGGGGACTCTGAGTCTGAGGACAGGTCAACAAACTCAACTCCCAGAGGTATGTCGAACGGACCGTCACTGGCCATGAGACCTCGTCTCGAAAGCAAAAAGGGGTTCACGTAAAATGAGGGGATGGCTACAAAACACAAAGGAATGGGCTTAAAACCTCTAGATGCAAACGCCCTAAATGATCCACTACAGGGTATAAAAAAAAAGGGGCATCCAACTGGGCAAACTCACGGCAAGCTCAGGCCAAGGTACCCCATCCCAAATGATGCTAATTTGGACCCAATGAATATGAGGGAAAAAGAAAATATACCTCAAGCAGGTAAAATAGAGTGCTGTCGGGTCAAAAGGAGGTCGAGCACCAAAAGAACCATCACGGCCGAAAAGGAGCTAAATGGTCAAAAGTACGCATCTGCAGAAACGAACAAAAAGGATGTGTTAGCCTCCAAATAGACATACCAAAAATTAGCTCATATGTAAAAAAAAAATGAAATGAAATGAAAAAATAAAATGAAGGAAACTATGGCAAAAATGAGGATGTGGGGGATTGAACCCCTTACCTCTTGAAAGAGGAAGGATTCTCAAAACCACTAAGCCAAGGATGTAAGGTGAAAATAATAAGCCTTGCATGAAGGCCTATTTATAAGAATCAAGGAGAATAGTCTACAAGAGCACCTAAAGGCTCTCTCCTAGACTGGGGGACAAGTGTGGATGCTCAAATTCCGCCAAGGGAAAATATGGAAGTTAACCGTCATCAGTCTCAGGCAATCAGAACGACCAAGTATTTGTCCCTGCAACCCATGTCTCATAGGAAGCCTAAAACAAGATGCCCCGAGAGGCCCGAGAGCAACGCCGTGCAAGGGTGTCCAACTTTCACGAGTGCCTACTAAGGCCACAAGGGTCTCACTACACACGGCCGTCCATGACCCATGTCCGTGTGGCGACTTGGCTGCGCACCCCAGCCACCCACGCGAGGCCCTGCCTTGCGTCGCCCGTGCACATCCAATAGCCCACCTGAGGCCAATGCCTCGCCCACGCATCAGCCACCATGAGGTGCTCGCTAAGCCCACGCCTCGCCCCCACGGTGCGCACCAGGCGCCTCGCCCAGCACCTCGCGACGCCCATGCCTCGCCACCACGGTGCGCACCAAGGGCCTCGCCCAGCGCCTCGCCCCCACGGTGTGCACCAGGCGCCTCGCCCAGCACCTCGTGACGCCCACGGCTCGCACCAGGCGCCTCGTCCAGCACCTCGCGACGCCCACGCCTCACCACCACGGATCGCACCCGGTGCCTCGCCCAGCACCTCGGCATCAGGCCCTGCGAGGCCATACCTCCATAATGCCAGGTACAGGGCCCCATCTCACAAGGCGCCCTTGTGATCCACGAGGTCACGTCTTGGTCGTGCCTAGGTCCCTCGCACCGTCTCGCAAGGCACGCGTACGGAAACCAGTTATGTGAGGGTGAGGAGTTTAGGGGCGTAACTCTGAACATCCGTACTAGACAGGCCGAGATGGTACAAGTTAGTACCGATGGTGGAGGCACTCCTTGCATGTCTCTGACCATGCATCATATCCACCAGCGCCACTACGCCTGGAGCCACTCCTCTGACATTCGTACGGTCAAGTAGTGGAGACATCCTCTTGGCACCTATCCATGTACTAATTGCAACACCACTACCTCTGAAACCACTCTCCTGACAGTGTACTTATGTACAACCTGGTCCCCTGGACCACAGTGTGTCTAGGGCCATTAGAGCCCACTATATAATGAACCCCAATTCCACATGGAAAGGGGTTGGAAAAATTATTGTAGCAGTGCACCATAGAGAATACAAACTAATTTCACCATTATTCTTCTACAATTGTTCTTGGAGTTTATACTTAGATTTCTAAAGCTTATCTTTTGATAATCTCTACTTTGCAATTTTTCTAACTGAACATAGTTGACGAGTTCTCACCGTCAAACAATTCTGTCAGGGAACTTGTGGATCCACCTGAAGATGTCAGGCCCATAGGGTGTAAGTGGATATACAAGAAGAAAAGAGGTATAGATGGGAAAGTAGAGACTTTCAAAGTGAGGCTTGTATCCAAAGGTTACACTCAGATAGAAGGTGTTGATTATGAAGAAACATTTTCTCCTGTGGCCATGCTCAAATCCATTCGTATCCTCTTATCCATAGCAGCTGCCAATGATTATGAGATATGGAAAATGGATGTCAAGATAGCAATTTTGAATGGTTGTCTTGATGAAAGTATCTATATGGTACAACCATTAGGGTTCATAAGGAAATGGGAAGATCAAAACGTGTGAAAGTGGCTGATATCCATTTATGGATTAAGGCAAGCATCTAGATCTTGGAATATCACTTTTGATGAAACAATTAAAACATATGGCTTTGAACAGATTGCGACGAAGCATGTGTGTATAAATACATCAAAGGAAAAGTTATGGCTTTCTTAGTTCTTTACGTTGATGACATTTTGCTCATTGGGAACAATGTAGAGACATTGTCAAACGTAAAGAAATGGTTAGCTGAAAAGTACCAAATGAAAGATTTGGGTGAGGCGAGCTATGTTCTGGGAATCCAAATCCTAAGGGATAGGAAGAACAAGCTCTTTATACTTTCTCAAGCTAATTATATAGATAAGGTGCATGAAAGATTCTGTATGGAGAATTCCAAGAAAATTCAATTACTGACCAAACATGGAACAATGTCCAAGGAACAATGTCCCAAGACACCTCAGGAGGAAGAGGATATGAGAAAGTATCCCTATGCTTCAGCAGTTAAGAGTTTAATGTATGCTATGTTGTGTACTAGGCCCGACATATGTTATACAGCTGGGATTGTAAGTCGTTATCAATCAAACCCTGGTTTGGAACACAAGTTTTAGTGAAGCACATTCTCAAGTAACTTAGGAGAATGAGAGACTATATGTCGGTATATTAGGGTGTGAGCTAAACCCTACTGGATACACTGATTCTGATTTCCAATGAGACAAAGACAATTGAAAATTGACATTTGGGTCAGTGTTCACTCTTGGTGGAGGACTTGTGGTCTGGAGAAGCATTAAGCAATCCAACATACTTGATTCAACCATGGAAGCCGAATACATCGCGGATTGTGAAGAAGCTAAGGAAGCAGTTTGGTTGAGGAAGTTCTACACTGATCTGGAAGTTATTATAAATATGAATAAGCCGCTAATCCTAAACTGTGATAATAGTGGAGCAGTAGCTAATTCCCAAGAACCTAGAAGCCACAAGAGAGGGAAGCATATAGAAAGGAAATACCATCAGGTAAGAGAGATTGTACACTGAGGTGATGTGACTATTATGAAGATAGCGTCGGAACAGAACCTGGCTGACCCAAAACCAAGAGACTTCCTGCAAAGTTGTTCATGGGTCACGTGCGCAATATGGGATTAAGGGAAATGCCTCATTTGCTTTGAGGTCAAGTTGGAGATTGTTAGGATTAATTCCCTAAAAGCATATAAAGGCATTTTATTAGTTTTAAATAAAAGTACAATTTTATTATATTTGAATGTTATAATTATTGATTGAATTAATTATATAATAATATCAAGAAAATTCTCTATTCATTCACGAGAATATGATCTTGTATTAGTACGAGAGAATTATGCTCATATATAATGAATAAAATAGTCAGTAACATATTAAAGTAAGGAATCTTTAATGAATAGTTACCAGTACGGTTTGCTAAGCATACGAGATAGGTACCATTAATCTAGATTCGGATTACTGATGTTAATAGACATCTTAGTAAAGGTGTTGTATATAATAGAGATTATATATGACAAAACTGATGGGAATTAATTATCTTTATAAACTTGTCGTATGACGTAAAGATTTAATTCTTGTCATTATTGATGATGTAAGTGTCCATGAACTCCTATTTATGTTTATTGGATCTTTTGATTCACTCGTTAAGGTTTCTTAGAATAATTAGGCTAATGACTTTCGTTTTGGAGATTCAATATCATGGATGGCTGGGAACATGAATTACAATATTGGAATCCATGCTTTCCTTACGGATCAAATATTGGTTCCCTTAAGGGTTGATTCTGGAACTAAATAGTTATTGAGCTCAAATCTATAATTAGATTATAGATTAATTATTCGCTAGTGAATCGATGGTACTTAAGATCAAGAAGTAATTAGAAGGGTAAAACGGTAATTTTGACCAACTCTAATTAATAAACCAATAATATAGGACAGAACTACATATATTGATTATATCAATGCACTACTAGAGAAAACTCTGTAAATATAATTCTATAAACACTTAGAGTGCAATTCCATATTTATAGTGGAGTAATCATAGAATTAATAAATAATATTATTACATTAAAGAGTTTAATTAATAATCTAGTTTATTGGAGCTTCTTATTATAGGTCCATGGTCCCCATATCACTTCTGTCCTACACTGTCAAGGGTTAGGATGTCAAAAGAAAGATTTGTTAAGAGAATGGACTAAATTGCAAAGGAAGTAATTTTCTAAGGCAAGGAAATAATTATTTGATAATTATGGGTAATTGATTAATTGTGAATTAATTAATTATTTAACTATATAATTTTTACTTTGAAAAATTATAGGTTAAAATTAATATTAATCTTGTTTTGATTAATATAAAGAGAGAAAATAATAAATTTCTTATTTATAATATGATATTTATTTATTTAATTTTAAACTAATATTTTAAAATAAAGCTAATTTTGAATTTACTAATATTTATGTTGGAATAAATATCTTGTCTTAAAAGTTGATTAAATAAACAAATGTGAAAACTAGGGCAACCCTAATAGGGCTGGGCGACACACACTGTACAATACAGTGTGTGGTGCCTAACATCAGAGATTTTATCCCTGGGATTTGAATTTTGAATTTCAAATAAATTTGTTTAATCAGTTGTTTAATTATTCTTTTTAAATATGATTTAAATAGAGAATTAAATGAAAATATCTAATCAGCATTAATTTGAATTATATTTTAGTTAAATAAAGATTACTTAATTAGATTAAATATCTTTATAAATCTGATATACGTGATATTCAGAAAATGTTGGATAACAGACCCTCTCTCAAAAGCGATAGTTTTCTCTAAACCTGAAAACTATTCTAAACCTTCTCTCTATCAAAACTCTCTAGATCTCATCTATTGAGTACATCTAGGGAGTCACATAAATCAACATTTTGAATCCTACGTGCCCACACACGTCCTTGTGTGTTTGAGGATTGGTCTGAAAGATCAGGGTGAGAGATATCAGAACACTGGATAGGAAGATTGTTGATTTATACAGAAAGACTCACGGACACTTGATAGGCTACAAGAGGTAATCACTGATCTATTTGTATGTGATTTAATATTTATATATGTATATGATCCTAGCTAGTATTAATATTTATTAAAAAGGGTCCATATATTCTGCTGCATACCTATGATTTGATCATTTAATACCAACACTTCTACCATTAGCAGTTCAACTTCTGTTTTAGTAACACATTGAAGCAAAGGCATAAAATACCCTATTCTGTACATTACTCCATCAATAATCATGTACCTATCAGATTGCCTTGAAATTCTTCAGGCTTCATTTTGTCTTGAGGCAATGTGTCATGCTCCAAGTACGTGGCTATAGGAGTCATCCAAGAGGGAGTATTATCGAGCAGTAGTGTTTGTTCTATTTCATTAATACTTGGTTGGGCTAGGTGCTCAACTTGTATTACATTTAGGGTATCCACATCCTTGGCACTTGAGAGTTTTTCTAGGGCATCTGCATTGGAATTTCGTTTATGGTGCACTTGTTGGATAGTAAATTTTTTGAATTGTGCCAGGAAATCTTTTGCTTTACAGAGGTAGGATGCCATTTTTATTCCTCGAGCTTGGTATTCTCCGAACACCTGATTCACGACCAGTTGTGAATCACTATATATGTATACTGCCACAGCTTTAACAACTCTAGTGAGTCATAATCCAACTAGCAAGGCTTCGTACTCTGCCTCATTGTTTGAGGGACTGAAGCCAAACCTTAGCGCGCAGATAATACGATGTCTTTAAGATGTGATAAGTACAAGTCTAGCTCCATAATTATTCTCATTAGAGGATCCATCTATGAACAGACTCCAAACAAGCCAATTTTCTTCATTGTCTTAAGTATTTTTATCTTGCTCGTCCTCTTCTTGTATTCCAGTGCATTCAGCAATAAAGTTTGCAAAAGCTTTCCCTTTGATAGCAGTCCTAGGCTGGTACAAAACATGATACTACCCGAGCTCAACAACCCACTTAAGTAATCGACCAGATGCTCTGGCCTTTGCAGAACTTGCCTAAGAGGTTGATCGGTGAAAATTGTGATTGGATGAGCTTAGAAGTAGGCCCTTAATTTTCTTGCTGCGAGCAACAAACATTAAGCCAGTTTTTCAATTGATGGGTACCATGATTCTGCCTCGACTAGCCTTTTGCTTATTTAATATACCAGATGTTGAGTCCTATCCGCTTCTCGGATTAGGGCTGCACTAACAACGTATTGAGTGACTCCTAGATACAAATATAGAATTTCCCCTTCAATCAGTTTCGACAAGACTGGAGATTGAGTCAAGTGTTTCTTAAGTTCTTGGAAAGACATTTCACATTCGTCTGTCCATTCAAACTTGTTATTTCCTCTTAGCATGTTGAAAAAGGGTAGGCATTTGTCAATGGATTTTGAGACAAATCTAATGAGGGATGCAATCCATCTCATTAGACCATGTACTTACTTTATCTTTGTTGGGGGTTTCATATTGATCAACGCTTTGATTTTTTTCGGGTTAGCTCCCATACCTCTCGCATTTACAATGAAACCAAGAAAATTGCCCCAGCTTACCCCAAACAAGCACTTTAAAGGATTAAGCTTTATATTGTAATGCTTAAGGATGGCAAAGCATTCTAATAGATCTTTCATGTGTCCCCCCAATCTCTTTTCATTTTACCAGTATGTCTTCTATATAGCCTTCATGTTTTTGCCAATTTGGTCTCGAGACATCATATTTACCAGTCATTGATATGTTGCGGCAACGTTTTTTAGAACAAAATGCTTAACTTTGTAACAATACAATCCTACATCAATTCTAAATTTGGTATGTTCCTCATCGTGAGGGTGCATACTAATCTGATTGTACCCCAAGTAAGCATCCAAAAATGTAAGGATTTCATGCCCTGCTGTGGCATTGACTAGGTGGGCCATTCATGGCAGGGGAAGCAGTCCTTTAAATCAGTGAAATCTACACAAGCCCACCATTTTCCACTGGGTTTTGGCACTAGGACTTGATTAGAAACCCACTCGGGGTAGAGGTGTAACGTCCCAAATTACCTAATAAGGCTTAGGGCCTTGATTAGGAGGCCAGGGTGGCAATTTTTGGAAATTATATGTTTATGTGATATACATGCGTGTAATTATGTGACTATGTGAGTAATATGATAATATGACTAGATATGCATGTTTAGGTGTAATAAATATGCATGTGGGCCTATTTCTTATTAGATGGGAAATTTTTGTAATTTGGCCCATTTTGGGTATATTTGGCATATATCTGATATATGTGTGAGACCATATTATTATGTGGATATATTTGGGTTACTCGGCACGAGATGATCCTAGGGTGCAAGTTAGCGGGAAAATCACAACGAGACCTAATACTCGACTCGGGGTGAGTCAAGGGGTTTTTGGCTATCTAGTACATTACCAGGTTATTGGGTGATGGGAACAAATATTCGAGGATATATTTTGAGTTAGAGAGATTAGGAGGGAATATCAGGGATTTTGACCATTTTGCCCTCGAGGACATTTTTGGTTCCCCAAGCCTCAGGATTTGCTTAAGGTTACTTAGAGTCTATGTAAACCTCACAAACACTGAAACACATTTACATAGCTTTCTCAACACTCTCTATCTCTCTCTCTCTCTCTCTCTCTCTCTTGAGATACTCTCCCTCTTTCAATTCCTTGGGAATTCTTGCGGTTTAAGGAGAATCGAGGCTAGCTTAGGCTCAAGATTGTCTGGGGAAAGACTTACGATCGATTGGGGCAAAAGAGGTAATGATTTCTAGCCCTAAATTTATGTGTTTTCTGGTTTTTAGTTAAGTTTTTGGAGTTTTAGAAACTCATATATGAGTTGGGAATTTGATGTGGTTTTGGCCAAGCTTCTGCTTGGGTTTTAATTGTTTTGGGCTACTAAATTGATTGGGAACTTTACTTTTGAGTTTTAGCTATGTTGGGATTGGTTTTTGGAGGGATTTGGCTTGAGAAAAATGGAGAAAAAATAGAGTTCTCATGGCTAGTCGCGGCCCTGTTCTTGGGGCGTCGCGACTCTCATGAAAAGGAAGAAGAAGAAGAAGGTGCCTTTGGGCCATTTGAGTCTCGGCGCATGTTAGGGCGCGCCGCGGCGCATGTTGAATAAGAGGAAAGCTTGGGCTCTCTGACTTGGGGTGGGTCGCGGCTCCTTTGTTTTGAGCAGTGATGCTTGAAAGGGCTTGAGTCCCATGAGGGTTTTTGAGTGCGGGAACTCAAACCTGAGGGCTCGGGATCGATCCTGCTACACAGTTTAGTAGAATTCAACATCCTAGAGGCTAGGACTCAGCCTGGAAACCTTTATTTGCTCGTTTTGATGAGATTCTTTATTGGTTGTGACTAGGTTATCCTTAGGGGCTCAAAATTCTTAATACACTTTGCACTCAGACCTAAGGTAAGAATACTGCACCCAATACGTGATATATGTGATTAGGGCTTGGCCCAGTTGTTTAGTATAACTATTGTTAGGGCTCAGCCCCTGAGAATGAATGTGATTTAGGTTATGCTCAAATGCTTTTTGTCTAGATGATTGTTTAATGAATGCTTGCCTTGTTTGCATAGGTAGGTCTTGGCCCCGTTAAGGAACATGGTTATTACTATGTTTGTGTTTGATTTATTAAGAAACCATGATTTATATGTATGCAATGCATGTATTGCATGATGTATTCTTATTTGTATTTGTATCTGATTTTCTGGTTATCTGAATGTCTGATTAAAGACTTGACTTATTAGTCAAGGGCGACAACAGTGTGTTGTGCATTGGTCAAGAGGCTTAGGCCCAATCAAGGAGGTACTATTACGTTGGCAGACCCTATAGTCATTGGAAAACAAAGCGCTTGGCTAGCTCTATGGCTAGTTACTCAGAGCTAAGGGCAAGGACACCAGTTTACTCTATGGTCACATAGCTAGGGCATAAGGCCTCGAGTTGACTCTATGGTCAACTATTCAGGGTAGCGGGCCCCAGTATGATCGAATGAATTGTAATTGTATGCATGGATGAGTAAGTTATTACTGTTGGGCATGCTAGATATGTATTTGGAATTTGTATTTAATGTTCATGCACATGTTTAAGTTTTCTTTCTCAGCCCTGACTCGCGGGTGCTATGTGGTGCAGGTAAGTGAAAAGGAAAGCTAGACCAGCCATGAGTTGGAGAGCTTCAGTGACATCGTGTACATATGCGGTTGATCGTCAACCATGACCTAGGATATCTTAGAGGAACTAGGGTTGGATTGCTTATTTTGTCGCTTAGGTCGGCTGGTTGTAACTTTTGATTTGTATATACCCTTTTAAACATTTGTTTGTAATATTTTCGGATCCCATGTATGTATGAAACTTTAAAATTAAAAGTCAATGTTTCATTTAACCAAAGTTTTTAACCCAAACCCTTGACATTAACCATAGTTACACATTTATAACAAAATGACTTGAATAGCAAATCTAACATTATTTAAAGTACACAGTGTAAGAGTCCTGGATTAGGAGGGCGTTACAACTTGGTATCAGAGCTGCCTTCTTTTAAGGGTTCCGGAATACTGGCCAGGCATGTACACTTGCCACCAAAGACAAGCTCGACTCAAGGTTCAGTAACCACTTATGTGATTAAGTGTTTAACTGTTTAAAATAAATGTTTAGGCTTTATATGCATGCCTGATTAGGGAGCATGAGGTATTCTAATAGGGCCTGACCCTTGACTATTGCATGAATGATAAAGAAATTGTGTATCAACATTGTTATTGCTTGTGAATGCAAAGGATGACTATGATAACCACCATCCTGGATTTCATGAAGGTAGGTGGTAATGATAGGGTGGCCTGCGCCACTTACATGTTTCAGGATGATGCTCGAACATTGTGGGAGGTGGTATCCTAGACCAGGGCAATAAACACTATGGAATGGGAAGAATTCATAACTTTGTTCAATGAGAAATAATACAATCACGTTGTTAATGTTGTGAAGGTGGAAGAGTTTAGTAAGTTACTTCAGGGAAACATGACTGTGACTGATTATGCCTTGAAGTTTGACAGATTGGAAAAGTTTTCCAAGGATTTGGTACCCATTAATGGGACCAGGAGAGAAAGGTTTCTCCAGAAGCTACAGCTTATGATAGCCCATGATGTTTGTATTACTATTATTCCAGGGGTGACTACCTATGCACAGGCTATGGAGAAGGTGCTTACGGCTGAGATCGCCGAGAATAAGATCTGGCATGAGAATACAGCCAGAAGGGATTCTAGGAGGCTAGGAACTCCATTTGCAGGCTTTGGTAGGGGTAGAAGCCCTAGCTACCAAAAGATAAAGACTCCAGATACAGTTTCAGCTCCAGGACCAGATAGAAGGCCACGGGGCATACAGATAGGCTGCCAGGATGGCGGTGAGACCTGGAAAGCATTCCCAGACTACTCGATGTAGAAGGTGCCATATTGGGGAATGTCAAATGAAGGCGTGCTTCGTCTACAGGAGTGTGGGACACTTGAAGAAGGACTACCCGAAAGCAAGAAAGGAAGAGCCCAAGAAGGTGGACAGCCTGATGCCAACTCATGTGTTCACCTGGACCTAGGCGAAGGCCGAGGATAGTCCCTCAATGGTTATAGGTTAGCTTTCTCGCGCTGGGACCCTTTATTCTATTTTGATTAACTCGGGTGCTACACACTCTTCTATAGGATTATAGATGGATTGTGTAGACCGTGTGACTTTTATCCTATGGGGTTTTGTACTATGCTGCCTACTGGGGAGTTAGTGGTTTTCAGGAGATGGGTCAGATCACTGCCAGTGACAGTGGATGGTAGGGAGTTGTTAGTTGTTTGGTAGAATTTGTTATGACCGACTTTGACATAATTCTGGGTATGGATTGGTTAGAGAAGTATAGGGTAACAATAGATTGCAAGAAGAAGATGGTAACCTTTGAGCCTGAGGGTGAGGACCCCTTTGTATTTTTTGACACTGTGCATGGACCTAGTATACCTATGATATCTGTACATAGAGCTAGAGACCTATTGCAGGGGGGTACATGGGTTTCTTAGCTAGTGTGATGGATACCACTCAGGTCATGCCAGTGGGACCAAGACAGACCAGATTAGTCTGTGAGTTTGTAGATGTGTTTCCAGAGGATCTGCAAGGGCTACCTCCACATAGGGAGATAGATTTTGTGATTGAATTGGTGCCATGAATAGAGCCAGTGTCTAGGGAACCTGATAAGATGGTTCCAGTAGAGCTGAAGGAACTGAAGGTTAAATTACAGGAGTTACTAGAATTGGGTTATATCAGCCCCATGTTTTCACCATGGGGCGCACCAGTTCTCTTCGTGAAGAAGAAAGATGGTTCTCTGAGGATATGTATCGATTATAGAGAACTGAACAAGTTGACTATCAAGAACAGGTATCCTCTGCCAAGGATTGATGATATGTTTCATCAGTTACAGGGTAGGACGGTATTCTCCAAGATAGATCTTTGATCTGGTTATCACCTACTGAGGATCAGGGAGGAGGATATACCAAAAATAGCTTTTCGCACCAGGTATGGGCATTATGAGGTTTTGGTGATGTCATTTGGACTGACTAATGCCCTAGTAGCATTTATGGATCTGGTGAACATGGTGTTCAAAGATTACATGGATCGGTTTGTGATCGTCTTTATCGATGATATATTGGTATACTCACAATTAGAGACAAAGCACGAGCAACATCTCAGATTGGTACTACAGAGGCTGAGAATGTATGTGAAATTCAAGAAGTGCAAGCTCTGGTTGCCACAGGTGACTTTCTTGGGTCACATAGTCAATAAGGATTGAGTTATGGTGGATCCAGCGAAGAGTGAGGTAGTCATAAATTGGCCAAGACCGAAGAATGCTTCAGAGATCAAAAGTTTCTTAGGATTGGCAGGTTATTAAAGACACTTTGTTGAGGGGTTTTCCAAGATTTTGTCACCATTGACAGAGTTGACACGCAAGAATTAGAGGTTCATATGGTCAGACAGGTGTGAGGACAGTTTCTAGAGACTAAAGAAAAATGTGATCACCGCTCCAATTTTGAGTCTTCCTACAGATCAAGACAAGTTTGTTGTTTATTGTGATGCCTCGAGACAGGGCCTAGGTTGTGTCCTTAGTAATTAGGGAAGGTGATTGCCTATGCATCACGTCAGTTGAGGAAGTATGAGTAGAGGTATCCCACACATGATTTAGAACTTCCAGCAGTAGTTTTTTCACTGAAGGTGTGGCGATACTGCTTATATAGTGAGAAGTGTGAGATATACACAGATCACAATATTTTGAAATACTTCTTTACCCAGAAGGATTTGAACATGAGGCAGAGACGTTGGTTAGAGCTGGTGAAGGATTATGATTGCGAGGTCCTCTATCTCCCAGGGAAAGCCAACGTGGTAGCAGATGCCTTAAGTCGGAAGGGTCCGAGACAATTGTATAGTGCTAGGCAGATATCCAAGGAGTTGGCTGACGATATGACCAGCAATAGGTATTGAGCTAGTGGTGGGCCAACATCACCCTGCAGTCTATTCATTTGGAGAAGATCAAAGAGAAGCAGTTGAGTGATCCACAGTAGGGGAAAATCAGAGGGGACATCCTAGCTGGAGTAGCTAAGGACTAGACAGTGTCAGGCATGGGCTTATTGAGATACAAGGATAAAATCTTCGTTCCTATGGACATTGGGATCAGATGGGAGATTTTTGATGAATCTCATACTACGCCTTACTCTCTACATCCAGGCACCACGAAGATGTATCAGGGTCTGAAAGTTTTATATTGGTGGCCTGAGATGAAGAAGGGCGTGACTGAGTACGTGGTAAGGTGCCTGACCTGTCAGCATGTCAAGCCAGAGCATCAGAGACCAAGAGGGTTATTGCAGCCTCTGGATATCCCAAAGTGGAAATGGGAGGACATCACGATGGATTTTGTGGTAGGATTGCCAAGGACAGTGGGCAAGCATGATTCATTTTGGTTCATTGTGGATCGGTATACGAAATCAGCTCACTTCCTACCAAAGAGGATGAATTACACAGTTGACCATTATGTAGATCTCTATGCGAGAGAGATAGTTGACCTTCAAGGGACTTCGAGGTCTATCTAGTTTGATAGGGACCCTATCTTTACTACCAAGTTTTGAGGAAATTTGTAGAGGGCGATGTGTATACAGCTGAAGTTCAATAAAGCTTATCATCCTCAGATTGATTGTCAGTTTGAGAGGACTATCCAGATATTGGAAGACATGCTGAGAGCATATGTAATTGAGTTTGAAGGGTCCTAGAGTAAATATCTTCCTCTGATAGAGTTTTCCTATAATAACAGCTACCAATCAACTATTGGATTGGCACCTTATGAGATGATGTGTGGTAGGAAGTGCAGATCGCCCATTCACTAGGATGAGATGGGCGAGTGGAAATATTTGGGTCTGGAGGCAATTCAGAATACCACTGAGGCTATTGAAAATATTATAGCTTGGATGCTCGTGTCTCATAATAGAAAGAAGATTTATTCAGACCCAAAGTGGAGGAACATGGAGTTCTAGGTCGGAGATTATGTCTTTCTTAGGGTTTCACCACTAAGAGGGGTGAAGAGATTTGGGAAGAAGGGCAAGCTAAGCCCTAGGTTTATTGGACCATTTGAGACCCTGGAGAGGATCGGTCAGGTGGCCTATAGGTTGGCCTTACCCCCTGCATTGTCTAGTGTGCACAACGTATTTTTTATTTCCATGCTGAGGAAGTATGTATCAGATGGGACTCATGTATTGAGTTAAGAGGATCTAGAACTGGAGACAGATTTGTCCTATGAGAAGTAGCCAATTTCGATTTTAGACAGGAAGGACAAGGTCCTGAGGAACAAGACTATCCCTTTAGTTAAGGTATTATGGAAGAAATGCAAGGTTGAGGAAGCAACCTAGGAACTGGAGGCAGATATGCAGAATTAGTATCCCGAGTTGTTCAGGTAAAATTTCGAGGACGAAATTTCTATAAGGGGGGATAATTGTAACATCCCAAATTACCTAATAAGGCTTAGGGCCTTGATTAGGGGGCCAGGGTGGCAATTTATGGAAATTATATGTTTATGTGATATACATGCGTGTAATTATGTTAATATGTGTTATATGATAATATTACTAGATATGCATGTTTAGGTGTATTAAATATGCATGTGGGCTTGTTTTTTATTAGAATGGCAATTTTTGTAATTTGGCCCATTATAGGTATATTTGGTATATATGTGATATATGTGTGAGACCACATTATTATGTGGATATATTTGGGTTACTCGGCATGAGACGATCCTAGGGAGCGAGTTAGGGGGAAAGTCACAATGGGACCTAATACCCGAATCGGGGTGAGTCAAGGGGTATTTTGGGTATCTAGTACATTACTGGGTTATTGGGTAACGGGGACGTTTTTGGTACCCCAAGCCTCAACGATTTTGACCATTTTTCCCTCGAGGACATTTTTGGTACCCCGTGCCTCGTGATTGGCTTAAGGTTACCTAGAGTCTAAGAAAACCTCACGAACACTCAAACACATTCACACAACTATGCCAACACTCTCTCTCTCTCCCAGCATACTTAGGCTCGAGATTACTTGCGGAAAAACTTACCATCGATTGGGGCAACAGATGTAATGATTTCTAGCCCTAAATCTCTGTGTTTACTGGTTTTTAGTTAAGTTTGTGGATTTTTAGAAACTCAATTTTGAGTTGGGAATTTGATGGGGTTTTGGCCAAGATTTTTCTTGGGTTTTTATTGTTTTGGGCTACTGAATTGATTGGGAACTTTACTTTTGAGTTTTAGATATGTTGGGATAGGTTTTTGGAGGGATTTGGCTTGAGGAAAACAAAAAAAAAAATAGATTTTTCATGGCGAGTTGTGGCCCAATTCTTGGGGCGTCGTGGCTCTCATGAACAGGAAAAAGAAGCAGGTCCCTTTAAGCCATTTAGGTCGTGACGCCTGTCAAATCAGAGGAGAGCTTGGGCTCTCTGACTTGGGGCGGGCCACGGCTCCGTTGTTTTGACCCGTAGCGCTTGAAGGGGTTTGAGCCCTTGAAGGGTTTTTTAGTGCGGGAACTCATACCTAAGGGCTCAGAATCGATCCTACCACTTGGTTTAGTAGAACTCGACGTCCTGGAAGCTAGGACACGATCCTGAAGCCTTTATTCACTCGTTTAGATGAGATTCTCTATTGGCTGTGACTAGGTTATCACTAGGGGCTCGTAACCAGGACCGTGTTCGAGGGTCGTTCTTAATACACTTTGCACTCGGACCTAAGTTAAGAAAACTGCACCCAATACATTATATATGTGATTAGAGATTTCTCCTGAGAATGAACACGATTTAGGTTATGCTCAAATGCTCCGTATCTAGATAATTGTTTAATGAATGCTTGCCTTGCTTGCATAGATATGGCTCAAGCCCATTAAGGAACATGGTTATTAATGTGTTTGTGTTTGATTGGTTGAGATACGATGATTTATATGTATGCATGTTTGTATTGTCTGATGTATGTCTATTTTTATCCATATCTAATGTTCTGGTTAACTGAATGTCTGATTAAAGCCTTGACTTATTAGTCAAGGGCGGTAATATTGTGTTATGCACTGATTGAGAGGCTTAGGCCCAATCAGGGACGTACTATTACGTTGGTCTATGGTCGTTGGAAAACAAAGTGCTTGGCTAGATCTATGGCTAGTTACTTAGAACTAAGGGCAAGGGCCCTCTATGGTCAATAGCTAGGGCATAGGGCCTCGAGTTGACTCTATGGTCAACTATTCAGGGCAGCAGGCCCCAGTATGATCAAATGATCATTTATTTTAATTGTATGCATGCATGAGTAGATTATTATTGTTGGGAATGCTAGATATGTATTTGGAATCTGTATTTATTGTTCATGCACATGTTTAAGTTTTCTTGCTCATCCTTGGCTCACAGCTGCTATGTGGTGCAGGTAAGGGAAAAGGAAAGCTAGTCCAGTCATGAGTCGGAGAGCTTCGGTGGCGGTGTGCACATATGCGGTTGCTCATCCACCACGGCCGAGGATATCTCAAAGGAACTAGGGTTGTATCCCTTATTTTGCTGATTAGGTCGGCTGGTTGTAACGTTGGATTTGTATATACCCTTTTAAACACTCTTTTTGTAATATTTTTAGATCCCATGTAGGTATGAAACTTTCAAATTAAAAGTCAACATTTACTTTGACCAAAGTTTTTAACCCTAACCGTTGACATTAACCTTTGTTACATGTTTATAACCAAATGACTTAATTAGCAAGTCTGGCACTATTTAAAGTATACAGTGTAATGGTCCTCGATTAGGAGGGTGTTACAGAAGCCTTCTCTAATAAATTTGTTTTCTTTTAGCGTTTCGACTTCTTCTTATAAAGCATTTGATCTTTATTTATCGAGCAACATTCTATTCTATTGTACAGTCTTAAAGTTGTCTCTATCTATATTTAAAGCATGGCCAATAACTCTGGGTGTAACGCCCTACTACCCTAGAGTCATTACCATGTGATTTAAAATTTTCCATTATCTCGCTAATTTAGGTTTTAGCGAAATGTGTGATTTAATTGGATTAAAGACTCATTCGATTAAAATTAAGTATAAAAGGGTCGGACGTCCATTAAAGTTATAAAAGTGATACACTAGGATCTCAAAATACTATTTCAAATAGTATTTACAAATTCATAAGTTAAGGTATAGTCGACCTAATCAACAAAATCAAATGTCTACAACATGTCCCTCAAACAACCCCAGTCGTGGCAGGCAGGTAGGCCGAACATGTATGCACCGCTCCATGCCCTCCAACTCATGCTTTGTCGTCCTTTCCTTTGCCCTAACATGCACCATAGAGCACCCGTGAGCCAATGCCCAACAAGAAAACTCAACACATAGCATATGACAACTCAAACCAATAATAGACAACTTTAAACAGATAGAAAATTATTCACATAACGGCATGTGCCAACCCAGGTGCTTTACCAGGCACTGGGTTCGCGGTCTTCTCCGAAGTGGTGAGTACAACACCCTAGATGGCCATGCCATGGTGGCCTGCATTCAGCATGCTCGTTGTCATTCGGCCTGCATTCACATGCTTATTGGCATTCCCGGCCTTCGCTGATAAATCATAACCATGCAAACATATCATAACAACTACAAATATTCACACACAACATTCAAGATAAATAATCGGGCCATATCCTGCTCTACAGGCACAAACTATTTTCTTACATGTATCCCAAGCTGAATGTCTAGTGTGATCCCGAGCGCGATCCACTAAACCCGAGCCTCAGTGGTAAAACCTAGCCACAACACAGTAATAATAACATTCATCAAGCCCTAAACCAATTAAAAACTTCAGAATAGTATTTTACCCTCCGAGACCTCGAATCCTACTAAACTGGGTAGTAAGATCCTTCCCGAACCCTTAGATAATTGGTCATTTTCCTTAATTTGAGTCGCAGCCTGCCCCCTCGGGCCACAGTGCACTATAAGAATACGCGCCCACATGCCTATTTAATTCACCTAAACATGTATTTATAATCATATAATCATTTAAATCACGTAGTAACATAATTAAATCAATTATTGCCCTTCCAGCATGCTAATCAAGGCACTAATCCTTATTAGAAAATTTGGGGCGTTACAACTATCCTCTACTTATAGAAATTTCGTCCACAGAATTTACCTGAATAGCTTAGGATATTGATCCCGCATATCAGACTCAAGCTCCCAAGTTGCCTCTTCCACATTGATGTTCCTCCACAACACTTTCACTAAGGCAATGGTCTTGTTCCTTATGACTTTCTCTTTCCGGTCTAGGATCAGTGCCGGCCTCTCCTCATAAGACAAATCTTGATCCAACTCCAGGTTTTCACAACCCCTGATAACGCTAGAGGCATAGCCAATTTGTAAGCTCCCTCTCCAACCCGTTCCAAAATCTCAAAGGGACCAACAAACCTAGGACAAAGCTTGCCTTTCACTCAAAATCGCTTCACTCATCTCAAAGGAGCAACTCGAAGGAACACATGATCACCGACTTGAAATGCTACAATCTTGCATCTCAAGTCTGTGTAACTCTTCTGTCAACTTTGGGAGGCGAGCATCCGAGCTCCAATCTTTTCAATCGCCTCGCTAGTTCTATGAACAGCCTCATGACCTAAGTACTTTCTCTCACATGTCTTATCCCAATGAATGGGCGATCTAAACATTCTCCCATACAACATTTCATACGGAACCCCTCCGATAGTTGCCTGACAGCTGTTATTATAAGAAAACTCAATCAAAGAGAGATACTATGTCCAAGATCCCTCAAAGTCCAGCACACAAGCCCGTAACATATCCTCTAGAATCTAAATTGTCCTCTCAGACTTCTCATCCATCTAAGGATGATAGGCATTATTGAACCGTAACTGTGTGCCCATAGCCTTCTATAAGCTCTCCCAATACTGAGAGGTGAAGGTGGGGTCCCTGTCGGACACAATCGACCTTAGAGCCCCATGGAGTCGCACAATCTCCTTCACATACAACTCAGCATACTACTTCACCGTATAAGTTGCTCTAACAGACAAAAAGTTGGTTGATTTGGTCTACCTATCCACAATCACCCACACTGAATCATGTTGCCCCACTGTCTTCGGTAATCCAACCACGAAGTCCATAATGATATCCTCCCACTTCAGCTTCGGAACCCATAAAGGTCGCAGCAACCCTGTTGGTCTTTGATGTTCAGCCTTTACCTACTGACAGGTTAAACACTTGGCCACATAATCCACTACATCCCTTTTCATTCCTACCACCAATATAAAGTCCTAAAGTCTTGGTACATCTTCGTCGTACCCAGATGTAAAGAATAGGGAGTAGTTTGAGACTCATCAAGAATCTCTCGCCTAATTCCAGATTCCATTGGAACACAAATCTGACCTTTATATCTCAGCAGATCAATCTCATAAATAGAAAAGTCTCCTCCCTGTGTTAAAGGAGAATGGACTGAAGAGTGATATTGGCTAGCTGACCAACTACCAATTCAATTCCTACTCTTGTCATCTCTTCAGCTATCTTTTCTGATATCTATCTCGAACTGAATAACTTCCCTGGGCCCCTCCAACTCAATGCATCATCCACCACATTTCCTTTTCCTAGATGATACAAGATCTGACAATCGTAGTTGTAATGCCCCAAATTTCCTGATAAGGTTTAGGACCTTGATTAAGAGGCCGGGAAGGCCATAATTGCTTTATTATGATATTTAATGATAATATGCATGTTTAGGTGTATTAAATATGCATGTGAACCCATTTGTTATTAACGGGGTGATTTTCATATTTTGGCCATTTCGGGAATTTTTGGCATATTTGTGAAATGGGCGTGGTGCTTTGTTATTATTTGGTTATGCCGGGGTTACCCAGCACAAGACGATCCTAGGAGGTAAGCTAGTGGGAAAGTCACAACGGGATTTAATCTTGACTTGGAGTAAGTGAAGGGGTATTTAGAGCATTATCGGGTTATTGGGTAATGGGAATTAATATTTGGTGATAAATTGGGAGTTAGTAAGATCAGGGGGAAATTTTGGAAGTTTTGACTATAATATCCCCAGGGGTCTTTTCGGGACCCCGAGCATTAGGTTTTATTGGAAGCTACTTAAGATTGAAATAACCTTTTAAGAAATAAAAAGAACGTTCTGTACGTTCTCTCCCCTTACAAGTTTCCTTTTCGTCTCTCGATCGCGTTTTCAAAGATAACTAGAGTTTTAGGACTCAGATTCAAGCGAGGATCGAGGCATAGCAATCCTAAGGAAAATTAGAAGCTTATTAGCCGGAGGATTTAGTTGGAAACAACTCAATCAGAGGTAATTCAAGTTTTAAGTTATAAGTTTTTAAAGTTTTTAAGCTTGAATTAGACTTTGTGTTTTGATGAGTTTTTGGGTGATTTGAGACTTGGGTTTTGTTGGTTTTGGATGATGGGGGTGTTTGGGAACTTTGATTTTTGAGTTTGGAGATTTTTGGATATGCTTTTGGGAGGTTTTAAAAGGTTGAAAATGAGGAAAAATGGCTGGTTCGAGGTAGGGCCACGGCCCTGTTCTTGGGCGCCGCGACCCTGTTCTTGGGCGCCGCGGCCCAAGCTTGAAGAGACAGGTGGAGGTTCTGTTTTGCCTAAGGGTCGCAGCGCTTGTTGTCATTTTTGGGCAAATTAATGTTTTGAGCATGGGAACTTAACTCTAAGGGCCTAGGATCGATCCCACTACCTAGTTGAGTGGGATTTGTTGTCCCGGAGGCTTGGGTTGGGCTTAGAAGTATTTATTTACTCATTTTGATGAGGTTTTATATTATGTTTGTGACTAGGTTTTCACTAGGGGCTTGGAATCAGGGTCGTGCTTGTGGCTCGTTTATTGGTAACCTGTGCTTGAACCAAAGGTAAGAAAACTGCACCCTGTGTATATGTGACATGCATGGCTATTCTTGATGCATGTTGGTTGATTATTAAGTATGACATGGATGGCTATTATGGGTGCATGTTGGATTGTTGAATATAATGCATATGATGCACAAGAAACATGTGATTAGTACATGCTTTATATACTGAGTATGATATCGTTCAGAGCTTGAGCCTCTATGTTCGTGCATAGTCCTAATTGTACTGGTACTTGGTAGGTAAGCATGTTGAATACCTTGTTATGGATATTGGGTATGTGATACATGTTTGGTGGCATGGCTTACTTGTGTGTGGCACTGACTTATTAGTCAGAATCGGCAATGGTGTTAGATCCATCTGTGAGACTGGGATTTATTAGTCAAGTTCACAATGAGTTGAACATTGGTCATGTTTTACTGACCTAAGAGTCAGAAATGGCATAGCGTTGTGAACGCCGAGCCAAATGAAGATTAGATCTAATCGATATCAGCATTGAATGACTCATATGGGGTATTAATGCTGGACCGACCGGAAGGTCAATGAAAATTATAAGCGCTTGGCTAGTCTGAGACTAGTTATTCAGAGCCAGGGCATATGGCCCCGGTGACTGTTTGTCACATGGCTAGGGAACGTTGTTCCATAGTTATGACTCTAGAGTTAGGAGGAAGGTTATGTTGGTGACTAATCACCATGCACCTATCCTGCTAAATCTAGTGAGATGCTCACCTATTTGTTAAGCCCTGGTGATCCTATCATCACATGGCTAAAGGGTGTTGTCCCCATATTTGTGCCTTTTGTGATAGTCACCTATTTGTTTGGACTGTTGGTCCTGAATAATTAATACAATCACTGTTGATATTATATCAAGTTATATTGTGTTTTCTTGTTGGGCTTCGGCTCACGGGTGCTATGTGGTGTAGGTAAAGGCAAAATAAAGTTGGACCATCCTTGAGTTGGAGAGCTTAGGTGATGACGTGTACATATGCAGCTGCTCGTCCGCCACGGCCGAGGTTTAGAGGGGAACTAGGGTTAAACCCTGTTTTGCCGCATTGAACAGCCTGTTATAAATATTTTCTTGTAATAGACTCTAAAATTATAATTTTGGGATCCCAACATATATATTAAGCGTTATGATGAAACGTTACCTCTTAACCACAATTTTTAATCCCTAAACCGCTAATCATACTTAGCACACGTTTTTGGCCAAATGACTCGATTAGCGAGTTTAGCACTGTTTACAAGGCACACCGTAACGGTCCCTGGAGTTTAGGGCGTTACAGTAGTCCTTCACCAACTCCAGCAAACGCCTATGGTGCATATTCAGATCCTTCTGAGTAAAGAAATATTTCAAACTTTTATGGTTTGTGTATATTTCGCACTTCTCTCCATATAGATAATGCATTCACACCTTCACTGAAAATACAACCATAGCCAGTTCCACATCGTGAGTGGGATACCTCTACTCATACTCCCTCATATGTCTCGACGCATAAGCTATCACCTTCCCAGCTTTCATTAATACACACCTGAAACCCTGCCTCGAAGCGTCGTAGTAGGCCACACACTTTTCCTTGTCTGATGGAAGACTCGGTACCGAAGCGACGATGAGTTGCCACTTCAACTCCTTAAAATTGTTCTCACATCTATCTGTCCAAATATACTTGGTCTTCCTACGCATGAGCTCAGTCTATGGTGTTGCTATTTTGGAGAGTCCCTCAATGAACCGCCGATAGTACCCTTCTAATCCCAAGAAGCTTCTAACCTCTGGTACACTGCCTAAATCTTGGTTGGATCCACAAAAATCCCCTCCTTAATCAAATGTTACTTGGGGCAACCAAAACTCACATTTAATGAACTTAGCATATAGCCTATGCTCTCTCAACCGTTGGAGGACCAAACGAAGATGTTGCTCCTGGTTTGTCCTTGACTGGGGGTACACCAGTATATCATCAATAAATATGATCACAAAATTACCCAAATAATCCCTGAATACCCTATTCATCAAGTCTATCAAGGTTTCTACAGCATTGGTTAATCCAAAGGACATAACCAGGAATTCATAATGTCCATACCTCATACGGAACGCAGTGTTAGATCGATCTTAGAGAGCACTATATTCCCTTGTAGCTAATCAAACAAGTCATTGATCTTGGGTAGTGGATACTTATTCTTAATAGTTAACTTATTCAGCTCTCTGTAGTCGATGTACATTCTTTAGGATCCATCCTTTTTCTTGACGAACAATATTGGAGCACCCCTTGGTGAAAAACTAGGTCTGATGAATCCTAGATCCAGTAACTCTTGCAACTATATCTTCAATTCCTTCAATTTTGCTAGAGCCATTCTATATGGTGTCCTCAATACTGGTTCTACTCATGGTGCCAACTCTATAATGAACTCGATCTCTTGATGTGATGCCAACCCTAGCAGATATGTTGGGAATACATCAGGAAACTCGCACACTACTCTGGTCTCATCTGCTCCAACTGAAATGATCCTAGAGGTATCCAATATGTTTACTAAGAATCCTATGCAATCTTCTTGCATTAGGTCTCTAGCCTTTAGTGTAGAGATCATAGGTACTCATGGCCCACTCACTGTCCCCACAAACACAAACGGTTCCTCCCCTTCCGGTTCAAAGGTCACCATTCTTTGCTTCCAGTCTATCATCGCTCGTACTTTGATAACGAGTCCATCCCCAGAATCATATCAAAGTCATCCATCACCAATTCAATAAGATCCACTGAGAACTCCCTATTGTCTATCTCTACTGGTACTTCTCTAGCCCATCTCCTAGAGACTACCGGTTCCCTAGCTGGCAAGAATGTCCTAATTCCTCTAGCATACAAATCACAAGGTCTACACAAATGATCTATCACCTTAACAGATACAAATGAATGAGTAGCTCCTGAATCAATCAATGCAATAAATGATGAGTTGGCACTAGAAATCTGACTTGTCACGACCGAGGGACTAGCCTCAACCTCGTTGTGGGTCAAAGTAAACACTTTAGCTGGAGTGAGGTTGTCACTCCTCTTTGGTTCTTCCTTTCTCGCTTGTGGGCAGTCCTTTCTCAGGTGACTGACACTCCCACAGATGAAGCATGCTCTAACTTTGCACTCCCCCAGATGTCGCCACTTCCACCAAGGACACTTTGGGAAGCATCTCCAATTCTCTCCACCCCCCCCCCTCGCCCCCCTTAACGGCCACTAACAGCACCATGTGCCATCCTATCTTGGCCAGGATGAACAAAAGAATCTGGGGCCTTTCCGTTCTGCTCACTAGGGCCACTACCCCAACTAGAACAAGTGAAGGGAGGCACCATCCTCCGAGCATCGCTCCTAGTGTCGCTTTCTCTCCATATCTAATTTTCATCCCCCTCTGCTATAAGGGCTTTCTCCACTACATGAAAATTAGTGGTAGTCCTCGAGTCTAGTGTTATCTTGACATCTCATACTATCATCACATTCAACCCCCGTACAAAATGACCTCTCCGTGCCATATCTGTAGGCACGAAATCCGGCACAAATTTTGCCAACATCTCAAACTTCAAAGCATACTCTATGACAGTCATTTTGTTCTGGGTCAGGTTAGTAAACTAATCCACCTTTGCAGCTTGAACTACCACAATATAGTATTTCTTATTAAACACATCTCTGAACTTATCCCAAGCCATAATAGTCACATCCCTCTCATGGGACACGACTTCCCACCAGATGCGGGCGTCATCACTCAACATGTAGCTGGCACAAGCCACACTCACGTTTCCTTCCACCATCATGAAATCCAATATGGAAGAAATCATATTCATCCACTGCTCTACCAGCAGTGGGTCTGGACCTCCCTCAAAGGTGGGAGGGTGCTGCTTTCTGAACCTTTGATACAAAGGCTCCCATCTATTCTCCATCACAGGCTAGGTTAGCAGTGGTTCCATAGCCTATGGAATCTATAACCCAACATCCTAGGGAGGAGGCCACTACCTCGGTTTTCAGAGCTCATCTTTAGTTCGCTGAAGTGTAAATTGCATTTCGACAAACATCTGTTGCCAGTTCGGTGGGGCAAGTGGAGGATCGTGACTCTGGTTGTCATCTTCGTCCATATTGTCACAGAGTCTAATAGATTGTCGAGGCATAACATAAATATGCCTACAATCAATGACGTCACAATCATGCACAATAACAACATCCAAAAACCACCTCCAAGTCCAATCAGTCAAATACAACATCGAGTCAACATATTGCACACATTGCATAAACATATAGCAATCAAATGGGCCATGCCCTGGCATCATATCTATATAAATATGTTCATCATTCTCTATTTATAATTGTCAGGCAAACAGGGAAATTCAGACAAGCAATTCAACATGTAATACACTTAATACCGGCCAACCCTGAGTCAAGCTTGCCCGTGGTAGCGAGCGTACATATTCAGTCGATATCTAGGAACCATAAACCTTAGCAGGCTCTGATACCAAGTTGTAACGCCTTACTACCTTAGAGTCAATACCATGTGATTCAAAATGTGCCATTAGTTCGCTAATCAAGGATTTAGATCAAAAAGTGTGATTAAATCAAATTATAGACTCATTCAAAGAAAATAAAGTATAAAAGGGTCAGACGTCCACTAAAGTTATAAAAGTGATACACTAGGATCTCAAAATATTGTTTCAAAATGTATTTTCAATTCAAAACTTAATGTATAGTCGACCTAAGCGAAAAAATCAAATGTCTACAACATGTCCCTCAAACAACCAGGGTCGTGGCGGCGAGTAGCCGAACATGTATGCGCCACTCTATGGCCTCCAACTCATGCTTGGTCAGCCTTTCCTTTGCCCTTACTTGCACCATAGAGCACCCGTGAGCCAAGGCCTATTAAGAAAACTCAACAAATAGCATGTGACAACTCAATCCAGTAATACACAACTTTAAATAGGTAGCAGATTATTCACATAACGACCTATGTCGACCCAGGTGCTTTACCAGGCACTAGGTTCACGGTCTTCATCGAACGAGTGAGTACAACACCCTAGATGGCCATTCAATGGTGGCATGCATTCAACATGCTTGTTTCCATTCGGCCTACATCCATCATGCTTATCGTCGTTCCCGGCCTTCGTCAATCCCTGCCTATGCCGACCTCGACCTTTGCCGACCTCAGCCTTTGCTAATCCCACCCTTCGCTGATCAATCAAAACCTTGCAAACATAGAATAACTACTAAAAATATTCACACACAACATTCAGCCAAAATAATCAGGCCATGCCCTACTCTACTGGCACAAATAGTTTTCTTATGTGTATCCCGTGCCGACTGTCTAGTGTGATCCTGAGTGCAATCCCCTAAACCTGAGCCTCGGCAGCAAAACCTAGTCACAACACAATAATAATAACAACCATCAAGCACTAAACTAATTAAGAACTTCATAATAGTATTCCAGCCTCCAGGACCTCAAATCCTACTAAACTGGATAGTAGGATCCTTCCCGAGCCCTTAGATTTGGGTTCCTAAGCTTAAAACCCTAAATTGGTTATTTTCTTTAATTTAAGTCACAGCCTGCCCCCTAGGACTGCGATGCGCTACAAGTCAAAGAGCCCTTGGGCTCTCTTCTGGGGAAGACGGGCCCAAATGCATATGTAATTCACCTAAACATGCATTTCTATTTATATAATCCACGTAATAACATAATTATATCAATTATTTCCCTCCCGACATGCTAATCAAGGCACTAAGCCTTATTTTTGGGGCGTTACACTGAGGCTTATGCCAACCATGTCTTTGTGCGACCAAGTGAATACGTTCTAATTGTTCCTTAGGAAGTTTACAAGTTCATATTTGACTTCGTTCGCTAAACTTCTTTCAATCTGACTGTCTTCGTTTGTTCATTCTGGTCAAGTGGGACTTTTTCCAGGTCTTAAGTTGGTCCCACCTCATTATCAAAGTCCCCAAAGCGTGGATCAATATATTCTCCCTCTCTTTGGGCAATTCCCTATTTGGAGTTGATTGCCTCTTCTGAGGATGCATTACTTTGTTGCTCGATGTTGCTTATGCCCATCTCTGCTGTTAGCTTGCTATTTCCTGGTCCAGCAAATATCATGATGGTCATGGGCATGCCTTTCTTAGCAGTTTTAATGGATGAATTATGGACTTCTCGAGCTTCTCTCTGATTTCCTTTTGCACGACTGATCTTGACGTTGGTAGGAAATTTCATGATGAGATCAAATACAGATGTTACGGCTCGCAAGTCGATCAAGATCGGTCTTCCGAAGAGGGCATTAAAGGCCGAGAGAATTTTAACCACCACAAATGTTGCCATAACCGTGCTGTTTGCAGGTGTAGTTCCCACTGTTACTGCTAATTTGATAATTACTTCTGGAGTCAACCCTTCTCTAGTAAAACAATATAAAGTTTATATGCATGATTCTAGGTCTCAAATCAAAAAATTAATTCTCTGAAGGGTTGTTTTAAACAGAATGTTCACTGAGGAACCATGGTCTATTATCGCTCGTGCCACTATCATGTTTGAAATTTGCACCTCAATTACCAAAGGATCATTATGCAGAAATCCTACATGTGCGACGTCATCCTCAGTGAATGTTATTGGCCTATATTCATAACAAGGGGTTTTGGGAATATGCTCCTCGACTGCCAGTACTTCATTCACCAGTTCGTGGCAAAGTGCCTGAGCATAGCTTTCTAAGGACTTTCTACTTTTGCCTGCCAAGTGTTGTCCTTCATATATCATGTCTAGTCTACCAGTTATGGGAGCTGGCTCTAATGGTTTATTTGGTACATCCACATTTGGAGTTGCAGCTTGGGTTTGATCAGGAGGATGTCAAACATACCTTCTCATGGCCTGATTATTTTGGCGTATGAGAAATTCAATTCCATCCTTGAGGTGGTTACACTCGTTGGTGTCATGTACATAATCACTTTTGAAATTACAGAACTTGTTTGTGTCTCTCTTACTTATGTCTTTACTTATGAGAATAGGTTTCCTATAAGGTACTTCGACTTGCGTAGCTTGAAAGACTTCTTCTTGTGACCCCAAGAGCATAGAGTAAGTGGTAAACTAAGGACTGTACTCTTGTGGTTTATTGTAACGCTCTGGTTACCCCAGAACAGTTACGGTGAGCAGTGAACCGGAAATTTGACTCGCTACCCGAGTCCTTTGGTTAAAAACGTGATCTAAGTGTTATTATTAGGTTAAGGTGGAAAACCAGTAAAAAGGAAAGGATCCATTTCATTAAGTAAATAAACTGCTCATGAGCCTTTTAAAATATTTACAAGCTGTTCACAATAAAAAAGGGTCGCTACTGTTTCAAATATACAATCCCCGCCGGCCTAAGCGGCAAAAATAGGGTAAACCCCTAGTTCCTCTGAGAACTCCTTGACCGTGGCGGTCAAGCGGCCCAATATGTACACCACATCGCCCAAGCTCTCCACTCAGGGTTGGTTAAGCTTCTCCTTTCCTTTACCTGCACCACACAGCACCCATGAGCCAAGGCCCAGCAAGAAAACACAATAAGGCATGACATAATATCAACAATGATCATAATAACCATTCAAGACCAACAGTCTAATACAGATGGGTGACAATAGCAAAAGTCACGAAGATGGGTACAGCTCCCTCTAGCCATGTGACGATAGGATCACCAGGGCTTAACTGATAAGTGGTTCTTTTACAAGTTTGATCAGGATAGGTGCATGGTGATTGGTCACCAACAAAACCTTCCTCCCGAATCTAGAGTCGTAACTGTGGACAACGTCACCTAGCCATGTGACAAACGGTCACCGGGGTCATATACCTTGGCTAAATACATATGGTCTTAGACTAGGCAAGCGCTAACAAGTTCTTCGACCTTAGGGTCAGTCCCGCATTAATGACACAGAGCCATTCAATGCGTGTTTCTCGACCTTAGGGTCAGTCCCTGTCTAGTCAGTGCCATAAGCAAGTAATCAGCGTTCACTAGCATTTAATATGCAATCCATGTCCACATATATCAACCAACATGCCTCAATATCAAACCATGCATGTCATATTTCCATACAGGGTGCAATTGTATTCTTACACTGCTTTCTTACCTCTGGTTCGATTGAAAGTTATTATAAGAACGACCCCTGAGAACGATCAATCTTTTAGCTCCTTAGCGGTTACCTAGTCACAACCAAATATAACCTCCATTAATGAGAATCCACATAAATAGGGTCTTAACCTAAGCACCACTCTCGGGACCTCGAAACATGCCCACACGGTGAGTAGATTCGATCCCAGGCCTTAAGGATTGAAACCCCAAGTCAAAAACCCTTAAAAACACTCAAAACGGGACTTAGAAGGAACAGGGTAGCGCTACAGCGCTCAACCCCTAGCGCCCCAGCGCTCTACTCAGAACCACCCATATGCCAAAAAGTCTCCTGAGGAGCGCTGTAGCGCCCTAAGGTGGGCGCTATAGCGCTACCTCCAGACCCAAACTCCCCTGAATCAACCTTCTTCAACTCCTTCGATTCTAACTCGATTTCCAAGCTTCCAAATCCTATTCTTGATGCCAAATGAACCCAAAAACCATCCTAACACACCCCAAACATATCAAGCATGGGAACCCTAGCCAAAACTCCTAACGAAACCAAGAATTCACCCTAGAAATCTCAGCTGCAAAACAGAACCAGAACAAGGCAAACCAGAGAAACCCATGGTTAGAAGCTTACCCAAAGTTCATCTTATGACGCTCTTCAATGATGGAACACACCCCCAAACTCCCAAGGCTTGCTTCCTAAGCTTGAATCCTCAAAATTGGTTCAAAAACCACAAAGAAAGGTGAAGAGAAGCAGGTACGGGAGAACTCTTAGACATACTCTGTTTTTCCACCATCTTCTTCAGCTATCAAAGGATATATCTATCCTAGGGGTGAAATGTCCATTTTACCCCTAGGTCAATTAATAGTTTCTAAAGTCTCCCAAGGGCATATTTGGTACTTCCCTCCTATCTCGTTAATCATAATTAATGCTCTCCAATTCCCGCTATTCTCAATAATCTCAAACACCAATAATTCACAACCTGTTACCCTTTAATACCCGGTAACGCTCTAATCATTAAAATCACCCCCTGACTCAATCCAAGCCCCGACACTTACACCTGTTGTGACTAAACCGCTAATCAATATTCTAAGATCGTCTCATGTCGAATAGCTCGAACAAACCCACATTATAATGTGGTCTCAACACATATCATCGACATGCATACAATTATACAATTATACTCTCAATGAGCCAAATGACCATCACACCCCTGTAATTAGAATGCGGGCCCACATGCATGCATTTAACATCATATTATAATATAATTCACATATACATGCATAACACATTTAATGGCGTAATTAAGCAGTTATGGCCCTCCCGGCCCACTAATCCAGCCATTAAACCATATTAGAGAATCCAGGGCATTACAACTATCCCGTCCTTACAGAAATTTCGTCCTCGAAATTTACCTGAACAGCTCGGGATACTGACTCCGCATATCTTACTCCAGCTCCCAGGTCGCCTTCTCGACCTTGCTGTTCCTCCACAATACCTTAACCAAAGGTATTGTCTTGTTCCTGAGGACTTTATCTTTCTTATCAAGTATATAAACAGGCTACTCCTCAAAGGAGAGATCTTGCTCAAGCTCCAGATCTTCATAACTCAAAACATGACTCTCATCAGATACATACCTCCGAAGAACGGAAACATGAAATACATTATGCACGGCCGACAATGCCGGAGGCAAAGCTAGCCTGTAAGCCACTTGACCAATCCTCTCCAGGATCTCAAATGGAACTACAAACCTGGGACTCAGCTTGCCTTTCTTCCCAAACCTTCTCACCCCTTTCCATGGCGAGACTCTAAGGAAAACATAGTCTCCCACCTGGAACTCCACGTTCCTGCGTTTGGGATCCGCATAGCTCTTCTGTCTACTTTGAGAAGCAAGCATTTGAGCTCTAATCCTGTCAATAGCCTCACTGGTCCTCTGAACCACCTCAGGACCTAAGTATCTCCTTTCACCTGTCTCATCCCAATGAATGGGAGATCTACACTTCCTACCATACAACATCTCATAAGGTGCAACTCCAATGGTAGACTGATAACTGTTATTATAGGAGAATTCTATCAAAGGCAGATACTTACTCCATGACCCACAAAAGTCCAGTACACATGCCAGCAGCATGTCTTCTAATATCTGGATCGTCCTCTCAGATTACCCATCTGTCTGAGGATGATAAGTTGTACTGAACTTCAGCTGTGTACCCATGGCCTGCTGTAAACTCTTCCAGAACTTGGAAGTAAAAGTAGGGTCCCGATCTGACACGATCGACCTAGGAGGCGCACGATCTCTCTCACATAGAGATCTGCATACTAGTCAATTGTATAAGTGGTCCTCACTGGCAGAAAGTGAGCTGACTTGGTGTAGCGATCCACTATCACCCAAATAGAATCATGCTGACCAACAGTCCTGGGCAAGCCCACCACAAAGTCCATTGTGATGTCTTCCCACTTCCACTCTAGGATATCCAGAGGCTGCAATAATCCTGCCGGCCTCTGATGCTCAGCCTTGACCTGTTGACATGTCAAGCACTTAGCCATGTACTCTAATACATCTCTCTTCATCCCCGGCCACTAGTATAATGATCTCACATCCTGATACATCTTTGTGGTGCCTGGATGCAAAGAGTAAGGTGTAGTATGAGATTCATCCAGAATCTCCCGCCTCAAGGCAGTGTCTAATGGAACACATATCCGTCCCATATATCTCAACAACTCCAAATCAGACAGTGTATAATCTCTGGATGCTCTAGCCAAGACATCCTCTCTAATCTTGATCAGCTGTGGATCACTCAACTGACCCTCTTTTATTCTCTCCAACAGCGTAGACTGTAGCGTAATATTGGCCAACTGGCCCACCAGCAACTCTATACCAGCTCTGGTCATGTCATCAGCTAACTCTTTGGCTATCAGCCTAATACCATGAATCTGAATCGGACCCTTCCGGCTTAAAGCATCAGCTACCACGTTGGCCTTTCCTGGATGATACAAAATCTCACAATCATAATCTTTTACTAACTCTAGCCAATTTCTTTGCCTCATGTTCAAGTCTTTCTGGGTGAAGAAGTATTTCTGGCTCTTGTGGTCTGTATAAATCTCACACTTCTCTCCATAGAGATAGTGCCTCCAAATCTTCAGAGCAAAGACCACAGCTGCTAACTCCAAATCATGGGTAGGATACCTCTTCTCGTACTCCTTCAGCTGACGAGAAGCATAGGCTATAACCTTTTCCGATTGCATCAAAACACAGCCCAAACCCTGATGAGAAGCATCGCAGTAAATCACAAACTTCTCCTGGTCTGTCGGAAGACTCAGAACCGGAGCTGTACTTAACCTCTGCTTCAACTCCTGGAAGCTATTCTCACACTTGTCTGACCACACAAACTTCTGACCCTTGCGTGTCAGCTCAGTCAATGAAGTAGTAATCTTTGAGAACCCTTCCACAAAATGCCTGTAATACCCTGCCAATCCAAGGAAACTTCTAACCTCAGAAGCATTCTTTGGCCTTGGCCAATCTCTGACCGCTTCAATCTTTGATGGATCTACTTTAATCCCCTCCTTACTGACAATATTCCCAAGAAAGGATACCTGAGACAACCAGAATTCACACTTTTTGAACTTTGCAAACAATCTGTGTTCCCTCAATCTCTGTAGAACCAACCTCAGATGTTGCTCATGCTCTGTCTCAGTCTGAGAGTATACCAGAATATCATCGATAAAGACGATCACAAACTGGTCTAAATAATCCTTGAACACTCTGTTCATCATATCCATGAAAGCAGCAGGGGCATTAGTTAATCCAAATGACATAACTAGAAACTCATAATGCCCATACCTGGTACGAAAAGCAGTCTTCGGTATATTTCCCTCCTTGACCCTCAACTGATGATAACCAGAATGAAGGTCGATCTTGGAGAATACCGACTTACCCTGCAATTGATCAAACAGATCATCTATCCTTGGCAAAGGATACCGGTTCTTAATTGTCAACTTATTCAGTTCTCTATAATCTATACACATTCTCAGAAAACCATCCTTCTTCTTCACAAACAGAACTGGCGCACCCCAAGGTGAAAAGCTAGGTCTGATAAAACCCAAATCCAGCAGCTCCTGCAGCTGTACCTTTAATTCTTTCAACTCAGCTGGGGCCATTCTGTATGGTGCTCTAGACACTGGCTCCGTCCTTGGGGCCAGTTCTATAACGAACTCAATCTCTCTGTGTGGTGGCAACCCTGGAAAATCTTCTGGAAACACATCCAGAAACTCACATACAAGTCTAGTGTCCAATGGTCTCACTGGCACGATATGGGTGGTATCAACCACACTGGCTAAGAATCCAATGCAACCCCCTTGCAGTAAATCCCTAGCCCTCAATGCAGAAATCATAGGAATACGAGGTCCATGCACAGCACCAACAAATACAAAAGGATCCTCACCTTCAGGCTCAAAGGTGACCATCTTCCTTCTGCAGTCAATGGTTGCCCCATACTTTGCCAACCAATCCATACCCAGTATCATATCGAAGTCAGTCATAACCAACTCTATAAGATCCACTGACAACTCTCTGCCCTCCACTATCACTGGTAAAGATCTGACCCATCTCCTGGATACTACCAACTCCCCAGTGGGTAACAAAGTACCAAACCCCACAGCATAGAAATCACATGGTCTACACAACCTATCAATAACACTACTAGCAACAAAGGAATGTGTAGCACCAGAGTCAATCAATACATTATAAGCGGTTCCTGCACTAAGAAGCTGACCTGTAACCACTGAGGGGGAAGCCTCTGTTTCTGCCTGAGTCAACGCAAACACTCGAGCTGGGGCCGAGCTGTCAGCCTTCTTGGGTTCTTTCTTTCTTGCCTTAGGGAAATCCTTTTTTAGATGACCCACTACTCCATAAGAGAAGTAGGTCCTAGCCCTACACTCTCCCAAGTGATGCCTCTTGCATCTAGGACACTCAGGATAAGATCTCCAGGCTTCATTACCACCTGGACGACCCACAGAAATACCACGGGGCCGTCTATCAGGACCTGGAACTGGGAAGGTGTCAAGAACCTTCCTCTTCTGATCACTGGGGCCAACACCCCTACCAGAACCCACAAATGGAGGACCTGGCCTCCTGAAATCCCTTCTAGCTGCATTGTCACGCCAGATCTTAGTCTCTCGACTCTCAGCTGTGAGTGCCTTCTCCACCACCTGTGCATAAGTAGTAACTCCTGCCACAGTGGTGATACGTACATCTCGGGCTAACCTGGGCTGTAGCCCCTGTAAGAAACGCTCTCTCCTGGTCCCATCAGTGGGAACCAACTCCTTGGCAAACTTTGCCAAACGGTCAAACTTTAAGGCATACTCAGTTACTGATAAGCTTCCCTGAAGTAGCCTCATAAATTCATCAGCCTTCGCCGCTCTAATAGCGTCATTATAATACTTTTCATTGAACAAGGTCTGAAACTCCTCCCAGTTCAGGAGATTAACATTCTTGGTCTGGCCAACCACTTCCCACCAAATCCGGGCATCATCCTGAAACATATAGGCAGCACAGGCCACCCTCTCAGTACCAACTACCCTCATAAAGTCAAGAATAGTGGTAATCATGCTCATCCATTGTTCAGCTTTGGTAAGATCGGCACTGCCTTCAAACACAGGAGGTTGTTGTTTCTTGAACCGCTCATAAAGAGGATCCAATCTGTTTTCAACCCCAGGCAGCTGCCCAATAACTGGCACCGACACAGAAGGTGCCTCTGCAACACTGGCCACTACAGGAACTTGCTGCTGTCTTAGGAGACGAAGCTCCTCTCCCTGTTTTAGCACTGTAGCCTGCAATTCCTCAAACATCTGTTGCCAGTTTGCAGGTGCTGGCTGTGGAATCTGGGATTGGTCATTCTCTTGACCCTGACTGTTATTATTCTGGCCTGGATCACTCTGGCCAGCTGACATGTCTGTCTGTCCTGGGTTCATTCTGCCACTGATACCTTACTGAAACAATAATCAATACGGCCAGTCAGGTAGTAATAACTAAACGTCTTGCCCCCTCACGGTCCAAGAACAAACAAACAATTATCACATTCCACAGTCATTATATATTCACAAGCAGATACATGTTTATGGCATTCAACACTCAACATGTATCACATAATAATTCATAAACAACCATACTAATAAACAGGTGCCAGAAATCTCAGTACTAATAAGCACACATTTGCTGAGGATATAATATTCTAGGGCACAGGCTCAACATGGTATCTCATGCACACAGGTAAAGCATATATATCACATTTAAGCAATTATACATGTAACCACATAGATAGTTACCAAACCATGAGTCGAGCTTGACTTCGGTGATGTGTGTACATACACAGCCAGTCTACAGGAACCTTAACCTTGGCATTGCTCTGATACCAAGTTGTAACGCCCTGGTTACCCCAGAACAGTTACGGTGAGCAGTGAACCGGAAATTTGACTCGCTACCCGAGTCCTTTGGTTAAAAATGTGATCTAAGTGTTATTATTAGGTTAAGGTGGAAAACCAGTAAAAAAGAAAGCATACATTTCATTAAGTGAATAAACTGCTCATGAGCCTTTTAAAATATTTACAAGTTGTTCACAATACAAAAGGGTCGCTACTGTTTCAAATATACAATCCCCGCCGACCTAAGCAGCAAAAATAGGGTAAACCCCTAGTTCCTCTGAGAACTCCTTGACCGTGGCGGTCAAGCGGCCCAATATGTACACCACATCGCCCAAGCTCTCCACTCAGGGTTGGTTAAGCTTCTCCTTTCCTTTACCTGCACCACACAGCACCCATGAGCCAAGGCCCAGCAAGAAAACACAATAAGGCATGACATAATATCAACAATGATCATAATAACCATTCAAGACCAACAGTCTAATACAGATGGGTGACAATAGCAAAAGTTACGAAGATGGGTACAGCTCCCTCTAGCCATGTGACGATAGGGTCACCAGGGCTTAACTGATAAGTGGTTCTTTCACAAGTTTGATCAGGACAGGTGCATGGTTATTGGTCACCAACATAACCTTCGTCCCGACTCTAGAGTCGTAACTGTGGACAACGTCCCCTAGCCATGTGACAAACGGTCACCGGGGTCATATACCTTGGCTAAATACATTTGGTCTTAGACCAGGCAAGCGCTTACAAGTTCTTCGACCTTAGGGTCGGTCCTGCATTAATGCCACAGAGCCATTCAATGCGTGTTTCTCGACTTTAGGGTCTGTCCCTGACTAGTCAGTGCCATAAGCAAGTAATCAGCGTTCACTAGCATTTAATATGCAATCCATGTCCACATATATCAACCAACATGCCTCAATATCAAACCATGCATGTCATATTTCCATACAGGGTGCAATTTTATTCTTACACTATTTTCTTACCTCTAGTTCGATTGAAAGTTATTATAAGAACGACCCCTGAGAACGATCAATCTTCTAGCTCCTTAGCGGTTACCTAGTCACAACCAAATATAACCTCCATTAATGAGAATCCACATAAATAGGGTCTTAACCTAAGCACCACTCTCGGGACCTCGAAACATGCCCACACAGTGAGTAGATTCGATCCCAGGCCTTAAGGATTGAAACCCCAAGTCAAAAACCCTTAAAAACACTCAAAACGGGACTTAGAAGGAACAGGGTAGCGCTACAGCGCTCAACCCCTAGCGCCCTAGCGCTCTACTCAGAACCACCCATATGCCAAAAAGCCTCCTGAGGAGCGCTGTAGCGCCCTAAGGTGGGCGCTATAGCGCTACCTCCAGACCCAAACTCCCCTGAATCGACCTTCTCAACTCCTTCGATTCTAACTCGATTTCCAAGCTTCCAAATCCTATTCTTGATGCCAAATGAACCCAAAAACCATCCTAACACACCCCAAACATATCAAGCATGGGAACCCTAGCCAAAACTCCTAACAAAACCAAGAATTCACCCTAGAAATCTCAGCTGCAAAACAGAACCAGAACAAGGCAAACCAGAGAAATCCATGGTTAGAAGCTTACCCAAAGTTCAACTTATGACGCTCTTCAATGATGGAACACACACCCAAACTCCCAAGGCTTGCTTCCTAAGCTTGAATCCTCAAAATTGGTTCAAAAACCACAAAGAAAGGTGAAGAGAAGCAGGTACGGGAGAACTCTTAGACATACTCTGTTTTTCCACCATCTTCTTCAACTATCAAAGGATATATCTATCCTAGGGGTGAAATGTCCATTTTACCCCTAGGTCTATTAATAGTTTCTAAAGTCTCCCAAGGGCATATTTGGTACTTCCCTCCTATCTCGTTAATCATAATTAATGCTCTCCAATTCCCGCTATTCTCAATAATCTCAAACACCAATAATTCACAACCCGTTACCCTTTAATACCCGGTAACGCTCTAATCATTAAAATCACCCCCTGACTCAATCCAAGCCCCGACACTTACACCTGTTGTGACTAAACCGCTAATCAATATTCTAAGATCGTCTCATGCCGAATAGCTCGAACAAACCCACATTATAATGTGGTCTCAACACATATCATCGACATGCATACAATTATACAATTATACTCTCAATGAGCCAAATGACCATCACACCCCTGTAATTAGAATGCGGGCCCACATGCATGCATTTAACATCATATTATAATATAATTCACATATACATGCATAACACATTTAATGGCGTAATTAAGCAGTTATGGCCCTCCCAGCCCACTAATCCAGCCATTAAACCATATTAGAGAATCCGGGGCATTACATTTATCATTTGTTTTGGGCCTTTTGTTGTCTTTATTATTGCCACTGTTTCAATTGTTATTTCGTTTTCCACTTCTTTGTCCATTATTATTTCCATTACCATTACCATTATTTGTCTGGTTCTAGTTCTAGTTTGGAGCTCCATTATGTTTGGCTTGAAGGGTAGTACTGGAACCTGCCTGATTAGCTTGATCTGCTCTTCTGATGGTCTCTTCTACTTTAATGAACTCGTCTGCTCGTTCGAAGAACTATCTTGTGGAGTAGATGTTTTTCCTCCTTAAGTTAGTCTATAGGGGACCCTTTATTTGGATTCCAGCCATGATAGCCATCAACTTTCCCTCGTCGCTTACCATCTTTGATTGGGCAGCCTCTTGCATGAACCTCTGCACATAGTCCTTCAGAGGCTCTTTCGATCCTTGGTTAATGTCAATAAGGTCGTTGAGTTCAGTAGGTGGGATACGAGCACCAAATAATTGTGAGGCTTGAGTCACCTTGGCGGAACAAACTGTCCTCTTATATATATCTCCTATTAGTGGTCATTATATTGTTGATGGTCACGGCGTTGGTAGTACCGACTGTCCCCTTCATCATCATTATAACCATCTTTGTAAGTTATTTGATATCTAATGCTAGCCTCTTTGTAATTTCTTCTTCTATGTCTTTTACGATCATGACCACATTTGTGTCCAGCAGAGTGAGGTGGCTGGCCTCAATTTCGGTTAGATGGTCTCTCGTCCATTGGTTGTCAGTACTAAGGATAGGCTTCAGAATTTGGAGGCCGCCCTCCTCTTGAGGCTGTTTTCCTACAATACTCGTTCGAAGGTCTTCCAGATCCAGACACTTGTCTAGCACAAACCTACTCCATATTAGGAAGCTCTTACTCATCTTGGTGGAACGATCATTTCACCCTTTGTTGAGTTCCCATATTGGAGTGATGCCTCCTAGCAAGTTTAGGAGGGACCACTTGGTCACGAGACTGCGATCACTGGGCAGGTTCTGGGGTTTGATTAGCCAATCGTTGGGTTTCAAGATTCACTTGACTATTTTTCTCAAGCTGATGATTCATTGGGCGGGCTATTGCTGCTTGATTATGTAACAAGATGGCCTCTAGCAACCTTTTTGCCTCAACATTACGACGGTCAGCTTCTTCTTGGAGAGCTTCGAGTGTTCGATGTCTCTGATCTATCCAGGCTTGAAAATCTTGTTGTTTTTTGTTGAGGGCTTCAAATATATCCTCTTGATCAGCTACCTGGCTTTCATGCATGGCAATGAATTGCTCCTGCATCTGCCCCACAACCCCTTTCAGCTGTTCAAGGTTAGGGTGCAGTTCTTCTCCTAAGTCCATGTGGGGCTCATCATGCCTAAATATGGCTGGTGGAGGTAGGTTTCAAGGATGATGAGATGGATCAGAAGGGCACAAATGAGGGATCTGACTGTTCGAGGGGCGGTCTGGTTGGGCAGTGCTAGGGTTCCCCCCTTGTAGCTCGTGACTTTGGCTTCTAGAAGTGATAGCCATTATTTCAGGGGGACCTAATAGAATAAGATCTTGAGTTCAACTCTCAATGAATGCACCAGAATTTTGACTAGCATTTCTGTCAACGTCACTAAGTCAATTTATACGACAGATTAAGAATCAAACTAATTAGAGTCAAGCAAATGACACAAAGAATTTTATAGTGGTTCAGCCACAAGAGTTGTTACTAACCTACGTCCACTCACTTTTATTTATCGAAAAAGTTTCACTCTTAAGATCAAGAAGAAACAGGGTTCAACTGAGTTTCTTAAGCTGATGAAAGAATACATTTTGAAGGGTTTTGTATATAAAGTGCTTGCAAAAGAAATATCTAGCTCTTTTTCACTTGGGGTTAATGATTGAATAAACCCCTCCTTTATAGAGTCTTAATGGATTGTGGGCCCTTACAAGCAAATCTAGGCCTTACACGTGTAGGTGTGGGATTAGTACATTTAGTTACATATTCAAATAATATAGAAATAATACAATTTAAATATTAGTTTCATAAATATTTTGAAATATTTTATAGTGTCTCGTGAAACCCGGATCTTTGGGTAAAGCATACTTCTTAACAAACAAGTATTGTACTCCAAGCAACTTTATGAGATGGCACTAGTATGCTTCATCATCAAGTAGGTTATTGGTTCTTTGCGAAACAACCTTTTATATTCTGACTTAGCCTCCTCGAGCCATTACTCATTCTGAATAGCACTCTGAATTCAATGTGGTATGACGCCACATGTCTTCTTCGTAGCAGCCACGTCATCCATACAGAATTTGGTTAAACATAAATGTTGCAATTGTAATAAATAAAATCCAATGATTACTCACCTCTAATAGGCCACTAAATCAACAACCCTATTAAAAACCTTAAACAAAAACTAATAAAAATTAGTTGCATAATCATTAAACAACATCAAGTAGGTCATTGGTTCTTTGCAAAACAACCTTTTATATTCTGACTTAGCCTCCTCGAGCCATTACTCATTCCGAATAGCACTCTAAATTTAATGTGGTATGATGCCACATGTCTTCTTTGTAGCAGCCACGTCATCCATACAAAATTTGGTTAAACATAAATGTTGCAATTGTAATAAATAAAATCCAATGATTACTCACCTCCAATAGGCCACTGAATCAACAACCCTATTAAAAACCTTAAAAAAAACTAATAAAAATTAGTTGCATAATCATTAAACAACATATCAAGCTAGCTAGTTATAGAAAACAAAAACAAATTCCACTAATAATCCAAACTTTTTAAGTTCTAACATTGGCAACAACACTACCTATTGAAGCTATGTTTAAAGATTGAAATAGTAAGTCACAATCACAATTTTTAAATTTTACTAAATATATATATAATTCCTAAAAAATAAGTATTAAATTTGGAATAATATAAAAAAAATTTAAAAAATATATAAACAAAGTTTTAAAGATTCAATCTCCTTTGATAATCAAAATTACCTCTAAATCGATATTAGCAACTCCAAAACCTGTATTCAATCTACACATTGTATCTATATAAATAAATGCGAAAAATAATATATAAAATAGAAAAGAAAATCATACAAACAGAGATTTGTTGATTTATACCATTTTTTATTCTCAAGAACACATTTTAATGTAAAAAATAAGTCGAAATTCAATAACAATGCCCATTTTCAAACCCCAAAAATACCCACACTCAAAATCTTTATTTTCTCCCTCAAAAGTATTACACGTGCCCTTCCAACATGATAATCAAAGTACTTAATTCTATTAGGAAATTTCAGGACGGTACAACTATCCCTTCCTAATTGAAATTTCATCCCCGAAATTTACCTGAATAGCTCAGGATATTGATCTCACATGTCCAACTCTAATTCCCAAGTCGCTTCTTCTGCTTTATTATTCCTCCATAATACTTTGACTAAGGGAATAGTTTTGTTCCTCAAGATTTTGTCCTTCATTTCCAGGATCTATACAGGTCTCTCCTCATAAGACAAGTCCAATTGTAGTTCTAGGTTCCCATTACTCAGCACGTGTGTTGTATCCGACACATACTTCCGAAGCATCGATACATGAAACTCGTTATGAACCCTTGATAAGGCCAGAGGCATAGCCAATATGTGAGGTACATGTCCAATCCTCTCCAGGACCTCGAAAGGTCCCACAAACCTAGGGCCTAACTTGCCTTTGTTCCCAAACCATTTTACTCCTTTCAGCGGTGAAACTCAGAGAAAAATATAGTCACCAAAATGGAACTCCACACTCCTACGCTTTAGATCTGCGTAGCTTTTCTTTCTACTCTGTGAAGCAATCATTCGAGCTCTAATCTTCTTAATAGCCTAACTGGTCTTTTGAACTGCCTCAGGATCAAGATACTTCCTCTAACCCATTTCCTCTCAATGGATAGGTGACCTGCACTTTCTATCATACAACATCTCATACGGAGCCCTTGAGCCCCAATACATAGACTCAAAGAATGTCCTCCAATATCTAAAGCGTCCTCTCCAATTGCCCATATTTCTGAGGATGACAAGTTGTACTAAACATTAGCTATGTACCCATAGTTTTCTGCAGGTCTCCCTGAAACATAGAAGTAAAGGTGGGATCTTGATCTAATACTATAGACTTTGGTGCCCCATGGAGACGTGTAAGCACCCTCACATACAATTCAGCGTACTGATCCACAATAAAGTTTGTCCTCCCAGGTAAAAAGTGAGCTAATTCGATATATCAATCTATGATCACAATGTCTAGGGTTATATCCTTCAACTTCCATTCAAGAGTACTCAAGGGGTGTAATAACCCCGCTGGCCTTTGATGTTCAGTCTTTACCTACTGACAAGTCAAGCACTAAGCCAGATATTCGACCACACCTTTCTTTGTTCCTGGGCACTAATACAAAGATTTCAGATCCTGATACATCTTCGTGGTGCCTAGATTTAGTGAGTAAGGAGTGGTATGAGACTCATCCAGAACCTCTCTCTTGATTCATGCATCCATCGTAATACATATTCGATCCTTATATTTCAGCATATTCTTTAGCTAAGACATCCTCCTAATACTTCACTAATTGAAGGTCACTCATCTAAACCTCTTTTACCCTCTTAAGAGGTGTAAATTGTGAAGTTATATTGGCCACCCACAACAAATTCTATCCTTACTCTAGTCATATCCTTTGCCAGTCCCAACCAACGTCTTTGTCTCATATTCAGATATTTTTGTATGAAAAAATACCTCAAATTCATATGATTAGTGCATATCTCACACTTTCCTCATACAGATAATGCCACCACACCTTTAGTGTGAATATCACTGCTGCCAACTATAAGTCATGAGTAGGGTATCGCTGCTCGTTCTCCTTCAACTGTCTTGAGGCATATGCAATCACCTTGCTAGCCTACATGAGAACACAACCTAACCCCTATCTCGAAGAATCACAGTAGACCAGAGAGTTCTCCTGATCTGAAGGAAGACAAATTACTGGTGAAGTAACCAACCACAGCTTCAACTTCTAAAAACTATTACCACACATATCAGTCCAAACAAAGTTCAGGTTCTTACGTGTCAACTAAGTCAAAGGTGTTGAAATTATCGAGAATATTTGCACAAAACACAGATAGTATCCTGCGAACCCAAGGAAACTTCTAATCTTTGAAGCACTTCTTGGGCTTGGCCAATCCCTCACTGCCTCTATCTCGATCGGATCTACCATAATCCCATCTTTACTAACAATATGAGCAGGAAACTTCACTTGAGGTATCTAGAACTTGCACTTCTTAAACTTGGCATATAACTTTTGTTCCCTCAGTCACTCTAATACCAAATGGAGATGTTGCTCATGTTTTGTCTCTGATTAAGAATATATTAGTATGTTGTCGATGAACACATTCACAAACTTGTCAAGATAATCATTGAACATCCTGTTCATCAGAACCATGAACGTTGCTGGGGCATTAGTCATTCAAAAAGACATAGTCAGACACTCATAATACCCATACCACGTGCAAATGGCTGTCTTCAGAATATCCTCCTCTCGGATCCTCAACTGATGATAACCAGATCAAATATCAATCTTTCAAAAAACTATCATGCCGAGCAACTAATCAAACAAATCATTAATAATTGGTAGTGGATACTTTTTCTTAATAGTCATCTTGTTTGTAACGCCCTACTTAATGCATAATTATAATATCAAGAAACAGAGTTGGATCATAAAACATAAATATTGCTTTTTTATTTAAAAATAACATAAAGCAGAAGGAGAGCAGAGGTATCCCAGTTTTTTACAATAAAAAATTTATTTTTTAACAAATTAAATACAACATCATTCAATAAAAAGAAATAAAAATGCTTCATAAACGATATCATAGGACCTAGTTCTTTTCCTACAGCTACATGGTCCTCACGAATAAACTACCATAGATATTTAGGTCTCACTCGCCACCAGCCATTCAATCTTTAATTCCTTGATGTTGACAATTACACTATAAGGAGTGAGCCTCTAAGTCCAGTAAGGAAAATGCATACAAGAAATAATCATACATAGCATAACAATACATATCATCATAAATTCATACAAGATTAAATAATAACACTATTCTATAAAGATAACTAACTCATATAAAGTCATAAGACATTTTAAGTCATAATCATACACTATTGGTTATATTCATATAGGTCATAATAGTTAATAACACGCCAGGCAAGAGAAAGATAAGTGCTTATAAAAGGTTGGCAATCAAGCCTTGGACATCACTTAGGTCCGTCGTGCAATTTTTGGCATCTGAGCTTACCAAATATCACTTAGGTCCGTCATACAATTATGAACATCACTTAGGTCCAGCCACACTTATATCCTTGTATTTGAAATGTTAGGGTCATACAGTCACTTAAAATCATAATCTAAATCAATATAATTTTCCTTACCTTGAGTGTGGAAAAAAGAGATGAAATGAGAACTTGCTAGTGAAATTTCGCCCAAACCTTTTATATAACACAAAAAACTAAAATTAGAGTCTATAATAATAACCAAACTTTCAAAAATTCTAAGACTTGTAAAATTCATACCTTCACCCTTAAACAAAATATCAAGACTCCAAAAATCTCGAGCCTCCACAACAACTACTATCCTCAATAAGATAAAGTTTAATCTTGACCAACTTATGATATTTTTTTCTTAGAAAATTAATTAGGTGGCTAGTGTTTCCGCACTATACGGAATTATAGTGACAATGGTGTTTGAGGTTTGTAAGACAAATAGAAGAAGTAGAAGATCTTGAATACTACTAACATTATTGGAGATTTCAGCAATATAGGTATTTATTTGAGCAAAAAGATGGAAACTTTTGGGAGATAGAAATTTTGAAATTGAGAGCACTTGGTAGCTTGCTTGGTGTGAAAAATGGAGAGGTGAATGTCTCTATTTATAGGATCTAACCTTAACTCCCTTCATTAATCTTCTCCACGACCATTCAACAAGTTTTTAAAATCCAAGCATCCCTCCTTCTCTATGGTTTCAACCAGCACATGTTTTACCCATCCAATATTGCCTCATTAACTCTCTAAAAGCCACATATCCTCCAATTGATTCAAAATTGAGTCAAAGTCTCTGTGTGTTCCCTAAATAGTGTCCCATGCCCATGACTCATGCTTTTCAAATTTCAAATGTTTCAACAAGCTTTAATCTATCATCAACTTAGTCACTTAGTTTCATTTTTGCAAGCTTAGAGTGCACCTAGTTCTTTAAGTTCATAATGAGTGAAATCCTTGCCTGTTTCTATGCCTTCACGCCATTTAGTGTATTCTTGAACCAAGAAAGACTTGGTTATCCAATAAAATCTTTGTTCCTCATTGATTAAATTCATAAAATATCTCACCAATCTTAAACTACAAGAAATTTTGACCAAGCTAATATATTTCAATAATTGGGACTTAATTTTAATGCCATATGTACATAACTTAAATCACCAAGTACATGTGTACATATTTTTATAAATCCCTATTTCTTTAATGAACAATATACTAACTTGATCATATGCTAAAACTAATTTAAAAGTTCATAAATACTAATCATAATAATTATAATTACCTAAATTATAATTGCTTACAAAGTCACAAATTCATATCTGAAATAAAATATGCAAAATAAATCTTTCTAATTCCACCAATCAAGTTATAAACTATAAATCAATAAAACTAACCTAAGGACATAATTAAGGAGCTTACAAGAAAATAATAACCTTGGTTATTACAATCTTCCCCCCTTAAAGAAATTTCATCCTCAAAATTTTACATACGAAATACCCCAGGATACCGTTCCCTCATATCTTCCTCTAACTCCCACGTTTCCTCTCTTTCAGTTCTATGGCTCCACAAAATTTTAACTATAGGGATACTTTTGGATCTCAACTTCTTAGTTCCCTGTTGTAGAACGTCTACTGGTCGTTCTTCATAACTGAAATCATGCTTTAACTATAGAGTCTCGTAATTGAGCACAATACATACTTCCTCGGCATGGATATGTGGAAAACATTATGCATATTAGATAAAGATGGCGATAGAGCCAACTGTTATGCTACTTGTCCCACTTTTTCCAATATCTCCAAAGGACCTATAAATCTCGGGCTTAACTTTCATTTCTTTCTGAAACGTATAAACCCCTTCATTGGAGATACTTTTATAAAGACTTGATCACCTAATGAAAACTCAACATCTCACCTCCTAGAGTCAGCAAAGCACTTCTGGAGATTTCAAGCAGTAATCATCCTCTGTCGTATCTTTTCTACCGCTTCTATTGTTTCTCTTACAACTTCGGGTCCTAAGTATTGTCTTTCACCAACCTCATCCCAATGAAGTGGGGATTGACACTTTCTTCCATAAAGAATTTCATAAGGTGCAATGCCTATTGTATTTTGATAACTATTATTCAAAGAGAATTCTATCAACGGTGGATACTTTCTCCATGATCCTGAGAAGTCTAATGCACATGCCCTTAGCATATCTTCTAATATTTGGATGGTGCATTCTGATTGACCATCTGTTTGAAGCTGAAAAGTTGCACTTAACTTTAACTTAGTGCCCATAGCACGCTGTAGACTTTCCCAAAATTTTGAGGTGAAACTAATCCTGTATCAGAGACTATAATCTTTGGAACTCCATGCACTCTCACTATCTCTGCCACACAAAGTTATGCGTATTGCTCCATGTGGTAAACCATTCTTACTGGCAAGAAGTGAGTTGACTTTGTAATTCTATCTATGTGTGGCAAAGGGTATCTGTTCTTGATTGTCACCATGCTTAATTCTCGATAATCGATGCACATCCTCATGCTCCCGTCCTTCTTCTTGACAAAAAGCACTGGTGCACCCCAAGGCGAATAGCTAGATCGGATGAAGACCTTGTCCAACAACTCCTCTAGTTTCATCTTCAACTCCTTTAGTTTGGTAGGCGCCATTCTATAGGGAGGTTTTGCGATTGGTGCCGCTTCTGGTGCCAACTCTATTTCAAACTCAATTTCCCTATTCGAAGGTAATCTCGGTAATTTTTCTAGAAACACCTCAAGAAATTCACAAACAATATGGACGTTCTTTGGTTCTAGTTTTATCTCTTGTGACTTGTCCACCACGTTGGATAAAATTTCTTGGCATCAACTACTGATCAACCTTTGATCTTTAAGAGCGAAGACTAAATGTATGTGATTTCAAAAAATGTCACCTATGAAAGTAAATTGCCCTCCGTCTTCTGTTTTAAAGTTCACTGTCTTACCCTTACAGTCTGTCGTTGCTCCATGCTTTGCCAACCAGTCCATTCCTAATATTACATCATATTCCTTAAGGTCTAACTTAATCAAATCTTCTAGTAACTCTCTTCATTCAACTCTAACTACTATGTCGTGCACTCCTCTACATTCTCCCTCCCCCCCCCCCCCCAAAAGTAATTACGTAACAAACTTACCTCTAAAAAGTTTGTACAGTTTATCTAAGCAATCTATCATACTCATACAGACAAAGGAATGCATAGCTCCTTAATCGAATAAAACATTTCACAGTTTACCATTGATAGTGATCTGACTTGATACCACTATATTACTAGTTTCTGCCTCACACAATGTAAGAGCGAAAACCCTAACTGGTACACGCTTATCATCTTTCTTCTGGTCCTTCAACTTCGGGCAGTCCTTTTTAATGTGACCTTCTTGTCAAAAGTTAAAGCAACCTTTGGTCTTGTATCTACACTGCCCTAAATGATTCTACTTACAGATAGGGAACTGAGGATATTCCACATATGGTTTCTTATCCCCGTTGCGTTCTAATGCAGTCTTACCCTATTTCCCAGCCCTTTGATTCTAACCACCATCATGTTTCTGTTTGTGGCCGTTCTATTCATTATTATTCTTTTTGGCATCCTTTTTGGTCGCCCTCTCCTTCCAAATCCTTTCTTCCACCTACTCAGCTTTCAAGACTACCTCTAATGTTTCTGCGTAAGTTGTTATTCCTCTTATAAGTTTCACGTCACGGGCTATCATAGGTTTTAGTCCCATCACGAATCTCTGAATTCTTAGCGTCTCAGTGGGTACTATGTTCACTGCAAACATCGCCAATCGATCAGACTTTCTTGAGTACTCAATTATAGTCAAAAAACCTTGAGTTAGCATGATGAATTCGTCCACCCTAGTTGCTAGAATCGCAGGATTGTAATACTTCTTATTAAATACTTAGATGAACTATTCCCAAGTTATTGTGTTTTGCATCCCTATTTGTTTTACCATGACCCACCAGATGTGGGCATCTTTCTTAAGCAGGCTTGAACCGCATGAGACTCGATCTTCATTTCCTAGCCACATGTGTTCTAAGATGGACTCTACCAATCGAAGCAACTCTTTCGCTTCTACTGGATCAGATTTGCTGTCAAAGTTTGGCAGTTTTTGTTTATTGAAGCACTCGTATAATGTCGCGTAGCGAGGCTCCGCTAGTTTCATAAGTTGTGCTAGGGAAATGACGGGTTGCACCATCTTTTGTTGACCTTGGTTTATTTTTTGCTGAAATTCCTCCCCCCTTCTCCTTAATTTTTCCCTAAGATGAGTGTTTTATCTTTCTAGATTTACTCTAGTAGCAACAGTTGTTGGTTCCTCAGCTACTTTCGAGATTTCCAGTGCTTCTAGCGCTTTAAGGGCTTATGGTATGTTCAAAAATTCTTCTTGTATTGGAGCAGCATCTTCTTCCCTACCTCGTCCTCATCCACAGCCTCAGCCTCGACCTCGGCCATTTAATCTTACTGATCTCCTGGGTTCCTGATCCATAGTTTCTTCTATTTCCCCAAAAGAGAAAATTATATAAATGTTAGAAAAATAAAAACACACAAATCGTTAACATAGCCTATTTATACAAATATCTATTAGGTCAATCTGCAAACTCAAACTACCCTAATACAATTAAGTCCAACTTGGGTAAATGGGTCTTCACAACTAAATTTTCCATGGAGGAGGATGGATTTAATATGTCGTACTCACTACTCAGGCCCTCACTTCCATTTGAACCAAAAATAATGGAATTTAAACCTTTGCTTTATTAATTGTTATTCATTTTAATTAGGTATAATCTAATAAGTCAAAGCAAATGGGCCTTCACAAATGGGCTAACCCATAAGAGAGGAATTTAAAGTTGACACTTTCAATTGAGCCCAAAATATTTAAACATAACCATAATATTACTAAACACAAAATTAAAAGAAGATAAAATTCTTTATTGAAAAATAAATTTAGTTACAAACTAGAAAAAAAAATTCTACTAATACTTCAAAATAAAACTAATTATCATGCACTTATTCTAATACTCTATGTCGAACCCTTCTTCTAACATGTCTTGAGTAAGGTCTTCATAGTCATCTTGGGTGTAGATAAAGCGTGAGATGAAAGGGATATTACTAAGAAATCCTACTCCAAGACTGCTTGCTAGTTGGTGTACTCTTTCACCTATCTCCCCATTCAGTAAATCAATATCTTAAATAATTCTAAAATTGTTGGAAAATCTATCCATAAATATATCATACTTATCCTTGATTGGTATTCTTTGGTCATACTAAACATTATTCCATGTTATCTTCAAACTTGGTTTGGCTAGTGGTAGTTTTGCAGAGTGCAAGAGAACTATAAATTTCTCATGGGATTTAAGCAGTGCGTTGTGATTAGTGATGATCCTTTCTATCTCCTTATGGATTTAGTTTATCCTAAGAAATATTCTTTCAAATTTTGTCTCGCCATCTAGGTCTAGTATTCTTCTTATTTCTTTAACAACTCTAATGATATTTGGGTCCATGGTGCTAAATTCTGAAAATAAATCGTAAAAATTCATCATTTCACATATACAAAACACATCGCAAAGTGAGTATACTTACTTGGTACCACTTGTAACGCCCTACTTTCTGATAATTATAATACTGAGAAACAGCGTTGGATCATAAAACATAAATGTTCCTCTTTTATTTACAAATAACATAAAGTAGACAGATCCCAGTATTTTACAATAAAAAGATTTCCTTTTTTAACAAAATTAAATACATCAACATTCAATAAAATAAATAACAATGCTTAAAGAAATAAAAATGCTTCATAAATGATATCATAGGCCCTAGAACTTTTCTAACAACTAAATGGTCATCACGAATACACCACCACAGCTATTCAGGTCCAACTCGCCACCGACCATTCTATCCTTAATTTCCTTGATATACACAATTACACTATAAGGAGTGAGCCTCTAAGCACAGTAAGAAAAATGCATACAAGCAATCATATTATCATACATAGCATAACAATACATATCATCATAAATTCATACAAGATTTCATATTAACACTATTCTATCAAGATAACTAACTCATATAAAGTCATAAAATATTCTAAGTCATAATCACAAGCTATTGTTCATATTCATATATGTCATAATAGCTAATTACAAGTCAGGCAAGAGAAAGATAAGTGCTTATAAAAGGTTGGCAATCAAGCCCCGGACATCACTTAGGTTCGTCAAGCAGTTTTTGGCATCCTAACCTACCAGACATCACTTAGGTCTGTCATACAATTCTGAACATCACTTAGGTCCAGCCACACTTATCTCCTTGGATCTGAAGTTTTAGGGTCATACAATCACTTAAAATCATAATCAAAATATATCTAATTTTCATTTCGTTGAGTGTGGAAAAAAGAGATGAAATGAGAGATTGCTTGCTAGTGAAATTTCTCTCAAGCCTTATATATAACATAAAAGACTAAAATTAGAGTCTATAATAATAACCAAACTTTCAAAAATTCTAAACCTTATAAAACTCATACCTTCACCCTAAAACGAAATATCAAGACTCTTAAAATCCCGAGCATCCACAGCAACTACTATCCTCGATAAGATAAAGTTTGATCTTGACCAACTTATGATATTTTTGTCTTATAAAATTTGTTAGGTGGCTAGTGTTTCGGCTCTATTTGGATTTATAGTAACCATGTTGTTTGAGGTTTGTAAGAAAAATAAAGAAGTAGAAGATCTTGAATACTACTAAAACTATTGGAGATTTTGACAATATAGGCATTTATTTGAGCAAAAAGATGGAAACTTTTGGGGATAGAAATTTTGAAATTAAGAGCACTTTGTAGTTTGCTTGGTTTGAAAAATGGAGAGGTGAATGACTCTATTTGTAGGCTCCAATCTCAACTCCCTTCCTTGATCTTCTCCACCACCATTCAACAATTTTTTAAAATTCAAGCTTCCCTCTCTCTCGAATGTTTCGGCTAGCACTTGTTTTAAATTGAGTCAAAGTCTCCATGTGCTCCCTAAATAGTCTTCAATGCCCATGACTCATCCTTTTCAAATTTCAAATGTTTCAACAAGCTTCAATCTATCATCAACTTAGTCACTTAGTTTCGTTTTATCAAGCTTAGAGTGATACCTAGTTGTTTTAGTTCAAAATGACTCAAATCCTTGCCTATTTCTATGCCTTCACGCCACCTAGTGTAATCTATTAGGGTTTTATGCCCTAATTAAAACCCAATTTCTTTGTATTCTCATTTTATTATCAATAAAAGAATAAAAATATTTTTTAACTTGGTCATTCACTTTGCTCACATGTTTTATTTTCATGATTATTTGTTTAATATAAACTTCTACCAAATCCCGAACATATAGCTAATCATATTTATAGCGACGTAATCACAGTAGAATATAAATATGATTATATATTCAAACATAAGTTACTCCGAATATTAGTCAATGCACAGGATTACACTAACTTTCCAATCTATGATATGATCTACTTACACATTGTAGTGTAAGTATTAGCAAAGTAGATAAGATCGGATGTAGATAAGATAAGATCGGATGTAGTTGTTACATCGGACTAGACCGATATTTACAGTATATAGGATAAGTAAACATACCGTTATTATATATTCTAGTCATATCATATAGTTGACCATAGGTCAATTCAATCTCAATTCTGAGTGGTTAGTATTCTAACTGATTGTATTATTTGAGTTCTTTGATTGTTCGTTACCTGCTTACCCTACGGACTAGCTCATACTTACATCTTGGGAACTTGGTAGTATAATTGAGTGGGAGTGTTAATCATATATGAGAATGTCTATAGCTTCTGATGAAGAAGTAAAATAATAGTTTTCTATTAGTTTGGTTCAAGGTGCTAAATAATAGAGATATCATTTCAGTAATTAATATTAGTTTACTGAAATATCATTTAAATGCAACTAAGTGTTTTAAGGATCAAATACAATGAGGGGTAAAACGTTATTTTTAGTCCCATCTCATTGTAGAACATTTACAGAGGATTGAGTGACAATTATGGTTGTAACAATTGATAATTAATAATGTATCTATATTGATTATAGAGTATTCTATGTTTGTTAAATTTATGATAACTTATTTGAGCTTGATTTCATAGGCCCATGGTCCCCACTGTAACTTGGATAAAATCTTCTAGATAGTCTCAATTAATTGATTTAATTATCAATTAGAATTATCAAAGTTGACTATGTCAATTTTTGATAGTTTCACAGAGTTATACATTTTAGAGAAGAAAGGAGATTTTAGGGAAGATTAATTAACTATGAAAAATTAGTGTCTAAATTAATAAATAAGTTTAAATCACGGTTCAAATTATAAATAATTAATTTGATAAAGGATTTAAATAATTATCTAATTAATTAATCAATAGAAAATAATACATGCCTTGATTTTAAGTCCAACGGGCTTATAATTAAATGGGACATTTCACGGGCCTAAAGCCCATGAAAATTTCAACCTAATGGTTGATATTACCTATTATTTTATTGATTCTTTAATTAAATAAATGACCTAATTGAACCTATAAAGGGAATGCTAAGTGAGAGTTTAAATTAGACGATTTGACAAATGAACAGAAGAACAGAACATCAAGTTTTGATGCTCTAGGTTTTTAGATTCTCTCAACAACAAAAAGTCCTTTTTTGAGCCTCTAAATTCTCTTCTCTTCTTCTTTTTGTATCTATCTCATGTGCTGAAAATTTCCCACTCTAGTCTAGGTGATTCTAAGGATAATTTGGAAGGCTGTGAAGAAAAAATTGATGATCAGTTCAATTTCTTGGTGATACTTTGCAACAGAAAGGATACAAGGGTTAGAGAAACTGAAGGAATGACTAATACATTTCGTTGCATATAATGTAAGTGTTCTTATCATTATCTCTGTTTAAATTCAATTGTAGAAAGATGTTCTCGGTTGTCTTACACTAATTATTTAATATATGATTTACAAGAAAGTAAACAAGATCCTGTATAAGTTTTCCCAACCTATTCTTCAACCAAGTAAGACTTGGTTCTTCAATAAAAGCTTTGGTACTCATTTATTTAATTCATGAAAAATCCCACCTACATTATTCTATATGGAATTTAAGCCAAACTAATATATTCCAATAATTTGGACTTAAATTTAATGCTATATGTACACAACTTAAATCACCAAGTAACAAGTGTCCATGTTTTTTATAAATCCTTATTTCTTTAAAGAACAATATACTAACTTGGTCATATGCTAAAACTAATTTAAACTTTCATAAATACTAATCATAATAATTATCATTACCTAAATTATAATTATTTACTAAGTCATAAAATCATATTTTAAAATAAAATATGCTAACAAAATCTTTCTAATTGCACCACTCGTGTCATAAACTAAAAACAAATAAAATTAACCCAATGTCGTAACTAAGGAGCTTATAAGAAAATAATTATCTTGGTTATTACAATTGTCCCCCCTTAAAGAAATTTCATCCTCAAAATTTTACTTATCAAATACATGAGGATATCGTTCCCTCATATCTTCCTCCTGCTCCCACGTTGCCTCTCTTTCAGTGCTATGGCTCCACACGATTTTAACTATTAGGATACTTTTTGATCTCAACTCCTTAGTTCCCTATTCTAGGACGCGTACTAGTCGTTCTTCATAACTGAAATCCTGCTTTAACTATAGAGTCTCATAATTGAGCACATGGGATGGATCAGAAACATACTTCCTCAACATGGATATGTGGAAAACATTATGCATTTCAGGTAAAGATGGCAGTAAAGCTAAACGATATGCTACTTGTCCCACATTGTACAATATCTCAAAAGGACCTATAATTCTCGGGCTTAACTTTCCTTTCTTTCCGAAACACATAATCCCCTACATTGGAGATACTTTTAGAAAGACTTGGTCACCTAATGATGAACCATGGTTATTACATTGTTCGATTCCCATTAGTTGATACACATCCTTAACGACCTATTTTTTTTCTTCACAAACAACACTGGCACACCCCATGGCGAGAAACTAGGTTTGATGAACCCCACGTCAAGTAATTCTTGTAACTGAACATTCAGTTCTTTCAATTCCGTTGAAGCAATTTTGTACGGTGCCTTAGATTCTTGTTATGTCCCTAGTGCCAATTCATTAACGAACTCGATCTCCGATACGGTGGTAACCCCACTAGATCTTCTGGGACACATCCAGAAACTCACAAACCAATCTAGTCTCATCTGGTTTGACTGATACTGCCATAGTGGTATCCACAACAATTGCTAGGAATCCTATGCTACCTCCTTGCAATAGGAATGTGATTCCCGTTCAAGCTGAAAAGTTACCATTCTCCTTTTACAATCTATGGTCGCCCCATACTTAGCCAACAAATCCATACCTATTATCATGTCAAAGTCTTCCATTGCTAATTCAATAAAGTCCATAGATAGTTCCCAACTATCTACCTCCACCGATAAAGAATTGATCCATCTCCTAGAGACTACCAATTCCCCAGTAGGCAACAAAGTGTCAAACCCCACAGTATACACATCACAGGGTCTACTAAGTCTATCTATTACCCTACTGGATACAAATGAATGTGTAGCACCATAATCAATCAATACAGTATAAGAAGAGCTAGTGGTGGATGAATTCAACTATGGTCTGACGCAGCTCATGAACGAGCTTCAGAATTTCGAGTCTATCATGGGTGGACCTAGTAAGGGAGGAGAAAATAAGACTACTGCTATTGCTGCTGATCCAGCTAAGGCTGAAGCTAACCTAGCTTCATCTTCGAAAGCTAGAAACATGAGGAAAGATAGACAAAAGAACAACCCCAGGACTAGAAAGTCTGCAAAGACGAGTGCACAATCAATTACACAGACTCCTAAGGGGGAGAAAAAGAAAAACAAGAAAGGTAAAGGTAAATGCTTTCACTACAATGAAAATGGCATTGGAAACAGGATTGCCCCAAGTTTCTAGCAGCGAAAAACAAAGCTTCTTTAATCGTGGGAGGAAGTGGATAAAGGCGGCATAAAGCTTAGAGTTGTGAACGGAGCATTCATTACGGTCCAAGCTAGAGGAAGAGCTCGCCTGAAGTTCAGAAATAAATATTTAATTTTGAAAAATGTATTTTTTATTCTGGATTTTAGTAGAACTTTAATTCCACTTTCCATGTTGCAATTAGAACAATTTGTTATGACTTTCACAAGTTCTAATATATCCATTTCTTTCAATTGATCACAATTGTGTATTGCAATTTGGAACACGGGCTTTATATTCTACGACCTAACAAACCCCTCGCTCTTAATAATGATTCATTCAAGGTAGCTAAACATAGAACCAATAAACGTCAAAAGATCGATAACATGACATATTTATGTCATTTGAGACTAGGCCACATTGGCTATGATAGAATTCAAAGACTTACAAAGGACAGTCATTTGAGGGAACTCACCTTAGGTGAATTACCTATTTGTGAATCTTGTTTAGAAGGCAAACTAACCAAGCGTCCATTCTCTGCAAAGGGTCATAAGGCCAAAGAACTACTTGAACTTTTTCATTCAGATGTTTGTGGACCTTTGAATGTAGAAGCCAGGGCTGGTTTTGAGTATTTTTTCACTTTCATTGACGACTACTCTAGATACTCATGTCTTTACCTAATGCATAGGAAATCATAAACATTTTCAAAGTTTCAAGAACTCCAAGCTATGGCTCAGAACCAATTAGGTAAAATGTTAAAAATCTTGCGATCTAATAAGGGTGGAGAATATTTGGATATGCAGTTCCAAGATCATTTAACTAAACTTGGGTTTTTATCACAACTTACTGCCCAGGTACTCTGCAAGAAAATGGTGTAGCGGAACGCTGGAACATAACTTTATTGGAAATGGTTATCCTTAGTTACTCAACTCTGCCAACTTCATTCTGCGGACATGAAATTGAAATTGTGAACGACATTCTAAATGTCGTACCGTCCAAATCAATCCCCAAAACACCTTTAGTAAGCTAAAATGGCCATGAACCTAGTTTACATCATTATAGAATCTAGGGTTGTCACGCCCACATCTTGAGTGAAAAGAAAGGAAAGCTAGAACCGCAAACTGAAGTTTGCATGTTTATTGGCTATCCTAAAGGTGCTCGAGGTGAACTTTTCTATAGTCATTCAAAGTAGTTTTAGAGGAGACGGTTGAAGAATTGACTCTAACCAATGTTCCATCGTCATCAACACAAGTTGTTAATGAAATTCCCACTCTTTATGTCCAACCGACGCAAGTCGATTTAAATGAAGAAAGTACCATTGTTTTTTAGCAAATAGTCACGAAGCCTCATCGTAGTGGGAAGGATTATAGGAACCTAGTTCGCTATGGTTTGGATGGTGAAACCAATATGGTAGTTGGTGACACTAGTGACGATGATCCGTTGTCTTTCAAACAGGCAATGGATATCCTTGAAAAGGAACAATGGCTCCAAGCCATGAAACAGGAAATGGAGTCCATGTACTCAAATTCTGTTTGTGATCTTGTGGAAGCACCTAGAGACATTAGGTCCATTGGGTGCAAGTGGATCTACAAGAAGAAACGAGGTGTTGATGGAAATATCGAAATTTATAAAGCTCGATTAGTGGAAAAGGGTTATACTTATAAAGAAGGTGTGGACTATGAGGAAACTTTTAGTCTGGTAGCCATGCTCAAGTCCATTTGCATCATCCTATCCATAGCAGACGCTCTCGACTATGAGATCTATAAAATGGATGTCAAGACAACTTTTCTTAATGGGAATCTTGATGAAGTCATTTATATGGATCAGCCAGAAGGATTTAAAGTAGCTGGATAAGAAGGAAAAGTTTGCATGTTGAATAGGTCCATTTATGGACTTAAGCAAGCTTCTCGATCCTGGAACCTTAGGTTTGATGAAATAATTAAAACCTATGGCATGAGAAAAGTTCCTTACGCATCAGCAGTTGGAAGTCTGATGTATGCTATGTTGTGTACTAGACCAGATATTTGTTATGCAGTGGGAGTAGTGAGCAGGTATAAGTCAAACCCAGGACCGGAACTTTGGATAACATTTAAGCATATTCTGAAGTATTTAAAGGGGACTAGGATTATATGTTAGTCTACAAGGGTGGTGTTCTGAACCTTGTAGGCTACACCGATTCAGATTTTCAAACTGATGTCGATGACAGGAAGACTACTTCTGGAATGGTATTTACTCTTGGGGTGGAGCTGTGATATGGAGAAGCATAAAGCAGTCTGCAATCCCAAATTCCACCATGGAGAATGAGTACATAGTTGCGTCTGAAATAGCTAAGGAAATAGTCTGGCTAAAAAATTTATATACTGATCTTGGTGTCATTCTAGATATGGATAAACTGCTTGTGTTGTTTTGTGACAATACAGGAGCGATAGCCAATTCGAAAGAACTTCGAAGTCACAAGAAGAGTAAGCATATAGAAAGGAAGCATCACATAATTTGAGAATATGTGGCCAGGGGAGATGTGAAGGTTATGAAGATTGCATCTGAAGACAATCTTGTTGATCCATTTATAAAGACACTACTAGAATCTACATTTGATAAGCATATCAAGGAAATGGGATTAGTAGAATTAAGGCTTTAGTTTCAATTAGTGCAAGTGGGAGTTTGTGGGTTTTTATACCCTAATTAAAACCAAATTTATTTGTAATCTCATTTTATTATCAATAAAAGAATAGAAATCATTTTTGACTTGGTCAATCACTTTGCTCACATGTTTTATTTTCATGATTATTTGTTTAATATAAACTTCTATTAAATCCCGAATATATAGCTAATCATATTTATAGTGATGTAATCACGGTGGAATATAAACATGCTATATGTTAAAACATAAGTTAGTTCTAAGAATAGTCAGTGCACATGATTTACACTGGCAAGATCGAATGTAGTTGTTATATCAGACTGGACCGATGTTGACACTAGATAGGATAAGTAAACATACCATAATTATATAATCTAGGCATATCATACGGTTGACCATAGGTCAATTCAATCTCAATTCTTAGTGATTAGTATTCTAACTGTTTGTATTATTTGAGTTATTTGACTTGTTCATTACTACCCTACGGACTAGCCCATACTTACATATTGGGAACTCAGTTAATCATAGATATGAACATCTATAACTTCTGATGAAGAAGTAAAACGATGGTTTCCTTTTAGTTTGGTTCAAGGTGCTAAATGATAGAGATCTCATTTCAATAATTAATATTAGTTTACTGAAATATCATTTACAAGGAACTAAGTGTTTTAAGGATCAAATACAATGAGGGGTAAAATGGTATTTTTAGTCCCATCTCATTGTAGACCATCTATAGAGGATTAAGTGACAATTATGATTGTAACAATGGATAATTAAGAACGTATGTATATTTGTTATAGAGCGTTCTATGAATTCAAGAGTGTAATTCTGAGTCTTATGTGGAGTCACGAGGAATTAATAAGTTAGTAAATTTATTTGTTAAATTTATGATAATTTATTGGAGCTTGATTTCATAGGCCAATGGTCTCAACTGTACCTTGGATAAAATCATTGATGTGTAGTGTTGTAGTCTTCTCTCCAGCCCTTTTTGAGTATTTTTCTCTCAAAAACCATAATAACAACTTAATCTCCAATTAACCCTAATAATCTTTTATAGTCCCCTTTAAATTATATTTATAATGTAATTAAAATTATGAAAACAACATCTCAAGCGGCACCCTAAATTTATGCGTTGCGCCGGCCCAAAACAGAATATAAGCAAAACTGGTCACGCAGGCTGCAGCTTGAAAAAGCTGGGCAGTGGTCCAACTTCACTTTTCTATACAGCAGGCAGCGACCTACTTTTTTTGGGCAGTGGCCTGACTCGAACATGCAATCAGAAACGATAATTCCAATTAAAGTGTCGCGACCTGGATGTTATGGGTCGCAGCCTATCTTCAATTTCTTCAATTCTCGAACTTAGAGAGCTTGTCGCAACTTCAACACTTTAATCCCGAAAGCCTAGAATGCTCGTAAAACTTTATTTTAACCTCATCTCAGTGAGTCTTTTTCAACCTATGAATCATAAACTACACTTGTCACTAAAATGTAAGATTTATCATCATAAAATGCAATGTAGAAAATACGTTTTAGAGTCACGAAACTAAGTTAATAATAATAAAAAATGTTATCATAACAACATCCAATCATGGAAAACTTATCAAATATTAATACAAAAATGTCCTTATCAATCATATAGATAGTCTCAATTAATTGATTTAATTATCAATTAAAATTATCAAAGTTGACCATGTTAATTTTGGATAGTTTCACAAAGTTATACAATTTAGAGAAGAAAAGAGATCTTAGGACGGAATTATTAATTAAGACAAATTGGTGTCTAAATTAATAAATAAGTTTAAATCAAGGTTTAAATTATAAATAATTAATTTGATAAAGTATGTAAATAATTATTTAATTAATTACTCAATATAAAATTATACATGCCTTGATTTTAAGTCAAACAGGCTTATAATTAAATGGGAAATTTCATTGGCCTAAATCCCATGAAAATTTTGACCTAACGCCTGATATTACCTATTATTTTATTAATTTATTAATTAAATAAATGAACTAATTTAGCAAATAAAAGGAATGGTAAGTGAGAGTTGAAATCAGACGATCTAACAGATGAACAAAAGAAAATAACATGTAGTATTGATGCTCTAGGTTTTTAGATTCTCTCTACAGCAAAAAGTCATTTTCTAAGCCTCTAAATTATCTTCTCTTTTGCTCTTTGTATCTATCTCATGTGTTGAGAACTGCCCACTCTAGTCTAGAAAATTCTAACAATACTTTGAAAGGTTGTGAAGAAAATTGAAGATCGATTCAATTTCTTGGTGATACTCTACAACAGAAACGATACAACGATTAGAGAAACTGAAGGAATGACTAATATATTCTGTTGCGTATAATGTAAGTGTTCTTAGCATTATCTCTGTTTAAATTAAATTATAGAAACATGTTCCAGGTTGTCTTCTATTAATTTGTTTAATATATGATTTACAAGAAAGTAAACAAGATCTTGTATATGTTTTCCCAACATATTCTTCAACCATGTAAGACTTGGTTCTTCCATAAAAGCTTTGTTACTCATTTATTTAATTCATGAAAAATCTCACTGTATTATTCTATAGGGAATTTCAGCCAAGCTAATATATTCCAATAATTTGGACTTAGTTTTAATGCAATATGTACACAACTTAATTCACCAAGTAACATGTGTACATATTTTTTACAAATCCTTATTTCTTTATAGAACAATATACTAACTTGATCATATGCTAAAACTAATTTAATCTTTCATAAATACTAATCATAATAATTATAATTACCTAAATTATAATTATTTACTAAGTCATAAAATCATATTTTAAAATAAAATAATGCTAAAGAAATCTTTCTAATTGCACCCCTCGAGTTATATACTATAAATCAATAAAACTAACCCAATGTCTTAATTAAGGAGCTTATAAGAAAATAATAACCTTGGTTATTAGAATCGTCTCCCCTTAAAGAAATTTCGTCCTCAAAATTTTACTTATCAAATACCGCAGGATACCGTTCCCTCATATCTTCCTCCATCTACCACGTTGCCTCTCTTTTAGTTCTGTGGCTCCACATGATTTTAACTATTGGGATACTTTTGGATCTCAACTCCTTAGTTCCATATTCTAGAACGCGTACTAGTCGTTCTTCATAACTGACATCCTACTATAACTATAGAGTCTCGTAATTGAGCACATAGGATGGATCAGAAACATACTTCCTCAACATGGATACATGGAAAACATTATGCATTCCAGGTAAATATGGCAGTAGAGCTAACTGATATGCCACTTGTCTCACATTCTACAATATCTCAAAAGGACCTATAAATCTCGGGCTTAACTTTCCTTATTTTTGAAACACATAATCCCCTTCATTGGAGATACTTTTAGAAAGACTTGATCACCTATTGACGACCCATGGTAATTACATTGTTCAATTCCCTTTAGATGATACACATCCTTAATGACCCATCCTTTTTCTTCACAAACAACACTGGCACACCCCATAGCGAGAAACTAGATCTGATGAACCCCAAGTCAAGTAATTCTTGTAACTTAACATTTAGTTCTTTCAATTTCGTTGGAGCCATTCTGTACGGTGCTTTAGATTATGGTTCTGTCCCTGATGCCAATCCATTAATGAACTCAATCTCCGATATGGTGGTATCCTCACTAGATCTCCTAAGAACACATCCAAAAAATCACAAACCAATCTAATCTCGTCTGGTTTAACTGATACTACCATAGTGGTATCCACCACACTTGCTAGGAATCCTATGCTACCTCCTTGCAATATGTCTCTAGTCTTTAATACCGAAATCATAGGAATGTGAGGCCCGTTCCCAGCACCCACAAACATACAAACGACCCATCAGGCTGAAAAGTTACCATTCTCCTTTACAATCTATGGTCGCCCCATACTTAGCCAACCAATCCATACCCAGTATCATGTCAAAGTCTTCCATTGCTAATTCAATAAAGTCCACAAGTAGTTCCCTACTATCCACCTCCACTAGTAAAGATCTAATCCATTTCCTGGATATTACTAATTCCCCAGTAGGAAAAAAAGTGCCAAACCCCATAGTATACACATCACAGTGTCTACTAAGTCTGTCTATCACCCTACTGAATGCAAATGAATGTTTAGTACAAAAATCAATCAATACAATATAAGAAGAGCTAGTGCTAGATATCTGACATGTCACCACTGAGGGACTAGCCTCAGCCTCTGTCTCCACCCCATTGCTAGCCATGAACCTACCTGTCACAACCTTTGCGCACTCAGTTGACGAAGCCACCTTGCACGTCGCTGCCCCTTTGTGGAGCTTACCCAATCATCGAAGCCATCTAGATCTGCACAACTCCATGCCCTCTTTTCCCAAGTCCAAGACACCTAGATCTATCATTGCCTGAAGAGAAGAAGAAGAAAATGGGAAGACGAAATGGAAGAAAGCGTGATTTCAAGAATTTTAATTTTTAATGTGATTTTTGTTCTATTAATGAGGCTTTTTATTAATTTAGGTTTAGTATTCATTTTTAATTTGATCTTTTAATTAAAATCAATATGTATAAAATTTTAAATTTGTATTATTTAATTATTTTTATTATTTTAAAGTAAACTAATAAGTTTTGAAATTAAATATAATGTGGACCAACAATAAGTTGAAACCTGGCAACTTAGTACGATGAAATTGCACTTCACGGCCTTGGTAGTAACAGGTGCAACTAAAATGTAACGTTAGGTGGTTAGACTGTAAAAGAAAGATTGTATATATAAGTGTATAAACCTAAAATCTTTTGGCATTTATGTTGCAATTAAATTAGTAACAACGACAATAGATGATATATCTACCACAAAAAAAGACTACGACTTTGGTTTATAAGATGCATAGACTTTGATTTTCCGCATAAATGTCAATCGAAGTGGTTCCAAGCAAAGTAAAAAGTCTAAGAAAAGTTAAGTGGAAGGTCTTCATACGTTGGGGCACCTCCATATTGACGTTTCTCCACTTTAGTTTATACATATGAACCGAAGAAGAATGTCATTTAAAAAAAAAATTACTGGATATTAAATCTAGATTATATATTTAATTTCCTTCTTTTTTTTTGTAAATTCCTATTTTTTTAAATTTCATTCAATCATTGTTCATTTATTTTCAATTAATTTATAAAAGAAAATCACCAAATTTACACTTTTATAATTAAAATTCTTATAAAAATAAATATGATAGATTCACATAATAGTTAATAGTTATGTAAAATTACTTAATCATTCATATATACATTCACATAATTTTAATTAAGTAAAATAGTTGGTCATTCACATATATATATATATATATTCACATAGAACTAAAGGTATGTATAAACCAAATAGGCATACTAATAAATGTAAGTCATCAATTGGCTTAACCATTCTTGTTGGATTGGTAAGATGTCATCCTGACCCTTAGCGATAATTTTACCACTACTAACATTGTCTTTTAGTTCATTCTACGAAACAAACCAATGATCGATTAAATTAGTAACTTATGACAACATTTACAATTATTTCCTACTTTACTTTAAAATACTTACAATTCTTTCTTAAATTTTTCTTTCCAAATCTGTGACAAGAGCCTTCTTCTTTTCTAGCGCTCTTATCCAAATTTCATATCGCTCTACATCGTTCACTCCTAGTTCTTTTCTCTATAACATACAACTTAATAGAAGTTTAATTATTAAATTTTCTAAGTCTAATAAGATTCCAGTAGAATAACAACTACATTTTAACATATCACAAAATTTTAAAACCTGTAAATAACACACAGAAAATCCCATAAATTTTTATTTTAACAATACTTTGGATGGTTGTGAAGAAAATTGAAGATCGATTCAATTTCTTGGTGATACTCTACGACAGAAACGATACAACGATTAGAGAAACTGAAGGAATGACTAATATATTCAGTTGCATATAATGTAAGTGTTATTATCATTATCTCTTTTTAAATTAAATTGTAGAAACATGTTCTAGGTTGTCTTATATTAATTTGTTTAATATATTATTTACAAGAAAGTGAAAAAGATCTTGTATATGTTTTCCCAACATATTCTTCAACCATGTAAGACTTGGTTCTTCCATAAAAGCTTTGTTACTCATTTATTTAATTCATGAAAAATCTCACTGTATTATTCTATAGGGAATTTCAGCCAAGCTAATATATTCCAATAATTTGGACTTAGTTTTAATGCAATATGTACACAACTTAATTCACCAAGTAACATGTGTACATATTTTTTACAAATCCTTATTTCTTTATAGAACAATATACTAACTTGATCATATGCTAAAACTAATTTAATCTTTCATAAATACTAATCATAATAATTATAATTACCTAAATTATAATTATTTACTAAGTCATAAAATCATATTTTAAAATAAAATAATGCTAAAGAAATCTTTCTAATTGCACCCCTCGAGTTATATACTATAAATCAATAAAACTAACCCAATGTCTTAATTAAGGAGCTTATAAGAAAATAATAACCTTGGTTATTAGAATCGTCTCCCCTTAAAGAAATTTCGTCCTCAAAATTTTACTTATCAAATACCGCAGGATACCGTTCCCTCATATCTTCCTCCATCTACCATGTTGCCTCTCTTTTAGTTCTGTGGCTCCACATGATTTTAACTATTGGGATACTTTTGGATCTCAACTCCTTAGTTCCCTATTCTAGAACACGTACTATTCATTCTTCATAACTGACATCCTACTTTGACTACAGAGTCTCATAATTAAGCACATAGGATGGATCAGAAACATACTTCCTCAACATGGGTACGTGGAAAAAATTATGCCTTTCAGGTTAAGATGGCAGTAGAGCCAACCGATATGCTACTTGTCCCACATTGTACAATATCTCAAAAGGACCTATAAATCTCGAGCTTAACTTTCCTTATTTTTGAAACACATAATCCCCTTCATTGGAGATACTTTAAGAAAGACTTGATCACCTATTGACGACTCATGGTTATTACATTGTTCAATTCCCGGTAGTCCATACACATCTTTAATGACACATCCTTTTTCTTCACAAACAACACTGGCACACCCCATAGAAAGATACTAGGTTTGATGAACCCCAAGTCAAGTAATTCTTGTAACTTAACATTTAGTTCTTTTAATTCTGTTGGATCCATTCTGTACGGTGCCTTAGATTCTGGTTCTGTCCCTGGTGCCAATTCATTAATGAACTCCATCTCCGATATGGTGGTAACCCGAATAGATCTCCTGGGAACACATCCAGAAACTCACAAATCAATCTAGTCTCATCTGGTTTAACTGATACTGCCATAGTGGTATCCACCACACTTGCTAGGAATCCTATGCTACCTCCTTGCAATATGTCTCTAGTCTTTAATACCAAAATCATAGGAATGTGACGCCCGTTCCCAGCAGTCACAAACACACAAACGACCCTTCAGGCTGAAAAATTTACCATTCTCCTTTTACAATCTATGGTTGCCCCATACTTAGCCAACCAATCCATACCCAGTATCATGTCAAAGTCTTCCATTGCTAATTCAATAAAGTTCGCAGATAGTTCCCTACTATCCACCTCCACAAGTAAAGATCTAATCCTTCTCATTGAGACTTCTAATTCCCCAGTAGGCAACAAAGTGTCGAACCCCACAGTATACACATCACAGTGTCTACTAAGTCTGTCTATCACCCTATTGGATGCAAATGAATGTGTAGCACCAGAATCAATCAATACAGTATAAGAAGAGCTAGTGCTAGATATCTGACATGTCGCCACTGAGGGACTAGCCTCAGCCTCTGTCTCCACCCCATTGCTAGCCATGAACCTACCTGTCACAACCTTTGCACACTCAGTTGACGAAGCCACCTTACACGTCGATGCCCCGTTGTGAAGCTTACCCAATCATCTAAGCCATCTAGATCTGCACAACTCCATGACTTCTTTGCCTAAGTCCAAGACACCTGGATCTATCATTGCTTGAGGAGAAGAAGAAGAAGAAGAAGAAGAAAATGGGAAGACGAAATGGAAGAAAAAGTGATTTAAAGAATTTTAATTTTTATTGTGATTTTTTTTCTATTAATGAGGCTGTTTTATTAATTTAGGTTTAGTATTAATTTTTAATTTGATCTTTTAATTAAAATCAATATGTATAAAATTTTAAATTTGTATTATTTAATTATTTTTATTATTTTAAAGTAAACTAATAAGTTTTGAAATTAAATATAATGTGGACCAACAATAAGTTGAAACCTGGCAACTTAGTATGATGAAATTGCACTTAACGGCCTTGGTAGTAACAGGTGCAACTAAAATGTAACGTTAGGTGGTTAGACTGTAAAAGAAAGATTGGATATATAAGTGTATAAACCTAAAATCTTTTGGCATTTATGTTGCAATTAAATTAATAACAACGACAATAGATGATATATCTACCACAAAAAAAGACTACGACTTTGGTTTATAAGATGCATAGACTTTGATTTTCCGCATAAATGTCAATCGAAGTGGTTCCAAGCGAAGTAAAAAGTCTAAGAAAAGTTAAGTGGAAGGTCTTCATACGTTGGGGCACCTCCATATTGACGTTTCTCCACTTTAGTTTATACATATGAACCGAAGAAGAATGTCCTTTTTTCTAAAAAAAATTACTGGATATTAAATCTAGATTATATATTTAATATCCTTCTTTTTTTTGTAAATTCGTATTTTTTTAAATTTCATTCAATCATTGTCCATTTATTTTCATTTAATTTATAAAATAAAATCACCAAATTTACACTTTTATAATTAAAATTCTTATAAAAATAAATATGATAGATTCACATAATAGTTAATAGTTATGTAAAATAACTTAATCATTCATAAATACATTCACATAATTTTAATTAACTAAAATAGCTGGTCATTCATATATATATATATTCACATAGAACTAAAGGTATGTATGAACAAAATTGGCTTACTAATAAATGTAAGTAATCAATTGGCTTAACCATTCTTGTTGGATTGGTAAGATGTCATCCCGACCCTTAGCAATGATTTGACCACTACTAACATTGTCTTTTAGTTCATTCTACGAAACAAACGAATGATCGATTAAATTAGTAACTTATGACAACATTTACAATTATTTCCTACTTTACTTTAAAATACTTACAATTCTTTATCGCTCTACATCTTTCACTCCTAGTTCTTTTTTCTACAACATACACTTAATAGAAGTTTAATTATTAAATTTTCTAAGTCTAATAAGATTCCAATAGAATAACAAGTACATTTTAATATATCACAAAATTTTAAAACCTATAAATAACACACTAAAATCCCTTAACAAAATTTTCTAACAATACTTTAGATGGTTGTGAAGAAAATTGAAGATCGATTCAATTTCTTGGTAATACTCTACGACAGAAAGGATACAACGGTTAGAGAAACTGAAGGAAAGACTAATATATTCCGTTGCGTATAATGTAAGTGTTCTTATCATTATCTCTATTTAAATTAAATTGTAGAAACATGTTCTAGGTTGTCTTATATTAATTTGTTTAATATATGATTTACAAGAAAGTAAACAAGAACCTGTATAAGTTTTCCCAACATATTCTTCAACCATGTAAGACTTGGTTCGTCCATGAAAGCTTTGTTTCTCATTTATTTAATTCATGAAAAATCCAACCTGTATTAATCTTTAAGGAATTTTAGCCAGGTTAATATGTTCCAATAATTTGGACTTAGTTTTAATGCAATATGTACACAACTTAATTCACCAAGTAACATGTGTACATATTTTTTATAAATCCTTATTTCTTTAAAGAACAATATACTAACTTGATCATATGCTAAAACTAATTTAAACTTTCATAAATACTAATCATAATAATTATAATTACCTAAATTATAATTATTTACTAAGTCATAAAATCATATTTTAAAATAAAATATGCTAAAGAGATCTTTCTAATTGCACCCCTCGAGTTATAAACTATAAATCAATAAAACTAACCCAATGTCGTAATTAAGGAGCTTATAAGAAAATAATAACCTTGGTTATTAGAATCGTCTCCCCTTAAAGAAATTTCGTCCTCAAAATTTTACTTATCAAATACCGCATGATACCGTTCCCTCATATCTTCCTCCATCTACCATGTTGCCTCTCTTTTAGTTATGTGGCTCCACATGATTTTAACTATTGGGATACTTTTGGATCTCAACTCCTTAGTTCCCTATTCTAGAACGCGTACTATTCATTCTTCATAACTGACATCCTACTTTAACTACAGAGTCTCATAATTAAGCACATAGGATGGATCAGAAACATACTTCCTCAACATGGGTACGTGGAAAACATTATGCCTTTCAGGTAAAGATGGCAGTAGAACCAACCGATATGCTACTTGTCCCACATTGTACAATATCTCAAAAGGACCTATAAATCTCAGGCTTAACTTTCCTTATTTTTTAAACACATAATCCCTTCTATGGAGATACTTTTAGAAAGATTGAATCACCTATTGACGACCCATGGTTATTACATTGTTCAATTCCCGGTAGTCGATACACATCCTTAACGACCCATCCTTCTTCTTCACAAACAACACTGGCACACCCCATAGCGAGAAACTAGGTTTGATGAACCCCAAGTCAAGTAGTTCTTGTAACTTAACATTTTGTTCTTTCAATTCTGTTGGAGACATTCCATTGTAACTTAAGATTCTGGTTCTGTCCCTGGTGCCAATTCATTGATGAACTCAATCTCCGATACGGTGGTAACCCCATTAGATCTCCTGGGAACACATCCAGAAACTCACAAACCAATCTAGTCTCATCTGGTATAACTGATACTGCCATAGTGGTATCCACCACACTTATGAGGAATCCTATGCTACCTCCTTGCAATATGTCTCTAGTCTTTAATACTGAAATCATAGGAATGTGAGGCCCGTTCCCAGCAGCCACAAACACACAAACGGGTCCTCTCCTTCTGGCTGAAAAGTTACCATTCTCCTTTTACAATCTATGGACGCCCCATACTTAGCCAACCAATCCATACCCAGTATCATGTCAAAGTCTTCCATTGCTAATTCAATAAAGTTCGCAGATAGTTCCCTACTATCCACCTCCACAAGTAAAGATCTAATCCTTCTCATTGAGACTTCTAATTCCCCAGTAGGCAACAAAGTGTCGAACCCCACAGTATACACATCACAGTGTCTACTAAGTCTGTCTATCACCCTATTGGATGCAAATGAATGTGTAGCACCAGAATCAATCAATACAGTATAAGAAGAGCTAGTGCTAGATATCTGACATGTCGCCACTGAGGGACTAGCCTCAGCCTCTGTCTCCACCCCATTGCTAGCCATGAACCTACCTATCACAACCTTTGCGCACTCAATTGACGAAGCCACCTTGCACGTCGCCGCCCCTTTGTGAAGCTTACCCAATCATCTAAGCCATCTAGATCTGGACAACTCCATGCCCTCTTTGCCCAAGTCCAAGACACCTAGATCTATCATTGCCTGAGGAGAAGAAGAAGAAGATGAAGAAGAAGAAGAAGAAGAAGAAGAAAAAGAAGAAAATGGGAAGACGAAATGGAAGAAAAAGTGATTTCAAGAATTTTAATTTTTAATGTGATTTTTGTTCTATTAATCATATTTTTTATTAATTTAGGTTTAGTATTAATTTTTAATTTGATCTTTCAGTTAAAATCAATATGTATAAACTTTTAAATATGTATTATTTAATTATTTTTATTATTTTAAAGTAAATTAATAAGTTTTGAAATTAAATATAATGTGGACCAACAATAAGTTGACACCTGGCAACTTAATATGATGAAATTGCACTTAACGACCTTGGTAGTAACAGGTGCAACTAAAATGTAACGTTAGGTGGTTAGACCGTAAAAAAAAGATTGGATATATAAGTGTATAAACCTAAAATTATTTGCTATTTATGTTGCAATTAAATTAATTACAACGACAATAGATGATATATCTACCACAAAAAAAGACTACGACTTTGGTTTATAAGATGCATAGACTTTTATTTTCTGCATAAATGACAACCGAAGTGGTTCCAAGCGAAGTAAAAAGTCTAAGAAAACTTAAGTGGAAGGTCTTCATACGTTGGGGCCCCTCCATATTGACGTTTTTCTACTTCAGAGTATAAATATGAACCGAAGAAGAATGTCATTTTAAAATAAATTATTGGAAATTGAATCTAGATTATATATATAATTTCCTTATTTTTTTGTAAATTCCTATTTTTTAATTTCATTCAATCATTGTTCATTTATTTTTATTTAATTTATAAAAAAATCACCAAATTTACACTTTTAGAATTAAAATTCTTATAAAAATAAATATGATAGATTGTCATAATAGTTAATAGATATGTAAAATAACTTAATCATTAAATAGCTGGTCATTCATATATACATTCACATAGAACTAAATGTATGTATAAACATAATAGGCTTACTAATAAATGTAAGTCATCAATTGACTTAACCATTTTTGTTGGATTGGTAAGATGTCATCTAGACCCTTATCAATGATTTGACCACTACTAACTTTGTCTTTTAGTTCATTCAACAAACAAACCAATGATCGATTAAATTAGTAACTTATGACAACATTTACAATTATTTCCTACTTTACTTTAAAATACTTACAATTCTTTCTTAAATTTTTTTTTCCAAATCTGTGACAAGAGTCTTCTTCTTTTCTTGCGCTCTTATCCAAATTTCATATCGCTCTACATCTTTCACTCCTAGTTCTTTTTTCTATAACATACAACTTAATAGAGGTTTACTTATTAAATTTTCTAAGTCTAATAAAATTCCAATAGCATAACAATTACATTTTAACATATCACAAAATTTTAAAACCTGTAAATAACAAACAGAAAATCCCATAACATATAAAACATAAGAAACAATACTAAATTATTAAAGTTGGTGTGTGATAATCTTTAAATGCTAAAATTATTATCCTTTTTAATCTGAGAACATGATTCTTTATCATGGTATTATTCTTTTTACAACTATTACTACAATCGACACATGGACACTAAATTCTTTCGGATCATTACAATACTTAAGGTGAAACTCTAAAAAATTATTAAATCCATCTTGAAATTGAGGTGTTTCTCTCCTATCAAACATCCACAATTTCCTTTATAATAATAATAATAAACAATTCCTAATAATTTAAAAAAAAAAATCATATAAGTTGGGAAAACAATTCAATCATGCAAAGACATGTACTCTATGCATGATAACTCTAAGCATGCTTAGGTATACTTTGTTATGACCCTAAGCACTATTACATATTTTGTTCTTCTCTTATAAATATAAAAAGGAAAACAATTAATAAGTCCTAATAAAAATTCGGTAGAATTTTCTCTATTTTTATAACATATCTCAATTTCATAATTACATATAAATTCAATACAAACAAACATAAAAATCAACACACATAATTCCATCCTTATATTACTACAACACACAAATTTTCCAGAACCTACTTCACTAAATTCAACATGCATCATTTAACTCTAATTTTATTAAATAAATGTTGCAATAGTAATAAATAAAATTCAAAGATTACTCACCTCCAATAGGCCATTGAATAAACAACCCTACTAAAAAGCTTAAAAATAAACAAATAAAAATTAGTTACATGATTAATAAAACTAGTTGCATAATCATTAAACAACATATCAAGCTAGCTAGTTTTAGAAAATTAAAATAATTACCACTAATAATCCAAACATTCCAAGTTCTAACATTGACAATAACACTACCTATTGAAGGTATGTTTAAAGATTGAAATAGTAAATCACAATCACAATTTTTAAGTTTTACTAAATATATATACAATTTCTAAAAAATAAGTAATGGATTTGGAATAATATAAAAAAATAAAAAAAAAATTAACATAAATGCGAAAATGAAAAAGAAAATCATACAAACAAAGATTTTTTTCATTCATACCTTGTTTTATGCTCAAGAACACATTTTAATGTAAAAAAAAAATTAGTCGAAATCTGATAACACTACCATTTTTCAAACCCCAAAAAATCCTTCACCCAAAGTCTTTCTTTTCTCCCTTAAAAACAAAAAAAGGTAAAAATAAAGGGTATGTTTAGTTGTTAACGCGGTTTTTCATCAACTTAGAATTAGAAATAGAATTAAGCGAGTTTAGGCTTGAATAAATTGAATTAAAGCAAATAGTAAAATAAAACAACAATTTTTATGTGGTTTTGGTTAAAATACACCTAGTCCACAACTCACTGTTATTTCTGAGTGTTTTTCTTAAAGAAAATAATATGGGATTATTTCTCTAGAATTTCGGTACATAAAATCATTTTTCCTCCTTAACAATTCATTTCCCTCCTATTTATAATCGATGATCAATGTTAAGGTTTTGGTTAACTACCTATAACAACATGACATGCTAAATAATGAATAGCTATTACAATAAATACATGTGTATAAGTGAATCTCTCTTTATCAAGAAAGTATCTTGAAACTTCAGAGATTGGAGAGTATCTTTTATTAACTATCTTTCCCAAGCTCCCACCGCATCATGGTACTTCGAACTGAATCATAACACATGCTCTGGCCTAGAGACCCGAGCTTCGATCATGTCAAAATATCTTGAACTCTGACTGAGCAAATGGGGATGATCATTCATCTCGCCTTCGATCATATCCAAACAACTTTAATCGTTATTATTCTCTTACATGTGAATTTAACAATTTATCTGAACTGTCATCTTGTACCCCGACCTGAACACGTTATCTCGGATTTCAGGGTACAACATTAGTGAAACCCTCTGGTACGAAGAAAATGCATGTTTTCTGGGTTCGACATTTGAGATTTTTTCTTCAAAGAGACAAATTAGGCAGAGGTTAGGCATGAAGGGCATCACAACCATTTTTCTACTTCAATTTTTATCTAAGAACCGAAGTAAAAGGGTTTTAATACCCTTCACGGTCTCGTTTGCTTTGCGCTACTTTCCACTTGGCGTTTTTTTCTCATAAAAATCGAAGTGGAAAGTCCCAACATGGTGTACAGACCAAACAAAGGCCCTAGCCTATTTGATCTTTCAACTTCAGTTTTTAAAAAACCTTCGTCATCATAGCTTTTTTTTTGTACTACCATTCCCAAAAGTGAAGTGAAGACCCATTTAAAGGATTTTAATTCAGTTTTTTTATATGTTGCATATAAAAAACGAAGTAAAAGCTTATATCTCTAGTAATTAAAAATTGTCATGGCTAACCTTTAGTTACAACATTGACCACTTTTATCACTAAAAATGTCCACTTCAATAGAAAAATGTGTGGAGTTCAGCCTATTTTAATACCTTTAGTTGACACTATTTTTTAATATATCTATAAAGGTTCTAAATATTATAAATTTACATTAAATTTAATTTTTAAATTTTGCAAAATAAAAAGTGTTGATGAAAATTTTCGTCAACTCAATAAACAACAACAAGGAATGATAAAAAAAAAATAATGAGCTATGAAATTTATATGTGGCTCGGCGGTTAACGAGGCCTAGTCCACGAGTCACTTATATTGTAAAATCTTGTTGTAATAACAAGGTAAATAGGAGTCCGGAAAATAGGGTTTTAGATCCTTTCAAATGACCCTCTCAGTTCCTATTTATAGTCGGCATGAGGGGTGAGTGATAGGTTGTCAGCCTTTATTAGAATGCAAATCCTCCCTTATTCTTTGGGGAATATTCAAAATGGAAAAAGATACATTACACGTGCTACTCTATCACAGGCCCACAAGGGCAGCGATCTAGCCTAAAAAGTAGGTGGTATGAAATCTCCAATAGAAAAGGTGCTGGGGACCACCTTTGAAGAAAATGGTCCCCAAATTTTCGAAAATCTCGCAGAACTGTTATGGGGAGTTCTCGGCGCCCGGAGGAGTCACTTTAAAGATGCTTGACTTCAGAACCCTCTAGAGAAGCCAATCATCGGGGGTTCGTGGGAGTTCGCAAGACCTCTCCTCAGGTGACGGGGGCTCGCTAGTATGACGTCGACAGATCACCCTTTCGAGGACTCTTCGGGTTACATGTCCTACTTCCTTCCAGGTGTCGTCATTTGCTAACGTGGCCGACAAGTCAAAAATAGGGCGAAAAAAATGTATAGTAATACTTTTTAATCCAAAGAAAATAAAATGGAATTCAAATTCATTTTTTTCCTTTAATTAAGTTTCAAAAGATCTTTTGGATATATAACTGCGGAGAAAACCCTTACACTTTTCTCCGCGGTTCTTTAGTAAGAACTGCAGAGAAAAGTTCCCACTTCAAACTTTTCACTGCGTTTTTTTTTAAACTGCAATAAAATAGGGCGCGAATATTAAATATAATATTTTCAACTCATTCAAATCTTTTATCTGCGCTTTTTTTAATTGTTAAAAAAAAACCGCAGAGAAAACTTATATTTGTAGTAGTGAGAGGGAAAATGTATTTTGTTTTGTTATGTTAGATTTTATATGAGATACTTGTTTTTTCTAAATGGTATTTTATTTCTAAAAGAAAACTCATTAAGAGTAATGCTAGTGTACATGTTTATAAGTTTATTATGTATGAAATTGAATTTCTTTTGTATTTAAAACTTAAAATCTTTTGCCTTGGGACGCCGTCCCAAACGATATCACTAAATCTATTATCTATTTATTATTATTATTAAGTATGGAATCTAATTACTTGAGTTCATAATTTCGTTTTCAAGCATTGGCAAGTTGATTTTGGCAGGTTGATCAGTCCAAAGTCCTTGGTATGATTCAATATTCATTGAAAGAGAGACTCGGGAGTTTAAGTGGTTCTTTCCTATAATAAAAGAAATAGATGTTCATAAATGTACACCTCATTTCAAGGCCAATCCAGCTGAGCAAACCATTCCTCTTTTGTATGCATATCCGCAACTTACATCACTATATATATATTATATACATAAATATGATATGAATACTATATACTAAGTTTCCCCGAAAATTGGTGCGCTATGAATTGATCAAAAGTTGACCCCTTTAGCATATAACACATTAAAATTTGACATGGTCAATAGATTATACATTCCCACTTATTATAATTAAACAAAGCCAGTTTACTTTCTCATCACTTTCACAATAAGCATCCAACCTTTGATAATATATTCACCCAAGTCCATCACTTCTTGCTCCCCAGGCCTCCAAAATATATATAAATATATATATATATAATTATATATATTGGATTGGTGTAAACCATATATATGTGGTTCTTGTTGTTTGAGCGCTTTTCTTTTCAAAAAAAAAAAAAGTAAGCAAATGGGATGTATTGGCACAATAAGAAAAAATGACTTTTACTTCGATTTTAAGCTGGATTTATTTCGGTTTTCGCTAAAATTTGCAACAGCAGTAGTTCGGAGCGAAGTAAAAAGTAGTTAAAAATCGAAATAAAAATAGACTTTTTACTACTCGGTTATTATGTAAAAACCGAAGTAGAAAGTTGAGATTCTACTTCGGTTTTTACATAATAATTGGAGTAGAAAGTGAGATACGCTTCCTTGCTGGTCACTTTCTATTTCGGTTATTATGTAAAAACTGAAGTAGAATCCCCACTTTCTACTTCGGTTTTTACATAATAACCGAAGTAGAAAGCCCCCATTTTTTTAATAATTATTTCTAATTATTTTTAAATGGCACAATTCTATTTTCATTTTTTTTTTTTGCCCTGATTTTTTTTAAATAGTCTAATTATATGAATTTGTAGTTATATATATTTTTACAATTGGAATTGGTTTATTTTCATTTAATTTATAACAGAAATAAAAATCACAAATTTATACACTTAGAATTAAAATTCTTATAAAATTAAATATTTATACATTCACATAATTATTAAGTAGAATAACCTAATCATTCATATATACATTCACATAATTGTAATTAAGTAAAATAGCATAAACATTTGTATATACATTCACATAAAATTAAAGATATGTATAAATAAAATAGCCTTACTAATAAATTCAAGCCATCAATCGACTTAACTATTCTTGTTGGATTGGCAAGATGTCCTCCCGACCCTTGGCGTTAATTTGGCTACTAGTAACTTTGTCATTTAGTTCATTTTACGAAACATACCAATGATAGATTAAATGAGTAACTTGTGACAACACTTAAAAAAAATTCTTACTTTGCTTTAAAACACTTACTCTTTCTTTAATTTTTTTGTCCAAATTATCTTCGACAAGAGTCTTCTTCATTTCTCTCGCTCTTATCCAAATGTCATATCCCTCTACATCTTCCACTTTTAGTTCTTCTTTCTGGGACATCCAACATAATTGAAGTTTAATTATTAACTTTCGGCACTATAACAACTGCATTTTAACATCTCCAAAAATTTAAAAATTATAAATAACACACAAAATATATCGACATAGTGTGCGAATTGAAAAAGGAAAATAATTAATAAAATCTACAAAAAATTGGCAGTTTCCTTTGTTTTGTAGCATATCCCAATTTTATAATCATATATAAATTCAACACAAACAAACACAAAATCAACACACATAATTACATCCTTATATCACCGCCAACAACAAATTTCCCATAACCTATTTCACTAAAGTAAAATATGCATGATTTAACTCTAATTTTATAAATAAATATTGCAATAGTAATAAATAAAATTTAAAGATTACTCACCTCCAATATTACTCTTGAGGTCACCCAAAATCAATACACAATTGCCAACTAAATTAACAACCCTACTAAAAAGCTTAAACAAAAACAAATAAAAATCAATTACATATTAATTAAATCAACACACAAACAAACACATTTCCCATATCACCGCATGATTTATAATCATATATAAATTCAACACAAACAAACACAAAATCAACACACATAATTACATCCTTATATCACCGCCAACAACAAATTTCCCATAACCTATTTCACTAAAGTAAAATATGCATGATTTAACTCTAATTTTATAAATAAATATTGCAATAGTAATAAATAAAATTTAAAGATTACTCACCTCCAATATTACTCTTGAGGTCACCCAAAATCAATACACAATTGCCAACTAAATTAACAACCCTACTAAAAAGCTTAAACAAAAACAAATAAAAATCAATTACATATTAATTAAACTAGTTACATAATCATCAAACAACATATCAAGCTAGCTAGTTATAGAAAATAAAAAAACAAATGTCACTAAAAATCCAAACATTTCAAGTTCTAACATTAACAACAACATTACCTATTGAAGCTATGTTTAGAAATTTAAATAGCAAGTCACAACAATTTTTAAATTTTACTAATATATATATATAATTAAGAAAATTATATAAATAACAAAATAAAAAAAAATATAACACAAATATACTAAAAAATAAGTATTAAATTCGGAATAATATAAAAAAAATTAACACAAACAAAGTTTTAAGATAACAAATCTTCTTTGATGCTCAAAATAATAACCTCTAAATCAATTTTAGCAACTCTAAGACCTATATATAATAAACACATTATATCTATAAGAAAAAATATCTGAAAATAATATAGAAAATAAAAAAAAAATCATACAAACAAAGATTTAGTGATTCATATATTTTTTGAAGCTCAAGAACACATTTTAATGTAAGAAAACTAGTCAAAGTCCAATAACAATACATATTTTCGAACCCTAAAAATACCCACACCCAAAGTCTTTATTTTCTCCCTCAAAAATAAAAATGGAACTAATATTTTTGTTTTTAAGTAAGAAAAATGGTATCAAATGGTAAAAAAATAAAAAAAAAATGGTATATTTAGTGAAACTCTCGTGGGAGTACGACAAGAATGGAGGTTTTCTGGGTTTGCCGTTTGAGATTTTTGCTTAAGAGAGACGAATGAGGTGCAACTGAAGTGAAAATGCTCAATATAGTGTGCAAACCAAACATGGTCCTTGTCTATTTTCTATTTTAACTTCGTTTTTTTAAGAAACCGAAGTAATAGTCTATTTTTATATACTACCATTCCTAAAAGCGAAGTAAAACCTATTGAAAGACTTTTACTTCAGTTTTTTTATATTCTATGTGTAAAAAACGAAGCAAAAACCTATATTTCTAGTTGTGTGGATTGGTGTAAATCATGATTTGTTACAATTTTTAAATCATATTTGTTAGCGTAATTTGATTCTCAGTATGCAACATTATAATATTATTGTTGATTAACAGTGATCTAGAAGCTGAATGGCTTCTATTATTAGTGAGTCTTGAGTCGAGCCATATTATATGTTATTAGACGTCAGACTTTGATTATTTTATATAAGTTTGTACAAAAATAAATAAATACATGTGTGTAGTACGTATGAAATTGAATATGAAAATGTTTAAGCAAATATAATAAATGTGATCATCTGCTGATAGCTGTCTAATAATAATAATAATATAGTTGTGATTTTAAAATTTCGAATTATTCGAATCTAGAAGAATTTTTTTGTCTTTTCGCAGTGTTTGTTTTGTATATTAATTAATTAATTTGACGCCCCCAAAAACCAATAAACAAAATCATGTCCCACCGAAATCAATGAGCAACTTGGAAAGTAGCTTAGTCTAAAATCTTCGAAAACAGTATGAACATGACAACAACAACCGTATACTAATTAGCTACTTCTTATGGTCTTTATGGTGGTTGAGAAGAAAGATTTCCAGCCCAAAACATTTCACTTATTTTTTTTTTAAAAGAACGCTGTGAAAGGAAAACTACTTTACAGAATTTCAGATTGAAAAGGCTCAAGTAAATATATTTAATTATAAATATTTATATATTCTTATTGAAATAATGAAACTTATATCTCAATCCAACTTGCTAAACAGTTGCTTCTAAACACCACGTACATACATATATATATATATAGTAGTATAGCAATAGACATCGTATTAGTGTATCATGCTCATTATTAATATAAGAGTAAATATGTAATCGTGTATAGGTTGGTGATCATCATCATGACTTATATTGTTTCAAGGGAGAATAATTAAAGAAAAAATACATATAAGAGAAATCACTTTAATGATAATTAGGAGATCTAATTAATCATAAGGATGAACTAGAATAATATATATATGTATAGAGAGAGAGAGAGAGAGAGAGAGAGAGTTAAATAAAGAGCACTGCAAATTAGCAGCCTAATAGTTTAAAATGTGGCCAAGTAGGTGGAGTTTTCTTCTTCTTTCTTTTGCAAGAGTTGTCATCTTTCTTTTGATTATTATTATTCTTCTTCTTAATAAGTTTTTGCTCCGGAAGTGCACTTGGATGGTTGTGTTCCTCACTTTCAGAGTTTTCCTGCCAAATAAAACAAAAATAAATAAATATAAATCACAGAAAAAGAAAAAGAAAAAAACAAGATATTCATTCGGAAAGGACATCGGCCACTCTTTATTAAGGTTAGCTTTTATATGTGATATGTATGGAATTTGGAAAAGCAAAGCTTTCCAAGTAGACGCTGATGTGAACTGCATTTACTTTCTGTAACCCTAGTTAGTGGGCAGTTGACGAGAGAATAATTTGTTGTGACCCAAAGCAAAACTAATGTTTGTTCATTGTGGCCATATAAATATTTATATATATATTTATTATTTCTATCCTCCATAGAGAATACACAATTAATATAAATGAAACAGAAACAAACAATAAAAGTGACCATAAAGCTATATGTATATATCGTCATCATCCACTATCATTAACAATGATATTTGAACACAAATATATATATGTTTACGAAAAATAAAGTACATATGTTCGATGTTTTCAAAGGATTTTTTGCACAATTATTGGAAATTGTAGTAATAGAATTAGAAAATAAAATTAACTAATCTTGGTCGCCACTTGAGGTTAGCTTCAGTGGTGTGGAGATAAAGTGTCTAGGTTCAAATTCTCTTATTTTGTTTTATATAAATACCGTTGTCCTTCTCCTATAAAAGATACAGAAGTTTGTCAACCATATATAGTAGTACAATATTTGTCATTTCTAAAAATAAAATAAAAATGTCAATCACTGATGATAAAGTTGTGCCATGATCTTACATGATCAAAAATAAAATTGTCTTGATCTTATTTGTATATAATAGGGGCCCAAAACTTACATAAATTAAATAAATGAGTTTGAGTTTTTTCTTAAATGGGTTTGGATTATTTTGGGTTGACGACAAATACCTGTATATTAAACGGGTTATTTTCAAGTTAACCTACCTAATCCAAAAATAATACAACAGGGAACTATTTAAAATTATCACTTATATTTATTCATTTTAAAATATATTAAATTATTTAAATAGGTCATAAACGTGTTAAATGTGCCATAAAAAGGTTGTAAATGTGTTATAAATAAGTTAATGAGTTAATAAGTAGTTTACCCAAATTTAACACGGTCATTTTATAAACATTTTACACATATTGGGTCACGTCAACCCATTTATAAATAGGTCAGATTTTGATTTAATTTTCAACGCGATGAATAAATTAATGAGTTGGGTTTAATAAGTTAAGCATTTATTTTGTAATACAAGAGTCTCGACATGAATTACCATCCCTAATATGTAGATATATATATATATAAATAGATATATATGATTCGAAGCTCAATATAGCAATAGTGTTAATAGTTAATTAAATACCTCAATTTCATGAGTAGTGATGGTCATGAGTTGAACTTGGGATATTCTTGTATTGGCATAATTGGGATTTAAGTTGAAAGTTGGGAATGAGGAAGAAGAGGATTCTCCTCTGCATCGATGGCTAGAGGTGTCCCCTGATGATGATGAAGCGTGCGACGCGCTACTTGATTCCATTTCCAAGCATAGCTGAACAATTAATGTATAAATTATTATTAAAAATTAGAAGAAAAGTAATCAATATTTTTTAATTAATTGCTTCAATTTAAGTGATGTATTTCTTAAGCACAAAATTACTTGTAGTCAATGTGTTTTGGTGTTCACGATCATACTGATAAGGGCTTTGAAATTCTTGCGATCTATTATAAATTTGTAACTTCAAAGTACTTGATGATTAGTTATAATACTAGCAATTTGCAGTTATGTAATATATAATCAATGGGCTTCTCAAGAGATCAATATGCAGGACAGACGAGCCCTAAACATGTTTGAAAAAATATAAATTATATAGTATTTTATATGATACTCTTTATCCCCTTCAAAAGTTATTTGTTTACACTCCCTGAACCATTTTTTGTATCTTGCACTTGGACCCTGAAGCAAATCTCTGGCTCAGCCCATGTCCACATGTAGTATTATTACATACGCAAAAAATAATAATAAAATACTAAATGTCTCTTAAATTTTTTTAAACGAGCTAATTTTGCTTGATTGGATTTGATTTATGTGGGACTGTTAGGTAACACTTAAAAAAAATATTTTTTTATTTAATTAATTAGAAATTTGAAAATTAAACATAAAATATGTTTGATCACTCTATTTTTATTTATTATTATTTTTAATTTAATTAAAAAAAATTTAAATTTTGAAAATAAAAAATTTTCACTTTCAAATTTATTTTAAACAGTTTTCTATGTTTTCCTTTCATTTTTTTCTTATCTTCTTCAAACCAACACCTCGTATTGTTAAACAAAAAATACAAATAAAAGTTATCAAACACGTTTATTATTTTTTATTTTTAAAAATAAAAAACAAAAATAATTACTAAACATATTTTTATTTTTTTTAAATAAAAAAATAAAAACAAAGTAATATTTCTACTTTTGTGTTTAAAAAATTAAAAAACAAAAATTTTACCCAACCCGGGTGCGTTATTAATTTACAAATTTTAATATTATTTTGTATTTGTTAAACTTTTAAAACCAAACAGAACAGCTGGATCCTAAAAGATTCTAGCTAGTAATCATGACATTTAGCGAAGTTTGTAAGAAATAACAGCAAGAGAAATATGAATGTAATAATGTAGGTTGCGTTTGGTAACATTTTTGTTTTTAAATTTTTTAAACTCAAAAATAAAAATATATTTTTGTTTTATGTTTTTTTATTTTTATAAAATAAAAATGCGTTTGGTAACCATTTTTGTTTTCTGTTTTTTTTTAAATAAAAATAAAAATGTGTGGTGTAACTTTTATTTTTATTTTTTGTTTAAAAAAAAAAAAAAAAAAAACATGTTTGGTAAATATTTTTTTTTGAAATTTTATTTTTTATTTTCATTTTCTAAACTAAAAAATAAAAATATTTTTTGTGACCACTATTTATTATTTTAAAATAAAAAATAAGAAAGTTATAGTAAAAAAAGATTATATTAATAATATTCAAGTAATCTCAAATTTCAAAACTTAATATTTATCCAAGAAAGTTTACATAGTAAAATAAAAAACGTATGTACTGATAATTGTCCAAACTTAAAGTAAAGTATTAAACGAGTCGTAACAATCAACTAATGTCTTTACTCAATCTCACTATCGTCGACTAACTCTCCATATATGATAAGCAATTTCATCACGAACATGAGTCATTTCAAGTATATGAGTTCTAGACATACTGAACTCTACACTATCAGTCAAAGTTTCATCCGTGCTTTGTAAAGTAGTGGCCTGTACTTCAGAATTTTCTTCACCTCCATCAAAATATACATCTGCTTCTGCATTTGTCCTTATAAAATTGTGAATCCCGCAGCAAGCAATGACAATGTACTTTTGTATTCTTAGATCATATGAAGGCATTTGTTTTAGGATTGAAAAGCGAGCCTTCAACACGCCGAAACACCGCTCAATGACATTTCTCAAGGAAGAGTGTCGATAATTGAAGAGCTCTTTTTTGCCTATGGGATTAAGATCTGTGTACTGGCCCAAATGATACCTTTCTCCTCGATATGGTGAAAGAAAACTAGGCATGTTTGTATAGCCAGAATCAACAAGATAATATTTTCCTGATCCAATGATAATTTATGTTAGTTTTTACTTATAGATGTTTAATATAAAATAATGTCAATCAACACAATAAGTTTGATAAATACTTACCTTGGGGCGGCATTGGAAATCCATAATCTGGGTTTGTGGCACATCCTAGAAGAATCCGTGCATCATTAGCTGATCCTTCCCATCCAGGAACAACGTATGTGAACTTCATGTCAAATGAACATACACACATAACGTTCTGAGTTGTATCCACTTTTCGACCTCGATATGGTATTTGTTCATCAATTGGAACATGCGCAGAAATATGAGTCCCATCTATAGCTCCAACACAATTCTAAAATACAAAATAAATTATTAAATTTTTTTATTGAATATTGAAAGAAAGGAAAAAATAATAATTCAAATTTTTGTACCTTAAAAAATGGATAGTATCTTGGATCGAATGGAATTTGTGGAGGAGTTACATCAAATGAAGGTGGAGTAATTAATTCTTTGGATAGACAACATATTGCCTTCAAAACCTTCCTAAAATAATGTGATGTGGTTGAGATGGAGTGTTGAAATCGTTCAGCAACCACACGATGTCGTTCATTATGGCCAATCACAAATAAGAACATAGCCACTTGTTCTTCAACAGACAGATATCGTGAGTTCTTCAATAAAATTTTTTCCTTTAGAACACCACAAAATAATTTGAAGACATCTTTGTTTATTCTGAACAAATCATAACACCTACTCCAATGCCCGTGCAATACTTCCATAACGTATTCATGGCCTGAAAGAGCTGAATTTCTACAAGGTTGCTTAGAAAGATATAATTGATTATATTCCTCGCAAGCAAAATCTCTCCAAACTCATCATCTGAATCGTCCAGTAAATTATCCTTGTTGAACCGAGCAACGTTTAAAGACATTTTATCCTAATAGTAGAAAAAACTTTTAAATTTTACATTCAATATATAAAAATATATAAACACTCAAATTCAAAGTCAAACCATAAAACAAAATAGGCAAAACAAGTCATCTAGTCAATAGCTAAACAAAGTCATCCAGTCAATATCTAACAAGTCATCCAGTCAATAGCTAAACAAAGTCATCCAGTCAATAGCTAATAAAGTCATCCAGTCAATAGCTTAACAAAGTCATCCAGTAAAAAGCTAAACAAAACTAAAGTTAATAGCTAAATAAAGTCATCTTGTTCATAGCTAAACAAAGTCTAAACTTTTTCACTTCAAAGTCAGCAACCAATCTATTCTTCTATGCTCTGGCATCTTTAGAAATAATGATATGGACACCTCGTTCTCAAACTTCTCAATAGCTTTTGCGTATACTTCTCCACTAATTCCATCAATTTGATTAAGAGCTTCAACACTCTCATCCAATAAGTAATGTGATGCAGATGTTGCCATTGATCTCTCTATCAATTCTGTCTTTCGCTTTGCAGTTTCATTATATGTTGCCAGTGCATCTGCCAAAGCTGATGAGAACTTTGCTCTTTTTACTGATCGAGAGTTCGAAGTGGCTGTTGATTTACCTCTTCTTCTGCTACCATCCTCATCAAAACCACTTTCTTCATTCCTAGTAGACGGACTTATCGACGTTGCATCATCATCATTATTATCTCCATCATTAGAAGGACTTCGAGTTGAAGGATGAGCATTGGAACCAGTTGCAGTAGTATCACCAAAGATAGTGCATAATTTCTCATAAAACTTACAACCTTTCTTTCTAAATCTTTTAGCAGACTTGTTAACCTACATCAAATGAAATTATATTGATAAAATATACCAATACCTATCAAAATAAAACAAGCATAAAATCCATTTTAAATCATTTTTACCCGAATAAGTTTATCCCAAACTTCATCTGTCGCACTAACTTCTCCAGTCACTGCATTGTATCCCATACCAGTCTCTTTCAGTAAAGACTTAAAATCCTTATGCTTTTGCTTTAATTGATTGTATTTGTTCATTAGTTGCATATCACTATAATTTCTTTTTGCTCGTGCACAAAGCTCTTCCTTTATATATTTCCATGATTGCTTGGTAAAGGTTGTGGTGTTCTTATTTCCCTTTAAGACTTCTTCTTCCATAAGTTCAATGAAAATTTCTTCATGCTTTTGAGTCCAAACAGATGCCTCATCATTATTCTCAATAATAAGAACTTCATTATCAACACCTACCATCTAGGTAAGACCTACGGATTCAATAAGAATTCTAAATGCAAATACAAGACTATTCCTAAATAAACAACCATTTCAAGAACAATAATAAGAAATTAGATTTATGTCATATATTTGCTATCCAAAAAAAATACCAGAAACTAACCAGATCAAGAACAAACAAGATAAAATATTTAAAATAGACACAACAAAAATAAAAAATCACTCTTAAAAATCATAATATAAACAACATTGCAGAGGCATGTTTAAAACATAATTTAAACATATTAAACTTTCTAAATAGATTTCATTCATAAGCATAATTTTTACACACAGTGAATAAAAGTTTTCAATTGTAATTGTATATATTATTCTAAGTCAACAAAACAAGAATTAGACAAGAAACTGCTTCCAGGTGAGAAAGTGCTCATGAAAACTCGAATTTGTCGAATTTTAGCCATCCTAAGAGAAGTGAATCTAGAATATACATTGAGGGCCAAAGGAAGGTGAAGACTTCAACATTGATATGGTAAAAGCCTAATATCCACTGCTGCTGCTGCAGCTAGCTGTCACACCCTCTTTACTTATTTATTTATTGTATTCATTTATATCACGCTTTGTTTTTTTCTTCTAAACAGATTATACATACATATTCACACACCCACTCCATTCCATATAGTGGACTATATATATAGACTAGGTTTTGAGTGCATGTCCAGCATTAATTTGGATCTTCTATATTTTTTACTAGTGTCTTTATTTTGTCTAAAATTTCAGCAACAAAATAAGTGCCAGCATTACTATACCCACCAATTATAGCTATATCTATATTTAACAATATTTTTCTACTAATTGTCAATAGATTAACACAAACAAATATATTCAAGTACGTATAACTTAAGAAATTTTTAGTTGTGACTTGTGAGAGGTCCACCAGTACATGCCATTTATGTTTTTTTTATCAAAACTTGAATGAGGGTCAATTTTTTATTGGCTGTTTATGTGATTTTTATGTATACATAACATTTGGCACATAGTTTAACATTTTGAAAAGGGATCTTGGAAATGAAAGTGAAGACTTCAAGATTGATATGGTTAAAGCCTAAAGGTCTCATCTCCTTAAAGTATACATATATTTATCACTTTTTTCAGTTCAAGCAAAAAGCTTTATACCATTCTAAAGAAAAGCAGAGTACAAGGTTGTTTCAGGTACTCATCTCTCTCAATATAATTGCCTAAAGGTCTCAATACATTTGTTTTAAATATAATTGACTAATCTCAGGTTTTCAAGGTGAAAACCACTCAAAATCATTGAGACCCAAATCACTTATCTTTTTCTCTAAAACAGCACTTTTTTAGATCATTCATTCTCATAAAGGGACAAAGTGGTTTTTGAATTTGAAAGTTTTTGGATGTTTTCTCTGTTTTGTTGTTATGCACCTCAAATTACTACTTGCAGAGACCATAACATTTTGTCAATATTCATTTGAAAAAGACTCTGGTCTTTTTGTATTTTATTCTCTTACAATTTGTATTTGTGAAGGTCTCATATATGGATTCTGCATAATTAATCTTCTTTGGTTCTTAGTGCTGTGGTTTCGATTTCTTTTTATTTTTCCGACTGACGATGAAAATTTGCAAATGTAGGTGAATGAAAAGTAAAGTTTCATAGCTAAGGAATAAGCATGATTCTATCAATGATTAAGTACTGTAATCTCATTAATTCAAGTAACAAGGAAGATGATTTCAGATTAGAAGCTGTTCAAAAGAGAAGGTTTTGGTAAGATTCTATCAATGATTAAGTACTTTAATCTCTTTTTTTTTTTTTTTTTGTATGTAACAAAATGTAATATTGCCAAATTTTATAGAAGTCAATACTTAGTAATGACATCTTCAATTGTTTCAGGATAGAAATGAGAACTTTGTTGGGCCCAGTATGCCAAATGAAAACAAGCTTAGAAGGGAAGATGATTCAATGACTGAGAAGCAGATGCATAAAAAGTATATGCACTCTACTACTGAACATGGTTATTTAGGTAGGAATCATTGAAAGGCGAGTGGAACAGATCAAGGACATTGTCATGTTCCTATTTACAGTCGAATTGATTCAGCAAAACAGAAGCACCTTCTTTATAAAAATGCAGTGGCTAAACCTGTAGATAAGGTAGAATTAGGAAAAGGAATTGGTAAAAAGGCGCGTCTCAAAAAAAGGAGAGGCTGCGGTTGCAAAAATATCGATTTTGTCAACTATGATGAGCTCAACAAGATTAATCACAGTACAAAAAGTCAGTAACCAAAATGAAGAAGAAGGAGATGCATACTTGGAAGTTGGTTCCAGTAGAAAGATGCAACTCCAAGTCCAACAATGTCATTTCAGTTAGCTCATGATCGGATGAGCTTTTATGATTATTGGGGAAAGAACACTGAATCCGGTGACCTTTTGAATGATGCAATGGCCAGTGATTCAGGAATGTTGAAGGCTGTTATCAAAGATTTCAAGCCTGTTTTTGAGGGACTAACTTCATTGGTCGATGTGGGCGGCAATACAGGAGTCGTCTGTAAGATTCTCATTGAAGCATTTCCTCACCTGAAATGCTCAGTGCTTGAACTATCACATGTGGATGCTGATTTGCCTAATACTGAAAACTTGAAATTTATTGAGGGTGACATGTTTCAAGAAATCCCTCAAAGCTGATGCAATTCTACTCAAGGTGTTTGTTTGCCATAACATTAATGTTATATATACATATACAGTGCTATTGTTTATTTATTTTTTTGTAAGAATTTCGGTGTATAAAACTATATCTTAACTGTTTTATATATATATATATATATATAGTCTCTTCTACGTGGTTGTAGTGATGATGAAAGCCTGACGATTTTGAAGAATTGTAGAGAAGTTATTCCAAGCAATGGAGGAAAGGTTGTGATTATAGACATTGTAATAGACAACACAACAGATGAACAGGAAGTATTGGAAGCTAAGCTCACTTTTGATTTATTAATTATAGTCTGTCTCCCTGGGAGAGAGAGAAGCCAGAAAGATTGGGAAAAACTCATATTGAAAGCTGGTTTCACTCGCTGTAAAATTACACCCATATTTGGTTTAAAGTCACTAATTGGGGTTTTTCCTTAATTATAATCAAACAAAATCAGTGTTTGTTATGCAACCTTCAAATAAGCATATGATATAACTATTGTGATTGTAATTGAGCACAATAGAATTGTCAATATGCTGAGGCAATTGTGAATCAGAAATTTATTGAAGGGAAGTACCTCAACAGAGATGGAATAAACCAGCAGTCTAACCAGTTATTGGATGCTTTAGAGATTTTGAATTCGAACAAGAATTTGTTTACAAAACTCTTGCAAGATCCCAATTCTTTGTTAGTGAAACAATTCTAAGTCCTAGGAGTGACATCAAGGCTGGCTTTGTTACTGCTAAAATGATATTTTCCCCCTACAGCTATAGCCAAGTGGCCTATGAGAACAGTTGGAGGCATGAAAAAGGACATAAAAGTAGTCATTCAAGTATGCTGAATCAAAACATAGATCAAAACCAGAATCCCATATATAACACAACAATACTCAATCTTTCAAACCCCAGATCAAAACTCTACCTTAAATTCCTAATCCTGATTCATAAATAAATAAAAGAAAAATAAAAGAAGAAAGAGATAGTTGGGCATACTTGTTGTGTGATCCAACGACAAGAGCCAAATCCTTTAGAACAAGTCCCTTGTCCTATTGGAACAAGCAAAAGGTTTCAGAACAAGTCAGAGAGTTTTAATACTAGAGTACAACATTGTATATTATAAATTAACAAAGCATTATGAACCCATCAATTTAATCAAGTACATCACACGGTACAATGCAGTGCAAGGAAACATATCAGACAAGAGATGTCAAAAACCAGATGAGAAGGCAATTGAAAAAAAGAAAAATGAGGTTAAGAAGAAGAAGCATGCACATAAGAGTGATAGCCTTCAACAGTGATGGAGAAGAAGCACCATGTAACTGAGCAGAGTGTGGTGAGAACCAAGACAAAGGCCAAATTCAAACAAGCAGGCAAAGAAAATGGAAATCATCGATTGATTTCTGATCAGAGAAGAAATCCAAATATACCCATCACATAAACAAAAATAAATCAAAAAAATTCTGGCAAAAATCAAATAACGTGAGAAAGTGAGAGAAAGAGTAATGGAGAAGAGAGTGAGAACTCACATGTGGAAGAGAGGAGGTCATGGAGGGCAAGAATAGCCATGGAGGAGGCTGAACATTGAGGAGGTTGAACCCTAATCGTGAAAAAATGAGAAAGAACCATCTGAAAAAAAATTTAAAATTTTTTAAAAGTGATAAAATGTTGTTTTCAAAATTTTATAAATTTTTAAAATTTTTAAAAAATAAAAGTAAAAATATTTTACCGAACGTGTTTCTTATTTTTGTTTAAATAGAAAATTGTTTAAAAAATGTTTACCAAACAGGCCCGTAGTAAATAACATTGCATTGCATACATGGTTATTCGTAAAGGAAAATACAGACGTGTAATAATAGTAAAACTGTTGTCACTAAGAAACGAAATGAAAGTACAAAAAACATGTTTACCATTGTATATATATAAATAACAATTTAATTGTTTATTATATGGGAATATATGGTGTTAGTATTAAGATATATAACTTACTACACTGACAATATTGTTGTAGATTCTAATTGTAAAATCTAAAAGCACTCCCAATTGTGAGATATATTACCCCCAAATTGAAAAGAAATAGCAAAAACTAAGTAAAAAGAGGCATATAGATGATTCATTTTACAAATATTTTTAGATAGATCTATAATACAAAATTATATCTAATATTTATTATTCATCATTCAAAATAATATTTTATTAATTTTTCACTTCTACACAACATATTAAGTATTATGAAGTCAATTAAATGAACCTATTTATGTTAAAAAAAATTGTAATTTTTTTAGATTAATTGATATTTTAATTCATCTTATAAATTTAGATAAATTTAAATTATAATATAATTATGTGATATTATATATATAGTTAGATATTGTAAATATTAAAAGATATTTGGATATTATTAATAGTTATAGAAAATATTTGAAATGAAATATAGTATTTAAATAATAGAGAGACAAAATAGAGAAGCTCTTGCATGTAATATAATATAAAACTTAGTATATATTTTAATACTCTAAGTTTCTATGGGATTTAGAGAGAACTAGCTAACTAGCTTGGAGGCACATACATGATCGATATATAATTAAATATATATTTTTTATATAAGAAATGAAGACAAAACATATCATCACCTGAAAAAGCCTGCTCTCAAGAGATACAACACGATCAATCAAAGACCCCTTAAACAGAGTTCCCTTTAACGCCATCTCCATTGGTATACAACCATTATTTCTTTCCATTACTCCTCCAGAAAATCCAATATTATTAATATTATGGTTATTATTATTACTGTTGCTGCTTCTACTTTCCGATCCTTCAAACATTGTTTTCCTTTCCAAATATTTTATCTAATCATAAAACAAATTCATGTATACATTTTTTCCATTACAAAAGTGAAATTATCAAACATATTAGATTAAAGATAACAAAAATTATATACTCACAAGGAAACCTAAACGATCCAACCTTGAAAGGAGAGGGTTCGACGAATTAACGACCAGAAAAAAAAAAGTCCAATTATTTAGATTTTGAAGTATTGGTATATATATATATATATACTAGATATAAGCAACATGTAATATACACGTTTGCTTAGTTTTATTTATAGAATTTATTAATTATTTTTATTAAATTTATATTAATGTCATATAAATTTCAAATAAATATCATATTTTAATTAAATAATTTATTTATTTTTGTTTAAGTTTATGTTTGTTCTAGTTTTTGAATTTAGAAGTGACAATTATATATTGTATGTTTAATATAATATTAAATATTATACATGTATTTTAAATTTAAGTTTCTTGCTAGTTTTTAAAAAAAAAATCAATTTGTTACTAATTGATATTATATTATATATCTAGATACAAACAACGTGCAATATGCAAGTTTGCTTAGTTTTATTTATAGAATTTATTAATTATTTTTATCAAATTTAATTAAATAATTTATTTATTTTTGTTGAAGTTTATGTTTGTTCTAGTTTTTGAATTTGGAAGTGAGAACAATAGATTACATTATATATTTAATGTAATATTAAATATTATGCGTGGATTTTAAATTTAAGTTTCTTGCTAGTTTTTTTTTTAAAAAACAATTTGTTGCTAATTCACAGTAAATTATATTACATGTTTAATATAATATTATTATAATAAGTGAGTTTAAGTTTAATTAAATTTTATTGAAGTTATAAAATATATGATTTTATTATTTTTAAATAATTATCATTAAAAAATATCTCAAAAATATCATATTTAATTTATTTAATTATTTATTATTTTAAAATAATTATCATTGTAAAATATCTAAAAAAATATCATATTTTAATTTGTTTAATTGTATATTATTTTTAAATAATTATCATTGTAAAACATCTAAAAAATATCATACTTTAATTTTTTTTAATTTAAGTTTAAGTGTTTAAATATAAGAATATTCTGTTAAACATAAGAATATTCCGTTAAACTTAACCTTTAAAAAATAAAAAACCATTAAAACCAAGAATTTCTGTTATCTACACACTTATTATATATAGAGATATATATATGGTTTTGTAGAGGTTTGGAATTAGAACGGAGTTAACGGTTACGTATTATAAAGTTCCAACGTTAGGTTGATTAAGTCCACTAATCATACGCTAGTCTGTTACCATACGTGGCTGATAAGTATGGGTCTGTGTGGGTAAAAGTTGTTTTGGAGGCCCAGAGTTTATGTGATTGTGCCCAGAGTTTTGGAGCCCATTGATCTCAACTCAATTTAATTAGTCTCTATTAGCTGGGTGCAGACGAGTCAGCTTTTAGGTTCATCGGGTTCTGATTTTGTGAATTTTGGGTGGGAAAATGGCGCACCGAATTTGCTCGAATTTTTTTCGGATTTTAGGTGATTTTCGAGTTTCGGGTTTATGTGGGATCGGATTGGGTGAGTGGGTTTCGAGTGAGGTTGGGTTGTTAATAGGTTTTTGCCCTTTTGTGGGCCTTCGTAAGAGTTTTTCAAAAATATTAATTTTTTTGTGATTTAAATGATTAAATGCATGATTATGTGATAAGCATCACTACAACAATTATGCCCATATATTACATTAAAATATAGCATATTTTAAAAAAAGCTATTGTTTGACCCGACTAAAAATTTTAGGCGGTAAATTATACTTAGGCGCCAAATGAAAGACAAAAGCAAAAAATCCCTAATAACCCTACGCCTCCTCTGTTTCTCTCTCATGCTCTATCTTTCTCTCTCAGAACTCTCTCGTTCAATCTTTCTTTCTTTCTCTCTGCCTCCCTGACTCGTGGGTCTACGGCGTGGCTCGCTCGTGGGTGCAACGGTGCTTGCGGCGGTGGGTCTATGACGTGGGTGCGGCGATGCTTGAGCTCACGATCTCCGAGTAATATATATGTGCTCTTTTGGTGGCTGACCTTGCCATTTGTGGTGGACGCAGTCTTCGTATGAGGGTATTAATTTTTTACAGTGTTTAATTTTCATATGTTGTTTACCACATCAAATGTTTGTTCTTGAATCTAGGTATATCTTCTTTTTGAATCTTGTTATTATCTGTGGATTTCTTGAATCTGAGTATTGTATATTGAGTAAGAAAATGTTATGCTCAATATTATTTGCCAGGCCACCTGTTCCGGACGTGGGTAATAATGCTATGATGGATGATTGGGTCAAGCAGTTTGAGGAGCTTGCTGGCTCTCAGGTACTTCTCTATTTCAATCATTTGGGTGTTGAAATTATTTTGTGATGAAATTATTTGAAAGTGTTTGTACGTTGAATTGTTGATGTTGCATTCAAGGTTTATTGATGTGTTTGTTTTTGTTGCAGGAAAAGTTGGCATATTTTAGAATAAAAGAGCTTAAGGATGTTCTCACTCACTTAGGTCTTTCAAAGCAGGGGAAGAAGCAGGTGAGATGCTAAAGAAATTGTTTGTGCTGGGTGTTGCCTGCATGTGGATTTGGCAATTTATCACACTTTGGCTTCAACGTTTAAAAATTACATGTTGCTCCTTTTTTTGTTGATTAGGAGTAGCACTTTTTGTTTTTTGGTATGCATAATCCAATAACTTCGTTGTGATGTTGGCTTTGTAAAGGTTTTACTGAGAAGGTGCTAGCTAGTTTAATTGGTAGTTGTTAGTCATTTGGTTTCATGTCGCAGAACATCAGGTCAAATTTTGCCTTTCTCATGGGAAGGGATTATGGGCAAGGGAGAGGGTTACCTCCTGTTGTGTAATCCACTAGTAAGAGAAAAGGTTGTACTGGTATTATTTTTTTTTTGGTTATTCAGTTAATACAGAATTCATACACAATTGATTTTTGTATTGGTGTGTATTCTCCTCAATAAATCTTAATTTTTTCTTATTTATCTGCCTCTCCCGCAATTATGGGAGAAAGGAAAACAGTGTGACAGTGTAGTGCACCAATTTTTTTTTTTTTGATTATTTAAATTTTGTGATTTATTTGATTTAAATGTTAATTGTGATGAATTGTTTTATTTAAGTGTTGTTATTTTATTTGGTTGATTATTTGTTTTATTTGATTGTTTATTATTTTATTAAATTGTTAGAATTGTTTGGTTAATTAATTTTAATAAGTGAATAATTGTGTAACATGTTATTTTACTATTAGTGTTACATTTTAATTAAGTGTGACAAATGAGGTAATTATGTGAGCTATGGTGGAATGCACTAAGGTGCATGATAGATAGTAATGCACCCTAGTGATTTAGTGTGTGCTAGTGCATGGTAGCATGGTGCACATGTGTAGATTTTTCTACACATTTTATACTTCCTTATTTTAGATTTTATTGGGTTAATTTATTTATAAAAAAAAAAAGAGGAAAAGAAAAGGGAAATAGGGTGTTTGGGCGTGTGACCTAGTGGGAAAGGAAGGATTTCCTTAAAATGATAAAAATCAAAAATTGAAGACCATAATTATTTTGGGGATAGGCATGATCATTTTGTTCCTTTATGCCTTTTTAAAATAAAGAGGAATTAAGAGAAAATAAATGGGAAATGGAAACTTACCTTATTGTGTTAGGGGAGACTTTATGGGAGGATTTTTGATAAAAGGGTTATGAAAGGAGAGAAGAGCCATTGCTCTTGTGTGTGGCTGCCGTGACCTAGAGAGAGAGAGAGAGAGTGGCGTGTAGAGAGAGAGAGAGAGAGGAAGAAAGAAAGAAAGGAAGAAGGAAGGAGAAGGCTTGAACAAGGGTGTGGAGTTTGGGTATTGATCTTTTGTGTTCTTGATTTTACAATCAAGAGAGGTAATGGCCTTTTCTTAGCCCTTATATTTGTTTTTGATGGGTTGTCTATGAGGTTTTGTTAATAATGCTAATGGTTGATTTTGGTAGGATTGATGTATAGGATTTGGATATTGTGAGAGTATGATTTGTGTTAAAGGGTTGTGATGTTGATTTTGCTATGCATAAAAAAATTGTGATAATCTATGAGTGCATGTTTGGTGATTTCGGCCTAGGTACACCCAAGGGTGTTCTTGATATGTTGTGTGATTTACAATATATTAGATCCATGTTTTAGGACCTATGTTATATGGGTAAGAGAATAAGTGGCAATCTTGATATCTTGATCATGAAATTTTGTTAGATGCATGTTATATTTTGAATGATTAAATTATAAGATGCATGAAAATAATGATAGAAACATGTTAGGTTAATATAAGGCATATGTGAATATGGTGCTTATAAATTACTATATGTTATTTTATTGATAGTGTTTTGTTGGTTTTCATGGAATTGCAACAAATGGTTTTTAAAAGGATTCATGTGAATATGTTAGTGATATTAGAATCGTGCATATTATAAGAGTATAATGAGATTTTAAGCATGTATGATTTTATGTAATTTTTGAGACAAAAATTGAGTTTTATAAAGAATTAAGCTTGTTGTGTTTTTGTAAATAATTGGGTAAAAGTTGCTAAAAAGATGAGTTGCATGCATAAATAATGTTCTTGATAAATATGTTAATTTTTATGAAATTAAAAGAGGATTTTAAGTCTCATGTTATGATATTTTACTCAATTAATTTCCACTACTAGAAATATAGGCTTTTACTTCATTTTTTACACATAGAATATAAAAAAACTGAAGTAAAAGCCTTTCAATGGGTTTTTACTTCGCTTTTAGGAATGGTAGTACATAAAAAAAAAGGCTATTACTTCGGTTTCTTAAAAAAACGAAGTTAAAATAGAAAATAGACAATGGCCATGTTTGGTTTGCACACTAAATCGGGGCTTTTTACTTCGGTTTTTATGAAAAAACCGAAGTGAAAAGTGGAGCAACCAAACGCGGCCCTGAAGGCTTTTACTTCAGTTCTTATACAAAAACCGAAGTAGAAAGTATCCCTTCTACTTCGGTTTTTGTATAAGAACCGAAGTGAAAGAGTTTTAATACCCTTAATATATAGCTCCCATGGCTCATTCGTCTCTCTGAAGCAAAAATCCCAAACGCCAAACCCATAAAACCTCCATTGTTGTCGTACTCCCATGAGGGTTTCACAAAATATACCATTTTTTATGTTTTTTTTACTATTTGAAACCATTTTTCTTACTTAAAAACAGAAATATTAGTTCCATTTTTATTTTTGAGGAAGAAAATAAAGACTTTGGGTGGGTATTTTTAGGGTTCGAAAATGGGTATTGTTATTGGACTTTGGCTGGTTTTCTTACATTAAAATAAGTTCTTGAGCTTCAAAAAAGGTATGAATCACTAAATCTTTGTTTGTATGATTTTTTTTTTATTTTCAATAATATTTTCAGATTTTTTTCTTATAGATATAATGTGTTTATTATATATAGGTTTTAGAGTTGCTAATATTGATTTAGAGGTTATTTTGAGCATCAAAGAAGGTTTGTTACCTTAAAACTTTGTTTGTGTTAATTTTTTTATATTATTTCGAATTTAATACTTGTTTTTTAGTATATTTGTGTTATATTTTTTTTATTTTGTTATTTTATATAATTTTATTAATTATATATATATATATTAGTAAAATTTAAAAATTGTTGTGACTTGCTATTTAAATTTCTAAACATAGCTTCAATAAGTAATGTTGTTGCCAATGTTATAACTTGAAATGTTTGGATTATTAGTGACATTTGTTTTTTGTTTTCTATAACTAGCTAGCTTGATATGTTGTTTGATGATTATGTAGCTAGTTTAATTAATTATGTAATTGATTTTTATTTATTTTTGTTTAAGCTTTTTAGTAGGGTTGTTGATTTAGTTGCCAATTCGGTATTGATTTTGGGTGACTTCAAGAGTAATATTGGAGGTGAGTAATCTTTAAATTTTATTTATTACTATTGCAATATTTATTTATAAAATTAGAGTTAAATCTTGCATGTTTTACTTTAGTGAAGTAGGTTCTGGGAAATTTGTTGTTGGCGGTGATATAAGGATGGAATTATGTATGTTGATTTTGTGTTTGTTTGTGTTGAATTTATATATAATTATAAAATTGGGATATGCTACAAAAACAAAGGAAACTCTGCCAATTTTTTATAGATTTTATTAATTGTTTTTCTTTTTCAATTTGTACACTATGTCGATATATTTTGTGTGTTATTTACAGATTTTAAAATTTTTGGAGATGTTAAAATGCAGTTGTTATGCTGCCGAAATTTTGTTAGACTTAGGAAAATTTAATAATTAAACTTCAATTATGTTTGATGTCCTAGAAAAAAGAACTAGGAGTGGAAGATGTAGATGGATATGAAATTTGGATCAGAGCACGAGAAACGAAGAAGACTCTTGTCGAAGATAATTTGGACAAAAAAATTGAAGAAAGAGATGTGAGTGTTTTAAAGCAAAGTAAGAAATTTTTTTAAGTGTTGTTACAAGTTACTAATTTAATCTATCATTGGTTTGTTTCGTAGAATGAACTAAATGACAAAGTTACTAGTAGTCAAATTGTTGCAAAGGATCGGGAGGACATCTTGCCAATCCAACAAGAATAGTTAAGCCGATTGATGACTTAAATTTATTAGTAAGACTATTTTGTTTATACACACCTTTAGTTTTATGTGAATGTATATATAAATGTTTATGTTATTTTACTTAATTACAATTATGTGAATGTATATATGAATGATTATGTTATTCTACTTAACAATTATGTGAATGTATAAATATTTGATTTTATAAGAATTTTAATTCTAAGTGTATAAATTTTGTGATTTTTATTTCTGTTATAAATTAAATGAAAATAAACCAATTCCAATTGTAAAAATATATATAACTATAAATTCATATAATTAGACTATTTAAAATAATTAGGGCAAAAAAAAAAAAAAGAAAAAAAATAGAATTGGGTCATTTAAAAATAATTAGAAATAATTATTAAAAAAAAAATGGGGTGGGGGGGGGGGGAAGGGGGGGGGTTTCTACTTCGGTTATTATGTAAAAAGCGAAGTAGAAAGTGGGGTTTCTACTTCGGTTTTTACATAATAACCGAAGTAGAAAGTGGGGATTCTACTTCGGTTATTATGTAAAAAGCGAAGTAGAAAGTGGGGTTTCTACTTCTGTTTTTACATAATAACCGAAGTAGAAAGTGCCCAACAAGGAAGCATACCCCACTTTCTACTTCGGTTATTATGTAAAAACCGAAGTAGAATCCCCACTTTCTACTTCGGTTTTTACATAATAACCGAAGTAGAAAGCCTATTTTTCACTTCGGTTTTTAACTACTTTTTACTTCGCTCCGAACTACTGTGGTTGCGAATTTTAGCGAAAACCGAAGTAAATCCAGCTTAAAAACCGAAGTAAAAGCCCTTTTTTCTTGTTGTGTTCCTACAAAATTTTTATTGAATTTTGGGAAAATATGGGTTTATAAACTTGAATATGGTGATTTTTAATGATAATAATAGTTGCTGGAATTTTGTAATAAAATATGAAGTAAGTTTCACTAAAAATGAATTTGATTAATTTTTGGAATAAATTATTTTTCCTAAGTTATGGTAATATTGAAAAATGATATTTTTAATGGAATGAATGCATATTTTGATAAGTAATGATTTTTCATTTATTTTGATTAAGAAATATATTTAGACTCTATTTATTTGTGATTTTTTAATAGAATAATTAGTGGCTGAAAGTTGTTTTAAAAAGGTTAACAATTGTTATTAAATTGTCACATATGGATTTTTGCTACTTAAAAACTAAGTCTTAAGTAATTTAAATCAAAATGTATTATTCCACACTTAAAATATATGTTTCACATCATTTTTGTAACACAATGATAAAATATATTTTTCTAAAGAAACATATTAAAATAGGTATTTTAATTAAATCCAAGCTTGTTGGGTAATTCTTGGTAAATTAATATTTATTTAATGAAAATGTCACATATTTTATTTTGAGCTAAAATAAAATAAATTTATAAAAATAAAATAAAGTTTTTGAGAAATTTAATCAACTTAGAAGTTTTAAGAAAATAAAGCGTGTAATATGTCTATTGATTTTAAAATAATAAAAGAAATGTAGAATTATCGTTTTTGAAATCGTCTTTATTACGCAATGTTCCCACGTATGCATGTTACATGCAAATCAACTTTTACGTCCAAAATCATGATTATTATTCAACTATGTGATTTTTATAAAACAATCATGCTAGTAAAATGGGTAGAACGAGCATTATTCTTTTTGGCGATAATTGCATGCTTAGTGTAACTGTTATCATGAGTGCATGGCCCATGCACACATGAGTTGTATGGAAGGGCAAAATAGTAATTTTATGAACCTAAGAAACGTTATTTTGATTATGATATAGGCTCGTTGAAAGATTGTGAAATTCTTAGCTTGGACCTGAGGTAAGGAAGTTAGATAGATTTTATGATTTTATGCTATGAATGGTAAGGCTGTTATATGAATGCACTGTTATGAAATTATGAATGCCTTAATGTGATGATCTGTTGAATGTGATATGTGTATGGATGTTAGATACATCAAACAGATTTCGATGTCAGATACATCGAACGAGTTACTAAGGACATTGAGACGTGACTCCTAGGGCGGACGCGCTGAGGTTATTCAAGGACCAGTGATCTCCTGTTTACCTCATAGGGTGACATGGACAACTAGCGTTCCATGCTCATCATGTATGCTGTATGTTTGTGATATGATGATATGTCACATTTATGTTATGATATGATGATATGTCACATTTATGTTATGATATGATGATATGTCACATTTATGTTGTGATATGATGATATGTCACATTTATGTTATGATATGATGATATGACACATTTATGTTATGATATGATGATATGACACATTTATGTTATGATATGATGAAACGTTACGTTTATGTTATGATGTGATGAAATGTTACGATTATGTTATGATATACCATGATGTTTTAGATGAACGTTAGTGTTTGGTTGTTTGTTGTTTTCTTACTACTTCCTTACTGGGCTTCTAGCTCACCCCCCTTACTTTCCTTCCAGGTAGCAAATAGGTTTTCTCTATGGCACGCGTGGTGACGTGAGGAGTTATTTCATCATGGGGTGTATGGCGTGGGGCAATCTTATGGACGATAAAACGATCAACGTAGAACGCCATTTAAATTATGTTTTGTTTTTAAGAGACTTTCCTAAAATTATCAGTGGGACTCTGTATTTAAATTATTTGGTTTTTCTTTGAACTTTGCATAAAAACCTATGTTTTATTTTAAACTTATGGCGCCAACTTGCATGATTTTAAATAAGTCCCCCTGAGACTTTAATAATGGATGGTATTCTTTTATAAATCATGTTATGCAAATGTTTTGTAAGTATTAGTCTAGGGCGTTCTTTACAAATGGTATCAGAGACAGGTCGTCCATGTTTTCCAAGGAGCCCCCCCCATACACGCTAAAGATGGGAAAATCTCACTTCACCGCATTGTAAGTATTTGTTTATGTGTTATTGCTTGTTTCTATTTTATTTAATGTTTCTATTTGTTAACTGCTATAGTAAATATGCCTCCTGTGTTAAGAACAACAAAGAGACAATTGATTAAGGAGATCCATGCAATTCCTAAAGTTGAGCTTGACGAAGACTACTACGATTGGAAGGTAGCGGTCTTAAAGACGACGAAGGAGGTTTGCGAACGTATACAAAGAATGATGAATAAGAGAGGAGCCTTGCTTTGGCCCATAGAACAATACTGGGTAATGAGTGAGGCATTGTCAATGTACCCAGAGGCTCTTTTACAGTTAAATCAATCATGGAATAACGTTGTGATAGATGACATGGAGTTTAGCACTATGGAGTTTACGATTCGCGACTTTTTGGTAAGTTACGAGCTAGATCATCAGGAGCTGGTATTAGTAATGACGGATGATGGCGAAATAGAGGAGCGTTTAGAGTCGATATATGACGTGGAAGAAGTACTGCGTGCTATACCGCGTCCGACCCCGAGGATGGAGATTATGGCAAGCGCGCCTGACTATTACCACATACCGGAGGACATATTCAACTATGATTCAGGGGACGAGTCCACCATCGAGGACTAGAGTCCACTTCGTGATCGTCGCATGGGGATGCCAATAAATAAGATGGATTAGTAATAATTTCCTAAGACTTTAAGGAAACATGTTTTGGTTAATTAAACACTTTTGGGATTGTTTAATTTTGAAATATTTAAAACATTTTTAATGCTATGGATATTTTATTTCAAATTTATTGGTGTGATGTGAATGCATGATTTACGAATATCCATCGGTATGCAAGTTCCTTCCTTACGATTTTTCCTGTGATTGCCTTAGAACTTCATCATGTCAACCAGAGGAAGAGGAGGAAGGGGAAGAGGTAGAGGCAGAGGAAAAGGTGCCTCCACAAGGTCTGAAACTACGGCCATCCCTGATGTTGAAGTGCCAACTGTTCAACCTGCAGCTCCAGCAGCGCCAACTGTGGACCTAGCTGCAGAGGTGGCAAGGTTAAGAGAAGAGTTGAGACTAAGAGATGAGGAGCTAGCGCAAGCTAGACAAGCACCACAGACATCTCAAACGCACCCTATACCTCAAGTACCAGTGGCACAACCGCAGCAGCCAGTACCACCACCTGCACCACAACCTGTAGCCTATGGGTTTGAACCAGTATATGAACGCTTCAGGAAACAAGCCCCACCGACGTTTGAAGGGAAAGCTGATCCAATGGTGGCAGAAGAATGGTTAAGGTCTGTTGAGGCTATTTTTGATCATATGGAGTTAGATGATCGCCAAAGGGTTTCCTGCGCAGCTTATCTACTTAAGATGGATGCACGTATTTGGTGGGACGTGACTAAACAGACCCATGATCCAAATACCATGACTTGGGCGCAGTTTGTCCAGGCATTCAGTAAGAAGTATTATAGTCCAGCAGTGCTAGCAACTAAGGTTGATGAATTTATAACTCTGGTTCAAGGGAGCCTTTCGGTCACCGACTACGCACAGAAGTTCGATCGATTGGCCAAGTTTGCCCCTGAAGTGGTGCCGACTGATGCAATGCGAGTTCAGAGGTTTGTAAAGGGACTCAAACCGATGATAGCAAGGGATGCGAGTTCTAAATTGTGGGCAAAGAAGAATGCTGTGGGGAAGGAACAGGTGGCACAGCTTGTAGATGACATATATTGGTTTGTCTTATATCTTGCGCTATCTGATTCATAAAGTCACTGGATTCTACTCTTTTTGCTACTGTCTATTTTTTTTCCCTTAGAAAATACATTTTCCTGTTTCTCAGAAAAATGCAAGGGATGGAGGTAAGTATTCCGTCATTGTTCTTACTGGCCTTTGTTTGTGTGGTTTTAAATACAATAATTTTCTACTACTTGGTCTATGTGAATGCTTTTTCAATTTTAAATATTTGCTTTGCGAACATATATTAATCTCTCAGGATTTCAAGTTTTACTATGAGGTTGTTGTCACATTCTCCTTAAAATCATTTTGAAAGAAATTGATAAGGTTCCTTAGTTACATGATTTGGCCAAGTCAAAGTATTTGATGGCCTCAATTATTGCGTCAATATAAGCTTTGGCTTGAATCAGGAAGCTCAAAAATGCATCACATGTCATATGCTGTGATTTTAATTTCTGTTTTTAACATACACATCATCTATTAGGCTTGTCCAGCAGCAGCTGGTGCTGAGCTATCTTGTTTGTTGTTTTTCTATTATTACCTCTTATGTTAGATTGACAACAATAACCTCTAAGTGTGTACTATATTCTGACAATTTTTAATCTAGGCTATTAGGGATTTTAACTTGCTCAAGTGTTGCAAGTTATTGTTTGTTATTTGTTTCATATTTAAGAGTTTTATGGCTTTTACATCTGAAAGATGCATGATTTGCTTCTAAATGTTGTAGTTCATGGAGCTTTAAGGTGCTTGGCTCTTCTCTCTGATGACTTGGACGATAAAGTGATGCCCACATTAGTACCTGTTTTGTTCCCATGCTTGCTTACTATTGTTTCATCCACTCAGGTTTGTTTGTGTTATATTTTGGTTCCCATTTTGGCAGCTCTTTAGAATCCTATATTGAGTGTATTTTGATGTTTTTTAATTTTAATTTTATTTTATTTTTTAAGGGGTGTTATTTAAGGAAATCTGAAATAAGCATAAATAGTCAATTATGCTTTTGAGTTCACATTATTATTTGCACATGTGCATAACAATGTTAATTTTGAGTCATTTGCTTTATTGAACAAATGAGTGAGGTAAAGAGGCCAAATGAGTGAGAATTTTATGTCAAAACTTTGCGAGGAATTTGATGGTTCAAGTAAAAGTTTAAATTGCTTACCAAATGACTGAATCGTACTTGCATTTTTGTCTGTTTGCAATCTCTGGGTATCTTATTTATTTCTTTAGCTAAAGGTGGGTAATATGCATAGTGATTAGTAGTTGTCTCAGAAGCTTAATCTATTAGAAAGTGAGCAAAGTTAAGTCTATACTCCGACACAACACTCCCTTTTCTTGTGTGAGCTGAACAGTAGGTAAATTCATTTGAAATATTAATTGGCAATACTCAACAATCAATATATTACGATATGCTCTAGAAAGATTTGAAAGCTAAATGCATGGGGTAATTCCTTAAAGATTAATTTATGGGTTTGATTTTCATTTATGTTGTCCATGTTATTTTTTTATTTGTTTAAAGATGATGGCTATTCTGTGCTAATCATCAATTTTCTTAAGAAAAAATCATGATTTACAACGAGTATTTACATGATTTTGTTATGTAGAAATGAAAATGAATTTTTATGCTCATGAATTTTTTTTCCCTGTGCTCTCTGATTTTTTTCCTTTAAAAGATTATCATAGATTGTGCTAGAGTTAATGAACTATTATTTGGTGGCTTGCATAAATAGTTTCCATTATTTGTGGGCAGAAGGCTCCATTTTTTTTTTTGCAATTGTCATTGAACATTATAGTGTTGACATGCTAGTGGTATTCATTGTTAAAGTTTTGTTCTTTACATTCTTAGTTTCTGGTTGATAGAAGGAAAACCATATTACACTGAGTTCCACTTTATCTTCTATTGTATGGTTTGTTTGTGCAGGTGTATGACAAATATTTACGTGCAAAAGCTCTTTCATGCAGAGGTCCAGGATTTTGTCCAGAATACATTGGCTACTATGTTGAGGACTACCTTTAAGAAGAAGAAGGATCTCTCTAGGTGGGATTTTACTTTGGTTTTAGTTATTTAAATGGTTAACATATTTGTTATTTACTCTGATTGACTCAATTGGACATTCCATCTAAAAAGTTGATGCTACCCTGATATACACTATGCCTAGAATCATTACACTAGTAAGACACAACAAATTTCCAAATGAAAATATTTCCTTTCCTGAATTTCAAGGCTAATTCATTTAATATCCTATTATGTATATTAGTTGTATTACGAGTAGGATGTTCCAAAAAACATATATGTTGATTTGATTGCTAATTTTCAGGATTCTTTCTGATATGCGGACCCTTTCAGCAGATTGGATGGAAAACACAAGCAAGTCTGAATCTGAGATGCATTCTCTGCAGCATGGAGGGGAAGAAAGCAAAGGAAATGTATTTTTCCCTAGGCCTGTTGCACCAACTGCTTCTCAGGTTTCTTTTCTCTCACTTTTAATTAATGTATCTATTTTTGTGTGTTTTAATTCTTTGATGTTAGCTCAGTTTCTATTATCAAAATAATTGTAAAAACCTATGTTTGAGATGAATTGGACTAAAGGAAACACTTTATGATGAATTGGTTCAAATTTTTTCACTTAACTATTAGGGCAATATCTTTGTACACCTTCTTCTGTTTGTATTATTCTTGTCAGTAATAATACAAGTTGTGGTCCTTTGTTTCTAAAAAAACTACTAGGGCAATATGATGTCCGTGTTCGCATATGTTTACATGTTCGTGTTCAAATTTTTGAGATCTGCCCCAGGCCATAACACCTCATTACATCCAGATTCTTTGGTCATTTGTAGAAACCATGAATTTTAGCCACTTGATTTTAATTGAGTAAATTTGAGAACTATGAGAAACTTGGTTGGAGGTATACAACCAGTACTTTTTTGAAATATTGTACATAATCCTCCTCTCTTTCTGCAGGTATGTTGTTGGACAGTACCCGAGGTTTCTAAGAGCTCACTGGAAGTTCCTAAAAACTGTTGTGAACAAATTGTTTGAGTTCATGCATGAGACACATCCTGGTGTTCAGGTTTTTGTTCTGTTGTTGTTTTCTTGTCTCATTAACAGTTGCAAAACATTTGCTTGAACTCTTATTTATTATAGTGTCACTAAGTGTTTTTATTTGTTATAGCTAGCTTATTAAGTATATTATAAGTGTGATCTGAAGCTCTACTCTCTTAAAGTTAAACTATGATTATTTGCATATCAGTTTTTGCAATTGTATTTCATTTGCATATTTTAGGTTCTTGATCACAGAAGTGAAAAAAATGAAATTAGATTTAAATTTTGCATGTTTTGTAAATTTGTTCTTCTATTTTATTACTTATTTTTTTGCCTGAAATACTATGTTTTGCACACTACCTTTATGTCTTTTTTTGTAATGATGAAATGGAGATCATTGGCACTTGTCTAATTGAGGATACAACCAAATTGGATTGTGAGAATTTGGCCATTTGATAATTGAAAATTCGCTTCCATATGCAGGCAATTTATTCATTCATTTAAGGTTGAATATATAAGAGTTTTCTCCTAATTAATTGCTTATAAAGATATATTCTGATAGCATACTATCAACATTATTACAAATGAGAAAATTAATAACTGATCACAGCTGTAAAATACGACTGTAATATCACCTAGAATCAATGATAATTTAAACATTAAGTAATAGCAAAGTTTTATGCAAAATGTATTGTGTAGAAATATTATTGTCCTCTCTATTTTACATTTCTGAATTGCATTTCAAAAGTTCTCTACATTTATTTTTCCTTCTTTGCATAATGGTTCTTAGATGGTTTTAAATTTTTTCCTTTTCAAGGTTGGCGCTAATCATTTTTTAGGGGGGGCATGATTTCTATTATTCCTCTTTAATGGGGAATGCCTATGCTGCCTAATTAAATGCTTATTTATTTATTTTTAAATTTTAATTAGTCTATTTCATGGTTTTGCTTCTTAGCTGTTTTGAGGGCACATTGGTTTTTAAAGTCAGTCGATTCGGTGCCGGCTACTTTATTGGCTGCGATCAACACCCAAAATGCAAGTAAGTTCGGAGCATTTTATACTGCCTGATAATATGTTGTCTTTGGCTCCTTTGTGTGCATAGGTTTCGGGGGACAACTTACTGTATTCAGCTAACTGTTTTGTATGCCATTAGTTGCTTGCTTTACGCTTGTGGTATGTATTCTCCAGTCACACGAAGAAGTTAGTTATTTAAATAAACCTTTGGACTGGATTTCAGTAGAAATGACTGGACAGGAATATTTTTAGTCTTATACAGTGTCTGGTGCACTTTGATAAATTTTAGTATATAGATTAGTATGTTTTCTTTAAAAAATTAGTAATAGCTATGAGGTTAATTTGAAACTTACAAGTTGTCAAAATCATATCGTCAAAAGAAGAATAAAATGATAAAACAAACAATAAGATGAAAGGAAGATTACATAACGAGTAAAGCTGGTTAAGGAAGGAAACACTAAACATTGTTAAATCCACTTCACTAAGAAACAAAAGAATTACAAGAGTTTATATATAGCTTCAGCCGCTTAGCTGAGTCCTACAAAGTAGGAATTCATAAAAAGAGGTAGAACTAAACAACTTGATCCTTAAACTAAAATTGGATAAGCTCTTAATCAAAATCATATTTAGGCTTCTTTGTTTGATGCTTTTGATAATTAATATGGTTTTTTTAAGAGTTACAATAAGCACTTATCAATGTTTTGGTAAAAGATGAAAGTATCTTTAGAATGGGTCCATTATTAAGAGTTGATCATTTATGCGCTAATTTCATCTAATATAAATATTCAACTAATTGCTTTTTGACACAGTGGTAATATAATATTTTGTATTGATTGCTTCAATGCTTTTAGCCTGGTCTTAATGAGAAATTAAAATGCATAAAGCTTGGCATTTTTTTAAGGTGCAACCTGTTGGCATAATCCTTTTTGTTGCTATCATGACTACACAAGGCATGATTCTATAGCTTGATTTCTTATAAGTTTTCACCATGTCATTTTAGCTTGTGATGTGTATTTCCATCTGTTATGGTGTATTCAATATTTCATCTGTTTTCTGTTAATTTTGTTTGCTTGTAGGGTCTACTTTTGTTTACAAAAAGTAACTTTTTTTCTTTGGTTATCTTTCCAAATATAAATTCCCATTAGGACAATGCATAGAACTTTTAAAGAGCAGTTACTATGAATTAAGTGTGGTGCAATTATTATTTGGTTGTTATGCTAGTCACTTGTCCTTCCTTAGTGACTCTCATAGTTCAGAAAAGGTCTCTTTCTCTCTCTCTCTCTATATATTTATATAACTGCAGTTGTCTCAACTTATTTCTATATTCTATTCCATATTTGTCATTTGTGAAATGTTCTGTTTTAACTAGTGTGAAGTATATGGTTGTTAGGTATGCATTTAACTGGCCTTGATTGTTTTCCGTTACTTGTATTCCATTTATCAATTCAAGTTTTGCATCCCTATTCTATCATCAAAAGTTTTATTCAGCTGTTGTGTATTCATGACAGACTTCTATGATATTTCTATGGTATGTGATATTGCATTGATTGTTAGAGATCTCGCTAGTTTCTATTAATAGTTTGTATTTTCTTGATTTATCTCTTAGTGATGATGACGACTCTGAGAATGAGTCGGCACTTGAAATTCAGCCATACTCAATGGAAGAAAAATGTAAGACTGCAATTCCTTTGTTAATAATGCTGTATTGTTTTTTTTGCCTACCCTCGTTGAAGTGCTCATGCTTTTGATATTTTTTTTCCCTGGAATTTTAATGATTTCTCATCTCCTTCTTTTTTATTGTTTAAGTCAGATTTGACAGCAATAGGCCTTTTGTGGACTACAACTAGCTTTATTGCAAAGAGGAAAGGGAAACAGGTATATGACAAGTGCACAATAAATAGACTCACAACAAAGACAAGTGCACAAAGGATGATGAATTGAATGATGGAGCAAGTTTCATGCATGGTTTACTTTTGTGTATCTTGTAATTTTTTGTTTTTCATTTTTGAAGTAAAAAATGTTCAAGATTATAAAACTTTATTATGTTATGCTTTCAAACTTAAGTTAGAACTAAGATCTCATGAAATAGACACATTCAGAGTTTGAATTAGTTATTGTTTAATGTAATACTTATGGTTTATCAATCTATTGAGAATTATATTTTATGATTAATTTTGATTTTTTTTATCAAAATACAATAATGAAAATCTTTTAATTAAAAAAAATCTTATAAGTACCATTATCACAATAAAAAACCTTAATATGTTATGATTTAGAAAAATATTATAAGCGTAAAAAATCGTTATGGTTTATATAATATAACAAATTAAAAATGTTATTAAAATAATCAAATGTAACAGTTGAAAAGTGTTATGAAAAAAGTACAAGATTAAATTTTAAATTTATAATCAAAAACTCTATCTAAATGTTATTATTTCAATATTATAGCACCTAAAAATGTGTTATTGAATAGTTTAAGATAACACCGAACATAACATTCAAAAACTGTTATAGAAAAGACTGGACTTTTAATAACAGGGGCTATGTTAGCATTTTCGGAAGTGTTATGAATACTGTTTTTTCTTGTAGTGCATGCTTATATGATTACTTGGATACACTACACCAAACACCCATTACCATAACACATCATTATAATACTATTTAAAAAGAGTTATTGTATATTAGGAAAGTTTCAGGCGGCAAGGGAAAATAAAATAGAGCCAAATCACTAAACTAAGTTTTTTCTACAGTAGACTTTCCCGAGTACCCATTTCCCGTCTCATTTTCTTCTCTCTTTCACTTCCTGGTATACTCTCCCGTGTCTCATTTTCTTCTCTATTTCTCTTCCTGGTATACCCATTTCCCGTGTCTCATTTCCCATATACCCATTTAAATGAGACCTATCTCTCTCGGTCTCTCACTCCCCTTCACGAAAGACAAATCCTGAGAAGGGCTACACCACATTCGAAGGCGATATAGGAGGCACGATATTCCCTGGAGGCTTTGGTTTGAAATCAGGTAATGTTCTCGTCACCATCACCAAATGCTTTTCCCTTGCTCTCTCTCTAGCTCCCTTTCTTCTCTCCCTTCTTCATTCTGATTTGATATAGGTAGAACTAGCATTTCTATGTTGATTTGATTTAGCCTAGGCTTTGGGTTAACCAATTTCACCTCTGATTTGTTGAAATGTTGTGAAAAAATGACTCAAAATCCCAATTTTAGTTCTTGGGTTTCTGAGTTCTTGAAGAACATCGAAGCTTCCTTGAGAAGCTTTATAAATTTGATGAAATCCCCTTGTTGATCTATTTGTCATATGGCTCGAGTAGGACTCAGTGTTTTACTACTGAGCAGAAAATTCCTTTTTGTCGCCAATAAATATTGTCATCGTCAAGGCTCTCCCAAGTCTAAAGGTGCCCACAAATTCCACACTCCTTCAACGCATCTTTTGTGATTCCAAGCTTCTATTGTACCTTTTAAGTAAGTTTTCCAAACTCTTTCCTCTATTTTTAGCATTTTTATCCAAAATCTTAGAAAAGATTTTGCTTAAAATCACTAAAACCTGAAACCATAAAATGGACCATTTTATTGCTATTATTTTGTCTAGTTGAGCTTAACGTGTTTATATATATTCACGTGTGTATATAAGTTTGTATGCAGTTTTCTTTTATTTTCCTCAAAAACCTGTCTTGGTTACATATTCTTTTGAATTTATTCCTCTATTTTACGGTTTAAACTTGTTTATTTTCTTTGAAAGAAGAATGGTAAAGTTTATTAATTCCTTACTTTTTCAATTCTTGGCTCATATAGGTTTTGGTCGGATTGGAAGATTGGTTTTACAAGTAGCAATATTCAGGGTTGATATTGATGTGGTGGCAGTGAATGATCCTTTTATTGATGCTAAATACATGGTAAGGATGTCAAGCTAGCTGCAACTTGATGGATTTCAGCTGCCAATGTTGTTGCTATGCTCATGAATAGTCATTATAATTTATAAATTAAAATGGCACTACTCAGATGATGCAAAAAAGTTTTCTTATGTTTGTAAGACTGCATCGAGCATAATAATATTTGGTTGACATGTCTTTGTTTACAACCTAGTTAGATGTTTGCTTCATAATGTATAATGATATGACTTAAGTCAAGTTTTTGTGCCATGCTTGCTTGATTTCTTGTTGTGTTAATAGTATGTTTTTGAATGTGGTGATTTTTTTTGTCTAAAGTGGCTAAAATGATTCTGCTCTACTTTAATATGGTCAAGGCAAACTATGTTATAAAGTATGTGGAAGAACTTTTAAATTGCATTTTATTTCAGCAGCTATTAATTTTGATAAACACCTCATAGGAATGGAGGTGCTCATTGTGTGTTCTCTTAAGAAATCATCTAGTCTCCTGGACTTGTAATTCACTTTTACGCTATCTTCTCTTCATAGTTTTGACTAAATAATTTCTATTCTCACTGCTATTAAATGTGAGAGATGTCTTAAATCCGGATCATTAATTGCTTTGAAATTATTTTTATCACCTTAAACCCTCTATAAATGTGACCAAGTATTTAGTTGCATATAATTATCTCAATTATCTATTGATCAAAAAATGATTCTATTCTTTCAGATCTAACTTGAATCATGCTTATGCTTGTTGTGTGCAATGCTTGCAGTTTGGATTTTATTGTGATTTTTTGTGAGCTTATTTTTATGTCAAGTTGAGAGCATGGCCTTAAATGTCGTATCATCAACCAGTAGTATTAATGATTCGAAAATATCAGAACTAGAGTTAACTGCAACATCTGGTATCAAGAGGTGTAAGTTAGAGGTATTTTTCTTTTGCTTAAATGGATGTTTGTATGAATTGGACCTATTTTAAACATGGTTCTAGCTTCAAAGATCCATGTTTGACATTCAGCTCAATCGAAGATCTGATTTAGTCACTTGACTGATAGTGGAAGTGATTTTGGTGACTTTCTGATAGCATATACTGAGACACATAAAGATATGCTTATTATGAGTGTGCTGTGCTGAGAGTTCATTTTATCATATCCATTCAGAAACTTATACCTGTGAAGTGACTATGGTGATCTTGTTGCAGGCAATTCATGCTCTTAAAGACGAAATTAGGGAAATAAATCAGCATCTTATTGACACTGTTATTGATATTAGTGAGGAATCAAGTGTTGTAGCAGTTGCTGCTGAAGGAGATGAAGGGACCATTGTCAAGTGCTCTTTCAGCCCCGTGGCACTCAGTCACCATAATTGCTTAATATGGTTTTTTTTTCTGGGTTATTGATCTCTTATGTAATTGAAGTTAATTTTATTGCCTCTGAACTTATATTTATGTGAATTTCCATTTATTAATGCAGCATTTTGATTCATATCTTGTTAATGAATTTTCATAATTTAATCCGATAAAAATCAATTTTTTAGCTGGAGTTTATACTGCTTTTATTCATAATGTTTCTGATAGTTTTTAGTAAATTCTCTTACATGGTTAAATTGTGTCTACTGACTGCATAGTCAATGCATTACTTCATAAGACCACTCAAGATAGTTTTATATATGTAGTTAAGGAGTCTAATTAGTTAGCATCAGAATTAGGACTCCTAGTGAGACTAATTAGGCTCTTGGGCTTTCATTAAAATTTTCAACCTTTATTTTGAATACTTGTGCTCTATAACTGTAAATTTTCTATATATAGGGAGCTTTGGAAGACGAACTATCTGCAGCAGAGAGTCAGCAAAAACCTTAGACACAGTATTAAGATGGTAAGCTAAAGCTTTACTACATATTTTGAGTTCTTTCTTCTTTGAATTAAATCTGGTATTTTTATATGTATAAATATGTATATATATTTATATATGTATATTCTACCAGAAACCCCTTTTTTTGTGGTCAATCTTTTCGAAGTGGTTTGTTGAATTAATTCGAGTTCTGTAGCTATTAAAAACAATGGTAAAGAACTGTGGAGATTACAGTAACATCTGATTATTGAGACAATATTATTATTTTATAGAAGTAAATATTCAATTAGGTTAAAATTGCATAATTATTATGTTTGTTAAAGGTGCCTTTATTTAAAGTGCAATACCGATAAAATGGATATCTGGAAGACTTTTTGATGTTCCATTTGGCCATTCCATACTGAGTTTGGTTGTTCAAGGAAATTGGTAATTTATTGAAGCATAGGCTCAAGTTTCATTTATGAGTGTGCTTTGTTTGTGTGTAATGAAGTACCAGCAGCACTCTATTCTCACCCTCTTTTATATTCCTTCTTATTGCTTGACATGTGAAATCTTATTACCATAAGATGAAAATTAATATTAAGACATTAACTTTTTATTGCTCTTGTCAGGTAATGAGAGGAGTGTAAATTGTAGAAGATAGTGAGAAAAAGAGCATTGTTCGCATTGCTCTAAGTTGTCAGAATTGTTAAGGATATTATTTTTGCCAAACAAAGTTGGATAGGCGTTTATTTCCCCGTCTTTTTGTTTAGTAATTGTTTTCCAAACTTTTATTGGTGGAATTGTGTTCTCTTCTAGTTCTCTATGCATCTAAATTATTTTCTCTGATTAAGAATTTGTATGGATTATAACTTTTGAAACACGTGGATTGTAACATTCAGGCAGATATGCAAGTGACGGAGAAAATCTTGGTCTTGCTTGACTCTTGGCAAGAAGCTTTTGGTGGGCCTGGAGGAAAGCATTCTCAATATTATTGGGCATATGATGAATTAAGGGTATGCATTTAGCTCCATCTTTTAGATGCTATGTGCTCTTCCTCCCCGTGGCACTAAATCTATAAGAGTTCTTTTTTCCTTTCCAATTGTTCTCACCTTTTTAGGTTTGATATAGAAATTTGGTATTATGAGGTTTGATTTGCATATGATGGAATGTTGCTTTTTATGTCGTGGGACATAAAAAGCTCAACTTAAATTTCATTTGTGCTACTTCAACAAGTTTAGTTATCACTATCCTTGCTTGAAAAATTATAGCTATATTAGTGTTTTAAGTTAATAGAATTTTGAAGTCTAAATGAAGGGGTTGACATTAAATTGCATGGACCGTAAATCTGAAGCATATGAGCTTGTTCGGCAAGGATTAAAGGTGAGGGTGTTGTCTAAAATTTTAATGTTCTATTTTGTTTTCAAAATCAGTAGGGTCTTTAGTTCTCTAAGGCTTTTTTGTCTCTTTGCAGAATGATCTTAAAAGTCATGTATGCTGCCATGTTTATGGTTTTCTTTATCTATCCGATAGAGAATACAGGGAGGCAATCAAATGCTATAGAAATGCACTGAGGTTCGATCCAGACAATATTGAAATTTTGCGGGATCTGTCACTGTTACAGGTATGCTTTTGATGTTAATTTTCTTCTTTTAGAGACATATGCTCTGTTGGTAACTTAAAAACAATATTGAAGTTTAGCACTTATATTTTCTGTTTCAAAGTTAACTGGAATACATGACACTTGTTAAATATAGTTGCTAATATCATGCTTGTTTATTACATCATTTTTTGTGAGTAGTGCCTTTTTCTTGATTTAAATCCTTAATTTGATTTGGTTAATGATGGCTCTTTATCTATTGAGGTACATGCACAAATGCGAGATTTGGCAGGGTTTGTCGAGACAAAACAACAACTCTTGTCTCTAAAATCAAATCATCATATGAATTGGATCGGCTTTGCTGTTGCTCATCATTTAAACTCAAAGTACGAATTTGACCTTATTTATTGATCCTTTATTTATATATATTTATCTTTCTAGTGGCCATCATTTATAGTGACAAACCTAAATTGTTTTTCTTGTTGGTCCCACTTACTAATGTTACTCAAATACTTAATGTTTGATATAAACAACCAAGAAGTTTCCAAACTTATGTTCTCTCATTCATAATTCAAATTGATTCATGCTTTAAACACAACTGGAAATTTATAGACTATAGACTGTAGATCTATGGCTTCATATTTTCAAACAGTGGTTTTGACATTGGTCATGCCATTGCTGTTAATTTTTTGCTAATACGCTGTCATGGTTCATGCAGCTGTTCTCAGTAAAAAATTACACTTGTAATTCATGTTCTGATTTTATTGTCAAAAAGTCTGTTACATAGTGTGATGTAAGCTGAACCTTTTAAGAATCTAGATCAAATAAATCATGTGGAAGTTAATACAGTCCATCCGTTGCTTTTAGAAAATGTTATTCCTCTCTTTTGTACATGTGTTTAAGTATTATATATTTATACAAACAATATTAGTTGTCTCTTTTGTTAGGTTTTGTAGTTGTCTAGAAGTTTTGTGTGTATTGGAGCTGTTACTCATCCTGGAAAGGTATGCTCCTCATTCTTCATGATTGTTTTACACATTAATTTTTTGATTTTTTTAGGACCTAAAATGATTCTGCACTACTTTAATATGGTCAAGGCCAACTATGTTATAAAGTATGTGGAAGAACTTTTAAATTGCATTTTATTTCAGTAGCACTTATTTGCATTAATGCAAATCATGTTGAAACATTCATACACTTCAGTGATGCCTATTTATAAGAGTTGTCTTCCGGGTGTGGTTTAGTTGATTAGCCAATGGGTAGTGGAGCTTGTGGTTTGCTTCTTCATGGTGTGAGGTTGTTTACAGTTTATAGATTTCTGTATTGTTTTTCCTTGTTTTGGTTTTGTCGAGTGAATTAGACTTATCTTTTTCCTGCTATCTTTATATACTGTATATATGAACAGTCAATCATGTTTCTGTTATACTGAAGCAGATGATCTAAGCAACATGATTTTAGATTTGTGGTCACTGAACGGGTCATAATATTATAAAACTATCTCCTTGCTTTTAGATTTTAGTTGTGAATGGTGAATGCTTTGATTTGCTCTAATTTTTTATCTTGCAAGTGTTTTATTAGTCTGGCGCATGGTTTTGTTGCCAGAGGCATTATTTTGGTAATTCTTATTGATGATGTCTCTTTTAAAAAAACAAATATTTACTTTAAATACAGGTCAGAGAAAGAACCTCCTTCAACTCTTATGTGGACCTTATTCCAATTAGCACAGGTTAGCCACCTTATTTTTCTTCTTTTTGCTACCCCCTTAAATATTTTTTGTTGGGATATTTGTTTTTTCTTAGAATTTCTGTTTGGATCCAGCATTACGACAGAAGGGGACAATATGAAATCACTCTTTCTAAAATTGATGAGGCCATTGAGCACACCCTAACCGCGATTGATTTATACTCGGGCAAGGTTGGTTAGGATTCTTAATGAAATTTTTTTTAATGTAAATGTTTTCTCGAATAAGTTTTATGGATTTTTTTCTTAATATAATCTTATCATTTTTTTCCCATCTTAATCTTGTAGCAGAGATATTTTGCTATTGAAATCAATGTTATACTACAAGGTATAGTTTGTGCACGTGTCTGTATCTATAGATACACTTGACGATATATTTTGAAATGATCTTTCATGGTTTATTCTTTTCTTAAAGAGATTTGATATTGTTGGTCAGTGGCCACAATATCTGAGATCTTTAGTAAGTTTTTGTTTATAGTCTAGAGGTTTTCACATGCATTTACCTTGGAATTTTTACGGTTTACTTGTGTGAACCGGTTTAGCTTAATTGTGAAGGGCAGATATCTTCTGGGAGCAGTTTAACTAGAGTTGTATCTTTAGCTATGTTGTCCATGGGAAATAGCAGGTTCTGTGTGCCTTTATTTATTTCTCAGATTCCTGAATTGTGTTTTCTATTTTCCTTAATTGTTTGTCGGACATCTCTAGGAAAAGTGTTGCCCTGTCTGATATTAATGTGTTTATTCAGGTAGAAGATCCACTTTTAGAAGCTACAAAGTACTTGAAGTTGCTTCAAAAGAACTCCCCCGATTCGTTAGAAACACACTTGCTTTCTTTTGAAGTGAATGTGAGAAAACAAAAGGTTTTGCTTGCCTTTCAGGTAAGCTTTTGTTTAAGCGTGTGGCTGAGAAGCTTTTATTTTGACCCTCTTTTTGTCTTGAGCTGCACAAGGCCAACTGATGACTAAATTGTCTTTGGAGTGCAGGCTGTAAAGCAACTACTGAGGTTGAACGCTGAACACCCAGATACACATTGATGTTTAGTATGTATCTCTGTTATCTATGGCCATCGTGTTTGTATATGTTCTTATCAGTTTGTGGTGATCTGTCTATTCCACTCGAACTTATTGTTAACTGCTCGAATAAGAGGAATAGCGTGGGCTTCATAAATGACCTCTAACAGCCATATTCACATTCTACTTGTTAATTTGGATGCCATACTTGATGCTCTGTTGGTTACCTATCACAGAGAGAATTTTGCCAAAGCTATTTACACATCAATGCTATGTTTGTATTGAACTTTACAGAAAGGAATTAACCTTGCTAGGTCTTTAGAGAAGAAATAAATGGGGATAGAATTTAGTAGAAACTGTATGAATTGTTTCTTCATATTGGTTCTTCTTATGGAATATAGGGTGATAAATTAGTTAGTATGAATTGTCCTTTCCCTTTCTTTTTCTCCTGAGTTGCATAGGTCTGGTTTCCTGGTTTCCCTTACTCTCAAATGTGATAAGTTTCAATTCTTGTATTTAATGACCTTATTTGTTTTATTTTTCCTTTGAAATTAGTTTCTCTCTATGTTCTTTGTTCTTTTTGTTTTTCTTGATTTATATTATTTCTTTATGGGAGTGATTTTAGTAACAATAAGAAACTAGCTTTTGGTGTTGAAGAGAGCAACTTTCTAATCATCCCTTGGTCATTTGTTTCTATGTTTTCTGCTTTTGCGGTAGCAATTGAATCTTGCTGTTCTATGCTTTTTATGTGTTGATAATTGAGTAACACTTTTATTTTTTGAACAGGTCAGTACGTCAGAGCTGTCTTTCTACATTTATGCTTCGTACTTCCCAGAAATTTAATGATGGTTCTGAGTTTTTATCTGTTTGTGGCTTCCTAGGATTGGATCTTTAAATTAATGCTCTTTAAATTAATACATGCAGGTTCTGAGTTTTTCTCTGTATTTCTTGTTTAATTTTAGAGGGAAGAAGCAATATAATTTGTTGCTTCAGTCGTTGTTTTGCATGGTAGTACATCTTGCTATACCCTGCTGTTTCGTCAAGTTTTGGAGTTATTGCAAATTTAATTTAAACTTTATATGCTTACAGGTGGATACTAGCTTAAGTCTTATGTTCTTAATAATAAAATGACTTTTTTTTTTACAATGTGCAGGTATATTGAGATGATTTCTTTGGAGCAATTCTTGACAACATTTGTAGTTGAGGCCTTTAGAATGGAAGAATGTATTTCACTAATTTTTTTATACATTTCTTGTTTTGTATTTAGTGATAAAGGAATCTGAATTGGGCATAAATTATGTTGTAATATGATTTCTTAAGCCTAGATTAGTAGACTAAATATTGTAATTACATTTTGAGTAATTAATAAAAATCTATTTATGTTAACTTATGTGGCTTCAACTTTCATATTTGTTTTCCTAGTTTTTTGTAAGTAAAAAAAGATTATGTTTCTCTAACCTAATATAACACATGTGTTATACTAAAGTGTAGTATAACACAAAAAATGTGTTATACTAAAGTGTAGTATAACACAAATAATGTGTTATACTAAAGTATAGTATAACACAAAAAATGTGTTATACTAAAGTGTAGTATAACACAAATTTATAAGTATTGAAATGTGTTATATAATCGACTATAAATAACATAATTCAACACTTATCTATATATTAAAATAACACAGAAATTTTGTTATCGTTGACAGTACAATAACACATCTGTATAACACTGATAAAGTGTTATGTAAAGTACCCTGACCTACGATAACATAGTCGGTCTTAACACATCAGAAAGTGTTATCGTATGTTTTGATAACACATTTTCGGTGTTATTAAAAGCATTTTTTCTTGTAATGATATATGAGATGCATGACTTATGAGTATTAGTGTGCATGTAGGCAATGTTTAGGCTATAAAGGGTATATTCGTAATTTTGGCTCATTGATGGCATAAATGTAAATATTTGTGATAAATTGTTGATACCACATTATTATGTAAATATATTTGTAACTTGTGACTCGAGGCGATCCTAGTGAGTGATTTAGCGGAAAAGTCACGACGAGGATTTCTACCCGGCTTGGGGTGAGTCTGGGGGTATTTCTGGGAATTTAGAAAATATATTGGAGACCGTTTGATATTGAGGAATATAATTGGTGATTAGTTAGATGTCGGGATGTAAGCGGTAATTAATAGAGACACTAGAGGAATTAGTGGGAGTAGTGACCAAAATGCCCTTAGAGTGATTTAAAGGTTTAGTTATTATTGGGAGGGCAATATGGTCATTTGGTTTATAAGGGATAAGTGTTATACTGCTTTATGACTTAGTGGAATGTTTAGAAACTGAGGGAAGCTGAAAGAAAAAGGGAAAAGACAAAAAGGGAAAAAAGGAAAAACATAACACTTGGGGCTTACTCTCTTCCCTCTATCGGTTTATCATTTTCTTGCACCATTTCCTGTGAATTCTTGGAGTTGTGGTTCAGAGGAGGATTAGGTCAAGTTTAGCACTTGAGGTTCTTGGTGATACTAGGAGTTCTACTGAAATTCAGTCCAATTGAGGTAAGTTTCAAGGTTTTCTTTAGTTTCTGAGTTTCATTGGCATGGAATTCTGAAACTTGGTTTTGGTGGAAATTAAGGGAGATAAACTTGAGGAGCTGATGAGCTTAGGGCTGGAAGGATACTAAAGACAGCATAAGGTCGAATTCCCCACTTGAGGTAAGAAATTATGAGCTTGAACACTTGAATTCTAGACTGTTCTGGTTCTCTTTTGTTGGGTTTTTGATCTTCATGCTCAAACATGGATTTTTCCTTGTTTTGGGGTGCATGTGGCTAAGTTCTATATGGTTGGGTTCTGTGGCGTGAGATATAAATGATGGTAGGCTCATTTTGGAGTATAGTAGTGATTTGGAAGAATTTTGGTGGGTTTTGGTTCGAGGAAGTTTGAAGGAGACAAATCTGGGAAGAGGAGTGCTGTAACTATCGTTGTAGCACTAGTCTTTGGGCGCTACAATGCTAGGCCTGGGTTGTTTGGGTGTTTTGGCTCTATTTGTAACGCTATAACACCCTCTTTAGGGCACTGTAGCGCTACCCTATCTCCAGAAGGGGATTTTTGGATTATTTCTTAGGGTTTTTGCCCGAGGGCTCGGGGTTTGATTCCACCACCCTGTTTGGTGGAATTAGGGCTTCCCGAGGGCTCAGGATTGGTCACGAGGTTAGCTTTTGGGATTGAAGTTTGGTAATGGTACTATCCTATGACTCTGACTAGGTGTATGCTAGGGCTCGAAAGGGATCGTGCTTGAGGGTTGTCATCATTGATCAAAGCTACCGGAATTCAAAGGTAAGAAAATTGCACCTGGTTACGTGATTATGTTGGGACTAAGAGCTCCCTATATCTGTATGATGTCATAGATGGTATTATGCCATGGGACATGTTATAAATGGCCTAAGGGTGCCGGAATCAATATTTGCGCACAGGGCGTAGCTCGGCCACTGGTAGTTGAGGACAACTTGATATTCACTGAGCTCGGTTTAAGCGGGTCGGAGTCAGTGGGATAAATAGGGGTGCGACCTAAGGGCGTCGACCCTGGTTATTATTTGTGAATTGTTTATTAATGTTAATTGATAAGCTTGGTATGCTGAATGCCTAGTTATATGGATGTTCTGGACTGTTAAGTATATGGCTATACTGTATGAATTATCTGATTGTTTGATTGATGATTGTGCTCTGTTATTGTGTTTTTTTGCTGGGCCTTGGCTCACGGGTGCTACGTGGTGTAGGTAAAGGCAAGGGTAAAGTGGACCAGTCCTGAGTGGGAGAGCTTTGAGGCTGAATGTGTTAGGTAAACTTATACATGATCTTTATTTATTTTCATGTATATCTAATATTAAACAAATTAATATGAGATAGCCTAAAACATGTTTCTAAAATTGAATTCAAAGAGAAACAAAAGAATAGAATACTTACAGTATACACAGCGGAATGAAACAGTCCTTCCTTCAGTTTCTCTAACTCTTGTATTCTCTCTGGCGCAGAGTATTATCAAGAAACTGAACCGATCTTCTATTTTCTTCACAATCTTCCAATGTATCCTTAGAACCACCTAGACTAGTATGCGTAATTCTCAACACATGAGATAGATATAGAGAGAAGAAGAGAAAATAACAAAGAGGCTTAGAAAATGACTTGTGTGTAGAGAGAATCTAAAACTATCAGAAAACCAATGATTAAACTTATGTTTTGACTTTTCTCTAAGCACTCATTTTATAGACTCAATTAGGCCAATTAATTTAATTAAAAAATCAATAAAATTATAGCCATTTTGAAGCCCTAGGTTGAAATTATCATGGGTTTTAGGCCCATGAAATTTCCCATTTGATTATAAGTCCATTGGACTTAAAATCAAGGCCTGTATTATTTTCTATTGATTTAATTAATTAAATAATTATTTAAATCCTTTATCAAATTAATTATTTATAATTTGAACCTTGATTTAAACTTATTTATTAATTTAGATACTAGTTTATCTTAATTAATAAATCTGCCATAATTTCTCTTTTCTTCTCAAAATTACACAACTATGTGAAACTATCCAAAATTGACCTGGTCAACTTTGATAATTCTAATTGATGATTAAATCAATTAATTGAGACTATCTAGATAATTTTATCCAAGGTAAAATGGGGACCATGGGCCAATGAAATCAAGCGCCAATAAGTTATCATAAATCTAACAAATAAATTTACTAACTTATTAATTCCTCGTGACTCCACTATAGACTCGGAATTGCACTCTTGAATTCATAGAACGCTCTATAACAAATATAGACATGCTATTAATTATCCATTGTTACAACCATAATTGTCACTCAATCCTCTATAGACGGTCTACAATGAGATAGGATTAAAATACCGTTTTACCCCTCATTGTATTTTATCCTTAAAACACTTAGTTCCTTGTAAATGATATTTCAGTAAACTAATTTAATTACTGAAATGAGATCTCTATCATTTAACACCTTGAACCAAACTAAAAGGAAACCATCGTTTCACTTCTTCATCAGAAGCTATAGATGCTCATATCTATGATTAACACTCCCACTCAATTATACTACCGAGTTCCCAAGATGTAAGTATGGGCTACACTACACCAAAAAGGGCATAGGATAACACTAAAATCTAATAGAATTAAAAAAGTATTATGCTTGGTAAAAAGCGGGTGACTCAAAATTTTGGGCGCCAACATTAAATTTTCACGTTTCTCCCTGTTACTCTCTTATCTTTTTAAAACTTTTTATATTAAAAAATATTAATAAAGTAAAAATCCCTAAATCCCTTTTTCTTCCTAGTGCCTCTCTCCTCTCAGCCGCCTCTTCATCTTTCTCTCTATTTCTCTCAAATCATCTCCTCTCAAGCTCTATGTCTCCCCTATCTTCCTCTCTCACTTCCATGGGAGACCATGACAACACTCATGGCAGCGTGCGGTGGTTTCCATGGAATCCGAAGAAGATTGACAGACGGAGCTAGCTCGGTGGTTAGTGCTCTGCCCACCACCCAAATCATCCTTCAATGAGGTACGAGATGATTTTTTTTTTCTAGAAAAAAAATTGGGTTTTTATTCAATTTGGATGATGGTTTTTGGGAAATTTCTGAAATGGGTTTGATGGATTTCAACAGTTGATTGAATCATTAATATTAGTGGTTTCTCTAACCACCCCCATTCGGACAACGCTAACTAAGCAGAGGAGACGAGCCAGAGTTCAGAGCAACGTCTCCTAATGTGACTCACTCACTCTCTCTCTTCTGATCTCCTCTCTCCCAAGTTATCCGGTCATGAATTTTGGATAATTATACATATATATGTGTGTGTGAAGAGAATGTGTTGACTACTTTGAGCAATTCCATTTTCTACTTCTGCTCAAAATGTTTGCCGAATTGCGATGATTCAATTTTTGTCAGATCGTAGCTAAGACCTCTGCTACTACTACTATGGTTGTTCCTGTGGAAGAAACCATTGCGACTATCTACATTCTCACTCGAGGTTTTTCCTGTGAACACACTTTTTTTCATTTCTATTCTTGCGGAAAATGATTAATTCTTTTTTTTTTATATATGTATGTATGTATGTACGGGACTTAAATTTAGCTGGTGTATTATTTGTAATTTTTCTGGTTAAATTTTGTTTGAGATGCGATTATCATGTTAGCTTTGTGGAATTTGAGTGGCAATTGAATGAATTTTTCTTGAGAAATGATCTGAATGCATGTACATTTTAATCAATACATGTATGAGGGTTGAGATTTGAAGTGCAGTTCATTCTATTTTTTATTTCTATATTTGCATAATAATTAATAAATATTCATAGGATGAGCAAGTAGAAGTGCAAGGACCAGGAATTTGGTTGTTAACAGAGAGAGGTGCAACTAAAAGTTCAATTGGTATGCGAATTTTTTATTTTCATCGTTTTTATTTATTTATTTTTCTATTTTGATGGTTATGTGAGAATAATGATGGAATGTTGTTTTTTATGGTGTGGGACATAAAAAGCTCAACTTAAATTTCATTAGTGCTACTTCAACAAGTTTAGTTATCACTATCCTTGCTTGAAAAATTATAGCTATATTAGTGTTTTAAGTTAATAGAATTTTGAAGTCTAAATGAAAACTTGCCATGGTTTTCTTAGTGTTAAATGGTCGTGTTTGTAAAAGTTTGAAGTATATCTCATTTGTAAACTATTACTTCATTGTTGTAGAGTATAATGATGTTTCTGCATATCGCCTATCTCTATCAGAAGATACAAAAGCTCTTAATCAACTGGTATGAAGCTCTTTTTGTTCCTAAGGGTATTATAAGAGCTATATTCATATAAATAACATATAATCTTACTTTAATGCATTTATTTATACAATAGTTACAATGAGTGATATAGCTTCTTTTTTTTTTAAAGTACTGATATAGGTTTGTTTAGAGTAAGACTTATGTTTATGATTATGTTCCATTTTCACATAAATGTCTTCAACAAAACTAAATGACATGTCGGCCTTCTAATCCACTTGGCTTTGGTGTCAAACCAAAACAAAGATTAATGAAGACAAAATTACCCCAAAAAAATAAAAATGTTCAATCTTTTCATATCTTAATCAGAATAGTTGTAACGACCCAAACTCACTAATTAGGCTTAAGGGCCTTGATTAGTGTGCCTGGAGGGCATAATGGAGATTATGTGTGATTTTAATGATTAAGATGCATGATTATGATTTTAAGCATGTTATATGACTATGTGTGTATTATGTTATGTGATAATTATGCTATGTGATTTGTACCGTGTGGGTGTGGTGGTATCAATGTGATGCATGTGCCGAGACGGTCCTAGAAAGCTAGATAATGGTAACTGGTGATTTGGTAACTTGTGTAACTGTTAGTAACCATAGAGAGTAATAGGTTTTATTGGAAAAGTGGTAGAATTGTAATGTTAGTAAAAGGACAAGTGTGCCCTTGAGGTTTAGTTAGAAAGGGATATTTATGGAGGGATTAAGTGGTCTTTTGGCAGTGAATAGGTGAGTTTCAGCTGAAGGGAAATACAATTACATATAACACTTTGGGAAATTAGTTTATGCTGAATTTTGGAGACCTAGAAATGGAGCAAAAGAAAGATAGAAGAGGGCAGTTGAATTTGGCTCTTGGAAGGAGAATCAAGGGGGTTTGAAGTTAGCAATCAAGCCTAGGCCAAGAATACTCAGAGGTAAGGATTTATCTATGATTTGTCTAAGTTTCAAGTCTGGTTTTTAGAGGATAAGCATGAATTGAAACAAGTTGGTGGCTGGTTTTGTATGAACTCAGAGTTGGAATAATCAAAAGAGAAGGTGGTTTGAAGCTAGAGGTTGGACTCTCCATTCAAGGTAAGGATTCTGTGTAATTGTAAAGCTTATTTCTGTTCTGGATTAGGGAATTTGAAGTGTGGTTTGGGTTTGGGTTTAAGTTTTTAACTTTCTGGTTTGAGTTACTAAGGCATGGAACTCAAGAGTGAATTTTGGGAATGATTGTGTAATTGAGCTAGGGTATGATGTTTCTAGGTTGTTGTGAGGTCTATTAGGGATTTTGGGTTGGTTTTGGGGCTTAGGTATGAGTTTGGAATGATTTGGAATGGTTTGGGTTCGGGAAAACCCAGAATTATGGGCTCGCGAAGGAGCACCGCGGCGCTGTTCTTGCACGCCGCGGCGCAAGGCTGTTTCTGGGCAGAGTGTGTTCTCTGACTTGCTGGGCGCCGCGGCCCTATAGGGCTGCGCTGCGGTGCTAGGCCAATTTCAGGACATAGGATTTTACAATTTTGAGCCTTTGCTCCGTGGGTTCGGGGGATGTCTTCGGTGCATTGTTTTAGGGATTTGGGGATTCCGAGAGTGTGGGATTGGTTCCGGGAAGTAGTTTTGGATTGGTTAGTGACAAAGGATGTTTTATTTGTGTTGTGATTAAGTCTTTGGAGAGGCTTGGGATAGAAGACCGTGCTCGTGGCTTCGTGGCATCAGAAACTAGTGTATTGAAAGGTAAGAAAACTGCACCCGGTTGTATGGTTGTGATGGGACTAAGTGCTCCTGAAGGTTATATCGTGTCAACGTTGGTATTACGCCATAGGACATGTCATAACGGTCTAAGAGTGTCGTACATGAATTTAGCGCACAGGGCGCAGATTGGCCACTGGGAGCCAAGAACAAGGGGATAACAGAGGGAGCAGCCTGAGGGTGCTAGCCCTGGTTATCGTTTGTGAATAGTGTATATTGTGAACTGAAATGCCTAGTATGTGGAATACTTGATTGTACTGACTGATGATATATCTGAGTTTATGTGATGCTATGTGAGATGTTGATTTGTTTGTTAGTTGTTCATGCTCTGCTGTTGTTATGTTTTCTTGCTGGGCCTTGGCTCACAGGTGCTACGTGGTGCAGGTAAAGGCAAGGGCAAGCTGGACCAAGCCTGAGGTGGAGAGCTCCGAGGTGGAATGTACATAGCCAGCGGTTCGACCGCCACGGTCGAGGAGTGGACCAGGACAGGGATCTCCTAACTACTAGTTTTGCCCTAGCATGGCCGGTTGTTGTATATAAACCCTGAGTCTTTTGTAAACGGTCTTTGAACTTAATATTTTTGGGATCCCATGTAACAGAAGATGCTTATTAATGAAAATGTGGCTTTTGAGACCAAAACGTTTTTAACCCTAGTTCCTTTATAGTTTCAATAACACGATTTTACTTAAATGACTTGATTAGCAAGTCTGGCACTTTATAAACACACAGTGTAATGGTCCTGGTTATCCAGGGCATTACAATAGTTCTCATCTGAAATCCCTTTTCAGCATCATCATCTGGAGTAACCATAAGAAACACCAGTGGTAGCACTCCCCTTAGTTACTACATCAACTCATAGTAGGCTCTTTCCAAATCATGAAATCTGAATAATTCAAAATCACACAATAAAATGTATCTCAAATACAACCAAATGTACACCCTACAAACCAAAAATAATTATTTGTCTCATAATAATATAATATTGTCTCATAATAGTAAAATTCTTAGCCATGTTTTCTATTAATTCCTACACCTTCTTGGGCCAAAAATTTGCATAGTTATTAGTCAAGAAAAAAGAAATTGATGAAAAAATGTCTTAAAATGGGAAACAATTCCTATGTCAATGAAACTATTTAACATGTATATAATATAGCAATACATGCATAAAACTCTACAACATCTTTGTTTTTACAAGAAAACTTTATAATTAGTTTGTTATGAAATGCACAAATAAAGATCATTACATGGATCAAAGAAAGCACATGAAAATAAAGAACACTTACTGTCTCACCTTCCTACTGCCAAAGTCTCTTACAATCTGAAAATATGAAAATGTAATGATGAGCATTCTCTTTACTCTTCCAACAATAGTGTTTCCAAATTGTACATCACACAAATTGAAGTTGGTAATTCTTTGAAATTTGTGTTATGAATAAGGATCATTATTATTTGCTTTAGCTGTGGTTCCATGAAGATGCCAAGAAAGGCTTCTTACGAGTTAGGAGGGAGTTGAGTGGAATGATAATATTCCTATATATATGTATTAATTAGTATTCAGTGGATTAGAATGATGGTATTCATTCATATTATAATAAGAAAGCCTTGGTTTTACTTGAGCAAAATGTAGCAGAGCTAAAAACAAAGAGAAAAGACAATTGCTTTGTGTGTTTGTTGACAAGTTTATAGTCAAGAATTTATATAATAGATACATGAGTACACACACATACATATATGTATATATGTGCATATAAAAGTAGCTTGGTGAAGATCAGTATATTTGATATGTGCTTTGAGTGAATAATGCATAAGATTATGCATATAGCAAATCACCAAATCTATTAATAAGAATTCTTAAACAAAAAAAATACCCAAAATAATTTAGTAAAAAGAACAAATGTAAGCTGCAATAAAAGGAAGCTACATACTTCAACCAAAACTAAGATTAGAAGTATAGTGCGCTCACAGACACAAAAAAAAAAAAAAAGACAGAAGGAACGGAAGAAGATTATTATAATTCTTTGTTCAAATGAGATAAACAAAGGAGAAAGATTAATTAGAACATTGACATTCTCACAAATTAAACACTCTATCATAATAATGGCAGCAAAGAGTCAAATTAATCAAATTAAACAAAGCTGATATATATAAGTATATATGTATGTCACAATATTGAAAGTTGGCATTATCTCATCTTCTGCTGAAATCTTTGAGAGTCAATCATATAATATCATCGATCCTATGTGAAACTCCCTTCAATCACTCTGCATCATGCATAAAAATTCGGTAATTCTAATTTTGATTAGTATGCCTCAACAAAATACTAAAAAGAAAATCAGTATGTTTATCTTAGTATGTTTATCTAAGAGAAAATTATTCATTTTCCTTGTTGTGACAGTAGTAGGTACAGCTAGCTATTACCCATACTGGCTACTACATTTATAATAACTATAACAAAAATTTGAGAAATTCTCTCATCTCCTCTCCTCAAGGAAATAAATAAATAACATGCAAATAATAAGGAAATCAACTAAACATATAACTGAGGGTTGTGGAAAAATAAGGACATATATTGTGTTTGTTGGCAGTTGGTGAACCAAATAGTTAGTACATACTTGATATAGTGGTTTCAATGTGAAAGAAAGCTGGACGGCTTTGCCTGCCAACACCTGATATTCACTGACCAAGATATTACTAATGAAAGAATTTGAAATTTTCAATAATGCCACAACTATATATAAATATATATATGTTTTTATTTTATATATGACGTTTACCTTATATATGAATTCAGAGCTCAAGTACTTTGTTATCTCATTTCTTTTATTTGATTTTTTTTCTTATGTTTCTATTTCTTCAGATTTGAGGCTGTTTGATGGATTGCAGCTTACTGATATAGGTTGTGAATGAGTTCTTAAGGAGGTGAGATGAGTCAGAATGGTTAGCCTTTGTGATTTGGAAATTGGGTTCAAAGTTCAATTTGGTTTGTATGCAAAATTGTGGGTCAATTTTATTATGTTAGTTTTAGGTTCATCAAATGGTATTTTTATTCTAATGAGAAAAATATTTTCAACAACCTGAATTACTAGTAAAATGATATGAATCAAAGTGTACTACTTTTATTACATTCTACTAATTTATAGGAATTTTGTATCTTGTTCATGGATGTATTGCATTTTTGTAGTTAATATATCTCTTGTTGGTATTGCTCTGCAGGTGCTTTGTTGTCTATATCACCACTCTTTCCAAAAAATACTAAATTATTTTGGCCAAATCAGGTACAGTTTAGTGAATATTGATTTAAACTTTTATGGTTCACATTTGAATTTATTTTCTAATACATTTGAATCTCTTCTGATGGTTGTTGAGTTATATGAATTCAATTCTGTGTAGACATATCAAATGCAACAAATACTTAATATATATATATGCATGCGCACACACATATTTATATATAGTGATCTTATCATGATTGAGAGAGAGAGAATAGAGAAATATTGTGATATATATATTATTGTTTCTTTGGATAGTCTGATTCCACCATACTGTATTAATGCGTTTAAAATATATCAGATTGGAATAATAGAACAAAATTGATAGAGGATCAAATATTGCATGAAGTCATCCTCATCCCGACCACTTGAATAATTCTTAAAACGTGAATTATTTTCTCATCATATCCATCCGTATAATAAAGAACCTAATACAGAATTTATTTGGAAAAATATGTCAAAAATCTGATGGAAGATAAATTAATATCTAAGTTTAAAAAATATTTTATCAAAATTCTGCCCATTCTACTAATATGTGATGTTTGGATTTTTTTGGAGTAAAACCTGAAATAACAAAGGAACAGGAAAAGATTAAGATGTGACAATATTAACAAAAACAAGTATGCACATATTCATTTTCCCACCATGAACTCAATACCAAATCTCTACCCAGAGCCCTAAGAGTGTCCTACTCAGCATCAAGAAGCTTAACCCTTTGAAACCCATTCTGTCTCAGAAGCCTCACTACTGTACTGGCTTTTGTCCCCCAGTTTGCACCTATACTATTTACACTACTCCACACCATAGAAACTAAAACCAAACACACTTATCCAAAATCACAAGTTACAACTTACTTAAATCAAATCAAAGAAGCTAAAAATACTAGGTTTACTATATATATCTTTTTTCTCCTACTTGGTAAGTCAACAAGAGTGAGAAGAAGTGAAGAAGCAAGAAAAGGAGAAACCTTTAGATGGTTTAGCATAGCAGCAAATACACAACATCAAAGCAGAAATGGAAACCAACCCATGATTAAGTTGAAAAAATCTAAATTAATGCATGCATGAGACTTGTTTTTTAGTTCTCTCAAATTTTACATCCTTGAAAGAATGGGAAGATGCTAGTTTGTTTAGAATGAACATTAAGTTAGGTGAATAATTTTCCTCATCTTGTGTATTTATTGGTATTTCTATTTTTGCATCCAATAGTCTTGTAACTAAGAAAAGACAAATCATTATCATTCTTTTTTCTTTCTCTGCAAGTTGTTAATATGTTTAACAACCCTTGTAATATTAATTATCAAGAATTGACAGAAGTTTAGGTTTATTAATTTAGGTAGGATTTTTAAAGATTGATTATAAGCCCTTGAAGCTTTGGTTTATTAATTTAGCTTGGACTTTTAAGTGTCTGTAGTTACTTCTGAACCACCTCTATGTGTTTTGCAAGGTGAGAGCTGCATCAGTAACATGTTTTGCAGGCATAACTTCCTTTGTATTCTTCTCTCTTGCGAAGGAGAAATAGGATTTCATTCTTTCTGCTGTATTAAGCATTCATTATGTGTTTTTGACTTGTTTCTCTTGGAAATTAATTATTTGCAGACAAGTTTATGCTTTATAACTAAGAGACTTTACATAAGCTATTTATTATTTTCAACTGCTGTATTAATGTATTATTTTCACCCCTGTTTTTCAATTCACACAGTATGATATTGTTTATAGTTTTCATATATATTTAATGCAATCTTGGAATGGATGCCCTTTTGATGTGCCACAGCTACAGTTTCTTCAATTTTTTATTTCTTAATGTCCCTTTTTCTCTTTTGTTTTTGCCTAAACTCATGGTTGATTCCCTTTTGATGTGCTGCAGATGCAATTTCACAAAATATCTGCTGCCTGAAGTGCAAAGCTGAGGGACCAAAGAAGTCTGGAGGAAGTGATATTGAAATGAAGAAAGGTGATTGGAATTGTCCAAAGTGAGTTTCCTTTTTTTATTGTGTCCTTCTAATCTAAGGGGAATAAAAAGCCTCATATTAATCATAAAAAAGTATGCAAGGAAAAGTACATTTGGCTTTTACTGAATAAGTTTTGCTTTTCATTTTTCAATTGCTTCATTCCTATAAACCACTATAAATTCTATTTGCAAAAGGGCAAGTTTCAAGAGAGAGCTTGATATTAATCTTTCAAATTGTGAAAGAAAGTACACTTGGAGATGAGAAGTTCAAGTTGGATTTCTTTCCCCTAATTAGATTTTTATTTGAAAAACTACATTGTTTTTCAAATAATGGTCAGTTTATTTAGTTCCAATATCTGAACAGCAGTCTGTTAAACTGCATTTCTTATTGAAAATTTCATTTTTTTAAGGACTATGTTGCCACTCGATGGTGTCGTGCTCCAGAACTCTGTGGGTCAATTTTTCTCAAAAGTAAGCTAGGAATGATCTTTGTGATTTTATTTTCAATTTCTATTAATTGGCTGATGACATATGCATAAAGTATTGCAATTTTTTGTTGATTTTTTGATGATCTTTCAAAGTTATGTTGTTTCTTCAATTTCTTCTATTACTGATTCCACAGTACACTCCAATACTTTTTTTTTTCAAGCATTGTTCCCTTGCAATATATGTATATATGAGTTGGCATGTTGTATTGGCTTCTTCTACTATATATACTACTGGTATGTGGCCATCATTATTTTGTCTATAAGCTTGAATCACCAAAATACATGTTTCTCTCAACACCATTGATCTATTGCTCTTCATTTTATTTATATGACAAATTGACAATGGCTCAGTCTATCTATTATGTACTCTCATACTTATTTATGGTAAAAGAATAGTTGCGGAGATTGTTTTTGATTGGCAATTAACAAGTAGCAATGCTTTTAAGTATTTTCCAATATCTTTGAGGGGATTGGTCAATGTTAATTTTTATGTTACCTTCTTACTCTACATCATACCAAGTGTATGGTTGCTTAGTACTTTTTTTCTAATACTAAGAGTCTAAGACCTCTACTTTTTGTCTTCAGTACACTCCTGCAATAGATATTTGGAGCATAGGATGTATTTGCTGAAATGCTTACAGGAAAACCACTGTTACGTTGGGAAAATGTGATACACCAATTGCATCTCATGACTGATTTGCTTGGTACACCACCCTCCCCAGCCGAATCCACTGGAAGGATTCGTTTTTATTCTTTCTATCCATGCTAGTTACTCATCCATAGCAAAGATAATCAAGATTCATGAGATAAAATATTTAAGTAGCTTTTCCTTGAATTCTCTTGCTGTAAACACTATATTCATCATGCTCAAATACTTGGTTTTTAGCTTTTGCGTTTCATTTTATGGCTTGTTTCTTAACTTTACTGCATAATTATTTATTTTACAGCAATTTTATAGTCTAATTATTGATTATGAGCTCTCTTTTTGTTGTTTGGTTTGATAGTACTGATGCTTTACAAGGATGATTGGCCTAGCTGCTGATTATTGTCAAAGATTCAATTCTATAATTAAAACAGAATGTATGTTTTTTAGTTTGGAAAATTACAAGAGATGAACATCCATACTCTAATTTTAGTCTTACAAGAGATGTGTTATATGTTATTTTCTTTATAAGTTCTATCTTATGTTGTTTATCCTTGTATAATGCAGATGCTAAAGAAGCTTAGCAAACAATTACGTGGCGAGGATTGGAATTGGAACAACTTAAACACATTATGTTGGGCTATAGGGTTTATATTTGGATTTGATTATGACTATGTTGATTCTTTATGACTATGTCTTTCTTCAATTTTTTCTACTTGACTATTTATACTATTGCTTGGAGCTTTTAGAGTTTCATTTGGGGTCTGAGACTGTAATGCATGTACACTACAAAGTCACCATTAGTAAGTATAGCACATACTTTAATCTTAGCACTAGAACTTATATATATATAATTTAGTTAAATCAGTTAGTTTAGTTAAGTTATTGAGAGTAATTTTGAGCTTAGTACTGGACCTTATATGCCTAAATTAGTTGAAATAGATAGTTTATTTAAGTATAGAACTGTATCTTACTTTTCTTGATTCTTCTTTGTGGCATGTATATATTGGTGCCACTGAGAGAGCTAGTGTCAAATATGTTTTCACTCACTTCAACACTAATAATGAGCAAGGAATCGGCGAATCAGTGACCCCAATATTTGTTCTATGTAACAGAAGGGTCAGACTAATTCTTCTTGTTTTTCTTATTATTGTAAAACACTTGCACTATTCTTAATTTGGAAGGCTTTGTGTTGGGCAGCTGTGTAATATTTTGTGTTGAAAGTAATAACTTTTCACTATGTTGAATATTTAAGACTACTTGAATACCTAAAGAACATTTTGTTGTTGATGACAGTGTTGAATGTTTTAAACTAATTTGTGGATTGTTAATACAATGTTGAATGTTTTTACTTTTTGTTATTTGAAAATCAAGTTCATTTGACGATGCTAGTATATATTAAAAAGTTAATTTTAATTATATAAAAAAATTAAAATATAATAGAATAAATTAGTGTTATATAAAAGAATATATAATGAGAATTTAAACTTACCTAAATATTAAAATAATACGAAAATTGTGTTATAATATCTATTACAATAACACTTTTTATGTAATGAATTTTGTTATGCAAACTTCATTATATAACACAAATAATGTGTTATACTAAAGTGTAATATAACACAAAAATTGTGTTATACTAAAGTATAGTATAACACAAAAAATGTGTTATACTAAAGCGTAGTATAGCACAAATTTATAAGCATTGAAATGTGTTATATAATCGACTATAAATAATATAATTAAACACTTATCTATTTATTAAAATAACACAGAAAGTGTGTTATCGTTGACATTATAATAACACATCTATATAACAATGATAAAGTGTTATGTAAAGTACCCTGACCTACGATAACATAGTCGGTCTTAACACATCAAAAAGTGTTATGGTATGTTTTGATAACACATTTTTGGTGTTATTAAAAGCATTTTTTCTTGTAGTGCTAGTTCGTAGGGTAAGCTGGTAATGAACAAGTCAAAGAACTCAAATAATACAATTAGTTAGAATACTAGCTACTCAGAATTGAGATTGAATTGACCTATGGTCAACTATATGATATGACTAGAATAGATAATAACGGTATGTTTACTTATCTTATCAACTGTCAATATCGATCCTGTCCGATGTAACAAATACATTTGATCTTATCATAGATTGGCAAGTCAGTGTAAATCCTGTGCACTAACTAATCTTAGGACTAACTTATTTTGAACATATAATCATATTAATATTCCACTGTTATTACATCACTATAAATTAGATTAGCTATATGCTCGAGATTTAATAGAAGTTTATATTAAACAAATAATCATGAAAATAAAACATGCGAGCAAAGTGATTGACCAAGTCAAAAAATGATTTCTATTCTTTTATTGATAATAAAATGAGATTACAAAGAATTTGGGTTTTAATTAGGGCATAAAACCCCAACAGAATGTACATAGTCAGCTGATCGACCACCACGGTCGAGGAGTGGTATAGGACTGGAAAGCCTAAATATCTGTTTTGCCCTTAGAGTGGCTAGTAGCTGTACCTGTAACCTGAAATTTTATAAACTGTCTTTTAAACGCTATCTGTTTTGGGATCCCATGTACTAAAATGTTTAAATATATGAAATGCAACTTTTGTGACTAAAATATTTTAACCCTAGTTCAATTATAGTTTCAGTAGCACGTTTATACTAAACGACTTGATTAGCAAGTCTTGCACTTTTATAAATACACAGTGTAACAGTCTTGGCTATCCAGGGCGTTACAACTTGGTATCAGAGCGTCCTAGGTTTAAGGGTTCCTGAAGACTAGCTGGACATGTACATTCACCGTTAAAGAAAATCTTGACTCAGGGTTTGGTAATTGTGCATACGTATTTATATGCTTAAATGATTATAATGGAATATGACGGTTGATATTTGCTTGATTAATAGGGAGCATGAGATACTGATAAGACCTGGCCCTTGACTGCTGTGTGGTAATATTGAGGCGTGCTTATTACCATTGCTGTGTATATGAATGAATATTTGAATAAACTATTATATCTTGATTGTTTATGAATGTTTGAGTTCCAATGGTGGATCATGGAAGGATTATTACCCTGTCATCGTAGCCTGACCGCCGAGTCGTTGATTGCAGATTAACTTGGATAGCTATGCATCCAAGATGATCTGTATGACTTATCGGTAGTAGGTTTGAGGCAAGGGATGATGACCAGGGCCAGACCCCTCCGCCAGCCTCTGAGAATTGGTAGCAACTTATGGCAGACATGCAAGCACGGCTACAGAGCCAGGATGAGCATATCTGAATTCTGCGATAGCAGGCTCCATCAGGGAGTGCTGCCCCTATTGTGCCACCTGCAGTGGTACCGGTTGTACAACCAGTAGAGGTTAAGAATAGATGGGAGCCATTGTATGAGTGGTTCAGGAAGCAGCAGCCCCAAATCTTTGAGGGAGGACCTGATCCATTGAAGGCCGAGCAGTGGATGACTATGATTACTACTATCCTGGATTTCATGAGGGTAGAGGGACATGATGGAGTGGCCTGTGCCAAATGTATGCTGAGAGAGGATGCCCGTATATGATGGGAAGTGGCATCACAGACCAAATATGTTACCACTCTGAGTTGGGAAGGATTCAAGGATCTATTCAGTCAGAAATACTATAATGTTGCCATCATGGCAGTGAAGGTAAGTGAGTTCATGGGGCTGGTTCAGGACAGCATGACAGTTACAGAATATGCCCTAAAGTTTGATAGACTTGCGAAGTTCGCACCAAATCTTGTGCCTACTGATGCAGCTAGGCAGGATAGATTTATCATAGGGCTTAATGCTATGATAGCCCAGGATGTGAGGATTACAAAAGTTCCTAGGGGGACAACTTATGCCCAGGCTGTTGAGAAGGCTCTTACTGCTGAGGAAGCGGAGAATAAGATATGGAGAGAGAGTGCAGCAAGGCGGGAGGGTCGCAGGGCGGTGCCTCCATATTCTGGTTTTGGTAGAGACGAAGGCCCCAGTGATCTGAAGAGAAATACCCCTGATGCTTCGACCGCTCCTGGTCCTGATAGGAGAGGTCGGGGTACTCACGGTGGCCGCCAGGGAGGCGGTGATTCATGGAGGATCTATTCTGAGTGCACGAGGTGCAAAAGATGCCATCCGAGCGAATTTCGGGCTAAGGCCTGTTATGTGTGCGGGGTAGTGGGACACCTTAAGAAGACTACCCAACAGTGAAGAAAGGAGATGCAGGGAAGGTGGACAACTTGACTCTAGCTCGAGTGTTCGCCCTGACGCAGGCGGAGGCCGAGGCTAGTCCCTCAGTAGTGATAGGTCAACTTTCTAGCGTTGGCTCTCCTTTTACTGTATTGATTGACTCTGGTGCTACACATTCGTTTGTTTCTAGTAAGGTAATTGATAGACTGTGTAGATCTAGTGAGTATTATACTTCAAGATTTGAGACTATTTTGCCTACAGGAGAACTGGTAGTTTCTAGGAGGTGGATTAGAGCACTTCCAGTGATGGTTGATGGTAGGGAATCGTCAGTAGACTTGATTGAGTTGGGTATGGAGGACTTTGATATGATTTTAATTGCCTAGTTAGATACGGAGCTACTATTGACTGCAGAAATAAGATGGTGACCTTTGAGCCGGAGAGCGAGGATCCCTTTGTCTTTGTGGGAGCGGTGCATGGACCCCGCATACCCATGATATCAGTGCTGAGAGCCAGAGATCTACTACAGGGAGGATGTATAGGTTTTCTGGCTAGTGTGGTAGATACCACTAGGGTTTTGCCAACATGACCGAAGGAGACCAGATTGGTTTGCGAGTTCTTGGATGTGTTTCCTAAGGACTTACCCAGATTGCCACCGTGTAGGGAGATTCAGTTTGTTATTAAGTTGGCTCTAGGGACAGAGCCAATGTCAAGGACACCATATATAATGGCACCGGCAGAACTGAAGGAATTGAAGATACAGTTACATGAGCTTCTAGATTTGGGGTTCATCAGAACTAGCTACTCACCATTGGGTGCTCCAGTTTTGTTTGTGAAGAAGAAGGACGGGACTCTGAGAATGTGTATAGACTACAGGGAATTGAACAAGTTAACTATCAAGAATAAGTATCCCTTACCAAGGATTGACGACTTGTTCGATCAGTTTTAGGGTAAGACGGTGTTCTCGAAGATTGATCTTTGATCTGGTTATCATCAACTGAGGATCAAGGGCGAGGACATATCGAAGATGACCTTTCGGATGAGGTATGGGCACTATGAGTTTCTGGTCATGTCGTTTGGTTTGACCAATGCCCCAACAGCCTTTATGGATCTAATGAATAGGGTGTTCAAGGACTTTCTGGATTAGTTCGTTATTGTCTTCATTGATGACATCTTAGTGTACTCCAGTTCAGAGACAGAGCATGAGCAACATCTATGAAGGATTTTCCAGAGATTGAGGGAGCATCAGTTGTATGCCAAGTTTAAGAAATGTGAATTTTGGCTACCATAAGTGACTTTCCTTGGACATATTGTTAGTGCAGATGGGATTAAGGTGGATCCATCTAAGGTGGAGGCAGTTAGGGATTGGCCGTGGCCAAGGAACGCCTCGGAGGTGCGAAGTTTTCTTGGTCTAGCGTGTTACTACAGACAGTTTGTGGAAGGCTTCTCGAAGTTAGCGGCACCGATGACATAATTGGTACAAAAGAATTTGAAGTTTATCTGGTCAGACAAGTGTGAGAGTAGTTTCCAAGAATTGAAGCGACGACTTATTACTGCGTCTGTGTTGAGTCTTCCTTCGGGGGAAGGGAAGTTTGTTGTCTACTGCGATGCATCGAGGTTAGGTTTAGGCTGTGTGTTGATGCCGAACGAGAAAGTCATTGCTTATGCATCACGACAGTTGAAGGAGCATGAGCAGCGGTATCCTACCCATGATTTGGAGTTAGTAGCGGTGGTATTTTCACTGAAGGTTTGGCGGCATTATCTATATGGGGAGAAGTGCAAGATATACACTGATCATAAGAGTTTGAAGTACTTCTTCACACAGAAGGACCTGAATATGAGGCAGAGACGTCGGCTAGAGTTGGTAAAGGACTATGATTGTGATATTCTTTACCATCCGGGGAAAGCCAATGTAGTTGCGGATGCTTTGAGCCAGAGGGGCCCAGGTCAGTTATATAGTTCCACCCAGATCTCGAGAGAGTTAGCTGATGAGATGGTTAGAGAGGAGATAGAATTGGTGGTGGGCCGGTTGGCCAATATTACTCTGCAGTCGACCCTGCTAGAGCAGATTAAAAAAGGTCAATTGGTAGACGCTCAGTTACAAGAGGTTAGGGAGAATGTCTTAGCGGGAGTAGCTAAGGACTATTCTATTTCTGAGGTTGGCTTGATACGGTATCAGGGACGGATTTGTGTTCCAGCTGATGAGGGGATTAGATGAGAGATATTGGATGAGTCGCATACTACGCCGTACTCACTTCATTCGGGTACCACGAAGATGTATCAGGATCTACGGACGTTATATTGGTGGCCCGAGATGAAGACAGATGTGGTGGAGTACGTAGCCAGATGTTTAACCTGTCAGCAGGTGAAGGCTGAGCATCAGCGACTAGCAGGGTTGCTTCAGCCTTTGGGTATTTCTGAGTGAAAATGGGAGGATATTACGATGGATTTTGTGGGAGGTTTACCCAGGACAGTAGGGCTTCATGACTCGGTGTGGGTGATAGTGGACAGATACACCAAGTCAGCTCATTTTCTTCCCTTGAAGATGACATATACTGTGGATCAGTATACAGAATTATATGTGAGGGAGATCGTACGTCTCCATGGGGTTCCCAAGTCCATAGTGTCGGATCGAGATCCTATCTTTACCTCTATGTTTTGGGGTAGTTTGCAGAAGGCTATGGGGACTCAGTTGAAGTTCAGCACGACCTTTCATCCTCAGACTGATGGACAGTCTGAGAGGACAATTCAGGTATTGGAGGATATGCTCAGAGCATGTATGATTGACTTTGAGGGATCTAGGAGTAAGTATATTCCATTGATTGAGTTTTCATATAACAATAGTTACCAATCGACAATTGGAGTGGCTCCCTATGAGATGCTGTATGGGAGGAGATGTAGATCACCCATTCATTGGGATGAGATGGGTGTGAGGAAGTATTTGGGGTCTGATATGGATATTGAGAAGATCTGAGCTAGGATGCTCACCTTATAGAGTAGATAGAAAAGCTACGCTGATCCGAAGCGTAGAGACGTGGAATTCCAGGTTGGGGACCATGTGTTTCTTCGAGTTTAACCACTGCGAGGGGTGAAGAGGTTTGGAAAGAAGGGCAAGTTAACCCCTAGGTTCATCAGACCTTTTGAGATCTTGGAAAGGATCGACCAGGTGGCTTACAAGTTAGCTTTGCCACCATCATTCTCAGGAATCCATGACGTATTCCATGTTTCTATGCTTTGGAAGTACGTCTCAGATACGACACATGTGTTGAAGTATGAAGATCTGGAATTTTAGACAGATCTGTCTTATGAGGAACGACTGACTCAAATTTTTGATCGGAAGGATAAGGTACTATGGAATAAGATGATTCCTCTTGTTAAAGTTTTGTTGAGGAATAGTAGGGCCGAGGAGGCGACCTGGGAGCTTGAGTCAGCGATTTGGGATCAGTATCCCAAATTATTCAGGTAAATTTCGAGGATGAAATTCTCATTAGGAAGGGATAGTTGTAACGACCCAAATTTACTAATAAGGCTTAAGGACCTTGATTAGTGTGCCGGGAGGGCATAACTGGATTATATGTGATTTAAATGATTAAATGCATGATTATGTGATAAGCATGCTTATATGATTACTTGGATATATGAGATGCATGACTATGAGTATTAGTGTGCATGTAGGCCATGTTTAGGCTATAAGGGTATATTCGTAATTTTGGCTCATTGATGGCATAAATGTAAATATTTGTGATAAAATGTTGAGACCACATTATTATGTAGATATATTTGTAACTTGTGACTGGAGGCAATCCTAGTGAGTGATTTAGCGAAAAAGTCACGGTGGGGATTTCTACCTGGCTTGGGGTGAGTCTGGGGTATTTCTGGGAATTTAGAAAATATATTGGAGACCATTTGATATTGAGGAATATAATTGGTGATTAGTTAGGTGTTGGGATGTAAGGTTAATTAATAGAGACACTAAAGGAATTAGTGGGAATTGGGAGCAGTGACCAAAATGCCCTTAGAGTGATTTAAATGTTTAGTTATTATTGGGAGGGCAATATGGTCATTTTGTTTATAAGGGATAAGTGTTATACTACTTTATGACTTAGTGGAATGTTTAGAAACTGAGGGAAGCTGAAAGAAAAAGGGAAAAGACAAAAAGGGAAAGAAGGAAAAACATAACACTTGGGACTTACCCTCTTCCCTCTATCGGTTTATCATTTTCTTGCACCATTTCCTGTGAATTCTTGGAGCTGTGGTTCAGAGGAGGATTAGGTCAAGTTTAGCACTTGAGGTTCTCGGTGAAACTAGGAGTTCTACTGAAATTCAGTCCAACTGAGGTAAGTTTCAAGGTTTTCTTTAGTTTCTGAGTTTTATTGGCATGGATTTCTGAAACTTGGTTTTGGTGGAAATTAAGGGAGATAAACATGAGGAGATGATGAGCTTAGGGCCGGAAGGATACTAAAGATAGCATAAGGTCAGATTCCCCACTTGAGGTAAGAAATTATGAGCTTGAACACTTGAATTCTGGACTGTTCTGGTTCTCTTTTGTTGGGTTTTTGAGCTTCATGCTCAAACATGGTTTTTTCCTTGTTTTGGGGTGCATGTGGATAAGTTCTATATGGTTGGGTTGTGTGGGGTGAGATATAGATGATGGCAGGATCATTTTGGAGTATAGTTGTGGTTTGGAAGAGTTTTGGTGGGTTTTGGTTTGAGGAAGTTCGAAGGAGACAAATCTGGGAAGAGGAGTGCTGTAACTAACGCTACAACACTAGTCTTTGGGCGCTACAGTGCTAGGTCTGGGCTGTTTGGGCATTTTGGCTCTGTTTGTAGCGCTATAGCGCCCACTTTAGGGCGTTGTAGTGCTACCCTATCTCCAGAAGAGGTTTCTTGGATTATTTCTTTGGGTTTTTGCCCGGGGGCATGGGGTTTGATTCCATAACCTCGTTTGGTGGAATTAGGGCTTCCCGAGGGCTCAGGATTGCTCCCGAGGTTAGGTTGTGGGATTGAAGTTTGGTAATGGTTCTAACTTATGACCATTACTAGGTGTACGCTAGGGCTCGGAAGGGATCATGCTTGAGGGTTGTCATCATTGATTAAAGCTACCGAAATTCAAAGGTAAGAAAACTGCACCCACTTACGTGATTATGTTGGTATTATGCCATGGGACATGTGATAAATGGCCTAAGGGTGCTGGAATCAATATTTGCGCACAGGGCGCGGCTCGGCCACTAGTAGTTGAGGATATCTTGATATTCACTGAGCTTGGTTCAAGCGGGCTGGAGTCAGTGGGATAAATAGGGGGTGCGACCTAAGGGCGTCAACCCTGGTTATTATTTGTGAATTGGTTATTAATGTTAATTGATAAGCTTGGTATGCTGAATACCTAATTATGTGGATGTTCTGGACTGTTAAGTATATGGCTATACTGTATGAATTATCTGATTGTTTGATTGATGATTGTGCTCTGTTATTGTGTTTTCTTGCTAGGCCTTGGCTCACAGGTGCTATGTGTCACAGGTAAAGGCAAGGGTAAAGTGGACCAGTCCTGAGTGGGAGAGCTTTGAGGCTGAATGTACATAGTCAGCTGATTGGCTGCCACGGCCGAGGAGTGGTACAGGACGGGAAAGCCTAAATGTTTGTTTTGCCCTTAGAGTGGCTAGTAGCTGTACCTATAACCTGAAATTCTATAAACTGTCTTTTAAATGCTATTTCTTTTGGGATCCCATGTACTAAAATGTTTAAATATATGAAATGCAACTTTTGTGACCAAAATCTTTTAACCCTAGTTCAATTATAGTTTCAGTAACACGTTTCTACTAAATTACTTGATTAGCAAGTCTTGCAATTTTTTAAATACATAGTGTAACGGTCTTGGCTATCCAGGGCGTTACATTCTTGTTACTTTTTTTTTTACTTTTGACATGTTTCTTCTGAATAAAAAAAATTACAAATAAAAATTCTATTGTTGACGCCGTTTTTTGTCAACTAGAAAGAAGATGAACACAAGAGATTTTTACGTGGTTTAGCAGTTAAATCTGTTTAGTCCATGAGTCTATGTTATTAGAACTTGGGAGTTTTCTGGAAACTTTTTAGAGAATAGTTGCCCATAGTTTTCTCTCCAAAAAAATCAGAATTTCGATCCCTCATAAATGGTGCTTCCTTCTCTATTTATAGAGAAGGGCGCAGAATTCATTCGCACATATCTCGGGAAGATATGCTGTGAATCAATTAATATAATTCTATTTAATGCATTATTCCCTACGTACACGGAAATGTCCCATAAAATGTGGGATCAGAAACATATTAAATGATGTCCCTTAAACGTTGGGATTGAACAACAATAAATATTTTCATATGTAACTGGTTAATTCAGATATGGGATTCATTACATCTCTAAGACTATTAGTCTATCATGAGCTTGTCACCTAACTTTGACTATGCTCGGAACAAGTATCCATTGACGATGTCGCCACATTCGAACTCACACATTCTGAGCTCGAATCATTTCGGAAAGCAAGGGTGGTTCTGGGATATATTCAAGTGCCAAACAATGCTATTTGCGAGCTCATAGCATATTCGAGGCTGCACATCCCTCGAACCTTCGAGGTCGCTGTTTACAAAGAAACGGTTTGGCTGAAGGATCATATGACAACCGTGTATATTTTGAGCTTACACCTAACGAGCCTAGATTTTGGGATCATAACTTCTCATGTTCGAAATCTGGGTGTAACATTTTTCCCCCTCAAAAGTATGAGTTCGAATCCTATGAGAAGGAAACTTTTGAACTGCGCTCCTTGGAAACTGTACCATTAATTGTACTCGAGTGTGGACACGCGTCAGCCAGGGATTGATTAATCAGAGTACTTGAGTGCCTTTTCAGCTCTCCCACATCTATTCGTTTGCTGCCATTACTTCATTTATACCTGACCGTCGGATCAGATACGAAATCTAGTTAATGGCTCAGATTAGCCTGACCTTTGACATTCCCTGGGGCCTATAAATATGCTCGGATCATCTTCTTCCCCTCACTTTTGCATTTTAAACTTTTAGAGAGAATAAAGGAGAACAAACCAGAACCCCAACATCATTCGGTCCTTGCATGTTTTTCAAACCAAGAAAACAAAACAACTTTGGCTTGTCCGACTCCGTGAGATCATTCCTGCAATCACTCCTCTAGTCATCAATCTCTCTGTATCCGCTGTCCACCGTGTGTAAGTTTCTGTTCTTGATCTCGTATGTTTATATACATTTTATTTTTATATTCGTGCACGTTTGTATTGTTGTTCTGTGGGCACATTTACTAGTTTAGAACTAGAATGTTTAAGTCGATACTATGTAGCTTTGAGGTTCATCTGAGGGTTCCAAACCTAGTTTTTGCGTAAAAGATACAAATATGGCTCATTTATTGTGTTATTTAAGTTTCAGATATCATATCGTGTAGACCAAGAAATGGGGTATGGAATTAGGGTTTTTAAATTGCAAGTTTCCCAAAATTATAACCTTTTTGAGTAACTGGCAACTTTTTCCCTGAAAATCCGGGATTCTTTAAAATAAATCCACTTCCCTTTTCCGCGTCAAATACACACTCGAAGCTCGAGCCTTACAATGGCTCAGGGGTTCTCTCGAGTTTACCCGCTCCTTCAAGATCTTCGATCTCGATCGAACTTACTCCGTGACCTTGGGCCTTTGAGCTAGAATTACTTAAAATTTTGTTCTTATTTCTTATGCGTGGCCTTCACCCTTTACTCGAAATCAGTGGCTTATTCGCGAGCACAAATTGAGATGTGAAGAAGAAGACAGTCGAGCTCACTTCCGACGCCAAATCGATGAAGTTGAGGAGAGGAAAAGGAAAAGACTTCGGGTCACAATTTATACTGATCCAGACCCCAAACTTAGACCGGTCCCTGTTGACCCTAAGCTCAAAGTCACTATTGCCTTCAAGTCAGGTGATCTCAGTTTCACACTGATGGAGGATTCATTAAACCGTCCCTCCACTTCGAAACCTACTTCCATTCCTACTTCTAGGGGAGAAATGCTCGAGGCCGAACATTACTGGAGCTCGGTGTCGTCATTCGGATAGATCTTTGACATCCTAGCTCGCCATGGCCTAGGATTATCTGGCTCGCTGAGATGTCGAGCTCCCACATCCAACGAGCGAAGTTGCTTTGCTCCGGGCAATGGCCACCTTGACAATAAATTCAAGCTCGTGGCTTGGAGTCGCGAGCATATGAAGGCAAGGGCTTTATTGCCCTTGAAGTCCTTTTTTAAAGACTTTCTGGATTTTGTTGGGCTTGTGCCCTTCCAGCTCCAAACCAATTCATACAGGGTCTTGTCAGCCCTAAGGTCGCTGTACCACGAACTGAGGTGGGAATGACCTTCGCCAAGGGAGATTTTATATCTCTTTTGTTTTGAAAGCAACCCCTCCTGAGCTCGGGGAGGAGATGGCTTCTACTACCTGTCGAGCTATCCCAAAGAGAAGAAGATCTTCGAGGATATACCTAACCATCCCCCTACTTCAAGTTGGTGTTCTTCTGGACAGACGACCTGGATCCCTCAAAATACTACTCATTCAGACGAATTCATAAGTATATGATTCCCTTTCCTTTCATGCTCGATTTTTGCTCAAGCTCAAACCATTCATAATGTATTCAATTCTTCAACCAACTATCACCATCCTACCCCCACGGACGCGATGAAGGAGCACAAAGAAGTTTTGCTTCAGCTTCCATACGATAGGCGCTCCCTGTCTTATCTTCTTCACAAAGATAAGCTTCAAGCTTGTGGTCTTCTTGTAATGACCCAACTACTCTAGATTTTGGACCATTACTAATTTCTATACTAATCTTACGAAAACATACATTTGAAATAACATATCTTTATTTCAAAACTATAAGGTAAAGGTTTAAAACTATATAAAATTCATAAGTAGGACATTGGGATCCCATTGTTTGAAACAAAACATAACTTTGACTTAATGAAAACTTAATTAAAACTTATTACAACCAATTGCGGAAAAATACATAGAAAACCATAATTAAAGAGACTTCATCCTCGAATCGAACTCTCGGTCCATCGATTCCATCCCGCCTCAATACACATCCCCAAGCTTCCAAGAACCTTTCCCGCCACCAAAGCTATTTTCCTGCACATATACACATAAGGGAATGAGCCTAATGCCCATCAAGGAAAATCTAACACATAAATCATATACATAATATTCATATCAACATATACTAAAACATATCATAACATATGTCACCATAAACTAAACAAGTCATATGCCCATTAGATTTGTGGGGCTTGCTAGCTAAGCAAGTCATATGCCCATAAATTTATTGGGGCTTGTTAGTTATACAGGTCATATGCTCAAGTCTACAACCATACATAATATAACATATAACATACTAATGAAAAAGGAACACTCCTAAAAACCATCAATGACAGGGTGAGTATACTGAAGAAAAAGGAATGAAAAGAATGGACGAACTATACCATCAAGAATATACTTACCAAAAACCTTATGTTCAAGATCTTAGATTTCCTATCCAAAAATAAAGAATAAAGTTAGGGTGCTGAGTAGATACTATAAGAACTTAAGGAAAACAATACCAAAATGAACTAGAGTTTGGAGTACCTTGAATGCTTCTATGACTGATCTAAACCTCGAACCGAAATGTGCTATAAACCTTACTACCCAAGTGTTTGGTAAGCTTATAATCCCCAACCCAAGTGTTTACACTAAAAAATAACCTAGCAGCTTGCAGTCTCTGAACTTAGCTTGATGAATGACCAAATGGCTGGGTACTAGGTCCTATTTATAGAGTTCAAGAATGAAAAGATTTTCATTTAACTTGAATAAAATAATGGCTTTTTAAGTGAAAAATATTTGAATTGTCGTTCAACAGAGGCTGAAGACTCGGTCAGAAAGATGCTGGACTTATGAAGAGGTTAAAGATTAAAAAGAGAACGTTTTCAAAAACATTAAAAAATATACCAAAGGAGCCGATATATCGCCCCTTGTAGGCGATATATCGCCTGGGCCAGCATGCCCGAGGCTCGTCGAGGTGATCGTGCCAAGTTACGTGTTTTCCGTATCCCTGTATTGCGATATATCGCCCCCTATAGCTGCGATATATCAGCATACACTGAATATTTAAACACGAAATTGCACATTTTCAGCTTAATTTGAATTAGTAAACAACCTTGACTAAGTCCTCTAACGTTTTCAAAGCTGCTGACAGACCCTAGGATATTCATATATTAATCTTAATAAACTTATTCCTTGAAAATACTTAATTATCATTAAACATACACATGAAAAGTGTTACTTTCTTATTGGGTCTAACTAAACCTTATAATATATTAAATATCACCATCAATATCAGTCATATTAATCAAACCTTAGGTTAAAATTAATTTTCTTAAACTATAGGTTAAACATAGAAAATCTATAAGTATTACTACGAGTGTCCAATTAAATCTCGGTCTGAACCAAAATTAACAGTCATAAAAATACTACAACTATTACTATTGCTACTACTATCTAACTAGTTAAGTAAAGTTCTTGGACTCTACAATTCTCACCTACTAAAAAGAATTTCGTCCTCGAAATTTACTTTCCAAATAACTCCGGATATCGGCCTTGCATGTCCTCCTCCAACTCCCATGTTGCCTCTCGTTCAGAACTATTACTCCATAGGACTTTGACTATAGGAATGCTCTTGGACCGTAACTGCTTCACCCCTATCTAGGATGCTAACCGGTCGTTCCTCATAACTCAAGTCTTTCTGGAGTGCTATCGTATCATACTTGAGGACGTCAGATGGGTTTGACACATACTTGCGTAGCATCGAGATGTGGAACACGTTGTGACTATCTGCTAGTGCTGGCGGTAGGGCTAGTCTATACGCAACTGCTCCTATTTTGTCCAATATCTCAAAAGGACCTATAAACTGGGGACTAAGCTTGCCTTTCTTCCCAAACCGCTTTACACCTTTCATAGGAGATATCTTCAAGAAGACTTGATCTCCGACTTTGAATTCCACATCGTGTCGCTTAGCATTCGCATAGCTTTTCTGACGGCTTTGAGCTACAAGCATATGCTGTCTAATAAGCGCTACTGCTTCTTGAGCTTGTCTAACAGCTTTGGGACCTAGAAGCTACCTTTCTCCTACCTCGTCCTAGTGCAATGGTGATCGGTACCTCCTTCCATATAGCAACTCATAAGGTACCATCCCGATCATTGACTGGTATCTATTGTTGTAGGAGAACTCTATCAACGGCAAGTACTTATTCCATGATTCTTCGAAATCAAGTACACACGCGCGTAGCATATCCTCTAAAATCTGAATCGTACGCTCGGACTGCCCATCTATCTGAGGATGAAAAGTTGTACTAAGACTTAACTTAGTACCCATAGCTTGCTGTAAACTTCCCCAAAATATCGATGTAAACATCGATCCTCTATCCGACACTATTGTCTTAGGGATTCCATGCAACCGTACTATCTCTTAGACGTAGATGTCTGCATATTGGTCTGCCGTATATGAAGTCTTAACAGGCAGGAAATGAGTCGACTTGGTTAGTCTATCTATTACTATCCAAGCGGAATCATGCTGCTTATTCGTCCTTGGCAAACCTGTCACGAAGTCCATAACTATATCGTCCCATTTCCATTCTGGTACGCTAAGCGGTTGCAATAAGCCTGCAGGCCGCTGATGCTTTGCTTTCACTTGCTGGCATACTAGACACTTTGACACAAACTCTGCTATGTCCTTCTTCATCCCTGGCCACCAATAGATTACCTTGACGTCATGAGTCATCTTGGTCGACCCTGGGTGAACTGAGTACGGGGTACTGTGCGCTTATTCTAGAATCATCTTCTTAATCCTTTGATCATTTGGCACACATACCTGATCTTTATATCTCAATAAACCTTGGCTAGATATTGAGAAATCTGTGGTCTTGCCTTCTCGAACTGCATCCATATGTGCTGCTAGTGTGTCGTCATGTCCCTGACCAATCCGTATAACTTCTAGCAGATTCGACTGGATAGACAAGTTAGCCAGCTTGCCGACAACTACTTCTATTCCAGCACTGATCAGCTCCTGCTGTAGCGGATTTTCTATTTCGGCTAAAGCTGGTAAATTTCCATAACTTTTCCTACTAAGCGCATCGGCAACTACGTTTGCCTTCCCCAGGTGGTATAAGATTTCGCAGTCGTAATCCTTTTCTAACTCTGACCGCTTGCGCTGCCTCATGTTGAGCTCCTTCTGAGTAAATAGGTACTTTAAACTTTTGTGGTTCGTATAAATCTCGCACCGTTCTCCGTAAAGATAATGGCGCCAGATTTTCAACGCAAAGACCACCGCTGCCAACTCCATATCGTGATTTGGATAGCGCTGCTCGTACTCCTTCAACTGCCGTGAGGCATAGGCTATCACCTTGTCATTTTGCATCAGTACGCGACCGAATCCTTGCTTCGATGCATCGTAGTAGACTACGAACTTATCGTTGGGTGTCGGTACACAGAGTACTAGTGCTGAGCAAAGCTTATCCTTAAGCAACTGGAAGCTTTCTTCACATCTATCATTCAAGTTGAATCTTTGTTGTTTCCAGGTCAGGTTGGTGAGCGAAGTGGCTATCTTAGAAAAGCCCTCTACGAACCTCCTATAATAACCTGCTAACCCTAGAAAGCTTCTTACTTCAGATGCGTTCTTTGGTCTTGGCCAATCCTTCACAGCCTCTACCTTTGATGGGTCTACTGCAACTCTGTCTTTTGATATAATGTGCCCGAGGATCGCCACTTGCAAAAGCCAAAACTCGCATTTCTTGAACTTGGCGTAGAGTTGATGCTCCTTTAGTCGTGACAAAATCAACTTCAAATGTTCCTCGTGCTCTACTTCATCCTTAGAGTATACTAAGATGTCGTCGATGAACACTACGAAAAATTTATCTAAGTAGTCCTTGAAGACCCTATTCATCAAGTCCATAAATGCGGCTGGTGCTTTAGTAAGACCAAAGGACATAATAAAGAACTCGTAATGTCCATAACGAGTTCTAAAGTCTCTCTTAGGAATATCTTCTCCCTTTACCTTGAGCTGATGGTACCCGGACCGTAAATCATTCTTTGAAAATACAGTCGCGCCTCGGAGTTGATCAAACAAATCGTCAATCCAGGGCAGCAGGTATTTATTCTTAATTGTTACCTTGTTCAGCTCGCGATAGTCTATGCACCTCCGCATGCTTCCATCCTTTTTCTTCACGAATAACACCGGTGCTCCCCATGGTGAATGGCTCGGCCTAATAAAACCCAAGTCTAGGAGTTCTTGTAGTTGCGTCTTTAACTCCTTGTGTTACGTAGGTTCCATCCGATACGGTGCCTTAGAGATAGGCTCGGTGCCCGGTACTAATTCTATCGTGAAGTCAATATCCCGAGTTGGCGGCAATCGTGGCAAGTCATCGGGAAATACCTCTGGGAATTCTCTTACAATACGGACGTCTCCAACCTTAAGTGGTGTCTCCTTTACCACATCTGTGATGCTGGCTAAGAACGCTTGACATCCTTTTTCCATCATTCTTTGAGCTTTGAGAGATGATACTAACGGGGTGCGTAATTTTGAAGCTTGTCCCATGAAGCATAGTTTCTGGCCGTCAGGAGTCACAAACATCACCTTCTTGCATTTGAAGTCGATGGTTGCGCCATGTCGTCCTAGCCAATCCATGCCTAGTATTACGTCAAAGTCCTTGATCACCAATTCTATCAGGTCTCCTTCTAGTTCTACGTCATCAATCTTGATCGGTACGCCTCGTACTATCCGTGATGATAGAACTACTTTGCCCGAAGGCAACTCAGTTACAAACCTAGTTCTAAATATTTCACAAGGTTTGTCTAGTTTATCTATCATTCCTAACGAGATATACGAATGAGTGGCTCCTGAATCAAATAATACAGAGCATATGTTATTGAGGATAGAAACTTGACCTGTTACCACCTTATTGCTAGCATCAGCCTCTCCTTGGGTTAAGGCAAAAACCCTAGCAGGAACCATCTTGTCGTCTTTCTTTCCTTCTGGCTTGCGCTGAGGACAATCTCTTTTCTGGTGTCCTTCCTGGCCACAGTTAAAACATTCCTTGGTGTTTGCGCGACATTCTCCGGGATGTTTCTTCTGACACTTAGCACATGGCGGGTATTCCACATAGCCCGGCCTATTTCCCCCATTATTTGTCCGTGCCCTCTTATCGCTGTCAGATTGCTTGTTATCAGGATGCCTTCTCTTCTGACCGTTACTGTTGTTTCCTGACTGATTGTTGCTATTATGGTTGTTGTTCAAACTAGTCTGAGGTTGACTCTGTGGTCTAGGTTCAGGCTTACTAGCTTCTTCTTTACTTACATTAGCCTGCAGCCTCTCTACTTCTATTGCCGTCTCAAGAACGTCGGCATACATAGTATTCCCCGGGTTTGCTAGCTTAACCCCCATCTCGATCTTCGGTCGAATTCCTCTAACAAACTTGTTCACCCTCAGAAAATCGGTTGGAACCATATCAGATGCGAACTTAGCTAAGTAGTCGAACTGAAGAGCATGCTCTGCCACTGATAAACTTCCTTGCTTCAAGTTGGTGAACTCCTTAATTCTCAAAGCGAGTACAGCCGAATTGTAATACTTCTTGTGGAACAGCTCCACAAATCGAGTCCATGTCATGGTGGCAACATCATGCGATTTCTGGACCAAGTCCCACCATATCTTGGCATCCTTCTTGAGCAATGACAAGACGCAAGATATACAGTCTGCATTACTGAGATTCATGTGCGTCAGAATTGTCTCCACATTCCTTAACCACTCTTCTGCCTCAAAGGGGTCTGTAGTCCCTTTGAAGTTTAGAGCGTGCTGTTTGCGGAACCTCTCATACACTGGCTCCATGTGCTGTACTGGATACAACGCGTAGTTCGCCACTGGCCATCCCCCATATGGACCAACTTGTTGGGGTGCTGAGGCCATTTGCTGTGGCTGCGGCTGAGGCGGAGGCTGAGTCTGGGGCTGAGCCTGTTGTCGTTGTTGCTACAAAAGTTCCTCAACTTGTTGTCGCAGTCTGGCGATCTCCGTAGTGTTGTCAGCTAGCGATGCAGGCGCGTTGCGGCTAGCAGTAGCACGCACTCCCCTTCTGCATACTGGAGGGTCTTCATTGTTCGCTGGAACAGCGTTGGAGGCGTTTCCGTTGGTGCGTGCAGATCTTCAGAGCGACATCGCAACAGAGTTCTAACAATTGAAAGAAACATGTTAGAACTTTGCCTAATAGGCTCTGAGGCAAAAACTTATTCTAAAACAAACATATCTTGGACCTATTGATTATGACTTCTTATGAAAAATTATATAAGTCTTTATTATTAGAGTGAGTTTCTATACTTAGAAAAACAAGCCATCTTTATTATTTCTAAGTCTGTTTCTACTCATCCTATATGACTTAATTCTCAGGCTCGAAACTCATCTTTGTTCCATAGTTAACCATATTGAGGGAGGGCTGGGATCAGTAAAATCGTTCCCACTACTATGGCCCCCTAACTCTCAATATAGAAACTTGGTTCATTGATTTGTCTCCACCCTTACCGAACTTAGTCATTATTTATTTTATTTATTATTTATTATGACTGCAAAATGATAATCAAACTCATACATGATAATAAAATAACATGATATTAATTTGGAAAAGAGTTTTCACTTATTACAACCATAAAACAAACAATAAATAAAACAAACAATGCAACTAACTATTCTAAAAATCAGGATCTTCTACATCCGATCCTTCATCTAGCATATCATCATCTAACTCTTCATAGTCTTTGTTATCCCAAAAATTTGAAAAGAATGATTTGGCAATAAAATTAACACATGGCATGAGTTAGTTGGGTGATCTGGCCTAGCAATAGCCCAATACATCAGTTAAGAAGTTGGACTGCTTGAGGGATGCATAGTCAAGGAAAATACACCCGACCGAGGAGAATATTTGGTCTAAGGGTTGCTTGGCTCAGATCCCAATTTGAAGACCCAGTTGATTTGTTTAAATCCAAGTCCAAGGAGCTCAAAGGAGGGGTTTGGATTTTGACTCAAGGGATAAAGGCAAGAGGTCCGATCGGACCTTAGCTTGGGAGCCTCTCAAGTATTTGGCTCGGATGTGTCCGAGGTGAGCCTCCCAAATGCTTGGCTCGGACGTGTCTGAGGTAGGTTTCCTAGCTAATTTGGCTCAGATCCATTCGAGGTAAGAGGCTGAGGAAAAGAGGTCCCATGCAAACCAAGGATTGGGACTTAGGTTTCAGCCAAGGGAAGGCCACATCATGTCCGATCGGACATAGTTGAAGATGGCAAGGGGAGAGATGCCTCGGACTTGTCTGAGGTGAAATTCCAGTCAGGGTGGCTCGGACCACTTTGGTTCGAGGAGAAGGACATCATGTCCGATCGGACATGCCATGGGAGAGATGCCTCGGACTTGTCCGAGGTGAAATGCAAGGTAGGGTGCCTCGGACCACTTTGGTCCGAGGAGAAGGCATGAAAAGGATGGCTCAGACCACCTTAGACCGAGGAGAAGACCATCATGTCCGATCGGACATATCATGGAGGAGGTTACCTCGGACTTACCCGAGGTAAGGTGCAAAGGGAGTTGGCTCGGACCACCTTGGTCCGAGGAGAGCCAAACTTGCATGACCTATGGTTCGAGGAGAGCCATGCATATACCACCTTTGGCCCACAGAAAGTTCGAAGGAGTAATCAACATGCATGTGAGACTATGTCAAAATCCCCGAAACGACTTCAGTGAGAATTGGTCTAGGCACCCGGGAATCTCTCACTCCTCACTTGAATTGAGGTATCAGTTGTATTTTAAACATTTATTGTAATATAAATATAAGGTGAATAATAAAATATCCCTATCTAAAGGGGATATCAGTTGAGAATCCCAGGCCTATAAATAAAGGGTTGGGAGGAACGTAACAGGACTTTTTGGCAAATTAAGAGTGAATCTGTGTTCTAGAGAGAGAAAGTGTGTTTTTCTGGAGAGAACCCCTTTTTGTATTCTGGAATATTTGCACTGAAGAAACTCAGTTGACACTGGTTCATCTGATCTTGAGTGTGAATACAGTAATAAAATCTCTAAGTGGATTAGGCTATTACCGACTATCGGGGCTGAACCACTATAAAAATCTCGTGTTATTTATTTTCATTGATAAAACTGTCTGTTGTCGTTTATATTCTCTTGAGGGCTTGTCGTATTTGACGTTCTCACGTCGTTGGCTAAAATCATAGTCAACATTTTGGTGCTTTCATTGAGAGCCTGAAGAGAAGAACAGACAGTCCCTAAAGCAATATGGCGCCTAAGAACACCACCGCGGCCTCCAAGAGGGCAAGCACGTCTAAGGAGCATGCTAGATCAGAGGGTCCCAGCGTTCAAGATTGTGAGAATGAGCCCAGACTTGTGCTCGAGGATGTAGTTCTTGAAGTTGAGGAGCTCCAAGAGACCATGAGCGCATTCCAGGAGGAGTTAGCTCAGTTCAATGCTAGGCAAGAGGCTTTTGCTGAGGAAATGGCCAAGCAGAGACGGAATATGGATGCTAGGAGCGAGGAGATCCGTCGACAGCAAGAGGAGGCTGACAGGCGACATCGTGAAGTTGCACTTGCTCTGGAGGCGGCTACGCAATTGACTCGAGCCAATGCTCAAGCTGCGCCTGGGGTGACACCCACCCCAGAGGCAAGGACCACAGAGGCTGGTCATAAGAAAACTGATCGGCCAGGCAGGAATGGTGGTAACCCACCTGGTCATGAGGAAGAGGGAGTCCGATCGCGTACTGCCTCAACCCAGAGGGGGAACTCCAAGACCCCCTCAAGGAGCCACAGATCAGAGACTTCCAGGTCTGGGAGTCATAAGTCAGGTAGTAAGAAAACACCTTCTGAGCAGGGGCACAACAAAGCTCCTTGTGACAAAGAGACTTCCCACTTCAAAGATGGACATGGGCGTGATGAAGCTGACAGTCACCATACCAACCAGTCGAAGGAGTAGAATAATAACCGACGAGGAGGAGAAGATCACCCAGCTCAAACAGGGAAGCCACCACGACATCCCAACCAGCGTAATGGCAAAGAGCACGCTCCAGCTAGCAGACCTTCCGAGAAGACTCGGAGTACGGTGTTCGACCGGTTGGGAAAGAACACTGCTCAGAAGGACCTGAGGGACGTCATTGATGACAGAAGGAGGACCGTTCCGGTCAAAGGGTAGGAGCCAATCCATCCTACCAGTCCAGTAGAAATACTCGATGATGGTATGCCGGATAGGCGTGCCCGACCAAGCGGTCCCGAGGGTGCGTCCCTAGCAGTAGCCCCGGGCATCCAAGCCCAGCTTGATGCCTTGACAGCGGCAGTCCAAAGTTTGACGAAACAACCAGTTATTGATCCGGTAGACCACATAAGTGGTAGCCCTTTTTGTGCTAGAATAAGAGCAGCCCAACCACCAAGGAAATACAAAGCACCGGTATTGCCAGTTTATACAGAAAAGGCAGACCCGGTAAGACACGTTGGAAAGTTCGAAGATCAGATGGAGCTGCTTGGGGTGAGTGATGGCTACCGCTGCAGAGTCTTCCCCACCACCTTGTCAGACACTGCCCAGGAGTGGTACTGGAAGTTCAAACCAGACTCCATCACCTCTTGGGAAAGCTTTAGGAAGAAGTTTTGCAGGCAGTTCGGTACTGCCCGAACCCCTCCTGTTTATGCCAACCACTTGGTGGATATTAGGCAGGGTAAAGATGAGTCTCTCAAGAACTACATTCAAAGGTTTATGAGAGAAGCCAATCGGGCTACCGCGGTTGGAGATGAAGGGAAAATGGTGGCAATCTCCTCCGGTATTATTTATCGAAGTCCTTTGTGGGACAACATCCACCACCATCCAATTTCAACTTTACAGCAGTTTTTGGACCGGGCAGATAAGTATATGAAGTTGGATGATGCCATTGAGAAAGGAGAGAATGGGTTGAACAATCCAAGTGGATCAGATGATACTCCGAAGGATAGTGGAAATGATCAAGGCGGTAGTAAGAAACGTGGGAATAACGGGTCTGACCGCCGCAATGAGAAAAAGGCTAAGTCTGGATCGAATGATAAGCCAACAAAGTATGAACCTTGATTCACCAACTACACCACTCTTTCGGCGACCCGAGCAGAGATCTATCTAGCCAGTCATCAGGAGGTCCCTTACCGGAGACCCCCACCAATCAAGAAGGAAATGAGTAAGAGGAATAAGAACAAGTTTTGTCGTTTCCATGGAGACTATGGTCACGACACGAATGAGTGTAATCACCTTAAGGATGAGATAGAGTTTCTCCTCCGGTCGGGGAAATTAAAAAAGTATAAGGCAGAGAAGACCCAGGGAGAGGGGAGCAACAATAATCCTGGTTTCAAGCGGCAACGGTCCCCACCTTTGCAACCTGAACCTGTGGACTTCACATTAGATACTATATGTGGAGGGCCACATCTTGCTGGAGATAGCAACACGGGGAGGGAGAGGTATGCTCGCACCCTTCGTCATGAGTTGGGTGCGGCATCCACCTCCGAGGTTATGACGGTGGAGGAACGACCATCTAAGAACCCAAGGTATGAAAGTGAGTCCCTCACTTTCACAGAAGAAGATGCTAAACACGTGAGGTATCCTCACAATGACCCTCTTGTTGTGACAGTTCAAATAGCTAATATGAAGGTGAAAAGATGTCTGGTTGAACGGGAAGCTCCGTAAACATTATTTATAAGTCCTCTTTTGAAAAGATGAAGCTATCCGTCAATGACTTGAAGCCTTGCTCTCACGTCATTTATGGGTTTACTGGAGAAGGACTGTCACCAGCTGGGACAATCAAGTTACCTATCACGACGGGAGAGGCCCCCAAGCATGAAACCGTGATGACTGAGTTTTTGATTGTTGAATGCCCGTCCGCCTACAATGTGGTTATTGGTCGACCACTACTCACCAACTTGCATGTGGTAGTTTCAATTTGGCACCTATCTATGAAGTTCCCGACCAGCGCTGGCATAGGCTGTGTCCAAGGAGACCAAAGGGAAGCTAGAGAGTGCTATAATGCCTCGATAGCTAAGGCGAAGAAAGGTGCCAAGGAGAACAACATGATTGTGTGTGTTGAAAAAGAGGAGGTGGATGAGATGAATGTAGACCAGAGTTTTGTAGTGGTGAACAATGAAGAGATGTTAGAGGAGTGTGTCCAGGAGAGCACTCCTAGTTTAAAAGAGCAGAAGACCCCATCAGGTGATGAAGTCACCAAATAGGGCATTGCCCAAAGCGAGGGAAGAGATATTGATCCTCGCTTTGGGGATTATGAGAGTGATGTGGGACTGTCCGAGGAGTTAGAGGAGGTCCCTATAGATGAGAATGACCCGACAAGAGGGGTCAAGATTGGAAAGAAGTTGAAATATGAGGTGAGAGTACAGCTGATAGAATTCTTGCGAAGGAATTAAGATGTCTTCGCCTGGTCTCACAAGGATATGGTGGGTATCTCACCAACTGTGATCAGCCACGTGCTCAACGTGGATGAAATATATCCAGCGGTACAACAGAAGAGGAGGTTGCTTGACAAGGATCGAGCAAAGGCTCTTAAGGAGGAGGTAGAGCGATTGAAGGAGAACGGGTTTATTAGAGAGGCATACTACCCAGCTTGGGTTTCAAACCCAGTCTTGGTGCCTAAACCCAATGGAAAGTGGAGGACTTGTGTAGATTTTACTGATCTAAACAAAGCGTGCCCGAAGGATTGCTTTCCTTTACCGAGAATAGACCAGTTGGTAGATGCAACCTCTGGTCACGAGACCTTGTCCTTCATGGATGCGTATTTAGGGTACAATCAGATCAGCATGCATCCTCCTGATGAAGAGCATACCAGCTTCTGAACGGATATAGGGCTATATTGCTATAGAGTGATGCCCTTCGGATTGAAGAATGCAGGAGTTACCTACCAGCGCTTGGTGAATGGTATGTTTCGTGACTTAATCGGCAAGAGCATGGAGGTATACGTAGACGATATGCTGGTGAAGTCAAAGGAAGCTGAGGGGCACGTGGGAGACTTAGAGGAGTGCTTTGCAATATTGAGGAAGTATAACATGAAGTTAAACCCCCTCAAGTGTTCATTTGGAGTGGGTTCTGGAAAATTCCTTGGGTTTATTGTTAACTCCCGAGGAATAGAGGCAAACCCAGAGAAGATCAAGGCTCTCATAGAGATGAAGTCTCCAACAAAAATAAAGGATGTACAAAGCTTGACTGGGCGGATTGCAGCTTTAAGCAGGTTCGTTTCGAAGTCGACGGACAAGTGCGTCCCGTTCTTTAACCTGCTTAAAGGAAGCAAGAAGTTTGAGTGGACCGCAGAGTGTGAACAAGCCTTCCAGGCGATAAAGGAGCATTTGGCCCAACCTCCTGTTCTTTCCAAGCCAGTTGATGGAGAAGTCCTATTCATGTATCTAGCAGTCACGGAACACGCTGTTAGTGCTGCCTTAGTACGTGAGGAGGATAAGGTGCAGCACCCGGTATATTATGTTAGCAAGCAATTGATAGGAGCGGAGTCCCGATACCCCATGATCGAGAAGTTGGCTTACTGCTTGGTACTTGCGTCACGAAAATTGCGGCCGTACTTCCAGGCACACCCCATCAAGGTCCTTACTGACCAGCCTCTTCGTCAAGTTTTACAGAAGCCGGAGTTGTCTGGTCGGCTACTTAAATGGGCGGTTGAGCTAGGCCAATTTGAAATCAAGTACCAACCGAGGACTGCTATTAAAGGTCAAGCTTTGGCAGATTTCATCGCTGAATGTACCGGAATCGTTGAGGTCCCCGACCAGCAGGAGAGTGTTACTGGACAAAAAGAAGAAATTCCTACTTGGCAACTTTTTGTTGATGGATCGTCGAATGAGCACCATTCAGGAGCTGGGATTATACTAGTCACACCAGAGAAGCACCGAATTCATTGTGCACTAAGATTCAAATTTAATGCTTCTAACAATGAGGCGGAATATGAGGCCCTCTTAGCAGGCTTGCGAGTGGCTAGAGATGTACGTGCCCGGTCGGTAGAGATAAATAATGATTCCCAATTGTTGGTCTATCAAGTATTGGGGGAATACCAAGCAAGGGGCCTACGCATGGTGGCATACTTAAACAAGACCAAAGATTTGCTAGCCTAGTTCAAGGAGTATACCATCAAGTTAGTACCAAGGGAGCAGAATTCCAATGCCGATGCTCTAGCAAAGCTTGCTAGTGCGAAAGATGCCGAAACTCTGAATATAGTTCCGATAGAGTACTTGGCGGAGCCAAGCATTGATAGACAAGAGGCCATGCCGATTACGATAGCCGACACCTGGATGACTCCCATCATTGCTTACCTTGAGCAAGGGACCCTCCCAGATGGTCGTAATGAAGCAAGGAAGGTTATGAGGAAAGCTGCTAGATACACCATGGTGGATGGAGTGTTGTATAGGAGAGGATACTCCTTACCTCTACTCAGGTGCATAACGCCCGACCAGTCAAAGAACTTATTAGCTGAGGTGCATGAGGGGTTTTGTGGAGATCATGTTGGGGGGCAGAGTCTATCTAAAAAGATCTTGAGGCAAGGATTTTTCTGGCCTTTTATGAACGAGGACTCTATGGAATATGTGAAAAAGTGTGACAAATGCCAAAGATTTTCTAAATTTCCCAGAGCGCCCCCAAATGTTTTGAAGCAAATGCAAAGTCCGTGGCCTTTTGCAGTGTGGGGCATTGATCTGATTGGGAAGTTGCCCAAGGGAAAAGGAGGAATGCAGTTTTCGGTGGTCGCGGTAGATTATTTTACTAAGTGGACTGAGGCCAAGCCATTAGCCACGATCACATCGAAGAAAGTATTAGACTTTGTGATTAAAAACATAATATGTCGCTATGGTCTACCTAAGAAGATAGTGTCTGACAATGGCACCCAGTTTGACAGCGACATATTTACCGATTTTTGCACTCGGCATGGCATAACCAAAAGTTTCTCCTCGGTAGCCCATCCTCAAGCCAATGGGCAGGTTGAAGCGGTGAACAAAACATTGAAGGACACTCTAAAAAAGCACCTGGAGCAGGCTAAGGGTGCTTGGGTAGAAGAGTTACCAGAGGTCCTTTGGTCATATAGGACTACTGCTCGGACGGCAACTGGTCATACCCCATTCTCTTTAGCATATGGGTATGAATCCATGTTACCTGTGGAGATAGACCCACCCTCTCATAGAAGGACCGTGTACAACCAAGAGGAGAACCATCAGTTGTTAGCAGAATCATTGGACTTCCTCGAGGAAAGAAGAGAGGAGGCAAACCTCAGAGTAGCTGCTCATCAGCAAAAAGTGGCACGCTACTTCAACTCCAGAGTGCGAAATCGAAAGTTCCAGGTCGGAGATTTAGTCCTAAGAAAGGTATTTGTTAGAGACCCAGCAGCTGGTGTGCTAGGACCAAACTGGGAAGGACCGTATCAAATTGAGCAAGTCTTACCACCCGGCACCTACAAGCTTGCTCGGTTGAATGGAGAGCTGATCAGGAACTACTGGAACGGCGAGCACTTGAGAAAATATTATCAATAAATACTGCTTGCAGAGTAGTAGCTTTGTATCAAGTCCTTAACTTGTTATTTAAGTTTTTTGTTTGTGAACTGGTTATCTGCTACCCAGTCACATTATTTTGAACAATGTTATTTTGTTTGGAACTCGTTATTAGACACGTTTTGTCACTTATTATTACGAGTAATAAAAGAGACCACGCGCAGCGTGGTCGAATCTTGCTACAAATTTTGCATATGTGTTGATTATTTTTGCTTGGCAGTGTTCAACTGTCACATTAATTTAAACAAAACAGGTCTTCAAAAAACTAAGTGTAAATGTATACCAGACAGTGTTCAACTGGTCGGTATCATGATATGAAGGACCAACGTTTAAATAATGTTTTTGTAGTGCTCAACTACTAAAATATGTTAGTATATTTTATGTGTTTCACGAGTAGTTATTACTCGGACAAATTCGGTCAAGTAGCAAGTGATCAAGGATTTATCAACCCTTAATCACTTGGGGGGCACATAGGGTATACTGGTCTGTATTTCAACACAGGCAATAAGAGCACGAGCAAATATATTTGTTTTTGGGCTGACTTGTAAGTTTGGAAGTCTAAAATGGCCATTAAGCTAACTTGTTTTACAATGCTTAAGTAACTTAGAATTTTTAAAAAATTTCAGTTAGAAACAGGTATTCGTGTAATGATAAAATTTATGCTCATAAAAAGTTAGAGCAATAAGAGCATGAGGAAGTATATTTAGTATGGACTTATGGAATGGTTGAAATTTCTAAGTTAGAAAACTAAATACTCATGTGAAATTAAAGGCATCTAAGAACTTTGCTATGTACAATAAAAACTTAAAAGTTTAAAGTTGTCGACAAAGAAAGAGTAAAGTGCTAAGTGTCAAAATAGCTCACTAGTTCGAGCAACAAAATACAAAGTAAAGCAAACTATGATGAACTACGAGAGGGAGTCACTGGCGTGCTCCTCTAGTGGGTTGATCGACCCCCTCCTCGGCATCAGCTGCCCCTCTCGCTCAGAATGATAAAGCAGAGGAGGCGGGAGTGAGTGCAGGAGGATTGGCAGCTTCTTCAGTGGCCCTTGCTTCGCATCTGGAAAGCTCCTCTGCCTGAGCCTCCTTGGAGAAACAATCAAGATTGAGAGGTTTGTTCAGCTTCCAGACCTTATAAAAGCAGTCGAAACTGGCCTCCTCAAAGCGAATCAAATCAAGCTCCTTTTCTTGTTTCAATTCTTCGTTTTCGTTGATCAGTCTCTCATTATCCCAAGCTAACCCCTTGTTCTCGAGGGACAGCTTCTCCAGTTGGGCTGTCAAGGAGTTGTTGTTTTGAACCTGCTGCTGGTTCTCATCAGAAAGCTTCCTAAGAGACTCATCCCGTTCAGCTACGGTTCTCTCTGCTTGCTCCAGATTGGATTTGGCCTCCACCAGTTGATCGTTTAGCACCTTAATAAACTCCTTGTAGTCTACCGCTCGGAGCTGAGCATGACCGATGGTGACAAGTGACTGCATGGAAGACAAAAGGTTATTACAAGCAAAAATATTAATAATAAATTGTCTTAAGAGAAAACACTTACCTTCATCAGTTGAGCAAGCCCTCTTTTCAAGACGACTTCAACGCTGAGCCGAGGGTAGGATTCTAAGCTTTGGAGCGTTGAAGCGTCATGGCTAATCTCCTCAAGAAGTCCCTTTCCTAGGTCACTAACAGCACGAAAGACCTCACTCGAGCTACCCTGGTGAGTAGAAGTTAGGCTTGCAGAGGGAGGAATCGAAGAGGGAGTCAGTGGCGGGAGTGTAGTCGGTCCCTCAGTTTTCCTCCCTTGACTGGGCGGTACTACCTTCTGAATCTTCTGCGGGGGCATAGAGCCACTTCCATCACCAACTTTCCTCTTTGAAGAAACGCACTCTCTGAACATGTCTGGGTCTGCAAAGGAGGAAAACACAACGTTGTTAGAGATATAAACATAATAAAATGAGTACAAGTGTGTACTATAATTTTGTTACTCTCAAATCACCAAGCTATCAAAAATATTCCTATGTTCACTAGACATGTGTTACCTGCGTTGAGGATATGATCGAGGAACTCATCCTCGTCGTCCGAGGATGAGCTAAGTTCCCCCTCAACCTGGATAGCTTTTCCTTTCCCAGGCTGAGCGGGAATAGTAGATCTGCGCTGAGGTTCGGGCTCCCTAATGACTAAGTCGCCAGGTCTACGAGAGAGCGGAGAAGGCCCAGGAGAGAGCTGATCAGTGACTAGCTCCGTGCCCTCGTTGGACTGATCAGTCGTGTTGTTCTCCCCGGTGGTACTTTCCACCGCCAGATCTTGGTCACATGGCACCAGGCCCACCATCTGAAGAAGGTCCAGGGTGACCAATTTTTTCACATCCTTCTCCCTAAGACTCATGTTAGCCAACTTCTGGGCCCGCTTAAACATCCCTTTAGTAGGTAATGGTCGCTCAAATGGACCCGCACGTGTAAAGGCCAAGTTATTGACCTCAATGTCCGATGTAAGGAAGTACTCTTTGTGATACTTCCCAGGGTTTGATTTGTGAGAGATACCATTGAGATATGTAATCCCCCTTTGTCTATGATAGAAGTGGAAGAAGCCCGTGTTGTTGTGGGAAAGATTGGTCCTAAGGTCAAACAGGTAGTGCACCTCATAAGGGGTGGGCTCGTCCCAACCATGCAGGAAGTAAAGGATGTACAACGCAGAGAGTGCCTGGATCCCATTTGGTGCGATCTGGAATGGGGAGACATTGAAGTAATCTGCTACAGACCAGAAATATGGGTGTAGCGGAAGTGTTGCTCCAGCGTGCACATGATGCCTGGACCAGGCACAATATCTTCCACCGGGCCTATTGGCTCTTTGATGAGAGCCCGGGCATATCACGTTTGCCCCGCTCAAGCCTAAAGCTTCAATGTGTTTTTGGAAAAGTGCGGGATTAAGTTTTGAAGCATCAGCAATGAACCAGGAAGATTCTTCTTCTCCCTCATTACGTGGCTTCTGAACAGCCAAGCCCTGGATCGCGGTAGCAAATTTCTGAGAAGGTTTTTTTGAAGCTGTGGCAGTGCGAGCGTGACTGCGCTTTACCACCTTCTGCACTGCTCTGCGGGCGACCTGTGGATCATGTTCTTGAGGAAGTCTGTTGGATTGTTTCACCCTCATTGTCGACTGAGAAACTTGTTGAAGGAACTGTTCCTCGTGGAGAAGATACAAAGCTGAGCGAGGGAGGATCTGCTTGAAGCGGCGAAGACGGTCCTCTGGAGTGCAACCGGTAGATGAGTCTGGTGAGGAATCGCTATTTAGAGGAGTCTCGATTGTTTGCGGGATGGATGTATCGGAATCTGTATGATTGTCACCTCCCCTATAGTCACAGCGATTCATCTACAAAAATGAATAAAACATGGGGAGGTGAGTAACCATACAGAAAAAATTCATCAAAAATAAAAGTTATTTTTATACTTAGAAATTTTTGTCTAAGTTATAAAAATATAACACATAGGGAAAAAATAATTTTAATGCCCAAGAGTGCCTAAAAAGTACTTGGGGTGTTGAAAGTTATTAAAGTTTATATAAATGGGCATTTTTGAGGTTTCCCTATGAAGCTAAATTCCTTATGCGTGTAAGTGAGCATGCTAAGGGGTTGGGTATGCATTTGGAAGGAAGGAAAGAAGGCCGAGGCCTAAGAGATTAGGTGTGGTCCGATCGGACCACGTTTTGGGCTCAAGGTGATGGCCTTACCTAATGCATCCGATCGGGTGCCTAGACCCACCAAATGCTCATGACCCAAGAGGCGTTCAGCAGCCGCGGGAGTCCGAGGTGACGTCCAGCCTTGCCTCCGTGCGAGCCCAGCATGAAGTCCCCCAAGATGTCCGATTGGACGTAATACGCCTGAGGAGAAGCATGCCGTGCGGTCTAGGAGGTGGCGTGCGAGCATCCTATCCCAAAGTGTCCGATCGGACATGGCTGGTCAAAAAATGGTAAGTGCGTGGTAACTTACCCAGATTTCTCAATGTCCGATCGGATGTGCTGGTTTGGCTCGTCCAAGGAGATGTGCACCTTGAGGTTCGAGTGGGTGGGGTCTGAAGGCTTGGTACATCTTACGCCTCCAAGGGCATTGGCTAAGCAACAACTCACCATGTCCGATCGGATATGGGATCCCAAGGAAGACAATATGTGGTCCGATCGGACCACATTCATGCCCAGATTTTTTCTTGGCAAACTAAGTGAGCAAGGCCCCTAACAATATATTCCTCCTACCTCAAACCTAAACCGTGTAAACAAAGCCCTAGAATCCCTATTTTAAACACATTTCTTCATTCACACATACAAAAACAAGATCAAAGCATGGAAATAAAAAGGTTTCTTCATGTTCTTGAAAACCAATTATACTATCAAAAACCCCATAACCCATATTCATATTCATGTCAAATTAGCCCATTTGTCTTGAAATTCATATGAAATTAGAGGTAATTTCGGGTTACCCATGCCACAAACATCATCAAGACAACAAGCTAGCACATTATACAAAGCATTCATAAGAACTTCAAGAGCAAGCAAAGCTATGGGGATTCGGCCATGGCATGTTTTTCTTAAAATTTTTTTGAAAAATTATAACAATGTAAAAGGCATGGGAAAGAAGACTTACTCAAGGTTGGAGGACCTTTGGTTTGCTTGAAGATGAAGAGTTTCCCTTGAAGCTTTTGGAAATCGGCAAGAAGAAGAAGAGTCTTGGGGTTTCGGCCAAAAGGGAAGGAGGAAGATGAGAGGTTTTTAAAGATGTGATCTTTTGCTTGTGTGAAGAAAGTGTATAGAGTTGGGTTATTTAAAGAAAAAAAAAGTGGGTTTTTTATTTACTTTTGCTCCTTTGGCATTCTAGGACTATTTTTCTCTCCACGATCATGGGTGGTTTTTTGCAGTGATCGTGGGTCTGCTGCATGGAGATGAACAGTTATTATTTTTTATAATGACGTCAGCTCGAGAAAAAGTTTATTATGTGAATGTATCATATAATAAACTTGGGGGGCAAATGTTATCCCAAAAATTTGAAAAGAATGATTTGGCAATAAAATTAACACATGGCATGAGTTAGTTGGGTGATCTGGCCTAGCAATAGCCCAATACATCAGTTAAGAAGTTGGACTGCTTGAGGGATGCATAGTCAAGGCAAATACACCTGACCGGGGAGAATATTTGGTCTAAGGGTTGCTTGGCTCAGATCCCAGTTTGAAGACCCAATTGATTTGTTTAAATCCAAGTCCAAGGAGCTCAAAGGAGGGGTTTGGATTTTGACTCAAGGGATAAAGGCAAGAGGTCCGATCGGACCTTAGCTTGGGAGCCTCTCAAGTATTTGGCTCGGATGTGTCCGAGGTGAGCCTCCCAAATGCTTGGCTCGGACGTGTCCGAGGTAGGTTTCCTGGCTAATTTGGCTCAGATCCATCCGAGGTAAGAGGCTGAGGAAAAGAGGTCCCATGCAAACCAAGGATTGGGACTTAGGTTTCAGCCAAGGGAAGGCCACATCATGTCCGATTGGACATAGTTGAAGATGGCAAGGGGAGAGATGCCTCGGACTTGTCCGAGGTGAAATGCCAGTCAGGGTGGCTCGGACCACTTTGGTCCGAGGAGAAGGACATCATGTCCGATCGGACATGCCATGGGAGAGATGCCTCGGACTTGTCCGAGGTGAAATGCAAGGTAGGATGCCTCGGACCAATTTGGTCCGAGGAGAAGGCATGAAAAGGATGGCTCGGACCACCTTAGACCGAGGAGAAGACCATCATGTCCAATCGGACATATCATGGAGGAGGTTACCTCGGACTTACCCGAGGTAAGGTGCAAAGGGAGTTGGCTCGGACCACCTTGGTCCGAGGAGAGCCAAACTTGCATGACCTATGGTTCGAGGAGAGCCATGCATATACCACCTTTGGCCCACGGAAAGTTCGAAGGAGTAATCAACATGCATGTGAGACTACGTCAAAATCCCTGAACGACTTCAGTGAGAATTGGTCTAGGCACCCGGGAATCTCTCACTCCTCACTCGAATTGAGGGATCAGTTGTATTTTAAACATTTATTGTAATATAAATATAAGGTGAATAATAAAATATCCCTATCTAAAGGGGATATCAGTTGAGAATCCCAGGCCTATAAATAAAGGGTTGGGAGGAACGTAACAGGACTTTTTGGCAAATTAAGAGTGAATCTGTGTTCTAGAGAGAGAAAGTGTGTTTTTCTGGAGAGAACCCCTTTTTGTATTCTGGAATATTTGCACTAAAGAAACTCAGTTGACACTGGTTCATCTGATCTTGAGTGTGAATACAGTAATAAAATCTCTAAGTGGATTAGGCTATTACCGACTATCGGGGTTGAACCACTATAAAAATCTCGTGTTATTTATTTTTATTGATAAAACTGTCTGTTGTCGTTTATATTCTCTTGAGGGCTTGTCGTATTTGACGTTCTCACGTCGTTGGCTAAAATCACAGTCTTCATTATCATGTGCCTCAAAATGTCCTCGAGGAAGGTTCGTAAAAATCCTATGTTTTTGCTCATTTGTAATATGAAATTCTAATTTTGCAGTGAACCTAACTATGAGAAAGTAATATCGCATTGCTGCTGGCTGTTCATCTTCATCATCCATTGTTTCCCATATCTCCTCTAAGGCTGCAATTACGGGATGAAAATCTCTAAACAGTCTAATTACTAAAACGTATTGTTTTGTTGCTCTCATCATGATTTGCTTAGACTCTTGAAGGTGACATATTTCTCTGTGGAACAAAAGCAGTCTTCGAGTGATTCTCTCTAGTGTTCCTATGGTCTTTCTTGGTTCTCTTATTCTCTTTAAAGCCTCAATGGCTCGGATATCCTCATAGGTTAATGCTCCGTTCAACTTAACTGAAAACACAAATGCTAAAATCATTAGCTATACATATAAGCATAATAACTGTAATTTAAATACTTACTTGGCGGTCAGATTCAGAGCTTTGAGTGTGTGTATCGATGAGGACTTCATGCGAATGAGTCGTTTTCTCTGATACCAACTGTAATGACCCAACTACTCTAGACTTTGGACCATTACTAATTTTTATACTAATCTTACGAAAACATACATTTGAAATAACATATCTTTATTTCAAAACTATAAGGTAAAGGTTTAAAACTATATAAAATTCATAAGTAGGACATTGGGATCCCATTGTTTGAAACAAAACATAACTTTGACTTAATGAAAACTTAATTAAAACTTATTACAACCAATTGCGGAAAAATACATAGAAAACCATAATTAAAGAGACTTCATCCTCGAATCGAACTTTTGGTCCATCGATTCCATCCCGCCTCAATACACATCCCCAAGCTTCCAAGAACCTTTCCCGCCACCAAAGCTATTTTCCTGCACATATACACATAAAGGAATGAGCCTAATGCCAAGCAAGGAAAATCTAACACATAAATCATATACATAATATTCATATCAACATATACTAAAACATATCATAACATATGTCACCGTAAACTAAACAAGTCATATGCCCATTAGATTTGTGGGGCTTGCGAGCTAAGCAAGTCATATGCCCATAAATTTATTGGGGCTTGTTAGTTATACAGGTCATATGCCCAAGTCTACAAACATACTTAATATAACATATAACATATACATAACACTTAAATCATAAGATAACACATAACATAACATATCAAATCCTATCCTATTTTCCTTACCAAAAGTACCGGGATATGAGAACAGGTTTGGGACTTTGGAACACTCCTAAAAACCATCAATGAAAGGGTGAGTATACTGAAGAAAAAGGAATGAAAAGAATGGACGAACTAAACCATCAAGAATGTACTTACCAAAAACCTTATGTTCAAGATCATAGATTTCCTATCCAAAAATAAAGAATAAAGTTAGGGTGCTGAGTAGAAACTATAAGAACTTAAGGAAAAAAATACCAAAATGAACTAGAGTTTGGAATGCCTTGAATGCTTCTATGACCGATCTAAACCTCGAACCGAAATGTGCTTAAACCTTACTTCCCAAGTGTTTGGTAAGCTTATAATGATTAAGCTTATAATCCCCAACCCAAGTGTTTACACTAAAAAATAACCTAGCAGCTTGCAGCCTCTGAACTTAGCATGATGAATGACCAAATGGATGGGTACTAGGTCTTATTTATAGAGTTCAAGAATGAAAAGATCTTCATTTAACTTGAATAAAATAATGGCTTTTTAAGTGAAAAATATTTGAATTATCGTTCAGCAGAGGCTGAAGAGTCGGTCAAAAAGATGCTGGACTTATCAAGAGGTTAAAGATTAAAAGGAGAACGCTTTCAAAAACATTAAAAAATATACCAAAAGAGCCGATATATCGCCCCTTGTAGGCGATATATCGCCTGGGCCAGCATGCCCGAGGCTCGTCGAGGTGATCGTGCGAAGTTACTTGTTTTATGTATCTCCGTACTGCGATATATCGCCCCCTATAGCTTCGATATATTGGCATACCCTGAATATTTAAACACGAAATTGCACATTTTCAGCTTAATTTGAATTGAGTAAACAGCCTTGACTAAGTCCTCTAACATTTTCAAAGCTGCTGACAGACCCTAGGATATTCAATTATTAATCTTAATAAACTTATTCCTCGAAAATACTTAATTATCATTCAACATACACATGACAAGTGTTACTTTCTTATTGGGTCTAACTAAACCTTATAATATAATAAATATCACCATCAATATCAGTCATATTAATCAAACCTTAGGTTAAAATTAATATTCTTAAACTATAGGTTAAACTTAGAAAATCTATAAGTGTTACTACGAGTGTCCAATTAAATCCCAGTCTGAACCAAAATCAATAGTCATAAAAATACTACAACTATTACTATTTCTACTACTATCTAACTAGCTAAGTAAAGTTCTTGGACTCTACACTTCTGGAGCAGGACCCGTCAAAAGATGATACTTCCTATCAGAAGTATACCAAGTGGGAGCATGTGCCACTCCCCACCAATCAGCTTGCTCCTCGCCTCGCCTCGAAAGCATGATCTCTAGCTTGCCATTGCAGGTGTCCGTGTTCGGGGAATGATGCGAACGACGAGGCCTCGAGCTTGAGTGACAGAGGTAAGGTCATTCTTTGCTCGCCCTTGTGGTCTCCTTCCCTTCTTAAGCATAAACATGACACCTTGATCTTATGCCCAGATGATGGGGACAACTTTTATGTATGGTCTTTGGTAGATGATTAGGTCCATAGGTTTGATAGCTGGCTAGGGAAATACGACACAGTGTACAGTCTGAATGAGGTTTGGGATGGAATAGCCATCCAATACGGGACAAACAACAATAGGGACCTTTCCAGGTTGACTTCCATGTATAGGGAAGGGACTCCCCCAGTCTCCTCTGAAGATGGGGGAATCACTTGGTTGCCGAGCACGAGCTCGAGGGAGAGTTTCAGTTAGTTTTCTCATCACTTGTCTTTGATTCCTTTAACTGTCTGCTTTACGCTAATTTTAGAGTTTTGAGATTGTTTTCTAATGTGATTTGATCCTGGAGGTACTATGGATTCATACCTTGGGAATATGCTCGCCAGTGGTGTGGGGGTCAAGCAAAGCAAGCACCCAAGAGCCTCGCAAAAATCTGGTCGGCCTGCTAAAGTCCCTAGAAGGACCGAGGTGACTCCTCCTTTAGCTCCTTTTGCAGCGACCTCCATTCCCCAGGTTGACATTCCTGTGGCAGATGCTCCTTCGCCTCCTGCTATCTGGATCCTTCCAACCCTTGGCCCAGATCCAAAGAAACCAACTCCCACTCGGGAGCGCATGTTGTCGATTTCTACTCATTCTGATGAGTATGTTATCGACAACGCTGTCGGGACTCACGGGGCCACCCTCGGCTCGGACGTCCTGTCCTGAGTAGGCCAAGGCTTCAGCAGTCTCGGGGCTCCTCAATGACAGTTCCTGGTCAATGCTCGGGACTCTAATGTCCTTTATGACAAGTGTACCGAGCTCATTTCCTAGGAAATTTCTCTTACTTTCACTATTTATTGAGATTTTATTCGGAGCATGCTCTTACTCGATTTGTTTGTATGTTAGGCTCTTGCTGTAGTTGCTCAGCTAAATTACAAGCTGAATAATGAGGTTCATGCGAGCATGTCCTATGCTCAGGAGTCAAAGGATCTCTAGATCAAGCTCGCTGACGAGTTTAAGGCTGCAAGGTTAAAGCTGGAGGTTGAGATTAAAGAGAAAAAATCCAGGATCGAGGAACTCGATAAGCTAAATGCCCAGCTCGAGGAGGAGAAAAAGGCCACCTTCGAGATATTAGAAGGTGAAAAAGCTCGTCTTCTTGAAGAGTTCAAGCAGAGGAAGGATCGGGCAGTCGACATGGTCATGTACAGGATCTGGGCCAACAACGCCGATCTCGACATAAGCTTCTTAGGCTCTTTTGAGGATGAGTTTTTGGTCAAATGGAAAGCTTGGCTAGAGGCAGAGGAAGATGCTTGGGAGGATGCTGAGAAGGCTAAGGAGGGTGCTCCTGCCTCCTAAATCTCGATCATGGGCTGTGTCCCTCTGAAACTTTTGTAATAGTTTATAGCTTTTGTTAATCATGCCCTTGGGGAAAAAACAATTTACAGCTCGTAAAAGAGCTTCTTTTGATATTTTTAATACCATGTTTGACTTCACTTTAATACTTCTTCTTTACATCTCTCAGATCAAAATATTTTAAGCAATTTATATTAAAAGTTTGCTTTTATGTTTTTTTATTCATACAAACACATGTTTGATTTAAGCTCGAGTTTCCATGCATTCTCGCATAGTTTGCTTGATATATCCGTATCCAATCTCGTTATTTGTCAAGGTTGAAACTTACTTTTACCATGCACTTGAAAGTACTTATATGGCATGTATGATAGGTAGTTTAGTTATATCCTACTTTTCTAGTTTCTTTTCTTCATCCTTGGGTAGCTCCCCAAAGTTGTGAGGTTGAAACTTTTGCCGCAAAATACTCCAGCCTCGGTATCGACTTAGCTCACAGTAGGTTAATTTTTTCCCACTTGTGTCGATCGATTTTAGCTGGTTTGTTCCAAACCTATTTAGGTCATGTTTGGTTCGTAATCCATACACTTATATATTTTCGATCTAGTTATATCTAGATCGCATTGGTTCGCGTATCTAGTCGTATCCAGATACTTTATTTTTAATAATCTGGTTATGTCCAAATAATTTTAGTTCGCGCATTTGTTTATATCCAAACATATTATTTTTAATAATCTGGTTATGTCCAAATTTTCTTAGCTCGCGCATTTGGTTATATCCAAACACTTTATTTTTAGAATACACTTTTAAGTTATATCCAAACACTTTATTTTTAGAATATACTTTTAACTTTTATGTCGGGTTAACGAACCAGACATTTGTTTGTTTTTGTGTATGCTATATTTGAGTTATTTATTTTTTCAAACTTATGGTATATATACCACTGATGCCCCCTCAATATCCTATGAGTGTGACCATAGGTTATTAAATTAAGAGAGTTTGCAAAAAATATAACATATTGAAACGAAAATGAACTTTATTCAAAATCGACCAATTTTTTAACAGAAACTTTGAAAAGATAAACAAGCATAGTTACAAGAGACATCATTCCTACACTACTGATAGTAAGGTCGTAGATGTTCGCCATTCAATGCTTGTGGTACCAACTCTCTATTTAATCTTGCAAATTTGTAGACGCTAGGTCGAATAACTGACTCGATTTAATAAGGTCCTTTCCAATTGGCTCGAGTACGCCAGCGGCTGGGTCCCTTGTAGCTAGGAACACATGCCTTAACACCAAGTTTCCCAATCCGAATTTCCTGTCCCGAACCTTTTTGTTGACATATCGGGTAGTTCGCTATGGATATGTTGCATTTTTCAGTTCTGCTTCATCTCGCCTTTCTTCAATTAGGTCTAGACTTACTTCGAGTTGGGATTGGTTCGAGGATTGATCATAAGCATGGCTATGAATAGTGGGTATTTCGACCTCGATTGGTAACATGGCCTCGCATCCATATGCCAGAGAATAATGGGTATGTCTTGTAGAAGTGTGAGTTGTAGTTCGATATGCCCACAAGACTTAGGGCAACTCCTCCGGCCATTTTCCCTTAGCTTCTTCCAATTTATTTTTCATAGAACTCTTAAGGGTCTTATTCATAGCTTCGACTTGGCCATTTGCTTGAGGATGGGCAACAAAGGAGAAGCTCTTCATTATCCCATTTTTCTCACAAAAATTGGTGAATAATTCACTATCGAATTGGGTACCATTATCTGTTACTATTTTCCTTGGCATTCCATATCGGAAGATGATATTTTTTACCACAAAGTCCAAGACTTTTTTCGAGGTAATCATTGCCAGAGGTTCAGCTTCGGTCCATTTTGTGAAATAATTGACTGCGACTACCGCATACTTAACTCCACCTTTGCCGGTTGGCAACGAGCCTATCAAATCGATTCCCCACACCGCAAATGGACAAGGGGAAGTCATCATGGTTAACTCGAATGGAGGAGCTTGCGAAATTGTAGTAAATCGCTAGCATTTATCGCATTTTTTGACATACTCGAATGTGTCTGCTTTGATAGTGGGCCAGAAGTATCCTTGCCTTATTATTTTCTTTGATAGACTATGCCCCCCCAGTGTGGTCTCCACAAAATCCTTCATGAATTTCTTCTAGGATTTTCTGGGCCTCGAGTGGAGTCACACATCGGAGTAACGACATAGAATATCCTCTCCAATATAACCTTCCTTCCACAATAGTGTATCTGGGAATCTAATACATCAGTTTCCGAGCCTTATTTCGTTCTGCTGGGAGAATGTCATTTTCGAGGTAATCAACTATCAGGGTCATCCAGGTTGGTTCGGAGTCTATCATGCATACATCTTCCTGTTTGGGCTCGCTAATACTGGGTGTTGAGAGGTACTCAATTGGGACCACATTCAGCGCATTAACCTCGGTGGATGTGGTGAGCCTGGCTAGGGCATCTGCATTTGAATTTTGTTCCCGGGGAACCTACTTTATCGTATAGAACTCGAAATGTTCGAGTGCTGATCTCGCTTTTTCTAAATATGTGGCCATCTATGTTCCACGAGCCTGGTATTCCCCTAAGATTTGGTTGACCACCAACTGCGAGTCACCGTAACAATGTATCACTGTAGCCCTGAGCTCCTTGGCTATGCGAAGTCATGCCAATAGAGCTTCGTCTTCAACCTCATTATTAGACACTTCGAAGCCAAACCTCAAGGCAGAGTGAAATCGACTTCCAGTTGGAGTGATCGATATGATTCCTGCCCTTGATCCATTTCATTGGAAGATCCATCGACATAAAGTTTCCACAGCTCGCGGGTTGGGGTTATAACTTCGTCACCCGTCATTCCCTTACATTCCACAATGAAGTTTTCCAGAGCCTGCCCTTTTATGGTCATTTTGGGATGATAAGTGATCTTGAACTGTCCGAGCTCAACAACCCATTTTAATAATTGGCCCGAGGCTTCTGGCTTTGACAAGACTTGCTGTAGTGGTTGGTGAGTCAACACATGGATGAGGTGTGATTGGAAGTAAGGTCAGAGCTTTCGAGATGAGTGGATTAGGCTAAGGGACAACTTATCCATTAACGGGTATCTTGATTCTACCCCCAATAACCTCTTGCTGACATAGTACACTGGTTTTTGTACCTTCTGATCTTCTCGGATGAGCACGGCGCTGATGGCGTGTTCGGTTGTAGCGAGATATAGGTACAAGATTTCTCCTGTGATAGGTTTCGACAAGATGGGAGGTTCCGCGAGGTGCTTCTTTAGCTCCTGAAATGCAAGCTCGCATTCCTCTATCCACTCGAATTTTTTGCCCCCTCTCAAAAGGTTGAAAAATGGCAGACATCGGTCTATAGATTTAGAGATAAATCTACTTAATGCCGCCATCCATCATGTTAAGCTCTGGACATCTTTATGATTTCAAGGTGAGGGCATGTTGATTAACGCCTGGATCTTGTCAGGATTAACCTCTAGTCCTCATGCGTTAACTATGAAGCCCAGAAACATTCCCGACGATACTCCAAAAGAGTATTTTTGTGGGTTGAGCTTCATGTTGTATTTCCGTAACACGGAAAAGCATTCTTCGAGGTCGTCCACATGGTTATTGTTATGTTTAACTAACATATCATCGACATACACTTCCATGTTGTTACCTATCTTCTTGGAGAACATCCTATTTACAAGCCTATGGTACGTCGCTCAAGCATTTTTGAGCCCGAAAGACATGACATTGTACAACCTTTTATCCATAACAAAACTTATATGCTCTTGGTCTGGTGCAGGCATGTCGATCTGGTAATATCCAAAGTAGGCATCCATGAATGACATAAGATCGTGCCTAGCTGTGGCATCTACGAGCTGATCGATCCGAGGTAAGGGAAAGCAATCCTTAGGGCATGCCTTGTTGAGATTGAAATTGTCGATGCAAGTTCTCCATGTTCCGTTAGGTTTCGGAACCAAGACTGGGTTGGCGACCCAATCAGGGTAGAAGGCATCTCGTATAAACTGGTTCAACTTTAATCTGTTGACTTCTTCCTATCATCGTCCATCAGTCTTCACTTTTGTTGCTTCGGGGGGAAGCTCTTGTCAATGTTAAGTGCATGGCTTATCACATTCGGAATTATCCCTACCATTTTCAAATGTGACCATGCAAAAACATCCTAGTTCTCCCTCAAGAAGAAAATTAATTGTTACTTTGTCTTTTCTTAAAGGTTTTCCCCACCTTCATAGTTTTTGGGGGATTAGCTTCTTCGAGCTTGACTTCTTCGAGCTCCTCTAGGGGCTCGAGGTCAGCCCTTTCTTCTATTCTAGGATCTATTTCTTCATCTATTTCGAAGATTGTCCCATCCTTATTCAGAATTACAACGAGTGTTTGTGAACTTGTTTGTTTTTCCCTCTAATGGAAATGTTGTAGCATTCCCTCCCTGCGAGCTGGTTCCCTTTTAGAGTCCCGATGCCACTAGAAGTTGGGAACTTGATGGCCAGATGCCTAATGGATGAAACTACCCCCAGCCCTACTAGGGCGGGTCTCCTGAGCAGTACGTTAAAGGCCGATAGGAGATCCACCACTACGAACTCCATCATCTTGGTTACCCAGACTGGGTAGTCTCCCAAGGTTATAGGGAGTTCGATGGATCCCATACAAGCAATCCCTTCTCCTAAAAATTCGAACAACATAGTTGCATAGGCTTTTAGGCCGCGAAGCACGAGTCCCATCTTTTCTAAAGTGGCTTTGTAGAGGATATTCACCGAGCTCCCATTGTCAATTAGGACTCGATGCACCCTCTTGTTTGCGAGCTGAAGGGTGATGACCAGCGGGTCATTATGAGAGAACTGTACATGAGACGCGTCATCCTTAATAAAAGTTATGGGTTGAGACTCAACCCTTTGTTGTTTCGGAGCTCTGGGTTCGGGTTCATAGGGAGAACTGTCACCAATTTTTAACTCATTGACATATCTTTTCTAGGCATACTTGCCTGAGCCTGCTGAGTGAGGTCCCCCCGAGATGGTTATCACATCCTCTCCATGAATCGGAGGGGATCGCTCATCCTCCTAAGGTCGGGAGTTATTCTTTTTGGCAGGCAGTAAAGTTGTTGCCCTCTGGCTGGTGGAAGCCTGGTTGGGGTTTTGATTTCTTACATATTGTATGAAATATCCTCTCAAGATCAGTCCTTCGATCTCGTCTTTTAATTGTCTACATTCGTTGTTTGTATGTCCGATGTCTCGGTGGAACCTGTAGTACTTGTTGGAGTCCTTTTTCGCCTTTTGATTCCTCATGGGATCAGGTCATCTGAAAGGGACCTGGTTCTCATTAGCAAGGTAGATATTCTCCCAAGAGTCTTTGAGCTCGGTATACACTTTGTATACAGAGAAGTATCTTTCCCCTTTCTTCTTCTTTCCTCCTTCCGCTTCGGGGTTATTCCCTTCATTTTTCTTTCTCTTAGAAGGATTGTCCCCGGGGGGTTTCGAAGTCGTAGGATCCGGCAAAGTCAAGGCAGAGTTTGTGTTTGTTGTAGCTACGGGGTGAGAGGACACATTCATAGCTGACCTTGCCTCCTCTACATTAACAAACCTCTGAGCTCTTCGATTGAACTCGATTAAGGACCTTCCAAGATTTCTTTGCATATCTTCCCAGAGAGGATTTCCAGGCATTACTCCAGCTCGAACATCCATTAAATGACCACTATCGTCGACATCACGAGCTCGAGCTACTTCCAAGTTAAACCTTGTGAGATAACCTTTCAGTGACTCATTTGGCTGTTGTCGAACATTGGTTAAGGCAGAAGCCTCAGGCCTAATGCCAACCATGGCTTTGAATTGTTTCTTGAAATCTCTCAATAGTTTATCCAAAGAAGCAATCGAATGCCTTTTGTATTTTTCGAACCAGTTTTTTGCTGGTCTCGTGAGAGAGGCTGGGAACAGCATACACCTGAGCTTGTAGCCCACATTATTGGCTCGCATGATCGTGTTGAACGTGGTCAGGTGACTATATGGATTTGAATTTCCATTCAATGGTGGGACATAATGAATTCTAATTCCTTGAGGAAACATGGTGCTAGAGATATGCGGGGCAAATGGCTCAAGTTCTTCATCGAACTCCTCGTCTCGTTCTCGGCTACGTTTGTTCTGCAAGAGCCTGAATGCTCTTTCCAATTGTTCGATCTTTTCTTGGAATGGATCTACTGGAGGTCTGGCCTGAATCAGGGGGAACTAGTTATCATTGATTACATCTCTAGTTCCACGCCTCGGCGTGGGGTGCTTGCGCCCGTTGAGATGATCTCTCAGATCTGGATTCGGGGGATTATCATGCCCCCGATTGTGGTTTAGATGTTCTCGTAAATCTGGGTGATCTCCTCAATTTCCAGTGTTCATAGGCTCCGGGTTATGTATACTCATAGATCTAGTTTCACCCGAACTCTCACTGACATGGCTCGTTGCATGATTATTTTGAGATGGGTTTCCTACTGGCTCCTTATGGGATGGAGAACCCTACGCTGCCTAGTTGTTCCATCATTCCCATGTCTTCACCCAGCTCGCCTTTCCCACATGATGGGCCGGTTGCGATTCTCTTCGAATCAGCAAGGGATGCCTTATTGGCGATGGTGGATGCCTTATTGGAGAAGATGGTTGTCATTCTTTATGGGGCTTAGAAGGCCCTGAATTCGCGTGATTAGGCTCTGGCACATTCTGCGTAGCACCAGGATTTTGGGTCCGAGCCTCTAAAGGGGATTGTTATTCCCAACTCCTACTGGTGCTTCTGCAATTGGGTTGGCAACACCTTCGTCACGGTTAACTCTCCGGGGCCTTGGTTAGACAGGCTGCTTTGTTGGCGCCGAAGGTTGCTTCGCTCTTCAGGTGGCTGCGTTTTTGCTCGATTGTCTCCAAGGCCTACGCGGTGGGAGGTGAACGTCTTGCGGAGGTTGAGAAGGAGCATCCTACAGAGGTAGGGCCTGCGTCGCCTGCGCTTCAGTAGCTAGTCTGGCTAGCTCTTCATTGCGTTTTTCAGCTTCTGCCAACTGCTTATGCAGTTGGCGATTTTCGAGTTCCACGATCAGGACATATCTCTCGGGATTGTAGTACATGTCCTCGTTGGCTCTGGGAACAGGTGGTCCCCAAGAGTCGGATGAAGCACTTCTTTCATCAGGATCAGGACTCACCCTAGGCTACTTTCCAGGGCGTCGAGGGTACTCAACTTCATCTAAAATTTCCTCCTCAGGAATATTGGGATCATTTGCAGCCATTGCTAATTTGAGAGGCTTTCTGACTAAACAGATTCACGCACTGTTTAATGGCTCTCAATGAAAGCACCAAACTATTGACGCTGTTTTTCGTCAACAAGAAAAGGAGAGCACTTACACAAGAAAAATATTAGAGGAAATGAAAGAAGATGAACAGAAGAGACTTTTACGTGGTTTAGCAGTTAAATCTACCTAGTCCACGAGTCTATGTTATTAGAACTTGGGAGTTTTTTGGAAACTTTTCAGAGAATAGTTGCCCAGAGTTTTCTCTCCAGAAAAATAGTATTTCGATCCCTCACAAATGGTGCTTCCTTATCTATTTATAGAGAAGGTTGCAGAATTCATTCCCACATATCTCGGAAAGAAATTCGGTGAATCAATTAATATAATGCTATTTAATGCATTATTCCCTACGTACACAGAAACGTCCCATAAAATGTTGGATCGGATAACAAATTAAATGATGCCCCTTAAACATTGGGATTGCACAACAATAAATATGTTCATATGTAACTAGTTAATTCAGATACGAGATTCATTACATCTCGGAGACTATTAGTCGATCACGAGCTCATCGCCTAACTTTGACTATTCTTGGAACAAGTATCCATTGACGATGTCGCCACATTCAAACTCACACATTCCGAGCTCAAATCATTTCGGAAGGCAAGGGATTGTTCTGGGATATATTCAAGTGTCAGACCATGCTATTTGCAAGCTCATAGCATATTCGAGGCTGCAAATCCCTCGAACCTTCGAGGTCAATGTTTATAGAGAAACGGTTTGGCTGAAGATCATATGACGACCATGTATATTTTGAGCTTACACCTAATAAGCCTCGAATTCGGGATCATAACTTCTCATGTTCGAAATCTGGGTGTAACATCTATTATCATAACTTTGTTGAGATTGGTTGAATTGTTTTTTAACAAGTTTTTTTTTTATTTAATTCAAAGATTATGAAAGATGCATAATCTCTAAACTCTAAAGGTTTGTGTTGACGGTGAAATCTCGTCAACGAAATTAGATCGAAAAACTCAAAGGTAAGTGTGGCGATGTTTATATAAGAACTTAGAATGAACTTATGGAAGGATAAACACAGATCAACAATGGAGTAAAAAATGTATATTGCTTAATAGCCTCTGCATACAATGAATTTTCAACCCCCTATTCTGAGGGGTCAAGCTATATTTATAGCTGGGCTCTAATAGCCCCCTTATACATGGTGGTCCCTCGGGACAAAATAGTACATGAGTACACTGCTAAAGTTAACACCACAGGTGGTAGTGGTGCTGGTAGAGTGGTGGTCTGCTCCAGTACGTGTCAGAGGTCTGCAAAAGTGCTCCTGTCTTGGTGCCTTATTATGCCTCCATTATTTGTCTGGTACAGACCTCATAAGCGTGCGGAGGGAGTCCTGACCATGTACCATTATTGTACTACCACTACCTCTCTGGCATGGAAACCGTATTCGTACTCTGACTCTTCTTGGTCTGTAGGCTCACTCCGTGTCTTTCCTGACTTCATGCCGAATCGTTATGAGGCCCTTTCTGACTTTACATCTCATGGGACTCATAGGGAGAGTGGTGCCCCATTGGTGGCGCTTTCCTCAGGAAAGGAGGTAAGGCCTCTTCAATGGGGCCTACTACATGTGTGGTGTGGCATGACGCTTATGCATGTGATTAGGATCTCACCTTGCGAGACCATTGCTTTGCAGCCTTCATGTGCGAGACCCTTGGTGGGAGGCCATGGGGTGCTTGGTGCGAGACCCATGTCGTAAGGCTTTAGGTGCATGGCAGAGGGCTGCTTGGCACGAGACCCACATTGCGACTACATGAGGCCATGGGGATGTCTACGTGAAGCGCACTTGGGCGAGGCCCTGAGAACTCCTACGTGAGGCAGACCTGGGCGAGGCCCTTAGGCGCGCGAGACGGCTTCGTGAGACGGAGGCTACGGCTGCGTGAGGCGCAAGGTCATAGGGATGCCTATGCGAGACGCACCTGGGCGAGGTCACGGGAATGACCACGCGAGATGCACCTGGGCGAGGCCCTTAGACGCGCGAGATGGCCTCGCGAGACGCATTGCCTCACTGTGCAAGACTTGGGGGCGAGACGCGAGGTGCGAGGCGCACGGCCTCGCTGTGCGAGGCTTGGGGGTGAGACGCCAGGCGCGAGGCGCTCCTCTTGCGCGAGACGCATGGGTGGGCAACACCCTTGGCGCGCGGCGTGCCTTCGGATGCGAGACTATTCCTCGTGAGGTGCAAGGTGGGCTCATGGGTCATGGGCGCGAGACACCCGTTGCACCCCAAGTGCCTCTTCGTGAAATGCGGGTGATAGACTCGCGAGACGGGGGGTCTCGTGTGGTTTCTGGGTACTTGGTGCCCTTTGCATGCAGATAGGTGTATGTCCTGGGTGTCTTTGGCAGCGTTTACGCGTGTGAGTGCATCTTTACCCATGAGACCGTCAATCCTCGCGCGGGCACGTCGGACCTCACTATGTGAGGGCCTTGTGTACCTATCCTCTTGCAGTATTCATTGTGGCCCATTAGCTTAGCAGGGCCAAACCTTATGGCTCATAACGTGTTGTTTCTCATGAGACGATCTCCTGCATTCAACAAGGCCTACAGGCTCGAGCCCAATAGGATGACTAAGTGACCTTTATTCCTGTGTTCCAACCAGGGACTAGAGATTTTTTATTTGGTGGATTTTTGGCATCCAGAGTTTGATTAGTTGATTTTATAAGAAAAATCATGAAACATAAGCTATACAAAAGAAATGTGATTTTAATGCATTTCAATAAACAAACTAGAAAAGAAATGTAGGTAAACTTAAACATTTTAATCAATCCATCCCTAATGTCCAAACTCCAAAGTCCAATTTACAAACATAAAAATGTCACAAGTCGCAAAATACAACCATAAACATAAAGCCCATAAAGTCTATAATTACAACCATAAAGTCCATAAAAATATACAAGTCCATTAAATCTAACCATAGGAATAAAATCCATAAAATTCAAAATATACAAGTCCATAAAATTCAACCATAACAAATATAAGTTCCACAATACCAACCAAATAAAACCATCTAAGTTCCAAGTATATTGTACATACGACCGTTGGCCAATTTCACAGGTCAATAGTTTGGTGCTTTCATTGAGAGTATGAAATCAAGAAACACATTTTCGTCATTTTTACGATGCCTTCAAAACCCAGTCAGACCAAGAAGACTGCTCCCATGGACTCCACCACCTAGGATCCCATAGATCCCATTAACGAACCTCAGGTGGAGGTTGGAGATCAACCTGATGCAAAAGATCAACAGGACACTGACCAGGAGGAGATGGTGCAATTTCTGGTGAGGCAGGAGGACTTTGCTGCAGAAATTGCCCCTCAGAGGGCGACTATGGAACGAAAATGATGAGAGATCGATGAGCAGGTCCAGAGGATGGTCCAGAGGGAGCCGGAGGCTGACCGAAGGCACCAGGAGGTCGTTGTGGCCTTAGAGGCAACTACTCAGTTAGCCCGAGCTAACACTGAAGTTGCTGCTCAGGTGGTGTGGGAGGCTCAGGCCAAAGCAGCAGGAATGCGAGACCATAGTAACAGAGAGTCCAGGGGAAGAGTAGGACCCCAAGGACACTCTTAGAACCACTTTGCCTGGATGAAGAGGCACAGTCCAAGACTGCCTCCTCCATGACTAAGAAGAATAACACTCCATTTAGGAGTAGGAGTATTACCAACCTGAAGGCCCCCTCCCAGGGGGACCGACGAAACAACGCCGGTGATGAGGGTCAAACATCTGAGAGGTGTGACAGGAATGGAAATGGTCGTTTGAAATCTCAAAGTCATGTAGAAGGAGAGGCTCGGGGACAGGGTTGCACCGACAGGGGCAAGGTGGACCTACCGCCCCTACATACTTAGTCTCGCAAGGGAAAGGTACCGATGATAACACAAGTACTATGTTTGATAGGCTGGGGAAAGATGCGCGACCTCAGGATTTGAGGGAGGTCACCTACAGAAGGACTAGTGCTCAAGAGGAGGTACCAGGGATATCCACCCCACCTGGAGCAACGATCCCACCAGCAGTGTAGGCTCAAATAGATGCACTTGTTATGGTTGTTCAGGGTCTAACAAAGAAACCTTCAGATATTGAGTTAGCGCATAGAAGTGGGAGCCATTTCAATGCCAAGATCCAAGGTGTCCAACCTTACAAGAGTTCCTAGACCTTGTTGGATAGTATACACAGGAACCCTATCAACACCTTGCAAGAGTTCCTAGACCGAGTAGAAAAATACATGAAGCTAGATGATGCTATCATGAAGGAAGAGAAAGGCATAAGCCATCCGACCACTGTCAAGGCGGATACAAGCGGCACAAACCCTCAGGGCAACAGTGGGGGCAACGGTAAGAAGAGGAATACCTCAGGGGCTGAGCTGGGTGGAGAGAAGAAAGCTAAGTCAGCACCTGTCGAAAAATAAGCTAAGCATCAACCCTACTAGCCCAGGTTCAACAATTATACCACCCTGACAACATCAAGGGCTAAGATTTACTTGACAACATACCAGGAGGTATCGTACCGAAAGCCACCACCCTTGCACTCAGAAGGAAAGAAGGACATGAATAAGTTTTGTCATTTCCATAATGATTATGGGCACGACACAAACAAGTGCAAACAATTGAAGGATGAGATAGAGTTTCTTCTCCAATCAGGATAACTCTCGAGGTACCGAGGCAAGACCGAGACACCAAGCAGGAATCCAGAATTTGGAAGGCAGAGGAGTCCACTACTTGAGCCGGCAACTGTAGACTTCACACTGAATACCATATGTGGAGGACCTCACATAGCAGGCAACAGTAACAATACTCTTGAACGATATGCAAGGACCCTTAGACATGAGGTAGAGGAGTCTTCCCAGTGTATGGTAGTCAAGGAGCGATCTCCAAAGAATCCAAAGTATGAAAGTGAAACTCTCACTTTTACAGAAGATGATGGCAGACACATGAGGTACCCCCACAATGACCCTCCGGTCCTTAACATTCACATCGCCAACGCCTGAGTGAAGAGATGCTTGGTGGATACGGGAAGCTCGGTAAATATCATCTACAAATCATCCCTCAAGAAGATGAAGCTCACGGTCTAGGACCTGACACCATGTTCCCAAGCGATATATGGGTTCACTAGAGAATGCCTAGCCCCAGCAGGGACTATTAAACTACCAGTCATAGTGGGGGATACCCCAGACACGAGACTGTGATGACAGAGTTCCTGGTGGTAGATTGCTCATTGGCTTACAATGTGGTACTTGGGAGACCCCTCCTGATGGCATTACACATAGCAGTATCTATCTGGCATCTGTCTTTGAAGTTCCCCACTAGTGCTAGGCAAGGATGCGTACAGGGTAACCAAAGGGAGGCACTTCCTAAGCTCTTTCGCTCGTGTCTTCTCGGGAAGGAAATCCAAGTTTAGATCTTTGTGGACTTCTAGATTAAATAGAAGCAAGAGAAAGGCATCTTTGAATACTCCTCTCGAGCCTTGTCCCAAGCAGCTTTGACCTGTTGCTCCTTCTCGACAAGAGAATCCTTCCGCAATTGGTCCATGTCAGCAATCAGCTTCTCTTTATCCACTTCAGACTGTTGAAGTTGATCTGAAAGTTCCCCCTCTATCTAGGTTATCCTAAGAGTCAACTCGGTCACTTCTTTCTATTTGAGCTACACGGTACTGCAAAGGGTGTTGAGTTCTTCATCCTTTGAGGCAATGTCTCTATCCCTAGAGCCAAGAACGCGCCTAAGGTCCAATACCTCTTGGTAGATGGCTTCAAGATCAGAACGAAGGTTGGAGAGCATAGAAGTACACTCTACAGACCTATCATGGACATGAGAGACCAGCATCAATGCCTGCAAAAAACATACAAGTGTTAGATATATGTCAGAACACAAGCTAAATAGACAAGAAGGAAACTGTGAAGGACTCATACTCTGAATGTCTAAGAGTGACTTCGTGAGAATGCTGTTCAGGTCCTCATTCTTGATCCCATTAAAGGCTGTTGTTGTTTGCTCCAGATGCGATGCTCGGTCCATGAGGGCACTTAAGTTCCGCATAGCAAGAAGCACCCGCATCATTGAAAGTGGGAGGAACTAGTGTAGAAAAAGACAGCTTTACCTCTACGACAAGGCTAGATGTCAAAGGAGTCGGAGGAGACACCTCAAGAGGAACCTCCATCATCGACTCAGCCTCAACCCTGGCCCTTTTTACCGCTCGAATAGAAGGATTGGCCTCAGTGGCAGTCGACCTTTGCTGGGTATGAATAAAGCCACAAATGTCTGAGCCTGCAAAAGAAGATCAAATGGTAGAAGGATATATAGCACAAATGAATCATAAAATAAAGGTGATAAAGTGTTGGACCTTCTGAATGTGATTCGAGTTCGAACGCAGCCTCATCAAAATCGGCTGAAGCAAGCGATGAGTATGCAACAAATGCACCCACCTCATCAACCTCATTCTCGACTAGCACCGATGAAGAGGGTATCTCCTCGACATGAATAGGTCCCGGGGAGTCTATGGCTATCACGGGCTTGGGACCATCATCATCCGGAACATCTGATATTGTAGGAGGAAACAACCCCACCTTCCTAAGGTTCTCTGGAGTAGCGAGAGTCTTGACATTATTCTCTTCAGGGGTCATGGAAATCAATGCCTTGGCCCTAATTGTCATATCCTGAGTCAGGAGTGGTCTATAAAAGGGCCCAACATGCTTAAACTTGGAGTAATTGGCCTCTGCGTCCTTAGTAAAGAAATAGTTGGCGGCATATCTCAATGCCTTGCTATTTTTGGAGATCTCTTCAAAGAAGGTGTTGGTACCGTCGCTCATATAATGGTGGAAATGGAAATACCCTGAGTTATGCTGAGAAGGGTTTGTCTTCAGGTCAAATAGATAGTGGATCTCATGAGGTACTTGAGCATCCCATTTTATGTGGTAATAAATAATTTACAATGCAGATAATGCCAAGATCGCATTAGGATCCAGTTGAGAAGGACTAATACCAAAATAGTCTGCTACACTTCAGAAGTACGGATGAAGAGGAAGCAGAGCCCCAGACCTAATGGTAGAGCAAGTCCAAGCGCACATACCCAAAGGGAGGTCCTTAGCTTTGTCATCTGGACTAGGGATTGTGATGGAAACCTCAGGAGATCAAAGGTCTTCCTCAAATTCTTTACCTTCTCCTCAGTCATGTCAGAAGCCGCCCCCTTGAACCAAATAACCTCATAATCAGCAGGGCGAGGCATCTCAACTGGTTTCCATATGATCTCACTGGCGAAGGTGGCCCCTGAATTTGATGAATGGAACTCCTTTTGTCATCTCTTCTTCTGCTGCTCAGCTGGCGAGACTGTTTTGCTATTGGAAGGAGGGCGAACTACCTTAGGACAAAATTTGTTATTGGGACGCTCCTGAGGATGAGCAGTGTGGCGACGTGAGCCCTCAATATAATCTTGCCGAGAAGAAGATCGATGGAGAACCCGACTAGTATCTCAGTGCGAAGGGCATTGCAATGGTTCTCACTGACTTGACCTATCCCGCTGAGTAAAATGAATCTGCGGGGCGTACTATGCTCAGAAGTAATCTGAAAAGAGCCTGGCGGGGAGCTCTAAGTGATATGCCTGGCAATATGAGGATCATCTTCAGAGGGTTGTCAGGTTGTTTGTTTCACTCTCACCATTGGACAATACCTCTTTAAGAAATCTTCTTCACTGAATAAGTATAAAGCGGAATGAGGAAGAATCCTTTTCAACCTTCCCAAAAACTCTTGATGATTACGCTCACCTACTGACTTGTCTCTTGAAGAAGAGCTGGAAAACTGCAACAGCGGAGAAATAAAGATTAAAGTTAGTGAATGAGCATAATGAAGCCAACTGCTGGGGGCAGGTTCATGAGCTAAAGAGTCAAAATGATGGAATCAGGAGCAAGACAAGGGGTCGGCCCAGTGAGCTTAAGCACAGGCTGACCACCCCAAGGGAGTAAGCTTCAAAAGGGTGCCTAAGGACTGTTCAATTCTCCAGAATATTTTTTGGGATCCCAGGTAACCAGCTTATACTTAGGCCGACCAACCTGAATCCTTGAAAATCATTTTAAGGAAAGGGGTACTCGGCCTAGCCATAATTCTATCCTTGGAAATCGCCCAAGGGGAGGAAATGGAATGCTCGGCCCATGCCAAGGAGGTCCTCGGCCCAGGCACCCCTAGGGTGGTCGGCCTAGCCATAATTCTATCCTTGGAAATCGCCCAAGGGGAGGAAAGGGAATGCTCGACCCATGCCAAGGAGGTCCTTGACCTAGGGACCCCTAGGGTGGTCGGCCCAGCCATAATTCTATCCCTGGAAATCACCCAAGGGGGGGGGGGGGAAGGGAATGTTCAGCCCATGCCAAGGAGGTCCTCGGCCCATGGACCCCTAAGGTGGTCGGCCTAACCCTAATTCTAGCCAGGAAATTTCCTAAGGGAAGGAAAGGAGTACTCAGTCTATGATCTATGAGTGGTCGGCCTAATTCTAGTTTGGAAATTGCCTAAGGGAAGGGAAGGAAGTACTCGGCCCACCAAGCTCTAGAGGTGCTTGACCCAACCCAGTTCCTATGCCTAAAACTCACACAAGGAGAAGCAGGAGGTGCTTAACCCAAACCTGAGTCCATCCCTGGAAATCGCCTAAGGAAGAAAAGGGAGTGCTCGACCTATGGAATACTCGGCCCATGCCAAGGAGTACTCGGCCCATGCTAAGGAGGTACTCAACCCATGACAAGGAGGTGCTCGGCCCAAATTATGTCAATCCCTGGAAATCGCAGGGACTAGGGTATGGAGTCCGAGAAATCGCCAGAACTGATGAAGTGGTCGGCCTAGGGTCATGCATCCCTGGAAATCTCCCAGTCTAATGTTTATAACCCTGGAAATTGCCCAGGCTATGAAATTTTACAGAGAAATCTTTCAAGAAGGTCCATTATTTTGGAACAAGATACAACAAAAAAAGATCCAGACAAAAATTCCTCAAAAAGGCAAAGTGTTTCTTATGAATCTAAGCACATTTAAATTAAATGATGTTATGATTAGAATAGAATACTTACCAAAGATCTGAGTTTGATGAGGACCTAGAAAAATCAGACTTGGATCCTGTTTGAAAGTGGCGCATGGAGTAGGAATGAGAAGAGAGGATCTATTTATAACCTCTCTGGCAGACAAGATATTTTGAGGAATTCAAATTTCCTTGAAAAATATCTATATTTTTAGGAATTTAAAATTTCTTGAAAAATATTTATATTTTTAGGAAATCAAATTCCTTGAAAAATATATTATATTTTTAGGACCCTAAAAACTCCTTGAAAAATATATTATATTTTTAGGATTTCAAATTTCTTTGAAAAAAATATTAGATTTTTAGGAAATTAATTTTCCTTGAAAAACCTAATTATTTTTAGGAATTCCTAATTATCGCTGAAAAATTCATACCGAGCAAAGTATCGATAGTAACAAGTACTATATAATGTCCCGAGGGACTTGAATATCTAAGTACTGCTACGATATGTTTCCTGGGCTTGGATCAAGTTTATTATAATGTTGAGTACATTACAATAAACTTGAGGGAAAATGATATCCCTCAAAAATAAAAGGATGACATGGCGAATGAGAATATGACACGTGACATCACAAATCAGGGAAAAACGACAAAGTATTGAGAAAATACCGATGGGAAAAAAGGATAGGTCCAGAACCTATAGGAAAATCGACCAAACCAGTACCTGTAGGGGTGGTCAGCCCAAGCAGGCCCTATACCCCCTAGGGGTGGTTGGCCAAAGCAAGCCCTGTACCCCCTAGGGGTGGTCGGCCTGACCCTACCCCGGGGTGGTCGGCCCAATATGCCCAGGCACCTTAGGGGTGGTCGGCCTGACCCTATCCTCCATAGGGTGGCTACACCCCCAAGTACACTTCACTGAGAAGAATTACTCTCGTTCAAACTGAGATCAACAGGCCTAGCACCCAGAAGGTCACAAATCCAACACCCAAGCTTTGGTCATAAGGTCTAGCACCTAAGTCTGACATACCAACAGAGACTTAATATCTCCCAGACATTTCTATCGTGCATTATCAACCACGATCCATAGAAGGCAGCAGGATGACCCACGATCTCACAATCATGGGTAGGTGGACACGTATCTCCACTACCTAATAATCGTGTGCCAACCCACGATCCCAGTATCACTGGTCGTGTAACAACTTCTGGGTACTATAAAAGGACCCAGGACTTCACTAAAGGGGTCTTTTTTCTAAGATCTTTTTGGCTGGAATTCTGGGCAAGTGAGAAACGAGTGAACACTTTTGTTCATCATTGTAATTGTCGAGTGACTCAATACTAAAAGCTAAGTGGATTAGGTTATTATTGTTCATCTGAACAGGACTGAACCACTATAAAATTCCTGTGTGTTTATTTAAGATAATCATACTCTATCATTTATTTCATTCAATTCGTTCAAAAGGTGTCATATATTGTACATACGACTGTTGGCCAATTTCACAGGTCAATAGGGTGTAAGCCGAAACCGCATAGTGCATATTTTAAAACCCGAACCCGACCCGATAATGGCCAGGTTCAAATCGGATTGAACCCAAATTTTGTGGGTTTTGCAAAAATTGGTTTTTCAGGTTGCGAGTCGGGCAATGTTTTGAGTTTTCTGGTCAAATGTTCACCCCTAGTCTCAATAGTGTGAAAATGTTAGGAATATTTACATAAATTTTATTTTTATCTCAAAACTTTCCTTTTTATGGTCGCACAGTTCTATGCTTTTGTTTCTTTCAAATTAATGTTTTCAGTTTTATATTTACATTTATACGGTCTTTTCCATCTTTGTTGTGCACCAATGTCGACGTCGACCAATTCTTCCGAGAAGTCACCTCCAACCATGTCCGTGGAGTAGTTGTTGCATCTGCTATATACATTATATTTATATATATAAATAGTTGCTTTGTTCATTATAATGCTAAAGTGTGTTTAATTTTATAAATGGTAAAATAAGTTTTTTTGTTTTATACATATAAATATATTTATAAAAAACTTTCTCAGTTATTTACAGGTGAAACAAAGTACTCTACTAATGTGTGTGTATATATATTGTTTAATTCTGCAGTACTACCAAGCTTCCACCAACGTGGAACCACTAACAATTTTCTTTCTTTTATATATATATTTGTGCGTAGGATTTTCTAGGGCCACTCTTGTTGTTTGTTGTCCCTTAGATGAGTTGTCAGAAAACAACTTCGACTTCAAGAGATGATTCTTTGACTTGATTCACAGGAGTTGTAATGTAACGACCCAAAATCACTAATAAGGTTTAAGGCCCTTGATTAGCGTGCCAGGAGGGCATAATTGGTATATGTGTAATTTAATGGTTTAATGCATGATTATGTGGCATGCATGATTAATATGATTATGTGATATGAATGATTATGAGTATTAGATATGCATGTGGGCAATTTATAGCTTATAAGGGCATATTTGCAACTTTGGGCCGTTGAGGGCATAAATGTGATTATATGTGATAAATTGTTGACACCACATTATTATGTGGATATATTTGAAGTATATGGCTCGAGACAGTCCTAGTGAGCGGATTAGCGAAATAGTCATAGCGGGGATTAATACTTGGGTTGGGGGAGCCTGGGGGTATTTGGAAGGAAATTTAGTGGATATTTTGGGAAATATGGATATTGAATAAGTATTTGGTGATTAATTGATTATGATGGGATCAATTGGTTAATGGTAGGAACATTTGAGGAATTAACGAGAATTGGGGGAAAATGACCATTTTACCCCTAGGGACAACTTGAGGACTAGTAAACTTAGAAGGGAAAATAGGTCTTTTGATTAAAAATTAGAGATATACTCAAGTGTTAGAAGTCAGTTGAAGCCTTAGGAAACATCACAAACTCTTTTTTTTCTCTTTCCCACGTATTCTCTCTCACTTTCTCTCTTTGTGCCATGGAAGTTAAGGAAGAAAAAGGGGAAAAATCTAGGCCTTAAGCTGGGAATTTCGCTGGGAAGTTTGGAGGAATTAAAGCTCTTAACCAAGAAATTCAGCTAAGGAACTTGCGGGTTTAAGCTCAAGGTTAAAAGATTGAAAGCTAGTGGGAGATTCAATCATAGCTAAGGTAAGTTCTTGTTCTTGGTTATGTTAATTTTTTTTTTTGGTTATTTGGATGGTTTTAGACTGGGTTTTGGGTAGAGAATTGCTGCTGAATTGGAGTATTAGCTTTAGTAATATAACTATGGTTTTTGTGTTTGATTGAGTAATCAAAAACCTTCAGCCGTAGCTAACTTGGTTTTGAATTGGGGAGGTTTGTTTAGGCGAAGTGCTGGGAAAAATTGGCTTGGAAATGTGTGCAAGGAACCTATAAATTCTGGGCTTGAAGGGGCACACCGGGACCTAGCTCTGGGGTGCCACGGCACGTGTGGCCATTTTTGCATGGGATGCTCTTTGAGATGGGGGTGCGTCGCAACCCACTAGGCCAAGTCGCAGCCCGCCTCCTCTTTGGTTTGAGTCCTTGCTCTCTGACTTGGGGGTAAGTCGCAACCCACTAAGCCAAGTCGCGACTTGCCTGGGGATTTTAGCCTTAGAATTGTTTCTAGAATTGGTAAGGCTTGGGGGTTCAATCCTAGGCGTTCGGGACAATTTTTACTACTCGGTTTAGTAGAAATTGAGGCCCCTTAGGCTAGTTTCTGTCTCCTAAGTATTTATTTGGATTGGAAGTTAACAATTACCCATTGGACACTGTAATAAGGTTTATTTCCAAGGCTCGGGGCTGAGGATCGTGCTCGGAACCATTTCGTTTTCTCCATTTGGAATTAAAGGTAAGAAAATTGTACCCTTGAGTGGTTGTAATGGGACTGAGTTCCCAATACTTGAACATGTATATTGTATGGCTAAATGAATAATATGGAATATGGAAATGAACGACCTAAGAGAGTTGGGAGCTGATAATTTGCGCACAGGACGCGACTCGGCCACTGTGAGCCGGGGTCAGCTAGATAAACACTAGACTCAACCTAAGTGAGTCGTAGTCAGTGGATTAAGTAGAGGGTGCGGCCTAAGGGCATCGACCCTGAGTATTGCATGTTGATTGAGATGAATTATTGGATATATATGTTTACTGTTGATAGTTTGATGTTATGGCTTACTGAATATCTTATTAGCTGTCTTGCGATTGATTAATTATCATTATTGATTATGCTATACTCTTATGGTTTTCTTGTAGAGCCTTGGCTCACGGGTGATACGTGGTACATGTAAAGGCAAGGGTAAGCTGGACCAACCATGAGTTGGAGAGCTCTAGGGGCGAGGTGTACATTGTCAGCTGCTCGTCCACTACCGGCGAGGGAAAGTATAGGGACAGAAGCCTAAAACTTGTATTTTTCCATTAGTGTGGCCAATGATTGTATATAAATTTTGAAATTTTGTAAATTATCTTTTAAACCCTGCTTTTGGGATCCCATGTACCAAACATCTATTTTAATGAAAATTAACCGTTTATGATCAAAATCTTTTAACCCTAACTTGCTTATGACTTTAGGATCACATTTTTATTCAAATGACTTGATTAGCAAATCTTGCACTATTTCAAATACACATTGTAACAATCTTGGTTATCTAGGGCGTTACATGTGACGACTCCGACTTGCTTTCGATGGAGTTTTTGCAACATTAACAATGAGCTTGTTATTGATCATGTTATGTGGCAACAACTAGTCTATGTAATTTCTCAGCTTAGACATCGAGCGTTTGTCTATTTTTTATGGAGAATGAGAAAGAAATATATATACAGAGAATTGTATGACATATAATTACCAAAAATGTCTCTGATGAGTACTTATTTATATATTTAATATGATTTTTTTAGCTACAGTTCTCATTCTTTACACTTTGTAACACTTAGGTCTAAAACGTTCATTTTGTATCAGTTAGGTCCCCAACCATTTCACATCGTATCATTTTGGTCCATAAATGTTATTATTTTATTTTTTTTTCTTTTAAAATCCATAAAAATACAAAATAAATGGTGAATAAATATGTACATGATAAATATTAACAATATCGTAATAGTTTAGTTATTAATATTGAAAAAATATAGGTGAGAATTTTTTTAATGAAAAATTAATTTAATTTGTCATACTATTAAATATATTTTTTAAAAATATTATGCAAAAAAAAAATTCAATGTCATGTTTGCTATTGTGATAAATTAAGTGGTCAAATTTGTTTCCAGATTGACTTACCATTTTTTTTAATTTTATTTATGTATTTTGAAGAAATAAAAAGAAATAAAAATAACATTTAAGGACCTTAATGATACAATTTAAAAAGGTTGAGAATCTAACTAATACAAAATAAACTTTTGGGACCTAAGTGTTACAAAATATAAAGAATGAAGATTGTAGCTGAAAAAAATTCCTTTAATATAATGCACTGTAAATCAACTTTCGGGATCTAAGTGTTACAAAGTAAACTCAATGTATATGTGGATACGTGTTTAGACTATATTTCACTGCCATATGCATATTAATGCATGTGCTGGTGCTTTCAAAATTTTACACTTAATTTTTTTAATAAATTTAATTAAGTTAAACTATGTGTTTTTTTTTTGTCATTTCTTTGTAATTAATTTTGGCGATATATAGTTATTCTTAGAATATTTTTAGCATATTTAAGTATGTAGTTAATTGATGTCTAGTTGATTCTAGTTGATTACATTTTTGGTTTATAGTCAGTATGTATTGGGTATATCTTTAGTTTATGTTAAGTACTTTGGGTGAACATATTTTTAATTTTTGTTATAGTGTGGGTTGATTTTCAGTTATTTTTTCATTGTTGATTTTTATTTTATTTTAGGTATACGTGTAGTTGTTTTGAGGTATATTTTGGATTAATTTATTGTTGAGAATATATTTTTTTGTTTAGTTTTAGCTTATTTTAGGTATACCTTGGATTTATATGTAAAATGTAAAAATAATCTTTGTATTTAATGGTAATATTTTTTAAGTTGTTTCTTTGAGATATATTTTGAGTTTATTCTTGACACATTTTAAAATGCAGAAATAAGTTTTTCAAAGTTGCATTTTCGTTATTTTCTTAGTTTATTTTGGGTTGACGTCTAACTTATTTGTAATTGCTTTTTCAACACGGTATTTCTGTGAGGTTGCTTTCTAGTTATTTTTTCAACACTGTATTAAGATTATATTTTTGTAATTATAAAATGGTATTTATGAAAAATCCCCAAAATTTTAGGGTTTTTGTCATCATTTTAACAAGAATAATAATTTTTTTTTATGTTTTTCTAATTTTTTTTACACTCTTTTTAAAATATAAATAAAAGTGTTTTAATATTTAATAGTGCATTTTAATATTTCAATTTGTAATTATAAATATACAAACAATATAATATATATATATACATATACAAAAAAAAAAAAACTATAAAATTACAAAAAAAATGATTTTTTTTTCAGCTGCATCCATCATTCTTTACACTTTGTAACACTTATGTCCTGAAAGTTAATTTTGTATCAGTTAGGTCCCAAACCTTTTCAAATCGTATCATTTAAGTCCTAAATACTATTTTTACTTTCAAAATACATAAATAAAATATAAAATATGGTGAATCAATCTAAAAAAATTTTGAGCCACTTAATTTATGGCAATACCAAATATGACATTGAAAAAAAATATATTTTCATGAAATTTTAAAAGATATTTAATATTTTTACAAATTAATTTAATTTTTAATTAAAAAATGCTTACCTATATTTTTTTTAATATTAATAACTTAACTATCAAGATATTATAAATATTGGGAGCAACTACAACACATCTAATTTTTTGACAACACCGGTGCATCATTTTTCTATTTTCGTTACCTGGATATATATAATCCCAAATTTTTTTATATGATGGTGTACATTGTACCTCTCTGTAGAACTTTCAACAAATTTTCAAGAAATTCTGAATAAATTCTGGTACCGAAAACAGGGTTCAAACAACTTGTTGCACTCGTGCTTCTTTTTTTGTATGCGCGTGTAAAAGTCAAATGTTTGAACCTTGTTTTTGGGACTGTAAATTATTCAGAATTTCTTGAAATTTTTTAACATGTCTTAAATGATTACGATGTACACTATCATATAAAAAAATTGGAAAAAAATTATCAAGGTGTAGAAAACACATACTGGCTACACCAATGTTGTCAAAAAAGTGGATGCACTGTAGATGCTCCCTGTAAATATTTATCATGTACGTATTTATTTTTATTATGTAATTTTTCTTATAATTAAACTTATAACTAATCATATATATATTTATATATGCACATAAATAACTTTATATACATTATTAAGTTTTTAAAAAAATTTAGGAAATAAACAAGCATAAACATAATAAAAGTTGATAATATCAAGATAATCGAGATAATATAGTTATTAATATTAATTATAAAACAATGCAGGTAAGAATATTTTTTAATGAAACATTAATTTAATTTGTAAAAATATTTTTTAAAAAATGCCCTGAAAATATTTTTTTTCATGTCATATTTGTTATTGTCATAAATTAAATGTACAAATATTTTAAGAATGATACACCATTTATTTTGTATTTTAGAAGAAAGAAGAAATAAAAATAGCCTTTAAGAGCCCAAAATGATACGATTTGAATAAGTTGGGGACTTAACTAATACAAGATCAACTTTTGGGACTAGTGTTATAAAGTATAAAGAATGAGGATTGTTGGTGAAAAAATTAAAAAAAAGAAAAACCAAAAGTGTACCTAAAGAAATGAACTAAAAAAATTACCAAAAATAAACCTTAGCTATAAGGTTCTAGATTAAATTTGCATTTGAAGGTCAATTTGATAATAGAAATAAATGTGGAATCAAATCTGGAATAAAAAGACATCTTATTTTATAAAGTCATCTTGAATTTTTAATTGGAAAACTTTTAGAATAGTCATATGACAATAAAACAAAAAAGGTAATATACCATTTTGGCATCCTATGTTTTGATTTCCTACCAATTTTAACTTGCTATTATGGATAATATTGTTAAGAGAGAGTGAGATTACACCACATAAATATTAAGAATCTACACACAAATATCATTGACAGAGGCCAACAAATGATTGAGTTAGAGGATGCAAACCCTAGTTTGTAGATCAAACTTCTTGGATCTTCTTGAAGCTTCAAATCTTTGCTAGAACACCACCTTGAACTTCTTCTTCAATAAAACACAATCAAGACTTATACACGAGGAGTATCGCTTTCCTAATTCTCTATTTCCTAGTCGTTAATGGATGTTTGAGGCCTTTCTAAGAGGAAATGGAAATTTGGATTGAACAAGCCTTTAAATTCACAAAGACAAACACTTTCTTTATAGATTTCTTGGAGAAAACATGTGATCTTGAGAGCTAGTGAGAGAAAGGTTAGAGAGAGATTTGAGAGAATGATCACGTCTATCAAAACTCTAAGAGAACCCTTTTATACTGTGGGCACCATCATTACGTCTAACCAATAGGATTAAAGGCTTAAAACACACTATTTGGAGCTTAAAACACATGTCTGTACAGACATGTCAGGTGACCCATCGCTTACTAGGCATCGTTGAAACTCTAGGTTTCAGAGGATGCAACGCCGCTCTGGCAGGTCAAAACTTCCGAAATTGACCTTAAACACCTCCAAATACTTCCAAACTTTTTGGACATCCTTAGATACCTTATTGTATCACTTTGGACCCCAAAACACAATTTTAAGTGCCTATAATAGAAACTTAAATCGCACATCTTCAGTATGTGAAATTATTAACTAATCATAACATTCCCCCACATGGTTAAATAAAACTTCAACCTCTAGCTCAAAATAGTATCGGTGCCTAAAATAAAGTATCTTTCTATTTGAAATTTACCTTAATGAAAGTCTTATCGAAATCATGGTTTCTTAAATGCTTGAATCGAGTATTTCTTATGATAAAATTGGTGATACCTCACACACATCAACTAGATCATTTGTTTTCCCAATTTTCTCACTTAGCACTCATATGGCCATGTGCTCATCACTTCATGAACTTTCTAGGGAGAAACTCCAACTCCCATGAGAAGTGACACCACCTCTAAGTTCACATATGTAAAGTTCTTACAACATCTTTGTAACGCTCTGGTTAGCCAAAACTGTTACACAGTGTTTAAAATAGTGCTCAAATCGCTAAGCGAGTCATTTGGACTAAAATTTGAAAATAAAGACCAAATCAATGTTAGGTATTAAAAATTTTGGTCAACGAAGTAATTATTTTTCATTAAAAATATCGAGTTTATACTCGGGATTCCAAAAAGTGGTTACAAACTGAGAAGATAGATAAAATACAAATTAGTCATCCAAAGCGGCAAAACAGGGCTCCACCCTAGTTCCTCCCAAGCTATCCCGGCTATGACAGTCGAGTAGGTTGCATACGTACACACCGCCCCTGAAGCACTCCAACTCATGGCTGGTCTAGCTTCCCTTCCCTTACCTAAACCACATAGCACCCATGAGCCAAGGCTAGGCAAGAAAACTTAAATCAACAGATAAAAATGAGCAACAATATATATAACAATTAACTTACATCGATAAGTTCAATAAGCAATAAGACATAAGCAATAAGCTTAGCAGTAATAATATCCTCTATCAAACACACAAACCAATCTCAACAATCAATACAGTTAGTTAAGTGCAATCAATAGTTCTATCTATTTATATGATGTTTGGGCTAGGTGCCCTTAGACCGAGTGCTTTGGTCTTATAACCAACCTAGGCACGCTTAGGCCGGGCTGCGTTCCACACAATTGATGCCAACCCTGGCGCCCTTAGGCCGACCTTCAGAATAGATATAATCACATATATATTGTACAACACGCAATCAAATGCAGCATATACAAGCATGCTTAATCGAGTAATTACCATTATAATCACAGTCAAATAAATTTACAGGAGTCTAAGCCCTGAACACAACCAGGGTCCAGTTTTCTTACCTCGAGCTCCGTGCGATAGACGATACGACCTAAAGTATGATTATGATCTCGAGCCATGCGATAATCTAGTCATAACATAAACATACTCATATTAGGGATTAACTTCAAATCCAAAACTCACCCCAGACCCTTATTCTTAAGATTACTATTTTTAGTTATCGGGACATTAAGAATGTCCCTCGAGCCCCTAAATGGACCACCAAGTGGATTCCCGAACTCCCCGAGCCCTAATCCTAAAATCAGCAAAACCACATTTCAGGGCACCTGGCGCGGTCGCACCTGCAGAAAGTTTGGGCTTTCTGGGGTACTGGTACGATCGCGCCCTAGCCCAGCACGGTCGTGCCAAAAACTTCGAAACCCAAAATCAAAATTAATTCCTAAGGTTCTGGGACATCAGTGCGGTCAAGCCACAATCTAGAGCGGTCGTGCTAGGTTGCTAGAAACCGGAAGATGCCCAGAAACTCAAAGTGTTCTTCCCCAATTTGAACTTACGACTTCTCCCTGAATCTCAGACCCAAAACTCAACCCCAAATCAGCATTTTAGCAGACTACTGACCACAAAACACCTCATATAGCTTAGATAAACTAAACCCAACACCAATTTCCCCATACAACACACTCAAAACTCAATTGAACACAATTTGCCAATTTTGGGTCTCAAACAAAACTCTTATCTCTATAATCTAAGAATCACTTCACTAAGCTTGAATCCTAGCAGTAACCAAGCATCAACAACAATGAAAAACCTAATCTTATACACATTTGTCTCACTTAAACCATCCAAAATAGGTAAATCTTAAAATTCAAACCAAGGTTTCAAAGAAAACTCAAAACTCCTTAAGAACAAGAACCCAGAAAAAGAAAGGAACAAGAATCGTGCCTCTAGATTTTGAAATCCTAGGCTCTATACCAATCTCGGTCATTACCTTGTCTGACTTTACTGTAATCCATCGCAAGTCATACAACTGGCCCAAACCTCTCTAACTCAAGATGTCACCCCCACGTTAGTTTCCTCTATGTAATAAAGGATTTCCAATGTAAATCCTTCACTAGTTCCCACTAGTGCCTTAGTCTCATGGTCAATCCCCTATGGATGAAAAAGCGAATTAACTTTTATACTAGTGCACCCAATTCTCTTCCATAGGTATTGTCACCTCACCCTAACCGTGGCTATCTGGAAGTACTGTCAACTCAACGTCTCCCGTAGAACATCAATGTTCTTATCCCTTCGTCCATTATGAAGCACAGGCAATCACCCTTTTCAGTCTACAAGCGGGCAAACCCCACTCCTTGATGCTCCACGCTATTAACTGCATGTTTTAAGCAAGGACAGTGTCCACCGTACCGTCCTCTTATATCAATCCATCACATGCTATACTGATACCTATGGCGTTATAATCAACCCTTATTTCAACATCTGAAATTCTAGCACTTAATTATCCATTCAGACAAACTTTAGGTTCCTACATTACTTTAGTCAAGAGTATGGTAGTCCTCAAAGATGCTTCAAGTAAAATCCGATGTGTTTTGCCTGTCTCACCGTGCTTCTAACCCCTAAGGCATTCCTTTAGAAATTTTCTTACGATTTCTATCTCAACTGAATTATATGCAATCCTATCACTTCCCATAATGTGACCATGAATATCATCGGGAGAAAGCGGAACTTATCCCTTCTAGAACCTTACCTGTAATCCTCGCTTCCTTAGTCTTAGTAGTATCAGCGAAGATGTTATTCGTGTCCTATCCTTAACCAGAAGTAGTCCAAAACGTTCCGATCGATCCAAATACGACCTGTCCATACCATCCCTGTACTATCAACTTGTTGAATTTACGTGGGCCACTGAAGCATTGGTCAGTTCACTAGCTTTTACTGATAATCCATCACATCACACTTGGTGCGAGAGGTAATTCTTAACATGTCTCTTTCCTTGATCCTCAGTTGGTAATAACCAGATCGAGGGTCAATTCTTGAAAGCACTGTCCTACCTTGCAACTGGACAAAGGAATCACCCATCCTTGGAAATGGATACCTATTCTTGATAATTACTTTATTTGGCTATCCATATGCGGTACACATTCTTGAAAACTTGGCCTCCTTCTTGAAAAATGGTGTAGATATATCCCATGGTGAGATGCTCCGTATAATCAACTCTCAACTCAAGCAACTTCTTCGATTGAACCTTTAATTCTTCCTACTCAACTAGTGCACTTCTTCATGATGTCTCTAATACCGGTTCTAAACCTGCCTTAATCTCGTTGCGCACTCAATTCCTTGATGCGACAGCAATCCACGCAAATCCTCGTAAACCCATCGGAAACCTCACTGGCCGATCTAGTTTTCATGTAGTCCAATCGATATATCCCTAGTGGTACCTGCCACAATATCTAGGAATCCCATAAACGCAACTGGGTCCTGTCCTTTTAAACTTAGAAGTCACCATCTCATTTTACGGTCCATGGTTGTTCCTTATTTGGCAGACTAATTCATACTTAGGATCGTACCAAAATCCACATATAACCAGCTCAATTAATTTTGTTGAAAACTTTCTACCGATAGTATTCTAACCCATTTCATGGAAATTACCAATTTCCTCGATAGACACTGAAATCTCAAGTCCCATTGCATAATAATCATATAATATGTACCACATATTTATGTATCTAATAAGAGATACATAGCACTAGACTCAATCAGCACAATATAAAAGGACGAGAACTAGAAAGCCCCGGACTCTGACTGCATCAAGGCAGACACTTGAGTTGGGGTCAAGCTATCTGTACTCTTTGGTTATTCCCTCTTCGATTTTGGGCATTCCTTCTTGATATGCCCAACTACTCCACATAGAAAACATGCCTTCGCTCGACACTCTCCCAGATGACGTCTCCTGCAGCTAGTGCATACTGGATAACTTCTCCAGACCTCGTTGCCACCCTGAATACTATAACCCCTCCTATCAGGACCGGGAGTAATAAAACTATCGTGAGTCTTTCTATTCTGGTTACTAGGGCCTTCGCCCTTACCTGATCCCTCAAATGGGGGTATCATTGCCTGAGCCTCCTGCCCTATGACACTCCCAGTCCATATCTCATCTCTTACGTCCTCTATAGCAAAGGCTCTCCTTACTGCATGTGTGTAGGTAGAAATCTCATGCACTTGAGCGAACCTAACTCTTTGGGCTACCCTAGAGTTCAGTCCTCAAATGAATCTTTCCCTCCAGGACACATCTGTTGGTACCAAATCAAAAGCGAATATGGCCAACCCATCAAATTCCTTGACATACTCGGTCACTGTCTTACTTCCCTAAACCATGTTCATAAACTCATTGATCTTCGCAATTCGAAATGCATCACAGCAGTACCTTTCATTGATTTTTTTTTAATTCCTCCCAACCCATCATGACAACATTTCGAGTCTGTGTTTTCACTTCGCACCACGTTTGGGAATCGTCCCGCAACATGTGGCACAAGCCACCCTATCATTGGCTGTTACTCCCATATAGTCAAGGATGGAGCTAGTCATGCCCATCCATTGTTCAGCTCTGAACGGATCCAGACCTCCCTCAAAAAATGGAGGATAATGCTTCTGGAATCTTTCATATAGTAGTTCCCACTTGTTTCCACCCTCATGTTGAACTAAAGCTAGTGCCATTTCTGTCATAACATATGGATCAGCGTTCCTTGACGGAACACACTGTCTCAACCATCTAATCTTCTCCTCCTGGTTTTGCAGTCTTACTTGCATGCTAACAAACATCTACGGCCAATTCCCGGGTCCAGATGCAGGGTTCTAGCCCCAACTATCATCCACAACCCCAATAATACCCATGCTTGGTCCAATTGACAGCCTTGAATACATAACTTCAGAACCTGTCTGCAGTGAATGACCTAACCTATTAGGCATGATATTCATATCCAAAACTATTCCACGAGCAGGACCAAATAACCCAATAACCACATAAAATATGCATACCAAGACACAAGTCTATACGTTTCATGCATAAATTATTGAGCCTTACTCCAACAATATACATTTATATACAAATCATGCTCTCTATTCTAGCATGCAGATAAGGAATTTAGGTTCAATTTAAACTATTAAACACATAGTCGCGTTATTAAATACCAAACTGTAAGTCGAGCGTATCTTTAACGATGAGTGTACATGCGCAGTCAGTCTTTAGGAACCCTTAAACCTAGACTGCTCTGATACCAAGTTGTAATGCCCTGGTTAGCCAAAATCGTTACACTATGTGTTTAAAATAGTGCTCAACTTACTAAGTGAGTCATTTGGACTGCAATGTGTAATTAAATACTAAATCAAGGTTAGGTATTAAAAATTTAAGTCAACGAAGTAATTATTTTTCATTAAAAATATTGAGTTTGTACATGAGATCCCAAAAAGTGGTTATAGACTGAGAAGACAGATACAATACAAATTAGCCGTCCTAAGCGGCAAAACATGGCTTAAACCTAGTTCCTCCAAAGCTATCCTAGCCGTGGCAATCGAGTAGGCTGCATACGTAAACATCGCCCCTGAAGCTCTTCAACTCATGGCTGGTCCAAATTACCCTTGCCCTTACCTGAGCCACATAGCACCGGTGAGCCAAGGCTCAACAAGAAAACTTAAATCAACATATACAAATGAGAAACAATATATATGATAGTTAACTTAGATCGACAAGTTCAATAAGCAATAAGACCTAAAGAATAAGCTTAGCAGTAATAATCTGCTCAATCTAACACATAAACCAATATCAACAATTAATAGAGTTAGGTAAGTGCAATCAACACTTCTATTTATTTATATGGCATTCAGGCCCGACACCCTTAGGCCGAGTCCTCTAGTCTTATAGCCGAACTCAACACGATTAGGCCGGGTTGCGTTCCACACACTTGTTGTCAGCCCTGACGCCCTTAGGCCGACCTTCAGAATAGATATAATCACATGTATATTTCACAACACACAATCAAATGCAACATATACAAGCATGCCTAAACGAGTAATTACAATTATAATCATAGTCAAATCCATTTACAAGGGTCTAAGCCCCGAACACAACTAGGGTGCAGTTTTCTTACCTCGAGCTCCATGCGATAGACGATACAACCTCAAGTACTATCCTGATCCCGAACCTAGCGATAATCTAGTCATCACATAAACATACTCGTATTATGGATTAACTTCAAATCCCAAGCCTCACCCCATACCTCGCCTACAGAAAGTTTGGGCTTTCTGGGGTACTGGCGTGGTCGCACCATAAACTTAGAAACCCAAAATCAAAACTAATTCCTAAGGTTCTGGGACTCCAGCGCGGTCGAGCCACAACCTAGAGCGATCGCGCTAGGCTGCAAGAAATCCAAAAATGCCCAGAAACTCAAAGTGTTCTTCCCCAATCCGAACTTACGACTTCTCCCTAAATCTCAGACCGAAAACTCATCCCCAAATCAATATTTCAGCAAACTACTGACCACAAAACACCTCATATAGTTTAGGTAAACTATACCAAACACTAATTTCCCCATACTACATACTCAAAACTCATTTGAACATAATTTGCCAATTTTGGGTCTCAAACAAAACTCTTCTCTCTTTAATCAGAGAATCACATCACTAAGCTTGAATCATAGCAGTAACCAAGCGTCAACAACAATTACAAAACTAATCCTATACACATCTGTCTCACTTAAACCATCCAAAATAGGTAAATCTCAAAATTCAAACCAAGATTTCCAAGAAAACTCAAAAGTCCTTGAAAACAGGAAACCAAAAAGGGAAGGAATAAGAATTTTGCCTCTGGGTTTAAGATCCTAACTTGAATTCAATGTCTTCAATAGACTCCAATTCCATTGCTTGCCACTAAGTTCCTTCAAAATTGCTCTTAAGCCTCACCACTTCTCCTTTTCAAGCCAAGCTCTCCATACCTAGGCACTTTGAGAGAGACAAGAAGGGAATTAGGAAGAGAGTAACGTGCACTTACTCTCCCTTAAGGCTGCTGCCAATTTCACTAATCAAAAGGTCCAATGACCATATTACCCTTTGCCCCACTAAACCTCAAAGCCTACTCCCAAGGGAAAATTGGTAATTTTGCCATTAATGACACTAAACTGCCATTTACATTCCTAATTTCCCCCATTAAGTTACTAACCCTCCAAATAAAAATATTTCCTTCAATAATGTTTCACTAATTCCCGACCTATGTAAAATTACCGAAATACCCATTTGTTCACCTCGAGCCAGGTATAAATCTCTGTTGTGAGTTTTTCGCCAAATTGCTCTACTGGATCGACTTAAGCCTATCATCGCAAATATATCCACATAGTAATGTGGTTCCAATCACATAACACATATAATTACAATTATACCCTTAACAGGTTAAAATTACGAAAATGCCATTTTTCACACAAACGGGCCCACAATCACATTTAATGCACATAGTATGCATAAATAGTCATATCTTGTTATAAATCATATATTTCACATAATCTCACACATATTCAACTAAATCCACATATAAATCCGATTATGTCCTCCTGACACAATAATCAAGGCACTCAGCCCTAATAGCGAATTCAGGACGTTACAATCTTTCCTACCTTTTAGTTGTTTTCTACACTCAACTGAACTTCATTAAAAGCCTTAAGCTTAACCTTCACTTGGTAGCAACAAACACTAACCATCTTAGATGGAAATGACAAAAGTTTTAGTGTTGAAACCATTCACTTATTTGTGACTTGTTCTTATCCATTGAACTTTTTTCCTTAATGTTAGCAAGTTTGGAGTTTGGTTGCCATCATTGGAGATTCTCTTACTCTAGGAGTTTCAGCCCCATCCCTTAGAAAGTGGAAATTACTAATCTTCTCACAAGAGATTTTGTAAATGGATCCGCTAAGTTCTCACTTGTCTTAACATATGAGATTGATATGATTCCATCTTGAACCAATTGTCTAACATATTCATGTCTTAGACTAATGTGTCTAGGCTTCCCATTGTACAAACTATTATATGCTCTAGCAAGAGTGGATTGACTATCACAATGTATCAAAATTATTGATATTGTATCCATGGTAAAAGGGACATCTAACACGAGATCCCTAAGCCACTCGAAATCTTTTCCGGTTCCCGCTAGAGCTATAAATTCCGCTTCCATGGTTGAGTGTGATATACAAGTTTGATTATTGGAATCCCAAGAGATAGCACCTCCTCCATGAATAAACACCCAACCATTGGTAGAGAGATTATCTCCCACTACCGATATCCAACTAGCGTCGGAATATCTTTCAAGTATCCTAGTAAAATTTAAATAGTGAAGGCCATATTATTCGAATTATCCAATGCTTGATACTTGGATAGCTAATAAACTTACTAAGTTTACAAATGGAATATGCAATGTCTACTCTTGTGCATCATACATTAGGATCCTTATTGCACTTGCAAATTCCAATTGTGCCACCGTTCTTCCTTCATTATTTTCAAACTTCATGTTTGAATCGAATGGTGTATTTGCCTCTTTGATTTTGAGATAACTAAATTTGTCAAGAACTTTCTCGACATAATGGGTTTTACTCAACACAAAACGATTATACCCTGTTTCCGAGAACATACTATTTATGCTCGGGGAGTGTAATCAGAGATTTCTCAATTATGCTCATAAATAAATATTATCACCCTTAGTGATATTTTTACAAATACAAAGTAATGGATTATCTCTCCTCGAAGTAAGAAAGCTAGCTCAAAAGAACAATTGATATATGACAACTCGAACGTCAGTTCGATATCGTGTTGAAAAAGTCAAAAAGTAATATTCAAGTAAATTATCCCTATTTTTCAGGGAATAGTTTAGATATTATGTTTCTGATTGAGTCATTTGTATTTCAAAATTCAAATAAGATATTTGTATAACTCATCCCTAAAATCGTGGACGTGAGTACTTGTAACTGGGTCTATAAATATTAAACCCTTATTCATTTATAGGGGAGACACAAATTTTGTACTCATACTGTATGAAATTTCTTTCAAAATTTAACAAATAGACATTTATAAAAGTGACTTGTGGACTAGGTAGAATTAACTACTGAAACATGTAAAAATCCCTATCTTTCTTTTCCTTTATTTGAATCACATATTCTTCTTAATTTCTCTTTCTTTTAGTTGACAAAAAACTGTGTCAAGAGTTTGGTGCTTCATTGAGAGCATTGAGTAATTCGTATAAACCTCCCACAAAAAAATTTCGATCATTATAGCTATAGCTTCACCCATTGGAAATGTCCTTAAATCTGGAAGTGGACGACCACTCCACAGGATTTTTGAAGAGACTACACCATGAGCCGAGGAACACCCTTGAAGGCTGACAGACAGCCCATGAATGACGATCAGACTCTAGACGGAGGGAGTGCTTCCACGACTACACGTGATCTGGGCCAAAGTTCGAGACCACCTCATTAGGATTACTACGTTCCAATGAGTACGTCCCAATGGTGGAATTAGAAAACAAACGACTGCGTGAAAGGCTAGCTAAGGCCACCCAGATACATGAAGAAATGGAGAGAATGGTTGTTGAATCATAAGCACCCCATCAGAACCAACCGAGGGTTCGTGAATGACAATAACTAGGATAGGGAGGTCCTTGTAGATATTGGGAATAACTAAGCTGCTTAACAAACTGCTCAAGGAAATAACCCAGAACCTACAAGGCCAACCCAAAATAGTGAAAGGCCTCCACCATCGTCTATCTTGTACCCTCCATCACAAACTAGGCACCCATCACCAGCTTAGGACATCCCACAAAGTGTCCCATACGGAAGACAAACTAACGACAGAATCCCCAAAGGCCGACTCAAAGCATGAGGAGTGCTAGTGGAAATTGAAATCCTAGGCATGGGCACGTGCATAGGGATAATCGTGAGGTCCTTGTAGGATAAAACCAGGGGAAATGCAGGCAAAGCAACCCAAGCAGTTGGGAAGTAACCTGTCTAGGTTCCAAGCTACTGCGATAAGGGTACACGTAGACAACCCACCTTAGAACAATGCCCAACAACAACAGCAACGAACTATTAGTTTTACTAAGGATTGCCACCAGACTAACAACCAAGATGTTAGTAGGTCGGTGAATGTGCATAGCACCGAGCTGAGATACTATGATGACTATCCCAATAAGGGACCTTGTGACGTCCCAAATTCGCTATCAAGGATAAGTTCCTTAATTATTGTGCATGGAGGGCATAATAGGATTTATATGTGGAATTAATTGAATATATGTATGATTATTAAATATAAATGGGTTATATGGTAATGTGAATATTTATGCATGTTTAGGTGAATTAAATATGCATGGGGGCCCATTCTTGTTAATAAGGGCATATTTGAAATTTTGACCCGTTGAGGGTATAAATGTGATTATATGTGTTAAATGATTGAGACCACATTATTATGTGGACATATTTGTGATTCTCGGCTTGAGGCAATCTTAGGGAGCGAATTAGCGGAATAGTCACAACGGGGTCGAATGCCCAGCTTAGGGTAAGCCTAGGGGTATTTTGGGAACTTAGCATATACTTGGAATTTATCGGGTAACGAGTAATTATTTGGTGATTATTTGGGCACGTTAAGATTAATTGGTAATTTATAGGACCACTTGAGGATTAACGGGAAATGTGGTAAATGACAGGTTTGCCCTCAAAGGAAATCAGAGACTAAGGATAAGTTAAGGGGAATTTTGGTCTTTTGTGTTAAGAATTAGGCTTAGGATAGAATTCAGGAAGTGATACGAACCATCAGAAACCACTAAGGGTTCTTTCTCTCACACGTTACCCTCTCTATCACTCTCCTTGGGGAACTTTGGAAAGCTAAAGAAGAATACCAATTATCTGAACTTTGGGGCAGGGATTTGCTGAACAATTGAAGCTAGGATTACTTGGGATCAGTATAGGGCCCGAAATTTTGATCAAGGTAAGATTTGAACTCTACTTTCATGATAAATTCTGCTATGGTTTAGGTTTTGTTGAGGTTTAAACTTTGGTTCTGAATTTGAGTTTTGTGAGGATATGGATTAGTTTTTGGGGTAATTATGATATCTATGCTGTGTTATTGTGAATTCTAGAGTCAATTTTGAGGTTTAGTTGTGTTTAGGGTGAGTTCTTATGGGTTTGGCTCATGTAAAAATGTAGGAAAAACCAAGAATTTTTAGGTTCGCGAGGTCGCGTCGCATCACTGTTCTTGTGTGCCGCAACCCACATGAACCTAGAAGGCCTAGGAGGGTGGTTGAAATGACAAGGCACTGTGGCCCATGTCACCCAGGAAAGAGCCTTGGGGCTCTCTGACTTGTTGCGCTCTGCAACCCTAGGGGGTTGGGCCACAACTCAATTTAAAGAAAATAGCGAAAACAAGTTTTTAAGCTCTAGAACTCAAATCTAAAGGCTCGGGAAGGATTCTACTACTTGGTTTAGTAGAATTTGAGGTCCCGGAGGTTAGAATTACCCCTTGAAAATTTTGCATAGTCTAAGTAATTAATGATTACCATTATTGCTTGTGACTAGGTTTTATTGCTAGGGCTCAGGGATAGGGATTGTGCTTAGGACTGCCATATGCTAGTTGCCCGTGACTCGAGGTAGTAAAACTGCACCAGGGTTGTAATTGGGGCCCGGACCTCTATTAATAAATATGAGTATGGATTGACTATATGTGAGAACATGGTTATAACTGTGTTTGACAATATCTGGTAGGGCATGCTTGTACATGATGTATCTGACTGCTTGTTGTGCAATGTATATGTGATTTTATCTATTTTGAAGGCCGGCCTTAGGGCTCCGAGGGTCGATAGTAAGCGTGTGGAACACAACCCGGCCTAAGCGTGCCGAGGTCGACTATAAGACCAGAGGACATGACTTAAGGGCGCCGGGCTTGAACATTATACTAATAAACAAAAGTGTTGTTTGCACTTAACTAACTATATTGATTGATGAGATTGAATTATTGTGTTTGATTGAGAAGAATATCACTTCTAAGCTTATTACTTATATTTTGTTGTTGATTGAATTTATTGGTATAAGTCTATTGTTTATATATTGTTGCTTATATGTGCCTGTTGATTTATGTTTTTTTACTGATATTTGGTTCATGGGTGCTATGTGGCGCAGGTAAGGGAAAGGGATAGCCTAACCAGCCATGAGTTTGAGAGCTTCAGGGGTGGTGTGTACATATGTAACCCACTTGACCTCCACAATCGGGATAGCCAGGGAGGAACTAGGGTTGCACCCTGTTTTGCCGCTAAGGATGGCTAATTTGTATTCCATTTGTCTTTTATTAGTCTGTAACCAATTTTTGAGGTCCCGTGTATAAACTTGATATTTTAAGGAAAAATAATCACTTTGTTGACAAAAATTATTAATACCTAACCTTGACTTACTCTATAATTACACATTTAAGTCCAAATGACTCTCTTAGCGAGTTAAGCACTATTTTAATCACACAGTGTAATGGTCTTGGCTAACCATGGCATTATAGCTTTGTATCAAAATGGTCCAGGTTTAAGGGTTCCTAAAGACTAGCTGGGCGTGTACACTCGCAGCTAAAGATAAGCTGGACTCACGATTTGGTATCTAATAACATGACTATGTGTTTAACTATTTAAATTGAACCTATGTTTCTTATCTGCATGCTAGAATATAGAGCATGATGTATATATATATGTATTTTTTGGGAATAAGACTTGATAATTGATGCATTAAAGTTATAGACTTCCATCTTGATATGAATATTGTATGTGGCTATTTTGTTGTTTGGCCATGCTCGTGGTTTAGTATATGATATGGACATTATGCCTAGTAGGTTAAGTCATTGGCTGTAGATAGATTTGGAAGTTATGTATCCAAGTCTGTCAATTGGACTATGCATGGTTAATATTGGGGTTGCGAATGATACTTGGGGCCATAACCCTCCCTCCGCCCTGGGAATTAGCAGTAGATGTTTGCTGGCATGCAAGCCAGACTACAAAATTAGGAGGAGAAGATTAAGTGGTTGAGACAGTGGGTTCCATCAGGGAACGCTGCTCCATATGTTTTGACAACAATGGCACCGGTTTTGGTTCAACCTGAGGGTGGAAATAGATGGGAATTATTGTATGAAAGATTCTCGAAGCATTATCCTCCACTTTTCAAGGGAGGTCTGGATCCATTCAGAGATGAACAATGGTTGTGCATGATTAGCTCCATCCCTGACTTATGGGAGTGGTAGGCAAAGATAGAGTGGCCTGTGCCACGTACATGTTGTAGGAGGATGCCCGAATATGGTGGGAAGAGGTATCCCAGACCTGGAATGCTTTCATTATGGGTTGGGAGGAATTTAGACAATTGTTCAACTAGAGGTACTACTGTGACACAGTTTGAAATACAAAGACCAATAAGTATATGAACTTGGTACAGGTTAGTAAGATTGTGATAGGGTATGACAATGAATTTGATGGCTTGGCCAAATTCGCCTTTGATTTGGTACCAGAAGATGTGGCTCAGAAAGAGCATGTCATTCGAGGACTGGACTCTGGGATGGCCCAGAGTGTTAGTGTTGACTGGTGTTTTAGCCAACTGACGCGGAGTCAAATAATTAATTAGAAAGCTTTCAATTAGACACTCAATGAGAATTAAATGAGCAAAGAACCTAGTAATAGTGGGCAATAAATAATGAAGAACATCAGGAATTAAAGAGGTTCGGCTCCAAAAAACGGTAATGACCTACGTCCTCTTAGTTTTGCATTAATATTGAGGTTTTACACAAGATCACAAGAGATTACAAGTGGATTTCTATGTCTAAAAAGCAATAAAATGTGGCAGAGCCCCTGCTAAATACTGAGCGAAACTTCTCGGTATACCCCTAATGCTGGTTGGTAGGCTATTCTCATGAACCCCCTCCACTGTGGTGGGGGGTTTGTATTTATACTGTCCCCCTTGCCCCCGGGTTGAGCCTTAGCATAATTGATAGGGAAATATCTCTTTCTTCTTGTAGGTAGTTACAATCCTATTAGTTAGGAGGTTTGACCGAGTCTTCAGGGTTGTTAGGCACTCTTTGCGGGTGGTTGGATGATTCTTGCAGATTTCCTACAAAGAGTGTAACAACTTTCATTCGAGCAGGTATATCTGCTCGTCATACCGACCATCAAGAATCTGGGGGTCCTGTCGGGCAGGTGGGCCTATAGCATGCCAAGCAGTAACTTGTTCATATTCCCTGCAGGTATATATTGACCAACTTGCCGGGTGGTCTGACCAGTCTGCTCCACGTGTCCAAATTTAGTGCCACGTCAGATATGCCAATTTTTGGGATAACATTTCCCCCCTAAGTTTGCAATGGTGATAAGCAGCATGGAAACTTTCTTCTAAAGGTCACCCCATCTAGCTTGGTCAGGGGTACACACCCCTTACTACGGGGCACAACACTTGGTGTAGTTAATATCCTTTGTATTTCCAAAAAATGACCTTTCAGTTCTTCCCGCCACTTTTTCGAATCATAAGGCATCATAATAGCCCTCCATTTAGTGTATCGCATAGTTACTGAAGACTAGCTAAGGTGAGGTGATTGGATGGGCGTGCTGACGTGTCTGGGGAGATGTGTCCGTGGTGGCTGAGGAGACTGCTAAGTGGACAGACACATTGAATTCCTATAGGGAGGAAATCATTTCCCTTGGTTATAAATAAGGATGCTTTTTCCTTTTCTCTTATTTTCTACTTCAAGTAAGCCATAACTATCTTGTAAAAACCTAATCTCCATCTCCCACTTCGTCCGAGAGAGCAAGCTTCTATTCCAATCCCTACATCGCACCACCTTCGACCCAGGAACTCGTCCTCGACATCATGACACTGCAGCAAGTAAGTTTCTTTTGGCTTCTCTTTCTGTAATTTCTGTAGCTCATGCAAGGTGCGTTCTTCTTTCTTTGCGTTTTTCACATTGTAGGTGTGAGTAATTTTCTTGACGACTCCCTAGATTTCTTGAATGTATGTTATCTAAACCTGTAACTAGATAACCACCTTGAGTGGCTTTTTCTCCTAGATAGCCCCCCCCCCCCCCCCCTTTTTCTTTTTTGATTTTGTACAAACTAGGTTTTAACTTCCTCTTTTTGTTGATTTACATTTGGGGTTCTTGAAAGAACATGAAGAACACCACTCAAAAACTGGTTTGGAACACCACTCAAAAACTGGTTTGGAACAAATCTTCCACTTTCTTGAGTTTTCTTGTTTTAAAGTTAATCTACTCATTGTTCATCAAGCTGCTCTATGTTTGGTATAGGCTGGTCGCTATAATCTGCGAACTTCTACCAACCAGCACTGTTCGGTGTTCTTGCCTCACCCTTCCTTTTTTCTTGTTTGCGCAGAAGGAAGGTAACCACCGAACTGTGTTTCAAGACATCATTTGAAATTTATGGCCCGCATGAAACGCATTCACTGGGGTTCCGAAGAAGAAGATCCCCATGTGGCGCGCTGTGCCACCGCTAGGGCCAAGCAGAGGGTTCCATCCATTGAGGAAGAGCCGAGCTCTTCTGCACAAGAGGAGAATATGCCACGGAGATACATAATGACGTCATCCTTAACCCGGTCTCAGAGGTAGAAGATGCCCCTCTGTATGTAGCTCCTAAGAGACAATTTTTTATAAACAGTTGCAAAATATGAGGGAGCATTTCCATATGGAAGATGTTTCCATCTTCAATCCTGTAGTTGTACAAATTGCTAAACACCCTGGGGCTCAATTCTGTGCTTGGACCAGATATCATATGATTGCGGGTGCCACCCTTTCTCCTCTACCAAACTTTCACAACGTAGCAGATTACTTTGGGCTTTTCCATACCCAGATTAGCCCTAAAGGCATTAGATTTCTCTCAGCCCTTTAGGTTTTGTACCAATCCTTAGACTGCCCATTACCTACCGCTCATGAAATCAATTATCTCTTTGATCCCAAATCCAGTCCTTGCCAAGGCAGGTCAGGGTAATTCTATTTTAGCCATTGGGACTCCAATATTTACCTGTTGAACACTGAAGGCATCTTCAAAGTTGGGGAGTACACTAGTCCTTTTATCTGGCTAGCCCCCACTAGGGAAATGGAGACAAGGGCTAGAAAACTAGCTGCTATGGATCCCAGTGACAAGGATCCAGTGGCCCTGACTACTGCGAAAAAACTTATATCCGCTAGGCTCTACCCTAACCCCAAAATAAGGGTCAAGGATGACACCCCTGAGAAACAATCGCCCAAGAAGCCTTCATCTATTTCTAAAACGCCTAATTCACCACTCACTAAGAAGCAAACTAGAGCGTCAATCCTCCTGTCCAGACCTTGCGTGGCTCACCAAACTAGGAGTTCCGTTGGAGTTGTCATCAAGGAGCTTACCGAGCATGGAAACTCCAAAGATGCCACCACCCCCAGCCTGGCAAAGGCAAAGAGGCTGCAATAGAGTATGTAGACTCAGACTTGTCAAATAGTGATGGGGCCTTTCGTTCGATACAGCCGACTGCTCGGGGGGAACTGAAGAGGGTGATCTGACTTTCTTTTAAAACTTAATTTTATTCCTTGCCCAATGATGATGATTTTTTGTTTTTCTGTTTTGACTCTGCTCGACACTTTTGCTAATCCTTTGCTTTCATTTTGCAGATATGTTATCCACGTAAACCTCCATGTTATTTCCTATTTGGTCTTTGAACATACGGTTTACCAGTCTTTGATACGTGGCTCTAGCATTTTTCAAGCTGAATTGCATAACTTTATAAAAGTACAGCCCCACATTCGTGCGAAAGCTAGTGAGCTTGTGACGCTCTACATCCTTAGAGTCGTTACTAAGTGAATTTAAAATGTGCAATTAACTCGCTAATCAAGGTTTTAAGACAAAAGTGTAGCTAATCATAATAGAAGTCACATAGTTTGAGAAAATAAGTCCATTCATTGAATATTATAAAGCGTTAAACATTTGGGATACCAAAATACTATTTTAGAAATATTTATAACTCAAAAATATAACCAAAGTCGACTAAACGACAAAATTAAGTTTAATACAAATGTCTCCCAAAAATACCCCTGGCCGTGGCAGACAGGCCAAACATGTAAACGTCACATCATGCTCTCCGTACTAATGGTTGGTCGACTTTCCCCTTGCCCTTACCTGCACCATAGAGCACCTGTGAGCTGAAGCCCAGCAAGAAAACTCCACACAAGAAAATAACATATGCATAACATCATTCAACCCATAACAAAACTGCCAACAGGCTAAACACATAACGACCATGTCGTCCCAGGAGATTTACCAGGCCCTGGGTTTGCGGTCTCTACTGTGAGGATATCTCAGGTATCCTATAGGTTCTCACCTTGGTAACTCGCACTCTCCGTGCTTAACGCTGCTCCCAGCCCCATGCCGTACTCAGCCTTCGCCGTTCTCGGCCTTGCCGTTCATTCACATATACGCACACATAGCATAATTAAACAAATACTTAAACACGTTCAAACATAATCAATGGGGGCTACGCCCTGCAACACAATCATATAGGGTCATGCCCTGCAACATAAACTATACGGCCTCGCCCTACTCTACCGGTTCAACAGTTTTCTTACCCATGTCCCGAGCTTTCCAAGCACCAATGTCCCGAGCACATTCCCCTAGTCTGAGCCTCATTGAAAACCTAATCACAATGTATCAACAACATCCACCCATCAAGTTCTAATCCATTAAATAACTTTGGGTCATAATTCTAGTCTCCGGGACCTTGAATTCTATCAATCCGTGTGGTAAAATCCATCCCAACCTTTTGGATTCTCGAGCCTAAAACCTCCTTGGAGACCAAAAACACACTAAGTTTCACGGCCCCATGAGCCCATGCTGTGACCCGCCTCAACCAAAAACCTCAACCCCCAAAACAGGGCATGCACATCACAGCCCAAGCCAAGGTGTGTCGTGGCCCGCCCTTCTTCCTGGCCACCAAAATGTTCTAGAGGGTCGCGGCTCAGCAAGAACAATACCGTGACCCGACCCTTCGAAGCCAAAAAAATCCTCCATTTTTACCACCAATACCAAGCCAATTTACCCCAAAATCAACCTAACAATCCAATTCATTTTTCATAGAAGTCCAAGTACAGTCTCAACAACAAAACCTAATAAGAATTAACCTCAAACCTCATCTAAAACTCAAGAATGATTCTTCATCTAGTTCACATGCATAACTCTAAAATATCAGCAGAAAATCAACATAATTCATCAAGTTAAAAGCTTACCTTCGTGCTTAATTAAACCTATGAGTTAATCCCCTAATTTCCAAGCTCCTAGCCCCCAAAGTTCCAGCTTGATTCCTTAGTCTCTGGTTAGTTTTTCACCAAAACCTCCAAGCTACTAAGGGAGAAGAAAGAACCAAGAGACAGAGAGAGAGATTCGGTTCTGTAACGACCCCAAATTCAATATTAAGGCTTAAGGGCCTGGAGTAGTGTTCCTGGAGGGCATAATGGAATTCTGTGTGTGACTTTTATGAGTTTAATGCATGAATATGATTTAATGCACGTTATATGACTATTTGATTAATTGTGATGCATGACTATGTGAATTAGTATGCATGTAAACCTGATTGAGCGTATTTGTAATTTGGCCATGTTGGGCCTGACTATGTTGATACCTGTGATCTATGACTCGAGACGATCCTAGAATGAGCAGGATTGCGGAAAGTCAAAGCGGGAACCTGTACCCGGCTTGGGTTAAGCCTGGGGAGTTTAATTGAGAATCTGGGAATATATTTGATAATTAATCGGGTATTGGGTAGCGAGCGGGAATTATTAGGAACACTTGAGGAATTAGTGGGAATTTGGGTAATATGACTAAAATGCCCCTTTATGGACATAAAGGTTTAGAATTAGTAAGGGAGGGCATTTTGGTCATTAGGCTTGCAAGAGATAAAATAAAGAAGGTCTTTACACTTAGTGGATTTAGTAGAGAAAAGTTATAGGCTGAAAAGAAAGAAAGAAAGAAGAGAAAAGAAAAGAGAGGGAAAGCTGAAGGGTTTGGTTTTGAAGATTCGATTTGTGGCTCTCCCAACCATTTCCCTTGATTTTTCCTGAGGTTAAGCTCAGTGGGAAGCTAGGGTTAGCTGCGCATCAAGGATCCTAAGCTAGGCTTGAGGATTGGCAAGGGATTAGCAAGATCACATCAGAGATTTGAGGTAAGTTCTTGAGGTTTTCGGTTTTAGGGTTTATCTGGTTTTGAGCTGTGTTTTTGAGCTAAATGGATGGGGTGTTTGGGGAAAACAGGTCAAGGTTGTGAAGGTGCAAGCCAAGGAGGCCTAGGGTTCAGTTCAAGGTCGAAATTCAACCCACGGTATGATTTCTAAGACCCTATCCTTGTTGTTTGAGTAATTTTCTGGTTTTTGGGTTCATTGAGTTAGATTTTGAGTTGTGGGTTGCTTGAGCTTGGGATTGAGTTCATGGGGTGCTTGGGGTGAGTTTGAGGTGTGTATAAGTTTGTTTTTGGGCTTGGAAAAGAGTTGGACAAGTTTGGGGTTGAAATGGGAGAAGAAAATCGCAAGATGCGATTTTTGGTTTTGGTCTGCTGCACCTAGCGCTACAGCGCTAGTCAGGGGGTGCTGTAGTGCTAGCCCTGTTCTGGTGAGGGTGGTTCTTCTTGTAGCGCTACAGCGCCCTCTTTTGAGCGATGTAGCGCTGCACTGTTCACAGAGGGGATTTTTGGGCTTTTGTGAAGGGATTTTGACCTAGGGTTCGGGGCTTGATTCCGCCACTTTGTTTTGGGGATCTAGGACTTCTAAGGGGCTCGGGATTAGTCCCGAGGCTAGGTTATGGACTTGAGGATTGGTGATGACTTTGACTTGTGGATTTTGCTTAGGTAAGCGCTAGGGCTCGGGTAAGATCGTGCTCAAGGAGTCAGGTTGATCAAGGCTACTAAATCTAAAGGTAAGAAAACCGTAACACCCGAGAATAGGGCATGGCCCCACTGTGTGATTTCAGGGCATGGCCCCAGATTGTATTATGTGCAAATGTTTAACCTTAAATGAATCATGATGTGTGTGAATGATTATTTCGAATGTACTATATGTGTGATTATAATGAAATGAACGGCAAGGGCCGAGTGCGGCGTAGGCCGGGTATGGTCGTGGGGCCGAAAGTAACACACAGCACATGGGATGCTTATATTCAGGGTGGGACCCAAGGGATACATGAGTTATCCTCGCAGTGAGAACTGAAACCCCAAGCTTTGGTAAGGCCTTTGGGGCGGCATGGCCGTACTTGTTTATTATGATGGTTTTCCTATTTATCAGTGAATTATGCCAGCTATATGATTTGCATATGTTATGTACTATTTGGGTTTTCTTGCTGGGCTTCGGCTCACGGGTGCTCCGTGTGGCAGGTAAAAGCAAGGAGTCAGTCAACCGGCCATGAGTATGGAGAGCGTGGGGGCGGCGCGTACATGTTCGGCCTGCCCGACTACTTTGGTTGGGGGCATTTTGTATATGGCTGTATTAAATCATTCTTTTGATGACTGATCAAGTGTAAATCTATTTTTGAGTTGTAAATATTTTGTAAACCTTATTTTTGGATCCCAAATGTTTCATACTTAACGTTTTCGATGAGGTTAAACATTTTAAAGAGTACAGCCTTAATCTCTGGTTTATTTACACTTTTGGTTTTAGAAACCACTTAGAGTCAATTAAATGCACAATTTCTGTTTTAAACTCACTTAGTAACGGCTCTAAGGTAGTAGGGCGTTACAACTTGGTATTAGAGCGAGCCAAGGTTTATTGGTTCTGGAGATTGACCGAACATGTACGCACGCTGCCATTGAAAAGCTCGACTCAGGGTGGTTTGGTATGGTCGATTGATATATTCATGAATATGTGTTTAATGCTTTGTGTGCCTGCCTAGATTGTTATGAGCATGATGATTGAAATAACATATGCATGATGCCAGGGCAAGGCCCGTTGTATGCTGCATGATATCTGTATGTCATTTTGGTCGATTGATCTTGGTTGTTGTTGAGATTGAGAGGTAGAAATTGGACCTTGTTATCATGCCTAATGAGCGGTGTCACTGATTGCAGGCATTTAGTTGTAATGCCTCGCCAATCGTCGAGACTCCGCGGCATTCAGGCCGAGGATGATAACCAGGGGCAGGACCCTCCGCCTGCTCCTCAGAACTGGCAGCAGATCTTAGCCGAGATGGAAGCTAGGTTGAAGAAAACAGAGGAAGAGCTTAGTCAGTTGAGGCAACCAGCTCCTCCACCAGCCACTGTGATACCACCACCGCCTAGTGTGGTACCAGCTCCAGTTCAACCTGTGACTGGGAACAGGTTGGAACCTCTATATGAAAGATTCAGAAAACAGCAACCTCCTACCTTTGAGGGCAGAGCAGACCCACTGCAGGCTGAGCAATGGATGAGTACAATGTCTGTAATCCTGGACTTCATGAGGGTTGAAGGAAGGGATAGGGTTGATTGTGCCAGTTATATGCTTAGAAATGATGCACGAATATGGTGGGAGGTAGTAGGGCAGCGAAGGGATACTGCAACTATGACCTGGGAGGAATTCAAGAGCATTTTCAACGAGAAATACTACAGCGTAGCCGTTCGAGCGGCGAAGGCAGATGAGTTCAACAACCTGACTCAGGGCAGGTTATCTGTCACTGAGTACGCCCTGGTATTTGACAGATTGGCGAAGTTTGGGCCAGAGCTAGTGCCGACTGATACGGCCAGAAGGGACAGGTTTGTACGGGGATTAAATGTAATGATCGCCCGTGACGTGAGTATTACAATGGCTCCAGAGACTACCTATGCGCAAGTGGTAGACAAGGCCCTCACTGCTGAGAGGGCTGAGGATCAGATCTGGAAGGATAACGCTGCTAGGCGTGATACCAGGAGGGTAGTGCCTTCTTCTTCTGGGCCTAGTCGGGGCAGCGGCCCCAGTGAGCAGAAGAGGAGAGTACCAGACTCATTTACTCCCTATGGTTCTGACAGGAGGGTTCGCAGTTCTGTGGGTGGCCGCCAGGGCGGAAATGACAACTGGAGGGGCTCTCCATTGTGTCCTCGATGCAGGCGACGGCATCAGGGCGAGTGCCGGTCCAGGGCATGCTTTATTTGTGGAAGCACCAGTCACCTGAAGAAAGATTGCCCGCAGGCTAGGAAGGAGGAACCAAGGCAGGGTGACAGCCTCGGCCCTGCTAGGGTTTTCACCTTGACTCAGACTGAGGCAGAGGCCAGTCCATCAGTGGTCACAGGTCAAATTTTTAGCGCTGGATCCTTGTTTACTGCATTGATTGATTCTGGTGCTACGCACTCATTTGTTGCTGCTAGGGTGATTGATCAGCTTTGTAGACCTAGTATTTTGTATGCTAGGGGTTTTCAGACTATATTGCCTACAAGAGAGCTGGTAGTCTCTAGGAGGTGGGTTAGAGCCTTACCAGTAGTGGTAGACGGTAGAGAATTATTTGTTGACCTGATTGAACTAGAGATGGATGATTTTGATATAATACTAGGGATGGATTGGTTGACGCGGTATGGAGCAACCATTGATTCTAGGCGACGAATGGTGACCTTTGAACCGGAGGGCGAGGCACCCTTTGTGTTCGTGGGAACGGTGGATTGACCGCGGGTGCCTATGATCTCGGCACTAAAGGCTAGAGACCTGAAGCAGGAGGGTTGCATAGGATTCCTAGCAAGTATAGTGGATTCCTCCAAGGTGGCGGCAGTGGGACCGAATGAAACCAGATTTGTCTGTGAGTTTCCAGACTTGTTTCCAGCGGATCTGCCGGGGTTGCCGCCACAATGGGAGATTGAGTTCGTCATAGAGTTGGCTTCGGGAACAAAGCCAGTATCCAAGGTACCTTACAGAATGGCTCCAGCAGAATTAAAGGAATTGAAGATTCAACTGCAGGAACTACTTGATTTGGGGTTTGTCAGACCGAGTTTCTCGCTGTGGGGTGCTCCAGTTTTATTTGTTAAGAAAAAGGATGGATCTCTCAGGATGTGCATCGATTACAGAGAGTTGAATAAGTTGACCATCAAGAACAAGTATCCATTGCCTAGGATCGACGATTTATTTGATCAGCTTCAGGGGAGTACAGTGTTTTCGAAGATTGATCTCCAATCAGGCTACTATCAGTTGAGGATCAGAGAAGAGGACATACCAAAGACTGCATTTCGGACACGGCATGGGCATTATGAATTTTTGGTTATGTCCTTTGGGTTAACCAATGCCCCGGTGGCATTTATGGATTTGATGAACATAATTTTCAAGGATTATCTGGATAAGTTCGTGATTGTGTTTATTGATGATATCCTAGTATACTCCCAGTCAGAGTCAGAGCATGAGCATCATCTGCGCCAGGTGTTGCAGCGGTTAAGAGAGCATAAGTTATATGCTAAGTTTAGCAAATGCGAGTTCTGGTTATCGCAAGTTTCATTTCTAGGCCATATTATCAGTAAGGATGGGTTACTGGTCGACCCAAGCAAGACGGAAGCAGTAAGAGATTGGCCTAGACCTAGCAATGTTCCTGAAGTTAGAAGTTTCCTTGGACTAGCAGGTTACTACCGGCGATTTGTAGAGGGGTTCTCCAGGATTGCTACTCCATTTACAGAATTGACAAGGAAGAAGACCAAGTATGTGTGGACAGATCGATGTGAGAACAGCTTTAAAGAGTTGAAGCGGCGGTTGATTACTGCACCAGTGCTGAGCCTGCCAACAGATGATGAGAAGTTTGTGGTCTACTGTGACGCTTCTAGACAGGGTTTGGGATGCGTGTTGATGCAGGCTGGGAAAGTGATAGCGTACGCATCAAGGAAATTAAAGGAGTACGAGCAGAGATATCCCACGCACGACCTGGAGTTAGCTGCAGTGGTATTCGCACTTAAAGTTTGGAGACACTATTTGTATGGAGAAAGGTGCGAGATATACACTGATCACAAAAGTCTAAAGTATTTCTTTACCCAGATGGACTTGAATATGCGCCAGAGACGGTAACTAGAGCTGGTAAAGGATTACGATTGTGATATCCTGTACCATCCTGGGAAGGCTAATGTAGTGGCTGATGCATTGAGCCGGAGGGGCCCAGGACAGTTGTATAGTTCGAGGCAGATATCTGACAGACTAGCAGGAGAGATGACCAGAGCAGGAATAGAGCTAGTGGTTGGTAGGTTAGCCAACATTACTCTTCAGTCAACGCTCCTCGAGAGGATTAAGGAAGCACAGGGAAAGGACCCCCAGTTAGTTGAACGTAGAGAGAATGTCCTAACTGAAGCAGCTAAGGACTTCTCTATTTCTGAGATGGGTTTGTTGAAGTACAAAGGATGGATTTGTGTTCCGATTGATCCAGACATTCGGCGAGAGATTCTGGACGAGTCTCATACCACTCCCTACTCTTCACACCCAGGTTCTACGAAGATGTACCATGACCTGAAGGTTTTGTATTGGTGGTCAGGCATGAAGAGGGACGTGGTGGACTATGTGGCTAGATTCTTAACCTGTCAGCAGATTAAGGCGGAACATCAGAGGCCAGCAGGATTATTACAGCCTCTAGGGATTCCCGAGTGGAAATGGGAAGATATTTCCATGGACTTTGTGGTAGGATTGCCAAAGACCGTGGGTCAGCATGACTCGGTGTGGGTGATTGTGGACAGGTATACGAAGTCCGCCCACTTTTTACCTGTGAGGACGACTTATACTGTGGATTAGTATGCAGAGCTTTATGTAAAGGAGATTGTTCGACTTCATGGGGCTCCGAGGTCGATAGTATCCGACAGAGACCCCACTTTCACTTCCAAGTTTTGGAAGAGCCTGCAGAAAGCTATGGGCACGCAGCTCCGGTTTAGTACCGCTTATCATCCTCAGACGGATGGGCAGTCTGAGAGGACAATTCAGATACTGGAGGATATGTTACGAGCTTGTGTGTTGGATTTTGAGGGATCTTGGAGTAGGTATCTCCCTCTAATTGAGTTCTCGTACAATAATAGTTATCAGGCGACTATCGGAGTGGCTTCGTATGAGATGCTGTATGGAAGAAATTGCAGATCGCCGATTCACTGGGATGAGGCAGGTGAGAGAAGGTATTTGGGTCCTGAGATGGTTCAAAGGACCAATGAGGAACTTGAGAAGATTAGAGCTCGTATGCTCACCTCCCAAAGTCGCCAGAAGAGTTATTCAGATCAGAAATGCAGGAGCGTGGAATTTCAGGTTGGTGATCATGTATTCCTCAGGGTTTCACCCCTGAGAGTAGTAAAATGATTTGGCGTTCGGGGCAAGCTGAGTCCCAGGTTTATTGGCCCTTTGAGGTTCTGGAACGAGTTGGGGAGGTGGCTTACAAGTTAGCAATGCCTCCAGCTCTATCAGGGGTTCATGACGTGTTTCATGTATCCATGCTCCGGAAGTATGTTTCGGACACTACTCATGTGTTGAGCTATGAGAACTTGGAATTGGATCGGGATTTATCGTACGAAGAAAAGCCTGTTCAGATACTTGATAGGAAGGACAAGGTCTTGAGGAGCAAGACCATCGCCTTGGTTAAGATATTGTGGAGGAATAGCAAGGTCGAAGAGGCGACATGGGAACTGGAGTCGGATATGCGGGAGCAGTATCCCGAGTTGTTCAGGTAAATTTCGAGGAAGAAATTTTCATGAGGAGGGGATAGTTGTAACGACCCCAAATTCAGTATTAAGGCTTAAGGGCCTGGAGTAGTGTGCCTGGAGGGCATAATGGAATTCTGTGTGTGACTTTTATGAGTTTAATGCATGAATATGATTTAATGCACGTTATATGACTATTTGATTAATTGTGATGCATGACTATGTGAATTAGTATGCATGTAAACCTGATTGAGCGTATTTGTAATTTGGCCATGTTGGGCCTGACTATGTTGATACCTGTGATCTATACTCGAGACGATCCTAGAATGAGCGGGATTGCGGAAAGTCAAAGCGGGAACCTGTACCCGGCTTGGGTTAAGCCTGGGGAGTTTAATTGAGAATCTGGGAATATATTTGATGATTAATCGGGTATTGGGTAGCGAGCGGGAATTATTAGGAACACTTGAGGAATTAGTGGGAATTTGGGTAATATGACTAAAATGCCCCTTTATGGACATAAAGGTTTAGAATTAGTAAGGGAGGGCATTTTGGTCATTAGGCTTGCAAGAGATAAAATAAAGAAGGTCTTTGCACTTAGTGGATTTAGTAGAGAAAAGTTATAGGCTGAAAAGAAAGAAAGAAAGAAGAGAAAAGAAAAGAGAGGGAAAGCTGAAGGGTTTGGCTTTGAAGATTCGGTTTGTGGCTCTCCCAACCATTTCCCTTGATTTTTCTTGAGGTTAAGCTCAGTGGGAAGCTAGGGTTAGCTGAGCATCAAGGATCCTAAGCTAGGCTTGAGGATTGGCAAGGGATTAGCAAGATCACATTAGAGATTTGAGGTAAGTTCTTGAGGTTTTCGGTTTTAGGGTTTATCTGGTTTTGGGCTGTGTTTTTGAGCTAAATGGATGGGGTTTTTGGGGAAAACAGGTCAAGGTTGTGAAGGTGCAAGCCAAGGAGGCCTAGGGTTCAATTCAAGGTCGAAATTCTACCCACGGTATGATTTCTAAGACCCTATCCTTGTTGTTTGAGTAATTTTCTGGTTTTTGGGTTCATTGAGTTAGATTTTGAGTTGTGGGTTGCTTGAGCTTGGGATTGAGTTCATGGGGTGCTTGGGGTGAGTGTGTGGTGTGTATAAGTTTGTTTTTGGGCTTGGAAAAGAGTTGGCCAAGTTTGGGGTTGAAATGGGAGAAGAAAATCGCAAGATGCGATTTTTGGTTTTGGTCTGCTGCAACTAGCGCTACAGCGCTAGTCAGGGGGTGCTGTAGCGCTAGCCCTGTTCAGGTGAGGGTGGTTCTGCTTGTAGCGCTACAGCGTCCTCTTTTGAGCGCTATAGCGCTGCACTGTTCACAGAGGGGATTTTTGGGCTTTTGTGAAGGTATTTTGACCTAGGGTTCGGGGCTTGATTCCGCCACTTTGTTTTTGGGATCTAGGACTTCCCGGGGGCTCGGGATTAGTCCCGAGGCTAGGTTATGGACTTGAGGATTGGTGATAACTTTGACTTGTGGATTTTTCTTAGGTAAGCGCTAGGGCTCGGGTAAGATCGAGCTCAAGGAGTCAGGTTCATCAAGGCTACTGAATCTAAAGGTAAGAAAACCGTAACACCCGAGAATAGGGCATGGCCCCACTGTGTGATTTCATGGCATGGCCCCAGATTGTATTATGTGCAAATGTTTAACCTTAAATGAATCATGATGTGTGTGAATGATTATTTCGAATGTACTATATGTGTGATTATAATGAAATGAACGGCAAGGGCCGAGTGCGGCGTAGGCCGGGTACGGCCGTGGGGCCGAAAGTAACACACAGCACATGGGATGCTTATATTCAGGGTGGGACCCAAGGGATACATGAGTTATCCTCGCGGTGAGAACCGAAACCCCAGGCTTTGGTAAGGCCTCTGGGGCGGCATGGCCGTACTTGTTTATTATGATGGTTTTCCTATTTATCAGTGAATTATGCCAGCTATATGATTTGCATATGTTATGTACTATTTGGGTTTTCTTGCTGGGCTTCGGCTCACGGGTGCTCCGTGTGGCAGGTAAAAGCAAGGAGTCAGTCAACCGGCCATGAGTATGGAGAGCGTGGGGGCGGCGCGTACATGTTCGGCCTGCCCGACTGCTTTGGTTTGGGGCATTTTGTATATGGCTGTATTAAATCATTCTTTTGATAACTGATCAAGTGTAAATCTATTTTTGAGTTGTAAATATTTTGTAAACCTTATTTTGGGATCCCAAATGTTTCATACTTAACGTTTTCGATGAGGTTAAAACATTTTAAAGAGTACAGCCTTAATCTCTGGTTTATTTACACTTTTGGTTTTAGAAACCACTTAGAGTCAATTAAATGCACAATTTCTGTTTTAAACTCACTTAGTAACAGCTCTAAGGTAGTAGGGCGTTACAAGTTCCTTATTTTCTGAAGGCTTCCTTGCTTTTGTTTTACTTAACTTAAGTCTCTAAGGTTACCTCAAAGGCTCGGGGTACCAAAAACGTCCCCGAGGGAAAAATGTTATATTTCTCCAATATTCCCTCCAAAACATTCTAACTTCAAATATATCTCCAAATATTTATTTTCATAACCTGATAACCCAATAAAGCATCTAATGCTCGGAATACCCCTCGACTCGCCCCGAGTCGGGTATTCAACCCCGTTGTGACTTTCTTGCTAAGCAGCTCCCTAAGACTGTCTCGGATTGTGCAACACAGATATATCACAAATATATCATAATATTCACAATTATTACAGTTATGCCATCAACGGGCTAAAATTACAAACATGCCCCTAATAGCCAAACGGGGCCCACATGCATATTTAATTCACCTATACATGCATCTCTAATCACATACTCATCAAATTCAAATCTTATAATAATAAACCACTTATTGCCCTCCAGGCATGCTAATCAAGGCCCTAAGCCTTATTAGCAAATTTGTGATGCTACAGTGCTCCTGGTCGGGTGGATGCATACTTATCTGGTTGTACCCCGAATAGGCATCCATAAAAGTTAAGACCTCGTGGTTGGATGTAGCATCCACTAATTGGTCAATTCTCGGAAGTGGGAAGTAGTCCTTCGGGCATGCCTTATTTAAATTGGTGAAATCTATGCACACTCTCCATTTTGGGCAAAATATTGGGTAGAATGCTTCTTGATGAAGTTGTTATTTAAGAGCTTCTCCATTTCTTCCTTCAATGCCTTTGCCCTCATTGGATCTAGTAACATCCTTTTCTGCTGTACAGGCTTGAAGTGTTCGGTATCAATGTTGAGGGCTTGGCTTATAATGGTTGGGCAGATTCCCACCATATCATTATGAGACCAGACGAATACATCTTGGTTGTTCCATAGGAAATGGATTAAAGCGGATCTTATGTCCCTGGACAACCCTTTCCCTACTTTGACTACCTTGGTCGGGTTCTTTGGATCAAGCTTCTAATTCTTTGACTGGGCCCACTCCCGTATCAATATCCCAAAAATGAGGGTCTATGTCCTCCCCCCCCCCCCCCCGTTTTGGGCTGTATCCTATTTTTGGTGACTGGGGCCTGCAAGCTGTGCGGTGCAGGCTGCCTTCCCTGCCAGCGTTGGAAATTTGATGAGCGGATGGAAGACTGAAGTGACTGCTCGAAGGTCATACAGAGCTGGTAGGCCTATTATGGAATTGTATGGAGAAGGGATGTCTATCACCAAGAACAAATCCATTACTGTGTTGTTGTTAGGTACCGTTCCCACTGTCAAAGGCAGACTTATGCTTTTAGCCGGGGCCATGCCATTCCTTGTAAACCCATATAGTAGCTGCTCACATGGTTCTAGATCTTTGATGCTTAAATTCATCCTTTCTAGTGTACTTTTGAATAGGATATTGGCAGATGATCCATGGTCAATCATCGTCTGGGCTATGATCATGTTAGTTACTGTACTTCTATCACCAACGGGTCATTATGTGGATGATGTACATGACTTGTGTCTTCCTCGCTGAACGTGATAGGCTCACATTCATAACAAGGTTGCTTGGGAGTAGGCTCCTGGACAGCCAGTACATCTTCTTCTTGCTCATGCCTAAGAGAATAAGCATACCTTTCTCGAGCTTTGCTGGAGTTGCCGGCCAAATGCGACCCGCTGCAGATCATATCTAGCCGACCAGCAATTGGTGGTTGTAGAATAGGCTGACTGCTCTGATACTGCTGAGACTATTGCTGAGGAGATTGTTGAGGATGTTGGTCGATGGTCGGTCGTACATACCTCTTCAGATGAGCATTGTTTTGTCTAATGAGGAATTCTATCTCCTCTTTCAAGTGGTGACATTCATTGGTTTCGTGACCATAGTAATTGTGCAACCAACAAAACTTGGTCATATCTCGTTTATTAACATCTTTCTTCATCGGTGGAGGTCTTCTGTACGGTACGACAGCATGTGTGGCATTAAAAACATATGAACGGATCTTTAACAAGATGGAGTAAGTACAAAATTTGGGAACATATTCCCGTGGTTTGGTCGGCACGGTGGTCTTAGGCTTCTTATTTTCGTTCTAGTTATCATTATTTCCATTCCCATTACTGCATTTTCCATTCTTAGCCCCATTGTTTTGCTCCTTCTGCATGATTGGTGGTATTTCCAACATCTGTTTTCCCTTGCTCGACAACTGCCTGAGTTGGATTATCCACCTTCCTCTCGGCCTCCTCTAGCTTGATAAATTCCTCTTCCTGATCAAGGAACTCCTGTGTGGTAGGTGCAGCCTTCCTATTCAAGATGCTCCAGAACAGACTCTTTACCTTAATTCCTGAATTGATGGCTATTAATTTACCTTCATCATCGACGGTTTCACCCTGGTGGCTTCCCTCATAAAACTTTGAATGTACTCCATCAAAGGTTCATTATCTTTCTGTTTTATGTCTACTAGGTCTTTCGGTTCAACGGGAAGGGGCATTGCTGAGGAGAATTGGGAATAGAACGTGTGCACAAATCCATCCCATGATGTAATTGATCCTGGAGGTAACTTAAAAAACCATTGCTGGTCAATATCTGATAGGGTGGCTGGGAAGATCCTGCACCTGGCATCATCCTTAACTCCCTATAAACCAGTCTGTAGTACAATTTTCTAGCCCAATTTTCCACGTTGGAATTTTAAATTTGATAGGTATGAGCAGCTGATTAATTCGGTCTGAAAATGGGGAACCTCTCTGCCTTTCCATTTAAAAATCTATTAACTTGGGGGTTACCGAGTCCCTTAATAGTCGGGTTAATAGATCAAGCTGGCCTTTGATGTTAGGGTCTGTAGCTGCTTGAGGTTGTGCTCGATTGCGGACCTCTTCCATTCTCGAGTCCCGAACAGGCTCAGGCGGAGATAAGTTGTTCGAATGTGATTTTCCCTAATACGATTAAAAGTATCTCGAAGGTCTACACCTCCCATGGGGCCCATTTAGTTGAAAACAAAAAAAATTCGAGGTTTGCCCCCATCGTTCTGGCTGTCTACTCGATCTGGCACTGAACGTACTCCTTGGAATCCTCCACCCCGAGGTGGTTGGTTGTTTGGGACATCCTACCCTTGTGGGACACATGGTCCTTCGGGCTGGTTACCTCTCTGACCTTGATTATTCTGTTGGTGAACTTGGCTTGCCATTAACTTGACCTTGATTATACCCATCAACATAATGGGGCCTGTATACACTACTAACTTATGGCTCATCTCTTCGGGACATTGGTCGATACTCTTGATGCTGTCTGTATCGACTAGGTTGCTGTTGGTAATTGTGGGGTTGATCATTCCACTTTTGTGTTGGAGCTTGGGGGTTGCCATCTCATCTTGCGGCACCACGATTCCTGTTACGGCCGCTACCCTGAGATCTTGGCCAAAAATTTCCTGCTTGGTTTTGTCCCATGCCACGCCTTGGCAGGACTAGCTCATCAGCTGGTAAGGGTCATCCATTATTGTTTGCTTGGGCACCCCGACCAGATCTGTGACTCCTGGTAGGCCCCTAGTTTCTATTATGAGGTTAAGCCTCTGGCCCATGCATGACACCTTCACTGAAACCAAAAATTGGAGGGCGTTGCTGGTTTTGTTTAGTAGTTCCAGCTGCAGTTCCCATACCTTGGGTTTCCTACTGTTGCATATAATTGTCGATGGACTCAACTACCTCTCGAGTACGATGTTCCATGTATTCTTAACAGGCCTGCACCTCCTGAGCATGCCAATCCATCCACTCTTGAAAATCTCTCTTTTTCTATTCGAAACCTTCATTAAGGGCCTCCTGTGCAGTGGCTCGTCCCTAGTTCATGGAAGCAAACTGATCTTGCATCGTCCCAATGACTTCCTTATCTGATCAATTTCATGGTTGAGTCCTTCAATATCTATGTGGGGCTCATATCATCCAGGACCTCCAGCTCTGGGTCCCTGCTAGTCGGTACCCCATGAAGCAGTTCCACCTGACATTCCTGCCTATGTGATTCTAGCCGAAGCAGCAGCTCATAGTCCTGTTGCGGTGGGCCCAACGCTTTGCCCCTAACACCAGATGGATTCCTAGGCGGCAAATCACTTCGTTGCGCGTTGAAATTGCTTATCAACAAGACTTGGCGAGAGACTTCAGCCTCGGGCTTTGGAGGCTCTTGTCTTGACCTTCTGGTTGAGACTACCATCCTTCCAGTAATAGAATCCGAATGTGATTGTCTTAGGCTCTCAATGAAAGCCCCACAATGTTGACTGGTTTTTTAGCCAAATGACACATAGTCAAATAATTAATTAGAGCGCTTTCAATTAGACAATAAATGAGCAGTAAATGAGCCAAGAAACTAGTAATAATAGGCAATAAATACTAAAGAACAATAGGATTTATAGAGGTTCAGCTCCAAAGATCCGTAATGACCTACGTCCTCTTAGTTTTGCATTAATCTTAAAGGTGTAAACAAGATCATAAGAGATTACAAGTGGATTTCTATGTGTAAAAAGCAATACAATGTGGCAAAGTCCCTGCTAAATAACGAGTGAAATTGCTCGGTATACCCCTAATGCTGGTCGATAGGCTATTCTCCTGAACCCCCTCCACTGTGGTGGGGGGTTTGTATTTATACTGTCCCCCTTGCCCCCGGGTTGCGCCTGAGCATAACTGATAAGAAAATATCTATTTCTTCTTGCAGGTACTTACAATCCTATTTATTAGGAGGTTTGACCGAGTCTTCAGGGCTGTTAGGCGCTCTTTGCGAGTGGTTGGGAAATTCTCGCAAAGTTCCAACGGAGAGTGTAACAACTTTCATCCGAATAGGTTGCTTGTCATACCAACCAGCAAGTATCTGGGGGTCCTGCCGGGTAGGTGAGCCTATAGCATGCCAAGCAGTAACTTGTTCATATTCCCTACAAGTATATATTGACCAACTTGCCGAGGGGTCTGACCAGTCTGCTCCATGTGTCCAAATTTAGTGCCACATCACATATGCCAATTTTTGGGATAACAGTTAGGATCGCTCATGTACATGATATTTCAACCTACGCTCGAGCAGTAGGGAGGGCCATTTCTATGGAGGACGCAAGAGATGAGACATGGAGTGAGAGTGTCGTAGGGCACGAAGCCCAGGCAATGGTATTCCCATTTGTGGGAACAGGTAGGGGCGGAGGCCCAGTAACCAGAAAAGAAAGACCCTCTTATAGTTCTACTACTCCTAGTCCTGAAAGGAGGGTTATAGTATTCAGGGCGGCAATGAGATCTGGAGAAGTTATCCAGTGTGCACCAGGTGCAGGAGACGCCAACTAGGAGAATGTCGAGCAAAGGCATGTTATTTTTATATGGAAGAATGGGGCACATTTAGAAGGATTGCATGAAATTGATGACTAAAGAACCAAGGAGTACAGATAACTCGATTCCAGCTCGAGTATCCATCTCGATGCAGTTAGAGCCTAAGGCTTGTTCCTTAGAGGCGGCAGGTCAGCCTTCTAGCCCCCAATCTTTTATACTAAGCTGATTGAGTTTGGTGCTATGTATCTCTCAGTAGCGACATAGATATGTGGCACATGCTATATGGTTGTCACGTCATGGGGCTTGAGATTTTAGTGTCTGCCTGGGGGGAAGTTGGTAATTTCTAAGAGACGGGTCAAAGTATTATTGTTAGAAAGTTGGCGCTAATAATTGATTGAGCTGGTTATATGACAATTTTGATAGGATTCTGTGTATGGACTAGTTTTCCAAACAAGGGACAACCATGGACTGTAAGAAAACATGTTGACTTCTGGGTTTAAAAGGAAAGGACCCAGTTGCCTTTACGTGATGCCTAGCTACTGTGGTAGGTATTGTTACGGTTAAATTAGTTGGACCAGATGAAAACTGGATCATCCAGTAAGGTATTAGATAGGTTTACAAGGATTTGCGAAGATCGCTGTCGCGTTAAGGAATTGAGTATGCTACGAGATTAAGGAGGGAATAGAATTAGTATCAGGGACATCATGAAGAATGACACTAGCTAAGCAGAAAGAAGTAAAGGTTAAGTCAAAGAAGTTATTGGACTTGAGGGTTGACTGGATGGAGCATCTCACCATGGGACATGTCAACATCATTTGTTAAGAAGAAGGCCAAGTCTGCTAGAATGTGTACCACATATGGATAGCCAAATACATTAATTGTTAGGAATAGGTACCCATAGCCAAGAATGAAGTATTCATTGCCTGGTTGTGAGGGTAGGATAATGCTCTCAAGAATTGACCCTCAATCTAGTTATTACCTGCTGAGGATCAAGGAAAGAGACATTTCAAGAATTACCTCTCACACTAAGTAGGATGTGATGGATTATCAGTGAAGGCTCTTAAACTGACCAATGCTTTAGCGACCCACGTAAGTTCGACAAGCATAGAGTACAGGAATGGTATGGGAAATCATATTTGGATTGATTGAGGATGTTTTGGACTACTTCTGGTTAGAAACAGAGAACAAGTAACATTTTCACTGATACTACTAAGGCAGAGGAAACAGAGTGTACAGGTAAGGTTCCGGAAGGGATAGGTCCTGATTTCTCAAAATGAAACTCAGGGTCACATTATAGGATGTGATGGAATTGTGTGTGATTTAATTAAGATAGGAACAATAAGGAATTGGATGAAGGAACATTTTAGAGGTTAGGAGCACTGTGGAACTGGTAAGACACATTGTCTTATACTTGAAACATCTTCGAGGATTGCCATGCCTTGACTGAGGTAACGTAGGAACCTAAAGTTTGTATGAATGGATAGTTGCATGCCAGATTTTTAGAAGTTGGAATAAGGGTTGGTTAGGAGGCCATGGTATTAGAATATGTATGTGGTGGACTGATACAAGGGGACGGTGTGATGGACATTGTCCTTGCTTAAAACATGGAGTTATAGTGCGGTGCATCAAGGACTAGGGTGCGCCCGTGTGTAGACTATAAAGGAAATTTTTTGTGCTTCACAGTGGATAAAGGAATAAGAACATAGATGCTCTACATGGGGCTTTGAGTTGACAGTAATGTCAGATAGCCACGGTTAGGGTGCGGTGATGGCACCTTTGGAAAAGGAGTATGTATACTAGCATGAACATTAAAGTGTTTTGTCACCAATAGGGGGGTTGACCATGAGACAAAGGCACTAGTGGGAACTAGTGACAGACCCACATTGAAATCCTTCTTACTCAGAGAAAACTAATGTGGAGGCAGACACCTCGAGTGGGAAAAGTCTGTGCCAATTGTATGATTCGCCATGGACTACAGTAAAGTCAGATAAGGCAACGACTGGGATTGGAATAGAATCTGTGATTGATAGTCTGATAAGCAATAAAATACAGAAAGAAGATCTTGTAGGAATGGTTAAGAATCCTACTATTTTAGCATGGATAGGCTGAGACATGAGGATCAGATGAGTGATCTGATGGATGCTGGCGTTAAAGTAAAGATTCTGGAAGAGTCTTGTACCACCCCTTATGTAACGCCCTGGATAGCCAAGATCGCTACATGGTGTATTTATAAAGGTGTGAGACTTGCTAATCAAGTCGTTTAATCAAAACGTGTCATTAGCTAAAGTGTTCTAGGGCTAAAAGACATTTTGGCCTCAAAAGATACATTTTATAAGTTATAAACGGTTTACAGAAGGGATCTCCAAAACTTGCAATGTTTAAAAGTTGGTTTACAAAATTCAACAGTTAAGAGTAAACATTAGCCATACTAAGGCAAAATACAAGGTTCTGGTCCTCTCGTCCCTCTACTCTCCTCAACCGTGGCGGTTGAGCGGCCTGACATGTACATTCACCCTACAGAGCTCTCCAATCAAGGTTGATCGATCTTGCCCTTGCCTTTACCTGCACCACGCAGCACCCGTGAGCCAAGGCCCAACAAGAAAACAACAAACACAACATAAACAATATTATCATACAGACATTCCAACAAGCACGTTCAGATATTCAATCCACAGCATATAAGCACACTTCAAGGTACAAGTAACCTCATCTATACTCAGATTATACAACAATCTCCTTAATCACATTCATAGCCAAATATAATAACCAATTAACATAAATACTAGGGTCGACACCTTAGGTCACACCCTTTGTTTAACCCACTGACTCCAGCCCGCTTAAACCGAGCTCAGTGTATAATAAGCTGTCCCCGGATACCAGTGTCCGAGCCGTGCCAATTGCACAAGTAAACCGTGGCACGCTTAGGCCGTTGGTTTACAATTTACATGGCATAATACCATTCTTTCAATCATATATATCAGGGAGCCCTTAGTCCCGTTCAAATATTCAACCCGGTGTAGTTTTCTTACCTTTAGCTTCTAGATGAATTAGCTACGGGCGATTACCCCTTGAGCGCGATCCGATCCCCGAGCCCTAGCTTAGCACCTAGTCACAACCATGATGAAAGATACCATTAACAATCTTAAATGAGTTTCCAAACGAAGTTCTAGTCCTCGAAACACTGAACTTCACCAAATATGGTAAAAGATTCAATCCCGAGCACCCTAGATTAAACTCCCAAGCCTAAAATCTCAAAATCCCAAAATCCCTTAAGCACCCCGGCATAGGCCACCCATGCCGCGGCATGGCCCCCAAATAGAACCATCTAAGGCACAAAAACAAGTAAGGGTCGCGGCATTGCTTGGACCATGCCGCAGCCCGACCCTTCGAACCCGGAAAAAACCACCATTTTCAATCTCTAAACCTCACCTTAAGCCAACCCAAAGCCCCAACTCAAAACCAACTAATAACAAAGTCATTAGAATGATTTAAACAACACAATCCAAACAAAAATCCAGCCTAACACTCACCAAAATCCCAATTCCAATTTCTGAGATTTCAAACCTACAAAACTCAAAACCAGCCATGAAAACTCTCAAATTCAACCATCAAACTTTAAATTAAACCTTACCTCAGCTGTATAATCGTTTCTCCAAGGATCCCCCGGCCTATCTTTAGAGTTTTAAGCCTCAACTCCACCTTGAATGTCCAAACTACAACTATTAAAAACTCAGCCATTTTTCCTTAAATTTCTTACCTCAGAAACGAAAATTAATGCTTACCTTGGCTCTAATTCAACCCTTGATTAGTTCCTTGAGCTAATCCTCTGGTTCAGCCCTTCAATTCCCCAAGTTTTAGTCAATTTCCCACTTGAAAATCAGGGTTTTGCCTTTGCTTAGAGAGAGAAGAGAGAGAAGGAGAGAAAGGTCGGTTTAAACTTGTGTCTACTGTCTTCTAACATATTCCTTAAGTCTATCCTTAAGTTATAATACTAATCCCAAAGCTCGGGATACCGGAAACATCCCCGAGGGCAAAACAGTAAAATCTCCCAATAATCCCGCCTAGACATCCTAACCTCAAATATATCTCCAATTATTTATTTTCATCACCCGGTAGTCTAAATCACTACCTGATACCTAAAATACTCCTTGACTTGTCCAAAGTCAATTATAATGCCCCTTTGTGACTTTTCCCGCTATCTAGCCCTAGGATCACCTCGAGTCGCCGGCTGCAGAATTATCCACATAATAATGTGGTTCTCGCATATATCTCATACATATATATCACATCATCATATAATATCATCAATTATCATAAGCCCACTATTAATCATATAATTACGCATTTAAATCAATAACATTCATTCTAATCCCAATTATGCCCTCCTGGCACACTAATCAAGGCTCTTAAGCCTTATTAGAAAATTTGGGTCGTTACAACTATCCCCTCCTAATGAGAATTTCGTCCTCGAAATTTACCTGAATTGCTCAGGATACTGATCCTGCATCGCTGTCTCTAACTCCCAGGTCGCTTCCTCGACCTTGCTATTCCTCCACAATACTTTCACCAACGGAATTTTCTTATTCCGTAAGACTTTGTCCTTCCGATCCAAAATCTGAACTGGTCGCTCCTCATAGGACTAATCTGTCTGTAACTCTAAGTCCTCATACCTCAGTACATGTGTCGTATCAGAAACATACTTCCGCAACATGGAGACATGGAACACATTATGAACTCCTGATAGCGACGATGGCAAGCCCAGCCTATAAGTTACTTGTCCAATCCTCTCCAGGATCTCAAAAGGTCCAACAAACCGAGGGCTCAGCTTGCCCTTCACTCCAAACCTCCTCACACCCCTCAATGGTGAAACTCGCAGAAACAAGTGGTCCCCAACCTGGAACTCCACGTTCCTACGCTTAGGATCAGCGTAGCTTTTCTGTCTACTCTGCGAGGCAAGCATTCTAGCCTGAATCTTCTCTATGACCTCGTTAGTCCTTTGAACCATATCTGGCCCCAAATACTTTCTCTCACCCATCTCATCCCAGTGAATGGGCGATCTACAATTTCTTCCATATAACATCTCGTAAGGTGCCACTCTAATCGTGGACTGATAGCTGTTGTTATATGAAAACTCGATCAATGGGAGGTACTTACTCCATGAACCCTCAAAGTCAATCACACATGCCCTAAGCATGTCCTCCAATACCTGAATCATCCTCTCAGACTGTCCATCAGTCTGAGGATTAATGGCTATGCTAAACTTCAGCTGAGTCCCCATAGCTCTCTGCAAAGCTCCCAAAAACTTGGAGGTAAAGATAGGATCTCGGTCAGATACAATAGACTTTGGAACCCCATGGAGACGAACCACCTCCTTCACATACAACTTTGCATACTATTCCACTGTATAGGTCGACCTCACTGGTAGAAAATGAGCTGACTTAGTGTATCTGTCTACTATTACCCACACCGAGTCATGAAGTCCAACTGTCCTGGGTAATCCTCCCACGAAATCCATCGTAATATCTTCCCATTTCCACTCTGGGATACCCAAAGGCTGAAGTAATCCCGCTGGTCACTGATGCTCAGCCTTAACCTACTGACATGTCAAACATCTAGACACATACTCAACTACATCCTTCTTCATCCCGGGCCACCAATATAATGTCTGTAGATCCTGATACATCTTCGTGGTACCCGGATGAAGTGAGTATGGTGTAGTGTGTGACTCATCCAGTATCTCTCGCCTGATTCCCTCATCAGCCGGAACACAAATCCGCCCCTGATACCGAAGCAAACCTGTCTCAGAAATAGAATAATCCTTAGCTGTCCCTGCTAAGGCATGCTGCCTATTTTCCTGCAACTGCACATCTACTAACTGACCCTCCTTGATCCGCTCTAACAGGGTCGACTGCAAAGTGATATTGGCTAACTGGCCCACTACCAGTTCTATCCTTGCCCTGACCATCTCATCAACCAATTCTCTCGAGATCTGAGTGGAGCTATACAACTGCCCTGGGCCTCTCCCGCTCAATGCATCAGCCACCACGTTGGCTTTTCCAGGATTGTAAAGGATATCACAGTCATAATCCTGAACAAACTCCAACCAACGTCTCTGCCTCATATTGAGGTCCTTCTGGGTAAAGAAATACTTCAGACTCTTATGGTCAGTGTATATCTCGCACTTCTCCCCATACAGATAATGTCGCCACACCTTTCGTGCGAATACCACTACTGCTAACTCCAAATCGTGAGTCGGATACCTTTGCTCATATTCCTTCAGCTGTCGAGATGCATAGGCTATAACTTTCTCATTCTGCATCAACACACAGCCTAAACCCATCCTCGACGCGTCACAGTAGACCACAAACTTCCCTTCCTCCGAGGGAAGACTCAACACAGGCGCAGAAATAAGCCGTTGCTTCAACTCCTGAAAGTTGTTCTCACACTTCTCTGACCAGACGAACTTCTGATTCTTCCTTGTCAACTCTATCATCGGTGAAGAAATCATCGAGAACCCCTCTACAAACTGCCTATAGTAACCAGCCAACCCAAGGAAACTCCGCACCTCCGAGGCATTCCTCGGCCTCGGCCAATCCCTAATTGCTTCTACCTTGGACAGATCCACCTTAATCCCTTCTACCCCAACTATATGTCCAAGGAAGGTCACCTCTAGTAGCCAGAACTCACACTTCTTAAACTTGGCGTACAACTGATGCTCCCTTAACCTCTGTAGAACCTGTCGGAGATGTTGCTCATGCTCTACCTCTGAACTGGAGTAAACCAAGATGTCGTCGATGAAGACAATGACGAACTGATCCAAAAAGTCCTTGAACACCCTGTTCATCAGATCCATAAAAGCTGCTGGGGCATTGGTCAGACCAAAAGACATGACCAGGAACTCATAATGCCCATATCGTGTCCGAAAGGCCGTCTTTGGTATATCCTCATCTTTGATCCTCAGCTGGTGATAACCAGATCGAAGATCAATCTTTGAGAACACAGTCTTACCTTGCAGCTGGTCGAACAAGTCATCAATCCTTGGTAAAGGGTACTTTTTCTTAATAGTTAACTTGTTCAATTCTCTGTAATCGATGCACATCCTCTAAGTCCCACCCTTCTTCTTAACGAACAACACTGGAGTGCCCCATGGAGAATAACTAGGCCTGATGAATCCCAAATCCAGAAGTTCTTGCAACTATATCTTCAACTCTTTCAATTCTGCTGGTGCCATTCTGTATGGTGTCCTTGATACTAGTTCTATCCCCGGTGCTAACTCAATCTCAAACTGAATCTCCTTACGCGGCGGCAACCCTGGCAGATCCTCAGGGAAGACATCCAGAAACTCACACACCAATCTAGTCTCTCCCGGCCCTGCCGGCATGACTCTAGCGGTATCCACTACACTAGCCAGAAAACCTATGCATCCTTCCTGCAACAAGTCCCTGGCTCTCAATGCTGAAATCATGGGTACGCGGGGTCCAGACACCGCACCCACAAAGACAAAAGGGTCCTCGCCCTTAGGCTCAAAATTAATCATCTTCTTCCTTCAATCAATTGTAGCTCCATATCTGGCCAACCAGTCCATCCCCATAATCATATCAAAATCCTCCAAATCTAACTCAATCAGATCTATCGAGAGTTCCCTACTATCAACCATCATTGGCAGTGCCCTAATCCATCTCCTAGAGACTACCAGTTCCCCTATAGGCAACAAAGTCCCAAACCCTGCAGTCTGATACTCACTAGGTCTACACAATCTATCAAAACAGTAAAAGGAGTGCCAGCGCTAGAAAGCTGACCTGTCACTACTGAGGGACTAGCCTCAGCCTCCGCTTGAGTCAAGGTGAATACTCGAGCTGGAGTCAAGCTATCCACTTTTCCCGCTTCACCTTTCTTCACTGTTGGGCAGTCTTTCCTGAGATGCCTTACAACCCCGCACACAAAGCAAGCCTTGGCCCGACACTCGCCCAGATGGCATCTTCTACACCTCGGACACTCTGGATAGGTCCGCCATGCCTCACCACCACCCTGATGGCCACCCTGACCACCTCGAACCCTCCTATCAGGACCAGCAGCGGTCAAAGTGTCAGGAGTCTCCCTCTTGAAATCACTGGGGCCACCGCCCCTACCAGACCCATAATATGGAGGCACCGCCCTGCGGCCCTCTCTTCTTGCTGCACTATCCCTCCATATCTTATTCTCTACTTCCTCAGCGGTAAGAGCCTTCTGAACGGCCTGGGCATAACTTGTTCCTCCAGGTACCATTGTAATTCTAACATCTCGGGCTATCATAGCATTCAGCCCTCTAATAAATCTATCCTGCCTAGCTGCATCAGTAGGCAAAAGATCTGGAGCAAACATCGCAAGCCTATCCAATTTCAGGGCATACTCAGTAACGGTCATACTGCCCTGAACCAAACTCACAAACTCATTAACCTTTGCTGCTCTGACAGCAACATTATAATACTTCTGACTGAGTAAATTTTTGAAACCTTCCCAACTCAATGTAGTCACATCCCTAGTCTGCGATGCCACCTCCCACCAAATACGGGCATCCTCCCTCAACATATAAGTGGCGCAGGCCACTCTATCATGCCCCCTAATCCTCATAAAATCCAGAATTACTGTAATCATAGTTAGCCACTGCTCGACTTTCAATGGATCTGGTCCACCCTCAAAGATTGGGGGTTGTTGCTTCCTGAACCATTCATATAACGGCTCCCATTTGTCACCAATCTCCCCAGACTACACAACTGGTACCACCACAGGTGGTACAAAGGGGCAGCACTCCCTAACGGAGCCTGCTGTTGCAAAATACGAATCTGCTCATCCTGACTCTGTAATGGAGCTTGCATCTCAGCCATTAACTGCTGCCAGTTCTCAGGCACTGGTGGAGGAGTCTGGCCTTTGTCATCACCCCTGGTCCCGGACCTAGTGCCGGCTAGTCATGAAGATTTTCTTGGACGCATAGCTATCCAAGTCAATCTGCAAATAACGACTCGGTAATCAGACCATGATGACAGGGTAAAATTCTCCAAGATCCACCAATAAAATATCACCAACCACAAAAAATCCACATATAAGCATCCATTCTCATGCACTGGCTGCTAATAAGCACACCTCCAATCCAATCGCACAGAAGCTATGAAACAGGCATTCATACATGCACAATATACAATTAATCATTCAAATATTCATCTACATGCACGGTGATGTTAATAAACATGCCTCAATATTCTCACACAATAGTCAAGGGCCAGGCCCTATCAGTATCTCATGCTTCCTAATAATCCAGTAAATGACAGCATTCATAGCTCATCACAAACACATAAGCACATAGGCACATATACACATTACCGAACCCTGATTTTGAGCTTGTCTCTAGCAGGGAATGTACATATCCAGCCTGTCTTCAGGAACCCTTAAACCTAGGACACTCTGATACCAAGTTGTAACGCCCTGGATAGCCAAGACCGCTACACGGTGTATTTATGAAGGTGTAAGACTTGCTAATCAAGTCGTTTAATCAAAACGTGTCATTAGCTAAAGTGTTCTAGGGCTAAAAGACATTTTGGCCTCAAAAGATACATTTTATAAGTTATAAACAGTTTACAGAAGGGATCCCCAAAACTTGCAATGTTTAAAAGTTGGTTTACAAAATTCAACAGTTAAGAGTAAACATTAGCCATACTAAGGCAAAATACAAGGTTCTAGTCCTCTCGTCCCTGTACTCTCCTCAACCGTGGCGGTTGAGCGGCCTGACATGTACATTCACCCTGCAGAGCTCTCTAATCAAGGTTGATCGATCTTGCCCTTGCCTTTACCTGCACCACGCAACACCCGTGAGCCAAGGCCCAGCAAGAAAAAACCAAACACAGCATAAACAATATTATCATACAGACATTCCAACAAGCACGCTCAGATATTCAATCCACAGCATATAAGCATACTTCAAGGTACAAGTAACCTCATCTATACTCAGATTATACAACAATCTCCTTAATCACATTCATATCCAAATATAATAACCAATTAACACAAATACTAGGGTCGATACCTTAGGTCGCACCCTCTGTTTAACCCACTGACTCTGGCCCGCTTAAACCGAGCTCAGTGTATAATAAGCTATCCTCGGATACCAGTGTCCGAGTCGTGCCAATTGCACAAGTAAACCGTGGCACGCTTAGGCCGTTGGTTTACAATTTACATGGAATAATACCATTCTTTCATTCTTATATATCAGGGAGACCTTAGTCCCGTTCAAATATTCAACCAGGTGTAGTTTTCTTACCTTTAGCTTCTAGATGAATTAGCTACGGGCGATTACTCCTTGAGCGCGATCCGATCCCCGAGCCCTAGCTTAGAACCTAGTCACAACCATGATGAAAGATACCATTAACAATCTTAAATGAGTTTCCAAACCAAGTTCTAGTCCCCGGAACACTGAACTTCACCAAATATGGTAAAAGATTCAATCCCGAGCACCCTAGGTTAAACTCCCAAGCCTAAAATCTCAAAATCCCAAAATCCCTTAAGCGCCCCGACATAGGCCACCCATGCCGCGGCATGGCCCCCAAACAGAACCATCTAAGGCACAAAAATAGGTAAGGGCCGTGGCTCACCAAGAACCATGCCGCGGCTCGACCCTTCAAACCCGGAAAAAACCACCATTTTCAATCTCTAAACCTCACCTTAAGCCATCCCAAAGCCCCCAACTCAAAACCAATTAATAACAACATCATTAGAATGATTTAAACAACACAATCGAAACAAAAATCCAGTCTAACACTCACCAAAATCCCAATTCCAATTTCTGAGATTTCAAACCTACAAAACTCAAAACCAGCCATGAAAACTCTCAAATTCAACCATCAAACTTTAAATTAAACCTTAACTCAGCTGTATAATCGTTTCTCCATGGATCCCCTGGCCTATCTTCAAAGTTTTAAGCCTCAACTCCACCTTGAATGTCAAAACCACAACTATTAAAAACTCAGCCATTTTTCCTTAAATTTCTTACCTCAGAAACGAAAATTAATGCTTACCTTGGCTCTAATTCAACCCTTGATTAGTTCCTTGAGCTAATCCTCTGGTTCAGCCCTTCAATTCCCCCAAGTTTCAGTCAATTTCCCCCTTGAAAATCAGGGTTTTGCCTTTGCTAAGAGAGAGAATAGAGAGAAGGAGAGAAAGGTCGGTTTAAACTTGTGTCTACTGTTTTCTAACATATTCCTTAAGTCTATCCTTAAGTTATCAGACTAATCCCAAAGCTCGGGATACCGGAAACATCCCCGAGGGCAAAACAGTAAAATCCCCCAATAATCCTGCCTAGACATCCTAACCTCAAATATATCTCCAATTATTTATTTTCATCACCTGATAGTCTAAATCACTACCTGATACCTAAAATACTCCTTGACTTGTCCAAAGTCTATTATAATGCCCCGTTGTGACTTTTCCCGCTATCTAGCCCTAGGATCGCCTCGAGTCGCCAGCTGCAGAATTATCCACATAATAATGTGGTTCTCGTATATATCTCATACATATATATCACATCATCATATAATATCATCAATTATCACAAGCCCACTATTAATCATATAATTACGCATTTAAATCAATAACATTCATTCTAATCCCAATTATGCCCTCCCAGCACACTAATCAAGGCCCTTAAGCCTTATTAGCAAATTTGGGTCGTTACACCTTATGATCAAGGAAGTTTGAATGGGTGTTAAGACCTAAAATTTGTATACTGGGTGGCGTACTGCCTAATCTTTTAGTAAGTGAGAGATGATAATCCAAAGCAAGAAAGGCTATTACAACTCTAGGGTATCCTGAAGTTAGCATGGAGGGATAGAGTTATGGACCATAAGGGTAGATCACCCCAGATTTTAGGTGAGACGAGCAGATGCGAGAAGTGGTAACTTGACATATTAGATTAGCACACTCTGGTTTATGTGAGTGAGATATCATAGACATGCGTATGTGCAAAAGGAGACTGTTTGTCTCTGTAACGCCCCAATTTCTTGTAGCGTTAATTTAACAATTACCATAATTATGGTTTAAAATAAAAGTACTCGTTTATTTATAAAATCGATCATAAACACCACTCAAACGTTTAAAAGAATGAAACTCTAGAGTTTGTAGATTTTATAAATAAAATAAAATAAACAACTTAAAATCCAATCCATAAAAAAAAATAACATTCTTAAAAAATAACCCATGTAGGCTCGATCCCATATGATTGTTAAATCCTTGACATGTACTCTCTCCGCCAAAACTCTCCAACTTATTGTGCAGTAACCAATCTTTGCCTTTACTTGTAGCATAGAGTACCCATGAGCCAAAGTCCAACAAGAAGAACTGTGTAGGACACAACCCCATAACCTTAATCGGGAATTTAAATCAATAACAGTAACGATAATATAACATAATCAAAACTCATGAAAATATGTAGAACAAGTTGAGTAGGACAAGTATCGTATAACGTAAGCATGCATTTTCAACATATCATAAGCATGCATTTTCGTAACGTAGACATGCATTTTAAACGTAAGCATGCCAAACAGTTATCACATACACATACTCAACACATACCCATAACTTCATATAAGCTCATTAAACATAAACACTCACTAAAAAAATCATGAATAACTTGAACATATCACATAAATAGTTCCTACCATAGAGTACATCAAGTGTACACCCTACGTGCAGGTGTCCACTCTTCTTACCTCAATATTAGCAATGATCTACACACCCTAATGTGTCTCTTGAAGTATCTTCAGCGAGCAGATAAAATCAAGCCATAATAACTCAGATCTTTGCCACCTATGAGATTCCTAGCCCTTCAATAGCCCAGATTGGTGTTCTCCTTCAAACCTCAATCTTTAAAAATCTCAGATCAAGAATGAGAGATTGTTCTTGGTCTGTTTCCACTTCAGTCTATCGCCCAAAACCAGAGTCTCAAAAGTGTACGACATCTAAACATATTTTACTTATTAATTGATTATTTAAACATACTTAATTCGTGTAAAAACTAATTTACACTTCTATCCTTAACCTCTAATTTATCCTTAATAATCACTTACACCCTTATTCTAAATTCCATCCAAAACTAATTGTTTTAACTTTCCATAATTACGCTTTCTATCATAAAACCCATAATTCTACTCTGGCCCCCAATACACAACTTCTATTACACTTTGGCTCTTAACACTTGAAGAAACAAATGTGTGCGGATCGCTTGACAGAAACATAAAATAAACTTACCCAAAAATTCATGCTTATCATAATGAATATAATTAAATACATAATATCGTACAATTTACCATTATACCCTACCCAAGCTAACCCTTACTAGTAAAAGAGGATATTATAATTATCCCTTGATAAAAAGAAATTTCATCCCCGAAATTTACATGAACAACTCTAGGTATTGCTCCTTCATATCGGTCTCCAACTCCCACGTTGCATCTTTGATAGAGCCATTTTTTCAAAGGACCTTGACTAACTCGATTGTCTTATTCCAGAATGATTTTTCCTTCCTATCAATAGATCTTTATCAGCTTCTCCTCATATGATAGGTCTGGCTGCATATCCAACGCCTCATAACTAAGAATGTGAGATGGGTCTGAAACATACTTGCTTAACATGTACACATGAAAAACATTGTGCACTCCTGACAAAGCTAGAGGCATGGCTAACCTATATGCCATTTCCCCAATTCTCTCTAAAATCTCGAATTGTCCAACAAATAGAGGACTTAACTTTCCTTTCTTGCCAAATCTCTTAATTCCTTTCATAGGCAAAACATGCAGGAATACATCATTTCCCACTTGGAACTCAACGTGATTTCGTTTAGGTTCAACATAGCTCTTTTGTCAATCCTATGAGGTGATCATACGCGCTCTTATCTTGGCAATAACTTCATTTGCTTCCCGTACTGCCTCCTCTGGATCTAAATACTTACTTTCGCCCATCTCATCCCAATGAATTGGTGACCTAAATTTCCATCTGTAGAGCATCTCGTATTGTGCTACTCCAATAGTTGACTGATAACTATTATTATACGAGAACTCTATCAGTGGAAGGTACTTGCTCCATGACCCATCAAAAATTCAACACGCACGTTCTAAGCATGTCTTCTAGAATTTGTATTGTTCTTTTTGTCTGCCCATCTGTCTGGGGGAGGAATGATGTAATGAATTTCAACTTAGTACCCATCGCTTTCTGTAATCCTTCCTAGAACTTACACGCAAATTTCGGGTCTCAGTCCGAAATGATTGACTATTGTACACCATGAAGTCTCACAATCTCTTGCACATAAAGCTATGCATACTGTTTTGCTGTGAATACTGTTCTGACGGGTATACAGTGTGCCAATTTTGTGAACCTATCAACGATCACCCAGAATGAATCATGTTGCTCTATGGTCTTAGGTAACCCCACCCCAAAGCCAATAGCAATCTCTTCCCATTTCCATTATGGAATGTTTAATGGTTGTAACAAACCAAATGGTCTTTGATGTTCCGCTTTCAATTCTTGGCACGTGAGACACCTTGTGACATACTCCACTACGTCCTTCGTCATCCTAGGCCACCAATATAGCATATTAAAATCTTGGTACATCTTCGTAGTCCATAGGTGTAAATAATAAGGAGTAGCATGCGCCTCGTTAAGAATCACCTTCTTAATTTTTACATCAGTTGGCACACATATTCATTCCTTATATCTCACTATTCCACAATTACTAAGAGTAAAATCTTTGCTACTTCTATATTGGATTCCTTGTTTATAGTTTTGTACATACAGATCTTTAACTTGTCCTTCCGTAATTCTCTCTAACAAACTTGAATGTAGAGTCATGTTTGCTAAACCCCCTACGATAAACTCTATACCTGCTCATTCTACTTCCTCCATCAACTTGGCAGGTATATTTCTTATAGCCACTACTTGCCCTTCACTTCTACGAGTTAGGGCATCGGCTACCGCATTTGCCTTCCTCGGATGATACAATATTTCACAATCGTAGTCCTTGAATAATTCTAACCATCGTCGTTGCCTCATGTTTAACTCCTTTTGAGTAAAGAAGCATTTCGGGCTCTTATGATCCGTATAAATTTCACATTTCTCCCCATAAAGATAGTGTCGCCATATCTTCAGTGCGAACACTACTACTGCTAATTCCATGTAGTGTGTCGGGTAACATTGTTCATATTATTTCAACTGCCTAGATGCATATGCTATCACCTTCTCCACTTGCATCAATACACACCCTAGTACCTTGTTCGACACATCACATGATACCACAAACTTCTCATTATCTATGGGTAGACTTAATACAGGTGTCCTGATAATTCTATCTTTCAACTCTTGAAAACTCCATTCGCAATCTTTTGTCCATACGAACTTGATACCCTTTCTGGTTAGTTCTGTCAAGGGCATAGCAATCTTAGAAAACCCTTCTACAAATTTTTGGTAGTACCGTGTCAGCCCAAGAAAACTTCTCACCTCCTAAGCATTCTTTGGTTGCGGCCAATCTTTTATGGCTTCGCTCTTTACAAGGTCCACCTTAATACCATCCTTACTAACAATGTGTCCTAAGAATGCCACTTAAGTTAGCCAAAATTCACACTTCTATATGGTGCTTTTGAGATTGGCGTTGTTTCCAGTGCTAGCTCAACCGTGAACTCAATTTCTCGTTGTGGTGGCAATCTTGGTGAGTCTTCCAGAAATACATCCAAGTAGTCACGTACTATCCTCATGTCTTCCGGTCTCAGCGTCCCCGTTTCTACTGTATTAACCACGCTCGCCAAAAATCCCATGCATCCATGCTGTAACACCTTCCTAGCTTCTAACGCTGAAATTATTGGAATTGGTGTCCTCCCATAGAGCTGCGGTGCTCCAAAGTCAGAGAGAAAAATTTCAGCCTAAAAGAGACGCATTGCGCTGCGGCACCACTGCAAAAAGAGCCAGAAATCTCAGCGATTTTTCAACCATTTCAACAATAAACATCTCAAAACACGAGGGGACTCAAAACCTTGCCCCAAAACTGTTATCCTAACATGTTTCTAACCCTTAGAACCCAAATATTAACATCTCTAAACTTATATTAAACATCCATCAATCTGGAAACAATAAAGCAGCCTTAGATCTTCAAAAACTTAAATTGACAAAACCTTAAATAGTAATGGTTTGAATACTTACAAATGAAAATCCAGCCACCAAAACCTTAGATCGTTGATGTCTATGGAATCTCCTATCCTTTCAATAACCCAGACTATTGATCTCCTTCAACCTCAAGTCATCACAAAATTAGATCAAGAATGAGAGATTGTTTTTGGTCTGTTCCCCTTTAGCCTATCTTAAAACTAGAGTCTGAAGAAAAATACAACATCTAAACCTATTTCACTTTTTTTCTTACCTAATTATTTAATTTTACTTAATTCATTTGAAAGCCAAATGACCTTTCTATCCCCAGCCTCAAATTTATTCTTAATAATCACTTAAGACCCTTATTGTAATTTCCAGCCAAAACTAATAGCTTCAACTTTTAATAATTACACTTTCTATCATAAAACTCATAATTCTACTTGAACCCCAAATACACAACTTCTATTACACCTTGGCCCCAACACTTGAAGAAACTAATGTGTGAGTGGGTTGCTTGACAGAACACATAAATGAACATACATCATAAATCATGCATATCACAATTCATATAATTAAACACATAATGTCATACAATTTACCATAATACCCTTACTAGTAAAAGCAGATATTACAATTGGCACTTAAACCCTCAATACTTGAAGGAACCGTGCCTTGACGCTACCATACATACACATATCATAATCATGAAATAAATCACACATTACCATGAAATAATAAAAAAATAATTAACATGTGCATCAACATAAATTACCAAATTGCCATCACAGGCCAAAATTACCACAATACCCATGAAATGCAAAGGTAGATATTATAGTTGCCATTGTGGTTATCTTGCGTACTAGGTCTCACAACATGTTGGCCATAAAGGTTGCAATTCACCCTAGCATTCCTCCGTACCGATCTCCTAGGAGCCATGGTTTCAATTCGTTCCTAAAACCAACAACGTTTCTTAGTGTAACTCTTTCAAATCAGGAACCAAAACATACTTTTAAATCCATCAAACAACTAATCTCCATTTATTTATACAGCCAAAAATATCCTGAAATATCCATCATTGACCAAAGTTCACAACCCAAATATAAAAACAATTCACTAAAACCAATAAGTTTACAACAAAACGTCTACAGCCACATCTTATGCACAGGAAAAGAACTTATGTGCATGTCTAACAGCTCTACTAAAATTTCTTGATTAGATGGTTCGTTGGACACTGTAAACCATTGTTGTCTTACGAAGGCCTTGAGTGTACACTTGTACTTAGCGCCTTTCCGAGGTTTGTCTTGTACGTGCTTCCACACCACCTGAAGCTTTTCCTGCATCCTTCTTGAGGAAAGCGTATCTCTGAATAGTTCCTACTTCTTCTTGCAACTTAATAATCCTCCTTCCCAGACCACGTCTTGAATTCGCTTATTGACCATCACAAAATGGTCCAATAACTTTTCGATACTCCATTCTGCAAAATGCTACATCCTTATCATTCGTAAATTCCTATCCTTCTTGCTAGCTTCATTCGTTGAGTCTTGTTCAAATGACCCTTAGTGACTCTAAGCATACAAACTATGCTATCTACTCTATACATGAAGAAAAGGAACTAAAACACGCAAGGAAAATAGTCACATCACCAAGACAACATTAATAAAGATTACAGTGCAATAAGTCGAGCTTGTCTTCAGTGGCGAGAGTACATGTCGGGATAGTCTACAGGAAACAAAACCATTTCTCTGATACCAACTGTAACATCCCAATTTCTTGAAGCATTAATTTAACAATTACCATAATTATGGTTAAAAATAAAAGTACTCTTTTATTTATAAAATCGATCATAAACACCACTCAAACGTTTAAAAGAATGAAACTCTGGACTTTCGTAGTTTTCATAAATAAAATAAAATAAACAACTTAAAATCCAATTAATAAAACAAAATATCATTCTTAAATTTCCCATGTAGGCCCGATCCCCTATGATGGTTAAATCCTTGACATGTACGCCCTCCTCCAAAGCTCTCCAACTTATTGTGCAGTAACCACATCTTTGCCTTTACCTGTAGCACAGAGTACCCATGAGCCAAAGCCCAGCAATAAGGGTTGTGTAGGACACAACTCCATAACCTTAACTAGGAATTTAAATCAATAATTGTAACAATAATATAACATAAATCAAAACTCATGAAAAGACGTAGTCCAAGTTGAGTAGGACAAGTATAGTATAACATAAGCATGCATTTTTGAAACGTAGACATGCATTTTAAACGCAAGCATGCCAAACAGTTATCACATACACATACTCAACACATAACCATAACTTCATATAAGCTCATTAAACATAATCATTCACTAACAAAATCACCCAAAGCCAAAACATATCACCTAATTAGTTTCCACCATAGAGTATGTCAAGCGTACACCCTGCGTGCAGGTGTCCACTCTTCTTACCTCAAAAGCAGCAGCGATCCACACACCCTAACACGTATCTTCAAGTATCCACAGCGAGCATATAAAATATAGTCACAATAACTCAGATCTTTTCCACCAATGAGATTCCTAGCCCTTCAATAGCCTAGATTGGTGATGTCCTTCAAACCTCAAGCTTTCAAAAAATCAGATCAAGAACGAGAGATTGTTCTTTGTCTGTTTCCCCTACAGTCTATCGTCCAAAACTAGAGTCTCAAAATCGTACGACTTCTAAACCTATTTTACTTATTAATTGATTATTTAATTTGACTTAATTCATGTAACAACCAATCTACACTTCTATCCTAACCCTCTAATTTATCCTTAATAATCACTTAAACCCTTATTGTAATTTCCATCTAAAACTAATAGTTTTAACTTTTCATAATTATGCTTTCTATAAAAAAAACCCATTATTCTACTTTGGCCCCCAATACACAACTTCTATTAAACCTTGGCCCTCAACACTTGAAGAAACTAATGTGTGCGGAATGCTTGACAGAAAAATAAAATAAACTTACATCATAATTCATGCATATAATAATTCATATAATTAAACATATAATATCATACAATTTACCATAATACCCTGAGCCATGCCCGATTAACAAAATACTCTTACTAGTAAAAGCAGATATTACAGTCTTCGTGAGACACCGAAGTCGATTGTGTTCGATTGAGAACCTTTATCTCCCATGTTCTGAAAAAGGTCCTAGAGGACAATGAGTATAAGATCCAGATTTAAAATTATTGGTTACCTTGAGACAAACTGATAACTTGAAGGAGCGACTCAGACAAACGGATGTGTAAGTTTTTGAGGCATTGAGGTAAGTACGGACCCTTGATTGGATATTCACGGTGATGAATGCAGATCAACAGCTAGAGTGACTCGGAATAAGATATAGTGAGATAGGGAATGGGAAGTACTCGTCCCAGGAAATGTGATGAAAGACAGGAGCTATTGTGGTTCATAATTGGTTCCGAGGACCAATGAAGTTATTAGGATTGTTAGGGCAGGAGTGTCTGCTTATTTGAAAGGACATAAGAGCTCGCAAATTTAAATATGGAAACGTGGAGTTCCAGGATTTGAGACTTTGTACTAATTCGAGCATTGTGGTCTAAGAAGGAGTCTTAGCTCTCGATTTGATAGACTTGTGAGATCCTAACAAGGATCAGGCCAGTGGCTTACAGATTAGCCTCACCCCAGCATGGGTAAAGGCTCATAAGGTGTTACTGGTGCCAGTATTAAAGAAAGATGTGTCGAGTACTACCCCTAATTGGGTGCAGAAACCCTGGAATGTCAGTGGAATTTACTATGTGAGGAAAGGTCAGTGGAAATCCCGGAGAGAAGAGATAAAGTCTTACACAATAAGACTGCCACTATAGTAAAGGTCTTCAAAGGAATATTAAGGTAAAGGACTAGATTTCAAAGATATATTTAGATTTGTAGGATTAGTATCCCGAGATGTTTGAATAAATTTCAATGACGAAATTTCAATAAGGATTGGTGTAACGACCCAAAAATTACTAATAAGGTTCATGGCCTTGATTAGTGTGTCGGGAGGGCATAATTGGTTTAAGTGTGATTTAAAGGATTAAACCCATGATAGTGTGATAATCATGCTTATATGATTATATGGATATATGATATTCATGATTATGAGTATTAGTATGCATGTACGCCCTGTTTAGATTATAAGGGCATATTTGTAATTTTTGGCCAGTTGAGGGAATAGATGTAATTATTTGCGAAAGATTGTAGAGACCACATTATTATGTGGATATATTTGTAGCTAGTGGCTTGAAGAGATCTTAGTGAGCAATTTAGCAAAAAAGTCACGGTGGGGATTTATACCTGGCTCGGGGGAGCCGGGGGTATTTCTGGGAACTTGGGAAAATATATTGGAGATAATTATACATTGGGGAAAATAATTGGTGATTAATTAGATGACGGGACTTAAGTGGTAAATATTAGGGACACTTGCGAAGTTAGCAGAAATTGGGAAAAAATGACCAAAATGCCCTTAGAGTGTTTAAAGACTTGGTTATATTTGGGAGGGAAAAATGGTCTTTTCGTGTTTAAAAAGGGATAATTATTAATCTACTTTTTAGAGTTAGTGGAATTTATAGAAAAGGTTAAAAGCTAAAGGAAGGAAAGAAAAAAGAAAAAACATAACATTTAACTCACCTCTTTCTCTTCCACACGGTTTGCCCTATTCCTCACCATTGCTTGTGGATTTTGGAGCTGGAAACTCAGGGAAGGTCTAGGAAAAGTCTTGGGTCTGTGATCCTTGGAGTGGCTAGAAGTTTTTCTGGAGTTAGTGTCCAATTAAGTAAAGTTTACAGAGTTTGGTCTGAATTTTCTGTCTTTGATGAAGTTTTTTTTGAATTTGAGTTTTTGATGGGAATCAAGGGGCTTGAGCTTGGGGATTTGAAGAAGTAAAGGCTGGAAGGGCATAGAAACAACCTAAGGTCGAATTCTCTAAGTTAAGGTAACCAATTCTAACTTTGAAGTTCTGGGTTTCTGGTTTTCTGATGATGTTATTGAGCTTTTGAGCTCAAGTTTGGTTTATGTATTTGATGATCCTTTTAGTTAGGTTTTTGATGTTGATGGGTTGTTTTGGTTGAGTTATAGTGGGTCATAAGGTCAATCTTGGGGTTGGACAAGGTTTGGAGTGATTTGGTGGAGCTTTGGCTCGGGCAAGTTTGAAGGAAAACCCAGAAAGATTTGGCATGCTGGTTGTAGCGCTGTAGCGCTACCCTACCTCCAGAAGTAGGTTTTGGGTATTTTTCTTAGGGTTTTCACTTGGGGGCTCGGTGGTCGATTTCACCACACCGTTTGGTGGAATTGGGCTTCCCGAGGGCTTGGGATTGGTCCCAAAGTTGGGTTACAAAATTGCGATTTAATTATAGTTCTATTACTAGGTATACGCTAAAGCTCATACGGGATCATGCTCAAAGGTCATTTTCATTAACTAGAGCGTTCGAAATCAAAGGTAAGAAACTGGACCCAGTTATGTGACTATGTTGGGACTAAGAGTTCTCTATATTTGTATGTGATGTCATAAGATGGTATTATGCCATGGGGACATGTGATAAACGACGTAAGAGTGCCAAAATCAATATTTGCGCACAGGACGCAGCTCGGCCACTGGTAGCTATGGTTAAGTACATAATCACTGAGCTCAGCCTAAGCGAGTCGGAGTCAGTGGATAATTAGAGGGTGCGGCCTAAGGGCGTCGGCCCTCGATATTGTGTGATATGTTTATTGTTGTTTAACTGATGGTTGTGACAAGTTTGTTGTCTGGATGACTGATTGTTGGCTTGTAAATTGATATCTTTGATTATGTGAGCAATATGACCTGTTGTATATCTGAGTTATCATTTGTAAGATATCTGACTGTTGAATATAGTTTATGCTCTGTATTATGGCTTTCTTGTTGGGCCTTGGCTCATGGGTGCTACATGGTGCAGGTAAAGGCAAGGGTAAGGTGGACCTGTCCTGAGTTTGAGAGCTCTGGGGCTGGATGTACAAAGTCAGTTGATCGGCCACCATGGCTGAGGGATGGTACAGGGACAGGAGAACCTAAAATATCTATTTTTCCCTTAGAGTGGCCAGTAGTTGTATATATCCTGGAATTTTGTAAACTGTCCATAAACTCTATTTCATTTGGGATCCCATTTATGAAATGTTTATTTAAATGAAATGTATCTTTTATGACCAAAATATTTTAACCCTAGTTCAATTATAGTATTAATAACACGCTTCTAACTAAATGACTTGATTAGCAAGTCTTGTATCTTTATAAACACACAGTGTAATGGCCTTGGTTATCCATGGTGTTACAACTTGGTATCAAAGTGTCCTAGGTTTAAGGGTTCCTGAAGACTGGCTGGACATGTACATTCTCCGCAAAAGACAAGCTCGACTTAGGGTTTGGTAATTGTGTATACATGTTCATATGCTTAAATGATTGGAAAGAAAAATGAATGTTGATGTCTGTTTTATTGATAGGAAGCATGAGACACCGATAGGGCCTGGCCCTTGACTGCTGTGTGATGATATTGAGGCATGCTTATCAACATTGTTGTTGTATGTGAATCAATATTTGAATAAAGTATTATATCTTGATTGTCTGTGCTTGTCTGTGTTTCAATGGAGGATTATGGAAGGATTATTACTCTGTCATCATAGTCTGATCACCGAGTCGTTGATTGCAGATTAACTTGGATAGCTATGCGTCCAAGATGATCTACACGACTAGTTGGCAATTGATCTGAGACTAGAGATGATGACCAGGGCTAGAACCTCCACCAGTCTCTGAGAACTGGCAGCAGGTTATGGCAGATATGCAAGCCCAACTTCAGAGCCAAGATGAGCAGATCTGACTTCTGAGACAACAAGCTATGTCAGGGATTCCTGCATCCATTGTGCCACCTACAGTGGTACCAATTATACAACCTGTAGAGGTTAGAAATAAATGGGAGTCATTGTATGAGCGGTATAGGAGACAGCATCCTCCAACTTTTGAAGGGGGACCAGATCCACTGAAAGTTGAACAGTGGATGAGTATGATCACCACTATCTTGGACTTTATGAAGGTAGAAGGTCATGATAGAGTGGCCTGTGCCACATATATACTGAGAGAGGATGCCTGCAATTGGTGGGAAGTGGCATCACAGACTAGAGATGTTACTACTTTGAGTTGGGATGGATACAAGGATTTGTTCAGCCAAAAGTATTACAATGTTGCCATGAGGGCGGAGAAGGTTAATGAATTTGTGGGATTGGTTCTGTGCAGCATGATAATTACAGAATATGCCCTGAAATTTGATAGATTTACGAAGTTCGCACCAGATCTTGTGCCTACCGATGCAGCTAGGCAGGACAGATTTATCAGAAGGCTTAACGCCAGGATAGCCCGACACGTGAGGATTACAACAGTACCTGGGCGAACAACTTATGTTCGGGCTGTTGCGAAGGCTCTTAACGCTGAGGTAGCAGAGAACAAGATCGGGAGGGAGAGTGCGGCAAGACGGGAGGGCTGCAGAGCAGTGCCTCCATACTATGTGTCTAGTAGGGGTAAAGGCCCCAATGATTTGAGAGGAAGACCTCTGATACTTTGACCGCTCTTGGTCTTGATAGGAGAGGTTGGGTCAGGGAGGTGGTGATACATGGAGGAGCTATCCAGAGTGCACGAGGTGTAGAAGATGCCATCCGGGCTAGTGTCGAGCTAAGGCCTGTTATGTGTGTGGGGTGGTGGGAAACCTCAAGAAGGACTTCCCAATAGTGAAGAAGGGGGAAGAAGGGAAGGTGGATAGCTTGACTCCAGCTTGAGTGTTCACCGTGACGCAGGCAGAGGCCAAGACTAGTCCCTCGGTGGTGATAGGTCAGCTTTCTAGCGCTAGCTCTCCATTTGCTGTATTGATTGACTCTGGTGCTACACATTCATTTGTTTCTAGTAAGGTCATTGATAGACTGTGTAGACCTAGTGAGTATTATACTGCGGGGTTTGGGACTATATTACCTACAAGGGAACTGGTAGTTTCTAGGAGGTGGATTAGAGCACTGCTAGTGATGGTTGATTGTAAGTTATTGTCAGGAGACTTGATTGAGTTGGGTATGGAGGACTTTGACATGATTTTGGGGATGGATTGGCTGGTCAGATATGGAGCTATTATTGATTGTAGAAAGAAGATGGTGACTTTTGAGTCGGAGGGCGAGGATCCCTTTGTTTTTGTGGGTGCGGTATGTGGACCCCGCGTACCCATGATATCAGCGTTGAGGGCCCGGGACTTGTTATTGGGAGGATGTGTAGGTTTCCTGGCGAGTGTTGTGGATACTACTAGGGTGTTGCTAGCAGGGCCGGAGGAGACCAAATTGGTTTGTGAGTTCTTGGATGTATTTCCTGAGGATTTACCAGGAATGTCGCCGCATAGGGAGATTAAGTTTGTTATCGAGTTAGCACCAGGGACAGAGCCAGTGTCAAGGGCACCATATAGAATGGCACCAGCAGAACTGAAGGAATTGAAGATACAATTACAGGAGCTTCTATATTTAGGGTTTATCAGGCCTAGCTACTCGCCATGGGGTGCTCCAGTGTTAATTGTGAAGAAAAAGGACGAGACTGTGAGAATGTGTATAGACTATAGATAGTTGAACAAGTTTACTATCAAGAATAAGTATCCATTACCAAGGATTGACGACTGTTCGATCAGCTGCAGGGAAAGACGATATTATCGAAGATTGATCTTCGATCTGGTTATCACCAGCTGAGGATCAAGGACGAGGATATACCGAAGACGGCCTTCCAAACGAGGTATGGATACTATGAGTTTCTGTGTAACGACCCAAATTTCCTAATAAGGTTTAGGACCTTGATTAGGAGGCCGGGAGGGCCATAATTGATTTACTGTACTATTATGTGATTATATGCATGATTGTGTGGGTCATATTATTATATGATGATAAAGGCATGCATGGGACTATATACTCTGGTGTGAGGGTATTTTGGTAATTTGGCTCATCGAGAGCGTAATTGCATACTTGTGTATATTTTGGTAAGCTAATGTTGAGACCACATTATTATGTGGATATATCTGTGATCTGTGACTCGAGACGATCCTAGTGAGCAGATTGGCGAGAAAGTCATGACGGGGATTTATACTCGGCTGGGGGTGAGCCTAGGGGTATAAATGGGAATTTGGCGAGCATATTGGAGTCTATTTTTAACATTGAGAAATATAATTGGAGATTAGTTAGGTATCAGGAATTAAGCGGGAAATGTTAGAGACACTCGAGGAGTTAGCGGGAATTGGGTAAAATGACTATAAATGCCCCTAAGTGGATTAAAGGGTTTGGATTTAATGGGGAGGGCATACTAGTAATTTAGCTTACAGAAGTTAAATAATACCAGGGCTTTATGTTAGTGGGATTTGTAGAATATTGGAGAAGTCTGAAAAAGAAAGAAAAGAGAAAAGGAAGGGAAAATAGAGCTGTACTCTCTAAGTCGGTTTATGTTTTCTTCACCAATTTCTTGAGGGTTCCCGGAGTAAAACTGAGAGGAAAGTTAGTCCAATTAAGCCACAAGGTTTCTGAGCAAAGATTGAGGATTTGGCAAGGGTTAGCAGGATTAGGCCATCACTTGAGGTAAGGTTCTGTAATCTCTTCAGTTGCTGGTTTGGTTTTGTTTCTAGTTTTTAAGCTATGGTGCTTAAGTTGAATTGGATGGAACTTTAGGAATTCAGGCTTAAGACTGAGGAGAGGCAAGCCAAGAAGGTTTAGAGGCAGCTTGTGGTCGAAATTCTATCAAAGGTATTAAGCCTAAACTCTAACTTTGTTGTTCAGCTGGTTTTGATTGAGTTTTGGAGCTTAGGAGTGGCTATGGTGAATTCTGAGTTTGTGGATGCATGTGCTTGAGTTCTAGATGTTTGGGGTGCTTGGGATGAGTGGAATATGGTCATGAGGTTGTTTTTGAGATTGGGAAAGAGTTGGAAGAGTTTTGGTTCGAGTTGGTTCGAGAAAATCGCAGAGGAGGAAAATTGGTGTAAATCTGTCTGTGACTAGCGCTACAGCGCTAGCCTTTGGGCGCTGTAGCGCTAGGCCAAGTTTGCTGAGGGATTTTGGCTTCTGTTTGTAGCGCTGTAGCGCCCTCCCATGAGCGCTGTAGCGCTACCCTGCTTCCTGAAGTGAATTTTAGGGTTGTTTGCAAGGGTTTTTGACCTAAGGTTTGGGGTTTGGTTCCACCACCTTGTTTGGTGGAACTAGGACTTCCCGGGGGCTCGGGATTGGCCCCGGGGCTAGGTTTTGAACTTGGGGATTTATAATGACTTTGGCCATGATTGTGTTTAGGTAAGCGCTAGGGCTCGAGGGGGATCGTGCTCAAGGAGTCAAGTGATCAAAGCTAGTGAATTGAAAGGTAAGAAAGCTGCACCTGATTATGTGGTTAGGTTGGGACTAAGTGTTCCCTATGCTTGTATACATTGTTATGTGAATGTGATTAACCATGTGAACATGATGGGACTAAGAGTTCCCTCCATTTGTATATCATGTCGTGTGATGGTGTTATTATGCCATGGGACATGCGATTACCGGCCTAAGGGTGTCGGAATCAATATTTGCGCACTGGGGCACGGCTCGGCCACTGGTAGCTGAGGCAGCTTATTTATCACTGAGCTCGGTTAAGCTGGCCGGAGTCAGTGAGTATTACACTGGGGGCGGCCCTAATGAGCCGAAGACAGTGTGTTAAATAGAGGGTGCGACTAAGGGCGCCAACCCTGAATGTTATTTGATGGTTGTGACAATCTATTGGCTATGAATGTGAATATTGTGTTATGAATATAGTTGGTTGACTGTTTGGATGACAAACTGTTATTACTGATTGGATAAATGTTATGAAATATTGAATTCTTAGTTGAGCTTTGTAAAATATTAGATAAGTGTTACTGATCTTGCTATGTTATTATGCTTTCTTGCTGGGCCTTGGCTCACGGGTGCTACGTGGTGCAGGTTAAGGCAAGGGTAGGCTGAATCAACCATGAGTTGGAGAGCTCTGGGGGCGAGGTGTACATCGTCAGCTGCTCGGCCGCCACGGTCGAGAGATTGTACAGGAACGGAAACCTAAAATGTATACTTTGCCATTAGAGTGGCTTGAACTATTTGTAACTTCTAGAATTTGTTGTATCTAAGACACCTAAACCCTGTTTTGAGTCTCCATGTATTAAACCGTCATTTTTAGTGGAAATAGCCTGTTTGTGGCCAAAATCTTTTTATTCTTACTCTGATAATGGTATAGAGTTTACACTTTGTCTGAATGACTTGGTTAGCAAGTCTTGCACTATTTTAAACACACAGTGTAACGGTCTTGGTTATCCAGGGCGTTACAATTTGGTATCAGAGCCGTTTGGGTTTATGGGTTCCTGAAGATTAGCTGGACATGTACACTCGCCGCCAAAGACAAGCTCGACTCAGGGGTTTGTAGTGAGTACATGAAATTGTATGCTTAAGTGCTTGAGTAAAATATGAGTGTATTAATTGGTATGATTGATAGGGAGCATGAGATACTGATAGGGCCTGGCCCTTGACTGCTGTGTGATGATATTAAGGCATGTTGATTAGCATTGCTCCTGCATGTGGATGAATACTTGGATATTGATGATATATGGATTGCGGGTTATTACATGTTTAAATTGAACTTATATGCTATACTTGTTTATTGGCATGGAGGGCATAATAGGTATGAACGCATTTAGTGATAAAGAAATTTGATAATTTATGCATAATATTGATGTTTGATATGCTTTATATGTGTTTAATTGTTATGGTTATTTGGATCTGCCCTTGAGATGGTTTTGGGTATAAACGTCAGGGCTGAGAAGTTTAGTCGGCGAAGACAGATTAATTCAGGGTGTATGTATTGAGAATGGTCAATCAGATTCAGTTTTGGTTTTGGTAAGGATAGAAGATGACAATTGGGGGTTGGAATCCTCCACCTGCCCTGGAGGTTCGCAACAGATGTTTGCTGCTATATGAGTCAGGTTGTGAGGTCTGATGGAATGGATTGGATGGATTAAAAAGGCAAGTTACTGAGGGGGAACAGACAAAAATTATTGTATGGAAGTATTATCCTCTGGTGTCGAGGAAGGTTTGGGGTTTGTTCAGGAATCAATTAATGAATGGGTGTGGCTAATCCCGTTCTTAGTGATATGAGAAGGATAAATTGGGACAGAGTAGCCGTACTAGGCATTTGTGGTAAATGAATGTTGAAAGTGGTAAGATAGCAGTAGTATATATTGTAGATGTTTGGTGGGTTGGTTTATCCACTCTGGGTTATGGTACAAATGGATGTAGCCGGAGATGACCGGTCATTTGTGAGTTAAACTCTGAGAAGGCTGTCTGTGTTTGGGTAGTAGAGAGAGGGCCTCATTACTTAAGATAAAAGGAATACAGGTGATGATATTTCCGTTTGTGGGAACTTAGTAAGTGTGGTTACTCAGTGGTAGGCAGAATGGGAACCTTTGGTGGTTTTATGGCTCCTGGTTTGGATAGGAAAGATTGGGATACTTTACTCGTTTAGAGCCCAGAGTTAGTTCCTCGGAAGTGACCAATGGATTGGGTAGTTTTTGCTCAGGTTGGAAAAAAAAAACTGGAAGGACTTGGTGCTGAGTGTCTATTAGGAAGGATTCAGACGAGTATTTGCTGAGGGAAGTTAATGTGTTACATAAGGGACAACCCTGAACAGTCATGAGCATCTCTTGAAGTATATTGATTAGACTGAATAGAAATTAAATTGATCAGTAGGGATGCAGATGAGAGTGCAACTTTCGAGTACAGTTCGGAACTTGGGTATGGAGGGACTTGGTATCAGGGATGCTATGAGGAATGATATTAGGTTGGCTTGAGGAATTATTGAATCACCTGAAAGGTGTGCGGCTTGTAAGTGTATTGGGTAGAATGTTATGTCGTGGGACTCGTGGATATTGCCTACTAGGGATGAAGAGCTTAAATGCCTCGCTACAAGACCGGATGATGTCTTCAGGAGTTGGTCATCGATCTGGTTATTACTAGATAAGGATCAAGGAAAGAGACATCTCAGGAATTATTACTTGTACCGGGAGGGGTGTGATGTATTAACAGTAAGGGTTCCTAATCGCTTGGTACTTCAATGGCATGGGCAAGTCGGATAAGCAGAGGATAGAGAAATGACATGGATGGGTTGCATTTAGATTCAATGGTAATAGGATAAACTACTCCCCAGCTAGTGGTAGAACGTGAACGACTACTATACTGATGATATCACGACTGAAGTAGCAGGGTCAGAGGTAAGGTTTCAGAGGGTCTTAACTTCACTCTTCAAAGGTATTCAAGGTTAAGCTACAGGAACGGAAGAGATCAGGTATGAAGGGGTTTGATTGAAAGCACGCTAAAAACAATGAACATATCAGTTACTACTTGAGGTATCCCCGAAGACAATCATAACCTAAGGATTTTGAGTATGAAGAGTTGGTCAAGTATAGGGGGAGCAGTAACTCTTGAGTTTAAAAGGGGAGATCCTCGCAGTGATTAGCATTTGTACCTGGAGTGGGAAATCTGTTGCAGGGGAAAGATTAGAACCTTAACTAGTATGATGGACACTACTTGAGTTGTATCGGTGGGTTAAGATAAACTGGATTAGTTTGTGGGATTCCAGGTGAGTATCCAAGAAATTTGTTAAGGAATACGTCTACGTAAAGGGATGGAATGATGATAAGACTGGTGTCAGTAATGGAATCAGATCTAAGACACTGTATTGAACGGTTTAACAAGGCAGAGAGAATTAAGGTCTCAATTGTTGAGTAGGATGATATTCTTCAGGGAGGATCTTTGATCTGGTTATTACCAGCTAGAGATCAGGAATAGTTAAGGGTCTTTGATCTGGTTATTACCAGCTAAAGATCGGGGACAGTTAGGGATCTTTGATCTGGTTATTACCAGCTGGAGATCAGGGAAAAGAATAGGCAAGAGGTTGCTACTATATTAGATAAGGACACTGAGGATGCTGAGTTATGTGTTGAGGGTTTGGTCAAAGCCAAACTGTTCTTGTGAAAGTGGTGAAAAAAAAGTATCCAAGGTTATCTGAATTGGACTCGGAATTGTCTCGATTGGCGGCATAGTGATGTATTTTGATTGGAACCTTGTCAAGGTTAAGGAATGCCTTGGAGGTAGGAGTTTCCTTGGGAAAGCACGATGGTGCATATGTCTGAGCCAAGTTCTGCGTCTTTTTACAGATTAGAATTAATTGCTGAGTTGGTATGACACTCCAAGACAGGAGGAAAATGATGGTCTATGCGTGATGTTGGTTAAAGAATCCGACAAAAACTAGAATGGAATTTCTAGTGGGCTTGATAGCTAGTTGATATTTGGAATTAGTATTCCATGAAGGGTCAGGAAAGGCAGTTAAGGAAATCCCAGATGAAAGGAATTAAAGGCAAGTCTTAGTTGAGTTAGATAAGGGTTTTGCAGTGTTATGAATAAGTATATCGTGATATAAGGATCAAATCTGGACTCGGGTGGTTACCGAAATTACATGGAAATTCTGGATGAATCTCGTATTACTCTCTTGGTCTTTTCATTGAGACGTTAGGAAAAAAGTACCGTAATTTGAAGGTTTTGTATTGGAGGCCTAGGTAGAGAGGAATTTAACAAATGAGGAACAAAATTCTTAACCTGATAGCAGTTCGTGATAGGCATTGCAGCCTTTGGGTGTGTTATAATGGGAATAAGGAAATATCGTGTTAGGTATCGCAGAGAGGTTGCCAAGACAGTTGGGTCATTATGGATCAACATCTGAGAAGAACTTGCTTTTATCAGTAAGGATAATTCACACAGCTGATCAGTATTCAGAACTCTAAGTGAGATGGATGGTAAGCCTCCATGGAATTCAGGGATTAATTTCATTGAGTAAGGACTTTATTTTACCCTCAGGTCTTGGGAGGATTAAGAAAGGCGATGAGTAGATAATCGGTATCTGATGAACTTTATTATTTTCAGGCTGATGGTAAATCAGAGAGAAAAGGAGTTACCCAGCTATTGGAAGAACACTTGATCAGATAGAGAATAATAAGGATTGTATATCATTCGTTTGTTGGAATAAGGTAAGTGAGATGTTGTATTTGGATCCGGAGGTAGTTCAGAGGATCATCGGGATTATTAAAAGGTTAGAGCATGGAAACTCACTTTTCAAAGTAAATGGAAAAGCTTTACTGAATTGGGAAACAAGAGTAAGGAGCTCTAAGTGGAAGATGGTATCTTCCTTAGGATATCACCAGAGATAAAGGAGTGAAGAGCTAGTTGAACCCCAGAGTATTGAAACAGTTTAAATCCAGGAAAGGATCAGTGAGATAGTTTTTAAGTTGATCGCAGTATTGGGCACTGTTGGCTGCATGCGGTGTATTCTGTACTCCGTGTTGAGGGCATGGTTGGAGAAACTCATGCATTGACTGATAGAAATCTGCAATTGAGGTGGAGTTGTTCCGTGTGAAGCGACCAATCCAGTTATGGGATAGAAAGAAAAAAAGTTTTAAGGAATAGGATTATACCTTGAGTTGAGGTAACATTCCAGAACGGTAAAGTCAAAGAATGACCAGAGTAACTGAAATCAGTTATGTGAAACCTATATTCCGGGTAGTACAGATAAAATTTCGAGGACGAAATTTCTGTAAGGAGGGGATAGTTGTAACGACCCAAATTTCCTAATAAGGTTTAGGACCTTGATTAGGAGGCCGGGAGGGCCATAATTGATTTACTGTACTATTATGTGATTATATGCATGATTGTGTGGGTCATATTATTATATGATGATAAAGGCATGCATGGGACTATATACTCTGGTGTGAGGGTATTTTGGTAATTTGGCTCATCGAGAGCGTAATTGCATACTTGTGTATATTTTGGTAAGCTAATGTTGAGACCACATTATTATGTGGATATATCTGTGATCTGTGACTCGAGACGATCCTAGTGAGCAGATTGGCGAGAAAGTCATGACGGGGATTTATACTCGGCTGGGGGTGAGCCTAGGGGTATAAATGGGAATTTGGCGAGCATATTGGAGTCTATTTTTAACATTGAGAAATATAATTGGAGATTAGTTAGGTATCAGGAATTAAGCGGGAAATGTTAGAGACACTCGAGGAGTTAGCGGGAATTGGGTAAAATGACTATAAATGCCCCTAAGTGGATTAAAGGGTTTGGATTTAATGGGGAGGGCATACTAGTAATTTAGCTTACAGAAGTTAAATAATACCAGGGCTTTATGTTAGTGGGATTTGTAGAATATTGGAGAAGTCTGAAAAAGAAAGAAAAGAGAAAAGGAAGGGAAAATAGAGCTGTACTCTCTAAGTCGGTTTATGTTTTCTTCACCAATTTCTTGAGGGTTCCCGGAGTAAAACTGAGAGGAAAGTTAGTCCAATTAAGCCACAAGGTTTCTGAGCAAAGATTGAGGATTTGGCAAGGGTTAGCAGGATTAGGCCATCACTTGAGGTAAGGTTCTGTAATCTCTTCAGTTGCTGGTTTGGTTTTGTTTCTGGTTTTTAAGCTATGGTGCTTAAGTTGAATTGGATGGAACTTTAGGAATTCAGGCTTAAGACTGAGGAGAGGAAAGCCAAGAAGGTTTAGAGGCAGCTTGTGGTCGAAATTCTATCAAAGGTATTAAGCCTAAACTCTAACTTTGTTGTTCAGCTGGTTTTGATTGAGTTTTGGAGCTTAGGAGTGGCTATGGTGAATTCTGAGTTTGTGGATGCATGTGCTTGAGTTCTAGATGTTTGGGGTGCTTGGGATGAGTGGAATATGGTCATGAGGTTGTTTTTGAGATTGGGAAAGAGTTGGAAGAGTTTTGGTTCGAGTTGGTTCGAGAAAATCGCAGAGGAGGAAAATTGGTGTAAATCTGTCTGTGACTAGCGCTACAGCGCTAGCCTTTGGGCGCTGTAGCGCTAGGCCAAGTTTGCTGAGGGATTTTGGCTTCTGTTTGTAGCGCTGTAGCGCCCTCCCATGAGCGCTGTAGCGCTACCCTGCTTCCTGAAGTGAATTTTAGGGTTGTTTGCAAGGGTTTTTGACCTAAGGTTTGGGGTTTGGTTCCACCACCTTGTTTGGTGGAACTAGGACTTCCCGGGGGCTCGGGATTGGCCCCGGGGCTAGGTTTTGAACTTGGGGATTTATAATGACTTTGGCCATGATTGTGTTTAGGTAAGCGCTAGGGCTCGAGGGGGATCGTGCTCAAGGAGTCAAGTGATCAAAGCTAGTGAATTGAAAGGTAAGAAAGCTGCACCTGATTATGTGGTTAGGTTGGGACTAAGTGTTCCCTATGCTTGTATACATTGTTATGTGAATGTGATTAACCATGTGAACATGATGGGACTAAGAGTTCCCTCCATTTGTATATCATGTCGTGTGATGGTGTTATTATGCCATGGGACATGCGATTACCGGCCTAAGGGTGTCGGAATCAATATTTGCGCACTGGGGCACGGCTCGGCCACTGGTAGCTGAGGCAGCTTATTTATCACTGAGCTCGGTTAAGCTGGCCGGAGTCAGTGAGTATTACACTGGGGGCGGCCCTAATGAGCCGAAGACAGTGTGTTAAATAGAGGGTGCGACTAAGGGCGCCAACCCTGAATGTTATTTGATGGTTGTGACAATCTATTGGCTATGAATGTGAATATTGTGTTATGAATATAGTTGGTTGACTGTTTGGATGACAAACTGTTATTACTGATTGGATAAATGTTATGAAATATTGAATTCTTAGTTGAGCTTTGTAAAATATTAGATAAGTGTTACTGATCTTGCTATGTTATTATGCTTTCTTGCTGGGCCTTGGCTCACGGGTGCTACGTGGTGCAGGTTAAGGCAAGGGTAGGCTGAATCAACCATGAGTTGGAGAGCTCTGGGGGCGAGGTGTACATCGTCAGCTGCTCGGCCGCCACGGTCGAGAGATTGTACAGGAACGGAAACCTAAAATGTATACTTTGCCATTAGAGTGGCTTGAACTATTTGTAACTTCTAGAATTTGTTGTATCTAAGACACCTAAACCCTGTTTTGAGTCTCCATGTATTAAACCGTCATTTTTAGTGGAAATAGCCTGTTTGTGGCCAAAATCTTTTTATTCTTACTCTGATAATGGTATAGAGTTTACACTTTGTCTGAATGACTTGGTTAGCAAGTCTTGCACTATTTTAAACACACAGTGTAACGGTCTTGGTTATCCAGGGCGTTACATTCTGGTCATGTCATTTGGTTTGACCAATGCCCCAGCAACCTTCAAGGTCTTAATGAACATGGTGTTCAAGGACTTCTTGGATCAGTTCATCATTGTCTTCATCAATGACTTCTTAGTGTACACCAGTTCAGAGGTAGAGCACGAGCGACATCTTCGACAGGTTCTGCAGAGGTTGAGAGAGCATCAATTGTACGCCAAGTTTAAGAAGTGTGAATTTTTGCTACCAGAAGTGACATTCCTTGGACATATTGTTAGTGTGGATGGAATTAAGGTGGATCCTTCTAAGGTGGAGGCAGTTAGAGATTGGCCGAGGCTAAGGAACGCCTCAGAGGTTCGGAGTTTCCTCGTATTAGCAGGTTACTACAGACAGTTTGTGGAAGGGTTCTCAAAGATTGCAGCACCAATGACAGAATTGACATGGAAGAATTTGAAGTTCTTCTGGTCAGATAAGTGTGAGAACAATTTTCAAGAATTGAAGCGATAACTTATTTCTGCACTTGTGCTGAGTCTTCCTTCGAAGGGAGGAAAGTTTATGGTCTATTGTGATGTGTCAAGTTTGGGTTTGGGCTGTGTGTTGATGTAGAACAAGAAAGTTATAGCTTATGCATCACGATAGTTGAAGGAGTCTGAGTAGCGGTATCCTACCCATGATTTGGAGTTGGCAGCGGTGGTATTCGCACTAAAGGTTTGGTGGCATTATCTGTACGGGGAGAAGTGCGAGATATACACTGATCATAAGAGTTTGAAGTACTTCTTCACATAGAAGGACCTAAACATGAGGCAGAGACGTTGGCTAGAGTTGATAAAAGATTATGACTATGATATTCTTTATCATCCAGGGAAAGCAAACGTAGTGGCAGATGAATTGAGCCGGAGGGGCCCGGGTCAGTTATATAGTTCCACTTAGATTTCAAGAGAGTTAGCTAATGAGACGGCCAAAGCATGGATAGAGCTGGTGGTGGGTCGGTTGGCCAACATTACTCTACAGTCGACCCTGCTAGAGCGGATTAAGGAAGGTCAGTTGGTAGACGCTCAATTACAGGAGGTTAGAGAGAATGTCTTAATGGGAGTAGCTAAGCATTATTCTATTTTTGAGGTTGGTTTACTACGGTATCAGGGTCGAATATGTGTTCCAACTGATGTGGGAATTAGACGTGAGATATTGGATGAATCACATACTACGCTGTACTCACTTCATCTATGTACCACGAAGATGTATCAAGATCTATGAATGTTATATTGGTGGCCCGGGTTGAAGAAGGATGTGGAGGAGTACGTAGCCAAATGTTTAACTTGTCAGCAGGTGAAAGCTGAGCATCAGCGACCAGCAGGGTTGCTTCAACCTTTGGGTATTCTCGAGTGGAAATGGGAGGATATTACGATGGACTTTGTGGGAGGTTTACCTAGGACAATAGGGCTTCATGACTCAATGTGGGTGATAGTGGATAGATACACCAAGTTAGCTCATTTCCTTCCAGTGAAGATTACTTATACGGTGGATCATTATGCAGAGTTGTACGTGAAGGAGATCTCACGTCTTCACGGGGTTCCTAAGTCTATAGTGTCATACCGAGATCCTATCTTTACCTCCATGTTTTGAGGTAGTTTGCAGAAGGCTATGGGGACTCAATTGAAGTTCAGCACAGCCTTTCATCCTCAGACTAATGGACAGTCTGAGAGGATGCTTTAGGTATTGGAGGATATGCTTCAAACGTTTGTGATCGATTTGAGGGATCGTGGAGTAAGTATCTCCAATTGATTGAGTTTTCATACAACAAAAGTTACCAATCAACGATTGGAGTGGCTCCATATGAGATGTTAAATGGGAGGAGATGTAGATCACCCATTCATTGGGATGAGATGGGTGAGAGGAAGTATTTGGGGTCGGTTATGGTTCAGAGGACAAATGAAGCTATTGAGAAGATCCGAGCTAGGATGCTTGCTTCACAGAGTAGACATAATAGCTACACTGATCCTAAGCGTAGAGACGTGGAGTTCCAGGTTGGGGAGCACGTGTTTTTGCGAGTTTCACCACTGCGAGGGGTGAGGAGGTTTTGGAAGAAGGGCAAGCTGAGCCCTAGATTCATCGGGCCTTTTTAGATCTTGGAAAGGATCGGGCAGGTGGCTTACATGTTAGCTCTGCCACCGTCGTTGTCGGGAGTTCATGACGTATTCCATGTTTTTATGCTCTGGAAGTACGTCTCAGATACGACACATGTTTTCAAGTATGAAGACGTAGAATTGTAGATCGATTTATCTTATGAGGAACAACCGGTTCAGATCTTAGACAGGAAGGACAAGGACCTACGGAACAAAACAATTCCTCTGGTTAAGGTATTATGGAGGAATAGCAAGGTCGAGAAAACGACTTGGGAGCTTGAATCATCGATGCAGGATTAGTATCCCGAGTTATTCAGTTAAATTTTGAGGACGAAATTCTCATTAGGAGGGGATAGTTGTAATGACCCAAAAATTACTAATAAGGCTTAAGGGCCTTAATTAGTGTGTCGGGAGGGCATAATTGGTTTAAGTGTGATTTAAATGATTAAATGCATGATTATTTGATAAGTATGCTTATATGATTATATGGATATATGAGATGCATGATTATGAGTATTAGTATGCATGTACGCCCTGTTTAGATTATTAGGGCATATTTGTAATTTTTGGCCCATTGAGAGCATAGATGTAATTATTTGCGATAGATTGTTGAGACCACATTATTATGTGGATATATTTGCAGCTGGTGGCTTGAAGAGATCTTAGTGAGCGGTTTAGCGAAAAAGTCACGGTGGGGATTTATACCCGGCTCGGGGGAGCCTGGGGGTATTTCTTGGAACTTGGGAAAATATATTGGAGATAATTAGACATTGGGGGAAAATAATTTGTGATTAATTAGATGACAGGACTTAAGTGGTAAATATTAGGGACACTTGCAGAATTAGCAAGAATTGGGAACAAATGACCAAAATGCCCTTAGAGTGTTTAAAGACTTGGTTATATTTGGGAGGGCAAAATGGTCTTTTGGTGTTTAAAAAGGGATAATTATTAATCTGCTTTTTAAAGTTAGTGGAAGTTATAGAAAAGATTAGAAGCTAAAGGAAGGAAAGAAAGAAGAAAAAACATAACATTTAAATCACCTCTTTTTCTTCCGCACGGTTTCCCCTATTCCTCACCATTCTTTATGGATTTTGGAGCTGGAAACTCAGGGAAGGTCTAGGCAAAGTCTTGGGACTTTGATCCTTGGAGTGGCTAGAAATTCAGCTGGAGTTAGTGTCCAATTAAGTAAAGTTTACAGAGTTTGGTCTGAATTTTCTGACTTTGATGAAGTTTTTTTTTTAATTTGAGTTTTGGATTGGAATAAAGGGGCATGAGCTTGGGGATTTGAAGAACTAAAGGATGGAAGGGCATAGGAACAACCTAAGGTCGAATTCTCTAAGTTAAGGTAACCAATTCTAACTTTGAAGTTTTGGGTTTCTGGTTTTCTGATGATGTTCTTGAGCTTTTGAGCTCAAGTTTGGTTTATGTATTTGATGATGCTTTTAGTTAGGTTATTGACGTCTATGGGTTGTTTTGGTTGAGTTATAGTTGGTTGTAAGGTCAATATTGGGGTTGGACAAGGTTTGGAGAGATTTGGTGGAGCTTTCGCTCGGGGAATTTCGAAGGAAAACCCAGAAAGATTTTGCTTGCTGATTGTAGCGCTGTAGCACTAGCATTGGAGTGCTACAGCTCTAGGCCTCGTTTCCTGGGGGGGTTTTATCTCTGTCTGTAGCGCTGTAGCGCCCACCTTGTGGCGCAGTAGCGCTACCCTGCCTCCAGAAGTAGGTTTTGGGTATTTTTCTTAGGGTTTTCGCTTGGGGGCTTCGGGGTCGATTCCACCACCCCATTTGGTGGAATTGGGCTTCCCGAGGGCTTGGGATTGATCCAAAATTTGGGTTACGAAATTGAGATTTAATGATAGTTCTATTTTACGGTTGTGACTAGGTGTACGCTAGGGCTCGGACGGGATCGTGCTCAAAGGTCGTTTTCATTAACCAGAGTGCTCAAAATCAAAGATAAGAAACTGCACCCAGTTATGTGACTATGTTGGGACTAAGAGTTCTCAGTATTTGTATGTGATGTCATAAGATGGTATTATGCCATTGGGATATGTGATAAATAGCCTAAGAGTGTCGGAATCAATATTTGTGCATAGGATGCGACTCGGCCACTGGTAGTTGAGGTTAAGTATATAATCACTGAGCTCGGCCTAAGTGAGTCAGAGTCAGTGGGATAATCAGAGGGTGCAGCCTAAGGGCGTCGACCTTGGATATTGTGTGATATGTTTATTGTTGCGGAACTGATGATTGTAACAAGTTTGTTGTCTGGATGACTGATTATTGGCTTGTAAATTGATATCTTTGATTATGTGAGCAATATGACCTGTTTTAAATCTGAATAATGATTTGTGAGATATCTGATTGTTGAATATTGTTTATGTCTTTCTTGCTGGGCCTTGGCTCATGGGTGCTACATGGTACAGGTAAAGGCAAGGGCAAGGTGGACCAGTCCAGAGTGGGAGAGCTCAAGGGCTGAATGTACATAGTCAGCTGATCAGCCGCCACGACCAATGGATGGTATAGGGATAGGAGAACCTAAAATGTCTATTTTTCCCTTAGAGTGGCCAGTAGTTGTATAGATCCTAAAATTTCGTAAACTATCCTTAAATTCTATTTCTTTTCGGATCTCATGTATGAAATGTTTATTTAAATGAAATGTATATTTTATGACCAAAATCTTTTAACCATAGTTCAATTATAGTTTCAGTAACACGCTTCTAACTAAATGACTTGATTAACAAGTCTTTCATCTTTATAAACACACAGTGTAACGACCTTGGTTATCCAGGGTGTTACAATGGGATAGTTGTGACGTCCCGAATTCGTTATTAAGGCTAAGTGCCTTGATTATTGTGCCCGGAGGGAATAATAGGATTTATATGTGGAATTAATGGAATATATGTATGATCATGAAACATAAATGGTTTATATGGTATTGTGAATATTCATGCATGTTTAGGTGAATTAAATATGCATGGGGCCTGTTCTTGTTAAAAAGGGCATATTTGAAATTTTGACCGGCTGAGGGTATAAATGTGATTATATGTGTTAAATGATTGAGACCACATTATTATGTGGATATATTTGCAATAGTCGACTCGAGGCGAGCTTAGGGAGTGGATTCGCGGAATAGTGACAACGGGTTCAAATGCTCGACTCGGGGTGAGCCTAGGGGTATTTCAGGAATTTAGGATATGTTTGGGATGTACCAGATAATGGGTAGTTATTTGGTGATTATTTGGGCATGTTAGGATTAATTGGAAATTTATAGGAGCACTTGTGGATTAGCGGGAAATGCGGTAAATGACGGGTTTTCCATTAAAGGAAATAAGAGACTAAGGATAAGTTTGGGGGCATTTTGGTCTTTTGTGTTAAGAGATCGGCTTAGGATAAACTTTAGGAAGTGACAAGAACCACCAGAAACCACTAAGGGTTCTCTTTCTCTCACATTACCCTCTCTATCACTCTCCTTGGGGAACTTTGGAAAGCTAAAGAAGAACACCAATCCTCTGAACATTAGGGCAAGGATTTGTTGAATAATTGAAGCTAGGATTACTTGAGGATCAGTTTAGGGCCCAAAATTTCGATCAAGGTAAGAAATGCACTCTGTTCTCTTGATGAATTCTGCTATGGTTTAGGTTTTGTTGAGATTTAAACTTTGGTTCTGAATTTTAGTTTTCGTGAGGATATGGATTAGTTTCTAGGTTAATTATGATATCTATGTTGTGTTATTGTGAATTCTAGACTTGATTGTAAGGTTTAGTTATGTTTAGGGTGATTTCTTATGGGTTTGGCTCATAGAAAAATGCAAGAAAAACCCAGAATTTATGGGTTCTCACGGTTGCGCTGCGATGCTGTTCTTGAGCGTCGCGACCAGCATGAACCTAGAAGGCCTATGAGGGTTTCTGAAACGTCCAAACGCTGCGGTGCAGGTTAGGGTGCGCCCCGTTCCGTGTCCCCTAGGAGAGAGCCTTGGGCCTCTCTGACTTGTAGCGCACCGCGGCCCAAATTAAATAAAATAGCCAAAAGAATATTTTAAGCTCAGGAACTCAAATCTAAAGGCTCGGGAAGGATTCTACTACTTGGTTTAGTAGAATTCGAGGTCGCAGAGGTTCGAATTTCCCCTTGAAACTTTTGAATAGTCTAAGTAATTGATGATTACTGTTCTTGCTTGTGACCAGGTTTTACTGCTAGGGCTCAGGGATAGGGATCATGCTCAAGACTGCCATACGCTAGTTGCTCGGGACTCGTGGTAAGAAAACTGAAACCAGGTTGTAATTGGGGCTCGGACCCCTATTAATAAATATGAGTATGACTTGACTATATGTGAGAACATGGTTATACTGTGTTTGAGAATAGCTGGTAGGGCATGCTTGTATATGCTGCATTTGATTGGTTGTTGTGCAATGTATATGTGATTTTATCTATTCTGAAGGCCAGCCTAAGGGTGCTAGGAGCCAATAGCAAGCATGAGGAACGCAACCTGGCCTAAGCGGGCTGGGGTCGGCTATAAGACCAGAGGACTCATCCTAAGGGGGCAGGGCCTGAACATTATACAGATAAACAAAAATGATGTTTGCACTTAACTAACTGTATTGATTGATGAGATTTATTTATGTGCCTGATTGAGCAGAATATCACTGCTAAGCTTACTGATTATATACTGTTGTTGATTGAGTTTATAGATCTAAGTCTACTGTTTATATATTTTTGCTTATTTTTCCTGTTGATTTAAGTTTTCTTGCTGAGCCTTGGCTCACGGGTGCTATGTGGTGCAGGTATGGGGAAGGGATAGCCGGACTAGCCATGAGTTGGATATCTTCAGGGGCAGTGAGTACATATGCAGCCTACTCGACCGCCACAGCTGGGATTGCTTGGGAGGAACTAGGGTTGAACTCTGTTTTGCCGCTTAGGACGTCCAATCTGTATTCCATTTGTCTTTTATTAGTTTGTAACCAATTTTTGTGATCCCCTGTGTAAACTTAATATTTTAATGAAAATAATCACTTTATTGACCAAATTTTTTAATACCTAACCTTTACTTAGTCTTTAATTACACATTTAAGTTCAAATGACTTGCTTAGCAAGTTAAACACTATTTTAAACACACAGTGTAACGGTCTTGGCTAAACAGGGGGTTACAGACCTGATCCCTAAGATCATTTAAATCAGGAATTGGGGGCAGTTTAATTAGCTTAACCCGGACTTAAGAGCCCATCTGAATGCCGAGCAAGGACATCCTCTACCACCAGTATATGTTAATAATTATAACCCAATAATGCAGGAAGGAGTTGGAGTTCCTTTGACCAATAACCAGCTCCCTAGAGTACAGGCACCGCCTATGGTAGATCTAGTTCAGGAAAGAATTAATATGCTCAAGGAGTATTTTAGGTTCCTATGAGAAGGAAAAAAAATAAAGAAAAGGCGTATGACATGGACGAGGAGCTTGAACCCTTTGCTTCTCACCTTTCGAGCATTCCATTATCCAATGGATTCAAAATACCCCACGTGACACCGTATGATGGAAGTCTTGACTCAGGTAGCCATCTAAGAACCTTTAACATGGTGATGAGAGCTAGTAATGTGGGGTTTGATCTCAGGTCCATGTTGTTCCCAACGATTCTCACAGGAGTAGCAAAAATTTTGTTTGATAAGTTCCACATGTATTCCATCTTGTAATGGGAACAACTGTCCAAGGACTTTAAAAAGAAGTTTCAAGCTGGAAGGAATATTAAGCCCGAGGAATTGTCTCTAGCCAACATCTAGAAACAACTAGGAGAATATCGCAAAATTTATATTGGGAGATTCAATATCAAGGCCTCCAAAGCGTGAGATGTGGATGACAGCAGCCATCTAATGGTCATTGGAGCTGGAATCCTGCCAGGAAGTGCCATTTGGGATGACGTGCAGCGAAAAAAAGATTGCACTATAATTGAGTTTACTGAATTGGCACAAAGATTCATTAATGTAGAAGAGGCCAGATCAACGCTACAGCTGGCACAATCAACCCCTATTACTATAACAATGAATACGCACCTGGTTGCTAGCTCGACAACACCAACTGTTGTACACCCTTCCAAAGATAACTCTTCTAAGAGGAAGAAGAAAGAGGGGAATAGCCCAAAAGCGAATGGAAGTAAGAAGAAGAAATGAGATAAATATATCTCCATATATACAATACATACCAAGCTAATAGAGGCTTGCGAGAATATTTTTGTAGCAAATAAAAACTAGGTCCCGTTCAGGCAACCTGAACTCCTATTTGTGTCATTTGTGTTCTTTGATTCACTCGTTATGATTTGTCAAAATGATCAGGCTGAAAACTTTTGTTTTGAGAACTCATTGGTGTAAATGGTTGGGGACATAATATATACAGATATGGAATCTATACCTTTCCAAAAGTAATTGAATAATGGTTCTCTTAAGGGTTACCTTTTGGAACTGAAATGTTATTGAGCTCAAATTCATAAAACGATTAATGAATTAGCCTTCACCAGTAAAGTTAATGGTACTCAAGAAACAAGATATAATTAAATAGTTAAAACGGTATCTTAACCCTACTTTAATTATGATACATTAATAGAGGATTAAATTGTATGTGATCATTAAATCAATGGACACTTTTTATATTTAAAAAGGACTCACTAAATAAATGTCTATAATTAAAATAGCGTAGTCTCATATTATTAGTTAAATAATATTGAGATTAATAAATTAAGGTTATTATATTATTGAGTTTAAATTAATAATCAAAATTTATTGGAGCTTGAAATTATAAGTTCATAGTTCCCCGAGGTGGCTCAATCAACACTATTCAAGGTAAGAGTTGAAATAGAGAAAAATCATCAAAATTGCATATTTGGAAGAATTTTGTTCTTTGAGGTCAAATATGTAAATGAGATAAATTAATTAATATAATTTCCAAAAATATTTTTAATTAAAATGGTATTTTCAAAATCGACATTTAAATATTTAAGATAATTAATCTTGAATCAATTTATTTTATTTATTTAAATAACATAAAATATAATTGAGGTGATTCAAAATTGGTTTGAATTAATTTGAAATTTATTTAATAATTAATCTTATAAGATTAGTTATTAGGTTTAGATATTTTTTAATAAATGATTATTTAATAAAGATTAAATAAAGTTGTTAAGACACATATCCTTGAAATTGGGATATATTACACGCCAGTCATAGTGTAAGCATTGTGATTGGCGTGTGACTAGGTCCAAGACCTGTCTTGAATATTTCTTTTATTTATTTAATAATTACTTTATAGTTTGAATTTTGAATTTATTATTCTTTTATAAATATTTTTGATAGAAAATTAGTTTCAGCACAATAACAAAAATCTAGAGAATTCTATGTCTTTCACACAGAACGAAAAATATATCTTAATATTTTTCCTATCCCTGAAAATTGTCTTAGATTTGAAATATTCCAAGATCTCATATGTTGATAATATCTTGTGAATAAAGAAATTACCACCATAACTCTATGTGCCTACGCGCGTCTTGAGGTGTAGAGATACATCTCGGAAGATCTTGGTCTGAGTATTTTGGAGACTGCTTTGGATTGGATATTTGTAGGAGATACAAAAACATACCAAGGATTTTTTATAGTTCTACAACTAGTAATTGCTTCTCTTTTTCTATTTCATTGATTAATGTTTCCATATTAAAGGATTTGGTTATTTAAAGATTGTTTGAATAATTTTTTTTGCAATCCTTAGGCCCATAACACTGTGCATTCCACTGCGCACATGGTAAAACAATTACCAACAATTTGTACTAGAGAAGTCATTAATCTCTGCATACATTAATTGATGTGTGGGTAAAATATGCATTATTATATTATTGTACTATGTGATGAATGGCTAAATGTATATTTTATGAATGTTTGTTGTTAAGAGTCATTAATTATATCGTGTTTTGGGCTTAGGAATTATTCTTATTTTTTCTAGTTCTACAAAATTGTAAGCCATATGGGCATAGGATTTTTGTAATTTAATTTTCTGGAATTGTAAAATTAGTTTTCAAAAGTTGTAATCCAAGCCCGGTGATCTAAGGCTACCCGAGGACACCTAGGTGCATGTAGACCTCCAGCGCGCCCTTGTTGCGCTCACCTAGTGCCCATGTCGCACACCACTGGCACCCCAGCCTCGCCTGCCTCACTTGCTGCACCCACTGCGCCTTTGTCGCTTGTTGCATTGTATGTAGGAGGCTTTCGAGCCGCTCGCACCAAGCCAAGCCCAATAAATTGCAAATTTTCATTGTCTGGCTCTTCACAAGAGCCCTAGGGCATTGGACATTTTCGTTAATTTGTGGGCTTCACCCAAGTTGTTAATTAGGATTTTAAAATTCTAATTACTTTTTGAATTTAGTGGCCCAAGTTCAAAATGGGCCTAAATGACTAATTAGGCTTTAATTAGCTAAGTTCAATATTTTTAAAAGATTGTTTAAAAATCATTGAAGTCATTTATAATTCAAAAATTGGCTAGATGCATAAAAATAATAGAAGGCTCAAAAGATGGAGATGGAGATTCTACATGAAGCCTTAGTTTTATTTTGTAATTTATTGCAAGTGTTGTAATTTTTCTAGAAATACCCAAAACACCCGGCTCACATTTATTTATTTACTGTCTTTATTTATTTAAATGTTTGAATGTATTAAATGTGTTTCATAGCATTATCATGCATTGTAACATGGGATATATATTATCCACACATTATCTAATTAAATGATGCATCTCATACGAGGAGTAACATGTTTTGATTAGGAACACCCTATTTGATTATATGTTTTTATTTGATGATTCATATAATTAATCTAGTTTAATCAAGTACAACGCGGTGAATTGATTTTAAGTGTTAATTTCAAACTTATTTGATAATTACTTTTATTATATAGACAAATGATATTCTTAATAATTACAACATTTACAGACTAGATAGCTTAAGGGCCTATTTAGTAGACTGATTAAATCTTGTTTAAAGTTTAAATGCTTAATGAGATTAGTAATTATTAAAATATCATTTGGTAAATTAATTGAATTAATTAAAAAACATAGGATGTTTTGAGAAAACACGTATACTAAAATAGTGAGGGTGAGAAGGAGATGTAACAATAACTCATATGGTCTCCATTGTTAGTTAACACCGATGTTTTGTAACATCCCGTGCTTTGAACACCCTTTAGAAGCGAGTTGGAGTCCGTGAAGAATTATGTGAAATATTATTTCGATAAATAACAGGGGTATTTGCGGCATAAATACCCAATATTTTACACTTGTTACAATCAATTACCTAATATTTTATTTTTAAGGAAAAAATACTCATCAATATGTGAAAGATAAATACTTAATATTTTTTCTTTGCGTCAAAAATACCTAAAGTTTCTAAAATATTACTTTTGTCAGTACAACCTGTGTTGTAACTGTTAAGCATATTAACTAAGCAGACATTTGTCACTCTGTAATCGGTCCATTAATATTTTAAATTATAAAAATGAAGTGAAAAGACATTTTAAATTAATAAAAATTTTAAAAATACATATTTTGATAACAAAAATACCTAAATTACAGAGTGATACATACCAAAAGAGGAGGTATTGAAAAAAGTAATGTTTTAAAAACTTTAGGTATTTTTGGCGCAAAGAAAAAGGATTAGGTATTTATCTTTAACATATATTGAACATTGAGTATTTTTGCCGTAAAAATAAAAGATTAGGTATTTAACTGTAATAAGTGTAAAACATTGGGTATTTATGCTGCAAATATCCCGAAATAATATTATGTGAAATTATGTTATTCAGTGAATTTAATAGTCGTTGTGCAAATTTGGTAAAGGGTTTAGGCCTATGCAAAGAAAATTGATCTTGGATCAAGGGGAAAACTGATAACTCCATTTTAGTGTCGTTTTAGGATGTGTTTTTGTGGTAATCATGAGTCTTTATGTTTGTTTTATGCAACATTACGCTTTTGTTTGTCTTTGTTGTAGGTCGGTACTTTGGATCATGAGCTAAACGTGAAAAGAAGAAAAAAAAAAGGTTGAAAAATGCAGCTTTTGGTGGTTGGTCAACTCAAATTGGTCCTAAGGATGAATTATAATAAGTTTTTGAAGAAGGAAGGATGTTAAAAGGTTAAAATCTAGAAAAAATAGAAATAGAGTCGCGACATGGGCTTAAGGGCCACGGCTCTAGCGTCATTAAATTAATGCTTGCACCCAAGTCAGATTTATGGGACGTAATTGATAAATGGCTGCATTTGGTGTCAAAAGGATGGAATTTAATGAAAAAAGACATTTGGGCTGGACGCTTGGAGTTAGAGTCGCGACGCTGCGATTAGACAGAAAATTCAATTTCTTGAGAGGCAAAAGGGTTGTGGCCTTTGAGAGCCATGGTGCTACTAGTTAATGAATTTGAGCCACGGCATAGGTCTATTAGAGCCGCGATGCTTGAGCAAGTCAGAGACGCGAGAATTCCAGATTTCAAACACAGGCCACGGCGCTTCATTATGGAGCCACGGGGCTTGAGTGGCGTATTTTGCAGGAAATAGCCTTTTATGTAGGGGCAAAAGGGGGATTTCACATCCAAAGCACATATTACTAATTAAGCATCATTATGATGATTTCTAGAAAAAAGAAACCCTAAAGAGACTACTTGTTTTCTCGGTTTATTGTTCTCTAGATTTCTTCTTTATCTAGTTCTTCAGGGTATTTTCTATGAACAATGATTTGAATGTTATGGTTATCATGTCTGATATGAACTAAATTCTTTCTCTAGGGTTTAATGTAGTCACTTAGATTTCTATTTAATGTTATTATGATATTCTCTTAATTCGTCTTCTTTATTCTAATCTATATAATGTTTGCTTAATGCAAGTAAATATCTGATCAATATTTACTTGATTTGTGATTTTGATTCAAAATTCGAAAGATGAGATTTGAATATGCTATCGTTATATAGACATAGGTTACATGTTGGACGAAAGTACCTGTATAGCTTGTGTAGTAATTAGGCTTCTATGCTTAATGCTTGCTATATGTTTAAGTTTATCACAGAGATGTAGAAAACCTGCATATAGGTTGAAATCTTATATCTTGAAAAAGAATAGGAATCTATTTATGTTAACCCGCTATTAGAATAGAAAGAAAGAAATTTAGATCTGATTAATAAAATTAATAGAATGAAAAGTTGATGAAGTTAATACCCTACGTTTTTAATTATTGAATCAATCTTTTTTTTTGCAAAGTTTATTTTAATTTTAAGTCTTAGTTTAAAAGCAATTATTTGTAATTGGTTTGTAGTCTCTGTGGGAATGATTCTTATTTACTATCTATATTACTTGAATCGATTACGTATACTTGCGAATCATAATTTTTGCAAACACAAACTCCAATAACAAAAAAATCTCAGATTAGGTGAAATGAGAAATACTATGGCATCAAAATATTTGGCAACTGGGACTGTATAGTCGAGCCAATTAATTTAAGAAAAATTGATTGAGGATTTAATTTCAATCGACCGGGCTTAAGAATGAAAATTTCTTGCTCGAGCCTATAAGGAAATTTTGGTCAATTTGATAAAATTACCAAAATTAAGTGATATGTGACAAATTTTATTTTTTGTTCACATTTAACTTAATTAATTAATCTTTGAGATATTTAAAAACAATAAGGTGAAAATTTTGGGAATTTTAAAAAGTGAAATTACAAAAAGGGCCCTTAAGTACCTTAAAGTTAGGTAAAAATAGGCAAGGGCATAAAAGTATTTTTCAAGGGAGGAGAGAGGGTGTGATGGGAAGCTAGGCTATGCCCTAGTGTGCTCAAGTGTCTAGGAACCTACCCTAGGGAAGATCAAGAGATTACCCTAATGATTAGTGCTCTTCCACATTATTTTCCTTGATCTTTTTTTTTCACAAAAGAAAAACTATTCACTTTCTCTCAACCCATTTCCTCTCAAACAAGCTTCTCTCTTCCCCTCAACCCTCCAAAAACCGAGAGATTCCCCAAGCCTCCATGCTTGCATATCCTTCCTCTCCTCAAGCTTAGACTCACTCCCCATTGAAACAAAGAGAAGCTCAAGGAAGACTAGTGTACAAGTAAGTCTGAAGCCTTGTCACTTTGTTTCCTTTCTTCTTCAAATCTGAAACTGTAAAGGGTGGATATGAATGCATGAGATCTAAATGCCATGCATGACATGGATCTTGTATTCTACGGTTCAAGAGAGGTGGTTCTAGGAGAATCTCAAAGTTTAAAGCTTTTTGGTGATCTAGTGAAAACAAAGGTAAGGGTTCTAGAGTTTTTATATTTTTCCACTCATCTAAAATCTTCCACCCTAACACTCTCTTAAAAATATGCATGTGGAACTATTGGGGCTCAGTTTGAGTGTATAGAACACAAGGAGGATGTTTGAAAAGGTAAGGGAACCTTATGTCCAAGCTAGAACCATCACATGTAGAATTTTTGGTTGGTTCTTGAGTATTTTTGGTTTATATTAGTAGATCTAGTTGTATATACTATTTTATTGGTCTTTGGAGTTTATTTCATGCTTGAGGGTTATATTGGTTGATTCGATGATTTGCATGCATGCATGTGGCTATGGTTATGCTAGATGTGCTTAGTGTTGATAAGTTGTGTGAAAATGCATGCTGCCAAGAATGCATGGTCTGACTTCCAATGGGTCAGATCGTACCCTACTCTCTCTTTTTGTGAAAAATAATTGTGTAGTTACATAGCTCCTTGTGTACTTGATGATAGGGTTTGGAAAATCATAAATAGGTATTTTTAAACCCATGTTATGAATGTTTTGACATTTTGATGTAAATCTGGAACATTTGTGGGCAGCATGCACTGCCCAGATAGTTTTCACGTTTGAAAAAGTTTCACTAATCAAAAAGCTATGAAAATTGGTAGGGTGTTAGTTTAAACATTCATAAAGGTAAATGTAAAATTTTAGAGGAAAATTTACTAAGGTATAAGAGATATAATTTTTCAAATTTTCCCTAGAATCTTGAAACAAAACTTCTAGGCAACAAGCATTGCCTAAATTTCTTTAAATATTTGGATGAGTTTTATTAGTCCAAAAATTATGAAATTTTGAAGGCAGATTATTTAGACATGTATAAATATCTATGTAAAAGTTTAGAAATATCTACGCTATTGTGGAGGAGAAATAAATTTTCAAAGTTACCTTAAAATTTGGAAAAAAGTTCCGGGCAGCAGGCACTGCCCAAATTACTTTAAAAAGTTGAATGGGTTTTGCCATCCCAAAAATTATGAAATTTTGAAGGGAATTATTTAAGATGCATTTAAAGTCTCCTGTAAAATTTATTAGACAAATGTATCACATTTTAAGAGAAATTATTTATCTAAGTTTGCCCTAAAAACTTAAAGGTAGTATTTTTGAACATCAATGAAAAATGATTTTTGGGAGGTTAGTTCTCTTAACCTAAAACAAGTTTTGATGGGAGGCTTATGACTAGTTCCTGTCCTTATGACACAGAATATGTGAATGATAGTTTAGGATTTTTTTCCCAAAACTCAACTTAGGGCAAAATTTTAAAATGAGATTTTCCCCTTTAAATTAAATAGTGGAAGTAAAGTTTCTGAAATGAGAAGAAGTAATCCTTTGCAAAGATAACTAAGGATTTGGAGACTTAACCAATCCCGAATCAGCTTGAGATAATTTAAGAGTTCATTTTTACCATTTTATAAGTTAATGGTCTAATTGGCCTTCTTTTCAATAATAACATAAGAAGAGATCCTAGGTTATGGATAAAGATGGTACGAATAGGAGATGGGTTTTGTAGAACGCTTAAGAGAATGGGATAACATTGTCGGATATTATTTGTAAATGGTCAAAAAGTTATATTTTTGTAAATGATAAAAAATAGTAAACTTTGGTAAGAGGACGACAAGTTGGTATTTTTCTAAAGTTATTAGTTGAGTAAAACTCTTTTTCATAAAACCAAAATATGAGTTATCCCATAAGATAGTTCTCTAGTTAAATAATATTATGATGCACGACACAGAGCGCGTGTTGCGGTGAAGCCTATTTTCTCATGTTATTGTAAAAGCTGAAACAAAATCCAGCCGTATACACTATAAGGTGTATAAGAGGCTATAGTATAGAGTCTCTAAGAGAACTTTATTGCTTGTAGCTATCATAGAATATTAGCTATCAGAGTATGTCATAGTTTAATCCGAGTACACTGTATTAATTACAGTAACCATGAAAGGGAAAATGAGTAGCAGTATTAAAGATCCATCTAGGGGCTAGACTCTAAGTAAGTTAGCCTTTCTCTTTCTTGGCTACAACATGAATATACCAGTGTGTGCTTGTAGTAGTAGATTACACTAGTTTTGTTTTGGTCATTAAGACGACGGTATTCTTAATGCCTACTCTTGCGATGATTTGGAATTCTGCGACTAAATGGTAAGTAGGTTCGGGTTGAAGCTAGAACCTTAGCATAATATAGTTCGAGTTGGAGCTAGGACAATGGTAATATAGTCCGGGTTGGAGCCAGAACAATGGTAATATAGTCCGGGTTGGTGGCAGGAAAATGGTAATATAGTCTTGGTTGGAGCCAGGAAAATGGTAATATAGTCAAGGTTTGAGCCAAGACAACAGTAATATAGTATGGGTCGGAGCCAAGACATGGTAATAGTATATAGTCTGGGTTGGAGCCAAGACAATGGTAATATAGTCCAGGTTGGAGCCAGGACATAAATGCTGGAACCGGGTTGTCGACCGGATCCCTTGATGATAATTTAATTGCTTAGTCACGATGTGTGTTAAATATATTTGAATATTTTGAGAATCTTTGGAGTGTAGGATATTACGATATGAGTGATATATTGTATGTTCTGGGAATTTTCTGAGTGCAGGTTATCGTGTTATGTGTGAACTTTGTTGTTAGAAACAACCATAGTATTTATTTCAGTTATGGTTATATATCTTAAATGTCTGAGATTTTCTGAATGCAGGTGGTTTTGATATGTATGAACATTGGTTGTTGGGCACAACCAATGTGCTTAATTTTTCTATTAGGACTATTATTAAGAATTGTATGATAGGGTTGGAATTTATCCAATACCCTAATGATCGGTAGCGGTAACTACCTTAGGGCAACCCATTACTAGGTTTAGTATATTTGTGTGCAAGGCTATTCTTACTGTGAATTTTTGCTTACCTAGTTGTTTCATGTTGTAGGTAAGTGCAAAAGTAAAGTGGAGCACTGAGCACTAGAGTTTGCTTGTGGATATGTACATGTGGCCTAACCTGTGGAGGTTTTTGATGGATTACCATTTTGAAAAGAAAAAGATGTAAGATGTTATTTCTTTTGGGATAATTTTTTTGTTATAGCTCTGTGGAAGAGTGGTTGTATTTCTGTAACTAAACTAAATGAATGCGCACACAATCGTTTATAAGTTTTTTTTATATGGATTTTCAGTACCATGAGTTAAAATTTTTAAATTTCTGCATGAGTTGGTCTAATATGTCTGGAGGGTCGTTACAAGTGGTATCAGAGCTTGAGTTGAGTCGATTATGTAGACAAACCCACAGGTACATTCTGCAAGATAGACCGACACTCACTGTAAGTATTGTCTTTTCATATCTGTTTCCTTTGTTTTCTTTTGTTTACCTCAATTCTATAAATTGTAGGTGCGATGGTAGATCTTCCAGAGATAGTTAATTCGGTCCTAGAGGACCCACTATTCGGGTATCCTCTAGCAGAGAGACTCCGTTTTCACTAGGCCTTCCGTAGCACATACTTGCGCGTGTTCGCTAGGCAACATGACTCTTTGTTCGTAGTATGGGAGTGTGCATAGATGATCAATATAATCCTTCGGGATAAGGAGATTCCACTTGCCTACCATGTGAGGCTTGCTAGCCTATACCTAAGAAACGAGGCATTTCACTGGTTCCAATATCGCTACGAGGACCCAACCACTGTCTCTTGGGCAGCATTCTTGGCATCTATTGAGCTCACGTTCGGACCGCACTTCTACATGTCGTGGTGGTAGGTAGAGGTATCGAGAGAATCAGATGGCAGCAGAGGCTCCCGCATCCAACATGATGATGAGAGCAATCCAGAGGAGGATCTGAGTAGCCGGACGAGGATTCTGAAATAGAGCTGGGTATGCTGTTGGATAAGATAGATTAGGTTTTGTTGTGAAAGTATTGTTGATACTTTTGTAAAGAATTTGCCAACCTACTAAGTTGTAGAACTTTTGAATAGTTGTAGCAGATGTATGTAGAAACCCCATACGTTGTTAGGGTTCTCTTTTGTATTTACTATTTTCATAGTTTATTAGGAATACTTTTTCCAAATGAATTCAAAAAATTCAAATTTTGTAAAGATGAATAAACGGGCTTATATAAAAAGGATGCTATAAGAATTCCCAACAAAGCTATACTAACCGAAAAAGTTGCATTTGTTAGAAATTCATACCAATTCCAACCCATCAAATTTTCTTTCTTTTGATGTAAAAGGTTTATAGACGGAGTTAACAATTTTGATAATATATCCAATTGCATTACTAAAACTTTTTAACATGATTTGTCTTGATCATTTTGTGTTGCTAGGGTATAGCCCTGATTGTTATGACTATTTGTTTTGAGTTTAATCGTTTCCCAAGAGGTAGGTTATGGCCAAGGTAGAGGAAGGGGTCGAGGCCAGGTGAGAGGCCGAAGACAAAGGGCGCAGCCTGAACTAGATCTAGCAACTCAGATAGAGGATTTAAGAAGAACTGGGCAGGAGCAGAATGCGGCAAATGCTCAGATGTTTGAGGCATTGATGTGGAGATTTACGGAAGTGCCACACAACCCCAAACCCCCAGTACCCCGAGAAGACGTTCCCGAACAACAGGAATTCCCGTCGCAAGAAGACCCACTGGTGGGAGCAAATCCACCAGTGGATGCATCTAGAACCGAACAGCCAAAACAAATCTCGGAAAGGTTTAGCAGGCAAAACCCATCTGTGTTCGAAGGGACTTCGGACCACCTGATGACAAAAGAATGGGTCAATGTTCTGGAGAGACTCTTTGACTTTGTGGTGGCTGCTAAAAGGGAAAAAGTAATGTGTGCGGTGTATATGTTGAGGAAGGACACCCGTATCTGGTGGGATATTGCTAGGAAGGTCTTGATGTTGGACAGATGGAATGGGCAGAATTCCTGACCCTGTTCAATTCCAAGTACTACAACCAGACGGTGATAGATCAGAAGGTGGTTAAGTTCGCCAACCTAGTCCAGGGGTCATCTAGCGTACAGAAGTACGTGCACAAGTTTGACCAACTCTAAAGATTTGCTCTGAATCTGGTACACACTAAAGCCAACCGGGTACACTAATTCATGAAGGCTTTGAAATGAGAGATAGCTCAGTTCGTGGACACCGGGAAGACCAGCTTGGATACTTATGATGAAGTTGTAGAACGAGAAATCCTCCAAGAATCCTGGTTAGTACAAGAAAAGAAGGAGCCCTACAGAGCTAAATAACGAGAATATGTTCAAATGACCAAGGAAGATACTCTAACAACCAGAGCGGACCTTCTAGGAGGTTTGCATCCAGAGGCAATCAAAGTATGGGGAATACCAATACTCAAGGGAGCTCTAGATTTCCCAATGGTGGAAATAATAAAGGAATAATGGAGCCACCAAGCTGAAGCTCAAACTTCAATAAGTAGCCAAGGAAAGAAAACAACTAGTGGCCGCAATGCAATAAATGCAACCGATGCCACCCAAGCGAGTGTAACAATGGTAATTACTTCACTTGTGGAAAACTCGGACATTTCTTCAGGCACTGCCCGAATCTTGGTCAGAATGAGGCGAAAGACCAACCAAAGCCAGTCGGAACTGGACCACGAGTCTATGCACTCACCTAGGGTGATAAAGGAGCTGGGACTTCTAACATGGTGTCAGGTCCGCTTTCTATGGCTAATAAGTCAGCATATGCATTGATGGACACTGGCGCGTCCCATTCTTTTATTATTGCATCTTATGTTGATAGGATGGATAGGAAGCCTGAGCCTATGGAAAATGTATGTGTTGTATCCTTACCTTCAGGGGAGGATATGATGGTATGGTCTTGGGTTAGAGTCGAGCCAGTTTGGGTAGAAGGTTGGGAGTTGACCGTCGATCTAGTTTTAGATTTACATGAGTATGATGTTATTTTTGTTATGGATTGGCTAACCAAATACGGAGAGGTGGTGAATTGCAAACAAAGAAAGGTAACTTTTAACCCAACTGGTGAAGAATCGTTCGTGTTCCAAGGCACAACTCGCGAGAAGAATTTTGTTATAATCTCCACGATGAAGGCTAGGAAATTACTGGAGGATGGATGTATCGACTACCTGGCGAATGTAATAGGCAAGGATAGGGAGTCTAAGTTAAAACCAACTAAGGTAGTCGTGGTGTGCAAATTTTCGGAAGTGTTTCCTGAGGATCTTTCAGATCACGAAGTTGAGTTTGAGATTGAGTTAATTCCAGGACCTATTTCAAAGGCACCGTACCAAATGGCACTAGCAGAGCTCAAAGAACTACAAGCACAATTAAAAGACTACCTGGATAAAGGATTTATACGACCAAGTCATTCTCCTTGGGGAGTCTTGGTACTATTCGTGAAAAATAATGACGGCTCCATGAGAATGAGTATAGACTACCGCGAACTCAACAAAGTGAAGATCAAGAATCGATACCCATTGCCCAGAATTGATGATCTATTCGATTAGCTGTAGGGACAATCGGTATTCTAAATGATTGACTTGAGATCCGGATACCACCAGTTGAAGGTCAATGAATCGGATATTCCCAAGACCGCAATCTGAACTCGGTATGGCCACTACGAGTTCGTGGTGATGTGTTTTGGACTCACCAATGGGCCTGCGACATTCATGAATCTTATGCATAGGGTACTGGGTGAGTATCTAGAAAATTCATGATCATGTTTATAGATGATATACTCGTGTACTTGCAAAACCAGGAAGAACACACCAAGCACCTAGGGGTGATCTTACAACAACTATGCGAGAAAAAGTTGTACGCCAATTCTCCAAGTGCGAATTTTGGCTGACTCAAGAAAGTTTCCTAGGGAACGTGGTGTCAAGAGACGGAATTGCAGTCGATCCAGCCAAAATTAAAGCGGTAAAGCAATGGAAGGCCCCAAAGAACGCACAAGAAGTTCGCAGTGTCTTGGGCCTTGTATGGTATTATAGGCGCTTTGTGGAAGGTTTTTCCAAAATAGCGATGCTTATGACCGTACTAACCCAAAAGAACTTCAAATTAGAGTGGTCGGACAAGTGCGAATAGAATTTTAAAGAGTTAAAGACCAGATTAATGATTGCTCCCGTACTCACTATTCCAAAGGGTACCGGGGGATATGTTGTTTATAGCGATGTATTAGGTCAAGGACTCGGAGTCGTATTAATGCAATAAGGGAAAGTGATCGCATATGCTTCTCGACCACTGAAAAATTATGAGAAAAACAATCCAACTCATGACTTGGAGTTAGCAGCGATAGTGTTCGCGTTGAAGATCAGGTTACACTATCTCTATGGGATCCACTGCGACATATACATGGATCAGAAGAGTATGAAATGATTCTTCACCCAGAAAGAGATCAACATGAGACAACGAAGGTGGTTAGAATTGATATGGCTACCCATTTTTGTTTTACTTAAATTAACACACATCTCACGTCTCCCTATGGAAGACGTGGTAGGTCTTTAGTGTCTCCCAACGGGAGACATGAGATGTCTCCACATATAACGTCTTCCATCCCTTTCAATGTCTTACAATATTAGACATAACAAAAAACATTCAATGAATCACAAAATAAAACATAAAATACCCTATCACACTTTTAATGACTTACACTTATAATGTAAGACATTATAGGGAGTCATTAAAAGTAATTTTTGTTGTAGTGAAGGCTAATAAAGTAGTTGACGCGTTGAGTCGGTAGCCAATGGCTTATGTAATTTCGGTGAAAGAAATACCCCAAGAACTACAAATCGATATATCCAAATTGGATTTTGAGATAGTAGTGGGAAGATTTGCAAAGTTATCTGTGCAACCCATGATCATTGAAACAATCTGTTATACCCAGATTTCGAGCCATAGTGAATGTGACCTCGAAAGCTGAGTTCGCAACAAATGGTCTCGCAAGGATTGGGGTATGCTCCAGGATGGTATATCGAGTCTGCAAAGTACGATATATGATCTCGAATGTGGTGACCTCGAAATGATCTCGATCTCGAAAGGTAGCTCTGAGAACACCCTCATCTTCAGGAACAACTTCGGAGCAGGGGTCTTGAGCTCGATGTACTATCTCGAAAGCAATGTTAGCTCGGGAGATGTCAGTGGCTCGCACAATGACGTGAAACTTGAGATGCTAAAGCCTTGGAGATACGCTATAACCACCTTGAATATCTACAAGTATTGTAAACATGAGATGTAATCCTCATTTATTGATGTAAATCCCCAAGAATCGTGGGATATTATTTAGTCAATTATGCGTTTCCTGGTCTTCAGGAACGTTTCCTTTTTTATCTGATTAAAGGCATTTAAAGCCATTTATTTTATTCACAAAAGAGTAACTACCCAAAATATGTGGGATAGTATTCTGCATCCTTCTCTATAAATAGAGAAGCCATGCACCATTGTAAGGGACCGAAATTCTGATCCTTGAGAGAAAACTCTGGAGAATTCATGCTAAAGAATTTTTCAGAGATAATCTTAAGATTAATAACAGAGACTCATGGACTAGGCAGATTTAACTGCTGAACCACGTAAAAAACCTTGTGTTTGATTTGTTTGTTTCGTTTGGCCATTATCATTAATTACTTACGTGCTCTTCTTTTATCTGTTGACGAAAAACGGCGTCAACACAATCCAAGGGGGATAGCTCACAGATCCGTGGATCCAACAACTGGTGCATGAGACTGCGAAAGACATGCGACCAGAGTTTCACATCTCGGAGGATGGTGTGTTGGGATTCAAGGTTAGGTTATGCGTGCCTGATGATGAGGAGATCAAGAAAAAAAATCTTGTATGAGGCTCATAATACTCATTACGCTATGCACTGGGAACCGCAAAGATGTATCAAGATCTCAAAAGAAACTTTTGGTGGGTAAGAATGAAGAGAGATGTAGTGGAGTACGTGGCACACTGTTTGATGTGTCAACAAACCAAGGCGGAGCATCAGCAACCTGCGGGGTTATTACAGCCGCTAGAGATCCCTGAGTGGATATAGGAAATGGTCATCATGGACTTCGTTATCGGGTTACCACACACTCAGAAGGGGCACGGTGCAATCTGGGTTATCGTGGATAAATTGACAGAAAATAGACGGTGTAGATAAGTTGGCAGACTTGTACATTACTAAGATAGTGCGAATACATGGGGTTCCCATCTCTATAGTCTTCGATCATGATGGACAATTTAACTCAGCGTTCTGGAAGAGAATGCAAATGGGATTGGGAACTAAATAACCTTTAGTAATGCTTTACACCCATAGATGGATGGCTAGAACGAACGAACAATTCAAACCTTGGAAGATATATGTTGAGATCTTTCGTGCTAGATTTTCAAGGTTCGTGGAGTGTAAAACAATAGCTATCAAGACTCGATAAAAATGGCTCCGTCTGAGACACTATACGGAAGAAACTGTTGATCTCCAATCCACTGGTATGAGACTGGTGAGAGGAAATTCTTGGGATCAAAAGAGGTGGACCAAGCTATGGAGGATATTAGGTCGATTCGTCAGAGACTACATACCACTATAGATCGCCAACGCAAGTTTGAAGTTGGGGACAAGGTACTGTTAAAGATAGCTCCACTGAGAGGACCTATGAGGTTCGAGAAAAAGGGCAAGTTGTGCCCTAGGTACATAGGACCATTCGAGGTTCTGGAATGCATTAGAAAGGTGGCTTACAAAATAGCCCTTCCGCCCGCGTTCTCTAGAGTTCATGATGTATTCCATGTGTCAACCTTAAGGAAGTACATGAACGACCCCACTCATGTGCTAAGTTACGATGAACTTAGCATAGATCCTCAGCTAAGCTATGAGCAAAAACCTGGTCGCGATTTTGGATCGAAAAGACAAGGTGTTAAGGAACAAGACAATACCTTTGGTAAAGGTGCAGTGGAGACGGAAGCCGAGAAGCGGGAGCGGTATCCCAATCTGTTTTGAGTTTCAGGGAGAAAACTTTTATAAATTTTAGGCATTGTAACATCCCGTGTTTTGAACACCAGTTAGTAGCCGGTTGGAGCCGATGAAAAATTATGTGAAATAATATTATGTGAAATTATGTTTTTTTCGTGAATTTTATAGCCATTGTGCTAATTTGGTAAAGGGTTTAGGCCTATGCAAAGAAAATTGGTCTTGGACCGAGGGGCAAACCTTAATAATGGATAAATCTCGGATTAGGTAAAATGAGGAATAAAAATATTTGGCAATTGGAACCGTATAGTCGAGCCAATAAATTTAAGAAAAATTGATTGAGGATTTAATTCAAATAGACAGGGCTTAAGAATGAAAATTTCTTGCTCGAGCATCTAAGGACATTTTGGTCAATTCGATAAAATTAGAAAAATTATGTGATATGTGACAAATTTTATATTTTGGTCACATTTATCATAATTAATTAAGCTTGGAGATATTTAAAAACAATAGGGTGAAAATTTAGGGAATTTTAGAAAGTGAAATTACCAAAAGGGCCCTCAAGTACCTTAAAGTGAGGTAAAAATAGGTAAGGGCATAAAATTCTTTTTCAAGGGAGGAGAGAGGGTGTGATGGGTGGCTAGGCTATGCCCTAGTGTACTCAAGTGTCTAGGAACCTACCCTAGGGAAGATCAAGAGACTACCCTAACGATTAGTGCTTTTCCACATTGTTTTCCTTAATCTTTTGTTTTTCACAAAAGAAAAACTATTCACTTTCTCTCAACCCATTTCCTCTCAAACAAGCTTCTCTCTTCCCCTCATCCCTCCAAAAACCGAGAGCTTCCCCAATCCTCCATGGCTTCATTTCCTTCCTCTCCCCAAGCTTAGACACTCACTCTCCATTGAAGGAAAGAGAAGCTCAAGGAAGACTAATGTACAAGTAAGTCTAAAACCTTGTTACTCAAATCTGAAACCCTAAGGGGTGGATATGCATGCATGAGATCTAATGTCCATGCATGGCACGAATCTTGTATTATAGGGTTCAAGAGAGGAGGTTCTAGGAGAATATCAAAGTTTGACGCTTTTTGGTGATCTATTGAAAACAAAGGTAAGGGTTCCAAAGTTTTTATGTTTTCTCAAATCTAAAATCTTCTAGCCTAACATTATCTTCAAAATCTGCATGTGGAACTATTGGGGCTCAGTTTGAGTGTATATAACACAAGGAGGAAGTTTGAAAAGCGAAGGGAACCTCTTCTCCAAGCTAGAACCATCAAAGGTTGAATATTTTTGGTTGGTTCTGGAGTATTTTATGTTTATATCAGTAGATCTAGTTGTATAGATTATTTTATTGGTTTTGGAGATTATTTGATGCGTGAGGGTTAGATTGGTTGATTTGATGATTTGCATGCATGCATGTGGCTAGAGTTATGCTAGATGAGCTTAGTGTTGCTAAGTTGTGTGAAAATGCATACTGCCAAGAATTTGTGGTCTGACTTCCAACGGATCAGATCATACCCTAATTTTTGTTTTTGTGAAAAATAAGTATGTAGTTGCATAGTTCCTTGTGATTACTTGATGATAGGCTTTGGAAAATTGTAAAAATGTATTCTTAAACTCAAAATCTGAACATTTTGGCATTTTGATGTAAATCTGGAACATTTCTGGGCAGCATGCCCCGCCCAGATTGTTTTGACTTTTGAACATGTTTTATTAATAAAAATGCTATGAAATTTTTTAGTGTGTTAGTTTAAACATGTATAAGGTTAAATGTAAAATTTTAGAGGAAAATGTGCTAAGGTATAAGAGATATGATTTTTCAAAATTTTCCTTAGAATCTGGAAACAGAACTTCTGGCCAGCAAGCACTGCCAAGATTGCTTTCAACATTGTGAGGAGTTTTGTTATTCGAAATATTATGAAAATTTTAAGGCAGCTAATTTAGACATGTATAAAGATCCCTGTAAAATCTTAGAAATATATGGGCTACGGTGTAGGAGAAATAAATTATCAAAGTTACCTTAAAATCGAGGAAAACTTCTGGGCAGCAGGCACTGCCCAGATTACTTTAAAAGTTGAATGGGTTTTGCCATCCCAAAAATTATGAAATTTTTAGGGGAATTATCTAGGATGTTTTTAAAGGCTCCTATAAAATTTAATAGAAAAATGTGTCACTGTTTATGAGAAATGATTTTTCTAATTTTTCCCTAAAACCTGAAAGGTAGTAATTTCTAACCTTAACGAAAATTGATTTTTTTCTCTTAACCTAAAATAAGTTTTGACGCGAGGCTTTCGCCTTGTTCCTGTCCTTACGACATAGAATACCTGAATGACAGTTTAATGGATTTTTCCCAAAACTCAACTTAGGGCAAATGTTTAAAAAGGAGATCTTACACCTTTAAATTAAATAGTTGAAGTAATATTTTGGAAATGAGAAGAAATCGTCCTTTGCAAAGATAACTAAGGATTTGGAGACTTAACCAATCCCAAATCAGCTTGAGCTAATTTAAGAGTTGATTTTTACCATTTTATAAGTTAAGGGTCTAATTTCACTTCTTTTCAAAAATCACTTAAGAAGAGATTCAAGGTTATGGATAAAAATGGTAAGAATGGGAGTTATGTTTTGTAGAACTTTTAAGAGAATGGGATAACATTGTTCGATATTATTTGTATGGGGTCAAAAAGCGATATTTTGGTAAATGATAAAAAAATGGTAAACTTTCATAAGGGGACGACAAGTTGGTATTTTTCTAAAGTTATTAGTTGAGTAAAACTCCTTTTCCTAAAATCAAAATATGAGTTATCCGTTAAGAGAGTTCTTTAGTTAAAGAATATTAAGATGCATGGCACGGAGAGCGTGTTGCGGTGAGGTCGATTTTCTCATGTTACTGTAAAGACTAAAACAAAATCTTGTTGTGTACACTGTAAGATGTATAAGAGGCTATATTATAGAGTCTCTAAGAGAACTTTATTGCTTGAGCTATCATAAAATAGTAGCTATAAGAGTATGCATAGTTTAATCAGAGCACATTGTATTAATTACTGTAACCGCGAAAGGGAAAATGAATTGCAGTGTTTAAGATCCAGCTGGGAGCTAAGGACTCCAAGTAAGTTAGCCTTTCTCTTTTTTGGCTACAACATGAATATACTAGTGTGTGCATGTAGTAGTACATTACACTAGTTTTGTTTGGGTCATTAAGCACAGGGTATGCTTAATGCTTACTCTTGTAATGCTTTGGCATTCTGCGGCTATATGGAAGTAGGTTCGGGTTGAAGTCAAAACCTTAGCATAATATAGTTTGGGTTGGAGCTAGGACAATGGTAATATAGTCCAGGTTGGAGCCAAGACATAACTGCTGGAACCGGGTTGTGGCCCAGATCCCTGCTGATAATTTAATTGCTTAGTCATGATGTGTATTAAATATATTTGAATATTCTAAGAATCTTCTGAGTGCAGGATATTACGATATGAGTGATATATTGTATGTTTTTGGAATTTTCTGAGTGCAGGTTATTGTACTATGTGTGAACTTGGTTGTTAGAAACAACCAGAGTATTTATTTCGGATATGGTTATATATCTTCAATATCTAGGATTTTTTTAATGTGGGTGGTTTTGATATGTATGAACATTGGTTGTTGGCACAACCAATGTGCTTAATTTTTCTGTTAGGACTATTATTGAGAATTGTATGATAGGGTTGGAATTTATCCAATACCCTAATGATCGGTAGCAATAACTACTTTAGGGCAACCCGTTACTAGTTTTAGTATATTTGTGTGCAAGGCTATTCTTACTAAGAATTTTCACTTACCTAGTTGTTTCATGTTGTAGGTAAGTGTAAAAGCAAAATGGAGCACTCAGCGCCGGAGTCTGCTTGTGGATATGTACATGTGGCCTGACCTGGGGAGGTTTTTAATGGATCACCATTTTGAAAAGATAAAGATGGAATCTGTTATTTCTTTTGGGATAATTGTTTTGTTATAACATTGTGCAAGAGTGGTTGTATTTTTGTTTACTAAACTAAAATAATGTGTGCACGATCTTTTAAAAGTTTTTTATATGGATTTTCGGTACAATGAGTTAAAAGTTAAAAGTTTTAAAGTTTCGCATGATTTTGTCATGTATGTTTGGAGGGTCGTCACATGTTTCATGGAATGGACCTCGATGCGCCTTTGTTTGTGTCCCTCAGAGGAAGGTTTCTAACTGTGTTATTATTCACTACTAGAAATATAGGCTTTTACTTCATTTTTTACACATAGAATATAAAAAAACGGAAGTAAAAGCCTTTCAATGGGTTTTTACTTCGCTTTTGGGAATGGTAGAACATAAAAATAGGCTATTACTTCAGTTTCTTAAAAAAACGAAGTTAAAATAAAAAATGAGAAAGGGCCATGTTTGGTTTGCACACTATATTAAACCAAAGTAAAAAGTGGAGCAAACCAAACATGGCCCTGAAGGCTTTTACTTCGATTCTTATATAACAACCAAAGTAAAAGAGTTTTAATACCCTTAATATATAGCTCTCGCCTCATTCGTCTCTCTGAAGCAAAAATCTCAAATGTCAAACCCAGAAAACCTCCATTGTTGTCGTACTCCCACGAGAGTTTCACTAAATATACCCTTTTATGTTTTTTTATACCATTTGAAACCATTTTTCTTACTTAAAAATAGAAATATTAGTTCCATTTTTATTTTTGAGGGAGAAAATAAAGACTTTGGGTGTGGGTATTTTTAGAGTTCAAAAATGGGTATTGTTATTGGACTTTGACTGGTTTTCTTACATTAAAATGTGTTCTTGAGCTTCAAAAAAGGTATGAATCACTAAATCTTTGTTTGTATGATTTTTTTTATTTTCTATATTATTTTCACATTTTTTTTTCTTATATACATAATATGTTTATTATATGTAGGTTTTAGAGTTGCTAATATTGATTTAGAGGTTATTTTGAGCATCAAAGAATGTTTGTTACCTTAAAACTTTGTTTGTGTTAATTTTTTTTATATTATTCCGAATTTAATACTTATTTTTTAGTATATTTGTGTTATATATTTTTTTATTTATTTTGTTATTTTATATAATGTTATTAATTATATATATATATTAGTAAATTTAAAAATTGTTGTGACTTGCTATTTAAATTTCTAAACATAGCTTCAATAGGTAAAATTGTTGCCAATTTTAGAACTTGAAATGTTTGGATTATTAGTGACATTTGTTTTTTATTTTCTATAACTAGCTAGCTTGATATATTGTTTGATGATTATGTAACTAGTTTAATTAGTTATGTAATTGATTTTTATTTGTTTTTGTTTAAGCTTTTTAGTAGGTTTTTTATTTAGTTGCCAATTTGGTATTGATTTTGGGTGACTTCAAGAGTAATATTGGAGGTGAGTAATCTTTAAATTTTATTTATTACTATTGCAATATTTATTTATAAAATTAGAGTTAAATCATATATGTTTTACTTTAGTGAAGTAGGTTCTGGGAAATTTGTTGTTGGCGGTGATATAAGGATGGAATTATGTGTGTTGATTTTGTGTTTGTTTGTGTTGAATTTATATATAATTATAAAATTGGGATATGCTACAAAAACAAAGGAAACTCTACTAATTTTTTATAGATTTTATTAATTGTTTTCCCTTTTCAATTCACACACTATGTCGAGATATTTTGTGTGTTATTTACAGGTTTTTAAATTTTTGGAGATATTAAAATGCAGTTGTTATGCTGCCGAAATTTTGTTAGACTTAGGAAAATTTAATAATTAAACTTCAATTATGTGGATGTTCTAGAAAAAAGAACTAGGAGTGGAAGATGTAGAGGGATATGAAATTTGGATAAGAGCGCGAAAAACGAAGAAGACTCTTGTCGAAGATAATTTGGACAAAAAAATTGAAGAAAAAGTCGTAAGTGTTTTAAAGCAAAGTAGGAATTTTTTTAAATGTTGTTACAAGTTACTAATTTAATCTATCATTGGTTTGTTTCGTAGAATGAACTAAATGACAAAGTTACTAGTAGCCAAATTGTCGCCAAGGGTCGGGAGGACATCTTGCCAATCCAACAAGAATAGTTAAGTCGATTGATGACTTAAATTTATTAGTAAGGCTATTTTGTTTATACATACCTTTAGATTTATGTGAATGTATATATAAATGTTTAGGCTATTTTACTTAATTACAATTATGTGAATGTATATATGAATTATTAGGTTATTCTACTTAACAATTATGTGAATGTATAAATTTTGTGATTTTTATTTCTGTTATAAATTAAATGAAAATAAACCAATTCCAATTATTTCTGAAGGATCATTCACATAAAACACTTGTTTTGCTTGTGCAGCCATTATAAATTTGTCAGATTTTTGCCCTAGTCGATTTAGGTTTACTAATGTGAAACCAAAATCTTCATATATTATGCCACTGTCACTCTTCACCCAATCACAAAAGAAAACAGGTACTCGAGTTGTGATATAATCTAACTCCCAAATTTCTTTAATTACTCCATAGAAAGTCATATCACTTTGAACATGATTTTTGTTTTTCGCACTAGATATTTGCATAGTTCTAGCGACAATACTAACACCACTATTTTGTGTGGTTCTGTTGGTATCACGCTCCCTAGTATTGAATTGTGTACCATCAATTATGTATGATGAAAACTTAATGACTCTATGAGAAGGGCCTCGAGAGATCCACTTAACAATGTCTGACACATTATTTGATGTGTTTTTCAATTCATTGACAACCTATTAAAAATAAAACTAGTCAAACAACATACATTACTATATAATAAATATAAAATCAAAAAATCAACATAATATACCTTATTTTCTATCCAACTATTAAATGTACAATAATGTTCGTCTTGTAACCAGTTGGAGTACCTTGACTTTGATGGAACTTTTGTCTTGATCCAGTTAAAATGTTCCCTTCAAAATAACATATGCTGTTAGTGAACTAATTGTGAAAATTATCACATATTTACATTTCATATGCATTATATCTATGAAGATAAAATTACTCGATATAAGGTTGAATTTCATTAATATTTTGCAATACTAGACGATGTTCTTCATCTAGTTCATCCTGACTCGCTATGCAAGCAACACTACCCGGACGACTCTGAATCTCATCATTATTAACTTCATTTACCCCAATCCTCTGTGCACCAGCCATGTATTCATAACAAAATTCAACTGCCTCTTCAGCAATATAACATTCCACAATGCACCCTTCTGGGCGACTTCTATTTCTGACATACCCCTTAAGAATCTTCATATATTGTTCAAATGGATACATCCATCTTAAATAAACGGGACCACAAAATCTCAATTCTCTAACCAAGTGAATTGTAAGATGAATCATTATATCAAAAAAGGAAGGTGGGAAGTATTTCTCCAGCTCACACAAGACCTCAGCAATTTCATCATGTAACTTGGGTAACTTAATAGGATCAATCACCTTACAACACAATGACTTGAAAAATAAACATAACCTTGTGATAATCTCTCGAACTTTTTGAGGTAAGACAGAATGAATTGCCACTAGTAGCAAGTGTTGCATTAGAATATGACAATCATGAGATTTCATACAACTCAGAGTACAACTTTTCATGTCTACCAATGACCTTATATTTGATGAATAACCATCTGGAACTTTTACATTAAATAGACAGGAACAAACTTCCTTCCTTTCATCTTTAGTGAGGGTGTAAGCAGTAGGAGGCAAGTATGTTCGTCTCTTATCTGTTTTCGGAGTTAATCCTTCACGTATACCCATTGCAGCCAAGTCTTGTCTAACCTTAATTCAGTCCATAGTTTTCCCAGGAATATTCAACAAAGTTCCAATCAAACTATCACATACATTTTTCTCTATGTGCATAACATCTAAATTATGGCATACAAGTAAGAATTGCCAATATTCAAGCTCGAAAATAAATAGATTTCTTTTTATAACAACTTTTGGGCTCTTCCATAACCTTAGCCTTCCCACGACCCTTCTGCTTTGTAGGTGTATGAACTTTAGGCTTACATAACTTAAACATGATTTTAGACATCTTCTCAAGTACTTCACTCCCATTTAAAGGTTGAGGAGCCTCCTTAAACTCTTGTTCGTCGTTGAATGCCTTTTTCCAAGTTCGATATTTATGCATACTAATCAAGAACTTCCTATGACCCATATAGCATACTTTTCGGGAGTGTTTTAAGTATTCAGAACATGTTTTTTCTTCACAAATGGGACAAGCCTTATATCCTTTCACACTAAACCTGGATAAATTTCCATAAGCAGGAAAGTCATTGATAGTCCACAACAATATAGCTCTAAGATTAAATTCTTCATGTCTGTACGCATCATAAACCTTAACCCCTTCATCCCACAAAGTTTTCAAATCATTGATAAGAGGCGACAAATATACGTCGATGTCATTACCAGGTTGTTTAGGTCCCGATATCAACAATGTCAACAAGGTAAATTTTCTCTTCATGCACAACCATGGGGGTAGATTGTAAATGACAAGCATACAGGCCAACAACTATACTTACTACTAAGAGAAGTGTGTGGATTAATCCCGTCAGTCGAAAGACCTAGACGAATATTACGAGATTCATTTCCAAAACAAGGCCACTTCAAATCAACCCTCTTCCAAGCTAGGGTGTCAGCTGGATGCCTTAATTTACCATCATTTATTCTCTCATTAGCATGCCACGATAAATTTTTATCATGTTCAGCATTTCTAAACAACCAAATGAAACGAGGAATAGGAGGAAGGTACCACAAGACCTTGGCGGGTACTCCTTCCTTGACATCCTCACCATTTCTTTTCTTTTGCCATCGTGACTCACCACAAGTAGGACACATTTTTGCATCTACAAAGTCATTCTGATATAATATGCAATCATTAGGACATGCATGAATTTTTTCATATTGCATGCCCAATGAGCATAATGTTTTCTTTGCTTCATAAAATGAAGTTGGCATTTCATTACACTCCGGCAACAAATCATTCAAAAAAAAAGTAGATCAGTCATCCCTTTATCACTCCAACCGTGTTTAGCTTTCAAATTGTACAACCTAAGGAGTGCGGATAACTTTGTAAATTTTTTACAACGAGGGTAAATCAGTTTCTCAGCATCACTAAGTAGTGTCTCAAACTTATCTGGGTCTACTCCGGATCCATAATGTGTGTCATCAATCATATCATCTAATGCATCACAATTATCCTCTACTATATTCCTCCTTACTTCATTGGGTCTACTTGGTGGAGTTGGAGCGACATGCATTCTCTCCCAGTGCATATTCCAAACCGTGTAACTTTTGTCGATTCCATTGAAAAATAAGTGTTGTTTGATCTTACTAAGATCCATTTTCCTTACATTTCCACACTTAATACATGGGCAACGAATAAATTTTAGGTCTTTCACATTTTCCAAACAAAATCTTAAGAATAAATCAACCCCGTTTTTATATTCCACGGATAACCTATTCGCTGACATCAATTTTCTATCCGTATTTTCTCCTATGTCTATGAAAAATTAAACAATAAAAACTACATAAGCATACGGCCGAGCATATGAAAAATTGGGCAGCATTTCTTCTATATTAGTAACCTAGCCATCAATCAATCTAATCAAATCCAATCAAATAAGCATAGCACAATTCAAATATAATAATAGAATACATAATTCTAGACAAAATCAGACAGCATTTCCCCTATAATAATGATCTATCCATCTGTTAACAACAAGTCAAACAATTCAAACAATTCAAATATCACACAATAAGTTTCTTCCTTATAGCTCCACAGCACACAAACAAATTTTCCAGAACCTACTTCACTAAAACACACAGTTCTCGACCTTCTGTTATCACCGCAACACACAATTTTAATCTCAGAACCTACTTCACTATGGATGAATATTTAAGATATTTAAACTCCTCTAAAAATAATTTAATAATGCTAAAACAAGAGATAAGATAATGTACGTACCTCTTGCAATTAATAGTCCTAGCTAGAAAATTTACTTCACTTTGCAATGCACTTTGCTATTAAATTCACAACCAACAAAATTGAATTAATTAATAAACAAAAAATTACTAAACAAATATCACTAAATAATTGGATTAAAAATAACTTATTCTTGCAATTTTATAAACTTAAAAACCTCAAATGTGTGCTTGAAATAGAAATTTTGAGGCAAAAATCTCTCTAGTTAAAACTACAACATACAAAATTAAATTAATTAATAAATAAAAGATTACTAAATAAATAAATAAAACATAATATATATAATCAACCTACTTCAATGTTAATAAAATATTTAAAATATATATACAAATATATATAATTTTCGAATAATATAAATAAAAAAATCATAAACATATATACTTGAATTACTTATTTCTATACATGCAATTTAGTATGCAAATTAAAATTAAATTATTTTCCTTATTTTAGGCATATATATATACATATATACTTAATCAACCTAAAAATTAATTAAAAAATCTACAATTTTCGAATTAAATAGTAAATAATGTGGTATAACTATTAAATCCCAATTGTGTATCTCAAATCTTCATTAAAATCATTTTTCAAACTTTTAAAAAATATTTATAATAAACTCACAAATCATAAGAAAAATGTACAAAAATAATTATTTCTATCATTCTAACTATAATGCATTGTTTTAATGATGAAATCATATCTCAAATCTTCTTCAAATCGAGCAAATATTACCCAAAACCGCAACCCACAATACCCTAAAACCTTAATATTAACCCATTATAATTAAATAAAATAAATAAAAATATATTATCATAACTATTATACATTAATTAAAATTAACAAACATACTTGAAATTAGTTTTTGGAGGAGAAAATCGGCCAAAATCGGTATCAACTTCGCCCAAAATCACCCACAATACCCAAACCGCAACCCACAAAATACCCTAAAATCCCAATATTAACCCATTATAATTAAAGAAAATAAATAATAAAACAATATCCTAACTATTAAACATGAATTAAACTTAAAAGCTTACCTGAAATTAATTTTCGGAGGAGCAAATCGGATGAAATTTCGCCCAGAAATCGCCTCTGGTTCATGAATGGCTCAAGGAAGACGGTGTAATGAAGTTATACAAGGGAGGCCTCTAACGTCTTCCCTGAGAAGATGTGTACACATCCAACGTCTCCCCTGGGAAGATGTCCGATGTGGCACGTCTTCCCAGGGGAGACGTTGGATGTGTACACGTCTTCCCAGGGGAGACATTAGAGGGCTCCCACTGTCAAATTTAATTATTTTATTTCGACTTTTTAATTTATAATAAATAACGTCTCCCACAACTTTTAATGACTTACCCCCTTAGACTTGAAATATCCCTAAATACTTTTAATGTCTTAGACCATTGGTGTAAGTCATTATAGAGAGTCATTAAATGTCAATTTTGTTGTAGTGGATAACAAATAACTTGTTTAGATAACAAGTCCCAATAGTATATTCCTTGGGCATATGATTTGTTTAGATAACAAGCCCCATAAATTTATATGACTTGTTTAGATAACTAGCCCTGTAGAATTATGGGCATATGATTGCCTAGCTAGCAAGCCCCAAGATGTATGATGGCCATTGTAATAGATGTTTTTGCAGCCATATGTTTTATAGTGTGTGCTTATGATACATGATATATGTTTTAGATAGTCTTATGCTTATGTTTATGATGTATGTTTTGTTTTTAGTAGATTTTCCTTGCTGGGCATTAGGCTCATTCCTTTATTTTAGTGTGATGTAGGAAAATGATTATGGAGGCGGAAGGATTCTTGGTAGCATGGCATGTGTGTTGAGGATGAATGGAATGGATGGGCTGCGTGTCGATTGAGGATGACGTTTATTTTAATCTTTTGAAATATGTCTCTTTTGTAATTTCGCATTCAACTTTTTTTGAACTTGTTTTTAAAGCTATATTTTATGTTATGTAAAAAATGGGATCCCATACCATATCACATTTTATTTTACATTTTCAATAAAGGCATGTTATTTCTTATGTTTGTATCAAAATAGTAGCTATGTCTAGTAGTTTTAATGGTCTAAGGTCTTAGAAATAGTTGGGTCATTACAATTGTCCTGGACGCAGTACAAATAAATAATCTCCATCGGAGACGATTCTTCCAACTTCATCTCGTGGTACAGAGATTTGACAGCCATGAGGATGCGATAAGAGTTGGTTTGGAGTTGGAAAGGGGCTATCCTATTTTAGTCAGTGAAGCTATTAAAATATTGATTAACTGGAAGAAGAGCTCCTACTTTCATGTGCTTGTTTCTCCATGCTCCAAGCCTAACATGTACATCTGGATTGTTCTCTTCGGGTACAAAACAGCTCTGCTTGTCTTCATAAGGAGTTCAACACATGAGTGTGCCAGATAACTTAAGCCCATGGCTAGATAAGATGTCAGACACCTGTCTTGCAGATCTAATTGAGGACTCGTAATGCTCAACCTCGAAATAGGAGGCTTTAGGGACAACGATGTTCTTTTTAAAAGAGGGATCGAACTTAGGTATGGGTGAATCCCCTTTGGGTTGCTTGGATTGTCTTACATAGGTTGAAGACACAGTAGCCATTATCCCAAATTTGAGCTCACCTGGGAGAAAGGAAATAGAAATTGTTAATGTTGGGTCATGAGGACAAGCTAAAGGAATTTTGCTAGCAGAGGAAGGCTCGGGATGGGTAGTTAGGCGAAGTCTCTTTCTTTTGCCTTCTTTGATTTGCTTAATTTGATGCCTAAACAAGCTGCTAATATCTTCTCTCTTGACCTTCTCGGTGAACTCAACGATCAACCTTTGATTTCGTGAAAAAGGGAGATTCAGGTCGGGGAATAGGTTTCTAGTTCGGAATTGCCCGAGTCGAGAGAAAGAGTAAAGGTGAGGGTCCTCTTAGGTAGTAATATAGCTCGAAAGTGGAGATCCTACGAGCTTACATTTAGCCTAAGGCTCGGAAAGTGACTAGAGTAATATTCTGGTTAAGCTACAGATCCATAAAAATTCGGGCACGATTACCCAAATTTTAGACTGTTACACTTCTCTAAAATGCCTAACCTAAAGCTTCTCAGAAATTTTAGACCCAAAAAATTTTTGATATGTTTTTATACCCTTATGAAGATCTAAATCACATTTTTTTTCTCAAAAATCTCAAGAACATTAAGAACATGAAATCAACAATAAAAGCCGCATGCATGAAGATTTTGTACACTAAAAGACGTTGAAAAACTTACTTGAAATGTTGAATGGATGCATGCATGAAAAGCAATTGAAGAGCAAAAATCCAAAAATCATGAAGAACAATGGTGTTTTGAAGAGATCAGATAAGGCTTTGAGTTCTAAAGAACATGATATTGAAGTGAGGAGTTTCAAAATGGAAAGGGTATATATAGAGGAAAAAGCAAGAAAAATCTCAATTGTGGGATTGAAATCCAATGGACAAGGATTTAAGGAAACGACGACAAAAAGTGTATGGGAATACTAACTAGCAGTACATTTAGTACAGTGAAATAAACTATCCGAGTGTGCCACGAATATGCACTCTAGTATGGTAAGTGGGCATGCTTTTCGAAAAGGGAAATTCAAAAGACTCTCCTACTGGGATCCGACCAGATACTTTTGAGGGGGGAAATGTTATACCCTATTTCTAATAACATAATATTTATGCTCGGAGAGTGAACTGGGAGGTATTTAGATTAAGCTCAGAAAGAACTATTATTACCATCAATGATATTTTTACAATTACGAAGTAATGGATTATTTCAGCTCGAAGTAAGGAAGATAGCTCGAAAGAACAACTGATATATGTCAACTCAAACGTCAGTTCAATATTATGTTTAAAAAAGTCTTAAAGTAATATTCATGTAAATTATCCTTATTTTCAAGGATTAGTTTATATATTATGTTACTAGAAGATTTGTTTGTATTTAAAATTCAAATGAGATATTTGTATAACTGCACTCTAAAATCGTGGAGGTGAGTACCTAATAATTGGGTCTATAAATACCAGAAGCTTAGTCATTTATAGGGGACACACAAATTTTGTATTGATAATATGTGAAATTTCTTTCAAGCTTAACCACGTAAAGATCCCTGTCTTTCTTTTTCTTTATTTGAATCACATCTTCTGCTTAATTGCTATTTCTTTTAGTTGACAAAAAACATCGTCAACCATTTGTTGCTTTCGTTGAGAGCATTAAGAAAATCATATAAACCTCCCACAAAAAACTTTCGTTCATTATAACAATGGCTGCACAATCAGGAAATGTCCCCGGATCTAGAAGTGGACGACCACTCCCCAGGATTTCTGAAGAGACTACACCACGAGCCGAAGAACACCCTTGAAGGGCTGAAAAATGGCCCATGAATGACGATCAGAATCCAGACAAAGGGAGTGCTTCCATGACACCACATTATCCTGGCCAAAGTTCGAGACCACCTCGTCAGGATTACTACGATCTGATGATGTGCGTCCCAATTGTGGTCTTAGAAAATTAACGATGGCGTGAAAGGCTAGATTAGGCCAACCAGATAAATGAGGAATTGGCAAGAAGGGTTGCTGAAGCCCAAGCACCCTACAGGGGGACTAAGGGGCGACGCCAAGGAGGTACGACTGCTCGAATGGCCGAGTAGAGGGCTCGACAGGACATGACAGGAGGAACCACGACAAACCCTGGAGTTGGCCAATCAAGGGTTTCATCTTGAAATCCCTCACCGACAAAAAATAATCAGACTAGGGAGGTCCATCTAGACATTAGAAATATCATCTACAAGTCTTTGAGTGTAAGCACTTATCCACATTTTTGTGTCTAAATCCATTTGAAACAATGACTTTATCAAAATTTTCATGCCATTGTTTTGGAGCTTGTTTCAACCCATATAATGATGTTCACACTTCATGTTCATTTTCTTGAATGTAGTGTCTCAGAATTTTACATAGCTAGATAGTAGTAGTAGTAGTAGTAGTAGTAGTAGTAGTAGTAGTAGTAGTAGTAGTAGTAGAAATAGAAGTAGCTTGTAGTATTTTAGTTTTTGTGGATATTGGTTCAAATTAGGATTTAGTTGGAAACTCATATTATGGATTTTATAAGTTTAACCTATAGTTGAGAAATATTAATTTCAACATAAGGTTTGATTAATATAGCTGGTCCTAGAAATATTATTTATTATAACCTAAAGTTTACATAGAACAAATAAGAAAGTGACACTTGTCACATGCTTGTTCATTAAGGATTTAAGAATTTTTAGATGAATAAATTAATAAAAGATAGATCTAGAAGCTCTAGAACCTTCCAACAGCTGGTAGGATCACATTTTACTCAGTCAAAGTGGTTTAAAAAAATTCAAGTGTGCCGAAAATGTGCAAAAACGTGTTTAAAATATCAGTGTATGCCGATATATCACAGCTATAGGGGCCGATATGTCGCCTAAGGTTGATACAGAAAACACGTCGACTTCGCACGAACAAAACCACGAAGGCTCAGGATATAGGGACAGGCGATATATCGCCTATAGCGGACGATATATCGACTGCCTTTCATGTTTTTCAAACTTCGTGGAATCAAATTAGAAATAGCCATCAACAACTTAGATTTGCTTTCGAACGTTTTTGACCGAGTTCTGGGCGTCTGTTGAACCGAAAATTCAATTTTATTCAATTTATATTCATTTATTAATTCTTTTTAAAAAAGGTTAGTTTCACTCCTTGAACTCTATAAATAGGACCTAGCACTCAGCCATTTCATTCATCATTCAAGCATTTTTCAGAGCCTCCAACCTGCTAAGTTTATTCTAGAGAGAAAACACTAGGATTTTGGAATTAAAATCTTTTCAATCTAAGCTTTTCTAAACACTTGGGAAGTAAGATAGAGTGATATTTTGGTATTGAGGTGTAGATGGAAGTACAAGTCTATCCAAGGTATTATTATCCTCAGGTTTAATTCATTATAGTTCTTTTATTTTCTTTCATTTATTCCAGATCCTAACTTGTTACTATGGCTTTTTGTTAGGTGTTTAAGTTTCTAGAAACATAAGGTTTTTCTGTAAGTTTCTTTCTTAATGGTTTAGATATCCTTTTAGTCTCCATTTATTTAGAAACTTATGATTCTTACTGTTGGTTTTAGGAGTTTTCCAATCCCGTTCTTGTCTCCAATATCCCATTTTTTTGGTAAGGAAAATAGGTTAGATTATATGTGTTATGATATGTTATGTTATATTGATATGTTATATATGTATATGAATATGTTTTATGTTATAGTCACTTGGGTATTATTGTTTCTTAGATAGCAAATCAAATCCCAAGATTTGTATCATTATTGTAGATTAGATTTATAATTTACCCTACCTCGATTAGTAGACAGAGGACCTAGATGGGTTATCATATACTATTTTATGATCTAACCAACCTCGATAAATAGACTGAGGACCTAGATGGTTTTATCACTTAGTACGGTAATAAGTTAATGGCCTACGTTTATATGATATATTTTTTTTAAGTTATATGTTTTATAGTACATGTTTTTAGTCTTATGATTTATGTTATGTTTTAGTAGATTTTCCTTGCTGGGCATTAGGCTCATTCCTTTTATTTTAGATGGTGCAGGAAAATAAGCTTGGAAGGTGGGATGGATTCATGGCACGTTTGGCATGTGTATTGGGGATGGACTGAATGGATGGACTGCTGGAAGATCGAGGATGAAGTTTATATTTTTTGAGTCTTTTCAATTTATATATTTATTTTCCGCATTTAGTATTTGAACAAATAATTAAAGGTTTATGTTTTGTTTATATTTTTATGTAATAACAATGGGATCCCATATTTTGGATTTTTATAATAAAGTTCTATTATTTTATGCATGTCTTCCAAAATATTTGCTATGACTTAGTAGCTTTTAATGGTCTGAGGTCTTAGAATTATTCGGGGCATTACAGTTGGTATCAAAGCCCATGGTTCATATGCATGAAGTTCTCCTTGATACACATGCAAAAGCTCTTAATCTACCGCCAATGTAAGTGTTTATGTTATGATTATTATATTTATGTTAATAGCTAACGTTTTAGTTATTATGTTTTAAGTCAAAATGAATAGAGCTTTCACCTATCATGATATCTGAGTCATTGAGACATTAAAAATGATTTGAGAACTAAGGGATACAATAGGAGTGCTAGAAAGAATCACTCAAAGATTGGTCAAATTTCACAAGGAGATAGTTCACCTTCAAACCACTAAGGAAATTATGATGAGAGCCATGGAACAATATGTCTTAGTAATTAGGCTTTTTAAGGATTTTCCTTTTGTAGTTACGAAATTGGAAGAATTATGGGAGACTATGGATGAAGAGATGATTTACCAGTAGCCACGAGATAATATTTTCTTATACTCAGGTTTATCTCTAAGTTTGAGTTTCAATTCACTAATGAACAAATGCATAATATCCTAATGAATATTCCCCAAGGTAGTTTCGAGGCTCATAGTGATGATGATTATGAAGAAATAGATGATGAAATGTTAGAAGAAGGGTCAGATGTAGAAGATCCTGATTTTTAGAGATTTACCCTAGTTTTTTTTTTTTTTTTTGATGAAAATCTGAGTATATTAGAAAATCAACCAACACACAAATACAACAATCCAAGCCAAACCGTCCAGCCAACAAAAATTACAATTGCATCAGGTAATTAAAAACAGCTACATCCCTAAGATTGAGCTTCAGCTTAGGAAGCCTAGTAAGCCTAACCTTCACAGAATATCTAATCTGTTGAATAACATAATCAACAGACCAAGAGCTCAAATCAAACAAACATTTATTCCTGTTTCGCCAAATCAAATAAACAGTAGCTGCCAATGATGCAGCAGCAACTCTTTGCAACAGACCCTTAGGCTTGCCCATCATCCACGAATGCCAATCTTCTCGGCCAAGAATCTCTTCCCAGCCAGCTCTCCATTCTGGATCTCAGCTGGTGAGAGAAAGAACAATCAAAGAACAAATGTGAATGAGACTCCTGAAATTCTTCACAGACCGGACACAATTCAGTAGATAATTTCAAATGGCACAGCTGTAACTTGTCTCGGGTGAGCAGGTGACCAAGAGCAGCTTGCCAAAAGATAAATCTATGTTTAGGCACTGCTAGGGAACACCAAACCACATTAGCAAAATAAACTTTACTAGTATTCAGCAACCTGTTATAGAGAACTTTCACACTAATCTTGTTGTTTTTAACTGCTTCGTCCAAGCTTTGAGAAGAAAAAATATCTCTCATATTAGATATCTTCTTCCAATTCCAACTCGCATCCTGTTGTACTTTATGGCTCCAAAAATCCTGCCCCTTAAGGTAAATGGAATCAATCCATTTCACCCATAAGATATCTTGCTTAGACGAAACAGCCCACACAAATTTAGCAAGAAGTACTTTGTTCCAAGTAACCCCATGCTTAAATCCAAGACCCCCCATGCATTTAGGCAGGCAGACTTGATCCCACGATGTAAAATGCATTTTGCAACGATTGCTATTACTGTCCTTACGCCCCCAAAGAAAGTTCCTATAGAGCTGGTCTACTTCCTTGAGAACACTCTTGGGCAGAATGAAGATGCTCATCTAGAACGTCCTAATGCTAAGCAGAACAGAGTTAATCAGCTGGGCCCTTCCTGCAAATGATAGGTGTCGGCTCGACCAATTGTGAAGCTTTAGTTGAATCTTTTTAATAATCAAAGCACAATCTCCCGCCTCCATTTTGTGGTGCGAAGAGGCACTCCCAAATATCTGAGAGGGAAGCACCCTTCATTAAACTGAATTTTAAGAAGCAGTTGCTTCATTTCACTGTCAGCCAGGCCCCCAAAGTACACCTGAGACTTCTCCATGTTGGCTGATAAACCAGAAGCCAAACTAAACTCATTGAAATAGTCCTTAACAATCTGCACTGGATTATACACACCCTTGCAAAAAATAATCAGGTCATCCGCAAAACACAAGTTAATAAGCTTCAGATTTTTACACTTTGGGTGAAACCGGAACTCCTTTTTAAGGGCTGCTTGACTAAGAAGCCTAGTGAAATATTCCATCACTAAGACAAACAATAACGGAGAGATAGGGTCTCCTTGCCTCAACCCCATTTTACCTTTAAAACCCCCTTGAATCCTACCATTCAATAAAATCAAATAAGTAGGATCCCTTAAACAAGCCATCACCCAATTGATGTATCTTTTCGGAAAACAGAAGGCAGAGAGAATAGCTTCTAAAAAATTCCAATTGAGCATGTCATATGCTTTACTCAGGTCTATCTTCAGAACACATCTAGGAGAGATGTTTTTCCTATTATAACCTTTGATAATATCCTGAAGAATCATAATATTATGCGCTAACAACCTCTTTTGCACAAACGCTCCTTGATTTTGGCTAATGAGACTAGGAAGGACTGTCGATAATCTACCACAAAGCATTTTAGATATGCATTTATAAATGGTATTACAACATGCTATGGGACGAAAATCAACTGCTTTGGTAGGGGTATCAACCTTAGGAATCAAAGTGACGGTTGCCATATTAAGCTCTTTCGGCAGAATACCCTTCTCAAAGAAATCTAGAATTGCCTCTGAAATTTCCGCTCCCGTATCCTTCCACATGGCTTTAAAGAAACCCGAGCCATACCCATCCAGACCCGGACTTTTGATAGCATTAATACTAAACAAAGCATCTTCCACCTCCTTCCTAGTAAATGGTTTTATCAGACCAATCTGCTGGTCCACAGATAGTCTACGACCCAAGCTGAAGCAAGAATTCTGAATGGGCATGACAGCACTACTCGGACTCCCCATTATCTTTTGAAAGTGGCTCACAAAATGGTCTACAACATCCTCAAACCTCTCTACTAACTGACCAGAATCATTGATAAAAGAAGTGATCCAATTAGAGGCCCTTCGTTGTTTTAGGCACGCATGAAAATACGTTGTATTGTCATCACCATGTCGAAGCCAATTCACTTTACTTTTCTGTCTAAGAAAACTGTCATAAGTTTTAGCATGCTTAGCAAATAATTCCCCTGCAATCCTCTCCTTATTTTGTAACTCTGTTGAGTGCGGGTCCCTTTGGAGAGTCAAATTAGCATCTTGGTACTTCTCCTTAGCATATTTACCCTAGTTATTATTAGTACAGTTTCTTTATTTATTTTGAATTTATGATTGCAATCAGTGAAAACTGTTTTCCAAATACATAAAGTTGTTATTTTTTAATGGCATGTATGAGTTTGAATTTTTTTTTTCTACAATCATAAAAAACTTAGAATAAATTCAATAAATAATGACTGAGTTCGATGAGGGTGGATACAAATCAATGGATTGGGTCCTGTATTGAGAGTTTAGGGGGCCATAGTAGTGGGAACGATTTTACTGATCCCAGCCCTCCCTCAATATGGTTAACTTTGGAACAATGATGAGTTTCGAGCCTGAGAATTAAGTAATATAGGGTGATTAGAAACATACTTAGAAAATAATAAAGGTTGCTTAATATTCTAAGTATAGAAACACACCCTAATTTATAAAGATGACTTACATAATTTTTTCATAAGAAATCATAACTAAGACGTCTGAGTTATGTTTGCTTAGACTAAGTTTTGCCTTAGAACCTATTAAGGTAAGTTCTAACATATTTTTCTCGTCTGTTAGAACTTTGCTAAAGATGTTGTTATGAAGATCTGCACGCATGAACAGCAATGCCTCCAACACAACCAAAAAGACTCATGTAGCCCCTCCAGTCCAAAGAAGGGGAACGCGTGCCACTACTACTGCTGCTGCTAATAGAAATGCACCACCTCTGATTGACAACACTGCTAAAATTATCCAGCTACGTCAACAAGTGGAAGATCTGCTGCTGTAACAATGAAAATAGTCACAGCCTCAACCGCAACCTCAGCTGCAGCCTCAACCAGCGGCCTAAGCAGCCCGGCAAGTAGGATATCCATATGGGGGATGGCCGATGGAAAACTATGCGCCTTATCAAGCTTATCCCATAGAGCCAATCTATGAGTGTTTTCATAAGCAGAATGCTCTAAACTTTTAAGGGACAACCGACCCTTTTGAGGTGGAAGAATGGCTCAGGAATATAGAGCCAATTCTTGCATACATGAACCTCGGCAATGCGTCGCATATCCTGCGTTTCTTCTCTTCTGATAGAGGATGCTAGAATCTGGTGGGATTTAGTACAACAAACTCATGATGTCGCCACCATGACTTGGACTAGATTTGTGGAGCTATTTCACAAAAAGTATTACAACTCGACTATCATCGCTATGAGGGTGGAAGAGTTTGCCAGTCTAAAGTAGGGAAATTTAATGGTAGTCGAGTACGCTTGAAAATTTGATTGGTTTGCTAAATTTGCACCAGAGTTAGTTCTAACTGATATTTTGAGGGTTACCAAGTTCACCAGGGGACTTAGACCTAAGATTGAGTTAGGTGTCAAGATGGAAAACCCTGGAACCACTTCTTACGTTGATGTCCTAGAAACGTCTATAGAGGTGGAGAGGCTCCAAGCAAATGTTAGTAAGGAGGAGGCCAACAAGTTTGAACCCAAGCAACAGAATCAAATTCAAAATGGTAGGAACAACAACAACCACCAGCACAACAATAATGGGCAGAAAAGAAAGCATCCTGATAGTAAGCAAGCTGATGGTGACAAAAGAGCACGAAATAACAATGGAAATAATAGGTCGGGTTATGTAGAATACCCTTAGTGCTCCAAGTGCCAAAAAAGACATCCTGGGGAGTGTCCTGCGAACACTAAAGGTTGTTTCAATTGTGGCTAGGAAGGTCATCGGAAAAAGGAATGTCTGCAACTCAAACAAGAAGAAAAGAGGGACAACAAGATGGTTCTAGCCAAAGTCTTTGCCTTGACCGAGGGAGAAGTCGAAGCTAGTAACAAAGTTGTCACAGGTCAGCTTCCTATCCTCAATAATATATGTTAAGTATTGTTTGATTCGAGAGCAACACACTCATATATCTCGTTAGGAATGATAGACAAATTAGACAAACCTTATGAAATATTTAGAACTAGAGTTGTTACGGAATTGCCTTCGGGTGAAGTTGTCCTATCATCACGAATAGTACGAGGAGTATTGATCAAAATCGAGGACACAGAACTAGAAGGATACCTGATAGAGCTAGAGATCAAGGACTTCGATGTAATACTGAGCATGGATTGGCCAGCAAGGAATGGTGCAACCATCGAGTGTAGATGTAAGCAACTGACATTAGAAACTCCTGACGGTCAGAAACTATGTTTTATGGGAAAGGTTTCAAGACTACGGACACTGCTTATCTCATCTCTCAAAGCTAAGAGGATGATAGAGCAAGCATGTCACACATTCTTAGCAAGCGTCACAGATATGGCACAAGAAGCACCATTAAAGGTTGGAGACATCCGCATTATAAAGGAATTTCTAGACATATTCCCTGACGACTTACCAGGGTTGCCGCGTACTTGGGAAATTGACTTCACAATCGAACTAGTACTGGGAACCGAGCCTTCCTCAAAGGCATCGTATCGGATGGCACCTACAGAACTCAAAGAGTTGAAAATGCAATTTTAAGAACTCTTAGACTTGGGTTTCATTAAACAAACCCATTCGCAATGGAGAGCACCAGTTCTATTTGTGAAGAAGAAGGATGGAAGCATGCAGATGCGTATCGATTACCGTGAGCTGAACAAGGTGACAAGTAAGAACAAGTACCCACTACTTCGGATCGACGACTTATTTGATCAACTATTATGGGTGACTGTATTTTCAAAGATTGATCTACGGCCCGGTTATCACCAGCTCAAGGTACGGGAAGAGGATATACCAAAGATAACTTTTAGAACTCGATATGGACATTATGAGTTTCTAGTTATGTCTTTTGGTCTTACCAACGCTCCAGCCACATTTATGGACTTAATGAATCTGGTCTTCAAGGATTACTTAGAAAAATTCGTCATAGTGTTCATTGAAGATATTTTGGTGTACTCCAAGGATGATGTCAAGCACGAGGGAACATTTAAGATTGACCATGCTGGGACTAAAGGAGCATCAACTTTACGCCAAGTTCAAGAAATGTGAATTTTGGCTATTGCAAGTAGCGTTCCTTGGCCATATAGTATGCAAAGATGGAGTCGCAGTAGAACCAACTAAAGTAGAGGCCGTGAGGGATTGGCCAAGACCTAAGCATGCATCAAAAGTTAGAAGTTTTCTCAGGCTAGGAGGCTATTATCGAAGATCTGTAGAAGGCTTTTCTAAGATAGCCACTCCGCTTACCAACCTAACCCGGAGACAGCAAAAGTTCAACTGGACAAATAGATGTCAATAGAGTTTCTAGTTGCTCAAGGATAAATTATGCTCAGCACCAGTACTTTGTGTACCGACACATTACAACAAGTTTGTAGTATATTGTGATGCTTCAAAGCAAGGGTTAGGTTGTGTGCTGATGAAAAATTACAAAGTAATTGCCTACGCCTTAAGGCAACTAAAGGAATACGAGCAATGCTATCCAACACACGATATGGAGTTGGTAGCGGTGGTCTTCGCATTGAAAATCGGGCGCCACTATCTTTATGGAGAACGGTGTGAGATTCATATGGACCACAAGAGCTTAAAATATTTCTTCACAAAGAAAGAGCTTTACATGAGGCAGCGCAGATGGTTAGAAATAGTAAAGGATTATGACTGCGAAACCCTATACAACCCAGGAAAAACGAATGTAGTTGCAGATGCCTAAAGCCGAAAGAGTTACGGAAATCTGGCAGCATTATCCAGACTTGAAAAGTCGCTGTAGCAAGAGCTAATTAATGCAAGAATAGAACTAGTCAGTGGTTAACTGTCTAACTTGTCCATCCAGTTGAATTTACTAGAAGATATATGGATCGAACTAGGACATGATGACACGTTAGTATCGCATATGGTTTCAATTAAAGAAGGCTAGACTACGAATTTCTCCATATCAAGACAGGGGTTCTTAAGATATAAGGGCTGGGTATGCGTGTCGAATGACCATGGAATTAAGATGAAGATTTTAGAAGAGGCACACACTACCCCATACTCAATTCACCCGGGGTCGACCAAGATGACTCACAACCTTTAGGCACTATATTGGTCGCCGGAAATGAAGAAAGACGTTGCAGAATATGTGTCCAAATGCCTTATATGCCAACAAGTGAAGGCAGAACATCAGCGACCTGCAGGATTATTACAACCGCTTAGTATTCCAGAATGGAAGTGGGAAGACATAGCCATGGACTTCGTGACAGGATTACCATGATCAAATAAGCAACATGACTCAGCTTGGGTTGTGGTAGATAAACTCACCAAATCAGCCCACTTCCTACCTGTCAAGACTACGTACACTTTCAACCAGTATGCAAACATTTATGTTTGAGAAATAGTATAACCTCATGGAATCCATAAGACCACAGTATCCGATAGAGGATCGATGTTTACATCGAGCTTTTGGGGAATCTTGCAGCAAGCCATGGGTACAAAGGTAAGTCTAACTACAACATTTCATCCTCAGACCAACGGTCAGTCCGAGCTTACCATACAGATTTTAGAAGATATGCTGCGTGCTTGTGTACTAGACTTCGGATGATCGTGAATTTGTACCTTGGATAAAATCATCTACATAGTCTCAATTAATTGATTTAATCATCAATTATAATTATCAAAGTTTACCAGGTCAATTTTAGATAGTTTCACAGAGTTGTGTAATTTTGAGAAGAAAAGAGAAATTATGGCAGATTTATTAATTAAGATAAATTGGTATCTAAATTAATAAATAAATTTAAATCAAGGTTCAAATTATAAATAATTAATTTGATAAAGGATTTAAATAATTATTTAATTAATTAAATCAATAGAAAATAATACATGCCTTGATTTTAAGTCCAATGGGCTTATAATCAAATGGAAAATTTCACGGGCCTATAGCCCATGATAATTTCGACCTAGGGCTTCAAAATGGTTATTATTTTATTGATTTTTTAATTAAATTAAATGACCTAATTGAGTCTATAAAAGGAGTGCTTAGAGAGAAGTCAAAACAGAAGTTTGATAAGTCACAAGTCAGATTTTCTGATAGTTTTAGATTCTCTCTAAACACAAGTACTTTTCTAACCCTCTTTGTTATTTTCTCTTCTTCTCTCTATATCTATCTCATATGTTGAGAATTTCCCACACTAGTCTAGGTGGTTCTAAGGATGCATTGGAAGATTGTGAAGAAAATAGAAGATCGGTTCAGTTTCTTGATAATACTCTGTGACAGAGAGGATACAAGAGTTAGAGAAACTGAAGGAAGGATTCTTTAATTCCACTGCGTATATTGTAAGTATTCTATTCTTTGTTTCTCTTTGAATTCAATTTTAGAAACATGTTTTAGGCTATCTCGTATTAATTTGTTTAATATTAGATAAACATGAAAATAAATAAAGATCCTGTATAAGCTAATCCAACAAAAAGCACATCTTATAGCCCTTGAACCCATCTTGGTCCTTTTAGGATCCATGTTCTTGTAATAAGCAAGACAACCCCACACTTTAAGATAACCAATGTTTACTTTCTTTCATTTCCATAAATCATATGGAGATATATTATTTTTCTTCATGGGAATATGATGACAAGCGGATAGCAAGGCTTCACCCCACAAATTAAAACTCAATTTTGAATGTAATAGCATAACATTAATTATCTCAAGAAATGTTCTATTTTTCCTTTCTGCTATATCATTTTGTTGTGGCTTTTATGGGGTAGTACATTCATGTATTATTCCATGTTCTTCACAAGACAAGTTAAAATCATTTGAAAATATTTACCACCCCTATCACTTCTAAGAACTTATATTTTTCTTTCTAATTTATTTTCAACTTCCACTTTATAAGCTTTAAACACATTAAATGCTTCATCTTTGTTCTTAAGCAAATATACATATGTGAGCATAGAGCAATCATCTATGAAAATAACAATATATCTACTACCTCCTCTAGTCAACATTCCAATTAGTTCTCATAAATCATTATGTATCAAATTTAACAATTTAGAATTTATATCAACACTAGGAAAAAGTTTCTTTACCATTTTATATTTAACACACAATTCACATTTATCATGCTCAACATTATCACAATCAATCCACATTTAATTGCTCTTTTAATTGTGCTAAATCCAATATGTGCAAGTCTAACATGCCACAAAATAATAGAATTTGAGTCAAGCATATAACAAGAAGAACTATAAGCTTTATTGTTAAATTTATCAATGGAGGTACAAAGTTTGAACAAGCCATCACAAGCATATCCCTCAATGCCCATTTGAATTTTATGGCCTTCCTTTGAAGCTTCAAAGGTCTTGAATAAAGATCTATCATAGGTAGCATGGATCAAAGCACAAGTATCACACCCCACCCATTTACCTTTCCATGTATTTCACTTAGTGTTTCCACTAGCTCTTCTTTTGTTGAGTTGACTCTTGCTTCATTACTGTGGTTCCTTTCGAACCTACAATCTCATGCAAAATGGCCATTCTTTCCACATACAAAGCAAGGTCCTTTGGAACTCTTGATTTGACCTTCATTCTTCTTCTTACAAATTCATTTTCCTTTGTTAGGAGGATTAGCCAACACATTAGCCTTAGAAGTCTCTCCATTAGACTCTTCCTCGTTCTTATCTCTTGAATGGGATTCCTCCTAAATTCTCAAATGTTTGAGAATCTCCTCCAAAGAAATCTCCTCATTCTTGTGGAGGATTTTCTTCCTATTTCCCCTCCAAGATGGAGGAAACTTGGTTATTATGACACCAATAAATAATTGCTCCGAAAATACAATATTGAGGGCAAATAGCTTATTTACAATTATTTGTAACTCATGGATTTGGGGCAGAAGGGTTTTCATATCATAAAACTTAAATTCCATGTATTGAATAATAAGGAATTTCTTTGTACATTCTTCTTCCTCTTTGTACTTTTTCTCCAAAGCTTCCCATATCTCATTGGTAGTCTTTGTATTGGTGTAGAGATCATATAATTGGTTCGATAGTGCATCGAGAATGTGACCCCTATATATCAATTCATCTCCTTCGTGTTTCTTTCATTGTTTGATGACTTCTTGAGTGTAATCCTCCTTTGCGGGTTCTATAGCTTTTGATCCTTATCCAACACATAGAACACTTTGAGAGTGGTCAGCAAAAATCTAATCATGTCTTGCCAACGAACAAGGTTAGTCCCATCAAATCTATCCAATCTAACAAAATCTTGATTCATGAATTTCAAGGCCGAAATTGAAGAGGATTCTTCCATGATGATGTATCTAAGATAATAGAGAATTAGAATGTGAGGAGAGAATGAGATTACACCACCATAATATTAAGAATCTACATACACATATCCTTGACAGAGGCCAACAAAAGATTGAGTTAGAGGATGCAAACCCTACTTTGTAGATCAAACTTCTTGGATTTTCTTGAAGCTTCAAATCCTTGCCTAAACACCACCTTGAACTTATTCTTCTTCAATAAAACACAACCAAGGCTTATACACGAGGATTATCGCTGTCCTGATTCTCTATTCCTAGCCCTTAATGGATGTTTGAGGTATTTATAAGAGGAAATAGGAATTGGGATTGAACAATCCTTTAAATTCACAAAGACAATCACTTTCATTATGAATTTCTTGGAGAAAACTTGAGATCTTGAAAGCTAGAGAGAGAGAGGTTAGAGAGAGATTTGAGAGAATTAGCAAATCTATCAAAAATCTATGAAAATCCTTTTTATAGAGTAGGTACAATCATTAGTTATAATCAATGGGATTAGAGCCTCAAAACACATAATTTGGAGCTTAAAACACGTGTATGCACGTTTGCTGGTAGGCGATGCGTCGCCTACCAGCCGGCGATGCAAAACCTACTTGGCATTGCCAAAACCCTAGGTTTAAAGTCATGCAATGCCACTAGGGTGGTGACGCAATGCCCCCCTGGCAGGTCAAAACTTCCAAAATTGACATTAAACACCTCCAAATGCTTCCAAACTTTTTGGGCATCCTTAGATACCTCATTGAATCCCTTTGGAAACAAAAACACAATCTTTATGTGCCTACAATAGAAACTCAAACTTCACATCTTCATTGTGTGAAAGTATTAAGTGCTTTACACCTAGCTTGTGTAACAACACTTAGTCGTTGTATTTTAACCAATCATAACAAATACTTAGACCACAATAGAGTGCTCATTTTGGCACACAAAAAATTAACAAATGTTATATTTAGCACAATATTAATGCACAATATCATTTTAAGATGCAAATTGATATAAAAAGGAACTATTACTAATGATTGTTAATAAATTAAATATTTTAAAAATAATTAATGGCAATATTGTAATTAAAAAATGTGCATTAAAGTCTCTTATTAATGTTTAATAGCAATATTGTAAATATAAAAATGATTATTTATTGCTAATCCAGATCATGCTATATTTTGATCCAAATTTTGATCAACTTTTCGCACACCATTGGAGAAGCTTTTCTTTTGAAATGTGTTTATACTTTAGTAATACATCGTAGATTTACATCTTCATTAGATGTAATAGCCAACTTTGCATTTTTGGGTATTTTTGTAATTTTGCATGTGGGGGCAATTTGGTAATTTATGTTGATGCATATATGAATTGTTTTCTTTTGAATTTCATGGTAATATGTGATTTATTTCGTGATTATGATATGTATGTGTATGATAGTGGCCAAACACGGTTCCTTCAAGTATTGGGGGCTTAAGTGCCAAAGATATTGGAAATAAGGGGTTAAAATAGAAATATGAATCTTGTGGTAGAAATAGTAATTTCCATAAGTCAACACTATTACTTTAAGAAGAAATTACAAAAAAGGGCTTAAGTTAATGCTGGGGAAATTTAGAGTTGGGGGTAAGACAGTAACTATGTATTTCACGATTATTAATTAGAATTAATTTAAAATATTGAAAAGCGAATTAAGGTTTTCACGATTGTCAAACATTTCACAAGCGATACACGATAGAGAACAGAGAAAGAACATTTCTCTAGTTCTTGATCTAGATCTTTGAGGCTTAGAAAACAGAGGAGGATATGGAGTTAGTAGTTTTGCGGACAAAAGATCGCATAAAGGGAGGAAGAATTTGAGGATTGTGCCTAAGATATTGATAGGTAAATTCTATGAATTGTGTTATTCAAGTCTATGATAGATTTAGGTTTTTGATGTTGAAAAATGAATTTTAATCGTGTTGTTGTTATGCCCAGAAATAGACTTTTTATGATTTTTAGTCACCCTTTTTATTATGAATTGGTACTTTTTGGTTTGGAGTTTAATGCAGTAGGGTCTTAGGACTTTCTTAATGATATTTTGAGTTTGAACTAGCTTTAAGAGGGGCATGGGTGAATTTATTATGTTTTTTATTTTGGCTTAAGTGTAAAGCTTTTGATGTTATATGATATGATAGGCATGCTAAGGATACTTGAAGGGACACGTTACTGTGTGTGAAGCACTGCTGAACTTGAGGTAAGAAGAGTGGACACTTGCATACAGGGTGTACGCTCGACGTACTAAAATTTGGTCAACAGTGTATGTTATATTATGAATTATGTTATAAGTTTTTTTTATCAAGAAGGAAATGAGATTCATTAATCAACCAACCAATACAGCTGTACAAGGAAATACACCCAATTCAACCCAACCTATACTGTACAACCAGAGAAAGAAAAAACAACCCACCCAAACTAATTACATTGTAATTTTGTCTTTAAATATGTGTTCCTATAATGTTAACTTCCTATTTTTAACAACGAATAACCTGTACTGGATTATATTCATGATATCAATTGCTAGATAACCAACAGTCCAAGTAAACCCATCAAACATGCATCTGTTTTGGTTCCTCCAGAGGTAATATATAATAGCAGCCAAAATCATATTGGTGATGGAAGAAATGATTCCAAGTCTTCTACTAGCAAGCCAAACCGTCCAACCAGTAAACTCATTAGGCCAAGCTCTAAACCCCATCCAAGCAAAGATTAAATCGGTTACCTTCTTGAAAAGATAACACTCAAAGAAGAGATGAGTGTGACTGTCATTATAGAAACCACAAACAGAACATAAAAGAGATTCAAGTGGAATACAGAACCTGAGCATGTTGTCTCGAGTAAGAAGCTGAGAGTTTACCACTTGCCAAAGTAAAAAATGATGCTTAGGGATAGATAGCCTGCACCAAACAGCTTGATGACAGCCCACCTGTTGTTGGCAAATAGTACTGTTATAGAGTTTAAAGGCTTTAAATATCCCTGTTACACCAGCAACTTTCATCTTAACTAGACTGAATTTTCCCCTCAAATGACAAAGTTTCCTCCAATCCCAGCTCAAATCATGTTTCAGCTTGTAATTCCAGAAACTGGAGTCTTTCAAATAGATAGAGTTAATCCATTTGACCCAAAGCAAATCATGCTTCTCAGAAATGGCCCAAATATACTTAGTTAAAATAGCTCGGTTCCAATTTGAACCATCCATGAAACCGAGACCACCATAAGCCTTAGGGAGACAAAACTTCTTCCAAGAAGCACTAGTAATACCCCAGAGAAAGCCATGAAAAAGTTTTTCAACTTCCTTAACAACACTTTGGGGAAGCACAAATATTCTCATCCAGTAATTACGAAGCCCAAACAAAACTGAATGTATAAGCTGAATTCGGCCAGCAAAAGGCAGATGCCTACTAGCCCAAGTATGTAACCGCATTTTGATATTTTGGATAATAATATCACAATCTTCATGTTTCCACTTGGTTGGCCGCATAGGAACACCTAGATACTTAAGAGGAAAGGTCCCTTCAGCAAGCTGAATCTCATGAGCTATGGTCTGTTTATCTGCTGCATTAACTCCCCTAAAAAAGATGTGAGATTTGCTAGTATTAACATGGACCCCTGTAGCAGAACTAAACTCCTCTAGAGCTACTTTTAACACTCTAACAGCAGAAAGAGACCCCTTGCAAAATAAAAACAAGTCATCAGCAAAGCATAGACTGAGGAGTTTAAGACTTTTACACATAGGGTGAAGTCTGAAAGTGGAATCCTGAGCTGCCAATTGAAGACTCCGAGTAAGATATTCCATGATTAGAACAAACAAAAGTGGAGACATAGGATCACCTTGACGCAGCCCTTTCTCTCCCTTGAAACTACCTTGAACCCTTCCATTCATAAGCAAGGAGTATGTTGTGTTTTTTAGGCAAGTCATAATCCAACCTATAAACCTCATAGGAAAACATAAAGACTTTAAAAGATCTTCAAGAAACAACCAATCAACAGTATCATAAGCTTTGCTTAGGTCTATCTTAATGGAACATCTAGGAGAGGTAGATGTCCTCCAATAATTCTTGATGAGATCTTGGAATATCAAGATGTTATGAGCAATAAATCTACCCTAAACAAAAGCACCTTTATTCGGTTGAACTAGATCAGGAAGGACCATGGCCAATCGGGAACATAACAGTTTTGATATGCACTTGTATATGGTAGAACAACAAGCAATAGGCCTGTAGTCCATAGACCGAGAAGGATTATTAGTTTTAGGAACCAAAGAAAGAGTTGTATTATGAAGCTCAACAGGAAAAATTCTTGTCTCAAAGAAATGTCCAACTGCTCTACATATTTCACCACCAATATCTAGCCATAATACCTTGAAAAAAGCAGAACCAAACCCATCATGACCTGGGGATTTGATGATGGGAATGCTAAAAAATGCATCTCAGATTTCTTTATGAGAGAATGGTTTCAAGAGAGAGAGTTGCTGGTCAAACGAGATTTTGGTACCCAACTCAACACATTGTAAGTTTATCTTCGTAGTAGCTGAACTGGGACTACCCATAGAACTTCTAAAGTGATCCAAATAATGAGAAACCACATCAGGAAAATTATCAATCAATCTACCTTGCTCAATTAGGTAGGTTGCAATTCTATTCTCTTCTTTACGCTTTTTCAAGCAAGCATGAAAATAAGAGGTGTTCATATCTCCCTTCCGTAACCAGGTAATTTTGCTTCTATGAGCCAAAAAAATTGTGGTACATTTGCTCCTGAATAGTGAAAGCTACAGCAGCAGCCATTGCTATCTCTTGAAAACCATGATCTCGGGGATGTTTTTGAGCTTGGAGTTGAGCTTCCTAGTAATGATCCATTGCCTCTTGATATTTCACTCCTATATCTCCAATATTCTCCCTGTTAAACCTCTTCAATCTATGTTTCTGCCTCATGGTCTTCAAGTAAATAGCCTTCAAATCAGTCTCATTAATCAGTTTCCTCCAGCTATTCAGAGCGACCTCTTTGAAATCTTGATGATCTGTCCAAAAATTATAGAGTCGAAACAGTTTAACACCCATATTCTCCATGGAAGTGGTAGAAACAATACAAGAACAATGGTCAAAGACAGTTTCCCAATGAAAAACAGCTGTGGAATTAGGAAAAAAATCATGGTAGTCCTCATTAGTATAGACATGGTCTATCTTAGAGTATATACGAGCAAGCTCATCTTGATTATTTGTCCATGTAAAAAAAGATCTAGTACTTTTAAGCGAATCCACTTGATTCCCAGCAAGCCATTGAGAAGAATCCGTCAGTTCTGATTTGGAAACAGGTTTACCACCACTTCTATCCTTAACAGTAAATATGGCATTAAAATCACCCAAGATAACCCAAGACTATGAAGGGAGAGTAAGCCTATGTAAACTTTGCCATAACCTCTTCCATTCCTCCACTGTATTGAGCCCATACACAAAAGTAGCACTAAAAGCATCTCTCTGACCAGCCATTTTAACAAAACAATGGACATACTGATTAGTCTCCTTTATAATAATAACCATCACAAATATCTTCCTCCAAATGATCAATATTCTGCCTTCAGTAACAGGACTGGAATAAAAATCCCAATTTGTAAATTTATGAGCCATCATCTCCACGACTTTATTCCCCCTCATTTTAGTTTCCAATAAAGCACCAAACCCCACTTTATTTCTACTACATATATCTAAAACACCAGTCTACTTATTAGAACCATTCAACCCCCTCAAATTCCAACTCAAGATATTGCAATTATCCATAAGAAAAGTTATTAACAGAAATACCTCCTTTTTCACCCTGTGCCTGCTCTTGAAGCACCTCAAATGAGTTTTTCCGGTTCTGTCTTGGCCCAGTTAGAACTTTAGCAGCCAGAGTACTAACAGTTTCAATTGGTCCTTGTTTGGAAAAAAGAACCACTTTCTTTGGAGTTTTCCAAGTAGCTTCACTGATGTTTTTTCCCTCAGCAACTGTAGTTCCATTGGCCGAACCCTTAGACAGATCAGGGACATCAACCGTATGTTGGTTGCCCTTGTCCCTCCCCTCCTCTAAATCAATTTTAGGCGGAGTGTCCTTCTTGACCCACTGAGTTTTCATCTCCCTTCGACATTCCACCATGGAATGACCATATCCAGAGCATACTTTATATTTAATAGGAAGCCATTCATAGTCCACCCCCTGTTCTACAAGCTGACCATACTCATTAAGGTATTGTATAATCCTAGGAGGATTATCTGTTATATCCATCTCCACAAGAACCCTAGCAAATTGAACTCTAGATCGCTCTTGAGTAAATTTGTCTGCCATGATCGGTTTACCTATCGTATTCACAAGAGCACTAAGGCATTTTCTACCCCAATACTCAAGGCCTAAGTCATGTAACCGTATCCACAGAGGTACTAAGCGGATTAGGCGAACTGCACTAAGATCGGTAGTCCATGGACGGATGATAACTAGTTTCCTATCAAACTGAAGGATACCATTTTCAAGCACATGGTCTCGAGTAGCATCATCATTAAACTTGACCATAGTCAGCCCCATGGTCATTCTAGCTATTTGAGCAATCCCTAGATGACCCCAAACTCTTTTGATGAACCCTTGAAACACAACCATTGGGGGATTAGCACCAAGAACCATACAAATAACTACAAAACTCCAATTAGCAGATTAGCATTTGACCTCTTCAATATCAACCTCAGCAATTTTCTTACCATCATTAATCAAGGGTTCAACAAACTCTAGATTTTGGTCACAAAATGAGAGTTTACCCGTCGTGAATTGTTGCCATTGATTGTGAGCCAAGGCCTGATAGTCACCTTCCTCCACCTTGTCCGCCCAGCTAGGAGGGTTCGACGATGGAGTAGCCATCCCAGAGGCCCGATGCTCAGCAACCTAGTTTTCCCTAAATTCCATCGACTTAACCGCTTCAGTAATTAGAGTCATCCCCTTAGTCAGAACCTCACCTTCAAAGATCGCATCACCAGCAGCAGAGCCTTCCTGGTCATTCTCATCTTGGATTGACGGAGAGCCCTGAGCAACCGAATGAGTCACAGGCTTCTGAGTCAGTTTCTTCTTCTTCGCCATGGAAGAGAGAGAAATGAGTCACAGCCTTTTTATTAACGAGATCTTCTCATATTTATGTTATAAGCTATGTTGTCAATTATATTATGAATTATATTAGGAATTAAGTTATGAATTTTGAAATAAGCTTTGTGTTGTCGGTATTTTCATTCAGTTACACGTTGCATGCATTAAGAGTAATAAGTCCTCACGGATGTAGACAAAGCCTCTTAGGGCTCGGCTTGAGATCCCCAGAAGGAAATTCTTGCCTTTTATCCCTTGATCACCACCTCCGGGGAAGTATGTCATCGAGGAAGGCTACTTCTCGAGAGCCACATTTAGAATGTCCTCTCCAAATCTCATCTCATACAATCAAGTCATTAAGACCTATGAGATTCCTCCTCTGGGCCTGGAGTAGAGTGCCAAGTGTTGAGCACAGTGGCCTTGGACCACAACTAGTCCTCTAACATTTACTGCTTCACAAATCATGGTGTCGAGTCTGTACAAACGACAAGAAGGATGTCTCAGGCCGTTGCCTGACTTGGGAAAATGTGCAACTACCCCCTGACACTGTTAGGGACATGGTGCCCCAAAAATTATTTGGTTGAAACCTCATAATTGGGCCTATTGTGATACGCCTAGGCCCCACCAACGTATTAACTGATGGAATGTATTACTTATTGTTCATTTAATGCTCCATTAAGGGAGAATAATTGTAATTACTCCTCATTGAAGAATTAATTGCCCTCAACCATCTATAAATAGGGCTAGGGCACACATTGTAAATGATTAAAGACTTTGTATTCGGAGCATTGCCAAAACGCTGTTTGAAACTCCATAGAAGCTTGAGACCCCCAAGCTTCTCTCATCCTAATACAAGTATCTTGTGGACTAGGGTTAATTAATAACCTGAACCACATAAATCCTTTTGTCTCATTCATTAATTATTTGAGGTTTATTTTAACTAGTTGTAAGTGAAAAAGCTAGTCTACATTTTGATAATTTCATTGAGAGCTTGAAGAAAGCTGTAACGCCCTGGTTACCCCAGAACAGTTATGGTGAACGGTGAACCGGAAATTTGACCCGCTACCCGAGTCCTTTGGTTAAAAACGTGTTCTAAGTGTTATTAACAGGTTAAGGTGAAAAACCAATAAAAAGGAAAGGATATATTTCGCTAAGTAAATAAACTGCTCATGAGCCTATTAAAACATTTACAAGTTATTTATAACTCAAAATGGCCACTACTATTTCAAATTTACAACCCTGCCGGCCTAAGCGGCAAAAATAGGGTAAACCCCCTAGTTCCTCTGAGAACTCCTTGGCCATGGTGGTCAAGCGGCCGCATATGTACACATCACCACCTAAGCTCTCCACTCAAGGCTCGGTGAGCTTTCCTTTCCCTTTACCTGCACCACATAGCACCCGTGAGCCAAGGCCCAGCAAAAAAACACAATATAGCATGATATAATATCAACAATGATCATAATAATCATTCAGGACTATCAGTCCAAAACAGATAGGTGACAGTTGCAAAAGTCACTAGATTGGGAATAGCTCCCTTCAGCCTTGTGACGTTAGGGTCACCGGGGCTTAACAGGTAAGTGAACCTTTCATTAGCTTAACCAGGATAGGTGCAAGGTGACTGGCCACCTACATAACCTTTCTCATGACCATAGAGTCATAACCCTGGAACATCGTTCCCTAGCCATGTGACAAGAAATCACCTGGGCCTTATGCCCTAGCTCTCAGTAACTAGTCTTAGACTAGCCAAGCGCTTATAAGTTCATCGACCTTAGGGTCGATCCAGCGTTAATGCCTTAGAGCCATTCAATGCTGATATCGATTAGATCTAATCTTCATTTAGCTCGGCGTTCATGACGCTATGCCATTTCTGACTCTTAGGTCAGTGTCCCTGACTAGTCAGTGCCATATACAAGTAATCAACATTCACTAGAATTTAATATGCAATCCATGTCCACATTTATCAATCAACATGCCTCAATAAAAATCACGCATGTCATATATACACAGGGTGCAGTTTTCTTACCTCAGGTTCGAGCGAGAAATATTATAAGAACAGCTCCTGAGAACGATCGATCTTTTGGTTCCTTAGCGGTTACCTAATCACAAACAATTATAACCTCCATTAATGAGAATCCACAATAATATGGTCTTAACCTAAGCACCACTCTCAGGACCTTAAAACATGCCCACACGGTGAGTAGATTCGATCCCAGGCCTTAAGGATTGAAACCCCAAGTAAAAACCCTTAAAACACCCAAAATGAGACTTTGAAGGAACAAAGTAGCGCTACAGCGCTGACCCCTAGCGCCCCATCACTATTCTCAGAACCCCCAACACGCCCAAATGCCCCCTGAGTAGCGATGTAGCGCCCTAAGGTGAGTGCTATAGCGCTACCTCCAGACCTGGAACCCCCTGAAACCTCCTTCTTCATCTCCTTCGATTCTAACCTGTTTCCACTGCTTCCAAATCCCATTTTTGGTGCCAAATGAACCCACAAACCATCCCAACATACCCCAAACATCACAACCATAGGAACCCTAGCCAAAACTCCCAACAAAACCAAGATCTCAACCTAGAAATCACAACTGCAAAACAGGACTAAAAAAGGACAAACCAGGGAATTCAATGGTTAGAAACTTACCCAAAGCTCAGCTTATGATGCCCTTCAATGGAGGAACACACTCCCAAACTCCCAAGGCTTACTTCCCATGCTTGAATCCTCAAGAATGGTTCAAAAATCTCAAAGGAAACTAAAGGAGAAATAGATACGAGAAGGCTCTTGAATATACTCTGTTTTTCTACCTCTTTCTCAGCCAAAAATGGTTATATCTATCCTAGGGGTGAAATGACCATTATACCCCTAGGTCAATTTAAAGTTTCTAAAGGCTCCCAAGGGAAAATTTGGTATTTTCCACCTATCTCGTTAATCATAATTAACGCTCACCAATTCCCGCTATTCTCAATAATCTCAAACACCAATAATTTATATCCAGTTACCCGATAATTCCCGGTAACACTCTAATCATTAAAATCACCCCGAGACTCATCCCGAGCCCCGAACTTAAACCTGTTGTGACTAGACTGCTAATCAATATTCCAAGATCGTCTCATGCTGAATAGCTCGAACAAACCAACATTATAATGTGGTCTCAACATATATCACCGACATGCATACAAATATACAATTATACCCTTAACGGGCAAAATTACCATCACACCCCAGTAATTAAAATGTGGACCCACATGCATGCATTTAACATCATATTATAATATAATTCACATATACATGCATATTATCATTTAATGGCATAATTAAAAATGTATGGCCCTCCCGGCCTACTAGTTCTGCCATTAAACCACATTGGAGAATTCGGGGCATTACAAAAGCTTCGAGTCACATCCATGGTGAACACCTGATGCAACGTTGCTTGAGAACTTTCTCCTTCCACTGCCACCATGGGAGGAGAATGAAGTCGAGCACTACCTCCAACAGTTGATCCAGAGGTTGCCCAAGACAACGACTATGATGAGAATGATGGTTATGATGGTGAAGATGGAGCGAATACTATGAGAGTGAATACTCTCAATCATTTCACGCGGAGAAGCCACTGGAAGTGGTGGCCCTCAATAGGGTAGTATGTTCGCCTTACAGGAGGTTCTTAATGCCATGAAGGCTACTTTAGCTACTCAAGGGTTGCAAATGGACCCTCATGGGGAAGTACCACCTAGGCAACCAACTGGTATGCCACCTGCGCACCCAACTGGAGTGCCACTTGTCAAACCAGCAGACGTGCCTCTCGAGCACCCTACTTCCATGGCACAAGAGGAGCCAGCTAGCTTGCCACCTATGCACCTAGTTGTAGCTCCACTCATGCCTCAAGCTCGTGGGATGGAGAAGGTTGAGCCTAGCCTTCCCATAAGAGAAACCATACTCGTCGAGCTTCCGAGCCCATCGACGTTTTGGGAATGGCCAACTTTCCTAAAGCTCAAGGGGTCCAAGGGAACCAGCAGGCCAACAACGTCCATGCAGCCCATGGCATTCCATCAAGCCGCGACAAAACCCATCAGGCCTAGAGGAGGAATCCCCTAAATATTTCACTAGTCCCGGGGAAACCCTGGGTGTCGAGCGAAAAGAAGTGTAGTCAGAATAAGTAGCTCGATTAACAATGACTAAATTAACTTAGAAGGGGAAACATAAGTTGGATTCACCGAGGATGTCTATCACCGAGAACCGAAGCTAGACCTGCGAGTTAAGTTGAATGCTTGCAGGGATATAGGAACTCCCAAGGACCTCCCCGAGAGACAACCACAACCACGATTGGACCTCCAAGACAATCTTAATGCTCGGAGGTGAGAAGCTATGCCTGACTAGAGGGCATATTCGGCACGAAGTTCCAATCATGATCTTGTCCGTGTAGAATTGGAAAGTTTAAAAAATATCATGTTAAGGATGGCTCGGAAGCAAGGACAAGACTCCAACTCAGAGGATGAAGAAAGGGAGTTGTGTGCCCCATAAATTTTTGAAGCCCTATTACCTTAAGGCTTTAAGATGCTAGACCTCACTCCCTAAAATGGAGCCACGAACCCCTTTGACCATCTATCAAAGTTTAATACATTGATGTCAGTACACCGCGTCTCCAAAGATGCAAGATGCCATGTCTTCTCGTTAACCTTGATGAGGCCTACAGATGAATGGTTCAAGAAGCACCGGCCCGAATCAATCAAATCTCGACACCAACTCTCTATTGCCTTCTGAAGACAATTTATAGTTGCTCGGATGGCATACTTGGAGGTCAATGCTTTGGTAAACATTAAGAAAGGCCTTTGGAGTTCCGTAAAGCGTACATAAAGTGATTTAAGGAGGAGGCTGCAAGAACCAAGAAGGTCGACAATGGCCAGCAGTTGATGGCATTACAAGCTGGCATCCGACCAAGATCTCTGATTTGGGATGACCTACAGAGCCATGGATGACATAGGCTCGATGACTTTATTATTTCGGGCCAAAGAATACAAACATGGGGAAGATGCCCAAATCAGAGTTGTAACGCCTTAGATAGCTAAGATCATTACACCGTGTATTTTAAATAGTGTTAGGAATGCTAATCGAGTCATTTGGCCATAAACTTCCAACTAAACATGATTAACGACTTAGGGTTAAAAAATTTGGACGAAAGGAATAGTCTTTTCATTAAAACGTTAATTGCATACATGGGATCCCAAAACAAATGTTTACAAGGTCGTTTACAGTTTCAAAATGGTAATTACAAAACAGCCGACCTAAGTGGCAAAATAGGGTTTGACCCTAGTTCCTATGAGAAACACCAACCATGGTGGTCGGGCAGCCGCATATGTACACATCGCCACTGAAGCTCTCTAACTCATGGCTGGTCTAACTTCTGTTTCCCCTAACCTGCACCACATAGCACCCATGGGCCAAGGTTCAGCAAGAAAACTTAATCATGCTCATAAGAAGTTAATAACATATTACAGAATCATAATAAGCATGCCTAGCAGTAATAACCCTACTTGTGCATGCATTCTATTCAGATAAGTGACTAATAAGTCATACTACGGGCCTGTTGCCTTAATTACATGATCATAGAGTCACCCCGGGGCCACTATCCTAAATAAATGATTAATAATTCATACTGAAGCCTATTTCCCTAGGATATTGGACTATAGAGTCACCCCGGGGCCCACTACCTTATCATCTATATAACCAGCCTTAGAGCTGGACCAGCGCACCTAGCGCTTTAGATTTCCAACGACCATAGGGTTGGTCAAGCGTATAATATGCTCCTTATTAGGCCTAACCATAATGACCAGCGCTTAGCGCGCTATTTCGGCCCTTGACTTATAAGTCAATGCTTTTCAATCATATAATGCAAATAAGCATTCACCATTTCACAATTATCCAAATACAGATCATTCAAGCATGGTTAATCAAACAATTGCAGGCATAATCATTATCATGCACATTTACATTGGCTCGAGCCCTAATCAGAACTATATTTAACAACCAAGCCAAGCCCTAGTCACTTACATCACGTATTGGTTGCGGTTTTCTTACCTTTGGTCCAAGCATGAGTTAATTAACAACGACCCCCGAGCACGATCCTATCCCGAGATTACCTGTACCCTAGTCACAACTATAATAAATGATATTTATCAATATCGAGTAAATGAAGGCTTCTGGACCGAGTTCCAGCCTCCAGGACCTCAAATTCTACTAAACCGGGTAGTAGAATCCTTCCTGAGCACTTAGGTTTGAACTCCCACCACCCAACCTATTTTGGATAATTCTCCCAATTCGCGTTGCGGCTCCCCCTGACATGTAACAACTGCCTCAAGTTAGAGAGCCCCCACACCTTAATCTCAGGAAAGCGCGTCGTGGCGCACCTCTGAAGGGTCGCGACACTACTACGGGATTGTGAGAGCCACCTAGGCTCTGGGTTCGCATTGGTCGTGGCACCCCAAGAATAGGGTCGCGGCAAGACCCCACGAACCCACTTTTTCCATGCTTTTCTCCAAACCAATTTCTTTCTAATCCACCCCAAGGAAGACCCAAAGCCACAATTGAGTATTAAAACATCATCAACACATTATCACCATGAAAACCCAACCTTAAACCCAACCAAACCTCCACCAAAACTCAAAATCATCACCTTGAGCCTCAAAACTCAAGAACACTCAATTGTGAATTAGGACCTCCTAGCTGTAGTTGATCCAATTCTAGCCTCAAGCCTTCAAGCTTCCGGGCCTTAAACTCCACTAATCATCCTCAAAAATCCAAGCCAACATAGAGAGAGGGAGAGAGAATGTAGAGGAAAGACAAGGAGAGAGCTGAGAGTGTTTCTTGGTTCTACTTGGTTCTGAATTAGCTGAGTATATCTCTCCCTTAGGAAAGTAATGACTAAAATACCCCTTGCCCTTTAGCTTACTCTCTAATGCCCTCAATGGCAAAACCATCTAATCTCAATTAACGCCTCATAATTTATCGTTCATTCCAATATCTTAAAATAATTACCAAATAATTTCCCATTACCCGATAAATTCCGATAATGCCCTAAATTACCAAAATATGCCTAGGCTCGCCTTGAGTCGGGTAATTGATTCTGTTATGACTAAACCGCTAACTTGCTCCCTAGCATCATCTCGTGCCGAACAACTCAAATATATCCACATAATAATGTGGTCTCAATCATATAACACATATATACTCAAATATCCCCTTTAGAAAAATGCCCTTCTAATAAGAAACGGGCCCACATGCATGCAAATACAGTCATATTATAATATAACTCACATAATTCATATAATCATGCATATCATCACATAATAATGCAATCAAATCAATTATTGTTCTCCTGACCCCTAATCAAGGCTCTAAGCCTTATTAGGGTATTTGGGACGTTACGAGAGCCTTTGGATGACAAATTTCCTTCCCAGCACCTACAGTCCCAGCTAGGATAGCTTTAGGTCCCTAGTTCTTGCCATACACTCCAGCACAGACGAGTATTATGAGTGCCCCATAGTAAAGTCTGTTTGTCCCCCAAGCTTGTTATAGTGCCGCCCCCACCAGACATGGAGTAGCTCCCGCTGGATTCAGGGTTTATTAGCCTGGTTTCAGTGCTAGAACTGTGGTTCCCACCCAGTGAACAGCTCCTAGCAAGGGCCCCAGCGGAAGCAAGTATGGGGGCAAGGGCAATAACAAGAAGTCCAAGAGAACGGACGCTCCCAAGGAGAGTTACACTCCTCAATACTCCAGTACAACAACTTGGTGGATACTCGGGAGAACATTTTTATTTCCAGGGAGCAAAAATTCCACTACCAGAGGCCCTAGCCCATTTAGAGGGACAGGGAGCGAAGGGACACTTTGATGTTCTGCAATATTTCACAATGACGTTGGACACCAGACCAACGAGGGCAAACAACTTCGAGAGGAGATTGAAATTCTCATCAAGTTAGGGCACCTACACCAGTATGCTAGGGCTATAGTATGCCCTACCCAGGCTCCGACCATAACTCAGCCTCCTCCACAGCAGGTAGCACCTCCATAGGCCCAAGGCCAAGTACCAGTTACTCTGTATCAAATATGCCATGTACGAAAGAGTAGGGAATATCTCTAGGGGACCCCACTTGGGGGCCACATCAAGGGGCTTTCATAATCGATATGCGCATGCCCTAAACCATGATGATGAAATACTGGCACTGGCCCAGCTCTCGGCACAGATGCTTAAAATGACGAACCAGATCATAGCGTTCTCCAAAGATGATGCTCGGAGAGTGCACTTTCTCCACCATGATCTGTTGCTAATCGAGAGCCAAATTTCCAACAAGGTAGTAGCTCAGATCTTGGTGGACAACGAGAGTTCAGGCTGACTACAAGCGACCTCTCCCCATGCACCTCGACGCTTTGTGGGTTCTTGGGTGAAGGTTTGTGTAACGCCCTGGATAGCCAAGACCGTTACACTGTGTGTTTATAAAGGTGCAAAACTTGCTAATCAAGTCATTTAATCAAAATGTGTTACCAAAACTAAAGTTGAACTAGGGTTAAAAGATTTTGGTCACAAAAGCTGCATTTCTTACAAATAAACAGTTTCCGCTTACAAGGGATCCCAAAAGTAATAAGTTAAAGATTGTTTACAAAAGATTTAAAATTTAAATACAATGATTAGCCACTCTAAGACAAAATGGATGTTTAAGCATTTTCGTCCTGTTCCACCCCTCGGCCGAACAACTGACTATGTACATTCAACCCCGCAGCTCTCCACCTCAGGATTGGTCCAACTTGCCTTTGCCTTTACCTGCACCACGTAGCACCCATGACCAAGGCCCAGCAAGAAAACACAATAACCAAGCACAGTCAATCAACAGACAATCATATATCTCATACTGCATAAGCATGTACTCAATAGTTCAAGCATTCATGTTAATCAAGTATTCAGCATACCAAGTATATCATTCCATATCAATAATCAATCCACACATGATAACCAGGGTTAACGCCCTTAGGCCGCACCCTCTGTTTATCCCACTAACTCCGGCCCGCTTCAACCGAGCTTAGTGAATATTAAGCTATCCTCGGCAACCAGTGGCCGAACCGCGCCCTGTGCGCAAATATAAATTACGGCACCCTTAGGCCGTTTATCACATGTCCCATAGAATAATACCATCTATGACATCATACAAATATAAGGATCTCTTAGTTCCATCACAAACATATAACCGGGTGCAGTTTTCTTACCTTTAGATTTGCTAGCTTTGTTCGTTTTAGTCCTCAAGTACGATCCCCCTTGAGCCCTAGCGCGCACTTAGTCACAACCATAGATCAGAATCATCACCAGACTTCAAGTCCAAAACCTAGCCTCGGGACCAATCCCGAGCCCTAGGGAAGCTCTAATTCCACCAAACGGGGAGGTGGAATCAAACCCCGAACCCTCGGCCAAAAACCCTTGAAATTAACCCAAAAACCCCTTTCTGGAAACAGGGTAGCGCTACAGTGCACTTTGGAGGGCGCTACAACGCTACAAATAGAGCCCAAAAACATCCCAGAGAATATGGCCTAGCGCTACAGCGCCTTAAGGCTAGCGCTGTAGTGCTAATCACAAACAACAAACTGCAATTTTTTCTTCCTTCAATTTTCCCTGAGCCAAACTTGACCGAAACTCTTCCAAACTTCAACCAAACCTAAGAACAAGCCTATCAACATCCTCCACTCATCCCAAACATCCCAACCACACAAAACTCAATCACATGCACTCCAAATTACAAAATTCACCATGGCTAAAACTTAAGCTCAAAAGCTCAACAAAACAGCCATTGAAACCACAGAACTTAAACTAGAATTCCTTACCTTTGCTGGATGAGCTTAGCTTAGGTTGTCCTCCTCAAAAGCTTGGCCTTCACCTCCTCTAAGCTCAGCTTTAAATTTCCCTAGAATTCCCCATCATAACCCAGCTCAAAATCCATAACAATACCAAGAGCTAAAAACTGAAAACTACCTTAAACCTTATGTTGCGTAAATTTAAGCAATTAAAATGTGCAAGTATACACATTCGGCAACGAGTAATATAGTAGTAAGTGAGTATCGTCTCCACAGGGATTTCAAATTAAGCAAATGCAAAACTAACTAAATAACAATTTAAAAGTAAAAGAAAAAGGAATTATGAGAATGAATGTAATATGGATCTGAAATTCAATGGTTGCAATTAATTTTAATTAAAATATAGCTAAGATGTCAGCAAAATTTAATTCGAGAAAAGTGTCTATGGACTAATGGATCTGAATGGCTATTTACCCCTATGTTGATCTGCCCAGTTGTTATAGCAATCGTTCAGCAATTATGCACAGAGTTAACAGATTTCTAAATAAGGATTTTTCCAAAACCCACTGAGGTAATTCCACAACGTAATTCAATACATTCCTATATTAAACCAGGTTGTAAAACATGCAATTACACACCAAATCTCAGGTTATACAAGGTAGCAAAATATTCCTATTTCACTCACTAAGAACTACCTAAACATGGTATTCCTCTTGCATCATTCAAGTTAACTCCACTAGATAGATTCTTCCCAAAATCAGATCTAGCTAATTAAATTGTTAGTCATGGCCAGTAATTAACAATCATTTAACATTCATCTCACTTGAATGAACAAAGGCAAATTACTAAACTCATGCATTTCATTAATAAATCATAACATAGGGTTCATAGCCATCCAAATCTCAAAATGATTAGTTCATGTCTAAACTGAAAATTACAATCCCATGTAAAAATAGTTCATCCATGGTAACAACAGTTCACAGATTAATCAAAATAAGAGTATACACTACAAAAGAAGGAATGTAGAAGAAAGAGAGAGTAGTAAAGTCTTGTGCTAAAACCCTCTTCCTTCCTAGCCGTGAGCTTCTTTGATCTTTCCCTTCTATGTATCTCTCTGTTTTTTCTCTCTTTTTTCTCTGTACTCTTCTTGCTGAAAAAATTTATATTCCTAACGTACTGTGTCCTCCCCCTTCTATTTCAGCTGTCCTCCTCTCTTGGGGTACTTTCCTTTTCACCTTACCTTAATTAGAAACCCATTTCCATCTTTGGTCCATTACTCCTTGCCACCTCAGCCAGCTGACTTAATTCTTTAAATGGGTGCCACATAGGCGCTGAAATCAGTAAATAACTGCAGCTGGCTTTTGTCCACGTCAGTCTTCATTTTCCAGATTTGCTAACATTTTGGCCTACAGCATTCGAGCAGCAATTCCAACTTTCTGTCCCCTTTTTCTTTTGATTCCCTTGGCGAGTTTAAGGTTCCTTTCCTAGATAACAAAACACACATATTTACATAAATATTTAAAATTACTACCAACAAATCACAAGACTCTTGAATTGACACACTAATTAGAAAATAAAGGTAAAAACTAAACAAACTTACAATTAACAACACCCTCATTACTCTTTTCACCCAAAATTCAAGTTCAAAGTTAATAAAAATAACTCTAAATCATAGAGTTATCACCTTACCTCAAAAGAATGGATTGCTCTTGCTAAATCCTTGCCAATTCTTCAAGCCAGACTAAGGACTTTAGCCTCAAGCTTTTACTCTGGCTTTCCCTGAGTTTCTGCTCCAAAAGACCTCAAGAATTGATGGAGAAAAGCCTAAACCAATGGAGAAAAAAATAGCTTTCCAATTTCCCTTTTCTTTTCTTCCTTTTCTTTCTTTCAGAATTCCAGCCCTTTCTACATATTCCACTAAGTATAAAACCTTAATAATACCTATCCTTTATAAGCCAAATGACCACAATACCATCCCATGATTTCCTAAGCCTTTTAATCCACCTAAGGGCATTTTGGTCATTTCACCCAATTCCCGCTAATTCCTCGAGTGTCTCTAATATTTTCCACTTACTTCCCGACACCTAACAAATCCCCAATTATTCTCCAATATCAAAATAGACTCCAATATATTCTCTAAATTCCCATTTATACCCCCAGGCTCGCCCCGAGCCGGGCATAAATCCCCGCCGTGACTTTTTCGCTAAACTGCTCACTAGGATCATCTCGAATCACAGATTACAAATATATCCACATAATAATGTGGTCTCGACAATTTATCACATATATATACAGTTATGCCCTCAACGGGCCAAAATTACGATTATGCCCTTCTAACCTAATCAGGGCCTACATGCATACTAATACACATAGTCATGCATCTCAGATATTCAAATAGTCATATAACATACTTTTTAATCATTAAATCACACATATAATCCACTTATGCCCTTCTGGCACACTAATCAAGGCCCTTGAGCCTTATTATTAGATTTGGGTCGTTACAACTATCCCCTCCTAATGGGAATTTTGTCCTCGAAATTTACCTGAATAACTCAGGATATTGATCCCGCATCGCTGTCTCAAGCTCCCTGGTCACCTCCTTGACCTTTCTATTCCTCCACAATACTTTAACAAGAGGAATCGACAACTCATGATGCGTGAGGTCCCATCCGCATCACCACGGCATCGCTCGGACGCGCCTAGGCACGAGGCACAGCCTCGCTCGGCCACGCCCCAGGCGTGCGGCCCGCCTCGCGTGCGCGCATCACCATGGCCTCGCTCGGCCATGCCCCAGGCGTGCGGCCCGCCTTGCGCGCGCGTCACCACGACCTCGCTCGGCCATGCCCCAGGCGCACGGCCCGCCTCGCGCGCGCGTCACCACGACCTCGCTCGGCCATGCCCCAGGCGCACAGCCCGCCTCGCGCGCGCGTCTTCACGGCCTCGCTCGGCCACGCCCCAGGTGCGCGGCCCGCCTCGTGCGCGCACCACCACGGCCTCGCTCAGCCATGCCCCAGGCGTGCGGCCCGCCTCGCGTGCGCGCATCATCACGGCCTCGCTCGGACGCACCTAGGCCCGAGGCCCCTACCTCCATCTCGGCATCTAGGGGGGAGCCTGTATAACCCGCGAGGCCATGGCTCGGCCATGCCTAGGCCAAGCGCACCATCTCGCGTCCAACGTCTTGGAGCGCCCCGCAACCTCGCGGGGGGCATCTCGTGGAAGCCTCTCCCACGATCTACGCCTATATGGCGACCTCGGTCCAATGGGTCTCATCCCGAGGCCTTGCTTGTATGATGCCAGTCTTCAAGGTGACCCACAAGAGACAAAAAGAGTACGAACAAGGTACCTCTAAAGGGGTACGCACATGCCTGCTAGGATCAGGGGACAGGTCTGACACCTGTGCCCGACAAGTAGTGGCGGTTGAGAGTAGTACGAGGAACGGCAATGCCACCACCACGTCTCTGACACCCGTACAAGGCAAGTAGTGGAGCCATGACCGGGTGCAAAAGCTGAGGTGCTCCCACGAACTCTGACCATGTACCAAAGCCAACACCACTACCCCTGGAACCACTCTTCTGATAGAGTACTTATGTACCACTTGGTCTCCTGGACCACCATGTATCCAAGGCCATTAGAGCCTGCTATAAAAAGAACCTCTCTCCCACATGGGAGTGGGTTGGAAAATTTACTGTAGCAAGTGTTTGAGAGTGAATGAAAGATTGATTTCTCCATTGTTGTTCTGTCATTGTTCTTGAGTTATTACTTAAATTTCTACAACTTTTTTATTGACTATCTTTACTTGATAATCTTTTCCAACTCAACTTAGTTGACAAGTTCTCACCGTCAACAACAACCTAAACCCAATCTCGATGCATCGCAATAGACCACAAACTTCCCTTCCCCCGAAGGAAGACTCAACACAGGCAGAGAAATAAGTCGTCGCTTCAGCTCTTGGAAACTATCTTCACACTTTTCCGACCAGATAAACTTCAAATTCTTTCATATCAATTCTATCATCGGTGCCGCTATCTTCGAGAAGCCCTTGACAAACCGTCTATAATAACCCGCTAGACCAAGGGAACTCCGCACCTCCGAGGCGTTCCTTGGCCTCGGCCAATCCCTAACTGCCTCCACCTTAGATGGATCCACCTTAATCCTATATGCACCCACGATATGTCCAAGGAATGTCACTTCTGGTAGCCAAAATTCGCATTTCTTGAACTTGGCATACAAGTGATGCTCCCTCAGTCTCTGAAGAACCTATCCAAGATGAATCTCGTGCTCTGCCTCTGAACTAGAGTACACTAAGATGTCATTGATGAAGACAATAACGAACTGATCTAGAAAGTTGTTGAACACCCTGTTCATTAAATCCATGAAGGCTGCTAGGGCATTGGTCAAACCAAAACACATGACCAGAAACTCATAGTGCCCATACCTCGTTCGGAAGGTCATCTTCGGTATGTCCTCATCCTTGATCCTCAGCTGGTGATAACCAGATCGAAGATCAATTTTTGAGAACACCGTCTTACCCTGCAGCTGATCGAACAAGTCGTCAATCCTTGGTAGGGGGTACTTATTCTTGATAGTCAACCTGTTCAATTCCCTGTAGTCTATGCACATTCTCAAAGTCCCATCCTTCTTCTTCACAAATAAGACTGGAGCACCCCACGGCGAGTAACTAGGCCTGATGAACCCCAAATCCAGAAGCTCTTGCAACTGTATCTTCAATTCTTTCAGTTCGACTGGTGCCATCCTATATGGTGCCCTCGACACTGGCTCTATCCCCGGTGCCAACTCGATGACAAACTGAATCTCTCTACGTGGTGGCAATCCAGGCAAGTCCTCATGAAACACATCTAAGAACTCGCAAACCAATCTGGTCTCCTCCGGTCCTACTGGTGAAACCCTAGTGGTATCCACCACACTAGCCAGAAAACCTATACACCATCCTTGTAGCAGATCTCTGGTTCTCAGTGCTGATATCCTGGGTACGCAGGGTCCATGCACTGCTCCCACAAAAACAAAGGGATCCTCGCCCTCTGGCTCAAAGATCACCATCTTCTTCCTGCAGTCAATAGTGGCTCCATATCTAACCAGCCAATCCATACCCAAGATCATATCAAAGTCCTCCATACTCAATTCAATCAAATCTACTGACAACTCTCTACCATCAACTATCACTAGCAGTGCTCTAATCCACCTCCTAGACACTACCAGTTCCTCTGTAGGAAAAATAGTCCCAAACCCTAAAGTACAATACTCACTAGGTCTACACAGTCTATCAATCACCTTACTAGAAACAAACGAATGTGTAGCACCAGAGTCAATCAATACAATAAAAGGAGACCCAGTGCTAGAAAGCTGACCTGTCACTACCGAGGGGCTAGCCTCGGCCTCTGCCTGCGTCAGGGTAAACACTCGAGCTAGAGTCAAGCTGTCCATCTTCCCCACATCTCCATTCTTCACTACCGAGCAATATTTCTTGAGGTGTCCCACCACCCCGCACACATAACAGGCCTTAGCCCGACATTTGCCCTAATGGCGTCTACTGCACCTCGTGCACTCCGGATAAGTCCTTCATGCATCACTACCTCCCTGACGACCACCCTAAGCACCCCGACCTCTCCTATCAGGACAAGAAGCGATCGAAGCATCAAGAGTCTTCCTCTTCAAATCACTGGGGCCTCCGCCCCACCAGAACCAGAATATAGAGGCACCGCCCTGAGGCCCTCCCGCCTCATTGCATTCTCTCTCCATATCTTATTTTCCGCTTCCTCAGCGGTAAGAGCCTTCTCTACAACCTGGGCATAAGTCGTCCCTCTAGGAACTGTTGTAATTCTCACATCTTGGGCTATCATAACATTAAGCTCTCTAATAAACCTGTTCTGCCTAGCCGCATCAGTAGGCACAAGATCTGGTGCGAATTTCACAAGTCTGTCAAATTTTAGGGCATACTCTGTAACTGTCATGCTACCCTGAACCAGCCCCACGAACTCATTTACTTTCGCTGCCCTGATGGAAACATTATAATACTTCTAACTGAATAAGTCCTTGAATCCTTCCCATGTCAAAACAGTAACATCTCTCGTTTGTGATGCCACCTCCCCCCAGATTTGGGCATCCCCCCTCAGCATATATGTGGCACAGGCCACTCTGTCATGTCCCTCTACCCTCATAAAGTCCAAAATTGTAGTAATCATGGTCATCCACTGTTCAACTTTCAGTGGATCAAGTCCTCCCTCAAAGATTGGGGGTTGTTGTTTCCTGAACCACTCATACAATGACTCCCATCTATTCCCAACCTCAACTGGCTGTGCAACAGGTACCACTGTAGGTGGCACAATAGGGGCAACATCCCTGATGGACCCTGCTGCCGTAGAATTTGGATCTGTTCGTCTTGGCTCTGTAGCCGAGCCTGCATGTCTGCCATAAGCTGCTGCCAGTTCTCAGGGACTAGCGGAGGAGTCTGGCCCTGATCATCATCTCTAGTCTCAGACTTGCCGGCTAGTCGCGTAGATTTTCTTGGACGCATAATTATCCAAGTCAATGCAATCAATGACTCGGCAATCAGACTATGATGACAGGGTAATAATCCTTCCATAATCCATCACTGGAACTCCAATCATTCACAAACAATCAAGATATAGCAATTTATCCAAATATTTACCCACATATTCATTCACATGCATAGCAATGCTGATAAGCATGCCCCTATATCATCATGCAATAGTCAAGGGCCAGGCCCAATCAGTATCTCATGCTCCCTATTAATAAAACATATATTAACAGTCATATCTCATTCAAATCATTTAAGCACATAGTCATATATACACAATTTACCAAACCCTAAGTCGAGCTTGTCTTTCGCGGCGAATGTACATGTCCAGCCAGTCTTCAGGAAACCTTAAACCTAGGACACTCTGATACCAAGTTGTAACGCCCTGGATAGCCAAGACCGTTACATTGTGTGTTTATAAAGGTGCAAGACTTGCTAATCAAGTCATTTAATCAAAACGTGTTACCAAAACTATAGTTGAACTAGGGTTAAAAGATTTTGGTCACAAAAACTGCATTTCTTACAAATAAACATTGTTTGTTTACATGGGATCCCAAAAGTACTAAGTTAAAGACTGTTTACAAAAGATTTAAAATTTAAATACAATGATTAGCCACTCTAAGGAAAAATAGACGGTTAAGCATTTTCATCCTGCTCCACCTCTTGGCCGAACAGCTGACTATGTACATTCAACCTCGCAGCTCTCCACCTCAGGATTGGTCCAACTTGCCTTTGCCTTTGCCTTTACCTGCACCACGTAGCACCCATGAGCCAAGGCCTAGCAAGAAAACACAATAACCAAGCACAGTCAATCAACAGACAATCATATATCTCATACTGCATAAGCATGTACTCAACAGTTCATACATTCATGTTAATCAAGTATACAACATACCAAGTATATCATTCCATATCAATAATTAATCCACACATGATAACCAGGGTTAATGCCCTTAGGCCGCACCCTCTATTTATCCCACTGACTCCAGCTCGCTTCAACCGAGCTTAGTGAATATTAAGCTATCCTCGGCTACCAGTGGTCGAGCCGCGCCCTGTGCGCAAATATAAATCACGGCACACTTAGGTCGTTTATCACATGTCCCATGGCACAATACCATCTATGACATCATACAAATATAGGGAGCTCTTAGTCCCATCGCAAACATATAACCGGGTGCAGTTTTCTTACCTTTAGATTTGCTAGCTTTGTTCATTTTAGTCCTCATGCACGATCCCCCTTGAGCCCTAGCGCGCACCTAGTCACAACAATAGATCAGAATCATCACCAGACTTCAAGTCCAAAACCTAGCCTCGAGACCAATCCCGAGCCCTAGGGAAGCTCTAATTCCACCAAACGGGGTGGTGGAATCAAACCCCAAACCCCTGGGCAAAAACCCTTGAAATTAATCTCAAAAACCCATTTCTGGAAACAGGGTAGCACTACAGTGCACTTTGGAGGGCGCTACAACGCTACAAATAGAGCCCAAAAACATCCCAGAGAATATGGCCTAGCGCTACAGCGCCTTAAGGCTAGCGCTGTAGCGCTAATCACAAACAACAAACTGCATTTTTTCTTCCTTCAATTTTCCCTGAGCCAAACTTGACCGAAACTCTTCCAAACTTCAACCAAACCTAAAAACAAGCCTATTAACATCCTCCACTCATCCCAAACATCCCAACCACACAAAATTCAATCACATGCACTCCAAATTACAAAATTCACCATGGCTAAACTTTAAGCTCAAAAGCTCAACAAAACAGCCACTGAAACCACAGAACTTAAACTAGAATTCCTTACCTTTGCTGGATGACCTTAGCTTAGGTTGTCCTCCTCTAAAGCTTCGCCTTCACCTCCTCTAAGCTCAGCTTTAAATTTCCCTAGAATTCCCCATCATAACCCAGCTCAAAATCCATAACGATACCAAGAGCTAAAAACTAAAAAGTACCTTAGACCTTACCTCAAAAGAATGGATTGCTCTTGCTAAATCCTTTCCAATTCTTCAAGTCAGACTAAGGACTTTAGCCTCAAGCTTTTACTCTGGCTTTCCCTGAGTTTCTGCTCCAAAAGACCTCAAGAATTGATGGAGAAAAGCCTAAACCAATGGAGAGAAAAATAGCCTTCCAATTTCCCTTTTCTTTTCTTCCTTTTCTTTCTTTCAGAATTCCTGCCCTTTCTACATATTCCACTAAGTATAAAACCTTAATAATACCTATCCTTTATAAGCCAAATGACCACAATACCCTCCCATGATTTCCTAAGCCTTTTAATCCACCTAGGGGCATTTTGGTCATTTCACCCAATTCCCGCTAATTCCTCGAGTGTCTCTAATATTTTCTGCTTACTTCCCGACACCTAACAAATCCCCAATTATTCTCCAATATCAAAATAGACTCCAATATATTCTCTAAATTCCCATTTATACCCCAGGCTCGCCTCGAGCCGGGTATAAATCCCCACCGTGACTTTTTCGCTAAACCGCTCACTAGGATCGTCTCGAATCACAAATTACAAATATATCCACATAATAATGTGGTCTCGACAATTTATCACATATATATACAGTTATGCCCTCAACGGGCCAAAATTACAATTATGCCTTTCTAACCTAATCAGGGCCTACATGCATACTAATACTCATAGTCATGCATCTCAGATATTCAAATAGTCATATAACATACTTTTTAATCATTAAATCACACATATAATCCAGTTATGCCCTCCCTGCACACTACTCAAGGCCCTTAAGCCTTATTAGTAGATTTGGGTCGTTACAGTTTGATTCCTATGGGGTAGATTAAGTTTCCCGTGACACTTAGAGAAGTGCCTCGCCACGCCTTCAAATACTCCACGTGTTGTTGGAATTAATGCCCTAAAATCATGTAAAAACATTTTATTGATTTAAATAAAAGTACAATTTTATTATATTTGAATATTCTAATTATTGTTTGAATTAATTATATAATATTATCAAGAAAATACCTTATTCATTCATGAGAATATGATCTTGCATTAGTACAAGAGTATTAAGATCATTTATAATGAAAAAAATAGTCAGTAACATATTAAAGTAAGGAATTATTAATGAATGGTTACTAGTATGGTTTACTAAGCATACATGATGCAAGTGATCTAGATTCAGATTTCTGATGTAGATAGACATCTTAGTAAATGTGTTGTATATATTAGAGATTATATATGACACGACCAATGAGAATTAATTATCTTTATAAACTTATTGTTTGACATAAAGACTTAATTCTTATCATAATAGATGATCATTTGTAGATAAGTCTAAATCTTGAATATTCTTGAACTCATGTTTGTGTTTATTGGATCTTTTGATTCACTCATTAAGGCTACTTAGAATAATGAGGCTAATGACTTTTGTTTTGGAGATTTAATATCATGAATCGTTGGGAACATGATTTACAATAATAGAATCCATACTTTCCAAATGGATCGAATATTGGTTGCCTTAATGGCTAATTCAAAAACTGAATAGTTATTGAGCTCAAATCTATAACTTGATTATAGATTAATTATTCGCTAGTGAATTAATAGTACTTAAGGATCAAGAGGTAATTAGAAGGGTAAACACAGTAATCTTGACCAGCTCTAATTAATAAAGCAATAAATGGGGGACAGAACTACATTTATTGATTATATCAATGATTGCAAGAGAAAACTCTTTAAATATAATTCTATAAATACTTAGAGTGAAATTTCATATTTATAGTGGAGTAATCATGGTATTAATAAATAAGATTACTAGAGTAAAGAGTTTAATTAAAAATCTAGTTTATTGGAGCTTCTTATTATAGGTTCATGGTCCCTAGATCACTTCTGTCCTACACTGTCAAGGGTAAGGATGTCAAAAGAAAGATTTGTAGGGAGAATGAATAAATTGAAAAGGAATTAATTTTTCAGAGGAAGGAAATAATTATGTAATATTTAGAATCAATTGATTAATTATGAATTAATTAATTATTTAACTATATAGTTTTTATTTTGAAAAAGTATATGTTAAAATAAATATTAATCATGTTTGGATTAATGTAGAGAGACTAATAATTATCTTATCTATAATAAGATATTTATTTATTTAAAACTGATATTTTAATATAAAGTTAATTTTGAAGTAACTGATATTTATTTTATGATAAATATATTATCTTAAATATTAATTAAACAAACAAATGAGAAAATTAGGGAAAACCCTAATGTGGCTCATGACATACTCATATTTAAAACTAATTTTGAATTCCAAATTTATTTGTTTATTGATTATATATATTTAATTAGTCTTTTTAAATATAATTTAAATTAAATAATTAAATAGGTTATAACACATCATTTTTATTTTAAATAAAATAAAGATTAATTAATTAAGTTATTTATCTTTATAAAACTAAAAGAAGCGATACTTTTAAGAAGAATAAGCAAAATAAGTGATTAACTTGTTTTTAGAAGTTTTGACTGTGAGACTCTCTCTCAAAAAGAAATGATATAATATCCCTAAACCTGAAATTCTATACACAACATCCTCTCTCTAATCAAACCTCTCTAGATCTCATATTTTGACTACATCTAGAGATTTCTAAATCAATCTTTTGAATCCTATGTGCCCACACACGTCCTTGTGTGTTTGAGGTTTTTTTTTTTTGGAAGATTAAGGTGCAAGCTTTCAGAATAAAGATAGGAAGATTGTTGATGTAACGTCCTGTGTTTTCGGGTACCTTTAAACGACTCGGGTCGGGATTTTTTTCCCCGGGTTAAGAAAATTATTTTTAATAATATTATATTTTGTTTGGAAGTATTCCATGAGTTATTGCTAGCCAAAATAGGAATTTTGTGATTTTAAAAGTCAAGATATGACTTTCGGTCCTGGACCGACACAAAAACCTTGATCAGGTAAAAATCTCGAAAAATAAAATGAAAAGCTATGGAAAATATATTTTGGGCATAAAATACATTCATAAAAATTAAAGTTTGGTCAAAAATATTAAGACTAAGAGAAAATGGAAATTTTAGGCCATTTTGTGTTAAATGCTTAATTTTACCGAAATTGAGAATTTTATTTCCATGAATGGATCTTAGGTTAAATTTTATTGTGTGATTAATTAAATTAAATGTGAGAGACATTTAATTTAATTAATTAAAGTTAAGTTTGGTGATTAAAACCTAATAAGAGTGAAAAATGTGTAGAAAGTCAAATTGAGTTTTTCTTCTTAATATATATATATATAACATAGATAACATGAAATGGTGGCCGGCCATGTGACTTATTTAAAGGTGTGAACAAAAAAAAATTGACTTTAAATCCCATTTATTTAAAAGTTTGGGATAATGTCAAGTGGGCAAGTAGGTAGTAAAGCACTTAAGTGTTTTTAGGAATTTTAGAGTGTGATAAACTCTTCTAACCCTCCCCAACCGACCACACCACTCTCTCTCATTCACTCATCTGATTTTTGAAGACTCTCTCAAGTGTTCTCTCTATTTTCAACCCCAAGAACTCCAAGGAAACTTGGAAGCTAAGTCTTGCTCTATGAAAGATTTTTTTCCCTAAGCTAACGTTTCATTAATCAAGACTTTTGTCAAGTTTTAATCATAGAGTTTCAAATAGCTAATTGACTATGTTGTTGGGGGGAAGTTGGTTAGGGTTTTTGAAAGGTTTTGAAGGAGCCAAAGCTAGTAGGAAAATCCACACCTTAAGCAAGAACACCAAAGAGGTAAGAAGTTTACTTTTTATGATTTTGTTGTAGGATTTTTAGTTTTAAGCATTATTTTGTATATTTAATGCTTAAATTTTCTTAGTGATGTAATAAGGTTATGGTAGTTGTTTTATAATTTTTATGATGCTTGTGTATTGATTTTTTAAAATAGGAACCAAAACCCCCAAGGGTTTTGTAGGAAACCCTAAAACAAAACATGTTTTGAGCTGTGACTTCCAAGGGGTCAAGCAGCCACTGTATATTGATTTTTGTAAAATTAAATTGTACTGTGATGTTGTTGAGATTGAGTGCATAAAATTGAGCTTTTGAAACACTCAAAAATGTTTAGAAATAAGTAAGTTATGCTATTTCAAAGTTTAGGTAAAAAACTGTTTTTTCGTATTCTTATTTTTGGAACCAAGTTTGGAAAACTACTGTATAGGGCAAATGAACCCAATTTTTTCTACAATTTTGTGGACATATTGTTAGCATAACCTAGTATTCCACTGTAAAATTTGGTAAGAAAATATTGAATGGTTTGAAAGTTATTAAATGTCAAAGTTTGGAAAAAATAAGGACTTGAAAATAAGGTCATTTTTACCTCATTATTGGAAAATAATTTCACCAATAAAAAAATGCTCATTTTGACCTAAGATTTTACAAAGACCTAAATGGCATACCAAAAATAGAATTGGGAAATTTTGGTAACAATTGGGTAAGTCAATTTCAAGTTATGAACTAACGAAGTATTTAGTTAAAAATGTGAAAAATAGGTTTTTCACATTTTGTGTAAAAATGAGATTTTTGAACTTAAGGTAAAAAGTAAAAATTTTCTTATTTCAAGCTATAAATTGGTAAGTCTTGAAAACATATTTTCACTAAAATTACCACTTTGAGTTTAGTGTGAATTATTTTTATTAAAGAATTTTTATTTTTTTTAAATAAAAGATTTAATTTGTTAATAGTTAATAAATTAAAAGAGGGTTTAAAACCCTATATTTTGAGAAAATAATTAAATGAATTATTTTTCTAGTAAGTAAAATTGATTAATTGATTTTGGAAAATTAACTAGTCAAGATGGGAAATTTTTAACGGTTTTCCTAATTAAGACAAATTAGGAAATTTTCTTAAAACGATTTTTAGAGATTAAAACCTTAAGAAAAATAAAAGGGAAAAATTAAGAGTTTATTTTCTTTAAAAATAATTAAGGAATTTATTAGTATTTTCTGGATATAATACTGGCTAAAATCTTACATATTTTAACCGACTTGTCGAAGTGCGGGTTAATAGTGATACCTTGAAAGAATAAGATTTTTAGCGGATTGTGGGAAAATACCATTGTGATACCCGAGCCTAGGTATCGAGACCTTAGGATAGGTCTCACCGAGTCTTACAGTGTAGTCTCAAATATTTTTTTATGAATTTCCTTAATGGGTTTAAAACCAAATAAGGATCATAAATCCTTACAAATGATTTTGAAAATGACCAAACTGCCCAAAATAATAATAATGTATTATGTGCCATAATTAATACGAGTATAATGTATGGATAACTACAGTATTGGCTAAGCATAACTGGACTGAACATTGGAGGGTGAAAACCTGCTGAGCGCTAAGGACTCCAAGTAAGTCAACTTATATTGTATGGCTGCAACATGAAACGATTATTGTCTTGTATGTTAGTATAGGGATACATGCACATATATAGATTGTCGTAGAAAGTTGCTTAGAGACGTTAGTCTAGTGAGTGTTGATTTAGAAAATATGAACGGTAGATATCCTTCATATCCTAGACGGCTGATCCCCGTCACACTGCTTTATTTTATTATGTCCGGCTCATTACCGCGATGAGTGGCCAAGAGGTGAGGATTAGCTAGTTAAACCTAGGGGCGCCAAAACAAATGGGACCTAGGGGCCCTCATGCTTACTTAATCAGTGAACAGTTAGAACCCAAGCAAGTGCTCTGATAAGTTATTCCTGGATAGCAGCCGTGAATATTGGCCATTCAGTGAGAGTGCCTAGAGATACTAGGGGTTGCCAGATTGAGGGAGGCTGAACACCCTAGGGGCAACTGTTCACCAGCACCACTGATGATCACTCTATCGTGACTCACAAGTCCCATACTATCAAGAATGGAACTGGTCATGCCCATCCATTGCTCAGCTCTAAATGGATCTAGGCCTCCCTCAAAAACTGGAGGGTAATACTCCTGGAATCTTCCACAAAGAAATCCCCAACTACTCTCAACCCTAGGCTGAGCCAAAGCTGATGCCACCCCCGGCATAGCAAAGGAAGAGGTACTCTCCAACAGACTCCGTTGTTGCTTCAAATACCTGATCTCTTCCTCCTGCCTCTGCAATCTTAATTGCAAATCTGTAAGCGTCTCCTGAAGATTCATAAGTGCAGACGAAGAACTGATACCTTGGCTGTAACTCCCAGCCCCTGTATAACTACCACCAGGCCTCATAATCTGCCTTGAATATAAACATGTTGATTAAATCTGCAGCCAATAACTTGACCCATTAATCACAATAAGCATATCAAGGGCTTTCCCCCATGGGATAAATCTTACCACACCACAATTATAAATCATTTGCAATGCTACTGACATGCCCACAGCATTCACACATTACTCATAATCCCTGCTCTTCCAATACTCAAACCATGCCTCCAACCCCAGCATGCAAATATCACAGTTATATATTCACAGAGCAGATAATCATATGATCACAGTCATATATATATTCACGGAGCATATAATCATATAGTCAAGAGCCAAGCTCAATCAGAATCTCATGCTCCCTAATACAATGTGCAGGTAAAGCATTTACATTCTATTTAAGCAGCTATGCACATAACTACAGAAATAGTTACCATTCCATGTGTGAAGCTATCTTCAGTGATGAGTGTACATGCCCAGCTTGTCTTCAGGAACCATAAACCTTGGCTCGCTCTGATACCAAGTTGTAACGCCCCAACTCTAGGGACCGTTACGGTGTGCCTTGCAAATAGTGCTAAACTCGCTAATCGAGTTGTTTGGCCAAAATCGTGTAACTAAGTGTGATTAGCGGTTTAGGGATTAAAAACTTTGGTTAAGATGTAATGTTTCATTAGAACGTCTAATATATATATATTGGGATCCCAGAAATATAATTTCAGAGTCTATTACAGAAAAATATTTACAACAGGCCGTTCTATGCGGCAAAACAGGGTTTAACCCTAGTTCCTCTTTAAACCTCGGCCGTGACGGACGAGCATCTGCATATGTACACGTCATCACCTAAGCTCTCCAACTCAAGGATGGTCCAGCTTTCTTTTGCCTTTACCTGCACCACATAGCACCCGTGAGCCGAAGCCCAGCAAGAAAACACAATATAACATGATATAATATCAACAGTGATTGAATTAATTATTCAGGACCAACAGTCCAAACAAATAGGTGACTATCTCAAAAGTCACAAATGTGGGGACAGCACCCTTTAGCCATGTGATGATAGGATCACCAGGGCTTAACTGATATCAAAAGTCACTAACATGGGAACAGCACCCTTTAGCCATGTGACGATAGGATCACCAGGGCTTAGCAAATGAGTGAACATCTTACTAGCTTCAACAGGATAGGTGCATGGTGATTGGTCACCAACATAACCTTCCTCCCGACTCTAGAGTCGTAACTATGGAACAGCGTTCCCTAGCCATGTGACAGACAGTCACCGGGGCCTTATGCCCTGGCTCTGAGTGCTAGTCTTGGACTAGTCAAGCGCTTGTATGTTCATCGACTTTAGGGTCAGTCCAGCGTTAATGCCATAGAGCCATTCAATGCTGATATCAATTAGATCTAATCTTCATTCGGCCCTGCGTCCTCGACGCTCATGCCGTTTCTGACCCTCAGGTCAGTGAAACACGACCAGTGTTCAACCCATTGTGAACTTAACTAATAAGTCACAGTCTCACAGACGGATCTGACACCATTGTCGATTCTGACTAATAAGTCAGTGCCATACACAAGTAAGCTATGCCACCAAACATATGTCACATATCCAATATCCATGAACAAGGTATTCAGCATGCTTACTTAACAGGTACTAGTACAATTAGGACCATGCACAAACCCAGAGGCACAAGCTCTGAACGATATCATACTCAGTATACAAAGCATGTCCTAATCACATGTTTCTCGTGCATCACATGCATCATATTTAACAATCCAACATGCATCAATAATAGCCATGCATGTCACGTTTAATAATCAACCAACATGCATCAAGAATAACCATGCATGTCACATATACACAGGGTGCAGTTTTCTTACCTCAGATTCGAGCTAAAATGATTAAAAGAACGACCCTTGATAACGATCAACTTTTTGGTCCTTTAGTGGTTACCTGGTCATAACCAATTATGGGATTCCATCAATAAAATGAATAACAAAAGGTTCCCAAACCAAAACCTAGTCTCCGAGACATCAAACACTACTCAACCGAGTAGTAGGTTCGATCCCGAGGCCTAAGGCTTGAATCCCCAAGCTAAAAACACATTTCTGGCCAAAAAGCCACTAAGGGTCGCAGCCCTCCCTAGCTGCGTCGTGGCGCGCCCCTCAAACAAAGGCGGCCTTCCCTATCAAGCACCATTGGCCACGGCTCACCATTGCCATGCCACATTACACAAATCAGCCAAAAACCTAGCACGCACCAGCTCGACTTCCCCTGCGTTTTCCCTTGAAACCAGCTCTTCAAGCCAATCCAAAACACCAACCTAACACCCAATTCAGCCACTAAACATCATCCATAGCTCACCCTCATCAAAACCCAAAGTAAACATCAATCAAAACTTCCATTAATCCAAACTTTCCATCAATAAATCACCAACTAAAACTTAACTCAAAAATAGAGTATGGCTTAAACTCAGGTTCAATTCCTTACCTTAAGTTGATTTGAATCCTTCCCAATGACTGAACTCAATCTATAATCCCCAAGCTTTGACTCCCTAGCTTGCTTCTTCAATTTGGGACCAAAAACCTCCAAGGGTAAGAAGAGGAGATGATACACGGGTGAGAAGGAGATGAGGGCTCTATTTTTTTTTACACTTCTACAGCCTTCTAAACACTCCCAAAGGCTGATATATAACTTAGGGGTGAAAAGACTATTTTGCCCCTAGGTTAAATAAAGGCTCCTAAACACTCCCAAGGGTAAAAATTGTCCTTTCCCGCTTATCTCGTTAATTATAATTAACGCTCTCCAATTCCCGCTATTCTCAATATTCTCAAATGCCAACAAATCATATCTCATTACCCTTTAATTCCCGGTAATGTTCTAATCATCAAAATGACCCCGAGACTCACCCCGAGCCCCGAACTTAAACCCGTTATGACTAGACCGAACACTTACATCTCATGATCGTCTCATGCCGAATAGCTCGAACCAATACACCTTATAATATGGCTATATTAATTAATCACAACCATGCACCCAAAATACACAATTACGCCCACAGCGGCCACATTACCAAAATGCCCTTGCAATTAAAATATGAACCCATATGCATGCATTCACCATCATATAATAATATAATTCACATAAACATGCATATAATCATTAAATACCATAACAAATCAATTATGGCCCTCCCGGCCTCCTAATCAAGGTCCTAAACCTTATTAGGAAATTTGGGGCATTACATGAGCTACTCAATCCAAAGTTAGCTAGATGTTCTATCTATACGCTTTCTTCATATGTTTGTGTTCTAGTTGTACCCCGTGCTGAGTAACTCAGTTCGTACAACACTATTTGGTTGTCATAAGCTGTCAAGTTTGACTCGAGCTACTCAGTCCAAAGTTACCTAGATGTTCTATCTATATGCTTTCTTCATACTCAGCTAAGTTCGTATTTATTTTGGGGTACAACAAAGCTCCAAATGATGTGTTTAAAAGATCTAATCTTATTGGTTAGACCTAATGACAGTGCCCACACTATAAAAGGGTTCTCTTAGAGTTTTGATAAAAGTGATCACTCTCTCAAATATCTCTCTAACCTCTCTCTCTCTCTCTAGCTCTCAAGATCACAAGTTTTCTTCAAGAAATTCATAAAGAAAGTGCTTGTCTTTGTGAATTTAAAGGTTTGTTCAATCCTAATTCTCGTTTCCTACTAGAGAAAGCCTCAAGCATCCATTAAGGGCTAGGAAATAAAGAATTTGGACAGCGATACTCCTTGTGTATAAGCCTTGGTTTTGATTCCCATGAAAGAGGAAGAAACTTCAAGTGGTATTCTAACAAGGATTTGAAGCTTTCAAGAAGATCAAAGAGTTTTGTTCTAAACATAGGGTTTGCATTCTCTATCTCAATCTTTTATTAGTCAATGTCAAGGATAATTGTGTGTAGCTTCTTATTATTGTGGTGGTGTAATCTCACTCTCTCCCAACATTCAAATTCTCTATTTTCTAAGATACATCATCATCGAAGAATCTTCTTCGATTTCGGCTTTGAATTTCATGACACAAGACTTTGTTAGATTGGATAGAATTGATGGAACTAACTTTTTTTGTTGGCAAGACAATACTAGGTTTTTGCTAACTACTCTCAAGGTGTTCTACATCCTAGACAAGGATCTAAAGTTCATAGAACCCGCTAAGGGGGATGACAGTCAAGAAGTCATCAAAGAAAGGAAGAAACCTAAAGAGATGAATTAATATGTAGGGGTCACATTCTCAATGTTCTATCAAACCAGTAGTATGATCTCTACACAAACACAAAGAGCGCTTAAGAGATTTAGGAAGCATTGGAGAATAAGTACAAAGCGGAAGAAGAAGGTACAAAGAAAATCTTTATGGCTTAATAAATGGAATTTATGTTTTATGATATGAAATCCCTTCTACCATAAATTCATGAATTACAAATTATTGTAAATAAGTTATCTACCCTAAATATTGTATTTTCGGAACCATTCCTTGTTGGTGCCTTAATAGCCAAGTTGCCTCCATCTTGGAGGGGCTATAGAAAAAAACAAAACAAAACAAATCCTCCACAAGAATGAGGAGATTTCCTTGGAGGAAATTCTCAAACACTTGAGGATTGAGGAGGAATCCCATTCAATAGATAAGAACGTGGAAGAGTCTAATGGAGAGACTTCTAATGCCAATGTGGTGGTTAATCCTCCAAACAACAATAAGGGCATAAGAATTGGGAAGAATAAAGGAAAGGGTTACAAACCCTTGGGGCCTAAGAAGAATGAAGGTCAATTCAAGAGTTCTAAAAGAGATCACTTTGTGTGTGGCAAGAATGACCATTTTGCAAGGGATTGTAGGTTCAAAGTAGCTATAATAATGAGCCAAGGTTTGATTCAACCAAAGAATAGTTAGTGGCAACACTAAGTGAGATTAATGTCATGCGTGGAAAGGTAAATAGATGGTGGTATGATACTTGCGCTACCATCTATGTCACTTATGATAGATCTTTATTAAATAACTTTGAAACTTCAAAGGAAGTGCATGAAATCAAAATGAGCAATGAGAAAAGGTCCAAGGTTGAAGGCAAGGGAACAATTGATATATTCTTCACTTCCAGCAAGAAGGTTCTACTCACCAATGTTTTGTATGTACCGAAAATGAGTAGAAACCTTGTAAGTGGCAATTTTCTTGGCAAACCGGGAATCAAGGTTATGATAGATTCTGGCAGGCTTACTTTGTCAAAGGGGAACGTTTTTGTGAGGAAGAAATATGCTTTTGATGGCATGTTTAAAATTTGTATCTATATTGACAATGTGAATAATAAAGCTTCTAGTTCCTTTTGTTATATGCTTGACTCGAATTCTATTACTTTGTGGCATGTTAGACTTGCACATATAGGATTTAGCACAATTAAAATACCAACTAAATGTGGATTTATTAATTATGATCATTTTTATCATGATAAGTGGAAACTATGTATAAAATCTAAAATGGTTAAGAAACAATTTCCAAGTGCTGATCGAAATTCTAAATTGTTAGATTTGATACATAGTGATTTATGTGAACTAAATGGCATGTTAAGTAGAGCAGGAAGTAGATATTTTATTACTTCAATGGATAATTTGTAACGCCCTGAGTAACCAAGGCCGTTACACCATGTGTTTAAAATGGTGCAAGACCTGCTACTCAGGTCCTTTGAACATAAATATGTTTCTAAAGTCATCTAACAGGTTAGGGTTAAAAGATTTTGATCATAAAATGATTGATTTTCATTATAATAAAGGTTTGATACATGGGATCCCAAAAAAAATAAGGTTTACATGGCGGAAACAACTCTCAAGAGTTAATACAACAGAAGCCAGTCTAATGGCAAAATACAGCTTAGAGCTCTAGTTCCTTTAATTCCCTCGGTCGTGGCATCCGAGCAGCTGTCGATGTACACTCTACCCCCAAGGCTCTCCAACTCATGCTTGGTATAGCTTTCCTTTGCCTTTACATGCACCACGTAGCACCCGTGAGCCAAGGCTCAACAAGAAAACCATAATCAACATGCATAAATAGCAACAAGAGCATATAACAAACTTCAATCCAATCAGTTCAATTAATCAACATTATACAAGTATTAAGCTAGGCAACGTTAAACACATACTTTCAAATTTATAACTCAATCTGTAATATAAATATTTAGGTGTCGGTGCTCTTAGGCCGAGCTGTAACGCCCTGGATAACCAAGACCGTTACACTGTGTGTTTAAAAGAGTGCAAGACTTGCTAACCAAGTCATTCAGACAAAGTGTAAACTCTATACCATTATCAGAGTAAGAATAAAAAGATTTTGGTCACAAACAGGCTATTTCCATTAAAAATGACGGTTGAATACATGGAGACTCAAAACAGGGTTTAGGTGTCTTAGTTACAACAAATTCTAGAAGTTACAAGTAGTTCAAGCCACTCTAATGGAAAAATATACATTTTAGGTTTCCGTTCCTGTACAATTTGTTGACCGTGGCGGCCAAGCAGCTGACAATGTACACCTCGCCCCCAGAGCTCTCCAACTCATGGTTGATTCAGCCTACCCTTGCCTTTACCTGCACCACGTAGCACCCGTGAGCCAGGGCCCAGCAAGAAAGCATAATAACATAGCAAGATTAACATCAATAATCAAATATTCCACAGTGCATAATCAGAAGTTCATCAGTTCATAACACCTATCCACGTAGTGATAACAATTGTCACCCAGACAGTCAATCAACTATACACATAGCACAATATTCACGTTCATAACTAACAGATTGTCATATCCATCAAATAACATTCAGGGTTGGCGCCCTTAGTCGCACCCTCTATTTAACACACTGTCTTCGGCCCAATAGGGCCGCCCCCAGTGTAATACTCACTGACTCCGGCCATCTTAACCGAGCTCAGTGATAAATAAGCTGCCTCAGCTCCCAGTGGCTGAGCCGCACCCCAGTGCGCAAATAATGATTCCGACACCCTTAGGCCGGTAATCGCATGTCCCATGGCGTAATAACACCATCTCATGACACGATATACAAATATTGGGAACTCTTAGTCCCATCGTGACCACATGGTTAATAACATTCACATAATAATGCATACAAACATAGGGAACACTTAGTCCCAACCTAACCACATACTCAGGTGCAGCTTTCTTACCTTTCAACTCACTAGCTTTGATCCCTCGACTCCTTCAGCACGATCCCACTCGAGCCCTAGCGCTTACCTAATCACAATCATGGCCAAAGTCATTATAAATCCCCAAGTTTAAAACCTAGCCCCGGGGCCAATCCCGAGCCCCCGGGAAGTCCTAGTTCCACCAAACAAGGTGGTGGAACCAAACCCCAAACCCTAGGTCAAAAACCCTTGCAAACAACCCAAAAATCCCCTTCAGAAGGCAGGGTAGCGCTACAGCGCTCTTGGGAGGGCGCTACAGCGCTACAGACAGAAGCCAAAATCCCCTCAGCATAATGGCCTAGCGCTACAGCGCCCAAAGGCTAGCGCTGTAGCGCTAGTCACAGACAGCCCAGCACCATTTTTCTCTTCTGCGATTTTTCTCAAACCAACTCGAACCAAAACTCTTCCAACTCTTTCCCAAACTCAAAAACAACCTCATGAGCATACTCCACTCATCCCAAACACCCCAAACATCTAGAACTTAAGCACATGCATCCACAACCTCAGAATTTACCATAGCCACTCCTAAGCTCTAAAACTCAGTCAAAACCAGCTGAACTACAAAGTTAGAGTTTAGGCTTTATACCTTTGATAGAATTTCGACCACAAGCTGTCTCTAAACCTTCTTGGCTTGCCTCTCCTCAGTCTTAAGCCTGAATTCCTAAAGTTCCATCCAATTCAACTTAAGCACCATAGCTTAAAAAAAAACCAGAAACAAAACCAAACCAGCAACTGAAGAGATTACAGAACCTTACCTCAAGTGATGGCCTAATCCTGTTAAACCCTTGCCAAATCCTCAGTCTTTGCTCAGTAACCTTGTGGCTTAATTGGACTAACTTCCCTCTGAGTTTTGCTCCAGAAATCCTCAAGAAATTGGTGAAGAAAACATAAACCGACTTTGAGAACTCTCTCTGTTTTCCCTTCTTTCTTTTCCCTTCCTTTTCTTTCTTTTCAGACTTCTCCAATATTCTACAAATCCCACTAACATAAAGCCCTGGTATTATTTAACTTCTGTAAGCTAAATGACTAGTATGCCCTCCCCCATTAAGTCTAAACCCTTTAATCCACTTAAGGGCATTTTAGTCATTTTACCCAATTTCCGCTAATTCCTCGAGTGTCTCCAATATTTTCCACTTAATTCCCGATACCTAATTAGTTATCAATATCATTTCTCAATGTCATAATAGACTCCAGTATATTCACTAAATTCCCATTTATACCCCTAAGCTCACCCCGAGCCAGGTATAAATCCCCGCCATGACTTTTCGCCACTTTGCTCGCTAGGATCGTCTCGAGTCACAGATCACAAATATATCCACATAATAATGTGGTCTCAACATTAACCTACCAATATACACACAAATACACAATTACGCTCTCAGTGAGCCAAATTACCATAATACCCTCACAGCAGAGTATATATAGTCCCATGCATGCCTTTATCATCATATAATAATATGACCCACACAATCATGCATATAATCATATAATAATACAATAAATCAATTATGGCCCTCCCGGCCTCCTAATCAAGGTCCTAAACCTTATTAGGAAATTTGGGTCGTTACAACTATCCCCTCCTTACAGAAATTTCGTCCTCGAAATTTTATCTGTACTGCCCAGAATATAGATTCTGCATAACTGACTCCAGTTACTCTGGTCATTCCTTGACCTTACTGTTCTAGAACGTTACCCTAACTCAAGGTACAACCCTGTTCCTCAAAACCCTGTTCTTTCTATCTCATATCTGAACTGGTCACCTCACATGGGATAACTTCATCTTTATTTGTAGATTTCTATCAATCAATGCATGAGTTTCTCCAATCCATGTCCTCAACACGGAGTACAGAAAACACCATGTACGGTCAACAGTGCTCAAAACTGTAATCAACTTACAAAAAGAACTATCTCACTGATCCTTTCCTGGATCTAAACAGTTTTAATACTCTGGGGTTCAACTAGCTCTTCACCCCTTTATCTCTGGTGATATCCTAAGGAAGATACCATCTTCCACTTGGAGCTCCATACTCTTGTTTCCCAATTCAGTAAAGCTTTTCCATTTACTTTAGAAAGTGAGTTTCCATGCTCTAACCTTTTAATAATCTCGATGATCCCCTGAAATACCTCCGGATCAAATACAACAACTCACTTACCTTATTCCAACAAACGAATGATATACAATCCTTATTATTCTCTATCTGATCAAGTGTTCTTCCAATAGCTGGGTAACTCCTTCTCTCTCTGATTTACCATCAGTCTAAAAATAATAAAATTCATCAGATACCGATTATCTACTCATCGCCTTTCTTAATCCTCCCAAGACCTGAGGGTAAAATAAAGTCCTTATTCAATGAAATTATTCCCTGAATTCCATGGAGGCTTACCATCCATCTCGCTTAGAGTTCTGAATACTGGTCAGCTGTATAAATTATCCTTACTGATAAAAGCAAGTTCTTCTCAGATGCTAGTCCATAATGACCCAACCGTCTTGGCAGCCTCTCTGCGATACCTATCACGATATTTCCATATTCCCATTATAACACACTCAAAGACTGTGATGTTTAGCACGAACTGCTATCAGGTTAAGAATTTTGTTCCTCATTTGTTACACTCCTCTCTACCTAGGCCTTCAATACAAAACCTTCAAATTACGGTACCTTTTTCCTAACGTCTCGATGAAAAGACCAAGAGAGTAGTATGAGATTCATCAAGAATTTCCATGTAATTTCGGTATCCACCCGAGTCCAGATTTGATCCTTATATAACGATATACTTATTCATAACACTGCAAAACCCTTATCTAACTCAACTAAGACTTGCCTTTAATTCCTTTCATCTGGGATTTCCTTAACTGCCTTTCCTGACCCTTCATGGGATACTAATTCCAAATATCAACTAGCTATGAAGCCCACTAGAAATTCCATTCTAGTTTTCATCGGATCCTTTAACCAACATCATGCATAAACCCTCATTTTCCTCCTGTCTTGGAGTGTCATACCAACTCAGCAATTGATTCTAATCTGTAAAAAGACGCAGAACTTGGCTCAGACATATGCACCATCGTGCTTTCCCAAGGAAACTCCTACCTCCAAGGCATTCCTTAACCTTGACAAGGTTCCAATCAAAATACATCACTATGCCGCCAATCAAGACAATCCCGAGTCCAATTCAGATAATCTTTGAATACTCCTTTCACCTATTCACAAAAACAGTTTGGCATTGACCAAACCCTCAACACATAGCTCAGCATCCTCTGAGTCCTTACCTAATATAGTAGCAACCTCCTGCCTATTCTCTTCCCTCTGATCTCCAGCTGGTAATAACCAGATCAAAGATCCCTAACTGTCCCCGATCTTTAGCTGGTAATAACCAGATCAAAGATCCCTAACTGTCCCCGATCTTTAGCTGGTAATAACCAGATCAAAGACCCTTAACTATTCCTGATCTCTAGCTGGTAATAACCAGATCAAAGATCCTCCCTGAAGAATATCATCCTACTCAACAATTGAGACCTTAATTCTCTCTGCCTTGTTAAACCGTTCAATATAGCGTCATAGATTTGATTCCATTATTGACATCAATCTTATCACCATTCCATCTCTTTACGCAGACGTATTCCCTGACAAATTTCTTGGATACTCATCTGGAATCCCACAAACTAGTCCAGTCTGTCTTAAACCCCTGACACAACTCAAGTAGTGTTCATCATACTAGCTAATGTTCTAATCTTTCCCCTGCAACAGATTTCCCACTCCAGGTACAACTGCTAATCACTGCGAGGATCTCCCCTTTAAAACTCAAGAGTTACAGCTCCTTTCTTACAACCCATCACTGTTCCCTATACTTAACCAACTCTTCATACTCAAAATCCTTACGTTATAACTGTTTCCGAGAATATTTCAAGTAGTAGCTAATATGTTCATTGGTCTTAGTGTTCTTCCAATCAAATCTCTTTCATATCTGATCTCTTCTCTTTCTATAGCTTAACCTTGAATACCTTTGAGGAATAAAGTTAATACCTTCTGAAACCTCACTTCTGACCCTGCTACTTAGTCCCGATGTCATCAGTATAGTAGTCATTCACGTTCTACCTCTAGCTGGGGAGTGGTTAGCCATATCCCAGTGAATCTGAATACAACCTATCCATGTCATTTCTCTATTCTCTGCCTATCAAACTTGCCCATATTATTGAAGTACTAAGCGATTAGGAATCCTTACTGGTAACATATCACACCCCTCTTGGTACAAGTAATAATTTCCTAAGACGTCTCTTTCCCTGATCCTTATCTAGTAATAACCAGATCGATGCCCAACTCCCGAAGACATCATCCTGTCTTGTAACAAGGCATTTAAACTCTTCATCTCTAGCAGGCAATTCCCACGAGTCCCACAACACAATATTCTGCCTAATTTACTTGTAAGTCGCATCCTTTTTCAGGTGGCTCCATAATTCCTTAAACCAACCTAATATCATTCCTCATAGCGTCCCTGATACCAAATCCTTCCATACCCAAGCTCCAAACCGTGCCCAAAAGCTGCATTCTCATCTGCATCCCTACTGATCAATTTAATTTTCTATTCAGTCTAATCAATATACCTCAAGAGATGCTCATGACTGTCCAGGGTTGTCCCTTATGTAACACATTAACTTCCCTCAGCAAATACTCGTCTGAATCCTTCCTAATAGACACTCAGCACCAAGTCATTCCAGTTTTTTTTCCAACTTGAGCAAAAGCTACCCAATCCACTGGCCACTTCCGAGGAACTAACCCTGGGCTCTAAATGAGTAAGATATCCCAATCTTCCCTATCCAAACCAGGAGCCACAAAACCACCAAAGGTTCTTATTCTGTCGATCACTGAGTAACCACACTTACTAAATTTCCACGAACGAAAATATCATCACCTGTATTCCTGTCATCTTAGGTAATGAGGCCCTCTCTCTTCTGCCCAAACACAGACAACCATCCCAAAATTTACTCACAAATGACCAATCATCTCCGGCTACATCCATTTGTATCATAACCCAAAGTAGACCGACCAACCCATCAAACTCAACAATATATACCACCGCTATCTTGCCACTTTCGACCTTCTTTTACCACAAATGCCTAGTACAGCTACTCTGTCCCAGTTTATCCTTCTCATATCACTAAGAACGGAATTAGCCACACCCATTCATTAATTGATTCCTGAACAAACCCAAACCCTCCTCGAAACTAGAGGATAATACTTCCATTCAATAATTTTTTTTGTCTGTTCCTCCTCAGTAACTTGCCTTTTTAATCCATCCAATCCATTCTATCAGACCTCACAACCTGACTCATATATCAGCAAACATCTGCTGCGAACCTCCAGGGCAGGTGGAGGATTCCAACCCCCAATTGTCATCTTCTATCCTTACCAAAACCAAAACTGAATCTAATTGACCATTCTCAATACATACACCCTGAATTAATCTGTCTTCGCCGACTAAATTTCTCAGCCCTGACGTTTATACCCAAAACCATCTCAAGGCAGATCCAAATAATCATAACAATTAAACACATATAAAGCATATCAAACATCAATATTATGCATAAATTATCAAATTTCTTTATCACTAAATGCGTTCATACCTATTATGCCCTCCATGCCAATAAACAAGTATAGCATATAAGTTCAATTTAAACATGTAATAACCCGCAATCCATATATCATCATTATCCATGTATTCATCCACATGCAGGAGCAATGCTAATCAGCATGCCTTAATATCATCACACAGCAGTCAAGGGCCAGGCCCTATCAGTATCTCATGCTCCTTATTAATCATATCAATTAATACACTCATATTTTACTCAAGCACTTACGCACACAATTTCATGTATTCAATACAAACCCCTGAGTCGAGCTTGTCTTTGGCGGCGAGTGTACATGTCCAGCTAATCTTCAGGAACCCATAAACCCAAACGGCTCTGATACCAAGTTGTAACGCCCTGGATAACCAAGACCGTTACACTGTGTGTTTAAAAGAGTGCAAGACTTGCTAACCAAGTCATTCAGACAAAGTGTAAACTCTATACCATTATCAGAGTAAGAATAAAAAGATTTTGGTCACAAACAGGCTATTTCCATTAAAAATGACGGTTGAATACATGGAGACTCAAAACAGGGTTTAGGTGTCTTAGTTACAACAAATTCTAGAAGTTACAAGTAGTTCAAGCCACTCTAATGGCAAAATATACATTTTAGGTTTCCGTTCCTGTACAATTTGTTGACCGTGGCGGCCGAGCAGCTGACAATGTACACCTCGCCCCCAGAGCTCTCCAACTCATGGTTGATTCAGCCTACCCTTGCCTTTACCTGCACCACGTAGCACCCGTGAGCCAGGGCCCAGCAAGAAAGCATAATGACATAGCAAGATTAACATCAATAATCAAATATTCCACAGTGCATAATCAGAAGTTCATCAGTTCATAACACCTATCCACGTAGTGATAACAATTGTCACCCAGACAGTCAATCAACTATACACATAGCACAATATTCACGTTCATAACTAACAGATTGTCATATCCATCAAATAACATTCAGGGTTGGCGCCCTTAGTCGCACCCTCTATTTAACACACTGTCTTCGGCCCAATAGGGCCGCCCCCAGTGTAATACTCACTGACTCCGGCCATCTTAACCGAGCTCAGTGATAAATAAGCTGCCTCAGCTCCCAGTGGCTGAGCCGCGCCCCAGTGCGCAAATAATGATTCCGACACCCTTAGGCCGGTAATCGCATGTCCCATGGCGTAATAACACCATCTCATGACACGATATACAAATATTGGGAACTCTTAGTCCCATCGTGACCACATGGTTAATAACATTCACATAATAATGCATACAAACATAGGGAACACTTAGTCCCAACCTAACCACATACTCAGGTGCAGCTTTCTTACCTTTCAACTCACTAGCTTTGATCCCTCGACTCCTTCAGCACGATCCCACTCGAGCCCTAGCGCTTACCTAATCACAATCATGGCCAAAGTCATTATAAATCCCCAAGTTTAAAACCTAGCCCCGGGGCCAATCCCGAGCCCCCGGGAAGTCCTAGTTCCACCAAACAAGGTGGTGGAACCAAACCCCAAACCCTAGGTCAAAAACCCTTGCAAACAACCCAAAAATCCCCTTCAGAAGGCAGGGTAGCGCTACAGCGCTCTTGGGAGGGCGCTACAGCGCTACAGACAGAAGCCAAAATCCCCTCAGCATAATGGCCTAGCGCTACAGCGCCCAAAGGCTAGCGCTGTAGCGCTAGTCACAGACAGCCCAGCACCATTTTTCTCTTCTGCGATTTTTCTCAAACCAACTCGAACCAAAACTCTTCCAACTCTTTCCCAAACTCAAAAACAACCTCATGAGCATACTCCACTCATCCCAAACACCCCAAACATCTAGAACTTAAGCACATGCATCCACAACCTCAGAATTTACCATAGCCACTCCTAAGCTCTAAAACTCAGTCAAAACCAGCTGAACTACAAAGTTAGAGTTTAGGCTTTATACCTTTGATAGAATTTCGACCACAAGCTGTCTCTAAACCTTCTTGGCTTGCCTCTCCTCAGTCTTAAGCCTGAATTCCTAAAGTTCCATCCAATTCAACTTAAGCACCATAGCTTAAAAAAAAACCAGAAACAAAACCAAACCAGCAACTGAAGAGATTACAGAACCTTACCTCAAGTGATGGCCTAATCCTGCTAAACCCTTGCCAAATCCTCAGTCTTTGCTCAGTAACCTTGTGGCTTAATTGGACTAACTTCCCTCTGAGTTTTGCTCCAGAAATCCTCAAGAAATTGGTGAAGAAAACATAAACCGACTTTGAGAACTCTCTCTGTTTTCCCTTCTTTCTTTTCCCTTCCTTTTCTTTCTTTTCAGACTTCTCCAATATTCTACAAATCCCACTAACATAAAGCCCTGGTATTATTTAACTTCTGTAAGCTAAATGACTAGTATGCCCTCCCCCATTAAGTCTAAACCCTTTAATCCACTTAAGGGCATTTTAGTCATTTTACCCAATTTCCGCTAATTCCTCGAGTGTCTCCAATATTTTCCACTTAATTCCCGATACCTAATTAGTTATCAATATCATTTCTCAATGTCATAATAGACTCCAGTATATTCACTAAATTCCCATTTATACCCCTAAGCTCACCCCGAGCCAGGTATAAATCCCCGCCATGACTTTTCGCCACTTTGCTCGCTAGGATCGTCTCGAGTCACAGATCACAAATATATCCACATAATAATGTGGTCTCAACATTAACCTACCAATATACACACAAATACACAATTACGCTCTCAGTGAGCCAAATTACCATAATACCCTCACAGCAGAGTATATATAGTCCCATGCATGCCTTTATCATCATATAATAATATGACCCACACAATCATGCATATAATCATATAATAATACAATAAATCAATTATGGCCCTCCCGGCCTCCTAATCAAGGTCCTAAACCTTATTAGGAAATTTGGGTCGTTACACGAGCCCTCTGGATATTTATCTGATCCTGGCTCGCTTAGGCCGAGCTGCGTTCAGTACGCTTATCACCAGTCTCGGCACCCTTAGGCCACACTTTTACTTCACACATAACAGATATATAATTCACATAACACATATGTTCAATTACAAGGAATCTCAGTCCCATTCACAACCACTTGGGTGCAGTTTTCTTACCTCGAGTCACGAGCGATGGATAAAGAGTGGTCCCGAGCACGATCCTCATTCCTGAGCCTTAACAGTAATCCTAATCACAAGTAATAATGGATAACTATCAAATTCTAATCCAATTAAATTCTTTGGAAACAAATACTAGCCTCCGGGACCTCGAATTCTACTAAACTGGGTAGTAGAATTTGTCCTAAGCGCTTAGGTTTAATTCCCCAAGCCTAAAAATATTTTCTTCCCTTTTCTTTCTATTTAGGTTCGCGGCATGCCCTTTAGGGCTGCAGCCCGCCTCTTAGACAAAGGGCAAGGCCCTCCCTACTGGAGGACACGGGCCGCAACCTACACTCCCAGGGTCGCAGTGCACCTAGGCAAAACAGAGGCCTTCCAACCTCTTCAAGCACACGGACCGCAACGCCTGAAGAATAGGGTCGCGGCCCGAGCCCCCAAACCCAGAAAATCAACCTTTTCCTGCATTTTCCCTCGAGCCTAAACCCCAATCATCAGCCAAACTCATAATTATGTCCACAATCCTTATCCTTATAGCCTAAACATTATAACCAACCTATAAACAATTCCTTACACTCATCAAACACCCAAAATCAGTCTTGGAATCAATTTTCATGCAGGCTCTAAGTTCTAACAACAATTCAGCATAATTTAAACAGAAAAGACTATGTTTAAGCTCTTACCTCTGAGATAATTCAGCCCTAGAATGCCCAAGCCCAGCCAATTAATCCTTCAAGTTTGTAGTCTAGAATTCCTCAAGGTTTCTTCAAGTCTTCAACGCCACTAGAGAGAGAGACAACTGAATGGGAGAGAAAGTGAACTGAGGTTCCTATGGTTTCCTTGCCTTCTGATTTCTTTCTCAAGTCTGAGCACCAAAAAATTAATTATATCCCTTAATCTAGTATAAATCCTCGTTCAATCTCGACATGTCCAAATAATTGCTAACTAACTACACGTTACTCAATAAACCCCGAAATATTCTCTAAGTTCCCAAAATACCCCTAGGCTCACCCCGAGCCGGGTATTAAACCCCACTGTGACTATTCCGCTAATCCGCTCACTAGGATTTCCTTGAGCCGTATACCACTAATGTATCCAAATAATAATGTGGCCTCAATCATTTAACACATATAATCACATTTATGCCCTTCACAGACAAAAATTACAAATATGCCCTTATAAACAATAACGGGCCCACATGCATATTTAATACTTATAAACATTTGTATAAATATATTCATATCATCATATAAATCATGCATGCCACATCATCACGCATTTAATCAATTAATCACACACATATCCAATTATGCCCTCCTGGCATACTAATCAAGGCACTAAACCCTATTAGCATTTTTGGGTCGTTACATAATTACTCTAGGTTCACATATGTATAATTGCTTAAGAACAAAGATGAAGCATTTAATGTGTTTAAAACTTATAAAGCGAAAGTTGAAAATCAATTAGAGAGGAAAATAAAAGTGCTTAGAAGTTATAGGGGTGGTGAATATTGTTTAAATGATTTCAACTTGTTTTGTGAAGAGCATGGAATAATACATGATTGCACCACCCCATATACTCCACAACAAATTGGTATAGCAGAAAGGAAAAATAGAACATTTCTTGAGATGCTTAATGTTGTGCTATTACATTCAAATTTGAGTTTTAATTTGTGGGGTGAACCCTTATTATCCGCATGTCATATTTTGAATCATATTCCCATGAAGAAAAATAGTATGTCTCCATATGAGTTATGGAAAGGAAAGAAACCAAATATTGATTATCTTAAAGTGTGGGTGACTTGCTTATTGTATGAACACGAATCATAAAAGGACCAAGTTGGGCCCAAGGGCTATGAGATGTGCATTTGTGGGCAATAAGAGAGGTTGAGTTCTTTGAGAACATGTCATGTGATGACAACATGCATATAATCACATTTATACCCTTAATGGACCAAAATAACAGATATGCCCTTATAAACAATAACGGGCCCACATGCATATTTAATACTTATAAACATGCATATAAATATATTCATATCATCATATAAATCATGCATGCTGCATAGTCACGCATTTAATCAATTAATCACACACATATCCAATTATTCCATCTTGGCACGCTAATCAAGGCACTAAACCCTATTAGCATATTTAGGTCGTTACAACTATCCCCTCCTACTGAGAACTTCGTCCTCCAAATTTACTTGAATAACTCAGGATACTGATCCCGCATAGCTGACTCAAGCTCCCAGGTCGCTTCCTCGACCTTGTTATTCCTCCATAAGACTTTGACTAGAGGAATTGTCTTATTCCTCAAAACTTTATCCTTTCTATCTAGGATCTGAACAGGTCGCTCCTCATACGATAAATATATATATGTATCTTCAGATCCTCATACCCTAATATGTGAGTCATATCTGAGATATAGTTTTGAAGCATAGAGATGTGGAATACATTGTGAACTCCTAATAATGATGGTGGCAGAGCCAATCTATAGGCTACCTGTCCGGTCCTCTCCAAGATCTCAAAAGGTCCTATGAATCTAGGGCTCAGCTTGCCCTTTTTCCCAAACCTCCTCACCCATCATAATGGTGAAACTCATAGAACCACATGGTCCCCTGCTTGGAACTTCACGTCCCTACTCTTAGGATCAGCATAGCTTTTCTGTCTGCTGTGCGAGGAAAGCATTCAAGCTCGAATCTTCTCAATAGCTTCATTAGTCTTCTAAACCATCTCTGGTATGAAATACTTCCTCTTCCCCATTTCATCCCAATGAATGGGTGATCTACACTTTCTTCCATATAACATCTCATATAGAGCCACTTCAATCGTTGATTGATAACTGCTGTTGTAAAAAATCTCAATCAACGGGAGGTATTTACTCCAAAACCCCTCAAAGTCTAACACACATGCCCTAAGCATGTCCGCCAATATCTAAATTGTCCTCTCAGAAAGTCCCTCTATCTAAGGATGAAAGATTGTACTGATCTTCAGTTGAGTTCCCATAGCCTTCTGCAAACCACCCCAAAACTTGGAGGTGAATATGGGATTCTGATCCGATACTATAGATTTAGGAACCCCATGGAGACGAACAATCTCCCTCACATACAACTCTGCATATTGATCTATCGTATAGGTTGTCCTCACTAGCAGAAAGTGAGCTGACTTGGTGTATCAATCTACTATCACCCACACCGAGTCATGTTGCCCCACCATCCTGGGTAAACCTCCCACAAAATCCATAGTAATATATTCCCACTTCCACTCGAGAATACCCAAAGGCCGTAACAACCCTGCTGGTCACTGATGTTCAGTCTTTACTTGCTGACAGGTCAAACACTTGGCCATGTATTTAACCATGTCCCTCTTCATACCAGGCCACCAATATAAAGTCTGTAGATTTTGGTACATCTTTGTGGTGCCTGGGTGGAGCGAGTATCGTGTAGTATGGGTTCATCAAGTATCTCTCACCTAATACCCATATTAATCGAAACATAGTTCTGATCCTTGTATCGCAGTAAACCCGTCTCTGAAACAGAATAATCCTTAGCCACTCTAGCTAAGACATTCCTTCTAACCTCCTACAATTGCGCGTCAACCAGCTGACCCTCTCTTATCCTCTCCAGGAGGGCAGATTGTAAAGTAATATTGGCCAACCATCCCATAACCAGCTCTATCCCCGCTCTAGCCATCTCTTTAGCTAGTTCCTTTGATATCTGCTTTGAACTAAACAATTGTCCTAGGCCCTTTCGGCTCAACGTATCTGCCACTACATTGGCTTTTCCTGGGTGGTAAAGGATGTCACAATCCTAGTCCTTCACCAATTCCAGCCAACGTCTCTGTCTCATGTTTAATTCCTTCTGGGTGAAGAAATACTTCAAACTTATGATCAGTGTATCTCTCGCACTTCTCTCCATACAAGTAATGTCACCAAACTTTTAGTGTGAATACCACTGCTACCAGTTCCAAATCATGGGTAGGGTACCAGTGCTCATATTCCTTTAACTGTCATGATACATAGGCAATAACCTTCTCATTCTGCATCAACATGCATCCCAATCCTAGTCTCGACACGTCACAGTACACTGCAAACTTCCCTTCCTCTGAAGGGAGGCTCAACACAGGAGAAGTAATCAATGTCGCTTCAACTCCTAGAAGCTACCCTCCATTTATCTAACCAGGTGAACTTCAGATTCTTCTGTGTCAACTCAGTCAATAGTGTGGCAATCTTTGAGAACCCTTCCACAAACCGTTTGTAATATCTCGTTAGTCCAAGGAAGCTCCAAACCTTCAAGGCATTCCTTGGCCTCGGCCAATCCCTAACTGCCTCTACCTTGACTAGATCTTCCTTAATCCCATCTCCACTAACAATATGTCCAAGGAATGTCACTTTTTGTCACTAGAACTCACACTTCTTAAATTTAGCATATAACTGATGCTCTCTCAATCTCTGTAATACCCGCTGGAGATGTTGCTCATGCTCTGCCTCTGAACTTGAGTAAACTAAGATGTCGTCGATGAAGACAATCACAAACTGATCCAAGAAATCCTTCAACACCCTATTCATCAGATCCATAAATGTTGTTGGGGCGGTCAAATCGAAAGACATGACCAAGAACTCATAATGCCCATACCTCATATGAAAGGTCGTCTTCGGAATACCCTCATCCTTGATCCTCAGCTGGTGATAACCATATCGAAGATCAATCTTCGAGAATACTGTAATGCCCCAAATTCCCTAATGCGGTTTAATGGTTGGATTAGTAGGCCAGGAGGGCCATAATTGATTTATTATTCCATTAAACTATTATATGCATGTTTATGTGAATTATATTATAATATGATGTTAAATGCATGCATGCGGGTCCACATTTTATCACAGGGGCATTTTGGTAATTTGGCCCGTTGAGGGCGTAATTTTATATTTTCATGCATGTTGATGAACTATTGTTGAGGCCACAATATAATGTGGATTTGTTCGAGCCATTCGGCATGGGACGATCTTTGAGTGCAAACTATGGGTTTAGTCATAACGGGATTAAGTTCGGGGCTCGAGGTGAGTCTCGGGGTAATTTGGTGATTAGAGCGTTGCCGAGAATTAAAGGGTAACGGGATATGAATTATTGGTATTTGAGTATTTTGAGAATAACGAGAATTGGAAGGCGTTAATTATGATTAACAAAATAGGCGAGAAAGGACAATTTTACCCTTGGGAGCCTTTAGAAAACTTTAAATGACCTAGGGGCAAAAAGGTCATTTCACCTTAAGATTGATATAAGCCATTGAAGACTGTAGAAGTTGGCTAAAACAGAGCATAGAAAGCATTCCTCCCGTACATCTTTTCTTCTCCTTTTTCCTTTGGATTTTTGAGTTGTTCTTGAGGATTCAAGCTAGGGAAGTGGATCTTGAGGGCTTAGGATTGTGTTCCACCATTGAAGAGGATCCTAATCTGAGCTTGAGGTAAGTTTCTAGCCATTAAAACTCTATCTTTGCCCTGTTTTTGGTTTGGTTTTCAGCTTGGTTTTCTAGATTGGTTAAAGGGAATTGATGGGAGTTTTTGGATAGGGTTACTTGGGTTTTGATGCCTAGTACATTATGTAGATGGTTTTTGGGTTAATTTGGACTTAAAATGAGGTTTGGAAGCTTTTGGTTCAGGTTGGAAATGGTGAAGTCGAAGGGGGAAGTTTCAGGGCCATTTATGGCTGTGTGTAGCACTACTCAGGGAGGATTTCATGCTAACTTGGGCACTGGGGCGCTAGGGGGGTAGCTCTATAGCGCTACCCTGCTTCTTCATATTTACGTTTTGGGTGTTTTTAAGGGTTTTTGGCTCGGGGTTTCAATTCCTAAGACTAGGGATCGAATCTACTCACCGTTTGGGTACAATTCGGGGTCCCGGGAGTGAGGTTTAGGTCAAGACCCTTTCATTGTTTATTTTCATTAATTGAAGTTATTATTGGTTATGATTAGGTAACCACTAAGGAATCAAAAGGTCGATCGTTCTCAAGGGTCATTCTGTTACTGTTTCTCGCTCAAACCAGAGGTAAGAAAACTGCACCCCATATGTGACATGCATGGTTATTATTGAGGCATGTTGAGTGTTTAAATGTGAACATTGATTGTATATCAAATGCTTAGCAAATCTTGCTCACTTGTGCATGGCACTAACTAAATAGTTAGAATTGGCAATGGTGTCAGTATTAACTGTGAAGCTGTGACTTACTTGTCAAGTTTGGCAATAGTACTGAGCACTGGTCACCTGGTATTGACTAATAAGTCAAGAACGGTCTTAGCATGTTTAACGCAAGCTGACAAAGATTAGATCTAATTGACATCTGCATTGAATGACTTAAAGGAGCATTAATGCCGAACCAACCTTAAGTTAGATGAAAACTAAAAGCGCTTGTCTAGCCTATGGCTAGTCACTTAGAGCCAGGGCCAGAGAGCCTAGGTGACTACTTTGTCACATGGCTATGGGTGTTGAGCCCGAAGTGACTTACCCAACAGTCACTCATTTGATGGGAGCCAGGGCCAGAAGGTCCAGGTAACTGGATTCTAACATGGATGTGGGTGCTGAGTCCCGTAGTGACTTGCTCGTCAGTCACTCATTATGGTTAAAAGAACCTCAAGTGTTAAAGCACTCATATGATTACAGCTATACGCTCCTTCATGGTTAACATAACCACAAAGTGATATTCACTCGTCTGTTCAGGGCTATAAGCTCTGTATGATTATCATGATCATCATTTGATATTATATACATGCAGTATTGAGTTTTCTTGTTGGGATTTGGCTCATGGGTGCTATGTAGTGCAGCTAAAGGGAAAGAAAAGCTCACCCAGCCTTGAGTGAAGAGCTTAGGTGGTGATGTGTACATATGCGGCCACTTGACCACCACGGCCAAGGAGTTTCTCGGAGGAACTAGGGGGTTTACCCTATTTTTGCCGCTTAGGTCAGCTGGTTGTAAATTTTAAACTGTAATGACCATTTGGGATTGTAAATAACTTGTAAATTTATTTATGGGCCCATGAACAATTTTATGTTTTAAATAAAATATATCATTTCCTTTTGATTGGTTTTTCACCTTAACCTATTAATAACACCTAGATGCACGTTTATAACCAAAGAACTCGATTAGCAAGTTAAGCACGGTTCAAAGTTCACAGTAAATGTCTTGGAGTAACCAGGGCATTACAAATACCGTCTTACCTTGAAGCTGGTCAAACAGGTCATCTATCCTTGGTAGGGGGTACTTGTTCCTGATGGTCAACTTATTCAACTCCCTGTAATCTATACACATTCTCAGAGTCCCATCCTTATTCTTCACAAATAAAACCGGAGCACCCCATGGCGAGAAGCTAGGTCTAAAAAATTCCAAGTCTAGAAGCTCCTGGAATTGTATCTTCAACTCTTTTAACTCTGTCAGAGTCATCCTATATGGTGCCCTCGACAATGGCTCTGTACCCGGCGTTGTCTCAATAATGAACTGAATTTCCCTGTGCGGCGGTAGTCTTGGTAAGTCCTCAGGTAACACGTCTAAGACTCCCATATCAATCTAGTCTCTTCTAGCCCCATTGGTGTAACTCTAGTGGTATCCACCACACTAGCTAGAAAACCTATACACCCTCCTTGTAATAGGTCCCTATCTCTCAATGTTGATATCATGGGAATGTGGGGCCCATGTATAACACCCACATAAAAAAAATAAGGTCCTCACCCTCAGGCTCAAAAGTCACCATCTTCTTCCTGCAATCTATAATGGCCCCGTATCTGACTAGCCAATCCATCCCAAAAATAATATCAAAATCATCCATACCCTACTCAATCAAATCTACTGATAGTTCCCTACTATCCACCATCACTGACAGTGCCCTAATCCATCTCCTAAAAACTACCAGCTCCCTTGTAGGCAGTATAGTCCCAAACCCTGCAATATAATACTCACTGGGCATACACAATCTATCAATCACTTTACTATAAACAAATGAATGTGTAGCACCAGATTCAATCAATACAGTATATGAAGAGTCAGCACTAGATAGCTGACTTGTCACTATCGAAGGACTAGCCTCAGCCTCTGTCTGTGTCAAGGTGAACACTCAAGCTGGATTCAAGCTATCCACCTTCCCTGGTTCCTCCTTCTTCAATGTCGGGAAATCTTTCTTGAGGTGTCCAACCACCCCGCACAAATAACAAGTCTTTTCCCAGTATTTGCCCAAATGGCGCTTCCTACATCTAGTGCACTTTGGATAGCTTCTCCAAGACTCACCGCCTCCCTAGCGGCCACCCTGGGCACCCCGACCCCTCCTATCAGGACCAAAGTGGTTGAGGTGTCAGGGGTCTTCCTCTTCTATCACTGGCGCCTTCGCCCCTACCAGACCATGTATATGGAGGCACTGCCTGCGAACATCCTGTCTCATAGCATTCTCCCTCCAAATCTTATTCTCTGCCTCCTCAGTAGTGAGGGCCTTCTCAACCACCTGGGCATAAGTTGTCTCCCCAGGCACTGATGTGATCCTTACATCTCGAGCTATTATAGCATTAAGCCCTCGAAAGAACCTATCCTACGTAGTTGCATCTGTAGGCACTAACTTTGGTGCAAACATCGCTAACCTGTCAAACTTCAAGGCATACTCAATAACTATCATGCTGCTCTGTACCAACCCAATGAACTCATTCACCTTTGCCGCCCTGACAGTAATGTTGTAATATTTCTTATTGAACAGATATCTGAACCCATCCCAACTCATAGCAAAAACATCTCAAGTATGTGATGCCACCTCCCAACAAATACGGGCATCCTTTCTAAGCATATAGATGGCACAGGCTACCTTGTCATTACCTTCCACCCTCATAAAGTCCAGAATGGAGGAGATCATACTCATCCATTGTTCAGCCTTTAGTGGATCTGGTCCTCCCTCGAAGATTGGAGGATGTTGTCTCCTGGATCTTTCATAAAGTGGCTCCCACCTGTTTCCAATCTCAAGTGGTTGTACAAGTGGTGCCACAACAGATGGAAAATTAGGTGCGGCACTCCCTAACGAGGCATGTTGCCTCAAAAGGTGAATCTGCCCTTCCTGACTCTGAAGTATGGCTTGCATATGAGCAAGCAACTGCTACTAGTTCTCAGGTCGTGCTCATCATCTCTAGCCTCGACCCCGGTGCCATCCAGTCGTATTGATCGCCTTAGATGCATAAGTATCAAAGTTTATCTGCAATCAACAACTCGGCTAGTTAGGCAATGATAACAGGTTCATATTCATGCCATGGTCCAACGCCAATACCCAGGCCACAAAGCACAATCATGATACAAATAGGCATTTAAACAACTATTTACATACAATAGCAATGCTAATAAGCACGCCTTAACATATTCACATAGCAGTCAAGGGCCAGGCCCTATCAGTATATCTCATGCTCCCTATTAGTCATGCAAATAAAGCATTTACATTTTATTTAAACATTTAAGCATATAATCACATATATGGTTACCAAACCTTGAGTCAAACTTGTCTTTGGTGGGGAGTGTACATGTCTAGCCAGTCTTCAGGAACCCTTAAACCTAGACCACTCTAATACCAAGTTGTAACTCCCTGGGTAACCAAGACCGCTACACTGTGTGTTTAAAATAGTGCAAGACTTGCTACTCGGGTCATTTGAACATAAATATGCTTATAAAGTCATCTAATAAGTTAGGGTTAAATGATTTTGATCATAAAATGATTGATTTTCATTAAAATAAAGGTTTGATACATGGGCTCCCAAACAAAATAAGGTTTACATGGTGGAAACAACTCTCAAAAGTTAATACAATGGAAGATATTCTAATGAAAAAATACAGTTTAGAGCTCTAGTTCCTTTAATTCCCTCTATTGTGGCGATCGAGCAGTTGTCAATGTACACTCCACCCCCAAAGCTCTCCAATTCATGGTTGGTCCAGCTTTCCTTTGCCTTTACATGCACCACATAGCACCCGTGAGTCAAGGCTCAACAAGAAAACCATAATCAACATGCATAAATAGCAACAAGAGCATATAACAAACTTCAATTCAGTCAAGTTCAATTAATTAGCAGAATACAAGTATTAAGCTAGGCAACATTAAACCTATACTTTCAAATATATAACTCAATTTGTAATATAAATATTTAGGTTTCGGCGCCCTTAGGCCAAGCCCTCTGGTTATTTAGCTAATCTCAGCTCGCTCAGGCCGAGCTGCGTTCAGTACACTTATCATCAGTCCCGGGGCCCTTAGGCCACACTTTTACTTCACACAAAACAGATATATAATTCACAGAACACATATGTTCAATTACAGGGAATCTCAATCCCATTCACAACCACTTGGGTGCATTTTTCTTACCTCGAGTCCCAAGCGATAAATAAAGAGCATTCCCAAGCACGATCGTCAGTCCTGAGCCTTAACGGTAATCCTAGTCACAAGTAATAATGGATAACTATCAAATTCTAATCCAATTAAATTCTTTGGAAACAAATACTAACCTCCAGACCTCGAATTCTACTAAATTGGGTAGTAGAATTCGTCCCGAGCGCTTAGGTTTAAATCCATGAGCCTCCCCGAGTCTAAAATCCTTAGCTTTCATTTTCTTTCTATTTAGGGTCGCGGCCCCCCTCTTAGACAAAGGGCAAGGCCCCCCCTACTGGAGGACACGGGTCGTGACCTGCACCCTAAGGTCGCGGGCCTAGGCAAAACAGAGGCCTTCCAGCCTCTTCGAGCACACGGACCGCGACGCCTAGAGAACAGGGTCGTGGCCCGAGCCCCCAAACCCAGAAAATCAACCTTTTCTTGCATTTTTCCTTGATCCTAAACCCCAAATTCATACCCCAATAATCAGCCAAACTCATAATTAAGTCCATAATCCTTATCCTTATAACCTAAACATTATAACCAACCTATAAATAATTCCTTACACTCATCAAACACCCAAAATCAGTCTTGGAATCCATTTTCATGCAAGCTCTAAGTTCTAACAACAATTTAGCATAATTTAAATAGAAAATACTATGTTTAAGCTCTTACCTCTGAGATAGTTCAGCCCTGGATTAATCCCCAAGCCCAGCCAATTAATCCTCCAAGCCTGTAGTCTAGAATTCCTCAAGGTTTCTTCAAGTCTTTAACACCACAAGAGAGAGAGAGAGAGAACCGAATGGGAGAGAAAGTGATATGAGGATCCTGTGGTTTCCTTGCCTTATGATTTCTTTCTCAAGTCTCAACACCCTAAAATTAAGTATATCCTTTAGTCAAATGTCCAAATTACCCCTTAATTATATCTCTATCCTCACGTGCCACTGAGAGGCAATTTTGTCATATGCCACATCCCACTAAGTCCTCGAATATTCCTATATATCCTCGTTCAATCCCGACATGTCCAAATAATTGCTAACTTACTACTCGTTACTCAATAAACCCCAAAATATTCTCTAAGTTCCCAAAATACCCCTAGGCTCACCCCGAGCCGGGTATTAAACCCCGCTGCGACTATTCCGCTAATCCACTCACTAGGATCGCCTTGAGCCATATACCACTAATGTATCCACATAATAATGTGGCCTCAATCATTTAACACATATAATCACATTTATGCCCTTCACGGACAAAAATTACAGATATGCCCTTATAAACAATAATGGGCCCACATGCATATTTAATACTTATAAACGTGCATATAAATATATTCATATCATCATATAAATCATGCATGCCACTTAGTCACGCATTTGATCAATTAATCACACACATATCCAATTATGCCTCCTGGCATACTAATCAAGGCACTAAACCCTACTAGCATGTTTGGGTAGTTACATAATTACTCTAGGTTGACATATGGAGGTTTGTTGGCTGAGTTCAAGGTTGAGTCGCGGCTCTGTTCTTGGGCGCTGCGGCTCAAGCTTGAAGAAGCTGGTGGTTTGGGGTTGATGGGCTATTTGAGCTGCGACTCTATTAGGTAGAGCTGAGGCTCTAATTGATGTCAAAGAAGAGTTTTTGGGCCTGCCTTGAGTGGGGCTGCAGCTCTAATGGTTGGGGTCGCGGCTCAAAAGAGGAAAAGTGACCAAAATGGGTTTTTAGTCATGGGAACTCAAACCTTGGGCCTCGGGATCATTCCTACTACCCGGATTGGTGGCGTTTGATTTCTCGGAGGCTAGGTCTTGGTTCTGGGATTGGTTTTAGAACTTGAACTCATTGGAACGAAATTTGTGGTTGTGACTAGGTTATCACTAGAGGCTTGGAATCAAGATCGTGCTTGTTTTTCGTTTGTTCGTAACCTGTGCTTGGACCAAAGGTAAGAAAACTGCACCCTATGTATATGTGACTTGCATGGCTATTTTTTATGCATGTTGGATGCTTAAATGTAATGCATGAGAAACATGTGATTAGGACATGCTTTGTATACTGAGTATGATATTGTTCAAAGCTTGAACCTCTATGTTTATGCATGATCCTAATTGTGCTAGTATTTGTTAAGTAAGCATGTTGAATGCCCTATATTCGAATATTTGACATATGATATATGTTTGGTAGCATTGCTTGCTTGTGTGTGTGGCACCAACTGTTCAGGATTGGCATTGGTCGTGTATTACTGACTTGAGAGTCAGAAACGGCATAAGCGTCGAGGACGCAGGGCCGAATGAAGATTAGATCTAATCGATATCAGCGTTGAATGACTCATATGGGGTATTAATGCTGGACTGACCCGAAGGTCGATGAAAATTATAAGCGCTTGGCTAGTCTAGGACTAGTTACTCAGAGCCAGGGCCTAAGGCCTAGGTGACTGCTTGTCACATGGCTAGGGAACAGAGTTCCATAGTTATGACTCTAGGGTCATGAGGAAGGTTATTTTGGTGACTAATCATCATGCACCTATCCTGTTTAAGCTAGTGAAAGGATCACTTATTTATATTGGGAACGGAACCCACCTTAGTGACATGTACCACTGTCACTCTTTTATTCAGGGCTAACAGCCCGGTATGGTTACCGGAACCACCAGTGATAAATCACTTATCTGATTGAGGTTGACTTGATAGTCGTCCACTCAGGAGGGCAGGATTCTTTATCCTGGATACCCATCGTTACGTGAATCTGTTTTCCTGCTTGAATAGAGCTATATCTGCTAGGCGTGTGCCTTATGATTTGATGACATGTTATTACTGTTCATGAGCATATTGAGTTTTCTTGCTGGGCTTTGGCTCAAGGGTTCTATGTGGTGCAGGTAAAGGCAAAAGAAAGCTGGACCATCCTTGAGTTAGAGAGCTTAGGTGATGATGTGTACATATGCAGCTGCTCGACCGCCACAGCCGAGGTTTGAAGGAGAGGAGCTAGGGTTTAACCCTGTTTTGTCGCATAGATCGACTGGTTGTAAATATTCTCTTGTAATAGACCTTTAAAATTATATTTTTGGGATCCCAACGTATATAATAAACGTTCTAATGAAACGTTATATCTTAACCAAAAATTTTAATCCCTAAACCGCTAATCATACTTAGTTACACGATTTTGGTCAAATGACTCGATTAGCGAGTTTAACACTGTTTACAAGGCACATCGTAACGGTCCCTGGAGTTTAGGGCGTTACAACTTGGTATCAGAGCGAGCCAAGGTTTATGGAACCTGAAGACAAGCTGGGCATGTACACTCGTCATTGAAGATAGCTTCACTCAGGGAATGGTAACTATTTCTGTAGTTATGTGCTTAACTGCTTAAATAGAATGTAAATGCTTTACCTGCACATTGTATTATGGAGCATGAGATTCTGATAAATCCTGGCTCTTGACTATATGATTATATGCTCCGTGAATATGTATATGAATGCGATTATATGATTACCTGCTTCATGAATATATAATTGTGATATTTTCATGCTGGAGTTGGAGGCATGATGTGAATGTTGGAAGAGCAGGGATTATGATTGATATGTATATGCCATGGGCATGTTTTTAGCACTGCAAGTGGTTTGTGATTGTGTTGTGGTAAGATTTATCCCGTGGGGAAAGTTCTTGATATGCTCATCATGATTAATGGGTCAAGTTATTGACTGCAGATTCAATCAACAGGTTTATAGCCAAGGCAGATAATGAGGCCTGGTGGTGGTTATAATGAGGTTGGGAATTACAGCCAGAGTATCAGTTTTTCATCTGCACCTATGAATTTTCAGCAAATGCTTACAAATTTGCAATCAAGATTGCAGAGGCATGAGGAAGAGATTAGGTGTTTGAAGCAACAGCGGAATCTGTTGGGAAGCATCTATTCCTTTGTTATGCCAGGAGTGGCATCAACTTTAGCTCAGCCTAGGGTTGAGAATAGATGGGAATTTCTCTGTGGAAGGTTCCAGGAGTATTACCCTCCAGCCTTTGAGGGAGGCCTTTATCCATTCGGAGCTAAGCAATGAATAGGCATGATCAGTTCCATTCTTGACAGTATGGGGCTGGTAGGTCACGATAGGGTGATATGTGCTACATATGTGTTGCGGGATGATGCCCGGACGTGGTGGGAAGTAGTATCCCAGACACGAGACACAACTGTGATGAATTGGAAAGAATTTAGGCAGGTGTTTAATGAAAGATATTACTGTGATGCAGTTAAGACCGCTAAGATGAATGAGTTTCCGAATCTCGTTCAAGGAGAGGCAACAGTAGCCGAGTATGTTAGCAAATTTGATGGGTTGGCCAAGTTTGCTTTTGACATGGTACCCACAGATGTAGCTCAGAAGGAAAAGTTTATTCAGGGGTTAAATCCCAGAATAGTTCAGGGCATTAGGGTTGCCCCAGTGCATGAAGTCTCTACCTATGCCCAGGTGGTAGAGAAGGCTCTTGCTGTTGAGAGCATAAGAAATGAGAAGAAGAGTGCTAGGGAGCACGGAGCTCAGACAGTGGTACCTCCACTTATTGGAGTAAGTAAGAAGGAAAGCCGGAAGACATATCCAATATGCGCTCGGTGTAAAAGGCATCATTTAGGAGAATGCCGAGCAAGGGCATGTTTCTCATGTAATATGTTTGGACATCATAAGAAAGATTGCCCAATGCAAAGGAAGGATGAGCAAAAGGGGATGGACAGCTCGACCCCAGCTCAAGTGTTCATTCGGATGTAGTCAGAATTTGAGACTGAGACTAGTTCCTCAGGGGTGACAGGTTAGTTTTCTAGTTCTGAGTTTTGAGTTATGCTGACTGGTTTTGGTGCCATGCTATTCCTTTGTTTGTCGTATATATAGAATCATAGAGTCATTATGTTGATGGCATGGTTATGTTGTGATGGGAAGGCAATACTGTATTGGTGACTTAAGAGATGAGTTGGGTTATGATAAAAAGGACTCGTCAATGGTTTTGGTAAAGCTGGTTATGACTGGCTTAGTATGATTCTGGGATATGGATTGATTAGCCAAGTGTGGGGCAATTTTAAAATGGCAAGGAAAGTATAGTAACTCTTGAGCTTGAGAGTGGGAAGCCTTGTAATAATTGGCATGGTGCCTGGTTCTGTATACTTATGACATCTGTATTGAGAGCTAGATTTTTATTGCAGGGAGGTGCATGGAACTCTTAGCTAGTGTGGTGGATACCACTTAGATCGTGCCAGTGAGATCAGGACAGACTGGACTAGTCTGTGAGTTTCTGGATGTGCTTCCAGGGGATTTGGCAGGGTTTCCTTTATATGAAGAGATAGAATGATAAATGGATTGGTGCCAGGAATGGAAACAGGTTTTAGGGCACTGTATTGAATGGTTCAGTAGGGTTGTAAGAACTTAAGGTTCAGTTATTAAGTAAGATGGAATTCTCTAAGGTGGATCATGGATCTGGTTAGGACCAATTAGAGATCAGAGAGGAAGTTATATAAAAGAATGTGTTTGTATCAGATAAGAGCACTAAGAGTGTTGAATATGTCTTGAGAATTGGTTTAGTGCCAAGATTTTGTGAAGCGGATGAACAGAGCATTCAAAGGATTATTTGAAAGGGATTTGTGATCATCTTGGACGATGGTATTGTGGTATTTTCTCTACGGAGATTTGCCAAGGTTAAGGAACTCCTTAGGGGCAAGAGTTTTTTTAGGTGGTAAAGATATTACAGGTGCCTTGGGAAAGAGTTCTGAGTCTTTTTACAGATCAGAATCAGTTTGTGGGTTGTTATGACATCTCAGTGATAGAGAAAAGTAATTGCCTATGCAATATGTTGGTTAAAGTATCTGACCAGAACTAGAGTAGAGTTTCTGGTGGGCTAGGTGGCCAGTTTTATGTTTGAGATTATTATCTCAGAGAAGATCAAAAGGAAATCAATTAAGTGAACCACATATAGGAAAGATTGAGTGGAAAGTCTTAGCTGGATTAGCTAAGAGTTGTGCAGTGTCAGATATGAACTTATTGTGGTATAAGGGTCGGATTTGGAATCCGATGGACATTGAGATTAATTGGGAGATTCTAGATGAATCTCATGCTATTCTTTTATTTGCTTCATTCAGGCACCATGAAAATGTAACAGAATATGAAAGCTTTATAGTGGTGGTCTGAGATGAAGAAGGATGTAATGGTATGCGGGGTAAAGTTCTTAGCCTGATAGCAGGTCAGACAGAGTATTGGAAATCGGTGAGGCCATTGTAGGCTTTGAGTATTTATAATGGAAATAAGATAGCATCGTGATGGGTTTCGCGGTGGGATTTCCCAGGTTAGTGGGTCAGCGTGAATTGGTTTAGGTCATTGTGGACCAGTGTTTTAAGTGAGTTTATTTTTGTCAGCAAGGATGAATTATACAGCTGATCAGTACTCAGATCCCTATGTGAGAAAGGAATAGTGCGCCTTCATGAAACTCAAGGTCTATCTTATCAGATGAAGACTCTATTGCGACTTCCAGGTTTTGGAAAGGTTAAGGAAGGCGACAAGTATATAGATGGGATTCAGTACAGTTTATTACTCTCAGACTGATGGTAAACCAGAGAGAGAGGGTTATCCAATTATTATTGGAAGAACATCTTATAAGATGAATGAGTTAATATATATCTGGATCCTGAGGTGGTTCAGGGGACTATTGAGATTATTAGAGGGTGAAGCATGGATGCTCACTTCTCAGAGTAAATGGAAAAGTTTTACTGAATTGGAAAGCAGGAACATAGAGTTCCAGACAGAAGATTATATCTTCCTTAAAAAGTATCATCATGGAAAGGGGTGCTGAGTTAAGAGCAAGTCGAGCTCTAGAGTAGCAGAACAGTTTAAGTCCTGGATATGATTGGTTGGGTTGATTTTGGTTCGACCTTATCGTTGGCACTATTAGTTGTATATAGTGTATTATGTATTTCCATGCTTAGGACATGGGTTGAAGAAACTCATGAGTTGAGTTATGAGAATCGGGGAATTGAGGCTAAGTTATCCTGTGAAGAATAGCCAGTCCAGATATGGAACAGAAAGAATAAGATTTTGAGGAACAAAGTGTACCCTGAGTTAAGGTAATGTTACAGAAATAGTGAGGTCGAGGGAGTGACCTGGGAAGACTGGGATCAATTGTGCGGAATTGATATTCCGACAGTTCAGATAAATTTCGAGGACGAAATTTCTGTAAGGAGGGGATAGTTGTAATGCCCCAAATTTCCTAATAAGGTTTAGGACCTTGATTAGGTCGCCGGGAGGACCATAATTGATTTATTGTGCTATTAAATGATAGTATGCATGTTTAGGTGTATTAAATATGCATGTGAACTCATTTTTGAGTAATTGGGTGATTTTCATATTTTGGCCATTTCGGGCATATTTGGCATATATGTGTGTGGTGCTATATTATTATTTGGTTATGCCAGGGTTACTCAGCACAAGACGATCCTAGGAGGTAAGCTAATGGGAAAGTCACAACGGGATTTATTCTTGACTCGAAGTGAGTCAAGGGGTATTTAGAGGGTTATTGGGTAATGAGAATTAATATTTGGTGATAAATTGGGAGTTAGTAAGATTAGGGGGAAATTCTGGAGGTTTTGACTATTTTGCCCCCAGGAGTGTTTTTGGGACCCCGAGCGTTAGGATTTGGTTGAGGCTACTTAAGCTTGAAGTAACCTTTTAAAAGAATAAAAGAACGTTATGTACGTTCTCTCTCCCTCTAAGTTCCCCTTTTGTCTCCCGATCGTATTTTCAAAGATAACTTGGGTTCTAGGACTCGGAATCAGGCGAGGATTAAGGCATAGTGATCCTAGGAAAGATTAGAAGCTTATTAGCAAAAGGATTTAGTTGGAAACAACTCAATTGGAGGTAATTCAAGTTTTAAGTTTTTAAAGTTTTTAAGCTTAAATTGGATTTTGTGATTTGATGTGTTTTTGGGTGATTTGAGACTTGGGTTTTGTTGGTTTTGGATCATGGGGATGTTTGGGAATTTTGATTTTTGAGTTTGGATATGTTTTTGAAAGGTTTTTAGATGAAGAAATGGAGGTTTGTTGGTTAAGTTCGAGGTTGAGCCGTGGCTCTGTTCTTAGGCGTTGCGGCTCAAGCTTGAAGAAGCTGGTGGTTTGGGGCTGATGGGCTATTTGAGCTACGGCTCTATTGGGTAGAGCTAATGCTCTAATTGCTGTCAGAGAAGAGTTTTTGGGCCCGCCTTAAGTGGGGCTGCGACTCTAATGGTTGGGGTTGCGGCTCAAAAGAGGAAAAGTGACCAAAATGGGAATTTAGTCATGGGAACTCAAACCTTAGGCCTCAGGATCATTCCTACTACCTGGATTGGTGGCGTTTGATGTCTCGGAGGCTAGGTCTTGGTTCCGGGATTAGTTTTAGAACTTGAACTCATTGGATCACCATTTGTGGTTGTGACTAGGTTATCACTAGAGGCTTGGAATCGGGATCGTGCTTGTTGCTCGTTTGTTGGTAACTGTGCTTGGACTAAAGGTAAGAAAACTGCACCCTGTGTATATGTGACATGCATGGCTATTTTTTATGCATGTTGGATGCTTAAATGTAATGCATGAGAAACATGTGATTAGGACATGCTTTGTATACTGAGTATGATATTGTTCAGAGCTTGAGCCTCTGTGTTTATGCATGATCCTAATTGTGCTAGTATTTGTTAAGTAAGCATGTTGAATGCCCTATATTCGAATATTTGACATATGATATATGTTTGGTAGCATTGCTTGCTTGTGTGTGTGGCACTAACTGTTCAAGATCGGCATTGGTCGCGTATTACTGACCTGAGAGTCAGAAATGGCACAAGCGTCGAGGATGCAGGGCCGAATGAAGATTAGATCTAATCGATATCAACGTTGAATGACTCATATGGGGTATTAATGCTGGACTGACCTGTAGGTCGATGAAAATTATAAGTGCTTGGCTAGTCTAGGACTAGTTACTCAGAGCCAGGGCCTAAGGCCTAGGTGACTGCTTGTCACATGGTTAGGGAATAGAGTTCCATAGTTATGACTCTAGGGTGATGAGGAAGGTTATGTTGGTGACTAATCATCATGCACCTATCTTGTTTAAGCTAGTGAAAGGATCACTTATTTATATTGTGAATGGAACCCGCCTTAGTGACGTGTACCACCGTCACTCTTTTATTTAGGGCTAACAGCCTGGTATGGTTACCGGAACCACCAGTGATAAATCACTTATCTGATTGAGATTGACTTGATAGTCGTCCACTCAGGAGGGCAGGATTCTTTATCCTGGATACCCATCATTACGTGAATCTGTTTGCATGCTTGAATAGAGCTATATCTGCTAGGCGTGTGCCTTATGATTTGATGACATGTTATTACTGTTCATGAGCATATTGAGTTTTCTTGCTGGGCTTCGGCTCACGGGTGCAATGTGGTGCAGGTAAAGGCAAAAGAAAGCTGGACCATCCTTGAGTTGGAGGGCTTAGGTGACGATGTGTACATATGCAGCTGCTCGACCGCCACAGCCGAGGTTTGAAGGAGATGAGCTAGGGTTCAACCCTGTTTTGCCGCATAGATTGGCTGGTTGTAAATATTTTCTTGTAATAGACCTTTAAAATTATATTTTTGGGATCCCAACGTATATAATAAATGTTCTAATGAAACGTTATATCTTAACCAAAATTTTTAATCCCTAAACCGCTAATCATACTTAGTTACACGATTTTGGCCAAATGACTCGATTAGCGAGTTTAGCACTGTTTACAAGGCACACCGTAACGGTCCCTGGAGTTTAGGGCATTACAGCATTAGCTCACGGGCACTTTGTGCTGTAGGTAAGAGCAAAAGCATAGTTTGTTGAGTTGATGAGTTGGAGCAGACTCAGTCAAATGTGTGCATGTCATGAGTGGTTACTACTTATGCAGATAAAAGCTGATTTATTTTAAATATTAAAACCTCGAGTTGTATGTTTTGTAAAAGGTGTTCAATACATGTTTGTTTATAAAAGAGTTTCAGTAAAATTTTTATTTTCTTAAAGAGATTTATGTATGTATTAATTTACTTAAATACAGGGTATTTAGTCAATTAATTGGTTTTTAGTCAGTTCGTTACAATTAGTTAAGCTAAATGTCTAAGTTTTTTATTCGTTTAGTTACATATTAGTTGTAAGAAGTAGTTACTATGTTATTTAATCTTGTAACTCAGCTCGACTATAAATAAATGTCTTTGATAGATGCTTGTAACTTTTTCAAAGCTTTTGAGAAGTTATTCAGAAAAATTTGTGCTCAATATATTTGCATCTTTAGTTCTTCAGGGCTGAACTAGTACGTAAATGATTGTTGTTAATTGCTCAACATGTGATTATGAGACAAAGATTAGATTTAGTAGTAGGTGTTGTACCACATAAGTCGCTGGCCAAGCAATGGACTCATGCCTTTTCAAAGATCTCTTTTTGTTGAGTGACTTCAAATAACCATGTTTGTAGTTGTGTCCTTTGAGAGATTGATCAACTTTCATATAGATTATCTCTCTAGGTAGCCTTTGGGTAAAGATAATGGATTGCGTAGGACTACCCTATAGAGAATGAGCTATAAATATTACATTGAACAGATGGATTTTTGACAGGGGAAAAGGAAGAGAGGAAAACTCATTGTAACTATCAAAATCTTTTCCAAAATGAAATTCCGTTTTTTATGATTACCAACTTAATTATTTAAATTAAATAATTAATTGTTGTACTGTTACATAAATGTTTAAACGGACACAGAAACTATTTGAACAGAAACCAGATACGTTTAAACAGTTTATCAACAAAAGATAAAGACGAACATAAAGAAAAGAACACACGAAATTTTACGTGGTATCAGCAATCTTTTCAGATTGCTACTAGTCCACGGGGCCACGCCCAAAGAATGAAATTTATTAGAAGAATATCTAAACGATTACAAAACCAAATTGACTTATACAAATAAAGACTCCCTCTTGAATTTGTCGTAACTGTTGTAATCTAAACTCCTAATCAAATTTCTGAAGTGCTAAGATCTTGAACTCCCTTCAAATCATAACACTTGCACTTTTCCTCCCGAAAAGTGACTCATGAGCAAGACTTCTCCCAAAGCTTGATGAAAAATGTCCAAGTGTGTTCAATCTACACAATTAGCACAAAGAAAATAATACAGAAGTACACTGTAATAAACCACTAAGAACTTGCTGGACTCAAGTTCTTCACACAATAAAAAACTCTCTCTAAAACTTGAAAAATATTTGGAAAATAATACACCAAGAGAGATAAGAAAAATCAATGACCTAAGGATGTCTATATACCCTTTAGAATCCCTTTAGATCATGGAAAACAAATCAGAAACCAATAAGCCAATAAATGGAAAATCTTCCCAAAAAGGAATGTCAGAATCTGTGCAAACAAACTGGCAATCCGTTTAAACAGATTCATCGAACCTAGACAGTTTTTAAACCTAGTTTCCTTAAATAAATAAGGAAACAATATATACATTATCTCTGCAAGTTGTACAAGGTTTCTAGAAAAACAAATCAGATCAAGAAATTAAAATAAATACCAATAATTTCCATATATACAAAAGTCAAGAAAAGATATTCTTTTATAGGATATTATATATTTATTTTATTGACATATATAGAATAATCTGATTAGAAAACATTTCACAATAAAACAAGAACCAAACCATTTTGAAAATACATCCATAATTAATTTTGTCAATTTTATCAAATATGCCAATAACGGATTTTACAATCTCCCCCTTTGGCAATTTGATAGACAAAATTAATTAAAAAAAACCTACAACACAAATGTTAGTGACAAGTAAAGAGAAAAAACTCCCCCTGCAAACATGCATTAACTTATAACAAACATATAAAGAAACTAAGACTTAACTCCCCCTCAAAATAAGAAGGTCCAGAGTTAAACAAAACAACAAACAAAGCAGGTTTTTAGAGGTATCTAGTCTCCCCCTTTGTGTCTTTCAAAGAAGCCAAAGAAACATAATGCAAAAATAAAGACAATAAGCCTAAGGCAAAAGAAAGTATAAATGTTCTTAGGACAAAAAACATAAAAACAAGGAAAACTAAACCGTTGGATCCTTGGACAAGGCTTGAACAACATCCAAAATAGAACGTTGTAGTCCTTCAACTGTCATCACTCGAGCAGCCAAAGAATCAAGAGAGGCTCGAACAGCAGCTAGTTTGCAGCAACAGTTCCTGAATCTGTGGGAACAGATGAGGATTCAGGAGGAATGTTATCCGAGGCAAATTTCAAGGATTGAGGCTTGGCTTTCTTGGATGATGGAGCATTAGCAGCTTCAGAAGTTGGAGCAGATGCTTTGTAGGAAGCAGCATTAGTGGGAGCCACCAAGTCTTCTTGATCTTGCTTGAGATCTTTTTTCTGCATACTCAAAACTTTATAAATAATTGAGGAAAAGGAAGATTCAAGTTTCTCTTATTATCTTTTCGAAAGCCAATGATTTGATCATAGATAAACATAGCTAAGTCTATACCAATTCAAGTTCCCACTTTGTACAAAAAGGAAGCCATGTCAAATGAGATAGTTGCGCTATGAGAAGTCGGTTTCCAATTCATTGTGGCAAACTTATGGAGAACAGCATAAGTGTAGGTGAGATTGGTAACCAAGATGACTATATTAGGTGGCCATACCATTTTTTGTCCTACTAATTCAGTGATGACCTCATCCTTGTCAAGAGAGGCAGGATCATCATCATCCTCAACATCAAGAGGAAGATGCAAAGCCTGTGCAATATCTTATGGAGAAAAATAAAACCAATGGCCCCTAACATACACTGTCCATTTTTTATCTTGAAGCATTGTTAGCACACCATAAGGTCGATGATCACTCAAGACATAATTTCTCTCATTGAGAAATTTCCTTTGAGCATAGAGAACCATATCACGAGCATTGTCATTATAACAAAAAATAGAAGAATGAGGTTTGAAATTAACACCTGAGAGTCTTGGAGATGGGGTAGAATCAGAAATAGGTCTCTTTCCTTTAGCCTTGGATGAAAATGGAGTTGTTGCTGGCTCTGTGTCAAATTCGACTTCTTGTTCAGTAGGGACAACATCTTCTAGTTCTGGCTCATCAAACTCAGCCTCTGATTCAGCATTGTCAGGAACATATTCATCAGATAAGGTGGTATCATGGGTTTCTTCAAACTCGGATTTCGCTTCCTCAGTTTAGATTCAGAGGAAAACAGAGAAGGGGGATGAGCCTTCAATCTTTTCTTGGCAGCAGTCAAGGGGGAAGAAGACGAGTCCAACCCCTATTTTCTTTTTGGAGCCACATAGTTTTTCTTGGACTGGCTCAGCTTCATGGGCAGCTTAAGTAACCCAACAGCAGTAGCTTTGGAAGAGGATGAAACAGATTTGGATTTTGTCCTAGCCGCCAGAGACGGTTCAATCGAAAAAGGAGATTGGTTCTTGGCTCGAGAGGGCACCACCACTTCAGATGGTGGTGCATCGTCGACAATATCAGCCGTGATATCTGGAAACACCATGGGGTGTTTAGTAGAGAGAGAGAACACCTTCTTGCGCGCCATGGATTTTGGAGTTTTCCCAACAGATGTCGTTGGTGCTGAAGCAGATGGAGGCGTCATTGACACAGATGGAGGAGGCGACGGAGAGGGGAGCTTTCTGGATTGAGTAGCAGGGGTCTTCTTAGAGGAAGCTGATAACTCTATAAAAATAGAGTGATTTAACTCTTTTTGTGCATTAAAATAGTTTTGTTCTCAAGTATTTTTAGTTAAATTTAGTGACTTTTAATTAGGTTTATTTAGTTTTTAATAAATATTAATTTTGCCATTATTTAGTTTCCTATCTATAATTATTAATCTCAATTTTGTGTATTTTTAGGAGCTTAAATGGAAATATTGAAATTAAAGGAGATTAAAGAACAATTGATGCCTCATTCAAAGTCTATGTACTCACCAAAAGCTCAAATTGATTAGTGGTTATTTTAATTGGACACATTTCCAATTGGATTGGGCTCATGTGGACTTTATTTGAGATATCTTTAAATCAAAAGAAAGAAGAAAAAAAAAAGAGATAAAAGATGGGCCATCACGTATTGGGCTTTGGAAAAGGGAAGTGACAAAATGAGACCTTACATCATATATGTGTATATATGTGATGAAGGAAAGCAAATGGGCCACGTGATTAGCCTTGGACATTGCAACCAAGGGTATCATATGCATATGATATATATATCATCAAAGGAAAAGAAGGGGGGCTGCTACAAAGGGGAGGCCGACAAAAAGAGAACAATGAAGAAAAAGAAGAAGAAAAAGAAAAAAAGAGAAATTTTATTTGAGTGTTATTTAGGGTTTTAGTTTTGCATTTTAATTTTGAGATTGGCAAATTTTCAAAGGAAGAAGAAGAGGAATTTGGAAGAAAAACTTAGAGTCTTGTGACAACTCTAAATTGGGTTTTTATTTCTATCTTTCTCTCTTTTTCAATTTTGTTATTTTTGCACAATTTATGATGAGCTAAACTTTTGAGACTTGAATGATTAAAGATCCCCTTTTTCATGTATTTCAAGTTTGAATGCATTACTTAAGCTAAATTGCCATTGTTCATTCAAGTGAGCTTCATGTTTATTTACTGTTGTTGTTTGGAAATTAATGGCAGGTTATTAAGCTGGATTTAATACTGGAAAGGTTAAATCTAGTAGTTGGTACTTGAATGATGCAAGAGAACACCCATTTTCTAGGTTGTTCTTAGTAAGTAAAATAGGAATATTTTACTACCTTGCATAACTTTGAGAATTGATGCTTAAATTATGTTCTTGAATCTGATTTAATATAGGAATATATTGGGTTAGATGATAGAACTTATTTCATGAGTTTTGGAAAAATCTCATGGGCTTGTAAGGAATTCTAGTTAACTCTGTGCGTTTTGCTGAAGTAATGCTGTAACAATTGGGCAGATAAAACATAGGGGGGATTTAGCTATTCAAGTCTATCATTCCATAGATACTTTTTCCTGCAGTTAATTTTCCAGCGTTTGTAGCAATATTTTAATCTTGATGTCAGTTTAATCATTTTATTTTAGTTCACAACATCCAATCTATTTATTTTCTTAAAATTCCAAATTATTAAATAATTGGTTTTACATTAAATTTGACTTGCAATCCCTGTGGAGACGATCTTACTTATCACTTTATTACTTGTTTGACGATTGCGTGCACTTGCGTATACAATTTTCACAACAGAAAGCTCCACGAGTTTTCACCATTGTTCCTTCTCTGAAAAGCAGCAAACACTAACAAAAACAATGAGAGAAAATAAGAAGAAGCAACTTAGAGGGATCATGGGTGAGGAGAAAATGGGTAGATGACAAGCTTTTGAAGGATAAAAACTTTTCCATTTAAGACACAGGCGGCAAAAAGAAGTTTCCCTTTTTTTAATTATAAAATAAAATAAAAGGAAACAAACCTCTTACCCACGATCAAAATAAAAACTTACCTTTTTTTATTTTTCTTTTATAAAAGGAAATAAAATAAATAGAGAATACCAACACTAAAAAAGGTAACACACAAAAAACCCCACACGATCATCCTATTGAATTTTTCCCCTTTTTTATTTTTTTTATTAAATGAAAAGAGACAATTGAGGAGAACAAAAAAAAGACAAGAATACAAAAACTACTCTTACACGAACAGATGAGATCTTTTCCATTTTTTATTTATTTAAAAATGCTAAAAAAAAAAGGCAACAAAGCAAAAGAACAATAAAGAGACACATCATGGTATTCCAAAATATAGTAAGATGACAAAATAAACTCCTTGGAGACAGAATATATTAAATCACATAAAATAAATGCACAATTTCACAAAATTGCCACAAAGATTCGGTCCTACATTAATTTCCTTGTCAATCAAATATTTTTTTATATAAAAATGCACAAAAATAAAAATCAACCAAAAATATCTGCTTTGATCAATGAGTGTCATCCTGGAAAAAAAATAGAATCAGGCAACTGAAAATAAGTGTTAGTGTATAACATGGATAAGAACACTTGTGAAAATGAAAAATTAGAAAGAATATTTGAGAGAAATAATGCACAATTCAGTCACAAACACATATTGTTAAGTGAATCAATCAACATGTATGAGTCTTAGACACATTTTTTTTTATAAACTGTGTACAATTTTTCTTGCATAGTTTCAAGCATAAGTGTGTGACAGTGTATGCAAGGGAACATTGTCCAATGACAAATAAGTCTTTTTCGAAATTGTAAATAATTGTAACCCATGAAGACGCTGTCACACTACACCAGTGGTAGCCCTTTTCTATGGTAGTGTATCCTCTTCATAACTCTGAATTACAAAGTTCCAACTTACTCAAAAGACGGCTTTCACACACTGATGTAGGTAGCTTTATTCTTGCACAGGAGCTTGAAACAATGCTACACAAAAGGAAGCTCAAACATTAAACATTGATTGATTGACTATAATATGCCTAGGAGGAATTGATTATTTTTCTCTCAAGAATATACAACATAAACACAAGTCAGATTATCTAGCTTGACACACAACAAAATTTTCAAATTAATTGATAATTTTCTTAAACTCAAACAACACACATTTGATCAAGAGAAACTACACAATAACAGGAAATTTAAAGAGAACAAACCCCCAAAGATTTTCGGAGGAAATCAAAGCGAATCGAATCAAGAGCTTTAGTGAAAATATCAGCAATCTGTTTATGTGTTTCAATATATTCCAAGACAAGAACTTTATTTTCAACTAATTCTCTTATTAAATTATGACAAATATCAATATGTTTAGTACGTGAATGTTGCACATGATTTTTTGAAATATTAATTACACTCGTATTATCACAAAAGATAGTTAAAATGTCAAGATCAAACCCATAATCCATCATTATCTGCTTCATCCACAAAAGTTGTGCACAACAACTTCCTGCTACAATGTATTCGGCCTCAGCTGTTGAGAGAGAAATAGAATTTTGTTTCTTGCTGTGCCAAGAAACTAGATTATTTCCCAAGTAGAAACATCCTCCACTAGTGCTTTTTCTGTCATTAGTGTTACCTGCCCAATCAGCATCACTAAAACACACTAGATTAGAGTTAGTTTCTTTTGAATACCAAATACCATAATCAACAGTCCCATGAACATATCGAATGATTCTTTTGACAGCTGCCACATGAGACTCCATGGGATTTCCTTGGCACCTGACATACACACCAACATTATAACTCAAATCAGGTCTACTAGCAGTGAGATAAAGAAGACTACCATTCATGCTCCTATACAGATTAGGATCAACTTTGACACCATTTTCATCTTTGGATAGCTTCACAGTCGTTCCCATTGGTGTTTTAGAAATCTTTGAACTTTCAAGTCCAAACTTTTTGACCAAGTTCTTAGCATATTTGCTTTGAGAAATAAATGTGCCTTCATCTAATTGCTTGACTTGCAAACCTAAGAAATAGGTTAATTCTCCCACCATGCTCATTTCAAATTCCTCTTTCATTTGTTTCACAAATGCCTGCACCTCATTGTCAGAAGTAGAACCAAACACAATATCATCAACATAAATCTAAACAATAATTATGTTAGATTTAATATTTTTGACAAATAAATTTTTATCTACTCCACCCCTTTTGTATCCATGAGAAACAAGAAATTGAGTGAGTCTCTCATACCAAGCCCGAGGGGCTTGCTTCAAACCATAAAGAGCTTTCTCCAATTTGTAAACATGATCAGGTGCATGGGGATCTTCAAACCCTTTGGGTTGTTCAACATATACCTCTTCATTCAAGATCCCATTGAGAAATGCAGATTTGACATCCATTTGGAACAACCTGAAACCAATCAAACAAGCAATAGACAATAATAATCTAATTGATTCAAGTCTTGCAACAGGTGCAATTATTTCATCAAAGTCTATTCCTTCCACTTGTGTGTACCCTTGTGCCACTAATCTTGCTTTATTTCGCACAATTGTACCAAATTCATCAGATTTATTCTTGAAAATCCATTTTGTACCAATAATATTGGTATACAACGGTCTTGGCACAAAAGTCCACACTTTGTTTCTAAAAAATTGTTCTAATTCCTCCTGCATAGCCTTAATCCAATTTTCATCAGTTAAAGCTTCTTTCACATTTTTAGGCTCAAGTAAAGATAGGAAACAAACAAATTGAACAACATTACTAAACCTTCTTCTTGTGACCATACTTTCTTTTGGATTTCCAAGTATTAAATCTTATGGATGATTTAATTTAACTCTGGTTGATGGCTCCTTTTGGACTTCATCTGAAATAATATCTGGAAATTTCTTTTCTGTCTGTCCATAATCTGTTTCATCGGATTCGTGATCTGTTGGAACAGATGGACCAGACGTTGCAACAATAGTATCACTGACAGAAGCTTCTTCGTGTTTTTTAGAAGGTTCATCAATAAACCTATCAATTTCTTCCTCAGTAGAAAACTCAGAAAATCCCTGGCATCATCAATAACAACGTTAGCTGACTCCATTACAGTGTGGGTTCTCATGTTATACACACGATAAGCCCTACTGTTAGTGGAGTATCTAATAAAGACACATTCATCAATCTTAGCATCAAACTTACCAAGATTTTCTCTATCTCTCAAAATGTAACAAACACATCCAAAAACATGAAAGTAAGCCACACTTGGATTCTTACCTAGCCAAATTTCATAAGATGTTTTAGATGTACCTGGACGGAGAAAAACACGGTTTATGATATAGCAAGCAGTGTTAATTGCTTCTGCCCATAACCATTTGGTCAATTTTTTGCTATTTAGCATCACTCTAGCCATTTCTTGAAGAGTGCGGTTTTTCCTTTCTACAACTCCATTCTGTTGAGGAGTTTTGGGAGCTGAAAACTCATGAGAAATACATGTAGACTTACAAAAATCATCATAGACAGAATTCTCAAACTCTTTACCATGATCAATTCTTATTCGAACAATTTTTCCAATGTTGCAATCTTTTTCAACTTTTAATTTCAAGCAAAGAGTTTTAAATGCATTAAAAGTATTAGATTTTTCTTTCAAGAAATCCACCCAAGTATATCTAGAAAAATCATCCACACAAACAAAAATATACATTTTCACATTTAAACTCTCAATTTGAATTGGACCCATAAGATCCATGTGAAGCAATTCTAACACTTTCGAAGTGTTTATGTCAAAAACACTTTTATGTGTAATTTTTAATTGCTTACCAAGTTGACAACTCTTGCACTTACCATCAGATTCTTTACCTAGCTTAGGTAAACCACGAACAACCCTTGCATGTGACAATTTTTTCAAGGTTTTGAAATTTATGCAACCAAGTTTAGCATGCCACACATCAGTGTTGTTACCCACAACAGATTGACACATAATAAAAGGCAAAAGAGTATAGCAATTGTCATTAGATCTAAAACCTTCAAGAACATTCTCACCATTCTTGTTTAAAATAAAACAATTCTCTTTATCAAAGTTAACAGTATAACCTTGATCACAAATTTGACTTATGCTAAGCAAGTTAGCTTCAAGTCCTTCCACAAGTAATACTCTTTTGATTTTAGGTAACCCTTCAAAGTTAAGAGTACCCATTCCAAGAACATTACCTTCAATTCCATTCCCAAAAGTAACAGATCCACAGTGCATAGGTTTTATGTTTGTAATAATAGACCTGTCACCTATCATATGTCTTGAACAACCACTATCAAAATACCAAAAATATGAAGCAGATATATCATATTTACTAGTAAAACTAGCAAAACAATTATTCTTTTTGATCCATATTTTCTTTTATTGAACATTTTTCCTTTTTACTCTTTTGGAATTATCAAAATAATTGAATTTCTTACAAAATTCATAAGAGTAAAATACTTAGGTCGAATATGACCCTTCCTACCACAAAAATGACAGATTGGAATGAATTTTTCGAACTTACCATTGGATTTACCTGCTGACTGTGTCCTATCTGTTGGAACAATCCGAGTACTGGATGCAACAGATTTCAGTGAAGATGACACATGAACATCAGAAGATAGCATTCCAGCCGAGATAAAGACAGTTTTCTTTGATTTTTGAGAACTTGAAGCACCAAGTCCCACATGACTTCTTTGACTTGCATTCTGTATATTCTCAAAAACAATTGAACCGGGGTTAAGCATTCTAACATTTTTCTCAAGAGTATCCAAATCTTTAGACAACTTATTAATTTCAACATTTTTTGAAATTATTTCTTCTTCAAATTTTTCATTTAAATCGGTAAGTTGTTTAATTTCAAAATATAATTCTTTATTTTTGCTTGCCAATGATCGATTTTCATAACACACTTTCAACCATGAACCATACATCTTTTTGTAAGATTCACTCAAAGACTCATCATTCAATTCAGATTCATCACTATCAGAATTTTCTTTATCTTTTGAAACATTATTCAAGCAAACAATTTTTTCATTTTCAAATTTAGAAACAGGTAATATAGAAGTGAAAGCGACATTACCTTCCTCATCTTCACTACTTTCAGAGTCATTATAACTCCAAGTAGCAATCATAACTTTTTTTTCTTTTTCAAGGTGTTTGCACATTTAGACTGGATGTGACCAAATCCATCACATTCCCTGCACTGAATACCCTTTTTATTAGTTTGAAAAGGTTTAAGAGAAGAAGGATTACCTTTTGATCGCTTGCCGTTGAACTTCCTATTTCCTATCTTCTTTATATATTTTTGAAAGTTCTTTGCAAGCATTGCCATTTCATTATCACCATCTTCATCATATGATGCTTCTTTTTCAGTACTTTTGAAAGCTATGGTCTTCTCTTTTTCTTTGGAAGTACTCGACTTGTCTTTTTAACGAATCTTTTGATTTAACTCAAAGGTACGAAGTGACCCCATCAATTCCTCTACTTTCATAGTACTGAAATTGTTTGCCTCTTCCATAGCAATGAGCATAACATTGAACCTGTCAAGAAGAACTCGAACGATTTTTCTAACAAGAACAGAATCATCAAGTTTCTCACCAAGTGCAAAATACTCATTAGAAATATCAGATAATCTCTCATAAAATTTGGATAGTGTTTCAGATTCAGACATCCTAAGATCATCAAACCTAGTTTGTAACATAATAAATCTAGATCTTTTGACATCTACAGTTCCTTCAAACTGAGTTTGAAGAATTGTCCAAGCATCTTTAGCCGAGACACATGTGGAAACAAGTTTAATAAAGCTTTCTCCAACTCCATTGAAAATGGCGTGAAGAGCTTTATTATTATAACTAGATAATTTTTCTTCTTCTGTATCCCAAACAAGTTCAGATTTTACCGTTGTGCTTCCATCTTCACCTTTTTTGGTAGGAGGTGACCATCCAGAAAAAATTGCTCTCCATGCTTTCTCATCTTGAGCTTTTATAAAAGTTCTCATCCTAACTTTCCAATATGGAAAGTTTGAGTCATTAAGCAATGGAGGTCGAGACACCGAACTACCTTCTGCAAAGAAAGACATTTCACACTAAACAAATCAAACGAAAAATAACCACAAGATCTCACTTAGAGTTTAGTGAACCGCTCTAATACCAATTGAAATTCCGTTTTTTATGATTACCAACTTAATTATTTAAATTAAATAATTAATTGTTGTACTGTTACAAAAATGTTTAAATGGACACAGAAACTTTTTGAATAGAAACCACATATGTTTAAACAGTTTATCAACAAAAGATAAAATCTAACATAAAGTAAAGAACACACGAAATTTTACGTGGTATCAGCAATCTTTTCAGATTGCTACTAGTCCACGGGGCCACGCCCAGAGAATGAAATTTATTAGAAGAATATCTAAACGATTACAAAACAAAATTGACTTATACAAATAAATACCCCCTCTTAAATTTGTCGCAACTATTGTAATCTAAACTCCTAATCAAATTTCTGAAGTGCTAAGATCTTGAACTCCCTTCAAATCATGACACTTGTACTTTTCCTCCCGAAAAGTGACTCACGAGCAAGACTTCTCACGAAGCTTGATGAACAATGCCCAAGTGTGTTCAACCTGCACAATTACCACAAAGAAAACAATACAGAAGTACATTGTAATAAACCACTAAGAACTTGCTGGACTCAAGTTCTTCACACAATAAAAAACTCTCTCTAAAACTTGAAAAATGTCTGGAAAATAATACACCAAGAGAGATAAGAAAAATTAACGACCTAAGGATGTCTATATACCCTTTAGAATCCCTTTAGATCATGGAAAACAAATCAGAAACCAATAAGTCAATAAATGGAAAATCTTCCCAAAAAGGAAAGTCAAAATCTATTCAAACAGATTGGCAATATGTTTAAACAAATCCATTGAACCTGGACAGTTTTTAAACCCAGATTCCTTAAATAAATAAGGAAATAATATATACATTATCTCTGCAAGCTGTACACGGTTTCTAGAAAAAGAAATCAGATCAAGAAATTAAAATAAATACCAATAATTTCCATATATACAAAAGTCAAGAAAAGATATTCTATTATAGGAAATTATATATTTATTTTATTAACATATATAGAATAATTTGATTATAAAATATTTCACAATAAAACAAGAACCAAACAATTTTGAAAATACATCCATAATTAATTTTGTCAATTTTATCAAATATGCCAATAAATGATTTTACACAAAACAATCTGGGTGTTTAGCAAAAGAGCAAGATTTGGTGAAGTTAAAAGTATGTTGATGAAGAAGGGAATGTCAGGTTTGATGCAAAACATACTGAAAAGGTATCGTTGGACATAAGAGTTGGAAATAATGACTACGTTGTCGAATGCAACCATGGTATGCTCTTCAGAATTTTAGGGTTAGATCTTAATGCTCTTATTATGTTAGTAAAGATCGAACCCAACAAGAAGGTCCTTGTAGGGTTGTTTTATCACGGTTCTTGGTTGTGTAAAGAAGTTATATCAAGTAGAAAAACTTCTTAGTCGAATGTTGCTCGTTATTTTCGAGGGAGGTTATAATCTCCCATTCTATTTGTCGTCTACTACAATAGTAATTTTATTTAGGGATATTGGCGGTCATAATACCTAATTTTTTTTCAAAAGTTGCACTTCAATACCCAAATCTTTTTTTTGCGGTAATAATACATAAATCTATAATTTTGGTACATCCATTAGTATTCACCGTTAACTGTCATTTAAGTATCTACGTGGCCCATTTTTATTAGTCTAACTGGCGGCGATAATACTCAAATATTTTCAAAAGTTACACTTTAATACCCAATTTTTTTTGCAGTAATACCTAAATCTACAATTTTGTGCAACCATTAGTACTCACCATGAACTGTCCGTTAAGTATTCATGTGGCACATATGGATTTTTGGATGATTTTAGACTAAATTATTTAAATTATTTAAATATTATAAAAATCATTTTAAATTTTAAAAAATCTAAAAGATTATTAAAAACTAATTAATAATATGGATTTTGGGATGATTTTGAGTTTCAATTTTAATTTGGGTTGTTTCAAATTTGCATATTTTAGTTTTATTAATTACTTTCAAATAATTTTTAAAATTTTTAAATTTTAAAATGATTTTTATAGTATTTAAAGAATTTAGGCATATTGAATGCGATAATACCGAAATCATTTATAAAGTTACTCTTTAATACCTAAATTTACGAGTATAAAAATGTTTCAAGTGGATACTTTACTTAGCGGATAATTAACGGTGAGCACTAACGGTTGCACCAAAATAGAAAATTTATGTATTATTACTGCAAAAAGAAATTGGGTATTATCGCCGCCAATATCATTTTTATTAGTGATGAATGATAATTCATAATGTTTAAAAGATGGCGGTGTGGTATCGAACAAGATAATTAGAAGGAGTGGAAACTCTATTTGTAGTGTTATTATGATGGATTTACATGTTGAAGGTGTTAATCGATTACTATGGTTATGAATTGGGGTAACAAGAATTAATTGCATTCCCAATTCATTTAATTAAGGATAAGGTGAAAGTTTGGCAGAGGGAAATGATGGGCAACGGTTAGGTACATTTATTCTAGGAAAAAAGTAAGGGATGGGGTAGTTAATTAGAAGGAATTATCCTAATTAGCTATATATAATGTAGTTTTCCGATGCACCCAAGAAAGAGCACATCGGTACACTCTCTCTCTAGTATTTTGCTTGGGAAGTTTTTTTTTTTTTTTTTATGGTCGTATATATTTTAGTTATTTAAATAATTCTGTAAATTTTCAAGAAATTACAAATAATTTACAATGTTAAAATAATATTCAAATAAGTTACTACGCGCATAAAAAAAACATTCAAAATATGCAACAAACTATTTGAACATTGTTTTTTCACCACAGTAAATTATTCATAATTTTCTAAAAATTTGCAGGATGCTTTAACTAACTACAATATACACGGCCATAAAAAAATTGCGCCTAAAATACTTCTCGAGCCATAAACTAGAGGAGTGCACCAGTGTGCCCCTTTTTAGGAGGTGCAGCCGAGATTTTCCTTGGCCTTAACTAACCATCTATTATATAAATAGAATAAAGGATATTTGCGGCATAAGTACCTAATGATTGGGGAAAATACCCAGTATGAACCCAATCTTTTTTTTTAGTGGGAAAAGTACTCAAAGTCACTAAAAGTGTAATTCCGTCCGACTCCTCCGTTAGGTCTCCGTTATGTAATGACTGGACAAACACATGTCACTCTGTGATTGGTCCAACTCAATAATATTTTAAAAAATTAATTTTAATTGATTTTAAAATTTAAATTAAATAAAAAATAAAAATTTAGAATTGATTTTAACGTTTTTTTAAAAAAAAATTAAAAACCCTAAAACTATCTCTCCCTCTCTGATCTTTATCTCTCCCTCTCCCTCACCACCCCACGCCGTCAGATCGGAGTATTTCCCTGAACAGGTCGACAGGAACATTTTTCCTAATATTGTCAAGTACTGACGTTGGTAGCTTAATTCCTCCTTCATACAAATCATGTATTTCTTTGAAGTAATCAAACTCGTTTGGAGTCTGATCAAAGAAATGTTTCAGCGCAGGTACGATTGCTTGAGACAAAGACTTGAGTGCATAATAAGCAAGAAAATCTGCCATCTTCAAGTGACCAAATCGTTCATCTCGTGGGACATAAATGTCTAAAGATTCAATAGGATCCAGTGGTTTCATAAGGTTCACTTGTTTCAGCCTGCTCTCACTTTTAGAATCTATAAAACATAATTTAAGAAAGAAAAAAAATATAGTGTTTAGAAAAAGAACCGAAATCCCAAATCTGCAATACATATATCTAAAAATAACATATACAAATGCCTTATCTGTTTTGGTGGGTGCTCTGCCCGTTCTTCCTCTACGAGGGTAAGGGAACTCGCTATTCCCTCCAAGGGTTTTACGAACAAAGTTTGACCCAAATCGTTGTACACATCGTAGTCATAGACTCTGTCCCACTCTTTGCGCTCTCCTTTTCCATTTCCTCTCAAGTTGGCAAGCTCTTCCCTTCTGTACTTAAGCAGCGATGCTGGTGTTTCATTTGGAAGATATGACTGCAAAAAATAAACATAATAATCAACTTTACTTGTACTAATACATTTGTAAATAATCTGTAAGGAATAAAATTCTGATTCTTATCTCATTGCGTACTTTAGTCAAACACATGGTGGGTTTCTTCAAAAACCACATCTAACTCTTCACTAGTACAAATTTCATGAAAAGACTATCGACTAGTTTGTACTAATTAAAACAACTTCAAATGATCATCAAAACACTAACAATCACATACCTGCAACGGCGTGGGGTTGTGAGGGAGAGGGAGAGATAAAGATCGGGGAGGGAGAGATAGTTTTAGGGTTTTTATTTTTTATTTTTTAAAAAAAAGAAGTCAAAATCAGTTCTAAATTTTTATTTATTTATTTTTAAAATTCATATATATTATTTTAATATTTTTAAATATTTTTTATTTAATTAAAATTAATTTTTTAAAATATTATTGAGCTGGACCAATCACGGAGTGGCACATGTTGGTCTAGTATTCACATAATGGAGACCTAACAAAGGAGTCTGATGGAATTACAGTTTTAGTCACTTTGGGTACTTTTCCCACTAAAAAAATATTGGGTCCATGCCGAGTATTTTCCCTAAACATTGACTACTTATACTGCAAATATCCCTATAACCTATAAGATATCATTTTATTGGATTGTTTTGTATTTTGGGAAGAGCTGGACTTTTTAAGGAGAGAACAAGTCTGTCGAAAGCTTGGGACCATTTTGTAATATTGTGTTCTACTGAAATAGAGAAATTCCATCAGTTTGTTCAAGATTTGGACGAAGTTCCTATCAACTTGGTAACAAAGCTAAGGTTTTCTGATAGGCCTACACTGACCTACGTGTATGCTAGGAAGAACAGGAAAGGGTTCGGTAAGGCAGCAGTAGGGGAATAAAACTGATTATGATGTAAGTTGTTAATTAGGTTGGGTTTGTATGTGGCTGTGGTCCACAGTAGTCTAGTGAGTACTAGTATAAAGTCTGTATGGTGGATCTCTGGTGGGGTTGTTCAATACTTGGTGTAAGGTTGTGTTGACGGTGAAAACTCGTCAACTAAGTTAAGTTGGAAAGAATTGCAAGATCGAGATTATCAATAGAAAAAGCCTTAGAAATTTAAGTATCAACTCTAAGAACAATTGCAGAAGAACAATGGTGAAATCAGTTTCTCATTCACTATGGTGCACTTGCTACAGTAAATTTTCCAACCCCCCTCCATGTGGGAGTGGGGTTCATTTTATAGTAGGCTCTAATGGCCTTGGATACATGGTGGTCCAGGGGACCAAGTGGTACACAAGTACTCTGTCAGGAGAGTGGTCTCAGGGGTAGTGGTGCTGATACTAGTACATAGCCAGGTACCATGAGGATGTCTCCATTACTCTACTGTACGAATGTCAGAGGAGTGGTACAGGTGATAGTGGTGTCGACTCTGACATCTAATTAGGAGTATGCAGGCCATGTCCTCTCTCCTAGTGTTCCCACTACCTGACTAGCATGAGTGCCACGGTCAGACGTACGGGGTCTTACAAATCGTACCCCGTACGAGAATGTACCATCATGACCTTTCGGAATCATACTTGGGCTTTCACTTCTAGACGGTGGGGTTTCCATAGGTCTCCATAAGAGATGCCATCTCGAGGTGAAGGGCGCGAGATGTTATCACGCGAGGCCCTCGCGGCGTAGCCATGGCGGGGCTATGCGAGGTCGCCCCTCGTGGAGATGCCATGAGATGCTCCCACGCGAGGCTGTCGGGGCTAGGAGAGGCTCCCACGCGAGGCCGTCGAGGCTATGGGATGCCCCCACGCGAGGCCGCCCCTCGAGGCTAGGAGATGCTCCCACGTGAGGCCGTCGAGGCTATGGGATGCCCCCACGCGAGGCCTTCGTGGCGCGGCCGAGGCGGGGCTACGTGAGGCTGCTGCTGAGTGCCGCGGCGCGTGAGGCGGTGGGCGAGGTGCGCACGCGAGGCGATCCACGCGGGGGCACTGGGCGCGCCGAGGGCATGTGATTTTTCCCAATTTTTATTATTATTTAAATACCAAAAATCCCAAAAATAAATTAATTATATTTTTGTTAAATCAAATAAATAATTAATTACACATAATTATACAATAATTATGTTTGATACATAGAAAAATAAGCTCCAATAAATTGAAACTAAATAATTAAACTCTTTAATTATAATAGTTAATTTATTAATTCTGATATTTCTCCACTATAAATTCAGAATTGCACTCTTTATGTTATAAATATACTTTTACAGAAATCTTATCTTAAGTCGTCCATTGATATAACCATTTTACAATAGTTCAACCCTCTAATTAATTAGTTCATGAATTTGAATGGAAGAATTACCATTTTACCTTTCTAATTTACTTCTTATTCCTTAAGTATCATTAATTCACTAGTGAATAATTAATCTATAATCTAATTATAGATTTGAGCTTAAAATCATTCAGTTCCAGAATTAACCCTTAAGGGAACTAATATATGATCCGTTAGGAAAGATTAGATTCCATATTGTTGATACATGTTCCCAGCCATCCATGATATTAAATCTCCAAAACAAAAGTCATTAGCCTCATTCTTTGAAGAGACCTTAACGAATGAATCAAAAGATTTAATAAACATGAACAGGAGTTCATGAACACTCGGGATTTAGGTTGATCTATAAATGATCATCAGTTATGATATGAATTACAAGTCTTTATTGTTAAATGGTTTTTGGATAAAGACTTTAATTCATATCTGTTCATGTCATATATAATCATATTATATAAAACACATTTACCGGGATGTCTTACCACATCAATAATCTGAATCTATATTATTTGTATCATTATGATACTCAGTAAACCGTACTTACAACTCCAATTAAATAATTCCATAACTTTAATTTGTTGTTGTTGACTATTTTAATTCATTCATGTGATCTTAATTCTCTCGTACTAATACAATATCACATCCTCAATAATGAATATGGAATTTTTCTGATATTTACAAAATTATTCAAACAATAATTTAACAATCTAAATATAACAATAATAATAAACCATTATATTTATTTATTCACAGAAAAACAAATGTCTTTTACATGCTTTTAGGACACACTCCTAACATCAACAACACAACCTCTATGCTAATCAGAAGAAGTGTTTATTTGCTCAAGAGAAGATAGAGTACCTTGGTCACATAATTTCACCTTTGGGAGTTTTCGCTGATCCAAGTAAAATTGACGCTATGAGCAAGTGGTCGATACCCAAGAGCATTAAAGTACTCGGGGGTTTTTTGGGACTCATGAGCTATTATCGCAAATTTGTTCAAGGCTATGGACAAGTAGCGCGACCATTGACTGATCAGCTGAGAAAGGATGCATTTGGATGGAATCAAGAAGCCCAAGAAGCTTTCGACTGACTCAAGGGAGCGATGTGCACAGTTCCGATTTTGGCATTGCCTGATTTTTCGATGCCTTTTGTAGTGGAGGCTGACGCTTCAAAATCGGGGTTGGGTTGATGCAAAACCAGCGCCCCATCGCATATTTCAGCCAAGTTTTGTCGGCCCGAGCTCATGCGAAGTCAGTGTATGAAAGGGAATTGATGGCGATTGTGTTAGCCATTCAAAAATGGCGTCCATATCTCTTGGGGCGCAATTTCATTGTCCGCATGAACCAACGCAGCCTTAGGTACTTATTAGAGCAGCGATTAGTAGCAACGGAGCACCAGAAATGGCTCTAAAAAATTATGGGGTATGATTTCGATATTCAGTACAAACCCGAACTTGAAAACAAGGCTGTTGATGCATTATCCATAATTTATGAAGAAGTTTCATTGGCTGCCATTTATGTTCCTAATGTGTTATCCATACTAAACCTTCAAGCACATATTGCATCAGATTCTACCCTCTCTAAACTGGTTCATGAGCTATGTTTGGGGAAGGAATGTGAGGGATATTCGCTGGTACAAGGCTGCCTCAAGTTCAAAGGATGGTTAGTACTGCCTTCGACCTCTCCCTTCATCCCATTACTGTTACAACAGTAAAGTGGGGGAACATTTAGGGGTGTTTAAGACACTTCAAAGGCTGCCAGCGGACTTATATTGGTCCGGGATGAGGAAGGACGTTCAGAAATTCGTGGCAGAATGTGCAATATGTCAACAAATCAAATACTTGGCTCAATCTCCAGCCAGGTTATTACAGCCCCTACCTATACCGGAGCAAGTGTGGGAGGACATCTCAATAGATTTCATCGAAGGGCTGTCAATGTCGAATGGGTTCGATTCCATTTTCGTGGTGGTGGACCGTTTGAGTAAGTATGGGCATTTATCCATCTCCGCCATCCTTTTTCAACCCTCACAGTAGCAACGGTTTTTGCTCGCGAAGTTGTTAAGCTCCATGGACTGCCACGTTCAATCGTTTCTAACCGGGATAAAATATTCCTTAGCAATTTTTGGAAGGAATTATTTCATTTGCAAGGCACTACACTGAAACAGAGCACTGCTTATCATCCACAATTCGATGGGAAAACGAAGGTGGTGAACCGTTGCTTGGAGACTTACCTCAAGTGTTTTGTTAGCCACAAACCCAAACAGTGGGTGAAATGGCTGTCGTGGGCTGGACATTGGTACAACACTTGCTACCATTCGGCAACGAGGATGATGCCATTTTCGGGCAGTGTATCATCGGGACCACCTCCATTACTTTGCTTTGAACCAGCTCGCACCAAGGTTTCATCGGCTGAGGAGCACCTTCAAGAAAGGGATGATATTCTGACGTTGCTGAAACAAAATCTGCTCCGAGCTCAACAAAAAATGAAGGCCCAAGCAGATCGTAAGCGACGGGATGTGCACTATGAGGTGGGTGATTTGGTCTATGTCAAGTTGCGCCCGTACCGTCAACGATCGGTGGCCAAACGTCACAACGAGAAGTTGTCTCCTCGATATTTTGGTCCATTTCCAATGCTAGCTTGGGTTGGAGCAGCGACATATCGCTTACAACTTCCGCCAGATGCTGCCATTCATCCGGTGTTTCATGTTTCGCTCTTGAGAGCTGCTCTTGGGCACCATCAGCAGGCAACTGCTCTTCCTCCCGGCTTGACAGGCGAATTGGAATGGATTTTGGAACCCGAGTGTTCTTGCGGTGCGACCAGGTACTCACAAGGTGGCTCCACAAGCTCTGATCAAGTGGATTAATATACCGGAATTTGAAGCTACTTGGGAAGACTTCGCCCTCATTCAAGATCAATTTCCTCACTTCCACCTTAAGGACAAGGTGAGACTTCTGGCCGGCAGTATTGATAGGCCTCCACTGACCTACGTGTATGCTAGGAAGAACAGGAAATGGTTCGGTAAGGCAGCAGTAGGGGAATAAACTGATTATGATGTAAGTTGTTATTTGGGTTGGGTTTGTATGTGGCTGTGGTCCACAATAGTCTAGTGAGTACTAGTATAAAGTCTCTATGGTGGGTCTCTGGTGGGGTGGGGTTGTCCAATACTTGATGTAAGGTTGTAACCTTTTTGTGGGAGAGAACAGGGCTCTCGAACTCCCTGGTTATACTATTACTATACTTGTTTATACTTTCTTGACCAGAAATTCCTATCATTTTCACTATATAGATATTGTCCCATAATATTATGTACTTTTTCAATTTTATACAAGTACACGTTATAAAATCAATACAATAATTTAAACTTTGCCTTAAACTTAGGTACAGAATACTAGCCAAATGGGTAGAATTATTATTATATAAGCACCAAAGTGGTTGGTGAAAGACAAAATGGATAGTAAAAGATGACGAAGGCAATGACACCAACTTTACAAATTGAAAGTTAACCAAAACAAAAAAAAATGTCAATTGCCTCTTTGGAAATGTTAACACCCAACTGAATCTTAGCCACATAAATTAGGCCATCATAATCTTCTCAGCCTAGACTGGACCTGGTAACTTCATAAGCCAAGAAGCATGCTGCGTTTGCTGGAATACTTCGAGCCATGGCAGGTCCAAATCCCTTGTAGAGACCTTTGACTCCCTCTGAAGCAACAATCTTTTTAAAAGCATCAATTGAACCAGAGAACTTTGGATTCTTGTAATCATCTACCTGAATAACGCTCTTGACAACATCGGTTGGGTAAACTGTGAACCAAAAGGACCCTCCAGCCAAGCCTCCAGCCACAATCAAAGAGCCTCTTCCCAGCCCAGAAGTGTCTCGACCTCCAGCAAAGTATTGCTTAAGTGCTTCGTAAACACCAAACATTAGAGCATTTCCTGGAACTTCTCTAGCCAAGGTGGGAACTAAGCCCTTGAAGAGACCTCTTACTCCCCCTTCTGATCTGAGAACTTGCCTGGCCACATCCATTGGCCCCCCATACTTCACTGCCACACCAGCTGATGCAGTACCTGCCAATGCACTTTGGGCTTGCAACCTGTGCTAACAAATAAGAATAAATTTAATAGGTCGTAGATAGATCTTACAAGTTCTCAATGAGAAGTTATAATCTAAAATCCCAATGGAAATTAGTAATTCGAAACAATGTGATAAATTGAGTATTGCCTCCCTGTCTTCTAAATAGTATAAACAAGAGGGCCACTTGAGTCCAGCTCAAGTGACTCAAGTGATTGGGTGTGTGTTGTGTGTAAGAGGTCTGGGGTTCAAATCCCAGCGGGGCTAATTTAACAAATGGATAACTATTAACTGTTTCTTGTCAACTATCTCTAGCACTTGAAAATATAGTTCAGCATTTCGTTCAATCTTCTCTCAAAAGAATATTTCATATATAGTTTACAAAGCAAAGCATAACTACTAGACAGACCTGCACTTGATCAATTCAGTAGGGCAAGCTAAAATTGAGACAGCAACTCCAGCCCCACCTCCACAAATGATTTGCTGGTTGACTGTAAGAGGGACACCAGGTTCGGACCTCAACAATGTCTCCATTTTTCCTCTTACGGAGAAAAGGACAGCATTGAATAATGCGACGGTAGCAAGTGGAGCTCCCATACCTTTGTACACACCCCTTGCGCCTTCAGCAGCTATTGTTTGCCTCACAGCATCCATTGCACCAGCATACTTGGGAGGCTGTCCAGGGAGTGGAACAGGCTGACTTTGGAGTTTAACCTTGATTGTATCAAATGGGTGCCCACATATCAACTGAGCTGCCCCTCCAACAGTACCAGCAGTTAGATCCTTAACTACGTCCCCCATCTGTTAGTTTGAAATTCAAATACCAAAAGATGGTTAGACCGGACGTGTGGATTGAACAGATTAGAATAAATTTATGCTTTAGAAGGGTGACAATATATAATTGTGAAATCAGATCCATGAAAAAGATATGTTAAGGAAACATCCATGATTGCAGCTTAACTTTGAAACACACAAATTCGGAAACTACATTTTTTTTCTTGAACATCATCACTGTTTTATTTTCACCTTTATAAACCTTAACATTAAAAAGACAGGGAAATATCTCGTTGGCTACCCAGAAAATTGTACTTTTCTTGAAAGGCAAACTTTTCAGAATCCAAAGAAAACAAAATAAAAGCTCATCCTTGGACTATGATTAGAGGAACACAAAATAAATAGTGACATAAACTAATAAACGTGGTCACGACTCACTAACCATACTTCAATTACACCCCACAACTATCACATTTTGCATAAGCATGATAGGCCACTGTTAGGTATATTTATTTTAGGAAGAAAGTAAGGGCTGGGGTAGTTAGTTAAAAGGAATTATCCTAATCAGGTACAGCCTTAACTAACCACCTATAATATGAATATGATAGCCTATGGGATAGAGCATTTTATCAGATTGTTTTGTATTTTGGGAAAAGTTACTCTTTTGGGAGAAGTCAAGCCTCTCGAAAGCTTGGGACCATTTTGTAACATTGTGTTCTACTGAAGTAGAGAAATTCAAGCCGTTTTATTCAAGATTTGGCCTTGATAGTGAACTAAGATCCTGTCAAAGTATTATTCACAAAAAACTAATAAACCAAAGACCCATTCCTGCTCATGTTAATTGAAGTCTTATGTCCTCAACAATGAAGATGGAGGAATACAAAAAATCAATCAGACCCTAAAAGCTGCCAAAACATTTCCCCTTTAAGCTACAAACTTTCTAGGAAGCAAATGAGCTAGAATGATGAATTGATTGGTGTCTAGTAATCATAAGTGATCAATTTTGGGGGGAAAGGACACATTTTTTTCTCAATGACATGAGCACCACACAATCAGAGGCTATTACGAAATTTGTTCTTAAGATCGCACTGCAAATGTGTTGATAAAGCCAAAGACAACTCATGAAAATAGAGAAAGGTTTACAAGATGGTCTCAGATGGGAAGATACTCAACACAACAATGTGGAAATTGAACGTGATAAATCAAAATATAGAATGTAGGCTCATATAACATGGACGTTTCCATCCAAAGTCACCCCTTCAGACATTTGGCAGGTGAGCTACAATATGGAAGACATTAAAATTTACTAACCCTCATTGGACATCTTGGAAAGAATGAATAAATTTAATCAAAATCCAATCAACAAACAGTCTTTTGTCCAGAGAACAACTAACTAAATATCAGCAGTTATCACGAAACATTTTCTAATGATTCCTAGTAGATTTTAAATGTCTTCTATAGCTAAAAAGAGAAAGATAAAGAAGAGGTAGGGATATATTTACAAATACACCAACAGATAAGAAAACATCAATTCAGACACTGAAAGAGGAAGGGAAGGCAGTATCAATGTGGTGTACTTGAACTGAATTATTTACTACTTACAAACCCCTAAACAGCTAAAACTTTATGCATATCATCACAGTTGCTCAGTACTAATTGTCAGAAATAAGTCATAAAGCCATAATTGATAATCTTAGTTAAAATGAAAGGCGCCCTTAATCAAGAACATACCAAGCAAAAGCAAAAATTTTTAAATTAAGTATTATTAATGTCTTTTGCCCTTTCTTTTCAAAAAGGTAATATCCTATTTCTCTTGCCTTTATCTAACAAAGAGTTAGTTAAAATCTGACACTCTGAATGACTTTTGTCATCAGTTAGTGGTGAAAATATAGGAGGGGAAACCTTCATTCCGAAATCAATGAAGCAAGAATGTTTAAAGAAAAAATAGAGAGGACAATCTGAACACCTCCTCCCTCTCCTCATTATCTTCATAATTAAAGTATTTGTTGCTCTATATATTCGTTTCTACGCTCATGCAACTTTCACACGAAGCATATGAACAACTTTGGCCAAAACATAGCATACAATTCATAATAATCCAATTCCAAAGCTTCCATGAAATGCTCAATACGGAGATAGAGAAACAGAGGAGGATCGAATTGGTAAATGAACAAGCTTCATTTTAAATAAAAACTAAAGTAGAATTCACCATGAAACCAATGCTGAATATTATTCCTTAAGAGGGAAAAAAATGCAAGCACAAACACATAACTCAAAAAGAAAAGAAAAAAAATCATAGTCAAAGAAAAGGGATCCGAAATCGAAACATGAGATTTGTGTGAAATCTACAAAAGTAAACAACATAAGAAACCAACTAAAGAGGGCATTAACAAACGTAAGAAACTATAAGTCTCACCGACCAAAGTACGTGCAAGGGATCCAAAAGACAAGAATTGAGAGCGAAGAAAGTAATCCTCGACCAGAAAACGATATCTGCAAGAACCCATATGAGTTTTAATACAAAAAAGTAGTATTGAAAAAGCAAAAATGAAAGAGATGGTATATTAGGTAAGATTACCAGAAAGCGACGGAATTGGAAAGCGAGACTGAAACCAAAAGTTACGGTAGAAGGGGAAGGTATTTGGTGAGTCTTAATAATGGAGCTTTGAATTTTATTTTAATTTCCTTGGAGAAAAAGAGAATCTTCGAGAAACAAACAAAAGGGTACTTGAATGTTCAGTTAAATAAAAGAATGAAATTGAAAGAGAAATGGGAAATGGGAATGAATTTTGAGGATTAAGAACCACAAGAGAGTGTTTGGGTAGAAGGAAAATTACTGACCAACCAACAGGTCTGGTGGATTGAAAAGTTTTACGTACTAGACTAGAGACAGAGAAAGAGATGTGGCTGTTATATCATATGTGTGTGTAGCTGAAGACGCAGTGATTGGGTTTAAGCTGAGTTATTGGAAAACCGAATCTCAGCCACTCTTCTCTGCCCTCTCTCCGAGTTTGGCTGATGGTGCTTTCCTATGTATATGTTTATATATAGAGATTATTATATAGATTGTGAATGTACCTAACCTAAGAAATTGACTGTGTTTCCAATTTGAATAATAAAAAAAAAAATTAGTTTTTTTTGCATAGTAGCATTTTGGTACTTTTTGTTTTTAATAATGATCATATGTAATTTTGTATTTTAAAATCGTACATATTTGATACCCTAAACTCAAATTTAATTAATAAAATTTTACCAATTTAATCAAACTGTTGTCAATTATGTAAGTTTTAAATTTAAATTTAATTACTTAGTTACATATAACTGATGACAGTTTGTTCATATTGCCAAAATTTTATCTATTAAATCTGAGTCTAGAGTATCAAATATGTATAATTTTAAAATACAAAGTACTATATGAGCATTATTGAAAATAGAAGTATCAAAATGATACTTTGTAAAAATATACATTACCAAATAAGTAAATTCTCAAAAAAAAAAAAAAAAAATCTCATTTATTTAAAGCTCCTTTAATAAGAATTTTTTATTTTCTAGCAGTAAAAAATAGTATAATTTTTTGCTTATGGTGTATTCGGTTGCCGTAAAGGGTTGAATTAAAGGAGTTTGTGTGATTCAATAAAGTAAGGGATATCACTATAAATGTCTGTTCAAAAAAATATGAGTTGGGGGTTGTAAGGTCATTTTAGTATGAATTTGAGACTAATTTATGATATTAACTATGTAAAAATTTATCAGTAGCTATATAATTAAAATAATATATTGGGTCACATGAAATGAGTAAAACGTAACAAAAACTAATATATATTATGATTGAAGTATGTGAGTTTTGTATTAAAATATTTTAGACAAATTAGATTTTTATTTTTATTTTTGTTAATTTTGGGATGATTCAATTACCATTAATTAGGTTTAAGAATATATATTATTTAGAAGATTTGAGGATATATTATGCGGTAGAATGAGTCATATGAATGGTGTATTCTAATTCTTTTAAGTGGTTTTTTATTTTAAAAAAAAAACTTATATAGATAGTAGAATGTTTAGCATTAATTAATTTTGCTAATATTTTTTTATAATAAAGTTAATTATATTTTATTTAACAAAAAAACTAATTTACGAATATATTTAATAATAAGATTAATTATATTTTTTAATAAAAAAAATAGATTGTAGAATGTTTGGCTTCAATTATTTTTTTCAATAAGATTAATTAGATTTTTTGAATTTTTTTTATAGATGGTAGAATGTTTAGCATTAATTAATTTTGTGAATAGAAGTGATAATAAGATTAATTAGATGTTTATTTAACAATTTTTTTTTTATAAATGATAGAATGTTTAATATTAATTAATTTTGTTAATGTATTTAACAATAAGAATAATTAGATGTTAACAAAAGGTAAATAGAGAATGTTTAGCATTGATTATTTTTGTCAATGTATTTGACAATAAGATTAATTAGCTTTTTTTTAAAAAAAAAATTATAGATGGTAGAATGTTTATTATTAATTAACTTTTCCAATACATGTGATAATAAGACTAATTAATGTTTATTTAACAAAAAAATTATATATGGCCAAATATATAATATTAATAATTTTTCCAATATATTTGACAATAAGATTAATTATATATATTTTTTAAAAAAAAAGTGATGGTAGAATGTTTAGTATTAATCATTTTTCCCAATGCATTTGACCTTCAGATTAATTAGATGGTTGAATATTTAACATTAATTAGTTGTAGTTTTCTTGTGATTGATATATTTTTTACAAACATACTCCTTGTCGCTAATATAATACTGATTAATTTGGAAATTAATTGCACAATGCAGTCATGGTGATGATATATTTTCTTCGTAGTTGAAACTCTGACTGTTGATTAAGTTCAAAATACCAGATAATTAGCCAAGATTTCCATAAACAGCTACCTTGGGGTAAGATCGGTGTTAATTGACACCAATCGAAGACTTTTCACTACTACAAAAAGAGGCTTTAACTTCGATTTTTAAGGTGGATAGACTTCGGTTCTCGCATAAATGCAAACCAAAGTCTATCCATGCGCAGTTAAAAATCTTTAAAAAAATCAAAGTTAAAAGGGGGCTTTAACTTTAGTTATTTGGACCCACGGCCACACTCATACCCACGCCCAAATAATCTCTTTTACCCCTCAAAATAAAAAATAATCCAAAATCTATTATGTATTTATGCTTTTTTTAGCAAGAATAGTGGTAAAAATTGGTACAAAACAAGAAAAAATAGGGGAAATGAGCGCAACCCTCTTCTCCCATATGGTGGCTATGGAGGTTTTCCTTAGGGTTTCGTTTCAAACTAATAAATGAGAGAAGTGGTAGGGTCGGATATATAAGACTTTTACTTTTAACTTCGGTTTTTTGGTAATAATTGAAGTTAAAAGTCTCCGCATTTTTTTATTACAAAAAGGTCTTTCTTCCCTTGAGCGCTAAACCTAAAACCGAAGTTAAAAGCCCATTAAAGGCTTTAACTTCGGTTTTCATGTATTTTCCAACATTTTCATGTGTAAAAATCGAAGTTAAAGCCTATATTTCTAGTACTGTTTGACCACTAAAGTTAACATAAACACTCTTTATAAGTGTAATTGTTGATCTTGGAACAACACGTGTGGCGATCCGATCGTTAATTATGTCTAAAATACACAAGGTTGCTATAAACTACTATCTCAGGCGAGATCGGTGGCGATCGACATTGATTGGAGACTTTTAACCACTTAAGTCAATTTGAACATTCTTTATAAGTGTGATTCTTTATATTGAAACACAATAGGTGGCTGTGAATGCCACAAATTGACCAAAGCCATAGTCAATTCTCAAGAGAAAAAGTGAGGGTTACCCTCATTAGCCTCGGGCAAACCAAGCAACCCGAAGTCTTGCCCCACACGAGACCCATGTCTCATAGGAGGCCTTAGCGAAGGTTCCCAAAAAGACCCAAGGGCCTTGCTATGCGAGGCTGCCAACCATGCGCGCGCGTCTGCCAAGGACCTAAGTGCCTCGCTATGCGAGGCTTCCCATCGTGTGCGCGCGCCTGCCGAGACCCCTAGGGCCTCGCTATGCGAGGCTGCCCATCGTGTGCGCACACCTGTCGAGACTCCTAGGGCCTCGCTATGCGAGGCTGCCCACCGTGCGCATGCAGCCATCCCAAGCCAGCACCTGCCTAGGCTCCGAGGGTCTCGCCTTGTGAGACCCATCCCCGAGCCTCGTGAATGCCCAAGTCATGCATGGGTACTCGCCTGGGGACCAAGGGTCTCGCCTTGGGAGACCCATCCCCTAGCCTCGTACATCCCCATTTCAAGGTCTCATACATGGAAATAGGGTCGGGATGAAAGAAGTATGGTTCGATACTTACTAAAATATGAAGAAAACTAGAGAAGGTATTTAAGTAAGCGGGACCACTAGGCATGAGATGAATGTACAAGCACGGGATGTACAACCCTGAAAAAGGGCAAAGGCATGACTCTGACATCTGTGTCCTATAAGTGGTGGAGGTACGAGTTTGTACAGAGAGTGGAAGCACTACATGCATACCTCTGACTGTGTACCAGGCCGACACCATAACCTTCTGCTCCACCACGACCTGTGCCACTACCCTGAGAATGTAACTATGTACAATCTTGTCCCCTGGGACCACAATGTATGGGGAGTCATTAGAGCTCCAGTATAAATAGATCATCACCCCTCCTGAAAAGAGGTTGGAAAATTGATTGTATGCAAAGGCTGTTAAGTAATATACAATTTCGACTCCATTGCAATTCTACATATTTACTCTTTCAAGTTTTCTCCATCTTCTTCTGAGATACCTTTGGCAATATAGTCTTAGTTTTCTAACCTTATATCGTTGACGAGATTTCACCGTCAACAGTTTGGCGCCGTCTGTGGGAAGAACAAGCATCAAGCCAGCGTTCTTCCATCATTTCCAGCAAAGAAAGATGCTAAGACGTTCAAAAAGCCTATGGCGAATACAAGATGATGAGGTTCTCCGGGATGAAGTAGAGCGAAGGGCTACCCAGAAAGACCCCCCTCCGCCCAAACATGGAGGCAGACCGGAGGAGTCTCTTCCCCCAAGGGAGGAGAAGGAAGCATCATCCTCGACCATCCGGCCCGACGGAGGTCATTTGGAGCTGCCAGTGCATTCACTTCACCGGTCCTCGGTGGCACCACGCTTAGGCCACCAAGACCCAGGTCCATCAACGCACGGGCCAAGCAAGAGTCCCGGGGTACGCTCGGTAAGTTCAAGCTCAAGGACTCGCTTCTACAGGGATGAGATTCAAGAGTTACATAAAAAGACTCGAAGGCTGGAAACCCAGATAGAGAACATGCAAGAGGTTTTAAACGACCTACTGCGAGGAGAGTCAAGCACACCCCCTCTTATGCGTAAAGGGAAGGAGCATGAAAAAGGGGAAAGCACTGTCCCCGTAGATGATGGGGGAGCCCAACTTTCCACCAGTAAAACCCCCCAGACAAAGTATCAGGGGGGACCTAGGCCAACAAAAGGTGCCCAGGAGCAAAGGCTGAGGGAAGGTGATGGTTGTAAGAACGAGGCCGAAGTCCCCTCAAAAGAGGCGCCCCCTGGCCTAAGAAAAGAGCTCCATGGGGAGAGGTCAGAAGTAAGAGACGTATCCCCCGCGGTCCCCCCGAGGGACACAACCAAGGCAAGGGATCAACCCGAGAACCCGCAAAACTCCTTATGCAAAAAGAGGAGGGGACTAGACACCAAGATGCGAAGCCCTCGAGGCAAGATCACCACTGCACTTGGGGGGCACATGGATGACGAAGAATTCGACCGTGATTCACCCTTCACAAGGGAGATTCAAGCTGAGCAAATGCCCACTGGCTTCAGAGAGCCTCGCATGACTCCGTACGAGGGTACTACAGACTCAAAATATCACTTAGACTCCTTCAATAACTTGATGAGGTTAAGAGGGGTCAACAACAGGGCAAAGTGTCATTGCTTCGTCGTTACGCTTAAAGGAGTGGCGTACAAGTGGTTCAAGAGGTTAAGGCCAGGAACAATCAAATCATGGCAGCAACTCTCTGATGAATTCCTTCAGCAACACCATGCAGCTTGTGACTACATCATGCCAATTACCAGCCTTGCTAACATAAAACAAGGCGAGAATGAAAGTCTGAAGGACTACATCCATAGGTTCAGTATAGAAGCCACAAAGGTGGGGGGTTTAACCAAAGTGGAGCACAAGATGGCTATTACAGCCGGAGTTCATCCAGGAAGCAAGTTGTGGGATAGCATGCTCAAAAGAGAAGTTTCGAATTTGGATGACTTCGAGAGAGAGCATAGAAGTACATACGTGTGGAAGAGGGCCATAAGAACTTCTATGTTGAAGAAATCGAACCCTCCTCCAGCTGCCCTCCTACCAATACGACTGGAGATTCCATATAGAAACACAGTAGGTGGCAATTCGACTGTTGTTTAGGTCCAAAATATCCTATAATTAGCTAATGTTTCCATTAACTACCGACCACTAAAGTCAACAAGAACACTCTTTACACATGTGATTGTTGATCTTAGAACATCGTGAAAGGTAATCCAACAATTGATTACATCCAAAATACTACAAAATAAGTTAAGGTCACCATAAACTATTACATGAGGGTGAAATTAATGTATTGTAGCCATTTGACATAAATAATAAAAATATTTAAGTGTAGATTCATTTAAATTATTTTGAAATGTATCACTTCAATTCTCATAATAAAATACATAAATTTAATTATGTTTGATTAATTTTTTATATATATATTTGCAAAATTGAATATCTACAAATTTAAAACTATTTAAACTAGTAATTATTATTTTTAATGCTTATTATTATATATGTATATAATTTAATAAATTTTAAAATTAATTAGAAAAAAGATTAAATTAATAAAAATAAATAATTACTTGGTTCTTAATATCAATGGACATAAAAAAAATATATCGTAACTTGAGTGGGCTCAATGCCTTTCATTCCCAAATTATTTCTTAATGTGATTTAAGAAATACTACGCTTTTTTTTTCCTTGTTTTATAATATTCTAGCATATAGTAAATAAAAATATTTTTTTAATCATTTAGTAGTACAAAATCAAACACAAATCTTGTAACCCAACATGTATTTTTTCTTGAAAAAGGCAGTGAAACACAAAATTCTCATTCCAGAAAATAAGTGAATACTTGCATTAAAACAATCATTTCTCAATTTGAATTTCTCATCTATTTAGAGAATCGTAAAAGCACTTCCAGCAAGCCAATCTTGTTCTTATGCTTTGTAGATACAAATATCCTGCAATTAATTAAACCAAATAGTTATAACCTTGTCAGATCCAAAAAAATATATATAGATCTAACATTGTCAAACAAAAATAAAAGAACTAAAACTACAAAGAAGAGACTTTGATAATTATATAATATGAGTTAACTTTTGCATTGGCAAATATGGGTCAAGGATCCACATATAATGAGAGGAAGACATGTCATGTAATTTTATAGACATACCTAATGGTGAACAAAATTAGCAAATTATTCAATACTTCTACTCGTCATATGGCTTTTCATTTTTTTTGTTATAGCTTGTTTTTATCCATTACCTTAAATAATCTTCCTTTATTCTATTGGTATAAGAACTGTTAGAAATTAAACCGATTCAAGATTTCCTTTAACTTGTAAAGACAATGAACACACATCACAGAAAGCAAGAACATTACAGCAGTAGTCAACAAAGAACTTTAAAGTGCACAAAAATAGAGAAAAACATTATAAATTTTATAATGGTTCTGCTATAAAAATAGCCTACATCCGATTTGAGCTTAATGTCAAATTCTTCTATTAAATAACATTATTTTACATCAAAGATCACTCTCATACACTACAGGATACTCTCACCAAACTCACAATTTAGTACCCTATAACTTAGTCCAAACACTCTTTTACAACCACACTCAATGACTCACAACCTAACACACAATACCCGATAAGGATCGACTGACTTGGAGAATCAACCACAAGATCTTTAGCCATTTTCCTTTTAGAAATACCAGACAAAAGTGAAGCATATATAAGAAAACAAAACATGCTACTATAAGTCAATTTTCAAAACTTAAGAAATAAAGTTCAATGGTATGCATCTTGGACCAAAAAACTTGATTTTTGGACCAGTTTCACCAGCTCAACTTGGTGGGAAAGACAAGTAATTGATAAGCAATTATATACCTTGTAAATATAATTTTTATCAAATAGCTTATGAACATAGTATATACAACATATATCAGTTATTCTTTTAATTATATAGATTTAAAAAACAAAAACAAACAAATTGTTGACCGCGTTTTTGGCCAACGACGTGTAGACGTCCAAACGACAAAAACCTTCAAGAGAAATAAACAACACATACGATTTTTATAGTGGTTCAGCCCCAATGTGTTGGTAATAGCCTAATCCACTTAGAGTTGTGATTATAGATCTGCACTCAAGATCAGATGAACCTGAGTCAACTGAATTTCTTCAGTGCAGATTACAAGAATACAAGAATTCTCTCAAATACAAGTACTCTCTCTCTCTAGAAAATTAGAATTCGAAAAAGTCCAAAAGTCCCATTTTTGATTCCATAAGCCTTGTATTTATAGGCTCAGGATCGTACAGATGATGCCCCTCATAATTGGGATATTTTGTTATTCTCATTATATTTAATTTACAATAATATTCAAAATATAACAATACACTATATTCATGGGATAAACTGAGAGATTCCCGTGCAAGCCAAGACCGATTCTTGTTGAAGCCGTTTCTGGGATTTTTCACATAGCCCTGCTCTGTCTAGTCAATTCATATCACATTCAGGCTGGTTGGCCAAACCTTCACTGGGCAGACATGCACCTGGCTGGGCAGACATGCACTTGGCTGGGCAGACATGGTCATGACTGGTCAGACATGGTCATGACTGGTCGGACAAGGTCATGCATGGGCAGACAATCATATGACTGGTCGGACAAGGTCATGCCTGGTTGGACAAGGTCATGCCTGGGCAGAAAATCATATGACTGGTCGGACAAGGTCATGCCTGGGCAGACAAGCATGTGACTGGTCGGACAAGCACCTGACCGGGCGGACAAGCATGTGACTGGTTGGACAAGCACCTGACCGGGCGGACATGACGCTTCCATTGCCACGTCATAATTTTCAAATTTTGGGGATAACACAAATAATAGTGTTTAATGCGCTTAAACCAAACCAAAAAAAAAAAATCATGTTTGATAAGATAAAGGTTATGGGGTTTTATTGTTGGAAGCATAAAACGAAAGCTTCGGTAGAAAAAATGGTAATTTATATAAAAAAAAAATGTTTTTCTAGTTATTGGAGGTATTAATCTAATTTGAGTTGACAAGGGAGAACAACTAATTTTATAACCCAATTAAAATTAAAAGAAATCTTAGTGACAGAGTACATACATGGCAGATCGAAGTTTAAGCAACAAAGTTTAGGTTGAAGAAGCAAAATTCAGATCAGAGCTTTTAGTGCAGCAAACTTCATGTATTCCTTACAGAGGGTGTCAAGGCCGAAGAAGAAACAGACGCTGACTTTCTTGGTTGTGAGGTTGTGAGAAGATCAGAAGAGTGACATGGTATGTAAAACTGTATAAAAAAATCCACATGAATGAAAAAAAATCCCAAAATGAAAAGCTAACCAGTTGCAGGTTGCTGGGGTAAATTGGGTATTTTAACAACTTTTAAATAATACATGCTCATCCAGTCGTCCACTATGACTAAAAGAAAATCTATCAGCTCACATCCAATGATGGACTTAGTCCCTCAAATGCAACTGAGGGATTAAAGAATTGCCCTAAAAATTATTTTATATATATAAAGGGAAATTATAAGGTATTCCTCAATAATTTTAATTATTTTCTAGGGATGACATTCCTCAAGTTCTACAACCATTTCATTGTTTGAAAAAGTGACTTTAGTTAATACTAAAGCTAGCATGTGTGAATAAATTTATAGGGGTAAGAATTAAAAAATGGTGACTATATTCCCACTCCTAATTTTGTTAGGAAAAATAGTGTCTTACAAATGTCATTGATAATGGGCATATACCATAATGGATGTTACAATTTCACTAGGATATCCTGGCCACCATACATGTTCATCTTCTAATGAGAGAGCTAATTGAGCGAGGGAGCGGGCTACCATATTAACATCTATGTTACAGCGACTATAGTTGATGAAATTAAGATCATTACAACAAGTAAGAATATCAATAATTACAACACTGTGGATGGAAGCATCCACAACTGTAACGCCCTGGATAGCCAAGACCGCTACACTGTGTGTTTATAAAGTGCCAGACTTGCTAATCAAGTCATTTAAATAAAATTCGTGTCATTTAAACTATAAAGGAACTAGGGTTAAAAGCGTTTTGGTCTCAAAAGACACATTTTCATTAAAAAGTATTATCTGTTACATGGGATCCCAAAAATATTAAGTTCAAAGACCGTTTACAAAAGTCTCAAGGTTTATATATAACAACCGGCCATACTAAGGCAAAACAAGCAGTTAGGTGATCCCTGTCCTGGTCCACTCCTCGACCGTGACGGTCGAACCACTGGCTATGTACATTCCACCTTGGAGCTCTCCACCTCAGGCTTGGTCCAGTTTGCCCTTGCCTTTGCCTGCACCACGTAGCACCCGTGAGCCAAGGCCCAGCAAGAAAACACAACAACAGCAGAGCACAGCAATTAGCAGACAAGTCAATATCTCATATTGCATCACATAATCTCAACCATATAATCAGTCAGTACCATCAAGTATTCCACATACTAAACATATCAATTCATAACATGTACAGTTCACAAATGATAACCAGGGCTAGCGCTCTCAGGCTGCTCCCTCCGTTATCCTGTAGTTCTTGGCTACCAGTGGCCAATTCGCGCCCTGTGCGCTAGTATCATGTATGGCACTCTTAGGCCGCTTTTACATGTCCCATGGCGTGATACCAACATTGACACGACACAATTCTCGGGAGCACTTAGTCCCATCACAAACATTTAACCGGGTGCAGTTTTCTTACCTTTCAATTTACTAGTTTCCGATGCCATGAAGCCGCGAGCACGGTCCTCTACCCCAAGCCTCTCCAGTGACCTAGTCACAATGCAAATGAAACATCCTTTGTCACTAATCAATCCAAAACTACTTCCCGGAACCAATCCCACACTCTTGGAATCCCCCAAATCCCTAAAACAATGCCCCGAAGATATCCCTCGAACCCCCGGAGCAAAGACTCAAAATTGCAAAATCCCATGCTCTGAAATTGGCCTAGCGTCGCGGCGCTGCCCTATAGGGCCGCGGCGCCCAGCAAGTTAGAGCCGCGGCGCCTAGCAAGTCAAAGAACTTGCTCTGCCCAGAAACAGCCTTGCGCCGCGTCGCGCAAGAACAGCACCGCGGCGCTCCTTCGCGAGCCCATAAATCTGGGTTTTTCCCCTGCGTTTTTCTCGAACCTAAATCACTCCAAATCACCCCATATTCATAGCTAAGCCCCAAAACCAATTCAAAACCCCAAATAGACCATACAACAACCTATAAACATCATAATCTAGCTCGATTACACAACCATTTTCAGAATTTATACTTAAGTTTCAGATTCAAACACTTAAACCAAAACTTGAGAAAAGTACAAACCAGACCTCTAGATCCTTAAACCATAACAGCTACGAGATTACAAGCATGTTTAATACCCTTACCTCAATCAGAAATCCAACTTGAGCCTCCTCTAATCCAAGCTTTAAACTGAATTTCCCCTTGACAAACCAGCTGAATTTTCATGCAAAACAAGCCATGGCTATCTTTCAATTCCTTCCAAAACCAAATTCAGAACTTAACAAAACAGGGACTAAATCCTTACCTCAGTGTAGACTTTGATCTGTGTTTGATTCCATAGTCTTAAACCCTTTACTAGCCTCAAAGAACACAGCTCAACTCCTCTTCCACCTTGCCTTCTAGGTTCTTGATTCTCCCTTTCCTTCTTGATCTTTCTAGCCTTCCAAGTCTTAATTTCAGTTATACTTAGCATAAAAGAATCGTGTATATCCTTTTCCCTCAGCCAAAGCCATCTATACCACTGCCAAAAGACTACCTTATCCCTCCACTAATATCCCTTTCTAACTAAACCTCAAGGGCACACTTGTCCTTTTACTAACATTGCAATTCTACCACTTCTCCAACAAAACCTGTTACTCTCTATAGTTACTAACAGTTACACAAGTTACCAAATCACCAGTTACCATTATCTAGTTCTCTAGGACCGTCTCGGCACGTGCATCACACTGATACCACCACACCCACGTGGTACAAATCACATAGCATAATTATCACATAACATAATACACATAGTCATATAACATGCTTTAAATCATAGTCATGCATCTTAATCATTAAAATCACACATAGTTCCCATTATGCCCTCCAGGCACACTAATCAAGGCCCTTAAGCCTAATTAGTGAATTTGGGTCGTTACAACTATCCCCTCCCAATGAGAATTTCGTCCTCAAAATTTACCTGAAAAACTCAGGATACTGATCCCGCATCGCTGACTCAAGCTCCCAGGTCGCCTCCTCGACCTTACTATTTGTAACGTCCTACGTTTTTGGGTACCTTTAAACGACTCGGGTCGGGATTTTTCCCCCGGGTTAAGAATATTATTTTAAATAATATTATATTTTGTTTGTAAGTATTCCATGAGTTATTGCTAGCCAAAATATGAATTTTGTGATTTTAAAAGTCAAGATAAGACTTTCGGTCCTGGACCGACACAAAAACCCTGATCGGGTAAAAATCTCGGAAAATAAAACGAAAAATCATGGCAATTATATTTTGGGCATAAAATACATTCATAAAAGTTAAAGTTTGGTCAAAAATAATAAACCTAAAAGAAAATGGAAATTTTAAGGCATTTTGTGTTAAATGCCTAATTTTGCCGAAATGGGGAATTTTATTCCATGAATGGACCTTAGGTTAAATTTTATTATGTGATTAATTAAATTAAATGTGAGAGAGACATTTAATTTAATTAATTAATGTTAAGTTTGGTAATTAAAACTTAATAAGAGTGAAAAAGGTGTCAAAAGTCAATTTGGACTTTTCTTCTTATGAAACATTTATTAACCCTTTAAAAAAAAAAAAAAAAAATGAAATGATCATATATGGCAAAGGGTGGCCGGCCATGTGGTCTTTTAGAGTTGTGTGAACCCATTTTTATAAGATTTAAATCCCATTTAATTAAAGGTTAGGGATAAAAGCAAGTGGGTAAAATACTTGAGTGTTTTTAGGGTAAATTAGATAGTATATAACTCTTCCATCCCTCCCCAACCGACCACACCACTCTCTCACATTCAATCATCTGATTTTTGAAGACCTCTCAAAGTGTTCTCTCCATTTTTCAAGCCCAAAAACACCAAGGAAACTTTGAGGCTAAGTCTTGGTCTAGGAAGTATTTTCCCTAAGGTAAACTTTCACTAATCTAGGTTTTTGTAAAGTTTTAAGCATAGAGTTTCAAATAGCTAATTGACTATGTTGTTGGGGGAAGTTTGTTAGGTCTTTTGAAAGGTTTTGAAGGAGTCAAAGCTTATAGGAAGGTCCAAACCTTAAGCAAGAACACCAAAGAGGTAAAAAAGTTTACTTTTGATGAGTTTGTTGTAGGGTTTTTAGTTTTAAGCATTATTTTGTATATCTAATGCTTAGAGTTTCTTGTTGATGATGTAATAAGGTTATGGTAGTTGTTTAATAATTTTTATGATGCATGTGTATTGATTTTTGAAAATGGGAACCAAAACCCCCAAGGGTTTTGTAGGATACCCTAAAACAAAACATGTTTTAAGCTGTGACTTCCAAGGGGTCAAGCAGCCACTGTATATTGTTTTTGTAAAATTAAATTGTACTGTTATGTTGTTGAGATTGAGTACATAAAAATGAGCTTTTGAAACACAAAAAAATGTTTAGAAATGAGTAAGTTATGCTATTTCAAAGTTTAGGTAAAAAACTGTTTTTTCGTATTATCATTTTCGGAACCAAGTTTGGACAGCCACTGTATAGGGCAAATGAACCCAGTTTTTTCTAAAATTTTGTGGAAATATTTCTGGAATAACCTATTAGTCCACTGTAAAATTTGGTAAGAAAATATTAAACGGTTTGAAAGTTATTAACTGTCAAAGTTTGGAAAAAATAAGGACTTGAAAATAAGGTAATTTTTACCTCATTGTTGGAAAATGATTTCACCAATCAAAAATGCTCATTTTGACCTAAGATTTTACAAAGACCTAAATGGCATAACAAAAATGGAATTGGGAAATTTTGGTAACAATTGGGTAAGTAAATTTCAAGTTATGAACTAACGAAGTATGTAGTTAAAAATGTGAAAATTAGGTTTTTCACACTTAGTGTAAAAATGAGATTTTGGAACATAAGGTAAAAAGTAAAATTTTGCTTATTTCAAGATATAAATTAGTAAGTCTTGAAATCATATTTTCACTAAAATTTACCCTTTGAGTTTAAATGAATTATTTTTATTAAAGAGTTTTTATTCTTTCTAAAAATAAGAGATTTAATTTATTAATAGTTAATAAATTAAAAGAGGGTTTAAAACCCTATATTTTGAGAAAATAATTAAATGAATTATTTTTCTAGTAAGTAAAAATTGATTAATTGCTTTTGGAAAATTAATTAGTCAAGATGAGAAATTTATAACGGTTTTCCTAATTAAGACAAATTAGGCAATTTTCTTAAAACGGTTTTTAGATATTAAAACCTTAAGAAAAATAAAAGGAAAATTTAAAGAGTTTATTTTCTTTAAAAATAATTAAGGAATTTATTTGTATTTTCTGGATATAATACCGGCTAAAATCTTACATCTTTTAACCGACTAGTCGAAAGTGCGGGTTAATAGCGATACCTGGAAAGAATAAGATTTTTAGCGGATTGTGGGAAATACCATTGTGATACCTGAGCCTAGGTATCGAGACCTTAGGATAGGTCTCCCCAAGACTTAGGGTTTAGTCTCGAATATTTTGTATAACTTTCCTTAATAGGTTTAAAACCAAATAAGGATTGTAAATCCTTACAAATGACTTTTATTAAAATGACCAAACTGCCCAAAATAATAATAATGAATTATTAGTGCCATAATTAATCCGAGTATACTGTATGGATAACTACAGTATTGGCTAAGCGTAACTGGACTGAACGTTGGAGGGTGAAAACTTGCTGAGCGCTAAGGACTCCAAGTAAGTCAACTTATATTGTATGACTGCAACATGAAATGATTATTGTCTTGTATGTTAGTATAGGGATACATGCATATACATAGGCTGTCATAGAAAGTTGCTTAGAGACGTTAGTCTAGTGAGTGCTGATTTAGAAAATATGAACGGTAGAAGTCCGTCATATCCTAGACGGTTGATCCCCGTCACACTGCTTGATTTTATTTATGTCCGGTTCATTACCGAGACGAGTGGCCATGAGATGAGGATAAGCTGGTTAAACCTAGGGGCGCCAAGATAAATGGGACCTAGGGGCCCTCATGCTTACTTAATCATTGGACGGTTAGAATCCGAGCAAGTGCTCTGATAAGTTATTCTCGGATAGCAGCCGTGAATATTGGCCATTCCGTGAGAGTGCCTAGAGATACTAGGGGTTGCCAAGATTGAGTGAGGTTGAACACCCTAGGGGCAGCTGCTCACCAGCACCACTGATTAACATAGAAGTCTCCGTAAAACCGTGTAAATTGGATTACACTCTTGAATAAGTAGCGATGCCCTAGGTAACACGATAGTTACCCTTGATGAGAATATTTATTGGCTAGATCTTAGTGTGGGGACTCGGTTCTCTTTTACAGATTAGCAATTATGTTGGAGGGCGCGTTACGCATGAATTGTTGGAAATTGTCGAGCGTTGGTCTCGAATTATGTTGTGATATAATATATCTGCTTGCTCTGGAATTTTCTGAGTGCAGGGATATAATTGTTGATAAGATGTAGTTGTGATATAATATATCTGCTTGCTCTGGGATTTTCTGAGTGCAGGGATATAATTGTTGATAAGATATAGTTGTGATATAATATATCTGCTTGTTCTGGGATTTTTCTGAGTGCAGGATTTTTATCTAGATGTGAATTAATTTATCCTTGGTTATCAGGCATGACCATAAGTTTGCCAGGACGCTTTAGCGTTCTTGAAATTGATTGTGTAGGGTCCGGATCCCTATTTCTCTACATGCTTTGTTTGAAAGTTGATCTTACTAAGCGTTTTTGCTTACCTAGTTGTTTCATGTTGTAGGTAAAAGCAAGGGCAAGGCAGAGCAGTGAGCGCTGGAGTCTTCCTTGCAAATGTACATGTGGACCGACCTTTTGGGAAGCCTTTTTATTTTTGGAAATGTTGTGTAATTTTCCTAAACTAGGCTCACTCTAATCTTTATAAAACATGTTTGTAACTAAATGTTAAGTATGGCCATACGACTTTTTAAAAAGTTTTTTTTTCTATGGGTTTTTGAGACATTTTGTTAAATGAAAACATTTATATTTCCGCATTATCGAGTCTTGAAAATCCGGGTCGTTACACTATTCCTCCACAACACTTTAACCAGAGGAATCGTCTTATTCCGCAACACCTTATCTTTTCGATCCAAGATTTGAACTGGTTGCTCTTCATAAGCCAAATCTTCCTGTAACTCCAGATCTTCATGCCTCAATACATGAGTCACATCTGAGACATACTTCCGAAGCATGGAGACATGGAACACGCCATGAACTCCAGACAATGATGGCGGCAAAGCTAACCTGTAAGCCACCTGACCAATCCTTTCCAGGATCTCAAATGGTCCAATGAATCTAGGGCTTAGCTTGCCTTTCTTACCAAACCTCCTCACCCCTCGCAGAGGTGAAACTCGAAGAAAGACGTGGTCCCCAACCTGAAACTCCTAGTCCCTACGCTTAGGATCAGCGTAGCTCTTCTGCCTACTCTGAGACGCGAGCATCCTAGCCCGGATCTTCTCTATGGCCTCACTTGTCTTCTGTACCATATCTGGCCCCAAATATCTCCTCTCACCCATCTCATCCCAATGAATGGGTGATCTACACTTCCTCCCATATAGCATCTCATAGGGGGCTACTCCAATCGTTGACTGATAACTATTGTTGTACGAGAATTCAATCAACGGAAGGTACTTACTCCATGAACCCTCAAAATCGATCACACAAGCTCTGAGCATATCCTCCAATACCTGAATCGTCCTCTCAGACTGTCCATCAGTCTGAGGATGAAAGGCTGTACTGAACTTCAACTGAGTTCCCAAAGCTTTCTGTAAACCACCCCAAAACTTGGAAGTGAAAATAGGATCCCGGTCTGACACTATAGACTTAGGAACCCCATGGAGACGTACGATCTCCCTCACATACAACTCAGCATACTGATCCACAGTATATGTTGACCTCACTGGAAGGAAATGAGCTGACTTGGTGTATCTATCTACTATCACCCACACCGAGTCATGAAGTCCTACTGTCCTGGGTAAACCTCCTGCAAAATCCATAGTAATGTCCTCCCATTTCCATTCAGGGATACCCAAAGGCTGAAGCAACCCTGCTGGTCGCTGATGCTCAGCCTTCACTTGCTGACAGGTCAAACATCTGGCAACGTACTCTACCACATCCCTCTTCATCCCGGGCCACCAATACAAAGTCCGTAGATCCTGATACATCTTCGTGGTACCCGGATGAAGCGAGTACGGCGTCGAATGAGACTCATCCAGTATCTCTCGTCTGATCCCCTCATCAGCTGGAACACAAATCCGTCCCTGATACCGAAGCAAACCAACCTCAGAAACAGAATAGTCCTTAGCTATTCCCGCTAAGACATCCTCTCTAACCCTCTGTAACTGAGCGTCTGTCAACTGCCCCTCTCTGATCCGCTCTAGCAGGGTCGACCGTAGAGTAATATTAGCCAACTGACCCACCATCAACTCTATCCCTGCTCTAACCATCTCATCAGCTAACTTCCTCGAAATCTGAACAGAACTATACAACTGACCAGGACCTCTGCGGCTCAATGCATCAGCCACCATGTTGGCTTTCCCTGGATGGTAAAGAATATCACAATCATAATCCTTCACCAGCTCCAGCCAATGCCTCTGTCTCATATTCAAGTCCTTCTGTGTAAAGAAATACTTCAAGCTCTTATGGTCAGTGTACACCTCGCACTTCTCCCCATAAAGATAACGCCGCCAAATCTTCAAGGCAAAAACCACTGCTGCCAGCTCCAAGTCATGAGTAGGATACCACTGCTCATACTCCTTCAGCTGTCGTGATGCATAGGCTATTACCTTCTCATTCTGCATTAACACACAGCCTAAGCCCAACCTCGATGCATTGCAGTATACCACAAACTTCCCTTCCCCCGAAGGAAGACTCAACACTGGCACTGTAATAAGTCGTCGCTTCAACTCCTGAAAACTGTCTTCACACTTGTCTGACCAGATAAACTTCAAATTCTTTCTTGTCAATTCTATCATGGGTGCTGCTATCTTCGAGAAGCCCTCTACAAACCGCCTGTAGTACCCTGCTAATCCCAGAAAACTCCGCACCTCCGAGGCGTTCCTTGGCCTCGGCCAATCTCTAACTGCCTCTATCTTAGACGGATCCACCTTAATCCCATCCGCACCTACAATGTGTCCAAGCACTACAAGAATTTTAGCCTAATATAACACCTAAAAATGACAATTTTTAAAAAATGCTATGGTTAAATAGAAAAATCAGGCGCGCTTGGTACAGTAAAATTTTACAGCCCGCCACTAGCTTTTCCATCTCCCCCTCTAATATTATATTAGCCCTAAAGTATCTCTCTCTCTCTCTCTCTTGTTTCTTCTTCTTCACAAATCAACCCTAATCGTGTTCCCCTCTGTCTCTTTTTCTCTCCCTCTAAAAATAGCCACACACACTCCAATCTCTTGCCTTCTCTCAATCTCTCGTTCATCCCACTCACAGTGACTATTTCTTTCGCTCTCTCTGGTTTGGAACCATCGTTCACCAACCTCTCTCTCTCATTCTCTTTCAGATTATGGTGCTAAGGATCAATGATGAAGGGTCCCAAGAAAGGGCTTTGGGACGATGATGAAAAGACGCAATAAGGGGCGAAGCAGATGCTCCCCAAAGTGCTTTGACCCTTTCTTCTCCCTAGCGCGAACCAGAGGCCTTTCCTCCATGGGCGATGGGCAACCGAGTCTGTCCATTATGTGAAGTAAGGTAACTTTAACCCATTTTTTTAATTTATGATATATGAAGTATGATTTATATGTAAACTAAGGTAACTGAGCCTGTCAATTTTGATTTTTTTTTTGTGTTGATTTATGGATTTGAAATTTTAACGGGGCCATTCACAAGGGTATGCCCCACAAGTTCTACCATGGCCGAACTGGGCGTGTCTGGAACATCACCAAGCGCGCTATTGGCGTGGAGGTTAACAAGCAGGTTGGGAACCGCATCATTAAGAAGAGGATTCATGTTCGTGTGGAGCATGTCTAGCCCTCTAGATGCACTGAGGAGTTCAGAAACAGAAAGTTAAGGAACGATAAGCTCAAGGCCGAGGCCAAGTTGAAAGGTGAGGCCATCAGCACCAAGAGGCAGCCAGAGGGTCCTAAGCCAGGTTTCATGGTCGAAGGAGCTCAGTTGGAAACTGTCACCCCCATTCCTTATGATGTTGTCAACGATCTCAAGGGTGGTTATTAGATCTTTTTATGTATTATTTTTTCTTCTCAATGTTCTGTTCTCTTCTTGTCTGGTTCTAATTTTGTTTTCAAGACTACCAATGGAAACGTTTCCTTAATTAGTTCAAGTACTGGAAGTCGTTGTTAGTTTTCATATTTTGAATACTATTCCAAGTACAATTTTGTTTTAAAAATTTTCTGTGCTATTTTTGTTGTGTACAGAAATATTCCAAGAGTCCAAGATTTTCGGTTTATGAAAGACAAAAAGTAAGTGGCATTCTCATGACACCAGGTCTTCAAGGCAGCTCACCTCACTAGTCATGGCATCAATTCAGAAGGACACCTCAAAGCTTCACAAAAGCCAGATGGCAGCAAGCAGTAGGCACAACACCTCAGTATCTCACGGCATCAGGTCTTCATTTATTAAGATTTTTTTTGAATAAATTTCTGAAGTCAATTCTATACTCGCTCAGGTATATACATGTAATACTATTTCTGAGATATACTTTTATGAGTTACATCTGTCTATAGAGTTGAGCGAATATAGATATACTGTAATACTGAGCTTAAACCTCCTCCCTGAGCTTCATTGTCTATAGATATACTGTAATACTGGACTCTTGATCAGAATTAGACAAAAAGACAACTATTAGTGATCTTAATGAAAGGCATGGTAAGTTATTTTTTTTTAAGGAATCCTTTTCTTATTTTTAATCACATCTAGATAATTTTTATCTCAGTTTCTGTGTAAGAAAAACACTGAGAGACTGATGAGATTTGATTGAAACTGTCAAGTAGATGAAAATTAATTTTCTACTTATTAACTATCATCTAGCTCAAAGATGTTGGCTTTGCATAGCATCAGAATGATTTGTTGCCACCGTAGTTGATTTTAAGACTAGTTTGGCTGTTTCCCAACTATTTTATGAGTTTCATTTGACTAAGATTTTTACTTTGGAATTCAGATTGCATATTTGTAGTATGTGCTAATGATTTTTGTTTTTGTGTGTTTCTGAGTGAAGCAAGAAAACTGTTTGATGAAAGTTCTAAGTTAGATGTTATATTTTAGAGTTCTATAATTATGGGTTTTCTAAACATGGAGAAGTCGATAAAGCTATTAGGTTGTTTGATTGGATGCCATCAAGAAATCCCATTTCTTAAATTACTTGATTGGTGGGTATTTTAGCTAGGATGCCATCAAGAAATCCACCACCTATTTGGTAAAGGATCTAAATTGTATTTTGGATTAGTTTTCTCTGTGATAATACAAACTTTTTAAATTTACTTGAAATTAGTAGTAGTAGTAGTAGTAAACTACTATAATTTTTCTTGCTAGCTAGTTACATCATAGAAAAGCAAATCCCAAATCATGTAAAACATATTAAAATTTGGGTCTAGTTTGATTTTCTGTTTCTTTATACATTTCAAGGCCACGAGATTATTTTATTGCAAGAAGTTCTATAAAATCAAAAAATTAAATACATTTCTTTCTAGTTTTGTGTTCCCTTCCCCACCTGCAACTTTCTCATTTTGACAAATTGGTTTTTTCTACTTTGTTTGGTGAGTTGTATCTCTGTTTGAAGTGAGGGGCTACTTTGTTTGGTGAGTTGTATCTCTGTTTGAAGTTCTATAATCAACCCTAATTTGCTTCCTCTATGTTTAATGTACAGATTTTGAAGCATGATTGGCCAGCAAGATGGCAAAGCTTTATTCCTGATCTTGTTTCAGCTGCTAAAACTAGTGAAACAATTTGTGAGAATTGCATGGCTATATTGAAGGTTTCTCTCTCTCTCTCTCTTAAACTATTGAGAATTAGTTGGCACTAATTACTTGAATATGTTTTCTTCAGCTTCTAAGTGAAGAGGTGTTTGATTTCTCAAGAGGAGAGGTGACTCAAAGTAAGATAAAGGAGCTTAAACAATCATTGAACAGGTAGATAATTTATGTTTTTTTTTTATTTAATTTTGGGATGCATTTCATGTTTTATATTGTAATGTTTCATGAGTGCTCTTTTTTTTTTTTCCTTCTGTAGACTTATCATTTGCTTATAATTATATATATATATATTAAGGACAGTTCTTTTAGATATCCTTTGATGAGAAGTCATTATGCACTTTTTAAGTTATTTTTATTCACTATTATACACATATTTTGATACAATGTCTTCCGGGTGATCTGCCACCACAAAGTCAAGTGATCTTATCACTTATCTTGGACTACTGATAGTCACGTACTGCCAGTTCATAGTCATCATATATTTGGCTTTTATTTTCTAATTGGCATGCCACATGTTACCGTATTGATATGTTTATGCATTTTTCCAATCTCTCACACATAATGTGATTGGTTGTTGCAGTGAATTTCAACTCATTCATGAGCTATGCTTATATGTACTATCAGCCTCTCAAAGAACTGAGCTTATACTTGCAACACTCTCCACATTGCACGCATTTCTCTCATGGATTCCCCTGGGATATATATTTGAGTCTCCATTGGTATGTGCTTTGCTTGATGGATGGTTGTTGTATTGCCTTTGAATTTAATACTTAATAACTTCCTTAAAAGAGTAAGTACATTTGAGCAAAATTCTGATTGTGTTTGTTTATGTAACAGCTTGAAACGCTGCTGAATTTTTTCCCCATGCCATCGTATCGGAATCTCACTCTTCAGTGTTTGACAGAGGTGTGTTTGTATGCTGATTTAGTTAAGAGTTGCTTCAAAACTGTGCCTGGTTCTCATAGTTCACTGCACTGGTGTTTAGGTTGCAGCACTTAATTTTGGAGATTTCTACAATGCCCAGTATGTTAAGATGTACACCATATTCATGAAACTGTTACAGGTAGGTCCGAAATGAAATGCTTATTGTAGTACTATCTTTGGTTGGCTTACTCATCACATCATTGTCCAGTTTTTTCTTTTATTTAATTGTATGTCTTGTTCCTATGTTGCTGTTAATATTTTTTTTTCTTCCTTTTGGTCAGACCATGATTCCTCTTAATACAAACATTCATGAGGCTTATGCAATTGGTTCCAGCGAAGAGCAGGTAAAGTTGTTTTTGGCGCTTCAAAATTTAATGAAGACCATTTTTTATGTGTTCGCTCAATAATTGTTTATTTCTGGCAATGTCTTTCTTTTTTTAACTTACCTATTCTGCAGGCTTTTATTCAGAATTTGGCTTTGTTTTTCACTTCATTTTATAAGGCAAGTTTTTTTCTTTTTTCCCTTTATACTTTCTTGATCTTAGTATTTACCACGTTTTGTTATATTTATATCTCAATGGCCATCCTCTTATGGCTGTAAGTTATGGTTCATTTAGTTGTAGAACAGGCTTAATGTGTCAATAAGGCACTGCTTAAGGGATTTAATAAGATAATATGGAATCACATTATTTCCTTGTCAAATATCAAAGATTTGAAGTTGCTGTTTAAATAGATTGCAACATTCACTGCTTAAGGGATTTAATAAGATAATATACAATCACATTGTTTCCTTGTCAAATCTCAAAGATTTGAAGTTGCTGTTTAAATACATTGCAACATTTACATCGTTCTATCCTTGTGCAGTCTCACATTCGTGTGCTGGAAACTCCTAGAGAGAACATAGCTGCTTTGCTCATGGGTGTTGAATATCTTACCAAAATTTCATATGTGGATGACACAGAAGTTTTCAAGGTACCAATATTTTAGTAGTCTAGACTCGAACATACAAGTGAAATTTGTTAAAATTGGAATGAGTTTTAATCATTTTATGACCGGAACAGGTTTGCTTAGACTTTTGGAATTCGTTTGTGTTGGAACTATTTGAGGCACACCACAATTTGGATAATCCTGCTATAACGGAAAACATGATGGGGCTGCAGGTATTGTGAATATGTTAACTTTCAGATGATATTATATAGTTTTTGGTGTGATTGTAATATGGTTGCACTTGCACATATCATCTTTTTCCTCTTGCACTTTACTGTTTTACTTTTGTATATTGTTTACTTTCAGATGATATTTTATAGTTTTTGGTGTGATTGTTTTATTTTCATATGGTTGCACTTGCACATATCATCTTTTTCCTCTTGCAGTTTACTGTTTACTTTTGTATATCGGATACAAAATTAGTTGATTTGTTTCTTATTTCTGTGTTTTCCATGATATATATGTAATTTTCATTTCAATTTGTGTTTTCCATAAATATTGTCTTTTGAACCTTCAGAGCAGTTGGGTTTCTTTTCTTTTCCTTTTTGTAGTCTAAATGGTTGGAGATAGTAATATATAATTTCTTTAGTTTTGTGACATCAAATATTTTGTGACCTGTAATCTCTGTTCTTGAATTATGTCAAACCTTTGCTTATTAAGGAAATTGTCTTTCCATCTCCTCTTTGTTTGTGTGATTCTTTTTTATTTATGTGTTATTTGTTTTTTCGAAATTTGTAATGGGACATATACTTATTTTAGCCTTTGGTTTTATACTGAATAAGCAGATGCCTTTGCTACCTGGTATGGTTGATGGCCTTGGATCACAACTGATGCAGCGGCGACAATTATATGCTGAGCCAATGTCAAAGTTAAGAATGCTTATGATTTCTCGTATGGCCAAGCCAGAAGAGGTTCTCATAGTGGAAAATGAAAATGGCAATATTGTTCGTGAAACCATGAAGGACAATGATGTTCTCGTGCAATATAAGGTCAGTAATCTATGCTTTGCAAGTAAAATTCATTATAAGTGAGCTAGAAAAAGTCCTTGGTATTTGAATTTATATTTAAATTTTTTTTCTTGGTTTTTAATTTTTTTGTATTTATTTTTGTGCTACATTTGTATTTTTTAAATTGTTTTTTGGTATCTCATTTTTAATTATCATGGAAACTTTCCTTAACCAAATTTCTATGGTCTATTATTGTTGTAGATCATGAGGGAGACTTTGATATTTAGAGAGCTTCGGATGGCAACAAACAACTTCAGCAGCAAGTACTTGGTTGGATGATGAATTGAAGGATGGAGCAAGTTTTATGCATGATTTACTTTTGTGTATCTTGTAATGTTTCTGTTTTTCATTTTAAAGTAAAAAATGTTCAAGATTATAAAACTTTATTATGTTATGCTTTCAAATTTAAGTTAGAACTAAGATCTCATGAAGTAGACATATTTATGGTTTGAATTAGTTATTGTTTAATGTAATACTTGTGGTTTATCAATCTATTGAGAATTACATTTTATGATTAATTTTGTTTTTTTTTTATCAAAATACAATAATGAAAATCTTTTAATTAAAAAAAAAAACCTTATAAGTATACTTATCAAAATAAAATTTAAAATATATTATCCACACTAAAGTAACAAAATTTTATTACTAGACTTTTAATATGTTATGATTTAGAAATATATTACAAGCATAACAAATTGTTATGATTTATATAATATAACAAACTAAAAATGCTATCAAAATAATTAAATGTAACAGTGGAAAAGTGTTATGCATAAAGTATAAGATTAAACTCCAAATTTATAATCAAATACTCTAACTAAATGTTATTATTTGAATATTATAGCAACTAAAAATGTGTTATTGAATAGTTTAAGATAACATCGAACATAACATTCGAATACTGTTATAGAAAAGACAGGACTTTTAATAACAGGGGCTATGTTAGCATTTTCAGAAACGTTATCAATACTCCCGGTTAGCAGTTTTTAAGTGTTATGAATACTGTTTTTTCTTGTAGTGAAGGAATGTCACTTCAGGTAACCAGATCTTGCACTTCTTAAACTTAGCATACAACTGGTGCTCTCTCAACCTCTGAAGAACCTGCCGAAGATGAAACTCGTGCTCTGTCTCTGAACTGGAATACACCAAGATGTCGTCGATGAAGACTATAACAAACTGATCTAGAAAATCCTTGAACACCCTGTTCATTAAGTCCATAAAGGCTGCTGGGGCATTGGTCTAACCAAAAGACATGACCAAGAACTCATAATGCCCATACCGTGTCCGGAAGGCCGTCTTAGGTATGTCCTCATCCTTGATCCTCAGCTGGTGATAACCAGATCGAAGATCAATCTTTGAGAACACCGTCTTACCCTGCAGCTGATCGAACAAGTCATCAATCCTTGGTAGGGGATACTTATTCTTGATTGTTAACTTTTTCAATTGTCGATAGTCAATACACATCCTCAGCGTCCCGTCCTTCTTCTTAACGAACAAAACTGGAGCACCCCATGGCGAGTAGCTAGGTCTGATGAACCCCAAATCCAGAAGCTCCTGCAGCTGTATCTTTAACTCTTTCAATTCCGCCAGTGCCATCCTATATGGTGCCCTCGACACTGGCTCTGTCCTTGGTGCTAACTCAATAACAAACTCAATCTCTCTACGCGGTGGCAACCCAGGCAAATCCTCAGGAAACACATCCAAGAACTCACAAACCAGTCTGGTGTCTCCGGTCCAACTGGTGAAACTTTGGTGGTATCCACCACACTAGCCAAGAAGCCTATACATCCACCCTGTAACAAATCTCTGGCTCTCAATGTAGATATCCTGGGTACGCGGGGTCCATGCACCGCTCCCACAAAGACGAAGGGATCCTCGCCCTCTGGCTCAAAAGTTACCATCTTCTTCCTACAGTCAATGGTCGCCCCATATCTAACCAGCCAATCCATACCTAGAATCATGTCAAAGTCCTCCATACTCAACTCAATCAAGTCTACTGACAACTCCCTACCATCAACTAACACTGGCAGTGCTCTAATCCACCTCTTAGATACTACCAGCTCACCTGTAGGCAATATAGTCCCAAACCCTGAAGAACTATACTCACTAGGCCTACACAGTCTATCAATCACCCTATCAGATACAAATGAATGCGTAGCACCAAAATCAATCAAAACAGTAAAGGGAGTGCCAGCACTAGAAAGCTGACCTGTCACTATCGAGGGACTAGTCTCGGCCTCCGTCTGCGTCAGGGTGAACACTCGAGCTGGAGTCAACCTGTCTCCCCCTTCTTCACGGTCGGGCAATCCTTCCTGAGGTGTCCCACCACCCCGCACACATAGCAGGCCTTAGCCCGACACTCACCCGGATGGCGTCTCCTGCACCTCGTGCACTCTGGATAAGTCCTCCACGAGTCACCGCCCCCCTGACGGCCACCCTGAGTACCCCGACCTCCCCTATCAAACCTAGAAGCGATTGGGGCATCAGGAGCCTTCCACTTCAAATCACTGGGGCCTCCGCCCCTACTAGTCCCAGAGTATGGGGGCACCGCCCTGCGGCCCTCCTTTCTTGCTGCACTATCCCTCCATATCCTATTCTCCACTTCCTCAGCGGTCAGAGCCCTCTCCACAGCCTGAGCATAAGTAGTCACTACAGGAACTGTGGTAATTCTTACATCTCGGGCTATCATAACATTCAGCCCTTTGAAAAATCTGTCCTGCCTGGCTGCATCAGTAGGCACAAGATCTGGTGCGAACTTCGCAAGTCTGTCGAACTTCAAGGCATATTATGTAACTGTCATACTGCCCTGAACCAGCCCCACGAACTCACTCACTTTCGCTGCCCCTGATGGCAACGTTATAATACTTCTGATTGAACAAATCCTTAAACCCTTCCCAAGTCAATGTAGCAACCTCTCTAGTCTGTGATGCCACCTCCCACCAGATTCGGGCATCATCCCTCAGCATATAAGTGGCACAGTCCACCCTATCATGTCCTTCCACTCTCATAAAATCAAGAATGGTAGTGATCAAAGTCATCCACTGCTCAGCTTTCAGTGGATCTGGTCCACCCTCAAAGGTCGGGGGCTGTTGCTTTCTGAACCGCTCATACAACGGTTCCATCTTGTTCCCAACATCAACTGGCTGTACCACAGGTACCAGTGCCGGTGGCACAACAGGGGCAACAATCCCAGATGGAGCTTGCTGCAAAATTCGGATCTGTTCGTCTTGGCTCTGAAGCCGAGCTTGCATTTCTGCCATTAACTGCTGCCAGTTCTTAGGGACTGGCGGAGGGGTTGGGCCCTGGTCATCCTCTCTAGCCCCAGACCTGCCGGCTTGTCGTGTGGATTTCCTTGAACGCATAGCTATTCAAGTCAATCTGCAATCAACGACTCGGTAATTAGGCTAAGATGACAGGGTAATAATCTTTCCATAATCCATCACTGAAACTCCACTCATTCATAAGCAATCAAAGTATAGCAATTTATCCAGATATTCACCCACATGCACAGCAATGCTAATAAGCACGCCTCAATAACATCATGCAATAGTCAAGGGCCAGGCCCTATCAGTATCTCATGCCCCTTATTCATCAAACAGACATCAACAGTCATGTCTCACTCAAATCATTTAAGCACATAATCATGCATACACAATTACCAAACCCTGAGTTGAGCTTGTCTCCCGCGGTGAATGTACATATCCAGCCAGTCTTCAGGACCCATAAATCTAGGACGCTCTGATACCAAGTTGTAACGCCCTGGATAGCCAAGACCGCTACACTGTGTGTTTATAAAGTGCCAGACTTGCTAATCAAGTCATTTAAATGAAATTCGTGTCATTTAAACTATAAAGGAACTAGGGTTAAAAGCGTTTTGGTCTCAAAAGCCACATTTTCATTAAAAAGTATTATATGTTACATGGGATCCCAAAAATATTAAGTTCAAAGACCGTTTACAAAAGTCTCAATGTTTATATATAACAACCGGCCATACTAAGGCAAAACAAGCAGTTAGGTGATCCCTGTCCTGGTCCACTCCTCGACCGTGACGGTCGAACCGCTGGCTATGTACATTCCACCTCGGAGCTCTCCACCTCAGGCTTGGTCCATTTTGCCCTTGCCTTTACCTGCACCACGTAGCACCCGTGAGCCAAGGCCCAGCAAGAAAACACAACAACAGCAGAGCACATCAATTAGCAGACAAGTCAATATCTCATATTGCATCACATAATCTCAACCATATAATCAGTCAGTACCATCAAGTATTCCACATACTAAACATTTCAATTCATAACATGTACAGTTCACAAATGATAACCAGGGCTAGCGCTCTCATGCTGCTCCCTCCGTTATGCTGTAGTTCTTGGCTACTAGTGGCCAATTCGCGCCCTGTGCGCTAGTATCATGTATGGTACTCTTAGGCCGCTTTTACATGTCCCATGGCGTGATACCAACATTGACACGACACAATTCTCGGGAGCACTTAGTCCCATCACAAACATTTAACCGGGTGCAGTTTTCTTACCTTTCAATTTACTAGTTTCCGATGCCATGAAGCCGCGAGCACGGTCCTCTACCCCAAGCCTCTCCAGTGACCTAGTCACAATGCAAATGAAACATCCTTTTTCACTAATCAATCCAAAACTACTTCCCGGAACCAATCCCACACTCTCGGAATCCCCCAAATCCCTAAAACAATGCCCCGAAGACATCCCCCGAACCCCCGGAGCAAAGGCTCAAAATAGCAAAATCCATGCTCTGAAATTGGCCTAGCGTCGCGGCGCCCAACAAGTTAGATCCGCGGCGCCTAGAAAGTCAGAGAACTTGCTCTGCCCAGAAATAGCCTCGCGCCGCGACACTCCTTCGCGAGCCCAGAAATCTGGGTTTTTCCCCTGCGTTTTTCCCGAACCTAAATCACTCCAAATCACCCCATACTCATACCTAAGCCCCAAAACCAATTCAAAACCCCAAATAGACCATACAACAACCTATAAACATCATAATCTAGCTTGATTACACAACCACTTTCAGAATTTATACTTAAGTTTCAGATTCAAACACTTAAACCAAAACTTGAGAAAAGTACAAACCAGACCTCTAGATCCTTAAACCATAACAGCTACGAGATTACAAGCATGTTTAATACCCTTACCTCAATCAGAAATCCAACTTGAGCCTCCTCTAATCCAAGCTTTAAACTGAATTTCCCCTTGACAAACCAGCTGAATTTTCATGCAAAACAAGCCATGGCTATCTTTCAATTCCTTCCAAAACCAAATTCAGAACTTAACAAAACAGGGACTAAATCCTTACCTCAGTGTAGACTTTGATCTGTGTTTGATTCCATAGTCTTAAACCCTTTACTAGCCTCAAAGAACACAGCTCAACTCCTCTTCCACCTTGCCTTCTAGGTTCTTGATTCTCCTTTTCCTTCTTGATCTTTCTAGCCTTCCAAGTCTTAATTTCAGTTATACTTAGCATAAAGGAATCGTGTATATCCTTTTCCCTCAGCCAAAGCCATCTATACCACTGCCAAAAGACTACCTTATCCCTCCACTAATATCCCTTTCTAACTAAACCTCAAGGGCACACTTGTCCTTTTACTAACATTGCAATTCTACCACTTCTCCAACAAAACTTGTTACTCTCTATAGTTACTAACAGTTACACAAGTTACCAAATCACCAGTTACCATTATCTAGTTCTCTAGGACCGTCTCGGCACGTGCATCACACTGATACCACCACACCCACGTGGTACAAATCACATAGCATAAGTATCACATAACATAATACACATAGTCATATAACATGCTTTAAATCATAGTCATGCATCTTAATCATTAAAATCACACATAGTTCCCATTATGCCCTCCAGGCACACTAATCAAGGCCCTTAAGCCTAATTAGTGAATTTGGGTCGTTACAACAACTTTGTTCCTAATATGACTGAGAGCCACCAAACAGTCTGACTCCATAATGATGTTTGAATAGCCCAACCTTTTAGCCATCTTAATGCCATGGAGCCACCAAACAATCTTACTCCATAATGATGTTTGAATAGCCCAACCTTTTAGCCATCCTGATGCCATGGATAATAGCCCTCAACTCTGCCACTAAGGGACTAAACGTTGCATCTAAAGGGAGAGCTATAGATGCTAGAACTTCACCGCTGTTATTCCTACATACAACACCAATACCAACTTTGTCTTTCCCTTCATCATTAACAACATCAATATTGTTTTTGACAATAGTATTTTGCGGGGTGGACCAGTGTTGATTTTGATTCGACATGACCTTGGCTTTGATGCTAGGCTTGTTAGCTTCTTGAACATCTCCAAATAGTCAAGTGCCCATGGAGAGACCATTTCTTCTACCTATACATGTGTAGCGCACCAATTTTTTATTTATTTATTAAATTTTGTGCTTTATTTTATTTAATTGTTAAGTGTTGTGAATTATTTTATATATTTGTTTAAATTAGTTGTTAGAATTGTTTGGTAGAATCTTGTGAATTTAATTGTTGATTGTTTATTTATTTATTTATTTTAATATGTGAATAATTGAGTTATGGTTGAATACACCAATGTGCATGGTAGGTAGTGATGCACCCTATTATTTGAGTGTGTGCATGTGCATGGTTTCATGGTGCATTTGTATAGATTTTCTACACATTTTTTTTATTTCCTTTTATTAGATTTATTTTATTTAATTAGGAGAAAAAAAATAAATAAAGGAAGAGGAAATGAGGAGGGTGGCGTGTGGAGTGTGAACATAAGCTAGGAGGGTTGTTTCTTTTTTTTTTTTTGAGATCCCACATTTATATGAAATTAGATGGGAAAAAGGAAGGTTCACCACCCTTTATTAAAAATGTAGGAAATCAAGGGATTAAATAAAATAAAGTAAAAAGAAAAGAAATTAGTTGCCTTTTCTTGTTTGGGGCTAGGGTATTCGGCCATGAGGGAATAAAAAGGGAAGAGAGGAAAAAAAACTGAGGCCATTTGGAGCCTTGGAGCCATCGGCCTAGTGAGAGAAGGAGAGAGAGAGAGAGTGGACGAACTAGAGAGAGAAAGAGAAGGAGGATGATAAAAGGAAGAAGAAGAGGGTTCAATCCTAGGGTATGTTTCTTTGTACTTGTGATTTCTAGACTCTTTTCTTATGATTCTTGGTTTTGACAAGTTTTTCCTTTTGTTGTTGTTGTTGTTGGTTTCACCTTTTCTTCACGTGGGATTTGAAACCCTAGGCTTGATCAAGGGGTGGATTTAGTTTTTGGTGTTGGTTACTTTTGTATTCTTGATTCTACAATCAAGAGAGGTAATGAATCTTTAGCCCAAATGTTATTATGCTTTCTTGGGTTATATGGATTGATGGATATATTTTTATTTTGATGCATGAGGGATTTGACCTAGGCGTGGACTTGGGTATTCATGGTGTTGTGGTTTGTGGCAATATTTTATTGTTGATGTATGGTCATTATGTCAATCTCTTGTTAAGGATAATTGTTTTGATCTTAAAATCATAAGTATGGTGGTGTTGATGTTATGCTACCTAAGGTTTTTCCTATGATTTGATGCTATGTATGTTTTGGCTTAAAGGTTCTATGTGTAAGCATGCAAGGGTTTTGTTTATTTTTGGCTTGTGGAATTTCGGAAGGGATGGTTATTCAAGCATCTTAGTTCACCTTTATGTGTTCATTTCAATTATAATCTTAGAAACATGATAGGTTGTTTGTAAGATTTTAAATGGGTCTGTGATAATTTTGTTTTCTTTTGGATTACTTGAGTGATAGAAACATGCTAGGGTTTGTGATTTATTTGTATAGATTTAAACATGTATGGTTATTGTGTAAATTTTTGTGAAGCATGATGTAAAAGATGGATTCTTGATTTTTTAAGCTTGCTGATTCTTTTTTTGTTTAAATGGTTTAGAATATGATAAAACAATGATTTTGCATGCTTAAATGAATTTGCAACTGCTATGATGTTTTTAAGAAATTAAAGGAAATTTTAATATACATTAAAATTGTGTTTTTACTCAAATGAATACCAACATATTTTTTTGTATATTTTAGAGAAATTATGAGATTTTAATTTCAAGATGGTGATTTTTGAGAGTTTATTTTGTTGATGGAAATTTTGGTAAAAATATTGGAAAGTCTTTTATTTAAAGGAAAATTTGTGGGTTTGTAAAATAATATAACACCTAAACTATGTAAATATTAAAAATGGTATTTTTAAATGTAACCACGAGTGTTCATTATAATAGATACGATTTTCTTTATTTTAATTAAGAAAAATGTTGAGATTAATTCACTTGTGATTTTTAAATAAATTAAATAGTGGCTGAAAGTTTAGTTTAATAAATTAAAAATAATTATTTGATTATCACATATACTACATAAAATTTATTCTTAAAATAATATAAGCAAAGTATATTTTTCTCACACCTAAAATTTATATTTTTCTCACATAAAATTTGTAATTTTATTAATTTAAATAAAATTGTTATTTTCTAAGGAAACATGATAATTATAAGTATTATAAATAATTTCAAGCCTTTGTTATTTCTATGTAATTTAAAAAATAAAAAATGGTTTTATTAATTTAAATAGCTAAATAAATTATTTTTATGAAAAAAAACATAATGTCTTAAGAGGTTTAATCAACTTAGGGATTTAAAAGAAATAAATAATGGTAAGAAAGTATGTTGCTAAATCCTTATTTTGAAAATGATAGAAATAAGCGCGTATGAATTATCGTTTTTAATGTCACTTTTTAATAGCGTTCCCACGTGTGCATGTCGCATGCAAATGCACTTTTATGTTAAAAAAATATATCTAATATTCAACCATATGATTTTTACTTAAAAACCATACATGTAAAATATGTATAATCTTCATTATTCTTTTAGTGATTTTATGTGTAAATATGCATGTTTGGAAAATATGTGTAGTTTTAGCATGTGTGCATGGCCCATGCACACATATGGTATATGAGTTGGGCACAAGAAAATCTTATGAGATGCTAATGAATGTTATTTGATTATGGTTATAAGATCGTTGTGAAGTTTGTCAATTTTTTTTTTGTAGGGCCCTGAGGTAAAGAAGTTAGATATAATTCTATTTGTTATGCTATGAACGGTAAGATTGGCTTGTATGAATATAAATGATATATATGATGATGTGCCATGTATGAAATGCTATTTTGATATGATATGATGATTGTAAGAAATTTATGTAGTTTTTCTTGGCTTTGACACTACAAGAAAAATGGGCTACGACTTTGGTTTTTAAGGTGGAACTACTTCAGTTTTCGCATAAATTCGCAATCGAAGTTGTAACGCTCTAGATAGCCAATGCCGTTACACTATGTACTTGTAAAGGTCCAAGACTTGCTAATCAAGTCATTAATTTAAAAATGTGTCACTAAACATGTATGGGCTAGGGTTAAAATGGTTTTGGTCTCAAAAGTTACATTTTATATAATTTAACAGTTATATACATGGGATCCCAAAAGAAACAGAGTATAAAAGTTGGATTACAGACTCTCCAAAACATAGACAGTTGACAGCCATACTAAGGCAAAATGAACACCTCTGGCTCTCGCATCCCTGCCTACATCTCAACCGTGGCGGCTGAGCAGCTGGTCATGTACATTCAGCTTGCAGAGCTCTCCAAGTCAGGGCTGATCAAGCTTGCCCTTGCCTTTACCTACACCACGTAGCACCCGTGAGACAAGGCCAATCAAGAAAACACAATGTGCAACACAAACAATAATAACAAATGGTAAATTCACTAAGCATGATCTTTCACAAAATAATCCACATTAACCAATCAGCATATATTCAGATTTGAGAATGCAATCAATCACTTATAACATTCAAGTCACATAATAATCAGGGCCGACAACATAGGCCACACCCTCTATTTACCCCACTGACTCTGGCCCGCTTAAACCGAGCTCAGTGCATATTAAGCTGTCCTCGGCTACCAATGGCCAAGTCGCGCCCTGTGCGCTAGTGTAACCCTTGGCACCCTTAGGCCGTTGGTTCACTAATTCGCTTGCCTGACATAATACCATCCTTTCAAGAATACACAATAGGGAACCCTTATTCCCATTGCAGATATACAACCAGGTGCAGTATTCTTACCTTTGACCTTTGCGGTTACTGATTACGAGCAACATTTCTCAAGCACGATCCGTTCCCGAGCCCTAGCCTCAACACCTAGTCACAACCAAGATATAGGGTTCCATTAGTATTCAGATAAGGGTTTCCGGATACAACACTAGCTTACGAGACATTGAGTTCCACCAAGCACGGTGGGGAAATTAATCCCGAGCACCCTAGATCACAATCCCGTGCCTAAAATCCCCAAATGTTCAAGTGAGCACCCAAGGGCTGCGGCCCTGCCCTAAAATAGAACCTAAGGCATCCCTGGAAGAAGACACACACCGCGGCCCTTGCTTTGGGCGTCGCGGCGCTTACCCCTGGCCGAGCCTCCTTGGCTCCTTTGCATCCTAGGGCTGCAGCGCTCTAGAACAGAGCCGCGACCCTTCCCTTCGTGCCCAGAAATTCCACCATTTTCAACACCTAAACCTTACCCAAAATCATCCCAAAGCTTCCTATTCAAAACCAAGTAATCCCAACACTTTTAGAATGACTTAAACAACATAATTCAATTGAAAACTCAACCTACAACTCATGGAAATCCCATCTTCAATTTCTGAAACTCAAGAACTTTAAACACTAAAACCAGCCATGCAAAACTCAAATTTAAACCTCTAATTCACAAATTGAAGCTTACCTCTTCTGCTGAACCACTTCTCCAAGAAAAACCCAAGTTGATTCCCAAGCTTTCCACGTTAATTCTGCCCTTAAACATCAAAATTGCAACCATCTCAACACCCAGCTAGAACTCAAAATTTTCTAACCAATAAGGAAAGGAATCACTGCTTACCTTAGTACAGATTAAATTTCTTGGATAATCCTTGAGTTAAACCTCAAAATCCTCTCTTCAATTCACTAAATTCTAGCTGAAATCCTCCAAATTCTCTGTGTTTAGCTTGTGTTTTCCTTGAGAGAGAAGAGAGAGAAAATGTTGAGAATAAAGGGTCGGTCTAATTTTTGTGTTCTACTATTTTCCTTTAACTTTAGCCTATCCTTATCCCGTTAAGTAAATCCCGAGGCTTGGGGTGCCAGAAACGTCCCCGAGGCCAAAACAGTAAAATTCTCCAATATTCCCGCCTAGACTTCCTAACCTCGAATATATCTCCATATATTTATTTTCATAACCCGATAGTCTAAATAATTACCCGATACCTAAAATACCCCTGAGTTATCCAAAGTCAACTATTAAGCCCCGTTGTGACTTTTCCCGCTATCTAGCTCCCTAGGATCGCCTCAGGTCGCACGCTGCAGATTTGCCCACATAATAATGTGGTTCTCACAATTATAACATTTAATCACAATTTAACATTCATATAATCAAACAGGCAGTCTTAACATATTATCATGTATTTAATCAATTAATCGACACATGGACCAAATATGCCCTCCCGGCACACTAATCAAGGCCCTTAAGCCATATTAGTGATTTTGGGTCGTTACAGAAGTAGTTCGGGAGTAAAAGGTGGTGAAAAACTGAAGTGGAAAATGAACTTTCTACTTCGGTTTTTATGTATAAAACGAAGTAGAAATTATAGTTTTTACTTTGGTTTTTATGTATAAACTGAAGTAGAAAGTACAGGTTTCTACTTTGGTTTATACATAAAAAGCAAAGTAGAAAGGTTTGAACAATTAAGTGTGTGACATATATAAACCTTTCTACTTCGCTTTTTATGTATAAACTAAAGTAGATTCCCTACTTTCTACTTCTGTTTATACATAAAAACTGAAGTAGAAAGTCTCATTCTTCTTTTTTTTTTTAACCAAATTTAATAAAATTGGATATTAATTCTGGTTTTTTTAATGGCCTAATTTTAAATTTATATATATTTGCAATTAGAATTAATTCTATTTTTTTTAATGAAATTAAGTTAACTTTCATTAATTAGAAATGTCATCCATAAGGATGGAGACAAGTTAAAAAGAGACATGAAAACAAAAACTCTAGCATTTATACAATGTTATAAGTATTTAGGTACAATAGACATTTATACATTGATATACATACTTAAGTAAGATAGCCTAAGCATTAATACATTGACATAAAACTAAACTTAGAACTAAACGAACTTATAAGCAAAATATGCTTACTACTAACTTTGGCAATATATCATCTCGACCCTTAGCAACGATTTGGCTACTACTAACTTTGTCTTTTAGTTCATTCTGGAAACAAACCAATGATTGATTAAATTAGTAACTTATAACAACACTTACTTTACTTTACTTTACTTTAAAACACTTAGAATTTTTTTATACTCCTATTTCTTTTTCTAAGACATCCAACATAATAGAAGTTTAATTATTAAATTTTCCTAAGTCTAAAAAAATTTCGGCAGCATAACAATTGCTCTTAACATATCCCAAAATTTCAAAACCTGTAAATAACACATAGAATATCCCAACATGATGTGCAAATCTAAAAAGGAAAACAATTCATAAAATCCAAAAAAAAAATGGCATAGTTTCCTTTGTTTTTATAGCATATCCAAATTTCATAATTCCCTATAAATTCAATACAAAACGACACAAAAATCAACACACATTATTCTATCCTTATATCACCGCCAACACTCAAATTTCTCAGAACCTACTTTACTAAATTCAATATGGATGATTTAACTCTAATTTTATAAATAAATGTTGCAATAGTAATAAATAAAATTTAAAGATTACTCACCTCCAATATTACTCTTGAAGTCACCCGAAATCAACACCCAAATTGGCCACTAAATCAACAACCCTACTAAAAATCTTAAACAAAAACAAATAAAAATTAGTTACGTAATTAATCAAACTAGTTACATAATCATCAAACAACATATCAAGCTAGATAGTTATAGAAAATAAGATCAAATGTCACTACTAATCCAAACATTCTAAGTTCTAACATTGGCAGCAATACTACCTATTGTAGCTATATTAAAAGATTGAAATAACAAGTCATATGCCTTCAAATTAAACACCTCTTTCTTAAAACAATCATATCCCTCAACACCAAGCTCACCACTAAATCAACAAGACTATTAAAAAGATTAAACAAAAAAAAAAAGTTACATAATTATCAAACAACATGTCAAACTAGTTAAAGAAAAGAAAAATAAGTCACTAATAATCTAATCATTTTATGTTCTCTAAGTTCTAACATTAGCAACAACACTACCTAATTAAAATCAAAATAATATAAAAAAAAATAATACAAACAACTCATTCAACACATTATATATAAAAAGCTACAACAAAAAAATATATTATATATAAAAACAAAAAGTCTGATAATAATATAGAAAATAAAATAAAAATCATACAACCAAATATTGAACGATCCATACCTATTTTGAAGCTTAAGAACATATTTGAACCTTAAAAATCCAATCAAAATCGTGTAGGAAACCCCATTTTCAAACTCTAAATAGATCCATTTCCAAAGCCTTTCTTTTTTCCTAAAAAATGAAAATAAATCAATTGTTAGCCATTACTTAAGTTTTTTTAGCAAGAAAACTAGTCAATAATGGTGTGAAAATAAAAAAAAGGTTAGAAAACCAAACCCTCGTCAGTTGTACGACCAGAAACAACGTTTTTTTGCTTCTGGGTTTCTTCTTCAGAGAGAGAAGAGGGAAATGATATCGAAGTGAAAGGGAATAGGGTTATAAAACCCTTTTTTACTTCGGTTTATATATAAAAAGCGATGTGGAAAGTCCACTTTTCACTTTGCTTTTTATATATAAACCGAAGTAAAAGGGTTTCACAATAAGTAAGGGCCTTGTTTGGCACGTACACTTTTCTACTTCGGTTCTTTCATAAAAATCGAAGTGGAACCCCCCCCCCCCCCGGTGTGCCAACCAAACACGGCCCTTGTCTTATTGATCTTTTTACTTTGTTTTTTTATAAAAGCGAAGTAGTAGCCTATTTTTTCAAGCACAGTTCCCATAAGTGAAGTAAAAACCTTTTTAGAAGCTTTTACTTCGGTTTTTAATTAATGTTTGTGTAAAAAAACGAACTAGAAGCCTATATTTATAGTAGTGTGATATGACTGGATTGCATGTATTTTCGTATGTTGTATGATATGTAATGGTTGTTAGCGTGTTGAACGTGACACAACAAAGGGGTTATTAAGGATATGAAGACGTAACCCGAGTTACTAAGGATATGAAGACGTAAATCATAGGGCGGACGCGCCGAAGTTATTCAAGGACCAAAGTTCCTGTTTTCTCAAGATGTGACATGGACAAGATAGGGGGCCATGTTCACAAAGATATGATGATGATGATGCTTATGATGATAATGATTCTAGCATCACCGTGAATTTCACCAAGCTTAGAACGAAGAAGAAGAGGAAAGAATGGAACCATAAACCTTAACTCATACCTTAGGAAATTCGAAATCACTTTCTCTTCCCTTCTTCTTTCCTTCTTCTCCTTCATTCTCCTTTCCACGAGCTGTGTGTGTGTGTCTCTCTCTCTCTCTCTTCCTTTCTCTCTCTTTCGTGTGCTCTCCTCCCCTCTTTCTCTCTCTGTACACGACAACTACTAGGAGCTCCTCAAACCCTAGATTTTTCTTTTTATAAGCATAATAGTTGAACCCTAAGTGTAGGTGGGAAAAGAGAACTTTCCCAAATTCTACCTCCCTTGATATTTGCCTTCGAATCCAATTAATCAAGGATTGATTTGTCAACCTAGCTAAATAAGGTAACCATTCATTCTCATTGCTCTTCCTTTCCCACACGCCTACACCCTCTCTCTCCTTTTCCTATTTATTTCCCAATTCTCTAATAAACACTATCTTTTAAAAAATATCTATACATAATTCTCCCATTATTTTCCTTTTTTTCTTTCTAAATTAACTAAACAAAAAAAATAAATAATTAATTAATAGAAAAATACATTATGCATGGAAACTAATGCATGCTCACCATGCATACCATGCACATGCACACACACAAGGGTGCATTTCTACTACCATGCACCTTGGTGCACACAAACAAATCTCAAGAATTCACAAATTAAAAAAATTAAATAAAATAATTAACAATTTTTAATTCACATAATTTATACCAAACAATTAAAAATAAATTCCTAACACTTAACAATTAATAATTAAATAAAGCACACAAATTAATAAGATAAAAAGCATGGTGAGTTATACAGAATACCCAAGTTATCCATAAACAAGTCTAGCCACCTAGACTGACGAGGAAGATCCCTTGTTAGCATAACTGGGAATAGCGTTTTGAATGACACTAAATTTGGACTGTCCCATAATGCATGAAAGGTTGACTCATGTGCCGATAGGCACATGGAGCAAACTTTTTTAATTGCCATACTATGGGCAACTCAATTTACTTTGCAAGGCAACCAATCATGCATAGCTTTCCAACAAAAATGTTTTACCTTGGTGGGAATGTTAAATTCCCCAAATTTCTCCACCTACTAGAACGCCTTGTTGATGACGAGACTTGCCCATATCCCACTTTTCTAATAGCCAACCAGTAACCACTCTTGACAAATGATGCGTGTCGCATGTTGTATCAAATTTAATTATATTTATTCCATATTACTCACTAAATTATTAGTAAAGTGGTAGTAAGGGTCGAACCCACAATGACTACTACTCAATTTATCATTCAAAATAAAAAATAATAAATAAATAGGAAATTTTATTTTAAGATTTAATAACATAAAATAAAGAAATAAATAAAGAACAATGGATAATACGATTTTAAAGAAACAATTAAGAGTTATTATCCACCTTCAACAATCAATCTATCAGCAATGACGAATAGTATTCCCTATTCCCAATTAAACTATTAACCCTAGAGATAACACTTAAGCAGTCAATTATCCTAGTTTCCCTATTATAATTAATTAAAGCTAAGCGCTCTTGATTAATCTTTTTTACCAAGCAATAAATCCATTAAGCATGCGATCTATTTAATCCAGAAAAAGCATTACATTAAATGGAAACAAGTTAATATAGACAACACATTCATTAAGCTTTCAATTCATTTAACCTAGATTCTATTCTTCATCACAATTAAAATATCTGTCACAATACCTTAATTGCAATTTATCACTCTACTTAGAATCCTATACTATTATATGAATAATAATCTTAAGATGATAATAGAATAATGCAAAATCCTAATTAGTGGTCATCTAAACAAGATTTTACAAGATTCATAGCATTCAAATAGAAAAACATAAGCAATTTAATATAAGGGAATATAAGGAAAAAAAATCATCAATCCATTCAAGATCTCATGTCTAGGGTTTTGAAATAACCCTTAAACTAAGAGGAAACTATTCAATAATCAAATTCATGATCACAAGCATAAATATTTCGCCTCAAACAATTAATCAATAATTTCTAGAGTGGTCGAGACTATAAATAGGTAAGAGCATGCATAAATCTCTCCAAATACTAGTGAAAAAAGTAAATCCAATTGTGTTCATCATTTAAAAAAATCTATGTTCAAGCATAAGTGACAACCAAATCAAGAGTTAAGCACACAATTCATGTAGAATTCATCAATTTCCTAGAATTATTCTCATCTCAATCAGGAGTTTTATCATCGACAAACGAATTTCAACTTAACCATACTTACCACAACCTAAAAACAAACTAAACGGAAGAAGAAAAAAATGACACTGAAAACAACTAAACATAACACAGACACAAATAACAACTAAGGAAATGACAAACAAAAATAAAAATAAAAATCATAACACAAACACAAATAATAACTAAAGAAATGACAAAGAAAAATTAAACAAGTAGTTTTCCATCAACATATTGATTTCTATCGTATATTATGATTATATTTATTGTGGCGCGAACTCATTATATTCTGATTAAGAGTAGTAATTCGACTCAACATATTGATTTCCATCATAGAAAGTATTTTAATATTCATCCCATTGTGAATTGTAATTGTTAGAATAGGAGTCATATCTTATTCATTTGTAGATCATAACAATGTTGATATTACATTATCATGTCTCAAACCAAGTTTTATGCAAGCCCTGAAAACGTCAACCACAACTAATAGACCAAGTTAGTAAAAAGAAAAAAAATGAATAACAAATTAAATAAATTAGTCATCGGCAACAGCGCCAAAAATTTGATGCGTGTCATATGATGTACCGAATTTAAATATATTTATTCCTTATTACTCACTAAATTATTAGTAAAGTGGTAGTAAAGGTCGAATCCACAATGACTATTATTCAATTTATCATTCAAAATAAAAACAAGAATTAAATAGGGAATTTTATTTCAAGATTTAATAACATAAAATAAAGTAATAAACAAAGAACAATGGATAATATGATTTTAAAGATTCAATTAAGAATTATTCTCCACCTTCAACAATCAATCTATCAACAATGGCAAATAATATTCCATATTCCCAATTAAACTATCAACTCCACACATAACACTCAAGCAGTCAATTATCCCAGTTTCCTTAATATAATTAATTAAAACTAAGTGCTCTTAATTAATATTTTTTACCAAGCAATAAATCCATTAAGCATGCGATCTATTTAACCCAGAAAAAAGATTACATTCAATGGAAACAAGTTAGTCTAGGAAAAAAATTCATTAAGCATGCAATTCATTTAAAAAATTCATTAGTCCAGGAGACAGTATTATTGCTTTTCTCTCACAATTCATGCAGAGTTTTAGTAATACCAAAAGGCCGTCCCCTTCCCTATCCATTATTCCTGATATTTATAGAGGAATTTCCTGGACAGGTTTGGGTAACCACATGAATAAATAAGGTAAATATAGATTTTTCCCATTTTCAGTGGGATATGATTTGATTACAGAATAGAATATACCTCATCTATCTTGGATAATAAATGATAAATATGCAATACAGTCTGGGCATTAATGAACATATAAGGAGCCTTCGAATATCTTGGGATCCTTCAATTATGCATTCTGACTAGGTTTCTATGAGCTGAATATCTTACCTGAGTTGGTGTTCAAAAACTATCTGAACCTTAATTTGTATTAAGCTCAGAGCGCCCAAATGTGGATCTGGCCATTTTAGATCTCGAACTGGATTGTTATCCTAAGAGGCAGTCTAATAACAACTCGAGCTGCTCACATCATTGTTAATTAGAGTTTCTACTTGGCTGCTTTTCCACGTATTCATCTGCCAGCTGTACCCTAACGAATGATTAGACTTGTGCTAATTTTTAGGGTACAACATTTGCCCCCAAAGCTCTTGCTCGTGCTTGATGTCGTCACTTTCTGACATGCACAGTAGGGGCTTTTAGGCTTCTACCATGTAAAATTGTGCCTGCCCACTACTCGAGTACCAGACATGTGACTGTCTGTAATTGGCGTCCGTTCGGGTTTTGAGGACTGTGATAACTGTCCTGTCAACTTTTTGTTGCTGTATGGTTTATTTAATCTTGCTTTTGGATCTCGAGCTAACCCAATCGGATGGTCCGAATTAATTCCCATAGTTTATGAATAAATAGGGTGACCAGACCTGAACCCTCACCACCTTTGCATTCAAAAAGTTTCCTTTCAAAAACAAAGTTTCCCTTTCTCTCTTAAGCTCTCTCAAAATCCTTCATCGCCTTTCAAAATTTTAGAAGCTATCAAGGAGTATCCTGTTGACGTATCGACACTTTCTTTGAATCGATCATATAAACTATAAGTATTTCCTCACTTGGTTTGAATCTTTCAATTCTTTGATTTCCAGTGGGTTTTTTACTGTGAAAAACGTCATTTGCTCAATGTCGTTTAGGCTATGTTTGAGTGTAAATAGGAGATAAGGTTTAGTTTAGGCTGAATGAACGAGACTAGGTTTGTCTTAGAAATAAGGTGTTCATAAAATTGGGCAAATTTTTTGGGTTTCACAAAGAAAATTCTACTGGTAAACCGATTAGAATACCTGTTTGGGGTGTAGGAGCCGAAATGGATTTAGGTTTGGTTCTGGATGGCTTAAAGGTTAGGATTCCTTAAGCGATTTTGCATTAAATTGCTTTCAAAAGAAAAGTAGTAGGTTTGACGAGTTTGACACACAAATCCCGAAGTATCAGGAAATTTTAAGAAATCAAAGCGTGTGGCCTAAGACCACGTGTGGAACCATGCGTTGAGGCTAGAATACAAATTAGCTCATATAAATTTTAGATCCCAAAAGTAAACAAATTAAACCCTTGGTTTTTCGTACCTCCACAGTCGTAGCTAGTAATTATCTTATGCCACCACTAATTGGCTGCTTTATCGTCAGGCGAGCTAAATCATGGCCCCCACAAAGAAAAACATAGTGAGCTATTTTGCTCAGAGCAAGGATAAGGGCAAGCAAGTCACCTCTGACTCTCCCATTCCTCAATTTGGCCCTGTGGTGGAGAGGGAACTCGTGGTCGACCCCAACACGTTCTTTGAGGCTGAGCACATAGTATCCTAGATCATGACTCAAGGGAAAGTTCACAAGATCCTACTAAGTCATGGGATTGAGATGGGAGATGATGGCCTCCATGCCCGACCTCTATTGGAAGGAGAGCGGAGCTGCGCCCCTCTCCAAGATGACTACTGGGCTTGGTGTGATGAGCACCTGAAGGCAGGTGCCTTCCTCCCATTGGACTAATATTTTGTAGACTTCTTGAACTACGTTAGACTGGCTACATTCCAGCTTCCGCCAAACTCATAAAAACTTTTGGAGGGGTTAAAGTATCTATTTCTGAGGCACGAGTGGGAGGTCCCCACTTTGGCAGACATTATGTATTTCTTTTGCCTCAAGGACAGTCTTGATCAGAAAGGGCGAGGTGATAGTTTCTACTACCTCACTATTTTTCCCAACTCAGCCTCTATCATTGACCTCCCCAGCAACCCAAATGACTATAAAGACCTATTATTTATGTCAAATGGGCTTAAGAACTACAACCATCGATACTTAAACTGCCCTCGTAAGTCCTTTATCTTTATGAATTAAGCACATAAACTTTCTTATCGCTTTCACACTTTTTTTTTTTAAGTATTCTAATTGAGTTCATTCTCTGTGCAGCTATATTCCCAAGGACATAGCGGTCTGTGGCCCTTGGGGGTTAATATGAGACTTGGTCTAGTCTTCCTCCGAAGAAGAAAGACTACTGTAAGGTTGTGAATGATGACACCATAGTGACCTGCAACCTGATCAGCAAAGTCCAGACACAGGCTCTCACGACCCAAGTTCCTCTTCCAATCATCCCCGAGCTCCCCCCTCCTCAAGAAGCCTTGCTAGCTAGTGAAGACGCTGAGGAGGAAGAAGACGTGGCACTGTTGGTGCGCAGAAGGCGAGCTCCTGAAGATAATCAAGGGCCTGATCCAGAGCGAGCTGCATCTAGGGTAGCAGCCGGCCCCTCCGGCCAAGGTAACCCATACCCATACAAAGAGTTAGATCGGGATGCTGCCAGTTTTAGTCTAATTCACTTCAACCCTAACTAGCTCGTTAGTCATCATCCTACCGACCCAGACCTAAACATAACCCTCCTTCAGTGTGTGGACCATTTGGTGGTACGCTATGACCACAACTACCCCAAAGGTACCATTGTGGTTGACAACACTCAATTTCAGGTCCACCATTTTTGAAGAGTACGGGACAAACCGTAGGACTTGGCCTTCCTTGCGTCAGGGTGCATATACCCCTTGTTTTAGGCAGTACGTAGATGAGTCCAGCCCCGAAGAAGGACCTGAACCCCTAGGACCCAAGAGGTCATAATTTTAGTTTCTCCCCCACCTCCATTAATCCAAGAGTTAGAGTTTGTGCCTAGCCCAATCCATAACCCCGAGCTGATCATAGTAGATTCCTCCCCTAGCTTGGAGGGTAGGGTTCTTGCTCTTTTTCTTGTCTTTATATTACTTTGAATTATTATATTTTAAATCTGACCTTTTGCTTGTTCTTTTCCAGGTGAAGAGATAGAGCTGCCAGATGCCCCGGGCTTGAGGGGTGCTTGTAAGGCCGGTGGGTCTGGAGCTGGTTCTGTGGTGAAGAAGGCCAGACTGACAAAGCAACAAACCCCCAAGATCGGGGTTACCACCGACTCTCCAGCTAAGGACAAAGGTGCTAGTTCCATGCAGGAGCAACCACAAAAGAACCTCCCCCCAGCTCTGGTTACAACTGTCACGGTTCACAAAGCTCTGACTATTGGGAAAATCTTATACATGATCTTGTTTATTTTCATGTAAATCTTATATTAAACAAATTAATATGAGACAACCTAGAACATGTTTCTAAAATTTAATTCAAATAGAAATAATAATAAGAACACTTACATTATACGCAGAGGAATGAATAAGTCCTTCCTTAAGTTTCTCTAACCCTTGAATCCTTTCTATCGCAGGGTATCACCAAGAAACTAAACCGTTCTTAAATTTTCTTCACAACCTTCAAAATTATCCTTAGAATCACCTAGACTAGAGTGGGCAATTCTCAACACATGATATAGATACAATAAGAAGAAGAGAAGAGAATATTGAGGCTTTGAAAAAGACTTATGCTGTAGAGAGAATCTAAAACATAGAGCATCAAGACTAGATCTTCCAATATTCTGATCTTTTGTCAGAAAGTCTTTCTGTAATCTATTTTCAACTCTCACTTAGCATTCCTTTTATAGGCTCAATTAGGTTACTTATTTAATTAAAAAGTAAATAAAATAATAGCAAATAATCAGTCCTAGGTCGAAATTCCCATGGGCTTTAGGCATGTGAAATTTCCCATTTAATTATAAGCCCATTGGACTTAAAATCAAGGCCTGTATTATTTTCTATTGATTTAATTAATTAAATATTTATTTAAATCCTTTATCAAATTAATTATTTATAATTTTAATCTTGATTTAAATTTATTTATTAATTTAGAAACCAATTTATTTTAATTAATAAATTTGCCCTAATTTCTCTTTTCTTCTATAAATTACATAACTCTTTGAAACTATCCAAAATTGACAAGGTCAACTTTGATAATTAAATCAATTAATTGAGACCATCTAGATGAGTTTATCCAAGGTATAGTGGGGACCATGAACCTGTGAAATCAAGCTCCAATAAGTTATCATAAATTTAACAAATAAATTTACTAAGTTATTAATTCATCGTGACTCCTCTAAAGACTCAGAATTGCACTCTTGAATTCATAGAATGCTCTATAAGTAATATAGATATGTTATTAATTATCCATTATTACAACCATAATTGTCACTCAATCGTTTATAGACGGTCTACAATGAGATGGGACTAAAATACCGTTTTACCCCTCATTGTATTTTATCCTTAAAACACTTAGTTCCTTGTAAATGATATTTCAGTAAACTAATATTAATTACTGAAATGAGGTCTCTATCGTTCAACACCTTGAACCAAACTAAAAGGAAATCATCGTTTCACTTCTTTATCAGAAGCTATAGATGTCCCACTCAATTATACTACCTGTTATCCCAAAATTTGAAAAGGATGATGTGGCAGTAAAATTGACACGTGGCATGGATTAGTTGGGTGATCAGGCTTAGCAGTAGCCCAGTGCATCAGTGAAAGATTTGGACTGCTTGAGAGATGCCATGGTCAAGCCAAATACACCCGAGGAGAGTACTTGGGCTGAAGGGTGCTTGGCTCGGACCCTTGTCCGAGAAGCCCAAGTGTTTGGTTCAAACTCAAGTCTAAGGAGCTTAAAGGATGGGTTTGGACTTTGGCTCAAGGGAAAAAGCAGCAGGTCCAATCAGACCTTAGCTTGAGGAGCCCTTGAGTACTTGGCTCGGACCTATCCGAGGAGAGCCTCCCAAGTGTTTGGCTCGGACGTGTTCGAGGTAAGCCTCCCAAGTGTTTGGCTCGGACGTGTCCGAGGTAAGCTTCCTAGGTGGTTGGCTCGGACCTATCCGAGGTAAGCTTTCAAGAAGTTTGGCTCGAAGTTATCCGAGGTAAGAAGCCAAGAAGATTGCCTCGGACCTATCCGAGGTGAGAGGCCAAGGAAGTTGGCTCGGACCACCTTGGTCCGAGGAGAGCCAAGCATGTATCACCTTGAGCCAAGGAAAGCTTGGAGGAGTATATCTGACCAATACTTGCATGTAATCAACATGCATGTGTTTAACCAGGAGACTACGTCAAAATCCCCGGAACGACTTCAGCAAGAATCGGTCTGGGCACCCGGGAATCTCTCATTCCTCACTCAAATTGAGGAATCGATTGTATTTTAAATATTTCTTGTAATTTAAATATAATATGAATAATAAAATATCCCTATCTAAAAGGGATATCCGTTGAGGATCCCAGGCCTATAAATAGAGGGTTGATGGGATCGTAAAAGGACTTTTTGGAAAATTGAGAATTAATCTGTGTTCTAGAGAGAGAAAGTGTGTTTTTCTTGAGAGAATCCCTTTTTTGTATTCTGGAATATTTACACTGAAGAAACTCAGTTGACACTGGTTCATCTGATCTTGAGTGTGAATACAGTAAATAAATCTCTAAGTGGATTAGGCTATTACCGACTATCGGGGCTGAACCACTATAAAATCTCTTGTGTTATTTACTTTCATTGAAAAAACTGTCTGTTGTCGTTTACATTCTCTTGAAGGCTTGTCGTTATTGACGTTCTCATGTCATTGGCTAAAAACACAGTCAACATTTTGGTGCTTTCATTGAGAGCCTGAAGAGAAGACAGACAGTCCCTGAAGCTATATGGCGCCTAAGAACACTAATGCGGCCTCCAAGAGGGCAAGCACCTCTAAGGAGCATGTTAGATCAGAAGGTCCCAGCGTTCAAGATCGTGAGACTGAGCCTAGAGTTGTGCTCGAGGATGTAGCTCCAGAAGTTGAAGAGCTCCAGGAGACCATGAGCGCATTCCAGGAGGAGGTGGCTCAGTTCAATGCTAGGCAGGAGGCCTTTGCTGAGGAAATGGCCAGGCAGAAACGGGAGATGGACGCTAGGAGCGAGGAGATCCGTCGATAGCAGGAGGAGGCCGACAGGCGACATCGCGAAGCTGCACTTGCTCTGGAGGCAGCTACGCAACTGACCAGAGCCAATGCTCAAGCTGCACCTGGGGTGACACCCACCCCAGAGGCTGGTCGTAAGAAAACTGATAGACCAGGCAGGGGTGGTGATAACCCACCTTGTCATGAAGAGGAGGGAGTCCGATCGCGCACTGCCTCGACCCAGAGGGGAAACTCTAAGACCCCCTCAAGGAGCCACAGATCAGAGACTTCCAGGTCAGGGAGTCATAGGTCAGGCAGCAAGAAAACACCTTCTGAGTAGGAGCACAATAAAGCTCCTCGTGGCAAAGAGACTTCCCACTTCAAAGATGGACATGGGCGTGATGAAGCTGACAGTCACCACACCAACCAGTCGAAGGAGAAGAATAATAACCGACGAGGAGGAGAAGATCAACCAGCTCAAACAGGAAAGCCACCACGGCATCCCAACCAGCGTAATGGCAAGGAGCACGCTCCACCTAGCAGACCTTCCGAGAAGACTCAGAGTACGGTGTTCGACCGGTTGGGAAAGAACACTGCTCAGAAGGACCTGAGGGATGTCATTGATGATAGAAGGGGGACCGTTCCGGTCGAAGAGCAGGAGCCAATCCGTCCTACCAGTCGAGTGGAGATACTCGATGAAGGTGTGCCGGACAGGAGTGCCCGACCAGGCGGTCCCGAGAGTGCGTCCCCAGCAGTGGCCCCGGGCATCCAAGCCCAGCTTGATGCTTTGATTGCGGCAGTCCAAAGTTTGTCATAACAACCAGTTATTGATCCGGTAGACCACAGAAGTGGTAGCCCTTTCTGTGTTAGAATAAGAGCAGCCCAACCACCAAGGAAATACAAAGCACCGGTATTGCCAGTTTATACAGAAAAGGCAGACCCGGTAAGACACGTTGGAAAGTTTGAAGATTAGATGGAGCTGCTTGGGGTGAGTGATGACTACCGCTGCAGAGTCTTCCCCACCACATTATCAGACACTGCCCAGGAGTGGTACTGGAAGTTCAAACCAGACTCCATCACCTCTTGGGAGAGCTTTAGGAAGGAGTTCTGCAGGCAGTTCAGTACCGCTTGAACCCCTCCTGTTTATGCCAACCACTTAGTGGATATTAGGCAGGGTAAAGATGAGTCTCTCAAGAACTACATTCAAAGGTTTATGAGAGAAGCTAACCGAGCTACCGCGGTTGGAGATGAAGGGAAAATGGTGGCAATCTCCTCCGGTATTATTTATCGAAGTCCTTTATGGGATAGCATCCACCGCCATCCAATTTCAACTTTACAGCAGTTTTTGGACCGGGCAGATAAGTACATGAAGTTGGATGATGCTATTGAGAAAGGAGAGAATGGGTTGAACAATCCAAGTGGATCAGGTGATACTCCGAAGGATAGCGGAAATGATCAAGGTGGTAGTAAGAAACGTGGGAATAACGGGTCTGACCGCCGCAGTGAGAAAAAGGCTAAGTCGGGATCAAATGACAAGCCAACGAAGTATGAACCTTGATTCACCAACTACACCACTCTTTCGGCGACCCGAGCGGAGATCTATCTAGCCAGTCATCAGGATGTCCCTTACCGGAGACCCCCACCAATCAAGAAGGAGATGAGTAAGAGGGATAAGAACAAGTTCTGTCGTTTCCATGGAGACTATGGTCACAACACGAATGAGTGTAATCACCTTAAGGATGAGATAGAGTTTCTCCTCCGGTCGGGGAAATTAAAAAAGTACAGAGCAGAGAAGACCCAGGGAGAGGGGAGCAACAATAATCCTGGGTTCAAGCGGCAACGGTCCCCACCTTTGCAACCTGAACCTGTGGACTTCACACTAGATACTATCTGTGGAGGACCACATCTTGCTGGGGATAGCAACAAGGCGAGAGAGAGGTATGCTCGCACCCTTCGTCATGAGTTGGGTGCGGCATCCACCTCCGAAGTTATGACGGTGGAGGAGCGGCCATCCAAGAACCCGAGGTATGAAAGTGAGTCCCTCACTTTCACTGAGGAAGATGCTAAACACATGAGGTATCCTCACAATGACCCTCTTATTGGGACAGTCCAAATATCTAATATGAAGGTGAAAAGGTGTCTGGTTGATACAGGAAGCTCTGTAAACATCATTTATAATTCCTCCTTTGATAAAATGAAGTTATCTATCAATGACTTGAAGCCATGCTCTCACGTCATTTATGGGTTTACGGGAGATGGATTGTCACCATCCGGGACAATCAAGTTACCAGTTACAACGGGGGAAGCCCCCAAGCATGAAACCGTGATGACTGAATTTTTGATTGTTGACTGCCCATCCGCCTACAATGTGGTTATTGGTCGACCACTACTCACCAACTTGCATGCGGTAGTTTCAATTTGGCACCTATCCATGAAGTTCTCGACCAGCGCTGGCATAGGCTGTGTCCAAGGAGACCAAAGGGAAGCTAGGGAGTGCTATAATGCCTCGATAGCTAAGGCGAAGAAAGGTGCCAAGGAGAACAACATGATTGTGTGTGTTGAGAAAGAGGAGGTGGATGAGATGGATGTAGACCAGAATCTTGTAGTAGTGAACGAGGAAGAGATGTTAGAGGAGTGTAGCCAGGAGAGCACTCCTAGTTTAAAAGAGCAGAAGACCCCATCCGGTGATGAAGTCACCAAATAGGGCGTTTCCCAAAGCGAGGGAAGAGATTTTGATCCTCGCTTTGGGGATTATGAGAGTGATGTGGGACCGTCCGAGGAGTTAGAGGAGGTCCCTATAGATGAGAAGGACCCGGCGAGAGGGGTCAAGATTGGAAAGAAGTTGAAAGCTGAGGTGAGAGCACAGCTGATAGAATTCTTGCAAAGGAATCAAGATGTCTTCGCCTGGTCTCACAAGGATATGGTGGGTATCTCACCAACTGTGATCAGCCACGTGCTCAACGTGGATGAAAGATATCCAGCAGTGCAACAGAAGAGGAGCCTGCTTGACAAGGATCGAGCAAAGGCTCTTAAGGAAGAGGTAGAGCGATTGAAGGAGAATGGGTTTATCAGAGAGGCATACTACCCAGCTTGGGTTTCAAACCCAGTGTTGGTGCCCAAACCCAATGGAAAGTGGAGGACTTGTGTAGATTTTACTGATCTAAACAAAGCGTGCCTGAAGGATTGCTTTCCTTTACCGAGAATAGACCAGTTGGTAGATGCAACCTCTGGTCACGAGACCTTGTCCTTCATGGATGCGTACTCGGGGTACAACCAGATCAGCATGCATCCTTCTGATGAAGAGCATACTAGCTTCTGAACAGATATAGGGTTATACTGCTATAGGGTCATGCCCTTCGAATTGAAGAATGCAGGAGCTACCTACCAGCGCTTGGTGAATGGTATGTTTCGTGACTTAATCGGCAAGAGCATGGAGGTATACATAGACGATATGCTGGTGAAGTCAAAGGAAGCTGAGGGGCATGTGGGAGACCTAGAGTAGTGCTTTGCAATATTGAGGAAGTATAATATGAAGTTAAACTCCCTCAAGTGTTCATTTGGAGTGGGTTATGGAAAATTCCTTGGGTTTATTGTTAACTCCCGAGGAATAGAGGCAAACCCAGAGAAGATCAAGGCTCTCATAGAGATGAAATCTCCAACAAGAATAAAGGATGTGCAAAGCTTGACTGGGCGGATTGCGGCTCTAAGCAGGTTCGTTTCGAAATCAACGGACAAGTGCGTCCCGTTTTTTAACCTGCTTAAAGGAGACAAGAAGTTTGAGTGGACCACAGAGTGTGAACAAGCCTTCCAGGCGATAAAGGAGCATTTGGCCCAACCTCCTGTTCTTTCCAAGCCAGTTGATGGAGAAGAACTATTTATGTACCTAGCAGTCACGGAGCACGCTGTTAGTGCTGCGTTAGTACGTGAGGAGGATAAGGTGCAGCACCCGGTATATTATGTTAGCAAGCGATTGATAGGAGCGGAGTCCTGGTACCCCATGATCGAGAAGTTGGCTTAATGCTTAGTACTTGCGTCACGAAAGTTGCGGCCATACTTCCAGGCACACCCCATCAAGGTTCTTACTGACCAGCCTCTTTGCCAAGTTTTACAGAAGCCGGAGTCGTCTGGTCGGCTACTTAAATGGGCGGTTGAGCTAGGCCAATTTGAAATCAAGTACCAACCAAGGACTGCTATTAAAGGTCAAGCTTTGGCAGATTTCATCGCTGAATGTACTGGAATCGCTGAGGTCTCCGATCAGCAAGAAGGTGTTACTAGGCAGAAAGAAGAAATTCCTACTTGGCAACTTTTTGTTGATGGGTCATCGAATGAGCACCATTCAGGAGCTGGGATAATATTAGTCACACCAGAGAAGCACCGAATTCATTGTGCACTAAGATTCAGATTTAATGCTTCTAACAATGAGGCGGAGTATGAGGCCCTTTTAGCAGGCTTGCGACTGGCTAGAGATGTACGTGCCCGATCGGTGGAAATAAACAGTGATTCCCAATTGGTGGTCTATCAAGTATTGGGGGAATACCAGGCAAGGGGCCTACGCATGGTGGCATACTTAAACAAAACCAATGATTTGTTAGCCCAGTTCGAGGAGTATACCATCAAGCTAGTACCACGGGAGCAGAATTCCAATGCCGATGCTCTAGCAAAGCTTGCTAGTGCAAAAGACGCCAAAACTCTGAATATAGTACCAGTAGAATACTTGGCGGAGCCGAGCATTGATAAACACGAGGCCATGCCGATCATGATAGCCGATACTTGGATTACTCCCATCATTGCTTACCTTGAGCAAGGGACCCTCCCAGATGGTCGTAATGAAGCAAGGAAGGTTATGAGGCAAGCTGCTAGATACACCATGGTAGATGGAGTGTTGTATAGGAGAGGGTAATCCCTACCTCTACTCAGGTGCATAACACCTGACCAGTCAAAGAGCATACTAGCTGAGGTGCATGAGGGGTTTTGTGGAGATCATGCTGGGGGGCAGAGTCTATCTAAAAAGATCTTGAGGCAAGGATTTTTCTGGCCTACCATGAACGAGGACTCTATGGAATACGTGAGGAGGTGTGACAAATGCCAAAGATTTTCTAAAGTACCCAGAGCGCCCCCAAATGTCTTGAAGCAAATGCAAAGTCCGTGGCCTTTTGCAGTGTGGGGTATTGATCTGATCGGGAAGGTGCCCAAAGGAAAAGGAGGAGTGCAGTTTGCAGTGGTCGCGGTAGATTATTTTACTAAGTGGACTGAAGCCGAGCCATTAGCCACGATCACATCGAAGAAAGTATTGGACTTTGTGGTTAAGAACATAATATGTCGCTATGGTCTGCCTAAGAAGATAGTGTCTAACAATGGCACCCAATTTGACAGTGACATATTCACCGATTTTTGCACTCGGCATGGCATCACCAAAAGTTTCTCCTCGGTAGCCCATCCTCAAGCCAATGGGCAGGTTGAAGCGGTAAACAAAACATTGAATGACACTCTAAAAAAGCGCCTGGAGCAAGCTAAGGGTGCTTGGGCAGAGGAGTTACCAGAGGTCCTTTGGTCATATAGGACTACTGCTTGGACGGCAACTGGTCATACCCCATTCTCTTTGGCATATGGGTATGAGGCCATGATACCTGTGGAGATAGACCCACCATCTCATAGAAGGACCATGTACAACTAAGAGGAGAACCATCAGTTGTTAGCAGAATCATTGGACTTCCTCGAAGAGAGAAGAGAGGAGGCAAGCCTAAGAGTAGCTGCTCATCAGCAAAAAGTGGCGCGCTACTTCAATTCCAGAGTGCGAGATAGAAAGTTCCAGGTCGGAGATTTGGTCCTCAGAAAGGTGTTTGTAAGAGACCCAGCAGCTGGTGTGCTAGGACCAAACTGGGAAGGGCCGTATCAAATTGAGCAAGTCTTGCCGCTCGGCACCTACAAGCTTGCTCGGTTGAATGGAGAGCTGATCAGGAACTACTGGAATGGCGAGCACTTGAGAAAATATTATCAATAAATATTGCTTGCAGAGTAGTAGCTTTGTATCAAGTGCTTAACTTGTTATTTAAGTTTTTTGTTTGTGAACTGGTTATTTGCTACCCAGTCACATTATTTTGAACAATGTTATTTTGTTTGGAACTCGTTGTTAGACACGTTTTGTCACTTATTATTACGAGTAATAAAAGAGACCACGCGCAGCGTGGTCGAATCTTGCTACAAATTTTGCACATGTGTTGATTATTCTTGCTTGGCAGTGTTCAACTGTCATAATGATTTAAACAAAACAGGTCTTCTAAAAACTAAGTCTAAATATATACCGGGCAGTGTTCAACTGGTCGGTATCGTGATATGAAAGACCAACATTTAAATAATGTATTTGTAGTGGTCAACTATTGAAATATGTTCGTATATTTTATGTGTTTCACGAGTACTGACTACTCGGACAAATTCGATCAAGTAGCAAGTGATAAAGGATTTATCAACCCTCAATCACTTGGGGGGCACATAGGGTATACTGGTTTGTACTTCAACACAGGCAATAGGAGCACGAGCAAATATATCTGTTTTTGGGCTGACTTGTAAGTTTGGAAGTCTAAAAAGGCCATTAAGCTAACTTGTTTAACAAAGCTTAAGTAACTTAGAATTTTTAAAATTTTAAGTTAGAAACAGATATTCGTGTAATGATAAAATTTATGCTCATAAGAGGTTAGAGCAATAAGAGCATGAGGAAGCATATTTAGTAGGGACTTATGGAATGGTTAGAATTTCTAAGTTAGAAAACTAAATACTCATGTGAAATTTAAGGCATCTAGGAACTTTACTATTCACAATAAAGACTTAAAAGTTTAGAGTTAGTCAAAAAAGAAAAAAGTAAAGTGTTAAGTGTCAAAATAGCTCACTAATCCGAGCAACAATGTACAAAGTAAAGAAAACTATGATAAACTATGATAAGGAGTCACTGGCGTGCTTCTCTTGTGGGTTGATCAACCCCTTCCTCGGCTTCAGCTGCTCCTCTTGCTCGGAATGATAAGGCAGAGGAGGCGGGAGCAGGTGCAGGAGGATTGGCAGCTTCTTCAGCAGCCCTTGCTTCGTATCTGGCAAGCTACTCTGCCTGAACCTCCTTGCTGAAAAAATCGAGATTGAGAGGTTTGTTCAGCTTCCAGACCTGATAAAAGTAGTCGAAGCTGGCCTCCTCAAAGCGAATTAAATCAAGCTCCTTTTCTTGTTTCAACTCTTCATTTTCGCTGATCAGTCTCTCATTATCCCGAGCTAACTCCTTGTTCTTGAGGGACAGCTTCTCCAGTTGGGCTGTCAAGGAATTGTTGTTTTGAACTTGCTGCTGATTCTCATCAGAAAGTTTCGTGAGAGACTCATCCCGTTCAGCTATGGTTTTCTCTACTTGCTCCAACTTGGATCTGGAGTCTTTTTCTGAAGCCATTAAAGTCTCTACCGTAGCCTGGGCCTCCACCAGTTGATCGTTTAGCACCTTGATAAACTCCTTGTAATGTACCGCTCGGAGCTGAGCGTGACTGATGGTGACAAGTGACTGCATGAGAGACAAAAGGTTATTACAAGCAAAAATATTAATAACAAATTGTCTTAAGACAAAATACCTACCTTCATCAGTTGAGCAAGCCCTCTTCTCAGGACGACTTCAACGCTAACCCGAGGGAAGGATTCGAAGCTTTGGAGCATTGAAGTGTCATGGTCAATCTCCTCAAGAAGTCCTTTTCCTAGGTCACTAGCAGCACGAAGGACCTCACTCGAGCTACCCAGGCGGGTAGGAGTTAAGCTCGCAGAGGGAGGAAGCGAAGAGGAAGTCAGTGGCAGGAGTGTAGTCGGTCCCTCAGGTTGTCTCCCTTGACTGGGCGGTACTACCTTCGGAATCTTCCTTGGGGGCATGGAGCCACTTCCATCACCAACTTTCCTCTTTGGAGCAGAAGCAACGCACTGTCTGAACATGTCTGGATCTGCAAAAGAGGAAAACACAAAGTTGTTAGAGATATAAACATAATAAAATGTGCATGAGTATATACTACAATTTTGTTACTCTCGAATCACCAAATTATCAAAAATATTCCTATGTTCACTAGACATATGTTACCTGCGTTGAGGATCTGATCGAGGAACTCATCCTCGTCGTCCGAGGATGAGCTAAGTTCCCCCTCAACCTGGATAGCCTTTCCTTTCCTGGGCTGAGCGGGAATGGTAGATCTGCGCTGAGGTTCGGGCTCCCTAATGACAAGTTCACCAGGTCTACGAGAGAGAGGAGAAGGTCCAGGAGAAAGCTGATCAGTCACTAGCTCCGTGCCCGCGTTGGACTGATCAGTTGTGTTGTTCTCCCCGGTGGTACTTTCCACCGCCATATCTTGGTCACACGGCACCAGGCCCACCATCTGAAGGAGGTCCAAAGTGACCAATTTTTTCACATCCTTCTCCCTAAGACTCATGCTAGCCAACTTCTTGGCCCGCTCAAACATCCCCTTAGTAGGCAATGGTCACTCGAATGGACCCGCACGTGTAAAGGCCAAGTTGTTGGCCTCAATGTCCGATGTAAGGAAGTATTCTTCGTGATACTTCCTGGGGTTAGATTTGTGAGAGATACAATTGAGATATGTAATCCCCCTATGCCTATGGTAGAAGTGGAAGAAGCCCGTGTTGTTGTGGGAGGGATTGGTCCTAAGGTCAAATAAGTAGTGCACCTCATGAGGGGTGGGCTCGTCCCAACCATGCAGGAAGTAGAGGATGTACAACGCAGAGAGTGCCTGGATCCCATTCGATGCGATCTGGAATGGGGAGACATTGAAGTAATCCGCTACAGACCAGAAATAGGGGTGTAGCGGAAGTGTCGCTCCGGCGTGCACATGGTGCTTGGACCAGGCGCAGTATGTTCCACCAGGCCTATTGGCTCTTTGATGAGAGCCCGGACATATCACGTTTGCCTCGCTCAAGCCCAAAGCTTCAATGTGTTTTTGGAACAACGCGGGATTAAGCTTTGAAGCTTCGGCAATGAACCAGGAAGGTTCTTCTTCTCCCTCCTTACGTGGCCTCTGAACAGCCAAGTCTTGGATCGCGGCAGCAAATTTCTGAGAAGGTTTTTCTGAAGTTGTGGCAGTGCGAGCGTGACTGCGCTTTACCACCTTCTGCACCACCCTGCGGGCAACCTGTGGATCATGTTCCTGAGGAAGTCTGTTGGATTGTTTCACCCTCATCGTCGACTGAGAAACTTGTTGAAGGAACTGTTCCTCGTGGAGGAGATACAAAGCTGAGCGAGGGAGGATCTGCTTGAAGCGGCGAAGGCGGTCCTCTGGAGTACAACCGGTGGACGAGTTTGGTGAGGAATCACTATTTATAGGAGTCTCGATTGATTGCGGGATGGATGTATCAGAGTCCGTATGGTTGTCACCTCCCCTATAGTCAGAGCGATTCATCTACAAAAATGAATAAAACATGGGGAGGTGAGTAACCATACAGAAAAAATTCACCAAGAATAAAATTTATTTTTATACTTAGAAAAGTTTGTCTAAGTTATAAAAATATAGCACACAAGGGAAAAAATAATCTTAGTGCCCAAGAGTGCCTAAAAATTACTTGAAGTATTTAAGATCACTAAAATCTATATAAATGGAAAATTTTGGGGTTTTCCTATGAGGCTAGATTCCCTATGTGTGCGTGTGTGCATGCCAAAGGGCTGGGTATGCGTTTAAAAGGAATTGAAGAAGGCCGAAGCCTAGGAGAGTGGTTGTGGTCCTATCGGACCACATGGTGGATTCTAAGCCAAGGACTAGGTGCATCCGATCGGATGCCTATGCACCCTAGAATGTGCGACTGAGGAGACGTTCAGCAGCCGTGGGAAACCAAGGAAACTGCCTCCGTGCGAGCCTAGTGCCAAGTCCCCCCAGGAGACCCGATCAGACGTAGCATATCTGAGGAGAGGCGTGTCGCACGGTCCGAGCGGTGGCATTCGAGCGTCCGAGCCCAACGTGTCCGATCGGACATGGGCAGTCAAGAATGGTAAGTGTGGTCCGATCGGACCACATACTTGCCCAGAATTTTCAATGGCCCGATCGGATGTACTTACTCGGCTCGTCCGAGGAGATGCGCGCCTCAAGGTCCGAGCGAGAGAACGCCTAGCACACCTTGCGCCTCCAAGAGTCCTAGCCACCAACATCCCACCATGTCGGATCGGACATGGGCTCCCAAGGAGGTTAAAATGTGGTCCGATCGGACCACATACTTGCCCAGAATTTTTCTTGGCAAACCATATGAGCAAAGCCCTTAACTATACACTCTTCCTACCTCAAACCCAAACCGAATGGGCAAAGCCCTAAAATCCCTATCTTAAACACACTTCTTCATTTCACACATACAAAAACACGATCAAAGCATGGAAATGAAAAGTTTTTATTATGTTCTTGAAAACCCATTATACTATCAAAAACCCCAAAACCCATACTCATGATTCATGCCAAATTAGCCCATTTTCTTGAAATTCCTATGAAATTAAAGGTAATTTCGGGTTACCCATACCACAAACATCATCAAAACCACAAGCTAACACATTGTACAAGCATTCATAAGAACTTCAAGAACAAGCAAAGCTATAAGAAGTTTCGGCCATGGCATGGGTTCCCTAGAAATATTTTGAAAAATTATAACAATGTAAAACATGGAAAAGAAGACTTACTCAAGGTTGGAGACCCTTTGGCTTGCTTGAAGATTTCTTGAAGAAGGAGATCTTCCCTTGAAGTTCTTGGAGTTTCGGCAAGAAGAAGAGAAGTCTTGGGGATTTCGGCTAAAAGGGAAAGAAGAAGATGAGAGGTTTTTGGAAAATGTGATTTTTTCTTGTGTGAAGAAAAGTGTGTAAAGTTGGGTTATTTAAAGGGAAAAAGTGGGGTTTATAGTTTATTTTTAGACCCTTGGCATTCCGGAACTATTTTTTCTCTCCACGATCATGGGTAGTTTTTTACAGTGATCGTGGGTCTGCTGCATGGAGTTGAACAATTATTATTTTTTATAATGACGTCAACTGGAGAAAAAGTTTATTATGTGAATGTATCATATAATAAACTTGGGGGGAAAATGTTATCCCAAAATTTGAAAAGGATGATGTGGCAGTAAAATTGACACGTGGCATGGATTAGTTGGGTGATCTGGCTTAGCAGTAGCCCAGTGCATCAGTGAAAGATTTGGACTGCTTGAGAGATGCCATGGTCAAGCCAAATACACCCGAGGAGAGTACTTGGGCTGAAGGGTGCTTGGCTCGGACCCTTGTCCGAGAAGCCCAAGTGTTTGGTTCAAACTCAAGTCTAAGGAGCTTAAAGGATGGGTTTGGACTTTGGCTCAAGGGACAAAAGCAGCAGGTCCGATCGGACCTTAGCTTGAGGAGCCCCTGAGTACTTGGCTCGGACCTATCCGAGGAGAGCCTCCCAAGTGTTTGTCTCGGACGTGTCCGAGGTAAGCCTCCCAAGTGTTTGGCTCGGACGTGTCCGAGGTAAGCTTCCTAGGTGGTTGGCTCGGACCTATCCGAGGTAAGCTTTCAAGAAGTTTGGCTCGAACATGTCCGAGGTGAGCCTCAAGATGGTTGGCTAGGACCAAGTCCAAGGGGAAGTCCCGTGCATGCCAAGAGATGGACTTAGATTTTGGCCAAGGAAAGGCCACACACAGTCCGATCGGACCTTAGTTGGAAATGCCAAGGGAAGTTGCCTCAGACCTATCCGAGGTGAGATGCCAAAGGAAGTTGCCTCGGACCTATCCGAGGTGAGATGCCAAAGGTAGTTGCCTCGGACTTGTCCGAGGTGAGATGCCAAGGAGAGTGGCTTGGACCACCTTGGTCCGAGGAGAAGGCAAGAGGAGATTGGCTCGGGCCACCTTGGTCTGAGGAGAAGGCCACACAAGGTCCGATCGGACCTTAGTTGGAGGAGGTTGGCTCGAAGTTATCCGAGGTAAGAAGCCAAGAAGATTGCCTCGGACCTATCCGAGGTGAGAGGCCAAGGAAGTTGGCTTGGACCACCTTGGTCCGAGGAGAGCCAAGCATGTATCACCTTGAGCCAAGGAAAGCTTGGAGGAGTATATCTGACCAATACTTGCATGTAATCAACATGCATGTATTTAACCAGGAGACTACGCCAAAATCCCCGAAACGACTTCAGCAAGAATCGGTCTGGGCACCCGGGAATCTCTCATTCCTCACTCAAATTGAGGAATCGATTGTATTTTAAATATTTCTTGTAATTTAAATATAATATGAATAATAAAATATCCCTATCTAAAAGGGATATCCGTTGAGGATCCCAGGCCTATAAATAGAGGGTTGATGGGATCGTAAAAGGACTTTTTGGAAAATTGAGAATTAATCTGTGTTCTAGAGAGAGAAAGTGTGTTTTTCTTGAGAGAATCCCTTTTTTGTATTCTGGAATATTTACACTGAAGAAACTCAGTTGACACTGGTTCATCTGATCTTGAGTGTGAATACAGTAAATAAATCTCTAAGTGGATTAGGCTATTACCGACTATCGGGGCTGAACCACTATAAAATCTCTTGTGTTATTTACTTTCATTGAAAAAACTGTCTGTTGTCGTTTACATTCTCTTGAAGGCTTGTCGTTATTGACGTTCTCACGTCGTTGGCTAAAAACACAGTCAACACTACCGAGTTCCCAAGATGTAAGTATGGGCTAGTTCGTTGGGTAAGCTGGTAAAGAACAAGTCAAAGAACTCAAATAATACAATCAGTTAGAATACTAACCACTCAGAATTGAGATTGAGTTGACTATATAATGGTAAAAGGGATGAAGTCTCTTTCACATATTATGGATAAGATAAGTAAAATAGTATGTTTACTTATCCTATCTATTGTCAAAATCGGTCTAGTCCGATGTAACAAATACATCCGATCTTATCTACTCTGCTAATGTTCTGGAAAGAACATAACACTACAATGTGTAAGTAGATCATATCGTAGATTGGAAAGTCAGTGTAAATGTAACGACCCAAAATTACTAATAAGGCTTAAGGGCCTTGATTAGTGTGCTGGGAGGGCATAATTGGTATTATCTGAATATATGATTTAATGCATGATTATATGATTATGAGGAAATGATTAAGTGTATGTTTATGAGTATTAAATATGCATGTGGGCCCTGTTTTGCTTATAAGGGCATATTTGTAATTTTGGTCCGTTGAGGGCATAAATGTAATTTTATGTGATTAATTGTTGAGGCCACATTATAATGTGGATATATTTGCAGTTTATGGTTCAAGACGGTCCCGGTGAGCAGATTGGCGAAATAGTCACGGCGGGAATTTCTACTCGACTTGGGGGAGCCTGGGGGTATTTGGGGAATATGGAAAATATATCGGGGATTATTAGATTTTGGGTAAATAATTGGGAGTTAATTTGATGATATGATTAATTAGTAAATGATAGGAACACTCGAGGAATTAGCCGAAATTGAAAGCAAATGACTAGTATACCCTTAGTTGACTAAAGGATTAAGTGTTTTGTGGGAGGGAAATTTGGCCTTTTCCAAAAGGAGATATACTCAGATTTAGTAGGAATAAAACAAATAGGAGTAGAACCTTCCTGCTCCTTCTCTTTCACGTATTCCTCTCTCTCACACTCTCCTTGATGAACTGTGAAGCTAAGGGTCTAACAGATGCATAAACAAAGCTTGGGTTGAAAGTAAATTGAAGGAAATGGAAGGCTGGAATTGCTGAAGGAAGTTGGGGTCTTGGAAAGGAACGAGAGGGAACTTCATCTAGGAAGTCTGGAAGTCTAAACTCAAAAAATGGAGGATTGAAGCTGAGGATTTGCTGCCATGGAGGTAAGGTTTCAGGCCTTTGACTTTACTGAGTTTTAGTTGAGTTTTATTTCTGAATTTGGGTTTTGGGATGGAGTTTTAAGGACTTAAGCTTGGGAATCTGAGGAGTTAAAGATTGGAATAGTATTGGAGGCAACCTAGGGTCAAATCCCTCTCTAAGGTAAGGATTTCTTTAATGTTCTGAGAAGTTTTTCTGGTTTTTAGTTAGGGTTCTTGAGCTTCAAAGCTCAAATTTTGATTTCAGTGTTTGGTAAGGTTTTTAGCTAAGTTTTGATGTTATTGTGTTGTTTTGGATGAGCTATAGTGATTTATGTGGTTAATTTCGGGTTTGGAGGTCTTGAGGGATGGATTTTTAGAGCTTTGGCTAGGGAAAATTCGAAGAGCAAACCCAGAAATTTGTAGGTCAGGTTGCACCGCTGTAGCTAGGTGGGGAGCGCTACAACGCTAGGCTTCTTTTCTGGGGGGTTTTTGGTTCTATTTGTAGCGTTGTAGCACCCTATAAGTAGCACTACAGCGCTACCCTACCTCCAGAACTTGGTTTTTAGTCAATTTTGGGGGTTTCACTTGGGGGCTCAGGGGGACGGTTTCACCACATCGTTTGGTGGAATTAGAGGTCCCAAGAGCGTGAGTTTGGTCTCGAGATTGTCCTTTGAAATTTAAGCTTGTCAAAGTACCATTTATGGATTGTGACTAGGTTTTTTGCCAAGGCTTGGAGCTAGGGATCGTGCTCGAAACCGCTTCACTTTCTCCGCTCGGAAATTAAAGGTAAGAAAACTGCACCCTTTTATGTGGATAAGTTAGGACTAAGAGTTCCCTATATTTGTATGCAATATTGTATGGTGGTATTATGCCATGTGGGTATGAGATAAACGACCTAAGAGTGCCAGAATTAATATTGGCGGACAAGGACGCGGCTCGGCCAATGATAGTTGGGATTAATTAAATAATCACTGAGCTTGGCCTAAGTGAGCGAGAGACAGTGGGTTGAACACTGGGCTCGACCTAAGTGAGCCGAAGACATTGACTTTAACTGAGGATGTGGCCTAAGGGCGTCGACCCTGTATATTGTATGATATGTTTACTGTAGTTAATTTGATGAATATGACATGTTGAATACTTGGATAATAGATTGTTGATTTGTCAACTGTTATCATTGATTATGTGAATGCTATGGACTGCTGAGTGTTTGGTGATGTTTTATGAATTACTGATTAACATTATTTTTTGTGCTATGACTTTATGGTTTTCTTGCTGGGCCTTGCTCACGGGTGCTACGTGGTGCAGGTAAAGGCAAAGGTATGATGGATCAATCATGAGTTGGAGAGCTTTGGGGGTAAGGTGTACATTGGCTCGACCGCCACGGTCGAGGGATTGTATAGGGACAAAAACCTAAAATGTGTATTTTGCCATTAGAGTGGCCTCGATTGTTCAAAACTTTTGGAAATTTTGAAAATATGTTCTTTAAACCTTGTTTTGGGATCCCATGTACTAAACGTTTATTTTAATGAAAATTATTCGCTTATGACCAAAATCTTTTAAACCTAACTTGTTTATGATTTTAGGATCACATTTTCGTTAAATGACGTGATTATCAACACCTGCACTATTTTAAATACACAGTGTAATAGTCTTGGTTATACAGGGCGTTACCATTTTGTATCAGAGCAGTCTAGATTTAAGGGTTCCTGAAGACTGGCTGGACATGTACAATTTCCACTAAAGACAAGCTCAACTCAGGGTTTTGTATTTGAATACATGAGATTATATGCTTAAGTGCTTGAATGAAATATGAATGCATTAATTTGTATGGTTAATAGGGAGCATGAGATTCTGATAGGGCATGGCCCTTGACTGTTGTGTGATGAAATTGAGGCATGATGATTAGCATTGCTATTGCATGTGGATGAATATTTATATAATGGTTCGTATACTAATTGTATGTTGTGAGTTGTTTAAATTGAACCTATATGTTGTACCTGTTTATTGGTATATGGAAGGCATGGTAAGTGTGAACGTACTTGGTAACAATGAAACTTGATAAATAAATGCATAGTACTGTAGATTGGTATTTATTATGCTTTATGTGTGCATGATTATTGTGGTTGTTTGGGCCTGGCCGTGGGATTGTTCTGGGTATGAACATCAGGGTTGAGGGGTTTAGTTAGTGATGGCGGATGAATTCAGATTGTTTATGCTTAAGATGGTTAAATGGACCTGGTATTGTTATAGTGAGGGTTGCAAATGATAGCTAGGGTTGGAATCCTCCATCTACCCTTGAAATTCGCAGCAGACATTCATTGGTATGTGGGTGAAGCTGTGAGGTCTGATAGAGAAGATTAGATGGGTAAAACTGTGGGTTTGTTGGGGAAAGAGTTACCTTGTGTATATTGATAGTAGAGGCACCAATGTTGGTTTAACTTGAAGATATAGACAGATAAGAGTACTGTATGGAAGACTTAGAAGGTATTATCCTCTGGTTTTGAGGAGGGTTTGGATTTTCCTAAGAATTGGTCAGTGGATGGGCATAGCTAATCTCATTCTTGATTATATGAAGATGATCGGTAGTGACAAAGTGGTTGCGTTAAGTAGATGTGGCAGAAGGATGCCCAGAAGTGGTACCTAGACCCAAAAGGTTGTCATAACGGGTTAAGAGGAATTCAAGCAGTGATTTAATAAAGAGATTATAAAGACGTAGTTTGAGCTGTGGAGACTAATGAGTTTCTGAACTTGGTTTAGAATGGTAAAGCAATGACAGAGTATGTCAACAAGTTTGGAGAGTTAGTCAATTCTCTTTGGAAGTGGATATAAGCGGATGTAGTCAGCAATGATGACCATTTAAGGATTAAACTCTGGGATGGCCCAAAGCATTTGGGCCGCTCCAACGCACGAGATGTTTGTTTGTGCTTGGACAGCAGGGAGGGCCATGTTACTTAAGGTATACGGAATGAGGTATGGAGCGTGAATGCCATAGGGCAAGAGATGTAGATGATAGTATTCCCATCGGTGGAAATTAGTAAAGACAGATTCTCGGTAATTGGAGTAAAAGGACCCCTGACAGTTTTATGGCTCTTGGTTCTGATAGGAAGGGGTCAGGTTTATAGGTTAGCAACCAGGACAGTGTTGAGACCTAGTAAAGTTATTTAGTATGCATCAGAAGCAGGAGACACCATCTGGAAAGACACCAGGTGAGGGAATGTTATCTACATGGAATTGTTCAGTACGTTAGGTCGGACTAGGGATTGCCCAGGATTAGAGAAAGGAAGATTGGAATGCCTTGTTACACTCGAAGCCTGAGGCTAGTTCCTCAGAGGTAACAGTTGACTTATAATCTTCGTTCTTGGTTATATAAGAGCTAAAAGAGTTCGGTGTTGCACATATCCCAGGAGAGATTCAAATATGAGGGTTATGTCTCAAGGCTATTGTATGAAGGGCTTGAGATGGTAGTTCTTGTTGAGGATGAATTAGAAACTTCTAAAGAAGAGTTGGAACACAAGTAGTAAAGGGGGTTCATAGTGAAAGTAATTGAGCTTGCCTTATGAACGCCTTGATAGGGGCCTGGGTGAGAGTTAATTTTTTAGATAAGAGACAACCATGGATTGTAGGGGGCATCACTCAAAGTACATTAGTTGGACTGAATGGAAACTAAGCTGGTCAATAGGGATTCAAATGGGTATGTAAGGAGTGATTGGGTACGCTTTAGAATTGGGTTATGGACATACTTGGTATTAGGGACACTATCAAGAATGGTATTAGTTTGGCGCAAAGAATTACTGGTTCAGTGGAAGAAGTTTTTGACTTGGGAGTGGATTGGATGGAGCATCGTATCGTAGGATTCATTGACATCGCCTATTAGGGATGAAAAGTTTAAATGCTCGGTTACAAGAAAGGACAATGTCTTCAGGAATTGATCTTCGATCTGGTTATTACCAGTTGAGGATCAAGGAAAGAGACATTTTAAGAGTTATTACTTGTACCCAGTGGGGTGTGATGAATTATTAGTAAAGGTTCTTAACTGACTTAAGCTTCAACAGCACAGGTAAGTTCAACAACCAGAGAGTGCAGAAATAGTTTGGATGAGGCACCTTCAGGCTTGTTAGAGATGCGTTGATCTACTTCACAGTTAGAAGTAGAATATGGATGAATATTACACTGATGATACTAAGACTGAAGCAGCAGGGTCACAAGTAAATTTCTAGAAGATATTAGCTTCGTTTCTTCAAGGGTATTCAAGGTTATGCTACATGAAGAGAAGGGGTCAAGTATGAAGAAACTCAGTTAGAAGCCACTAAGAAATTATTGAAGAACATCTGAGGGATAAGAAGCACAACGAGACCGGTGAACATGTCATCTATTACATACGTATCTTCAAAGGCAGCTATACCAGAGATTAGAATGACAGAAGAACTTAAGATTAGACTGAATGGGTAATTTTGTATCAGATTTTCAGAAGACAGAATGAGGATTGGTTAGCACTTTGATATAGGAATCTGTATGTCATGGATGGATACGGAGGGGTAATACAAAGGACCTTATTTTTGTTAAGACATGAAGCTGTAAGCGGTGCATCAAAGGCTGAGATGTGCCTAGTTATAGACTGATGAGATGATGGTTTGTGTCTCACGGGAGGTGAAAGAATGGGAATGTGGACGGTATACATGGAACATTAAGTTAACGATGAATGCATAACGTAAGGAATTTGAGCATTTGGTCATTTGTAAGAAAGATAACCCTGAGACTAAGATTTGGTGAGACTCAATGGGTGATTCATGTTAGAAACCCTTGATTGCACAAGGAGAAAATTTAATTGGGAGCGGATCTTCTACTTGAGAAGATTTGTGTCACTTGGATAGGACGCCATGGATTGTGGTAAGGTCAAGCAAGGTAACGATTGTGATTGTTTTCGCATATGTGATTGGTTATGGACAGATATATATTTCTTTGGACAATGGAATTCAGAAAGAGAATCTTATGGAAATGGTGAAGAGCCCTACCAGAATTATAGGAGTTAGAATATAAAGATCGGATGAGTGATCTGATGGAATTTGGTGTAGATATGAAAGTCTTGAATGAATATTGTACTACCTTCTTAGGCATATGGTAATCAGGAAGTTTAAATGGGTGATCAGGTTTAAAATTCGTATATTGGAAGGTAAAATGGTATAGTGGTGGATTGTAAGAGTGAACCATATTAGTCTATAAATGAGATGATTGGACATGGAAGGTTGCAACTCAGCAGATTGAGTTAACACATGTTGGTTCATGTGAATGAGTGACATGGCATGATAATTGATAGTAATGGGTTGAGACCCTTTAATCTTTCCAGGTTATGGAAAGAAATTAGAGAACTAAGGGAATAAGATTGGAACCTAGAATGAGGGGTTGTCTGTAGATAGAATGGCAATCAGAAGAATTAATGGTGGTTCTAAGGAATCATGCATTGAATGTGAAAATGATTGGGATATTAAGAAAAGTATAATCCCTTGATGAAGCAGTCACAGCTAAGGTGCACGGCATGAGACATGGTAAGATAGAAAATGAGAGGTACTAGTTCTAGGTGAAGGAATGGAAGGCAATGGGTATTATGGTTCGGTCTTGGTTCGGGGGAAAACCAATGAAGTTGTTAGAATTATTAGGTCAGAAGTATCTGCCTGTCTGAAAGGGCATAAGAGTGTACAATTTGTACGCTTTGGAACACGAAGTTCCAAGATAAGGAACAAATAAGAAATAGTATGATATTCTGGGGAAGAAAAGGGAGTTTCGGCTCTTGATTCGGTAAGAGTTCTAAGATCATACCAAGATTTAGGCCAAGGGTCTACACGTTAAACTTACCCTAGCATGGGTGATGTATTATGAGTATTACTGGCATCAATGACAAGAAAGAAAAATGATCGTTGATGAGATAAACAGACCCTGGGGTTTTAGCAGAGTTGTTATACAAGGAAGGGTTAATGAGATTATAGTTGTAAGAACATATCTTATGGAGCAATATTGTTACTCTAGTAAGAATGTTATTAAAGAATAAAAGGTAAAGAGCTGGACGTTGGAGTTATGGTCAGAGGTATGAGATTTATTACCTGATGTGTTCAAATAAATTTCGAGGACGAAATTGTTATAAGGAGGGGATGGTTGTAACGACCCAAAATTATTAATAAGGCTTAAGAGCCTTGATTAGTGTGTTGGGAGGGCATAATTGGTATTATGTGAATATATGATTTAATGCATGATTATATGATTATGAGGAAATGATTAAGTGTATGTTTATGAATATTAAATATGCATGTGGGCCCTGTTTTGCTTATAAGGGCATATTTGTAATTTTGGCCAATTGAGGGCATAAATGTAATTTTATGTGATTAATTGTCGAGACCACATTATTATGTGGACATATTTGCAGTTTATGGCTCGAGACGGTCCTGGTGAGCGGATTGGCGAAATAGTCACGATGGGAATTTCTACCCGACTTGGGGGAGCCTGGGGGTATTTGGGGAATATGGAAAATATATCGGGGATTATTAGACATTTGGGTAAATAATTGGGAATTAATTTGATGATGGAATTAATTGGTAAATGATAGGAACACTCAAGGAATTAGCGGGAATTGGGAGCAAATGACTAGTATACCCTTAGTTGACTAAAGGATTAAGTGTTATGTGGGAGGGCAATTCGATCTTTTCCAAAAGAAGATATACTCAGATTTAGTAGGAATAAAACAGAAAGGAGTAGAACCTTCTTGCTCCTTCTCTTTCACAATTCCTCTCTCTCACTCTCTCCTTGATGAACTATGAAGCTAAGGGTCTAATAGATGCATAAACAAAGCTTGGGTTAAAGGGAAATTGAAGGAAATGGAAGGCTGGAATTGCTGAAGGAAGTTGGGGTCTTGGAAAGGAAACCAGAGGGAACTTCAGCTGGGAAGTCTAGGAGTCTAAACTCAGGAATTGGAGGATTGAAGCTGAGGATTAGTTGCCATGGAGGTAAGGTTTCAGGCCTTTGAGTTTACTGAGTTTTAGTTGAGTTTTATTTCTGAATTTAGGTTTTGGGATGGAGTTTTAAGGACTTAAGCTTGGGAATCTGAGGAGTTAAAGATTGGAATAGTATTGGAGGCAACCTAGGGTCGAATCCCTCTCTAAGGTAAGGATTTCTTTAATGTTCTGAGAAGTTTTTCTGGTTTTTAGTTAGGATTCTTGAGCTTCAAAGCTCAAATTTTGATTTTTGTGCTTGGTGAGGTTTTTAGCTAAGTTTTGATGCTATTGTGTCGTTTTGGATGAGCTATAGTGATTTATGTGGTTAATTTTTTGTTTGGAGGTCTTGAGGGATGGATTTTTAGAGCTTTGGCTAGGGAAAATTCGAAGAGCAAACCCAGAAATTCGCAGGTCAGGTTGCAGCGCTTAGCTTTAGGTGGGGAGCGCTATAGCGCTAGACTGCTTTTCTGGGGGGCTTTTTGGTTCTATTTTTACGCTGTAGCGCCCTATAGGTAGCGCTTTAGTGCTACCCTTCCTCTAGAACTTGGTTTTTAGGAACTTTTTAGGGTTTTTCTAGGGGCTCGGGGGGACGGTTTCACCACTTCGTTTGGTGGAATTAGAGTTCCCAAGAGCGTGAGTTTGGTCCTGGGATTTTCCTTTGAAATTTAAGCTTGTCAAAGTACCATTTATGGATTGTGACTAGGTTTTTCGCCAAGGCTCAGAGCTAGGGATCGTGCTCGGAACCGCTTTACTTTCTCTGCTCGGAAATTAAAGGTAAGAAAACTGCACCCTTTTATGTGGATAAGTTGGGACTAAGAGTTCTCTATATTTGTATGCAATATTGTATGGTGGTATTATGCCATGTGGGTATGATATAAACGACCTAAGAGTGCTAGAATTAATATTGGCACACAAGGACGCGACTCGGGCACTGGTAGCTGAGATTAATTAAATAATCACTGAGCTTGGCCTAAGTGAGCCAGAGTTAGTGGGTTGAACATTGGGCTTGGCCTAAGTGAGCCGAAGACAGTGACTTTAACTGAGGGTGCGGCCTAAGAGCGTTGAGCCTGTATATTGTATGATATGTTTACTGTACACTACAACATTTTTTAGCATATATTACGGTAAATAAATATCATATATTCAAAATGTTATCAATAAAATAAGTAACACAGTCCCATACAAAAAAAACATGGTTCCATATATAAAAAACAAAGGAAATAACACGGAATAAAAATAAATAAAAAGAAAAAAGCTACGCGCTAAAATGAAGCACCAAATGAAACTTAATACACGAAAATAAAAATGAAAAATGAAAAGGCAAATAAACACATCCCCATCCCGTAATCATCTGAATCCCTAATCCTCATCTACCTGAACTAGTCCCAGCCGCCTCCTCTGCCCATCCAGTAAGTCTCTCATCTCCATTCCTGAATCGCTGGAGCAGGAACCCAAAAGCAGCTCCTTCTCCCACAAGCGAGTCTTGCCTGCTCTCTCAAGCTACTATCTCTCCTACTGGAGCAAGAACCCAGGCATCTCCCTCACGAGTCGCGCGCTTGCTATCTCTCTTGCTGGAAGCAAGAACCCAGGCCAGAGTATTCGTAACTGTGAGGTAATTTTTTACTTAGATTTCAATCTCATATCATATCATCAATGTATATATATATATGTATATTTGTGTTGTTTGGCCTTGTTAAGGAGTTAGTTCTAAGTTTGTTAAAGTTGTTAATCTGTTTTACTGTTTCTTAACAACTTTGTTAGCTTTGGTAGTTTCTAACTTCTCCTCTGTATAAAAGGAGTTGATTCCTCTTAATCAGTAAGATCAATAAATTACTCATGAAAGAGTTGGTAAATTTTTGGTCAATAATGGTTTTGTTACTAATATTGTGATGAAATCGACATGTAGCTTCAACTAGATTTTGCCTCTAGAAAGGAACTTTCAACTTGAGTTGGTGATTTTGAGTATATCACACAGTGCCTCAATTTATTTTCTGGCTTTCTTTTTAATTAAATGTTTTACTTGTTAATACTTAATTTCCCTTTCTTCTGATTCTGTTAATGGTCATGTCATATCAGAGAACTCTGTGTTTAAGTTGGACATTTAGGCACCATTTTTACTAGAGAAAATCCTTATTGAGCAAGTTTTATCTTAAAGTTGGATTTTACTTTTGTTTATTATTATTATTTTTATAATATGTTTAGTTAGAGATTAAAGCTTCATGGACTAGGTGATAACACGAAAGGGCATTTGGTATAGTTTTTTTATTATGTAAATCAAAAGACAGCTTTTGCTCAAGTTCACTCAATCTTCAAATTTGAGCAAGACTTGGTCTCTGATGTGAACAAATTATCATGCAAGTAATTGTAAAATCTCTCCAAACGTATGAAAATTCCACTCTTTAACCTTTTAAGGAGTGGTTTGTTATAAATCTATGGATATAAAATATATATATCTCATTTTTATATAACAAGACATTTCCATATTCATTCTCTTCTCTCTTTGTTGGGTTTTATTTGTGTTTGTTAAAAAAACACTTCTACAGAGCACACTTAACTAAATACAAAATTCTTTTCTACTGCATGAGATTTTCCTTTTATTCATCTAATAATATGCTTTGCATACTCATTCTTGGAACTGTTCTTCGAGACTAACATATTTTTGGTATTTTTGATACATTATTAGTACACTACAAAATTATAAAAATAAGTGTTACTTAATGACTATATAGAGGTTTTACTGTAATTAACTGCATTGTTTAAAAAAAGTACAACCTTATTCAGTGGGTGGGCTAGTAATACTACAGGAAAATGATACTAGTAGAAACAAAAGATCATATGGACTAAATAATTGAGATATATTATTAAAAATTTGAGAAGAAAATACTCAAATGAGGAAAAAAATATACATCAAAAGAAGTTTCACTTTGACACGTTCTTTTAAAAATACTTGAAATATAAATTGCTAGTCTTGTAGACAGCGACATGAAATTTAATTAAAGAATCAGTCCAAGCATAAACCTTTCTGCAATAATTAATATCTGACAAATTAAGCAATCGATGGCATAGAAAGTGTCGAACCAGATAAATTTATTTCTAGTACTCGCAACTACGTCATTGTTATTGAAAAATAAATTACTCTTTCATTCAAAGAAGCCAAAACCATGTTCTTGGCTATTAATGGTTCATCAGTACTTACTATGTATGTTGTGTATATATATACAAGTTCATTTTCCAGCTATTCTTTCTTTCTCTGAAATCTTAATATGGTATCAGTGCCCTTTATTTGAACTTTGTTGCTCTCTTCGATTCTTCATCAATGGCCCAAGCTTCTGATGCCACTAATTGTGGTTCTTCTTCTTCCCAAGCTGCTTCCGCAACAGTTTCTCTTCCAAGAATAGGTCCCGTTCAGTTTTCACACACTCTTTCGATCCGATTGGACGAGTATATATGTATATTTGTGTTGTTTGGCCTATACTTATTTTGTAGTTATTTTCTGAACTGTAGTAGTTATTCTGTTGTTTGGCCTATACTTATTTTCTGCTAATTAGCTCTTCTCTCATCTAGTTACATCCAATATTCTACTCTTCTGAATCATGAATGTTTGTCCTTTCTATATGAATTATTATCTAATTGCGTGTCTGATTGTATACTAAAGGAATGTAAGCACCTCTTTATCATTTATTACTTTAAATATTTATGCATTATTTTTTGCAGAAAATTTTGTTTGGAAGGGTTTGATTGTTTCTTTAATCTTGTGTTGTTTATAGTTTGACGAGTTTAATTGATTAATTTGATTGAAGTGAAACTGTGTATCTTGTTACTGTTTTTCTTTTCGCTGCTTTTTGTTTTTGGTTTTAGAGAGATATATAATCATTACTATCACTTTGTTCTACTATCTATATTGAAACTTTTTCATGGTTAGAGGTTATATAGATACATCTTTCTTCCATAACATGAGCTTAGAAGAAGGAAGAGATAGGAGAATATTTTGAGTTTTTTGGATCTTAGAAGTCTAATCACGATGATCAATTTTGATTGTTGTTATAACTATCATTTCGTATACTACATACCATAAACAGATTTAAAATTCGTCATTCATCACAAACCACCTCTATTTTGCTTTCAGATTTTATGGATTATTATATTATAATTGCTTAACTGCATATTTATAGTGTGAGTACTAATATATAGAAATCAAAAGTGAGTGATACTTTGTAAGACCAATACTGTTGGAGTTTTAGGCCTGTCTAAGCTTGTTCATGTCATTAATAGACTAGCTAGCTAAGATAAGTGATCTATGGTGGCGATCCTAAGAAATTTTCAGTATTAATTCTTGCTTGAACTCTTATTTATTATAGTGGCACTTAGTGTTTTTATTGTTCACATCTTAGCTATGTCTCTAACATCAATACTGATCCTAGATGTTACTCAATTTAATGCAATTATTATCAATAAAAAATATTTTGTATTTTGATATTTTGTGATACTATTCAACGAACTTACCTTCATTTATTTAAGTTGCATGCATATGCATGATGCTCTACAGTTGACACATACAAAAACTAAAGTAATAATCATCCTTATTAAACAATTTTGGTTTCTGCTTGGCCTATAGTACTTATTTTCTACTAATTAGCACTTTTCTCAGCTGGTTACATCCAATATTTTGTGCTTCTGAATTTGTCAGCTTGGCTTATAGCAATTTTCTGCTTGGCCTATAGCACTTTTCTCAGCTGGTTACATCAAAATTTGTCTTTGTTAGTGATTCAATCTCAATTTAATGCATTATAAAAGTATATAATATAACATTCCTTATATAATGCATAACATGGTTGTGTAGAAAATTTGAAATTTGAAATCTCAAATTGAATATTTTAATTTATTATAATGCACTTAGTATTTTTTATTTCATAATTGGTTTTCAGGGATTATGTATGTAGGAAAAAAACATTAATAAATTTTCTTATCAGATAATTATGATCCTCTTCTCACATAATTGTAACATTAATTTCTTGCTGATCATTTGAGCTAGTTGGCTGTGTTTTCTCTATACTCTTTCTCTATATAAATTAAATAATTCATGGCTAGATTGTATAAATAAATAAATCAATCAATTTGAGCATGATAATAACTATATGGTATACCACATGTTTGATAAAAATTACAAGTAAAACACACATGTTAATCCATGAAACTCATTCTATGTAATTTTTGTTCATGTAATTTTTATTTTGATCTTATAAGCATGTTGTTCTTTCAATATGAGATAACTGTGACATGACTTTTTGATATTTTGGGTTCTCTACACAAAAGTTTTTAAATTTCTTTGGACTCTTGCAGAAATTCAGAAAAGAAGACAAGCAACTTTAGGGAACTGAGACATTTATAAAGGGATCTCATATTTTCATCTCAGCTAGGTTTGTTTCATTGGGCTATTTTTTCACTTTCAAGGTATTCATTATTGTAGAGAATATGCTCAAGATAGAACACACTTTCATGGATTTATCATTTCCCATATTTGTATTAATAATAAATTTGATTTTTTTCATCCTTTTAAATTGGCATACAAACTGTTTTTGGTTTTTTGCTGCCTCTTGTCATTGTATTAAAGAGTTTTGTTGTTCTTTTTCTTTTGTGAGCTCTAGTTTCTAAGGACTCTGTAGTGGGTTTGGATAGTTTCTTGGTTGTAAGAGTCATAATTTTTTTTAATTATGACTCCTAATTAAAGGTCCAATGATGTTAATAGTTTATTAATTGGTATGTAATTTTTCTTTCATTTTAGTGGCTTCATTGGATTTCACATTGGAAGGAAACTTTATTTACAACAGTTGGCAAGAGGTATGTTCTCTTTTATTTTTGTTAAAATATTTTGCAAATGTTAGAGGAGTTTGAATATCTTAGATATTCATCCATAGTGAAGTAGGTCTTGAGATTATTATTGTGTATTGCGGTGATAACGGAAGGTTGAGAACTTGTGTGTCCTAGTGAAGTAGGATCTGAGAAATTTGTGTGCTGCGGCGAGATAAGGAAGAGAATTTGTGTGTTGTTTGAATATTTTGAATTGATAATGGTAGATGTTTGGTTAATAAATATGGCTGAAATGTTTTCTGATTTTATATAGAATCGAAGCGTTTTCCTCAACTAAGGCGAAACGCAGGTATAGTATTTTATTAATTGGTACTAGTGTAACTTTCAAGTTTTTTTGCACATAGAGAACATTAAATTGAAAAGCTCTATCTTTATGCAATCTAGAGGAAGTCAATAAACACAAACAACTTTATATATAAGACATCTTCAAATAATGTAAAAATAAAGTTCGCTTTTACACATTAATTATTACCCTCACAAATCTTTGTAATATGCATATGGATTACAGGGTTAAGAAGTGATTTCAGTAGGCACTATCATAGATCATGCCCAAAAAGAAAAAGTAAACCTCATGCAAATTTCAATAACAATTCCACAGTCCCTTTTAACTCTTGAATTTTTTTCTTACTTTAGATAAAATTTCTTCACCAACAAATTTTATGCGGTGTTGAACTTGTGAGTATGTTGAAGGGGATTGATCTAGCATGGTTATATATGTATATGTTATTAACTCATTGTTGATGAACTTGTGAGTATGTTGAAGGGGATTGATCTAGCATTGTTATATATGTATATGTTATTAACTCATTGTTGATGTTGGGTTTTCAACCTCTAGAATTATCCATTTTAATTTTGATGTTGAATTCATGTCTTGCTATCTTACTTGTAAATAGAATACATGTGCTTAGAGTGAGGAGCAATCAAATGCCAATGTTCAATAAAATTCTCATGTTCATTCCCCTCAAGTAATTATGATACTAATTATGTGAAAATGATAAAATTTAAAACATATAATATTCAACATAAAATCACTTGCTGCTGCTGAATTTGTTTTATTGATATATTGTTAGAGTGTCAAGATTCGCATATTTGGCTCCAAATGAAAAATATTAAATTTGATTGGATCTGGAGAAATTATTGCATAATGCTATTTTATTTCAAGTGATCCAAAGGATGAGGTTCACCATGTTCCTCTTGGGCCTAGTGCTATGAAAGTGGGGATAGATCTTGCGAGAAAGAATGATGCATTTCTGTGGAGGCCTTCAATAGTTAGTCTACTATAGAATATGCTATAGGTAGTACAATTGCATGACCATCTGATAAATTCATAATTAGGTAATTAACCTTTTTTATGTACTCTTTTAGTTTACTATTAACTTTAAGTTGAAGCATTAATTATTTAAATTTTGTTGTAGCTAAGCAAACGGACTCACAACAAAGACAAGTGCACAAATGATGATGAATTGAAGGATGGAGCAAGTTTCATGCATGGTTTACTTTTGTGTATCTTGTAATGTTTATGTTTTTCATTTTTGAAGTAAAAAATGTTCAAGATTATAAAACTTTATTATGTTATGTTTTCAAACTTAAGTTAGAACTAAAATCTCATGAAGTAGACACATTCATGGTTTGAATTAGTTATTGTTTAATGTAATACTTACGGTTTATCAATCTATTGAGAATTACATTTTATGATTAATTTTGATTTTTTTTTATCAAAATACAATAATGATAATCTTTTAATTAAAAAAACCTTATAAGTATCTTTATCATAATAAAATTTAAAATATATTATCCAGACTAAAGTAACAAAATTTTATTACTGGACCTTTAATATGTTATGATTTAGAAACATATTATAAGCGTAACAAATTGTTATGATTTATATAATATAACAAACTAAAAATGCTATCAAAATGATCAAATGTAACAGTTGAAAAGTGTTATGCAAAAAGTATAATTAATCTTTAAATTTATAACCAAATACTTTAACTAAACGTTATTATTTGAATATTATAGCAACTAAAAATGTGTTATTGAATAGTTTAAGATAACATCGAACATAACATTCGAATACTGTTATAGAAGAGACATGACTTTTAATAACAGGGGCTATGTTAGCATTTTCAGAAGCGTTATCAATACTCCCGGTTAGCAGTTTTTAAGTGTTATGAATACTGTTTTTTCTTGTAGTGGTAGTTAATTTGATGAATATGACATGTTGAATACTTGGATAATAGATTGTTGATTTGTCAACTGTTATCACTGATTATGTGAATGCTATGGACTGCTGAGTGTTTGGTGATGTTTTATGAATTACTGATTATCGTTATTTGTTGTGCTATGACTTTATGGTTTTCTTGGTGGTCTTTGGCTCACGGGTGCTACGCGGTGCAGGTAAAGGCAAATGATTGATGGATCGATCATGAGTTGGAGAGCTCTGGGGGTGAGGTGTACATTGTCAGCTGCTCGGCTGCCACGGTCGAGGGATTGTACAGGGACGAAAACCTAAAATGTGAATTTTTCCATTAGAGTGGCCTCGATTGTTCAAAACTTTTGGAAATTTTGTAAATATGTTCTTTAAACCCTATTTTTGGGATCCCATATACTAAACATTTATTTTTATGAATATTATTCGCTTATGAACAAACTCTTTTAAACCTAACTTGTTTATGATTTTAGGATCACATTTTTGTTAAATGGCTTGATTAGCAAGTCCTGCACTATTTTAAACACACAGTGTAATGGTCTTAGTTATCCAGGGCGTTACAGTAAATTCGGTGCAATGACTATTCTTAGGACTAACTTATATTTGTACATATAATCATATTTATATTCCACTGTGATTACGTCACTATAGAAACGATTAGCTATATGCTCGGGATTTAGTTTAAGTTTATATTAAACAAATAATCATGAAAATAAAACATGTTAGCAAAGTAATTGACCAAGTCAAAAATTGATTTCTATTCTTTTATTGATAATAAAATGAGATTACAAAGAAATTTGGTTTTAATTAGTGCATAAAATCCCAACAAACTCCCCCTTGGACTAATTGAAACAAATGCCTTAATTATACTAATCCCATTTCCTTGATATGTTTATCAAATGTAGCTTCTAACAATGTCTTCATAAACGGATCCACAAGATTTTGTTCTGATGCAATTTTCATTACCTTCACATCTCCCCTGGCCACATATTCTCGAATTATGTGATACTTCCTTTCTATATGCTTACTCCTCTTGTGACTTCGAGGTTCTTTCGAGTTGGCTATCGCTCCTGTGTTGCACAAAACAACACAAGTGATTTATCCATATCTGGAATAACACCAAGATCTGGATATAACTTCTTTAGCCAAACTATTTCCTTAGTTGCTTCAGACACAACTATGTACTTAGCCTCCATGGTGGAATCTTAGATTGCAGACTGCTTTACGCTTCTCCATATCATAGCTCCACCCCAAAAGTAAACACCATTCCAGAAGTAGACTTCCTATCATCGACATCACTATGAACACCACCCTTGTAGACTAACATATAATCCCTAGCCCACCTTAAATACTTCAGGATATGATAAACTGCTATCCAATGTTCCGGTCCTGGGTTTGACTGATACCTGCTCACTACTCCCACTATATAGTAGAAATCTGGTCTAGTACACAACATAACATACATTAGACTTCCAACTGCATATGCATAAGGAACCTTTCTCATTGCATCTTCTTCTTCTTTAGGAGTATAGGGGGACTGCTTCTTTGAAAGATGAATTCCATGGCGAGACGGTAGATGTCCTTTCTTGGAATTTGTCATTGAGAAACATTCAAGCACTTTATCGATGTAAGCTGCTTGAGATAGAGCTAAGAGTATGTTCTTTCTTTCCCTAATGACCTGGATACCTAGAACATAACTTGCTTCACCCAAATCCTTCATCTGGAATTGAGTGCTCAGCTAATTCTTCACATCTGATAATTTCTTAACATTGTTTCCAATGAGTAAGATATCATCTACATAAAGAACCAGGAATACCACTATTTGATTTGCCTTCATTTGGTAAACACAAGGCTCATCAATATTTTGTTTAAAGCCATAAGTTTTGATTATTTCATCAAACCTAAGGTTCTAGGAACGAGAAGCTTGCTTAAGTCCATAAATAGACCTATTCAACTTGCAAACTTTTCTTTCTTGTCCAACTAATTTAAAACCTTCTGGTTGATCCATATAAATGACTTCGTCAAGCATTCCATTAAAAAAAGCTGTCTTGACGTCCATTTGCCAGATCTCATAGTCGAAGCGGCTGCTATTGATGGGAGGATGCGAATGGACTTGAGCATGGCTACCGGACTAAAAGTTTCCTCATAGTCCACACCTTCTCTTTGGGAATAACCCTTTGCCACTAATCGAGCTTTATAAATCTTGATATTTCCCACAACACATCTTTTCTTCTTGTAGATTCACTTGCACCCAATGGCCCTAAAGTAACTAGGTGCTTCCACAAGATCCCACACGGAATTTGGGTACATGGACTCTATTTCCTATTTCATGGCTTCGAGCCATAGTTCCTTTTTAGGGCTAGCCATTTCCTATTTGAAAGACAACAAATCATCATCACCAGTGTCACCAACAACCATATTGATTTCACCATCCAAACCATAGCGAACTGGGTTCTTAGAAACCCTCCCACTACGACGAGGCTCCGTGAAAGTTTGCTTAGGAAGAGTGGTAATTTCTTCATTTAAATCGACTTGTGTCGGTTGGACATGAAGAGTGCGAATTTCATCATCAATATTCGTTGATGATGGTGGAACATTAGTTGGAGTCAATTCTTCAACCATCTCCTCTAAAACTACTTTGCTACGCAGTTTGAAGTTTTGGACATTGTGATTTTCCAAAAATGTAGCATTCCTAGAAGTAAACACTTTTTTTTTCTTCTGAATGACTATAGAAAAGTCCACCTCAAGTACCTTTAGGATAGCTAACAAACTTGCAAACTTCAGTTCGTGGTTCCAGCTTTCCTTCCTTTTTCCTTAGGATGTGGGCGGGACACCCCCAGATTCTAAAATGACATAAGCTAGGTTCACGACCATTCCAGTGTTCTAAAGGAGTTTTGGGGATTGATTTCGACGGTACGACATTTAGAATGTCGTTTGCAGTTTCAATTGCATGTCCCCAAAATGAAGTTAGCAGAGTTGAATAACTAAGCTTGCATCTAACCATTTCCAATAAAGTTCTGTTCTGGCATTCCGCTACACCATTTTGTTGCGGAGTACCTAGGGCAGTAAGTTGTGATAAAATCCCAAGTTTAGTTAAATGATCTTGGAGCTGCATGTCCAAATATTCTCCACCCCTATCAGATCGCAAGATCTTTAACGCTTTACCTAATTAGTTCTAAGCCACAGCTAAGAATTCCTAAAACTTTGAAAATGTTTCTGATTTCTTATGCATTAGGTAAACACATGAGTATCTAGAGTAATCGTCAATGAAAGTATCGAAATACTCAAAACCACCCCTGGCTTGTACATTCATAGGTCCACAAACATCTGAATGAACAAGTCCAAGTTGTTCCTTGGCCCTATCACCCTTTGCAGAGAATGGACGCTTGGTCAGTTTGCCTTCTAGACAAGATTTGTAGATAGGTAATTCACCTAAGGTGAGTTCCCTCAAAGGCCCGTCCTTTGTGAGTCTTTGAATTCTAGCCAATGTGACCTAGTCTCAAATGCCATAAATACGTCATGTTATTGTTATCAGTATTTTGACATTTATTGGCCCTAGGTTTAGCTACTTTGAATAAATCATTGTTAAGAGCGAGGGGTTCGTTAGGTCGCAGAATATAAAGCTCGTTTTCCAAACATGCAATACACAATTGTGATCCATTGAAAGAAATAGATATATTAAAACTTGTGAAAGTCATAACAAATTGTTCTAAATGTAACATGGAAATTGAAATTAAATTTGTACTAAAATCCATAATAAAAAATACATCTTTCAAAATTAAATATTTATTTTCGAACTTCAGGCAAGCTCTTCCTCTAGCTTGGACCGTAATCTGTTCCCAACACTAAGCTTTAAGCCACCTTCATCCACTTCCTCCCACGATTCAAGAAGCTATAAAGAGGTACAAATATGGTTAGTAGATACAGAATCAATAATCCAAGATGATTTATCATTCTCCAAAACACATGTTTCCAAGATAAAATGAAGTATAATCATTACCTTTGTTTTTCGCTGCTAGAAACTTGGGGCAATCCTGTTTCCAATGCCCCCTCTCTTTGCAGTGAAAACACTTACCTTTTCCTTTCTTGTTTTTCTTTTTCTTCCCCTTAGGCATCTATGCACTAGGTTGTGCACTCGTCTTTGCAGCCTTTGCAGGCTTGGGGTTGGTTTTTTTTTTATCTATCTTTCCTCTTGTTTCCAGCTTTTGTAGATGAAGCTTGGTTAGCTTCAACCTTAGCTGAATCAACAACAGTAGTAGTAGTTGTCTTCTTTTCTCCTCCCTTGGTCCACCCATGATAGACTCAAAATTCTGAAGCTCGTTCATGAGTTGCGTCAAACAACACCTGAGTTTATTCAACACATAGTTGGTGGTGAACGGCAGGAAAGCTGGAGAAAGACTGTTGAGGATTAAGTCGACTTAAGTCTCCTCATCTATAATTGCTCCATGCAGTTCAACTTCTTGAAAGTAGTTGGTCATCTGGATCAGGTGATCACAAACATGTTGAGACAATGCCATCCGAGCATTGGCATATTTCTTGGTGGCCTCAAAATGATTTTGCGCTGACTTGGCACCAAACATGTCTTTGAGCTGATCCATGATTTCCTAGGTCGTCTCGACATTCTCCATCTTTGTCTTGAGAGTGTCGACCATAGTAGTTAACATGTACTATCACCCCTTGTTGTAGCCGCCTGCCAATGCTCATACTTATCCCTCAAAGACTTGGTAGCTCCTTCAGCTGGAACTTCTGAGGATTCCTCAGTCATGACGAACTTGGAATTGTCACCAATCAACACAATGTTGATGTTTTGCTTCCATTTTAGGAAGTTTTCTCCAGTGAGTTTCTCCATCAAAAGTTGAGAAAGGATGGGAGTAGACACAACCATACTTAAAACTATGTATTATCAATAAAGTAGAAATCAATCACATTTGCTCAATAAAACTTCTATTCACTCTAATTTCAAGAAATAGAACAACATATACCATAAATAATCAATAATTAACCAAAGTTAATTTAAATTTCATTTATCAACAATCAACTTAGTTTAGGTCATTTTGAAAAATATTAACTTAATTTAAATAGGATTTATCAACAATTAGCCAAAGTTAATTTAAATCTCATTTAAAAAATATTTTATTAATTGGTTTGAAAAACGTGATATATTTTTCTTAAATCTAACCAGTTATAAATTTTTAAAACAAATATCATCTGCTGTTTTTGAAAAAATATCTTAAACACTTCAACAAATTCAAATATCTATAAAAATATCTAGTCAACAAAATTTCAAATTTTAAATGATTTAAATATTAAAATCCATAGAATAATTAGATATTAATATCTTCAAATATTGGATTTAAAAAAAAATATCAAGTATTAAAAAATATTTTTAATATCCGATAACTTAATTTTAGTATTTTAATGTATAAAAATATTTAAAATTAATTAGTTAACTTATTTTTAAATTTGAATTTGATTAAAAAGATTAAACAACAAAAATATCATATTTTAAAAAAATATTTTCAATTAATAGAAAAAAATGATATTTTTATATTAACCCATTAAAAAAATACATTCAAAATTCGAATTTTAAGAAAAAATTCATCGCAAGCCGCTGCCAGTGAAAAAGTGGCCGCGATTAGAGCCTGAAAATTTAAGAAAAAATTCTTCGCAGCTCGTGGCCTGTGAAAAAATGGCTGCGGCCAGAGCCCAAAATTTTAAGAAAAATTAATCGCAGGTCGTGGCCTGTGAAAAAGTGTAATGACCCAACTACTCTAGACTTTGGACCATTAACGAAAACTATACATAGACCCTAATCTTTAATAGAACTTATAAGTGAAAAAGATCATACTTTATTAAAAACTTGTAGAAACCAATGTTAAAACTTACATAACTCAAAGCAGGATATGGGATCCCATTGTTTTAAAAAGAAAACATATCTTAATTGAAATGAAAAGAGATTACATAAATAAGTGCGGAAAATACACATAAACCATAAATAAAGAATACATCCTCGAAATCGAACTCTCGACTCCTTGAATCCATTCATCACCGATACACATTCCCCAAGCGTCCACGAACCTTACCCGCCACTATAGCTATTTTCCTGCACATATAAACAAAAAGGAATGAGCCTAATGCCCAGCAAGGAAAATCTACCACATAGTTCATATACATAAATTTCATAAGAAACATAAAAAAACATAACATAACACTTATATCATACACATACTATAATGGCCATTATTACTTGGGGTCCCATAGACTAAACAAGTCATATGCCTATTAGATTAGTGGGGTCCTACTAGCTAAGTAGGTCATATGCCCATAATCTATTTGGGGCTTGTTAGTCATATGGGTCATATGCCCAAGCCTACATACATACATAACATAACATATTTCATAACATAAAAACATAAGATAACATATAAAACATATAACATATGAATTCTATCCTATTTTCCTTACCAAAATACCGGGATAAGAGGACAGAGGTGGGACTTTGGAACACTCCTAAGAACCATTTGAAAAAGAGTGAGTATAGAGAAGAAGATAAATGAAAGGAATGGAAGGACTAAACCATTGAGAAAAATACTTACCAAAAACTTATGTGCGAGATCTTAGATTTCCTAACCAAAATAAGAATAAGGTTAGAATAAGTAGAAGACTATGAGAACTTTTAAAGAAAAAGTACAGAAACGAACTAGAGTTTGGGTTACCTTGAAGACTTGTAAGACCAATCTAAACCTCGAACCGAAATACTATAAATCCTTACTTTCCCAAGTGTTTGATAAGCTTATGATGATCAAGCTTATGATTTCCCCACCCAAGTGTTTACACTCTCACACTCACCTAGCAACTTGCAGCCTCTGAACTTAGAGCAAAAGATGAATAATGGATGGGTACTAGGTCCTATTTATAGAGTTTAGGAATGAAATGATCTTAATTTTACTTGAATAAAAATAATGGCTTTTTAGGTGAAAATAATTTGAATTGTTGTTCAGCAGAGGCTGAAGACTCGTTCAAAAAGGTGCTGGACTTATCAAGAGGTTGAAGGGGTGAATGGAAAACGATTTCAAAACTTTTCAAAATAAGCTGAAGGAGGCGATATATCGCCCCCTATAGGCGATATATCGCCTGGACCATTATGCCCGAGGCAAACGTGCATCGTTTCGTGTTTTCCGTATCTACGTGCTGCGATATATCGCCCCTTATAGCTGCGATATATCGGCATTTGCTGATTATTTAAACATGAAATTACACATTTTTAGCTTAATTCAAATTGAGTAAACAACCTTGACTAAGCCCTCAAACGTATTCAAAGCTGCTGACTGACCTTAGAGCATTCAAACTTTACCCTAATTAAATTTAATCCTCAAAATACTTAATCCTTAATCACCCATACATAACATGTGCTTGAAATCCTATTGGTTCTTATCTAAGCCTTATAGTATAATAAATATTATCCTTAATATCAGTCATCTTAATCAAACCTTAGGTTAAAATTAATATTCTTAAACTATAGGTTAAACTTAGAAAATCTACAAGTACTACTATGAGTGTCCAAATAAATCCCGGTCTGAACCAAAAATCCACAGTCATAAAGATAATACTATAATTACTATAATACTACTATCTAACTTAGCTAAGTAAAGTTCTCGGACTCTACAAAAAGTGGCCACGGCCAGAGCTCGAATTTTTTTAAAAAATAAAATTTTGTGTAATTTTTCAATCCAAAAATGTTTTCTAAATAATTTTTACCATGTTTTATATCAAATAAAGCATTTATAATCACATAAGAAAATTTGCTAATAATCACATAAGAATCAATATGCTTCATAAAAACACGAAATCCATCCAACTATTCAACAAATCAAATAATTCAATTTTTACCATGTTCATGCATTAAAATAAAGATTACCAAAGGTTCTGAGGCCAGTTGTTGGAAAAATCTTATACCTGATCTTGTTTATTTTCATGTAAATCTTATATTAAACAAATTAATATGAGACAACCTAGAACATGTTTCTAAAATTGAATTAAAAAAGAAATAATAATAAGAACACTTACATTATACACAGCGAAATGAATGAGTCATTCCTTCAATTTCTCTAACCCTTGAATCCTTTCTGTCGCAAGGTATCACCAAGAAACTGAATTGTTCTTCAATTTTCTTCACAGCCTTCCAAAGTATCCTTAGAATCACCTAGACTAGAGTGGGCAATTCTCAACACATGAGATAGATACAATAAGAAGAAGAGAAGAGAATATTGAGACTTTGAAAAAGACTTATGGTGTAGAGAGAATCTAAAACCTAGAGCATCAAGACTAGATCTTCTGATCTTTTGTTAGAAAGTCTTTCTGTAATTTGTCTTCAACTCTCACTTATCATTCCTTTTATATGCTCAATTAGGTTACTTATTAAGTTAAATAATCAATAAAATAATAGTTAATTATCAGCCCTAGGTCGAAATTCACATGGGCTTTAGGCCCATGAAATTTCCCATTTAATTATAAGCTCATTGGACTTAAAATCAAGACCTGTATTATTTTATATTAATTTAATTAATTAAATAATTATTTAAATCCTTTATCAATTTAATTATTTATAATTCGAACCTTGAATTAAACTTATTTATTAATTTAGACACTAATTTATCTTAATTGATAAATCTGCCCTAATTTCTTTTTTCTTCTCTAAATTATATAACTCTGTGAAACTATCCAAAATTGACCTGGTCGACTTTGATAATTCTAATTGATAATTAAATCAATTAATTGAGACTATTTAGATGATTTATCTAAGGTACAGTGAGGACCATGGGCCTATGAAATCAAGCTCCAATAAGTTATCATAAATTTAACAAATAAATTTACTAACTGATTAATTCCTCGTGACTCTACTAAAGACTCAGAATTGCACTCTTGAATTGATAGAACACTCTATAGGCAATATATATACATTATTTATTATCCATAGTTACAACCATAATTGTCACTCAATCCTCTATAGATGGTCTACAATGAGATAGGACTAAAATACCGTTTTACCCCTCATTGTATTTTATCCTTAAAACACTTAGTTCCTTGTAAATGATATTTCAGCAAACTAATATCAATTACTGAAATGAGATCTCTATCATTTAGCATCTTGAACCAAACTAAAAGGAAAACATCATTTCACTTCTTCATCAGAAGCTATAGATGTTCATAACTATGATTAACTCTCCCACTCAATCATACTATTGAGTTTCCAAGATGTAATTATGGGCTAGTCCGTAGTGTCAGCTGGTAATGAACAAGTCAAAGAACTCAAACAATACAATTAGTTAGAATACTAACCACTGAGAATTGAGATTGAATTGACCTATGGTCAACTAAATGATATGACTAGAATAGATAATAAAGGTATGTTTACTTATCCTATCTATTGTCAATATCAGTTCAGTTCGATGTAACAAATACATCTGATCTTATCTACATTGCTAATGTTCTAGAAAGAACATAACACTACAATGTATAAGTAGATCATATCATATATTGGCAAGTCAGAGTAAATCCTGTGCACTGACTAATCTTAGGACTAACTTATATTTGAACATATAATCATATTTGTATTCCACTATGATTACATCACTATTGATACAATTAGCTACATGCTCGGGATTTAGTAGAAGTTTATATTAAATAAATAATCATTAAAACAAATCATGTGAGCAAAGTGATTGACCAAGTCAAAAATTGATTTCTATTCTTTTATTGATAATAAAATGAGATTACAAGGAAATTGGTTTTAATTAGGGCATAAAACCCCAACACTGCCTCTTCTTCCTCGGCATGTACCTTCCTCAATTCCTTAAGTTATCCAAGGCGAGGCTCCCATCTTCCAGAGTCTAGTCAAGCCCCTCGACCTGGCCATGATCCCCGAGGTGTTTCGGGGTACTGTGTACAAGATGGCAAGCCAAATGGTTGGCCATGCCTACAGAGCCAACACCTAAAACTTGAGGGCTATAGAGGAGCGTACTCTTGAGGACGTCCTCGAATCTCCTATGGAGATGAACCTCACCGTGAGTCCTTCTCAATATTCTAACTTTTCTTTTTCTTTTCTCCTTAGTTTTTTTTCTTAAACTACTCTTGACTTTCCTTATCCATTTGTAGTTTATCCTACCTCAATTTCAAGGAATTGCTCGGGTTAAACCTAGGGACGAGGAGCTTCGAGCCGCCATGAGTTTGGCTCAAGAGGGCAAACAGACTGCAAAAGCTTCCATGGTTTCCTCCCAGGAGAGCGAGCGGTATACAAAGGCTGCCGTGTCTACCTCCCAAGATTAGGTCGCGGAGGTTAGCCGTCACGTGGACCAGCTGCAGGCTGAAAATGAAGGACTCAAGAAGAAGCTGAATGAGGTCGAGGCCAAGGCCAAAGAGGAAGCTGCAGAGTCATCAACTCAGATTGAGGAGATGCTTTACTGTTGCTGGGTTTTCATCTAGGACGGGAACTTATCAGTTATGTAACCTGAGCTGTGGGAACCATATCTTGCCAGGTTCAAGATTCGATTCTCACAAGAACCCTCAGAGACCGCCGAAGCTTCTGAAGCTGTTGAGGGAGATGGCAAGGAGGTGACCTCTTTCGAGCGAGTTGACAAACCAAAGTGGTTTATTATCCTTGTTTTTATTTTATCTTTATGCTTCTGTAATTAAGTCCCTTGGGATCAAAACAATTTCCTTCGGGCTCAGGTCGAGATTTTTTCTCCTCGAGATGACAAAATATTTTTGAATATATATCTAACTTGTGATCTATTTGTGCTCCCTTTAGTCTATTGTTTTCCCATGCTTGTGAATCCTTATATTCTTGTACATTCGAAATCTTAGGGGTTAACTTTAGATCGGGATAGATTTTATCGATATCTTAGTTGTATCCAAGATTTTGCTCGCTTAATTGTGTCATACCTGTTAAGAATCAGGTTGTGGACCTGGTCGTATCTAAGGGTTTTAATAGGCTTAGTAGCTTTATACCTATTAGGAATCAAGCCTTAAACCTGGTTATATCCAGGGGTTTTAATAGGCTTAGTAGCTTTATACCTATTAGGAATCAGGCCTTGGACCTGGTTATATCCAGGGGTATTATTTTTAGAGATTTCTCAAACTTAGTCCGCGTTTGGAATTTTGAAAATTCAAATTTTAAAAAGTCTTTGAATAATAATCAATTTTTCCAAACTCTAAGTTTTAATCTTTATCCGAATAAGCTAAACTCTCTTAAAAGCTCTCTTCGGTTATGTGCCTCCCAAGCAACCAGAACAAATAAACGTTCTTGGTTGCTCTTAAAAAGTGAGCTCGTGATAAAAAAATGATAAAATTGGTTACTTAATAATCCAACTGTTATTAAACTGAAATGATTTTTATAAATAAGCCTTACAGAAACGGCAATTCTGAAAACATTAAAGACAACAAAACTATCAATAATACTTTTTTAAGTGTAGGGCATTCCAGGTCTGTGGAACTATATCTCCACTTAACCGGGCTAGCTTGAAAGTTGCTTCCCCCAGGACCTTGATGATCTGATATGGTCCTTCCCAGTTTGGCCCCAACACATCGTCTTTGGGATATTTTGTTGCTAAGAAGACCCTTCAGAGAACCAGATCTCCTAATCTGAGTTTGCGTCCCTTAACCTTTGAATTGAAATAACGAGTGATCTTCTGTTGATAATGGGCAAGCTATAATTGTGATGCCTTTCATTTTTCTTCAATTAAATCGAGGGATGCACTAAGTAGCTCATGGTTATGATCCTGATCAAAGGTCTTTTGTCTGTGGGTTTTCACCATCGCCTCAATTGGGAGCATAACCTCGCTTCCAAAGGTCAGTGAAAAAGGGCTATGTATCGTGGAGGTTCGATGTGAAGTCTGGTAGGCCCAGAGTACTTGTGGGAGCTGCTCGAGCCATAATCCTGTGGCTTCATCTAATCGTTTCTTTAAGCTTGCCTTCAAGGTTTTGTTTACGGCCTCGACCTGCCCATTGGCTTGTGGGTACGTTACCGATGAGAAACTCTTGGTTATGTCACATTTTTCACAAAACTCTATGAAGCGATCACTATCGAATTGAGTTCCGTTGTTTGACACAATTTTTTTGAGAGTCCAAATCGACATATGATTTTCTTCACAGCAAAGTCCATGACTCTCTTTGAGGTGATGGTTGCCAAAGGTTCAGCCTCTACCCACTTCGTAAAATAATCGATGGCGACTACTGCATAACGAACTCCTCCTTTCCCTAATGGTAGAGAACAAATTAAGTCAATTCCCCATGCTGCAAATGGCCAAGGGGATGAGATCATGGTTAGCTCGACTAGAGTAGCTCGGGCAACTATGGCGAAGCATTGACATTTGTCACACTTCTGCACATACGGGATCGAGTCCTTTGTCAACGTGGGCCAAAACATAACCCTGTCTCAGTACCTTTAGAGCTAGGCTTTGCCCCCCCCCCCCCCCCCAGTGTGGTCTCTATAGAAGCCTTTGTGTATTTCTTGTAAAATAGTTTGTGCTTCCTCGGGAAGAACACATTGCAGGAGGGGCAACAAACGCCCTCATCGATATAGGACCCCCTCAACCATAACATGTCGCGGAGCTTGATACAACAACTTTCTTGTGTCCTTTCGATCGCCAGGTAGCTTTCAGGTTATGAGGTACTCCCCTATGGGGGTCATCCAGGTCGATTTTATGTTAATCATTCCGACCTCAACAGTTTTTGTCGTTATATTCAGGCTTTCCAAAAACTCCATCAAAACTACATTCAATGTATCTGCCTCTTTGGTTGTATCAAGTCGAGCTAGAGCATCAATGTTTGAATTCTACTCACAAGGTACTTGCTCAATGGAACTAAACTCGAACTCAGATAACTCACCCTTTACCTTAGCTAAGTAGGCTACCATCTTGATACCTCGAGCTTGGTATTCCCCCAATATCTGATTGACTACGAGCTGGGAATCACTATAACATTGAATGGATTTTTCCTTCAACTTTTTTGCTACCCTTAGCCCTGTCAATAAGGCCTCGTTGTTGGATGCTTCAAATCCAAACCTGAGAGTTGTATGGAATCAATGCCCTTCAATCAAGATTAAGATTATCCTAACTCCTGACTTGTTTTCATTAGAAAATCCATCAAAAAATATTTTCCATAATTCCTGCACTGGTTCCTTTATTAGCTCGTCCTGAAATCCTATGCACTAGCCAAAAATCAGCAAGGGCTTGCCTTTGGATTGTTGTTTGTGGCATATATAATATCCCGAACTGGCTGAGTTCGATGGCCCATTTTAATAGATGTCCCGACGTTTCAAGTTTTTGCAAAACTTGCCTTAAAGGTTGGTCAATTAAGACGTGAATAGAATGGGACTAGAATTATGGCCTCAACTTCCTTGAAGCCAAAATTAGATAGAACGCAAGCTTTTCTACCAATGGGTACCGTGATTTAGCCTCGAGAAGTCTCTTACTTACATAATATAAGAGTTTTTGTGCCAGATTTTCTTCTTGAACTGACACAACACTGAATGCGTTTTCTGTCACGACCAAATATAGAAATAGACATTCCCTAGACTCCTGTATTGATAGTATGGGGGTTCAGCTAGATGTGTTTTCAGGTCGCTAAATGCCTTTTCACATTCTTCGATCCATTCAAACTTCTTGTTTCCTCTGAGCAAGTTGTAAAACGGGAGACACTTGTCAGTGGACTTTGAAACGAAGCGGTTTCAGGCCGCCACCTTTCCAGTTAGGCTTTGTACTTCCTTCCGCGACCTAGGCGAAGGCATTTCTAACAAGGACCTAATTTTTTCTGGATTCGCCTTTATCCCCCTCGTGTTGACTATAAATCCCATAAACTTTCCCGACGAAATTTTTAAAGTGCACTTCTGGGGATTCAACTTCATGTCGTATTTCCTCAATATGCCAAAATATTCTTCCAAGTCGGATACATGGTTATTGGCAGTCTTTGATTTGACGAGCATATCATCGACATACACCTCCATGTTTCTCCCGATCTGATTAGCGAACATTTTGTTGACTAACCATTGGTATGTGGCACCGACATTTTTCAGCCCAAATGACATAACTATGTAGCAATATACGTTATGCTCAATCATGAAGCTGGTGTGCTCTTGGTGTGTAGGGTTCATCGTGATCTGGTTATACCTAGAATATGCGTCCATGAAAGGCATGAGCTCTGTTAGGAACAATTCCTAGTGCACAGTGGAAATTGCGATAATGGTATACAACAAAATTTTTAATATAAATAATCTTTATATGAGGATCCTTTAATATGCAATATGTTAATCAATATATAATATGAATATGAAAAATAATACGAAACAATTTACCTCTTGTAGCCTATAAAGAATCCTTGAATCTTTTCGTATGTATTTCGATCTTCCTATCCTTGCTTGAGTACTCACACCTAGATCTTCCAAGACGTTTTCTACACCTCAAGATGTGGGTGGGCACATAGAGAACAAGGATCAATTTTGTGAATCAAAAGTATTCTCAACACATGAGACTTTTGATTATAGGCTAGAGAGAATAGGTTTTTCTTTTTGTGAAAAAGATGGTAGTTTTTCTTCTCTGTGAAACTTGTCAAGACTTGTTGTTTCTATTTTTCTATCAAATAGAATATATAGAAATTATTACCATAATAATAATGAATCTATCACCTTTTATAATAATAATGATAATAGACAAAAAAATCTAACATTCCATTTTAAAACCCCTTTTAAAATGTTTAATTAAATAATTAAAAAAATAAAAATGAAAAACCAATATGTGAAAACATCAGATGTGCCATACGCTTAGAGCAGTCCAAGCCCTATGTGTGTGGCCTATCCCTGAAAAATGGGATTTTGATTTTTCATGTGTTTTTATTTTTAATTAATTAATAATTAGATATTCAAATAAGGTATCATCTTTTTAAGGAAAAAGATAACAACTTAAATTTCAAATTTTAAATTTGAATTTTCATCATCATCATCAACTTATTATTAATTAAATGAATATAATAATCAAAACTAATTTTGACTATCCATATTTATTCATTCACACTCAAATAAAATAATTTATTAAAATCAATTTCTTTTATTTCTACACAATTTTGAAATTGCACAAATGCAATAATAAATTTTGCAACTTCAATTATCACATAATTGCACATTTATCCCAAAGAATAAATATTCTCTCAAATAGTCCATTCACAGTTTAACCCTTGTATCAACTCTTACCTTGATTAGTGTTGATAGAGCCGCCCCGTGGACCTATGGACCAATAGTACCAATCTCTAATAAATAAAAGATTATTAACAAAAACTATTTGATTCAATAATCATATTTATTAATCTCATGATTATTCCACTATAAATATGAGACTAAACTATTGAGAATTCAAGACATATATTTAATGAGGACTTTATTGTAACCACAAAGTGTCCATTGATATAATCATTACATATAAATTAATCCTCTATTGATGATTCCTAATTAAATGGGAATAAAATTACTATTTTACCCTTTTAATTATATATTGATTCCTAGTGTACCATTGACTTTACTAGTAAAGTTTAATTCATAATCTGATTATTAATTTAACGTCAATAACCTTTTCAGTTCCAAAAGCCAACCCAATAGGGAATCATCATTCAATCTATAAGAAGGTATAGATTCCATATCTGTTAAACTATGTCCCTAGCCATATACATCATTGAGTCCCCAAAATAATTATTCTTAGTCTGATCATTCTGACAACGCATAAATAAAATGATCAAGTAACATATATAGGTACTAGTTCATTGTAAATTCAGGACTAAGATCAGTTTGAATATGATCATCAGTTGATGTGTTTTATAATACTACGAAACGGTATTTAAACAAGTATTATTAAAACACATATGGTCCAATTCTACATACTCTCAGCATGCAAAGTGACTCCACTAAAGTGTCCTACTACACTAGTAACCTAGATCTAGGTCACATGTATTCATAATACTAGTATGAGAATTCTGCTCAGTAGGTTGATTGGGAAAAACCCGATTTTGGGCGTACTGGGCTAATGCTCCAGCCCGAATGAGAGTCTCAATATCATCCTTCAACTGTCAACAATCATCGGTGTTATGACTGATGTCATTGTTGAATCGACAAAACTTTGAGGGATCTCTCTTCGCTCTCTGATGCCTTAAAGGTTCTAGCTTTTTCTACGGGAGGCGATTAGAATTTGCCAAGAAGATATGTTCCCGGGTGTCTGTTAGGTCAGTGTAGGTGGTATAAACGGGCTTGAATTTCTCCACAGACTTGTTCTTCTTTGTGTCGTTCTGGTCACCTTCACCATTCCCCTTCCTCTTGTTGTTTCCCGCTTGGTTATTCTGGGTAACAGGTTGAGCCGTAGCTACAACATCTATCACCGCTCCAGCGGGTTGGATAGGGGTTTGGCTTGTTCATGCGATAGCAGATCGCGCCTCTTCCAGGATTATCCACTCTTGAGTTCGGGCTAGGAGCTCATCTACACTTTTATCTCCTTTTCATTGGAGTTCTTGCCATAGGTCGCTTCCCACCAGGATTCCTGTCCTCATTGCCATGAGCTTGGAGCTATCATCAGCATCCCTAGCCCGTGCTGCAACATTGGCGAATCTGCTCAGATATGCTTTCAATGATTCACCAAGTTGTTGTTTTACATTGGCCAATGAATCAGTGTCTACACTAGCCACATGTGAATCTCAAAATGCTCTCTTAAACTCAGAAGACAACTTCTTCCACGAGCTTATCGAATGCTTCTTGTATTATTTAAACCATTATCTGGCAGGTCCGACCAGAGTCGCAGGGAACAGGATACATCTTATATCGAGCTCAACATTGTGGGCCATCATCATCATGTTGAACATCTTGAGGTGATCAGATGGATCTATGTTTCCATCAAATGTTGGCATGTTCGACATCCTAAAGCCAATAGGATGCGTAGCTGCTGCAATGTTTGGAGTGAAAGGTTCGAGCTCCTCATCTGAGACATAATCACCCATCCTCTTTCCTGATAAGAGCCTCTTCATCTATTCCTCCATCAAGGCCAGTCGCTCAAGGGTTAGGCCCTTGGTCTCTAGGTTAGCTGGGGGTTGTTCAACAGATCCCATCCTATTGTACGCGTTTGATGGGTTGTTGTCCCTTCAAGTTCGAGCTTGGTTAGGTGGGATATTCCCATTGTTGCATATGATAAATGGACCTCCCTCATGTTGAGTGTAATTCACATCCTCATTACGAGCAAGATACCTTCTTTGTGAGTTCAAATGATCGCGCAGGTTAGGCTATGGATCATATTGAGGACTTTGCGCTGAGCTCAAGTGATTTCCCAGATCGCTCTCAGACCTACCTCCATCCTGGCTCCCCGTCCATTAACTTCCATTTGCAAAACTTACAGCTCGTGGCTGAGATTGAGGGCTTGGATTCTTATTACATGCCCATGGGGAATAAGTATCTACTAACGAGGGAGGATTTCTCTTACTATTCCCATGAGTTGGAACATCTCGTTGTGGGCGAGGTGGTGTAGGATGTATAACTGGTGATGGCGGATGCCTTATTGGCGAGGCTATCTGTAACGCCCTACTTCCTTAGAGCCGTTACTAAGTGAGTTTTTAAGACAAAAACAGTGTGCAATGAACTCGCTAACCGAGGTTTTTAAACGAAAGTGTGACTAATTAAAAGTTAAGGCTGTAATCTTAGAAAAATGCGTCGTTACAATTGATCAGTTATAAAAATCATAGATTATTACAGCCATTTTCGAATAAACCCCCAACCAAAGCAGTCGGGCAGGCCAAACATGTACGCGTCGCTTCACGCTCTCCGTACTCATGGTTGGTTGACTCAGTCATTGCCCTTACCTGCAACACAGAGCACCCGTGAGCCGAAGCCCAGCAAGAAAACCCAAATAATACATAGCATATGCTATTCATATAGCTGGCATAATTCACTGGTAAATAGGAAAAACCATCATAATAAACAAGCACGGCCATGCCGCCCCAGAGGACTTACCAAAGCCTGGGGTTTCGGTTCTCACCGCGAGGATAACTCATGTATCCCTTGGGTCCCACCCTGAATATAAGCATCCCATGTGCCTTGGGTCCCACCCTGAATATAAGCATCCCATGTGCTGAGTGTTACTTTCGGCCCCGCTGCCGCACCCGGCCTACGCCGCTCTCGGCCCTTGCCGTTCATTTCAGTATAATCACACATATAGTACATTCGAAATAATCATTCACACACATCATGATTCATTTAAGGTTAAACATTTGCACATAATACAATCTGGGGCCATGCCCTGCAATCACACAGTGGGGCCATGCCTTATTCTCGGGTGTTACGGTTTTCTTACCTATATTCCGAGCCTCCTGATGCACTCAAGTCGCGAGCACGGTCCTCAAGCACGAGCCTCTCCAATAGCCTAGTCACAACACACATAAAACATCCTTTAATACTAATCAATTCATAACCACTTCCCGGGACCAATCCCACACTCTCGGGACTCCCAAAATCCTAAAACAATCCATCGGAAACATCCCCCGAGCCCCTGGAACAAATGCCCAAAAATGCAAAATTTCCCATCCTGAAAAAGGCATAGCGCCGCGGCGCTACCCGCAAGGGCCGCGGCGCCCAGCAAAGTCAGAAAGCTCCCCTGACTGAAAACAGCCTCGCGCCGCGGCGCCCAAGAACAGGGCCGCGGCACTCCTTCGCGAACCCAGAAAAACTGGGTTTTTCCTCTGCATTTCATCATCCAAAACACTCCCAAAACATCCCCAACTCACACCTAAGCCCCAAAACCAATTTCAAAACTTCAAATAGACCATACATCAATCCATAAACATCATAATCCAACTCAATAACACAATCACTCTCAAAGTCCACCCCTTAGATTCAAAAATCAGCAACTTCAAACTAAAACTTTAAAAACTTAACTCAAGCTTCAAATTTCTCAAATCAAAACATAAATCAAACTTAAATATGCATAAGTTCCTTACCTTAAGTAGAGAATTCACCCAAGAGCCTCCTCACTTCAGCCCTTCTTCCCTTCCTCTTCTTCTCTTTCACTTGCCCTAGCTTTCTTCTCTCCTTCTCTTTCTTCTCTTCCATTTCTATCAATGCTCAAGTGCACATAAGTGCCCAAACCGAACCCCCCTAAATCCCAGCTGAACTTTGTCTATAACCCTTGCCAAAAGACCATTTTACCCTTTCCTACTAATCCTCCTTAGCTAAACCTTAAAGGGCACTTAAGTCTTTACACATCATTTCAATTCTATCACTTTTTACCTTAAAACTTGTTACCCATAGTAGTAACTAATGGTTACCCAGGTTACTAAATCTCCAATAACCATTACCCGCTAAATCTCAACTTAACCATAAAATTCCCAAGGTACCCCTAGGCTCCTCCCGAGCCGGGTATAGAAATCCCGTTGTGACTCTTAAGTTAACTAGCTCTCTAGGACCGTCTCGGCACGTGCATCACAATAATAACACCACACTCACGTGGTACAATTCACAGAACACAATTATCACATATATGCCCTCAGCGGGCTAAAATTACAAATTTACCCCTATCATGCAAACGGGGTCCACATGCGTAATTATTTCACCTAACATGCATACTAACCACGTAGTCATGCATCTCAATGTTCAATTAGTCATATAACATGCTTTAAATCATAACCATGCATTTAACTCATAAAATCACACATAAATCCCATTGTGCCCTCCTGGCACGCTAATCAAGGCCCTTGAGCCTTATTAGCGAATTTGGGTCGTTACACTATCCTCTTTCCATCAAGACGAACTAAATTAGCCCGCCTCAGCTCTACCCCCAATGTCTCGAGTTCTTTGTGCTTGGGGTTCTAATCGCGGCATAGGAGGATTCGCTGGAGCATTTTGCCTCCGTGAACTTGTCCCAACCCACCCTGGTGGGTTGTAGTGGGCATTCCTGGGAATCTGTGAAGAAGGCTCGGAGCCGGGGGCCGACTGACTGACATGCTGATGTGATTCCTGTGGTGACCAGTGGGCTGAGCACTTTGATGGTTTCGCTCTGAAAGTACAGAGCTCGAAGTGGCAATCCTGACAGTCCGACTAGGTTTGGACCAGTTATTCCTGTGGGACTTATGAGACCCCTTTGCCTCTTTCCGACATTAACATCAGTTGCAAGAGGGGGTAATCAAGCCAAGACCTCCTCGATCTGTCTATTTGCCCTAGCGAGATGGCTCCGTAATTGGGAATTTTCCATCTTGACGGTAGTCAAATATCTTGGATTAGGATTTGGTGGGAGTGACTCTGAACTCCCAGCGTCGTCTTGGCCCACTGGTTGCTTCCCAGGATGTTGTTAAACATCTGGGCCCCTTTCAGTGGGAACAGCGGTATGATGGGCCTCTTGCCCAACAAGTCACTCCATCTCATTGTCATGCATCAATCGAGTGAGCACCATGATGAATGTCAATTGAAACTTGTTATCCCCAAAATTTGAAAATGATGACGTGGCAATAAAAATTACAAATGGCAAGGAATAGTTGGGTGACCTGGCTTAGGAGTGACCCGGTAGACCAATGAAGAATTTTGACTAGCCAGAGAAGTGTCATGAGCAACCAAGCATGACCTTGTCTGACCAGTCACATGCTTGTATGCCCAGGCATGAACTTGACCAACCAGGCATGACCTTGGCCAATCGGTCATGACCATGTCCGACCAGCCAAGTGCATGTCTGCCCAGCCAAGTGCATGTTTGTCCAGTAAAGTGCATGTCTGCCCAGTCAAGTGCATGTTTGCCCAATCAGGTGCGTGTCTGCCCAGTGAAGGTGTGATCGACCAGCCTAAATAAGATATGGATCGACTAGACAGAGCAGGGCTACGCAAGAGATCCCAGAAGCGGCTTCAACAAGAATCGGTCTTGGCTTGCACGGGAATCTCTCAGTTTATCCCATGAATATAGTATACTGTTATATTTTGAATATTATTGTAAATTAAATATAATGAGAATAGCAAAATATCCCGATCATGGGGGATATCATCTGTACGATCTTGAGCCTATAAATACAAGGCTTATGGCATCATAAAGGGGACTTTTGAACTTTTGATTCGAATTCTAATTTTCTAGAGAGAGAGAGTACTTGTATTTGAGAGAATTCTTGTATTCTTGTAATCTGCACTGAAGAAACTCAGTTGATTGAGGTTCATCTGATCTTGAGTGCAGATCTATAATCACAACTCTAAGTGGATTAGGCTATTACCAACACATTGGGGCTGAACCACTATAAAAATCTTCTGTGTCCTTTATTTCTCTTGAAGGTTTTTATCGTTTTTGACGTCTACACGTCGTTGGCTAAAAACGCGGTCAACATTTTGGTGCTTTCATTGAGAGCCTGAAGAGAAAGATAGACGATCCCTGAAGTACTATGGTGCCTAAGAACACCAATGCGGCTTCCAAGAAGACAGGTTCCTCTAAAGAGCCTGCCAGATCAGAAGGTCCTGGTTCACAAGACCATGAGACTGAGCCTAGAGTCGTGCTCGAGGACGTGACTCCAGAAGTTGAAGAACTCCAGGAAGCCATGGGGGCCTTCCAGGAGGAGATGGCACAATTCAACGCCAGACAGGAGGCGCTCGCTGAAGAGATGGCTAGGTAGAAAGCAGCATTTGAGCAGCAAAGATAGGAGATGGAGGTCAGGAGCAAGGAGATCAAGCGACAGCAGGAGGAGGCCGATAGACGACATCGTGAGGATGCACTCGCTCTGGAGGTAGCTACGCAGCTGGCCCAAGCCAATGCCCAAGCTGCAGCACAAGGAGCAGCCACCTCAGGAGCAAGGACCACAGAAGCTGGTCGTAAGAACACTGATAGACCCAATTCTCGAGGGCTAAACAGGAGTGGTAGTAACCCACCTAGTCGGGAAGAAGATGGGGTCCGGTCGGGCACTGCCTCAACCCAAAGGGGGAACTCCAGAACCCCCTCAAGAAGCCACCGATCAGAGACTTCTAGATCAATAAATCACAAATCAGGTAGCAAGAAAACTCCACCTGAGCAGGAGCAAAATAGAGCTCCTCGAGGTAAAGAAACTTCACACTTCAAAGATGGGCATGGTCGTGATGAAGTTGATAGTCATCACACTAACAATTCGAAGGAGAAGAATGATAACAACCATCGAGGAGGAAAAGATCGCCCATCGCAGGCAGGAAGGCCACCACTGCATCTTAAACAGCACAGTGGCAAGGAGCATGTCACACACGGCAAGCCTTTCGAAAAGACTCGGAGTACGGTGTTTGATTGGTTAGGGAGACATACCTCCCAAAAGGATTTAAGAGACAACATTGCTGATAGGAGAAGAACCGTCCCGGTCGAAGGGCGAGATCCAATCCGACCTACCAGTCAAGTAGAAATACTTGATGATGGTCTGCCGGATAGGACCGCTTGGCCAGGCGGTCCCGAAAATGAGTCCCAAGCAGTGGCCCCAGGCATCCAAGCCCAACTTGATGCTCTGGCAGCAGCAGTTCAAGGTCTGACGAAACGACCCTCTGCGATCGATCCAGTAGACCACAGGAGTGGCAGCCCGTTCTGTGCTCGGATTAGAGCAGCCCAGCCACCAGCGAAATACAAAGCACCGGTACTGCCAGTTTATACAGAAAAGGCAGATCCGATAAGGCACGTGAGGAAATTCGAAGATCAGATGGAGCTGCTCGGAGTGAGTGATGACTATCGGTGCAGAGTCTTCCCTACTACATTGTCAGACACTGCCCAGGAGTGGTATTGGAAGTTTAAGCCTAACTCTATCACTTCTTGGGAAAGTTTTAGAAAGAAGTTTTGCAGGCAGTTTAGTGCTGCCTGGACCCCTCCAGTTTACGCCAATCACTTGGCCGATATTAAACAAGGGAAGGACGAGTCTCTCAAAAACTACATACAAAGGTTCATGAGAGAAGCTAACCGAGCTACTGCAGTTGGAGATGAGGGGAAGATGGTGGAAATTTCTTCCAGCATAATCTATCGGAGTCCTTTGTGGGATAGCATTCATCGCAACCCAATTTCAACGTTACAACAGTTTCTTGACCGGGCGGATAAATATATGAAATTGGACGACGCGATTGAGAAAGGAGAGAAAGGTCTAAACAATAGGGGCAGATTGACTGATCTCCCCAAGAACGGAGAAAATGGTCAAAATGGCGGAAAGAAACGTGGGAATAACGGGTCTGACCGCCGTGATGAAAAGAAAGCTAAGTAAAATCCGAACGATAAGCCAACCAAGTATGAGCCCCGATTCACAAACTACACAACTCTTTCAGCAAGCCGGGCATAAATCTATCTCGCTAGTCATCAGGAAGTTCCCTATAAGAAACCCCCACCGATGAGGAAAGAGACATCTAAGAGGGACATGAAAAAATTTTGTTGGTTCCATGGAGATTATGGCCATGATACAAATGAATGCAATCACCTCAAAGATGAGATAGAATTTCTTCTCCGGTCGGGCAAGTTGAGGAAGTACCAGGCAGAGACACCCTAAGGAGAAGGAGGCAGCAGCAATCCTGGTTTCAAACGACAAAGATCTCCACCCTTGCAGCCCGGACCTGTGGACTTTACCTTAGACACTATATGTGGAGGTCCAGACTTGGCTGAGGAAAGCAACGAAGCAAGGGAGAAGCATGCTGAGCGGGAGTGCTAGGATCAGGAGCCACTGGAGCGGCAAGCGTCTATGAATATATTATTTCTATATACCACTTTCAGAGTGGTAGTTTAATTTCAAGTTGTTTAACTTGTTATTTAAATTTGGATTATGAGCTGGTTATTTGCTGACCAGCCATCTATTTTTGAACAATTTTGTTGTTTAAGACTCGTTATTAGACACGTTTTGTCCTTTTTAATTTACGAGTAATAAAAGAGATCACGCGCAGCGTGGTTGATTCTTGCTACAAATGTGCATGTGTGTTAATTATCCGAACAGTGTTCAACTGGTCGGTAAAATCGGACAATGTTCAACTGGTCGATACATTCAAGCAGTGTTCAACTGCTCAAATATTTTCCATATATTCTATGTGTTTCACGAGTGATAAACTGCTCGAACAGATTCGGTCAAGTAGCAAGTGACTAAGGATCTCTCAACCCTCAATCACTTGGGGGAAACATAGGGTATACCGGTATATAATTTAACACAGGCAATAAGAGCACGAGTTAAGATATCTATTTTTAGGCTGACTTGTAAATTTTTGAAGTCCAAAAAGGCCATTAAGCTAACTTGTTTGACAAAGCTTGAGTAACTTGGAATTTTTTAAAATTTTAAGTTAGAAGCAGATATTCGTGTGACAATAAACATTATGCTCATAAAATGTTAGAGCAATAAGAGTGTGAGAAAGTATACTTAGTATGGATTTATGAAATGTCTAGAATTTCTAAGTTAGAAAACTAAGTACTCATGCGAAAATATAAGGCATACATCAGAGTGACTTTGCTATTCACAAAAAACTTATAATGTTTTAAGTCTAAAAAGACTTAGAATGTTTCAAGTTAGCCAAGAAAAAGTAAAGTATAAATGCCAACAGCTCAATCATACGAGCAAGAGTATATAACAAAATACAAAACAAAAGTATGCTAGAGAGCTGGTAGGAGGACAACTTGTCTGGTCGAGCGGAGGCTTCTCTGGTCGGATGAGGGATCACTGGTCGGCTCTTGCAGGTTGATCAACCCCTTCCTCAGCATCAGCTGCTCCTTCCGGTCGGAATGACAGCGTGGGGGAAGCAGATGTAGTGCCGGCAGGATTAGCTACTTTCTCGGCAGCCCTGGCCTCACATTTCGCAAGCTCCTCTGCCTTAACCTCCTCCGTGAGAAAGTCGAGGTTGAGAGGCTTGTTTAGCTTCCACACCTGATAAAAACAGTTGAAGTAGATCTCCTCGTAGCGAGTAAGATCAGCTTCTTTCTCCTGCCTCAGCTCCTCAATCTCGCGAATCAGTCCCTCGTTCTCGCGAGCCAACCCCTCGTTCTCACAAGTCAGTTTGTCTAGCCGATCAGTCAGCGACTTGTTGGTTTGGGTTAGTTTGTTGTTCCCATCAGCCAACCCTCTAAGAGACTCATCTTGCTCAGCCACAGTCTCCTTTGACCGCTCCAACTTGGATTTAAGATCCTTTTCTGAAGAAGTCAGAGTATCCACCTTAGCTTGGGCCTCCACTAGTTGATCATTTAAGACCTTGATCAACTCCTTGTAGTCTACTGCTCGGTGCTGAGCAGGACTGATGGTGATGAGCATCTGCATGAAAACACAAGAGGTTACTACAAGTATAAATATAAATAACAAACTGTCTTGTGATAGAATACTTACATTCGCCAACTGAGCAAGCCCTCTCTGTAAGACGACATCAACGCTAAGTCGAGGGAAGGATTCAAAACTTTGAATCCTTGAAGTGTCATGAAGAGTCTGATCAACCACTTCCTTCCCAATAGTATCAGCAGTGCGAAGTGCCTCACTCAGGTCGGTCGGACGAGTGGGGGTTAGGCTCGCTAAAGGAGGAAGTGAGGAAGGGGTCAGCTGTGGGAGTGCAACTGACCCCTCGGGTTGTCTCCCTTGGCTTGATGGTACTATCCTTGGGACTTTTCTCGGAGGGGTGGAGCCACTCCCTTCTCCGGACTTCCTCTTCAGGGCAGGAGGGGCGTTGAAATGCCTGAACATCTCTGAATCTGCAAAAGAGAAAACACAAGATTTGTTAGTAAAAGAAATATATATAAAGAAATATGTGGATAATTATATTACTACTACTAGACAGTTCTATAAATCCCATATAACCAAGTTGACAAACATATCACTATGACTACTAGACCTGAGTTGAGGATTTGGTTGAGGAAGTCGTCCTCGTCGTCGGATGATGAGCTCAAGTCCCTCTCAGGATGGATGGCCTTTCCCTTCCCAGGCTGTGTGGGAATAGCAGGTCTATGTTGGTCCTCTGGCTGGGGCTCCCTAATGATGAGATTGCTTGGTCTACAGGAGTGAGGAGATGGCCCAGGAGAGAACTGATCAGTCACTACCTCAGTGCCGGCGTTGGACTGATCAGTTGCATTATTTTCCTTAGTAGTGCTCTCCACTGTGATGTTTTGGTTACTTGGTAGCAGGCCCACCATCTGAAGATTGTCTACAGTAACCAAAATTTTCACATCTTTCTCCTCGCTGAACATGTTGGCCAACTCCTCTGCTTGGTCAAACATCGGTTTTGTGGGCGAGGGTTGCTGAAATGGACCCGCATGCGTAAAAGCTAGGTTGTTGGCTTTGATGTCCGACGTGAGAAAATACTCTGTATAGTATTTCCCAGGGTTCGACTTGTGAGCGATGCCACAAAGGTATTTAACCCCTTTATGCCTGTGAAAGAGGTGGAAAAAACCTGTGTTCTTATGGCTTGGATTGGTTCTGAAGTTGAACAAGTAATGTATCTCGTGAGGAGTAGGCTTATCCCAGCCTTGCATGTAGTAAAGAATGAACAGGGTAGACAACGCCTGAATCCCGTTAGGAGCGATCTGGAAGGGAGAGACGTTGAAATAATCCGCTACTGACCGGAAGAAAGGGTGTAGCGGGATAGTCGCTCCTGCATATATATGGTGCCTAGACCAGGCACAGTACGGCCCGCCAGGCCTGTTAGCTCTCTGGTGAGGGCGCGGACATATCACATTCACCCCTCTCAAGCCCAAGGCTTGGATGTGTTTGCCAAACATCCCTGGGTTGAGTTTTGTAGGCTTGGCGGTAAACCAAGAAGGTGTTTCTTCTCCTTCCTTCCTTGGTTTTTGGACAGTCAGATGCTGGATCTCGGTAGCGAATTTCTGGGTAATTTTTCTTCGAGGCTTATTTGGTTTTGGCGTCTTGTGGGGTGGTCTCGAAAAAGCTGCAGTGCGGACCTCACTGCGTTCCACCACTTTTTGTACCGCTCTACGGGCTACTTGAGGATCCTGGTCCTGCGGGAGTCTGTGGGACTTCTTTACCCTCATTGTCGACTGTTCAGATTGATGAAGGAATTTCTCTTCGTGAAGAAAGTATAAAGCTGAACGGGGGAGGATCTTCTTAAAGTGGCGGAGGCGATCCTCAGGAGTGCGACTATCAGGAGACTTTGATGAGGAGTCACTGCTTTGAGGGGTGTCGATGGACTGCGGGACGAACGTATCAGAATTCGTGTGGTTGTCACCTCCCCTATAGTCAAAGCGATTCATCTATAAAAAATAAAAATGGGGAGGTGAGTAACCATACAAATATAAATCAACAAGAGCAATGTTTATTTTTCTACATAGAAATTTTTTTTTCTAATTAGTAAAATTTTAGCATGCATGGAGAAAAAATAATTTTAGTGCTTAAAAGTGCTTAAAAGTGCCTAAAAAGTGCTTAAGGTCCCTAGAATGAGCATGAACTAAAAGATTTGGAAATAGGCAAAAAATTTGGTCCGTGTGTGCGTGCCTAAGGGGCTGTCCGAGGAGCCCATGCTATGACCGAGCGGACCCCTGTGTCCAAGGGGTCGTGCCTGGTCCGAAGAGCCGTGTTAGGTCCGAGGATCCAAGAGATGCCAAGGAGCCGTGTTGTGTCCGAACGGACACTTGGGTCCGAGCGGATAGCCAGCGTCCGACCAGCAGCATGGTGTCCAAGCGGACACCTTGGTCCGAGGAGTAGCCAGCGCGTCCGAGGGGCTGGTGCGTGTGTCCGACCAGCAACGTGGTGACGAAGGGGCTCGCCTAGGGTCTGAGAAATGCAGCAGGTCCAATAGATCGGATGCGCCTGGTCTGAGGATGCGTGTCCGAGGGGTGCCGAATCTAGTCCGAGCCCAAGGCTAGAGTCCGATCGGACTAGAAATTTTCAAAATAACATGAGCAATGGCCAATCGGCCATACCCCATGTCCCATACCCCTTACCACAAACATAAACCCTATTCCGAAAAAGCAAAGTCCTTAATTCCCTAGCACAAACACATTTCTCATCCAAAACACACAACCACAAGATCAAAATGGGAAATTGAAAGGTTTTCCAATGTTCTTGAGACCATATATGCCATCAAATATCCAAAAACCCATATTCATGATTTAGGTTAAAATGACTCATTTTTCTTTAAATTTCTATGAAATTGAAGGTAAAATTGAGTTACCCATAATCTAAACAACATCAAAACAGCCAGCAAATACATTGTGTCTCTAAGATTCATAGACAAACTCTAGAAAAAAAATTCCCTAGGAGAGTTTCGGCCATCTCATGCATTTTTCATGGAGTTTTTTTTAAAAAAAAAATAACAACAATATAAGAGCATGGAGGAGAAGACTTACCCAATCTTGAAGACACCTTGGAGAATGCTTGAAGAAATGAAGAGCTCCTCCTTGAAGATCTTTGCACTTTTGGCCAAGAGAAGGAAAATATGGGGTTCGGCCAAAGAAAGAAGGAAAAAAGATGATGGAATATTTTTGTTTTTGCTCTCTTGTGTGTGTGGAAATGTGGGAGTATAGGGGCCTATTTAAAGGAAAAAAGTGGGAATTACCACTTATTTTTGGACCCTTGGAATTCCTGGAATATTTTTTCTCCCCACGATTATGAGCAGTTAATTGCAGTGGTCGTGGTCTGTGGAGTCATGGTCTGTTGCATGGCGGGAAGATGAACAGTTGATTTTTTTTAATAGTGCCGTCAGCTGTGGAGAAAAAAGTTTATTATGTGAGACATCATATAATAAACTTGGGGGGCAAATGTTATCCCCAAAATTTGAAAACGATGACGTGGAAATATAAATGACAAATGGCAAGGAATGGTTGGGTGACCTGGCTTAGGAGTGACCCGGCAGACCGATGAAGAATTTTGACTGGCCAGAGAAGTGTCATGACCGACCAGGCATGACCTTGTCCGACCAGTCACATGCTTGTCTGCACAGGCATGACCTTGTCCGACCAGTCACATGCTTGTCTGCCCAGTCATGAACTTGGCCGACTAGGCATGACCTTGGCCGATCGATCATGACCATGTCCGACCAGCCAAGTGCATGTCTGCCCAGCCAAGTGCATGTCTGCCCAGTCAAGTGCATGTTTGCCCAGTCAGGTGCGTGTCTGCCCAGTGAAGGTGTGATCGACCAGCCTGAATGAGATATGGATCGACTAGACAGAGCAGGGCTACGCAAGAGATCCCAGAAGCGGCTTCAATAAGAATCGGTCTTGGCTTGCGCGGGAATCTCTCAGTTTATCCCATGAATATAGTATACTATTATATTTTGAATATTATTGTAAATTAAATATAATGAGAATAGAAAAATGTCCCGATTATGGGGGATATCATCTGTACGATCCTGAGCTTATAAATACAAGGCTTATGGCATCATAAAGGGGACTTTTGAACTTTTGATTCGAATTCTATTTTTCTAGAGAGAGAGAGTACTTGTATTTGAGAGAATTCTTGTATTCTTGTAATCTGCACTGAAGAAACTCAGTTGATTCAGGTTCATCTGATCTTGAGTGCAGATCTATAATCACAACTCTAAGTGGATTAGGCTATTACCAACACATTGGGGCTGGACCACTATAAAAATCGACTGTGTCGTTTATTTCTCTTGAAGGTTTTTATTGTTTTTGACGTCTACACGTCGTTGGCCAAAAACGCAGTCAACAAAACTTGTGAAGCACTAACTTCCTCTCAATGAAAGCACCAAACTATTGACGCGATTTTTCGCCAACAATAGGTTAATAAATCTAATAGGGGTATTAGTGTTAAATTGTAAACCGTAATGAATAATAAGAACCCTTTTCTACACACACAACTTTTACATGGTTCAGTGGTTAAAATCCACCTAGTCCACGAGAAAGTATTATTGCTTTTCTCTCACAATTTATGCAGAGTTTTAGTAATACCAAAATGTCGTCCCTTTCCCTGTCTATTATCCCTGATATTTATAGGGGAATTTCCTGGACAGGTTTGAGTAACCGCGTGAATAAATAAGGTATACATTTAATACAGATTATTCCCATTTTCATTGGGATATGATTTGATTACATAATAGAATATACCCCTACTGTCTCGGATAATAAATGATAGATATGCAATACAGCCTGGACATTAATGAGCGTATAAGGAGCCTCCGAATCTCTTGGGATCCTTCAATTATGCGTTCTAACCAGGTTTCTACGACCTGAATATCTTACTCGAGCTGGTGTTCAAAGACTATTTGAACCTTAATTCGCATTAAGCACAGAGTGCCCAAATGTAGATCTGGCCATTTTAGATCTCGAATTGGATTGTTATCCTAAGAGGCAGTCTGATAACAACCTATACGTCGTGTTGTCAGGTCCCAACTCAAGCTGCTCACATCATTGTTATGCAGAGGTTCTACTTGGTTGCTTTTCCATGTATTCATCTTCCAGTTGTACCCAAATTGAGTGACTAGACTCGTGCTAATTTTTAGGGTACAACAAGGCAGAACTCTCTCAGATGACGAAAGAATGACATTCCCCCTTGGGATCCATTTGTCAAAGTACACTGAAACATCATTTCCCACCCCACAGTCCATCTAGCTCCTTGTAACATTAATTATTTTCCTCAAATAACATTGTGCCATAAGAATGATCGCTAGATTTAGCTTTGGCATGAAGAAAGTTAGAGTTGGGAAAATAAAACCTTGTAAAACCCTCGTTGAGAGAGAGTGAGGGCTGTTGTAGATCCTCCAAGCTTGTTTAGCCAACATACTTTGGTTAAAAAAAAGATTATGAAAGCCAGGACCTCCATCATATTTATGCCAACAGAGTTGTTCCCAATTGCACCAGTGCATCTTCATTTTCTCATCATCCCCTCCCCACCAAAATCTGGCACATAGCCTATGGATTTCATTAACTAGAGAAACTGGGAGAATGAACAAATTCATAGAGTAAGTTGAGAAGCTTGAATAACACTCTTAAGCAAGACCTCCCATGGAGAAGAATTTTGACTTCTAACTAAAATTTGTTTTCCATACTCGATCTCTAATTCCTTGAAATAAGCTCTTCTTTTCTTTCCCCACGAAGCAAGGGAGACACAAGTATTTTTTGTGGTGCGGAACCACATTGATACCCAAGTGAGAAGCGAAACCATGCTAATAACTTTCTTGAACCACTCCTATTTTTTTTCTCCTAATCCTTTTTAACTAATTAATAAAATATTTATTTCAATGTACATATTTGTTATAAATTTACACAAATATTCATTATAATTATTTAATAAAAAAATCATATTTCTTCTTACACATACTTTAAACACATAAATTAAATAATAAATATTTAATATATTATAAATATAATTTTTTATATATATTTTAATTTTTTTACAAATATAAAAGTCAAACATATCATAATTTACTTAAAAACATTATGAGGTAAGTTTATTTTTTATTTTTAAAAAATATTATTTGTTCTTATTTTGTATTCATAGAATAAATATTAAATTTTGCAATTGATATTTTGTTAAAATGAAGATGTATAAAAAATTATTATTTTAATAAAGTATGGGTGTATAATGATTTTGTTTGTAAAATTTCTTTATAAAAGGGTCATTTTGTACCAAAAGAAAATTAGAAAGGGGTGTGAAATGTTTTCAATTTTTAAATTGTATAAGGAGTATAATAAAAAATAGTGACGCCGGAGAACAAAAATAGTGTATCAATAAAAGAATACTTAAAAAGCAATAGCTATGGTAATGTATGATTCTGCGGAATTGTTTGAATATTTTAAAAGGGAATATATTCATTTGTTACCCTGTGTTTTTGCAAAGTATCATTTTGGTACCCTCTGTTTTCAATAATACTCATATGGTACCCTGTATTTTAAAATCGTACATATTTGGTACCTTAAACTCAGATTTGATAGATAAAATTTTGTCAATATGATCAAACTGTCATCAGTTATATGTAATTATGTAATTAAATTTAAATTTGTAACTTACATAATTGACAGCAGTTTGATTAAATTGATGAAATTTTATCTATCAAATCTGAGTTTATGGTACCAAATATGTACGATTTTAAAATACAGGGTAACATATAAGCATTATTGAAAACAGAGGGTACCAAAATGATACTTTAAAAAAACATAGGGTACCAAATGAGTATATTCCGATTTTAAAAAGAAAATTAGGTAAGACTGGGTACTATTATGGTAATGGTATTGTTTAAATATTTTAGTACGAAATTAAGTGTAATATTTTATAAGTCATTTATGCAACATTTACTAAACTCTAATTGGAATCGGAATAAATCAATGAGAGAAATAAATGAGAATACAATATATTAGAACCAAAATCATTATTTTATTAAGTTATTTTTTGTTTATGGAATCGGAATACTAAGATTGACTAAATTGCCATTTAAAAAGATATCTTTTTATTTTTTTGCCATTTATTGGAAGATATAATTAAAAAAAAGTGAATAAAAAATATCCCTAAATATTTATAGTATGGGTGGTTTAAAAAAAGGTTATAATTACAAATTGTTGCACTTAAAGCTTAATCAAATTAATTAACTTTTAGATTTACTAAGTTTGATTAAATAATATTTTAAAGAAAAAAAATCATAATTATAGATATTGAAAAAAATAATGTTCATGGTTGTAGTGAACATATATATATTTTTTATTATTATTAATTGTTTAAGTGTTTAGTAAATTTAAATTAATTATTTGAGTGGTTAGGGTTAATTGTGTGAATTGAATTTTATTTGTTTATTTAAGTTATTTTTTGTAAATTTAATTATGAGCTTTGATTGAGTGCATGAGAGTGCATGGCTAGTAGTGATAGATTTGTATACTTGTGTGTGTGCATGTACATGGTATGCATGGTGAGCATGCAATAGACTACCATGCATTTTAGTTTCTTTTTTAGAAATTTAAAAGGAGAAATTTCTAGAACACTTGTGTTCACACAAGTGTAAATGGAAAATATTTTTCTATTTTATTTTATTTATTTTAGGGAAATTAACCATTTGGTACCCTGTGTTTTTTGAAAGTATCGTTTTGGTATGCTCTAATACAAATAATTCTCACTTGGTATCCACATATTTGAAAATCAATTAAAAATGGTACCTCCCAGTAGCATTTGGTCAACAGATTTTTCACAATGACCATATTGCCTTCCATATTTGATTTTAATTTATTTTTTTTATTTCCAAATGAATTAAATTTTATTTAAAAAAAAAAACTTAAATAAAAATTGTATCCTTATAAAATAAAGGGAATAAAAAACCTGGTTTAATTGTTACTCTTCGTGTGTCTCCATGTCGTAGGTCTGAATCCCTTTGCCTTCTTCTCCATGCCCTAGATCTGAATCGGTTTGCCTTCTTCACCATGTTCTAGGTCTGAATCTCTTTGCCTTCTTCTTCTCCATGGCATAGTTGTGAAGGTATGCTCTCTCCAATATTCTTCTCCATGCCCTAGATCTGAAGGTTGGTTTATTGTCTCAGTTCTTCTTCTGGCTCCATTGTTCTTCTATATTATGTCGATGATGGCTTCATACAATACCAACTCAGTTAGCAGCAATGGTGTAAGGTTTAAAAATAGAAAATGTGGGTGTGGAAGAAAATGTGTTTTGAAAATCAATGAGACAAAGAGAAATCCAAATAGACTTTTCTATCGAAATCCATATGGGGCAAAAGGATGTAACTACTTTGCTTGGTGGGACGAAGAACCTTGAAACGAAATAATGATGAAGGATATTGGGAGGAAGAAGAAACTTCAAGCCCATGGGAGTCAAAGATGGTTGAACTTGTACACATCTTAGAGAGAAAATTAGCCATTGGAAAGTTTCTGATAAAGAGTTTATGTGTGTTTTGTATGTTTATGATGGTTTTGATTATTTGTATAATCTGGAAGGTGTAATTGAGGCTATGGGTCCAAATTTGTTGCAATGTAATTTATGTTTCTAATTATCCAATGCAATTTATGTTTCTAATTATCCAATGTAATTATGTTTTGGTATATGAATTTGATTGAGTGAAAAAGTTACATTTTTTTTAAGCTTTGGAAACAAAATGTCGTATTCTAAAATTTGGTATAATATCAAAAGGATTTGCAAAATGAAATTCATTTATTGTCTCATCATAAGACCACAACCTAATATGAAGTCAATGTTTCAAAATAAACAAGAAAACTAGCATCCATAATTGTTTGTTAGTGGCTTCAATGCCAAAATTTTCTTTCAACTCATCCCTCATTTTTTGTAAACTCAAACCAGGTGTTCTAGCAAAACTCTTCAGAAGCTTCTTTGCAATCCAATCTGATGTTGCTACCCTATTCTTCACTACACCTTTGAATTTGTGCTCTGGATTATATGTTTTGATGATAAATTGTGTTTCATCAGGCGATAAGGAAGAATGGATCCTCCATGAGCATCTTTCTGCTCGACAAGTTGAAGTCACTCTGGTTCTAGCATGCTTTAGTTTTTGCAGCTCAAAACCTTCCTGAATAGCAAAATCTTTCAACACATCCCAAAAGTGCTTATGGTCCTTGAATTTTTTTCACAACCCAAGCACTATCTTCCCATTCTCGTAAATATCCTCAACCTCTGAACTGACATTTTAGAGTTTGGATCAACCTATTTTTTTTAACATCGTGCTCTCTTGCAACCAATGTGACCATCCTCATCACTATAATATAAGTCATCAAAGAAAGTCTCTCTGTCAACTTCATTGCAAACTATTTCAAAATCAGAGGTGTCTTCTTCTTTTATCGAACTATTAAGACTTCCTATTCTCCACTCCATGTCCAAGTCACCATCATCTGTTTCACTTGATAGATGCTCAATATTGGAATCAATAGGGTCATTTGAAATTTTAGAAGCCTTTCGGGTAGCATATTTGTGCCTCCTCATCCTACACCCTGTAGATGATGCACCTGATACAAATTATAACATGACAAAAGTTAATAAGATAGAACAAATAACAGCTTACAAGAATTATATTTCTAGTTTAATTAATGATTCAATAATACTAAATTACAATGTTCAAATTCCGGGTTGAAATTATTAGGTGTTTGAAATTTTGGTAATATATGGTCATTTGGGAATGCATCGGGTAACTCTTGGTCATTTCGAGATACGAGTAAGTCTTGGTCATTTCGAGATACGAGTAAGTCTTGGTCCTTTTGTTGGAATTCTAGAATTTCACTTCAGTATCTTCAAATTCTGGAATCCTCTGGTTGTCATTTTCATTAATTTCAGATACCTCAGGCTGGTTGAACTCATGTTGCATATTAGTATCTTCAAAATACGGCACTGCAGTTTCTGAATTTGGTTCACATGGTTGCTGAACTTGTGGCATGACATACTTTGCTTCAACGCGAACACCAACAAGTGGTTCTTGATGTGAGTTAGCAGTTACATCTTCAAATGGTGCAGCATGAGCTTCAAAATGAAATGATTTCGATATTGGCCAAACTCTCTTATGTGCACATGATTTCAGACAATGACCTATATGTCGAGGAGATTCAACCTCAGATGGTTTTGGTCGATCAAAAGCATCTGCCACTACACTTGACAAAGCTTTTGGAGTTCTTGTTGGACTTGGTGCTGGTGGTGGACCACTATCTTCATCAGATTCCACAATTTCAACAACATCACTAAGATTAGAAGCTTTTGGAAATACAACACTTACTGCCTTTACCTCTATCATATCAACATTTAGATAGATGGGTTTTTTCTCATCTTCATTGATAGAAAACATGAACATCAGTGACTCATCATCATGTACCTCCATCTCAATATGTCCCTCTCCAATCAGATCCATAATCTTAAAATTAATTGTTTTACCTTTGACATTGCTTATATCCCCAACAATGTATTCAATTAAGGCCTTTTGTAAATCCATCATGTTGTAATGTTCAGAATCAACACGAAGTGATTTCAATGCATGCCCATCGTGTAACACTTGCAAGGTAATCATGTTTCCCTACACCATTGCACAAGTAAAACTCCCACTCATTAGACCAAATAATTAAGAAAAGTTCAAAAGCCTAACATAAAATATCTTTCCAATAAAAAGATCAAAAAATAACAAGCTTAAACTTTGGACACAAAAAAATAAAACACATACAAACCCTAATATAAATCTCTAATAAAAACCCACAAAACAGCGACTCCAACTATAGATTGATACTAAAAATTGAAACCCATAAAAAAATTACAAAAGTAAGCAAATATAAATCCCCAATAAAACCCATAAAGAAGAAAAAAAATACATCTGACTAACCTTGTGAGCTGTACCAGAAGCAACAATGGCAGTCTCTACATGACTCTGCAATCTTCCCTTTGATCGTCTTCTTCGTTCAAGGTGAACCTCGTTTCTTCATCTTTTCACTTAGTCGCTTGACATATAAGTGAAGCCAAAATATATCTTTAACAACACCCAAGTCCCGCCTTTACATACTTAATTTTACAAAACAAATTTAATTCATTTAGAAATAACAAAAACAAATTAAAATAAAATATGGATGGCAATTTGGTCATTATCGAAAAATCTATTAACTAAATCCGAGCAGGAGGTACCATTTTTAACTAATTTTTCAATGTGAGGTACCAAATTAGAATTATTCATATTAAAGGGTACCAAAACAATACTTTGACAGAACACAAAGTAACAAATGGGCACCTACCATTTATTTTATTGATAAGAAATTTAAAAGAAAGAGGTAAGGGATTTGTGATTGGTTGACTTGAGTCATTTTGGGAAAGTGATAAATTGAGATTGGAGTGTGTGAGTTGGCCTTGTTTGGACGAGTATAGAGAGAGAAAGAGAGGGTGAGAGGGTCGGCCAAGGGATGAGGGTACGAGTGGCCTTAGTTTCCTTTTTAGTTTTGTTAACTTATCTCTTTGATTTTCACTTTTATCCCAAATTGATTTCAAGGCAAAGATAAAGGAAATTCAAAATTAGAACTTACCCTTTTTACCATTAGCATAGTGGTTAGTCTCTAGGGTTAATTTATAGAAAATATTGGAGCTTCAGAGCTCCAAAAGGGTGGCTGGCCAATTGCACTAGAGATGGAGAGAGAGAGAGCACGAAAAAGAGAGAGAGAGAGAGGAAGAGAGAAAGAAGGAGAAGAGGAATAGGTTCAAAATCCCTAGGTATGTATTGTTCTTATGTTGGTTATGAATCTCTAAGTCTAAACTTCTTCTTCTCAATTCTAAGATTTTTTTTTCTTTCTTTTCTTTTGTGGTGTGTTCGAATTCCCTAGGGTGCCAAGGTTGAATTTCTTTTATGTTCTTTAACACTATCAAGGAAGGTAATTGGAATTTCTAGCCTTTTGTTGTTTTGATGTTGTATATTTTGTTTGTGATTTGAAAATATTGTTTGTTGTCTTGAGAAAATATGTTTATAATGTATGCTGACGTTTTGATAATTTTAGTCTTGATAAGTATTTGTTCTAGTGTATGTTTAGCACTATTGCTATGATGAATATATGTATGGTGATGATATCTTGATTAGAAGCATTATTAGGTTTTTATTTAAGTAATGATATATTGTGGATGTATGTTTTGACCTAGCCATGATGTATGATTTTTTTTTTAATTTCTTTTGAATTTTGATGAACAAGCTTATTGATTAGGGAATGTGGTGTAAATTTGTAACGACCCAACTATTCTAGACTTTGGACCATTAATGACTATTGTACTAATCTTAAGAAAGCGTACATATGAAATAACCATAACTTTATTTAAAAACTGTAAAGTAAAGGCTAAATACATAAAAATTCATTTAGGATATGGGATCCCATTGTTTTGAAAACAAAACATAACTTAAATAAATTGGTTACAAAATTAAGTGTGGAAAAATAATACATAGAAATCATAACTAAAAGACTTAAAAACTTCATCCTCGAATCGAACGCGCAATCCACCGATTCCATCCTGCCTCAATACTCATCTTCAAGCTGCCAAGAATCTTTCCGCCGCCATAACTATTTTCCTACACATATAAACATAAAGGAATGAGCCTAATGCCCTGCAAGGAAAAATTACTAACCACATAAACACACACATAAAATCATATCATAACATATGCTAAAAACATATCATAACATATACTATATAAGACTTTACTAATAATGGCCATTATGACATGTGATAAACCATCTATGTCCCCTGTCTAATATTTGAGGTAGGTTAGATCACATGTAGTGTATGATAACCCATCTACGTCCCCTGTCTAATATTTGAGGTAGGGTAAATCATAACATAACATATAAAAACATAAACTTATCATAACATATTAAACATAACATAACATAAAAACATAACATATCATACAAACATACTTACCAACAAGAAATCTCAAGTTCGAAGAACTTAGATGCCTAACCAAGAATAGAGAAGATTGGGTTAGGAATTGAGTGGAGAAAAACTATAACAACTAATGAAACAATACAAAAAAGGAACTAAGAATAGGAATACCTTTGAAATTGCTATGACCGAACTACACCTCGAAACCGAAATACACTCTATGAACCTTACTTCCTAAGTGTCTAATAAGCTTAGAATGACAAAGCTTGTAACCCCAACCCAAGTGTTTATCACTCTATAGTCTCACTAGCACCTAGAAGGCTCTGATCAATGCTTGAAGAATGAATGAAAAGGCTTGGTGCTAGGTCTTATTTATAGAGTTTTAGAAATAAAAATCTTCTAATTATAATCCAAATTTAAATTTAAATTTAAAATAGAATCCTAAGGAATAAAAAATCTTCTAACTTTCTAAATCTCGTAACTCTAAACTAACCTACAGTAAAATCAACATATCTAGAGGTGTATGACTCCGATTTAGAATATCTTTATACCGTTAGAAAGATAATTAAATTATCTACAACTTTTTAGAAATACTATTTTTCAAAATTCATAACATAACTGGGTCAAAAATAGGTCTGAAGTTACAGTACCCTAAAGTTACGAAAAAAAATCTATTTAATTATCTAAATAACAACCTAATCCACAAATAAATAAAATTGTGAGTCTAAATATCTAAATAAATATCATGCTCCTAACAGATTCTGGTGAAGACTAAGTCTTATATTTCCCTTATTAAAATAATGATTCCTTAATAATCATGCATATGACAAATGTCATAATCCTATTGGCTCTATCTAAACCTTAGGTTATAATAATCATCATATTAATAACCAGCAATATTAATCAAACCTTATGTTATAATTAATATTCTTAAACTATAGGTTAAACTTATAAAATCCATAACTATTGCTAGGAGTTTCCAACTAAATCCCGGCTTGAACCAAAATCCATAGTAATAAACATACTATAACTACTACTAGCTATTACTATTACTACTATTATCTAACTAGCTAAGTAAAGTTCTTGGACACTACAAAATTGGCGCATGAGAAATATGATGTTATATTTTATGTATCATTAGAAAAGCATGCTAGGGTTGTGATGATGAATTTTTTGAGAAACAAAAATTGAAATTTCATGAATGGTCATGGTATAGGTTTCGGTCAAGGCATATTATAGGCCTAGGGTTCATTTATTTTATTTATGTATTCATTTATAAGCATGATGAGTTGATGTATTATTATTGTAAAAATGGAGCATGTTAGAATTCCTATTGCTATAAAATAGAAACATATTGAGTTTGAGGTTGATTATATGATAATGCCTTGTGTCTTAAGAATAGATGAAGGTGTATGTTTTAATTAGGAAGCATGATGTAGTTTGTATTTTTTTTTATGTTTGATAGTGTTTCTGGGCCAAGGCTTTATCTTTGGAGTTTATGTTTTTGAAATGATTTAATTCTTTGATGCATGCTAATTGTATTTTTGGAATGCATGAAAATATACGAACATGTTAGGTTAATGGTTAAAAATGAATATGATCATATTTAAATAAATTAATGCTTGGTGATTTTTTGTTTATATTTTATGATGATTTACAAATAAATTAAAAACAGAACAATTTATGTCTTAAAATTCATATTTTCAAACTAATATAAGTAAAATGTGAATTTCATACTTTAATCGTGTATTTTATTTAATAAAATATATTCAGATTTTTATTGTTTAAAAATCGAGAAAAATTATTTTTAAAGATGTCTAGAAATTAGTTTATTGAAAATATGAGTATTATTAGTCATTTGACCAAATTTTAGATATTATAAAATGATGCAAATTTTTTGATCTAGAAATCCTATTTTTTTTTTAAAAAGGTTAAATTATGTCACATTTTTAGTGGTATTATTTAATTAATTTTTTCAAATTAAAAGAGTACTTTTATGAAATTAATTATTTAATAAGAAATTATAATGTTGTCACATTTTATTGATATTAAATAATAAATGAGATTATTATTAGGTACAATTATAGTTAAAGAACTAGGTTAATTAAATAAAATTTTCTAATAAAATTTGTGAATGAGATTTTATGATTTAAAGAAGTAATATAGTAGTATTAATCAAGTTGGTAAATTATTTATGCTTGCTGAATTTTTACGAAATTGACAAGAAAATAAAGGAATAAAATTTACCAAATTCAAAGCGAGTTTTAAGAACCCTCCCATGTATGCATGTTACATGCAAGTTTATTTTTACATTATAATGTACGCCACTTAGTCAATTGCATTGTTCTTGTTTTGGAAAACAGTGAGGATTACTTAGTAGAATTGAGATTATTCTTTTATGATTTTATATGAAGTTGTTGTATGAATAAAATTGTGGTGCAACTTGTGCCACGTGTGCATGACCCATTCAGACATGGGGTATGTTTGTGAGATGTGTTAAGTTTTATTTGATATTAAGACGACTATTTGATTGAATTTTCTAGGCTCATTGTGAAAATCATCTCACATTGTGTAGCTTGGACTGGGGTAAGGAAGTTAGCTATAATTCTTATACTATTATGATGAACTGTATGCGATATCAGTTATGAGATAAGTTGCTATGTATGTATGTATTGTTTGAGTGTATTAAAAGCAATGTGTTATTAGCGTGTTGAAATGCGACACTACAAATGAGTTACTAAGGTATGACGTAACTCATCGGGCGGACGTGCAAAGAGGCCCACGAGGAGAGAATGAGTTTTATGCTTTACTTATATTAGATTAAAGTTTGAAATTCACCTTTTACTTAAGCTTAAATAAACTATAACTATTTTAGCAATATTGAGTTAAGTCAATCACTTATATAAGAAAAAAATACTAATGTTTTGATAAATCAATGTGAATGAATGATACTTTATTTATATTCTAAAGGTATAACACCCACAATGATTTGTAAACCATGAGGGACTATAGCACTTTTTTTTAACGGTTAATTGTTTCTTTAAATAAAAAATTAGAAAAAGAATAAATTAGAGCAAGGACTATTAAAGATTTTTTAAGTATTAATTAATTAATTCTTTAAATGAAAAAAATTAGAAGAAAAAAAAATTAGAGCAAATAGAATAAGAGGATGCCAACTCATCTCCTGAAAGCTGTCATTTAAATAAATATCTTATTTAAGAAAAAAAATACTAATGTTTGGACAAATTAATGTAAATAAAGAGTACTTTATTTATAGCCTAAATGTAGAACACTCATAATGGTTTGTAAATCATGTGGAACTATAGAAATGTTTTATAATTATTAATTAAATATTTTTTAAAAATAAATGTTAAATATAAAATTAGAAAAAACTATAAATTAAAGAAAATAGAAGAATAGAACAAGATGATGATTAAAGAAAATAGAAGAATAGAAGGAGATGCTGCCACATCATCTCCTCAAAGCCTTCATTTATATAAATATAAAGGTAAATACTATTTTGGACCCTGTGTTTTGCAAAAGTTACCGATCGGAAACTTTGTTTTGTTAAATAACAATTCAGACCCTGTGTTTTACTAAAATGGAACAAAAGAATACTTACACCCAATTTTGGTCAAAAAAATTTCAAATATAATTTTTCATTCTCAGCTCATCGACCACTTTCCTTGCTTCTCTGAACCCATCACATCACTAAAGACCCGATAATCGATCTTATAATTGATTTTTTTTTTACCAAAATTAGGTATAAGGTACTCTTTTGTTCCATTTTGCAAAATGCAGGGTCCGAATTATCATTTAACAAAACACAGGGGCCGATTGGTAACTTTTGTAAAACACAAGGTCCAAAATGGTATTTACCTTTATATTTATATAAATAAGAGCTTTGAGGAGATGATGTGGCAGCATCTCCATCTATTCTTCTATTTTCATTAATCATCATCTCCTTCTATTATTCTATTTTCTTTAATTTGTAGTTTTTTCTAATTTTATATTTAACATTTATTTTTAAAAAATATTTAATAAACAATTATAAAACATCTCTATAGTCCCACATGGTTTACAAACCATTATGAGTGTTATACATTTAGGCTATAAATAAAGTACTCTTCATTTACATTAATTTATCGAAACATTAGTATTTTTTTTCTTAAATAAAATATTTAATTAAATGAGAGCTTTGAGGAGATGAGTTGGCATCCTCTCATTCTATTTGCTCTAATTTTTGTTTTCTTCTAATTTTTTCATTTAAAGAATTAATTAATTAATACTTAAAAAATCTTTAATAGTCCTTGCTCTAATTTATTCTTTTTTCTATTTTTTTATATTAAAAAATAATTAACCGTTAGAAAAAAGCCTTATAGTCCCACGTGATTTACAAATCATTGTGGGTGTTATACTTTTAGAATATAAATAAAGTACCCTTCATTCACATTGATTTATCGAAACATTAATATTTTTTTTCTTATATAAGTGATTGACTTAACTCAATATTACTAAAATAATTATATATTTTTTTGAATTCATCAAATTTATATCTATATTTAATATATTATTTATATATTTAATTTTTGCTGTATACATTTTTTATAATTTAAATTTATAAATTTGTATTTTATATTGAATTTTTTTACATAATATATCTATATATAAATATATTTGATTTAGGGTAGAATATTAATCTAAAATAATAATATTATTATAAATATCTATACAAATTAATAATACTATCATTATTCTAGACATATATTTTCTTTTCTAGAGAAAAGAAGAAGAGATCTAAGTAGTTCGAAGAGCTATTGTGTTTCCTAGTAATTTAATAAACAAGAGAATGAGAACCATTCCCATGTAAGTAATTTTCATTCCATTCAAGTAAACATTATTGTCTTATTAAAATTAATTTTGATAAAAATATAAGTCAATAGAATATTTTGTATTTTTTTGGTAAAGCCCAAAAGTATAATTTAGTATTATTGAATCTACACGAGTGTAAATAAATATTTAAGCAAAACACAAAAAGATAAAGGGTGCTCCCTTATTTTTTTTCTCTCCATACCTCTTCTAAATAATTAACTCTTTTTTATATAAAAAAAATATAGATTTAAACAAATATCTTATGAGTTATTAATCAATAAAATTAGATTTCTTGACACACACCTTTAAACATATAAGTCTTGTTTGATTGGGGGGAAGGAAATGAATCAAATTTCATTCATTTTCTTTGTTTTGTTAGAATATAAAGTGTTGAAATGTCATTCAAATAGAAGGAAATGTCATTCCAATGCATAATTAAAAAATAGATTAAATAATTTTATTTATTAATTTTAAACATTATTCCATTTTATTTTCATTTCCTTATTTTTTTTCATTACTCCCAACCAACCAATAGTTCTAATTTTTTGTTGTACCACTTTTCCATAAATATCTAACTTTACTCAATTATTCTTTTCTTATATTATGGCAAGGGCCATTCTATTTGTACCCAAAAATATATATAGACATCCCATTAATAAAAAAAATTAATAATTTTTGACATTTTTTAATTATTATTTTTTTTGTCTATTTCAATAATTTTATTTTATATTGTTTTCATATATTTTATAAATAGTAATATATAATATTTTAGAAAAAAAAAACCCATACTTTAACAAGGTTTTATATATTTTTTGTTTTATTTATTTAATTTTAATATTTAAAATATAGATTATTTATATGTATTTTATAGAATATGAAAAAGAAAAAAAAATCTAAGAAAAATGAAAGCATAATTAAAAAACATTATAGATTAATTTTTAATAAAAATAGGGTGTCTTAATCAAATTTTGAGGTGCAAATATAATGCCCCTAATTGCAAACATTCTCCTCTTACTACAACTAATCTATAAAGAAATATCACTTTTTAGTTAGTGTGATAATTTTCATGAACAAAAGACAACCATTATAAACTTATTTGAACATATATACAGAATTCTAAAGAAACTACATTACCTTTACGACAAGATACACAATCTAAGACTGTGTTAATTTTATATAATCTATGTTATTCGTGTATAAATTAGGGTTTTAGTCTTTCCTTCATTTTATTTATAAAAAATTGCCAAGAAAAATGGGTAATTGTGTAATGTTTACCAATGTTAGGCTAACCCAATATTTGGTTGAATGAAAAGAAAAATAACGAGGGATAGCAAATAGAAGTGATAGAAAAAATATATTTTTCTCTTTTGTTGTTTGGTAGTGAGGAAAGATGAAAAATAATGATTGTTCACTATTAATTTAATAACAGAACTTAAAGAAAATAAAGAAGATTAACATCGATATTTTATGTGATTCAGGTTATAAAACAACACTAACCCACGAGTCTTTTGCATTAATGTTCTTGAAGCTTGTGATGGCAAGCTTCAATAGAGGTTTTCTCAGGCACCGTATCGAGTGCTCTGAGTATAAGAATTTGTGAACCCTTTTACAATGGTACCCTAGCCCTATTTATAGAGGCTAAGTGTCATTAATATCATTTATTACAAATATTCCATAATTATTTGGGGAGTTAATTGCTATTCAGTCCCTCCGAATGTTCTAATTAAGACTGTGGGCCCGTGCGTATCACATGGGGCCCGATTTGTAGCTTGCAACCCACCAACTTTACGAGAGACACACCTTTAACATTATCAGAATGCGGCTATACATTTTCCTGTATTAGGCAGCGTTATGGAAAATACCAATTGTCGAGTGTACGAGCTCGATGCCACTACTTGAGGCACCCAAAAAGTTGTTAGACGATCTTGTGGTGGCCCAAGGCTATAGTGACTAACACCTGGCGCTATTTCTAGGCCCGAGGACAAAACTCCTAGGCTTGGAGGACTATTGGGTCAAGAAGACAGGAGGACTGCTAGTGTGGTCCTTGGGACGTGGCCTCACTTAGAGACATCCACGCCAAAAAGGGGATCATGGCTTGCTGGGAGGAGATTACACTTCGAGAAGCTCTAGACGAGATCTATAGAGCTTTATTATCTCTCGAGAAGCCTAATTCCTTCTATAATTATTGCCACATGTCCAATGATGAAATCATGGACAACATTTGCCCCCCAAGTGTTCACTTGTCCTCAGATAGTGGAGACTTAGTTTGGGAGGAGTAATTTCAAAGGTCTTCGAGAGGTGACTCTTGGGCTCTTCATGACGTCATACTTGAAAATTGCAAAGCCACACGTTGACATCTCATTGCTGGGCCCATCAATTAGTGCAATTAATGAGGAGTCCATTCTACACCCAAGATGTCCAATTCGTACCCGAAGCATCCTTCGCCCTGCTTCCAAGGCTTCCTTTTACCATGCTAATGATCGCGATCAATGCCTTGATAATCATGACAGTTGGATCACGGTTGAGTGCCTACCCCACAAGTGATCATCGGTTAGGGTGGAATTTCTTCCATCTGAAGCTCTTCGAGTATAAAACTTGAGAACAACCTCTCACATACTCACTACTGACTTTGGCAATTTGAAATTCGAAAATACCGAAACATTTAAACTCTCCCAAAGTTTCATCACTCCCAATCCCCAAAAACCTTCACTAGTTCCTGCATTTCGGACGAGCTGGATGGCTGGAGGGAATCATCATTCTTTTGTTCAAATAGCAAGAAACACTTTCAAGTCTGCACACAGCACAACACCTACAAGCGCTTTATATCGAGTAAGTATTTTTGACCCGTTCTTGCTTTATGTTTTGGTTTATTGAGTGTGTAGTTGCATGCTTAGGGTTTTGATGTTTCTGGCATCTAGAGGTCTTTTTGACCTCTTTTTAGTTGCTTTGGGCTCCTTTTGTCATTTTAAATGGTCAAAATGGCCTCTTTCGCGCCTTATGAAATTTTTTGTGTTTCTGGACATTTGACCGAAATCTGGAAAATTTCCACAGTCCGACGAAGTTCATGAACCTTTGGCGGTGTTCTTCAGCACCAATACATTGGTTCCGAGGACACCCCAGTGCCTTAGAATTCATTCTCCTCCACTTCCCGAGCAGTAGTCTTAGGGGTTCTCGTTTTGGCCTATCTTTTTTCTGGTCAAGGTGCTGACTATTTGGTTTTGTTTCAGATGTCCGAAGAGCTACACCATCTCCACCAATAAGGATTCTGCTACTTTGACAGCAAAATATTGGAGATGGCCCAAGACGCAGGATGACTTCCTGAGAAGAGAAACCAAGTGGTCGCGGAGCAGGATACGGCCCTCGTGGCGGGAGGCTCCTTTGACTTGGCATCTCAGAGGAGGAGGCCAACATGGGTCCCCTGGTAGGGGACAACAAATACATCACCGGTGGCTTCAAGGTAGAGGAGTTCCCAAGTAAGCTGAGGCATCAGGGAGCTATTAACAAGATTATAAGCCATTTTGGAGTTGACACCTGGGACATTCTGGTGCGCTTGTCCCGAGAGAACAAGAGAACGAGAGGACGTATGAGAGCGCCCATGGCCTCGGAGCGTGGAGCGCTTCTCACCTCCAGGAGGGAAACGCACTACCACTCCATCAATACTATGTCGATTTCCTGAAGTTCGTCGGCATAGCCCCCTTCCAGCTATCCCTGAATGGATATCGGGTGCTAGCAGGGATCTTCTTTTAGTTCAGGAGGCAGAACTGGCTTGCCCCTTCTCTAGCAGAGATCTTGTATATATATAGCTTCCGAGCTTTCCAGAAGAAGTGGAACCATGACACGTACTATACTTTGAGGAAGTATTCGTACTCGGGCATGTCTTAGAAGGCCTCGTGTGCCAACTAGAGCCATGCGTGGGATTGCAAAGACCCCTTTCTCTAAACAAGTGGCTTTCCCATGTGGACCAATCCAACATTACTCCTGGACATCGAAGTGTTGGTAAGTTTCTCCTTGAGATATTTTTGTTTAGTTGTCCTCCTTTGTTGCTAGTAGTTAAGAGTCTTTTGCAGGTCCCTTTTGCCACACTCCTCACGTTGACGCCTAAAATGAGAGGTTTCAAAGAATGAAGGTCCTCCAGATGAAGAGACGAGTCTCGCCTTCCTCATCACGGAAGCTCATCTGCGCTAGTACAAGCTTCTCCAGGAGGGTCAGCACATAAGCTTCGTGAACCTGTCTAGCTTCTGCGACTCAAAGAAATCGTTGGTGGATGCCAAAATTTACACGGAGTATGTGGCAAAGCATACGTTCTTCCAGTATGAGCAAAGGATGTGTGAGGAGCACGTGGAGATTGTGCTCGCTGTCCAAGCCGCTATAGTGGCTCAAAAGGACGAGGAGCTCGAGGCGAAGTTCGAGGCAGGGATAGGATCTTCTTCTACACCTCAAGGTAACTCCTCCATAACCCTTTACCATGCTAAGCATGTAGGGGAGGGAGTTAGTCCCGACCACATATGGGTTTCACCATCACTCCTCAAGTATGGGTAGGTCTCAGAGTGTCAATGGACGGAGGAGAAGTTCCAAGACTTAATCGATGTCTTCCTTTGCCACCCGAAGAGAAGACTTCACTCCCGAGGATTTGTGCCTCTAGATGAGGTGTCGTCGATGCATGCAAGGTGGTTTTGTCAATACAAGACCAACACCACGCAAGAGACGGGCCGACTCTTATGAAAGTTTGCCCACTCCACTCTTCACCTAGAGGGGCCTTATAGCGGTGGGGCTTCTGAGGAGATTCTACGCACTTAGATCTTCTTGCATGCATTTCTATTTTCATTTTTTTATTATTATTTCTCTATTTTCCCTTCCGTCCGAGTGTTAACCTACTCCTTTCTTTTTTGTAGGCCACATGGGCTTGTTTGAAGTCATTCAAGAAAAACGTCAGAGGGTGTCGGGGAACTCTCAAATTGAAGTCCCGACGGCACTGGGAGCAGTGCCTCTGTTCCCGGCAGTTGTTCCGCAAGCACCAACAACTGTCCCCCCTAGCCCCGGTGGCCCCTGGGACAAGTAGCACCTGGGGAGGTCATTGACCTAGAGAGATCCCCTTCACACCATCAAGGGCCTTCTCGAAAGGGAAATGAGATCCCTTCCCCTGAGGTGCCTGACAGTCCTCCAACAAGGACACCTCACATCGTCATCTTCCCTGAGCACTACGATGGGGAAGAGTAGGAGAGGCATAAGAGAGTGGTTGAGTACTTCAATGCACAAATTGAAGAAGGGAACGAGGATTTCAAAGACCTGGTTGAGTATCTGCGTGAAGACAAATCGCAGACCTTGATACCACCTCCTAGTCACGAAGATCTGGAGCTTCTCCTTGTGGGGATGATCAGCAACCGAACAGCTCTGCTGGTGGCGGAACTTCTCCAAGGACTAGCGGGGTCCCTCTGTGAGATTTTTTTTGCAGCTACACTCAATGTGGCAGTGATAATGAGATATCACTCCTCACCGTTTGCCGCTACACCACTCTACGAGAGAATATCACTTGAACTTCCCAAATTTTCCTCTTTTAGCCAAGTTGTTTCTTGGAGCTAACTATTTTCGGTTGTGCATGCCGCGAAATTTTGTTAGAGGCCCATGGATGTTTTCATGATGAGATCCTTTGAACTCAAGAAGCTTAGGGAGATCTCGGTTCCCATTGAGGAGCACTCACAGCTCTAGAAGTCCATGGAGGATGAGAAGACTCCTGCCTTCGAACTGGAGACCCAACTGGAGATGGAGCAGTCCAAGCTGCAAACTTTCGAGGACACTTCCTCAAAGTTGTTGGAGGATGCAATGAGCCACACCCACGCCATGGAGGAAGCCGCCCGCAAGGTGCCGGAGGAACTTGAGGCTGTTCAGGAGGAGCTTCGCATCACCCACGAGGATTAATCCAAGAATTTTGCAGAGTCCACGAAAGCTTGAGAGGAGGTTGAGCAGAGGGCTTCACGAGCCAAGGAAGTTGCTAAGGAGATTGAGGACATGACGCTTCAAACTGAGGGCCTGAAGTTTGAAAATGAGGTGCTAACGAAGGAACTTGACGTGATGGGCGAGGACACCGTCTATGTTGCATGGCAAAGCAACAGGGAAATGGACCTAGCCTTCACGGGGGCTCCCAACATGAGGATGCTGCTCGAGGAACGTATTCAGGCAGACAAAGCTAAGGTATCCAAGGCACAAGAGGCCAAGATAATAGGCCGGACACCCGAGACTGATCCTATGATCGAGCTCGTGACAAAGGTTCCTCCGGGCGAGTAGGCCCTTGTATTTTTTTTTTAATTTTTAATTTCGATAGGCTAGCATGCCATTCACTTTTGTGGTACAAACAAGTTTATCGCTCGAGCCCCCGAGCACAATTGTAAATACTTTGCCCTTATTTCTTTGTGAATGGCTTTTGCTTGCACTATTCCTTTGCCTTCATTGCTTTATCACTCGACACATTTTTAGTGTTTAGTAATAGTGCAATTTGGTCTTACAAATTTGACAAGGTTTTATCTAATTCAACGTAACTTAATGCCACGAGAATTTTAAACTTTAGTCCGTCCACTACTAGTGGGCCTTAGTCTTCAAGACTTAGGTCTTAGTTTCCCTAGTTAGTTCAACTAGGGACTTGTGCTCGAGTTTTGGTGACTCGAGTCTCGTTGACTCATTTAGTATTATGACACTTTAATCACTTAGTGTTTCTTCCCATGCTCACGGTTCTTGGGAGTAACTTTTGTTCGCTATCGAGTGGGAGCACTCAATGTGTCCTTACACCCACGAGTTGTTGGGAATAGTGCCCTTAAAGAAATTGTAGTTGACAAGTGTTTTAAATGAAATAAATAATTGAATTATATATATAGACTATGTCTGATATTATATTGATAATATTAAGTAAATATCATAAAATTCTAAAGTTTGTCTATGTGGTCTTAATCTCATATTGGTATGAGGGGATTGAGATTAAGATAATAAACTTAAAACATTTCGTAGTAAAATAAAGTTATGAAATCTTTAGATTAATTACTGCTAGTACGATCCACTAGTATTATTAATACATGTGACCTAGATCCGGGTTACTAGTGTAGTAGGACACTTTACTGGAGGTACTTTGCATGTTGAGAGTATGTAGAACTAGACCATATGTTATTTGTTAATACTAGTTTAAACATCGTTTCATAGTATTAATCAAACACATAAAATGATGTTCGTATACACGATGATCTTAATCCTGAGGCTGCTATGAACTCCTATATATGTCATCTGATCCTTTGATTCATGCATTAAGATTTGTCAGAATGATCAGGCTAAGAATAATTGTTTTGGGGACTCAATGATGTATATGGCTGGGGAAGTAGTTTAACAGATATGGAATCTATACCTTCTTATAGATTGAATAATGGTTCTCTATTGGGTTAACTTTTGGAACTGAAAAGGATACGAGCGCTCACGTCGCAAACTTGTTGTGACACAACCTTCACTAGTAAAGTCAATGGTACTCTAGAAACAAGATATAGCTAAAAGGGTAAAACGGTAATTTTATTCCCTTTTAATTATGAACCATTAATATAGGATTAACGATGTATGTAATGATTATATCAATGGACACTTTATTCTTTAATAAAGTACTCAGTAAATATATGTCTGTAATTATCAAGAGTTCAATCTCATATATATAGTGTAGTAATCATGAGATTAGTAAATATGATTATTTAATCAAAGAGCTTTGATTAATAATGTAATATTTATTGGAGCTTGATATTATAGGTCCATAGGTCCTCAAGGTGGCTTTATCAATACCATATCAATGTAAGAGTTAATACAAGGGCATAACTACAATATGGGAATTTAAGAAGAATTTTATTCTTCGGGTCAAGTATGCAATTATATGATAATTGAGGTTGAATAATTAATTTGGAATTAATTATTCATTTTCGAAAATATATTTATTAATTTAAATATGTGAAATTTCGAAATTCATATATATAAATGAATAAATTAATTTTTGAAATTAATTATTTTATTTGAGTGGGAGAAAATAAAATTGGTAAGTCAAAATAGTTTTTTGATTTATTGAATTTTAAAAGATAATGATAATGATGATCATTAATTTGAATTTAAAATTTAAATCTTGACATATGGTTGTCATCTTTTCCTTAAAAAGATAAATAGATTATTTTGTGGAAGATTGATTTTAATTAAATAATTAAATAAAAGAAAAATGCAATATCCCTGAAAAGGATATTGCAATCCACGCATGACATAGTCCAAAGACTGGGCATGCGTGTATGACTACACTGATATTATATCAGTGTTGTTTTTATTTTATTTATTTAATTATTTAATAATTTAAAAATAGTTTTTTCAAATTTGGTAAGTTAGATATATACCTAAATCAAATCCTATCGTCATTATGATATTATTATTATATTACTATTATTATTAGGAACAATAAGTTAATATAAATCTCTATTAATAAGATATAGAAGAAGAAAAGAACACACACAACAATACAACATAGTACACAATTCAGAATAGTTATCAGAGTTTTTGTCATACAAAACTCTTTCTTCTTCTTCTTCTTCTTCTTCTTCTTTATTCTAGCCATTCTCAAACCATAATTCAAGTTCTCATGTGTTGAGAGATACTTGTGATTCCTAAAATACAAACCTATGTTCTCTATGTGCCCACACACATTTTGAAGTGTAGAGAACACTCTGAAAGATCGTGGTTTTAGTGCTCAAAGCTTTCGATAGGAAGATAAAAAAATATACAAAAGACTCAAGGACACTTGATAGGGTTCAAGAGATAATTGTTTATGTTCTTGAATTTTTTGTATTTATATGTTATATATAAATGTAGTGTATATTTATATATTTGTTGCATGATTAATAATATTGTATGTTAATGTTTCTGGATTGTTTTCTTGTTCATATAAACTGTTTATATGAGTGATGAAATTTTTTATTGCTGTTGTTCCTAAAACAATGAGCCCACGACGACAATTTCGTTGCGTGCTCTGAATGTTTTTTGTAGTGCACCAAATTTTTTTTTTAGATTATTTAAATTTTGTGATTTATTAGATTTAAATGTTAATTGTGATGAATTGTTTTATTTAAGTGTTGTTATTTTATTTGGTTGATTATTTGTTTTATTTGATTGTTTATTATTTTATTAAATTGTTAGAATTGTATGGTTAATTAATTTTAATAAGTGAATAATTGTGTAACATGTTATTTTACTATTAGTGTTACATTTTAATTAAGTGTGACAAATGAGGTAATTATGTGAGCTATGGTGGAATGCACTAAGGTGCATGATAGATAGTAATGCACCCTAGTGATGTAGTGTGTGCTAGTGCATGGTAGCATGGTGCACATGTGTAGATTTTTCTACACATTTTATACTTCCTTATTTTAGATTTTAATTGGGTTAATTTATTTATAAAAAAAAAAAAAAGAAAAGAAAAGGGAAGGAGAGTGTTGGGCGTGTGACCTAGTGGGAAAGGAAGGATTTCCTTAAAATGATAAAAATCAAAAATTGAAGACCATGATTATTTTGGGGATAGGCATGATCATTTTGTTCCTTTATATCTTTTTAAAATAAAGAGAAATTAAGAGAAAATAAATGGGAAATGGAAACTTACCTTATTGTGTTAGGGGAGACTTTATGGGAGGATCTTTGATAAAAGGGTTATGAAAGGAGAGAAGAGCCATTGCTCTTGTGTGTGGCTGCCGTGACCTAGAGAGAGAGAGAGAGAGAGTGGCGTGTAGAGAGAGAGAGAGAGAGAGAGAGGAAGAAAGAAAGAAAGGAAGAAGGAAGGAGAAGGTGAGGAGGAGCCCCTCCTAGAGTATGTCTTCTTGTTTTCTCTTTTGCATAATCTCTTTATTTGATAATATGATATTGATTTGTGTTATTTTTTTGTGTGTGTTTGGGTTCTTCCTTCTCCTCATGGTGGTTTTCCAATAAAAACCCTAGGCTTGAACAAGGGTGTGGAGTTTGGGTATTGATCTTTTGTGTTCTTGATTTTACAATCAAGAGAGGTAATGGCCTTTTCTTAGCCCTTATATTTGTTTTTGGTGGGTTGTCTATGAGGTTTTGTTAATAATGCTAATGGTTGATTTTGGTAGGATTGATGTATAGGATTTGGATATTGTGAGAGTATGATTTGTGTTAAAGGGTTGTGATGTTGATTTTGCTATGCATAAAAAAATTGTGATAATCTATGAGTGCATGTTGGTGATTTCGGCCTAGGTACACCCAAGGGTGTTCTTGATATGTTGTGTGATTTACAATATATTAGATCCATGTTTTAGGACCTATGTTATATGGGTAAGAGAATAAGTGGCAATCTTGATATCTTGATCATGAAATTTTGTTAGATGCATGTTATATTTTGAATGATTAAATTATAAGATGCATGAAAATAATGATAGAAACATGTTAGGTTAATATAAGGCATATGTGAATATGGTGCTTATAAATTACTATATGTTATTTTATTGATAGTGTTTTGTTGGTTTTCATGGAATTGCAACAAATGGTTTTTAAAAGGATTCATGTGAATATGTTAGTGATATTAGAATCATGCATATTATAAGAGTATAATGAGATTTTAAGCATGTATGATTTTATGTAATTTTTGAGACAAAAGTTGAGTTTTATAAAGAATTAAGCTTGCTGTTTTTTTTGTAAATAATTGGGTAAAAGTTGATAAAAAGATGAGTTGCATGCATAAATAATGTTCTTGATGAATATGTTAATTTTTATGAAATTAAAAGAGGATTTTAAGTCTCATGTTATGATATTTTACTCAATTAATTTCCTACAGAATTTTTATTGAATTTTGGGAAAATATGGGTTTATAAACTTGAATATGGTGATTTTTAATGATAATAATAGTTGCTGGAATTTTGTAATAAAATATGAAGTAAGTTTCACTAAAAATGAATTTTATTAATTTTTGGAATAAATTATTTTTCCTAAGTTATGGTAATATTGAAAAATGATATTTTTAATAGTATGAATGCATATTTTGATAAGTAATGATTTTTCATTTATTTTGATTAAGAAAAATATTTAGACTCTATTTATTTGTGATTTTTGAATAAAATAATTGGTGGCTGAAAGTTGTTTTAAAAAGGTTAACAGTTGTTATCAAATTATCACATATGGATTTTTGCTACTTAAAAACTAAGTCTTAAGTAATTTAAATCAAAATGTATTATTCCACACTTAAAATATATTTTTCACATCATTTTTGTAACACAATGATAAAATATATTTTTCTAAAGAAACATATTAAAATAGGTATTTTAATTAAATCCAAGCTTGTTGGGTAATTCTTGGTAAATTAATATTTATTTAATGAAAATGTCACATATTTTATTTTGAGCTAAAATAAAATAAATTTATAAAAATAAAATAAAGTTTTTGAGAAATTTAATCAACTTAGAAGTTTTAAGAAAAATAAAGCGTGTAATATGTCTATGAATTTTAAAATAATAAAAGAAATGTAGAATTATCGTTTTTGAAAACGTCTTTATTACGCAATGTTCCCACGTATGCATGTTACATGCAAATCAACTTTTACGTCCAAAATCATGATTATTATTCAACTATGAGATTTTTATAAAACAATCATGTTAGTAAAATGGGTAGAACGAGCATTATTCTTTTTGGCAATAATTGCATGTTTAATGTAACTGTTATCATGAGTGCATGGCCCATGCACACATGAGTTGTATGGAAGGGCAAAATAGTAATTTTATGAACCTAAGAAACGTTATTTTGATTATGATATAAGCTCGTTGAAAGATTGTGAAATTCTTAGCTTGGACCTGAGGTAAGGAAGTTAGATAGATTCTATGATTTTATGCTATGAATGGTAAGGTTGTTATATGAACGAACTGTTATGAAATTATGAATGCCATAATGTGATGATATGTTGAATGTGATATGTGTATGGATGTTAGATACATCAAACAGAATACGATGTTAGATACATCAAACAGATTTCGATGTCAGATACATCGAACGAGTTACTAAGGACATTGAGACGTGACTCCTAAGGCGGACGCGCCGAGGTTATTCAAGGACCAGTGATCTCCTGTTTACCTCATAGGGTGACATGGACAACTAGCGTTCCATGCTCATCATGTATGCTGTATGTTTGTGATATGATGATATGTCACATTTATGTTATGATATGATGATATGCTACTTTTATGTTATGATATGATAATATGTACGATTATGTTATGATATGATGAAATGTTACATTTATGTTATGATATGATGATATGTCATATTTATGTTATGATATGATGAAATGTTATGATTATGTTATGATATACCATGATGTTTTAGATGAACGTTAGTGTTTGGTTGTTTGTTGTTTTTCTTACTTGCTTATTTGCTTGTACTTCCTTACTGGGCTTTTAGCTCACCCCCCTTACTTTCCTTCCAGGTAGCAAATAGGTTTTCTCTATGGCACGCGTGGTGACGTGAGGAGTTCTTTCATCATGGGGTGTATGGCGGGGGGTAATCCTATGGACGATAAAACGATCAACGAAGAACGCCATTTAAATTATGTTTTGTTTTTAAGAGACTTTCCTAAATTATCAGCGGGGCTCTGTTATTTAAATTATTTGGTTTTCTTTGAACTTTGCATAAAAACCTATGTTTTATTTTAAACTTATGGCGCAAACTTGCATGATTTTAAATAAGTCCCCCTGAGACTTTAATAATGGATGGTATTCTTTTATAAATTATGTTATGCGAATGTTTTGTAAGTATTAGTCTAGGGCGTTCTTTACATTTTTCCAAGAATTGGTACCAGAGTAGGTCATTAATCTATACATATTATTAATTGCAAGGTGGGATTATATGCATTTATATATTATATGTGATATATGTTTGAATGGATGGATGTTCATTTTCATGATGATAGATTGTTAAGAGTTGTTTGTTATGGTGCTTTTGGGTTTAGGAATTATTCTTAAAATTTCTAGATGAAATATGTAAGACATCTTGGGGCATAGAAATTTTGTAATTTTTTTGTTTAAAAATTCTGGATAAAAATTATGTTGGAGCCCGAGCTTGAAACCCGAGCTGCTGTGTGCGCTCCAGCCGCATGCCCAGTCGTGCTACCCAGTGTGCGTGCACCCCAGCCCCTGCCGCGTGTGGCGTGCTACCCCTTTGGCACACCCACATGGGCCATTTTGAAAGTGAGCATGCCTTGGTGCTTGATCATTAGTCAAGTCTTGCACCAAGAAACCTCATGGGATAGGGTAGTGGCAGTTTTGTAATTAGGCATGTCTCTGAGACAAAAATCATATATGTTCCTGGGAAGACCTTATTTCCCTAGAAGGCTCCTTAGGGAGAGGTGACCTGGTGACTTAGGGAAGCACCATGGCCATCAGAAAATAGGGGCCAAAGCTGTGTACTCCCTTGCCCTATCAAGGCTATATATTAATTAAAAAATATTTATCCATACTTGCCCCTGTGTGCTTCCTTGTTGCCTATGTGTTACTTGTTTGTTATCTTCGTTGGGACATTGTGTGCCACTTGCCTTGTTGTGTGCTTTGTGTTGTGTGGACGTTCCTAGGAATGACTTGCTTTGTGCTTGCTCATACTTCGTTATTGCCCGTTGCATGTCCGAGATGTGTATGTGGCTAACCACTGAGTTTGTTTGCCTGTAGGTGTGTGTTGTAGGCTGACTTGCTAGCTTGAAGAGTCTGCAAGTGCCGCACGTTCTGTCTAGTTGGAGTACCCAAATAGTCAGCCCGTGACAGTTGGTATCAGAGCCAAGTTAGAAAGATCTTGGCAAAACACACTATGGTGAGAAACGCTCAGAGGATCGAAGCTCTTGAGAAGCGGTTGGGGGAACTATATGGCCTGGATGAAAGGGTCAGGGATCTTCCTCTACAAGTCATAACTCGAGATTGTCTGATACAAACAATCGCATAGCTGCGCTGGAAAAGGAAAATGATGTTCTCCTATCCAGAATAATTGCGTTGGAGAAAAGAAACACTCCAACAAGTACTTCTGTTTCCCCTCGGTGGGAGGAGAACATCGCGGCAATGGAGCGCATGCTGAAGGAACAAGAAGTTTCCATAAATGACACTACGGAAGACTGTAGGGAGGCAGTTGGCGTGCTCAGAGAAGAAATGGCTTAGCTAGCTGCCAAAGTAAACCTGACCATGCGAACGGTTGGGAATGCCCCTGCAACAGGGCTGATAGGTATGGAGTATGGCCGAGATAAAGTACCCGAGCCGAGGACCTATAGCGGGGCCAGAGACGCAAAATATTTGGAGAATTTCCTCTTCGACATGGAACATTATTTTAAAGCCGTGCGGGCTAATTCGGAAGACGAAAAGGTCACCATGGCTACCATGTACTTGTTTGAGGATGCCTAGGTGTGGTGGAGGACCAAGTATGATGACATAGAGAATGGCAGGTGCCTCACATCTTGGGCAGACCTGAAGAGAGAATTAAAGATGCAATTTCTGCCAGAAAATGTCGCTTACAGAGGTCGAAGCCAGTTGAGAGAGCTCAAACAAGTTGGGACAGTCCGAGAATATGTGAAGAGATTTTCGGGACTAATGCTCGATATAAAGGACATGTCTGAAGTAGACAGGCTCTTCTTCTTCCTTAAGGGATTGAAACCGTGGGCCAAACAAGAACCTCAAAGACAGCGTGTGTCTGATCTTGCCAGCGCTTAAGCTGCTACTGAACACTTAATAGATTACACTCCGGAGAGCAGCTTGCTGAAAAGGGCTACTCCTCCAACCAGCTCAAGTAGCACTGGGAGTAAGAAGTCTGGGAAGTCCTAGCAGGGCAAGAGTGGGGGAGAGAAGAGGACATCTGAGTATTCTTCCAGTGGGACGGATGCTGCTGCAGGGAGGAAGCCGCTAGCTTGTTGGCTTTGCAAAGGCCCACATAAGTCGGTAGTTTTCCCTTACAGGGGCAAGCTGAATGCCCTCATTGGCCAAGAAAAATAGGGCGAAGTAGAAGAGGAAGACGAAGAGTACGCGCACATGGGCGCTGTCCGCCTGTTGAATGCTCTCAAGAAACATGGCGAGAAATGGAAGAAGACCTTGGGGAAGGGGCTAACGTTCGTGGATGCCACTATTAATGGCAAGCCTGCCAAAAGCGTGATGATTGATACTGGCACGACCCACAACTTCATCTCTGAACTTGAAGCAAAGCGGCTGGGACTGAAGCTGGAGAAAGATATAGGCCGCATGAAAGCGGTCAACTCCAAGGCCTTGGCCACAACTGGCGTGGCTAAAGGGGTAAAAGTTAGAATCGACACGTGGGAGGGGCAGACTTACTTAGTGGTCGTCCATATGGATGACTTCGATGTAGTTTTGCGAATGGACTTTCCAACCGAGAAAGGTGCCATTCCAATTCCTGCCACTGGAAGCTTTCTCATAATGGGAGAGACTCCTTCAATGGTGCCTGCAAAGGTGAAACCACCCCCTGGTGTGAAGCTACTATCAGCTTTATAGTTCAAGGAGGGTGTGAAGAAGCAGGAGCTCACTTATGTAGCTGTACCCACCGTGTTCGAAGAAGTAGTGGAAGAGATTGTTCCACTAGAAATTAAGAGGGTCTTAAGGATGTATGGGGACGTAATTCTAGATAAACTCCCCAAAGCCTTGCCACCAAAGAGGAGGATTGATCACGAGACAGAGCTGGTGCCCGGAACGAAACCTCCAACAAAAGCGCCATACAGAATGGCACCCGTTGAGCTAGAAGAGTTGAGGAAACAACTAAAAGAGTTATTGGAGGCAGGCTTCATTAGACCGTTGAAGGCGCCATTTGGCGCCCCTGTGCTATTCCAGAAGAAGCACGATGGGAGCTTGAGACTGTGCATCGACTATAGGGCTCTCAAGAAGGTGACAGTTCGCAACACCTACCCCATCCCTCTGATCGCTGATTTGTTCGACCAGCTAAGTGGAGCCAAATACTTCATAAAGTTGGACTTGAGATTGGGCTACTATCAGGTGAGGATTGCAGATGGGGATGAACCAACGACAACGTGTGTTACTCGATATGGAGCATTTGAGTTTTGAGTAATTTCGTTTGGGTTGACAAATGCACCTGCTACTTTCTGTACATTGATGAACCAAGTATTCCATGAGTATCTACATAAGTTCGTGGTGGTGTACTTGGATGATATCGTGGTTTATAGCGCCACGATTGAAGAGCATCAAGAACACTTGACTCAAGTGTTTCAGAAGTTGAGAGAGAACCAGCTATATGTGAAGCGCGAGAAATGCTCGTTTGCACAGGAGAGCATCAAGTTCTTAGGCCACGTTGTGGAACGTGGCCGAATTCGTATGGATCTGGAGAAGGTGAGGGCGATTCAGGAATGGAAAGCCCCCACAAACGTGAAAGAACTCCACTCCTTCTTGGGCCTAGCCAACTACTATAGACTATTTGTGGACGACTACTCAAGAAGGGCGACACCCTTGACCGAGCTTCTGAAAAAGGGTGTGACTTGGGCATGGACTGATAGTGTGCTGAAGCATTCAGGAGTTTTAAGGAAGCCATGACGAAGGATCCTGTTCTTGCCTTGCCAACTATTAGCAAGCCCTTTGAAGTACAGACAGATGCCTCAGATTATGCTATGGGAGGGGTACTAGTACAAGAAGACCATTCAGTCGCATATGAGAGCCGCAAGCTGTCTGAAGCTGAGAGGAGGTATACTGCCAAGGAGAAGGAGCTCCTCGTAGTTATACATTTCTTGTGAGTGTTGAGGCATTACTTGCTGGGGTCAAAGTTTGTGGTGAATACAGATAATACAACTGTTAGTCATTTCCTTACTCAGCCGAAACTGACCCCTAAGCAGGCTCGATCGCAGGAGATCGTGGTGGAATTTGACTTCCGTTTTGAGCACAGAGCCAAAAGCTTGAACCAGGCAGCTAACGCCTTGAGTCGCAAAGTAGAATTGGCGACTCTAAAGATCTTGGCTAGTTTGTCAGCTAGCGTGGTGAACACTCCACTCAAGGAGCGAATCAAAGAAAACCTGGAGAAAGACCCGGTTGTTAGGACCATCCTGAAGCTCATAAAAGAAGGCAAGACTCGCCAGTTCTGGGTGGAGGATGATCTTCTGTGGGCTAAAGGGGGGCGCTTGTATGTTCCGAAAGCTGGAGATTTGCGGAGGACATTACTAAGCGAGTGTCATGACACCTTGTGGGCAGGTCATCCAGGGTGGCAGAGAACCCACGCACTCTTGAAGCAGGGGTACTACTGGCCACAAATGTGAGATGATGTAGTGGAGTACACCAAGACCTGTCTCGTCTGCCAGCAAGACAAGGTCGATAGGAACAAGACACCTGGGTTGTTGGAGCCCTTGCGAGTCCCAAGCCGACCATGGGAGAGTGTGTTGCTTGACTTTATCACTAGTCTTCCAAAGACAGGAGATTTAAGTGCGATCTTGGTGGTCGTGGACAGATTCTCGAAGTACGCAACATTCATCCCATTGTCGAAGTACTGTTAGGCAGAAGAGACAGCCAGACAATTTTTCAAGCATATTGTCAAATATTGGGGAGTGCCCCAGAACATTGTTAGTGACCGATATGGAAGATTCACTGGGACCTTTTGGTCCGAACTATTCAATCTCTTGGGGTCACAACTGAACATTTCCTCGAGCTACCATCCACAGATAGATGGGTAGACAGAAAGATTCAACGGGATGTTGGAGGAGTACTTGCGCCTTTTTGTCAATGCCAATCAGAAGAATTGGCCGCAACTATTCGATGTAGCTCAATTTTGCTTCAACTCTCAAAAGAGTTCTTCATCGAATAAGAGCCCTTTTAAAGTTGTTAATGGACAGCAACCACTGTTGCCTCACACAGTGGACGAATATCGCGGTCTGAACCCGCGAGCCTTTCACTTCACAAAAGATTGGAAGAAAATGACAGACATTGCCCGAGCTTATTTAGAAAAAGCATCAAGAAGAATGAAGAAGTGGGCAGATCAGAAGTGCAGACCACTGGAGTTCAAAGCAGGTGATTTAGTGTTAATCAAGTTGAGGCCTAAACAGATGAGATTCCAAGGGGACAAAGACACCAGACTCGTTCGCAAGTACGAGGGTTCGGTCTCAATCATCTCAAAAGTTGGTCTAACTTCCTACAAAGTCGACCTACCAGCTTGGATGAAGATACACCCGGTCCTTCACGTCAGCAACTTGAAGCCGTATCATGAAGATCCAGCAAATCCAGAGCGGAACCAGTCAACCAGAGGAGGAGTCATCGTTCAGTCAAGGAGCAAGCATCAACCTGAAGAAATCCTGGCGGAAAGGACGGTCACCACTGACCGTAAAAAGCATAAAGAGTATCTGGTAAAATGGAAGGGGTTCGCAGATGACGAGATCAGCTGGGAGAGGGTGGAAGACTTGAAGAAGCTCACACAGAAGATTGAAGATCTACAAGCTACTTTGTCGAGGACGCCGAAGGATTGAGTGGGGGAGAGTGTGGCGTGCTGCCCCTTTGGCACACCCACATGAGGCCATTTTGTAAGGGAGCATGCCTTGGTGCTTGATCATTAGTCAAGTCTTGCACCAAGAAACCTCATGGGATAGGGTAGTGGCAGTTTTGTAATTAGGCATATGTCTCCCAGACAAAAATCATATATGTTCCTGGGAAGACCTTATTTCCCTAGAAGGCTCCTTAGGGGGAGGTGACCTGGTGACTTAGGGAAGCACCATGGCCATCAGCAGATAGGGGCCAAAGCTGTGTACTCCCTTGCCTTATCAAGGCTATATATTAATATAACAATATTTATCCATACTTGCCCCTGTGTGCTTCCTTGTTGCCTATGTGTTACTTGTTTGTTATCTTCGTTGGGACATTGTGTGCCACTTGCCTTGTTGTGTGCTTTGTGTTGTGTGGACGTTCCTAGGAATGACTTGCTTTGTGCTTGCTCATACTTCGTTATTGCCCGTTGCATGTGCGAGATGTGTATGTGGCTATCCACTGAGTTTGTTTGCCTGTAGGTGTGTGTTGTAGGCTGACTTGCTAGCTTGAAGAGTCTGCAAGTGCCGCATGTTCCGTCTAGTTGGAGTACCCAAATAGCCGGCCCATGACACCGCGCACCTGTGCGCCCACCCAGCCGCGCCCAGCCACCGCACCCCTGCCGCGCCCTGCCCCATGCCCAGCCGAGCCCCTCACCGGACCACCCTCTACCGCTGCACCATGGTACACACCTAAGTTTTGTATTTTACAAAGCTTAATGTGTTGTTGCCATAATATTTTTTTAATTATTCATTTAATTAAAAAATTCAGAAATCAAATTAAAATGGTTTTAATTTGGAAATTTCTTTAATTAAAATAATGTTGATTATTTTCCTTAATTAAAAATGTTATAATTGTTATCTTCCATAATTAAAATTGTTTTAATTAAAATTATCTTGAATTTTAATTTATTAAAATTAAATTGTTTAATTTTATTTTTGAATTAAATTACCCAAATTCAAATTGAGCCTTAGAAACTTTTGGGTATTCAAAACCCAAAGTTTAATTATTTTAAAAGTTTGTTTAAAATAATTAAGAAGTTGTATAATTCAAAATGGATATGGAAAAGGGTGGCATTGGCTCAATAAGACTACATCTCAAGGTTCAAGATCAAAGTATTCTTAATCAAGCCTTATTTAGTCTAGGTTACATTTTCATGTATTGTTTGCAAGTGTTGTAATTTTTTCTAGAAATACCCAAAAGTTACCATACCCGCTTTTATTTACTTATTATAAATGTTTAAATGGGATTAAAATGTTTAATATTTTGTCATGCATTATAACATGCCATTCATATGCCCACACAATATGCAATTAGCATGCATTACATTCGTGTAGAAACATGCTATTTGAAACGTCCTATATTTTTTTTGTTATATGTCTATATTTGATAATTAATATAATATTAAATTTAGTCTTAATTAGTTAATATGGTAAATCAAAATTAAAGTTTTTTAATTTGTTGTTTTAATGAAAAATGCTTTATTAAAATAAAAAAAATGATATTCTCTTAGTTAAAGAAAAATTAGAATTAGAATTAAGGGCACAATTTTGTTTTGTTTTGCTTAATTGGATTAGTAATTAATAGATTATCATTTGGTAAAAATAATTAAATTTATTTTTACAACTAAATTAAAAAAATATTGATTTTATGAAAAACACATTTTTCTAAAATAGTGAGTGAGAGAGAGAGTTATGACAATAAGTCCCATGGTCTCCATTATTGGTTGAACGTCGAGAAGCATAAGAAGGGCCTCGTGTCGCCTCCGTTTGTGGCCTCCCTAAAGAGAGGCTTCCGAATATGTTTATTTTATCTCAAGGTTGACTTCTCTTATGAGAATATAATTAGTGGTGTATTTCAAGTTTGATTGACCCAAAGGCACACTCTTGAGTTAAGTCATTGATTGAAAATAATGGATTACTCTCCAGAGGTGTATCTAGGCTTTCGAGCACGACTAGTGCATCTTGACCAAACTAGCAGTAGTTCATAAGTCAAAAGAGAAAATGACGTTTTTAAGTTTTCACTTATGAAATTGAAATTTGTCTCAAAATTAATTTGGAGTTAGTTTGACCTACCCTAAGGCGGTCCATTAACTTTTCAAATTAATTTATTGTGTATAAGTATATATATATATATATTTTTATGTGTTTTTATATGTTGCATTCATGCATCATATTTACTTTTCCAAATAAAATATAATATTTATTATATGTTTTAATTCATTATATTTTATTTATTTATTTTGAACAACAATGGTTAATTCTCTTAATCCTGATCATGCACTTGAAACTTGAGAAATCAAACATACCTCATTGACAAACTCTTGGAAATGATTCCATTTAGTCTTAACCACATGAGAAGATGGTACGATGTGATTCACATTGTCTTCATAACATAAAACTTGTATGGAGTGATCTATGATCTACCACCAGAGGTTCCAAACTTTTCATCCAGTTTTGAGGAACATAAAAAATATGGTGAATGGATGAGATCGAATCACCTAGCACGTCAATGCATGTTATCGACCATACATGGCGACATTAAAGAAAGATATATGGTTATTGAAACTGCATACGAGATGTGGGCCATAATAAAGGATGATGCTATAGCACAAGCTCAATTTTTGAAATACGAGGTAAATTCGATTTACTCAAAAACTCTTCTTTAATATTTTTGAATGCTTTATTCAAAATTACGCCACTAATAATATTTTTCACATGTTCTTGGGTTCAGGGATGCATAAATCTTTAGAGAAAAAGAGAAGTTGCATTGAAACCAAAGCGAAGAGGAAATAATGAAGACAATTGAATAAAGAAAAGATTAGTTTAGAAATCTATTTTGTTTAGTTTAAAACAATTTAAATTTTTGTCATTTTGAAATAGTTGATTTTCATTATGAAAGAAATTAATAAGTTCTTTTTCTTTAAAGTAGTTCTAGAATTCTTTCTAGAAACTATGTTTTTAGATTTCTTTATTTGATGAATGAACAAGTTTAGTATTTCTTTTGAATAATAAATTAAGTTGTTATTTTTGAAATATACTTGTTCCACTTATTTCAACATTGGGTATAAATGATAATAATGAATTATTTATTATTGTGCAAATCATAGATTTAATCAGAGATCTTATTCCAACCATAATTAAGTGAAACATATATGTGAATTATTTTCGCGATTTGCTTGTAATTAATTAGACACATAAAACAAATAAAGACAGTCTTTATTGGAACCATTCAATGGTTCTCTTCCTGTTTATATAGTCTGTTAATTAAAGTTAACTAAAAGACCTTTCTATAATAAAGGCTCAAAAATCACATAATAGTTTAGCTAATGTTGAACCTTTTAATGTTCAAAGCTAAAAGAAATAATAAATAGTAAGTCAATATTGATTGACATTTATTTTAGATATGTTTAACTTTGATTGAATACAAAGATAATTTCTAGAAATTTTCATGCAACATTCAAAGTAAAGTCACTTAGAGACTTGTTTGATCTGATCAAAAGGAAGTCTAAACTCGAATTTGGAATTCAAGTAATTTGCATGTGAACTTGGAATTCAAACCCAACTCACATACAACTAGAATGCTAAGCATAATTAGTATTTTAGAAATGGAATTTAATAATATTAGTTAAGAATAAATAGATAATGAGTAATCATTATCATCTTTATTATTTCTATAATTCTAACACTTGTTATACTCTGTACATGTTTGATTGTACAATATCAAACACTTCGAAGTTGAGATTCACAAGTGGTTATGTGAATAAATTGAAATTTTTTCATTGAGTCATTAGTGAAACAGTTAATAATCATAAAAGACTACACAAGAGTTTGTATCTCTTTAATGCTACTTTAGTGAAGCGTGATTATTATAATCACTATATTTTCTAGTTAAGTTGTACTGGAAATAATGATTGCAAGTCAAGTAAGCAAGTTACTGATAATTAAGAATGATAAAACCAAAGAATATCCCAAATTTTGTAAAGCCTTGTTGTAGTGGGAGCGATAGTTAGTAGCTACTCCATTACAAATGTAAAGATAGTTAAATTTGAAAAAAAAAATCTAACTATACTTCATTTACATACTAGTATATGAATTGAAAAAGTTTTTACGGAAAACAATGGTTGAAACACCATGAATCTAGAAATGGAATTTGGAATTCTATATCATCTAGATTCTTGAATATCCAACTAAAGTTCATTGAACTTCAGTTTGAAACAGGATATTCAAGATAACGAGGAGAACAGAGGAAAGTACAGAATTTTCAATGTTAGGTTAATAACCTAAGACTATGGACAGAAAGAAGAATTTATTACTTGAATAAATATCTTCTACTGTAACCAAAATTAAATTTGTTTACATACTCTTATCCACTGCTTTATGCATGGATTATGAGATTAATTTAAATGGATGTCTAAGTAGTCTTTACTGAATGGCTGAAATGACAAAATCATTTGAAGATCTCGACTAGAAAGATTATGTTGTGATTCTTATTCTTAATATTGGCAACATTCTAATCATTGAGAATGATGTAGAGAAATCGTCAATAGAAAAGAAATGGTTAACTACACATTTCTAAATATTAGATTGAGAAAAGCCAAGAATGTTCTAAATATTCAATTCTATAGAGATTGAAAGAACAATCCTTAGGCACTGTCTGAAGTGACTTATATAAATAAGAAGCATAAATGCTTTAGTTTATAAAATCCATGAAAGGTTTTTTGCCTTCTTAGTAAGGAGAATGCATTATCTAAATAATAAATGTCCATTTATTCTTTTACTTGAAAAGAGGACATGAGACAGATATTCCTACAACTCAGTGATAGACTGTTTAATGTATCGAATGTTATGTTTTGACATTTGTTAAATGCTGGGAATAGTCAGCAGTTGTCAATCCATTATGGATTGAGTCATTGATTAATTATAAAGACTTATTTTTGAGTATCTTGAATGTATGTGCATTTAGGCAGAGACCTAAAATCCCAAATGATGAATTGATTTGAAATCTTCAAAGATTGATATCGAAATCAGCTTCCATAACTGTGGAGCAGACACATTAATCTAGAAATGTGTTAGGCATTTCAAATTTATTGTTTCACCACAAAAGCCAAAATATAACAGCTACGAGCAGTTGAGTAAGCTATTTGATTTAGTTGAGTTCTTTGTCATTTTGGAAAGAGTTTCAGACTAGAATAAACAACAAGTATCTCATTGGGAAAGCAATGGAGATACAACTATTCTAGAAGAACTAGAAATCATGAGAGGATAAAGCACATGAAATGAAGTATCATTTAATTCAAGACAGTTTTACATAATTCATGTAATAATCTTTGAAGATAACTTCAAAACAGTTTCTTACAAAACTGTTACAAAGACTTTGTTAGACAAAATCGGCCAGGAGAATATGATTGACATATTAAAAGAGATGCCTCAATTTGCTTTAGGGCAAGCGGGAGATTGTTAGAAATAGCTCCCTTAAAGAATTGTAGTTGACAAATATTTTAAATGAAATAAATAATTAAATTAAATTATATATAGACTATGTTCGATATTATATTGATAATATTAAGTAAATATCAAAAAATTCCAAAGTTTATCTATGTGGTCTTAATCTCATATTGGTATGAGAGGATCGAAATTAAGATAATAAACTTAAAACAGTTTGCAGTAAAATAAAGTTGTGGAATCTTTAGATCAATTACTGCTAGTAGTCCACTAGTATTATGAATACATGTGACCTAGATCCAGGTTAGTAGGACCCTTTAGTGGAGGTAGTTTGCATGCTGAGAGTATGTAGAACTTAACCAGATGTGTAACGTCCCAAATTTCCTAATAAGGCTTAGGGCCTTGATTAGGTGGCCAGGATGGCAAATTATGGAAATTAGGTGATTATATAATATATATGTGTATCAATATGTGATTATGTGAGTTATATTATAATATGACTTGATATGCATGTTTTGTTGTATTAAATATGCATGTGGGGCCATTTCTGCTTAATTGGATAATTGTTGTAATTTGGCTCATTTTGGGTATATTTGGCATATATGTGATATACATGTGTGAGAACACATTATTATGTGTATGTGTTTGGGTTACTTGGTATAAGACGATCCTAGGGAGCAAGCTAATGGGAAAGTCACAATGAAACTTATACCTAACTCAAAGTGAGTTAAGGGGGTATATTGGGTATTTAGCACATTACCGGGATATTGGGTAATGGGAATGATTATTTGATGATATATTGGGAGTCAATGAGATCAGGAGAGAATTATGGGAATTTTGATTATTTTACCCCAGGGGGCATTTTTGGGACCCTGAGCATTAGGACTTGCTTCAGGTTACTTAAGCTTGAAGTAACCTATAAGAAACATAAAAGAATGTTCAGTTCGTTCTCTCTCTCTCTCCCGTTACCTTTTTTTGACGCCGTTCACATTTTCGAAGGAAACTCGACTTTTAGGACTCGGATTCAAGCAATGATCGAGTCATAGCGATTCTAGGAAAGATTAGAAGCTTATTAGCCGAACGATTTAGTCGAGAAATGACTCAATCAGAGGTAATCCAAGTTTTAAGTTTTGACTATTCGAGTTTCTAAGCTTTGATTGAATTTTACATTTTGAGGAGTTTTTGATTTTATTAGGACTTGGGATTTAATGGTTTTGGGAAATTGGGATGTTTGGGAACTTTGTTTTTTGGGTTTGGTGATGTTTGGATAGGTTTTTGGAGGATTTTAAATGGGAAAAAACGTAGAAAATGCCTGGGTTCGAGGTTGGGTCGTGACCTTGTTCTAGGAAGTTGCGACCTTTGTGAACCCAGAACTAGGAGGATTCTGCCTGGGGGGCACACCATGACTCTAGAGGGAAAGTCGCGGCCCGCGCCCTGAAGCCCAGGCAGAGGGCTCTCTCTCAGGGAGGTGTGCCGCGACCCCCAGGGCCAAGTCGCGGCTCGCCTGTGCATTTTTGGCCTGGTTTAGTTTTTAGTCATGGGAACTTAACTCTAAGGGCTCTGGATCGATCCTACTACCCGGTTTGGTAGGATTCAACATCTTGGAGGCTGGGACTTGGTCCGGAAGTCTTTATTTACTCATTTTTGACGGGATTCTATAATATGGTTGTGACTAGGTGATCGCTAGGAGCTTGGAAACAAGATCGTGCTTGAGGGTCGTTTATTAGTAACTTGTGCTTGGACTAAAGGTAAGAAAACTGCACCCAGTATGTGATGCATGCGAATATGGTATGGCTTGACTGTGAAATATGGAATGAATTAGAACTTGAGTCTCTGTAAATGTGCATGATTATGATTATGCTTGTGATTATTGATGAAGCATGTTGAGTACTCTATATATAGATATTTGTTGCATCATGAGTGTGTGGTTGCATTGTTTACTTAAAGCACGCACTGACTTATTAGTCAGAAACGGCAATATTACTGAGCACTGGTCGCGAAGCTCTGACATATCAGTCATCAGCGACAATTTTGCTGAGTGTTGGTCGAAGAGCATTGACTTATCAGTCAAGAGCAGCAATAGTGCTGAGTGCTAGTCGTGCAGCTCTGACTTATCAGTCAGGAACGACAATGGTGCTGAGTGCTTGTCGTATGGAATTGACTTATGAGTCAAGAGTGGCAATAGCGCGGTGCAGTGGTCATATTGGTTAGGCTAACCAGAGGCGTCAAGTATGCTTATACCTGAGGTGACTTAATAGACACATATCCTAGCATTGGCTTATTAGTCAAGAGCGACCTTAGCAAGTTGAATGCTGGTCAGCGCCAAGTGGGCTTATATAGAGGATAGGGAAATGGGGCCCAGGGTGACTTATTAGTCCCACATCATAGCATTGACTTATTAGTCAAGATTGAAAATAGCGTTAAGCGCTGGTCGAAGGGCACTAACTTATTAGTCAAGGACGACATTAGCATAGTGAGTGTTGGTCGAAAGGCACAGACTTATTAGTCAAGTTTGACAATAACACACTGAATGCTAGTCGTAAGACATTGACTTATTAATCAAGCAAGGCATTTGCGCAAAAAGCGCTGGTCCTTATGATCTAGCCTAACCTGAAGTGCATCATATGCTTGATCGACCTATTGGTTGAAGAAAATCTAGCATCGAGTATGCTAGAACAGCTAGAAAGCTGGTTATACAAAGGACAGGGCAGTGGCCCAGGGAGACTTATTAGTCCCATGTTCTAGGGCGTCGAACCAAAATGGTTCCCTAATCATTTATTTATACTTGCCTGCATGCATTAATAAGGTTATTATTGCTAAGCATACCTATTATGATTTGATGGCATATTATTAACTGCTTATGAGCATGTTTAAGTTTTCTTGCTGAGCCTCGGCTCATGGGTGCTATGTGGTGCAAGTATAGGTAAAAGAAAGTTGGACCATCGTTGAGTTGGAGAGCTTAGGTAACGATGTGTACATATGTGGCTACTCGACCACCACGACCGAGGGTTTAAAGAGGAACTAAGGTTAAACCCTATTTTGCCGCTTAGGTCGGCTCGTTGTAACTCTTTTATTGTAATTATCCCTTTAAATATATTTTTGGGATCCCAATGTATACAGTAAACGTTTTAGTGAAGCATTTGTATCTTTGACCAAAAATTTTAACCCTAAATTGTTAATCACATTTAGTTACACGATTATGGCCAAATGATTCGTTTAGTGAGTTTAGCGCTATTTTAAATACACAGTGTAACAGTCCCTGGGTAGTGGGCATTACAACTTGGTATCAAAGTGAGCCAAGGTTAAAGGTTCCTGTAGAGAAGCTGGGCATGTACACTCGTCACTAGAGACAAGCTTCACTCAGGTTATGGTAACAATTTATGTGGTTATTTGTTTAACTGCTTGAATAGAGTGTAAATGCTTTACCTTCGCACCTTATTAGGGAGCATGAGATGTTGTTAGGGCTTAGCCCTTGACTATTGATATGATTATGTTATTACCTGATCATTGAATATATGAATGTGTTATTTGTATGCTAGAATTGGGAGCATGGTATGTATGTTGGAAGAGCAGGGGTTATGAATTGAGGCATGAATGTTGTGGTTGTGTTTTTAGCACCAAAATGGTATATGAATGTGGTGTTGTGTGATTGTTCCCGTGGGGAAGGCTTTTGAATGTGCTTATCATGCGTAATGGGTCAAGTTATTGACTACAGACTCAATCAGAGGTTACGTACCCAAGGTAGTTAATGAGACCCGGTGGTAGTTATACAGAGGCTAGGAATTACAGCCAAGCCCTGAGCTCTTCACCTACCCCTCCGAATTTGCAGCAGGTGTTTATAGATATGCAACTATGATTGCAGAGGAAAAAGAAAGAGATCATGTGTTTGAAGCAATAGCAGGTTCTGCCAGGGAACACCTCTTCCTTTGTTATGCCAGGAGTGGCACCGACATTGGCTCAGCCTAGGGTTGAGAACAAGTGGGAATTTCTGTGGGGAAGATTTCAAGAATATTACCCTCCAGTTTTTGAGGGAGGCCTAGATCCATTCAGAGCTGAGTAATGGATGGGCATGATTAGTTCCATCCTCGTGAGTATGGGGGTGGTAGGTCACGATAGGGTGATTTGTGCTACATATGTATTACGGGAAGATGCCCGAACATGGTGGGAAGTGGTATCCCAGACACGAGATACAACTGCGATGAACTGGAAAGAATTTAGGCAATTGTTTGATGAAAGATATTACTGTGATGCAGTCAAGACTGCTAAGACAAATGAGTTTATGAACTTGGTTCAAGGAAATGCAACAGTAACAGAGTATGTTAATAAATTCGATGGGTTGGCCAAGTTTGCTTTTGATATGTTACCCACGGATGTAGCTCAGAAAGAAAGTTTTATCCGGGGATTGAATCTCAGAATAGCTCAGGGCATTAGGGTCACCCCAGTACATGAAATCTTTACCTACACTCAGGTGGTAGGGAAGACTCTTGTTGTTGAGAGCACATGAAATGATATTGGGAAGGAGAGTGCCAGAGAGCGTAGAGCTCAAGCAGTGATACCTCTATTTATTGGATCGAGCAAGAACGAGGATTGGAAACCTTACCTGACATGAACTCGGTGTAAGAGGAACCAGTTGGGAGAATTTCAAACAAGGGTGTTTTGAATGTGGGATGTTTGGGCACCGTAAGAGGGATTGCCCAAGGCGAAGGATGGATGAGCCAAAAGGGGCAGATAGCTCGACTCCAGCTCGAGTGTTCGCTCTGACAAAGTCAGAATTTGAGACTGAGACTGGGGATGGTTCCTCAGTGGTGGCAGGTCAACTATTTAGTTCTAATTTTTGTATTATGTTAACTGATTTTGGTGCAATGTTGTTCTTTGCCTGTTGCATCTAGAAAGGCATAGACTTGATATGTAGATTACATGGTTATGGTGTGATGGGAATTTGATACTTTGTTGGTAATTTTAAGAGATGAGTTAGATTAGTGTGGGAAAGGACTCATCAGTTGACTTTAGAGAGTTGGTTATGAATGACTTCAATATGATCCTGGATATGGATTGGTTAGCCGAGTTTGGGACAATAATAGATTGTAAGGAAAATATGGTACTCTTGGGCTGGAAGATGAGAAACCCTTGTATTTGTTGGCACTGTGCATGGATCCCGTATACTTATGAAATCTGTAAATGGAGCTAGAGACCCATTGTAGGAGGATGTATAGGGCACTGTATTGAACGACTTCAACAGAGTTGTAGGAACTAAAGGTTTAGTGTTTGAGTAAGGCAGTATTCTTTAAGGTGGATCTTCGATCTGGTTATTACCAGCAGAAGATCAGGGAGAAGGATAAGTAGAAGACTATTTTTTTTATATCAGATATGGGCATTAGGAGTGCTAAGTTATGTCTTATGCATTTGATTAATGTCGAGTTGTTTGGATGGAGCGGATGAATAGGGTGTTCAAAGAATATTTGAATTAGATTGTGATCATCTTGATCGACGGTATTGTGATATACCCTCAGCCAGAGATTGGCGAAGGCTAAGGAACGCCTCAGAAGTCAGGAGTTTCCTTGGACGGGTAGGATATTAAAAGTTCTTTTTGGAAGAGTTCTGAGTCTTCTTACAGATCAGAACCAGTTTGTAGGTTATTATGACACCTCATTGACATGAAAGGGTGATTGTCTATGCATCATGATAGTTGAAGGATATGACTAGAACTGGAGCAGAGTTATTGGTGGGCTAGTTGGCTAACATTATGCTTTAGTTTACTCTTCTAGAGAGGGTCAAAGGAAAATAGTTGAGTGACCCACAGATGGAAATGATTAAGAGGAATGTCTTAGCTCGAATAACTAAGGGTTATGCAGTTTTATTCATTCGAGGTCATTATGGACCGGTATATTAAGTCCACTTGCTTTTTATCAGTAAGGGTGAATGATATAGTTGATAGTTATGCAGATCTCTGTGAGAGAGATAGTACGCCTTCATGGAATTCGAGGTCTATCTTATTAGATGAGGACCCTATATTTACTTCCAAGTTTTGGGGAAGGTTGCAGAAGGCGATGAGTATACAGTTGGAGTTCAGTACAACTTATTGTTAGGGTTTTATGCCCTAATTAAAACCCAATTTCTTTGTAATCTCATATGTTATCAATAAAAAAATTTATTTTTTGACTTTGTAACGCCTTGGATAACCAAGACTGTTACACTGTGTGTTTAAAATAGTGCAAGACTTGCTAATCAAGTCATTTGAATAAAGATGTGATCCTAAAGTCATAATCAAGTTAGGGTTAAAATAGTTTGGTCATAAACGGACAATTTTCATTAAAATAATTGTTTAGCACATGGGATCCCAAAAACAGGGTTTAAAGGAAAAATTTACAATCTTCCAAAAAAGTTATATACAATTAAAGGCCACTCTAATGGAAAAATACACGTTTTAGGTTTCTGTCCCTGTACTATCCCTCGACCGTGGCGGATGAGCAGCTAACAATGTACACCTCACCCCCAGAGCTCTCCAAATCATGGTTGATCCATCTTACCCTTGCCTTTACCTGCACCACATAGACCCCGTGAGCCAAGGCCCAGCAAGAAAACCATAATAGTATAGCAGACACATAATAAGTGATGACAATCCGTGAATCACAAGTCGATCATCCAGATATTCAACTAGCCATAAGCATCAAATTAACAATAGAAAACATATTTATATTCAACAGTTTATCACAATCATCATACAATATTCAGGGTCGATGCCCTTAGGCCGCACCCTCTGTTTAACCCACTAACTCTGGCTCGCTTAGGCCGAGTCCAATGTTTATCTAGCTGACCCCAACTCACAGTGGCCGAGCCGTGTCCTGTACGCAAATTATCAACCCTGGCACTCTTAGACCGTTCATTTCATGCTCACATGACATTATCACAGTTATACAACATATGTATTAAAATACAGGGAATCTCAGTCCCAACATAGCCACACAAGGGTGCAATTTTCTTACCTTTAATTCCGAACGGAGAAAATGAAATGGTTCCGAGCACAAACCTCAGCCCTAAGCCTTGGCGATAAACCTAGTCACAGTGTCCAATGGGTAATTGTTAACTTCCATTCCAAATAAATACTAAAGAGAGAGAAAATACCCTCCGGGACCTCAATTTCTACTAAACCAGGTAGTAGAAATTGTCCCGAGCGCCTAGGTTTGAATCCCCGAGGCTTAAAAATTCTAAGGCTAAAATCCCCAGGCGGGTCACGACTTGGCTTAGTGGGTTGCGACTTGCCCCCAAGTAAGAGAGCTAGTACCCAAGCCAAAGAGGAAGGCGGGTCACGACTTGGCTTAGTGAGTCACGGCGCGCCCCCAAGTTAGAGAGCATCCCAAGCCAAAATGGCGACATGCGCTGCGGCGCCCCCCCTTCGAGCCCAGAAAATTTGGTTTTTTCACATGCTTCTCCCAGCCAAGAACCTCAAGACCTTAATCCAGATTTTTACCTAAACAAACCTCCCCAATTCAACATTAAGCTAGCTACGAATTCAAGATTAGATCACACATTTTAGACACCAAAACCTTAGCAATTATACCAAAATCACTATACCAATTCATCAGCCATAATTCATCATTAAAGTACCCAAACCAACTGATCATAACATTCAAAACTAATCACCAAACTCACACCCATGCCAACCAAAAATCTTAACACAAACCCAACATAATTCAAAGATTAAAACTAGAGTTCTTACCTCCAATTGTAGCCCAGTTTCCCAGTAGTATCCTTGCACAAATTCAGCTTAATTCCTTAGCCTAACCCAGCCAGAAATCATCTTTTTTTCCCTTAGCTTTTCCTCCTGTGCTTTCCTTCAACTTCTAGCTCAATTTCCCCAGCCTAAGCTCCTTCAATTCTCCAAATTGCTTCAGTTCTTTCTAGAGAGAGCGAGGGAGAAACATGAGTGAGAGAGGGATGAGGGTGAGCTGAATGTTTTCAGTGGTTCTTCTAGCTAAGTCTAGAATCAAAGAGAATATATCATTAAATCCCTAAAAAGACTAATTTGTCCTCCCATATAATACTTAGCCCTTTAATTACTCTAAGGGTAAAATGGTCATTACCCCCAGTTCCCGCTAATGCCTCAAATGTTCCTAATATTTACCAATTAATCCCGTCATCCAATCAATTACCATTTATTTATTCAATATCTAATAATTCCCAAGATATTATCTAAATTCCTAGAAATACTCCCAAGTTTCCCACGAGCTGGGTATTAAATCCCGCTATGACTATTTCGCCAATCCGCTCACTAGGATCGTCTCGAGCAATATGCTGCAAATATATCGACATAATAATGTGGTCTCAACAATTTATCACATATAATCACATTTATGCCCACAACGGGCCAAAATTACAAATATTCCCTTATAAGCTAAAAAAGGGCCCACATGCATATCTAATACCCATAAACATGCATGTCACATAATCATATACTAATTTTAATCATGCATGCCACATAATCATGCATTAAATTATTAATTCACACATATACCAATTATGCCCTCCCGACACGCTAATCAAGGCCCTTAAGCCTTATTAGCAATTTTGGGTCGTTATAGACTTGGTCAATCACTTTGATCACATGTTTTATTTTCATGATTATTTGTTCAATATAAACTTCTATTAAATCCTGAGCATATAGCTAATCGTATTTACAGTGACGTAATCACAGTTGAAGATAAATATGATTATATGTTCAAAATAAGTTAGTCCTAAGATTAGTTAGTGCAGATGATTTACACTGACTTGCCAATCTATGATGTGTTTTACTTACACATCACAGTGTTATGTTCTTTCCAAAACATTAGCAAAGTAGATAAGATTAGATGTATTTGTTACATCAGACTAGAACGATAATGACAGTTGATAGGATAAGTACACATGCCATTATTATCTCTTCTAGTCATATCATATAATTGACCATAGGCCAATTCAATCTCAATTCTGAGTGGTTAGTATTCTAACTTATTGTATTATTTGAGTTCTTTGACTTGTTCATTACTAGCTTACCCTACAGACTAGCACATACTTACATCTTGGGAACTCGATAGTATAATTGAGTGGGAGTGTTAATCATTGATATGAACATCTATAGCTTCTAATGAAGAAGTGAAATGATGCTTTCCTTTTAGTTTGGTTCAAGGTGCTAAATGATAGAGATCTTATTTCAGTAATAAATATTAGTTTACTGAAATATCATTTACAAGGAAAAAAGTGTTTTAAGGATAAAATACAATGAGGGGTAAAATGGTATTTTAGTCCCATCTCATTGTAGACCATCTATAGAGGATTGAGTGACAATTATGGTTGTAACAATGGATAATTAATAACGTATCTATATGTCTTATAGAGCGTTCTATGAATTCAAGAGTGCAATTCTGAGTCTTTAGTGGAGTCACGAAGAATTAATAAGTTAGTAAATTTATTTGTTAGATTTATGATAACTTATTCGAGATTGATTTCATAGGCCCATGGTCCCCACTGTACCTTGGATAAAATCACTAGATAGTCTCAATTGATTGATTTAATTATCAATTAGAATTATCAAAGTTGACTAGGTCAATTTTGGATAGTTTCACAGAGTTATGTAATTTAGAGAAGAAAAGAGAAAATATGGTAGATTTATTAATTTAGATACCAATTTATCTTAATTAATAAATAAGTTTAAATCAAGGTTCAAATTATAAATAATTAATTTGATAAATGATTTAAATAATTATTTGATTAATTAAATCAATAGAAAATAATACAAACCTTGACTTTAAGTCCAACGAGCTTATAATCAAATGGGAAATTTCATTGGCCTAAAGCCCATGATAATTTCGACCTAGGGCTGTTAATTGGCCATTATTTTATTGATTTTTTAATTAAATAAATGACCTAATTGAGTATATAAAAGGAATGCTAAGAGAGAGTTGAAATCATAAGTTGAATCACAAGTTTCTGATAGGTTTTAAATTCTCTCTCTAAACATAAGTCATTTTCTAAGTATCATTGTTCTTTTCTCTTATTCTCTTTGTATCTATCTCATGTGTTGAAAATTGTCCATCCCAGTCTAGGTGATTCTAAGGATATTTTGGAAGACTGTGAAAAAATTGAAGATCAGTTCAGTTTCTTGGTAATACTCTGCTATAGAAATGATACAAGGGTTGGAGAAATTGAAGGAATGACTCTTTCTTTCCGCCGCGTATAATGTAAGTATTTTTATCATTATTTCTCTTTGGATTCAATTTTAGAAACATGTTCTAGGTTGTCTCATTAATTTGTTTGATATTAGATCTACATGAAAATAAATAAAGATCATGTATATGTTTTCCCAACAACTAGCATCAGAGCCTTTGGTAATCTTTATTTTCATGCATGAACATGTTAAAATTGAATTATTTGATCTGTTGAGTAATTGGATGGATTTCATGATTTTATGAAACATATTGAATTCTATCTAATTATTAGCAATTTTTAGGTTATTTTGTTGTGTTTTCTATGCCATTAAATTTTATATATGCTTTAGTTTGTATAAAACATGGTAAAAATTAATTAGAAAATGGTTTTGGTTTTTAAAAAAATTGCAAAATTTTTTTTTTTCGAAAAATTTGGCCTGGCTGCCCACACCCACGCGCACCACCGCGCGTCACCCATCCTGTGCGTGCGCGCCAGTGCACGCATTGCCCTGCCACTGCGCGCACCCGCGCGTGCACTTGCCACCGTGCGCGCACACACCCAACCCATTGCACACGTGAACAGTACCTGTCACGGGTACTATTCACCCAGTTTTTTTAAGTTAAAGAAACTAAAATTTTGAAATGGGTTATTTATAATTAAAGCCAAAAATATCAGATTTATTTTATCATTTAAAAATATTTTTTAAAATAAGATATTTTTGTTGTTTGAGATTTAAATTCAAATTTAAAAATAGACTAACAACTTAATTTCAAATATTTTAATATATTAAAATATTAGAATTAAGATATGAGATATTTAAGATATCTTCTTTTAAATACTTGTTATTTTTTTATTAAATCTTTATTTTAAAATATAAATATCTGTTTATTCTATAGTTTTTAATATTTAAATTATTTAAAATTTGAAATTTTGTTAGTTAGATATTTTCATGAATATTTGAATTTGTTTAACTGTTTTGAGATACTTTAGGGTTGTTATAACTATTAATATTTTATATTTTCTTAAATGTGTTATGCCCAAAATTTCGTTCAAACACGTGGAGAAATCATATAATAAACTTGGGCGGGGGGGGGGGGGGGGAATGTTATCCCCAAAATTTTGTTCAAAGACGTGGAAATCAAATGGACAAGTTGCAGGGCATGGTCAATAAACGACACATTGTGGATGCTCAACATTTCATGCTTGTAAAAGACCCAAAATACATGCTTAGGCCCATAAATGTCTAAACACATGATAGAGCCGTGATGACCCTCGGGCCATCGTCGTTTCGCATTTGCCTACTCTCGGCGCCCCCAGTGAGGCCACATCTCACGCAGGAGCGTCTTGAGAGGCCATTGCCTTGCGCCTCCTCTCAGTGCACCCCACCTTGCCTCGCCTAGATGAGAGCCCAAAGGGTCATGTCTGGGCGTGCGTCACATCCATTAGCTCCGCACACCAGCGTGCGTCGCCTCATACGCCCACCAACAGCCTCACACCTCTGTTCCTCAGAAGACAGCCTCACGGGACCTCAGTGTCTCGTGCCCCTGGCCCTCGGCAGATGGCTTCGCGAGACCTCAGCGTCTCGCGCCCTTGGCCCTCGGCAGATGGCCTCGTGAGACCTCAGCGTCTCGAGCCCCTGGCCTTCGGTAGATGGCCTCGCGAGCCCCCAGCACCTCGTGCCTTTGGCCCATGCACCAGTGCGCCACTGGCCCTCGGCAGCTGGCCTTGTGAGCCCCCAGAGTCTCGCGCCTCTGGACCGCGTACCAGCGTGCCACTGGCCCTCGGCAAGTGGCCTCGCGAGACCTCAACATCTCGTACCCCTGGCCCTCAGCAGATGGCCTCACGAGCCCCCAACGCCTCGCGCCCCTGGCCCTCGGCAGATGGCCTTGCAATCCTTCAGCGCCTCGTGCCCCTAGCCCTCGGCAGATGGTCTTGTGAGCCCTCAGTGTCTCGTGCCCCCAGCCTCTCGCGCCTCTGGCCCTCGGCAGATGGCCTTTCAAGGCCCCAGTGCCTCGCGCCCCTGGCCCTCGGCAGATGGCCTCACAAGCCCATAGCGTCTCGCGCCTCTGGCCCGCACACCAGCGCGTCACTGGCCCTCGGCAGGTGGCCTCGCGAGACCTCAACGTCTCGTGCCCCTAGCCCTCAGCAGATGGCCTCACGAGCCCTCAACGCCTCGCGCCCCTGGCCCTCGGCAGATGGCCTCGCAAGCCCCCAGTGCCTTGCGTCCCTAGACCTCGGCAGATGGCCTCACGAGCCCCTAGCGCCTCGCGCCCCTAGCCCTCTGCAGATGGCCTCACGAGCCCCCAGCGTCTCGCGCCTCTGGCCCGCACATCAACACGCAAATGGCCCTACGCATCAATGTGCCAATGTCACGCACGCGGCACACGATCTCACAAAGTGCTACTAGCTGCACCACGACCTTGCGAGACATCACGCCTTCACTCCAGGAGCCTCGTGCCGCCAGCCTCACCAAACAACTCCGGAACTCTGCCTCGCACGCGGTCCTTCTTCCCATGCCTTGTGGGAGTATATCTCCCATGATGACCCATACAAACTCCAACACTTAAAGGGTAAGAAAGCAGGATACATGATAACTATAAGTAAACCCACGAGTAACACAAAAGAGATTATACGGATATGAAGGATGTATAGGGGTACGACTTTTAATGCCCCAGGGAACTAACCCTAAAGACCACACCAGGCAAGCAGTTGTCGTACAAATGAGGTGCCTGTAATGGTCCTCACCATCCCATCTCTGACACTAGTGCTGGCCAAATAGTGGAGACATCCCCACATAATCCGACCGTGTACTGGAGTCGACACCACAACCCATGAGACCACTCTCCTGGCAGTGTACCTGTGTACCATCTGTTCCCCTAGACCACAATGTATCAGGGGCCATTACAGCCCGCTATAAAAGGAATCCCACTTCCACATGGAAGGGGGTTGGAAAAAACACTGTAGCACCATACCATAAGAAATACAAGTTCTTTTCACCATTTTCTTTATGCAAGTATTATCTAAGTTTCTGTTTAGATTTTTGAAGTTCTTCATTGGTAAGCTCTATACTTTGATTTTTATAATTTAACCTCGTTGATGAGTTCTCATCGTCAACAGTTTGGCGCCGTCTGTGGGAAGAATAGGTATCAAGCCACTGTTCTTCCGTCGATTCCGATAAGAAAAAGATGCCACGACATTCGAAACGATTGAGAGAGCCACGAGAGGTGGAGGTCCATCTTGATGGAGATCATCTAAAAGCCTCTATGAAGGATCCTCCTCCACCCGCAAATGTGGAGGCCTCAAAGGAGCCTAAGGTTCATGGAGATGAAAGGGAGGCCTCATCCCCGGCAGTCCCTCCTGAGGAGGATCTTCCAAGGCCAACGGCTGCCCCAGCAAGGGGTGCCGGTGAATCCCTGCCTCTAAGGTCACCGCAGGTGCCAAACTCCGGTCGGCAGGATCCAGGCCCATTGATGCGCAGGCCTGATGAGCACCCTCGGGTCCACTCCGTGAGCTCGAGTTCTAAGTCTCAATTCTACGAAGATGAGATACGGGAACTTCACCGTAAGAATCAAAGGCTAGAAACCACTCTGGAAACACATGCAAGAAGCGCTAAATGGCCTGTTGCAAGGGAGATCAAACGTAACACTCCCTAAGAAGAAAGAGAGAGGCCAAGAGGGGGTAGAAACTACCGTCCCAGTAAACGAAGGAAGGACCCGACTCTCCACTAGTAATACCCCACGAACGAAACAGCACGAAAGTCCTGGACCACCGAAGCGGCCCCGGGGGCCAGAGCTGAAGACCAACGCTGCCCCTCATAATGATGTCGAGGTCACTTCAAGGAGAACACCCTCAGATTTACGAGAGGAACTCAACAAAAAGAGGGTGGGTAAAAGGACCACGCCTCCAATGGCGCCTCGGGAAGGAAAAGGACAGGGGGATCCTAACCCATCCACGCTGAGAGACTCCTTGAACAAGAGGAGACAAGACCTGGACAAAAAAATGAGGAGCCTACGAAGAAAAATCATCACCACCTCTGGAGGACAAGCCTTCGAGGATGAGTACGACCATGAGTCGCCCTTCATCAAGGAGATCCAAGCCATCCGGCTTCCAGCCAACTTCAAGGAGCCCCATATGACCCCATATGAAGGAATCACAGATCCTAAATACCATCTGGATGCATTTAACGACCTGATGAAGTTAAGGGGGATTAGTAGCGGGGCCAGATGCCATTGCTTCGCTGTCACATTGAAAGGACCTGCGTACAAATGGTTCAAGAGACTTAGACCAAGGTCCATCAGATCTTGGCAATAGTTTTCCGATGAATTTCTCCAGCAACACCACGCCGTGCGAGACTACACGATGTCGGGCACCAGCCTCACCAATGTGAAGCAAGGAGAAAATGAAAGTCTAAAGAGCTACATTCACAGGTTCAATATGGAGGCGGCCAAAGTAGGGAGTTTGACCTGTAGAGAGATGAAAATGGCCATCATAGCCGGAGTACGCCCGGGAAGCAAGTTATGGGATAACATGCTCAAGAGGGAGGTCATAGACTTGGACGATTTCTACGAGCGGGCACAGAAATATATTTGAGTGGAAGATGGTCACGAAAGCCTCAAGGCCGGAAAAGGCCAGTCGCCACCAAAACCCTCAATCCGAGAAAGCCAAAGTGGTACAAAGAAGAAGAGGGTATATGAGGGAACGAGAGATGATCGACCCCGGAAGCATCAGCGCTCTAATGAGCGCAGACAGGGCCCCTACACCTTTTATACTGACCTCACCTATGCGAGAGAGCATATTTTTGTTACGAACAAAAATCAGGTCCTTTTCAGAAGGCCCTCGCTAATGAAAAAAGACTGGTCCAAAAGAGACCCCAGCAAATATTGTCAGTATCACAAAGATATCAACCACACCACCGTAGAATGCAACCATTTGAAGGTAGAATTGAGGAGCTTATCCGCAAGGGACATTTGAGCAGATATGTCTGCAGGGAGAACCAAACGCTTGAAGAAAGAGCATCCTTGTCGCGGGCGTGAGAGGTGGCCTCGAAAGTACAAGGAGAGGTTAGGACCATCTTTGGAGGGCTAGGATTCGGGGGTGAATCAAGGAAGGGACGAGATAAATATGCCAGGGAGGCCAGACGAAGTCCACCACCGTGGGTCTTAAGTCTGGAGAAATGCCCCCCGAAGAGTTTTAAGGGTGAAAATGACTCAATAACCATCACTGAGGAAGACGCACGGGGTGTACATTTCCCCCATAATGACCCCCTAGTGTTGACTGTCCAGCTTGCAAACATGAGGGTGCATCGGGTCTTAGTGGATAATGGAAGCTCTGTGGACATCTTATATCACCCAGCTCTGGAAAAGATGGGACTAAGCATCCGGCACCTAAAGCCTTGCAGTACCTCTTTGTATGGATTTACGAGAGAATCAATATAGCCCCTAGGGGCAATCGAGTTAGCCCTCACTATGGGAGAACAGCCCAGAAAAACCACCGTAATGACAAACTTTGTTGTGGTACATTGCGCCTCAGCATTCAATGCGGTATTAGGGAGACCTTCCCTAAGAGACTTGAAGGCGATAACTTCTCTATACCACTTAGCTATGAAATTCCCAACTCCCGAGGGAGTAGCATGCATGAAAGGAGAGCAGAAGGAAGCGAGGGAATGCTATAACTCATCCCTCTGCACGGCCACAAAGCCATCAACGCCTATGGCAATGGTTGTGCATGAAGGCATGAACCCGCACGAATTAGACCCACAAGTCACAGAAGAGGCCAGAGCTAAACCAGTAGAGCAGTTGGAGGAAGTAACAGTCATGAATGAGCAGTTGAGAAAGTTGAAGGTAGGATAAAACCTTATGGGTGACGTGAAAGAAAAGCTAGTAGAATTCTTGAAAGCCAACCTCGACGTAATCTCCTGGAGTCACGAGGATATGGTAGGAATAGACCCAGTGGTCATTTGACACCATCTGAACATCAATCCAAAGGCAAGACCGGTGAGGCAGAAAAGGAGAGCGTTGGACCCAGAAAGATACGCGGCCCTAAAAGAGGAAGTTGACAAGTTGAAAGCAAATGGGTTCATCCAGGAGGCATTTTAGCCACTATGGGTATCAAACCCAGTGTTAGTCCCAAAGCCCAACTGGAAATGGAGGACTTGTGTGGACTTTACTAACCTCAATAAGGTTTTCCCTAAGGACAGCTTCCGCTTCCTAGGATAGACCAGTTAGTAGACGCCACAGCCGGACACGAACTACTTAGCTTCATGGATACATATTCAGGGTACAACCAAATACCCATGAACCTGGCTGATGAAGAGCACACTTCGTTCATAACAGACAATGGGCTGAATTGCTATAAAGTGATGCCCTTTGGCTTAAAAAACGCAGGTGCCACTTATCAATGGCTGGTGAACAAAATGTTTGCAAATCAAATAGGAAGGAACATGGAAGTATACATGGACGATATGTTGGTAAAATCAAAGAAGGCGAGAGAGCTCACCAACGATCTCATGGAAATGTTCGACACCCTTCAAAAGTTTAGAATGAAGCTGAATCCACTCAAATGCACCTTTGGAGTTTCGTCAGGAAAGTTCCTGGGTTTTATGGTGAATTCCCGAGGTATCGAGGCTAATCCTGAAAAAATCAAGGCCTTGCTGGAAATGAGCCCACCACGAAGCAAAAAGGAGGTGTAGTGCTTAACGGGGAGAGTAGCAGCCCTCATTAGGTTCATCTCCAGGTCTACTGAAAAATGCCTCCCTTTCTTCAACATCCTAAAAGGGAACAAAAAGTTTGCTTGGGATGATGAATGCCAAGGTACCTTCACCAAGCTAAAGGAACACCTTGGAAAACCACCCCTTTTGGCCAAGCCAGAAAAAGGGGAAAAGTTGTATTTGTATCTAGTTGTATCAGAGCATGCCATAAGCGCCGCCTTGATCAAGGGGGAAAAGAAGCACCAGCAGCCCGTGTACTATGTGAGCAAACGGTTAATAGACGTAGAAGCTCAGTACCCAGAATTAGAGAAGTTAGCATATGCCTTGATAGTGGCTTCTAAAAAGTTGAGGCTCTATTTTCATGCTCATGCTATTGAGGTGCTCACAAACACCCCCTGCGTCAAGTCTTGCACAAGCCGGAGACTTCGGGAAGGTTGTTAAAATGGTCGATTGAATTGAGTCAGTTCGACATCACTTACAACCCAAGGACCTCAATCAACGGGCAGGTACTTGTAGATTTTATAGTCGAGCTTGCATACCGACCCCAAGAGGAGGGAGAAATAGAAGAGGATGAACTGGCTCATGAAGAGGAAAAGCACCCTGAAGAATGGAGCCTTCATGTAGACGGGGCGTCTAACGAAGGGGGAGCCGGCGTTGGCATAGTGATGATGGGACCTGAAGGGCACAAGATGTATTGTGCCTTGAGATTTGGATTCGAAGCTTCCAATAATGAGGCAGAATATGAGGTGCTGTTGGTCGGCCTGCGGCTAGCTAAGGAGTTAAAGGTAACCCACTTGCATGTTGTTAGCGACTCACAGCTGGTAGTGTTTCAGGTGAAGGGTGAATACCAAGCTAGAGTTCCAAAAATGGCAGCATATCTTGCCAAGGCGAAGGGTTATTTGGATCAGTTCGAAAAATACACCATAGAACAGATCCCAAGGGAGCAGAACACCAATGCCGATGCACTCGTGAAACTCGCCTCCACACGAGACGAGGACATGCTTGAGTCCATACCGGTCGAATACCTCCCCAAGCCAAGCATAGCAGAAGAGAGAATCAATATGGTCAATAGCACTGAGGAGCCATGGTTTGCACCCATCATGAGGTACTTAAATGACGGGACCTTGCCTTTGGACAAAAAAGAGGCCCGTAAACTGACTTTCAAGGCTTCTCAATACACCCTAGTAGATGGAACCTTATATAAGAGAGGCTTCTCTACCCCGCTCTTGCGGTGCGTAGACAAGGAAGAGGCTTTAATAATTTTGCAAAAGATACACGAAGGAGAATGTGGAAATCATGCTGGGGATAGTCCATGGAAAAAAAGGCCATCCCCCAGGGGTATTATTGGCTAACCATGGAGAAGGATGCGAGTGACTTCGCGAGAAGGTGTGAGAAGTGCCAGAGACATGCGAATTACCCCTGACAGTCACCAAATGGGCTGGTGAGCATGACAAGTCTGTTGCCCTTCACTGTGTGGGGAATTGACTTGATTGGAGCACTGCCAACAGGAAGAGGAGGAGCTAAATACACGGTGGTAGCAATCGACTATTTCACTAAGTGGGTGGAAGCAGAGCCTTTACTCAACATAACGGCTAAGCAGATCACCACCTTTGTCAACAAGTATATTGTCTTTAGATTTAGAGTACCTTACAAGATTATCTTCGACAATGGAACGTAGTTTGAAGGAGGAATATTTGAGGAATACTACAAGGAAAAAGGAATCAAGAGGAGTTTCTCCACAGTAGTACATCCATAAGCCAATGGACAAGTAGAGACCATCAACAAGATCTTGAAAAGGAACATGAAAACAAAGTTGGAAAAGTTGAAAGGGGCTTGGGTCGAGGAACTCCCCAATGTACTCTGGGCCTACAGGACCACCCCTCGTTCCACCACTGGGGAGACACCTTTCGCCTTGACCTACGGCTGCAAGGCTGTCCTTTCGATAGAAATGAAGGTTAACTCCATCCGCACGCAAGCATATGATGACCAAGCTAACATCACAGCATTGGTCGGGAACTTGGACCTACTGGAAGCCAAGAGAGAAAGGGTACAACTGAGGTTAGCCACATATCAGCAACGAGCAACGAGGTACTATAACTTAAGGGTGCGAGAGAGAATGTTCAGGGTAGGAGACTTGGTACTGAGGAAAGTACTCTCCAACACGCGAGACTCGAGGGCGGGGGTACTAGGGGAAAACTGGGAAGGATCCTACCAGGTTGCTCAGTGCATACCACCAAACATCTACAAACTGGCCCGCATGGATAACACTGTTATACCTCGGGCATGGAATACGGAACACCTCAAGATATGCTACCAGTGAAACTTCTGCACCTAGTGCAAAGAAGACCTATGTTTAGTTTGTTCCTTGTTATGTTAACTTAGTGAGTAAGAATCAAAGAGGCTACCTCGGTAACTTCCCAATTAGATGTAACCCTTTCATGTATGTCATTGTAACCCGCATGCTATGAATGAAACTGTTTGCAACTTCACGTGTTATTCTTCTTCTATATAGCATCCGCCAAAGTGCCTGCTGAAATAAATTTCACCAAGCCCTTGGGGGGGGGGGGGGGTAGGACAGTAGGAAAAATATATAGCAAAGAAGAGGAACCTAAAAATGACCCCCTATCAGGAGGATCCTAAAAGGACCCCTGATATCAAAAGGATCCTAAATGGACCCCTCCTATCAGGAGGAACCTAAAAAGGACCCCCTATCAGGAGGATCCTAAAAGGCCCCCCTTATCAGGAGAATCCTAAAAGGACCCCTTATATAAGAAGGATCCTAAAAGGATCCCCTTATCATGAGGATCCTAAAAGGACCCCTTATATCAGTACCCTAAATGAGGCCCTTATATATATATAAATATAAAGAAGAAAAAGAAGGGAAAAGATAACAAAAATGAGGTTGTGGGGAATTGAACCCTTCACCTCTTGAAAGGAACAAGGATCCAAAAACCACTAAGCTGAAGAGGTAAGGTGTGAATAATAGGCTAGACATGAAGACCTATTTATATGAATACAAAAGGAGAGTCTACCAGAGCACCTAAAGGTCCTCTCCTAGACTGGGGGACAAGTGTGGATGCTCAAAATTCCATGCTTGTAAAAGACCCAAAATACATGCTTAGGCCCATGAACGTCTAAATACATGATTGAGTCGTGATCACCCTCGGGCCATCATCGTTTCGCGATTGCCTACTCTCAGCGCCCCCAGCGAGGTCACATGGGCATCTCGCGAGGCCCTTGCCTCGCGCCTCCTCTCGGTGCACCCCACCTTGCCTTGCCTAGATGAGGGCCCGAAGGGGCATGTCTGGGCGTGCATCACATCCATTAGCTTCACGCACCAGCGTGCGTCACCTCATACGCCCACCAACAGCCTCGCGCCCCTGGCCCTCAGACGACAGCCTCATGGGACCTCAGCGTCTCGCGCCCCTGGCCCTCTGCAGATGGCCTCACGAGACCTCAGCGCCTTGCGCCCCTGGCCCTCAGCAGATGGCCTCGCGAGACCTCAGTGTCTCGTGCCCCTGGCCACAATAGATGGCCTCGCGAGCCCCCAGCTCCTCGCGCCTCTGGCCCGCACACCAACACGCCACTGGCTCTCTTCAGATGATCTCGTGAGCCCCCAGCGTCTTGCACCTCTAGCCCGTGCACCAGCGCACCACTGGCCCTCGGCAGGTTGCCTCGTGATATCTCAACGTCTCGCACCCCAGGCCCTCAGCAGATGACCTCATGAGCCTCCACTCCTTGTGCTCCTGGCCCTCGGCAGATGGCCTCGCGAGCTCCCAGCGCCTCGCGCCCCTGGACCTCGGCAGATGGCCTCGTGAGCCCCCAGCGCATCATGCCCCTGGCCCTCGGCAGATGGCCTTGCGAGCCCCCAGCGTCTCGCGCCTTTGGCCCACGCATCAACGCGCCAATGCTCCCCCACCCCACACACCAGCGCGCCAATGTCGTGCGCGCATCCCACGACCTCACGAAGAGCCAATAGTTGCACCACGACCTTGCGAGACATCACGCCTTCACGCCAGGAGCCTCGTGCCGCCAGCCGCACCAAACAACTCCGCGACTCCATCTTGCACGCGGTCCTTCCTCCCGTGCCTTGTGGGAGTGTGTCTCCCATGATGACCCATACAATCTCCAACAACTAAATGGCAAGAAAGAAGGATACATGATAAGTATAAGTAAACCCACGAGTGACACAAAAAATATTATACGGATATGAAGGACGTACGGAGGTACGAATTTGAATGCCCCAGGGTACTGACCCTAAAGACCACACCAGACAAGTAGTGGTCGTGAAAATGAGGTGCCTATTGTGGTCCTCACCAGCCCATCTCTGACACTAGTGCTGGCCAAATAGTGGAGACATCCCCACGGAATCTGACCGTGTAATGGAGCCGACACCATAACCCCTGAGGCCACTCTCCTGGCAGTGTACCTGTGTACCATCTGGTCCCTTGGACCACAATGTATCAGGGGCCATTAGAGTCCGCTATAAAAGGAATCCCACTTCCACATGGAAGGGGGTTGGAAAAAACACTGTAGCACCATACCATAAGAAATACAAGTTCTTTACACCATTTTCTTTCTGCAAGTATTATCTAAGTTTCTGTTTAGATTTTTGAAGTTCTTCACTGATAAGCTCTATACTTTGATTTTTCTAATTTAACCTCGTTGACGAGTTCTCATCGTAAACACACATATTAGTCAATAAATGTGTTATTTAAAGAGGTGAAAAAGTTGAGAATTGAATTGAGGAGTTGTGATATTACTGGTCAGGAATAAGTTTAGCCGACCAGTGGTGTGCCATGCCTGACCAGCGGTGTGCCATGCCCGACCAGTGGTGTTCCATGCCCGAACATTGGTGTGCCTATGCCGACCAGAGGTGTGCTTTGCTTATGTCAAACAATGTGCTTGCCTATGCCAAACGGTGGTGTGTTTGGCGTTGTCTTGGCCGATCAGTTACTTCAGGGATGGATTTGGTTGGTCGACTAATCAGAATCTTAGATGTTACCAACTAAGTGACTCTTCAGTAAAGCCTGAGTAACAGGTTCAACCCGAATCATTCGCAACTACCGCAGGAATATATTAAGCATCCCGAAATAATAACTATATTGTTGTAATTTGAATTTGTTTATTATTCATTAATTAAAGTTGTTGAAACAACCTAGGACCCCGTCTAGGCAGGATATTTCTCATGTACGATCGACGAGCCTATAAATAAATGGCTCATGGCATCATTTGGGGGGATCGAATTTCGGGATATTGAAAAACACTCTCTATTTTGGAGATTTTGGGACCGTCATTTAGGGCATTCTGGGAGTACTTACTAAGAGTTTAGAGAGACAAACACTATATCTTTTTACTTACACTTGAGAAACTCAATTAACTAAGGGTCACCTGACCTTAAGTGTAGGCTACATATATCACAACTCCAAGTGGATTAGGCCATTAACAACAAAACGGGGCTAAACCACTATAAAATTATTTGTGTCATTATTTTCTATTCAAGGCTTACTGTCATTTTGACATCTACTTGTCGTTGGCCAAAATCGTGGTCAACATTTTTGGTGCTTTCATTGAGAGCCTGAATAGAAGAAATACACTATTATCCGACCAATATGGCGCCCAAGAATACCAGTATGGCGTCCAAAAAGCCAGGTACATCAAAAGAGCCTGCTAGATCAGAAGGTCCTGGACCTCAGAACCCTGAGACTGAGCCCAGGGTCTTTCTCGAGGAGACAACTCCAGAAGTCGAACTACTCCAGGAAGTAATAGGCACCTTCCAAGAGGAGATGATGCAATTCAATGCTCGGCAGGAGTCTTTCGATGAGGAGATTTCCAGGCAGAGAGTTGCGTTATAACAACAAAGGTGCAATATAGAGGCCAGAAGCGAAGAGATCAGACAATGACAGGAGGAAGTCGACCGAAGACATTGTGAAGCAGTACTTTCTCTAGAAGTGGCTACACAATTGGCCCAAGGTAATGCTAAAGCCGCAGACAAGTAGATGTCCAGGGAGCACGAAAGGACAACGCTAGTCAGTAGTCCCCTGCTGGAAGGACGGACTCTCGGGGACCTAACTGGAGTCAAAGAAATCAAACTGGTCGGGCAGATGATAGAATTCGCTATAGAACTGCATCAACAGAAAGGGAGAACTCAGAACCCCTTCCAGAGGTCACTGGTCGGAAACCTTCCGATCAGAGAGTTAAGCTCCTGGAGATAAAAAAACTCCTAGCTACAAAGATGGACATGGTCGAGACGAGGGGGACATTCATCAGACCGATCGGTCAAAGGCTTCCGTTCACTTTTTGAGATTTAAGAATTGGGTTATCCTCATGCGCATGGTCCTCGAAAGATAACCTCATGTCCACTCTCTTGTTACTTGGATTTTTTCAACGCTAGGGTTTGTTCCCCAGGTTTTTATCTTCGGGATGCTGTGACACTTGGCCTACTCCGCTCATAACAAGCTTAGTTTCCTAGGTCATTTTTAGTGCTACTCTCAGGGCATGTGGTCCTCGAGAGGTTACACTGAATGAAGTTCCCCCCCCCCCCCCCCAAGTGTGGATGATTTGGGGGGTCCGTTTGCCTACCGAAAGTTAGGAACCTGTAGCTGGTCCTCGGGACACAAGTCAAGTTCTCCGCCCATAGGTTACTTGGTTTTCAGCCTACTTACAACAACATTGACACTAGGCTTGATCTGCTCATGATAAGCTTAGCTTCCTAGGTCACGCTTGGAGAGCTGCTATCCTACGAGGAGACCCAGCTATGCCCCCAAGTGATCACAAACTAGTATGCATTCACTTGTCCAGGCCATCGAGCAGGTACACCTCAGGAAGAAAAATTACTAAATTAAAAGTTAAAATACAAGCAGTTTCTCCAAATTTCATCTATCGTGTTTTTCATACACGATTTCCATTTATTGTGCCCAGAGGCTACAAAATGACTACAAAACTTAGAAAATACATTGCTTATATCATTCGTAATACCGGCGTAGGTGCTCAGCATTCCAGGCATGGGGCACTAATTCCCCACCTAGTCGGGCCAGTTTGTATGTCCCTGGACACATGATTATCTCGACTTGTTACGAGTCCCCCCAATTGGGGCCCAATACTCCAACACCAGGATCTCGGGTTGCTAAGAAGACTCTTCGCAACACCAATTCTCCGACATCAAACTTCCTATCCTTCACTTTAGAGTTAAAATATCTGGCCACTTTTTGTTGGTAGAACGCTACTCGAAGTTGTACAGCTTCATGGAGCTCCTCCACAAGGTCCAGAGTCTCTCGGAGTAAAGCATGGTTTGTGGTCAGATCGTACATATCTCGTCAGTGCGTGGAAATTTCTGCCTCGATTGGGAGCATGGCTTCATATCTCTAGGCCATGGAGAATGGAGAGTGGCCAGTAGAAGTCCTAGCAGTGGTACGATAACTCCACAATGCCATAGGTAACTCCTCGGGCCAGGCACTTTTAACCCTTTCTAGCCTCTTCTTTAGGGTGGCTTTAAGCATCTTATTGACAGCTTCCATCTGTCTGTTTGCTTGCAGGTGGGCTCAAATTGTAGGTCGTTGTTGGAGATTATCTTTCTCGGGAGCCCGTAGTGGCAAACAATGTTCTTAATGATGAAGTCGAGCACCTTCTTCGAAGTGATTGTAGCGAGAGGTTTGGCTTCGACCAACTTCGTGAAGTAGTCGACCACCACAATAACGTACTTCACTCCCCTCTTTCCAGTGGGCAAGGACCCCATAAGGTCAATCCCTTAGACTATGAAGGGCCAAGGACTTGTCATCTGGGTGAGTTCATTTGGAGGAACTCGGGGTATGTTGACTTGTAACTTGTCACACTTCTTGGCATCGTCCATTACATCACTATTTATAGTGGGCTAGAAGTACCCATATCTTAAGATTTTTTTGGAAAGGCTCTGCCCCCAGCATGATCCCCACAAAAACCCTCATGTACTTCTCGAAGTATAAGGTTGGCTTCCTGCTTGGACACACAACGGAGAAGGGGCAATGAATATCCTTGCCTATACAACTTGTTGTCCATTATAATGTACAAGGACTTGGTAAAGCAACTTTTGAGCTGCTTTCTTATCCTGTGGTAACTCTCCAAAGACTAGGTACTTCACAATAGGCTTCATCCATCCTTCCTGAGGCTAGATTGCTTCTACCTCCTTAGGGGTTGAGATACTCAGAGCAACCAAGTAGTCAATTGGGACCACGTTGATCAACTTAGCGTCCTTGGTGGTATAATTATGTTCCCTTTGCACTTGTTAAATGGAAAACTTTTTGAAGCTATGTAGCATTTCCTAAGCCTTGGCTAAGTAAGCGACCATCTTTGTTCCCCAGGCCTGGTAATCTCCAAGACCTAATTCACTATGAGTTGAGAATCACTGAAGATCTCAAGGCCCTCGGCCTTGAGCTCTCCTTGAGCTCTAGGGCCACTCAGAGTCTACCAATGAGAGCCTCGTACTAAGCCTCGTTGTTTGAGGCGTCAAAACCAAACCTTAGTGCACTGTGAACCATGTGCCCTTCATGGGATACCAAGATTAGGCCCGCTCCTACTCCATTCTCATTGGAGGACCCATCTACATACAGCTTCCACATGGGCCAAACCACTGAGGCATTCCCGGGTCGCTCATGTGCTCGTATGAACTTGGCTATTGAATCCGCTAGTGCCTGTCCCTTGATGGCAGTCCTTGGGTGATAAGTGATGTCAAACTGACTTAATTCGATGGCCCACTTGAGGAGTCTCCCTGAGGACTCCGGCTTCTAGAGGACGCGTCGTAAGGGTTGGTTAGCGAGGACCTTGATGGGATATGCTTGGAATTAATGCCTTAGCTTCCGAGAAACAACCATTAAACAAAAAGTTAGCTTCTCCATGAGTGGATATCTGGATTATTCCCCGAGAAGTCTCTTACTTACGCAGTACATCGAGTGCTGGACGCAGCCTTCCTTGCATACTAGGGCGGCACTGATGGCATGCTCCATCTATAGGATTGGACAGGATATGAGCCTTAAATTGCTGGAATGCCTACTGGCATTCCTCCGTCCACTCGATTCTTTGACCTCCTAAGAGGATGTTGAAGAATGGGATACACTATCAGTTTCCTTGGAGAAAAAGTGACTCAATGCTGCTATTCTCCAGGTGAGGCTTTGTACGTCATTATGCTTTTGGGGGGATGAAATTTCCATCAAGGCTTTGATCTTCTCGGGATTTTCCTCTATTCCACGTGTGCTAACTATGAAACCCCCGGAGGTAACTCCAAAAGTGCACTTATGGGGATTCAACTTCATCCCGAATCTGTGGAGGACAGAGAACACTTCTGCCAGATCTCTCATGTGGTCGACGAATGTTCTAGATTTTACCAGCATGTCGTCTACGTAAACCTCCATGTTCTAACCCAGCTGGTTCTTGAACATCCATTTTACCAATCCTTGATAGGTGGCACCAACATTCTTAAGCCTGAAGGGAATCTCTTTGTAGCAATATACCCCTTTGTCGGTCCGAAAGCAGGTGTGTTCTTAATCCACAACAAAATCTGATTATATCTAGAGTACGCATCCATAAAGGACAATAGCTTGTGCCCGGAGGTAGCATTGACCATCTGATCGATCTTGGGAAAAGGAAACAGTCCTTTGGGCATGCTTTATTGAGTCAAAGAAATCTATACAGGTCCTCCAAGTGTCGTTTGGCTTGGACACCAGGACCGGGTTAGACAACCACCTCATGTACTGAGCTTCTCGGATGAACCTCTTTGCGAGGAGCTTATCCACCTCCGCCTTTAAAGCTAGTGCTCGGGTCAATGCCTGTCATGTCAGAGTGAGACCAGCCAAAGACGTCTTGATTGTCTTTGAGAAAGCTCATTAAGGCAATTTGAACATCTGCCTTGAGATCTTTCCCGGCCTTTTTTTTCTCTCTGGGACAATGGAGTCAAGGATCACTTCTTCTGTCTCTTCCATGGGCTCGAAAGACCTCTCTTCCTGAACTCTGGGGTCCAACTCATTGGACTCCTTTTCCACCTGAACAGCCTGGACCTCCATCTCCTTGGGAGGAGGCTGTTCGAGAACTGTTGCCTTAATTACCATTACTGGGTGCTTGAGGGACACATTATAGCGCTACCTGACCTCCTTTTGGTCTCCACGGACTGTGCCAATTCCTTCCTTAGTAGAGAGCTTCATGCACATGTGGCGTATGGAGGTGACAACTCCAAATTCTTCTAAGGCCGGACGCCCCAGGATGGCATTGTACACAGAGGAGCAGTCCACGACCACAGAGATGCAGTACTTGAAGGTTTGGCGAGGTACTTCTCCAAGCGTCACTTGTAGTTAAATTTTCCCCATCGGAATGAAACCATCTCCCAAGAACTCGTAAAGAGTGGAGGTGCAAGGAAACCGGTAACTAGTGGCCAACCCAATCTTCTCGTAGGTTGGCTTGAACAGGATGTTCACTAAACTCTCGTTGTCCACTAGGATTCAAGCCACCATCTTGTTGGAAATCTTCCTCTCGACCACCAAAGGACCGTGGTGGAGGAAAATGTACCCTTCGAGCATTGTCCATGGAGAAAATGATGAATTGGTCACTCATTTGGGGAATCTATGCTAGTAACTAGGTTAGCGCTAGCACTTCATCTTCATGGTTTAGGGCCCAGGCATATCGATTATGCGAGCCCCTCGATGTGCTCCCAGGTGGGGTCCTCCAGAGATAGTCCCTAATCTCCCGTTCACTGGGGGAGGTTCATGGGCCATCTTGTGCTAGGGGGTCATGGGCACTTGGACCAGGAGTTGCGAAACCACCTCCCGATTATCCACCAGGTCTGTGTACTCGGAGTATTGTGGAGCCTACTTCTCGCCGGAAACTGCTCTAGTTCTCTTGGGCTTCTTTCCCTTGCCTTTTCCCCCACATTTGCTCCCATTGGGGGTCTCCTTGGATGTTGCAGGCTGGGCCGGAGCCTTAGTTATAGTGCTTAATGCAGGCTGAAAAGCATTGTATCTAGTGGGAGCAGCTCCATAGCCTGTTGGGGCAACACCAAAATCAACATTCACCATGTTGTTGAAACTAGCTGGTTGAACAATAGGGTTGAACAGTGGAGCGCTCATAACACTCATTTAGGTTGGAGTGTATGGCGAGTACTGGGTTCCCAGAGCCACGAAATTTTGGAACAACGAAGCAGGGAAATAGACTACTACTCCGAACACTCCAATCTGAGCCACCTCCTAGTTGATGTACTCTCGGGCTCGACGTATGAAGTCGTCAAGCCTGTGACATCCTTTTTGCTAGAGGACATCCCATAGTGGGGAACCTACTCGAATGTCAGCTTAGGGCCATTAGTTTTTCGCCATCATTGACTCTCTTGGTCCTGGCTGCTTCTTCCTTAAAGCGTTTGATGTAAGCTTTTAGAGTCTCAAGTGGTTCGTGCTTTCTGTTGGCCAAATAATTGGCCTAAAAATTCACCTTCTGTGAAGCTATGAATTGTCTTCAGAAGGAGGAGGAGAGTCAGTGCTTGGAGTGAATGGATCCATGCTTGTGCTTCACGAACCATTCATCTACTAATCCTGTCAAGGTCAACGGGAAAATGTGGCCTTTGGCGTCCTCGAAGATGCGGTGGACCGACATCAATCTATTTAACTTTGAGAGATGGTCGATGGGATCCATGCCTCCATTATACAAATCGATGTTTGCCATTTTGAAGCCTCGAAGTAGTGGAGCCTCCACAATGTATGGAGCACAAGGCTCTCCACCCTCTTCCTTAGAGTCTAAGTCATGACTTTGTCTCCAAGCCATCTTCAGCATTATCCTTTTCAAACTCTCCAATTCTCCATGGAGAGGGTCGTGACTTTTGTTGGCACTCTATGCCGGGTGTTCTCTCCTCGAGCAATAAGGTCATCTCGAAGGTCCGGTTGTTGTTTTCTCCCAGGATTGTCCTCGAGAGCTGTCCTGCCTTTATTGTGCTTGGTGGTGACCACTGTCTTTGGAGTATCCTACTTCTGTTCCCCCCTTGGAGTCAACATACGTGTTATTGACTAAGACACTAATTCTTTGTCCTCGGTTTATGGAGACATTTCGCCTGTTTGCCCCTTGGCCAGGGTTTTTGTGATGTTAGCGAGGTGCCGGAGGGACACCACCTTCAAGCCTAACGTGATCTATCACAGCGCGCCTAGGCGGAACGCCATGGGCTTTGCGAACGCTAGCAGCCTGGCGATGTCCTTAGGCTCCACAACCTAGGATATCATTGGCCCTGATGGTAGCTCGACATGGGGCTCTACTCGCAGCCCTTGGGCTGCCAGAGTAGCCCTCATGGCATTAACCATCTCCTGTAAGGCGGTGATACCCCCTCTTGGGATTCATGCTACTGGGAGGCTACCTGGCCACAGAGCTACACCACTTCTGGCGGATCCTCTGTGTCCATGGGCCGAGGATAGTGCTCCTCATAGAACCCATCGACTTTTCCTTCATAGTCAGCATTCATATCTTAATCCTCCTGGGCCATCTTTGGGAGGTTGTGTGGAGGTGGCCAGCTGGATTCTCCCCTCAACGCCAGTGGGAGGAGCCAAGTCGTCTGGGGTGTTTCTACGCGTGGTCACCATGACTATTTCTTCAAGCTTTCTCCAAGATCTCAATGAAAAACACCAAATTGTTGACTTCCTTTTTCGCTATCACATAGTAGTAGAACTTAAAGAAAATAAAGAAGACTAACACTGAGATTTTACGTGGTTCAGATTATAAAACAACCCTAGCCCACGAGTCTTTTGTATTAGTGTTCTTGAAGCTTGTGATGGCAAGCTTCAATGGAGATTTTCTCAAGCAGCGTATAGAGTGCTTAGAGTACAAGATTTTGTGAACTCTTTTACAATGGTACCAATTCGTAGATTGCAGCCCACAAACTTTACAGGAGACACACCTTTGACATTGTCAGAATGCGGCTGCACATTTTCTTGTGTCAGGCCCCGTTGTGGGAAATACCAATTGTTGAGTGTACCAACTTGACACCACTACTCGATGCACCCAAAAAGCTGTCAGACGATCTTGTGATGTCCCAAGGCTACAGTGACTGACACCTGGCGCACTCTCCAGGCCCGAGGACAAAACTCCTAAATGTGGAGGACTATTGGGTCAAGAAGACGGGAGGACCACTAGTGTGGTCCTCGGGACCTGGCCTCACTTGGAGACATCCACGCCAAAAAGGGGATCATGGCTTGCTGGGAGGAGATTACACTCTGAGAAGCTCTGGATGAGATCTATAGAGATTTTTTATCTCCTTAGAAGCCTAATTACTGCCACGTGCTGAATGATGAAATCATAGACAACAAGGATAAAAGTAAAAATAGAGTTTCACAATTTTATAACAATTATTTTAAATTAAAAACAAGGGTAAATAGGTAATTTCAATTAAAATGTGTATTATAAAAATTTTATCCTCACTTTTTACTCCAAAATTAGAGAGAATAATATTGGTGGAGTCCAATAGTTTTTTTTTCAACCATTTTTCTCTTCCATACATTTTTCTTTCCAATCAAACAAACATTTTTTCTTCTTTTCTCCATTTTCTCTCCAAACTTTTCTTCGCTACCAAACGTAGGGTAAGTGTGTAATTATGTTTTAGGTGATCCATGTGTTATAATAATAGGTTTAGAAAGTGAGTTATTGGTAAAATTTGAAGGTTATAAATATATATATTGAATAATTAATTTATTATTAGAGATAGGTAGAAATTAATGGTAGAACTAGAGGGTGTTTTATTTCTAAATACTAGTGTATTGTATGCTCTTTTTTATTTTATTTTTCATAATAAATTTCACAAGTAATTTACTAAAATGGCATTGGATATAAATTAAAATAATTAATGTTATAAAACTATTAAGATTACTAAAATATAAAGTATACAGAAAATAAATATACAGAGTAATAAAGAGATGTAAAGAGAGAGTAAAACTCTTGTGTATTATTTCAATGAGGATTGAACCCTATTTATACAAATAAATATGATCTAAGAAAATCAAGTAAGTATCACAAATACAATTAAGAATTAATGTTGATATTTAACTTTGGGTAACTTGGTGATTCTCCATTATTATGGACACCCATATATATATATAATATTTATAACACTCCCCCCTTGGATGTCCATAAATACTGCCTCATTAAAAACCTGGCCAACAAAACCCAATGGGACAAGAACTCGGTCAAGAGAAAAATAATGCAGTGTGTATTTACTCCACCTCATTTTGACGTTCATGAAGATATTTTAGTCGACGCATTCAAATCTTATGTACCATCTTCTCGAATGTTTATGTTGGTAAAGACTTTGTGAATAAGTATGCAAGATTATCACTAGATCAAATTTGTTGACCATTAATATAACCACTCTTTTGAAGACCATGCATGAAGAAGAATTTCAACAAAATGTTTTTGGTTCTATATTCTTTAATGTATCTCATTTTAGGTGAGCATTCCATGCACCATTGGTGGTACTTCTTTGTCGGGTGATAATCCACATGTTCATCGAATATGTTGTGTCGTTGATCTCAGTTACACATTCTCCATTTTCTTCAGGAATTGCAAGTATCCCAACATAATTTAAGGTTGCCTCGTTAAAAACCTTATCAGGAAAACCCAGTGGGACAAAACCTGAACTAAGGGAAAAAGAGTGCAACATACACACACACACACACACACACATATATATATATATCTGTGGAAATATCCATGGTAACTTTGGTGATCATACATCTCAAATGATTTTTATTGTAAATATAAATCACCACTTTTAAATATCACCATAAATTATCTATGAACACATATTTACTATAACTCGTCTGAAGTATGTACATGGAACGAAACATTAATATTTATCCAATGTATTAGATCATTCATGTATATATAACATTTTTCATTATCATATCATATAAACATTATTATAAATATGCATCGTATTTGTAGATATTCATTATATATGACTATGTAAAATCCAAAATTTGAAATTGTTTTTAAATATTTTATAAAATAATCAGCAGCTCTTCAGAATCGTTTTACAATGTATGTTTACAAATTCATATTTCATAGACAATCTTACTTGTAATTTCAAATAATTATTCACCTACATGTCTTTAACCAATACAAATAATTTTGTTATATAATGCGCGTGACTTTGAATATATATATATATATATCTCTTAAGACATGTTAAATTCTTCTGGAATTTTTTGGATAAGGCATATTTCAAACTCTCATAGTACTAGGAGCTCCAAATAAATAACTTTTGTTGCAACGTTTATGTGACGCATATCAATTCTTATAAAACATATATACTATAGCCTATAAAACATGTATATGCATTTATTTTAATCAATCTCTTTTCTACGAAAGTTTTTTAACAATAATTCATTTGTGTACAAATATACAAATTTCTCATTTAAATTATATTTTATTGTACAAATATTTATTTGTACCGCTATAGATTTTACTTCACTTGAGTAAATTTTACATTGCCTGGATTGCGTCATAAGATTTTTGCCAAAATTATATACAGGTCGATAATTCTCAATGAATTTAATATCATGATCATTGCCATATCATATTAGTTTATTGCATATATGCAAACATTTAATATTGTCGACAAAAATTCTTAATATGATAATTTCCTCCCATTATGACATAACTTATAGAGATCTCTTTATTTTCAACATACTTGTCAAACATTTATATTATTTTGTAGAGTCCCAAAACTTTACTTACCTAGTTAGTTAGATAGTAGTAGTAGTAGTAGTAGTTAGATAGTAGTAGTAGTAGTAGTAGTAGTAGTAGTAGTAGTAGTAATAGTAGCAGTAGTACTAGTGGTAGTAGCTAGTAGTAGTTATAGTATGATAGTTACTGTGATTTTTGGTTCAAGCCGAGACTTAGTTGAACACTCGTAGCAACACTTATAGATTTTATAAGTTTAACCTATAGTTTAAGAATATTAATTATAACATAAAGTTTCATTAATATAGCTGATTATAAAGATGTCATTTATTATACTATAAGGTTTAGATAGAATTAATAAGATCATGACACTTGTCGTATGCATGTTTATTTAAGGATTTAATTATAGTTTAAATAAAAGAAAGTTCAAGAAAGCCCTATAATCTTCCAAGACCATTAAGAACATGACCTTTGTCACAATCTTGTTTATTTGAGGATTTAAGCTTATAATTCAAAAATAGAAGTTTCTAGAAGCTCTAGACCCTTCCAGAACCTGCCGGAATCTCGTATTACTCAGTCAAACCTGAGTAAGCAATTAAAATTATGCTAAAAAAGTGAAATTATATGTTTAATATATTCACGTATGCCGATATATCTCAGCATAGGAGCTGATGTATCGCCACACAGGGAATACGAAAAACACGTCAACTTTGCACAAACGAAACGACGAGCACTCAGAACATAGGGCCAGGCGATATATCGCCTATGATGGGCGATATATCGGCCCTAGGGCCATAATTTCAAATGTTGTTGAAACCGAGCTTAATTCATTCCTTAACCTCTTGACTAGCCTCTAAACGTTTTGACTGAGTCTTCAGCACCTGTTGAATGAATATTCAAATATTTTTCAATTCATTCTCATTATTTTTATTCAAGGTAAAATGAGATAGTTCACTCCTTGAACTCTATAAATAGGACCCAGAACCAAGCCATTTTTCTCATTCTTCAAGCTATGTTTAGAGCCTTCAAGCTGCTAGGTTTGCTATAAAGTGATAAACACTTGGGTTGGGGTAAAAGCTTTATCATCTTAAGCTTTATAAACACTTGGGAAGTGAGATTAATAGTGTATTTTCAATATCAAGGTGTAGTTAGGTTCTAGTACATTCAAAGGTATTCCTAATCTTAAGTTCATTTCTGTATGGTTCTTTAGTTTCCTTTAGTTTTCTTTACTCAAATCCTAACTCGTTGTTTTCCATTTTTGGTTAGGTATTTAAGTTCTTTGAACTTAAGGTCTCTTTTCGGTAAGTTTATTCTTGGTGGTTTAGTTCATTTCTTTATCATCTCTTTCTTTAGAAATGCTCACATTCTTATTGTTGGTTTTAGGAGTGTTCCAAATCCGGTCCTTGTTCTTAAATATCCCGGTGTTGATTAGGAAAATAGGATAGATTTTGTATGCTTTTATGTTTCGTTATGTGCTATGATTTATGTATGATATGTGTTTAGTCTTTTAGCATATAAATTATTTAGATAAAAATCACATAATTTGCTTAGATAACAAACATATAACTTGTTTAGATAACAAGTCCCAATAATTTATTCCTTTGCCATATGATTGTTTACATAGCAAGCCCCATAAATTTATATGACTTGTTTAGATAACTAAGCCTCGTAAATTAATGGGCATATGATTGCTTAGCTAGCAAGCCCCAAGAAGTATGATGGCCATTATAATGCATGTTTTGTAGTCTTATGTTTATGTTTTATGCTATATGTGCTAGTAGATTTTCCTTGCTGGGCATTAGGCTCATTCCTTTATTTTTATGTATGCAGGAAAATAGTTATTGAGGCGGGAGGATTCTTGGAAGCTTGGTTTATGTATTAAGGATGAAGGGATTCGATGGGCTGCGTGAACGATTCGAGGACAACGTTGTTTTTAGTCTCTTTAAATTATGTTTCTTATGTATTTTTCCGCATTTACCTTTGTAAACAATTTCCTTTAGTTTAAAGTTATGTTTTATTTAAAAACAATGGGATCCCATACCGCTCATTTATGTATTTTAATATTTACTTTGAGTTTTAATAAAGTTGTGAATATTTCTTATGTATGTTTTCTGAAAAATAGTTGCTAAGTCTAGTAGTTTTTAATGGTCCAAGGTCTTAGAATTAGTTGGGTCATTACAGTTGGTATCAGAGAAAACGGTTCATCCGCATGAAGTTCTCCTTGATATACACGCTCAAGCTCCGAATCTAACCGTCAATGTAAGTATTTATGTGATCGTTATTATGTTTATGTGTTTAGCTAACGTTTTAGCCTTATGTTTTTAGTTAAGAATGAATGGAGCATTAATTTATGAGGATATCCGAGCCATTAAGGCCTTGAAAACAATTAGAGACCTAAGAAACACCGTAGGAGTGCTAGAACGAATCACTTGGAGATTACTTTTATTCCACAAGGAGATAAGTCATCTCCAAGCAACTAAGCAAATCATGATGAGAGCTACGGAGCAATATGTTTTAGTGATTAGACTTTTTAAAGATTATCCTACTGTAATTGCAACCTTAGAAGATATATGGGAGACGATAGATGATGAAGATGAGTTACCGGTAGCTATGAGATGTTATTTTCTCATACTTAAGTTCACCTCTAAGATGGAGTTCCAATTCACAAATGAGCAAAAACATAGAATCTTTACGAATCTTCCTCGAGGGCATTTTGAGGCTCAAGATAATGATGACTACGAAGAGATAGATGATGATATGTTAGATGAAGGATTAGATGTAGAAGATCCAGATTTTTAGAATAGATTAATTTCTTTATTTATTATTTTGCTCTTATGATTGTACTTAGTGAAAACTGTTTTTCCAAATTAATATCAATGCTATTTTGATGAAATGTATGAGTTTGATTTTTTTTTTTTTTGCAATCATAATAAATAATAAATTTAATAAATAATGACCAAGTTTGGTGAGGGTGGATACAAGTCTGTACGCCCTGGTTTTCACACGGGCTGTTTAGCAGGACGAGCCTCGGACTAAACATGATTTAGTCCGAGGCTCCCACAGGCCAGAGGCTCTATTTTCAGGACGGGCCCTTTCTAGCTCGAGGGGGTCCTGTTTCCAGCTCGCTCTTGTTGCACCAGGAGCTGGGAATAACATCCGGCGACCACTGACGGATAAGCTCGGGTTATGGATTGCTCCGGTAGCGAGCTTCTCAGGAAGCTCTGACCTTATGGGGAGTCAACACGCAAGATAAACGTGCATATTCCTGCCATCACGTGTCCGATATCCCCCTGACTTCTCGGACACGCAGCAGGAACGTGCGTATTCAGACACCCACGGACGAGTTGGGCCGTGCGGCCCATTATCTCCTTCCATACTGATTAGACCACACTTGTGTGTCAGGTTTAGGAATTAATCATGAATATCACAGACTTGATATGACAAATGGTAAGGTCACGGGATGACCTCCCTACCAACTTCCAGGTGCCTTCTCCTATAAATATGGAGACCCTGGGAGTTGATAGGGGTGGGAAAAATAGTCTTTTAAGAACTATATACTTTGTAAATCAATTACCCAGAGAATATCAATAATATTGACTAGTGGAGTAGAAGGATTTTAACCTTCGAACCACTTAAAAACGTGTCTCAAGTCACCTAGTTCTTCCCCCAAAGATTTCATATCTGTGACGGTTCTACTTTTAGTACTAATCTCTTTCTCTTCTTCTCTTAATTATCTGTTGCCGAAGAACCGCGTCAACAAAGTCAATGGACCGGATTCCATATTGAGAGTTAGGGGGCCATAGTAGTGAGAACGATTTTACTGATCCCAGCCCTCCCTCGATATGGTTAACTTTGGAACAACGATGAGTTTCGAGCCCGAGAATTAAGTCATATAGGCTAATTAGAAATAGACTTAGTAAATTATAAAGATGGCTTATTTTTCTAAGTTTAGAAACACACCCTAATCATAAAGAAGGCTTACATAATTTTTTTCATAAGAAATCATAATTAATAGGTCTGAGTTATGTTTGGTCAGATTAAGTTTTGTCCTTAGAGCCTATTAGGGTAAGTTCTAACATGTTTTTCTCAACTGTTAGAACTTCGCTGAAGATATCACTCTGAAGGTCTGCTTGCACCAATGCTAATGCCTCCAACGCCACTCTTGAGAGCAATGAAGCCCCTCCAATTTGCAGAAGGGGAGTGCGTGCTACAGCCAACCGAAGTGCGCCACCACCATCAGTTGACAACACTACGAAAATTGCCAGACTACGATAGCAAGTTGAGGAATTATTGAAGCAACAGCAACAACAGGCTCAACCTCAGACTCAGCCTCCGCCTCCGCCACAACCTCAACCTCAGCAAATGGCTCCAGCACCCCAACAAGTTGGTCCATATGGGGGATGGCAAAGGGCGAACTATGCGCGATACCCAACTCAGCACATGGAGCCAATTTATGAGAGGATTCTTAAGCAACATGCTCCAAACTTTGAAGGGACAACAGACCCCTTCGAGGCAGAAGAATGGCTCAGAAATGAAAAGCCGATCCTAGTGCACATGAACCTTGACAACACGGACTTCATATCCTGCGTTTCGTCTCTGCTTAAGAAAGATGCTAGAATATGGTGGCACTTAGTTCAGTAGACTCACAATATCGCCACCATGACTTGGACCAGATTTGTGGAGCTATTCCACAAAAAGTACTACAATTCGGCAGTTATCGCTTCAAGGGTCAAGGAGTTCGCTGGTCTAAAGCAAGGGAGTTTATCAGTAGTAGAATATGCTCGGCAGTTTGACCGATTAGTCAAGTTTGCACCCAAAATTGTTCCAACTGACTTTTTGAGGGTGACCAAGTTCATTAGAGGACTTCGACCAAAGATTGAGCTAGGGGTTAAGCTACCAAAACCCAGGAAATACTACCTATGTCAATATTCTAGAAATGACAATAGAAGTAGAAAGGCTTCAGGCAAATGTTCGTAAAGAGGAGGCCAGTAAGCCTGAGCCTAAACAGCCAAGTCAAACTCAGAATGGTTGGAACAACCACAACAACAACATCAATCAGTCCAGCAACAATAATGGTCAGAAAAGAAAGCATCCTGACAACAATCCATCCGACAACAATAAAAGGGCACGGACGAACAATGGAGGTAATAGGTCGGGTTATGTAGAATACCCGCAATGTGATAAGTGCCAAAAGAAACATCCTGGTGAGTGCTATGCAAACACCAAGGGATGCTTCAACTATGGTCAGGAAGGTTACCAAAAGAGATAGTGTCCCCAGCTCAAGCCAGAGGGAAAAAGGGAAGACAAGATGGTTCCTGCCAGGGTATTTGCCTTAACCCAAGGAGAAGCTGACGCTAGCAATAAATTAGTTACAGGTTAGGTTTCTATCATCAATAATGTATGTTCTATATTATTTGATTCGGGAGCCACTCACTCATATATCTCGTTAGGAATGATAGAGAAATTAGACAAACCTTGTGAAAGATTTAGAACTAGGTTTGTAACAGAGTTGCGTTCGGGCAAAGTAGTTCTATCATCATGGATAGTACGAGGCATACCGATCAAGATTGAGGACGTAAAACTAGAAGGAGACCAGATAGAATTGGAAATCAAAGACTTCAACATGATACTGGGAATGGACTGGCTAGCAAGGCATGGCGCAACCATCGACTGCAAACTCAAGAAAATGGCGTTCGAAACTCCTGACGGCCAGAGATTGTGCTTTATGGGACAAGTTTCAGGACTACGGACACTGCTTATATCATCTCTCAAAGCTCAAAGGATGATAGGAAAAGGATGTCAAGCATTCTTAGCCAGCGTCGCAGATGTGGTAAAGGAAACACTACTAAAGGTTGGAGATGTTCACATTGTAAAGGAATTTCCAGAAGTATTTCCTGACGACTTACCAGGGCTATCGCCAACTCGGGAAATTGACTTCACAATCGAATTAGTACCGGGCACCGAGCCTATCACCAAGGCACCATGTCGAATGGCACCTACCGAACTCAAGGAGTTAAAAACGCAACTACAAGAACTCCTAGATTTGGGTTTCATTAGACCAAGTCATTCACCATGGGGAGCACCAGTTCTATTTGTGAAGAAAAAGGACGGGAGCATGCAGATGTGAATAGATTACCACGAGCCGAATAAGGTGACGATTAAGAATAAGTACCCACTACCCCCGATTGACGACTTGTTTGATCAACTCTGAGGAGCGACTGTGTTCTCAAAGATCAATTTACAGTCCGGGAATCATCAGCTCAAGGTACGGGGAGAGGATATTCCCAAGATAGCCTTTAGAACTCGTTATGGGCATTACAAGTTTTTAATTATGTCTTTCGGTCTTACCAATGCTCTAACTGCGTTTATGGATTTAATGAATAGGATCTTTAAGGACTACTTGGATAAATTTGTGTTCATCAATGACATCTTGGTGTACTCAAAGGACGAAGTCGAGTATGAAAAACATTTAAGGTTCATTGATGGACCCAAAACGGGTATGTTTTAAAAATTTATACTCGCAAGCGCACGAATCGTATATGGAATACAATGTTCATGTAAGCACGAGATCGAACCCAAAGGAGTTGTCTAAAATAAAAAAGAAAACTATATTGAACCAAAATTAATAAATTCTAACCTAGTTCCAAAGATTGATGGGATTTTTGTATAATAAAAATAAAATAAAATATAATAATAAATATATTAAAGACAATATATTTAACTAAATTAATAATTGAAATCAAGATGGTAAACGAATGATTATTAAGATAATAGAATCCACAAAATATAAGTTCAATAATATTTATTAGTACATTGATTCCCAAGTCTTAGTGATAGTTAAAATAAATCAAACTATCATTTTCCAAATAGATTTATAATTTTAAGCACAAATTACTTCTAAAAAGATAGGATTTTTCTTCACTTTTCAAATTATAATTTCAAAGCATTTAGTGTAAATCAATCTAAGAAATAACAAATAAATCAATGAACATTATTTATAAGGCAAAACATAATATTTTTGTTCTAAGCATGGATGTGTACAATTTAATGACACATCTTACACAAGGAATATTATGTTTTTGCACTAATAAAGAACAAAGTGTAAATATGTGCTAACAATCCAAAATACATGATATTTAATATGAAAGAATATATTTGAAGAAGAAAATTCCATAAACTTTGTTGCACAAAATGGGAAATCAACATACAAAATAAACACCTTAATAATCTTAAAAAGATTAGAAACTCATAACTAGAATAGAAAATACAAACAAAAATTACAAACATAAATAGGAAAATTTGATGGACAACCCCCAAATTGTTCCACTAAAAATACATAGAAAATTAACAAAAAAAAAAAAAAAAGATGAACAGATTAGAGAGGTTTGAAAGTGTAGAAACTTTGAGTAGTGTGGTAACCTCCACTCAAATATGCCACTAAACTCCTTTATTTATAACCAAAAAAAAGATATTAAAATAATCAATTTAAATTAATTAAATTGATTAGATTAATTTAATTAATTATAATATGGAAAATATGGGTAAATTATAGAGTGTAATAATGTTTTGGGGTAAAATGTGTAGAAAAGTTTGGGTAAAAAATGGTATTTTTAGACATAGGGGACAAAGTATATTTGATGGGCTCAAGAAATGGGTGGTGTACGGCTGGGTAAGGTGGTTGGGCAGAATGTTTTGTGGGCTGAACACTGCTGGAGGCGTGGGAGGCATTGGGCAGACTTGGCTGAGGAGGAATTCAGGCCTGGGGAAATGGGTTGGGGCAGCTTGCTTCAGGTGCCAGGCGTGGCTTTGGAGGACATTGCTGGAGCTGTGTGTTGGCAGTTGTGAGGTTGAAGGAAGTGGGCCGGATGGGTGTTGAAGGCAAGTTGGCAGGCGGGTGGCACTTTGGGAGGCACGGGCCTGGAACTGGAAGAGGTTCGGCTGGGAACTGGCCAGGCCGGCCTGGGCCGTGGGGCATTGGGCTGAAGTTGGGCTGGGCTGAAGGTTGATTTAAGCTTTGCCATTTTTTCCTTTTTTTCCTTGAAAATGCCATCTCTTTTCCTTCATTATTCTTGCTTTTCAAGAGCAAAAAATGCAACAAAATCTCTACAAAAATAACATAAATTAAATTAAAACTAAATATTTTCAATAATAAAATATACAATATAAGTTCCATGAAAATATTAATTAAAACTTAATTTACTTAAATATTTAAGCCCAAAATTGCATCTTTTTACTTCTAACTTAACAATATTAATTTTAAATAATTAAAGTATAACATTTTACAATAATATAACTATGAAAATACACAAAAACCTATAAAATTAAAATAAACCTAATAAATTCAAAATTACTTAAAAACTTATTAAATTACTTAAAAACTCAAAGACTAAGCAAAAATTAGCATAAAAAATCTGGTAAAATAACTCTAATTTGTAGAGTTATCACTCATCTTGTTACGACTATAGGAGCATCAACTTTACGTCAAGTTCAAGAAGTCTGAATTTTGGCTTTCACAAGTAGCATTCCTTGGGCACATTGTATCCAAGGACGGAGTTGCAGTAGATCCATCTAAGGTAGAAGCTATGAAGGATTGGCCAAGACCAAAGAACGCATCAGAGGTAAGAAGCTCTTTGGGATTAGTAGGTTATTATCGGAGGTTCGTAGAGGGCTATTATAAGATGGCCACTTCGCTCACCAACCTGACCCGGAAACAACAAAGGTTCAACTGGATTTATAAGTGTGAAGAGAGCTTCCAGTTGCTTAAAGATAAGCTGTGCTCAGCACCAGTACTTTGTGTACCGACACCCAACGACAAGTTTGTAGTCTACTGCGATGCGTCGAAGCAAGCGTTGGGTTGTGTGCTGATGCCAAATGACAAGGTGATAGCCTACGCCTCAAGGCAGCTAAAGGAATACGAGCAACGCTATCCAACACACGATATAGAGTTTGCAGCGGTGGTCTTTGCATTAAAAATCTGGCGCCATTATCTTTACGGAGAATAGTGTGAGATTTATACAGACCACAAAAGCTTAAAGTATTTCTTCACTCAGAAGGAGCTTAACATGAGGCAACAAAAGTGGTTAGAACTAGTGAAGGATTATGACTGCGAAATCCTATACCACTCGGGAAAGGCAAATGTAGTTGCTGATGCGCTAAGTAGGAAGAGTTATGGAAATCTAACAGCACTAGCCGGAATAGAAATGACGCTACAGCAGGAGTTGATCAGTGCCGGAATAGAAGTAGTCATCGGTAAGCTGGCTAACTTGTCTATCCAGTCAAGTCTGTTAGAAGAAATACGGATTGGACAAGGGCATGACGACACATTAGTAGCACATATGGATGCAGTTAGAGAAGGTAAGGCCACATATTTCTCGATATCAGGGCAGGGGTTATTGAGATATAAGGATCGGATATGCGTGCCGAATGATAAAATGGTTAAGATGAAGATCTTAGAAGAAGCACACAGTACCCCATACTCAGTTCACCCAGGGTCAACCAAGATGACTCACGACATTAAGGCAATATATTGGTGGCCAGGAATGAAGAAAGATATAGCGGAATTTGTGTCTAAATGTTTAGTATGCCAGCAAGTGAAAGCGGAACATCAACGGCCTGCAAGTTTATTGCAACCACTTAGCATTCCAGAATGGAAATGGGACGACAAAGCAATGGATTCCATGACAGGTTTGCCACGAACAAGACAGGTAGACTAACCAAGTCAGCTCATTTCTTGCCTGTTAAAACTACGTATACCGCAGATCAATACACGGACATTTATGTCCATGAAATAGTATGACTGCATGAAATCCCTAAGACAATAGTATCCGATCGAGGATCGGTGTTTACATTGAGCTTTTGGGGAAGTTTGCAGCAAGCCATGGGTACCAAGTTAAGTCTTAGTACCGCATTTCATCCTCAGACGGACAGTCAGTCCGAGCATACCATAAAAATTTTAGAAGATATGTTGTGCGCTTGTGTACTTGATTTTGGAGGATCATGGAGTAAGTATTTACTGCTGATAGAATTCTCCTACAAAAATAGCTATTAGTCAATGATCGGGATGGCGCCTTATGAGTTACTTTATGGAAGAAGGTTTCGATCACCGTTACATTGGGATGAGGTAGGAGAAAGGCAACTTCTTGGTCCCGAAGCTGTTAGAAAAGCTCAGGAAGCAGTAACGCTGATTAGAAAACATATGCTCGCTGCTCAAAGTCATCAGAAAAGTTATGCGGATGCCAAGCGGCGTGATGTGGAATATAAGGTTGGAGATCAAGTCTTCCTAAAGATATCTCATATGAAAGGTATGAAGCGGTTTGGGAAGAAAGGCAAGCTTAGTCCCCGGTTTATAGGTCCTTTTGAGATATTGGACAAAGTGGGAGCATTTGCATATAGATTAGCCCTACCGCTAGTAGATAGCCACAATGTGTTCCACATCTTGATGCTACGTAAATATGTGTCAGACCCATCTCATGTCCTCAAGTATGATACAATAACACTCTAGAAAGACTTGGGTTATGAGGAATGACCAGTTAGAATCCTAGATAGAGGGGTGAAGAAGTTACAATCCAAGAGTATCCCGATAGTCAAAGTCCTGTGGAGTAATAATTCTGAACGAGAGGCAACGTAGTTGGAGGAGGACTTGATAGCCCGGTATCCAGAATTGTTTGGTAAGTAAATTTTGAGGATGAAATTCTTTTTAGTAGGGGAGAATTATAGAGTCCTAGAACTTTACTTAGCTAGTTAGTAAGATAGTAGTAGTAGTAGCTAGTAGTAGTTATAGTATGATAGTTACCGTGATTTTTGGTTCAAGCCGGGACTTAGTTGAACACTCGTAGCAACACTTATAGATATTATAAGTTTAACCTATAGTTTAAGAATATTAATTATAACACAAGGTTTGATTAATATAGCTGATTATAAATATGTCATTTATTATACTATAAGGTTTAGATAGAAATAATAAGATCATGACACTTGTCTTATGCATGTTTATTTAATGATTTAATTATAATTTAAATAAAAGAAAGTTCAAGAAGGCCCTAGAATCTTCCAAGACCATTAAGAGCTTGACATTTGTCACAATCTTGTTTATTTGAGGATTTAAGCTTATAATTCAAAAATAGAAGTTTCTAGAAGCTCTAGACCCTTCCAAAACCTGCTGGAATCTCGTATTACTCAGTCAAACCTGACTAGTCAATTCAAATTATGCTAAAAAGTGCAATTACATGTTTAATATATTCACGTATGCCGATATATCGCAGCATAGGAGGCGATGTATCGCCACACGGGGAATATGAAAAACATGTCAACTTCGCGTAGATGAAACGACGAGCACTCGGGACATAGCGCCAGGCGATATATTGCCTATGATGGGCGATATATTGGCCCTAGAAACTGAGATTAATTCATTCATTAACCTCTTGACTAGCCTCTGAACGTTTTGACCGAGTCTTCAGCACCTGTTGAACGAATATTCAAATATTTTTCAATTAATACTCATTATTTTTATTCAAGCTAAAATGAGATAGTTCACTCCTTGAACTATATAAATAGGACCCAGCACCAAGCCATTTTTCTCATTCTTCAAGCTATGTTTAGAGCCTTCAAGCTGCTAGGTTTGCTATAAAGTGATAAACACTTGGGTTGGGGTAAAAGCTTTATCATCTTAAGCTTTATAAACACTTGGGAAGTGAGATTAATAGTGTATTTTCAATATGAAGGTGTAGTTCGGTTCTAGTACATTCAAAGGTATTCCTAATCTTAAGTTCATTTCTGTATGGTTCTATAGTTTCCTTTCATTTTCTTTACTCCAATCCTAACTCGTTGTTTTCCATTCTTGGTTAGGTATTTAAGTTCTTTGAACTTAAGGTTTCTTTTCGGTAAGTTTCTTCTTGGTGGTTTAGTTCATTTCTTTATCATCTCTTTCTTTAGAAATACTCACATTCTTATAGTTGGTTTTAGGAGTGTTCCAAATCCCGTCCTTGTTCTTAAATATTCCGGTGTTGGTAAGGAAAATAGGATATATTTTGTATGCTTTTATGTTTTGTTATGTGCTATGATTTATGTATGATATGTTTTTAGTCTTTTATCATATAAATTGTTTAGATAACAATCACATAATTTGTTTAGATAACAAACATATAACTTGTTTAGATAATAAGTCCCAATAATTTATTCCTTTGGCATATGATTGTTTACACAGCGAGCCCCATAAATTTATATGACTTGTTTAGATAACTAAGCCCCGTAAATTTATGGCCATATGATTGCTTAGCTAGCAAGCCCCAAGAAGTATGATGGCCATTATAATGCATGTTTTGTAGTCTTATGTTTATGTTTTATGTTGTATGTGCTAGTAGATTTTACTTGTTGGGCATTAGGCTCACTCCTTTATTTTTATGTATGAGGAAAATAGTTATGGCGGTGGGAGGATTCTTGGCAGCTTGGTTTGTGTATTAAGGATGAAGGGATTTGATGGACTGCGTAAACGATTCGAGGACAACGTTATTTTTAGTCTCTTTAAATTATGTTTCTTATGTATTTTCCACATTTAGCTTTGTAAACAATTTCCTTTAGTTTAACATTATGTTTTATTTTAAAACAATGAGAACTCATACCGCTCATTTATTTATTTTAATATTTACTTTGGAGTTTTAATAAAGTTGTGAATATTTCTTATGTATGTTTTCTCAAAAATAGTTGCTAAGTCTATTAGTTTTTAATGGCCCAATGTCTTAGAATTAGTTGGGTCATTACATATTTGTAGGTACCTATATAACCACTTCAAGGGCTTCAATTATCATCATATTTGTTATGTCTATAACTTCTTTAGGGAGTTTCTTCTGGAGCACCATTTTTATTTAATGTTCTCATTATCTATACTTTATAATATTAAGGTATCTTCATGGGTACCTCTTGCTTACAACATCTTCAGGACAAACCAAATGAACATTTGTTTTCATAATTTCTATATTGTTCAATTACACATCAAGCATTATTAGACTCATTTTGACTCAATTTAAATAATATTAGTTTTCAGTTGGCATACATATATGTATGATTTTATTATTTCGAACTTCTGGTTCTTATTTTGTTCAAGGATCATTTTTCAAAATATTCATCGATCCAATTGCATTACTCTCCCCTTGATCGAGAGAATTTTTAAAAATTAATAAAACCTATAGGGATTTCAATATATTACTATAAATCAATATTTGTTCAAACCAATATATATTATTGGGTCATTGAACTTCAGATTCAATAAATCACAATTATGAACTTGTTTCATTTTCAATAATGAGTCATATATATGCATAATTGAAAATATACAAGCTTATAATTTTTGTAAGTTCATGATCATATGATCCTATCACATTTATAAGAAATTATGCAATACAAATTTAACAATGATTCAAGATTGTAAAGAGAATATAATCAAACACTCGTTATCAAAATAATATAATTTTTTTCTCATACATATAGGACAAATAATAATTATATAGCAAAATAATTTATATAGACAAAATAATTTTCAGAAGAAATATAATATCAACTTATAAATAGTTATGAAAATTTTGAGAGATGAATGCACTAATATTCTAATTAATTGTGTTTTTAGAAATTATATAAGTAGTAAAAAATTTAAAATTTTCACAAGTTAAAATTATTTTATAAAATATAAACAAAACATTTGAATATTAGTTGAAATATACATTTTTTTTCTTTTAAAATTGCAAAATATGCAAATTTATTTTCACTTTTTATATGCAATATATATATATAATAAATTTGTCCTAAATCACCATATAGGAATTAATAATGAAAAGAAACTTATGGTTCTTCATTAAAATTAAGGAAAATTCTTTACATTTTATTGCATATGTTTGATTATTTTTAAACAATTCCATTAATGAACATCCGGTTCACTATACTTGTATTTCACTAAAAATTTTAGCATATAAGTAACTACTATAAGTTTCATTTTTATATACTAGAGAATGAAACAATTTCAATATCCTTCAAAACATATAATAGTATTGACTCTCCAAGAGTCTCTATTAATTTTTTTTGTAACATTATGTTTAGCATCATTATATTTCACAATTTTCTCTATTCAATGGTGTGCATACTTAAAAGTACAAATTATATTCAAATAGCTTCATAATTCATATAAGAATGATAATAATCATAATATGAATATGTCACTCAAATTTTTTTTTCAAAAAGTGGTCAAATTTTTTATTGAAATAAATAATTTCTCATTCTTATGACTTGATATATTATATATACTTAAATGTATAACTAATACCTATGATAACTCATCTCTTGCCACTTTCACAATTAGATAGAAACTATACGACTGGTACATAAAAAATATGTTTAACTATAGCCAGTAATTATGTTAAGGTTTCATCATGAACGTTTTCAAATAATCTTTGTGACTTTATAACACTTTGATGAATGCAATTGCAAATTACATTTTGACCAATAAAAAAGTTCACTATAATACAAGTAATTTAGACATTCACTTCTAGGAATGTGCAATAAATAATTGACATAAGTAGTGACTATATATTTTTCTTATCATTGATAATTATTTGAGTACCATTCACTTCAAGGAATAATATTGAAAAAAACATTTCTTGTTTCTAGCAAGAAAAATTACATATATGATAGCATGACTAATTTATGAAATATTGATAATCTTTAAAATAAAATTTCATTTTCTATCATTTTCTTCAGGGAATAATGTTTAAATATTTTAAATGTACAATGAAATAGAAATACATGTTAACTTCTTTATTGTACAATTCACATAAATTAAATTCAATAATCAAAGGTATTTTCACTTGAATTATTTTATCCTCTTCATATTTTTTTTCAGCCATGTTATCATTATTTCATATTTTGATGTTCTGATGCAATTTTCTTAAAATTATTTTGGGACTTCAAAAATCATTCTTAAATTGCATCATCATAATAAATTAAAATGTTCTTTAATTGTGTTCATAAATTTCATATAATTGACAAATATGAAATATTCACTTTAGAGAATTTTGGTAAAATATCACAACTCTTTAGCAATTATATTTTTTTCACAGAACACATGAATATATATTTCTTTAATATATCTCAATCAATTATAATGATAAATATCACTTTTGCATAATCTTGAGGATATATGCAAGATCATATATCAAGGATCTATAATATATATTTTTTCAATATGTCATAGACATTGGACTTTACAATTTCTAATGTAAATATTGTAAATAACTATAAAAGAATTCAAGATCAAATATGTGAGATAACATAGAATGATGGTTGAAGACTGGATCATCAAGTTCAGATTCAACATAAGATGATGGCTAGACTTTTGATCAGTTTTCATCCTTAATGAACTATGATGAAATTTGATACGACACAAAATAGTTGTTGAAGACTGAATTATCAATTTCAAATTCCAATGAATTATTATCGCTATAAACCCAAGATAAAATTTTGAACCTACAAAAAATTATAGTTAGAGAATCGTGCTGATGACGTGTTATAAAACTATTAATATTACTGGAATATGATGTATAAAGAAAATAAATAGACAGAGTAATAGAGAGAGTTGAACTCTTGTGTATTATTTCAATGGAGATTGAACCCTATTTATATAGATAAATATAATCTAAGAAAATCAAGTAAGTACCACAAATACAATTAAGAATTAATGTTGATATTTAACTTTGGATAACTCGATGATCTCCATTATTATAGACATCCATATATATATATATAATATTTATAACAATTAACTATTTGTTAAGTTATAATAGAAATATCATTATTATAGGTTGTTGTGGTAATTATTGTAATAATTATTTTCTTATGTTTTTTATCGGCTAATGATTTTGGATATAAAATTAAAAATGAATAATTTATTTCATATATAAATTAAAATTATCCTCATGTAAGAACACCCTAATTTATTTACTTTGTACAACGTCTCTCGGTTCATATTTATTAGAAAAATACCATTTTTGAAAAAGGTTCAGTGGGGCCTTGTCAAGACATGCAATTTTGGCCCAATAGTTTAAAATAAACATGTTGTGTCTTTATGCAGTCTTTGAAAATGAAATAAAAATACGAAGTCCCATAGACGTAATTAAAAACTTAAAGCATAACATAAGTTCTTAAATATTATTGGCACTCATCTTGATCATTAATTGCTCATAGGACACCCCACATCATGCATGCCTCGACATCGGAACATCCCACATCACTATGCGTGCCAAGAAGGAACCCTATTTCCTACCTAAAAGGGGAAAAGTAAGGGGGATGAGCTAAAAGCCCAGTAAGGAAGTACAAACAAATACAAAAATTGTAACACCCTGGGTAACCAAGACTGTTACACTGTGTGTTTATAAAGGTGCAAGACTTGCTAATCAAGTCATTTAGTTGAAAATGTGTCATTAAAACCGTTATTGAACTAGGGTTATAAGATTTTGGTCATAAAAGTTACATTTCATTAAGATAAACACTTCATACATGGGATTCCAAAAGAAATAGAGTTTAAAGGACCGTTTACAAAATTTTCAGGGTCATATACAACTACAAGCCACTCTAAGGGAAAAATAGACATTTAAGGTTCTTCTGTCCCTGTCCATCTGTAATGACCCAACTATTTCTAAGAACTTGGACCATTTAAAACTACTAGACATAGCTACTATTTTTGAAAGATACCTAAGAAATAATATATCTTTATTAAAACTTAAATATTGTATCAAATACATAACAATATAGAAAATATGGCATGAGTACCCATTGTTTAAAACATAAAACATAATTTTAAACTAAAGAATTTTTTTTACAAAACTAAATGCAGAAAAACATGATTTAAAATAAATAACTTCATCCTCGATCGACACACAGTCCACACATTCCATCCATCATCAACACACAAACCAAGCTACCAAGAATCCTTCCGCCTTCCAGATTAATTTTCCTGCATCATACTAAAAATAAAGGAATGAGCTTAATACCCAGCAAGGAAAACCTACTAAAAACATACATCATATATCATAAGCATAAAACTACATCATAAACATAAACTATAAAACATATGACTATAAAAACATATATCATATATCATAAGCATGCACTATAAAATATATAATTATAAAAACATATATCATAAGAGACTACATTATTAATGGCCATTATGACATGTGATAAACCATCTACGTCCCCTGTCTAATATCTGAGGTAGGTTAGATCACATGGTAGTATATGATAACCCATCTAGGTCCCCTATCTGATATCTGAGGTAGGGTATATCATAACTCTAAACATGAAAATAATAAACAATAGGGCTTGCTAACTAAACAACTATGAGCCCTAGATAAAAACATAACATATAGCATAATCATACCATAACATATTATAGATAAACGAAACACATAAGCGTATAAAATCTATCCTATTTTCCTTACCAACACCGGGATAATTGAGAACAAATGTGGGACTTGGAACACTCCTAAACCAACAATAAGAATAGTGAGTATCTCTAAAGGGAAGAGATGAAAAGAATAGAACTAAACCACCAAGAGGAAACTTACCGAAAAGACACCTGAAGTTCAAAGAACTTAAAAACCTAACCACAAAATCATAATGAAAGTTAGAACCTGAATGAAAACTAAAGAAACTAAGGAATCAAAAGAATTAAACTTAAGAATAAGGGTACCTTTGTTGATCTTAAGGATTGGCCTAACTCCAATTCCAAAATACACTAATCCTCACTTCCCAAGTGTTTGATAAAGCTTAAGAATGATAAAGCTTTTTCTTTCCCAACCCAAGTGTATCACTCTTATGTTCTCACTAGCACCTTGGAGTATGATCACAGCTGAAGAGTAAGTGAAAGGGCTGGGTACTTGGTCCTATTTATAGAGTTTGAGGAGTGAAATTATCCTATTAAAAGAAAAATACTTAAATCCTCAAATAAACATGATTATGACAAGTGTCATGCTCTTAGTGGTTCTGGAAGGTTCTAGAGTTTCTAGATCTTTCTTCTATTAAAGAAAAATACTTAATTTCATTCTAACTATAATCCTAATTTAAATTTAAGTAAAATAGAATCCTAACTTCTAACTTTCTAAATCTCGTAACTCTAAACTCACCTGTAGTAAAATTAACATACCTGGAGCTGTAGAACTCATATTTAGAACATCTTTATACCGTTAGAAAGATAATTCAATTATCTACAACTTTCAAGAAATGCTATATTTCGAAATTCATAACATAACTAGGTTAAAAATAGGTTGGAAGTTACAGTACATTAAAGTTACGGAAAAATCTATTTAATTATCTAAATAACGATCTAATCCACAAATAAACAAGATTGTGACAAATGTCATGCTCCTAATGGTCTTGGAAGATTCTAGAGCTTTCTTGAACTTTCTTTTATTTAAACTATAATTAAATCCTTAATAAACATGCACACGACAAGTGTCATGATCTTATTAATTCTATCTAAACCTTAGGAATAACCATGCTCATGACAAGTGTCATATTCTTATTGGCTCTATCTATCTAAACCTTAGGTTATAGTAATTATCATATTAATAATCAACAATATTAATCAAACCTTATGTTATAATTAATATTCTTAAACTATAGGTTAAACTTATAAAATCCACAACTATTGCTAGGACTTTCCAACTAAGTCCCGGTTTGAACCAAAATCCACGAAATCTAACATACTACAAACTAATACTAGATATTGCTAGTACTACTACAATCTAACTAGCTAAGTAAATTTCTGGGACTCTACACCATCCCTCAAACCGTGGCGGCCGAGCAGCTGACTATGCACATTCTGCCTCTAGAGCTATCCAAATCAAGGTTGGTCCAACTTACCCTTGTCTTTACCTGCACCACGTAGCACCCGTGAGCCAAGGCCCATCAAGAAAACCATAACATCATAGCATGATCAATATCAATAATCAAATAATCCATTAAGCATAACCATATATTCAGCAATCCATATCATTCACATATTCAGTGAAAATAATCAGTAAAACCTCAATCTAAAATTGAGATATTCAACATATCATATTCATCAAAATAACATCAATAACCATGTCATAAAACAACCACGGTCGACACCCTTAGGTCGCACCCTCTGTTTATCCCACTGACTCCAGTCCACTTAAACCGAGCTCAGTGAATATTAAGGTGTCCTCAGCTACCAATGGTCAAGCCGCGTTCTGTGCGCCAATATTAATTCCAGCACTCTTAGGCCGTTTATTTCATGTTCACATGGCATAATACCATCATACAATAATGCATATAGGTATAGGGAACTCTTAGTCCCAACGTAGTCATACAACCGGGTGCAGTTTTCTTACCTTTAATTTCGAACGCTCTGATTACAAGAAATGACCCTTAAGCACGATCACTTTTCCAAGCCCTAGCATACACCTAGTCACATACAAGGTAAAGGATTCCATCAATAATAATTGAATAAAGGTTTACACACCAAGTACTAGCCTTCAGAACATAAAATTCCACCAAACACAGTAGTGGAGTCGATCCCGAGAACCCTAGTTTAAGTCCCCGCACCTAAAACCTCCTCAAAGCCAAAAATATTGTTAAGAGCCCCGACCCTAAGCCCCCCATGCCGCAGCCCACCTCCTACCAGAGGCCCAGCCTTCCCCATGTCGCGGCCCGCCTCCTACACTCCCCATGCCGTGACCTGCCCTTCATTTCTGCTCCCATCTGTTCTAGAGGGCCGCGACATACCAAGAACACAGTCGCGGCCCAACCCCTTCGAACCCAGAAAAGTCACCATTTTCAACAACTAAAACCCAACCAAATTAGCCCAAAATCATCCCAAACATAATTTAACTATCACAAATTCCTAACATGTTCCCAGCAGTAAAACCCAACAAGAACCTAGCTTAAATCCTCATCCAGAACTTCAATTCAATATTCAATATTAAAAACCCAAAAACACTTCAAACCCAGAAAAAACTACAGTATAAAAAAACTAAAATAATGATTCAATACTTACCTCAACTTCAGTCTGAACCACCAAATTGTTACTGAATTAATCCTCAAGATTCCTGCTCAAATCCCTGAGTTTCTAGCCCAAATTCCTTTGGTTTCCACAAGTTAGCTTGAGAGAGAGTTTGAGAAAGATATGAGTGAGCTGAGAGAAAGAGGTGGGTCAGTTTAGGCAGCTTCTACTTATTCCTTTGTTTTGTTTTATCTTACTTAAGTTAATCCCAAGGCTCGGGGTACCGAAAACGTCCCTGAGGGCAAAATAGTAAATTTCGCCAATATTCCCTCCTAAACTCTCTAACTTCAAATATATATCTACAATTATTTATTTTCACAACCCGATAACCCAAATAAATATCTAATACCCAAAATACCCCTTAACTCGCCCCGAGTCAAGTATTGGGCCCCGTTGTGACTTTCCCGCTAACTGGCTCCCAAGGATCGCCTCAAGCCACATGCTGTAAATATATCCACATAATAATGTGGTCTCCACAATTATAACAAATAATCCCATTTATGCCCTCAACGGGCCAAAATTACAAATATGCCCCTTTAAGCTAAATAGGGCCCACATGCATACTAATACCTATAAACATGCATTTCATATATCTACGTAATCATATAAGCATGCTTATCACAGAATCATGCATTAAATCATTAAAATCACATATAAACCAATTACGCCCTCCCGACGCACTAATCAAGGCCCTTAAGCCTTATTAGTGATTTTTTTGGGTCGTTACAACTATCCCCTGCTACGAGAATTTCGTCCTCAAAATTTACCTGAATAACTCAAGATACTGATCCTGCATCGCTGACTCATGCTCCCAAGTCCCCTCCTCGACCCTGTTATTCCTCCATAACACTTTAACTAGAGGAATCGTCTTGTTCCGTAGATCCTTATCTTTTCGATCTAAAATCTGAAGCGGCTGCTCTTCATAGGACAAATTTGTCGGTAATTCCAAGTCCTCATACTTCAGCATATGTGTTGAATCCGAGACGTACTCCCGAAGCATAGATACATGGAATACATCTTGAACTCCTGACAGCGATGGTGGCAAAGCCAACCTGTAAGCCACCTGTCCGGCCTTCTCTAGGATCTCAAAAGGTCCAATGAATCGAGGGCTCAACTTGCCCTTCTTCCCAAATCTCCTCACCCCTCGTAGTGGTGAAACCTGCAGAAACACGTGGTCCCCAACCTGGAACTCCACGTCCCTACGCTTAGGGTCAGCATAGCTTTTCTGTCTACTCTGTGAAGCAAGCATCCTAGCTCGGATCTTCTCAATAGCTTCATTAGTTTTCTGAACCATGTCTGGCCCTAAATACCACCCATCTCATCCCAATGAATGGGCGACCTACATCTCCTCCCATATAACATCTCATATGGAGCCATTCCAATAGTCGACTGATAACTATTGTTATATGAAAATTCAATCAACGAGAGACACTTACTCCAGATACTTACTCCAATATCCCTCAAAGTCGATCATACATGCCCTAAGTATATCCTCCAACACCTAAATCGTCCTCTCAGATTGTCCATCTGTTTGAGGGTGAAAGGTTGTGCTAAACATCAACTGAGTCCCCATGGATTTCTACAAACTACCCCAAAACTTGGAGGTAAAGATAGGATCCCGGTCTTACACAATAGACTTAGGAACCCCGTGGAGATGTACAATCTCCCTCACATACAACTCTGCATACTAGTCCACTGTATAAGTCGACTTAACTGGCAGAAAATAAGCTGACATGGTGTATCTGTCCACTATTACCCACACCATGTCATAAAGCCCCACTGTCCTGGGTAAACCTCCCAGAAAGTCCATTGTAACATCCTCCCATTTCCACTCAGGGATACCCAAAGGCTAAGCAACCCCGCTGGTCGCTGATGCTCAGCTTTCACCTACTGACAAGTCAAACACCTGGCCACGTACTCCACAACATCCTTCTTCATCCCAGGTCACCAATACGATGTCCGTAGATCCTGATACATCTTCGTGGTACCTGGATGAAGTGAGCACGGCGTAGTATGGGACTCATCTATTATCTCTCATTTGATCCCTACATCAGCTGGAACACAAATCAACCCCTGATATAGTAGCATACCAGCCTAAAAAATAGAATAGTCCTTAGCTACCCCCACTAAGACATTCTCTCAAATCTCCTGTAACTGTGCATCAACCAATTGACCCTCCCTCATCTACTCTAATAAGGTCGACTGCAAAGTAACGTTGGCCAATCGGTCCACCACCAATTCTATCCTTGCTCTGGTCATCTCATCAGCCAATTCTCTAGAAATCTGAATAGAACTAAACAACTATCCTGAGCCTCTCCAGCTCAATGCATCTGCCACTACGTTGGCTTTCCCTGGGTGGTAAAGAATATCACAGTCACAATCCCTTACCAACTCCAACAAATGTCTATGTCTCATGTTCAGGACTTTCTGGGTGAAGAAATACTTCAAACTCTTGTGATCAGTGTATATCTCGCACTTCTCCCCATACAGGTAGTGTTGCCATACCTTTAGTGTGAATACCACTGCCGCTAATTCTAGATCATGGGTAGGATATCGTTGCTCATACTCCTTCAACTATCGTGATGCATAAGCTATAAATTTCTCATTCTGCATCAACACATAGCCCAAACCTAACCTTGATGCATCACAATACACTACAAACTGTCCTTCCTCTGAAGGAAGACTCAGCACAGGTGCAGTAATAAGTCATCGCTTCAATTCTTGGAAACTGCTCTCACACTTCTCTGACCAGACAAACTTCTGATTCTTTCGTGTCAATTTTGTCATCGGTGCAGCGATCTTCAAGAATCCTTCCGCAAATCGTCGATAGTAACTTGCTAACCCGAGGAAACTCCGAACTTCCGAGGCATTCCTTGGCCTTGGTCGATCTCACACTGCTTCCACCTTAGATGGATCCACCTTAATCCCATCTACGCCAACTATGTGTCCAAGAAAGGTCACTTCTGGTAGCAAAAACTCACACTTCTTAAACTTGGCATACAACCGATGTTCTCTTAACCTTTGCAAGACCTATCGAAGATGTTGCTCATGCTCTGCATGTGAACTGGAGTATACTAAAATATCATCGATGAAGACAATGACAAACTGATCCAAGAAGTCCTTAAACACCCTGTTCATTAGGTCCATGAAGGCTGCTGGAGCGTTGGTTAAACCAAATGACATGACCAAAAACTCATAGTGCCCATACCTTATTCAAAAGCCCATCTTCGGTATATCCTCATCCTTGATCCTCAGCTTGTGATAACCAGATTGAAGATTAATCTTCGAGAATACCATCATACCTTGCAGCTGATCAAACAAGTCATTGATCCTTGGTAGTGGGTGCTTATTCTTGATTGTCAACTTGTTCAATTCTCTATAATCTATACACATCCTCAGAGTCCCGTCCTTCTTCTTCACAAACATAACCGGCGCACCCCATGGCGAGTAACTAGGCCTGATGAACCCTAAATCCAGAAGCTCTTGTAACTGTATCTTCAATTCCTTCAATTCTGCTGGTGCCATCCTGTATGGTGCTCTTGACACTGGTTCTGTCCCTGGTGCTAACTCAATAACAAACAGAATCTCCCTGTGTGGTGACAGTCCTGGTAAATCCTCAGGAAACACATCCAAGAACTCACAAACCAATCTAGTCTCTCCCCACCCTGCTGGCAAAACTCTAGTAGTATCCACCACGCTAGCCAGGAAACCTATACATCCTTCCTGTAATAAGTCTGTGGCTCTCAATGCTGATATTATGGGTATACGGGGTCCACATACCGTACCCACAAACACAAAGGGATCATCTCCCTCAGGCTCAAAGGTCACCATCTTCTTTCTACAGTCAACATTAGCCCCATATTTGACTAGCCAATCCATCCCTAGAATCATGTCAAAGTCCTCCATATGTAACTCAATCAAATCTACTGAAAGCTTTATACCATCAACAATCACTGGCAGTGCTCTAATCCACCTCCTAGAAACTACCAGTTCCCCAATAGGCAGTATAGTCCCAAACCCCGTAGTACGATACTCACTAGGTCTACACAATCTACCAATCAACTTACTAAAAAAGTCCTTGAATCCATCCCAACCCAAAGTAGTAACGTCTTTGGTCTGTGATACCACTTCCCACCAGATGCGGGCATCCTCTCTTAGCATATAGGTGGCACAGGCCACCCTGTCATGACCTTCTACCCTCATGAAATCTAGGATAGTGGCAATCATACTCATCCACTGTTCGACCTTCAGTGGATCAGGTCCTCCCTCAAAGGTTGGAGGGTGCTGTCTCATAAACCGCTTATACAACGACTCCCACCTATTCCCAACTTCCTATGGCTGAACAACTGATGCCACTACAGGTGGCACAATGGATGCAGCACTCCTTGACGGAGCCTGCTGTGTCAAAAGACGGATCTGTTCATCTTGGCTCTGAAGCTGGGCTTGCATATCTACCATAATCTGCTACAAGTTCTCAGGGACTGGCGGAGAGTTATGGCCCTAGTCATCATCCCTAGTCTCAGACCTGGTTTCGACTAGTCGCATAGATCGCCTTGGACACATAACTATCCAAGTTAATCTGCAATCAATGACTTTGCGATTAGACTATGATGACAAGGTAATAGCCTTTCCAAAACCCACCATTGAGAATCCACCAAACAAAACAAACAAGATATAACAGTTCATCCAAATATTCATCCACATGCACCAGCAGTGCTAATAAGCATGCCCCAGCATAAACATACAGCAATCAAAATATAAACATCTATCCATATATTCATCCATATGCAATCAATATGAAAATAATCATTCAGATATTCATTTACATGCATGGCACTGCTAATAAGCATGCCTCAGTATTGTCACACAACAATCAAGGGCCAAGCCCTATCAGTATCTCATGCTTCCTACTAATCAAACAAACAACAATAATCATAGTTCTTTCCAATCACTTAAGCATATAAACATGTATACACATTTACCAAACCGTGAGTCGAGCTTGTCTTTAGCGGTGAATGTACCTGTCTAGCTAGTCTTCAGGAACCCTTACACCTAGACCTCTCTGATACTAAGTTGTAATGCGCTGGGTAGCCAAGACCGTTACATTGTGTGTTTACAAAGGTGCAAGACTTGCTAATCAAGTCGTTTAGTTGAAAATGTGTCACTAAAATCGTTATTGAACTAGGGTTAAAAGATTTTGGTCATAAAATATACATTTTATTAAGATAAACACTTCATACATGGGATCCCAAAAGAAATAGAGTTTAAAGGAAAATTTACAAAATTTTCAAGATTATATACAACTACAAGCCACTCTAAGGGCAAAATAGACATTTAAGGTTCTTCTGTCCCTGTCCATCCCTCAAACCGTGGCGGCCGAGCAGCTAACTATGTACATTCTACCTCTAAAGCTCTCCAAATCAGGGTTGGTCAACCTTACCCTTGCCTTTACCTGCACCACGTAGCACCCGTTAGCCAAGGCCCAGCAAGAAAACCATAACATCATTGCATGATCAATATCAATAATCAAATAATTCTTTAAGCATAACCATATATTCAGCAGTCCATAGCATTCGCATATTCAATGAAAATAATCAGTAAAACCTCAATCTAACTTCGAGATATTCAGCATATCATATTCATCAAAATAACATCAATAACCATGTCATATAACAACCAGGGTCCACGCCCTTAGGTTGTAGTCTTTGTTTATCCCACTGACTCTGGTCCGCTTAAACCGAGCTTAGTGAATATTAAGTTGTCCCCAGCTACCAGTGGCCGAGATGCGTCCTATGCGCCAATATTAATTCCGGCACTCTTAGGCCGTTTATTTCATGTTCACATGGCATAATACCATCATACAATAATGCATATAGGTATAGGGAAATCTTAGTCCCAACGTAGTCATACAACCGGGTGCAATTTTCTTACCTTCGATTCTGAACGATCTGATTACGAGAAATGACCCTTGAGCACGATCCATTTCCTGAGCCCTAGCATACACCTAGTCACAACCAAGGTAAATGATTCCATCAATAATAATTGAATAAAGGTTTTCGGACCAAGTTCTATCCTTCGGAACATCAAATTCCACCAAACACGATAGTGAAGTTGATCCTGAGCACTCTAGGTTAAGTCCCCGCACCTAAAACCTCCTAAAAGCCAAAAATACCCTTATGAGTCGTTGCCCTAAGCCCCCCATGCTGCGGCCCACCTCTTACCAGAGGCCCAACCTCCCCAAACAGCACACACAGGTCGCGGCCCTACACTCCCCATGCCTCGCCCTGCCCATCATTTTAGCTGCCATCTGTTGTAGAGGGCCGCAACACACAAAGAATAGAGCCACGGCCCGACCCCTTCGAACCCAGAAAAGTCACCATTTACAACAACTAAAACCAAACCAAATTATCCCAAAATCATCCCAAAGACATAATTTAACTATCACAAACTCCCTAACATGTTCCCAGCAGTAAAACCCAACAAGAACCTAGATTAAATCCTCATCTTGAAATTTAATTCAATATTCAATATTAAAAACCCAAAAACACTTAAAACCCAAACAAAAACTAAAGTATATAACAACTAAAATTATAATTCAATAATTACCTCAACATCTGTCTGAGCCACCAAATTGTTACTGAATTAATCCTCAAGATTCCAGCTCAAATCCTTGAGTTTCTAGCCCAAATTCCTTTGGTTTCCACAAGTTAGCTTGAGAGAGAATTTGCAAAAGATATGAGTGAGTTGAGAGAAAGAGGTGGGTCAATTTAGGCAGCTTCTACTTTTTCCTTTGTTTTGTTTTATCTTATTTAAGTTAATCCCAAGGCTCGGGGTACCAAAAACGTCCCCAAGGGAAAAATAGTAAATTTCGCCAATATTCCCTCCTAAACTCTCTAACTTCAAATATACATCTACAATTATTTATTTTCACAACCCGATAACCCAAATAAATATGTAATACCCAAAATACCCCTTGACTCACCCCTAGTCAAGTATTGGGTCCCGTTGTGACTTCCCTGCTAACTGGCTCTCGAGGATCGCCTTAAGCCACATGCTGCAAATATATCCACATAATAATGTGGTCTCCACAATTATAACATATAATCACATTTATGCCCTCAACGGGCCAAAATTACAAATATGCCCCTTTAAGCTAAACAAGTCCCACATGCATACTAATACACGTAACACATGCATTTCATATATCCACGTAATCATATAAGCATGCTTATCACACAATCATGCATTAAATCATTAAAATCACATATAAACCAATTACGCCCTCTCGGCGTACTAATCAAGGCTCTTAAGCCTTATTAGTGATTTTTTGGGTCGTTACAACAATATTCAAGAAAACACAAGGAAAACTATATACGTATCGTAAAATCATGGCAAGTCATATCATATTAATTCATAGTCATATCAAATTCATTCTCATATTCATAATCATACATCATGTGATCATGGCACCCTTATTGTCCATGTCACATCATGAGGTAACCAACAAAAGCATAAATCGTAAGACCTCCTGTATGAGGTAAACAGGAACTCAGGGCCTCAATTAACGTCGACGCGTCCGCCCTATGAGTTACGTCATATCCTTAGCAACTCCTTTGTTGTGTCGCTTTCAGCATGCTAACAACTTACTGCTTTTCGTACAACTTACAAGCAGACATACAACAATTCATATCATAACATAGTAATTCGTACTTTTCATAACACTTTAGCTTATCGTAGATCATACTTTCCATAACACCATAACTCTTGCAATCATATTAGTTTATACTTTTCATAACATAATAGCTCGTAGGACATATCACCTTATACTTTTCATAACATAATGAATATAAATTCTAGCTAACTTCCTTATCTCAAGTCTAAGCAAAATAAAGTGTGGGGTACTTCACAGCAAGCCTAAAATCACAATCAAACGTTCGTCTTAAAATCATGGAAGATTACACATGCCCAACATACATACCCCACATGTGCTGGGCCATGCACACATGACACAAGTTACACCACACTACAAACATTCAATAATTTCACATAAAATCATAAAGGAATAACTTCAAGTCTACTAGTGAATCATTAATGTTTGCAGACAACGAATCACACACTTAATTAAATGGCGTCTATTTGAACGTAAAACTTAGCTTGCATGTAACATGCATACGTGAGAAGGTTCTTAAAACTTGCGTTGAAGTTGGTGATATTATTCATTTATTTTCTTGTCAACTTCACAAAAATTGAGCAAACATAAAATAAATTGTCAATTTGATTATTACTACTTTATTCATTTAAGTCATACATTTGTCATTCATAAATTTTATTTCAAAAATTTAATTTACTAAAATAATTATTTAGCTTTAATTGTATAAAAAAAATTCATTTATTATTTAATAATAATTAGAAGAATGTGACAAAAAATTTGTAGTTACTTATAAAATAGTTACTTTGACATGATTAATTTATTTCACAAAAATTCTTTTTATCTTGGAAAATAAAATCAATATTAAAACGTGACATATTAATTTAAAAAAAATAACATTTCTAGATCACAAAATTTTACATTATGTCATAAATATATAAAAGTTGGAAAAGTCCAACTACATTTCCATTTAATAAATGAATTCTTTGGTCACTTTTAAAAAAAAATAATTTTACTTAATCATTTGTAAATAAAAAACTGCATATATATATGAGAAAAAATACCCATTAAGGTATAGAAAAATCACATTTATCATATGTCAATAGTAAGACATAAATTTCTATGACATATATTTGATATATTTTAATTGAAAGAGAATTTTCCAAGAATCTAAATAAAAATTAACAAGCATTTCATCACATTAATTTTATGGCATGAGTTTTCTAAACATATTTTTACTATTTTTTTTTAAAAAAAAAATCTCCCATAATACTAAATAAAATTTCAACAAGCAATATATATTCATAACTCACAAACTTTCTATTAAACCATTTTAACAAATTAATATAGAATGCTTTTCTACCTTCATGAATTTAACAACACACAAATTAAGCTATTCTATACCACATAAAACAACCAATGCCGAATTTGTATGTAGCATAATACATAAAAGACTACAAACTTGACATGCTCATAATCAATAATTTAAAAGAAAGAATAAAGAATACACAAACACCAATACAACCCTAATATGCATTCTATCATCATCTTTGCATATTATTTCATAAATCATTAGAATGAAGATATCAATGGCAATTCTAACATGCTCCATATTACAATAATATTACAAAAAATCTTTCATGCTCATAATTAAATAAAACCAAGGAATCCTAAACCTAATATGCCATAGTCGAAACCCTATATACCATAACAACTCCATCAATCAAAATTTCCATACAACTTATCATCATACCCCAAACTCATACTCTAACATGCTTCTTAATGATAAATATACAATATAAACATCATATTTCACATATTCCAAATTTACATAACATACTCTAAATCAATAAGCATGCTCATCAAAATTCAAAGAAACATATGAAACCCTAAAACATACCCTATGCCGAAACATGCATCAAAATATTCTTGTTTCCATAATTTAATTAAAAAACTAATCATGTTTCTAATCAAGATCTCATAACCACACATGTATTCATCATAACAATATTGCAACAGCATACACTAGAACTGTTGGAAAAAAATTATACAGGATCTTTATTTATTTTCATGTATATCTAATATTAAACAAATTAATACGAGATAGCCTAAAACATGTTTCTAAAATTGAATTCAAAGAGAAACAAATAATATAATACTTACAGTATACGCAGCGGAATTAAGAGTCCTTCCTTCAGTTTCTCTAACTCTTGTATCCTTTCTGTCGCAGAGTATTATCAAGAAACTGAACCGATCTTCTATTTTCTTCACGATCTTCCAATGTATCCTTAGAACCACCTAGACTAGTGTGGGAAATTCTCAACACATGAGATAGATATAGAGAGAAGAAGAGAAAATAACAAAGTGGCTTAGAAAAGGACTTGTGTTTAGAGAGAATATAAAACTATCAGAAAATCTGACTTGTGACTTATCTGCCGTCTCTTTTTTGACTTCTCTCTAAGCACTCCTTTTATAGACTCAATTAGGCCATTTAATTTAATTAAAAAATCAATAAAATAATAGCCATTTTGAAGCCCTAGGTCGAAATTATCATGGGCTATAGGCCCGTAAAATTTCCCATTTGATTATAAGCCCATTGGACTTAAAATCAAGGCCTGCATTATTTTCTATTGATTTAATTAATTAAATAATTATTTAAATCCTTTATCAAATTAATTATTTATAATTTGAACCTTGATTTAAACTTATTTATTAATTTAGATACCAATTTATCTTAATTAATAAATCTGCCATAATTTCTCTTTTCTTCTCAAAATTACACAACTCTGTGAAACTATCCAAAATTGACCTGGTCAACTTTGATAATTCTAATTGATGATTAAATCAATTAATTGAGACTATCTAGATGATTTTATCCAAGGTACAATGGGGACCATGGGCCTATGAAATCAAGCTCCAATAAGTTATCATAAATCTAACAAATAAATTTACTAACTTATTAATTCCTCGTGACTCCACTATAGACTTAGAATTGCACTCTTGAATTCATAGAACGCTCTATAACAAATATAGATACGCTATTAATTATCCATTGTTACAACCATAATTTTCACTCAATCCTCTATAGACGGTATACAATGAGATAGGACTAAAATACTGTTTTACCCCTCATTGTATTTTATCATTAAAACACTTAGTTCCTTGTAAATGATATTTCAGTAAACTAATTTAATTACTGAAATGAGATCTCTATCATTTATCACCTTGAACCAAACTAAAAGGAAACCATCGTTTCACTTCTTCATCAGAAGCTATAGATGTTCATATCTATGATTAACACACCCACTCAATTATACTACCGGGTTCCCAAGATGTAAGTATGGGCTAGTTCGTAGGGTAAGCTGGTAACGAACAAGTCAAAGAACTCAAATAATACAATCAGTTAGAATACTAACCACTCAGAATTGAGATTGAATTGACCTATGGTCAACTATATGATATGACTAGAATAGATAATAACGGTATGTTTACTTATCTTATCAACTGTCAATATCGGTTCTGTCCGATGTAACAAATACATCTGATCTTATCTACTTTGCTAATGTTCTGGAAAGAACATAACACTGTAATGTGTAAGTAGATCATATCATAGATTGGCAAGTCAGTGTAAATCCGGTGCACTGACTAATCTTAGGACTAACTTATTTTTGAACATATAATCATATTTATATTCTACTGTGATTACGTCACTATAAATAAGATTAGCTATATGCTCGGGATTTAATAGAAGTTTATATTAAACAAATAATCATGAAAATAAAACATGTGAGCAAAGTGATTGACCAAGTCAAAAAATGATTTCTATTCTTTTATTGATAATAAAATGAGATTACAAAGAATTTGGGTTTTAATTAGGGCATAAAACCCCAACAAACTCCCACTTGCACTAATTGAAACTAATGCCTTAATTCTACTAATCCCATCTCCTTGATATGCTTATCAAATGTAGCTTCTGGTAGTGTCTTTGTAAACGGATCTGCAAGAATGTCTTTAGTTGCAATCTTCATAACCTTCACATCTCCCCTGGCCACATATTCTCGAATAATGTGATACTTCCTTTCTACATGCTTACTTCTCTTGTGACTTCGAGGTTCTTTCGAGTTGGCTATCACTCCTGTATTGTCACAAAACAACACAAGCGGTTTATCCATTTCTGGAATAACTCCAAGATCCGAATAGAACTTCTTTAGCCAGACTATTTCCTTAGCTGCTCCTGACGCAGCTATGTACTCAGCCTCCATGGTGGAATCTGAGATTGCAGACTGCTTTATGCTTCTCCAAATCACAGCTCCACCCCCAAGAGTAAACACCATTCCAGAGGTAGACTTTCTGTCATCGACATCAGTCTGAAAATCTGAATCGGTGTAGCATACAGGGTTCAGAACACCACCCTTGTAGACTAACATATAATCCCTAGTCCGTCTCAAATACTTCAGGATATGCTTAACTGCTATCCAATGCTCCGGTCCTGGGTTTGACTGATACCTGCTCACTACTCCCACTGCATGGCATACATCAGACTTCCAACTGCAGATGCGTAAGGAACTTTTCTCATTGCATCTTCCTCTTCAGGAGTCTGGGGAGACTACTTCTTTGAAAGATGAATTCCATGGCGGGACGGTAGACGCCCTTTCTTGGAATTTTTCATTGAGAAACGTTCAAGCACTTTATCAATGTAAGCTGCTTGAGATAGAGCTAAATGTTTGTTCTTTCTATCCCTGATGATCTGGATACCTAGAACATAACTTGCTTCACCCAAATCCTTCATCTGGAATTGAGTGCTCAGCCAATTCTTCACATCTGATAATTTCTTAACATTGTTTCCAATGAGTAAGATATCATCTACATAAAGTACCAGGAATACCACTATTTGATTTGCCTTCAGTTGGTAAACACAGGGCTCATCAATATTTTGTTCAAAGCCATAGGTTTTGATTATTTCATCAAACCTAAGATTCCAGGAACGAGAAGCTTGCTTAAGTCCATAGATGGACCTATTTAACTTACAAACTTTTCCTTCTTGTCCAGATACTTTAAATCCTTCTGGCTGATCCATATAAATGACCTCGTCAAGCTTTCCATTAAGAAAAGCTGTCTTGACGTCCATTTGCCAAATCTCATAGTCGAGAGCGGCTGCTATGGATAGGAGGATGCGAATGGATTTGAGCATGGCTACCGGACTAAAAGTTTCCTCATAGTCCACGCCTTCTCTTTGGGCATAACCCTTTGCCACTAATCGAGCTTTATAAGTCTCGATATTTCCATCAACACCTTGTTTCTTCTTGTAGATCCACTTGCACCCAATGGCCCTAAAGTCACTAGGTGCTTCCACAAGATCCCAGACGGAATTTGAGTACATAGACTCCATTTCCTGTTTCATGGCTTCGAGCCATAGTTCCTTTTCACGGCTAGCCATTGCCTGTATGAAAGACAATGGATCATCATCACTAGTGTCACCAACAACCATATTGGTTTCACGATCCAAACCATAGCGAATTGGGTTTCTAGAAACCCTCCCACTACGACGAGGCTTCGTGACTGTTTGCTCAGGAACAGTGGTACTTTCTTCATTTAAATCGACTTGCGTCGGTTGTACATGAAGAGTGGGAATTTCATCATCAACTTGCGTTGATGACAATGGAACATTGGTTGGAGTCAATTCTTTAACCATCTCCTCTAAAACTACTTTGATGGGAGGTTTAAAGTTCTAGACATAGTCATTTTCCAGAAAAGTAGCATTTGTAGAAGTAAACACTTTCTTTTCTGAATGACTATAGAAAAGTCCACCCCGAGCACCTTTAGGATAGCCAACAAACATGCAAACTTCAGTTCGCGGTTCTAGCTTTCCCTCCTTTTTCCTCGGGACATGAGCGGGACACCCCCAGATTCTATAATGGCGTAAACTAGGTTTACGACCATTCCAGCGTTCTAAAAGTGTTTTGGGGATTGATTTTGATGGCACGACATTGAGAATGTCATTTGCGGTTTCAATTGCATGTCCCCAGAACGAAGTTGGTAGAGTTGAGTAACTAAGCATGCATCTAACCATTTCCAATAAAGTTCTGTTTCGGCGTTCCGCTACACCATTTTGTTGCGGAGTACCTGGGGCAGTAAGTTGTGATAAAATCCCAAGTTCAGTTAAATGTTCTTGGAACTGCATATCCAAATATTCTCCACCCCTATCAGATCGCAAGATCTTTAACCTTTTACCTAATTGGTTTTGAGCCATTGCTAGGAATTCCTGAAACTTTGAAAATGTTTCTGATTTCCTATGCATTAGGTAAAGACATGAGTATCTAGAGTAATCGTCAATGAAAGTGACGAAATACTCAAAACCACTCCTGGCTTGTATATTCAAAGGTCCACAAACATCTGAATGCACAAGACCAAGTGGTTCTTTGGCCCTATAACCCTTTGCAGAGAATGGATGCTTGGTCAGTTTGCCTTCTAGACAAGATTCACAAACAGGTAATTCACCTAAGGTGAGTTCCCTCAAAGGTCCGCCCTTTGTAAGTCTTTGAATCCTATCATAGCCAATGTGACCTAGTCTCAAGTGCCATAAATACGTCATATTATTGTTATCGTTCTTTTGACGTTTATTGGTCCTAGGTTTAGCTACTTTGAATAAATCATTGTTAAGAGCGAGGGGTTCATTAGGTCGCAGAATATAAAGCCCGTTTTCCAAACATGGAATACACAATTGTGATCCATTGAAAGAAATAGATATATTAAAACTTGTGAAAGTCATAACAAATCGTTCTAATTGCAACATGGAAACTGAAATTAAATTTCTACTAAAATCCAGAATAAAAAATACATCTTTTAAAATTAAAAATTTATTTCCGAACTTCAGACGAGCTCTTCCTCTAGCTTGGACCGCAACGAACGCTCCATTCCCAACTCTAAGCTTTAAGTCGCCTTCGTTGACTTCCTCCCACGATTCAAGAAGCTGTAAAGAGTTACAAACATGGTTAGTAGATCCAGAATCAATAATCCAAACAAAGTTATCATTCTCTAAAACACATGTTTCTAAGATAAATGAACTATAAACATTACCTTTGTTTTTATCTGCTAGAAACTTGGGGCAATCTTGTTTCCAATGCCCCTTTTCTTTGCAGTGAAAACATTTACCTTTACCTTTCTTGTTTTTCTTGTTTTTCCCCTTAGGCGACTGTGCACTCGCCTTTGCGGCTTTTGCAGGCTTGGGGTTATTGTTTTGCCCACCTTTCCTCTTATTTCCAGCTTTTGAAGATGAAGCTTGGTTAGCTTCAGCCTTAGCTGGATCAGCAGCAGTAGTAGTAGTTGTCTTCTTTTCTCCTCCCTTACTAGGTCCACCCATAATAGACTCAAAAGTCTGAAGCTCATTCATGAGCTGCGTCAGACCATAGTTGAGTTTATGCAACACATAGTTGGTGGTGAATGGAAGGAAAGCTGGAGAAAGACTATTGAGGATTAAGCCAACTTGAGTTTCCTCATCTATTATGGCTCCGTGCAGTTCAGCTTCCTGAAAGTAGTTTTTCATCTTGATCAGGTGCTCACGAACATGTTGAGAAGGTGCCATTCGAGCATTGGCATATTTCTTGGTGGCCTCAAAATGAGTCTGCGCTGACTTGGCACCAAACATGTGTTGGAGCTGATCCATGATTTCGTAGGCTGTCTCGACATTCTCCATCTTTGTCTTGAGAGTGTCGACCATACTAGTCAACATGTAGTACCGCGCCTTGTTGTTAGCCGCCTGCCAAGGCTCATACTTGTCCCTCACAGACTTGGTAGCTCCTTCAGTTGGAACTTCCGGGGATTCCTCAGTCACGACGAACTTGGAGTTGTCACCTATCAACACAATGTTGATGTTTTGCTTCCATTTAAGGAAGTTTTCTCCAGTGAGTTTCTCCATCGAAAGTTGAGAAAGGATGGGAGTAGACACAGCCATAACTCAAAACTACAAAGTACCAATAAAATAGAAATCAATCACATTTGCTCAATAAAACTTCTATTCACACAAATTTCAAGAAATAGCACAACATATACCAAAAATATGTAAGATATGAGAAAAAATACCAAAAACAATCATATCTCTATTTCTTTAGGTTATTAACTAATCTATGATATCCTTGTCCCGGTTGGCGAGAGTCAAAAATACCACTAGCTAAATAGAGTTATAAACTCATTTAATAATGGACGCCATTATTAACAACCTACTATTCGATCAAAATAAGAAAACAAAATCTCTTATTTTATGAGCTAGACCCACGATTTCAATAATCATAGATTTAGTCCTAGTAGTCACCGTAGGGGTGAGTCTAGTAGAATTTGACCTATAATTATCTATCTTTCGAAATCTAACCTTGTCAAAATAACTAATGAACACTTTCCGTAGGGGGACGAATCAAAGCGCCTCGAGGCCCCATTAAGCTATTGACTATGTTAAACCAACGGTGGAGATTGAATAAAATTCTTAAAATAAGCTCATTATAAAATTAGAATTAGTATTTTTATTATTTATTTTTAGAAAATTAATGACTATGGTTTTCCAAAAAAAATTAAACAGATTAAAATTTTTAAAAAACCAAAGTCCTATAATTTCTTATTAATTCTAAAGTGTCACATTGAAACAAATTCAATTAATTTAGAATTGATTTGTTGCTAATCAATATTTAGGTTTAACTAATATAATAAACCTATACGATTAAGTCCAACTCAGGTAAATGGGCCTTAACAATTGGGCTTGTATGGAGGAGGGCTGGGTCCAGTGTGTCGTTCCCACTACAAAGGCCCCCTATCTTCCATACAAGGTCCAAAAGACAGGAATTTAAACCTTCGTTTTATTAATTGTTATTAATTGATTAGGCCCACTATAGTCATGCAAAGCAAATGGGCATTGACAAGTGGAATCACCCACAAGAAAGGAATTTAAACTTTACATTTTCTAATGGGCCCAAATAAAACCTATCATTTTATGAATATTTTATTTGGCAATGTACCATATATCTAACAAATATATGGGCCACTATATGCATCTAAGCCCAATTGCAAAAATACCACATATAGTGCAAACAGACATGTTATAATTGGATGGGCCTAATCATGTTACTATATGAGCAATTCTATGAATTTATGCAAAAATACCACAATTTATTTCATTTGCAAAAATACCACAATTTATTATCTAGAATTTATCAAAAAAAAATTCAAATTAATTAAATTTTTACAAAAAATAAGTCAATTTAAATGAAATTTATCAACAATTAACAATAGTTAATTTAAATTTCATTTATCAACAATCAACTTGGTTTTAGGTTAATTTGAAAAAAAAATATTAATTTAATTTAAATAGGATTTATCAACAATTAACCAAAGTTAATTTAAATCCCATTTATTAAAAAAATATTTTATTAATTGGCTGAAAAAAAAATGATATTTTTCAAAATTTAACCAATTTTAAATTTTAAAAACAATATCTAAACTATTTTCAAAAAATATCTTGTGTTGTTACAACTATTATCTAATATTTTAACCATTTAAAAATAATAAAATACAAATAGTTATAACAAGCCTAAAATATCTCAAATAGTTAAACAAATTCAAATATCCATAAAAATATCTAACTAACAATGTTCAAATTTCAAATAATTTAAATATTAAAAAAACTATAGAATAAAAAGATATTTATATTTTCAAATAAAGATTTAATAAAACAAAATCAAGAATTTAAATGAAAATATCTTAAATATCTGATATCATAATTCTAATATTTTAATATATTAAAAGATTTAAAATTAAGTTGTTAGTTTATTTTTAAATTTGAATTTGAATATTTGTAGAAAATTGTTGACGCCGTTTTTCGTCAAACAATAAAAGAAGAGCATGTAAACAATGAATGACAATGACCAAATGAAATAAAACAAATCAAACACATGATTTTTACGTGGTTCAGCAGTTAAATCTGCCTAGTCCACGAGTCTCTGTTATTAATCTTAAGATTATCTCTGAAAATTCTTTAGCATGAATTCTTCAGAGTTTTCTCTCAAGGATCAGAATTTCGGTCATTTACAATGATGCATGGCCTCTCTATTTATAGAGAAGGATGCAGAATACTATCCCACATATTTTGGGTAGTTACTCTTTTTGTGTAAATTAAATAAATGGCTTTAAATGCCTATAATCAGATATAAAAGGAAACGTCCCTGAAGACCAGGAAACGCATAACTGATCAAATAATATCCCACGATTCTAGGGGATTTACATTAATAAATGAGGATTACATCTCATATTTGTAATACTTCTAGATATTCAAGGTGGTTATTGCGCATCTCTAAGGCTTTAATTCCCCAGGTTTCCCGTCGTCGTCCGAGCTAATGACATCTCCCGAGTTCACGTGGCTTTCGAGATCGTACGCACATCGAGCTCGAGACCCCTGATCCGAAGTCGTCCCTGAAGATGAGTGTGTTCTCGGAGCTACCTTTCGAGATCGCGATCGTTTCGAGGTCACCACACTCGAGGTCATATATCGTACTTTGCAGACTCCATATACAATCCTGGAGCATACTCCAATCCTTACGAGACCATTTGTTGCGAATCCAACTTTCGAGGTCACATTTACCATGGCTCGAAATCTGGGTATAACAAAAATATCTAATTATTTAAATCTCAACTAACAAAAATATATATTTTTTTTAAAAGAAACAATTTTAAATGATAAAACAAAAAAGATATTTTTAGTTTTGATAATAAATAATGTATTTTCACAATTTTTTTTTTTTTTATATTTTTCAAAAAAAAAAAATTTAATTATGGATGAACAGTACCCGATACGGGTACTGTTCACCCGATTGCACTGGCTTCTGGGGCGCACACGCGCGCAGGAGGAATTGGCCAGGGATGCGTGCGCATGGTGTGCACTGGGCGTGCGCGCGGAGACGTGCTGGGCGGGTGCATGCGCTGCTGCGCACGGTGTGTGCGCGCATGGCAGCCAGAACAAAAAATTTTGTGCAATTTTTTCAACCAAAACCATTTTCTAATTAATTTTTAACATGTTTTACACAAAATAAAGCATATATAAAAATTAATAGCATAGAAAACACAACAAAATAACCTAAAAATTGCTAAAATTCACATAAAATCAATATGCTTCATAAAAACATGAAAACCGTCCAATTATTCAAACATATCAAATAATCCAATTTTAAACATGTTCTTGCATGAAAATAAAGATTACCAAAGGCTCTGAGGCCAGTTGTAAGAATAAACTTATACAGGATATTTATTTATTTTCATATATATCTAATATTAAACAAATTAATACGAGATAGCCTAAAACATGTTTCTAAAATTGAATTCAAAGAGAAAAAAATAATATAATACTTACAGTATACGCAGCGGAATTAAGAGTCCTTCCTTCAGTTTCTCTAACTCTTGTATCCTTTCTGTCGCAGAGTATTATCAAGAAACTGAACCGATCTTCTATTTTCTTCACGATCTTCCAATGTATCCTTAGAACCACCTAGACTAGTGTGGGCAATTCTCAACACATGAGATAGATATAGAGAGAAGAAGAGAAAATAACAAAGTGGCTTAGAAAAGGACTTGTGCTTAGAGAGAATATAAAACTATCAGAAAATCTGACTTGTGACTTATCTGCCGTCTCTTTTTTGACTTCTCTCTAAGCACTCCTTTTATAGACTCAATTAGGCCATTTAATTTAATTAAAAAATCAATAAAATAATAGTCATTTTGAAGCCCTAGGTCGAAATTATCATGGGCTATAGGCCCGTAAAATTTCCCATTTGATTATAAGCCCATTGGACTTAAAATCAAGGCCTGCATTATTTTCTATTGATTTAATTAATTAAATAATTATTTAAATCCTTTATCAAATTAATTATTTATAATTTGAACCTTGATTTAAACTTATTTATTAATTTAGATACCAATTTATCTTAATTAATAAATCTGCCATAATTTCTCTTTTCTTCTCAAAATTACACAACTCTGTGAAACTATCCAAAATTGACCTGGTCAACTTTGATAATTCTAATTGATGATTAAATCAATTAATTGAGACTATCTAGATGATTTTATCCAAGGTACAATGGGGACCATGGGCCTATGAAATCAAGCTCCAATAAGTTATCATAAATCTAACAAATAAATTTACTAACTTATTAATTCCTCGTGACTCCACTATAGACTTAGAATTGCACTCTTGAATTCATAGAACGCTCTATAAAAAATATAGATACGCTATTAATTATCCATTGTTACAACCATAATTGTCACTCAATCCTCTATAGACGGTATACAATGAGATAGGACTAAAATATTGTTTTACCCCTCATTGTATTTTATCATTAAAACACTTAGTTCCTTGTAAATGATATTTCAGTAAACTAATTTAATTACTGAAATGAGATCTCTATCATTTATCACCTTGAACCAAACTAAAAGGAAACCATCGTTTCACTTCTTCATCAGAAGCTATAGATGTTCATATCTATGATTAACACTCCCACTCAATTATACTACCGGGTTCCCAAGATGTTAGTATGGGCTAGTTCGTAGGGTAAGCTGGTAACGAACAAGTCAAAGAACTCAAATAATACAATCAGTTAGAATACTAACCACTCAGAATTGAGATTGAATTGACCTATGGTCAACTATATGATATGACTAGAATAGATAATAACGGTATGTTTACTTATCTTATCAACTGTCAATATCGGTCCTGTCCGATGTAACAAATACATATGATCTTATCTACTTTGCTAATGTTCTGGAAAGAACATAACACTGTAATGTGTAAGTAGATCATATCATAGATTGGCAAGTCAGTGTAAATCCGGTGCACTGACTAATCTTAGGACTAACTTATTTTTGAACATATAATCATATTTATATTCCACTGTGATTACGTCACTATAAATAAGATTAGCTATATGCTCGGGATTTAATAGAAGTTTATATTAAAAAAATAATCATGAAAATAAAACATGTGAGCAAAGTGATTGACCAAGTCAAAAAATGATTTCTATTCTTTTATTGATAATAAAATGAGATTACAGAGAATTTGGGTTTTAATTAGGGCATAAAACCCCAACAAGAACATATATCCATCAAAACTACAATGATCAAATCATCATCATACATCATAAACATGCTTTCTCAAATCAACAAACAATAATCCAAAGCCATAAGCAAGAATATGAAAACATCAAAACAACGAACAATAATCCATGGCCATAAACAAGAATATGACAACATCAAAACAACAAAAGGGTTAGGATTCTCCATTTCCTCCTTGGTAGTGAATCAAAAACACAAAACTATGATCATTCCCCTTGGACGCCTAGGGATTTTCGAAACCCACAACAAAGAAAAGAACAATGCTCTTAGAATTAAGAAGAAGAAGGATAGCCTATAGGATTCAAAGCACTAATACAAGATCACATACCTAAGGATTTTTTAAAAACCCTATTCATTTTCCTCTTCTTTCTTTCTTTCTTTATTCTCTTTTCTCCTTCTTCTCTCTAGATGGACGACTAGGGTTTCAAAGCTGATAGGAAGAGGCTTAAGGACCTATTTATAGGTTATAGCTAGGTTAAGGAAGAAAAAAAATGAAAATTCGAAGTGGGTTTTCGTAACCTAAATATCATGTAACTTGATACCCATTTCTGACCGGGTTCCGCCATGATTTTAGAAAAATACTATTTCTAAAAAGTTGTAGATAACTTAATTACCTTTCTAACGGTATTAAGTTTGCCTAAATATGACATCTAAAATGCAAGTTATGACTGTTTTACTGAGGCTAGGTCCAAAGTTATGGGAACTCAAAAAAAAAAGCAACTCTCTTCTTACCATTTGTTTCCCATTTCTCACTAGTGTGAACACAAGCCTTCTAGAACATTTCCTGTTTATTTCTCCTATTTTTCTTTTTTCTTAATTAATAAAATAAATAAATGGAGAATAAAAATTACAACGCATAGAAACTAATGCAAGCACACCATGCATATGCACATGCACATGCACACACAAGTGTACCAGTGCATCTATACTAGCCATGCACCTTGGTGCACACAACCAAATATCAAGAATTCACAAATAAAATAATTAAATAAATAATTAACAAATTTAAATTCACATAATTTCTAATAAACAATTAAAACAATTAGAAATTAATTTGTAACACTTAACAATTAATAATAAAATAAAGTACACAAATTAATAAAATAAAAAATAAATTTTGTGCGCTACACCCCTGAAAGAAGGATGTATCATTAATATCTGGTCGATACACTCTGAGTATACTCATATCAGTTATAGGTGAACTTTATAGTGAGCAAAAAGAGTTGGTTAAAAAAATTAAGTTCAATATCTTATTTGGTTTGAGAAAATGTACTCTTAAAAGAAACCTGATTTAAAGGGTGTTGGTTATGTTTAATGTTGGTGTTTGTTGTTTAAATATAAATGGGGAGGCCTATTTTAATGTCCCGACATAAACTAAATAATTCACTACAAAACATTTATTGAAACTCATTTTAAAACAAATATGAATTAAATATCTTTTACAAAACATGTAATTCGAGATCTCGTTATTTAAAATAAACTGTTTCCTTACGTACATATCGTAGGTAAAATACAAGTTATTAAAACTTAACATATCACCACGGCTTGAATATTTCTAAAACAATGCATACATAGCAACCCCTTTTGATTCCCAGGTCAACCGATCATGACATGCACATATCTGGTCGAACTTGCTCCAACTCATCGCCACATCAGAACGCTTATGCCTTGTAATGATCCAACTAACTTACAGACCCCGGACCATTAAAACTACTAAGCATAACTACTATTTTGGAATCCATGCACAAAATAATAGAGCTTTATTATAAGAAAATCCAAAATACGAGAGCCCATTGTTATTACATAAACCCATAAAGAAAACTTAAACATTTAGTTATTTATTCAAATACTAAATGTAGAAAACATATACACATAAATTAAAAGACTTGTAACAAAACGACATCCTCAATCTTTCCCATCAGTCCATTCATTCAGTCCTTGCCCAATACATATGTCAAAGCTGCCATGAATCCATCCCGCCTTCCAAGCATATTTTCTTGCACCAACTAAAATAAAAAGGAATGAGCCTAATGCTCAGTAAGGAAAGTCTACTAAAACATATCTGTAGAGTCCAAGAACTTTACTTAGCTAATTATTTAGTAGTATTATAGTATGTTTAGTGTTATCTTTGTTACTATGGATTTTTGGTTCAGACCGGGAATTTTTTTGGACACTCATAGTAGTACTTATAGATTTTCTAAGTTTAATCTATAGTTTAAGAATATTAAGTATAACCTAAGGTTTGATTAATGTGACTGATATTAAGGATTATATTTATTATATTATAAGGTTTAGACATCAACCAATAGGATTTTAAGCACATGTTATGAATGGTGATTAAGGATTAAAGATTTTTGAGGATTTAATTTAATAAGGAGTAAAGTTTGAATGTTATAAGGTCAGTCAGCAGCTTTGAGTACGTTGAGGGCTTAGTCAAGGCTGTTTACTCCATTCAAACTTAGCTAAAAATGTGTAATTTCGTGTTTAATTATTCAGCGTGTGCCGATATATCGCAGCTATAGGGGGCGATATATCGCAGCACGTAAATACGGAAAACACGAAACGATGCACGGTCGCCTCGGGCATACTGGCCCAGGCGATATATCGCCTACAGGGGGCGATATATCGCCTCCTCCAGTATGTTTTCAAACGTTTTTGAATTCATTTCCTTTCAGCCATTCAAACTCCTTCAACACTCCAGCATCTTTTGAACGAGTCTTCAGCCTCTGCTGAACGATTATTCAAATGATTTTCACCTAAAATGCCATTATTTTTATTCAAGTAAAATCAAGATATTTGCATTCCCAAACTCTATAAATAGGACCTAGTACCCAGCCATTATTCACCATTTGCTCTAAGTTCAGAAGCTGCTAGTGTTAAGTGAGTGTGAGAGTGTAAACACCTGGTTTGGGAAAAACTATAAGCTTAAACATCATAAGCTTATCAAACACTTTGGGAAGTGAGTTCTATAGTATTTCGGTGGAGGTGTAGATTGGTCTTTCAAGTCTTTGAGGTAACCAAAACTCTAGTTCCTTTCTGTATTATGTTATTTTCTTTCTCATAGTCTTCTACTCAATCTCTAACCTTAATCTTCATTTTGGTTAGGGAATCTAAGTTCTTGAGCACATAAGTTCGGTAAGCATGTTTCTCAAATGGTTTAGTCGTTCCATCTCTTTCATTTCATCTCCTTTCTTTAAACTCACTCTTTCTTATGGTTTTAGGAGTGTTCCAAAAAGTCCCAACTCAGTCCACATATCCCGGTGACTTTGGTAAGGAAAATAGGCTAGAATCAATATGTTATGTGCTTATGTTATCTATATGTTTTATGTTATTAAATGTGTTATGATATGTATGTATGTTTGTAGGCTTGGGCATATGACCCATATGGCTAACAAGACCCCAAATGGGTTATGGGCATATGACCTACTTAGCTAGTAGGACCCCACTAATCCCATGGGCATATGCTTGTTTAGTCTATGGGACCCCAAGTAATAATGGCCATTATAATAAGTGTATGTTATATGTATTATGTTAAGTCTTTATGTTTCTTATGAAATTATGTGTATGACTATGTGTTAGATTTTCCTTGCTGGGCATTAGGCTCATTCCTTTCTGTTTTATGTGTAGGAAAATAAGCTTTAGAGGCGGTAAGATTCGTGACGCTTAGAGGATGTGTATCGATGGTGAATGGAGTCAAGGGGCCGAGCGTTATTCGATTCGAGGATGTAGTCTCATTTTATGTTTTTATGATTTTATGTGTATTTTCCGCACCAATTATGTAATGTCTTTTATTTTAAATCATCTTTTGTTTTTTAAAAACAATGGGATCCCATAATCCTTCTTAGTATTCTGTTTATTTGTAAATAACTCTTATTTTGCAAATTACTCAATAAATTATGGTATTTTCGTAAAAATGTAAGTTTTATGTATAGTTTCGTTAATGGTCTAAATAGTCTAGAGTAATGGGTCATTACAATATCATAAATCATAAGACATAAAAACATAAATCATAAAATGTAGCATCCCAAATTTGCTAGTAAGGCTTAGGGCCTTGATTAGCATGCCTGGAGGAAAATAATTGATTTAACTACGTTAATATATGAATTTGATGATTATGTGGTTAGAAACACATGTTTAGGTGAATTAAATATTCATGTGGGCCCCATTTGGCTATTAGGGGAATATTTGTAATTTTAACCCGTTAGGGCATAAATGCAATATTTGTGTATATTGAGAATGATACCACACGTGAGTGGTGATATATTTGTGATGCACGATCTGAGACGGTCCTAGGGAGCAGTTTAGCTAGAAAGTCACAACATGGTCAAATACTCAGCTCGAGAGGATCCTAGGGGAATTTTTGGAATGTTATATGTGTTTGGAATTTATGGAGTAATAGGTATTAGTTTAGTAATGATTTGGACATGTTGAGATTAAACGGGGATTTATAGGAACACTTGAGGAATTAGCGGGATTTGGCAAATGATGGAATTGCCCTCGGGTCATTTAAGGATTTAAGATAAGCTTAAGGGGCAGTTTGGTCTTTTGGTAGGGGTATTACACAGTTCAGAATAGGCTTAGTAGTCTTGGGAAGTCATTGGAACAAAACAGAAGAAGACTCACTCTCTCTCTCTATCTCTTAGTTCTCTCCCTCTCTCATTGTGCTTGAGAATTTGATGAAACCTTTAAGAATTGGGCTGGAAAATTGGTGGATTTGGAAGCTTAAAAACTCAGGGAATCAGTTCAGGAACTGATTTAAGTGTAGAGGTAAGCTCATTAATTGAATCTTGCTATTGAATTTTGCTTGATTATGTTAGGATCTTAGGCTTGCATGATAGTGGTTTTAAGTTTAATTGTGGGATTGTTTATGGATTTGTTGTGATATCTAGGGTATATGAATAAGGAATTCAAACTTTGTTCTGGGCTTGATTAGAGTTTGGAGTATGAATTTATGGGTTAGGATCGGAGAAATGTGTAGAGAAAAATGGTGATTTTCTGGGTTTCGAGCTCGAGTCGCTGCCCCGTTCTTCAGGCGCTGCGACCCGTGTGTGTTGAAGAGGTTGGAAGTCTCTGTCTACCCAGGCGCGCCGCGGCCCAAGGATTGGAGTGTCTTGGCCCTTATCCCTCAACAGTAAGGCTTTTTGTCTCTGACTTGGGGCGCGCCGCAACCCAAATTCTAAATATGTGTTGTTTGAAGGTTTTTGGCTCAAGAACCCAAAAGTTAAGGCTCAGGAAGGATTTTACCACCCGCATTGGTAGAATCCAAGGTCCCAGAGGCTAGAATTATTTCCCGAAGTTATTTATTGGATTAGAGCATGACAGATGGCTATTATGAATATGTTGTGACTAAGTTTTCAACGAGGCTCGGGTTAGAGGACAATGCTTGGTATTGTGGTGCTCCAAAAGCTTGGGACACAGGTAAGAAAACTGTTGTACCCGTAGAGCAGGGCGTGGCCTTATTGTTTGTATTGTAGGGCATGGCCCTATTGATTGGATTGCAGGGTATAGCCTTATTATTAATGTTTAGTATATGTTTAAATACTTGTTGATATTATGCTATGTAGTGTATATTTGTGAATGAACGACGAAGGCTGGGAATGGCAATGACCGGAAACGGCGAAGGCCGAGAGCGGCAGGAAGCCAACTACGGCAAGGGGCCAAGAACAGTATTGAGCATGCGAAGTGCAGAGCCGAGTACGACACGGGGCTGGGAAAAGCGTTAAGCACGCGAAGTGCAAGCCGTTAGGGCGAAACCCTCCTAGGATGATGAGTCATCCTCTCGGAGAAGACTGCGAACCCAGGGCCTGGTAATGCGCCTGGGATGGCATGGTTGTTATATGTTTAGCATATTGGCTGTTTTTTTATATGTTGTTGATAAATATGGATAAGTTATTTATTTTGTTTTGAGATTTCTTGTTGGGCTTCGACTCACGGGTGCTCTATGGTGCAGGTAAGGCAAGGGAAAAGTCGACCAACCATGAGTATGGAAAGCTTGGAGTGATGGGTACATGTTCGGCCTACCTGGCTGCCACTGCCGGGGTTATTTTTGGGAAAATGTTATGTATTGACATGAATTTTTTGCCTAGTCGACCCTAAATGTATTTTGAGTTATAAATATTTTCTAAATAATATTTTGGGATCCCAAATGTTTAATTTTTAGTATTTTCCATGAATGATCACATTTGTATATTCAATGCCTTTAAACGACCTTCAACACAGTTTAGCTATAGTTATAACCTAAAACCTCAATTAGGAAGTTAATGGCACATTTTAAACTCACTTAGTAACGACTCTAAGGAAGTAGGGCGTTACAACTTGGTATCAGATCGAGCCAAGGTATATGGTTCTTGGAGATCGGTCGAACATGTACGCTCATTACCAGTGACAAGCTCGACTCAGGGTTGGTTGTTAATTAATGAATTATACACTTGATTGTTTGTTAAAATGCCCTGTTTGCTTGAATAGTTCAAATAGAACATGATGAATGAATTGACATATGCATGATGCTAGGGCATGGCCCTTGATTATTGTATGCAATCTATGTAATGTGGATTACTGATTGTGGTTGGTTGATGCGAATTGGGAGGTGGTTTTGGATATTGTTATCATGCCTGATAAGCGGCGTCATTGATTGTAGGCATATTGTTATAATGCCTTGGTGATCAATCAGACTAGGCGGCAATAGGGCCGAGGATGACAACAAGGGTCAAGACCCTCCACCTGCCTCACCGAATTGGCAATAGTTATTTGCGGAGATGGAAGCTAGACTTCACTGAACAGAAGAAGAGCTTCCAAATTTGAGGCAACAGGCACCTCCTCAAGGCATTGGGTTACAGGTTCCACAAGCTGTGGCACCAGTGCCAGCCCAGCCTGCTATGGAAAATAGATGGGAACCTTTGTATGAGAGGTTCATGAAGCAGCATCCTCCCACCTTTGAGGGTGGACCAGACCCACTGGGCAGAGCAGTGGATGAATATGATTTCTTCCATCCTGGATTTCATGAGGGTGGAAGGGAATGAGAGGGTAGCTTCTGCCAGCTACTGTTGACGGTGAGAACTCGTCAACGAAGTTAAGTTGGAAAAATTATCAAACCAAGATCACTGATCGGACAGCTGTAAAAACTTGAACAATAACTCAAGAACAATGATAGAACAATAATGGAGAATTCAGTCTTTCATTCACACTCAAACCTCTGCTACAGTAAAATTTCCAACCACCTTTCAGGTGGTCTTCGAGTTCATTTTATAGTAGGCTCTAATGGCCTTAGATACATGGTGGTCCAGGAGACCAAGTGGTACATATGTACTGTGTCAGGGGAGTGGCTTCAGAGGTTGTGGTCGTACATCCCGTACAGGAGCAGATGTCAGGAGGATGTCTCCACTACTTGTCTGTACCCGTGTCTGATGAGTAGTGGCAGGTGTAGTGGCGCAGGAGGTAGTGGTGTCGATTCTGTCCTCTTTCCTAATGCTCCAACTACTCGTCTATCATGGGTGTCAGGATCATGCGTACGGTCTTAACGGTCGCACCCCGTACAAGATTGTACCAACATGATCCTTTTGAATTATTCTTAGGCCTTTCCCTCTAAATGTCGAAGTTATGGTTGACCCTCAAAGGAGACGTCCACTTGAAGTGTTAGGGGTGAAGAATAGGCGTGTGCGTGACGCCATCTCGCGAGGCCACCGGGTGCTGGGCCTCATGCGCGCGGCCGAGGCATGGTTGGGGCACCATTTCGCGAGATGCCTTACTAGCGAGGCCACCACCAGCGAGGCCACCACCCGCAAGGCCACCACCAGCGGGGCCACCATGTGCAGCGAGGCCACCACTAGCGAGGCCACCATGTGCAGCGAGGCCACCACCAGCGAGGCCACTACGCCCAGCGAGATGCTCCACCAGCGTGGCCACCATGTGCAGCGAGGCCACCACCAGCGAGGCCACCATGTGCAGCGAGGCCACCACCAGCGAGGTCACCATGTGCAGCGAGGTCACCACCAGCGAGGCCACTACACCCAGCGAGACGCTCCACCAGCGTGGCCACCATGTGCAGCGAGGCCACCACCAGCGAGGCCACCACCTCCAGCGAGGCGCTCCACCAGCGAGGCCACCACGCCCAGCGAGACGCTCCACCAGCGAGGCCATCAGGTGCAACTAAGGCGTGGCTTCGCTAGGTACATGGTTGGTGCGGGACAATGGGAGCCTGAGGGCATCGCGGCCCCATCATGTAATTAAGTGCTTATGGGACCTTAGTGCGTGCCTTTGATCCATCGAGGGCATGGAATTTTGAGCCTCAACACTTGCCCCCCAGTCTAGTAGAGTACCTTTAGGTGCTCTTGTAGACTATTCACCATGATTCCTATAAATAGGCCTTCCTGCATGGCCTAATATTTACACTTCATCTTCTTAGCTTAGTGGCATTTAGACCCTTGCTCCTTTCAAGAGGTAAAGGGTTCAATCCCCCACAACCACACTTTTTCCATAGTTTCATCATTTTTTTTTTATATATATATGAGCTAATTTCTTGGTGTGTCTATTTTATGACTAACACATCTTTCCGGTTCATTCTTCCAGACGCGCACTTTCGACTCTGTGGTGCTTTTTGCTCCCTGACCTTCTTTGGATCCCGCCTTCGCTTTCTTAATCGCTTGAGGTATATTTTCTTTCCTTCTCCCTTTTATTTATTTATTTTTTATTTTGTTGGGTCCAAACTAGCAGTACTCGGGATGGGGTACATTAGTCTGAGCTTGTAGTGAGTTTGACCATATGCACGCCCCTCCTCCTTGTGTTTTTAAATTTTTTTTTTACATACCCTGTAGTAGGCCATTTAGGGCGTTTGTATCTAGAGGTATTAAGCCTATTCCTTTGTGTTTTGTAGCCTTCCCCTCGTTTATACGTGAGCCCCTTTTTGCTGTTGGGACGTGGTTTCATGGCCAGTGACGGCCCGCCCGACATACCCCCAAAGGCTGAGTTTATTGACCTGTCCTCAGACTCAGAGTCCCCTGAGGGCAACCCTCACCAGGACTATGACTCTTTAAGGCAAGCCCGCATCTGCCACCTCGAGTGCATGGCCGATCTTAGGCGTAAAATTTGGGTGGGGGAGAGCGAAATTGACTCTGTGTCGAGAGGAGATGGAGGACCTTCACCCCTGGGCCTTAGTGACCATATAGCGCGTCTTAGGATGACCCTTTTTGAATTGCGGTGGGAGTTAGAATTTATGGAGGGACACATTCCGCCAGAACCTCCCACTCCCTCCTCGCCTGATGACGGTCATGGGGCTGCTAGCTCCTCTCCCCAGCCCCTAGTCTCAGTTTATCCTAGCTTAGTGCTTCCGCCATCGCTCCCTCGATGGAAAACTCTTCCTAGGAAGAAAAAATGGAGGGTTAAATGTTCTGTCTCTTCCTCACATATTTCTTTTGATTTTGTAGATATGCCGAAAGCACGCAGGCAGGTGTCCATCCAAGAAGAGGACGAGGCCCCTCTACTGGCATCCAGCCTAGTGTCCCATGTGTCTCCGAACAAATTGAAGGGGATCGTGAAGCACTACCGCATTGCACCAGAATACGCCCTATATGCTCCTAAGGAGGCATGCCGGGCTGACCGCCCTGCGAAGGGTTTTGTGGCTTTGAGTGAGCAGATTCTGAAGGCGGGTGGCACCATTCCTTTGCACCCGTTTTTCGTGGCAGTTCTTAATTACTTCGACTTGGCCCCTCTTCAACTGTCACCCAACAGTTGGTTGACTTTAAGTTGCCTCTTCATTTGGTTTAAGGAAAACGCCCAACGGGCCCCGACAGCGCAGGAGGTGCATTCCCTGTATAACCTCATGGGAGTGCACAAGTCCAAGGGCTTTTACTACCTGCAGAAGGCCAATGAGCTCCCCTTGATAGAGGGCTCAGTGTCCAACACAGGGCCTTGGGAACAAGACTTTTTCTGGGTAAAGGGCCCTCTTTCGGTTCGTGAAGACTTTCGCGCCGGCCCTAGTAAGTATCCTAGTTTTTCTCTTCTTCTTAATAGAACTTACTGTTTCGTACTCTTGCTTGTACTGACATTGGCGTGGATCATGCAGGGCAATTTGCTGATCCTTCAGTCATTGGGCCGGAGGAGGAGGCCATCAACAAGCTCATTAGTGCGGACTCCGCCCTGAAGAAGGCGGTGGTCCTATTTACTGTGGCGAACCTCAACCGCTACCAGCTGTCCCCGGTCTCTGACCCCAAGTTCCTGTGGTCAGTTACTGGGTCTAAGAAGACTATGGCTATGTCGGCTGGGCCGTCCCTACACGATGGTGAGGCTGAGGAGGAGATGGAGGATGTTCCCCTCGAATGTGGGGGGTCTCATCAGCGCCCCCTGTCCCCTGGAGAATGCCCTCCTTACGGTTCCCATGACCAGGACATGGCCTGTCAATCTCCGGACCCGCAGGCCGCAGCGGGATGTTACGCTCCTCCTGGCCTTGATGGTAATGACGCCTTCCCTCAGGTCCCTCATGATATTGGCTTACCGGATGCTGATTATGTCGACCTCGCGGAGCCCCCTTCTAATGCACCAGGGTTCCAGTTTTTCCCCTTCCCTGCGCCTCCTCCTGCTTCGGCGAGTGGGTCATCCATTCTTGTCCAACCAGATGTTCCTAGCGCGGAGGCAGAGCCTTGGGTGACTGGGATGGCTTCAGCTTATGGGCAGCGTTTCGTTCAAATAGCCTCGGGCCTCCCTGCCTCCGACTGGAGGGGTCTAGGGAATGTGACTCAACCAGACCTTGGGGAGACCCTAAGGCGTGTCGCGGCCTGGGTGAGGTCTTGCGCCTTGCGTTGATTAGTATTATGTATAGGTGTACATGTGTTTTTCTTTTTGTTACTAATTGCTGACGCCATTTACTTTCTTGTGCAGGTCTACATCGTGTCTCTTCGGCATGCTGACACGTCCGGCGTCCTCTCCGCATCTACTGCCGAGAGGGACGGCCTCATGGCCCAGGTCCAGGAGCTCAAAAATGAGCTTAGCGCAACCAAGGTCCAATTGTCAAAGGCCCGGACTAAGTCTGCCAACTTGGACTCGAAGAGGGAGAAGCTGAAGACCAAGATCAAGGAGCTAAAGGGCAAGGCTAGATGCTTGGAGCGCGAGATCCGGGGGGCCAAGGCCGCTGCGACCGCATCGCAGGAGAAGGTTACTCAACTGGAGACTGAAGTTGAGGCCCTTAGGGCTGAACTACAGTCGGCTCAGGAGAAGAACGCTTCCTTGGAGGCGGAGAGGGCTTCCTGGGAGGCGGCGAGGGCTTCTTTGGAGGCGGAGAGGATCATAACCGAGCGCAAGTCTATAGATCGTGCTCTTTACAATGTGTGGAGGCAGGATCCCAACTTCGACTTCTCCTCTTTTGGCGAACAAGCCGTTGCCCGAGCAGCTTGGTGGAGTGCTCACTATAGGAGGCCTTGAAGTAGTCTTGCTCTTTTTTTGTTTTCTTTTTATTTTGTAACATCATTATCAGTGCTACTTTTCTGCTGGTAACTCTTGTACTATCCCGAGAACTCCTTTCTTTTTCTAATGTATAAATACATATGTTGCTGTTTATTTCTTGTTCTATTGCATTTGAGGCCTATTTAAGCCTGTATGATGGGGTTTGGTTGGTTCCCCTCTTTTATCTATCAGGCTTGAGGTCCTTTGGAGCCCATGTGAGAGGGTTCACTGGGACCTCTTTTGGTGCCTCTTGGTTGCTTTTATAAGGATATTTTGACCCCTTGGGTCTTAGTTATCCTTTTATGTTTTTCTTGCGCGCGCTTATTATTTCTTTGCGAGAAGCGTCCTTCTCGTCGTTATTCATAGTACTATTTTTGCAAGGGTCTCTTTTGGGACTCTTTTTGGCTAGGCGGCTTGGTGGCCACTCTAGACTTATTATTATTGTCGTCACCATACATTTTTTGTAAGTACCTATGGCCTCCCTTGGTGTTCATAAGGGTAGCTAATCCTTACGATCCCAAGGGGTGCCTTGTAAGGACTTCGTTTAAGGCCCTAGTATAGGGGGTCTTTTTGGTTTTGGGTCACTTCCTCTTGATAGAGGGCCCTTTTTAGGATACTCTTGGTAGAGGGTCCTCTTTTTTTTTTTAGGGGCCTCCTTTTTAGGAGGGCTAGGGGTCCTCTTGGTAGAGGGTCCCTTTTAGGGGCCTCGTTTTTAGGAGGGCAAGGGGTCCCTTTTTAGGATCCTTTGTTATAGGGCCCTTTTTAGGTTCCCTTTGCTAGCCGCCTGCTGTCGCCTCCTATCCTGCCCCCTAAGTGTCTGGTGAAATTTATTTCGGCAGGCACTTTGGCTGATGCCCACGTAGCGAAGGAAAATAATACATGAGGTTAAGAACAGTTTTACCCATAACATGCAGTTCCATTCATCACATTCATAATAAATAGTCTCATACAAATAGTTGCAACGGTACATATGAGGTTTTCATATAAAACAAAAATAAAAAGACTCACACCTACTTAGGAGGCTATCTAAGTAACCTCTTTGATTTCTTCCTATCATATCAAGGCGGCGTGCCACACTTGTTTTTTTACCATCAGACATGGGCGCCTTACTGGTAGTACTTTCTCAGGTGCTCTGCGTTCCATGCTCAGGGTATGATGGCGTCGTCCATGCGAGCCAGCTTGTAAGTGTTCGGGGGGATGCGCTGAGTAACCTGGTAGGGCCCTTCCCAATTCGCCCCTAGCACTCCTGCGCCTGGGTCTCGTGTGTTTGGGAGTACCTTCCTTAGCACTAGGTCGCCAACTCTGAAAGTTCTCTCTCGCACCCTCGAATTGTAGTACCTTGCGGCGCGCTGCTGGTATACCGCCACCCTCATTTGTGCTTTTTCTCTCTTCTCCTCAAGCATGTCTAAGCTTTCGGCCAGGGCTACGCGGTTGGCTTCGTCTCCATATGCCTGTACCCTGTGGGACTTGACTCGCATCTCGACTGGGAGCACAGCCTCGCACCCATAGGCCAAGGAGAATGGGGACTCCCCAGTAGTCGTGCGTGGGGTGGTTCTGTAAGCCCACAGCACATTTGGTAGCTCATCTACCCAGGCTCCCTTCATCTTTTCTAGCTTTGTCTTCAGGTTCTTCTTAAGGACTCTGTTTATGGCCTCCACTTGTCCATTGGCCTGGGGATGCACAACCGCGGAGAAACTCCTCCTTATGCCCTTTTCCCTACAATATTCATCGAAAGCTCCTCCCTCGAACTGGGTACCATTGTCGAAAATAATCTTGCAGGGTACTCCATATCGACACACAATGAACTTGTTGACGAAAGAGGTGATGTGCTTGGCGGTTATCTTCATAAGGGGTTCTGCTTCTACCCACTTAGTGAAATAATCCACTGCCACCACCGCGTACTTCGCTCCACCCCTGCCTGTGGGAAGAGCGCCGATTAAGTCTATCCCCCAGATAGCGAAGGGCCAGGGGCTGGTCATGCTGGTCAGTTCGCTTGGGGGTTTCCGAGGGTAGTTGGCGTGCCTCTAGCATTTGTCGCATTTCATGGCAAAGTCATGCGCATCTTTCTCCATGGAGGGCCAGTAGTATCCTTGTCTCATGGCCTTCCTAGCCATGGAGGTTCCGCTCTCGTGGTTGCCGCACTCTCCCTCATGTATCTCCTGTAACACTTTCAGCGCCTCCTCCTCTTCTAAACACCGTAGGAGTGGCATTGAGAATCCTCTTTTGTAAAGGACCCCATCTACCAGGGTGTATCTTGCGGCCTTGTACACCAGCCTCCGGGACTCGTTTTTATCCACAGGCAAGGTTCCTTCTTCCAGGTACCTCTTGATTAGCTCGGTCCATGATTCCTTCGGGACACTAATCATGTGCACGTCAGCGCCTTCGATACTGGGCTTTGGTAAGTACTCCACAGGTATTGATTCCAAGACATCATCGTCCTTGGTAGATGCCAACTTTGCGAGTGCATTGGCATGGGTGTTCTTTTCTCTGGGGATTTGCTCTATAGTATATGCCACCAACCGTCCCAGATAGCCCTTCACCTTCTCCAAGTAGGCTGCCATCTTGGGTCCCCTCGCCTGATACTCCCCCTTTACTTGGCATACTACTAATTGAGAGTCGCTGAAGATTTGAAGGCGCGTCACTCTTAGTTCCTGGGCTAAACGCAGGCCAGCTAAGAGCGCCTCGTACTCTGCTTCATTATTGGAGGCCTCAAACCCAAATCGGATTGCGCAATACATTCTATGTCCCTCGGGCCCTGTCATCATGATGCCCGCTCTTGATCCTCCTTCATTTGACGCCCCATCAACGTGCAAGCTCCACTCCTCCGAACCTCCTAGCTCCTCCTCTGTAACAAGCTGCTCTCCTTCTTCATTCCTTCCTTCATTCGGCTGACAGGTGAGCTCTACTATAAAATCTGCCAGCACCTATCCATTGATGGAAGCCCTTGGACTGTATACAATATCAAACTGACTTAGCTCAATCGACCATTTCATTAGTCTCCCTGAAGTCTCAGTCTTATGTAAGACCTGTCTCAAAGGACTATCTGTTAGGACTTTAATTGTATGTGCATGGAAGTAAGGTCTCAACTTCCTTGAAGCCACCACTAGCGCATAGGCCAGTTTTTCGATCTCTGGATACCGGTTTTCCGCGTCCACCAAACGCTTGCTGATATAGTATATGGGTTATTGCTGCTTCTTCTCTCCCTTAACCAGGGCTGTGCTGATGGCATGCTCAGACACTGCCAAGTATAGATACAGCTTCTCACCCTTCTCCGGCTTTGCCAACAGGGGTGGCTTCCCCAGGTGCTCTTTCAGCTTGACAAATGCTTCCTCACATCTTTCATCCCAAGCGAAGTTTTTGCTCCCTTTGAGGATGTCAAAGAATGGGAGGCACTTGTCAGTGGACCTTGAGATAAACCTATTAAGGGCCGCCACCCTTCCCGTTAGGCACTGCACCTCCTTCTTATTCTTTGGCGAGCTCATCTCTATGAGTGCTTTTATCTTGTCAGGGTTGGCCTCGATGCCTCTGGAATTGACCATGAAGCCTAAGAATTTTCCTGAGGATACCCCGAAGGTGCACTTGACTGGGTTCAACTTCATCCGGTATTTCCTGAGCGTGTCAAACATCTCACCAAGGTCTCTGCTGAGCTCTGCTGCTTCTTTTTTCTTCACCAACATGTCATCCACATACACCTCCATATTCCTTCCTATCTGATTGGCGAACATTTTATTCACCAGCCTCTGATAGGTGGCTCTTGCGTTTTTGAGCCCGAAGGGCATCACCTTGTAACAGTAGAGCCCTTTGTCTGTAATGAAAGACGTGTGCTCTTCATCTGCTGGGTTCATTAGGATTTGGTTGTATCCTGAGTAGGCGTCCATGAAACTTAGTAACTCATGTCCTGCTGTCGCATCTACTAGCTGATCTATCCTGGGAAGTGGGAAGCTGTCCTTAGGACAAGCTTTATTCAAGTTCGTGAAATCGACACAAGTTCTCCACTTCCCATTCGACTTCGGCACGAGTACTGGGTTTGATACCCACACAGGGTAGAAAGACTCACGGATGAACCCGTTGGCCTTCAACTTGTCAACCTCCTCCTTTAATGCTGCGTATCTTGTTGGGTCTAGTGCCCGCCTTTTTTGCCGGACGGGCCTTGCATCTGGGGAGATGTTCAAGTGGTGGCACATCACACTGGGGTCTATGCCCACCATGTCCTCATGACTCCATGCAAACACGTCTAGATTATCTTTCAAAAATTTCATCAACTCCTCCTTCACGTCACCTTGCAGGTTTCTCCCTATCTTCAATTTCCTTAGGGGTTCCTCCGTCACCGTAACCTCCTCTACTTCTTCTACTGGTTCTGCTCTTGACTCATCCACGACCCGAGGGTCCAGCTCCTGCGGACCCCCCGTGGGCATACATAGCGCCTCATGTACCACCATGCCCATTGTCTCACGTGGTTTTGGAGGCGTGCGGAGTGAGGTGTTGTAACACTCCCTCGCCTCCTTCTGTTCTCCCTTCATACTTGCGACCCCTCCTGGAGTCGGGAACTTGACAACCAAGTGATATATTGAAGTTATGGCTTTCAATTCTCTCAGGGAGGGTCTCCCCAATACCGCATTGAAAGCTGATGCACAATCTACTACAACAAAGTTAGACATGACTGTAGTCTGCCGGGGTTGCTCCCCCATGGTAAGTGTCAATTTGATCATTCCAAGGGGTTGCACTGAGTCCCCTGTGAATCCGTATAGGGACGACTGGCAGGGCTTCAGGTGACGAATGCCCAGTCCCATCTTTTCCAAAGCAGGGCGATATAGGATGTCCATCGAGCTCCCGTTGTCCACTAGGACTCGATGCACACGCATATTTTCCAATTGAACTGTCAACACCAGCGGATCATTGTGGGGAAAGTGTACCCCCCGTGCGTCCTCCTCAGTGAACGTTATCGAGTCGTTTTCCCCCTTGAAACTCTTCGAGGGTCGTTGTTCTAAACTCATGACGCAGGGAGGCGGACTTCGCCGAGCCTCTCTTGCATATCTATCTCGCCCCTTCCTAGAGTCTCCCCCAAATCCTGGACCTCCAAAAATGGTTCGGACCTCCCCCTGTATCTTTGGGGCTCGCTCTTGTGCCTGGGGTGTTGTGGGCTCGCCCTCTGGCCTTTGCCTTTCTCTCCTGACATAGCAGCCCAAGTGCCCCCGGCAGATAAGCTCCTCAATTTCCTCCTTCAGATGGATACACTCTGCCGTGGTGTGTCTGATGTCCTTGTGGTATTGGCAGTATCTACTGGGGTCCCTTTTGGACCGATCCTTCCTCATTGGTGGGGGCTTCTTGAAGGGCACTCGATCTTCGTTGGTGATGTAAATATGCTCCCTGGTGTCCGTGAGGTTCGTATAGTAAGTATAATCCATTGGCCTATGGTCACCCCCTCGTTTGGTTTTCCTCTGCTGGTCATCTCTTGGCCCATCGTACGTCCTTTTCTTCTTTGCTACATAAGATCCGTCGTTAGTTGGGGGCTTCGCGTGGGGCTCCTCCTTCCCCGCCTTTAGGTTTGCATGGCCATCCTCCACACGGATGTACTTCTGCGCTCTCTCATAGAAGTCATCTAAGTCGGTGACTTCCCTCTTCAACATGTTGGCCCACAACTTGCTTCCTGGGAGCACTCCTGCAGTAATGGCCATTTTTAACTCTCGGCGCGTTAGGCTTCCCACTTTTGTGGCCTCCATATTGAACCGATGAATGTAGCTCTTCAGGCTTTCGTTCTCCCCTTGCATCACGTTAGCCAGGCTGGTACCAGGCATCGTGTAGTCTCACATGGCATGGTGTTGCTGGAGGAATTCGTCAGAAAACTGCTGCCAGGGCCTGATGGACCCTGGCCTTAGTCTTTTGAACCATTTGTAGGCGGATCCTTTCAGGGTAACAGCGAAGCAATGGCACCTGGCACCACTTCCGATCCCTCTCAGTTTCATCAGATCATTAAACGCATCCAGGTGGTATTTCGGATCCGTGTTCCCTTCGTAAGGGGTCATATTGGGCTCCTTAAAATTGGCAGGGAGTCGGATTGCCTGAATTTCTCTCACAAAGGGCGACTCATGGTCGAAGTCCTCCTCAAAGGCCTGGCCGCCTGACGCGGTGACGATCTTGTTCTGCAAGCTCCTCATCTCCGTGTCTAGGTCCTGCCTCCTCTTGCTGAGAGTGTCCCTTAAAGCGAACGGGCTGAGATCCACCTTTCCCTTGCCTTCTCGAGGCGCCACAGGGGCCATGGTCCCTTTGCCCGCCCTCTTCTTATTGAGCTCCTCCCGCAAGTCTGAGGGTGTTCTTTTGGAGGTGACCTCATCCTCATGGCGAGGGGCAGCGTTGGTCCTCGGCACTGGCTTCGGGGCCTGCTTAGGCGGTTCAGGGTGATCGCGTTGCTTCGCGCGGGGGGTGTTACTAGTTGAATGTCGGGCTCTCCCATCATCTATCGGTACCATGGTCTCCACCCCATCCTTGCCCTTCTCCTTCCTCTTAGACAAGGTTACGCTGGACTTTCCCTGCAGCAGGCCGTTAAGGACCTCTTGCATGTTTTCTAAGGTGGTTTCTAATCTTTGGTTCTTGCGGTGGAGCTCACGTATCTCCTCTTCATAAAACTGGGATTTCGAACTCGAGCTCACAGAGTGGACCCGGGGGTGCTTGTCAGGCCTACGGGCAGAAGGGCCCGGGTCTTGCCGGCCGGAGTTCGGTGCCTGCGGTGGTTTTGGAGGAGGGAACTCATCAGCGTTTACCGGTGGTGCTCTTGGAGGACTCCCTCCAAGTGGAGCGGCTGGCGATGAGGCCACCCTATCACCTCCGTGAACCTCAGGGTCTTTCGGGGGCTCCACGTCCCTGGGTGGAGGAGCGTCCTTCATGGAGGCCTTCAGCTAGACTCCGTTTAGGTGAACTTCTACCTCCCGCGTCTCCCTCAGTCGCTTCGATCGTCTTGGCATCTTCTTCTTGTCGGAAACAATGGTGGAACAGTAGCTTGAAACTAACGTTCCCATAGACCGCGCCAAACTGTTGACGGTGAGAACTCATCAACGAAGTTAAGTTGGAAAAATTATCAAACCAAGACCACTGATCGGACAGCTGTAAAAACTTGAACAAAAACTCAAGAACAATGATAGAACAATAATGGAGAATTCAGTCTTTCATTCACACTCAAACCTCTGCTACAGTAAAATTTCCAACCCCCTTTCAGGTGGTCTTCGAGTTCATTTTATAGTAGGCTCTAATGGCCTTAGATACATGGTGGTCCAGGAGACCAAGTGGTACATATGTACTGTGTCAGGGGAGTGGCTTCAGAGGTTGTGGTCGTACATCCCGTACAGGAGCAGATGTCAGGAGGATGTCTCCACTACTTGTCTGTACCCGTGTCTGATGAGTAGTGGCAGGTGTAGTGGCGCAGGAGGTAGTGGTGTCGATTCTGTCCTCTTTCCTAATGCTCCAACTGCTCGTCTATCATGGGTGTCAGGATCATGCGTACGGTCTTAACGGTCGTACCCCGTACAAGATTGTACCAACATGATCCTTTTGAATTATTCTTAGGCCTTTCCCTCTAAATGTCGAAGTTATGGTTGACCCTCAGAGGAGACGTCCACTTGAAGTGTTAGGGGCGAAGAATAGGCGTGTGCATGACGCCATCTCGCGAGGCCACCTGATGCTGGGCCTCATGCGCGCGGCCGAGGCATGGTTAGGGCACCATTTCACGAGGTGCCTTACTAGCGAGGCCACCACTAGCGAGGCCACCACCAGCGAGGCCACCATGTGCAGCGAGGCCACTATGCCCAGCGAGAGGCTCCACCAGCGTGGCCACCATGTGCAGCGAGGCCACCACCAGTGAGGCCACCATGTGCAGCGAGGCCACCACCAACGAGGCCACCATGTGCAGCGAGGCCACCACTAGCGAGGCCACCACCAGCGAGGCGAATATGCCCAGCGAGACGCTCCACTAGCGTGGCCACCATGTGCAGCGAGGCCACCACCAGCGAGGCCACCATGTGCAGCGAGGCCACCACCAGCGAGGCCACCACCTCCAGCGAGGCGCTCCACCAGCGAGGCCACCACGCCCAGCGAGACGCTCCACCAGCGAGGCCATCAGGTGCAACTAAGGCGTGGCTTCGCTAGGTATGTGGTTGGTGCGGGACAATGGGAGCCCGAGGGCATCGTGGCCCCATCACGTAATTAAGTGCTTATGGGACCTTAGTGCGTGCCTTTGATCCTTCGAGGGTGTGGAATTTTGAGCCTCAACAGCTACATGTTTAGAGAAGATGGCCGCATCTAGTGGGATGTGGTGACCCAGAGAAGGAACACTGCGGTTATGACCTGGGAAGAGTTAAGGAACATATTTAATGAGAAGTATTATAGTGTCGTAGTTCAAGCTGGAAAGGATGAATAGTTTACAAACCTAACTCAGAACCGTATGACAATTACTGAGTATGCCTTGAGGTTTGACCGATTGGCGAAGTTCACGCCGGATCTGGTATCGACTGATATGGCACAGAGGGATCGATTTGTGTGGCGATTGAATGTTATGATCGCCCGTGATGTTAAGATAACCTTGGATCCGGGGACTACCACTTATGCACAGGTAGTGGACAAGGCCCTTACAATTGAGGGGGCCCAGGATCAGATATGGAGAGAGGGCGCTGCTAGGCCCGATGCTTGGAGGATGGTGCATCCTTTCACCGGATCTAGTCAGGGTAGTGGCCCCAACGAGCATAAGAGAAAGGCCCCAGACTCTTTCATTCCTCCTAGCTCGGATAGGAGGGCACGGGGGTGCTTTCAGTGGTCGTCAGGGCGGAAGAGACAACTAGAGGAGTTTCCTAGTGTGTCCTCGGTACAGACGATGACATTAGGGAGAGTACAAGATCAGGGCCTACTTTACTTGTGGGAGTATCTGTCATTTGAGGAAGGATTGCCTGCAAGCTAGGAAGGAAGAGCCAAAGTAGAGTGACTGTCTCACTCCTGCTAGTATTTACCTTGACTCAGACTAAGGTTGAGGCTAGCCCCTCGGTTGTGACAGGTCAGATTTCTAGTGCTGGTTTTTCTTTCACTGCATTGATTGATTCAGGGGCTACTCATTCATTTGTTTTTGCTAGAGTGATAGATCAGCTGTGTAGACCTAGTGATTGGTATGCTAGGGGATTTCAAACTTTGTTGCCGACTGGGGAACTGGTAGTCTCTAGGAGATGGGTTAGAGCATTGCCAGTAGAGATAGAGAGTAGAGAGTTTTCTATTGATCTGATTGAGTTAGCGATGGATGACTTCAATATGATCCTGGGGATGGATTGGTTATTGAAGTACGAGGCAGCGATTGACGGCAAGCGCAGGATGGTGACTTTAGAACCGGAAGGGGAGGTAGCCTTTGTATTAATGGGGACAGTGAGTGCACCGCGAGTACCTATGATTTCAGCACTGAAGGCTAGGGACCTGATGCATGGGGGTTGCATAGGATTCCTAGTGAACGTTATGGATACATCTAGAGATGTGAGGGTTGGGCCGAGTGAGACCAGACTGGTATGTGAATTTCCAGATTTGTTCCCCGTAGACTTGCCAAGATTGCCGCCACAGTGGGAGATCGAGTTTGTTATAGAGTGGGTGCCAGGGGCAGAGCCAGTATCTAGGACACCTTACAGAATGGCTCCAAGAGAGTTGAAGGAACTAAAGATTCAGTTGCAAGAGTTACTAGATTTGGGGTTCATCAGACCGAGTTTCTCAACATGGGGTGCTCCAGTGTTGTTCATCAAGAAGAAGGATGAATCTTTAAGAATGTGTATTGACTATAGGTAGCTGAACAAGTTGACCATTAAGAACAAGTACCCACTACCTAGGATCGACGACTTGTTTGACCAGCCACAGGGGATGACAGTGTTCTCTAAGATTGATCTTCAGTTAGGCTACCACCAGTTAAGGATTAAAGAGGAGGACATTCCAAAGACCGCTTTTTGCATGTGGTATGGACACTATGAATTCCTGGTTATGTCCTTTGGATTAACCAACGCTCCATCAGCCTTCATGGATTTGATGAATAGGGTATTCAAGGACTATTTGGACAAGTTTCTGATCGTATTCATTGATGACATACTGGTGTACTCGCATCATTTACGCTTGGTATTACAGTGATGGAGGGAGCATAGGTTATATGGAAAGTTCAACAAGTGTGAGTTTTGGCTACCGCAAGTAACATTTCTTGATCACATTTTCAATGAGGGGATTCTGGTTGACCCAAGCAAGATTGAGGTAGTGAGAGATCGGCCTAGGCCGAACAGTGTACTAGAAGTTAGAAGCTTTCTAGGATTGGTAGGGTACTATCGATGGTTCGTCGAGGGGTTCTCCAGGATAGCCACACCATTGACTGAATTGACGCGAAAGAAGACTAAGTATGTGTGGACAGATAGGCCTAAGAACAGTGTCAAGGAATTGAAGCGGTGACTGATCAGTGCTCCAGTATTGAGTCTGCCGTTAGACAGTGGGAAGTTTGTAGTTTATTATGATGCTTCCAAACAGGGTTTAGGGTGTGTACTGATGCAGGCTGAAAGGTAATAGCCTACGCGTCAAGACAGCTGAAGGAGTATGAGCAGCGATATCTTACACATGATCTGGAATTGGCGGCGGTGGTATTTGCACTTAAGGTTCGGAGACATTATTTATATGGTGAGAAGTGTGAAATATACACCGAACATAAGACTTCTAAGTACTTATTTACTCAGAAGGATCTGAATATGCGCCAGAAACGTTGGTTTGAATTGGTAAAGGATTATGATTGTGATATTCTATATCATCCTGGGAAGGACAATGTAGTGGCCGACACATTGAGTCGGAAAGGCCCAGGACAGTTGTTCAGTTCGAGATAGATATCTGATAAGTTAGCTGAGGAGATGACTAGAGCGCGTATAGAGTTGGTAGTTGGTCGGTTGGCCAACATCACTCTTCAGTCTACACTCCTTGAGAGGATCAAGGAGGCACATGGGGAGGATCCCCAGTTGATAGAGCACAAAGAGAGTGTCTTAGCCGGAGCGGCTAAGGACTTCTCTATTTTGGAGATGGGACTACTAAAGTACAAGGGCTAGATTAACGTTATGATGGATTAGGGTATTCGGCAAGAGATACTAAATAAGTCTCATACCACCCCCTATTCTGTACGTCCGGGTACGACAAAGATGTACCAAGATTTGAGAACTCTGTATTGGTGTCCGGGAATGAAGAGGGATGTGGTAGATTATGTGGCCAAATGTTTGACTTGCCAACATGTAAATGCTGAACATTAGAGGCCAGTAGGGTTATTGCAGCCTCTAGGGATTCCAGAGTGGAAATGGGAGGATATCGCCATGGACTTCGTGGTTGGATTACCTAAGACCGTGGGACAACATGATTCCGTGTGGGTGATTGTGGATAGGTATACCAAATATGCCCACTTTTTCCTGTGAGGACGACATATACTGTGGAGCAGTATGCTTAATTGTATGTGAAGGAAATTGTACAATTTCATGGGGCTCTGAGGTCGATAGTATCTGACAGGGACCCCACCTTCACCTCCAAGTTTTGGGAGAGCCTGCAGAAGGCTATGGGCACGCAGTTGCAGTTTAGTTCCGCTTATCATCCTTAAACGGATGGACAGTCTAAGAGGACGATTCAGATACTGGAGGATATGGTACAAGCTTGTGTGCTAGATTTTGGGGGATCTTGGATCAAGTATCTCCATTTGATTTCGTTTTCGTATAATAACAGTTATTAGGCGACTATAAGAGTGGCTCTGTATGAGATGTTATATGGGAGGAAATGCAGATGACCAATTCATTGGGATGAGATGGTAAGAGAAGATATCTTGGTTCTGAGGTTGTTCAGAGGACCAATGAGGCGATTGAAAAGATTATAGCTTGAATGCTCGCCTACCTGAGTCACCAGAAAAGTTACTCAGACATAAGACGCAGGAGCGTAGAGTTTCAAGTCGGTGACCATGTATTTATTAGAGTTTCTTCCTTGAGACGAGTGAAACATTTTGGTGTTCGGGGCAAGCTGAGCCCTAAGTTTGTTGGCCCCTTTGAGATTCTGGAACGGGTTGGAGAGGTAGCTTACAGATTGGCGATGCCTCCAGCTCTATAAAGGGTTCACAATGTGTTTCATGTATCCATGCTCCAAAAGTATGTATCAGATTCCACGCATGTGTTGAGTTATGAGAACTTGGAGCTGGACCAGAATTTTTCATATGAGGAGAAGCCTGTTCAAATTCTCAACCGACAGGATAAAGTCTTGCGGAGCAAGACCATCGCCTTAGTAAAAATGTTGTGGAGGAACAACAAAATATGCGGGAACTTGAGTCAAATATGCGGGATCAGTATCTCGAGTTATTCAGGTAATTTCAAGGAATAAATTCTGCCAGGGTTATTGTAGTGTCCCAAATTTGCTAATAAGGCTTAGGGCCTTGATTAGCATGCCTGGAGGGAAATAATTGATTCAATTACGTTAATCTATGAATTTGATGATTATGTAGTTAGAAATGCATGTTTAGGTGAATTAAATATGCATGTGGGCCCCATTTGGCTATTAGGGGCATATTTGTAATTTTAGCATGTTGAGGGCATAAATGCAATATTTGTGTATATTGTGTTTGATACCTCACATAAGTGGTGATATATCTGTTATGCACGATCCGAGACGGTCCTAGGGAGCAGTTTAGCTAGAAAGTCACAATGGGGTCAAATACTCGACTGTGGAGGAGCCTAGGGGTATTTTTCGAATGTTATATGTGTTTGGAATTTATGGAGTAACGAGTATTAGTTTTGTAATGATTTGGACATGTTGGGATTAAACGGGGATTTATAGGAACACTTGAGGAATTAGCGGGATTTGGCAAATGATGGAATTGCCCTTGGGTCATTTAAGGATTTAAGATAAGCTTAAGGGAAGTTTGGTCTTTAGGCAGGTGTATTACATAGTTCAGAGTAGGCTTAGTAGTCTTGGGAAGTCACTGGAACAAAACAGAAGAAGAGTCACTCTCTCTCTCTATCTCTCAATTCTTTACCTTTCTCATTGTGCTTGAGAATTTGATGAAACCTTGAAGAATTGGGCTAGAAAATTGGTGGATTTGGAAGCTTAAAAACTCAGGGAATCAATTCAAGAACTGATTTAAGAGTAGAGGTAGGCTCCTTAATTGAATCTTGCTATTGAATTTTGCATGATTAAGTTAGGATCTTAGGTTTGCATGATAGTGGTTTTAAGTTTAATTGTGGGATTGTTTATGGATTTGTTGTGATATCTAGGGTATATGAATAAGGAATTCAAACTTTGTTTTGGGTTTGATTGGAGTTTGGAGTAGGAATTTATGGGTTAGGATCGGAGAAATGTGCAGAGAAAAATGGTGATTTTCTGTGTTTCGGGCTTGAGCCGCGGCCCTGTTCTTCAGGTGCCGCAGCCTGTGTGTGTCGAAGAGGCTGGAAGTCTTTGTCTGCCTAGGCGCGCCGCGACCCAAGGATTGGAGCGCCGCGGCTCGTATCCCTCAACAGTGAGGCTTTTTGCCTCTAACTTGGGGCGCGCCGCGGCCCTTAAGAGGTTTGGTCGCGGCCCAAATTCTAAATATTGGCTATTTGATGGTTTTTGGCTCAGGAACCTAAAAGTTAAGGCTCGGGAAGGATTTTACCACCCATATTTAGAACCAAGGTCCCAGAGGCTAGAATTGTATCCCGATGACGGATGGAAATTATGAATATGTTGTGACTAGGTTTTCAACGAGGCTCGGGTTAGAGGACTGTGCTCGAGATTGTGGTGCTCAAGAAGCTTGGGACATAGATAAGAAAACTGTTGTACCCATAGAGCAGGGCATGGCCCTATTGTTTGTATTGCAGGGCAAGGCCCTATGGATTGGATTGAAAGGCGTAGCCCTATTGTTTATTTTTAGTATATTTTTAAATACATGTGGATATTATGCTATGTAGTGTATATTTGTGAATGAATGGCGAAGGCCGGGAACGGCAAAGGCTAGAAACGGCGAAGGCCGAGAACGGCAGGAAGCCAGGTACGGCAAGGGGCCAGGAACGGCATTGAGCACGCGGAGTGCAAAGCCAAGTACGGAAATGGGTCGGGAACAACATTAAGCATGTGGAGTGCAAGCCGTTAGGGCGAGAACCTCCTAGGATGCTAGAGTCATCCTCTCGGTGAAGACTGGGAACCCAGGACCTGGTAAAGTGCCTGGGACAACATGGCTGTTTTGTTATTTGGTGTTGATAGATATGCATATGTTATTTGTTTTGTGTTGCGTTTTCTTGCTGGGCTTCAGCTCACGGGTGCTCTATGGTGCAGGTAAGGCCAAGGGAAAATTCCACCAATCATGAGTATGGAGAGCATGGAGCGATGGGTACATGTTTGGCCTACCTGGTTGTCACTGCCGGGGTTATTTTTTGCAAAATGTTATGTATTGACTTGAATTTGTTGCCTAGTCGACCCTAAATGTATTTTGAGTTGTAATTATTTTCTAAGTAGTATTTTGGGATCCCAAATGTTTAATTTTTAGTATTTTCAATGAATGAGCACATTTTTATATTGAATGCCTTTAAACGACCTTCAACACAGTTTAGCTACACTTTTAACCTAAAACCTCGATTAGCGAGTTAATGACACATTTTAAAATCACTTAGTAATGGCTCTAAGGAAGTAGGGCGTTACATAAAACGTATGACGTAAAAACATAAATCATAAAAAATACGACTACAATATTAATGGCCATTAACTCATTATTGTAGTGTGTGATAGAAACCATCTAGGTCCTCTTGCTACTATTCAAGGTAGGTTTAAACACAATATAGTATACGATAAGCAATCTAGGTCCTCTTGCTACTATTCAAGGTAGGTTAAATCATAACTATAGTCTACGATAATGATAAAAATCTTGGGATTTGCTTATTTTCTGTCTAAGCAACTATATTTCCCAAGCGACTACAACATAAAACATATACATATATACATACATTTAAATAGCATATAATCACAATCATAACACATAAAATCTAACCTATTTTCCTTACCAAAAATGGGGATACTGGAGACAAGAGAGGGATTGAAAACTCCTAAAACCAAACAGTAAGATCCATAAGTTTTCTAAAGAAAAGAAGATCTAAACGATCAAGATAAGAACTTACCAAAAACCTTAAGTTTCAAGAAACTCAAATTCCTAATCAAAAGCGATTATAACATGTTAGGATTTTGAAGCAAATGAAAGAATAAGAGGAACTATAATGAATTAAACCTGAGGATAAAGAATACCTTGAATAGATTAGAACTTCAATCTACACCTCAATACCAAAATATCACTCTATCTTACTTCCCAGGTGTTTAGAAAAGCTTAGATTGGAAAGCTTTTAGCCCCAAAACCCTAGTGTTTCTCTCTAGAACAAACTTAGCAGGTTGGAGGCTCTGAAGAATGCTTGAATGATGAAGCAAATGGCTGAGTGAAAGGTCATATTTATAGAGTTCTAGGAGTGAAACTAACAACTTTTAAATAGAATAAATAATTGAATAAAATTTTAATTTCTTCTCAACAAATGCCCATAACTCGGTCAATAACGTTCAAGAGCAAGTCCAAGTTGTTGAGGGCTATTTCTAATTCGGACTCCACGAACTTTCAAAATATGTGTGTGGAGTCGATATATCGCCCCCTATAGGCGATATATTGCCTCCCACATATTCTCGAGCCTTTGTGGTTTTGTTCGTGCGAAATCGACATGTTTTCTGTATCAATCATAGGCGATATATCGACCCCTATAGCTGCAATATATCGGCATACACTGATATATCAAACACGCTTTTGCACACTATCAACACACTTGAATATGTTGAAAACCACTTTGACTGAGTAAAATGTGATCCTAACAGCTGAAGGAAGGTTATAGACTTCCTAGGTTTATCCTTTATTAAATTTATTCATCTACAATCCTTAATAAACATGCATGTGACAAGTGCCACGTTCTTAATTATTCTATCTAAATCTTAGGTTATAATAAATATCATTTCTAGGACCAGCTATATTTATCAAACCTTATCATAAAATTAATATTACTAAACTATAGGCAAAACTTAAAAAATCCATAACTATCTCTATGAGTTTCCAACTAAATCCTGACTTGAACCAATAACCACGAAACTTAAAATACTACAGCACAAGCTACTGCTATCTAGCTAAGTAAAATTCTGAGACACGACATGCATTTAGCTGCAACACAGAGTACTCGTGAGCTAACGCCCAGCAAGAAGAGTTATATAGGACACTATCCCCAAAGACCAACAGTATAAGCCATAAAACATAAAACGTAATACATAACATAACATAAGCATAAACTAACTCATATCTTCACAACCTAAATCATAAACAACTCCTAGTCGATACCTTATCACACAAAGTTCAAAACTCAATCATATTGCCAGTAACATAACCATAATATAATGTAATTTATCAACCAAACCATAGTGTAGCGTAAACATAGCATAAAATAACCTATCCTAGTATATTCAATCCATAACAAGTATTACCAGTGTCGTTCTGGCCTTAAACCAGTGTTGATTTGGTTAGGTGTGCAACCGAGCACAAATTAACATAAACATGCATTTTTTTGTAATGTAAGCATGCAATTTATCGTAACGTGAGCATGAATTTTCATATCGTAAGCATGACACACAAACATACCACATATTCTTACATATTTCAGTCACACACAACAAGCATCACTTATAACATAGCTCCTAACATAATTCATAACATGATAATAACAACAGTTCTTAACATAAATCATAACATAGTTCACAATATAATTCATAAAAAAATTCCTAACATAATTCATAGCATAACTTATAACATAATTTGTAATATATCATACACAGTTACTGTAACGACCCAAAATCGCTAATAAGGCTTAAGGGCCTTGATTAGTATGTCAGGAGGGCATGTTGGGATTTATGTGTGATTTTATGAATTAAATGCATGATTATGATTTAAAGCATATAATATGACTATTTGAATATTTGAGATGCATGACTATGTGTATTAGTATGCATGTAGGCCCTGATTGTGTTAGAAGGGCATAATTGTAATTTTGGCCATTTTGGGGCATAACTGTATTATTATATGATGATGGTTGAGACCACATTGGTATGTGGATGTATCTGCGACTTGTGACTCGAAACGATCCCAGTGAGCGGATTAGCGGAAAGTCAAGGAAGAATTTATACCCGGCTTGGGTTAAGCCTGGGGGTATAAGCAGGAATTTAGAGAATATATTGAGGTTAATTTTGATAGTAAGGAATACATATTTGGTGATTTATCAGGTATTGGAAAGCAACGGGAAAATATTAGAGACACTTGAGGATTAGCGGGAATTGGGTAAAATGACTAAAATGGCCCTACTTGGACAAAAGAGTTTAGAATTAATAGGGAGGGCATTTTGGTCAATTGGCTTTTTAGAGATTTATTATTGAGGCTTTATACACTTAGTGGGATTTATAGAGAAAGTGTGATGGCTGTGGAGAAAAAGAAAGAAAAGAAAGAAAATGGAAAGAAAGAAAAGAGAGGAAATAGAGGGGTTTTCCAAAGGGGCGGTTTGTGCATTTTTGCACCATTTCTCTCCATTTTTATTGGAGCAAAGCTCAGAGGAGAGCTAGGATAGGCTGAGCATCAAGGATCTTAAGGTTATACTTGAAGATTTGGCAAGGATTAGCAAGAACACATCAACTTTTGAGGTAAGTTTTTAGAGTTTTCAGTTTTAAGGGTTTGGCTGGTTTGAGCTGTGTTTTGAGCTGAGTTGATGGGAATTTTAGGGAATTTCTGGGCAAGCTTTGAGGAAGATCAAGCTATGGAGGTCTAGGGAATGAATCAAGGTCGAAATTGCATCAACGGTATGAATTCTAAGCCTTTAACTTTGTGGTTTGACTGAATTTCTGGGTTTAGGGTTCATCTATGGTGAATCTTGAGATTTGGGATGCATGAGCTTGGGTTTTGAGATTTGGGGATGCTTGGGATGAGTGGAGATTGTTTATAAGCTTGATTTTGAGTTTGGTAAAGATTTGGGGAAGTTTGGGTTGAGATTGGCTCAAAGAAATCGCAGAAAAAGAAGTTGGGGTTTGCCTGCCTGCAACTAGCGCTACAGCACTAGTCTTTGGGCGCTGTAGCGCTAGGCCTTCTTTCTGGGTTGGTGCTGATTCTGCTTGTAGCACTATAGCGCTCTCTTTTGAGCGCTGTAGCGCTACCCTACCCCATAATGGGGTTTTTGGGCTATTTGTGAGGGATTTTGACCTAGGGTTCGGGGTTCGACTCCGCCACCTTGTTTTGTGGATCTAGGACTTCCCGGGGGGCTCAGGATTGGTCCCGAGGCTAGGTTTTCGGACTTGGGGTTCGGTGTTGACTTTGACTGATGTTGGTGCTTAGGTGTGCGCTAAGGCTCGAGTGGGATCGTGCTCAAGGAGTCAAGTGTTGAAAGCTACCAAATTGACAGGTAAGAAAACTATAACACCCGTAGGATAGGGCATGGGCCCATAGTGTGATTGCGGGGCACGACCCTATATTTCATGATGAGATGATTGCAGGGCACGGCCCTATATTGTAATGACCCACTAAACTAGACTTTTGGACCATTAACGAAACTATACATACAAATTCTTACTAAAACTTACATTTGCAAAAATACCATAATTTTATTAGGTAACTTGAAGAAATAAAAGTTACTTACATAAATACCAAAAAGGATATGGGATCCCATTGTCTTTAAAAGCAAAACATGATTTAAGATAAAAAGACATTACATAAATAGTGCGGAAAATACATGTAAAAGACATAAAACAGAAACTACATCCTCGAATCGAATAACGCTCGGCCCCTTGACTCCATTCACCATCGATACACATCCTCTAAGCGTCCACGAATCTTACCGCCTCTTAAAGCTATTTTCCTGCACATAAAACAAAAAGGAATGAGCCTAATTCCCAGCAAGGAAAATCTAACACTTAGTCATAAACATAATTTCATAAGAAACATAAAGATATATCATAACACTTATTACATACACTTATTATAATGGCCATTATTACTTGGGGTCCCATAGACTAAACAAGCATATGCCCATGGGATTAGTGGGGTCCTACTAGCTAAGTAGGTCATATGCCCATAACCCATTTGGGGTCTTGTTAGCCATATGGGTCATATGCCCAAGCCTACAAACATACATACATACATATCATAACATATTTATAACATAACACATAAGCATAAAACATATAGATTCTAGCCTATTTTCCTTACCAAAGTTACCGGGATAAGTGGACTGAGTTGGGACTTTTTAGAACACTCCTAATAACCATTAGAAAGAGTGAGTCTAAAGAAGAAAAGAGATGAAATGAAAGGGATGGAAAGACTAAACCATTTGAAAAACATGCTTACCGAAACTTATGTGCTCAAGAACTTAGTTTTCCTAACCAAAATAAGAATGAGGTTAGGGAACCGAATAGAAGGCTATGAGAAAGAAAATAACATAAAACAATGAGCTAGAGTCTTGGTTTACCTCAAAGACTTGAAAGACCAATCTACATCACAACCGAAATACTATAGAACCTCACTTCCCAAAGTGTTTGATAAGCTTATGATGTTTAAGCTTATGATTTTCCCAAACCAGGTGTTTACACTCTCACACTCACTTAACACTAGCAGCTTCTGAACTTAGAGCAAAAGGTGAATAATGGCTGGGTACTAGGTCCTATTTATAGAGTTTGGGAATGAAAGTATCTTGATTTTACTTGAATAAAAATAATAGCTTTTTAGGTGAAAATAATTTGAATAATCGTTCAGCAGAGGCTGAAGACTCGTTCAAAAGATGCTGGACTTATGAAGGAGTTTGAATGGCTGAAAGGAAAAGAATTCAAAAATGTTTGAAAACATGCTGGAGGAGGCGATATATCGCCCCCTGTAGGCGATATATCACTTGGGCCAGTATGCCCGAGGCGACCGTGCATCGTCTCGTGTTTTCCGTATCTACGTGCTGCGATATATCGGCACACGCTGAATATTTAAACACGAAATTACACATTTTTAGCTAAGTTTGAATGGGGTAAACAGCCTTGACTAAGCCCTCAATGTATTCAAAGCTGCTGACTGACCTTAAAGCATTCAAATTTTACCCTTATTTAATTTAATCCTAAAAAATACTTAATCCTTAATTACCCATTCATAACATGTGCTTAAAATCCTATTGGTTGATATCTAAACCTTATAATATAACAAATATTATCCTTAATATCAGTCATATAATCTAACCTTAGGTTATACTTAATATTCTTAAACTATAGGTTAAACTTAGAAATTCTATAAGTATTACTATGAGTGTCCAAATAATTCCCGGTCTGAACCAAAAATCCACAGTTACAAAGATAATACTAAACATACTATAATACTACTAAACAATTAGCTAAGTAAAGTTCTTGGACTCTACATATATTGCATTACATGTTAGGGTGTAGACTTAAATGAATTGATATTTGTTTGAATGTTGTTTGAGTTATACTATATGTGATTATAGTGGAATGATACGGCGCAGAGCCGAGAACGGCAATGCAGCCGAGAACGGCGAAAGGCCGAGAACGGAGAAAGGCCGAGAACGGCAGTGGGGCTGGTAGTAACACTTAGCACATGGGATGCTTATGGTCAGGGTAGGACCCAGTGGATACGTGTGATATCCCTACGGTGAGGACCGAGACCCTAGGCTGTGGTAAGGCTTCTGGGGCGGCATGGCCGTGTTTGCTTAGTCTAATGGTTGACCTGTTTATCTGTGGACTATCTGATATGATTAACTGTATAATTTGCATATGTTATGTACTGCATGAGTTTTCTTGCTGGGCTTCGGCTCACGGGTGCTCTGTGTTGCAGGTAAGGGCATAGGTTGAGTCAGCCAACCATGAGTACGGAGAGCGTGAAGCGACGCGTACATGTTTGGCCTGCCCGACTGCTTTGGTTGGGGGTTTATATGAGAAATGGCTGTAATAATCTGTGATTTTAATAATTATCGACTGTAAACGTATTTTAAGTTGTAAATAGTTTTCAAACCTTATTTTGGGATCCCAAATGTTTAATACTAGAAGTTTTTAATGAAACGACGCATTTTTAAAGATTACAGCCGTAACTTTTTATTAGTCACACTTTTGTTTTAAAAACCTCGGTTAGCGAGTTCATTGCACACTGTTTTGTCTTAAAACTCACTTGGTAACGGCTCTAAGGAAGTAGGGCGTTACAGTTACACAACTTAAGTACGTCGAGCATACACCCTACGTGCAGGTGTCAACTATTCTTACCTCAGGTCCAGTAACGCTCCACACACATTAACGGGCCCCTTCAAGTATCCTTAGTGAGCCTATCATATCATATAACATCTAAAGCTTAAAACCCAAGCCATATCAAAAACCATATTAAGAATACACCCATGTCCCTTTTAAAGTAAACTCATACACAAAATATCTGTAAGAAAGTCTTAAGACTTTACTGGAATAAACCCCAATAAAAAAAATGTTCCAACTGTATAAAATGGTAGCATCAAAACATCAAAATATTCATTTCTAGGCAGCTAGTGCAATTGCGCCAGTGCTTGGGTGCAGTCGCGCTCACAGAGCACCAGGACTATTCAGTCAGGTAGTGCGGTTGTCCAGGGCTGGGCGCAATCGCGCTAGGTCTCTAATTTTATAGATCACTGTTACAATTTCTAAACCTAAGAATCGAACCAAATCGTAAAACTTTGACCCCAAATCATCATATCAGCTATCCTATCATGTTTCTAACCCTTGGAACCCAAATATTATCAATCATAAACCTTAGATACCCTTTTATTAACCCAATTACACTTAAATTCCTCTTACATGATCAATAACATAGATCTACCATAACTTAAATAATCATAATTCCTAGAGTTACCTTTCAAATTCTAAGATCAAATCCCCCAAGGTATTGCTTCCCTTGTACAATCCTTAGTCCACCAGCATGAAATCCCCATTCTCCTTTGAATCTCCAAGCCTCAAAAATCAGATCAAGGAGGATCTTCTTTGCTTGATACTCTATGCGTGCTGAAACTCCAAAGCGTCTAACTATCGTATGAATCCTAAACTAATTCCTTATTAATTTTATTCCTGGTAATTAATTGTATAAAACCCATTTACCATGCTAACCCCATCCTTTAACCTTTTCCTAATAATTACTTAAACCCTTTGTAGTAATTACTTTAGCTTGTCATAATTACACTTTCTATCATAAAACCCATAATTCTACTTTGACCCCCATAAAACAACTTCTATCACATTTTGGCCCCTAATACTTAAAGAACTACTGTGTGTGGATTGCCTAACGAAACACATACCATAAGCAACATCCTAACTCATGCATATCATAGTTCATATAATTAAACACATAATATCATACAATTTACCATAGTATCCTAACCTAAGCTAGATTACCAAAATACCCTTAAAATGCAAAGGCGGATATTACAACTATCCCCTCCTTAAAAAGGATTTTGTCCTCGAAATTCCTATGCCATAACACCTCCATATTCTACCATCCTTGAGAGTATTTCATAACTCAGCCTTTCATTGTCACCTCAAAATTCTAAATAATATTTCTATCATAACTGATTCTCATTACTCAGGATCATAACGATACACTTGGTTATTATAACCAACATATACTCATATACATTGTTGAGTTTACATCACCCACAATATGGTTCTGTTCACTATATCACTTATTCTTTACAAAATTTTTAACTTATTTTTCACTTGATATTCATGCCACTTTTATGTCTGTTCTAGTAGTAACCCATCTATACTAGTTCTACGTCATATTTCCAGTTTCATAATCCATGAAGCTTTCTTTAAAGTTCATTCGTATTCATAAAATTTATATATATACTTCATACTTTCATCTTTTTCTAGGATCCTTATTGGCTTGTAATGTATATCCTCTTAATTCCTTTTCCATTAACAATTAGATCATGCAACCGTGCAACATACATCTGGTAAAAATTTATATGGGTTCCATGTTAAATGCCTTCTAGCTAGTTCTTCTAATAGCTTCCCTTAGAGACACTTAGAGAAGCACTTAATCATGTTCCCAATCCTTCATTCTATCCATTCAACTGTACTCTTACAAGTACTTTTATCCATGTATCCAGCTTTCTATTAACCCTCAGAAGTAGTCATTCACTTTTGACCCTTCTGAATTCCTTGCTTTTGATCTATCCTATTGAATAAGTGGGTCACTTCCTCCTTTACCCCACAGCTTAAGATGTGTGTTCGAAGCTTATCACTTATTAGCTACAACAGTAGCCTAAAACTCATACATACATTAAATTCCAGGACAATCCGAAACTGAATCCATATCATGTTTCTTAGAACACATATCTATACTTCACTTATCCTTTTTGTCTAACAACAAGGGTCTAAACTGCCATTTATCTTTATCGCCATTGACTTCTAAAATTTTCTACAATTCGAGAAAATTAGTATTAAACCTTTTTCATATCTTATTCAAGTATGCAGTCTGTAAAGCTATCAAATCTTCTTATGCTTCCAATTCAGAGATCAATCCATAACTATCATCTTATACAAAATAATTCACATTATTCTGTAAATCAATCCATTCTTATCACTAATGAATCTCGTTATCCAAATCCTTACACCTCTTCCATATTGATCATTCTTTTGTACTTCCCTGAGTCTTAACATCCCTACATGTTACTCAAAAATGAAATTTTCCCACACTGGTTTTTCCTCCTTTTCAACGATAGAATACCTTCGCGCTGTCATCCATCAAATCAATAAACTACAGGCTTTAATGTCGAGATAGTTCATCTTGAAGGTCATTACCATCCAAGTATAATCTGTGTCCAAAATATGTTCCTTCATATAACACGGTTTACTTACACATATGTCCTTTCTTGTAATCATAGTTCATTTCACTCTATCATGGCCTGTGTATATTTCTCATGCCTCATATTCTTCCAAAACAGGTGCAATCACTGCAGTCTTAATCCATAATTCGTCTTCATAAAACTCTTTGTCCATTACCTTTGCATTCATGTGTCATGCTCCTCTATACTTGTTTTGTCCTTTTGGTTATGTGCTCCTCATATTTGTCATCAGAAGTATGATCTTCATGATCTCATGCATTCCATATGTTTGTAGCCTCCGGCATGCCATGTGAGAAAAATTAACACCTCCAATCTTGGCCAATCTTCATATGGTCGTATCAATCGTGTCATGTAGTAGTGATCTCTCCTCTGATGTCAAACCACCGTTGTCCTCGTCTAGTCCATTTTTTTCGCATGTGGTTGTCCATCGTCATCTTTGTAGCGAGTGTTTCGCCCTTTATTGTCATTATTTCCTTTCTTTCAAGATACCATATGCCCAATTTCCTTATAAAAAACTCGTAACGTTCGTCCATACATAAATTATTATTGATGAGTTTATAGTAGGAAAACTTTCGTCGGAGTACTCTCAAAGTATAATCTTCATCAATCTAACTCTATATTTGTCGTTCTTTATAGGTTCTAGCTTCGACCTTGTTCTTATGTCATTTTTAAAATAGTGGTGTCTAATCCGCTTTCATACTTAATCTCATTATGCACTGGTTGGTAGTCTTGATTTTTCACCATGTGAACCTTCTTACTACGAAGATTTAGCATCGTTTTGGGATTCTTTCCACTGCCTCCCATTGTAATGCCCTGTGTTTCGGGTACCTTTAAACGACTCGGGTCGGGAATTTTTTTCCCCAAGTTAAGAATTGAAATTTATTTCCATGAGTTATTGCTAGCCAAATTATAAAGTTTGTGATTAAAAGTTAAGATAAAACTTTCGGTCTTGGACCGACACAAAAACCCTAATCGGGTAAAAATCTCATAAAATATATTGAAAAACTATGGAAAATATATTTTGGGCATAAAATACAGTCATAAAAATTAAAGTTTGGTTAAAAATAATGAACCTAAGAGGAAATGGAAATTTTAGGGCATTTTGTGTTAAATGCTCAATTTTACCAAATTGGGGAATGTTATTCCATAAATGGACCTTAGTTTAAATTGTATTGTGTGATTTATTAAATTAAATGTGAGAGGCATTTTATTTAATTATTATGTGTTAAGTTTTATTTTTAAAAAAAAACTTTATAAGAGTTAAAAAGGTTATAGGAAGTCATTTTTAGATTTTTGGAAAAAAAAAAAGAGAAATTCATAGGAAATGTTTATTAACCTTTATATAAAATAAAATAATATAAATACATAAATAAAAAGGGGTGGCCGGCCATGTAAGGTTTTAAATTGTGTGGACCAAATTATTTTAGTTTTAATCCCCATTTAAATTAGGGTTAATGGCATCAAGTGGTCAAAGTAAAAACACTCAAGTGTTTTAGATATTTTAGAGTTGTCTAAGCTCTTCCAACCTCCCCAAAACCGACCCCCTCTCTCAAATAACTCTCATCTTGTTAAAAAATTTCTCTCTCAAGTTTTCTCTCCATTTTCAACCATCAAGAACACTAAGAAAGCTTGGAAGCTTAAGTTTTGGTCTAGGAAGAGTTTCCCTGAGGTAAAGTTCCAAAAACTCGACTTTTGTAAAGTTTTTAACCATAGATCTTTCAATAGCTAACTATATATGTTGCTGGGGGAGTTGGTTAAGGTTTTGAAAGAGTTTTGAAGGATTCAAATGTAGTGACCCAACTATTTCTAAGACCTTGGACCATTAAAACTACTAGACATAGCTACTATTTCGATACAAACATAAGAAATAACATGCCTTTATTGAAAACCCAAAATATAAGAAATAGCATGTCTTTATTAAAAATGTAAAATAAAATGTGATATGGAATGGGATCCCATTGTTTACAAAACATAAAACATAACTTTAAAAACAAGTTCAAAAAAACTGAATGCGAAATTACAAAAGAGACATATATCAAAAGACTAAAATGGTCATCCTCGATCGACACGCAGCCCATCAATTCCATTCATCCTCAACACACATGCCATGCTACCAAGAAACCTTTCTCCTCCATAATCATTTTCCTGCATCACACTAAAATAAAGGAATGAGCCTAATGCCCAACAAGGAAAATATACTAAAAACAAAACATACATCGTAAACATAATCATAAGACTACATCAAATACTATAAAAGAACATAAGACTATCTAAAACATATATCATATATCATAAGCATACACTATAAAACATATGGCTACAAAACATCTATTACAATGACCATCCTACATCTTGGGGCTTGCTAGCTAGGCAATCATATGCCCATAATTCTACAGGGCTAGTTATCTAAACAAGTCATATAAATTTATGGGGCTTGTTATCTAAACAAATCATATGCCCAAGGAATATACTATTGAGACTTGTTATCTAAACAAGTTGTTTGTTATCTAAAAAAATTATATGCTTGTTATCTAAACAAAACATATACCCAAGAACTAAAACATATCATACATATACATATCATAGCATAAACATATAACATAACATATCATAACATAACATAACATATAAGCACATAAAATCTATCCTATTTTCTTTACCAACACCAAGATATGAGAACAAGGACGGGAATTGGAACACTCCTAAAACCAACAATACAAATGGATAGTATTTCTAAAGAATAAAGAATGAATGTGGAAACTAAACAATCAAGAAGAAACTTACCAAGAAAGAACTTAAGTTTCAAGAACCTAATCAAGAACCAATAACGAAAGTTAGGATCTGAATAAAAGGAACTAAAGAAAACTAAAGAGTTTTAAAGAATAGGAGTACCTTAGTTGACCTTATGGATTGGTCTAACTCCAATACTGAAATACACTAAACCTCACTTCCCAAGTATTTTATAAAGCTTAAGAATGTCAAAGCTTTTTTCCAACCCAAGTGTTTATCACTCTATGGTAGTACTAGCACCTTGGAGTCTGATCACAGCTGAAGAGTGAGGAGAAGGGCTGGGTTCTAAGTCCTATTTATAGAGATCTAGGAATACATATCTTCTTTTTGGCTTTGAATAAAAATAATTAATTTAATTGATAATATTTGAATATTCGTTAGTCAAAGGCTTAGGACTCGGTCAAATCGTTCAAAGGTAGGTCTAAGTAGTCAAAGCTTGTTTTAAAAATTAAAAATAAAAATAAAAAAATAGAATCCTAACTTCTAACTTCCTAAATCTCGTAACTCTAAACTCACTTGTAGTAAAATCAAACTAGAGCTGTAGGACTCCAATTTAGACCATCTTTATACCGTTAGAAAGATAATTCAATTATCTACAACTTTATAGAAATACTATTTTTCGAAATTCATAATATAACTGGGTCAAAAATAGGTCGGAAGTTACAGTACCCTAAAGTTACGAGAAAATCTACTTAATTAACTAAATAACAACCTAATCCACAAATTTCTTAACTATAAAATAACAAACTCTAATTCTCTAATAATCATGCTTATGAAAAGTGTCATATTCTTATTGGCTCTATCTAAATCTTAGGTTATAATAAATAATACACCTAGGACCAGCAATATTAATCAAACCTTATGTCATAATTAATATTCTTAAACTATAGGTTAAACTTATAAAATTCATAACTATATTGCTATGAGTTTCCAACTAAGTCCCGACTTGAACCAAAATCCACAGAATCTAACATACTACAAACTAATACTAACTACTACTACTACTACTACTACTACTTCTACTATCTATCTAGTTAAGTAAATATTCTGGGACTCTACATCAAAGCTAGTAGAAACATCAAAACCTAAAGCAAGAACAACAAGAGGTAAAAATTTTACTTTTTCTGGTTATTATTGTATGGTTTTTATTTTAAGCATTATATTGTATATTTAATGCTTAAAGTTTCTTATTGGTGATTTAATCAGGCTACAGTAGTTGCTTTATAATTTTTATGATGCTTGTGTGTTGATTTTTGAAAACAGGGACAAAAATGCCTAAGGGTTTTGTTGAAAACCCTAAAACAAAAATACATGTTTTGAGCTGTGACTTCCAAGGGATCAAGCATCCACTGTATATTTATTTTGTAAAATTAAAGTATACTGTGATGTTGTTGAGATGGAGTACATAAAATTGAGATTTTGAAACACTAAAAAACGTTTGGAAATGAGTGAGTTATGCTATTTCAAAGTTTAGGTAAATATTTTTTTTTTTTTTTTTGTATTCTTAAATTTGGGACCAAGTTTGGACAGCCACTGTATAGGTCAAATGAACCTAGTTTTTCTAAAATTTGGTGGACATATTCTTTGTATAACCTAGTATTCCACTGTAAAATTTGGTAACAAAATAATGAATTGTTTGAGAGTTATTAAGTGCCAAAATTTGAAAAAAAATAAGGACTTGAAAATAAGGTCATTTTTACCTCAATGTTTGGAAAATATTTTCACAAATAAAAAATGCTCATTTTGACCTAAGATTTCACACACAACTAAATGGCATACCAAATATAAAATTGGAAAATTTTTGCAACAATTGGGTAAGTAAATTTTAAGTTATGACCTAACAAAGTATGAAATTAAAAATGTGAAAAATGAGGTTTTCACACTTAGTGTAAAAATGAGATGTTGGGAAGTTAAGATAAATGTACATTTGTGCATATTGCAAGATAAAAACTTGGTAAGTCTTGAAAACATTTTTGACCTAAAATACCACTTTGAGTTTAGTGATAATTATTTTATTAAAGAATTTTTATTCTTTCTCAAAAAGAACATTTAATTTATTAATGAGTTGATAAATTAAAAGATGTCCTATATTTTGAGAAAATAATTAAGTAAATTATTTTTCTAGTAAGTAAACTTGAATAAGACTTCAGAAAATTAACTAGTCAAGATAAGAAATTATTAACGGTTTTCCTAATTAAGTTAAAATTAGGCTATTTTTATAAAACAGATTTTAGAGATTAAAACCTTAAGAAAAATAAAAGGAAAATTAAGAGATTATTTTCTTGAAAAATAATTAAGGAATTTAATTAGTATTTTATGGATATAATACCGACTAATCTTTTATATATTTAACCACCTGTTGAAAGTACGGGTTAATAGCAGAACTTTTAAAGAATAAGATTTTTAGCGGATTGTGGGAAAATGCTATTGCGATACCCGAGCCTAAGTACCGAGACCATAGGATAGGTCTCCCCGAGAATTAGGGTTTAGTCTCAAAATTTTTAGTATGAATTTCTTAAATGGGTTTAAAACCAAATAAGGATATTTAATCCTTACAAGTGATTTTTAAAATGACCAAACTTCCCAAAATAATAATAATGAATTATGAAGTGCCATAATTAATTCTAGTATACTGTATGGATGATTACAATATTGGCTAAGCATAACTAGACTAAACATTGGCATGTAAAATCCTGTTGAGAGCTAAGGACTCAAAGTAAGTCAACTTCTATTGTGTGGCTACAACATGAAATCACTATTGTATTGTATGTTAGTATAGAGACACACGCACATATATACACTGTCATAGAAAGTTTGCATAGAGACGTTAGTCCATCGAGTGCTAATTCAGAAAATATGAACGGTAGATATCCGTCATATCCGAGACGGCTGATCCCCATCACACTGCTTGTTTGATTTTATTATGTCCGGTTCACTACCGTGACGAGTGGCCAAGAGGTGAGGATTGTTGATTTAATCCTAGGGGCACCAAAATGAATGGGACCTAGGGGCCCTCATGCTTACTTAATCATTGAACAGTTAGAACCCAAGCAAGTGCTCCGATAAGTTATTCTCGAATAGTAGCCATGAATATTGGCAATTCAATGAGATTTCCTAGAGAGACTAAGGGTAGCCAAGTTTGAGTGAGGCTCAATATCCTAGGGGCAACTGCTCACCAGCACCACTGATTAACATAGAAGTCTCTGTAAACCCGTGTTACACTCTTGATTAGTAGCAATACCCTAGGTAACATGATGCTTACCCTTGTGAGGGATTTACTCTTGGATAAGTAGCGATGCCCTAGGTAACTCGATAATTACCCTTGATGGGGATATTATTGGTTAAATCTTAGTGTTGAGACTCAGTTCTCTCTTATAGATTAGCAATTATGCTGGAGGGCGTGATACGCCCGAATTGTTGGAAATTGTCGAGTGTTGGTCTCGAATTATATTATGATATGTTATATCTGCTTGCTCTGGGATTTTCTGAGTGCAGGGATTTATCTGTTTATATGAATTAGTTTGCCATTGGTTATCAGGCATAACCATAAGTTTGCCAGGATGCTTTTGCGTTCTTGAAATTGATTGCATAGGGTCCGGATGACCCAGAACCCTAATTTTTGTGAGCTATTGTTATTTGTGGACAATAAATTGGTCAGTGATCACCCGTCTTCTCTGCATGCTTTTGTTTTAAAGTTGAACTTACTAAGCGTTTTCGCTTACCTAGTTGTTTCCTATTGTAGGTAAGAACAAGGGCAAGGCAGAGCAGTGGGCATTGTAGTGTACCTTGTGAATGTACATGTGGGTCGACCTTTTGGGAAGATGTTTTGTTTTTGGAAGTGTTGTTTTATTTTCTTAAACTAGGCTCAGTTTACTCTTCATAAACTATGTTTTTATTAAATATTTAGTATGGCCATATGGCTTTTAAAAAGTTGTTTTATACGAGTTTTTGAGACATTTTGTTACATGAAAACGTTTATATTTCTGCATTAGTGAGTCTTGAAAATTCGGGTCGTTATAGTTTGTCTCAGAGCTCGAGTTGAACAGATTCTGTAGACAACCCACATGTACATTTCGCAAAGATAGACCAGCACTCACTGTAAGTACCGTCTTTTCATATATGTTTCCTTCGCTTTCTTTTATTTACCTCAATTCTATAAATTTTAGGTTATGGTGGATATACTTGTGATAGGTGACCTTGTGATAGGAAACCTAACCATGATCCCTATGCCTAGGATTGATTACTATAGAATCTTTAACGATGAGAATCCGTGACACTTCGAGCACGATCAACAACATCGGCGTATCATTTGGAAATGGACTCATTACATGACAGAAGTCCTTGATAGGGCCAACACACCCAAGCGACAGAGAGTGCGATATGCTAGAACTTATTTGAGAGGCTCGACACATATATGGTTTCATCACAAACATTGGTGGCTGGTTCGCGAAACGTGGGATGACTTCCTTATCCAGATCAAGATAGAGTTTGGGCCATGGATTGGCCTATCTCCGTGTTTGATAGTATACCTCGAGGCAGAGGAGGATCCTTAGAAGCCGGGCAAGGATATCGACATAAAGCTAGATATACTGATGGATAGCCTAGATTAGGTTATGCTGGAGAGTCCTGTTGATACTTTTTGTAAATACCTTGCAAACTTACTAGGTTGTAGGACTTTGGTGTAGTTGTAGCAGGCTAACTAAAATTGTCTTGCTAACTAAAATCCTATGGCATGATCTTTCATGATCATTTTTTATTGCTAGGTTATATTCTTGAATATTATGACTACGTGTTTTGAGATCATTATGGTTCTTCTTTCTTATTTATAAGAAAAAATTGGTATGCTCATTTAATGCTATGTTAGTATTCTTCCCTACTATACATTGAGGTATAAATACTTGCAATGGTGCCTAACACTCGAGGCAAGGGAGGTCGAGATGTTAACTAACCAGACCCAAACGAGAGAGCGGCCGTTGATCAAGATGCAGGTCATGGCCGAGGCAGAGGAAGGGATCGAGGCCGAGGACAAAGAGTACAAGCGGAACCAAATCTGGCAACTCAAATAGAGGATCTTTGACTTTGTGGTAGCTACTGAAAGGGGAAAGGTAATCTGTGTTGGTATTAACTTCTCATTCCTATGTGTTAGGAACTTTTTTATTTAAATCAAACAAAAATAGCTAGGACAAGAGTTCAGAGAGGAAGGGGTGATGCTGGCCGGGGTCAGGCCTCACCTGTTTCTAGAGCACTGAACAGGCCTGCCGCTAAACCTCCAAACCATGCTGCTTGAGTTCGTGATATAAATAATTTGCAAAGGCTAGTGGAGACACCCTTTTTGGGACGACTCCCCATGCCACCCAATAATGCTCAGAACAACAAAATACCGCCTAAAAACAATGAAGAACAGAACCCTGGCCTGCATGTTGTTATTGAGCAACCAGTACCACCAGTAGAAGCATCAAGAACTGCCCGAGCAAAAACCTATATAGAAAGGTTTGGCAACCAGAATCCACCTATATTCGAGGGGAGCAGTGACCCATCAATGGTAGAGGAATGGATCAGTATTTTGGAAAGGATCTTCAACTTCATTGGAACTACCGAGAGAGAGAAGGTTGTTTGTGCAACCTATATGCTGAGAAAAGATGCCCGCATCTGGTAGGACGCAGCGAAGAAAGGGTATACCATTGCTGAGATAGAATGGCCAAAGTTCTTCACCTTGTTCAATAGAAAGTACTTTAGTAAGGCAGATATCGAGCACAAAGTGAATTAGTTTACTAATCTGAAGCAGGGAACGTCGAGCGTGCAGGACTACGTTCAAAAATTCAACCAGCTGTCTAGATTCGCGAAGAACCAGGTATATACTGAAGAGAATAAGACCTGGAGTTTTATGAAAGGCCTGTGCAGAGACATTGCCAGGTGTGTAGACACTGGTAGGACTGGCCTGGAGACGTATGCTGAGGCTGTGGAATGGGCTCTTCGCCAAGAGTCTTGGGGCGTGTCAGATAAGCCAGAACCGCAAAAGGACAAAGATAGGAGGTACACTCCCAACAACGACGGACAGTTTCAGACCAATCAGAATGGCCCAAGGGGAAAGTTCAACCCGAGGTTCGACCAGAACTCAGGGAGAACAAACAATCCAAGAGGCACAAGGCCAATTGTTGGGGGAAATAACAAAAGAAAAGGGGGACCTCCCAATCAAGCAATGGCTAGTCCCAACAAATAGCCAAGACGTGAGTTTGAACAATGGCCACTTTGCAACAAGTGTAACTGATTCCATCAGGGCGAGTGTGGGGTATGTTATAACTGTGGAAAAGCAGGGTACTTTGCTAAAGAGTGTCGAATGCCAGCCAAAGGCAATGGAAATGACTACCAGAAACAAATTGGAGCTTTTTCTTGAGTTTATGCACTTACGCAAAGCGACAAAGAAGCTGGACCATCTGATATGGTGTCAGGTCAGATTTTTATTGCCCAAACCTCAATGTATGCATTAATGGATACTGGTGCATCGCATTCTTTTGTATCTGCATCATTTGTGGAAAAATTAAATAGAAGGTCTGAGCCTATGTCTGTTATTTGTGGGGTATCCTTGCCTTCGGGAGAGGATATGCTAGTGCAGACATGGGTTAGAGCCATACCAATTTGGATATAAGGTCATGAGCTAACGACGGATCTGTTAGTCTTGGACCTACATGAATACGACGTCATATTTGGGATGGATTGGTTAACTAGATATGGAGCCGTTATCAATTGCAAGAGTAGAAAAGTGGTCTTCACCCCAGCGAGAAAAGAACCATTCAAGTTCAAGGGTACGTCAAGAGAAAAGAAGTGCCCCATGATTTCTGCGATGAAGGCAAGAAAAATGTTGAGTGACGGATGCATCGGTTTCCTGGCTAACATAGTGGATAAGGATAAATAGACGGGTCAACGACCTTCTGATGTACTGGTTGTGTGGAAGTTTCCTGAGGTATTTCTTGAAAATTTCCCAGGGATTCAACCAGACCGAGAGATCGTGTTTGAAATAGAGCTGATTCCGGGAACTACGCTGATCTCAAAGACTCCTTACAGGATGGCGCCAGCTGAACTCAAGGAGTTTCAGTCGCAACTGCAAGAGTTACTGGACAAGAAGGTAATAAGGCTAAACCATTCTCCGTGGGGAGCCCCAATCTTATTCGTGAAGAAAAAAAAGGCTCGATGAGAATATGTATTAACTATTGGGACCTGAACAAAGTGATGATCAAGAACAGATATCCATAGTCCAGGATTGTCGATACAAGGAGCATCAGTATTTTCCAAAATAGACTTGTGATCAGGCTATCATCAGCTCAAGGTTAATGAGACAGATATACCAAAGATGGCCTTCAAAACGCGCTACGGTCACTGCGAGTTCTTAGTGATGTCCTTTGGACTAACCAATGCGCCTGCAGCATTCATGGATCTCATGAATCGAGTATTTGGTTAATTTCATCGTCGTGTTCATTGATGATATTCTAATATACTCGAAAAGCCAAGAAGAGCATGCAACGCATCTGGAACTGGTCCTTCAACGTCTGTCAAAGGAAAAGCTTTACGCTAAGTTTTCAAAATGCGAATTCTGGCTAGAGAAAGTTAGTTTTATGGGGCACATAGTGTCGGGAGACGGAATTTTGGTAGATCGTGCCAAGATAGAAGCTGTTAAGAAGTGGAAACCTCCGAAAAATTCTCGTGAGGATAGAAGTTTTTTGGGTTAGCAGGATATTACGAGTGATTTGTGGAAGGATTTTTCAATATAGCTGCACCAATGACTGCCCTCACCCGCAAAAAACATCAAGTATGAATGGACTGACAAGTGCGAGAAGAGTTTTCAGGTGCTAAAAACGAGATTGATGACTGTCCCAGTGCTGACAATCCCTAACGGCACAGAGGGATATAATATTTATAGCGATGCCTCAGGCCAAGGGTAGGGAGCGGTGCTGATGGAGCACAGAAAAGTAATTTCTTATGCTATCCGATAGCTAAAGAATTACGAGAAGAACTATCCCACTCATGACCTGGAGCTGGCAGCGGTGGTTTTCGTAATAAAAATTTGTAGGCACTACCTGTACAAGACACATTGTGACATCTACACTAATCGCAAAGGCCTGAAGTATTTCTTCACTTAGAAGGAATTGAATATGAGACAACATCGATGGTTGGAGTTGTTCAATGACTATGACTGCGACCTTTTGTACCACCCGTGAAAAGCAAACAAGGTGGCAGATCCATTGAGTTGACAACCAAGAGCTTACGTGATGACAGTGAAATAGATTTCACAGCAGTTACATGCCGACCATGCTACCTTGGATTTAGAGATAGTAGTCGGTCAATTGGCTAACCTCTCTATCGAGCCTACCGTTATGGAAGCTATAAAAGGGGGGCAGTTAGTCGATCTTTGGGTACAAAGACTAATGTACGAAGTGAGGAAGGAGGGGCGACCAGGATTCCATATCTTTGAAGATGGAGTATTGGGGTTCAAGGGCAGAATATGTGTTTTGGATGACGACGAGATGAAGAAGCAGATCTTTTTCAAGGGACAAAATGCTCCTTATGCCATGCATTCGGGCACCACGAAAATGTACCAAGACTTGAAGAAGTACCTTTCGTGGACATGGATGAAAAAGGAGACAACTAGATATGTGGCACACTGCTTGACTTGTCAACAGAAAAAGGCCAAGCAACAATGGCCAGCCGAATTGTTGCAGCCCTAAGAAATTTCAGAATGGAAGTGGGAGATGGTCACTATGGACTTTGTCACAGGTCTACCAACCACTCCCAAGGGGAACAATACCATTTGGATTATCGTAGATAGGGTGACTAAGTCTGCTCATTTCTTGCCGATCAAGGTAACTTATGGGGAACATAAGTTAGCAAATATTTATGTTCCAGAAATAGTGAGACTGCATGGTGTACCCAACTCCATCGTATCAGATTGCGACGGACGTTTCACCTCGGCATTCTGGGATAGAATCCAAGCGAGGTTGGGTACTGAACTGAAGTTCAACACTTCTTTCTACCCACAAACAGATGGTCAAAGCGAACGAACAATTTAGACCCTAGAAGATATGCTAAGAGCCTGCATGCTTGACTTTCAAGGGTCACGGAATGAGAAGCTTACACTGATAGAGTTTGTTTACAACAACAGCTATCATGATTCCATCAAGATGGCTCTGGATGAGGCTTTGTACGGAAGGAAATGTCGATCAATAATTGATTGGCACGAAGCCAATGAAAGAAAGTTTCTCGGATCAGATGAGGTTGATCAGGTTACAAAGGACATCCGATAGATAAGGCAATGCTTACAAACTTTAGTAGTTCGACAACGCAAATATGTCGACTGACGCAGGAGACCCCTGGCGTTTGAGGTTGGTGATAATGTGTTGCTGAAGGTAGCTCTGCTACGAGGGGCTATGTGGTTTGGGAAGAAAGGAAAGCTTAGACTAAGGTTCATTGGACCTTTCGAAATCATAGAGAGGATCCGGGAAGTAGCTTATCGTTTAGCTCTTTCGCCCGCCTGTCTAAGGTGCATGACGCGTTTCATGTATTCTTGTTGAGAAAATACATGCACAATCCCTTGCATGTACTCAGCTATGAGTAGCTGAGCGTTGATCCTCAACTCATCTACGAGGAGAAACCGGTGATGATTCTAGAACGGAAGGAAAAAGTGTTGAGGTGCAAGACCGTGCCGTTGGTAAAAGGGCAGTGGAGTAACCATGGCATAGAAGAGGTGATCTGGGAAACAGAAGACAAGATGAGGGATTTGCATCCTCATTTGTTTTAAGATTTGAGGATAAAACCTCTATAAATTGTAGATATTGTAACGCCTTGTGTTTCAGTTACCTTTAAACGACTCTGGTCAGGATTTTTTTTCCCCGAGTTAAGAATATTATTTTAAATAATAATATAGTTGTTAGGAATTTATTTCCATGAGTTATTGCTAGCCAAATTATGAAGTTTGTGATTAAAAGTCTAGATAAGACTTTCGGTCTTGGACCGACACAAAAACACTAATTGGGTAAAAATCTCAGAAAATAAAATGAAAAACTTTGACAAATATATTTTCGGCATTAAATATATTCATAAAAAATTAATGTTTGGTAAAAAATAATGAACCTAAGAGGAAATATAAATTTTAGGGCATTTTGAGTTAATTGTTTAATTTTACTGAATTGGCGAATTTTATTCCATAAATGGACCTTAGTTTATATTGTATTGTGTGATTTTTTAATTTAAATGTGAGAGACATTTAATTCAATTATTATGTGTTAAGTTTTATTTTAAAAAAAAACCTTATAAGAGTTAAAAAGGTTATAGGAAGTCATTTTTGGATTTTTGGAAAAAAAGACAATTTCTTAGGAAATGTTTATTAATCTTTATATAAAATAAAATAATATAAATACATAAATAAAAAGGGGTGGCCGGCCATGTGAGGTTTTAAATTGTGTGGACCAAATTGTTTAGTTTTAATCCCCATTTAAATTAGGGTTAATGACATCAAGTGGTCAAAGTAAAAACACTCAAGTGTTTTAGATATTTTAGAGTTATCTAAGCTCTTCCAACCTCCCCACAACTGACCCCCCTCCCTCAAATCACTCTCATCTTGTTAAAAAAAAATTCTCTCAAGTTTTTTCTCCATTTTCAACCATCAAGAACACTAAGAAAGCTTGAAAAATTAAGTTTTGGTCTAGGAAGAGTTTCCCTAAGGTAAAGTTTCAAAAACTTGACTTTTATAATGTGTTTAACCACAGATCTTTCAATAGCTAACTATATATGTTGTTGGGGGAGTTGGTTAAGGTTTTGAAAGAGTTTTGAAGGATTCAAAGCTAGTAGAAACATCAAAACCTAAAGCAAGAACAACAAGAGGTAAAAAGTTTCCTTTTTCTAGTTGTTATTGTATTGTTTTTATTTTAAGCATTATTTTGTATATTTCATGCTTAAAGTTTCTTATTGGTGATTTAATAAGGCTATGGTAGTTGCTTTATAATTTTTATGATGCTTGTGTGTTGATTTTTGAAACTAGGGACGAAAATTCCTAAGGGTTTTGTTGAAAACCCTAAAACTAAAATACTAGGTTTGAGTTGTGACTTCCAAGAGGTCAAGCATCCACTGTATATTTATTTTGTAAAATAAATTATACTGTGATGTTGTTGAGATGGAGTACATAAAAATGAGATTTTGAAACATTCAAAAACATTTAGAAATGAGTGAGTTATGCTATTTCAAAGTTTAGGTAAAAAACTGTTTTTTATTTTTTGTATTCTTAAATTCAGGAGCCAGTTTGGACAGCCACTGTATAGGACAAATGAACTCAGTTTTTTCTAAAATTTGGTGTGAATATTCTTGGCATAACCTTGTATTCCACTGTAAAATTTAGTAAAAAATAAAGAACCGTTTGAGAGTTATTAAGTGCCAAAGTTTGGAAAAAATAATGACTTGAAAATAAGATCATTTTTACCTCAATGTTTGGAAAATACTTTCACCAATAAAAAATACTCCTTTTGACCTAAGATTTCACAAAGACCTAAATGGCATACCAAATATAGAATTGAAAATTTTTGGAAACAATTGTGTAAGTAAATTTCATGTTATGACCTAACAAAGTATGTAGTTAAAAATGTGAAAAATGAGGTTTCACACTTAGTGTAATAATGGGATTTTGGGAACTTAAGAAAAGTACATTTGTGCATATTGCAAGATAAAAACTTGCTACGTCTTGAAAATATTTTTGACCTAAAATACCACTTTGAGTTTAGTGAAAATTATTTTTATTAAAGAATTTTTTTTCTTTCTAAAAATAGAAGATCTAATTTATTAATAAGTTGATAAATTAAAAGAGGGTTTAAAAACCCTATATTTTTAGAAAATAATTAAGTAAATTATTTTTCTAGTAAGTAAACTTGATTAATTGACTTTGAAAAATTAACTAGTCAAGATAAGAAATTAGTAACAGTTTTCCTAATTAAGTTAAAATTAGGATATTTTCTTAAAACAATTATTAGAGATTAAAACCGTAAAAAAATAAAAGGAAAATTAAGAGATTATTTTCTTGAAAAATAATTAAGGAATTTAATTAGTATTTTCTGGATATAATACCGGCTAAAATCTTTTATATATTTAACCGCCAGTTGAAAGTACGGGTTAATAGCAGAACTTTTAAAGAATAAATTTTTTAGCGAATTGTGGGAAAATGCTATTGCGATACCCGAGCCTAAGTACCGAGACCATAGGATAGGTCTCCCCGAGACTTAGGGTTTAGTCTCAAATTTTTTAGTATGAATTTCTTAAATGGGTTGAAAACCAAATAAGTATATTTAATCAATAGAGTCCAAGAACTATACTTAGCTAGTTAGATAGTAGTATTATAGTAATTATAGTATTATCTTTATGACTGTGGATTTTTGGTTCAAACCGGGATTTATTTGGACACTCATAGTAGTACTTGTAGATTTTCTAAGTTTAACCTATAGTTTAAGAATATTAATTTTAACCTAAGGTTTGAATAATATGACTGATATTGAGGATAATTTTTATTATACTATAAGGTTTAGATAAGAACCAATGGGATTTTAGCACATGTTATGTATGGGTGATTAAGGATTAAGTATTTTGAGGATTAAATTTAATAAGGGTAAAATTTGAATGCTCTAAGGTCAGTCAGCTACTTTGAAAACGTTTGAGGGCTTAGTCAAGGCTGTTTACTCAATTTGAATTAAGCTAAAAATGTGTAATTTCGTGTTTAAATAATCAGCGTATGCCAATATATCACAGCTATAGGGGGCGATATATCGCAGCATGTAGATACGGAAAACACGAAATGATGCACGTTTGCCTCGGGCATAATGGTCCAGGCGATATATCGTCTATAGGGGCGATATATCGCCTCCTTCAGCATATTTTGAATGTTTTCAAAATCATTTCCCATTCAAACCTTCAACCTCTTGATAAGTCCAGCACCTTTTTGAACGAGTCTTCAGCCTCTGCTGAACAACAATTCAAATTATTTTCACCTAAAAAGCCATTATTTTTATTCAAGTAAAATTAAGATCCTTTCATTCCTAAACTCTATAAATAGGACCTAGTACCCAGCCATTATTCATCTTTTACTCTATGTTTAGAGGCTGCAAGTTGCTAGGTGAGTGTGAGAGTGTAAACACTTGGGTTGGGAATCATAAACTTATCAAACACTTGGGGAAGTAAGGTTTTATAGTATTTCGGTTCAAGGTTTAGATTGGTCTTACAAGTCTTCAAGGTATTTCCACACTCTAGTTCATTGGTATTATTTTCTTTAAGTTCTCATAATCTTCTACCAGCCTTCTAACCTTATTCTTATTTTGGTTAGGAAATCTAAGAACTTGCACATAAGTTTTTGGTAAGTATTTTCTCAATGGTTTAGTCCTTCCATTCCTTTCATTTCTCTTCTTCACTATACTCACTCTTTTTCAAATGGTTCTTAGGAGTGTTCCAAAGTCCCAACTCTGTCCTCTTATCCCGGTATTTTGGTAAGGAAAATAGGGTAGAATTCATATGTTATATGTTTTATATGTTATCTTATGTTTTTATGTTATGAAATGTGTTATGTTATGTATGTATGTAGGCTTGGGCATATGACCCATATGACTAACAAGCCCCAAATAGATTTTGGGCATATGACCTGCTTAGCTAGTAGGACCCCACTAATCTAATGGGCATATGACTTGTTTAGTCTATGGGACCCCAAGTAATAATGGCCATTATAGTATGTGTATGATATAAATGTTATGTTATGTTTTTATGTTTCTTATGAAATTTATGTGTATGAACTATGTGTTAGATTTTCCTTGCTGGGCATTAGGCTCATTCCTTTTTGTTTATATGTGCAGGAAAAGAGCTATAGTGGCGGGAAAGATTCTTGGATGCTTGGGGGAATGTGTATCGGTGATGAATGGATTCAAGGAGTCGAGAGTTTCAATTTCGAGGATGTAGTCTTTATTTAAGGTTTATGTGTATTTTTCCGCACCTATTTATGTAATCTCTTTTCATTTCAATTAAGATATGTTTTTTTTTTTAAATAATGGGATCCCATATCCTGCTTTGAGTTATGTAAGTTTGAATATTAGTTTTTACAAGTTTTTAATAAAGTATGATCTTATTCACTTGTAAAATCTATTAAAGATTAGGGTCTATGTATAGTTTTCGTTAATGGTCCAAAGTCTAGAGTAGTTGGGTCATTACATAATCATTACAAGTGATTTTTAAAATGACCAAACTTCCCAAAATAATAATAATGAATTATGAAGTGCCATAATTAATTCTAGTATACTGTATGGATGATTACAGTATTGGCTAAGCATAACTAGACTAAACATTGGCATGTAAAATCCTGCTGAGAGCTAAGGACTCCAAGTAAGTCAACTTCTATTGTGTGGCTACAACATGAAACGACTATTGTATTGTATGTTAGTATAGAGACACACGCACATACATACACTGTCATAGAAAGTTTGCATAGAGATTTTAGTCCAGCAAGTGCTAATTCAGAAAATATGAACGGTAGATATCTGTCATATCCGAGACGGCTGATCCCCATCACACTGCTTGTTTGATTTTATTTTGTTCGGTTCACTACCGCAACAAGTTGCCAAGAGGTGAGGATTGCTGGTTTAATCCTAGGGGCACCAAAATGAATGGGACCTAGGGGCCCTCATGCTTACTTAATCATTGAACAGTTAGATCCCAAGCTAGTGCTCTGATAAGTTATTCTCGAATAGTAGCCATGAATATTGGCAATTCAATGAGAGTGCCTAGAGAGACTAGGGGTTGCCAAGTTTGAGTGAGGGTCAACATCCTAGGGGCAACTGCTCACCAGCACCACTGATTAAAATAGAAGTCTCTGTAAACCCGTGTTACACTCTTGATTAATAGCAATGCCCTAGGTGACATGATGCTTACCCTAGTGAGGGATTTACTCTTGGATAAGTAGCGATGCCCTAGGTAACTCGATAATTACCCTTGATGGGGATATTTATTGGCTAAATCTTAGTGTTGAGACTCAGTTCTCTCTTATAGATTAGCAATTATGCTGGAGGGCGTGATACGCCCGAATTGTTGGAAATTGTCGAGCGTTGGTCTCGAATTATATTATGATATATTATATCTGCTTGCTCTGGGATTTTCTGAGTGTAGGGATTTATCTGTTTATATGAAATAGTTTTCCATTGGTTATCAGGCATAACCATAAGTTTGCTAGGATGCTTTTGTGTTCTTGAAATTGATAATTTTTGTTAGTTATTGTTATCTGTGGACAGTAACGTGGTCAGTGACCAGCTATCTTCTCTCCATGATTTTGTTTTAAAGTTGAACTTACTAAGCGTTTTCGCTTACCTAGTTGTTTCCTGTTGTAGGTAAGAACAAGGGTAAGGCAGAGCAGTGAGCGTTGGAGTTTACTTTGTGAATGTACATGTGGACCGACCTTTTGGGAAGTTTTTTTGTTTTTGGAAATATTGTTTTATTTTCATAAACTAGGCTCAGTTTACTGTTCATAAACTATGCTTGTATTAAATATTAAGTATGTCCATACGACTTTTAAAAAGTTTTTCTTATACAGGTTTTTGGGACATTTTGTTACATGAAAACGTTTGTATTTCCGCATTATCGAGTCTTGAAAATCCATGTCATTATACCCATTACATCCGATGTTTTCTTGATCATCAATGAACTTTCGGGTCGTTTCTGTTCTCATAAATATGTATCATATTCCTTTAAAAGTGAAGTCTCTTTCCACTTAATCCTTCTTCCAACCTCCTAATTTTCAACTTCTTCTACGAAGCTGAACTCAATCCATAACTTTGCTCCTTATTGTCACCAAATGCTTTATGATTCTTGGCTCACTGCCTGTCTTAGGTCAACCAACTTTGGCAATCCTACTCAATGAGTTCATCCAACTTTATTTGGAAACCTTCCAACTAAAGCTCTGAGTTTGCAAAATAATACATCTTAACTCCACGTGAAAAAACTTATACCAAGTACTTGTTGGATTCCCTTCTGCTTTCCATCCCGCATCATAGCGTGAAGCAATATCCTTTATAAATATAACCTGTATGTCCATCATAAGCGAGATTAGGATTTTCTTCTCCTATCGGTTAGTCCTTGTGTCACTAGTTCATGGTTTCCGTCTAGCCAACCAATCCCTAATCTCCCAACAACCCGACTTCTTCTTTATCATTGGGGATCATTGAATCTAAAATCGTAACAAGTGACATTCGATAGTCCATGTGGCTAGGATAATATCAAGGGAATTTCGGTTGTGCTCTACCTCCGCTTGAGGAGTAACTTGTCATAGATGATTCCACCTTTCATCTTGAGTGCTAACAGTTTCTCAGCATCAGAACAACATCCCCATTTTCCTTAGGTCGTAAGAGCTGACTAATCGCCTTCTCGGTCTCCTTGGAAAAAATCCTCTTAACCAAGACATGATGAACCGAACATAGCATGACTTCATAAATTGTTGATAACCAACAATTAGGCATACAAAAAAATCTACAACTAACTGCACAAAGCTAGCGGTACAACGTCAATAAACATACATGCAAAACCATATATAACAGATATAACACATATACAAAAGCAAACCATAAGTGTAAGTTAATAATGAATTACGCCCATCCTCGAACCATTTCGGTCAACATGGGACCTAGTGGCCTCACCACACAATTACACATGCTTAACCTACTCTTAACATCCCCTGAAACATTCTTATCCATTAAATTCTTACAAGGTGGCTCTTAGTAACTCCTAAGCCCAAGACAATGAATTACAGTGACAAGTCTTTTCTTATCGTCTATCCTAAGTCTACCATACTGAATTACCTTAGGCCTTTCACTTAATAACGACCAAACTAGTAGCCTAATACCTTTTTGTTATCATTCCTCATGTACATAACCAAACGTAATCTCATCAACAAATGAAATCCTTATCCTTAGAATAAGCTCGTAAAGTCTAACCACTCACATACACTTGCTACTAGAACCACCTCATGACCATACGTCATTTTGGCACCATATATATATTTTTATATATACTTACCTTATTTTGAATTTAGCTTAACTATATAATCTCAATCATAGAACATAACTTCTTATCTTACTAATTGATACAACATATCTCTAATAAAATATCAAACCATCACGACCATGCCTAAAAAAATAACACATAGTGCGACGCGTTAAACGTAGCGCGGAGCGTTGAACATAACGTGACGCGTTAAACATAGCGTGAGGCGTTAACGCAACGCAACTCAACCCTATTCCATAATTACAATAACTAATATCTCTCACTTGTGGCATCCAATCACACCAATCCCAAAACATCATAAAAGCATACAATTTATTGAGTCTACCCTTACTAAATCTGTGTTGTCTGGTAGTAGCAAAACATAAAAAAAAAAAAACTAAAGAAACAACAAACTTAATAACTAAAAGTTACAATGCGATGAGTCCAGTCTGCCCGATCTTCATGTACATATCGTGAAGGTCTACAGGAACATAAAAACCATTGCTCTGATACCAAATGTAACGACCCAACATAAACTAAATAATTCACTATAAAACATTTATCAAAACTCATCTGAAAATAAATATGAATTAAATATCTTTTACAAAACATGTAATTTGATATCTCGTTATTTAAAATAAATTGTTTGCTTACATAACTATCGTAGGTAAAATACAAGTTATTAAAACATAACATATAACCATGACTTGAAGATTTTTAAAACAATGCATACATAACAACTGCTTTTGAACCCAGGTCAACTGATCACGACATACACACATCTGACCGAACCTGCTCCAACTCATCGCCTCATCAGAACACTTATGCCTTTACCTACAAGACAGAGTACCCAGGAGCTAACGCCCAGCAAGCCAAACATTATAAGACATAAAACATAAAACGCAAAACATAGCATAAGCATAAGCATAAACTAACTCATATCTTCACAACCTAAAACATAAACAACTCCTAGTCGATACCTTATCACACAATGTTCAAAAATCAATCATATTACAAGTAATATAACCATAATATAATGTAATCTATCAACCAAGCCATAGTGTAGCGTAAACATAGCATAAAATAATCTCTCCTAGTATATTCAATCCAAAACAAGTATTACTGGTGTCGTTCCGGCCGTAAACAAGTGTTAATCTGGTTAGGTGTGCAACCGAGCAGGAATTAACATAAGCATGCATTTTTTTCTTAACGTAAGCATGAAATTTATCATAACCTGAGCATGCATTTTCATATCGTGAGCATGAAACACAAACATACCACATATTCTTACATATTTGAGTCACACACAACATGCATCACTTATAACATAACTCCTAACATAATTCATAACATGATAATTACCATAGTTCTTAACATAACTCATAACATAGTTCACAATATAATTCGTAACAAAATTCCTAACATGATTCATAGCATAGCTTATAACATAATTTGTAATATATCATACAAAGTTACCACACTTAAGTATGTCGAGCGTACACCCTGCGTGCAGGTGTCCACTCTTCTTACCTCAAGTCCAATAGCACTGCACACACATTAACGCGTCCTTTCAAGAATCCTTAGCGAGCCTATCATATCATATAACATAAAAAGCTTAAAACTCAAGCCATACAAAAAACCACATTAAGAATACACCCATGTCCCTCTTAAAGATAACTTGTACACAAAATATTCTGAAGAAGGTTTTAAAATACAAATGCAATAAATCCCAATAAAAAAATGTTCCAACTGTATCAAATGGTTGCATCAAAACTTCAAAATATTCATTTCTAGGAAGCTAGTGTGGTCGCGCTCACAAAGCGCCAGGACTATTCAGCCAGGTAGTGCGGTCGTGCCATGTCTGGGCGCAGTCACACTAGGTCTCTAATTTTATAGATCACAGTTGCAATTTCTAAACCTAAGAATCAAACCAAATTGTAAAACTTCGACCCCAAATCATCATATCAGCTATCCTATCATGTTTCTAACTCTTGGAACCCAAATATTATCAATCATAAACCTTAGATACCCTTTTATTAACCCAATTACACTTAAATTCCTGTTACATGATAAAAAACATAGATCTACCATAACTTAAACAATCACAGTTCCAAGAGTTACCTTTCAAATTCTAAGATCAAATCCCCCAAGGTATTGCTTCCCTTGTACAATCCTTAGTCCACCAGCACGAAATCCCCATTCTCTTTTGAATCTCCAAGCCTCAAAAGTCAGATCAAGGAGGATCTTCTTTGCTTGATACTCTATGCATGCTGAAACTCCAAAGCGTCTGACTATCATATGAATCCTAAACTAATTCCTTATTAATTTTATTCCTGGTAATTAATCATATAAAACACATTTACCATACTAACCCCATCCTTTCTCCTTTCCCTAATAATTACTTAAACCCTTTGTAGTAATTTCCATCCAAAACAATTAGTTTTAACTTCTCATAATTACACTTTCTATCATAAAATCTATAATTCTACTTTGACTCCCATAAAACAACTTCTATCACATTTTGGCCCCTAATACTTGAAGAACTACTGTGTGTGGATTGCCTGACGGAACACATACCATAAGCATACATCCTAACTCATGCATATCATAGTTCGTATAATTAAACACATAATATCATACAATTTACCATAATATCCTGACCTAAGCTAGATTACCAAAATACCCTTAAAATGCAAATGCAGATATTACACCTATAAAATGAACAAGAAGTTAATTTCATATATAATCAGAAATGACAATGGGGAAGAACATTTATTGGATTCTTATTGTGAAGAGTGTAGTGGAGGAAAATATTGATAAGTTGTTGGAAGCTAAGTTGAAAAGTAATTGTAATAATGATACTAGTTTACTCATTAATTTTTTGTATTTTGTTTTATTTGTTTGTGTTAACCACAAATTTGGCCAACAGTCTAATAAACAACAAATAATTAAAGAAAAAAATAATAAAATGAAGAACACTAAGAATCTATAGTGGTTCGGCCCCAAGTATTGGTAATGACCTACATCCACTGGACACTTTTTCTGAGTAGAATCTCAAACTCAAGATCTGAAGAACAAGATTCAACTGAGTTTGTTAAGTCTGAGAGTGAGAGAGAATACAAAATAATAGAGTTTTTGTATGTAAAGTGTGCATGAAAATAAATGTGTATTCATCCTTATACTTATAAACTTTCTGACCTTACATAATGGGCCTTGGGACATAGATAATCTTTTATCACAATATTTACATACAAATGATTAAAAAAATACATTCAGAATAGATATTTTTGTAAAAATCTACTCAAGCTACACGTCTTGAACTTTATATTGAACTAGCTACACATATATCGAACAACTACATCTTCAACGGCTAGTAGCATTCTTGTTGTAATGCTTTCAAAGCACATTCACTTATCCAGGTCGCTATATCCGACTAAATATTGATGTTGCATAAGAATTCTCTTTGCCATGTGTCATACAAGAGTGCCACGTCATTATACTGATTTTTAGGGGTAACAATTAGGTTTTTGTTTGTTTTTTGTGTGGTTCCTAATACCTAACACAACTGTATATGTGGGAAGAAAGTTTCAGGTTCTAGTATTATCTTGTAAAGGCAATTTTAGTGTAAGAAATATCATTTAGATTTTTTATGGCAGTCAAAAATTGAAGGGGAGTCACTTCGCCTATCATATGTTTATATTGGGAGATGAGAGTTTTGAAATTGGGATCTCCTCTTTGTGAGAAGAGGTGTATTACCGCTAGGCTATGAATATGACCACAACCTTTCTCATATTAGTATTGTGTATAAAAAAAATGGTAAACTTTTACCTTCACCATACAATTTTGCAAGTACTTCCACCAAGTGTCACCAAATAATTCCCTTTAAGTAAATTAATGTATAATCAATTTTCTATATATTAATATTTGTAACAAATATTTAACAAATAAGTACATCTTTAATTGACTTAAGTCTACATATTTATGGAATATTATCCAGCTCAATTAATTGTTATTGATTCTTTCATACATATTAATTCTTCAAACATCAATCAATTATGTTTCCTATACATTATAGGGTTTATTTCATTTTGCTACCCTTTATTTTAACGAAATATAAAAATGAACCCCGAGTTTTAAAAAACTATAAAAGGGACCTTTTGGTTTTGTATTCTAGTAATAAAAAGGTCTCTTAAACGTGATTTTGGTCAAGCTTATTTTAAATAAGACCAAAATACACTTTGGAATTCTTTTTTTATATACTTTTATATATTATTAGAAATAAAAAAAAATAAAACTAATTTAATTTATTTCTTTAAAATAAAAACACAATGTTTAAAATAAAGAAACCCTAACTCTAACCCATTTCCATCTCACCAACCTCACCCTTACCTCGACATTCACAACCCACACTGACCGGTGCTCACCCCCACCTCACTGATCTTCACCACCATCACGCAAACCCTCACAGACCTCCCTGATTCCCATTCTCTGTCCCTCTTTCTCTCAGATTTCTTATGACTTAAAGTCCTCATGGTTATGGCTCACACCAGAGCTGCTTACCCATTGGGGATGGCACGCTGGGAAGGTTAGTTGGCAAGGAAGATTTGGGTTCCACAATTAGGTGGTTTGCTGTAAGATCAAGGGTGGGTCTGAAGAAGTGGTCAGAGGTGTTGTGATGGATTAGGTTCTATGACAAGCTTCTACACTATGTAAGGAGGTGGTTGGAACCTCTTTGTCTTTGATAGCATAGGTGTTGCGATAAGGATTGATCAAGTTGTGATAAAGTTGGGCAAGAGAGAAGTTGGTTCATGGATATCCACCAATTTGTTTTTCTAGTTCTATCTTGTAGGTTTACAATTTGATTCACTGATGTGGATCCATTAAATGTGGTTTAGATTAATTAATTAAGATGAATTTGGATTAATGTGATTTTGAAGATTTGGGGATGAACATATGTGAAGAAGATGAAGAAAGAGAATGAGGAAGATGAAGAAATAGAAGAAAATAAAAGTGACCAATGACAGTGGTGATGATGAAGAAGAAGAGACATTGAGTAAGGAAGATGTAAGGGTGAGCTAATAGCCCAGTAAGGAAAGTAAACCTACAGACAGAATAGTAGATCACAGATCACAACTCAAAACAGCATAAACGTAAACATATAAACACTTATGTGCGTAACTACTAGCTTTCCTTTTTCTCTTAGCTCATGCCACTCTCTAGCTTTTGGTGTGTGAAGAAAAATGAGAGGCAACAACCTCTATTTATATGTGTACCACCTAGCACCATAATGGCTATCGATTCCCATTAATTCCTAGGATCCTCAATCAATACCATGATTCTTTCAAAGTTTTACCACAAACCCTTGAACCTAGTCATAATGTCATGCATTGTATGTTCCTTAATTGCCTATTCATCCAAGATCTTGATCACTCAATCACACTTAAATGACCATCAATCCTAAATCAAATCAATCATAATAATGTTACCCTTACTTCCATAATAATCACACTTGATTCCCTCTTCCCTTTGAATTTCGATAATGCCAATATTAAGCTTCCAAAATCAGCTCATCATCTTCATGGAATTAAATTGTAACATGACAATTAAAGAGAATGAAATTCCCTCCAAGTAGCTTCTCAAATTTTTGAAATTAACATGTGGAAATCACAAATCAATAGCCACCATATATATTACATTTCATTCTTTCTCTTCCATCCATTGTTAACAAAATTGTTCCCACTTCCTTCTCTTCCTCTCTCACATGCCCAAGACACCACACCCACACACAAAACACATATAAAAGGCAACTAACAACAATTAACTAACAAACAAAATAAACATTGGTAAAACTAAAATAAATAAATTAAAATAAGAATTAAATGACAAGTAGTTAAAATAAAAAAATAAACAATAATAAAATAAATAAACAAATTGTAGCTGGTATTATGAACTGAAAGCATATTGTAGCTGGTATTGGAGGAAGCTCTGTCATCTCAAAGAGCGTCTTAACCCTGCTGCTATTCTCTCTGCTGGTGCACAAGGGAAGTTTCAGTCTTCTAGATTGTATAACAGCCTTTTAGTCCAGCAAAGGGTTGATTATTATAGGACTGTTTGGAGTAAACTAATCCTGCCTAAACACAGATTTATGCTTTGGCAGGTGGTTAATTCTCAGCTTTTAACAAGGGACAATCTCAGTAGGGTACATGTTCATATGACTACATTGATCTGTCCGGTTTCTGAGAGAAATCCTAAGAGTCATTCTCATTTATTTTTTGACTGCATTCTCTCTAAACTGTTGGTTAAAAGCATCTTTGAATGGCTGGGGTTCGTTGCTTGGCCTTTTGATTTTAATAGCTGGATGGTGTGGCTGGCTAGAGCTCGGAGTGGAGTTTCAGCTGCTATTGTGAATATGGCTTTTGCTGCTGTCATATACAGCATCTGGAGAAATAGGATTAGATGTTTTCATGATGGTTATTCTTTAACTGTTATGAATCTAGTACAGGAAGTAAAATACACAACTAAATATAGGCTTTACATTGTGTCCAATAGTCAGCTGTCTGTTAAAGACCAAATGTATATACGGCATCTTCAATGTAATTAGCTGATTATAGGGTCTGGTTTGTAGTTGGCAGGTGTTCCTGTTTGTGTTTGAGTCTTTGACTCTTATTTGTATTGTTCAATGAAGTTCATATTTTCTTCTTGATCAAAAAAATAAACAAATAAGTAAATAAAAAATTATTAAACTGTGTGACCAGATATTACAATATACCCTCCTTGAAAGGAATTTCATCCTCGAAATTCAACTCACCAAACAGCTCAGGGTATTGCTTTCACATGTCTTCCTCCAACTCTAGGTTTCTTTTCTTTTAGAATAGTTTTTCCACAGGACTTTGACTAATGAAATCTTCTTGAATCTAAGTTCCTTGACTCCATTTTCTATGATTTGCACTGGATGCCATCCTAGCTCAGGTCTTGTCTCAAATCTAACGGCTCGTAACTCAACACATAGGATGGATCTGACACGTATTTCTGCAACATGGAAATGTGATACACGTTATGCATCTCTGATAGGCCACCGACCCAACTTTGTCGAAAATCTAAAATGGACAAATGAATCTCGAGCTTAGCTTACCTTTTTTCCCAAAAATGCATAACTCCCTTCATGGGCATGTAGCCCGCCAATTTTTATTTATTTATTTAAAGTATGTGCTTTAATTTCATTAATATTTTCTAAGTGTTAATTTTTTTAATTGTTTGGTAGAAAATATGTGATTTTATTTATAAACTAATTTATTTAATAAACTGTAAAAATGTGAGTTCTTAGGTTTCGGTTGTATGCACTAAGGTGCATGATTAGTAGAAATGCACTTTAGCACTTGTGTGTGTGCATGTGCATGATTGCATGGTGATCATGCAATAGTTTTTCTCATGCATTATCTAATTATTCTTTTATTTATTAGTATTATTATTTATCTAAAGAAAAGAGAAATAATGGGAGAATATTCTAGAGTGTACTATTCAAATTTGAAATGGGAAACTTAGAGTAGAGAGAGAAAGAGTGGACATGAGGAAGAGAGGGGAAGAGCGGGATTTTTTTCCAATTATTTTTTGAAATTTTAAATCAAATAAAAGTAAACGGAGTAAGAACATTAAGGTATTGGTTGTCTTTTAACTATATTGGGTAAGTAAATCACTTGTGATTATGATGTTATTTTCTTGGTTGTCTTTTGATATTTTGAGTAAAAACAAAGTGAGAAATTGAGAAGGATCGAGAGAGAGGATGCATATGACAGTCATAATCCTGTGATCCGTAAGGGGAAAGACTGGGTAAGCTGTGCAATCCCACACCGCCTAGGGAAGGTCAAGTGTAATGATTCTAAGACTGTGTAGGTATGGGACTACACAGTTGAAGAGGGCTTAAATGGATTGATGGGTACTACCTATATCAACAAGATGCATCTTCTTTTCGGTAGCCCATCACTTGAGAACTCCAAAGTTAAGCGTGCTTGACCTGGGGTAATCTAGGGATGGGTGACCTCCTGGGAAGTTTTCGTAGGAAGCATGTAAGTGAGGACAAAGCACGCTGAAAAGACTCGTGTTGGTTTGTAGGGCCAGTCGTCATTCCAGAAAGCAGCCATTGTGATGTGGGGCGTCACAATGCACGACAACCAAGGGCACGATGCTATATGGATTATTGTGGATAGATTGACAAAACCCACTAATTTCTTACCCATTAAGACAACACACAACGCAGATAAGTTGGTAGACTTGTACTTCGCTGAGATAGTGCGATTACATGGGGTTCCCACCTCTATAGTGTCCGATCGTGATGGACAATTTACCTCCGCGTTTTGGGGAAAAATGCAAATGGGATTGGGAACTAAACTCAAGCTTATTACTGCCTTTCATCCATAGACGGATGGCCAGAGCGAACAAACAATTCAGGCCTTGGAAGATATGTTGAGAGCTTGTGTGCTAGATTTTCGAGGTTCATGGAATGTAAAACTTCCATTATTGAGTACGCCTACAATAATAGCTATCATGACTCGATAAAAATGGCTCCGTATGAGGCACTATATGGAAGGAAGTGTCAATCTCCAATCCACTGGCATGAGTCCGGTGAGAGGAAATTCTTGGGATCAGAAGAGGTTGACCAAGCTACGGAGGACATTAGGTCAATCCGTCAAAGGTTGCAAATCTCTATTGAATGACAACGTAAATATGTTGATCATCATTAGAGACCATTAGAATTTTAAGTGGGGGACAAGATATTGTTAAAAATAGCTCCACTAAGAGGAGTTATGAGGTTTAGGGAAAAAGGGCAAGTTGAGCCCTAGGTACATAGGATCGTTTGAGGTTCTAAAACACATTGGAAAGGCAGCTTATTAACTAGCCCTTCCACCCGCGTTCTCTGGAGTACATCATGTATTCCACTTGTCAACATCATGGAAGTATGTAAATGACCCCACTCATGTGCTAAGTTACGATGAACTTAGTATAGATCCCCAGCTAAGCTATGAGGAAAAACCGGTCGTGATTATGAATCAGAAAGACAAGGTGTTAAGGAACAAAATAATACCGTTGGTAAAGGTGCAGTGGTGTAACCACAGGGTAAAAGAAGCAACACATAAACCTAGAGACCGAATGAGAGAGTTTTACCCACAGTTGTTTTAAGTTTCGAGGACGAAACTTGTATAAATTATAGGTATTGTAACGCCCTACATTTAGGGCATCGGGTAAACCCTAGTTCGAATATTTTAATTCTTTGTATTATATATTATGTTAGGGGAATATTTTATGTTACAAGAAGTTATGATGTGTGAATGCTTTCCATGCTGTGGTAAGTGCAGTTTTTTTTTTAGAAACTGAGACCTTGGGTCGTGGACCAGGTCGAAAACCCTAATTAGGTAAAATCTCGGATTAATTAAATAGGAAATACTATGGCATAAAAATATAAATTTTTGTCTAACACTAGGACTTTATAGTCTAGCCAATAAATTTAAGAAAAATTGATTGAGGATTTAATTCCAATCAACTGGGTTTAAGAATGGAAATTCTTGCCTGAGGCCCTAAGGGCATTTTGGTCAATTTAAGTAAATTTCCAAAATTATGTGTAATGTGAAAAAATTTACTTTTGGTCACATTTATTTAATTAATTTTATCTTGGGATATTTAAAAACTCTAGGGGTAAAATTTTGGTTAAAAATTAGAAGTGAAATTACCAAAGGGTCCTTGAATGCCTTAAAGTGTGGTAAAATTTGGCAAGGGCATAAAAGTCTTTTCACAAGGAGGAGAGAGAAAGGTGGGCAGCTAGGCTATGTTTATGCACTCAAGTGTGTTATGACTCATTTCCTAGGGAAGATTAAGAGAATACCCTAATGATTAGTGCTCTTCCATATTTTTGTCCTTAATCATTTTTCACCAAAACTACACACTTCCCTCAAAAATCATTTTTTTCCACTCAAGCAAACTTTTCTCCTCCCTTACACTCCCAAAACAAAAACCCTAAGTCCCCTAAACCCCCATTGCCATATTTCTTCTCTTCTTTACAAGCCCAAGAGTACTCACCTCCATTGAAGGAAGGAGGTCTTCAAGAGTTCTAGCATTGTAAGTTTCGAATCATAGCTCTTCCTTCTCTTCTTTTTTTTTTCTTTCAAATCCGAAACCCTAAGAGGATTTTCTGTGCATGCATGTGGTTCTAATGACCATGCATGGCATGGATCTTATGTTCTAGGGAAAAAGGGAAGTGGTTCTAAGGAGATTTCAAGGTTTGGAAGCTCTTTGGTGCTTTAGTGAGAATCAAGGTAAGATTTTAGGATTTGGTTAAGTTTTTTTTTCTCTTTCCACTCATCTCCATTTTCTACTCTAACACTCTCTAAAAATCTGCATGTGAAACCTATGGGGATCAGTTTGAGAGTATAGAATCCAAGAAGGAAGTTTGGACAAGCTAAGGACTATCATCTCCAAGCTAGAACCATCAATGGAAGATCTTTGGTTGGTTTTGAGTTGTTTTTGGTTATTGATGTTAGAACTGGTTGTATAGGTTATTTTTTTGGTTTTTGAAGTTTATTTTATACTTGAAGGTTAGATTGGTCAGTTTTTTTATTTGCATGCATGCACGTGGCTAGGATTTTGCTAGTTGTGTTTAGTTTTGCTAGAATGTGTAAAAATGCATACTACCAAGTTTTCGTGGTCTGACTCCAACGAGTCAGATCGTACCCTACTACCTCTATTTGTAGAAATAATTTTTATTTTTGCATAGTTCTATATGAGTAATTTAGGTTAGGCATTTGAAAATCGAAAAAAGGTATTTTCAAACCGAAGGTATGAACGTTTTGGCATTTTGATGTAAATCTGAAAAATTTATACGCAGCATGCACTGTCCAGATTGTTTTGACTTTTGAATAGGTTTTATTAATCAAAAAGCTATGAAAGTTTGTAAGGTGTTAGTTTAAACATTTATAAGGGACACTATGAAATTTTAAAGGAAAATATATTTAATTATAAGAGATATGACTTTTCAAAGTTTTCCCTAGAACCTAGAAACAAAACCTTTGGGCAGCAAGCACTTCCTAGATGACTTTAAACATTTGGTTAAGTTTTATTATTCCAAAAATTATGAAAATTTTTAGAAATATAATTTAGACATGTATAAGGAACCCTGTAAATTTCAGAAATAATTGGGCTACGATGTAAGAGAAATACATTTTTCAAAGTTATCATAAAAACTGGGAAAAACTTCTCGGCAGCAGGCACTGCCCATATTTCTTCAAAAATTTGAATGGTTTGCCATCCTAAAATTTTTTAAATTTTGAAGAGAATTAGTTAAGATGTGTACAAGGACTCCTATAAAATTTGAGAAAAAAATGTGTTACGGTTTAAGAGAAATAAGTTTTCTAAGTTTGCCCTAAAAACTGAAAGGTAGCAATTTCAAACCTCAACAAAAAGTTGATTTTTACCATTTTATAAGTTAAAGGTCCAATTGCCCTTCTTTAAAAAAAAAAACAGCATAATGAGACATCCTAGGTTATGGGTAAGAATTGGTAAGAATGGGAGTTTGAGTTTTGTAGAACCTTTAAGAGAACGATATGACATTGTTATATATTATTTGAAACAGATCAATAAGTTGTATTTCGATAAATGATAGAAAACAGTAATTTTTCATAAGAAGACGTCAAGTTGGTATTTTCTAAAGATATGAGTTGAGTATAACTCATTTTTCCTAAAACCAAAATACTAATTATCCAATAAGTGAGTTTTTCATTTAAATAATATTAAAATGCATGGCGGTGAGCGTGTTGTGGCAAGACTGATTTTCCTATGATACCATTAAGACTGAAATGAAATCCAGCCTTATACACTATGAAGTGAAGTGTATAAGAGACGATAGTATAGAGTCCCTAAGAATTTATTTCATGTAGCTATTGTGGAATATTAACTATAAGAATATGCCATAGTTTAATCTGAGTCACTGTGTGGTTTCACTACAATGTTATCTAAGCATGAAGGCTCGCTTTTGGATAGAAGGTTTCCATAAGCAAGCGCTAAGGAATCTGGGTAAGACAACGTATGATATATTTGGCTACAACACATTAATGACTAGTTTAGATAATTGAGTTATTAGTTAATAATTTGAATTAGTCCTAGAAGGTTTACTCAAGATCGCGGTCCTAGAGAATTCGAATACTCATGACTAAGGTAAGCAGTCTGGCTAGCTACCATGACAACTATGAACTCCAGCTAGCCACCGAGGAACTATGTGAGAAACCGATTCCCCACCGATGCCTGTGTGACTAAAGTTGGTTGGCCAACGTGATATGTAAGAAGTCTGGTTCGCCACAGATGCATGTGTGGCTAAAGCTGGTTGGCCATCGCTATATGTAAGATGTGCAGCTCGCCATCAATGCATGTGTGGCTAAAGTCGATTGGCCATCGTGATATGTAAGAAGTCTGGCTTAACACCCATGACATAAGAGTCTGGTTAAACTCCATGACACGTAAGTAAATTTATTCCATAATCAAATCTCTATGGCTAAGAAAGTATACCGAATTCCTCTAGGAATCTGCGTAACCGGTGTAACTACTTTACACCCATCGACGTAATGGTGAGATATGCTAAGATATGTTGAGATGTGTTAAGCTATGTTGAAGGTTCCTCTGGAACCCTAAGTAAGTATACATGATATGATACGAATGACTAAGTATGTATATGTATTATGATACGACTGAGTAAGTAAGTATGTATGTTACCAGTTAAGATTGTATGTATGCTCTGGGATTTTTTGCGTGCAAGTGTACCTTCAGGTTATAAATTTTGGTTATGAGGTATGACCATAAGTTTGTCTGGACGTTCGCACGTTCTTAAATTGTATGTTAGGGTTCAGTTTCATCAAAACCCTATTCTTGGTAGATTATCTGCCTAGTTATAGCTGGTTAAGTTCTTGCTCTATTTATGTGGTTATGTTTTTTAAGTTGTTCTTACTAAGCGCTTCGCTTACCTAGTTGTTTCGTGTTGTAGGTAAGCTCAAAGGCAAAGTGGATAAGTGAGTGTTGGAGTTTATCTGCAAGGATGTACATGTCGACCGACCTTTTGGGAATTTACGTTTTGGGGATTAGAACCCATATGATAACTAATAGTTTAGTTTGGGATCATTGAATGTTTTAAAATTATGACATTGTAATTCACATTTAAGTATGCGCATACTTTCAAACTATTGTATGTTTTGAAAACTTTTTTTTATATGGATTTTTGGTTACCTTATTTTAGAAAATGGTTATGTTTTCCGCAAATTATGTTAAGAGATTTTATGGGATGTTACAATAATTATATCGTATCATATTCATAATCATAATCATATTTCATACTTCATATGAGCATGACACTCCTATTGTCCATGTCACATCGTAAGGTAACCAGCAAAAGCATAAACCGATAAGACCTCCTCTAAGAGGTAAACAAGAACTCTTGTCCTCGAATAAGCTCGGCGCGTCCGCCCTATGAGATACGTCATATCCTTAGTAACTTATTTCTTGTGTTGCGTTCAGCACGCTAACAACCTAATACTTCTTTTTCATACATCATACAAGGAGACATACAAAAAAAATCCATAACATAACATAGTAATTCTTACTTTTCATAACACTTTAGCTTAACCTACTTATACTTTCCATAACAATATAACTTTTGCAACACAATAGTTCATACCTTTCATAACACAATTCATAGAAAATTTTAGCTAACTTCCTTGCCTCAAGTCTAAGAAAAAATAAAGTGCATGGTGCTTCATAACGAGGCTAGAATCAAATTCAAACGTTCGTCTTAATATCAAGCAAGATTACACATGCCCAACATGCATACCCCACGTGTGCATGCGCCATGCACACGTGGCACATGTTACACAACACTACAAACATTCAATAATTTCACATTAAATCATAAGGGAATAACTTCAAGTCTATTAGGGAATCCTTAATGCTTGCAAACTAAGAATCATACACTTAATTAAATGGCGTATATTTGAACGTAAAACTTAACTTGCCTGTAACATGCATACGTGGGATGGTTCTTAAAATTAGCGTTGGAGTTGATAGATTCTACGTGTTCATTTTATTGCCACTTTCTTAAAAATTAAGCAAGAATTAGTTTACCAATTTGTTAACATTATCATATTACCTCCTTAGGTCATAGGGTTTTATTCTACACTTTATTTCACAAAATTGTTTATTTAATTAGAACTTAAGTCACATAATAAAATCCTAATTATTATTATAAATAAAAATAAAATATGACAGCTTTTCTATTTCTCACAAAATAATTAATTTAACATAATTAATTAATTTTAAAAAATTGTATATATATATACTCACATTCATTATAAAAAAAAATTACCCATGTAATTTTAAAAAAATTATGTCTCAATGTTACCACATTTTCATGAATATCATAATTTTAATTATATTAAAAAAGTTTCTTTATACCATCATTTTACTCGAATAAAATACTTAGTCTCATAAAAATAATACCCTTTAGTTAATTAATTTACAAATAAAAACTGCATTATTTCAATTAAAATATTCCATAATTTATAGTAGGTAAAATCACATTTTTCATGCCAAAGGTCTAAGGCTAAATTTATTTAAACACATGTTTTACATATTTTATTTAAAAGACATTTTCTTCCAATAAACTTAAAATTCCAACAAGAATTTTGTTACATAGATTTTTAATATTTACATTTGTAAGCATAATAAGAAATATAATTTCTTTCACAAACTAAAAAAAAATGCATGCATTTGATTAAATAAAATATATTATTAAAGTGTGAAAAAAATCATCTTTTACTCATATTAGTTCTAAAATGTGCATGTTTTAAATTATTGATAAATTACCACAACTTAAACAAAAAATTCAGCAAACATGCATTACTTAAATATGCTCTTAATCATGTTTAACCATTAATCTAGCATGCGTCTATAATTTTTATGCATTCCAAGACTTAATTAGCATGCCCCAATAATTAAATAATTTATACACAATAAAATCCAAGAACCATGCCTTGGCGAAACCGTATATACACCTCCACTCAAAAGTTTTCACTTTGACCATCCAAAACCATAATCATGCTTGTGAATACTCAAAAGAAAACAACGAGAAGACCTAATACATGTACATGCCAAAACTCACACCATCTGTCAAATCAAATTCAGCAAGCCTTTAATTCAACATATCGTAGCAACACAAGTAATAGAACAATAAAAATAAAACAAAAAGAAATAAACTAAAGATATGCATAAACACATGTTGGCTGAAATCCATATGCATCAATACCCCCACTCTATCTCTTCAATCTCATATGTGGTGCTCTCAACATGTTTCTGAAAAAGATACCAACATCAAAAGGCATGGGAAATTCTCTTACAACAATAAACAATCCCTAAACCAAAATCAACAAACAGTGTTACAAAACTACAAACAAAGATCAAATCCTCAAAACAACATAGACAATATTCTATAGCGATATTCAAAGAACTTGGAACAACAATGAAACAACAATAAGACAATAGATTTCATTACCTCTCTTGATTGTAGAATATAGAATACATTAGCAAAAAGTAACCCTTGGAACCTAAGGAGATTTTCGAAACCACCAAAAAAGAAAAAAAACTTAGTGATGAGGAGAAGACTAATCTTAGGAAATCAAACCCAAACCAAATCCAAATCAAAGCCATACCTATCAAGATTTTGAACCCCTCCTCTTCTTATTTCCCTTCTCCTCTTTCATGATATTTCTCTCTCTCTCGCTCCCCTTCTTTCTTCATTTCTCTCCTTCTCTCTCTACATCACAAGTCCATCTCTCCCTCTCACTTTCTCTCTAGTCTCTGCAGCCACTATCAGTCCAAGACTCATCTCTTTTATTTTTATTTTCTTTAGTTTCAAGCCCTAGCCTCCTAGTGAGATTGAGAAACTTTCCCAAATCCAATCCCTTGCTTTTGCCTAAAAATTACCCTACAATTAAAGTGATTTGTTAACTATCCCAAAATGGAAAAACACTCACTCATTTCTCTCATTCTCTCTCTCTCTCTCTCTCTCTCTCTCTATCTATCTATCTCATGAGTAGCTCCCTCTATCTCACTTCCTTTCTCTTACATGGCCAACTATGGTCGTGGCATACTCTTGAAGCCAAAGTCTTACTAACTCACAATAGCTAAAAGACAACTAATGACCATATCATCTATAGTTGCTCACCCCTAATTTCCATCAAGACAATTAATAGAATAAATAAATAAAAACTTAGAAATGGTTTCCAATTCTAATGCTCACGCCCACTTTCTCTATTTCGTTCCTTTTATTTTTCTTCATAATTAATTAAACAAAATAAAAGAAAGACTAAAAATAATTAAAAGAAAATAATGTATGGGAAAACAATAGTGTTGATGCAGTTTTTCGCCAACAGTGTATTAAGAAATTAAACAGATAGATTAGTGCCATAATATAAATCGTAATGAAATAGTAAACACTCTCTCGAACACACCCAACTTTTATGTGGTTCAGTGGTTAAAATTCACCTAGTCCAATAGTCAATATTATTACTTTTCTCTCTCAATTTCTGCAGAGTTTTTGTCATACAAAAATGGCCCCCCTTTTCTTGTCCAATATTCCTAGTATTTATAGGGGAATCCATGGACATGTTTGGGTAACCGCGTAAATAAACCTCGTGATTAAATAAGGTATATAATTAATACAGATTATTCGCATTTACATTGGGATATGATTTAATAATAAAATAAATATACTCCTGCTATCTTGGATAATAAATGATAGATATGTGATACAGCCTAGGCATTAATGATCGTCTAAAGAATCTCCAAATCTCTTGGGATCCTTCAGTATACAATCTATCTAGGTTCTCATGAGGTGGATGTCTTACCCGAGCTCGTGTTTAATGATTATCTGACCCCTAGCTCGTAGTAAGCTCAGAGCGCCCAAAGTTGGATGTATCGTGCTGTCAATCCCCCAAACTCGAGCTATTCACACCATCATTAACTAGATATTCTACTTGGCTATTTTCCGTACATTCATCTGCTAGTTGTACCCGAGCTAAGTAATTGAACTCGTGTTAATTTTAGGGTACAACATTTGCCCCCATGCTCTTGCTCGTGCTTGGTTTCGTCACTTTCTGACATGCACAGTAGGGGCTTTTAGACTTCTACCATATAAAAGCGTGCCTGCCCACTACTCAAGCACTGGACAAGTGGCTTCCTGCAATTGGTGTCTGTTTGGGTATCGAGGACTAAAACAATTGTCCTGTCAACTTGTTGCTGCTGTATGGTTCATTTAATCTTGGCCTTCAGATCTCGAAGTAACTCAATCAGATGGCCCGTATTAGTTTTCGTAGTTTACGTATAAATAGGATGACCAGTCCTAAAACTTCACTATCTTTGCATTCAAAAAATTTCCTTTTCAAAAACCCAAATTTCCCTTTTTCTTCTCCAAAATCTCCCAAAAATCCTCCATCATCTTTCAAACTTTCAGAAGCTTTCAAAGAACTTTCCTGTGGATGTATCAACATCTTCCTTGAACGAGCATATAATATGTAAGTATTTCTTCACCTGATTTGAATTTTTCAAGTCTTTATTTTCCAGTGATTTTTTTTTTTTACTTCGCAAAAATGATCTGAATGTAAATTGGAAATAGGATTCAGTTTAGGCTAGATGAATGAAATTAGATTCATTTAGAAGTAAGGTATTCTCAAAACTGGGCATATTTTCTAGAATTTTCTGAAAAAAATTCTTATGGTGAATCAGTCTGTATACCTGTTTAGGGTGTAAAAGCCGAAGGGGTTTTAGGTTTAATCCTAGGTAGCTTAAAGGTTGCAATTCCTTAAGTAGTTTTGTAGTAAACAAGTTTAAAAAGGAAAGTAGTGGGCCTGACGGATCTGACACGTGTATCTCGAAGTATCAGACAATTTTAAGAAACCGAGGTGTGTGGCCTAGGACCTCACGTGGGACCACGCGTTGAGGCTAGGGCAAAGCTTAGTTCGTATAAACTTTCAAATCTCGAAAGTAAACCAATTAAATCTTTGATCTTCCATACCTCTACAACCATAGCTAGAAACCATCTTAGGTCGCCTACTAATAGGCCGCTTTGTCGTCAGGCGATCTGAATAATGGCACCCGCAAAGAAGAATTTCACGAGTTCCTCTCCTCAAAACAAAAGTAAAGGCAAGTGAATCGCCTCTGATTCTCCCATCCCTTAGCTTGGTCCCGTGGTGGAGAAAGAGATTGTAGTCGACTCCAACACATTATTTGAGGTCGAGCATATAGACTCTTTGATATTGACTCAGGGGAAAGTGAACAAGATCGTGATGAGTCACAAGATTGAGATGGGAGCTGACGGTCTTGTCACCCGACCTTTGCTTGAGGGAGAACGGAGTTGCACCCCTTTCTAAGATGACTACGGGGGTTGGAGTGATGAGCACATGAAGGTCGGTGCCTTCCTCCCACTAGACCAGTATTTCGCATACATTCTGAACTACGTCAAACTGGATCCTTTCTAGCTCCCCCCAAACTCATACAGGCTTTTGGCATGGTTAAAATATTTGTTTCTAAGGCACGAGTGGGAGGTCCCCACTCCAGCAGACATCATGTACTTCTTCTGCCTTAAGGCCAATCCCAACCAGTAAGGGTGAGGTGACAGATTTTATTACCTCACTCGTTTCTCAAACTCTGCCTCTTCATCGACCTTCCTAGCAACCTAAATGACTATAAAGATTTATTCTTTATGACAAATGGGTTCAAGAACTGTGACCATCGATACTTCAACCATCCTCGTAAGTTTTCTATCTTTATGAATTCAGTACGTGAAATTTTATCACTTTTGCATTGTATAAATTTTTATTTTTTTTATTTTAAAGGTTCTCACTGAGCTCGCTCCTTGTGCAGCTATGTTCACGAGGAAAAAGTGATCTATGACCCTCAAGAGTTAGTACGAGATCCTGTCTATTCTTCCTCCTGGGAAGAAAGACTATCGCCAAATCGTGAATGAGCAACCATGGTGGCTTGCAAACTGATTAGCTAGGGCCAGCCATTAGCTCTGAGGACTCGTGCTCCTTTTCCAATCATCCCCGAGCTCCCCCCTTCTCAAGAGGCCTTGCAAGCCGACGAGGACGCCGACGAGGAAGAAAATGTGGCACCGCTTGTGCGTAAAAGGCAAGCTCCTGAAGATAATCAGGGGCCCAATCCTAAGCGAGTTGCGTCAGGTGCATCAGTCGACCCCTCCGGCCAAGGTAACCCATTCCCTTTTAGAGAGTTAGATCGGGTTGCTGCCAGTTATAGGCTAATTCGATTTAACCCTAACCAACTCGTTAGCCATCACCCTACTGATTCACACCTCAACATAACCCTCCTCTAGAGCGTGGATCATTTGGTGGTACGCTATGACCATAGCTATCCAAAAGGCACAATCATAATTGACAACACTTTAAATTTTAAATCCACCCGTTTTAGGAGTATGGGACAAATTGTAGGTCCTGACCTTCCTTGCTCCAGGGCGCGTATGCCCCTAGTTTTAGGTAGTACGTAGATGAGTCCAGCCCTGAGGAAGGACCTGAACCCCCTAGGATCTAGGAGGTCATAGCTTTAGACTCCCCCTTCCTTTGTTAATCCCAAAGTTGGAGGTTGTGCCTAGCTCGGTCAATAACCCCAAGATGATCGTAATAGATTCCTCCCCTAGCCCAGAGGGTAGGATTCTTGCTCTTTTCATGTATTTATAATATTTTTGAAGCACTACTCCTGCGAACTAAATCCTCTATTCGCTCTTTTTTCAGATAAAGAGATGGAATTGTTGGGAGCTCCAAATTTGAGGGGTGCCTTTAAGGTCGACGGGACCGGAGCTGGTCCCGTGGTGAAAAGGCCTAGGGTGACGAAGAAATCAACTCCAAAGATGGGGTATCACTAAATCCCCATCTAAGGATAAGGGTGCTCGCACTACTCGGGAGTAGCCACAAAGAGAGCTCCCCTAAGCTTTGGTAACAATGGTTACTATTCGTCAAGCTCCCCCTCCTCCTCCTCGGCACATGCCTTCATCAAATACTCAAGTTATTCAAAGTGAGGCCCCCATTCAAAGCGAGATTCCCATTGTCCGGATCCTGGTTGAGCCACAGGACCTGGACAAGACCCCCGAGGCCTTTCTGGGTATCATGTATGAGACAGCAAGCCACATGGTGGGCCATGCTTACAAAGCTAGTGCCAAGGATTTGAGGGCTATAGAGGAGCGCAACCCTGAAGAGATCCTCGTATATGCTATGAGGATGAACCTTACCATCAGTCCCTTTCACCCTTTCACCGTGAGTCCCTTACTATGAGTCCATTTAATCCTCTTAACCTTTCCTTTTTTTATTCTTGACTTGCTTCATTATTTTGCAGTCTATCTTGGCCCAATATCGAAGCATAGCTCGTGTTAAAGCCAGGAACGAGGAACTCCGAGCTGCCCTAAATGTCACTCAAGAGAACGAGCAGTCCGCCAAAGCTGCCCTGAGTGTTGTTCAAGAGAACGAGCAGGCTGCCAAAGCTGCTCTTACTTCTTCTCATGAGGACAAGTGATCTTCAAAGGCAGCCCTGTCCACCTCTCAGGCTCAGATCATGGAGGCGAGTCATCGTGAAAATTAGTATCAGGCCGAAAACGAAGAACTTAAGGCAAAGCTGATCAAGGTTGAGGCCAAGGCCAAGGAGGAAGCTACAGTGTCCTCGACGAAAATGAAGAACTTAAGGCAAAGCTTCTCTTTTATGCAGCCCGAGCTGTGGGATCTGTATCTTGCTAGGTTCAAGATTCGGTTCCCGCAGGAGCCTTCAGAGACCGGCGAAGCTTCCAGAGTTGCAGAGGGGGATGGTGAGGAGGTGACCTCTTTGGAGAGAGCTGATGGAGCCCAGTGACTTTATTATTCAACCTTTTTATTGTTATTATTTTTTCAAAATTTTGTAACAGTCCTTTGGGACAAAAACAATTTCCTTCAAGCTTAATTTGAGGTTTTTTCTCCTCGAGATGACAATATATTCTTGAATATACATTTAACTTGTGATCTACTTGTGTTTCCCTCAACTTATTACTTTCTCATGTTTATAAATCCTTAGACTCTTGTACATTCGAAATCTTAGGGATTAACTTTTTGATCAAGATAGATTTTAATTAAATTAAATGGCCTAATTGAGTCTATAAAAGGAATGCTTAGAGAGAAGTCACAAGTTTAGATTTCTGAGATGAAGGACAAGTTTAATCATTGGTTTTCTTATAGTTTTAGATTATCTCTAAACACAAGTCCTTTTCTAAGCCTCTTTGTTATTTTCTCTTCTTCTCTCTGTATCTATCTCATGTGTTGAGAATTGCCCACACTAGTCTAGGTGATTCTCCTTCGGGACATTACGTAGTGCTTTTATCAACTATCGATAATTTGCTCGGCACGTATTTTTCAAGGATAATTGGAATTCTTAAAAATAATTATATTTTTCAAGGAAAATTAATTTCCTAAAAATATAGTATATTTTTCAAGAAATTTTGAAGTCCTAAAAGTATAATATACTTTTTAAGGAGTTTGAAGTCCTGAAAATATAATATATTTTTCAAGGAGTTTTGAAGTCCTAAACATATAATATATTTTTCAAGGAATTTTGAAGTCCTAAAAATATAATATATTTTTCAAGCATATTAATTCATAAAACTACAAAATATTTTTCAAGGAATTTGAATTCCTAAAAATATAATATATTTTTCAAGGAATTTGAATTTTTAACAATACATGATATTTTTCAAGGATTTTGAATTCCTAAAAATATGGTTAGCCTAAGAGGCTATAAGTAGGGTACCCACTTCTTAGTTCCCTGCTCTGTGCGCCTAAGCTGTAGGTGTTATACCCAAAAATTGGAGAATGCATTCTAGGAAAGCTAAGGGGAGTGGTCCTAGGAGACCCCAAGGAGGAAGTGGTCCTAGGAGACCCTAAGAGAGTGATCCTAGGAGAACCCAAGGATGAGGTCCGAGGAGAACTCAAGAAAGTGGTCTTAGGAGACCCCAAGGAGAAAGTGGTCCTAGGAGACCCCAAGGAGGATGTGGTCCTAGGAGACCCCAAGGGTGTGTTTGAGGTAAGCCTCCCAAGGTTTCCTAAGTGTTGGCTCGAACGTGTCCAAGGTAGGTAGCTAAGGAGGAGGAGTCCCATGCAAGTCAAGAGTGGAGACTTAGTTTTTGACAAGGAAAGCCTACACAATGTCCGATCGGACATGCTTGGGAGATGCTAAAGGAGAATGCTTTGAACTTGTCCAAGGTAAGGTGCCAAGGAGGTTGCCTCGGACCACCTTGGTCCGAGGAGAAGCCAAGGATATTGGTTCAAGGAGAAACATGGCATGCTAGAATAGAGTGCCATGTTAGAGGAGAGAAGTGTCTATCCTACCACCATGCACGTTCAACCCACAAAAACATATCCTACCACCATGCACGTCCGACCAACACTTGCATGAGTGGTCAGTAGAAGGTGGATCAACTAGCTAGAGGAGACTAAGTCAAGATTCCCAGAGACAACTTCAACAACATACGCAGGAATCTCTCATTCTTCCCACAAATGGGGGGTTTGTTACATTTCGAATTTTGAATGTTTCTTTGTAATATAAATATAAGATGAATAATAAAATATCCCTATCGTAAGGGGATATCAGTTGAGGATCCCAGGCCTATAAATAGAGAGCTTATGGGATGAAAGAAGGGTCTTCTTCTGCTTCTTCTTTCTAGAGAGAGAAAATTGTGACTGTGTATTCTAGAGAGAGAAAATTGGGTCTGAGTATTCTAGAGAGAGAATTCTTGTATTTTTGCAATCTATATTGAAGAAACTCAGTTGGCTCAGTCCATCTGATCTTGAGTATAGATCTATAAATCACAACTCTAAGTGGATTAGGCAATTACCGACAATCGGGGCTGAACCACTATAAAAATCTCCTGTGTTATTTACTTTTCTTGTTTAAACCGTCTGTGTCATTTTTATTTCTCTTGAAGGCTTGTCATATTTGACGTTCTCACGTCATTGGCTAAAAACGCAGTCAACAGCAGGGTTCTCCAAGTGTGATTTCCCCAATTCTTCATGAAACTCTGTAGATCTTCATTCTGGTAAGTATTTTCTCCTAATCTTCACATCATTTAATTTAAATGTGCTTAGATTTAGAAGAAATACTTTGAATCTTTGATAAATTTGTCTAAATCTCCTTGTTTTGTTTTATTTTGATCCAAAATAATTGACTTGTTTGAATAAAAAAAAACTTTTCTAAATAAAAAAAATTGGCTTGTTCCTTGCCTCTTTTTGCGTGATGCTTAGGGTTTAGATGCCTATAGGCCGATCACCCTTTAGATTCATTGACCGGGGCAATTTCCAGGCTTAGGAATTTAGGGTTGGGCAATTTCCAGGGCTTCCCATCTAGGCCATAGACGATTTCCAAGTCTTCAAAATCCCTTATAGGTCGACCATCCTAGGATTTCCCTTACCTGGGCGATTTCCAGGCTTAGGGGATTAGGGTTTAGGACGACTACCCCTAGGGTTTTCTTAGCTGGGAGATTTCCAGGCTGCGCCCTATGATTGGAGATTTTCAGGGTTTCAAATCCTCAATTTTGGTTGACCCTAGATCCTCCTTGTGTTGCACAATTTTTTGGACACTTGAACCCTAGCCTTTTGGCGATTTTCTTGAGCTTAAAACCTCAGGGTGGTCAGCCTAAGGTGGTAGGCCGACCACCTAGTCTTCTCTTTTGCACATTATTGGGTTTCCAATATCCTAGGGTGGTCGGCCTAGGCCTAGGCCTAGGCCAATGACCTAGGTCTTTTCTTTTGCATTTTGTAAGCTCAGGGACTCAGGGTGGTTGGCCTAGGCTTAGTTCCACTAGGTCGAACCCTACTCTAAGACTTCGATCAATTTTTCCAAGTCTAGGGGAGTCCTATGGTGGTCAACCTAAGCTTAGTCTCACTAAGCCAACCCTTTTCCCTTCATTTCTTCATTTTTGTTCCTTATTAGTAGACATGCCCCCAACTATTGGCCTATCCGGTTCGTGGTAGGGAGCTTCGTTATGTCGATGTACTAACTTTACTCTTTATTTTTCCTATGTTGCAGATGTCCAGCTCCTTTTCAACAGATAAGTCTATAAGTAAGCGTACTCGACATGAGTTCTTGGAAAGGGTAAAAAGGATTTTCCCTCGCTCCGATCTATATTTATTCAATGAGGAAGATTTCTTGAAAAGCTATAGCCCAATGGCAAGAGTAAAACAGACAACTCGACAATCTTCCGAAGATGATCCTCATATGTCTAGTCATATCACTCAGGGCTCTTTGCCTGGCTCTTCTTAGTATAGTACTCCCCGTGGCTCTCAGGGCACATCTTAGCAAAGTCATTCTTCTCAGCGAAGTATGACCAGTCAGCAAGACTCCTAGCAACCCCCTTTGCATTAGGATACCAGTCGGGTTCCCCGTCACTCTTCTTCTCAGCGAGAACATACCGAGGGCTCTCATTGCTAGGCTAGTCATCCTCACGAGCGTTCTATTCACAAGTTGCGCCCTAAGGTGGTTCGCCCTTCTTCCAAGAGCAAGACAGTCTCGCTAGATGCGCAGCAGAAGAAGAGCCGACAAAAAGAGTTCCATTCATCAAATTCTGTGGCCACCATTTCCAATGAGATCATATGGAAACTAGTTGAGAAGGCTCACCCTGCTGATTACAAGGTGGTTTGGTTCAAAGAGGCTGCCTCTGACATTACTGAAGAGAAGGTAAAGAGCATAGGGAAGGCATTCGAACTTTCTGGCATTTCCATTACTATCCTTGATTCGAATGATAGAGCTGAGGACCCCCGTGCATGTGTGCTTGGACACGCTCTGCCATAAAGTCTGGTTTGTGAGGTTGCCGATGCTCAAGGCAGTCTTTCAAATGATACTCCTCGTCCTAGTTAGTCTTCTTTTGATCTTTTATTCTTTGTCTTTCCTTTTGTGACATTGGTGGGGCACCTTGTATATTGACAGTTTTTACATACCACATTTTATTCCTTTATCCTTTTTTGTTATGAGTACTCAGCGTATTGATTGAAAAATTTTATTGCCAATGCTTGCTAAGCATAACAACTCACAACCCTCATTGGTTCAAGTATCAATATACTCTGAACACATGTATTTCATGCGCCATACTAACCTTACTCCTTTATGTTTTTCATGCTAAAAACCATGGTAATGTGAGTAGTACGATACTTCACCAAGTACCATGAACAAAGCGGTTAGGTCGACCAGCCCATGGGTGATATGCCGACCACCCTATAAGGGACTTAGCTAGGAGTCTCCCCACCAATGCCTTTTTTGTTTTAGTTTTTTGCACTTTCGGAACATATGTTGAACAAATGTCCTAGAAAAACTTGAGCTTGCTTAGTACTCAAGGTCACGTCCTCATTGTTTGTGTATATCCCGATTGGTATGTACTATATGCCCCCCAAGGTGATCATGGGTTTTATGGCCTTGGTCACTTACTACTTGACCATGCCTTGCTTCGAGCATTTAGACACATAGTACTATCCATTTCGCCCAATGATGCAAGCAGCAAATGCTTTTCCCTCATTAGTAGTTGGGTGATGGTTTCATACTCAGTAGTAATGACATGTATACACAGATGCAGATTGTGTAGCAAGTGTTGATCATGATCTACGTAATCTCTCGTGTACTCATTATAATGATTGTAGACAGAAGTGTCTAAGTTTGACCAACCGGGTCTAAATGGGCTAATCGAGCCTGTAACGAGTCTTAGATAAATTTATCGATCAGTCCCCCAAGGACCAAATTCAATTATGATCCGATGATAGCAACTAGTCTTCGGACCAGTCTCTTTTTTGATCGTATGGGATGATAGGTTCCTCAAGAACCATGATCAAACATGATCAAATAATAACGACTGGTTGATCGTATGGGTTGATAGGTTCTTCAAGAACCAAGATCGAACATGATCAAATAACTTGACAACAAGGTATAGGATCGGTCTCTCTTGTTGATCGGAGGGGTCAATAGGTTCCTTAAGAACCAGGATCAAACATGATCAAATAATTTGGGGACAAGATCCTAGGACCAGTCTCTCTTTTTGCATCGTATAGGTCAATAGGTTCCTCAATATCCAAGATCGAACATGATCCATAATGGCAATAGGTTCTCAGACTAGTCTCTTGTTTTGGATCTTATGGGTTGATAGGTCCCTCAAGGACCAGGATCGAACATGATCCATAATGGCGACAGGTCCTCAGACCAGTCTCTTGTTTGGATCTTATGGGTTGATAGGTCCCTCAAGGACCAAGATTGAACATGATCCATAATGGCGACAGGTCCTCAGACCAGTCTCTTGTTTGGATCTTATGGGTCGATAGGTCCCTCAAGGACCAGAATCGAACATGATCCGATGGGGTTGACAGGTCTAAAATGGCCAATCCCTCATTGAAAGAGATTTAAAGAATTAAGTGAAACTTAACAAATCAAAATCATTCATTCATTGAAGAAAAATGGTTGTTACATAGATAATTTGAAAACAATACATTTTCATTTTGCTCAGTTATGCTTCTTTCTGTTAAGTATTCGACGGAAACGACATTCAGGGTGTCCGCATCTTTTGCACTGGCAAGCTTGGCTAAGGCATCAGCATTTGCATTCTGCTCCCTCGGGACTTGTGTAATCGAGTATCTCTTGAACTGTGCCAACAAGTCCTTCTCCTTTTTCAGGTATTGCACCATCCTAAGTCCCTTGGGTTGATACTACAAGGATTGTGCATGCACATCTAGAGGTAAGGGTAATCCTGCTCAACCTCATTGTTTGAAGCGTTGAATCCAAATCCAAGAGCACAGTGGATTCGATGATTCTCTGGAGTAATCAGTATGATTCCTGCACCTGAGTTGTATTCATTGGATGCTCCATCAATATAGCTTCCATACGGAAGTATCTCCTTCCTTCTCGGTATCTCCATTCTCTGATTGGTAGGAACGGTCTTCAAGGTTGGTGCCTTTGGCTATAAAGTCTGCCAATGGATGTCCTTTTATCGCCGTCCTTGATTGATAAGTGATATCAAAGTGTCCTAGTTCCACTGCCCATTTGAGTAATCATCTCGAGGCCTCTGGTTTCTGAATTACTTGTCTCAGCGGTTGATCAATCAAGACTCGGATCGAGTGAGCTTGGAAGTATGGACGCAGCTTTCAAGAGGTGATAACTAAACTGTAGGCTAGCTTTTCAAGAGGGGATACCTAGACTCCGCACCTACTAGCCTTTTACTGATATAGTACACAGGGAGTTGTACCCTGTTCTCTTCTTTCACCGAAGTAGCGTTGATGGCATCCTCGGTGATTGCCAAATAGATGAATAGTACTTCACAATTTATTTGCTCCGCTAGGACGGGACGTTGAGTGATATGTTCCTTCAAGGCTTAGATGGATTTCTCACATTCCTCAGTCCATTGGATTTTCTTGCTTCCCCTCAGTAACTTAAAGAAGGGGACACATTTGTCTGTAGACTTTGATATGAACCTACTGAGGGCAACTACTCTCCTTGTTAAGCTTTGCACTTCCTTGATTGTGGTAGGTGACTTCATGTCAATCAATCCTTTGATCTTTTTGGGGTTAGCCTCGATTCCACATGAATTGACTATGTATCCGAGAAACTTACTAGAGCCAACTCCAAATGAGCACTTGAGAGTATTTAACTTCATGCGATACTTTCTAAGTATTGCAAAGCATTCCTCCAAGTCTTGAACATGCCCTCCAACTTCTTTGGACTTGACCAACACGTCATCGACATATACCTCCATATTTTTTCCAATCAAGTCTCGAAACATGCCATTCACTAAATGCTGGTAGGTGGCTCCTGCGTTCTTCAAGCCGAATGACATTACCTTATAATAGTACAATCCCTTTTTTGTCTGGAAGCTAGTATATTCCTCGTCGAGAGGGTGCATACTTATTTGATTATACTCATAATATGCATCCATGAATGAGATTATTTCATGTCCTACAGTTGCATCAACCAGGTTGTATATTCTGGATAGTGGGAAGCAGTCTTTGGGGTAGGGCTTGTTCAGATCTTTGAAGTCCACGCATGTCCTCCACTTTTCGTTTGGTTTTTTGGGACCAGAACGGGGTTTGATAACCAATCTGGATAGTAGGCCTACCTTATAAAATTGATTTCTCTGAGCCGTTCAACCTCCTCCTTTAGGGCTTGAGATCGGTCTTTTTCAAGCAGTCTCCTTTTTTGTTGCACCATTGGGTAGTTTTTGTCAACATTGAGGACATGGCTTATTACGGATGGATGAATTCCAACCATGTCCTTTTGTGACCAGACAAATACGTCCTAGTTCTTCTTAAAAAATTCTACCAATTGTGCCTTAATTTCAACATTTAGCTCCTACCCAACTTTGTTTACTCTAATCAGGTCCTCCTCATCTAGTAGGACTTCGTCAAGAGCTTCGACTGGTCCTACCCCCATGACGTCATCCCCAAAGCGAGGATCGATGTCATTTCCCTCGCTTTTGGAAACTTGCTATAATAACAAATCTTCGTTAAAAGAAGTCCCCCAGCTCCAGAAGAGTATTTCTTTCAACGTCAACTTCCATGTTGACAACCTCATCGATTCCTTCATTCCCTTCATAGTAGGTTACTACCATGTTGTTTATGCATGGTCCTTTCTTTTCCTTGACCACTGATCCATTATAGCATTCTCGTCCCTCCCTTTGGTTACCCTATACACATCCTTGCCCTGCGCTTGTGAGGAACTTCAAAGACAGATGCCAAATAGACACTACTACGTGTAATGCCATCACAAGGAGTCCCCCGAGCACTACGTTGTAAGTCAATAAGAAATCTAACACGAGGAACTTTGTCACAACAGTCTCATGCCTAGGGGCATCACCCACCATGACCGGTAGTCTGATAGTTCCTGCTGATGTTAGGCGTTCTCCCGTGAACCCATATATCACTTGGAAATAATGTGTCGGGTCCTTCACCGTGAGCTTCATCTTCTCGAGGGATGATTTATAGATGATATCTACTGAACTTCCCATATCCACCAAGCATGTCTTCACTCGGGCATTGGCGATTTGAATGGTGAGGACCAGAGGGTCATTACGGGGGTGTAACACGTGCCTGGCGTCATCCTTCGTAAAAGTGAGAGTTTCACTTTCATACTTTGGATTTTTTTGAGACCGCTCCTCGATTGACATGCACTGGGAAGACTCCCCTACCTCATGTCTTAGGCTCCTTGCATATTGCTCATGAGCATTATTAATGTTGCCTACTATGTGGGGCCCCCCACATATGGTATCCAATGTGATGTCCAAAGCCGCTGGCTCCAGTTGTTGACTCATTTGCCTTCAGAACTCTAGATTCCTCCTTGGGGTTTTGGTCTTGACTTGGTACCTCGAGAGTTTCCCTGATCAAAGGAGAACCTATATCTCATCCTTCAACTATTTGCAGTCGTTTGTGTCGTGCTTATAATCATTATGGAAACGAAAAAACTTGTTCTTGTCCATCTTTCCTTCTGGATGTAAGGGTGGTGTCTTTCGGTATGTTGCCAAGTAAACCTCAGACCTTGATGGAGTCAGAATAGTATAGTTGGTGAACCTAGGCTGGTAGGGTTGATGCTTAGGTTGTTTGTCGGTTGGTGCTGGCTTAGCCTTATTTTCTCCACTCTGCTCGGCCCCTGAGGTACTCCTCTTCTTATCGTTGCCCCCATTGCTACACGGAGGATTTGTACTATTATTGCCTGCCTTGATAGTGGTTGGATGGTTTAAGCCTTTTCTTCCTTCATGACAGCATCATCTAGCTTCATGTATTTGTCTGCTCATTCTAGGAACTCTTGCAAGGTGTTTATGGGGTTCCTGTCTATGCTATCCCATAAGAGACTACGATAAATTATTCCTGCCAAGATGGTAACAAACTTCCCTTCATCTCCTACTGTGGATGCTCGGTTTGGCTCCCTCATGAATCTTTGGATGTAGTCCTTCAGGGATTCATCCTTCCCTTGCTTGATGTCTACTAGCAGATTGGCATTAACTTGTTGAATAAGTCCGGAAATGAAGACCTTGCAAAATTCCTTCCTGAACTGCTCCCAGGAAGTGATGGATCTAGGTTTGAATTTCCAATACCATTCTTGAGTTGAGTCAGAGAGAGTGGTAGGGAATACCCTGCACCTATAATCATGCTCTACACTGAGTAACTCCATCTGATCCTCAAAATTTCCAATGTGTCGTATTGGGTCCTCTTTCCCAGTGTATGTTGGAAGTTTCGGGGTCTTTTATTTTGGTGGTGGCTGAGTAGCTTGAATCTTGGTACTGAAGGGACTCTCACTTCTATGAGCCCGCTCGATATCAGAAGGTTTCTTTGTCAGGCCCTGAATAGGCATGGTGAGTGCATCTATTTGAGCATGCACTACTGGTCGGATTGTTGGAAATACTTATTGCATGATCTTGATTTATTTTCATGCAATTTACTTATTATCAAACAAACATGCAAATTCCTAGAACATGCTCCTATGAAATTGATACAAATACATACTAAAGTAAAAAACTTACATTACACAGCAGAACTGGAACAACTCCATCCTTCAATCTCTCTAACCCTTGATTCCTTTCTGTAGCAGAGCATTATCAAGAGATTGAACTAGATCAGCAACACGGTCTTCCTCACCAAGCCTTTGATCAACCTAGAACTAGTGTGGGCTGGTTCTCAACACATGAGATAAAGATCTAGAAGAGAAGAAGAAGAGAGAGTGGCCAAGAAAGATTAGACTGTCTATGTTTTCACTTACCAATCAATTGAAACTCATTTCCTTATGAAAACTCTAGATTTCGTATTCTTTATATAGGCAACTTAATGAGCTTTATTTAAATTAAAATTAAAATTAATTAAAAATAATAAACAAAAAATAAAAGCCTTGGGCTGCCATAAATGGACTTGGGCCCAATCTCTTTGTTTTGAATTTAAATCTCAATTGGGCCTAAATTCAAAATATTTTATTTATTTATTTATTTTTAATTAATTAAATAAATCCTTGTTCAAATTGACTAATTATAATTTGAAACTTTATTTAATAATATTTATTTATATTGACACCAATTTATCAATATTAATAAATTTACCCAAAGATTCTCTTTTATTCTCTAAATCTCATATCTCTGTAAATTTTCCAAAATTGACCTAGTCAACTTTAAAAATCCTAATTGATAATTAAATAAATTAATTGAGACATTATAGATGATTTACTCAAAGGTGATGCGGGGACCATGGATCCATGAAATCAAGCTCCAACAAGTTACCGTGAATTTATTTACGAATAATTTCACTACCTTATTAATTCCTCGTGACTCCACTATAGACTTGGAATTGAACTCTTGAATTCATAGAACGTATTTTCCAAACTATAAATACGTTGTCCATTGTCATAACCATTACAGTCAGTCAATCCCCTATCGATGACTTACTAACAAGATGGGTGCAAATTACTGTTTTACCCCTCATCAGTATTTTATCCTTAACTCCCACTAAGTTCCTTATAAATGATATTTCTGTGAACTTAATCACAGAAATGAGATCTCAGTCATTTAACATTTTGAAGAAAGCAATTAAGGAAATCATCTTTTCACTTCTCATACAGAAGTTATAGATTTCATATCTATGAATAATACTTGCACTCAATTACACTACTAAATCTCCAAGATGTAAGTATGGGCTAGACCGTAGGGTAAGCTGGTAATGAACAAGTCAAAAGATTTAAATAATATAATTAGCATAATATAATCATTCAGAATTAAGATCGACTTAACCTATGGTCAACGTTGTGACATTGATTAGATTTGATAACAACAATGCTTATTTATCAATCAATAATCAATATCGGTCCTAGTCCGATGTAACCAAATATATCTGATCTTATCTACTTGGTCAATGCCTTGGACAAGACATCACACCCCTAATGTGTAAGTAGATCATATCGTGGATTGCCTAATCAGTGAAAATCCAATGCATTGATTTAATCTTAGGACTCGTTCTTTTGAACATACAATTACAACTATAATCCACTGTGACCTAGTCACTATAATTGTAACTATCCATATGTTCGAGATTTTATAAATGTTTGTATTTTTCAATAATCATGTAATAAAACAAGCAAGCAACACGGTTGTCAAACTAAATGATTTCTGCTACTTTTATTGACAATATGAAATCGTGTTACATGTCTGACATAATTTTATTAGGGCATAAAACCCAAAAAACTCCCACTTGCCCTTTTAAAACAAATGGGACATGTTTCTCAAAACCATGCATTCTACATGCTTCAAAATTATGCTCTCTGCTTATATTATTGTTAAGGGATTTGAAAGAGTGCCTTCCATCTGCCTTCACTACACATCCTCGATAATGTGGTGCTTTCTCTCTATATGCTTTGCTCTTTTGTAGCTTTGAGGTTCTTTCGAATTTTCTATTGGCTCATTACTGTCACTAGACAAAATGAGTGGTTTATCCATTTCTGGAATAACACCGAGATCCGTATATAGAACTTCCTTAGCTGGACTATTTCCTTAGCCGCCATAGACGCAGCTATGTACTCAGCCTCCAAGGTGGATTCTGAAATGGCAGATAGCCTAACGCTTCTCCAAATCACATCTACTGAGATGGCAGACAACCTATCGCTTCTCCAAATCATAGCTCCACCCCAAGAGTAAACACATTTTTCAGAAGTAGACTTCTTGTCATCAGCATCAGTCTAAAATCTGAATCTATGTAGCCTAACAGGTTCAAAGATCCACCTGAAAAGACTAACATATAGTCTCTAGTCCATCAAAGATATTGACCCCCTTTATTGTTCATTTCCAAAGTTTTATTGACACTTGCTCACCACTCCCACTGCATAGCAGATCTCCAGTCATAGCACACAACATAGTATGCATTAGACTTCTAATTGCAAATGCATAAGGAATTCGTTACATCTTTTCTTTGTCTTGAGGAGTCTGTGGAGACTGCTGCTTAGAAAAATAAACTCCATGTCAAGATGTTAAACATCCTTGCTCGAAATTTGTTACAGAGTAACGACTAACCACCTCACTAAAGTAGGTCGCTTGAGTTAGAGCAAAATTTCAGTTATTTATTTCCCTGATGTTCTGGATACCAAGAACACGACTTGCTACAACGAAATCTATAATTTCGTTTCTAGCTAGTTCTTTATGTTTGATAATTTCTTGACATTTTTTCCAATCAATAAGATATCATCTATATAAAGGATTAAGAACACCGCAATGTATTTTTCAAAAGTTGTCAAACACAAGGGTCAGCTAAATTTTGTTCAAAACCTCCGGTCTTAATGTTTTCATTTAACCTTAAGTTCCAGGAGCGCAAAGCTTGTTTAAGTCCATAGATTGACCTACTCAGCTTGCCGACTTTCTTGTCCAACTATTTTAAATCCTTCTAATTGATCTATGTTTATGGTCTCATCAAGATAGTCATTAAAAATACTTTTTTGATGTCCATCTGTCGTATCTCTTAATCAAGAGTCGTGGCTATGGATAAGAGTATACTAAATGAATTTTAACATGGCTACCGGAGAAATTTTTTTCTCTAAGTCAAGTCTCTCTCTGCCACGAGTCGAGCCTTTAATGTCTCGACCTTTCCATCAGCTCATCTCTTCTTCTTATTTATCCACTTGCACTCCATGGGCCTAAAGTCCAATGGCACATCTACAAGATCTGACAAATTAAGAGTACTTAGACTTTATTTCGTGGTACTTGGCTTCGAGTGAAAGATCCCTTTCAGACTTACCCATTTCCTATTTAAAGGCCAACAAATCATTTTTACTTGTGTCCCCAACCAACTTGTGGGCTTCACTATCCATATCATTGGTACCGGGGTTCCGAGAAACTGACCCACTATGATGAGGCATCATAACTTTCTAACTTGGATTAGTGATTTCTAAATCTACATTGTTTTCATCGACTTGTGCCGGTAAGGATGGAACAATAGTTTATCATTTTTCCATTGAATACGATTTTTCTACGAGACTTGAAATTCATTATGTAGTTGTTATCCAGAAAAGTAGCATTTGTAGAGCCAAAGACTGTCTTGTCTACTGGACTATAAAACAGACCGCCATGAGTACCTTTAGAATAGCCATCAAACAAGCAAACCTCAATTCGTTGTTCTAGCTTTCCTACCTTTTTCTTCAGGACATAAACAGGACACTACCAAATTCCATAATGACGTAAACCATGTTCATGACCATTTCATAATTCTAGTGGTGTCTTGGAGACATCTTTTAAGATGGCACAACATTTAAAAAATGTCACATGCGGTCTAGGTAGTATGTCTCCAGAAAAGATTTGGGTAAGAAGTTGGTAGAGTTGAATAACTTATCTTACAACACACATGTTCATAAACGCGTGATTCACGCCGTTCAGCAACATCGTTCTGTTGTAGAGTCCTTGGAGCAGCTTCTTTATACAATTCTCCAAGTTAAATTAAATGGCCTTGGTTCTAATTATCCAAATATCCTCCACCCCAATCAGATCGCAAGATCTTAACGTTTTATCTAATATGGTCTTAAATCCATATCAATGAATTCTTTGAACTTCTTAACAAATTCGCAGAATTCCTATGCTTTAGGTACTTACATGAGTCTCTAGAGCAATCATCGATGAAGGTTATGAAATACTCATAACCACCCCTCAATTGAACATTCATATGTCCCCAAACATTTGAACATACTAACCCTAGTGGTTCTTTGGCCCTTTCTCCTATCACGGAGAATGGCCGCTTTGTCATTCTGCCCTCAAGACTAGATTCACAAATAGGTAGGTCACCCTAGGCGAGTTCCCTCAAAGGCCCAGCCTTTGTTAGTCTTTGAATCCTATCATAGCAAATATGACTAAAGCAAAAATGCCAAAGGTACGTCATTTCTAACGTTATTGACCTTTTGTCGTTTAACGGTCCTTGATTTAGCTATCTTAAAAACTCATTATTTAGAACATAGGGTTCGTTTAGTTGCCATAGGTATAGCCTATTCTTAATACATCCACCCCACAATTCACATCCATTTAAAGAAATATGATTTTATCACTTGTGAAAGTAACTACAAATTGTTGTTGATGTAATAAGAAAAAATGAAATTAAAAATTTCCATTGAAAATTGGAATAAAATAAGCATTTTCTTAAAACAATATATTTATTTCCAAAATTCATTCAAGCTTATCCTTTTTCCTTGTTTGATACGAACAACCCTTGATGGATTCCAAGTTGTGGCGTACATGCAGGTTTGGTAGATTTTGATTTAGCGATCCAAAACTGAAGTATCATCCTCTAAAATCACATGCATCCAAGACAAATTTAATTATCTTGGTTCCATATGCCTTGAGTGCTGGGCAATCTTGTTCCAATTCTCAGTCTCCTTGCAGTTGGAAACACTCCCCTTTTTTGTGTACTTATAATCAGGCCCTGCTCCAAGATGCTTTGCAGCATTTGGTGCCTTGCCAATGGACTTCTTTTTCTTTTTGTATGAATTTCTTCCTCTCTTGCTCTTCTAAGAAGAAGCTTAAAGCAGCTTCTCCTTGAGCTTGTTTAGTATTAGTATTCTTTCCTTTGCTTGAACCACCATCAATAATCCTCTTTTGAAGGATTTGGTGATCGTTGCATATGAAAAATAAGAATATCTTTGATTATCACGAAATCGATGTTGTCCATAATCAACACCATGTTGATGTTGGACAAAAATTTCGTGAGGTTCTCACCATAGAGTAACCTTTTAGAGATTAGAGAGAGTATGAGGTGGGAAGCCTAGAGCTACGATTATCTACTAAGTAGAAATCAACGCATTGCTTGACAAACATTTATTCATTAAATTTTTAGAAATATCATAACATACAAAATGTTTTGAGATAAGCAAAATACTAAAATACTTATCTTTTATTTCTTAGGTACTTTAAAAAGCCATGAACCCATGTGTCCTGGTAGGTGAGAGTCACAAATATTCACTTAGTTAAATAGAGAAACATCTCAATTTATAAAACGCCGTAGAGTTTTATTAACTACCTATGCCATCCGATCAAAGTAACGAAAACTCATGTGTCCCGGTAGGCGAGAGTCACAAATATTTCTTACTTTATGAGTTTGACCCACAGTTTTGATTATTATAGACTTAATTCCTATAGTCATCGTAGGGATGAGTCTTTTGAAGGTCCATCTATCCTAAGAAATTTAACCATGTTAAGAAGTCCAGTGAACACCTTCTGTAGGGAGATGAAATTAAAGCGCCATGAGGCCCCACTAAACTCTAACCTTGTTAAATCAACAGTGGAGATTGAATTCAAATTTTTAAAACTCATTATTAAATATTTTAGTATTTTATTCTATTTGAAAAATATCAACTTAGGTTGGCCAAATTATTAAAATAATTAATAAACAAACTTAGGTTTGCCAAATTATAAAAATAATAAATAAACCAACTTATGTTTGCCAAATTAATAAACCATAGTTTATAATTTTTCCATTAATTCTAAAATTACCATTGAAAATAAATCGAAAAATTAGAATTAATTTGTTTCTAATCAATTATTAGGTCCAACTAAAAAGAATAACCTAATACAATTAAGTCCAACTTAGGTAAATGGGTCTTAACAATTCGAGCTTGCATGGAGGAGAGTTGAGTTCAGTATGTCGGACCCACTACTAAGGCTCCCTAACTTCCACACAAAGCCCAAAACGACAGGAATTTAAACCTTCATTTTATTAATTGTTATTGGATTGATTAAACTCAATCTAGTAATGCAAAGCAAATGGACCTTCACAAGTGGAGCCACCCACAAGAGAGGAATTTAAACTTTACATGTTCAATTGGGCCCAAATAAAACCTAACATTTTATGAAAGTTTTATTTGAGTTTTCCCACATTTTTCAAACACAAAAATTGGGCCATCATTATACTTATATTTAAAGCTCAAATGCAAAAATTAACTTAATAATGATGCTTGATATGTTAATAATTGGATAGTCCTAACATGTTACTTTATAAGCATGTATTATTAAATTATGCAAATATACCACAACAATATACTATTTTGCGAAATACCATAGTTAATTAACATGGAATTCATCAGGCAAAATTCAATACAATTAATTAAACAAATTACAAATATTAAATTAATTAAAATTGAATTTATCAAACAAAATTTAATTTCAAATAATTAATATAACATAGGTTGTTAAGTTGTTAGGAATGAGAAGATATTTTATTTTTAAATATTTTAACCAATTTTAAAATATCGAAATATCTTTTAAACTAATTTAAAATATCTAGAATTATTTGATAACTAATTATAAATATTTTAAACAATAAAAATATCTTGAATAATCAGATAACTAATTTTAATATTTTCTTTATTAGAAAATAAAAAAAAATCTTAAAATATCCTAATTATCACATAACCAATTCAAGATATTTTAAAAAGGTAAAGCATCTAAAATAATTAGATAATCAATTTTAGATATTTTAAACCTAACTGCACAAAATATCCAATTTTAAAAAAAAAATTGCGAAAAAATGCCGATGCGGATTCCGCACCGACGCCATACGAACGTCCATACAGATCCGTACGGCCAGGTCCCGGTGACGGCTCCATGCGTGCCCAACACACAACGCAAAATCAGTCCAAAAATGTATTTTTTTTTTTAAATCTGCGTAGTTTTTTAATCCAAAACAAGCAAAAAACAACCAAATTATTGTTAAATTTAAATAAGAAATCATAACACATGCACCAATAACAAGTACCATCCAAGTAATACCTAACATATCAATCAATTTCATAAATGTTCATTCATGGAAATAAACTAGCAACCTATGGCTCTGAGGCCAATTGTTGGAAATACTTATTGTAGGATCTTTATTTGTTTTCATGCAATTTACTTATTATCAAACAAACATGCAACTTACTTATTATCAAACAAACATGCAAATTCCTAGAACATGCTCCTATGAAATTGATACAAATACATACTAAAGCAAAAAACTTACATTACGCAGCAGAACTGGAACAACTCCATCCTTCAATCTCTCTAACCCTTGATTCATTTCTGTAGCAGGGTATTATCAAGAGATTGAATTAGATCAGCAACACAGTCTTCCTCACCGAGCCTTTGATCAACCTTGATCTAGTGTGGGCTGGTTCTCAACACATGAGATAGAGATCTAGAAGAGAAGAAGAAGAGAGAGTGGCCAAGAAACGTTAGACTGTCTAGGTTTTCACTTACCAATCAACTGAAACTCATTTCCTTATGAAATCCCTAGATATCATAGTCCTTGTATAGGAAACTTAATGGGCTTTATTTAAATTTTAATTTCAATTAATTAAAAATAATAACCAAAAAATAAAAGACTTGGGCTACCATAAATGGACTTGGGCCCAATCTCTTTGTTTTGAATTTAAATCCCAGTTGGGCCTAAATTCAAAACCTTTTATTTATTTATTTTTAATTAATTAATTAAATCCTTATTCAAATTAACTAATTATAATTTGAAACTTTATTTAATATTATTTATTTATATTGACACTAATTTATCAATATTAATAAATTTATTCAAAGAGTCTCTTTTATTCTCTAAATCTCATATCTCTGTAAATTTTCCAAAATTGACCTAGTCAACTTTAAAAATCCTAATTCATAATCAAATCAATTAATTGAGACATTATAGATGATTTACTCCAAGGTGATGCGGGGACCATGGATCCATGAAATCAAGCTCCAAAAAGTTATTGTGAATTTATTTATGAATAATTTCACTACCTTATTAATTCCTTGTGACTCCACTATAGACTCAAAATTGAACTCTTGAATTCATAGAATGAATTTTCCAAACCATAAATACGCTATCCATTGTTATAACCATTACAGTCAGTCAATCCTCTATCGATGACTTACTAACGAGATGGGTGTAAATTACTGTTTTACTCCTCATCTGTATTTTTTCCTTAACTCTCACTAAGTTCCTTATAAATGATATTTATATTAATCACAAAAATGAGATCTCAATCATTTAACATTTTGAACAAAGCAATTAAGGAAATTATCTTTTCACTTCTTATACAGAAATTATAGATTTCAGATCTATGAATAATACTCGCACTCAATTGCACTACTAAATCTCCAAGATGTAAGTATGGGCTAGACCGTTGGGTAAGCTGGTAAGGAACAAGTCAAAAGATTTAAATAATATAATGAGCAGAATATTATCATTCAGAATTAAGATCGACTTAACCTATGGTCAACGTTGTGACATTGATTAGATTTGATAACAACAATGCTTATTTATCAATCAATAATCAATATCGGTCCTAGTCCGATGTAACCAAATATATCTGATCTTATCTACTTGGTCAATGCATTGGACAAGACATCACACCCCTAATGTGTAAGTAGATCATATGGTAGATTGCCTAATCAGTGAAAATCCAATGCATTGATTTAATCTTAGGACTCGTTCTTTTGAACATACAATTACAACTATAATCCACTTTGACCTAGTCACTATAATTGTAACTATCCATATGTTCGAGATTTTATAAATGTTTGTATTTTTCAATAATCATGTAATAAAACAAGTAAGCAACACAGTTGTCAAACTAAATGATTTCTACTACTTTTATTGACAATATGATATCGTGTTGCATATCCGACATGGTTTTATACAGGCATAAAACCCAATAGGGATCGCTACTCCAGGTGGGATAGACATCCCTGGGACCCCCTCCTGAGTGCTGGTCCTTCGGTTGATGACCTCCCTCAGATCCTGATGTTGTGCATCCTTTTCGAGCCTATTGAACATGGTATTGGTGTTGTTCATCAATTCTTTTCCCTTGCGAGATTGAGGGTGTAAGGGTGGTAGGTCCGCCTTGCCCTTGCCGGTGTGATCCTGCCCCTGAGCCTCTCCTCCTACATGACTTTGAGACTTCGAGTAGCCATTTCCATTCCTGTCATGCCTCTCAGATGTCTGACCTTCCTCTCCTGTGCCATTTCGTCTGTCCCCCTGGTAGGGGGCCTTCGGGTTGGTAACGCTCTTACTCCGAGATGATGTATTATTCTTCTTAGTCATGGAGGAGGCAGTCTTAGACTATGCCTCTTCATCCTGTCTCTAGGAATGTAGATATGAGAGTGTGCTTGGGGTTTGACTCCTCCCCTAGCAGTCCCTGTTACTGTTGTCTCGTATCCTTGCTGCTTTGGCTTAATCCTCCCTCACCGTCTGAGCAGTAGCTTTAGCTTTAGCTCAGGCTAACTGGGCATCTGCCTCTAGGGCCACAGCAGCCTCCTGGTGCCTCTGGTCTGCTTCCTGCTCCCTCTGGATCATCCTCTGGACCTGCTCATCTATCTCCCACCATTGTCGATCCATAGTCACCCTTTGGAGGGAAATTTCTACAGCAAAGGCTTCCTGCCTCGCCAAAAATTATGCCATCTCCTCCTGGTGAGCATCTTGTGGATCTTCCGCATCAGGTTGATCTCCAACCTCCACCTGAGGTTTGTTAACGAGATCGATGGGATCCTATGTGGTGGAATCACTGGGAGATATCTTCTTTGTCTGACTGGGTTTTGAAGGAATCATCAAACTGATGAAACTGTGTTTCTTGATTTCGTACTCTCAATGAAAGCACCAAAATGTTGACCTATGAAATTGGCCAATGGTCGTATGTACAATATACGACACCTTTTGAACAAAATAAATATAATATATGACAGAGTACAAATATCTTAAATAAACACACTGAAATTTTATAGTGGTTCAGCCCTGTTTTGGTGAACAGTAATAACCTAATTCACTTAGTTTTTAGTATTGAATCACTTGATAGACAATTACACGGATGAACAGAAAGTTACTAATTTACCCAGAGTTTCTCCCAAAATATTCGTTAGATCCCAAACGTCCCTTTTATGAACCTCTGGGTCCTTTATTTATATTACCCATGGCTGTTACATGATCAGCAAGACTAAGGATCGTGGTTTGGTACACGATCATTGTGAGTGGAGATACGTGTCCACCTCCCCATGATTATGAGATCGTGGGTCTTCTCGTTGTTTCTCTAGATAGTGGTTGATGATGCACAATTGAAACCTTCGAGAAAATGCTAAGTATTGGTTGGTTTATGAGACTTAGGTGCCAAGCCTGGTGATCTTCTAGGTGTCAGGCCTGATGACCTTCTGGGTGCTAGGCATGTTGACCCTCTGGGTGCTAGGTTAGTTGATTTAAGCTTGAACGAGCGTAAACTTTATCCAGCAATGTATTTTTGGGAGTTTAGGCCGACCACCCTATGAAGAATAGGGTGGGCCGACCACCCCATGCAACTATTGAGCATGCTAGGTTGACCACCCCTAGGGGTTGGGGTCAGGCCGACCACCCCTAGGGAGCTAGGGCCAGACCGACCACCCCTAGGAGGTTTAGACCAAGTGGCCTTCCCTATAGGTCCTGGACCTATCCATTTTTGTTCATCGGTCTTTTTTCAATACTTTGTTATTTTTCCATTACTTGTGAGGCCACGTGCCGCTTTCTCATTTGCCACGTCATCTCTTGAATTTTGAGGGATAACAGTTACATCAGTGGGGCTTAAACGTTTATTTCATTCACTACAGCAATATAAGGGTTTTATGACTTTATTTGGGAGACATTAAAGGTTTACAATGTCTCCCACTGGGCAAACATCGTAGGTCGAGAGATTGTAAATGCACATCTCACGTCTCCCAATGGGCGAGGTGAGAGACATCCCACGTCTCCCAATGGGAGAGGTTGAAAGGTATCCAAAAATGTGGACTTTCAACCTCTGAGAGACTTTCAATGTCTCCCACTAGGAGACGTGATAGACATCCCACGTCTCCTAGTGGGAGACATTGAAAAGTCTCCCATTTTAAAAAAATAAATAAATTAATTTATAATTAATATTATTTTAATTTGATTTAATACTTAATTAAAATAAAATTTATTTAATAATTCATATAAATTTAAATTTATTTAATGATTAATTAAATTAAAATTGATATAATTAATAAATTTAAATTGATATAATTATTAAAATGAAATTGCAAATCTTCATTAATGAAAATTTATAGATTGTTTTAAAAGATAAGAAATATTTGTCAGACATGTTCAAAGTTAACAAATATTGCATTGTGTATGAAGAAAGCGGTAAAAAGTATAATACCTAACAACAAGGTCGGTAAATTTGAATTATCGATAACACATATGTCGCCCACTCTTGTCGTAACTCATCAATTTGTGCATTTGTATATGGCGTACTTGTTAGCTGCAAAACATATAAAGTAAAATATATTAATTAATTATTTGATTACATTTATATATATATGGTTTCAAAATAATTTGTAAATTTTAATTTATAATACCGTTCTCAAGTAATGTTCTGGACTCGCATGTTCAATCAAATCCTTCAACATCCTCATTATGTAGTCTCCACATGCCACATTGTCTGGTTGGTGTGGAGACTAATGAGCATAATGTCTTCTTTGCCTCATAAAATAAAATTTCCATTCCATTATCTTCGGGCAAAAAATTCTTGAAAAATTTAAATAAATCAATAATATTTTTATCAATTCAGCCATGTTTAGCTTTTAGATTGTACAACCTAAGAATCGCAGATAATTTTTTAAATCTAGTACAACCAGGGTAAATCGGTTTCTCAACATCACTAAGGAGTGTCTCAAACTTATTTGGGTCTAATCCTGATCCATAATGTGCGTCGCCAATCATTTCATCTAATAGATCTCAGTTCTCCTCTTCTATATTCCTCCTCACTCCTTTTTGTCTACTTGGCAGAGTTGGAGCAATAGGAGCTATCTCCCCATGGTAATACTGAATTATGTAACTCTTGTCGATCCCATTGAAATATAAGTGCTCTTTAATCTTTTTAAGATTCATCTTTTTAATATTTTCACACTTAAGACATGGACAATAAGTAAAATTTGGGTCTTTCACATTTTTCGAACAAAACCTTAAGAACAAATCGACCCCGTTCCTATATTCCGCAGATAACCTATTCGCTGACATCCACTTTCTATCCATATCTTCTCCTATGTCTACGAAAAATAAAAGAAACGACACTAAATAAGCATGTGATAGAATTGAATGTCTATATAAAGATAATTGTATATATTCCTAGATAAATCGAGCAACATTTCCCCGATAATAGTGACCTAACCATCTGCATGTGAATAGAAAAAAAAAACAATTCAATCAACATATAATAAGTTTCTTCCTTATAGCTCTGTAGCACACAAAAAAATTTCTTAGAACCTACTTCACTAAAACACACAAGTTCTCAACCTTCTGTTATCACTGCAGCACACAATTTTAATCTCGGAACCTACTTCACTATGGATGAATATTTAAGATATTCAAACTCCTCTAACATTTGTTTAATAATATTAAAAGTAGACGTAAGAAAACATATATGTACCTCTTGCAATTAATGATCCAAAGCTAGCAAAATTACTTTACGTAGTAATCGAATTTGCTATTAAATCCACAAACTAACAAAATTAAATTAATAATTAATAAATAAAATATCACTAAATATCTAGCAATATATAACTTATTATTGTAATTTTAGAAACTTAATTACCTCAAATGTGTGCTTGAAATAGAAATTTTGATGCAAAAAATACCCTAAAATCTCACCAACAAATTCATAACCTACAAAATAAAATTAATTAATTAATAAATAAAAGGTTACTAAACAAATATCACTAAATATCTAATAAATAAATGATTGCTAAACAAATAAAAAAATTTCCAATGAGCCACTAATTAACCTAAACAAAAAATCAATAAGACTTTTATAAACCGAAGAGCTTTTCTCGAGGACTTACCGGGTTTACCCCCAAAAAGAGAAATCAAATTTGTGATCCACCTTGCACCAAAAACAGCACCAATATCCAAAGCACCCTACCAAATGGCACCTAAAGATTTGAAAGAACACAAAACCTAGCTACATGAATTGTTGGACAAGGGGTTCATACAACCTAGTCATTTTCCATAGGGAGCACCAGTTCTGTTTGTGAAAAAGAAAGACAGAAGCATGAGAATGTGCATCGATTACCGAGAACTCAATAAGGTCACAATTAAGAATAAATATCCTCTACTTAGGATAGATGGCCTTTTTCATCAACTACAAGGGGCAGCAGTGTTCTCAAAGATTAATCTATGATTCGGGTACCATTAGTTGAAAGTAAAGGAAGGAGACATTCCCAAACTAGCTTTCACAACTAGCTACAGACATTATGAGTTCCTAGTGATGTCATTTGGACTCACTAATGCCCCAGTGACATTCATGGACATGATGAAAAGAGTATTTAAGGACTACTTGGATAAATTCAAAGTGGTGTTTATAGACGACATCCTTATCTACTCAAAGCCTAAGGAAAGGCATGAGGAACACCTGAGGTTGTCATTGAATAGACTACGAGAACACCAACTATATGGTAAGTTCTCCAAGTGTGAGTTCTAATTGGAACAAGTGACTTTCCTAGGGTATATAGTGTCCAAGAATGGAATAGCAGTAGATCCAGCAAAGATCGAGGCCATTAGAGACTGGCCCCAACCAAAGAATGCCTCAGAGGTTTGAAGCTTCTTAGGGTTAGCAGGTTACTATTGGAAGTTTGTTGAGGGTTTTTCAAAGATTGCGACACCCTTGACCAACTTGACTCACAAACACCAGAAGTTCGCATGGACTGAGAAATGTGAAGAAAGCTTTCAGACCGTGAAGGATAAGTTGATCTCTACACCTATCCTTTGTGTTCCTACAAAGGTCGGAAAGTTCGTGGTGTACTGCGACGCATCAAAGAACAAATTAGGTTGTTTGTTGATGCAGAATGGGAAGGTGGTAGCCTATGCTTCAAGGCAACTCAAGGAATATAAGCAACAATATCCCACCCATGATCTTGAGTTAGCAACAGTGGTGTTCGCAATGAAAATATGGAGACATCACTGTTATGGAGATAAGTGTGAGATATACATCAATCATAAAAGTCTTAAGTACTTCTTCACTAAGAAAGAGTTGAATATGAGACAATGTAGGTGGTTAGAATTAGTAAAGGACTATGAATGCAAAATTCTATACCACCCAAGCACGACCAATGTGGTGGCAGATGCATTGAGTAGGCGAGGACATGAAAGTGTCTCAGCTCTAAGTACAATAGAGACACCTCTGCAGAAAAAGAAATTATTAATGATGGTATTGAGTTAGTAACAGGAGGCCTAGCAATCCTCACTCTATAGTCCTCCCCATTGGAACAGATCAGAGAAGGGCAAAAGGTGGATGAAGCCCTAATGAGGTAGGAGGCTTTGGTACAGGAAAGCGGTAGCGATGACTTCGTTATGTCTAACAGAGGATTGCTGCAATATAAGGATAGGATCTGTGTACCTAATGATGATGAGATTAAGGCAAGTATTATGAAAGAGGTGCATACAAAGCCCTATTCCTTACATCGAGGGTCGACAAAGATGTACTAAGACCTTGAAGCATTGTATCGGTGGCCTGGAATGAAGAAAGATGTTGTTGAGTTTGTTGCTAGATGTTTGACATGTCAGCAAGTGAAATCAGAACACCAAAGGCTAGCCAGATTGCTTCAACCACTTTATTTTCCAGAATTGATGTGGAAAGACATAGCGATGAATTTTTTCGTAGGGTTACCTAGGACCACTTTCTAAAAAGTGTTATTATTGGTTAAATACAAATGATAAAGTGTTAAAATACAAGCAAGGTATAAACACTTAGTAGAATTCACATAGTGAAGATGTGAATTTGATTTTCAAATTGTAGGCACTTAGAAAATGCAAATTTGGGTCCGAAGTGATACATAAAAGTATCTAAGGATTCCCAAAAATTTTGGTGGCATTTGGAGCAATTTTTGAACCCTTGGAAGTGTCCAAAGTCAGAGGGGTGATGATATGTCCCCACCCAGAAGGTGACACGTCGCCTGAAATCTAGGGTTTCCAGAAACCCTAGCAGGCGACGCGTCACCTGCTATATTACATGGATTTACGTAAATGCTCAAAATAACGTGTTTTGCAAGTCTAATAATATTGGTTAGGCCTAATGACGGTGCATACTCTACATATGGGTCAAAAATAGTAATTTGGGAGACTTGATCACTCTCTTTAATCTCTCTCTACCCTCTCTCTCTCTAGCTCAAAGGATCTCTAGTTTTCTCCAAGAACTCTCCAAGAAAGTCCTTGACTTAGAGAGTTGAAGGCTTGTTCTATCTCAATCCTTATTTCCTCAAAGAGAAGGCCTCAAGCATCAATGATGGTGGGAAATAGAGTAATAGGACAGCGTTCTACAACATGTATATGCCTTGGTTTGTGTTTTGGTTTGCTCAAGGGTTTTCTCAAAGGATTGTTCAAATTTATGATTTTGCCTAGGGTTTGATGCTTCATCAAAACTTGAAGAACACCATTATTCTACTTGGGTTTGCATGTTCTTTCTTAATCTTTTTTAAGTCTCTATCAATCCAAATTTTCTGTAGATTCAATTTTTCGTGGTGGTGTTATCTCACTCTCCCCCAAAATTCTAATACTCTATAATCTGAGATAACATATCATGGAAGAATCTAACTCTCTTTCAGCTTTGAGATTCATGACACAAGACTTTGTTAGATTAGATAGATTTGATGGGACTAATTTTGTGTGTTGGCAAGACAAGATTTACTATATCTTGGACAAGGACCTAAAAGCCTTGGAGGAGCCCAAGGAAGATGATACTCAAGAAATCGTCAAAGAAAGGAAGAAGCGTGAAGAAGATGAATTGATTTGTAGGGATCATAATCTCAATGCTCTATCGGATAGGCTCTATGATCTCTACACCAACACCAAGACCACCAATGAGATTTGGGAGGCCTTGGAAAAGAAGTACAAAGTGGAAGAGGAAGGTACAAAGAAATTCCTTATTACTCAATATATGGAATTTAAATTTTGTGATGATAAACCCCTTCTCCCTCAAATTCATGAGCTGCAATTTATTGTGAATAAATTTTTTACTCTTAAAATGGTATTGTCGGAACAATTTATTGTTGGTGCCATTATAGCCAAGTTACCTCCTTCATGGAGAGGCTATAGGAAAAAGATGCTCCATAGAAATGAAGTGATTTCTTTGGAGGAGATTCATAAACACTTGAGAATTTAGGAGGAATCTCATTCTAGAGATTTGAATGATGAGAAGTCCAATGGAGAGACTTCTAAGGCCAATGTTGTGGCAGATTCTCTAAACAAAGGCAAGGGAAATGGAAAGTAGGGGTGCACACGAGTCGGGTTTTCGAGCTACGGGTTTTCAAGTTTCGGGTTTTTAGGTTTTGGGTTTTCAGGTTCGGGTTTTGCGAGTTTCGGGTGGAGGAAAGTGGTACCGAATCTAGTCCGAAATTTTTGGGTTTTGGGGTGATTTCGGGTTTCGAGTTTGGTCGGATCGAGTTTGAACGGGTTTCGGGTGAGATTGGTCAAAAAATGGGCTTTGGGCCAAAAATGGACCCTGGTAAAAATATTTCACAAATACCATTTTTTTTTACTTTGCACATATTTTTTAAACTTTGTTGTTAGTTTGGCAATGTTGATTTTTTCCAAATTGGGTATTAGCATTTTTTTTTTAAAAAAAACATTCATTTTTTCGAAAATTATTTTTTTAATTAAGTTCAGGTTGGGGTTACACCCGAACCAGTGTGTCCTTAAGTTCAAAACCCAAACCCGATCCGAACCATGTCGGGTTCGGACCAGATTTCACCTAAATTCGACGGGTTTTGCAAAAAAAAATTGGGTTTTCGAGTTGCGGGTCGGGTAGGTTTGCGGGTTTTTCAGGTCAAATGTTCACCCCTAATGACAAGAACAAAAACCCTTGGGGCCCAAGAAGAATGAGGGGTAGTTCAAGAGTTCCAAGGGACCTTGCTATGTGTGTGGCAAGAATGGCAACTTTGCTAGAGACTGTAGGTTCAAGAGGAGCCATAACAATGAAGCAAAGGTCAACTTGGCTCAAGAGGAGCTAGTCGCCACACTTAGTGAGGTAAATGCCATTCATGGAAAGGTGAGTGGGTGGTGGTATGATACTTGTGCCACAATTTATGTAACCTATAATAGATATGTTAGGAAAATATGTATTTGCCTCAATGGAAATGGTAAGAAAATACAACTCTATGCAATATATTACAAATAAATAATGATTGATTAAAAAGATGTTACAACTCTATAACTAAAAATACAAATAAAAGGAGAAGGAGATGTAAGATGATAGAACTAGAAAGTATAACTCTATTACAAAAAATACAAATAAACTAGAATTGTTTGAACAAAGGAAATAAAAGGATTACAACTCTTAAACAAAAGTACAAGTAAATAGAACAAGAAGAAAAAGAAGAAAAGAAATAGAAGAAAATAAGAACAAAAACAATAAACTCTCACTCACACAACCAAAGTGAAGGGTGTTGGGGATCACCAACTTGAACAAGGTTTGAAACCTTTGTCCAAAAACTTATTTCCCCCTAACTCAAGCACTAAGGGATCTCTCACAGATTTTGGTAATGCTTTCTGGAATAATCAAGCCTCAAGTTGTTTTCTAGCCAAGTGCTCTAATGGATAGAAAAGTTGTGTCTTTCAAGTGAGCAATAGGCTCCTATTTATAGAGTTTAGAGACACTCTTTGAATTTCAAATTCCACCAACTCCCATGGCTGTTACCAATGATTAATTAGATTATTATGGAACTAAAAATGAAATTTGGGAGTTATTTGGGTTTTTTGAGTCGCTCAACAAAGATTGAAAAAACTGAAAAGATGGTCAGCTTTTGGCCTGTGGCCGCGGCCACCAACATTCAGTGGCCGCAGCCACTGACCATTTTCAGCACAAAATTTTGTGCTATTTTTCCAAACGGTTCCAAACCCTCCCAAATGATTTTTTAACCCCCAAAACACATTATTGGGGTTAAAATCATATCTCTAACAGCCATTTCACATATGGCTTTATGAAATTCATCTCAATATTGTGTAACACAAAATTTACACAATAAAAGGTAATATTTGGAAGTTACAAATTTGTAACACCAAATATGTTACATATTTGGATATATCTCATATATCTAAATATTGTAACTCTCTATTATATGTTACAATATGTGACACTCTTTCTCACATTTATTTAATCTAAAACATTATAATATAATATAATATAATGTAATAATATATCATTCCCCCACTAGATTAAATAGTTATCTATTGTAACACTTATTTAATCAATCATTATATTGTAAAATATAACATATCCCCCACTTGATTAAATAAGAACTCTCTCTTATAGGAGTCATTTCATTAGTGCATAAAGCAAAGTGTTTTTCAACTTGAACTTTACTATAGTGTAATTATCATAAAATTTGTCAAAAAAATTTTTGCACTAGGTATTGAGCCATCTTTTCATGATAACAAATCGGTGATAACACACACACATTTGTGATGTTCACTTGAGACCTCTATGTCTCACTTTGCACCGTTAATGGCCATGTGCACTTTCCATTCATAGATGTTCTTAAGAATACTCCCAATTCTCATGAGAGGCGGCACCACCCCTAGGTCCATATAGGTAGAATTCTTACAATATTTTGTTACCAAAATTACTTGTCTTCACAAGACTGAATTCCATTAAAAAACCTTTCAGTTTTAACCCTCAACTTGGTAACACACAAGTACTCAATTTCTCAGATGGGACTTGTTTTGAGTACAACTAATATTCACTTGATTGACTTGTTGTTACCTATTGAACCTAACACTAGTTGAATAGCTAGTGTTAAGATAGGTTACCATCAATCGTGAATCTCTTTAGGGAGTTTAAGTCCCATCCCTCGAGATGATGTAGCCGCTAAATCCCTCGTTAGTGGCTTAGTGAAAGGATCCGCCAGATTTTCACTTGTTCTCACATAGGATATTGAGATGACTCCTCTTTGAATCAATTCTCTTACATATCCATGTCTTAGACTAATATGTCTAGACTTCCCATTATACACTCTGTTGTATGCTCTAGCCAATGTCACTTGGCTATCACAATGTATCGATATAGTGGATACATTCTCTTTGATTAGGGGTATCTCTTTTAACAGATCCCTTAACCATTCGGCCTCTTTGCCGGTAGCAACTAGAGCTATAAATTTTGCTTCCATAGTGGAATGAGATATACAAGTTTGTTTCTTGGAACCCCAAGAAATTGCACCTCCACCAAGTGTAAATACACAACCAGTTGTGGACAAGTTGTCCCCAAGATTGGATATCCAACTTGCATCTGTATATCCTTCTAAGATTGAAGGAAATTTGGAGTAGTGAAGGCTTAGACCTTTGGTTTTCTTGAGATAACCTAGGACTCTTCCAATCACCTTCCAGTGATCCACACTTGGATTACTTGTAAACCTACTAAGTTTACTCACCGCAAATGCTATATCAGGTCTAGTACATTGGGCAACGTACATTAGACTCCCTATAGCACCAGCGTACTCCAATTGAGCCACCGCTCTTCCTTCATTCTTCTCTAGCTTCACACTATGATCGAATGGAGTATTGGCATCTTTAACCTTGAGATGGTTAAATTGTTCAATACTTTCTCAACATAGTGGGCTTGACCCAACGAAAAACTCCCACTATGTTTCTTTACTTTGATTCCAAGTATGGTGTCAACTTCTCCAAGATCTTTCATCTTGAAGGTTGATGAGAGAAACCTCTTCGTTTCTTCTATCCCTTTCATGCTATCACTTAGAATAAGCATGTCATCCACATATAAGCAAACAATGATCACATATCCCTTACAAGTTTTGGAATACAAACATTTGTCTCCATTGTTATGTCTAAACCCATTAGACATGATGGCCTGATCAAATTTCTTATGCCATTGCTTAAGAGCTTGTTTCAATCCATATAAGGATTTTACAAGTCTACATACTTTATGTTCATACTTTGGTAGGACAAACCCTTCAGGTTGTTCCATATAGACCTCCTCATTGAGGTCACCATTAAGGAATGTCGTTTTGACATCCATTTGATGAACATACAAGTTGTGTATAGAAGCTAAAGTGAACAAAATTCTTATAGAAGTTGTTCTTGCAACAGGCGCATAGGTATCGAAATAATCAATACCCTCTTTTTGCCTAAACCCTTTAGCAACTAATCTAGCTTTAAAGGTTTGGATAGTGCCGTCAGTGTGATATTTTCTCCTAAATACCCACTTACACCCAATTGGTTTAGACCCCGGTGGGAGATCTTCCAATTCCCAGGTGTTGTTGGATAGAATGGAATCCATCTCATCATTGATGGCTTCTTTTCAAAATGCACTATCTCTCGATTGCATAGCTTCTCTATAAGTCTTAGGATCATCCTCAACGAGAAGTACAATAGGGATTTTCCTAATGACTTCCTCTCTATTTCCTTCTACCATGTAGAATGAAATTCGTTGAAAATCTATCTCATCCACTACTAGACTTTTCTCATTTTTAAGTCTTTGACTTCTTCTAAGTTCAAAGGGTTGCTTTACATTCTTTTGAGAATTCTCCTCTTGAGAATCAACTTTAGATGTAGAAGCTTGAGAATTGTTCTCATATAACAAATTCTTCTTTAGAGATGTTGAAGCTTGAGAATTGTTGTCACATAACATATTCTCAAAAAATTCAACTTCTCTAGATTCAAACACATTATTAGACTCTAAGTCTAATAGCCTATAAGCTTTACTATTGTTGGCATAACCAACAAAAGCACACTTTATGGCTCTTGAACCTAACTTTATTCTATTAGGTTAATTTTTCTTGCAATATGCAAGACACCCCCACACTTTGAAATGCCCTATGTTGAGTTTTCTTCCTTTCTGTAAAGAACGCCCTAGACTAGTGCTTAATAAAACGTTCACATATTCATTGGTTCATAAAAGAAAATCCACTTATTATAAAAGTCTCAGTGGGGACTTGCTTAAAACAATGCAAGTTGGGCCCAATAGTTTTAAAAGAAAATATGAGTTTTTATGCAAAGTTCAAAAGAAAACTAATCCAATAATTAAGTCCTACTGATAATTTAGAAAGTCTCTTAAAACATAACATAATTAAAATGGCGTCTTAAAGTGATCGTTTTTCCATCCATAGGATGCCCCACGCCATACACACCAGGACGATAGAACTTCCCACGTCACCACGCGTGCCACAGAGAAACCTATTTGCTACCTAGAAGGGGAAAGTAAGGGGTGAGCTAAAAGCCCAGTAAGGAAGTACAAACAATAAGCAAGTAAGATACAACAAATTCACACACTATCGTTCATCTTTATACATCATAGCATCGTCGTAACAAACATCATATCATCATCATATCGTAGCATCATAACATAATCATAACATAAACATCATAGCATCATCATATCATAACATCATCATAACATAAACATCATAGCACATTCATACAAAATTCCTTGTGAACATGGTCCGCTAACTTGTCCATGCCACCCTTTTGAGGTAAACAAGAGTCTATGGTCCTTGAATAACCTCGGCGCGTCCGCCCATGGAGTTACGTCTTCATATCCTTAGTAACTCGGGTTACATCTTCTTTATCCTTAGTAACCCATTTTGATGTGTCGCGTTCATCACGCTAACATCCATTCATAACAATAACATATTCATACAAGCCAACATATCATCATACTATGGCATTCATAATTCATAACATTTCATTCACACAACAGTCTTACCATTCATAGCATAAACAAACATAAATTTTATCTAACTTCTTTACCTCAGGTCCGAGCTAAGTAAATTCACAACCTCTCAACGAGCCTATACCATAATCAAAATGACATTTCTTAGCTTCATAAAATTACTATTTTTCCCTTTCATACAACTCATGTGTGCATGGGCCATGCACACATAATAAGAGTTACACACAACATGCAAATATATTAATTACACATAAGGCCATAAAAGAATAATGCTCATTTTACCTACTTTGCATGCATGATCTTTCTATAAAAACCACATGGTTAAATAATAGACATAATTTTGGACGTAAAAGTGAATTTGCATGTAACATGCATACGTGGGAACATTGCGTAATTGTGGCATTTAAAAACGATAATTCTACACGTCCTACTTCTATCGTTTTAAAATTAATAGACTTGTAACATGCTTTGCTTACCATTATTTATTTTCTTAAAATTTCTAGGTTGATTAAATCTCTCAAAACATTATTTTTATTTTATAAAATAATTTTATTTAGCTAAAATATATATATATGTGATAAATCCATTTATTATTTTCAAATTACAAAGAAATAACAAAAGCTTGGAATTTATTTAAAATACCTATGATTACCATGTTTCCTTAGAAAAATAAATTTTAATATTGGTTAATTGTGTTACATAAATGATGTGAGAAAAATATATTTTAAGTGTGGAAAATATATTTTATTTGAATTATTTTAAGACTTAGTTTTTATGTAACATAAATTCATAAGTGACAATTAATTAATCATTTTAAACCTTTTAAACTAAACTTTCAGCCACCATTTATTTCTTTAAAAATCACAAATAAATTGAATTCAATATTTCCCTTAATCAAAATAAAGAAAAATCATAACTATTGAAATATACACTCATACCATATTAAAAATATCATTTTTAATATTACCACAATTTAGGGTATTAATTTTATTTCAAATGCTAATCAAATTCATTTTATTGAAACACACTTCACATTTTTTACAAAAATTTCAGCAATCATATTTATTATTAAAAAAAATACCATATTGAATTTAAAACCTCATATTTTTCTAAAAATATAATAAAAATTCTGTAGGTATTTATTTGAGTAAAATATTATTTTATTGTGACTTAAAATACCCTTTTTAATTTCATAAAATCAACATAGCATTAAGGACATTACTTATGCATGCAAATCATTTTTTTTTTCACCAAACTTTTACCCAATTATTTACAAAAATCAGCAAGCATAATTACTCATGAAATTCATCTTTTATCTCATGGCTTTCAAAAATTTCACATTAAATCATACATGTCCAAAATCTTATCATGCTCTTATTATACAAATAATTCTAAGAATATCACTAACACATATTCATATGCAACCTTATAAAACCTTTTTCTATTTCAATGAATTAATACATGAATCCAACAAAAAAATAACAACAACATACATTAATACATAAAACAACATTATTCATATATGCTTTTATATTAAACCTAACATGTTTCTATCATTATTTTCATGCATCTTATAATGTATTCTTTCACAATATCATATGCATCCTATACAAATTTCATGGATCCAAATATCAAGATTTCCAATTATTATTTTATCCAAATTACCTAGGTCCTAAAACATGGATCTAATATATTGAAAATCACAAAACATAAAACAAAATATAAAGATGATCCTTAGGTATACCTAGGCCAAAATCCCCATATTTGCGTTCATAAATTACCACTAATCATTATACATAGAAAATCAACATCAAAACCCTTTTATACATTCAACCATAATACCCTTCATGCAAATAAAAAAACTCACTATCAACAAGATATCAAGACCGCAAAGTACCTATTTTCCTACCCAAAACACAAATCCCCTTAAACCATAATCTCTCTAATATTTTACTCATCAAAACCAATAATCACAAAATTTAGGGAGGGATTTCAATACCTCTCTTGATAGAAATCAAGAATCCAATCTAGATGCACCTCCTTGCTCAAGCCCTAGGGGTTGTATATTTTGAATAATCAAGATGGAGAAGAAGATGAACAAAAGTTAGAGACAACCCAATCACAATACTAGATTAATCATAAGGAAAAACAACCAAAAACCTTACCCTAGCTTGAACCCTTCTTCTTCTTCTTCTTCTTCTTCTTCTTCTTCTTCTTCTTCTTCTTCTCTCTAGAAATGGCAGCCCACTTCTCTCTAGCATGCCACTCCCCCTCTCTCTATCCTCTCTCTAAGCCACGGCCAAATGGCCCTTTTTTCTTCATGTCCCCTTTTAGCTCCTATTTTCCCCATAAAGTCATCACCAAATTTGATGGTAATTTCCCTAATTCACTCATCCAATTAAGCCTAAAATCCTTTATAATAAATATTGATTTATTTGAATTAAAATGGTCAAATTTTCCCTTACCCAATATGTGCTGAAATTCCCCAAAATCATCTCTTAATTGATTGAAAATATAAAGGAAATAAACCATTTCCTTTTCCTACCCAAACCGTCCATCACTTCCCATTTCCCCTTTTTATTTTATTTTTTTTCTTTTATTAAATTTAAATTACTCAATTATATCAAATAAATGGAAATTATAAAATGTGTAGAAAATCCACACAAGTGCATCTTATTACCATGTACTTGCACACACTAAATCACTAGGGTGCATCACTATCTACCATGCCCCTTAGTGCATTCAACCAAATCTCACATAATTACATTTTTTTTAAATAAAATAAATACATATTAGTTAACAAGTAATTTCATAAAAATATTCTACAAACAATTCTAACAATTAAATAAAATAACAAACAATCAAGTAAAACAAACAACAACTAAATAAAATAAACAACATTTAAATAAAACAATTCATCACACTTAACACTTAAATAAAATAAATCACAAAATTTTAATAATCTAAAAAAAAATATTTGGTGCACTACACTTTCCATAACTCATATGGAGATATCTCATTTTTCTTTATCGATATTCGATTAAGAATGTAACTAGCGGTTAATAATGCTTCACCCCATAAGTTGAAATTCAACTTAGAAAACACCAACATAGAATTTATCATCTCTAGATAAGTCCTATATTTCCTTTCGGCAACACCATTGTCTTGTGGTGTATAAGGTGCAGTGCACTTCTAATTTATATAATTTAAATGCATCAAAAGTTTCATCTTTATGCTTTAAAAGAAACACGTAGGTATATCTACTAAAATCATAAAGTAAGAAAATACATTTTACCACCTCTATTTAAAACACCATTTAATCCACAAAGATCACTATGGATTAAATCTAGTAAATTAGATGATCTTTCTACACTAGGAAATGGTTTCTTAATCATTTTTTCCTTAACACATGTTTCACATTTACCATAGTTTTCCATATTGCATGCAATCATACCACATTTTACTACTCTTTTCATGGTTGAAAAACCTATATGTGATAGTCTAAGATGCCACAAAAATAAAGAATCATACTCAACAATATAGGCGGAATTTGCATTTTTATTGATAACATTGAAAGTTACATCATTGGTGCACAATTTAATCATACCCTCACAAGAGTACCTTTTTCTCAATAATACATTTGATTTGGTAAGTATAAGTTTACCAAACTCAAAAACGGCTTTAATGCTGGGCTTGCCTAGCAAATCACCACTTACCAAGTTTCTACTCATTTCGGGAACATAAAGTACATTCACTAATGTAACTTTCTTGCCGGAGGTGAAAAAGACTTCAATGGTACCTTTGCCAAGTACCTTGGATTTGCCCTCATTGCCCATTTGAATCTCATGGTTGCCCTTTGACTCTTCAAAGGTCTTGAACAATGATTTATCATAGGTGACATGGACGGTGGCACAAGTATCATACCACCACTGTAAAGATGCAACTATTCTAGACCTTGGACCATTAAGAAACTACTACTATTCACAAACACTAATCTTAAGAAAACATACATATGAAATAACCATAACTTTATTAAAATTGTAAAACAAAGGTTAACATAAAATTCAGAGTAGGATATGGGATCCCATTGTTTTGAAAATAAAATAGAATATGACTTACATCTTAAAATTTGTTACAAAACAAAGTGCGAAAAAATACTTATAAATCATAATTAAAAGACTTAAACAACTTCATCCTCGAATCGTTCGCGTAGTCCACCGAATCCATTCTCCCTCAATACACATTCCCATGCCGCCAAGAATCTAACCTCACTAGGTCTTGATTCATTATCTTGATGGCTTCACCTTCCATTGAAACAAACAAGGGTAAGCTTTTGAATGTTAGGAAAATATGTATTTGCCTTAATGGAAATGGTAAGAAAATACAACTCTATGCAATATATTACAAATAAATAATGATTGATTAAAAAGAGTGTTACAACTCTATAACTGAAAATACAAATAAAAGGAGAAGGAGATGTAAGATGATAGAAATAGAAAGTACAACTCTATTACAAAAGATACAAATAAACTAGAAGTGTTTGAACAAAGGAAATAAAAGGATTACAACTCTTAAACAAAATTACAAGAAAAAAGAACAAGAAGAAAAAGAATAAAATAAGAACAAAAACAATAAGCTCTCACTCACACAACCAAAGTGAAGAGTGTTGGAGATCACCAACTTGAACAAAGTTTAAAACCTTTGTCCAAAAGTTTATTTCCCCCTAACTCAAGCACTAAGAGATCTCTCACAGATTTTGGAAATTCTTTCTGGAATAATCAAGCCTCAAGGTGTTTTCTAGCCAAGTGCTCTAATGGATAGAAAAGTTGTGTCTTTGAAGTGAGCAATAGGCTCCTATTTATAGAGTTTAGAGACACTCTTTGAATTTCAAATTCCACCAACCCCCATGGTTGTTACCAATGATTAATTAGATTATTATGGAATTAAAAATGAGATTTGGGAGTTATTTGGGTATTTTGAGTCGTTCAACAAAGATTAAAAAAACTGAAAAGATGGTCAGTTTTTGACCTGTGGCCGCGGCCAAGGACATTAGTGGTCGCAGTCACTGCTCTCTGTCCCACAGGCCGCGGCCACTGACCATTTTTAGCACAAAAATTTGTGCTGTTTTTCCAAACGGTTCCAAACCCTCCCAAATGATTTTTTAACCCTCAAAACACATTATTGGGGTTTAAATCATATCTCTAACAGCCATTTCACATATGGCTTTATGGCATTCATCTCAATATTGTGTAACACCAAATTTACACAAGAAAGGGTAATATTTGGAAGTTACAAATTTGTAACACCAAATATGTTACATGTTTGGATATATCTCATATATCTAAATATTGTAAGTCTCTATTATATGTTACAATATGTAACACTCTTTATCACATTTATTTAATCTAAAACATTATATTATAATATAATATAATATTACATTATATTATAAAATATTATTACAAGATCTCTATTCAAGACCTTTGAATCTTCAAAAGAATGGCATGAAATTCAAATGGGTAATGAGAAAAGGTCCTAGGTTGAAGGAAAAGGAATTATTGACTTGTTCTTCATATCCGGCAAGAAGGTTCTACTCACTAATGTTTTGTATATACCGAAAATGTGTAGAAACCTTGTGAGTGGTAATTTTCATGGAAAACCGGGAATCAAGGTTGTGATAGATTCTAGCAAGCTCATTTTATCAAAAGACAATATTTTTGTTGGAAAGGGATATGCTTGTGTGGCATGTCTAATCTTTGTACTTCTATTGACAATGTGAACAATAAAGTGTCTTCTTCTTGTTATATGCTTGACTCAAATTCTATTACTTTGTGGCATGTTAGACTTGCACATATAGAATTTAGAACAATTAAAAGGGCTATCCAATGTGGATTAATTGATTCTGATAATGTTGAGCATGAAAATTGTGAATTCTGTGTTAAATATAAAATTGTAAAGAAACCTTTTCCTAGTGTTGAAAGAAACTATAGGTTGTTAGATGTGATACATAGTGATATATATGAACTTAATGGAATGTTGACTAGAAGAGAAAGTAGACATTTTATTACTTTCATTGATGATTCCTCTAGGTTCACATATGTATATTTGCTTAAAAATAAAGATGAAGCATTTGATATGTTTAAAGTGTATAAAGCGGAAGTTGAAAATAAACTTGAAAGGAAAATTAAAATACTTAGAATTGATAGGGGTGGTGAATATTTTTCAAATGAATTTAACTTGTTTTGTGAGAAACATCGAATAATTCATGAATGTACAACCCCTTATACTCCACAAAAAAAATCATATAGCTGAAAGAAAAAATATAACATTTATTGAGATGATTAATGCTATGCTATTGCATTCTAAATTGAATTTTAGTTTGTGGGGTGAAGCCTTGCTATCCGCTTGTCATATTGTGAATCGTATTCCCATGAAGAAAAATAATATATCTCCATGTGAGTTATGGAAAGGAAAGAAACCAAACATTGGTTATCTTAAAGTGTAGGGGTGTCTTGCTTATTGCAGGAGCACCGATCCAAAAAGGACCAAGTTAGGTCCAAGAGCTATAAGATGTGCATTTGTAGGTTATGCCCAAAGTAGAAAATCTTATATATTATTAGACTTGGAGTCTGATGTAATAATTTAATCTAGAGAGGTTGAGTTCTTTGAGAACATGTCATGCGATGATAACAAGTTAGAACCAACTCAAACTAGAGAGCCTCAAGAGGAGACTCCAAGAATAGTTGGTGAGCAACCTCAATTGCCTAGAAGAAGCCAAAGGCTCAAAGTCTTGGGATCAAATGAGAAGTGTTGTCCAATAAAGACACTATACCTTGTTGAAAGTGATAATGAGGAAGTTGCTTTGAAACATGCAATAGTACTTCAAATAGAAGATGATCCCAAAATCTTCAAGGAAGCAATGTCCTCAAAGGACTCCGCTTTTTGGAAGGAGGAAATTAATGATGAAATGGATTTAATTATGCAAATGGGTATTTAGAAAGAATACCATACCGATGGCACCATAAAAACCTTCAAGGCTAGGGTAGTAGCCAAAGGTTTCAAATAAAGAGAGGGAATAGATTACTTTGACACATATGCACTGGTATCAAGAACTACTTTTATAAGATTTTTGTTTGCGTTATCATCCATATACAACCTATATGTTCACCAAATGGATTTCAAAACGACATTCCTAAATGGGGATCTCGAGGAGGAGGTCTATATAGGTCAACCAAAATGTTTTGTTCTTCAAGGAAATGAACATAAAGTGTGTAGACTTGTCAAATCATTACATGGTTTGAAATAAGCTCCAAAACAATGGCATGAGAAGTTTGATAAAGTCATTGTTTCTAATGGATTTAGACAAAACAATGCAGAAAAGTGCTTATACTCTAAGACTTGTGGTGACTATGTCATACTTGTGTGTCTATATGTAGATGATATGTTGATTTTGAGTAATGACATGAAAGGAATAATGGAAACGAAGAGGTTTCTGTCTTCTAACATTAAAATGAAAGACCTTGGAGAGGTGGATAACATTCTAGGTATTAAAGTTAGAAGGAAAAGTGGGGGTTTTGTGTTAAGTTAAACCCACTATGTTGAGAAAGTGCTCGAAAAATTCAGTCATCTCAAAATCAAAGAGGCACATACACCATTTGGTCAAAACATGAAGTTTGAAAAGAATGAAGGAAGAGCGGTGGCTCAATTGGAATATGCAAGTGCAATAGGTAGCCTAATGTACGCCGCTCATTGCACAAGAGTGGATAATGCATATGTGGTTAGTAAACTTAGTAGGTTTACTAACAATTCTAGTGTCAAGCATTGGAAGGCTATTGAGAGAATACTTTGTTATCTTAAGGGTACCAAAGATTATATTCTTCACTACACAAAATTTCCAAAGATACTTGAAGGATATTCCGATGCTAATTGGATATCCGGAATTGGAGATAATCTCTCCACCACCGGTTGGGTGTTTACTCTTGGAGGATGTGCAATCTCATGGGGCTCCAAGAAGCAAACAAGTATATCACACTCAACCATGGAAGCGGTGTTTATAGATTAATCGGAAACTGGCAAAGAGGTCAAGTGGCTTAGGAATCTCATGATAGATATTCCTTTAACAATGGATATGGTGTCAATAATTTCCTCTTCTGTAGACGCACCGGAATATGATCCGGGATGGGAAGAGAAAGACTTTTTTCTCCGGCTCTCGTAAAGCCAAAGATGCCTTTCAATACATTGTAATAGCCAATATGTATTTGCTAGAGCATATAATAGTGTGTATAATAGAAAGTCTAGACACATTAGTCTAAGACATGAATATGTGAGACAATTGATCCAAGGTTGAATCATATCGATCTCATATGTTAAAACAAGTGAGAACTTAGCAAATCCATGTACAAAACCTCTTGTGAGAATGTTAGTAAGTTCTACTTCAAAAGAGATGGGATCGAAACTCCTAGAAGAATAGATTCACCAATGATGGAAACCCAACTCTCAACTTGTACAAATCAAGGGAAAGAGTTCAACGGGTAAGAACAAGTCATTGATAAGTGAATAGTTTCGACACTAAAATTTATGATGAGTTCCATCCGAGATGGTTAGTGTTAGTTGCTACCGAGTTAGGGTTAAGCCTAGGGCTTTTAATGAAGTTCAGTTGAGTGTAACAAGCATTTATTAAGGTAGCAAAGATGTTGTAAGAACTTCACTTGTGTGGACTTAGAGGTGGTGCCGCCTCTCATGGGAGTTGGAGTTTCTCCCCGGAAAGTCCATGAAGAGATGAGCACATGGCCATGATAGTGCTAAGCGAGAAAGTGGGAAAACAAAAGATATGGTGGAGATGTGTGAGATATCACCAGTGTTATCATATGGAATACTTGGTTCAAGCTCTAAGCTACTAATGATTTCGATAATACTTTGTGGTATTTTCACTATGATAAAGTTCTAACCGAAAGGCACTTTATTTTATGCACCAAAATTTTTTAAGCTAGAGAATGTGGCATGTATTTTTACCAAGTGGTGGATTGTTATGATTGGTCAAATACAAATGATAAAGTGTTAAAATACAAGCAAGGTATAAACACTTAGTAGAATTCACATAGTGAAGATGTGAATTTGTGTTTCAAATTGTAGGCACTTAGAAAATGCAAATTTGGGTCCAAAGTGATACATAAAAGAATCTAAGGGTTCCCAAAAAGTTTGGTGGCATTTGGAGCACTTTGGACCTTTGGAAGTGTCCAAAGTCAGAGGGGGTCGCGATACGTCGCCACCTAGGAGGCAACACATCGCCTGAAAGCTAGGGTTTCACGAAATGGGTTTTGTTCATGTCACTTTGGTTCTTGTTGTTTTGTTTTCATGAGGATATTGATTTTGAAAGTTGGAATGAGGTTTTACTTTGAAATAGTGGTTGTTTATTATGGATCTGTGTTGTGGATACTCTTGTCCTTGTAAATGAATCCATGATTTTGATGGGATATATTTGTGTTATATTGTTTTGAGGTTTCGACCAAGGGATAGGGTTTTGGTCTTTGATCTACCAAAATATGATGATGGTTGTCTATTATTTAAAAAAAACATTAAAAGATTGATTGATTGTGGGCTATGAAGGTTTCGTCCTACGAAAGTTTTATAGCATGCTTGATTCATTTTTATGATTTAATTTCATTTGTAATCTTCGAAACATGATAGGTTGTTGGTAAGATTTTAAATGGGTATAAGTTCCTTTAAAAAATGTTAATTTGATTTTGTGAGTAAAGGGGTTAGGTTCTTGATGTTTGGATAGTTTTGCTTTTTGGAAAAAAACTTGAATGGTAGGAACATGTTAGGTGTTGTATTTAAAACGTGATTAAAAGTATATTTTTCTTTTATGTATGCTTGCTGATTTTTATTGTCTTGGGATTGTAATGTAGAGTCCCAGAATGTTTACTTAGTTAGCTAGTTAGTAGTAGATGTATTATTTTAGATTTCGTGGATTTTGGTTCAAACCGGGACTTAGTTGGAAACTCCTAGCAATAGTTATGGATTTTATAAGTTTAACCTATAGTTTAAGAATATTAATTATAACATAAGATTTGATTAATATTGCAGGTCATAAATATGATTGTTTACCGAGTTTTTCGGAAACGAATACAAACAGAATAATAAAAAGATAAGAACTGTAGAAGTGCTAAAATGTAACTAAACAAACAGTGTTTTTACGTGGTTCAGGCGTTAACAAGCCCTAGTCCACGAGTCGATGTTATTATACTTGGAAAAGGTTACAGTAAGATGGCTGGTGTACAAGAACTTCACACACTCACAGTGTTTCTCTCGGGTTCTCTTGAAGAAGATGAAGCTAGAGAGATTTTAGTAGAGTTTTTGCTATGTGATCTGTTGGCCGTCCCCCCTCTTGTAAAAATGAAGGGGCCTTTATAGCTAGGGTTTCGGATTAGGGTTTTTCTCTACGTACATGAGTCTTAATTACACCAGCCATAAATAGGGGATACAATTACTGTAGTAGCACGGCTACAAGACTCTATGTGGGTATATTTACGTGAAAGTATGGGGAACACACAAAGTCAGCCGTCTTTTCCAAGTTGTCAGTGGAACAGTAGGCGAAAAGGTACCCTTAGGCGTGCTGGGATGTGTGCGGCTTTGACCTGACGGGCGTGTCAGGCGGGATCCTGTGTCAGGCGGATATCATTCCAAATATGCCTCCTTCAAGACTCGACCGTTTGGTTTTGTTCCGTGCGAGGCACGGAACTGTTTCCGCGGAGACCACTCGAAGAGCTTCTCCTGGAAGGGGCTTCCCCGAAGGATACCCCTTCGGGAGTCCGGGAGAGTTGACGAGTTTCCGTGTTGTGTTTGCTTGGAAGAGTAATCCGGACACTAAACAGGAGGGGCGAAGCCTTTCTGTCCATCCGCGAGCTCTGGTCACCTACCGTGAAAGACATCGATAATTCTGCTTCCCCGAGGACATCAATCTAAACGCTATCCGGAAATCTGGATAACAATGATATTTATTATAATCTAAGGTTTAGATAGAGCCAATAGGATTATGACACTTGTCATAAGCATGATTATTAAGGAATTAGTATTTTAATGATAAAATAAGGAAATATAAGCTTTAGTCTTCACCAGAAACTGTTAGGGTCATAGTTTGACTCAGTCAAAGCAGTTATCCAACCTTAATTATGCTGAAAAGGTGCAATTATGTGTTTAAAATATTCACGTATGTCGATATATCGCAGCTGGGAGCCGATATATCGTCTGACGAAGAATATGGAAAACACGTTGACGTTGCACGATCATACAAACGGAGGCTGGGGATTAGGGCAGAGCTGATATATCGTAGTTATTATTTTTTTAAAATTTTAAAATCAAGCCTTGACTCCTTAGACCTCCCTCTGAATAGTTTTAACCAAGTCTTCAGCTTCTGATTGACGAATATTCAATTATTTTCAATTTTATTCATTATTTTTATTCAAAGCCAAAAAGAAGATATTTATTCCTAGAACTCTATAAATAGGACTTAGTACCCAGCCCTTCCTCTCATTCTTCAAGCTGTGATCAGATACTCCAAGGTGCTAGTGAGATCTAGAGTGATAAACACTTGGGTTGGGAAAAAGCTTTGCCATTCTTAAACTTTATAAAATACTTGGGAAGTGAGGATTAGTGTATTTCGGTATTGAAGTTAGACCAATCCATAAGGTTAACTAAGGTATTTTTATTCTCTAAGTCAAGTTCTTTAAACTACTTTAGTTTTTCTTTAGTTCCTTTTATTTAGATCCTAACTTTTGATATTGGTTTTTTACTAGGTTTTTGAAACTTAAAGATCTTCCTTGGTAAGTTTTTCTTTGAAGGTTTAGTTTCCACAATTATTCTTTACCCTTTAGAAATACTCACCATTTTTATTGTTGGTTTTAGGAGTGTTCCAAGTCCCGCATTTGTTCTCAAAAATCCCAGTTTTGGTAAGGAAAATAGGATAGTTTTTATATGCTTGTATGTTATGATTATGCTATAATATCTTATGTTATGATATGTTATAGTATATTTTTTTTGGGGCTTATAGTTGCTTAAATAGAAAACTCCAACATTTTTATGTTCTTAGGGCTTATAGTTGCTTAGTTAGCAAACCTCATTGTATTTTGAGGCTTATAGTTGCTTAGCTAGCAAACCCCAATATTCACCATGTACACGGATTATAGTTAAGATATATGTTTTATAGTGTATGTTTTGTTATGATCTTATATTTACGTTTGATGTTATATATATATATATATATGTTGGAAGATTTTCCTTGCTGGGCATTAGGCTCATTCCTTTTTCTTTTAGTGTGATGCAGGAAAATAGATACAAAGGCAGAAGGATTCTTGGAAGCTTGGTGTGTGTGTTGAGGTGAATGGAGTGGATGGGCTGCGTGTCGATTCGAGGACGATGTTATTTTCTTTAGTCTCTTTAAATTACGTTTTTATGAATTTTCCACATTTAGCTTTGTAAACAATTTCATTTAAAGTTATGTTTTATTTTAAAACAATGAGCTCATTTATGTATTACAAATATTACTTTAAAGTTTTCAATAAAGTTATGAATTTTTCTCATGTATGTTCTCTTCAAAGTAGTAGTTAGGTCTAGTAGGGTTAATGCTCTAAGTCTTAGAAATAGTTGGGTAATTGCAGTTGGTATTAGAGCAACGGTCCATTTACATGAAATTCTCCTTGATACACACGCTCAAGCTCCGAATCTAACCGCCAATGTAAGTATTTATGTATTAGTTATTATGTTTATGTGTTTTAGCTAACAGTTTAGTCTTATGTTTTCAGTTAGAGATGTGGATGGAGTTTTATCATATAACGATATCCAAGCCATTAAGGCTTTAAAAAGGATTAGGGAACCAAGAAATACAGTAGGAATATTGGAAAGAATCACTCGGAGATTTATTTTATTCCATAATCAAATAGTTCATCTCCAAACAACTAAGCAAATAATGATGAGAGCTACGAAGCAATATATTTTAGTAATTAGGCTTTTTAGAGATTTTCCTTTTGTAATTGCTACTTTGGAAGAAATATGGAAGCCAATAGATGTTGAAGATGAAATACCACTAGCTATGAGATATTATTTTCTCATAATTAGGTTTACCTCTAAGATGGAATTCCAATTCACACAAGAACAAAAGAATATAATTTTTATGAATCTTCCAAGAGGAATTTTTGAGGCTCACGAAAATGATGACTATGAAGAAATAGATGACAATATGTTAGATGAAGGATCTGATGTAGAAGATCCCGATTTTTAGAATAGATTAGTTTCTTTATTTATTTTATTTATTATTTTTCCTTTATGATTGTACTTAGTGAAAACTGTTTTTTCCAAATTAATATCATTGTTATTTTGATGACATGTATGAGTTTGATTTTATTTTACAATCATAATAAATAATAAATTTAATAAATAATGACTAAGTTCGGTGAGGGTGGATACAAATCAATGAACCAGGCTTCTATATTGAGAGTTAGGGGGCCATAGTAGTGGGAACGATTTTACTGATCCCAGCCCTCCCTCAGTATGGTTAACTTTGGAACAACGATGAGATTCGAGCCTGAGAATTAAGTCATATAGGATAATTAGAAACACATTTAGAAAATAATAAAGATGGCTTATTTTTCTAAGTTTAGAAACACACCCTAATTATAAAGAAGGCTTATATAATTTTTCATTAGAAGTCATAATTAATAAATCAGAGTTATGTTTGCTTAGATTAAGATTTTGTTTTAGAGCCTATTAAGGTAAGTTCTTACATGTTTCTCTCAACTGTTAGAACTCTGCTGAAGATGTTGCCCAGAAGATCTGCTTGCAACAATGGCAATGCCTCCAACGTCGATCCTGAGACGAATGAAGCCCATCTGGTTCGAAGAAGGGGAAGGCATGCAACTAATGCTACTGTTAATGAAGGTGCGCCACCGTCGCGGGTCGACAACGCTGCAGAAATTGCCAGGCTACGGCAGCAAGTTGAGCATTTACTGCAACAACAATGACAACAGGCTCAGTGTCAGCCTCAGCCGCAACAACATCCTCAATAAATGGCTCAAGCACCCTATCAAGTAGGTCCTTATGGGGGATGGCCAATGGCGAACTATGTGCCATACCCAGCTCAACATGTGGAGCCTATCTATGAGCGGTTTCAAAAGCAACACGCTCCAAACTTTGAAGGGACAACCAACCCCTCCGAGGCAGAAGAATGGCTCAGAAATGTAGAGCCGGTCCTTCTACACATGAATCTCGACAACGCGGGCCGCATATCCTACATTTCATCTCTTCTTAACAAGGATGCTAGAATATGGTGGGTCTTAGTTCAGCAGACACACGATGTCGCCACCATGACATGGACCACATTTGTGGAGCTGTTCCACAAAAAAGACTACAACTCAGTTGTCATCGCTTCAAGGGTCGAGGAGTTCGCTAGTCTGAAGCAGGGCAACTTGACGGTAGCAGAGTATGCTCGGAAATTCGACCGATTACCAAGTTTGCACCAGAGATGGTTCCAGCTGATTTTCTAAGGGTGACCAAGTTCGTTAGAGGACTTAGACCAAAGATTAAGCTATGGGTTAAGCTAGCAAACCCGGGAAATACTACGTATGCCGATGTTATAGAAACGACAATAGAAGTGGAAAGGCTTCACGCGGATGTTAGTAAAGAGGAGGCCAGTAAGCCTGAGCCTAAACAGTCAAATTAACCTCAGAATGGTCGAAACAACCACAACAACAACAACCAACAGTCCAACAATAGTAATGGTCAGAAAAGAAGGCATCCTGACAACAAGCAGTCCAACAACGATAAAAGGCATGGATAAACAATGGAGGCAATAGGCCAGGTTATGTAGAATACCTGCAATGTGCTAAATGTTGTAATGCCCCGAAATCTCCGATGTGGTTTAATGGTGGGAATAGTAGGCCAGGAGGGCCATACTTGTTAAATTATGCCATTAATTGATAAAATGCATGCATGTGGGTCCACATTTTTAATTATAGGGGTGTGATGATAATTTGGCCCGTTGAGGGTATACTTGTATAATTGTATGTATGTATATGATATGTTGTTGAGACCACATTATAATGTGGGTTTGTTCGAGCTATTCGACATGAGACGATCTTAGATTATTGATTAGCGGTCTAGTCATAACAGGTTTAAGTCCGAGGCTCAGTGTAACGCCCTGGTTACCCCAGAACAGTTACGGTGAATGGTGAACCAGAAATTTGACCCATTGCCTGAGTCCTTTGCTTAAAAACGTGTTCTAAGTGTTATTAACAGGTTAAGGTGAAAACCAATAAAAAGGAAAGGATATGTTTTATTTAATACATAAAATTGTTCATGGGCCCACAAGAACATTTACAAGTTATTTACAACTCAAAAAGGTCATTACAATTCCAAAGTTTCAAACCCCACCGACCAAAGAGGCAAAAATAAGGTAAACCCCCTAGTTCCTCTGAGAACTCCTTGGCTGTGGTGGTCAAGCGGCCGCATATGTACACATCACCACCTAAGCTCTCCACTCAAGGATGGGTGAGCTTTTCTTTCCCTTTACCTGCACCACATAGCACCCATGAGCCAAAGCCCAGCAAGAAACATAGCATTATATGTAAACATCATCAAATGATTATCATTATAATCACACAGAGCTCATAGCTTTCAAACAAATGAGTGAATATCACTTGAGGTTCTGGTAAACCATAGTGAGTGACTAACAAACAGGTCACTAATTCAAATGGAAGAGTGGTTGCTAGGTAAGCCACTAGCCTTCAACAGGTTATGGTAAACCATACTGAGTGACGGACAAGCAAGTCACTAATTCAAATGGAAGAGTGGCTGCTGGGTAAGCCACTAGCCTTCAAGCGCTTATAATATTCATCAAACTTAAGGTCGGTCCGGCATTAATGCTCTTTGAGTCATTCAATGCAGAAAGTCGATTAGATCTAATATTTATTGGCTTGCGTTGAACACGCTAAGACCGTCCTGACTAATGAGTCAGCGCAATGTGACCAGTGCCCAGTACCACTGCCGAACCTGACTAATGAGTCATAGCTTCACAGTTGATACTAGCACCTTTGCCAAATCTGACTAATGAGTCAGTACCATGCACAAGTGAGCAACATTTGCTAAGTATTCCACAATCGATTCATGTCCACATTCATGCAACCAACATGCCTCATAATTAACCATACATGTCACATTTGGGGTGCAGTTTTCTTACCTCTGGTTCGAGCTAGAATGAATAAAAGAACAACCCTTGAGAACGATCAACCTTTTGGTCCTTTAGCGGTTACCTGGTCATAACCAATTATGGGATTCCATCAATAAAATGAATAACAAAGGGTTCCCAAACCAAAACCTAGCCTCTGAGACATCAAACACTACTAAACCGGGTAATAGGATCGACCCCGAGGCCTAAGGCTTGAATCCCCAAGCTAAAAATCCATTTCTGGCCAAAAATGCCCTATGGGCTGTGGCCCTCCCTAGCTGCATCGCGGCTCGCCCCTCAAACAGAGGTGGCCTTTCCCTGTCAAGCATCGTGGGCCGCGGCTCACCATTGCCATGTCGCGGCTCATTACGCAAATCAGCAAAAACCAGAATTTCTCCCCTGCGTTCTTCCTTGAAACCAACCCTTCAAACCAATCCCAAACATCAACCTAACACCTAATTCAACCCCTAAACTTCATCTACAACTCACCCTCATCAAAACCTAAGTTAAACATCAACCTAGCTTCCATTAATTCCAACTATCCACCAAAGAATTACAAGCTGAAAACTTAAACCAAAACAGAGTAAAACCAGAAAGTTAATGGCTGAAACTCACCTCAAACTTGAAATTAAACCCCCTTCAATGGATGAACCAACCCTATGAACTCAGCTCCTTGATTTCCTAGCTTGATTCCTCACTTTGAGCTCAAAAACTCCAAAGGGAAAATGAGAGAAAATGATGTACGGGAAGGAGAAAAACCTTGCTCTGTTTTGTTCTGTTTTCTACAGCCAACTAAAGCTTCATATAAATCCAAACCAAATGACCTAAATGCCCCTAGGTCATTTAAGGTTTCTAAAGTCATCCCAAGGGTAAAATCGGTATTTTCCACCTTTCTCGTTAATCATAATTAACGCTCTCCAATTCCCACTAATCTCGATAATTTCAAACACCAATAATTCATATCCTGTTACCCTATATTTCCCGGTAACACTCTAATCATCAAAATCACCCCGAGACTCCTCCCGAGCCTCGAACTTAAACTTGTTATGACCAGACCACTAATTAACATACCATGGTCGTCTCATGCCAAATGACTCGAACAAACCCACATTATAATGTGGTCTCAACATATATCACCGACATGCATACAAATGTACAATTTACCCTCAACGGCCAAATTACCATCACACCCCTGTAATTAGAAATATGGACTCACATGCATGCATTTCACATCATATTATAATATAATCCACATATACATGCATTTTATCAATTAATGGCATAATTAAACAAGTATGGCCCTCCCGGCCTACTATTCCCGCCATTAAACCATAACGGAGAATTCGGGGCATTACACTCGGGATGAGTCTCAGGGTGATTTTAATGGTTAGAGCGTTACCGGGAGTTAAAGGGTAACGGGATATGAATTATTGGTGTTTGGGGTTATCGAGAATAGTGGGAATTGGAGAGCGTTAATTATGATTAATGAGATAGGTTGGAAATGACAATTTTTCCCTTGGGAGCCTTTAGAAATATTTAATTGACCTAGGGGTATAATGGTCTTTTTACCCCTAGGATAGATATAAACTGAGTTAAGCTGTAGAATTGAAGAGAAAACAGAGTGTGATCAAGAGCTTACCCGTACCTTCCTCCTGCTTCATCTCCTTTGTGATTTTTGAGCTCTTGTTGAGGATTCTAGCTTGGGAAGTAGGCCTTGGGAGTTTGGGAGAGTGTTCTACCACTAAAGAGCATCACAACCTGAATTTAAGGTAAGTTTCTAGGCATTAGTTTCCATGTATGCTCTGTTTTGATGTTTAGTTTCAGCTCATGATTTTGTTGTGGATAGTTGGAATTGATGGAAGTTTTGGTTGGGATTTAACTTGGGTTTTGATGAGGGAGTGTTATAGATCAATTCTAGGGGTTGTATTGGAGGTTTGAGTGGTGTTTGAGCTTGGTTTGAAAGGTTGGTTCCAAGGAAAAATGCACGGGAAGAAAAACCAAAAACCAGAGTATTGGCTGAACTGGGGCCAAAGGGCTGCGGCGCTTGGGGAAGGGCCGCGGTGCTTGAGGTAGAGGCGTGAGGGGATTGTTCTATTTTTGGGAAGGGCTGCGGCTCTCGGGGAAGGGCTGCGGTGCTCGAAAGTCATTTTGGCCAAACATGTGTTTTTGACCTAGGGATGCAAACCTTAGGCCTCGTGATCGATCCTACTACCCGGTTTAGTGGGATTCGATGCCCCAGAGGCTAGGTCTTGGTCCGGAAACATTTTATTACTAAATTTATTGATGGAATCCCATAATTGGATATGATCAGGTGACCGCTAAAGGACTAAAAGCTAGACCGTTCTCAAGGGTCGTTCTTTTATTCATTCTAGCTCGAATCAGAGGTAAGAAAACTGCACCCCATATGTGACATGCATGATTACTCTTGAGGCATGTTGATTGTGTAAATGTGGACATGGATTGGTTATTGAATGCTTATAAAATCTTGCTCACTTGTGCATGGTACTGACTCATTAGTCAGATTTGGCAAAGGTGTCGGTATCAGCTGTGAAGCTGTGACTCATTAGTCAGGTTCGACAGTGGTACTGGGCACTGGTCACATAGTGCTGACTCATAAGTCAAGACGGCTTTAGCGTGTTCAACGCAAGCCAATAAAGATTAGATCTAATCAATATCTGCATTGGATGACTCAAAGAGCATCAATGCCAGACCGACCTCAAGTTCGATGAATACTATAAGCGCTTGTGTGACTTACCCATCAGTCACTCATTTGTTAACTTAAAGACTTACCTATCAGTCTCTCATCTTTTTAAGACTAGTGGCTGACCTAGCAGCCACTCTTCTGTTTAAATTAGTGACTTGCTTGTCAGTCACTGAGTATGGTTTTCTAGAACCTAAAGTGATATTCACTCATATGTTTAAGAGCTATAAGCTCTGTGTGATTATAATGATAATCATTTGATAATGTTTACATATAATACTGTGTTTTCTTGCTGGGCTTTGGCTCATGGGTGCTATGTGGTGCAGGTAAAGGGAAAGAAAAGCTCACCCAGCCTTGAGTGGAGAGCTTAGGTGGTGATGTGTACATATGCAGCCGCTTGACCACCACGGCCAAGGAGTTCTCAGAGGAACTAGGGGGTTTACCCTATTTTTGCCGCTTAGGTCGGCAGGTTTGTAATTTTGAAATAGTAATGACCATTTTGAGTTGTAAATAACTTGTAAATGTTCTTGTGGGCCCATGAACAGTTTTATGTATTAAATAAAACATTTCCTTTCCTTTTTTTCATTTTTCACCTTAGCTTGTTAATAACACTTAGAACACATTTTTAACCAAAGGACTCGAGTAGCGAGTTAAATTTCCGGTTCACCGTTCACCGTAACGGTTCTTGGGTAACCAGGGCATTACAAATGCCAAAAGAAACATCCGGGTGATTTCCGTGCAAACACTAAGGGATTCTACACCTGTGGTCAGGAAGGTCACCGGAAGAAAGAATGTCCCCAGCTCAAGCCAGAGGGGAAAAGAGACGACAAGATGGTTCCTGCCAGGGTATTTGCTTTAACCCAAGGAGAAGCGGATGCTAGCAATAAAGTAGTTACTGGTCAGGTTTCTATCCTCCATGATATATGTTATGTATTATTTTATTTGGGAGCCACTCATTTGTATATCTCATTAGAAACAATAGAGAAATTAAGCAAACCTTGTGAAAAATTTAGAACTAGGTTTGTGACCGAGTTGCCTTCGGGCAAAGTAGTCCTATCATCACGGATAGTGCGAGGAGTACCGATCAAGATAGAGGACATAGAACTAGAAGGAGACCTGATAGAATTGGAGATTAAAGACTTCGACGTGATACTTGGAATGGATTGGCTAGCAAGGCATGGCGTAACCATCGACTGCAAACGTAAGCAAATGATGTTCGAAACTCCTGACGGTCAGAAACTATGCTCTATGGGAAAGGTTGCAGGTCTATGTACACTGCTTATTTCGTCACTTAAAGCTCAAAGGATGATAGAAAAAGGATGTCAAGCATTTCTAGCTAGCATCACAGATGTGGTAAAAGAAACACCGCTAAAAGTTGGAGACGTTCATATCGTAAAGGAATTTCCAAAAGTATTTCCTGACGACTTACCAGGATTGCCGCCGACTTGGGAAATTGACTTCACAATCGAACTAGTATCGGGCACCGAGCCTATCTCCAAGGAACCATATCGGATTACACCTACCAAACTCAAGGAGTTAAAGACGCAACTACAAGAACTCTTAGACTTGGGTTTCATTAGACCGAGCCATTCGCCATGGGGAGCACCGATTCTGTTTGTGAAGAAGAAGGACGGGAGTATGCGGATGTGCATAGATTACCGCGAGCTGAATAAGGTGACGATTAAGAACAAGTACCCATTACTGTAGATTGATGACTTGTTTGATTAATTCCAAGGAGCGGTCGTGTTCTCAAAGATTGATTTACGGTTCGGGTATCATCAGCTCAAGGTACGTGAAGAGGATGTTCCCAAGACAGCTTTTAGAACCCGTTATGGGCATTATGAGTTTCTAGTCATGTCTTTCGGTCTTACCAATGCTTCAGCCGCGTTTATGGATTTAATGAATAAGGTCTTTAAGGACTACTTGGATAAATTCGTTGTAGTGTTCATTGACGATATCTTGGTGTACTCAAAGGACGAATTCGAGCACGAGAAACATTTAAGGTTGATCTTGTTACGAATAAAGGAGCATCAACTTTACGCAAAATTCAAGAAGTGCGAATTTTTGCTTTCACATGTAGCATTTCTCGGCCACATAGTATCCAAGGACGGAATTGTTGTAGACCCATCTAAAGTAGAGGCTGTGAAGGATTGGCCAATACCAAAGAATGCGTCTGAAGTAAGAAGTTTTCTGGGATTAGCAGGTTATTATTGGAGGTTTGTAGAGGGTTTTTCTAAGATAGCCACTCCACTTACCAACCTGACACGGAAGCAGCAAAGGTTCAAATGGGCAAATAAGTGTGAAGAGAGTTTCCAGTTTCTTAAGGATAGGTTATGCTCAGCACTAGTACTTTGTGTACCGACACCCAATGACAAGTTTGTAGTCTATTGCGATGTGTCGAAGCAAGGATTGGGTTGTCTGCTGAAGCAGAATGACAAGGTGATAGCCTACGCCTCAAGGCAGTTGAAGGATTATGAGCAACACTATCCAACACATGATATGGAGTTCACAGTGGTGTTCTTTGCATTAAAAATCTGGCGCCATTATCTTTATGGAGAAGGGTGTGAGATTTGTACGGACCATAAAAGCCTAAAGTACTTCCTCACGCAAAAGGAGCTTAACATGAGGCAGCGCAGGTGGTTAAACTAGTAAAAGATTATGACTGCGAAATTTTATACCACCCGGGAAAGGTAAACGTAGTTGTTGATGCGCTAAGTAGGAAGAATTATGGAAGTCTAGCAGCGTTAGCTAGAATAGAAAAGTCGCTACAGCAGGAGCTTATCAATGCTGGAATAGAAGTAGTCATTGGAAAACTGGCTAACTTGTCCATTCAGTTAGTCTGTTAGAAGATATACAGATTGGGCAAGTGCATAATGACACGTTAGTAACACATATGGATGCAGTTAGAGAAGGGAAGGCCATGGATTTCTCAATATCAAGTCAGGGGTTATTAAGATATAAGGATCGGGTACGAATAAGCAACACGACTCGGCTTGGGTAGTAATAGATAGATTAACCAAGTCAGTTCATTTTCTGCCTGTCAAGACTTCATATACAGCAGAACAATACGCAGATATTTATGTTCAAGAGATAGTAAGACTGCATGGAATCCCTAAGACATTAGTGTCCTATAGAGGATCGGTGTTTACATCAAGATTTTGGGGAAGCTTGCAGCAAGCCATGGGTACCAAGTTAAGTCTTAGCAAAACATTTCATCCATAGACAGATGGTCAGTTCGAGCGTACCATACAAATTTTAGAAGATATGTTGCGCGCTTGTGTACTTGATTTTGGAGGATCATGGAATAAGTACTTGCCACTGATAGAATTCTCCTACAACAATAGTTACCAGTCAACGATTGGGATGGCACCCTATGAATTGCTTTATGGAAGGAGGTGTCGATCGCCGTTACATTGGGATGAGGTAAAAGAAAGGAAACTACTTGGACCTGAAGCTGTTAGAGAGGCTCAGGATGCAGTAACGCTGATTAGAAAGCGTATGCTCACTGCTCAAAGTCGACAGAAAAGTTATGCAGATGCCAAGTGGCATGATGTGGAATTCAAAGTCAGAGATCAAGTCTTCTTAAGAATATCTCCTATGAAGGGTGTGAAGTGGTTCAGGAAGAAAGGCAAGCTTAGTCCCAGGTTTATAGGTCCTTTTGAGTTATTGGACAAAGTGGGGGCAGTTGCATATAAATTAGCCCTACCGCCAGATCTAGCAGATAGTCACAATGTGGTCCACATCTCGATGATAAATAGATATGTGCCAGACCCATCTCACGTCCTCAAGTATGATATGATGGCACTCCAGAAAGACTTGAGTTACGAGGAATAGCCGATTAGCATCCTAGATAGAGGGATGAAGGAATTACGGTCTAAGAGTATTCTGATAGTCAAAGTCCTATGGAGAAATAGTTCTGAACGGGAGGCAACGTGGTAGTTGGAGGAGGACATGCAAGCTCGGTATCCGGAATTGTTTGGTAAGTAAATTTCGGGGACGAAATTCTTTGTAGTAGGGGAGAATTGTAGAGTCCCAGAATGTTTACTTAGTTAGCTAATTAGTAGTAGTTGTAGTACTTTTGTAATGACCCAACTATTTCTAAGACCTTGGACCATTAGATCTACTATACATAGCTACTATTTTGGGAAAGATACATAAGAAATAATATAAATAACTTTATTAAATCTTGAAATATTGTATCAAATACATAATAATAGAAAATATGGCATGGGTACCTATTGTTTAAAACATAAAACATAATTTTAAACTAAAGAAAATTGTTTACAAAACTAAATGCGGAAAAAACATGATTTAAAAGACTAAAAATTAATAACTTCATCCTCGAACGACACGCAGTCCACACATTCCAATCATCCTCAACACACAAGCCAAGCTACCAAGAATCCTTCCGCCTTCCATATTCATTTTCCTGCATCACACTAAAAATAAAGGAATGAGCCTAATGCCCAACAAGGAAAACCTACTAAAAACATACATCATATATCATAAGCATAAAACTATATCATAAACATAAACTATAAAACATATGACTATAAAAACATATACCATATATCATAAGCATACACTATAAAACATATACCATATAGGACTACAATATTAATGGCCATTAACTCATTAACATGGCATGCAATAAACCATCTAGGTCCTCTGTCTAATATCTGAGGTAGGTTAGATCACATGGTAGTATATGATAACCCATCTAGGTCCCCTGTCTAATATCTGAGGTAGGGTCAACCATAACTCTAAACCATGAAAATGATAAACTAATCTTGGGGGTTGCTATCTAAGCAAGTCATATGCCCAAGCGACTAAAACCATAATCTTGGAGCTTGTTATCTAAACAAGTCTTATGCCCAAGGACTACAAAACATATTATACATATACATATTATAGCATAAACATATCATAACATAAACTTATCATAACATAAACATAACATATCATACAAACATACAAGATCTATCCTATTTTTCTTACCAAAAACCGGGATATGAGAACAAGATCGGTACCTTGGAACACTCCTAAAAACCATAATAGAGAGGTGAGCATACTAAGGAAAAGAGATGAAAAGAATGAACTACACCATCGAAAAGATACTTACCAACAAGAACCTTAAGTTCAAGAACATAGATGCCTAACCAAGAATAGAAAAGACTGAGTTAGGATTTGAGTAAAGAAGAACTATAAGAATCAATACAGAAAGGAACTAGAATTAGGAATACCTTGAATGCTTCTATGACTGAACTATACCTCGAAATCGAAATACACTATAACCTTACTTCCCAAGTGTTTATTAAGCTTATAATGATTAAGCTTATAACTCCAACCCAAGTGTTTATCACTCTACAGTCTCACTAGCACCTGGAAGGCTCTGATCAATGCTTGAAGAATGAATGAAAAGGCTTGGTGCTAGGTCCTATTTATAGAGTTCTAGGAATAAAAATCTTCTTTTTGGCTTTGAATAAAAATAATGAATTTAATTGAAAATATTTTAATATTCTTCAGCCAAAGGCTTAGGACTTGGTCAAATTGTTCAGAGAGAGGTTTAAGGAGTCAAAGCTTGATTTTTAAAACAAAAATAATAAAAACAAATAGAATCCTAACTTCTAACTCCCTAAATTTCGTAACTCTAAACTCACCTGCAGTAAAATCAATATATCTGAAGCTGTAAGACTCTGATTTAGACTCTCTTTATACCGTTAGAAATAAAATTCAATTATCTACAACTTTCTAGAAATACTATTTTTCGAAATTCATAACATAACTGGATAAAAAATAGGTTGGAAGTTGCAGTACCCTAAAGTTAAGAAAATTTTATTTACAACCTAATCCACAAATAAATAAAATTGTGACAAATATCATGCTCCTAACAGATTTTGGTGAAGACTAAGTCTTATATTTCCTTTATTTTATCATTAAAATAATAATTCCTTAATAATCATGCATATGAAAAATGTCATAATCCTATTGGCTCTATCTAAACCTTAGGAATAACCATGCTCATGACAAGTGTCATATTCTTATTGGCATATCTAAACTTTAGGTTATAATAATTGTCATATTAATAACCAGCAATATTAATCAAACCTCATGTTATTATTAATATTCATAAACTATAGGCTAAACTTATAAAATCTACAAGTGTTACTACGAGTGTCCAACTAAGTCCCGGCTTGAACCAAAATCCACAGTCATAAACATACTATAACTACTACTAGCTATTACTATTACTACTACTATCTAACTAGTTAAGTAAAGTTCTTGGACTCTACAATTCTCCCCTACTAAAAAGAATTTCGTCCTCGAAATTTACTTACCAACTAATTTCGGATACTGGCCTCGCATGTCTTCCTCCATCTCTCACGTTGCTTCCTGTTCAGAACTATTGCTCCATAGGACTTTGACTATCGGAATACTCTTGGACCGTAACTTCTTCATCCCACTATCTAGGATGCTAACCGGTCGTTCCTCGTAACTAAAGTCTTTCTGGAGTGCTATCTTATTGTACTTGAGGACGTGAGATGGGTTTGACACATACTTGCGTAGCATTGAGATGTGGAACACGTTGTGACTATTTGCTAGGGCTGGCGGTAGGACTAATGTATACACAACTGCTCCCACTTTGTCCAATATCTCAAAAGGACCTATAAATTGGGGACTAAGTTTTTCTTTCTTCCTAAACTGCTTCATACCTTTCATAGGAGATATCCTTAAGAAGACTTGATCTCCAACTTTCAATTCCACATCACGCTCTTGGCATCTGCATAACTTTTCTAATGGCTTTGAGCAACAACCATACGCTGTCTAATTAGCACTACTGCTTCTTGAGCTTTTCTAACAACTTTGGGACCGAGAAGCTACCTTTCTCCTACCTCGTCCCAGTGTAGCGGTGATCGATATCTTCTTCCATAAAGTAACTCATAAGATGCCATCCCAATCGTTGACTGGTAGCTATTGTTGTAAGAGAACTCTATCAGCGGCAAGTACTTATTCCATGATCCTCCGAAATCAAGTACACAAGCGCGAAGCATATCCTCTAAAATCTGAATCGTACGCTCAGACTGCGCGTCTGTCTGAGGATGAAAAGTTGTACTAAGACTTAACTTAGTACCCATAGCTTGATGTAGACTTCCCCAAAATCTCAATGTAAACACCGATCCTCTATCCGACACTATTGTCTTGGGGATTCCATGCAACCATACTATCTCTTGGACATAGTTGTCTACATATTGGTCTACCACGTATGAAGTCTTAACAGGCAGGAAATGAGCTGACTTGGTTAGTCTATCTATTACTACCCAAGAGGAATCATGCTGCTTGTTCGTTCGTGGCAATCCTATCACGAAATCCATAGCTATATCGTCCCATTTCCATTCTGGTACACTAAGCGGTTGCAATAAACCTGCAGGTCGCTGATGTTCTGCTTTCACTTGCTGGTGTACTAGACACTTAGACACAAATTCTGCTATGTCCTTCTTCATCCCTTGCCACCAATATAACACTTTAAGGTCGTGAGTCGTCTTGGTCGACCCTGGGTGAACTAAGTATGGTGTATTGTGCACTTCTTCTAAAATCGTCATCTTAATCCCTTGATCGCTTGGCACACATAGTCGATCCTTATATTTTAATAATCCTTGACTTGATATTGAGAAATCTGTGGCCTTGCCTTCTCTGACTGCATCCATTTATGCCGCTAGTGTGTCGTCATGCTCTTTCCCAATCCGTATATCTTATAGCAGATTTGACTGGATAGACAAATTAGCCAGCTTACCGACAACTATTTCTATTCCAGCACTAATCAGCTCCTGTTGTAGCGGCTTTCCCATTCTGGCTAGTGTTGCTAAACTTCCATAACTTTTCCTACTTAGCGCATCGACAACTACATTTGCCTTTCCTGGGTGGTATAAGATTTCGCAGTCGTAATCCTTCACTAGCTCTAACCACCTGCGCTGCCTCATGTTGAGCTCCTTGTGAGTGAAGAAGTACTTTAAACTTTTGTGGTCCGTATAAATCTCGCACCGTTCTCCGTAAAGATAATGGCGCCAGATTCTCAACGTAAAGACCACTGCTGCCAACTCCATATCATGTGTTGGATAGCGTTACTCATACTCCTTTAGTTGCCTTGAGGCATAGGCTATCACCTTTTCATTCTGCATCAGCACACAACCCAACCCTTGCTTCGACGCATCGCAGTAGACTACGAACTTATCGCTGGGTGTCGGTACACAGAATACTAGTGTTGAGCATAGCTTGTCCTTAAGCAACTAGAAGTTGTCTTCACATCTATCATTCCAGTTGAATCTTTGTTGTTTCCTGGTCAAGTTGGTGAGTTGAGTGGCTATCTTAGAAAATCCCTCTACGAACCTCCTATAATAACCTGCTAACCCTAGAAAGCTCCTTACTTCGGATGCGTTCTTTGGTCTTGGCCAATCCTTCACGGCCTCTACCTTTGATGGGTCTACAGCAATCCTGTCCTTGGAGACTATGTGGCCGAGAAATGCTACTTGTGAATGTCAAAACTCACACTTCTTGAACTTGGCGTAGAGTTGATGCTCCTTTAATCGTGACAAAATCAACCTCAAATGTTCCTCGTGCTCGACTTCGTCCTTGGAGTATACTAAGATGTCGTCGATGAACACTATGATGAATTTATTTAAGTAGTCCTTAAAGACCTTATTCATTAAATCCATAAATGCAGCTGGAGCGTTGATAAGACCAAAAGACATAACTAAAGACTCATAATGTCCATAACGATCATAATGCCCATAACAAGTTCTAAAAGTCGTCTTGGGAATATCCTCTTCCCGTATCTTGAGCTGATGATACCCGGACCGTAGATCAATCTTTGAAAACACAGTCGCTCCTCAGAGTTGATCAAACAAGTCGTCAATCTGAGGTAGCGGGTACTTATTCTTAATTGTCACCTTGTTCAGCTCATGATAATCTATACACATATGCATACTTCCATCCTTCTTCTTCACAAATAGTTACGGTGCTCCCCATAGCAAATGGCTCGGTGCCCGGTACTAGTTTGATTGTGAAGTCTATCTCCCGTGTCGGCGGCAATCTTGCTAGTTGCTAGAAAATACCTATAGGAAGTCCTTTACAATGTGGAAGTCTCCAACTTTTAGTGGTGTTTCCTTTACCACATCCGTAACGTTGGCTAAGAATGCGTGAAATCCTTTTTCTGTCATCCTCTGAGCTTTGAGAGATGAAATAAGTGGCGTATGTAATCCTAAAACTTTTCCCATATAGCATCGTTTCTGACAGTCAGGAGTCTCGAACATCACTTGCTTACGTCTGCTATCAATGGTTGCGCCATGCCTTGCTAGCCCGTCCATTCCTAATATCATGTCGAAATCTTTAATCTCCAGTTCTATCAGGTCTCCTTCTAGTTCTACGTCCCCAATCTTGATCGGTACACCTCGTACTATCCATGATGATAGGACTACTTCACCCGAAGGCAACTATGTCACAAACCTAGTTCTACAAGGTTTGTCTAATTTCTCTATCATTCCTAACGAGATATGTGAGTATATTGCTCCCAAATCAAGCGATACTAGAACATATACTATCGAGGATAGAAATCTGACCTATAACTACTTGTTACTAGCATGGGCTCCTCCCTGGGTCAAGGCAAAGACTTTGGTCTGGAACCATCGTTTAATCCCTCTTCTCCTTACTATCATTCGTTTGAATCCTTTCTACTTCTATTGCCGTTTCTAGAACATTGGCATAGGTAGTATTTCTCGGGTTTGCTAGCTTAACCCCTAATTCAATCATTGGTCTAAGTCCTCTAACGAACTTGGTCACCCTCATAAAGTCAGTTGGAACCAACTCTGGTGCAAACTTGGCTAATCTGTCGAACTTCCGAGCATATTCTACTACCGTTAAGTTTCCCTGCTTTAAACTAGTGAAATCCTTGACCCTTGTAGCGATGACTGCTGAGTTGTAATACTTCTTATGGAACAACTCCACAAATCTTGTCCATGTCATGGTGGCGACATCGTTAGTCTGCTGAACTAAGTCCCACCATATTCTAGCATCCTTCTTAAGCAGAGACGAAACGCAGGATATGCAGTCCGCGTTGCCGAGATTCATATGCGCTAGGATCGGCTCTACATTTCTAAGACATTCTTCTGCCTCAAATGGGTTTGTTGTCCCTTCAAAGTTTGGAGCGTGTTGCTTACGAAATCGCTCGTAGATTGGCTCCATGTGCTGAGCTGGGTATGGCGCATAGTTCGCCGTTGGCCATCCCCCATAAGGACCTACTAGATGAGGTACTTGAGCCATCTGCTGAGGTTATGGTTACGACTGAGGTGGAGGCTGAGTCTGTTGTTGCTGTTGCTGTAGTAATTCCTCCACTTGTTGTCGTAGTCTTGCAATTTCTACAGTGTTGTCAACCGGCGGTGGCAACACTCTTTCTTTAGCAGCATCATGGTTGCACGCCTTCCCCATCTGCGAACTGGAGGGGCTTCATAAGTTTCAGGAGCAATGCTTGAGGCATTGGCGTTGTTGCGAACAAATCTTCTGAGTGACATCTTCAACAAAGTTCTAACAGTCGAGAAAATTTTAGAACTTACCCTAATAGGCTCTAAGGAAAAACTTAATCTAAGCAAACATAACTCGGACCTATTAATTATGATTTCTTATGAAAAAATTATGTAAGCGTTCTTTATGATTAGGGTCTGTTTCTAAACTTAGAAAAATAAGCCATCTTTATAATTTACTAAGTCTGTTTCTAATCATCCTATATGACTTAATTCTAAGGCTCGAAACTCGTCATTGTTCCAAAGTTAACCATATTGAGGGAGGGCTGTGATCATTAAAATCGTTCCCACTACTATGGCCCCCTAAACTCTCAATATAGAACCTGGTCCATTGATTTGTATCCACCCTCACTGAACTTGGTCATTATTTATTAAATTTATTATTTATTATGATTGTAGAAAAAAATCAAACTCATACATATCAAAAAAAAAAACAATGATATTTATTTGGAAAAAAAAGCTTTCACTATGGACAATCATAAATGCAAAGATAATAAATAAAATAAATAACGAAAAATAAACTAATTTACAAATATTCTTAACTGAAAACATAAGGGTTAAAACGTTAACTAAACACATAATCATAACAACTATAACATAAACAACTTAGATTGGCGATTAGATTAAGAGCTTAAGCGTGTGTATCAAGGAGAACTTCATGTAAATGGACTGTTTTGCTCTAATACCCACTGTAATGACCCAACTATTTCTAAGACTTTAGACCATTAGATCTACTATACATAGCTACTATTTTGGGAAAGATACATAAGAAATAATACAACTAACTTTATTAAATCTTGAAATATTGTATCAAATACATAATAATAGAAAATATGGCATGGGTACCCATTGTTTAAAACATAAAACATAATTTTAAACTAAAGAAAATTGTTTACAAAACTAAATGCGAAAAAACATAATTTAAAAGACTAAAACTAAATAACTTCATCCTCGATCGACACGCAGTCCACACATTCCATCCATAGTCAACACACAATCCAAGCTACCAAGAATCCTTCCGCCTTCCATATTCATTTTCCTGCATCACACTAAAAACAAAGGAATGAGCCTAATGCCCAGCAAGGAAAACCTACTAAAAACATACATCATATATCATACGCATAAAACTACATCATAAACATAAACTATAAAATATATTACTATAAAAACATATACCATATATCATAAGCATACACTATAAAACATATACCATATAGGACTACAATATTAATGGCCATTAACTCATTAACATGGCATGCGATAAACCATCTAGGTCCCCTGTCTAATATCTGAGGTAGGTTAGATCACATGGTAGTATATGATAACCCATCTAGGTCCCCTGTCTAATATCTGAGGTAGGGTCAACCATAACTCTAAACCATGAAAATGTTAAACTAATCTTGGGGCTTGCTATCAAAGCAAGTCATATGCCCAAGCAACTAAAAACATAATCTTGGGGATTGTTATCTAAACAAGTCATATGCCCAAGGACTACAAAACATATTATACATATACATATTATAGCATAAACATATCATAACATAAACTTATCATAACATAAACATAACATATCATACAAACATACAAGATCTATCCTATTTTTCTTACCAAAAACCGGGATATGAGAACAAGATCGGTACCTTGGAACACTCCTAAAAACCATAATAGAGAGGTGAGCATACTAAGGAAAAGAGATGAAAAGAATGAACTACACCGTCGAAAAGATACTTACCAACAAGAACCTCAAGTTCAAGAACATAGATGCCTAACCAAGAATAGAAAAGACTGAGTTAGGATTTGAGTAAAGAAGAACTATAAGAATCAATACAGAAAGGAACTAGAATTAGGAATACCTTGAATGCTTCTATGACCGAACTATACCTCGAAATCGAAATACACTATAACCTTACTTCCCAAGTGTTTATTAAGCTTATAATGATTAAGCTTATAACTCCAACCCAAGTGTTTATCACTCTATAGTCTCACTAGCACCTGGAAGGCTCTGATCAATGCTTGAAGAAGGAATGAAAAGGCTTGGTGCTAGGTCCTATTTATAGAGTTCTAGGAATAAAAATCTTCTTTTTGGCATTTAATAAAAATAATGAATTTAATTGAAAATATTTTAATATTCTTCAGCCGAAGGCTTAGGACTTGGTCAAATTGTTCAGAGAGAGGTTTAAGGAGTCAATTCTTGATTTTTAAAACAAAAATAATAAAAACAAATAGAATCCTAACTTCTAACTCCCTAAATCTCGTAACTCTAAACTCACCTGCAGTAAAATCAATAAATCTGGAGCTGTAAGACTCTGATTTAGACTCTCTTTACACCATTAGAAATAAAATTCAATTATCTACAACTTTCTAGAAATACTATTTTTCGAAATTCATAACATAATTGGGTCAAAAATAGGTTGGAAGTTACAGTAACCTAAAGTTAAGAAAATTTTATTTACAACCTAATCCACAAATAAATAAAATTGTGACAAATATCATGCTCCTAACAGATTTTGGTGAAGACTAAGTCTTATATTTCCCTTATTTTATCATTAAAATAATAATTCCTTAATAATCATGCATATGAAAAATGTCATAATCCTATTGGCTCTATCTAAACCTTAGGAATAACCATGCTCATGACAAGTGTCATATTCTTATTGCCTCTATCTAAACTTTAGATTATAATAATTGTCATATTAATAACCAGCAATATTAATCAAACCTTATGTTATAATTAATATTCTTATACTATAGGCTAAACTTATAAAATCTACAAGTGTTACTACGAGTGTCCAACTAAGTCCCGGCGTGAACCAAAATCCACAGTCATAAACATACTATAACTGCTACTAGCTATTACTATTACTACTACTATCTAACTAGCTAAGTAAAGTTCTTGGACTCTACAATTTTAGATTTCGTGGATTTTGGTTCAAACCGAGACTTAGTTGGAAACTCCTAGCAATAATTATGGATTTTATAAGTTTAACCTATAGTTTAAGAATATTAATTATAACATAAGATTTTATTAATATTGCTGGTCATAAATATGATATTTATTATAACCTAAGGTTTAGATAGAGCCAATAGGATTATGACACTTGTCATAAGCATGATTATTAAGGAATTAGTAATTTAATGATAATATAAGGAAATATAAGCTTTAGTCTTCACCAGAAACTGTTAGGGTCGTAGTTTGACTCAATCAAAGCAGTTATCCAACCTTAATTATGATGAAAAAGTGCAATTACGGGTTTAAAATATTCACGTATGTTGATATATCGCAGCTGGGAGCCGATATATCGCCTAACGAAGAATACGGAAAACACGTTGACGTTGCACGATCGTACGAACGGAGGCTGGGGATTAGGACAGAGCCGATATATCGCCACATAGGGGCGATATATTGCCCTAAGTACTTATTATTATTTTTTAATTTTAAAATCAAGCCTTGACTCCTTAGACCTACCTTTGAATACTTTTGACTGAGTCTTCAGCCTCTGATTGACGAATATTCAATTATTTTCAATTTTATTCATTATTTTTATTCAAAGCCAAAAAGAAGATGTTTATTCCTAGAACTCTATAAATAGGACTTAGTACCCAGCCCTTCCTCTCATTCTTCATGCTGTGATCAGAGTCTCCAAGGTGCTAGTGAGACCATAGAGTGATAAACACTTGGGTTGGGAAAAAGCTTTGCCATTCTTAAGCTTTATAAAATACTTGGGAAGTGAGGATTAGTGTATTTCGGTATTGTATTTAGACCAATCCATAAGGTTAACTAAGGTATTTTTATTCTCTAAGTCCAGTTCTTTAAACTACTTTAGTTTTTCTTTAGTTCCTTTTATTCAGATCCTAACTTTTGATATTGGTTTTTGACTAGGTTTTTGAAACTAAAGATCTTCCTTGGTAAGTTTTGCTTTGAAGGTTTAGTTTCCACAATTATTCTTTACCCTTTAGAAATACTCATCATTTTTATTGTTGGTTTTAGGAGTATTACAAGTCCCGCATTTGTTCTCAAAAACCCCGGTTTTGGTAAGGAAGATAGGATATTTTTTATATGCTTGTATGTTATGATTATGCTATAATATGTTATGTTATGATATTTTATAGTATATATGTTTTGGGGCTTAGAGTTGCTTAAAAAGAAAACCGCTACACTTATATGTTCTTGGTGCTTATAGTTGCTTAGTTAGCAAACCTCATTGTATTTTGAGGCTTATAGTTGCTTAGCTAGCAAACCCCAATATTCAGCATGTACATGGGTTATAGTTGAGATATATATTTTATAGTGTATGTTTTATTATGATCTTATGTTTACGTTTGATGTTATATATATATATATATGTTTGTAGATTTCCCTTGCTGGGCATTAGGCTCATTCCTTTTTCTTTTAGTGTGATGCAGAAAAATAGATACGAAGGCGGAAGGATTCTTGGAAGCTTGGTGTGTGTGTTGAGGTGAATGGAGTGGATGGGCTGCGTGTCGATTCGAGAACGATGTTATTTTCTTTAGTCTCTTTAAATTACGTTTTTATGTATTTTCCGTATTAACTTTGTAAACAATCTCATTTAAAGTTATGTTTTATTTTAAAACAATGAGCTCATTTATGTATTACAAATATTACTTTAAAGTTTTCAATAAAGTTATGAATTTTTCTCATGTATGTTCTCTTTAAAGTAGTAGTTAGGTCTAGTAGGGTTAATGATCTAAGTCTTAGAAATAGTTGGTTCATTACATTGTAATGGTGAATAAATGTTAAAGATGATTCACATGTTAATGATGTTTTTTATGTAAGCAAAAGACATATTATTTCACATGTTAATGATGTTTTTATCAAATTAAATACATGCACATTCTATATATTATATGAAAGAAAATATAGTTTTAAATTCAAGTGTATGATTTTAATTTAATAAAAATAGTTGGTGGAATTTTTAGTAGATAGTAAGAAAAGTCTTTTAAACGAGATAAATAAAACTAGTGCATCAAATAAACTAAATTAAAAGTGTGTATATGATAATTGTTATATTTTTATGATTTAAATATGTATTTTCACACTTAAGTATATATGTAGTTTTTTAAAAAAAAAAAATTGTGAAAAGAATATGGATTAAATTCAATTTTATGATTTAAACAAATAAATTACTTTGCTGGAATTTATGTTCATTATGAAAAAAAAGTATGTTTTATTTAAGATAAGTAAGTCCTACACTCCAAGTTTAATCTATGAAAATGTAATTTTTCCACACTTTATTTATGAATTTTACATTTATAAACTTGCAGTTTTTTTATAAGTAAAATTATTTTCTAAGAGATCAAAACAAGAAATTTATTTAGTTATTTTAAATAACTACAAATTTTGTCACAACTTATTTTAAGGCCCCACTGAGTTTTTCCTTTAAGTGGTATTTTTTTATTAATAATGACTTGAGTAACGATTTTATAAAAGTAATAGATTAGAGCGCTTTACACTTTTGGACACAATACCACTAAGTATTGTCTGATAAAGATATTACGGAACATATTTATGAATGTTGTTTTGTACACTTGCGAGAGTGGGGGTGATTTTTTAGTGATACAATTAGTACTTTAAATTGTGATACTACTAAGTCTAATCTGCCGATATATGACGACTTAATGAAGCAAGTAATTGTCTTGAATTTACATGGGACCATATTAGCTTTGTGACATACATAGGCAGAAAAATTTCATGCCACCACCTCCAATGCCTCCATCATATCAAGGTTTTGGTGCACATAATAGAAATTCACCAATGCCCGAGCAACAAGATGATTAGTATTTTTATGCTATAATTAATCGGAATTAAACTTTATCAAATATTTTAGTAATCAACAATTTATTTTTAATTTTTTATTATAAGATGTTTTTTCATCTTGTTTTTTAGTGAATGAAAATGTTTATCCAAAAAACATATGTGGATGACGTGGCAAGAATTTTCGACACGTGGCCGACACGTGGAAGAGATGCTGCTCGCCTATCGACCAGAGATATTTCCATATGCGAAGTTCAAGTTTTATATATGACCAGCCTGGTCGTATACTCCGTATATTTATGAATAAATCTATACAGTTGTAGTGATATCCGAGAATATCTCTTCATTACAACCTGAAGATTCGTTATTTAAGGAAAGATATGATTAATTGACTCCTGTAACCCTCCTTGAGCCTATAAATATACAAGAAATAGCTCAAGGGGGGATCTTTTGATCTTTTTCCGAATTGCATTACTATTATCCATCGTTTGTGTTGTTTTCTCCTTCTAAGGTCTGTGAAACTCAGGAACCCTAGTTCTTTGATCACACCTTTGAAGCTCAATATTAATAATAGTATCAAGTGGACGTAGGTCATTACCAATCACTGGGGCCGAACCACTATAATTCTTTGTCTTCTTTACTTTCCATTAGATTGTTTTCTCAAGCATCGTACTAATCTCCTATCGTTTATTTGACTCTGTGTCGTTGACCAAAACGAGTGTCAACATTCTGGTGCTTTCATTGAGAGCTTGACAAAGAATCTAATGGAGAAAACTACCAAGAAGACTAGACAGGTTGCCGCTGCACCATCCCAGCCTCCTCCCCCAAATGTGACTGAAGACGAACCTCATTTGGAGTTTGATGAGGAGGAGTTGGATTCTGAGACCCTGAATACAACACTGGGGGTGTTGCAAGATGAGTTGACCAATCAAGAGAATGATGCCGAGATAATGGCGTCGCGGCAAAGGGAGATAGAGCGCCAGTGCCAGGAGCTGAGTGAGCGGCAGGCAGAGATGGACCGTCGACAGAGGGATGTCATGGCAGCCCTTGAAGTAGCCATCCAGCTGGCTAGGAATCAAGCTGCGCCTGCCTCCCAGCCAGATCAGCCACCAAATGGGCCACCTCAAAGGGGTCCCAATCCTAGTCCTCTGCTCTAGCCAATAAGCCCTCAGAGGCCGGAGCAGCCACCTATGCCTCAGGATGATGTCCCACCTAGGGATCCTGAGACATAGCCTCCGTCTCAGGCTGGTCAAGGCAATCCCCCACGCCCGAGGTAGAATAGGGTCAGGCAACAGCCTCGCAGCCCTAAACGCCCAGGGGGTGAAGAGCCACATCCACCAAGTAGGGGGCAGCGTCCTTCTGCCAACAGGAGGAACTCAGAGACAGGCTCTGCGGTCAGGGGCCCCCCACGGCATGACAATGCACGGGGACCCACCGACCAGCGCAGGCCTCCCCCTAACGCTCGGGAAATGCCAGCCCAAGGAGGCAACAGAGGGAATATTCGTTCGCACCATAGCCAGCCACGATTCAAAGATGGCCACGGCTACAATGAAGCCGACTCGAGCAGAGGAAATGCTAGTTGGAGGAACAAAGAGAGAGGTGGAGGCAGGAGCCCCCCACCTAGAGAAGACCGACCAGCAGGTCATAATGGTGGGGGGCAGCACAGGCAGAATAACGTCTTTAGTTGGCTCGGAGCCAGCGAGCAGTGGCGAAGAGACGATGATTTGAGGGATGTACTCAACAACCACCGAGAATGGCACGATGAGTACATTCCCCCAACAATCCCAGAATTTGTTCAGGCTCAAATCGATGCCCTGAACCAGGTTGTGCAGCAGCTGGTCGGGGGGTGAACATCACACATTGAGTACGATCGGAGGAGAGGCACCCCTTTCGTACAGAGGATTGTTGTGGCAAAAACCCCCAGTAAGTTCAAGATGCCAACACTGCCGAATTTCGATGGGTATGGAGACCCAGTATCTCATGTCAACAAGTTTGAGATACAAATGGACATTCAGAAAGTCTCTGAAGATGCTCGCTACAGGATCTTCCCAGCGACACTTTCTGATGCCGCCCAGTAGTGGTTCTTTAAGCTCCCTCCTGCGAGTATAGTCTCCTGGGAGATGTTCGTGAAGAAGTTTTACGGATAGTTCTATGCAGTTCGTGTGCACCCTACTGAGGCGAACCAACTGGTCAAGATACGCCAGAAAGAGGGAGAGCCCTGAAGGAATATGTTCAACGCTTCATGCGAGCTGCAGCTGGAGCCAAGACTATGGGCGATGAAGGCAAGATGATGGCCCTAACTGCTGCGATTAGGCGCCATTCTCCCCTCTGGAGTAGCCTTAGAAAGCATGGGGTTAAAAGTACCCAGGAGTTTTTAGGTCGAGCTGATCGGTACATCAAGCTCGAGGATGCAATTGCCAATGAAGGGAAATCGCCAGCAAAAGACAAGGTGCCCAAGGAAGAACCCGCCAAAGTCGCCAACGGGTCGAAGCCCAATGGCAACGGCAAAGACAACGGGAATTGCAGTGGTAAGAATGGTGGAAAGCGGGCGAAAAACGAACCCTCGACCTCCGAGAGTAAGCACCCCAAAGGTAATCGGTATGAACCGAGATTCACCAATTACACTGCCCTTGTTGAAAGCCGAGTCGAGGTCTACCAGGCGACCAGCACAAGCGTGCCCCACATCTTGTAGGATATAGTGGGAAAGCGAGGGAACGATATGCTCGAACCCTACGCCATGACCAGGACATCGAGATGATGAGTGTCGAGGATCGAGCACCAAAAAAGGCTCGAACAGAGGAGGAACTGATCACCTTCTCTGACGATGACACCCAGCACGTGCGATTCCCACACTCCGATCTGCTAGTCGTGGACGTACAGATCACAAACATGATGGTGAAAAAGGTGTTGGTCGATACAGGAAGTTCAGTCAACATCCTATATAAGTCCTCGCTGGAAAGGATGAAGTTGTCCGTGAAAGACCTGGAGCCATGCAACCAAACCATTTATGGTTTTTCCGGAGAAAGGCTCACCCCAGTAGGGTCGATTAGACTCCCAGTCACAGCAGGCACTGCACCTGCTAACAGGACATTACTCACTACTTTTATAGTAGTTGATTGTCCTTCAGCGTACAACGCTGTGATAGGGAGACCAATTCTGGTCGACCTGCGAGCCATCGCTTCTATATGGAACCTCGCTATGAAATTCCCAACGGACGCAGGGGTAGGATACGTGTTGGGAAACCAGAGGGAAGCGAGGGAGTGCTACAATGCCTCGATCACCAAGGCAAAGAAGGGTGTATCGAGAGATGCCACCAGAAAGGAGTTGCAAATGGCAACTGATGTTCAAGCCCGCTCGGGTGATAATCTCACCAAATAGGGTGTTTCCCAAAGAGAGGACAGAGACTTAAATCCTTGCTTTGGGGATTTCGAAGAAGAAGTGGGACCCATCGAGGACCTTGAAGAGGTCCAACTCGATGAGGAAAATCCGACTAGAGTTGTGAAAGTCGGTAAAAACTTAGAGACAACAACAAAACAAGCACTGGTGGAGTTCTTAAGAAGGTTCCAGGATGTCTTTGCCTGGTCACACAAAGACATGGTCGGGATAGATCCTGCAGTCATCAGCCATGTCCTTAACATCAAAAAAAGCTTTCCACCAGTGCAACAATAAAGAAGGTTGCTCGACAAAGACAAATCAAAGGCCTTGAAGGAGGAAGTCGAGAAGATGAAGGTGAATGGGTTCATTAGGGTGGCATTTTATCCATCGTGGGTCTCTAATCCCGTACTAGTGCCCAAGCTGAATGGAAAGTGGCGTACATGCATGGATTTTACAGACCTAAATAAAGCCTGCCCCAAAGACTATTTCCCACTCCCGAGGATCGACCAGCTGGTCGATGCCACTGCAGGGCATGAAATCCTCTCATTCATGGATGCATACTCTGGGTATAATCAAATCAGTATGCATCCCCCTAATGAGGATCACACTAGCTTTCGAACTTATACAGGGCTCTACTGTTACAAGGTGATGCCCTTCGGTTTGAAAAATGTTGGTGCGACTTTCCAGAGACTCGTCAACCACGTGTTCAAGGAGCTGATTGGCACAAACATGGAGGTTTACGTAGCGACATGCTGGTTAAGTCGAAGAAAGCAGAAGGGCATGTAAGGGATTTGTAGGAATGCTTCAACGTCCTAAATAAATATAGAATGAAGTTAAATCCCCTTAAATGCTCCTTCAGAGTAGGATCAGGGAAGTTCTTGGGATTTATAGTTAACTTTAGAGGAATTGAAGCTAATCCCGAGAAAATAAAAGCCCTGATCAAGATGAAGTCGCCAGTAAAGATTAAGGATCTCCAAAGCCTGACTAGGAGGATTGCTGCTCTCAGTAGATTCATTTCGAAATTGACGGACAAGTGCGTCCCATTTTTCAATCTACTAAGAGGCAATAAGAAATTTGAATGGACAGATGAGTGCGAACAGGCCTTTGAAGCACTAAAAACGCATATGGCGCAACCACCCATCCTATCAAAGCCAGCCGATAAAGAGACTTTGTTCATCTACCTGGAAATCACAGATTATGCTGCTAGTGCTGTTCTAGTAAGAGAAGAGGAAGGTGTGCAGAAGTTTGTCTATTATGTAAGCAAAAGGCTGATCGAAGTAGAGTTGAGGTATCCCCCCATCGAAAGGTTAGCCTATTGTTTAGTTTTGGCCTCTAGGAAGCTGCGGCCTTACTTCCAAGCTCATCCAATTATGGTCTTGACCGACCAGCCTCTTCGACAAGTCCTGCAAAATCCAGAGGCTGCAGGAAGATTACTAAAGTGGGCAGTCAAACTCGGGCAGTTCGACATATCTTACTTGCCGCGAGCAGCGATAAAAGGACAAGCCTTGGCTGACTTCATCATTGAATTCACAGAGCTCGCAGGTGGCGAGCAGACTGAAGAGCCTGGCGAGCCTGAATGTCAAATCCAAGCACCCTCGTGGAAATTGTTTACAGACGGTTCATCCAACGAATCCCACGCAGGAGCAGGAGTGATATTGATAACGCCGGAAGGGCATCGATTTCACTGTGCAATCAGATTTGACTTCATTGCTTCTAACAATGAGGCTGAATATGAAGCATTACTCGCTGGATTGCGGTTAGCCAAGGATATGAACATAAAAGCGCTTGACATCTATAGTGATTCTCAGTTGGTGGTGAATCAGGTCCTGGGAGAGTACAAGGCGCGAGGTTTGAAGATGGTCGCCTATCTGAACAAAGCAAAGAATCTGTTAGCCCAGTTCGACAGATACAGTCTCCAGCAAGTACCTCACGATCAAAATTCCATTGCGGACGCTTTGGCAAAGTTGGCAAGTGCAAAGGATTCTGATACTCTGAAGATAGTGCCAGTCGAACGAGTATCAATACCAAGCATCCAAGCAGCAGAAACCACTCTGGTCATCCAGATGGCGGATACATGGATGGCACCATATGTAGAGTATCGGTCAAGTGGCGTACTACCAGCGGACAGAAACAAAGCCAGGACCCTTCAACGGTAAGCTGCTAGGTATATCCTGGTCGATGGGATCCTGTATCGAAGGGGATACTCACTGCCACTCCTCAGATGTATTACAAAGGAGAAAGCCAAAGAGTTGACGAAAGAGGTGCACGAAGGCTTTTGCGGGGACCACGCTGGGGGGCAAAGTCTGTCAAAAAAGATCCTAAGGCAAGGATACTTCTGGCCAACCATGAATGAAGACTCAATGGAGTTCATGCGGAGATGTGACAAGTGTCAGAGATTTTCCAAAATCCCACAAGCGGCTCCCAACGAGTTAAAGCAAATGCAGAGTCCATGGCCCTTCGCAGTTTAGGGTGGATCTTTGTCTACAGAAAAGGGTGGTGTAAAATATGCAGTGGTTGTCGTCGACTACTTTACCAAATGGGTCGAGGCTGAGCCACTCGCAACCATAACGACCAAGAAAGTGCTTGAATTCGTAGTCAAGAACATCATTTGTCTCTATGGATTACCAAGGAAGATAGTCTCAGATAACGGCACCCAGTTTGACAGTGATCTATTCATGGACTTCTACAAACGGCATGATATTATCAAAAGCTTTTCTTTAGTTGCTCATCCCCAAGCGAATGGGCAAGTCAAAGCAGTTAACAAAACGCTGAAGGATACCCTGAAGAAAAGACTTGAAGAAGCTAAGGGAGCATGGCCAGAGCAGTTGCCTGAAGTTCTTTGGTCGTACAGAACTTCCCACCGAACAGCAACAAGCCATACCCCGTTTTCCTTGGCGTACGGGTAGGAAGCTATGTTTCCTATCGAGTTAGATCCACCCTCGCACCGCAGATTAACATACGACCAAGACTCTACAGCCAACTATTGATGGAATCCCTGGACTCAATTGATGAGAAGCGTGAACAAGCTCAGTTCCGAGTAGCTGCGTACGAGCAAAAGGTCGCCCGATATTTCAACTATAAAGTGCGAGAAAGGAAATTCAGTGTTGGAGACCTTGTACTCCGAAGAGTTTTTCTAAACACCCGCGATCAAGCTGCTGGAGTACTCGGGCCTAATTGGGAAGGGCCATACCAGATTGATGAGGTCCTTCACCCAGGCACTTATAAACTTGCACGCTCAAACGGAGATCTCGTTCCTCGCTATTGGAATGGAGAACACCTGCACAAGTATTACCAACAAACAATTCTTCTTATAGAATTGGCTTTTATTAATTTTACTTTTTACAAGTTTTGAAAAAGTGTAAGATCTTATTGATCACTCGTATAGACATGTTTAGTCCATTTATTACGAAAAATAAAAGGGACTGTGCGCAGCCAGTCATTTCTTGCCAACTATTGTATTTATTACAAGTATTTGCTCATTACGTGTGTTGTTTTGCTGTATTATAATGCTAATCATATTGCTATGAGCAGTAATGTTCGAGCAGGTTCTGGTCAAGGCAAGTGACCAAGGACCTAAAGCTCTTCGATTACTTGGGGGGCATATAAGGTACAAGTAAGCAAAGCATATCGTTAAAAGGTATGTAAACACATGAGCAAAATAAGTGAAAGCATGCTAGGGCACTTAGAGTATTTTTCAAAATTTTGTTATTTTGTTAAATCAAACCAAAGTGCTATGCTAAGTTCGGTCATGAGAAAAGATGTTATAATAATATGCAAATATATTATAATGTCAAAAATGTATCCTTTTACACCGCGAGCAGTCGCTGCTCGGATGTAATTGTTCAAATAAAAGTAAAAGCTACCCATGCAGCAACAAAAAATATATTGTCTTGGCATCACGACCAGTAGGTCATGTAGTTAAAAAGATAAAATATAAATAGAAAAAGCTTAAGCAGCCAGAGGATCTTGAGGAGCCGGAGGATCTTGAGGAGGTCCTTGATCGACGACGCCTGCAGCCTCATTATCTGCCCCATCCATCCCAACGGCCAGCGAGATTTCAGGGGAAGCAGGAATCCTTGCCATTTCTTCCTCTGCCAATCGAGCGGCACAGCGAGCAAGCTCGACGGTTCTGGCATTCTCAGGAAGGTAATTGAATTCGGCCCCCTGGTTGTGCTTCCAGAAATCATAGAAGCATCGGAGTGTGGCATTCTTATACCTTTCCAAGTTGCTAGCATTGGTTTTCTCGAGCTCCTCGATCTGGCCCTCCAGGGTAGTATTCTCCTGTCTACTCACAACCAGTTCCCCCTCGAGCTATTGGGCCGCACGGAAATTGAAGCGGTTGGACTCCTTGTACTTGTCCCTCTGACCAATGACCTTGTCCAGAGACTTTTGCTTTTCCTTCAACTCCTCCGCCAGCTTATTCTTCTCCTCGAGCACCACTGCAAGTTGGTCGGCATATTTTGCTTCGGCAGCTTTAAGTTCATCAACGTGCCTTTGCTCCAAAGATTTGGCCTCCTTAGAAACAGCACCCGAGCGGAGGCGGCCGGCAGTGAGGGTCAGCATTGCCTGTGGTCAGAGTAAAAGTTAGGCTAACTGTAAAGCATAGAAGAGTTATCTCCGCAGAAAAAGATGACTTACACTGGTAAACTCATTCAAGGCGCGATTTATGATCAGGTCGACCTCCATCGCTTCGGTCGCGGCCATCACCTCCCGGCAGCGGTCGTGCTTTACAATCTTCGCGACCCTGTCCTTGACTGCTTTGAAGACACGACCAGTTATGTCGCCCCTAGCCGAAGTAGGACCGGCCTGCTGAGTCTGGTCGGTTGGAGCCGCTGGAGTTGGAGTCGATCTGGCTGGAGCAGAGGGGGTCTGCTGCTCGCGGGGAGAGGATGGAGTTGCATTGGCTGCGGGCCCGTCCTCCGTGGGGCCAGCATTATGAGCCTTCTTCGCCTAACGCGCTTTGCTGCTTTCCCCATGGTGCCTCTTACTTGTCTTCTTTTTGCTCAGGGGAGCCGCGGCAGCCTCAGGAGTGCTATAAATATCGAACACATTCACGGAATCCATGTCTGAAAAAGAAGCAAAATGTTGAATAGTGAGATAGCATAAATGACTAAGTATATAACATCAGGAAAAGAAATAAAGAAAGATTGCAAAGTCAAATACCCGAGCTATTATTATTGGTCGTTATTCTATAGACTCTACTAGTCTTATACTCACTCTCTGACATGAAGAAGTCTGGACCTAAATTTGGAGCATATTTAAAATTTTCGTCCCCGTCGAATAGGTGATAGGGAATTGGCAAGCTATCTAAAAGCAAAATGATTATACCATTCTCGTCTGAAGACTCGTCCGAGTGTTCGACAGGCTCAGTGGCCTTCTTCTTTCCCTTCCCCAAGGGGACAGAGGGCCTCTCTCCTGGAGGTGTGCCACCAGGTTCCCTGATCGTAAACCCATTCAGCCTTTTTCGTGGAGGCAACGTTGGTGGTTGCTGCTCGGGTTCCTCCTCGGCTGTAGCACTCCCGGCAGTTGACTCCCTCATGTCCTGATGAGGGGCCAAGAGGCAAACCATCCTATGATTTGCCTCTGTGATCAGATGTTTGACGCTTTTTTCTACGTCAGTCATGCTGGCCAAGAGGGCAGACCTCAACTCCATGTCTGGAGTTGGGTCTGGTCGCAGCCATGGGCCTAGAAGGTATTAAAAGTTTAAGAGATGGTGGAGAAGAACACTAAAAATAAATATCAACAGCTAGTGGTATGAAAGTTTTACCTCCTTGAGCGAAGGCCAGGTTGTCCGCGATCATGTCAGTTGTGAGGAAGTACTCTTGGTAGTACCTCCCCACATTTGATATATGGGTGGTGTCAGTCAAGAAGGTGCGCCCAGTTTCCTAATGACAGAAGTGAAAAAACCCTGTGCCTTCTTGGTTGGGGTTAGACTTGAGGTCGAACAAGTAGTTGACCTCATGAGGAGTTGGCACGGGCCATTTCTTGTGGTTGTATAGGATATAAAGTGCAGTGAGCATCCTATATCCATTTGGGGTTATTTGAAAAGGGGCAACTCCAAAATATTTGGCCACCCCTTGGAAAAATGAGTGAAGAGGCAAGGTAGCCCCTGCCTTGATGTGAAACCTCAACCAGGCACTGAAGGCGCCTTCGGGCAGGTTCGCCCTTTGGTCTTGGTTAGGTCTGACTAAGGTCACCCCCGTGAGACCGTACTTCCTGATATAATTGGCGATCATCCTGATCGTCACTCTGCTCTCAAGAACTAAATGCCACTCAACATCTGACTAAATGGCATGTCGGGGTCGAGCGTGTCTTTGGATGTTGGGATCAGGAGCATTCAGCTCGACCACTGGTCGAGGGAGTTTCAGCCCGAGGAGCAGGCTGATGTGAAGGAGTGGGGGTTTTCTTTGTCTGAGCTTTGGTTTTAGCACGAGCCATACTTTGAACAGGGATAGGTGAAGTGTTTGGATTGACACGAGAGAATGGGATGTCGGGTATCAGTGACAATGGTTACTCTTCGTCCTCGAGCAGTTGAGCCAATAGGCCGTCGTCTATAGGTCTTTCTCCTCCCCATGGATCTTGCATGTAAACTGCGAATAGAGAAAGGAGGAGATAAGACGCATAGCCTTGGAGCTTATGTCGAAAGTTGGAATAACGTTGCTCGCGTCTACGACCAGCAGCTTTCTAACAGAAACACTAAGTTCTATGCGAGCAATTTGAAAAACAGATCAAAAAGCGGAAATAAAAAGTTTTTGGAAAAAAGCTTTTTCGACTCTGAAGGGGCGGGAAAACCCCAGTTTTTCAGGTAGCCTGAAAATTGAATTTTTACTTCGATTTTACGCCCTAAACTTACGATCTTGACTATCAAACTAGCTCCTAACTCCTACAGAGAAAAACTACACTACCTTATCAAGCATCAATCAGTATTCACACAATCCTCATGCATTTTTACCCAAGAACACAAAAAAATTCAAAACTCAAAACAGTCGTATAGCAGTATGCATGGCATGTCAAAGGGCTTGAAAGTTGAAGAAATTTACCTAGATGAAGTTCGGAGGTTCTGAAATGAAGCGACTTTGGACGTGCGAACAGAGGATCCTTAGAACAGCGATGGAAGATCTTCAAAAAAATTTAGCTCTGAGATGGAGTTCTTGAAGGTTCTTGGCAAGAAAATGGCGAGTAAAAGTTAAAAAGTAAATTTGGAAGATTATTTATAATGGCCGAGATATGTTGAAAAGGGGTAATCATGAGTTACCTTTCTCAAGGCATGGGGGAGTGTAATAGCCGTCAGAGGGATTACTTGGAAACCGAAAAGGTGTGATTGGACGTAATTAGGTCATAGTTTTCAAGAACGCATGAGGGACTCTGACAGATTTCGTGGGGCATAGGAAATGTTAGTTTCCTAAGTTTACTTATTGCTGATCGCAATAAATAAACTTGGGGGCAAATGTTTATCCAAAAAATAGCTGTGGATGACATGGCAAGAATTTTTGACACGTGGCTGACATGTGGCAGAGATGCTGCTCGCCTATCGACCAGAGATATTTCCATATGCGAAGTTCAAGTTTTATAGACGACCAGCCTGGTCGTATACTCCGTATATTTATGAATAAATCTATACAGTTGTAGTGATATCCGAGAATATCTCTTCATTATAACCTGAAGATCCATTATTTAAGGAAAGATATGATTAATTGACTCCTGTAACCCTCATTGAGCCTATAAATATACAAGAAATAGCTCAAGGGGGATTCTTTTGATCTTTTTCCGAATTGCATTACTATTATCCATCGTTTGTATTGTTTTCTCCTTCTAAGGTCTGTGAAACTTAGGAACCCTAGTTCTTCGATCACATCTTTGAAGCTCAATATTAATAATAGTATCAAGTGGACGTAGGTCATTACCAATCACTGGGGCCGAACCACTATAATTCTTTGTGTTCTTTATTTTCCATTAGATTGTTTTCTCAAGCATCGTACTAATTTTCTATCGTTTATTTGACTCCGTGTCGTTGACCAAAACGAGAGTCAACAGAAAAAATGCCCAATTTAATTTGCGTGACAAAAATGCCCCTAAACTAAAAAAAAAAAACCATTGAAAATATGCCATTTTGTTACATTCTGCAAAAAAAAAAAAAAAAATTGCTAATGTGACTTTGGAAAATTCAAAGTACGAGCTGGACAAATTAAAATGTGACAGGTGTCAACACTTTGGATTTTCTCCAACCACTTCAGCAAAAACATTAAAAAAAATTGACTGAATATAATAGAATGACACTTTTTCAATAACTTCCTTAGTTCATGGGAAATTTTGGCCAAGTAAAATAAATCGGGGCCCAAGATCTACAAGGCCATAACTTAGGGGGAAAATCTATTTATCCCATTATTAGATGTCATTTATTAATTATTTCTTTATTTTATTGATTGTAGTATTTTTTTTATTAAAAAAACTATTTTATGAACACATAAAGACCTACACATAGTTTATGAAACATGACCATATGATAATACGCCACATGGCCAAATCAACAAATGTCACATGAGCCAATAGAATATTGTCATGTGGCTCAATCAAAATGTGTCACATGTCTAATAAGAAAACATTAGTTAGCCTATTGGGAAGGTGCCTTATGTCCCAATTAGATGGTATCATGTGGCCCAATAACATGTTGACACATGGCCTAATAAGAAAGTGACAAATATGCCAATGGGAATGTGTCAATTGGCTTGTTCAAAAGGTGACATTTGGAACAATAATGACGTTCCATATGTTATTTTATGTGGAAAGCTAGCTGCCATATAAAATAATATGTCATCATTATATATTTAAGGGAATTTACTCATTTGGTACCCTTTGTTTTTACAAAGTATCATTTTGGTACCCTCTGTTTTCAATAATGCTTATATGGTACCCTGTATTTTAAAATTATACATATTTGATACCCTAGACTCATATTTGATAGATAAAATTTTGTCAATATGATCAAACTGTCATCAGTTATATGTAATTAAGTAATTAAATTTAAATTTGGAACTTACATAATTGACAGCAGTTTGATTAAATTGGTAAAATTTTATTAATTAAATTTGAGTTTAGGGTACCAAATATGTACGATTTTAAAATACAGGGTACCATATGAGCATTATTGAAAACAGAGGATACCAAAATGATACTTTGCAAAAACACATGGTACCAAATGGTTACCTACCCTATATTTAAAGAAAGTGGAGCACACCATAATATTTACCTTCTAATATCAAATAAGTCTAAGTAAATAACATTTCTCCACAAAAGTATTATCCATTAATTTCTACAACTATAGTATTGGTAGGTAAATAAGTTTGCTTATACATAAACTATTTTTACCTAAGTTTATATAAGTAGGTAAAGATCTCATTTTTATATTGTTGGTATTTATAGCGCACTAATTTATTTTATTTATTTAATTAATTTGTGTGCTTTAATTTATGATTTATTTGTTAAGTGTTAGAAATTTAATTATATTTGTTTGAATTGTTTGGTAGAAATTATGTGCATTTAATTTTGTTATTTGTTTTTATTTAATTATCCTATTTTTAAGAGCCTTCTTGAGTTTTGATTGGGTGAACTAAGGTGCATGGTTAGTAAAAATGCACCCTAGCACTTGTGTGTGTGTGCATGTGCATGGTTGCATGGTGAGCATGCAATAGTTTTTCCCATGCATTATTTCTTTTATTTTTTTATTTAAGTAATTAACAAGAAAAAGAAAATGAAAGAAATAGAGAGAGAGAGAGGGCGTGAGCATTAGAATGGGAAACCATTTCTATGTTTTTATTTATTCTATTAATTGTCTTGATGGAAATTAGGGGTGAGTAAATATTGATGGATGTGGTCATTAGTTGTCTCTTAGCTATTATAGGTAAGTAAGACTTTGGCTTCAAGAGTGTGCCTTGGCCTTAGTTTGCCGTGTAGGCCAAAGGAAGAGAGAGAGAGAGAGGGAGCTACTTGTGTGATAGAGAGAGAGAAGGAGAAAAATGGGTGAGTGTTTTTCCATTTTGGGATGATTAACAAATCACTTTAATTGTAGGGTGATTTTTAGGCAACAAGCAAGGATTGGATTTGGGGAAAGTTTCCCATTCTCACTAGGTGGATAGGGCTTGGCACTAAAGAAGATAAAAAGAAAAGAGATGTATCTTGGACTCATTATGGCTGCTAAATTAGAGAGAGAAAGAGAGTGCACGAGTGAGGGAGAGAGAGAGAGAGAGAGAGATCGTGGAGGAGGAAGAGAAGACAACTGGAGGGGTTCAAATCTCTATTGGTAAGGCCTTGTTTGGTTTTGGTTTTTAGTTTTGATTCTTAAGTCTAGTTCTTTTCCTCAATTCTAAGGGTTTGTTATTTCTTTTCTGTGTGGTGGTGTTCGAAAATCTTAGGTTCTAAGAGTGTTCTTGTGCTCTTGTGTTTCTAAACACAATCAAGGAAAGTAATAGAATTTTTCTCAAATCCCTTGTTGTCTTGGTGATTGTAATCTCTTGAGTCATGCTTTGGTTTTATTTGATAAGTATGATTATTATCTATACGGATCTTAATGTTTGGTTATTTTGATGATGTTGTTATATTTTGGATCTTGATTGAATTTTGAATTTCTTGAAAGGCATATTCAAATGGTAGGTTAATTAGTTGATGTATTTTTTTTTTGGGAGGGGGGGTTCCAAGCGCCTATGGGATTCGGCGAGGGTAATGGCCATTATGATGTTGTTGAATTTTTGTTTTAACTTGTTCTTAGAAAGCATGTTAGAACTATTTGATGTTGTATTTTTTTTTTTTTTTTTGGTCTACTACTATATGCTAATGTTGTTTCTTTATTATTCTTATAAGCATGCAAATGGAATTTGTTGTTATTTTTGAAACCATTGATGTGGAATGTAGAGTCCGAGAATTTGACTTAGCTAGTTAGATAGTAGTAGTAGTAGTAGTAGTAGTAGTAGTAGTAGTAGTAGTAGTAGTAGTAGTAGTAGTAGTAGTAGTAGTAGTAGTAGTAGTAATAGTTAGTAGTATGTTTATTATTACTGTTGATTTTGGTTCAAGCCGGGACTTAGTTGGACACTCGTAGCAACACTTATAGATTTTATAAGTTTAACCTATAGTTTAAGAATATTAATTATAACATAAGGTTTGATTAATATACCTGGTCATGAAGATTATATTTATTATATTATAAGGTTTAGATAGAACTAACAAGATCATGACACTTGTCATGTGCATGTTTATTGAGAAATTAAAGTATTTTTGAGGAATAGTTTTATAAGAGGAATATGTGAAAATCCCAGAATCTGCCAGCAGCTTTAAAATCGTTATATGACTCAGTCAAAGTTGTTTACTCAATTCAAATAAGGCTGAAAAATTGCAATTACGTGTATAATATTTCAGCGTATGCCGATATATCGCAGCTCTAGGGGCGATATATCGCCACACGGGGAATACGAAAAACACATAACTTTGTACGAACGTTTCGACGAGCCTCGAGAATACAAGCCCAGGCAATATATCGGCTCTAGGGCAAGATTTTTAAATAAACCAAGCTCATTTTAATCCTTAACCTCTTAGCAAGCCTCTAAACCTTTTGACCGAGTCTTAAGCCTCTGCTGAACGAATATTCAAATGTTTTTCAATTAAATATTCATTATTTTATTCAAGCTAAAAGAAGATATTTTCATTCTTGAACTCTATAAATAGGACCTAGTACCCAGCCATTTCTTTCATTCTTCAAGCTGAGTTCAGAGCCTTCAAGCTGCTAGGTTTACTTTAGAGTGTTAAACACTTGGGTTGGGGTTATAAGCTTTATCATCTTAAGCTTATTAAACATTTGGGAAGTAAGGTTAATAGTGTGTTTTTCGATATCAAGGTGTAGTTCGGTTATAGTGCATTCAAAGGTATTCCTATTCATAGTTCATTTATGTATGTTTCATTAGTTTCTTGTAGTTTTCTCTACTCAAATCCTAACTCACTGTTTTTCATTCTTGGTTAGGTATTTAAGCTCTTTGAACTTAAGATTTCTTGTCGGTAAGTATCTTCTCGATGGTTTAGTTCATTTCTTTTCATCTCTTTTCTTTTAGAAATACTCACCTTCTCATTGTTGTTTTTAGGAGTGTTCCGAAATCCCGTCCTTGTTCTCATATCCCGGTATTGGTAAGGAAAATAGGATAGTTTCTATATGCTTATGTGTTATGTGTTATGTATAATATGTTATGTTATGTTATGTTTTTATCTAGGGCTCATAGTTGTTTAGTTAGAAAGCCCTAGTGTTTATCATTTTTATGTTTAAAGTTATGATTTACCCTACCTCAGATATTAGACAGGAGACCTAGATGGGTTATCATATACTACCATGTGATCTAACCTACCTCAGATATTAGACAGGGGACATAGATGGTTTATCACATGTCATAATGCCATTAATGTTGTAGTCCTATGTGGTATACGTCTTTATAGTCATATGTTTATTTTTATGTTTATGTTTTATGCTTTTAGTAGATTTTCCTTGCTGGGCATTAGGCTCATTCCTTTATTTTTATATGTGCTGTAAAATAGTTATGGCGCCGGAAAGATTATTGGCAGCTTGGGGTTGTGTATTGAGGAAGAATGGATTCGGTGGACTGCGTGAATGATTCAAGGACGACGTTGTTTTAAGTCTTTTTAATTATGGTTTCTATGTATTTTCCGCACTTGATTTTGTAACAAATTTATTTAAGATTTAAGTTATGTTTTATTTTATTTTCAAACAATGGGATCCCATACCATACCCCGTGTTTATGTATTTCAACATTTATTTTTAGTTTTTTAATAGAATTATGAATGTTTCATATGTATGTTTTCTGAAGAATAGTGTTTATGTATAAGCAATTTTAATGGTCCAAAGTCTAGAATTAGTTGGGTCATTGCATTTGGTATTAGAGAAAATGATTTATTCGCATGAAGTTCTCCTTGATACACACACTCAAGCTCCGAATCTAATCGCCAAGTAAGTGTTTCTGATTATAGTTATTATGTTTATATGTATAGCTAACGATTTTAGCCTTTATATTTTCAGTTAAGAATGACTGGAGCATTAACTTATGAGGATATCTGAGCCATTAAGGCCTTAAAAAGAATTAGAGAACCATGAAACACCATAGGAGTGCTAGAAAGAATCACTCGAAGACTACTTTTGTTCCACAGGGAGATAGGTCACCTCCAAGAGACTAAGCAAATCATAATGAGATCAACGGAGCAATACGTTTTAGTAATTAGACTTCTTAGAGATTATCTTACTGTGATTGCAGCCTTAGAAGAAATTTGGGAGACGATAGATGATGAAGATGAATTTCCAGTAGCTATGAGATATTATTTTCTCATACTTAGGTTCACTTCAAAAATGGAATTTCAATTTACAAATGAGCAAAAACATAGAACTTTTACGAATCTTCCTCGAGGGCATTTTGAGGCACAAGACAATGATGACTATGAAGAAATAGATGACGATATGTTAGATGAAGGATCGGATGTAGAAGATCCCGAATTTTAGAATAGATTAGTTTCCTTGTTTATTTTATTTATTTGCATTTATGATTGTAAATAGTGAAAAACCTTTTTTCGAAATTAATATCATTGTTATTTTGTTAACATGTATGAGTTTGATTTTATTTTACAATCATAATAAATAATAAATTTAATAAATAATGACTAAGTTCGGTGAGGGTGGATACAAATCAATGAACCGGGTTCTCTATATTGAGAGCAAGGGGGCCATAGTAGTGGGAATGATTTTACTGATCCCAGCCCTCCCTCAATATGGTTAACTTTGGAACAACGACGAGTTTTGAGCCTGAGAATTAAGTCATATAGGATGATTAGAAACAGACTTAGAGAATAATAAAGATGGATTATTTTTCTAAGTATAGAAACCCACTCTAATAATAAAGAAGACTTATATAATTTTCATAAGAAGTCATAATTAATAGGTCCGAGTTATGTTTGTTTAGATTAAGTTTTTTCCTTAGAGCCTATTAGGGTAAAAGTTCCAACATGTTTCTCTCAACTGTTAGAACTCTGCTGAGATTTCGCTCCGAAGATCTGCTCGCACCAATGGAAATGCCTCCAACGCTGCTCCTGTCAGCAATGAATCCCCTCCAGTTCGTAGAAGGGGAGTGTGTGCTACTGCCAACCGCAACGCAGAAATTGCCAGACTGCGATAGCAAGTTGAGGAGTTACTACAGCAACAGCGTCAACAGGCTCAGCCTCACACTCAGCCTCTACCTCTACCACATCCTCAGCAAATGGCCCCAGCACCCCATCAAGTTGGTCCATATGGGGGATGGCCAGTGGCGAACTATGCGCCATTTCCTGCTCAGCACATGGAGCCAGTTTATGAGCGGTTTTGTAAGCAACACACTCCAAACTTTGAAGGGACTACAGACCCCTTCGAGGTAGAAGAATGGCTCAGAAATGTGGAGCCAATCCTGACACACATGAACCTCGGCAACATGGACCGCATATCTTGCATTTCATCTCTGCTCAAGAAAGATGCTAGAATATGGTGGGACTTAGTTCAGCAGACTCATGATGTTGCCACCATGACTTCAACCCGATTTGTGGAGCTATTCCACAAAAAAGTACTACAATTCGGCAGTCATCACTTCAAGAGTCGAGGAATTCACTGGCCTGAAGCACGGGAATTTATCAGTGGCAGAATATGCTTCGCAGTTCGACCGATTAGCCAAGTTTGCACCAGAAATGGTTCCAACTGACTTTCTGAGGGTGACCAAGTTCGTTAGAGGACTTCGACCAAAGATCGAGCTAGGGGTTAAGCTAGCAAACCCAGGAAATACTACCTATGTCGATGTTCTAGAAACGGCAATAGAAGTAGAAAGGCTGCAGGCTAATGTTAGTAAAGAAGAAGTCAGTAAGCCTGAGCCTAGACAGCAGAGTCAACGTCAGACTAGTCAGAACAACAACCACCACAATAACAGCAATCAGTCCAGCAACAACAATAATGGTCAGAAAAGAAAGCATCTTGACAACAAGCAATCCGGCCATGATAAAAGGGCACGGATGAATAATGGAGGTAATAGGTCGGATTATGTAGAATACCTGCAATGTGTTAAGTGCCAGAAGAAACATCCTGGTGAATGTCAGGAAAAAACCAAGGGATGCTACAACTGTGGTCAGGAAGGACACCGGAAGAGAGACTGCCCCCAACTCAAGCCAAAGGGGAAAAAGGAAGACAAGATGGTTCCTGCTAGGGTATTTGCCTTAACCCAAGGGGAAGCTGATGCCAGCAATAAGGTGGTCACAGGTTAGGTTTTTATCCTCAATAATATATGTTATGTATTATTTGATTCGGGAGCCACTCATTCCTATATCTTGTTAGGAATGATAGAAAAACTATACAAACCTTGTGAAAGATTTAGAACTAGGTTTGTAACAGAGTTGCCTTCGGGCAAAGTAGTTCTATCATCACAGATAGTACGAGGCATACCGATCAAGATTGAGGACATAGAACTAGACGGAGACCTGATAGAACTAGAGATCAAAGACTTCGACGTAATGCTAGGAATGAACTGGCTAGCAAGGCATGGGGCAACCATCGAATGTAAACGCAAGAAAGTGACGTTCGAGACTCCTGACGGACAGAGACTATGCTTCATGGGACAAGTTTCAAGACTACACACACCGCTAATATCATCTCTCAAAGCTCAAAGGATGATAGAAAAAGGATGTCAAGCATACTTAGCCAGCATCACAGATGTGGTAAAGGAAACACCATTAAAGGTTGGAGACGTTCACATTGTAAAGGAATTTCCAGAGGTATTTCCTAACAACTTACCAGGGTTGCCACCGACTCGGGAAATTGACTTCACATTCGAATTAGTATCGGGCACCAAGCCTATTTCCAAGGCACCATACCAAATGGCTCCTACCGAACTCAAGGAGTTAAAGATGCAGCCACAAGAACTCCTAGACTTGGGTTTCATTAGACTGAGCCATTCCCCATGGGGAGCACTAGTGCTATTTGTGAAGAAAAAGGACGGAAGCATGCGGATGTGCATAGATTACCGCGAGCTGAATAAGGTGACGATTCAGAATAAGTACCTGCTACCCTAGATTGACTATTTGTTTGATCAATTCCGAGGCGCGACCGTGTTTTCAAAGATTGATCTATGTTCCGAGTATCACCAGCTCAAGGTACGGGAAGAGGATATTCCTAAGACAGCTTTTAGAACTCGTTATGGGCATTACGAGTTTTTAGTTATGTCTTTTGGTCTTACCAACGCTCCAGCTGTGTTTATGGATTTAATGAATAGGGTCTTTAAGGATTACTTGGATAAATTCATCGTAGTGTTCATCGACGACATCTTAGTATACTCAAAGGACGAAGTCGAGCACGAGGAGCACCTATGGTTGATCTTGTTACGACTAAAGGAGTATCAACTTTACGCTAAGTTCAAGAAGTGCAAGTTTTGGCTTTCGCAAGTAGCATTCCTCGGGCACATTATATCCAAGGGCAGAGTTGCAGTAGACCCATCAAAGTTATAGGCTGTGAAGGATTGGCCAAGACCAAAGAATGCGTCAGAAGTAAGAAGCTTTCTGGGATTAGCAGGTTACTATTAGAGGTTTGTATAAGGCTTTTCTAAGATAGCCACTCCGTTCACCAACCTGACTCAGAAACAACAAAGATTCAACTGGACTGATAAGTGTGAAGAGAGCTTCCAGTTGCTTAAGGACAAGTTGTGCTCAGCACCAGTACTCTGTGTACCAACACCCAACGACAAGTTTGTAGTTTACTGTGATGCGTCAAAGCAAGGGTTGGGTTGCGTGCTAATGCAGAATGACAAGGTAATAGCCTACGCCTCAAGGCAGTTGAAGGAGTATGAGCAACACTATCCAACTCATGATATGGAGTTGGCAGCAATGGTCTTTGCGTTAAAAATCTGGCGCCATTATCTTTACGGGGAACAGTGTGAGATTTATACAGACCACAAAAGTTTAAAGTACTTCTTCACTCAGAAGGAGGTCAACATGAGGAAGCGCAGGTGGTTAGAACTAGTGAAGGATTATGACTGTGAAATCCTATACCACCCGGGAAAGGCAAACGTAGTTGCTGATGTGCTAAGTAGGAAGAGTTATGGAAGTATAGCAGCACTAGCCAGAATAGAAAAGTCGCTACAGTAGGAGCTGATTAGTGCTGGAATAGAAGTAGTCATCGGTAAGCTGGCTAATTTGTCTATCCAGTCAAATCTGGTAGAAGATATACAGATTGGGCAAAGGCATGATGACACATTAGCGGCACATATGGATGCAGTTAGAGAAGGCAAGGCCACAGATTTCTCAATATCAGGTCAAGGGTTATTGAGATACAAGGATCGGGTATGCGTGCCAAATGATCAAAGGATTAAGATGACGATTCTAGAAGAAGCGCATAGTACCCCATATTCAGCTCACCCAAGGTCGACCAAGATGACTCACGATCTCAAGGCAATGTATTGGTGGCCAGGAATGAAGAATGGATTCGGTGGACTACGTGAACGATTCGAGGACGACGTTGTTTTAAGTCTTTTTAATTATGATTTCTATGTAATTTTCGCACTTGATTTTGTAACAAATTTATTTAAGATTTAAGTTATGTTTTATTTTATTTTCAAACAATGGGATCCCATACCATACCCGCGTTTATGTATTTCAACATTTATTTTTAGTTTTTAATAGAATTAGGAATGTTTCATATGTATGTTTTCTTAAGAATAGTGTTTATATATAAGCAATTTTAATGGTCCAAAGTCTAGAATTAGTTGGGTCATTACATGGAATAAGGCTATTGGTATTATTTTCATGACTTGTTGGTCATGTAGGTTTCGGCCTAGGGGTCCTCTTTGCATGTTGGTTTATAATTTTGCTTGTATAACATGTTTCCATTGGTGATCTTAGGAGTATGCTAGGTTTTGCTTTGGGTTTTGGAAACAATAAGAGGTTTCGGTCTAGGTGTTTAAAGTGAAGAAAGAAAATTTTGGTTGTTCCTTTATGTTATTTTAAAAAGCCATTAACTTTGATGTATTTATTTGTAATATTTTTTAGGATAAGACTATGTGAGTTTCGGCCTTGTGAGTATGGTAGGGTTTAGAGTGGTTTGATTTTGTGTTGATTAATTTGCATGCTAAATTGTCATATTAAAATGCATAAAGTGTAGAACCATGTTAAGTTCATTTGTTAAATTGTTGTAAAGGATTTTAAGTATTTGTTAGTATTCTAGGTGGATTTATGCTAGTTGAATTTTGTTAACTCACAATTGGTAATTTGTAAATTAATTGGTAAGAATGCAAGCTATGACTTAAAATGCATATTTTAAAACCAAGACAAGAAACAAAAGTGATTTTCGTACGTTAATTAAGTATTTTCTTCAATCAAATGCATGCAGCTTTTTTTATAAAGTTGTGAAAGAAACTATACAATTTTTTTTATGCTTACAAATTTGATTATTTAAAAAAATTATGTAATAAAATGCTTGTTGGAATTTTTGGTTTTTTAGGAGTAAATGTCTTTTAAAGAAAGTAAATAAAGCATGTGCTCAAATAAATTAAACCTTAGATTATGTATATGGTAAATATAATTTTCCACACTCTAAACATGTATTTTTCTCATTTATACTTATGTAGTTTTTTTATTTTTGTTTACAAAATAATTAAGTAAATTATTTTAAAGATGATTGAAGAATTTACTTAATTATTTATAAGTAACTACAAAAAATTTCACATTATATTAATTGTTATTAAATAATAAATGGGAGTATTATTTTATACAAATTAAAGCTAAGTTATTATTTTAGTAAATTAATTTTTTGTAATAAAATTTATGAATGGAAATGTGTGATTTAAAGAATTAACGTGCTATTAACTAAAGTGGCAAATTATATATGTTTACTAAATTTTTTTAGAAAGTGGCAATAAAATGAACAAGCAAAATTATCAACTTGAACGCTAATTTTAAGAACACTCTCACGTATGCATGTTACATGCAAGATCACTTTTGCGTTCAAACATACGCCTATCATTCAAACATATGATTTTTGTTTTGTAACCATGAAGGATTAATTGGTAGAATTTGCATTATTCTTTATGATTTTATGTTATGTTGTTGTTTGAATAGAGTTGTAGTGCAACTTGTGCCACGTGTGCCCGGCCCATGCATCCGTGGGGTATGTGTGTTGGGCATGTATATTCTTACGTGATTTTAAAACGAATATTTGATTATGATTATAGGCTCGTTGTGACATACCGCACTTTACTTTTGCTTGGACTTGAGGTAAGGAAGTTAGCTAGAATTTTCTTTGAATAATGTTATGAAAGGTATGAATTGTTATGTTGCAAAAGATTAAAGTGTTATGGAAGGCATATGTTATGGTAAGCCAAGTGTTATGAAAAGTATGAGTGCTTACATTATGTTATGAATTGTTGTTATGCTTGCTTGCATATTGTATGTAAAACCAGTAGGTTGTTAGCATACTGAACGCGACACAATAAATGAGTTACTAAGGATGTGACGTAACTCATAGGGTGGAAACGTCGAGGATATTTGAGGACCTGAGTTCCTATTTACCTCATAGAGGAGGTCTTACTGGTTTATGCTTTTGCTTACAACCTCACGATGTGACATGGACAATAGGGGTTCTATGATCACATGAAGTATGAATATGATTATTAATGTGATTTCAATATGGTTATGAATATGCACTACTACAAAATGGACCTTATGAGTCACTATTTTAGGACACGATTTTGGATGTGAGCCCTTAAAAATGATTGTGGACTCATTAGGACACTCATTGAGAGTCCTTTAAAAATATCTTTTAGGATGCACAATGAGTGTCCTAATTACTGATGTGGGTCCTAAAAAAATATAAGGGAATTTGAGTACACTTTGAGTGTCTTAAAAGAGTGCTCAAAGTAGGCCCTAAATTCTGTCAACTAAACACTTAAAGCCCAAATTCGAAAAAAGCCCAGCCATAACTCTAGCCCTCTCATTTGCATCAGCCACCGCCAACCTCTAAAACTATCACTCTCTCTCTCTCTCTCCTCTCTCTCTCTCTCTCTCTCTCTCTCTCTCTCTCTCTCTCTCTCTCTCTCTCTCTCTCTCTCACAAACGCACATGGACGATGGATCCATGGTAACTCTATTTCTCTCTCTCTCGCTCGCTCTCTGTTTCTCTCTCTTGTTCCTTCTTTCTCTCTGTTATTTGCAGGTGTGCGACGACAGGTGGGGACACTCAGCTTGGGATGTACGATGGCCAGCAGGGGCACTCGGCTTGGGGCGTGCGACGTGAAGGCTAGTATCATGGGTTCTACGGGGCAGCTCGCTCGTGGGCTTGACAGTGCAGATGGTATGGTGGGTGTCGAGTTCAAGACGAGGCCTGTGGTGGTTCTCTGATTTTTTTTAATGGTAATTCTGAGTTCGTGGTGGTGTTTCTGGGGCATCTAAGAGGTGTCCTTGGTTCTCATGGGTGGTAAATCTGAGTTCGGTCAGATTATTGAAGTTGTTGTCATTGCTGAGTTTGGTAAATCTAAGGCTATTGTTTTGCCCATTCTTTTTCTTTAACTTTCTCTTTTCATTATTTTTAGATATATATATATATGTACGAAATATGTTTTGTTTTTGTAATTGAGAAAACCACTGAAATATCTGGCTTCTTGTGATATGACTAAGATTTTAGAAAACTTGAGTTATTTTAACTTTAAAATATAATTGTTATGGCTGCATATTATATGCCAATTTTAATTAGATTAAATTTTGTACTGATTAAGAGATATATGTAGATCTAGGATTAGTGTTTGCGCTGTTTTTGTTTTTGTACAATTCTTGAATGTCATATATATATTTATCATTTGTAAAAATTCAACCATAAGTGTTGAACTTTATATAAAAATGTTTCAAGCAATATGGTTGTATTATATTTTGTACACACTTTTAGTTTTATATATATGCATAATAGTTTAAAATCTGGCTGCTCTATTTTTCTAATGAGTTTATGAGGGTCGGATGCTCCAGCTTTTTTAATTTAATTTTCTGCTTGTTTTACAATTGAGTGGATGCTTTTAATGGGGACTGTTTTTTTCCTTTTCATTTTTAGCTCTGTGTTTGAATTAGCATAAAGAAATTTTCTTTATGATGTTTCAAGATTTTAAGTCTATTCTCTTGATTCTTATATGTCTATACTTCTTGAAACAAGTTTCTATGATTGAAGACCATAGACTTTGGCGATAGAATTATTTGAGGTAAATATTCTTGAAGGCAACACGAAAGAGGAAACTTAGCCACTTTGTTGAAGCCTTGTATAATTTATTTATTTATGTTCCTTTAGTACTAAACTCATCAAGTAACATTAATATTGTAGTTTGTTTATTTATTTATGTTATGTATTCTTATTGTATTTTTTTCTCTTCTTATTAATATTAAAATAAATATGAATTATTTTTTAAAAAATTAAAATATAACTTTTAAGGACATGCATTGCGATCCTTAAAAAAGATTCTTTTAGGGCACGCAAAGAGAGCCCTAAATTTTTTATCTAAACGCACTCAACAGGATCTTTTAGGACATGAATTTCGAGCCCTAAAAATATTCTTTTAGGGCTCGCAATGCACGCCCTAAAAAAGATAACTTTTTAAGGCTCTCAAATAGAGGGCTTGCAATGCGAGTCCTGAAGCGCCTTTTTTGTAGTAGTGATGATACGATCTGATTATGATATGGATACGATATGGTTATGGTATGTATATTTCCTTGTTTTCTTGAATCTATTGGATTTGTTTGTACTTCCTTACTGGGTTTTTAGCTCACTCCCTTATTTTTCCCCTTTCAGGTAGGCAATAGGGTTTCTTGGCAGGCACAGTTATGTGGGAGGTTCCGATGTCTAGGCATGTATGACGTGGGGTGTCTTATTAACGAATAACGATCAAGATGAGCGCCAAGAATAATTATGAACTTATGCCATGGTTTATGCTTCAAACTACGTTAGTGGGACTTATTATTTTATTTTATTTCCAAATACTTCATAAAGACACAAAAATTTTATTTCAAACTATTGGGACCAAATTGCATGTTTTATAAAGCCTCACTGAACTTTTCCTTATAATGATATTTTTCTAATACATGTGAGTTGAGCGACGTTTTTATAAAGTAATATATTAGGACACTCTTTACAGTATTTTATGAATGGAAAACACATATGGATCATTGTCAAGTTATTAAGTTTCTAGCTCAGTCAAGAATGCTCTAGGATTAAAATTGACACTGTTCTTAAGAGATGATGTTTGAGGCACTCTATCAAATCTATAATGACATATTGCAGAAAAATGACCAACTTTGAAATATACTTGACATATAAGTCTGTTAGGTAAGGCATGTGTTGTACCATGTTTGTAACCTCGGCCTGGTCCACCATTACTAGCAAGATTTCTATCAAGATTACAAATTAATTATCTAGTATTATGACCAATATTCTTGAAATTTATATAACCATTTGGATTAGTTACATGAGAATTTCTTTGTGAGAAAAAAGTTAGATTAGTTGCCATCTTGGTTGACAAATCAGTGAGATAATATTGCCTTTCAAGACAACTTTCATGAGACATGAAAAATGACCGACTTTTTCCAGAGAGAGGATATTATAGTGCACATTTGTTTTGAAAAAAGTAGGTGTTGGGCATGTGTTGTCTCAATTTTTCGTCAACTTAAGATGAAGAAGATTAGGCCAAACATAAATCGATTTAATAGAATAAAAATGATGAACACAAGGATTTTTATGTGGTTCAATAATTAAAATCTACATAGTCCACGAGTCTATATTATTTCTAAGTTTTTTTTTCTAGAGTTCAATGCACGAAGTCGTTTCTCTAGAGTTTTGATATATGAATATTGCGCCCCCCGCCCCCCCACCCCCCCAACAAAAAAAAGGCACCATCCTTCTGTATTTATCGGGAAAGTTTGGTGCTTTAGGGTTTACCAAAATGAACAATTGGGTAGTTTCCCTCTTTAAATATCATGGTATTAAATACATTTAATATTGTATATTTGGCAGCTAATTACAACTAGATAAATATATTCTAAACATGGCAATAATCCAAGATTATGCTTTTCTGGAATGATATTGTATTCGAGCTTAACAGGAGCGAGCTAAACACCATCATTATATTCACAGGAAAAAGCATACAAGTATTTAGGACTTCCTTGCACAAACTCGTTCTAACTATCATCCGAGCTTAACATGGATGATGTCTGATATGTTGACTATAGATCGCCTCTCATTATTGAGATTGCGCCTATACGAGACGTTGTGTCCAAACCCTTACCTTTTATAAGAGAGGAAAATATGTAAATTGAAATCATGTACCTGAGCTAATAAACTTAGCTCAAATTTCAGGGTACAATAACATGGTGCCGTTAAAACATGTGTAAAGACATGTTATTTGGGAATTAATAAAAATGAAACTTGTTGGTGTTGAAATTGGTTAAATATAATGGTTAATTTGTTTACACATTGAGGTATAAAACACTTAACAATTTTTACTTTAGTTGAAATGAAAACATGTACTACTACAAAAATGGGTTTTCCTGACAGTTTTTAACTGTCGCTATTGAGCAACGACAACAGTCGACTAACTGTCATATTTTCCTATGTCAGCGTAGGGGTAGCTATGCCAACAGTTAAACACTATCACTGTTGCAGGAAACACCGATAGTTATTAGGTGTTGCCGTTGCTGGCAACGCCGATAGTTATTAGGTGTCGCCATTGCTGGCAACGCTGACAGTTAATAGGTGCACCGTTACTGGCAACGCCGATAGTTATTAGGTGTCGCCATTGCTGGCAACGTCGATAGTTATTAGGTTTCGACGTTGCTGGCAACGCCGAAGTTAGTAGGTGACGTGATTGACTCTCTATGGTGATAGTTTTTAACTGTCGCAAAGTTTCCACACCATAGGATATTGCAAATATGTTGTTAATGCCCCCTGGTTTCAAAATCAACGCAGCAATTGTAGTAAAAGAATGCACATCAAAAATTAAATTAAATTAACATTGGTAACATTAAATTTATATTTGATTAGTTCTAACACTTTATAATAAAAGAAATACATAGTTCCAAAAAAGTTTGTCATAAAATGGATATCTAGCAAAGTTCCAAAAAAAACTAGTTTGTCATAAAATGGATATTTAGCTTAGTATGTACATCAAAAAGCTAAACTAACTCAACCTATAATTTGTTCGATTGATTCTGTATTTGATTATTTCTAACAATTTCTAATAAAAGAAATACAAAGTTCGAAAAATGAGTAAATCCCCTCACATAGGTACTGAGCATGCATGCCATCATTTATTGAGATGTAGAGTCCAAGAACTTTACTTAGCTAGTTAGATAGTAGTATTATAGTATTAATAGTATTATCTTTGTAACTGTGGATTTTTGGTTCAGACCGGGAATTATTTGGACACTTATAGTAGTACTTATAGATTTTCTAAGTTTAACCTATAGTTTAAGAATATTAATGTTAACCTAAGGTTTGATTATATGACTGATATTAAGAATAATATTTATTATACTATAAGGTTTAGATAAGGACCAATAGGATTTTAAGCACATGTTATGAATGGTTGATTAAGGATTAAGTATTTTAAGGATTAAATTTAATAAGGAGTAAAGTTTGAATGCTATAAGGTCAGTCAGCAGCTTTGAATACGTTGAGGGCTTAGTCAAGGCTGTTTACTCCATTCAAACTTAGCTAAAAATGTGTAATTTCGTGTTTAATTAATCAGTGTGTGCCGATATATCACAGCTATAGGGGGCGATATATCACAGCACGTAGATACGGAAAACACGAGACGATGCACGACAGCCTCGGGCATACTGGCCCAGGCGATATATCGCCTCCTTCAGTATATTTCAAAAGTTTTTGAATTCTTTTTCCTTTCAGCCATTCAACCTCTTGATAAGTCCAGCATCTTTTGAACGAGTCTTCAGCCTCTGCTGAACGATTATTCAAATTATTTTCACCTAAAAAGCTATTATTTTTATTCAAGTAAAATTAAGATCCTTTCATTCCTAAACTCTATAAATAGGACCTAGTACACAGCCATTATTCACCTTTTGCTCTAAGTTCAGAGGCTGCAAGTGCTAAGTGAGTGTGAGAGTGTAAACACCTGGGTTGGGGAATCATAAGCTTGATCATCATAAGCTTATCAAACACTTTGGGAAGTAAGGTTCTATAGTATTTCGGTTCGAGGTTTAGATTGGTCTACAAGTCTTCAAGGTATTTCTATACCCTAGTTCATTGGTATTATGTTATTTTCTTTCTCATAGTCTTCTACTCAGTGTTCTAACCTTATTCTTATTTTGGTTAGGAAATCTAAGAACTTACACATAAGTTTTTGGTAAGTATGTTTCTCAAAGGTTTAGTCATTCCATTCCTTCCATTCTTTTCATTACTTTTTCTTCAATCTACTCACCCTTTTATATATGGTTTTAGGAGTGTTCCAAAAGTCCCAACGCTGTCCTCTTATCCCGGTAACTTTGGTAAGGAAAATAGGATAGAAATGCATATGTTATATGTTATCTTATGTTTCTTATGTTATGATAAGTGTTATGATATATATGTTTGTAGGCTTGGGCATATGACCCATATGACTAACAAGACCCCAAATAGATTATGGGCATATGACCTACTTAGCTAGTAGGACCCCACTAATCTCATGGGCATATGACTTGTTTAGTCTATGGGACCCCAAGTAATAATGGCCATTATAGTATGTGTATGTAATAAGTGTTATGTTATGTCTTTATGTTTATTATAAAATTTATGTATATGAAGTATGTGTTAGATTTTCCTTGCTAGGCATTAGGCTCATTCCTTTTTGTTTAAATGTGCAAGAAAATAGCTATTAGTGGCGGTAAGGTTCGTGGATGCTTGGAGGTTGTGTATCGATGGTGAATGGATTCAAGGAGTCGAGAGTTCGATTTCGAGGATGTAGTCTTTTATTTATGGGTTTATGTGTAATTTTTCCGCACTTTCTATGTAACTCCTTTATTTTAAATTATGTTTTATTTTTAAGACAATGGGATCCCATATCCTTCTTGATATTTTTGTAAGTAACTCTTATTTTTACAAGTTACCTAATAAAATTATGGTATTTTCGTAATGTAAGCTTTATTAAGGATTTGTATGCATAGTTTCGTTAATGGTCCAAAAGTCTAGAGTAGTTGGGTCATTACATGAGATGCGGTAGAATATATTTTTCCCACTCCTCTTGAACTTCATTAAGTTTAGCGCCAGTATACGGTAAATTTGAATTGAACTGCAAATAATTGAAATTATAAGTTACATGTCAAATATAAATGTAACTTTATTAAAACTAAAAGGTAAACACGTTTAATTATTACATTATTCGATAGATATGATCTAGTTTTTTGTTGTGAAATGAGATCCCTAGCATACTTCATGCAGTAGATACCACACTCTGTGGTTTTTGGTTGTTGTCGGCACTGTTAACATAGACAAATATAAAAGTATATTACATCCTTTCGGCAACACCATTGTGTTGTGGTGTATAAGGTGTGGTGCACTCATGAATTATACCATTTTCTTCACAAAATGTATTGAACTCATTAGAATAGTACTCTCCTCCTCTATCACTTTTTAGCACCTTAATCTTTTTATTAAGTTGATTTTCAACTTCTAATTTATGTACTTTAAAAGCATCAAAAGTTTCATCTTTATGCTTTAAAAGAAGCACATAGGTAAATCTACTAAAATCATCTATAAAAGTAAGAAAATACATTTTATCACCTCTAGTTAAAACACCATTTAAATCACAAAGATCACTATGGATTAAATCTAGTAAATTAGATGATCTTTCTACACTAGGAAATAGTTTCTTAATCATTTTTTCCTTAACACATTTTCACATTTACCGTAGATTTTAATATTGCATGCAATCATACCATATTTTACTACTCTTTTCATGGTTGAAAAACCTATATGAGATAGTATAAGATGCCCCAAAAATAAAGAATCATACTCAACAATATAGGCGAAATTAACATTTTTATTGATAACATTGAAAGTTACATCATTGGTGCACAACTTAACCATACCCTCACAAGAGTACCCATTTCCCAACAATACATTGGATTTGGTAAGAATAAGTTTACCAGACTCAAAAATGGCTTTAATGTCGGGCTTGCTAAGAAAATCACCACTTACCAAGTTTCTACTCATTTTGGGAACATAAAGTACATTCACTAATGTTACTTTCTTACCGGAGGTGAAAAATACTTCAATGGTACCTTTGCCAAGTACCTTAGATTTGCCCTCATTACCCATTTGAATCTCATGGTTGCCCTTTGACTCCTCTAAGGTCTTGAACAATGATTTGTCATATGTGACATGGACGGTTGCACATGTATCATACCACCACCCTTTCACCTTTCCTTGGACCGCATTCACCTCACTAAGGGTAGCAACTATATTCTCCTCTTGAGTTGTGTTTACCTTAGGTCCTTGTTGGTCTTTTCTATGCCTACACTCTCTAGCATAGTGACCCTTTTCCCACACACAAAGCAAGGACCTTTCTTGCCCTTAAACCTGTTTGGGTTGGTTCTTGGACCCAAGGATGTCTCATTAAACTTCTTGCCTTTCCCTTTGTTTTTGGGATGTTTTGGTTGCGATACTGCATTTGCTTTGGAAGTCTCTCCATTAGACCCCTCCACAAGTTTATCTCTACATATCGATTCCTCCTCGATTCGAATATGCTTTTGGATTTCCTCCAACGAATAATCCTCATTTTTATGAAGGATTCTTTTCCTATAGCTCCTCCAAGTTGGTGGTAATTTAGCCACTATAGCACCAACTTGAAAGGCCTCCGGAAGCTCAATCTTCAAGACTTTCAATTTTTTAACAATTATTTGCAACTCATGTATTTGAGAAAGAATATGTTTATCACCAAAAAACTTGAAATCAATATATTTAAATATCAAAACTTTTTGGTACCTTCCTCTTCCGCCTTGAATTTTGTCTCAAGTTCATCCTATATTTCCTTTGTCGATTTGGTCTCGATGTAGAGGTCATAGAGCCTATCAGAAAGGGCGTTGAGGATATGACCCCTACAAAGGAGATTTTCCTCCTCCCTCTTCCTTCTTTTCTCCACCTCCTCGGGAGTGTCCTTGTTGGATGGCATTGGGAGAGGATCTAGAGTGGACTCTAGAATGTAGGCGATCTTGAGAGTGGTCAAAAGGAATCTCACCTTGTCTTGCCATCTAGTGAAATTGGACCCATCAAACCTATCCAACCTCATTCGGTCTTAATTCATGATCTTGATAGTCTCACCTTCCATTGAAACAAACAAATGGGTAAGCTTTTGAATGTTAGGAAAATATATGTTGTATCAATGGAAATTGGTAAGAAATATTACAACTCTAGACAAAATAATACAAATAAACTTTAGATTGATTAAATAGTGTTACAACTCTATAACTGAAAATACAAATAAATAAGAGAAGGATTAGAAGAAGAGAATGGTGAAATTCAACTCTAAGCAAAATGATACAAATAAATTAAAAATGTTTGTAACAAAAGAAATGAGAGGATTACAACTCTAAACAAAAATACCAGTAAATAGAACAATAAGAATAAGAAGAAAAGCAATAGTAGAAAATATAAGAATAAGAACAAATAACAAGAAACTTTCACTCACACAACCAAAGTGAAGAGTGTTGGGGATCACCAACTTGAACAAGGTTTGAAACCTTTGTCCAAAAGTTTATTTCCCCCTAACTCAAGCACTAAGGGATCTCTCACATATTTTGGAAATTGCTTTGTGAATAATCAAGCCTCTAGGTGTTTTCTACCCAAGTGCTCTAATGGATAGAAAGTTGTGTCTTACAAGTGAGCAATAGGCTCCTATTTATAGAGTTTAGAGAAACCCTTTGAATTTCAAATTCCACTAACCCCCATGGCTTTTACCAATAATTGATTGGATGTTTATGGAATCAAAAATGAGATGTGGGAGTTATTTGGATTTCTGGAGCCGTTCAAAAAGGTTGGAAAAAAATGAAAAAAAAAATGGTCAGTCAAGCACCTGTGGCTGCGGCCTGGATCATTAGTGGCCGCAGCCACTGACCAATTTCAGCACACAAAATTGTGTTTTTTTTCCAAACGATTCCAATCCACTCCCAATTGATTTTCCCCAAAACACATTATTGGGGTTAAAATCATATCTCTAACAGCCATTTCACATATGGCTTTAAGAAATTCATCTCAATATTGTGTAACATCAAATCTACACAACAATGGGCAATATTTGGAAGTTACAAATTTGTGACTGAATTTGTAACACCAAATATGTTACATATTTGCATATCTAAATATTGTAACTCTCTATTATATGTTACAATATGTGACACTCTTTGTCACATTTATTTAATCTAAAACGTTATATTATAAAATAATATAACAACATGTACATATGCGGCTGCTCGACCACCACGGTCGGGGTTTTCTTGGAGGAATTAGGGTTGTTTCCCTTACTTTGCCACTTAGGTCAGCTAGTTGTATCTTTTGAATTGTAATAACCCTTTTAAACATCTGTTTGTATTATTTTGGGATCTCATGTATGTACTAAACTTTAAATGAAAAGTCAACGTTTCTTTTTTACCATAATTTTTAACCCTTGTCACTAACCTTAGTTACACGTTTATAACCAAGGACTCGATTAGCAAGTCTAGCACTATTTAAAGTACATAGTGTAACGGTTACAACTTGGTGTCCGAGCTACCAAGGTTTAAGGGTTCTTGAAGACTGGTCGGTCATGTACACTCGCCACTAAAGACAAGCTCGACTCGGGTTTGGTAACTACTTATATGATTAAGTGCTTAACTGTTTAAATAAATGTATACCCCTTATCAGCATGCCTTATTAGGGGGCATGAGATATTCTGATAGGGCCTGGCCCTTGACTGTTGCATGAACGATAAAGATTTGCTTATTAGCATTGTTATTGCTTGTTAATGCAAAGGAACTGCTTATTAGTGTTGTTATATGGACATGTAGGTCAGGACATGCTCATTAGCACTATTAATTGCATATAGGCCAGGAAATGCTTATTAGCATTGTTAATACTAGGATAGATTAAAGAACATGCTTTTTAGCATTGCTATACATGTATAAATGCTTGAACATGTTTCTTTGCATCGTTAATTGCTTATGTATGCCAGAAATTCTTATTAGCATTGCTATTTGCTGATGAATATTAGGAAGTGCTTATTGTCACCATGATTGAATATATTATGTGTTGGCATGCTTATTAGCATTAAATCTGTTTGTTTGTTTGGTCTTTGACCATCAGGCAGCAAGAGGTATATTTATTACTTACCTAACAGTCGAATTGATCAATGTAGAGTGGGATAGTTATCAGTATGCTTCCTCAAAGGTCAGAGAGGTTGGCTACCAAGAAATATAGGCTATTGAAGAGAATGACCAGCGCCAAGCCCCACCGCCAGGTCCAGAGAACTGGCAACAGGTGCTTGCTGATATGATAGCCAGGTTATAAAGGCAAGAAGATGAGATTCACCTCTTGAGACAGCAACAGGTTCCAGCAGGGAACCTACAGCCCGCAGTACCGGCAGTGATACAACTAGTGGTACCAACAGCAGTATAGCCCCAGGTAGTGGGAGAATGATGGGAACCCCTATATGAGAGGTTCAAGAAACAGCACCCTTCAGTTTTTTAGGGCAGCTCAGACCCATTGAAGGCTGAGAAGTGGATGACAATAATAACCACCATCTTGGATTTCATGAGGGTAGGTGGTAATGAGAGAGTGGCTTGTGCCACTTACATGTTTTGGGAGGATGCCCGAATATGGTGGGAGGTGGTATCTTAGACCAGGGCTGTAAATACTATAGAATGGGAAGAATTCTTAACTCTGTTCAATGAGAATTACAACAACGACGTAGTTAAAGCTGGGAAGGCTGAAGAGTTCAGTAAGTTACTTCAGGGCAACATGTCAGTGACCGATTATGCCTTGAAGTTTGATAAAAATGGCAAAGTTTGACGGGGATCTGGTGCCCACTGATGGGACCAGAAGAAAGAGGTTTCTCCAAGGGCTACAGCCTATGACAACCCAGGATGTTTGCATCACTGTCGTGCTAGGAGTGACTACTTATGCATAGGTTGTGGAGAAGGCGCTCATAACTAAGAGCACAGAGAACAAGATTTAATGCGAGAATGTGGCCAGAAGGGATTTTAGGAGGTCCGGACCTCCATTTGCAGGCTTGGGTAGGGGCGGAGGCCCTAGTGACCAAAAGAGAAAGACTACAGATACACTTCCAACTCCAGGGCCAGATAGGAGGCCACGGGGCGTACAAATGGGCAACCAGGGTGGCAGAGACCTGGAAAGCATTCCCATAGTGTATTCGGTGTAGGAGGCGCCATATTGGGGAATGTTGGGTGAAGGTCTTCTTTGTTTGCGAGAGTGTGGGACACCTGAAGAAGAATTGCCCAAAAGCCAGGAAGGAAGAGCCCAAGAAGGTGGACAGCCTGACGCCAGCTCGAGTCTTCACCTTGACTCAGGCAGAGACCAAGGTTAGCCCCTCGATGGTTATAGGTCAGCTTTCTAGTGGTGGGACCCCTTTTATTGTTTTGATTGACTCGGGTGCTATGCACTCTTTCGTTGCTAGTAGGATTATTGATGGATTGTGTAGACCTTATGACTTTTATCCTGTGGGGTTTGGTACTTTACTTCCTACTGGGGAGTTAGTGATTTCCAAGATATGGGTTAAATCACTGCCAGTGACAGTTAATGGCGGGGTGTTGTCAGTTGACTTGATAGAGTTGGCTATGAATGACTTTGATATAATTATTGGTATGGACTGCTAGAGAAGTATGGCGCAATGATAGATTGTAAGAAGAAAATGGTAACCTTTGAGCCTGAGGGTGAGGATCCCTTTGTATTGTTTGGCACTGTGCACGGACCCTGTATACCTATGATATATGTACTTAGAGCTAGAGACCTATTGCAAGGGGGATGCATAAGATTCTTAGCTAGTGTGGTGGATACCAATAAGGTCGTGCCAGTGGGACCAGGACAGACTAGATTAGTCTATGAGTTTCAGAATGTGTTTCCAAAAGATCTGCCAGTGGTACCTCCACACAGAGAGATAGAGTTTGTGATTGAACTAGCGCCAGGGACAGAGCCAGTGTCTAGGGAACAATACAGAATGGCTCCAACAGAGTTCAAGGAACTAAAGGTTCAGTTACAGGAATTACTAGACTTGGGTTTTATTAGGCCTAGTTTCTCGCCATGGGGCGCACCAGTTCTCTTCGTGAAGAAGAAAGATGGTTCTCTAAGGATGTGTATTGATTATAGAGAAGTGAACAAGTTAATTATCAAGAATAGGTATCCTCTGCCAAATATTGATGATCTGTTTGATCAATTACAGGGTAGGTCGGTATTCTCCAAGATAGATCTTTGATCTAGTTATCACCAGCTGAGGATCAAGGAGGAAGATATTACAAAGATAGCCTTTCACACCAGGTATGTGCGTTATGAGTTTATGGTGATGTCATTTGGACTGACTAATGCCCCCACAGCATTTATGGACCTGATGAACAAGTGTTCAAAGATTACCTAGATCGGTTCATGATCGTCTTTATTTGCGATATATTGGTATACTCTCAGTCAGAGACAGAGCATGAGCAACATCTCAGATTAGTACTACAGAGGCTGAGAAACCACAGGGCAGTATGCGAAATTCAAGAAGTGCGAGTTCTGGTTGTCACATGTAACTTTTTTTGGTTACATAGTCAGTAAGGATGGAATTATGGTGGATCTAACGAAGATTGAGGTCAGAGATTGGCAAAGGCCGAAGAATGCTTAAGAGACCGGAAGTTTCTTGGGATTGGTAGGTTATTACAAACACTTTGTGGAGGATTTTTCTAAGATTGTGTCACCACTGACAGAGTTGACACGCAAAAATCAAAGGTTCATATGGTCAGACAAGTGTGAGGACAACTTCTAGAGACTGAAGAAGAATTTGATCACCGTTCCAATTCTGAGTCTTCCTACATATCAGAACAAGTTTGTGGTTTTTTGTGACGCCTCAAGGCAGGGCCTAGGTTCTATCCTTATGCAGACAGGAAAGGTGATTGCCTATGCATCACATTAGCTGAAGGAGTATGAGTAGAGGTACCCTACACATGATTTAGAACTTGCAGCAGTAGTTTTTGCACTGAAGATGTGGAGAAACTACTTATATGGTGAGAAGTGTGAGACATACACAGATCACAGGAGTTTGAAATACTTCTTCACCCAGAAGGACTTGAACATGAGGCAGAGATGTTGGTTACAGCTAGTGAAGGATTATGATTGTGAGATCCTCTATTACCCAAGGGAAGCCAACGTGGTGGCAGATGTTGGGAATATATGGCTTTACTCTTTACAAATCAACGATGAATAATGATAATAATGCAATATTCCAAACCCTAGATGTTAATCAATACTAAAATTTAAAGTATGAGTGCAATTCTTAATAATCAAAGAAATATGTTCGTGATATGAATGTTAATCTTGAATATAAGAAACTAAATGATTAAATGATGATAAGATGAACTTAGATACATTTAATCTTCTATAACAACAATGAAAAACATAATAGAATGACAAAATACAAGATTAGAGTTAGAGAGATGCAACCTTTGTATTGAGCAACTTGAATCTTCAAACTTGGGGAACTTCAAAGGCCTATACACAATATGAATATTGTTGTCCAAAATATCTATTCCAAGTCATCCTGATTGCTTGAAGCTTCAACTAAGTAGAATGAGATTTTGGATTGAACAAGCCTTGAAACTTATGCAAGTCAAGCAAGCTTGATGAGTTTCTTTGAGAAAACTTTTGGTCTTAGAAAGCTAGAGAGAGAATGGGTTTTAGAGAGAGAGTTGGAAAGTGTGATCAAAGCTTTTCAACTCTAATAACCAATATATATAGTGTAGGCATCATCATTAGTCTAACCAATAGGATTAGGGCATTTAAAACACATCATTTGGAGCATTTTACATAAACTGTACGATCCTAAAAGACCACCCAGGCGATGTATCGCATATCAGGCAATTCGTCGCGTACTAGCAAGTGATGCATCGCCTGCTAAGGCTTTTGAAGCCCTTCGCATTTTGGCAATGCTACGCCACTTAGGGGGCGACGCATCGCCACCCTCTTTGATTTTGGACCCCTCCAATGGTCCTACAATTGCTCCAAATGCTACCAAACTTTTTAGGAATGTTTGGATACCTTATTGTATCACTTTAGACCCATAAAAGTAACTTTTAGATACCTTTTACACAATCTCGTGTTTTCACTTTTCTTTAAGTGAAAAACTATTAAGTGTATTGCACCTCAATGTGTAAACATCTTAACATTTATATTTAACCAATATCAACAATACCCCACTTGGTTAAATATAATCCTCTCTTCTTAGCTTAACTTTTTGGATGCATAAAATAAATTATCTTTCAATTTGAACTTTATCTTAGTGAAAGTATTACAAAGTCTTATCGAAGTCATTGGTGTCTTAAAGATTGAACCAAGCACTCCTTAATGATAAAACCGGTAACACCACACACACCTCCACTTGACCATTCATTTTCCCACTTTTCTCGCTTAGCACTCATATGGCCATGTGCTCATCCATTTCATAAACTTTCCGGGGAGAAACTCCAACTCCCATGAGAGGCAGCACCACCTCTAAGCTCACATATGTGAAGTTCTTACAACATCATTGCTACATTTAGAGATGCTTGTTGCACACAAATGAACTTCATTAAAAGCCTTAGGCTTAACCCTCACTCGGTAGCAACCAACACTAACCGTCCTTGGATGGAACTCATGATTTTGTTAGTGTTGAAACAATTCACCCAATAACTTGTTCTTACCCAGAACTCCTTGATGTTCACAAGTTTGGATTTGGGTTGCCATCATTGGTAAATATATTATTCTAGGAGTTTCAGTCCCATCCCTTTTGAAGTAGAACTTACTAACCTCTTCGCAAGAGGTTTTGTAAATGGATCCGCTAAGTTCTCACTTATCTTAAAATATGAGATCGATATGATTCCTCCACCAATTAATTGTCTCATATACTCATGTCTTAGACTTATATGTCTAGACTCCCCATTATATACGCCATTATATGCTCTAGCCAATGTGGCTTGTCTATCACAAAGTATCGAGATCGTCGATACCTCATCTGTGGAAATTGGGATCTCCAACATGAGATCCCTAAGCCACTCAGCCTCTTTGTTGGTTGTCGCTATAGCTATAAATTCAGCCTCCATGGTTGAGTGTGAAATACATGTTTGCTTCTTCGAACCCCAAGAAATCGTTCCTCCTCCAAGCATAAACACCCAACCACTTGTGGAGAGATTATCTCCAACACTTGATATCCAACTCCCATCATAATATCTTTCAAGTATCTTTGGGAACTTTGAATATTGGAGGCCTAGTTGGTTGATCCTTTTAAGGTACCCTAGAACTCTCTCAATTGCTTTCCAATGTTCCATAATTGGATTGCTAGTAAACCTACTTAGTTTACTATCTGCATATGCAATATCCGCTCTTGACAATGAGTGGCGTACATTAGACTCCCTAATGCAATTGCATACTCAAGTTGAGTCACTGCTCTACCATTATTCTTTTCTAGCTTTATGCTTGAATCAAATGGTGTATTTGCCTCTTTAATTTTGAGATGACTAAACTTGTCAAGCACTTTCTCAACATAGTGTTCTTGACATAAAGCATAACCCCCACTATTTATTCTCACTTTTACACCCAAGATGGTATCAACCTCTCCAAGGTCTTTCATCTTGAAAGTGGAAGATAGAAACCTTTTCATTTCCATTATTCCTTTCATATCATTACTCAAAATCAACATATCATCAACATATAGACACACCAAGATGACATAGTCATCACAAGTCTTAGAGTATAAGCACTTGTCCGTATTATTGTATCTAAACCCATCCGAAAGTATGGCTTTATCAAATTTCTCATGCCATTTTTTCGGTGCTTGCTTTAAACTGTATAATGATTTAACAAGCCTACACACTTTATGTTCATTTCCCCTTAGAACAAAACCCTCCAGTTGTTCCATATAAATCTCCTCATCAAGATCTCCATTTAGGAATGTTGTTTTGACATCCATTTGATGAACATAAAGCTTATATATTGATGATAAAGCAAATAGTACTCTTATAGTGGTTTTCCTAGCAACCGGTGCATACGTGTCAAAATAATTGACTCCTTCCTTTTGTTTAAACCCTTTGGCTACTAGTCTAGCCTTAAAGGTTTGTAATGTGCCATCGGTTTGATATTTCCTCTGAAATACCCACTTGCACCCAATTCATTTTGAACCTTGTGGAAGGTCTACCAATTCCCATGTGTGGTTTGAAATAACTAAATCCATCTCATCATTTATTGCCTCCTTCCAAAAAGCGGAGTCTCTTGAAGACATTACTTCTTGGAATGTTTTTGGATCATCCTCAACTTGAAGAGCCATAGGAAATTTCCATGTGACTTCTTCAAGGTTTCCCTCTACTAGGTAGAGTGTCTCCACTTGAGAACATGTCTCATTTGATCCCAATTCTTTAAGCTTTGGCTTCTCCGAGGCAATATAGGTTTCTCATCAACCTTTGGATCTTTCTCTTTAAGAGATTCTCCAACACTTGTGGGTTCTTGAGAATTGCTATCACAATATAACATATTCTCAAAGAGCTCCATTTCTCTTGATTCAATTATCACATTAGACTCCAAGTCTAATAGCCTATAGGCCTTGCAATTTGAGGCATAACCAACAAATGCACACTTTACGGCCCTTGGACCCAATTTGGTCCTTTTAGGCTCTGTGCTCTTGCAATAAGCAAGGCACCCCCACACTTTAAGATAGCCTAAGTTAAGCTTCTTTCCTCTCCATAACTCATATGGAGAGTCATTGTTCTTTTTTCATAGGAATTCGATTCAATATATGACACGTAGCAAGCAAGGCTTCACTCCACAAATTATAACACAATTTAGCATGTAAATGCATAGAGTTAATCATCTCAAAATAAGTCATATTCTTTCTTTCAGCTATTACATTTTGTTGTGGAGTGTATGATGCAGTGCATTCATGTATAATGCCATGTTGTTCACAAAACACATTGAAATATTTTGAAAAGTATTCACCACCTCTATCACTTCTAAGAGTCTCTATTTTCCTTTCCAATTGATTTTCTACTTCACCTTTATAGATTTTAAATGCATTAAATGCCTCATCCTTACTCTTAAGTAAATACACAAAAGTATACCTAGAGCAATCATCTATAAAAGTTATGAAGTATCCATTTCCTTCTCTAGTCAACATGCCATTCAATTCACATAAATCACTATGTATTAAATTTAGCAAGTTTGAACATCTATCAACACTTGGAAAAGTTTTCTTTACCATTTTAGATTTAACATGTAATTCACATTTATCAGGCTCATTCACATCACAGTAAATTAATCCACATTTAACAATTCTCTTAATTGTGCTATAACCTATATGAGCAAGTCTATTATGCCATAAAGTAATAGAATTAGAATTAATCACATTGCAAGATTTAGATGTCATATCATTATTGTCACTATCAAGAGCAGAAAGTTTGATCATTCCATCACATGTATAACCCTTTCCCATAAACGTGTCCAATTTAGTCAAAGTGAGTTTACTAAATTCAAACTCCATTTTGATGCCGAATTTACTCAATAGACTTCCACTCATAATGTTTCTAGTCATATCAGGAACATAGAAAACATTAATTAGGGTCATTTTCTTTCCATTAGTGAAGATCTCATCAACGCAGCCTCTTCCAAGTACCTTGGATCTCTTTTCATTTCCCATTTGGACTTCAAGTCCCACCTTTGCATTTTTAAAGGTTTAAAAAATATTTTTATCATAGGTTGCATGAATGGTGGCATAAGTATCATACCATCATCCTTGCACCTTTCCTTGGGTTGTATTAACTTCACTCAAGGTTGCAATGATCTCAACATCAATTGCATTAACATGTTCTCCTTCTCTTAAGGTTGCATTAGTCTCGTCACTACATGCATGAACCATGTCAATTCTCTTTAGGGTTATCATACATTCCTTATCGAATGCATTAAATTATATTAAGATCACAAAGATCTCATCATTAATTGAATTGACCCCAATCTTATTATGGTTAATTTTGCAATTACCATATATCACATGCTGATCAATAACTTCACAAACAAAACAAGTACAACAATAACCCTTGAATTATTTATTAACATTCATCATTGTACTCTTAATATAAAAAAAATGATCTCAAACTCACAAAAATATGGCAGCAAACACATTTCATTCAAATTTTTGAAATCGACACATTTAGAAATAAGGAATTTGAAGATAACAATCTCCTTAAGCATGTAATCACATTGAGTTGTCTCATCCTTTGTTGATGAAGACTTTGAATTCATATCCCCATTCATGTATAGTATTTCCAAATATAACTTTCTTTGATCTTTCATGGTTATGTGTCCAACACAAACCAAATCTTGAAACAATGATTTGAAGGTTGTAGAAGATGAACCAATTTCCCTCATTGTTGATAATACAAAACACAAAATTCAAAGTAATTAGAAATAGAGATTTTGATTGTTGGGAATATATGGTTTTACTCTTTGCAAATCAACAATGAATAATGATAATAATGCAATATTCCAAACCCTATATGTTAATCAAGATTCAAATTTAAAGTATGAGTGCAATTCTTGATAATAAAAGAAACATGTTCATGATATGAATGTTAATCTTGAATATAAGAAACTAAATGATTAAATGATGATAAGATGAACTTAGATACATTTAATCATCTATATCAACAATGAAAAACATAATAGAATGACAAAATACAAGATTAAGGTTAGAGAGATACAACCTTTATATTGAGCAACTTGAATCTTCAAACTTGGAGAACTTCTAAGGCTTATCCACAATATGAATATTGTTGTCCAAAATCTCTATTCCAAGCTTTTCCAATTGCTTGAAGCCTCAACTAAGTAGAATGAGATTTGGGATTGAACAAGCCTTGAAACTGTAATGCCCTACTTCCTTAGAGTCGTTACCATGTGATTTATAAATGTGTCATTAGCTCACTAATCGAGGTTTTAGGTTAAAAAGTGTGATTAAATCAAAATGAATTCTCATTTAATGAATATTAGATAAAAAGAGTTGATCATTCATTAAAATTCATAAAAATGTTACATTGGGATCCAAAATACTGTTTTAAAATAAATTTATAATCCAAAGATATGGTATAGTCGACCTATGCGACAAAAGTGAACATTCACCACGTGCTCACCAAAACAACCCTAACTGTGGCGACCAGGTAGGCCAAACATGTACACACCGCTCCATTCCCTCCAACTCATGGGTGTTCGACCTTTTCCTTGCCCTTACCTGCACCGCAGAGCACCCGTGAGCCAAGGCCTAGCAACAGAACTTCAAGCACAACATATGTAACGACCCGGATTTTCAAGACTCGATAATGCGGAAATATAAACGTTTTCATTTAACAAAATGTCTCAAAAACTCATACAAAAAAAAACCTTTTAAAAGTCGTATGGCCATACTTAACATTTAATACAAACATAGTTTATGAAGAGTAGAGTGAGCCTAGTTTATGAAAATAACACAACATTTCAAAAAAAAACAAAATGGCTTCCCAAAAGGTCGGTCCACATGTACATTCACAAGGTAGACTCCAGCGCTCACTGCTCTGCCTTGCCCTTGTTTTTACCTACAACAGGAAACAACTAGGTAAGCGAAAACGCTTAGTAAGTTCAACTTTAAAACAAAAGCATACAAAGAAGACAGGTGGTCACTGACCAAGTTACTGTCCCCAGATAACAATAGCTCACAAAGATTAGGGTTCCAGATCCATCCGAACCCTACACAATCAATTTCAAGAACGCAAAAGCGTCCTGCAAACTTATGGTTATGCCTGATAACCAATGGCAATCTATTTCATATAAATAAATAAATCCATGCACTCAAAAAATACCAGAGCAAACAGATATAATATATCACAATATAATTCGATACCAACGCTCGATAATTCGATATCTAACTGATTGTATTATTTGAGTTCTTTGACTTGTTCGTTACCAGCTTACCCTACGGACTAGCCCATACGTACATCTTGGGAACTCGGTAGTATAATTGAGTGGGAGTGTTAATAATAGATATGAACATCTATAGCTTCTGATGAAGAAGTGAAACGATGGTTTCCTTTTAGTTTGGTTCAAGGTGTTAAATGATAGAGATCTCATTTCTGTAATTAAATTAGTTTACTGAAATATCATTTACAAGGAACTAAGTGTTTTAAGGATAAAATACAATGAGGGGTAAAATAGTATTTTAGTCCTATCTCATTGTAGACCGTCTACAGAGGATTGAGTGACAATTATGGTTGTAATAATGGATAATTAATAGCGTATATATATTTGTTATAGAGCATTCTATGAATTCAAGAGTGCAATTCCGAGTCTATAGTGGAGTCACGAGGAATTAATAAGTTAGTAAATTTATTTGTTAGATTTATGATAACTTATTGGAGCTTGATTTCATAGGCCCATGGTCCCCATTGTACCTTGGATAAAATCATCTAGATAGTCTCAATTAATTGATTTAATTATCAATTAGAATTATCAAAGTTGACCAGGTCAATTTTGAATAGTTTCAGAGAGTTGTGTAATTTTGAGAAGAAAAGAGAAATTATGGCAGATTTATTAATTAAGATAAATTGGTATCTAAATTAATAAATAAGTTTAAATCTAGATACAAATTATAAATAATTAATTTGATAAAGGATTTAAATAATTAATTAAATCAATAGAAAATAATACAGGTCTTGATTTTAAGTCCAATGGGCTTATAATCAAATGGAAAATTTCACGGGCCTAAAGCCCATGATAATTTCGACCTAGGGCTTTAAAATGGCTATTATTTTATTGATTTTTTAATTAAATTAAATGGCCTAATTGAGTCTATAAAAGGAGTGCTTAGAGAGAAGTCATCAGTTAAGATTTCTGAGACGACAGATAAGTTTAATCACTGGTTTTCTGATAGTTTTAGATTCTCTCTAAACACAAGTCTTTTTCTAAGCCTCTTTGTTATTTTCTCTTGTTCTCTCTATATCTATCTCATGTGTTGAGAATTGCCCACACTAGTCTAGGTGGTTCTAAGGATACATTGGAAGATTGTGAAGAAAATAGAAGATTGGTTCAGCTTCTTAATAATACTCTGCGACAGAGAGGATACAAGAGTTAGAGAAACTGAAGGAAGGACTGTTTCATTCCGCTGCATATACTATAAGTATTCTATTCTTTGTTTCTCTTTGAATTCAATTTTAGAAACATGTTTTAGGCTATCTCGTATTAATTTATTTAATATTAGATATACATGAAAATAAATAAAGTTCATGTATAAGCTAATCCAACAACTGGCATCAGAGCCTTTGGTAATCTTTATTTTCATGCATGAACATGTTTAAAATTGAATTATTTGATATGTTTAAATAATTGGATGGTTTTCATGTTTTTATTAAGCATATTGATTTTATGTGAATTTTAGCAATTTTTAGGTTATTTTGTTGTGTTTTCTATGCTATTAATTTTTATATATGCTTTATTTTGTGTAAAACATATTAAAAATTAATTAGAAAATGGTTTTGGTTTGAAAAATTGCTCAAAAAAAAAATTTGCACTGGCTCCCATGCGCGCACGCACACCACGCACTAGCGCCCGCGTGCGCGCCTCGTGCGCGCACCCCTACCCCGCGCACGCGCCCGCCCAGCCACCATGCCCGGGTGAACAGTACCCGAAACGGCTACTGTTCATCCAATTTTTTTTTTTTTTAGAAATAAAAAAATATTAAAATTATGAAAATACATTATTTATTATCAAAACCAAAAATATCTTTTTTTTTGTTTTATCTTTTAATTTTTTTAAAAATAAGATATTTTTGTGAGTTGAGATATAAATAATTAGATATTTTCTACAAAGATTTAAATTCAAATTTAAAAATAGACTAACAACTTAATTTTATATATTTTAATATATTAAAATATTATAATTATGATATCAGATATTTAAGATATTTTCATTTAAATTTTTTGTTTTTCTTAATTAAATCTTTATTTGAAAATATAAATATATTTTTATTCCATAGTTTTTAATATTTAAATTATTTAAAATTTGAATATTGTTAGTTAGATATTTTTATGGATATTTGAATTTGTTTGACTATTTTGAGATATTTTAGGGTTGTTATAACTATTTATATTTTATTTTTTTAAATGGTTAGAATATTAGCTAATAGTTGTAACAACACAAGATATTTTTTTTAAATAATTAAGATATTGATTTTAAAATTTAAAATTGGTTAAATTTTGAAAAATATCTTTTTTTCAGCCAATTAATAAAATATTTTTTTAATCAATGGGATTTAAATTAACCTTGGTTAATTGTTGATAAATCCTATTTAAATTAAATCAATATTTTTTTTCAAATTAACCTAAAACCAAGTTGATTGTTGATAAATGAAATTTAAATTAACTATTGCTAATTGTTGATAAATTTCATTTAAATTGACTTATTGTTTTGTAAAAATTTAATTAATTTGAATTTTTTGATAAGTTCTAGATAATAAATTGTGGTATTTTTGCATAAATTCATAGAATTGCTCATATAGTAACATGATTAGGCCCATCCAATTATAGCATGTCTGTTTGCACTATATGTGGTATTTTTGCTATTGGGCTTAGATGCATATAGTAGCCCATATGTTTGTTAGATATATGATATTTTACCAAATAAAATATTCATAAAATGATAGGTTTTATTTGGGCCCATTAGAAAATGTAAAGTTTAAATTCCTCTCTTGTGGGTGATTCCACTTGTGAATGCCCATTTGCTTTGCATAACTATAGTGAACCTAATCAATTAATAACAATTAATAAAACGAAGGTTTAAATTCTTGTCTTTTGGACCTTGTATGGAAGATAGAGGGCATTTGTAGTGGGAACGACATACTGGACCCATCCCTCCTCCATACAAGCCCAATTGTTAAGGCCTATTTACCTGAGTTGGACTTAATTGTACAAGTTCATTATATTAGTTAAACCTAAATATTGATTAGCAACAAATTAATTCTAAATTAATTGAATTTGTTTCAATGTGACACTTTAGAATTAATAGGAAATTATAGGACTTTGGTTTTAAAAATTTTAATCTATTTAATTTTTTTTTTTTTTTGGGAAAACCATATTCATTAATTTTCTAAAAATAAATAATAAAAATACTATTTTTAATTTTATAATGAGCTCATTTTAAGAATTTTATTCGATCTCCACCGTTGGTTTAACATAGTCAATAGCTTATGGGGCCTCGAGGCGCTTTGATTCGTCCCCCTAAGGAAAGTGTTCATTAGTTATTTTGACAAGGTTAGATTTCGAAAGATAGATAATTATAGGTCAAATTCTACTAGACTCACCCCTACGGTGACTACTAGGACTAAATCTATGATTATTGAAACTGTGGGTCTAGCTCATAAAATAAGAGATTTTGTTTTCTTATTTTGATCGAATAGTAGGTTGTTAATGGTGGTGTCCATTATTAAATGAGTTTACAACTCTATTTAACTAGTGATATTTTTTACTCTTGCCAACCGGGACAAGGATATCATAGATTGGTTAAAAATCTAAAGAAATAGAGATAGGATTGTTTTTGGTATTTTTTCTCATATCTTACATATTTTTGGTATATGTTGTGCTATTTCTTGAAATATGTGTGAATAGAAGTTTTATTGAGCAAATGTGACTGATTTCTATTTTTATTGGTAATTTGTAGTTTTAAGTTAAGTAGTGTCTACTCCCATCCTTTCTCAACTTTCGATGGAGAAACTCACTAGAGAAAACTTCCTTAATTGGAAGTAGAATATCAACATAGAGTTGATTGGTGACAACTCTGAATTCGTCATGATTGAGGAATCCCCAGAACAAGCATCGTCTCCGCACGTTCTTGATAGCACCGTAAATGCTTGGATAACACCGTCTCCACACGTACGTGATGGCACCGTGAATTCTCAGATGGCACCGTGCTGCACGTTCGTGATCAACTCAACTATGGTCTGACGCAGCTCATGAATGAGCTTCAAACTTTTGAGCCTATCATGGGTGGACCAAGTAAAGGAGGAGAAAATAATACTACTGATGTTGTTGTTGATCTAACTAAGGCTGAAGCTAACCCAGCTTCATCTTCGAAAGCTAGAAACAAGAGGAAAGGTGGACAAAACAACAACCCCAAGCCTACAAAGGCTGCAAAGACGAGTGCACAACCACTTGCACAGACGCCTAAGGGGAAGAACATGAAAAACAAGAAAGGTAAAGATAAATGTTTTCACTGCAAAGAGAAGGGGCATTGGAAACAAGATTGCCCAAAGTTTCTAGCAGAGAAAAACAAAGGTAATGATTATAGTTCATTTATCTTAGAAACATGTGTTTTAGAGAATGATAAATCCGTTTGGATTATTGATTCTGGATTTACTAACCATGTTTATAATTCTTTACAGCTTCTCGAATCATGGGAGGAAGTGGACGAAGGTGGCTTAAAGCTTAGAGTTGGGAATAGAGCGTTCGTTGCGGTCCAAGCTAGAGGAAGAGCTCGTCTGAATTTCAAAAATGCATTTTTAATTTAAAATGATATATTTTTTATTCCAGATTTTAGTAGAAATTTAATTTCAGTTTCCATGTTGCAATTAGAACAATTTGTTATGACTTTCACAAGTTCTAATATATCTATTTCTTTCAATGGATCACAATTGTGTATTGCATGTTTGGAAAATGTTATAATCTGCAACCTAACAAACCCCTCGCTCTTAATAATGATATATTCAAAGTAACTAAACCTAGGACCAATAAACGTCAAAAGACCAATAGCGATAATATGACGTATTTATGGAACTTAAGACTAGGTCACATTGGCTATGATAGGATTCAAAGACTTACAAAGGACGGACCTTTGAGGGAACTCACCTTAGGTGAATTACCTGTCTGTGAATCTTTTCTAGAAGGCAAACTGACCAAGCGTCCATTCTCTGCAAAGGGTGATAGGGCCAAATAACCACTTGGTCTTGTGCATTCAGATGTTTGTGGACCTTTGAATGTACAAGCCAGTGGTGGTTTTGAGTATTTCATCACTTTCATTAATGATTACTCTAGATACTCATGTCTTTACCTAATGCATAGGAAATCATAAACATTTTCAAAGTTTCAGGAATTCCTAGCAATGGCTCAGAACCAATTAGGTAAAACGTTAAAGAACATGCGATCTGATAAGGGTGGAGAATATTTGGATATGCAGTTCCAAGATCATTTAACTAAACTTGGGATTTTATCACAACTTACTGCCCTAGGTACTCCGCAACAAAATGGTGTAGCGGAATGCCAAAACAAAACTTTATTGGAAATGGTTAGATGCATGCTTAGTTACTCAACTCTACCACCTTCGCTATGGGGACATGCAATTGAAACCGCGAACGACATTCTCAATGTCGTGCCCTCAAAATCAATCCCCAAAACACCTTTAAAATGATGGAATGGTCGTGGACCTAGTTTACGCCATTATAGAATCTGGGGTGTCCCGCTCACGTCCTGAGGAAAAAGGAGGGAAAGCTAGAACCGCGAACTGAAGTTTGCATGTTTGTTGGCTATCCTAAAGGTACTCGGGGTGGACTTTTCTATAGTCATTCAAAAAAGAAAGTGTTTACTTCTACAAATGCTACTTTTCTGGAAAATGACTATGTCCAAAACTTTAAACCTCGCAGCAAAGTAGTTTTAAAGGAGATGGTTAAAGAATTGACTCCAACCAATGTTCCATCGTCATCAACGCAAGTTGATGATGAAATTCCCACTCTTCACGTCCAACCGACGCAAGTCGATTTAAATGAAGAAAGTACCATTGTTCCTGAGCAAACAGTCACGGAGCCTCGTCGTAGTGGGAGGGTTATCAAGAACCCAGTTCGCTATAGTTTGGATGGCGAAACCAATATGGTTGTTGGTGACACTAGTGATGATGATCCGTTGTCTTTCAAACAGGCAATGTCTAGCCCTGAAAAGGAACTATGGCTCGAAGCCATGAAACAGGAAATGGAGTCCATGTACTCAAATTCCGTCTGGGATCTTGTGGAAGCACCTAGTGACTTTAGGGCCATTGGGTGCAAGTGGATCTACAAGAAGAAATGAGGTGTTGATGGAAATATCGAGACTTATAAAGCTCGATTAGTGGCAAAGGGTTATGCCCAAAGAGAAGGCGTGGACTATGAGGAAACTTTTAGTCTGGTAGCCATGCTCAAATCCATTCGCATCCTCTTATCCATAGCAGCCGCTCTCGACTATGAGATTTGGAAAATGGACGTCAAGACGCTTTTCTTAATGGAAAGCTTGATGAAGTCGTTTATATGGATCAGCCATAAGGATTTAAAGTATCTAGACAAGAAGGAAAAGCTTACAAGTTGAATAGGTCCATCTATGGACTTAAGCAAGCTTCTCGTTCCTGGAATATTAGGTTTGATGAAATAATCAAGACCTATGGCTTTGAACAAAATATTGACGAGCCCTGTGTTTACCAACTGAAGGAAAATCAAATAGTGGTATTCCTGGTTCTTTATGTAGATGATATCTTACTCATTGGAAACAATGTTAAGAAATTATCAGATGTGAAGAATTGGTTGAGCACTCAATTCTAGATGAAGGATTTGGGTGAAGCATGTTATGTTCTAAGTATCCATATCATGAGGGATAGAAAGAACAGACTCTTAGCTCTATCTCAAGCAGCTTACATAGATAAAGTGCTTGAACGTTTCTCTATGACAAATTCCAAGAAAGGGCGTCTACCGTTCCGTCATGGAATTCATCTTTCAAAGAAGCAGTCTCCCCAGACACCTGAAGAGGAAGATGCAATGAGAAAAGTTTCTTACGCATCTGCAGTTGGAAGTCTGATGTATGCCATGTTGTGTACTAGACCAGACATCTGCTATGCAGTGGGAGTAGTGAGCAGGTATCAGTCAAACCCAGGACCAGAACATTGGATAGCAGTTAAGCATAGCCTGAAGTATTTGAGATGGACTAGGGATTATATGTTAGTCTACAAGGGTGGTGTTCTGAACCCTGTAGGCTACACCGATTCAGATTTTCAGACTGATGTCGATGACAGGAAGTCTACTTCTAGAATGGTGTTTACTCTTGGGGGTGGAGCTATGATTTGGAGAAGCATAAAGCAGTCTGCAATCTCATATTCCACCATGGAGGCTGAGTACATAGCCGCGTCAGAAGCAGCTAAGGAAATAGTCTGGCTAAGGAAGTTCTATTCGGATCTTGGTGTTATTCCAAAAATGGATAAATCGCTTGTGTTGTTTTGTGACAATACAGGAGCGATAGCCAACTCGAAAGAACCTCGAAGTCATAAGAGGAGTAAGCATATAGAAAGGAAGTATCACATTATTCGAGAATATGTGGCCAGGGGAGATGTGAAGGTTATGAAGATTGCAACTAAAGACAATCTTGCGGATCCGTTTACAAAGACACTACCAAAAGCTACATTTGATAAGCATATCAAGGAAATGGGATTAGTAGATTTAAGGCATTAGTTTCAATTAGTTCAAGTGGAAGTTTGTTGGGGTTTTATGCCCTAATTAAAACTCAAATTCTTTGTAATCTCATTTTATTATCAATAAAAGAATAGAAATCATTTTTTGACTTGGTCAATCACTTTGCTCACATGTTTTATTTTCATGATTATTTGTTTAATATAAACTTCTATTAAATCCCAAGCATATAGCTAATCTTATTTATAGTGATGTAATCAAAGTGGAATATAAATATGATTATATGTTCAAAATAAGTTGATCCTAAAGATTAGTCAATGCACAGGATTTACACTGACTTGACAATCTACGATATGATCTACTTACACATTACAGTGTTATGTTCTTTCCAGAACATTAGCAAAGTAGACAAGATCAGATGTATTTGTTACATCGGACTGGACTGATATTGACAGTTGATAAGATAAGTAAGCATACCGTTATTATCTATTCTAGTCATATCATATAGTTGACCATAGGTCAATTCAATCTCAATTCTGAGTGGTTAGTATTCTAACTAATTGTATTATTTGAGTTCTTTGACTTGTTCGTTACCAGCTTACCCTACGGACTAGCCCATACTTACATCTTGGGAACTCGGTAATATAATTGAGTGGGAGTGTTAATCATAGATATGAACATCTATAGCTTCTGATGAAGAAGTAAAATGATGGTTTCCTTTTACTTTTGTTCAAGGTGTTAAATGATAAAGATCTCATTTCAGTAATTAAATTAGTTTACTGAAATATCATTTACAAGGAACTAAGTGTTTTAAGGATAAAATACAATGAGGGGTAAAACAGTATTTTAGTCCTATCTCATTGTAGATCGTCTATAGAGGATTGAGTGACAATTATGGTTGTAACAATGGATAATTAATAGCGTATCTATATTTGTTATAGAGTGTTCTATGAATTCAAGAGTGCAATTTCGAGTCTATAGTGGAGTCACGAGGAATTAATAAGTTAGTAAATTTATTTGTTAGATTTATGATAACTTATTGGAGCTTGATTTCATAGGCCCATGGTCCCCATTGTACCTTGGATAAAATCATCTAGATAGTCTCAATTAATTGATTTAATTATCAATTAGAATTATCAAAGTTGACCAGGTCAATTTTGGATAATTTCAGAGAGTTGTGTAATTTTGAGAAGAAAAGAGAAATTATGGCAAATTTATTAATTAAGATAAATTGGTATCTAAATTAATAAATAAGTTTAAATCAAGGTAAAAATTATAAATAATTATTTGATTAATTAAATCAATAGAAAATAATACAGGCCTTGATTTTAAGTCCAATGGGCTTATAATCTAATGGAAAATTTCACGAGCCTAAAGCCCATGATAATTTCGATCTAGGGCTTTAAAATGGCTATTATTTTATTGATTTTTTAATTAAATTAAATGGCCTAATTGAGTCTATAAAAGGAGTGCTTAGAGAGAAGTCATCAGTTAAGATTTCTGAGATGACAGATAAGTTTAATCACTAGTTTTATGATAGTTTTAGATTCACTCTAAACACAAGTCCTTTTCTAAGCCTCTTTGTTATTTTCTCTTCTTCTCTCTATATCTATCTCATGTGTTGAGAATTGCCCACACTAGTCTAGGTGGTTCTAAGGATATATTGGAAGATTGTGAAGAAAATAGAAGATCAGTTCAGTTTCTTGATAATACTCTACGACAGAGAGGATACAAGAGTTAGAGAAACTGAAGGAAGGACTGTTTCATTCCGCTGCGTGTACTGTAAGTATTCTATTCTTTGTTTCTCTTTGAATTCAATTTTAGAAACATGTTTTAGGCTTTCTTGTATTAATTTTTTGAATATTAGATATACATGAAAATAAATAAAGATCATGTATAAGCTTTTCCCAACAATAACAACTATAAACAATACATACAATGATATACACCACATAGCTCTACGGGCACAAACAATTCTCTTACCTGGTGTCCCGAGCTGACAACCCAAAGCAATCGCGAGCACGATTCCTAATCCCGAGCCTGAGCGGTAAAACCTAGTCACAACACCATAACAAATAGATATCCAACAATCTCTAATCAGCTTAGAACTTTGGATACAAATGCTAGCCTTCGGGACCTCGAATCCTACTAAACCAGGTAGTAGAATCCTTCCCGAGCCTTAACATATGAGTTCCCAAGCTTAAAACTTCAACTTGGTCACTTTTCCTAATTTAAGCCGCGGCCCGCCCCCCTAGGGTCGCGGCCCGCTGCAAGTTAGAGAGCACCCTTTCCATTTGGGATACACAGGTCACGGCGCGCCCTGCTTTCACCGCGACGCCTAGGCAAAGTCAGAGGCTCCCAGGCCTCTTTGCACACGCAGGCTGTAGCTCCTGAAGAACAGGGCCGCGGCGCGAACCCCGAAATCCAAAAACTCCACCATTTCTCTGCGTTTTTCCCCAAGCCCAAACCATTAAATCACACCCCAAACAACCACCAAACCTAGAATCAAGTCTAGAATCCCCATCCACACAACCTAATTACCACAACAACCTCATAAATTACTCTACAAGTGATAACTCTACAAAATAGAGTTATTTTACCACTTTTTATGTGCTAATTGTTGCTTAATTCTTGATATTTTAATTGATTTATTAAGTTTTAAAGTAATTTTAAATTTATTGGTTTTATTTTGATTTTATATATTTTTGTGTGTTTTTATAGTTATTTTGTTGTAGTTAATTATTTAAATTATTTTTGTTTAATTTGAGGTAAAAAAAATGTTGTATTATTGAACTTAAATGTTAAATATAAATTAAGTTATAATTAATATTTTCAAAGAATTAACTTGATTTATTTTATAGTTGAAAATATTTTATTATGATTTATTTTATATTTATTTTGTAGGAAATTGGTCTATTGTTGATGCTTAAAAATTAATAAGAGCAAAGAAGAGAAAGGTGTAATTTTGAAAGAAATAGCAGGAACATTTTTCCACCTACTCCCCCTTTGCCCAGACCAAGCCCAAGCCTCCAAGTGGCCCAGTCGTGCACCTACTCCCCCTCTCCAGTTGGCCCAGCTGCACTCCACCTCTCCAGCAGCCTTGGACCAGCACCCCCCAGCCAACCGAAGCACCTCAGCTGCCCCAATCCACGCCAGCTGCCGCTCCAACAGCACCAAAAGCCACCCGCCTGATGCACCCATTCAAGCTCCCAACCCGAGCCCCAGGCCCACCACTTCCTCCAGCCGCCTGGGCTAGCCATCCACAATCCAGCCAGGCCTGCCAGCTGCTTCAAACTCCTGGGCCCACCCGCCTAAAGCTCCAGCTCTCCCAGCCGCCTGGCCCAACATGCCTAAGACCCAACCAAGGCCTTGCCCAACTGCTCCCAACAGCCTGCCAACCCAGCCACCTAGCCTCCTTCTTTTCCCATTTTTGAGCCCAACAAAAGCTCATTTGTCCCCTATGTCTAAAAATACCACATTTTTACCCAAACTTTTCTACACATTTTACCCAAAAATTATCATTACACCCTATAATTTACCCTTATTTGTCATATTATTATTAATTTAACTAATTTAATCAATTTAATTAATTTAAATTGATTATTTTAATACTCTCGTTTTGGCTATACATAGTGAATTTTCAAGACCATTAAGGTGTGCTTATTTTGGGAGAGGTTACACTAAACAAGTTTCTACACCTTCAAACCTCTCTATTCTCTTCATCTTCTTCTTCTTTTTGGTTAATTTTCTACGTATTTTTAGAGGAACAATTTGGGGGTTTTCCTCCAAATTTTCCTAAGTTATGTTTGTAATTTTTTTGTTTGTAATTTCTATTATAGTTATGAGTTTCTAATCTTTTTAAGATTATTAAGGTGATGATGAAACAATATGTAACTAGATAGTATTTATTTTGTATGTTGATTTCCCATTTTGTGCAACAAAGTTTATGGATTTTCTTTTTCAAATATCTTCTTTCATCTTAAATATCATGTATTTTTTATTGTTAGCACATATTTACACTTTGTTCTTCATTAGTGCAAAAACATAATATTCTTTGTGTAAGATGTGTCATTAAATTGTACACATCCAATGCTTAGAACAAAAATATTATGTTTTGCCTTATAAATAATGTTATTTGATTTTTTTTTTCATTAGGTTGATTCACATTAAATACTTTGAAATTATAATTTTTGAAAAGTGAAGAAAAATCCTATCTTTTTAGAAGTAATTTGTGCTTAAAATTATAAATCTATGTGGAAAATGATAGTTTAACTTATTTTAACCATCACTAAAACTTAGGAATCAATATACTAATAAATATTATTAAACTTACATTTTGTAGATTCTATTATCTTAATAATCTTTCTTCTACCATCTTGTTTACAATTATTAATTTAGTTATATATATTATCTTTAATATCTTTATTATTATTTTTTATTTTACTTTATTGTTACAAATTTTCATCAATCTTTGGAGCTAGGTTAGAATTTATTAATTTTGATTGAAAATAGTTTTCTTTTCAATTTTAGACAACTCCTTTGGGTTCGACATCCTTGCTTACACGATCACTATTCTATATGAACGATTCGTGCGCTTGCGATTTATAAATTTTTAAAACATACCCGTTTTGGGTCCATCAAGTTTTTGGCGCCGTTGCCGGGGAGTTGCAAGAAAAGAAACGAAATTTATCTCAAGGTTAGTGAATTCTTCTACTAGTTATTTTAATTTTTGCACTTAAAAAAACTATAAAAAATAAGTTTATATTTATATAAAACTAAAAAAAAAAGATAAAAAGAAAATTTGGGACGGTTTTACCACCCATAAAAAAAACTTACTTATATATTTATATTTATTGTCTTTTTTAGTTGACGACACTTGTGCCTCCTATCTATCTTTTTAATTTTTTTAGTTGACGCCACTTATGCCTCCTATCTATCTTTTTTAATTTTTATAGTTGACGGCACTTATGCCTCCTGGCTTTTATGTTATTATTATTTTTATTATTAGTGTTATTTTGTAATAGTTGGTGGCATTTGTGCCTCCTAACCTTTTATTTTATTATATTGTTATTAGTTGACGGCACTTGTGCCTCCTAAATTGTGTTTAATATCTTAACATTGTTTTTGTTCTCTTAATTTTATTCCATTTTTCTTTTTACCTTAATTGTCATTTAAAAATAAATAAATTTTAGTTTGTCATTTAGTTTTTACCATATGAATCATTTTAATTATAGTTGGAATTCTAAGTACAACTATTATGTGCAATCAAATTTAAATTATGGAGAAACTAATGATAGGCATGATTACGATGAATCCTTTGATATCCAATTTGCCCCCACCTATAATCCAAATTTTTCATGGAGTCATACCCAGTCTCCAATAGGGCATGAATTCAACATGCATAATCAAAATCATGCCCAATCCGACCTATCATATCTCATTCAACAAGAAACGAGCTCATCTTTAGAGGATACCCTACAACAGTTCATGCAATCAACCTACCAAATCTTACAAGCCCAGTCTCAGTCAATCTCAAAAATTGAAACAATAGTAGGACAACTTGCAACTGTTATAGAGTCGGAAAAAAAAGTTTATCCCAACCAACCCATTCTTAATCCAAATAGTCAAATTCAAAGTGAAAAAGAGAATGAAGTAGTTGAAGAACTTGTAATATGCATTCAACCCCCTAATGAAACAAAAGAGTTGGATGAAATAATTCTTGAGGCTCATGAAGAAAATGAAAAAGACATAATTATATCTCAAGAGCCCATAAATGAACAAATTTGTATATTTACTCAAAATGAAAAGGAGTCTAATATAGATATGCAATTTTCTTATTTTATTGATATTCCCTTAAAATTGCATATTTCTAATTTTCTTGTAGGTGTGATGTTATAAATTATTATTTATGGCATTTGCATCAAAGTCATAACTCACTCTACAAATAAAATTCTACACCATCGATTGGGTGTAGGTTGAAAGAAAAAAAATTATAGTCGAGCCAAAGACTATAAACTAAAGCACTTTATGGGAGGCAACCCATACTTTTTATGTTTCATTTTATATTTCACTTTTGTTGTGTGTTTTTGTTTCATGTTTTTCAAAAAGCTTGAAGGAAACTTCATGCCCAAAAAGAAAAGAAGAGAAGAAAACAAAAAAAAAAGCGAAATCAATGAAGCATTCATCAAAGGGAGTAGTTCTTAATTTTTTCCATTTTATTAAACATTGAGGACAATGTTTCATTTAAGTTTAGGGATAATGTGTATGTATTTTTCTTTGTGTTTATGTGTTTTTCTTTGTGTTTATGCATGTTTTTCATTTCTTGTCAAATTCAAAAGAAAATTATTTTCTTTATTTGTTTTTCTTTTTCTTTTTATGTGATTTTCATTTGTAATATAATGTAAAATATATATATATATATATATTTTCTTTGTTTTGTTTGAAAAAAAAATGTAAAATCCTTTATTGGCATATTTGACAATATTGACAAAATTAATTAAAGAAGATTTTTCGAAATGGGTAATTTCTTGTTTTGTTGTGATATGTTTTCTATAATCAGATTATTCTATATATGATTATAAAATAAATATATAATTTCCTATAAAAGAATATATTTTCTTGAAATTAGTTTATATGGAAATTATTGGTATTTATTATTTTTTTTTATCTGATTTATTTGTCCAGAAATCGTGTACAGCTTGCAGAGATAATGTATATATTGTTTCCTTATTTATTTAGGGAAACTGGGTTTAAAAACTGTCCAGGTTCAATGAATCTGTGTGAACGGATTGCCAGTCTGTTTGAACAGATTCTGACTTCCCTGTTAGGGAAGATTTTTCATTTATTGGCTAATTGGTTTCTTATTTGTTTTCCACGACCTAAAGGGATTCTAAAGGGTATATAATTATTCTTAGGTCGTTGGTTTTTTATCATCTCTCTTAGTGTATTATTTTCCAAATATTTTTCAAGTTTTAGAGAGACTTTTTATTATGTGAAGAACTTGAGTCCAGCAAGTTCTTAGTGGTTTATTACAGTGTACTTCTGTATTGTTTTCTTTGTGATAATTGTGTAGGTTGAACACACTTGGACATTGTTCATCAAGTTTCGGGAGAAGTCTTGTTCGTGAGTCACTTTTCGGGAGGAAAAGTGCAAGTGTTGTGATTTGAAGGGAGTTCAAGATCTTAGCACTTCAGAAATTTGATTAGGAGTTTAGATTACAACAGTTGCGACAAATTCAAGAATGAGTCTTTATTTGTATAAGTCAATTTGGTTTTGTAATCGTTTAGATATTCTTCTAATAAATTTCATTATCTGGGCGTGGCCCCGTGGACTAGTAGCAATCTGCAAAGATTGCTGATACCACGTATAATTCCGTGTGTTCTTTACCTTATGTTCGTTTTTGTCTTCTGGTGATAAACTATTTAAACATATCTGGTTTCTGTTCAAACAGTCTCTGTGTCCGTTTAAACATTTCTGTAACAGTTTAGCAATTAATTATTTAATTTGAATAATTAAGTTGGTAATCATAAAAAACAGAATTTCAATTAGTATCAGAGTGGTTCACTAAACTCTTAGTGAGATCTTGTGATTATTTTCCGTTTGATTTGTTTTGTGTGAAATGTCTTTCTTTGCAGAAGGTAGTTCAGTGTCTCAACCTCCATTGCTTAATGACTCAAACTATCCATATTGGAAAGTTAGGATGAGAGCTTTCATAAAAGCTCAAGATGAGAAAGCATGGAGAGCAATTTTGTCTGGATGGTCACCTCCTACTGAAAAAGGTGAAGATGGAAGCACAATTGTAAAATCTGAACTTATTTGGGATACAGAAGAAGAAAAATTATCCAGTTATAATAATAAAGCTCTTCACGCCATATTTAATGGTGTTGGAGAAAGTTTTATAAAACTTGTTTCCACATGTGTCTCGACTAAAGATGCTTGGACAATTCTTCAAACTCAGTTTGAAGGAACTGTAGATGTTAAAAGGTCTAGATTTATTATGTTACAAACTAGGTTTGATGACCTTAGGATGTCTGATTCTGAAACACTATCTGAATTTTATGAGAGATTATCTGATATTTCTATTGAGTATTTTTCACTTGGTGAGAAACTTGATGATTTTGTTCTTGTTAGAAAAATCGTTCGAGTTCTTCCTGACAGGTTCAATGTTAAGCTCACTGCTATGGAAGAGGCAAAAAACTTCAGTACTATGAAGGTAGAAGAATTGATGGGGTCACTTCGTACCTTTGAGTTAAATCAAAAGATTCGTCAAAAAGACAAGCCAAGTACTTCCAAAGAAAAAGAGAAAACCATAGCTTTCAAGAGCACTGAAAAAGAAGTGTCAGATGATGAAGATGGTGATAATGAAATAGCAATGCTTGCAAAGAATTTTTGAAAATATATGAATAAGATAGGAAACAAGAAATTCAATGGCAAGATGACAAAAGGTAATCCTTCTTCTCTTAAACATTTTCAAACTAATAAAAAGGGTATTTAGTGCAGGGAATGTGAGGGATTTGGTCACATCCAGTCTGAATGTGCAAACACCTTGAAAAAGAACAAAAAAGGTATGATTGCTACTTGGAGTGATAATGACTCTGAAAGTAGTGAAGATGAGGAAGGTAATGTCGCTTTCACTTCTATTTTGCCTGTTTCTAAATCTGAAAATGAGAAAATTGTTTGCTTAAATAATGTTTCAAAAGATGAAGAAAATACTGATAGTGATGAATCTGAATTAATTAAATGATGAGTCTTTGAGTGAATCTTACAAAAAGATGTATGGTTCATGGGTGAAAGTGTGTTCTGAGAATCGGTCATTGGTAAGCAAAAATAAAGATTTATCATTTGAAATCAAACAACTTACTGACTTAAATGAAAATTTTGAAAAAGAAATAATTTCAAAAAATGTTGAAATTAATAAGTTGTCAAAAGATTTGGATACTCTTGAGAAAATTGTTAGAATGCTTAACCCCAGTTCTACTGTTTTTGAGAAAATTCAGAATGCAGGTCAAAGAAGTCATGTGGGACTTGGTGCTTCAAGTTCTCAAAAATCAAAGAAAAATGTCTTTATCTCAGCTGGGATGCTATCGTTTGCCGTTCCAGTGTCATCTTCACTGAAATCTGTTGCATCCAGTTCTCGGATTGTTCCTACAGAATGGACACAGTCAGCAGGAAAATCCAATGGAAAATTGGAAAAATTCATTCCAATCTGTCATTTTTGTGGTAGGAAGGCTCATATTCGTCCTAAGTGTTTTACTCTTATGAATTTTGCCAAAAATGAATATTTTGAAAAATTCAATTATTTTGATAATTTCAAAAGAGTAAAAAAGGAAAATGTTCAATCAAAGAAAATATGGATCAAAAAGAATAATTGTTTTGCTGGTTTTACTAGTGAATATGATAGATCTGCTTCTTCATATTTTTGGTATTTTGACAGTGGTTGTTCAAGACATATGACAGGTGACAAGTCTATTCTTACAGACATAAAACCTATGCATTGTGGGTCTGTTACTTTTGGCAATGGAATTGAGGGTAATGTTCTTGGAATCGGTACTCTTAACTTTGAAGGGTTGCCTAGAATCAAAAGAGTGTTACTTGAGGAAGGACTTAAAGCCAATCTTCTAAGCATAAGTCAAATTTGTGATCAAGGTTATACTGTTAACTTTGATAAAGATAATTGTTTTGTTTTAAACAAGAATGGTGAGAATGTTCTTGAAGGTTATAGATCTAATGACAATTGCTACACTCTTCTGCCATCTATTTTGTGTCAATCTGTTGTGAGTAATAACACTGATGTGTGGCATGCTAAACTTGGTCACATAAATTTTAAAACTTTGAAAAAAATTTCACATACAGGGAGTGTTCGTGGTTTACCTAAGCTAGGTAAAGAATCTGATGGTAAGTGCAAGAGTTGTCAACTTGGTAAGCAATTAAAAATTACACATAAAAGTGTTTCTGACATAAACACTTCGAAATTTTTAGAATTGCTTCACATGGATCTTATGTTTCCAATTCTAATTGAGAGTTTAAATGGGAAAAGGTATATTTTTGTTTATGTGGATGATTTTTCTAGATATACTTGGGTGGATTTCTTGAAAGAAAAATCTGACACTTTTGATGCCTTTAAAACTCTTTGCTAGAAATTAAAAGTTGAAAAAGATTGCAACATTGTAAAAATTGTTCGTATAAGAAGTGATCATGGTAAAGAATTTGAGAATTTTGTCTATGATGATTTTTGTAAGTTTGCGGGCATCTCTCATGAGTTTTCAGCTCCCAAAACTCCACAACAGAATGGAGTTGTAGAAAGGAAAAACTGCACTCTTCAAGAAATGGCTAGAGTGATGTTAAATAGCAAAAAATTGACCAAACGGTTGTGGGTAGAAGCAATTAACACTACTTGCTATATTATAAATTGTGTTTTTCTCCGTCCAGGTACATCTAAAACATCTTATGAAATTTGGAAAGGTAAGAAACCAAGTGTGGCTTACTTTCATGTTTTTGGATGTGTTTGTTACATTTTGAGAGATAGAGAAAATCTTGGTAAATTTGATGCTAAGAGTGATGAAGGTGTTTTTATTGGATACTCCACTAACAGTAGGACTTATTGTGTGTATAATATGAGAACCCAAACTGTAATGGAGTCGGCTAACGTTGTTATTGATGATGCCAGGGATTTTTCTGAGTATTCTACTGAGGAAGAAATTGATAGGTTTATTGATGAACCTACTGAAAAACACGAAGAAGTTTCTATCAGATATACTATTGTTGCAACTCATGGTCCATCTGTTCCAACAGAGCACGAATCCAATGAAACAGATTCTAGACAGAAAGAAAAGAAATTTCCAGATATTATTTCAGATGAAGTCCAAAAGGAGCCATCAACCAGAGTTAAATTAAATCATCCAGCAGATTTAATACTTGGAAATCCAAAAGACAGTATGGTGACAAGAAGAAGGTTTAGTAATGTTGTTCAATTTGTTTGTTTTTGATCTTTAATTAAGCCTAAAAATGTGAAAGAAGCTTTAATTGATGAAAATTGTATTAAAGCTATGCAAGAGGAATTGGAACAATTTTTTAGAAACAAAGTGTGGATCCTTGTGCCAAGACCGTTGCATACCAATATTACTGGCACAAAATGGATTTTCAAGAATAAATCTGATGAATTTGGTACAATTGTGCGAAATAAAGCAAGATTAGTGGCACAAGGGTACACACAAGTGGAAGGAATAGACTTTGATGAAACATTTGCACCTGTTGCAAGACTTGAATCAATTAGATTATTATTGTCTATTGCTTGCTTGATTGGTTTCAGGTTGTTCCAAATGAATGTCAAATCCGCATTTCTCAATGGGATCTTGAATGAAGAAGTATATGTTGAACAACCCAAAGGGTTTGAAGATCCCCATGCACCTGATCATGTTTACAAATTGGAGAAAGCTCTATATGGTTTGAAGCAAGCCCCTTGGGCTTAGTATGAGAGACTCTCTCAATTTCTTGTTTCTCATGGATACAAAAGGGGTGGAGTAGATAAAACTTTGTTTATCAAAAATATTAAATCTAACATAATTATTGCTCAGATTTATGTTGATGATATTGTATTTGGTTCTACTTCTGACAATGAGGTGCAGGTATTTGTGAAACAAATGAAAGAGGAATTTGAAATGAGCATGGTGGGAGAATTGACCTATTTCTTAGGTTTGCAAATCAAGCAGTTAGATGAAGGCACATTTATTTCTCAAAGCAAATATGCTAAGAACTTGGTGAAAAAGTTTGGACTTGAAAGTTCAAAGATTGCCAAAACACCAATGGGAATCAATATACTAATAAATATTATTAAACTTACATTTTTTAGGTTCTATTATCTTAATAATATTTCTTCTACCATCTTGTTTACAATTATTAATTTAGTTATATATATTGTCTTTAATATCTTTATTATTATCTTTTATTTTATTTTTATTGTTACAAATTTTCATCAATCTTTGGAGCTAGGTTATAATTTATTAATTTTGATTTAAAATAGTTTTCTTTTCGATTTTAGACAACTCATTTGGATTCGACATCCTTGCTTACACGATCACTATTCTATATGAACCATTCGTGCGCTTGCGATTTATAAAATTTTTAAAACATACCTGTTTTGGGTCCATCAAAAAGCTCATCAAAACTCAAAACCAAATCTCAAAATTTCAACCTCATGCAAGCTTATGGATTACAGTAAAATTCAACAAAAACAACAACTTAAAACTGTTACCTTACTAATAATTTTGACTTGGGCCAACTCCAATCTCCTCAAGCTTTAGATTTCCCTAAGCTTCAGCCTTAATTTAGAGCCTCTCCACAAGAATTTCCAAAATTTGCCCAAGTCTCCAAAGAAGGAGAGAGGGAGAGAGAGAGAGAGAAAGAGCAAGAGATGGCTGAGTTGAGGTTTGTTTCTTTATGATTTTCTGGTTTATTCTACAAGGTTCCCAAGGCCTAAGCTAAGTCTATCCTAAAGTACCAAAAGACAAGAATACCCCCAAGTCTATCCTAAATCCTTTAGTGCCACCAAGGGAAATCCCGTCATTTGTCACATCCCGCTAATTCCTCAAGTGTTCCTACAAATCCCCATTTAATCCTGACATACCCAAATAATTACTAATAATTACCCATTACTCGGTAAACCCCAGGCACATGCCAAGTTTCTCAAAACACCCCTAGGCTCACCCCGAGCCGGGCATCTGACCCCGTTGTGACTATTTCGCTAATCCATTCCCTAGGATCATCTAGGACCACACATCTCAAATATATCCCCATAACACAGGGGTCTCACTCACAATACAAACATAATTACATTTATGACCTTAATGAGCCAAAATTACAAACATGCCCATATTCACCGAAATGGGCCCACATGCACATTTAATACACATAAACATGCATGTCTAATCACATTACCACACAATTCATTATATCACATAATCACACATATAATCCAGTACTCGCTCATGTAATTCCAATTAGGCCATCTAGGCACTGTAGTCAAGGCACTCAGCCTTAATATCAAATTTGGGACGTTACAGAAACTCATGCAAGTCAAGCAAGCTTGATGAGTTTCATGGAGAAAACTTTTGGTCTTAGAAAGCTAAAGAGATAATGAGTTTTAGAGATAGAGTTGGGAAGTGTGATCAAGGATTTTCAACTCTAATAACCCATATATATATATAGTGTATGCATCATCATTAGTCTACCAATAGGATTAGAGCATTTAAAACACATCATTTGGAGCATTTTGCACAAATTGTACGCCCCTAAAAGATCGCCCAGGTGATGTATCGAATGTCAAGTGATACGTCACCTACTAGCAGGTGATGCATCGCCTACTAGGGCTCTTGAAGCCCTTCGCATTTTGACGATGCTACGCCACTTAGGGGGCGATGCATCGCCACCCTATCCGACTTTGGACCCTTTCAATGGTCCTAAAATTGCTCCAAATGCTACCAAAATTTTTGGGAATGTTTGGATACTTCATTGTATCACTTTAGACCCATAAAAGTCACTTTTAGATACATTCTACACAATATCATGTTTCCACTTCTCTTTAAGTGAACATTTGTTAAGTATTTTGCACCTCAACGTGTAAACATCTTAACATTTATATTTAACCAATCTCAACAGCAAATGCCTTAAGCCGAAAGGGTCTGGGACAGTTGTACTATGTGAGACAGATATCTAAGGAGTTGGTAGAGGATATGACTAGAGCAGGTATTGAGTTAGTGGTGGGCCAATTAGCCAACATCACCCTGTAGTCTACTCTTTTAGAAAAGATCAAGGAGAAACAGCTGAGTGACCCACAATTGGGAAAGATTAGAGGGGACATCCTAGCTGGAGTGGCTAAGGACTATACAATGTCAAACATGGGTTTATTGAGATACAAGGATCAAATTTATGTTCCGATGGACACTAGGATCAGACGAGAGATTCTGGATGAATCTCTTACTACCCTTTATTCTCACATCCAGGCACCACGAAGATGTACGAGGATCTGAAAGTTTTATATTGGTGGCATGGGATGAAGAGGGATGTGACTGAGTACGTGGCAAAGTGTCTGACCTGCCTGCGGGTCAAGGTAGAGCATCAGAGACCAGCAGAGCTATTATAACCTCTGGATATCCGAGAGTGGAAGTGGGAGGACATCACGATGGATTTTGTGGTGGGGTTGCCCAGGACAGTGGGTCAACACGATTAAGTCTGGGTCATTGTGGACCGGTATACGAAGTCAGCTCACTTCTTACTAGTGAGGACGAACTACATAGTTAACCAGTATATGGATCTCTATTTGAGAGAGATAGTACACCTTCATGGGACGCCAAGGTATATCGTGTCGGATAAGGACCCTATCTTTACTTCCATGTTTTGGGGAAGTTTACAGAAGGCAATGGGTACACAGCTGAAGTTTAGTACAACTTATCATCCTCAGACTGGCGGCCAGTCTGAGAGGACTATTCAGATATTGGAGGACATGCTGAGAGCATGTGTATTGGACTTTGAAGGGTCCTGGAGTAAATATTTGCATCTGATAGAGTTTTCTTATAATAACAGCTACCAGTCAACTATTGGAGTGGCACCTTATGAGATGTTGTATGGTAGGAAGTGTAGGTCGCCCATTCACTGGGATGAGATGGATGAGAGGAAATATTTGGGTCCTGAGGCAGTTCAGAGGACCACTGAGGCTATTAAAAAGATTAGAGCTTGGATGCTCGCGTCTCATAGTAGACAAAAAAGTTATTCTGACCCAAAGCAGAGGAACGTGGAGTTCCAAGTGGGAGACTATGTCCTCCTTAAGGTTTCACCACTGAGAGGGGTGAAGAGATTTGGGAAGAAGGGCAAGTTGAGCCCTAGGTTTGTTGGACCATTTGAGATCCTGGAGAGGATCGGTCAGGTGGCCTATAGGTTGGCCTTACCCCCGGCACTGTCTAGTGTGCTCAACGTATTTCATATTTCCATGTTGAGGAAGTATGTATCAGATGGGACTCATGTATTGAGTTACGAGGATCTGGAACTGGAGATAGATTTATCCTATGAGGAGCAGCCAGTTTAGATTTTAGACAGGAAGGGCAAGGTCCTGAGCAACAAGACTATACCTTTGGTTAAGGTATTATGGAGGAACAGCAAGGTCGAGGAAGTGACCTGGGAACTGGAGTCAGATATGCAGAATCAGTATCCCGAGCTGTTCAGGTAAAAATTTGAGGATGAAATTTCTATAAGGAAGGGGTAGTTGTAATGTCCAAAATTACCTAATAAGGCTTAGGGTCTTGATTAGGGGGGCAAGATGGCAAATTATGGAAAATAATGTGATTTAATTATGAAATATGTATTTATGTGATATATATATATGTGTGTATCATTATATGATTACGTCAGTTATATTATAATATGACTAGATATGCATGTTTAGGTGTATTAAATACGCATGTGGGTCCGTTTCTTATTAAAATGACAATTTTTGTAATTTTCCCCATTGCGGGTATATTTAGAATATATGTGATATGTGTGTGAGACCACATTATTATGTTAATATATTTGGGTTACTCGGCACGAAGCGATCCTATGGAGCAAGTTACCGGGAAAGTCACAACAGGACCAAATACCCGACTCGGGGTGAGTTAAGGGGTATTTTGGGTATTTAGTGTATTACCGAGATATCGGGTAACGGTGATAAATATTCGAGGATATATTCGAAGTTAGTGAGATTATGAGGGAATTTCGAGGATTTTGACCATTTTACCCTCGGGGACATTTTCGGTACCCCAAGCCTCGGAATTTACTTAGAGTTACTTGAACTCTAAAACCTCACAAAAACATAAAACTAAGGAGAAGCACTCAACAAACATTTTCTCTCTCTCATGTATACTCTCTCCCTCTCTCTCAATTCTTTGAATTCCTTGCGATCTAAGGGGAATCGAGGCTATCATAGGCTCGGGATTGCTTGGAGAAAATCTTGGCATCGTGTTGGGCAGCAGATGGATTGATTTCTAGCCTTAATTCCATATGTTTTCTCTGGTTTTGGCTAAGTTTTAGAACTTTGAAAACTCAAATCTGAATTTGGAGATTGGTAAGGTTTTGGCCATGTTTAATCTTGGGTTTTGCTGGTGTTGAGGTGCGGAGTTGATAAGGAACCTTGTCTTTGGGATTTGGCTATGTTTGGATAGGTTTTTGGTGAGATTTGGCTTGAAGAAAATGGGGAAAAAACTAGATTTTCATGTCGAGTCCCGACCCTATTCTTGGGGCACTGCGACTCTCATGAACGTAGGGAGAAGCAGGTCCTGAAATCCCTTTTGAGTTGCAACACTTGTAGGGGTGCGCCACGACGTGTGTTGTCTAGAGGAGAGCCCTTGGGCTCTTTGACTTGAGGCGGGCCGCAGCTTTTTTGCCTTGGGCCACAGTGCTTGAAGGGCTTTTAAGCCTCAAAAAGGTTTTGAGTGCGGGAACTCAAACCTAAGGGCTCAGGATCGATATCACTACCTGGTCTAGTAGACTTCGACATCCCAGAGGCTAGGACTCGGTCCAAAAGCCTTTATCCGCTTGTTATTGACGGGATTCTATATTATGGTTGTGACTAGGTTATTACTAGGGGTTCAGAACTGAGATCGTGCTCGAGGGTCGTTCCTATTATACATTACTGTAACGCCCTGGATAGCCAAGACCGTTACACTGTGTGTTTATAAAGTGCTAGACTTGCTAATCAAGTCTTTAAATTAAAAAAACGTGTTATAAAACTATAAAGGAACTAGGGTTAAAATGTTTGGTCTCAAAGTCGCATTTTCATTAAGAAACATTATCTGTTTACATGGGATCCCAAAAATATTAAGTTTGAAGACCGTACACAAAAGTCATAAAGTTTAGATACAATAACAAGCCATACTAAGGCAAAACAGACAGTTAGGCAGTCCCTGTCCGGATCCACTCCTCGATCATGGCGATCGAACAACTGGCTATGTACATTCCACCCCGAAGCTCTCCATCTCAGGCTTGGTCCAACTTGCCCTTGCCTTTACCTGCACCACGTAGCACCCGTGAGCCAAGGCCCAGCAAGAAAAAACAGTAATAGAGCATAAGCAATCAACAGACAGATCAATATCTCATTTTGCATCACATATTCTCAACCATATAAATATCTGGTATAATCAAGTATTCAACATACTGAACACATCAACTCATATCATATATCAATTCACAAATGATAACTAGGGCTAGCGCCCCCAGGCCGCTCCCTCCGTTATCCCACTGACTCCGGCCCGCTTAAACCGAGCTCAATGAATATTAAGCTGTCCTCGGCTACCAGTGGCCAAGCCGCGCCCTGTGCGCAAATATTATGTACGACACTCTTAGGCCGCTTTTACATGTCCCATGGAATAATACCACCATTGACACGATATAAATATCGGGAGCACTTAGTCCCATCACAAACATATAACCAGGTGCAGTTTTCTTACCTTTCAATTCACTAGCTTTGATCCCTCGGCTCCTTGAGCACGATCCCCCTTGAGCCCTAGCGCTCACCTAAACACAATCATAGGCCAAAGTCATCATCAATCCTCAAGTCCAAAACCTAGCCTCGGGGCTAATCCCGAGCCCCCGGGAAGTCCTAGTTCCACCAAACAAGGTGGTGGAAACAAACCCCAAACCCTTGATCAAAACCCTTGCAAACAACCCTAAAATCCCCTTCAAAAGGCAGGGTAGCGCTACAGCGCTCATGGGAGGGCGCTACAGCGCTACAAACAGAAGAAAAATCCCCTCAGGAAGCTTAGCCTAGCGCTACAGCGCCCAAAGGCTAGCGCTGTAGCGCTAGTCACAGGCAGGCTAACACCAGTTTTTTCCCCCTGGGATTTCCTCAAACCAACTTCAACCAAAACTCCTCCAAATCTTTCCCAAACTCAAAAACAACCTTATGACCATACTCCACTCATCCCAAGCACCCCAAATACCTAGAACTCAAGCACATGCATCCCCAAACTCAAAATTCACCATAGCCACTTCTAGACATTAAAACTCAGCAGAAACCAGTTGAACATCAAAGTCAGAGCTTAGAATTTATACCTTTGGTGGAACTTCGACCCCAAGTTGTCTCTAGACCTCCTTGACTTGCTTCTCCTCAACCCTTGGCTCCAAATTCCCTAGAATTCCCCATCAACATAGCTTAGATAACTCTGCTAAATACCAAAACTAGAACTGAAGGAACTTACAGAATTTACCTCAAGTGTCGATGAATCCTTGCTAAAACTCTACCAATTCCCCAAACTTAGCTTAGAATCCTTGATGCTTAGTTTATCCCAGCTCTCCTCTGAGCTTTGCTCCAGAAATCCTCAAGAAACTGATGAAGGAAGCTTAAACCGACTTTAGAAAACTCTCTCTGTTTTTCTCTCTTTCTTTTCCTTCCTTTTCCTTCTTTTTCAGATTTCTACACTTCTCTACATTTTCCACTAACATAAAGTCTCAGTAATTCCCATATTTAGAAAGCCAAATGACCCTAATGCCCTCCCCTTTATTCCTAACCCTTTAATCCACTTAAGGGCATTCTAGTCATTTTACCCCAATTCCCGCTAACTCCTCGAGTGTCTCTAATATTTCCCGCTTAACTCCTGATACTTAATTAATCACCAATAATATTCCTCAATGTCAAGATAGACTCCAGTATATTCGTTAAATTCCCATTTATACCCCTAAGCACACCCTGGGCCAGGTATAAATCCCCGCCATGACTTTTTCGCTACTTTGCTCACTAGGACTGTCTCGAGTCACAGATCACAGATATATCCACATAATAATGTGGTCTCGACAATTATCACATATATCAATACAGTTATGCCCAAAGTGGCCAAAATTACGATTATGCCCTTCTAACCTAATCAGGGCCTACATGCATACTAATACACATATTCATGCATCTCAAATATTCAAATAATCATATAACATGCTTTAAATCATAATCATGCATCTTAATTGTAACGCCCTACTACCTTAGAGCCGTTACTAAGTGAGTTTAAAACACAACTGTGCAACTAACTGACTCTACGAGGTTTTCAAAGACCAAAAGTGTGACTAACCGGAAGTTAAGGCTGTAATCTTTGAAAATACTTAGTTTCATTGAAAACTTTAAGTATCAACATCTGGGATCCCAAAAATAAGGTTTACAAAATATTTACAACTCAAAAATAGATTTACACTTGATTGACTATCAAAAGAACAAGTTAATACAGCCATATTCAAAATGCCCCCAACCAAAGCAGTCGGGCAGGCCGAACATGTACGCACCGCCCCCATGCTCTCCATACTCATGGCTGGTTGACTGACCCTTTGCTTTTACCTGCCACACAGAGCACCCGTGAGCCGAAGCCTAGCAAGAAAACTCATACAGTAAATAACATATGCATATAATATAGTTAACATATAACCCACTGATAACCAGGAAAACCATCAGACTGAACAAACACGGCCATGCCGCCCCAGAGGCCTTACCAAAACCTGGGGTCTCGATCCTTACCGTAAGCATAACTCATGTATCCATTGGGTCCCACCCTGACTATAAGCACTCCATGTGCTAAGTGTTACTTCCAGCCCCATGGCCGTTCTCAGCCTTCGCCGCTCTCGGCCTTAGCCGTTCATTTCATTATAATCACACATATAGTACATCTCGAAATAATCATTCAATCATATAATAATTCATTTAAGGTTATACATTAACACGTAATACAATCTAGGGCCATGCCCTGCAATAACACTATGGGCCCATGCCCTGTTCTCGGGTGCTACAGTTTTCTTACCTGTATCCCGAGCTTTCCGATGCACCAAGGTCACAAGCACGGTCCTCTAGCACGAGCCTCTCCGAAATCCTAGTCACAACACACATAAAACACTTTTAATACTAACCAAACCCAAAACCACTTCCCGGGACCAATCCCGTACTCTCGGGACCTCTAATTCCTTAAAACAATACATTGGAACCATCCCTCGTGTCCCCGGACAAAAGCCCTAAAAACCCAAATTTTTGGCTGCCAAAATGGCCTAGGGCCGCGGCACTCCCCTCAAGGGCCGCGGCGCCCAGCAGCTAGGCCATTTCCTGAAGCAACCTCGCGCCGCGGCGCCCAAGAACAGGGCCGCGGCGCTCCTTCGCGAACCCAGATTTCTGGGTTTTCTCTTGCGTTTTTCCCGAGCTACAACCTCTCCAAATCATCCCAAACAAATACCTAAACCCCAAGATCAATTTGAAACTTCAAATGAACCATCTAACAACCTATAAACACTAGTATCAAGATCAAAAACACAATCACACCCAAAAATCCACACCTTTGATTTCAACTTCAGAAAATTTAAACCCATAGCTAAAAACTTAAACCATGCTTCAATTCCTTAAACCAAAACAGAAACAAACCTTAAAATTGCATAAAATCCTTACCTCAAGTGGGGAATTCAATCTTAAGCTTCTTTGATTCTCCTCCTAAATTCCCACTTTAGCTCCTTCTACTCTTCTTCTTCTTCTTCTTCTTCTTGCCCTAGATTTCCCTCTAGCTTTTCTTTTCTCAATTTTTAACAAAACCCATAATATGACTAAGTGTCTAAACCGAGTACCCCTATATCCCAGCTGAAATTTGTCTTAACCCCCTACCAAAAGACCATTCTACCCTTTCTAATAATCCTTTCCTAACTAAACCTCCAAGGGTACTCTAGTCCTTTCACTTCTATTTCAATTTTACCAATTTCCATCTAAACTTGTTACCCTCAGCAGTAACTAATGGTTACTCAAACACCAATAACCAAAACCACTCATTCTCAACTCAACTAATAAGATTCCCAAAGTACCCCTAGGCTCCTCCCGAGCCAGGTACAAAATCCCGTTGTGACTTTTAGACTAATTAGCTCACTAGGACTGTCTCGACGCGTGCATCACAATAAAAACACCACACTCACGTGGTACAAATCACATAATACAATTATCACATTTATGCCCTCAACAGGCTAAAATTACCAGTTTACCCCTAACATACAAACGGGGCCCACAAGCATAAATATACAACCTAATCATGCATTCTAATCACATATTCAATCAAATTCATGTAATAACATGTTAATTCACTTATTGCCCTCCAGGCATGCTTAAACAAGGTCTTAAACCTTATTAGCAACTTGGGGTGTTACATTAATCATTAAAGTCACACATAATTCCCAATATGCCCTCCAAGCACGCTAATCAAGGCCCTTAAGCCTTATTAGCGAATTTGGGTCGTTACAATTACACTCATACTTAAGGTAAGAAAATTGCACCCAATACATGATATATGCGATTAGGGCTTGGCCCAGTTGTTGAATGTAATTATGAATAGGGCTCGGGCTCCTGAGAATGAACATGATTAAGGTTATGTTTGTGCTCGTTGATTAAGCATGCTTGAATGCTCTGTGTCTGGATAATTATTTAATGATTGTTTGCATCGTTTGCGTAATTAGGGCTCAGCCCTGTTAAGGAACATGGTTATTAGTGTGTTTGTATTTAATTGGCTGAGATATATGATTCATATGTATGGATACTTGTATTGTTTGAAGTATGCTTATCTATATTTGTATCTGTTTTTCTGGTTATCTAAATATATGGTCAAGGGCAGCAATAGCGCGCTGTGTGCTGGTCGAGAGACTTAGGCCTAATCAGGGATGTACTATTACGTTGGCTGACCCTATGGTCGTTTGGAAAACAAAGCGCTTGGCTAGCAATAGTTACTTAGAGCTAGGGCAAAGGGCCCCAGGTGACTCTATGGTCACATAGCTAGGGCATAGGGCCATAGATTGACTCTATGGTCATTTATTCAGGACAGCGAGCCCCAGGATGATCCTATGATCATTTATTTGTAATTGTATGCATGCATGAGTAGGTTATTACTACTAGGCATGCTAGATATGCATCTAGAATTTGTATTTACTGTTCATGCACTTGTTTATAGTTTTCTTGCTGAGCCTTGGCTCATGGGTGCTATGTGGTGCAGGTAAGGGGAAAGGAAAGGTAGACCAGCCATGAGTTGGAGAGCTTCGGTGGCAGCATGTACATATGCGGTTGCTCAACCACCACGACCGGGGTTATCTTGGAGGAACTAGGGTTGTATCCCTTACTTTGCAGCTTAGGTTGGTTGGTTGTAACTTTTGAACTGTAATAACCCTTTTAAACATATGCTTGTATTATTTTGGGATCCCATGTATGTAACTAACTTTTAAATGAAAAGTCAATGTTTCCTTTTGACCAGAATTTTAACCCTAACCCTTGTCACTAACCTTAGTTACACGTTTATAACCAAGGTACTTGTTTAGCAAGTCTGGCACTATTTAAAGTACACAGTGTAACGTCCTGGATTAGGAGGACATTACATCCGGTGTATGAGATAATATCTCCACAAGTGGTTGGGTGTTCACCCTTGGTGGGGTGCCATTTCTTGGGGATCTAAGAAATAAACGTGTATATGTCACTCAACCATGGAGTCCAATTTTGTAGCTCTAGCGGCAACCGACAAAGAGGTCGAATGGCTAAGAGATCTCATGATGGAGATACCAAAAACCGCGGTGGATGTATTGATGATCTCGATACATTGTGATAATCAAGCCACTTTGATTAGCTTACAACATGATATACAATGGGAATTCTAGACATATAAGTCTAAAACATGACTACGTGAGAGAATTGATTGATAAGAGTATCATATCAATTTTGTATGTCAAATCGTGTGAGAACTTAGCGGATCCATTTACCAAACCTCTAGGGAGAGATTTGGTGAGTTCTATTAATAGAGGGATGGGACTAAAGCTCCTTGACCAATAGATTCCCCAATGATGGCAACCCAACTCAAAACTTGTATACATCAACTGTAGAGTTCAATGGGTAAGAACAAGTTGTTGATAAGGGAATAGTTACAACATTAACGACTTAAAAGTTCCATCTAGGATCGTACAATGACGTGTTTTTTGCTACAAAATTCAAATTAAATGCTCTAATCTCATTGGCTGAGTCTAATGAGGGTTCCTATACTATTTAAATGGGTCATTTGAGTTTTTGGTGAATTGATCACTCACCATTGTGTCTCTCTCTAAAAGCTTTCTCTCTATCTCTCAAGATTACTAGTTTTCTCCAAGATCTTCATTAAGAAAGCTTGACTTATATGAACATTCAAGGCTTGTGAATCCCAATTTCATTCCATTGCTGTAGCTTCAAGAAATCACAAGGAGGAGGCTAGGAATAGAGATTTTTGGACAAAAAATCTCAATTTATGTCAAGCATTTGTTACATTTTGTTGATTCACATAAAATCATAGACTTGTGATTTTATGTATCAAGGTTCTACAACTCAAAAGTCAATTCTACCACTTGTTTTATTTGTGTTATATTCTTTGTATTATTCTTCCATTAGAGAATAGATTATCCTTGATTTATTATTTTGAATTTTAATATACAAAGCTTGGTTTATAGCCTTATCCCCAATAGACACGGCGTTGGTCCTTTGAATCACTACACAAGCAACACATCGCCTGGGTCCAGGAGACTCGTCACCTGGGTGCTCCGTACAGGACCATACAGTGACATGTTTTTTGCTGCAAAATTCAAATAAAATGCGTTAATATCATTGGTTGAGTCTAATGAGGGTTCTTATACTATTTAAAGGGGTCATTTGAGTTTTTGGTGAATTGATCACTCACTTCTCTCTCTCTCTAAAACCTCTCTCTCTAGCTCTCTAGATTACTTGTTTTCTCCAAGATCTTCATCAAGAATGCTTGAATTGCATGAAGATTCAAGGCTTATGAATCTCAATATCATTCCATTGTAGTAGCTTCAAGCAATCTCAAGGAGGAGACTAAGAATAGAGATTCTTCGACAACAAATCTTAATTTGTGTCAAGCCTTTGTTACATTTTATGATTCACATAAAATCATAGACTTGTGATTTTATGTGTCAAGGTTCTTCAACCCAAAGGTCCATTCTATTACTTGTTTTATTTGTGTTATGTTCTTTGTATTATTCTTCCATTAGAGAATAGATTATCCATTCTTATTCTTTTGAATTGTAATATCCATAACTTATCCCCAACATGTCTGATGCATGCAATGTTGTGTACTAGACTGGATATCTGCTATGTAGTGGGAGTTGTGAGTAGGTGCCAGTCTAACATTGGAACGGAACATTGGGTAGAAGTCACGCACATAATTAAGTATCTTCAACAAACTAGACACTATATGTTAGTCTATTCGTGTGGATCTTTGAACCCATTAGGCTACACCAATTTGGATTTTTTAGACTGATGTTGATGACAGGAAGTCTACTTCTAGAATGGTGTTTACTCTTGGGGTGGAGCTATGTTTTGGAGAAGAGTTAATCAACCTCCCATTTTAGATTTCCCCATGGAGGGTGAGTGCATAGCTGTGTCTGAGGCAACTAAGGAAATAGTATGGCTGTGGAATTTCTTTACGGATCTTGGTGTTATTCCATAAATGAATAAATCCCTTATTTTAAATTATGACAACAATGGAGCGATAGCCAATTCGAAAGAATCTCAAAGCCATAAGAGAGGAAAGCATGTAGAGATAAAGTACCACATTATCAAGGAATATGTGGCATCTGAAGACAATCTTGCAGATCCCTTTACAAAGATATTGGCAAAGTGCACATTTGTGAAACATCTAGAAGGAATGAGTTTGAGAGAAATGTCCCATTTTTTTTAAAAGTGCAAGTGAGAGTTTGTTGGGTTTTATGCCTTTATAAAACCACATTTCTGATGTAACACATTTTATTATAAATAAAGAAGTAGATATCATATTGTCTATCAATTACATTGCTTGCTTGTGTTTATTACATGATTATTTTCTTAATACAAACAGATATAAAATCCCATAATATATGAATAGTTACACTTTTAGTGACTAGATCACGGTCAGTTATAAATGTAATTATATGTTAAAAAGAATTAGTCCTAAGATTAAATCAGTGCATAAGATTTTCATTCTTTTCTTAATCTATGATTTGATCTACTTACAAACCATGTGTGATATCTTGTCCATGACATTAGCTAAGTAGATAAGATCGAATGTATTTTGTTACATTAGACTATGGCCGACACTGATTATTGATAGATAAATAAGTATCACTATTATCAAATCTAGTCAAAGTCACAACGCTGATCATAGGTAAAGTCATTTAAATTCTGAGTGATAATATTTTTATTAATTATAATATGTGAATCTTTTGATTTGTTTGTTAAAAGCTTATGCTACGACATAACCTATACTTACATCTTGAAGGCTCATTAGTGTAATTGAATGAGAGTATGTATCATAGATATGAAATATATTGCTTCTATATAAGAAGTGAAAAGATGACTTTCTTAATAGCTTAGTCCAAGTGGTTAAATGATTGAGCACTCATATTTGTGATTAAGTTCACGGATTTATCATTTATAAGGGACCTAGTGAGAGTTAAGGATGAAGGATAAAATGGTAATTTACACCCAGCTGATTAGTAAGTCATCGATAGAGGATTGACAAACGGTAGTGATTACAACATTGGATAGCGATTTTTTACGAGTAATGTCGTTCTATGAATTCAAGAGTCCAATTCTGAGTATATAGTGGAGTCACAAGGAATTAATAAATTGTGAGATAATTTATTTGATAAATAAACTCACAGGAATTTATTGAAGATTGTATTCATGGATCCATGGCATCATGTGTCTCTTATTAAATCAAGTTTAATAGTCTCAAACAGTTGATTTAATTATCAACTATGAATATCAAAATGACTAAGTCAATTTATTGATATTTACATGTATTAAGAATTTATGAATAAAAGAGAGTCTTTTGGGAAAATTTATTAATATTGACAAATTTGTGTCAATATAATTAAATAATATTAAATCAAGTTTCAAATTGTAATTAGTTAATTTGAATAAAGATTTATTTATTTAATTATAAAACAAATAAATAAAATACTTTGAATTTGACCCAATTGAGATTTACATTCAATACAAAGAGATTGGGTCCAACGTGTTATGTGGGGCGCCCAAGCTCTTTATAGTTTAGTTTATTGTTTTAATTAATTTAATAAAAATAAAGTCTATTTAGTTGCCTATATAAGGAATGTGATGTCTAGGGTTTTCAGTGTGTGTTTCCTTTTATTCTTTTGGTAAGTGAAAGAAAAAGAAAACCTAGACACTCTTCTCCTTTCTTGGCTGCCCATCATACTCTCTCCCTTCCTTTGAAATTTTGTCTCATATGTTGAGAACTTGTCCACACTTTGTTTGACATGATTTAGAGATAGGCTTGGAAGACTTTGGTATCGATTTAAGCAGATTACATTTTTACAATTCCTAGAATTCATAATGAACAAAAGGATAGAGAATCTAAAGGAATGAGACATTGTTCCGCTATGCGCCTCGTAAATATTTTATGTTGTTTTATGTATTTACGAGTTTATTCATATGTGAGCATGTTTTAGTGTTTTCTACTTTATATTATGTATTTGAAAATAGGAAGAATGCATATAGACGAATATTTACGTTTCTAATAACGAATAATTCCTAATATGTTTAAATAAACTATAGCCTAAATTGTTTCTTGAAAAATACTAGAGAATATTCTAATTGAGTAATAAATCTAAGGAAACTAGAAAACTAACTCTTGTTATCTTTAAACTCAAGTTACAAAACTAACCACAGTAAATTTCTTAACTATGATTAATTCTAAACCTAATCTAAATATTAATTTATTGAAGGGTATTGGCGACATAAATACATAAGTTCATGCTTTTGTTGCACTTAAATACCTAATTTTTTTTACAACATAAATACATAACGTTTATTTCTTGTTGCAATCGTTACTTTTTTATGTTAAGTGGCATATACCAAACTTTTTAAATAGGAATATTGGTGGTATAAATACCTAAGTTTATGTAATTGTAGCACGTAAATACCTAAATTTTAATTTTTGTAGCATAAATAATCAAATAAATCTAATTAAAAAAGAGTAAACATTTAACTATGAAATTCGATAAATACAAAACTATCACCTAAAACATTAAATTAAAAATAGTAAATCTGAAATTTTGTATTAGTTACATTAGGATTTAAATATTTTCTATTTTAAAACTAATTTTTTTATTGTTTATGCTACACAAATGAAAAGTTGGATATTTAAGTGCAACAGATACATAAACTTAAGTATTTATGCCGCTAATATCTATAATTAAAAATTTTGGTATTTGCCACTTAACGGGAAAAAATAACGGTTGCAACAAAAAATAAATGTTAAGTATTTATGTCGTAAAAAAACAAGTTGGGTATTTAAGTGCGATGAATGCATGAACTTAGGTATTTATGCTGTAAATATCCCTTTATTTAATTTATTAAATAAATTAATTTTTATTCTATTCCATGCAATTAACTCACTTCCGAAGGCTAATTAAAATAGCACCATTTCCTGAAGTATTATTTTATTTATACCCCTTTTAAATCATAGTTAGATAAATAACAAAATAAAAATATTACTATCGGATTACAAAATGAGGTAAAAAAGGTGAAATGAGCGAGGGAGGTGAGAAATATAAAAGAAAATGTAATTTGAGAAAAAGAGAAGAGAAATAAAAGTGAGAGAGAAAGATGAGAGTGAAAGTAAGGTGAGAGAGTGATTAGATAGAAAGTGAAATGTGAGAGCCATTGATAAGAAAAAATAAGTTGAGATAAGGTGAAGTGAAAGAGTAATGAAACAAAATTTAGTACACTCAAAATATATTTAAACTATAACAAAAACTTTTGTTTACATAAATTTTGATTTTTTATTATTATTTTACTATAAAACTATTCATTTTTTTATTAAAACAAAAAAAAAATCTATTGAATAAATTGTTAAGAAACAACATCTATGTTTATGACTATACCAAGATAATGATCCAAGTAAATTTAGCAAATATTTCATTTTTTCAATAAAGAAATGGGTAAATGTTCATTTGTTACCCTGTGTTTTATTGAAATACATAATTGACACCCTCTAAATTTGATAATTATCAATCGATAACCCCTAATTGTAACTACATAATTTGATACCCTGAACGTGTTTAAATTTTTAATATTCTCATATTACCCTTACTTTTATTAATTTAGTTGATTATTATATATTTTTGTTACTTTTAAATAGTATAAATATATTTTTTGAATTAATAAAACAAAATATATATATATATCTATTTTAAAGCCAAAACTTAAAGTAAATTAAAAAAAATTAAACACAATCAAATCTTTATAATTGGTTTAAAAATTAAATTAAATGTAAAATAGAATTAAAATATATAAATGAAAAATAGACACCCAGATTCAATTAGTATTGACTTAATTTAAAAAAATATACATCCAGGTTAAAGATTTAAGCAATAACAACTTAAGTAAAGCTAGATTCAAGAACATTATGAACAATTCAAGAACACTCAAGGAAAAATCCATGAACATACTCCCAAAATCCAAAACTACTCATCTCCACAACCTAGACGTACAAGTACCACTTGTATCACGTCTAAGCCATTAGCACCGCTGCTTGCGAAGCCCAGATGCCAGATTTGACCAAAAATTAATAACATAACAACAATAAAGAGCAATTCTAAAATTATATTCTCAAATCATGAAACATTAAACATTTCAAACTCACAACCAACAAAATTTTCATTCTGAAATGCCCAAACAAAATAAAATCACATTAGGAAATGCCAAATAAAAATTAAAAAAGGAAGCATAAAGCTTCTAGTCATGGTTTATCTCGCACCCTCAAATATGGATTTGCAACAAAAAAATGAAAGAAAGTGAACATGATGGGAAGCTTTCCTTAAACCAGATCCCCAACACCCATGAAGCACAACTCCACTCTGACACCATGCAAAGCTTCACCTTGCTAACCTATTTGGAACTGAGGCCACTTCGCTCGTCTCAAGCAGTGCCGCTGGGGAGAGGTAGAGTCTTGATGGAGTGGGGGGAAAAGCTCAAATGGCAGATGCCGGATACATTCTTAAGCAGCACTGAGTTCTCCCGCAGGTGAGAGACTTTAGCGAGGCTCAAATTTCAACATTGGTTCAGGGGACAAGGAGGATGAAAGTTTCAGGGTCAGCGGCACCGAAAAACATCCTCGGGTGGCGGAGTCTTCCTTTATGGCTCAGAGATCTCACAGAGATAATTAAAGAAGCAGGGTGGAGCTGCGACTGACCTAGCTGTGTCGAGATTGACCGAGGAATAAGGATAGAGAGAGATACAGGAAGATAGGGATTACTTTGTTTTAGTTTTATTTTTATTTTATTAATTCTTTAAAATAAATATTTTTTTGTTTGTTTTTGTTTTATTAATTCATAATATAGTTTGCACTATTTAAAAGTAACAAAAACATATAATCAGCAAAATTATTAGATAAGGGGTAAAATGAGAATATGACAAATTTAAACACATTCAGGTCACCAAACTATGTAGTTTTTACAATTAGAAGGTATCAAATGATAATTATTAGAAACAAATGATACTAAATATGTATTTCGACATAACACAAGGTAACAAATGAGCATTTATCCTAAAAGAGTATATGGTTTTGTTTGCCTTCTCATGTGTTGGGCAATTGCTTTTTCCATGATATGTTAAACAATATTTTCTAAGGAATATAACCATTTGATACTCAGTGTTTTATGAAATACAAACATGGTATCTTATATTTTCAATAATGCTAATTTAATACATGTAATTTGAAATTTTACATATTTGGTATCTTGCACTCAAATTTGAACAATGGAATTTTATCAATATGACTAAACAACCATTAATTATATATAATTAAGTAATTATATTTGAATTTGAAACTCATATAATTGAAGACAAATTGATTATATTGATAAAATTTAAGTCAATTACCAAATATGTACGATTTCAAATTACTGGATATTAAATGAGTATTATTTAAAATATAGAGTACTAAATATGTATTTTGATAAAACACGAAGTAGCAAAAGATTATTTGTCCTACTTTGTAGTTGACTTTGATTGAGAGCAATCAATAAGGGAAGTTCTTAATGGCAAGAAAATAAAATTATAGTAAGAGAACCAGAAGTGTCACTAGCTTGCTGAAAAATAAACCATATATTTTGTATCCACGAATAAATTATATATATTTATATATATGAATATATGAAAAGGAGTACTTTAGAGAAGAGGTATCACGCATGACTTGAAAGTCTAATAAAATGATTGCTAAGGATGTTTCTTTTGAAAATTTTCATGGCACTCGAAGAAAAGTATGTAAACCATTCCTACTTTTATAAAAAGGAAAATTTTATATATATATATATATATATTTATATAGTTGTTGACTAGTTGGAGAGGATGGAAGAACAACTATTCTTGTTCAAAGGGGATTTTTTATTATAACTTTTAGGTTTAAATTTCACCATATTGTTTTTAGTTCCTTTCTTATATGTCTTAATAAGTTGGATTTTTCATGTATAATTGTTGAATCTCGATAAGATTTATTATAGTGGATCTTATATGGGATATGGGTTTTTTGAACTTCTTTATAAAAATAAGAGAATTTCTAACTTTTTTTTTGTTGGTAGATAACTATTTGGTACTCTGTGTTTTAGTAAAGTGACGTTTTAGTACTTTGTGTTTACAATAATTCTTATTTGGCATCCTGTATTTTGAAATTGTATGTATTTGGTACCTTATATTTTGAAATTTTACATATTTGGTATCCTAAACTCAAATTTAATTAATAAAATTTTACCAATTTAATGAAACTGCTATCAATTATTTGAGTTCTAAATTCAAATTTAATTACTTAATTACATCTAACTGATAGTTTTTTTGTCATGTTGATAAAACTTTATTTATCAAATAAGAGTTTAGGTTACCAAATATGTATAAATTTAAAATGAAAAATACCATTTTGGTCCTTGTCTTCTTCTACTTCTTTTTGTACTTTTTTTTCTTCTTCTCCAATCTTTGTCACCATCTTCATTTCAGATATGGTTTTTTTATTACCAGTTAAATAATTAGGGTTTCCGTTACTTTTTCTAATTCATTTTTAGATCTGGTTTTTTTTCTTGGTTAAGTAACGAGTTACTATCATAGTTACCAAAGATGATGGTACTCCCTTGAATCAGATCAATAATTCATTCTACATATTTTGAAAGTAGTAACAAGTCAACTACAACACATATGAGTAAAAAAAACTAATTGATAGTGATAATTAGTTACCACTACATCAATTATTATGATAATAAAAAACTACTTGGAAGCTATAGTAGTTGGTTATCATCACATCAATTACCATTTTTCTTATAATTCATATGGCATAATAACTAGTTATCCATATTTGCAGGATAACTAGTTACCCAAAAACTAGACATGTGTTTTTTTTTTTAAAAAAGATACGTACGTTATCAATAAAAATCAACTATTACATGTGAAAATAAAACTAGACACATATGTGAGAATAATTAGTTAACTTTTTTCGTAGTTTTAAATTGTGTGATCACTAGTTACCTATTTTTATAGTGATATGGGTAAGCGACTACCTAAAAATTAAATACAAGTAAAAAGAAATTTAGATTTTATACACATCAAAACGTGATAGTAACCTATCACTTAATTAAGATCTTAAAAAAATGAAAAGCAATATAAAACCCTAAAAAAACCATTAGAGAATAAGAAGCATGCATAAGAAGAAGAAGAAGAAGAAAAAAGAGGCATCCCAAGGACGAGAGGGGGAAAATCTATTTTTTTTAATAGTGAAGAAAGAAGAAAAAAGAAAAACTATGAGAATACAAACAAAATTTTAAAAAATTTCCAATTTTAGATATCATTTCACCTAAATACCATATTTCGCTATTAAAGAGTGTCTTGTTGGTCTTGATATTTATGGACAATTTTGCCCCCACAACCATACTGCCATAATTTTTATAAAATTGACCTCTTCTGTTTATATTTACATAAAAATTCTTCTATCTTACTATTATAAAAGTGTTTTGTTGGTCTTGATATTCAAGTACAATTTTGCCCTCACAACCACATATACTTTTCAAATGTGTCCCAAAACTGGTGCAAGAGTTCAAGTGGGTTAAGAAAAATATGCTTGTTCAACAGCCTACGTGGCTATCAGCATGCAAGCCCAAACATCCTTTTACTCTTTCATTTGGAATTTTTTATTATATACAGACATATTCACTTGCAACATTACTTATTAAAATAATTAATATATTATTTACCTTATATACTGAAAATTGCGATACTACCATAGCTTTTATAAAATTTACCTCTTCTGTTTATATTTGCATAAAAATTCTTCTATTATTTCAATAATATTACTTTTAATCATAACTATTTGGCCTACTTCATTTATATATAATATTAACTATTTTGCTTACATAGCTTTACTTCTTTTTCTAAATTAACTACCTAAATAAATATTATAATTAAATAATACTCTTTAATATATGTAAGACTATAGATATACTATTAAACTTTTTAATAACACGTTTATTCAGTGAAATTGTAGAGAATTTTTTGAACTACACAGCAAAGCAACTCATGAATACCTCTAAAGTATAATCAAAATCTTTAAATTGACATGTTATATTAATTTAATTTTAATATATTCACTAATATTATTTATCACTTTCAGGAAATAAATATGCCATCAACTGTAAAATTTTCTACTAATAACATAGTTTTTTTTTACCTAAAAGTAAGGAAGAATGAATACAGTAGTAAAAGTCAGGTTAGATACAATATTATCTCCCCTTTTTATGCTTCTACAACAACAAGCGCTTCTAATACTACTCAAATTGTTACTAAATGAGTAGTAATTTTATAATGTAAATATTTTATAAATAGCGTACAATATGTGTAAATAACCGGATCTAGCATGACTTTGAATGACTCTTGTATGCTTTTATAGTGAAAAGTATATCATAAATGCATATAGATATAAATAAGGGTATATATATATTTGGTATTGTGTATTAACGAAATACAGACATAGTATACTATGATTTTAATAATGCTGATCTGATATCTTATAATTTGAAATTGTACACACTTGTTACTTAGATTCAAATTTGATTAATAAAAATTATCAATTTGACCATAATATCCTCAATTATATATAATAAAGTAATTAAATTTGAATTTAAAGCTCTTATAATTAAAGACAGTTTGGACATATTGATAAAATTTTAGTGACCAAATTTAAATCTAAGATACTAAGTATGTATAATTTTAAATTACAAAATACGAAAAAAGAATATTGAAAACATAAGACATTAAGTCTTAATTTCAATAAAACACAAGATAATAAATGAATATTTATATACTAATATTTTTTTACAAGCCTATAGAGTTGCATTATAGTATAATTAGTTTTTCTTTTACTACGGCCTTTTGCTATTTTTAGTGAGTTTATATTGACCTACATATATAATTAGAATTTTAAGTAGATTTTAGTGTTTTGTTTACTCATCTCTAAAAGTTGTAGCATATCTTCTCATAAACACATCAACTATATGCTTAACTTTGTCCTTATATTTTTTGTGCTCTTTTGAAACACATTGAATTAAAATGCTCTTCCATTCTTAAGTTATGTTCAACCTCGTTCTACAAGCAATGCACGTGCAAACTATACCTAGTTTAGGTAAATAACACCAAAAAATTCCTTTTATTATATTATTGTTGGTAGTAGTACTGAATGTTAAAAGAGGTAATTAATTTTTGTGGCTGCTGAAAGTATTGTTAGTATCTTGTTAAATTGGCTAACATGTTCAGCTTTAGTCGTAGTTCTTACCCCCAATATAAAAATAAAAATCGAGTTAAATGCAAGATTTAATATTTTGGTATAGGATTTAATATGAAAATATTAAATAATAATAATATTACAACTTGTTGGGATCATTCTTGACAGGTACCAACGAATTAAAAAAAAATCATATTGTGTGGACTTCAAATAAATTAATAATGTGAAAAACAACATAAAAAAAGTAAAAAGCTATAACGGTCTACATAAATAAAAATGTAGTAAAAGACCAAATAATTCTTTATTTTAATTTTATAATGTCTTAAAATTTTATATCACATAATAATAACCATATATCATATTAAAAATTGTGTCCTAATTTTTGTGATGTATCTATCACCTATTTGACTTTATTACATCACAAGATCCATTTTTATGCAGATCAATTATTTTTTCTTTAAATACCAAATTACAAGTACCAAGTGCCAGATTTTATTAAATATATATATATATCTAGTTTGGACACGGGAAAAAAATATATTATAACAAAATTTTAAAATGAACTATTAAACCAATAATAATCTGCCACGCACTAAAACAAACTGTGGGCAACAAAAATTCCATCTTGAAAAATGAAGTTTAATTAAAAAAATATATGTAATAATAATACTAATCCTTAATTGAAAAGAGTAAAATAAAAACTAAACCCTAATTTTAAATTTGTTCTTTCAGCTCCGCTTTTTCGTTCTCTAGTTTTTTTCAATTAAAATACAAATTGTATTTATACGCACACTATCTCTCTTTCTTAGTATCACTCTCTCCCTCTCCCTCTCCCTCTCCCTCCCCTCTCTCTCGCTTAAAGTAGGTTACAAGTAGATGGTTCAGTGAACCGGAAAATTAGCTTTACTTTCTCCTTTTGATTTTCCCGGAATCCAAACAGGAAAAAAAACCAAGAGAAACGAAAGAAATATTGAAATCTCAAGTCCATTGTTTTGATTGTTCTGTTAATGGATTCACGAGATGCCGGACCACCAGTCCCACCGAACATGATGATGGGGCATAATTCTTACCCTTCGGCCATGCCCAGCACCAACGCCTCATCTATGATGATGAGCCCTAACTCGATGGGTTCGGCTCAGATGATGGCTGGTCCTGGCGGTGGCCGATTTCCCTTCAGCTCCGTGACCCCGCCGGCTTCCAAGCCTATGGATTCTTTGTCTAGTCATCACTACGACGGATCTTCATCGCCTGGTATGAGGGCTTGCAGCGGAAGCGGTGGTGGTGGCGGAGGTTTTAACATGGATTCGGGTTCTAAGAAGAAGAGGGGTCGGCCGAGGAAGTACTCACCGGACGGCAACATTGCGCTCGGATTAGCTCCTACACCGACTCCTTCTTCCAATGTTGTACATGGAGATTCGAGTGGCACGCCCTCGTCTGAACCATCGGCTAAGAAAAATCGGGGAAGACCTCCGGGTTCGGGAAAGAAACAATTAGACGCATTGGGTGCAGATTTTAAGCTTTTCTTGATTAAGAGATGTGAAATTTTGTTTTCAGATCCTTACATTATATGATGCTTATTGTTGATATTTCTGTGGGTTACAGGTGTTGGCGGGGTTGGTTTTACTCCCCATGTTATTTTGGTGAAAACTGGAGAGGTATGTGTGTTACAATGATTTAGCTTCGTATTGGCCTCTGTAATTGGTTTGATTATTGGCCGTTTGGTTTTAGTTTCCTGAATGTTAATAAAAAAAAATCTTTCATTTATTGCTTTTGTGGGTTATTTTATTTCATTATGAAATGTAGCTAATAGTCTGAAGGAAGGGTTGGAGAATTGTTAGTGGTTACTGGTTACTAATTGCTATGGAGCACACAATAGATCGGTGTTACTAATTGCATGCACAAAGAGTTTATATTTGAACTGTTGTAAATTTGACGTTGAAGAGGATTAAAATTATCTTTTCACACGCTCAGTCTTTTATTTCAAAACTGTTTTATTTAGCATTCAGGGTTACATGAATTTCTTCAAAGTGTTTGTGCATTTGAGTCTGACATGGTATTTATGAAATGGATGCAAAGTCGTACGTATAGACTTTATTTATGCTGGAAGAAAAGAAAACATGCTTTCAAATTTTATGTGGAGGAGAGCAAACTGTTACCATTTGTTTGGATTGCAAAACTACTAAATTTTAATATGTTCTATTTTTTTCTGAAAGTTATCGTGTGTTTACACACACGTGTAGAAAACCATTCAGCATATATTTACTATAAGAAGGTTGAATGCAATCTTAAAAAAAAGAAAGAGACTTTCTTCTTCGACAGTTATCATTTTTAATACTTTATTATTGGTCTTGCTCAGGCTCATTAAGTTGATTTAGCTTGAGGTAAGCATTGTGTAGAAACAAATCATTTGGTATGATAATTTAGTTGATATTTGTTATTTCTATAAATTTAGACTGGCACAAGCATATATCATTTAATTGAAATTTTGAATTTCATCTTCATCATTCCCAGTTGTTAGTTGATATCACATTTATAGTTTCCAGTTTAGTTTTAAAATACCAACTAACAACTGGGAATGATGAAGATGAAATTCAAAATTAAAAACCAACATCAAAGTATTATATCTGAGCAAAAAAAACATCAAAGTATTGTAGTGATATATGTCCTTAATAAAAACAGCTATTATATATGTGTGTGTTTTAGTAATTTCCTCCAAATTTCAACATTATATGTAGTGTTTACCTCATGTAATGATTGAAGACAGTATCTCTGCTGATGTAATCGATAATTGTCATTTTGAGGGTGGGAGTAAAGGATGATCATGATCATTATCCTACTGTACATTCCATATATCATGGAGCATGGTAAAGCAATTTTGGAACTTCTATGTTATTCTTTCAATATTCTTTACACTTTTTACCTTTGTTTCTGTGATGTTTCCTATTAAATGTGTCAAAATATCTGGAATTTGAGTGTCTTCAGGATTGTGGTCAGTCAACTATCACAGTGTTAGTACCTATAATACTTTTCTGCTCATTTAATCACCCATCTAATAATTTTTTCTAAATAAATATATATAATAATATAATTTTTCTAGTAGGAATTTTCTTGGGTTTGTCCAAGTAAATGTCAGAGCGTGTTATTCTGGCTATTTGCTGGTCGATTTGGTTGAAAAGGAATAGGAGAATCTTTGAAGTTGTGGAGTAGATTCACATTTAGTTTGGGACACGGTCATGTATTGGGCTACTGTTTTGATTTATGATTCTAAAAAAATCAAAGGATTGTTTATTTTCAGATTTAGTTTGGATTGGACTTCTTTCTTTCTTGTATCTTATGACTATATTATAAATCATCTTTTGGTTTCTCCCCCAACATTTTTATTAATAAATAAATATAGTTCTTATTTCTTATAAAAAATCTAATGGGAATTGTACACCTCTTTCATTTTTTCTTAAGCATAATTGGTATTATATCACAGTTTCCTTAATCTACACAAGGATTTATTAAAAATAGATGTGCTTCCTATTGAGTTGGGCTATTGTTCTGCAGGATGTAGCATCAAAAGTTATATCATTTTCAGAGGAAGGACCTCGCACAGTTTGTATTCTCTCTGCAAATGGTGCAGTTTGTAATGCTACTCTTCGTCAGCCGGCCATGTCTGGTGGCAATGTTTCATATGAGGTACACCCTTCATATTTTGAGGTACCCACTACATCATTTAATATTTTTAGTAAGATATGTTACTTGAAAATAGATATTTAACTGTATTTATAAACTGATATTGGAAATGCCAACTAATACTGGAGGAGAAAAAGGATAAGAGTTAAAACTTGAGATATATATATATATATATATATATCAACATATTACAGTGTTCTATATGACTGCAAAATCTTCATTCATCTTTTTCTTATTAGAATTCAGTATAAAAGGAAACGTTATCTGATTTTGTTTGTTGCACCCATGGGGTTATGTTGGTGGTCAGGCCTATGGTTTTGATTCCTAATGGGGACCTTTATAGTAATTTTTATTATGTTTCTACTTTACATAGATTTGTAGTGTTCCACCGGAGAACTGTTTTAATCTTGAGTTCACAAAGTGAGCTTGGTGAATTTATGGGATATCAAACAAACAAATAACATGCAAGCGGTTAAGCACCTCAACTGCATGACCCTTTAGATAGTTGGATTATGTGTGCTACGTGCTAAATCTTTTTATTTAAGCATTTAATACAGTCAGCAATCAATATATGGTCAATGACTATCTGGAAAAGTAATAAGTGGATTCATTTTAGTATGTCTCCAAGGCCATCTCAAAAATATATATATATATATATATTGCATACAATTTGATTTATAATTTGTTGGGAGTTTAATTGTAATTCTTGCATATTTTTAATTGTTGCTAGTCATTGAAAAAAATACTACCTGTTATAAAATGGCAGGACCTATTTTGAAAGATATAATTGATACTAAGTACAGAAACTCCTGGAACAAAGTCCACTTAAAATGAGTGCAGTTGGAAGACCATTAACTAACAAATGGTTTTTCCTGTGTCAAGTTAAAGTTAAAAAAAATTGTAGTCAGTCTCATTTCTAGTAAAGTGGTATTTTATATGTATGGGAATATTATTAATTTAAAAGGTTCCAAACTCTAGAAAACCTTGAAGACCTTATTTCTTCAGCGTTGTTAGTTATTTTCTTATTACATCCTCATATTTTTGCCTGTTTTCTTACTTTTTTATATATGTGTGTATCTTGTGCTCTTTCTTGTAGCTTGGTTTAATTGTGTGGATAAAGTTGGTTCTACATATAGGGTCACCCAATAAAGGTAGCTCAAATGGTTAGGCACATGGTTTGCTCCCACAAAGTTTGAAGTTCGAGTCCCTCTTGGATACCTACATAGCAATTGCTATAGATTTGTTGTCCCCAAATATTGTAGGGTTAGACGGGGAGCATAGTTTCAAAAAAAAGTTGGTTCTGCATATAGGGTGTACTAGTTTGTGCTACTTAAAATCTTTGCCTTTGAAATGATGACTTGTTCTTCATCCATTTATGCATCTTCATGTTTGACTTGACTGTATGTAATTTGCTAATGAGCTTCTTATCTGATCTTATTTACGTGCCATTTCAAGTGATATAATCAGTACTAAATCTGTTGATGAATTTATTTCTATTTTTGTTTTTAAGTTATATTTTGTCATTGTTTAGCTTCATACCATAATATAATTGTTCCTCTTGTCTTTTCTCAGGGTCGCTATGAAATAATTTCTTTATCAGGGTCCTACTTGTTTTCTGATAACAATGGTAAGCGCAGCAGGACAGGTGGTTTAAGTGTGTCACTTGCAGGGCCTGATGGTCGAGTTGTAGGTGGCAGTGTTGCTGGAATCCTAATGGCAGCATCACCAGTTCAGGTATATTTCTCATTTGCTAGGATCTATGGTATACATGCCTACATATGAGTATTTGGCTACTATGCGTAATTGCTTGTGTCCAAAGTGCACATGGCTGCACGGTGACAACATAGTTGCCACTCCACCCATCCATGCATAATCATATTTATAAGAGTTCAGAGCAGGAAACTTAGTAATTTAATTACTTCATAGGAATCAATACAGGGTAATGAAAATTTTATAAAGAATAATCTTTGTAATGCCACTAGTTTAATTTTCAGTGTGCTATTAACAGGTAATTGTTGGTAGCTTTATTGCTGATGGTAAAAAATCGCACTCCAACAACACAATGAAAACTGCGCCAGGCAGTGGTGCACCACTGCCCCAGATGTTAAACTTTGGTGTACCTAATACTGCTGGCAGCCCTCCATCGCAGGGAGAGTCCAGCGAGTCATCTGAGGAGAATGGTAATAGCCCTCTTAACAGAGGCCCCGGATTCTACAATAATAATAATAATGGTCAACCGCTCCATAGTATGCAGATGTACCATCACCACTTGTGGGCTGGTCAGACACAACAGTGAAGACACATTTCAGTTAACAATACGGCATCGCATTGGGGTATTGGCTTTGATAATTGTTTGTTCCGTCCGGCCTAACATTTGAAGTCAAATTCCAAATGCTAACAACTTGCATTCAAAACCACTCTTTAGAAGGGTTGATCTTTTAAAATAGTTAACGATTTTTTCTTTGTTCCCTTTCTCAACATATGATTTAAACATGGCCACTGTTGATAGCTCTGAGGTTACGCCACCCGTTCCATAGGTTGTCACGAGCGCCATTTACATTTTCAGTTCTTTTTCTATGTTTTCAATGTTATTTTGTTGTAGCTGTTTATGAACATCATGTGTAAACCTGGTCCAAGTATTATGAAGTTTATAGCGGTCTGATAAATCGAGTGTGATCTAATCTTCTCTGTTCAGACCTATTTTCTGCTTCTAGAAATGACTTGACTTGTGTAATTTACGGCTGCATCAAAATTGGATTCAGTAGTGCGGTTGATGTTAAATTGATGTCATGGTAGATCTGTGGTTGGTGTAACTTGATGCATATTTGAGCTTAGTTAGTGACAAATATATAAATATTGCTAAACAAACTCCTAATGATGATAACCCATGAATTTATTATAATTAGTTTATTTATTTATTTTTATGTAAATCTCCCCCTTTTTTTATTTGCATTTATGGCCCTTGCTAGGTGTCCATTATTAACAATGGAAATGAAATAAAAGCTACATCAAAGCTTGTCCATGTTATATTAATATAATATCTTCATGAAGTGGTGACTTGTATGCAAATCCTAGTAAAGTTGTAACATTTGAAACGGACAAATTAGAGAATTAAGGGACATAAATTTGACCATTTCTGTCCGCTATTTTTTAAACCAATAAAAATTTGTTTATATGATTTTGAGCATTTCTCTTTCACTTTTCCTACTATGAAGTTTTTTTTTGAAAGGTAAATGAAACATCTATTAAAAGGTAAATTGGACACAATTTATTACAAGAAGATAACGCTCATAGAGCAAAATCAATCAACATAGGCATACCAAGTGTTGATGCAATTTTTTTGCCAATAATAGATTTAGAAATCTAATAAGGATATTAGTGTTTATTTGTAAACTGTAATGAAATTATAAGAACCCTTTCGTACACACAATTTTACGTGGTTCACTGGTTAAAATCCACTTAGTCCATGAGACAATATTATTGCTTTTCTCTCATAATTTATGCAGAGTTTCAGTAATACAAAAAGACCGCCCCCTTCCCTGTCCATCATCCCTGATATTTATAATGGAATTTCCTGGACAGGTTTGGGTAACCGTGTGCATAAATATGGTATACATTTAATACAGATAATTCCCATTTATATTGGGATATGATTGCATAACAGAATATACTCCTGCTATCTCGGATAATAAATGATAAATGTGCAATACAACCTGGGCATTAATGAACGTATAAAGAGCTTCCAAGTCTCTTGGGATCCTTCAGTATGCGTTCTGACTAGGTTTCCACGAGCTAAATATCTTCATCGAGCTGGTGATCAAAGATTATCCGAACCTTAGTTCGGCTTTACTTCAAAGCACCCAAAAGGAGATCTGGCCACTATATGCCTCGAACTGGACCGTTATCCTAAGGTGCGGCCTAGTAATCACCTGAATGTTGTGATGCCAAGTCCCAACTCGAGCTGCTCACATCATTCTTAGCCAGATGGTCTACTTGTCTACTTCTCCATATATTCATCTGCCAACTGTACCCCAAGCTGAGTGACTAAACTCGTGCTAATTTTTAGGGTGCAACATTTGCCTCCTAAGCTCTTACTCGTGCTTGATGTCATCACTTTCTAACACGCAAAGTAAGGCTTTTAGGCTTTTGTCATGTAAAATCGTGTTTGCCTACTACTCGAGTGTTGGACACGTGGCTGTCTGTAATTGGCGTCCATTCGGGTTTCGAGGACTGTGACAACTGTCCTATCAACTTTTTGTCGCCGCATGGCTCATTTAAATCTTGGCCTTTGGATCTCGAGCTAATCTAATTGGATAGCCTGAATTAATTCTCAAAGTTTACGTATAAATCGGGAGATCGGACCTGAACCTTACCACCTTTGCATTCAAAAACTTTCCTTTCAGAAACAAAATTTTCCTCTTTCTCTCAAACTATTCCCAAAAACCTTCATTGCCCTTCAAACTCTCAGAAGCTTTCAAGCTCGTGCCTGTGGACGTATCGACATTCTCTTTGAACGAACGTATAAACTGTAAGTATTTCCTCATCTGGTTTGAATCTTTCTTTTCTTTATTTTCCAGTGAGTTTTTTACTTTGAAGAACATTCTTTGTTCAATATCGTTTCATGTTCTGGTCATGTCTGAGTTTAAATAGGGTTTGGTTTAGGCTAAATGAACGAGACTAGGCTTGTTTAGAAATAAGGTATTAAAAAAACAGGCAAATTTTCTGGGTTTTACAAAGAAAATGTCACTGGTACATCAATTAGAATACATGTTTGGATGTAGAAGCCGAGAGGATTTTAGGTTTGGTTCTGGGTAGCTTAAGGGTCACGATTCTTTAAGCGGTTTTGCATTAAACCACTTTCAAAAGAAAAGTAGTTGGTTTGATGAGTCTAACACACGAATCTCGAAGTATCAGGGAATTTCACGAAACTAAAGCATGTGGCCTAGGACTACGTGTGGAACCACGCGTTGATGCTAGGACATATCTTAGCTCATAAAATTTTAAATCACCAAAAGTAAAATACCTAAACCCTCAGATCACTGCACTTTTATCGCCGTAGCTAGTAATTTTCTTAGGTCGCCACTAATAGGCTGCTAGATCATGCCCCCCCACCCCCTCCACAAAGAAAAACTTCATGAGCTCCTCTACTCAGAACAAGAACAAAGGCAAGCAGGTCGCGTCTGACTCTCAAATTCCTCATTTCGGTCCAGTGGTGGAGAGGGAGCTTGTTGTTGACCCAAATGCTTTCTTCGAGGCCGAGCACATCGTGTCCCGGATAACAACACAGGGGAAAGTTAACAAAATCTTGCTGAGCCATGGGATTGAGATGGGAGTTGATGGCCTCCTTGTCTGACCTACATTGGAAGGACAGCGGAGTTGCGCCCCTCTCAAGATGACTATGGGGTTAAAATATTTGTTTCTGAGGCACGAGTGGGAGGTCCCCACCCCAACGGATATTGTGTATTTCTTATGCCTCAAGGCCAGTCCTGATTAGAAGGGGCGAGGTGATGGCTTTTACTACCTCACTCGCTTCCCCAACTCGGCATCCGTCATCGACCTCCCTAGCCACCCAAATGACTATAAAGATCAGTTCTTTATGTCAAATGGGTTCAAGAACTGCTATCAACGATACTTCAACCGCCCTCGTAAGTCCTCCAACTTTATGAATTCTGTTTGCGAACTCTCTTATCATTTTCACCATTCTTTTTTTTTAATCATTATAACTGAGTTCGTTCCTTGTGCAGCTATATTCGCGAGGACAGAGCAGTCTGAGACCCTTGGGGGTCAATACGAGACACTGTCTTGTCTTCCTCTGAAGGAGAAGGACTTCTGCCAGGTTGTGAATGACGCCACCATGGTGGCCTGCAACCTGGTCAGCAAGGGCCAGACGCTGGCTCTCAGGACCCAATGTCCATTTCCCGTTATTCCCGAGCTCCCTCCCCCTCAAGGAGTCTTACCCGCCATTGAAGACACCGAGGAGGAAGAAGACATGGCACTGCTGGTGTGCAAAAGGAGAACTCCTAAAGATGATCAGGGTCCTGATCCAGAGCAAGCTGCGTCCGGGGCAGCAGCCGGCCCCTCCGGCCAAGGTAACCCAAATAGAGAATTAGATTGGGCTGCTGCTAGTTTTAGGCTAGTTCGCTCCAACCCCCAACAACTCATTAGTCGCCATCCTATTAACCCAGACCTAAACAAAACACTCCTTCAGTGTGTGTACCACTTGGTGGTACGCTATGAACATAGCTACCCCAAATGTACCATTGTCGTTGACAACACTCTCCATTTTAGGTCCTCCATTTTTTAGGAATATGGGACAAACTGTAGGACATGGCCTACCTTGCATTAGGGTGTATTCTTCCCTGGTTTTAGGCAGTATGTAGATGAGTCAAGCCCCGAAGAAGGACCTGAACCCCCTAGGACCTAGGATGCAATAATTCTAGACTCTCTCCCAACTCTGGTAATCCAGGAGTTAGAGGTTACGCCTAGTCCAGTCCATAACCTCGAGCTGATCGTAGTAGGCTCCTCCCCTAGCTCAGAGGGTAGGGTTCTTTTTCTTACATTTGCATTACTTTGAATAATTTTCTCTTATATCTAAATCTTCTGCTCGTTCTTTTTCAGGTGTAGAGATGGACTTGCCAGATGCCTCAGGTTTAAGGGGTGCCTTCAAGGCTGGCGGGTCTGGAGCTGGTCCTGTGGTGAAGAGGCCCAGATTTTCAAAGAAACACACTCCCAAGAATGAGACTTCCACTGAGTCTCTAGTCAAAGACAAAGATGCCAGCTCCACTCGGGAACAACCATAAAAGACTCAACCCCCAGTTCCGGTGACAACAGTCACAGTTCTCCAGGCTCAGCCTCCTCTTCCTCGGCATGTACCTCCCTCAGTTCCTCAAGTGATCCAAGGTGAGGCCCCCTCCATTCAGATCCAAGTAAAGCCACTTGATTTGGCAAGGATCCCCGAGGCATTTCGAGGGACTGTATACGAGATGGCTAGCCATATGGTGGGCCATTCCTATAGAGCCAATGCCAAAGATCTGAGGGCCATGGAGGAGTGTACTCCTGAAGATGTCCTCGAGTCCGCATATGGTGAGCACTTCTCATTCTTTTAACTTTTCTTTTTCTTTTCTCTTTATTTTTTTTAACTAACCTTGACTTGCCTTATCCTTTTGCAGTCTGCCCTGGCTTAACTCCACATAATTTCTCGGGTTCGAGGTAGGGATGAGGAGCTTCGAGCTGCCCTGGTTTCCTCCCAGGAGAGTGAACGAGTTGCGAAGGAAGGCGAGCGGATGGCTAAGAACCAGGCCATGAAAGTGAGTTGTTGCCTGGACCAGCTGCAGGTCGAGAATGAGGGTCTCAAAAAGAAGCTTGAGGAGGTCAAGGCCAAAGCCAAGGAGGAGGCTGAGAGGGCGAGATCAGAGATTTCAGAATCATCGAATCAAATGGAGGAGATGCTTTACTAGTGTTGGGCTTTCAACCAGAACGAGAAATTCTCTTTCATGCAGCACGGGTTCTGGGAACCTTATCTTGCCAAGTTCAAGATTCGATTCTCATAAGAACCCTCGGAGACCACCGATGCTTCTGACGCTGACATTGATTTTGATAGCATGGGGAGTTAAGCCAGATGTGCTTTCAGGTCGTGAAATGCCTATTCGCATTCTTTGATCCATTCGAACTTCTTGTTTCCTCTGAGCAAGTTGTAAAATGGAAGACACTTGGCAGTGGATTTTGAAACGAAGCGGTTTAAGGCTGCCACCTTTCTAGTTAAACTTTGTACTTCCTTACGTGACCTAGGCGAAGGCATTTCCAACAACGACCTAATTTTCTCTGGATTTGCCTCTATCCCCCTTGTGTTGACTATAAACCCCAGTAACTTTCCCGACGAAACTCAGAAAGTGCACTTCTGGGGATTCAACTTCATGTCATATTTCCTTAATATGCTAAAATATTTTTCTAGGTTGGATACATGGTTACTGGTAGTCTTTGATTTAACAAGCATATCGTTGACATACACCTCCATGTTTCTCCCGATCTGGTTAGCGAACATTTTGTTGACTAATCGTTGGTATGTAGCACAGGCTTTCTTCAGCCTGAATGTCATAACTTTGTAGTAGTATACGTTATTCTTAGTCATGAAGCTGATATGATTTTTGTCTACAGGGTTCATCGCGATCTGGTTATATCTAGAATACACGTCCATGAAAGACACGAGCTCGTGACCGGCTGTGGCATCTACCAACTGATCAATTCTTGGTAATGGGAAACAGTCCTTAGGACAAGCTTTGTTGAGGTCGAAAAAATCAATGCAAGTTCTCCACTTCCCATTTGGCTTTGGGAGCAAAACGGGGTTAGCAACCCAGATCGGGTATTTTGCTTCTATGATAAATTCACATTTAAGTAGGCGAGCTACTTCTTCCTCCAATGCTTCCGACCGTACCTTCCCCAAAGCCTTCATTTTTGGGACTTTGCAGGCATGTTCTTGTCCAAGTTCAAAGTATGCATTATTATACTCGAACTAATTCCCACCCTATCTTCATGCGACCAGGGGAAGACGTCCAGGTTCTTCCTCAGGAATTTGACCAGCTCCTTCCTTTCAGCTCCAAGATTTTTCCCAACATTTACAACTCTTAAAGGTGTTTCTGGGTCGATATTTATTTCCTCGAGCTCCTCCACTGCTTTGAGCTCACATCTATCTTCGCCTACTCATAGATCAATGTCATCCTGTTGGAAGACCTCGTTATCCACTTCTCGAGGTTCTTTCATCCCATGGGTAACTTCCATTACCCGAGACTCCTCACCTCCTTCGTCTATGACCATTTCCTGCTGCTCAGGTTGTGACTTTCTGTAACGCCCTGGATAACCAAGACCGTTACACTGTGTGTTTAAAATAGTGCAAGACTTGCTAATCAAGTCATTCAGACAAAGTGTAGACTCTATACCATTATCAGAGTAGGAATAAAAAGATTTTGGTCACAAACAGGCTATTCTCATTAAAAATGACGGTTTAATACTTGGAGACTCAAAATAGGGTTTAGATATCTTAGTTACAATAAATTCTAGAAATTACAAATAGTTCAAGCCACTCTAATGGCAAAATATACATTTTAGGTTTCCGTTCCTGTACAATTTCTCGACCGTGGCGGCCGAGCAGCTGACGATGTACACCTCGCCCCCAGAGCTCTCCAACTCATGGTCGATTCAGCTTACCCTTGCCTTTACCTGCACCACGTAGCACCCGTGAGCCAAGACCCAGCAAGAAAGCATAATAACATAGCAAAATCAGCAACACTTATCAAATATTTCACAAAGCTCAACCAAGAATTCAATATTTCATAACATTCATCCAAATAGTGATAACAGTTGTCATCTAGACAGTCAACCAACTATATCCATAACACAATATTCACATGTATAATCAGTAAGTTATCATATCCATCAAATAACATTCAGGGTTGGCGCCCTTAGTCGCACCCTCTATTTAACACACTGTCTTCGGCTCATTAGGGCCGCCCTCAGTGTAATACTCACTGACTCAGGCCAACTTAACCGAGCTCAGTGACAAATAAGCTGCCTCAGCTCCCAGTGGCCGAGCCGCGCCCCAGTGCGCAATAGTGATTCCGACACCCTTAGGCCGGTAATCGCGTGTCCCATGGCGTAATAACACCATCTCTCGACATGATATACAAATGTAGGGAGCTCTTAGTCCCATCGTGTCCACCTGGTTAATCACATTCACATAACAATGCATACAAACATAGGGAACACTTAGTCCCAACCTAGCCACATAATCAGGTGCAGCTTTCTTACCTTTGGATTTCAAACGAGCTAGTTATAAGCGATGTTCCTTGAGCGCGATCCGATCCCCGAGCCCTAGCTTAGCACCTAGTCACAACCAAGATAAAGGTTACCATTAACAATCTTAAATGAGCTTCTAAGCCAAGTTCTAGTCCTCGGAACATTGAACTTCACCAAATATGGTAAAAGACTCAACCCCGAGCACCCTAGGTTAAATTCCCAAGCCTAAATTCTCAAAATCCCAAAATCCCTTAAGCGCCGCGGCATGGGCAATCCATGCCGCGGCATGGCCCCTGACAGAACCCTCCATGGGCACAAAAACAGGTAAGGGCCGCGGCATTGCTTGGACCATGCCGCGGCCTGCCCTCCTTCCTCAGCATGCTACAACATCGAAGGGCCGCGGCTCACCAAGAACCATGCCGCGGCCCGACCCTTCGAACCCAGAAAAAACCACCATTTTCAATCTCTAAACCTCACCTAAAACCATCCTAAAGCCCCCAACTCAAAACCAATTAATAATAACAACATTATAATGATTTAGACAACACAACCCAACCAAAAATCCAGCCTAAGACTCACCAAAATCCCAACTCCAACTTCTGAAATTTCAAACCTACAAACTCAAAACCAGCCATGAAAACTCTCAAATTCAACCATCAAACTTCAAATTAATCCTTACCTCAGCTGTAGAATCGTTCTAGCATCCAACCAGCTTCAAGCCCTTCAACTCCTCAGGTTCATATCCCTTTATTCCATCCAAAACTCAACTTAAAAACTATCTCATTAAAACCCAGAAATTCACATCAGAAAACCTTAAAACTTACCTTAATTGACTGGCTTAACTCTGCTAGTTCTTCAAGCTTCACCAAAGTCCCTAGCCCCAAGCTCCATCCTGAGCTTGCTCTAGAATTCCAGCTCCAAAACCCACAAGAAATGGTGAAGAGATGCCCCAGCCGAATGAGAGAGAGTGAGATATCTAAGTGTTCTGTTTTCCTTTCTTTCCTTCTTCTTTTCTTTTCCTTAAGTTTCTAAGTTTATCTACAACCTCCACTAACATCAAAAAGCAGAACATAGCCTAACCTTAAGTAAGCCAAATGACCACCTTGCCCTCCCAATAATAACTAAACCTTTAAACATTCTAAGGGCATTTTAGTCATTGCTCCCGATTCCCACTAATTCCTCAAGTGTCTTAAATATTTACCACTTAATTCCCGATACCTAACTAATCTCCAAATATATTCCTTGATGTTAAAAATAGACTCCAATATGCTCACTGAATTCCCGTTTATACCCCTAGGCTCACCCCGAGCCGGGTATAAATCCCCGCCATGACTTTTCCGCTAATTTGCTCACTAGGATCGTCTCAAGTCGCAGATCACAGATATATCCACATAATAATGTGGTCTCAACTTTAGCTTACCAATATATACACAAGTATGCAATTACGCTCTCAATGAGCCAAATTACCATATTACCCTCACAGCAGAGTATATAGCCCCATGCATGCCTTTATCATCATATAATAATATGACCCACATAATCATACATATAATCATATAATAGCACAATAAATCAATTATGGCCCTCCCAGCCTCCTAATCAAGGTCCTAAACCTTATTAGGGATTTTGGGTCGTTACACTTTCCCTTCATGGCTATGCTGTAGCATTCTTGAGCGGCGAGCTGGTCTCCACGTACTGTGCATATCCTTGAGGCTGAGGGGAATTCATTTCTAGGTGTCAGATTGAGGTGATGGCTTAAAAAACCATCAGTGTAGGTCATCCCAAAATCGCGTTATACACAGCCGGACAATCGATTACCATGAACTCAAGTATTTTAGTAACAGTTCGTGCATCATCTCCTAGTGTAACTACCAGTCTGATTGTTCCCATGGCCGTCGTCCCTTCACCTGAAAATTCGTACAATGTCATTGAGGTCGCCTTGAGATCGGTCACAGACAATCCCATCTTTTCTAGGGTGGACCTGGAAAGCACATTTACTGAGCTTCCATTATCTACCAATATCCTTTGAACCCTTCGATTCGCAAGCTGCATGGTTACCACTAGCGGGTCATTATGTGGGAATTGAACGTGGCTAGCATCGTCCTCCATGAAAATGATTAGTTTTTTTTCCAACCGATGTTGTTTTGATAACCGCTGCTCTGGGATAAATTCCACTTCGTTATGGGTTTTCAACTCCTGTATATACCTATTTTGGGCTCCATTGCTCGTGTCCGCCAAATGAGGTCCTCCAACAATAGTAGTTATATCTCATTCGACTATTGGGGGAGGGTCAACTTGATTCTGATTCATTGGATCCACCTGAGTCGTCGGCTGACTTGCCGGAGCTTCTGGAGCTGGATGAGAATTTTGCCCGGCAGACTAATTGGGAGCAACTCGATTTTGGGCGTACTGGGCTAACGGTCCAGCCCAAATAAGAGTCTCATTCTCATCCTTGCATTGTCGACAATCATCGGTGTTATGACCGATCTCATTATGGTATTTGCAAAAATTTGAGGGATCTCTCTTCGCCTCTGATGCCTTAATGGCTCTGGTTTCTTCCACGGAAGGCGATTAGAGTTGGCCAGGAAGATATGTTCCCATGTATTCGTTAAGTCAGTATAGGTGGCATAGACGGTCATGAATTTTTCCCCATACTTGTTCTTCTTCGTGCCATTCTGGTCACCCTCACAATTCCATTTCCTCTTATTGTTTCCCACGCGGTTATTCTGGGTAATAGGTTGAGTTGTAGCTACAACAACTGTCACTGCTCTAGTGGGTTGGATAGGGACTTAGCTGATTACTGCGACAGCAAATCGCGCCTCTTCCAAGTTTATCCACTCCTGAGCTCTGGCCAAGAACTCATCTAAACTATTAACCCCTTTTTGCTGGAGTTCCTGCCATAGATCGCCTCCCACCAGGATTCTTGTTCTCATCACCATGAGTTTGGACCTATCATTAGCGTCTCTAGCTCGTGCTACAATGTTGACGAATCTGCTCATATATGCTTTCAAGGACTCACCAGGTTGTTGTTTTATGTTGGCCAATGAGTCAGCCTCTACGCGAGTTGCCTTTGAAGCTCATAATACTTTCTTGAACTTGGAAGAGAACTTCTTCCAAGAGCTTATTGAATGTTTTTTGTACTTGTTGAACCACTCTCTGGCAGGCCCGATCAGAGTCTTGGGGAACAAAATACACCTTAGGTCAAATCCGACATTGTGGGCCATCATCAACGTATTGAACATCCCGAGGTGGTCAGATGGGTCTGTGTTTCCATCAAATGATGGCATGTTCGGCATCCTGAAGCCAATAGGATACGTAGTTGCTGCAATGTTTGGGGCGAAAGGTTCGAGCTCCTCATCGAACTCACAATCATCAATCCCTTTTCCAGATAAGAGCTTCTTCATCTGCTCCTCCATCAAGGCTAGTCGTTTGAGGGTTGGGTCTTTAGTCTCTAGGTTAGCTGGGGTCTGTTCACTAGCTCCCATCTTATTGTACGCGTTTAATGGGTTGTTGTCCTTCCAAGTTCGAGCTTGGTTAGGTGAGACATTCCCATTGTCGGGTACGATAGATGGACCTCCCTCATCGTTGCGAGCTAGATATCTCCTTTGTGAATTCATATGATTGTGCATGTCGGGTTGTGGATCGTATAGAAGACTTTGCGCTGAGCTACGGTGATTCCTCAGGTCGCTCTCAGACCTGCCTCCACGCTGGCTCCCTGTCCAGTAACTTTCATTTGCAAAACTTACAGCTTGCGGCTGAGATCGAGGACCTAGATTATAAGCACGTACCTGTGGGGTGTAAGTGTCTACTGACGGGGGAGGATTTCTCCTACTATTTCCATGAGCTGGAGTGTCTCTTTGTGGGCGTGGTGGTGTAGGATGTCTAACTGGCGATGGCGGATGCCTTATTGGTGAGGCTATCCTCATTCCATCAGGACGAACTATATTAACCCACCTTGGCTCTACCCCAATGTCCCGAGTTCTCTGTGCTTGGGGTTCTGATCGCGACACAGGAGGATTCCTTGGGGCGTTTTGTCTCCATGAACTTGTCCCAGCTTGCCCTGGTGGGTTGTTGTGGGCATTCCTGGGAATCTGTGCGGAAGGCATGGAGCTGGGGTCACAGTTCTGACCGACCGATTGATATGAAGATGACGGTTCCTATGATGACTAGTGGGCTGAGCACTTCAGTGATTTCGCTCTGAAGGTACAAAGCTCAGAGTGGCGGTCCTAGCAGAATGTCTGGGTTTGGGCCAGTTATTCCTGTGGCACTTATGAGACTCACTTTGCCTCTTTCTGACATTAGCATCGGTTGCAAGAGGGGGTAATCGAGCCAAGACCTCCTCTATTTGTCTGTTTTCCCTAGTGAGATGGCTCCTTAATTGGGCATTCTCCATCTCGATGGTTGTTAAATATCCTGGATTAGGATTTGGCGGGAGTGACACTGAACTCCTAGCGTCGTCTTGGCCCACCGGTTGCTTCCCAGGACGTTGCTGAACATCTAGGTCCTTTTCAATGGGAATGGCTGTATGATGTCCCTATTTCCCACCAGGTTGTTCCATTTCATTGTCATGCATCGATCGAGTAACCACCATGATGAACATTGAATGAAACTTGTGAAGCACTAATTTGATCTCAACGAAAGCACCAAACTGTTGACGCAGTTTTTCACCAACAGTAGATTTAGAAATCTAATAAGGATATTAGTGCTTATTTGTAAATCATAATGAAATTATAAGAACCCTTTCGTACACACACAATTTTACGTGGTTCACTGGTTAAAATCCACTTAGTCCATGAGACAATATTATTGCTTTTCTCTCACAATTTCTGTAGAGTGCCAGAATACAAAAAGGTCGTCCCCTTCCCTGTCCATTATCCCTGATATTTATAGTGGAATTTCCTGGACAGGTTTGGATAACCGTGTGCATAAATATGATATACATTTAATACAAATAATTCTCATTTATATTGGGATATGATTGCATAATAGAATATACTCCTGCTATCTCGGATAATAAATGATAAATGTGCAATACAACCTGGACATTAATGAGTGTATAAAGAGCTTCCAAGTCTCTCGGGATTCTTCAGTATGCATTCTGACCAAGTTTTCACGAGCTGAATATCTTCATCGAGCTAGTGATCAAAGATTATCCAAACTTTAGTTTGGCTTTACTTCAGAGTGCCCAAAAGGAGATCTGGCCACTATATGCCTCAAAGTGGACCGTTATCCTAAAGGGCGACCTGATAATCACCTGAATTTCGTAATGCCAAGTCCCAACTTGAGCTGCTCACATTATTATTAGCTAGATGTTCTACTTGTCTGTTTTTCCATATATTCATCTGCCAACTGTACTCGTAGATGAGTGACTAAATTCGTGCTAATTTTTAGGGTACAACACCAAGCTGTTTACATTAATCAATAGAAAGAAAACCTTAACAAAAACTTCAACTAAAGGTCTAATGAGACTAAAGAAACCAAGTTTCCAATGAGTGTGAAGTAAACTAGGTTTCCTTTCCAAATGAGCAAATAACAGATCAACCCCATCAATGGCTATCAACCAATGATTTTCCAACAAGAAGTGGGGATTAAAAACTCCTTTATTCAAACTAGAAATAAATGCAATAAAATAACGACCAATCATGTTCATGAGTTCTGACACTAGAGATCAGGAAATCACGTAACACGGGGTCAATACAGATTGATGAATCATCAAGATCTGATAGTCGAGGAGGAAAAAATTGATCTCTTCGCAGAAGCGCATTAAGACAGTCGATGTACCACCAACTACCCAAAAGAAATCAAAGCGAACCTCCCCTAACCCTACTAACCTAGCATGGTGGTGAATGAAATCCACCTTTATTATGAAATTAAAACAAAGTAGAGCCAAAAAGACCAGGCACAAAACTATAGGAATAAAAAAATTGAAAAACAAACATCACATCCTCATCCGCCTTCCACTACCCATTAGTGGCGCCACTGGCCCTCGATTTAACCCAGAGGCTTCAAACCCCATGGCATCACATCCCACCAGCCTGTAACATTACCGAAGAGAGATCTGGTGCATGCTCCGTCGCCCTTGCAAGATCCTGGCCACCCTTACGCTGTCTCACCCAAGCGGTGTCAATCGATCGACAGAGAAGATCCTGGCCACCCTTGCAAGACAGCCACAGACCAAAGAGATTGTCGGAGAAGAAGAAGACCAGGCAAGAAACAATAACAAGTAACAGTGGGTCAATGGAGGAGGAACTGTAGCGAAGAGCTTGCTGCGGAATCAATAAAATCCATCGGCTAGAGCTCCACCAGAACCCAAAGGGAAAATCGGCGAGACTCTAGCCAATTTCGACGAATCTGAATGTGGGCGGCATACTAAGGTCTTGAGAAATAATCAACGAGGTCAATATTAATAAGAATACTTCTACTATGAAGTTATTTTAGCCAATAACCTTCGTTTATAATTTTATATTATTTCTTACTAAGTTGTACTGATTTATGATCATTTATAATGCTTTGTCATTAATAATCGATATATATCTATCTATAAATACTATAATTAAATTTTCCTCATTTTTTAGGGTATATACCATTTTTACTTATATTTTTTTGCAAAATTATATACATCTACATGATTTAAAAAATACACACTTACACCATGTGATGCATCAGTGATTTTTTTTTTTTATAAATGACTCAATACTCATTGATTTGAATCTTTAAGTACACAAGTCATAATATATGGTGGAATTTCTTCTAACCAATTAACTTCATTTTTTATCGGTAGTGCATATTTGGCTAATCCTTGAGCAGCAGTATTACCATTACACAACACATGAGTCAAACACACTCTCGTAAAGACAGATAACAAAGATATAATATTCCTAAGGAGGCAACCCCATTGAGAAACATTCTCTTGGGAAGAAGGCATAAAATTAACTACAACTTCAGAATCAGTCTCTACAAAAGTGACTGTGAAACCGAGCTCCAAACACCATTGTAAAACATGAGTGATAGCCAAAGCCTCTGCTTCTTTTGGAGATAGGAAGCCAGTTAAATGCTTTGCAAAGCAGCCTAGTGCAAATCCTTCAAAGTCACGTAGGATTGCCCCAATTCCAACTAGGCCTCTTCGATATTAAGTGTGACATCTACATTAAATATAAGAGCACACCTAAAGAGGGAGCTTGCCACTAAACAAGTTTAGAAATACTTTGTCACAAAGGTTGACTAGGTTGCACAAGTTGGCCTCTTAACCATCCATCGTAATAGTGATAAAATTGGTGCGAGAGACAAGTAAAAGTAGAGACTGTAACATGTCGACAATGTTCCAAGAGAGGATGGTTTGACTAAGCTCCAAAAGTTTGACAATTTCAACACATGAATGGAAATATGGCAAAGGAACAAAGCATGTATAGCATCATCATGATGACAACCACAGTAAAAGCAGGATGGAGAACAAGGAACATGCCGAGAATGTAGGGTTGTAGCAGTCGGTATTATTTCATGACAAACACGCTAAGAAAATAATTTAACTTGTCTAGGCACCTTCAAAGAACATAGAGTATGCCACCATTTAGCGAAAGGAATAATGCTTGAGGAAGTATGAATATCTTCAGTAGAGAATGCTAGGTGATATCCACTCTTTATGGAATATATTCCAGAACCTTCAAAGTTTGTACAGAAATAATGGAAATCCGTATATAGAAATTATAGAGCCACATATTAAAATATGAATATGAACATTACCAAAAGAATCTATCCCAACAAATCAGAACTAAGAGAACTAGAATCTTATAATGATTTGTGACGGGTCTGTTCGGTAACTATTAAAAAAATAATTTTTCATTTTTTGTAATTAAAAATTTCAAAATAAAGTAAAGAAACACGTATGGTAGGTGACTCTTGTTTTTTATTTTTTTAATCTAGAAATAAAAATAAAGTAAATTTTGAAAACAAAATTATGTTGCTTTTAAAAAAAATTTAAAATACTTTTTTCATTTCTCTATCTCTCGTCTTCCTCACGCACACTACATCAATGACGATTTCTTCTTCTCTCATCTGTGGCTTCCACTCTCAACTCTGATTTCTTTGGATAAGATTATCATCTCATTCTCACATATCTCTATCATCTATTTCACTTTCTCTCTCTTCCTCTCTTTTAGTTTCAATATCATGTCTCAAAAATCTGTTTCTCTTTCCTCATTTTCGATATTTTAGATCTGAGAATAGCCTGACAAGTAGAATATGCTCTTAGAGGAAGATTTTCAACTATTAAAGGTATGGTTTTATTTTTAAAATATTTAAGTATGTATGGGTATTTATGATTTTGAAGGTCTTTTCGTATTTCTCTTATTTCTGCTAATTAGTATTTATTTTTTGCTGGTTATTGGTCTATTATTGGAATTTTGGATTATTGATGATCTCTTTTGTTAATCTTTTGATGAATCTATATGGGACTTTGACTTTTCTTTGATGGGTTAAGCTCAATCTTGGCAGGAGGTATATTGCAATGGTGGATTTGTGTCAGGTCGTTGGCAATATCGGTTGGCCACCTATTACTCATGTTGCAGAACAAGTTCTAACCTTTTTTTTATTATTAATTTTTTTCTTCTTTTAGTTTCACTGCAAATGAGCCCAGTGAAGCTATGAGAACAATTACATATGGTTCAATCGTTCTAGCTAGATTTAGAAAAGATTTGAGTTACTGAGTGAGGTGTATTTTTGTTGTAGCCATCATTGTTATATGTCTGCTATCATTATGATTATCATTTGTGAATGTATATTGATCGATGGAAAGGTTCTTTTGGAAAGTGTTCTCATATGTATATATATTTATATATAACTTGGCATGTGTTCTGTTTGCATAAATTTGAACCATCTAGAATTGGCTGACCAAATAATTAATTGTTACAACATATAAAGGTTCATATAAGGTATTATATCAGCTTGAATTTATTATGATTCTGGAAGCATTTTTTCATCAATTAACTCAATGTTGTAGATTGATTGATGGTCATGGAAATTAATTGTCATTTGAAGCATTTTCACTATATTTGTTAAGGTGTTTAGAGATGTTTCAAAGTTTCAAAACTGTTAATCTACTCATGCTTTTGATAGGTATATATGGCAAATCTGTCGAATGGACGTGTGTTTCCAGTTCAGTGTTTAATTTTGTATTGTTGAAGTTGTGCTTTTTCTTTTCCATATTTTTTCATCTCTTGTTTCCATGGCATTGAATGTTCTTTTATTCTTTCCTTGAACTTTTTATATCATAATTACATATTAAATAATATTGTTATGGTAACATTTCTTTGCGCTGTATAGTCTATCTTAGATATATATTGGTATATTATTGAAAAAAATGTATAATGTTTAGAAGGGTTTGCACTTCTGAGTTGTTGGGTTTTCAGGTAAGAACTATTCTCATGCTCTCTCTATTTCTACTCTTACTTTGCTGTCAATTTATCATGAATCTGTGTTAGTTTCCTTAGAAAAATTGCCAAGAATATGCTGTTTAATATGCCAAGCTTTTTCAGCCAAAAGAGATGTTGTTTAAGTTCAATTTCTCATTATACATTATTATACGTATACGTATATATATATATATATACATATTAATGCATTATATATTTATTGATTAAGGAAGCTAGCAAAAAGGGCCAAAACCACTACCAAACTCTTTCTAATATAAACACTTGGCCAAATTATTCTAGTTTAATTTGTGTGTGCATATAGAGAAAAGTGAAGTACTCAAAGTAAATTATTAAGGTGAAAGTTGCTCAAAAGTAGAAGAAATTATTAGGCAAGAGATGATCAAATTGTACATTGAACATGGAAACACAACATTTTTTTGGGAATTAGAAATCTCTAACATGATTGCATGGTCAAGGTACTACTTTCACTCTTTTGTATGTACGTATATATATATATTATAAATACACGAATATTATTAGAAATAAGAGGATAATCTATATATATATATGTATATGTGTATACATTGATGTGATGCATCTCTATTGCTAGAGCTGGAATGGGATTGAATCAGAGGAGATCAGGAAGGAGTTTTGAGGATGAGAAACTTTAAGTATACTGGTTCTTGTACTAATATGGTTGCTCTTTTTGCTAGAGATGACATTGTCATGGTATATATAAATATATATACACACATATGTAACGATTCCATTTCTTTAGTGCATTCCTGATTTCAGTTTGTTGGTATTGATGTTGAAGGCAATGTTGTCCTTTTATGTATTATTATTCTTATTTTCATTACTTGCAACATTAGTTAATGTTGTCTATGTTCACACTTGTATATCAATTTGATTTTTAAATCTATTTACCCATGATAACAAAAAAAGGCTTGGTGATCTTTTGTCATTTTCATGTTGTGTTGTACTATTTTTACTCTATTGTTGTTTTTTTTTAAAAAAAAAAAGAGTTTTGTCTCTGTTTTTTATGCGTCGGTAAAAGTCATATATATTTTAAAAAATTATTTTTTCATGTGCAAAAAATATTGATTTTAGTGGCGAACTTTGAATTTGGACAATTATTCGTTAATACATTTTTATTTTATTATGTAGACTATATTGATTTTGTGTTATCTCTTGGATAAATATTGGGTTTTGAGATTACTTGGATATGATTAATTTGATCTTTTTTTATTATAATTTTCTTATATTTATTTTTAAATAATAAATAGTATTCAGAAAAATATTTTTATTTTTTAGTTTAGAAAATAAAAAAAAATATGTTTACCAAACATGTTTTTTGTTTTTAAATTTTTTAAACAAAAAATAAAAATAAAAGTTACCAAACACATTTTTATTTTTATTTTTTAAAAACTAAAAACAAAAATAGTTACCAAACGCATTTTTATTTTATAAAAATAACAAAATATAAAACAAAAATATATTTTTATTTTTATGTTTAAAAATTTTAAAAAACAAAATTTTTTACCAAACACTATGGACATGTCTAATTCTAATGTACACATGTTTAATAATTTACTTGTTGGAAACATTTTTAAATCCAAATTTAATTATCTATTGAATTTGACCAAACAATACAAAATACTCACATGAACAAGCAAAATTAATTTTAATAAAATAATAATACCCTCCATTTATTTTATTTTATATTTTTTATTGTTTTCAAATAAATGAAATTATCATTTCACTTTTCGATTTTTTTATTATAAGACAATTGAAAGAAATTAGTAATTTTAAATAAAAAATAAATATCTTTTTAAATATTATATTTTTTAAATAATTTATTTAGAATACTTTAATAATGGAATTTTATTTCAAAAGGTAAAATAACTCTTTTAATATATACTAGATACAAATAATATGCAATATGCACGTTTGCTTAGTTTTGGTATTGTTTGGTAACACTTAAAAAAATAGTTTTTACTTAATTAATTAAAAATTTGACAATTAAACATAAAATTATGTTTGGTTACTCTATTTTTATTTATTATTTTAAATTTTTTTAATTAAAATTCATTAAATTTTGAAAATAGAATTTTTTCACTTTCAATTTTTTTTTAAACCATTTTCAATTTTTTTCTTCTTCTTCAAATCAACACCTCATTTTGTATTGTTAAAAAAAAAAAAAAGTTATCAAACACATTTATTATTTTTTTTTAAAAACAAAAAAAAAAAACAAAAATAGTTACCAAACATATTTTTATTTTGTAAAAATAAAGAAACAAAAATAAAAATAATATTTCCATTTTCGGGTTTAAGAAATTCAAAAACAAAAATTTTACCAAACACAACCTTTATTTATAGAATTTATTAATTATTTTTATTAAATTTATATTAATGTCATATAAATTTTGAAATAAAAATAATATTTTAATTAAATAATTTATTTATTTTTGTTTAAGTTTATGTTTGTTCTAGTTTATGAATTTAGGAGTGACAACAATAGATTATATATTATATATTTAATGTAATATTAAATATTATTTGTGGATTTTAAAATTAATTTTCTTGTTTTTAAAAAAAAACAAAATTTGTTGCTAATTCACAGTAGATTATATTATATGTTTAATATGATATTAATCTTATAAGCAAGTTTAAGTTTAATTAAATGTTTATTTAAGTTATAAAACATATGATTTTATTATTTTTAAATAATTATTATTGTAAAACATCTAAAAAATATCATATTTTAATTTGTTTAATTATTTTTTATTTTAAAATAATTATCATTGTAAAATATCTGAAAAATATCTTATTTTTAATTTGTTTAATTATTAATCATTTTAAAAAAATTATCATTGTAAAATATCTAAAAAATATCTTATTTTAATTTTTTTAATTATTTATTTTATTTTATTTAAATTTAAGTGTTTAGAAATTACCATTAAATATAAAAATATTCTGTTAAATATAAGAATATTCTATTAAAGTTAACCTTAAAAAAATAAAAAAACCGTTAAAATAAAAAATTTCCGTTAACTACATACTTATTATATAGAAGATATATATATATATATATATAAAATATTTTAAAATTAAAAAACCATAAAACTATAAATACTCTCTTTTTTGTATGAGTCCATGACCGAACAATTTATTTATTTATTTTTAACAAACTCATATTGAGCGGAATGAAAAGATGGCAATCTTATATTTGGTGACAAAAATACTACACAATGGATTGAATGAATATCATTAGCGTAATGCTAGCACTATATTATCAGTTTATTATTTTTGTTATTAGTAAATTGCTTTCATGCAAAATATTATTTAGTAAAAAAAATAATGAAAATTGAGTTAATTTAATATTAAAGTATGCGGCTAAATATTTTTAGTAATAAAATGTGACAACCCACTAGTTTTTTTTTTATTGTTACAAATAAAACAAAATAGTAGTGCGATACACAATTTATAATGGGATATAAGTTGGGGCCACTATATCAAATGACAACGAAATGAAGCTTAAAGAAATCTACATTGTGGACACACGTAATGCCAATCCCAAATCCATTGGACAACAATGCAAACCGGTTTCAAGACAAAAAGGGCATTATAGTGTAATGAGATGTCAAATCAAAGTCCTCCTAAACTATGCCTAAGAATCTACGCAATCACATTTCGGCACTCTAATAACATTGTGCCAAAAGTCATTGGACGGCAACTTATTTCATACACCTCAAATTGTTCTCCACTCTCTGATTAATGCAATTTATATATAACCTAAAGGGGGATATAATATTGATCATGATAAGTTAATAGTAGTAACAAAGACGAACATGTTAGGTCTTCAACACATTTTGTTTTTGTTTTTTTGGTTGGGGTAAATTTTGCATTATTTTGACACATTAGCTATTGGAATAAGTATAACGATGATGATTAAATCAATAATGATAAATATCAATGTAGTGGACCTGATATGGTACAATTCCCTCTTTTGTTATGTGAAACATTGTGTTAGATCTTAAATCTTAATGAGGTTGCTAACCCCAAAGAAAATTTTGCTAACCCATGGGTAGCTTTATTAGCATATTGGTAAACATGGTGACTCTGTGCTTCAAAATAAAAAAAAAAAAAAAGAGAAAAAAAGAAATATTCGAATGAAGTTATCAAAGATAGAGAAATGAGGTACATGATTAGATACAACACTAGAAACAACTAAAGCATTTGTTTCAACTTCATGTATAGATAAAACATCATTGAAAGCCCATTGAAGTCCATAAGCTAAGGCTTTACTCTCCATTCCTCTAACTGAAAATCGTCCAGCAAAGGGTATAGACATAGCACCAATAAATACCCGCACCCATTTTTCCATTAGTGAGATATTACTAAAACGGTTTGGAAAAAGAGAAGAAAGAGGTTCTACTGAAGGCTATTGTGATATCAATGTCTATTTATACTATGAGTTGTTTTAAATTTGCTACTAGTACCCTTTGCAAACAACTATAGTCTCATGACTAAGTTTTGGTGGAGCTTTGTTGCTAATGGGCGAAAAAATCATTGGAAAAAATAGAAATTTATGTGCAAAGCAAAGTGTGATGGTTGTTTTGGCTTTGACCTTTTTTTTTTTTTTTTTTAACTTCAATCCGACTCTCCTTGATAAACAAGACTGGAAATTGCCATCCAATTTCTCATCCTTAATTTCACAAGTCTTCAAGGTCGATACCATCATTACAATCATTTTCTTGGAGCTACACTTGGACATAACCCTTCCTACATCTGAAGAAGCATCTTAAAAGGGTGGTAACTTTTACAAAGGGGACTTTGATATATACTCAGTTCAGGTTCAATGATCTAATATGTGATTAGCTCTTGGATTCCTAAAGGTTGTTGGTTTTTGATCATATTGCTGGGCCCAAAATGTTCGGCCCGAAAATCCTTTCCTCATTTATCGAACATTCAAAACGGCTCATTTTGGTATGCAGAAGCTCCGAAGACAGAAGCTATGGGTCAGAGGTGGTCCGCGCCTCTGACCCCTGAACGAGACATTCAAAAACAGTATTTTTGGAGGGAAATTCGGTTATTTCTTCCCACCATTCTAGGGTTTGCTTGAACTAACTAACCGCTTTACATATTTTGTCCTATAAATATAAGATTCATAGAAGAGTAAAGGGGGAACTTTTGACTGACTTAAGCATCGGAGTGTCTTTCTTGCAGGTGACCCCAACGAGTCAAAGGAAAGCTTCATCACCAGAATAGTGACAAAGCGTCGTCTATCGTGGGATTGCATCTCTAGATATAGAAAGACAAATTGTTGCTTCAATAATTGGCGTCGTCTTTGGGAAATGAAAAACATTTCGGCCTTAGCCACGTCGTCGAATCAAGAACTCTCTTTTTGCGTCCAAGATCCTCTACAAACCCAGGAATCATGCCACTAAAAGGCAACGGAGTGTCGGGTCCAGTCGCACAGAGCGTCCCTCCGGCGGACGTGGGCGACCAGATCGACAAGATGTGTCGCCTGCTGGAAGTGAGCCAGCAGCGGTTCGACGAAGCAATCAAGACATTGACCGAAGCTTAGGCTAGGCTCGAAGCAGAGATTGCTGAGCTGCGCAGATCCGCTAACACCACACGCAATACCCAAGCCAACAACAATCTCAACTCTGGTAGACCCGAAGTTCCAATTGACCGAGTCAGTTCCCCTCAGCAAAACACGAACCTCGGTAGTGAAAGATCCCAAGGTCTCCCGCCACCCTCCGGGGCCGAAGAACGACGAGCCCCACTCTCTGACACACATATGCGGATGGAAGCAGACTCCATCGGATCCGCTTAGCCAACAACCGAAGTTTGGCTTCAACAAACCACACGTCAAGCCACGCACGATACACCAACTGAACACCGTGTTCCCTCGATCTGGTTCTTAGACAGTTGGAAAGAAGATATGATGAGAGAGATGATGCAGAAGTTCTCAGACGGGCAATCCGTTTACGCCACCGAGCATTTGGATCTAGTATCAAGAACCACTGAGAAATCTCCTTTCTCAGAGTGGATTCAGAATGAGCCTAAGCCCCGGGACTTCATCATCCCTTCCCTGCCTGCATTTAATGGAAAGGGAGATCCGCTAAACCATTTATTCCAATTTCAACAGAAAATGGCATTAGAAGCTAACAACGAAGCTATTCAATGCAAGGTCTTTTCAACGACTTTCTCCGGGCCAGCTTTGTTGTGGTTTCGATAGTTAAAGCCCGAATCCCTCATTAGTTTTAGTGACCTCTGACGGACCTTTTTACAACAATATAGTGCGAACCGAGAGGCACCAAGAACAATGGCTGACCTCTATCGGATTGAGCAAGGGGAAAACAAACATCCGAAAGCATATTTGCAGCGTTTCATTGACCTTGTGCATCAAATCCACGACGTCGATCCAATTACCGTAGCCAATCTCTTCGTAAAAAGCTTGCAGGTAGGATCTCTTTTACATGAGAATCTCACCATGACGCCGCCCTACGACATTGTAGAAGTGCAGATCCGAGCCGAGGGCATCTTCAGGGTCTTGGAATTTTGAGAACGTGCGCAGAAGAAGTCTGCGCTCATCTCTGCTCCACCAACAAATAACCCTCCGCCACCTGCCAGAGATGACAAGAGGAAGCAGAACCAAACAGATCACACGAAGGAAGGAAAGAGGCCAAGACAGGACCGACAGCCACCACGATACCCTTCCTTCGAATACACCGACCCGCAAGAAGTCATTTATGAAGAAAATAAAGAAAGACCTATCTGGCGAGAGCCCTATAAAATTACCACTCCTTCTGACAGGAGGGATAAAAGCAGGTACTGCCTCTTCCATAAAGATCATGGTCATACAATCACTGAATGCCATAACCTAAACAATCAGATCCAAGCCTTTAGGAGGAGTGGGAGGCTTACCCAATACATCAAGGAGGCAGGCAGACCCGGCACCTCGCGGCATAATCCCGCTTCTGCCCCAGCACCACAAGCGTCAGATCCCGTGCACACAGCCTCTGATAGCACTCAGGAGCCTCTTAAGCAAGTCCCTATGATCCACGGGATCGTGGAACTCACTGAGAACCAAGAGCATATCACCAAAATCCATAAGAGGATGGAAGAACGAGTGAAGCGATACAAATCATTAGGCCACACGATCAATCTTGTCACTTCAGAGGACAGAAGTTATCCAGCCTCTGCAATCACCTTCACCGATGATGACCTGAAGGGCCTACACCTACCCCATGATGATCCACTCGTCATTTCACTACAGGTTGACCATTGCTAGCTGAGCAGAGTTCTAATCGATGGGGGCAGTGGGGTCAACATCCTCTTCTGGGAAGCCTTCCAGAAAATGGGGCTAGAGGAGAGTTAGATCCGGCCCTCCACCACACCCATTCTGGGATTCAACAGCCAAAGCGTATATCCGAAAGGTGTCGTTCGATTGCTTGTGGTGGCCGTAGAATGCACCCTGCCAGTATACTTTCTCATTATAGATTCCACCACAAGCTACAACGCCATCATGGGGAGAAATCGGATCCATAGGATGCAGGGGGTAGTCTCAACTTTGCATAAGGTGATGCGGTGTCTATCACCTAATCAGCGCTACACCGTCGACATCAAGGGTTGCCAGAAGTAGGCCAAAAAGTGCTTTCTTACCTTGAAAGAAATAAATAGTTCTGGCACTGCCTCCCATAACAACTCCTCTGAAAAATAGCAATTACAGCAGGACCTACCAGCATGCCTCAAAGGGATCGATCTCGAGGAAGATCAAGAAAAACACCTAGTTACACTCGATACCTTGGAACAAATATGTCTAGATGCGATGACCAATCTAAGATAGTGCTGGTAAGTACCAAGCTCTCTGAAGAAGAAAGACAGACCCTCATACAATTTCTCAAAGCTAGAATGGGAACTTTTTCCTGGTCTCCGCATGACATACCCAGAATAGACCCCTCCGTCATGAATCACAACCTAAATATTTCAAATAGCTTCCCACTCGTCAAGCAGAAGCAAAGGAGGTTCGCTCCCGAAGTAAATCAAGTCATACAAGGGGAAGTGCAATGACTCCTCAGCACAGGGGCAATCGAAGAATGCTTATCTCCCAGTTGGCTTGCCAACCCAGTCGTGGTCCCAAAGAAGAATGGAAAAAAGAGAGTATGCACAGACTACACGAACCTAAACAAAGCATGTCCCAAAGATAGCTACCCTCTGCCGAAAATCAATCAGATGATAGATGCCACGGTAGGGTATGAAAGAATGAGCTTCCTCGATGCTTACTCTGGATACAATCAGATCCCCATGAAATTAGAAGATCAGATTCACACGGCTTTCATAACAGAAGGTGGTTTATATTTCTACAAAGTTATGCCTTTCGGTCTAAAGAATGCAGGCGCGACGTACCAAAGGCTGATGCACAAGCTATTTTCCTCATTGCTTGGGAGAAACATGGAGGTTTATATCGACGACATGGTCATCAAATCTAAACAAAGCTCTTCGCATATAGACGATTTGACCGAGTGCTTCGACATTCTTGACACTTATAAAATGAAGTTAAACCCCTCTAAATGCGTCTTTGGGGTGTCCTCTGGATAGTTTTTGGGATACGTCGTCAGTCAGAGGGGCATCGAGGCAAACCCAACACAGATTGCGTCCCTCTCAGAAGTCAAAGAACCCCGAACCATCCGAGACATACAGGCTCTGACGGGCAAAGTAGTAACATTAAGTCGGTTCATATAACGCATGTCTGACCGTTGCCAGCCCTTCTTGCAGTGCATAAAGAAATCCCCCAACACCACCTGGGGACCAGAACAAAGAAAAGCATTGGAAGAATTGAAAGCTTATTTGAGCTCCCCCATAGCTAATGAAGATTTATTCTTGTATCTGTCTGTCTCACAATTCGCTGTGAGTTCCGTTCTCTTTCGACAAGAAGCTAATTGTCAGAGGCCAGTGTTCTACTGCAGCAAGATGCTCCTGGACGCTGAAACTCATTACAGTATGATGGAAAAATTGGCACTCGCACTCCTCACAGCAAAGAAGAAGTTACGCCAATATTTTGAAAGCCACACCATCATTGTGTATACGGACTATCCACTAAAGCAAGTATTGAGTAAACCCGATCTCTCTGGAAGGTTATCTAAATGGGAAATTGAGCTAGGGACGTATGATATTCAGTTCTCGCCATGAAAAGCAAAAAAAGGATAGGTACTTGCTGACTTCCTGGTCGAAATTCAATCATTCACCCCATGCACCCTGCCAGAATTGTTAGAATTAGAAGATCAATGGGTGTGGACGATGCATACTGATGGGGCATCCAATTCACAGGGGGCTGATATTGGAATCGTGTTAGAGGCTCCCTAAGGCCTTAAAATCGAGGAAGCCATTCGTTTAGAGCAATCCATGATGAATAATGAAGCGGAATATGGGGCTCTGATCTATGGTTTAGAACTAGCACGAGACATGGGCATCCAGCGTCTGAATGTAAGAGGATACTCACAGCTTATGACAGAACAAGTGGCTGGGAATTTCGATACTAAAGCACCCCATCTGGCTAGCCTTCTGCAGAAGGTAACTGCCTTGCAATTATATTTTCACCAGTTCGAACTTATACAAGTACCTAGGGAACAAAATCAGAAGGCCGATGCCCTTGCCAAATTAGCCTCTGCAGGGGGTTGCACATGCCGATCCTCCATATCTATAAGCCAGTCAAGCAAAGACATGGAAGTCTACTCAACCTCATCAGAACCTGAGTGCTGGATGGATCCAATCATTCGATACTTGTCAACCTCTGAACTCCCACCTAATCCAAACGACGCAAAGCTTCTGTGCCTTTGGGCACAACGTTATTCCATAATCCATGGAACGCTATACCGCAAGTCCTTCAACGGCCCCTACCTACGGTGTTTGCGTCCATCAGAAGCTAAAAATTTGCTAGAAGAGATACATGAGGGGACATGCGGAAATCACACAGGGGAACAGAGTCTGGAACATAAGGCACTTACAGCAGGGTATTACTGGCCATACATGATGACAGAAGCACGTGACTATGCCAAAAAATGTGACAAGTGCCAACGATTTGCACCCACCATCCATCAACCTGCTCAAAATTTACACTCCATTGTTGCACCTTGGCCTTTCGCAAAATGGGGTATGGATGTGGTGGGCGAACTACCTAAGGCTGCTGGAGGGAGATGGTATGCTTTGGTAGCCACTGATTATTTCACAAAATGGGTTGTGGAAGAAGCATACGTCACAATCAGCAAAGCAGACACCATGACCTTCATTTGGAAGCATATCATATGTCAATTTGGGATACAGTGGGAGATAGTTGTGGATAATGGAACCCCGTTCCAAAATGCGAAGGTACAAGAACTATGTGACACATACAAGATCAAGCTGAGCTTTGCCTCTGTCACTTACCCATAAGGCAACAGTCAAGCAGAAGCTTCCAACAAAGTTATCTTTGCCAACATTAAGAAGAACCTAGAAGATAAAAAAGGAGCATGGGCAGAAGAACTACCAAAAGTGTTATGGGCATATAGGACAACAAAAAGATCCTCTACGGGAGAATCTCCCTACGCCATGGTATATGGAACAGAGGCTATCATCCCAACAGAAGTGGACCTACCTACACTTCGAACAGAGATCGCATCTGATCAAACAACAAACAACAAACAACATTCAACTACTGCACAACCTAGACCTTCTGGAAGAAGTACGTACGGTAGCACAATTACGACTAGAAAATTATCAAAAGGCTGCAGAACGCTACTACAACAAAAGAATCCACTCACACACATTTCGGGAAGGTGATTGGGTTCTGCGCAAGGTCACAGGCAATAAGAAGAAGCTAGAACCTAATTGGGAAGGGCCTTTTGAAATCATAAAAGTACTAGGCAGAGGGTCTTACACCCTAAAGAATGTACGTAGTGGGAAAATCGTACCCCGTACTTGGAATTCAATGTCTTTGAAACAATATTATTGTTAATAGTTGTACTGTGCAATTCAAAAGTAATACAACAACTTTCCATTTTTTCACATTATTTTAAATTTCTCTTGTACATTCAATTTCTTGGCATTATTGTCCATGATATCACACTAAGCCAGACATGTGACAATTAACATTTCACTCGAAAGGTCCTCTCAAATATATCCCCACCTACCTTTGTTAAAAACAACATTATTCACGTGCACTCAAAAACCACCTACCACGATGGCTATAAATAAATAACTATCTGAATGCTTGCAGTTATCAGCCTCCCATAGCAATACACCGTATGTCTTCGATCCCAATACATACGTTACCCACACCTACAACAAAAAATAAGCATTCCAACAAACGAAGAACAATAATAATGCACGGTGAGGTGCTGCATCTCACCCCGCACATTGGCACCAGGCTGAATCTCAGCGGATCATGGCAGCAAGGCCACTACACACAATCTGCGTACACGATCTTACTGCCTCTGCCATTTCAATAGATATTGTGCCGCATTCTAATCTGACTTGACTAAGCTTACAGGGAGCTACGACCAACCATTTTGCAGTCTAATCTGCCCTGACTATGCTGATCTGGACGTCCAACGATGGTGCAATGCATACCCTACCCTCTTACCCGAATAAGAGGAGCACCTCCTGCTATTTACTCTGCCCTGACTATCACAGTAGAACCATCAGTTGTCACACTTTGGATTCATCACCAGTACACACTAACTGGTTTGGCAATCCAAGGCTGGGAGGAACTTTTCCAGCAGTCGCACCCATATCCTACACAATGGGTGCCTCTGACAGAATACAAAGACAACCCAAACAAGCCATCACTATACTACACGGTATGGGTGCATTGGAAAGATATCTGCCTCGCAATCTTAACCACTTCGCCTCTGCCTCGACGCCCAATTCTACGCTTTGTTCCCCGCATTCAGCCTGAATAACCTTAACCCCTCTGGCCATATGGGAAAGTATCAGCCGCACTCTTTCATACACACTAGAGGCCGAACCCGCTCTAATCAGACCTCTACACAACTCCCTAAGCGTAAGAAAGTCTACCACTCAACAATAATGACGGCGTCGCAGAAGTACAATACTCTTATCACTATCACTTAGCTTAGCAGATACTAAGCGTGGGCACACATATTTGCTCGATTCCTTTTTTAATAAACAAAAAAAAGAATATTTGTACTTCGCACAATCAGAAGGCCACGTGTAATAAAAAATGGCAATAAATCAGAAGTTGTTATTTATAAATTATGTTACATTAACGATAATATTAATTTCTGATTCCATAATTGATCTATTCTCTATATACAAATATTCTCTTGCCCATGTTTAGTCCCATTCAATACGACGCACGTACTCTGCCATCGCACTCTCTAGCTTCGGATGACCTAACCCGTAGCATTCACACGATATGTAGTACGGGATGCCACTTCTGATAAGTTCCTCCATCGCCCATGTTGAGTAAAGCCACTGTGGGTTATCAAAGATTCTCCTCAAAAAGGGCACCTTCATCCACTCACGGTGCTTACCTGCAACAACAATGTTGTCAACCCCAACCCATCACCAAAACACTAAGACGGATCGTTCACACAACAATTAATTGGGCATTCTCTCCCACCATCTGTATGATCTTTCACTATATCTCGCACGCAATGGCCTGAAGGGTCTATGAAGATTTTGATCCGAATAAACCATATGACTCTCACCTGTCATCACACCTTCAATTAAGTTCTAAACGGGAACGAACACATCCAGTAACACACCAAGACAACAAACATGAAACAAAGCTCAACTTGTATTGATAATTTGCTCTATTACAATTGTCTACATACTAGTGGCCAAAAGAGACCAAAGAATGCATATACAAAAATTAATACAAAGAAAAACATAACAGAATTTAACAAAAAGATAGTGTGTCGTTCATTCTACGACACCTCTTTCACCATCTGGCTTGGCCTCTGCAACTGGCACGGATTCTACTTCCTTCTGTTCAAAAGTCTCATTGACAACACCATCTTCAACAGCTTCCCCATTGGCATTATACATCGGCCCTAGCGCGTCGCCCCTCAATTTTAACTTCTCCAGATGACACGCCAGATAGGAAATCTGCAGATCCCCGAGTTCATTCAAATACTCGTCGACATCATACTCTCCTATTTTCACATCGACGCTTTTACAATACATCTCGAGTTTTGCCCATTTCTCCTTTGGGGTCTGCTTCTTATTGCGTAATGCCAGATCAAGATACTTCGTAGTATCTACCTCAGCCACCCTCACAAGTTTGCGTTCGGTGATCTTACGATCTCGGATGCGCTACCTTGTGGCTTCAATCGCCGCCTCTGCTGCCCTCTGCAAAAGTAAAAACATCATGAAATCAACACACATGCCTTATGGACCCATTAATTTTCCAATACATTAATAACTAAAGAAGAGTCACATACCTCAGCCATCTCCTCCAACTGCTTCTTGGCTTCGGTCACCGCCTCTTCTGCTTCCTTCAACGTCTTCCCTAGATGAAGTTCAGTCTCCAGCTTCTGCTTCTTGGCATCCACCGCGTTAGCCTCAAGCTCATTTGACTTTCACTGCAGTTCTTTTTTCTCTTTATCATTCTGCAACGACACTATATCCTCCTCAAGGTCGTTCATCATACTGCTAAGCTTCTCCATGTGGGCTTCATGCTATACGCAGACTTGATTTTTCTCCATACACTTATTGGTCATACCCACCAAGTCAGCTTTCAGTTTGTCTCGCTCTACTTCGAGTCCAACAGTGCCTACCAGCTTCTCCTTTGTGGCGGTCACCTTCTTTTTAGCCTTTGTCAGCTCTGCCTTGAACTTCTTGATGGCTTCCACAAGCACATCCTGATTTGCTTCAGCCATCATTCTCCCCGCCGCTCCTCTTCTAACTTCACCATCTGCTTCGCCAATTTAGAGCCATTCTGTACAACTGCCGCATATTCTTGCCTTGCAGCAGAAGCGCATACATAGCTCTATGACACATCAATTACGCTCATTAAAAATAACATTATACATATATCACGAGATATAAAAAGGGCCTAATTTTTTAACCAACTTACCATCCAAATGTGGTCTGATACTTGTTGCAGCAAATCACCTTGCCCACTCAATGAACCAATTGCTTCTGTAGGTAGATGGGGTCTGCTTATGCGTAGCATTTCCTCCATCACTTCCGTAGACGCATAAGGACCATATTCCGAAACTACTCCTGCTCTGTCATTTGCTTCTCCCCTGCTAATGCAGTAGCAGAAGCAACGGGGGCAGCCGACTTCCCACCTTCTGCTAACGTCGACACCATAACACTGTCAGACGCCAGCGCAATTGTTCCCACTCTAGAAGAATACGTCTTGGAAGGGCGTACAAGTAAGCTATCATCTTCATCCAAATCACTTGGAAGGTACACCGGCGTCTACACGGTAGAAGACGTTAGCTGCTCCAAGAAAGCACTAGGAGACTCAAAAGTACTAGTACCCTTCAGAGACACAACAATGACATCTCCTGGATGAGACTCAGAAGCAACAGGTGGTAATAAGGAAACGTCAACATTGAGAGTGTCAACACCTGTTACTTCGGCAGCCCCTGATTCCTGACATCTAGGGGTAGTTTCAGAAACGGCGGTCATACTTGGCTCAATCGGCAGAAAAGGGGTGTTCGTAGACTCAAAACCCCCTCTGAAAGCATCCTCCAGAAGCCTGTTCTTACGAGAGGCAGAAGAAGGACGTCTCCCCTCTGAGCCACGCTTACGGCCAGTGTCAGACCCTTCAGCCAAAGCAGAAGCAGAGGGTAATGCCTCTAACGACTTCATACAGATGACAGGAGACTTCGCCTCAACTGGTAAGCCACCCTGCACTCCATCTCCAGTCACCACTTCTAATGATTTAGACGGAGAAGAAGAAACGCCCACTGCATGAGCCACCCCTTCTGAGCCTGCCTCCAAGGAAGACCCAATTACATGTGAGGTAGAAGACGCCCCGGGTAAAGATCCAGTGGGGGCAGATCCTCGTGGCTTCTTGCACAACGTTAGAGCTTGGCCTGTTGGTAACTTTCCTGGGGTAAGTTTAGGGATTGCAAGGGGAGATCCTTGAGCAGTGGAGACAAAACCCTTTGGGATCCGAAGCTTGGACGAAATGCACTTCCCATCGTCCGAATCTTCACCAGAGGATTCCTCATGCTCCTTTCTTTTTCCTAAGGCGTTTGTAGGCAAAGGCACTTGTTGAAGAGGCTGAATCTGGAGAGCGTCAGAAGGCGTGGACGATCGCCCTTGAATACGGGAAGATCTGTGCGATAAGCCAAACTTATCAGGGGACGATTCTGCAGCAGAAGCTAGACCAAAACCGTCTTTCTTTTTACCTTCTGGGATCCCTTGACATTTGGCACATGCGGCGTAGGTCTCAGAACACGCCCTTTCACACTCGGTCTTCGACAGTGACAAATTTGAAGGAGTAGGAGGAGATTTCTTCATAAAAGTTCCCAGCTGCTTCGCACATGCTGCTGTAATTTTGCTAAGGGTCATGTCACCCTTCTGCGATCTAACTCGCACGGTGTCAGGATCGACTTGATCCACAAAGCAAAGCCGAGTCATAATTTGCATGCAGTAGGGGTTCAGCACACCCCTGATACTAATGGCATTCTCCTTAGACTCATGCAGAAGCCCTTCTCTGTTAGCATGCTTTGCCGTTCAGGACTCATGTTAACCTAAGGCCAAGAAAAATCTGATACAAAGAAGCAAAACAGTAATACACAGAGTTAAACTAACAGATAATCATCCAGATATGATTAATTCACATTAAAACCAATAAGGAACAGAATGAAAAATGTAACTCACCTTTTATAAACACCCTGGCCAAAGGGAAAATTTCTTGAGGCAGGAATTCAGGATACCACACTCCTCCAACAGCAAAGAAGTATTTGTCCCAATTTCGATGGGAGCTATCAAAATCGGTAAAGATTGTTCGATCCTTTTTGGGAGAAAGGTAGAAGGTTTTCCAAGGTTTTCCCTCTATCGCCTTGTTCGTGGACTTGGTAAAGCACGCGTAAATGTCGTCTGACTGAATGTTGACATTCCTGAGGCTCCCTATCATCTGAGCTCCGACTATTGATTGAATAGCATTTGGGAGAAATTAAGAAACGTGAGCTCCAGAGTTTGAAATTATCTGAACCAGCAGAGCAGGAAGAGGGAAGTGGAGCCATTCGATATGTCTCAGACTCATGACGATTTCGGTGGGCTTGACTACGTCCTTGAATCGCCATTCCCGAAGCTCAGTATCCGAAAGCATCCTCACCGTGACATTGTCAGGAATGTCGAACGATTTGCGTATGCGTTCATATGCATTCTTGTATCCTTCACGATCCAAAGGCTCGGGAGATGAACGAGAAGACATGATTATGCAGGTTGAGATGATTGTCGTAGGATTGAACAAAGGGGTATCTTTAGGGTTTCTTCCTCAGAGCTTTTTTTTCTAGAAGTTAGAATAAAGTTTGGAAATTTGAATGAAGATTATTTTAAAATAAAACTATTTAAATGAGAGGTAAAATTTTGAACCAAACGCTTCACTTGGTAACTGTGTTTGCATTAAGTGTAGCTTATCAGGCGATCAAATGATCATGTACCTACGAATTGCCTCGATCTGCGGAGAATGACGACTTTAGGAAAATTTTTTGGCATTGAAGAGTTGGCCCAAGATTCGAATAGATTAGCATGCCTCGCCTGTTCGAAGCTTGGGCCAGGGGGCATTTGTTGGGCCCAAAATGTTTGGCCCGAAAATCCTTTCCTCATTTATCGAACATTCAAAATGGCTTATTTTGGTATGCAGAAGCTCCGTAGGCAGAAGCTATGGGTCAGAGGCGGTCCGCGCCTCTGACCCCTGAACGAGACATTCAAAAACAGTATTTTTGGAGGGAAATTCGGTTATTTCTTCCCACCATTCCAGGGTTTTCTTGAACTAACTAACCGCTTTACATATTTTGTCCTATAAATATAAGATTCGTAGAAGAGTAAAGGGGGAACTTTTGACTGACTTAAGCATCAGAGTGTCTTTCTTGCAGGTGACCCTGGCGAGTCAAAGGCAAGCTTCATCACCGGAATAGTGACAAAGCGTCGTCTATCATGGGATTGCATCTCCAGATATAGAAAGACAAATTGTTGCTTCAACACATATGATTGCAATGCAGTGAAAGGATGTGATAACATTTATATGCAATAATAACAATTATTAAAGCTTATGAATGAATCACGTTAGGAATCATAACTAGAATGAGATCTATTTTATGTGACATGAATCTGAATAAAATAGAAAATTACAAATACATTTTCTAGATGTAGAACACGTGTAGATCAAATAACGTCTTAGCCTCCTAACCAATCATCTTTCATACTATGGTTTGCACAAAAGAATGAGACATGTAGATGTCTATGTTATTTGGTAGGATACACAATAACACACTTTTGAATCTCAACACATGAGAGAGTCTTCTTCTCATAAAATAAAATAGAGAGAATAGAGTTATCTATTTTTCTCTATTGGCAAAATAACGTGAAATCACTTTTCTCTCATTGATGTTATGTTCTATTTATAGAACAACCAAAAATAATATCTAACCTAATCTCATTGGGTCTATGTGTGGGCCACAAGCCATTTGGACTGTGGTTGGCGCCAACTGCAAGGATTTGAGCTCCGTGGTACTTTATCTTTATAAAATGTAATTAGTTTAGACATTTATCATATTATTTTATGTAGTATACAATTATACCACATAATTATATATGATTAAATTTTTTCAATAAAAATAATTTCACAAAATTATCAATATAATTTTATTTTCCATTAAATGTTATTTTAAAAATAATATTAATTTGTGAGATTAAAAATAATACTTTATTATTTTTAATTATTTCATTTTAATACTAAAATCACACCTCTATGTTATCGAGCTAGTATGAGGACAATATGGACTCATAGTTCCAAGTTTCAATAATTTAATTAATTTCACTAACTTCTAGTTCCATTAATTAATGTATTAACTATGAATTATTCCACAGAAATTCATAGTTTAACTCTCTTACATTATTTATAGGCCATAACTATTAAGCCGTCCATTGATTTAGTCATTACATGAGTTATGACCCTCCGCTAGTTGTTCATAATTAGAGCTAAGTCTTAATGTCTGTTATTCTATCTAATTATGTCTTTATCATTTAGTTCCATTGATCATCTACCGAACATTATTCTATAAATTTAATTACAAAATGAAATTTTTGTTCTAAAATAGAAATTAAGCGCTCTATGTTCAAGCTCCGAATCAACACCAAAATGAACAGTCTGCTTTCATTTAACTAAGGAGCAAATTCCATATCTGTGAAATATGTTCCCAACCACTTGCAATTCTATGACTCCAAGATATGAGGAATTCAGTAGTAGGAATATTGAACCTTACCCAATAAGTCAAAGGTCATAAGCACAAACAAGAGTCCATTACTCACATCAGGATTGAGGTCAAGTCTCAAACGACCATCGATAGATAAATGTTAAACTTCTATATTTTAAAAAAGATTATCATAAGTTCTTTCTTTCATCATGTCTCAGTCCTATACAATCTGTATTGTAGACGACACCTCTATATCTTTGTGTCGCTACACTTAACAGCCGGATAAACTGTATTCATAATCTTTATTAAATAAAGCTCCCACTTTATTTAGCGATTACAGAAAATTTTATATTATTATTTTGAATTGAATCCTCTTGTGTATATATATATCATTATACATATACTTAGTTCAAGGCCACATGTAACGACCCAAATTTCCTAATAAGGTTTAGGACCTTGATTAGGAGGCCGAGAGGGCCATAATTGATTATCTGTACTATTATATGATTATATGCATGTTTATGTGGATCATATTATTATATGATGATGAATGCATGCATATGGGTATATATTTTTCTATGGGGGAATTTTGGTAATTTGACCCGTTGAGGGTGTAATTGTATTATTGTTTGTATATCGGTAGTTATTGTTGAGGCCACATTATAATGTGGATTTTTTCGAGCTTTTGGACATGAGACGATCGTTGAGTAATAGCTAGCGGTTTGGTCATAACAGAGTTAAGTTCGGGGTGAGTCTCGGGGTAATTTGATGATTAGAATATCGTCGGGAGTTAAGGGGTAATGGGACATGAATTAATGATATTCGAGAATATTGAGAATAACGGGAATTGGAGGGTGTTAATTATGATTAACGAGATAGGTGGGAAAGGAAGATTTTGCCCTTGGTGGTTGTTAAGGACTTTAATTAAGCTTGAGGGCATTTAGGTCATTTTACCTTTCAGGATATATATATTGATACTTAGGTTGGAAAATAGTAGAAGGCTGTAGGAGAAAACAGAGCACCTCTTGCTTCATCAACCGGCTGCCATTTTCTCCCTTTTTCTTCTTCAATTTTTGAAGCTTCTTTTGGGGAATTAAGATGGGAATCAAGTGTTGAGGATCTAGGGTATTGTTCCATCATTGAAGAGGAGTTCATACTGAGCTTGAGGTAAGATTCCAACCACTAGAACACTGGTTTTCTGCTCTGTTTTGCTATTGAGTTTAGTTGAGATTTTGGGTTTGAAAGTAGAGAATTCAATGGGGGTTTTTGGCAAAGTTTGGGTAGGTTATGATGCCTAGGACTAGTATATATGGTATTTGGGCTCATTTGGGAGTTTAAATGGTGTTTGGAAGCTTTTGAAACAGATTGAAAATGGAAAACTCAAAGGAAGAAGAACCAGGGCCATGTCTGCCTGGTCCTAGCACTATAGCGCCCAGAGGGTAGCGCTATAGCGCTAGCTAGGGAAAAATGGCTCTGGTTGTAGCACTGGGCACTAGGGGGATAACGCTGTAGTGCTACCCTATTTTCTCAGATGCATATTTTGGGTGTTTTTAAGGGTTTTTAGCTCGGGGTTTCAATCCTTAAGGCTCAGGATCGAATCTACTCACCATTTGGGTACTATTCGGGGTCTCGAGAGTGAGGTTTAGGTTAAGACTCATTCATTGGTATTTTCATTAATTGGATTCCATATTTGGCTATGACTAGGTGACCGCTAAGGGATTAAAAGATCGATCGTTCTCAAGGGTCATTCGTAAAGTGTTTCTCGCTTGAACAAGAGGTAAGAAAACTGCACCCGATTATGTGGTTAGATTGGGACTAAGTGTTCCCTATACTTGTATGCATTATTATGTGATTGTGATGGGACTAAGGGCTCCCAATAATTGTATGATGTCATAGATGGTATTATGCCATGGGACATAAGATAAACGACCTAAGGGTGCTGTAAATAATGTTTGCGCACATGGCGCGGCTCGGACACTGGTAGCCAAGGACAGCTTATTAATCACTGAACTCGGTTAAGCTGGCCGGAGTCAGTGGGTATTACACTGGGGGTGGCCTAAGTGAGCCGAAGACAATGGGTTAAATAGAGGGAGAGGCCTAAGGGTGCCGACCCTAAATATTGTGTAATGATTGAGATAAATTGTTGATTATAAATGTGATTGTTGTTGCAATCTGATAGGTATGATATGTTGATTATCTGGATGACAAATTGTTAGTTTGTCGAATGTTATCACTGAATAGGTGAATGTTATGAATTGTTGAGTTCTTGATTATGTGTTGTGGAATATCTGGTTATTGATATTGATAATGCTATGTTGTTATGTTTTCTTGTTGGGCCTCGGCTCACGGGTGCTACGTGGTGCAGGTAAAGGCAAGGGTCTGTAGATTCAACCATGAGTTGGAGAGCTCTAGGGGCGAGGTGTACATTGTCAGCTGCTCGGCCACCACGGTCGAGGGATTGTATAGGGACGGAGACCTAAAATGCGTATTTTTCCATTAGCGTGGCCTGAGTTGTTTATTACTTCTGGAATTTTGTAAATATGTCACCCAAACCCTGTTTTGAGAGTCTATATATTAAACTTTCATTTTTAACGAAAACAACTTATTTATGACCAAAATCTTTTATTCCTGATCAGTTGATGACTTTAGATTCACAGTTTGTTTTAATGACTTGATTAGCAAGACTTGCACTATTTTAAACACACACAGTGTAACGGTCTTGGTTACCCAGGGCATTACAACTTGGTATCAGAGTGGTCTAGGTTTATGGGTTCCTGAAGACTAGCTGGACATGTACACTCGCCGCTAAAGAGAAGCTCGACTCAAGGGTTTGTAATGGAATACATGAAATTGTATGATTAATTGCTTGAATAAAATATGAGTGTATTAATTGGTATGATTAATAGGGAGCATGAGATACTGATAGGGCCTGGCCCTTGACTGCTGTGGATGATATTAAGGCATGCTGATTAGCATTGCTCTTGCATGTGGATGAATACGTGGATAATGATGGTATATGGATTGCAGGTTATTATATGTTTAAATTGAACTTATATGCTATACCTGTTTATCGGTATGGAAGGCATAGTAGGTATGAGTGCATCTAGTGATAAAGAAATCTGATAATTTATGCATAATATTGGTGTTTGGTATGCTTTATGTGTGTTTGATTATTATGGTTATTTGGATCTGCCCTTGGGATGGTTTTGGGTATAAACGTCAGGGCTAAGGGGTTTAGTTGGTGAAGACAGATTAATTCAGATTGTATTTGCTCAGAATGGTTAATTGGACCTGGTTTTGTTTAGTAAGGGTTGCAGATAATAGACAGGGTTAGAATCCTTCATCTGCCCCTGAGTTTTTGCAGCAGGTTACTGGGGGAAAACAAGCTGCTTTGTATACCATGACCGTGTTGGGCACCAGTGTTGGTTTGGCTTGAGGGGGCAAAACATATAGGGAATCATTGTATGAAAGGCTTTAGAAGCATTTTCTTCTAGTTTTGAGGAAGGTTTGGGTTGGTTCAGGAACTGGTTAGTAAATGGGTATAGCTAATCCCATTCTTGATAATATGAGGAGGACAAATTGTGACTGAGTAGTTGTATTTAGTATTTGTGGCAGAAGGATGTTGACAGTGCTAAGATAGCGACAGTGTATGTCAATATGTTTGGTGGGTTGGTCAATCCACTTTGGATTATGTTACAAATTGATGTAGCCCGGAGATGATGATTTATTTATGGACTAAACTCTGAAATGAGTTGGAGGGTCAAGGCTATGTTATTTAACATGTAAAGTGATGATATTCTTGTTCGTGGGATTTAGTAAGAATGGATACTTGGATACCGGAAAAGAAGAACCTTTGATGGTTCTATGGCTCCTGGTTTTGACAAGAAGGAGATCCAGTTTATAGATTAGCCATCAAGACAGGGATGAGGCCTAATGATGTCATTAAGTATGCATCAGAAGCAGAAGACACCGCATGTAAAGATGCCAGGTAGGGGCACGTTCTCTATATGGGATGATTTTGTACGCTAGGGCAGATTTTCCAGGAGTAGAGAAGGGAAGACTGGGATGCCTTGTACATTTAGAGCTCAAGGCTAGTTACTCGGAAGTGACTAGTGGATTTGATAGTCTTTGTTTTTGGTTAGATAACAAGCTTGAAGAATTCAGTGTTGCGTGTCACCAGAAAAGATTTAGATATGAAGTACATACCACAAAGTTGTTATATGAAGGGCTTGAGATATGAGTACTTGTTAAGAACGGGTTAGCAACTCTACAAGGAAGAATTGGAATAAGAGTGATAAAGGGGTTCATAGGGAAGTGGTTGAGATTGTCATATGAGAGTTTTGGTATGGGCTTGAGGGAAAGTTAATGTATTACATAAGGGACAACCCTGGACTGTTGAGGACATCTCTCGAAGTATAGTGAATAGACTGAAGGGAAATTTAAATTTGTCAGTAAGGATGTAGTTGAGTATGCAAGAGGTTGTTGGATACGGTTTGAAACATGGGTATGGAAGGATTTGGTATCAGGGACGCTATGAAGAATGATATTAATTTGGCTTAAGGAATTATTGGATCACCTGAAGAAGTATGTGACTTATAAGTGAATTGGACAGAACATTGTATCATGGGACTCGTGGATATTTCCTGCTAGGGATGAAGAGTTTAAATGCCCCGTTACAAGACAGGACAATGTCTTCAGGAGTTGATCATCGATCTGGTTATTACCAGATAAGGATCAAGGAAAGAGACATCTCAGGAATTATTACTTGTACCGAGTGGGGTGTGATGCATTAATAGTAAAGGTTCCTAATCATTTTATACTTCAACGACATGGGTAAGTCCGACAAGCAGAGAATAGAGAAACGACATGGATGGGTTGCATTCAGGTTCACTAGCGATGAGTTGAACTACTCCCCAGTTAGAAGCAGAACGTGAGCGACTACTACACTGATGATATTACGACTAAAGCAGCAGGGTAAGAGGTAAGGTTTGAGAAGGTATTAACTTCGTTTCTCAAGGGTATTCAAGGTTATAATACATGAATGGAAGAGATCAGGTATGAAGGAAGTTGATCGGAAGCATGTTAAGACTGGTGAACATATCAGCTATTACTTGAAGTATCTTCGAAGATAGTTACAACGTAAGGATTTTGAATATGGAGAGTTAGTCAAGTATGGGAACACTGATGGGTTGTAAGAAAGGAACAGTAACTCTTGAGTTTAAAAGGGAGAAACACTTGCAGTGGTTATCATTTGTACCTAGAGTTGGAGATCTACTGCAGGGGGATGGTTTGAACCTTAGCTAGTGTGATGGACACTACTTGAGTTGTACCAGTGGGATAAAGACAAATTGGATTAGTTTGTGAGTTTCCGGATAAGTTTCCGGATAAGTTTCCAAGGATTTTTTCAAGGAGTTCATCTGCATAAAGAGATGGAATGGTGATTAGATTGGTGTCAGGGATGGAATCAGATCTAAGGCGCTGTATTGAACGATTTTAACAAAGCTGTGAGAATTAAAGTCTCAATTTTTGAGTAGGATGATGTTCTTCAAGGTGGATCTTTGATCTGGTTATTACAAGCTAGAGATCAGGGATAGTTAAGGATCTTTGATCTGGTTATTACCTGTTAGAGATCAGGGACAGTTATTTGATCTGGTTCTTACCAGCTGAAGATCAGGGAAAAGGATGGGCATGAGATTGCTATTATATTAGATAAGGGCACTGAGGATGCTGAGTCATGTGTTGAGGATTTGGTCAATGCCAAATTGTTTTTGTAAAATGGGTGAACAGAGTATTCAAAGATTATCTGAATTAGATTTGTGATTGTCTTGATCGACGATATAGTGATGTATTCTGGTTAGAACTTTGCCAAGGTTAAGGAATGCCTTGGGAGTAGAAGTTTCCTTAGGTAGGCATGGTGGTACATGTATTTCAGGTTGAGTTCTATGTATTTTTTTTCAGGTTAGAATCAATTGGTGAGTTGCTATGACACTTCAAAGACAGGAGGAAGTGATGGTCTATGCATGATGTTGGTTAGAGGATCCGACTAGAACTAGAGTGAAGTTTCTAGTGGGCTAGATAGCCAGTTTGATACTTGGAATTATTATCTCATAAAGGGTTAAAGAAAAATAGTTAAGTAAACCCCTGATGGAAAGAATTGAAGGCAAAGTCTTAGCTGAATTTAACAGAGTCAGGTATAAGTTTGTTAAAATACAAGGATCAGATCTGGAATCTGATGGACCATGGAATTGCATGGAAATTTTGGATGAATCTTATACTACTCTCTTGGACTTTTCATCCAGGCATTAGGAAAAGGTGCCAGAATTTGAAGGTTTTATAGTAATGGCCGGGGATGGAGAGAGAGACATAATGGAATATAGGATGAAGCTCTTAACCTATTAGCAGGTCAGGACAAGGTATCAGAAACCGGTAAGGCTATTGCAGCCTTTGAGTATGTTATAATGGGAATAAGGAAATATCGCGATGGGTATCGAAGAGGGGCTGCCAAGATGGTTGGTCAGTGCGGGACGGTTGGGTCATTATGGACCAGCATTTGGGGTGAAACTGCTTTTATTAGTAAGGACAAGTTACACAGCTGATCAGTATTCAGAACTCTATGCGAGATGGATGGTAAGCCTTCATGGAATTCAGGGTTTATTTCATCGAATGAGGACTTTGTTTTACTCTCAGGTCTTGGGAGGATTAAGGAAGACGATGAATAGATAATTGGAATCTGGTGCATTTTATTATTTTCAGACTGATGGTAAATCAGAGAGAAAAGGAGTTATCCAATTATTAGAAGAACACTTGATGAGATGGAGTATAATAAGAAATGTATATCATCCATTCGTTGGAATGAGATAAGTGAGATGTTGTATTTGGATCCTGAGGTAGTTCAGGGGATCATTGAGATTATTAAAAGGTTAGAGCTTGGAGGCTCACTTTTCAAAGTAAATGGAAAAGTTTTACTGAATTGGAAAACAGGAATATGGAGTTCCAAGTAGAAGATTGTATCTTCCTTAGGATATCACCAAGGATAAAGGGATGAAGAGCTAGTTGGACCCCAGAGTATTAAGACTGTTTGGGTCCGGGAAAGGATCAGTGAGGTTGTTTTTAAGTTGATAACAGTTTTGGCACTGTCGGCCGTACGCGATGTATTTTGTACTCCATGTTGAGGACATGGGTTGGAGAAACTCATGTGTTGATTTATGGGAATTTGCAGTTGAAGAGGGAGTTATTCCATGTGGAGTGACCAGTTCAGTTACGAGGTAGAAAGAATAAGGTTTTGAGGAACAAGATTGTACCTTGATTTAAGGTAATGTTTTAGAAACAGTGAGGTCAAGGAATGACCTGGGAAACTGGAAACAGTAGTGCGGAATTTATATTCTGGGCAGTTCAGATAAAATTTCGAGGACAAAATTTCTGTAAGGCAACGACCCAAATTTCCTAATAAGGTTTAGGACCTTGATTAGGAGGCCAGGAGGGCCATACTTGATTATCTGTGCTATTATATGATTATATGCATGTTTATGTGGATCATATTATTATATGATGATGAATGCATGCATATGGGTATATATTTTGCTATGGGGGCATTTTGGTAATTTGACCCGTTGAGGGCGTAATTGTATTATTGTCTGTATATCGGTAGTTATTGTTGAGGCCACATTATAATGTGGATTTGTTCGAGCTTTTGGACATGAGACGATCGTTGAGTAATAGCTAGCGGTTTGGTCATAACAGGGTTAAGTTCAGGGTGAGTCTCGGGGTAATTTGATGATTAGAATGTCACCGGGAGTTAAGGGGTAACATGACATGAATTAATGATATTCGAGAATATTGAGAATAACAGGAATTGGAGGGTGTTAATTATGATTAACGAGATAGGTGGGAAAGGATGATTTTTCCCTTGGTGGCTGTTAAGGACTTTAATTAAGCTTGAGGGCATTTAGGTCATTTTACCTTTAAGGATATATATTGATACTTAGGCTAGAAAATAGTAGAAGGCTGTAGGACAAAACAAAGCACCTCTTGCTTAATCAACCGACTGCCATTTTCTCCCTTTTTCTTCTTCAATTTTTGAAGCTTCTTTTGGGGAATTAAGATGGGAATCAAGTGTTGAGGATCTATGGTATTGTTCCATCAATGAAGAGGAGTTCATACCGAGCTTGAGGTAAGATTCCAACCACTAGAACACTGGTTTTCTGCTCTGTTTTGCTACTGAGTTTAGTTGAGATTTTGGGTTTGAAAGTAGAGAATTCAATGGGGTTTTTGGCAAAGTTTGGGCAGGTTATGATGCCTAGGACTAGTATATATGGTATTTGGGCTCATTTGGGAGTTTAAATGGTGTTTTGAAGCTTTTGAAACAGGTTGAAAATGGAAAACTCGAAGGAAGAAGAACCAGGGCCATGTCTGCCTAGTCCTAACGCTATAGCGCCCAGAGGGTAGCGCTATAGCGCTAGCTAGGGAAAAATGGCTCTGGTTGTAGTGCTTTGGCGCTAGGTCTCAGATGCATATTTTGGGTGTTTTTAAGGGTTTTTGGCTCGGGGTTTTAATCCTTAAGGCTCGGGATCGAATCTACTCACCGTTTGGGTACTATTCGGGGTCCCGGGAGTGAGGTTTAGGTTAAGACTCATTCATTGGTATTTTCATTAATTGGATTCCATATTTTGCTATGACTAGGTGACCGCTAAGGGATTAAAAGATCGATTGTTCTCAAGGGTCATTCGTAAAGTGTTTCTCACTCGAACAAGAGGTAAGAAAATTGGACCCGATTATGTGGTTAGGTTGGGACTAAGTGTTCCCTATACTTGTATGCATTATTATGTGATTGTGATGGGACTAAGGGCTCCCAATATTTGTATGATGTCATAGATGATATTATGCCATGAGACATAAGATAAACGACCTAAGGGTGCCGTAAATAATGTTTGCGCACATGGCGCGGCTCGGACACTGGTAGCCGAGGACAGCTTATTAATCACTGAGCTTGGTTAAGCTGGGCCTCGGCTCACGGGTGCTATGTGGTGCAGGTAAAGGCAAGGGTATGTAGATTCAACCATGAGTTGGAGAGCTCTAGGGTGAGGTGTACATTGTCAGCTGCTCGGCCACCACGGTCGAGGGATTGTATAGGGACAGAAACCTAAAATGCGTATTTTTCCATTAGAGTGGCCTGAGTTGTTTATAACTTCAGGAATTTTGTAAATATGTCATCCAAACCCTGTTTTGAGTGTCTATATATTAAGCTTTCATTTTTAAGGAAAATAACTTATTTATGACCAAAATCTTTTATTCCTGATCAGTTGATGACTTTAGATTCACAGTTTGGTTTAATGACTTGATTATCAGGACTTGCACTATTTTAAACACACAATGTAACGGTCTTGGTTACCCAGGGCGTTACGCCACATCAATAATATTGTATCTTCATGATAAATGGCATGTGTGATTAAATACAAATATGAGTGCAAAATAGTAACTCTATTTAATCCACAATAATCGTTCGTATATAAATACGCTTAAAAAAACAAATCCCAAAAAATGTCGCTCGTTGAGATTTGTTAAATATAATGGTTATGTAATCTTACACGAGGTTGTGTAAAATACTTAACGGTTTCGCTTAAGTTGAAGTGAAAATATGAGTTTTTGTTGTCGGCATCTATAATTGACTTTTTTCTTATCTAAAGTGATACAATGAGGTATCCAAGCATCCTTTAAAAGTTCGAATGATGGAGTGTCTAGATGTGGTGGAGGCAGTTTCGATGGTAGAGAGGCTACTAATGGTGGTGGCACAATCAGGTGTGCGCATCCTAATTGAGGAGAAAGTCAACATGGGCCTGTTCCCCAACGAATCGACCTAATATAAAGCTTCGAGTTTTGAGGTGGAGCATATCCTGACCAAGTTGAAAAACTTGGATGCTCTGGCCCACATCAAGGCTCACTACAAGATCCACAACGACGACTATCTCATTTGTCTTTTTCGAGACACGGAGAGGTCCCACCGTAGAGTCCATGGTTTTTGGGTCTAGATCAAGTAACAATTCAGGCGGGCACAACACTTCCACTCCACCTATGCTTCGTCAATTTTTTGAACTACGTAGGGATCACCCCCTTCCAATTGATCCCGAATGGCTACAAGGTCCTCGCGGTCTTGTACATCTTGTATAAGCGCCACAACTGGCCTGAACCTTCTCCAGCAGAGATCTTGTATCTTTACAGCATCCGAGCTTGTTCGAAGAAGAAGGGAAATGATTTGAATGAGTTCTACTTTTTAATGAAGTATTTCCAGTTCCATTACAAAGCTCCTCACGAAAACGAGGGCCATGCCCAAGACTTCAAGGATCATTTCTTTTTTACCACAGGCTCCCCTACTCAGGCCAATCCTACTATACTCTTGGACTTCGCCAGATTTGGTAAGCCTTTTTTTCATTTTCTGAGAGTTTGTTAGATTTAGGTTCCTTCAGCTTAAGTTTTTTTTTCTGTCTTAGGTCCCTTCCTCCGCACTTTGTGTGTCCATGCCTTCCAAGATCGTCTACAAGCAATGAGGGCCTTTCTGGATGTGGAGCTGGAGTTGAGCCAGCTGGTGAGTACGAAGAATCTGGTCCAGGCGGGACTTCTCCGTGTGGGACAAGATATCAGGAATTTGGATCTCACCAAGTTCCAAAATTCCAACAGGTCTCGGGCGCAGACTGCGGTGCATATCAAGCAAAGGAGCATCGAGAAACTGCTCAGGCCATCCAAGCTGCCCATGAAGATCCCTTCAAGAAGGATATCAAGGAGGAAATAGAGTCATGAGTTGGAGCCTTCGCCTCTAACCAAGGTAAAACTTTTCTCCTTTTATTTCATGCCAAATCGGTTGATGAAGGGGTAAGTCTTGACCACGGGTGGGTTTCTCCCATGATTCTCCAATGCGACCTCACCCACAATTGTTGATGGACTCAGAAGGAGTATAAATACTATCAAGATCTCGTAGAATGCTACCTCCACCACCTGAATAATCATTTGCCTCATCGGTGCTTTGTACCCCTCGATGACGTGATCTATTTCCGCGCTTCATGGTTTTGTCAGTACGACACCAACACTACCCAAGAGATGGGTAGATTGATGAGCGCTTTTGCTCACTCAGTACTTTACCCGGAAGAATTGTTCAATGGCGAGGCCTCCTGAGAAGGTCAAGTGTTCTCAAATTATTTTATGTTCAAGTGCTTTATTTTCATTTTTCTTGATAAGTATTGATTTTCTATTTTCTTTCTTCGCAAATCAGATGAAGTTTGGAGCACTTTCCCTCGATCCAGACTCAGTCATCCCGGAGATCGGACAACCAAAAAGGTCTCGAGAGGAGGTGGAACCTTACTCGCTCTGAAAAAGACAGCAAACTTTTCGAGGAGTTTGGAGAGATGTCGTCCTTCCACTGCAGTAGGTGGCTGGCACTTCGATATTGGAGGTGTCTTGAGGGGATGCGCCTCAAAGTCCCTGAGGAAGCTGATGTCCCAGAGGTACAAGATGTTCATTACCTGCTTGTGTAACTTAAGCACTATGACGGGAAACTGCGTGAAAGGTACAACGCAATGGTCGAGCATTTCAACCCTTGTCTGGAGGACGACAATGCTCTGGTCCACGAGATGGGGACGTACATTTTCCAACTAAATCCTCCACATGAGACTCTTCAGGAACCTCCAATTAGGCGTGCACAACTGGAGGAGTTGTTTTTCGAGAAGCTCGACCCTTTTGTTTCTCCATTGGGTGCAGAGATTCTCTTGGGGTTAAGTACCACCATGTGTGACTTAACCGTGAGGATATATGCCCAGCTGGGAGGCATCAAAGGAGTCTTCTAACTTGGCGGCAAGACTCTAGGAGCAGAATGATATCCTCTCTGTGGAGGCCAAGAAAGAAGCTGAGGAGATGGTGAAGGCCAAGGAGAAGGCAAAGGCAACTAAGGAGGAGGCTACCAAGGCCCAGGAGGAGGCCATCACTTTTCGCAGGGAGAAGCTTGTTGGGAATAGTGCCCTTAAAGAAATTGTAGTTGACAAATGTTTTAAATGAAATAAATAATTGAATTGAATTAATATATATATAGACTATATCTAATATTATGCTGATATTATTAAGTAAATAACAGAAAATTCCAAAGTTCATCTATGTGGTCTTAATCTCATATTGGTATGAGAGGATCGAGATTGAGATAATGAACTTGAAAGAGTTCGCAGTAAAATAAAGTTATGGAATCTTTAGATTAATTACTACTAGTAGTGACCTAGATCCGGGTCACTAGTGTAGTAGGACACTTTAGTGAATGTACTTTATATATAGTGATATATAGAACTAGACGAGATGTGATTTATTAATACTTGTTTAAACACCATTTCGTAGTATTAATCAAACACATCAAACGATGATCATATACACGATGATCTTAATCCTGAGGTTACAATGAACTCCTATGTATGTCATCTGATCCTTTAATTCATGCATTAAAGTTTGTTAGAATGATCAGGCAAAGAACAATTGTTTTGGGGACTCAATGATATATATAGCTGGGGACATAGTTTAACAGATATGAAATCTATACTTTTCTTATAGATTGAATAATGGTTCCCTATTGGATTGAATTTTGGGATTGAAAATGTTATGAGCGCTCACGTTGCAAACTTATTGTGACACAACCTTCATTAGTAAAGTCAATGGTACACTAGGAACTAGATATAGTTAAAAGGGTAAAACGATAATTTTATTCATTTTTAAATATGAACCATTAATAGAGGATTAACGTTGTATGTAATGATTATTTCAATGGACACTTTATTCTTTAATAAAGTACTCTGTAAATATATGTTTATAATTATCAAGAGTTCAATCTCATATTTATAGTGGAATAATCATGAGATTAATAAATATTATTATTTAATCAAATAGCTTTGATGAATAATATAATATTTATTGGAGCTTGAAATTATAGGTCCATAGGTCCCAGGGTGGCTCTATAACACCATATTAAGGTAAGAGTTGATACAGGGGTAAAACTGTAATTTGAAAATTTTGAGAAGAATTTTATTCTTCGGGTCAAATGTACAATTATATGATAATTGAGGTTGAATAATTAATTTGGAATTAATTATTAAATTTTAAAAATATATTTATTTATTTAAATATTAAAATTTCAAAATATATATAAGAATAAATAAATTAAATTTTGAAATTAATTATTTTATTTGAGTGGGAGAAAATAGAAATGGTAAGTTAAAATAGTTTTGATTTATTAATTTTTGACAGGGTGATGATAATGATAATCATTAATTTGAATTTTGAATTTAAGATTTAAAATTGAATTATGGTTATGATCTTTTCCTTAGAAAGATGATCCCATATTTTATGGGAGGTATTTATTCAAATAAATAAATTGTTGACGGTGAGAACTCGTCAACTAAGTTAAGTTAGAAAAATTGCAAAGTAAAGATTATCAAAAGAAAAGCTTTAGAAATCTAAGTATAAACTCCAAGAACAATTGAAGAAGAAAAATGGTGAAATCAGTTTGCATTCACTACGGTGCACTGCTACAGTAATTTTTCCAACCCCCCTCCAAATGGAAGTGGAGTTTATTTTATAGTGGGCTCTAATGGCCCCTGATACAAGGTGGTCCAGGGGACCAAGTAGTACACAGATACACTGTCAGGAGAGTGGTTTCAGGGGTAGTGGTGTCGATACTAGTACATGGCCAGGGACCATAAGGATGTCTCCACTACCTGACCGTACGAATGTCAGAGGAGTGGTGCAGGTGGTAGTGGTGTCGGCTCTGACATCTGGTTGGGAGGATGCATGCCATGTCCTCTCTCCTAGTGCTCCAACTACTTATCTAGCATGAGTGCCCTGGTCAGGCGTACGGGGTCCTAAAAGCCATACCCCGTACAAGATTGTACTAACATGTCCTTTCTGAATCATACTTGGGATTTTACTGCTAGATAGTGGGGTTTCCATAGGTCTCCATAGGGGATGCCATCTCGAGGCGGAGGGTGCGAGATGCTCCCTCGCGAGATCCTAGCGACGCAACCGTGGCAAGGCTGGGGCGTGGCGTGCGAGGCGGTATGCACTAGGTACTAGGCGAGGCGCACAAGGCGGTGTGCACTAGGCGCTGGGCGAGGCACGCGAGGCGGCCCACGCGAGGCTGGGGCGAGGCGGCCCACACGAGGCTGGGCGAGGGTCCCGTGCTGCACGCCTGCTGGGGCTTTGCCTGGCAAGGCTCCCCCATACACACCTAGGGACGTATGCACAAGTATGTACTTAGGCATTTATGGGACCTTAGCACGCGCTTTAGATCTCTTACAAGTATGGAATTTTGAGCATCCACACTTGCCCCCCATTCTAGGAGAGGACCTTTAGGTGCTCTTGTAGACTATTCTCCTTGATTCTTATAAATAGGCCTTCATGCAAGGCTTATTATTTTCACCTTACATCCTTAGCTTTGCAGTTTTGAGAATCCTTCCTCTTTCAAGAGGTAGGGGGTTCAATCCCCCACATCCTCATTTTTGCCATAGTTTCCTTCATTTTATTTTTTCATTTCATTTTATTTATGATTTTTTTTTATACATATGAGCTACTATTTTGGTATGTCTATTTAGAGGCTAACACACCCTTTTTGTCTATTTTTGCAGACGCGTATTTTCGACCACTTAGCTCTTTTTTGACCCCGTCGGCGCGTTTGGCCCTCGACCTCCTACAGACCACGACTGCACTCTATTTTTTCTATTTGAGGTATATTTTCTTTTTCCCTCATGTTCATTGGGTCCAAACTAGCGTTACTCGGGATGGGGTATTTTGGCCTAAGCTTGCCGTGAGTCAGCCCAGTTGCATGCCCTGCAGTGGATCATTTAGGGCGTTTGCACCTATAGGTTTTAAGCCCATTCCTTTGTGTTTTGTAGCAATTCTCTCATTTACACGTGAACCCCTTTTTTCTCTTGGGACGAGGTCTCATGGCCAGTGACGGTCCGTTCGACATACCTTCGAGGGTTGAGTTTGTTGACCTGTCCTCAGACTCAGAGTCCCATGAGGAAAATCCTTACCAAGACTATGACTCCTTAAGCCAGGCCCGTATCCGTCATCTTGAGCACCTGACTGAACTTAGGCATAAAATTTGGGTGGTGGAGAGCGAAATTTACTCGGCGTTGAGAGGAGACAGAGCACCTTTCCCCCCAGACCTTAGTGACCATGTAGCGAGCCTTAGGGTGACCCTTTTAGAGTTGCAGAGGGAGTTGGAGTTTATGGAGGGACACCTTCCGCCTGAGCCTCCAGCCCATCCTCATCTGATGACTGTCATGGGGCCGCTTCCGCTTCTCCTTAGCCCTTAGTCTCGATTTTCCCTAGCTTATCGCTTCCGCAGTTGGTCCCCCGATGGAAGACTCTTGCTAGGAAGAGAAAATGGAGGGTCAAGTGTCCTGTCTCTTCCTCACCTTTTTCTTTTGGTTTTACAGATATGTCGAGGGCACGACGACAGGTATCTACCAATGAACCGGACGAGGTCCCTTTATTGGCATCCGAACTGGTGTCACATGTGTCAGAAAGCAAACTGAAAGAAATTGTGAAGCACTACCGCGTTCCGCCGGAGTACGCCTTATACGCTCCTTTGGAGACATGTCGAGCTGACCGCCCTAGGACCGGCTTCGTGGCCCTTAGTGAGCACATTCTGAAGGTGAGTGGTAACATCCCCTTGCACCCATTTTTTGTAGCGGTCCTTAACTACTTTGACCTAGCCCCTTTTCATCTGGCACCCAATGGCTGGCTGACTTTGAGCTGCCTTTTCATTACGTTCGCGGTACTTGCTAAACATGCCCCTACGACGCTAGAGGTGCACTTCCTGTATAACCTCATGCCCTCTCCCAAGTCTAAGGGCTTCTACTATTTGCAAAAGGCCAATAACGAGGTCCCTTTGACAGAGGGCTCAGTGTCCAATTCGGGGTCCTGGAAGCGGGACTTTTTCTTCGTAAAGGGCCCTCTCTCTGTCCGTGAGGACTTCCGCGCCACCCTCAGTAAGTACCTTGAGCCTCTTCTTTTTATTGGAACTTACTGTTTTATACTTATGTTTGTTTTGACAATGGCGTGGGTCATGCAGAGCAATTTTCCGTTCCCTTGGTCATTGGGTCGGAGGCGGACGCTGTGATGGGCCTCATTAATGCTGACCCCGCCCTGAAAAAGGCGGCGTTCTTATTCAATGTGGAGAACCTGAACCTCCACAAACTGTCCCCATGGACTATCCCTGGGTCCAAGAAGATGAAGGCGATGTCGGCCGAGCCTTGCCCAGACGAAGGTGAGGCTGAGGACGAGCCGGAGGAAGCCCCCCTTGAACGCGGGGGACCTCACCAGCTGCCTTCGCCTCCTGGGGCATGCCCTCCTTATGCCTCTTATGACCAGGACATAGCCTCCCAATATCAAGACCAGCATGCCGTACCGGGGTGTTTTGTTTGCCCCGACCCTGAGGGCTATGACGCTTTCACTCAGGCTCCTCTCGACCCTGGTCCATCGGAGGCTTACTTTGCCAATTTTCCAGCACCTCCCTCTGATCTACCTGGGCCTCACTTTTCCACTTTTTCTGCTCCCCCTCCCGTTTCAGCGAGCGGGTCGTCTGTCCTTACCTAGGTAGGCGCCTCTGGCCTGGATGGGGCGCCCTGGGTGAATCCTATGTCGACCACTTACGGGCAGCGGTTCACCCAAATCGCCTCAGACCTCCTTGATCCTGACTGGAACAGTCTTGGGAGTTTTGCTCTGTCCGATCTTGGGGAAACCTTAAGGCGCACCACTGCTTGGGTGAGTTCATACATCTTGTGTCGGTCCTATTTTATATAGATGTACATACATTTTTTTTTGTTACTTATTATTTCTGTTGTTAACTTTCTTGTGCAGGCCCATATTTTGGCTCATCGGTTTGCCGACTTGGCTAACATTCTCTCCGCGACAAGTGCTGAGAGGGACCATCTCACGGCCCGGGTCGGGGAGCTTGAGAACACCCAGACTGAACTAAAAAGGGTTCGATCCAAACTTTCTGTCTTGACAAAAAGGAAGCTGAAGGCGGTTGCCAAAGCCGCGACGCTGCAGGACAAGATCAACAGCCTAGAGAGTGAACTCCAGGGGACCAAGGCTATCGCGGCTGCGTCGCAGGAGAGGGTCACTCACTTAGAGGCCGAACTTGAGGCTGCTAGGGCCGAACTCCAGGCTGTTAGGGCCGATGTACCACGTCGCGGGAGAGAATTGCTTCCTTAGAGGCGGCTCAGACAACTATCAAGTACAGGTCCATAGACCGCGCCCTTTACGGTGTGTGGAGGCAGGATCCCAACTTTGATTTTTCTTCTTTTGGTGAGCACGCTGTTGCTCGAGCGGCCGTGGCAGGAGGCCCTGAGGTCGTCATATCCTCATTTCTGTCAACTATTCCGCTATGGGCGTATGCTCACCTTGAGCCTTTGTACTATTATTGTTATTATTTTTATTTTGTGAATCTTTTCACGTTATCAAGACTCCTTTTTCAATATATATATATATATATATATACATGTATGGTTATTTATCTCTTACTCTTCTGCGTTTGAGGTCTTTTTGAGCCTGTATGATGGGGTTTGGTAGGTTCGCCTCTTTTATTTACCAGGCTAGAGGTCCTTTGAAGCCCATGTGAAAGGGTTCACTGGGACCTTTTTTGGTGCCCCTTGATTACTTCTGTAAGGACATTTTGACCCCTTGGGTTCTAGCTATCCTTTTATATATTCTTGCGCGCGCTTATTAATTTTTTGCGAGAAGCGTCCTTCTCGTCATTATTCATAGCACTACTTTTGCAAGGGTCTATTTTAGGAACCTTTTTGGCTAGACGGCTTGGTGGCCGCTCTAGGCTTATTGGTGGGTGCTCTCCCTAAGGTCTTTCCTCTTGTGGGAGCATCTACCTTTATTTGGAAGTGTGTTGTTTTTTTTTTTTTTTGTAAGACCCTTTGGCCTCCTTGATGTTCACAAGGGTAGCTAATCCTTGTGAACCCAAGGGATGCCTTAAGGCCCTGATACAAGGGGTCCTTTTGGGATCATGGTCCCTTTTAAGGTCCTCTTGATAGAGGGTCCTTTTTAGGATCCTCCTGGTGCATAGTGTCCTTTTTAGGATCCTCCTAATAGAGGGTCCTTTTTTGGATCCTTCTGTTTGCTGGGGGGTCCTTTTTTTTTAGGATCCTCCTGTTAGAGGGTCCTTTTTTTTTTTCTTATTATATGTCTTTACCTCCTGTCCTGCCCCCCAAGTGTTTGGTGAAATTTATTTCGGCAAGCACTTTGGTTGATGCTCGCATAGAGAAGAAAAATAACACGTGAAGTTGCAAACAGTTTCATTCATAGCATATGGTTTACAACGACATATTTAAAGAAGGGTTACATCTAATTGGGAGGTTACCTAGGTAGCCTCTTTGATTCTTACACACTATGATAAAATAACAAGGAACAAACTAAACACAGGTCCTCTGTGCACCGGGGGCCGAAGCACCACTGGTAGCATTTCTCGAGGTGTTCCGCAACTCGTGGGTCCAACTTGCGTGGATCGCGCCTTCATACACAACCATTGCCATCGGCGCCGATGGTTTTGTGGCTGTGCGGAGGGACATGTTATAGCATTCCCTCACTTCCTTCTGCTCCCCTTTCATGCATGCTACTCTCCCAGGGGTTGGGAATTTCATAGCCAAGTGATACACAGAAGTTATTGCCTTCAATTCTCTCAGAGAGGGTCTCCCTAATATCGCGTTGAAGGCTGAGGCGCAATCCACACGACAAAGTTTTCCATTATGGTGGTTTGCTTGGGTTGTTCCCCCATGGTGAGGGCTAATTCAATCGCACCTAGGGGCTGTATCGAGTCCCCTGTGAACCCGTAAAGGGAGGAATTGCAGAGTTTCAAGTGTCGGACGCTCAGTCCCATCTTCTCCAAAGCGGGGCGATGCAAGATGTCCACAGAGCTTCCATTATCCACTAGAACTCGATGTACTCTCATGTTCGCAAGCTGAATAGTTAGCACCAGGGGGTCATTATGAGGGAAATGCACCCCCTGCGCGTCTTCTTCAGCGAAAGTTATTAAGTCATTCTCGCCCATGAAACTCTTCGGGGGGCGTTGCTCTAAACTTAAAATGCATGGTGGTGGACTTCGTCTGGCCTCTTTGGCGTATTTGTCTCGTCCCTTCCTTGAATCGCCTCCGAATCCTGGTCCTCCAAATATGGTCCTGACCTCTCCCTGTACTTCTGGGGCCACCTCTCGCGCCCGCGGCGGGGACGCTCCTTCTTCTGGCCTCTGGCTCTCCTTGCACATGTATCTGCCCAAATGTCCCCTGCGTATGAGTTCCTCAATTTCCACCTTCAAATGGTTGCATTCCACGGTGGTGTGGCCGACATCCTTGTGATACTGGCAATACCTGCTGGGGTCTCTTTTGGACCGATCTTTTTTCATTGGCGGGGGCCTTTTGAAAGGGACCTGGCTTTTGTTTGCAACGAAAATATGCTCCCTCGCATGGGTGAGGTCAGTGTAAAAGGTGTAGGGGCCCTGTAGGCGCTCCTTAGAGAGTTGATGCTTCCAGGGTCGATCATCTCTTTTTCCCTCATAAACCCCCTTCTTCTTTGCACCGCTTGGGTTTTCTCGGGCTGAAGGTTTCGGGGGCGACGGGCCTTTTCCGGCTTTGAAGTTCTCGTGACCATCCTCCACGCGAATGTATTTTTGTGCCCGCTCGTAGAAATCATCCAAGTCTGTGACCTCCCTCTTGAGCATGTTATCCCATAACTTGCTTCCTGGGCGTACTCCAGCTGTGATGGCCATTTTCCGCTCTCGGCGGGTCAGGCTCCCTACTTTAGCTGCCTCCATATTGAACTTGTGAATATAGCTCTTCAGGCTCTCATTTTTTCCTTGCTTCACATTTGCGAGGCTGGTGCCCGGCATCGTGTAGTTGCGCACAACGTGGTGCTGCTGGAGGAATTCATCAGAAAGCTGTTGCCAAGATCTGATGGACCCCGGTCTAAGTCTTTTGAACCATTTGTACGCAGGTCCTTTTAAGGTGACAACGAAGCAATGACATCTCGCCCCGCTGCCAATTCCCCTCAACTTCATCAAGTCATTAAATGTATCTAGATGGTATTTCGGATCTGTGCTTCCTTCATAAGGGGTCATATGGGGCTCCTTAAAATTGGCAGGGAGCCGGATGGCTTGGATCTCCCTAATGAAGGGTGACTCATGGTCAAACTCTTCCTCAACAGCTTGACCTCCAGAGGTGGTGACGATCTTGCTTCGCAGGATCCTCATTTCTATGTCCAGGTCCTGCCTCGTCTTGCTTAGGGAGTCCCTTAAAGCGGACGGGTTAAGATCCCCCTTTCCTTTGCCCTCTTGAGGCCCCATAGGGGGAGTGGTCCTTTTGCCCGCCCTCTTCTTGTTGAGCTCCTTCCGTAAATCCGAGGGTGCCCCTTTTGAGGTGACCTCGTCATCGTTGCGAGGGGCAGCATTGGTCTTCGGCTCTGGCTTCTGGGCCTGCTTCGGTGGTTCAGGGTGTTCTCGTTGCTTCGTTCGGGGGTTGTTACTAGTGGAATGTCGAGTCCTCCCATCGTCTACCGGGATGGTGGTCTCCGCCCCTCCTGACCTTTCTCTTTTCTCTTGGTAGGGTCACGCTTGACTTACCTTGCAACAGACCATTCAGCACCTCTTGCATATTCTCCAAGGTGGTCTCCAACCTTTGGTTCTTACGGTGCAGCTCACATATTTCCTCTTCGTAGAACCGATATTTTGAACTCGAGCTCACGTAATGGACCCAGGGATGTTTATCATGTCTATGCGTCGAGGGGCCCGGGTCTTGCCGGCCGGCGTTCGGTACTTGTGGTGGTTTAGGAGGCGGGAACTCGTTGGCATTTCCCGGTGGTGCCCTTGGAGGGCTCTCTCCGGGCGGGATGGCCGGTGACAAGGCCTCTCTATCACCCTCGTGAACCCCACGGTCCCTTGGGGGCTCCACATCTCTGGGTGGAGGAGGATCTTTCATGGAGGCCTTCAGCTGGACTCCGTTAAGGTGGACCTCCACCTCTCGTGGCTCCCTGAGTCGCTTTGAACGTCTCGGCATTTCTTCTTGCCGGAAGTAATGGTAGAACAGTAGCTTGGTACTTAGGTTCCCACAGACGGCGCCAAACTGTTTTCGGTGAGAACTCGTCAAGTTAGAAAATTTGCAAAGTAAATATTATCAAAAGAAAAGCTTTAGAAATCTAAGTATAAACTCCAAGAACAATTGCAGAAGAAAAATAGTGAAATCAGTTTGCATTCACTATGGGGCACTTCTACAGTAATTTTTCCAACCACCCTCCAAATGGAAGTGGAGTTTATTTTATAGTGGGCTCTAATGGCCCCTGATACAAGGTGGTCCAGGGGACCAAGTAGTACACAGATACACTGTCAGGAGAGTGGTTTCAGGGGTAGTGGTGTCGATACTAGTACATGGCCAGGGACCATGAGGATGTCTCCATTACCTGACCGTACGAATGTCAGAGGAGTGGTGCAGGTGGTAGTGGTGTCGGTTCTGACATCTGGTTGGGAGCATGCATGCCATGTCCTCTCTCCTAGTGCTCCAACTACTTATCTAGCATGAGTGCCCTGGTCAGGCGTACGGGGTCCTAAAAGCTGTACCCCGTACAAGATTTTACTAACATGTCCTTTCTGAATCATACTTGGGCTTTTACTGTTAGATGGTGGGGTTTCCATAGGTCTTCATAGGGGATGCCATCTCGAGGCAGAGGGTGCGAGATGCTCCCTCGCGAGACCCTCGCGACGCAACTGTGGCGAGGCTGGGGCGTGGCATGCGAGGCGGTATGCACTAAGCACTGGGCGAGGCTTGCGAAGCGGCCCACGCGAGGCTGGGGCAAGGCGCGCGAGGCGATGTGCACTAGGCGCTGGGCGAGGTGGCCCACGCGAGGCTGGGGTGAGGCATGCGAGGCGTGCGAGGCGGTGTGCACTAGGCGCTGGGTGAGGCACGCAAGGCGACCCACGTGAGGCTGGGCGCGAGGCGGCCCACGCGAGGCTGGGGCGAGGCGTCCCACGTGAGGCTGGGGCGAGGCACGCGAGGCGGCCCAGACGAGGCTGGGGCAAGGCACGCGAGGCGGCCCACACGAGGCTGGGGCAAGGCACGCGAGGCAGCCCATGCGAGGCTGGGGCGAGGCGCGCAAGGCGGCCCACGCGAGGCTGGGCGAGGGTCCCGTGCTGCACGCCTGCTGGGGCTTTGCCTGGCAAGGCTCCCCCATACACACCTAGGGACGTATGCACAAGTATGTACTTAGGCATTTATGGGACCTTAGCACGCGCTTTAGATCTCTTACAAGTATGGAATTTTGAGCATCCACATAAATAAATAAATAATAGAAAATAGGAAAAATGCAATATTCCTTGAATGGGAATAGTGCTAACGCATAACATAGTCCAAGGACTGTGCCATGCGTGCATGTGGTACTGATAAAGTATTAGTATTGTTTTTTTCTTCATATTTTTTATTTATTTAATTAATAATTTGAAAATAGATTTTTTAAATTTGGTAAGTTAGATATTACCTAAATCTATTCCTATCATCATTATATTATTATTGTTTACCGAGTTTTTCAGAAACCTTAATAATAGAAGATTAGAGAGCTTAGAAGAAAGAATTTGAGGAGTAAAGACAAGGTTTTTACGTGGTTGGGGCGTTAATCCGCCTTAGTCCATGAGACAGTTGTATTAGAGCTTAGAGAACCTTTGACAATAGAGTTTTTTTTACAAGTTTGAGCAGAGTGACTGCTTATAATCAAAATCTAGATCCCCTCCCAAGTGCACCACTATTCGTATTTATAGGCACAAGAGTGCACTAGGCTTAGGTCGAGCTGACTCGGGCCCAATAAGGGCATAAATACCATTAGCTTCTCTGATGGGAGCCCAATACAAAGGATTATAATAAGAAGTGTACAATAAGCTAAGCCCATTGGGCCAAACCAAAAAATATCTTATTCTAAGGCATGAGACAAACTGGAGTTTCATTCTGGGTTCTCTGGGCTACGAGGAAGATTTGGGGGACAAGATCGGTTAGAGTTGTGGCGGCACAGTTCTGAACCAATAGCGTGCAATCCTGAGGTAGCATATTTTGCAGGATTAAGCGTGGGGACAACCCCCACACTTCATGGGACAATGTCAGTATCTTGGGTACTTTATCTCGCCAACCTCGGACAACCGACCCGGGTTCGTTTACCCGCATCCCCCTCCGTGCACCAAGGTCCCAGACCATTTACCAGGATCCCGGACTGTTTACCAAGATCCTGGACCGTTTTCCAGGATCCAGGTCTATCCACAATGATCCCGGCTCCCATTTTGGTTTTGCAGGCTGCGACCTTATCTGCCGCGCCTCAGGACGTTGCAGGGAGCGGTCCCGGGACTATACCACCTACTCCCAGATGCTCTTTGGGCCTTTCCCGGGCCTGGGCTGCCAACATCCATTTTCCTCTCGCCAAATGGGCCTGATCTAGGCCTTAACTCCAAATCAGGCGGCCCACGCGCTTAGAGTGTGGACCCGGACACCCGGGAAGAAACGGGGATAACAATTACCCCACAAGCCTTCATCTGGGATCGCGTGGTGGAGGCTTGTCTCCCTCTCGGACCATCTCTTCACTTCCCAGTTTGTTTCTAGGGCGACGGGCCCGCAGGTGAGGGGCATTGCGTGCTGACCAATCATGGAATTAAACCTTGCTACGATACCCCGGGCTGAATCCAATGGGCCTGGACCGTTTACCAGGATCCGTGTTCGTTTACCAGAGCCTTGTTCATTACGAAGGGCACACGTGTCCCCTTGCCACTAGCGCATTGATGGCACTAGGTCTTGAAAGGTCAGCAAACACCCTACTGGTTGCTGCGCTAGGGGCTAACGTATTGGCTCGGTCTACGAAGCGTCCCATTCGCACGAGTGTTCCCATTATTACCTCTGCGACGAGGTGGACCGTCAGATGGGGCGACCTTTGAGGTGCCTTTCTTCTGGGCCGTTGGATCGGGGCGGCGCAGATCATGCCTCGGGGGTACCGGGATCCAGTACTCGAGTAGATCCATTAATGTCCCTGCATGATCCAGGACCGTCTAATTGGGGGGATCGCTCCTAACCGTCAGATCAAAACAACCTTCTGGCTCTTATAAATGGCCTCAGGTTTTCATTTGAAATCTTTACATTCTAAGAAAAGAAAAACACTTAAAGGATCTTTTATGACCAAGCTTGTCGATGAAATTTTTCATCGTCTTCTTCGTCTTCGTCTTCGTCGTCGCCTGTTCCCTACGCACCCAGTATCCACACATTCGCTTGAGCAGACGACATTGGCCTACCCCATAGACGAGCTTTTGGGTAGCTTGCACCTGTTCAAAGCCGTGATTCTACCGTCGCTGCCGCTGGAAACCCACCATTCTTCACGACCAGCCTTTTACAGTAAGTTTTCCTGACTTTTTCTTTTATTTTCCTGAGCTTTCCATATCGTCACGCTTATCTGTTTAAGCTGTTAAATCTTGCCTACGTTTAGATTGGCTCTGGGTGCCCTAGAGTAAGTTAGGAAAAGAAAACTAGTTTGGACTGTCCCAGATCTCCTCGGGTTCGGGTGGTTCCCGGACGAGTTGCCATATGCTGGCTTAGGAGAATAACCAGATCCTTTCCTTTTCTTTTCTGTTCCCGATCAAGGTTCCGCGGCTTCTTGTGATCTCAAACTTAATCTAGAGGGGACTCCACCAAGAAGTTCGTAGGAGAGCCCCCGTACCTTAACCGACCTTCTTGGGTTATGGTACTGACTGCTTGGTTGTTTGTTTTGCTCCCAGATCATTAGCCATGACCTCGGGCGTCACCCTTCACTCGGAAGAACAAGTGAACGTGGCCCCTATCACTCTGTCCGGGTCCAAGACTCCCAGAGGCAACAGATGGGATATGGACGTGGTGCAGAACCTGTTCCGGAACTACCGGATGCTGTGCGCCCTGGAGAAGCATTTGGGCATGGAGTCGACTCCCGGACTCTTCTATAACCGCCTGGCCAGGAGAGAGGAGAAGGCTCACATCGGCATGGGCGAGTTTGGGGCTTGGAGTGTGGGCCACATCAGTGCGGGAGCAACTCTCCCGCTCCATGACTACTTCGTGCAATTTCTCAAATTTGCGGGGATTGCACCGTTCTAACTCCTACCTCAAGCATACCGGCTGCTCGTGGGATGGCGCATCTTTTGCATCGCAAAGCAGATCTCGAATCTGAGTTTGACAGAGGTGCTGTATTTCTACAAGCTGGAGCTGTAGGTCAATGTCAAGGTCAAGACCCTGGACGACTTCTACAGGCTTAAACCACGGGGCAACTACCCTGCTCCTATCAGCACCTGGGAGCATCCCTTGGATGTCAGACATTACTAGTTCATGACGTCCGGGTTTCTTATAGAAAAGAACCCCACACTGATGCTGGACTTCCAGCGAGTGGGTAAGTGGTTTCCCGTTCCCTAGTTTCCTTTTTTGTCTTCGCTTTTTATTCCTCATTCTCAACTCATTGCCTTGGGTGGTAGGACCTTATGCCCAGACTCCCTTCACCCAGTTCATCCTAGACAAGAAGAAATTTTACTCTGAGCTAAGCGTAGTGGATTTGGACGTGGAGGGCTACATCAACACCGACAACCTCCGAGTCGTCAGGATGCTAGCGACCAACCAAACGACCAAGGCCCCAAGCCTCCAGGGGATACAATGCGAGATAGACCCTGCATTGAGGGAGGCGCTTGCCCTTGAGCACATCAGGCTCAGCAGAGGGAGAGCGCTAAAAGGAAACGAGACTAGGCTCAGCAGAGGGAGAGCACCATCTCCGAGGAGCTGGAAGCCTCCTTTGACGAGGCCAAACCGAACACAGGGACCCCCGGTGCTAGTGTATCAGGGCAAGGTAATTTGCCTTTGCTTTTGACTTATGCTCCCCGAGTTGGGGACTTAGTTAAGGATAGACTAGTTTATCGAGGCCCCCTATTCGGGGTTGATGGGGAGAAGAGGCCTTCGTCCCCCATCACTGTCGATTCAGAAACTCTCATGTACTCATCCGGTTTCCTTTAGTATGGGGACTTCCTATACCTGGATGACATCAGAGATCAAATCCATTCTTTCGCCTTAGGAGAATTGAGTTGAGTCCGAGGTCTAGACAAGGGTTCATCCCAGATTATTCTTAGTTTTGTTAGTACTTGTTCGCATTGATCTGCTTATTTTGCTAACCCCTTTTTGTTTGTGTTTATTCCAGAAGATTCTTACATGTCCAACCCCGTGGACAAAATGAAATAGGCCCTCGAGATCCGGGCTGCCAAGGCGAAGGCTTCAGCCAAGAAAGCTGCTAGAGGCGCGCCCAAGCCCAAGCCGAAGCCGGTGTCGGAATCTCATTCCGTCGGGGGGGGGGGGGCTTTATCTGTGGTCCCGATCATGACCGTTGATCCAGAAACTGTCCCAGCCCCACCACTCATCCTCTGGTAATTGACCTGGAGCAGGACTCGCCGGCCAATCAGAGTTCTGGGAAGAGAGCCGCGGAGTCAGGTGCGGGCGACGCCGCGGCGGGGGCGAAGAGGGCTAAGACCAAAGCTGTTGGCTCGGCTGAGGAATCTTTTGGGGAGAGTCATCTCACCGCCAAGGAAATCCCGGAAGCACCCGCGCTCCTAATCCATCCGGCTCTACCCGAAGAGGGGGAGGCAGTCTTGTGGGACGAGCACTCCAAGCTGGTGACCCCGACTTGGGAGAGTGGTCGGGAGAAAAGAGAGGAGGTCTATAGGGCCCTGATGATTCGCCGTCAGGTTGAGTTCTCGGAGTGTCTGGCAGCATTCAGTGCTCCCCAGCCGATCATGGACCAGCTGGTTGCCGAGACGGGATTTCACCCCAAACTGGCGCAAGACACGGCTCTGTTCGCAGCAGACTTGTTGGAACAGGTGGGGAACACCATGTCCAACCTTCAGCTGAAACGGTATGCCACCATCGCCAACCAGAACATGCTGTTCATCTCCCAGGCCCTCCGCCATCAAGCCATGACTGTAAGTTATCCGTTTACATCTCCTTTTTCTCCTTGCACTTCTACTTCAGATTTTTCTAACTTCAATTTGTTCTAGGACACTCTATTGGCGCATTGGAATGCTGACTTGGCGGTCGAGATTGCCATGAAGATGGAGACGATCCAACTGGAGCTGGAGGCGGCTGTGAACCATCGAGAAGCCGCTAAGGAATCCCTGGCTAAGGAGGTTGAAGAGGCTGCCCGAACTAAGTTTCAACTTGAAGAGACTATGTCCCGGAGAGAAGCCGAGACTGGCAAGCTGGTGGCAAGTCTAGAGGTGGAGCTCCTCCGGTAAAGGCTCTGCAGAAGATGGTCGCAACCCAGTCTACCTAGGATCGGGAGAGGATCACTGGTCTAGAGTCCCGGGTCCATGAATTGGACGAGTTGCTCCAGCAGGAGGTGAAGGCGCACGATGAGACCCGTCGCGAGAAAGAACAGGTGGATTCCATGTTGGAGGTTACCTTCGACGAGGCTATCTACATGGCCTGGCTCCAGGACAAAAACATGAACCTCTTACTCTACCCTGACCCTGCCGCGAAGAGGGCTGAATTTGAGGCCAAGGAGAAAGCTGTCGCGGATCCCCTGGACGAGGAAGAGGCGAATGAAGTTGTCTCGGATGCGTCAGGGCGTGGAGAAGCCTAGACCTGGGTCCTCTTTTTGTTTTTCTTTCTCTTTAATTTTGTAACACTTTTATGGATGCGGGTGCGTCTGAGACAATTTTTGTGTTCTTATTTACTTTGTTTCTATTCGTTAAGCTTTCACCAAGTGTTTTACCACTATTCATGAATGAGTCGAGTGTTTGGTCCCGGTTGCAACGGCCGAGAACTCTTCTGAAGACCCGTCTTCGGATCTCCACAACCTGGACTAGGTTATTCCTGATTTTAACCTATCAACTTGCTTTAATCCTGCTGCTCAGGTTCCAACGGCCTGGGCCATTAGGGAGTTGATAATTATTCCTAACTTTCTTTGTCGAGTTCCCCGTGTTGAAAATCTGACGGTCTGGACCATCGGAAATTAGGTGATTAGTTCATTTTGAACCCTAGGTTAGGTTCCCATGGCCTGGGCCGTTTCTAAGACTAATTTTAGACAACTTATACATGGGGTTCACATTCTAATAATCCTGTACTACTGTAGGAATGACGCAGATGGGTATTTAGTTATATGGGACCACGTACGGTCAACCAAGTTTTAGGTATTTTATATCCTCGGAACATGCATGTCCGGGTTAGGACCTGGGCTAGCCCGTACATCCTACTGGATATTTCACCTCCTAGACTGCGCTCGTCTGGGCCGGGACCAGGCCTGAGCCTTAGGTCCATTTGGGCCTTCACCCCCACAGACCTTGTCGGTCCGGGTTGGGACTAGGCCTGAGCCTTACGTCCATTTGGGCTTTCACCTCCCAGACCTTATTGGTCTGGGTTGGTTTGATCCTGGAGTATTTAGCTTCCTGAGGTCTGGGATTTGTTTATTTGTTTGTAATGGATATAACCGCCCCCCCCCCCCCAAGTGAGAAAAGATTGGTCTTGGGTCACTTGCTTATGGAGGTAGATGAGAATTTTCATTTTTTTACAACATTTCTTTATGACATTTTGTACACGCCATTTTTATTGCTCAAGAAAGCGCCCTGAGGCGTGCATTGTTTACAAAGAAAATATAAAGCGAGAACATGTTCTCCTGACTACTGATAGTATTTACAAAGATGTTCTGCGTTCCAGGCCCTGGGGACCTCAGTGCCATCAAGTCGCTTTAAAAGGTACCTTCCAGGACATACTTCGTGTTGAATTTCGTACGACCCTTCCTAGTTCGGGCCCAGAACCCCCACTCCCGGATCTTGGGTTGTAGGGAAGACTCTTCTTAGGACTAGGTCGCTAGTTTCAAACCTTCGGCTTTTTTACTTTCGAGTTAAAATGCCAAGCGATTTTTCCCTGGTACATCCTTAACTAGACTTGTGATTCCTCCCGGATCTCTTCAATGAGATCCAAGGATTCCTGGAGTAAGGCGTGGTTCTGGGCGGGATCGTACGTATCTCTTCTGTGGGATGGGGTCGTCGTTTCAACTGGGATGATAGTTTCGCACCCGTACACCATGGAGTAAGGAGTGTGTCCGGTGGATATTCGTTCAGTGGTCCGGTATGCCCATAGTACATGGGGCAACTCTTCTAGCCACTTGCTCTTGCAGGCTTGAAGCTTTTTCTTTAATGTCCCCTTCAAGATTTTGTTGACGGCCTCTGCTTGTCCGTTGGCTTGAGGTCTAGCAACCACGGAGAGGCTCTTGATGATACCATGTCTTTTGCAGAAATCCGTGAAGTGGATGCTGTCAAACTGCTTCCCGTTATCGGACACACTCTTATAGGGGAGCCCGTACTGGCATACGATGTTGTTGACGACAAAGTCCAAGCCCTTCTTTGAGGTGATGGTGCTCATGGGCTCTGCTTCGACCCACTTGGTATAGTAGTCAATGGCCATGATAGCGTAATTCACACCCCCTCTCCAAGTCGGGAGCGATCCTACTAGGTCGATTCCCCATACCGTGAAGGGCCAGGGATTGGTCATTAGGGTTATTTTAGTCGGAGGGGCTCGCGGGATCTTCGCGTACCTTTGGCACTGCTCGCATTTGTGGACGTAATCAATACAGTCTTTTTTCATGGTTGGCCAGAAATATCTTTGGCGCATGATCTTCTTGGACAAGCTTAGTCCGGCTGTATGATCTTCCCAGAAGCCTTCATGCAATTCATGCAGGATTTCACCCATTTTGGTCCCAGATACGCATCAGAGGTATGGCATGGACAATCCTTTATAATAGAGCTTTCCGTCCATCATGACGTATCTATGGACTGGGTAATGAAGCTTCCTGGCTGCCGCCCTATCCGTCAGTAACCCCCCCGGTTGTCAAGTATTGGATGATGGGTCCCATCCAAGACGTGGAGTAGTTGACAAAATTGATTGTGGAGGTCAGAATACTCGGTACGAGGAGATGGTTGATCGAGACTAGCCCACAAAGCTCTGCCTCAGCATCCGTGGCCAATTTTGCCAACGTGTCTGCAAACAGGTTTTACTCCCTAGGGATCTGGCGGATGGAGTGCTTCTTGGAAGTTTGAAGCATCTCTCGCATCTGAGTCACGTAAGCTGCCATCTTTTCCCCTTTAGTTTGGTATTCTCCCGAGATCTGCTTGACAGCCAACTGGGAATCACTATAGATCTATAGGTTTGCAGCCCCTACTTCCCGGGCTAGGCGCAACCCGGCCAACATGGCCTCGTACTCGATCTCGTTGTTCGAAGCCTTGAACTGGAAACGCAGGGAATTTTGTAATTGGTGCCCCTGAGGCGAGACTAGGATGATTCTAGCTCCTGTTCCATTTTCATTGGAGGCCCCGTCTACGAACACCTTCCACACGGGCGCCGCGGAGTCTGCGGGATCTTCTTCTTCAGTGATCCCGGAGAATTCTACGATGAAGTTGGCTAGGGCCTGCCCCTTGATTGAGGTTCTAGGGATGTATGCAATGTTGAATTGACTCAGTTCCATGACCCACTTCAAGAGTCTCCCTGCTGATTTAGGTTTTTACAACACTTGCCGCAAAGGATGGTTGGTAAGAACTCTTATGGCATGAGCTTGGAAATAAGGCCTGAGCTTCCGAGATGCGATTAGTAGACAAAACGTTAAATTTTTGATTAGTGGATACCATGATTCTGCACCCAATAACCTTTTGCTTACGTAGTAGACCGAGAGCTGGGCCTTCCCGTCCTCGCATACTAGGGTGGCGTTGATCGCGTGTTCGGTCACGACCAAATAGAGGTATAGCGGTTCCACCTCCACTAGTTTTGCCAGTATCGGTGCTTGGGATAGGTGCTCTTTTAGTTGTTGGAAAGCATCTTCGCACTCGACTGACCATTCGAACCGCTGGCTTCCCCGAAGGACGATGAAGAATGGGATGCACTGGTCCGTGGCCTTTGAGACAAAATGACTCAAAGAGGCTATCCTTCCAGTCAGACTTTGTACATCTTTGTGCTTCTGGGGCGAGGGCATCTCAATCAGTGCCTTGATTTTTTCCAGATTGGCTTCTATTCTCCGGAAGCTTACTATGAACCCCAGGTGCTTTCCAGATGCTACGCCGAAAGTGCATTTTTTGGGATTCAAATTCATCCCGTACCTTCGAATGATCGGGAAGGCTTCGGTCAGGTCGTCAGAATGTTCGCCAGAGGTTTTGGATATGACCAGCATGTCGTCGATGTACACCTCCATGTTTCATCCCAACTGGGCCCGGAACATTCTGTTGACTAGCCTCTGATAGGTGGCTCTGGCGTTCTTGAGTCTGAAGGGCATGACAATGTAGCAGTACACCCCCTTGTCTGTTTGGAAGCTGGTGTGTTCCTGGTCCGCTACGTGCATAGAGATCTAATTGTAACCTGAGTAGGCATCCATGAAAATCAAGATCTCATACCTGGACGTTGCATCCACCATCTGATCGATCCGAGGGAGCGGGAAGCAATCTTTAGGGCAAGCTTTGTTTAGATCCGCAAAGTCAATGCATATCCTCCAGGTCCCGTTTAGATTAGGCACCAAAACTAGGTTGGCCAGCCACACGGGATACAAAGCTTTTCGGATGAAGTTGACCGAGTATAACTTTTCGACTTCTAGCTTGAGGGTTTCCACCATTTCCGCCCCTAGGGGCCTTTGTTTTTACTGGACTGGGGTCGCACCTTTGTCGATATTCAAGGCGTGGAAAATGATATTGCAGTCGATCCCAGTCATATTCGAATGAGACCAGGCAAGGACATCCTAGTTCCCCTTTACCTGGGCGATGATTGCAGCCCGGACCTCCGCTTTCAGGTTCTTCCCGACTTGGATTACTTTGGTCAGGTTGGTGTCACTGATGCACACTTCTTCAATCTCTTCCATGGGCTCTAGGATGCAGTCCTCCCCTATACGCAGATCCAGCTCGTCCTCATCCCAAAAAAACCGTCTTGTCGGGGGAGGGGGCAGGACTGGATTGACGATTTCCTCAAGGGGCTCTTCGCGGACCATGAACACGTGTCGAGCAGATATGTGGTAACATTTCTACACAGTCTTCTGATCTCCCCGGACGGTTCCCACTCCCCAGTTATCGCAAGGGAATTTCATGCATAAGTGGTAGGATGGAGGTGATGGCCTCGAACTTGACCAATGCGGGCCGATCGAAAATGATGTTGTAAACGGTGGGGCAGTCCACCACCACGAACGTAAAAAATTTGAATGAGCTTTTCATCTTGTTCCCCAGAGTTACGGGCAACTGGATTTTTTCCATTGGGAGTATTGAGTCCCCATTGAAGCCGTAGATCTGGGTTGGGCATGAGGCTAGGTCTGCCTCGCTTAAGGCAATCACAATGAATGCAGGTTGGAACAGAATGTTGACGGAGCTTCCGTCATCCACCAGCACTCTGGACACCATCTTGTTGGCGATTTGGGCGTCAATGACCAGAGGGTCATGATGTGGGAAATGGACATTGCGGGCGTCATCTTTCATGAAGGTGATGGGGAGGTTCATCAACTTCCAGCGTTGGGCCGGTGCCTGGACTAAGGCGCATACCTCTTGGTCATGGTCAAGCTCGCCGAGGTAACACTTCTGATCATTTCGGGACAATCCTCCCAGATGGGGCCCGCCCGAGATGGTGGCTACGTGACCATCTACTCACGGGGGCGCGGTCCCAGTCGGGTAAGGCATTCCGAGTCCGGGCGCCTGCACGGCAGGGGCACCTTGAGGGGCCTGTGGTCCCAGACCCTTTGAGTATCCTCCCTGGGGAGGTAGGTACGCTCCAGGCGCGCCCGGGATCGTGGATTTCTCGGGGACTACTCACAATCCCAGAACTCCCACGGGCATCCTGACCCTTTGGTGGAGGTGTCCTAGTTTGATCAGATTTTCTATCTCGTCCTTGAGCTGTCAGCATTCTTTGGTTGTGTGGCCCACCTCCTTATGGTAAGCGCACTACTTGCTAGTATCCCTCAGATTCCTTCCTCCTTTGAACATGGGGGCTGGTTTCTGGAAATGGACCGCCCTTTCATTGGCCAAGTAGATGTTCTCCCTGGTATTCGCAAGGTTGGTGTACTCTGAATATTGGGGCTCGTAGCCCTTCTTGCCCTTCTTAGATGACTCGGCCCAATTTTGTCCCTTCCAGGACCTCTTTCCCTGGGAGGGATTCACACTCGCTTTGGTTCCCCCAACCTGGGACGGATGGGCTCCGACGGGAGCAGCGCTGTACCCGACTGGCGCGGTTCCGTACCCAGAATAAGGGGTAGACTGGGCCTGGGTGTACCCTGAAGGGGCATGACCATATACCGCGGGTGTAGCAAAGGTCATTCCTGGCACGGCTGCCAATCCCAACGCAATTGGGGGAGTGGCATACTGCTGGACCGGATACTGCACCCCGTATCCCGGAAATGTTTGGGCACTTGGCTAAGGTGCCGACTGTCATCCGAATGCTTGGATTTGGGCCTCCTCCCAGTTAATGAAGCCTTGGGCCCTTCTTATGAACTCCTCGAGGGTAGCCGCCTTGCTACGCTGCATGTCGTCCCAGAGGGGAGATCCGACCTGAATCCCGAATTGCAGGGCCACCAGGCGTTGCCCATCATCCACCTTAGTTTTGGAGGCTTCTTCGGTGAAGCGCTGGATGTAGGCCCTCAACGTCTCTTCAGGGAGTTGCTTGATGTTGGCGAAGATACTGATCTGCATGTCCATCCTCATGGCAGCCACGAACTGTTTGTGGAAAGTCGACTGCAATCCGGACCAGGATTGGATGGATCTTGGATTAAGCCTCTTCTACCATTCTTCAACAGGTTCGCCTAGAGTAATCGAGAAACAGAGGCACTTGCCGTTGTCGCAGACGTGGGCTACGGTCATCAAACGATTATAGCGCGACAGATGGTCTCTGGGGTCGGTGTTCCTAGTATAGGCGGGCAGGCTCAACATTTTGAATCCTTTGGGGAGCACCACATCCAAGATGTGCTTGGCACATGGTTCCTTTTCTTCCTTGTCATAATCAATGTCTGCTCCCTCCTGCTTGCGGACCAGGCGATCTGTGACTTTCTTTAAGGCGGCCAGCTGTTCCATGAATTGTTTGGCCGTACCATCCTCCAGGGGAACTCTCTCGTTCCTTCTGTCGTTGAGATTATTTCTCAAATCGCCATCTCTGGGGTAGATCTTTTCTTTGCGGGCCTGCTCCTTTCGAGCATTCAGCCCATCGTGTAGGTCTAACCGAGACGTATCATCCCCGAAACTGGGGGCGTTTGGCTCGTCATTCTGCTGGCGCTCCTGGTGGCACTGGTTCATGGAAGCGCTTGGGTGGAAAGACCGATCCCGTCTAGTCCACCCTGGGGTGGGCCAGGGCTGGTACCCTGTGGGCGCGTCCCTCGCGGATTGATTGGGCGGCCCTGTCCTGGGACGGGGCGCACCTTCTCTTTCCTAGGGAGCGGCCGGGGACGGGTCCCGGTCTTCTGGACAGGAGGGACTTCCCTCTGGGGGTTTTCTTTGGCCTTCCCTTTCTCCCGGGCCGGGTTAACCGGGACCTGTCCAGGATCTTGTTCCGGAGTGGGAATCGGCCTCGCCTCTTCGAGCGCCCATTCCTAGCCTGCGGAGTGGGCGGCAGCCTTCCTGGAGGCGGAACGACTGGAGGATTAGCGTTAAGCCTTGGGCGGCTATGAAAGCTTGCAGGGCTTGGAGGGACTCTTGCATTCGTTGAGTGGCTTCCTTTTGTTCGGCATTCCTGGCCTCTTGGTCCAGGACCTACTGTCTCAGTTTAGTCACCTCTGAGTCCTCCTGGTTGGGGTCTACTTCTTTAGGGATCTCGGGATCCTCAGCTTCGAGATTGTGGTATTCCTCCTCCTCCTCATAGTAATCTTCCTCATATTCTACCTCGCCTTCGTAGTTCTGCGACTCGTCAGGCTGGGACACCTGATAAGGTGTGTCTTCTGATTGGCCCTGAGGAAGAGGTTGTCTGGGCAGTGGCTCTCCATTGCCTTGTTCTTGATTAGTAGGGTCGAAAGTGGTGTGTCTTGTGTTCACCATTGCTGCTAATGTTCAAGATCAACTCTAGCTTTCTCAAACTCTCAATGAAAGCACCAAAATGTTTACCGAGTTTTTTGAAAACCTTAATAATAGAAGATTAGAGAGCTTAGAAGAAATGATTTGAGGAGTAAAGACAAGGCTTTTACATGGTTGGGGCGTTAATTTGCCTTAGTCCACGAGACAGTTGTATTAGAGCTTAGAGAACCTTTGACAATGGAGTTTTTGTTTACAAGTTTGAGCAGAGTGAGTGCTTATAATCAAAATCCAGATCCCCTCCCTAGTGCACCACTATTTGTATTTATAGGCACAAGAGTGCACTGGGCTTGGGCCGGGCTGACCCGGGCCCAATAAGGGCGTAAATACCATTAGCTTCTCTGATGGGAGCCCAATACAAAGGATTAAAATAATAAGTGTACAATAAGCTAAGCCCATTGGGCCAAACCAAATAATATCTTATTCTAAGGCATGAGACAAACTGGAGTTTCAGTTTGGGTTCTCTGGGCTACGAGGAAGATTTGGGGGACAAGATTGGTCAAAGTTGTGGTGGCGCAGTTTTGAACCAATGGCGTGCAATCTCGAGGTAGCCTCTTCTGCAAGATTAAGCGTGGGGACAACCCCCACGCTTCATGGGACGATGTCGGTATCTTGGGCACTTTATCCCGCCAACCTCGGACAACTGACCCGGGTTTGTTTACCTGTGTCCCCCTCCGTGCACCAAGGTCCCAGACCATTTACCAGGATCCTGGACCATTTACTAGGATCCCAAACCGTTTACCAGGATCTAGGTGTATCCATAGTGATCCCGGCTCCCATCTTGGTTTTGCGAGCCGCAACCTTATCTGTCGTGCCTCGGGACGTGGGGGGGGGGGGGCGGCATTCCCGGGACCATACCACCTACTCCCGGATGATCTTTGGGCCTTTCCCAGGACTGGGCTGCCAACATCCATTTTCCTCTCGCCAAATGGGCCTGATCTGGGCCTTAACTCCAAATCGGGCGGCCCACAGGCTTAGAGTGTGGACCCGGACACCCGGGAAGAAACGGGGATAACAATTGTTATCCAAAAAATAGGCACGTGTGACGTGGCAGGCGTTTTTAAACATATGGCTGACACCTGGCAGAGTTCTGTTCGACCATCGACCAGTATGATCATCCTGGTGAAGCAGTTGAGTTTTCCTTACGACCAGCATGGTCGTACACTCCGCATATTTCAAGATGATCCTGGGGAAATCATAATCAATTCCGAGATTATCTCCGATGATTCCTGATTATCCGATTAATTAGGAGAAAATATCTGTAACAAATTCATGTAATCTTCGTTGAGCCTATAAATAGAGAAAGATAGCTCAAGGAATGGACTTTTGGCTTTTGGTTAATTGAAGTTATACACTTACGAGAGAATTAGAGCTATTGTATTACGATTATATTGTTTATCCCTCTCAGGTTTATGAAACTCAGAGAACCCTAGTTTTTTGATCACTCCTTTGAGATCTCATATCAATAATAGCTTAAGTGGACGTAGGTCATTACCAGTTGCTGGGGCCGAACCACTATAATTTATTGTGTTCTTTACTATTTTTGTCATTATATCCATTCCAACACATCCATCCACATCAAGCATTTTGACTCCGTGTTAGTTGACCAAAATGAGGGTTAACATTCTGGTGCTTTCATTGAGAGCTTGATACGAAATTGTTGAAACAGTAATGGCGAAAACAACAAAGAAGACTGGGCAGGCAGCTGGCGCTGCACCATCTCAACCTCCTCCTCCTCCAAACATAGCTGAAAATGAGCCACATTTGGAATTTGATGAGGAGGAACTGGATTCCGAGACACTGAGAAATACCCTGGGGGTATTGCAAGATGAACTGGCCAATCTGAGGGCCAGCCAAGAAAGTGCTGCGGAGATTATGGCGCAGCAGCAACAAGAGATAGAGCGACAGCGCCAAGAGCTAAGTGAAAGACAGGCAGAGATGGACCGTCGTTAGAGGGAGGCCATGGCAGCCCTTGAAGCAGCCCTGCAGTTGGCTAGGAATTAGGCTGCACCTTCCTCACAGCCTGATCTACCCGCACATGGGCCACCCCAAAGGGGTCCTAATCCTAGCCCTCCAATCCAACCGTCGAGCCCCCAAAGGCCTGAGCAGCCACCAATGCCTAAGGATGATGTCCCACCAAGGGATCCTGAAGGGCAGCCTCCATCCTAGGCTGGTCGAGACAATCCCCCATAGCCAAGGCAGAATAGGGTCGGGCAGCAGCCCCGCAGTCCTAGACGCCATAGGGGTGAAGAGCCGAACCCACCGAGCAGGGGGCAACGTCCTTCTGGCAACAGAAGGAACTCAGAGATAAGCTCTGCGGTCTGGGGCCCCCCACGACATGATAATTCATGGGGACCTATCGACCAACGCAGGCCACCCTCTAACGCTCGGGATGTTCCAGCCCGAGGAGGCAACTGAGGGGACAGTCAGTCCCACCATAGCCAATCAAGGTTCAGAGATGGCCATGGTTATAATGAGGCTGACTCAGGCAGAGGAAATGATGGTCGGAGAAATGAAGAAAGAGGTGGGGGAAGAAGCCCACCACCTAGGGAAGACCAACCAGAGAGACGTAAAGCTGGGGGGTAGCCCAGACAAAATAGCGTCTTTAACTGGCTCGGAGCAAGCGAGCAATGAAAAAGAGATGAAGACTTAAGAGATGTACTCAACGACCGCTGGGAACGACACGATGAGTACATTCCCCCTACAGCAGAGGCCCCAACGATTCCTGATGCCGTGCAAGCCTAAATAGATGCCCTGAACCAGGCAGTACAACAGCTGGTCGAGGGAAGGATGTCTCATATTGAGTACGACAGGAGAAGGGGCACTCCTTTCGTTCAAAGGATAGCTGTGGAAGAAACTCCCAGCAAGTTTAAGATGCCCACGCTTCCAAACTTTGACGGGTATAGTGACCCAGTATCTCATGTCAACAAGTTTGAGATACAGATGGACATTCAGAAAGTGTCCGAAGATGCTCGGTGCAGGATCTTTCCTGCAACACTTTCTGATGCTGCACAGGAGTGGTTTTTCAAATTCCCTTTGCAAGTATTATTTCTTGGGAGATGTTCATAAAGGAATTTTACGGACAATTCTATGCCGGTCGTGTACACCTAATTGAGGCGAATCAGCTGGTGGAGATACTCCAGCAAGAAGGAGAGCCACTGAAGGATTACGTCCAGCGCTTTATGCGAGCAGCAGCTGGAGCCAAAACAATGGGAGATGAGGGAAAGATGATGGCCCTAACTGCAGGAGTTAGGCGTCGTACGCCTTTGTGGAGTAGCCTCAGAAAGCATGGAGTTAAGACTACTCAAGAATTCTTAGATCGAGCTGATCGGTAGATCAAGCTCGAGGATGCCATCGCCAGCGAAGGAAAGCCCCCAGGCAAAGATAAGGGGACTGCCGAACCTGCCAAAGCCGCCAATGGGTAAAAGCCCAATGGCAACGGCAACGACAATGGCAAGAATGGGGGGAAGCGATCTCATAATGAACCTTCCACCTCTGAAAAATACGCGCTAAGGGCAATCGTTATGAACTGCAGTTCACTAACTACACTGCCCTTGTTGAGTCTCGAGGAGAGGTGTATCAGGCCACAAGTTCTAGTGTGCGTTACAAAAGACCCGCTCCCATTCGAAAGGATATTTCGAAGAGAGACACTACCAAGTTCTGTCGTTATCATAACGACTACGGACACGATACAAACGAGTGCAACCAGCTAAAGGATGAAATCGAGTTCCTTATCAGACAAGGACACTTGAGAAGATACGTACGGGCCTCAGGAACTTTCCAACGAGAGGCTCCAGGTGGCAACGAGCAGGCGCCCGCACGCCAACGCTCCCCACCTTTGCAGCCTGACCCCATAGCTGGCACTTTACTCACCATCTGTGGAGGCCCGCACCTTGCGGGAAGCAGTGGAAAGGCAAGGGAACGATATGCTCGGGCCCTACGCCACGACCAGGACATCAAGATGATGACTGTGGAGGACCGGGCATCAAAGAAGGCTCGATCAGAGGACGGTGAAATAACCTTCTCTGATAGCGACGCCCAGCATGTCCGGTTCCCACATTCCGATCCGCTGGTCGTGGATGTTCAAATTGCCAACATGATGGTGAAGAGAGTGCTAGTCGATACAGGAAGTTCAGTAAACATCCTGTACAAGTCTTCGCTGGAACGCATGAAGTTGTCCGTCAAGGACTTGGGGCCCTGCAGCCAAACAATTTACGACTTCTCTTGTGAGGGACTCGCCCCAACGGGGTTAATCAGACTTCCGGTACAGCAGGTACAATGCCTACTACCAGGAAATTACTCGCTACTTTCATAGTAGTCGATTGTCCTTCGACGTACAATGCTGTAATCGAAAGGCCCATATTGGTTGACCTTCGGGCCGTCACCTCAGTATGGCACTTAGCCATGAAATTCCCGACAGACGCAGGGGTAGGACGCATGTTGGGAAATCAGAGGGAAGCAAGGGAGTGCTACAATGCCTCGATCACGAAGGCAAAGAAGGGAACGTCGAAGAGCACTCCCCCAGAGAGGTTGCAGATGGACATTGATACACAAGCCCAATCTGGTGATGGAGTCACAAAATAGGGTGTTGCCCAAAGTGAGGATAGAGATTTAGATCCTCGCTTTGGGGATTTTGAGGAAGATGTTGGACCCGTCGAGGACCTTGAAGAGGTCCAACTTGACGAAAAAAGATCCGACCAGAGTTGTAAAGGTCGGTAAAAATTTAGAAGCAACAACGAAACACGCACTGGTGGAATTTTTGAGAAAGAACCAGGAAGTTTTTGCCTGGTCACATAAAGACATGGCTGGGATAGATCCTACAGTCATTAGCCATGTCCTGAATGTTGACAAAAGTTTTCCACCCGTGCAACAGAAAAGAAGGCTGTTCGATAAGGACAGATCGAAAGCCTTAAAAGAGAAAGTTGAAAGACTGAAGGAGAATGGGTTCATCAGGGTGGCGTTTTATCCATCATGGGTCTCTAATCCAGTACTGGTTCCCAAGCCTAACGACAAATGGCGAACCTGTGTGGATTTCACAAACCTTAATAAAGCCTGCCCAAAAGACTACTTCCCGCTCCCAAGGATCGACCAACTAGTCGATGCAACTGCAGGACATGAGATCCTCTCTTTCTTGGATGCATACTCAGGATACAATCAAATCAGTATGCATCCCCCTGACGAGGATCACACTAGCTTTCGGACCGATACAGGGTTATATTGTTATAAAGTAATGCCCTTCGGAGTGAAAAATGCTGGTGCGACTTACCAGTGATTGGTTAACCACATGTTTAAGGAGTTGATCGGAGTAAACATGGAGGTGTACGTGGACGACATGCTGGTAAAGTCAAAGAAGGCAGAAGGACATGTGAAGAATTTACAGGAGTGTTTCAATGTTTTGAAAAAATATCAGATGAAGCTAAATCCTCTTAAATGTTCCTTCGGAGTAGGATCAGGGAAATTTTTGGGGTTCATTGTCAATTCAAGAGGAATCGAGGCCAACCCCAAAAAGATCAAAGCCGTCATCGACATGAAATCGCCGGTGAATCAAGGATGTGCAAAGTTTAACTGGAAGGATTGCCGCACTCAGTAGATTTATTTCAAAGTTGACGGATAAATGCGTCCCTTTCTTTAATCTACTTAGAGGAAACAAGAAGTTCGAGTGGACTGGAGACTGCGAACAGGCTTTCCAAGCCTTAAAAGCCTACATGACACAGCTTCCTGTTTTATCAAAGCCTATAGATGGAGAAACTTTGTTAATTTACCTGGCGATCACCGAATATGCTGCTAGTGCGGTGCTAGTTCGAGAAGAAGAAGGCGTACAAAAGGAAGTTTATTATGTTAGCAAGAGGTTAATCGGGGCCGAATTGAGGTATCCTCCCATCGAAAGATTAGCTTGTTGCTTAATTTTGGCCTCAAGGAAGTTACGTCTTTACTTCCAAGCCCATCCCATCACAGTCTTAACTGACCAGCCCCTTTGACAAGTTCTACAAAAATCGGAGGCGGCTGGGCATTTGTTAAAATGGGCAGTCAAACTCGGGCAATTCGATATCACATATTCACTGCGAGCAGCAGTAAAAGGACAAGTCTTGGCTGATCTTATCGCCGAATTCACTGAGCTCCCAGACAACGAGCAGTGCGAAAAACCTAGTGCGCCTGAGCTCCAAGTTGAAGCTCCTTCTTGGAAGTTATTCACGGATGGACCGTCTAACGAATCTCACGCAGGAGCAGGAGTGATATTGATAACGCCAGAAGGGCATCGATTTCACTGCGCTATTAGGTTTGATTTCACCGCGTCAAACAATGAAGCCGAGTATGAAGCACTCCTCACTGGGCTAAGGTTGGCCAAAGACATGAGTATAAAAGTGCTGGATATTTACAGTGATTCACAGCTAGTAGTGAATCAGGTCTTAGGGGAGTATTAAGCACGAGGCCTAAAAATGGTGGCCTACTTGAACAAAACCAAAGATCTGTTGGCACAATTCGAGAAGTATACCCTCCAGTAAATACCTCAAGATCAGAATTAAAATGCAGATGCCTTAGCCAAACTCGCGAGTGCGAAAGATGCTGACACTTTAAATATAGTGCCAGTGGAGCGGCTACGCGAGCCGAGCATACGAGCAGACAAAACCAGTATGGAGATCCGGATAGAAGATACATGGATGGCACCGTACTTGGAGAATCTCACGAATGGTGCACTACCAGTAGATAGAAACAAAGCAAGGACTCTGCAAAGACAGGCTGCTAGGTACATATTGGTCGATGGTATTCTATATCGAAGAGGATACTCCATGCCACTGCTTAGATGTATTACACCAGAAAAAGGCTAAAGAGCTGATGAGGGAAGTACATGAAGGCTTCTGTGGGGATCACGCTGGGGGGCAGAGACTATTGAAAAAGATTCTGAGGCAGGGTTATTTCTGGCCGACTATGAACGAAGACTCAATGGAGTTTGTGCGAAAATGTGATAAGTGTCAGAGGTTTTCCAAGATCCCACGCACAGCTCCCAATGAGTTGAAGCAGATGCAAAGTCCATGGCCCTTCGCAGTATGGGGTATGGATTTAATTGGATCCTTGCCAACGGGAAAAGGTGGAGTAAAATACGCGGTTGTAGCAGTCGACTACTTCACCAAATGGGCCAAAGCTGAGCCACTCGCTACCATAACGACAAAGAAAGTTCTTGACTTCGTCATCAAGAGCATTGTTTGTCGATATGGATTGCGCGGAAGATTGTCTCAAACAATGGCACCCAGTTTGACAGCGACCTATTCATAGACTTCTGTGAAAGGCATGGAATCTTCAAGAGATTTTCTTCAATCGCACATCCACAAGAAAATGGGCAAGTCGAAGCAGTGAATAAAACTCTTAAGGATACCCTGAAGAAAAGGCTCGAAGAAGCTAAAGGAGCATGGCCAGAACAGCTGTCCGAAGTACTCTGGTCGTATAGAACTTCTCATCAAACATCAACAGGTCATACCCCGTTTTCCTTAGCATACGGGTATGAGGCCATGTTGCCAGTCGAGTTAGATCCGCCCTCACATCGAAGAATCACGTACGACCAAGTCTAGAATAGCCAACTGTTGATGGAGTCCCTAGACTCACTTGAGGAGAAACGAGAAAAAGCCCAACTCCGAGTAGCTGCGTACCAGCAAAAAGTTGCCCGGTATTTTAACTCAAAAGTAAAAGAAAGAAAGTTCAACGTCGGAGACCTAGTACTTCGACGAGTTTTCTTAAACACCTGCGACCTAGCTGCTGGAGTACTAGGACCAAACTTGGAAGGACCTTACCAGATTGAAGAAGTTCTTCATCCGGGTACATACAAACTTGCACGCTTAAATGGAGATCTCGTTCCGCGCTATTGGAACGGAGAACACCTGCGCAAGTATTATCAATAAACAGTCCTTCTTAAAGGACTGGCTTGTATTAATTTTTACTTTTTACAAGTTTTGAAAATGGGTTAGTCATGTTATATGGCTAATCGCTTATAAGTGTAAGATCTTTTTAAAAGATCACTCGTAAAGACATGTTTAGTCCATTTTAATACGAGAATTATAAGGGACTGTGCGCAGCCAGTCATTCTTGCCAACCTTTGTAAATTTTTTACAAGTATTTGTTCATTACTTGTGTTGTTTTGCTGTATTATAAGTGTTGCATTTTTACCGAGCAGTAATGTTCGCACAGGTCGTGGTCAAGGCAAGTGACCAAGGACCTAAAGCTCCTCAGTCACTTGGGGGGCATATAAGGTACATCGATAGCAAAGCATACCAAGAGGTATGTAAACACATGAACAACATAAGTGAAAGCATGCTACGGTGCTTAGAGTATTTTTCAAAATTTATATTTTGTTAAAACAAGCAAAAGTACTATGTTAAGTTCGGTCATGCGAACAGATGTTATAATAAGCAGAAATATTATAATATCAAAGGGAATTCTTTTACACTGCAAGCAATACTGCTTGGATGTAATTGTTCAAAAGTAAAAGTAAAATATGCTGACCATGCAGCAAAATTAAAAAGAAATCAGTCTTTACATCATGACCCGTAGGTCGTGTAATTAAATAAAAACAAAAGAAAAAACTTTATGGAGCTTGAGGAGCAGGAGGATCCTGTGAAGCATTCTGTTCGACCACGTCTCCTGTAGCCTCTCCTCCCTCCACTTCGGCGGCCGGCAGAATGTTTGGGGAAGCAGGGACCCTAGCTCTCTCTTCAGCAGTCAACCGAGCACTGCAGCGGGCTAGCTCGGCCTTCCTAGCGTCCTCTGGAAGGTAACTGAAATCGGTACTTTGGTTGTGTTTCCAAAAATCGTAGAGACACCGAAGTGTCGCATTCTTATACCTCTCCAGATCCTTGGCATTGGTAAGCATAAGCTGCTCCACCTGGCTCTGAAGGACAGCAATGGTCGTGTCCTTAGCAAGGTGCTCATCCCTAAGTTTTTTGACTTCACGCCATTGGATTTGGCTGGACTCCTGGTAGTCATCCCTCTGCTTCCTGGTAGATTCCAGAGAAGCTTGCTTCTTTGCTAGCTCTGCCACTAAGGCATCCTTCTGCTGGGTGACCACCTCCAGCTCCCCAGCATGCCTAGCCTCCGCGGCCTGAAGCTCCTCAACAACCTTTGCCCTAGATTGCTCGATACTCGCACCTGCGTGGGTACGAGCAACGGTCATTGTCAGCATGGCCTGCAATCAGATGATAAGAGTTAGGCTATCTCACAAGAAGAAAATTCAAAACCATAATCACAAAAAGAGAAAGAGTGCTTACACTGGCCACTTCATTAAGAGCCCTGTTGAGGATATGATCGACACCCATATTTTCAGCCTCAGCCATTGCCTCCCTACAAGGGTCATGCTTCAGGATATGAGCGAGGCGATCCTTAGCTGATCGCAGGGAGTGGCTCGAGAGTTTGGCCCCAGGAAGTTCGGCTTGCTGGGCCTGTTCTTTTGGAGCTGTGGGCGAAGGATTCGTGGCAGCAGGCGGGGCCTCCTTCTCAGCAGGAGCAGATGGTTGAGCAGAAGGTTGGCCAGAGGGCCCATCCTTTGGAGGATCAACTGCTCAACTCTTCTTGGCCGAGGGTGCTTGGCTAGACTCGCCATCTTGTCTCTTGGCCGATTTCCTCTGTCGGACCAGGGGAACCTCCTCCTCCTGAGTCTTATACAAGTCGAAAACGTTGGGGGAGGCCATTTCTGCAGAAAAAGATAAACATGCAGATAGTAAGAGAAAAATAGATGGCAAATTATGGCACATCAGAAAAGAAGTAAGGAAAATCACAAAGTCCAATACCCGAGCTACTACTACTTGTCACTACACTACTGACTCTACTAGTCATACACTCACTCTCTGGCACGAAGAAGTCTAGTCCTAGATTTGGAGTATTCATAAAATTGCCGTCCCCATCAAATAAGTGATAGGGAATTGGCAAGCTATTTAAAAGCGAAATAACAGTACCGTTTTCGTCTGAAGACTCATCCAAGTCTACGACAGTCTCTGCTGCCTTTTGTTTCCCCTTCCCTTGGGGGGCAGAAGGCCTTTTTGCTGAGGGGGCACCAGTCAGCTCCCTGATCATAACCCCAGTCGGTCTCCTTCGAGGAGGGGATGCTGGGGGATGCTGCTCGGGATGCCCCTCGGCAGCGGCGTCTGCCACCGTGGGTTCCCTCATTTCCTAATGAGGGGTCAGGAGGCCAGACAGCCTCAAGTTTTCATCAGTGACCAGAGACTTAACGCTTTTTTCAGTGTCAGTCATCCTGGCCAGTGCGTTGGACCTCAACACCATGTCTGGTGTTGGGTTTTGGCGTAGCCATGGTCCTGAAAGACACAAGATACTTTAGAGAAGTACAAAGAAATTTGCTAAGTAAAAGTAGCGACCAGTGGAAAAGGACATTTACCTCCTTGAGCGAAGGCCAAGTTGTTCGTAGTCATGTCGGGCGTGAGGAAATACTCTTGGCTGTATTTCCCCACATTGGAGATGTGGGTGGTGTCACTCAGGAATGTCCAGTTTGTTTCCTGGTGACAAAAATGAAAAAAGTCCGTCCCGGACTGTTGAGGGTTGGACTTAAGGTCAAAAAGGAAGTTGACCTCGTGAGGAGTAGGCTCTGGCCATTTTTTAAGTTTGTAAAGGATATAGAGTGCAGTAAGCATTCTATATCCATTTGGAGTAATTTGAAAGGGGGCAACACCGAAGTAGTTTGCCACCCCCTGATAGAATGGATGTAGAGGAAGGGTAGCCCCCGCCTCTATGTGGTACCTAGGCCAGGCACTGTAGACGCCCCAGGCAAGTTAGCCCTCTGGTCAGCAGCAGGGATCTTGAGATTGACCCTAGTGAGAGGATACTTCCTAAGATAATTAGCAAGCGTCCTAGAGGTCACCTGGCTAAGGGGAGAAAGATACCACTCGACATCAGGAAGGTTTAAATGCCGAGGGCGAGCCCTGACCTAAATGCGAGGGTCCAGGGCAATGTTTTCTCGACCGCTGGTCGAGGGAACCCTAGCCTGCGAATCAGGCTGGGTAGGAGGATTTGGATTGTTTTCAAGATTTGGTTTCTTTTTGCCAAGAGATTTAGAACGGGCCATTTCAGGTGGTGATGGTTGAGGTCTGGAAGAAGAGAGTCTTGAGAATGGAATCTCGTGAACACGCTGAGCCGGCTGTTCTTCACCTTCAAGCAGTTGCGCAAGAAGATCGTCTTCGTTTGGCTACTCACCTCCCCACAAATCTGGCATTAAAATCTGCGAACAGAAAAATGGGGAGGTGAGGATGGAGAGTCTAGAAAGTTTGTTAGAATAACGCTGGTCGTGTATAAAAGTCAAACTTTTATACAACAGCGTTCTAACAAAAAACTAATTTTTTCACACGAACAATTTGAAAAACAGATCAAAAAGTGAAAGCAAAAAGTTTTTTGAAAAAGCTTTTTCAACTCCTTTAAGGGTGGGAAAAACTGAGTTTTTCAACTAGCATAAAAATCGAATTTTTACTTCGGTTTTATGTCCTAAATTTATGATCTCGACTATCAAACTAACTCGTAACTCTTGGATGGCAAAGAAACATCATCCTATCTAGCATCACCCGAAAAATCCCCTACTTTCATGCATCTCAACCCAAGAACATAGACAACGACAGAATCTAAAAGATAACTCACAGCGACATGCATAGCGAAAATAAAGAGCAGAAAGGTTTTGAAACTTACCAAAGAAAAGATTGTGGAAGTTTGAAGGATTTTCGAAGCGTAGACGAACGGACGACTGGTTCTCGAAACGCCGAAAGATGATCTTCAGACAGAATGAAGGTTCTGATTTAGGGTTTCTTGAAAGAGAAATAGCTTGCGTAAAAAGAAAAAGAAGGCTCTGAGAAGGCTATATATATTTTGTCTGTGGCATGAAAGAAGAAGTAATCATCAATTTCCTCTTTTCGAAGCTTGGGGAAGGGTGATAGCCGTCAATAGGTTACTTGGGAACCGAGAAGCCGTGATTAGACAGGGGTAGGTTACTTTTCCCAAGAATGCACGAACTACTCTGACAAATCTGGTGGGGTAATCGAAGAGTCGTTTTCCTTAAAGTTTATTTATTGTTGGTCGTAATATATAAACTTGGGGGGCAAATGTTATCCAAAAAATAGGCACGTGTGACGTGGCAGGCGTTTTTAAACACGTGGCTGACACCTAGCAGAGTTCTGTTCGACCATCGACCAGTAAGATCCTCCTGGCAAAGCAGTTGAGTTTTCCTTACGACCAGCATGGTCGTACACTCCGCATATTTCAAGATGATCTTGGGGAAATCATAATCAATTCCGAGATTATCTCCGATGATTCCTGATTATCTGATTAATTAGGAGAGAATATCTGTAACAAATTCATGTAATCTTCCTTGAGCCTATAAATAGAGAAAGATAGCTCAAGGAAGGGACTTTTGGCTTTTGGTTAATTGAAGTTATACACTTACGAGAGAATTAGAGCTATTGTATTACGATTATATTGTTTATCCCTCTCAGGTTTATGAAACTCAGAGAACCCTAGTTCTTTGATAACTCCTTTGAGATCTCACATCAATAATAGCTTAAGTGGACGTAGGTCAATAATAGTTCCTGGGGCCGAACCACTATAATTTATTGTGTTCTTTACTGTTTTTCTCATTATATCCATTCCAACACATCTATCCACATCAAGGGTTTTGACTCCGTGTCAGTTGACCAAAACGAGGGTCAACAACAATTATTATTATTATTATTATTAATGGTGTAATATACAACCTATATATATTATGTGATAATAAGAAAAAAATGAGTGATTCAGAAAATTGTCAGATAATAAAAATTCTTCATTTTCTTTTCTTATTATTCCAACCTTTCTCAAGCCATAATCCGAGTACTCAAGTGTTGAGATAAACTTATGATTTCTAAATTACAAACCTTTATTCTCTATGTGCCCACCCACATCTTGAGGTGTAAAGAACACTCTGGAAGATTGTGGTCTGAGTACCCAAAGGATTGGATATGAAGATCATTATTTATATGAAAAGACTCAAGGACACTTGATAGGCTTCAATAGGTAAATATTTGTGTCCTTAAATATTTGTATACATGTGCATGTAATATATAGTTGTGAGTATATATGTATATGTATTCGTGTATATATATGTTGCATGATTAATAATATTGTATATTTATGGTTCCTACATATTCTTGAACGTATAAACTTTTCATATGAGCAGTGGGAAATTTTGTAGTTGTCTATCAACGGGCCCACTGTGCAATTTCCCTGCACACTCTGGATGTTTTTCCAACAAAGCTAGCTACAGATGTAACGCCCTACTTCCTTAGAGCCGTTACTAAGTGAGTTAAAAACATGCCATTAGCTCGCTAATTGAGGTTTTAGGTTACAAGTGTAGCTAAACAATAATAAAAGTCGTTTAAAGACATTTAATATAAAAATGTTATCATTCATTGAAAACGTAAAGAGTTATACATTTGGGATCCCAAAATACTGTTTAAAAAATACTTTACATCTCAAAATACAATTAAGGTCAACTTAGGTGAAAAATCTACCAATACATTACATCTTCCCAAAATAACCCTGGCCGTGGCGGCCAGGCAAGCTGAACATGTACCCGTCGCTCCATGCTCTACGTACTCAGGGTTGGTCGACCTTTCCTTTGCCCTTACCTGCACCATAGAGCACCCGTGAGCTGAAGCCTAGCAAGAAAACTCAACACAAAACATATAACATATATATGACAATTCACAATATATAACAAAAAACCAATGAGCTAAACATATAGCGGCCAACACTGTCCCAGGCGCTTACCAGGCCCTGGGTTTGTAGTCTCCACCAAGAGGGTAACTCCAACACCCTAGGAGGGTCTCGCCCTAATGGCCTGCACTCAGCGTGCTCAACGCAGAATCCCAGCCCCTTGTCATACTTGGCTTCCTGCCATTCTCGTCCTTTGCCGTTCCCGACCTTCGCTGTTCCCTCACATATATGAATCACATAGCACAATATCAACAGATGATTAAACACATACTAAATATAAGCATTAGGGCCACACCCTGCAATACAAAAAATAGGGCCACACCCTACTCTATGGGTATAACCGTTTCCTTCCTTGTGTCCCGAGCTATCTGAGCACCGTAATCCCGAGCGCAGTCCTCTAACCCGAGCCTTGTTGAAAACCTAGTCACAACATATTCATAATAACCATCCATAAAGTTCTAAAAAAATAAATAACTTCGAAATATAAATCTAGCCTTCGGGATCTTGGATTCTACCAATCCGGGTAGTAAAATCCTTCTCGAGCCTTAACGTTTGAGTTCCCGAGCTAAAAACTTTCAAACAACCATTATTTTGCATTTGAATCGCGGCCCATCCCCTTAAGGGCCGTGGTGCATTCAAGTTAGAGGCAAAATGCCTCTTTGCTGAGGGACACGGGCTGCAGCGTGCTACACCTTTCACCACAACACGCCTAGGCAGACAAAGGATTTCCTACCTTTTCGACACACACGGTCTGCGGCTTGAGCCTCCAAACCCAGAAAATCACCATTTAATCAACATATTTCTCCGAACCTAACCCATAAATTCTCACCCCAAACGCCAATCAAAACCATAACTAAGTTTGGATTCCTTATTCACATACCCTAGATATCACAACAAATCCATAAATAATCCCATATACTTAACAAACACCCATAATTAAACTTAAAATCCATTTTCATGCAAGCCGAAGATTCTAACACAATCCAGCAAAAATTTAACAGCAAGATTCAAGTAAGGAGCTTACCTCTGCACTTAATTTAGTCCCTGAACTGATTCCCTGAGTTTTTAAGCTTCCAATCCACCAGTCCTTTAGCCTAAATCCTCAAGGTTTTCTCCAAGCCTTCAACACCACAAGAGAGAGAGATAGAGAGAGAGAGAGAATCGATGGAGAGAGAGAGAGAACTAAAAGTTGAGTATTCCTTCTGTTTTGTTTTTTTTCCTTCTAACTTCTTCTAGTGTCCTAGCAGTCAAAGGAGTCTAAGTCTATCACTTGTAAAAAGTCTAAAATGCCCCTTAAGTCTATCTAAATCCTTAAGTGCCACCAAGGAAAATTGTCATTTACCATGTCCCACTAATTCCTCGAGTGTTCCTATAAATCCCCATTTAATCCCGATATGTCCAATTCATTGCTAAATTACTACCCATTACTCAATAAATCTCAAACACGCATAACATTCCCAAAATACCCCTAGGCTCCTCCCGAGTCGGGTATTTGACCCTATTGTGACTATCTAGCTAAACTGCTCCCTAGGACTGTCTCGGATCGTGCATAAAAAATATATCACCACTCACTCGTGGTATCAATCACAATTTACACAAATATTACATTTATGCCCTCAACGGGCTAAAATTACAACTATGCCCCTAATAACCAAATGGGGCTCACATGCATATTTAATTCACCTAAACATGCATTTCTAATCACATAATCACCAAATTCACATATTAACATAATTAAATCAATTATTTCCCCCTGACATGCTAATCAAGGCCCTAAGCCTTATTAGCAAATTTGGGACGCTACAGCAGAGGACCGCATTAAGGCCATGACTTTCGAGATTGAAGCCCTCGTCAAAGAGAAGAATGCCCTGGATGAAAAGGAGGATAACATTGCTAAAAATGCTTTTTTATAAGTCTTGGCTTTGGAACTGGGGCATGAACTTGAGCTTTCCTTACGATGCCAATGTTTCCCAGGCACTCTTCGGGGAGCGCCTCCGATTCAAGACTGCCATTGCCATTGCCATGTAGTGTCTCAGAATTTTAGTAGTAGTAGCAATAACAGTAGCAGTAGCAGTAGCAGTAGCAGTAGTAGTAGTATAGTAATAGCTTGTAGTATGTTAGTTTTCGTGGATATTAGTTCAAGCCGGGACTTAGTTGGAAACTCATATAAATAGTTATGTATTTTATAAGTTTAACCTATAGTTTAGAAATATTAATTATAACATAAGGTTTGATTAATATAGCTGGTCCTAGAAATATTATTATAACCTAAGGTTTAGATAGAATTATTAAGAGCATGACACTTGTACATGCTTGTTTATTTAAGGATTTAAGTATTTTATATGAATTAATTAAATGAATCTTGAAGCTCTAGAACCTTCCAACAACTGTTAGGATCATGTTTTATTCTGTCAAAGCTGTTTAAACAAATTCAAAATGTGCTGAAAGAGTGCAAAAACATGTTTGATATATCAACGTATGTCGATATATCGCAGCTTAGGGGCCGATATATTGCCTACGAGAGATACAAAAAACATGTTGACTTCGCACGAACGAAACCATGAAGGCTCGGAGCACATGCATAGGAAATATATCGCCTAGGGTAGGGCGATATATCAACCCTTGGGTTGGTTTTTGAAACTTCATGGAATCCGAGCTAGAAACAGCCCCCAACAACTTGGAGTTGCTCTTGAATGTTTTTGACCAAGTTCTGGGCATATGTTGAAACAAAAATTCAATTCTTTTCAATTTATATTCATTTATTTATTCATTTTAAAAAGGGTTAGTTTCACTCCTTGAACTCTATAAATAGGACCTAGTACTCACCATTTCATTCATCATTCAAGCATTCTTCAAAGCCTCCAAGCTGCTAAGTTTATTCTAGAGAGAAAACATTAGGGTTTGGGATTTAAAAGCTTTTAAATCTAAGCTTTAAGAACACTTGGGAAGTAAGATAGAGTGACATTTCAATATTGAGGTGTGGATCGAAGTTCTAGTCTATCAAGGTATTCTTATCCTTAGGTTAAATCCATCATAGTTCTTTTATTTTCTTTCAGATCCTAACTTGATTTTATGACTTCTTGGTTAGTTGTCTAAATTTCTTGAAACTTAAGGTTCTTCGGTAAGTTTCTATCTTGATGGTTTAGATCTCCTTTTCATCTCCAATTCTTTAGAAACTTATGATCCTTATTGTTGATTTTAGGAGTTTTCCAATCCCGTTCTTGTCTCCAATATCCCGGTTTTCGGTAAGGAAAATAGGTTAGATTATAGGTGTTATGATATGTTTATGTGATATGTTATGTTATGTTGATATGTTATATATGTATATGAATATATGTTTTATGTTATAGTCGCTTGGGGCTTATAGTTGCTTAGATAACAAACCCCAAAATTTTTATCATTATCGTGGTTTAGAGTTATGATTTACCCTACCTCGATTTGTAGATTGAGGACCTAAATGGGTTATCATATACCACTTTTTGATCTAACCTACCTCAATTAGTAGACTGAGGACCTAGATAGTTTTATCACATGCTACGGTAATGAGTTAATGACCATTAATATTGTAGTCCTATATGATATACGTTTTTACATCATATGTTTTATGATATAGTCTTATGATTTATGATATATGTTTTTAGTAGATTTTCCTTGCTGGGCATTAGGCTCATTCCTTTTATTTTAGATGGTGCAGGAAAATAAACTTGGAAGGCGGGATGGATTCGTGGCAGCTTGGCATGTGTATTGGGGATGGACTGCTGGAAGATCGAGGATGAAGTTATTTCAAGTCTTTTAATTTATGTTCTTATGTATTTTCGCACTTAGTTTTTAAACAATTAATTGAAGATTATATTTATGTTTAAGTTTTTACATAAATAATAATGGGATCCCATACCATATTTTTTATTTCGTACCATATTTTGAATTTTTAATAAATTTCTATTATTTCTTGAATGTATTCCAAAATAGTAGTTATTTTTAGTAGTTTTTAATGGCCCGAGGTCTAGAATTAGTCGGGTCGTTATAGTTGGTATCAAAGCCCACAGTTCATATGCATGAAGTTCTCCTTGATACACACACACAAGCTTCAGATCTAACTGCCAATGTAAGTGTTTATGTTATGATTAGTATGTTTATGTTTATAGAACATTTAATCATTATGTTTTCAGTTAAGAATGCATCGAGCTTTGACCTATCAAGATATTCGAGCCATTAAGGCATTGAAAATGATTAGAGAGCCAAACAATAGAATAGGAGTGCTAGAAAGAATCACTCAAAGATTGATCTTGTTTCACAAAGAGATAGTTCACCTTCAAATCAATAGGCAAATTATGATGAGAGCCATAGAACAATGTGTCCTAGTAATTAGGCTTTTTAAAGATTTTCCTTCTGTAATTTCAACATTAGAAGAATTATGGGAGACTATAGATGATGAAGATGATTTACCGATAGCCATGAGATATTATTTCCTTATACTAAGGTTCACCTCTAAGTTTGAATTTCAATTCACTGACGAACAAAAGCATAATATCTTAATGAAAATTCCCCGAGGTAGTTTTGAGGCTCATAGTAATGATGATTATCAAGAAATAGATGATGATATGTTAGATGAAGGGTCAGATGTAGAGGATCTTGATTTTTAGATTTACCCTAGTTATTTTTAGTTTAGTTTATTTATTTATTTTTATTGAATTTATGATTGTACTTAGTGAAATTCTTTTTCCATATGAATAAAGTTGTTATTTTTGAATGACATGTATGAGTTTGATTTTTTTTTACAATCATAATAAATTTGGAATAAATAAATAATCACTGAGTTCGGTGAGGGTGGATACAAATCAATGGACCGGGTTCTGTATTGAGAGTTTAGGGGTTCATAGTAGTGGGAACGATTTTACTGATCCCAGCCCTCCCTTAATATGGTTAACTTTGGAACAACGACGAGTTTTGAGCATGAGAATTAAGTCATGTAGGATGGTTGAAATAGACTTAGAAAATAATAAATATGGCTTATTTTTCTAAGCATAGAAACACACCCTAATTATAAAGAAGGCTTATATAATTTTTCATAAGAAATCATAGCTGATAGGTTCGAGTTATGTTTTCTTAGACTAAGTTTTGCCTTAGAACCTGTTAGGGTAAGTTCTAACATGTTTTTCTAAATTGTTAGAACTTTGCTGAAGATATTGCTACAGAGATCTGCACGCACGAATGACAATGCCTCCAACGCCGCCAATGAGACTAATGAAGCCCCTCCAGTTTGAAGAAGGGGAACACGTGCTACTGCTGCTGCCAACCGAAATGCACCCCCTCCGGTGGATAACACTGCTGAGATTGTCCGACGACGTCAATAAGTGGAAGAATTCCTGCAGCAACAATGACAACAGACTCAGTCGCAACCATAGACTCAGCCCCAGCCTCAGCTGCAACTGCAGCCTCAGCCAGCGGCTCAAGCACCCCAGCAAGTAGGTCCATATGGGGGATGGTCGATGGCAAACTATGCGCCTTATCCAGCTAAGTACATAGCGCCAATCTAGGAGCGTTTCCGTAAGCAGCACACTCCAAACTTTGAAGGGACAACCGACCCCTTCTAGGTGGTAAGAAGCTACTCAGAGCTGAGCAACTTTTTTGAGCTCTTCAATTTGGTCCAATGATTCCTAAAGTAAAGCATCGTTTGTTGTCGAGTCATGCATTGTTCTTCAGTGCATGGAGATTGTTGCTTTAGCTGGGAGCATGACTTCATACCCATAGGCCATGGAGAAGGGTTAATGGCTGATGGATGTCCGAGCAATGGTAAAATAACTCCATAGATCCTTGGGCAACTCTTCGAGCCAAGCACCTTTTGCCAGTTCAAGCCTTTTCTTTAAGGTGGCTATAAGCGTCTTGTTGACAACTTCCACTAATCCTTTTGCCTGTGGATGAGATACGGAGGAGAAGCTCATAATGACTCTATGCCTTTCACAAAAATCAGTGAACAGATCACTGTCAAATTGTAGGCCATTGTCGGAGACTATTATAATGTCCCAGCTAATTCTAAGACTTTGGACCATTAAAACTACTTTACATAGACACTATTCTTAAGAAAACATACATACGAAACATTCATAACTTTATTAAAAACTATAAAGTAAATGTTGAAATTCATAAATTTGGGGTATGGGATCCCATTGTTTGAAAAATAAAACATAACCTTAACTTAATTAAAGTTGTTTACAAAACCATGTGCGGAAAATACATAGAAACATAATTAAAAAGACTGAAAATAACGTCGTCCTCGAATCATTCACGTAGACCACCGAATCCATTCTTCCTCAATACACAACCCCAAGTTGCCAAGAATTCTTCCGTCGCTATAACTATTTTCCTGCATACATAAAATAAGGGAATGAGCCTAATGCCCAGCAAGGAAAATCTACTAATAACATAAAACATACACATAAACTATATCATAAACATATACTATAAACATATGTCATATACTACTACAATGGCCATTATACTACTTGGGGCTTGTAAACTAAACAAGTCATATGCTCAATAGATTGGTGGGTCTTGCTAGCCAAGCAAGTCATATGCCCATAATTTATTGGGGCTTGTTAGCTATACAAGTCATATGCCCAAGGTCTATAAACATACTATATATAATGTAACATAAGATAAAATAACATAAGATAGCATAACATAAGATAGCATAACATATCATATAAACATATAAATTCTATCTTATTTTCCTTACCAATACCGGGATTTGAGAACAAGGACGGGATTTGGAACACTCCTAAAACCAATAATAAGAAGGTGAGTATTTCTAAAAGAAAGAGATGATCAAGAAATGAACTAAACCATCAAGATGAAACTTACCGAAAAGAAACCTTAAGTTCAAAGAACTTAAATACCTAGCCAAGAATAGAAAACAACGAGTTAGGGTTTGAGTAAAGAAACTAAAAGAAACTAAAGAGACATATAGAAATGAATTAGGAATAGGAATACCTTTGGATGTACTAGAACCGAACTACACCTCGATATAGAAAAATGCACTATTATCTTACTTCCCAAGTGTTTATAAAGCTTATACCCCAACCTATGTGTTTAACACTCTATAGTAATCCTAGCAGCTTGAAGGCTCTGAACAAAGCTTGAAGAATGAGAGAAATGGTTGGGTACTAGGTCTTATTTATAGAGTTCAAGGTGTGCAAAGATCTTCTTTTAGCTTGAATAAAAATAATGAATATTAATTGAAAAATATTTGAATATTCGTTCAACAGAGGCTTAAGACTCGTTCAAAACGTTCAGAGACTTGTCAAGAGGTTAAGTGTTGAATTGAGCTCGGTTTCAAAACATTTGAAAATGTAACCATAGGGCCGATATATCGCCCATTGTAGGCGATATATCGCCTGGGCTCATATCCAGAGGGTTCGTCGAAGCGTTTGTGCGAAGTTCACGTGTTTTTTGTATTCCCCGTGTGGCGATATATCGACTCCTAGGCTGCAATATATCGACATACGTGACTATTTTAAACACGTAATTGCACATTATCAGCTTAATTTGAAATGATAAAACAAGTTTGACTGAGTAATACGAGATTCCAGTAGGTTCTGAAATGGTCTAGAGCTTCTAGAAACCTCTATTTTTGAATTGTCCACTTAAAAAATGCTTAATTCCTCAAATAAACAAGATTGTGACAAATGTCCCGCTCTTAATGGTCTTGGAAGGTTCTATAGTTTTCTAGAACTTTCTTTCTATTTAAACTATAGTTAAATCCTTAAATAAACCTGCACACGACAAGTGTCATGTTCTTATTAACTCTATCTAAACCTTATAGTATAATAAATATATTTCTAGGACCAGCAATATTAATCAAACCTTATGTTATAATTAATATTCTTAAACTATAGGTTAAACTTATAAAATCCATAACTGTTGCTATGAGTGTCAAACTAAGTCCCGGCTTGAACCAAAATCCACGAAATCTAACATACTACAAACTAATACTAACTACTACTACTATCTACCTAGCTAAGTAAATATTCTGGGACCCTACAACTATCTTCCTCAGGAGCCTGTAATGGCAAACAATGTTTTTAATGAATTCTAGAGCCTTCTTGGAGGTGATGGTAGAGAAAGGTTCGACTTTAATCCACTTCGTGAAGTAGTCGACTGCCATGATCACATATTTTACTCCTCCATTTCCCTTTGGCAGAGAACCTATTAAGTCAATGCCCTAGACTGCAAAGAGCCATGGACTTGTCATCCGAGTGAGCACATTAGGAGGAGCTCAGGGGATGTTAGCATATCGTTGGGATTTATCACATTTCTTGACATACTCCACCGAGTCACTGTTCATTGTGGGCCGGACTTACCCTTGTCGTAAAACCTTCTTGGCGAGACTTTGCCCCCTGTGTGGTCTCCATTGAAGCCTTTGTACATTTCTCAGAGGATGATTTTTGCTTCTTGCTCGGACACACAACAGAGTAGGGGTAATGAGTATTCGTGCCTGTATAGTTTTATATCCATGATTACGTACCCAGGAGCTTGATAAAGTAGTTTCCGTGCCATTTTTTTGGTCCTGCAATAGTTCAACAGAGACAAGGCACTTCATGATTAGCTCCACCTAATTGTCCTCTGGCTGCATTTCTTCCACTTACTTGGTCTTTGTGATGCTTGGAGAAGCCAAATAGTCAATTGGGACTACATTAAGCATCTCCACATCGTTAGTTGTAGCTAGCTTGGCTATAGCATCAATGTTTGAGTTCTATTCTCGTGGAACTTGTCGGATGGTGTATCTCTTCAAGCTATGTAGAATTTCTTGGGCCTTGGTCAGGTAGGCTGCCATCTTGGTGCCTCAGGCTTGATACTCTTCGAGGACTTGATTTACCACTAGTTGGGAATCGCTGTAGATTTTGAGTCCCTCAGCTTTAAGCTCTTGGGCAACTCGCAATCTGCTAGGAGTGCCTCATACTCGACCTCGTTGTTGGAGGCGTCAAATTTGAACCTAAGGGCACTGTGAATTCTATGCCCCTCTGGTGATACCAAGATTTGTAATACACTAATAATCCAAGTCCGTTGCATTGTGTGTTTAAAAATAGTGCTTAACTCGTTAAGCGAGTCATTTGGACTTAAAGGTGTAATTAAAGGATTAGGTACTAAATGTTTTGGCCAAAAGAGTACTACTACTCATTAAAATTTTCAGTATATACATGGGATTCTAGAAAAGAGTTTATAAGTGGTTATAACCGTAAACAAGGTACAAAATGGCCGACTTAAGTGGCAAAATCAACCAAAACCCTAGATCCCCAAAAGAAGTCTCGACCATGGCGACCGAGTATGCCGCATATGTACACGTCGCCCTTGAAGCTCTCCAACTTATGGCTGGTCCAGCTTTCCCTTACCCTTACCTAAACCACGAAGCCTCGTGAGCCAAGACTCAGTAAGAAAACCCAAACAAATCAAATAGATATCAAGATAAAAATTAACATGTACTGCATACTTTATAAACATAACTAGTTCACATATTTTTTCCAAATAGTATAGGACTTATGCCGAGTAGATGGATATTGCACCCCCATGATGGCCTCGCCACTACGGTGGATATCATGTTCCTGTAATGGCCCCGCCACTATGACATACATTACGCATGTAATGCCAATAAGGGTCTCATGACTGAGCGATCATGATCAGAATCAATCAGTACAAACAGTTATAACGACATAGGTTTGTATGACAGAGACATTACCTTTAATCACATTCATGAAACTGTCATACATGTGCCCTATAATTGGGGTAGATGCCCAACACTTGGTGCAATTGTTGATTTTCTTACCTCAAGTCTTGAGCAATAATGTGAGGTAACCTCGAGCACAATCCCTTCCTCCCGAGCCTATTGGTCAACCTAGTCATAACACATTGGAGAAAACCATCAAGGACTAACTTGCATCAAAGGCTTAGAAGTGACCTAGGAAAATATTGAATTTTGAGTCGAGATGCTCCATTAAAGGCTGTGGTGCTCAACTAAACAGAGAGCCCCACATCCAAAATCCATGCACGCGCACTGCGGTGCAACACGCCAAGAGTTGCGGTGCAAAGTCAGTTCGAGGCACCTCCTGCCTCGCTGAGTTCATGCGGGCCGCAGTGCCCCAAGAACAGAAATTGCAAACTCTCCAAAACCATACCAAAACAACAACCCAACCAGAATTGACCACCAAAACAACCCTAGAAACCCAAATACACAACAAACAACCATCAAAACCTCTAACACAATCCAAAACTCAGAAATCAAAGATTTCTTTGAAAATACCTAAAGATCAAAATCTTAAAAGCTTTAGGATTTGAACTTACCTCCTAGGATTTGAATTGCAACTGTGTCCCAAACTTAACAGCTCATACTCTTCAATAGCAAGCCTCCAAATTCCCCAAAAGTCACTTCTAGACTTAGAAATCTCCACAAGTCTTCAAGGTTCTTTCTTGGAACAAAGGAAGAATGAGAGAGAAAGAGAGATAGCAAGATGGAGAGAATCTGAGAGCGAAGTTTTGGCTCAGACTTGACTAAGTCTTGGGCTATACTCTTGGCAAGAGACCATAATGCCCCTACCTTCTAAATCTTTCCTTTAAGCCCCTAAGGGCAAAAATGTCATTTGACACCACAATCTTGCTAAGCCTCAAATTTCACTTAAGATTCCCAATTAACTCTTCTAATCCCCCAAATACAAATATTTTCCCCCAACTATAACTCATATTCCAATAAATTCCAGTAATTCATTAAATTACCATAATACCCCTGGCTCACCCTGAGCTGCGTATTAATCTTCGTTGTGACTTTTCTGCCAAATTGCTCACTAGAATTGCCTCCTGCCAAATATCTCAAATATATCCACATAATAATGTGGTTCCACTCATAAAGCATATATAATTACAAATATATCCTCAGTGGGTCAAAATTATGAAAATACCTTTTTTTTTAACAAAAACGAACCTATAAGCACATTTAACACACTTAAACATGCATAAGATGTCATACCATAATATAACTCATATAGTTCACATATATAATCACAATTAAATCATATTAACACATAAAAATCCAATTATGCTCTCCTGCCATACTAATCAAGGCGCTAAGCCTTATTAGCAAATTTGAGACGTTACAACTATCCCCTCCTTATAGATATTTCGCCCTCAAAATTTACCTGAACAACTCGGAATACTGATCCCGCATGTCTTATTTTAGTTCTCAGGTTGCCTCCTCGACCTTGTTGTTCCTCCATAACACTTTAACCAAAGGTATAGTCTTGTTCCTCAAGACTTTATCCTTTCTATCTAGGATCTGTACTGGATGCTCCTTATAGGACAAGTTTGTCTATAGCTCCAGATCCTCATAACTCAATACATGGGTTGCATCTGATACATACTTCTGGAGAATCGATATGTGAAACATATTGTGAAATCCTGACAATGCCGAAGGTGAAGCCAACCTGTAGGCCACCTGTCAATTCCTCTCCAGGATCTCAAAAGGTCCTACAAATCTAGAGCTCAACTTGCCTTACCTCCCAAACCTTTTCACCCCTTTCAGCAGTGAAACTTTAAGAAAGACATAGTCTCCCACTTGGAACTCCACGTCCCTACGCTTCAAATTTGAATAACTTTTATATCTACTTTGTGACGCGAGCATCCAAGATCTAATATTTTTAATGGACTTATTGGTTCTTTGAACTGCTTCAGAACCTAAGTATTTCCACTCACCCATTTCATCCCAATGAATAGGAGATCTGCATTTCCTACCATATAGCATCTCATACAGAGCCACCCCAATGGTTGCTTGATAACTGTTGTTGTTGGAAAACTCTACCAGAGAAAAGTATTTACTCTAGGACCCTTCAAATTCCAAAGCACATGCATGAAGCATGTCTTCCAGTGTTTGAATTGTCCTCTCGGAGTGACCGTCTATTTGAGAATGGTAGGTTGTACTAAATTTCAACTGTGTAGCCATAGCTTTCTGTTGACGGTGAGAACTCGTCAACTAAGTTAAGTTAGAAAAATTGTAAAGTAGAGATTATCAAAAGAAAAGATTTAGAAATCTAAGTATAAACTCCAAGAACAATGGCAGAAGAACAATGGCGAAATCAGTTTGTATTCACTATGGTGCACTGCTACAGTAATTTTTCCAACCCCCTTCCATCTGGGATTGGGGTTTATTTTATAGTGGGCTCTAATGGCCCTGGATACATGATGGTCCTGGGGACCAAGTAGTACACAGGTACACTGTCAGGAGAGTGGTTTCAGGGGTAGTGGTGTTGATACTATTACATGGCTAGGGACCATGAGGATGTCTCCACTACTTAACTGTACAAATGTCAGAGGAGTGGTGCAGGCGGCAGTGGTGTCGACTTCTGACATCTGGTTGGGAATATGCAGGCCATGTCTTCTCTCCTAGTGCTCCCACTACTTGTCTAGCATGAGTGCTAGGATCAGGCGTACGGGGTCTTTAAAGGCCGTACCTCGTACAAGGTTGTACCAACATGATCCTTTTGAATCATTCTTGGGCCTTTCGCTCTAAATGTTGAAGTCTTGGTAGACCTCCAGAGGAGACATCCACTTGAGGAGTCAGGTGCGAGGAGGAGCCCTTGGGTTATTTGTGTGAATCGCCCGTAGGCGTGTGCGTGACGTCGCCTCGCGAGGCCGCCTGGTGCTGGGCCTCATGTGCGCGGCCGAGGCATGGGTGAGGCATCATCTCGTGAGGCCCCTCACTAGCGAGGCCATCGGGTGCTGCGAGGCGTTCCACCAGCGAGGCCACCATGTGCAGCGAGGCGCTCCACTAGCGAGGCCATCAGGTGCGGCGAGGCACTCCACCAGCGAGGCCATCAGGTGTTGCGAGGCGCTCCACAAGCATGGCTCTTAGGTGCAGCGAGGCATTCCACTAGCGTGGCCCTCAGGTGCAGCGAGGCGCTCCACCAGCGAGGCCATTAGGTGCTGTGAGGCGCTCCACCAGTGAGGCCATCAGATGCTGCGCGGTGCTCCATCAGTGAGGCCATCAGGTGCTGCGAGGCGCGAGGCCCCTCACTTGCGAGGCCATCAGGTGCACGCAAGGCGTGGCCTCGCTAGGTACGTGGCTGGTTTGAGACAATGGGGGCCCGAGGGCATCGCGACTCAATCACGTAATTAGGCGCTTATGGGACCTTGGCACTTGTTTTGGGTCTTCTACAAGAATGAAATTTTGAGCATCCACACTTGCCCCCCAGTCTAGGAGAGGACCTTTAGGTGATCTTGTAGACTATTCTCCTTGATTTTTATAAATAGGCCTTCATGCAAGGCTTATTATTTTCACCTTACTTTATTGGCTTAGTGGTTTTGAGAATCCTTCCTCTTTCAAGAGGTAAGGGGTTCAATCCCCCACATCCTCATTTTTGCCATAGTTTCCTTCATTTTATTTTTTCATTTCATTTCATTTCTTTTACATATGAGCTAATTTTTGGTATGTCTATTTGGAGGCTAACACATCCTTTTTGTTTATTTCTGCAGACACGTGCTTTCGACGACTTAGCTCTTTTTTTTGACTCTGCCGGCGCGTTTAGCCCTCGACCTCCTATATACCACGACTGCACTCTATCTTTCCTGCTTGAGGTATATTTTCTTTTTCCCTCATATTCATTGGGTCCAAACTAGCGTTATTCGGGATGGGGTATTTTGGCCTAAGCTTGCTGTGAGTTAGCCCAGTTGCATGCCCCCCTGTTTATACACTGTAGTGGATCATTTAGGGCGCTTGTACCTAGAGGTTTTAAGCCCATTCCTTTGTGTTTTGTAGAAATTCTCTCATTTACACGTGAACCCCTTTTTGCTTTCGAGACGAGGTCTCATGGCTAGTGACGGTCCGTTCGACATAACTCCGGGGGTTGAGTTTATTGACCTGTCCTCAGACCCAGAGTCCTCTGAGGAAAACCCTTACCAGGACTATGACTCCTTAAGGCAGGCCCATATCCGCCATCTTGAGCACATGGCTGAACTTAGGCGTAAAATTTGGGTGGTGGAGAGTGAAATCGACTCTGCGCTGAGAGGAGCCAGGACACCTTTCCCCCTATCCTTAGTGACCATGTAGCGAGCCTTAGGGTGACCCTTTTAGAGTTGTAGAGGGAGTTGGAGTTTATGGAGGGACACCTTCCGCCTGAGCCCTCCAGCCCATCCTCACCTGATGACTGTCATGGAGCCGCTCCCGCTTCTCCTCGGCCCTTAGTCTCGATTTTCCCTAGCTTAGTACTTCTGCAGTCGGTCCCCTGATGGAAGACTCTTGCTAGGAAGAAAAAATGGAGGGTCAAGTGTTCCGTCTCTTTCTCACCTTTTTCTTTTGGTTTTGCAGATATGTCGAGGGCACGACGACAGGTAGCTTCCAATGAACAGGACGATGCTCCTTTACTGGTATCTGAACTGGTGTCGCATGTGTCTGAAAACAAACTGAGGGAAATTGTGAACCACTATCGCATTCCTCCGGAGTACGCTTTATACACTCCTTTGGAGACATGCCGGGCTGACTGCCCTAGGACCGGCTTTGTGGCTCTTAGTGAGCACATCCTGAAAGCAGGTGGTACCATCCCGTTACACCCGTTCTTTGTTGCGGTCCTCAACTACTTTGACCTGGCACCGCTTCAGCTGGCACCCAATGGCTGGCTGACTTTGATCTGCCTTTTTGTTGCATTTATGAAACTGGTGAAGCGCGCTCCTACGGCGCTAGAGGTGCATTTCCTCTACAACCTAATGCCCACTCCCAAGTCAAAGGGCTTCTATTATTTACAGAAAGCCAACAGCGAGGCCTCATTGATAGAGGGCTCGGTGTCCAACCCGAGGTCCTGGAAGCAGGACTTTTTCTTCGTGCAAAGCCCCCTCTCTGTCCGCGAGCACTTCCGAGCCACTCCCAGTAAGTACCCTAACCATCACTTTCTCTCTTTTACTTTTTTGCAACTTATTGTTTCATGACTTACGTTCATATCGACCATGGCGTGTAATATGCAGAGCAATTTGCCGAACCCACAGTCGTCGGGCCGAAAGTGAGAGATATGAGGAAGTTCCTCAACGCTGACCCTGCTATGAAAAAGGCGGTGTAATTATTCACCGTGAAAAATCTGAACCTCCATAAACTGTCCCCTGCCTCGGACCCCAAGTTGCTGTGGACCATCTCTGGGTCCAAGAAGATGAAGGGAGTATCGGCCGAGCCTTGCCCAGACGACGATGAGGCTGAGGAAGAGCCGGAGGAAGCCCCCCTTGAACGCGGGGGACCTCACCAGCTGTCTTCATTTCCTGCGGGGTGCCCTCCATGTGCCTCTTATGATCCGGACATAGCCCCTCATTCTCAAGACCAGCAGGCCGTTCCGGGGTGTTTTGTTTGCCCCGACCCTGAGGGCTATGATGCTTTCACTCAAGCTCCCCTTGACCCTGGTCCATCGGGGGCTTACTTCACCGATCTTCCAGAACCCCCCTCTGATCCACCGGAGCCTCACTTTTCCACTTTTTCTGCGCACCCTCCCATTTCAGCGAGCGGGTCGTCTATCCTTATCCAGCTAGGTGACCCTGGCTTGGATGGGGTGCCCTGGGTGAATCGTATTTCGACCACCTACGGGCGGCGGTTCACCCAACTCGCCTCGAACCTCCCTGAACCTGACTGGAACAGTCTTGGGAGTTGTGCTCTGTCAGACCTTGGGGAAACCTTAAGGTGCACCACTTCTTGAGTTAGTTCATGCATCTTGTGTTGGTCCTATTATATATAGATGTACATACATTTGTTTTTGTTACTTATTATTTCTGTTGTTAACTTTCTTGTGCAGGCCCATATTGTGGCTCAGCGGTTTGCCGACTCGGCTAACATTCTCTCCGTGACAAGTGTTGAGAGGGACAGTCTCACGGCCCGGGTCAGGGAGCTCGAGAAGGAGCTTGAGAACACCCAGACTGAACTAAAAAGGGTCCGATCCAAACTTTCTGTCTCGACAAAAAGGAAGCGGAAGGCGGCTGCCAAAGCCACGATGTTGTAAGACAAGGTCAACAGCCTAGAGAGCGAACTCCAAGGGACCAAGGCTATCGCGGCTGCGTCGCAGGAGAGAGTCACTCATTTAGAGGCCGAAGTCGAGGCTACCAGGGCCGAACTCCAGGCTACTAGGGCCGATGTCGCCACGTCGCAGGAGAGAATTGCTTCCTTGGAGGCGGAGAAGACTGCCATTGTGTACAGGTCCATAGACCGCGCCCTTTACGGCGTGTGGAGGCAGGATCCCAATTTTGAATTTTCTACTTTCGGTGAGCACGCCGTTGCTCGAGCGGCCGTGTGGAGCGGCCGTAGTAGGAAGCCCTGAAGTTGTTATTTCATAACTTTTGTTAGCTAGCCCGCTATGGGTGTATGCTCTTTTTTGAGCCTTTGTAATATCATTATCATTACTATTTTTCTTTTGTAAATCTTGTCATGTCCTCAAGACTCCTTTTTTTAATGTATATATACATGTGTTGTTATTTATCTCTTATTCCACTTCATTTGAAGCCCTTTTGAGCCTGTATGATGGGGTTTGGCGGGTTCCCCTCTTTTATTTACTAGGCTGGAGGTCCTTCGGAGCCCATGTGAAAGGGTTCAATGGGACCTCTTTTGGTGCCTTTTGATTACTTCTATAAGGATATTTTGAACCCTTGGGTTCTAGCTATCCTTTTATATATTCTTGCGCGCGCTTATTATTTTTTTGCGAGAAGCGTCCTTCTCGTCATTATTCATAGTACTATTTTTGTAAGGGTCTCTTTTAGGACCCTTTTTGGCTAAACGGCTTGGTGGCCGCTCTAGGATTATTGGTAGGTGCTCTCTCTAAGGTCTTTCCTCTTGTGGGAGCATATGCCTTTATTTGGAAGTGTGTTGTTATTGTTTTTTTTTTTTTTTTTTGTAAGATCCTTTGGCCTCCTTGATGTTCACAAGGGTAGCTAATCCTTGTGAACCCAAGGGATGCCTTGTAAGGTCCTCTCCCTGTTTTATGAATATAAGGACTTCGCTTAAGGCCCTGATACAAGGGGTCCTTTTGGGATCATGGTCCCTTTTAAGGTCCTCCTGATAGAGGGTCCTTTTTAGGTTTCCTCTGGTGCATAGGGTCCTTTTTAGGATCCTCCTGATAAAGGGTCCTTTTTAGGATCCTAGTGCAAGGGGTCCTTTTTTGGATCCTCCTGTTTGCTGGGGGGTCCTTTTTAGGTTCCTCTTGTTAGAGGGTCCTTTTTTAGGATCCTCCTGTTAGAGGGTCCTTTTTTTTTTTTTGCTTGCTGTATGTCTTTACCTCCTGTCTTGCCCCCCCAAGTGTTTGGTGAAATTTATTTCGGCAGGCACTTTGCTGATGCTAGCATAGAGAAGAAAAATAACACGCGAAGTTGCAAACAGTTTCATTCATAGCATGTGGTTTACAACGACATATTTAAAGAAGGGTTACATCTAATTAGGAGGTTACCTAGGTATCCTCTTTGATTCTTACACACTATGATGACATAACAAGGAACAAACTAAACATAGGTTCTCCGTGCACCGGGGACCGAAGTCCCACTGGTGGCATTTCTCGAGGTGTTCCGCAACTCGTGGGTCCAACTCGCATGGATCGTGCCTTCATACACAATCATTGCCATCGGCACCGATGGTTTTGTGGCTGTGCAGAGGGACATGTTATAGCATTCCCTCGCTTCCTTCTACTCCCCTTTCATGCATGCTACTCCACCAGGGGTTGGGAATTTCATAGCCAGGTGATACACAGAAGTTATTTCCTTCAATTCTCTTAGAGAGGGTCTCCCTAATACCGCGTTGAAGGCTGAGGCGCAATCCACCACGACAAATTTTGCCATTATGGTGGTTTGCTTGGGTTGTTCCCCCATGGTGAGGGCTAATTCAATTGCACCTAGGGGCTGTATCGAGTCCCCTGTGAACCCGTAAAGGGAGGAATTGCAGGGTTTCAAGTGTTGGACGCTCAGTCCCATCTTCTCCAAAGCGGGGCGATGCAAGATGTCCACAGAGCTTCAATTATCCACTAGGACTCGATGTACTCTCATGTTCGCAAGCTGGATAGTTAGCACCAGGGGGTCATTATGAGGGAAAAGCACCCCCTGCGTGTCTTCTTCAGTGAAAGTTGTTGAGCCATTCTCACCCTTGAAATTCTTCGGGGGGCGTTGCTCCAAACTTAAAACGTATGGTGATGGACTTCGTCTGGCCTCCTTGGCGTATTTGTCTCGTCCCTTCCTTGAATCACCTCCGAATCTTGGTCCTCCAAATATGGTCCTGACCTCTCCCTGTACCTCTGGGGCCACCTTTCGCGCCCGCGGCGGGGACGCTCCTTCTTCTGGCCTCTGGTTCTCCTTGCGCACGTACCATCCCAAATGTCCCCTGTGAATGAGCTCCTCGATTTCCACCTTCAAATGGTTGCATTCCGCGATGGTGTGGCCGACATCCTTGTGATACTGGCAATACCTGCTGGGGTCTCTTTTGGACCGGTGTTTTTTCATTGGCGGGGGCCTTTAGAGAGGGACCTGGTTTTCGTTCGCAATGAAAATATGCTCTCTCGCATGGGTGAGGTCAGTGTAAAAGGTGTAGGGGCCCTGTAGGCGCTCCGCAGAGCGTTGATGCTTCTGGGGTCATTCATATCTTGTTCCCTCATAAACCCCCTTCTTTTTTGCACCGCTCGGGTTTTCTCGGGCTGAAGGTTTCGGGGGCGACGGGCCTTTTCCAGCTTTAAGGTTCTCGTGACCATCCTCCATGCGAATGTATTTTTGTGCCTGCTCGTAGAAATCATCCAAGTCTATGACCTCCCTCTTGAGCATGTTATCCCATAACTTGCTTCCTGGGCGTACTCCAGCTGTGATGGCCATTTTCAGCTCTCAGCGGGTCAGGCTCCCTACTTTAGCTGCCTCCATATTGAACCTGTGAATATAGCTCTTCAGGCTCTCGTTTTCTCCTTGCTTCACATTTGCGAGGATGGTGCCTGGCATCGTGTAGTCGCGCACAGTGTGGTGCTGCTGGAGGAATTCATCAGAAAGCTGTTGCCAAGATCTGATGGACCCCGGTCTAAGTCTTTTGAACCATTTGTACGCAGGTCCTTTTAAGGTGACGGCGAAGCAATGACATCTTGCCCCGCTGCCAATTCCCCTCAGCTTCATCAGGTCGTTAAATGTATCTAGATGGTATTTTGGATCTGTGCTTCCTTCGTAGGGGGTCATATGGGGCTCCTTAAAATTGGCAGGGAGCCAGATGGCTTGGATCTCCCTAACGAAGGGTGACTCATGGTCAAACTCTTCCGCAACAGCGTGACCTCCCGAGGCGGTGACGATCTTGCTTTGCAGGATCCTCATTTCTATGTCCAGGTCCTGCCTCGTCTTGCTTAGGGAGTCCCTTAAAGCGGACGGGTTAAGATCCCCCTTTCCTTTGCCCTCTTGAGGCCCCATAGGGGGAGTGGTCCTTTTGCCCGCCCTCTTCTTGTTGAGCTCCTTCCGTAAATCCGAGGGTGCCCCTTTTGAGGTGACCTCGTCATCGTTGCGAGGGGCAGCATTGGTCTTCGGCTCTGGCTTCTGGGCCTGCTTCGGTGGTTCAGGGTGTTCTCGTTGCTTCGTTCGGGGGTTGTTACTAGTGGAATGTCGAGTCCTCCCATCGTCTACCGGGGTGGTGGTCTCCGCCCCTCCTGACCTTTCTCTTTTCTCTTGGTAGGGTCACGCTTGACTTACCTTGCAACAGACCATTCAGCACCTCTTGCATATTCTCCAAGGTGGTCTCCAAACTTTGGTTCTTACGGTGCAGCTCACGTAATTCCTCTTCGTAGAACCGAGATTTTGAACTCGAGCTCACGGAATGGACCCGGGGATGTTTATCCTGTCTATGCGTCGAGGGGCTCGGGTCCTGCCGGCCGGAGTTCGGTACTTGTGGTTATTTAGGAGGCGGGAGTTCGTTGGCATTTCCCGGTGGTGCCCTTGGAGGGCTTTCTCCGGGCGGGGTGGCCAGTGACGGGACTTCTCTATCACCCTCATGAACTTCAGGGTCGCTAGGAGGCTCCACATCTTTGGGTGGAGGAGGATCTTTCATGGAGGCCTTCAGCTGGACTCCGTTAAGGTGGGTCGCCACCTCTCATGGCTCCCTGAGTCACTTTGAACGTCTCGGCATTTCTTCTTGCCGGAAGTAATGGTAGAACAGTAGCTCGGTACTTAGATTCCCACAGACGGCCCCAAAGTGTTGACGGTGAGAACTCGTCAACTAAGTTAAGTTAGAAAAATTGTAAAGTAGAGATTATCAAAAGAAAAGATTTAGAAATCTAAGTATAAACTCCAAGAACAATGGCAGAAGAACAATGGTGAAATCAGTTTGTATTCACTATGGTGCACTGCTATAGTAATTTTTCCAACCCCCTTCCATGTGGGATTGGGGTTTATTTTATAGTGGGTTCTAATGGCCCTGGATACATGATGGTCCAGGGGACCAAGTAGTACACAGGTACACTGTTAGGAGAGTGGTTTCAGGGGTAGTGGTGTTGATACTAGTACATGGCCAGGGACCATGAGGATGTCTCCACTACTTAACTGTACAAATGTCAGAGGAGTGGTGCAAGCGGCAGTGGTGTCGACTTCTGACATCTGGTTGGGAATATGCAGGCCATGTCCTCTCTCCTAGTGCTCCCACTACTTGTCTAGCATGAGTGCTAGGATCAGGCGTATGGGGTCTTTAAAGGCCGTACCTCATACAAGGTTGTACCAGCATGATCCTTTTGAATCATTCTTGGGCCTTTCCCTCTAAATGTTGAAGTCTTGGTAGACCTCCAGAGGAGACATCCACTTGAGGTGTCAGGTGCGAGGAGGAGCCCTTGGGTTGTTTTTGTGCATCGCTCATAGGCGTGTGTGTGATGCCGCCTCGCGAGGCCACCTGGTGCTGGGCCTCAAGCGCGCGGCCGAGGCATGGGTGAGGCATCATCTCGCGAGGCCCCTCACTAGCGAGGCCATCAGGTGCTGCGAGGCGTTCCACCAGCGAGGCCACCATGTGCAGCGAGGCGCTCCACTAGCGAGGCCATCAGGTGCGGCGAGGCACTCTACCAGCGAGGCCCTCAGGTGCAGCGAGGCGCTCCACCAGCGAGGCCATCAGGTGCTGTGAGGCGCTCCACCAGCGTGGCCCTCGGGTGCAGCGAGGCGTTCCACCAGCGAGGCCATCAGGTGCTGCGAGGCGCTCCACCAGCGTGGCCCTCAGGTGCAGCGAGGCGCTCCACCAGCGAGGCCATCAGGTGTTGTGAGGCGCTCCACCAGCGAGGCCATCAGGTGCTGCGTGGTGCTCCACCAGCGAGGCCATCAAGTGCTGTGAGGTATGAGGCCCCTCACTTGCGAGGCCATCAGGTGCACGCAAGGCGTGGCCTCGTTAGGTACGTGGCTGGTGCGAGACAATGGGGGCCCGAGGGCATTGCGACTCAATCACATAATTAGGCACTTATGGGACCTTGGCACTTGTTTTGGGTCTTCTACAAGTATGAAATGTTGAGCATCCACACTTTCTATAGACTTCCCCAAAACTTGAAAGTGAAGATGGGGTCCCGATTTGACACGATAGACCTGGGAGCCCCATGAATGCACTATCTCTTTCACATAAAGATCATCGTACTAATCCAATATAAAGTTCATACTTACTGGCAAGAAATTGCCTGATTTAGTATACCGATCTACAATCACCCACAATGAATCAGCTGACCCACTTTCATAGGAAATTTAACCACAAAGTCCATAGTGATGTCTTCCCATTTCCATCCAGGGATACCTAAAGGATGTAGTAGCCCTGCTGGTCTCTAGTTTTCATCCTTGACTTGCTGACATGTCAGACACTTAGCCATATGTTCAGTCACATCTTTCTTTATCCCAGGCCACCAATATAGGGTTTTCAGATCCTGGTACATCTTTGTGGCACCTGGATGCAATGAATATGGTGTAGTCTAAGATTCATACAAGAACTCTCGTCTGATAGAAAAGTCCATCAAAACACAAATCCGCTCCTTATACCTCAGCAAACCCATCTTTGAAATAGTATAGTCCTTAGCCACTCAAGCTAGGATGTCCCCTTTGTGCCTCATCAATTGAGGATTATTCAACTGGCCCTCATTTATCCTCTCCAGAAGAGTAGATTGCAAGGTGATGTTGGCTAATTGACCCACCACCAACTCTATCCATACTCTAGTCATATCCTCTGCCAACTCCTTTGATATCTGCTTCAAACTGAATAACTGTCCCGGACCTCTCTAACTTAAGGCATCTGCCACCACATTGGCTTTTCATGGGTGGTAAAGAATCTCACAATCATAATCTTTCACCAACTCTTGCCAACGCCTCTGTCTCATGTTTAGATCCTTTTGGGAAAAGAAATACTTTAAGCTCTTGTGGTTGGGGTATATCTCACACTTCTCTCCACAAAGGTAGTGCCACCATACCTTCAATGCAAAGACCACTGTTGCTAACTCCAGATCATGCGTAGGGTACCGCTATCATATTCTTTCAACTACCATGATGCATAAGCAATCACCTTCCCTGCCTACATAAGAACACAATCAAACCTTGCCTTGAAGCATCACAGTAAACCACAAAATTCTCCTGATCCAACTGGAGACTCAATACTGGATTAGTGATCAATCGTCGCTTCAACTCCTGAAAGTTGTTCTCACATCTGTCTGACCATAAAAACTTCTGATTCTTGCGTGTCAACTCTGTCAGTGGTGTAATAATCTTTGAGAACCCTTCTACAAAGCGTCGGTAATATCCTACCAATCCAAGGAGACTTCTGATCTCTGGGGCGCTCCTGGGCCTTGGCCAATCTCTCACTGCCTCAATCCTGACTAGATAAACCTTAATTCAATCTTTTATAACAATGTCACCAAGGATGGTCACCTGAGGAAACTAGAACTCATACGTCTTGAACTTGGCATACAACCTGAGCTCCCTCAACCTCTGAAGTACCAACCAAAGATCCTGCTCATGTTCCTGCCTCAAGCTGAGAGTAGACTAGGATGTCACCAATGAAGACAATGACAAACTTGTCCAAGTAGTCTTTGAACACCTTGTTCATCAGGTCCGTGAATGTTGCTGGGGCATTGGTCAATCCAAACAACATGACCCAAAACTCATAATGTCCATATCTCGTGCGGAAAGTCGTATTCAGAATATCCTCAACTGGTGATAACTAGATCGAAGAACAATCTTTGAGAATACTGTCCTACCCTGCAACTAGTCAAACAGGTCATCGATCCTTTTCAGGGGTTACTTATTCTTGATAGTCATCTTGTTCAACTCCTTGTAATCGTTACACATTCTCAATGTCCCATCCTTTTTCTTAACAAACAACACTAGAGCACCCCACGCTGAGAAGCTATGTCTAATGAATCCCAAATCTAGTGACTCTTGTAATTATACCTTCAACTCTACCAAAGCCATTATGTATGGTGCTCTGGATACTGGTTCTGTCCCCGCTGCCAACTCTATGATAAACTCAATCTCCTGCTGCGGTGGTAACCCCTGAAGGTCATCTAGGAACACATCTAAAAACTCATAGACCAATCAGGTCTCTGTCATCCCAATTGGCACATCTTTGGTGGTATCCACTACACTAGTTAGGAATCCTATGCAACCTCCTTGAAATAGGTCTCCAGCCTTCAATGCTGAGATCATAGGAATGTGATGCCCGTTCTCAACTTCCACAACACAAACGGGTCATCTCCCTTGGGCTCGAAGGTCACCATCCTCCTTTTATAATCTATGGTTGTCCCATACTTGTCTAACAATTTTATGCCCATATTCATATCAAAATCCTCCATAGCTAGCTCAATCAGATCTACTAACAACTCTATACTATCCACTTCTACTGGCAAGGATCTAATATATTTCCTAGAAACTACTAATTCTACAGTAGGCAATAAGGTCCTAAACCCCACAACATGGAATTCATAAGGCCTATTGTTGCAATAAATATATTATATGCAAGTGTACGTAGTCAACAAGTAATATAATGATAAGTTGAGTATCGTCTCCACAGTGATTGAATTAGCAATAAATTTGGTAAAATCAACACTTAACAATTTGGGTAAAACAAATTGTAATGATTTGATTTAACCTAAAAATAAATAAGAAAGTAAATAAAATATAGAACAAAAGTGAGCAATGTAATGATGAGCTAGAATTATTAAATCATCCTAGAATGCAAATTCAATATAATGTCTTAGAGGAATGCATTAGCAATTAAATTTTTTCAACAAAAACTTTAGAAATTAACATATGATTTTTCCAAACCTATATGCTATGGGTTCTCAAACTAAATTAGACATATTCCTATGGAAATCTAGAATTAAGAACACTAATTAAGCATTAAAGTTCCAATGGGCCATACAAGGTAAATGGTATATCCCTGTACCATATACAAATAACACTTATTCAAGGTGAAAATCATGCATCATTCAAGTATTTCCACTAATCCTATTTTTTCCAAAATCAAGATTAGCTATGAAACCTACAATTGGTGATTAAGCAAAGGTATGTCTAAAATATTGAGCGTCACTTGAATGAACAAACTTTAAATACTAAAAAAATTCATAAAACATCAATTAAATCCATAATCCAAGTTCATCAATAACTCTAGCTACAAGAAAATTAGTTCATGCTCAAAAACACAAAAATACCCATATTCAACATATCCACGAGTTTACAAATAGAGAGAAATAGAAATACAAAAGAGTACTGGGAAAAAAGAAACTATGTAGATGAATCCTCCTTCCTTGTCCTTCTCTTTTCTTCTTCTTTTTCTTCATTCTCTCTTTGGGTATTTCTTTCTCTGTTTTCAGCTCTTGAATAATTCCCTCCTATAAAATGGTGGCTGATTTCTTTTTTATGGTGCTAGGGTACAATCTTTGTCCAAAATTAGAAAGCTCAATTCTCTTCCTTTACACTTTTAGGCCCACCTTCAATTGGTCCATCACTATTCTGACATAAGTACGCCCATGTGGCAATTTTTACACTCTAAGCTAGCTGTCAAAGCCACTTTGTACTGACTTTTTCCAGCTGGGCTATAGTTGTCCACGTAGCTCCAGAATGCTGCAACAATATTTTTAGCAATTTTGCATATTTCAACATTTTCCAATTTCTTCTTGCTAACTTTTCACTCCTTTTGCTTTCCTTGATACTTTGAACTCCTTTTACACATAAAATGAAAGCAAATTAATTATTTGATTCCAAAATAGCTACAAATAAAACTCAACTCTAAATTCAACAACTATATGCTCATTCATCACTTTTTTCTTATAAAATCAAGTTTAAGTGTATAGTAAATAACTCTATATCATTGAGTTATCACATACACAGTCTATCAATTAACCTACTAGAAATAAATGAATGTGTAGCACAGAAATCAATCAATACAATGTAAGTAGAGCCATCGCTAGAAATTTGACCTGTCACTACCGAGGGACTAGTCTGAGCCTCTGAGTGGGTCAGTGTGAACACTCGGGCTGGAGTCAAACTATCGCCTTTCTTCTGTTCCTCTTTCTTCAGTTGCGGTAAATCTCTTTGGAGATTTCCCACGACCCTTCAAAGAAAGCATGCCTTAACACGACATTCTCCCAAATGGCATCTCCTACACCTAGCTCATACTAGATAACTTCTCCAAGCCTCAATGCCGCCCTGGCGGCCACCCTGAGTACTCCAAACCCTCATGTCAAGACCAGGAGTAGTAGAAGTGTTAGAGTTCTTCCTCTTCTAGTGATTAGGGCCTCCGCCCCTACCAAATCTAGTAAATGGAGATACCATCCTTCTAGTATCATGTCTCGCGGTGCTCTCGCACCAAATCCTATCCTCTGCACCCTCAACAGTAAGGGCCTTCTCAAATACTTGAGGATATGTAGTAACTCCAAGCACTATGGTGATCCTAACATCACGTGCTATCATGTGGTTTAATCCCCGAAGAAACCTGTCTTTCGTGGCAGCATCAGTTGGCACCAAGTCAGAAGCAAACTTAGCCAACCTGTCAAACTTCAGGGCATACTCAGTCACAATCATGTTTCCTGAACCAATCTGGTAAACTCATCTGCCTTCGCTATTCAAACTACGTCGTTATAATATTTCTCGTTGAACAAATCCCGGAACTCATGAAACATGTACAACCTCCCACCAGATATATGCATCCTCCTGAAACATGTACGTGGCACATGCCATTATCTCATTACCTACAACCCTCATAAAGTCTAGGTTGGAGGTGGTCATACTCATCCACTACTTAACTCACATTGGGTCTGGCCCTCCCTCAAAAGTAGGAGGGTGTTGCTTCCTGAACCGCTCATAAAGAGGTTCCCATCTGTTTTGAACTTCTGGTTGGCCCAGAACTTGTACCACCGTAGGTCCAAATACCAGTGCAGCATTCCTTGATGAAACATGCTGTCTCAGAAGTTTGATCTCAACCTCCTATCTCTGTAGTCTTGCTTTCACTTTAGAAAACATTTGCTACAAGTTTTCAGGAGCCTGCAATGTAACGCCCTAAACTCCAGAGGTCGTTACAGTGTGCCTTGTAAACAGTGCTAAACTCGCTAATCGAGTCATTTGGCCAAAATCATGTAACTAAGTATGATTAGCAGTTTAGGGATTAAATTTTTTGGTTAAGATATAACGTTTCATTAGAACGTTTATTACATACATTGGAATCCCAAATATATAATTTAAAGGTCTATTACAAGAAAATATTTACAACAGGCCGATCTAAGCGGTAAAACAGGGTTTAACCCTAGTTCCTCTTCAAACCTCGGCCGTGGTGGTCGAGCAGCTGCATATGTACACATCGTCATCTAAGCTCTCCAACTCAAGGATGGTCCAGCTTTCTTTTACCTTTACCTGCACCACATAGCACCCGTGAGCCAAAGCCCAACAAGAAAACTCAATATGCTCATGAACAGTAATAACATGTCATCAAATCATAAGGCACATGCCTAGCAGATATAGCCCTAGTCAAGCAGGCAAAAAATCCACGTAATGATGGGTATCTAGGATAAGAAATCCTGCCCTCTTAAGTGGATGACTATCAAGTCAATCTCTATCAGATAAGTGATTTAACACTGGTGGTTCCGATAACCATACCGGGCTGATAGCCCTGAATAAAAGAGTGACAGTGGTACAAGTCACTAAGGTGGGTTCCGTTTCCAATATAAATAAGTGATCCTTTCACTAGCTTAAACATGATAGGTGCATGATAATTAGTCACCAACATAACCTTCCTCATGACCCTAGAGTCATAACTATGGAACACTTTTCCCTAGCCATGTGACAAGCAGTCACCTAGGCCTTAGGCCCTGGCTCTGAGTAACTAGTCATAGACTAGACAAGCGCTTATAATTTTCATCGACCTTCGGGTCGGTCCAGCATTAATAACCCATATGAGTCATTCAACGCTGATATCGATTAGATCTAATCTTCATTCGGCCCTGTGTCCTCGACGCCTATGCCGTTTCTGACTCTCAGGTAAGTAATACGCGACCAGTGCCGATCCTGAACAGTTGGCGCCACACACAAGCAAGCAATGCTACCAAACATATATCATATGTCAAATATCCGAATATAGGGCATTCATCATGCTTACTTAAAAGCTGCTAGCATAATTAGAACCATGCATAAACACAGAGGCTCAAGCTCTGAACAATCTCATATTCAGTATACATAGCATGCTCTAATAACATGTTTCTCGCGCATTACATTTAAACATCCAACATGCATCAAGAATAACCATGCATGTCACATATACACAGGGTGAAGTTATCTTACCTTTGGCCCAAGCACAGGTTACCAATAAACGAGCCAAAAGCACGATCCCGATTCCAAGCTTCGAGTGATAACCTAGTCACAACAATAAATGGTGATCCAATGAGTTCAAGTTCTAAAACCTATCTCAGAACCAAAACCTAGCCTCCAAGACATGAAACCCCACCAATCCGGGTAGTAGGAACGATTTCGAGGCCTAAGGTTTGAGTTCCCCTAACCAAAACATCAATTTGGCCATAAACAGCACCAAGCGCTGCTGCGGCCCTCCTGGCAAACGCCGTGGCCCTCAGGCAAAACAGAACCTCTACCTGCTTCTTCAAGCCTGGGCTGCAGCCCTACCTTGGACCAGCCATTTCTCCCCATTTTCAACCTTTTAAAACCTCCCAAAAACAAACCTAAACACCTCCAAATCCAAAAATCAAAGTTCCCAAACATCCCCATGATCCATAACCCATAAAACCCAAGCTTCAAATCTAACAAAAACTCATCAAAACACAATGTCCAATTCAAGCTTAAAAACTTTAAACTTAAAACTTGAATTACCTCCAATTGAGTTGTTTCCAAGTAAATGTTCCGGTTAATAATCATTTAATCTTCCCTAGGATTGTCATGCATCGATCCTCGCTTGATTCTGACTCCTATAACTCAAGTTATCTTTGAAAATGCGATCGGGAGACAAAATGGAACTTTGAGGGAGAGAGAGCGTACATAATGTTCTTTTATTCTTTTAAAAGGTTACTTCAAGCTTAAGTAGCTTCAACCAAATCCTAACGCTCGGGGTCCCGAAAACCCTCCCGGGGGAAAAATAGTCAAAACCTCCAGAATTTCCCCCTCATCTTACTAATTCCCAATTTATCACCAAATATTGATTCCCATTACCCAATAACCCAGTAATGCTCTAAATACCCCTTGACTCACTCCGAGTCAAGAATAAATCCCCTTGTGCCTTTCCCATTAGCTTACCTCCTTGGATTGTCTTGTGCTGGGTATCCCTGACATAACCAAATAATAAAAAAGCACCACACACATATCACATATATGCCCGAAATGGCCAAAATATGAAAATCACCCAATTACTCATAAATGTGTTCACATGCATATTTAATACACCTAACAATGCATATTATCATTTAATAACATAATAAATCAATTATGGCCCTCCCGGCCTCCTAATCAAGGTCCTAAACCTTATTAGGAAATTCGGGACATTACAGGCAGAGGATTCTGACCCTGGTTATCATCTCTAGCCCTGATTTCAGTGCTGACTAGTCTATTTGATCGACTTGGAGGCATAACTCTCCAAGTAAATCTGTAATCAATGACTCAGCTCATCAGGCAATGATAACAGATTCCAGAAGTGGCCCACGATCCTCAATCGAACCAACAAGAAACATTCACAATCATAATGCAAGTTGACATTTCACATGCATCTACAACATTAACAAGCAGACATTCTCATATTCACCTAGCAGTCAAGAGTCAGACCCTATCAGCATAGCTCATGCTCCATACTCAAGCATGCAAATAAGACATATATACTTCTTTAAAGAATTAAGGACATAATCACATCATTAGTTACCAAACCCTCAGTCGAGCTTATCTTTAGCGATGAGCGTACATGCCTTGCCAATCTTCAGGAACCAATAAACCTTGGCAGCTCTGATAACAAGTTTTAATGCCTTAATAATCCATAATCATTACACTGTATGTTTAAAAATAGTGCTTAACTCATTAAGCAAGCATTTGAACTTAAACGTGTAATTAAAATTAATTAAAGGATTAAATAGTGCTCTGATACCAAGTGGTATTAAATTTTTTGGCCAAAAGAGTAATACTGTTCATTAAAAGTTTCAGTATATACATAGGATCCTAGAAAAGAGTTTTATAAGTGGTTACAACCGTAAACAAGGTAAAAAATGGCCAACCTAGGCGGCAAAATCATCCAAAACCCTAAATCCCCAGAAGAAGTCTCGACCATGGCGGTCGAGCATGCCGCATATGTACACGTTGCCCCCGAAACTCTCTAACTCATGGCTGGTCCAGCTTTCCCTTACCCTTAGATGCACCACGAAGCACCCGTGACCAAGGCTCAGCAAGAAAACCCAAACAATTTGAATAGATATCTAGATAAACATTAACATGTATTGCATACTTTATAACCACAACTGGTTCACGTAGATTTTCCAAACAGTATATGACTCATGCACCAAGTAGATGGATATTGCACCCCCACGATGGCCTCGCCACTACGGTGGATATCATGTTCCTATAATGGCCCCGCAACTACAACATACATTATGCATGTAATGCTGATAACTGTCTCCCTACAAAGCAATCATGATCACAATCAACCAGTACAAACAGTTATAACAACATAGGTTTATACAAAGAAGACATTAACTTTAAACATATTCATGACACGGTCATACCCATGCTGTATAATTGGGGTGTATGCCCTACACTTGGTGCAAGTGTCAGTTTTCTTACCTCAAGTCTCGAGCAATAATGCGGGGCAACCCCGAGCACAATGCCTTGCTCCCCAGCATAGTGGTCGACCCTAGTCACAACACATTGGGGAAAACCATCAAGGACTAAAACCGATAAAGGATTCCAGAACCAAACCCTAGCCTTCGGGACTTTAGAACCACTAAATCGGGTAGTGGAACCGCTCTCTAGCCCTTTGCTCTAGATTCCCAAAGCCCAAAACCAAGATACCCTAAAAGTTTCTTTAGCGCCGCGACCCCACAATGGACCGAGAAGTGCCTTAGGCAAAACTTGCATTTTAAGTCGAGACGCTCCATCAGAGGTTACGACGCTCAACTAGGCTGAGAGCCCCACACCCAAAATCCATGCACACGCACCGCAGTGCTAATTCCGTTCAAGGCACCTTTTGCCTCACTGAGTTCATGGGGGCCGTAACGCCCCAATAACAACGCCGTGGTGCGACCCCACGAAGCCAGAATTTTGTGCAATTCCTAGAATTTGCAACTCTCCAAAACCCAACCAAAACATCAACCCAACTAGAATCGACCACCAAAATAACCCCAGAAGCCCAGATACACAACAAATAACCATAAAAAACTCTAACACAATCCCAAACTCAAATATCAAAGATTTCTTCGAAAACACCTAAAGACTAAAAACTTAAAAGCTTCAAGATTTGAACTTACCTCGTAGGATTTGAATCCCAACTGAGTTCCCAAGCTTAAAACCTCCTACTCTTCAATAGGAAGCCTCTGAATTCCCCAAAACCCACTTCTAGACTTATAAATTTCCACAAGTCTTCAAGGTTATCTCTTGGAACAAAGGAAGAATGAGAGAGAGAGAGAGATGGATAGATAGATAGATAGAGATAGAGAGATAGAGAGAGAGAGAGAGAGAGAGAGAGAGAGAGAGAGAGAGAGAGGGAGAGAATGTGAGAGTGAAGTTTTGGCTCAGACTTGACTAATTCTTGGGTTATACTCTTGGCAAAAGACCATAATTCCCCTACCTTCTAAATCTTTCCTTTAAGCCCCAAGGGCAAAAATGTCATTTGACACCACAATCCCGCTACACCTCAAATTTCACTTAAGATTCCCAATGAACTCTACTAATTCCCCAAATACAAATATTTTCCCTAGCTGTAACTCATACTCCAATAATTCTCGGTAATTCACCAAATTACCAAAATGCCCCTAGGCTCACCCTAAGCTGAGTATTAATCTCCATTGTGACTTTCTCCTAAATTGCTCACTAGAATCACCTCATGCCAAATATCTCAAATATATCCACATAATAATGTGGTCCCACTCATAAAGCATATATAATTACAAATATACCCTCAGCGGGTCAAAATTACAAATATACCCTCAGCGGGTCAAAATTACAAATATGCCATTTTTTAACAGAAACGGGCCTATAAGCACATTTAATACACTTAAATATCCATAAGATTCCATATCATAATATAGCTCATATATTTCACATATATAATCACAATTAAATCATATTAACACATAAAAAATCCCATTATGCCCTCTTGACGCATGTTACAAGATTAGTCCTGCCCCGGAGCCATTTTCATTGGACGATCCGTCCACGTGTAACCTCCACACTGACACAAGAGAAGGAGCTTCCTCAAGCTCTTTGGTTTTCCCATTGTATTCGACAATAAAGTCTGCCATCACTTTTCCTTTTATGGCAATCCTCAGGTGATAAGATATGTCAAATTGACTAAGTTCAACTGCCCATTTAAGGAGTTTCTTGGATGACTCTGGCTTCTAGAGGACCTGTCTCAAAGGCTGGTTGGTGAGTACTTTGATGAGAGGCGCTTGGAAGTAGGATCAGAGCTTCCTCGAAGCTATCATCAAACAAAATGTCAGCTTCTCCATGAGCAGATATCTGGACTCCACTCTAATAATTCTCTTACTGACATAATAAACCGTATCAATGCGACAGTGATGGCATGCTCCACGATAGCCAAGTAGAGGAGCAAGGGTTATTTGTCTACCTACTTTGATAGTATCAGAGGATTGGCCATGTATGCCTTAAGCTGTCGGAAAGCTTGCTCACATTCCTCCGTCCAATCAAACCAGTGACCTCCTTGGAGGTTTTAAAGAAAGGGATGCACTTGTTAGTGGCCTTTGATAAAAAAAACAGTTGAGAGCTACTATCCGACAAGTCAGACTTTGTACGTCTTTGTGCTTCCTGGAACTACTACAAAATACACTTTACGGGACACTTTTTTAGGACACACACCTAAATGCAAGTCCTTAAAAATGTTTATGGAGTTTTTAGGACACTCATTGAGAGTCCTAAAAAACCACAATTTAGGAATCGCAATGAGTGTCCTAAAAAAATATGCGAGTCCTAAAAAAATCAGGGCTAAAAAATGAGTGTTTTACTTAACAATTTTAAGGACTTGCTTTGGGAGTCCTTAATACTTTTTAAGGACTTGCTTTGCGAGTCCTAAAAAATCCTGAGTTGAAAAATTAGGAATGATAACTTTTAAGGACTCGATTTGCGAGTCCTAAAAGAGTATTAAGGACTCCCAAAGCAAGTCCTTAAAATTGTTAAGTAAAAAAGCATAAAAAACACACAAAAAAAAATCGAAAATATAGAGTCAAAATACACATTTGGGGATTTATTTCAGCCACATTTGGAGATTTATTTCAGTCACACAAGTTATCAAACACATTTATTATTTTTTGTTTTTAAAAACAAAAAACAAAAATAGTTACCAAATATATATATTTTTTAAAAAAATAAAGAAACAAAAATAAAAATAATATTTCTATTTTGGTGTTTAAAAGTTTGAAAACAAAAATTTTACCAAACATACCCATAATATTTACAATTTTAATTTTTTTTAAAAAAAAATGTATAATGGAGTTAGCCAGTTTCGAACCACCATCCTCCAAATTAAGTTAAGTACATTTTAACACTACACCAACACATCTTATTGAACAACTTTATTAATTGGAAAAATATTCTTAAAAAATTAATGAATAGTATAATTTTAAAAATAAACTAAATTATGTAAATATATATTTATAAAAATTATGTATTTATTAAAAACTTTTAAATCTATATTTTTTTTTTACTCTAAATTTTTCATATTATTAACTTTTGTATTTACAATAATTTTTATATAAAAATTTAAATTTATTATTCTTTAACATATTTATAAAATTAACTATATTATTCTTTAACACATTTATAAGTTTGTATTAGTTAAAAAATAGTTGTTTTATTAATTGTAAGAAAATTTAATATATAAATTTATTAGTTATGATTTTTTTTATTCAATTAAGTTTTTTTAAAATTAAAAGCCCTAAAACTTTAACCTAATCTTATAATCTCTCTCTCTCTAGTTCTATCAGTTGCACCCCCCTCCTACCCTCTCCATCGTTGTCTTCTCTCAGCCCCCCTTCTTCTCTCTCGTCTTTGGCCTTGCGTCCCCCGGATCCACTTGACTCTCCCCTTCTTCTCTCTCGGCAACGGTGGTCTTCCTTCCGACGGCGCCGACAACAGAGTGGTGGTGGTGCGTGGCGTTGTTGGTGGTGAAACGGGGCTTGCCAACCCTCAACAACAATTGAGAGATTGACAGAGGCGTCTCTGCCAAGAATGCCGCAACATGGAAGACCAGATTAGAGGCAATGCTCTCTATCTCTATCTCTCTATGTTCTTGATAGTGCTCCTCCTCTTCTGCTCCACTCTAACCTATGCTGCTCGGCTAGAACCAGGATTTTCAGCAATAAATCCTGCCAAAACCCAACACTGGGTTGGTTCAAGTTTCCATATTTCATGATATTTTTTACTCTTATTTCTTTATTTATGAATTTCAATTAATTGGGTTTTTATTTATATATTCTGAAATTAGGTTGTTAAAGCAGATCAAGTTGAAGCCAATGATGAAATTAGCTGTGATGGGATTGTGGAAGAAGAATGCTTGAACTTTGGTTTGTTTGTTCTATATATATTTATATATATAAGCTTTGGGGGGTTATATATATAACCGAATATATCTACACCCAGAAACAAAATCCATAAATTTAGTTTGTTTGTTCTATATATATTTATATATATATATATATATAAGCTTTGTGGGGTTATATATGTAGTTCTCGTTAGTGAAACATAGAAGATTTCTTCATTACCAGAATATATTCCTATAATTAAGTTTGACTCTTTACTGTTTTATACTATTAGAAAGAATTATGATGTCTTCTTCATTTTTTTTTATTAAAGTATAATCATATTTCTAAACAAGATATTATCAGTGTTAAACAATACAGATACCAAAACGTAAGTACGGTTGATCTTTAGGATTAAGATTTGGATTGTCATAGTTATAGTTGTAGTGATTTGGGAGGGGCAAATTAGGAGTTGGGACACAAAATCTATTTGTTTATCTTTATTTAGTTTTAATCTCTTGGGTTAACTTGACTGCGATTGTTGACCTTTTTTATAATCTATAATGATTGTTTTTCTTACTACTAGAATACATAACTACCTATTGGTCCATTCAATTACTCTGTTATGTTGTTCATTTTGGTCAATTTTAGTATTATGCTCCAACCAATTTATTGCTTGAAATATTAGAGTGTTCTTATTAGGTAGTACTAGTATAATCTTTTTCTTACCTTAAGCTAATTGAAATTATTTGACTTGTCTAATTTTTAGTGTTTCATGAAATAAACCTTCCTGGATTAGATTGGTTTAATTTATCTAGTAATTATAAATCGAATGAGCTCAAAAACATAACAAGAAGGAAGAAAGGGAACACGAACACAACACACCAAGATTTACTTAATTCGGTCAGATTGTATGTGGTATTTCCCTTTGCCTAATACACTAAGCTCACATAGTACAAGATGAACTAGGCTCTCATTACAATTATAAAACACTCAATGACTTTATACTTGTGTTTCACTACTGGTTTTTGGTGTATTTTGTGACTTGATTTTGTTGTATTTTGTGACTGGATTTTGGTGTGTTTATGGTCTATTTTGCTGCTTCTTTAATGGCTACTAGTATTTTGCTACTAGTTTTTGGTATATTTCTTGATTGGATTTTGGTGCATTTTGCAACCAGTTTGAATGGATTAATATGATTGATTTATGGTCTATTTTGCTGATGCTTTTGGTGTAGTTTGCTATTGTGCAATGGAGACTAACTGAGGTCTATCAAAGATTGGAGTATGATCTTGTGATCCAGAGTTTTAATGGTATATTTTTTGTATTGTGCTATTGATTTTTTTGGTGTATTTTGTAACAGATTTTTTGTGTATTTTGTTAACTAAGTTGAATGGATTAATATGGTAGATTAATGGTCTATTTTTTTGCTAATTTTGGTGTAATTTGCAACTGTTTTGAAATACCTCTATGTACTAGATGAATAACATTTTATGAAATAGTACTATCTAAGAAGAAATTGTTTGCTGCTTGACTATATGAATACCTATATAGTTAGCTTAATTCTCGCATCTATTATGTATATATTTATAATTGTTGTGTGTGTCTACTTATTTATAAGTTTAAATTATTATATAGATCTCTAAATTAATTGGATATACATTATCTGTAGATCTAGAGATGTACACTGATCAATTATGTGTGGACCTCTCTTGTTTTTTTTTATATTTCTAGTGGTCAACATTTTAAGAACTTTTTATTTCGAGTGGAGAAACTTTTTATTAATTAAAGAACTTTTTTATAATGTGCAGGTCTATATTGAGATGCATTTCTTTGGCGCAATACTAGACAACATTGCTAGTTGAAGTTTTTAGAATAAAAAATATATTTCACTAACATTGTATACATTTCTTGTTTAATATTTGGTGATGATAAAATTTGATTGTAGTATAAACTATTATGTAATATGATTTTGTAAGCCGAGTAGAAAAATATTGAAATTAAATTTTTGAGTAATTAATAAAAAATTATTTTGTTGTATTTTCTTTTGAAATTTTAGAAATCTAACATATATAATACATTTTGAATAAGGATATATTATTTCTGAATCAAAATGAAAGTTGTAGCTGTATTTTTTTTTAAAAAAAAAATTACTTTTAAGGGCATGCAAAGCGAGTCCTAAAAAATGACTTAAATGTACTCAACCCGATTTTTTAGGACTCACATTGCGAGTCCTAAAAAATTACTTAAAGGCACTCAACCATATTTTTTAGGACTCACAACGCAAGTCCTAAAAACATTCTTTTAGGACTCGAAAAACTTAATTAAAGGCACTCAACCAGATGTTTTAGGACTTGCATTGCGAGTCCTAAAAACATTCTTTTAGGACTTGCACTGCGAGTCCTAAAAACATTCTTTTATGACTCGCGTTGCGAGTCCTAAAAAACCTTAGATTTTAAGGCTCTCAAATAGAGGACTCGCGCCCCGCGAGTCCTAAAAACTTTTTTAGGACTCGCAATGCTAGTCCTAAAAGACCTTTTTTGTAGTAGTGTGGGACGACATCTCAATCAAGATATTACCGAGGCTTTATTTGATTCCGCTGGAGCTCATAATAAATCCTAGGATCTTCCCTAAGGCCACACCAAATGTGCATTTCTAGGAGTTCAGCTGTTAGGGTTGGTACCCTAAAAGTATGTGAAAATATATTTTTATTGATTTAAATAAAAGTATAGTTTTATTATATTTGAATATTATAATTATTGGTTGAATAATTTATATAAATATCATAAATTTCCATATTCATTATGAGAATATGATCTTTTATGCGTACGGAGAATTAAGATCATATATAAGGAATAAAATAGTTGGCAACATATTAAAGTATGAAATCTTTAATGAATGGTTGCTAGTACGATTTACTAAGCATATATGATGCAAGTAATCTAGATTCAGATTACTGATATGGATTGACATCTTGATAAATGTACTTTATATAATAGTGATTATATACGACATGACCGATGTGAATTAATATCTTTATAAACTCACCGTTTGCCATAAAGATTTAATTCATATCTTAATAGATGATCATTTGTTGATCAGTCTAAATCCCAAGTTGTCATGAACTCCTCTTTATGTTTGGATCTTTTGATTCATTTGTTAAGGTCTCTTAATATAATGTGGCTAGTGAATTTTCTTTTGGAGATTCAATATCATCAATGGCTGGGAACATGATTTTACAATAATGGAATCCATGCTTTCCTAACAGATCGAATATTGGTTCCCTTAAGGGTAAGTTCTGGGACTGAATAGTTATTGAGCTAAAATCAGTAATATGATTATAGATTAATTATTCACTAGTGAATTAATGGTACTTGAGGAACAAGAGGTAATTAGAAGAGTAGTAATTCTTGATCGAATCTAATTAGCGAACAAATAAATAGAGGACAAAATAATATTTATTGATTATTTCAATGGACTACAAGAGTAAATTCTGAAAATATAATTCTATAATTACTTATAGTGGAATTCCAAATTTATCGTGAAGTAATAATGGAATTAATAAATACGATTATTTAATTAAAGAGTTTAAATAATATTATGGTTTATTAGAGCTTCATATTATATGTGAAGACTCAGAAAAAAAAAGAATATATATATATTATTTAAGTTTTATTTTAAGTGGTGGGACCCACGTGTTTTAAAGTTTGTCAGATTTTTTTTCTTTTCTTTTTCTTTTTTTTTTCCTTTTTCTTCCCGAGCACTTCTTCTTCTTCTATTTTTCTTCTTTTTCCCTCTGAAACAACCCATGTCTGGGTACCACAAAGCCATTGCCAGAGTTCCCTTTTTGCCGCCACGCGCAGGAGTTGGACCACCAGTGGCCGGCGACAACCCCATCCCCAAAATCTCAGGGCCATCGGAGTTAAGACGCACACAAACGGAGCAGTCAAAGTTTCGTCGTCAAAACTTTGACCGCACTTTCCGACGAACCTAGACCTCCGTTCGGTGAGTGGGTGGCACCGTTGGAACCAGTGTGAAGGGAGGAACGTTGCCCACTAAGTCATTTCAGTCAACTCACTGTTTTTCTTTGGCGAAATTTTGGCTATCTCCGCCCCTTTGGAAGCATTTTCCGGCGACACCGGAGGTCAGTTGGGCAAAGGGGCTGTGCTTCTGTGATGTACTACTCGAGAGGATCATTCTGATATATGCCATGCATATATTCATCGACGTTTCCAGTACCGCCACCAACCACTAGTGTGCGCCGCTTGGGTGAGGTTCCGGAACTTGAACTCTTAAATGTGGTCATATTATATGTCTTTGGACACGATTTTGAATAAGGAATGAAATGATGATAATCGTTTGCTCAATTGGTGCACATAGGAAAAACGTGATATTAAGATCAGACTAAATCACTCTAAGATCATCATTAATCTTAGGAGCATCACTTTGGCCTCGGATTGAAAATTCTAAGGAGGTAGGGGCTCAACTTGACTATTGGACTTATTTTACTCTTATTGAATTGCCTTAAACATATTCCAATTTTAATATTTATAAAATGTTTGAAAAATAGAAAAACTTAATCTGCATGTTTTCTGATCTGTTCTGAGGGCACTGAGTGCCACATATACTTTTGTTCATTATTTATGCAGGTTATGATTTTTGGGTTTTATTCAAATGCAGCTGTTATGCTGTCCAATTTTCTAAAATATAAAGGGAATATGTTTCTTTCTTTTCATGTGTCCCTACATTTGGTTATACTGATGAGAGCCATAGTGATCATGATTTGTGCATGCTGTTGTTTCACGACCTAGTCTCCGTGTCATCATAGGTAGATCAGGTATTCACTCACTTGTAGGTGTAAAGACCTAGCATCTATATACAGGAAGTGTTCTGAGCCTCCCCTTGTGGTGGTTATCAGGTCCGACTACCGAGTTTAGGATGTCGGTTTTTCTATGGTGGGTAACGGAAACTAGGGATCTAGTGGTCAGTGTGATGTGCACTTGCAGCTATGCTCTTATGATTATTTGTGGTTTCTATCTATTTTGGGTTATACATGATGATATATATATCTGTTTCAAAGCTAACCATGCAGGGGTTTTATTTAAATTTTGGGTCCTATGTTATTAGTTTCTTTCCTACTGGGCTTTATAAGCTCACCCACTATATCTCTCCCATTCCAGGATCCTAGTGACGCAATTGTGGATAAGGTGAATTATTGCTGAAGCTAATGTGTTTAGCGCCATAGTCCTATCTTTTGAACTTTATGTATTAAATTTGGAACCTATCGGTCTGTATATCTAAGTTAGCTATGTAATAGTTAGAAATGAGGAATGGTGGATGCTAAGTATTATTTTGGGTGACTTATTAAATTTAACTGTTTGGCGACTACATAACTGTGGGGATATTATTGTTCTATGTATTAAGATAAATGATCCTACTTTTATCCGTAATATTTTCATATATAATTATAGGAGTTATTCCATTTTTTTGACTTATAATTATAGTAATATGTAATATAAATTAAAGGATCATTTATAAAGACTATTTTCCACCGAGGGTCAAAGTTTGACCTTTGACCACCCAAGTTATGAATATTACCATTCTGCCACAGCCTAGGGCTCGGGTTGTGATAGAAAAATGGTATCAGAGCACTGGGTTTAAATACCTCGGAGTGTGTCACCAAATAGATTAAATTTTTTTTAGTAAAGTATTTTAATATATAAATGCATATGTATGTAGAAAGTATCCATTCCTCACTAACTGTTTAGCTTTAATTCTCAGACTTAAGTCGATGGCTCCGAGAGGAAGGGAAACAAGGAGGAGGCCTGCAGCGGAAGTCCCTGAGGCTGAGCTTCCCCCTCAGCTAGCTGCATTTCCAATGAATGCCATTCTTGAGGCTTTAAGAGGCCTTCCTGCCCAATAGATGGATCTAGCTACTCGGCAGAGTCATCACTTCCAGATTTTCCACTGGATTCAAATGCCTGAGTTTGAGGGTGGGCAAGATCCTATGATGGCTGAAAGATGGCTGAGGCAGGTTAAGAAAAATTTCAACACCATGGGAACACCTGAGGAGTATCAAGTGACTTTTGCTGTATCTAAGTTAGAGGGTAGTGTAGCGGATTGGTGGGAAACCTTGTGTAGGACCACTGAGATTGGGGGGATGACTTGGAGAGACTTTGAAAAGGTCTTCAGGGAATAATATTTTAACCCATCTCATCGGAGGACTTTAATTGGGTCATTTGATAGCTTAAGACATGGGAACATGACAGTAAATGAGTTCTACATAAAGTTTGTAGAATTATCTTCCTATGCCTATGCCAGTGCGGTCGATCAACCTCTTTTGATTGAGCAGTTTCTCTGTCACTTAAACCCTTCAATATTGGGTCCACTTGCCCCTATGACCTTTGGAAATTTGAACGAATGTGTAACAGCAGCCTTACAGACTGAGGCTCATCAAGAAGGAATTGAAAGAAAGAATCCGTCCCGAGAAAGAGGAAATGATAGGAAAATGAACAAGAAGAACCAAGGGCGATGGCTATCCCAAGGACAACAACTTAGTGGGAGTAGCAATTGTAGTGGATCTTCAGGAAAGACTCGAATTGGGCCGTATGGGTGTTTTAGTTGTGGCCAATAGGGTCATAAGAAGAAAGATTGCCCACAACGACAACAGAGGTTCCAACCATCACATTGAGGACCCATAGGGAGTTATGCTGGGTCTACTCCTTTCCCAGGACAACCTAAGAGTAACTAGTCTCAGACTTCATCCTATGGTTTCACACCCACACCAGGGCAACAATCTCAATATCAGCATCAGTTCAAGCCCCAAGGTTCAGGATTCAACCAGGGGTACTCAAAGAGTTTCCAAACTCCTATTTCTGTTGGAAGTCAGAGAGGGTTCAATCAAGGAGGAGGTTCTGGTGCAAGCATAAACCATCCTGGTCATGGAAAAGGTAAAGCAAAGGAAAAAGCCTCTGGCCAAGCCTATGCTCTTGGTGGTGATGATGCGCAAGGAGGATTATGCCATGGAGTTGTGGATGGTATGGTTCTTATCTCACACCCTTGGGCTCATGTATTATTTGATACTGGTGCATCACATTCTTTTATATCATTAATGTTTGCTAGCATGTTGGGTTTGAGTTGGGAAACTTTTAGTCCTACACTGCAGTTGAGTGTACCTATGGGAGGGCATGGTGAAGTATCAACCATCTACAAATCGGTTTGTATTGTGCTTGAAGGGCATAATTTATTAGGAAACCTGATGGTGTTACCTATGGAACAATTTGATGTGATTCTTGGCATGGATTGGTTGTCTAAGTACCAAGCCATTGTAGATTGCTAACGAAAAAGGGTGACTCTTTTAACTCCAAGTGGAGATTTAATTGTATATTGGGCCAGCATGAATGTAGTAAGGTGCAATCCTATCCTTAAGGCATGTTTTGGTGGGAAAAGAAACTTAGAGTGTTATGGGAGTCTGTTTGCAATCAAGGATGAGTCTAGGCCTCTAGATAAGTTTCCTTGGATATCAGTGGTTAGTGGCTTTCCAGATGTGTTTTCTGAGGATTTGCAAGGACTACCACCTGATAGAGAGATCGAGTATTGCATTGATTTGATTCCCGCGACTCAACCAATTTCTACTACACCTTATCGCATGGCACCTGCAGAGTTGGCTGAATTGAAAAAGAAATTGGGTGAGCTAATGGATAAAGGTTACATTAGAAATAGTACTTCTCCCTGGGGAGCTCTAGTTTTGTTTGCCAAGAAAGCTGATGGATCCTTGTGACTGTGCGTCGATTATCGGAAATTGAATCAGATGACAATTAAGAACAAGTATCCTTTGCCAAGGATATATGAGCTGCTTGATCAGCTCGGAGGTTCAAAGTGTTTTTCCAAGATTGATTTGAGGTCAGGCTATCATCAATTAAGGATTAAGGAAGATTATATTCCTAAAACTCCTTTTAGAACACATTATGGACATTTTGAGTTTTTGGTGATGCCATTTGGATTGACAAATGCACCTACAACATTTATGGACCTTATGAATAGGATCTTTAGACCCTATTTGGATAAGTTTGTGGTTGTTTTTATTGATGACATTTTGGTGTATTCCAAGACACCTGAGGACCATGCAGAACATTTAACTATTGTGTTGCAAACTTTGAGGGACCATCGATTATATGCTAAGAAAGAGAAATGTGACTTCTGGATGACCGAGGTCAAATTCTTAGGGCATGTAATATCTCAAGAAGGCATTAATTTGGATCTTGGAAAGATAGATTCTATCTTGCAGTGGGGAAGACCAAAGAATGTTACTGAGGTTCGAAGTTTTCTTCGGTCAGCAAGTTACTATCGTCGCTTTGTGGAGAATTTTTCTCGTATTGCTATGCCTTTGACAAAGCTAACAAGGAAGGATTTAAAGTTTGTGTGGGATGACAGTTGTGAAGAAGCTTTCAGAGAACTTAAGCGAAGATTGACTACAACGCCTATTCTCACTATGCCTAATAGTGATGAGCCTTATGTGGTATTCACCGATGCTTCTGGTACTGGTTTAGGAGGAGTTCTCATGCAAAATGGCAAGGTTGTTGCCTATGCTTCTTGCCATTTGAAGTCACATGAGAAGAACTACCCTACACATGACTTGGAACATACAACAGTGATTTTTGCCTTAAAAATTTGGAGATGTTACTTATATGGGGCAAAGTTTGAATTATATTCTGATCATAAGATTTTAAAGTATCTCTTCACTCAAAGAGACTTAAATTTGAGGAAAAGATGATGGGTTGAGTACATGGAAGATTATGATATCACTTTACAGGAACATCCTGGAAAAGCAAATGTGGTCGCTGATGCATTAAGTAGAAAACCTCATGGCATTTTGGCTTGTTTGGCTCTTGAGGATTGGAAAAGAGCGATCACTGTGGGTGATTATAAATTAGAGTACTATGATGGAAAAGATATTGCTTGTGTTTCAAACGTAGTGGTTATACCAATGTTACTTTAGAAAGTTAAGCAATGTCAGTGGCAAGATGAGAAATTGAGACTTATCTGGAATCGAATCCGAAACGGTGAGCAGCTAGATGGATGGACAGTAAATGCCGAAGGATTCTTATACCATAAGGGAAGATTGGTTGTTGCAAATATTCTTGATCTTAGAGAGTCTGTTATGATCGAGGCTCATAGGTCTAGATTTGCTGTACATCCTGGAAGCACAAAGATGTACCAAGACTTGAAAAGACAATACTGGTGGGAAGGCATGAAGAGAGATGTAGCTAACTTTGTAGCTAAGTGTATGGTTTGCTAGCAGTTTAAAGCTGAGCACCAGAGACCTTCGGGGTTACTTCAACCCTTACCTCTACCAGAATGGAAGTGGGACAAGATCACGATGGACTTTGTGACAGGATTACCGTTAACGCCATTAAAGCATGACACTGTCTGGGTGATTGTTGATCGTCTGAACAAATCTGCTCATTTCATTCCAATTAGGAAGGATTATAAGGTTTCTAAACTTGCTCGACTTTATGTGGATAATATACTTCGACTACATGGGTTACCTTCCAGCATTGTCTCTGATAGAGATCCTGAATTTACATCAAGGTTTTGGTGAGCATTGCAAAAATCTTTTGGAACTGAACTTAACTTGAGCACCGCTCACCACCCTCAAACAGACGGACAATCTGAGAGGACTATCCAAACTTTGGAGGACATGCTTCGTTCTTGTATTTTGGATTTTGGGGGTAGCTGGGGAGAACACTTGTCATTGGTGGAATTCACTTATAATAATAGCTACCAGGCTAGTATAGGCATGGCTCCTTATGAGGCCTTATATGGGAGACCGTGTAGATCACCTTTGTGTTGGGCAGAACCAGATGAGCATGTCACAATTAGACCTCAAATTATCACTAGTACCACAGAGAAGATCAAAGGCATCCAAGAGAGACTTAAGGTTGTTCAAAGTCATCAGAAGATTTATGATGATCTCCACCCACGAGAAGTTGAGTTTGAGGTTGGTGGTTATGTCTTCTTGAAAGTTACTCCCATGCGTGGTGTGACGAGGTTTGGAGTGAAGGGTAAGCTAGCTCCGATGTATATTGGACCTTTCGAGGTTATCGAGAGGGTTGGGGAGGTCGCTTACCGATTGAACTTACCAGCGCGGTTGGGGCACGTTCATAATGTGTTCCATGTGTCGATGCTGAGGAAGTATACTCCAGACCCATCACACATCATTGAGTATGAGGCTATCCCTCTTCAAGAGAGCGTGACATATGAAGAGCAACCTATCAGAATATTGGCGAGAGAGTTAAAAGTGCTAAGGAATAGGGAGATCCCATTAGTCAAGGTCTTATGGCAGAACCATAGAGAAGACGAGGCTACTTGGGAGTTAGAGTTAGAGATGTATGAGAAGTATCCTCATTTGTTTAATTTTCGGCTTGAGGTTGTTCTTTGAAAAAAATAAATAAATTTCGGGACGAAATTTCTTTAAGGAGAGAAGAATGTGAAGACTCAGAAAAAAAGAAGAAGAATATATATATATATATTATTTACGTTTTATTTTAAGTGGTGGGACCCACTTGTTTTAAAGTTTCTAAATTTTTTTTTTCTTTTCTTTTCTTTTTCTTTCTTTTTCCTTTTTCTTCCCGAGCACTTCTTCTTCTTCTTCTTCTTCTTCTTCTTCTTCTTCTTCTTCTTCTTCTTCTTCTTCTTCTTCTTCTTTTTCATTTTTTTCTCTCTGAAACAACCCACGTCGGGGTACCACAAAGCCATTGCTGGAGTTCCCTTTTTGCCGCCACGCGCCAGAGCTGGACCACCAGTGGCCGCTGGCAACAACCCCATCCCCAAAATCTCAGGGCCGTTGGAGTTAAGACGCACACGAACGGAGCAGTCAAAGTTTTGTCATCAAAACTTTGACCACACTTTCCGGCAAACCCAGAACTCCGTTCGGTGAGTGGGTGGCACCGTTGGAACCAGCGTGAAGGGAGGAACGACACCCACTAAGTCATTTCAGTCAACTCACTGTTTTTCTCCAGCAAAATTTTGGGTATGTCCGACCCTTTGGAAGCATTTTCCGGTGACACTGGAGGTTAGTTGGGCAAAGGGGCTGTACTTCTGTGATGTACTACTCGAGAGGATCGTTTTGATATATGCCATGCATATATTCGTTGAAGTTTCCAGTACCGCCTCCAACCCCTAGTGTGCACCACTTGGGTGAGGTTCTGGAACTTGAACTCTTAAATATGGTCATATTATATGTCTTTGGACACGATTTTGAATAAGGAATGCAATGATGATAATCGTTTGCTCATTTGGTGCACGTATAAAAAACGTGATATTAAGATCGGACTAAATCACTCTAAGATCATCATTAAGCTTAGGAGCGTCACTTTGGCCTCAGATTGAAAATTCTAAGGAGGTAGGGACTCAACTTGACTATTGGACTTATTTTACTCTTATTGAATTGCCTTAAACATATTCCAATTTTAATATTTATAAAATGTTTGAAAAATAGAAAAAACTTAATCTGCATGTTTTCTGATCTGTTCTGAGGGCACTGAGTGCCACATATACTTTTGTTCATTATTTATGCAGGTTATGATTTTTGGGTTTTATTCAAATGCAGCTGTTATGCTGCCCAATTTTCTAAAATATAAAGGGAATATGTTTCTTTCTTTTCATGTGTACCTGGATTTGGTTATACCGATGAGAGCCATAGTGATCATGATTTGTGCATGTTGTTGTTTCATGACCTAGTCTCCGTGTCATCATAGGTAGATCAGGTGTCCACTCACATGTAGGTGTAAAGACCTAGCATCTGTATTCAGGAAGTGTTCTGAGCCTCCCCTTGTGGTGGTTATCGGGTCCGACTACCCAGTTTAGGATGTCGGTTTTTCTATGGTGGGTAACAGAAACTAGGGATCTAGTGGTCGGTGTGATGTGCACTTGTAGCTATGCTCTTATGATTATTTGTGGTTTCTCTCTATTTTGGGTTATACATTTTGATATATATATCTGTTTCAAAGCTAACCATGCAGGGGTTTTATTTAAATTTTGGGTCCTATGTTATTAGTTGCTTTCCTACTGGGCTTTATAAGGTCACCCCCTATATCTCTCCCATTCCAGGATCCTAGTGATGCAATTGTGGATAAGGTGAATTATCGCTGAAGCTAATGTGTTTAGTGCCATAGTCCTATCTTTTGAACTTTATGTATTTAATTTGGAACATATCGGTCTGTATATCTAAGTTAGCTATGTAATAGTTAGAAATGAGGGATGGTGGATGCTAAGTATTATTTTGGGTGTTTTATGGCTTATTAAATTTAACTGTTTGGTGACTACATAACTGTGAGGATATTATTGTTCTATGTATTAAGGTAAATGGTCCTACTTTTATCCGTAATATTTTCATATATAATTATAGGAGTTATTCCATTGTTTTGACTTATAATTATAGTAATATTTAATATAAATTAAAGGATCATTTATAAAGACTATTTTCCACCGAGGCTCAACTTTGACCACCCAAGTTATGGATATTACAATTCTGCCATAGCCTATGGCTCGGGTTGTGACATTATAGGTCCATGGTTCCTGAGTTGCCTTTGTCCTACACTGTCAATGGTAAAGATGTCACATGCTAGATTAATGGAGAAAATGACTAAATTGCAAAGAAATTAATTTTCCATGGCAAAGTAATAATTATGTGCAATTAATTAATTATTTAACTAATTAGTTTTTATTAGAAATAAATATTAATCTGTGTTTGGATTAATTTTTAAGAGACTTAATTAATATATTAGTATAATATATTTATTGAAACTGATAGTTTTAAGATAAGGTTAATTTTGAATTAACTGATATTTAATTTTAGGAATAAATATATTGTCTTAAAATTAATTAAACAAACAAATGAGAAAAAATAGGGAGACAACTACATGGCTCATGCAACTCACTGTCTGGCACAGTGAGTGGTGCCACTTTGTGGTGCCACCTTCCCCTGGGATTTGAATTTTGAATTTCAAATTTATTTGTTTATTTAATTATTACTTTAAATTTGATTTAAATAAATAATTAAATTAAAAGGTAACTGATCAGTTTGAATTAATAAAATCAAAGAAAAATAATTTTTTTTTATTTTATCTTTATAAGTCTAAAAAGAAGCGATTCTTTTAGAGAAGTAGGTTAATTTGTTATCAGACTCTCTCAGAAAGGTATCGATATAATTTTCGAGGCTTGAAAATTCTAGAACTTTGTACAAGCCTTCTCTCTTCTCCAAAACCTCTAGATCTCATGTGTTGAGAGCATCTAGAGATCCTAAAATAATAAACATGTGAATCTTACGTGCTCACACACGTCCTTGTGTGTTTGAGGATTGATTTGGAAGGCTAAGGTGTGAGTTTTCACTGGATAGGAAGATTGTTTGATTATACTATAAGACTCAAGGAATCTTTATAGGCTACAAGATGTAATCTTCTTCTCGTTTTGTGTGTAGATTAAATGTATGGATATATGTATTGATCCTGGCTCAGTATTAATGATTTTTTAAAATCTTCCCACCCCACCTTTCGCTACGTCCCTGATTTTATTCATATTAAAATCAACAATTGGTAACAGAGCAGTCTACATATAAGGATACATTAAATACTGTGTGAGTTTCTTGCATATTTTATATTTATGTTTATATGTGTATTGAAGGGATGGTTTTGTTTTATGAATGAATGGTTGAATGATGGATCGTTAATTATATGGTACAATTAGGTTAGGAATTGAATTTTAATTTTTCTTAGATCTTGTGTAAGCCATTTAGGGCATAGGAATTTTTGTAATTTTATTTGTGAAATATTGTTGTAGAAATTCTAGTCACAAGAGGAGAAGAAAAATATAGGAACCAAGCCATGTACCTAAAGATTATGAAGGGGCCTAAGAGAAGGACACGCAATGTAACACCCTGCTAATTAGGGCCCGTTACCAAGTGTGTTTAAAATTAGTGCTGGACTTGCTAAATGAGTCATTTGGACTAAAAGATGTGATAAAGCCACTAAGGGTTCATGTATTTAAGATTTTGGTCAAGACATAAACATTTTCGTTAAACAAATCTTTAGTCTTTACATGGAATCCCAAAATATAAGTTTAAAAGTTGATTACACCCCAAAGATTAAAAAATAAGCCAACCTAATTGGAAAGTAGGGTCAAACCATAGCTCCATGTGATATCTCGGACTGCATATGTACACATCACCGCTATCGCTCTCCAACTCATGGCTGACCAAGCTTCTCCTTACCCTTACCTGCACCACAAAGAACCCGTGAGCCAAAAGACTTAGCAAGAAAATGTATTGAGATAGTTCACAGAATATAGCAACATGCTTAACAGTAATAACTGGAACCAAGCACACACACTGCATAGATAAGTGACCATAGGGTCCAACAAGTGTGTGTCGCACTCCTTTTTATTCATATGGAATCCAAGCCAGTCAAGTACAAAAGGCACCCCCGGGGTGGCCTAGCCATAACGACCTGCGCTTAGTGCATATAACGCCAATCATGGCTTATAAGTCGAGCCATATAGACCCTCGACTTATAAGTCAAGCCATGGAAACCCTCAATTTATAAGCCGACCCCCTTTTAACCAGATATTTTCTAGATTAGCAAGTCAAGTTTTAATGAGATACAATAGACAGATTCTCGGTTAATAAATCGAGCGTCCTAGCTAGAACAAACATCAACATAATACATTCATCATACATGCAGGTACAATGAACTACAATATACTAAGCAGATATGCACAAGCACAATTATAATCATGCTCATTGACCGAGCCCGAGCCATCAGGTGCAGTTTTCTTACCTCGATCTTCTTGTAGGTAGTGGAATGACCCCAAGCGCTGATCCTGGCGGACACCCTAGTGACGACACAAATATATGTTCATGGTTCTCAATTAATGGGGCTCTAAAAACGTCCCCTGAGCCCTCAAGCAAGCTACCAAGTCAGATTCCCGAGCCCCTAGGCCTTGCCCTAAAATCCAGAAAATAGGCATTTAAGGGCCCCTCGCGCGGCCGTGCCCACTAAAAATCTGGGGTTCTGAACCATTGGGGCGGTCACGCCCCTCCACTTGAGTCCCATAATTGAATTCCAATTCCCCTCTTCTGGGACACTAGCAAAGTGGCGCTAGGTCCCCATAACCTAAAAATTTTCCCAGAACTTAGGTGGTCTTCCCCAATTCCTTACACTTGAGATTTCTAGCCAATTCATGTTGGGAAACTTATACATGATCTTTCTTTATTTTCATGTAGATCTAATATTAAACAAATTAATATGAGATAACCTAGAACATGTTTCTAAAATTGAATTCAAAGAGAAATAATGATAAGAATACTTACATTATTCGTAGCGGAATGAATGAGTCCTTCCTTCAGTTTCTCTAACCCTTGTATCCTTTATGTCGCAGAGTATTACCAAGAAACTGAACCGATCTTCATTTTCTTCACAGCCTTCTAAAGTATCCTTGGAATCACCTAGACTAGAGTGGGCAATTCTCAACACATGAGATAGATACAGAGAGAAGAAAAGAAAAGAACTAAGAGGCTTAGAAAAAGACTTGTGTTTAGAGAGAATCTAAAAACTATTAGAAACTTGTGTTTTTGACTTCTGAATTTGTGAACTTCAGCTCTCTCTTAACATTCATTTTATAGACTCAATTAGGTCATTTATTGAATTAAAAAATCAATAAAATAATAGCCAATAATCAGCCCTAGGTCGAAATTATCATGGGCTTTAGGCCCGTGAATTTTCCCATTTGATTATAAGCCCATTGGACTTAAAATCAAGGCCTGTATTATTTTCTATTGATTTAATTAATTAAATAATTATATAAATCCTTTATCAAATTAATTATTTATAATTTGAACCTAGAATTAAACTTATTTATTAATTTAGATACCAATTTATCTTATGTTGACGTCGTTTTTCGTCAATTTAGAACTGAAGAGCGATTAAACAAAATACCAAAAGAGACAAATAATAAAAGACAGGATTTTTATGTGGTCCAGCAGTTAAAATCTGCTTAATCCACGAGTCGGTGTTATTTACTTTATGGAATTCTCTTGAAGCTTTCTGGAAGCAATTTTTATAGAGTCTTCCCAATACCAATTCTTCAGTCCCCACAAATGAATTGTTCCATTCTATTTATAGAGTGGTTTACCGAATATCTCCCCTCATCTTTCGAGGAGTTATTATACAAATCAATTAAAATAAATGTAATCAAATACATATAGTTACTATGTACGCGTATAAATCCCATGATATTAGGGATTTAATAACAGATTACAAACAATCCCTTAAATATAGGGGTTGTATAACAATAAGTATGTTCACACTTAGCTTGTGATTTTGAACATTCGAATCACATGCCTTCGAGACCGACCAACAATCACGAGCTTGCTACCTTGGTTCACCTTGGCTATTAACAAATAACATTGTTTAGATCATCCTTTTTGAGCTCACAATGCCCGAGCTCGAACTATCTTATCTGATGGTAGGGAATGAATCAGGAAATTTATACAAGTGCTGAACCATTGTCATTGTGACTTTGAGCTCGACTTATAATCTCGGAACACCTCCAAGACCACGTAGTTTTCGAGCCCACCAATTCCAATGTTGTCGCACTTACTGTTCAGCGAGACTATTCTTGACAGTTTCATTAATGTTGATTATGTCAAACTTGGTTATTCTGAGTTTACACTTTACAAGCCTGAATTTCGAGATGAAAATTTCTATTCTCGAAATTTTGGTGTAACATTTTTCCCCCTCAAAAGTATCAGTTCGAATCCTATGAGATGGAAACTTTTGAACTACCACTTTTGAAAATCGAGCTACCCACCACACTCAATTGTGGACACGCGTCATTCAGAGATTGCACAGTTAGAGCTCTTGAGTACTCTTTTCATCTGCCCACGTATTTTCATATCCCAGATTTTTGCCGCCAATGTTATATTCGTACCCCACCTGTTGGATCAAATTCCAAACCGAGCTAATGGCCCAGATCAATCTGACCCTTGATATCCTTTGGGGTCTAGAAATAAGCCAACGTCATCTTCTTCCTTTTACTTTTGCTTTTTCTACTGAAAAAACTCGTACCAGAAAAAGTAAAAACAAGAGATTTCTTTGTATGTTCTCAAAACCCAAAAAGCAAAGCAATCTTTCAACCCTCAGTTCAGTGGGATCGTTTCTGCTGCCTCTTCTACAATCGACGATATCCTCGTATCCTCGATCAAATTTACGTAAGTTCTCTGATCATTCATTGGTGTATATACATTTTTTATTTTCTACGTGCTTTTCTGCTGTACGAATATGCTTACTAGTTTTTATTTCTATCCCTTACAAAGTAGTTTATCTAATATTTCTCAAACTTTGGATTCAAAATTTTTGAAATCACGGTTCTCAAACCCAGATTTAGTGCAAAAAATGCAAAAATAGGGTCTTTCGGATTAAAGTAGTGTTTCGTGTAAGCCAAGAAATAGGGGTTTTGACTTAGGGTTTTTAATTGCACAAATCCCAAAATTATCACCTTTTTCGGTAACTGTCAGCTTTATCCCTGAAAATCTGGGATCCTTAAAATTCATATCCATCACCCCATTCTCTCATGTAAGTACACGCTCGAAGCCCGAACTTTACAATGGTTCAGGATTCAACATCGAATTCAACTTATCCTTTCGAGACCCCAATCTCAATTGAGTTAATTCCGTGACCTCGGGCTTTCGAGCTCGAATAACCAAAACTATCTTTTTTCTTTTCTTTTCTTTTTTCCTTTCATGCCTGGCCCTCACCCTTTTCTTTCTTGCTAGATGTCCCAGACTTCTAAGAATCAGTGGGGGTCAGAGCTCGTAATCCCCTGTTCTCCATCAACTCCTAGCCCGGAATCACCCTTCACTCAGAACCAACGCCTGATACATGAGCACTGGGAGAGGTGCAAAGAAGAAGACATCCGAGATCACTTCCAACGCCAGATTAATGAGGTCAAGCAGAAGAAGAGGAAAATACTTCGGGTCGAAGTCTACCCGGATTCGGATCCCGAGATCAGACCCATCCCTCTCAATCTGAAACTCAAAGTCACCATCACTTTCGATCCTGGTGTTCTTTCATTCTCGCTGATGGGAGATCCTTTGAGCCACCCTTCTACCTCACAAGCTACTTCAATTCCAACCTCAAGGGAGGAATTCTTTGAGGCCGAACACTGTTTGTAATGCCCTGGATAGCCAAGACCGTTACACTGTGTGTTTATAAAGTGCCAGACTTGCTAATCAAGTCATTTAAATAAAATCGTGTTATTGGAACTATAAAGGAACTAGGGTTAAAAGCGTTTAGGTCTCAAAAGCCACGTTTTCATTAAAAAGCATCATCTGTTACATGGGATCCCAAAAATATTAAGTTCAAAGACCATTTACAAAAGACACAAGTTTTATGTACAACAACCGGCCATACTAAGGCAAGACAACAGTTAGGTGATCCCTGTCTTGGTCCACTCCTCGACCATGGCGGTCGAACCGCTGGCTATGTACATTCCACCTCGGAGCTCTCCACCTCAGGCTTGGTCCAGCTTGCCCTTGCCTTTACCTGCACCACGTAGCACCCGTGAGCCAAGGCCCAGCAAGAAAACACAACAACAACAGAGCATGAACAATTAGCAGACAAGTCTACATCTCACATTGCATCACATAAACTCAAATATATCATCAGTCGGTATAAACAAGTATTCCACATACTAGGCGTATCAGTTCATAACATACACAGTTCACAAATGATAACTAGGGCTAGCGCCCTCGGGCTGCTCCCTCTGCTATCTCGTTGTTCTTGCCTACCAATGGCCAACCTGCGCCCCGTCCGCTAAAAATCATGTACGACACTCTTAGACCGCTTTTACATGTCCCATGGTGTAATACCAACATTGACACGATGCAACTCTCGGGAGTACTTAGTCCCATCACAATCATACAACCGGGTGCAGTTTTCTTACCTTTCAATTTACTAGTTTCCGATGCCACGAAGCCGCGAGCACGGTCCTCTACCCCGAACCTCTCCAAAGACCTAATAACAACACAAATGAAACATCCTTTGTCACTAATCAATTCAAAACTACTTCCCGGAACCAATCCCACACTCTCGGAACCCCCAAATCCCTAAAACAATGCACCGAAGGCATCCCCCGAACCCCTGGAGCAAAGGCTCAAAATTGCAAATTCCCATGTCCTAAAATTGGCCTAGCGCCATGGCGCTTCCCTATAGGGCCGCGGCGCCCAGCAAGTCAGAGAGCTTGCTCTGCCCAGAAACAGCCTCGCACCGCGGCACCCAAGAACAGGGTCGCGGCGCTCCTTCGCGAACCCAGATTTCTGGGTTTTCCCTTACGTTTTTTCCGAACCCAAACCATTCCAAATCATTCCAAACTCATACCTAAGCCCCAAAACCAACTCAAAACCCCTAATAGACCACACAACAACCTGAAAATGTCATACCCTAGCTCAATTACACAATCATTCACAAAATTCACTCTTGAGTTCCATGCCATAGTAACTCAAACCAGAAAGTTAAAAGCTTAAACCTAAACCCAAACCACACATAAAATTCTCTAATTCATAACAGAGATAAGCTTTACAATTACACAGAATCCTCACCTTGAATGGAGAGTCCAACCTCTAGCTTCAAACCACCTTCTCTTTTGATTATTCCAACTCTGAATTCATACAAAACCAACCACCAACTTGTTTCAATTCATGTTTATCCTCTAAAAACCAGACTTGAAACTTAAACAAATCATAGATAAATCCTTACCTCTGAGTATTCTTGGCCTAGGCTTGATTGATAACTCCAAACCCCCTTGATTCTCCTTCCAAGAGCCAAATTCAGCTTCCCTCTTCTATCTTTCTTTTGCTCTATTTCTAGGTCTCCAAAATTTAGCATAAACCAATTTCCCAAAGTGTTATACGTAATTGTATTTTCCTTCAGCTGGAACTCACCTATTCACTGCCAAAAGACCACTTTATCCCTCCATAAATATCCCTTTCTAACTAAACCTCAAGGGCACACTTGTCCTCTTACTAACATTACAATTCTACCACTTTTCCAATAAAACCTGTTACTCTCTATGGTTACTAATAGTTACACAAGTTACCAAATCACCAGTTACCATTATCTAGCTTCCTAGGACCGTCTCGGCACGTGCACCACATTGATACCACCACACCCACGTGGTACAAATCACATAGCATAATTATCACATAACATAATACACATAGTCATATAACATGCTTAAAATCATAATCATGCATCTTAATCATTAAAACCACACATAATTCCCATTATGCCCTCCAGGCACACTAACCAAGGCCCTTAAGCCTTATTAGTGAATTTGGGTCGTTACACTATTGGACCTCAGTCACTTACACGAGCCAAATATCTGACCTGCTAGCCTACCATTGCTTAAAGGTCTTGGGCGCTCTAATGTGTCGACCTGCGACCTTGAGCGAGCAGAGTTGCTTTGACTCAGGAGATGGTAATCCTGGCAACAAAATCAAGATCGCCGCATGGATTCATGAGCACATGAGGGCAGGGGCTCTGCTCCCCCTGAAGTCCTACTTCAAGGAATTTTTGGATTTTGTTAGACTCACTCAATTCTAACTCCAGAACAATTCTTACAGGGTCCTCTTGACCCTTATATCGTTATATCACAAGCTGAGGTGGGAAGGACCCTTACCTCGAGAGATTTTATATCTCTTTTTCCTCAAGGGAAATCCCTCTCGAGCTCGGGGAGGAGACAACTTCTATTACCTCTCGAGCTATCCCAAGGAGAAGAAGCTCTTCGGGGACATACCAAACCATCCCCCGAACTTCAAGCTTGCGCTCTTCTAGACGGATGGCCTCGCCCCTTCGAAGTTTTATCCTTCCAATGCATTTGTAAGTACTCTTAAGCCTAACCTTCTTTCTTTATCACCTAATTGTAAAGCTTGGAATACTAACGTTAAACTATTTCTAGAACCAACTACCATCGTCCCACTCCCACCGACTCAATGGTGGAACATAAGGTATCTTTGTTCCAACTTCCTTATGGACAACGATCACCGTTGTATCTTCTCCATGAAGAGCGACTTCGAGCCTGTGGCCTTTTGGAGGAAGGCTAGTGGATTGATGACTCTGCCTATCGCAAATATTTCTAGTGAGAACACGTGCCCCTTCCTACCGACAAGCTTCCTCCCGTAGTGAACGTTCACCCCTCTACAGCTCGCCGTAGTGAACGTTCTGCTTCGGGAAACGAAGCTCAAGACGAGGCTTTCCTGAGCTCGGGTAGTGGAGGTAAAGTTGTGCGTAGCTCCAAAATGTGGTCACCTTCCTTACTTAAGCCCAAACTTGACACCTTAATTCTTTTCCTCGACCCTAGGGATAATTTTTACGTTTGGTCTTCGGTATATCATAGTGTACATAGATTCGATAGTTGGCTAGGTCTGTTTCAAACCATGTATAGTCTAAATAAGGTCTGGGATGGGGTCACTAGAGAACATGGGACCAGTATATATAGGGACCTCACGAGGCTAACCCCTACTTATAGAGAAGGGACTCCCCCAGCATCCTCAGAGGATAGAGGAATTACTTGGTCACCGAGCTCAAGCTCGATAGAGAGTACCAGCTAGGTTTCTTTTCTTCTTATTTTTGCTTCTTTTAGTGGCTTAGGCTCGTACACTAAAATGTAACTTGTATGTTTTGCAGACGATATGGACTCTGACCTGGACAATGTGTCCAACTGCCTCGCGGAGCCAAGGGAAGTAGGCACCCATGAGCGTCTCAAAGAGGAGGGTGCCCCTCCAAAGCCCTGAAGAAAATTGAGGTGACTCCTCCCGCCTCGACCGTCCAAAATCCGAGCCATGCTCTCGACCCTATACCCGAGGTCAGGGTCTCTACTGAAGTGGAGTTTGCGGCGCTTGTGGACCTCGTGCCTCCGATCTCATCCCCCAAGCGACCTGCACCAGCCCCCAGAAAACTAGACCTTACCTGGGAACGTCTTCCGTCTATCTCGACCAACGTTCCGGAGTATGTGATTGATCCAGCCTTAGGGTCACACGAGATCAACTTTGACTTGGACGTCTTATCTTGAGTCAGCCAAAGCCTTAACAACCTTGGAGCTCCCCAATGGTAGTTCCTTACCTCCTGACGCAACACAAACACCATCTTTAACAAGGGCAGCGAGCTCTTCACCTCGGTAAATCATTTCATTTTGGTAACCTTGCCTATACATACTTATCTTGTATGTTTAACAACCCATTTTTGTTTCTGTGTACAGGCTTTTGCCGCTTTTGTTCAACACAACTTCAAGTTGAACAACGAGGTTTTAGCGAGTTCGGCCTATGCTCAAGAGATGAAGAACCTCCAGTTAAAGCTCGTAGATGAGGTCAAGGTCGCGACACTGAAGGTGTCCGAGCTTGAAAATAAGTTGGAGGCTGCCCTGGTGTCTGCCCAAAGGGTGTCCGATTTCGAGTCTACAATGGTCGTGACTTTGAAAGAAGTTGAGGCCAAGAACTCCAAGATCAAGGAGAAGGACTCCAAAATCAGAGAACTCCAAGAGCTCAACGCCAAAATGGAGGAGGACAAAAAGGCAACCTTCGATATAATCGAAGGTGAGAAGGCCCACCTTCTTGAGGAGTTCAAGAAGAACAAATATCATGCCATCGACATGGGGATGTACCATATCTGGGTCAACAATCCTGATGTCGACACTAGCTTCTTGGACAAACTTAAGGCTGAGTTCGTTGAGAGGTGGTAGAATCGCCTTGACGAAGAAGACGCTAGGGCTAAGGTCGAGGAGACAGCTGGAGTGTCTGGAGTTACTGAAGGGGAGGAACCTGCTCTGTGAGGGCGAGGTCATGGGCTGCATCCCATTAATATCTTTTGTAATAATTAACTTAATTTATACATGCCCTTAGGGTGAAAATAATTCTCAGCTCGATTCAGAACTATTTTTTATATAACAATTTTAATGTTTGATGCGTACTATCTTTTGGGTCGAAAATCTATCATGCATTTGATTTTGCTTTCAACTTTTTGTTTTAATATTATGGTTTACATTTCGAGGTTGAAATATTTTGAACATGTTATATTAAAGACTTGCTTTTATATATTTTTATCCATACAAATACATATATTGGATTTATGCTCGAATTCCAATGCACTCATGCACCACTTGTTCGAAATATCCATGTCCGACTTCGTTAATGCCATGGTCGGACCTTACTTTCACCATGTACTTGAAAGTACTTAACTGGCACGTAAATTTAGTAGTTTAGTTATATCGTGCTTTTCTAGTCACTTTTTCTCATCCTTGAGTAGCTCCTCGAGGTTGTGAGGTCGAAAATACTTTTTGCAAAATTTTCCAGCCTCGGGATTGACTTAATTTGTAGTTGGTTTATTTTTTATTCCAACTTTCTTGCTTGTCAATTAGTTGTAGCTGGTTTGTTCAAAACTAATTCAGCTCGTGTTTGGTTTGTAATCCATCCAATTATAAATTTTTTCAATCTGGTTAAGTCCAGACAACTTTAGCTTGCATGTTAGGTTATTACTCCATACACTTTTAGTTCGCATGTTTGGTTATTATTCCATACACTTTTAGTTCGCGTGTTTGGTTATTATTCCATACACTTTAAGTTTTAATCGTCGGGTTAAGTCCAGGAAATTTTAGCTCGCGTATACACTTATAACTTTTATGTCGGGTTAGGTCTAGACATCTATATTAGTTTGTGTGTACACTTATAACTTTTGTGTCAGGTTAGGTCCAGAAATTTTTATTCTATGTTACTTATTTTTTCAAACTTATGGTATGATTGTATAACACGGATGCCCCCTTAATAATATCCTATGAGTGTGACCATAGATTATTGAATTAAGAGAATTAGCAAAAAATACATCATTTAATCAAGAATTTTTTTTTTTGAACAAAACTTAACATTTTATTAAACAAGCTTGGTTACAACGCAAAAATCATTTCCAGATTATTGATAAAAAAGGTCGTAGATTTTTTCCATTCCAAGCTTGTGGAACCAACTCTCCGTTCAATCTCGCCAATTTATACACCCCAGGTCGGATGACAGACTCGATCTGGTACGGTCCTTCCCAGTTAGGTCCGAGTACCCCGGCAGACAGGTCTCGTGTAGATAAAAATACACGTCTTAGTACCAGGTCTCCCAATCCGAATTTTCTATCTCGAACCCTCTTATTAAAGTACCTTGTAGCTCGCTGCTAGTATGCAGCATTTTTAAATTGAGCTTCATCTCATCTTTCTTCAATGAGGTCTAGACTTTCTTCGAGCTGGGATTGGTTCAAGGCCTGATTGTATGCATGGCTCCGTATTGTAGGGATTTCGATTTCAATAGGCAACATGGCCTCGCACCCATACGCTAGGGAGAAGGGAGTATGCCCCATTGAAGTCTGAGTTGTTGTTCGATAAGCCCACAAAACTTGAGGTAACTCCTCAGGCCACCTTCCTTTTGCCTCTTCTAACCTTTTCTTTATGGAGCTCTTTAGGGTCTTGTTGACTGCTTCGACCTGACCATTTGACTTGGGATGGGCGACGAAGGAGAAGCTTTTTATTATCCCATTTTTTTCACAGAAATGGGTAAATAGGTCACTGTCAAACTGGGTTCCATTGTCCGACACTATCTTTCTAGGCATCCCATATCGTCAGATGATATCTTTTACCACAAAATCTAAAAAAAATTTCGAGGTAATAGTGGCCAAGGTTTCAGTCTCGGTCCATTTCATGAAATAATCGACTGCAACCACAACGTACTTTACTCCACCTTGGCCAGTTGGCAATGAGCCTATGAGGTCGATCCCCCATACTGCAAATGGCCAGGGGGTGGTCAACATGGTAAGCTCGGTAGGTGGAGCTCATGCAATTGAAGAAAATCGTTGGCATTTATCACATCATTTGACATACTCAAATGCGTTTGCCTTGACTGTGGGCCAGAAATACCCCTGCCTTATCACCTTTTTGGATAGACTATGCCCCCCAGTGTGATCTCCACAAAATCCTTCATGAATCTCTTCCAAAATTTTCTTTGCCTCGGGCGGAGTTACACATCAAAGTAATGGCATAGAATACCCCTTTCAATACAACCTTCCTTCCACAATGGTGTACCTCAGGATTTGTTACATCAGCTTCCAAGCCTCGTTTCGTTCTGTTGGGAGACTTCCAGTTTCGAGGTAATCGATTATTGGGGTCATCCACGTAGGTTGTGAGTCGATCATGCATACGTCCTCTTCATCAGGCTCGCTGATACTCGGGGTCAGTAAAAACTCTACCGGGACCACGTTCTGTGTATCGGCCTCGCTGGTTGTATCGAGCCTGGCCAATGCGTCTGCATTTGAATTTTGTTCTCGGGGGACTTGCTCTATAGTGTAGAATTCGAACTGTCTGAGTGCAGCTTTTGCTTTCTCTAGGTACGCGACCATATTTATACCACGAGCTTGATATTCCCCTAAAACATGGTTGACAACCAGCTGCGAGTCGCTATAGCAGTGTATAGCCTTTGCTTTGAGCTCTTTGGCTATTCGAAGTCTTGCTAGTAACGCTTCGTACTCAGCCTCGTTATTTGATGCTTCAAAGTTGAACCTTAAAGTGGAGTGGAATCGATTTCCTGCTAAGGTAATCAGTATAATGCCTGCCCTCGATCCGTTTTCGTTGGAGGATTCATCGACATAACGTTTCCACAGCTTATGGGCTGGGGCTACAACTTCTTAATTTGAAATTCCAGTACACTTGACAATGAAATCCGCTAGGGCCTATCCCTTGATGGTTGTTCTTGGGTGGTACACAATCTCGAATTGTCCGAGTTCGACAACCCACTTTAACAATCTTCTGGATGCCTCTGGTTTGGAGAAAACTTGTCGTAGTGGCTGGTTAGTTAGCACATGAATGGGGAGTGCTTGGAAATAAGGCTAGAGCTTTTCGAGATGAATGTATAACAATCTTCTGGATGCCTCTGGTTTGGACAAAACTTGTTGTAGTGGCTGGTTAGTTAGCACATGAATGGGGAGTGCTTGGAAATAAGGCTAGAGCTTTTCGAGATGAATGTATCAGGTTGAGAGCCAGTTTTTCAATCAACAGGTATCTCGATTCTGCCCCCAATAACCTTTTGTGAACATAGTATATAGACTTTTGTACTTTTTTCTCTTCTCAAACAAGCACTGCACTAATGGCGTGTTTGGTTGTCGTGAGGTTTAGATACGAAACCTCTCCCGTGATAGGTTTCGATAAGATTGGTGGTTCAGCGAGGTGCTTCTTAAGGTTCTGAAATGCGAGTTTGCACTCCTTTGACCACTCAAATTTTTTGGCCCCTCTCAAAAGGTTGAAAAAAGGAAAACAAAAGTCTGTAGATTTCGAGATAAACCTACTCAATGCCGCAATCCGTCCAGTTAAGCTCTGGACATCATTATGCTTCCGAGGTGAAGGAATTTCTATCAATGCCTTAATCTTGTCTGGATTAACTTCTGTCCCTCGTGCATTTACTTTAAATTCAAGGAACTTTCTCGAAGACACTCCAAACGAGCACTTTTGTGGGATTAAGTTTCATGTTGTACTTTCTGTTATCCAATAAATTAGCATTTGTGACGTGGCGAATAATCTCTTGACACGTGCCTGACACCTGGAGCGTCTGCTAGAGTATCGACCAGGAGACACACCAGAAGCAGGACAGACCTGTTTTTACCACGACCAGACTGGTCGGTGGTTCCGCTGGCAAATCAACATTTATGGAAAGATCTTATGTATCCCGAATTTATTTCATGCAATCTTCTGAATATCCCATGATTCAGGGGATAATATCTGTAACAATATTGGGCAACCCTCCATGGGCCTATAAAAAGCAAGAGATGGCTCATGGGAAGGGACCTTTTGGCAGCTAAAAAACCAGAGAAATATAGAAATTATCTGTGAAAACTAGTATTGTTTATGAGGAGTGTTGAAACTCATTGAGCCCAAGCTCTCTGATCACACTTTTGTTCCCATATCAATATCATTCTAAGTGGATGTAGGTCATTACCAGATTCTGGGGCCGAACCACTATAAATTACTGTGTTTTCTTTACTTTTGTCATTACGTTATTATCTATACATATTCGCCTATATCATTCATATTTTGACTCCGTGTCAGTTGGCTAAAACGAGGGTCAACATTCTGGTGCTTTCATTGAGAGGGCGGCTCATCATTGTTGATAAAACTAATGGCGAAAGCAGGGAAGAAAGCTGCTCAGACCACCGCCGCTGCACCGTCGAATCCGCCACCTCCTCCTCCCCCAGCAAGCATGGCGGAAGATGAACCGCAACTAGATTTTGAAGAGGAGGAAATGGACGATGCGACTTTGAGGAGCACCTTGGGCACGTTGCAGGAAGAGCTGGCTAGTCTGAGAGCCAATCAAGAGACTGCTGCAGAAGCTATGGCGAGGCAGCAGCAGGAACTTGATCGTCAGAGGGCGGAGTTGAGCGAGAGACAGGCGGAGGTGGATCGCCGCCAGACTGAGGCCATGGCAGCCCTTGAAGCGGCCTTGCTGTTGGCCAGAAATCAGGCCGCGCCTGCCTCGCAGCCTAATCAACCTGAAACTGGGCCACCCCAGGGAGGTCCCAATCCTAGCCCACCAGTCCATCCTTCAAGTCCGCAAAGGCCTGAACAGCCCCAGATGCCCCATGACGACGTCCCACTGGACCCCGAGGCAGATCCACCATCCCACGCTGCTCGAGGTAATCCCCCGCAGCAAAGGCAGAATAGGGCCGAGCGATAGCCTCGTAGTCCTAGACGCCGCGAGAATGATGGGCCACACCAAGCGAACAGGGGTCACTACCCTCCTGGTAAGAGGAGAGACTCGGAGTTAGGCTCTGCGGTCCGTGGATCCCAGCATCATGATAATGCACGGGGACATCGCGACCAGCGTAGGCCACCCCCTAACGCTCGAGGTGTTTCTGCCAGAGACGGGAATAGAGGGAACAACCAGTCTTACCATAGCCAGTCAAAGTTCAAAGATGGCCACGGCTACAACGAGGCTGACTCAGGCAAGAACAATGCTGATGGGAGGAACGGAAATAAAGGTAGGAGCAGGAGCCAAATACCTCAAAATGATCAGCCAAATAGACAAGATGCTGGGGGGCAACCCCGGCAAAATAATGTCTTCAACCGGCTCGGAGGTAGCGAGCAACGGAGAAGAGAGGAAGATCTAAGAGACATACTCAATGATCGTCGAGAGAAGCATGGTGAGAACATCCCCCCAGCAGCGGAGAACGTAGTAATGCTTCTTCCTTGCAAGCCCAGATAGACGCACTAAATCAGGCTGTGCAACAGTTGGTCGGAGGAAGAACCTCTTATATTGACCACGATAGAAGAAAGGGCACTCCATTTATCCAAAGAATAGCCAACGCAGAGACTCCCGACAAGTTCAAGATGCCCACGCTCCCGAACTTTGATGGATACGGAGATCCCGTCTCGCATGTGAATAAGTTTGAAATCCAGATGGACATTCAGAAGGTATCCGAAGACGCTCGGTGCAGGATCTTTCCTGCAACACTTTCTGAAGCCGCGCAGGAATGGTTCTTTAAGTTCCCACCTGCAAGCATAGTTTCCTGGGAAATGTTCGTAAGGGAGTTCTACGGACAGTTCTACGCAGGTCGTGTCCACCCGACCGAAGCAAATCAACTGGTTGAGATCCGCCAGCAAGATGGAGAATCACTAAAAGATTACATCCAGCGCTTTATGCGAGCGGCAGCCGGAGCAAAGACAGTCGGGGACGAAGGAAAGATGATGGCTATAACCGTGGGAGTGAGACGCCGTTTGCCCCTATGGAAAAGTCTTCGTAAGGATGGGGTCAGAACCACCCAGGAATTCTTAGACCGAGCTGATCGGTATATCAAACTCGAAGAAGCCATTGCCGATGATGGAAAATCCTCGAACAAGGGCAAGAAGGCTGCCGAACCCGCCAAAGCCGTCAATGGCACCAAACCAAATGGCAACGGCAAGGGCAACGGAAACGGCAACGGTAATGGCAAGAATGGTGGAAAACGGCAACACAATGAGCCTTCCACCTCCGACAATAAGCGAGCCAAGAGTAATCGTTATGAACCTAGGTTCACTAACTACACTGCCCTCGTTGAGTCTCGAGGAGAGGTATACCAGGCCACAAGCTCTAGCGTGCCCTACAAGAAGCCTGGGCCCATTCGAAAAGACATTTCGAAAAGAGACACTACCAAATTCTGTCGTTATCATAACGACTATGGACATGACACTAATGAATGCAACCAGCTAAAAGATGAAATCGAGTTCCTCATTAGACAAGGACACTTGAGAAGGTACGTACGGGACTCGGGAACTTCCCAACGAGAAGCTCCAGGTGGCAACGAGCAGACGTCCACACGCCAACGCTCGCCACCATTACAGCCTGCCCCCGTAGCCGGAACACTTTTAACCATCTGTGGAGGCCCACACCTCGCTGGAAATAGCGGAAAGGCTAGAGAACGATATGCTCGAACTCTGCGCCACGACCAGGACATCGAGATGATGACTGTAGAGGACCGAGCGCCGAAAAAGGCCCGCTCAGAGGAGTGCGGGATAACCTTCTCTGAAGGCGATGCCCAACACGTCCGGTTCCCACATTCCGATCCGCTGGTCGTGGATATCCAAATGGCCAATATGATGGTAAAAAGAATACTGGTCGATACAGGAAGTTCAGTGAACATCCTCTATAAATCAACGCTGGAACGCATGAAGCTGTCCGTGAAGGACTTGGAGCCCTGCAATCAAACCATATACGGCTTCTCTGGAGAAGGACTCGCTCCAGCCGGAATGATCAAACTCCCAGTGACAACGGGTACAGCGCCTGCTTCAAGGACATTACTCGCCACTTTTGTAGTGGTCGATTGTCCTTCAGCGTATAACGCCGTTATTGGAAGACCCATACTGGTTGAACTGAGGGCCATCATCTCCATGTGGCACCTAGCCATGAAATTCCCAACGGACGCAGGGGTAGGATGCGTTTTGGGAAACCAAAGGGAAGCCAGGGAGTGTTATAACGCCTCGATCACAAAGGCAAAAAGTGGAACATCAAGGAGCGCTACCCCAGAACGATTGCAGATGACGGAAGACAGCAAAACCCAATCAGGTGGAAAAGTCACCAAATAGGGTGTTGCCCAAAGTGAGGATATAGATTTGGATCCTCGCTTTGGGGATTTTGAAGAAAATGTTGGACCCGTCGAGGACCTGGAGGAGGTCCATCTCGATGAAAAAGATCCGACTCGAATCGTAAAGATTGGGAAGAATTTAGAACCTACCGCGAAACAGGCGCTGGTGGAATTCTTGCAAGGGAACCAGGGAGTTTTCGCCTGGTCACATAAAGACATGGTCGGAATAGATCCTGCGGTGATCAGCCATGTCCTGAACATAAACAAAGTCTTTCCACCGGTGCAACAAAAAAGAAGGCTGCTCGATAAAGACAGATCAAGAGCCTTGAAAGAAGAAGTCGAAAGACTTAAAGAAAATGGGTTCATCAGGGTGGCGTTTTATCCATCATGGGTCTCCAATCCGGTGTTGGTCCCCAAGCCTAACAGCAAATGGCGGACCTGTGTGGATTTTACAGACCTCAATAAGGCCTGCCCAAAAGACTGCTTCCCACTCCCGAGGATCGACCAGCTAGTCGATGCGACCGCTGGGCATGAGACCCTTTCGTTCATGGATGCGTATTCAGGCTACAATCAGATCAGCATGCATCCCCCTGATGAGGATCATACCAGCTTTCGGACCGATACGGGCTTATATTGTTACAAAGTAATGCCCTTTGGACTGAAGAACGCAGGTGCAACTTACCAACGATTGGTCAACCACATGTTCAAGGAGCTGATCGGAGTAAGCATGGAAGTATACGTGGATGACATGCTGGTAAAGTCCAAGAAGGCTGAAGGACATGTGAAGGATTTGCAAAGGTGCTTTGATGTGTTAAATAAGTACCATATGAAGTTGAATCCCCTCAAATGTTCCTTCGGAGTCGGGTCAGGAAAGTTTTTGGGATTTATAGTGAATTCAAGGGGAATCGAGGCCAACCCCGACAAGATAAAAGCCCTGATCGATATGAAGTCGCCAGAAAAGATCAAGGATGTCCAAAGCCTGACCGGAAGGATAGCTGCCCTTAGTAGATTCATCTCAAAATCAACTGACAAGTGCGTTCCATTCTTCAATCTACTTAGGGGAAATAAAAAGTTTGAATGGACGGAAGACTGCGAGCAAGCATTCCAGACAGTAAAGGCTCATATGTCGCAACCTCCTGTCCTATCAAAACCAATGGAAGGAGAGACTTTGTACATTTATCTGGCGATTACCGAAGTTGCTGCTAGTGCGGTACTGATACGGGAAGAAGAAGGCGTGCAGAAAGTTGTTTACTACATCAGCAAAAGGCTGATCGGTGCAGAATTAAAATACCCACCGATCGAAAGATTAGCGTATTGCCTAATTCTAGCCTCCTGAAAGTTGCGACCGTACTTCCAAGCCCATCCTATCACGGTTTTGACCGACCAGCCCCTTCGGCAGGTCCTCCAAAAACCTGAGACGGCTGGACGACTGTTAAAATGGGCGGTCGAATTGGGACAGTTCGACGTGACTTATTCACCGCGAGCAGCAATAAAAGGGCAAGCCTTAGCCGATTTTATTGCGGAGTTCACCGAACTCCCCAGCAACGAGTTGTGCGAAAAACCTGAGGCGCCCATGCCTCAAGACAAGACTCCTTCGTGGAAACTATTCACAGATGGATCATCTAATGAATCTCACGCTGGAGCAGGAGTGATATTGATAACGCCCGATGGGCATCGATTTCACTGCGCAATCAGGTTTGATTTCGCAGCGTCAAACAATGAAGCGGAATACGAAGCACTCCTCGCTGGACTAAAAATGGCCAGGGAGATGAACATAAAAGCGCTCGATATTTTCAGCGACTCTCAGCTGGTCGTGAATCAAGTCCTGGGAGAATATCAAGCACGAGGGTTAAAAATGATGGCCTACCTTAATAAAACAAAAGATTTGCTAGCACAGTTTACAAAATACACCCTCCAGCAAATTCCGCGAGACCAAAATTCGAATGCAGACGCCTTGGCCAAACTTGCAAGTGCCAAAGATGCTGACACCTTGAACATAGTCCCAGTAGAGAGATTAAGTGAACCGAGCATTGATGCAGCCGAAGCCAGCATGGAAATTCGAGTAGAAGATACATGGATGGCACCTTACCTGGAGTATCTGACAAATGGGACATTGCCAGTAGATAGAAACAAAGCCAGAACTCTACAAAGACAAGCTGCTAGGTACATACTGCTCGATGGTGTTATGTACCGAAGAGGATATTCAATGCCACTGCTCAGGTGCATTACAACAGAAAAAGCCAAGGAACTCATGAAAGAGGTGCATGAGGGCTTCTGCGGAGATCACGCTGGGGGGCAGAGTTTGGCGAAAAAAATTCTTCGACAAGGCTATTTTTGGCCAACGATGAACGAGGATTCAATGGAGTACGTACGAAGGTGTGATAAATGTCAGAGGTTCTCCAAAATCCCACGAGCAGCTCCAAACGAGCTAAAGCAGATGCAAAGCCCATGGCCTTTCGCAATATGGGGAATAGATTTAATTGGATCACTACCGACAGGAAAAGGAGGAGTAAAGTACGCAGTTGTGGCAGTCGATTACTTTACAAAATGGGTCGAAGCTGAAACACTCGCAACCATAACGACCAAGAAAGTTCTCGACTTTGTCATCAAGAACATTGTGTGCCGGTATGGTTTGCCCAGAAAGATAGTTTCAGACAACGGAACCCAATTTGACAGCGACCTGTTCACCGATTTCTGCGAAAGGCATGGGGTAATCAAGAGCTTTTCTTCAGTCGCACACCCCCAAGCGAATGGGCAAGTCGAAGCTGTAAACAAAACCCTCAAAGACACCCTGAAGAAAAGACTTGAAGAAGCGAAAGGAGCATGGCCAGAACAACTACCGGAAGTCCTCTGGTCATATAGAACATCTCATCGAACAGCCACAGGGCGTACCCCATTTTCCTTAGCCTATGGGTATGAGGCCATGATACCCGTCGAGATAGATCCCCCCTCACACCGGTGTTTAACGTATGATCAAGAGAAAAACAGCCAGCTAATACTGGAGTCTTTAGACTCAATTGATGAGATACGAGAAAAGTCTCAACTCCGAGTTGCTGCTTATCAACAAAAAGTCGCCCGGTACTTTAACTCCAAAGTTAAAGAAAGAAGATTCAACGTCGGAGACTTGGTGTTACGACGAGTCTTCTTGAATACCCGCGACCCCACTGCCGGCGTGCTCGGACCTAACTGGGAAGGACCTTACCAGATTGAAGAAGTCCTTCACCCAGGCACCTACAAACTTGCACGCTTAAACGGAGATCTCGTTCCACGTTACTGGAATGGAGAACACCTGCGCAAGTATTATCAATAAACAGCCCTTCTTAAAGGGCTGGCTTGTTCAAATTTTCCCCATTAATTTTTACAAGTTTTGCAAAGAGGGTTAGCCACGGTGTATGGCTAACTACTCGTATATGTAAGATTCTGTTTCAGAATCATTCGTAAAGACATGATTAGTCCATTTTTAATACGAAATTATAAGGGACTGTGCTCAGCCAGTCGTTCTTGCCAAACTTTGTGAATTTACATTTACAAGTATTTGTTCATTACGTGTGTTGTTTTGCTGTATTAAAAGTATCATTTTTCCGCTCGAACAGGCCATGGTCAAGGCAAGTGACCAAGGACCCAAGAGCTCCTCGATCACTTGGGGGGCATATAAGGCACATCGATAGCAAAGCATACTCTCAAGGTATGTAAACACATGAACAAAATGAGTGAAAGCATGCTTCAAGTACTTAGGGTATTTTTTCAAAATATATGATGCCAAAGTACTATGCTAAGTTCGGTCATACGGACAAACGTTATAATAGGTAAAAATATTATAACACCAAGAGTTAAGCTTTTACACCGCAAGCATTGCTGCTTGGATGTAATTGTTCAAACAAAAAGATTTAATGCCCGTGCAGCAAAGTTTAAAAAGAAGTTATTGTCTTTACATTGCGACCCGTGGGTCGCGTGTTTAAAAAGAAAGAAGAACAGCTAAATAAATTAAGAGGCATGGGGGGCAGGAGGATCCTGGGCAACAACCTGGTCAGTCTCTTCCTCGATGGTTTCTTCGTCCAAACCAACGACGCTTGGGGTTGCAGGAGTCGCAGCTCTCGCCTCCTCTTCAGCCAGTTGAGCAGCGCACCGAGCCAACTCCGCAACTCTGACCTCCTCTGAAAGGTAGCTAAAGTCAGCACCCCGATTATGTTTCCAAAAGTTATAGAAACATCGGAGTGTCGCCCGCTTATACTTTTCCAGATTCTTGGAGTTGTCGAGCTCCGACTGCTGCAGCTTGCCCTCGAGAGTGGGAATAGTCTCGTCCTTAGACTTGACTACCCCCTCCAGATGCTTGATCTCGCGGAGATGAGTTTTATTGTACGACCGGTACTCTTCCCTCAGCTTAACCGCTGCATCTTTAGCAGCTTCAGCCGCAGACAGTTTGGTCACCGCTGCATCCCGCTCTTGGACCACCGTCCCCAACTCCTTAGCATGTTTGGCTTCAGCAGCCGAAAGCTCCTCAGCCGCCTTCACCTGGTGTTTCTCGAGAACTTTAACCTCAATCTGCTCAAAGTAGGCCTAGGCTCGGGTACGAGCAGTAATGGCAGAAAGTAAGGCCTGTAAACGAAAAAGAAGTCAAGACTCATCACGAGAACTGAAAAAACAAAGACTCGAGAAACAAAGAAATACTTACGCTGGAGATCTCGTTCAGAGTCCTGTTCAGGATCTGATCGACTGGTAGCTCTACAGCTTGGATCATGGCAGCCCCAACACGCTCACCTCTACCAATCCGTTCAATTCGATCCTTAGCGGATCGAATGGTATGGCTCACGGGCCTGGCCTCATGAGCCTCTTCGCGAGAAAGATGCTCCCTAGCAGGCGCAGGTGGAGGATTAGATCGAGCAGGGGCGTTTTGCTGTTCAGAAGGAGCTGGAGGAGGGGTAGGAGTTCGCCCGGTTGGCGCAGGACTTTGCCCGGTTGGAGTACCCTGAGGAGGGTCTTCTGGTCGACTCTTCTTGGCTGAAGGGCCTCGACTAGTTTCACCAGTTCGTTTCTTTGACCTCCGTTGAAGTTGAGGGACTTCCTCTTCCTCTTCGGCCTGGTACATGTCAAAGATATTGGGAGTCGACATATCTGCATGAAAATAAACACAAAAGGTTAATAAGGGAAGAAAAAGGTGGAAAAAAGTAATACAACAGAAAGAAGATAATAAAGTGAATACCCGAGCTACAACTACTGGTCGCTATACTATTGACTCTATTAATCATATACTCATTTTCTGGCATGAAGAAGTTTGGCCCTAGATTTGGAGCATATGTAAAGTTTCCATCCCCGTCGAACATGTGACAGGGGATTGGCAGACCATTTAAAAGCGAAATAACGTTACCATTGTCATCAGAAGACTCTTCCAAGTCAACAACTGGTTCTTTGGCCTTTTCTTTCCCCTTGCCTTGGGGAGCAGAAGGCCTTTCTGCAGAAGGGCTGCCCGTGGGTTCCCTGATCGTAACTCCTGTTGGCCTCCTCCTTGGAGAGGGCACAGGAAATTGCTGCTCGGGAACCCCCCCAGCAGTGGGTTCGTCCGTTTCGGACCCTCTATTGTCATGGCGAGGAGCCAGAAGGCCAGACGACCTCAAATTCTTTTCTTGTGTCAAGGTCTTGACACATTTGGTAGCGGCAGACATCTTGGCCAGAGTGTCAGACCTCGACACCATGTCTGGTGTTGGGGTCGGGCGCAACCAGGGGCCTGAAAAGCAAGTCGAGTTTGAGAAATGACGAAGAGAAATACTCTATGATAAAGTATCGACCAGGGCAAAGACAAAATTGTACCTCCTCTCGCGAAAGCCAAGTTGTTGCTGGATATATCCGGAGTAAAGAAGTACTCCTTGTTGTAATGTCCCACGTTTGATATGTGGGTGGTGCCACTCAAAAACGTCCGGCCAGTTTCCTGATGGCAGAAGTGGAAAAAGCCCGTCTCGTTGTGTTGAGGATTGGACTTAAGATCAAAGAGGTAATTAACCTCATGAGGTGAAGGTTCTGGCCACTTGTTAAGTTTGTACAGGACATAGAGTGCAGCCAACATCCTATATCCATTAGGGGTTATTTGAAAGGGAGCGACGCCGAAATAATTGGCCACCCCCACAAAGAAAGGATGAAGAGGGAGATAAGCCCCTGCTTCAATGTGATACCGGGACCAGGCGCTGTTTGCCCCTCCTGGACGGTTAGCCCTCTGCTCCGCAGTAGGACGTGTAATGGTTACCCCCGTTAGGGGGTATTTTCTGAAGCAGTTCGCGACCATCCGAAGGGTCATCGAACTGGCTGGAGGAGTGTACCACTCGACATCAGGCGGATTGCGATGACGAGGACGAGCCCTAGTTTGGATATTGGGGTCAGGAGTAAGATTTTCTCGACCACTGGTCGAGGGAGCCCCCGCCTGCGAGTCAGGCTGGGCAGAAGGAGATGGGTTACTTTCAGATTCGGGCCTTTTCTTGCCAGAGGATTTTGAACGGGCCATAGAAGGATAAGGGTGCGGTCTGGAAGAGGCTCGTGAGAAGGGTATCTGGTGGATGCGATCAGATATTTGTTCTTCTCCCTCGAGCAGTTGGGCAAGGAGGTCGTCGTCGATGGGTCTCTCACCTCCCCACAAATCTGGCATTAAAATCTGCAAACAGAAGAATGGGGAGGCGAGGTCAGAGGGATCTAGGAGATTCTTAAAGTAACGCTGGTCGAAGTATAAAAGCTAAGCCTTTATATAACAGTATTCTAACTAAGTCTCTCTGCGCAAACAGTTTAAAAAGCGGACCAAAAGGGTGAGAGTGAAAAGTTTTCCTGAAAAGTTTTTTCGACTCCCTTCGCAACGGGAAGAAATTATTTCCAACCGGATTAAAAAATCGAAATGCTACTTCGATCCTACGTCCTAAAAAGTGCTAATCCTGGGTTTTAAACCTACTCAAAAGCATACTTTGACGACAAAAAACATCTTATCTACAGGCGTTCAAAAAACTAGAAACCAAGAGATTCAAACAGTAGACCATTTAAAAGCATGCACCACGAAAGGTTAGAAGCATGGAGTTGCAGAGTAACTTACCAAGGAAAGTGGTCGTGGAGATGGAAATGAGAGTTTCGGAAGTCAATGAGCCCACCGTCTGATCCTACAGCACGAAGGAAGGTTCGCCGGAGAGAGTAAAGCTCTGGTTTTTAGGGTTTTTCGACAAAGAGATGACGTGCGTAAAAAGGAAGAAAATGGCTCAAGTAACCTTATATAAGTTTGTCTTTGGTATTCAAAAGGCGTGATCATTAGTTTTCCATTTTCGAAGTATGGGGAAGCGTAATGGCCGTCAAAATTGTTTCTGGGAAACTGAAAAGCCTTGATTAGAGCTTTTTTCAAGAACGCACGAAAGGCTATGACACGTCAGGAGGGGTTACCGAAGAGTCGTTCGCTCAAAGTTTATTTACTATTCGTAGTAAATAAACTTTGGGGGGCAAATGTTATCCAATAAATTAGCATTTGTGACGTGGCGAATAATCTCTTGACACGTGCCTGACACCTGGAGCGTCTGCTAGAGTATCGACCAGGAGACACACCAGAAGCAGGACAGACCTGTTTTTACCACGACCAGACTGGTCGGTGGTTCCGCTGGCAAATCAACATTTATGGAAAGATCTTATGTATCCCGAATTTATTTCATGCAATCTTCTGAATATCCCATGATTCAGGGGATAATATCTGTAACAATATTGGGCAACCCTCCATGGGCCTATAAAAAGCAAGAGATGGCTCATGGGAAGGGACCTTTTGGCAGCTAAAAAACCAGAGAAATATAGAAATTATCTGTGAAAACTAGTATTGTTTATGAGGAGTGTTGAAACTCATTGAGCCCAAGCTCTCTGATCACACTTTTGTTCCCATATCAATATCATTCTAAGTGGATGTAGGTCATTACCAGATTCTGGGGCCGAACCACTATAAATTACTGTGTTTTCTTTACTTTTGTCATTACGTTATTATCTATACATATTCGCCTATATCATTCATATTTTGACTCCGTGTCAGTTGGCTAAAACGAGGGTCAACACTTTCGAAGTACAATTTAGCACTCTACGAGATCATCGAGATGGTTATCGTTATGTTTCAATTTAACTAACATATCATCAACATAAACTTCCATGTTATTTCCTATTTTCTCAACAAACATTATGTTCACCAGCCTTTGGTACGTGGCTCCAACATTTTTGAGCCAGAAAGGCATGACGTTGTAATAGTATAACCCTTTGTCAGTCACGAATCTCGTGTGTTCCTGATCTGGCGCATGCATGGCGATCTAGTTATATCCAGAATAAGCATCCATGAATGACATGATGCCATGACCTGCAGTGACATCTATGAGCTAATCTATCCGAGGTAAGGGAAAATAATCTTTTGGGCATGGCTTGTTAAAATCTGAGTAGTCGTTACAGGTTCGCCATTTGCTGTTGGGCTTCAGCACCAACACTGGATTGGCAATCCAATCAGGATAAAAGGCATCCCGTATGAATCGATTTGCCTTTGACCTATCAAACTCCTCCTTAAGTGCCTTCTTTCTATCATCATCCATGAGTCTTCATTTTTGTTGCTTTGGGGGGGAAGCTTTTGTCAACATTGAGCACATGGCTCATGACATTCAGACTGATTCCTACCATGTCCGAGTGCGACCATGCAAACACATCCGGGTTTTCTTTCAAGAAGCAAATTAATTGCTATTTTTCCTTTTCAGAAAGGTTCTCTCCCACCTTCACTACCTTTGTAACATCTACCGCATCGAGCTTTACTTCCTTGAACTCTTCCAAAGGTTCGAGATCGGCCCTCTCATCTACTCTGAGATCGATCTCCTCATCAATTTCAAAAACAACGCCATTTATTTCTTTGATAACCACTAGAGTTTGCACACTTGTTTGACTTTTTCCTCTAATGGAAATGCTGTAGCACTCCCTTTCTGCGAGCTGGTTTCCCTTCAACGTCTCGATGCCACTAGAGGTCGGGAACTTGATGGCCAAGTGCCTAATAGATGACACTGCCCCCAGCCTAATCAGGCGGGTCTCCCGAGCAGTATGTTGTAGGTTGATGGGAGGTCCACCATGACAAACTCCATCATCTTGGTTACTGAGACTGGATAGTCTCCCAAGGTTACGGGGAGTTCGATGGATCCCATACAGGCAATCCCTCCTCCTAAAAAACTGTACAACATCGTTACACATGCTTTCAAATCATGAAGCACGAGTCCCATCTTTTCTGGAGTGGCTTTGTAAAGGATATTCACCGAGCTCCCATTATCAATCAGGACTCGGCGTACCCTCTTATTCGCGAGCTGGAGAGTAATGACCAGGGGGTCGTTATGAGGAAATTGGACATTCATCGCATCCTCTTCGGTAAATGTTATGGGTTGAGTCTCAACTCTCTGTTGTTTCGGAGCTTGCGGTTCAGGTTCATAAGGAGAACCGTCTCCGGTCTTGAGCTCGTTTACATATCTTTTCTGGGCGTTCCTGCCCAAAATTGCGATATGAGGTCCCCCCGAGACGGTTACTACATCCTCTCCATCAATTGGAAGGGGTCTCTCACCTTCCCGAGCTCGGGAGTTATTGTGTTGGGCAGGTTGCGCGGCTGCTACCCTCTGACTTGTTGATGCCTGATTGGGATTTCAGTTTTTGACGTATTGACCGAAATATCCCCTCGAGATCAAACGTTCGATCTCGTCCTTTACTTGCTGACACTCGTCGGTTGTGTGTCTAATGTCTCTATGGAATCTACAGTATTTATTTCAGTCTTTTTTCGCATTCTGATTCCTCATGGGGTCAGGTCATCTGAACGGGACCTGGTTTTCATTGGCCAGGTAAATATTCTCCCGAGACTCAATGAGCTCGGTATACACCCTGTATACGGAGAAGTACTTATCCCCTTTCTTCTTTTTACCTCCATCAGCCTCAGGGTTATCCCTAGAGGGTTTCGAAGTTGATGGGGTCGCCGAGGTCGAGGCAGAGTTTACGTTTTTCGTTGTACTTATGGGAGGAGAGGTCAGGTTCAGTGCTAACCTCGCCTCTTCTACACTGACAAATCTTTGGGCCCTCCGATGGAACTCGGTTAGTGACCTAATAGGTTTCCTTTGTAAATCTCCCCAAAGGGGACTTCCTGGAAAAATACCCTCTCTAACACCCATCAGGTGGCCACTATCGTCGACATTCCGAGCTCAGGCCACTTCTAGGTTAAACCTCATGAGATAACTCTTTAATGACTCTCTTACTGTTGTCGGACATTGGTTAAGGCTGAGGCCTCGGGCCTGATGCCAACCATTCCTTTAAATTGCTTCTTAAAGTCTCTAGCTAATTGATCTCAGGAGAGATTGAATGTTTTCTAAACTTCTCAAACTAGTTTTTTGCTGGTCCTGTAAGTGTGGCTGGGAACAACATATATCTGAGCTTGTAGCCAACATTGCTGGCTCGCATGATAGTGTTGAAGGTACTCAGATGACTATACAGGTCTGAGTTTCCATCAAATGGTGGGACATTGGGTATTCTGAATCCCTGAGGAAACATAGTGATGGAGATATGCGGGGCAAAAGGCTCGTGCTCCTCATCGGACTCCTCGACCTTGTCCCTGTTACTCTTGTCTTGCAGGAGCCTGAATGCTCTTTCTAATTGGTCAATCCTTTCCTAGACTAAATCCACTGGGGGTCAAGCTTGGACCTAAGGGGGCTGGTTAACGTTAATAAAAACTCCAGCTCCCTGTCTTGGTATAGTTTATATGCTGGCTGTTTATGACCATTTAGATGGTCACGTAGATCAGGGTTCGGGGGATTATCTCACCCTCGGTTATGGTTTAGATGATCCCTCAGATCAGGGTGATTCCCTCGATTCCCTATATGCCTCAGCTCAGTGTTATAAATGCTTATGGACCGAGTGTAGTCCGAGCTTTCGCTTACGTAACTTGTAGTCCTTTCTGGAGGTGTGGCTCGACGATTATGAGGTTGGTCCCCTTCTGGCCTCCTTGTTCCAGTAATTTGTGATCTTGACACTTGGCTTCCCGTAGGCTGAGGAGATCTGCGATCTTGGGTAGCCTCCCTTTCGTTCCCCTGTCCAGGCCTGGCCTATTGGTTTCAATCTCGATTACCGCTTTGAGATGGCCTCTATGGTGCAAGTCGTGGGACCTCTCGGACTAGCGAGGGGTGTCTTATTGGTGATGGCAGATGTCTTATGGGCGACGAAGGTTGTCTCCCATTGTCGGGCCTAGATGGCCCATAATTCGCCCAGACATGCTCCAGGTTGTTTCTTGCAGTATCAGGATTCGGGTTCCGAGCCACTGGAGGGGCTTGGTTATTACCCGTTTCTATTGATAATTCTATAGTTGGGTTAGCACAAGCCTCAGCCCATGTATTCGTCTGGGGCCTCAGCTGATTAAGCTGCGATGCTTGTTCCGCCCTCCTAGCGGCCGTGCTCCCACGGGGGCGTCCTCTAGGCCTCCGGGAGGTGCCTGGGTGTCAGCTACTTGTCTGGCTAATTCTTCATTACGTTTTGTCACCTCTGCCAATTGTTTCCACAATTGATGATTTTCAACTTCCACGATAGGAACATATCTTTCAGGGTTGTAGTATAAATCCTCATCAGGCATGGGAGCAGGAGGCCCTCGAGAATTGGATGAATCACTCCTCTCCTCAGGGTCAGGGTCCACCATAGGCTGCTTTCTAGGTCGTCGGGATATTCCTCGGTATGAGGAGTCTGCTCCTCAGGTAACTGGGGCAATGGTCGCCCACCAATACTGGGGCTGTTTGCAACAGCCATTGATGATTCAGGAGGTTTTTTTATTAAACATGCTCACGTCTTGTTTATTGTCTCTCGATGAAAGCACCAAATTGTTGACGCCATTTTTCGTCAACTTAGAAATGAAGAGCGATTAAACAAAATACCAAAAGAGACAAACAATAAAAGACATGATTTTTACGTGGTTCGGCAGTTAAAATCTGCCTAGTCCACGAGTCGGTGTTATTCACTTTATGGAATTCTCTCGAAGCTTTCTGGAATCAATTTTTACAGAGTCTTCCCAATACCAATTCTTCAGTCTTGACAAATGAATTGTTCCACGCTATTTATAGAGTATTTTATCGAATATCTCCCCTCATCTTTCGAGGAGTTATTATATAAATCAATTAAAATAAATGTAATTAAACACATATAGTTACTATGTACGCGTATAAATCCCATGCTATTAGGGATTTAATAACAGATAACAAACAATCCCTTAAATATAAGGGTTCTATAATAATAAATATGTTCACACTTAGCTTGCGATTTTGAACATTCGAATCACATGCCTTCGAGACCGACCAACCATCACGAGCTTGCTACCTTGGTTCGCCTCGGCTATTAACAAATAACATTGTTTAGATCATCCTTTTCGAGCTCACAATGCCCGAGCTCGAACTATCTTATCTGATGGTAGGAAATGAATCAAGAAATTTATACAAGTGCTGAACCATTGTCATTGTGACTTTGAGCTCGACTTATAATCTCGGAACACCTCCAAGACCACGTAGTTTTCGAGCCCACCAATTCCAATGTTGTCGCACTTACTGCTCAGCGAGACTATTCTTGACATTTTCATTAAAGTTGATTATGTCAAACTTGGTTATTCCGAGCTTACACTTTACAAGCCTGAATTTCGAGATGAAATTTTCTATTCTCAAAATTTGGGTGTAACATCTTAATTAATAAATATGCCCTAATTACTCTTTTCTTCTCAAAATTACATAACTCTGTGAAACTATCCAAAATTGACCTGGTCAACTTTGATAATTCTAATTGATAATTAAATCAATTAATTGAGACTATGTAGATGATTTTATCCAAGGTACAGTGGGGACCATGGGCCTATGAAATCAAGTACCAATAAGTTATCATAAATCGAACAAATAAATTTACTAACTTATTATTTCCTCGTGACTCCACTAAAGACTCGGAATTGCACTCTTGAATTCATAGAACGCTCTATAACAAATATAGACACGCTATTAATTATCCATTGTTACAACCATAATTGTCACTCAATCCTCTATAGACAGTCTACAATGAGATGGGACTAAAATACCGTTTTACCCCTCATTGTATTTTATCCTTAAAAAACTTAGTTCCTTGTAAATGATATTTTAGTAAACTAATATTAATTACTAAAATGAGATTTCTGTCGTTTAACACCTTGAACCAAACTAAAAGGAAACCATCATTTCACTTCTTCATCAGAAGCTATAGATGTTCATATCTATGATTAACACTCCCACTAAATTATACTACCGATTTCCCAAGATGTAATAATGGGCTAGTTTGTAGGGTAAGCTGGTAACGAACAAGTCAAAGAACTCAAATAATGAAATAAGTTAGAATACTAACCACACAGGATTGAGATTGAATTGACCTATGGTCAACTATATGATATGACTAGAATAGATAATAATGGTATGTTTACTTATCCTATCTACTGTCAATATCGGTCCTGTCCGATGTAACAAATACATCTGATCATATCTACTTTGCTAATGTTCTGGAAAGAACGTAACACTACAATGTGTAAGTAGATCATATCATAGATTGGCAAGTCAGTGTAAACCCTGTGCATGGACTAATCTTAGGACTAACTTATTTTGAACATATAATCATATTTATATTCCACTGTGATTACGTCACTATAAATATGATTAGCTATATTATCGGGATTTAATAGAAGTTTGTATTAAACAAATAATCATGAAAATAAAACATGTGAGCAAAGTGATTGACCAAGTCAAAAAATGATTTCTATTCTTTTATTGATAATAAATGAGATTACAAAGAAATTGGGTTTCAATTAGGGCATAAAACACCAAAAAACTCCCACTTGCACTAATTGAAACTAATGCCTTAATTATACTAATCCCATTTCCGTGATATGCTTATCAAATGTAGCTTTTGGTAGTGTCTTTGTCAACGCATCTGCAAGATTGTCTTCAGATGCAATCTTCATAACCTTCACATCTCCCCTGGCCACATATTCTCGAATAATGTGATACTTCCTTTCTATATGCTTACTCCTCTTGTGACTACGAGGTTCTTTCAAGTTGGCTATCGCTCCTATATTGTCACAAAACAACACAAGCAGTTTATCCATTTCTGGAATAACACTAAGATCCGAGTAGAACTTCTTTAGCCAGACTATTTCCTTAGCTGCTTCTGACGCGGCTATGTACTTAGCCTCCATGGTGGAATCTAAGATTGCAAATTGCTTTACGCTTCTCCATATCACAGCTCCACCCCCAAGAGTAAACACCATTCCAGAAGTGGACTTCCTATCATACATCAGTCTGAAAATCTGAATTGGTGTAGCCTACAGTGTTCAGAACACCACCCTTGTAGACTAACATATAATCCCTAGTCCGCCTTTAATACTTCAGGATATGCTTAACTGCTATCCAATGTTCTGGTCCTGGGTTTTATTGATACCTGCTCACTACTCCCACTGCATAGCAGATATCTAGTCTAGTACACAACATGGCATACATCAGACTTCAAACTGCAAATGTGCAAGGAACTTTTCTCATTGCATCTTCCTCTTCAGGAGTCTGGGGAGACTGCTTCTTTGAAAGATGAATTCCATGGCGGGTCGGTAAACGTCCTTTCTTGGAATTTGTCATTGAGAATCGTTCAAGCACTTTATATATGTAAGCTTCTTGAGATAGAGCTAAGAGTCTGTTCTTTCTATCCCTAATGATCTGGATACTTAGAACATAACTCGCTTCACCCAAATCCTTCATCTGGAATTGAGTGCTCAACCAATTATTCACATCTAACAATTTCTTAACATTGTTTTCAATGAGTAAGATATCATCTACATAAAGAACCAAGAATACCACTATTTGATTTGCCTTCAGTTGGTAAACGCAAGGCTCATCAATATTTTGTTCAAAGCACTTTATCTATGTAAGTTGCTTGAGATAGAGCTAAGAGTCTGCTCTTTCTATCCCTAATGATCTGAGAATCATTCAAGCACTTTATCTATGTAAGCTGCTTGAGATAGAGCTAAGAGTCTATTCTTTCTATCCCTAATGATCTGGATACTTAGAACATAACTTGCTTCACCCAAATCCTTCATCTGGAATTGAGTGCTCAACCAATTCTTCACATCTAACAATTTCTTAACATTGTTTCCAATGAGTAAGATATCATCTACATAAAGAACAAAGAATACCACTATTTGATTTGCCTTCAGTTGGTAAACGCAAGGCTCATCAATATTTTGTTCAAAGCCATAGGTTTTGATTATTTCATTAAAACTAAGATTCCAAGAACGAGAAGCTTGCTTAAGTCCATAAGTGGACCTATTCAATTTGCAAACTTTTCCTTCTTGTCCAGCTACTTTAAATCCATATGGCTGATCCTTATAAATGATTTCATCAAGCTTTCCATTAAGAAAAGCTTTCTTGACGTCCATTTGCCAGATCTCATAGTCGAGAGTGGCTGCTATGGATATGAGGATGTGAATGGACTTGAGTATGGCTACTGGACTAAAAGTTTCCTCATAGTCCACACCTTCTCTTTGGGTGTAACCCTTTGCCACTAATCAAGCTTTATAAGTCTCGATATTTCCATCAACACCTCATTTCTTCTTGTAGATCCACTTGCGCCAATGGCCCTAAAGTCACTAGGTGCTTGCATAAGATTCTAGACGGAATTTGAGTACATGGACTCCATTTTTTGTTTCATGGCTTCGAGCCATAGTTCCTTTTCAGGGCTAGCCATTGCTTGTTTGAAAGACAATGGATCATCATCACTAGTGTCACCAACATCCATATTGGTTTCACCATCCAAACCATAGCGAAATGGGTTCCTAGAAACCATCCCACTACGACGAGGCTCTGTGACTGTTTGCTCAGGAACAGTGGTACTTTCTTCATTTAAATCAACTTGCGTCGGTTGGACATGAAGAGTGGGAATTTCATCATCAACTCGCGTTGATGACGATGGAACATTGGTTGTAGTCAATTATTTAACCATCTCCTCTAAAACTACTTTGCTGCGTGGTTTGAAGTTTTGGACATAGTCATTTTCCAGAAAAGTAGCATTTGTAGAAGTAAACACTTTCTTTTCTAAATGACTATAGAAAAGTCCACCCTGAGTACCTTTAGGATAGCCAACAAACATGCAAACTTTAGTTCGTGGTTCTAGCTTTCCCTCCTTTTTCCTTAGAACGAGGGCGGGACACCCCTAGATTCTAGAATGGCGTAAACTAGGTTCATGACCATTCCAGCGTTCTAAAGGTGTTTTGGGGATTGATTTAGATGACACGGCATTGAGAATTTCGTTCACAGTTTCAATTGCATGTCCCCAGAATTAAGTTGGTAGAGTTGAGTAACTAAGCATGCATCTAACTATTTCCAATAAAGTTCTGTTTCAGCATTCTGCCACACCATTTTGTTGCGGAGTACCTGGGGTAGTAAGTTGTGATAAAATCCTAAGTCCAGTTAAATGATCTTGGAACTGTATATCCAAATATTCTCCACCCCTATCAGATCACAAGATCCTTAACATTTTTCCTAATTGGTTCTGAGCCATTGCTAGGAATTCCTGAAACTTTGAAAATGTTTCTGATTTCCTATGCATTAGGTAAAGACATGAGTATCTAGAGTAATCGTCAATGAAAGTGACGAAATACTCAAAACCACCTCTAGCTTGTACATTCATAGGTCCACAAACATCTGAATGAACAAGTCCAAGTGGTTCTTTGGCCCTATCACCCTTTGCGGAGAATGGACGCTTCGTCAGTTTACCTTCTAGAGAAGATTCACAGACAGGTAATTCACCTAAGGTGAGTTCCCTCAAAGGCCCATCCTCTGTAAGTCTTTGAATCCATTCATAGCTAATGTGACCTAGTCTCAAGTGCAATAAATACGTCATATTATCGTTATCATTTTTTTGACGTTTATTGGTCTTAGGTTTAGCTACTTTGAATAAATCATTGTTAAGAGTGAGAGGTTCGTTAGGTCGTAGAATATAAAGCCCATTTTCCAAACATGCAATACACAATTGTGATCCATTGAAGAAAATAGATATATTAAAACTTGTGAAAGTCATAAAAAATTGTTCTAAGGGCAACATGGAAACTGAAATTAAATTTCTACTAAAATCCGAAATAAAAAATACATCATTTAAAATTAAAAATTTATTTCCGAACTTCAGACAAGCTCTTCCTCTAGCTTAGACCGCAACGAACGCTCCGTTCCTAACTCTAAGCTTTAAGCCGCCTTTGTCCACTTCCTCCCACGATTCAAGAAGCTGTAAGGAGTTGCAAACATGGTTGGTAGATCCAGAATCAATAATCCAAAATATTTGTCATTCTCTAAAACACATGTTTCTAAGATAAATGAGCTATAATCATTACCTTTGTTTTTCACTGCTAGAAACTTGGGGCAATCTTGTTTCCAATGCCCCTTCTCTTTGCAGTGAAAGCACTTATCTTTACCTTTCTTGTTTTTCTTGTTCTTCCCCTTAAGCGTCTGTGCACTTGGTTGTGCACTCATCTTTGCAGCCTTTGCAGGCTTGGGGTTGTTGTTTTGTCCACCTTTCCTCTTGTTTCCAGCTTTCGAAGACAAAGTTTGGTTAGCTTCAGCCTTAGCTGGACCAGCAACAACAACAATAGTCTTATTTTCTCCTCCTTTACTAGGTCCACCCATGATAGGCTCAAAAATCTGAAGCTCCTTCATGAGCTACGTCAGACCATAGTTGAGTTGATCACGAATGTGTAGACACAGTGTCATCACGTATGTGCGGAGATGGTGCTATCCAAGCAATTACGGTGCCATCACGAGCATTGACGGTGCCATCACAAACGTGCGCACACGATGCTCGTTCTGGGAATTCCTCAATCATGATGAATTTGTCACCAATCAACTCTATGTTGACATTCTGCTTCCAATTAAGGAAGTTTTCTCCAGTGAGTTTCTCCGTCGAAAGTTGAGAAAGGATGGGAGTAGACACAAACACTACTTAACTTAAAATTATAAATTATCAATAAAATAGAAATCAATTACATTTGCTCAATAAAACTTCTATTCACACAAATTTTAAATAAATAGCACAACATATACCCAAATATGTAAGATATGAGAAAAAATACCAAAATAATAATATATTTATTTCTTTAGGTTTTTAACAAATCTATGATATCCTTGTCCTGGTTGGCGAGAGTAAAAAATACCACTAGTTAAATAGAGTTGTAAACTCATCTAATAATGGACACTATTATTAACAACCTAATATTCAATCAAAATAAGAAAACAAAATCTCTTATTTTATGAGCTAGACCCACAGTTTTGATAATCACAGATTTAGTCCTAGAAGTCACCGTAGGGGTGAGTCTAGTAAAATTTGACCTATAATTATGTATCTTTCGAAATCTAACCTTGTCAAAATAACTAATGAATACCTTTCGTAGGGGGACGAATCAAAGCGTCTTGAGGCTCATTACAAAATTAAAAATAGTATTTTTATTATTTTTCAAAAATTAATGACTGGTTCTCCAAAAAATTGTAAGATTAGAATTTTTAAAACCAAATTCTAATAATTTCCTATTAATTCTAAAGTGTCACATTGAAACAAATTCAATTAATTTAGAATTAATTAGTTGCTAATCAATATTTAGGTTTAACTAATATAATGAACCTATACAATTAAGTCCAACTCAGGTAAATGAGCCTTAACAATTGGACTTGTATGGAGGAGGGCTGGGTCCAGTATGTCGTTCCCAGTACAAAGGCCCCCAAACTTCCATACAAGGTCAAAAAGACAGGAATTTATACCTTCGTTTTCTTAATTGATTAGGCCCACTATAGTCATGCAAAGCAAATGGGCCTTCACAAGTGGAATCATCGACAAGAGAGGAATTTAAAATTTACATTTTCTAATGGACTCAAATAAAACCTAACATTTTATGAATATTTTATTTGGCAAAAACCATATATCTAACAAACATATGAGCCACTGTATGCATCTAAGCCTGTTGAACCCAAAAGAGGGTGTTTTAATATTTATACTCGCAAGTGCACAAATCGTTTCGGAATAATGTTCATGTAAGTACGAGGTCGAACCCATGGGAGTTAACTAACATCAAAATAAACTATTTCAAACAAAGCAAGAAGATTCTAACCTAGTTCCAAATATTTGATGAGATTTTGTTTTAGAAAAATAAAAGACAAGTAATAAAAAGATTTAAGATTAAATAGAAAAATGTTTTTCAAATGAGATATGTAAAATAAGATTATTAAGATATTAGAATCCACAAAATGCAAGTTCAATAATATTTATAACTATATTGATTCCGAAGTTTAGATATAGTTGAAATAAATCACACTATATTTTTTTCAAAATACATTTTCTATTCAAGCACAAGTTACTTTAAAAAAGGTAGGATTTTTCTTCACTTATATAAGATATAATTTCTAAGTATTAGTTGTGTTACAACCTAATGAAACTACAAAAAATGAAGGAGATTATGTTTAGGCAAAATATGATACTTATGCTCTAAGAATTAGATGTGTACAATTTAATGAAAAACATTTAATCAAATGATATCATATTTTTGCATAATGAAGAATTAAGTGTAATATGTTTTAACAATCAATAATACATGAAAAATGCATATCTTTGATAGAAAAATCCATAAACAATGTTGTACAAATGGGAAATCAACATACAACAAAAAATACTATCTAGTTACATTTTGCTTCATCATCATCTTAATAATCTTGAAAAAGATTAGAAGCTCATAACTAGATTGAAATAAAAATTACAAAATAACATACTTGACATGCTCTTCAAGAGATGAAAATGGTTGAGAGAAAATAGTGAAAAGAAGAGAGAAAAATATGAAGTGTGGACGAGGTTGAAAAGATGAAAATGAGCTTGGAGGGGGATTGCTGAATGTGAGGTGGCAGGCGCTGAATGGTTGGTGGCATTTGACTTGGGGCTGTGCTCGGTTGGAGAAAAAGGGCAAGGAGGAGCTGCTTGGAGACGTGGGCTTGGGCCATGGAGCTTCTTTGGTATTTCAATAATACCATTTTGTTCCTTAAAAAATAACACTTTTTTTCTCTTTATTTCTTTTTTCCTTTTCTTCACTCTTTCTTGGCTCTTCAAGAACCAAAAATAAAACCATTTCCTACAAAATAAATATAAATTAAGTCATGATAAAATATTTTCAATTATAAATAATTGATATAAATTCTTTGAAAATATTAATTATAACTTAGTTTAACATTTAAGTTCAACAATACCCATGTATTTATTTATATAAAAAAATATATAATTTACAACAAAATAATTATAAAAACACAGAAAAATCTATAAAAATTGAAATGAAGCTAATAAATTCAAAAAGTAATTAAAACTTAATAATTTAATTAAAAACTTAAGAACTAAATCATTTTTAGCTTAAAAAATGTGGTAAAATAACTCTAATTTCTAGAGTTATCAAAGCCCAATTGCAAAAAAACCACATATAGTGCAAATAGACATGTTATAATTGGATGGGCCTAATCATGTTACTATATGAGCAATTCTATGAATTTATGCAAAAATATCACAATTTATTTCATTTGCAAAAATACACAATTAATTATCTAGAATTTATCCAAAAAAATTCAAATTAATTAAATTTTTACAAAAATAAGTCAATTTAAATGAAATTTATCAACAATTAACAATAGTTAATTTAAATCTCATTTATCAACAATCAACTTGGTTTAGGTTGAGTTGAAAAATATTAATTTAATTTAAATAGGATTTAAGAACAATTAACCAAAGTTAATTTAAATCCCATTTATTAAAAAAATATTTTATTAATTGGTTGAAAAAAAATGATATTTTTCAAAATTTTACCAATATTAAAATTTAAAATCAATATCTTAACTATTTTCAAAAAATATCTTGTTTTGTTACAACTGTTAGCTAATATTTTAACCATTTAAAAAAATTAATAGTTATATCAACCCTAAAATATCTCAAAACACTTAATCAAATTCAAATATCTAACTAACAATATTCAAATTATAAATATTAAAAACTATAGAATAAAAAGATATTTATATTTTCAAATAAATATTTAATAATAATATCAAGTATTTAAAAGAAAATATCTTAAATATCTGATATCTTAATTCTAATATTTTAATATATTAAAATATTTATAATTAAGTTGTTAGTTTATTTTTAAATTTGAATTTGAATCTTTGTAAAAATATCTAATTATTTAAATATCAACCAATAAAAATATCTTATCTTAAATAATAAAACAAATCTGATATTTTTTGTTTTGATTTAAATAATAAATTTTCACATTTGTAATTTTCTTCAATTTTAAAAAAAATCGGATGAATGGTACCCCGGTACTATTCATCACGCGCGCGGGCGGTGTGCACGGGGTGGTTCAAGCGGGGCATGCTTGGTGTGCGGCAGATGCGCTGGTGCACGCGCGAGCGTGCGTATGCAATGGCAGCCAGGCAAAAATTTTCGAAAAAAGTTTTTTGTTCAATTTTTCAAACCAAAAACGTTTTCTAATTAATTTTTACATTGCTTTACACAAAATAAAGCATATATAAAAATTAATAACATAGAAAACACAACAAAATAACCTAAAAATTGATAATAATCACAGAAAATCAATATGCTTCATAAAAACATTAAAATCCATCCAATTATTCAAACACGTCAAATAATCCAATTTTTAACATGTTCATGCATGAAAATAAAGATTACCAAAGACTCTGAGGCCAGTTGTTGGGAAACTTATATAGGATCTTTATTATTTTTCATATAGATCTAATATTAAACAAATCAATATGAGATAACCTAGAACATGTTTCTAAAATTGAATTCAAAGAAAAATAATGATAAGAATACTTACATTATACGCAACAGAATGAATAAGTCCTTCCTTTCATTTCTCTAACCCTTGTATCCTTTCTGTCGCAGAGTATTACCAAGAAACGGAATCAATCTTCAATTTTCTTCAAAGCCTTCCAAAGTGTAGTGTCCCATAATTTTTAATTAGCTAGATAGTAATAGTAGTTAGTAATAGTTTGTAGTATGTTAGTTTTCGTGGATTTTGGTTCAAGCCGGGACTTAGTTGGAAACTCATAGCAACAGTTATGGATTTTATAAGTTTAACCTATAGTTTAGAAATATTAATTATAACATAAGGTTTGATTAATATTACTGGTCCTAGAAATATTATTTATTATAACCTAAGGTTTATATAGAATTAATAAGAGCATGACACTTCTCATAATCATGTTTATAAAGAATTTAAGTACTTTTGATGACTAGATTAATTAAAAGAAAGATCTAGAAGCTCTAGAACCTTCCGGCAGCTGTTAGGATCATGTTTTGACTCAGTCAAAGTTGTTTAATCAATTCAAAATATGCTGAAAAAGATCAAATACGTGTTTGATATATCAACATTTGCCAATATATTGCAGTTATAGGGGCCGATATATTGCTTACGGCAGATACGAAAAACACGTTGACTTTCCACGAATGAACGAATAGGGCTCGAGAAAATGGGATTTTAAATTTAAAAACAACCATTACCTCTTGGACCTGCCTTTGAATGATTTTGACCGACATCTGGGCATCTGTTGAACGGAATTCAAATCTTTTTCATTTTATATTAATTAATTTATTCAAATTAAAAGGGGTTAGTTTCACTCCTTGAACTCTATAAATATGACCTAGTACTCAGCCAGGATAACTTTTAGAACTCAATATGGACATTATGAGTTTCTAGTCATGTCTTTTGGTCTTACTAACGCTCCAGCCACATTTTTGGATTTAATGAATCGGGTCTTCAAGGATTATTTGGAAAAATACGTCGTAGTGTTCACCGATGATATTTTAATGTACTCCAAGGACGAAGTTGAGCATGAGGAACATTTAAGAATGACCATGTTGCGACTGAAGGAGCATAAACTTTACGCCAAGTTCAAGAAGTGCAAATTTTTGCTATCCCAAGTAGCATTCCTCAGCCACATAGTATCCAAGGATGGAGTTGCTGTAGACCCAGCTAAGGTAGAGTCTGTGAAGGATTGGCCAAGACCTAAGAATGCGTCAGCTGTTAGAAGTTTTCTCGGGCTAGCAGGCTATTATCGGAGGTTTGTAAAAGGCTTTTCTAAGATATCCACTCCACTTACCAACCTGACCCAGAAACAACTGAAGTTCAACTAGGTGGATAGATGTTAAGAGATCTTCCAGTTGCTAAAGGATAAGTTATGCTCAGCACCAGTACTTTGTGTACCGACACCCAACGACAAGTTTGTAGTAAATTGTGATGTGTCAAAGCAAGGTTTGGGTTGTGTGCTAATGCATAATGACAAAATGATAACCTACGCCTCAAGGAAGTTGAAGGAATACGAGCAACGCTATCCAACGCATGATATGGAGTTGGCAGTGGTGGTCTTCGCATTGAAAATCTGGCGCCAATATCTTTATGGAGAACAGTGTGAGATTTATATGGACCACAAGAGCTTAAAGTATTTCTTCACGCAGAAGGAGCTCAACATGAGGCAGCGCAAAAGGATAGAACTAGTAAAATATTATGACTGCAAAATCCTATACCACTCAGGAAAAGAAAACGTAGTTTCTGATGTGCTAAGTAGGAAGAGTTATGGGACTCTAACAACAATATCCAGAATAGAAAAGTCGTTCATCAATGCCGAAATAGAATTATTCATTGGTAAACTGGCTAATTTTTCCATCTAGTCAAGTTTGTTAGAAGATATACGGATCAGGCAAGGGCATGATGACACATTAGTATCTCACATAGCTGCCGTCAAAGAAGGCAAGGCCACAAATTTCTCTATATCAGGATAGGGGTTCTTGAGATACAAGGACCAGGTATGCATGCCGAATGACTATGGGATCAAGATGAAGATTTTAGAAGAGGCACACAGTACTCCATACACAGTTCACCTAGGGTCGACCAAGATGACTCACGACCTTAAGGCATTGTATTGGTGGCCAAGAATGAAGAGAGACGTAGCAGAATATGTGTCTAAATGCTTAGTATGCCAGCAAGTGAAAGCAAATCATCAACGACCTGCATGCTTATTGCAACCATTTAGTATCCCAGAATAAAAGTGGGAAGACATAGCCATGGACTTCGTGATAGGAATACCATGAACAAATAGACAGCACGACTCGGCTTTGGTAGTAGTAGATAGACTAACCAAGTCAGCTCACTTCCTACCTGTTAAGACTACGCACACAGCAGACCAGTACGCATACATTTATGTCCGAGAAATAGTACGACTGCATGGAATCCCTAAGACCATAGTATCCGATAGAGGATGGGTGTTTACATTGAGATTTTGGGGAAGCTTGCAGTAGGCCATGGGTACCAAGTTAAGTCTTTGCACGCCATTTCATCCTCAAACTGACGGTCAGTCCGAGCGTACCATACAGATTTTACAAGATATGTTGCGTGCTTGTGTACTTAATTTCAGAGGATCATGGAGTAAGTATTTGCCACTAATAGAGTTCTCCAACAACAATAGCTACCAGTAAATGATCGGGGTGGCACCCTATGAGTTACTTACTGGAAGGAGGTGTCGATCATCGCTACATGGGGACAAGGTAGGAGAAAGACAACTTCTGTTATATTATTTCATATAATATAATGTTAGATTAAATAATGTGACAAAATGTGATTTGTCACACCTTGTAACATATTATTGAGAGTCACAAAATTAGACACATGTGTGTGCCCAAATGTGACATATTTTGGAGTTACAAAATTAGTTACAAATTTGTAACACCCAAATATTACCCAATAATGTGTATATTATATGTTATGCATTTGAGATTGGATTTCACAAAGCCATGATGAAATATGGCTGTTGGAGACATGTTTTTAACTCCCAATATGTGTTTGGAGGTTACAAAAACATGTGGGAAAAGATTTGAGACGTTTTGGAAAAATGACTTTTTTGTGCTGAAAATGGACTGTGGTCGCGGCCATTGAATTTCAGTCGCCGTGGCCTGGGGGACAGAAGCTAGTGGTCGCGGCCAGTGAGGCTGACAACCTATATGATTTTTCAGTTTTTTCCAAATTGAACGGTTCTAACATCCCAAATAACTCCCAAATCTCCATTTTAATTCCATAAACATCTAATTAAACATTGGTAACAGCCATGGGGGTTGGTGAAATTTGAAATTCAAAAGGGTATCTCAAACTCTATAAATAGGAGCCTAATGCTCACTTGTAAGACACACCATTTTCCATCCACAAAGCACTTGGCTGGAAAATACACCATAGAGGCTTGATAATTCTAGAGAGCTATTTCCTTGAGAGATCCATTAGTGCTTACAGAATAAGGAGAAATAAGCTTTTGGACAAAGGTTTTTAACCTTGTTCAAGTTGGTGATCCCCACTACTCTACACATTAGTTGTGTGAGAGTTTGTCCCTTTTATTGGTTTTCTTTTCATTCTGTTGTTCTTCTTGTATTATTAGTGTATTAAGTTTGTAATCCTCTACTTCTATTTCTATTCACATATTCATTGGTATCTTTTGTTTTAGGGTTTTTGTTCTTATAATTCTCTTCCTTCTCTTATTTCTATTTACTTGTATTTTGAGCAATTGAGTTATAATATTTATTTAATCAACTACCTTGTCTATTGTATTTTTTTTGCATAGAGTTGTATTTTGGTTTTTCCATTTTTCCATTGAGCAATAACATATATTCTCTAACAACTTCTTGGACCCGAAGCTGTTAGAGAGGCTCAAGATGCAGTAGCGCTGATTAGAAAGCGTATGCTCGCGGCTCAGAGCCGACAGAAAAGTTATGCGGATGCCAAGCAGCGTGATGTGGAATTCAAAGTTGGAGATCAAGTTTTCTTAAAGATATCTCCTATGAAAGGTGTGAAGAAGTTTGGGAAGAAAGGCAAGCTTAGTCCCTAGTTTATAGGTACTTTAGAGATATTGGACAAGGTGGGAACAATTGCAAATAGATTAGCCCTACCGCCAGCTCTAGCAAATAGTCACAATGTGTTCCACATATCTAGCAGATAGCTGCGTAGATATGTGTCAGAACCATCTCATGTCCTCAAGTACGATACGATAGCAGTCCAGAAAGACTTGAATTACGAGGAATGACTGGTTAGCATCCTAGATAGAGGGATACAGGAATTATGATCTAAGAGTATTCCGATAGTCAAGGTCCTATGGAGTAATAGTTCTGAACGAGAGGCAATGTGGGACTAGGAGGAAGACATGTTGGCACGTTATCCGAAATTGTTTGGTAAGTAAATTTCGGGGATGAAATTCTTGTTAGTAAGGGAGAATTATAGTGTCCCAGAATTTTTACTTAGCTAGATAGTAGTAGTAGTTAGTGGTAGTTGTAGTATGTTAGTTTTCGTTGATTTTGTTTCAAGCCGGGACTTAGTTGGAAACTCATAGGAACAGTTATGGATTTTATAAGTTTAACCTATAGTTTAGAAATATTAATTAGAACATAAGGTTTGATTGATATTGCAGGTTTTAGAAATATTATTTATTATAACCTAAGGTTTAAATAGAATTAATAAGAGCATGACACTTGTCATAATCATGTTTATTTAGGATTTAAGTATTTTTGGTGAATAGTTTAATTAAAAGAAAGATCTGGAAGCTCTAGAACCTTCCAGCAACTATTAGGATCACGTTTTGACTCAGTCAAAGATGTTTAATCAATTCAAAATATGCTAAAAAAATGCAATTACGTGTTTGATATATCAACGTATGCCCATATATCGCAGCTATAGAGGCCGATATATCGCCTACGGAAGATACGGAAAACACGTCGACTTCGCTGGAACGAACGAGCAGGGCTCGGGAAAATGGTCTAGGCGATATATTGCCCAAGGTATGCGATATATCACCCTAGTTCATTTATTTTGGAAGTTTGGGATTTTTAAATTTAAAGACAGCCATAATCACTTGGGCCTGCCTTTGAACGATTTTGACCAAGTTCTGGGCATCTGTTGAACAAAAATTCAAATCTTTTTTCATTTTATATTAATTTATTTATTCAAATTAAAAAGGGTTAGTTTAACTCCTTGAACTCTATAAATAGGACCTAGTAGTCAACCATTTTCTTTATTCTTTAAGTATTCTTCATAACCTCCAAGCTGCTAAGAATACTATAGAGAGAAACACTTGGGTTTTGGGTTAAAAGCTTTTCCAATCTAAGCTTTTCTAAACACTTGGGAAGTGAGATATAGTGTTATTTCGGTATTGAGGTGTAGATCAAAGTCATAATTATCCAAGGTATTCTTATCCTTAAGTTCAGTTTTCCATAGTTCTTTAGTTTTCTTTTATTTTCTTTAAGATCCAAAATCTTATTTAATTCTTGATTAGGTATTTAAGTTTCTTGAAAATTAAGGTTATTTTCGGTAAGTTTCTACTCAGATGGTTCAGTTTTCTTTTCATCTCTTTTTCTTTAGAAAATCATAGTTTTACTGTTGGTTTAGGAGTGTTCCAAATCATGTTCTTGTTCCCAAATATCTCAGTTTTGTAAGGAAAATATGTTAGCTTATATGTGTTTATAGGTTTATGTTATGATATGTTTTATGCTATGACATGTATATGTATAAATATGTTGTAGTCCTTGGGCATATGACTTGCTTAGATAGCAAGAGTCAAGAATATGTTTTGTAGTCGCTTGGGCATATGACTTGCTTAAATAGCAATCCCCAAGAATTTTTATCATTTTCATGGTTTAGAGTTATGATTTACCCTACCTCGATTAGTAGATAGAGGACCTAGATGGGTTATCATATACTATAGTTGTGATCTAACCTACCTCGATTAGTAGACAGAAGACCTAGATAGTTTTATCACATACCATGTTAATGAGTTAATGACCATTAATATTGTAGTCCTATATGATATACATTTTTATAGTCATATGTTTATGATATAGTCATCTGTTTATGATTTTTGATATATGCTGTTAGTTGATTTTCCTTGTTGAGCATTAGGCTCATTCCTTTATTTTTAGCATAATGCCGGAAAACGAATATGGAAGGCGGGAAGGATTCGTGGCAGCTTGGTATGTGTGTTGAGGATGAATGGATTGAATGGACTACTGGACGATCGAGGATGACGTTTTTTTAAGTCTTTTAAATTATGTTTTGATGTATTTTTACATTCAGTATAAACTATTAAAGTTTATGTTTTATGTTTTATGTTTTATAAACAATGGGATCCCATACCATAGCACATTTTATATTTTTACCTTATTTTGTATATGGTACAATATGTTTGGTTTTAAATAAAGTTATGTTATTTCTTATGTATGTATTCAAATTAGTAGCTATGTCATGTAGCTTTTAATGATCCGAGGTCTTAGAAATAGTCGGGTCATTACAATATCAGAAAATTTTGTATTCATTTAGGATAATATGATATTGTATGTGTACGAACGAATTAAGATCATATATAATGAATAAAATTGTCAATAACATATTAAAGTACGAAATCTTTAATGAATGGTTGCCAGTACGGTTTACTAAGCATATGAGATGCAAGCAATCTAGATTTGGTTTACTAATATAGATTGACATCTTGGTAAATGTACTTTATATAATAGTGATTGTATATGACAAGACCAATGTGTATTAATTGCCTTTATAAACTTACCGTATGCCATAAAGATTTAATTCATATCTTAATAGATAATCAATTGTAGATCAGTCTAAATCCTGTGTTATCATGAACTCCTCTTTATGTTTATTGGATCTTTTGATTCAATCGTTAAGGAATCATAATACAATTAGGCTAGTGACTTTTGTTTTGGAGATTCAATATCATGAATGGATGGGAGCATGATTTTACAATAATGGAATCCCTGCTTTCCTAACGGATTGAATATTGGTTCTCTTAAGGGTTAATTCGTGGATAGAGTAGTTATTGAGCTCAAATATATAATAGTACTTAAGGAACATGAGGTCATTAGAAGGGTAAAACGATAATTCTTGAACGGCTCTAATCAACGAACCAATAAATGGAGGGCATAACTACATTTATTGATTATATCATTGGACTACAAGATAAAACTCTGTAAATATAGTTCTATAATTACTTAGAGTGCAATTCCATATTTATAGTGGAGTAACAATGGAATTAATAAATAATATTATTTAATTATAGAGTTCAATTAATAGTCTGGTTTATTAGAGCTTCGTATTATAGGTCTATGGTCCCCGAGTCGCCTCTGTCCTACACTGTCAAGGGTAAAAATGTCAGAGGCTAGATTAATGGAGAAAATGACTAAATTGCAATGGAATTAGATTTCTAGGGCAAAGTAATAATTATTTGATAATTATGTGCAATTAATTAATTATGAATGAATGAATTATTTAACTAATTAGTTTTTATTTGAGAAACTTTATATTAGTTAAAATAAATATTAATTAGTGTTTGGATTAATATTTAAGAGAGTTAATTATTATCTAAGTATAAGATAAATATTCAAATTGATAGTTTTAAGATATGGTTAATTTTGAATTAATTGATATTTATTTTTGGGAATAAATATATTGTCTTAAAATTAATTAAATTAACAAAATGAGAAAAATTAGGGAGACAGTGCAATGGCTCACGCAACTCATTGTCTCGCACAGTGAGTGGCGCCACTTCGTGGTGCTACCAATCCCTAGGATTTGAATTTTGAATTTCAAATTTATTTGTTTATTTAATTAGTATTTTAAATTTGATATAAATAAATAATTAAAATAAAAGATAACTAATCAGTTTGAATTACTAAAATTAAAGAAAAATTAAATTATTTTATTTTATCTTTATAAATCTAAAAAGAAGTGATTCTTTCAGAGAAGTTGTTTAATTTGTTATCAGACTCTCTCAGAAAAGTAACGATAGAATTTTCTAGGCTTGAAAATTCTAGACCTTTATACAAGTCTTCTCTCTTCTCCAAAATCTCTAGATCTCATGTGAATACTACGTGCCAACACATATCCTTTTGTGTTTTAGGAACGACTTTGAAGACTAAGGTATGAGTCTTCATTGGATAGGAAGATCGTTTGATTATACTAAAAGACTCAAGGAATCTTGATAGGCTATAAGAGGTCATCTAATTTTCCTTGTATGTGTTGATTTAATGTATAAGTATATGTATTGATCCTGGCTTGGTATTAATGATTTTTTAAAATTCCCCTACCTCACCATCTGCTTTAGAGAAGTGAGAAAAGTTATGCCAAGTCTGTCACGTGCTCCGTGGAGGTCTTGGACATGAGCAACATGTCGTCTTCATATACCTCAATGTTCCAACCAAGCTCGTTCTTGAATATCTTGTTCACTTGCCTTTGATGAGTGGCCTCTGCATTTTTAAGGTCAAAAGGCATCACTTTGTAACAATAAATGCTTTTATCTATTCAAAAGCTAGTGTGCTCCTCGTCTTCGACATCCATGGAGATTTGATTGTAACCAGAGTACGCGTCCATAAATGTCAATAGTTCGTACTCAAAGGTGGCGTCCACACTCTAATCAATCCCCAATAAGGGGAAACAATAGGTGTGCACAAAAAAATTGCTAATTCGCCCCACCCTCCCAACCTATCAAAATTCTCCTGCTTTGAACTTGCCCATTAAATAACCGGCTGAAATTGGGTTGGGTTCAACCTAGCTAGCCACAAGAAAGGTTGGGTGTGGGTTGCAATAATATAAGGCGGGTCCAACCCACGCTCGCTACATAAGTTTTTTGTATATATATATTTTATTAATAATCTAAACCTAATAATACAACTCATAAATTGTTCATTGAAAATTATAAAGTTTGCTACCCTTTTAATTTGTTTAATGGAAATATTAAATTTTGGGATGTGAATCATTGTATTGTTTATATTTATACATATATATATATATATGTTTATAGGGGTTTTTCATAAATATACTTTTTGTTGTTGTTTTTTTTTTACTTTTTTACAGTTTCTGATTTTTTTCTCAAAAATACTACCTTAAGTTTTTAAAAATATGATTTTCAAAGTTTTTTATTTACAAAAATACGGTGTCATAAAAAGAAACTAAAAAATAACAATTGGACAACAACTAGATATCAACCCACTGCAAACTAACTCATTAAAAAATAACAATTGGACAATAATTAGAAGTCAACCCAATGCATACTAACACATTTTTAAAAAAATTCAAAATATATCTGAAAAATAACTAAACAATAATTAGTCATCAACACAACAACAAAAAAACATACATAAACTTAAAAAACTAAAATAACAACCTGAAAACAACTTTTCATAAACCTAAACAACACAAAAAAAACTAAAAACAACTAAAAAACAACACAAAAGAAGTAAAATAGGCTCAAACATGTTCTGGGGGTGGTTGTTTGACGAAGCTGGCTGATAAACTAATTAGGCTCAACATGTGCTAAAGAGATTCAACTGGAGGATTACGGGGGATGTTGGGTGTCATTTTGAAAAAAGTAAAATTCGGTTCCAGCAAGCCCAGAATGCTTTGTTTGCTGATCCTAGAAATACCTATTTGGTCTTGGCAGAAAGAGAAGCTTATTTGGATTATAGAAGGCAAGAGAAAATTTTTGAGAGTTTTCTTCGTCAAAAGAGTAAAATCACTTGGCTTCGCTTTGAGGATGACAATACAACTTATTTTCATGCTAGTTTGAAGAAAAGGAAGATGACCAATCGCATAGTTTCTTATATTTTAGATGATGGTTCTATTGTCAATGATTACGAGAAGGTAACTCACCATTTCCTTCATCATTTTCAGAGCTTCATGGGCTGTGTGAGCAGAGCTAATGGTCATATTGATATGCAAAGTATCACTTGTGGTCCGATTTTAGATCTTGATTCCCAAATGGATCTAATTAAACCTTTCACTTTTCATGATGTTAAAGTGGCCCTCTTTAGCATTCATCCAGTTAAAAGTCCTAGTCCTGATGGGTATGGGGCTAGTTTTTTCAATGATATGTGGAAAGAAATTGGCAGGGAGGTTTCACTGGCTGTCCTTAAGTTTTTTGAGACGGGTTTAATTCCCGAAAGTTTAAATGATACTCTTTTGGTGCTGATTCTGATGGTGGATCAGCCTTTTAACACTGTTGATTTTAGACCAATAACTTGTTGTACTACCATCTATAAATGCATTTCTAAGATGCTTTGTAGTAGGCTTGCTTCAGTTCTTCCTTCTTTGATTAATCCTAATCAAGGTGCGTTTATTAAGCATAGATCTCTTGCCTACAATGTTCTAATATTTCAAGATTTGATTAAGGGGTACAATAGGAAAAATAGCTCTCCTAGGTGTGCTATGAAGATTGACCTTAGCAAAGCATATGATTCGATTGATTGGGACTTCTTGAGAAATTTATTAAATGTTCTTTGCTTTCCTAGTACATTTATTTGTTGGATCATGATTTTCTTAAGAGGTACCTCCTAGTCGTTATTGTTAAATGGTAGATTCCAAGGGCAGTTTAAGGGTGGTAAAGGGCTTAGGAAAGGAGATCCTATCTCTCCTTTGCTCTTTGTCATTGTAATGGATTACCTTACTCGAATGTTAATGAAAGCCTCCAAAGATAAAGGTTTCAGATTTTATCCTATGTGCAAATCTCTCAACCTTGTTAATCTTTGCTTTGCGGATGATTTGCTTATTTTTTGCAAGGCTAATTCTCAATCTGTGCAAATTTTTCATAAAGCGCTAGCTGAGTTCAACTTGGCTTCAGGCCTGTCTATCAACCATAGTAAATCTCGTATTTACTTTGGTGGGCTGTCCGATTCTGCTAAGATGTCTGTTTTGAGTTGTACTAATCTGTAGAAGGGTTCCTTTCCTCTGAAGTATCTTGTTGTCCCTCTTAGGCCTACCAAATGTAAGGCCTCTAACTTTGAATTTATCCTCAAGAAGATTAGAATGTGTCTAAATTCCTGGGCCAGCCGAAACCTGTCCTATGCTGGTAGAACTCAGTTAATTCAATATGTCTTATTGGGAATTAGAAACTATTGGATGAATATTTTTATGTTGCCTCAAGATGTGGTTAGAGATATTGATCGTTTGTGTAGAAATTACTTGTGGGGTGAGAAGGGATCCCGCAGCAAATTTCACCTGGCTTCTTGTGAATTTGTCTATCGTCCAAAAGCTTATGGAGGTCTGGGTTTTCAAGAAAGGCCTGTTTGGAATAAGGTTTTGATTGCAAAGTTTCTCAGGGCTATTTATTATAAACAAGTCCAATTGTGGGTGAAATGGGTGAACACCATATACTTAAAAGGAGTGCCAATCAGGGACTATACTTTGAAACAAGATGATAGCTGGTATTGGAGGAAATTGATCAAGATGAGTCATTTTGTGTCAGGGCCAGCTTTGGCAGCTACTGTAGTGCACAGTCATCTAAGGTTGGGTAAGCTGTATACTCAATTTATTTCTGGTGCGAAGATTGATTATGGGCCTTCAGTTTGGTGTAAACTTTCAGTTCCTAAGCACCGTTTTGTTCTGTGGCAAGCTGTCAATAACCACTTACTCACTAGAGATTTACTCCATATTTCTCATGTGAACATTCCTTCTTTGACCTGCCCTGTTTGCACTCAGGTTAATGAATCTCATTCGCACCTCTTTTTTTGAGTGTATTTTCTCTGAGAAGATCAGGCAGGCTATTGCTAGCTAGTTGGGATAGGCAATTTGGCCTGGTAATTCTAATCATTGACATGTTTGGTTGGCTGGTTGTAGGCGAGATTGGCTAGGCTAGGTGGTTTCTGCTTCTCTTGCAGCTGCTGTCTATTTTATCTGGTTTAATAGGAACAAATGTTATTTTGATAATAGTTTTTATTCTGTTTCCAAAATTGACCAATTGATTCGGTTTTCTATCAAAACCAGAGTGCTTAATTCCAATACTAGGAAGTTGTCTGCTAGAGAGAGACAAATGTTAGACTTTGTTACTAGTTTGTATTTTTGTTTTTGGGGGAGCTTTTGCTCTGGCCTTTGTTTGTAACTTGTTGGTTTGTTCAATACATTTTCCTTTCTTGATCAAAAAGCAAAAAGAAAGAAGAAAAACAGGCAAAATCGTAAAAATGTATAAATTTCCTTAAAATCGTAAAAGTGAAAAAAAAAACTTTCTAAGTCTATAAAAATTAAAAAATTTTAGTGAAATTAAGTGTATTATGTAAATTTCCCATATTTATATTAGTCCAAAGATTTAACTTATTTTCTAATGGAAGCTTTCGTTGTTATGAGATTAATGGCGGTAACTTAGGAATTGTATATAAAAACTTGTTTAGGAAAAATATTTGAAAAAAGAAATAGTGTAACTTGTATTGATGTTTAAATATTAGTGAAATTTTTCATAATAAAACTGAAATTGTTGAAATTATTAATGAGTGAATTAACGAGTTTAATACAACTTATAATTTGTATAAATTAGATAATTATTATACTAATTATTAGCACTTTTTGTGAAGTTTTAAATTTTATCAAGTTATTATTCATGATGACATTGATGAGTAAAGAAGGTATAAGTTTGAACTTTATATACTTTTGTTTTTTGTTTTTTTTAAAAATATCATAAGTTGATAATTTTAAACTTTAAATCTACCCATCCTGCCTAAAAACCGCATAAATCCGCCCATAAAAAAACTGTCAAAACTGCACACTTGGTGGGTAGTTATGGGTTGCATTTTTCTAAAACCTCCAAATAAAAAAAACTGCACAAACCGCCAAAAACCCGCCCGCCGTGCACCCCTAGGAAACAGTCCTTGGTGTAGGCCTTATTCAGGTAAGTAAAGTCGATGTAGGTCATCGAGGTCCCATTGGGCATAGGGACCAGCACCGGCTTTGCCAACCACTTGGAATATTGGGCTTCCTTATAAACCCATTCCCGAGAAGCTTATCAACTTCCACTTTTAGCGCTTCTGCTCTAGTCGGGTCAAGTAACTTTCTATTTTGTTGCACTGAGGCAACATTGAGATCCTCGCTCAAGGCGTGGTAGATGATGTTAGGGTCAATTCCCATCATGTCTGTGCGAGACCATGCGACCACATCCTGGTTCATGCAAAGGAAACCCACTATTGCTTCTCGGACCTCCGCCTTCAAGTGTCTTGCCACCTTTGTCTTCCTTTCTAGGTTGGCTTCATCGAGGATGACCTCTTCCAACTCCAACATGGGCTCTATTTCCCTGTCATCACTAACTCTGTGGTCCAACTCGTTAGGCTCCTCTCGCTCTTCGAGGACAGCCTAGACCTCTATATCCTCCAGGGGATGTTGCTCGAGAGCTTCTGCCTCAATCACCATTATTAAGTGTTTGAGGGACACATTGTAGCACTGGCAGGATTCTTTCTGGTCCTCGCGGACTGCAGCGATCCCCGCTTTAGTGGGGAAATTCATGTACAGGTGCCTGATGGATGTGGAGACTCAAAACTCCACCAAGGTTGGTCGGCCCATGATGGTGTTGTAAGCGGAGCAGTCCACTACCACGAATGTGAAATATTTAAATGCCGACCTAGGCACTTATCACAGGGTCACTGGCAATTTGATTTGTCCCATTGGGATCAGTCCTCCCCCTGAGAAGCCATATAGTGTCGAGGTACACGGGGCAAGGTCATTTGTTGTCAATCTTATCCTTTTTAAAGCTTGCTTTAGTATGATGTTCACTGAGCTCCCGTTGTCAACATGGATTCCAGAAACCATCTTTTTGGCAATCTGGGTCTTGATTACTAGATGATAATGATGGGGGAAGTGCACTCTTTGAGCATCTTCTTCGATGAATGTGATGACTTGGACTGTCATACGAGGCATCTGTGCTGAGAGCTGTACCAATGTACAAACTTCATCATTGTGAGTGAGAGCTCGTGCATATCTGTGAACACAGCAAACCGGACATGTTCCTAAAGGACCCAAGCCCCACACAGAGCATTCGTGAGACTGACCAGTCTCTCCCCACATAGAGCCTCGCCACCATAGGAGGCCTCGCGCCACCAGCCGCGGGCCTCGCTCGCATGCTTTGTAGGAGGGCCTCGCGCACCACAGGAGGCCTCACTCGCATGCTTCGCAGGAGGGCCTCGTGCACCAAAGGTGGCCTCGCTCGCATGCTTCGACAGAGGGCCTCGTGCACCATAGGAGGCGTCACGCAACCAGTCGCATTCCTCGCTCGCATGCTTTGCAGGAGGGCCTCGCGTACCATAGGAGGCCTCACGCCACCAGCCGCGGGCCTTGCTCGCAAGCTTCGCAGGAGGGCCGCGCGCACCATAGGAGGCCTCACGCCACCAGCCGCGGGCCTCGCTCACACGCTTTGCAGGAGGGCCTTGCACACCATAGGAGGCCTTGTGCCACCACCCGTGTGCCTTGCTCGCATGCTTCGAACAAGGGCCACGCGAACCATAGGAGGGCCTCGCGCCACCTGTCGCGTGCCTGACTCGCATGCTTCGCAGGAGGGCCTTGCGCACCATCCCATCTTGCGAGGCCATGCCTCTATGATATAAGTATATGCCCCACTGAAGAGGCCCTCCTTTATTTTCTAAGGAAGGTGTCACTTGCGGGGGGCGACTCCCTCATGCTTATCTCACTTAAGGCTATAAATCCTCTTATATTAAGCAAAGTAAAAAAGGGATTGGAATAAGGGTGTATCTTGGATATACGAGAGCAACCATCAGGTACAAGGTACACGTACGGGAACAGGTTGTACGACCATGAGGAGCACAGAGGCGTAACCCTGACATCCATCTCTAGCAAGTAGTGGAAGTACGAGGAGTGGTGACAAGGCCTGCATGTCTCTACCATATATCAGAGCCGACACCACAACCACCTGTGCCACTACGTCTGGTGCCACCTCTCTAACGCTCGTACCAAATAAGTAGTGGAGGCATCCCCACGAACCCTGACCATGTACCAGAGCCAACACCATGGCCTTGTGCACTACTACAACTTGTGCCACCACACTGATAGTGTACTTGTGTACACTCTGGTCCCCTAGGACCACAATGTATCAGGGGCCATTAGAGCCCACTATAATGGGGACCTCACTTCATCATTGAAGGTGGTTGGAAAATTCTTGTAAAATCAGATTGATCTAAATACAATATTCGAATTTTCTTCCTATTTTCCATTTTATACTTGCAATTTTCCTTCAAGTTTCTATAAGTTCAGTTGTGTTCATTAGATATTGATTGAAGTTTCTGAGTTTTCCATCCATATTTTGTTGACGAGTTCTTACCGTTAACAATATGTATTCTACAACCACTTTGACATTCCCTTGAGATGAGGTCCACCTGAGGTGGTCCTCACTCTTCCATTTACTAGAGGACGACATTGAGCCATGTGCTCTAGAACAAGAAGTCTAGTAGCAACTACTTGACCTTGATTCTTGGGTGGTGCCCCAGTTTATTTGGGGGCGTTACTCCCAAAGTAGCCTGTGCTGGATGAGCACCGACTAGGGTGTACTGATGGAGATGCCCCATTTTAATAAGATTTTCTATCTCATTGTGCAACTGTCTGCATTCATTGGTGTTGTGCTAAATGTTGTTGTGGTACTTGTAGAATTTTATTGTGTCTCTCTTCTTAGGTTCTCTTTAGATTGGTGATGTAATGCCCTACTAATACCGGAGTGGTACACTGTGTGTTAAAAATAGTGCTTAAATAATTTTTCTAAATTACATATTTGACTCTGAAGAACAAATTTCTTCCAAATATACCCTTATCATGATTTTTCACAATTTTCACTGTTACCTTGAATATTGTTGATAGAGCCATCTCGGGGACTTATGGACCTAAAATTTCAAGCTCCAATAAATTTAGATTATTAAAATGGTTTGATATAATAAACTTAATTTATTAATCTCAATATTATTCCACGAAAAATGTGAGACTACATTCTTGTAATTATAGACATTTATTTATTGAGTACTTTTAAATATATAAAAAGTGTCAAACGATTTGATGACTACATATAATTCAATCCTCTATTAATGGTTCATAATTAAAGTAGGAATTAATTACCGTTAATTCTTTTTAATTATATATTGTTTCCTTAAGTGCCATTTACTTTACTAGTGAAGGTTAATTCATAAACTGATTTATGAATTTGAGCTCAATAACCTTTCAATTCCAAAAGCCAACCCTTAAGAGAACCATTATTCAATTCTTGTCGGAATGGTATATGTAACGTCCCAAAATACCTTGTGAGGCTTAGCGCCTTGATTAGCATGCCAGGAGGGCATGCAGAGTAATTTTGGGTTAATTAATTTGATAGATACATGATTATGTGGATTATATGAGTTATATTATGATATGACTATTAATGCATGTTTATGTGTATTAAATATGCTTAAAGGCCAACTTTTGTTAAAAATGGGCATTTTTGTAATTTTGATTTGTTGAGGGTATATTTGTATTTTTATGTGTTATATGCTTGAGACCACATGAATATGGGGATACACTTGAGATATTCGACATAAGACTATCATATTGAGCAATTTAACGGAAAAGTCACAACGGGGATTTATACCCAGCTTGGGGTGAGCCAAGGGGTATTTTGTTAAATTGGTATATTTGAGGAATTATTAAAAGTATTTTGGGAAAATATTGGGGTTTGGAAGATTAGTGGATTAATTAGGAATTTAAGGTGCACATTGGGGTTTAATGGGAATTGAAGGAAATGACTATTTTGCCCTTGGGGGCCTTGTTGGGAAGCTAGGAGAAGAAGGTTGACTGGTCATTTGACCATTGGATTCGGCCAAGGCAGCTGCAGCCTACCTCCTCACGTTCTACACTCTCCCTTTCTCTTTGTCTATTTGTCCCTTGCACACATTCTAAAGATTCGAGCACACACTAGGAAGGATAGAAAAATTTTGGTGGACTTGGGGACTTTGAAGGAGATTCAAGCTGTGGAGAAGAAGATTGAGCTGCCAAGATCATCACCTAGCTTCTGGAATTTTGAATTATGAGGTAAATTTCTTGTTTCCTCTTCCTTTGGTGTTCTTGGGGGAAGGTTTGGGAATTTTGGGAATTTCAAATTTTGCTTTTTTTGGGTTGTTTAAGTGGGACAAATAGGTATAGAAGTTAGTTTGTAATTGTTGTTGATGCTTGGTTGCTACTACGATTGAAGTTTTAAGGTGTGATATTCAGATTTAAGTGGGAGCTTGGGTTGAAAAGCTCTAAGCTGTGAATTTTGGCATCCTTGTGTTTTTATGATGTTTTAATGATGCTATGTTGGTGTTTGAAGTTGTAGTACTTATTTGTGGTTGTTTTGGTGTCAAAACTTGTTGAGAAAATCTCTTGAAATCGAATTTTGGGGTATGGTATAGCTCGTAAAATTGTGAGTTACGATTTGGGGAAGAACACTTTGAATTCTGGGTAATTTTGGGATTTTGGCGACCTAGCACGACCAGGCTAGTGTCCCAGAAAGTGAAGGATTTTGACTTCAATTTTGGGTTTCCAGGCCATTGGCGCGACCGCACCAGGGGTAGATGCGACCGCGCTAGTGCCCTGAAAACCTAAATATTTCTATGGGCACAACCATGCCAGGTGCCCGAATTGATGATTTTTTTTAATTTTGACGATAAGGCTCGTGGTCTCAGGAATCTGTTTTGGGGCCCCGATAACTGAGAATACTGGTTCCAATGACTAGAGTTTAGATTGGAACTCGGGATCTAGATTTGATTCCTGATAACTGTATACTTATGTTGTGACTAGGGTTTCTGCGAGACTCGGGACAAAGATCGTGCTTGTGGTCATTTCACTATTCGCGCAAGACATGAGGTAAGAAAAGTTGACACTACAAATATAGCGGGCATTAGCTCGATTGCATCTAGAAGTAATTATGAATGCATTAACTAAATGAGTTCGATGTTGTATGGTTATTATATACCTTGATATTTTGTGCGTATGCGATTATTATCGTTATCCTAGTATCGGGTGTTTATCCAAAGAAGATTCACTTGATGACGTGACAAGACTATTATGCACGTGGGATGCACGTGACTATTTTAAGTGGTTACGTTCTGGGTCGACCACCGACTAGAAGAGAATTCACTCGGCAGAAGGCATATTTCGTAGTCGACCATGGGCGGTAGATGTGTATCACATATTTTCTAAAGAAGTGTGATCTTGCATTTATGTAATAATAGTAATTTCCATTATGATTGAGATATGCTTGTATTAAATGTAATCAAGGCCCATCCACCCATAAAGAAATCCTTGAGCCTATAAATAAGACTCAAAGGGTTCATGAGAAGGATCTTTTTCTTTTGGGATCTTTTGGAGACTGAGAGAGAATTATTGTTTTGAGCTTGTGAAACTCAGTAAACCCTAGTTTACTGATCGCATGTTTTCAATACATTAATAAGAACACTAAGTGGACGTAGGTCATCACCATTACTTGGGGCCGAACCATTATAAATCATTTTGTCATTTGTCTTTTTGGCTTGAATTTCACTCATTTATATCATTTTATTTGACTCCATGTCATTGAACAAATCGAGGGTCAACATTTTGGTGCTTTCACTGAGAGCTGAACTCAAGACATCCAAGAAGAGAAAATGGCAAAAACAACTAGGAAAACGGGCCAAACCTCTGGTAATGTGCCAACCCAACCTCCTCCACAAGGTGTGGTTGAAGATGGGCCACAAGTGGAATTGGAAACCTTGGAGGGATGCCACTGCCGCCTTGGAGGCAACCATTCAGTTGGCCCAAGGATAGCCTTTACCTACCTCCCAACCAGATCAGCCACCTAGTACTCACCCACAACAAAATCCACAATTAGATCATCCCCAACATTACCACAATCTGCCACAACCAGTAAACCGACAGATGCCGGAGCAACCTCCTGCTGCTCAACAGGAGAGGTCATTCTAGGATCCTGAGCAGCAGCCACCATCTTGCGCTGGTCGAGATAACCCCCAGCAGTAAAGGCAGAATAGGGCCAGACAGCATCCTAGAAGCCCTAGATGCCAGACTGTCGAAGAACAAAACCCTACGAGCAGAGGACATCGTCCTTGTGCTAGCAGAAGACAAGAGGAGTCAGGCTCTGCGGTCAAGGGTCCCCCATGACATAATAATGCCAGGGGACCTGCCGACCAATGTAGGCCTCCACCTATCAATCGGGACATTCTATCAAGGAGGGAGGGAAATAGTGCGAACAGCAGGTCGCACCGTCATTGGTCACAATTTAGAGACAGCCATGATTATAATGAGGCAGATTCTTGCAAGAGGAATGTTGGTCGATGGCAAGAAGAGACGGGTGAAGAGCAGAACCCTCCACCAAGGGAGAACATACCAATAAGAAAAAATGCTGGGGGGCAACCTAAACAGCCCAACATCTTTGATCGACTGGGCGCGAGCGAGCAAAGGCGTAGGTAGGAAGATTTGAGGGACGTTCTCAATGATAGAAGGGAAAGACACGACGAGTACTTCCCCTCAACACCAGTCACTCAAATAGTACCAGATGTTGTACAAGCTCAGCTCAATGCTTTAAATCATGCCGTCCAACAACTGGTTGGGAACCAGGTGTCCCATATAGAGTTTGACTAGAGAAAGGGCACTAAATTTGTGCAAAGAATCGCTATGGCAGAGACTCCAAGAAAATTTAAAATGTCGGTCTTGCCCAACTTCGCTAAATTAGAAGATCCTATATCTCATGTTAACAAATTTGAGATACAGATGCACATCCAAAAGGTGTCAGACGATGCTCGGTGCAAAAATTTTCCAGCAATTTTATCTGAAACTGCCCAGGAGTGGTTTTTCAAATTCCCTCCGGCCAGTATAGTTTCTTGGGAAATATCCGTAAAGGAGTTTTATGGACAATTCTATGCTGGTCGAGTACATCCAATCGAGGCTAATCAGCTGGTCGAAATTCGCCAGAATGAAGGAGAGACCTTGAAGGGGTATGTTCAACGATTCATGCGAGCAACTGCTGGGGCCAAGATAGTTGGGGATGAAGGAAAGATGATGGCTCTTACTGCTGGGGTACGATGCCACTCATCCCATTGGAACAGTTTGTGGAAGAATGGAGTCAAGAGTACTTAGTAATTTCTAGATCGAGCAGACATGCATATCAAGCTCGAGGAGGCCATTGCCAATGAGGGAATGTTTCCTACAGAAGACTAGGGCCCGAAAGAAGATCCCACAAAAGCCGCCAATGGGTCTGGGAAAACCAATGACAACGACAAAAGTAATGGGAAGAATGGGGGAAAAAGGGCGAACCATGAGCCGACGACATCTGATAACAAGTGCCTGAAACAAAGTAGATACGAGCTGAGGTTCACCAATTATACAACCCTAGTCGATAGCCGAGTGGAGATGTACCAGGCCACTCACACTACTGTTCCCTTCAGGCGACCAACCCCAATCAGGAAAGATATATCCAAGAGAGATACTACCAAGTTTTGTCATTTTCATAACGACTATGGCCATGACACCAACGAGTGCAACCAGCTTAAGGATGACATTGAGTTCCTTATTAGACAAGGACACTTAAGGAGATATGTGCGAGCAACTGGAGGTTATCAGTGAGAGGCTCAAGGAGGCAATGAGCAGGCACCTATACGCCAGTGCTCGCCCCTTTTACAGCCAGCTCCAATTGCTGGTACATTGCTGACCATCTACGGAGGACCACACATAAAAGGTGATAGTGGGAAGGCAAGGGAAAGATATGCCCGAACCTTACATCACGACCAGGATATTGAAATGTTGAACGTAGAGGAGCGAACTCCTAAAAAAGCTCGAACAGAGGAAGAACCAATAACTTTCTTCGAGCTCGATGCTCAGCATGTTCGATTCCCCCATTCAGATCCTTTGGTCGTGGATGTCTAGATCACTAATATGATGATCAAGCGAGTGTTAGTAGATACAGGAAGCTCAGTCAACATTATGTATAAATCTTCACTGAAGAGAATGAAATTGTTAGTGCGAGATGTGGAACCATGAAACCAAACCACCTATGGTTTTTTCGGTGAAGGGCTCGTACCAAATGGGTCGATCAAGCTCCCGGTCACAGCAGGGCCTGCACCTGCGAACAGGTCATTATTTGCTACTTTCATAGTAGTTGATTGTCCTTCTGCATATAATGCTGTGATTGGAAGGCCCACTCTAGTCGATCTGCGAGCAGTGACCTTGGTCTGGCACTTGGCCATGAAGTTTCCAACCGACGCAGGAGTGGGATGTGTGTTAGGAAACCAATGATAAGCGTGGAAATGTTATAATTCCTTGATCACCAAGGCAAAAAGAGGCGGATCGGGGGAAAGAGTTGAGAAAAGGTTACTGTTGGCAAATGAAGTACAAGCCCAATCAGGTGAACATGTCACCAAATAAGGTGTTGTACAAAGTGAGGATAGAGACTTAGATCCTCGCTTTGGGGGATTTATAGAAAAAGTTGGACCCATGGAGGACCTCGAGGAGGTCTAATTAGAAGAAGCAGATCCAACCATGGTTGTGAAAGTTGGTAAAAACTTAGAGACAACAACAACAAAAAAATTGTTGGAATTTTTGATGGAGAACCAGGAGGCATTTTCCTGGTCGCATAAAGATATGGTTGGGATAGACCCAGCAGTGATCATCCATGTCTTAAATATAGAGAAAAACTTTCCACCTGTACAACAAAAAAGAAGGCTACTCGACAAAGACAGATTGAAGGCCCTAAAAGATGAAGTCGAGAAGCTAAAGGAAAACAGATTCAATAGAGTAGTGTTTTCTCCATCTTGGGTCTCCAATCCTGTACTAGTTCCCAAGCTGAATGGCAAGTGGAGCACGTGCGTGGATTTCACAGACCTCAATAAAGCCTACCCGAAGGATTGTTTCCCACTCCCAAGGATTTCTCAGCTGGTCGATGCTACATTAGGGCATGCAATTTTATCATTCATGGACGCATACTTTGGGTACAATAAGATTAGTATGCATCCACCTGATGAGCAACACACTAGCTTTCGAACAGATACAAGACTTTATTGTTACAAAGTGATGCCCTTCAGTTTGAAAAATGCTAGTGCGACTTACCAGCGACTGGTCAACCATATGTTCAAAGAACTGATCGGCGTTAGCATGGAAGTATATGTCGATGACATGCTGGTAAAGTCAAGAAAGTCAAAGAACACATCAAGGACCTGCGAGAATGCTTCAACATCTTGAACAAATATCAGATATAGCTGAACCCCTCAAGTGTTCCTTCGGCGTGGGATCAGGAATTTTTTTGGGATTTATAGTAAACTCAGTAGGAATCGAAGCTAATCCCGAGAAGATTCAAGCACTGATCGAGATGCAGTCTCCTGCCAAGATTAAAGATGTTCAAAGCATAACTGGGAGGATCGCCGCCCTGAGTAGGTTCATATCCAAGTCAATAGACAAGTGTGTTCCATTTTTTAATCTACTCAGGGGAAACAAGAAGTTTGAATGGAGAGAAGAGTGCGAGCAAGCTTTTCAGGTGCTAAAGTCCCACATGTCACAACAACCAATCTTGTCCAAACCAGTTGAAAAAAAAACTTTGTTCATCTATTTGGTAGTCACAGAGTATGCTGCTAGTGCTGTTTTAATCAAGGAAGAAGACCACATACAAAAAGCAGTGTATTATGTAAGCAAGAGGTTAGTAGGAGCAGAATTGCGGTATCGACCAATTTAAAAGTTGGCATATTGCTTGATTCTAGCCTCTAGGAAGCTGCAACCCTACTTTTAAGCTCACTCCATCATGGTACTCACCGACCAGCCATTACGGCAACTCTTGTAGAAACCAGAAGCCGCTAGTCGGTTATTAAAATGGGCAGTCAAACTTGGGAAGTTCAACATTTCTTTTTCGCCACGAGCAGCTGTGAAAGGGCAAGCCCTAGCAGACTTTGTCGCAGAATTCACCAGAATCCCAATTTGCGAAACGATGGAAGAAATGGAATGTCAAAATCAAACTCCTTCCTGGAAGTTGTTCATAGATGGATCTTCCAACGAGCACAATGCAGAAGCATGTTTGATCTTAATCACACCTGAAGGACATTTGTAACGACCCCAAATTCACTATTAAGGCTTAAGGGCCTGGAGTAGTGTGCCTGGAGGGCATAATGGGATTTGGTGTGTGTCTTTAATGAGTTTTATGCATGATTATGATTTAATGCACGTTATATGACTATTTGATTATTTGAGATGCATGACTATGTGAATTAGTATGCATGTAGACCTGATTGTCTTAATAAGAGCATAATTGTAATCTGGCCATTTTAGGGCATAACTGTGATAATTGTATTATGTGATTTGTGCCATGTGAGTGTGGTGTTTTATCAGGATGCACGCATCGAGACGGTCCTAGTGAGCCAATTAGTCTAAAAGTCACAACGGGGTTTTGTACCCGGCTCGAGAGGAGCCTAGGGGTACTTTAGGAATTTCATAAGTTGAAGTAAAAACTAATGGTTATAGTTTTGGCAATTGAGTAACCTGGGTAACCATTTGTAACTGTTGTGGGTAACAAGTTTTAGATAGAAAATGGTAGAAATGAAATAGAAGTGAAAAGACTTAAGTGCCCTTGAAGGTTTAGTTAGGAAGGGTTATTAGGAAGGGGTAAATTGGTCATTTGGCAAGGAAATTAGACAATTTTCAGCTGGGTTTATGGGGGTACACGGTTTGGGCATTGGGTTATTTGGTGTTTTGATAAAATTGGAAGAGAAGGAAAAGAAGAAGAAAGAAAGGATAGGGCAAGAAGAAGAAAGGAGAAGAGGTGTAGAAGGGGCTGAAGTGGGAGCTTAGGAGGAGATCAAGGAAGCTTTTAGGGTGGATTCTCCACTTGAGGTAAGGATCTTATGCATATTTAAGTTCGATTTCTGTTTTGACTTGTGAATCTAAAGCTTGAGTTAGTTTTTTTGAGTTTTGGTTTGAGTTGCTGAAATTAGGAATCAAGGGGTGGATTTTTGGGTGTGATGGTGTTTTGCTCTTGATTCTAGTATCTATAGGTTGTTAGATGGTTCATATGAGGTTTTGATTTGATTTTGGGGTTTAGGTATTTGTTTGGGGTGATTTGGAGAGGTTGAAGCTCGGGAAAAACGCATGGGAAAACCCAGAAAATCTGGGTTCACGAAGGAGCGCCGCGGCCCTGTTCTTGGGCGCCGCGGCGCAAGGATGCTTCAGGATGGGGGCCAAGCCGCTGGGCACCGCGGCCCTTGAAGGGAGTGCCGCGGCCCTAGGCCATTTTGGCAGCCCAAAAGTTGGGTTTTTAGGGCTTTTGCCCGGGGACACGGGGGATGGTTCCGATGTTTTGTTTTATGGATTTAGAGATCCCGGGAGTGCGGGATTGGTCCCGGGAAGTGGTTTTGGGTTTGGTTAGTATTAAAAGTGTTTTATGTGTGTTGTGACTAAGATTTGGAAAGGCTCGTGCTAGAGGAGCGTGCTTGTGACCTTGGTGCATCAGGAAAGCTCGGGATACAGGTAAGAAAACCGTAACACCCGAGAATAGGGCATGGGCCCACTGTGTGATTGCAGGGCATGGCCCTAGATTGTGTTATGTGCAATTGTTTAATCTCAGATGAATTATTATATGCTTGAATGATTATCTTGAAATGTATTATACGTGCGATTGTAATGAAATGAACGGCTAAGGCCGAGAGCGACGAAGGTCGGGTACGGCCTTGGGGCCGGAAGTAACGCTCAGCACATGGGATGCTGTAGCCAGGGTGGGACCCAAGGGATACATGAGTTATCCTACGGTGAGGACCGAGACCCCAAGCTTTGGGTAAGGCCTCTGGGGCGGCATGGCCGTGCTTGTTTAATCTAATGGTTTTCCTATTTATCAGTGAATTATGCCAGCTATATTATTTGCATATGTTATGTACTATTTGGGTTTTCTTGCTGGGCTTCAGCTCACGGGTGCTCCGTGTGGCAGGTAAAAGCAAGGAGTCAGTTAACCGGCCATGAGTATGGAGAGCATGGGGGCGGCGCGTACATGTTCGGCCTGCCCGACTGCTTTGATTGGGGGCATTTTTGTATATGGCTGTATTTACCATTCTTTTGATAGTTGATCAAGTGTAAATCTATTTTTTTGAATTGGAAATATTTTGTAAACCTTATTTTGGGATCCCAGATGTTTTATACTTAACGTTTTCAATGAAGCTAAACATTTTAAAAGAGTACAGCCTTAAACTTTGATTTATTCACACTTTTGGTTTTAGGAACCACCTAGACTCAATCAAAAGCACGATTTCTGTCTTAAACTCACTAAGTAGCGGCCCTAAGGTAGTAGGGCGTTACAACATTGGTTCCATTGTGCAATCAGATTTGACTTTACAACGTCCAACAAAGAAGCTGAATACGAAGCTCTGCTCGCAGGATTAAGACTGGCTAAGGACATGGATATAAAGTCACTAAAAATTTATAGCGATTCCCAACTAGTGGTTAATCAAATTATGGGAGAGTATCAAACTAGGGGTCTCAAGATGGTTTCTTATTTGAATAAAGCAAATGAATTATTGGCACAATTTGAGAAGTATACCCACCAACAAGTACCTCATGATCAGAATTCAAATGCTGATGCCTTGGCCAAGTTAGCAAGTGCGAAAGATGTTGACACCTTGAGCATAGTACCAGTTGAACATTTGTTAGCACTGAGCATTCAAATACAAGAATCCTCACTAGTGATTCAAGAGACAGAAACGTGGATGACACCCATCGTCGAATATCCCGAACAGGGGTTGCTACCACGGAAAGAAATAAGGCGAGGACACTTCAGAGACAGTCAGCTCGATTTATTCTAGTTGACGAAATTTTTTATAGATGAGGATACTCTATGCCTTTGTTACGATGTGTTTCTAAGGAGAAAGCTAAGGAATTGATGCAAGAGGTCCACTAAGGCTTCTGTGGAGATCACGCTGGGGGGCAAAGTTTGTCGAAAAAGATCTTAAGTCAAGGGTATTTCTGGCCCACCATGAATAAGGACTCAATGGATTTCGTTAGAAAATGTGACAAGTGTCAGAGATTCTCCAAGATACCGCGAGCAACCCCAATTGAGCTCAGACAGATGCAAAGCCCATGGCCATTCGCACTATGGGGGATAGATTTGATCGGGTCTTTACCTGTAGGAAAAGGGAATGTCAAGTATGCAGTAGTTATTGTTAACTACTTTACAAAGTGGGCCAAAGCTGACCCACTTCCAACCACAACGACTAAGAAAGTATTTGACTTTGTTGTCAAAAACATCATATGACGGTATAGGTTGCCCAAGAAATTTGTCTTAGATAATGGCACGCAATTTTACAGCGATCTTTTCACTGATTTCGGTGAGAGGCATGGGATTATAAAAAGTTTTTCATCGATAGCTCATCCCCAAACAAATGGACAAGTAGAGGCTTTCAACAAGACTCTGAAGGAAGCAATCAAGAAGAAGCTCGAAGAAGAAAAAGGGGCATGGCCAGAACAGTTACCAAAAGTACTCTGGTCATATAGAACATCCCATCGAACAGCAACAGGCCATGCTCCATTTTCCCTGGCCTATGGGTATGAAGCCATATTGCCTGTGGAGCTCAATCCACCATCACATAGAAGGTTCACACACGATCAAAGCACTAATGTTCAATTATTGATGGAGTCCTTGGACTTGGTCGATGAAAGGCGCGAGCAAGCTCAACTTCGAGTGGCAGCTTACCAGCAAAAGGTCGCTCAATATTTTAACTCTAAAGTACATGAAAGAAAGTTTAACATTGGAGATTTGGTACTTAGAAGAGTTTTTCTTAACACTCACGATCAGGCTGTCAGAGTGCTCAGACCAAACTGGGAGGGTCCGTATCAGATTGAAGAAATTCTTCAACCAGGCACATATAAACTTGCTTGCTTAAACGGGGATATCATTCCTCGCTATTGGAATTGAGAACACATGTGCAAGTATTATCAATAAATAGTTCTTTTTAAAGAACTAGCTTGTATTAATTTCACTTTCTACAAGTTTATGAATAAGGGCTAGTCAATTATATGACTGGTCGCTTATAAGTGTAAGATCAATTCTTGATCACTCGTACAGACACGATTTTTTCCATTTATTATGAGAAATAAAAGGAACTGTGCGCAACTAGTTATTCTTGCCAATTATTGTATTTATTACAAGTATTTGCTCATTACGTGTGTTGTTTTGCTATATTATCGATAATTGTTTACAAGTATGCGAACAGTAATGTTCGAACAGGACTTGGTCATGGCAAGTGATCGAGAACCTTAAGCTCCTCCATCACTTAGGGGGCATATAAGATACTAAGCAAGTAAAGCATATGAACAGGTATATGTAAACATAGGAGAAAAATAAGGGAAAGCATACTATGACACTTATAGTATTTTTCAAAAAATTTGGTTTAAATTTTGTAAAATCAAAACAAAGCGCTATGCTAAGTTCGGTCATTCGAACATATGTTATAGTATAAACAAATATTATAATATCAAAACGAAATGTTTTTACACTGCAAGCAGTTACTGCTCAGATGTAAGTTAATAAATCAAAGAAAAGCTGCCTTGAGCAGCAAAATTGTCTCAACATTACAAACCGTAGTTCGTATGTCCCAGTTACAAATATATAAAAAAATAAAAAAATCACTGAGCAGCAGAAGGATCTGGCTAGGATTGTTGGTCGACTGTGGTCCCTGCATCCTCTTCAACACCTTCGGTGCCAGTTGCCAAGGAGATTTCAGGAGATTCTTGAGCTTTCTTCTCCTCTTCTAGGCGAGCAGCACACTTCGCTAGTTTAGCTTGCCTCATCTGCTTGGGAAGATAATCAAAGTTCACTTCTGGGTTGTTCTTCCAGAAGAGGTAAAACCAATTGAAAGTTGCCCCTCTGAACTTCTCTAGTTTAAGAGAATTGGTCTCCTCGAGCAGTTTAACTCGCCCCTCCAGCTTCGCGGTTTCCTTCCGGCTGATCACCAGGTCATCTTGAAGTTTGGTTGCTTCTTTGAAGTTATTCTCTGAAGCCTCCTTAAACTTCTCCTTGACGACAGTAACTTTGGCCACCGACTCTTGGCATTTCCTTAACTCCTCACTCAGGCTGGCCACTTTAGCCTCAGCCGCCTTAATCTCCTCGGCATGTTTGGCCTCGGTCTCCACAGCACGACTCCAGCTATGGCCTATAGTCAGGATCCCCTACGAACATAAAAAGAAAAGTGAACTAGTCAGGGGAAATTAGAGAAAATGTTGCTCGACTAAGAGAAAAAGAAGAAACACATGTACATTGAGGACTTCGGACAGCCCGCGGCTACTAACCTGGCTGTCCGTGAGCGGAGGGAGATGGGAAAAGGCTTCCTAGCTATGACGGTGCCTGGATAGCCTTTGCTGCTTCTCGTGAGTAACGTTGTAGGTGCTACTTAGTTGGTCGGTGGTAGGGGTCTCCCTGCCTACTCGGGGGGAGCGCTATTGTGAGGAGGAGGAGGTGTCGTGGTCCTGGATGGAGTGGGCACCGGAGGGTCCTCTATCCCTTTTCTAGGAGGGATAACTGCTGCTCTCCCCAAGGTGCCTCTTGCTCGCTTTCTTTCTGCTCGAGAGCTTTGACATTGGCGTACATGTCGAAAGCGTCTTTGGAAGGCATGACTGAGCTAGTATGGAAAGGGAAAAAAAAACAAACGATCAAACAAAGTAGTTTGGAGAAGAAAGATAATAATGGAAAGGGAAATTCCAAGTAATATACCTGAGCTAGTATTACTAGTCGATATATTATTTATAGAACTACAGCTACACTCACACTCAGCCTCAAAGAAGTCTGAATTAAAATTAATGGTCGTAAAATTAAAGTTGCCAACCCTATCGAATAGGTGATAAGGGATGGGCAAGTTATCTAAGAGAAAGAGATCTATACCATTCTCGTGAGAGGATTTAGATATAGGGTCGGTGTATTCCAGTAGTTTTTGTTTTCCCCTCCCATGGTTGGCAGGGGCAGCGGGAGCCCGAGGGTTGCTGGATGGTTCCCGGATGGTCCCTCCTGTTGGTCTTCGCCTTGGGGGTTATGACACATCTTATTCTGCTCGGGGATTTCTTGTCCAGTACCATCTCTAGTGGTACTCCCCGCGTTGGACTCCCTCACTTCCTGGTGAGGATCCAAAAGGCCGACCAGCCTTAGATTGCACTCAGTGACCAGCTCCTTGATGCTCTTTTCAATGTTCGTCATGTGGGACAGGGCTGCCGTCCTCATTTCCATCTCTGGAGTAGGGTCTTGTTGATACCATGGACCTAGACACAAAAAATTTCTATGGACAACAAAAAGGAAAAGCTAACAACAATCATCGACCAGAGATTGAAAAGTTTACCTCCTCGTGTGAAGGTCATGTTGTCGGCGACCAGATCAGTTGTGAGGAAGTAATTTCCTACATTTGACGTGTGGGTGACATCGCTTAGAAATGTTCGAGCAGATTCTTGGTGGTTGAAATAGAAAAACCCCGTGTTGTTTTGGTTGGTGTTGGATTTGAGATCGAACAGGCAATTGATCTCATGCGGTGTAGGCACATGCCATTTTTTATGGTTATAAAGGATATAGAGTGCTGATAGCACTCTATATCCATTGGGAATGATTTGAAAATGGGTGACCTCGAAGTAATTGGCCACCCCTCGGAAAAATTCATGCAAGGGAAAGATTGCCCCTGCTTCAATGTGATACCTCGACTAGGCGCTAAAGGTGCCTCCAGGCACATTTGCCCTCTGGTCGGGTGTAGGTTTGACTAAATTAATCCCAGGAAGAGCGTAATTCTTGGGATACTTTGCCACCATCCTAGCCGATATAACACTAGGTGGCGTAGCGTACCAGTCAACTTTTGCTCGAGGGCCATTGTGGAGCCGAGCTTTGGGTTGAATGTCTGGTGGTGCAAAGTTTATGGGTGGTTTTCTTTTTCTTGCGAACTGTGTATTTAACACGACCCATGTGTGGCTAATGGTCTGAAGGACTAGTCGCAGGGTTTTGGTGTGAAGGCGAAGGCTTAGGGAAAGGAAATGATGGTTGTTCTTGATCCTCGAACAACAACGCAAGAAGATCGTCGATTGGCCTCTCACCTCCCCAAGGATCGTGCATGAATATCTGAGAAGAGTAAAGGAGAAGTGAGAATCTACGACCAATAGACAGAAGAAGAAGAAATACAAGGATAACTTTACTCGTGTATAAAATTTAAGCTTTTATACAACCAGCAGCATCCTAACAAACACTACAAACCTACAAGCAGTTTGGAAAAATGGATCAAAAAGTGGAAGTGAAAAGTGTTTTCAAGAAAACATTTCGACTCTGAAAACAGGCGGGAAAAACCCCAGTTTTTCCGAAAACTGTAAAATCGAATTTTTACTTCAATTTTGGGCCCTAAATCAATACTCCCATATCCCACATCAATTTCTAAACCTCACCTAATGTTTTTATTACCTAAAATTCCTATTCTATCATGTTTCTGTACATCTTTGTGTGAACCCGATTACCAGAGAAACTTTTTTATCAAGAACATTGGAGGCTTAAATCAGAAAACTCATGAAATTTATTCTAGATTGCATAAAAAAAGGAGGTGGGTTCAAAACTTACTTGAATTATGGCTTGCAGAGGAATCACGAAGGTTTTTGCTCTTAGCTGATCGAATGTGTCTCAAATCACCGAAGCTTTCTGAGTATTTTCTTGAGAATTTTATTCTGAGTTCTCGAGGAGAGAGAAGGACTTGGTAACAAGTGAAAAGTGGGAAAGGTAATATATTTATACTGATCATGGTGTAGTTAAAGAGGTAGTGATGGGATTAAGGTTTCGATGTATGGGAAATCGCATTAGCCGTCAAAATATTTTCGGGAAATTGTAAAAATCATGATTGCTTACTTTTTCAAAAATCTTCTGATAGATTTGACAGGTCAGACGAATTGTTAGTCGAGTAAGTTTATTAAATGATGGTTGCATTAAAATAAACTTGGGGGAAAATGTTTACCCAAAAAAGATTCACCTGATGACGTCGCAAGACTATTATGCATGTGGGATGCACTTGACTATTTTAAGTGGTTACGTTCTGGTCGACCATCGACTAGAAGAGAATTCACTCGGTATAAGGCATATTTCGTAGTCAACCAGGGGTGGTCGATGTGTATCAGATATTTTCTAAAGATACGTGATCTTGCATTTATGTAATAATTTTAATTTCCATTATGAGTGAGATACGCTTGTATTAAATGTAATCAAGGTCCATCGGCCCTTAAGGAGATCCTTGAGCCTGTAAATAAGACTCAAAGTGTTCATGAGAATGATCTTTTTCTTTTGGGATCTTATAGAGACTGAGAGAGAATTATTGCTTTACGCAATTCTTTGTGGACGTAGGTCATTACCATTACCTGGGGTCAAACCACTATATATCCTTGTGTCATTTATCTTTTTGGCTTGAATTTCATCTCATTTCTATCGTTTTATTTGACTCCATGTCGTTGGCCAAATCGAGGGTCAACATCGGGATATGCACCTTATTAGGCATCGACAGTACATATGGTGCTGGTGATGCAGGTTGCATGATATTGATTGTTATAGAATATTATGATTATTATCGATTATATGTGTGGCCATGATTTATAAATTATGCAAACTGCAATCTATATCAGTTGTTATATGTTCATGCTGTAACAGTTACGCATATCTTGTGAAACTTTTCTTGCTGGGCCTTGACTCATGGATGCTCTATGGTGCAGGTAAGGGTGAGCTAGATGTATTCAACCATGAGTTAGAGAGCTTTGGAGCAGCACGTACATATCTGGCCAGTTCGGCTGCCATGGTCGAGTTGTATGAGGGACTTAGGTGACCAACCTGATTTTGTCGCTTAGGACGGCTACTTTTGTAACTTTGAGTGTAATCACTTTTCATTTAAAACTCTTGTAGGGATCCCTATAATTCTTTTAAGTTTTAATGAAGAAAGTTTGTACCTTTTTGACCGAAATTTTTAATACATAACCTTTCATTAGTCTTAATTACAGTTTTGAGTCAAAATGACTCGCTTAACGAGTTAAGCATTATTTTAAACACACATTGTAAACAGTCTTGGATTAGTAGGGCGTTTCAGTGTATATTCCATATCTGTATATTATGTCCCCACCCATCTACATCAATGAGTAAGTTTTCAGCCTAATCATTCAGGTAAACCATAACAAGTGAATCAAAGAACTCATATGACATAAACAGAAGTTCATAATAACTTCAGGATTAAGATCAATTTGTTTATGACCATCTTATTGATATGTTAAATTAATTCTTATAAAGAAAAAAATATTATTAAGTATTAATAACATATCAAGTCTCGTTCGTGTATAACAACTTTATACAAAGTACCTCCACTAAGATGTCCAACTACATCAATAATTCAGATCTAGATTACATGTATTCATAATACTAGTGAATCGTACTTATAGTATTTAATCCAAAGATTCCATAATACTTTGTTTTACTACGAACTATTTAAATTCGTTCCCTACAATCTCAATTCTCTCGTACCAATACAAGATTGTAGTCACAATAACGAATTTGAGAATTTTTCGATATTCATATAATATTATTCTAATAATAATAATAAACAATAAATATACCCTAAAATTCATTTCAATTATTTATTTAATAAAACATTGTTCAATACAAATTCTTTAAAGGGCACTAATCCTAGTAGTAACGCCCAACTAATCCAGGACCGTTACACTGTGTGTTTAAAATAGTACTTAACTCGTTAAGCGAGTCATTTGGACTCAAAAGTGTCATTAAAATTAAATAAAAGTTTAGGTACTAATTTTTTTTCAAGAGGTTTAAACTTTTCATTAAACTTAAAATATTTACAAGGGATCCCAAAACGAGTCTAAACAAAAAGCACTTACAACCACAGTTATAAAATTAGCCAGCCTAAGTGGGAAAAATGGACTTATACCCTAAGTCCTTCAAAATTATCCCGACCGTGGTGGCTGAGTAGGCTAAACATGTAAGCCCTCCAATGGATTTTTGACCTTTACCTTTCCATTATCTTCACCATAGAGCACCCGTGAGCCAAGGCCCAACATAAAAATTCAACAAAGCATAATAATAGTCACATTAAATATAAACAACAATTAACATGCTTTATAGATAATCAATGCATTCATTCCAATCATATAAATCATAAACACATTTTACAACTTGTAAATATGTTGAATTCAAGCACATAAACCATTTACACAGCCCAGCCAAGCAGCCTTGCCAAAAGGCCCAGCCGAGCGAGGTGCGTCTCCCGGCACCAAGCTTACGGTCCATGCCGGGCGAGTGGGTACTGCACCCTCAACTTGACTCCGCCTTCACTTCCCACATTTTACACGATTGCCGATCGACCCACGTTCCAAATGATTTTTGAATATAGATTGTACTGATCATCCATAGACAAATAAATGCTAATAAGCATAGAAATCAACATTATGCATGAAGGGAAACTCAACCCTAACAAATTCAAATGTGCGGTTATAACCACATCCCAATATAACCAAGCAAACAACCTGCTCTATGTTCATATGTTAGTTTTCTTTCCTGAATTTTGACAATGGCAATAAAACGACCCAAGAGTGATTCCATTCAAGCGTCTTTAGCCAAACCTAAACAAAACCAATTGAAATTGATTAATTCCATGTGTTAGTTCACAATTATGATTCCAAAATAATCACATCTAAACTTGTCTTATGTTCTAGGACTGTAGAGCTTTTCACAAGCTTTCCAACCATATAAAGAACGTCCAAATCCTACATCAGAGTTAAAAGTTATGGTCTATTTACAAAACCAGAAAATTATAGCCTAAAACAGCGCCTAAAGAAACTATTTTGAGCCGCAACGCCCTCCCATTGAGCCATGACGCCACTGAATTTAGAGGGCACTACAGTGCCCTAAAAATTGCATTTGTGTTGCGACGTTCACCCAACGAGCTGTGACGCCACTACAATAAAATCTAGAAATTACTGTGTTTTTCCCCTGCGATTTCCAGCCCCTAAATCACGCCCCCAACAAGACCTTCAGCTGATCTTACACAAAAATTCGACCTTAAATCATCAACATAATCCATACTCCATAGCAAGATATCATAAAAAACACCACTAACACACTAAAATCACAATTTTCAAAGTAAGAGCCCTAAACCCATGTTTCGCCCCAAAATTTGAGAATTTAACTTAATTCCTTAATTTCATTCTAAATTCTAGCTCCAAATTGGTAACCCAACATGATTATATTAACAATAAATTTATCAAAGCATCCTAGAGCCTTCAATTTTGGAGAATCAACTAAAAACCCCCAATCATCAAGAACACTCGAGAACAAAATGGAAAACATCATGAGTTGCTTATCTTCTCCCAAATATTCAAAATTCCTAGAGGATGATGGCATTGGCAGTTGCTACAACCCTTCCTTGAAGCTTGACTTCTATTGAAATCCTCAAATTAATCAAGGAACTTGGGTGCTTGGATATGCTTAAAGAAGAGCTAGATGAAAGCTTTTGAGGAAGAAAGCCTTTGAACGTGTGGGAGGGATTGAGCATCAAATTTTGGGTCATTTATCTAGTTGTATGGTTAAATGACCCTTTTTCCCTTCCTTTTAACTAATCCTTAAACAAACCCTAAAGGCAATTTGGTCCTTTGCCTATAAATCCCACTAATCCTCAAATTATACCACAATTCTCCACATTAATAAACTAACACATCAAACATAATTATTCCACCAATTAATTTCATTTCATCAGTAGTCCCAAAATATTAAAATTCCCAAAATACCCCTAGGCTCACCCCGTGCCGAGTATTTCTTTTTCCAGTTGTGACTTTTCAGCTTAAACCGCTCGAATGGATCTACCCATGCCGAAGATCACACACACATATATATATATCCTCATAATAATGTGGTCTCAAACACATAACATATAATACATAATAATTACAAGTATACCCTAGGTCAAAATTACGAAAAATGTGTCATTTTAAAAAAATCAGGTCTTTAAACACAATTAATACACATGGCATTAACCACTTCTTGTAAGGCGGCGGTGTTACTTTTTTCCTCCACCATCTCTCTCTGTTTGGAGGTGACTTGGTTCTTGAGAACCACCACTTCAGGTGGTTTTTTGGGTTGAGTGGAACGTGAAGACTCGCTGTCACCACCGTCTCTGTCGTACCCATCGTTATCCACCACCTTCGAAATGCCTACAAGATGTGAAAGGGCTTGTTCTCCTCCCACTGTGGCTGGGAAGTCATCATTGGCGACTTATCATTTTCGTGTGTTCACCATTATTGAATTCTTGCTCTCTTTAAGCTCTCAATGAAAGCATCAAAATGTTGACTGACTTTTTTGTCAACTATCAAATTAAAAGGAATAAATAGAATTTTCGCCCCCTAAACTTTTGACACTACTAGATTATGCCCCCTAAAATATACGGTCAGTTAAAATTTCCCCATTAACTATTGATATAATCAGATTGTGCCCCCTATTATAATTTGCATAAAATAATTAGCATTTTTGCCCCCCGAACTTTGACAACTACCAAATTGTGCCCCCATTAATTATAAAAATTTAAATTCCATTTATCTATTAGTTATTAAAAAATTAAAGAAAAATTGTTATAAAATTCAATAAAAGATAAAAATTATTTAATTTTTTTAAAATTCATTTAAGTGTGAAAATATTTTTTTAAAAGAAAATCTAAATTGTTACAAATGAAAGAAAAAAACATATTCCCTTCTTCTTATTTATTCTTTTTTAATATATTTTCTAACTACTTTCTATTCTTTCATTTTTTTCCAAATATTTTTAATTAATTAAGTTTTATATATTTCTTTTAAAATTAGTACATTTTAAATTTATAATATTTAATTTTTAAAATGATTTCAGGAGGCATAAATGAGACAATAGAAAGTAATTAGAAAAAAAAAAGAATAAAGAAGAAGTGATTCTTTTTTTTTTAATTGTAACAATTTAGTTTTTCTTTATTTTTTTAAAACTTAAATGTATTTAAAAGGGATTTTAAATAATTTTATTCTTTTATTGAATATTTTTAATAATTTTTCTTAAATTTTTTAAGAACTAATAGAAAAATAGATTTTAAAATTTTTATAATTAAATGGGGCACAATTTGGTAGTTGTTAAAGTTTGAACGGGGAAAATGCTAATTATTTTATGCAAATCGTAATAGGGAGCACAATATGATAGTATCAATAGTTCAGGGGGAAATTTTAATAGGCCGTATATTTTAGGGGCACAATATGACAATGTCAAAAGTTTAGTGGGCAAATATATTATTTATTCAATTAAAAGAAAAGGTTAAGAAAGAAGAAATAGAATGCTAGATTTTACATGGTTCATGTTATTAATTAACCCTAGTCTACGAGTCACCTATATTTATGATAAAGAACTTGCAAAGCTCAAGTTCTTGGTATTCAAGCAGCGTTTTTGCTCACACTGAAAGTTAGAATAAAATCCATTTACAAATTGTGCACTATCCCTATATATAGGCGGCTATGAAGATTAAGCTCATTAGTTGGAGCTGGTTACAAGTATTCCTCTCTTAATGTGGTTCCTTATTAAATACATGAAGATATCCTGAATTTAATAAGTTGGAGGGCCCCTCGCGTATCTCAAGTGGGGCCTAGTACGAGGAGGCTCAACCCATTACATTATTGGAGAAAACGCCCCTGATAATGTCATGGTGGTAGAGGCATATTTTCCCATGTTAGGCGGTGCCGTGAGACATCCTTTTTGCTGCTTGTACAAGATTGACAACACGATTTCTGTGGCAGTTGGGTACAGATATCTGTCTGTGGTCCAGAGCACCTTTCTGGCTGACACCTTGTAGCTATTCTTCTACTTCGGAGGAGGGTTCTCCAACACTTGGACGGTTGGTCACAACTTGAAGGGCTATTAGAGAATTATTTCCTGACTAGATTCTTGGGAGGTAATGCACTTGGATGATACACTCCTCCTGTAGTTGTGATGATGGGGAGAAACTAGACTTAAGCTCCCGTGGAGTCCTAAATAGCCTCTTAAGCTTCCGAGGAGTCATAAACAACCTCTTAATTTATGCCACTTGTTGACTCGTGAAAACACAGACAACATATTCCATTTATTTAGGAGGTATAATTTCACTCTTCGTTTTACATCATTTTCGCTTTAATATTGGAATTTTAAAGATTTTCCTTCATACTATGCATATGATTCTTGATTAGTCTTTATGGTTTGTATTATTGAGTTTATTCCTATTATTCATTTTTTTTATTAATAGTCTATAAGCCATAAATTCCAAACACCCCAATCTAGAAAATGGAAGACACCTCAACTTCAAGACCTTTTTGATCCTTATGATGTGAACCATATCCTCACCATCCCATTTGTAGCATCCTAAATTTGCTAATAAGGCTTATGGTCTTGATTAGCGTGTCAGGAGGGCAATAACTGATTTAATTAAGTTCACATGTGAATTAAATGATTATATGATTAAAAATGCATGTTTAGGTTAATTAAATATGCATGTGGGCCCCATTTGGTTATTTAGGACATGATGGACCAAAAATTGGTATGTTTTAAATATTTATTTCGCAAGCGCACAAATCATTCATATAGAATAGTGATCGTGTAAGAAAAGATGTCAAACTCAAAGAAGTTGTCTAAAATAAAAAAGAAAACTATTTTAAACCAAAATTAACAAATTCTAACCTAGCTCCAAAGATTGATGAGATTTTTGTATGAAGAAAATAAAGTAAAAGATAATAATAAAGATATTAAAGACAATATATATAACTAAATTAATAATTGTAAACAATATGGTAGAAGAAATATTATTAAGATAATAGAATCCACAAAACATAGGTTCAATAATATTTATAAGTACATTGATTCTCAAGTTTTAGTAATAGTAGAAATCAATCAAACCATCACTTATTCAAATTAGATATTCTATTTAAGCTCAACTTATTATAGAAATATAGGATTTATTTTCACTTTTTAAGATATAATTTCAAAGTATTAAGTGTGAATCAATCTAAAGAAACAACAAATAAACCAATGAATATTATTTATAAGACAAAACATAATATTTTTGTTCTAAGCATTTGATGTGCATAATTTAATGGCATACCTTAATCAAAGAATATTATGATTTTGCACTAATGAAGAACAAAGTGTAAATATGCGCTAACAAAAAAAATACATGATATTTAAGATGAAAGAAGATATTTGAGGAAGAAAAATCCATAAACTTTGTTGCACAAATAGAAAATCAACATACAAAATAAATACTATCTAGTTACATATTGTGTCATCATCACCTTAATAATCTTAAGAGATTAGAAACTCATAACTACAATAGAAATTACAAAATAAAGAGAAGACATACTTGAAAAATGCTCTTGAAATACTAAAATGGAAGAGAGAATGGTAGAGATAAATGGTAGAAAAGATGATGGTAATTAAAAATTAAGCACCCAAAAATGGTCTTGAAATTAAATATTTATAGCCAAAATGAGATTATTAAAATAATCAATTTAAATTAATCAAATTGATTAAATTAACGAAATAAGGTAAATATGGCATATAGAAGTAAATATTAGGTGTAATGATGATTTGGGGTAAATTTTGTAGAAAAATTGGGTAAGAAATTAGCATTTTTGGACAAAGGGACAATTTATTGGCTCAAGAGAGGAGGCAACTCAGTTTTGTGGTGGTTGATGGCAGCTGGCCCGTGGGGTGCAAGGGGGTAGGCGGCTGGGCCTGGGCCGAGCGGAGGCTGGGATAGTTGGGCCAAGTGGCTGAGGCAAAGGTGGGCCGAAGGAAGAGCTGGCAGGCGGGCCCAAGTGGATTTGGAGCAGCAGGCGGGCCCACGTGGAGTTGTGAGGTGGCATGGGCTTGGCATCTGGGTAGAGAGGGAAACGACTGGGCTGGGCTTCGAGCCTTGTGGCAGGGTGAAGCAGCTGGTTTGGGCCTTGCTTTAAAATCACCATTTTGTCTTTTTTTTCTTTCAAAACTACACACTTTTCTTTTATTTTCTCTTCTTTATTTTGAAGCATAAAAAAATGTAAAGTACATCCTACAAAATAAGTAAACATTAAATTATAATCAAATATTTTCAATTATAAAATAAATCATATTAAGTCCATGAAAATATTAATTAAAATTTAATTATCTTTGGAAATTAAGTTCGATAAAATCACATTTTTAACTTTTAATCTAACAGCACTAATTTCAAATAATTAAACTACAACATATTATAATAAAATATCTACAGACACATAAAAATCTCTAAAATTACAATAAGAGCAATAAATTCAAAATTACTTTAAAAAAAACAATAAATTAACTAAAAAAATGTGGTAAATTAACTTTATTTTGTAGAGTTATCACACTCCCAAACTTAAAGTTTTGCTAGTCCTCAAGCAAAAGAAAATTTAAACACAATTTTTTTTTATTGGTGATATCTTATGTATTTCCTCAAAAATTGCACAATGATAATAACTCTAAAAAACTTATGAATATAGATTAAGCTTATGTATTTAATCAAATAGTCAATCTTGCTTTCTAAATTATATTTTTAAGAACAATTATTTTTCATATAAACTTATAAAAAAATTAGAAGTGTTCTATAATGAAATATATATATATGTAATTTAAGCAAAATTGACCTAATAATTAGAAATAAAGCTTAAGAAATATTCATATTTTCAAGAGAACTACAATCACAGTCAATCAAAGATTTTATCATTGGAAATAAAAGATATCACCAAGTTTTTATTTTTTTATTTTTTTTAAACAAAACATAATAAAACAAATTTTTTTTCAACACAAACTTAACAAAATTCTACCCTCATATTCAACATAATGAATGGTAAATATCCATTAAACTCACTACCCCTAAAATTAATTTAAGCATTGTCCTCAATGTGTCAAAATATAAATAGAAATTAAAATTGACAAGAGTTAGAGTTTAGAATGGTCGTACCTCATCGTGGTGCAACATGAAGAGAGCAAGAAACACTTAACAAAAAGTATAACACAAAAAAGTAAACACAAAAACAAGCACACAAAACACATAAACACAAGTTACCAAGAGTAATTGCAAGAAATCAAATAACTTGGTAAATAGGAATCTCAAGGAGGATTTCATCCACTTCATTGGTTTTAATTCTAAAAATGGTTTTAATTTTTGTCCATTAACTTTAAAAATATCACCATTGTTAGGATTTTCAATATCGGTAGCCCCATGTGGAAAAACAACTCGAACAATATAAGGACCGGTCTACCTAGAATGTAATTATCCTGGAAATAAATGCAACCGAGAGTTGTATAATAGGACTTTGTGAACCTAGAGAAAAATCTTTTCTCAAAATAGTTTTATCATGGTAAAGTTTCATACAAACCTGATACATTTTTGAATAGTTATATGCATCATTCCTAATTTCGTCTAGTTCATTTAGTTGAAGCTTTCTTTCTCACCAGCCTTGTCTAAAGAAAAATTTAACTACTTAATAGCCCAAAAGGCTATATGTTCTAACTCAATAGGTAAGTGACACGCCTTCCCATACACAAGTCTATAGGATGACATGCCAATGGGCATTTTGTATGTGATACAATACGCCCCTAATGCATCAGTGAGTCTTAAGGACCAATCTTTCCTAGTTGGATTCGCAGTTTTTTCTAAAACGTGCTTAACTTCCCTATTAGACACTTCAACTTGACCACTAGTTTGTTGAGACTTTATGGGTAATGCCATATTGTTTCATCAAATGTTCAAATGGCTTATTACAAAAGTGTGTACCATTATCACTAATGATAGCACGTGGCGAACCAAAACAGGAAATATATTTTCTTTCAAAAATTGAAGCATAACTTTGTGGTCATTAATATGGCATGCTATAACTTCAACCCATTTAGACGCATAATCAACTCTAGCAAGAATATAATGATTACGAAAAAAGTTAGGAAAGGGTCCATATAATCAATGCCCCAAACATCAAATATGTCAATTATAAGAATAGGATTCAAAGGCATCATGTTTCGTCTAGTTAAACTTCCTAACTTTTGGCAATGCTCACAAACTTTACAATACACATATGTATCACGAAAGATAGTAGGTCAATAAAAACTACATTGTAAAACTTTAGCAGCTGTTTTCTTACCACTAAAATGTCCTCCACATGCATGATCGTGACAAAAAGATATAATTTTAGATTGGTCACAATTTTGAATGCATCTTCTAATTATTTGATCAGGGCAGTATTTAAACAAGGATCATCCCAAATAAAAATTTTCACCTCAGAATAACATTTAGATTTATCATGCTTAGACCAATGAGATAGTATTTCTTTAGTGACCAAATAATTCACAATATCAGCATACCAAGGCAAAGAAGAAACATGCATCAAATGTTCATCAAGAAAAGTTTCAGTGATAGGAGTTAAATCATGTATAGTTTCGACAACTAGTCTAGATAAATGATCACCGACAACATTTTCAGATCCCTTTATATCATGTTTTTATAAGTCGAATTCTTGTAAAAGCAGGATGTAACGGATCAAACGAGACTTGGCGTCTTTTTTCGACAATAGATATTTTAGTGTAGCATGATCAGAATAGACAATAATTTTAGAGCCTAACAAATAAGATCTAAATTTCTCCAATGCAAAAACAACTGCAAGAAATTCTTCCTTGGTTGTGGAATAATTTAATTGAGCATCATATAAAGTTTTGCTAGCATAGTAAGTTACATGAGGTATTTTTTCAAGTCTATGTCATAAGACATCACCTATAGCATAATTAGAAGCATCACACATTATTTCAAAAGGTATTTTCCAATCAGGGGATCTAGTAATGGGAGCAGTAGTTAACAAAATTTTCGATTTCTCAAAGGCAACATGGACATCATTATCAAATACAAAAGCATTTTCTTTTCCAAGTAAATGGCATAAAGGCCGAGAAATTTTGCTACAGTATTTTATAAATCTTTTATAGAAATTGGCATGGCCTAAGAATGATCTAATTTTTTTCACAGTTTTAGGTGGGGGAAGTTTTGAAATAAGAACAACTTCGGATTTATCAACTTCTATTCCCTCAGATGAGATTACATGACCAAAACAATTCATTTTTTAACCATAAAATGACATTTTTCCTAGTTAAGCACAAGGTTTTACTCTTTGCAATGAATTAAAACAAGTGAAAAATGGTGCAAACATTCATCAAAGGAAGAACCGAACACAGAAAAATCATCCATAAACACTTCAAGGAATCTTTCAACCATGTCAGAAAAAATTGAAATCATACACCTTTGAAAAGTAGCAGGGGCATTGCATAGCCCAAAATGCATTCGACGATAGGAAAAAGTCCCGAAAGGGCATGTGTGGATACCAAAAATCAACCACGAAAAAAAATTGCTAAGGGTGCAAGGCACCCAAGAAGGAGGCTTTTGTTAAGACAACACTTATAAAGTCTTCTACGAGTTACGACCCTTGCGGTAAGGAAGACCAGCATCTGAGGATAAGGATCTCGTTACATGAGACCCATTCCTCACAAGAGGCCTTCACGAAATAACCCATCTTGCCCCACGCGAGGCCCTTGCGAATCTGTGACCGTTGGTGCAACTCACCACGCCACACGCAGGCTTGCATCTCGCGGCCCCCAAAGCACCCTGCCTCGCCTCGCTCCTAGTAGGTGTGCCGCACCATGGCCCTCACGCCTAGGAGGGACGCCTCGCGCGTTGTGGGTGTGCCGTGCCATGGGCCTCGCATAAACGGCGCCTCACACCTAGGAGGGGCGCCTCGCGCGTCGTGGGTGTGTCGCGCCATGGGCCTCGCATCAATGGCGCCTCGCACCTAGGAGGGGCGCCTCGCGCATCGTGGGTGTGTCGTGCCATGGGCTTCGCATCAACGACGCCTCGCGCCTAGGAAGGACGCCTCACGCGTCGTGGGTGTGCAGCGCCATGGGCCTCGCATCAATGGTGCCTCGCGCCTAGGAGGGACGCCTAGTGCATTGTGGGTGCGCCACACCATGGGCCTCACATCAATGGCGCCTCGCACCTAGGAGGGACGCCTCGCGCGTCGTGGATGTGCCGCGCCATGGGCCTCGCACCTAGGAGGTGTCCAACACCATGGGCCTCGTGCAGCAGGAAAACCTCACCTAGCCTTGAAGGTCTCACAGTCCCTCGCGCATGGGGACCACAGGGCATTGGTCTTGTGGAGTTAGACCACCAACTCACACATGGATGCCACCAATGGGGTACCTCTCCTTCTGGGAGTCCAACAAGAGGTAAAATCATGGATCTCTCCAATACACCAATAAGGGTACTTTGGAGGTGCCTCATAGCGATTCGCACCAAGTCAGAAGGAGTACGGTCGCTGAGCCCCTGTCAGACAAGTAGTGGGCGTACAAATGAAGTACTTGCTACGGTCCACACCAGAAAACCTCTGACACTCGTACTCAGTAAGTAATGGAGACATCCCCACGGATTCTGACCATGCACTGGAGCCGACACCACTACCCCGGAAACCACTCTCTTGCTAGTGTACTCATGTACCATTTGGTCCCCTGGACCACCATGTATCAAGGGTCATTAGAGCCCACTATAAAAGTAATCCCACTTCCACTGGGAAGGGGGTTGGAAAATTCATTGTATGCAGAGGCTATTGAGAAATATACCAAGGCTTGCTCCATTGTTGATCTGGGTTTACTTTTCCTTAAAGTTTATTCTAAGTTATTATATAAACATCACCTGACTTACCTTTGAGTTTTCCGATCTAATTTCGTTGACGAGATTTCACCGTCAACAGCATGTAAATGTCGTCTTTTCTTGATTTTATGGGGCAATGGAGATTTGGTTATATCCCGAATACCCATAAAGAAAGCAATAATATGCATGGTCAACTAAACGTTCAAGCATTTGATCAATAGAAGGTAATGGAAAATGGTCTTTTCTAGTAACATTATTTAGCTTTCTATAGTCTATGCACACTCCCCACCTCGTTTCCTTTTTTTTTCAACCTCGGGTATGTAATTGGGTTTGACAATGTTCTTTCCGGACCTAAGAGTTGAAATTGATTTGACTTCTCCATTATGACTAGACTTTCCTATCTCATTTGAGCTTTTGGATTTGGGATAGGTTGACTAGGGAATGTTCCTTTTTCCCTATCAGCTAAAGAAGTAGCGAGTTGTCCTACTTGTGTCTCGAGTTTGGTAATTTATTGAGATTGATTTTGTAGAATTTGTTAAGTGGATCACATAAATTTTTGTAACATATCTTCTAAGGAAGGTTTCATTTGTTGAGGATATGGTTGATTTTGTGGGGCATGTGTTTGGTTTTGTGTGTTGTATTGGTGCCCTTGATTCATTGGAGGTTGGTTTTCCATGAAAAGTTTGGATGGTTTCTCCAATTTGGATTATAAGTGGATGAAAATTGGCTATCATTTGGTTTCCCATAAGCATGAAGAGCATTGGCATCCTCAAAAAAGGCTTCTTGGTAGGAAGGACATGATTGGACATTAGAACACATAGAACATACATCTTTTCTTGGTTTTATTGGAGAATTATACTTTGGCTTATGGCTAAAGCTTTTACTTTTCTTGCTAATTTGTCTAAGGATGTTCTTAAGTCTAATTAATCTTTCACTTCATACCTTCCTCCTCTTTTTGTTGAATTAGTTGACCTAGACCTAGGATCAAAATAATTCTATTGTTGTGAATTGACAGATAAATCTTCAAGGGCGTCTCAAGCCTCTTATCCTTGAAATTTTAAAAAATTTCCAGTATGCATAGATTGAATTATTTGCGATTATAGGGAGTCAAACAATCATAAAAATATTTTACAAGTCTCTATTTTTCAAAACTATGATGAGAACATTTTAATAAATAAATTTTTAAATATTTCCCAACACTCATAATACTCTTCATTATCTTTTTGAAAAACCTCAGAGATTTCTTTCCTTAGACTATCAGTTTTAGACATAGGAAAAAATTTCAACAAGACTTTATTATAAAGTTGATCCCATGTAGTTATAGACCTCATGGAAAGGGAATTTAACCAAACTTTTGATTTGTCTTTTAATGAAAAAGGGAATAATCTTAGTTTGACCGACTCATAAAATTTTTTTTGAAATTTAAATGTTGAGAAAATTTCTAAGAAATCTTGGACATGCATGTAAGGATCCTCTCTATCTAACCCAAAAAAAGATGACAACAATTGAATGATTGAAGGTTTAAGCTCAAAATTGGTAGTAGAAGTGGTAGGAAAAACAATATATGAATGAGCATTAGATGAAATAGGTGCAAAATATTCAAGCAAGGTTTTTTCAGGCACACCGTTTTCATCAACAAAATTTCTATTAATATTAGCAATTGGTTCCATGATGCTCAAAATTTTACTAACAATTTCAATTTCAAACAAAGATAAACGTCTTTTTACTAATCGATTTTTAGAGTTACGTTCCCAATGATGCATACAATTTTCACAAACGAGGCAACAAAGATAATCTCAAACAAAAAAATTTCTGATGTGGAAGATCAGTTAAAACTGTAACCACGGAGTATACTTAGAATTTTTAGAAATTTCACAACAATATAATTTTTATGGTTTACTTGTCCCTAGGCCTATTTGATTCCACTTACTCACACACTACTAACAATTTCCCGAGGTTAATTAGTAGAGGCGGATTGAGAATTTTGTTCAAATTTCCTTTAAGCAAAGATTGCTTATGGTGAAAAGACAAGATTTAGGTTTTTTTTCAAGTATTTTTCACAATTACACAATAATATGATAAGAGACAAAGAAAAATAAGGTAAAATTAAATAAGTCTATCAAAAATTAGGCAAGAGTAGGGAGGCATAGTAGGCCATCAACCACAACAAAAATAAAGTAAAAATTAGGAAGCACAAGTGTCATCAACTAAAACATAAGGTAAAAGAATAGGAGGCAAAATTGACATCAACTAGCTAGAAGGCAAAATTGCCATCAACTAGTAAATTGCAAAAAAATATAACAATAAGATAAATAAAGAAAATTACAACAAAGGTTAGGAGGCACACGTGTCGTCAACTAACAAAGATATATAACAAATAAAAATTACAACAAAGTTACAACAAAATTAGGAGGCACACGTGCTATCAACTATAAAAATTAAAAAGATAGAAAGGAGGCACAAATGCAGTCAACTAACAAAAATAAGCAATAAATATAAATATATAAGTAACTTTTTTTTATGGGTGGTAGAACCGTCCTAGATTTTCTTTTTATCTTTTTTTATAGTTTTTATATAAATATATATTTTTTTATTTTTGTATATATATATTAAGTGCAAAAATTAAAATAACTAGTAAAAGAATTACTAACTTTGAGAAAAAGTTTGTTTCTTTTCTTGCAAGTCCTTGACAACGGCGCCAAAATCTTGATGGACCCAAAATGGGTATGTTTAAAATATTTATATCGCAAGGGCACAAATCATTCATATAGAATAGTGATCGTGTAAGCAAGGATGTCGAACCCAAACGAGTTGTCTAAAATAAAAAAGAAAACTATTTTAAACCAAAATTAACAAATGCTAACCTAGCTCCAAAGATTGATGAGATTTTTGTATCAAGAAAATAAAATAAAAGATAATAATACAGATATTAAAGACAATATATATAACTAAATTAATAATTATAAACAAGATGGTAGACGAAAGATTATTAAGATAATAGAATCCACAAAACATAAGTTCAATAATATTTATAATTACATTGAGTCCCAAGTTTTAGTAATAGTAGAAATTAATCAAACCATCACTTATTCAAATTAGATATTCTATTTAAGCACAAGTTATTATAGAAATATAAGGTTTATCTTCACTTTTTAGGATATAATTTCAAAATATTTAGTGTGAATCAATCTAAAGAAACAACAAATAAATCAATGAATATTATTTATAAGGCAAAACATAATATTATTGTTCTACGCATTTGACGTGCACAATTTAATGACACACCTTAATCAAAGAATATTATGATTTTGCACTAATGAAGACCAAAGTGTAAATATGTGCTAACAATAAAAAATACATGATATTTAAGATGAAAGAAGATATTTGAAGAAGAAAAATCCATAAACTTTGTTGCACAAATGGGAAATCAACATACAAAATAAATACTATCTAGTTACATATTGTTTCATCATCACCTTATTAATCTTAAAAAGATTAGAAACTCATAACTAGAATAAAAATTACAAAATAAAGAGAAGACATACTTGAAAAATGCTCTTGAAAAATACTAAAATGGAAGAGAGAATGGTAGAGATAAATGGTAGAAAAGATGGGGGTAATTAAAAATTAAGCACCCAAAAATGGTCTTGAAATTAAATATTTATAGCCAAAATGAGATTATTAAAATGATCAATTTAAATTAATCAAATTGATTAAATTAACGAAATAAGGTAAATATGTAATAGAAGTAAATATTAGGTGTAATGATGATTTGGGGTAAAATTTGTAGAAAAATTGGGTAAGAAATTGGCATTTTTTGACAAAGGGATAATTTATGGGCTCAAGAGAGGAGGCAACTGGGTTTGGTGGTGGCTGTGGGTAGCTGGCCCATGGGGTGCAAGTGTGCAGGCGACTGGGCTTAGGCCGAGTGGAGGCTGGGGCAGTTAGGTTGAATGGCTGAGGTGGAGGTGGGCCGAAGGATGAGCTGGCTGGCAGGCCCAAGTGGATTTGGAGTAGCAGGCGCGCCCAGGTGGAGCTGTGAGGGGGCGTGGGCCTGGCATCTGGGCAGAGAGGGAAATGGCTGGGTTGGGCTTCAGGCCTTGTGGCAGGGTGAAGCAACTGGTTTGGGCATTGCTTCAAAATCACCATTTTGCCTTTCTTTTCTTTCAAAACTAGCACTTTTCTTTTCTTTTCTCTTCTTTATTTTCAAGCATGACAAAAATGTAAAGTACATCCTATAAAATAAGTAAACATTTCATTATAATCAAATATTTTCAATTATAAAATAAATCATATTAAGTCCATGAAAATATTAATTAAAATTTAATTTACTTTGGCAATTAAGTTCAATAAAATCACATTTTTAACTTTTAATCGCACAACACTAATTTCAAATAATTAAACTACAACATATTATAATAAAATATCTATAAATCACACAAAATCAATAAAATTACAATAAGATATATGTGTGTATTGTGATTAAGACCACGAGGGTGTGGTGATATATTTGTGATGCACGATCCGAGACAGTCCTAGGGAGCACTTTCGCTAAATAGTCACAACGGGGTTGAATACCCTGTAAGGGAGGAGGCTAGGGTCATTTTGGGAATACAATATATGTTTGGGAATTACTGGGTAACAGGTAGAAATATAGGAACACTCAAAGATTTTGCAGGATGTGGTGATTAACAGGATTGCCCTTGGTTGCATTAAAGGATTCAGTAGGTAGCTGAGTGGCTTTACGAAAACATTGGAATGAGTGAAAAGACAAAGCGAAGGAAACATAAAAAAATCTCAGCTCTTAGTCTCTATATCTCTCGTTTCTCTCTCCCTTTCTTGGTGCTTGAAGGCTTGAAGAGTTTTTGAGGATTTAGACTAAGGAACTGAAGGATTGGAGGCTTGAGGTGTTTGGGAATTTTCTCAGGCTTAAACTAGCAGAGAGGTGACAATTCTGTATTGAATTTTCTAAATAATTTGTTGTAATATTTGGTAGTAGGGCATAGGTGAAAGTTTGGTTGAATTTAAGTGTTAAGCTTAGGTTATGATGAGGTTTTTGTTAAATTGTAGGATGCTTATATTAGTTATGTTGTTTGGATATGAATCCTAGGCTAAATTCTAGGATTAAGGCTCGAAATTGGTGAGTTTCAGAGAGGTTGGCTTGTGAAATGCATTGGGAATTCTTGGTTTAGAGGCTCGAGTCGCGACCCTATTCATCAGGCGCTGTGGCCCGTTAAAACGTGGAGGTTCGGAGCCTCGATAATCTGGCTAGGCACTGCGGCACAGGGTATAGTGCGCCGCTGCCCGTGTACGCCAGTAGAGAGGGCTTTTTCCCCTGACTAAAAAGGAGGAAAAAAGGGGGAATAGAGGTTTCAAGATCGGGAACTCGAATGTTAAGGCTCGGGGGAGGATTTTGCTACCCGGTTTAGTAGAATTCAAGGTCCTAGAGGTTAGATTAATATTATGAAGTTATTTATTAGTTTAGGACTTGATGGATGGTTATTATGAATGCGCTGTGACTAGGTTTTCAATGAGGGTCTGATTAGGGGACTGTGCTCGGGATCGTATTGGTTTATCAGCTCAGGACACAAGTAAGAAAACTGTTGTACCCGTAGAGCAGGGCATGACCTTATTATTTATGTTTCAGTGAGTGACCCTATTGTTAATATTTCAGGGCATGATCCTATTGTTTATGCTTAATATATGTGTGGATATATTTGATTATTATGTTGTGTTATGTATGTTATGAGTGAACGGTCAGGGGCCAGGAATGACAAAGGCCAAGAACGACGAAGGTCGAGAACGACATGAAGCCAGGTATGGCAAGGGACCGGGATCGACGTTAAGCACGTTGAGTGCCGGTCGCTAGGTCGAGACCCTCCTAGGGTGCTGAATCCACCCACTCAGTGAAGACTGTGAACCCAAGGCTTGGTAAAGCGCCTGGGACGGCGTAGGCCGCTATGTGTTTAGCTCGCTGGCTGTTTTGCGGTATACTGTGGAACGTTATGTTATATGTTATTTCTTGAGTGTTCTTGCTGGGCTTTGGCTCACGAGTGCTCTATGGTGCAGGTAAGTGTAAAGGGAAGGTCGACCAACCATGAGTACGTAGATCGTGGAGTGACGGGTACATGTTCAGCCTACTTGGCTGCCACGACCAAGGTTATTTTGGGGAATGTATTGCAATGAACTGCTTTGTCACCTAGTCGACCGTAATTATATTTTTGAGTTGTAATATATTTTCTAAACAGTATTTTTGGTTCCCATCTATATAACTTTTTATGATTTCAATGAATGTCCAAATTTTTATAATTAATGTCAATAAACATTTTTTATTTCAATTTAGTCACACTTTTAACCTAAAACCTCGATTATCGAGCTAATGAGGCACTCTTAACTCACATAGTAATGACTCTAAGGAAGTAGGGCGTTACAACTTTGGTATCAGAGCATGCCAAGGTTTATGGTTCCTAAAGATCGACCGAACATGTATGCTCGCTGCTAGTGACAAGCTCAACTAAGGGTTGGTTGGTAATTAATGAGTTATATGCTTAACTGATTGTTTAAGTTTCTTTGTATGCCTAAATGTATAGATAGAGCATGATGAATGTGTTGATATATGAATGATGTTAGAGCACGGGCCCTTGATTTTTGTATGCTATGTGTGACATGTGGACTTACTGGTTGTAGTTGATTGATGATATTGGGAGGTGGTTTTGGATGCTGTTATCATGCTTGATGTTCGGCGTCATTAATTGCAGGCATATTGCAATAATGCCTCGGCGATCAATCAAACTTCGCAGCAATAGGGCCGAGGATTACAACTAGGCTTAGGACCCTCCACTTTCCCCACCAAATTGGCAACAATTATTTGCCGAGATGGAAAATAGACTTCATCGAACAAAGGAAGAGCTTCGACAGTTGAGGCAATAGCCCCCCCTTGGGTCATTGGGATACAGGTTCCACAGGATGTGGCACCTATCCTAATCCAACTTGCTATGGAAAATAGGTGGGAACCTTTGTATGAGAGGTTTAGGAAGCAGCATCCTCCCATCTTTGAGGGTGGTCCAGACCCACTGCGGGTAGAGCAGTGGATGAATATGATTTCTTCCATCCTGTATTTCATGAGGGTGGAAGGGAATGAGAGAGTAGCCTGCGCTAGCTACATATTGAGAGAAGATGCCCGCATCTGGTGGGATGTTGTGTCTCGGAGAAGGAATGTGGTAGTCATTACTTGGGAAGAATTCATAAACATATTCAATGAGAAGTATTATAGTGTTACATTCTGAGCTGCAAAGGTTGACAAGTTTACTAACTTGACTAAAAACCAGATGACGGTTACTGAGTATGCCTTGAAGTTTGACTGGTAAGCCAAGTTTGCACCGAATTTGGTTCCTACTGACATGGCATAGAGGGATCGATTTGTGCGGGGATTGAACGTTATGATCGCCCGTGACGTCAAGATAACTCTGGATCCGAGAACTACAACCTATGCACTGGTAGTGGAGAATGTCCTTATAGTCGAGGGGGTCGAGGATCAGATTTGGCGAGAAGGTGCCGCTAGGCGCAATGCTCGGAGGATGGTACCTCCTGTTACAGAAGAGAAAGGCCCAAGATTCTTTTGTTCCTCCTAGCTCAGATAGGAGGGCACGGGGTGCTTTCAGTGGCCGTCAGGGCGGAGGAGACAACTGGAGGAGTTTCATAGTGTGTCCTCGGTGTAGATGACGACATCAGGGAGAGTGCAGGATTAGGGCCTGCTTTACTTGTGGTTGCATTAGTCACCTGAGGAAGGACTGCCCACAAGCCAGGAAAGAAGAACCGAAACTGAGAGATAGCATCACTCCTCCCAGAGTATTTACCTTGACCGAGACTGAGGTTGAGGCTAGCCTTTCGACCGTGACAGGTCAGATTTCTAGTGCTGGTTCTTCTTTTATTGCATTGATTGACTAAGGGGATACTCATTCATTCATATCTGCTAGAGTGATAGATTATTTGTGTAGACCTAGTGATTTGTTTGCTAGTTGATTCAAGACTTTGTTGGCGACTGGGGAATTGGTAGTCTCTAGGAGATGGATTAGAGCATTGCCAGTAGAGAAAGACTTTAGGGAGCTATCTGTGGACTTGATTGAGTTAGCGATGGATGGGATTGATTGGTTGTTAAAGTACAGGGCGACAATTGACTGCAAGCGCAGGATAGTGACCTTTGAACCAAAAGGGGAGGTACCTTTTTTTATTTGTGGGGATAGTGAGTGGACCGCGAGTACCTATGATTTCGGCATTGATGGCTAGAGACTTAATGCGAGAGGGTTGCATAGGATTCCTAGCAAACATTGTGGATACTTCTAGAGTTATTTCGGTTGGACCAGATGATACCAGATTAGTATGTGAGTGTCCTGATTTTTTTGCCACGGATTTTCCAGGGATGCCACCACACTGAGAGATCGAGTTCATCATAGAATTGGCGCCAAGGGCGAAACCAGTATCTAGGACACCTTATAGAATGGCTCAGACAGAGTTGAAGGAACTAAAGATTCAGTTGCAGGAGTTACTGGATTTGGGATTCATCAGACTGAGTTTTTCACTGTGGGGTGCTCCAATGTTGCTCATTAAGAAGAAGGATGGATCCTTAAGGATGTGTATTGACTACAAAGAGTTGAACAAGTTGACCATTAAGAACAAGTACCCACTGCTTAGGATCGACGACTTGTTTGACCAGTTACGGAGGAAGATGGTATTCTCCAAGATCGACCTTCGATCAGGCTACCACCAGTAAAGGATTAAAGAGGAGGACACACCAAAAACTGCTTTTTTGTACAAGGTATGGACACTATGAATTCTTGGTCATGTACTTTGGATTAACCAATGCCCCAGCAACCTTTATGGATTTGATAAATATGGTCTTCAGGGATTATCTGGACAAGTTTGTGATTGTATTCATTGATGACATACTGGTGTACTCTCAGTCAGAGATAGAGCACGAGCAGCATCTTCGCCTGGTACTACAACGGTTGAGAGAGCACAAGTTATATGATAAGTTCAGTAATTGTGTGTTTTGGCTATCCCGAGTAATGTTTCTAGGCCATATTGTAAGTAATGAGGGGATTCTGGTTGACCCAATAATATTGAGATAGTGAGATTGGTCTAGGCCGAGTAGTGTACCAGAGGTTAGGAGCTTCTTGGGATTTGCAAGGTACTATCGGCAGTTAGTTGAGGGATTCTCCAGAATAGCCACACCATTAACCGAACTGACATGTAAGAAGACTAAGTATGTGTGGATGACTCTGAGAGATTTTAGATGAGTCTCATACCACTCCCTATTCCTTACATCTGGGTACGACATAGATGTACCAAGATTTGAGAAATTTGTATTGGTGGCCGAGAATGAAGAGGGATGTGATGGATTATGTGGCCAAGTGTTTGACTTGTCAGCAAGTAAAGGCTGAACATCAGGGGCCAGCAGGGTTGCTGCAGCGTTTAGGGATTCCGGAGTTGAAATGGGAGGATATCACCATGGACTTCGTGGTTGGATTATCGAAGACTGTGGGACAGCATGATTCAGTATGGGTGATTATTGATAGGTACACCAAATCAACCCACTTTTTTGCATGTTAGGACAACTTATATAGTGGAGTAGTATGTTGAATTCTATGTGAGGGAAATTGTGCGACTACATGGGGCTTTGAGGTCGATAGTATCCGACAGGGACCACACCTTCACCTCTAAATTTTAGGAGAGCCTGCAGAAGGCCATGGGTACACAGTTGTAGTTTAGTACTGCTTATCATCCTCAGACAGATGGACAGTCTGAGAGGATGATTCACATATCTTGGGGGATCTTGGAGTAAGTATCTCCCTTTGATTGAGTTTTCGTACAATAACAGTTATCAGGTGACTATCGGAGTGGCTCTGTATGAGATGTCATATAGGAGGAAGTGTAGATAACCCATCCATTGGGATGAGACGGGTGAGAGGAGGTATTTAGGTCCCGAGGTTGTTCAGAGGACCAATGAGGCAATTGAGAAAATTAGAGCGCGAATGCTCACATCCCAGAGTTGGCAGAAGAGTTACTCAGACTTGAGACGCAAGAGCGTGGAGTTTCAAGTCGTCGATCACGTGTTTCCTAGAGTTTCTCCCTTGAGAGGGGTAAAATAGTTTGGAGTAAGAGGCAAGTTGAGCCATGGTTTATCGGCCTATTTGAGATTTTGGAACGGGTTGTAGAGGTAGCCTACAAAATGGCGATGCCTCCAGCTCTATCAGGGGTTCACAATGTGTTTCATGTATCCATGCTCCGGAAGTATGTATCGGATTCTACTCACGTGCTGAGTTATGAGAACTTGGAGCTGGATCAAGACTTATCATATGAAGGGAAGCCGGTTCGAATTCTCGACCAGAAAGATAAAGTACCATCGCCTTAGTGAAAGTGTTGTGGTGGAACAACATAGTGGAATATGCGACTTGGGAACTTGAGACTGATATGTGGGATCGTCATCCCGAGTTATTTAGGTAATTTCAAGGACGAAATTTCTGTAAGGAGGGAATAGTTGTAGCGTCCCAAATTTGCTAATAACTTATTTAATTATTTTAATATGTGAATTAAATGATTATATGATTAGAAATGCATTTTTAGGTGCATTAAATATGCATGTGGGCCCCATTTAGTTATTAGGGGCATATTTGTAATTTTAGCCCCTTGAGGGCATAAATGTGATATATGTGTGTATTGTGATTGAGACCATGAGGGTGGTGATATATTTGTGATGCACGATCTGAGACGGTCTTAGGGAGCAGTTTAGCTAAATAGTCACCACGAGGTTGAATACTCGGCTCAGGAGGAGCCTAGGGTTGTTTTGGGAATACAGTATATGTTCGGGAATTACCGGATAACAGGTAGTAAAATTGCATTTATTTGGGCATGTCGGGATTAAAATGGGGATTTATAGGAACACTAGAGGAATTAGCGGAATGTGGAAATTGAGGGGATTGCCCTTGGTGGCATTAAATGATTGAGGATAGACATAGGGTCATCTTGGTCATTTAGGCAGTTGAGTGGCTTTGAGAAAACACTCGAATGAGGGAAAAGACAAAGGGAAGGAAATAGAAAACAATCTCAGCTCTTACTCAGCCTATCTCTCGGTTCTCTCTCCCTCTTTTGGTGCTTGAAGGCTTGAAGGATTTTTTAGGATTTAGACTAAGGAACTGGAGGATTGGAGGCTTGAGATGTTTGGGAATTCGCTCAGGCCGAAACCATCATAGAGGTAAGAATTCTGTATTTAATTTTCTAAGTAATTTGCTATAATTTTTGGTATGAGGACTAGGTGCAAGTTTGGTTGAATTTAAGTGTTGAGATTAGGTTATGATGAGGTTTTTGTTGAATTTGTGGATGCTTATATTAGTTGTGTTGTTTGGATATGAATCCTAGGCTAAATTCTAGGATTAAGGCATGGAATTGGTGAGTTTTAGGGAGGTTGGCTCGTGAAATGCATGGAGAATTCTTGGTTTAGAGGCTCGAGCCGCGGTCCAATTCATCAGGCGTTGCGACCCGTTAGAACGTGGAGGCCTAGGGGCCTCAGAAATCTACCCAGGCATCGTGGCGCAGGGTATAGTGCGCCGCGCCCCATGTCCGCCAGCAGAGAGGGCTTCGCCCGCTGACTTTTAGCGGGTCACGGCCCTAAGGGGCGGACCATGACTCAGAAGGAGGAAAAAGGGGGAAATAGAGTTTTAAGCTCGGGAGCTCGAATTTTAAGGCTTGGAAAGGATTTTACTATGTGGTTTAGTAGAATCCAAGGTTTCGGAGGCTAGATTAATATTCCGAAGTTATTTATTGATTTAAGACTTGATGGATGGTTATTACGAATGTGTTGTGACTAGGTTTTCAACGAGGCTCAGATTAGGGGACTGTGCTCAGAATCGCATTGGCTTATCAGCTCGGGACACAAGTAAGAAAATTTGTGTACCAGTAAGGTAGGGCACGACCTTTTTTGTTTTAGGGCGTGACCCTATTGTTTATGCTTAATATATGTTTGGATATATATGATTATTATGATGTGTTAGGTATGTTATGAGTGAATGGAGAGTGGCCGAGAAAGGCATGAAGTCGGGTATAGCAAGGGGCCGAGATTGGCTTTAAGCACGCTGAGTGCAGGATGCTAGGGCAAGACTCTCATAGGGTGCTGAATCCACTCACTTGGTGAAGATCGCGAATCCAGGGCTTGGTAAAGTGCCTGGGACGGCGTAGGCTGCTATGTGCTTAGCCCGCTGGCTGTTTTGCGGTATACTGTGGAAGGTTATGTTATATGTTATTTGTTGAGTTTTCTTTTTTGGCTTCAGCTCACGGGTGATCTATGGTGCAGGTAAGGGAAAAGGGAAGGTCGACCAACCATAATTACAGAGAGATTGGAGCGACGGGTACATGTTCAACCTACCTGGCTGCTACGGCTAGGGTTATTTTCGGGAATGTACTGTAATGAAATGGTTTGTCTCTTAGGTAAATCGTAATTATATTTTTTAGTTGTAATATATTTTGTAAACAGTATTTTGGGATCCCAACTGTATAACTTTTTATGATTTCAATGAATGCCCAAATTTTTATAATTAATGTCATTAAACGAGTTTTATTTCAATTTAGTCACACTTGTAACCTAAATCCTCGATTAGCCAGCTAATGGCACATTCTTAACTCACATAGTAACGACTCTAATGAAGTAGGGCATTACACCATTAGTCCCTACTTATGCTTGAGATATTCTCATTTGGCATCATACTAAGATACACGATTTCTCTATCAAATTGTGTTATTGGTTAGCCAAATCTCTTGAAAACATGGCTATTTCCTCTTCTTTCTCTCTAGTTCAATCACACATGGTCTAGGGCTTTTTGGTTCCTAAATTCCCTTCTAAAATTAAAGTCTTCACCTGGAAGTTTTATCATCGTCCATGCTTTCACGATTGGTATTGAGCTTTTCAAACGTAAAATTATCATTTCTAGTAAGTGTTATTTACGGTTTTATGCTTGGATGTAATGCCCCGAAATCCTTAATGTGGTTTAATGGCTGGATTAGTAGGCCGGGAGGGACATAACTGTTTAATTATGCTATTAGCTAGTAATATGCATGTTTATCTGAATTATATTATAATATGATGTTATATGCATGCATGTGGGTCCATGTAACGCCCTGGTTACCCCAGAATCGTTACGGTGAACGGTGAACCAGAAATTTGACCCACTACCCGAGTCCTTTGGTTAAAAATGTGTTCTAAGTGTTATAAACAGGCTGAGGTGGAAAATCAATAAAAAGAAAATTATATATTTTATTAAATGCATAAAACTGTTCATGGGCCAATAAAACCATTTATAAGTTATTTACAACTCAAAATGGTCATTACTGTTTCAAATTTACAAACCCGCCGACCTAAGCGACAAAAATAGGGTAAACCCCCTAGTTCCTCTGAGAACTCCTTGGCCGTGGTGGTCAAGCGGCCGCACATGTACACATCACCACCTAAGATCTCCACTCAAGGTTGGGTGAGCTTTTCTTTCCCTTTACCTGCACCACATAGCACCCATGAGCCAAGGCCCAGCAAGAAAACACAATAAAGCATGATATAATATCATCAATGATCATAATAATCATTCAGGACTATCAGTCCAAACAAATAGGTGATAGTCACAAAATTCACTAAGTTGGGTCTAGCTCCCTTTAGCCTTGTGACGATAGGGTCACCAAGGCTTAATAGATAAGTGAACTTTTATTAGTTCAAACAGGATAGGTGCATGGTGTCCTCATGACCATAGAGTCATAACCCTGGAACATCGTTCCCTAGCCATGTGACAAGCAGTCACCAGGGCCTTAGGCCCTGGCTCTAGTAACTAGTCTTTGACTAGACAAGTGCTTATAAGTTCATCGACCTTAGGGTCGGTCCAGTGTTAATGCCTTAGAGCCATTCAACGCTGATATCGATTAGATCTAATCTTCATTCGGCCCGGCGTTCAGGACGCTTATGTCATTTCTGACTCTTAGGTCAGTGTCCCTGACTAGTCAGTACATATATAGGTAAACAACATTCGCTAGCATTTAATAGGCAATCCATGTCCACATTTATCAATCAACATGCCTCAATAACAAACATGCATGTCATACATACACAGGGTGCAGTTTTCTTACCTCAAGTTCGAGCGAGAAATAATATAAGAACGACCCTTGAGAACGATCAACCTTTAGATTCCTTAGCGGTTACCTAATCATAACCAAATATAATCCATTAATAAAGTAAATCAATAAATGGTTCACAATCTAAAACCACACTCCCGGGATCAATCCCGCACTCTCTGGAATCTTAATATACTAAAACGGGGCAAAGGAACCAAACCCAGAGCCTTAAAGGTCATTCCAAGCCCTAAAATAGGCTTGCTGGAAAATGGACCAGTGTTGCAGCCTTATTAAATGGCGCTGAGGCGCTATTTCCAAGTCAGAGAGGCCCAACTCTCTGCCCTGCCTAGCACTGTTGCGCTTGGAATGGCGTTGTTGCGCCAACTTTAGACCAGAAACACCTCTGTTTTCCCTCCTTGTGATTCCCCTTGAAACCAACCTTCCAAACCAATTCAACCCCTAAACCTCATCTACATCACCCCCTCACCAAAACCCAATCAATCTTACACAAAAACTCCATTTGATTCAAACTATCCACATCAAAATTCTATAGGCTAAAAACTAAAAGAAAAACAGAGTAATACTTGGAATTCATGGACAGTTTCTTACCTCCAGCTGGTCTTGAATCCTCCTTAGTAGTTGAACTAAGTCTATAACCTCCAAGCTTTGATTTCCTAGCTTGATACTTCAATTTGGGACCAAAAACTTCAAAGGGAGATAGAGGGAAGATGATGTACGGGAAGAAGAAGCCTTGCTCTGTTTTTGTTCTATATGTTTCTACAGCCAACTTAAACCATGTATATCCTAAGCCAAATGACCCTAATGCCCCTAGGTCATTTAAAGCTTCTAAAGTCTCCCCAAGGGTAAAATCGTCATCTTTCACCTATTTCGTTAATCTTAATTAACGCTCTCCAATTCCCGTTATTCTCGATATTCTCAAATACCAACAATTCATAACCCGTTACCCTTTTATGCCTGGCAACGCTCTAATCATTAAAACATCCCGAGACTCACCCCGAGCCTCGAACTTACTCCCGTTATGACTAAACCACTACTTAATATTCAAAGATCGTCTCATGCTGAATAGCTCGAACAAATCCACATTATAATGTGGCCTCAACAATATATCCCCGACATGCATACAAATATACAATTACGCCCTCAACGTGCCAAATTACCAAAATACCCCTGTCATGAAATGTGGACCCACATGCATGCATTTAACATCATATTATAATATAATTCACATAAACATGCATATAATAGTTTAATGGCATAATAAATCAATTATGTCCCTCCCAGCCTACTAATCCAACCATTAAATCGCATTAGGGATTTCGGGGCATTACAACTATCCCCTCCTTACAGAAATTTCATCCTCGAAATTTACCTGAACAGCTCGGGATACTGACTCCAGCTCCCAGGTCTCTTCCTCGACTTTGCTGTTCCGCCCCAACACCTTAACCAAAGGTATCGTCTTATTCCTAAGGACTTTATCTTTTCTGTCGAGTATCTGGACTGGCTGCTCCTCAAAGGAGAGATCTGGCTCAAGCTCCAGATCTTCATAACTTAAAATATGATTCACATCAGATACATACCTCCGAAGAGCTGAAACATGAAATACATTATGCACGGCTGACAACGCCGGAGGCAAAGCTAGCCTGTAAGCCACCTGACCAATCCTCTCCAGGTCTCAAATGGACCTACAAACCAAGGACTCAGCTTGCCTTTCTTCCCAAACCTTCTCACCCCTTTCCATGGTGAGACTCTAAGGAAAACATAGTCTCCCACTTGGAACTCCACGTTCCTACGCTTGGAATCTGCATAGCTCTTCTGTCTACTTTGAGAAGTGAGCATCCAAGCTCTAATCTTTTCAATGGCCTCACTGGTCCTCTGAACTGCCTCAGGACCCAAGTATCTCCTTTCACCTGTCTCATCCCAATGAATGGGAGATCTGCACTTCCTACCATACATAATCTCATAAGGTGCAACCCCAATGGTAGACTGATAACTGTTGTTGTAGGAGAACTCTATCAAAGGCAAATACTTACTCCAAGATCCACCAAAGTCTAGCACACATGCTCGCAGTATGTCTTCTAATATCTAGATCATCCTCTCAGATTGCCCATCTGTCTGAGGATGATAAGCAGTACTGAACTTCAATTGTGTACCCATGGCCTTCTGCAAACTCCCCCAGAACTTGGAAGTAAAAGTAGGGTCCCGATCTGACACGATCGACCTAGGTGCTCCATGGAGGCGCATGATCTCTCTCACATAGAGATCTGCATGCTGATCAACTGTATAAGTAGTCCTCACTGGCAAGAAGTGAGCTGACTTAGCGTAGCGATCCACTATCACCCAAATGGAATCATGTTGACCAACAGTCCTTGGTAAGCCCACCACAAAATCCATCGTGATGTCTTCCCATTTCCATTCTGGGATATCTAGAGGCTGCAATAACCCTGCCAGCCTCTGATGCTCAGCCTTGACCTGCTGACATGTCAAGCACCTAGCCACATACTCCACTACATCTCTCTTCATCCCTGGCAACCAATACAACGATCTCACATCCTGATACATCTTCGTGGTGCCTGGATGCAAAGAATAAGGTGTAGTATGAGATTCATCCAGAATCTCTCGCCTCAAAGCAGTGTCTAGCGGAACACATATCCACCCCTTGTATCCCAACAACCCTATCTCAGACACTGTATAATATCTGGATGCTCCAGCCAAAACATCCTCTCTGATCTTGATCAGTTGTGGATCACTCAACTGACCCTCCTTGATTCTCTCTAACAGTGTAGACTGTAGTGTAATATTAGCCAACTGGTCCACCAGCAACTCTATACCAGCTCTGGTCATATCATCTGCTAACTCTCTGGCTATCAGCCTCATACCATAAATCTGTCCTGGACCCTTCCGGCTTAAAGCATCAGCTACCACAATGGCCATTCCTGGATGGTACAAAATCTCACAGTCATAATCCTTTACTAACTCTAGCCAACGCCTTTGTCTCATATTTAAATCTTTCTGGGTGAAGAAGTACTTCAGGATCTTATGGTCTGTATAAATCTCACACTTTTCTCCATATAGATAATGCCTCCATATATTTAAAGCAAAGACGACAGTCGCCAACTCTAAATCATGAGTGGGATATCTCTTTTCATACTCCTTCAACTGATGAGAAGCATAGGCCATTACCTTCTTTGAATGCATCAGAACATAGCCCAAACCCTGATAAGAAGCATCACAATAAATCACAAACTTCTCCTGATCTGTTGGAAGACTCAGAATCAGAGCTGCAATCAATCTCTGCTTCAGTTCCTGGAAGCTGTTCTCACATTTATCTGACCACACAAATTTCTGGCTTTTGCGTGTCAGCTCAGTCAATGCAGTAGCAATCTTTGAGAACCCTTCCACGAAACACCTATAATAGCCTGCCAATCCAAGGAAACTTCTAACTTCAGAAGCATTCTTTGGCCTTGGCCAATATCAGACCGCTTCGATCTTTGCTGGATCTACCTTAATCCCCTCCTTACGGATGATGTGTCCAAGAAAGGATACTTGAGACAACAAGAATTCACACTTCTTGAATTTCACAAACAGTCCGTGTTCCCTCAGTCTCTGTAGAACCAACCTCAGATGTTGCTCATGCTTTAACTCAGTCTGAGAATATACAAGGATATCATCAATGAAGACGATCACAAACTGGTCTAGATAACCCTTGAACACTCTGTTCATCAGATCCATAAAAGCAGCAGGGGCATTAGTCATTCCAAATGACATAACTAAGAACTCATAATGCCCATACCTGGTACAAAAAGCAGTCTTCGGTATCTCTCTCCTTGACTCTCAACTAATGATAACCAGAACGAAGGTCGGTCTTTGAGAATACCTTCTTACCTTGCAACTGATCAAACAGATCATCTATCCTTGGCAGAGGATACTTGTTCTTAATTTTCAGCTTATTCAGTTCTCTGTAATCAATACACATTCTCAGATAACCATCCTTCTTCTTCACAAACAGAACTGGCGCACCCCAAGGTGAGAAACTAGGTCTGATAAAACCCAAATTTAACAGCTCTTGCAACTGTACCTTTAATTCTTTCAGCTCAGCTGGGGCCATTCTATAAGGCGCTCTAGACACTGGCTCCATCCCTGGTGCCAGTTCTATCACGAACTTAATTTCTCTGTATGGTGGCAACCTTGGCAAATCTTCTGGAAACACATCCAGAAACTCACATACAAGTCTAGTATCTTCTGGTCTCACTGGCATGACCTGAGTGGTATTAACCACACTAGCTAAGAATCCAATGCAACCCTCTTGCAATAAATCCCTAGCCCTCAATACATAAATCATAGGTATGCGAGGTCCATGCACAGCACCAACAAACACAAAAGGATCCTCACCTTCAGGCTCAAAGGTGACCATCTTCCTTTTGCAATCAATGGTGGCCCCATACTTTGCCAACCAATCCATACCCAATATCATGTCGAAGTCAGTCATAACCAACTCTATCAAGTCAACTGACAACTCTCTGCCCTCCACTGTCACTGGCAAAGATCTAATCAATCTCCTGGATGCCACTAACTCTCCAGTGGGTAACAGAGTACCAAACCCCACAGCATAAAAATCAAAGGGTCTACACAGTCTATCAATAATACAACTAGCAACAAAAGAATGTGTAGCACCAGAATCAATCAATACATTATAAGGGGTTCCAGCACTAAGAAGCTGACCTGTAACAACTGAGGGAGAAGCCTCAGCTTCTGCTTGAGTCAATGCGAACACTCCAGCCGGGGCCGAGCTGTTCGCCTTTCTGGGTTCTTCTTTTCTTGCCTTAGGGCAATCCTTTTTAAGATGACCCACTGCTCCACATGAAAAGCATGCCTTTGCCCTACACTCTCCCAAGTGATGCCTCTTGCATCTTGGGCACTCTGGATAAGACTTCCAAGCTTCACTACCAGGAATTGAATCAAACAGGCCCTTTTAACTCAGTGGTAGAGTAACGCCATGGTAAGGCGTAAGTCATCGGTTCAAATCTGATAAGGGGCTTTTGGACGACAAATTGTTATACCACGGGGCCGCCTATCAGGACCTGGAACTGGGAAGGTGTCAGGAACCTTCCTCTTCTGATCATTGGGGCCAACACCCCTGCCTGAGCCCACAAATGGAGAAGCTATCCTCCTGAAATCCTTTCTGGCTGCACTATCACGCCAGATCTTGTTCTCTGCACTCTCAGCTGTGAGTGCCTTCTCAACTGTGCATAGGTAGTAACCCCAGCCACAGTGGTGATACGTACATCACGGGCTAATCTGGGCTGTAGCCCCTGCATAAATCTCTCTCTTCTGGTCCCATCAGTGGGAACCAACTCCATGGAAAATTTCACCAAACGATCAAACTTTAAGGCATACTCAGTGACTGTCAAACTTCCCTGAAGTAGCCTAATAAACTCATCAGCTTTAGCTGCCCTGATGGAATCATTGTAGTATTTCTCATTAAACAGAGTTTGAAACTCTTCCCAACTCAGGGCATTCACATTTCTGGTATTGGTAATAACCTCCCACCAGATCCGGGCATCCTCCCTAAACATATAAGTGGCACAGGCCACCCTCTCATTACCAGTTACCCTCATGAAATCCAGGATAGTGGTAATCATACTCATCCACTGCTCTGCCTTGGCAGGATCTGCACTGCCCTAAAAAACTGGAGGATGCTACTTCCTGAACCTTTCATAGAGAGGTTCCCATTTATTTCCTACGTCAGGCAGCTGCTCTGCTACTGGCACCGACACAGGAGGTGCCTCTGATACACTAGCCACTGTAGGCACTTGTTTCTGTCTCAGGAGACGAAGCTCCTCTCCCTGTTTTAACACTGTTACCTGCAAATCATTAAACAACTGCTGCCAGTTTGCAGGAGCCGTCTGTGGAATCTGAGACTGGTCATTTTCCTGACCCTGACTGTTATTATTATTACTATTCTGGCCTTGATCACTCTGGCCAGCTGAAGTATCTGTCTGCCCTGGATTCATTCTTATATGTTACCTTGCTGTCAGGTAGTAATAACTAAACCTCTTGCCGCATTACGGTCCAAGAACAAACAGACAATTATCACATTCCACAGTCATTCAATTATGCAGGCAGATACATGTTTATAGCATTTATCACTCAGCATGTATCGCATAATAATTCATAATCAACCATACTAATGAGTATGTTCCAGCAATCTCAGTACTGATTAGCACGCATTTGCTAAGGATATAATATTTCAGGGCACAGGTTTAACATGATGTCTCATGCATACAAGTAAAGCATATATACTATATTTAAGTAGTTATACAAATAACTACATAAATAGTTACCAAACCATGAGCCGAGCTTGACTTCAGTGATGTGTGTACATGCCCAGCCAGTCTACAGGAACCTTAACCTTGGCATGCTCTCATACCAAGTTGTAACGCCTTGGTTACCCCAAAACCGTTACGGTGAACGGTGAACCGAAAATTTGACTCGCTACCTAAGTCCTTTGGTTGAAAACGTGTTCTAAGTGTTATTAACAGGCTAAGGTGGAAAATCAATAAAAAGGAAAGGATATATTTTATTAAATACATAAAGCTGTTCATGGGCCCATAAAATCTTTTACAAGTTATTTACAACTCAAAATGGTCATTACTGTTTCAAATTTACAAACCCGCCGACCTAAGCGGCAAAAATAGGGTAAACCCCCTAGTTCCTCTGAGAACTCCTTGGCCGTGGTGGTCAAGCGGCCGCACATGTACACATCACCACCTAAGCTCTCCACTCAAGGTTGGGTGAGCTTTGCTTTCCCTTTACCTGCACCACATAGCACCCATGAGCCAAGGCCCAGCAAGAAAACACAATAAAGCATGATATAATATCATCAATGATCATAATAATTATTCAGGACTATCAGTCCAAACAAATAGGTGACAGTCGCAAAAGTCACTAAGTTGGGTCTAGCTCCCTTTAGCCTTGTGACGATAGGGTCACCGGGGCTTAATAGATAAGTGAACTTTTATTAGTTTGAACAGAATAGTTGCATGGTGACTAGTCACCAACATAACCTTCCTCATGACCATAGAGTCATAACCCTGGAACATCGTTCCCTAGCCATGTGACAAGCAGTCACTGAGGCCTTAGGCCCTGGCTCTAGTAACTAGTCTTAGACTAGACAAGCGCTTATAAGTTCATCGACCTTAGGGTCGGTCCAGCGTTAATGTCTTAGAGCCATTCAATGCTGATATCGATTAGATCTAATCTTCATTCGGCCTTGCGTTCAGGATGCTTATGTCGTTTCTGACTCTTAGGTCAGTGTCCCTGGCTAGTCAGTACATATACAGGTAAACAACATTCGCTAGCATTTAATAGGCAATCCATGTCCACATTTATCAATCAACATGCCTCAATAACAAATATGCATGTCATAAATACACAGGGTGCAGTTTTATTACCTCAGGTTCGAACGAGAAATAATATAAGAACGACCCTTGAGAACGATCAACCTTTAGATTCCTTAGCGGTTACCTAATCATAACAAAATATAATCCATTAATAAAGTAAATCAATAAATGGTTCACAATCTAAAACCACACACCCGGGATCAATCCCGCACCCTTGGGAATTTTAATATACTCAAACGGGGCAAAGGAACCAAACCCAGAGCCTTAAAGGTCCTTCCGAGCCCTAACATAGGCTTGCTGGAAAATGGACCGGCACTGCAGCCCTATTAAATGGCGCTGAGGTGCTATTTCCAAGTCAGAGAGGCCCAACTCTCTGCCCTGCCTAGTGTCACGGGCCGGCTATTTGGGTACTCCAACTAGATGGAACGTGCGGCACTTGCAGACTCTTCAAGCTAGCAAGTCAACCTACAACACACACCTACAGGCAAACAAACTCAGCGGTTAGCCACATACACATCTCGGACATGCAACAAGCAATAACGAAGTAAGAGCAAGCACAAAGCAAGTCATTCCTTGGAACGTCCACATAACACAAAGCACACAATAAGCCAAGTGGCATGCAATGGCCCAACAAAGATAACAAACAAGTAACACATAAGCAACAAGGAAGCACACAGGGGCAAGTATGGATAAATGTTGTTTTATTAATATATAGCCTTGATAGGGCAAGGGAGTACACAGCTTTGGCCCCTATCTGCTGATGGCCATGGTGCTTCCCTAAGTCACGTGGTGACCTTCCTCTAAGGAGCCTTCTAGGGAAATAAAGTCTTCCCAGGAACATATATGATTTTTGTCTGGGAGACATATGCAATTTTACAAAACTGCCACTACACTATCCCATGAGGTTGCTTGGTGCAAGACTTGACTAATAATCAAGCACCAAGGCATGCTCACTTACAAAATGGCCCCATGTGGGTGTGCCAAAGGTGCAGCACGCCACACTCTCCCCCACTCAATCCTTCGGCGTCCTCGGCGAAGTAGCTTGTAGATCTTCAATCTTCTGCGTGAGCTTCTTCAAGTCTTCCGTCCTCTCCCAGCTGATCTCTTCATCTGCGAGCCCCTTCCATTTTACCAGATGATGTTAATGCTATTTATGGTCAGTGGTGACCGTGTTTTTCACCAGGATTTCTTCAGGTTGACGCTTGCTCCTTGGCTGAATGATGACTCCTCCTCTGGTTGACTGGTTGCGCTCTGGATTTGATGGATCTTCGTGATACGGCTTCAAGTTGCTGACGTGAAGGACCGGGTGTATCTTCATCCAAGCTGGTAGGTCGACTTTGTAAGATGTTAAGCCAACTTTTAAGATGATTGAGACTAGACCCTCGTACTTGCGAACGAGTCTGATGTCTTTGTCCCCTCAGAATCTCAACTGTTCGGGCCTCAGCTTGATTAACACTAGGTCACCTGCCTTGAATTCCAGTGGTCTGTGCTTCTGATCTGCCCACTTCTTCATTCTTCTTGATTCTTTTTCTAAATAAGCTCGGGCAATCTCTGTCGTTTTCTTCCAGTCTTTTGTGAAGTGAAAGGCTCGCGGGTTCCGACCGCGATATTCGTCCACTATGTGGGGCAACAGTGGTTGCTATCCATTAACAACTTCAAAAGGGCTCTTATTCAATGAAGAACTATTTTGAGAGTTGAAGCAAAATTGAGCTACATTGAGTAGTTGCGGCCAATTCTTCTGATTGTCATTGACAAAGTGGCGCAAGTACTCCTCCAACATCCCATTGAATCTTTCTGTTTGCCCATCTGTCTGCGGATGGTAGCTCGAAGAAATGTTCAGTTGTGACCCCAAGAGATTGAATAGTTCGGACCAAAAGGTCCCAGTGAATCTTCCATCTCAGTCACTAACAATGTTCTGGGGCACTCCCCAATATTTGACAATATGCTTAAAAAAATTTCTGGCTGTCTCTTCTGCCGAACAGTACTTCGACACTGGGATGAATGTTGCATACTTCAAGAATCTGTCCACGACCACCAAGATCGCACTTAGATCCCCTGTCTTCGGTAGACTGGTGATAAAGTCAAGCGACACACTCTCCCATGGTCGGCTTGGGACTCGCAAGGGCTCCAACAACCCAGGTGTCTTGTTCCTATCAACCTTGTCTTGCTGGCAGATGAAACAGGTCTTGGTGTACTCCACTACATCATCTCGTATTTGTGGCCAGTAGTATCCCGGCATCAAGAGGGCATGGGTTCTCTGCCACCTTGGATGACCTGCCCACACGGTGTCATGACACTCGCTTAGTAATGTCCTTCGCAAATCTCCAGCTTTCAGAACATACAAGCGACCCCCTTTAGCCCACAGAAGATCATCCTCCACCCAGAACTGGCGAGTCTTGCCTTCTTTTACGAGCTTCAGGATGGTCCTGACAATTGGGTCTTTCTCTAGGTTTTCTTTGATGCGCTCCTTGAGTGGAGTGTTCACCACGCTAGCTGAAAAACTAGCCAAGATCTTTAGATTCGCCAACTCCGCTTTGCGACTCAACGCGTCAGTTACCTGGTTCAAGCGTACTGCCCTGTGCTCAAAACGGAAGTCGAATTCCGCCACGAACTCCTTCCATCGACCCTGCTTAGGGGTCAGTTTTGGCTGAGTAAGGAAATGACTAACAGCTGCATTATCCATCTTCACCACGAACTTTGACCCCAGCAAGTAATGCCTCCACACTCGTAAGCAATGTATAACTGCGAGGAGCTCCTTCTCCTGGGAAATATACCTCCTCTCAGCTTCAGACAGCTTGCGGCTCTCATATGCGACCAGGTGGTCTTCTTGTACTAGTACCCTTCCCAGAGCATAATCTGAGGCATCTGTCTATACTTCGAAGGGCTTGCTAATAGTTGGCAAGGCAAGAACAGGATCCTTCATCATGGCTTCCTTCAAACTCCTGAATGCTTCAGCACACTTGTCAGTCCACGCCCAAGTCATACCCTTTTTTAGAAGCTCGGTCAAGGGTGTCGCCCTTCTTGAGTAGCCGTCCACAAATCGTCTATAGTAGTTGGCTAGGCCCAAGAAGGAGCAGAGTTCTTTCACGTTTATGGGGGCTTTCCATTCCTGGATTGCCCTCACCTTCTCCAGATCCATACGAATTCGGCCACATTCCACAACGTGGCCTAAGAACTTGATGCTCTCCTGTGCAAACGAGAATTTCTCGTGCTTCACATATAGCTGGTTCTCTCTCAACTTCTGAAACACTTGAGCCAAGTGTTCTTGATGCTCTTCAATCGTGGCACTATAAGCCACGATATCATCCAAGTACACCACCACGAACTTATCTAGATACTCGTGGAATACTTGGTTCATCAGTGTACAGAAAGTAGCAGGTGCATTTGTCAACCCAAACGGCATTACTCGAAACTCAAATGTTCCGTATCGAGTAACACACATTGTCTTTGGTTCATCCCCATCTGCAATCCTCACCTGATAGTAGCCCAATCTCAAGTCCAACTTTGGGAAGTATTTGGCTCCACTTAGCTGGTCGAACAAATCAGCGATCAGAGGGATGGGGTAGGTGTTGCGAACTGTCACCTTATTGAGAGCCCTATAGTCGATGCACAGTCTCAAGCTCCCATCGTGCTTCTTCTGGAAAAGCATAGGGGCGCCAAATGGCGCCTTCGACGGTCTGATGAAGTCTGCCTCCAATAACTCTTTTAATTGTTTCCTCAATTCTTCTAGCTCAGGGGGTGCCATTCTGTATGGCGCTTTTTTTGGAGGTTTCACTCCGGGCACCATCTTTATCTGGTGATCAATCCCCCTCTTTGGTGGCAAGGCTTTGGGGAGTTTATCTGGCATCACGTCCCCATACATCCTTAAGACCCTCGTAATTTCTAGTGGAACAATTTCTTCCACTACTTCCTTGAACACGGTGGGTACAGCTACATAAGTGCGCTCCTGCTTCTTCACACCCTTCTTGAACTGTGAAGCTGATAGAAGCTTCACACCAGGGGGTGGTTTCACCTTTGCATGCACCATTGAAGGAGTCTCTCCCATTATGAGTAAGCTTCCAGTGGCAGGAATTGGAATGGCACCTTTCTCAGTTAGAAAGTCCATTCCCAAAACTACATCGAAGTTATGGACGACCACCAAGTCAGTCTGCCTGTAGAGTCCAAGAACTTTACTTAGCTAAGATAGATAGTAGTATGATAGTATTTATAGCATTATCTTTGTTACTGTGGATTTTTGGTTCAGACCGGGAATTATTTGGACACTCATAGTAGTACTTATAGATTTTCTAAGTTTAATCTATAGTTTAAGAATATTAAGTTAACCTAAGGTTTGATTAATGTGACTGATATTAAGGATTATATTTATTATACTATAAGGTTTAGATATCAACCAATAGGATTTTAAGCACATGTTATGAATGGTGATTAAGGATTAAAGATTTTTGAGGATTTAATTTAATAAGGAGTAAAGTTTGAATGTTATAGGGTCAGTCAGCAGCTTTGAGTACGTTGAGGGCTTAGTCAAGGCTGTTTACTCCATTCAAACTTAGCTAAAAATGTGTAATTTCGTGTTTAAATATTCAGCGTGTGCCGATATATCGCAGCTATAGGGGGCGATATATCGCAGCACGTAGATACGGAAAACACGAATCGATGCACGGTCGCCTCGGGAACAATGGTCCAGGCGATATATCGCCTATAGGGGGCGATATATCGCCTCCTCCAGCATAAATTCAAATACTTTTGAATTCTTTTCCTTTCAGCCATTCAAACTCCTCCATAAGTCCAGCATCTTTTGAACGAGTCTTCAGCCTCTGCTGAACGATTATTCAAATGATTTTCATCTAAAAAGCCATTATTTTTATTCAAGTAAAATCAAGATACTTTCCTTCCCAAACTCTATAAATAGGACCTAGTACCCAGCCATTATTCACCTTTTGCTCTAAGTTCAGAAGCTGCTAGTGTTAAGTGAGTGTGAGAGTGTAAACACCTGGTTTGGGAAAAACTATAAGCTTAAACATCATAAGCTTATCAAACACTTTGGGAAGTGAGTTCTATAGTATTTCGGTGAAGGTTAGATTGATCTTGCAAATCTTTGAGGTAAACCCGAAACTCTATTTCATTTATTTCATGTTATTTCCTTTCTCAAAACCTTCTACTCAGTCCCCTAACCTCATTCTTATTTTGGTTAGGGAATCCAAGTTCTTAAGCATATAAGTCGGTAAGTATGTTTTTTTATGGTTTAGTCTTTCCATCTCTTTCATTTCATCTCCTTTCTTTAGACTCACTCTTTCTTATGGTTTTAGGAGTGTTCCAAAAAGTCCCAACTCAGTCCATTATATCCCGGTAACTTTGGTAAGGAAAATAGGCTAGAATCAATATGTTATGTGCTTATGTTATCTATATGTTTTATGTTATTAAATGTGTTATAATATGTATATATGTTTGTAGGCTTGGGCATATGACCCATATGACTAACAAGACCCCAAATGGGTTATGGGCATATGACCTACTTAGCTAGTAGGACCCCACTAATCCCATGGGCATATGCTTGTTTAGTCTATGGGACCCCAAGTAATAATGGCCATTATAATAAGTGTATGTTATATGTATTATGTTAAGTCTTTATGTTTCTTATGAAATTATGTATATGATTAAGTGTTAGATTTTTCCTTGCTGGGCATTAGGCTCATTCCTTTCTGTTTATGTGCAGGAAATAAGCTTTAGAGGTGGAAAGATTCGTGACGCTTAGAGGATGTGTATCGATGGTGAATGGAGTCAAGGGGTCGAGCGTTATTTGATTCGAGGATGTAGTCTTGTTTATGTTTTTATGGTTTTAAATGTATTTTCCGCATTTTCTATGTAACTCTTTTTAGTTTTTAAGTTATTTTTGTTTTAAAGACAATGGGTACCCATATCCTACTTATTTTATGAAAGTAAACTTTGTTTCTACAAGTTTCTGATAAATTATGGTATTTTCGTAAAAATGTAAGTTTTATGTATAGTTTCGTTAATGGTCCAAAAAGTCTAGAGTAGTGGGTCATTACACTGCCCCTCCCACGTGTCGATTCTTACTTTTGCCCCTTTAGCCACGCCAGTTGTGGCCAAGGCCTTGGAGTTGACCGCTTTCATGCAGCCTGCATCTTTCTCCAGCTTCAGTCCCAGTCGCTTTGCTTCAAGTTCAGAGATGAAGTTGTGGGTGGGGCCAGTATCAATCATCACGCTTTTGGCGGGCTTGTCATTGATAGTGGCATCCATGAACATTAGCCCATTCCCTAGGGTCTTCTTCCTTTTCTCGCCATGTTTCTTGGGAGCATTCAACAGGCGGACAGCGCCCATGTGCGCGTACTCTTCGTCTTCCTCTTCTCCTTCACCTTGTTGTTCTTTGCCAATGAGGGCATTCAGCTTGCCCCTGTAAGGGAAAAATTCCGAATTATGTGGGCCTTTGCAAAGCCAACAAGCTAGTGCTTCCTCCCTGCAGTAGCATCTGTCCCACTAGAAGAATTGGACTCAGCTGTCCTTTTCTCTCCCCCACTCTTGCCCTGCCAGGACTTCCCAAACATCTTACTCCCAGCGCTACTTGAACTGGTTGGAGGAGTAGCCCTTTTCGGCAGGCTACTCTCCGGAGTGTAATCTGTTAAGCATTCGGCAGTAGCTTGAGCGGTGACCAGATCAGACACACGCTGTCTTCGAAGTTCTTGTTTGGCCCACGGTTTCAATCCCTCAAGGAAGCAGAAGAGCCTGTCTACTTCGGACATGTCCTTTATATTGAGCATCAGTCCCGAAAATCTCTTTACATACTCTTGGACTGTCCCGACTTGTTTGAGCTCCCTTAACTGGCGACGAACTATGTAAGCGACATTTTTTGGCAGAAATTGCGTCTTTAATTCTCTCTTCAGGTCTGCCCAAGATGTGATGGTGCACCTGCCATTCTCTATGTCATCATACTTGGTCCTCCACTACACTTTGGCATCCCCAGACAAATACATGGTAGACATGGCGACCTTTCCATCTTCTGAATCGGCTCGCACGGCTCTAAAATAATGTTCCATGTCGAAGAGGAAATTCTCCAAATCCTTTGCGTCTCTGGCCCCGTTATAGGGCCTCGGCTCGGGTACTTTAGCTCGGCCATACTCCATACCTATCGGCCCTGTTGCAGGGGCATTCCCAATGACTCGCATGGTCAGGTTTACCTTGGCAGATAGCTCAGCCATCTCTTCTCTGAGCACGCCAACTGCCTCCCTACAGTCTTCCGTAGTGTCATTTATGGAAACTACTTGTTCCTTCAGCATGCGCTCCATTGCCGCAATGTGCTCTTCCCACCGAGGGGGAACAGAAGTACTTGTTGGAGTGTTTCTTTTCTCCAACGCGATTATTCTGGATAGGAGAACATCATTCTCCTTTTCCAGTGCAGCTATGCGATTGTTTGCATCAGACGATCCCGAGTCATGACTTGCAAAGGAAAGATCCCCGACCCTTTCGTCCAGGCCATCTAGTTCCCCTAACCGCTTCTCAAGAGCTTCGATCCTCTGAGTGTTGCTCACCATAGTGTGTTTTTCCAATCTCTTTCTAACTTGGCTCTGATACCAACTGTCACGGGCCGGCTATTTGGGTACTCCAACTAGAGAGAACGTGCGGCACTTGCAGACTCTTCAAGCTAGCAAGTCAGCCTACAACACACACCTACAGGCAAACAAACTCAGCGGTGAGCAACATACACATCTCGAACATGCAACGGGAAATAACGAAGTATGAGCAAGCACAAAGAAATTCATTCCTAGGAACGTCCACACAACACAAAGCACACAACAAGGCAAGTGGCACGCAATGGGCCAACAAAGATAACAAACAAGTAACACATAAGCAACAAGGAAGCACACATGGGCAAGTATGGATAAATGTTGTTTTATTAATATATAGCCTTGATAGGGCCACGGAGTACACATCTTTGGCCCCTATCTGTTGATGGCCATGGTGCTTCCCTAAGTCACCAGGTCACCTCCCCCTAAGGAGCCTTCTAGGGAAATAAAGTCTTCCCAGGAACATATATGACTTTTGTGTGGGAGACATATGCAATATTACAAAATTTCCACTACCCTATCCCATGAGGTTGCTTGGTGCAAGACTTGACTAATGATCAAGCACCAAGGCATGCTCACTTACAAAATGGCCCCATGTGGGTGTGCCAAAGGGGCAGCACGCCACACCTAGCGCTGCTGCGCCAACTTCAGACCAGCAACACCTCTGTTTTCCCTCCTTGTGATTCCCCTTGAAACTAACCTTCCAAACCAATCCAAAACCTTACCAAAACACCCAATTCAACCCCTAAACCTCATCTACATCACCCCCTCACCAAAACCCAATCAATCTTACACAAAAACTCCCTTTGATTCGAACTATCCACATCAAAATTTTATAGGCTGTAAACTTAAAGAAAAACAGAGTAATACTTGGAATTCATGGACAATTTCTTACCTCAAGCTGGTCTTGAATCCTCCTTAGTAGATGAACTAAGTCTATAACCTCCAAGCTTTGATTTCCTAGCTTGATACTCCAATTTGGGACCAAAATCTTCAAAGGGAGATAGAGGGAAGATGATGTACGGGAAGAAGAAGCCTTGCTATGTTTTTGTTCTATCTGTTTCTATAGCCAACTTAAACCATGTATATCCTAAGCCAAATGACCCTAATGCCCCTAGGTCATTTAAAGCTTCTAAAGTCTCCCCAAGGGTAAAATCGTCATCTTTCACCTATTCGTTAATCATAATTAAAGCTGTCCAATTCCCACTATTCTCGATATTCTCAAATACCAACATTCATATCCCATTACCCTTTTATTCCCGGCAATGCTCTAATCATTAAAACATCCCGAGACTCACCCCTAGCCTCGAACTTACTCCCGTTATGACTAAATCGTTACTTAATATTCAAAGATCGTCTCATGTCGAATAGCTCGAACAAATCCACATTATAATGTGGCCTCAACAATATATCCCCGACATGCATAAAAATATACAATTACGCCCTCAACGTGCCAAATTACCAAAATACCCCTATCATGAAATGTGGACCGTGGCCCTGGGTATGGGGCACCGTGGCCCTTGCTCCTGGTGTGGCTGGGAGCCACGGCTCAAGGAGTTAGGACCACAACTCTTGGATAGTTTTGAGCCCGTTTGAGTGTTTTAACCTCAGGAACATGGTTTTAGGCCTCGGGATAGTTCCTACTACCCAGATTAGTGGGGTTTGATGTCCCAGAGGCTAGATCTTGGTTTGGGAACCTTTGTTAATCATTTTATTGATGGTTTCCCATATTTGGTTATGACTAGGTGATCGCTAAAGGGATAAAAGTCAGAACATTCTCAAGGGTCCTTCTTTTATTCATTCTCGCTCGAATCAGAGGTAAGAAAACTGCACCTCGTATGTGACATACATGATTGTTGTTTAGGCATGTTGGTTGATAAATGTGGACATTGATTGCATATTAAATGCTTAGCAGAGCTTGCTTACTTGTGTATGGCACTGATTAGTCAGGGACGACACTAGTCGCATATTACTGACCTGTGAGTCAGAAACGGCATGAGCGTCCTGAACGTAGGGCTGATAAAAGATTAGATCTAATCGATATCAACATTGAATGAATTTGGAAGAATTGATGCTTGACCGACCCTAAGGTCGATGAAACTTATAAGCACTTGACTAGTCTAAGACTAGTTACTCAGAGCCAGGGCCAAAGGCCTAGGTGACTGCTTGTCACATGGCTAGGGAGCAGAATCCCATGGTTATGACTCTATGGTCATGAGGAAGGTTATGTTGGTGATTAGCCATCATGCACCTATCATGTTTAAGCTAGTGAAAGGTTCACTTATTTGGAAAGCCACGGTGACCCTATCGTCACATGGCTAGAGGGAACGGAACCCACCTTAGTGACATTTGCGACTGTCACTCATCTGTTTTGGACTAAAAGTGATGAATGATGATTATGATCATTATTGATACTATATTCATGATATATTGTGTTTTCTTGCTGGGCTTTGGCTCATAGGTGCTATGTGGTGCAGGTAAAGGGAAAGAAAAGCTCATCTAGCCTTGAGTGGAGAGCTTAGGTGATGCTGTGTTCATATGCGGTCGCTTGACCACCATGGCCAAAGAGTTCTCAGAGGAACTAGGGGGTTTACCCTATTTTTTCCGCTTAGATCAGCGGGTTGTAAATTTGAAACAGTAATGACCATTTTGAGTTGTAAATAACTTGTAAAAGTTTTTTGATGGGCCCATGAATAGTTTTATGTTCTAAATAAAAGATATCCTTTCCTTTTGATTGGTTTTCCACCTTAGCCTGTTAATAACATTAGAATCACGTTTTTAACCAAATGACTCAGGTAGCGAGTTAAATTTCTGGTTCACCGTTCACCGTAATTGTTTCGGGGTAACGAGGGCGTTACATTGGGACTCTATTATAGATGCCTTGTTTTCATGCCTCATGAAAAATCAGTTTGAACATTATATTTTGTTCTTATTTTCCTAGGCTTAAAGTTTGCTAGTTTTGAGTGTTTTTAAATAATTTTAACTTTATGTTTGTGTTTCGTGATTCATAGGCCACAAAGAATTTTGAAGAGTAAAAGTGGATAAAAAAATAGAAATTGTGGCTAGGAGATCATTAGAGGGTGAAATTATTTAAGTAAACGTAGTTTAGAGCATTTTGGAGTTTTAAAACCTGTACCTAGGGGTGTAGTGTGAAGAAAGGGGGCTGGTTTTAGTAAATTTTATAAAAAAATTATATTATAATGTTAAGGTTGTGGCTTAAGAAAATAAGGTTGTGACCTCAAATCCTAGAAAGATTTGAGGTTGCAGCTTGGCAAAGTGGGGTTGTGACCTTAGCCCAATATGCGAGAATTCTTGTGTTTTTGTGGATGTGGCAATCCCAGTTAAGGTCATGGCTTGTAAGGACGTCATCTAAAATAAAATTAGTATTTTAGTGTTTCTAGAGGAGATTATTTAAGGAGACTTGGAGAAAATTCCTAAGACATTTTGAAGAGGCTTGAAGAACAAAGATTGAAGGAGAGAAACCCTAGAAAGCTTGAGAGAACAAAAGAGAAGAAGATGAAGCTTTGAAGAATTATCTTATGTGGAATCAAATTATTGTTTCTCTTTCCCTTCAATTTTTTTTTTACTTAGTTTGAAAATGTTTATTCCATCTTATTAATTTTTTGTGCTCAACATGATGGAATAGTTATTTTTAGGTTAAGGGTGATTTCAAAGTTCTAGACATGATTTCATGCATTCATATTATTTTCAATTTCCTCTAAAATCAAAGTGCTTTTATTCTTATATTTTAATTATTATAAATATTGTTTATATATTGAATATGATCTAGCATTAATATATAGCCGCCTTAGAATTCATCTAATCATCTTGAATTCTAAGTGTTTGTGGTAAATTGTGATTACTGATTAGGTCAATGTGTTCTACAATTACAATGAAGAATATAATCTAGGTTGAATGAATCGCACTTACTAAATTTGTTGCTCTACTTAGTTTAATCTTTTTATTGAGTTTAATTTTTTCGTGTTTTTCCTTTAGGTTATTTAGAAAAAAAATGGTTAATCAACAATGCTTACTTTTGGTTAACTTACAAAAGAAAGATTGGGATAGTATAACTTATTATTATTATTATTATTATTATTATCTGCAGTTGATAATTTAATTAGAAAAAAAAAAGATGTTGTACCTAAAATTCGACACTGCCACGTGGCGGTCCGCAAAGCGATGATGTGTTAAGACAAAATGACAAGACACAACATTCGCCACCATTCTCCGTGAGGAGTGGCGTTTGCCACTCTCCCAACACTTAGGAAGATGTGGGTCTTGCAAGAACCGACCTACTTCTCCTATCATGTGAAGCCAAATGATCCCCAAATAATGACACTGTCACCCATCATAAGAAGAAAAGGGTCCTAGCCCATCGCCCTAGCCAATCATCCTAGACGGTCACGCTAGCCAATTGTCCTAGCCGTTCGTACTAGCCAATTGCCCTAGCTAGTCGCACTAGCAAAATGAGTACGCACCACGAAACCTCAGCTAGTCGCCAGGAGTCCAAGCTGATCGCTAGGGGCCTTCGCTAGTCGCCGGGGATGGTCGTCGCTCGCTGGTGGCCCTCGCCACCTGAGCCTTCTCCCACACCAGACCGTTCCTTCAACCTCAAATGAACATGACATGTCAGATTACCATTTTTGGTGAGACAGAAACCTGCCTTCATCCAAGTGTACTAAAAATTAGCCTGATCGGGAAACAAGTTGCCACCGTCAGCTCTGCCCATCTCCGCGACTATAAATAGTGCAAATCGAAATGTAACAAGGGTAAAATTCAAGTCAGTAAAAGTTCATTTTTGGAGAGAGTTCCTATTCTCTATTACTGTAACTGCCCCAAGAACAAGATCAAACTCAGAGTACGTGTTCTTGAGGGTTCAAAGTTCTTCACAAATAATATTAACTAAAGTCGAAGTAGGTCATCTTTTTTTGGGCCGAACCACTATAAATCTTTGTCTCTTTCATTTATTACCACATTTATTTATCTTTTCTTTGGCTTATTGTTCATCATTAATTTTCACTTTTGAGATTTTACACACAAAACAACTCTTCATTTATTGCTCTTTCCAAGTTGACGAAAAAATGAGTCAACAAAATAACATTATCATTGTTAAATGTTTGAATGAGTGTTTAGTGGCGAGAATTAATCTTTAACTATGTTTGATTATTAAATTCTTATTTGGTCATATCACTCATTGTTTATATTTAGTTTTTATATTCTTCTAATTTAAAATAATTCAAAATCCCTTTATCTTAGCTTTCTATTATTTGAATAATAAATTAATCTTGTAGGATGAACTCTTGCTACCACTATATTGTTATAATTAGTGAGATGAAAATTAACATAATCAAGTTTGATGCGACAAATGAAACTTATCAGCACCATTGCTCTCTATTGTCCATTATCTTTTCTCACAAGTCTCACATTCAAACCTCTTTGTATGGTTTTGCATCCTTTGGTCTAAAGAATTGATAGGCTTCATAATCACTACAACAAATGCCAATTTGTGACAGTGCTTTACTGACGCAAACTTCTGGCATTTGCGCCAGTGGAGCACTGCCACAAATGTTAAAACGAGTTTTTTTTTTTTTTGCGTCAGTTAGGAATTGTCACATAAAGTATTAACCAGGAAAATTGCAAATGTTTATGCCAATTTCCCTGGCCTATTTTGATAAAAAAAAATAATAGTAGAAACAAAAAAATAGCAGCAGAAACAGAAAAACAACAGTATAAATAGAAAAAAAAATAGTATAAATTTTTAAAACATTTATCTAAAGTTAACATTTGTGATCAAATATACAAAAGTAATTCAGATTTCAAAGTTAATCTATGTATATAGGTACTCTTGTGTTCTAAATTTCTAAGTATTAAACCTACTTAAACTAAAATTTCCTCACCAACTTGCTCATTTGCTAACTGAGATACTCCATAATTGATTCAGTCCACTCATCCCGTATCTCGTTGATTTCGTGAGCCAAATATGGTGTCGTATTCATAAACTAATTAGAAAATATTTAAAATAATAAGTTAGAATTCATCCAAATAAAATCATGAGCGATAGTTTAAATTAAAAATAAAAGGTAAAACAATATCTCATTTTTCAAGTAGGTCTTTGGTCTAGGCTGTGAAATCAACTCTCTAGCAAACTTCATAATGTAAAAGCCACACTTGGTTGGCCCAATTTGGTTTCGACACTATTACAACATAGTTATCCAAATTTAAGTATTATATTTAGCAAGTTATTATAATAAAAATATGTCAAAAACTTTAATATGATAAGTAATATAATTTACTTACCTTCAGAACACAAACTTTTAGAATGACTGACTCTTTTTGTCTTCAGTGTGTATCATATTGATCCAATGCCCTGCACAAAATATTAATATTTACCCAGATATGAGTTTGAAATGAAATCATAAATTAATTAAGTAATATGTCTAATTAACGTGATAATTATCTCCTTGATTTCCGGACGAAAATGTGAGTTTACAGGATCCAAAAAAGCTACCGAATGACTGTGTGGCTGAATTAATACTAACATCCAATGATAGCTACAATAAAAAAAAACTTGTGTAAGATATTTATCAATAAACAAAATATATGAATATAAAATTAAGTTGACTTACTTGTTGTTACAAGACAAATTAGAAACTGTGTCTCTAGCTCCATCTGTGGAAACCGATCGAAGAGATTTTGAGCATGTATATCAATGGTTCTTGCATTAGTGGACACTAAAGCAGGATGCATGAAAGTGTACATATGTTTCAATCCCTTCGTTTTCACTAAATAATCGAGCAAGCTACATATAATTAAAAAAAGTCAATAAACTGTTAAATTTCAAGTTACACTAAATAAACTAAAAGATTATAAACACCATTGTACCTCATATATAATGCTAGCTCAGTCAGTGTGATCATCTCATAGTTGCAAAAGTGGAGGATATCATCTTTCCCTAATAGAGCGATAGTTTGGAATCCAAATACCCTTTCTACAATTAGAATTTCTACCACGCGGTCAGCTTTCCATTTATAAATAATCTTCACCAAACACTACAACATTCTTCTCATAGGCACTTCTGTAGGCTCCTGGGTCAATGCCTCTGTTCTTTTCTTTAATTGTCTTGGTTCTTTAGTAGAGGGTGCAAGTGGCTCTTTCATTTGTTGATTAGTAAGGACCCAATGTTGTGGCCATCCAACATCGTACCCAGCTACTTGTCCAACCAATGTATAACCTTCCATTGTAAGCGAATGTGGTAAACTAGCGTTCTCTTGAATGGCTACCTCAACTCTCACCATTCTCGCGTATATAGTCATCATCATTATTAATGGTGACATCAATAGGCGGTGAAGCAATTGTAAATGTTTCTTGTTCAAGTATAATATTATCGTTCCCAGACTCTTTGATCAGATAATCTTTCGGTTGACTTGTTAGGACAATTGACCATCGGGCATCTACTGGATCACTCACATAAAATACTTGCTTGGCTTGTGACACCATTATAAAGCAACACCATTATAAAGCAGTCAGATTTATGTTCTATTCGGTTTAAGTCCACCAGTGAGAATCCTAAGTCATCTGTTTTGACCTTGTTATCACTTTTCACCCAATCACATGAGAAGAGAGGAATTCGAATAGTCACATAATCTAGTTCCCAAATTTCTTTGATCACCCCATAAAATTTCATATCACATTATATGGGATTTTTATCTTTGGAACTAGATATTTGAAAAGTCTGGGCAATAATAGTAACACCACTATTTTGTGTCTTTCTAATATTATCAGGGTCCATGGTGTTGAATTGAGTACCAAGAATATGATATCATTGATACTTAATTACACTCATTGAAGGAACTCGTGCTATCCATTTTAGTGTTTCAGACACATTGTTTGTGTTGTTATTCAGAACCTAGAATACAATAAAATAAAACAATGTATATTAAATTCTAACAAGCTAAAATAAAATAACACTCAAACAAGAACAACACTAGCATTTTACCTCATTCTCGAACCAAGTACTGAAATTTCAATAATGTTCATCTTGTACCCATTTTTTATTCCGAGACTTATTAGGATAAGTGGTCTTGATCCAATTTAAATATTCTCTTCAAGAAAAATCATTTATATCAACAAACTACATTCATTGCCAATATAATGAAAGAGAAAAATAAGATTGACCATGCATATGTATAGGAACTTACTCGATGTATGGTTGAACATCATCAATATTTTGTAAGACTAGACGATGTACTTCATCTCTATCAGATTTATTTACTTCAGAGAAACATAGAGAAACATAGTCGAACACTCGCAACACCTGATAAGTATTTTGAGCAGAACCCCATTGCTTCTTCAACGATGTAGGTTCAACTATGAAACCCTCAGGTCTACTTCTATTCCCATCATAATCTTTTAAAACCTTCATATACTTTTCAAATGGGTACATCCATCTCAAATATATTGGTCCACACAATTTTACCTCTCTCACCAAATGAACTATTAAATGAAACATTATGTCAAAAAATGCAGGTGGGAAATACTGCTCCAACTCACACATAGTTATCACAAGATTTGTTTGAAAATTGTCCTATTTTGACACATCTACCACTTTACAACAAATAGATTTAAAAAAGAAGCATAGTTTGGTAATTGCATATCGAACTTTTTTGGGCAACACAGAACGAATAGCTACTGGTAGAAGATGTTCAAGTAGTGTATGATGGTCATGAGGCTTCACTCCAACTAAATTCAAAATTTTCATATCTACCAGAGAAGAAATATTTGAAGTATATTCTTCCTATACTTTCACATTCGACAAAGAATGACATACAATTTGTTTTTCTTCTTTAGACAGGGTATAACACGCAGGTGGTAAATAGGTTCATCTCTCACCAACCTCTGGTTGTAACTTACTGCGTATACCCATTACTTTTAAATCCAACCAAGCTTTAATTTCATCCTTACTCCGACTAGAAATATTCAGCAATGTACTAATTAAGTTTTCCGACACGTTTTTCTCAATGTGCATCACATCCAAGTTATGCCGCAAAACCAAATGATCCCAGTATTTAAGCTAAAAAAATAGATTACTTCTTCCAACAACCTGTCGCACCATCTACAACCTCCTTTTTCTTCACGCTAACATTTTTTCTCTTATTTGTATAATTTATAGGCTTACCGAACTTGCATTGGACTTTGTTCAACTTTTAAAAATTGTCCTCCAAGTAATGGTGGTGGAGCCTTTCAAAATTCAAGTTTACCATTGAAGGAATCTGTCCAACTTTGAAATTTATGTTCTTCGGATAAGAACTTTCGGTGTCCCATATAACAAATATTTCGAGAATGTTTTGAATATTCAGAATGAGTTCCCTCTTCACAAATGGGACATGCCTTGTACCCTTTCACACTAAATCCAAAAAGATTACCTAAGGCTGGAAAATCATTAATAGTCCACAACAACACTGTTTTAAGATTAAAATTTTCTTTCCTATAAGCATCATAAGCATTAACCCCTTCATACCACAATGTGCTCAAATCATCAATTAAAGGAGCTAGGTGTACATCAATATCATTTCCAGGTTGTTTAGGACCATATATCAACAAGGTCAACATGGTAAACTTCCTCTTCATACACAACCATGGTGGTAAATTATAGATGACTAGCATTACAGGCCAAAAACTATATTTACTACTAAGGAAAGTGTGTTGATTAATTCCATCAGCAGAAAGACCCAAATGAATATTCATCGGTTCATTGTCAAATTCAGGGCATTTAACATCTACTGTTTTCCAAGCTGGCGAGTCAGCTGGATGTCTCAACTTACCATCATTTACTCTGTCTTTGGCATGCCAAATTAATTTTTTAGCATGATCATCATTTTGGTACAACGGAACCAAACGAGGTATCGGTGGTAGATACCATAAAACCTTTGCAGGGACACCTTTTCTAACTACGTCTGAATTTTTTTTTCTTTTGCCATCTAGACTTGCCACATGTCGAACATGCAATTGCATCAACAAATCTCTTTCGATATAAGATGCAATCGTTAGGACAAGCATGTATTTTTTCATATTGCATGCCTAACGAACACAATGTATTCTTTGCTTCATAAAATGAAGACGCCATTTCATTACCTTCTGGTAATAATTCTCCTAAAAATGCTAACAACTCTGTCATTCCCTTATCACTCCACCCATGTTTGGCTTTTAAGTTATACAACCTAAGTAGTACTGATAATTTAGTGAACCTTGTACAATTAGGGAAAATAGGTTTCTCAGCATCTTCTAAGATTGACTGAAATTTAATTGGATCCACATGTGATTCATATTGTGCATCATCAATCATTTCTACAATATCATCAACTTCATGAACCACATCAAAATACTTATTATTCTTAGATGATCCCTGAGTGACTTTCATTCTTTCTCCTTGCAAAAATCATACTTTATAAGTTTTGTTTATTCCATTCCTAAATAAGTGATCTTTTATTTTAAAAATTGGCATCCTGACAATATTACAACACTTAACACAAGGGCAATGAATACTATTAGGAGATTGAGTATTTCTTGCATAAAATTGCAAGAAAAATTCAACTCCATTCCTATATTTCACAGATAACCTATCCGCTGACATCAAATCTCTATCCATTGTCAAACTTCACAAAAAAAAAATTAATCAAACAAAGCAACAAACATTAATAATTAGGTTCGTGGATTACCTAATTGACAAGTAAATAAAGAAAACAATATGTCCAAAAAAATTGGGCAGCATTTCCCCTATTGCTATCACATTTCCCAAATTTAAAACATGCATGTATACAACACATGATATACACAAAAGTATTCAACAAATCAATCAAACATGCATAATTCTCATATTACTAAATCTATAAAAAATTTGGCAGCATTTTCCCTATTTCTATCACATTTCCCAAAATTTAAAACTTATATTCATCACATAAACACAACAAACTAATTAATTAATCAAACATGCATAATTACAACCTTATATCACCGCAGCACACAGTCCCAGAACCTATCTCTTCTATATTATAATTCCTACATTCCACTAGGTTCAATATCTTAATTATACATTAAAGTTTAAAATATTACCTCTAATATAAAATGCTCCAAGGTTTGACCTCACCAACAAAGTTGTCAACAAAATAGCTATTCAAATATAAAAAAAAACAAAAAAAAAAAAAAAAGTTGACAAAATATAAAGAAAAATATATTAAAGCTATATTGTAACTAAATAAACAATAAAGTGCTTAAAGAAAACAAATAATTTGTTATAAATACTCATTTAAATACTTAAACCTGAAATAAAATATATATTTTTTAAATGTTAACAAATCACATAAAAAATCTACTGAAAATATCCTAACTAAATCAATAATGAAATATAACTTTAAGAAAACAAACAATTTAATATATACATATTTAAACAATTAAACCCAAAATTTAAAAAGTCAACAAAATATAAAAAAAAAATTTACTCAAAATATTAAAACTAAATAATTAATAAAGTGGAACTTATACAAAATATATAAATTAATATATATACATATTCATTTACATAAGTAAATCTAAAATTAAATTAAATTTAAAAAAATTTGAAAAAGTTAACAAAAAATAAAGAAGTTATAATAAAAAAATAAATATTAAAATGCAAAGTTTAAACCTAAAACAATTACATAATCATCAATATAAAATATCTAAAAATTAAAAAATCTGAAATATAGTCAATTTATAAAAAAAAATCACAAAAATTAAATTTAAATCATAAAAATTAATAAAATTGCACTTACTTATAGTAATTGAGCAATGTGAGTTCTTGAAGTTGAAAACCTCAAAAAACTAAGAACGTTTACGGTTTTTCGAACAATAATCTTCAAAAATACAAAAGCTATACAAAAAAAACTATGTATAAGGTTCATAAACACATATATATATATCATTTTTACATTAAAATTGAAAAAAGAAAAGAGAAAAACTCACCAAAATGAGGGAAAACTCATCGAGGCACCGCTGAAATTTCTTCAAAATCGTGTATCTGTTTTTTTTTTTCTGAAAGTTTTAGGTCAATGCCTGCTAGGCTCGAGGACGAAGATGGTTATATTGTTAACGGGCCAATTGCGTCAGTGGCCCACTGATGCAAATGGTCCCGTTAACAGCATGGCACTGATCACTACAAAAAAGGAGACTTTTGCCGGCGCAAATTTGCGTCAGTAAAAGTATGGTTTTGCGCCGGCAAAGAATCGTGTCGTATCTCCGTCGCTAATTTCACTTTTTCCGACACAAATATAATGCGCCGGCAATGGCCTTTTTTGGCAACGAAAAATTACGCCGGTGAAAATATGGATGCGCCAGTAAAAAAATCTGTTACGATATTGTGGAAAACAATTTTAGCGGCGCAATAATGTGCCGGCAATAGTTTAATTTTTTAGTGGTGTATTTTTGCGCCGGTAAAAGTGTATATGTGAAGGTAAGATTGAAACTTTTTGCCGACGTAATTTTGCGCCAATAAAAGTATTTTTAAAATAATAATTTTTATTAAATTATTAATATTATTTTCAATATATTAATATTAATTAATAATTTTCAATTTTAATATATTAATAATTATTTAATTTTTTAGTAATATTATTTAATTAGAAATAAAATTAAAATTAAAATTTTATAAATAAATAAATAAAAAATTACAACTATTAATATTTATTGTCTCCACCAAACATGAAAATATAAAAGTAATTTAGTAAATTAAATGTCTCATAAATTAAATTTTAAATAAATAGAAAAAAAGTTCTACAAATGAGTACTGGCCGCCTCATCATTCCCGCCCCCGTTAGCATCATCGTCCTCATCCGAATCCTGGTCTGGTAAGTCAACAGTAAAACCAGGAGTCAATTGACCAACCTGCTTCAACAAAGCACTGAGCAGGAGATCTTGACGCCATTGACGACTCTCAAGTTTAGTCGTATGCTTCTTTAGGTTCTGATTTTCTAGCATAATGTCCTGATTTTGCTGCAAAATGGTGTCCACTTCAGGTGGCAATTGCCCGGACATTTGAGAAGTTGACGAAGATGCTGCCCTCTTTGCGCCAATTGCCTTCAACCTAGGCAACCCCCCAAACCCTTTCTTATAACGCGAGCGGGGTCCAAGGACATCTGTGACAATATCCATATCAGGCGGGAAATGACCGTCGACATTATCGCCGACACAAGAAGCAGCAGATGATGCAGGGGCCGTACTCTGCGATGCTCGATGTTCGGTCATCTCATTCTGCACAATAAAAAGCACGTATTTCGAATTCCATTATAACATTATTTGAAAACCTAACTTATAAAATTTTAATATAACAACATATAAAATATAACTTTATTATCTATCTGCCAACATCCTATCATTAATGACTGCAGACCAGTGATTGAAAAAGAATGTAATTAATTTTGTTCCCGTATCAGGGAGCAAGTGGGCTAAAGTAAATTTGGTCATGAAAATCCATATCTGAATGACAGTCATGAAGATGTTGTTGATATATACAGTAAGTGCAGTTAATTCCATTAATGGGGAATTTACGTCTCCAAACATATATATCAACTACATTTGCATGTCTCTCATTCAGATATGGATTTTCATGACCAAATTTACTTTAGCCCGCAAGCTCCCTGATACGGGGACAACATTAGTTACATTCTTTTTTTATCTTAGTCCACAATCATTAATCATAAAAATATTGGCACATAGATTATAAAGATTTCATTGTTAAAATTTTAATTAATAATTAATAAATAATTACTAATTGACAACAACCAATTAATAATTAATATTTATTAATTATTTACTAAACTTTTTTAAAGTTAAATGATCATAAATTAGTTAAGGTTATGCAACTTACATGTTTTGTCGCCGCTGCATCACTAATCCACTTATCCTTCTTCTTGTGCAGGTGCTCGAATGTGTCGATCATGCTCGGGAGCTGGGCAGTAGATGGGTCCATCTAAAAAAGCAAATTATTTAAACATTGTGACATTTATAATATTTTCGTAAATGTAAGGATATAAGTTATTATAATTTACGTGATCATAAACATGGGCAACGATGGATTTGGAACCGTGTCCTCCTGGTATGGTCATTTTAGCTCGAGCTTCTTTATTTTTCTTCGATATACGCTTCAAAAAGAAAACAGTACTCATTAATCTAAATTGTAATTTTATAATTAAAAATTAATGTAAAATGTACGGCATACTTGGTGAGAATCAGAAGCCCAAAAATCACACAGAATTGCCCAATCAGAAGAAGTGATCGACACAAAAGGTTTTGACTTCGCTCTCTCATTGTCCACCTCTCCTCCAACATCTACCCAGTGTTTCTTCATCGTGTGGCACCAATCAGTCAGATGTTTTTGCATTTGTCTTACCATGGCATCGTTGATTACTGGATTGTCTTCTAGATAAATGAATTTTTCCTAAAATCACAATTAAAATTGGAATTTGTTAAAATATTATGAAGATAGACAAAATATTTAATAATGAGTTATTAAAGGTTTAAAGAATGCTTACAGATAGTCTCTTTCGAATAACTTCGATATCAGCTGGTTTTACTTGTTCCCAAGCTAGTGTAGTTGGGGGTACGATGCTACGCAAATAACGAGCCATGGAATTGTTGAACCACTTGCCGTACTTTTGAATAGCTTTTCCAGTTTCTTTATCAAACTCTACTTTCACATGAGTAACTTTTTTTATGGCCAGCTCCTTCTCGATATTGGCACCGTAATAAGCTCCCCTGCCTCTCTTGGAGCCACCACCAGTGTCATTACTTGTTTCGGCCATTCTACATTAAAATATTCATTAATTAACTAATTCAAATTATGTATGTCTGTTGTTTTTTGTTATAAAATTAACATTTATTCATTATGGTATTTCCAAACCTACCCTATTCCGACCTAGTGGATCCCTTGGAGATAGTAAGGATTCATGTACTTCTCCTCAATTTTTTAAAATGTTTCTCAAACATTTTTAAAAAATGAGGAGCAGTACATGAATACATTGTCTATCCCCAAGGCATCCACTAGGTGCATCACTATTATTTTTTGTTATTGAATTAACATTTTATTACTTATTGTCTTTCCCAACCTACCATATTCCGACCTAGTAGATCCCTTGGAGATAGTAAGCAGACATGTGCGACTACCCACTTTTTCAAAATATTTCATCAAACATTTTGAAAAAATGAGTAGCAGTACATGAATACATTGACTATCCCCAAAGCATCCACTATGTGCATCACTATTGTTTTTTGTTATTGAATTAATATTTTATTACTGATTGTCTTTCCCAACCTACCCTATTCCGACCTAATAGATCCCTTGGAGATAGTAAGTAGACATGTGCGACTACCCATTTTTTCAACATATTTCATCAAATATATTGAAAAAATGAGTACCAGTACATGAATACATTGACTATCCCCAAAGCATCCAATAGGTGCGTGTGTACCTATATCTGATACTATCATTAATTAATGATAATAAATAAAGTTTTCATTGAATTAAATAAAAAGTTACATACACTTGTTTAAATTACATATCACTGTCCTCATCATCACTAACTACAACATCATTACGAACATCACTATCACTATCACTATCAACTAGAACATGATCGTCATCCTCATCGTCTTCATACTCGGCCAACGTGTCGTCTTCAAATTCAACTTCATCATCGACAACAAATTCATCTGAACCTTCGCCAACAAAATCATCAACGTTGTGCACTTCAGTAGCATTGACATCAACCCGATCATACTGAAGATTATCAAAAATTGGAAGTTCTACCCACAACTGAAATGAAGAAGAATTAACTTCTTGCAATATTGGTATATCATTTGTGGTCTCAGTATCATCAACATCGGAATTTGAGAAATCCCATACATTCCTTGGAATGTATTCATTAACGAGCCTCCAATCATCCCCATTTTTCACATCTCGAAGATAATACACCAACTTCGCTTGAGATGCGAGAACGAAAGGATCATCTTTATAACATTCTTCTTTCACATATACGCTCGTAAAATTGGATTCCACTTTAATTCTACTTGTATTGAACCATCTACACTTGAATAGGACAACACTGTAACCCATCAAGTAGGACAATTCAATTACTTCTTCCAAAACTCCATAGTAGTTCACTCCTTCCTCACTTGGCACCATTACACCGCAATTTTGTGTTTTAAGCTTCATATCACGACCACGAGTCACAAATTTCACACCATTCACTATCATCCCTGGATATGAATACACGGTGCCGCTTGATTTGTTTGCGAGAGCATACAATTCATTATTTACTTCAGTAGGTGTTGACTCATGCAAACCGTTCACCTATCAACATTAACATTGAAAGTTAGTTTTGGATTGACTAAGTGGGGTTTCAGAAAAGAATTGACTAATATACATACTCTTTCTTTGAACCACTGAGGAAAATCAGTTTCTTGTTGAACTTCAAGATTCGAGCCCCCCGTCTTCTTAATTCATCCATATGCTCACTACAAATGAACAAAAAAACTATGATTTTGGCATTTACTCGGTATATAAACCAAACATAATTATTGAAAAAATACTAGAAAACACACCTAAGGTACTCCTTAATTTCGGCACAATTGTTCAAGATATACCACTCAGCCTTTTGCTTTAACTGCGGATTGAGGAGCATACTTGATTTCTTACCAAATGGACGACCAACAGCCTTATAAATAGAATATTCCCGATTTGGTTGGGATTCAACGCGATCGTCATTCCTCTCAGGTCGATTGAATCGAGTCTCAACCCCCCACAGGTACATTGACCAAAAGGTTAAAGCCTCGTTCTCCACGTAAGCTTCTGCGATTGAACCTTTTGGACGTGCACGATTTCTTACATACTGTTTATAAACTCCCATCGAATGTTCAATGGGATACATCCACCTAAAGTGCACGGAACCGCCAAGAATTGCCTCTTTCGGAAGGTGCAAAACCAAATGCACCATAATGTCGAAAAATGCTGGAGGAAATATCATTTCCAACTTGCATAAAATGGTGATAATGTCTGTCTCCATCTTCTCAGGGTCTTTCACATTCAAAGTCCGTGCACAAAGTTTTTTGAAAAAACCGCACAACTCAATAATTGGCATCCGAACTTCCGGAACCAAAAACGACCTAATTGCGGCGGGCAACAACTGCTGAAACAACACGTGGCAATCGTGTGATTTCAACCCAGTTATCTTGCCATCATTGACATTGACATTCTTCGAAAGGTTTGCAGCAAAACCGTCCGGGAATTCAACTGACTTCACAAATTCACAGAAAACTCGACGCTCCGGGACACTGAGGGTGTAACTGGCGTGCGGTTTCTTCCACTTGTTTCCCTCTTTGCGGAGGTGGAGTTTTTCCCTAATTTTCATGTCTGCTAGATCAAGTCTTGCCTTGTCAGTTTCTTTAGATTTTCCCTCTAAGTTCAACAAAGTTCCCAAGACACTGTCGCAAACATTCTTCTCAATGTGCATTACGTCCAAATTATGCCTCAACAATAACTCCTTCCAATAATCAAGCTCGAAAAATATGCTCTTCTTCGACCAATTAAGTTCAATCGGATCCCTTTTGCGTTTCACACCACCAAATTCTTTGTGTTTCCCAGGATGTCTAATCAGCAAATTCTCTAATTGCTTCAACACATCATCACCGGAGTAATGTTTCGGTGGTGGCCTGAGTTCCTTGTTACCGTCGAATAGTGCTCGTTTGCTCCTCCATTCATGATCCATATCAAGAAATCTCCTATGGCCAATGTATGCAATTTTACTTCTAATCCCTACAGAGGGAGTTTCTTCATTGCATGTGGGACACGCCTTGTACCCTTTTGTGCTCCACCCAGACATCATAGCATAAGCTGGGTAGTCATTAATGGTCCACAAGATTGCTGCACGCATATTGAACAAGGTACTATTGTATGCATCTCTTGTCTCGACACCATTCATCCATAACTCCTTCAACTCGTCAACCAAAGGTCTCATATAGACATCAATATCTTTTCCAGGTGAAGAAGGACCTGGAATAAGAATAGACAACATTAATGACTGTGGTTTCATGCACTTCCACGGCGGCAAGTTGTATGGGACAAGTATCACAGGCCACATGCTGTAAGAGTTGCTCATGTTCCCAAAAGGATTGAAACCATCTGTAGCCAACCCAAGCCTAACATTTCGAGGTTCGGTTGCGAAAGATGGGTACAACTCATCAAGGTGCTTCCATGCCTTACTGTCAGCGGGGTGCCTCATCACACCATCTTCCCTTGGCCTTTTAGAATAGTGCCATCTCATATCCTCTGCAGTATATCTGGAACTGTACAGCCTTTTCAATCTCGGCGTCAACGGAAAGTACCGCATGACCTTATGGGCCACTTTCTTCCCGTTCCCACGATTATCTTGCCAGCGACACTCACCACAAACCGGACAGAATTCCAAATTCGCATTCTCCTTCCAAAACAGTGCACAGTCATGCTTGCAAGCATCGATGGACTCATATCCCAATCCAATACTCCGCAACTTTGCCTTCGCCTCATAGTTAGACTTAGGTAAAATTGTTCCGTCAAGCATATCGTCGACTAACAATTCCAGCAAACCATCAAAGTAATGATTGCTGCACTTGTTAATTACTTTGAGATGCATCAGCTTCACCAAGAAGTTCAACGCGGAATACTTTCGGCAACCCGGGTACAGTTCACTTGACATCTCCTTAAATAAATTGTCATACTTGTCGCGATGTTGAGGATCATCTTGGGGAGGATCATTATAGTTTCCAGTGGGAACGTCATCTTCAGCGTAAACATCCTCCAGGATATCCGCTATCTCATCTCTATCATGATCTCGTACCACAGCTGGTGGCGACGGCAGCGCCTCTCCACGGTAATGCCACACTTTGTAGGACTGTACGATGCCATTGTTGAATAAATGCATCGAAATTGCATTTATAGGCTGGAACTTAACATTCCCACATTTCTTGCACGGACAGCGAACCAAACCCCGATCGTTCAACTGATTTTTGGCGATATCGAAGAACTCCTTAACACCATTTCTATACTCCAGAGACCAACGATTCCTCGCACTCATCCAGCTCCTGTCGCTCGCCATCTTTAAGCTAAATAATTAAGAAAATATTAATAATTGTCTTAAAATGAGGGAAATGATAGTCAAAGTATTTCATGACTGTTTGTCTCCCTAATTATCACTAACTGATAATAATATCCTATCTCTGGCAAAAATAATTATTTATAGAGATATTTCCGGCTAAATTACTCAAACTTACAACTTACTAACACTTAAATGACACGTGACACCACATGATTGGTACACATTATTATTATTATTTTAAATAATTTTTCATAAAAAAAATCATTTTTTATTTTTTATTTTTTTTAAAAAATCCAATTTATTGTTTTCCAATTTAAAGGTAACAAAAAATAAATTTTTTTTTCATTTTTTACAAAAAAAAAATCAAATTTGCTGCTTTTAATCAATTATATAGGATTAAGTAAAAAATATATTTAATCTTAAATTATTGCTTAGATTTTAAACAAAATTACTTAATCTTTAATTGAAAACAAGTAGACAAAATGATAAATAGGAAGATTTTAATAATAATAATAATAATAATAATAAATTAAAAAATTTGAGGATATTAACAATATAAAATGAAATTTAAAAAAAAAATGTATTTTTCATACTTAATCTTAAGTTGAAAATTTTTTTGAATTTTTTTTAAAAAAATGTAAATTTTATTTTTTTGTTAAATTAAAAAATATTTTAAGAATAATAACAAATTTTATCAATCATGTACTGCCACGTGTCCGTTGACTAGTCTACTTTAACATTTACTTATTTATTACTTTTAATTTAAAATTAATTTAATTATACATTAATCTCCATTTTGTAATTTTTTATTAAATTCTTTAATTTGTATTGGATTATTTACTTAATCAATAATAATTTTATTATATTTATATTTTATTAAATCATTTATATTTTTAACTTTTTCAATTACAAAACATCTAATATTAATGTTAAAATTAATTATTAATTATTATGATTGGTAATTTTATTTTATTTAAATTATAGTTAAAAATTATTTTTTTGATGAATTTTTAATTATACTTAAATTTTTATTTAATTAATTATTAAACTTTTATTAATTTTACTAACTCCAACAAAAATTGGGCAGCATAACGACTATATTTCAAACTATCCCAAAAATTGAAAAACCTACAAATTAAACACATATATAACCAGAATAGTCCCAGAGCAATATACAGAATATTCTTATAACATGCACAACATAAACCAAGATTAATAACATATATCAAATCTTTTTATATCAGTAACATCAAAACAATTTATTTAGTAAATATTTATAAACAAATAATATTTAATATAAAAAATATAATATATATTTTTTTAATATACATAATCTAATCTATTTTTTAATATACATATTAAGCATTAAAATTAAAAAAATATACATTCTCAAATCAAATTTTTTTTAATAAATACTAAAATTATATTTTCTTTTTCATTATTAATATCATTTTTTTAAAACTACACATTTATTTATTTTTTAAACAGAAAAATATAATTATAATAACAAATATCACACACATACATTTATATTAATCAATTTTCTAAAAAAATTTAACATTAAATAAACATATATACACACCCATTTACAGAAATACATAAACATATATCCATATACAAACATATATACAGATATATAAAAAAAAAGACAAATTTAAGTATATATATATTCGGATATAACTAATATATATAAATATATACATATATATATTCGGATATAACTAATATATATAAATATATACATATATATAAATTAATATATATATATATAATCAGATATAAATATATATATATAAACATATATAAATATATATATATAAACTAACCTTTGCACTTGTTTCACCAAGAGAGTTACAACACACCTGTTCATAGGGAGAGAATAACAAAAAAAAAAAAATACAATTACAAAACATAATATTGAGAAAAAAATCCAAAAATGTTAAAAAATTTCTCATTTTACTAACTTTGAGAGATGCTTCAATATATAACTTGAGCCACGGCGTGGGATTATGCGACACCGGTGGTCGGAGACTATCACAGAGGAGAGAGAGAGCTTTGCTTTAACAAACACAGAACTGAAATGGGGAAGAAGGAGGCTGCGGCTGTGATATATCGTTACGACTTTTGCCGGCGCGTTTCGTTGCGCCGGCAAAAGTGTTCACTAAACCCTACTGCAAAACGACATCGTTTTAGTTATTACGACTTTTGCCGGCGCATTTTTTGACTTTTGCCGGCGCAACGAAACGCACCGGCAAAAGTATACCCACCTACCTTCTTTGAAACGTGTGTAAATTTAAAAAACACGTTGACTTTTGCCGGCGCGTTAGGTGAAAGGCGCCGGCAAAAGTTTGTGGGTTTTTTCAAAATCCGATGGTACTTTTGCCGGCGCAAATCGTAGTGGCGCCGGCAAAAGTTATGCAATTTTTAAAACCCACTACATTTGCCGGCGCAACCCCTAAATGTGCCGGCAAAAGTCACCTGTCCCGGCGCAAATTTGCGCCGGTGAAAGTCGTTTTTGCCGGCGCAATTGCGAATTGCGCCGGCAAAGAGCTCCTTTTTTGTAGTGGATGTAAACGGTCCTGTTTAACGCCGTTAGCATACGTACTGACGCAAATGCCCCTGCATTTATGGCAGTGCTCAATTGCCACAAATGCTAATTCTTGGTCAACAGTGTCAGTCAACTGCATTGACTGACACAATTGCCATTTTTTGTAGTAGTGAATGGTCTTAAGCATACTAGTCACACTTCATATGAAATAATGAATCAACAACAATACATGTTCCCCAAAAGCGAAAGAGTAAAAGTTTGAAAGTTTGAACTTTAACTCTTTCGTCTTTGGTGAACATCTGGTGTTGTTGATTCATTTCATTGTAGCAAATTCACTAACACTTAATATGCAGCCTAGACATGTTGAGAGATCGACACCACTACACAGCATCAGTTTAAATTGAATATAGATGCTTCAATTTGCAGCAGTTTTTGGCGCTATTATTCGTAATTCTAAAGAGGATGTTATGACAGCATTCTCTTAAAAAAAATCACGGCTCTCACTCACCCATATGTTTTGGAAGCTCGAGCTTCCTTTGATAGTTGAATATGGGCATACGACATTAGGCTACCTTTTGCAAGTAATGGAAACAAATTGTTTATCTGTCGTCTAGGAGCCATACAATAACAAATGTTTTATTGATGAATTTCGTTTCTTGTTATCTACAACTAAAACTTTCTTATCTAATTTTCCTTTCATGTTTTGTTCTTATAATTCACAATAAAGTTGGTTGGATAGAGGATACTACGTGCCTTATGAGCTCTCCTATTATACTGGATTTTCTTTAATGAATAACAATGATGTTTTTTTTTTATATCTAAAGTATAATCTAACCAAAATATGATTCAAATATATTTGGAATGTACCATTTTATATTTTATTGTTTGTTTTGATTTTTTTTTGAAAAAAAAAACTTCAGAGAGTTTTGTTCCAATTTTAACAACTGGGTGATTTTTTTTTAATATAGAAAGTATAACCCAAATAAAACGTGATTCAAATATATAAAGAATGTAATATTTTAGTATTTTATTGTTTATTTTAGAAATACCTTATATGTTATTTTATTATAAAAAATATATTTACCAAAAACAGTAAAAATATATCCTTTTAAACCGATTTACTATATACAAATACTAAAATAATATTAATTAAACAATTGTTTCCAAAACAAAAATACTACAATATTATATTCTCAAATATATTAGATACTCATTTGCAACTTACTCAATTTACAAGTAAGAGAATAATCCATGAGACGTTTTTTTGTGAGAAGTACCAATGAAAGAAAAAAAAAACACAAAGCATCTAGGGGACATAAACATGTACAAGTACGCGCTTGTAGATAGATGGTGATAAATACAAGAACCACGTTATAGTGTTTATTAATTATTGCACAATCTGGCTGGGCTGGCTTGGCTCCTTCTTCCGCGTTATAAGATCTGACGCGTCGACGCTCCTACCTAAGGATGAGAGTGACTCTCCACTCCCAATAATTGATTGAGTCGGTCACATTCCTATTTTAGATTTTATCTTACTCCAACGCAACGGCTCTTTTTTGTCCTCAAAGCCAAACCCAAAGCCCTTCATTTCATTATTCATCACCAAACTCTTTGACTCCTTACCCAAAAACCCAATTGCGACCTTTTCATTTTTCACTTTCGTATCTCTCTTTCTCATTAATTTCCTTTGCTTTAACTCCCAAAGCGACCTATTCCAAATACCCATATCATTATATTACGCAATTGATTTGTTTTTATATACATATACACACTCATACACATTGGAGACACTCTTGTATTGCTACCTACTAATTGTTGTTTGAGCTTTTCTCTCCTCTTACCTTTTCCGGCAGTAATGGATTGCTTTGTGTTGCCAGTAACCATATTCAAAAGCAGGTGCATGGGATCCCGGCAGAGCTACCAACCTTTGGCCGACGAAACGTTTGGTGACCAAGAAAATCAAAATTCGGTGATTGTGGTGGTGGGAAAGGAAAAGAGGGAGTTTTTGGTGGACCCTTTTGTGTTAGAAGAAAACCCATTTCGAGTTTTGATCGATACGATGAATAAAGACAAGAACAAGAGAGTGCGGAATGATTTTTTTGATCTGAAGAAGAAGAAGAAGAGGAAGGTTGTTTTCGTGGATGTGGATTCGATTTTGTTCGAGCACATGTTGTGGCTTATGCATAATGATTGTTCTTCTTTGTTTAACCTCAATCTTAAGGAGATTATTGATTTTTATTCTCAAGATAATTAATCATATAGAATTAAGTTATATATATATATATATAACAGAAAAGTAATATTTCTCTGTTTTCTACTCATTTGGGTCTTTTGCAAGGATTTTTTTAATCTGTAAAGATTGTGTATGATAACTTTGTCAGAGTAAATGAGAACAATATAACAAATACATTATTACTAATATTTAGTTCAGAGTAAATGATAACGATATAACAAATGCATTATTACTAATATTTAGTTCTCAATTGTTAACAAACAGTTTTTGTTCTTAATTCCATCTTTTTTATTATATGTATTGATTGATACAAAAGTAGAACGTGTTATATTATTTAGCAATAATATCCAAAACAACATAAAAGAGGTTTTAGTTTAATTGTTTATTTGGAGAAGACAACCTTTTGATGCTCTTCTTGACTTGTAAGAGTTTTGCATGCAAACAATGCTTTAATTTAATTGGTCATTCTACTTTCCTTTAGGGAAAAGTTTGGTTCCTTCGGTCTGAGAAGGTCATCGATTACGGAGGACATGCTCAGCTAAACTATTTAATTTCGGAATATTCCATTTTTAAATGGAAAGTTTGGAGAAGATACAAGTTTATTATGGAATCTTCTTCTGATAAACGATACAACATCAACTGCATTACACCAAAATATTTCTCAGGAAATGATGTGTTTGTTTTTCTTTCAAAATAATAAAATTATTCAAAAGGAAATTCTTTTATAATGTTAAGCAACAATTTGTTTTAGTACAAAATTCGTACTTGACAAATGGTGACATGAATTTGGAATTGGTTTGGGTCAGGAGTTTGAGAGCCATTACGTGGATCAAGGCTAAACCTAAAACTCCCTGTTAGCAAGTTTATTTTATGTTCCTCTATCATTAATTTCAGAGTTTTTAATTTTGCTTCTAATAATGTAGCTCTAAGTTTGCTTTAAAATGTACATTGTGTGTGGTGTGAGGACACTTTTCCGGGTATTTATTGGGGAATTTACTAATTTAGTGCAATGTCTTGGATAGCCAAAACTATAATACTGTGTGTTTATAAAGGTGCAAGACTTGCTAATCAAGTCATTGAGTTAGAAACGTGTTACTGGAACTATAATTGAACTAGGGTTAAAAGATTTTGGTTACAAAAGTTACATTTCATATAATTAAACATTTTGTACATGGGATCCCAAAAGAAATAGAGTTTAAAAGACAGTTTACAAAAATTCCAGGTTATGAACATGTACTGGCCACTCTAAGGGAAAAACAGACATTTAGGCTTCTCTCGTCCTGTATCACTCCTCGGTCGTGGTGACCGATCAATTGACCATGTACATTCAGCCTCAAAGCTCTCCAACTCAGGACTGGTCTACCTTGCCTTTGCCTTTACCTGCACCACGTAGCACCTGTGAGCCGAGGCACAGCAAGAAAACCATAATACAGAATATAAGCAATAAGCGACAGTGAGTTATATAACAAGTCATACAGCTCACATAAACAGTGATATCAATCCACAAACCAATATTCAGTTATTCGGATAACACGCTTGTCACATTCATCAATTAAACAACATTAAACATATCACATCAAAATACAGGGTCAGCAACCTTAGGCCGCACCCTCTGATTATCCCACTGACTCTGGCTCGCTTAGGCCGAGCTCAGTGATTATATACTTAACCTCAGTTACCAGTGGCTGAGCCGCGCCCTGTACGCAAATATTGATTCTGGCACTCTTAGGTCGTTTATCACATGTCCCATGGCATAATACCATCTCATGACATCACATATGAATATAGGGCACTCTTAGTTCAAACACAAACACATAACTGGGTGCAGTTTCTTACCTTCGATTCCGATAGCTTTGACTAGTGAAATCGACCTTCAAGCACGATCCCATCCAAGCCCTAACGTACACCTAGTCACAGTCATAGATTAGAACCATCACTAAAATTTAATTCAGTAACCTAACCTTGTGACCAATCCCGAGCCCTCGGGAAGCCCTAATTCCACCAAACGGGGTGGTGGAATCAAACCCCGAGCCTCCGGGCAAAAACCCTAAGAAATTACCCAAAACTCCACTTATGAAGGCAGGGTAACGCTACAGCACCACAAAGTGGGCGCTACAGAACTACAAGCAGAGCCAAAAGCCCCCCTGTAACGCCCTACCACCTTAGAGCCGTTACTAAGTGAGTTTAAAATGTGCAATTAACTTGCTAAACGAGGTTTTTAGAACAAAAGTGTGACTAAGCAATCGCTAAGGCTGTAATCTTTGAAAATACTCTAATTCATTGAAAATCTCAAGTGTCTAACATTTGGGATCCCAAAATACAGTTTATAAAATATTTACAACTCAAAAATGGGTTTACAGATAATTAACTATCAAAATTCACAGTTTAATACAGCCATTTCTCAAAATGCCCCCAACCAAAGCAGTTGGGCAGGCCAAACATGTACGCGCCGCTTCATGCTCTCCGTACTCATGGCTGGTTGAGTTTTTCTTTGCCCTTACCTGCAACACAGAGCACCCGTGAGCCGAAGCCCAGCAAGAAAACTCATACAACACATAACATATGCATATTATATAATCAACATATAAGATAATCCACAGATAAAACAGATAGCCCATTAGACTAAACAGATACGGCCATGGCGTGCCTAAGGATATTCCATGTATCCATTGGGGTCTCACCCTAACAATAAGCACTCCATGTGCTAAGTGTTATTCCTGGCCCCGCTGCCGTTCTCGGCTCCTTGCCGTTCCCGGCTCCTTTGCTGGTCATTCTACTATAATCACATATAGCATAACTTAAACAACAATCAAGCATATAATAATTCAATCAAGGCTACACCCTAACATGTAATATAATTTAGGGCCACGCCCTGCAACAACACTATGGGCCCATGCCCTGCTCTACGGGTACTACAGTTTTCTTACTTGTATCCTGAGCTTCTCAATGCACCAAAGTCATGAGCACGGTCCTCTATCCCGAGCCTCTCTGAAAACCTAGTCACAACACATTTAAAACACTCTTTAATGCTAACCAATCCAAAACCACTTCTCGGGAACAATCCCATACTCTCAGGACCTCCAATTTCCCAAAACAACACAACGGAAACATCCCCCGAGCCCCTGGGACAAATGCCCAAAAATGCAAAATTTCCCTGTCCTGAAAATAGCCTAGCGCCGCGGCACCACCCTTTGAGGGCCACGACACCCACAAAGTTCCCTAGCTCGTGATGCAGCCTTGTGCCACGGCACCAAAGAACAGGGCCGCGGCGCCCCTTCGCGAACCCAGAATTATGGGTTTTCCCCGAGCCAAAACACCTCCAATTCCACCCAAACACAAACCTAAACCCGAAAATCAATTTAAAACCCCAAATGAACCATCTAACAACCTATAAACACTAAAAACAAGGTCAAACACACAATCACACCCATAATCCACACTTTGGTTTCAAATTTCAGAAACTTAAACCATAGCTTTTAAAACTTAAACCAAGGCTTGAAAGTTGTAAACCATGCTTCCAAATTCTTAAACCACATCAGATACGAAAATTCAAAGATGCTTAGAACTCTTACCTCAATCAATAATTCAGCTTTGAACTCTCTCCAATTCCAGCTTCAAGTCAATCCCTCTTGATTACCAAGCTGAATTCCCATGCAAACCAGCCACAATTCTCTTTCAATTTTCATGCTCACTTTCTAAAAATCATGCTTAAAACTTGAGCAAAACAGGGGATAAATTCTTACCTATGAATAAACCTTGGCCTGAGTTTGATTTTACACCCTTAAGCTCTTCACTAGCCTTAAAGAACTCAACTCACTTCCTCTTCCACTTTGCCTTCTAGGTTCTTAGGTTTCTTTGTCCTTCTTAGTTCCTCTAGCCATCCAAAGCTTAACTTCAGTCACACTTAGCATAAAGTATCGTGAATGTTCATTTCCCTCAGCTGAAGGTTTCTATATCCAACTGTTATCCCAAAAATTTGAAAAGAATGACGTGGCAGTAAAATTGACACATGGCATGAGTTAGTGGGGTGATCTGGCTTAGTAATGGTCCAATACATCAGTTAAGGAATTGGACAGATAGTCAAGCCAAATACGCCCGACCGAAGAGAATATTTGGTCTAAGGGTTGCTTAGCTCGGACCTTAGTTTATGGACCCTAATAATTGATTTGAAGCCTAGACCAAGAAATTGAAGGGAAGGTTTCGATTTTGGTTCAAAGGATAAAAGCATTAGGTCCGATCGGACCTAAGCTTAGGAGACCTCTTGTTAAGTTTGGCTCGAATGTGTTCCAAGAGAATGACCAAGGCTCAAGTTTTACTCAAGGGGAAAGCCACATAATGGCCGATCGGGTATGATGTGGAAGAGGTACACTTGGGCTTGAATGAGGTGAGGAGGAGATGTTGGAGTCCGATCGGGCTTTGGTTGGAAAGGAGAGGCTCGGACCATTTTGGTCCGAGGAGAAGGGGACTATGTCCAATCGGACATACTCATAGAAGAGGTACCTTGGACCATTTTGGTCCAAGGAGGTGATATGTAAAAGGAGGCTCGAACCACCTTGGTCAAAGGAGAAAGGTCCAAGGTCCGATCGGACCTTGGTTGAACAAAGGAGGCTCGGACCATTTTGGTTCGAGGAAAGGAGCATTGTGCCCGATCGGAGGTACCCATAGGAGAGGTACCTTGGGTCATTTGGGTCCAAGGAGATGGTATGTAAAAGAAGGCTCGGACCCTTCTGGTCCGAGGAGAAGAGTCCAAGGTCCGATCAGACCTTGGTTGAACGAAGAAAGGCTCGGACCATGTTCGTCTGAGGAGAAGAAAGTTGTGTCCGATCGGACATGATGCTTATGGGGTGCTTTGGACCATTTTGGTCCGAGGAGATGCTAAGAAGACATGGCTCGGACCACCTTGGTCCGAGGAGGAGAGTGCAAGGCTCGATCGGACCTTGACTGAAGGAGCCAAAGAAGGTGGTTTGAACCACCTTAAGCCAAGGAGAGAACCATTGTGTCCGATCGGGCACAATGAGGGGGGATGCCTCGAATTTGCCCAAAGTAAGAAGCAAAGTAAGTACCCTCGGACGACCTTGGTCCGAGGAGAGCCATGCACATACCACCTTTGACCTACAAAAAGCTTGAAGAGTAGTCAACATGCATGAGAGACTACGTCAAACTGCCCAAAACTACTTCAGTGAGAATTGGTCTGAGCGTTCGGGAATCTCTCAATCCTCACTCGAATTTAGGGATCAGTTGTATTTTAAACATTTATTTTGTAATATAAATATTAGGTAAATAATGAAATATCCCGATCTAAAGGGGATATCAGTTGAGAATCCCAGGTCTATAAATAGAGAGTTGGGAGGATCATAAAAGGACTTTTTTGGAAAAATCAAGAGTTAACTTGTGTTCTAGAGAGAGAAAGTGTTTTCCCTGAGAGAACCCCTTTTTGTATTCTGCAATATTTTACACTGAAGAAACTCAGTTGACACGGTTCATCTGATCTTGAGTGTGAATACAGTAATAAAATCTCTAAGTGGATTAGGCTATTACCGATCATCGGGGCTGAACCACTATAAAATCTCGTGTTATTTACTTTCATCGATAAAAACTATCTGTTGTCGTTTATAATTCTCTTGAAGGCTTGTCGTAGTTGACGTTCTTACGTCGTTGGCTAAATTCACAGTCAACATTTTGGTGCTTTCATTGAGAGCTTGAAGAGAAGACAGACAGTCCCTAAAGCGATATGGCGCCTAAGAACACCACCGCGACCTCCAAGAGGGCAAGCACCTCCAGGGAGCTTGCAAGATCGGAAGGCCCCATCGTTCAAGATCGTGAGAATGAGCCCAGGGTCGTGCTTGAGGATGTAGCTCCTGAAGTTGAGGAGCTCCAGGAGACCATGAGCGCGTTCAAGGAGGAGTTGGCCCAGTTTAATGCTAGGCAGGAGGCCTTTGCTGAGGAAATGGCCAAGCAGAGACGAGAGATGGACGCTAGGAGTGAGGAGATCCGTCGACAGCAAGAGGAGGCCGACAGGCGACATCGCGAAGCTGCACTTGCTCTGGAGGCAGCTACGCAATTAACCCGAGCCAACGCTCAAGCTGTGCCTGGGGTGACACCCACCCCAGAGGCAAGGACCACAGAGGCTGGTCATAAGAAAAATGATAGGCCAGGTAGGAATGTTGGTAACCCACCTGGTCATGAGGAAGAGGGAGTACGATCGCGCATTGCCTCTACCCAAAGGGGGAATTCTAAGACCCCCTCAAGGAGCCATAGATCAGAGACTTCCAGGTCAGGGAGTCATAAGTCTGGCAGTAAGAAAACACCTTCTGAGCAGGGGCACAACAAAGCTCCTCGTGGCAAGGAGACTTCTCACTTCAAAGATGGACATGGGCGTGATGAAGCTAACAGTTACCACACCAACCAGTCGAAGGAGAAGAATAATAACCGACGAGGAGGAGAGAATCAACCAGCTCAAACGGGGAAGCCACCACGGCATCCGAACCAGCGTAATGGCAAAGAGCACGTTCCACCTAGTAGACCTTCCGAGAAGACTCGGAGTACGGTGTTCGACCGGTTGGGAAAGAGCACTGCTCAGAAGGACCTAAGGGACGTCATTGATGACAGAAGGAGGACCGTTCCGGTCGAAGGGTAGGAGCCAACCCATCCTACCAGTCGAGTAGAAATACTCGATGTTGATACGCCGGATAGGAGTGCCCGACCAAACGGTCCCGAGAGTGCGTCCCCAGCAGTAGCCCCAGGCATCCAAGCCCAGCTTGATGCTTTAACGACGGCAATCCAAAGTTTGTCAAAACAACCAGTTATAGATCCGGTAGACCGCAGAAGTGGTAGCCCTTTTTGTGCTAGAATAAGAGCAGCCCAACCACCCAGGAAATACAAAGCACTGGTATTGCCAGTTTATACAGAAAAGGCAGACCCGGTGAGACACGTTGGAAAGTTTGAAGATCAGATGGAGCTGCTTGGGGTGAGTGATGAATACCGTTGTAGAGTCTTCCCCACCACCTTGTCAGACACTGCCCAGGAGTGGTACTGGAAGTTCAAACCCGACTCCATCACCTCTTGGGAGAGCTTTAGGAAGGAGTTCTGCAGGCAGTTCAGCACTGCCCGAACCCCTCCTGTTTATGCCAACCACTTGGTGGACATTAGGCAAGGCAAAGATGAGTCTCTCAAGAACTACATTCAAAGGTTTATGAGAGAAGCCAATCGGGCTACCGCAGTTGGAGATGAAGGGAAGATGGTTGCAATCTCCTCGGGTATTATTTATCGAAGTCCTTTGTGGGACAGCATCCACCGCCATCCAATTTCAACTTTACAGCAGTTTTTGGACCGGGCAGATAAGTACATGAAGTTGGACGATGCCATTGAAAAAGGAGAGAACGGGTTAAACAACCCAAGTGGATCAGATGATACTCCAAAGGATAGCGGAAATGATCAAGGCGGTAGTAAGAAACGTGGGAATAACGGGTCTGACCGCCGCAGTGAGAAAAAAGCTAAGTCTGGATCGAATGACAAACCAACGAAGTATGAACCTCGATTCACCAACTAAACTACTCTTTCGGCAACCCGAGCGGAGATCTATCTAGCCAGCCATCAGGAGGTCCCTTACCGGAGACCCCCACCAATCAAGAAGGAAATGAGTAAGAGGGATAAAAACAAGTTCTGTCGTTTCCATGGAGACTATGGTCACGACATGAATGAGTGTAATCACCTTAAAGATGAGATAGAATTTCTCCTCCGGTCGGGGAAACTAAAAAAGTATAAGGCAGAGAAGACCCAGGGAGAGGGAAGCAGCAATAATCCTGGGTTCAAGCGGCAACGGTCCCCACCTTTGCAACCTGAACCTGTGGACTTCACACTAGATACAATATGTGGAGGACCACATCTTGCTGGAGATAGCAACAAGGCGAGGGAGAGGTATGCTCGCACCCTTCGTCATGAGTTGGGGGCGGCATCCACTTCCGAGGTTATGACGGTGGAGGAGAGACCATCAAAGAACCCAAGGTATGAAAGTGAGTCCCTCACTTTCACCGAAGAAGATGCTAAACACGTGAGGTATCCTCACAATGACCCTCTTGTTGTGACAGTTCAAATAGCTAATATGAAGGTGAAAAGATGTTTGGTTGATACGGGAAACTCCGTAAACATTATTTATAAGTCCTCTTTCGAAAAAATGAAGCTATCCATCAATGACTTGAAGCCATGTTCTCACGTCATTTATGGGTTTACTAGAGAGGGACTGTCACCAGCTGGGACAATAAAGTTACCAGTCACCACGGGGGAAGCCCCCAAGCATGAAACCGTGATGACTGAGTTTTTGATTGTTGACTGCCCGTCTGCCTACAATGTGGTTATTGGTCGACCACTACTCACCAACTTGCATGCAGTAGTTTCAATTTGGCACCTCTCTATGAAGTTCCCGACCAGCGCTGGCATAGCCTGCGTCCAAGGAGACCAAAGGGAAGCTAGAGAGTGTTATAATGCCTCCATAGCTAAAGCAAAGAAAGGTGCCAAGGAGAACAACGTGATTGTATGCGATGAAAGAGAGGAGGTGGATGAGATGGATGTAGACCATAATCTTGTAGTAGTGAACGATGAAGAAGTGTTGGAGGAGTGTGGCCAGGAGAGCACTCCTAGTTTGAAAGAGCAGAAGACCCCATCAGGTGATGAAGTCACCAAATAGGGCATTGCCCAAAGCGAGGGAAGAGATATTGATCCTCGCTTTGGGGATTATGAGAGTGATGTGGGACCGTCCGAGGAGTTAGAGGAGGTCCCTATAGATGAGAATGACCCAACAAGAGGGGTCAAAATTGGAAAGAAGTTGAAAGCTGAAGTAAGAGTACAGCTGATAGAGTTTTTGCGAAGGAATCAAGATGTCTTCGCCTGGTCTCACAAGGATATGGTGGGTATCTCACCAATTGTGATTAGCCACGTGCTCAACGTGGATGAAAGATATCCAGCGGTACAGCAGAAGAGGAGGTTGCTTGACAAGGATCGAGCAAAGGCTCTTAAGGAGGAGGTAGAGCGATTGAAGGAGAACGGGTTTATTAGAGAGGCATACTACCCAGCTTGGGTTTCAAACCCAGTCTTGGTGCCTAAACCCAATGGGAAGTGGAGGACTTGTGTAGATTTTACTGATCTAAACAAAGCATGCCCGAAGGATTGTTTTCCTTTACCGAGAATAGACCAGTTGGTGGATGCAACCTCTGGTCACGAGACCTTGTCCTTCATGGACGCATATTCGGGATACAACCAAATCAGCATGCATCCTCCTGATGAAGAGCATACCAGCTTCCGAACGGATATAGGGCTGTAATGCTATAGAGTGATGCCCTTCGGATTAAAGAATGCAGGAGCTACCTACCAGCGCTTGGTAAATGGTATGTTTCGTGACTTAATCGGCAAGAGCATGGAGGTATACGTAGATGATATGCTGGTGAAGTCGAAGGAAGCTGGGGGGCACATGGGAGACTTAGAGGAGTGCTTTGCAATCTTAAGAAGGTATAACATGAAGTTAAACCCCCTTAAGTGTTCATTTGGAGTAGGTTCCGGGAAATTCCTTGGGTTTATTGTTAACTCCCGAGGGATAGAGGCAAACCCTGAGAAGATCAAAGCTCTCATGGAAATGAAGTCTCCCACAAGAATAAAGGATGTGCAAAGCTTGACTGGGCAGATTGCGGCTCTAAGCAGGTTTGTCTCAAAATCAACAGACAAGTGCGTCCCGTTTTTTAACCTGCTTAAAGGAGGCAAGAAGTTCGAGTGGACCGCAGAGTGTGAACAAGCTTTCCAGGCGATAAAGGAGCATTTGGCTCAACCTCCTGTTCTTTCTAAGCCAGTTGATGGAGAGGACCTATTTATGTATCTAGCAGTCACGGAACACGCTGTTAGTGCTGCCTTAGTACGTGAGCAGGATAAGGTGCAGCACCCAGTGTATTACGTTAGCAAGCGTTTGGTAGGAGTGGAGTCCCGATACCCCATGATTGAGAAGCTGGCTTACTGCTCGGTACTTGCGTCACGAAAGTTGAGGCCGTATTTCCAAGCACACCCCATCAAGGTCCTCACTGACCAGCCTCTTCGCCAAGTTTTACAAAAGCCAGAGTCGTCTGGTCGGCTACTTAAATGGGCGGTCGAGCTAGGCCAGTTTGAAATCAAGTACCAACCAAGGACTGCTATTAAAGGTCAAGCCTTGGCAGATTTCATAGCTGAGTGTACCGGAATCGTTGAAGTCCCTGACCAGCAGGAGAGTGTTACTGGGTTAAAAGAAGAACTTCCTGCTTGGCAACTTTTCGTTGATGGATCGTCGAACGAGCACCATTCAGGAGCTGGGATTATACTAGTCACACCAGAGAAGCACCGAATTCATTGTGCACTAAGATTCGGATTTAATGCTTCTAATAACGAAGCGGAGTATGAGGCCCTCTTGGCAGGCTTGCGACTGGCTAGAGATGTATGTGCCCGGTCGGTGGAGATAAACAGTGATTCCCAATTGGTGGTTTATCAAGTATTAGGGGAGTACCAGGCAAGGGGCCTACGCATGGTGGCATACTTAAACAAAACCAAAGATTTGCTAGCCCAGTTCGAGGAGTATACCATCAAATTAGTACCAAGGGAGTAGAATTCCAATGCCAATGCTCTAGCAAAGCTTGCAAGTGCGAAAGATGCCGAAACACTGAATATAGTTCCAGTAGAGTACTTGGCGGAGCCAAGCATTGATAGACAAGAGGCCATGCCAATTACGATAGTCGACACCTGGATGACTCCCATCATTGCTTACCTTGAGCAAGGGACACTCCCAGATGGTCGTAATGAAGCAAGGAAAGTTATGAGGCAAGCTGCTAGATACACCATGGTGGATGGAGTGTTATATAGGAGAGGATACTCCTTACCTCTACTCAGGTGCATAACTCCCGACCAGTCAAAGAACTTATTAGCCGAGGTGCATGAGGGTTTTTGTGGAGATCATGCTGGGGGGCAGAGTCTATCTAAAAAGATCTTAAGGCAAGGATTTTTCTGGCCTACTATGAACGAGGACTCTATGGAATATGTGAAAAGGTGTGACAAATGCCAAAGATTTTCTAAAGTACCCAGAGCACCCCCAAATCTTTTGAAGCAAATGCAAAGTCCGTGGCCTTTTGCAGTGTGGGGCATTGATCTGATCGGGAAGTTACCCAAAGGAAAAGGAGGAGTGCAGTTCGCAGTGGTCGCGGTAGATTATTTTACTAAATGGACTGAGGCCGAGCCATTAGCCACGATCACATCGAAGAAAGTGTTGGATTTTTTTGTTAAAAACATAATATGTCGCTATGGTCTGCCTAAGAAGATAGTGTCTGGCAATGGCACCCAGTTTGACAGCGACATATTTACCGATTTTTGCACTCGGCATGGCATCACCAAAAGTTTCTCCTCGGTTGCCCATCCTCAAGCCAATGGGCAGGTCAAAGCGGTGAACAAAACATTGAAGGACACTTTAAAGAAATGCCTGGAGCAAGCTAAGGGTGCTTGGGCAGATGAGTTACCAGAGGTCCTTTGGTCATATAGGACTACCGCTCGGACGACAACTGGCCATACCCCATTCTCTTTAGCATATGGGTATGAAGCCATGTTACCTGTGGAGATAGATCCACCCTCTCATAGAAGGACCGTTTACAACCAAGAGGAGAACCATCAGTTGTTGGCAGAATCATTGGACTTCCTCGAAGAGAGAAGAGAGGAGGCAAGCCTCAGAGTAGCAGCTCATCAGCAAAAAGTGGCACGCTACTTCATATCCAGAGTGCGAGATTGAAAGTTCCAGGTCGGAGATTCGGTCCTAAGGAAGGTGTTTGTTAGAGACCTAGCAGCTGGTGTGCTAGGACCGAACTGGGAAGGACCGTATCAAATTGAACAAGTCTTACCGCCCGGCACTTACAAGCTTGCTCGGTTGAATGGGGAGCTGATCAGAAACTACTGGAATGGCGAGCACTTGAGAAAATATTATCAATAAATACTGCTTGCAGAGTAGTAACTTTGTATCAAGTGCTTAACTTGTTATTTAAGTTTTTGTTTGTGAACTAGTTATTTGCTACCCAGTCACACTATTTTGAACAATGTTATTTTGTGTGGAACTCGTTGTTAGACACGTTTTGTCATTTTTTATTACGAGTAATAAAAGGGACCACGCGCAGCGTGGTTGCATCTTGCTACTATTTTGCATATGTGTTGATTATTTTTGCTTGGCAGTGTTCAATTGTCATAATAATTTAAACAAAACAGGTCTTCTAAAAACTAAGTGTAAATATATACCGGACAGTGTTCAACTGGTCGGTATCATGATATGAACGACCAACGTTTAAATAATATTTTTGTAGTAGTCAACTACTGAGATATCTTCGTATATTTTATGTGTTTCACGAGTAGTAACTACTCGAACAAATTCGATCAAGTAGCAAGTGATCAAGGATTTATCAACCCTCAATCACTTGGGGGGCACATAGGGTATACTGATATGTATGTCAACACAGGCAATAAGAACACGAGCAAATATATTTGTTTGGGCTGACTTGTAAGCTTGGAAGTCTAAAAAAAGCCATTAAGCTAACTTGTTTTACAAAGCTTAAGTAACTTAGAATTTTTCGAATTTTAAGTTAGAAACAGATATTCGTATAATTTATGCTCATAAAAAGTTAGAGCAATAAGAGCATGAGGAATTATATTTAGTATGGACTTATGAAATGGTAAAAAATTTCTAAGTTAAAAAACTAAATACTCATGTGAAACTAAAGGCATCTAAGAACTTTGCTATGTACAATAAAAACTTAAAAGTTTAAAGTTGTCAACAAAGAAAGAGTAAAGTGCTAAATGTCAAAATAGCTCACTAGTTCGAGCAACAAAATACAAAGTAAAGTAAACTATGATGAACTACGAGAGGGAATCACTGGCGGGTTCCTCTAGGGGGTTGATCGACTCCCTCCTCTGCATCAGCTGCTCCTCTCGCTCGGAATGATAAAGCAGAGCAGGCGGGGGTGAGTGTAGGAGGATTGGCAACTTCTTCAGCGGCCCTTGCTTCACATCTGGCAAGCTCCTCTGCCTGGGCCTCCTTGGAGAAACAATCAAGATTAAGAGGCTTGTTCAGCTTCCAGACCTTATAAAAGCAGTCAAAACTGGCCTCCTCAAAGCGAATCAAGTCAAGCTCTTTTTCTTGCTTCAGCTCTTCGTTCTCGCTGATCAACCTCTCATTGTCTCGAACTAACTCTTTAATCTCGAGGGATTGCTTCTCCAATTGAGTTGTCAAGGAAGCATTGTTTTGAGCCTGCTTCTGGTTCTCATCAGAAAGCTTTTTGAGAGACTCGTCCCGTTCAGCTACAGTTCTCTCTGCTTGCTCCAGCTTGGATTTGGCCTCCACCAGTTGATCGTTCTGCACCTTGATCAAATCCTTGTAGTCTACGGCTCGGAGCTGAGCATGATCAATGGTGACAAGTGACTGCATGGAAGACAAAAGGTTAGTACAAGTAAAAATACTAATAACAAAGTGTCTCAAGAAAAAATGCTTACCTTCATCAATTGAGCGAGTCCTCTCTTCAAGACAACTTCGACACTAAGTCGAGGGTAGGAGTCTAGGCTTTGAAGCGTCGATGAATCATGGCCAATATCCTCAAGAAGTCCCTTTCCCAGGTCGCTAACAGCACGAAAAAGCTCGCTCGAACTACCCTGGTGAGTAGGAGTTAGGCTCGCAGAAGAAGGAAGGGAAGAGGGGGTCAATGGCGGAAGTGTAGTCGGTCCCTCAGGTTTCCTCCCTTGACTTGGCGGTGCTACCTTCTGAATCTTCTGTGGAGGCATAGAGCCACTTCCATCACCAGTTTTCCTCTTTGAAGCAACGCACTCTCTGAACATGTCTGAATTTGCAAAGGATGAAAAAACAAGATTGTTAGAGAAATAAACATAATGAAACGTGTACAAGTGTATGCTACAATTGTGTTACTCTCTAATTACCGATTATCAAAAATATTCCTATTTTCACTAGACATGTGTTACCTACGTTGAGGATCTGATCAAGGAACTCATCCTCGTCGTCCGAGGATGAGCTAAGTTCCCCATCAACCTGGATAGCTTTTCCTTTCCCAGGCTGAGCGGGAATAGTAGATCTGCGTTGAGGATCAGGCTCTCTAATGACTAGGTCGCCAGGTCTGCGAGAAAGCGGAGAAGGCCCAGGAGAGAGCCGATCAGTCATTTGCTCCGTGCCCTCATTAGATTGACCAGGCGTGTCGTTCTCCCCGGTGGTACTTTCCACCGCCAGATCCTGGTCACATGGCACCAGACCCACCATCTGGAGAAGGTCCAACGTGACCAACCTTTTCACATCCTTCTCTTTAAGACTCATATTAGCCAACTTCTTGGCCCGCCTAAACATCTCTTCAGTAGGCAATGGTCGCTCAAATGGACCCGAGCGCGTAAAAGCCAAGTTGTTGGCCTCAATATCCAATGTGAGGAAGTATTCCTTATGATACTTCCCGGCGTTTGATTTGTGGGAGATGCCGTTGAGATATGTAATCCCCCTGTGCCTGTGATAGAAGTGGAAGAAGCCTGAGTTGTTGTGGGAAGGATTGGCCCGAAGATCAAACAGGTAATGCACCTCATGAGGGGTGGGCTCGTCCCAACCATTCAGGAAGTAAAGGATGTACAGCGCAGAGAGTGCCTGGATCCCATTCGGTGTGATCTGAAATGGGGAGACGTTGAAGTAGTCTGCTACAGACCGGAAATAGATGTGCAATGCGAGTGTTGCTCCAGCATGCACATGGTGCCTGGACCAGGCGCAGTACCTTCCTCCGGGCCTATTGGCTCTTTGATGCGAGCCCGGACACGTCACGTTTGCCCCGCTCAAGCCTAAAGCTTCAATGTGTTTCTGGAATAGCGTAGGATTAAGTTTTGAAGCTTCGGAAATGAACCAGGAGGGTTCTTCTTCTCCCTCATCACGTGGCTTCTGGACAGCCAAATCCTGGATCGCGGTAGCAAATTTCAGAGAAGGCTTTCTTGAAGCTGTGGTAGTGCGGGTTTGATTGCGCTTTACCACCTTCTGTACTGCTCTGCGGGCAACCTGCGGATCGTGTTCCTGAGGGAGCCTGTTAGATTGCTTCACCCTCATCATCGACTGAGAAGCCTGTCGAAGGAACTGTTCCTCGTGGAGAAGATATAAGGCTGAGCGAGGGAGGATCTGATTGAAGCGACGAAGACGATCCTCTGGAGTGTAACCAGTAGACGAGCCTGGTGAGGAATCGCTATTGAAGGGAGTCTCGATTGTTTGCAGGGCGGATGATTCGGAGTCCGTATGATTGTCACCTCCCCTATAGTCAGAGCGATTCATCTACAAAAATGAATAAAAAATGGGGAGGTGAGTAACCATACAGAAAAAATTCATCAAAAATAAGAATTACTTTTATACTTGGAAAATTTTGTCTAAGTTATAAAAATATAACACGTATGGAAAAAATAATTTTAATGCTCAAAAGTGCCTAAAAAGTACTTGGAGTGTTGAATTTATTAAAATTTATAGAAGGGGGCAATTTTGAGGTTTTCCTATAGAATGATGCGTGTAAGTTAACATAAAGAGTTTGGTTATGCATTTGGAAGGAAAGAAGGCCAAGGCCTAAGGAGTTAAGTGTGGTCCGATCGGACCATATTTCAGGCTCAAGGGAATGGTCTTAAGCCTCCGATCGGATGCCTAGACCCATTAAGTGGGCATGACCACAAAGGCGTACAAGCCAAGGGAATTTGAAGACAGTCCGATCGGACCGTATGCTTATTCTAGGGGATAACTTAGCATTCGATCGAATGCCAAAAAGGGTTGGATACTCATGACCAAAAGAGGCGTTCAGAGCCCATGGGTCAAGGAACCGTGCATTTACGCGAGCCCAGAGCAAAGTACAATTGGTCCGATCGGACACATTCTGGCCAGGAGACGTCCTGCCTCGCCACCGCACGAGCCTCACGCGAAGTCCCAAGGACGTCCGATCGGGCGTGGCACGCCCGAGGAGAAGACACGCACCCACGATCCAAGTCCACCTGGTATGCCTCGTGCCTCCAAAGCTCCTAGCCAGCAGCAACCCTCTGTGTCCGATCGGGCATGGGTGTTTAGGGAGGTTCGAGGTTAACTATCAAAGATTCGGGCACTTAAAAGCCAAGGAAGGAAAGTGTGGTCCGATCGGACCACACATTTGTCTGACATTTTTTTCGAATCTCCGATCGGGTACGAAGAGAAAAGCAACCACTTCCAGCCTTGGACGAGAGCTCCGATCGAACCTAATGACTTACCCACAACTCAAGGAGGCGTCGTTGGCTAAGGTGCTTTGGCGTGAGCTCCGGTCGGACATGAGGTCCGATCGAACCTGATGGATTTTGCACGCCTCAAGAGAAGCGCATATGCCCAGAATTTCTGGGCAAAAACCAAGTGAAAGAAATGGTCCCTAATTGCATGCTTTGCCTACCCCAAGTCCAAATCAAATGGACAAAGCCCTAAAAATCCCTAGTCTAAACACATTCCATCATTCACACAAACAAAAAAAACAAGATCAAAGCATAAAAATGAAAGGTTTTCTTCCCCATTACACTATGAAAACCCTCAAAACCCATATTCATGTTCATGTCAAAATAGCCAAAATGTCTTGAAATTCCTATGAAATTAGGGGAAAATTCGGGTTACCCATGCCACAAACCTCATCAAAACAACAAGCAAACACATTGTACAAAACATTTTCAAGAACTTCAAGAACATTCAAGGCACACATGCATTTTCGGCCATGGCATTTTTTTGAGAATTTCTGAAAAAAAAATATATAGCAATCTAAGAGGCATGGAGAAGAAGACTTATCCAAGGTTGAAGAACTTTGGGTTTGCTTGGAGGATGCTTGAAGATGAAGAGCTCCCCTTGAAGCTTGTGAAATCAGCAAGATGATGGGATCCTTGGGAGTTTCGGCCAAGAGAGAAGATGAAGGGTTTTTGAGAGTGATTTTTGTATATGTGAAGAAGAGAGTGTATAGTGGGAATATTTAAAGGAAAAAAAGTGGGTTTTTCATTTACTTTTGGACCTTTGGTATTCTGGGACTATTTTTCTCTCCACGATCATGGGTGGATTTTTGCAGTGATCGTGGGTCTGCTGCATGAAGATGAGCAGTTATTATTTTTTATAATGACGTCAGCTGGAGAAAAAGTTTATTACGTGAATGAATCATATAATAAACTTGGGGGGCAAATGTTATCCCAAAAATTTGAAAAGAATGACGTGGCAGTAAAATTTACACATGGCATGAGTTAGTGGGGTGATCTGGCTTAGTAATGGTCCAATACATCAGTTAAGGAATTGGACAGATAGTCAAGCCAAATACGCCCGACCGAAGAGAATATTTGGTCTAAGGGTTGCTTAGCTCAGACCTTAGTTTATGGACCCTAATAATTGATTTGAAGCCTAGACCAAGAAATTGAAGGGAAGGTTTCGATTTTGGTTCAAAGGATAAAAGCATTAGGTCCGATCGGACCTAAGCTTAGGAGACCTCTTGTTAAGTTTGGCTCGAATGTGTTCCAAGAGAATGACCAAGGCTCAAGTTTTACTCAAGGGGAAAGCCACATAATGGTCGATCGGGTATGATGTGGAAGAGGTACACTTGGGCTTGAATGAGGTGAGGAGGAGATGTTGGAGTCCGATCGGGCTTTGGTTGGAAAGGAGAGGCTCGGACCATTTTGGTCCGAGGAGAAGGGGACTATGTCCGATCGGACATACTCATAGAAGAGGTACCTTGGACCATTTTGGTCCAAGGAGGTGATATGTAAAAGGAGGCTCGAACCACCTTGGTCCAAGGAGAAAGGTCCAAGGTCCGATCGGACCTTGGTTGAACAAAGGAGGCTCGGACCATTTTGGTCGGAGGAAAGGAGCATTGTGCCCGATCGGAGGTACCCATAGGAGAGGTACCTTGGGTCATTTGGGTCCAAGGTGATGGTATGTAAAAGAAGGCTCGGACCCTTCTGGTCCGAGGAGAAGAGTCCAAGGTCCGATCGGACCTTGGTTGAACGAAGAAAGGCTCGGACCATGTTGGTCCGAGGAGAAGAAAGTTGTGTCCGATCGGACATGATGCTTATGGGGTGCTTTGGACCATTTTGGTCCGAGGAGATGCTAAGAAGACATGGCTCGGACCACCTTGGTCCGAGGAGGAGAGTGCAAGGTTCGATCGGACCTTGACTGAAGGAGCCAAAGAGGGTGGTTTGAACCACCTTAAGCCAAGGAGAGAACCATTGTGTCCGATCGGGCACAATGAGGGGGGATGCCTCGAATTTGCCCAAAGTAAGAAGCAAAGTAAGTACCCTCGGACGACCTTGGTCCGAGGAGAGCCATGCACATACCACCTTTGACCTACAAAAAGCTTGAAGAGTAGTCAACATGCATGAGAGACTACGTCAAACTGCCCAAAACTACTTCAGTGAGAATTGGTCTGAGCGTCCGGGAATCTCTCAATCCTCACTCGAATTTAGGGATCAGTTGTATTTTAAACATTTATTTTGTAATATAAATATTAGGTAAATAATGAAATATCCCGGTCTAAAGGGGATATCAGTTGAGAATCCCAGGTCTATAAATAGAGAGTTGGGAGGATCATAAAAGGACTTTTTTGGAAAAATCAAGAGTTAACCTGTGTTCTAGAGAGAGAAAGTGTTTTCCCTGAGAGAACCCCTTTTTGTATTTTGCAATATTTTACACTGAAGAAACTCAGTTGACACGGTTCATCTGATCTTGAGTGTGAATACAGTAATAAAATCTCTAAGTGGATTAGGCTATTACCGATCATCGGGGCTGAACCACTATAAAATCTCGTGTTATTTACTTTCATCGATAAAAACTGTCTGTTGTCGTTTATAATTCTCTTGAAGGCTTGTCGTAGTTGACGTTCTTACGTCGTTGGCTAAATTCATAGTCAACACCTACCAAAAGACCATTTTACCCCTCCATGTAATTCCTTTCCTAACTAAACCTCAAGGGCATTTTTGACATTTCATCTTTCTTACAAATCTACCAATTCCTCATCTAAGATTGTTACTCTCAATAGTTACCAATGGTCACTCAAGTTACTCAATTAACATTAACCATTAACTCACAAACTAAAATTATAAAATTCCCAAAATACCCCTAGGCTCCTCCCGAGCCGGGTATTTAATCCCGTTGTGACTTTTAAACTAATTAGCTCCCTAGGACCATCTCGCCACGTGCGTCACAATATTATCACCACTCTCACGTGGTATTAATCATATTACACAATTATTACATCTATGCCCTCAACGGGCAAAAATTACCAATTTACCCCTAACATATGCATATTTATTCCACCTAAACATGCATTCTAATCACATATTCCTTTAAAATCATATATTAACATGTTAATTCATTTATTGTCCTCCAGGCACGGTAATCAAGGTCCTAAACCTTATTAGCAAATTGGGGTGTTACACCCCCAGAAACTCAAGCCTTGCACTGTAGCGCCCTAACGCTACAGTGCTACTTACAGAACTTTCAGCACTCTGAGTTTCTTCCTTCGATTTTCCCCAAGCTAAACCTCCATAAAACCCCTCCAACCTCAACCATACACCAAATTGAACCTACCATCCCTTACATCTCATCCCACATTACCCAACAACACAAAACTTAGCCACATGCACCATCAAACAAAGAAAACAAGATTTGAACCCAAGACTCAAGAACTCAACCAGAAACTCAGAAGTTTATCCAGTAACTCAGATGATCAAGCATAAAATTCCTTACCTTTGATGGGAAATTCGACCCTAGGTTGCCCTTAGTATCCTTCCAGCCTTAAGCTCCTCAATTCCTCAAGCTTAATTCCCTTAATTCCATCCAAAGTTAAAGTTCAGAAAAACTCATCAAAAATCTTTAAACCTTACCTCAATTGAGCATAGTTCCAGCTAAACTTCCTACCTTCACCAAGGACCAAAGTGGTAAGCCTTAGCCTAAGCCTCCTCTGAATTACAGCTCCAAAACTCCTCAAGAAATGGTGAAGAATTGCCTAAACCGAGAGAGAGAGAAATAGGTTAACTTATGTGTTCTGTTTTTCCTTCTTTCTTTCCTTCTTCTTTTCTTTTCTTTCAGCTTCCACTAGTTTCTACACTTCCCACTAAGTTTATAAAGTCTGAATATCACTTATCCCATTTTAAATCAAATGACCATATTTCCCTCCCAATTATAACCAAACCTTTAAGTCATTCTAAGGGCATTTTGGTCATTGCTCCCAATTCTTGCTAATTCATTGAGTGTCCCTAATAATTACCACTTACATCCCGACACCTAACTAATCATCAATTATTTTCCTTAATGTAAAATAGCCTCCAATATATTTCCCAAATTCCAGAAATACCCCCAGGCTCCCCCGAGCCGGGTATAAATCCCCACCATGAATTTTTCGCTAAACCACTCACTAGGATCGCCTCGAGTCACAAGCTGCATATATATCCACATAATAATGTGGTCTCAACAATTTATCGCAAATATTACATTTATGCCGTCAACGGGCCAAGATTACGAATATGCCCTGATAACCTAATCAGGGCCTACATGAACACTAATACTCATAATCATGCATCTCATATATCCAGATAATCATGTAAGCATGCTTATATCATAATCATGCATTTAATCATTTAAATCACACATAATCCAATTATGCCCTCTCGGCACACTAATCAAGGCCCTTAAGCCCTATTAGTAATTTTGGGTCGTTACAACTATCCCCTCCTAATGAGAATTTCGTCCTCGAAATTTACCTAAATAACTCAGGGTACTGATCCCGCATCACTGACTCAAGCTCCTAGGTCACCTCCTCGACCTTACTATTCCTCCATAACACTTTAACCAGAGGAATCATCTTATTCTGTAGGAATTTATCCTTCTGATCTAGAATCTGAACTGATCGTTCCTCATAAGACAAATTTGTCTGCAATTACAATTCTTCATACTTGAGCACATGTGTCTTATCTGAGACGTACTTCTGGAGCATAGAAACATGGAATACGTCATGAACTCCCGAAAATGATGGTGGCAAAGCTAACCTGTAAGCCACTTGTCCGATCCTTTCCAGGATCTGAAATGGTCCGATGAATCTAGGGCTCAGCTTGCCCTTCTTCCTAAATCTCCTCACCCCTCATAGTGGTGAAACTCGAAGAAACACGTGGTCCCCAACCTGGAACTCCACATCTCTACACTTAGGATCAGTGTAGCTTTTCTGTCTGCTCTGTGAGGCGAGCATCCTAGCTCGGATCTTCTCAATAGGCTCATTTTTCTTATGAACCATGTTCGGTCCCAAATAATACCTTTCATCCATCTCATCCCAATGAATGGGTGATCTACATTTCCTCCCATATAGCATCTCATAGGGAGCAACTCCAATCATTAATTGGTAATATTGTTATACGAGAACTCAATCAACGAGAGATAATTACTCCACGATCCCTTGAAATCGATCACACATGCCCTAAGCATATCCTCCAATACCTGAATCGTCCTCTCAGACTTTCCATTAGTCTAAGGATGAAAGGCTATGCTGAACTTCAATTGAGTCCCCATAGCTTTCTGCAAACTACCCCAAAACTTGGAGGTAAAGATAGGATCCCGATCCGATACTATAGACTTGGGAACCCTATGGAGACGTACTATCTCCCTCACATACAACTTTGCATACTGGTCTACTTTATATGTTGTCTTTACTGGGAGAAAATGAGCTGACTTGGTATATCTGTCCACTATCACCCACACTAAGTTTTGAAGCCCTACAGTTCTGGGTAAACCACCCACAAAGTCCATAGAAATATCCTCCCATTTTCACTCGGGAATACCCAAAGGCTGAAGCAACCCTGCTGGTCGCTGATGCTCAGCTTTCACTTGCTGAAAGGTTAAACATCTGGCTACGTACTCCACCACATCCTTCTTCATCCCGGACCAACAATATAATGTTCGTAGATCCTAATACATCTTCGTGGTACCCGGATGAAGTGAGTACGGTGTAGTATGCGAGTCACCAATGTCTCTCGTTTGATCCCCACATCAGCCGGGACACAAATCCGCCCCTGATACAGTAACAAACCAACCTCAGATATAGAATAGTCCTTAGCTACTCCCGCTAAGACATTCTCTCTAACCTCTTATAACTGAGCATCTACCAACTGACCTTCCTTAATCAGCTCTAGCAGGGTCGACTGCAGAATAATGTTGGCCAACCGGCCCACCACCAATTTTATCCTTGCTCTGACCATTTCATCTGCTAACTCTCTCGAAATCTGGGTGGAACTATATGACTGACTCAGGACCCTCTGGCTCAATGCATCCGCCACTATGTTGGCTTTTCTTGGATGATAAAGAAGATCACAGTCAAAGTCTTTTACCAACTCCAACAAACGTCTCTCCCTCATGTTCAGGTCCTTCGGTGTGAAGTACTTCAAACTCTTGTGATAGGTGTATATCTCGCACTTCTCCCCATACAGATAGTATCGCCAAACCTTCAGTGCGAATACCACCGCTGCTGACTCCAAATCATGGGTAGGATATCGCTGCTCATACTCTTTCAGCTGTCGCGATGCATAGGCTATAACTTTCTCATTCTGCATCAACACACAGCCCAAACCCAACCTTGACGCATCAAAATAAACCATAAAATTTCCTCCCTCTAAAGGAAGACTCAACACAGGTGCAGTAATAAGTTGCCGCTTCAATTCTTGGAAACTATTCTCACACTTATCTGACCAGACGAACTTCAAATTCTTCCGTGTCAATTCTGTCATCGGTGCTGCTATCTTCGAGAATCCTTCCACAAACCATTTGTAGTAACCCGCTAAACCTGAGAAAACTCTGAACCTCCGAGGCGTTCCTTGGCCTCGGCCAATCCCTAACTACCTCCACCTTAGATGGATCCACCTTAATCCCATCTGCACCAACAATATGTCCAAGGAATGTCACTTCTGGTAGCCAAAACTCACATTTCTTAAACTTGGCGTACCACTGGTGTTCTCTTAACCTCTGCAAGACCTGTCAAAGATGAAACTCGTGCTCTGCCTCTGAACTGGAGTACACTAAAATGTCGCCGATGAAGACGATGACGAACTGATCCAAGAAGTCTTTGAACACCCTATTCATTAGGTCCATGAAGGCTGTTGGGGCATTGGTCAAACCAAATGACATGACCAGAAACTCATAGTGTCCATACCTCGTCCGGAAGGACGTCTTCGGTATATCCTCATCCTTGATCCTCAGCTGGTGATAACCAGATCAAAGATCAATCTTCGAGAACACTGTCTTACCCTGCAACCGATCGAACAAGTCGTCAATCCTTGGTAAAGGGTACTTATTCTTAATAGTCAACTTGTTCAATTCCCTGTAGTCTATACACACCCTCAGAGTCCCGTCCTTCTTCTTCACAAATAAAACTGGAACACCCCATGGTGAGGAACTCAGCCTGATGAACCCCAAATCCAGAAGCTCCTGCAGCTATATCTTCAACTCCTTCAGTTCTGCAGATGCCATTCTATATGGTGCCCTCGACACTGGCTCTGTCCCTGACGCCAACTCGATAACAAACTAAATCTCCCTGTGTGGCGACAATCCTGGTAAATCCTTAGGGAATACATCCGAGAACTCACAAACCAATCTGGTCTCCTCCGGCCTTGTTGGCAAAACTCTAGTGGTGTCCACCACACTAGCCAGGAAGCCTATACATCCTCCCTACAATAAATCTCTGGCTCTCAGCACTAATATCATGGGCACGCGGGGTCCACACACTGCTCCCACAAAGAGAAAGGGATCATCGCCCTTCGGCTCAAAGGTCACCATCTTCTTCCTACAATCAATAGTAGCTCCGCATCTAACCAGCCAATCCATCCCCAAAATCATGTCGAAATCCTCCATACCCAACTCAATCAAGTCTACTGACAATTCCCTACCATCAACCATCACTGGCAGTGCTCTAATTCACCTCCTAGAAACTACTAGTTCTCTTGTAGGCAATATAGTCCCGAACCCCGCAGTATAAGACTCACTAGGCCTACACAGTCTATCAATCACCTTACTAGAAACAAATGAATGCGTAGCACTAGAGTCAATCAATACAGTAAAAGGAGAGCCTGCACTAGAAAGCTGACCTGTCACTATCGAGGGACTAGCCTCAGCCTCTGCCAGCGTTAGGGCGAACACTCGACCTAGAGTCAAGCTGTCCTCCTTTCCTGCTTCCCCTTTCTTCAATGTTGTGCAGTCCTTCTTGAGGTGTCCTACCACCCCGCACACATAACAGGCCTCAGCCCAACATTCGCCCAGATGGCGTTTTCTGCACCTCGTGCACTCAGGATGGCTCCTCCATGAATCACCACCTCCCTGACGGCCACGCTGAGTACCCTATCCTCTCCTATCAGGACCAGGATCGGTTGAAGCATCATGGGTCTTCATCTTCAGATCACTGGGGCCCCCACCCCTACCAGACCCAGAATAGGAAGGCACCGCCCTGCGGCCCTCCCGCCTTACTGTACTCTCCCTCCAGATCTTATTCTCCGCTTCCTGAGCCGTAAGAGCCTTCTCAACAGCCTGGGCATAAGTTGTCCCCCAAGAACTGTGGTAATTCTCACATCTCGGGCTATCATAGCATTAAGCCCTCTGATAAATCTGTCTTGCATAGCTGCATCAGTAGGCACAAGATCCGGTGGGAACTTTGCATGTCTGTCGAACTTCAGGGCATATTCTATAACTGTCATGTTACCCTGAACCAACCCACAAATTCATTAACCTTTGCTGCCCTGATGGCAATGTATATCGCCCAATAACTCCTAAGCAGTCACAGTAGTAATTAGGCTATGTCGTATCCGCATAGAGGTAAAATACAAGTAAAAAGAAAGATTAGTAAATTAGAAATAATAAACTTTGAAATAATGTAACTTTGAAAAAGAATATATTTTTTTAAACATTAAATAAATAAATCAAGGAATTAAAATTAGAAAGAAAATATGGAAGGCATAAGTTTCATTCATGCAAACATATATATATTTTAATAAAATTGATTCATTCTACTCAACTATAATTCTACACCATTAATTATAGTTGGAAAATATATATAATAAAGCTCACCTTAAAATATGTTCTTTAATTAAATTATACAAACTTCTAATTTTAAAAACCTATCATATTATATACCTTAGAGCGACAAAATACCAATGGCGGAATGCAATAAAAAGTATATAATATAACTATACGCCCTAAATATCCACGAATTATTAGCAAGTTGGAAAAGGGCATAATTCAATCCGCCACGTGGAGACCATCTACGCGGAGCTACTGTCACAAGTCTCCACCTCTTTATCCCGAGCTAATCAAAGAGCTAGCAAGTATACTCGAAGGTAACAGGTCAGCAGTATGGATAGCACGAGTTGGTGCTACATCAATCTCGAGCTGCGGCATAGATCTGGCATCCCTGATCATTTGTGAAGTCAACCACGCAATGTAAACGTGCGCATACCAGACATCATGTGCCTACTCCATTCCTGAATTCTTGGACACGCAGCATAAACGTGCATGTTCAGGCACCCCACGACTGGTTTGGGCCATGCGGCCCATTATCCCCCTTTCCTATTGATTAGACAACACTTCATTGTTAGGTTTTAGGAATTAATCATAAGTGTCACAGAGGTGACATGGTAGGAAAGAAAGTCACGGGATGAGCCCCTTTACCAACACCCAGATATCCTCTCCATAAGTGTCACCCTTGGCGTTTTGATTGTAAAGAAACACTCTGTAAGGAATACTCGAGAGATATCAATAATATAGACTAGTGGACTAGAGGGATTTTAACCTTCGAACCACCTACAAGGAAAGGAGTGATAACCTTCCCACCATACTAATTTGGCTAGTTTGGAATATAAATATTTACATATTACGGTTCACTATTTAGCACTAATCCATCCCGTTTATTCATATAATTATCTATTGGCGAAGAACTGCGTCAACAGTTTGGTGCTTTCATTGAGAGGATTTAGATTGGTGCTATTGCAGAAACCTGACCATGGTGGTTACTCGTTCGAGGATGGTACTGAAGCAGATCAACGTGATGGGCAGGAGGCCCACCATGCCGCCATATCCGATGAACAAAACCCCGAGGTTCAGCAGCGACTGGGAAAGCAGGCAATGGGCCAGGGCGACACCGGAAGTTTGGGCCCCCGGCCGCCAAATCCGAACCCGGATTTCTACACAGCGATAGAGATGGAAAACACACAGTTGAGAAGTCAGCTGTCAAAAGCAAACAATCAAATCGAAGAGGTCTTGGCCCGGTTACCCCCTCTTACAATCGACGCTAATGTCGGAAAGAGGCATAGTGGGACTCATAAGTCCCACCGGGATAACTGGTCCAGGCCTAGCCAGTCAATCAGAACCTCTACTCCGAGTTCTACTCTCACATCACACCACCACCAGGAAGCTGTGTTTGAGGAATTTCCTAGGGCTGATCAGCGATTTAGCCGATCGTTCTGGACCTCAACTCCTAGCTCGATTCCACCCTCGAGCGCACCCAGAAGTGCCCGAGGCAGCTCGCGGAGGTGATCCAGGGAGGGCTCACGAAGACAGCCTGTCCCGGCCAGCCATGCCGCACCACGGTTAGACCGCCGAGCGCGGGACGCAGGGAATGGAAGAGTGGAGCGGCCGCAACCTAGCTTAATCCGCCCAGACGGGACTAGGATCGCGTCACCAGTTAGGCATCCCCCGTCACCAATAAGATATCCATCTCCTCCCCGTCCAGTCCGAGACATTCTGGCTCATGGGAGTAGCAGGAGAGATCCTCCTTCCGCCTCTCCTTCCCGTCGCAGCCGAGCACACGGGGAAATCCTGGATCCTCGCCCTCAGCGACGGGCTCCGGGTTTTTCAAACGGGAGTTACTAGACCGGGACTCATCGAAGTGGCATATCCGGTGAAGACTTGTGCCATCATTTGAGTTCGGCTCAAAGCCCCCGGGCCACCCTGAGGGCTGACCTTCGAGATCACCTCAATTCTCAGAGAGGAGATACAGCTAGAAATGGTAGTCGTGCTAACCAAGGGTAGGGTCTGTCGGAAGTACATGAAAGTGGGAATGTACCACCTAACCTAGCTCAAGCTAGGAGGGCCAATAACCCGCCTAATGCTTACAATGGAACTGGAGCTGTTGAACAGCCCCAGAACAAACAAGGAAGTAAGGACCAAACCCTAGAGCGTCTAGCTCCGATGGAGGAGCTGATGAAGAAGCTCTTATTGTAAAAGGAAAAAAATGAGTACGACTCAGGGGACGAACTCGAGCTCTTCGCCCCCAGCATAGCAGCCACGACGTATCCACCTAGTTTCCGTATGCCCCATTTGTCCAAGTTCGATGGAGACGGAGACCCGTCGGATCGTTTAGGTATCTTCAACACCCTGATGATGGCCCACAACATCGGTCCCGAGCTAAGGTGTTTGATATTTCCTTCCACCTTGGCTGGAGCGTCCAGGCAATGGTTCAAGTAGAATAAAAAGCAGTCCATCAGCTCGTGGAAAACCTTTTCTGCTGACTTCAAAAGGGCATTCCGAGCTTCTCAAGCTGCCCGCATCAAAGCCGACACCCTGGAAAACATAAAGCAGCAGCCCGAGGAACCTTTGAAAGCTTACCTGAGCAGATTCGCAAACGTCGCGGCTCGAGCCAGGGACGCGGATGATAGTTCCAAGCTTATGGCCTTGAGGACTGGGATCCTCTTTGGAGGCAGACTCTGGAAAGAGATGCAGAGAAAAGGTGTCAGCACCGTGGACGAATTCTTAAATAAGGCCCAGGGATGGATAAACCTGGAGGAGGCACGAGCGTCGGTCGTGGGAAGCAGCCAAGCCCCTGATCAGCCCGCTGGAGTGGGAACAGATGTGAAAATGACTCAAACCGTTACACAGAATAACCAATTGGGTGGAGGCAAGAGAAAAGGGAGCAGCGAGGACGGCCAGCACGACCCAACGAAGAACAAGCCCGTGGAAAAATTTAAACCAGTCTACGCGACTTACACCGAGCTCACAAACACTAGGGAGAACATGTTCCTAGCAAACTCTGCCCGCCTCCCCTGGAAGAAGCTGGAGCCTTTGAAGCACCAGAAGGCCAAGCGGGACTCCTCCAAGTTTTGTCGATTTCACAATGACATTGGCCACAACACTGACGATTGTAGGCATTTGAAGGAGGAGATTGAGACTCTCATCAGAGCCAGACCCTTGGCTCAGTATGCGCGGAATAGAGTTCCCGCCGGTCAACCGGCTCCAGAAGCTCCGATAAGTCAGCCCGGGCCCCGGATAAATCAGGACACCCCTCCTCCTGTGATAGGAGGAGAGATATCCACGATCTCCGGAGGCCCCCATTTGGCCGGCACGAGCAGGGGTGCCCAGAAGAGATATGTCAATGAGTTGAAGGCTCATAACGGAGTGGAGTTCATCCCAGAGAAACATCTACCCAAACAACAATGATTGGAGAGGCAACCAATTATATTCACCGAGGAAGATGCTAGTCACGTCCAGTTCCCCCATAATGACCCTCTGGTCATAGCTGCCCAGTTTGCCAACCGGAGAGTTAGGAGGATACTTGTCGATAATGGGAGTTCGGTGAACTTGCTGTTCTGGTCTACGCTGGAAAAGATGGGTTTATCTGTCACCGAGTTGAAAGCCACCTCCATGATGCTATATGGATTTTCCGGAGAAGGGTCGGCAGCAATAGGAACAATCGAGCTGGTGATTACCTTGGGAGAGGGACCCCGGACTGTCTAAAAAATTCTCGAGTTTGTGGTCGTCGATTGTCCCACCCTATACAATGCTATTTTGGGCCGACCTACATTGATAGCATTTGAAGCCATAACCTTCATCCGCCACCTCACACTAAAATTCCCCTCTTCCACAGGGATATGCACGGTCTGAGGTGATCAGCTCGCTGCTAGGGAATGCTATAGCATTTCCATGAAGGGAAAGTCAAGACTCGGGCAGTGGATGATGATCATCCGGGGTGGGAGTGAGGAATCTTAGGAAATTGTACCTATTCTTGAGATAGAATAACCTCTAAATGCCAGAGGGGAGAGTATCATCTTAAATAATGATATCAACCCCAGAATAGGCGAAGATAGATCCGAGCTCCAGGCCATCGAAGAGCTCGAGGAGGTGAATATCGACCCACAAGACCCCTCGAAGGTGGTAAAGCTCGGGAAAAACCTATGTAGCGAATGGAAGGCGGAGCGGATTATGTTTCTACAAGAAAATCTAGATGTATTCGCCTGGTCTCATGGAGACATGGTAGGGATCAGCCCGAGCATCTTCATGCACACCCTTCACTTGGATAAAAACGTGCCTGCAAAGTCCCAGAAACAAAGGCGCCTGGGAACGACCCGAGTTGAGGCTCTAGAGGAGGAAGTAGCCTGACTCTTAAAGTGCGGCTTCATCCGTGAGGCAAAGTTCCCGATCTGGGTTGCCAATCCTGTGTTGGTCCCAAAGCCCAACGAGAAATGGCGGACCTGCATCGACTTTTCCGATCTAAGCAAAGCCTGCCCCAAAGATTGCTTCTCTTTGCCAAGGATTGACCAATTGTTAGATACCACAGCGGGGCACGAGCTCATGTCTTTTACGGATGCGTACTCGGGCTATAATCAGATCGCCATGAATTTGGCAAACTAGGAACACACTAGCTTAATGACCCCAACTAACATTTATTGTTACAAGGTCATGCCTGTCGGGCTGAAAAACGCAGGAGCTACGCACCAGAGGTTGGTAAATAGGATGTTTACCAATCAGATCGGGAAAAACATGGAAGTGTATGTTGACGACATGTTGGTCAAGTCAAAAACTGCCGATAACCATGTCTCTGATCTGGAGGAATGCTTTAAGATTTTGAGAGAATACGGCATGAGGCTAAACCCCCAAAAGTGTACTTTCGGGGTTGCGTCAGGAAAATTCCTGGGTTTCATTGTCAATACCAGAGGAATAGAGGCGAACCCCGATAAGATCAGGTCGCTACTCGAGATGCCCCCACCTTGGTCACGAAAAGATGTTCAAAGTCTGACAGGAAGGGTGGCAGCCCATAATCGGTTTATTTCTAAATCTACCGACAAGTGTTTGCCATTCTACAACCTGCTCCGAGGAAATAAAAAATTCGAGTGGACTGAGGAATGCGAACGTGCCTTCCTTGACCTGAAAGTACATTTAGCCGAGCCACCCATATTGTCCAAACCAATAGCAGAAGAACCTTTGTTCCTTTACCTAGCTGTCACGGAAGATGCGGCTAGCGCCGTACTGGTCCAGGAAGAAGACCGGTCTCAAGAGCCAGTCTATTACATCAGCAAGAGGCTTCTCAGAGCTGAATCCCGATACCTGTTGATGGAAAAGATGGCCTTCTGCCTTATTACGGCCTCCCAAAAGCTCAGATCATATTTCCAGTCCCACTCAATACACGTCATAACCGATCAGCCTTTAAAGCAGGTTTTGCAGAAACCTGAAGCATCAGGATGTCTGTTGAAGTGGGCTATCGAGCTTAGCCAATTTGAGATACTGCACGTGCCGTGAACTACTATAAAAAGCCAAGCCCTGGCTAATTTTGTTGCAGAATGCACGGGATTCTGAGAAGACCCGGTGGAAGAATCAGCTCAAGCCTCGTCGAAAGTCTTCGTAGATGGCTCGTCTAACGAGAACGTCTCCGGGGCTGGAATCATATTGATATCCCCAGAGGGACATCGATTCCACTCGGCATTATGATTCAGATTCAAAGCATCCAACAACGAGGCCGAATATGAAGCTTTATTGGCTGGGGTAAGGGTGGCCCAGGAGCTGAGGGCCAGCTCCGTCCAGTGTTACAGTGATTCCCAGCTCGTGGTAAACCAAGTGTTGGGAGAATACCAAGCATGGGGAACCAAGATGGCTGCTTACCTGGCTAAGGTAAAGAAAGAGCTATCTGCATTTGAGCACGGCTTAATCGAGCAGATACCTCGGGAGCAGAATGCCAATGCTGACGCCCTGGGAAAGCTCGCCACCTCCGGGGAGGCAGAGACTTTGGGGCTGGTGCCAGTAGAGTTCTTGGAAAGACCAAGCATAGAGGAAATTGGGGCGGAGGTAGAGATGATTGACACCAGACCGACTTGGATGACTCCTAAACTCGAGTATCTCACAGCAGGGAAGTTACCCAAGGAGCGAAACGACGCAAGGAGGGTACTTTACCAGGCTCCGAGGTATATAGTGATAGACGGGATATTGTGCCGGCGTGGCCTCTCTTTACCTCTTCTACGGTGTGTTCTGCCAAGCGAGGTGAAGACCATTTTGTAGGAGGTGCACGAGGGCTTTTGCGGAGATCACGCTAGAGGGCAAAACCTAGCCTTCAAGATATTGAGGCAAGGGTATTATTGGCCCACTCTATCAAAGGACTCGATCTACTACGTCCAAAAATGTAACAAGTGCCAGTGATTCGCCACAATTTCCCGGGCTCCTCTAGTCGAGCTAAAGATGATCTCGTCCCCATGGCTATTTGCGGCCCGGGGGATTGAGCTAGTTGGTGCCCTCCCCACTGGAAAAGGAGGAGTTCGCTACGCGGTGGTGGCTATCGACTACTTCACAAAATGGGCTGAAGCAGAGTCCCTGGCGATGATCACTTCATAGAGGGTCCTCGACTTCATGGTCAAGAATATTGTTTGCCGATTCGGGCTGCCAAAGAAGATTGTGTCATATAACGGAACGCAGTTCGATAGCAATCTCTTCACCGAATTCTGTGAGAGGCACAACATAGTTAAAAGCTTCTCCTCCGTGGCCTATCCCCAGGCCAATGGACAGGTCGAGGCTGTCAACAAGATGCTAAAAGAAAGCCTTAAGAAGAGGCTGGATGAAGCCAAGGGAGTTTGGCCCAAACAGCTCCCCCAGGTACTGTGGGCATACCAGACCTCGCCCCAAACTTCGACGGGTCACACTCCTTTCTCCCTGGCTTTCAGGAGTGAGGCCGTCCTTCCTGTCGAAGTAAAGGTAGCCTCGCATAGAGTCCAGACATTTGACCAAGACCGGAATGAAAAATTGCTCAGTGTGTCCCTCGACCTAATTGACGAAAAATGAGAAGCTTCACAGCTGCAGCTCGCGCATTATCAACAGAAGATCACTTGTTATTTCAACTCAAAGGTCAAGAAACGCATCTTTAGCGTAGGCGACCTGGTACTCAGAAGAGTCTTCTTAGCCGGTAAGGATCACAAGGACGGAGTGTTGGGACCAAACTGGGAAAGGCCCTATCAAATAACAGAGGTCGTGAAAGAAGGAACCTTTAAGCTAGCTCGACTTAATGGAGAAGCGGTCCCACGGACTTGGAACGCGATACACCTGAAGAAATATTATCAGTAATAATTTTGTAAGGCTTAATTAGAAATGCCACCTTTGTTTATTAAATAATGAGAGATAGTCTTTTCGCGTTGTCGTTTATGTTTGTGGATGTAATGTTCAAAAAAAAAGGGGGGGGGGGGGCACGTTTCAAGTAACCACAAAAATTCCTTTCCTGATTACTTGGGGGGGCATATGTCCTGGATACAACCAGGTCCTAAAACTTAAGTTGATTCAAATTGATTAATCGATGTTTTTCTTAAAAAGCATGAGATATCAATAAAGAATTAACGCGGACTAAGTTTTTAAAGTTAATGTCCTGCATACAACCAGGTCCAAAAACTTAGGTTGATTCAAATTGATTAATTGATGTTTTTCTTAAAAAGCACGAGATATCAATAAAGAATTAACGCGAACTAAGTTTGTAAAGTTAATGTCCTGGATACAACCAGGTCCTAAAACTTAGAAGTTGATTCAAATTAATTAATCGATGTTTTTCTTAAAAAGCACGAGATATCAATAAAGAATTAACGCGAACTAAATTTTTAAAGTTAATGTCCTGGATACAACCAGGTCCTAAAACTTAGGTTGATTCAAATTCATTAATCGATGTTTTTCTTAAAAAGCACGAGATATCAATAAAGAATTAACGTGAACTAAGTTTTTAAAGTTAATGTCCTGAATACAACCAGGTCCTAAAACTTAGGTTGATTCAAATTGATCAATCGATGTTTTTCTTAAAAAGCACGAGATATCAATAAAGAATTAACGTGAACTAAGTTTTTAAAGTTAATGTCCTGGATACAACCAGGTCCTAAAACTTAGGTTGATTCAAATCGATTAATCGATGTTTTTCTTAAAAAGCACGAGATATCAATAAAGAATTAACTCGAACTAAGTTTTTAAAGTTAATATCCTGGATACGACCAGGTCTTAGAACGTAGAAGTTAGTTTAAATTGATGGACCGATATTTTTCTAAAAAAGCACGAGATATCAATAAAAACACTAACAGAAACTAAGTTCTTACCTAATGCATTGAAAATGAGTAACAATAAAGGTAAAGAATAAATTAAAGTGAAATATGGGGAAACCAATTGTCTCGAGGAGAAAAAACCTCATGGTAGAAGATTACATAAAAAATAAAAAAGAGAAAAGGATCAAGAGTCCTAGGCCCCCTCAGGCCGCTCCGACGAAGTCACCCCTTCGGAATCCTGCTCGGCTGCAGCGGAAGTCTCCCCAGTCTCAGAAGGCGCCTCCTGTTGAAGTCGAGCCTTAAAATTCTCGAAGAAGGGCTCCAACACCTCCCTTGCCAGGAAGGAAAAATCACCATCCTGGTTAAAGGCCTAGCAATGATAAAGCATGGCCTCCATGGAGGAGCTGCAAGATGCCCTCTCTGCCACAAGGGCGGACTTGGCCTCCTCAAGCTTGACCTTCGCAGCATCCAAGGGGACCTGCGTAGCCTTGGCCTCTGGTGGCTTTGCCCGGTTTGCCTCCAGATCAGCCTGCGTAGCGACCAAGGTGGCCTGCGTGACCTTCTCACTTTCCCTGGCAGCTGTCAGGGCAGCCTTTGCATCTTTCTCTTGTTGTTGACTAGACGCGAGAGCGGCCTGAGTAGTTTGGTGCTCACCCCTGATCTTGTTAAACCTGGCCCTAGAGTGAGATATGCTTCGGTGTAAAGCCTAAGCCGCCTGAAAGGTAAAAATATAATAAGGTAGGTGCTTTAGAAAAAGCAAAGAGAACCATTGATAAAGCAAACTTACCGTGAGGGTCAACCCCGGTGAAGACTCCATAACGTTCTCGAGGCTCCTTGTCCCAATCTCCCGCAAGTCCCTTGGGGTGGCATTGTAGCAATTATCCGCCATATAGGCCGCGGTTTCGTAAACCGTCCCTCGAAAGGCCTCGGGGATTTTCTCCAGGGTCAGAGTGTTGACCGGGACGCGCATAGTGGGAGTCGGAGCTGGCAAGGTCCCAGTTGGTACCTCCAATTCCCGGTTAGAGATCGGAGGTCACGGCGGAGGTGGGGGCATCTTCTCTGCGGCGGGAGGAGTCTGGCCCTTCCCCTTGGCGGGAGACTTGGAGGTCGTCTCAGGAGGGGGAGTTTTCTTGGTCAACCGGGGCTTCTTTACCAATGGTCCAGATGACCCAGAGGAAGGATTCCCCCTTGGAAAATTGATCGCAGGACATTGTCCCCAGGCTGTGCCATCTCCTCGCCTAAAACAAAGACAATGAAGCGTTAGCATGCATGTAAAAATACTTGATCGCAAAAAATCTAAAGAATGTATTGAAAAAGTCCTACCCTCCGAGCTAGAGGAGGAATCTATTGCCATGACCTCCGGACATGGAGCTTCTACGGGGGAGTCTAAGATTATAACTTCACGAATGAGAGGGGGCTCTGGGTCCGGATCTGCCTCAGGACTGGACTCCTCTACATACTGCCTAAGCCCCGGAGCTACTACACCCTCCAGAAGGGAGGGCCACGACCTAAGGTTTGTCCCATACTCCTCAAAAAAGGCTGACCTAAAAGCCAGGGTATTGTCTACTACTACAGTGCCCCTAGGGCGGCCCATGTCATGGCGCAACACTAGTTGATAAACGCACTGGAGTAGAGTTATGTTACGGTATGGGTCATTTTGATGATGATGTACGAGTTGGCTGGGGTTAAACCGAGCAAGCCGTAGGTCTGCGGCAGCCTTGTCTATAACCTTAAACAAGTATGGGTTACCTTGGCTGGAGGGGCCGGCTGTTGCCCCGGACTTGATCCGCTCCGCATCGACCCCCTGGGCAATCTCAAGAGCTCGCTTCTGACAAAAGAGCGGCACCTCATCTTCCTCGTCCTGCTCATCGTCACCCGCAACACCCCCCTCGGGGATGGACGCCATTTCGCGAGCTGCTGGCACGGTCCACGGCCTCCTCAAGGCCAGGGTCTGGCCCGAAGAAATTAACTTACACGCCAGCATTGTCTCATCACACACGAGCTAGCGGTAGTCCTTTTCGCTTGGAGGGAGCCTCGCCAAAGATTCACATTGACCCCCGAGGGTCACCGATTTAGCCGTCCTCGCAAAAATAGCTGCACGATGGTATTCAAGTCAATACGCATGGAAAGAAAAAAGTCAATGACAATTTTTCAAGCTAAGGATAGAAAGAACTTACGAGGACAGTTGAAGTAGTAGTGTTCGCAGTTGCGAAACCCCATCGACATAAAGAACTGGTCCTTGAAGTTGTTGGGGTGGCTAGGCAGCTCGATGACTGCGGAAGAGTTGGAAAAATGGGTCAAGTAATAGAACCCATCGCCTCGCTCCTGTTGATCTGGGCTGGCTTTGAGGCAGAAGAAATAGAGAATGTCCGCCGGTGTAGGGACCTCCCATTCCTGCTTCAGGAACAGGTACCTCAGCCCCACTAACAGGCGATAGGAGTTAGGGTGGAGTTGAAAGGGGGCCAGCTTCACGAAGTTCAGGAAGTCCGCGAAGTACTGGTCCAGAGGAAGAAAGGCCTCGGCCTTGAGGTGTTCGTCGCTCCAGGCTGCGAACTCCTCGTTGAGCGGTGTGCAGCTCCGCTCGCTCTCAAGGGGAGGTCAGGCAACAAGAGCTCCTGTCCCTATTTCGATGTTATGGGACAGCAGGATCTTGTTGACCTTCCCCTGAGTTGTAACCTTTGAGACTATCCTCTCGGCCTCAAAGAAGGCGTCAGGTCCCACCTCGACCTCTTTCTCCACGGTAGGACCGAAGTTGGGGATTGGGGAGTCAGCTACCACCTCCTTCCCCTTGCTGGCCTATTGGGATGACGAGCCGGCGGTGCTCTTTTTTGGCATATTCTTCCTGGGTCCCATATGGTCGCCTGACGAACAAATATGAAGAAAGTTTAGAAAGGCGTCCTAAAAATAGGAAAAGGAATCTAGCGCGAGAAATGATTTTACTTACACGGGCTGAGGTAATCTCAGCCCGCGGTGCGTGAGGCCACGCGGTCCTATGAACACGCGCCTATGTTCCCAACGGGTTCCCGATTGCTCGGGATCCCTGTGTCAGGAGGGTCAGGATAATGCTTGCCTTGGAGGGAAAGTTTCAAAAAGCAAAACCACCTGGGAAGCTTGACCCCTAAGATACTCGGGTTTGCACCTCAGAAACCTATCGCCTTCCCCTCTCCAAACAGGCATTCCAAAAAAGTTACCCAGAAAAGTCACCCCAGAATTATCCTGTCCTATACGTCACATTCCTAAGCATATTCTCATATGATCGATACCCCTAGGATAAAAACCTACGCACAAAACACCAGCCAAAAAGAAAAAACAGCCTACAATGTGCGACTAAGAAAAAAGTTTACCTAACAAGAGAAACAGAAACATCTAAGCATACAACAGGCAGAGAACTTACAGAGTTTTTGCTGTGTGAGTAGTCTTGGTGGAGCCTTTAGAACTGGAGTCATGAAGAAACCCTTGTGTCTAGGGCGTAAAGACCTCTGGAACGATAACCGGAAGGAAAAAGACTTGTGAGGCTAAAGAAGAGAGAAGATGAGGAAATTTTTTTCAAATAAAGGGTGGTCATGTGAAAGGTGGCCAACCTTATATATACGTAAAAGGCAAAGGAGCGAGGAATGTTCGATCGCCTTAATGCGAGATACGAGGGTCACAACGCGAAAGATGAAACAACGGCCGAAGATAGGCTAGGCCATTTAATGCGATTCTCGAAAGCCAGACCGTCACCAACCACGATGCTCCACGTGTCCGATACCAGCGCAATGGGTGGGACATGAAGAGTTGAAATAGAAGCCTAAAAGCCCCCACTATGGCCACAGATGACGTCACGTGTCACGAGTAGGGGCTTGGGGGGCAAATGTACGCCCTAAATATCCACGAGTTATTAGTGAGCTGGAAAAGGGCATAATTCAATCCGCCACATGGAGACCATCTACCTGGAGCTGTTGTTACAAGTCTCCACCTCTTTAGCCCAAGCTAATCAAAGAGCTAGCAAGTATACTCGAAGGTAACAGGTCAGCAGTAAGGATAGCACGAGCTGGTGCTACATCAAGCTCGAGCTGCGGCATAGATCTGGCATTCTCGACCATTTGTGAAGTCAACCACGCAATGTAAACGTGCGCATACCAGACATCACGTGTCTACTCTATTCCTGAATTCTCAGACATGCAACATAAACGTGCATGTTCAGGCACCCCACGACGTGTTTGGGCCATGCGGCCCATTATCCCCCATTCCTATTGATTAGACAACACTTCATTGTCAGGTTTTAGGAATTAATCATAAGTGTCACAAAGGTGACATGATGGGTAAGAAGGTCACGGGATGAGCCCCTTTACCAACACCCAGATATCCTCTCCCTATAAATATGGAGACCCTGGGCGTTGCAAGGGGTTGGCGTTTTGATTGTAAAGAAACACTCTGTAAGGAATACTCGAGAGATATCAATAATATAGACTGGTGGAGTAGAGATATTTTAACCTTCAAACCACCTACAAGGAAAGGAGTGATAACCTTCCCACCATACTAATTTCGCCAGTTTGGAATATAAATATTTACATATTATGGTTCACTATTTAGCACTAATCCATCCCGTTTATTCGTATAATTATCTGTTGGCGAAGAACTGCGTCAACAATAACAAATATCCTAAATTAAATTAAGATCCTAAATTACATAAGAAGAGCATGACGAGACTTATGTAAAAGACACTAATAAATTTAGAATAAAAATTAGAAGAAAATGAATTTAATTGTATCAAAGATATAGAAATGAAGAACAAAATAAAGATTCAATATATTAAAAATATAATGTGAAACATGAACTTCACTCTAGCCTTTCCACAAGAGAATTTAGCCTAAAATAAGAATTGTTTTCACTGAAAGAAATGTAAAAGAAATGAAAGAAAAATAAGAAAAAGAATGTTTTTCTCTCTAATTATACTCTGCACCTTAATTCCACAATCTGATGATTTTTTTACTACATTTGGCTCTCTATTTATAGTGGAAATATGACCCAAAATGTGTTAAAATCGTGTACTAAAGAGTGGGGAAAATGGCTGCAAAATTGGTGCAAAGTGGGACAAGTGGGAGACAAGTGCATCAATAAAGGAGACATGTTGGCAATGTGTCATGCACCGATTGGCTCGGCAGTGGAGTGCGTCAAGCGCGGGGGAGACAACAACAGGTGAGTGGGACAGGTGGTTGGATCAGGTTGGCTTGGCAGCTGGCGCGTCACGTGTGGCAGGTGCAAGTCAGTCTGACAGGAGGCTCGGCGTGGTTTGGCTCAGCTCGCGACTCGGCTCGGCTTCGTCAGGTGGCTCAGGGGTGGCTACTGTAGACTTGGGCATGGGCTCGGTTTTGGCCCAAATTTTGTCAAAAATGCCATTTTTTCATGATTTCTTCATTTTAATTCTTTATTTCTTCTTTCTTTTTCTTTGTGTCAAAATACATTTTATTTCCTGAAAATTAAACACAAATTAAATTAAAATTAATATTTTCAAATATAAAATATATGACAATAAATCCATGAAAATATTAATTAAAACATAATTAATTTTAAACTTTAAGACTAATAAAATGATATTTTTGAACACTAATCACAACCCCCAACTAGCATCTTGCTAGTCTCTAGCAATTCAAGCAAAATAATAAATGTCAACATGATATATTTCAGGTAAAAAATTATATAAGAATTTAAGTATTAACACAAAATGTTAGTAACAATTCAAAAAGAGTTATCAAAATAACTTTGAATAAATCTAGAGTTGTGAGTGTGTGCACCAAACTTGAACCTTCTTACCACAAACCATAGCACATAAAGCCTTCGAAATTTTGCCAAGTAAAAGTCTCAACTCCATTACCCTCTCATGTAATTGAAAATATTTAAAGTTAAGAGTTTTGCTCATGGAGTTGGAAATAAAGAAGTAAGAACTCATCAGATGGATATATATTTTGGATAAACTTTTAAATAATCATTGAAACGAAGATAAGAAATAAACTATTTTGACAACCACCAAAAATAGTACCACAAAACTAGTTTTTTGGGAATTCTAAGTTAAATAGACAATCTTTACATTTAGTCTAAGAGCCATAATATGAAATTAATAAACACTTTTTTTTTTAAACAAGAGATAGCATAATTGAAAATGATAGAGCTATTGCTCTTGTGTTTTTCTTTTTCTTTTTGTTTTCTTCTTTTTTTCGTCTTTTTTTTTATGAAGAACATAATAAAAGGCTCTCTAATAAGATTTGTCTATTGAAAATATTATCCCTAAAACATCATCCATTCATACCACAATAACTTGTCCAAATAAATATAACCATTTCTAAGAATGAATACAAATTTAAAGTTTTTTTCTCAAGTCTCACCTCTCACAAAAAAGAATGAATTATTAAACATGGAAAATTTCTAAGCAAATATGTGCTAACAACCATCTTACCACAACGTTTGGCATGTGCATTAGGTAAGTCAAGAGAAACTCTTAGTATTACAGATAACAAAAATTGACTCAAAAGTAACATTTTGCAAGAATAAATAAGTAATTTTTAAAAAAAATTTGACCCTTACACTGTGTGTTTATAAAGGTGCAAGACTTGCTAATCAAGTCATTGAGTTAGAAACGTGTTACTGAAACTATAATTGAACTATGGTTAAAAGATTTTGGTTACAAAAGTTACATTTCATATAATTAAACATTTTGAGTACATGGGATCCCAAAAGAAATAGAGTTCAAAAGACAGTTTACGAAAATTCCAGGTTGTAAACATGTACTGGCCACTCTAAGGGAAAACCAAACATTTAAGCTTCTCTCGTCCTGTATCACTCCTCAGCCGTGGTGACCGATCAGTTGACTATGTACATTCAGCCTCAAAGCTCTCCAACTCAGGACTAGTCTACCTTGCCTTTGCCTTTACCTGCACCACGTAGCACCTGTGAGCTGAGGCCCTGCAAGAAAACCATAATACATAATATAAGCAATAAGCGACAGTCAGTTATATGACAAGTCATATAGCTCACATAAACAGTGATATCAATCAACAAACCAATAATCAGTTATTCAGATAACACGCTTGTCACATTCATAAATTAAACAACATTAAACATATCACATCAAAATACAGGGTCAGCATCCTTAGGCCGCACCCTCTGATTATCCCACTGACTCCGGCTCCCTTAGGCCGAGCTCAGTGATTATATACTTAACCTCAGCTACCAGTGCTCGAGCCACGCTCTATGTGCTAATATTGATTCCGACACTCTTAGGTCGCTTATCACATGTCCCATGGCATAGTACCATCTCATGACATCACATATGAATATAGGGAACTCTTAGTCCCAACACAAAAACATAACCGGGTGTAGTTTCTTACCTTTGATTCTAATAGCTTTGATTAGTGAAATCGACCTTCTAGCACGATCTCGTCCAAGCCCTAGCGTACACCTAGTCACATTCATAAATTAGAACCATCACTAAACTTCAATTCAGTATCCTAACCTCGGGACCAATCCCGAGCCCTCGGCATGCCTTAATTCCACCAAACGGGGTGGTGGAATCAAACCCTAAGCCCCTGGGCAAAAACCCTAAGAAATTACCCAAAAGTCCACTTCTGAAGGCAAGGTAGCGCTACAGCGCTACAAGCAGAGCCAAAATCCCCCCAGAAACTCAAGCCTAGCGCGGCAACTCCCTAAGGCTAGCGCTAAAGTGCTACGTACAGAACTTTCAGCACTCTGAGTTTCTTCCTTCAATTTTCCCCGAGCCAAACCTCCATAATACCCCTCCAAACCTCAACCATACACCAAATTGCACCTACCATCCCTTACATCTTATCCACATAAAACTTAGCCACATGCACCATCTAACAAAGAAAACAAGATTTGAACACAAGACTCAAGAACTCAACAAGAAACTCAGAAGTTTATCCAGCAACTCAAATGATCAAGCATAAAATTCCTTACCTTTGATGGGAAATTAGACCCTAGGTTTCCCTTAGTATCCTTCCATCCTTAAGCTCCTCAATTCCTCAATCTTAATTCCCTTAATTCCATCCAAAGTTAAAGTTTAGAAATCGATCTCAACAAAGTTGAGAAAAACTCATCAAAAATCTATAAACCTTACCTTAATTGACCGAGGACCAAAGTGGTAAGCCTTATCCTAAGCTTCCTCTGAATTACAACTCCAAAACTCCTCAAGAAATGGTGAATAATTGCCTAAACCGAGAGAAAGAAAGAGGTTAACTTATGTGTTCTGTTTTTCCTTCTTTCTTTCCTTCTTCTTTTCTTTTCTTTCAGCTTCCACTTGTTTCTATACTTCCCACTAAGTCTATAAAGGCTGAATATCACTTATCCCTTTTTAAATCAAATGACCATATTGCCCTCCCAATTATAACCAAACCTTTAAGTCATTCTAAGGGCATTTTGGTCATTGCTCCCAATTCCCGCTAATTCCTCGAGTGTTCCTAATAATTACCGCTTACATCCCGACACCTAACTAATAATCAATTATGCTCCTTAATGTCAAATAGCCTCCAATATATTTCCCAAATTCCAGAAATACCCCTAGGCTCCCCCGAGCAGGGTATAAATCCCCACCGTGACTTTTTCGCTAAATCGCTCACTAGGATCGCCTCGAGTCACTAGCTGCAAATATATCCACATAATAATGTGGTCTTAACAATTTATCACAAACATTACATTTATGCCCTCAACGGGCAAAGATTACGAATATGCCCTTATAACCTAATCAGGGCTTGCATGCATACTAATACTCATAATCATGCATCTCATATATCCAGATAATCATGTAAGCATGCTTATCCGATAATAATGCATTTAATCATTTAAATCACACATAATTTAGTTATACCCTCCCGGCACACTAATCAAGGCCCTTAAGCCCTATTAGTAATTTTGGGTCGTTACATTTGGTATCCTGTGTTTTTGCCTAGTATCGTTTTGGTACCCTCTTTTTTCAATAATGCTCATATGATTTCATGTATTTTAAAATCATACATATTTGGTATCCTAGACTCAGAATTGATAAATAAAATTTTATCAATATTACCAAACTGCCATAAACTATATGTAATTAATTAATTAAATTTAAGTTTGGAACTCATATAATTGAGAGCAACTTGATTAAATTTGTAATGCCCTGGTTAGCCAAGACCATTAAACTGTGTATTTTAAATAGTGCTCAACTCGCTAAATGAGTCATTAGGCCATAAACGTGCATCTAAGTGTGATCACTGGTCTACGGTTAAAAATTTCAGTTTAAAGGAATGGATGTTTCATTAAAACATTAAACTGTACATGGGATCCCAAAATAACGTTTACAAAGTTGTTTACAATTCCAAAAAGGTCTTTACAATTCAAAAGTCCCAACCAGCCGACTTTAGCGGCAAAAATAGGGTTACACCCTAGTTCCTCTGAGAAACCTTGGTCGTGGTGGTCAAGCGACCGCATATGTACCCATCACCACCCAAGCTCTCCAACACATTACTGGTCCAACTTTCCTTTCCCTTTACCTACACCACATAGCACCTGTGAACCAAGGCCAAGCAAGAAAACATAATACATGTGCAATAACCTACTCATGCATGGATACAAGTACAAATAAATGATTATGGAATCATTCTGGGGCTCACAACCCTAATCAAAAGACCATAGAGTCAACCTAAGGTCCATGCCCTGAATAGATGACCATAGAGTCAACCCGAGGTCCTTTCCTTGAATAGATGCCAATAAAGTCAACCTGGGGTCCTTTGCCCTAGTCATGTGACCATAAAGTCACCCTAGCTCTGAGTAACTAGTCATAGAGCTAGTCAAGTGCTTTGGTTTTCTATGACCATTGGGTTTAACGAGCGTGTAACGCTCTCCTGGTTAGATCTAATCATATCGACTAGCACTCAACGTGCTATTGCCACCCTTGACTCATATGTCAATGCTTTACAACCAGCACTCAACGCTATTGCCATCCTTGACTGATATGTCAACGCTTTTCTCAAATATATAATTTAAACATGCATTCATCATATAACAAATATCCATATATAGAGCACTCAACATGCTTCATCAAAAATCACAGGCATAATCATAATCATGCGCATTTACCGGGCCAATACCCAATGAAAACCATATTTAGCATTCGGGCCAAGCCCTAATCAAGTATGTCACATAATGAGTGTAGTTTTCTTACCTCAAGTCCGAGTGTAATGAAAATTAAGAACGACCCTCGAGCACGTTCCTGACCCTGAGCCCCTAGTGATAACCTAATCACAACCAAGTACAAAATCCCATCAATAATGAGTAAATAAAGGCTTCTGAACCAAGTCCTAGCCTCCGGGACGTCGAATCCTACTAAACCGGATAGTAGGATTGACCCTGTAACATTCCAAATTCCCTAATATGGCTTAGTGCCTGGATTAGTGGGGTCGGGAGGCAATAATTGTTTTAATTATGTGTTAATAAAGTATGAGCATGTCATTATGTTAATTGTATTATAATATAATTATGCTTACCTGTTTAGAAATACTAAATGTGTATGTAGGCCCATTTCTTATAAGAAGGGCATTTTAGTAATTTGACCTGCTGAGGGTATAATTGTAAATTTGTGTCTGTGTGATTGAGACCACATTATTATGTGGATATATTTGGGCTACTTGGCACAAGGCGATCCTAGAGAGCAAGTTAGTAAAAAAGTCACAACGTGGTAAAATACCCGGCTCGGGGTGAGCTTAGGGGTATTTTGGTAATTAGTAGATTGCTGGGATTTGTCGGGTAATGGGAGAATAAATGATTATTATTTTGTGAAACTTGGGGATTTAGAGGAACACCTGGGAATTCACGGGAAGTGGAAATTGACGGAATTTCCCTTAAAAGGCCTTGGGGAGAGTGATTTGGTCTAGGGGCATTTAGGTCATTTGTGCCTAATTAGAGACTTGACTAGATGTTTTTCCAGCTGAGGGAAAGATAAAACAGAGTAATAAAAAATAGGACTACTTTCTCTCTCTCATAACTCTCTCTCCCTCTTCTTGATAGCTTGAGAATTTTGAGGAATCAAGCTTAAGAAATTGAATGGTTAAGCTTGTGAAACTTGGGGATTAGCTCAAGGGTGTTATCATCTCAAAGGTAAGGGTTTGAAATTTAATTCTTCATGATAATTATATGGTTTTGTTGGAAGCTTTAGTTTTTATGGGTGAGTATTTTGAGGGTGAATTTTGGATTTCTGATAAGTTTTAATCTAGTAGTTAGTTAGGTTTTGTTGCTGGAAAAGTGTTATACTAATTATGGGGATTGAATTGAAGTTTTGAGTGTGCTTGGGTTGAATTTAGTTGGGTTCGGCTAAAGGAAAAACCCATAAATTTTGGGTTAGAAGGGGTCAGGTCGCGACCCCGTTCTTGGTGTGCCGCGGCCCTCTTGAACAAAAAGGGAGCCAAGGAGGGCTCTGTCACGAGGGCACGCCGTGTCACCTCTTAGGCTTGGCCACGACGCGTGTCTGGTGTTTTGGGGAGGTCGAGCCTCTTATTAGAGCGGGCCACGACACAAGAGCATGGGTCCACGACTCTTAAGGGGTTTTTGGACCCCGAGAAGGTTTTGAGTGCGGGAACTCAACCTTATGAGTTCGGGATCGATCCTACTACCGTGTTAAGTAGAATTCGATGTCCCAGAGGCTAGGACTTGGTCTGGAAGCCTTTATTCACTCGTTGTTGATGGAATTCTTTATTATGGTTGTGACTAGATCAACGCTAAGGGCTCGGATCAGGGATCGTACTCAAGAGTCGTTCATTGGTAGCTTGCACTTGGACCGAAGGTAAGAAAACTGCACCTAGTATATGATATACATGATTGAGGCTCGACCCGAATGCTGAGTAAAATCTTGACTTGGGTGTTAGGCCTGTGAATGCGCATGATTATGATTATTCCTATGTATGTTTGATTAAATGTATTATAATACATTGTATCTATTTATATATTTATAAATGATAAATGGATTATGTGATTTTCTGCTGTGACTAGGGAACTCGGTTTATAAACCAGGGATTCGTTGTGGTATCTAGTTAGAGATCAACTTACTAGTTGTGGGCGTATCTGATTTAAGGGACTTGACTTATAAGTCAAGAATCTGTGAAGCTCGGCTTATAAGTCGAGGGTTTTTTTTAAGCGGTCTGTGAGGCTCGACTTATATGTCGAGGACCTGTAAGATTTTACTTATGAGGTGAGATTGGCATTACACACGTGGAGTGCAGGCCATAATAGCTAGGCAACCTTGGGGGTGCACCAAGCACCTGACTGGCTCACATGCCAAGCAAATTGAAAGGGAGTGCGACATGCACTTGTGCAACTCTATGGTTGCTGAGCTGTAAAATGTTTATGCTAGTTCCAGTTATTACTACTAGTCTAATGTATTACTCTGTGAATAATTGAATATGTTTTCTTGCTGAGTCTTTTGGCTCACAGGTGCTTTGTGGGGCAGGTAAAGGTAAGAAGAAGCTTGGCCATCCATGAGTTGGAGAGCGATAGCAGTGACGTGTACATATGCAGTCTGCTCGACCGCCACGACCGAGAAACTCAAGGAAGCTAGAGTTGAACCCAGTTTTGCCTCCTAGGTCAGCTTATATTTGTAACCTTGGTGTTGTAATCAACTTTTATACTTATATTTTGGGGATCCCGTGTAAAGAACAATGTTTTTGGTTATATAAAAATGCTTATGACCTGACCAAATTTTTAATACCTCAACCTTTAGTAACTTAGTCACATGTTTAGTCCAAATGACTTGTTTAGCAAGTTCAGCACTAATTTTAAACACACTTGGTAACAGATCCTAATTAGTAAGGCGTTACAACTTGGTATCAGAGCTGCCAAGGTTTATGGGTTCCTGATGTTGGACTGGGCATGTACACTCACTGCTAAAGACAAGCTTGACTCAGGGTTGGGTAACTATTGATATAATTATGTGTGCACTTGCGTAAATGAACTATATATGCTTTACCTGCTATCTTAAATAAGAAGCATGAGTTATTCTGATAGGGCCTGACCCTTGACTGCTGTATGTAGGTAGTGGATGTGCTTATTAGCATGATAGACATCTGTAAATGTTGCAGGGTTTCTTATCAACATCATTATTGTTGTTGAATGTCAGAAGTGCTTATTAGCATTTCTGTATGTGTGCATTTGATAGGGGATGCTTATCACCACCATTACATGACAAAGGAAAATGGTTATTAGTATCGTTAAATGTCTATGCATGCTGGAAAATGCTTATTAGCATTCTTCTTGCTCTTGAGTATTGGAAATGTTTAATAGCATTATGTTATGTGTATGCATGCCAAGAATGTGCTTATCAGCATCTTATTTAAATATGATCATAAATTCCTCTGCATACTAGCATGATTGTTATGTGTGAATTATTGGGATGCTTATTAACATTATCAATGCACGTGGATACTTATTCGATCGGTGTTGAACTGTGGGTTGGTATGAGATATTGTTATTACTACCTGATAAGCCGAGTCATTGATTGCAGATAGACTTGGAAGTATGCTTCTAGGGTAATCTAATGAGCCAGCCAATGCTAAGAATTAGGTCAGAAGTAATGACCAGGGTCAAAACACTCCGCCATTCCCTGATAACTAGCAACACATGCTTGAAGATATGCAAGCTAGGCTGCAGAGATAGGATAAAGAGATTCACCAGTTGAGGCAACAGTAGGTTCTGGCTGGGAACATTGCGTCACGGGTCCCATCTATTGTTCCAGTATTTGCCATACTACAATAGACAGAATTAGAAAACCATTAGGAGTTAATGTATGAACGGTTCAGGAAACAACACCTCCGGTTTTTTAGGGTAGTGCAGATCCACTTATGGCAGAACAGTGGATGGCTATGATTGCATCCATCCTAGATTTTATGAATGTGGTGGGCAATGAGAGAGTGGATTGTGCCACGTACATGTTTTGGGAGGATGCCTAAATCTGGTGGGAGGTGGTGTCTTAGACTAGGGATGTAACCACAATGAAGTGGGAAGAGTTCAGAACCCTCTTCAATGAGAAATATTACAATGAGGCCATTAGAGCAGCAAAGGTGGAGGAGTTTAGTAAAATTTTACAAGGGAATATGTCAGTGACCGAATATGCCCTAAAATTCGACAGACTAGCCAAGTTCGCTGCAGACTTGGTACCCACTAATGGGACAACGAAGGAATCATTCCTTCAGGGGCTACAACCTATGATAGCCCGGGATGTTAGAATTACTACAGTACCTGGAGTAACGACATATGCTTAAGTAGTGGAGAAAGCCCTTATTACAGAGGACACTGAGAACAAGATTTAGTTGGAGAACGCGGCCAGGAGGGATATGAAGAGGATGAGACCTCCTTTCATAGGATCAGGTAGGGGCGGAGGCCCTAGTGACCAAAAAAGGAAGATGTCAGACACTAGTTTGGCTCCTAGACCTGATAGGAGGCCACATGGTGTATAGATTGGCTGCCAGGGCGAAAATGAGAACTGGAAGACATATCCAAAGTGTGCTAGATGCAAGAGACATCATTTGGGAGAGTGTCGAGCAAAAGCCTACTTTGTATGTGGGATTGTGGGGCATCTCAAGAAAGATTTCGCAAGAGTGAAGAAAGAGGAACCTAAGAAGATAAATAGCTCGACTCTAGCTCGAGTATTTGCATTGACACAAGCTGAGGAAGAGGTTGAGGCTAGGCCCTCAGTGGTCACAGGTCAGCTTTTTAGTCCTGCATATCTTATACTGTGTTGATTGATTTTGGTGCTACACAATTTTATGTTTCTAGTAAGATTATTGATAGACTGTGTAGGGCCTGTGATTATTATGTTGTGGGGTTTGGGACGTTACTACCCACCGAGGAGTTGGTAGTTTCCAGGAGATTGCTCAGATCATTGCCAGTGATGGTGGACGGCAGGGAGTTGTCGGTTGACTTAATAGAGTTGGTTATGACTGATTTTGATATGATTTTGGGAATGGACCGGTTAACCAGTTTTGGGGAAACCATTGATTGTAAGAAGAAGATGGTAACCTTTGAACCTGAGGGTGAGGAACCCTTCGTATTTGTTGGCACTGTGCATGGACCCCGAGTGCCTATGATTTCAGCATTGAGGGATAGAGATCTTCTGCAGGGAGGCTGCATAGGGTTTTTAGCAAGTGTGGTGGATACCACTCAGGTCATGCCAATGGGACCAGAAGAGACTAGGTTGGTTTGTGAGTATCTGGATGTGTTCCCAGAGGATTTACCAGGGTTGCCGCCGCACAGGGAAATCGAGTTTGGTATTGAGCTGGCACCAGGGACAGAGCCAGTGTCTAGGGCACCTTACCGAATGGCCCCAACAGAGTTGAGGGAACTCAAGGTATAGTTACAGGAGTTGTTGGATCTGGGTTTTACCAGACCCAGTTTCTCACCGTGGGGTGTGCCACTTTTATTTGTGAAAAAGATGGACGGTTCTCTGAGGATGTGCATAGAGTACAGGGCACTAAATAAGTTGACTATTAAGAACATGTATCCTCTGCCAAGGATAGATGAATTGTTTGATCAGCTGCAAGGTAAAATGGTATTTTCAAAGATAGATCTTCGATCTGGTTATCACTAGTTGAGGATTAAGGAGGAAGATATACCAAAGACAGCCTTCCGTACTAGATATGGACACTATGAATTTCTCGTTATGTTATTTGGCTTAACTAACGCCCCGACAACTCTCTTGGACTAAATGAACAGAGTGTTTAAGGACTATCTAGACTGATTCGTGATCATCTTCATCGATGATATCTTGGTTTATTCACAATCAGAGGAGGAGCATAAGCAGCACCTCAAATTGGTCTTACAGAGATTGAGGGAACACAGGTTTTTTGCGAAGTTGAAGAAGTGTGAGTTCTGGCTACCTCAGGTGACTATCTTGGGTCATATTTTTAGTAAGGATGGGATTAAGGTAGACCCAACAAAGATTGAGGCTGTCAGGAATTGCCCAAGGCCAAGGAATGTCTTTGAAATTATAAGCTTCCTCGGATTGGCAGACTATTATAGGAAGTTTGTGGAAGGATTCCAAGAATAGCGACCCCACTAACAGAACTGATACGTAAGAATCAGAAGTATATATGGTCAGACAGATGCGAGAACAACTTTCAGGAGTTAAAGTGGCGTCTTATTACTACCCCAGTCTTGAGTCTTCCGGCATATCGGGAAAAATTTATGGTTTATTATGATGCTTCGAGATAGGGGTTAGGTTGTCTCCTTATGCAGGCAGAGAAAGTAATTGCTTATGCAACATGTAAGTTGAAAGATTATGAGTAGAGATATCCTACCCATGATCTGGAGCTGGCAGCAATGGTCTTTACATTAAAGGTATGGAGGCATTACCTTATGGAGAGAAGTGTGAGATATATATAGACCACAAGAGCCTCAAGTACATCTTTACACAAAAGGATTTGAATATGAGGCAGAGGCATTGGTTGGAACTAGTGAAGGATTATGATTGTGATATCCTTTATCATCCAAGGAAGGCCAACGTGGTGGCAGATGCCCTAAGTGGGAGAGCAGATGTACAGTGTGAGGCAGATATCCAAGAAGTTAGCAGAGGATATGACCAGAGCAGGGATTGAGTTAGTAGTGGGCTAGTTAGCTAATATTACCTTGCAGTCTACTCTTCTAGAAAGGATAAAGGAGGGTCTGTTACAAGAGCAACCGTTGGTGAAGATTAAAGAGGACGTGCTAGCAGGAGTGACTACGGACTATACAATATTAGATATGGGTTTGTTAAGATATAAGGGTCGGATTTGTGTTCCAATGGATGTTGTTATTAGATGAGAGATTCTTGATGAATCTCATACTACTCCGTATTCCTTGCATCCCGACATCATGAAGATGTACCAAGATCTGAGAACTATGTATTGGTGGCTGGGGATGAAGGGTGATGTTACAGAGTATGTAGCCAAGTGTCTGACGTGTTAGCAGATCAAAACTGAACATCAAAGACTAGCTAGACTATTACAGCCCTTGGACATTCCATAGTGGAAGTGGGAAGACATCACAATGGACTTTGTGGTGGGATTTCCCAAGACAAAGGGTCAGCATGATTAGGTATGGGTGATTGTAGACAGATATACCAAATCGACTCACTTTTTACTAGTGAAGAGGACTTATACCATTGACCAGTACGCAAATCTCTATGAAAAAGAGATAGTACGTCTTCATGGAGCCCTGAGGTCGATCGTGTCGGATTGAGACCCCACATTTACTTCCAAGTTTTGGGGAAGTTTGCAGAAGGCAATGGGAACGCAGTTGAAGTTTAGTACAACCTATCATCCTCAGACCGATGGTCAGTCTGAGAGGACTATCCAGATACTGGAAGACATGCTGAGAGCATGTGTACTGGACTTTGAGGGGTCTTGGAGTAAATATTTACCCCTGATAGAATTTTTCTACAACAATAGCTACTAAGCGACCATAGGAGTGGCTCCTTATGAGATGTTGTATGGTAGGAAGTGCAGAATACCTATTCATTGGGATGAGATGGGTGAGCGCAGATATTTGGGACTTGAGGCAGTTTGAAGGACCAATGAAGCCATTGAAAAGATTAGAGCTCGGATGCTCGCATCACAGAGTAGACAGAGAAGTTATGCAAATCCAAAGCGTAGGAACGTGGAGTTCCAGGTGGGAGACTATGTCTTCCTTAGAGTCTCCTCACTCAAGGGGTTGAAGAGATTTGGGAAAAAGAGCAAGCTGAGCCCGAGGTTCGTAGGACCTTTTAAGATCCTAGAAAGGATCGGTCAGGTCACCTACAGGTAAGCATTACCTCCGGCATTGTCGGCCGTGCACAACGTGTTTCATATTTTGATGATGCGAAAGTATGTATATGATGAGACTCATGTACTGAGTTATGAACATCTGGATCTGCAAACAGATTTTTCCTTTGAGGAGCAACGAGTCCAAATATTAGACAGAAAGGAAAAGGTCCGGAGGAATAAAACCATACCTTTAGTGAAGGTATTATGGTGGAATAGTAAGGTCGGGGAGGCGACTTGGGATTTGGAATCAGCCATGCGGGACCAGTATCCCGAGCTATTCAGGTAAAATTTCGAGGATGAAATTCCTGTAAGGAGGGGATAGTTGTAACATCTCAAATTCCCTAATATGGCTTAGCCTTGGCCAATCTCTGACCGCCTCAATCTTGGCTGGGTCCACCTTGATCCCTTCTTTACTGACATTAAGACCAAGAAAAGTTACTTGAGGTAACAAGAACTCATATTTCTTGAACTTAGCAAACAACCTATGCTCCCCCAGTCTCTGTAGAACCAACCTCAGATGTTGCTCATGTTCTGACTCTGACTGAGAATAAACCAGAATATCATCGATAAAAGCAGATGGGGCATTAGTCAACCCAATGGACATAACTAAGAACTCATAAAGCCTATATCTGGTGTGAAAATCAGTCTTCGGTATATCTCCATCCTTTATCCTCAGATGGTGATAACTAGATCGAAGGTCTGTCTTTGAGAATACCATTTTACCCTGCAACTGATCAAATAGGTCATCTATCCTTGGTAGATGATACTTGTTCTTGATTGTCAACTTGTTCAGTTCTTTGTAGTCAATACACATTCTCAGAGAACAATCCTTCTTATTTACAAAAAGGACTAGTGCACCCCATGGTGAGAACCTGGGTCTAATAAAACCCAAGTCTAATAGCTCCTACAGTTGTATCTTTAGTTCTTTTAATTCAGCCGGGGCCATTCTATAAGGTGCCCTAGACACTGGCTCCGTTCCTGGTGCCAGTTCAATCATAAATTCAATCTCTTTGTGTGGTAGGAACCCTGGAAAATCCTCTGGAAACACATCCAGAAACTCACAGACTAATCTGGTCTCCTCTGGTCCCACTGGCATGACCTGAGTGGTATCTACCACACTGGCTAAGAATCCTATGCAACCACCTTGTAGTAGATCTCTAGCCCTCAATACAGATATCATAGGTACACGGGGTCCATGCACAGTGCCAAAAAATACAAAAGGATCCTCACCTTCAAGCTCAAAGGTTACCATTTTCCTTCTGCAATCTATGGTTGCCCCATACTTCACTAACCTGTCCATACCCAGAATCATGTGAATGTCGGTCATAACCAACTCTATCAAATCTACTGACAACTCTCTGCCTTCCACTGTGACTGGCAATGATCTGACCCATCTCCAAGATACTACTAACTCTCGAGTGGGTAATAATGTCCCAAACCCCACAACATAATAATCACATGGTCTGCACAATCTATCGATAACTCTATTAGCAACAAAAGAATGTGTAGCACCAGAATCAATCAAAACAGTATAAGAGGTTCTAGCACTAAAAACCTAACCTATGACTACTGAGGGACAAGCCTCAGATTCTACCTGAGTCAACGCAAACACTCAAACTGGAGTCAAGCTATTCGCCTTTCGTGGTTCTTCCTTTCATGCCTTCGGGCAATCTTTCTTATGTGTCCCACTACCCCGTATAAAAATCAGGCTTTTTCCTGACACTCCCCTATATGACCCCTCTTGTATTTGGCACACTCTGGAAAAGTCCTCCAGCCCTCACTGCTGCCCTGGCGGCTTGTTGAAATACCACAAGGTCTCTTGTCAGGGCCTAGAGCTAGAAAGGCATCAAGAGCCATCCTTTTTTAATCACTGGGGCCCCCGCCCCTACCTGAACTCATAAATGGAGGTCCCACCCTTTAATGTCTCTCCTGGCCATGGTATCGCGCTAGATCTTATTCTCTGTGCTCTCAGCTATGAGTGCCTTCTCAACCACCTGTGCATAGGTAGTCACCCTAGGCACAGTGGTAATACGAACATCCCGGGCTATCATAGGCTGTAGCCCCTGGAAAAACCTATCCCTCCTGGTCCCATCAGTGGGCATCGATTCCTTAGAAAACTTTGCTAGTCTATCAAATTTCAGGGCATATTGAGTCATTGATGAGTTGCCCTAAAGTAACCTGCTGAACTCTTCAGCCTTTGCCACCCTGATGGCATCATTGTAATACTTCTCATTAAACAGAGTCTGAAACTCTTCCCAATCCAAGGCATTGACATTTATGGTCTGGGATATCACTTCCCACCAAATTCGAGCATCCTCCTAAAGCAAATACGTGGCACAGGCCACCCTCTCATTACCAGACACCCTCATAATGTCTAGGATGGTGGTAATCATACTCATCCACTGCTCAGCCTTGGATGGATCTGCAGCACCCTCAAAGAGTGGAGGGTGTTGTTTCCTTAACCTTTCATATAGAGGTTCCGATTTATTCCCAGCCTCTGGCGACTGCTCAACTGTTGGCACCATCATAGGCGGTGCCTCTGGCAAGATGATCCCTGTAGGAACTTGTAGCTACCTCAGGTGGTGGATTTCTTCTTCCTACCTCAATACCCTGGCTTGCAAATCTACTAGCAACTGCTGCAAGTTCTCAGGAGCTGGCTGAGGGATCTGACCCTGGTCATTATCTCGACCTTGTCTGTCAATCTGGCCTTGATCTTCCTACCCACCTGATGATTCAATCTGTCTTGGAAGTTGGAAGAATACTTCCAAGCTATATCTTGCTACAATAATCAATTTCGGCCAGTTAGGTAGTGATAACTAAACCTCTTGCTGCATGGTCCAAGATCAAGCATATAACCATTCACATTCAACTTTCATGCTAATAAGCATGTCGATTCATGTTCATGTCTGGTACTAATAAGAACGTCATGATATTCATAACAATTAACAATGCTAATAAGCATTTTCTGGCATACATGTATCTATGACAATGCTAATGAGCGTGTCCTGACTTACATGTCCATATAACAACGCTAATAAAAGGTTCTTTGGCCTTCACAAGCAATATCATTACTAATAACTAAATTCTACATAAATCATGCATCATTTAAGGGCAAGAGTTTATCAGTATATCTCATGCTACCCAATAGGACATTCAAATAAAACATTTATATCCTATTTTAGTAGTTAAGCACATAACCACATAAATAGTTACCGAACACTGAGTTGAGCTTGTCTTTAGTGGCGAGTGTACATGCCCAGCCTGTATACAGGAACCCTCAATATTGGCAAGCTCTGATACCAAGTTGTAACACTCTGGTTAGCCAAGACCATTACACTATGTATTTTAAATAGTGCTCAAATCGCTAAATGAGTCATTAGGCCATAAACGTGCATCTACATGTGATTACTGGTCTAGGGTTAAAAATTTCGGTTAAAATGAATGGATGTTTCATTAAAATATTAAACTATACATGGGATCCCATAATAACGTTTACAAAGTTATTTCTAGTTCCAAAAAGTTCATTACAATTCAAAAGTTACAACCCCCCAACCTAAGTAGCAAAAATAGGGTTACGCCCTAGTTCCTCTGAGAAACCTTGGCCGTGGTGGTCAAGAATTCGCATATGTACACATTACCACCTAAGCTCCCCAACTCATAGCTGGTCTAGTTTTCCTTCCCCTTTCCCATCACCACATAGCACCCGTGAGCCAAGGCCCAACAAGAAAACTTGATATAAGTGCATGAACAATATATATAGATTCAGATGTATATCTACCATGCCCAACAGTAATAACCTACTCATGCATGCATGTAGGTACAAATAAATGATTATGGAATCATTCTGGGGCTCACAACCCTAATCATATGACCATAAAGTCAACCTGGGGCCCATGCCCTGAATAGATGACCATAGAGTCAACCCTGGCTCCTTTCCCTAGATAGATGAAAATAGAGTCAACCTGGGGTCCTTTGCCCTAGCCATGTGACCATAAAGTCACCCTAGTTCTTAGTAACTAGCAATAGAGCTAGTCAAGCTGTAACGCCCAGGATAGCCAAGACCGTTACACTGTGTGTTTATAAAGTGCCAGACTTGCTAATCAAGTCATTAAAGTAAAAGCGTGTTACTGAAACAGTAGAGGAACTAGGGTTAAAAGTGTTTTGGTCTCAAAAGTTACGTTTTCATTACTAAACATTGTTTATTTACATGGGATCCCAAAAATGACAGTTTAAAAGCCATTTACAAAAGTTACAAAGTTTAAATACATTGACTGGCCATATTAAGGCAAAAACGAGCAGTTAGGTAATTCCCTGTCCTGACACACTCCTCGACCATGGTGATCGAACAGCTGGCTATGTACATTTCACCGCGGAGCTCTCCACCTCAGGCCTGGTCCAGCTTGCTCTTGCCCTTACCTGCACCACGAAGCACCCGTGAGCCAAGGCCCAAGAAGAAAACACAGCAACAACAGAGCATGAACAACTAGCAAACAAGTCAATTACACATATAGCATCTCATAAACTCAAGTATATCATCAGTCAAGTATTTCATATACTAAGCATCTCAGCTCATAATACGTAATGCACAGACGATAACCAGGGCTAGCGCTCACAGGCTGCTCCCTCTGTTATCCTATTGTTTCTGGCTCCCAGTAGCCAATTCGCACCTCGTGTGATAAAATCATGTACGGTACTCTTAGACCGCTTTTACGTGTCCCTTGGCATAATACCAACATTGACACAATACAACTCTCGGGAGCACTTAGTCCCATTACAATCATACATTCGGGTGCAGTTTTCTTACCTTTCAATTCACTGGTTTTCGATGCCACGTAGCCGCAAGCACGGTCCTCTACCTCGAGCCTCTCCAAAGTCTTAATCACAACACAAATAAAACATTCTTTGTCACTAACCAATCCAAGACTACCTTCCCGGAACCTAACCCACACTCTCGGAACCCCCAAAACCTTAAAACTATACCCCGGAGACATCCCCCGAACCCCCGGAGCAAAGGGCCAAAATTGCCAAAATTGATGTCCTGAAATTGGCCTTGTGCCGCGGCACAGCTTTATTGTGCCGCGGCACCCAGCAAGTCAGGGGCCTCGTGCCGCGGCACGCTAAAACTGTGCCGCGGCGCGCCTTCGCAGGCCCAGAATTCTGGGTTTTCCTTCGCGTTTTTCCGGAGCCTAACTCACTCCAAATCACCCCAAACTCCATCCTAAGTCCCAAAACCAACTCTAGATCCTTAATAAACCCCACAGCAACCTAGAAACATCATACTCAAGCCCATTCACACAACTATTCCCAAGATTCACTCTTGAGTTTCATGCTTTGAAACTCAAACCAGAGAATTAAAAACAACTTAAACCCAAACACGAACCACACTCCAAACTCCCTAAACCTTAACAGAAATAAGCCTAACAATTACACAGAAACCTTACCTTGAGTGGTGAGTCCAACCTCTAGCTTTAAACCTCCTTCCCCTTTGATTACCCAATTCTGAGTTCATAACAAACCAGCCACCAATTTGTTTCAATTCACACTTATCAACCAAAAATCAGACTTGAAACTTAGATATACCATAACCAAAATCTTACCTCTGAATATTCTTGGCTTAAGCTTGATTTTGATTACTTCAACCCTCTTGATTTTCCTTCCAAGACTCAAATTCAGCTTCCTTCTTCTTCTTTTCTTTTTCTCTATTTCTAGGTCTCCATATTCATCATAAATCAATCATGTCCCAAATGAAATAACGTTTATGATCTTTTCCCTTCAGCTAATGGTCATTTATCCTACCAAATGACTATTCTACCCTTCCACTAATACCCTTTCCTAACTAACCCCCAAGGGCATACTCGTCCTTTTACCAGCTTTGCAATTCTACCACTTTCCCCATAAAACCTGTTACTCTCTATGGTTACTAATAGTTACGCAGGTTACCAAATTACCAGTTACCACTATCTAGCTTCCTAGGACCGTCTCGGCACGTGCATCACATTTGTATCACAGCACCCACGTGGTACGATTCACACATCATAATTATCACATAACCTAATCCACATAATTATATAACATGCTTAAAATCATAATCATGCGTCTTAATCATAAAAATCACACATAATTCCCATCATGCCCTCCCGGCACACTAACCAAGGCCCTTAAGCCTTATTAGTGAATTTGGGTCGTTACACAAGCGCTTTGGTTTTCTACGACCATTGGGTCAAATGAGCGTGTAACGTTATCCTAATTAGATCTAATCATATCAACTAGCACTCAACGCGCTATTGCCGCCCTTGCCTCATAAGTCAATATTTTACAACCAGCACTCAGTGCTATTGCCATCCTTGACTGATAAGTCAATGCTTTTCTCAAATATATAATGCAAACAAGCATTCATCATATAACAAATATCCATATATAGAGAACTCAACATGCTTCATCAATAATCATTCATCATATATAATGCTTTTCTCAAATATATAATGCAAACAATGTTTTTCTCAAATATATAATGCAAACAAGCATTCATCATATAACAAATATCCATATATAGAGCACTCAACATGCTTCATCAATAATCACAGGCATAATCATAATCATGCACATTTATAGGGACCAATGCCCAATGAAAACCATATTCATCATTCGGGCCAAGCCCTAATCAAGTATGTGACATTATGGGTGCAGTTTTCTTACCTCAAGTCCAAGTGTAATGAAAAATAAGAACGACCCTCGAGCACGATCCTGACCCCGAGCCCCTAGCGATAACCTAGTCACAACCAAGTATAGAATCCCGTCAATAATGAGTTAATAAAGGCTTTTGGACTGATTCCAAGCCTCCTGCACGTCGAATCCTACAGAATCAGGTAGTAGGATCGACCACGTGCCCTTAGGTTTGAGTTCCCACATCCAAAACCTCCCTAAGGTCAAATTTCCCCTTTAGCGCCGTAGCCCCATGCCCCTGAGTCACAACCCACCTCAAGAGAGAGGCCCCTACCCCTTTCTGCCTGTGCCTCGTGCCACGCCTTTCCTACCAAGCGTCGCAGCTTTAATGCCCAACAACCAAGTTCCTCCTCTTCATCAAGCTTGGGCCGTGACGCCCAAGTACAGGGCCGCGACCTGACCTGAAACTCAGTCGTAAAACTCTGTTTTTCCCATTTCAAAACACCCCATAAATGTAACGCCCTGGATAGTGAAGACCGCTACACTGTGTACTTATAAAGGTGCAGGACTTGTTATTCAAGTCATTAATTTAAAAACATGTCACTAAACATGTATAAGCTAGGGTTAAAAAGGTTTTGGTCTCAAAAGTTTCACTTTATATAATGAAACAGTTTTATACATGGGATCCCAAAAAGAAATAGAGTTTAAAAGTTGATTTACAGAATCTCCAAAATACAGACTACTAACAACCATACTAAGGCAAAATAGTCATTTCTGGTTCTTGCGTCCCTGCCTAAACCCCAACCGTGGCGGCTGAGCAGCTGGTCATGTACATTCGGCTCGCAGAGCACTCCAAGTCAGGGCTGATCAAGCTTGCCCTTGCCTTTACCTGCACCACGTAGCACCCATGAGCCAAGGCCCAACAAGAAAACATAATGTGCAACACAAACACCAATAACAAATAGTCAATTCTTTGAGCATGATCAATTATTAAATATTCCACATTAACCATTCAGCACATACTCAAAATCAAATATACAACTAATCACAAATAACATCCAAGTCTCATAATAAACAGGTCACATAATAGTCAGGGCCGACAACTTAGGCTGCACCCTCTGTTTACCCCATTGATTCCGGCCAGCTTAAACCGAGCTCAGTGCATAATAAGCTGTCCTCGGGTACTAGTGGCCAAGCTGCGCCCTTTGTGCTAGTGTAGCCCTTGGCATTATTAGGCCGTTGGTTCACTATTTTCATGGCATAATACCATCCTTTCAAGTATACACATTAGGGAACCCTTAGTCCTATTACAAATAAACAACCAGGTACAGTTTTCTTACCTTTAGTTTTTACGTTCACTGATTACGAGCGACACTCCTCGAGCATGATCCATTCCCGAGCCCTAGCTTTAACACTTAGTCACAACCAAGGTATTGGATTCAATTAATACTCAAATAAAGGTTTCCGGGTACAATAATATCTTCCGGGACATCGAATTCCCCCAAGAACGGTGGGGAAATCGATCCCGAGCACCCTAGGCTAGACTCCTGCGCCCAAAATCCCCAAATGTTCAAGAATGCACCTAAGGGCTGCAGCCCTTGAAGCCTAGCCATAGTCACCACCTGAAACAGAGCCCAAGGCCCCCAACAAGCAGACACGCGCCGCGGCCCTGCCCAAGGGCGCCGCGACGCTCTCCCCTGGTCGAGCCTCCTTGGCTCTCTTGCTTCGTAGGGCCGCCGCGCATTAGAATAGAGTCGCAGCCCTCCCCTTCGTGCCCAGAAAAACCACCATTTCTAGAATCCTAACCCCATCCAAAACCATTCTAAAGCACCCTAACTCAAATTCCATTAATCACAAAACTTTTCTCATGACTTTAACAACATAATCCAACAGAAATTCAGCCCAAAAAATTACTAAAACTCTATTTTTAATCTCTGAAACCTAGCAATTCTAAACACCAAAACTAGTCATGCAAAACTCAAATTTTAACCTCTGAATACTAATTGAAACTTACCTCTTTTGCTGAACCACCTTCTTGACGAATTCCTGAGCTAAAATCCAAGCTTCTCAGCTAAATTCAACCCTTAAACATCAAATCCACAAACTCGCTTAATACCCAGTGAAAACTCAAAATTCAAAAGCTCAGAGACATGATTCAGCCCTTACCTTAATCTTGGTTGAGTTCCCTTAGCTAAGCACTAGATTTAACCTACAAGTTCCAGCCCAAATCACTAAATTCCAGCTGATTTCCCTTGGGTTTTCTGTAGTATCTTGGGAGAGAAAAGAGAAGAGAAGAGTAGAGAGAGAGAGAGAGAGTATGAGTCGGTTTATGTTTTGTTCCCCTGTTTTTCATTAACTTAATCTAATCCTAGCCAGATAACTCAATCCCGAGGCTCGGGGTACCGGAAACGTCCTCGAGGGCAAAACGGTAATTTTCCCCAATATTCCCGCCTAAGCTTTCTATCCTCAAATATATCTCCATATATTTATTTCCATAACCCGATAGTCGAAATAACTACCCGATACCTAAAATACCCTTGACTTATCCAAAGTCAAATGTCAAATACTAAGCCCCGTTGTGACTTTTCCCGCTATCTAGCTCCCTAGGATCGCCTCAAGTCGCTCACTACAAATCTACCCACATAATAATGTGGTTCTCACAGATATAACATTTAACCACATTTACATTCACATAATCATAAAAGCATGCATTAAATCAATAAATTCACTCATAAGTGATTTTGGGTCATTACAACTATCCCCTCCTACTGAGAATTTCGTCCTCAAAATTTACGTGAATAACTCAGGATACTGATCCCGCATTGCTAATTCTAACTCCTAGGTCGCTTCCTCGACCTTGCTATTTCTCCACAATACTTTCACTAACGGAATTGTCTTATTCCGTAAGACTTTGTCCTTCCGATCCAAAATTTGGACTGGTCACTCTTCATAGGAAAAATCTGTCTGTAACTCTAAGTCCTTATACTTCAGCACATGCGTTGTATCTGAAACATACTTCCGCAACATGGAGACATGAAACACATCGTGAAACCCTGATAGTGATGGTGGCAAGGTCAACCTATAAGCCACCTGTCCAACTCTTTCTAGTACCTTGAAAGGTCCAACAAACCGATGGCTCTACTTGCCCTTTACTCCAAATCTCCTCACCCCTCTCAGTGGTGAAACTCGTAGAAACACGTGGTCCCCAACCTAGAACTCCACGTCCCTACACTTAGGATCAGCGTAGCTTTTCTGTCTACTTTGCGACGCAAGCATTCTAGCTCGAATCTTCTCAATAGCCTCATTAGTCTTCTGCACCATATCTGGCCCCAAATACCTTCTCTCACCCATCTCATCCCAATGAATGGGCGATCTACACTTTCTTCCATATAACATATCATAAGGGGCTACCCGAATCGTGGATAGATATCTGTTGTTATACGAGAACTCAATCAATGGTAGGTACTTACTCCAAGACCCCTCGAAATCAATCACACACGCCCTAAGCATGTCCTCCAATACCCGAATCCTCCTCTCAAACGGTCCATCAGTCTGACGATGAAAAGTTGTGCTAAACTTCAACTGATTCCCCATAGCTCTCTATTGAGCTCCCCAAAACATGGAGGTAAAGATGGGATCTCGATCAGACACAATAGACTTTGGAACCCCATGGAGACGAACTATTTCCCTCACATACAACTCTGCATACTGTTCCACTGTATAGGTCGACTTCACTGGTAGAAAATGAGCTGACTTGGTGTATCTGTCTACTATCACCCACACCGAGTCACAAAGTCCCACTGTCTTGGGTAGTCCTCCCACAAAATCCATCATGATGTCCTCCCACTTCCATTCTGGGGTACCCAAAGGCTGAAACAATCCCGCTGGTTGCTGATGCTCAGCCTTTACTTGCTGACATGTCAAACATCTAGACACATACTCTACCACATCCTTCTTCATCCCAGGCCACCAGTATAATGCCCATAGATCCTGATACATCTTCGTGGTACCCGGATGAAGCGAGTATGGCATAGTGTGAGACTCATCCAGTATCTCTCGTCTGATCCCCTCATCCGCTGGAACACAAATCCGCCCCTGATATTGAAGCATACCATTCTCAGAGACGGAATAATCCTTAGTTGTCCCTGCTAAAACATGCTATCTAACTTCCTGCAACTGTGCATCAACAAATTGTCCCTCCTTAATCCTTTCTAGCAGGGTCGACTACAAGGTAATATTAGCTAATTGGCCTACCACCAGCTCTATCTTTGCCCTGGCCATCTCTTCAGTAACTCTCTCGAGATCTGGGTGGAACTATACAATTGTCCTAGGCCCCTCCTACTCAATGCATCTGCCACCACATTGGCTTTCCCCGGTTGATATAGAATATCGCAGTCATAATTCTTAACCAGTTCCAACCAACGCCTCTGTTTCATGTTCAGATCCTTCTGAGTGAAGAAGTACTTCAAACTCTTATGGTCCGTCTATATCTCATAATTCTCTCCATACAGGTAATGCCACCAAACCTTCAGTGTGAATACCACTGCCGCCAGCTCCAAATCATGAGTAGGATATCGCTGCTCATACTCCTTCAGCTGTCGCGATGCATAAGCTATAACTTTCTCATTCTGCATCAACACACAACCTAAACCCATCCTTGATGCATCACAGTAGACCACAAACTTTCCTTCCTCTGAAGGAAGACTCAGCACAGGTGCAGAAATAAGTCGTCGCTTCAACTCTTGGAAACTGTTCTCACACTTCTCTGACCAAACAAACTTCTAATTCTTCCTTGTCAATTCTGTCATTTGTGAAGAAATCTTTGAGAACCCCTCTACGAACCATCTGTAATAACCTGCCAACCCAAGGAAACTCCGCACCTCCAAGGCGTTCCTTGGCCTCGGCCAATCTCTTACTGCTTCTACCTTGGACGGATCCACCTTAATCCCTTTTGCACCAACTATATGCCCAAGAAAAGTCACCTCTGGCAACAAAAACTCACACTTCTTAAACTTGGCGTATAACTGATTCTCCCTTAACCTCTGTAAAACATGTCAAAGATGCTGCTCATGCTCTGCCTCTGAACTGGAGTATACCAAGATGTCGTCGATGAAGACAATGATGAACTGATCCAAGAATTCCTTGAACACCCTGTTCATCAAATCCATAAAAGCTGCCGGGGCATTGGTCAAACCGAAAGACATGACCTAGAACTCAGAGTACCCATATCGCGTCCGAAAGGCTGTCTTTGGAATATCCTCATCTTTGATCCTCAGCTGGTGATAACCAGATCGTAGATCAATCTTTGAGAACACCGTCTTTCCCTGCAACTGATCGAACAAGTCATCAATCCTTGGTAGAGGGTACTTATTCTTTATGGTCAACTTGTTCAATTCCCGGTAGTCTATACACATCCTCAACGTCCTGTCCTTCTTCTTAATAAATAACACTGGAGTGCCCCATGGTGAGTAACTAGGTCTGATGAATCCCAAATCCAGAAGCTCCTGCAACTGTATCTTCAATTCCTTCAACTCAGCTGGTGCCATTCTGTATGGTGTCCTTGATACTGGTTCTGTCCCTAATGATAACTCAATCTCAAAATGGATTTCCCTGCGCGGTGGCAACCCTGGTAGATCCTCAGGAAATACGTCCAAAAAATCACACACCAATCTGGTCTCTCCTGGCCCTGCTGGCATAACCCTAGTAGTATCCACTACACTAGCTAGAAAACCTATGCATCCTCCCTGTAACAAGTCTCTGGCTCTCAACGCTGAAATCATGGGTATGCGGGGTCCACTCATCGCACTCACAAAAACAAAAGGATCCTCGCCCTCAGAGTCAAAAGTCACCATCTTCTTCTTGCAGTCAATAGCAGCCCCATATCTGACTAACCAATCCATCCCTAGAATCATGTCGAAATCCTCCATGTCTAACTCAATCAAATCCACCGAAAGTTCCCTACTATCAACCATCACTGGAAGTGCCCTAATCCATCTCCTAGAAACTACCAGTTCCCCTGTAGGCAATAAAGTCCCAAACCTTGTAGTCCGATATTCACTAGGTCTACACAATCTATCAATCACTCTACTAGAAACAAAGGAATGTGTAGCACCAGAATCAATCAATACAGTAAAAGGAGTGCCAGCGCTAGAAAGCTGACCTGTCACTACCGAGGGACTAGCCTCGACCTCAGCCTGAGTCAAGGTGAACACTCGAGCTGGAGTCAAGCTATCCACCTTTCCTGCTTCACCTTTCTTCACTGTTGGGTAGTCTTTCCTGAGATGCCCCACTGTTCCACACACAAAGCAAGCCTTGGCTCGACACTCATCCAAATGGCGTCTTCTACACCTCGGGCACTCCGGATAGGTCCGCCATGCCTCGCCGCCACCCTGACGGCCACCCTGTCCACCCTGACCCCTCCTATCAGGACCAGCAGCGGTGGAAGTGTCAGGAGTCTTTGTTTTGAAGTCACTAGGGCCTCCGCCCCTTCCTGTCCCTGAATAAGGAGGCACCACTCTGCAGCCCTCACGCCTCACCACACTTTCCCTCCAAATCTTGTTCTCCACTTCCTCAACGGTAAGAGCCTTCTCAATGGCCTGGGCATAAGTTGTTCCTCCAGGTACCGTTGTAATCCTGACATCCCAGGCTATCATAGCATTAAGCCTCCTGATAAATCTATCTTGCCTAGCAGCATCAGTAGGCACAAGATCTGGTGCACACTTCGCAAGCCTGTCAAATTTTAGGGCATATTCAGTAACAGTCGTATTGCCCTGCACCAAACCCAGGAACTCATTTACTTTTGCTACCCTGATGGCAACATTGTAGTATTTCTGACTGAACTAGTCTCTGAAGCCTTCCCAACTCAAAGCGGTTACATCCCTGGTCTGCAATGCCACTTCCCACCAGATGCGGGCATCTTCTCTCAACATATACATGGCACAGGCCACTCTGTCATGTCCCTCTATCCTCATAAAATCTAGGATAGTAGTAATCATTGTCAGTTATTGCTTGACCTTTAGTGGATAAGGTCCCCCCTTAAAGATTGGAGGTTTCTGCTTCCTGAACCGCTCATGGAACGGTTCCCACCTGTTCCCAACCTCCCCGGACTATACAATAGGGGCAGCGCTCCCTGATGGAGCCTGCTGTCGCAATAGGCGAATCTATTCATCCTGGCTCTATAATCGAGAATGCATATTTGCCATAACTTGTTGGCAGTTCTCAGGGATAGGTAGAGGAATCCGGCCCTGGTCATCACCCCCGGTCCCAGACCTAGTGCCGGCTAGTCCCGTAGATTTTCTTGGATGCATAGCTATCCAAGTCAATCTGCAAGCAACGACTCGGCAATCAGACCATGATGATAGGGTAAAAGCTTCTCCAAAGTTCACCAATGATGCATAACCAATCACAAACAATCACATATAGGCATTTTTCCACATGCACCGGCTGCTAATAAGCATGCCCCAATCTCTTCACACAATAGCTATGAATCAAGCATTAATCCATACACAATATGCAATTTAATCATCCAAATATTCATTTACATGCACGGAGATACTAATAAACATGCCTCAATATTCTCACACACCAGTCAAGGGTCAAGCCCTATAAGTATCTCATGCTTCCTATTAATCCAATAGACAACAACATTTATAATTCATTTCAGCCATATAAGCATATAAGCACATATACACATTACCAAACCCTGAATTGAGCTTGTCTCTAGCAGCGAATTTACATGTCGAGCCAGTCTTCAGGAACCCTTAAACCTAGGACGCTCTGATACCAAGTTGTAATTCCATGGATAGCCAAGACCGCAACACTGTGTACTTATAAAGGTGCTGGACTTGCTAATAAAGTCATTAGTTTAAAAACATGTCACTAAACATGTAAAAGCTAGGGTTAAAAAGGTTTTGGTCTCAAAAGTTTCACTTTATATAATTAAACAGTTTTATACATGGGATCCCAAAAATAAATAAAATTTAAAAGTTGATTTACAGAATCTCCAAAATACAGACTACTAACAACCATACTAAGGCAAAATAGACATTTCTAGTTCTCGCGTCCCTGCGTAAACCCCAACCGTGGTGGCTGAGCAGCTGGTCATGTACATTCGGCTCGCAGAGCACTCCAAGTCAGGGCTGATCAAGCATGCCCTTACCTTTACCTACACAACGTAGCACCCGTGAGCCAAGGCCCAACAAGAAAACATAATGTGCAACACAAACAACAATAACAAATAGTCAATTCTTTAAGCATGATCAATTATTAAATATTCCACATTAACCATTCAGCACATACTCAGAATCAAAGATACAACTAATCACAAATAACATTCAAGTCTCATAATAAATAGGTCACATAATAGTCCAAGTCGACAACTTAGGCTGCACCCTCTGTTTACCCCACTGACTCCGGCCCGCTTAAACCGAGCTCAGTGCATAATAAGCTGTCTTCGGATACCAGTGGCCAAGCCACGCCCTATGCGCTAGTGTAACCCTTGGCACTCTTAGGCTGTTGGATTCCATTAATACTCAAATAAAGGTTTTCAGGTACAATAATAGCTTCCGGGACATCGAATTCACCCAAGCACGGTGGGGAAATCGATCTCGAGCACCCTAGGCTAGACTCATGCGCCTAAAATCCCCAAATGTTCAAGAATGCACCTAAGGGTTGCGACCCTTGAAGCCTAGCTGCGGCCCGCACCTGAAACAGAGCCCAAGGTCCCCAGCAAGTAGACACGCGCCATGGCCCTGCCCAAGGGCGCCGCGACGCTATCCCCTAGCCGAGCCTCCTTGGCTATCTTGCTACGTAGAGCCGCAGCGATCTAGAACAGAGCCGCGGCCCTCCCCTTCGTGCACAGAAAAACCACCATTTTTAGCATCCTAACCCCATCCAAAACCAGTCAAAAGCACCCTAACTCAAAATTCATTAATCACAAAACTTTTGTCATGACTCTAACAACATAATCCAACAGAAATTCAGCCCAAAAACCTACTAAAACTCCATTTTGATTCTCTGAAACCCAGCAACTCTAAACACCAAAACCAGTCATGCAAAACTCAAATTTTAACCTCTGAATACAAATTGAAACTTACCCCTTTTGCTGAACCACCTTCTTGACGAATTCCTCCGCTAAAATCCAAGCTTCTCAGCATAATTCAACCCTTAAACATCAAAACCATAAATTCCCTTAATACCAAGTTAAACCTCCAAATTAAAATGCTCTGAGACATGATTCAGCCCTTACCTTAATCTTGGTTGAGTTCCCTTAGCTAAGCATTAGATTTAACCTACAAGTTCCAGCCCAAATCACTAAATTCTAGCTGATTTCCCTTTGGTTTTCTGTAGTTTCTTGGGAGAGAAAAGAGAAGAGAAGAGGAGAGAGAGAGAGTATGAGTCAGTTTGTGTTTTGTTCCCCTATTTTTCATTAACTTAATCCAATCCTAGCCAGATAACTCAATCCCGAGGCTCGGGGTACCGAAAACGTCCCCGAGGGCAAAACAGTAATTTTCCCCAATATTCTTACCTAAGCTTTCTATCCTCAAATATATCTCCATATATTTATTTCCATATATTGAGAAATTAAGTATTTTTGATGAATAGTTTATAAAGAGTAATATTTAAAAATCTCAGAGTCTGCCAGTAGCTTTAAATCGTTATAGGACTCAGTCAAAGATGTTTACTCAATTAAAATTAGGTTGAAAAAGTGCAATTACGTGTATAATATTTCAGCGTATGCCAATATATCTCAGCTAAAGGGGGCGATATATCGCCACTCGGGGAATACGAAAAATACGTAACTTTACACGAACACTTCGACGAGCCTCGGGAACATAAGCCCAGGCGATATATCGCCTGGCATGGGCGATATATCGGCTCTAGGGCAGGTTTTTCAAACAATTTTGAAACCGAGCTCATTTTATTACATAACCTCTTGATAAGCCCAGAATCTATTGACCGAGTCTTAATCCGCTGCTGAACGATTATTCAAATGTTTTTCAATTCAAAATTAATTATTTTTATTCAATCTAAAATAAGATCTTTTCATTCTTGAACTCTATAAATAGGACCTAGTACCCAACCATTTCTTCCATTCTTCAAGCAGAGTTTAGAGCCTTCAAGCAACTAGGTTTACTTTAGAGTGTTAAACACTTGGGTTGGGGTTATAAGTTTTATCATCTTAAGCTTATTAAACACTTGGGAAGTAAGATTAATAGTGTGATTTTCTATAAAGGTGTAGTTCGATTATAGTGCATTCAAAGGTATTCCTATTCCTAGTTCACTTCTGTATATTTCATTTGTTTTTATAGTTTTTCTCTACTCAAATCCTAACTTGCTGTTTTCTATTCATGGTTAGGCAATTAAGTTCTTTGGACTTGAGGTTTTATTTCGGTAAGCTCTTCTTCTCAGTGGTTTAGATTTATTTCCTTTTTCATCTTCTTCTTTTAGAAATATTCTCCTTCTCATTAATGGTTTTTAGGAGTGTTCAAAAATCCCGTCCTTGTTCTCACATCCTGATATTTGGTAAGGAAAATAGGACAGTATTATATTCTTATACAATTATGCTATAGTATGTTTTTATATGTTATGATATATGTTTTGGGGGTTATAGTTTCTTAAATAGAAAACCCCAAAAGTTTTATGTTTTTGGGGCTTATAGTTGCTTAGCTAGCAAATCTCATTGTATTTTGAGGCTTATAGTTGCTTAGTTAGCAAACCCCAATAGTTACCATGTACATGGGTTAGAATTATGGTATATGTTTATATTATATGTTATATGTTTATAGCTTATGTTTATGTATATGTTTCATGCTTGTAGTAGATTTTCCTTGTTGGGCCTTAGGCTCATTCCTTTATTTTATATGTGCAGAAAAATATTTATGGCAGCGGGAAGATTCTTAGCAGCTTGGGATTGTGTATTGAGGGAGAATGGATTCGGTAGACTGCATGAACGGTTCGAGGACGAAGTTGTTTTTTTTTTGTCATTTCAATTATTATGGTTTATATGTATTTTTCCGAACCTGATCCTGTAATGAATTTCTTTACAATTTAAGATATGTTTTATTTTCAAAATAATGGGATCCCATATCCTACCCTGAATTTTATGTATTTTATCCTTGGTTTTACAGTTTGTAATAAAGTTATGACTATTTTGTATGTAAGTTTTCTTAAGAATAGTGTCTATGTATAAGTAGTTTTAATGGTCCAAAGTCTAGAATAAGTTGGGTCATTACACATATCCAAATCCAAAAAACAAAATTCTTAACCATCTCAATGGCCCAAAACCATCAAAACCCAAGCTTCAAATAACTTAAAAACTCATCAAAATATAGAATCCAACCTCAAAACTTAAGAAACTTTAGGAAACAGAAACACAAAAATTCAAAGCGTAAATTATGCTGTTTCTCGCTAAATCCTTCGATTAATAAGCTGCTAATCTTTCCTAGAATCGATATGACTCGATCCTTGCTTGAATCCGAGTCCTAAAACTTGAGTTTTCTACAAAAATGCAACGAATGGTAAAAAAGGAATAACGGGAGAGAGAGAAAAAATATTTTGAACGTATATCTATTTCTTTTAGGTTACTTCGAGCTTAAGTAACCTTAAGTAAATCCCAATGCTCGGGGTCCCAAAAACGCCCCCTAGGGTAAAATAGACAAAATTCCCAGAATTTCCTCCTGGTCTCAAACTCCCAATATATCATCAAATAATCATTCCCATTACCCAATAACTCATTAATGTGCTAAATACCCAATAAACCCCTTGACTCACACCGAATCAAATATTGATCTTGTTGTGACTTTCCTACTAGCTTGCTCCCTGGGATTGCCTCGTGTCAAGTAACCCAAATATATCCACATAATAATGTGGTCCCACACATATATCACATATATGCCTAATATACCTATAATGGGCCAAATTAAAAAAAAAAACGCCCTTCTAATAGGAAATGGACCCACATGTTTAATTAATACACCTAAACATGCATATCAAGTCATATAATAATGTAACTCATATAATCACATAATTACACGCATATAAAACACATAAACATGTAATTTTCATAATTTTCCATCCTGGCCCCCCTAATCAATGCCCTAAGCCTTATTAGGTAATTTGGGACGTTACAAAATTGGTAAAATTTTATTAATTAAATTTGAGTTTAGGGTACTAAATATGTACGAATTCAAAATACAGGGTACCAAATATGTACGAGGTCAAAATACAAGATACCAAATGAACATTATTGTAAACACAGGGTACCAAATGATTACATACCCTATTTAATTAGTTGTCTAGGCTGATATTCTAGCGTTTTTGGTTTTTTATTTTAGAAAAGCTATATTGAGTGTTTTCAATTGTACATAAAATCTATAAGCTTCTTTTTCAAGACAAATATGAAGATTTAGGTTTAAGTTCAATTATACGGCATCTGTACGTACGTGGGAAATAATTTTGGTATATTTCGAGAAGCCCATATGGCAAAACCAAATGATTTAAGGGTATACATTTGGTTGGGAGTAATGAAAAAAAATAGAATAGGAATGATAATGGTAATGAGAATAAGAATGAAATTGACTAAAATTTAATATGATTTATTTTTGTATTGGAATGATATTTCCTCCTATTTTTGGATGGAATAGTCATTCCACTAAAATGGTGAGAAAGTCATTCCATTGGCATTTCAATACTTTATAAAGCAACCAAACAAACAGTATTACAAAATTGGGCTTTCTCTGCAGTTTTTTTTCTTAATACACTGTGGTTTTTTGGAGCAATGAGAACCGCAATGTAATCAACCGTAGAGAAAAGTCCACGAAAAAACCATAAAGAAAAATAAGACGTTTCACTGCGTTTTTTTTTATAGAAAAACCCGTAGTGAAACCATTTTTTTTATATAACTATTTTTTATTTCTTTTCATATATATAATTATTTTTAATTTCAAATTGAATACATTTTTTAATACCAAAAGAATTATATTAATAATAATATATTCAATTTCAAATTATATTTAATTTTTTTAATATACAATACCATATTTTATGTTATTATTTTATAACTAAATGTTATAAATTATTAACTAAATAAACATAATGTATAAATTAAAATTAAAAAAGAGAGATTCATATATCATTACTAATTAAAAGATCTCATTTATATATACATAAGTAATTTGGTATATATATATATATGCTTACCCAAAATATTTGCATAGTGACGTGGCACGATTGAGGTGCACACGGACTGCACATGAGTGGTTATTGATGAAGGCCCGGTCGACCAATGACCAAGGAATCAAGAGAAAATTTAACTGCTCGATAGGCGCAAAGAGTATGCTAAGCAGCAGGAAAGATGTGTTGACATATACGACCAGATCTGCTCGTACGACCGAAGCCAGAGTTCAGGGACGACTGTGAATTATATATTTCTAGGATATTTGATCTATATGTAAATATCATTATTTCCTTTATTATTTAAACATGCTTGTAGCACAAGTTAAGGATGGCCCATAGGCCCATGTGTATGTCCTTAAGCCTATAAATAGGGCTCATGGAATTCATTTGGAGGATAGGCAATAATTTGTATTAAGAGAGAACAATTGATTTTATACACAATCTTTGTATTCCATTTTAAAGCTTGTGAAACTTAGTGAACCTTAGTTCGTTCATCGTAGGTTTTGGAGTTTACATCAATAAAAGCACTAAGTGGAGGTAGGTCATTACCAATCTTTGGGACTGAACCACTATAAAATAGTTGTGTTGTTTTAGCTCTTGCATTTAGCTCTATCATTCTGATCATTTTTTGTGACTCTGTGTCGTTGAATAAATTGAGGGTCAACATTTTGGTGCTTTCATTGAGAGTTGAACTCAAGAACTTCAAGATAACAATGGCGAAAAACTCTAGGAGAGCGGGTCAATCTGGACAGACATCTGAAAGTGTACCAAATCCACCTCCTCCACAAGGTGTAGCGGAGGACGAGCCACAAGTGGAATTAGAAGAGGAAGAGATGGACGCTAAAACCTTGGGAAAAGCTTTGGTAGTGTTGCAAGATAGCTACTCTAAAAGCTAACCAGGAGAATGTGACGAAACTATGATGATGCAACAAATGGAGATCGATCGGCAATGTCGAGAGTTGAACGAGCGGGAGGACGACATGGATCATCGACAGAGAGATGCTACAATGAATTTCAAGGTAGCCAATCAGTTGGCTCGAGGACAGCCTATTCCACCTGCACCAACCTCTCAGCCAGAATTGCCACCAAACTCTCACCCTCCTCAAAATCCACAATCAGATCACCCCAGTGTCCACAAAATCCACCACACCCAAAAATTCCACAGAGACCAAAGCAACCTCTGGCAACTCAGCCGGAAAGGCTAACCCAGAATCCTAATAGAAATAACGAGCAACAACCACCCTCTCGTGTTGGTCGAGATAATACTAAATAACAAATATAGAATAGGGACGAGCATCGTCCAAGAAGCCCTAGACATCAAACAACTGTAGAACAAAACCCTCATGGCAGGGAGAAGCAAGAGGCAAGTGGGCTCAGGCTTTTCAGTCTAGGACCCCCCACGAAAAGCAATGTCATGGGACCCAACGACCAGTGCAGACCTCCACCTGTTTACCGGGACGGACCAGGGAGAAGAGAGGGGAACAATGCGTACAGCAGGCCACGTACTCACATGTCACAATTCAGAGACGGTCGGGATTACAATGAAGCATACTCTGGTTATGATAGGAGGAACAATGGGCGACAGCAGGAGGAAAGGAATGGGAAGTGAATTCCTTCTCTGATAGATTACCGACCAACAAGCTAGAGTGCTGGGGGACAGCCCAAAAAACCTAAAGTCTTTGACTGACCAGGTGTCAGCGAACAAAGATGTAGGGCTGAAAATTTAAGGGATGCACTTAATGACCGAAGGGAAAGGCACGACGAATACTTCCCCCAGCTCCAACTGCTACTACCATACTAGACGTTGTTCAGGCTCAAATAGATCCCCTGAATCAAGCTGTGCATTAGTTGGTCCGGAATAAAATGTCCCACATAGAATATGATCGAAGAATGGGAACCTCATTCGTCAACAGAATTGTTGTGGCAAAAATTCCAAGAAAATTCAAAAAGCCAGTACTGCCCAGCTTTACTGAAAGAGAAGATTCGGTATCTCACATAAATAAGTATGAGATACAAATGGAGATCTAGAAGGTGTCCGAAGATGCTTGACACTGGATTTTTTCCTGCCACTTTGTTTGATTCTGCTTAGGAGTGGTGCTTCAAGTTTTCACCGGCCAGCATAGTTTCATGGGAGATGTTCGTAAAGGAATTCTACAAAAAAATTTATGTTAGTAGGATACATCCGACAGTGGCCAATCAGCTGGTTGATATCCGCCAGAAGGAAGGAGAGTCTCTTAAGGAGTATATACAATGGTTTATGCGAACAACTGCTCAAGCCAAGGCAGTTGGAGATGAGGGAAATATGATGGACATCACAGCCCCTCTGGAGCAGCCTGTGGAAAAATGGAGTGAAGAGCACTCAAGAATTTCTCGATCGAGCAAACAAGTACATCAAGCTGAAGAAGGCTATCGCCAATGATGGAAAGTCCCCAAAGGCCGACCAGGGCAAGAAAGAAGACTCAACCAAAGCAACTAGTGGGTTGGCAAACCCAACGACAGCGACAAAGGTAAGAATAAGAATGGGGGAAAAAGGGAAAATACTGAACCAATGACATCTGATAACAAGCGCCCTAAATAGAGCATATACGAGTCGAGGTTCACCAACTACACAGCCCTTGTCGACATCTGAGCTAAAGTGTATCAGGCCAGCCATACCATAATTCCATTTAGGCAACCAGCCTCAATCAGGAAAGACATATCTAAAAGGGACACAACCAAGTTTCGTCATTTCCACAATGACTATGGCCATGTACCAACGAGTGTAACCAACGTAAGGACGAGATTGAGTTCCTTATCCGACAAGGACATATGAAAAGATATGTACTAGCAGAGGGAAATTCCCAGCAAGGGGCTAACAGAGGTAACGAGTAGGCACTTATATGCCAACGCTCACCTCCTCTGCAGCCAGCTCCAGTCGCTGGTACTTTGCTAACCATCTGTGGGGGACAATATATATTTGGTGACAGTGGCAAGGAAAGAGAGAGATATTCTAGAATCCTATGTCACGATCAGGACATAGAGATGCTAAACGTCGAGGAGCGAACTTCTGAAAAAGCTAAAATAGAGGAAGAGTTAATAACTTTCTTCGAGCTGGACGCACAACATGTCCGATTCCCCTACTCAGATCCTTTGGTCGTGATGTTCAAATCTCCAATGTGATGGTGAAACATGTATTGGTGGATACGGGGAGCTCAATCAACATTCTATACAAATCTTCACTGGAAAGAATGAAACTATCAGTGCAAGATTTAGAACCGTGCGACCAGATCATTTTTCTAGCGAGGGGCAAGCACCAATAGGGTCAATTAGACTCCCAGTCCCAGCAGGAACAACACCAGTGAACAAGACATCACTCACTAATTTTATTGTAGTTGATTGTCTGTCTGCATACAACACTGTGATTGGAAGACCGATTCTCGTTGATCTGAGAGCAGTAACTTCGGTCCGGCATCTAGCCGTGAAGTTTTCAACCAATGTAGGAGTTGGATGCGTATTGGGAAATTAGCGAGAGGGCAGAGAGTGTTACAACTCTCTATCACGAAAGCAAGAAGAGGCGAATCGGGGAGCGTAGTAGAAAAAAGGTTGCTGGTGGTAAACGAATCACAAGCCCAATAAGGTGAACAAGTCACAAATAGGACGTTTACAAAAGTGAGGATAGAGACTTAGATCCTCACTTTGGGGATTTTGAAGAAAACATTGAACCCATGGAGGACCTCAAGGAGGTCCAAATAGAATAAAATGATCCGACCAAAGTTGTGAAAGACGGTAAAAACTTAGAGATAACAATAAAAAAAGAGCTGGTGGAGTTTTTGAGGAGGAACCAGGATGTATTTTTCTGGTTGCATAAAGACATGGTTGGGATAGACCGAAAAGTTATTATCCATGTATTGAATATAGACAAGAACCACCCACACTTGCAATTAAAGAGAAGACTGCTCAACAAAGACAAATCTAAAGCCTTAAAGGAAGAAGTCGAGAAGCGGAAGGAAAATGGATTGATCAGGGTAGCATTTTATCCATCTTGGATCTCTAATCCCGTACTAGTTCCTAAACCAAATGGTAAGTGGAGGATGTGCGTGGATTTTACAGACCATAATAAAGCCTGCCCGAAGGATTATTTCCCACTTCAAGAATCGACCATCTAGTCGATGCTACATAAGGACATGAAGTTTTGTCATTCATGGATGCCTACTACAGCTATAATAAAATTATTATGCATCCACCTGATGAAGATCACACTAGCTCTCAAATAGATACGGGACTTTATTGCTACAAAGTAATGCCGATCAGTTTGAAAAATTTACAGTGACTAGTCAGCCACATGTTCAATGATCAAACTAGCATTAACATGGAGGTTTACATCGATGATATGCTGGTCAAGTCGAGAAAGGCTGGTGAACACATCAAGAACTGACAGGAATGCTTCAACATCTTGAACAAATCAGATGAAGCTTAATCCTCTCAAGTGTTCCTTTGGAGTTGGATCAGGAAAATTTTCGGGATTCATAGTAAACTAGCGAGGAATCGAAGCCAAACTCGAAAAGATTCGAGCACTGATTGAGATGCAATCACCAGCCGAAGTTAAAGATGTACAAAGCCTGACACGGAGAATCGCAGCTCTGAATAGATTCATATCTAAGTCTATGGAAAAGTGCATCCCATTTTTTAATCTACTCAGAGGAAACAAAAAGTTCAAGTGGACAGAAGAATGCGAACAGGCTTTTTAGGCACTTAAGTCCCACATGTTGTGACCGCCCATTTCGTCCAAGCTAGTTGAAGGAGAGACTTTGTACATCTACTTAGCCATAACACAGTATGCTGCCAGTGTAGTTTTTATCTGGGAGGAAGACAACATTCAAAATGAAGTACACTACATAAGTAAAAGGCTAGTGGTAGCAAAATTATAATATCCGGCTATAGAGAAGTTGGCTTACTACTTGATACTGGCGTCAAGAAAACTACGACCCTACTTTCAAGCTCACCCCATAGTAGTTTTTACCGACCAACCACTATGGCAAGTCTTTCAAAAACCAGAAGTCGCTTGTCGACTACTAAAATGGGAAGTTGAGTTGGGGCAGTTCGAAAATTCCTATGCACCTCGAGTAGCCATAAAGGGGCAAGCCTAAGTGGATTTCGTGGTTGAATTCACCGGACTCCCCACCAATGAGCCGATTATAGAGCTAGAAGGTCAAGACCAAACTCCCACTTGGAGACTGTTCATAGATGGGTCATCTAATGAGCACAACTCGGGGTCAGGGTTGATTTTAATTACCCCTGAGAGACATCATTTTCACTGTGCAATTAGATTCAACATTACAACCTCCAACAATGAAGTCGAGTATGAGGCACTGCTCATAGGTTTGAGACTAGCTAAGGATATGAACATAAATTCATTAGAAATATACAGTGATTCCCAACTAGTTGTTAATCAAATTATTGGAGAATATCAGGCTAGGGGTCTTAAGATGGTTGTAACACCCTGGATAGCCAAGACCGCTACACTGTGTGTTTATAAAGATGCAGGACTCGCTAATCAAGTCATTTAGTTAAAATGTGATACTGATCCCACTAATGTACTAGGGTAAAAAGGTTTTAGTCTCAAAAGTGTACATTCTATATAACGAAACATTTTATGCATGGGATCCCAAAAAGGAACAGCGTTTGAAAGTCAGTTTACAAAATTTCCAAAGTTTAAACAACCATTAGCCATTCTAAGGGAAAACAAACATTTCTGGTTTCCCTGTTCCCATCTTCCCCTCAGCCGTGGCAGCTGAGCAGCTGGTCATGTACATTCAGCTCACAGAGGTCTCCAAGTTAGGGCTGATCACGCTTGCTCTTGCCTTTACCTGCACCACATAGCACCCATGAGCCAAGGCCCAGCAAGAAAACATAATATGCATCACAAACAACAATAATAGATGAATAATCCTTTAAGCATGATCAAACACTTAACACTCATATTAATCACATAGCACGTACTCAGGATCAAAGGTACCACTAAGCATTAAAAACATTCAAATTACATGATAATCAAGGCTGAAAACTTAGGCTGCACCCTCTGTTTGCCCCACTGACTCCGGCCCACTTAAACCGAGCTCAGTGCATAATAAGCTGTCCTCGGCTACCAGTGGCCGAGCCGTGCCCTGTGCGATAGTGTAACCTTGGGTACTCTTAGACCATGGTTTACTGTTTACATGGCATAATATCATCCTTTCAACGTATACATATTAGGGAACCCTTAGTCCCATTACAAATACACAACCGGGTGCAGTTTTCTAACCTTTAATTTCGACGTTCACTGACTACGAGCGACGACTCTCGAGCACGATCCGCTTCCCGAGCCATAGCTTAATACCTAGTCACAACCAAGGTAATGGATTCCATTAATATTCAAATAAAGGTTTCCGGGTACAATGCTAGCTTCCGGGACGTTGAATTCCACCAAACACAGTGGTGGAATCGACCCAGTGCACCCTAGGTTAGGTTCCCACGCTTAAAATCCCCAAAAGATAAAAAATGCACCTATGAATTGCGGCCCCTGAAACCTAGCTGCGGCCCACCCCTAAAACAGAAACCAAGCCCCTTTGAAGGTAGACACGTGCCACGGCCCTGCCCTGTGGCGCCGCAGCACTCCCCTTCTGCAGAGCCTCCCTCGCTCCTATGCTTCGTAGGGCCGCAGTGCTCTAGAACAGAGCCGTGGCCCAACCCTTCGTGCCCAGAAAAACCTCCATTTTTGACTCTCAAACCTCACTCAAACTCCTCCAAAACTACCCCAACTCCACAACTCATTTACCCAAAGACTTCCCACGCCATTCTAGCAACACAACCAAGCTGAAACCTAGACTAGAAACTCATCAAGAACCTATTTCAATCTCTGAAACTTACTAACTTAAGAACACAAAAACTAGCCATGGAGATACCAAAAGTCATCCATTAAACCATAAATTCGAGCTTACCTTAACTGTAGAATCAATCCTCCAAGAGATTTCTGGGCTAACCTCCAAGGTTCAAGCTTCAGTTAATCTTCAAATCCAAAACCCAAAAACCACTTAGAACACAACCAAAATCACAAAATTTCAACAACAGAGAGTGGGAATCAATTCTGACCTTAGTCTTTGATTGAATCCTTAATTAATCCTTGAGCTAATCCTCTAAATCCCAACTTCAATCCTCAGAATTCCAGCTACAATTTCTAGGTTCTATGTTTATCCTTTGAGAGAGAAAAAGAGAGGACGGAAGTGTCGGTCTAATTTTTTCTACTGTTTTCTAAAGCCTCTTAAGTCTATCCTTAAGTGATTAAGCTAATCCCAAGGCTCGAGGTACTGGAAACGTCCTCGAGGGCAAAATAGTAATTTTCCCCAAAATTTCCGCCTAAGCTTCCTAACCTCAAATATATCTCCATATATTTATATCCATAACCCGATAACCCAAATAATCATCTAATACCTAAATTACCAATTGACTTACCCCAAGTCAAATATTGAGCCCCGTTGTGACTTTTTCGCTAACTAGCTCCCTAGGACCGCCTCAAGTCGCATGCTGCAGATCTACCCACATAATAATGTGGTTCTCACAGATTTAGCATTTAATCACATTTTCATTCATATAATCATACAAGCATGCTTATCATATGATCATGCATTAAATCAATAAATTCACACATAAACCAATTATGCCCTCCCGGCACACTAATCAAGGCCCTTGAGCCGTATTATTGATTTTGGGTCGTTGCAACTATCCCCTCCTACTGAGAATTTCGACCTCAAAATTTACCTCAATAGCTCGGGATACTGATCCCGCATCGCTATCTCTAACTCCCTGGTCGCTTCCTCGACCTTGCTATTTCTCCACAACAATTTAACAAACAGAATCATCTTATTCCGTAAAACTTTGTCCTTCCGATGCAAAATCTGAACTGGTCACTCTTCATAGGACAAATCTGTCTGTAACTCTAAGTCCTCATACTTCAGCACATGCGTCGTATCTGAAACATACTTCCGCAACATGGAGACATGAAACACATCGTGAAACCCTGATTGTGATGGTGGCAAGGCAAACCTATAAGCCACCTGTCCAACTCTTTCTAGTAACTTGAAAGGTCCAACAAACCGATGGCTCTACTTGCCCTTTACTCCAAATCTCCTCACCCCTCTCAGTGGTGAAACTCGCAGAAACACGTGGTCCCGAACCTGAAACTCCACGTCCCTACGCTTAGGATCAGTGTAGCTTTTCTGTCTACTTTGCGAAGCAAGCATTCTAGCTCAAATCTTCTCAATAGCTTCATTAGTCTTCTGAACCATATCTGGTCCCAAATACTTTTTCTCACCCATCTCATCCTTATGAATGGGTGATCTACACTTTCTCCCATATAACATTTCATAAGGAGCCACTCCAATCGTGGACTGATAACTCTTGTTATACAAGAACTCAATCAACGGAAGATACTTACTCCAAGAACCCTCGAAATCAATCATACATGCCCTAAGCATGTCCTCCAACACCTGAATCGTCCTCTCAGACTGTCCGTCAGTCTGAGGATGAAAAGTTGTGCTAAACTTCAACTGGGTCCCCATAGCTCTCTGCAGAGCTCCCCAAAACTTAGAGGTAAAGATAGGGTCTCGATCAGATACAATAGACTTTGGAACCCCATGGAGATGAACTATCTCTCTCACATACAACTCTGCATATTGTTCCACTGTATAGGTCAACTTCGCTGGCAGAAAATGAGCTGACTTGGTATATCTATCTACTATTACCCACACTGAGTCACAAAGTCCCATTGTCCTGGGTAGTTCTCCCACAAAATCCATCGTGATGTCCTCCCACTTCCACTCTGAGATACCCAAAGGCTGAAGCAATCCCGCTGGTCACTGATGCTCAGCCTTTACCTACTGACATATCAAACATTTAGCCACATACTCTACCACATCCTTCTTCATCCCAGGCCACCAATATAATGTTTGTAGATCCTGATACCCGGTTGAAGCAAGTATGGCGTAGTGTGAGATTCATCCAGTATCTCTCGTCTGATCCCCTCATTTGTCGGAACACAAATCCGTCCCTGATATCGAAGCATACCAGTCTCAGAGACAGAATAATCCCTAGCTGTCCCAGCTAAGACATGTTGCCTAACATCTTGCAACCCGATAACCCAAATAATCATCTAATACCTAAATTACCCCTTGACTTACCCCAAGTCAAATATTGAGCCCCGTTGTGACTTTTTCGCTAACTAGCTCCCTAGGACCGCCTCAAGTCGCATGCTGCAGATCTACCCACATAATAATGTGGTTCTCACAGATTTAGCATTTAATCACATTTTCATTCATATAATCATACAAGCATGCTTATCATATAATCATGCATTAAATCAATAAATTCACACATAAACCAATTATGCCCTCCCGGCACACTAATCAAGGCCCTTGAGCCGTATTAGTAATTTTGGGTCGTTACAATGGTTGTGTATCTAAACAAGACGAAAGACTTGCTATCACAATTCGAGAAGTATACTCTCCAGCAAGTACCTCGCGACCAAAACTCAAACGCTGATTCCTTAGCCAAGTTAGCTAGTGCCAAAGATGCTGACACTTTGAGCATTGTACCGATCGAACGTTTAATAGCACCCCACATTCAAGGGAAAGAATCTCCCTAGTAATACAAGTTTCTAACATGTGGATGACTCCCATTGTTCAATATCTTGAACATGGATTGCTACCTACAGATAGGAATAAGGCAAGGACACTACAAAGGCAATCAACTCGATTTATCCTGCTCGATGGAATTCTATATCGGCAAGGATATTCAATGCCTATATTAAGATGTATTTCCAAGGAAAAAGCTAAGGAATTGATGCAAGAAGTACATGAAGGATTCTGTGGAGATAATGCTTGGGGGCAAAGTTTGCCAAAGAAGATTCTCCAAAAAGGGTATTTTTGGCCAACGATGATTCTATGGAATTTGTTAATAAGTGTGATAAATGCTGAAGATTCTCCAAGATACCTCAAGCACCCCCAAATGAGCTTAAACATAAGCAAAGCCCAAGGCCATTCGTTGTTTGGGGAATAGATCTGATCAGATCTTTGCCCATAAAAAAAAGGACTAAGTAGGCTAAAGCTGAACCGCTTGCGAAAATTACGACCAAGAAGGTGCTGGATTTCGTTATCAAGAACATTGTATGACGATATAGGTTACCAAAAAGTATTGTATTGGATAATGGCACAAAATTTGACAGTGCACTATTCGCCGATTTCTCTGAGCAGCATGGCATAACGAAGAGCTTCTCATTAGTTTCAGATTCATTAGTCAATAGGCAGGTAGAAGCTGTGAACAAAACTTTGAAGGACACACTGAAGAAAAGGCTCAATGAAGCGAAGGGAGGATGGCCAAAATAATTGCCCGACGTACTCTTGTCGTATAGAACATCACACCGAACAGCAACAAGCTGTACACCATTTTCCTTAGAGAAGGTTCAATTACGAATGGCAGCTTACCAACAAAATCTTGCTCAATATTTTAATTGTAAAGTACGCAAAAGAAATTTTGACGTAGGGGACTTGGTACTTAGGAGAGTTTTTCTCAACACTCGCAATCAAGTTGCTGGAGTACTTGGACCAAACTGGGAGGGTCTGTATCAAATTGAAGAAAATTTTCAACCAGGCACATATAAACTTGTCCGCTTAAACGGAGATCTCATTCATCTCTATTGGAATGGACAACACCTGCACAAGTATTATCAATGAACATATCTTTTTAAAGATTTGGCTTGTTGATGCCGTTTTTCGTCAACAGTGAAAGGAGACCACGTAAACAATAACTGATAATGGCCAACTAAAATATAACAACACAAACACACGGTTTTTACGTGGTTCAGCAGTTAAATCTACCTAGTCCACGAGTCTCTGTTATTAAACTCAAGATTATCTCTGAAAATTCTTAAGCATGAATTCTTCAGAGTTTTCTCTCAAGGTTCAGAATTTCGGTCCATTACAATGGTGCATGACCTCTCTATTTATAGAGAAGGCTGCAGAATACTATCCCACATATTTTGGGTAGTTACTCTTTTTGTGTAAATTTAATAAATGGCTTTAAATGCTTATAATCAGATATAAAAGGAAGTGTCCCCTGAAGACCAGGGGACGTATAACTGACCAAATAATATCCCATGATTCTAGGGGATTTACAGTAATAAATGAGGATTAAATCTCGTATGGACAACACTTATAGATATTCAAGGTTTTTATCATATATCTCCAAGGCCTTAGCTTCCCAGGTTTCTCGTCAGCTTTCGAGCTAGAGACATCTCCCGAGGTCACATGGATTTCGAGATCGTATGTGCGTCGAGCTCGGGACCCCTGATCCGAGGTCATCCCTGAGGATGGATGCGTCTCCGGAGCTACCTTTCGAGATCATGAACACTTCGAGGTCACCATATTCGAGGTCGTATCGAGCCTTGAAGGCTCGATATTCAATCCTGGAGCATACTTTAAACCTTATGAGTCCACTTGCTGCGAATCCAACTTTCGAGGTCACATTTAACATAGCTCGAAATCTGGGTATAGCATGGCTTTTATTAATTTAACTTTGTACAAGTTTTTGAACAAGGGCTGACCAGTTAGATGGTTGGTCGCTTATAAGTGTAAGATCAATTTTTGATCACTCGTACAGACACAAAATTTGTTCATTTTTTTACAAGAAATAAAAGGAACTGTGCACGGCTAGTTATCCTTGACAATTATTACATTTATTACAAGTATTTTCTCATTACATATGTTGTTTTTCTATATTATCCTTGATTTTTTATAAGAATGGGAGTAGTAATGTTCGAACAGGAATTGGTCAATGGAAAGTGACCGAGAACCTTAACCTCCTCGATCACTTAGGGGGCAGATAAGATACTAAGTGAGCAAAGCATATTATAAACATATGTAAGCCTGCGAGCAAAATAAGGGAAAGCATACTACAACCCTTAGAGTATTTTTCAGGTGAAATAGTAGTAAAGTGTTATGCTAGGTTTGATCATACGAGCAGTAGTTATAATAGCAACTGTCATGTCTAACTCTTATAAATCAAAATGAAACATCTTTACACTACGAGCAATAGTTGTTAGGATTTAATTAAAAATGCTAACAGTAAATAAAACTGCCTTAGGCAGCAAATTGTCTTAACAACGCGAATAATCTGTTCGGGTGTTATAAAAAAAATTATTGTGCAGTTGCAGGGGGCCCTGTGGAGGTTGCAGATAGACGGAGGGTCTGGCTTCCTCTTCGGTACCATTGATGCTCGTCGCCAAGGAAATTTCCCGAAATTCTGGGACATCTTTCTCCTCCTTTAGGTAAGCAGCGCATTTGGAGAGTTCAACTTGTTTTGCTTGCTCAGGAAGATAATCGAAGTTTGCATCTAGGTTGCTCTTCCAAAACATGTAAGAGCAGGTAAATGAGGCACCTCAAAAATTCTCCAAGTTTTGGGCATTTTTCCCTTCGAGCAGCTTCACTCAATCCTCTAGAGTGTTCGCCTCCTTCATGCTTGCCTCCTTCAAGAGGCACACATGGACTGCACGTGATTGGTTATTGATGAAGGCCTGGTCAAATATCTCGGTGTTGGTAAGGAAAATAAGATAGATTTTATGTGCTTTTATGTTTTGATATGTTTATGCTATGATATGTATATGTATGATATGTTTTTTAGTCCTTGAGTATATGATTTGTTTAGATAACAAGCGTATAAGTTGTTTAGATAACAACCATATAACTTGTTTAGATAACAAGCCCCAATAATATATTCCTTGGGCATATGATTTGTTTAGATAACGAGCCCTATAAATTTATATGACTTGTTTAGATAACAAGCCCCGTAAATTTATGGGCAGATGATTGCCTAGCTAGCAAGCCCCAAGAAGAATGATGGCCATTGTAGTCCTACATGATATATATATATTTTATAGTACATGATTATGATATAGTTTTATGCTTATATGTATTAGTAGATTTTCCTTGCTGGGCATTAGGCTCACTCCTTTATTTTTAATGTGATGCAGGAAAATAGATATGGAGGCAGAAGGATTCTTGTTAGCTTGGCTTGTGTATTAAAGATGAAAGGATTCAATGGACTGCGTGACGATTCGAGGACGACATTATTTTTAGTCTCTTTAAATTATGTTTTTATATATTTTCCGCATTTAGCTTTGTAAACAACTTCATTTAATTTAAAGTTAAGTTTTATTTTAAAACAATGGGATCCCATACAGCTCATTTATGTATTTCAATATTTACTTTGGAATTTTTAATAAAGTTATGAATATTCCTTATGTATGTTTTCTAAAAAATAGTTGCTATGTGTAATAGTTTTAATGGTCCAAGGTCTTAGAAATAGTTGGGTTATTAAAGTTGGTATTAGAGCAACGGTTCATTTGCATGAAGTTCTCCTTGATACACACGCTCAAGCTCCGAATCTAATTGCCAATTTAAGTGTTTATATTATAGTTATTATGTTTATGTGTTTATCTAACGTTTTAGTCCTTATGTTTTTAGTTTAGATGGATGGGCCTTAACCTATGATGATATCTGAGCCATTAAGGCCTTGAAAAGAATTAGAGAGCCAAGAAATACAATAGGAGTCCTAGAAAGAATCACTCAGAGATTACTCTTATTCCACAGGGAGATAGTTCACCTCCAAACAACTAAACAAATCACGATGAGAGCAACAGAGCAATATGTTTTAGTGATTAGAATTTTTAAAGATTATCCTACTGTAATTGCAGCTTTAGAAGAAATATGGGAGACTATAGATGATGAAGATGAATTATCGGTAGCTATGAGATATTATTTTCTCATACTTAGGTTCATCTCTAAGATGGAATTCCAATTCACAAATGAGCAAAAACATAGAATCTTTACAAATCATCCTAGAGGAAATTTTGAGGCTCAAGATAATGATGATTATGAGAAGATAGATGATGATATGTTAGATGAAGGGTCGAATGTAGAAGATCCTGATTTTTAGTTTAGATTAGTTTCTTTGTTATTTTTATTATCTTTGCATTTATGATTGTACTTAGTGAAAACCTTTTTCCAAATAAATATCATTGTTATTTTGTTGACATGTATGAGTTTGATTTTTTTTTTACAGTCATAATAAATAATGACCAAGTTCGGTGAGGGTGGATACAAATCAATGAATCGGGTTCTATATTGAGAGTTAGGGGGCCATAGTAGTGGGAACAATTTTACTGATCCCAGCCCTCCCTCAATATGGTTAACTTTGGAACAACGACGAGTGTCGAGCTTGAGAATTAAGTCATATAGTATGATTAGAAACATGCTTAGAAAATAATAAAGATGGATTATTTTTGTAAGTATAGAAAAACACCCTAATGATAAAGAATGCTTATATAATTTTTCATAAGAAATCATAATTAATAGGTCCGTGTTATGTTTGCTTAGATTAAGTTTTTTCCTTAGAGCCTATTAGGGTAAGTTCTAACATGTTTTTCTCAATTGTTCTGTACGCACCAATGCCAATGTCACTCAAAAGTTTTGTACGCATCAATGCCAATGCCGCCAGCGTCGCTCTAAAGAATAATGAAGCCCCTCCAGTTTGCAGAAGGGGAGTGCGTGCTATTGCCAACCGAAATGCACCGACGCCGTCGCCGGTTGACAACACTGCAGAAATTGCCAGACTACGACAGTGGGTTGAGGAATTACTACAGCAACAGAGAAAGCAGACTCAGACTCAGCCTCTGCCTCCACCGCAACCACAACCTCAACAAATGGCTCCAGCACCACAACAAGTTGTTCCATATGGGGGATGGCCAATGCGCCCTACCCAGCTCAGTACATGGAGCCAACCAACAAGTGGTTTTGTAAGCAACAAGCTCCTAAATTTAAAGGGACAACCGACCCCTTCGAGGCGGAAGAATGGCTCAGAAATGTAGAGCCGATCCTAGCGCACATGAATCTCGGCAATGCGGACCTCATATCCTGCGTCTTGTGTCTGCTTAAGAAGGATGCTAAAATATGGTGGGACTTAGTTCAGCAAAGTCAAGACGTCACCACCATGACATGGACCAAATTTGTGGAGCTGTTCCACAAAAAGTACTAAAACTCCGGAGTCATCGCTTCAAGGGTCAAGGAGTTCGCTAGTCTGAAGCAGGGAAACTTGACGGTAGCAGAGTATGCTCGACAGTTCGAAAGATTAGCCAAGTTTGCACCAGAGTTGGTTCCAACTGATATTCTGAGGGTTACCAAGTTTTTTAGAGGACTTAGACCAAATATTGAGCTAGGGGTTAAGCTAGCAAACCTTGGAACTACTACGTATGCTAATGTTCTAGAAATGGCATCAGAAGTGGAAAGGCTTCAGGCGAATGTTAGTAAGGAGGAAGCTAGTAAGCCTGAGCCAAAACAATAGAGTCAACCTCAGAATGGTCGGAACAACTATAGCAGCCATCAGTCTAGCAACAATAATGGTTAGAAGAGACGGCATCCTGACAATAAGCAGTCTGACAATTATAAAAGAGCACAGACAACCAATGGAGGCAATAAGTCAGGTTATGTAAAATACCCGGAATGCTCTAAGTACCAAAAGAAACATCCTGTAGAGTGTCGTGCAAACACCAAGTGATGGTTCGGCTGTGGTCAGGAAGGTCACCAAAGGAGGCAATGTCCCCAGCTCAAGCAGGAGGAGAAAAGAGACAACAAGATGGTTCCTGTTAGAGTGTTTGCCTTAACCCAGGGAGAAGCTGAAGCTAGCAATAAAGTGGTCACAGGTCAGATTCCTATCCTCAATAATGTATGTTTAGTATTATTTGATTCGGGAGCCACTCATTCGTATATCTCGTTAGGAATGATAGAAAAACTAGAAAAACATTGTGAAAGCTTTAGAACTAGGTTTGTAACAAACTTGCCTTCGGGTGAAGTAGTCCTGTCATCACGGATAGTACGAGGCTTACCGATCAAAATTGAGGACGTAGAACTAGAAGGAGACTTAATAGAATTAGAGATCAAAGACTTCAACGTGATTCTGGGCATGGATTGGCTAGCAAGGCATGGCGCAACCATCGACTGCAAATGTAAGGAAGTGATATTCGATACTTCTGATGGTCAGAGATTACGTTTTATGGGACAAGTTTCAGGACTACGCACACCGCTTATTTCATCTCTCAAAGCTCAGAGGATGATAGAAAACGGATGTCACGTATTCTTAGCTAGCATCATAGATGTGGTAAAGGAAACACCACTAAAAGTTGGAGACATCCGCATTGTAAAACAATTCCCAGAAGTATTTCCCGAAGACCTACCAGGACAGCCGCCGACTCGAGAAATTGACTGCACAATCAAACTAGTACCGGGCACCAAGCCTATCTCAAAGGCACCATACAGGATGGCACCTACCAAACTCAAGGAGTTAAAGATGCAGCTACAAGAACTCCTAGACTTGGGTTTCATTAGACCGAGCCATTCGCCATGGGGAGCACCGGTTCTATTTGTGAAGAAAAAGGACAGAAGCATGCGTATGTGTATAGATTACCACGAGCTGAATAAGGTGACAATTAAGAATAAGTACCTGCTACCCTGAATTGACGACTTGTTTGATCAACTCCGAGTCGCGACTATGTTTTCAAAGATTTATTTACAGACCGGGTATCATCAGCTCAAGGTACGGGAAGAGGATATTCCCAAGACAACTTTTAGAACTCGTTATGGACATTATGAGTTTCTAGTTACATCTTTTGGTCTTACCAACCCTCCAGCCGCATTTATGGATTTAATGAATAGGGTCTTCAAGGATTATTCAGACAAATTTTTCGTAGTGTTCATCGACGATATCTTGGTGTACTCAAAGGATGAAATCGAACACGAGGAACATTTAAGGATGACCTTGTTACGATTGAAAGAGCATCGACTTTACGCCAAGTTCAAGAAGTGTGAATTCTGGCTTTCGCATGTAGCGCTCCTCAGCCACATTGTATCCAAGGACGAAGTTGTAGTAGACCCATCTAAGGTAGAGGCTGTGAAGGATTGGCCAAGACCAAAGAACGCATCAGAGGTAAGAAGCTTTCTGGGATTAGCAGGTTATTATCGGAGGTTTGTAGAGGGCTTTTCTAAGATAGTCATTCCGCTTACCAACCTGACCTAGAAACAACAAAGGTTCAAGTGGACTGATATGAGTGAAGAGCGCTTCGAGTTGCTTAAGGATAAGCTATGCTCAATACCAGTACTTTGTGTACCGACACCCAACGACAAGTTTGTAGTCTACTATGATGCGTCGAAGCAAGGTTTGGGTTGTGTGCTGATGCAGAATGGCAAGGTAATTGCCTATGCCTCAAGGTAGCACAAAGGCTTAAAATATTTATGGAGAACGGTGTGAGATTTATACGAACCACAAAGGCTTAAAATATTTCTTCACACAAAAGGAGCTCAACATGAGGCAGCACAGGTGGTTAGAACTACTAAAGGATGATGACTGCGAAATCCTATACCACCTGGGAAAGGCAAACGTAGTTGCTGATGCGCCAAGTAGGAAGAGTGATGGAAGTCTAGCAGGGTTAGCTGGAATAGAAAAACGACTATAGTAGGTGCTGATCAATGTCCGAATAGAAGTAGTCATTGGTAAACTTGCTAACTTGTACATCCAGTCAAGTCTGTTAGAAGATATACAAATTGGGCAAGGGCATGATGACACATTAGTAGCACATATCGATGTAATTAAAGAAGGCAAGGCCACAAATTTCTCGATATCAGGACATGGGTTCTTGAGATATAAGGATTAGGGTATGCATGCCGAATGATCAAGGGATTAAGATGAAGATTTTAGAAGAAGCGCACAGTACCCCATACTCAGTTCACCCAGGGTCGACCAAGATGACTCATGATCTTAAAGCACTGTATTGGTGGCCTGGAATGAAGAAGGATGTAGAAAAGTATGTGTCTAAATGCTTAGTATGCCAGCAAGTAAAAGCAGAACATCAGGGGCCTGCAGGCTTATTGCAACCGCTTAGTATTCCAGAATGGAAGTGGGACGACATAGCCATGGATTTCATGACGGGATTGCAACAAACAAATAAGCATCATGACTCGGCTTGGGTAGTAGTAGATAGACTAACCAAGTCAGCTCATTTCTTGCCTGTCAAGACTACGTCCACAACAGATCAATATGCAGACGTTTATGTCCAAGAAATAGTACGACTGCATGGAATCCCTAAGACAATAGTATTCGATAGAGGATCGGTGTTTACTTCAAGATTTTGGGGAAGTATGCAGCAAGCCATGGGTACCAAGTTAAGTCTTAGTACGACATTTCATCCTCAGATCGATGGACAGTCCGAGGGTACCATACAGATTTTAGAAGATATGTTGCGCGCTTGTATACTTGATTTCGGAGGATCATGGAGTAAGTACTTTCCGCTGATAGAATTCTCCTACAACAATAGCTACCAGTCAATGATCGGGATGGTGCCTTATGAGTTACTTTATGGAAGGAGATGTCGATCGCCGTTACATTGGGACGAGGTAGGAGAAAGGAAACTTCTTTGACCCACAGCTGTTAGAGAAGCTCAGGATGCAGTAGCGTTGATTATAAAATGTATGCTCGCTGCTCAGAGCCATCAGAAAAGTTATGCGGATGCCAAGCGACGTGATGTGGAATTCAAAGTTGGAGATCAAGTCTTCTTAAAGATATCTTCTATGAATGGTGTGAAGCAGTTTGGGAAGAAAGGCAAGCTTAGTCCCCGGTTTATAGGTCCTTTTGAGATATTGGACAAAGTGGGAGCAGTTGTATATAGATTAGCCCTACCGCCAGCTCTAGTAGATAGCTACAATGTGTTCCACATCTCGATGCTATGAAAATATGTGTTAGACCCATTTGACGTCCTCAAGTATGATATGATAGTACTTCAGAATGACTTGAGTTACGAGGAACGACCGGTTAGCATCATAGATAGAGGGATGAAGGATTTATAGTCTAAGAGTATTCTGATAGTCAAAGTCCTATGGAGTAATAGTTCTGAACGGGAGGCAACGTGGGAGTTGGAGGAAGACATGTTAGCATGGTATCCGAAATTCTTTGGTAAGTAAATTTTGAGGACAAAATTCTTTTTAGTAGGGGAGAATAGTAGAGTCCCAGATTTAACTTAGCTAGGTAGGTAGTAGTAGTAGTAGTAGTAGTAGTAGTAGTAGTAGTAGTAGCAGTAGTAGCAGTAGTGGCAGTAGTAGCAGTAGTAGCAGTAGTAGTAGTTGTAGTAGTAGCAGTAGTAGCAGTAGTAGCAGTAGTAGCAGTAGTAGCAGTAGTAGCAGCAGCAGCAGTAGTAGTAGTAGTAGTAAGAAAACTGCACCCTGTATGTGATGCATGTGATGCATAAGACACATATGATTAGGGCATGGCATGAATGTTGAATATGAGATTGATCAGAGTTTGGGTCTCTGTAAATGTGCATGATCATAATTATGCTAGTGAATGTTGAGTAAGCATGCTGAATGCCTTATATTTGGATATTTGACATATGATATATGCATGGGTGCATTGCTGATTTGTGAGTGGTACTGACTCATTAGTTAGTAACGGCACGAGTCGTATGGAATGCAGAGCCAAAATAATTAGATTTAATCAACATGAGCATTAAATGAATCATCATGAGCATTAAATGCTTGACTTACCTCAAGTTCGATGAAAATAAAAGCGCTTGCCTTGTATAAAGGCTAGTTACATAGAGTTAGGGCCAAAAGGCTCACGGGACTATAATGTCACATGGCTTAGGTGCAGAGCCCAAGTTCGTGACTTATTAGTCACTTATCTGATTAGGGTGCAGAGCCCAAGTGTAAGACTCATTAGTCACCTATCAAGTTCGTGTCTCATTAGTCACTTATCTGGTTAGGGTATGGAACCTAAGTTTGTGACTCACTAGTGACTTATCTTGTTAGGGTGAAACCCAAGTTCGTGACTCATTAGTCACTTATCTGGTATCATTTACTTGGACTTGCTTGCATGCATGAATAGGGCTAATATTGTTAGACATGCTTATTGTGATTTGGAGACATGTTACCTGAGTATTAGCATATTGAGTTTTCTTGCCGATCCTTGGTTCACGGGTGCTATGTGGTGCAAGTAAAGGCAAAAGAAAGTTGGACCATCCTTGAGTTGGAGAACTTAGGTGATGATGTGTACATATGCGGCTGCTCGACCACCACGACTGAGGGTTTAAAGATAAACTAGGGTTAAACCCTATTTTGCTGCTTAAGTCGGCTGGTTATAAATCTTTTCTTGTAGTTAATCTTTAAAATATATTTGGGATCCCAATGTATACAGTAAACGTTTTAGTGAAACGTTGTGTCTTTGACCAAATTTTTTTGACCCTAAATCGTTAATCACATTTAGTCACACGATTATGGCCAAATGACTCGGTTAGCGAGTTTAGCACTGTTTAAAATGCACAACATAACGGTCCCTGGGTAGCAGGGCGTCACACTTTCTTCTTGAGAACTTCTACCGAATTTGGTGCATTTACATGATTATAAATGTATCCTAATACATAAAAATCACATTCATGACTTTCGGGTTGTCTTGGACAAGAACCTCTCATCAGATTTGTACACTATCCAATGTATTCATTTCTCAAACATTGTGTGTATGCTTTACAAAAATAAAAATTAGTTATCTATATTATAATATGAAATCTAAAAAATTAACATTGAATTGAGCAGATTTTCCTCTGTTTCTATATCATATCCCATAATACAAGTACATATAAGTTCATTCAAACAAACACAACAATCAACATGCGTAATTTCGTCCATAAACCGCTGCAGCATGCGTAATTCACAGAAGCTACCTCAGTAAGACACACATGTTCACAATCTTAGGTTAACTCTGCAACACAAAATTTCATCTCATAACCCACTTCACTATGAATGAATATCTAATATATTCAAACAACTCTAACAATAATTTGTATAATATCAAAAAGAGAAATAAAATATTAAGTAGTAATTATTACTCACCTTAAAAACTAATCTTCAACAAAAACACAAGACGAAAAATTCAAGCAAGTAAATATTTTTCAAACAATAAAAGTTTAAACAATAATGAGTAAATATGGTAAATCATATGTATGATTTCACAATATGGTAATTGGTATGATTTAGACTATTCAAAGTTACTTATTAAATTAAAACAAGTAAACTCAAATTTTAACTAGTACTTAAACTAGTAACTTTCTAATCAATTAGTTAAACTACTAAAATTTCATTCACTAAACCATAATTACAAAATTAGTGATAAATTAATAATAAATTTAGATTCTTAAAATAATTAACGAAAATTAACTTAAAAAATATTTTCAAAATTAATACATGTTTCAATAATGAAAAACACACTCATAATCAATATTAATAATATTAAAAAACATACATTGTGTAAATATTATAAAAAATACCAAAATTTTGAAATATTAAAATAAAATAAAAACAAAGTCAAGTTTAACTAATCTATACCTGTTTTGAAGCTTGAAAATTTCTTATAATCATCCACAAACGTTAAAAATCATTCAAAAAATGCAAAAAATTAACCTATAAAATATGTATTAAAACCCAATAAATCACACTAACAATCTCCTCAATTTTTCCCTAAAACATTAAAATGAATCAATTTTATTAACATATACATGATATAAAGCAATAATAGTGGAAGAAAATAAAAAAATAGACATAAAAATGGTGGAAATGACACTTACCATCGCTAGGGAAGAAGGCTTCGTGCGAGAGTGAAAATGGGAAATGAGGGGTCTGTGTGGGTCGGGGATGAAAGGTATGGGTCATATGGATATTTTCTCTGAAAGTTGGACCTTTTGAAAAAATCACAGAGAAAAATGGCCTTCTAATATTTGAAACCTCTTCTCTACGCTTTTTATTTAAGGTTAAAAAAAAATGGTGAAAGCCTATATTTGTAGTAGTGAAATGAGTGGAAATTTTTTATTTATATTCCTTTCTATTCCATTACCCCGAACCAAACATCACCCCTAAGGGATGAATTTTTTGTCTCGAATGAATTTTTTGATCTAAGACTCCAACAAGAGAGTGGTGTTACTTGGGGTTAGCTCAAATGGTTGGCTGTATGAGTGTGTGTGGGAGGAAAGCGGGGTTCAAATCTCCAATATAGTAAAACCTCTCTATAATAGTAATGTTGGGACTGACATATGTTTATTACTATGATGAAGTTACAACATAATATAATTATATCTATAAAATGTTGGAAATATACACATTAAAATCTAAATTAAATAATAATTGATAAAACATGTCAAATTTAATGTATAAATATTGGTAAAGGAAAATGACATAAATGTATAGCTACAATGTACATATCTATATAATGTTGGAAATATACAAAGTTATTTTAGTAGTCTAAATAGATAATTAATTTTATCATGAATGTTTAGTATGTATAAGATAACATATATATATTTAATATTAAGACAATTATTATTATGTGGAGGCGTATTTTCTAATGGAAAAATCAATAAATATTATAACTCATTACAATGTGGAGTTTATTCTTATTTATACCTAGTCTTAAGTTAGGGATAAACTTTTTATGACTATATGAGAGTTATTTAAATATAGAAAATGATAAATAATAAATTTTCCCCTGAACTATGGTCCCTGTAAAGTTTTTCCCCCTGAACTATTTTGTATGACAAAAATACCCCCAAACTATGATAATCATTGCAAACATGCCCCTTCTACTACATTTTGTTCATTTTTTTATGCAGTTTGCTATGTGGCCACATGTCACATGCATAGTTATAGTATGAAAGTCTATTTAACTAACGAAAGTTAGTCAAAATCGTGTTTATTGACGCTAAACATACAAAAATTAGTTCTAAGAATGCATATACATATTATAAAAATTTGTCATTATACCACCATCGTTGTATGTATTTACTTGTCTGGACTGTTGAATCCCGCCACATTAGCGCATAATCAATGCTACATGAGCAAATTGTGTAAAAAATTGAACAAAATGCAACAAAAGGGGCATATTTACAATAGTTGTTATAGCTCAGAGGGATTTTTGACACAAAAATAGTTCAGGGGGCAAAACTCTACAATTGTCATACTTCAGGAAAAAATTTCCTATTTTCCCCGTTGAATAATACTTTAAGGAGATATTATTGTATATATAAAAAAGAGATAGTGGTCACCAAAATGGGAGCCATTTCCCAATGGTTTATAATACCTAGAACTAAGTAAAAGATCGTTTAAAAAAAAGGGAAGGGGGGGGGGGGGGGTTGGTGCAAAATGACGCTTAATGGTATGTGAAAGTAAGTAAATGTCCATGCTTTCAATTTTGTAGTAAAATAGCTTAACCACTTTCTTAATATTACATATTACCAAATATGTCATTTAGCAAATTACATTGATGCTATTCAATTCTAAATAATTTAATATTATGGTATATGTATATTAATTTTGTTTAATTAGTTTTTATTTTAAATATATTTTGATTTTTTTTCATTTTTTATGGGTTATTGGTATATCATTTTTCAACTAGTGGATATATTTTTTGTGGGGTGGTATATCAAAGTTGTATGGTTAATATTATATAAAGATTACATGTTTTTTTAACTATTGTTAACATGGTATATGTATTGCTTATGCTATATTATATCAAATTTCGTTATTGTTATTTCATATCAATTGATTTTGTTTGCTTATTTTTTAAAGAAATATTTATGGTATATAAGCTTACTAGCATGATATATTAATTTGATATATCATGTTATTAAACATATATACCATATGTACTATAGTATTTTATATACCATAAGAAAAAAAATTAATATACCACGATAATAAAATTAAATACACTATAAATTTTTTAACATAAATAAAATTGGTATATTATTACTCAAAAAATGTATATGCCATGATAACAAAGCTATATACCATCATTAAAATGAATATATTATAATAATAAAATTATAACATACAAACTAAATATCATCTGAAAAAAATAATATATCATATCACAAAATATATATATATATACTGAGTTGGAAAACAATATATCAACACTTAAAAATGAAAAAAAAAAATATTACTCAAAAAATATATTTAACATGCTAACAAAAGTATATACCACCATTAAATTATATATACAATTCTAACAAAATTATATACCATCATTATATATATAAAAAAAATTAAATATCAACTAAAAAAAAATGATATACCATAGAAGAATATATATATGTTGAGTTGAAAAATATTATACAAACAACACTTTAAAAAATTATTACTAAAAAAATGTATATACCATGCCAACAAAAATATATACTACCATTGAATATAACAAGATAGAACCTAAATATAGTAACGCCCTACTAATCAGGGATCATTATGACATGTGTTTGAAAGAGTGTTAGACTCGCTAAACGAGTCATTTGGACTAAAACATGTGATTAAGTAATTCATGGTTCAGGTACTAAAAATTTAGGTTAAAGGAATATACATTTCCATTAAAAACTTTGGTCTTTACATGGGATCACAAAATGAATAGTTTAAAAATTGTGTTACAACTCAGGGATTACAAAATCAACCGAGTTAAGCGGCAAAATAGGTTCCAACCCTAGTTCCTCTACGATATCTCGACCATAGCGGTCGAGCAGACTGCATATGTACACATCGCCTCTAATGCTCTCAAAATCATGGCTGGCAAAGCTTCTCCTTACCCTTGCCTGCACCACATAGCACCCATGAGCCAAGGCTCAGCAAGAAAAATTAATTAAACAGATTTAGATAGTCAAGAGAATATAAACAATACACTTAGCAGTCATAATTGTAACCAAGCAGACACATTATACAAGTACGAGACCATAGGGTCACACAAGCACGTACCACACTTCTATGTATTCAAGTGTCATCCGAGCCAGAAAAGTGCACAATACACTTCCAGGGTGGCCTAGCCATAATGGCCTGCGTTCTGCACGCATAGTGCCGACCACGGCTTATAAGCTGAGCTTTCCAATCAGGATCAATCTTACATATAATATATTAATCATATAAACAAATATAAAGCATTCTAGTGTGCTTAAACATATATTCACATGCATAATTATAATCATGCTCATTAATAGTGGCTCAAGCCCTAATCATATTTACATTTCACAGCTGGACCAAGCCCTAATAATGTATCTTACACATCGGGTGCATTTTCTTACCTCAAGCTTTGCGTGAAAAAAGAAACGACCCCAAGCGGTATCCCTGACCCAAGCCTGGTGGAAACCCTTGTCACAATACAAGTATGCATTCATCAGGAATCAACCCTAGATCTCGAGTTCCAATCTGAACTCTAACTCTTAAAACCACTGTTCTGGGTTAACGGGGCGCTAAAATGTCCCCCGAGCCCCAAAGTAGGCTCTCAAACCGGATTCTTAAGCCCTCGAGCCTTATTCTTAAAATTCCGCAAATCTGTCTTCCGGGGCACCTGGCGCAATTGCGTCCACATAAAAATTGGGGTTTCCATGGCATTGGCTCAGTCGTGCCCATCAACTCGAGACCCAATTTGAATTTCAATTTCACTCTTTCTGGGACATTAGCGCGGTCGCGCTACGTCGCCAGAAACCTAAAAATTTACCAGAACAGAGGTGTTCTTCGTCAAATTCTCCCCTTGAGATTCCCTACGACAACAGACCTAATTTCAACTACCACTGGTGTTCCCAACTAGATTTTGACTACAAAATACCCCATACAACCTAAATGAAGCAACAAGAATAGTAATTAACCACAAAATTACAAAAAAATCCTCTTACAACCCAAAAACAAAAGCTATGATCTCAAGAGCATTCAAAGTAATTCAAAAGCTTAAAACTGAGGAATTACTCACTACAATTTGAATCCCCTGGATTGGTGATAGCCCTAGCAACCTCTAGTCCCTTCCACAATCCTAACTCCCCTTAAATCCCCTTAAAATCCTAGCTTGGTCTAGCCTTCGTGTCTCCTTGAGTGCTCTTCCAAACTGCTCCAAAAACCCAGTAGAAAGTGCTCGAACGTGACTAAGTGTTCAACTACCTATTGATATCTAATGTGGTCAAATGACCACATTGCCCTTTGCTCCATTTAACCACAATGGTTACTCCCAAGGACAATTTAGTCTTTTGGCATAATTCCCACTAATCTCAAATTACCCGTAATCCCAAATAAATATATCAAACCACATATTCATCATTTAATTTATGTTACTCAATAATTTTTCAATAATTTACCAAATTACGAAAATACCCCTAAGCTCACCCCGAACTGAGTATTTTACCTCGTTGTGACTTTTCTGCTAACTTGCTCACTAGGATCGCCTCGTTATGGGAAACTTAAATATATCCACACAATAATGTAGTCACAATTATAAATCACACATATTTATAATTATACTCTCAACATGTCAAAATTACGAAAATGTCACTCTAATAAGAAACGGGTCGACATGCATATTTAATTCACTTAAACATGCAAGCATAATCATATCATAATACAACTCACACTATTCACATAATAATATGCTCTTAACACATAAAAACATAATTAACTCAATTATTGCCTCCTAACCCCCTAATCAAGACACTAAGTCATATTAGGAAAATTGGGATGTTACAAATATTATCTAAAAAATAATGATATAACATACCACAAAATACATTAACTAAGCTAAAAAAAATATACCAACAATACATACAAAATTATTACTAAAAAATGTATATACTATGCTTACAAAATTATATACTACCATTAAAATGTATATACTATGATACAAAATTATATGCTACCATTATGTATAACAAGATAGAAACTAAATATCATAAAAAAAATGATATACCATACCACAAAAAAAATATACTCTATAGTTGGAAAATAATATACCAACAACCCATAAAAAACAAAAAAAAAAATCAATATAACATTAAAATAAAAAATAATTGAACAAAACTAATATATATATAGCACTATATTAAAGTCATACACTTCTAAATAAATAAAAAATTGGAAAAAATAAATATATGATAAAATTAAAATTTTGAGAAAAAAAATATCATTTTTTTCTAACTTAAAAATAATGCATTTATTAAATATCATCCTAAAAAAGGAAAGGTCATTTGTTATGAGTATCACTTTAATGAGATATTGTATCAGACTTATATGACAAGAGTAATTTAGATAATCAACAATGTAAAATAGTAATTTCTCAACAATTTTTAAAATGAGTATATTAACTTCTTGATGCCATTGTTTTGGGCCATTTATTATAATTTCTCAAAAAAAAAAAAAAAAAGTAAAAGACCGACCATCTAAAGTATGGCCAATTTATGCCTAGTTATTGGACTATCCCTTTCTAGATATGGGCTTTGGACTAATGGCCTCACTTGAGCCGAGAGAACTCAATGAGAATTTAGGGTCGAAAGAGACAATTCCAATTCATTTTATGATGTGGGCCTTTCAATGTCCCGTGAGACAAATACATGTTTTTATTCAACATATTACCAACTAGAATGGAGGTTACATCCACCACTAGGTGCCAAAAATTTTGGACCAAGAACAATACTATACTCTTTCTTAGGAACTAGAGCTCTATGCTTCTCAAAATCAATCACCATAGAATTTCCCAAACTTGCCTCCTAGAATATCCTCTCAAACACTCTCAACATGAACTTATGTTCTTAGTAAAGCAACTTCAAAGACACCTTAACCTAGAGGAGCATTAAAACATTTATCTTTATCTAATTTTTCCAAAGCACTCTTGCCTTGTAAGTTTAGAATGGAAACAATTTTGAATCTTTGAGCTAAGCACAACCAAGACCCCATAAGAGGGACAATTCTACCATCTTCAACAATTACAATCCTCTTTTTGCCTAAACAATCACTCTTCTTATTATGACCAATAACTCGACAAGCAAAGCAAAAGATATATAGGATATCTCATGTTTTAATCGGATCCAATCTCTTCTACCCTCAAAAGAAGGAAGAAAAAAAAAGAGCTGTCAAGAGAATCAACATTTATTTCGACATTGAACATGAGAAAATAATTATAGAACACCCATGTAGCATAAAAAAATTTCTCAATACACTTACCTACTCTAGCATCAACATTAGTGATATTACTATATGATATATTAGAATATGTATAGCTGTTATTTGGTTGTTAGTCAGTTAGGTATGTTAGTCCTTGTAATAGTTTGTTATCTTTCCACTTGGTTCTCTTTCCAGCAAATATATAGTTGTCTTATGTACTCTGTTCATTAATATACTAGTACAATAATATTTCCCTTCGTTTCCCTAATATGGTATCAGATGCCAAACCCTAAATTCATCTTCTTCTTCTTTTCCCAAACCTTCTCTTTTGCTCAGTCATGGCTAGACCAAGAACCAGAATGTAACGCCCCGGATAGCCAAGACCATTAAACTGTCTATTTTAAATAGTGTCGGACTTGCTAATCAAGTCATTTAGATGTAAACGTGTAACTAAGGGAAAATGACGGATTAGGGTTTAAATTTTTTTATCATTAAAATAGTGATTTTAATTTAAAGGTTTGAGTCTATACATGAGATCCTAAAATAAGTGTTTACAAGGCATTAAAAAATCCAAAAGTAATTACAACATAAGCCGGCCTAAGCGGAAAAATGAAGGTTTGGCTCTAGTCCCTATTGTATCCTTGGTCGTGGCGGTCGAGCAGCTCCAAATGTACACGCTACCCCTAAAGCTCTCCAACTTAGGGATGGTCAAACTTCCCATTTCCCTTACCTGCACCACATAACACCCGTGAGTCAAGGTTCCTCAAAAATACTTAAATCAACAGATTCAAATAAGCACTAGAATATAAACAACAAGCTTAGCATTATCAACCCTGCTACAACAAACACATAGCTCAACTTAAAAAATCAATGAGTTAGGCAAGTGAAGATAACACTTCTAATTATTAAGGTGGCATAGAGGCTAACCAAGTGCATATTGCACTCCCAGGTTGCCCTAGCGAAATGGCCTACGTTCCGCACGCTTATTGTCGTCCCCGGCGACCTTACACCGAGCTTTCATATTAGATATAACAAAACATATAGATTGCATAACACACAATAAGATGCATCATATACAGGCATGCCTAATCAAATAATCACAGGTATAATCATAGACATATTCATTAATAGGGGCCCAAACCCTGATTACAACCATGGTGCAGTTTTCTTATCTCGAGTCCAAAGTAGATAGTGTATGGCGATCCCGAGCGTGATCCCTACTCCCGAGCCCTAATGGTATAACATAGTCACAACACAATAATGCTAATAATCAAGATCTAAATTAATTAAAAGCTTTGAAAGTACTTACTAGCCTCCAGGATCTCGAATTCTACTAAACCGAGTAGTAAAACCATTCTCGGGCCTTTGGGTTTGAGTTCCTGATCTTCAAAACACCATATGGCCAAAATTCTCCATTTGAGTCGTGACACCCCTCAAAATCATCGCGGCCCTCTACAAGCCAGAGAGTTGATTCCCGAAATTCCTTTGACACGCACCGCAGCACAATCCACAAAGCCTCGCGACGCTAAGGCAGTTCAGGGAACCACCCTTAGCCTCTGAGTCTAAGAGGGTCGCGACACTCCAAGAATAACGATGCTGCGCGACCCTGGGAAACCAAATTTTCCAACATTTTTCCCGAGCCCAATTCCTCAAAATTCATCCTAAATAACAACTAAACCAATACTTAAGTTATAGACTCAAAGAAATTACTCCAAAAACAATATAACGCCACAATATACAAAAAAAATCCCCATACAAACCTCAAAAGTAAAAAATTTAGACTGTCACCATAAACTAAAAAGAAAATTCAGAAAAGCTTAAAGAATTCAAATTACCTCTGCCAAATTAAACTCCCCAGCTGATCCTCCTAGTTTAACAGCTTCTAGACTCACCAAGACCAAAATTCAATCTCACCAAGCTGGCTTCTAAACTAAAGAACCCCAGGGCTTTTCCCAAGCCAAAGTCAACTATCAACCAAAAGAGGGAGAGAGAGAGAGAGAGAAATTAGAGAGGTGAAGTGTCTTGTTCTAATCTTATTTCCTTAGCTTCTACAGAATATTAGTACTAAGGTACTCAAAGGCTAAATCTACCCTTTTGACACCAAAAAGACTAATATGCCCCTTAATAAAAACTTACTCTATAATGCCCTCAAGGGCCAAATCGTCATTTACCACATTTCTCGCTAAACCTCAAATAACTCTATAAATTCCCAATTAATTAAACCCAAATAATCACCAAATAACTAAAATATCCCTAGGCTCACCCTGAGCCAGGTATTTCACCCCGTTGTGACTTTTCCGCGAAGTTGCTCACTAGGATCGCCTCGTGCCGAATATCGCATTTATGTCCACATAATAATGAGGTCTCTATGACATAACACATGTAATTATAATTATACCCTCAGCAGGTGAAAATTACATAGATGCCCTAATTAACAAAATGGGCCCACATGCATATTTAATATACATAAAAATGCATAAGTATTCATATCACCATATAAATCATATATGCCACATAATCACACATATATTAAATTAATTTCACATATAAATTCAATTATGCCTTATCGTTACACTAATTCAAGGAACTAAGACTTATTAGCAAATTCGAGACGTTATAACTATCCTCTCCTACTGAAAATTTCGTCCTCGAAATTTACCTGAACAACTCGGGATGTTGATCCCACATAACTAACTCTAGCTCCTAGGTCGCTTTCTCGACCTTGCTATTCCTCCATAAAAATTTGACTAGAGGAATCATCTTATTCCTCATAACCTTGCCTTTTCTATCTAAGATCTGAACTGGTCGCTCCTCATAAGACATATTCGTCTGTAGCTCCAGATCCTTATATCCCAATACATGGGTCGTATCTGACACATACTTCCGAAGCATTCAGATGTGAAACAAGTCATGAACTCCTAATAATGATGGGGGCAGAGCCAATCTATTGGCTACCTGCCTGGTCCTTTTAAGGATCTCGAAAGGTCCTACAAACCTAGGGCTCAACTTGCCCTTCTTTCCAAACCCTTTTGCTCCCCGTATTGGTGAAACTCGTAGAAATACGTGGTCCCCTACCTGTAACTCCACGTCCCTATGCTTAGGGTCAGTGTAGCTTTTCTATCTACTTTGTGAGGTGAGCATTTGAGCCCTTATCATCTCACTAGCCTCGTTAGTCCTCTGAACCATCGCAGGACCCAAATACTTCCTTTCTCTCATTTCATCCTAATGAATAGGTGACCTACACTTCCTTCCATATATCATCTCATATGGAGATACTCCAATCGTTTATCAATAGCTGTTATTGTATGAAAACTCAATCAACGGAAGATACTTACTCTAGGATCCCTCAAAATCTAGTACACATGATCCAAGCATGTCTTCCAATATTTGAATCGTCCTCTCAGATTGCCCATCTGTTTGAGGATGATAGGTTGTACTGAACTTCAGCTGGGTCCCCATAACCTTTTGCAGCCGTCCCCCCAAAACATGGAGGTAAAAATGGGATCTCGGTCTGATACTATAGATTTTGGAACCCCATGGAGACGTACAATCTCTCTCACATACAAATCTGCATACTGGTCCACAATATAGTTTGTCCTCACTGGCAGAAAATGAGCTGACTTGGTATATCTGTCCACTATGACCCATACCAAGTCATGTTGCCCCACTATCCTAGGAAAGCCTCCTACAAAGTCCATAGTAATATCTTCCCATTTCCACTCGGGAATACCATGAGGCTGTAACAACTGCATTGGCCGCTGGTGTTCATCCTTCACCTGCTGATAGGGTAGACACTTCGTCACATAGTCAATCACATCCTTCTTCGCCCCAGGCCACCAATACAATGTCCTTAGATCCTGATACATCTTTGTGGTGCCTGGATGTAGTGAATACGGTGTGGTATGAGATTCATCAAGGTTCTCTCGTCTAACAATCATAATCCTTTACCAACTCTAGCCAACGTCTCTGTCTCATGTTTAAGTCCTTTTGGGTGAAGAAATACTTCAAGAAATTATGATCGGTGTATATCTTGCACTTTTCTTCATACAAATAGCCTGGCCACCCTTTCAGTGCAAATACCACCGCTGCTAACTCCAAATCGTGAGTAGGGTATCGCTGCTCATATTCCTTTAGCTGTCGCGATGCGTTAGTAATGACCTTCCCAGTCTGCATCAACACACTTCCTAACCCCAAAATCGATGCATCGCAGTACACATTAAACTTATCCCCATTTGAAGGAAGACTCAGTTCCAGAGAAGTAATCAATTGTCGTTTCAACTCCTTGGAATACAACCGATGCTCCCTCAATCTCTGTAATACCAATCGCAAATGTTGCTCATGCTCTGCCTCTGAACGAGAGTAAACCAGGATGTCGTCGATGAAGACAATCACGAACTAATCCAAATAATCCTTGAACACCCTGTTCATCAGAACCATAAATGCCACTGGGGCATTGGTGAACCCAAATGACGTGGCTAGAAACTCATAATGCCCATACCACGTGTGAAAGGATGTCTTCTGAATGTCCTCATCCTTGATCCTTAGCTGGTGATAACTAGATCTAAGATCAATCTTCAAAAACACTATCTTACCTTGGAACAGCTCAAACAAGTCGTCTATCCTCCATAGTGGGTACTTATTCTTGATAGTAAACTTATTCAACTCCCTATAATCTATATACATCCTCAGGGTCCCATCCATCTTCTTCACAAAAAAAAACCGAACCACTCCATGGTTAGAAGCTAGGTCCGATAAATCCCAGATCCAGTAATTCTTGTAACTCTACCTTCAACTCCTTCAGCTCTGTGGGATTAATTCTGTATGGTGCCCTCAACATTGGTTCTATACTTGGTGCCAACTCAATGACGAATACAATCTACCGATGCAATGGTAGTCCCCGTAAGTCCTCAGGGAACACATCTAAGAACTCATACATCAATGTGGTCTCCTTTGGTCCCACTAGTATGACCTTAGTGGTATCCACTACACTAGCTAGGAATCCTATACAGCCTCCTCGTAATAGGTCTCTAGCCCTCAATGCTGATATCATTGGTATACTGGGTCCGTGCACTGTGCTAAAAAATCAAAGGGATCCTAGGCTCAAAAGTCACCATCTTCTTCTTGCAGTCTATAGTTGCCCCATACCTTACTAACAAATCCATTGCCAAAATCATATCAAAATCATCCATACACAACTCGATCAAATCCACTGATAGTTCCCTGTTGTCCACCACCACTGGTAATGCCCCCACCCATCTCCTAGAGACTACCAGCTCCATAGTAGGTAGTAAATTCCCAAACCCCGCAGCATAATAATCACAAGGCCTACACAATTTATCAATCACCCTACTAGAAATAATTGAGTGTGTAGCACCAAAATCAATCAACATAATATATGGAGTGCTAGCACTAGAAAGCTGACCTGTCACCACTAAAGGACTAGCCTCGGTCTCTGCCTGAATCAGGAGGAACAGTCGAGCTAGAGTCAAGCTATCCCTCTTCCTTTGTTCTTCTTTCTTCAAGCTCAGACAATATTTCTTAAGATATCCAACTGCCTCGCAGAGTGTAGAGTCCAAGAACTTTACTTAGCTAAGTTAGATAGTATGATGATAGTATTTATAGTATTATCTTTATAACTGTGGATTTTTGGTTCAGACCGGGATTTATTTGGACACTCATAGTAGTACTTGTAGATTTTCAAAGTTTAACCTATAGTTTAAGAATATTAATTTTAACCTAAGGTTTGATTAATATGACTGATATTAAGGATAATATTTATTATACTATAAGGTCTAGATAAGAACCAATAGGATTTTAAGCACATGTTATGTATGGGTGATTAAGGATTAAGTATTTTGAGGATTAAATTTAATAAGGGTAAAGTTTGAATGCTCTAAGGTCAGTCAGCAGCTTTGAATACGTTTGAGGGCTTAGTCAAGGCTGTTTACTCAATTTGAATTAAGCTAAAAATGTGTAATTTCGTGTTTAAATAATCAGCGAATGCCGATATATCGCAGCTATAGGGGGCGATATATCGCAGCACGTAGATACGGAAAACACGAAACGATGCACGTTTGCCTCGGGCATATTGGTCCAGGCGATATATCGCCTATAGGGGGCGATATATCGCCTCCTTCAGCATATTTTGAAAAGTTTTGAAATTTTTTTCCATTCAGCCCTTCAACCTCTTGATAAGTCCAGCACCTTTTTGAACGAGTCTTCAGCCTCTGCTGAACAACAATTCAAATTATTTTCACCTAAAAAGCCATTATTTTTATTCAAGTAAAAAATTAAGATCCTTTCATTCCTAAACTCTATAAATAAGACCTAGTACCCAGCCATTATTCACCTTTTACTCTAAGTTCAGAGGCTGCAAATTGCTAGGTGAGTGTGAGAGTGTAAACACTTGGGTTGGGAATCATAAGCTTGATCATCATAAGCTTATCAAACACTTTGGGAAGTAAGGTTCTATATACATTTCGGTGAAACGTTTAGATTGGTCTTACAAGTCTTCAAGGTATTTCCACACCTTCGTTCATTGGTATTATTTTATTTTAAGATCTCATTGTCTTCTACTCAGCCTTCTAACCTTAATCTTTATTTTGGTTAGGAAATCTAAGAACTTGCACATAAGTTTTTGGTAAGTATTTTCTCAATGGTTTAGTCCTTCCATTCCTTTCATTTCTCTTCTTCACTACACTCACTCTTTTTCAAATGGTTCTTAGGAGTGTTCCAAAGTCCCACCTCTATCCTCTTATCCCGGTATTTTGGTAAGGAAAATAGTATAGAATTCATATGTTATATGTTTTATATGTGTTATCTTATGTTTTTATGATATGAAATGTGTTATGATATATATGTATGTAGGCTTGGGCATATGACCCATATGACTAACAAGACCCCAAATAGATTATGGGCATATGACCTACTTAGCTAGTAGGACCCCACTAATCTAATGGGCATATGACTTGTTTGGTCTATGGGACCCCAAGTAATAATGGCCATTATAGTATGTGTATGATATAAGTGTTATGTTATGTTTTTTTTATGTTTCATATGAAATTTATGTATATGAACTATGTGGTATATTTTCCTTGCTGGGTATTAGGCTCATTCCTTTTTGTTTATATGTGCAGGAAAATAGCTATAGTGGCGGAAAGATTCGTGGATGCTTGGGAGAATGTGTATCGGTGATGAATGGATTCAAGGAGTCGAGAGTTCGATTTTGAGGATGTAGTCTTTTATTTATGGTTTATGTGTAATTTTTCCGCACCTATTTATGTAATTTCTTTTCTTTTCAATTAAGATATGTTTTCTTTTTAAAACAATGGGATCCCATATCCTGCTTTGAGTTATGTAAGTTTAAACATTGGTTTTTACAAGTTTTAATAAAGTATGATCTTTTTCACTTGTAAGTTCTGTTAAAGATTAGGGTCTATGTATAGTTTCGTTAATGGTCGAAAAGTCTAGAGTAGTTGGGTCATTACAGTTGGTATCAGAGCAACGGTTCCTTCGCATGAAGTTCTCCTCGATACACACACTGAAAAGCTCCGAATCTGACCGCCAAGTAAGTATTTAAGTTATAGTTATTTTGCTTATGTGTATAGCTAACAACCTTAGTGTTTATATTTTCAGTTAAGTATGAACGGAGCTCTAAACTATCAGGATATCCAAGCCATTAAGGCTTTAAAAAGAATAAGGGAGCCAAGTAACACCGTAGGAGCACTAGAAAGAATCACTCGAAGATTTCTCTTGTTCCACCAAGAGATAGGTCACCTTCAAGAATCTAAGCAAATAATGTTGAGATCAACAGAACAATATGTATTAATAAATAGGCTATTTAAAGATTTCCATCCTGTAATAGCAGCCTTAGAAGAAATATGGGAAACTATGAATGATGAGGATGAATTACCATTAGCGATGCGATATTATTTCCTCTTAGTTAGGTTCACTGCAAAATTCGAATTTCAGTTCACCAATGAGCAAAAACATAGGATTCTCACAAACCTTCCTAGAGGAAATTTTGATGCACATGACAATGATGATTATGAGGAGATAGATGACGATATGCTAGATGAAGGATCAGATGTAGAAGATCCCGATTTTTAGAATAGTAGTTTTTGTTTGTTTTATTTCTTTATTTATTTTATGATTGTAATAAGTGAATTTTTTTTTCCAAATGAATAACATGCTATTTTATTATCATGTATGAGTTTGATTTTATTTTCGCAATCATAATAAGTAATAAATAAAATGAATAATGACTAAGTTCAGTGAGGGTGGATACAAATCAATGAACCAAGTTTCCTTATTGAGAGTTAGGGGGCCATAGTAGTGGGAACGATTTTACTGATCCCAGCCCTCCCTCAATATGGTTAACTTTGGAACAAAGATAAGTTTCGAGCTTGACAATTAAGTCATATAGGACGGTTAGAAACATACTTAGAAAATAAAGATGACTTATTTTTCTAAGTATAGAAACCCACTATAATAATAAATAAAGACTTATATTATTTTTCATAAAAAAGTCATAATAAATAGGTCCGAGATATGTTTGTTTAGAATAAGTTTTTTCCTTAGAGCCTATTAGGTAAAGTTCTAACATGTTTCTTTCAACTGTTAGAAGTCTGCTACGATGTCGCTCCGAAGATCTGCACGCACTAACGAAAACGCCTCCAACGCCGTCCCAACAACCAATGAAGTCCCTCCAGTTCGCCGAAGGGGAGTGCGTGCTACCGCTCGCCGCAACACGCCGACACCACCAGGTGACAACATCGTGGAGATCGCCAGACTGCGGCAGCAAATCGAGGAACTTCTGCAGCAACAACGCCAACATGCTCAAACTCAGCCTCAGCCTCCGCCGCAGCTGCAGCCACAACAAATGGCCCCAGCACCCCAACAAGTTGGTCCATATGGGGGATGGCCAATGAAGAATTACACGCTGTATCCAGTACCGAACATGGAGCCAGTGTATGAGAGGTTCCGCAAGCAGCATGCTCCAAACTTCGAAGGGACTACAGACCCCTTTGAGGCAGAAAAGTGGCTAAGGAATGTGGAGCCGATTCTGACGCACATGAACCTCAGTAATGCGGACCGCATATCCTGCGTCTCGTCTTTACTCAAGAAGGATGCCAGAATATGAAAGGACTTGGTCCAGCAATCTCATGATGCTGCCACCATGACATGGACCCGATTTGTGGAGCTCTTCCACAAAAATTACTACAACTCAGCTGTACTCGCTTCAAGAGTTGAGGATTTTGCCAACTTGAAGCAAGGTAATTTATCAGTGGCAGAATATGCTCGTCAGTTTGACCGCTTAGCCAAGTTCGCCTCTGAGATGGTTCCAACCGATTTTCTGAGGGTGAAAAAGTTTGTTAGAGGACTTCGACCGAAGATCGAGATGGGGGTTAAGCTAGCAAACCCGGGGAACACTACATATGCCGAGGTTCTTGAGACGGCAATCGAAGTAGAAAGGTTGCAGGCCAATGTAAGCAAAGAAGAAGCCAGTAAGCCTGAACCTAGACAGCATAGCCAACCTCAGGCCAGTCGGAACAACAACCATAATGGCAACAATCAGTCCAGCAACAACGGTAACGGCCAGAAAAGACGCCATCCGGATAACAAGAAGTTCGACAGCGATAAGAAGGCACGTACGAATAATGGAGGAAATAGGCCGGGCTACGTAGAATACCCGCCATGTGCTAAGTGTCAGAAGAAGCATCCTGGAGAATGTCGCGCAAACACCAAGGAATGCTTTAACTGTGGTCAGGAAGGGCATCGTAAAAGAGATTGTCCTCAGCAGAAGCCAGAAGGGAAGAAGGAAGAAAAGATGGTTCCTTCTAGGGTTTTTGCCTTAACCCAAGGAGAGGCTGATGCTAGCAACAATGTGGTCACAAGTCAGGTTTCTATCCTCAATAACTTATGCTATGTATTATTTGATTCGGGAGCCACTCATTCGTATATCTCGTTAGGAATGATAGAAAAGCTAGACAAACCTAGTGAAAGATTTAGAACTAGGTTTGTAACCGAGTTGCCTTCGGGCAAAGTAGTTCTATCATCACGGATAGTACGAGGCGTACCAATCAAGATTGAGGACAAAGAACTAGAAGGAGACCTAATAGAGCTGATGATCAAGGACTTTGACGTAATACTAGGCATGGATTGGCTAGCATGGCATGGTGCAACGATCGACTGCAAACGCAAGAAGGTGATGTTCGAGACTCTTGACGGCCAGAAACTATGCATCATGGGACAAGCTTCAGGATTACGCACCCCATTAGTATCATCTCTCAAAGCTCAGAGAATGATGGAGAAAGGATGTCAAGCATTCTTAGCCAGCATCACGAACGTGGAAAGGGAGACGCCACTTAAGGTTGGAGATGTCCGGGTTATACGAGAATTTCCAGAGGTATTTCCCGATGACTTGCCAGGATTGCCGCCAACTCGAGAAATAGACTTCATGATACAATTAGTACCAGGCACCGAGCCTATCTCTAAGGCACCATACCGGATGGCACCTACGGAACTCAAGGAGTTAAAGACGCAGCTACAAGAACTCCTAGACTTGGGTTTTATTAGGCCAAGCCATTCACCATGGGGAGCTCCGGTACTATTCGTGAAGAAGAAGGACGGAAGTATGCGGATGTGCATAGACTATCGTGAGCTGAACAAAGTAATGATTAAGAACAGGTACCCGCTACCTCTGATTGACGATTTGTTTGATCAACTCCGAGGCGCAACTGTATTTTCAAAGATAGATTTACGGTCCGGGTATCATCAGCTCAAGGTAAAGGGAGAAGATATTCCTAGGACAGCCTTTAGGACTCGTTATGGACATTACAAGTTCTTGGTTATGTCTTTTGGTCTTACTAACGCACCAGCCGCGTTTATGGACTTAAAGAATAGGGTCTTCAAGGATTACCTAGATAAGTTCGTCGTTGTGTTCATCGATGACATTTTGATATACTCCAAGGGTGAAGTAAAGAAGAGGAACATTTGAGGTTGATTTTGACGCGATTGAAGGAACATCAACTCTACGCCAAATTCAAGAAATGCGAATTTTGGCTATCGCAAGTGGCGTTCCTCGGGCACATTATATCGAAAGATGGAGTTGCAGTAGATCCATCAAAGGTAGAGGTCGTGAGGGATTGGCCCAAACCAAAGAACGCATATGAAGTAAGAAGCTTTCTAGGGTTAGCAGGTTATTATAGGAAGTTTGTAGAGGGCTTTTCAAAGATAGCCACTCTGCTCACCAACCTGACCCAAAAACAACAAAGATTTAACTGGAATGATAAGTGTGAAGAAAGCTTCTAGTTGCTTAAAGATAAGCTTTGCTCAGCACCAGTACTTAGTGTACCGACACCCAACGATAAGTTTGTAGTCTACTGCGATGCATCAAAGCAATGATTGGGTTGCGTGTTGATGCAAAATGACAAGGTGATAGCCTACGCCTCACGACAATTGAAGGAGTACGAGCAACGCTATCCTACTCATGATATGGAGTTGATAGCGGTGGTCTTTGTATTAAAAATCTGGCGCCATTATCTTTACGGAGAACGGTGCGCGATTTATACGGACCACAAGAGTTCAAAATACTTCTTTACTCAGAAGGAACTTAATATGAGGCAGCGCAGGTGGTTAGAATTAGTAAAGGATTACGACTGCGACATCCTATACCACCCGGGAAAGGCGAACGTAGTTGCCGATGCGCTTAGTAGGAAAAGTTATGGAAATTTGGCAACTCTAGCCGGAATAGAAAAGCCGCTACAGCAGGAGCTTATCAGTGCCGGAATAGAAGTAGTTATAGGCAAGCTGGTTAACTTGTCTATCCAATCGAATCTGCTAGAGGACATACGGATTGGTCAGAGACATGATGACACACTAGCAGCATATATGGATGCAGTCAGAGAAGGCAAAGCTACAGATTTCTCAATATCTAGCCAAGGTTTATTGAGATATAAGTATCGGGTATGCGTGCCAAATGATCAAAGGATTAAGAGGACAATTCTAGAAGAAGCACACAGCACCCTGTACTCAGTTCACCCAAGGTCTACCAAGATGACTCATGATGTTAAGGCAATATACTGGTGGCCATGAATGAAGAAGGACATAGTAGAGTATGTATCTAAGTGTCTTTTATGCCAGCAAGTGAAAGCAGAGCACCAGCAACCTGCAGGCTTATTGCAACCGCTTAGCGTACCAGAATGGAAGTGGGACGATATAGCTATGGACTTCGTGACAAGGTTGCCAAGGACGAATAAGCAGCATGATTCCGCTTGGATTGTAATAGATAGACTAACCAAGTCGGCTCATTTCCTGCCTGTTAAGACTTCATATATGGCAGACCAATATGCAGACATCTACATCCAAGAGATAGTACGGTTACATGGAATCCCCAAGACAATAGTGTCGGATAGAGGGTCGGTGTTTACGTCAAGATTTTGGGGAAGTTTACAGCAAGCTATGGGTACTAAGTTAAGCCTTAGTACAGCTTTTCATCCTTAGACAGATGGGCAGTCCGAGCGTACGATTCAGATTTTAGAAGATATGCTACGCGCGTGTGTACTTGATTTCGGGGGATCATGGAATAAGTACTTGTCGTTGATCGAGTTCTCGTACAACAACAGCTACCAGTCAACGATCGGGATGGCACCTTATGAGTTGCTATATGGAAGAAGGTGCCGATCACCGTTACACTGGGACGAGGTAGGAGAAAGGCAGCTTCTAGGGCCCGAAGCTATTAGACAAGCTCAAGAAGCAGTAACGCTTATTAGACAGTGTATGCTTGCTGCTCAAAGCCGTCAGAAAAGCTATGCGGATGCCAAGCGACGCGATGTGGAATTCTAAGTTGGAGATCAAGTCTTCTTGAAGATATCTCCTATGAAAGGTATCAAGCGGTTTGGGAAGAAAGGCAAGCTCAGTCCCCGATTCATAGGTCCTTTTGAGATATTGGACAAAGTGGGACCAGTTGCGTATAGACTAGCCCTACCGCCAGGACTAGCCGATAGTCACAATGTGTTCCACATCTTGATGCTACGCAAATATGTGTCAGACCCATCTCCCGTCCTCAAGTACGATACGATAGCACTCCAGAAAGACTTAAGTTACGAGGAACAACCAGTTAGCATCCTAGATAGGGGGATGAAGCAGTTACGGTCCAAGAGCCTTCCTATAGTCAAAGTCCTATGGAGTAATATTTCTGAACGAGAGGCAACGTGGGAGTTGGAGGAGGACATGCAAGGCCGGTATCCGGAATTATTTGGTAAGTAAATTTTGAGGACGAAATTCTTTTTAGTAGGGGAGAATTGTAGAGTCCAAGAACTTTACTTAGCTAAGATAGATAGTATTATGATAGTATTTTTCGTATTATCTTTATAACTGTGAATTTTTGGTTCAGACCGGAATTTATTTGGACACTCATAGTAGTACTTGTAAATTTTCTAAGTTTAACCTATAGTTTAAGAATATTAATTTTAACCTAAGGTTTGAATAATATGACTGATATTAAGGATAATATTTATTATACTATAAGGTTTAGATAATAACCAATAGGATTTTAAGCACATGTTATGTATGGGTGATTAAGGATTAAGTATTTTGAGGATTAAATTTAATAAGGGTAAAGTTTGAATGCTCTAAGGTCAGTCAGTAGCTTTGAATACGTTTGAGGGCTTAGTCAAGGCTGTTTACTCAATTTGAATTAAGCTAAAAATGTGTAATTTCGTGTTTAAATAATTAGCGAATGCCGATATATCGCAGCTATAGGGAGCGATATATCGCAACACGTAGATACGGAAAACACGAAACGATGCACGTTTGCCTCGGGAATATTGGTCCAGGCGATATATCGCCTCCTTCAGCATATTTTGAAATTTTTTGAAATCGTTTTCCATTCAGCCCTTCAACCTCTTGATAAGTCCAGCACCTTTTTGAACGAGTCTTCAGCCTCTGCTGAACAACAATTCAAATTATTTTCACCTAAAAAGCCATTATTTTTATTCAAGTAAAAAATTAAGATCCTTTCATTCCTAAACTCTATAAATAGGACCTAGTACCCAGCCATTACTCACCTTTTACTCTAAGTTCAGAGGCTGCAAATTGCTAGGTGAGTGTGAGAGTGTAAACACTTGGGTTGGGAATCATAAGCTTATCAAACACTTTGGGAAGTAAGGTTCTATACACCTTTCGGTGAAAGGTTTAGATTGGTCTTACAAGTCTTCAAGGTATTTCCACACCTTAGTTCATTGGTATTATTTTATTTTAAGATCTCATTGTCTTCTACTCAGCCTTCTAACCTTAATCTTTATTTTGGTTAGGAAATCTAAGAACTTGCACATAAGTTTTTGGTAAGTATTTTCTCAATGGTTTAGTCCTTCCATTCCTTTCATTTCTCTTCTTCACTACACTCACTCTTTTTCAAATGGTTCTTAGGAGTGTTCCAAAGTCCCACCTCTGTCCTCTTATCCCGGTATTTTGGTAAGGAAAATAGGATAGAATTCATATGTCATATGTTTTATATGTGTTATCCTATGTTTTTATGATATGAAATGTGTTATGATATATATGTATGTAGGCTTGGGCATATGACCCATATGACTAACAAGACCCCAAATAGATTATGGGCATATGACCTACTTAGCTAGTAGGACCCCACTAATCTAATGGGCATATGACTTGTTTGGTCTATGGGACCCCAAGTAATAATGGCCATTATAGTATGTGTATGATATAATTGTTATGTTATGTTTTTTTTATGTTTCATATGAAATTTATGTATATGAACTATGTGGTAGATTTTCCTTGCTGGGCATTAGGCTCATTCCTTTTTGTTTATATGTGCAGGAAAATAGCTATAGTGGCGGAAAGATTCATGGATGCTTGGGAGAATATGTATCGGTGATGAATGGATTCAAGGAGTCGAGAGTTCGATTTCGAGGATGTAGTCTTTTATTTATGGTTTATGTGTAATTTTTCCGCACCTATTTATGTAATTTCTTTTCTTTACAATTAAGATATGTTTTCTTTTTAAAACAATGGGATCCCATATCCTGCTTTGAGTTATGTAAGTTTAAACATTGGTTTTTACAAGTTTTAATAAAGTGTGATCTTTTTCACTAGTAAGTTCTGTTAAAGATTAGGGTCTATGTATAGTTTCGTTAATAGTCCAAAAGTCTAGAGTAGTTGGGTCATTACACAGAGATAGCATGACTTCTCGCGACATTCCCCCAGATGCCAGTTCCTACACCTAGCATACTCTACAGCCCTCGTGAACACCGCGGCACCTCCTATTAGGAGTTCCAGTGGTCGAGGTATTAGGGGTCTTCCTCTTCTGGTCACTGGGGCCCACGCCCCTACCAGATACTACATATGGAGGTACTACTTTCTGCACATTACGTCGTGTTGTACTCTCCTTCCATATCTTGTACTCTGTCTCTTCAGCAATGAGGGCGTTCTCAACCACTTGAGCATAAGTAGTTTCCCCAGACACTGATGTAATATGAACATCTTCGGCTATCATAGCATTCATCCCCCAAACAAATCTATCTTGCTTGACTACGCATGTAGGCACTAGATCATGTGAAAATTTAGTCAACCTATCAAATTTCAAACCATACTCAGTAACTGTCATTCTGCCCTGCAGCAAACTAGTAAACTTGTTCGCCTTCGCCGCTCTAACCACATTAATGTAATTCTTATGGTGGAACAGATCTCTGAACTCTTCCCAACTCATGGTAGAAACATCTTGAGTCTGGGATGCCACCTCCCACTAGATATGACCATCATCCCAGAACAAAAAAGGTGGTACATGTCACTCTGTCATTACCTACCACCCTCATCAAATCCAGGATGGAGGTAGTCAAGCTCATCCAATGTTCAACCTTGAGTGGATCTGGTCCTCTCTCAAAGGTTGGAGGGTGCTGCTTCCTGAATCTCTTGTACAATGGCTCCGACTTATTCTCAATCTCAGGCTACTATACAGGTGGTGCCACAATAGGTGGCATGTTTGGTACAACATTCCCTGGTGGAACCCACTGTCTCAGTAAGTGGATCTCTTCCTCTTGACTTTGAAGTCTAGCTTGCATATCAACAAGCATCTAGTACTAGTTCTCAAGGGCTGGCGAAGGGTTCTCAGCCTGGTTATCATCTCTAGCCCCAATCTTAACGCCGGCTAGTCGAACTGATTGCCTTGGAGGCATAACTCTCCATGTATATCTGCAATCAACCGCTCTGCTGATCTAGCAATGATAAGATATTTTTATAAGTCACCCCACGGTCCAACATCAACAATTAAAAAACCACATGCAACCACAATGCAGACAAGCATTCCAATAATATTAACATACAATAGTAATGCTAATAAGCATGCCTTTTCATGTACACATAGCAGTAAGGGCCAGGCCCTATCAGTATATCTCATGCTCCCTAATAAACAGACAGATATGGCATTTGTATCTTATTTAAACAGTTAAACACACATAACCACACAAGTAGTTACAAAACCATGAGTCGAGCTTGTCTTTAGCGGCGAGTGTACATGTACAGACAATCTTCAAGAACCCTTACTCCTAGATCGCTCTTATACCAAGTTGTAATGCCCTGGTTAGCCAAGACAATTACACTGTGTATTTTAAATAGTGCTAGACTTGTTAATCAAGTCATTTAGATGAAAACATGCAACTAAGGTAAATGACAAATTAGGGTTTAAAATTTTGATAAAGGAAATAGTGATTTTCATTTGAAAGTTTGAGTCTATACATGGGATTCTAAAATAAGTGTTTATATGGCATTGACAACTCCAAAAGTAATTACAACATAAGACAGCCTAAGCAGCAAAATGAAGGTTTGTCTCTAGTCCCTATTGAATCCTCGGTCGTGGCGGTTGAGCAGCTGTAAATGTACACGCCGCCCCTAAAGCTCTCCAACTCATGACTAGTCCAGCTTTCCCTTTCCCTTACTTGCACCACATAGTACCCGTGAGCCAAGGCTAAGCAAGAAAACTTAAATCAATAGATACAAATAAGCAACATAATATAAACAACAATCTTAGCAGTAACAACCCATCTCAAATAAACACATAGCTACACTTACATAATCAACGAGTTAGGAAAGTGCAGACAACACTTCTAATTATTTAGGTGGCGTTCGGGCTAACCAAGTGCATATTGCACTCTCAGGTTGCCCTAGCCAAATGGCATGCATTCCGCAGGCTTATTGTCATCCCTGACACCCTTAAGCCAAGCTTTCAGATTAGATATAATCAAACATATAGATTGTATAACACACAATCAGATGCAGCATATATAAGCATGCCTAATCAAGTAATCACATGTATAATCATAATTATTAACAGGGACCCGAGCCCCGATTACATCGAGGGTGCAGTTTTCTTTCCTAGAGTCCCGAGAAGATAATGTATGACAATCCTGAGCGCGAACCCTACTCCCGGGCCCTAACGATAGTCACAACACAATAACGATAATCATCAAGATCTAAATTAGTTAAAAGCTTTGAAAGTACTTACTAGCCTTCAGGACCTCGAATTCTACTAAACTATGAAGTAGAACCCATCTATAGCCTTTGGGTTTAAGTTCCTGAGCTAAAAACCCCATTTGAAAAAATTCTCCATATGAGTCGCGATACCCCTTAAAAGCATCGAGGCCCTCTACAAGTCAGAGAGCCAATCCCCATAATTCCTTAGACACGCGCTGCGACACAACCCACCAAGCCCCGCGATGCGACCCCGCGAACCCAGATTTTCCAACATTTTTCCCAAGCCTAATTCCTCAAAATTCATCCTTAATAACAACTAAACCAAAAAATGAGTTATAAACTCAATGAAATTCATCTAGGAAAATAGAGATGAGAGAGAGAGGGAGAGAGAGAGAGAGAGAGAGAGAGAGATGGGAGAGCTAAGGCGTTTTGTTTTGATCTTGCTTCCTTAGCCTCTACATATTACTAGTACTAAGGTACCCCAAGGTTAAATCTACCCATTTGACACCAAAAAGACTAAAATGACCCTAGATAAAAAATTACTCTATAATGTTGTCAAGGGAAAAATCGTCATTTACCACATTTCCTGCTAAACCTCAAATGAGACTATAAATTTACAATTAACCCTGTCATACCCAAATAATCACCAAATAACTAAAGTATCCCTAGGCTCACCTCGAGATAGGTATTTGACCCAGTTGTGACTTTTTCGCTAACTCACTCACTAGGATCACCTCGTGCCGAATATCGCAAATATATCCACAAAATAATGTGGTCTCAATAACAAAAAATATATAATTACAATTATACCCTCAATGGGTCAAAATTACAAATATGCCCTAATTAACTAAACAGAACCACATGCATATTTAATACACATAAGCATGCATAAGTATTCATATCACCATATAAATCATATATGCCACATAATCACTCATAATTCAATTAATTTCACATATAAATCCAATTATGTCATCCCGGCACACTAATCAAGGCAATAAGCCTTATTAGTAAACTCAGGACATTACATAGAAGCTCCGTCAACAATGGTTAAACTATATTCGGCACCACAACCACTCATGCTACTTTTGCTGCTCATCACCACAAATCCCCACCACCACCTTCACGACCCAATCGGATCAACCCCAACAATAATCGTGATCAACATCGGGGATCTCCCCATACTGAACGTCAAGAATAGAGAGATTGTCCCAATCTAGATGACACTCCATATCTATTGACCTCTATTGATCACCCCAACCATGTTCTTACGGCTTCTCTTCTAAATGGCCTAAAATATTAGCCACGGAAGAGAGGCATTTCTGTCTCTCTTGCAGCCAAGAACAAGGTTGCCTTCATTGATGGATCTCTCCCTTGTCCCCCTCCTACTGATCCTCTTCTTTCATCTTGGCTCAGATGCAATAATGGTAATTTATTGGATCTTACACTCTGTTTCTCCAAGTATTGCTGAAAGTGTCATGTATCGTGATACTACTGCTGCCATGTTGAAAGATCTTTCAGACAGATTCAACTGTAGCAATGGTCCAAACAAGGCGACTGCTCTCAAACAAGGCGATCAAGATGTCCAAACATACTTCACCAGACTCAAGGTTCTATGGGATGAGTTTGTCGAATTTGAACCGACTGTTGTTTGTTCTTGTTGTGCTATGGAGAAACTCAAAGATTTTTACAATCTTGATCAAGTTTACCAATTTCTAACTGGACTCAATTATTCATATCACCCAATATGTGCCCAAATCTTGTTGATTGACCCTCTCCCAAACATATCCAAAGTTTTCTCCATGGTCATACCAGAAGAACAACAACGTACTCTTGGTTCCACTTTTACTCCCACCACCTTTCCTACCAATGTTGTCACCAACATTCCTACCATTGCTGCCACCACCATTTCTACCAGTGTTATTACCAACATTCCCACCATTGCTACCATCACATCCACAGCCACAAATCCACCATCAAGAACCAAGAAATTACGCCCATTTTCCCTTACTGCAATAGGCCAGGACACTTAATTGATAGGTGTCTCTTTTTACACAGATTTCCCCCATGATATGGCGACAAAAGAAAGCTCCAAGACAAGAGTAAAGCTACTGCTAATCAAGCATCTTCCTCCTCAACACCAGATCCGTGGCTATTGACCATTCAATGTCAACAACTCATCTCCTTGTTCACTAAACACTTGAACAAGAGTGCTTCTACTTCAGAAACTACTTCTACCCCTGTCTCAAACTTTGCTGGTAACATTACTTCTTTCCAATGGATAGTTGATAGTGGTGCTACTCACCACATTTGTTTCCAAAAAGCATGCGTTTATTTTTTTGATTCTATATCATTTCCAAAAAATATTTCTCTCCGAAATTGCAATCATATTAACGTTACTGTTGTAGGAACTGTTAAAATAAATGAACATATAATCTTACATACTGTTCTTTATATCCCTCAATTTAAACTTAACCTCTTTTCTATCAATTCTTTTACTAAGAATACATCATATACAATTTCCTGTACATCTAATTGCTTGCATTATTTAGGAGCACAACTTGAGGAAGATTGGGATAGCTGAAAAGCATGGCAATCTATACTCCCTACAATAAGATAGCTCTCTTGCCTTTAATTTTCAGCAATCTATTATTCGTAATGCTGTATTTGACGCTACTCAATGGCACAAACGAATGGGACATCCATCTATGCTCATTACTAAGAGTTTGAATAAAGTTTTAGATTTTTCTCTATCTCAATCTCATGATAAACATTGTGTTATCTGCCATTTTTCAAAACAAAAGAAATTTCCATTCATCTCTCATAACAATATATCCCTAACTCCTTTTTTTTTAATACATCTGGATATTTGTGGAACATTTCATATTGTTAGCACTGAGGGTTATAAAAAATTTCTTACCATAGTTGATGATTGCAAAAGATTTACTTGGATATACTTACTTAAATCCAAATCTGATGTTAGCACTAATATCCCTATTTTTTTTTCTCTCATCAACACACACTTTGGATCCAATATCAAGTCTGTCCGATCGAACAATGCTAAAGAAATTAATTTGTCTTCCTTTTATGCTACAAATGGTAGTTTACAACACAATTCTTGTGTTGATACACCTAAAAAAACATCAGTTGTTGAGAGAAAACACTAACATATCCTAAATGTTGCCCAAGCCCTTTCTTTTAAATTGGGGATACCTCTAATATATTGGAATTACATAATGCAAACTTCATTTTAGTTGATCAATCACACTCCATCAAAGTTGTTGCAAGATAAAACTACATTTCACCTCATATGCAATAAAGAACATGCCTATGACCATTTGAAAACCTTTGGTTGTTTATCTTATGCTTCAACTTTGGTTACTCATGGGCACATATTCACACCACGGTAAAAAACTTGTGTGTTTATTGGTTATCCAGAAGGCATGAAAGCATATACTTTGCTTGATCACCAAACAAACCAAAGTTTCCACTCTCGTGATGTTCACTTTCATGAACATATATTTCCTTTTATAAATGAAAAACAATTAGAGTTGACTAATTCTTTATTTTCACCATCTGTTTTACCATGTTTCAGGCCTTTATCTAACTCTAATGCAGATTCTCATTCAAACTCAACTGCCACCACAACTGGTGCTATCTCTCAGTTTGGTCGACTCATTAATCGCCCTACTCACTTACAGGATTATGTTTGTAGTTGTACTAACACTTCTACAACTAACCCTCTTGCTTCTTATTTTTCTTATAACAGGCTTTCTTCCTCTTTCAGAGGTGATGTCCTTGCTGCCAATGATGTTCCTGAACCAACCAGCTACAAAACTGCTTCTCAAATTTCTAAATGGCAACATGCTATGTAGGTGGAACTTGAATCTAACGTCCCAAATTACCTAATAAGGCTTAGGGCCTTGATTAGGGGGCCAGGATGGCAAATTATGAAATTATGTGATTATGTGATATATGTATATCATTATATGATTATGAGAGTTATATTATAATATGACTTGATATACATGTTACGATGTATTAAATATGCATGTGGGCCCATTTCTAATGAAAAGGGAAATTTTCGTAATTTGGCTCATTATGAATATATTTGGCATATATGTGATATATGTGTGGGATCACATAATTATGTGGATATATTAGGGTTACTCGTCATGATATGATCCTAGGGAGCGAGCTAGGGGGAAAGTCACAACGGGACGCATATTTGAGTCGGTGTGAGTCAATGGGTATTTTGGGTATTTACTACATTACCAGGTTATTGGGTAATGGGAATAAATATTTGATGATATATTGGGAGTTAGTGAGAACAAGAGGAAATTCTGGAAATTTTTACTATTTTACCCTCGGTGGCGTTTTTGGGACGTCGGGCATTGGGATTTGTTTGAGGTTACTTAAGCTTGAAGTAACTTATCAGAAACATAAAAAGAACATTCAGTTTTTTGACGTCCGTTCGCATTTTTGAAGGAAACTTGAATTTTAGGACTCAGATTCAAGAAAGGTTAGAGTCATAACGATTCTAGGAAAGATTAGAAGCTTGTTAGCCGTAGGATTTAGTGAGAAAAGACATAATCAGAGGTAATTTAAGCTTTGAATTTTTGAGTTTCTGTTTTCTGAAATTTCTTATGTTTTGAATTTGGATTTTCAATTTTGAGGAGTTTTTAAATGATTTGAAGCTAGGGTTTTGATGGTTCTGGGCCATTGAGATGATTGGGAACTTTGTTTTTGAGATTTGGGTATGTTTGGATAGGGTTTTGGAAGGATTTAAAATGTGAAAAATGGAGTTTCTTGGTTGAGTTCGTGGTTGGGTCGCAGCCCTTTTCTTGTGTGTCGTGGCCTAGGCATGAAGAAGTAGGTAGTTTTGGATGTTGGGGGCATCTTGGGCTGCGACACCTTTTAGGCAGGTCGTGGCCCGTGGTGCAAACAGTGAAAGGGATGAGACCCTGTTCTTGAGTAGGCTGCAGCTCAGGTTTCTGGGGCTGCTGCCCAAAAGGGAAGTTTTTGCCAAAGTGTATTTTCAGTAATGGAAACTTAAACCTAAGGGCTTGGGATTGATCCTATTACCCGGTTTGGTAGGATTCAACGTCCTAGAGGCTAGGACTCGGTCTGGAAGCCTGTGTTTACTCGTTCTTGACGAGATTCTATATTATGGTTGTGACTAGGTTATCGCTAGGGGCTGAGAACTGGGATCGTGCTCGAGGGTCGTTTATTGATAACCTGTGCTTGGTCTAAAGGTAAGGAAACTGCACCTAGTATGTCATACATGTGATTATGGCACGGCCTTAATGTTAAATATATAATTTATCAGAGCTTTAGTCTCTGTAAATGTGCATGATTATGATTATGCTTGTGATTCCTGAATTGTTGAACAGGAACATGAAAAGGGCATGAACACCTGAGTATGTCCCATATCCTAGCATTGACTTATTAGTCAAGGACGACATTAGCATGGTGAGTGTTGGTCGTAAAGCATTGACTGATTAGTGAAGGACAGCAGTAGCACGACGAGTGCTGGTCATAAAGCATTGACTTATTAGTCAAGGACAAATGTAGCACGGCGAGTGCTGGTCGTAAAGCATTGACTTATTTGTCAACGATGGCATCAACACACTGAATGTTGGTCGAAAGGCATTGACTTATTAATCAAGCAAGGTGATAGTGCACAAAGCGTTCATCCACATTATCTAGCCTAACCAAGAGCGCATCATACGCTTGACCGATCTATTGCTTGGAGAAAACTTAGCGCCGAGTACACTAGATCAGCTCCAAAGCTAGTTATACAGAGAACAGGGCAAAGGGCCCCAGGGTGACTCATTAGTCCCATATCCTAGGGCGTTGAGCCAGTATGATTCCATAAACATGTAATTTGGCCATTGGACCCCGATATGATTCATTGATAATTTATCTAGGGAAATTGGTCCCATATTACACTGTAGTCATTTATATGAATGTTATGCATGCATGGGTAGGGTTATTACTGATAGGCGTGCTTATTATGATCTGGTAATATGTTTTAACTGCTTATGAGCATGTTTAAGTTTTCTTGCTAAGCCTCGACTCACGGGTGCTATGTAGTGGAGGTAAAGGGAAAAGAAAGTTGGACCATCCTTGAGTTGGAGAGCATAGGTGATGATGTGTACATATGCGGTTGCTCGACCACCATGACAGAGGGTTTAAAGAGGAATTAGGGTCAAACCCTATTTTGCCGCTTAGGTCGCCAGGTTGTATTTTGGGATCCCATGTATATAGTAAACGTTTTAGTGAAACATTTGTATCTTTGACCAAATTTTTTAACTCTAAACCATTAATCGCGTTTAGTTACACGATTATGGCCAAATGACTCATTTAGCGAGTTTAGCATTATTAAAAATACACAGTGTAACGGTCCCTGGGTAGTAGGGCATTACATTGATGCTCTACAACAAAAAAACACATGGAGAGTTGTATCTTTACCTCCCAAACTCAATACCGTTGGATGCAAGTTAATATACAAAGTGAAATACACCCCAATGGAAAAATAGATCGCTACAAGGCTTGATTAGTTGCAAAAGGCTACACTCAAAAGCATGGAATTGACTACCGAGACACCTATGCTCCGGTTGCCAAATTCATTACTATCAAGCTCATTCGAGCTGTTGAACCCATACATAATTGGACACTTTATCAAATGGATATATACAATGGTTTTCTCCATGGCGATCTTGATGAAGTTGTATATATAAAACTTCCACAAGGGTATGCCCACAACAACCAACTTCCACCAAATAATGTGTGTAAATTAAACAAAAGCTTATATGGCCTAAAACAAGCATCACGACAATGATATTCCAAACTCAACTCAACCCTCATTGCCGATAGGTTCATACAATCCCCATTCGACCACTCCCTCTTCAGTAAGAACAAATAAGTGGTATTCCTTGCTCTTATCATATATTTAGATGATATCTTAGTTGCTAGCAATAATGACTCATGTGGACGCCAAAATTCTACACCCGGAAAAAGCCACAACTCATGTCCAAAGCTCCTAGATAATCACCTGTGAATATGGGAAATTATCCCTTAAAGCATCTATCGATAAAGGTGCAAGGGCATAGAAGAAAAGGGTCTCGCATAGCGAGGCCCGCATTTTTTAAACCTCAAATAGCCAGGTGCGTGAGATCCTTATGGGCAAGAACCTCAATAGCAAAGGCCAACTCACCTTAGGCATAAAGCCTCAGCATAAGATTCTCGCCTGGAGAAGAGGGCCTCGCATAGTGAGGCCCTATATGCCCAAATGTCTGGTACGCGAAGCCATGACCTATGAGTGCCTCGAACAAGGGCCTCGCTATATGAGAGTCCCTCTATGCGAGGCGCCTCACCCTGATGAGTGTTGCGCTAAGATGGGCACCCGCAACCTGATGAGTATACGCCTAAATCCCGAATGGACAAGAGCCTCGCTATGCGAGGCCAAACTTGCTTAGATGCAACATATCCCCGTGGCTGCTTACTGCTTACCCAGAAGGAAAAAGAGCCCCGCTATGCGAGGCCTAATATGCACATGTTCCTACACCCCAGGCATGTGTTGGGAAGTCTCTCTAGGCAAGGCTCCGCAAGCGACTCGGTGCCTCGTCTTGCCAAGAGACAGTGCCTTCTAACCCCCGATCGGCTAGCGCCTCGCGAGACCCATCGTCTTGTGCCAAGTAGTTGTGCCTCATGAGACCCTCATCTTGCGCCTCGCATTCCAAGAAGCTGCACCTTGCGAGACCCTCGTCTCGCACCTCGCGCGCCAAGCAGCTACTCCTGTCTCGCGCCTCGTGCACCACATAGCTACACTTCGTGAGACCCTTGTCTCGCACCTTGCTCGCCAAGTACTAGAGCCTCATGAGACCATTATCTAGTTCCTTACAGGACACCTCTCGTTACCATCGCCTCATGCCTTGCGACAACTTTATCTCACACCATGCAGCCTCGCTACACATTAAGATAAACGCTTTGATGACGAGGTCGTGCTTTGCTTTACACGGGTCTGCCCCCTACTGTGACCTATTGTTTCAAGGAAACCCTCTTTACCTTAGAGAAGAACCCATCAGCTTTCCAGCTTAGCAAATTACAAGGAAGCTTGGAGAAAAGATGCATCTTGGAAATTTTAGAAGGACCATTCTATACAAAGCACGCGTACGGGTACGAGATCTACGACCCTGAGAAGGATAGAGGCATGACTTTGACGTCTGTATCTGACAAGTAGTGGTGATATGAACTCGTACAAAGAGTGGAGGCACCACCTGAGTAACCTTGACCATGTACCAATGCCGACACCACGACCCCTGCGCCACTACACCCTGCACCACTACCCTGACAATGTACCTACATACGTTCTTGTCCCCTAGAACCACTATGTATTAGGGGCCATTAAAGTCCAACTATAAATAGACCTCCACCCTTCATACTAAGGGGTTGGAAAATCCATTGTATACAGAGACAGTGAAGCAATAAAAGAGATTTTCCTCCATTGTTGTTCTGGATCTTTCTTTCTTAAGTTTTTCCTAAGGTGTATCTATGTAGTTTTCATAACAAGTTTTGAGTTTTCCATCCTTATATCGTTGACGAGCTCTTGCTGTCAACGGTTTGCCGTCGTCTGTGGGAAGAACAAGTATCAAGCCATTGTTCTTCCATTAATTTCAATAAGAAAACATGTCAAGGGCGTCCATGAGAGATCCTCCCCAGCCGACGAATGGATGTGCGACGAATCTGCCCAAAGACAATGGCGAAGAGGAAGAAGTATCATTCCTTGCCATTCATCCTACATCAGACCGTATAGCACATGCCACTGCTCCAACAAAGGGTTGTACAACTCACCCTCTACCACGACCTTTGGTGGCCCCAAGTCCGAACAATCAGGAACCAGGTCCCTCCAAACAGAGACATGGTAAATTCCCACGAGTACACTCAATGAGTTCATATTCCCAAACTCGTCGCTACGAAGATGAAATGTGTGCCTTGCACTTGAAAAACCAAAGGTTGTAGGCCACTGTGGAAAACATGCAAGAGGTACTCAACAGCCTGTTACATGAAAGCTCTAATGCTCCCCTTTCTAATAATAAAGAGAGGGAACATGCACGAGGAGAAACCACCATACTCGTGGACGGTGAAAAAATGCAACTACCCACTAATCATACCCCTCGCCCAGGACAAAAGGGAGATTCTACACCAACGGCGCAACCTAGCGCAAACCTCACCTATAAGAGGTGAGAAACCAAGACCGCCTCCAAAATAGCTTCACCCGACTTGAGGAAGAAACTTAACCAGAAAGGGTCCAAGGTAAAAACAACACCCCCTGCAGCCTCCAAAAGAGCTTCCCCCAACCTGAGGGATAACCTTAACTAGAGAGGGTCCGAGGTAAAAACCACACCCCATGCAGCTCCCCTAATGGGCACAACCAAAGAAAGGGTTCACCCTAAGAACCCACAAGATTCCATAAACAAAAAGATAAGGGAATCAGACATCAAAATGCAAAGTCTTCGAAGCAAGATTATCACTGCACCTGGGGGGCACAAAGATGACAAAGAGTTCGACCGCAAGTCTCTCTTTGCAAGGGAGATCCAGGATGAAAAACTCCCCACCAACTTCAAAGATCCTCGCATGACTCCGTACGAGGGCACTACAGACCCAAATTGTCACTTAGACACCTTCAATGATTTGACGAAGTAGAGGGGGGACAACAGCAGGGCAAGGTGCCATTGCTTCATCATTACACTCAAAGTAGTTGCGTACAAGTGGTTCAAGAGGTTAAGGCCAGGAACAATCAAGTCATGGCAGCAGTTCTCTAGCGAATTTCTTCAGCAACACCACAGGTCCATGATTATACTATGTTGAGCACCAGCCTCGCTAATATAAAACAAGGCGAGAGTGAAAACCTGAAGAGCTATATCTATGGATTCAATATGTAAACAACTAAACTGGGAAGTTCAACTAAAACAGAGCTCAACATGGCTATTACAGCTGTAGTTCGGCTAGGAAGGAAGTTATGGGAGAACATACTCAAGAGAGAGGTTACAAACTTAGGCAATTCTTCAAAAGAGCACAGAAGTATATATGTGTGGAAGAGGGCCATGAGAACCTGCATGCTGGGGAGAGCAAACCTTCCTCCAATCCCTTTTCTACCAATACGTTTAAAGACTCCGCATAGAAGGGGTCATTGTGATAGAGAAGTCAAAGATCAAGTTGAAGGTTGGAACAGGTCTACAAGAAGACTTCAAGAAGAAGCTAGTGGGATTCATCAAGGATAACCTCTGATAAGACTCCCTTTATGTGTGTCGTCAAAGAGATCACCTAGCTGACTCTAGAATGTAATATGACAATGAAATTGTGCTTACCCTTGCACATTGCCTACCATTACTAAATCAAGCACCTACTGTATATGTTACATCTCTCATATCCAAGGACACTTATACGACGCACATACTGTCATTGTCCATTTGAATTGTCAGAGCATATTAGAAAGAAAGAAAAACAAAGTGCTTGGCAAGATAGATCCCTTCAACCACTTGGGAGTTATTATGTCCAGCCTCAACAGGCACCTAGCCATGTGAGAAATAGGTTCCTAGCCTTGTGAGCCTCAACAGGCACCTAGCCATATGAAAAATAGGTGTCCAGCCTCACGAGCCTCAACAAGCACCTAACCATATGCAAGATAGGTGTCCATCCTCACGAGCCTCAATAGGCACCTAGCCATGTGCATAATAGGTGCTTCGCCACGCAAACCTCAGCAGGCACCTAGCCATGTGCAAAATAGGTTCACATGCACCTATCCATGTGCGAAATAGGTGCCTAGCCTCACATGTCTCAATTGGCACTAGTCCATGTGCAAAATAGGTGCCTGATCTAGTAAGGTATATAAAAAAAAATTATATGTGCACGAGCAGTGAACCTTATAAGACACTTTTTAAATCTATAAGGACTGGCTACCCTTATAGATGCTAAGAAAGTCAAAAGGTTCCTCAAAAGTGACTTTCTCACAAACACACCCACCCTACAAAGGGATCGCGTCATAGAAGAAAAAAGAAAAGGTCAAAGAGATCCCAATGTCTAGATCAACCAAGTCGCCTAACCCAAGGAAAAAGGGGCCTGAAGGAGGTCTTTGCAAAAAATTCCCTCGCAATCTATAAAAGGGCCTTGAAAATGGGCGCTTGCGAGACTTCACAAGTACCATCTCTCTAAAAGGGTCCCAACCCAAGGGGAGATCACATCATGGACAAAAAAGGTTCCTCATAATAATCCTAGGTCAACCAAGGTAACCTAGCCCAAAAAGGGTATCAAAGAAGACGCTTACGAAAAGGGTCTCGAAGAAGACGCTTGCGAAAAGGGTCTCGAAGAAGACGCTTGCAAAAATAGTACTATGCATAATAATGAGAAGGACGCTTCTCGATCAAAAATAAAAATTCAAAAGTGCGTGCATGATGAATATTAAAAGAAAGATGGATGATACCTAAAGGGTCAACACATCTTTAAAATAAACCAACATGCATACATAATAGGAGACCAAAAAATCCTCCAATAAGCATGAAGAACAAATAATTCACCAAGTGTGTTTCTTCAATGATCAAGTACTAGTAGACTTTTCGATCGAGTCAACCTGCTGCTCTGATAGTGAAGAAGAGGCCAACAAGACAAAAGGACCACAAGAAAGAATTGTCAAAGCACTCTCCACTCTGAAATCTAACAAGCACTGAATACGTGCAAACCACATATTAGGAGCACCGTACGAGGGCTCATCTTTTCTAAACGATACTTATTGGCCCCTCCAAGAAGTGTGCCTCAGTCCCCTTCGTGTGGCCCAATGTTTTGTATACCAATGACACCCGTGGGATATCTACAAAAAATGATTGGCATTAATTAAAATTCAAAGGAGCCATGAGGATCACCACTTATAAAGTACATTTTTCCATATCTCACAAACAAAGAAACACAATTGTACTTTACATGTCATAAAAATGGTACAAAAAGAGCCTATGAGAATGCCCAAAGGCCCTCTCATGGACTGGGGGGCAAGTGTGGATGCCAAAATTCTACACCCAATAAAGGTCACGACTCATTTCCAAAGCTCCTAGATAATCAAGTGTTAATATGGGAAATTATCCCTTAAAACATTTATCGATGAAGGCGCAAGGCCACACAAGAAAAGGATCCCGCATAGCGAGGCCCGCGTGTCTGAACCCTCGAAATAGGCAAGTGCGCAAGATCCTTATGAGCGAGAACCTTGATAGCGAAGCCCAACTCGCCTTAGGCATAAGGCCTCAGCAGAAGATTCCCGCATGAAGAAGAAGGCCTCACATAGTAAGGACCTATATGCCCAAACCATACGCGAAGCCACAGCCTATGAGTGCCTCGCACAAGGGCCTCACTATGTGAGATCCCCTTTATGCAAGGTTCCCTGCCCCAATGAGTGTTGCGCCAAGATGGGCACCCGCAACCTAATGAGTATATGCCCAAATAGTGAGGCCCAACCTGCTTAGATGCAACATTCCCCCACGGCCGTACGCCACTTACCCAGAAGGAATAAGTGTTATATTATTTTATAATATAATATTATTATATTATAATATAATTTTTTAGATTAAAGAGTGTCACATATTGTAACATATAATAGAGAGTTACAATATTTAGATAAATGAGATATATCCAAATAATGTAACATATTTGGTGTTACACAATATTGAAATGAATTTCATAAAGCCATATGTGAAATGGATGTTAGAGATATGACTTTAACCCCAATAATGTGTTTTGGGGGTTACAAAATCATTTGGGAGGGTTTGGAACCGTTTGGAAAAACAGCACATTTTTAAGTGCTGAAAATGGTCAGTGGCTGCAGCCACTAATGTCTCTGGCCACGGCCACAAGCCAAAACTGACCATTTTTTCAGTTTTTCAATCTTTGTTGAACGGCTCAAAAACCCCAAATAACTCCCAAATCTCATTTTTGATTCCATATTAATCCAATAAAACATTGGTAACAGCCATGGCGGTTTGTGGAATTTTAAATTCAAAGGGTGTCTCCAAACTCTTTAAATAGGAGCCTATAGCTCACTTGAAAGACACAATATTTCTATCCAGTACAACACTTGGCTAGAAACACCTTGTGGCTTGATAATTCCAGAAAGAATTTCCAATATCTGAGAGAGATCCCTTAGTGCTTGAGTTAGGGGGAAATAAGCTTTTGGACAAAGGTTTTAAACCTTGTTCAAGTTGGTGATCCCCAACCCTCTTCACTTAGGTTGTGTAATTGAGAGTTTACTTTTGTTTCCATTCTTACATTTTATTCTATTACTTTCTTCTTATTCTCTTGTTCTATTTACTTGTAACTTTTGTTTAGAGTTGTAATCTTCCTTTCTTTTGTTTCAAACACCTTTATTTTACATGTAATCTTTTGCTTGGAGTTGTATTCTCACTATTCTCTTCTTCTTCATCATCTTCTTCATTTTCTTTGTTTATTTGTAATTTTCTGTTATAGAGTTGTAACTTTATTTAATCAATCAATATTTATTTGTAATATTATTGCATAGAGTTGTATTATCTTACCATTTCCATTGGGGCAATCTATTTTTTCCAACATTCAAAAGCTTATCCCTTTGTTTGTTTCAATGGAAGGTGAGACCATCAAGATAATGAATCAAGACCTAGTGAGGTTGGATAGGTTTGACAGATCCAATTTCACTAGGTGGCGTGACAAGGTGAGATTCCTTTTGACCACTCTCAAAATTGCCTACATTCTAGAATCCACTCTAGAACCTCTCCCAACACCATCCGACAAGGACACTCCCAAGGAGGTGGTGAAAAAAAGTAAGAGGGAGGAGGACAATCTCTTTTGTAGGGGTCATATCCTCAATGCCCTTTCTGATAGGCTCTATGACCTCTACACTAAGACTAAATCGGCCAACGAGATATGGGATGCACTTAAGGAAAAGTTCAAGGCAGAAGAGGAAGGTACCAAAAAAGTGTTTGATATCTCAATACTTTGATTTCAAATTTTTTGGTGATAAACCTATTCTTCCTCAAATACATGAATTGAAACTAATTGTTAACAAACTGAATGTTTTAAAGATTGAGCTTCCCAAGGCCTTTCAAGTTTGTGCTATATTGGCTAAATTACCACTAACTTGGAAGAGCTATAGGAAAAGAATCCTTCATAAAAATGAGGATTATTCTTTGGAGGAAATCCAAAAGCACATTCGAATCGAAGAGGAATCAATATGTAGAGATAAACTTGTGGAGGGGTCTAATGGAGAGACTTCCAAAGCAAATGTGGTGTCACAACCAAAATATCCCAAAAAACAAAGGGAAAAGGGAAATGAGAAACCTTTGGGTCCAAAAACCAACCCAAACAAGTTTAAGGGCAAGAATGGTCCTTGCTTTGTGTGTGGGAAAAAGGGTCACTACGCTAGAGAGTGTAGGCATAGAAAATACCAACAAGGACCTAAGGTGAACGCAACTCAAGAGGAAAACATTGTTGCTACCCTTATGTAGGTGAATGCGGTCCAAGGCAAGGTGAAAGGGTGGTGGTATGATACATGTGCCACCGTCCATGTCACCTATGATAAATCATTGTTCAAGACCATTGAAGAGTCAAAGGGCAACCATGAGAATTAAATGGGCAATGAGGGAAAATCCAAGGTACTTGGCAAAGGTACCATTGAAGTCTTTTTCACCTCCGGCAAGAAAGTTACATTAGTGAATGTACTTTATGTTCCTGAAATGAGTAGAATCTTGGTAAGTGGTGATTTGCTTGGCAAGCCCGACATTAAAGCCATTTTTGGGAAAAGGGTACTCTTGTGAGGGTATGGTTAAATTGTGCACCAATGATGTAACTTTCAATGTTATCAATAAAAATGTTAATTCCGCCTATATTGTTGAGTATGATTCTTTATTTTTGTGGCATCTTAGGCTATCGCATATAGGTTTTTCAACCATGAAAAGAGTAGTTAAATGTGGTATGATTCCATGCAATATTAAAAACTATGGTAAATGTGAAACATGTGTTAAGGCAAAAATGATTAAGAGACCATTTCCTAGTGTAGAAAGATAATCTAATTTACTACATTTAATCCATAGTGATCTTTGTGAATTAAATGGTGTTTTAACTAGAGGTGGTAAAAGGTATTTTCTTACTTTTATAGATGATTTTAATAGATATGCCTATGTGTTTCTTTTAAAGCATAAAGATGAAACTTTTGATGCTTTTACATTGTATAAATTAGAAGTTGAAAATCAACTAAATAAAAAGATTAAGGTGCTAAGAAGTGATAGAGGAGGAGAGTACTTCTCTAATGAATTTAATACATTTTGCAAAGAAAATGGTATACTTCGTGAGTGCATTGCACCTTATACACCACAACACAATGGTGTTGCCGAAAGGAAAAATAGGACTTATCTAGAGATGCTAAATTCTATGTTGGTGTTTTCTAAGTTGAACTTCAACTTATGGGGTGAAGCGCTTTTAACTGCTTGTCACATTCTTAATCGAATATTGATGAAGAAAAATGAGATATTTCCATATGAGTTATGGAAAGGAAGAAAACCCAACATAGGGTACTTCAAAGTGTGGGGGTGTCTTGCATATTGCAAGACAAATGAACCTAATAGAACAAAGTTAGGTTCAAGAGCCATAAAGTGTGCTTTTGTTGGTTATGCCAACAATAGTAATGCTTATAGGCTATTAGACTTAGAGTCTAATATTGTGATTGAATCTAGAGAAGTTGAATTTTTTGAGAATATATTATTTGACAACAATTCTCAAGCTTTAACATCTCTAAAGGAGAATTTGTTATATGAGAACAATTCTCAAGCTTCTACATCCAAAGTTGATTCTCAAGAGGAGAATTATCAAAAGGATGTAAAGCAACCCCTTGAACCTAGAAGAAGTCAAAGGCTTAAAAATCATAAAAGTCTAGTAGTGGATGAGATAGATTCTCAACGAATTTCATTCTACATGGTAAAAGGAAATAGAGAGGAAGTTATTAGGAAAATTCCTATTGTACTTCTCATTGAGGATGATCCTAAGACTTATAGAGAAGCTATGCAATCAAGAGATAGTGCATTTTGGAAAGAAGTCATCAATGATGAGATGGATTCCATTCTTTCCATTAACACTTGGGAATTGGTAGACCTCCCACCAGGGTCTAAACAAATTGGGTGTAAGTGGGTATTTAGGAGAAAATACCACACTGACGGCACTATCCAAACCTTTAAAGCTAGATTAGTAGCTAAAGGGTTTAGGCAAAAAGAGGGTATCGATTATTTTGATACCTATGCGCCTGTTGCAAGAACAACTTATATAAGAATTTTGTTCGCTTTAGCTTCTATACACAACTTGTATGTTCATCAAATGGATGTCAAAACGACATTCCTTAATGGTGACCTCAATGAGGAGGTCTATATGGAACAACCAGAAGGGTTTGTCCTACCAAAATATTAACATAAAGTATGTAGACTTGTGAAATCCTTATACGGATTGAAACAATCTCCTAAGCAATGACATGAGAAATTTGATCAAACCAACATGTCTAATGGGTTTAGACATAACAATGGAGACAAGTGTTTGTATTCCAAAACTTGTAAGGGATATGTGATCGTTGTTTGCTTATATGTGGATGACATGTTCTAAGTAATAGCATGAAAGGGATAGAAGAAACGAAGGGGTTTCTATCATCAACCTTCAAGATGAAAGATCTTGGAGAAGTTGACACCATACTTGGTATCAAAGTAAAGAAACATAGTGGGGGTTTTGCGTTAGGGCAAGCACACTATGTTGAGAAAGTATTGAACAAATTTAACCATCTCAAGGTCAAAGATGCCAATACTCCATTCAATCATAGTGTGAAACTAGAGAAGAATGAAGGAAGAGTGGTGGCTCAATTGGAGTACGCTAGTGCTATAGGGAGTCTAATGTGCGCTGCCCAATGTACTAGAACTGATATAGCATTTACGGTAAGTAAACTTAGTAGGTTTACAAGTAATCCAAGTGTGGATCACTGGAAGGCAATTGGAAGAGTCCTATGTTATCTCAAGAAAACCAAAGGACTAAGCTTCCACTACTCCAAATTTCCTTCAATTTTAGAAGGATATACAGATGCAAGTTGGATATCCAATCTTGGGGACAACTTGTCCACAACTGGTTGGGTATTTACACTTGGTGGAGGTGCAATTTCTTGGGGTACCTGTATATCTCATTCCACTATGGAAGCAGAGTTTATAGCTCTAGCTACTACCAGCAAAGAGGCCGAATGGTTAAGGGATCTGTTGATAGAGATTCCCCTAATCAAAGATAATGTATCTACTATATCGATACATTGTGATAGCCAAGCGACATTGGCTAGAGCATACAGCGGATTGTATAATGGGAATTCTAGACATATTAGTCTAAGACATGGATATGTAAGAGAATTGATTCAAAGAGGAGTCATCTCAATATCCTATGTGAGAACAAGTGAAAATCCGGTGGATCCTTTCACTAAGCCACTAATGAGGGATTTAGTGGCTGCATCATCTCGAGGGATGGGACTTAAACTCCCTAAAGAGATTCACGATTGATGGTAACCTATCTTAACACTAGTTATTCTACTAGTGTTAGGTTCAATAGGTAACAACAAGTCAATCAAGTGAATATTAGTTGTACTCAAAACAAGTCCCATCTAAGATATTGAGTACTTGTGTGTTACCAAGCTAAGGGTTAAAACTGAAAGGTTTGCTAATAGAATTCAGTCTTGTGAAGATAAGTATTTTTGGTAACAAAATACTGTCAGAATTCTACCTATATGGACCTAGGGGTGGTGCCGCCTCTCATGAGAATTGGGAGTATTCTCAAGAACGTCCATGAATGGAAAGTGTACATGGCCATTAATGATGCAAAGAGAGACATAGAGGTCTCAAGTGAACATCGCAAAGGTGTGTGTGTTATCACCGATTTGTTATCGTGAAAAGATGGTTCAATGCCTAGTGCAACCAAATTTTCGACAAATTTTGTGATAATTACACTATAGTAAAGTTCAAGTTGAAAAACACTTTTCTTTATGCACTAATGCAATGACTCCTATAAGAGAGAGTTCTTATTTAATCAAGTGGGGGATATGTTATTTTTTAAAATATAATGATTGATTAAATAAGTGTTACAATAGATAACTATTTAATCTAGTGGGGGAATGTTATATTATTTTATAATATAATGTAATATTATATTATATTATAATATAATGTTTTAGATTAAATAAATGTGACAAAGAGTGTCAAATATTATAACATATAATAGAGAGTTACAATATTTAGATATATGAGATATATCCAAATAATGTAACATATTTGGTGTTACAAATTTGTAACTTCCAAATATTACCCTTTATTCTGTAAATTTGGTGTTACACAATATTGAAATGAATTTCATAAAGCCATATGTGAAATGGTTGTTAGATATATGATTTTAACCCCAATAATGTGTTTTGGGGGTTACAAAATCATTTGGGAGGGTTTGGAAACGTTTGGAAAAATAACACATTTTTAAGCCTCCTGACAACGATGGCGGCAAGGCTAACCTGTAAGCCACCTGACCAATCCTTTCTAGGATCTCGAAAGGTCCAATGAATCTAGGGCTTAGCTTGCCCTTCTTTCCAAACCTCCTCACCCCTCTTAATGGTGAAACTCGGAGAAAGACGTGGTCCCCAACCTGGAACTCCACATTCCTACGCTTAGGATCAGCGTAACTTTTCTATCTGCTCTGAGAAGCGAGCATTCTAGCCCGGATCTTCTCTATAGCCTCACTTGTCCTCTGGACCATATCTGGCCCTAAATATCTCCTCTCACCCATCTCATCCCAATGAATGGGTGATCTACACTTCCTCCCATAGAACATCTCATAGGGAGCCACTCCAATCGTTGATTGATAACTATTGTTATACGAAAATTCAATCAACGGAAGATACTTACTCCACAAACCCTCAAAATCAATCACACATGCTCTGAGCATATCCTCTAATACCTGGATCGTCCTCTCAGACTGTCCGTCAGTCTGAGAATGAAAGGGTGTACTGAACTTCAACTGAGTCCCCAAAGCTTTCTGCAAACCACCCCAAAACTTGGAAGTGAAAATAGATCAATCTCATACTACCCCTTATTATCTACATTCGGCACCACGAAGATGTACCAGGATATTAAAGTTTTATAATGGTGGCCTGGGATGAAGAGGGACGTGACTGAGTATGTGGCAAGGTGCCTCACCTGTTAGCAGGTCAAGGCAGAGCATCAGAGACTAGCAGGGCTATTGCCACCTCTGGATATACCGGAGTGGAAGTGGGAGGACATCACGATGGATTTCGTGGTAGGATTACCCAGGACAGTGGGCCAGCTTAATTCGATTTGGGTCATTATGGATTGGTATACGAAATCAGCTCATTTTCTATAAGTGAAGATGAATTACACGATTGACCAGTATGTGAATCTATATGTGAGAGAGAAAGTTCACCTTCATTGGACTCTGAGGTCTATCTTGTTTGATAAGGACCCTATCTTTACTTCCAAGTTTTGGGGAAGTTTACAGAGGGCGATGGGTGCACAGCTAAAGTTCAATACAAATTATCATCCTCAGACTGATGGTCAGTCTGAGAGGACTATCCAGATATTGGAAGAAATGTTGAGAGCATGTGTATTGGACTTTGAAGGGTCCTGGAGTAAATACTTGCCTTTGATAGAGTTTTCTTATAACAACAGCTACCAATCTACTATTGGAGTGGCACCTTATGAGATGTCGTATGGTAGGAAGTACAAATCGTCCATTCACTAGGAAGAGATGGGTTAGAGGAAATATTTGGGTTCTAAGGCGGTTCAAAGGACCACTGAGGCTATTGAAAATATTAGAGCTCGAATGCTGGCGTCTCAAAGTATACAAAAGAGTTATTCAGACCCAAGGCGGAGGAACGTGGAATTCCTAGTGCGGGTCTATGTCTTCCTTAGGGTTTCACCACTGAGAGGGGTGAAGAAATTTGGGAAGAAGGGCAAGTTGAGCCCTAGGTTTGTGGGACCATTTGAGATCCTGGAGAGAATCGTTCAGGTGACCTATAGGTTGGCCTTACACTCTACATTGTCTTGTTTACACAATGTATTTCATATTTCCATGCTGAGAAAATATGTATCAAATGGGACTCGGGTATTGAGTTATGAGGATCTGGAACTTGAGGCGGACTTTTCCTATGAAGAGTGACCAGTTCAGATTTTAGAAAGGAAGGACAAGGTCTTGAGGAACAAGACTATACCTTTAGTTAAGGTATTATGGAGGAACAACAAGGTCGAGGAAGCGACTTGGGAGCTGGAGGCAGCTATTCGGAATCAGTATCCCGAGATGTTCAGGTAAAATTTCGAGGATGAAATTTCTGTACGGAGGGGATAGTTGTAACATCCCAAATTAACTAATAAGGCTTAGGGCCTTGATTAGGGGTCCAGGATGGAAATATATGGAATTATATGTTTATATGATATATTTGCGTATGAATATGTGATTATGTGAGTTATATGACAATATAACTAGTTATGCATGTTTAATATTATTAAATATGCATGTGGGCCTATTTCTTATTAGAATGGCACTATTTGTAATTTGGCCCGTTATGGGCATAATTGTATATATGTGATATATGTGAGAGACCACATTATTATGTGGGTTTACTCGGGTTACTCGGCATGAAACGATCATAGGGAGCAATTTAGCGGGAAAGTCACAACGGGACCTAATACCCGACTAGGGGCGAGGCAAAGGGTATTTCAGGTATTCAGCATAGTATCGGGTTATCGTGTAATGGGAATGAATAATTGAGGATATATTTGAAGTTAGTGAGATTAGGAGGGAATACTGGGGATTTTGACGATTTTTCCCTCGGGCACGTTTTTGGTACCCCGAGCCTCGTGATTAGCTTAAGTAAACTTAAGCCTTAAGAAAACACTCAAACACCTCACATACTCAACTGACTCTGTCCCTCTCCCTTTCTCCTTTAGCAGGTTCTAAGTTTATTCTTAAGAAGTTAAGAAGATTTTGGTTAGTAAACAAGGAATTGAAGACTCGGGTTAGGATTCGGGATTTGTTGTGGCTAGGAGAGCATCATTCATAGCAGAGGTAATGCTTGAGCATGTTTCTTAAGTATGATATTTTGGATTTTGGTAGGTCTTTAATCTATTATTTAGTTGGGTTTTGTTGCTCGGAAGATATTAAAGTTGTTATGGGGATTAAATTGTGGTTTTAGAATTGAATTAGGATTGTTTTGATTGAGTTGGCTAAAGAAAAACCAGAGAAATTCTAGGTTCGTGGGGGCGGACCGCGGCCCTGTTCTTGGGGTGTCACGACCCTCTTGAACCCAGAGCCCAATGAGGGTGTCTGACAGAAAGGCGCATCACGGCGTCTGATAGGCTGCGCCGCGGTGCGTATCCAGTGAGAAGGGAGGCTGAGGCCTTTGAATTGGGTGGGTCGCAGTGCAGGTTCCTGGGGACGCAGCACTTGAGGGGTTTTGAGCCCTGGGAGGGATTTTGAGTGTGGGAACTCACTCCTAAGAGCTCGGGATCGATTTCACTACCTGATTTAGTAGAATCCATGGTGCCGAAGGCTAGGACTCAGTCCAGAAGCCTTTATTTGCTCGTTATTGATTGAATCCTATATAATGGTTGTGACTAGGTTCCTGCTAGGGGCTCGGAACAGAGATCGTGCTCGAGGGTCGTTCTTACTTACGCTATACTTGGGCTAAGGTAAGAAAACTGCACCCAATACATGATATATGTGATTAGGGCTTGGCCCAACTATTAATAATAGTTATGAATAGGGCTTGGGCCCCTGAGAATGATTGTGTTTAAGTTATCGTTTCGCTTGTTGATTGAACATATTTGAATATTCTGTACCTAACTAAGTGTTACATGACTGTTCAGATGGTTTGCGCTAGGGCTTGTATTGTTGAAGTATGCCTATTTGTATCGGTATCTGAATACCTGGTTCAGGGCTTGATTTATTAGTCAAGGATAGTAATTGCACGCTGGTCGAAAGGCTTAGGCCCAAATCAGCAGCATACTACTACATTTGCCGACCCAATGGTCGTTGGAAAACAAGGCTTTGGCTAGATCTATGGCTAGTTACCCAGAGTTAAAGGCAAGAGCCCCAATTGACTCTATGGTCACTTAGCTAGGGCAAAAGGCCCCGGGGTTGACTCTTTGGTCAACTAGTTAGGGCGGTGGCCCCAAAATGGTCTAATAACTATTTATTTGTAATTATATGCCTGTATGAGTAGGTTATTACTACTGGACATACTAGATAAGTATATGGAAATATGTATTCTCTATTCATGCACATGTTTTATTTTTCTTGCCGAGCCTCGGCTCACGGGTGCTTCGTGGTGCAGGTAAGGGAAAAGGAAAGCTTGACCAACCATGAGTTGGAGAGCTTCGGTAGCAGCGTGTACATATGCGGCTGCTTGTCCACCACAGCCGAGGATGTCTCAGAGGAATCAGGGTTGTAGCTTTGATTTTACCGCTTAGGTCGGCCAGTTGTAATTTTGATGTATATACACCCTTTAAATGTTTGTTTGTAATATTTTTGGATCTCATGTACGTATGAAACTTTTTGAATAAAAGTCAACAGTTCTTTTGAACAAAATTTTTAACCCTAACCCTTGACGTTAAAAATGTTATATTAAAAATATATAAAAAAAAATGATATGAACTCTAAGCCACCCTATGTGACCCTATGTGACCCCGACCCCAGCCCCAAGCCACCCTCTTGACCCCCGCGACCCTAGCCATCCCCCACGACCCTTATGACCCCTACGACCCCAACATCAGCGTGCCCAGCACCCTACAACCCCCGCGACCCCAGCCATCCCCCACGACCCCTGCGACCCCAACCCCCTGCGTCCACATCCCCTTTCCACACCCTACAAGCCCAGCCCCCTGCGCACCCAACCCTACCGTCCACATCCATTCTCGCCCCAAGCAGCCGAAGCTCTGGCTTTTCTCCCAGAGAGAGAGAGAGAGAGAGAGAGAGAGAGATGTGATGACATAGAGAAGATGAGAGAGAGAGGTAGAGAAAAGAAAATTTGGGAGGTGGAGAGAAAGAAAATGATAGATTGAGAGATAGGGTTTGTTATTATGATTAGGGTATTTGATAAAAGGGCTTCGGCCCATATACAATTTCCTTTTACGGTCAATAGCTAACTGACGCCAACGAAAGGTGACTAGTGGTCAAAAGCACACATTTATTCAATATATATCAAAATAAATTAAGTCTAAATTGATATTTTCTAGGAATTTATATGATTTGAATTTATTTTATTTATATTTTTGCTGAAAATAAAGTATACTTTGGTACTTCTAGATAGATAGAAATGAAAAGAATTAAAGTTGAAAAGAGAATAAAAAAATTCTCATTTTTGAAGTATAAAAGCCCAAAGGGAGTAGCCCAGCCCACCGCCTTCTCCTACTCCCCAGCGCGCCACCTGGCACACCTCTGCTACACCACGCGACCTAGCCAGCCGCTTGGAGCCCCAGCAGCCGGCGGGACCCGCGCCCCAGCCCTTTTTTTGCCTGCTGAGAGCCACACACATGGCATTCTCCCATTGGTTGTGGCTGGGTCAATGTTCCAGTTGCCAGCAACCTCTTTCTAGCCCACTTTGTGCCTTGGACCCTTCCATTTTGAGCTTTAAAGCCCAAATTTTGTATTAATTTAGAAAAATGTGTATGATGACCATTCACAAAAATAGCTAGGTTAATATTAATAATAAGATTTTATTTTTCAAAATCATATTTTATTATTAAAACCCCATTTTGTAGTTTAATTTCTTTTTAGTCATTTTCTTCTTCTATAAATAGGGACTCTTCTTTCACATTTGGTATGTAATTTTTAGAGTAAAGAAACTATAGAAACATTTGTACTCACTTTCTTCTCATACTTTCTTTGTATAATTTTGTGAGAATAATGAGCATAATGGCCTAATCTTCCTAGGAAGGTTAGGGATGATTCCATATGCTAGTGATATTATTTTGCTACTTTTATTTACTATGTTCTTAATATAATGCATTTGAGTTGTTTATGTTCTTTTAACCTCATCTTTATTTTGTTATCTTGATTTACTTGTGCTCGTAATATATAGGATTAGTCATGCTCTTTCTATGCGTTTCTAATTAGAAAAAGTAATATTGATACATAATTTTATGTCTAATCTTCTATTGCATTATTTTCCCTGGGTATTTTGTCATTTTAGATTTTTCATAAGATTAACATTGTGCTCCTAAAGTAAAGAACTTTATAACTCAAATGGACTTTTGTTAGAAAAGAATATGGCGTTTAATGTTAGATTTTCCAAGTAAAGGTTGGGATGTGAACTATTTACTTGTGTAGTTTTGTAAATCAAGTAACTAAGTAACTAAACAAGCATATGGATGATTCTTAAAACCTTTCTACATTTCAACTCTTGATTACATCTTATTTTTATTTTCACTTGACTTGTCTCATTTTATCATTTCACTAAAATGACAACAAAAAAATCTCAAATCTATTTTCATTTCCATTTCTATTTATTTCATGTTACTAACTTTTTGTGTTATTATTCTACTAATCTTTTGGTTTTAGGGTACCTCCTTGTAAATCGACCACCCGACTTTTACTAGAACTACCACTTAGTGGTTGTCACAATTTAGGCGTTAAAATTTTTTTGGCACCGTTGCGAGGGAGGTAGTTTTTCAAAAGTTTTAGTGGAAATTTTACCAAGATGTTAGTAACTTTATTTGTATTTTTGTTGGTATGAATATTATGTTAGTATAGTGTTCTTTCATTTATGTGTTGTATTATTTTATTTACTAATTTTTAGTTAATTTAAATATTGTTAAAAAATAAAAATAAAAATTAGTTATATTTTTTTTTTCTTTTTGGGTAAAACAAAAAAACTATATATATAAAAATACATAAAAAAAAAAAAAAAAAAAACAAAAAGATATATATATTTATTTTTATTATTCTTTTCCTTTCTTTTTGGTTACATAAAAAAAGAAATTATATAAATGTATATATAATTATTTTTTTCTTTCTGGTTAACTTTAATTTATTTCTCTTTCTAAATTTATTTTTATTTTATTTTATTTTAGTTTAGTTTAATAAATATTTAAAAAAAAAAGATTAAGCTTGTTATTTTATCTTCACTTCATTTCTCTTTTCTTTATTTTTGTGTTGACTATTTTGTTGCTTTAGGTTCTTAGTTTAGATCTTTCATTATTTTTGTCTTAGTCTTAGAATTTAGTTCTCCCTTGAAAAAAAAACATAAAATTGTTCATAAAATTTCAATCATAAAATGCTTAGTATTGAGAACAATTGTGTAATATTATAAATGGTAAAAATCGATATTGTTCTGTCTGGAAAGATTGATTGTTAAATAAGGTTTGTGATAGCGTTACCCCTCACACTTACCTGGGATCCTCAGGGAGTTGTGTCTAGGAAAGTGTGGGTCTAAAACGGAACCTTGGCAACCTTCCCAATCAGCCTGGGAAAATTTCGAGCATATACCTTTTGCACTATTACATTTTTTAACTTATTACTATATAAAAATAAAAAACCAAGTTTGTTGTGTCAAAATAAGCAATTTTACTCTGCTTAAATGTTGTTTGGTCGAAAAGGTTTAACTTGTGATCCACCATACTTACTCAATAACCTCAGGGAGTTCTAGTAAGGCATTGGAGATCACCCAAAAACCTCCAAATCTACCTGGGAACAAGTTTAACAAAAAAAAAAACACAAAATAAATTCTCATTTCCGAGAATGGATGAATCATCACGAAACTTCTAGTGAAAATGTAACGTCCCAAAATGCTAATCAGGTTTAATGCCTTGATTAGCATGTTGGGAGGGCATAACTGGATATATGTGTGTGATTAATTGATTAAATGCCTGACTATGTGGCATGCATGATTTATATGATAATAAGATTGTAAATGCATGTTTATGAGTATTAAATATGCATGTGGGTCTGTTCTTGTTAATAAGGGCATATTTGTAATTTTGGCCCACTGAGGGCATAAATGTAAATATATGTGTTAAATGATTGGAACCACATTATTATGTGGATATATATATCCAACGTTGGCTCGAGCCGATCCCAGTGAGCGAATTCGCAGAATAGTCACAGCGGGGTTTAATACCCAGCTTGGGGTGAGCCTAGGGATATTTTGGGAATTTAACGTGTATTTGTGATTCATCGATTAGTGGGTAAGTATTTGGTAATTAGTTGGGTATGTCAGGACTAATTGGAAATTTGTAGGACGACTCGAGGAATTAGCGGGCAACGGGGCAAATGACCATTTTTCTCTTAAGGGAAATAAAGGGGTTGAGTTATCTTTAGGGGCATTTTGGTCATTAGGTTAAAGGATGTAGTTGAATTAAGCTTCAAGAATAAGTTAGAACATATTAGAAGCACTACTCAGCTCTCACTCTCACGCTCTCTCTTTCCCTCTCTTGTGCCTTGGGGAGAATTTTGGAGTTTTAGAAGAGAGGGCTTAGGAGTTGAACCTTGGGGACTGGAGAACTAAAGCTTGGACTGGTTGAGGTACAACTTAAGGGCAGAGACATCATCAAGGTAAGATTTAGGTCTTGATTCTTTTGAAAATTAAGATTGTCAAGATAGGTTGTGGCTAAGTTTTGGATGTTGCTTTAATTGCTGAATTGGAGTTGTAATTGTGGTTAGTTTTTGGGTAATTATAATGTCTAGGTTGTGTTGTTAAGAGTCCTAGACTTAATTCTGGTTTTAGTGGAAGGTTACAATGAATTAAGATGAGTTAGCGTGAGGAAAAAAGTATAGAAAATATGCACATTTCTGGGTTGTTGGGCTCGAGTTGCGGCCGTATTCTTCAGTTGTCGCTGCCCATGTGTGCAAAGAGGCTGGGAGCATCTAAAATTTTGGCCAGGCGTTGTTTCTTATGCGACATGGTTGGGCACTTCAAGAAGGATTGCCCAAGGCTAAGAGAGGAAGAGCAAAAGGGGATAGACAGCTCGATTCCAACTTGAGTGTTTATTCCGAGGCAGTCTGAGACTGAGACTAGTTCCTCAGGGGTGGCAGGTCAGTTTTCTAGTTCTGATTTCTAAGTTATGCTGATTGGTTTTGGTGCCATGCTATTCCTTTATTTGTTGCATATAGAAAAGCATAAAGTTGCTGCACAGGCCATATGGTTGTGTTATGATGAAAATGTGATACTGCATTGGTAATTTAAGAGATCAGGTGAATTATTATGGAAAGGACTCCTCAGTGGTTTTGATAAAACTGGTTATGACTGGATTTGGTTTGATTTGGGATATGGATTTGGTATGCTTATGACATCTGTAGTGAGAGCTAGAGTTTTATGGCAGGGAGATGCATAGAACTCCTAGCTAGTGTGGTGGATACCACTTAGATTGTGCCAGTGGGGTCAGGACAGACTGGAGCAGTCTATGACTTTCTGGATGTATTTGCAGGGGATTTGTTAGGATTACAGTCATAAAGAAAATAAAATGGTAAATGGATTAGTGCCAGGAATGGAAACAGGTTTTAGGGCACTGTATTGAATGGTTCAGCAGGGTTGTAAGAACTTAAGGTTCAATTATTGAGTAAGATGGAATTCTTTAAGGTGGATCTTGGATCTGGTTAGTACCAGTTAGAGACCAGCGAGAAGGTTGATAAGAAGACTATTATAATAGATAAGGGCACTGGGAGTGCTGAGTGATGATTTGAGAGTTTGACTAATATTGAGTTATCTTGATGAATTAGATGGACAGAGCATTCCAATGTTTATTTGAATGGCATTTGTGATCGTCTTGGACGATGGTATTATGATGTATTCTCTGCGAAGATTTTCCAAGGTCAAGGAACGCCTCGGAAGGTAAGAGTGTCCTTGGGTGGTAAGGATATTATAGGTGCCTTGGGAAGAGTTCTGAGTCTTCTTGCAGATCAGAATCAGTTTGTGGGTTGTTATGACATCTCAGTAGCAGAGAAAAGTAATTGCCTATGTAATATGTGTGTTAAAGGATCTGACCAGAACTATAGTAGAGTTTCTGGTGGGCCAGGTGGCCAGTTTTATGTTTGAGATTTTCATTTCAGAAATGATCAAAAGGAAAAAGTACTAAGTGAACCACAGATAAGAAAAATTGAATGGAAAGTCTTAGCTGGATTAGCTAAGAGTTGTGCAGTGTCAGATATGGATTTATTGTGGTATAGGGTCGGATTTGGAATCTGATGGACTCTAAGATTAATTGGGAGATTCTGGATGAATCTCATGTTATTATTCTATTCTCTTCATTCAGGCATCATGGAAATGTAACAGGATATGAAAGCTTTATATTGATGGCCTGGGATGGAGAGGGATTTAATGGAATGCATGGTAAAGTTCTTAACCTGTTAGCAGGTCAAGACAGAGCATCAGAAATCGGTGAGGCTATGGTATCCTTTGAGTATTTTATAATGGAAATAAGATAGCATCGCGATGGGTTTCGCAGTGCGATTGCCCAGGTTAGTGGACCAGTATGAATTGGCATTGAGTCATTGTGGACCAGTAGTCCAAGTGAGTTTATTTTTGTCAGCAAGGATGAATAGTGCAGCTGGCTAGTACTCAGATCTCTATGTGAGAGAGATAGAGCGCCTTCATGAAACTCAAAGTCTATCTTATCAGATGAAGACTCTATTGCGACTTCCAGGTTTTGGAAGGGTTAAAAAGGCGATGAGGATATAGATGGAATTCAGTACAGTTTATTACTCTCAGACTGATAGTAAATCATAGAGAGAGGGTTATCCAATTATTATTGGAAGAACATCTTATAAGATGAATGAGTTAGTGTATATCTGAATCCTGAGGTGGTTCAGGGGACTATCGAGATTATTAGGAGGTGAAGCTTAGATGCTCACTTCTCAGAGTAAATGGAAAAGTGTTACTAAATTGAAAAGTAAGAACATGAAGTTCCAAGTAGGAGATTGTATCTTGCTTAAAAGTATCACCATGGAAAGGGGTGAGGAGATAGGGGCAAGTTGAGCCCTAGAGTAGTATAACAGTTTGAATCCTAGATTATTTGACAGTTTGAGTTCTGGATAGGACTGGTCAGGTTGACCTTGGATCATCCTTATCTTTGACACTGCTAGTTTTATGCATTGTATTCTGTATTTCCATGCTGAGGACATGGGTTAAAAGAACTCATGAGTTGAGTTATATGAATTTGGGGATTGAGGCTAAGTTATCCTGTAAAGAATAGCTAGTTCAGATTGAAACAAAAAGAATAAGGTTTTTGAGGAACAAAGTGTACCTTGGGTTAAGGTATGTTCCAGAAACAGTGAGGTTGAAGGAATGACCTGGGAAACTAGGATCAGTCGTGTGGAATTGATATTTCGGTAGTTCAGATAAATTTCGAGGACGAAATTTCCATAAGGAGGGGATAGTTGTAATGCCCCAAATTTCCTAATAAGGTTTAGGACCTTAATTAGGAGGTCGGGAGGGCCATAATTGATTTATTATGATATTTAATGATTATATGCATGTTTATGTGAATTATATTATTATATGATGGTAAATGCGTGCATATGGGTCTACATTTTACTATAAGGGCATTTTGGTAATTTGGCTCGTTGAGGGCGTGATTGTGTATTTTCATGCATGTGGGTGAATTATAAATAATACCACATTATATGTGGATTGGTTCGAGCCATTCGGCGTGAGACGATCATGGAATGCAAGTTTTCGGTCTAGTCATAATGGGATTAAGTTCGGGGCTCGGAGTGAGTCTCTAGGTAATTTGGTAATTAGAACGTTGCCGGGAATTAAAGGGTAACGGGATAAGAATTATTTGTATTTGTGAATATTGACAATAACGGGAATTGGAGGGTGTTAATTATAGTTAACGAGATAGGCGGGAAAGGAGGTTTTTACCCTTGGGGGTCTTTAGAAGATTTTATCTGACCTAGGGGCAAAATGGTCTTTTCACCCCTAAGATATATATCAGCCCTTTGAGTTTTGAAGGCTGTGGAATTATAAGAAAACAGAACATCATCGTCATCTCTTTCTCTCTCTTCCGTACATGTTCTTCCCTCCTTCTTCCTTTCAATATTTGAGAGCCAATTCGAGGTATTAAGCTAGGAAATCAAGGTTTGGAGGTTATAGACTTGATTCATCCATTGAAGAGGACCCAAAACCAGATTGAGGTAAGAAATCACCCATGAACTTTAAGCTTTACTCTGTTTTTCCTTATGGTTTTTCAGTTGAGAATTTGAGGTGTTAGTGGTGAGAATTCATGGGAGTTTTTTTAGTAAGATTGACTGGGTTTTGAAGATGTTGTGATATGTATGAAGTTTAGGGATTGAATTGGATGTTTGGGATTGGTTTGGAGGGTTGGTTTCAATGGAAATCGCAAGGAGGGAAAACCATAAAGTTTCTGGTTTGTGTTGGCGCAGCAGCGCCATTCAGGGCGCAACAGTGCTAGGCAGGGCAGGCCTCTCTGACTTGAAATAGCGCCTCAGCGCCATTTAATAGGGCTGCAGCACTGGTTCATTTTTCAGCAAGCCTATTTAGGGGTTGGGATGACTTTTAAGGCTCGAGGATGGGTTCCTTTGCCTCGTTTGGGAAGATTGAGATTCCCGAGAGTGCGAGATGGATCCAGGGAGTGTGGTTTTAGATTATAAAACTTTTTATGATTTATTTTATTGATGGGATTCCATATTTGGTTATGACTAGGTGACCGCTAAAGGATCAAAGGATTGATCGTTCTCAAGGGTTGTTCTTTTACTAATTCTTGCTGGAACCCGAGGTAAGAAAACTGCACCCTGTGTATATGTGACATGCATGGTTATTCTTGATGCATGTTGGATGTCTAAATGTGATGCATGTAATGCACGAGAAACATGTGATTAGGGCATGCTATGAATATTGAGTATGAAATTGTTCAGAGCTTGAGCCTCTGTGTTTATGCATGATCCTAATTGTGCTAGTAATTATTGAGTAAGCATGTTGAATGCCCTTTATTTGGATAATTGACATATGATATATGTTTGGTGGCATTGCTTACTTGTATATGGTACTGACTAGTCAGGGATACTGACCTAAGAGTCAGAAATGGCATAAGCGTCCTGAACACAGAGCCAAATGAAGATTAGATCTAATCAATATCGGTGTTGAATGACTCTAGGAGCATTAACACTGGACCGACCCTAAGGTCGATGAATCCTATAAGCGCTTAGCTAGTCTAAGACTAGTTACTAGAGCCAAGGCCTAAGGCCTAGGTGGCTACTTGTCACATGGCTAGGGAATAGAGTTCCATGGTTATGACTCTATGTTCATGAGGAAGGTTATGTTGGTGACTAGTCATCATGCACCTATCATGTTTAAGCTAGTGAAAGGCTCACTTATCTATAAAGCCCCGGTGACCCTATCGTCACATGGCTATTGGGAATAAACCCACCTTAGTGACTATTACAACTGTCACTCTGCTATTTGGGGCTAAAAGCCCTGGATGATTATTATGATCATTCGTTGATGTGTTATACTCAACATTGTGTTGACTCATTTGCCTGCTTGAATAGGGCTATATCTGCTAGGTGTGTGCCTTATGATTTGATGACATGTTATTACTGTTCATGAGCATATTAAGTTTTCTTGCTGGGCTTCGGCTCACGGGTGCTATGTGGTGTAGGTAAAGGCAAAAGAAAACTGGACCATCCTTGAGTTGGAGAGCTTATGTGACGATGTGTACATATGCAGCTGCTCGACCACCACAGCCGAGGTTTGAAGGGGAACTAGGGTTAAACCCTGTTTTGCCGCCTAGATCAACTTGTTGTAAATATTTTCTTGTAATAGACCTCTAAATTATATTTTTGGGATCCGAATGTATATAATAAATGTTCTAATAAAACGTTACATCTTAACCAAAAATTTTAATCCCTAAACAGCTAATCATACTTAGTTACACGATTTTGGCCAAATGACTCAATTAACGAGTTTATCACTGTTTATAAGGCACACTGTAACAGTCCCTGGAGTTGGGGCGTTACAACTAGTCTCTTTGGAATAGCCCACAAACATGCACACTTCAGAGTGTGATTCCAACTTCCCGGTCTTTCCTTTAAGCACGTGTGCAAGACACCCCCAAATTAAAAAATGGTGTAAACTAGGTTTACAACTATTCCATAATTCCATGGGTGTCTTCTGGATAGACTTAGATGGAACAATATTCAATATGTATTGAGCACATTGAATCGCATAGCCCCAGAATGACAGTGGTAATGATGAGAAACTCATCATTGATCTAACCATATCTAATAACGTTCTGTTCCGTCTTTCTAAAACACCATTTTGCTGTGGCGTTCCATGTGGAGTAAGTTGGAATTGAATGCCATGCTCATGCAGATGGTCCTCGAGTTCAAAATCCAAGTACTCTCCTCCTCGATCATATCGAAGAACTTTTAGTGATTTACCTAATTGCTTTTCAGCCCCTGCTTGAAATTCTTTGAACTTTCCAAAAGTTTCAGATTTTCTTTGCATTAAGTATAGGTAACCATATCGTGAATAATCATCAATGAAAGCGACGAAGTATTGATAAACTCCTCTTGCTTGTACATTAAGTGGACCGCAAACATTTGTATGTACCAGCTGAAGTGGTTCTGTAGCTCTTGAACCTATAGCAAAGAAATGTCTCTTGGTCATTTTGTTTTCTAGACATGATTCACAGGTAGAGAGAGATCCAATAGATAGTTCTCTTAAAGGACCATCGTTTACAAGCCTATTAATTCTGTCTAGACCAATATGGCCCAATCTCAAGTGCCACAGATATGTTTCACTATCAGAATCAGTCTTTTGTCGTTTAATAGATCTAGGATTAGTTGTTTTAAATAATTCAGAATTATAAGCAAATTTCTCTTTAGCTTGCAGTTTATAAAGCCCATCAATAGATTTTGCAGAACATATCTTAAAACCATATCTTGAAATTACAATCAAATTATTATTAAAAGAAATTTTAAAACCATGTTCATGAAACATAGAAACTGAAATTAAGTTTCTAGAAAATCCAGGAATATAATAAATGTTCTCTAAAACCAGAAATTTATTCTTCTTAAATTCTAAATGGGTTGTTCCAACCGCTACTGCGGAGACAATCTGACCACTGCCTACCCTCATAGTCACCTCTCCATGAGCAAGCTTCCTCGTAAAACTAAGAATCTGTAGAGAAAAACAAACATGATTAGTGGCTCCTGAATCAATTATCCAGGATGAGGAATTTTCTTCCACTAAACAAGCTTTTAACACAAGTAAATCTAATTTACCTTTCTTTTTCTCTTTCATGTCAATGAGATACTTTGGACAGTTTCTCTTCCTGTGACCATCTACTCCACAGTGAAAACAAGTCCCTTTAGGGGTCTTCTTTTTGGAGCTTTAGGTGTTCTTGTTCTCTTTGCCTTTGGATGACTTTTAAAGCTTCTTTGAATTCTTGTCTTTTTCTTTCTCCTTGTCCTTTCCATTTCCATTTCCATTTTCCCTCTTTTTGGTTTTAGCCTTTGAAGAGGATGGGTTAGAATGACCAACATTTGCTTCTCCTTCTTTTTCTGAGAACCTTTGTTAAAAGATTCATAAGTTTGCAATTCATTCTACAACTGTCCCATGTTATATGATAATTTGTTCATGACATAGTTGGTTATGAAACCATTAAAAGCTGGAGAAAGCAATTCAAGTATAATGCTTACTTGAGTCCTTTCATCAATGATTTCCCCATGGATAATGGCATTGTGCATTATATTGATTATGTCTAGTACATGTTCTCTGATAGAAACTCCTTTCTTCATTTTCTTGGTCATGTAGGATTTGGTGGCCTCATGCCTGCACTGATCTGACTGCTGCCCAAAATTGAAGGGTATCCCAGATCTCATAAGCATTTTCATTGTTCTCAAACTTCTTTTTGAGCACATCGCTCATACTCGCAATCATATAACACTTTGCTTTGTTGTTTGATAAGATCCAATTATCAAACTTTTCCCTTGCAATTTTGGCAGCAATAGCAGCAGGGTTTCAGGACATTCCTCAGTCAAGACATATTTGTGGTTCTCATGTTCAAGTTTGATTTCCATTTCATGTAGTTTTCACCAGTCAACTTTTCATTTGCAGGTAAAGAAGATACAAAATTTGAGGTAAACATGATTGCTGAAAATAAATAAAAAAAAAACAAAATGAATTTATGCATATAATAAATATCAGTAATATTCATAATAGTAAACGTGACACATGAATACAACAATTAAAGAACACATAAAAAATAATTACTCATTCCACGATTAATTAATTTGAACATTGATGGACCAGCCTTAGGGTAGGTTAGACTAATTCCAAACTAATTTTGTGACAAGTTCTCAAATTTATAAGTGAAAACTCAAATAAATATTTCTTTTTTGACTTATAAACAACCGCTTGTTGGGTTAAGAATACACTAGTCCGCTCGAAAGCCTAATATACCTTGTGAGTGTAACCCATTATTTTAGATCAATGACTTAACTCAAGAGTGTGCCTTAGTCAAACTTGAAATACATCATTAAATCCTATTCTTGAAAAAGAAGTTTGCCTTGAGAATAATACAGTTGGAAGCCTTCCTTAGGGGGACACAAGCAATGGTGCCACGAGGCCCTCTCCAAGCTACCTCGGTACCAACAATAATGGAGACCATGGGACTTATTGCATAGCTCCCTCTCCCACTCACTATTTTAAAAAAAAAGTGTTTTCTCAAAAACATCCTATGCTTTTTAATTGGTTTGTAAAAATAAAGTGATCTATTTTTACCAAATGATATTCTAATAATTACTAATCAAATTAAGCAAAATTAAAATTATAGAACTATGCCCTAATTAATTCAATTTTAATTTGCTATAATTAAAGGAATTTCATTAATCATTTAATAAAATAATTTTATTAAATACTAGAAATTAAACAGCTTTTAAAAACTATTTCTGATATTGAACTAGTTAAAACTAGATTTATTATTATATGGTCCATCACATAAAGAATATAATCACAAAGGACAATTCTAAGGCATGTTTCTACTCATATGAGATGCATGCATAATTTTAAATAGTGTGTGGGTAATATATATATGGCATGTCAAAAATGCATGATAAAGTATTAAACATTTTAATCACATTCAAACATTTAAATAAATAAATACTAATTAAATAAATAAATAAATGCTGGCCGGGTGTCTTCGGTATTTCTACAAAAATTACAACATTTTAAAAAATATACACAAAAATGTAAGAAACTAAATAAGACCTAAAGAGATCTCTATCTACAACTTTGGGCCTTCACAAGTAGTCTTGATCCATTAAGCCACTTATCCATTTAATTTTGAATTAAAATAACTTTTAATTATCTTAAACAAATTTTAAGAATAATTAACTTGGGCTTTAATGCCCGAGAAGTTATTAGGCCTAGTTTGAATTTGTGCTCATACAATTAATTCAAAATAAAAAAATTTAATTATGGGCTAAAATTAATTAGGCCCATAATTTAAATTAATAACATCGATGTAAGCCCTAGGGTTTAGAAACCCTAGGGGCAGCTGCAAGAGGTGGCTCGGCAGGGGCACGACAACTGCTGGGTGGTGCGGATGGGGCATACGGGGGACGTGGGGTGCGCAGGCGAGGCACGCAGGGGCGCGCTAGGCGTATTGTTGATGTGCGTACTGGAGATGTGCATAGGGGCGCGTTGGCGAGGTGCGCAGGGGCACGCTGGGTGCGCGGACGAGGTATGAAGGGGCGTGCGGATGAGATGCACAGGGCTGTGCGGCAGCAGCAGTCGTAGGGGCGCTGGGCTGGCAGCAACGCAAGGACTGGGCAGGACAGTGTATAGGCTCGCGCTTCGGGGCACGGAACCTGGGGCTCGGGCCTTACATTATTTTTCCAAATAATTTTATGCAGAAACTTAAATTATAAAAAAAATTCCCATGCCCCATAATGTCTCACATTTTTCATCTAGAATTTTAAGAACAATTCCTAAACCCAAAACACCATATAATTAACGACCCTTAAGAATAAACTATAATCCAACATACATCCATTCATTCAAATATATTACAATAACATAAGAATGCAAATTATGTCCACACAGTAATTAATGTATGCATAGATTAATGACTGCTCTGGTAGCAATTGTTAGGAACGAGTTTCCTAATACGCAGCGGAATGGTGGTGGGTTGGCCCAGTGTACAACAAAAAATTTGTAACATATTTAAACAACTTTTAATTATGCGGATCCACTAATATACATACATTAATCATAAGCAAGAAAAGAATAGAACACATACCTCTTGAAGCCTATCCAGTGTCATTGCTATCGTTTCGTAATATAAACGAACTTCCTATCCAAGCTGCTCCCAAGTACTCACACCAAGATCTTCCACAGCATTCTCTACACCTCAAGAAGTGTATGGGCACTTATAGAATAAAGGATGATTAATTTTTTATTCAAATTGATGTACTCAACACATGAGATCAATAGAACATGCCTGAAATTGGTTTTGTATCTTTTTCAAGGAGAGATAGAAAAGTATCGTTCTTTTTCACAGAGCGAATGACTGTCTCCTTATTCTATTTTCTTGATAAGTCTTACTTCAAAGGAAAATATTTAAATTTAAAAAATAATTCTATAACCAATTTACAATTTATATTTAAATTAATTAATTATCTTATTAATGAAAATATTCAAAAACTAACTTTTGAATTTTCCATTAATTAATTAATTAAATAAATAAAATTGAAAAATCTATCCCTGAAAATTATGCAGTACACGCTGTGTGTGGTCGTGTACCACCCTATATTTTAGGGATATTTGATTTTTCTATTTTTATTTAATTATTTATCCAAACTACTTTGTCAGATAAAAATCTAACAACCTCATAATTAATTCAAATTTAAATTAAATACCTTTTTAACTAATTATCAAATATAATTATTTATGTGAATGAATATCAATCTTTTAAATTCAAATCCAATTTGAACTTATCAGATAATTATCTCCCACTCAAATAAATATATTTAATTAATTCTACCAATTAATTAAAACCAATGATAATTTCGAAATTAAATATTTAATTTATTATAATTTCAAAAATTATAATTAATTAATTATTTAATATAATTTTGAAATTAATTTAATTATTTAATATAATTTTGAAAATTACATATTAATTAATTTAACTAATTTAAAATTAGTTAATTAATCACTATTATCACATAATTTCATATTTGTCTCGAAGAACAAATTTATTCTTAAATATGTCTTTCAACCATTTTTCGTTTTATATCAACTCTTGCTTTGAATAGTGTTGATAGAGCCGCTGTGGGGACCTATGGACTTATAATTCCAAGCTCCAATAAATTTGCGATTATTAATTAAACTCTTTAATTAAATAATCTTAATTTATTAATCTCATGATTACTCCACTAAAATATGAGACATTTCATTTACTAAGTACTTTATAATGATAAAGTGTCCATTGATATAATCATTGTATACAAATTAACCCTCTAATAATGGTTTATAATTAATCGGGAATAAAATTACCATTTTAATTATATCTTGTTTCCTTATGTACCATTGACTTTACAAGTGAAGGTTAATTCATAACTAAATTATGAATTTGAGCTCAATAAACATTTCAATCTCAAAAGTCAACCCTTAAGAGAACCAATATTCAATCTCTTACGAGAAGGTATAGATTTCATATCTATATACTATATCCTCAACCATTTACATTAATGAGTTCCCAAAACAATAGTTTCTAGCCTCATCATTCTCACAGACCCTAATGAGTGAATCAAAGAACTCATATAGCATAAACAGGAGTTCATAGTAACTTCAGGATTAAGATCTATTTGCATATGATGATCAGTTGATATATTTAATTAATACTTCGAAACGGTATTTAACTAAGTATTAATAAACATATTTGGTCCAGTTCTATATATTCTCTCAAATATAAAGTACATCCACTAAAGTTTCCTTCTACACTAGTGATTCGGATCTAGATCACATGTATTCATAATACTAGTGGACCGTACTTGCTGTAATTAATCTAAAGATTCCATAACTTTGCTTTACTGGAAACTATTCAAGTTCATTTATCTTAAACACAATCCTCCCGTACCAATACGTGTTTGAGATCACATATATGAACTTATTAATATTTTTTATATTTACATAATATTATCAAAGAATAATATATTCCATAAAATATATGCATAACAAAATCAATTTATTTATTCATTTCTTAAAACAATGTTTACTACATATGCTTTCAGGGCACAATTTCCAACAATATCTGTATAGGCATGTTTGTTCGTTCTGCTTTCGATTGCATGTTTCACAATGTGTTTATCTATTATATTTTATGTGAAAGTCCGGCCTAAGGGAGTCAGGGCTAATGTTAAGGATGCAGAACGCAGCTGGGCCTAAGCGAGTCAGGATCAGCTACATAACTAAAGGGCTCAGCCTCGACACCTAACTACACAACAAGAAAAAAGGGCTTTTACTTCGGTTTTGAAGCTGGATTTACTTCGGTTTTCGCTAAAATTCGCAACCGCAGTAGTTCGGAGCGAAATAAAAAGTAGTTAAAAACCGAAGTGAAAAATAGGCTTTCTACTTCGGTTATTATGTAAAAACCGAAGTAGAAAGTGGGGATTCTACTTCGGTTTTACATAATAACCGAAGTAGAAAGTGGGGTATGCTTCCTTGTTGGGCACTTTCTACTTCGGTTATTATGTAAAAAGCGAAGTAGAAAGTGGGGTTTCTACTTCGGTTTTTACATAATAACCGAAGTAGAAACCCCCCCCCCCCCCCCCACCCCATTTTTTTTAATAATTATTTCTAATTATTTTTAAATGACCAAATTCTATTTTTTTTCTTTTTTTTTTTTGCCCTAATTATTTTAAATAGTCTAATTATATGAATTTATAGTTATATATATTTTTACAATTGGAATTGGTTTATTTTCATTTAATTTATAATAGAAATAAAAATCACAAAATTTATACACTTAGAATTAAAATTCTTATAAAATTAAATATTTATACATTCACATAATTGTTAAGTAGAATAACCTAATCATTCATATATACATTCACATAATTGTAATTAAGTAAAATAACATAAACATTTATATATACATTCACATAAAACTAAAGGTATGTATAAACAAAATAGTCTTACTAATAAATTTAAGTCATCAATTGGCTTAACTATTCTTGTTGGATTGGCAAGATCTCCTCCCAATCCTTGGCGACAATTTGACTACTAGTAACTTTGTCATTTAGTTCATTCTACGAAACAAACCAATGATAGATTAAATTAGTAACTTGTAACAACACTTAAAAAAAATTCTTACTTTGCTTTAAAACACTTACATCTCTTTCTTCAATTTTTTTGTCCAAATTATCTTCGACAAGAGTCTTCTTCGTTTCTCGCGCTCTTATCCAAATTTCATATCCATCTACATCTTCCACTCCTAGTTCTTTTTTTCTAGGACATCAAACATAATTGAAGTTTAATTATTAAATTTTCCTAAGTCTAACAAAATTTCGGCAGCATAACAACTACATTTTAACATCTCCAAAAATTTTAAAATCTGTAAATAACACACAAAATATATCAACATAGTGTGCAAATTAAAAAAGAAAAACAATTAATAAAATCTATAAAAAATTGGCAGAGTTTCCTTTGTTTTTGTAGCATATCCCAATTTTATAATTAAATATAAATTCAACACAAACAAACACAAAATCAACATACATAATTCCATCCTTATATCACCGCCAACAACAAATTTCCCAGAACCTACTTCACTAAAGTAAAGCATGCAAGATTTAACTCTAATTTTATAAATAAATATTGCAATAGTAATAAATAAAATTTAAAGATTACTCACCTCCAATATTACTCTTGAAGTCACCCAAAATCAATACTGAATTGGCAACTAAATTAACAACCCTACTAAAAAGCTTAAACAAAAATAAATAAAAATCAATTACATAATTAATTAAACTAGCTACATAATCATCAAACAACATATCAAGCTAGCTAGTTATAGAAAACAAAAAACAAATGTCACTAATAATCCAAACATTTCAAGTTCTAACATTGGCAACAACATTACTTATTGAATCTATGTTTAGAAATTTAAATAGCAAGTCACAACAATTTTTAAATTTTACTAATATATATATATATATATGATTAATAACATTATATAAAATAACAAAAAAAAATATATAACACAAATATACTAAAAAACAAGTATTAAATTCGGAATAATATAAAAAAATTAACACAAACAAAGTTTTAAGGTAACAAACCTTCTTTGATGCTCAAAATAACCTCTAAATCAATATTAGCAACTCTAAAACCTATATATAATAAACACATTATATCTATAAGAAAAAAATATGAAAATATTATAGAAAATAAAAAAAAATATCATACAACAAAGATTTAGTGATTCATACCTTTTTTGAAGCTCAAGAACTTATTTTAATGTAATAAAACCAGCCAAAGTCCAATAACAATACCCATTTTCGAACCCTAAAAATACCCACACCTAAAGTCTTTATTTTCTTCCTCAAAAATAAAAATGGAACTAATATTTCTGTTTTTAAGTAAGAAAAATGGTTTCAAATGGTAAAAAAAACATAAAATATGGTATATTTTGTGAAACCCTCGTGGGAGTACGACAACAATGGAGGTTTTCTGGGTTTGGCGTTTGGGATTTTTGCTTCAGAGAGACGAATGAGCCGTGGGAGCTATTTATTAAGGGTATTAAAACTCTTTTACTTCGGTTCTTATACAAAAACCGAAGTAGAAAGGGTACTTTCTACTTCGGTTCTTGTATAAGAACCGAAGTAAAAGCCTTCAGGGCCGCGTTTGGTTGCTCCACTTTTCACTTCGGTTTTTTCATAAAAACCGAAGTAAAAAGCCCTGATTTACTGTGCAAACCAAACATGGCCCTTGTCTATTTTCTATTTTAACTTCGTTTTTTTAAGAAACCGAAGTAATAGCCTTTTTTTTTATGTACTACCATTCCCAAAAGCGAAGTAAAAACCCATTGAAAGGCTTTTACTTCAGTTTTTTTATATTCTATGTGTAAAAAACGAAGTAAAAGCCTATATTTCTAGTAGTGCTAATTGTTTTAAGATTGAATTGTATGTTTGGATTAAACTGTTTACTATTGCCTAGCTTATTGCTTGTATTCTGCTATTGATTGAACTGGTTGATCTAAGTTTACTATGCACATTCTGTTGTTATCTATGTTTGTTGAATTTAGTTTTCTTTTTTAGCCTTGGCTCACGCGTGACGTGGTGCAGGTAAAGGCACGGGAAATCTAGACCAACCATGAGTTTGAGAGTTTTGGGGGCGGTGTGTACATCGACAGCTGCTCGACCGCCAAGGCCGAGGGATTTACAGGGACTAGAGAAAAAATTGTATTTTGCCAATTAGGCTTGCTATAGTTGTACTAATTATTGAGGGTTGTAACCACCTTGTAAACATTACTTTTGGCATCTGGTGTATCAAACTCTTATTTTAATGAAAGTCAACCATTTTATGATCAAAATATTTTAACCCTAACCTGTCAGTTGACTTTAGAACCACGTTTATGTCCAAACGACTTGATTAGCAAATCTTGCACTATTTAAAATACACAGTGTAATGGTCTTGGCTATCCAGGGCATTTCAAAAACTTCTTCCAATTCATCCACCACTTCTTCTGGAACTCCTTCCACCATTCCTGCTTCTCCACAAACTTTATTTGATAATAATCCATTTGCAATGGATTGCAATGATGAAATCCAACCAAGAACTCTCAATGACTACCTCCATCCTACTCACACTTCGACACCTTCATGCAATATATTCCCTCCTAATACGCCCGCGTTAGACATAAAAGTCAGCATGATTCAACTCTTGCCCATATTTCATGAAATTGAAAATGAAAAATTATACGTGCATATTAGAGAATTCGAGGAGGTAGTAGCCACGTTCTATAACCGAGCTGAAAATGTTGACTAGTGCGATTAAAGTTCTCCCCCTTCTCCTTAAAGAACAAAGCCAAAAGCTGGTTATACTCTTTGAGACCTAGGTCTATTGGAACATGGGAGGAAATGATCAAATCCTTCTTTCTGAAACACTTCCCTAGCCATAAGTCCAACAGTCTAAAACAATAGATTTCCACATTTTCCCAAAAGGACAATGAAACATTCTATCAAGTCTGGGAAAGATTCAAGGATAGGTTGGATCAGTGCCCGCACCATGGCTATGAGAACTGACATTTGGCCAGTTACGTCTATGAAGGCCTCACGAGTTATGAGCGCCAATTTTTAGAAATTCTATGCAGTGGTGAATTCCTTGAAAAAGAGCCAGGCGATGCACTTGAATATCTTGAAGAAACCGCAAAAAAATCTCACACCTGGACTGGTCCAAGTGCTATTGATAGCAGCAACCGACATAAATCATCTAGTATCTATCAACTTGGAGAAGAGGATAGTGTTAAGGCCCTACTCGAAGCTTTGAAAATGCAGTTTGAGGTCTGAATGACGAAAAATGGCCAAAAATCGCACATGATTGCTCAAGGGGAACGACAAAAGCCTTTCTTTTATTGTAGAGGGATGGAGCATTTAGCTAAGGAATGCTTAGCTTTTAATGAAATGTGGGGGTTTATTAGAAGCAATGCGATGTCTTAGGGGCATATAACAAGCCATTCTCCCATACGTAGAACCCTAGTTGCAAACACCACCCAAATTTCAATTGGAGAGATTCTAACCAAGCTCAATCGTCTGGAGGCCAATGGAGAAATGAGCAAAAATTTCAACCATCAAATGCGTATTCTACACCTCAATACAATGCTCATCCACAACAAAATTCTCTCGAGAATACCCTTCATGCATTCATAGAGGAACAAACAAAAATAAATAACCCAATGATGGAAGAAATCAAAGAAATGAAATGTCAATTCTAAAAATTGACTGAATCCTTGGCCATTCCAAAAAAAGGCAAACTTCCTTCCCAGCCTAAATTCAATGTGGAAGGCCAACACATGGCCCAATATTACCAATGATCCAAATGCTAAGGAAATAAATGTCATCACAACTAGAAGTGGTAAAACTTTGCAAAACCCATCCATAAACACCACCTTTCCCAACATTCCAAAAGTAAATCCTGAGAATGCACCACTCAATGCTTCTCCAAAAGTACCATTTCCCTAGGCTCTTAAACCTGTTGTGAAAATTTTGGATAACCGAGCTGAAATCCTTGAGCTCTTGACACAAGTGAAGATTAATCTTCCTTTGCTTCACATCATAAAACAAGTGCTGGATTATGCCAAAATCATCAAGGATCTATGCACTGCAAAATGGAAGCACCATGTCAAGAAGACTGCATTCTTGACTGAGAAAGTGAGTGCGGTGATTGAACAAAATACATCGCTGGAATACAAAGATCCCTGTTGTCCCACAATTTCTTACCAAATTGGGACTCATGAAGTGAACCAAGCTTTACTTTATCTTGACGCGAGTGTAAATCTCATGCTATACTTTGTGTAATCATAACTCGGTCTTGGAGAAATGAAGCCAACATCTATTATGCTACAGCTTGCTGACCGCTCCACCAAAAATCCTAAGGGTATTGTTGAGGATGTTTTAGTTCAAATTGAAAAGTTCTATTACCCCGTGGACTTTCTTATTCTTAATACCCAATCTTTGGTAAACATGGAGTCAAAAATTCCTATTATCCTCGGAAGACCATTCCTTGCTATTGCAAATGCTTTAATCAATTTTCGGAATGACCTAATGAAGATATCGTTTGGAAATATGACTCTTGAAGTAATTATCTTCCACATCGATAAAAAACCACGTGAAGATGATGAATTTTATCAAACACTCATGATTGACACTTTAATTCTTGAGGAGGTTCAATTGCGAAGCAACTTTGATAATCTTGATGAACTTCTCATTTTGTCTGACAATGAAAGTCTTGGTTCTATTGAGTCTACTATTGCAATATTAGATCACATAGACTCACGCAATAGAAGGACTAAGTTTTGGCAACGTCACTTTAAAGAACTACCTTGTGAGAGGGCACAGCCGAAAACTCCAGCTGAAGAAGATCCAACTGTTCAATTGACCCAACTACCCGAGGGTCTGAAACATGTCTTCTTGGGAGATGGTGAAACCTTTCTAGTTATCAACTCATCCAACCTTCAAAATTCTCAAGAATTGCAGTTACTCGAGCTATTGTGAACGCATAAATCTACGATAGGTTGGGTGCTTGCTGATATCAAAGGTATTAGCCCTTTAATTTTCTCCCACCGAATCAATATGGAGGATGAGGCTATCCGCTGAAGAGATCCTCAAAGGTGACTAAACCCCACAATGAAAGAAGTTGTAAAAAATAAAGTTTTGAAATTGAAATTGAGAATGGGTAAGTCCAACTCAAGCCGTGCCCAATAAATCTGGTGTCACTATGGTCCAAAATGAAAAAAGGGTCCTTGTCCCCACAAAAACTGTGACAGGGTGGCACATGTGCATTGATTATAGAAAATTAAATGCCGCCTCCTGCAAAGATCATTTTCCACTCCCATTCATTGATCAAATCCTTGAGTGTGTAGCTGGTCATCCTTTCTATTGCTTTCTTGATGCCTATTCAAGTTATTATCAAATCGAGATGGCATCAAAGGATCAAGATAAGACCACTTTCACTTGTCCCTTTGGAACTTTTGCTTTCCAACGCATGCCATTTGGCTTGTGTAATGCACCAGCTACATTTCAAAGATGCATGATGAGCACTTTAGTGATATGATTGAAAAATCAATGGAAGTATTCATGGATGACCTAACCGTTTTCAAAAATTCCTTTGACGCATGTCTTCTTCATCTTGAAGCTATTTTAAAATGATGTATTGAGAAAGGACTTATGCTCAATTGGGAGAAATGTCACTTCATGGTATCTTATGGCATAGTCTTAGGCCACATTGTTTCTAAAAAAGGAATTGAGGTAGATTAATCAAAATTTGACCTTATCTCCAACTTGCCTACTCCTAAGACTGTCAAAGACGTCAGGTCATTCCTTGGTCATGATGGTTTCTATTGGAGGTTCATACAAATTTTTTCAATGATTCCTCATTTTCTAAGCAACCTCCTAGCCAAAGATGTTACTTTTGAGTGGACACCAAAGTGTTAGGCTTTATTCCGAGCACTTGTGACCTCACTCACTTCGACTCCCATCATTCAATCACCCGATTGGATTCTTCCTTTTGAAATCATGTGTGACATAAGTAACTTTGCTGTGGGAGTAGTTTTGGGACAACAAAGGGAAGGGAAACCCTTTGTTGTCTATTATGCAAGTCAAACTCAAAATAGTGCTCAAATGAATTATTTGACTGCTGAAAAAGAGTTGCTTGTTGTCGTCTTTGCCCATGACAAATTCCAATCTTATTTGATTGGCTCACCTATTATGATCTTCACGAATCACTCCACCTTAAAATATCTCATTTCCAAAAAGGATGCTAAGGCATGATTAATACTGTAACGTCCTCCTAATCCAAGACCATTACACTATGTACTTTAAATAGTGCCAGACTTGCTAACCAAGTCCTTTGGTTATAAAAGTGTAACTAAGGTTAATGACAAGAGTTAGGGTTAAATTTTAGGTCAAAAGGAAATGTTAACTTTTCATTAAAAACAGTTGTTTCCACACATGGGATCCCAAAATACCACAAACAAATGTTTAAAAGGGGTATTATAGTTCAAAAGTTATAACCAGCCGACCTAAGCAGTAAAATAGGGGATACAGCCCTAGTTCCTTTCATATACCCTTGGTTGTGGTGATTGAGCAGCCACATATGTACATGCCGCCACCGATGCTCTCCAACTCATGGCTAATCTAGCTTTCCTTTCCCCTTACCTGGACCACATAACACCCGTGAGCCAAAGTTCAGCAAGAAAGCTTAAACATGTGCAAGAATAGTAAATATTGATTTTAGATACATAGCTAGCATGCCCATCAGTATTAACTTATTTGTCCATGTATATAACTACAAATAAATTATTGACATGTCATAACGGGGGCCTATTGCCCTAAATAGATAGTTGACAAATCATACTAGGGCCCAGCGCCCTAGGAACAACCTTAGAGCTGGCCCAGCATACCTAGCGCTTTAATTTTCCATGACCAATGGGTCAGACAAGTGTATAATGCGCTCCCGGTTAGACCTAACCATATTGATCAGCACTCAGCGTACTATTGCCACCCTTGACTTATGAGCCAAGGATTTTCGATCAGATAATGCAACCAAGTATACCTCTTTAACAATTATCCTAAAATAGAGCATTCACGCATGCTTAATAATTCAATCACAGACATATTCATAATCATGTTCATTCTCAGGGGGGCTGAGCCCTATTCATAATCATACTTAACAACCAGATAAGCAAATACCGTTAAGCATACTTAAGATAATACAAGTATGCATACGTATTAATCATATATCTCAACCAATTAAACAGAAACACACTAATGACCATGTTCGTTAATGGTCCGAGCCCTGAGCACACAGAAAATCACACATAATCATGCTCATTTACAAGGGCCTAAGCCCTAACCATAACCATATCTAAAAATTGAGCCAAGCCCTAATCACATACATCACGTATTGGGTGTTGTTTCCTTACCTTAGGTCCAAGCAAAGGTTAAGAATGAATGACCCTCGAGCACGATCCTGGTTCTGAGCCCCTAGCGAATCAAGGCTTTCGGACCGAGTCCTTGCCCCAGGACATCAAATTCTACTAAATCGGGTAGTAGAATCGATCCTGAGCCCTTAGGTTTGAGTTCCCGTCACTAATAATCAATCTTGGCCAAAAATGCCTAAGCAGGCCGCGACTTGACCTTGAGGGTCGCAGCGCGCCTCAAACCAGAGAGGCTCCCCTGCCCCAAATCAAGGGACATGGGCTGCGACTTGACCCTGAGGGTCGCGGCATGCCAACCCCAGATAGAACCCCTTGCGCCCTGGATTGACACGGGTCACAACGCCTCAAGACAAGGTTGCGGCGTGACCCTATGAACCCAGATTTCTCAGCATTATCCTCAGCCAATTCCTATCAAAACCTTCCCAAATAATTCCTAGAACCATAATTCAATCCCTTGAACAACATCAACATAATACCAACAACAAAACCCAACCTAAAACTTGACTAAAAACTCACCAAAACTAATCAATCATTTGAGCCTCAAAGCTCAAGAACACCTCAAGAACTCTAGAAAATCTTAGCAAATTTCAATCAAATCAGGAACTAAAGCATACTTCAGTTGTAGATTAAGTCCTCCTAGCTGCCACTAATCCCACCCTAGACTCAAGCCTTCCATTTCCTAGCTCCCTAGCCTTGAATTCCCTTAGCTTTCCTCAAGAAATCCACACCAAACTAGAGAGAGAGAGAGAGAGAAAGTTGATGAGAGTGTTTTGTTTTTTTGAGGTTACTTAAAGTTCAAGTAACTCTAAGTAAATCCCGAGGTTTAGGGTACCCAAAAATGTTCCCAATGGTAAAATGGTCAAAAGTCCAGAAATTCCCTTCTAATCTCACTAATACTAGATATATCCTTGAATAGTTAACCCCATTACCCGATATCCCGGTAGTGTACTTGATGCCCAAAATACCCCTTGACTCACCCCGAGTCGGGTATTCAGTCCCGTTGTGACTTTGCTACTAACTTTCTCCCCAGGATCGCCTCGTGCCAAGTAACCTAAATATATCCACATAATAATGTGGTCTCACACATATATGCACATATATTCCAAATATACTCGTAACAAGCCAAATTATGAAAATTTACCTTCTAATAAGAAATAGGCCCACATGCATATTTAATACACCTAAACATGCATATCTAGTCATATTATAATATAACTCACATAATTTTCCCTAATGTTTCGTCCTGACCTCCTAATCAAGGCCCTAAGCCTTATTAGGAAATTTGGAACATTATAAATACGGTGGATCCTTCTTTTGGAAGAATTTGATATCACAATCTAGGAAATGAAAGATGTTGAAAACATCGCCGCGGACCATTTTTCCCAAGTTGAATTCAACAATCTCGCGGATGGTCCACCTATTCATGATGATTTCTCGGATGAACAATTGTTGTAGGTTACTAAGTTACCATGGTACACACATATTGTCAACTAGTTTGTGACAGGTGAACTCCCATCTAAATGGAGTTCACAAGACAAACGCAAATTTCTGGTCGAGGTACGGAATTTCATTGGGATGACCCATACTTATTCAAGTACAGCTGTGAATACAGGAAATTTTCCTGAGAAAAACATCACATTAGGGGCCAACAAAACGTTACAAGAAGATGGGTGCGCAAGGCCCGGCGTGCCTATGCGAGGTTCACGTGCCCATGTGTCAATATGCATTAACATGGATAAGGGCCCTCGATACAAATTACTTACACCCACCTCCGTGCAAAGGGAGCCTCGTATATCGAGGCCCTATATGCCTTGACGTCGAAGGTTGCTGAGGGCACCCGAGATGTACGCCCACCTCCGTGCAAAGGGAGCCTCACATAGTGAGACCCTATATGCCTTGACACCGAAGGTTGTCGAGGGCACCTGTGATGTATGCCCACCTTCATGCTATGGGAGCCTCACATAGCGAGGCCCTATATGCCTAAACACCAAAGGTTGTCTAGGGCATCCGAGACGTATGCCTACCTCCGAGCAAAGGGAGCCTCGTATACCGTGGCCCTATATGCCTTGATGCCAAAGATTGTCGAGGGCACCCGAGATATACGCCCACCTCCGTGCAAAGGGAGCCTTGCATAGCGAGGCCCTATATGCCATGACACAAAAGGTTGTCGAGGGCACCCGAGATGTATGCCCACCTTCATGCAAAGGGACCCTCGCCTAGCGAGGCCCTACATGCCTTCACGCCAAAGGTTGTCTAGGGCACCTGAGATGTACGCCCATCTCCGAGCAAAAGGAGCCTCGCATAGCGAGGCCCTATAGGCCTTGACGCCGAGAGCTGCTGAGGGAACCCGAGTCTCACACCTGCCCCCACACAAGGGTCTCGTGCCAGAAGGCCTTTCGTATAGCGAGGTCTCCTGTACAAGTTGCGATCCTCAGCCTAGCATCCACACAAGACACCATGTCCCGACTAAAGCACTCCATGCCTTGGTGAAGAGACTCTACTTCCCTTCCTGTAGTAGGCACCACCATTGAGGCACAATAGGTGAAGACAACTGAATATGTCATTCCCGATAACTCACAAGCTTTCCCCCACTTAACAAAATACAAGTAAGCTTGGAGAAAAAATGTATCTTGGAAATGTAAGAAGGACCATTAGATACAAGGCACGCGTAAGGGTATGGGACGTACGACCCGGGGGGATGCAGAGGCGTGGCTCTGACATCAGTGCCCAAAAAGTAGTGGTGGTACAACTCAGTGCAAGGAGTGGTGGCATGACCTGCACGCCTCTAACCATGTAACCACAACCGACACCACGATCCTCTGCTTTTCTACACCATGCACCACTACTCTGACAGAGTACAAATGTACTATCTTGTCCTTTCGGACCACCTTATATCAGGGGCCATTAGAGCCCATCTAGAAATAGGTTTCGACCCCTCAAATGAAGGGGTTGGAAAAATCGTGTAACACCAGACTATTCTAAGAGCAATACACAAGTTTTCTTCTATTGTTCACTTGCAATTTTTCTCTAAATTTCTACAAGTTCTTTGGAGTTCAGAACTCTCTAATTAAGTCTTTGAGTTTTCCATCCATATATCGTTGATGAGTTTCTACCGTCAACAGTTTAGCATCGTCTGTGGAAAGAACAAGCATCAAGCCAACGCTCTTTAATCACTTCCAGCAAGGAAAAATGCCAAGGCTTTCAAAACGCTTACGACAACTACAAGATGTTGAGGTTCACCTGGACGGAAAACAACTAAGGGCCTCCAGGAAAGACCTTCCTCCACCTAAGCATAGAGATGTGCCAGAGGAATGTCCTTCCCCAAGGATGGAGAAGGAAGAATCATCCCCAGTTGTCCGACCCGATGGAGGTCATTCAGAGCTGTCAGCGCACCCACATCCTCGACCCCCGGTGGCACCACGCTCTGGCCACCGAGACCCGGGTCACTCGACGCACAGTATCGATGAAGAGTTCGACTACTAATCACTCTTCACATGAGAAATCCAATTGGAACGACTCCCGGATAACTTTAAAGAACATCATATGACCCCATATGAGGGCACCTCGGACCCAAAGTTTCATTTGGACGCCTTTAACGATTTAATGAAGCTAAGAGGGATTAATAGCAGAGCAAGGTGTCATTGCTTCACTGTCACGCTGAAGGGGCCTGCATACAAGTGGTTCAAGAGGCTGAGGTCGGGGAGCATTGGGTCATGGCAAAAAAATTTCGAGGTATTTCTCCAACAACATCATGCCATACGCGATTATACCCTGTCGGCCACTAGCCTCGCTAATATAAAGTAAGGTGAAGGGGAAAGAATTGAGAGCTACATCCATAGGTTCAACATGGAGGTGGATAAAGTGGGAAGCCTGACCAGGGGAGAACTCAAGATGGCAATCACGACTGGATTGCGCACAGGCAGTAAGCTTTGGGATAATATGCTCAAAAGGGAGGTCGCTAACTTAGACGATTTCTATGAACAGGCACAAAAGTACATTCGTGTCGAAGACGGCCATGAGTACCTGAAGGCATCACTAGTCATGCCCTCAGCCCCTGAAGGTTCGAATGACGCAAAATAGAAAAGGGTGTGTGAAGGCCCAAGAGATGACCACCAGAGAAAGCACCAGCATAGAGGTAATTCTAGGCAAACGTCCCACACCTTCTACACTGACCTAACACATACTAAGGAGCATATCTTCATAGCGAACGAGAATCAGGTCCCCTTCAGGTGACCACCACCAATGAAGAGAGATCGGTTAAAGAGAGACCTCGGAAAGTATTGTCAGTATCATAAAGACATTGGCCACACCACAGCGGAATGCACTCATTTAAAGGTGGAAATTGAGGAACTCATATGCAGGGGGCACTTAGGTGGATTTGTCCGAAGAGAAAATGAAAGACCAGATGATAGACCACGCTCGCTAGCCCCAAAGGTGCAAGGAGAGGTGAGGACAATCTTCGAAGGACCAGGATTTGGAGGAGAATCAAGAAAGGGACGAGATAGATACACCAATGAAGCCAGACGAAGTCCACCCCCATGCATGCGAAGCTTAGAACAACAACCCCCAAAAAACTTTAAAGGGGAAAATGACTCAATAACCTTCACCGAAGAAGATGTGTGGGGTGTTCATTTTCCACACAATGACCCCTTGGTGTTAAGTGTACAGCTGGCCAACATGAAGGTACATCGAGTTCGGGTAGGCAATGGGAGCTCTATAGACATCCAATATCGCCTAGCCTTAGAGAAGATGGGACTGGGCATCATGAACTTAAAACCCTGCAACACCTCCCTGTATGGTTTCACAAGTGACTCAATACAGCCCCTGGGCACAATCGAGTTGGCCCTCACCATGGGAGAGCTACTCAGACAGACCACTGTAATGACAAATTTTGTCGTAGTAAGCTGTTCATCAACCTTCAACGCGGTATTAGGGAGACCCTCCCTGAGAGAATTGAAGGCGATCACCTCGGTATACCACTTGGCCATAAAATTCCTAACTCCTAGGGGAGTAGCAAGCGTGAAATGGGAACAGAAAGAAGCAAAGGAATATTATAACATGTCCTTCTGCACAGTCATGATATCACCAGATGCTATGGCGATGGCAGTACGTGGTAGCGCAAACCCACGTGAGTTCAACCCCAAATTTACTGAGGAGATCCGAATCGATGGGTGGGCATACATGCCAGGAAGGGAGCATCAGGTAAAGCTCCACTTTTAGTACGCTATATCAAAATGGTTACAATATTTAGACCTTAACATAGTTATGAGTCCTCCCCTTAAAAACAGCTTTGAATTAGAGGGGTAACCTAGATGCTATGATATGTAGTAAGAACAAAGTGGCCATAGATACCTATGTACTCTACTTATTTTTAATGAATATTTTTCTTATTGGCATGATACACTCCTCATTTACGTGGGCACATATCTAACTATCATGTACCTATCACCAAATGGAATTATCAAAGTGCATGAGCAAAATGATCAAAGTGCCCGATGAGATAAATCTCGCCAACCACTTGGGGGGCAGAGTATATAGCCAAAAAGGGTCCTAAAAGAGACCTTTATAAAAAAAGGAAACAAGGAAGAAAACCTTGCAAGGTATCTCTTGAGTTCACGAGGATTAGCTACCCTTATGAACATCAAGAGGGTCAAAAGGTCCTGGAGGAAGAGCCTTCTAATAAAGGCTGATACCTCCACGAGAGGAAAGGCCTCAGGAAAAGAATCCACCAATAAGCCTAGAGCGGCCACTAAGCTGTCTAGCCAAAAAGGGTCCTAAAAGAGACCCTTGTAAAAATAGTACTATGCATAATGATGAGAAGGATGCTTATCACAAGAAATAATAAGTGCACACAAAGAATATAAAAGGATACTAAGAACCCAAGGGGTTAACATGTCCTTACAAGTATAGTTTAGGTGCACCAAAAAGACTATCATCATCAAACCAAGGAAGAGATAAGGAATTAATCATAAAAATAATAAGAGGGACTTACCAAAGTCCCTTAAGTTTACTAATCAAAAGAGAATGACAAGGGCTAGAAAAGCCAATGCATCCTCATAATTGATATAAAAAATAAACAAGGACATACAAATCAAGAGTTCCACACACCATTAAAGATTTATGGGGAGTTCAAAAAAAAGGAAAACAATATGGAGGATTACAAGGCAGCAACATATACGCATGCAAATAAGCCTTGAAGAGGGATCTATGGGTTTCCACCCTGACTTTTCCACTCAGAGATTTTCTCAGTTGCATAATCCCCAAAAGGAGACGGGATGACTTTAGGGTTGGTTCTCAGCGTGCGCTCAATTATGCCATTCTAAGCATTTACAAGTTCGGTCTCAAGTGCAATAATTTTATCATTTAGAGTATGGATGGTAGCTTTAAGCCTAGTGCTGTAATGAGAGGTTGAAGCAACCTTGGCTAATGCAGCATCTCTCTGACAAACCGCCTCAGCAAGTTGACCCTCCAAGTCGCGGACCCGTATGGACAAGCCATCAGTTTCTGCCTCGGCCATCGAGAGATTTTTTCATTGCCCCCTCGAGCTCGAGTTGTATTCGTTGTGTGGATGAGGAGCTCGAGGCAACAAGCCGATTACCCAGGATAGAAGCCTAAATAAGGACAAAGAAATAAAATCAAACATCAAGGTTCAAGCGATATCAAAATCGAAAAACATATATTGAGTGTTTTGACGAATACCTGCATGTAAGCCTCACCCAACCCAGCATCGAGAATGTCATGCATAGATCCCCACTCGCCTTCAGAAATGTTGCCCATGTAACAATTCATGGCTTCCCCATACTGGCCTAGAAAGGATGGCCTCTTGCAGTGAAAGCATAAGCTTTGCGGGGGGAAGCAGGTGTGCTTGTTGAGGCATGCTTAGAAAGGGAAGGAGACTGAGAAGGTCCCGATCCATCTGTAGATGCACGACGGCAGTGGGGTGTAGAGTCATCATTTTAGGCAGAGAGGCACCCGAAGACACCCACCTCAAGCACCCCCCCCCCCCCCGCCCCCCCACCCCACCGAGGGTGGAAGGGCATCACCAAAAGAAGGAATGACAAAGTTCCTCTTTGGGGTGGAAACGGGGGAGCATGGGTGTTGAAAGTAGACTCACCCCCAGGCATCGACGGCAGAACCTGAGAAGTAACACCATCAGTGTGTCCATCATCAACCACATCCCTAGCCCCACCGGCCAAGGAGCGTAACATGAGTAATTCTCAGACTCCACCTCCTCTTCCATGTCCATATGGTCACCCGACGGGTAGACGTAATATTTATCAGCTGCCTCATCATAACTGTCTTCATCACCACCATATATCCATGGAACGGTAGATTTGGATGAGAAGGAGCTTAAGGAAAAAACTTGATCCGGAGATATCATCTTGTATGTATAAAGATTGCCCTCTGTAAAAAGGCCACAGGCCTATTTGCGGAAGGCCAGCACCTCTAGGAACTACGCCACACGATCGCAGGCCGATGATTTCAAGGTAGCGTCGACGACCCCTTCGAGACCTGCAATCAAGAAAAAAGAAACAACCATAAATAGATAAACTAGAAAAATGAGGGGTAAAAGAGAAATTTTTTATATACAAACTCAAGGTGGGAATGAGCTTCATTGAAGTGTTGACGTGCGTATATTGGGCGGACACGCTGGGGGTGAAGAAGAAGTCACTCTTCCATGAGCCTCTGTTGGAAATGGAGCCCTCCACGAGGGGATAACCAATAAGGGCCACGACTTTCTAAAGCTGATAGAAGCCGGGGGCAGTAGGGTTCGCCCTAAGGGTATAGAAGTGGTGGACCTCACTCATGGAAGGCCCTCTAGAGTGCACTTATTTGTATAATATGTATATACAATTGAGCACCACCCAAGAGTTGGGGGATAGTTGAAGGGGCGCCAGCTCAAAGTAGTTTAGTACCTTGACAAAAAAGGGGTGGAGCAGCAAGTCTTCATTGGATTTGATTATGGAGTTGCTGAAAGGAACGAGCCCGTCGGGTGGCTTAGTGGCACGATCCTCACGATTTGGAATTATGAACTTGATGTCAGGTGATAGCTGGTGGGCCTTCATCATGTTGGCAAGCTTAACATGGGTAAGAGTGGACCTTATATCAGTGTTTTCAGAATTGTTGGAAGTCCTCCTCGGCATGTTAGGTACTTGGACAGACACTTGAAATTTGTGAGCGACATACTTCCTCAACCCCCTAGAAGGTCCTCTACGCGTCTTACGTCTACCCGCACTCTGATTGACCCTATAACATGCGACCGAGGGTAGGTGAGGAAGCGTGGGAAAAATCATAGAAAGAAACTCAAGTTTAAGGGGTTCAAAATTAGCACCCCCACAGCCAGGACCCCTATAGCTTGAGGATTCGTCTCCACAAAAAGAAAAAGGTTCAGGTGGCAAGTTTTCCTCTAGGCAGACGATTTCGGCTATATAATCCTGAAGGGTTGATTTTAGTTGGGAGACGTACGTTTCATGCCATGGGGAGAAACCTAAACCTTCACCACTAGTATTAGATTCGAGTTCATTCTCAAGGCCATGCACCTTCTGCCAAACGTATGACAATCTTTGCAGGTAGAGCATTCGCACACCCCCATGGTTAGGGGGTTTGTAAATGTCAGCCTCAGAGTCGGAGGATGATAACTCGATAAATTCAATACTAGATTTAGAACGCCGCCTAGATGCCATGGGCCAACTAAGACTCGATGACATATGTGCTTGATGGGTCGTAAAAAAAAATCCCTAAGGAACGGGTGCATTTCAACCATTGACCTTACCCCCATATAGAATATAGAGGAAACATGCGTATCATCGGAGGAAGAAGATATACCTGGGTGTGTATGTATGGATCTGCAGATATGCGAGGATAGACTTTTGGGTGCGTAAAGAAGGGTCGAGGGACAAGCGAGAGCGGATCCCTAGCTGCAAGAGAACGCCTAGCACCACTAGAATGCAAACCTAGTACGAGAAGAAATAAGCAACAAAATATACATGTATATATAATAATAGTGAATGAATGAAAAGGAATGAAAATCACCTCAAAAAAGTATCTGCGGAGATTAGAACCTTGGAGCTCCCAGATATATATTGAAGGAAAGACCACTAAGCTAAATAGGTGTTGGTATGAAGAAGTGGGTTCAAGACTTGGGGTATTTATAAGGAAAATCAAGATTTTTGAGCCATTGGATCAAATTTGGATGGATGGTGGAGATCATGAGCCTTGGTAATCTTGGGATCCGCGATGGGGAATAATTGGCCCTCATCACATCTTAAGGTCAAATTAGGATCACAACCAAAATTGGGTGGCTTTTGTGTTTCTTTATGAATTACAAAGAACCACACCACCAAGGTCAATTTTGTGTTTCCTCATTTATTTTAAGAGTTCATTCAAAAGGTGAGCCTTTTGTGCCCCTTCAAGGAACATGAAGCATAAACGACGTTGATCTCATGCAAAGGATATATTAAAGAGTCTACGAACACACTTAAAAGAATGTTCATAGACTCGGGGGCACGTGTGAATACGAGAAATTTTCCCGAGAAAAACATCACATAAGGGGCCAACAAAATGTTACAAGAAAACGAGTGCACAAGGCCCTCTCATAGCAACACCCGGCATGCCTACGCGAGGTTGACGTGCCCAAGGGTCAAGATGCATTAACATGGATAAGGGCCCTCGATGCAAATGACTTACAACCACCTCCGTGCAAAGGGAGCCTCGCTTAGCGAGGCCGTATATGCCTTGACGCCGAAGGTTGTCGAGGGCACCTGAGACGTACGCCCACCTCTATGTAAAGGGAGCCTCACATATCAAGGCCCTATAAGCCTTAACACCGAAGGTTGTTGAGGGCATCCGAGATGTACGCCCACCTACGTGCAAAGGGAGCCTCGCATAGCGAGGCCCTATATGCCTTGACACCGAAGGTTGTCGAGGGAACCTGAGAAGTATGCCCACCTCCGTGCAAAGGGAGCCTCACCTAGCGAGGCCCTATATGCCTTAACACCGAATGTTGTCAAGGGAACATGAAACATACGTCCACCTCTGAGCAAAGGGAGCCTCCCATAGCGAGGCCCTATATGCCTTGACGCCAAAGGTTGTCAAGGGCATCCAAGATGTATGCCCATCTCCGTGGAAAGGGAGCCTCGCATAAGGAGGCCCCATATGCCTTGACGCCGAAGGTTGTCGAGGGCACCCAAGATGTACGCCCACCTTTGAGCAAAGGGAGCCTCGCATATCGAGGCCCTATAGGCCTTGACGATGAGATCTGCTAAGGGAACCCGAGTCTCACACCTTCCCTCATGCGAGGGTCTCATGCTAGAAGGCCTCTTTTATAGCGAGGCCCTCGTGAGGCCTCCTGTGCAAGTCGCGATCCTCAGCCTAGCATCCACACAAGACACCTTGTCCCGACCAAAGCACTCCATGCCTTGGTGAAGAGACTCTACTTCCCTTCCTGCAGTAGGCGCCACCAGCAAGGCATGATAGGTGAAGACAACTGAATATGTCATTCACGATAACTCTCAAGCTTTCCCCCACTTAGACAAATACAAGGAAGCTTGGAGAAAAGATGTATCTTGGAAATGTAAGAAGGACCATTATATACGAGGCACGTGTACGGGTACAGGACGTACGACCTTGGGGGATGCACAGGCGGGTCTCTGACATTAGTTCCTGACAAGTAGTCGTGGTACGACTCGATACAAGGAGTGGTGGCATGATCTGCACACCTCTAATCATGTACCCACAACCGACACCACGATCCTCTGCTCATCTACACCATGCACCACTACTCCGACAGAGTACAAACGTACTATCTTATCCTTTGGGACCACCTTGTATTTAGGGCCATTAGAGCCCATCTATAAATAGGTTTCGACCCCTCAAATGAAGGGATTGTAAAAATCGTGTAACGCCAGACTATTCTAAGAGCAATACACAAGTTTTCTTTTATTGTTCACTTGAAATTTTTCTCTAAATTTCTACAATTTCTTTGGAGTTCAGAACTCCCTTATGAAGTCATTGAGTTTTCCATCCATATATCGTTGACGAGTTTTTGCCGTCAACAACAGCCTTGACCAAATCATGCGAAGATGCGTCCACGATGATGAGGTGTCTAGTTTTCTGAATTTTTGCCACAACGATGCTTGTGGTGGTCATTTTTATGTGAAGAAAAGCACTGTAAAAATCTTACATTGCAATATTTTTACTGAGCCACCTTGTATAAGGTGCCAAAAGTTAGGTTCCTTGTCTCGTCGGGGCATGATGCCCTTGAACTCAATTCTTGTTATCAAAATATTTTATTATTGAGGGGATAGACTTTATGGGACCATTTCCACCTTCTCTTGGCTACCTTTACATTCTTTTTGCTCTGGATTATGTTTCAAAATAGGTCGAGGTCGTACCCTATCCAACCAATATTAACGCTACAGTTGCAAATTCTTGATAGAAAATGTGTTATCAAGGTTTGCCACTCCTCACACTCTCATTAGTGGTCAAGGCATTCATTTTCGCAACAGATCTTTTGAGGCTATTATGCGCAAGTACGGTGTACTTCATAAAATTGCAAATGCCTATCATCCACAGACAAACGGGCAAGATGAGTTAGCCAATAGGGAAATAAAACATATTCCGGAAAAGACGGTAAATCCCGACTACAAAGATTGGTGTACACATCTTCTAGATGCTCTTTGGGCATACTGCCCTGCTTTCAAATCCCTTCTTGTGATGTCTCCCTATCGACTTGTTTTTGAAAAAGCCTGTCATTTACCTATCGAGATAGAGCATAAAGCCTATTGGACTATCAAAGCCCTCAACTTCAATCTTAATTGATCAAGTATCAATCACATAATCCAATTTTCTAAAATTGAAGAGTTGTGAAATGATGCAGATGACAATTCAATAATTTATAAAAGCGAAGTTGAAAATTTCTCACAATAAACAGATTCTACTAAAACACTTTGAGCCAAATCAAAAAGTGCATCTGTATAATTCTCGTTTGCACTTGCACCCCGGTAAACTGAGATCGCGATGTACTGGTCAATTTGTAGTGAAGCAAGTATTTCCCAATGGTTCGGTTGAGATCAAGGACCCAACCGATGGGAGAATTTTTCGAGTCAATGGCAAAAGACGGAAGCATTACATTGAGAGTCTGAGTCACATTGAAGAGGTCCTTCTTAAGGACCTAGTTTATACACTCTGAAATTCTAAATAGTTTGTTTGTTTTTATTTTACTTTTATTGTTTTGTCTTTCTTTTATTTTTGTATGTTTCTTTTCGTTCTTGTATTTTATTTGTTTTGGGGTATTGTTATAAGGCTAATTTCACTCTCGTCTCATGGACATGATCATTTTAATGCCCCGGATCCCCTAATGTGGTTTAATGACTGGATTAGTAGGCCGGGAGGGCCATAACTGTTTAATTATGCCATTAAATGATAATATGCATGTTTAGGTGAATTATATTATAATATGATGTTATATGCAAGCATGTGGGTCCACATTTGATTATTATTATGTTCTGGTAATTTTCCTGTTGAGGACATAATTGTATATTTGTATGCATGTCGGTGACACATTGTTGAGACCACATTATAATGTGGGTTTGTTCGAGCTATTCGGCATGAGACGATCATGGAATATTAATTAGTGGTCTAGTCATAACAGGTTTAAGTTCAGGGCTTGGGATGAGTCTCAGGGTGATTTTAATGATTAAAGCGTTGCTGGGAATTAAAGGGTAACGAGATATGAGTTATTGGTGTTTGAGATTATTGATAATAGTGGGAATTGGAGAGCGTTAATTATGATTAACGAGATAGGTGGGGAATACCAATTTTGCCCTTGGGAGCCTTTAGAAACCTTTAATTGACCTAGGGGTATTTCAGTCTTTTCACACCTAGGATTGATATAAACCATTTTAGGTTGTAAAAGAAGTAGAAAAACAGAGCATCTTCAAGAGCCTTCTCGTATCTTTTTCTCCTTCAGTTTCCTTTGAGATTTTTTAGCGATTTTTGAGGATTCAAGCTAGGGAAATAAGCCTTGGGAGTTTGGGAGAGTGTTCCACCATTGAAGAGCATCATAAGCTGAGCTTTGGGTAAGTTTCTAGCCATTGAATTCTCTGGTGTGCCCTATTTTGTTTCTAGTTTTCTGTTGTGATTTCTAGGTTGAATACTTGGTTTTGTTGGGAGATTTGGCTAGGGTTCTTATGGTTGTGATGTTTGGGGTATGTTAGGGTGGTTTTTGGGTTCATTTGGCACCAAAAAAATGGGATATGGAAGCATTGGAAACAAGTTGGAATAGAAGGAGTCGAAGAAGAAGGTTTCAGAGGAGTGCTGATCTGGCGGTAGCGCTACAACGCCCACCCTAGGGTGCTATAGCGCTACACAAGATTCTTTTGGGTGTTTTGGGGGTTCTGAGAATAGCGTTGGGGCGCTAGGGAGCAGTGCTACTCTGTCCCTCCAAATTCCTGTTTTGAGTGTTTTTAAGGGTTTTTGGCTCGGGGTTTCAATCCTTAAGGCTCGGGATCGAATCTACTCACCGTGTGGGCATGTTTTGAGGTCCCAAGAGTGGGGTTTAGGTTAAGACCCTTTCATTGTTGATTTTCATTAATTGGAGGTTATAATTGGTTGTGATTAGGTAACCGCTAAGGAACCAAAAAGTCGATCGTTCTTAGGAGTCATTCTTATTATATTTCTCGCTCAAACCTGAGGTAAGAGAACTGCACCCCATATGTGACATGCATGGTTATTCTTGAGGCATGTTGATTGTGTAAATGTGTACATGGATTGATTATTGAATGCTTAGCAAATCCAGCTCACTTGTGCATGGTACTGACTAATTAGTCAGATTTGGCAAAGGTGTCAGTATCAACTGTGATGCTGGGACTTATTAGTCAAGTTCGGCAGTGGTACTAGGCACTGGTCACATAGTGCTGACTCATAGGTCAGGACGGTCTTAGCGGTTCAATACAAGCCCATAAAGATTAGATCTAATCGACATCTACATTAAATGACTCATAAGAGCGTTAATGCCGGACCGACCTCAAGTTCGATGAAAACTAAAAGTGCTTGTGTGACTTATCCAACAGTCACTCATCTATTAAGTTAGAGACTTATCCATCAGTCTCGCATCTATTTAAGCTAGTGACTTACCTAGCAGTCACTCATCTGTTCATATTAGTTACTTGCTTGTCAGTCACTCAGTATGGTTTACCAGAACCTCAAGTTTTGAATCACTCATCTGTTAAAGAGCTATAAGCTCTGTGTGATTATAATAATAATCAATTGTTAATATCTATATGCAATATTGTGTTTTCTTGCTTGGCCTTTGCTCATGGGTGCTATGTGGTGCAGGTAAAGGGAAAGAAAAGCTCACCCAGCCTTGAGTGGAGAGCTTAGGTGGTGATGTGTACATATGCGGTCGCTTGACCACCACAGCCAAGGAGTTCTCAGAGGAACTAGGGGTTTACCCTATTTTTTCTGCTTAGGTTGGCGGGTTTGTAAATTTGAAACAGTAATGACCATTTTGAGTTGTAAATAACTTGTAAATGATTTTATGGACCCATGAACAGTTTTATGCATTTAATAAAATATATTCTTTCCTTTTTATTGGTTTTCCACCTTAACCTGTTAATAACACTTAGAGCACGTTTTTTTAACCAAAGGACTCGGGTAGCGAGTCAAATTTTCGGTTCATCGTTCACCGTAACTGTTCTGGGGTAACCACAGCGTTACAACTTGGTATTAGAGCGTGCCAAGGTTAGGGTTACTATAGACTGGATGGGCATGTACACACATCACTGAAGTCAAGCTCGACTCATGGTTTGGTAACTATTTATGTAGTTATATGTATAATTGCTTAAATATGGTATATATGCTTTACCTGTATGCATGAGACACCGTGTTAAACCTGTGCCCTGAAATATATTATATTCTCAGCAAATGTGTGCTAATTAGTACTGAGATTGCTAGAACATACTTATTAGTATGATTGATTGTGAATTATTATGTGATACATGCTGAGTGCTAAATGTTATAAACATGTATTTGCCTGTATAATTGCATGACTGGGGAATATGATAATTGTCTGCTTGTTTTTGGACCGTAAGGCAGCAAGAGGTTTAGTCATTACTACCTGACTAGCCGTATTGATCATTGTTTCAGGAAGGTATAACAGATAAGAATGAATCCAGGGCAGACAGATACTTCAGTTGGCCAGAGTGATCAGGGCCAGAATAATAATAGTCTGGGTCAAGAGAATGACCATTCACAGATTCCACAGCCAGCTCCTGTAAATTGGCAGCAGATAATTAGTGATTTGCAGGCAATAGTGTTGAGATAGGGAGAAGAGCTTCGTCTCCTGAGACAACAGCAAGTGCCTGCAGTGGCTAGTGTATCAGAGGCACCCCCTGTGTCGGTGCCAGCAGCAGAGCAGCTTCCTGAGATTAGAAATAAGTGAGAACCTCTCTATGAAATGTTCAGGAAGCAACAACCTCCAGGATTTGAGGGTAGTGTAGATCCTGCCAAGGCAGAGCAATGGATGATATGATTACCACTATCCTTGACTTCATGAGGGTATCTAGAATGAGAGGGTGGCCTGTGACACTTATATGTTTCGGGAGGATGCCCGAATTTGGTGGGAGGTGATTACCCAGACCAAGAATGTAAATGCCCTGAGTTGGGAGGAGTTTCAAACTCTGTTTAATGAGAAGTATTACAATGATGCCATCAGGGCGGCTAAAGCTGAGGAATTTATTAGGCTACTTCAGGGAAGTTTTTCAGTCACTGAGTATGCCTTAAAATTTGATCGTCTGGCGAAATTTGCCATGGAGTTGGTGCCCACTGATGGGACCAGAAGAGAGAGATTCCTTCAGAGGCTACAACCCATATTAGCCCGTGATGTACGTATCATCACTGTGGCTGGGGTTACTACCTATGCACAGGTGGTGGAGAAAGCACTCACAGCTGAGAGTGCAGAGAACAAGATTTGGCGAGATAGTGCAGCCAGAAAGGATTTCAAGAGGACAGTTCCTCCATTTGTGGATTCTGGTAGGGGTCTCGGCCCCAGTGAGCAGAAGAGGAAGGTTCCTAATACCTTCCCAGTTCCAGGTCCTGATAGATGGCCCTATGGTATTTCTATGGATCATCCAGGTGGTAGTGAAGCCTGGAAGACTCGTCTTGAATGCCCTAGATGCAAGAGGCATCATTTGGGAGAGTGTAGGGCAAAGGCCTGCTACTTGTGTGGAGCAGTAGGTCATTTTAAGAAGGATTGCCCCCAGGCAAGAAAAGAAGAACCCAGGAAAGCGGACAGCTCGGTCCCAGCTCGAGTGTTCGCATTGACTCAAGCAGAAGCTGAGGCTTCTCCCTCAGTTATTACAGGTCAGCTTCTTAGTGCTGGAACCCCTTATAATGTATTGATTGATTCTGGTGCTACACATACTTTTGTTGCTAGTAGTAAAATTGATAGACTGTGTAGACCCTGTGATTTTTATGCTGTGGGGTTTGGAACCTTATTACCCACTGGAGAGTTAGTGGTATCCAGGAGATGGATCAGATCTTTGCCAGTGGCAGTGGAGGGCAGAGAGTTGTCAGTGGACTTGATAGAGTTAGTTATGACTGACTTGGACATGATATTGGGTATGGATTGGCTGGCAAAGTATGGGGCAACCATTGATTGCAGAAGGAAGATGGTCACCTTTGAGCCTGAAGGTGAGGATCCTTTTGTGTTTGTTGGTACTGTGTATGGACCTCGCATACCTATGATTTCTGTATTGAGGGCTAGGGATTTATTGCAAGGAGGTTGCATTGGATTCTTAGCCAGTGTGGTTAATACCACTCAGGTCGTGCCAGTGAGACCAGAAGATACCAAACTTGTTTGTGAATTCCTATATGTATTTCCAAAAGATTTGCCAGGGTTCCCACCGCACAGAGAAATTGAGTTCGTGATAGAACTGGCACCAGGGACGGAGCCAGTGTCTAGAGCACCTTACAGAATGGCCCTAGCTAAGTTAAAAGAATTCAAAGTACAGTTGCAAGAGCTGTTAGATTTGGGTTTAATCAGACCTAGTTTCTCACCTTGGGGTGCGCCAGTTCTGTTTGTAAAGAAGAAGGATGGTTCTCTGAGAATGTGTATTGATTACAGAGAACTGAATAAGCTGACAATTAAGAATAAGTATCCTTTGCCAAGGATAGATGATCAGTTCGATCAGTTGCAAGGTAAGAAGGTATTCTCAAAGATCGATCTTCGTTCTAGTTATCATCAGTTGAGGGTTAAGGAAGGAGACATACCGAAGACTGCTTTTCGTACCAGGTATGGGCATTATGAGTTTTTAGTCATGTCTTTTGGATTGACTAATGCCCCTGCTGCTTTTATGGATCTGATGAATAGAGTGTTTAAGGATTATCTGGACCAGTGTGTGATCGTCTTTATCGATGATATCCTGGTATATTCCCAGTCTAAGTCAGAGCATGAGCAGCATCTGAGGTTGGTTCTACAAAGACTGAGGGAACACAGACTGTTTGCAAAGTTCAAGAAGTGTGAGTTCTGGTTATCTCAGGTTTCTTAGGCACATTGTCCGTAAGGAGGGGATTGAGGTAGATCCAACAAAGATTGAAGCGGTCAGAGATTGTCCAAGGCCAAAGAATGCTTCTAAAGTTAGAAGTTTCCTTGGGTTAGTAGGTTACTATAGGTGTTTCGTGGAAGGGTTCTCAAAGATTGCTAGTGCATTAACTGAGCTGACACGCAAGAGTCAGAAATTTTTATGGTCAGATAAGTGTGAGAACAGCTTCCAGGAACTGAAGCAGAGATTGATTACAGCTCCAATTCTGAGTCTTCCAACAGATCAGGAGAAGTTTGTGATTTACTGTGATGCTTCTCATCAGGGTTTGGGTTGTGTTCTGATGTAGTCAGAGAAGGTAATTGCTTATGCTTCTCGTCAGTTGAAGGAGTACAAAAAGAGATATCCCACTCATGATTTAGAGTTGGCAGCTGTGCTCTTTGCTTTAAAGATATGGAGGCATTATCTTTATGGAGAGAAGTGTGAGATTTATACAGACCACAAGAGCCTGAAATACTTCTTCACTCAGAAAGATTTGAATATGAGGCAAAGGCGTTGGCTGGAGTTAGTAAAAGATTATGATTGTGAGATTCTGTATCATCCAGGAAAAGCCAACGTGGTAGCTGATGCTTTAAGCCGGAAGGGTCCAGGATAGATTCATGTTATGAGGGTGATAGCTAGGGAATTAGCACATGATATGACCAGAGCTGGTATAGAGTTGCTGGTGGGCCAGTTGGCTAACATTATGCTATAGTTTATGTTGTTTGAGAGAATCAAGGAGGGTCAGTTGAGTGATCCACAACTGATCAAGTTCAGAGAGGATGTTCTGGCTGGAGCATCCAGAGATTATACAGTGTCTGAGATAGGGTTGTTCAGATACAAGGGGCGAATATATGTTCCGTTAGACACTGCTTTGAGGCGAGAGATTCTGCATGAATCTCATACTACACCTTACTCTTTGCATCCAGGCACCACAAAGATGTATCAGGATGTGAGATCACTGTATTGGTAACTGGGGATGAAGAGAGATGTAGTGGAATATGTAGCTAAGTGCTTGACATGTCAGCAGGTCAAGGCTGAGCACAGAGGCAGAAAGGGTTATTGCAGCCTCTTGATATCCCAGAGTGGAAGTGGGAGGACATCACGATGGATTTCGTGGTGGGTTTACCCAGGACTGTTGGTCAGCATGATTCTATTTGGGTGATAGTGGATCGCTACACCAAGTTAGCTCACTTCTTGCCAGTGAGGACTACTTATATAGTTGACCAGTATGCAGATCTCTATGTGAGAGAGATCGTGCGCCTCCATGGAGCACCTAGGTCGATCGTGTCAGATCGGGACCCTAATTTTACTTCTAAGTTCTGGGGGAGTTTATAGAAGGCCATGGGGACACAACTGAAGTTCAATACTGCTTATCATCCTCAGACAGATGGGCAATCTGAGAGGACGATCCAGATATTAGAAGACATGCTGCGGGCATGTGTGCTAGACTTTGGAGGATCTTAAAGTAAGTATCTACCTTTGATAGAGTTCTCCTACAACAACATTTATCAGTCTACCATTGGAGTTGCACCTTATGAGATGCTGTATGGTAGGAAGTGCAGATCTCCCATTCATTGGGATGAGACAGGTGAAAGGAGATACTTAGGTACCGAGGCAGTTTAGAGGACTAGTGAGGCCATTGAGAAGATTAGAGCCCGGATGCTTGCTTCTCAGAGTAGGCAGAAAAGTTATGCAGATCCCAAGCACAGGAATGTAGAGTTCCAAATGGGAGACTATATATTCCTTAGAGTCTTGCCATGGAAATGGGTGAGAAGGTTTGGGAAGAAGGGCAAGCTAAGCCCTAGGTTTGTAGGTCCATTTGAGATCCTGGAGAGGGTTGGTCAAGTGGCTTACAGAATGGCTTTGCCTCCGACATTGTCAGCCGTGCATAATGTATTTCATGTTTCAGCTCTTTGGAGATATGTATCTGATGTGAATCATATTTTTAGTTATGAAGATCTGGAGCTTGAGCCAGATCTCTCCTTTGAGGAGCAGCTAGTTTAGATTCTGGAGAGAAAGGATAAGGTAATCAGGAATAAGACGATACCTTTGGTTAAGGTATTGTGGAGAAACAGCAAGGTCGAGGAAGCGACCTGGGAGCTGGAGTCAGATATGCAAAGTTAGTATCCCGTGATGTTTAGGTAAATTTCGAGGACGAAATTTCTGTAAGGAGGGGATAGTTGTAATGCCACAGATCCCTTAATGTGGTTTAATGGCTGGATTAGTAGGCCGGGAGGGCCATAACTGTTTAATTATGCCATTAAATGATAATATGCATGTTTAGGTGAATTATATTATAATATGATGTTATATGCAAGCATGTGGGTCCACATTTGATTATTATGATGTTTTGGTAATTTGGCCGTTGAGGACATAATTGTATATTCGCATGCATGTCGGTGACACATTGTTGAGACCACATTATAATATGGGTTTGTTCGAGCTATTCGGCATGAGACGATCATGGAATATTAATTAGCGGTCTAGTCATAACAGGTTTAAGTTCAGGGCTCGGGATGAGTCTCGGGGTGATTTTAATGATTAAAGTGTTGCTGAGAATTAAAGGGTAATGGGATATGAGTTATCGGTGTTTGAGATTATTGATAATAGCGGGAATTGGAGAGCGTTGATTATGATTAACAAGATAGGTGGGGAATACCAATTTTGCCCTTGGGAGCCTTTAGACACCTTTAATTGACCTAGGGGTATTTTGGTCTTTTCACACCTAGGATTGATATAAACCATTTTAGGCTATAAAAGAAGTAGAAAAATAGAGCATCTTCAAGAGCATTCCCGTATCTTTTTCTCCTTCAGTTTCCTTTGAGATTTTTGAGCCATTTTTTAGGATTCAAGCCTGGGAAGTAAGCCTTGGGAGTTTGGGAGAGTGTTCCACCATTGAAGAACATCATAAGCTGAGCTTGGGGTAAGTTTCTAGCAATTGAATTCTCTGGTTTGCCCTGTTTTGGTTCTAGTTTTCTGTTGTGATTTCTAGGTTGAATACTTGGTTTTGCTGGGAGATTTGGCTAGGGTTCTTATGGTTGTGATGTTTGGGGTATGTTAGGATGGTTTTTGGGTTCATTTTGCACCAAAAAATGGGATTTGGAAGCATTGGAAACAGGTTGGAATCGAAGGAGTCGAAGAAGAAGGTTTCAAGGGAGTGCTTATCTGGGGGTAGCGCTACAGCGCCCACCGTAGGGCGCTAAAGCGCTACACAGGATTCTATTTGGCGTTTTGGGGGTTCTGAGAATAGCGCCGGGGCGCTAGGGAACAGCGCTGTAGCGCTACTCTGTTCCTCCAAAGTCCCGTTTTGAGTGTTTTTAAGGGTTTTTGGCTCGGGGTTTCAATCCTTAAGGCCCGGGATCGAATCTACTCACCGTGTTGGAATGTTTCAAGGTCCCGAGAGTGGGGTTTAGGTTAAGATCCTTTCATTATTGATTTTCATTAATTGGAGGTTATAATTGGTTGTGATTAGGTAACTGCGGTTGTGATTAGGTAACTGCTAAGGAACCAAAAGGTCGATCGTTCTCAGGAGTCGTTCTGATTATATTTCTCGCTCGAACCTGAGGTAAGAGAACTGCACCCCATATGTAACATTCATGGTTATTCTTGAGGCATGTTGATTATGTAAATGTGGACATGGATTGATTGTTGAATGTTTAGCAAATCCAGCTCACTTGTGCATGGTACTGACTAATTAGTCAGATTTGGCAAAGTTGTCAGTATCAACTGTGAAGCTAGGACTTATTAGTCAAGTTCAGCAGTGGTATTGGGCACTGGTCACGCAGTGCTAACTCACAAGTCAGGATGGTCTTAGCGAGTTCAACGCAAGCCAATAAAGATTAGATCTAATCGACATCTATATTAAATGACTCAGAAGAGCGTTAATGCCGAACCGACCTCAAGTTCGATGAAAACTAAAAGCGCTTGTGTGACTTACCCAACAGTCACTCATCTGTTATGCTAGAGACTTATCCATCAGTCTCTCATCTGTTTAAGCTAGTGACTTACCCATCAGTCACTCACCTGTTTAAATTAGTGACTTGCTTGTCAGTCACTCATTATGGTTTACCAGAACCTCAAGTGTTGAATCATTCATCTGTTAAATATCTATAAGCTCTGTGTGATTATAATAATAATCAGTTGTTAATATTTATATGCAATATTGTGTTTTCTTGTTGGGCCTTGGCTCATGGGTGCTATGTGGTGAAGGTAAATGGAAAGAAAAGCTCACCCAGCCTTGAGTGGAGAGCTTAGGTTGTGATATGTACATATGCGGCTGCTTGACCACCACAGCCAAGGAGTTCTCAGAGGAACTAGGGGTTTACCCTATTTTTGCCGCTTAGGTCGACGGGTTTGTAAATTTGAAACACTAATGACCATTTTGAGTTGTAAATAACTTGTAAATTATTTAATTGGCCCATGAACAGTTTTATGCATTTAATAAAATATATCATTTCCTTTTTATTGGTTTTCCACCTTAGCCTGTTAATAACACTTAGAGCACGTTTTTTTAACCAAAGGACTCGGGTAGCGAGTCAAATTTCCGGTTCACCGTAACTGTTCTGGGGTAACCAGGGCATTACAATCATCATCCAAGTGTTCTCTTTCCCTATCTTTTTCATTGAGTATTCATTTTGACATTAAGGACACTGTCTTATTTTTGGTAGGGGATGGTAAGCATTCATTTGGAAAATCTTATTGTGTTGTTGAATTTTTTAAGTCAAATTTTCTCAAAAATATCCGAGCAGGAGTACAACTTGTTGGTTTTAGTCAGTTTTTACTATGTTTAGCTATTAAGAAGTGAATTCCTGAGTTCTTTTGTGTACTTTCCAAAGATGAGGTAAATTGGTTAACACAAATAGTTGAGAGTATTTTCAAGTTTAAAGTTTTTCATTTCTTGGTGAGTTGTGAGAGTTGAGAAAACAACCTTTTCAACTTTTATTGATCATTTGAGTTGGTAAAGTCAAATTTTTAGAATTTAAAACATGATATTTACTAGATGGATGTTTCTCATATAAGAATGAGTCTTTGTAATAAATTTTAAATATGTGTTCTATTCATTTTTTTATTTATAATTTCCTTTTACTTTTGTGTTTCCTCTTGTCCAAAAAAAAAAGAAGAATAAGAAAAGCAAAATAAATAAATAAGTAAAAAAAATGAAAAGAAAAAGAAAATAAAAACACAGTACAAAAAAATGATGAAAAAAATTAATAAAAAAAGGAGAACAAGAGCAACTCTTTCCTTTATTATTTTGTAATTCTATAAAAAAAAATCTATTATTTTTTTTGTTTTGTTTTGTGTAATTGTATTCATAAAAAGAAAAATAAAAAAATAAAGAATATTATTATGAATAGTTTCCTTTTCTTATTTATCATTTCTAGTTAGTTGTCATTTTATTTTATGAGTTTTTTCATGTAAATCCCAAAAGTTGTTTGTCATTTAAATTACAATAAGTTGATATGTCTATCTTGTGGTCAATAGTTGTTTAAATTGCTTGTCCTAAAGAGTTTATCTTTTCTCATTTGAGCGTAAACTGTTACATTTCCAACTCCAAGAGTGTTATCTTTCCCATAAAAATACTTTCAATGCCAATGAGGAATTTGGAGTTAAGACCTTTATACTTTTGAGATTTTTCAATACTATATGTGTTATGACTTACGATAAAAATGAATAAGGTTTGGTGCACATACACACAACTCTGGAATTGCAACTAAAGTAGCTTCAATAGTAATCTCTAACTTCTTCCTTATGCTTTGAAAATGTTTAGATAGTTTTGCTTGATTTGACTTGATTATTCAACTTGATAATTTCCTTTTTCGCTTGAATTGCTAGGGACTAGCAATAAGCTAGTCGAGGGTTGTGATTAGTGGTCAAAAGCACACATTTATTCAATAAAATGTCAAAATAAATTAAGTTTAAATTGATATTTTCTTGGAATTAATATGATATATTCTTAGATTGAAAATATTTTATTTGAATTTAATTTATTTATATTTTTGTAGAAAATGAAGTATATTTTGGTACTTTGAAATGGAGAGAAAAGAAAAGAATTAAAGTTGAAAAAGAGAATAAAAAAATTGACATTTTTGAAGTATAATAGCCCAAAGAGAGTAGCCCAGCCCGCTGCCTTCTCCTTCTCCCCAGCACGCCACCTAACGCGCCCCTGCAGCACCACGCGTCCCAGCCAGCCGCCTCAAGCCCCAGCAGCCCGCGCAACCCGCCCGCCTAACCTGCGCCCCAGCCCTTTTCATCCCTACTGACAGCCACACACGTGGCGTGCTCCCATTGGCTACGATTGGGTCAATATTCCAGCTGCCACCAGCCTCTTTCCAGCCCACTTTGTGTGCACTTTGGGCTTTGGACCCTTCCATTTTGAGCTTTAAAGCTCATATTTTGTATTAATTTATAAAAATTTATATGATGATCATACACTAAAATAGCTAGGTTAATATTAATAATAAGATTTTATTTTTCAAAATCATAGTTTAATATTAATATTTCAGATTTATTTTTTAAACACCATTTGTAGTTTAATTTCTTTTTAGTCATTTTCTTCTTCTATAAATAGAGACTCTTCTTTCACATTTGGTATGTAACTTTTAGAGTAAAGAAACTATAGCAAAATTTATACTCACTCTCTTCTTATACTTTTTTCGTAGAATTTTGTGAGATTGATGAGCATAATGGCCTAATCTTCCTAGAAAGGTTAGGGATGTGTAGAGTCCAAGAACTTTACTTAGCTAATTGTTTAGTAGTATTATAGTATGTATAGTATTATCTTTGTTACTGTGGATTTTTGGTTCAGACCGGGAATTATTTGGACACTCATAGTAGTACTTGTAGATTTTCTAAGTTTAATCTATAGTTTAAGAATATTAAGTATAACCTAAGGTTTGATTAGTGTGACTGATATAAGGATTATATTTATTATATTATAAGGTTTAGACATCAACCAATAGGATTTTAAGCACATGTTATGAATGGTGATTAAGGATTATGTATTTTTGAGGATTAAATTTAATAAGGAGTAAAGTTTGAATGTTATAGGGTCAACCAGCAGCTTTGAATACGTTGAGGGCTTAGTCAAGGCTGTTTACTCCATTCAAACTTAGCTAAAAAAGTGTAATTTCGTGTTTAAATATTCAGCGTGTGCGGATATATCGCAGCACGTAGATACGGAAAACACGAATCGATGCACGGTCGCCTCGGGAACAATGGTCCAGGCGATATATCGCCTATAGGGGGCGATATATCGCCTCCTCCAGCATAAATTCAAATACTTTTGAATTCTTTTCCTTTCAGCCATTCAAACTCCTCCATAAGTCCAGCATCTTTTGAACGAGTCTTCAGCCTCTGCTGAACGATTATTCAAATGATTTTCACCTAAAAAGCCATTATTTTTATTCAAGTAAAATCAAGATACTTTCTTTCCCAAACTCTATAAATAGGACCTAGTACCCAGCCATTATTCACCTTTTGCTCTAAGTTCAGAAGCTGCTAGTGTTAAGTGAGTGTGAGAGTATAAACACCTGGTTTGGGAAAAACATAAGCTTAAACATCATAAGCTTATCAAACACTTTGGGAAGTGAGGTTCTATAGTATTTCGGTTGAGGTGTAGATTGGTCTTTCAAGTCTTTGAGGTAACCAAAACTCTAGTTCATTTCTGTATTATGTTATTTTCTTTCTCATAGTCTTCTACTCAATCTCTAACCTTAATCCTCATTTTGGTTAGGGAATCTAAGTTCTTGAGCACATAAGTTTCGGTAAGCATGATTCTCAAATGGTTTAGTCTTCCCATTTTTCCTTTTCATCTCTTTTCTTCTTTCAACTCACTCTTGTTCATTATCGTTATTAGGAGTGTTCCAAAAGTCCCAACTCAGTCCACATATCCCGGTAACTTTGGTAAGGAAAATAGGCTAGAATCAATATGTTATATGCTTATGTTATCTTATGTTTTATGTTGTTAAATGTGTTATGATATGTATGCATGTATGTTTGTAGGCTTGGGCATATGACCCATATGACTAACAAGACCCCAAATGGGTTATGGGCATATGACCTACTTAGCTAGTAGGACCCCACTAATCCCATGGGCAAATGCTTGTTTAGTCTATGGGACCCCAAGTAATAATGGCCATTATAATAAGTGTATGTTATATGTATTATGTTAAGTCTTTATGTTTCTTATGAAGTTATGTTTATGACTATGTGTTAGATTTTTCCTTATTGGGCATTAGGCTCATTCCTTTTTGTTTTATGTGCTGGAAAATAAGCTTTAGAGGCGGTAAGATTCGTGACGCTTAGAGGATGTGTATCGATGGTGAATGGAGTCAAGGGGCCGAGCGTTATTCGATTCGAGGATGTAGTTTCTGTTTTATGTCTTTTTACATGTATTTTAATGTCTTTTATTTTAAATCATGTTTTGTTTTTAAAGACAATGGGATCCCATATCCTTCTTAGTATTCTATTTATTTGTAAGTAACTCTTATATTTACAAGTTACTCAATAAAATTATGGTATTTTCGTAAAAATGTAAGTTTTATGTATAGTTTCGTTAATGGTCCAAATAGTCTAGATTAATGGGTCATTACAGTTGGTATCAGAGCCACGGTTCCTTTACATGAAGTTCTCCTCGATACACACACTCAAAAGCTCCGAATCTGACCGCCAAGTAAGTATTTAAGTTACAAGTTATTTTGCTTATGTGTATAGCTAATACCTTTAGTGTTTATGTTTTCAGTTAAGTATAAACGGAGCTTTAACCTATGAGGATATCCGAGCCATTAAGGCTTTAAAAAGAATAAGGGAGCCAAGGAACACCGTAGGAACACTAGAGAAAATCACTCGGAGATTGATCTTGTTCCACAAAGAGATAGGTCACCTTCAAGAGTCTAAGAAAATCATGATGACAGCTGCAGAACAATATGCCCTAGTAATTAGGCTTTTAAAAGATTTTCCTTTAGTAATTTTAACTTTAGAAGAAATATGGGAGACTATAAATAATGATGATGACTTACAAGTAGCCCTAAGATATTATTCTCTCATACTTAAGTTCACCTATGATTTAGAGTTTCAATTCACTAATGAACAACAACATAGGATCTTCTTGAATCTTCCCCGAGGAAATTTTGAGGCTCAAGACAATGATGATTATGAGGAGATAGATGACGATATGCTAGATGAAGGATCGGATGTAGAAGATCCTGATTTTTAGAATAGTAGTTTTTATTGTTTGTTTTATTTACTTTTTTTTTATGATTGTAATAAGTGAAAACTGTTTTTCCAAATGAATAACATGCTATTGCATTATCATGTATGAGTTTGATTTTATTTTTGCAATCATAATAAGTAATAAAAAAATGAATAATGACTAAGTTCAGTGAGGGTGGATACAAATCAATGAACCAAGTTTCCTTATTGAGAGTTAGGGGGCCATAGCAGTGGGAACGATTTTACTGATCCTAGCCCTCCCTCAATATGGTTAACTTTGGAACAAAGATAAGTTTCGAGCCTGAGGATTAAGTCATACAGGATGAGTAGAAACACACTTAGAAATATAAAGATGACTTGTTTTTCTAAGTATAGAAACCCACTCTAATAATAAATAAAGACCTATATATAATTTTTTTTTTTCATAAGAAGTCATAATAAATAGGTCTGAGATATGTTTGTTTTAGAATAAGTTTTGCCTTAGAGCCTATTAGGGTAAGTTCTAACATGTTCTCGACTGTTAGAACTTTTGGTGAAGATGTCGCTCCAAAGATTTGCACGCACCAACGAAAACGCCTCCAACGCCGTCCCAGCGACCAATGAAGTCCCTCCAGTTCGCCGAAGAGGAGTGCGTGCTACTGCTCGCCGCAACGCGCCGGCACAGCCAGCTGACAACACTGTAGAGATTGCCAGACTGCGACAACAAGTCGAGGAACTTCTGCAGCAACAACGCCAACAGGCTCAATCTCAGCCTCAGCCTTCCCCACAGCCGCAGCCACAGCCAATGGCCCCAGCACCCCAACAAGTTGGTCCATATGGGGGATGGCCTATGACGAACTACGCTCCATGTCCAGTACAGCACGTGGAGCCAGTGTATGAAAGGTTCCGCAAGCAGCACGCTCTAAACTTCGAAGGGACTACAGACCCCTTTGAGGCAGAAGAGCGGTTAAGAAATGTGGAGCCAATTCTGGCCCACATGAACCTAAGTAATGCAAACCGCATATCCTGCGTCTCATCTTTGCTCAAGAAAGATGCCAGGATATGGTGGGACTTGGTCCAGCAATCCCATGATGCTGCCACCATGACGTGGACCCAATTTGTGGAGCTGTTCCACAAAAATTACTACAACTCGGCTGTACTCGCTACGAGGGTTGAGGAGTTCACCAATCTGAAGCAGGGTACTTTAACAGAGGCGGAATATGCTCGTCAGTTCGACCGCTTAGCCAAGTTCGCAGCAGAGTTGGTTCCAACCGACTATCTGAGGGTGAACAAGTTTGTTAGAGGACTTCACCCGAAGATCGAGATGGGGGTGAAGCTAGCAAATCCGGGAAACACTACATATGCCGACGTTCTTGAGACGGCAATCGAAGTAGAAAGGCTGCAGGCCAATGTAAGCAAAGAAGAAGCCAGCAAGCCGGAACCTAGACAGCAGAGCCAACCTCGGGCCAGTCGGAACAACAATCAGTCCAGCAACAGTCAGTCCAACAACAACGGTAACGGACAGAAGAGAAGGCATCCCGACAACAAGCAATCGGACAACAATAAAAGGGCACGACCAAATAATGGGGGAAATAGGTCGGGCTACGTGGAATTCCCGCCATGTGCCAAATGTTAGAAGAAGCATCATGGAGAATGTCGCGCCAACACTAAGGAGTGTTTCAATTGTGGTCAAGAAGGGCATCGTAAAAGAGATTGTCCTCAGCAAAATCCAGAAGGGAAGAAGGACGAAAAGATGGTTCCTGCTCGGGTTTTTGCTTTAACCCAAGGAGAGGCGGATGCTAGCAACAAGGTGGTCACAGGTCAGGTTTCTATCCTCGATAACTTATGTCATGTATTATTTGATTCGGGTGCCACTCATTCGTATATTTCGTTAGGAATGATAGAAAAACTAGACAAACCTAGTGAAAGATTTAGAACTAGGTTTGTAACTGAGTTGCCTTCGGGCAAAGTAGTTCTATCATCACGAATAGTACGAGGCGTACCGATCAAGATTAAGGACATAGAACTAGAAGGAGACCTGATAGAGCTAGTGATCAAGGACTTCGACGTAATATTAGGCATGGATTGGCTAGCACGGCATGGCGCAACGATCGACTGCAGACGCAAGAAGGTGATGTTCGAGACTCCTGACGGCCAGAGACGATGCTTTATGGGACAAGCTTCAGGATTGCGCACCCCGTTAGTGTCATCTCTCAAAGCTCAGAGAATGATGGAGAAAGGATGCCAAGCATTTTTAGCCAGCATAACGAACGTGGAAAGGGAGACGCCGCTTAAGGTTGGAGATGTTCGGATTATACAAGATTTTCCAGAAGTTTTCCCCGATGACTTGCCAGGATTACCGCCAAATCGAGAAATAGACTTCACGATAGAATTAGTACTAGACACCGAGCCTATCTCTAAGGCACCATACTGGATGGCACCTACAGAACTCAAGGAGTTAAAGACGCAGCTACAAGAACTCCTAGACTTGGGTTTCATTAGGCCAAGCCATTCACCATGGGGAGCTCCGGTACTATTCGTGAAGAAGAAGGACGGAAGTATGCGCATGTGCATAGACTACCGTGAGCTGAATAAAGTAACAATTAAGAACAAGTACCCGCTACCTCGGATTGACGATTTGTTCGATCAACTCCGAGGCGCGACTGTATTTTCTAAGATCGATCTACGGTCCGGGTATCATCAGCTCAAGGTAAAGGGAGAAGATATCCCTAAGACAGCCTTTAGGACTCGTTATGGACATTATGAGTTCTTGGTTATGTCTTTTGGTCTTACTAACGCGCCAGCCGCATTTATGGACTTAATGAATAGGGTCTTCAAAGACTACTTGGAAAAATTCGTCGTTGTGTTCATCGACGACATTTTAATTTACTCCAAGGATGCAGAAGAGCACGAGGAACACTTGAGGTTGATTTTGACGCGTTTGAAGGAGCATAAACTCTACGCCAAGTTCAAGAAATGCGAATTTTGGCTTTCGCAAGTGGCGTTCCTCGGGCACATCATATCAAAAGACGGAGTTGCAGTGGATCCATCAAAAGTAGAGGCAGTGAAGGATTGGCCTAGACCAAAGAACGCGTCAGAAGTAACAAGATTCTTAGGGCTAGCAGGTTATTATAGAAAGTTTGTAGAGGGCTTTTCTAAGATAGCCACTCCACTCACCAACCTGACCCGGAAGCAACAAAAGTTTATCTGGAATGAGAAGTGTGAGGAAAGCTTTCAGTTGCTTAAAGATAAGCTTTGCTCAACACCAGTACTCAGTGTACCAACGTCCAACGATAAGTTCGTTGTCTACTGCGATGCATCGAAGCAAGGATTGGGATGTGTACTGATGCAAAATGACAAGGTGATAGCCTACGCCTCACGTCAGTTAAAGGAGTATGAACAACGCTATCCAACTCATGATATGGAGTTGGCACCGGTGGTCTTTGCGTTAAAAATCTGGCGCCATTATCTTTACGGAGAACGGTGCGAGATTTATACGGACCACGAGAGTTTAAAATACTTCTTTACGCAGAAGGAGCTCAACATGAGGCAGCGCAGGTGGTTAGAATTAGTCAAGGATTACGACTGCCAAATCCTATACCACCCAGGAAAGGCGAACGTAGTTGCCGATGCGCTTAGTAGGAAAAGCTATGGGAACTTAGCAGCCTTATCCAGAATAGAAAAGTCGCTACAGCGGGAGCTGATCAGTGCCGGAATAGAAGTGGTTATAGGCAACCTGGCTAACTTGTCTATCCAATCCAATCTGCTAGAGGACATACGGAATAGTCCGAGACGTGATGAATCGCTAGCAGCATATATGGAAGCAATCAGAGAAGGCAAGAATACCGAATTCTCAATATCTAGCCAAGGCTTATTGAGATATAAGGATTGGATATGCGTGCCAAGTGATCAAAGTATTAAGAAGACGATCCTAGAAGAAGCGCACAGTACCCCATACTCGGTTCATCTAGGGTCTACCAAGATGACTCATGACATCAAGGCAGTCTATTGGTGGCCAGGGATGAAGAAGGACATAGCGGAGTATGTATCTAAGTGTCTGGTATGCCAGCAAGTGAAGGCGGAGCATCAATGGCCTGCAGGATTATTGCAACCGCTTAGCATACCGGAATGGAAGTGGGACGATATAGCCATGGACTTCGTGACGGGTCTGCCAAAGACGAATAAGCAGCATGATTCCGCTTGGATAGTCATAGATAGACTAACCAAGTCGGCTCATTTTCTTCCTGTTAAGACTTCATATACGGCAGACCAATATGCAGACATCTACATCCAAGAGATTGTACGATTGCATGGAATCCCCAAGACGATAGTGTCAGATAGAGGATCAGTATTTACGTCAAGATTTTGGAGAAGCTTACAGCAAGCTATGGGTACTAAGTTAAGCCTTAGTACAACTTTCCATCCTCAGACAGATGGGCAGTCTGAGCGTACGATTCAGATCTTAGAGGATATGCTACGCGCATGTGTACTTGATTTCGGAGGATCATGGAACAAGTACTTACCACTGATCGAGTTCTCATACAACAACAGCTACCAGTCGACGATCGGAATGGCACCTTATGAGTTGCTATATGGAAGAAGGTGCCGATCACCGTTGCACTGGGACGAGGTAGGAGAAAGGCAGCTTCTAGGGCCCGAAGCTGTTAGACAAGCACAAGAAGCAGTAACGCTTATTAGACAGCGTATGCTTGCTGCTCAAAGTTGTCAGAAAAGCTATACGGATACCAAGCGACGCGATGTGGAGTTCCAAGTTGGAGATCAAGTCTTCCTGAAGATATCTCCTATGAAGGGTGTCAAGCGGTTCGGGAAGAAAGGCAAGCTCAGTCCCCGATTCATAGGTCCTTTTGAGATATTGGACAAAGTGGGACCAGTTGCATATAGACTAGCCCTACCGTCAGCACTAGCCGATAGTCACAACGTCTTCCACATCTCGATGTTACGCAAGTATGTGTCAGACCCATCTCACGTCCTCAAGTACGATACCATAGCGCTCCAGAAAGACTTAAGTTATGAGGAACGACCGATTAGCATCCTAGATAGAGGGATGAAGCAGCTGCGGTCCAAGAGCTTTCCTATAGTCAAAGTCCTATGGAGCAATAGTTCTGAATGTGAGGCAACGTGGGAGTTGGAAGAGGACATGCAGAGCCGGTATCCGGAGTTATTTGGTAAGTAAATTTCGAGGACGAAATTCTTTTTAGTAGGGGAGAATTGTAGAGTCCAAGAACTTTACTTAGCTAATTGTTTAGTAGTATTATAGTATGTATAGTATTATCTTTGTTACTGTGGATTTTTGGTTCAGACCGGGAATTATTTGGACACTCATAGTAGTACTTGTAGATTTTCTAAGTTTAATCTATAGTTTAAGAATATTAAGTATAACCTAAGGTTTGATTAATGTGACTGATATTAAGGATTATATTTATTATATTATAAGGCTTAGACATCAACCAATAGGATTTTAAGCACATGTTATGAATGGTGATTAAGGATTATGTATTTTTTAGGATTAAATTTAATAAGGAGTACAGTTTGAATGTTATAGGGTCAGTCAGCAGCTTTGAATACGTTGAGGGCTTAGTCAAGGCTGTTTACTCCATTCAAACTTAGCTAAAAATTTGTAATTTCGTGTTTAAATATTCAGCATGTGCCAATATATCGCAGCTATAGGGGGCGATATATCGCAGCACGTAGATACGGAAAACACGAATCGATGCACGGTCGCCTCGGGAACAATGGTCCAGGCGATATATTGCCTATAGGGGGCTATATATCTCCTCCTCCAGCATAAATTCAAATACTTTTGAATTCTTTTCCTTTTAGCCATTCAAACTCCTCCATAAGTCCAGCATCTGCTGAACGATTATTCAAATGATTTTCACCTAAAAAGCCATTATTTTTATTCAAGTAAAATCAAGATACTTTCTTTCCCAAACTCTATAAATAGGACCTAGTACCCAGCCATTATTCACCTTTTGCTCTAAGTTCAGAAGCTGCTAGTGTTAAGTGAGTGTGAGAGTATAAACACCTGGTTTGGGAAAAACATAAGCTTAAACATCATAAGCTTATCAAACACTTTGGGAAGTGAGGTTCTATAGTATTTCGGTTGAGGTGTAGATTGGTCTTTCAAGTCTTTGAGGTAACCAAAACTCTAGTTCATTTCTGTATTATGTTATTTTCTTTCTCATAGTCTTCTACTTAATCTCTAACCTTAATCCTCATTTTGGTTAGGGAATCTAAGTTCTTGAGCACATAAGTTTCGGTAAGCATGATTCTCAAATGGTTTAGTCTTCCCATTTTTCCTTTTCATCTCTTTTCTTCTTTCAACTCACTCTTGTTCATTATCGTTATTAGGAGTGTTCCAAAAGTCCCAACTCAGTCCACATATCCCGGTAACTTTGGTAAGGAAAATAGGCTAGAATCAATATGTTATATGCTTATGTTATCTTATGTTTTATGTTGTTAAATGTGTTATGATATGTATGCATGTATGTTTGTAGGCTTGGGCATATGACCCATATGACTAACAAGACCCCAAATGGGTTATGGGCATATGACCTACTTAGCTAGTAGGACCCCACTAATCCCATGGGCATATGCTTGTTTAGTCTATGGGACCCAAAGTAATAATGGCCATTATAATAAGTGTATGTTATATGTATTATGTTAAGTCTTTATGTTTCTTATGAAGTTATGTTTATGACTATGTGTTAGATTTTTCCTTGCTGGGCATTAGGCTCATTCCTTTTTGTTTTATGTGCAGGAAAATAAGCTTTAGAGGCGGTAAGATTCGTGACGCTTAAAGGATGTGTATCGATGGTGAATGGAGTCAAAGGGCCGAGCGTTATTCGATTCGGGGATGTAGTTTCTGTTTTATGTCTTTTTACATGTATTTTCCGCACCATTTATGTAATGTCTTTTATTTTAAATCATGTTTTGTTTTTAAAGACAATGGGATCCCATATCCTTCTTAGTATTCTATTTATTTGTAAGTAACTCTTATTTTTACAAGTTACTCAATAAAATTATGGTATTTTCGTAAAAATGTAAGTTTTATGTATAGTTTCGTTAATGGTCCAAATAGTCTAGATTAGTGGGTCATTACAGGATGATCCCATATGCTAGTGATGTTATTTTGCTACTTTGATTTACTATGTTCTTAATATAATGCATTTGAGTTGATTATATTCTTTCAACCTCATCTTTATTTTTTTATCTTTATTTACTTGTGCTAATAATCTATAGGATTAGTCATGCTCTTTCTATGTGTTTCTAATTAGTAAAAGTAATATTGATACATAATTTTATACTTAATCTTCTATTGCATTATTGCCCTTGGGTATTTTGTCATTTTTAGATTTTTCATAAGATCAACATTGTGCTCCTAAAGCAAAGAACTTTATAACTCAAATGGACTATTGTTAGAAAAGAATATGGACTTTAATGTTAGATTTTCCAAGTAAAGCTTGAGATGTGAACTATTTACTTGTGCAGTTTTGTAAATCAAGTAAAGTAACTAAACAAGCATATTGATGATTCTTGAAACCTTTCTACTTTTCAACTATTGATTACTTCTTATTTTTATTTTCACTAGACTTATCTCATTTTATCATGTCACCAAAAAGACAACAAAAAAATCTCAAATCTATTTTCATTTCCATTTTCATCTCTATTTATTTCATTTTACTAACTTTTTGTGTTAGTTTTCTACTAATCTTTTGGTTTTAGGTTATCTCCCTATGGATTGGTCGCCCGACTTTTACTACAACTACCGCTTAGTGGTTGTCACAATTTGAGTATTAAACAGAAGTTTTTCATCAGTTGGGCACTGACGCTAACTCTCCCTCTATTACCGTAAGTTCCCCACTGACGAAAACATTGTTACTTAGCTGCATCAGTGTTGTAACTGACGCAAATATCATAATTGTTAAATCTCAATCAATAACGTTAGTCAATTGCGTTTGACTGATACAAAACAATTATTTCCAGAAAAAATGTGCAGACCCCTTGTCTGATTGGTCTTTATGAAAAAATCGAAGCTATGAGTTCATATAAATATTAATATTAATTTTGATAAGCTCGTTCAAGTTCATTGAACTACATAGTCTATCTCCTTGTGTCATTAATTTAAAATGCATGATCCTTTCACCAAATTCACTCATCATTTTTTAAGTACCTCTCTCTATAAAAAATATATATATACTTTTAAAGTAGGGTCTATCGCTTCACTACTACAAAAAGGGTTTTTCAGGACTAGCATTGCGAGTCCTAAAAGAGTTTTTAGGACTCGCGGAGCGCGAGTCCTCTATTTGAGAGCCTTAAAAACTAAGGGTTTTAGGACTCGCAACGCGATTCCTAAAAGAATGTGAGTCCTAAAAAATCAGGTTGAATGTCTTTAAGTAATTTTTTAGGACTCACAGTCCTGAAAAATCGAGTTGAGTGCCTTTAAGTAAGATTTTAGGACTCATGTTGTGAGTCCTAAAAGAATGATTTTAGGACTCACAACGCGAGTCCAAAAAGATCCCTTTGAGTGTCTTTAAATTAAGATTTTAGGACTCACTTTGCATGCCCTGAAAAGTATATTTTTTTTTTTAAAAAAATGCAGCTACAATTTTCATTTTGATTTTAAAAAAATATATCCATTTGAGTGTCAAAAATGTATTAAGAGAAATTTGAAAAGAAAATACTAAAAAATGGCAAAAAAAATTTTGCGAAAGAAATTTAAATTTCTCAACATGTATTGTAATAAGCTAGCTATAACATCATTCATTTTGCTATAACCAATTGTAAAAATGACATCGCCCATTCTTCTCGAACTTCGTCAATTTCTTGAGTAGTATATGGTTTGTCAGAGGTGAACTGAAAAAACAAAGAAACAAAACTTTAATTAGAATTATATTAGTGGTAATAAATTATGTATAGTTGTATATTGTTTGTTACCTGTTTCGACAAGAAAGGTTAGGTTTGATATGAGGGGCATTGAGTACATTCTTCATCATCTTCATAGCGTAATATCGACAGTCGATATTGTTTGGTTGTTTACGACACTATATAAAGATTGGTAATACATGTACAATTCTTAGTATTAAATAACTTAAACATCTTTACAATGCATAAACTCATATACAAATAGAAACATACCGTAGGTTGGAAATACATTACTCCCGATGGGAGTTTGTTGATCTTTTGACGTGCTTTCATTCTTTCCGTGAAATACATCTCAAATGCATCATGGATGGTCTCCTTGATGGCTTTCGTGTTATCTAATGGTGTATTGAGAGGATCCAGAAAACAACAATAATGCCAATTGGGATATAATAAAAATAATATCCAATGCTCCATGTTTAAAGTACAAGTATTAAAAAGTTTTTAACTTTAGATTCTATTTTTTGTACCAATGAAAAGTATATTAATTAAACTTAACCATGGTTATAAGGCATAACTATCCAATCATACTTTTTAGATGTGCAATATAACATCCTATCACATAAAGCTTGAGCACAACTATTTGCACGAGTCACGGAAGTAGAAACCTTATTCAGATTCATAAACAACAACAATCCTCTCTTTTCCTCGTCTAATAATAGTGTCTGGTACAAAATCCTACCAACAAATATCATTAATTAAAAAGAAAACTAAATATTTGATGAAAGAAAATCCTTGCAATAAAAATTCTTAACTTCATATAGAGCATACCTCATGTAGAAGACAATGCATGATTGTCCAATCATTTCCTTTCTACAAAATTCAAGAATTTCATCCCGAAACAGAGCAAAGTATTCACAAGCATGGCCAAGCACATCAAAGTCAATGGACACTTCAACGGCATAATCATGTTTAGGCCAATCATTGACGATTTCATATACTTGTCTCAACTTAGGCAACAATGGAGATGGTTGTTGCACCTCTTGTGACAATGACGCCTTAGGCGCTCGTTTTGGAACTAGTTTTTGAGTTTGTGGTGCTAGTTTTTTCCCATCTTGCTTTCCCGTTTTTTTCACGACCTCCTAATAAACCCATAACAAATAATTAATAATGGAATAAGTAAATAAAAATTTAAAAGTCTTAAAAAAAATTACCTGTGTCGCTCCATTGAAGATGACTAGCGACTTGGGCCAACGTATCAAAGTCCCAATAGCTTGTTTGACTGTATAAATCTCACTGTTAAGGATCGGGTTAACAAGTAGAGCATCACGTTGGTCAGCAAACTCAATTGCACCACGGTAGTTTTCTCCTATGTTTTCTCCATGGATGTATGTGCTACTAGTAACTAAAATGTATCCCCTACCAACAATGTTGGTGATAGAGCCTAATGCAAATTTGCATTCAATCATTTTATCCTGCACATATTTAGATATGTATAAATATGTTATACAAGTTCAAAAATTTAGATTTTAAAAAGATAAAGTTATACCTGATTTGAACCAGGAGTGGGGATAAACACAGGTGCCTCTTCTGGTTGTGGGGGCGGTGGTGCTAGAGGTTGATGCTACGATTTTGGTGATGTCTAATGAGATGGTGTCGCCTAATCTATGGGTGATCCATAGTTTGGCACTGATGCATGAGAAGATCCTCCAAAGTTACTATGTTGTCATTTCATCTGTTCCGTAAATTGTCGCATCATTTCCTGCTGTTGTGTCATTATTTCTTCTTGTTGACGATATTTTTCTTCCATCATTGCAAATCTAGCATCAACTGAGGAAGCCTTAAATTCTTTTTCCTTTTTCTTACTGGATAATGGGTTTTTCCAGAATTGGCTAGGCGTAAGACCGAGCCCAATACCCCTCACTGGCCCTCTACTCTCAGGGGTGCCTAATGCCATAGTAAGCACATCCCTAGACCCATCAGGTTCAAATTTTCTATCACTCATGAGCTTAGTATAGTGCTCCTGCAAACAAAATATAAAAATATAGTTATTCTCATTAAAACTAAGTAATCCAATCATATAAAAGTAGTACACTTACTATGTTGCGAGCTACACTTGTTGCCTCGGTACCAACCGGCTCACCCTTTTTGTTAGAATGTCCCACCAACCACAACTGTGACTTGTCGATTTCAGACACCTCAAGTCCAAAATTTTTTTGTTGCAGCCTTTCCAGTGCCAACAAATACCCACCTCGTTACATATGATGGTCGTGTTTATTTTTTTTTGACGATCTTAATGTATTTTTCTTTTTCTTCTTCCAATCATCAGTCATGCGCGTAACACAGAACTCGTCCCATTCTGTTTTAGTGATCAACTGTGAGTAACCTCTTGACATTTTGAACGTCTTGATGATTGGATTTGCATCAAGCACATCATAGATGCATACCTTAGTAAGATAGGATTTGAATGATCTCCATCGTTTTGCTGCCCTTGACATAATTTTTCTTTTTGCATTATAGTCTATGTCAAATGTAGCCTACAATTGAATACAATGCATATCGTTAGTCTATATTAAAAATACAAACAACATATATTATCATGATAGAGAAAATACCTTAATGATATCCCAAAACTTTTCTTTGTCTGATTTTGGGACTTTATCCTAGCTCGCTTGTGTGATTGAAGCACACCTCTTTATAGTTGAGCCGATCATTGATCCTAATTTTGATCTCGTTGTATCGATCACTTGTCCATATTCATTGAACTTGATCGGTACCTTAACACCTTCACTTTGCATCTTCGCTATGTCGGGCATGGTACATAGTCCTCTAACAGATCTCACATGCACTATATCATTATCATCATTCTCCTCCTGACCAACATCATTTTCAAGTCCAGGAAGTGGACAATCATCATCAAGTCCAGGTAATGGACAATCATCATCAAAACCTCTTGGATCAGCCATGGAAATGTCTGAAAAGGAAACGATTATAGACAATGTTAATAGACAATCGTCAACATAATAGTAAAATTAAATATAAAATGTAGAAATCCAACCTTTAGAAGAAAAAAAAACAAGTCAACATTTATCACAATATATGATCAACCCATACACCATCACCATCAAAACGCAAACAAATATCATTGTCATCTACATCATCATCAATAGGGTATTCGGTAAGCTGTGGTTCGGGAATTATGATAGGGTTTTGAAGGAGTGGTAAGTCATGTGCATCATTCTCTTCGTCTCTCCAATCTATCGGTTGAGTAGGAACCACGATTGACCATTGCTTGTCTGATGGATCATTCACATAAAAAACTAGTTTGGCTTGTGTTACCATTATGAAACGATCATTTTTGTGCGCAATTCGATTAAAGTCAACTAACGTAAAACCTAAATCATCAACCTTCACCCCTTATTCATTTTTCACCCAATCACATAAGAAGACTGGCACTCTAGTTGTAATATAATCTAATTCCAAAATTTATTGGATTACTCCATAAAATGTCATATCACACTCTACAAGATTTTTGTCCTTTGAACTAGAGATTTGCAAAGTTTTTGCTACAATAAAAACTCCACTATTCTGTGTGGTTCTTACATTATCTCATTCTAAAGTATTGAATTGAGTACCATTGATGATGTATGATGGGTACTTAAACACATTCAGAGAAGGACCACGAGAAATCCACTTAACTATGTCCGACACATGACTCGATGTGTGGGTCACTTCAATTGCAACCTTTGTTGAAAATTAAAAATGAAATAATAATTAATAACATGTCATGCAATCAAAACAAAAGATATAAAATTATTTACTCAAATCAATACCTTGTTCTCTAACAAAGTACTAAACGTACAATAGTGTTCATCTTGGATCCAATTTTTCTTCTTTGACTTAGATGGATATTTTTTTCGAATCCAAAGAAAATGATTCCTTCATAAATGTATACAAAATTAGTATGAATCAATACAAATATCACAACAATGTTTTATCATATCATATTGTCTAAGATAACTTACTCGGTGTAAGGTTGAATATCATCAATGTTTTGCAATACAAGATAGTGTGCTTCAGGTCTTTCATCTTGAGTTATTGAGCATACAACACCACATTTTCCACCATAAGCACCATTACTTTTATTCAATGTAGATTGACCACCCACGCTTGTCACACCATGCAAGTATTCTGAACAAAATTCAATGGCTTCTTATGCAATATAGCATTCAACAATACATCATTCGGGTCTACTTCTATTTCTAACATAACTCTTAAGAATCTTCATGTATTGCTCAAAGGGATACATCCATCTTAAATAAAGAGGTCTGCATAGTTTAATCTCTCTAACCAAATTGACTGTAAGATGCACCATTATGTCAAAAAAAACAGGGCGGGAAGAATCGCTCTAAGTAACACAGGATTATAGCAATCTCCACTTGTAAATTGTCCAACGTTGAAACATCAATCGTCTTACAACATAAATACTTGAAAAACAAACACATCTGTGTGATTATATCTCAAACCTTTCTAGGTAGCACACCACGAAATAGCCACAGGAAGAATGTGTTGGAATAGGACATGACAATCATGAGATTACATGCCGACCAAATTCAAATTCTTCATATCCACCAATGTTCTTATGTTTGAAGAATACCCTTCTGGAACTTTAATATTGTATAAACAACCGCAAAGTTCTTTTTTCTCATCCTTAGTGAGTGTGTAACAAGCTGCCGGTAAAAATGTTATGTTAGGGCCAACTTTTGTATGTAGCTTTTTTCGCAAGCCACTGCAGCCAAGTCTTTCTAAGCTCTAATACTGTCCTTACTTTTACTAGGAATATTTAACAAAGTTCCTATTAGACTATCACACACATTTTTCTCAATGTGCATAACATCTAAATTATGTCGCAAAAGTAATTTTTCCCAATATTCAAGCTCAAAGAAAATTGATTTTTTCTTCCAAGGACTTGTAGACTCATCTGCACTAGTCAAACTAACTTCAATCTTATCCTTGCCGACACTCTTTCCACTACCCTTCTTCTTCTTCATTGCACAAACAATAGGTTTTCCTACCTTAAACTGAATTACAGATACTTTATTAAGTACTTGATTCCCAGTCAAAGGTACTGGAGCCAAACCAAACTCTTGTTCACCATTGAATGCATTTTTCCAAGTTCTAAAATAATGTCTTCGAGGGAAGAATTTTCTATGTCCCATATAGCACACATTGCGGGAATGTTTCAAATATTGAGAGAAAGTCTTCTCCTCAAAAATAGGACAAGCTTTGTATCGTTTTACACTGTAACCAGATAAATTTCCATAAGCGGGGAAGTCGTTGATTGTCCATAACAACACCGCTCGAAGGGTAAACTCTTCTTTTCGGTATGCATCATAAGCCCTAACTCTTTCATTCCATAAATTTTTCAAGTCATCAATTAGGGGAGCTAAGTAGACGTCAATATAGTTATCAGGTTGTTTAGGTCTTGATATCAGCAAGGTCAGTAAGGTAAACTTCCTTTTCATACAAAGCCATGGCGGTAAATTATATATGACTAGCATAACAGGCCAGCAACCATACTTACTGCTGGGAGAAGTATGAGGATTAATTCCATCCGTAGAAAGAGCTATGAGAAAATTTCTAGGTTCATTTTCAAATGAAGGCCATTCAAATTCCATTGTCTTCCACGCTGGTGAGTCAGTAGGATGTCTATGTCTACCGTCCTTTATTCTCTCATTTGCATGCTGGTACTCCTTCCTTAATTCTTCCTTAACTTCCTCTTAATTATTTTGCCATCTGGACACACCACAAGTAGGAGACAAATTCGCATCTACAAGGCTATTCCGATATAATACGCAATTATTAGGACAAGCATGTATTTTTTCATATTGCAAGCCTAATGAGCACATAGTTTTCTTAGCCTCGTAAAATAATACGGGCATCTCGTTTTCTTCAGGCAGTAAATCTTTCAAAAAAAAATAATAATTCTATGAAACTCTTATCACTCCATCCATTTTTGGCTTTCATATTGTACAATCTAAGAAGGACTGACAACTTTGTAAATTTAGTGCAACCAGAGTAAATCGGTTATTCAGCGTCATTAAGAAGATTTTTTAACTTAACGGGATCTACTTCTAATTCATAATATGCATCGTCAATCATTTCATCTAAATTATCCTCAGGATCCAATTTCCTATAATTATGAACTTCATTCATCATAGGAGGGTCCAGAGTAACATGAAGCTCTTCACCATGCCAATACCATATTTTATAACTTTTGTCTATCTCGTGGAAATATATGTGCTCTTTTATCATTGTGGCAGTCATCTTTTTCATATTTCCACACTTACTACAAGGACAAAAAATATAGTTTGGATCTTTGGCATGATCCAAACTAAATTTAAGAAACTCATCTACCCCTTTTATATATTCTACTGACAACCTATCAGGTGACATCCATTCTTTTTCCATATTGCGCCTATTTGTTTTAATAAAAAATTAAAATTAAGAAAATAAAATAAAATAACATAAAAAACAAAACTAAGTACAAGAAAATCTATAGAAAATCGGACATCATATCCCCTAATTTACTAGCCTAGCCATCTGTGACAATCAACACCAACATGTCAAACAAATCAAAAAACACACAGATTTTCATCCATATATCATCGCAGCACACAAAATTCTCATAACCTACTTCACTAAGACATGCAAGTTCTCAATCTTCTGTTATCACCGCAGCACACAGAATTCCCATAACCTACTTCAATACAGATGAATATCTAAGATATTCAAACTCCACTAAAGTAATATAGTTATCATTAAAAAATTGTAAAATATTGAAATTTTTCAAAACTAAATCAAATGCAACATACCTCTTGCAATTAACTACCAATCCAATGCTTTAAGACCAATCAAAATATTAACCTATTCATTTTAATCAACATTATAAAAAAAAAGGTCAAATGTTGACATGCTCTTTTAAAAAGGTTAAAATCAACACAACAAATATATACATACATACTCGTATATTCTTTTACAAGTCACACTTATATCAACAGCTATTATTTGTCTAATGAATACCTTAAGGGCTTTTTTTATTTAGACATATTTTCTATGTGTGTGTGTGTCTAATTATATTATATATTCAAGGCATGCAAAAATTTTCTCTTATGTTAATAATAATGGTTTGTGTTTATATGCTTTGTTTTCAACGATACTAGATACTTGTCATTTCTTCATCATTATTTTCTATGTGTGTGTGTGTCTAATTATATTATATATGAATAAATGTAAGCCACAAGTTACATTAGCTTCATCATTAAACCACTTAAACTAAACAAAGCAAACACTTAAAGAAATTTCCTTGATGTGATCAAATATAGATACTTGATCTCTCTTATCTTGGTATATATACTAATAATGAATGATCTAATAATATTACCTAATCAAATCCAAAACCAATTTTTTTTATTATGTTTTTACAATGCAATGCATGAAATCATCCAAATTTTGGGATAAATTGGATCCAAATCACAATGAGTGATTTGGATTTTAATATCCAATCAATCACATGTGGAAGGAATAGATATGAAGTACAAGTACAATACATAAAAACATTATTATTATTTTTAGATTTACATAACCATGTGTGTGGTTGGAACTTGGAATCTCATCTTTGTCAATGGCTACTCCTATTACTACCAAATATAAAGGAACTCACATGACATGACTTTGTCACTGTTGGTTTTTCAAATAATAATAAAAAATTAAATTAAATTAAAATTTTAATTGTTATTATTATTATTATTATTGGTAGGGGCTCCTTTTGAAGCCCTTACCATAAAAATTTCCAATAAGATTAAAGTTAAATCATCATAATTTTAGTCGGAAAATATGAGATTTCAAGTAATTATACATTTATATATAAATATATATATTTTGAATTTTTGGGAATTTGTAAAAGAGATGGGGACATGAGAGTGGTCTACAATTGTACCATCAAAAGGACCCTTATATTGATTTTGATTGAGTGTTGCTTGGCACACGTGCTATGGAGTTGGGAAACTATATTTATATACACACATCAAAATAAACTTTTTTAACTTATGATGAAATATTTAATAATGATAGGATAAGGCCCCATAATATATCATCAAATTCAAACCAAGATTTGTCATTTCTTGCCTATATAAATCTACTCAAATCCACCTTTCCAAGAAATAAGAATAATAATATCAATTGTATTATGAACAATTCCCATTCATTTATTATCAAATTTCCTTTTACTTTATTAAAAAAAATAGTAGGGTTGTTCTTTGAATTTATCATAATTAGCAAGTAAAAAATTAATTATCCGGATCTTGGTTTATCATATAAACCAACACTGGTGGGTGAAGAAAGGTATTGGATTCTTTACGCGCTGCATAGCTACTTTTTTTTTCTTTAATTGTTAAGTTTCATTATTCTTGATTGACTTGAGACGCTAGAGGTAGAGCTAGCTTCCACTAACAGGGTCGGCAAACATCATCACCCTGCCATTTCATATTTGGGCAAAAGGGCTCTGTATATTATTGGTTCATAAATAAATTTTGGTGTAAAATGGTTAATGAACTTTAGCAAAATAAAATAGACCACAATCACCAAAGTAAGCTTTGTTAAAGGTTCACAATAGGTGGCAGAACAAACATAGTTGAAGGATCTTTCTAAGATTAATTTTTAGAATGTTATATTATATGTATGATTCTAAAATCTCACGGACATGGTTTATTCAGCAACCTGTTTTACTCTTTTGGGAGAGAAAAGATGAGGATTTTGATTCAAATTCTAGAAAGACCTATCCTGCACTTATAATCTCGAAAGCACAAATCTGTGATCACATAGTTACTCTAAATCGGCTCTTTTGAGGCTCAGATTAAGCAAATTTTGTGATTATTATCAAAATTTAAATTCAACTTAATTATTAATTAGACGGTCAAATGTTAAATATCCGGATCACAAATTTATCATTGTGGCAGTCACCTTTTTTATATTTCCACACAAAACTAAGTACAAAAAAATCTATAAAAATTCGGACAGCATATCCCCTAATTTACTAGCCTAGCCATCTGTCATAATCAACACCAACATGTCAAACAAATCAAACAACACACAGGTTTTCATCCATATATCACCGCAACACACAAAATTATCAGAACCTACTTCACTAAGACATGCAAGTTCTCAATCTTCTGTTAACGCCGCAGCACACAAAATTCCCGAAACCTACTTCACTACGGATGAATATCTAAGATATTCAAACTCTACTAAAGTAATACAGTTATCATTCAAAAAATTTAAATATTGAATTTTTTTAAAACTAAATCAAATACAACATACCTCTTGCAATTAGCTACCAATCCAATATTAAGAATTTGTCAGCGTAAGTATATAATAAAGGTCAACCACAGACTATTAAACCACGAATCGGTAGACCAATCTAGCTCATTTAAAGTGTTTAAACTTTTGGAAGCTCTTTTAAGTTACCTAAAGTATCAATAAAATAACAAATAGTTTTTTTTTCAAACACCCACCCACCCGTGTACTTAGAGTGGTTTTTGACAAATTCTAAAAGTTAAATGAACTTAAAGGGTGAGTATAATTAAGTTTCTAGACTTAATTAAAATACTTCTTATCTACGGTAATTGGTCTTGATCATATACTAATACGACGTCGTTATCCTTAATGTTATTATTAGGGTGACCCATCCATTTGTTTCTTACCTAATATCTATGACTAAATGAGAATATGAAAAACTTTTATCTTTCAGATCTTAACTATTACCTTTCGAATCGTAACATAGATACAATCTTAGTTTAAGTATTACAAGTCATAAGTTGGTTAAAGCCCCACTCTTATTATCAAATAATTCATTTTCTTAAAAATAAAATAAAATTAAGAGTATTCCATTATTATTATGTATTTGATTTAAAGCCACGATTCTTAGCGTGTGTGCAAAGAGATAATAATGAAAAATGTGTAACTCTTTTTAAATGAAGTGTGTTTTTTATTTTTAGTGTTTTAAACATTCTAGTTCCCCTAACAAAAAACATTCTAGTCTTACGCGTTGAATCACGATCAAAATGTAAATGTACACATATGTTAGGGAACTTTTAATCAAGAAATAGTCTAATTAATACATTCTGAAGCTTTTATTCTTTCATATAATTTAAAACTCATAATGTAAAATATATGATAAAATTAATTTAATTTAGAAACATTTTAATTGTATACAAATGATAAAGTTTATATATATAGTTTTTTTTTTTAAAAAAAAAGATAACCTATAAATTTTAAATGAAGAAATATTAGGAAACACTCATTTATTTCAGTTGTAATTAGAAAATTGTACATGGGTATTGGTATTTATTTTTTTAATCATATTTTAAGTTTTTAAATCAAAAGTATATTTATTTGTATATTAAAACTTGAAATTATATTATTACCCTATATTATAATCTGAAATTATTACCCTATATTAAAATTTGAAATTATAATATATATATATAAATAGCTACATATATATTTATATAAGCAAAGATATTAAAAAAAAATAAAAACAAAATAACCTGCTGGAACCGTGAACCAGCAACCAACAGAGACACACGTCGAGAAGCACGCCACCGCCGAGAGTGCTGGAGCCGAGAACCAACGCCGGAGAAGATTTTCTTGTCACCGTTCCTGTCAACGATGCCGAGAATGCTGGAGCCGAGAACCCACGCTTGCTGGAGGTGTTCACCACTGTCACCGTCACCGTTCACCCAGCAACCGCCGTTCACCACCCAACAGCCCTAAATCGTGTGATTGAATAAATCCCCAAATGTGCTGATGAGTTTTCTATCTTGTGTATTTTAACCCTATAATTTCGATAAAAAAAGATGATATTTTTTTATGCTCTTTTACTTAAAAATTTTAAGGACTTGCTTTGGGAGTCCTTAAAATTGTTAAGTAAAACACTTATTTTTTAGCCCATATTTTTTTAGGACTCGCATATTCTTTTAGGACACTCATTGTGAGTCATAAATTGTGTTTTTCAGAACTCTCAATGAGTGTCCTAAAAGCTCCATAAACATTTTTAAGGACTTGCATTGAGGTGCGTGTCCTAAAATAGTGTCCTGTAAAGGGTATTTAGTAGTAGTGCTTTTGCCTCTACCAGTAGGGGCATTTCTATTTTCAACACTTGGAGAAATTATAATTAAAAAAAATTTTATATGATAGTGTACATGATAGTTATAGTAGACATTCCACAATTTTTTTTTAAATTTGAATGATTTACAGTACCGAAATTAAGGTAAAAACAATCTAGTTTGCACGTGTATAAAAAAACTAAGCACGCATGCAACAGACCGCTTGAACCCTACTTCCGGCATCATAAATTATTTCAAAATTCTTGAAAACTAGTAGATATCTGCTATAACTGTAATTTACACCATCATATAAAAAATATTTGCCCACCTACCTAAGAAAATGTTGCCCACCTACCTAAGAATTTCCCTATAAATTTGAATACATACACATTACTACCCCTGATGAATTATAGGGGGCAAGTGAAAAGGAGAGAGATGGGCTGTGTCACTATACAGTATTTGGCATTCAATACACGCTGTGAGTCCTAGCCTCTAGGATGAAGAAGAAAATGTTCTAGCCTCTAGGAACGCATGCTTCTCTAAAGTATATTACCAAACACTTAGTGTGCATGAGAGAGAAAACCACATTTTAATAAGGGTTTAGGGTTATGCCAACTCCACTCGCATGACACAATTTTCTATTCCCGATTAGAGTGATAAAAACGACAATAAATTAAGGAAATGACAAAAATAGGAAAATTAACTACAAAAAATATAAAACGACAAATAACGTTAGAACCGACAATAACATAAATAAAAAAAAGTGAAGCTTGAAAATAACTTTGCAAACGAGAATAATTATAAAAGACGACAATGATGGAACTACAATACATATACAACGAGGATCATTTTTTAAACGACAATAAGAAGAGTTTGAAATGATACTGGCTCTAAATACAAAATACAAAATGAGGTTTTTTCATCCATTATGTAAAATTGTAAATCGATGGGGTTATAATCCAAGTTTGAATTCATTAATAATATCTTCCTTAGTCGAATTTTGTAACATCCCAAAAATACCTAATAAGGCTTAGGGTCTTGATTAGGGGGCCAGGATGGAAATATATGGAATCATGTGCTTATTTGTTGCATTTAATTGTAATTCTGTGGAATATATGATTATATAGTTAGTTGAGCATGTTTAGACATATTAAAATATGCATGTCGGTCTGCTTCTTATTAGAAGGGAAATTTTGATAATTTGGCCCATTGCCGGCATAATTGTATATTTATGTGATATATGTGTGAGACCACATTATTATGTGGGTTTGTTTGAGTTACTCGGCATGAGGTGATCCTAGGGGCAAGTTAGTAGGAAAGTCACAACGAGACCCAATACCCGACTCGGGACAAGTCGATGGGTATTTTGGGTATTAGACATTTAATTAGGTTATCGGGATATGGAAATGAATAATTTGAGATATATTTGAAGTTAGTAAGTTTAAGAGGGAATATTGGGAGAATTTGACTATTTTTCCCTCGGGGATGTTTTTGGTACCCCGAGCCTCAAGATTAGCTTAAGTCATTTATGTTTAAGGAAACATAAGACAAAAACGCAAAAAGAAACACTCAGAAGCTCACTAACCGACCTTCACTCTCTCTCTTTCTCTCTAAGTTGCTTCAACTAGTCTTAGGGAAAATTAACAGGATTTTGGGCTAGAAACACAAGAATTGAAGTCTTGGGATTGGGAATTGGATAGCTTGTGGCTAGAGGAACTTCACTCACAGCTAAGGTAACCACTTAAACATTTTGTTATAGTTAAATTTCTGTGAAATCCATGGCTGTTTTGAGATGTTTTGAACATTTTAGCTCAAGAATTGAAAGTGATGTTTTGATGAGGATTAAGACTGGATTTCTGATGTATTTTTTTGCTAAGAAGGTGTTTGAACTATTGTGGTAATTGAATTATTGTTTAGGGATGAATTTGGGTTAGTTTGGATTAAATTTGGCTGCTAAAAATGGAAGATATTCTGGGTCCGAGGGGCCAAGTCACGACCTTGTTCTTGAGGAGCCGCAACTCAACTTGAACCCAGGGCCTTAGTAGGCCTCTATCTGGGAGGCGCGTCGTGAATCTATAGGGAAAGTCGCGGCCCGCGCCTCTTGACAAAGGGGAGGAGGATTGCTATAAGAGGGGCGCGCCACGACCCTCAAGGCCAGGTCGCGAACTGCCTGGGCTTTTTGGCCTTGGGAAATTTTTTTAAATGGGAACTTTTTCCTTAGGGCTTGGGGTTGATACAACTACCTGGTTTAGTGGAACTCGAGGCCCCGAAGGCTAGGACTCAGTCTGGAAGCCTTTATTTGATCGTTGTTGATGGAATTCTATTTTATGGTTATGACTAGGTTACCGCTAGGGGCTCAGAACCGGGATCGTGCTTGAGGGTCGTTCTTATTTACGCTTACTCGGACCTGAGGTAAGAAAATTGCACCCAATACGTGTTATATGTTATTAGGGCTTTCACTGACTGTTATCAATTATCTTGACTAGTGCTTGGTCCCAAGGACATTTATATTTAAGATTTTGCTTCACATGTTGGTTGATATCTGCTTAAGTGCTTTATGACTATTGTGTGAATTTCATGTTAGGGCATGAGGTCCATTTGATAAGTATGATTAGTATTTTAAAAACGGTTATTCGATGGTGTTATGTGATTAACATGCATGCGTGCTTATTTGTTGGGATATGCCTATCCATATCTGTTTCTGTATTATGGCATGTATTCCTAGATCAGGGCATGACTCATTAGTCAACGACGGCAATAGCGCGTTGCGTGCTTGCCGAAAGGCTTTGGCTTGAACCAACAATGTATTATTACATTGGCTAACCCTATGGTCGATGAAACATTAAAGTGTCATGTACGCTGGACTCGCTCTACGGCTAGTTACTCAAGGCTAAGGGCAGAGGCCCCAGGTGACTCCATGGTCATGTTGCTTGGGCATAGGGCCCTGGATTGACTCTATGGTCAATTGTTTAGGGTACCAGCCCCAAATTGGTCTAATGGACACTTGTTTGTAACTAAATGAGGATATGTGTAGGTTATTACTACTAGACGTGCAAGATAAGTATCTGGATGTTTATATTATCTGTGTATGCACATGTGGAGTTTTCTTGCTGAGCTTTGGCTCAGGGTCCTTTGTGGTGCATGTAAGGGAAAAGGAAAGCTTGACCAGCCATGACGTGGAGAGCTTCAATGGCGGCGTGTACATATGCGGCTGCTCGACCACTACGGCCAGGGATATCTCAGAGGAATTAGGGTTATACCCTTATTTTTGCCGCTTAGGTTGGCTGAAAGTAATTTTGATGAATATTCACCTTTTTAAAACTTGGTTGTAATATTTTAGGATCCTATGTTTGTATGAAACTTTTTATATAAAAGTCAACGGTTCATTTAACCAAATATTTTAACCCTAACCCTTGACATTAACATTAGTTACACATTTTAAACCAAATGACTTGGTTAGCAAGTCTGACACAATTTAAAATACAAAGTGTAACGGTCTTGGATTAAGAGGACGTTACAAGTTGGTATCAGAGCTGCTGAGGTTTAAGGGTTCCTGAAGACTAGTCGGGTATGTACACTCACCACTGAAGGCTATCTCGACTCAGGGTTTGGTAACTATTTTGTGTTTATATGTTTAAATGCTTAAACATGATATGAATGCCTTATCTGCATGCCTGTTTAGGAAGAATGAGATAATTTGATAGGGCTTGGTCCGTGACTCTTGTATGAATGATAAAGAACGTACTTATTAGCATCGTTACAGCTTATGAATGTAAGGGACCCGCTTATGAGCGTTATTAGTTGTATGTAGGCCAGGAAATGCTTATTAGCACTGTTAACACTGGCTAGGAATGAAAGAACGTGCTTATTAGCTATGCTATACTTATGAAAATGCATGGATATGTTTATGTGCATTGTTAATTGCTAATGGATATTAGGAAGTGCTTAATAGCACTATGAATGAATATATTGCGTGATGGCATGCTTATTAGCATTACACTTGTTTGTTATTTATTGATCTTGGACCATCAGGTGGGAAGAGGTATAGTTATTACTTACCTAATGACTGAGTTGATCTCTATAGGGTGGATTGGGTAACAGTATGAATCCTCGAAGGTTAGAGAGATTGGCTAGCCAAGAGTTACAGGCCAGTGAAGGGAATGACTAGGGCCAGGCCCTACCGCCAGCTCCAGAAAACTGGCAACAAGTGCTTGTTGACACGCAAGCCAGGTTAGGGAGGCAGGAAGAAGAGATACACCTCTTGAGACAACAACAGGTTCCAGTAGGAACCTGCAGCCTGCGACACTAGCAGTGGTACAGTGAGAGGTACTAGTTGTTGTACAGCCCCAGAAAGGGGGAGATAGGTGGGAACCCCTGTACGAGAGGCTCAGGAAGTAGCACCCTGCAGCTTTTTAGGGCGGTTTAGATCCACTGAAGGATGAGCAGTGGATGACCATGATAACCATTATCCTGGATTTTATAAGGGTAGGTGGTAATGAGAGAGTGGCTTGCGCCACTTATATGTTTCGGGAGGATGCCCGGATATGGTGGGATGTGGTATCCCAGACAAGAGTAGTTACCACCATGGAATGGGAAGAGTTCAGAACTCTGTTCAATGAGAAGTACTGCAATGATGCAGTTAAAGCTACGAAGGCTGAAGAGTTCAGCAGATTACTTTAGGGTAACATGACAATGACTGATTATGCCCTGAAGTTCGACAGGTTGGCAAAGTTTGTCGGGGATCTGGTGCCGACCGATGAAACCAGAAGAGACAGATTTCTTTAGGGGCTACAACTTATGATAGCCTTGGATGTTCGTATTTCTACTGTGCCAGAAGTGACTACCTATGCACAGGCTGTGGAGAAGGCGCTTATAGCTGAGAGTGCAGGGAACAAGATCTGGCGTGACAATGCAACCAGAAGGGATTCTAGGAGATCGGGACCTCCATTTCCAGGTTTTGATAGGGGCAGAGGCCCCAGTGATCAAAAGAGGAAGATCTTGGACACAGTTTCAACTCCAAGGCCAGATAAGAGGTCACGGGGCATACAGATGGGCCACTAAAGTGGCGGTGAGACATGGAGGGCATTCTCAGAGTGTGCTAGGTGTAGGAGGCGCCACATTGGGGAGTGTCGGACAAAGGCCAGTTTTGTTTGTGGTAGTACGGGGTTGTAGATTCCAAGAACTTTACTTAGCTAGTTAGATAGTAGTAGCAATAGTAATAATTGTAGTATTTTTATAACGGTGGATTTTGGTTCAGGCCGGGATTTAATTGGACACTCGTAGTAACACTTGTAGATTTTCTAAGTTTAACCTATAGTTTAAGAATATTAATTTTAACCTACGGTTTTATTAATATGACTGATATTGATGGTGATATTTATTATATTATAAGGTTTAGATAGACCCAATAAGAAAGTAACACTTGTCATGTGTATGTTTAATGATAATTAAGTATTTTTGAGGAATAAGTTTACTAAGATAAATATTTGAATATCCTAGGGTGTGTCAGCAACTTTGAAATCGTTAGAGGACTTAGTCAAGGCTGTTTACTTAATTCAAATTAGGCTGAAAATGTGCAATTTCGTGTTTAAATATTCAGCGTATGCCGATATATTGCAGCTATAGGGGGCAATATATCGCAATACGGGGATACGGAAAACACGTAACTTCGCACGATCACCTCGACGAGCCTCAGGCATACTGGCCCAGGCGATATATCGCCTACTAGGGGCGATATATCAGCTCCTTTTATATATTTTTGAATGTTTTTTAAAACGTTCTCATTTTAATCTTTAACCTCTTGATAAGTCCAGCATCTTTCTGACTGAGTCTTCAGCCTCTGCTGAACGATAATTCAAATATTTTTCACTTAAAAATCCATTATTTTATTCAAGTTAAATGAAGATCTTTTCATTCTTGAACTCTATAAATAGGACCTAGTACCCAGCCATTTATTCATTCATCAAACTGAGTTTAGAGGCTGCAAGCTGCTAGGTTATTGTTGAGTGCTTCAACACTTGGGTTGGGGATTATAAGCTTAATCATTATAAGCTTACCAAACACTTGGGAAGTAAGGTTTATAGCACATTTCGGTTCAAGGTTTAGATCGGTCATAGAAGCATTCAAGGTATTCCAAACTCTAGTTCATTTTGGTATTGTTATCCTTAAGTTCTTATAGTTTTCTACTCAGCATCCTAACTTTATTCTTTATTTTTTGATAGGAAATCTAAGATCTTGAACATAAGGTTTTGGTAAGTATATTCTTGATGGTATAGTTCGTCCATTCTTTTCATTCCCTTTTTCTTTAGTATAATCACCCTTTCATTGATGGTTTTTGGGAGTGTTCCAAAGCTCCAAACCTATTCTCATATCCCGGTACATTTGGTAAGCAAAATAGGATAGGATTCTATATGTTATGTTATGTGTTATCTTATGATTTATGTGTTATGTTAACCTATGATTTATGTGATGTTATGTATGTTGTAGACTTGGGCATATGACTTGTATAACTAACAAGCCCCAATAAATTTATGGGCATATGACTTGCTTAGCTAGCAAGCCCCACAAATCTAATGGGCATATGACTTGTTTAGTTTACGAGCCCCAAGTAATAATGGCCATTATAGTATGTGTGACATATGTTTATGATATGTTTATTTATATGTTACGTTATGAATTTTATGTATATGATTTACGTGTTAGGTTTTCCTTGCTGGGAATTAGGCTAACTCCTTTATGTTTATGTGTGCAGGAAAATAGCTTTGGTGGCTGGAAAGGTTCTTGGAAGCTTGGGGATGTGTATTGAGGCAGGATGGAATCGATGGACCGAGCGTTCGATTCGAGGATGAAGTCTCTTTAATTATGGTTTTCTATGTATTTTTCCGCAATTGGTTGTAATAAGTTTTAATTAAGTTTTCATTATGTCCAAGTTATGTTTTGTTTCAAACAATGGGATCCCAATGTTCAACTTATGAATTTTACATAGTTTTAAAACTTTACTTTATAGTTTTGAAATAAAGATATGTTATTTCAAATGTATGTTTTCGTAAGATTAGTATAGAAATTAGTAATGGTCGAAAGTCTAGTTGGGTCATTACAGGGGTACTTGAGAAAAGACTGCCCAAGAGCCAGAGAGGAGGAGCCAAAGAAGGTGGATAGCTTGACACCAGCTCGGCTGTTCACCTTGACCCAGACAGAGGCTGAGGCCAGCCCCTCGGTATTTACAGGTCAGCTTTCTAGTGTTGGAACCTTCAATATTGTTCTTATTTATTTGGGTGCTACGCACTCTTTTGTTGCTAGTAGGGTTATAGATGGATTGTGTAAACCATGTGACTTTTATTCTGTGGGGTTTGGTACGATGTTGCCTACTGGGGAGTTAATGGTTTCCAGGAGATGGATTAGAACACTACCGGTTATAGTGGATGGCAGGGATTTATCAGTTGACTTGGTAGAGTTGAAGATGACTGATTTTGACATAATTCTGGGTATGGATTGGTTTGAGAAGTATGGGGCAACGATAGATTGCAAGAAGAAGATGGTAACCTTTGAGCCAGAGGGTGAGGACCCTTTTGTTTTCGTTGGCACTGTGGATGGACCTCGTATACCAATTATATCAGTACTCAGAGATAGAGACCTATTGCATGGGGGATGCATAGGTTTCTTAGCTAGAATGGTGGATACCACTCAGGTCGTGCCAGTTGTAACGTCCTACGTTTTCGGGTACCTTTAAACGACTCGGGTCGGTATTTTTCCCCCGGGTTAAGAATATTATTTTAAATAATATTATATTTTGTTTGTAAGTATTCCATGAGTTATTGCTAGCCAAAATATGAATTTTGTGATTTTAAAAGTCAAGATAAGACTTTCGGTCCTGGACCGACACAAAAACCCTGATCGGGTAAAAATCTCGGAAAATAAAACGAAAAATCATGGCAATTATATTTTGGGCATAAAATACATTCATAAAAGTTAAAGTTTGGTAAAAAAATAATAAACCTAAAGAAAATGGAAATTTTAGGGCATTTTGTGTTAAATGCCTAATTTTGCCGAAATGGGGAATTTTATTCCATGAATGGACCTTAGGTTAAATTTTATTATGTGATTAATTAAATTAAATGTGAGAGACATTTAATTTAATTAATTAATGTTAAGTTTGGTGATTAAAACTCAATAAGAGTGAAAAAATGTGTCAAAAGTCAATTTGGACTTTTCTTCTTATAAACCTTTATTAACCTTTATAAAAAAATAAAAAAATAAAAAAAAATTAATGGTCACATATATGGAAAATGGTGGCTGGCAATGTGCTATTTTAGAGTGGTGTGAACCCAATTTTATAAAATTCAAATCCCATTTAATTAAGAAGTCAAGTGGGCAAGTAGGTAGAAAAGCACTCAAGTATTTTGTGAAATTTTGAAGAGTTGTGTGAGCCATTCTAACCCCCAAATCCGACCACTCTCCCTCCCTCATTCACTCTCATCTGATTTTTGAAGACTCTCTCAAGTGTTCTCTCCATTTTGAACCCCAAGAACACCAAAGAAACTTGGAAGCTAAGTCTTGGTCTAGGAAGGGTTTTCCCTAAGGTAAAGTTTCATTAATCTAGACTTTTGTCAAGTTTTAATCATAGAGTTTCAAATAGCTAATTACCTATGTTGTTGGAGGAAGTTGGTTAGGGTTTTTGAAAGGTTTTGAAGGAGTCAAAGCTTATAGGAAGGTCCAAACCTTAAGCAAGAACACCAAAGAGGTAAAAAGTTTACTTTTGATGATTTTGTTGTAGGGTTTTTAGTTTTAAGCATTATTTTGTATATCTAATGCTTAGAGTTTCTTGTTGATGATGTAATAAGGTTATGGTAGTTGTTTAATAATTTTTATGATGCATGTGTATTGATTTTTGAAAATGGGAACCAAAACCCCCAAGGGTTTTGTAGGATACCCTAAAACAAAACATGTTTTGAGCTGTGACTTCCAAGGGGTCAAGCAGCCACTGTATATTGTTTTTGTAAAATTAAATTGTCCTGTGATGTTGTTGAGATTGATTACATAAAATTGAGCTTTTGAAACACAAAAAAATGTTTAGAAATGAGTAAGTTATGCTATTTCAAAGATTAGGTAAAAAACTGTTTTTTCGTATTCTTATTTTCGGAACCAAGTTTGGACAGCCACTGTATAGGGCAAATGAACCCAGTTTTTTCTAAAATTTTGTAGACATATTACTGGCATAACCTATTATTTCACTGTAAAATTTTGTAAGAAAATATTGAACGGTTTGAAAGTTATTAACTGTCAAAGTTTGGAAAAAATAAGGACTTGAAAATAAGGTCATTTTTACCTCATTGTTGGAAAATGATTTCACCAATCAAAAATACTCATTTTGACCTAAGATTTTACAAAGGGCTAAATGGCATAACAAAAATGGAATTGGGAAATTTTGGTAACAATTGGGTAAGTAAATTTCAAGTTATGAACTAACGAAGTATGTAGTTAAAAATGTGAAAATTAGGTTTTTCACACTTAGTGTAAAAATGAGATTTTGGAACATAAGGTAAAAAGTAAAATTTTGCTTATTTCAATATATAAATTGGTAAGTCTTGAAATCATATTTTCACTAAAATTATCCCTTTGAGTTTAAATGAATTATTTTTATTAAAGAGTTTTTATTCTTTTTAAAAATAAGAGATTTAATTTATTAATAGTTAATAAATTAAAAGAGGGTTTAAAACCCTATATTTTGAGAAAAATAATTAAATAAATTATTTTCCTAGTAAGTAAAATTGATTAATTGCTTTTGGAAAATTAATTAGTCAAGATGAGAAATTTATAACGGTTTTCCTAATTAAGACAAATTAGGCAATTAAAACCTTAAGAAAAATAAAAGGAAAATTTAAAGAGTTTATTTTCTTTAAAAATAATTAAGGAATTTATTTGTATTTTCTGGATATAATACCGGCTAAAATCTTACATATTTTAACCGACTAGTCAAAAGTGCGGGTTAATAGCGATACCTGGAAAGAATAAGATTTTTAGCGGATTGTGGGAAATACCATTGTGATACCCGAGCCTAGGTATCGAGACCTTAGGATAGGTCTCCCCGAGACTTAGGGTTTAGTCTCGAATATTTTGTATAACTTTCCTTAATAGGTTTAAAACCAAATAAGGATTGTAAATCCTTACAAATGACTTTTATTAAAATGACCAAACTGCCCAAAATAATAATAATGAATTATTAGTGCCATAATTAATCCGAGTATACTGTATGGATAACTACAGTATTGGCTAAGCGTAACTGGACTGAACGTTGGAGGGTGAAAACTTGCTGAGCGCTAAGGACTCCAAGTAAGTCAACTTATATTGTATGGCTGCAACATGAAATGATTATTGTCTTGTATGTTAGTATAGGGATACATGCATATACATAGGCTGTCATAGAAAGTTGCTTAGAGACGTTAGTCTAGTGAGTGCTGATTTAGAAAATATGAACGGTAGAAGTCCGTCATATCCTAGACGGTTGATCCCCGTCACACTGCTTGATTTTATTTATGTCCGGTTCATTACCGAGACGAGTGGCCATGAGATGAGGATAAGCTGGTTAAACCTAGGGGCGCCAAGATAAATGGGACCTAGGGGCCCTCATGCTTACTTAATCATTGGACGGTTAGAATCCGAGCAAGTGCTCTGATAAGTTATTCCCGGATAGCAGCCGTGAATATTGGCCATTCCGTGAGAGTGCCTAGAGATACTAGGGGTTGCCAAGATAGAGTGAGGTTGAACACCCTAGGGGCAGCTGCTCACCAGCACCACTGATTAACATAGAAGTCTCCATAAAATCGTGTAAATTGGATTACACTCTTGAATATGTAGCGATGCCCTAGGTAACACGATAGTTACCCTTGATGAGAATATTTATTGGCTAGATCTTAGTGTGGGGACTCAGTTCTCTTTTACAGATTAGCAATTATGTTGGAGGGCGCGTTACGCATGAATTGTTGGAAATTGTCGAGCGTTGGTCTCGAATTATAGTTGTGATATAATATATCTGCTTGCTCTGGGATTTTCTGAGTGCAGGGATATAATTGTTGATAAGATGTAGTTGTGATATAATATATCTGCTTGCTCTGGGATTTTCTGAGTGCAGGGATAGAATTGTTGATAAGATATAGTTGTGATATAATATATCTGCTTGTTCTGGGATTTTTCTGAGTGCAGGATTTTTATCTAGTTACAAATTAATTTATCATTGGTTATCAGGCATGACCATAAGTTTGCCAGGACGCTTTAGCGTTCTTGAAATTGATTGTGTAGGGTCCGGATGGGTCCGGATCCCTATTTCTCTATCTGCTTTGTTTGGAAGTTGATCTTACTAAGCGTTTTCGCTTACCTAGTTGTTTCATGTTGTAGGTAAGAGCAAGGGCAAGGCAGAGCAGTGAGCGCTGGAGTCTTCCTTGCAAATGTACATGTGGACCGACCTTTTGGGAAGCCTTTTTATTTTTGGAAATGTTGTGTAATTTTCCTAAACTAGGCTCACTCTAATCTTTGTAAAACATGTTTGTAACTAAATGTTAAGTATGGCCATACGACTTTTTAAAAAGTTTTTTTTTCTATGGGTTTTTGAGACATTTTGTTAAATGAAAACATTTATATTTCCGCATTATCGAGTCTTGAAAATCCGGGTCGTTACACCAGTGGGACCAGAAAAGACCCGAGTAGTCTGTGAGTTTCTGGACGTGTTTCCAGAGGATCTGCCAGGGTTACCTCCACACAGGGAGATTGAGTTTGCAATTCAATTGGCGCTAGGGACAGAGCCAGTGTCTAGGGAACCTTATAGGATGGTGTCGGGTGAGCTGAAGGAACTGAAGTTTCAACTACAAGAATTACTGGACTTAGGTTATATCAGGCCTAGTTTCTTGCCATGGGGCGCACTGGTCCTCTTTGTGAAGAAAGATGATGGTTCTCTGTGGGTGTGTATCGATTACAGAGAACTGAACAAGTTGACTATCAAGAATAGATATCCTCTGCCAAGGACTAATGATTTGTTTGATCAGTTGCAGGATAGAATGGTGTTTTCTAAGATAGATCTTCGATTTGGTTATCACCAGCTGAGGATCACAGAGGAGGATATACCGAAGATAGCTTTTCGCACCAGTTATGGACTTGATGAGTTTTTGGTGATGTCATTTGGGTTGATTAATGCCCCAGCAACATTTATGGATTTGATTAACAGAGTGTTCAAGGACTACCTGGACCAGTTTGTGATCGTCTTTATTGACGATATATTGATATACTCTCGGACAGAGACAGAGCATGAGCAGCACCTCAGATTGGTACTACAGAGATTAAGGGAACACAAGTTATATGCGAAGTTAAAGAAATGCTAGTTTTGGTTGCCGCAAGTGACTTTCTTAGGTCACATAGTCATTAAGGATGCAATTAAGGTAGATCCAGGGAAGATTGAAGTGGTCAGAGATTGGACAAGACCAAAGAATGCTTCAGAGATTAGGATTATCTTGGAATTGGAGGGGTATTATAGACGCTTTGTGGAAGGGTTTTCCAAGGTTGTGTCATCACTGACAGAGTTAACCCACAAGAATCAGAAGTTTGTTTGGTCAGACAAGTGCAAAGATAGCTTCCAAAAGCTCAAGAAGAGTTTGATCACCACTCTGATTTTGAGCCTTCCTACAGATCAAGATAAGTTTGTAGTTTATTGTGATGCTTCGAGGCAAGGTCTGGGTTGTGTACTTAATGCAGACAGGGAAGGTGATTGCCTACACATCACGTCAGTTGAAGGAATATGAGCAGAGATACCCCACACATGACATAGAGCTTGCAGCGGTAGTTTTTGCACTGATGGTGTGCGGCACTACTTGTATGGTGAGAAGTGTGAGATATACATTGACCACAAGAATTTAAAATACTTCTTCACCCAGAAGGATCTGAATATGAGGAAGAGACGTTGGTTAGAGCTGGTAAAGGATTATGATTGTGAGATTCTCTATCACCCTGGGAAAGCCAACGTGGTAGCAGATGCCTTAAGCCGAAAGGATCTGGGAAAGTTATATAGTGCCAAACAGGTATCGAGGAGATTGGCTGATGACATGACTAGTGTAACATCCTAAATTCCCTAATATGACTTTGTGCCTGGATTAGGGGGTCGAGAGGCAATAATTTTTTTATTTACGTGTTCATATAGTATGAGCATGCCATTATATGAATTATATTATAATATAATTATGCTTGCCTATTTAGAAATATTAAATGTGTGTGTTGGCCTGTTTCTTATAAGAATGGCATTTTAGTAATTTGTCCCATTGAGGGTATAATTGTAAATATGTGTGTGTGATTGAGAACACATTATTATGTGAATATATTTGGGTTACTCCACGCGAGGTGATCCTGGTAAACAAGTTAGCGAAAAAGTCACAATAGAGAAAAATACTCGGTTGGGGGTGAGCACAGGGGTATTTTGGCAATGTATTACATTACCATGACTTATCAGGTAATGGGAGATTAAATGATTATCACTTTGAGGTAGTTGGGGAATTAAATAGGATTTACGGGAAGTGGCAATTGATGGAATTTCCTTGAGGTCACTAGAGGATTTAAGTTAGTTATGAGGGTATTTTGGACATTTTGGAAAAATGGGGATATGCTTGGTTTAGGCAGCTGGAACCATAAAACCATTCAGAAAGAAAGAAGGAAAAATAAAACAACTTTCTCTCTCCCGTAGCTCTCTCTCCCTCTTCTTGGTAGCTTGAGAACTTTGAGGAATTGGAGGAACCAAGCATAGGAAATTGAAGGATTTAACTTGTGAAACTTGGGGGTTAGCTCAAGGGTGGAGATATCTCAGAGGTAAGGATCTTAAACTTGATTTTTCCTTATGTTAAATTCTGTAATTTTTTAAGGAAGTTAGAATATGCATGTGAGAGGGTTTGAAGATGGAATTTTGGATTTTGATGAGTTTTCAATCTAGTTTTGAGTTTGGTTTTGTTGCTGGTGAGTTGTTGAATTAGTTATAGGGGTTGAATTGAGGTTTTAAGCTTTATTTGGGGTTGATTTTAATTGGGTTCGGCTAAAGAAAAATCCAGAAATTCTGGGTTCGAATGGGTCGGGCTGCGACCCTGTTCTTGGTGTGCCGTGGCCCTCCAAAACCAAAGGAGCCAAGGAGGGCTCTGTCATGAGGGTGTGCCGCAACGTCTCTTAGGCAGGGCCGCGGGGTGTGTTTCATGAGGGGAGGCTGAGCCTCTGATTGGGGCGGGTCGTGGCGCAAGGGCATGGGGTCATGGCTCTTAAGGGGCTTTTTGACCCCGAGAGGGTTTTGAGTGGTGGAAATCAACCTTAAGGGACTCGGAATCGATCCTAATACCAAGTTTAGTAGAATTTGATGTCCTGAAGGCTAGGACTTGGTCCAAAAGCCTTTATTCACTCGTTGTTGATGGAATTCTTTATCATGGTTGTGACTAGGAAAATGCTAGGGGCTCGGATCAGAGATCATACTCAAGATTCGTTCATTGGTAGCTTGCACTTGGACCGAAGGTAAGAAAACTGGACCCAGAATATGATATACATGATTGGGGCTCAATCCGAATGCTGAGTATAATCTTGATTTGGGCCTTAGGCCAGTGAATGCACATGATTATGATTATGCCTATGTATGTTTGTTTAAATATGTTATAATACATTGTATCTGTATATATATTTATATATATATAGATATGATAAATGGATTACATGATTGTCTGCTGTGACTAGGGGGCTTGGTTTATAAACCAAGGATATGTTGTGGTATTTGGTTAAAGATCGATTTATTAGTCGAGACATATTTGATTTGAGGGGCTCGACTTGTTAGTCGAGGATCTCTGATACTTGTCTTACAAGTCAATGGTCTTTAAACTTCGACTTACAAGTTGGGGTTATGTGAAGCTCGACTCATAAGTCGAGGACTTGTAGGCCTCGGCTGCCACAATTGCTGGGCCACATTGGGGGTGCACCAAGCACCTGACTGGCTCGGATTCCAAACAAATTGAAAGAGAGTGCAACATGCACTTGTGCAACTCTATGGTTGCTGATCTGTAAAACGTTTATACATAAAGTGTTGCTGTAGCAACTGTGGCTTCAAGGGTTTAAAGCTTCTAGTTGACACCTAGTTATGATAATATGAACCTAATAGAACATATATATACATGTATATTATTAAAATAACATAGAATCAAAACAAAATTGTTTAACCCATATCAAATCATACATTTATTTCTTCTTTGTTCATAAAGCTTATTATAAAAAAAATCAATTTAACAATAAGAATTTGTTCTAATTTCATCACCTTGTAGATGTCAAGATTTTTGTCAGATCATTACATGAGGCAATCGCCTTGAATAGCATTTCCATGGGAGAGATTGGGGAGGTCGTTGTTGTTAATGGTAGACTAGTAAGTTCCCAAGTAGAAATGGTTTCTAAAATTACAAATAGCTAGATCTTTCATATATATATATTTGTGTATTATATATATATATATATTGTTATAACTGAGAAACCCTAACCTCAGAACACAAGGCCATGTATAAAACACAAACCCATAACACAATGAGAATATTCAATCATTGAATTTATTACATGTAATAAAATTGTCAATCTATACTACTCCACTACAACTTGTGGGAAAAACAAGATAATATATATACAAATATTTATGCATTTGATTCTTGATGATGACTCAGAGAGACTCCTGAAACGATTCCCAATATAATACTTCCTATGTAATGGAAAAGGATATGTTAGTAAAAAAAAAAAGTAGAGAAAAAGAGTAAATATAGAATAATATAAGTAAAATATTGGCAAAGGTGGTTGCTTAAAGCATTTGATGTGATTTGAAGAATTTAATCTTTCTTTCTCCCGACTTATTCAGGGGCCAACTTCCACTTAGACCAACACATTATATAAGCTAGATAGATCTTCTGTAATCCAGAAGAAACTACCATCAATTTACACAGTTTAACAAGACCAGTGGGGAAAGAAATTACACAATGGTCAGTAAGTAGATAAGTTTTAATTAATTTAACTAGCACCAATAACTAATTATCCCCATTAGATAAAGCCACACTGATTTCATTGATCATTGTAACATAATCACTACCCACATTTCCAAATCCAACAACCATCACTTTTATGACCAAGGATTCCTTTTTATAAAATAAAAAAAAAATCAAATTTCAAACACAGTTCCTAAATCCCAAGACCCTTCTTCCACTAAAAAAAGCAATTAACTTTCCAACTTCATTACCTACTAATTTGGTATGCATAATCTACCCAAGAAAGTCACGTCACGTCAACCACGCAAAAAAAATCCCAATTCCCATATTAGATATCAGATTATATACTCTCGTTCAATCCAACGTGCATAAATGAATTATGAAACAAAAACAAACTCAGATCAAAGCAAACCCACCATAACAGAAAAAGCAATCTACTTTACCAATTATGATAGAAGGAAAAATAGTGGAAACTCTGCGCACACATATACATATAGATTTAAATATTCAAAGATGTTCAGTAGATAATCAAGAGACTATGACTGTAGTACCTAGTGATAAGTCCCAAAGCTACTCTCTTCCACTTCTAAAACTACACTTGAGCTTTATATATGATAATTTAATCTTCCTCTGCAAAAAAAGTAAATGAACAAATTAATTTATGGTTAAAGAACTTCCTTCAAAACAATCAACTCATTAAACAATATCCTCCATTGTTGTGCTCTCACTAATTGAAATTTTCAATGACACTCAAAATAAATCTATGGTTTCAGTTGAAAATTCAACCAATAATAAATAAATTATTGATCTATGAAAACAGACTCTCTAATCTCTTCGACTCAGCAAACAATGCAGACATGAAAAGTTATTCACAATTGTCCATATCATGTACAAACCCAACCAAATTAATTCCAGTTAATCCTAAATCAATTTTATAACTTCTCCAAATTTGCAAAAATTAAGATTGTAATAGTGAACTTGGAAATATAAGTTTTAGGACATGTTTGTGGATACAAAGTTATTACCTACCATCTTATACAATATATGTTATCAAGAATCAAAGGAAAATCATAATGAATCTTTAAAGTATAAATTATATCCAATCAAATTCCCAGTTTCATATTGAAAAGAAGAAACATGATAGAATATAAGAGTACAATGGAACGATTAATATAAGTAACAAACATGGAATTGTTAAAAACTAAGAGCATGAAGAATTCTAGTTTTATTTTATTTTAGTACAAAGCTAAAATCAACTTTAGAATATTCCATCTAAGCCAACCATCAAAATAAATTAAGAGCTTTATTTCTAGGAGAGAAGAAGGTCAAAACTACACTATCCGTTAAGGTCTGTTTTTTTAATACAAAATTAATAAAGATTACTCTTTTGGGTGATTTTCTGTGATTGTATATAGCTAAAATATCATGAAGGGATCTTGACTATATACCTCCAAAACTATATCTACATACTAAAATCTAAAATTTCTGGTAAGGAACGGTAAACTATTCACTCAAGCATCATTCATGACAAGAAATCCAAATATACCCCTCAACGGTGTAAGCCTTATACCCAGCCACCCTTTTCTTCCTCTGCAACTCAGGATCGTTCAAGCTCCAGCTTGGTGCACACTCGGGGCTCTACAGCGGAACAGCTGCAGAATCGCACCTGGTGGTGGCCCGCGAATGGAAGTCGAACTGGGTCGAAGGCACGCAGAGGTGGGCTCGCACCTGGGGTCACTTGGTTTAGGGGTTGGGTTCACGGGTGCCTGAGATTTGGAGCTTGGCTCGGAGAAAAAGGGTTGTGAGGATGGTGGTTAGGTGGTCGGGGCTGAGGATGATGGTGGTTACGGGAGTGGCGTCTAGGGCGAAGGGAAGATAAAGAGACGAGAAGGAGAATGGGAAAAAAGGTATCAGGGTAGGCTAGTTCTTTTTTGATATTTTATTTCTATTACTTTACCACTTTTTACATAGTATATATTATAATACATTTTCAAAAGACTTATAATTATGTGTAGTGGAAAGTAGTTTTTAGTGTAGTGATGCTAGTTTCAGTAATTACTGCTAGTCTGATGTATTACTCTATGAATTGTTTAATATGTTTTCTTGATGAGTCTCTTGGCTCTTGGGTGCTTTGTGGTGCTGGTAAAGGCAAGGAGAAGCTTGGCCAGCCATGAGTTGGAGAGCGATAGCAGTGACGTGTACATATGCAGTCCTCTCGACCGCCACGGCCGAGAAACTCGAGGGAGCTAGGGTTGAACCCAATTTGTCTCCTAGGTCGGCTTATTTTGTAACCTTGGTGTTGTAATCGACTTTTAAACTTGTATTTTAGGGGTCCCGCGTAAATAATAGAGTTTTTGGTTAAAGGAAAATGTTTATGACTTGACCAAATTTTAATACCTGAACCTTTAGTAACTTAGTCACATGTTTGGTCCAAATGACTTGTTTAGCAAGTCCAGCACTAATTTTAAACACACTTGGTAACAGGCCCAAATTAGCAGAATCTTACAACGAGAGCAGGGATTCAGTTAGTGGTGGGCCGGTTAGCCAATATCACTCTCTTGGAGAGAATCAAGGAGAAATAGTTAAATGATCCATAGTTGGGGAATATTAGAGGAGACGTCCTAGCTAGGGTAGCTAAGGACTATACGTTGTCAAGTACGAGCTTGTTAAGATACAAGGCTCGAATTTGCATTCCGAAGGGCACCGGGATCAGACGAGAGATTCTGGATGAATCTCATACTACCCCTTATTCTCTTCATCCGGGCACCACAAAAATGTACCAGGATCTGGAAGCTTTATATTGGTGGCCTAAGATGAAATGGGATGTGACTGAGTATGTGGCAAAGTGCTTGACGTGTCAGCAGGTCAAGGCCGAGCATCAGAGGTCGGTAGGACTGTTACAGCCTCTGGATATCCCTGAGTGGAAGTGGGAGGATATCACAATGGATTTCATGGTGGGATTGCTCGGGACAGTGGGCCTGCATGATTCTATTTGGATCATCGTGGATCGATGTACGAAATCAGCTCATTTTCTATCGATGAGGACGCATTATACGATTGACCAGTATGAAAATCTCTATGTGAGAGATATAGTTCGCCTTCATGGGACTTTGAGGTCTATCGTGTCTGATAGAGATCCTATCTTTACTTCCAAGTTTTTGGGAAGTTTGCAGAGGGCGATGGGTACACAGCTGTAGTTCAACACAGCTTATCATCCTCAGACCGATAGCCAGTCTGAGAGGACTATCTAGATATTGGAGGACATGCTAAGAGCATGTGTGTTGGACTTTGAAGGGTCCTGGAGTAAATATTTGCCTCTGATAGAATTTTCCTATAACAACATGTACTAGTCTACCATTGGGGAGGCACCTTATGAAATGTTATATGGTAGGAAGTGTAGATCACCCATTCACTGGGATGAGATTGGTGAGAGGGAATATTTAAGTCCTGATGTAGTTCAGAGGACCACCGAGGATATCTAGAAGATTAGAGCTCGGAAGCTCGCATCTCATAGTAGACAAAAGAGCTATTCAGACCCGAGGCGAAGGAACATAGAGTTTCAGCTGGGAGACTATGTCCTCTTAAGGGTTTCACCTCTGATAGGGGTGAAGAGTTTCAGGAAGAAGGGCAAGCTAAGCCCTAGGTTCGTGGGATCATTTGAGATCCTGAAGAGGATCGGGCAGGTGGCCTACAAGTTGGCCTTACCCCTTGCCCTATCTAGTGTGCATAATGTATTCCATATTTCCAGGTTGAGGAAGTATGTGTCAGATAGAACTCACGTACTAAGTTATGAGGATCTAGAACTGAAGGCAGTCTTGTCCTATGAAGAACAACTAGTTCAGATTCTAGACAGGAAGGACAAGGTCTTGAGGAACAAGACTATACCTTTAGTAAAGGTACTATGGAGGAATAATAAGGTCGAGGAGGTGACCTGGGAGCTGGAAGCAGATATGCAAACTTAGTATCCCAAGTTGTTTATGTAAAATTTTGAGGATGAAATATCTGTAAGGAGGGGATAGTTGTTGTAACGCCCTAAACTCCAGGGATCGTTACGGTGTGCCTTCTAAATAGTGTTAAACTCGCTAATCGAGTCATTTTGCCAAAATCGTGTAACTAAGTATGATTAACGGTTTAGGGATTAAAATTTTTGGATAAGATATAACGTTTCATTATAACGTTTAATATATACATTGGGATCCCAAAATTATAATTTCAGAGTCTACTACAAGAAAATGTTTACAACAGGCCGATCTAAGCGGCAAAACAGGGTTTAACCCTAGTTCCTCTTCAAACCTCGGCCATGGTGGACGAGCAGCTGCATATGTACACATCATCACCTAAGCTCTTCAACTCAAGGATGGTCCAGCTTTCTTTTGCCTTTACCTGCACCACATAGCACCCGTGAGCCGAAGCCTAGCAAGAAAACATTATATGCTCGTGAACAGTTATAACATGTCATCAGACCATAAGGCACACGCCTAGTAGATATAGCCCTATTCCAGCAGGCAACAGATCCACATAAGACCTTTAGCCCAATATCGAAACGTAACATTGAGTATAACACATCAACCAACGATCATAACAATCATCCAGGACTCTTAGCCCCAATATATAAATGCAATGTTGAGTATAATACATCAACCAATGATCATGATAATCATCCAGGACTTTCAGTCCAAACAAATAGGTGACAGTCGCAAAAGTCACAAAAGTGGGTACAGCCCCCTCTAGCCATGTGATGATAGGGTCACCAGGGCTTAACAGATAAGTAAACCTTCCATAGCTTAAACAGGATAGGTGCATGGTGATTAGCCACCAACATAACCTTCCTCATGACCATAGAGTCATAACCCTAGAACATCATTCCCTAGCCATGTGACAACAGTCACCGGGGCCTCATGCCCTGGCTCTAAGTAACTAGTCTTAGACTAGACAATCGCTTATAAGTTCATCGACCTTAGAGTTGGTCCAGCGTTAATGCCTTAGAGCCATTCAACGCTGATATCGATTAGATCTATTCTTCATTTGGCTCGACGTTCATAACGCTGTGCCATTTCTGACTCTTAGGTCAGTATCCCTGACTAGTCAGTACATATACAAGTAAGTAATGCCACCAAACATATAACATATGTCAAATATCCAAATAAAGGCATTCAGCATGCTTACCCAACAAATACCAGTACAATTAGGACCATGCATAAACACAGAGGGTCAAGCTCTGAACATTCTCATATTCAATAATCGTAGCATGCCCTAATCACATGTTTCTCGTGCATCATATGCATCATGTTTAACCATTTGACATGCCTCAACAATAATCATGCATGCCACATTTAATACTCTAACATGCATCAATGATAACCATGCAGGTCACATATACACATGGTGCAGTTTTCTTACCTCAGACTTGAGTTAGAATCAATATATGAACGACCCTTGAGAACGATCAACCTTTAAGCCCTTAGCGATCGCCTAGTCATAACCAAACATGGGATATCATTAATAATAATGATCAACATAGGTTTCTAAACCAATATCTAGCCTCCGGGTCATCAATCCAAACTAATCCAAGTAGTAGGAACACTCCCGAGGCCTAAAACTATGCTCCCGGGGTCAAAACATGGGAACGGGGTGAAAACCTTGCAAGGGCTGGGGCCCTAGCACCTTGGGCCGCGGCCCCCAGAATTTCCTGAAGCAAGGGCCGCGGCGCCCTTCATCAAGGGCCGCGACGCCCAGCAGGTACAACACTCCCACCTGCTTCTTCAAAGCAGGCCGCAGCACCCCAAGAACAGGGCCGCGGCCCCCAACTCTGGGCCATTCCCAAACGTATTTTTAACACTCCAAAACCTCCAAAATCATACCTAAACATTCCCTAATCATCAAATCAAAGTTCCCTAGCTTCCCAAAGTTCCAAAACCCTCAAAACCCAAGGTTTAAACCAACCAAAAACTCAATAATTTACAAAATCTAATTCAAAGCTTAGAAACTCGAAAAACTCAAAACTCAAACTTCGATTACCTTCGATTGGGTTATTTTCTATCAAATCCTTAACTTAAGAAGCTCCTAATCTTTCCTAGGATCGCTATGCCTCGATCCTCGCTTGATTCCGACTCCTAGAACTCTAGATTTCTTCAAAAAGGCTCAAACGGTAAAACAAACTAACGAAAGGGAGAACGAGAGGTTTTCTAACGTACATTCTATCTAACAAGCTACTTCAAGCTTAAGTAACCTCAAATAAAACCTAGTGCTCGGAGTCCCAAAAACACCCCCGGGGACATTATAGTCAAAACTTCCAGATTTTCCTCCTGACCTCAAATACTCCCAATTTATCATCAAATAAACATTCTTAGTACCCAATAATCGACCCCGTTATGACAAAACCGCTAACTCATAATATAAGATCGTTTCATGCCGAATAGCTCGAATATATCTCCATAATAATGAAATCTCATTCAAAAATTACAATATGCACCCAATTTACACATATGCCCTCAACAGGCCAAATTACCAAAATGCCCTTATAATTACAAACACCCCCATATGCATGCACATAATCATTATATAATAATATAATTCACATTAACATGCATATAGTCATTTAATACAATAATAAATCAATTATGGCCCTCCCGGCCTCCTAATCAAGGTCCTAATCCTTATTAGGAAATTCGGGGCATTACAGTTGTAACATCCCAAAATTACCTAATAAGGCTTAGGGCCTTGATTAGGGGGATAGGATTGAAATATATGGAATTCTGTGCTTATTTCTTGTATTTAATTGTAATGATGTGGAATATATGATTATATAGTTAGTTTAGCATGTTTGGAAATATTAAAATATGCACGTGGGCCCGCTTCTTATTAGAAGGGAAATTTTGATAATTTGGCCCGTTGCGGGCATAATTGTATATTTATGTGATATATGTGTGAGACCACATTATTATGTAGGTTTATTTGAGTTACTCGGCATGAGGCGATCCTAGGGAGCAAGTTAGCGGAAAGTCACCACTGGACCCAATACCTGACTTGGGGTGAGTCAAGGGGTATTTTGGGTATTAGACATTTAATTGGGTTATCGGGTTATGGAAATGAATAGTTGGAGATATGTTCAAAGTTAGTGAGTTTAGGAGGGAATATTGGGGGAATTTGACCATTTTGCCCTCGGGGACATTTTTGGTACCCCGAGTCTCAAGATTAGCTTAAGTCATTTATGTTTAAGGAAACAAAAGACAAAAACCCAAAAAGAAACACTCAGAAGCTCATTAACTGACCTTCACTCTCTCTCTTTCTCTCTAGGTTGCTTCAACTCGTCTTTGGGAAAATTACGAGGATTTTGGGCTAGAAACGTAAGAATTGAAGGCTTGGGATTGGGAATTGGATAGCTTGTGGCTAGAGGAACTACACTCACAGCTAAGGTAACCATTTAAACATTTTGTTATAGTTAAATTTCTGTAGAATCCATGGCTGTTTTGAGATGTTTTGAACCTTTTAGCTCAAGAATTGAACGTGATGTTTTGATGAGGTTTAAGACTAGATTTCTGATGGGTTTTGTTGCTGGGAAGGTGTTAGAACTATTGTGGTAATTGAATCATGGTTTAGGGGTGGACTTGGGTAAGTTTGGATTAAATTTGGCTGCTGAAAATGGAAGAAATTCTGGGTTCGAGGGGCCAAGTCGCGACCTTGTTCTTGAGGGGCCGCGACTCAGCTTAAACCCAGGGCCTTAGGAGGCCTCTGTCTAGGAGTGTTGGATTAGCTTATACAGGATCTTTATTTATTTTCATGTATATCCAATAATAAATAAATTAATACAAGATAGCCTAAAATATGTTTCTAAAATTGGATCCAAAGAGAAACAAAGAATAGAATACTTACAGTATACGCTGCAGAATTAAAGAGTCATTCCTTCAGTTTCTCTAACTCTTGTATCCTTTCTGTCGCAGAGTATTATCAAGAAACTGAATCATTCTTCTAATTTCTTCACAGCCTTCCAATGTATCCTTAGAATCACCTAGACTAGTGTGGGCAATTCTCAACACATGAGATAGATATAGAAAGAAGAGGAGAAAATAACAAAGAGGCTTAGAAAAGGACTTGTGTTTAGAGAGAATCTAAAACTATCAGAAAACCAGTGATTAAACTTATGTTTTGACTTCACTCTAAGCACTCCTTTTATAGACTCAATTAGGCCATTTGATTTAACTAAAAAATCAATAAAATAATAGCCATTTTGAAGCCCTAGGTCGAAATTATCATGGGCTTTAGGCCCGTGAAATTTCCCATTTGATTATAAGCCCATTGGACTTAAAATCAAGGCCTGTATTATTTTCTATTGATTTAATTAATTAAATAATTATTTAAATCCTTTATCAAATTAATTATTTATAATTTGAACCTTGATTTAAACTTATTTATTAATTTAGATACCAATTTATCTTAATTAATAAATCCGCCATAATTTATCTTTTCTTCTCAAAATTACATAACTCTGTGAAACTATCCAAAATTGACCTAGTCAACTTTGATAGTTCTAATTGATAATTAAATCAATTAATTGAGACTATCTAGATGATTTTATCCAAGGTACAATGGGGATCATGGGCCTATGAAATCAAGCTCCAATAAGTTATCATAAATCTAACAAATAAATTTACTAACTTATTAATTCCTCGTGACTTTACTATAGACTCGGAATTGCACTCTTGAATTCATAGAACGCTCCATAACAAATATAGATACGCTATTAATTATCCATTGTTACAACCATAATTGTCACTTAATCCTCTATAGACGGTCTACAATGAGATAGGACTAAAATACTGTTTACCCCTCATTGTATTTTATCCTTAAAACACTTAGTTCCTTGTAAATGATATTTTAGTAAACTAATTTAATTACTAAAATGAGATCTCTATCATTTAACACCTTGAACCAAACTAAAAGGAAACCATCGTTTCACTTCTTCATTAGAAGCTATAGATGTTCATATCTATGATTAACACTCCCACTCAATTATACTACCGAGTTCCCAAGATGTGATTATGGGCTAGTTCGTAGGGTAAGCTGATAACGAACAAGTCAAAGAACTCACATAATACAATCAGTTAGAATACTAACCACTCAGAGTTAAGATTGAATTGACCTATGGTCAACTATATGATATGACTAGAATAGATAATAACGGTATGTTTACTTTTCTTATCAACTGTCAATATCAGTCATGTCCGATGTAACAAATACATCCGATCTTATCTACTTTGCTAATGTTCTGGAAAGAACATAACACTGTAATGTGCAAGTAGATCATATCGTAGATTGGCAAGTCAGTGTAAATTCGGTGCACTGACTAATCATAGGACTAACTTATTTTGAACATATAATCATATTTATATTCTACTGTGATTACATTACTATAAATAAGATTAGCTATATGCTCGGGGTTTAATAGAAGTTTATATTAAACAAATAATCATGAAAATAAAACATGTGAGCAAAGTGATTCACCAAGTCAAAAAATGATTTATATTCTTTTATTGATAATAAAATGAGATTACAAAGAATTTGGGTTTCAATTAGGGCATAAAACCCCAACAAACTCCCACTTGCACTAATTGAAACTAATGCCTTAATTCTACTAATCTCATTTCCTTGATATGTTTATCAAATGTAGCTTCTGGTAGTGTCTTTGTAAACAGATCTGCAAGATTGTCTTCAGTTGCAATCTTCATAACCTTCACATCTCCCCTGGCCACATATTCTCGAATAATGTCATACTTCCTTTCTATATGCTTACTCCTCTTGTGACTTCGAGGTTCTTTTGAGTTGGCTATCGCTCCTATATTGTCACAAAACAACACAAGCGGTTTATCCATTTCTGGAACAATACCAAGATCCGAATAGAACTTCTTTAGCCAGACTATTTCCTTAGGTGCTTCTGACGCGGCTATGTACTCAGCCTCCATGGTGGAATCGGAGATTGTAGACTGCTTTACGCTTCTCCAAATCACAGCTCCACCCCCAAGAGTAAAAACCATTCCAGAAGTAGACTTCCTGTCATCGACATCAATCTGAAAATCTTACAAGGTTCAGAACACCACCCTTGTAGACTAACATATAATCCCTAGTTCGTCTCAAATACTTTAGGATATGCTTAACTACTATCCAATGTTCCGGTCCTGGGTTTGACTGATACCTACTCACTACTCCCACTGCATAGCAGATATCTGGTCTAGTACACAACATGGCATACATCAGACTTCCAACTGCAGATGCATAAGGAACTTTTCTCATTGCATCTTCCTCTTCAGGAGTTTGGGGAGACTACTTCTTTGAAAGATGAATTCCATGGCGGGACGGTAGATACCCTTTCTTGGAATTTTTCATTGAGAAACATTCAAGCACGTTATCTATGTAAGCTGCTTGAGATAGAGCTAAGAATCTGTTCTTTCTATCCGTGATGATCTGGATACCTAGAACATAACTTGATTCACCCAAATCCTTCATCCGGAATTAAGTGCTTAGCCAATTCTTCACATCTGATAATTTCTTAACATTGTTTCCAATGAGTAAGATATCATCTACATAAAGAACCAGGAATACCACTATTTGATTTGCCTTCAGTTGGTAAACACAGGGCTCATCAATATTTTGTTCAAAGCTATAGGTTTTGATTATTTCATGAAACCTAATATTCCAGGAATGAGAAGCTTGCTTAAGTCCATAGATGGACCTATTCAACTTGCAAACTTTTCATTCTTGTACAGATACTTTAAATCCTTCTGGCTAGTCCATATAAATGACTTCCTCAAGCTTTCCATTAAGAAAAGTTGCCTTGACATCCATTTGCCAGATCTCATAGTCAAGAGCGGTTGTTATGGATAGGAGGATGCGAATGGATTTGAGCATGGCTACCAGACTAAAAGTTTCCTCATAGTCCACACATTCTCTTTGGGTGTAACCCTTTGCCACTAATCGAGCTTTATAAGTCTCGATATTTCCATCAACACCATATTTCTTCTTGTAGATCCACTTCCACCTAATGGCCCTAAAGTCACTAGGTGCTTCCACAAGATCCCAGACAGAATTTGAGTGCATGGACTCCATTTCTTGTTTCATGGCTTCGAGCCATAGTTCTTTTCAGTGCTAGCCATTGCCTGTTTGAAAGACAATGGATCATCATCACTAGTGTCACCAACAACCATATTGGTTTCACCATCCAAACCATAGCAAACTGGGTTCCTAGAAACCCTCCCACTACGACGAGGCTCCGTGCTGTTTGCTCAGGAACAGTGGTACTTTCTTCATTTAAATTGACTTGTGTCGGTTGGACGTGAAGAGTGGGAATTTCATCATCAACTCGCGTTGATGACAATGGAACATTGGTTGGAGTCAATTCTTTAACCATCTCCTTTAAAACTACTTTGCTGCGAGGTTTAAAGTTCTGGACATAGTCATTTTCCAGAAAAGTAGCATTTGTAGAAGTAAACACTTTCTTTTCTGAATGACTATAGAAAAGTCCACCCTGAGTACCTTTAGGATAGCCAACAAACATGCAAACTTCAGTTCACGGTTCTAGCTTTCCCTCCTTTTTCCTCAGGACGTGAGCGGGACACCCCCAGATTCTATAATGGCGTAAACTAGGTTCACGACCATTCCAGCGTTCTAAAGGTGTTTTGGGGATTGATTTTGAGGGCACAACATTGAGAATGCCGTTTGCGGTTTCAATTGCATGTCCCCATAATGAAGTTGGTAGAGTTGAGTAACTACGCATGCATCTAACCATTTCCAATAAATTTCTGTTCCGGCATTCCGCTACACCATTATGTTGCGGAGTACCTAGGGCAGTATGTTATGATAAAATCCCTAGTTCAGTTAAATGATCTTGGAACTACATATCCAAATATTCTCCACCCCTATCAGATCGCAAGATTTTTAACGTTTTACCTAATTGTTTCTGTGCCATTGCTAGGAATTCCTGAAACTTTTGAAAATGTTTCTGATTTCCTATGCATTAGGTAAAAACATGAATATCTAGAGTAATCGTCAATAAAAGTGAAGAAATACTCAAAACCACCCCTTCCTTGTACATTCAAAGGTCCACAAACATCTGAATGCACAAGACCAAGTGGTTCTTTGGCCCTATCACCCTTTGCAGAGAATGGATGCTTGATCAGTTTGCCTTCTAGAAAAGATTCACAGATGGGTAATTCACCTAAAGTGAGTTCCCTCAAAGGTTTGTTCTTTGTAAGTCTTTGAATCCTATCATAGCCAATGTGACCTAGTCTCAAGTGCCATAAATACGTCATATTATTGTTATCGATATTTTGACGTTTATTGGTCCTAGGTTTAGCTACTTTGAATAAATCATTATTAAGAGCGAGGGGTTCATTAGGTCACAGAATATAAAGCCTGTTTTCCAAACATGCAATACACAATTGTGATCCATTGAAAGAAATAGATATATTAGAACTTGTGAAAGTCATAACAAATCGTTCTAATTGCAACATGGAAACTGAAATAAAATTTCTACTAAAATTCGGAATAAAAAATACATCATTTAAAATTAAAAATTTATTTTCGAATTTCAGACGAGCTCTTCCTCTAGCTTTGACAGCAACGAACTCTCCGTTCCCAACACTAAGCTTTAAGTCGTCTTTGTTCACTTCCTCCCACGATTCAAGAAGCTATAAAGAGTTACAAACATGGTTAGTAGATCCAGAATCAATAATCCAAACTGAGTTATCATTCTCTAAAACACGTGTTTCCAAGATAAATGAACTATAATCATTACCTTTGTTTTTATCTGCTAGAAACTTGGGGCAATCTTGTTTCCAATGCCCCTTCTCTTTGCAGTGAAAACATTTACCTTTACCTTTCTTGTTTTTCTTGTTCTTCCCCTTAGGCATCTGTGCACTTGCCTTTGCAGGCTTGGGGTTGTTTCTTTTCCCACCTTTCCTTTTGTTTCCAGCTTTCAAAGACGAAGCTTGGTTAGCTTCAGCCTTAGCTAGATCAGCAGCAGCAGTAGTAGTTGTCTTCTTTTCTCCTCCCTTACTAGGTCCACCCATGATAGACTCAAAATTCTGAAGCTCAGTCATGAGCTGCGTCAGACCATAGTTGAGTTTATTCAACGCATAGTTGGTGGTGAATGGAAGGAAAGCTGAAGAAAGACTGTTGAGGATTAAGCAAACTTGAGTTTCCCATATATTATGGCTCCGTGCAGTTCAGCTTCCTGAAAGTAGTTTGTCATATTGATCAGGTGATCACGAACATGTTGAGAAGGTGCCATTCGAGCATTGGCATATTTCTCGGTGGCCTCAAAATGAGTCTGCGCTGACTTGGTACCAAACATGTCTTGGAGCTGATCCATGATTTTGTAGGCTGTCTCGACATTCTCCATCTTTGTCTTGAGAGTGTTGACCATACTAGTCAACATGTAGTACCGCGCCTTGTTGTTAGCCGCCTGCCAACGCTCATACTTGTCCCTCACAGACTTGGTAGCTCCTTCAGCTAGAACTTCCAGGGATTCCTCAGTCATGACGAACTTGGAGTTGTCACCAATCAACACAATGTTGATGTTTTGCTTCCATTTAAGAAAGTTTTCTCCAGTGAGTTTCTCCATCGAAAGTTGAGAAAGGATGGGAGTAGACACATCCATAATATACTACAAATTACCAATAAAATAGAAATCAATCACATTTCCTCAATAAAACTTCTATTCACACAAATTTCAAGAAATAGCACAACATATATAAAAAATTATGTAAGATATGAGAAAAAATACCAAAAACAAGCATATCTATATTCCTTTAGGATTTTAACTAATCTATGATATCCTTGTCCCAGTTGGCGAGAGTCAAAAATACCACTAGTTAAATAGAGTTGTAAACTCATTTAATAGTGGACATCACTATTAACAACTTACTATTCGATCAAAATAATTAAAAAAAATCTCTTATTTTATGAGCTAGACCCGCGGTTTCGATAATCATAGATTTAGCCCTAGTAGTCACCGTGGGGGTGAGTCTAGTAGAATTTGAACTATAATTATCTATCTTTCGAGATCTAACCTTGTCAAAATAACTAATGAACACCTTCCGTAGGGGGACAAATCAAAGCGCCTCGAGGCCCCATTAAGTTATTGACTATGTTAAACCAACGGTGGAGATCGAATAAAATTCTTAAGATAAGCTCATTGTAAAATAAAAGTAGTATTTTTTATTATTTATTTTTAGAAAATTAATGACTATGGTTCTCCAAAAAATTGAAAGATTAAATTTTTAAAACCAAAGTCCTATAATTTCCTATTAATTATAAAGTGTCACATTGAAATAAATTCAATTAATTTAGAATTAATTTGTTGCTAATCAATATTTAGGTTTAACTAATATAATGAACATATACAGTTAAGTCCAACTCAGGTAAATGGGCCTTAACAATTGGGCTTGTATGGAGGAGGGCTAGGTCCAGTATGTCGTTCCCACTACAAATGCCCCCTATCTTCCATACAAGGTCCAAAAGACAAGAATTTAAACCTTCATTTTATTAATCATTATTAATTTATTAGGCCCACTATATTCATGCAAAGCAAATTAGAATTTACAAGTGGAATCACCCACAAGAGAGGAATTTAAACTTTACATTTTCTAATGGGCCCAAATAAAACCTATCATTTTATGAATATTTTATTTGGCAAAAACCATATTTCTAACAAACATATGGGCCACTATATGCATCTAAGCCCAATTGCAAAAATACCACATATAGTGCAAATAGACATGTTATAATTGGATGGGCTTAATCATGTTACTATATGAGCAATTCTATGAATTTATGCAAAAATACCACAATTAATTATCTAGAATTTTTCAAAAATTTCAAACTAATGAATTTTTTACAAAAAATAAGTCAATTTAAATAAAATTTATCAACAACTAACAATAGTTAATTTAAATTTCATTTATCAACAATCAACTTGGTTTAGGTTAATTTGAAAAAAAAAATTCATTTAATTTAAATAAGATTTATCAAAAATTAACCAAAGTTAATTTAAATCCCATTAAAAAAATATATTTTATTAATTGGCTGAAAAAAATTATATTTTTCAAAATTTAACCAATTTTAAAATCAATATCTTAACTATTTTTCAAAATATATTATGTTGTTACAACTATTATCTAATATTTTCACCATTAAAAAAAATAAAATATAAATAGTTATAACAATCCTAAAATATCTCAAAATAGTTAAACAAATTCAAATATACATAAAAATATCTAACTAACAATATTCAAATTTCAAATAATTCAAATATTAAAAACTATAGAATAAAAAGATATTTATATTTTCATATAAAGATTTAATAAAAAAAATCAAGAATTTAAATGAAAATATCTTAAATATTTGATATCATAATTTAATATTTTAATATATTAAAATATTTAAAATTAAGTTGTTAATCTATTTTTAAATTTGAATTTGAATCTTTGTAGAAAATATCTAATTATTTAAATCCCAACTAACAAAAATATCTTATTTTAAAAAAAAATTAAATGATAAAACAAAAAAGATATTTTTTTTTGGTTTTGATTATAAATAATTTATTTCCACAAATTTTAATTTTTTTTTATGAATAGTACCTGTGGGTACTGTTCACCGTGGCTGGTGCGCGCGGGCGTGCGCGCATGCATGGGGAGCCAGGCCAAATTTTTTCCAAAAATTTTTCAAACCAAAACCAATTTCTAATTAATTTTTAACATGTTTTACACAAAATAAAGCATATATAAAATTTAATAGCATAGAAAACACAACAAAATAACCTAAAAATTGCTAAAATTGACATAAAATCAATATGTTTCATAAAAACATGAAAACCATCCAATTATTCAAACATATCAAATAATCCAATTTTAAACATGTTCATGCATGAAAATAAAGATTATCAAAGGCTCTGAGGTCAGTTGTTGGATTAGCTTATACAATATCTTTATTTATTTTCATGTATATCTAATATTAAACAAATTAATATGAGATAGCCTAAAACATGTTTCTAAAATTTGATCCAAAGAGAAACAAAGAATAGAATACTTACAGTATACGCAGCGGAATTAAAGAGTCCTTTCTTCAGTTTCTCTAACTCTTGTATCCTTTCTGTCGCAGAGTATTATCAAGAAACTGAACCGTTCTTCTAATTTCTTCACAGCTTTCCAATGTATCCTTAGAATCACCTAGACTAGTGTGGCAAATTCTCAACACATGAGATATATATAGAAAGAAGAGGAGAAAATAACAAAGAGGCTTAGAAAATGACTTGTGATTGAAAACCAGTGATTGAACTTATGTTTTGACTTCACTCTAAGCACTCCTTTTATAGACTCAATTAGGTCATTTAATTTAATTAAAAAATTAATAAATTAATAGCCATTTTGAAGCCCTAGGTCGAAATTATCATGGGCTTTAGGCCCGTGAAATTTCCCATTTGATTATAAGCTTATTAGACTTAAAATCAAGGCTTGTATTATTTTCTATTGATTTAATTATTCAAATAATTATTTAAATCCTTTATCAAATTAATTATTTATCATTTGAACCTTGATTTAAACTTATTTATTAATTTAGATACCAATTTATCTTAATTAATAAATCTGCCATAATTTATCTTTTCTTCTCAAAATTACATAATTCTGTGAAACTATCCAAAATTGACCTGGTCAACTTTGATAGTTCTAATTGATAATTAAATAAATTAATTGAGACTATCTAGATAATTTTATCCAAGGTACAATGGGGACCATGGGCCTATGAAATTAAGCTCCAATAAGTTATCATAAATCTAACAAATAAATTTACTAACTTATTAATTCCTCGTGACTCCACTATAGACTCGGAATTGCACTCTTAACTTCATAGAACGCTCCATAACAAATATAGATACGCTATTAATTATCCATTGTTACAACCATAATTGTCACTCAATCCTCTATAGACGGTCTACAATGAGATAGGACTAAAATATCGTTTTAACCCTCATTGTATTTTATCCTTAAAACACTGAGTTCCTTGTAAATGATATTTTAGTAAACTAATTTAATTACTGAAATGAGATCTCTATCATTTAACACCTTGAACCAAACTAAAAGGAAACCATCGTTTCACTTCTTCATTAGAAGCTATAGATGTTCATATCTATGATTAACACTCCCACTCAATTATACTACCGAGTTCCCAAGATGTAAGTATGGGCTAGTCCATAGGATAAGATGGTAACGAACAAGTCAAAGAACTCAAATAATACAATCAGTTAGAATACTAACCACTCAGAATTGAGATTGAATTGACCAATAGTCAACTATATGATATGATTAGAATAGATAATAACGGTATGTTTACTTAGCTTATCTACTGTCAATATCGGTCTTGTCCGATGTAACAAATACATCCGATCTTATCTACTTTGCTAATGTTCTTGAAAGAACATAAAACTGTAATATGTAAGTAGGTCATATTGTAGATTGGCAAGTCAGTGTAAATTCTGTGTACTGACTAATCATATGACTAACTTATTTTGAACATATAATCATATTTATATTCCACTGTGATTACGTCACTATAAATAATATTAGCTATATGCTCGGGATTTAATAGAAGTTTATATTAAATAAATAATCATGAAAATAAAGCATGTGAGCAAAGTGATTCGCCAAGTCAAAAAATGATTTCTATTCTTTTATTGATAATAAAATTATATTACAAAGAATTTGGGTTTTAATTAGGGCATAAAACCCCAAAAAGTAGGCGCACCGCGACTCTATAGGGCGAGTCGTGGCCCAGGCCTCTTGACAGAGGGGAGGAGGCTTGCTGTAGGAAGGGCGCGCCACGACCCTCAGGGCCAGGTCGCAACCCACCTGGGCTTTTTGGCCTTGGGAAGTTTTTTTTAAGTGAGAACTTATTCCTTAGGGCTTGGGATCGATTGCACTACCCGGTTTAGTGGAACTCGAGGCCCCAGAGGCTAGGACTCGGTCCGGAAGCCTTTATTCGATTGTTGTTGATGGAATTCTATTTTCTTATTGTGACTAGGTTACCGCTAGGGGCTCGGAACCGGGATCATGCTCGAGGGTCGTTCTTATTTACGCTTACTCGAACTTGAGTTAACACTACTACAATAAAAAGGCTTTTTAGGACTCGCGGGGCGCGATTCCTCTTTTTGATAGCCTTAAAAACTGAGGTTTTTTAGGAATCGCGTTGCGAGTCCTAAAAAATCCCGATTAGTGCCTTTAAGTAAGTTTTTAGGACTCACATGCGAGTCCTAAAAAGTCTTATTTTTAAATTTTAAAATATTAAAAAATCCCGCCGGAGCTCTGACGTTAACGGTAGCGCCACCACCCCACAGTCGTGGTTTGGGAAAATGATCAATCTTTTAGTGGGTTTTGATGCCCAAATCACAAGGAATGCCCTAGTGGTGTTCGTTTGGGTTCGGGTGGATCGAGGCGGTCGGAAAACACTCGGAAGAGTTTGGGAAAAATAGCACCACCGCGAATTCGAACGACTTTAGGCAGCAGAGGGCGCCGCGTGAGGGTCTGGGCTCGTGGGGGTTCGAAGGTCGCCGACCTTCTGCATCCATTGCGTCGACGCGTGTAGGAAGGGGGTGGCCGGACTACTGCCGTCCGTGGCTTGGTTGTGGAGTTTGTGAGAGAGAGGGATAGAGAGAAATGGGGGAAGAGAGCAAGGAGAGAGAGAGGGAGAGAGAGAGGGAGAATGTGCTGTTGTGTTATATTTTTCTTTGTGAAGTAATAAATAAGAAAATTTCAGTCAAAAAAATAGGAGGGAATTTGAAATTTTTTGATATTCAAAATTTTAGGATACACATAAGTTTTTAGGACTCACAATTTTAGTTAAAAATATTGGAGGGAATTTGAATTTTTTTAAAATTTATACTTTTAGGACACACATAAGCTTTTAGGACTCGCAATGCAAGTCCTAAAAACATTCTCGCAATTTTAGTTAAAAAAATTGGAGGGAATTTGAAATTTTTTAAAATTCTAACTTTTAGGACACACATAAGTGCAAGTCCTAAAAACATTCTCACAATTTTAGTTAAAAAAATTAGAGGAAATTTGAAATTTTTTAAAATTCAAACTTTTAGGACACACATAAGTTTTTACGACTCGCTAAGTTTTTAGGACTCGCAATTTTAGTTAAAAAAAGGGAATTTGAAAATTTATAAAATTCAAACTTTTAGGAAACACATAAGGTGAGTCCTACAAATATTCTGCGAGTCCTAAAAAGTCTAGGAGGTGTTTGTTTTAAAAAAAAAACTCAAACTTTTAGGACACACATAGTTTTTAGGTTTCGCTCCGCGAGCCCTAAAAGAAATTCTTTAAGGACTCGCAAAGTCCAGGAGTTGTTTTTAGGACTTGCATCTGGGTGAGTGCCCTAAAAAAAGTCTCCTAAAAGGGTGTTTTTGTAGTAGTGTAAGAAAACTGCGCCAAATACGTGTTATTTGTGATTAGGGCTCAGCCTGACTGTTATCAATTATCTTAACTAGGGCTTGGGCCCCGAGGACATTTATATTTAATCTTTCGCTTCACATGTTGGTTGATATCTTCTTAAGTGCTTTATGACTATTGTGTGAGTTCCGTGTTAGGGTATGAGGCCCATTTGATAAGTATGATTAGTATTGTAAAAATGGTTATTCGATGGTGTTATGTGATTAACATGCATGCGTGCTTATTTGTTGGGATATGCCTATCCATATATGTTTCTGTATTGTGGCCTGTATTCCTGGATCAGGGCTTGACTCATTATAGTCAAGGATGGCAATAGCGCGTTGCGCGCTGGCCGAAAGGCTTTGGCCTGAACAAAAACGTATTATTACGTTGACTAACCCTATGGTCGATGAAACAATAAAGTGCCATGTACGCTGGACTATCTCTACGGCTAGTTACTCAAGGATAAGGGCAAAGGCCCCAGGTGACTCTATGGTCACTTAGATTGGGCATAGGGCCCCGGGATTGACTCTATGGTCAATTGTTTAGGGTAGCAACCTCAAACTGGTCCAATGACCACTTGTTTGTAACTGAATGACGATATGTGTAGGTTATTACCGCTGGACGTGCTAGATAAGTATCTAGAAGTTTATATTATCTGCTTATGCACACGTTGAGTTTTCTTGCTAAGCCTTGACTCACGAGTGCTTTGTGGTGTAGCTAAGGGAAAATGAAAGCTTGACCAGCCATGAGTTGGGGAGCTTCGGTGGCGGCGTGTACATATGCGGTTGCTCGACCACCACGGCCCGGGATATCTCAGAAGAACTAGGGCTATAGCCCTATTTTTCCGGCTTAGGCCAACTGAATGTAATTTTGATTAATATTCATTTTTTCAAAAGTTGGTTGTAATATTTTGGAATCCCATGTTTGTACGAAACTTTTTATATAAAAGTCAACAGTTCATTTAACCAAAAATTTTAACACTAACCCTAAACATTAACCTTAGTTACACATTTTAAACTAAATGACTTGGTTAGCAAGTCTAGTACAATTTAAAATACACGGTGTATCTGTCCTGAATTCGGAGGACGTTACAGATTTCTTTTGCCCTATCTAGGCCAAATCTGGTAACCAAAAAGTGGAGAAATAATTTATATATTTATTAATTAATAATAAAATAATTATTAATTAAAACAACTGTACTCCATTTATTAGCAGCACCTTTAACGACTGAGCGTATATCCATTGTCCAATATGCACATTACAAAAGTCTTTCTATGTATATCGATAAAATTAAACCTAATATAATATATAATTAACAGCATCTAATTCGAGAGAAACTTTCTTCTTAATTAATTCTCTTGTTCGTACATAAATACAATGCAAATCAGATTTAATAAACCCCATCCGTTTCTCTAGACAAGAATCACAAAGAAGCTTCATTAAATTCTTCATTAAATAATATATATATATATATTATTACATAAATTAATTAGTCATGTTTTGAAAAGACAACCATATAGACGAATAAAAATTTGGAAAAAGAGCTAGAGAAGAGATATGATTTACCCACACCTTAAATTTATATTCTGTTAGCTTTTTAATTCAACTCCACTACAGCAAAATCTGACTTTTTATTTAAGAAAAAGAAACATGTAATAGATTGAGTCTCTCATGAACGTACCATATTAATTTTTTTGGAGGACTTTGATACATAGTTTTCTTCAATTTTTGCATGCACTATATATACATATATATAATTCAGTTATCAAACGAAAAATAAATAATAAACATATAGGCTCTCTCAGCAAAAAGCCACTTTATACACACACACGGACTTATCCCCTTAAATATTCATCATCATATAACGACTTTGAAATAATAAGCCTCTATAATTAAATTATATTTTTCTCATCTCTTTTATAAATATATATATTAAACTATATGCTGACATAATCATTAATACTTTCAGTCAATATTTATCAGAACAAGAGGTTTAAAAATTATAAGTAATAATGTCTAGCATGCCCCATATATATATTTATTTATTTTAATTCACACTACATACATACCAAACTATCAAATAGGTATGCTATACAGATGCTAATACTATAATGATTTGGTTCTTTTTGTCAGACAATCACGCGAAAAAAGTACGTGAATTTATACTATTTATAAGAATATGAATTACTTCACTTAATATCAATTGATTTTGAAATACAACTTCATACTTCTTTTTATTATGCCCCCTTTCCACATTCTAGCAATTTTTATATACTGAGTTATTTAAATGTATACATTTTTTGCTTTTTAGTGCTATATAATTCATGAAAATTATACAACGTAATGATTTTTAATTTTTTTTTTGGAAAGCAATGAAATAAAGAAAGAAGTCCTAGGAAAGAAAGCATGAAAGCAAACGCCGAAGTACTTTGTCATCATCATTGTTGCCCCCATTAGCTACTGTACAGCACCACATAAACAACAATTAGAGTGTGATTATAATGAATTACTTGATCGTTCATTTATTTATATATATATGTATATATATTTATTATCCATGGATGGAAACATGGCTTATATAAACTATGTTTCTTGTGTGGACATAAAATGCTCGACTACTCTTAAATATTATCTGTAAAGGTGACAGCTTATAGTTAGAATCAAAATGTGCAAGTCTAGGTAAGATTAGTTATTTAATTGCCCTTATTATATGACTCGATCGGTCAGCTCATATATATTTAAATCTAAGCTTCCTTTAAATATTCGACCATATATACTTGCACTATGTATATTTAATTTATGCTGGTAATTAAACTTATTATAAGCTCTCTACTAACCTTATATAACACAGTGTGGATTTCGTCCACCCACGAGCCACCACTATCCATGGACACGTGTCACCATGGAGATATTGTCCATGGATACCTCAGACAATGTGATTTGAAAGAACATCTAACTCTAAAAGCAAATTTATCCAAGAAAAAAGTTCCCTCAGGTATCAGCGCTTTATAATTTAGGCTCATCAGTAGTACAGTAGTAGTATTAATATATGTTAACTGTGTTGGTAAGAAACTTTTACTTTTTCCTTTAGTATTTTATATGTTGAATATATATATATATATACATATATATAAACATATTTTATGGTCTTTTATATACATGATTCAATAATAATAAAAAGTAGTTATTTATAAGATAAAACAGTATACATATAATAATTAAGTAAAGATTAAAGTGATTAAATTACATATATAAAAATGTTATTGTGTGTTCTTACTCATGACATTAGTTTCTCTTTTTATCGATAGAGGCATAGAATAATAAATCTGATTACATGTCATCAATTACAGTTGAGATGATCTATATTTAGATAGTTAGCTAGACAAACCTAACTCTTTTTATGTGTTGTTTAGGTTTGTGTATAGTTGTTTTTATATTGTATTTTAATTGTTTAAGTTTATGCATAATTGTTTTGTTGTTGTGTTGATGTCTAGTTGTTTTTCAGATATGTTTTAAATTAAAAAAATGTGTTATAGTATGCAATGTGTTTTTTAATTGTTGTCCAATTATTATTTTTTAGTTGCCTTTTTTACAAAATATTTTTGTAAATATAAAACTTTAAAAATCATATTTTTAAAAACTTCAAAAAGTATTATTGAAAAATCGTACTTAATAAGTACATCAAGCATACTCATGTTTTAATTAATATCTTGCCATTAAAGGAATAACTTAATTAGTGCTGTCTCTATATATATGAGTCATTCTGTATTTCTTAATATCAATAAAATTGTACATAGAGATATATTGATTAATTACTTGGTAAAGCCTATTTAGAAATCGAAAAAATTCAAATTATATATTGAAATTCTAAAGTAATATTTATTGCTGCTTGGAGAAGGGCCAATGTTTTATCTATGCATCAATGACCAAGGTTAAGTAGCTAGTGCTATGAAATAGCTAGCTTATTAAAACAATAAAATAAAAATAACAAAGAACCCTAACTATTTTATATATGTATATATATATATAATATATACTCATGGAATTAGAAAACAAACTTTCAAATATATTGAACTTTCTTCTTCTTAAAAAAAATAAGTACTATCCAATTGAGTCATCACTCAACTTAATTTAGTGCATGATCTTATATATTAATAAAATTGAACTGGAATTGAAATAATATTATCTAATGCGCGAAAGTAATTGCGATCGAGGTTAATACTACATAGATTATGAAAGTCTAAAAATTAATGATATATATATGCCTTGTGTTTTTGTTTTTAAAAGAGCATTTAATTAATTTGTTTACATAATTAAAGTAGACTCCAACGTTTCTTAAGCCATGATAAATCACAGAAATGGGTCACTTGAAGGATATTGGGAAGCATATTCGGAAATTAAAGTGCTTTAAGGAATCAAGCTAGTAAATTAATAATTGTCTCTCCTAAAATACATATATAGAGGAATACTACATTGTGGATAATTTTCTTGCTCAGATCAGTACAATAATGAAGGGTTTCATTGGATGCTTTTTCATCACTACCACCTTGGATGATAGACATTTTTAAGTGAGAGAAGATCGATGTGAATAAATATGGAAGATAACTTCCAACCATTATAAAAATAAGTTCACCGTTGAACATTTAAATACATATATGTGTGTGTGTGTGTTTCTGTATGTCTGTGTGTGCAAGAAATAATATTTATGAGAAACACTTTCACAGCCTGTAATCTAATTAATCAAGGTGATTGTTTTTCTTAATCAAACGATAACAGAAGCTTTAGCCTGAATTAGTAGTACTACTCTTCAGTAGTACTTTAATTAAAAGCACTAAATCATATAACTATATGAATACACACACACATATATATAGAGATAAATATATGAGTTTGTGTGTACTTATATATCAAGTACCTTGCTAATCGTGGAACAATAGATGAAAACCATGCATATATAAATATATGATTGGTTATAATAACTACCGAAACAGAAGATTCAATCAAACATAAATTGAAATCATAATAAATATATATATACATACACACATCTGCAGCATGTATTTGTGCATATAGTGTACAAGCAGTACGTATTAATTATATATATAGTACAGTAGAACATCAACTTATTGACGATGATCAGTTTTTTAGTCTGGTACAAGGAATGAAGAAAACTAATAAAATGACATCAAAGTTGTCTTATATATATATATATGTATATATAAATATTAGTGCTTATATATACGGTATAACAGAAAAGTGCACCCTCCCTCTAATTACAAGGAGCAAGGACTTGCCACATATATAATTACATTCAACAATTATAGATCAAGTACATATATATACAGGATTGCTAGGGTTGGAGTTTCAAAAAATGATTTTATGTACGTACCACATATATACATTATTATTTATATACATATATATAAATGTTTTGAGGGGAACGAGGAATGTCTACATAACATATTGATTTATATCAAGTCCTCCTCTCGACATAATTCAGCCTCGGTGGAGCAGGAGCAATATTATTTGTATGTATTTTATGTGATAAAACTGCAGTTTAGTACCAAATTAAGCTGCTTATTAATAGATGTGAACGGGGGCAGTACTTTATAGCGAAACGACTCTTATAGTAGTCCTCATATGAACCAAAAGAGCATCATATATCCAGAAAAGTAATACCATATATATATGGACATACATTTTTAAGCAAACTGGAAGGCAATTAATATATAATAACGTACTCCAAACTTGACAACTTGTGATCCGTTGGGTGTTTACTTATATTTATTTTTTATTTGTATAAAAATGAACAAATCACATGCTAAAGATGTAAGTGTATATATGTTCACGACCAATGCACATTCACCCAAATACCTAATTAAAGGAATAAATAAAAAAACAATCCCACTTGAGAAGGGAGAAAACCCTTGCTTTTAGCTTATAAATTTAATACCGTACGAAAAACCAAAAACAACTATATCCCGTTTTCGACATCCGAGAAAAATCAACTTAAGATTTAAATTTATTTTAACATTAATTTGTATATACAAATGCAACAAAGTAGCATATATATATATATATACGTTTTTCTTAATTAATATATGCATATAATATATAATAATAATGATGATAAAATAATGAAAATACCACAAAGTTTGGTCATGATCAAGACAATATATATATATATAATCAGTTGGTCTAAAAATAGAATCTCGTTATAGGATAAAACAAAATATGAAAGAAAAAAAATATACAAATAAATGAAAAGACAGATAAATATTTAATTTGTTTATCACTCTTACTGTTACTACCTAATAGTAAAAGCTCTAATAGTATACTTAAGCCAGTAGCAGTTGTGGTATAACTCAATTAAATGAAGAAAGTAAAAAGAGAGAGAGTTTGATTTCAACCATGAACATGTATTTCAAGAATCTAATTAAAGACCAAAAGCTGATTAAAGAAGGGAAAAAAAAAAAAAAAAAAAAGAGAAATAAGAGAGAACTACAACATCAACAGAGTAATATCAGAAAGAAAAGAAAGAAATTAACATGGCCGTATCATATGACGATGATATATAATACTACATACGAATATTTTCTGACCTTTTTTTCTTAATATTAAGAAGCCATATGCATATCATCCCCATATATAGATATAGACCCATCTCATAATCCTCCTCACCATCGTCATCATCCGATGCAAATCGGCCAGTCACACATTCTCAAATCCCATCTACATAACACCTTCATCACCAATTAATTCAAAACGGAGTCGTACGACCGCCTGAGTTCCCAGCCCATCCATCCACCGGCAACTGAACGTTTTGCATATTGAGCGGCAAATTGAAGAAAGGAAGCCCCGAAGACGGGTCCGGAAAAGGGTTGTTCCCGGAAACCCCTCCTCCTCCGCTGTTACCTCCTGATCCTTGAGGTGCCGGCGTCTGCATTTGGAGCTGCGCCTCGGCCTCCTCGTCTAACGGCAGCCGCTCGTAAGCCACGTTCGTAAACGAGGAAGCGATGACGATGACCGGCCCCGCTGCGGTAAGCTCCCCAACCACGTTCCCGCCGACGACCTGTCCTTGCCCACCGGCCAAGAATATAGTCAGACTAGTTGCGCCAGGTGGAGCCGGCGGCGGTAGGAACGAACCAGATAGCGACAGTATCTCGAATCTCCCGTGGAGTGTTACGACAGCTCCGGCAGCTGCCGGCTGCCGTAGGCTAACATTGGTGACAGTCCCACTTCCGCTCAAGATACAGATCCCTCTTTGGCGGCGTCGGGCGTAGGTGGCGACGCAGTCAAAGACATCGCAGCCGTTGCTGACCTCCAAGATGTGGGCCCGGAGGGTGTTGGCACTCTCCCGGGTTATGATCACCGGCGGTTTGGGCTTGTTCTTGGATCCAGGAGGCCGCCCTCTTGGCCGCCTGCCCACTAAGTCACCTGGGTTTCCAGTGATGAGCTCGAGCCCTCCGCCGCTTCCGCCGTCGTCTTGGTGGTCGCCAGAGAATTGACCATCATCGTTGTCGTTTTGGTGTGGCTCTCCTCTTTGGAGGTGCAAGTCATGCCTTTGGAGTTGATTATTATGATGTTGGTGAACGTAGCGAGAAGCCGTGCCTAAATCCAAACCAGCCATGGGCACATAAAAAAAGAAAAAGAAAGGAGAGACAAAACAGAAAACAAGGAAATAAGATATATTAATTATAATCTTTTTTTTTTCTGTATATATAATAAAAAAGAAGCTTAGCCCAGATAAATAAAATCTGTTTTTATTTTTCTGATTTTTTTAAAGGTTTATTTTATGGAAGTAGTGGGAAGATTAGAATAGAGAGTTTTTTTTTTTTCTTTTTTGTGGATTAAAAAAAACAGATTTTATGAAAATGAAAAGAGGAAGAAGAACAAGAAGAAGGGATCGAGTGCAGAGAAAGGGAAGAGAAGAGAGAAAGAAGGAGAAGAGAGAAGTGAGAGAGGAGACAAGACTCAAAACGCAGTCATTTCTCTCACACGAAAAGCTTAAATATAAAGCTTTTTAATAATAATTAGTTGAATTTCTTTTCTGTTTTTTTTTTTAATATTGATTTCTTGATATGAGGAAGAACTAGAGAGGCCAATAGTTTGAACTTTGAATAAGAATGGCTCAATTTGGAGCGTGAACTTAACGCGACTTAGGTTTTTTTTCATTCTTTATTAAATTATGATAACATTTATGTTTTTTTTTTGTAGCTCTAATATTTTATTTAATATATGTTATTTATGTTGTTCTATATATAATTATTAGTGTCATAAGAATCAGTAATGTCTATTCATGTTTGTGTGTATATACTATATTTTAGTGTATGAAATGCAGTATGTTTCCAAGAAAATTCACATTTTTGAATACATAATTATTTATTTTGGTGCATATATGACAACCCACAAGATTTTCCTATTTTTAATAACTTTAAAAGATATGAGAGGGAACTTTTAAAACTGTTTATACGTGTTAGTAATATAGTGTATTTAGTAATATGTTCTTACCTCAACTTATCCCAAATACACTTAAGCTATAAATATATATATATATAAATATTTTGTTCTGGCCTTTCATCTTAAATAATGTCCATAGACTCAAACTGTAATTTATGATTAGATGCGAGCCTAGATTTTTAATTTCGATAAATTAATCAAGATACACTGGTAAGACCAAATTAATAAAGAATGGCTAAAATCCCAAAGTTTAGAAGTTTAACCTAAGAACATATAAACTACTATAAATTAATGATATTAATAATGAATTTTTCAGAAACTATTTTTTTCTCACTACTCATTGATGGAACCCCACGAATTGAATAAAAGGTTATTGGCCATAAATCTTAATTATGAAATATGTAGGAAAACTTATTGGTTAATTCTAATTGCAACAAATGTTTTGTAGCTAGTGGAAACAACAATTTGTAATTGTAATTGAATGGACCAAATAAAATCGTAATAATATTCTATAATTTCGTTCATTTTCTAAATGAACACTAGAATTATTATTTTTATTTGTAAAAAGTTTTATTTATAATAGAATAATACTATTTGATGTAAGAAGAGTAAAGTAGCAATTCTTTATAATAGTTTTGGGATATAAAGAGTATCCAAATGGTTAAGGGTTGGAATTAATAAAAATTATTTCCGTTATCATTTGCATTTTATTTGTTTTTATTATTTTTAACCAAATTTATTGTTAAGCTATGTTTGGTTGGAAGAATGGAGACTTAGATGGATGGTGTAACAACCTTTTTTATATGAATGTCAAAATATGTTTGTGTTGTTTCATCTACAGGGTTTGTTCAGTCTTTGAATTGTATATTGCATATATTGTCTCTGTTAGTACTACTTAGTCTCCACTAACATTTACTGTGTGCTGCAGATTAATAAGTACACGTTAGTTATTGCCGGTTTAATTGGAAACGTGTTAAATTTTATTAGCTGCTTGTTTAGTTGATCAGTTAGTGGTTAGGGTTGCTATAAATAGATTAATCTGTTTCTAACAACCTAACCCCTTTCTGTTAGTTTGTCATTGTGAGAAAACAGAATCTTGTTTTTCTCTCTTCTCTTCTTCTTTCTTTTTTCTGCTCTTGTAGGTTCACCATTGTTGGAGGTGAAGCTTGGTGCAGAGCTGTGGGAGGTTCTGATCTGATTCGAAGGGAGTTCGAATCTGGCTAGTAGAGGGATTCAACTAGCTTGCTCGAGGGGATCTTGAGTGTTTGAATCGAGGGATTCGGATCACAAGTTCCAAGGAATTTGGAAACTGTTCTTGAGTGGTTATTCAAGTTTTTAGGATAATCTGTAACTTTTGTATTGTAAATATGTTGATTTCATTTCTGAACTGGTTATTGTAATTAACATTGGATTTATTAGTGAAAGTTACATCTTACCCGATCCAAGCACTAGTCGGCTGGAATTCGTTCCCAGTGCAAATGAAGCTTGTAAAATTCTGTGTGATTTTACTTTGTTTTAAATTGTTTGTTTTGTTCTAGTAGATCAATTCTTGATTCAAAAAGTTAGGTATAACACTTTCAGATGGAGTATTTAAAAACGATGAGGAGAATTTGATGGATCGTGATTATTTGATTTTTATTTCCTATTTTGTATGATATTAAAAAAGGAGTGGCAAGGATGGATACAAACTTTAAATTCAAATTCCTACACTTTTTATTATAAAAAATATATATATTTAAATTATTTGAAGTGTATATTTATAATTTTTTTGTTCTCCCATTCTTCGAATTTAGAGGGATCTATTTTTGAAGATTAGGAGGGAGACCTCATTCTTCTATTTATCTTCTCTCTCGAACTTTCTCTCTTCCCAAATAATTGATTTTTGTTCTCCACTCACCTTTCTACTTCCTCGTTCCATGCTTCTAAATATTACTTATGCCAAACATATGGTGTTAGTGCATAATATTATTGGCTCGGTTAACACAGAAATGTTTAATTTGGAAGACATGAGGTTGAACTCGGTATATATTCACCAGTTTACTGGTGCTGAAAATTTCATAAAATAGTACTATACGTAGCACCAAATTTATTTTTAATAAGAGATCTTCCAAAACTATTTATTTGTAACAGAGGAGTATTTTAATAAAGATGTTGGGATTTCAAAATTATATGTTCTCTCTATTGATTATTTGATTATGCTTGATAATAATAGATAAATATGTATATTTATATGGAAATATAAAATCAGCAAATTAATTATAAAGTCAATTATAAAAAATAAGAAGCGAGTGTGGGTTTTGAGGAGAAACAGAATATAATATTAATAAAGATGAAGGAGAGGTTAAGGATAAGAAGAGCGTGGGGGGCGTCTATTTCACAATGTTTTAGGGTGATGTAATGATATTTAATATATAAAGATTTGAGTAAGTGAAGCTTAGATGGAGGAAATTTGTGGGTGGGGTTAGATGATTGAGATGTTGGTCACTTGGTCTTGTGGTTTGGACTTTGGTGTATATAATTAACAAATCTTAACCATGGTTTGAGAGCAAGTTGACCAGGTTTAATACTTCAGTTAATCAAACCCCGAGGAGAAGTTGAGATTAGGGGCATAAATAATTCTTTGAAAATGCCAAAACCAAGTTATTATTATTATAAAAAGAAAAAAAAATGGAGAATGGGCAAGTGGGAGATGATGCTGCGGCGGATGGGCCCCAATCTTCTTGTCATCTCCCCATGCCCCGCCTCATATGCCTCAACGCGCCAACCATATACAATGATCTCTCTCCCCCCCTCTCTTTGTTGTCATTTACTCCAATTACACTATTTTGTGCATTAGGCAAGAGGTTAGCCTGTCTAAGAAAAATTATTGGAACACTTCAATATAGTTTCTACTTTTTACCTAAGAATAATGCAAATTTTATTAAGTTTATCTGTTTGTCTCTGTGTCGGTTTTCTGTGGCGGTGTAGTGTGTGTAATCTTAGACTGAACCATTTAGTCAATTCTACATGGTTTAAAAAAGCCCAAAATAAAGACGATTTTGCAAAAGGGTGAAATTGGTAGTGTATAATCGCATTATTTTGTTATATTTGTGTATTGTTTGATATATATATATATATGATGTTGTGTTTTGAGAAATTTGCAGTACATTCGATCTTTGTTTTATCTAACTTTTTGACTTGCAGTAAAAATTGCCGGGTATTATATATAACAAAATCACATGACACATCTTTCCTTTTTTTTCATCTTTATTACGATAATTGGATGTTATACAATTAATTCACACTTAAATTCTGTTCGACGATCTTTCATCTTTATTACGATAATTGGATGTTATACAATGTTATACAATCTTTCATCTTTTTTCATCAATTTCTTTTCTTGAATGTAAATTGTGTTCGACGATCTTTCACATATGCAAATTCGTCTATAATTAATTCGCTACTAATTTTTATAGCACAAACAACTTTAGGATCTAAAGTAGAACAAAGAATAAACAACTCTACGAATGTTCATTGAATTTATAATTTAATTATTGTGACTGATAATCAAGTCTAGTATTAAATATATATGCTTGATAATAATGCTCTTCACTAATATTATATTGTTAATTTCAAGATCTTTCAAGTCTTGCAACATATTGAACATCTATATCTAGAATAACAATTTTGTGTCACTCAGAAAATAATTTAACCTTTATAAAGAGCATATTATCCTCAATCTCCAAACCTCTTAAGTAGCCATTTTGTTCTTGTAACAAGAAGCATAAAATCCATACGAGTAATTTTTAAAATTTCTTTCATAAAATATATTATGAAAACAAAATTAAAAGATAATAATTGATTGGAAGTGAAATTCGCATCACCACATTAATTAATAGTATGAAACTTGTCTTAACTACATATGAAACAATATAAATGTTGGGGGATTAGGACCTGCACAACACAGCCAATACAGTGCACAAAGAATAGCAATAAAGAAGAACAAGTAATAGATAACTAAACAAACCCAAAAGTAATCAAAAAGTAAAACTCAAAAGAAAGAACACCAAGAATACTTGGTTTAGATACGACCAGTCTGGTTGATCCTACATCCAAGACTAGGCAGCAATGACTAAGTCAAATCCACTATATCTGAAACTAGATTACACCCTCCAAGCTCTCAAGATTACAACAACACTCATTCAACTTCTCTTGAAAACACTCTCTCACTTGAGTATTACAACACAGTTCTTGCTCTCAGCCAAAACTCTCAGAAATTGAATACACTTAGGTTGATCAGGCCTAAAACTATATATAGGGTCGAGATACAAGAACTAAAGAGACAAACAGAAACTAATTGTAACTAACAACAATTAGTTAGTCTGTTACAACTTATTGGTATCCACGCAGATGCAACTAGAGAAAATGTAGATACAACTGAAAACAGCAGATTACTGTGAGCTATCATTTTGCTAATTTTTTTATTGGTTGAGGAAAGAAGTCACTATCTTCACAATAAACAATATAGATTTCTTTAGAAAAACTATGCCCCTAGATCCATCATTGTAGATCAAAGCTTTGAAAATAAACACAACATTATAATAGACTTGGAGATGGGTTTGCTTAGGTAAAATGAGGGACTTCCAGTTTCGACTTGGTTACTAATGGATATGACTGAATAAAGCCATTTAGTAATAATATTGCATTAATGATTAATTATCTTTTATTTTATCCCAAAAAAGAAGTTATCGTTTACCTAGCTAGTACGTACAAATACATATATGCTACATTTTTATTAAATATAAAATATTTTTGAATTAATATATATTTTTTTAAATTAATGTATGTTAATATATACACATATATCTATTTATAGGGACTGGGATTACTAAAATAACTTCCAATAAACTACTCGATTTATCTTAGACATCAATATTGAGTAAATTATAGAGACATATTATTCACTTACGTCATAAATTTGAACCAATTAAGTTACTCGCTTTATCGATATGACTTATATTAAATGTCAAGAATGTACATTCTATAGCATTTTCCCCTAACATAAAATATTTCTACCAAATTACTCACTTTACATCAAATTTCAATTTTTATTCAAATAAAGATATATATCTTCTATAAATATGTAGGTAAATGATATTTTTTGTTTTAACCATTTTTTTTTTTAATTTTAACAAAATATTCTTCTATTTAAGATAATATTTTTATATTTAATGGTATATTATAAATATGACTTAAACTTAAGTAAAATTAAATAAATTAATAATTAAACAAAATAAAATAAGATATTTTTGAGATATTTTACAATGATGATTATTTAAATATAATAAAATCATATATTTAATAACTTAAATAAAATTTAATCAAACATAAACTTAATATTATATTAAACATATAATATGTAATATTTTGTTGTCACTGTCAAATTCAAAAACTACAACAAACATAAACTTAAACAATAATAAATTAATTAATTAATTAAAATAAAATATTTTAAAGATATTTTATGATAATTTAAATAATTAAATCATATTTATTTAAAAATAATAAAGATACATATCATTTTTTTATCTTAAAAATTTATGTGATAGTTTGTTTTCTATAAGTGATTGGATCTCTTTTTCTTCATCAAATTCACCAAATGACATTGTGAAATATATTGAAAACTAAAAATAGTTGATGCATTTATATCATTGTCTACACTATGACATTTTCTATTTCTATTATTAATTTATTTTTAAATATTATTGTATTATATATATATGTTATGTAGCCATGTAAATATACATCTATGTCAACGTTGTGTTTAGATTTCATGTATGTAGAGATTATTGATATAAATATTTATTTATACTGTAGAATTATAATTCATTCTATTATATATATATATATTAAAAATAGTGAACCAATTTTTATTAAAACTATAGACAATGTTTACAACTTTAAAACTAAGCAAACGTGCAACGTGCATTGCATGTTGCTTCTATCTAGTATATATATATACTTGATATAATTTATTAATTATTTTTATTTAATTTGTATCATTATCATATAAATTTAAAATAAATAAATAATATTATATATAAAAGAATGACATAAAAATATTAAATGAAAATTAAACCAAATTTTTTAATAATTTTTGAATATATATAATATGATAATATTTTTCAACATAAATAATAATTTTTTTAATAAAAATTAAGATTATGTATTATATATTATAATTATAATGATATTTATAATATTTGAATTTATATTAAAATAATGAGTAAAAAATTAGGATTATATATTATTATCATAATAATATTTTACAATATTTAAATTTATATTAATATAATTAAATATTAACTATCTAGTCTTGTATTATATATTATAATAATAATAATATTTTATATCATTTAAATTTAAATTTGAATTTATATCAATATAATTAATAAATATATTTTTTTAATTAGTTTTAAATGTATCTTCTATTAAATATTTAGAATATTCTGTTAAAATTAACAAAACAAACCGTTAAAATAATGAATTTCACACTTTTATATATATAAATATATATTCACATTATAGTAGTAACTTATGACACAAATTACTTATTTAGTTTTAGAGATTAATCTTTATTAAAAACACTTTCGATTTAAATTATAACCTGACACTACAAAAAACAAGGTCTATACCGAGAACAAATGTCATCGATATAAGCCTAAATGTTCTCGGTATAGACTCTACCGAGAACAAGTCATCGGCAATAAGTCTTCGGCACAGCCGCGTCGGTAGAAGTAAACTTCTACCGACGACAATCAACATGTTCTCGGTATAGGTTGTACCGAGGACAATGTCATTGGTATAGAGTGAAAAATGTCCTCGGCACAACCAACCCAAATTTGTCATCTTAATGGTGTATACCGAGGACAATGTCCTCGGTATAGACTAAACCAATTTTTTTTTATATTTGTAATATTTATTCCCTTATTTATTTATTTAATTTGAATTAAATATAAAACAATAGAATAAAATTAAAGCACTTATATTAAACATATAAATAAAAACATAAGAGTATGTTTGCTGAATCAAAATAAAGAGTTGTCTTAAACATGATAATGTAATAGTCCATTGTAATAAAATTCATACATAAGTCCTACTGAGTCGGTGCTCCAACATCGGGATCATCGGGTGGTGGTGGGGCACATTGAGATCCCGAGGTGATACAATGAGTCCGGACATGCTCCTCTAACTGACGAAGACGCTCTCTCATCTCAAACATCTCTTCATCTCTAGTTTGTGAAGGACGAAAATCAAATGGAGTTCGGTCCCTTATGTTAAGGATACGTCCATATCCTTTCTGGTGGCCCTGTCGTTTTCCGAAGACAATTTGTACCAAAGATATGTCTTCATCTTCAGGCGCACTCGAAACTGGTGTGGAACTCTCAGTATCAGTTGTCTGTGTCTGCTGTGTGTCGCGATATGCACGCAATTCCTCCTATGATACAATGTATAATGTAATTATGTTTTGTAAACAAACAATTAAAAATTTGAAAAATGTTTAAAAAAACTTAACGTACCCAAGTATTTTTGGCTGTCTCTGTCACCCACTCTGTGCCTGATTTATGGTGAGTATCCATCCAGCTATCCGGGATGGGCTCAAGTTGCCCAGTCTCTAAATTGCGCTGTCACGTACATATATTTTTATAAAATTAATAATTAAACGTAAATAAGAAAAATAAACTAAAAAATAATTAATTAACTAACTTTTTTATAGTGCAGCACTGGGATTGACTGAGAACCTCCATAGCTATGCTCTTTCAGTTTTTTCCTATTTTCCTTGTTGACCACAGAACGTTTCTGCAAAAAGTTATCGTTAGTAAAATATTTAATTAAGATAGTTAAGTTTAGCAAGAAATTAATACCGTAATTTCTGGGCGTCGAAAAAATTCAATGGCTTTTTGCCACTGCGTATCCGTGCAACCACCATAACGATTTTGTGGCCCTTTAATCGTTAAATGCTCTTTAATATCGTACTTCCAGTTAGAATACTTTTTAGCACACGAAGTATAAATGCCTCTCAAGATCCCAGGCATATACCCTTCTCCATATCTAGTACGCCCAATATCAAACAAATCATCCTAATTTACAAACATTTATTAGTAAATATGATATATAACATAAAATGAGAGTTAACATAAAAATACATAAAAATACAAAGAGATGATTTTCTAATACATCAATCGTCTGAAATTCAACGTTGACACACCTCCTACACGGACATTTCACCAATCCCCTTGAGTCAACGCATTGCCGAGCTCTCCGGAGAAAATCCATCACACCAGCCTCATACTCATCGGATAATCGATCTGTCAAATTAATCCAGCTCTTGTCGATCGACATTGTATGAATGTAGCACTGCACGGAATACTAATCATCAAACTTACAATCAATTTGTGTGTGTGTCCTAATTCAGAGAGAGGCAAATTTAAGAGTCTTCAATGACTCACCCTCTCTGAACAGGTCTAAGGCTTCTTGTGATGAACACTAAAAAAATAAAATATTATCACTAGGTGATAATAACACTATCATATCTTTGGTAATAATTTCTTATTACCAAAGAAAAAAAAAATTCAATATGTTTTTTTAATGTCTTATGCTCTTTGAAGTTAATTATGTTGTTTTATGATATCTAACTATAATATATTTCAGTGTAAATATTATTAAAATTATTTAAATTTGACTTATTTTTTTCTAACTTCAAATATTAATTTTAATTTTAATAATGATTAACATTGTGTTTAAAATTGGTTTCCTAATAATATAATTGTTAATTTTATTTTTACATATTAATTCAGTATTTATTAAATAACATATTTTACTTATGCTTTATTGAATAGTTTTATAAATTTACACAAAATTTTTAAGATTTGTTTAAATCGTTATAATTACTTTAAGATTTATTACTTATTTAAATAAAATTTCATGATTAATGTTTATTTCTATTAAAATTTGGTTGCATAATGTTATTGTTAATTTTATTTAATCATAATTAAAAATATATTATACTACTAATCAATTCACTATTTCTTAAATTAGAAATTTTATTGAGTACTTTTAATTCTATAAAAATTTGGACAGCATAACGATTGTATTTTCATATATCCCAAAATTTAAAAACCTGCAAATAACACATAAAAAAATATCCAGTCCCAGAACATACACAAAGCAATACAAATACATTGTAAATTACTATATAATTTATAATTATTACTCTAAATTTTATTAATTATTCAATTTTCTATTTAAAATATCATAATTCTACTAAAAATTAACAACAAAAACAAAGCATCAATATTCATCAACACTAAGAATAAAAAAACTAACAACAACAACAAAATTCAAATTAAATAAACAAAACTCACTCTAATAATCAAACTTTATTAACCAAATCTAATAATCTAACACTAAAATTATTTAACCCAATCTAAAAAAAAAAACACTCAAATATTATATTTTCATACAAACATATTTTTATAACTAAAAGTCAAATTATATACCTAAAAAATAAACTATTAAATTAATAAAGTTTCATACTAATGAATTACTTATTTATCCATATGATTACACTAACTAAATCCTAAAGCTATATATGTATTTTACTAAAACACTACACAACATTATTTCCTCTAAATTGGATATCACTAAACTTTTAACTAATTTTCATTACTAATTATTATTCTTACCAATTTTAAATACATAATAAAAAATTATATATATAATATGACAAATAACAATATATTAACAATATTAAACAAATTATACATAAAACCCCAAATATATTTATGCAAAAAATATAAAAAAAACCAAAAAATTATAAAGAAAATTCGTGATACCTGTAAAACCAGTTGTGAATAATGCAAAACCTGAAAATAAACAAACAAAAAACTCATTAGATAAGACCAAAACAGAAAAGAAAAAAAATTTGATAAATTTATACACAAATAAAAATGAAATATATGTAAATGCATACCTTAATAGACCTTATAGCTAACTAAATCTTCTTTGGAAGAGAAGATTTGACAAAAACCAAGCTTTTGGGGGCCGAAATCCAGAAAAAGTGAAAAAAGAGGCGGAGAAAAACGGAGGGTTTTTTTTTTCGTTTCAGACAGAATGAGCTCTCTGTTTGGGGAAGATGAAGTTTATAAAGACCCTGTACCGAGACCATGTTCACGGTATAGAGTCATCGGTACAACAACTAAAATGAAAAAACCGCGTAAATATGGCGCGGTTCTAAATTGTCTATACCGAGAACGTGTTCTCGGTATATGATATATTTTTTGTAGTGTGATGCCTAAACCATTTATAACATTATCCTAATCGTATAATTAAAAAGATCTTCTAGCCAAAAGCTACAAACATAGATTACAATTTACAACACTACATAAACAAATGTGTAGAACATTAAATAAACCAAGTTACGTCTTATTAGAGTATGGTGTGTCGCATGGAATAAGTGTAAGAATATTGTGTCATTAATAAGAGCGTGTGTAAGTCCACTAATCACCAATTAGTTTTTAGATGGAGCCCGAGCCAATTCCCTAGCGGACATTCGATTCACACCGATCCAAAGTGTGAGCCAAGCCAAACGAAATCCGTAGAGTGCGAAAAGACACTTGAGATCAAAAAATAAATAAGCGAGCTAAAAAATAGGCTACTTATGATCACGTGATTCAATTGGTGAGCGAAAAATCGTCACCATCTTGAAGGAGTATTAAAGTATAGCATCTCTCGGGATTCTTATCACACCTATATCATATATTTAAATTTTTTTTAAAATGACACCAATCCTTTCAAAACATTGAACAGATTTATAAGACGTAAATAACCAAATTACAATTCGTATTCCAGATTACAAACTTCAAAATCTTAACATCTAAGATTCTGAATCCTTATCCAACTCCAACCAAGAACATTTTTCACACCCTTTTTCCCACAAATTAAATATGTCATATTTGACTAGAAGAAGAAGAAGTCAAATATGCCAGTGTAATTGTCAAGAACAAGTATTCATATCATTTTTATTTTCAACTTACGACTTTGTTGATGTGCCGATAAAAGTTGATCATTATAGATTTTGTCAGCACAAGATAAAGAGTCATACTTTTTCGCACTAGGAAAACTCTTACTTTTCTCACAAAAAACCATGCCAACACAAGGTATGTAACACTGTTATACGTCCAACGTTGTTCGTCGTGGCATTTTCTTACATTGGCGGACTGGAAAAGGTGGTAACACCAGCCTATGTACGCATTGACACAAAATTTAGTATATTAATAACTTTGAAATATGATTAATCATATCACTTTCATATGTCATAGCACAAAAAAATTCATATATTTAGTATTTAGTATGTATGATTTACAAACAAAACTAAAAATAAAGAAAAACTCAACATAAATTTATTAAAACAAAAATAGCATACCACATAAAAGACTACAAATATACCAATATAAGAAAATTATATAAATTTAAACTAATAAAGAAAATTTGAGGGGTGCTGGCCATACTCTCTCTCTTTGAGTTCTCTCTTGACAAAGCTTAAGGGTTTTCTACTTCTCCTCTCGGTTGGGGCACCACTGGTGTGTCCCTGTGCAAATCGGCACTACTTTAGCCGAGACGAGTTTTGACTATGTGCATTTGTTGATATTTTTTGGTGGCTAGATCTTTGGCTTTCTCCAGTTCTCGTTTCTCTCTACTAGTGGCTCATGGTGTTGCACTGGTGTTGGTTTCTTGGTCTCCATTTGTGGCTCGGTGGGGTTGTGTTGCTATCGGTGGCGTGCAACTTCTTGATGGTCTCCAGGCGAGTCTAGGTTTGTCTCAGGCGAGTGGTGTCTCCATGGTCTTCAGGGGTGCCTTGCCATGGGTTGGTGCACTGGTTTGATGGTGGTAGGTGCGTGTGGTTAGGATCTATGAAGCCAACAATGCTTTAGTGTGTGATGTTCTTTGTTTTGTAATGTTTTCCAATGAGGTCTTCTGATTATGTGTGCTGGTAAACCACTATCTTTGGTGGTATTTTTGTGCCTACTATCTTTGATGATATGGTGGTTCACCCGCTTTATCAAGATAGCCTTGTCACTTTGCTTTCCATTAGGGGAATATAGCCTACTTCATAGACAAATCTTAGACTTTAAGATGCATTTGTAGTGTAGATGAGTTTCCGTCTATGTCGCTAGATGAGAATTAGTGATTGTAACACCCATTGGGTAGATGATGATTAGCCTCTTAATTTATGGAATCATTCATTTTTCAAAAAATAAAAGAGGAAAGATAAACATAAATTTAAATTAATATTAAGGGTGTGTTTGGAAAGTCACCCTGTGGAATTGAGTGTAATTCAGAGTAATTACTCAAATTGGCGTGTTTTTCTGGAAATGTAATTGCACAGTAACTATGTAATTTGAGGTAATCACTACAAAAAAAACGTCATTTAGCGGCGACAGTATTAGCGGCGACCACAAGTCGCCGCTAATAATACCAATATCAATGGCAACAAATCATATTCGTCGCTGATATCACAATGATTTTTTTTTAATTTACAAATTTATTAGCGGCGACTTTTTTTTATTAGCAGCGACACTGTCGCCGCTAATAAATTCAAAAATAAAAAAAGAAACGAGGGAATTTACCCACCAGATTTTTTCAGGCGACTGTCGCCGCTAATAGTCACCATGATAACTTCCCCTCAGAACCCTTCTTCTTCATTTCACCTTCTCCAACCTCTAGCCGCCACCCCAAGCCCCTGATGCCCCGAAGCCCTGCCCCCACCCCTCCCCGCCATCCCTGAAGCCTCCAACCCCACCCCTGAAGCCCTGGCCCCACCCCTCCCCGCACCCACCTCTCCCTCTCTCTCGAGATCTTCGCCCGACGCTGCCACCTCACCCCGTTGATGCTCCAGAGCCGCCACCCCACCCCACCCCACGCCGGTATGGGTATTTAATTTAAAATCATATATATTTATTTAATATATATATTTATCTATTTTATTTATTTATTTTTTTGTTTATATATATAAATCACTATGTATGTGCGTATATATATATATGTATAAATATATATTTGGTTATGTTTATATATATTGTATATGTATATGTGTGTGTATATATATTAATATGTATTTGTATGTGTCTGTATATATATATATTTATTTATTTGCTATTTTTATTTGTTTTAATTTTTATGTTTCACTACAAGAAAATTAGGCTTCAGCGACAACACCTCTAGCGACGACATCAAATTTTCGTCGCTAGAAGTACTTTCAGACAGAGGCCTACTTCGTGCGAAAAAAAAAAAAAATCCCCCAATTTTTTTGGTTTTCCCTCTGATATTTTTCCTCTCTCAGACCCATACCCCAAACGACCCCAAACTCCTCTCTCTCCTCTCAGACCCCAAACCTCAAACCCCAAACCCCGAACCTCTAAGCTCTGTAAGTCTCCATCTCTCTTCTCTCAGACCTCAAACCCCAAACGAATTAACCTCAAACCTCTGTAAGTCTCCCTCTCTCTTCTCTTAGACCGATCATCCTCTCGGCAGCTCCATCGTAGGCGATGTCCCCACCTCTCCGATCATTGTAGGCAGCAGGGATTTATATATATATATTAATATATATATATTTGTTTGTTTTATTTTTAATATTGTTAACTTAATTTATATATATATACATATAAATTCATTTCTAAGCTCTTGGCTGTGATTCTGAAAAACATCCTAGAGTTTGTAGCCGAAGGTCTAGTTTTGGGCTAGTGAGGTCTCTAGGATTTCTGCCATGGTTTGTGTAGTGGATTCAAGGCTTACTTTGTTGCTCCCAATTGATTGGTGTTGTGGTTTGACAACTGAATTGATTTGGGTTCTAGACCAAGTTAGGTTTGTTAATAATTTTGGCCTTGGAAGCAAGGATGCTAGTTCCATTTTTTGTTTTATTTTTGTTCTTTATGAGTTTTGGTTTGGTCACTGCACTAATGATGTAATGCCCAAAATTTCCTAATAAGGTTTAGGACCATGATTAGGAGGCCGGGAGGGCCATATTTGATTTATTATGCAATTAAATGATAATATGCATGTGTTAGGTGTATTAAATATGCATGTGAACCCATTTCTGATTAATTTGGCAATTTTTATATTTTGGCCATTTCGGGCATATTTTGCATTTATGTGATATGTGTGTGGTGCTTTATTATTATTTGGTTATGCTAGGGTTACTCAGCACGAGACGATCTTAGGAGGTAAGCTAGTGGGAAAGTCACAACGGGATTTATTCTTGACTCAGAGTGAGTCAAGGGGTAGATCAGGGGGAAATTCTGGAAGTTTTGACTATTTTGCCCTCGGGAACGTTTTTGGGACCCCGAGCATTCAGATTTGTTTGAGGCTACTTAAGCTTGAAGTAACCTGTTGAGAAATAAAAAGAACGTTCTCTCTCCTTCAAAGTTCCATTTTCATCTCCCGATCGCATTTTCGAATGAAACTTGAGTTCAAGAACTCAGATTCAAGCAAGGATCGAGGCATAGTGATTCTAGGGAAGATTAGAAGCTTATTAGCCGGAGGATTTAGTTGGAAAACAACTCAATTGAAGGTAATTCAAATTTTAAGTTCTACGTTTTTAAAGATTTTAGGCTTGAATTGGATTTTGTGTTTTAATGAGTTTTTGGATGATTTGAGACTTGGGTTTTAATGGTTTTGGATGATTAGGATGTTTGGGAACTTTGATTTTTGGATTTGGAGATGTTTGGATAGGTTTTTGGAAGGTTTTAAAATGGAGAAAATAAGGAAAAATGGCTGGTTCGTGGTTGGGTCGCGACCCTGTTCTTGGGCGCTGCGATCCAGGCTCGATGAAGAAGGTGGAGGTTGTTGAAAAGCCTGAGGGCCGCAACGCTTGCAAGGTAGGACCACGTCGCTTGAGGTCATTTATGGCCGAAGTGATGTTTTGATCATGGGCACTCAAATCTTAGGCCTCGAGATCATTCCTACTACCCGGTTTAGTGGGATTCGATGTCCCGGAGGCTAAGTCTTGGTTCTGGGATTGGGTTTTAGAACTTGAACTCATTGGATCACCATTTGTGGTTGTAACTAGGTTATTGCTAGGGGCTTGGAATCAGGATCGTGCTTGTGGCTCGTTTATTGGTAACCTATGCTTGGACTAGAGGTAAGAAAACTACACCCCGTATGTGATGCATGTGATGCATAAGATACATGAGATTAGGGCATCCCATGAATGTTGAAATTAAGATTAATCAGAGCTTGAGTCTCTGTATTTGTGCATGATTATAATTATTCTTCTGATTATTGATTAATCATGCTAAATGTCTTTGTTATCCAAAAAGCAAGGCACGGGTGAAGTGGCAAGCATTTTTAAACATGTGGCTGACACCCGGCATAGTTCTGTTCGACCATGGACCAGTAAGATCCTCCTGCCGTAGCGTTTGAGTTTTCCTTACAACCAGCGTGGTCGTATACTCCACGTATTTCAAGATGATCTTGGGTAAATCATAATCAATTATGAGATTATCTCCTATGATTCCCGATTATCCGATTAATTAGGAGAGAATATCTGCAACAAATTCATGTAATCCTCCTTGAGCCTATAAATAGAGAAAGATAGCTCAAGGAGGGGACTTTTTGGCTTTTGGTTAATTGAAGTTATACACTTACGAGAGAATTAGAGCTATTGTATTACGATTATATTGTTTATCCCTCTCAGGTTTGTGAAACTCAGAGAACCCTAGTTCTTTGATCACTCCTTTGAGATCTCATATCAATAATAGCTTAAGTGGACGTAGGTCATTACTGGTTTCTGGGGCCAAACCACTATAATTTATTGTGTTCTTTACTGTTTTTGTCATTATATCCATTCCAACACATCTATCCACATCGAGCATTTTGACTCCGTGTCAGTTGACCAAAACAAGGGTCAACATTCCAGTGCTTTCATTGAGAGCTTGATACGAAATTGTTGAAGCAGTAATGGCGAAAACAACAAAGAAGACTGGGCAGGCGGCTGGCGCTGCACCATCTTAACCGCCTCCTCCCCCAAACATGGCTGAAAATAAGCCACATTTGGAATTTGATGAGGAGGAACTGGATTCCGAGACGCTGAGAAATACCCTGGGGGTATTGCAAGATGAGTTGGCCAATCTGAGGGCCAGCCAAGAAAGTGTTGCGGAGATTATGGCGTGGCAGCAACAAGAGATAGAGCGACAGCACCAAGAGCTAAGTGAAAGACAGGCGGAGATGGACCGTCGTCAGAGGGAGGCCATGGCAGCCCTCGAAGCAGCCCTGCAGTTGGCTAGGAATCAGGCTGCACCTGCCTCACAGCCTGATCAACCCGCAAATGAGCCACCCCAAAGGGGTCCCAATCCTAGTCCTCTGATCCTGCCGTCGAGCCCCCAAAGGCCCGAGCAGCTGCCAATGCCTCAAGATGATGTCCCACCAAGGGATCCTGAAGCGTAGCCTCCATCCCAGGCTGGTCGAGGCAATCCCCCATAGCCAAGGCAGAATAGGGCCAGCCAGCAGCCCCGCAGTCCTAGACGCCATAGGGGTGAAGAGCTGAACCCACCGAACAGGGGGCAGCGTCCTTCTGGCAATAGAAGGAACTCAGAGATAAGCTCTGCGGTCTGGGGCCCCCCACGACATGATAATGCATGGGGACCAACTGACCAACGCAGGCCACCCTCTAACGCTCGGGAAGTTCCAGCCCGAGGAGGCAACCAAGGGGACAGTCAATCCCACCATAGCCAATCAAGGTTCAGAGATGACCATGGTTACAATGAGACCGACTCAGGCAGAGGAAATGCCGGTTAGAGAAATGAAGAAAGAGGTGGGGGCAGGAGCCCACCACCTAGGGAAGACCAACGAGAGAGACATAACGCTGGGGGGTAGCCCAGACAAAATAACATCTTTAACCGGCTCGGAGCAAGCGAGCAACGGCGAAGAGACGAAGACTTAAGGGATGTACTCAACGACCGTCGGGAATGGCACGCTGAATACATTCCCCCAGCAGTAGAGGCCCCATCGATTCCTGACGCCGTGCAAGCCCAAATAGACCCCCTGAACCAGGAAGTACAACAACTGGTCGGGGGAAGGACGTCTCATATCGAGTACGACAGGAGAAGGGGCACTCCTTTCATTCAAAGGATAGCTGTGGCAGAAACTCCCAGCAAGTTTAAGATGCCCACGCTTCCAAACTTTGACGGGTATGGTGACTCGGTATCTCATGTCAACAAGTTTGAGATACAGATGAACATTCAGAAAGTGTCCGAAGACGCTCGGTGCAGGATCTTTCCTGCAACACTTTCTGATGCTGCACAGGAGTGGTTTTTCAAATTCCCTCCTGCAAGTATTGTTTCTTGGGAGATGTTCGTAAAGGAATTTTACGGACAATTCTATGTGGGTCGTGTGCACCCAACTGAGGCGAATCAACTGGTGGAGATACACCAGCAAGAAGGAGAGCCACTGAAGGATTACGTCCAGCGCTTTATGTGAGCAGCAGGTGGATCCAAAACAGTGGGAGATGAGGGCAAGATGATGGCCCTAACTGCAGGAGTTAGGCGTCGTACACCTTTGTGGAGTAGTCTCAGAAAGCATGGAGTTAAGACTACTCAAGAATTCTTGGATTGAGCTGATCGGTACATCAAGCTCGAGGATGCCATCGCCAACGAGGGAAAGCCCCCAAGCAAAGATAAGGGGACTGCCGATCCTGCCAAAGCCGCCAATGGGTCAAAACCCAACGGCAACGGCAAAGGCAACAGGAACGACAATGGCAATGGCAAGAATGGGGGGAAAAGGCCCCATAGTGAACCTTCCACCTCTGAGAATAAGCGCGCTAAGGGCAACTGTTACGAACCACGGTTCACTAACTACACTGCCCTTGTGGAGTCTCGAGGAGAGGTGTATCAGGCCACGAGTTCTAGTGTGCCTTACAAAAGACCCGCTCCCATTCGAAAGAATATTTCAAAGAGAGATACTACCAAGTTCTGTCGTTATCATAACGACTACGGACACGATACAAACGAGTGCAACCAGCTAAAGGATGAAATTAAGTTCCTTATTAGACAAGGAAACTTGAGGAGATACGTACGGGCCTCGGGAACTTCCCAACGAGAGGCTCCAGGTGGCAACGAGCAGGCGCCCACACGCCAACGCTCGCCACCTTTGCAGCCTGATCCCATAGCTGGCACTTTACTCACCATCTGTGGAGGCTCGCACCTTGCGGGAAACAGCGGAAAGGCAAGGGAATGATATGTTCGGACCCTACGCCATGACCAGGACATTGAGATGATGACTGTGGGGGACCGGGCATCAAAGAAGGCTCGGTCAGAGGATAGTGAAATAACCTTCTCTGATAGTGACGCCCATCATGTATGTTTCCCACATTCCGATCCACTGGTCGTGGATGTTCAAATTGCCAACATGATGGTGAAGAGAGTGCTAGTCGATACAGGAAGTTCAGTAAACATCCTGTACAAGTCTTCGCTGGAACACATGAAGTTGTCCGTCAAGGACTTGGAGCCCTGCAACCAAACAATTTACGGCTTCTCTGGTGAGGGACTCGCCCCAAGAGAGTCAATCAGACTTCCGGTAATAGTAGGTACAACGCCTACTACCAGGACATTACTCGCTACTTTCATAGTAGTCGATTGTCCTTCGGCGTACAATGTTGTAATCGGATGGGCCATACTGGTGGACCTTTGGGCCGTCACCTCAGTATGGCACTTGGCCATGAAATTCCCGACAGACGCAGGGGTAGGACGCGTGTTGGGAAATCAGAGGGAAGCAAGGGAGTGCTACAATGCCTTGATCACGAAGGCAAAGAAGGGAACGTCGAAGAGCACTCCCCCAGAGAGGTTGCAAATGGCCATTGATACACAAGCCCAATCCGGTGATGGAGTCACTAAATAGGGTGTTGCCCAAAGTGAGGATAGAGATTTAGATCCTTGCTTTGGGGATTTTGAGGAAGATGTTGGACCCGTCGAGGACCTTGAAGAGGTCCAACTTGACGAAAAAATTCCGACCAGAGTTGTAAAGGTCGATAAAAATTTAGAAGCAACAACGAAGCACGCATTGGTGGAATTTTTGAGAAAGAACCAAGAAGTTTTTTCCTGGTCACATAAAGACACGGCTGGGATAGATCCTGCAGTCATTAGCCATGTCCTGAACGTTGACAAAAGTTTTCCACCCATGCAATAGAAAAGAAGGCTGCTCGATAAGGATAGATCGAAAGCCTTAAAAGAGGAGGTTGAAAGACTTAAGGAGAATGGGTTCATCAGGGTGGCATTCTATCCATCGTGGGTCTCTAATCCAGTACTGGTTCCCAAGCCTAACGGCAAATGGTGAACCTGTGTGGATTTCACAGACCTTAATAAAGCCTGCCCAAAAGATTGCTTCCCACTCCCAAGGATCGACCAGCTGGTCGATGCAATTGCAGGACATGAGATCCTCTCTTTCATGGATGCATACTCAGGATACAATCAGATCAACATGCATCCCCCTGACGAGGATCACACTAGCTTTTGGACCGATACAGTGTTATACTGTTATAAAGTAATGCCCTTCGGACTGAAAAACGCTGGTGCGACTTACCAGCGATTGGTTAACCACATCTTTAAGGAGTTGATCGGATTAAACATGGAGGTGTACGTGGACGACATGCTGGAAAAGTCAAAGAAGGCTGAATGACATGTGAAGGATTTACAGGAGTGTTTCAATGTTTTGAACAAATATCAGATGAAGCTAAATCCTCTCAAATGTTCCTTCGGAGTAGGATCAGGGAAATTTTTGGGGTTCATTGTCAATTCAAGAGGAATCAAGGCCAACCCCGAAAAGATCAAAGCTCTGATCGACATGAAATCGCCGGTGAAAAGCAAGGATGTGCAAAGTTTAACTGGAAGGATTGCCGCACTCAGTAGATTTATTTCAAAGTCGACGGATAAATGCGTCCCTTTCTTTAATCTACTTAGAGGCAACAATAAGTTCAAGTGGATTGGAGACTGTGAACAAGCTTTCCAAGACTTAAAAGCCCACATGGCACAGCCTCCTATTTTATCAAAGCCTATAGATGGAAAAACTTTGTTCATTTACCTGGCGATCACCGAATATGCTGCTAGTGCGGTGCTAGTACGAGAAGAAGAAGGCGTACAAAAGGCAATTTATTATGTTAGCAAGAGGTTAATCGGGGCCGAATTGAGGTATCCTCCCATCGAAAGATTACCCTATTGCTTAATTTTGGCCTCAAGGAAGTTACGTCCTTATTTCCAAGCTCATCCAATCACAGTCTTAACTGACCAGCCCCTTCGGCAAGTTCTACAAAAACCGGAGGCAGCTGGACATTTGTTAAAATAGGCAGTCGAACTCGGGCAATTCGATATCGCATATTCACCGCGAGCAGCAGTAAAAGGGCAAGTCTTGGCTGATCTTATCGCCGAATTCACTGAGCTCCCAGACATCGAGTAGTGTGAAAAACCTAGTGCGCCTGAGCCCCAAGTTGAAGCTCCTTCGTGGAAGTTATTCACGGACATATCTTCCAACGAATCTCACACAGGAGCAGGAGTGATATTGATAACGCCAGAAGGGCATCAATTTCACTGCGATGTTAGGTTCAATTTCACCGCTTCAAACAATGAGGCCGAGTATGAAGCACTCCTCGATGGGCTGAGGTTGGCCAAAGACATGAGTATAAAAGTGCTGAATATTTACAGTGATTCACAGCTGGTAGTGAATCAGGTCTTAGGGGAGTATCAAGCACGAGGCCTGAAAATGGTGGCCTACCTGAACAAAACCAAAGATCTGTTGGCGCAATTTGAGAAATATACCCTCCAGCAAAACCTCGAGATCAGAATTCAAACGCAAATGCCTTAGCCAAACTCGCAAGTGCGAAAGATGCTGAAACTTTAAATATAGTGCCAGTGGAGCGGCAACGCGAGCCGAGCATACGAGCAGATGAAGAAAATATGGAGATCCGGTTAGAAGATACATGGATGGCACCGTACTTGGAGTATCTCACGAATGGTGTACTACCAGCAGATAGAAACAAAGCTAGGACTCTTCAGAAACAGGCTGCTAGGTACATATTGGTCGATGGTATTCTATACCGAAGAGGATACTCCATGCCACTGCTCAGATGTATTACACCAAAAAAGGCTAAAGAGCTGATGAGGGAAGTACATGAAGGCTTTTGTGGGGATCACGCTGGGGGGCAGAGCTTATCGAAAAAGATTTCGAGGCAGGGTTATTTCTGGCCGACTATGAACGAAGAGTCAATGGAGTTTGTGCGACAATGTGATAAGTGTCAGAGGTTTTCCAAGATCCCACGTGCAGCTCCGAACGAGTTAAAGCAGATGCAAAGTCCATGGCCCGTCGCAGTATGGGGTGTGGATTTAATTGGATCGTTGCCAACGGGAAAAGGTGGAGTAAAATACGCGGTTGTAGCAGTCGACTACTTCACCAAATAGGTCGAAGCTGAGCCACTCGCTACCATAACGACAAAGAAAGTTCTTGGCTTTGTCATCAAGAACATTGTTTGCCGATATGGATTGCCTCGAAAGATTGTCTCAGACAACGACACCCAGTTTGACAGCGACCTATTCACAGACTTTTGCGAAAGGCATGGAGTCATCAAGAGCTTTTCTTTAGTCGCACATCCACAAGAGAATGGGCAAGTCGAAGTAGTGAATAAAACACTTAAGGATACCCTAAAGAAAAGGCTCGAAGAAGCTAAAGGAGCATGGCTAGAACAGCTGCCTGAAGTACTCTGGTCATATAGAACTTCTCATCGAACAACAACAGATCATACCCCATTTTCCTTAGCATACGGGTATGAGGCCATGTTGCCAGTCGAGTTAGATCCGCCCTCACATTGAAGAATCACATACGACCAAGACCAGAATAGCCAACTGTTGATGGAGTCCCTAGACTCGCTTGAGGAGAAACGAGAAAAAGCCCAACTCCGAGTAGCTGCGTACCAGCAAAAAGTCGCCCTGTATTTTAACTCAAAAGTAAAAGAAAGAAAATTCAACGTCGGAGACCTAGTACTTCGACGAGTTTTCTTAAACACCCGCCACCCGGCTGCTGGAGTACTCGGACCAAACTGGGAAGGACCTTACCAAATTGAAGAAGTCCTTCATCCAGGCACATACAAACTTGCACACTTAAATGGAGATCTCGTTCCGTGCTATTGGAACAGAGAACACCTACGCAAGTATTATCAATAAACAGTCCTTCTTAAAGGACTGGCTTGTATTAATTTTTACTTTTTACAAGTTTTGAAAAAGGGTTAGTCATGTTATATGGCTAATCGCTTATAAGTGTAAGATATTTTTAAAAGATCACTCGTAAAGACATGTTTAGTCCATTTTAATACGAGAATTATAAGGGACTGTGCACAGCCAGTCATTCTTGCCAACCTTTGTAAATTCTTCTTTTACAAGTATTTGTTCATTACGTGTGTTGTTTTGTTGTATTATAAGTGTTGCATTTTATACCGAGCAGTAATGTTCGTACAGGTCGTGGTCAAGGCAAGTGACCAAGGACCTAAAGCTCCTCAGTCACTTGGGGGGCATATAAGGTACATCGATAGCAAAGCATACCAAGAGGTATGTAAACACATGAACAAAATAAGTGAAAGCATGCTACGGTACTTAGAGTATTTTTCAAAATTTATATTTTGTTATATCAAGCCAAAGTACTATGCTAAGTTCAGTCATGCGAACAGATGTTATTATAAGCCGAAATATTATAATATCAAAGGGAATTCTTTTACAGCGCAAGCAGTACTGCTTGGATGTAATTGTTCAAAAGCAAAAGTAAAATATGCTGCCCATGCAGCAAAATTAAAAAGAAAAATAAGTCTTTACATCACGACCCATAGGTCATGTAATTAAATAAAAACAAAAGAAAAAACTTTATGGAGCTTGAGAAGCAGGAGGATCCTGTGAGGCATTCTGATCGACCACATCTCCTGCAGCTTCTCCTCCCTCCACTCCGGCAGCCGGCGGAATGTTTGGGGAAGCAGGGACCCTAGCTCTCTCTTCGGTAGCCAACCGAGCAGTGCAGCGAGCTAGCTCGGCCTTCCTAGCGTCCTCTGGAAGGTAACTGAAATCGACACTTTGGTTGTGTTTCCAAAAATCGTAGAAACACCAAAGTGTCACATTCTTATACCTCTCCAGGTCCTTGGCATTGGTAAGCTTAAGCTGCTCCACCTAGCTCTGAAGGACAGCTATGGTCATGTCCTTAGCAAGATGTTCCTCCCTAAGTTTTTTGACTTGACGCCATTGGATTCGGCTGGACTCCTGGTAGTCATCCCTCTGCTTCCTGATAGTTTCCAGAGAAGCTTGCTTCTCTGCCAGCTCTGCCACCAAGGCATCCTTTTGCTGGGTGACCACCTCCAGATCCCCAGCATGCCTAGCCTCTGCGGCTTGAAGCTCCTCGATGACCTTCGCCCGAGACTGCTCGATGCTGGCACCAGTGCGAGTACGAGCAGCGGTCATTGTTAGCATGGCTTGCAATCAAAGAATAAGAGTTAGGCCATCTTACAAGAAGGAAAAATAAAAACCAAGATCGCAAAAAGAGAAAGAGTGCTTACACTGGCCACTTCATTAAGAGCCCTGTTGAGGATCTGATTGACCCCCATGTTTTCAGCCTCAGTCGTTGCCTCCCTACAACGGTCATGCTTCAGGATATGAGCGAGGCGATCCTTAGCTGATCGCAGGGAGCGGCTCGAGAGTTTAGCCCCAGGAAGTTCGGCTTGCTGGGCCTGTTCTTTTGGAGCCGCGGGCGAAGGATTTGTGGCAGCAGGCGGGGCCTCCTTCTCAGCAGGAGTGGATGGTTGAGCAGAAGGTTGGCCAGAGGGCCCATCCTTTGGAGGATCAGCTGCTCGACTCTTCTTGGATGAGCGTGCTTGGCTAGACTCGCCATCTTGTCTCCTGGCCGATTTCCTCCGTCGGACCAGGGGAACCTCCTCCTCCTCCTGAGTCTTATACAAGTCGAAAACGTTGGGGGAGGCCATTTCTGCAGAAAAAGATAAACATGCAGATAGTAAGACAAAAATAGATGAAAAATTATGGCACATTAGAAAAAAAAGTAAGGAAAATCACAAAGTCCAATACCCGAGCTACTACTACTTATCGCTACACTACTGACTCTACCGGTCATACACTCACTCTCTGGCACGAAGAAGTCTGGCCCTAGATTTGGAGTATACGTAAAATTTCCGTCCCCATCAAATAAGTGACAGGGAATTAGCAAGCTATTTAAAAGCGAAATAACAGTACCGTTTTCGTCTGAAGACTCATCCAAGTCTATGACACTCTCTGCTGCCTTTTGTTTCCCCTTCCCTTAGGGGGCAGAAGGCCTTTCTGCTGAGGGGCGCCAGTCAGTTCCCTGATCGTAACCCCAGTCGGTCTCCTTCGAGGAGGGGACGCTGGGGGATGCTGCTCAGGACGCCCCTCGGCAGTGGCGTCTACCACCGCGGGTTCCCTCATTTCCTGATGAGGGGTCAGGAGGCCAGACAGCCTCAAGTTTTCATCAGTGACCAGAGACTTAACGCTTTTTTTAGCGTCAGTCATCTTGGCCAGTGCGTTGGACCTCAACACCATGTCTGGTGTTGGGTTTGGTCGTAGCCATGGTCCTGAAAGGCACAAGATACTTTAGAGAAGTACAAAGAAATTTGCTAAGTAAAAATAACGACCAGTGGAAAAGGAAATTTACCTCCTCGAGCGAAGGCCAAGTTGTTTGTAGTCATGTCGAGCGTTAGGAAATACTCCTGGTTGTATTTCCCCACGTTGGAGATGTGGGTGGTGTCACTCAGGAATGTTTGATTTGTTTCCTGGTGAAAAAAATGAAAAAAGCCCGTCCCGGACTGTTGAGGGTTGGACTTAAGGTCAAAAAGGAAGTTGACCTCGTGAGGAGTAGGCTCTGGCCATTTTTTAAGTTTGTAAAGGATATAGAGTGCATCAACCATTCTATATCCGTTTGGAGTAATTTGAAAGGGGGCGACACCGAAGTAGTTTGCCACCCTTGATAGAACGGATGTAGAGGAAGGGTAGCCCCCGCCTCTATGTGGTACCTCGACCAGGCGTTGTAGACGCCCCCAGGCAAGTTAGCCCTCTGGTCAGCAGCGGAGATCTTGAGATTGACCCCAGTGAGAGGATACTTCTTAAGATAATTAACAAGCATCCTGGGGGTCACCTGGCTGAGGGGAGAAATATACCACTCGACATCAGGAAGGTTTGAATGCCGAGGGCGAGCCCTGACCTGAATGCGAGGGTCCAGAGTAATGTTTTCTCGACCGCCGGTCGAGGGAACCTTAGCCTACGAATTAGGCTGGGCAAGAGGATTTGGATTGTTTTCAGGGTTTGGTTTCTTTTTGCCAGGAGATTTAGAATGGGCCATTTTAGGTGGTGATGGTTGAGGTCTGGAAGAAGAGAGTCTTGAGAATGGAATCTCGTGAACACGCTGAGCCGACTGTTCTTCACCTTCAAGCAGTTGCGCAAGAAGATCGTCTTCAATTGGCCGCTCACCTCCCCACAAATCTGGCATTAAAATCTGCGAATAGAAAAATGGGGAGGTGAGGATAGAGAGTCTAGAAAGTTGGTTAGAATAACGCTGGTTGTGTATAAAAGTCAAACTTTTATACAACAGCATTCTAACAAAAAACTAATTTTTTCACACGAACAGTTTGAAAAACAGATCAAAAAGTGAAAGCAAAAAGTTTTTTGACAAAGCGTTTTCAACTCCTTTAAGGGCGGGAAAACTTAGTTTTTCAACTAGCATAAAAATCAAATTTTTACTTTGGTTTTACGTCCTAAATTTATGATCTCGACTATCAAACGAACTTGTAACTCCTGGATGGCAAAGAAGCATCATCCTATCTAGCATCACCCGATAAATCCCCTACTTTCATGCATCTAAACCCAAGAACACAGACAACGCAATAACTTAGCAGTTAACTCACAGCGGCATGCATAGTGAAAATAAAGACTTACCAAAGCAAAGATTGTGAAGGTTTGAAGGAGTTTCGAGCGTAGATGAACAAACGGCTGGTTCTTGAAACGCTGAAAGATGATCTTCAGAGAGAATGAAGGTTCTGATTTAGGGTTTCTTGAAAGAGAAATAACTTGCGTAAAAAGAAAAAGAAGGCTCTGAGAAGGCTATATATATTTTGTCTGTGGCATGAAGGAAGAAGTAATCATCAGTTTCCTCTTTTCGAAGCATGGGGAAGGGTGATAGCCGTCAATAGGTTACTTGGGAACTGAAAAGCCGTGATTAGACAGGGGTAGGTTACTTTTTCCAAGAATGCACGAACTACTCTGACAGATCTGGTGGGGTAATCGAAGAGTCGTTTTCCTTAAAGTTTATTTATTGTTGGTCGAAATAAATAAAATTGGGGGGCAAATGTTATCCAAAAATCAAGGCACGGGTGAAGTGGCAAGCATTTTTAAACACGTGGCTGACACCCGGCAGAGTTCTGTTCGACCATCGACCAGTAAGATCCTCCTACCGTAGCGTTTGAGTTTTCCTTACGACTAGCGTGGTTGTATACTCCGCGTATTTCAAGATGATCTTGGGTAAATCATAATCAATTATGAGATTATCTCCTATGATTCCTGATTATCCGATTAATTAGGAGAGAATATCTGCAACAAATTCATGTAATCCTCCTTGAGCCTATAAATAGAGAAAGATAGCTCAAGGAGGGGACTTTTTGGCTCTTGGTTAATTGAAGTTATACACTTACGAGAGAATTAGAGCTATTGTATTATGATTATATTGTTTATCCCTCTCAGGTTTGTGAAACTCAGAGAACCCTAGTTCTTTGATCACTCCTTTGAGATCTCATATCAATAATAACTTAAGTGGACGTAGGTTATTACCAGTATCTGGGGTCGAACCACTATAATTTATTGTGTTCTTTACTGTTTTTTTCATTATATCCATTCCAACGCATCTATCCATATCAAGCATTTTGACTCTGTGTCAGTTGACCAAAACAAGGGTCAACAGCCTTATATCTGAATATTTGACATATGATATATGTCTGGTTGCATTACCTCATTGAGGAAGCATTGAATTATTAGTCAGGGATCAGCATTGGTGTCAGTATTGACTATGAAGCTATGGCTTACTAGTCAAGTTCGGCTGTAGTACAGAGCATTGGTCGTATGGCATTGACTTATGAGTCAAGAACGGTTGTAGTGTGTTTAATGCAAGCCGATAAAGATTAGATCTTATGGACATCTGCATTGAATGACTCATCATGAGCATTAATGTCGGACCAACCTCAAGTTCGATGAAAACTAAAAGCACTTGTCTAGTCTAAAGGCTAGTTACTTAGAGCCAAAGCCGGAAAGGCTAAGGTGACCTACACGTCACATGGCTAGGAAAGTACGGGACCTCCGAGATAGACTTATTAGTCATCTGAACGAGATGGACTTATCAGTCATCTGTCTGAGATAGACTTATTATTCATCTGGCCGAGGTAGACTTATTAGTCATCTAATCGAGATAGACTTATCAGTCATCTGACCGAGATGGACTTATCAGCCATCTGATCGGGATAGACTTATCAGTCATCTGACCGAGATGGACTTATCAGTCATCTGACTGGGATAGACTTATTAGTCATCTGACCGAGATGGACTTATCAGTCATCTATTTAGAGAGTGACTTATTAGTCGACTGATCAAGGAATGACTTATTAGTCATCTACCTCAGAGCGAGAGACATATTAGTCATCTACTCAGAGCACAGGATTTCACAAACATGTATTTGTACTTGCTTGAATGCATGAATAGGGTTATTACTGCTAGGCATGCCTATTATGACTTAGTAACATGTTATTACTTGTTCATGAGCATATTAAGTTTTCTTGCTGGGCTTCGGCTTACGGGTGCTATATGGTGTAGGTAAAGGCAAAAGAAAGCTGGACCATCCTTGAGTTAGAGAGCTTAGGTGACAATGTGTACATATGCGGCTGCTCGACCGCCATGGCCGAGGGTTGAAAGAGGAACTAAGGTTAAACCCTATTTTGCTGCTTAGATCGGTTGGTTGTAAATAGTTTCTTGTAATGAACCTTTAAATTATATTTTTGGGATCCCAATGTATATAGTAAATGTTTTAGTGAAACGTTATATCTTAACCAAAAATTTTAATCCCTAAACTGCTAATCATACTTAGTTACACAATTATGGCCAAATGACTCGATTAGCGAGTTTAGCACTGTTTAAACGGCACACCGTAACGGTCCCTGGAGTTTAGGGCATTACAACTTGGTATCAGAGCGAGCCAAGGTTAAGGGTTCCTGAAGACAAGCTAGGAATGTACACTCGTCACTGAAGATAGCTTCACTTAGGGAATGGTAACTATTTCTGTAGTTATGTGTTTAACTACTTAAATAGAATGTAAATGCTTTACCTACACATTGTATTAGGGAGCATGAGATTTTGATAGAGCCTGGCTCTTGACTATGTGATTACCTGCTCCATGAATATATTTATATATATATATGTGATATTTTCATGCTGGAGTTGGAGGCATGGTATGTCTGTTGGAAGATCAGGGATTATGATTGATGTATGAATGCCATGGGCATGTTTTTAGCACTGCAGTGATTTGTGAATGTGGTGTGGTAAGATTGTTCCCATGGGGAAAGCTCTTGATATGCTCATCATGGTTAATGGGTCAAAGTTATTGACTGCAGATTCAATCAGTAGGTTTGTATCCAAGGCAGATAATGAGGCCTAGTGGTGGTTATGTCGAGGCTGGGAGTTACAGCCAGGGTTTTAGTTCTTCATCTGCTCCTATGACTTTTCAGCAAATGTTTACAAATTTGCAATCAAGATTGTAGAGGCATGAGGAAGAGATTAGGTGTTTGAAGCAACAGCGGAACCTGTCGGGAACACCTCTTCCTTTGTTTTGCCTGGAGTGGCACTAGCTTTGGCTCAGCCTAGGGTTTAGAGCAGGTGAGAATTTCTCTGTGGAAGATTCCAGGAGTTTTACCCTCCAGTCTTCGAGGGAGGCCTAGATCCATTCAGAGTTGAGCAATGAATGGGCATGATCAGCTCCATTCTTGACAGTATGGGGCTAGTGGGTCACGATAGGGTGATCTGTGCTACATATGTATTGCGGGATGATGCCCGGACATGGTGGGAAGTAGCATCCCATACGCGAGACACAGTTGTGATGGATTGGAAAGAATTTAGCCACCTGTTCAATGAAAGGTATTACTGTGATGCGGCTAAAACTGCTAAGATGAATGAGTTTATGAATCTGGTTCAGGGTGAAATAGTTTGGGGTTGAATCGTTTGGTCTTTGGAAGTTTCCTGATTGGTTTGAGAACCTGATTGAAGAAGACCAGAATTTTTGAATACACATAGATCTGCAGATCTAGTGTTTGACGTTATTAGAGTCTGTTTTTAGGGATTCCACAGTTCAGACATAAACATTGTTGAGTATGTGGCTTTACTCCAAGGTGACTCAAGTCTCGATTGAGCAGTCATTTTTCATAGTCACGGGTCCTACTTTAGCACAATGCAACAATAACCGAGTATGTTAACAAATTTGATGGGTTAGCCAAGTTCGCTTTTGACATGGTACCCATAGATGTAGCTCGGAAGGAAAGGTTTATTCAGGGGTTGAATTCCAAAATAGCTTAGGGCATTAGAGTTGCCCTAGTGCATGAAACCTCCACCTACGCTCAGGTGGTAGGGAAGGCTCTTGCTGTTGCTAGCATAAGAAATGAGAAGAAGAGTGCCAGAGAGCATGGAGCACAGGCAGTGATACCTCCACTTATTGGAGCAAGAAAAAATAAGAGCTGGAGGACTTATCCAATTTGCGCTCGGTGCAAAAGGCATCATTTGAAGGGATGCCGACCAAAGACATGTTTCTTATGTAGAATGGTTGGGCATATCAAAATGGATTTCCCAAGTTGAGAGACAGAGGAGCAAAAGGGGATGGACAACTCGACTCCAGCACGAGTATTCATTCTAAGGAAGTCAGAGTTGGAGATTGAGACTGAGACTGAGGCTGGTTCCTCAGGGATGGCAGGTCAGCTTTCTAGTTTTGATTTTGTATTGTGCTAACTGATTTTGGTACCATGTTGTTCTTCGCTTGTTGCATATATAGAGGCATAGAGATGATATGCAGATTGCATGATTATGTTGTGATGAGTTAGATTATGGTGGAAAAGACTCCTCAGTTATTTAATAAAGTCGGTTATGATTGACTTCAGTATGATCCTGGATTTGGATTGGTTAACCATGTGTGAGGCAGTGCTAGATTGCAAGGAAATGATAGTAACTCTTGAGTTTGAGAGTGGGAAGCCCTTGTGATAATTGGCAATGTGCATGGATTTGGTATGCTGATGACATCTGTATTGAGAGCTAGAGATCTATTGCAGGAGGATGCGTAGAACTCTTAGCTAGTGTGGTGGATACAACTTAGGTTGTGCCAGTGGAATCAGGACAGACTGGATTAGTCTGTGAGTTTCTGGATGTTTTTCTAGGTGACTTGCCAGGGCTACCTTTCATACAGAGAGATAAAATGGTGATTAGATTGGTGCCAGCGAAGGAACCAGGTCTAGGGCACTGTTTGAACGGATTCAGCAAAGTTGTAAGACCCAAGGAATTCAGTTATGAGATAAGATGGTATTCTCCAAGGTGGATCTTAGATCTGGTTAGTACCAGTTAGAGATCAGGGAGAAGGTTAAACAGAAGACTATTATATTAGATAAGGGCACTAGGAGTGCTGAGTTATGATTGGAGAGTTTGATTAATGTTGAGTTTCTTGATGAATTAGACGGACAGAGCATTCAAAGGATTATTTGAATGGGATTTGTGATCGTCTTGGACGATGGTATTGTGATGTATTTCTTGTGAAGATTTGCCAAGGTCAAGGAACACCTCGGTAGGCAGGAGTTTCCTTGGACGGGCAGGATATTACATGTACTTTGTGGAAGAGTTCTGAGTCTTCTTGCAGATCAGAATCAATTAGTAGGTTGTTATGACACCTCAGTGACATGGAAAAATTGATTGCCTATGCATCACATTGGTTAAAGGATCTAACCAGAACTAGAGTAAAGTTTTTGGTGGGTCGGGTGGCCAGTTTTATACTTGAGATTACTATCTCAGAGAGAATTAAAAAGGAAAGTAATTAAGTGAACCACAGATAGGAAAGATTAAGTGGAAAGTCTTAGCTGGATTAGCTAAGGATTAAATAGTGCCAGATATGAATTTATTAAGGTATAAGGATCGGATTTGGAATTCGATGAACACTGAGATTAATTGGGAGATTCTGGATGAATCTCATGTTATTCTTTTATTCTTTTCATTCAGGCATCATGGAAATGTAATAGGATATGAAAGCTTTATAGTGGTGGTCTGAGATGGAGAGGAGCATAATGGAAAATGTGGCAAAGTTCTTAACTTGTTAGCAGGTCAAGACAGGGTATCCGAAACCAGTAAGGCTATGGTAGCCTTTGAGTATTTTATAATGGAAATAAGAAAACATCGCGATGGGTTTTGTAGTGGGGCTGCCCAGGATAGTGGGTCAGCATGATTTGGATTGGGTCATTATGGACCAGTATATAAAGTGCGCCACTTCTATTAGTAAGGACAAGTAACACAACTAATTGGTATTCAGATCTTTGTGTGACAAATGTAGTACACCTTCATAGAATTCAAGGTCCATCTTATCAGATGAAGAATCTATTATTACTTCCAAGTTTTGGAAGGGTTGTAGAAGGTGATGAATACACATTTTATTACTCTCAGACTGATGGTAAATAAGAGAGTGAGAGAGAGAGAGAGAGAGAGAGAGAGAGAGTTACCTAATTATTATTGGAAGAACATCTTATAAGATGAATGAGAAATTTTATCTGGATCCTGAGGTAGTTCGGAGGATCATTAAGGTTTTGAAAAAGTTGGAGCTTGGAAGCTCGCTTCTGAGAGTAGATGGAAAATTTATGTTGATTTGAGATGCAGGAACATGAAGTTCCAAGTAGAAGATTGTATCTCCCTTAAAGTATCACCATGGAAAGGGGTGAAGAGGTAAGAGCAAGTTGAGCCCTAGATTGATATGATCGTTTGAATCCTGGATAGGATCGGTCAGGTTGACTTTGGATTGACCTTATCTTTGGCACTGTCAGTTGTATACAGTGTATTTTATATTTCCATGTTGAAGACATGGGTTAAAAGAAACTCATGAGTTGAGTTTTGAGAATTTGGAAATTTAGGATAAGTAGCCAGTTCAGAATTTGACAGAAGGTATAGGGTTCTGAGGAACAAAGTTACACCTTGAGTTAAAGTATGATACAAAAACAGTGAGGTCGAGGGAACGGCCTTGGAAACTGGAATCAGTTGTGCAGAATTTATATTCCGGGCGGTTCAGATAAATTTCGAGGGCGAAATTTCTGTAAGGAGGGGATAGTTGTAATGCCATAAATTTCCTAATAAGGTTTAGGACCTTGATTAGGAGGTCGGGAGGGCCATAATTGATTTATTATGCAATTAAATGATAATATGCATGTTTAGGTGTATTAAATATGCATGTGAACCCATTTCTGATTAATTGGGTGATTTTTATATTTTGGTCATTTCAGGCATATTTGGCATATATGTGATTATGTGGTGCTTTATTATTATTGGGTTATGCTAGGGCTACTCAACACGAGATGATCCTAGGAGGTAAGCTAGTGGGAAAGTCACAATGGGATTTATTCTTGACTCGAAGTGAGTCAAGGGGCATTTAGCACATTACTGGGTTATTGAGTAATGGGAATAAATATTTGATGATAAATTGAGAGTTAATAAGATTAGGGGGAAATTATGGAAGTTTTGACTATTTTTCCCTCAGGGACGTTTTTGGGACCCCGAGCATTAGGATTTGTTTGAGGCTACTTAAGCTTGAAGTAACCTATTAAGAAATAAAAAGAACGTTCTCTCTCCTTCAAAGTTCCATTTTCATCTTCCGATTGCATTTTCGAAGGAAACTTGAGTTCTAGGACTCAGATTCAAGCAAGGATCGAGGCATAGCTATTCTAGGGAAGATTAGAAGCTTATTATCTGGAGGATTTAGTTGGGAAACAACTCAATTGAAGGTAATTCAAATTTTAAGTTCTAAGTTTATAAAGATTTTAAGCTTGAATTGAATTTTGTGTTTTAATGAGTTTTTGGATGATTTGAGACTTAGGTTTTAATGGTTTTGGATGATTAGGATGTTTGGGAACTTTGATTTTTAGATTTGGAGATGTTTGGATAGGTTTTTGGACTGTTTTAAAATGGATAAAATGAGGAAAAATGGTTGGTTGGTGGTTGGACCGTGGCCCTGTTCTTGGGCGCCACGACCCAGGCTCGATGAAGAAGGTGGAGGTTGCTGAAAAGTCTGAGGGTCACAGCGCTTGGAAGGTATGGTCATGGCGCTTGAGGTCATTTGTGGTCGAAGTGATGTTTTGATCATGGTAACTCAAACCTTAGGTCTCGGGATCGTTCCTACTACCTGGTTTAGTGGGATTCGATGTCTCGGAGGCTAAGTTTTTGTTCCGGGATTGGGTTTTAGAACTTGAACTCATTGGATCACCGTTTATGGTTGTGACTAGGTTATCGCTAGGAGCTTGGAATTAGGATCATGCTTATGACTCGTTTATTGGTAACCTGTTCTTGGACAAGAGGTAAGAAAACTGCACCCCGTATGTGATGCATGTGAGGCATAAGATACATAAGATTAGGGCATGGAATGAATGTTGAAATTAAGATTGATCAGAGCTTGAGTCTTTGTATTTGTGCATGATTATAATTATGCTTCTGATTATTGATTAAGCATGCTAAATGCCTTATATCTGAATATTTTACATATGATATATGTCTGGTTACATTTCCTCATTGAGGAAGCATTGACTTATTAGTCAGGGATCAGCATTGGTGTCAGTATTGACTGTGAAGCTGTGACTTACTAGTCAAGTTCGGCAGTAGTACCGAGCACTGGTCGTATGGCATTGACTTATGAGTCAAGGACGGTTGTAGTGTGTTTAACGCAAGCCGATAAAGATTAGATATAATAGACATCTGCATTAAATGATTCATCAACTAAATATCAACTAAAAATAAAAGTCAGTGTATGTTGTTTGTTTATTTTGAGTCCTGTTTTGTGCCTATTTTTATGGTTAATCTCTGTTTTGTGTTTTGTGTTCTGTTTTGTGCCTATTTTGATTTTTTACTGCTTATTTTACCAGATGACCAGAGTGAGTTGGAAAGAACATAAGCAAAAATAAGTGTTGCTGCTTCCTTAAATTTCCCAGCCTTCTCAAGAAAATCTATCACAACTAGTATATCTCCTCTGAGGTATTGTGTTGGTAAGAGTAATAAATTAAATTTAATAAAATAATTTTCTATTGGTGGTGTTGTTGTTGTGTCTTTTGGAGTCTACTTGTATTGAGAAAAGAGCATAGACAGGTCTATGGTCTGAGAACTTTAACTCCTCTTCCATGCCGCATTCGCTTCATTCCTTCAGTTAGTAACTTTTATAACAATAGAAAGAAAAAACTATTTTTCTAAACACCCACATATATGTATAGTCTAATCAATACAACCCTTAATGCCTTAATGCACATGCTTAGTACTCCACTATTATTAGTACTCTTGTAACAAAAATGTCGGGTTCTTGATGTTACTTAGTCAATGTTAGCTTTCACATGCACTATTATCAATTGCATAATATTAATTTCGTCTATACTTATATCTCATGTGTACAAAGAATATTATTGAAAATAACTACACTCAATAATAAGTGGTGAGTATAGGTTGCAAGCTTCAACTAGGCTAGGTAATATCCTTCAGCATTTGTGCTCATTCAACTTGGATTGACTAACATTTTTCCTTAAACAAGGGCTTTAAAATTGATGTATAATAATGAATTTGTTTACCTTGATATCATTGTTTTTAAAAGAAATTACATTTGTGCTCATTGAATACCCATGAGGTATAGTAAACTAGTTTTTGCAATATTACATACCCCATCATTTTGTAGATAAAACTCAATAGATAATAGCACTTTTTAAGAACTATATTCACATACGCACTTTATCTAAAACAAAAAATCACTTGTCATAGTAGTGTTGTATTAAATGATAGCATGCATATATTTTTTTCTCTTTCTCCATGCACCCTGTCATTGAAACAGAAAGGAGGAAAATGGTAAGTTTCATAATTAGTTTTGTTTCTTGAAATTTTCGACAATGTAGAGCACACCTCTCCAATAATTCTTGTCCAATTTTTTCTATTTCTGTGCCTTTACCACTCACATTAGAGTCTTATTTAGCTTGGAGTTTCAAGAATTGTATATATATGCCAAACCTGTGTCAAATAAGAGTCCTTTGGCACAAGCATTCAGACACTCTGAGAAAAAATTGTCTTTAGCATAGGCCAGCAGCTTTAGACTTCATTTCCCAAAATGTGTCATGAGCTTTTTCAAAGCAAGTTATAGCCATTTCATAGTTATGCGCATAATAAACCAGCAAGACATTTCAGGTAACTTAAATTGGTCTTTTATATTGTTTACTATTGAATCTGTCATTTTTTCTTAGATTTTGCAATTTATTTAAGAAAAAACTAGCAAGCAATTTGAGTTCATTTTCACTTTTAACTATATAATTTTTATGCCCAAATTGGTTTGCTCAGCGATATGTGGATATTTGGATTTATTATGCTATTATTGAGTTGATTACTTCCCTGTTACACCATGACTCAACTTCAATAATTAATATGATGCAAACTTAGAAATATACTCTATAGTTTATAAAAATCTTATGTTAAGTATGATTTGTAGATTCATTACACTATAGTTCACTGAGTGCATTTATCTGATTTGGATGTTCTGTTTTCGTCGGGCAAGAATAAAGTGACTGCACTGAGTGCATTTATCTTATAAACTTTTTAAGTTATGGGGTGCCTTTTAGGTCCCATTTTTCTTCAAAGTTTGATGCTTCTAGATACATTGGAAGATTGTTCAAATGTATTAAAATTTTATAATATTTTAATTTGATTGTACAAATTTATCAATGCATATATATCATCAAATTTGTTAGATATTTCTTCTGTGGTTATGCAACATCACGAGGTGATGGTGGGGCAGATCCTCCTCCAGATCCAACGCAGATACAGGTTGATTGTGAGAGAGACAACACATGTAATTATTTTTTTTGGATGAATATATTGAATTAATTTATTTATGTGTATATATTAATTATATGTATTTGAAAAAATAATAGTGACAACTAAAACGAAAAGGCGCGGCATCAACAAAGGATTTTCAACCTGAGAAGCTAGAGTTGCATTAGGAAGACCACTACCACTGGAGTGGGATGTTCGAGGGAAGACTTACAAAGAAATTGGTGACTATTCCCAACATTTCTCTCGAGAGATCAGCATTCTCATTCGACAATATGCCGATCTCGACTACGACCGATGGGATAAAGTACCCAGCAAAGTTAGGGATCGCATACTTCCTCATCTCGAGGTAATTTATTTTTATAATTTTTTTATTGGGTTCACTTTAATATTATATCTAACTATTTTTTTTCATTCAGGATGATTTATTCGACATCGGTCGAAGTCGATATGCCCCAGAGAACCTCCCCGGCATCCTTTTGGGCATTCAACGGTCGTGCGCTGATCGTTACTCAAAGTGGAAGAATGACCTATCCGCCCATTTCAAAAGAATGGTCGAGCACATCCTCCTGATGGTTTGGTGGTGGAGAAACGGCAGAAGGTGCTCTAGTATTTTGATCGCCCTGAAGTGAAGGTATTCACAAAAATATATATTTTTAATTTATTTTTGTTAATTTAACATATGATTAACACAAGTTCTTTGCAGAGGCGTTCTGAGATTAATTCTGCAAACTGTGCAAAACAAAAATAGAGAAGCGTGCAGGGTTCATAGTCTATGCGACCTTCGTTACAAGAAGGTACTTTTTTTAGTACATAATTTTTATTTATGTTTTTCTATAATGATTTTTTTTCTTAACTTTTTTCAAACTTCTTGTATTGTAGCGTCATTTATAAACTGGGCGTCTTGTTGGGGTTCCAGAGATTTGGATAGCGACTAAGTTCATAGACGGGGAAGGTTGGGTTAGCAAGGCAGCAAGGGATAACTATGTAAGTAAATTTATATTTTATGATTTTCTTACTTTATTGTATTGTAAATTCTAATATTCTTCAAAATTGTGTGATACAGGAAAAGATGATGGAGGTACGTGACACTCTGCAGTCACAATCATCTACGAGCGCCTCTGCTTCGAGTACTATCCCGAGAGAAGAGGATGACATTACTCTTGTCGAGATGATCTTTGGGCGTCGTCGAGGCTATCAGTCAGGCCTTGGTCGTAGGATTCGCACGAGGGCGAATTGTGAAGCAGCTGATGTACCTCAACCAGCCCAACCACCTCCTCCTACCACACAGGACATGCATGTTAGGAGTATGTCTTAAAAGCATGTAAAAGACATTTATTATTTCGATGAATAAATAAATACAATGGTCTATTTTTGTTATATTTAGATTACTAAATTATTGTTTGAATAATTTTTGTAAATATCAGAAAAATTCCATATTCATTATTGAGGATGTGATCTTGTATTAGTACGAGAGAATTAAGATCACATGAATGAATAAAAATAGTCAACAACAAATTGGAGTTATGAACTTCTTTAATTGGGGTTGTAAGTACGGTTTACTGAGTATCATGTTGATACAAATAATCTAGATTTGGATTATTGATGTGGTAAGACATCTCGGTAAATGTGCTTTATATAATATGATTATATATGACATTGACCAATTTGAATAAAAGTATTTATCCAAAAACCATTTAATAATAAAGACTTGTAATTCATATCATAACTGTTGATCATTTATAGATCAACCTAAATCCTGAGTGTTCATGAACTCCTATTCATGTTTATTAAATCTTTTGATTTATTCGTTAAGGTCTCTTCATAGAATGAGGATAATGACTTTTGTTTTGGAGATTTAATATCATGGATGGCTGGGAACATGTATCAACAATACAGAATCTAATATTTCCTAACGAACCGTATATTAGTTCCCTTTAGGGTTAATTCTGGAACTGAATGATTTTGAGCTCAAATCTATAATTAGATTATAGATTAATTATTCACTAGTGAAATAATGGTACTTAAGGAATAAGAAGTAAATTAGAAAGGTAAAATGGTAATTCTTCCATTCTAATTTATGAACTAATTAATTAGAGGGTTGAACTATTGTAAGATGGTTATATCAATGGAAAACTTAAAATAAGATTTCTATAAAAGTATATCTATAACATAAAGAGTTCAATTCTAAATTTATAGTGGAGAAATATCAAAATTAATAAATTAACTATTATAATTAAAGAGTTTAATTATTTAGCTTTAATTTATTGGAGCTTAATGTTATAGGTCCATAGTCCCCGAAATGGCTCAAACAAACACTTACAAAGATAAATACAAAAATTGGCAAAAGGACTTATTTGATAAGTAAAATATTTTTCTATGCACTAAACATAATTATTGTATAATTATGTGTAATTAATTAATTGAGAATTAATTCATTATTTGATTTAACAAAATATAATTAATTTTGAATTAATTTATTTTTGGGATTTTTGGTGTTTAAATAATGATGAAAATTAGAAAAAATCACATGCCTTCCCTGGCATGTGGTGGACGTGTAGCACAGTGCATAGTCACTATGCTACACGCACAAGAAGTATCTAGAAGATTCTTAGTTCCACAATTTTAGTTATTTAAATATTAAATAAATAATGAGATATTGTAATATGATTAAAATATTATTATTTAAACAAAATCTGATAACTAATTAGTTATTTTAAATTGTTTTAAATTACTAATATTTTATTTTTAATATATTGGATATATTAAATATAGGAGATCAGTTTTTCAAAGCGATATTTTTCAGTGATAGAAAATAGATCGTGAAATCTCCCTAAGAGAAATAGAACAATGATACAAGCATAGGTCACTGTTCTTCACAAACTTAGGTCCAAACTTTATCAAATCTCATGTGTTGAGAACATCTGATAAATAGATATTGCATATTGTTTTGTATAACGAGCAAACACTCGTTCTTTGTGTGTTGAGAACATTTTGGAAGATCCTAGTGTGAGATCTCAAGGATTTTTGTCGTACAAAAAGATAGCAGCAAGGAAGGACTTGAGGTAATTTTCTATTCATCTCTTTGATTCAATATATATATATATGTATGTGAAGAAGTAGATCTAGAAATCTTGTGGGGTTAAATTAACAATTTTTATTGTTGTTCCGCTGCGTATAATCTCTGATTTGATCTATAAAAACAAACAATGTAAGAGGTGAGGGAGCGACACCATAAAATTGAATGGCTTAATATGATTGAATGCATGGGAATGTTGAATCGTTAATTGTATGGTGTTTTTGGGTTAGGATTTGTTCATGATTAGATCATTGTGTAAGCCATTAAGGGGCATAGGAATTATGTAATTTTATTTGGTTTTTGACACCATAAAATTGTAATTCCGATCACAAAAAGTCAAAATGGAGCCCGGGATTCAGAATTCAGCCACTGTTCCTCGGAGGTCATCCTCCGAGCCACTGCCAGGGATGTCATACGGACGTCCATACGGATCCGTATGGTTCCGTACAGTAGGCCCCGACAGCACCTTCAAGTGCCACATGTCCCCGTCTTACTGGTTTAGAATTTTTTTTCTAAAATTAATCTGTTAATTTTTTACTTTTTAAAAAATGTTAAATATCCTATTTATAAGAAATTTGATATTTAAATAATGAGATAATTTTGTTATCCTAACAACCTTTTTTGAATATCTTATTTAATTTTTTTTTTCAAAATAACAGATTTTAATTAAATTTAATTTCTGTTTTAATTAAAAGTTATTTTAATTAGAAGAAAAATAAAATTATGATTGTTTAAAAGTTTTGTTTTAATTAATCAAGATAATTAGAAAATTGTTTTCTTATTATTATTCTGGACCAACGACACATATCCTACCGAAAGTAAAGTAAAGAAGCACGATGGAGATCAAGGCGTTATTTTATTTTATTTTTATTTTATAAAGAGGTTGTAAAATTAGAAATACCCAAAAGCATCTGGTTCAACATTTATTGTTTATTTATTCATTTATTTAAATAATTGTTTTCATATGATTGATAATTTTTCATGCATTTTGTGCCATACATAAAAAACTCACACAGTCATTATCATGCATCTCATTGGTAGAAACATGATTATTAGGATTGTCCTATATGTTTATATGATTTGTTTTGCGAAACCAATTGGATATAAATTACTTAGTTTTATTCTTTGAAAACTTGGTAAAATATCACACCGTTTTTTGCAAGTCTTTATGAATTAATTTCCTTAAACAAACATTATTTTAAAAATTATTTTTTAGTAAAGTTTAGATGAACATAATTGGTAATTTAAAATTGGATAAGGACCTAGAAACTTGCTTTCCTACCAATTTTAATTATGTTCATAAAGTTTAAAGAATCTATAAATAATTTGGAATTAATTAGGTTAAAAACACTTATTTCAAAATAGTGAGTGGGAGAGGGTTGATAACTCAACATAACCTGTGGTCTCCATGAGATATGAATAGCGCCTCACGACGGCTTTATTTTCACCCCCCCTAAGGAAGGTGTCTAGACATGTCAATAGCAAGGTTATATTTCTTACAAAGATAGGAACTAATGATATATTTTAGGTTTGACCGACCCTAAGGCGGCATGTCCTAAGTTAAGTCATGAACTCCGAAATAATGGGTTATACTCACAAAGTTATGATTAAGCTTTTGCAGTGGATAATCATAACTTGACCAAACTAAGCAGTACTTTAATGTTTAAAAGAGAAAATAATGTGTTATTATAAGGTTTAAACAATAAAGATAAGAACGTCTTATAAATTCTCTAAGATTAATTTGACCGACCCTAAGGCGGGAGTTTAATTATTAGAAAGTTTTATCGTGGAAATTAATCTTTATTTTATGTGTTTTCATTGTGCTCATGCATCACGTTTAATTTCCGAAACTTTGATATTTATTTTTCTAAATATAATAATAATATTTGTATTTTTTATTTTATTCAAAATATGTCTATCTCTGGAAATCCCATCACTGCTTTGATCACACAAGAAAAAGTAACTGGTGATAACTTCATAAAATGGAAATCAAATATGAATCTGTTATTGGTTAGCGAAAACCACAAGTTTTTCCTAAATGAGGAATGTCCTGAAGAACCTGGCACCAATGCCCCGAAACATGTTCGGGAAAAATTTGATGCATGGATTCAATCCAATAACAAAGCTAAGTGCTATATGCTTGTAAGCATGAGTGATGTCTTACGAACAAAGCATGAATTCATGGAAACTGCTTTTGAGATACTAGAATCTCTTAAGGAAATGTTTGGGCGCCCATCTGATCAAAGTCGTCATAAGGCTACTAGAACCTACATGAATGCTAAGATGAAGAAATGTCAATTTGTGCGTGAGCATGTCTTGAACATGATCAGTGTACTCCATGAAGCTGAGATGCACGGAGTAGTCATGGCTGAAAAGACACAAGTAAGCATTATACTTGAGTCTTTAACTCCTACTTTTTCAACATTCACAACAAATTATGTCATGAATAAATTAGAATTTAACATGACACAATTGCTGAATGAATTACAAGCTTTAGATTCTTTAAACAAGACAATCTCAAGTCAGGCTGAAGCAAAACCATCTTCTTCTTAGAAGAAAAGGAAAAGCAACAACAATGACTGCAAACCTAAAAAGGACAATTTAAAAAAGGCGAAGAAGTCATCCAAGGCACCCGAGAACAAAAAGAACAATGACCCCAAACAAAAGGCACCCAAAGGAAAGTGTTTCCATTGTAATGTCGATGGTCATTGGAAGAGAAACTGTCCAAAGTATCTCGCCGAGCTGAAAGAGAAAAAGAAAGGTAAATTAGATTTACTTGTACTCGAAGCTTGTATGGTGGAACATGATAAATTATCATGGATAGTTTATTCTGGTTCCACTAACCATGTTTGTTCTTGTTTGCAGATGCTTGAGTCCGCAAAGCAGTTGGAGCAAGGAAAGATGACTATGAGATTGAAAGTGGAGCACTTGTTTCAGCTAAAGCATGTGGAACAGTTCGTTTAAATTTTAAGAACAATTTTGTAGTTTTGAATAATGTTCTCTTTATTCCTGAAATTACTAGAAACATTATTTCTTTATCTTTGTTACATGAACAAAAATTTTGCATTTCTTTTAATAATAATGTGATTTTTATTTCAAGGAATGGGAACAATATTTTTCATGCAAAACAAAAGGATGGACTGTACATGCTTAATCCAATTGAAAAATCGCTTAATAATTCTGAATTATTTAAAGTAGCTAAACCACAAAGTAACAAAAGACAAAAGGTTTCTAAAGAAAATGACACGTATCTTTGGGACTAAGATTAGGTCATTTTAGTCTAGATAGGATAAACCGGTTAACTAAAGATGGACCTTTAAGGGAACTAATAGTTGGAACCCTACCAATTTGTGAATCCTGTTTAGAAGGAAAATTGACAAAACGACCTTTCACTTCAAAGGGAAATAGAGCCAAAGAACCACTAGAGCTTATACATAGTGATGTATGTGGTTCAATTAACATACAAGCTCGAGGTGGTTATGAATATTTTGTCACATTTACTGACGACTATTATAGATACGGTCATGTTTACCTAATGCTTAAGAAGTCAGAAACTTTTGATAGGCTTAAAGACTTCAAAGCCTTAGCTAATAAGAAATTAGGTAAATCTTTAAAGACACTCCGATCTGACTATGGTGGTGAATATTTGGATTCTGAATTCAAAGATTTCTTGCTGGAGCATGGTATTCTATCCCAACTCACAGCACCTGGAATACCACAACAAAACGGAGTTCCAGAGAGAAGAAACCGGACCTTGTTGGACATGGTCAGGTCTATGTTAAGCTACTATTCACTTCCCATATCATTTTGGGGATATGCACTTCAAACAGCTAATTACATTTTGAATGTAGTTCCGTCCAAAGCTGTGACAAAGACACCACTAGAATTATGGAATGGAAATAAACCTAGTTAATGACATTTCTGTATTTTGGGTTGTCCTGCTCATGTGCTAAGACCTTGAATCTGGAAAACTTGATTCAAGGTCTGAAGTGTGTATATTTGTGGGCTATGCTCCAGAAACAAGAGGTGGATATTTCGATAGTCCAAGTGATTAAAAGGTATTTGTTTCGATGAATGCAATGTTTTTAGAACACGACTATATGAATGATTTTAAACCTCGGAGCAAAGTAGTTTTACAGGAACTAATGACAGATAAAAATTTCATCTCCATCTTCTTCATCAGTTAATGATAAAAAAACCAAAGAAACCACAATTCTTGAAAAGGAAAAACTAGTGTAATGTCGTAGTGGGAGGATTGTGAGACACCCTATTCGCTACGAACACGAGGCACACGTTCTTGTATCTGATACTGAAAAGGACGATCCATTGACTTTTAAAGAAGCAATGGAAGACCCTGATTTTGTTAAGTGGCAAGCTGCCATGAATCAAGAAATGGAATCAATGTATTCCAATTTAGTCTGGGAACTTGTAGATATGCCTGACAATGTCAAAGCCATTGGATGTAAATGGATCTACAAGAAGAAAAGGGGTGCAGATGGAAAGGTAGAGACTTATAAAGCAAGGCTTGTGGCCAAAGGCTACACACAGAGAGAAGGTGTAGATTATGAAGAAACATTTTCTCCTGTGGCCATGCTTAAGTTCATTCGCATACTTTTATCCATAGCTGCCATCTATGATTACAAGATTTGGAAAATGGACGTCAAGACAGCCTTTCTAAATGACCAACTTGATGAAACCATATATATGGAACAACCAGAAGGGTTTATTAAAAAGGATCAAGATCAAAAGGTATGCAAGTTGATGAAATCTATATTTGGATTGAAATAAGCATCAAGATTTTGGAACTTAACATTTGATGAAACTATCAAAACATATGGCTTCGAACAAAATGTTGACAAAGCATGTGTTTATAAATACATCAAAGGGAAAGTTGTGGTTTTCTTAGTTCTTTACGTTGATGATATCCTACTCATTGGGAATGATGTAGAGACGTTATCAAATGTAAAGAAATGGTTGGCCGACAAATTCCAAATGAAAGATTTCGAAGAAGCGAGCTATGTTCTAGGCATTAAAATTCTAAGAGATAGAAAGGCAAAGCTCTTGGCACTTTCACAAGCAAATCATATTGATAAAGTGCTTGAAAGATTCTCTATGGAAAATTCCAAAAAGGGTCAATTGCCGACCAGACATGGAATTACTCTTTGTAAAGATCAGTGTCCAAAGACACCACAAGAGCAAGAGGACATGAGAAAGTATCCCTATGCATCAGCTGTAGGGAGCCTAATGTATGAAATGTTATGTACTAGACCTGACATATGTTATGCAGTAGGAATTGACAATCGTTATCAGTCAAATCCAAGTTTGGAACACTGGATTGCGGTGAAACATATTCTCAAGTATCTCAGGAGAATGAGGAACTATATGTTAGTATATTCGGGTAGTGACCTTGAACCTACAGGATACACTGACTCAGATTTTCAATCTGACAAAGATAGTAGAAAATATACTTCTGGGTCAGTATTCACTCTTGGTGGTGGAGCAGTTGTCTGGAGAAGCATTAAGAAATCTAGTATAGTTGATTCAACCATGGAAGCTGAATACATAGCAGCTTGTGAAGCAGCTAAAGAAGCAGTTTGGCTGAAAAAGTTCTACATGGATTTTGAAGTGGTTCCAGAAGTGGAGAAACCACTTGTTCTTTACTATGACAACAGTAGAGCAGTGGCTAATTCTAAAGAACCAAGAAGCCACAAGAGGGGACAACATATAGAGCGCAAATACCACTTAGTCAGAGAAATCGTACATAGGGGAGATCTGTCCATTCTAAAAATCGCATCAGAACACAACCTGGCAGACCCGTTTACGAAGACGCTTCCTACAAAGCAATTCGAGGGTCATGTACGTAATATGGGATTGAGAGAAATGCCTTACTTGCTTTAAGTACACGTGGGAGATTGTTAGGAGTATGTCCTAAAAGCATGTAAAAGACATTTATTATTTTGATGAATAAATAAATACAATGGTCTATTATTGTCATATTTAGATTACTAAATTATTATTTGAATAATTTTTGTAAATATCAGAAAAATTCCATATTCATTATTGAGGATGTGATCTTGTATTAATACGAGAGAATTAAGATCACAGGAATGAAAAAAAATAGTCAATAACAAATTGAAGTTATGGAATTCTTTAATTGGGGTTGTAAGTATGGTTTACTAAGTATCATGTTGATATAAATAATCTAGATTCAGATTATTGATGTGGTAAGACTTCTCGGTAAATGTGCTTTATATAATATGATTATATATGACATGGAGTGATATGAATACAAGTCTTTATCCAAAAACCATTTAATAATAACGACTTGTAATTCATATCATAACTGATGATCATTTATAGATCAACCTAAATCCTGAGTGTTCATGAACTCCTGTTTATGTTTATTAAATCTTTTGATTCATTCGTTAAGGTCTCTTCATAGAATGAGGCTAATGACTTTTGTTTTGGAGATTTAATATCATGGATGGCTGGGAACATGTATCAACAATACAGAATCTAATCTTTCCTAACGGATCATATATTGGTTCCCTTAAGGGTTAATTCTAGAACTGAATGATTTTGAGCTCAAATCTATAATTAGATTATAGATTAATTATTCACTAGTGAATTAATGGTAGGAATAAGAAGTAAATTAGAAAGGTATAATGATGATTCTTCCATTCTAATTTATGAACTAATTAATTAGAGGGTTGAACTATTGTAAGATGGTTATATCAATGGACAACTTAAAATAAGATTTCTATAAAAGTATATCTATAACATAAAGAGTTCAATTATGAATTTATAGTGGAGAAATACAAGAATTAATAAATTAACTATTATAATTAAAGAGTTTAATTATTTAGTTTTAATTTATTGGAGCTTAATGTTATAGGTCCATGATCCCCTAAACGGCTCAAACAAACTAACAAAGATAAATACAAAAATGGGCAAAATGACTTATTTGATTAGTAAAATATTTTTCTATGCACTAAATATAATTATTGTATAATTATGTGTAATTAATTAATTGAGAATTAATTCATTATTTGATTTAACAAAAATATAATTAATTTTGAAATAATTTATTTTTGGGATTTTGGTATTTAAATAATGATGAAAATTGGGAAACATCACATGCCTTCCCTGGCATGTGGTGGACGTGTAGCACAGTGCACAGTCACTGTGCTACACGCACAAGAAGCTTCTAGAAGATTTTTGGTTCCACAATTTTAGTTCTTTAAATATTAAATATATAATGAGATATTGTAATATGATTAAAATATTATTATTTAAACAAAATCTGATAATTGATTAGTTATTTTAAATTGTTTTAAATAACTAATATTTTATTTTTAATATATTGGATATATTAAATATAGGAGATCAATTTTTCAGAGCGATACTTTTCAGTGATAGAAAACAGATCGTGAAATCTCCCTAAGAGAAATAGAACAATGATACAAGCATAGGTCACTGTTCTTCAAAAATTTAGGTCCAAACTTTATCAAAACTCATGTGTTGAGAACATCTGATAAATAGATCTTGCCTATTGTTTTGTATAACGAGGCCACACTCGTTCTTTGTGTGTTGAGAACATTTTGGAAGATCCTAGTGTGAGATCTCAAGGATTTTTGCCGTACAAAAAGATAGCAACAAGGAAGGACTTGAGGTAATTTTCTATTCATCTCTTCGATTCAATATATATATATGTATGTGAGGAAGTAGATTTATAAATCTTGTGGGGTTAAATTAACATTTTTTATTGTTGTTCCGCTGCGTATAATCTCTGATTTGATCTATAAAAACAAACAATACAAGAGGTGAGGGAGCGATTCTGAGCCATAGAGGAGCACTCAGCTAGGATTGGTGGAGTCTCGGGATATGGATCTTCTCAGCAAGGTCATGGTGATGATCCTACAACACCTAGTTAAAAACATTCATATTTATGTATTTTAATTTTACTATAATAGTTACTTTATCATAAAAATATTTATAGTCAAAATATAATTTTGTGCATAATTGAAATTCTCTTCTATTTCAAATATTTTGGCAAAAAATAAATTTGTGCTAGTATATATATTTAATAATGACTTTTTTTGTAGTATATATAATAGTGTTTAACGATAAAAAAATAATTATATTAAACGATTTAAAAAAATGAGGACTCTTAGCGACTACATATAGTCGCTAAAAGTTCCTATGTCGTTGCTAAATCTCAACAAAATCTAACAACTCGGGGCAAACTTCAAACTAACAGTGACGAGAAAAGAGAACTTTTAGCGACAACAAGAAGGAAATAGCGACGACAAATTAGCGTTCGTCGCTATTAAAAAACATCTAGCAACCAACATTCAGCGACGACAGCTAGCGACGACTTAGTTGTCACAAAATGATTCAGCGATGACTTTTTGGGATTTAGCAACGACAAAAGTCGTCGCTAAAACCCCTCTTTTTTGTAGTTTATTAGTCAAGTATATATATGTATATGAATATGTGTATATATATGTATGTGTGTATATGTCTAAGTATATAAATATATATATGTGTGTGGTGTATATGTATAAATAGGTGTAAGGTGTATATATGTATTTGTCATATGTGTTATCTATAAAAATATATTTGTGTATGGTGTATATGAAAAAATTAGTGTTATTAATATGTATATTGTGAACTGTTATGGGAATTTCTGAGTGTTAATTGCATGGTTTAAAATTTTGAGATAGGAGAAATAATTATAATACTAATTGATTAAAAAATAATTATTTTAAAAAAAATGTTACAAAAACATTGAGGCATCGTGGTTTGTGGGTCGGGAGTCGGTGTCGGGGTTGGGGGCTGGGGTCGGGGTTCACAGTTCGGGATTCGGGTTTGGGGTTGGGGGTCGGCGGCGAGGGCGGGGTTCGGGGGTCAGGATCGAGGTCAGGTGTGAGGGGTCGAGGGTCAATGGTGGGGGCAGGGTCCGGGTTAGTTTCAGGGTCGGGGTTGGATTCAGGTGTGAGGGGTCGGGGGTTAGGGGTCGGGGTCAGGTGTGAGGGGTCGCGGGACGTGGGTTGGGGGCGGGGTCGAGGTCAGGTGTGAGGGTCGTGGGTCGGGGGCGCGGCGGGGTCAAGGACGTCGCTCGGGGTCGGGGTGTTGGAGTTTGGAATAAGATAAGTAAATAATAAAATTTTAATTTCTTAATTAATAAGATAATTAAATAATAAAGTATTTATTTAATAATTAATAAGATAAGTAAATAATAGAATTAATAATTAAATAATTTGAAGATAATTAAATAATAATCATTACAATATGAATTGAATAAAACTAAACTCGATTAAGTTGTACTTCATAAATACATAGGTAATTGTATATTAACATTTAATTTTAAACTTTTTACAATAATTTTAAAATGTGTGATATCATAAGACTTCATAAAATGTTTTGAATTATTTTTCTATTTGGTCATAAAATTTTATTACAAAAGATAGGATAGAAGGGTTATCAATTATCACCTAGTGATAATGTTTTCTTTATTATTTTTAATCACGAAAATCCTTAGACCCTTTCGGATTGGGACGCACATTGAGGGGGATAGGGCCATCCTCTAGTTAGCCCTCTCAAAACACCCAATCTTAGGCGCCTCCTCAACAATCACCTGGCGAATACAGTGAGATGGTGGAGACGGTAAAGAAATTGACTAAGAAAGTCAATTTCATGTGTCAATTTCTTCCTAGTGGACCTAATGTGCAAGTTCAACCTCCACTAAATTCTTTGTCTCAACCCTCGGTCTTGTCGGACACGTCTGCAGCTTCATCTTCTCATCAACCGTTGGTCCATTAATTTCTGTACGAAGCACCACCATCGCCCTCGTCCCAACCCATGGGATCATCTTACTTGTTTGAAGCAGTACCATCACAACCTCAACAAAATTATCCTTACATGTTTGGTGCATCGTCGATGCAGCCTCCGCCATATCCTTACTACAAGTTTGGAGCAGGATTATCAATCGTACCTCCACAATATCCATGGTTGTAGCTGCCACAGCCACCCTAGCCGCAATAGTCACCCAAGCCGCCACAGCCACCGCAGCTGCCAAATCCACCACAGAGTAATGGTACAGACGATGCTACTGATTTATGAGAGGATGACTAGTATATTATTGTACTTTAACTTCAATGGATACATTTTATTAGTATATAATTATGGATATTGTAGTTACATTTTATGATTATGGATGTAGTGAGTATATTTTATAATTATGGATATTTTATAATATTTTAATTTTCAATTATTTATATTTCACTATTACAAAAAAAAATAATTTAAAAAAAAAATATACATTAGCGGCGACACAGTTCGCCTCTGATATTCACATAGTCACCGCAAATAATTTCGCGGAACAAGCCACATCGACACAAATCTGGGACAACTTTTTAGACATTACCGGTGACACTATGTCACCGCTGATAATGTATATCAGCGGCGAGGTGAAATTTCGCCGCTGATAGGGCTTTTAGGCACAACTTTTCTACGGCGACATGTTAGGCTTACAGCGACAACATGAGTCACCGCTGAAAGACCTTTTTCTTGTAGTGAATTGAGGGGTCTCAATTACACTCTCCAATTCTCATAGCCCCCATGAGAATTGTATGTAATTACTTAAATACTGTTAATTTTAAATAAAAATCATTACATAATATCATTTTACAACGTACTTACTAATAACTTTGTCAAGCATGATATTAAGAATTCATAAATAATTATCACTTAACATCCAACCACACCTTGTATTTTAAATAATAGTGTAATTATTAGGATATGTAATTACTACTCTAGTAACACTACAAGAAAAAACATTTTTAGAGGCAGAAAAATTAGAGGCGGACTTGGTCTGCCGGTAATGTATGGGTTATTACCAGATCCGCCCCTAATAATGTGGAAATTAATAAAAAATATTAATTTTTTTATTAGCAGTGGACGTACCTACCCACCGCTAATACAATGCCCAGGAAACGAAAATGTGCGCATTTTCAAATTTATTAGCGGTGGGTATTTTCCCTAATTACCGACGGACTATCCGTCTCTAATAATATTAGCGGCGGGTATATATCCGCAGGTAATAAGACTATTATCGGCGGGTTATATTAATAGTAGCGGGTCCTGCCGCTAATAGTTTATTATCGGCGGGGTAATATTAATAGTGGCGGGTACCCGCCGGTAATAACGTTACATATTGAAAATTTGGGACATCGTTTCATCTGTCCCTCTCATTTCTCCTCTCCCTTTCTCAGACTCAAAGTTTCTCCTCTCCCTCTCTGTCCGAGCACCACCACCACCACCACCCCTCTGTTTGAGCACCACCACCCCTCAATTCGGCTCACTCAGTTCGGCTATCCATTTCAAATAAATCTAAGTATTAATCTCAGTGCTCTGTTCATACAAGGTAAATATATATATTATGTGTTTATCTATATATTTTGATTTTCTAATGTACAATACATTTATGTATACCGAAAGGAGTATATGTGTATATTTATGCATATGTTTAATTTTTTTTCTGCTTTATTTTATATATAGATATATCATCAGCTTTGAAGAAAATCTCCTAAAACATATTTCCCTCCCAAGGTAACTAATTTTGATTCCTATTTGAATATAGAATGTTATAATGTAGGGTCTTGATAGGTTGGTTTTGGAAAAGAACAAAGTAATATACTTTTTTTAAAAAAAGTATATATTTAGATAGGCTGGTAGGGAATTGGGCTCAAGTGGAATATCTGTTGAAAAATTGAGGGCAGCTGGTTCTTTCTTTATGAAAGTCTTTGGCGTCCTTGCTGTATGTTTATCTTGTGATTATGTTGACTCTAAAACTAATCAAAACCAAGAATTAAGTAAATACATGAATTTTTTTTGCCTGATAATGATCAAGTACATTAATCATTATATGAAAACTAACATTGTATTCTTAAAATGCTACTGCTATTGAGTCAATATGGTGTTGTTCTGCAGCTCTTTACGTGTTGGAGCATTATACGTGACTTGCCATCTCTTTAAAGTTTACTTCAAGGTAAAATTTTCAATAAAAACTATATATTTTATATTAAATATTATGAGATTTTTTGAGCACAGGATTTTAAATTTTTTGAAATGATCATATTAAACTGTTATGCTGTTAAATTTTTTGTGAAAGTTTTAATTTATTTTTTTGTTATGTGATATGTCAACATAATAAGAATTCTAATGAATATTATTTAATTTAGTTAATTAGTATTATTATAATTAATTGAAAAATATTAAAAAAATTAATTAGTATTTAATTAGAAGTTAATTTATTTGTTCTGTTCCGGTATACTTGTGATTGATGGTTGTTGACTATAACCATCAATTACAGGGATATCGGTACAGAAATGATAAGTTTAAAATATTAATAATAAAATAATGAATGAAAAAGATTAATAAAATTTATCCAATTATTTAAAAAGAATTAGTGTAAAAGTTAAATAATAAAAGTTTGATATAACATTATCTAATTAAATAATTTAATTTAATTTAATAAAAGTTTGAAAATTTAGTAATAAATAATAAATTATTTTAAAAAAAATTATTAATTTGTTTATTAAATATTATTATCTAATATTAAATAGTATTAAATTATTTGAATATAGAAATTGATAATTTCATTTAATAAAAGTTTTAAAAATTAATAATGATTAATTAAATAAATAATAAATCATTTGAATATAGAAATTGATAATTTTATTTAATAAAAGTTTTTAAATTAATAATGATTAATTAAAAAAACTATATATCTTATCATAATTTATTTTTTTAATTATTTTTAATTAATTTAATTAATTAAATAATAAAAGTTTGATATAACATTATCTAATTAAATAATTTAATTTAACTTTTTTATTAAATAACTATATATCTTAAATAATTTAATTTAATTTAATAAAAGTTTGAAAAATTAGTAATAAATAATAAAATATTTTAACAAAAATTATTAACTTGTTTATTAAATATTATTATTATATAATATTAACTAGTATTAAATTATTTGAATATAGAGATTGATAATTTTATTTAATAAAAGTTTTAAAAATTAATAATGATTAATTTAATAAGAATTCTAATGAATATTATTTAATTTAGTTAATTAGTATTATTATAATTAATTGAAACTTATTAAAAAAAAATTAATTAGTATCTAATTAGAAGTTAATTTATTTCTTCTGTCCCGGTATGCTTGTGATTGATGGTTGTTGACTACAACCATCAATTATAGGGATATCGGCACAAAAATGATAAGTTTAAAATATTAATAATAAAATAATGAATGATTTTTTTTTTTAATTTGAATAACATTATCTAATAAATCATCATAAAATAAAATAAGATATTATAATATTGTATAAGATTTCAAAAATGATAACAAATTTTTTTTTGGTTATCCATTCCTATTCACATTACTAAAACTCACATAATTTTATAACACTTTAGATGGCGATTGACAAGACTTGGACAACATTGAGAAATCGTGCTTGTCAAGAATATTGGAATGGTCTACAATCTTTTTTGACGATGGCCTCGGAACATCAGGATTATGATGGAAGAATTAGGTGTCCGTTTGTCAAATGCATAAATAATAGGCTTGAAATTTCACCTGTTGTCGAAGCACATGTATTCAATAGGGTTTTTATCAAGGTTATGAGAGGTGGATTTATCATGGGGAAGTGGAACTAGATGTTGTTGATGAGGTGGTTGATGAGGATGAAGTTGATGAGATGATCCCATAGTGGAGGACTTCCTCTTACCGACAATTGAGCAAGTAGACAATAATTGCGGCGTGAGTCAGTATTACGACGAGTTGTTTCACGAGATTGAAGCTAAGTTGTATCCTGGATGTGATTGGATTTCTTCCCTTAACTGTTTAGCTAAGCTATTACATTTGAAAGTTAGAGGGATGATTCCTAACAACATATTCGATGAATTATTGAAGTTGTTAAAGCTTTCCTTTCTGAAGGGAAATAAAATTCCATCAATGTACTACGAGGCTAGAAAGATATTGAAGAAATTAGGGTTGGGATATGAGTCGATTCATGTGTTCCAATATGATTGCTGCTTATTTTACAAAGAGCATGCAAATAAATAGGAATGTCCAGTTTGCGGAAGTATTCGATGGGTTACTTTTGAAAAAACTAAAGGAAAAAAGGTGCCGCAAAAGGTGATGCGTTACTTTCCATTGACATCCCGATTGAAAAGACTATACAGCTCAAGGCTTACAACGAAGGACATGCTATGGCACCACACTGGGAAATCGAAAGATGATGGGGTGATGCGACACTCGGTGGATGGGACGGTGTGGAAGAACTTTGATGTCAATCATCCTGCTTTTGCAAGTGATCCTAGGAATGTTCGTTTAGGCTTAGTTGCCGATGGATTTAATCCATTTGGAAACATAAACCTAACATACAACATGTGGCCTGTGGTGTTGGCGAACTATAATCTTCCACCTTGGTTATGTATGAAAGACAATACTTTGATGCCGACCATCCTTATTCCTAGTCCAAAACCACTGGGTAAGGACATAGATGTATTTCTAAGACCATGGTGGATGAGTTGAAGGAGTTGTGGGTTAATGAAGTTGTTACGAGAGATAGTACGACCAGCACTATGTTCAAGCTACGCGCAGCCATTTTATGGACAGTTAATGATTTTCTAGCTCCAAGTAGTTTGTCTGGATGGAATGGTCAGGGATACAAAGCTTGTCCCACATGTAATGAAGACACATCTTCCATTCGAGTAATCGGTAAGACATCTTATGTTGGTCACAGAAGATTCTTGCCCATTACACATCGAATGAGAAGGGACACTGAGTTCAACGACCGAATTGAGGGAAGACGTCCTCCGAGACGATTTACTTGTGAGAAAATATTTGAACAAGTGAACAACCTTCCATCCCAAGTTCTGGGAAAACACTTGCAGTTTGGAGGTGTGAAACGTATAAGAGTTGTGGAAGACAGAAATTGGAGGAAAAAAAGCATCTTCTATGAGCTTGATTATTGGTGTACAAACATTTTAAAACATTGCATTGATGTCATGCATGTTGAAAATAATGTGTGATAGTCTCCTTGGCACAATCTTGGACAATGAAAAGTCTAAGGACACCACAAATGCAAGATATGATTTGAAGAATATGGGAGTAAGGGAATCGTTGTGGATTTATGAAGATGAGAATGGAAAGTTGATGAAGCTGCATGCTTCTTACGTGTTAACTCCTGCTCAGAGACAACAATGTTGTCAATTTATTAAAGAAGTGAAATTTCTAGATGGCTTTTGTTCAAATTTGAAGAAAAAAGTAATTGAGAATGAAACAAATATCATTGGGTTGAAATCCCACGACTGTCATGTTATAATGCCACGATTACTGTCAATGGGTATTTGCAAATTTCTCCCAAAAGAAATATCGACCACCATTTCTGAACTGTGCAATTTTTTCAGGCAAGTATGTTCGAGGACTATAAATGTTACAGATATGGAGGAAGCACAAAAAGACCTTATTCTGATATTGTGCAAGATGGAGTTGATTTTTCCTTCGACTTTTTTTGATATAATGATTCATTTGGTCTTACATTTGCTGGAAGAAGCGATTTTGGGTGGACCAGTATTTATGAGGTGGATGTATCCTTTGAAAGGAACATGAAAAAAATGAAGAACTACGTGGGAAATAAAGCTCATCCTGAAGGGTCGATAGCTGAAGGCTATGTTGCTGATGAGGCTTTGACATGTTGTTCGATGTATTTCAAAGGGGTTGAAACATAATTTAACCATCTTGATCACAATGAAGATGAGGTATATGTCCCATGACACCTTTCTGTGTTTCAATCTCAATGTTTTCCCCTGACAAAGAGAACTCTTAAGCCTCTCGACCTTGTGACTCGTGAAATGGCTGAATGGTTCATACTTGACAATTCTCCCGAAATTCAGGATTACTTAGAGTAAGTTTGTTCCCTTTAAAGTGAAATTTATGTTCATTCCAAATTTTTTTTATCTAATATAGTCAAATCATTCAAATTTACAGCGAACACCTAGAAAAGATCAAACTAGATATCCAAATGGTGATCATAATTTTTTACACAAGAAAAAATTTCGCCCGTGGTTTCATAAGAAGGTAAAACTGAGATTATTTTTAAAGCTTCATTGTTATAATGATATTTTTGTCATTCTAATATAGGTTTATTAATTTATCTAGATATATGTCTTGCACAAGCTTGGATCTTTAGAGAATGGTGATGAGTTGTTAGCTTTAGCATCTGGGTCAGATCACTTGGCAACCTATTACGAAGGTTGTATAGTGAACGATGTTCGATTTATCGCTTACGACCGAGATCAAAAGAGCACCACACATAATAGTGGAGTGTTTAACTATTATGGCATGCTTCAAGAAGTACTAGTGTTATCTTTCACTGGTCCATATTCAATTGCATTGTTTCGGTGCAAATGGTTTAACACTGATCCAAGCAAGAAGAAAACAATCACTGAAAATAATATCACCAATATAAACGTCAGTAGCGAATGGTACAAAGATGAGCCATATATACTTGCTAGCCAAGCTAAGCAAATATTCTATCTCAATGATCTACTTAGAGGTCGAGACGGGAAAATTGTTGAGGATGTCAATCATCGTCAAATTTGGGACATCGAGGACGATGAAGTTGATGCTGATGTTGATGTTTTACATGACACAAGCTCATCAAATTTTGTGTTGACCGTGGATCTTGGTCAGTTGGTTATGGAATCTCATCAACCTACAACATATATTGGAACTATACAAAATTCACCTGTTGATCAATTGGATGATAATTTCATAAATGACGACTTAGACGAAGAAGAAGTCGGTGAAGAAGATGAATTGCTAGTTGATATTTGTGAAGATGATGTTAATCATGTGTCTCCGATTGATGTTAATTTAATTAATGATGAAAGTGATAGTGATTATTCTACATTGTTTTTAGATTTTTGTAATAAAGACAATCATTTAAAATATAATAGATGAGACTTGTAATCATTTTGTTCATTTCCATTGGTGATATTTGATACTAACTAATAATTCAATACTAACTAATAACTTTGGTTCCTAAGTACAATGTCAGCTGATATAGCCACCTCTCACGGAGGAGATGGTGGTGGTCTAGACCCGCCAGATCCTAGTAGAGTACCCTCTTCCTGCGAGTCACGTTGATAATACTTTTCAAATTTTTTTCATAGCTTGAAAGTCAAGCTCAACGAATGTTTAATATATATATTAATATTTCAAATTTTGGTGATTGTTGAAAATGTGGATAGTTGAACTACTGAGAAGAAAGGGTCGTGGCCTGGCTAATAACATACCACTTGAAATTCGAAGGTAGAATGTCAGGAAACCACTAGATCTTCAACTTGATCCTAGAACGGACAAAGTGGTTGGCTTGGAGGACCAAGATTTTTTCTGCGAGATAGGCCTACAAGTCACCTTGTTGTTGCCAGGACATTACTTGGATTTTGCTGATGTACCTTAACAATTTAAGGCCCAAGTTGTACAAAAGATGAAGGTAAAAAATTAGAACAAGTCTTATGGTATAAATTTTTTATTAAAATAATTTAAAAACTAAAATAACGTGTTATTTTTTTAATGTAGCATTTTTATAATGTTGATGGTGATCCAGAACCTGAGAGAGTTATGAAAACTATCTACACAGAGATGCGCAAAAGATATTCTGAGAGAAAGAACATCAGACATACTCACTTAAAAAAATATTACTCTAAGTCGGAAGATTTGGAGAGTGTTCTCATTGACCCACCTAACCATTGCACCAAGGAGAGTTGGAAAGATATTGGTCAGTTGTTTTGAGCCCAAAATTTATTGCACGATCCAACTAAAACAAGAAAAACAGAAAAGAAATGAAGTATACATCGACGCAAGGCACAAAATCGTTGGCAGCTAAGCGTCACCAATTTGTAAGTAAAAATATTAATTTAATTTAACAAAATAATATGTTCTAACATACTATCTCTATATTTGTATAGGCGAACCCTGATGAACATGTTATTGATACTTGGAAATATAGCCATTTGAGAAAATCAACAAAAGTTTTTGTCAACGACGCAGCTCGAGAAACTTTTGTGTTATTATTTTCATTAAACTATGTTACTTTTGTGTTTCTAACACTTTTTATGAACATGAAAAAATGACGGAAGAGCTTGAGAGGGCACGGCTTCAAAGCCAGTCTCAAGGGCTGACAGATGGATCTGAAACTGGATTTGTTGCTGATTCCTCGTCGATCAATCAATATGAGATTATGATTAAAGTACTTGGGGAGAGGTCTGACTTTCAAATAGGGGTGAGTTACAGCAAAGGGAAAAGGAAAAAAAATCAGCTTTCAGCTCCACAAGTCAAAGTCAGTCACAAGCCCAACCTGCTCATACGCCTCAAGAAGACATGGCTACTATGGCAGAGATGATGAAGTCAATGCATGGAGAGATACGGATGTTGAGATCCCAACAAGGTCCATCTGGTAATCCTCAGCATACCATTTCAGAAACTGAGTCGCGGTTTGACAACCTTTTGCAACGATGTTTACCATCACAACTTGAAGGTGGTATATCTTCTCAAAGTCCACCTCCTTGGTCGATGCCACAACAACAACAAAATTTTCATCCACCTCAACATAATTCTCCTAACATGTATGGAGGTACATCACAACAATTTCAGTACATGTATGGATGCTCCTCCCAGTCCCCTCCTTTTTATTACCCCGACGTTCCTGCAGGATCTCGGACGTCACATCCTAGGCATCATGACTTTGGGGATTCATCACAGCAGCAGCAACCGCAGCGGAGATATGATCAATATGTGAGTTCATCGCAGCAGCAGAGGTATGGTCAGATTGATAGTTTATTGCATTAGTCTCCCTCGACGCGACCACATACTCGACAATTTGGATCATCTTCGCAGCAACAATCTCCACAAGCTTATTACCCTTCACCACCAGCACCACAGTTTGCTTCACCACCATTGCCGCGCCCCAACATTGGTGATTAAGATATTGACTTGAATGTTAATGAATATCTTACACCTGGTTGACCCGATCCAAACAATAATAATTAGTTTACGTTTTTTAATTAAATTAAGACAATTGATATTTTATTATGTTTATCTTATAATTAGTTTATATGTAATTAAATTAAGACAATTGATATTTTTATTATGTTAATTTTATGATTAATAATAATGCTAATTTTGTTTGATGAATATTAATTGTGTTATTAATTTTAATTTATGTTAAATATTATTATCTTTAAATAAGTATTATATGTATATTTATTATTAAATAAAATCAAATGAATTATTATATTTTAATATTATTAATTTATTACCGGCGGATTAATAGAGGCAGGACCCGCTGGTATTAAATGAGTTAAACGAGGTTGACTATTCTTTTACACCGGCGGAGTCCCGCCCCTATTAATCCGCCGGTATTACTAGAATACAGGCGGGGTGTCAGTCTGCCAGTAATACCACTAATTACTGACTGAGAATTACCGGCGAACCCCCACCGGTAATATACATTACCAGCGGAATAGCCTATTATTACTGACGGAAGCCTCTAACGGAATATTGCCTTTTGTTGTAGTGCAATTACACAACTACTTCCAAACATGCCCTAAGCAAACAATGTGATATAGTATATGAGAAACAACAAGTAAAATAAACGCATAGTATGCCGTTCTATGTCCCAAATTTCTTATGCGTAAATTTAGAAATTAAAATATATTTTTAAAAATGGCTACTTATGGAGAAACTCCTTATTTGTGACTATTTGTTATAGTTTCTCCCAAAACAATTTACAAAATTGGTGAGTTAAATTTTATGTAGCTAAATAACATTTATAGATATATTAAAAAAAAGAATTTTAGGAAAATAATTTCATTTATCTTCTTTATTGATATATTTTCTTACAAAAAATTTCTCGTATGAAAAATAATACTATCCCTTTTAGGAAATTTTTTTAATAAATGAAAAATAATGCTTGTTTTATAGTTTTTTATCGCTTTAATAAGTAGCTGTAGTATTTTCTTTGTTAAGATGAATATGTGTGTCAAACAATAAAATATTAATATATTTGATTTATTTAAGATATTATAATCTAAAATCATTGGAAAAGAAAACTGGCTTTTTTCCAAGGCATAACAAAATGGGTAATTTGAGAACTGGGAGGGCCAATGTAGCACAAGTAATCACAAATAACAAGCTTGCATCATAGTGCCTTTTAACAAGGGCAGAGAACCCTTTAGCGCACAAAAGGAACAATAATGGGGAGAGAGGCTCACCTTGCGTGAGGCCACATTAAGGGTTGATGTGACCATTTGTTAAGGTTTTATGCCTTAATTAAAACTCAATTTCTTTGAAATCTCATTTTATTATCAATAAAAGAATAGAAATCAATATTTGACTTGGTCAATCACTTTGCTCACATGTTTTATTTTCATGTTTATTTGTTTAATATGAACTTCTATTAAAGTTTGAGCATATAGCTAATCATATTTATAATTACGTAATCACAGTGGAATATAAATATAATTATATGTTAAAAAAATAAGTTAGTCCCAAGAATAGTCTGTGCACATGATTTACACTGACTTGCTAATCTATGATATGATCTACTTGCAGATTGTAGTGTTATGTTCTTTCCAAAACATTAGCCAAGTAGATAAGATTGATGTATTTATTACATCAGACTGGACCGATATTGACGATAGATAAGATAATAAGACATATAGTTATTATCTATTCTAGTCATATCATATAGTTCATCATAGGTCAATTCAATCTCAATTCTAAGTGGTTAGTATTCTAACTGATTGTATGATTTGACTTCTTTGACTTGTTCGTTACTAGGTTACCCTACGGGCTAGCCCATACTTACATCTTGGGAACTCAGTAGTATAATTGAGTGAGAGTGTTAATCATAAATATGAACATCTATAGCTTCTGACGAAGAAGTAAAACGATGGTTTCCTTTCAGTTTTGTTCGAGGTGCTAAATGATAGAGATATCATTTTAGTAATTAATATTAATTTATTGAAATATCATTTACAAGGAACTAAATATTTTAAGGATAAAATATAATTAAGGGTAAAACGATATTTTAGTCTCATCTCATTGTAGATCTTCTATATAGAGGATTGAGTGATAATTATGGTTGTAACAATGGATAACTAATAACATATCTATATTGCTTATAGAGTGTTCTATCAACTCAAGAGTGCAATTCTAAGTCTTTAATGAGTGGAGGCACGGGGAATTAATAAGTTTCTTATAGAGTGTTCTATCAATTCAAGAGTGCAATTCTGAATCTTTAATGAGTGGAGTCATGAGGAATTAATAAGTTAGTAAATTTATTTGCTAAATTTATGATAACTTATTGGAGCTTGATTTCATAGGCCCATGGTCCCCACAGTACCTTGGATAGAATCATCTAGATAGTCTCAATTAAAATATTTAATTATCAATTAGAATTATCCAAGTTGATCATGTAAATTTTGGATAATTTCAAAGAGTTATGCAATTTAGAGAAGAAAAAAGATTTTAGGGCAGATTTATTAATTAAGACAAATTGGTGTCTAAATTAATAAATAAGTTTAAATCAACGTTCAAATTATAAATAATTAATTTGATAAATGATTAAAATAATAATTTAATTAATTAATCAATAGAAAATAATACGAACCTTGAATTTAAGATTGTCCCCGATAAAAGGGGGAAGATAAGTATTGGCTGCAACGAGCTTATAATTAAATGGGAAATTTCATAGGCGTATATCCCATGAGAATTTCGATCTAATGGCTAATTTTACCTATTATTTTATTAATTTTTTATTTAAATAAGTGACCTAATTGAGCTTTTAAAATGAATGCTAAGTGAGAGTTGAAAACAGATGATCTAGTTTTGATGCTTTAGGGTTTTAGACTCTCTCTACAACAAAAGTCATTTTCTAAACCTCTATATTCTCTTCTCTTCTTTTCTCTGTAGCTATCTCATTTGTTCAGAATTGCCCACTCTAGTCTAGGTGATTCTAAGGATACTGTGGAAGGCTGTGAAGAAATTTGAAGATCAGTTCAATTTCTTGGTGATACTCTGCAACAGAAATGATACAATGGTTAGAGAAACTGAAGGAATGACTTATTGATTCCACTACATATAATGTAAATGTTCTTACCATTGTCGCTATTTAATTCAATTATAGAAACATGTTCTAGGTTTTCTTATATTAATTTGTTTAATATATGATTTACATGAAAATAAATAAGATCTGGTACAAATATTCCCAACACCATTGATGATGACTGAGTAATGGAAAGTTGAGATGCAAACAAAAACTTTCTTAATCAAATTTTCATGAAAGCCAAATTTTCTCACGATGCTATACAAAAAGGCCACTCAACACGATCATATGCCTTGGACATATCAATTTTTAGTGTAAAGGCACCAAATTTACTTATGATGTTGCACTTGAGAGCATTCCCACATTCAAAGCCTATCATTGGCGTTATCAGCGATAAGTCTGCCAGGAATAAAATCACTCTGTTCTTCTGAAATGACAACACCTAAGATTTCTCTTAATGTGTTTGTCATGGCTTTTGCAATGATTTTGTAGATAACATTACATAAGCTTATAGGCCTGAAATCTGTTGGTCTAGCTGGGTCAATAACTTTCGGAATGAGAGCAAGGATAGTTTTTTTTATACTTCAGATGTCACTGTCACCATTTAAAAAAGTGAAGGAAATCCCAATGACATCATCGCCTACTGTGCCCCAAAAGTTTTGGTAGAAACCTTCACTTAAGCCATCTTCACCAGGAATTGTGTTAGGAATCATTTGAAAGAGGGTCGACCTGACCTCCTTACCTATATTTTGCAGATGATAGTCTATTCTTCTTCAAAGCATCCATAGGGCCTTGCTCCCGCTTCAAAGATATTCTTGAATGGACAGACAGACTTCTGAGTAGTTGATGCGTGTCGTATGTCCTGCCAAATTTAATTATATTTATTTCTTATTACTCACTAAATTATTAGTAAAGTGGTAGGAATGGTCGAACCCACGACGACTATTATTCAATTTATCATTCAAAATAAAAATAAGAAATAAATATGAGATTTTGTTTCAAGATTTAAAAACATAAAATAGAGTAATAAACAAAGAACAATGGATGGTACGATTTTAGAAAACAATTCAGAATTATTCTCCACCTTCGACAATCAATCTATCAACAATGACAAACAATATTCCCTATTACCAATTAAACTATTAATCCCACATATAACATTTAAGTAGTCAATTATCCCAGTTTCCATATTATAATTAATTAAAGCTAAGCGCTCTTAATTAAATTTTTTAACCAAGCAATAAACCCAATAAGCATGAGATCCATTTAACCCAGGAAAAACATTACATTCAATGGAAACAAGTCAATCTAGGCAACAAATCCATTAAGCATGCAATTCATTTAATCTAGGTGAAAGCATTAGTTGTCGACCCTCTACTATTCATCACAATTAAAATATTTGTCACAATATTAATTGCAATTTATCACTCTACTTAAAAGCTTAAACTATTAGGTGAATAACAATCCTAGGATGATAATAGAACAATGGAATACCCTAATTAGTGGCCATCTAAACAAGATTTTACAAGATTCTTAGCATTCAAATAGAAATATAGAAGCAATTTAATATAAGGGAATATAATGAATAAAATTCATCAATGCATTCAAGATACATGTCTGTTTTGAAATAACCCTTAGCGTAAAAGAAAACTACTCCATAATCAAATTCATGATCATAAACATAAACATTCAATGAAAATAAAAAAGTTTTAGAAAAGAAAGAAAAATAGATTGAAGAATATACATGATGGTGTCTTTTTTTCTCCTCTACCGCTCTAGACTCTAAAATTCGCAATCCAATGTTATTCTAAAAATTAACCTTAATCCTTTTTATATCCCTTAGAAAAATACATTTAAAATTTAAAAATTAAAGAAAAATTCAATAGTCGGCCGCAGCCAGTGTTTCATGGCGGTCGCGGCCACAAAAGTGGATTTGGTGCATTTATCAGGCTCTGGTCGCGGCCAGAGGTTTATAATGGCCATGATCACTGCGTTCTATCCCGAAGGCCGCGACCTGGAATAAGGCTAGCCATGGCCCATGACCATTTTCAGTTCGCATGCATTTTTCTTCATTTTTTTCGTGTTTCATCAACTACAAGCATTGACAGTATTTTAATAATAACTTCCTCGATATAGCTTGAAATTGGACGATTCAAAAAGATAAGGAAATCTAAGAAAAAGATCTAAAACTTTTATTTCTAGATAAATTTCCAAAAGAGTAATATCAAATTGTCAAAATTAACCATTGCTTGTAAAACATCCCAAATTCATTATTTTTCACCCAAATATCATGGAAGTCCTAAAAGCACAAAATAAACTTATTAAACATATATAAGTAAATAATCAAGTGCATAATTATAGAAGAAAAATGAATTAAAAATAGACAAATTAGATATTTATCAAACTCCCCCACACTTGACATTTGCTCGTCCTCGAGCAAACAAAATAAAAAACTGAAAACATAAGCATTTTTTGTTTTGTCGAAAGCATTAATTGTTTCACAAGTTGTTCAAACAAATACTACATAAGAAAAATCTGAATTCTACAATCCTCATAATTTCAACTCAATACTTACTCACCACTTAAACTTGATCTCTTATGATTATGCACAATCAAATTTACTAATCACATGCACACAAATCAATTTATATGCCAAAGTATGTTTCAAAGTCTCATGTATATAAATATTTATTATGAAAAGCATCCACTCTATAGACATTAACCAATTATTCTCCACCAATATAAAGACACATATTCAAGAATCAAAAGGTCTATAGAAGCTTGTATTGTAAGGCTAAGGTTAAAGGTAGATGAAAAATGAATATTTAAGCTTAAATCACACCATAGCCTATATTCATTCTATTCTCTAGATCTTCCCACTGATTTTTCATATAATTAAAAAATACATAACCTTTCTCTTTTCTTCTTTCCATATCGATCTTACTATTTCCCCCACACTTAAACTTTTGCCAATTTTTTTTTAATAAAGAACTTTTTTATCTTTTTTTTCTTCTTTCAATTTAACTTCATTGGGAGAAATAGTAGAGCAAACTTTCCTTTCATACAATACATAACCCAACGCACAAAATCAAACATTCATATAAAACTATGGTGTATGTATGTGATTATGTGCATAGCATGAGTTAATATTTGATACGATTAATTATGCATGTTTAAGTGTATTAAATATGCGTAAAAGACTCACTTTTATTTAAAGGTGTATATTTGTAATGTTGACCCGCTGAGGGTAAAATTGTGTTTATATTGCATTACATGATTGAGACCACATCATTATGTGGATATATTGGAGATATTTAGTAGGACTCGATCCTTTTGAGCAAGATAGCAGTAGAGTCACAACAAAGATTAATACCCAACTCGGGGTGAGCCAAGGAGTATTTTGGTAATTCGCTGAGTTACCGGGACTCATTGAAGTATGTTTCGTACTTTGGGAAAAATAGTGATATTTCGAGATTGACATAATTAATTAAGAATTTTGAGTTTATGTGGGATTAGAGAATCAAAGTGTCATTTTTTCCTTTGGGGGTTTAAATGGAAGGATTAAGTGGCCAGGGTTATTTTGGTCTTTTTGAGACCATTATGTACTTAAGGCAAGGAAGAGTTCATGAACTCAGAAAGTAAAAACTCTCTCTGCTCTCATGTATTCTCTCACACCCTCTTTAGAGAAATAAGTTCTCTCCTTTTTTCTCTTGAATAAAAGCCTTAAATCCTAAGTTGGGAAATGATACTTGGGAAATTGGAAGCTGTTAAGAGTACTAGCAGCTAGAAGGACTCGAACTTGTTTCAAGGAATCAAGAGGTAATCCTATTCATCAATTTTTTAAGTTTCTTTTATTGGTTCTTTTGGAGGAACCTTTGAATTTTGGTGTTGAGTTTGTTTTGGAGGGTTGGGGTTATAGGTTATTGTGTGTATGTATTGCTGGTGTGATTATGGTGGTTGGAAATTAGGTAAAAATAGAGTTTGGGATGGGTTTGAGAGGATTTTCGATTTTTGAAATCGCTGGATTCGTGGTTCGCAGGGTTGCACTACAGTGTTGTTCTTGAAGCACCACGGCCCATATGAACTCCTCTGCCTCGAACCGCCTTAGCGCTACGGCGCAAGAGTAGGGGATTTTCCGATCTGGCTCTCTGCTTAGTTAGGCGCTGCAGCTTTTTTGTGGGTCCACCAAAGCTAAAATAGGAAAAAGTGGAAAAATCAGGTTTTGGGATGTGGGAACCCAAACATATGACCTCGACAATGGTTCTGTTGCCCAATTTAGTAGAATTTAGGGACTTGGAGGCTAGGACTTGGTCCGGAAGCCTTTATTGGTTCGTTTCTTGATGGTTATTCCTTGTTATGGCTATGACTAGGGTATATCGTTAGGCTTGGGAGGAAATGATCGCACTCGGGGTCGCTATACGCTATCCGATTGGGACTTGAGGTAAGAAAACTGCACTGAGACTGTGGCTAGGGCTTGAGCCCAGTTATGGAACATGGTTATAACCATGCTTAGAATGTTTTATTAGAAAACTTGATTGTACGGTGCATACTTATGTTAAGTGATGTTTGTTTATCTGTTATATCTGATTGAAAAACTTGGCTTATAAGTTGAGGGCGGCAACAATGTGCTGAATGCAAGATGGTGTGGTTAAGCAATCTCAGAAGCGTGATATACACTTGAATGACCCTATGGCTACTGAAAAAAAATTGCAAGAAGCACTAGGCTAGCTATAGGGCTGGTTAGATGGTTATAGGGCAATGGGCCCCCAGTGTGACTCTATAGTCGCTTATGTGGATTAAATGCATGCATGAGTATGGTTATTACTGCTAGGCATGTTAATTATGATTCTGTAATATGTTGATTAACTATTTATGAGCATGATTATGTTTTCTTGCTTAGTCTCGGCTCATGGGTGCTACATGGTGTAGGTAAAGGGAAGGAAAAGCTAGAGTAGCCATGAGTTGGAGAGCTTCAGGGGCGTGGTGACATATGTGTCCTGCTCGGCCTCCACGAACAAGGATATCTGGTTGAACTAGGGTTGAACCTCGATTTTTCCACTTAGGTCGGCCCCTATATTCGTTTTGTACCTGGTTTAGTTTATAAACTCTTTTGGGATCCCATGTATTAAACTTAAACTCTTTTTAATGAAGCGATTATCTTTTGACCAAAAATTTTAGTACCTAAACCTTTTATGTTAGTTTCAATTACAGTTTTAAAGTCCACATGACTCATTTAATGAGTTAAGCATTATTTTAATTACACAGTGTAACGATCCTGGATTAGTAGTACGTTACAACTTGGTATCAGAGCGGTCCAGGTTTAAGGGTTCCTGATGATTGGCTAGGCATGTACACTCGCCGCTAAAGACAAGCTCGAATTAGGGTTTGGTAACTATTAATGTGGTTATGTGTTTACTTGCTTAATTAAAATATATATGCTTTATATGCATGTTTGAATAAGTAACATGAGGTATAATGAAAGGGCCTTGCCCTTGAATGCTGTGTGAATGATAAAAGACATGCTTATTAGCACTATTACTGCTAGGAATGTTAAAGAAATGCTTATTAACACTATTATCTTCTTATAACTGTTATGTGCTTGCTTATTAACACTACTGCTATTTTTGAATGCTAGGGAAATGCTTAAGAGAATTGTTATTTACTTATTAATGCTAAGATCGTGATTATTAGCACTATGATTGAGCATGAATATGAAAAGACATGATTAATAGCATGATTTCTTAATGTGAAAACTATTGAAATGCTTATTAGCATTGTTATTGCATGTATGCTTACTTGTTCGGTTTTTGGAACGTGGGGTGGGGCTGGGCACCTACCCGATGAGTCGAGTCATTGATTGCAGATAGATTTGGAAGTATGCTTCCATGGCAATCAGATGAACTAGTAGGGGCCAAAATTCAGGTTAGCAACAGGTGCTTACTGGCATGCAAGCTAGACTACAAAGACAAGAGGAGGAAATCCACTTCTTGATACATCAGCAGATTCCAGTAGGGAATGTTATGTTAGCTGTGCCACATGTCGTGGTACTAGTATTGCAGTGGCAGCCCGGGGATGAAAATAGGTGGGAGCCTCTATATGAGAGCTCCAGAAAGTAGCACCCTTCTACCTTTGAGGAAGGGCCATATCAACTGCTAGCTGAGTAGTGGATGGGTATGACCACCTCCATCCTGGACTTTATGGGGTGGTAGGTACTGAGAGTGGCTTGTGCCACATTTATATTTCACGAGGATGCCTAAATTTGGTGGGAAGTGGTATCCCAGACCAGTAATATGAAAACCCTGAGATGGGAAGAGTTCAGGGATTTGTTTAACAATAAATTCTATAACGATACATTTAGAGCTGCAAAGGAAAATGGGTTAAGTAATTTGGTGCAGGGCGCCATGTCAGTGAGAGTGAACGCTCTGAAATTCGATATGTTGGCAAAGTTCGCTTCTGACTTGGTGCCAACTAATGTAATTAGAAAGGAATAGTTTGTTCAAGGGTTAAATGCTATGATAGCCCAAGATGTCAAAGTCACCACTGTACTTAAAGTGATGACTTACGCTCAGGTAATAGAGAAAGCCCTTACTAATGAGGGCGCAGAGAACACGATCTGGTAGAGAGCGCGGCTAGAAGGGATACTAGGAGGGTGGGACCTCCCTTTGCAGGCTTTGGTAGGGGTGGAGTCCCTAGTGACCAGAAGAGGAAGACCTCGTACACTATTATAGTTTCAAGACCCGACAGAAGGCCACGGTGTATACAAATTGGCCACTAGGGCATCAATGAGAGCTGGAGGACTTATTCAGCGTGTGTCAGACGTAGGAGACATCATTAGGGAGAATGACAAGCGAAGGCATGCTTTTTATGCGGTATATTTGGGCACCTTAAGAAAGATTGCCCGAGGGTGAAGAAGGAAGAACCAAAGAAGGTGGACAACTTGGCTCCAAATCGAGTGTTCGCATTGACCTAGTGTAACACCCTAGATAACAAAGACCATTACACTGTGTGTTTTAAAATTGTACAAGACTTGCTAAACAAGTTATTTGAACAGTAATGCAATCCAAAGGTCAATTACCAGGTTATGTTTAAAATATTTTCAACATAAACGGTTAGTTTTCATTAAAATAGGCATTTGATACATGGGATCCAAATAACAGGGTTTAAGAGACAAATTTAGAATACTTAAAAGTTATATACTACCAGTGGCCACTCTAATGGCAAAATACAAATTTTAGGCTCTGTCCCTGTACTTTCCCTCGGCCGTGGCGGACGAGCAGCTGACAATGTACACCTCGCCCCCAGAGCTCTCCAACTCATGGTTTGTCCAGCTTACCCTTGCCTTTACCTGCACCACGTAGCACCCGTGAGCCAAGGCCCAGCATGAAAACCATAACAACAAATACATAATTAGTAATAGCATCCAATCAATCGTAAGACAGTCATTCAAAAGCTCAAAAAATCCTAAGCATCAAAATGGCAATAGTAAACATGTACATCTAGAAATACATCTCAACCAATATACAAGTGCTTAGGGTTGGTGCCCTTAAGCTGAGCCCTCTGTTTACTCAACTGACTCTGGCTCGCTTAGGCCGAGTCCTTTGTTTATCTAGCTGACCTCGGCTCATAGTGGCTAAGCCGCGTCCTGTGCGCAAATCATCAGATCTGGCACTATGAGGCTGTTCATTTCATGTTTCCCATAACAACATCACAGTTACATAAGGGTGCACTTTTCTTACCTTGAATTCCGAGTGGAGGATACAGAACGATCCCGAGCACGATCCTCAGTCGTGAGCCTTGGTGATAAACCTAGTCACAGTGGCCGATGGGTAAACATCAATTTCTAATCCAAATAAATACTTAGGAGGATTTATACTAAACCGGGTAGTAGAAATCATCCCGAGTGCCTAAGTTCGAACCCCCGAGTTTTACCAATCCTAGAAACCATCCTAAGGAAAAATCCCCTAGGTGGGCCACGACTTGGCCCTAAGGGTTGCGATGCACCCACAAGTCAAAGACTTAAACCCCAAGCCTCTCGGGGAAGCGGGCCGTTGTGCGCCTTCAAGATAGAGAGCCATGCAGGGCCATCTGGGCATGCGGGTTGTTGTGCCCCTAAATTGGGTCGCGGTGCGCCCCCAGGTACCCAAAATTTCTGGGATTCCCCCACACTCTTCCCAGCCAAAATCCTCAAAAATTCAATCAAACTTCCAGGCAAACTTAGAACCATACCCAGAACTCTTATCCCCACAAATTAATCAACATACGTAATCCTTTAAGAAATTCACACTCTTATAAAACACTCAAATTCTATCCAAATCCAGCTAACCAAACCAGACCTAATGCAAACTAAATCTTTAACATGATTTCATCATTCTTTAAAGACTCTAGCATAAATTCTTACCTCAAGTGGCAGCCTAATTCCTCAACAATTTCTCTGAGTATTCCCAGCTTGAGTTCCCTTTGAGTCCCAGCTTAATTCCCAGCTTGATCACCTTAACTTTCCTTCTGTTTTTCCTTCAACTTCAAGGTACAAGGAGAGGGAGAGAGAGATAGGGAAAATTGTGAGTGAGAGAGGTGAGAGAGAGCTGAGAGTTTTCTACCACTTTCTGGCTATTCCTAACAGTTACACTAAGTATATCCCTTGCTTAAACAAAAGATTATTTTGCCCCTTTAAGCCTATTAATCTTCTAAGGATACTAAGGGATAAAATGGTCATTACGCTCCCAGTTCCCGCAAATTCCTCAAGTGTTCCTACTATTAATCAATTAACCTCGTCATGTCCAATTGATTACCAAATACTTATTCATTATCTAACAATTCCCAAAATATTCTCTAAATTCCCAAAAATACCCCTAGGCTCCCCCCGAGTCGGGTATTAAACCCCGCTGTGACTATTTCGCTAATCCGCTCACTAGGACCGTCTCGAGCCATATGGTGAAAATATATCCACAGAATAATGTGGTCTCAATCATAAATCACTTAAAAACACATTTATGCCCTCAACGGGACAAAATTGCAAATATGCCCTTATAAGCTATAAATGGCCCACATGCATATCTAATACTCGTAAACATGCATATCACATATTCATATAATCATATTAATCATGTATGCCACATAGTCACACATTTAACAATTTAAACATACATATAAACCATTTACGCCCTCCTGGCACGCTAATCAAGGCTCTAAGCCCTATTAGCAATTTTGGGTCGTTACAACTATCCCCTCCTACCAAGAATTTCATCCTTGAAATTTACCTGAATAATTCAGGATACTGATCATGCATCGATGACTCAAGCTCCTAGGTCGCTTCCTTGACCCCCCTATTCCTCCGCAACACCTTGACTAGAGGAATCGTTTTGTTCCGTAGAACCTTGTCTTTCCTATCTAGGACCTGAACTGGTCGCTCTTCATATGACAAATCTGTCTACAACTCCAAGTCGTCATACTTCAACACATGAGTCATAGCTGAGATGTACTTCCGAAGCATAGAAATTTGGAATTCTTTGTGAACCCCTAATAATGATGGCGGCAGTGCCAATCTGTAGGCCACTAGCCCGATCCTCTCTAGGATCTCAAATGGTCCTATGATCCTAGGGCTTAACTTGCCCTTTTTCTCAAACCTTTGCACCCCTCACAGTGATGAGACTCACAGAAATGCGTGGTCCCTTACCTGGAACTCCACGTCCTTACGCTTAGGATCAGCGTAGCTTTTGTGTCTGCTCTGCGAAGTGAGCATTCGAGCTCGGATCTTCTCGATAGCCTCATTAGTCCTCTGAACCATCTCCGTTCCCAAATACTTCCTCTCACCCATCTCATCCCAATGAATGGGCGATCTACACCTCCTTCCATATAACATCTCGTATGGGGCTACTCCAATTGTTGATTGATAACTATTGTTATATGAAAACTCAATCAACGGGAGGTACTTACTCCAAAACCCCTCATAGTCTATCACACACGCTCTGAGCATGTCTTCCAATACCTGAATCATCCTCTCAGACTGTCCATCAGTCTGAGGATGAAAGGTCGTACTGAATTTCAACTGAGTTCCCATAGCCTTCTGCAAACTACCCCAAAAATTTGAGGCAAATATAGGATCCTGATCTGATACTATAGACCTCGGAACCCCATGAAGACATACATTCTCCCTCGCGTACAGCTCTGCATACTAATCCACAATATAGGTTTTCTTTACTGGTAGAAAGTGAGTTGATTTTGTGTATCTATCTACTATCACCCACACCGAATCATGTAACTCCATTGTCCTGGGTAAACCTCCCACAAAATCCATAGTAGTATCCTCCCATTTCCACTCAAGAATACCCAAAGATTGTAGCAACTCTGCTGGTCGCTAATACTCAGCCTTCACCTCCTGATAGGGTAAAAACTTGGCCATGTACTCCACTACATCTTTCTTTATCCTATGCCACCAATATAATGTTCGTAGATCCTGATACATCTTCGTGGTGCCTGGATGGAGTGAGTATGGTGTAGTATGGGATTCATCCAATATCTCTCGTCTAATACCCATATCTGTTGAGACACAAATCATACTCTTATATCTCTGAAATAGAATAATCCTTTGCAATCCCAGCTAGGACATTCCCTCTAACTTCCTGAAACTTTGCATCATCCATCTGAACCTCTCTTATTCTCTCCAGAAGGGTCGACTGTAAAGTGATATTGGCCAACCGGCCCACAACTAGTTCTATCCTCACTCTAGTCATCTCCTCCGCCAATTGTTTTGATATATGTGCAGAGCTAAATAGTTGTCCCGAGCCTCTCCAACTCAGCACATCTGCCACCACATTGGCTTTCCCTGGGTGGTAAAGGATGTCGCAATCATAATCTTTCACCAATTCCAGCCAATGCATCTACCTCATATTCAAATCCTTCTGGGTGAAGAAATACTTCATACTCTTATGATCAGTGTATATCTCGCACTTTTCCCCATACAGATAATGTCGCCAAACTTTCAGTGCAAATACCACCACTGCCAACTCTAGATCATGGTAGGATACCACTGCTCATACTCCTTCAGTTGCCGTGATGCATAAACAATAACCTTCTTATTCTGCGTCAATACACATCCCAATCCCAACCTCGAAACATCACAGTATACTACAAACTTTCCTCCCACCGAAGGAAGACTCAACACAGGAGCAGTAATCAACCATCGCTTCTATTCTTGGAAGCTATTCTCACACTTGTCTGACCAGACGAACTTCAGATTCTTGCTTGTCAATTCTGTCATCGATGCAGCAATCTTCGAAAATCCTTCCATGAACTGTCTATAATAACCTGCTAATCCAAAGTAGCTCCGAACCTCTAAGGCATTCCTTGGCATCGACCAATCTCTCACTGCATCCACCTTTATTCCATCTTCACCAACAATGTGTCCAAAGAATGTCACTTCTGGTAGCCAGAACTTACACTTCTTAAAGTTGGCATGCAACCGATACTCCCTCAATCTCTACAAGATCTGTTGGAGATATTGTTCATGATCTGCCTCTGAACTGGAGTAAACTAAGATGTCGTCGATGAAGACAATCACAAACTGACCCAAAAAGTCCTTGAACACCCTGTTCATCAAGTCCATGAATGTTGTTGGGGCATTGGTCAAACCAAATGACATGAACAGGAACTCATAATGCCCATACCTTGTTCAGAAGGCCATCTTTGGTATATCCTCATCCTTGATCCTTAGCTGGTGATAGCCAAATCGAAGATCAATCTTCGAGAACACCGTGTTTCCCTGCAGCTAATCAAACAAGTCATCGATCCTTGGTGTGGGATATTTTTTCTTGATGGTCAACTTGTTGAACTCCTTGTAATCTATACACATTCTCAGAGTCTCGTCCTTCTTCTTCACAAACAAAACCGGAGCACCCCATGGCGAAAAACTAGGCCTGATAAACCCAAAATCAAGAAGTTCTTGCAGCTGTATCTTCAACTCTTTCAATTCCGCCAGAGCCATCCTAAATCGTGCCCTCGACACTGGCTCTGTCCTTGGCGCAAACTCGATAACGAACTTAATCTCCCTATGCGGAGATAGTCCTGGTAAATCCTTAGGAAACACATCCAAGAACTCGCGTACCAATCTGGTCTCTCCCGGCCATACTGGCATAACATTGGTGGTGTCCACCACACTGGCTAGAAAACCTATACAACCTCCTTGCAACAGGTCCCTAGCCCTCAATGTAGATATCATGGGTATGCAAGGTCCATGCACAACACCCACAAAAACAAAGGGATCCTCTCCCTCAGGCTCAAAAGTCACCATCTTCTTCCTACAGTCAATGGTAGCCCCATATCCGACCAGCCAATCCATCCCTAAAATCAAATCAAAGTCATCCATACCCAACTCGATCAAATATACTAATAGTTCCCTACTATCTACCATCACAGGCAGTGCTCTAATCAATCTCCTAGAAACTACCAGTTCCCCTGTAGGCAATATAGTTCCAAACCCCGTAGTATAATAATCACTAGGTCTACACAATCTATCAATTACCTTACTAGAAACAAACGAATGTGTAGCACTAGAGTCAATCAATACAGTATAAGTAGAGCCATTGCTAGAAACATGACCTGTCACTACCGAGGGACTAGCCTCAGCCTTTGCCTGCATCAAGGTGAACACTCGAGCTGGAGACAACCTATCCACCTTTCATGATTCCTCTTTCTTCGCAGTTGGGAAATTTTTCTTGAGGTGTCCCACCACCTCGCACACATAGCTAGCCTTTGCCCAACGCTCACCAAAATGGCGTATTCTATACCGCGTGCATTCTGGGTAACTTCTACATGTCTCACCACCTCCCTAGCGGCGACCCTAAGCACCTCGACCCCTCCTATCAGGACTGGTGGTGGTCGTAGTGTCAGGGGTCTTACTCTTCAAATCACCGAGGCCTCTGCCCCTACCAGACCCTATATGTGGAGGCACCGTTCTACAAACCTCCTGTCTTGCAGCGTTCTCCCTCCAAATCTTATTCTCTGCCTCTTCAGCAGTAAGAGGCTTCTCAATAGCCTAGGCATAAGTCGTTCCCCCAGGTACTGTTGTAATTCTCACATCTTGGAATATTATAGCATTAAGCCCTCGAATGAATTTGTCATGTCTAGCTGCATTAGTAGGCACTAAATCTGGTGCAAACATTGCAAGCCTGCCAAACTTCAGGGCATATTCAGCAATTGTCATGTAGCCGTGCACCAATCCCACGAACTCATTCACCTTTGTTGCCTTGACAGTAACGTTATAGTATTTCTGGCTGAACAGATCTCTAAACCCATCCCAACTCAGAGTAGAAACATCATTGGTCTGTGATGCCACCTCCCACCAAATACGGGCATCCTCTCTAAGCACATACGTGGCACAGGCCACCCTGTCATTGCCTTCCACCCTCATAAAATCCAGGTTATAAGTGATCATACTCATCCACTATTCAACCTTTAGTGGATCTGGTCCTCCCTCAAAGGTTGGAGGATGCTGTCTCTTGAAGCACTCATACAATGGCTCCAACCACAGGTGTTTGTACAATTGGTGACGCCACAAGTGGCATAATAGGTGCAGCACTCCCCGATGGAGCCTGCTGTCTTAGAAGGTGAATATGCTCTTCTTGACTCTGTAACCGGGCTTGCATGTCTGCAAGTATCTGCTGCCAGTTCTCAGGGACTGACGGAGGGTTCTAGCCCTGATCACCATCTCTAGCCTCAGACCCTGTGCCGACTAGTCGTATAGATCACCTTGGACACATAGCTATCCAAGTTTATCTGCAATCAATGACTCGACAATCAAGTAATTTTGACAGGTTAATAGTCTTTCCATAGTCCACCATTGAAACTCAACCATCCACAAGAAATCAAGATGCAAACAATCATTTAAATATTCATCCACATGCAGCAGCAATGCTAATAAGCACGCCCCATAATAGTCACACACCAGTCAAGGGCCAGGTCCTATCAGTATCTCATGCTCAATATTAATCATTCAATAAAGCATTTATATTTCATTCAGACACATAAGCATATAATCACATATACAATTACCAAACCCTAAGTCGAGCTTGTCTTTAGCGGCGAGTGTACACGTCCAGCCAATCTTCCAGAACCCTTAAACCTAGACTGCTCTAATACCAAGTTGTAACGCCCAGGATAACCAAGACCGTTACACTGTGTGTTTTAAAATAGTGCAAGACTTGCTAATTAAGTCATTTGAATAGTAATGTGCTCCTAAGGTCAATTACCAGGTTAGGTTTAATTTTTTTTAAACATAAACGGTTAATTTTCTTTAAAATAGACGTTTGGTACATGGGATCCCAAAAACAAAGTTTATGAGACAAATTTACAATACTCAAAAGTTATATACAACCAGTGGCCACTCTAATGGAAAAATACAAATTTTAGGCTCTGTCCCAGTAATTTCCCTCGACCATGGCGGACGAGCAGCAGACGATGTACACCTCACCCTAGAGCTCTCCAACTCGTGGTTTGTCCAACTTACCCTTGCCTTTACTAGCACCACGTAGCACCCGTGAGCAAAGGCCCAGCAAGAAAACCATAACAGCAAATACGTAATCAGTAATAACATCCAATCAATCATAAGACAGTCATTCAAAAGCTCAACAAATCGTAAGCATCAAACTGACAATAGTAAACATGTACATTCAGAAATACATCTCAACCAATATACAAGTGCTCAGGGTCGGCGCCCTTCGGCCAAGCTCTCTGTTTAGTCAACTGACTCCGGCTCGCTTAGGTTGAGTCCTTTGTTTGTCTAGCTGACCCTGGCTCATAATGGTCGAGCTGCATCCTATGTGCAAATCTTCAGCCCCGGCTCTCTTAGGACGGTCATTTCATGTTTCGGATAACAGTATCATAGTAACACAAGGGTGCCGTTTTCTTACCTTGAATTCCAAGTGGAGGATACAGAACGGTCCCGAGCACGAACCTCCGTGCTGAGCCTTGGCGATAAACCTAGCCACAGTGGCTAATGGGTAAACATCAATTTCTAATCTAAATAAATACATAGGAGACAGAAACTAGCCTTCAGGACCTCGATTTCTACTAAACCGGATTGTAGAAATCGTCCCGAGTGCCTAGGTTCAAACCCCCAAGCTTTACCAATCCTAGAAACCATCCTAAGGTGTAATCCCCTTGGCGAGCCACAACCTGGCCCAAAGGGTCGCGGCGTGCCCCCAAGTCAGAGACTCAAACCCCAAGCCTCAGGGGGCGGCAGGCCGCAACTTGCCCCCTAGGGCTGTGGTGCGCCTTCAAGACAGAGAGCCACCCAGGACCATCTAGGCATGCGAGTCCTGGCGCCCCTGAGCTGGGTCGCAGTGCAACCCCACGTACCCAGAATTTCTAGGGTTTCTTCCACTCTTCCCAACCAAAAATCTCAAAAATTCAGTCAAACTTCAAGCGAAACATAGAACCATACCCAGAACTCTTATCCCTACAACTTAATCAACACACCTAATCCAATAAGAAATTCACACTCTTATAAAACACTGAAATTCAATCCAAATCCAGCTAACAAAGCCAGACCTCATGCAAACTTGTTCTTTAACATCATTTCAGCATAATTTAGAGATTCCAGCCTGAATTCTTACCTCAAGTGGCAGCCTAATTCCTCAACAATTTCTCTGAGTATTCCCAACTTGAACTCCCTCTGAGTTCTAGCTTAATTTCCAGCTTGACCACCTTAACTTTCCTTTTGTTTTTCCTTCAACTTCAAGGTACAAGGAGGGGGAGAGAGAGATAGGGAATATGTGAGTGAGAGAGGTGAGAGAGAGAGCTAAGAGTTTTCTACCACTTTCTATCTATTCCTAAGAGTTATACTGAGTATATCCCTTGCTTAAACAAAAGACTATTTTGTCCCTTTAAGCCTATTAATCTTCTAAGGATACTAAGGGGTAAAATAGTCATTCCGCTCCCAGTTCCCTCTAATTCCTCAAGTGTTCCTACTATTAATCAATTAATCTCGTCATGTCAAATTAATTACCAAATACTTATTCATTATCTAACAATTCCCAAAATATTGCCTAAATTCCAAAAAATACCCCTAGGCTCTCGCTGAGCTAGGTATTAAACCCCGCTGTGACTATTTCGCTAATCCGCTCACTAGGACCGTCTCGAGCCATATGCTACAAATATATCCACATAATAATATGGTCTCCATCATAAATCACATAAAATCACATTTATGCCCTCAACGGGCCAAAATTCCAAATATGCCCTTATAAGTTATAAAGGGCCCACATGCATATCTAATACTCGTAAAAATGCATATCACATATTCATATAATCATATAAATCATGCATACCACATAGTCACACTTTTAAACATTTAAACATACATATAAACCATATATGCCCTCCCGACACACTAATCAAGACCCTAAGCCCTATTAGCAATTTTGGGTTGTTACACCTAGTTAGTGGCTGAGGCTCGTCCCTCAGTAGTGATAGGTCAGCTCTCTAGTGCTGGTACTTTTTATACTGTGTTTATCGATTCTAGTGCTACACATTCCTTTGTAGCTAGTAGAGTTATTGATAGGTTGTGTAGACTATGTGAGTATTATGCTGTGGGATTGAGACCTTATTGCCTACTGGGGATCTGGTAGTCTCTAGGAGATGGGTCAGATCGTTACCATTAATGGTTTATTGTAGAGCATTATTAGTGGATTTGATTGAGCTCGTTATTGATGATTTTGATATGATTTTGGGTATGGATTGACTATCCAAGTATGGGGAAACCATAGATTGTAAGAAGAAGATGGTAACCTTTGAACCTAAGGGCGAGGACCCATTTGTATTTGTGGGAACTGTGCACGGACCTCGCATTCCTATGATATCAGCATTAAGGGCTAGAGACCTATTGTGAGGTGGTTGCATAGGATTCATAGCTAGTGTGGTGGACACCACTAGGGTTGTGCCAGTTGAACCTGAGGAGACCACATTTGTCTGTGAGTTTCTGGATGTATTCTTAGAAGAACTACCAGGGCTGCCGCTGCACAGGGAATATAATTTGTTATTGAACTAGCACTGGGGATAGAACTAGTGTCTAGAGCACCATACGGAATGCTCCAGCAGAATTGAAAGAACAGAAGGTTCAGTTAGAGGAGTTGTTGGACTTGGGATTTATTAGACCTAGTTTCTCACCATGGGATGGGCCAATTTTATTTGTAAAGAAGAATGAATGTTCTTTGAGGATGTGCAACGATTAAGGGAGCTGAATAAGCTGACTATCAAGAACAGGTATCCACTGCCGAGGATCGATGATTTGTTTGATCAACTATAGGGAAAGAGTGTAATCTCAAAGATTGATCTTCGATCTAGTTATCACCAACTGAGGATCGAAGATGAGGATATTTCGAAGACAACTTTTCGTATCGAGTATGAGCATTAGGAGTTCTTAGTCATGTCATTTGGATTGACTAGTGCCCCATCATCTTTTATGGATATGATGCACATAGTGTTCAAAGATTACTTAGATAGATTCTTGATCATCGTCATCGATGATATCCTGGTTTATTCTTAGTTGGAGGTAGAGCATGAACACCATCACCGGTTGGTATTCTAGAGACTGAGGGAGCACAAATTTTATGCCAAGTTCAAGAAGTACGATTTCTGGTCCCGGAGGCTAGGACTTGGTCCGGAAACCTTTATTGGTTCATTTCTTGATGATTATTTCTTGTTATGATTGTGACTAGTGTATATCATTAGGATCGGGAGGATAGGATCAAACTCGAGGTTGCCATACGCTATCCACTCGGGACTTGAGGTAAGAGAACTACACCAGAACTGTGGTTAGGACTTGAGCCCAGTTATGGAACATGGTTATAACCATGCTCAGAATTTTTTATTAAACAAGTTGATTGTGAGATGCATACTTGTGTTAAGTGATGATTGTTTATATGTTATATCTGATTGAAAAACTCGGCTTGAAAGTTGAGAGCTTATTTGTTATATCTGATTGAAAAACTTGGCTTATAACTCGAGGGCAGCAACAACATGCTGAACGCAGGCATGTGGTTAAGCCAACCCAGAAGCGTGATTTACACTTGAACGACCTTATAGCCGCTAGAAAAATAAAGCTCAAGATGCACTGGGCTATCTCTAGGGCTAGTTATATGGGAATAGGGCAATAGGCCCCTGGTGTGACTCTATAGTCGCTTATGTGGATTAAATGCATGCATGAGTACGGTTTTTACTGCTAGGCATGTTAATGATTATGTAATCTGTTGATTAGCTTCTTATGAGCATGATCATGTTTTCTTTCCGAGCCTCGGCTCATAGGTACTACATGCTGCAGGTAAAGGGAAGGAAAAGCAGGACCAACCTTGAGTTGGAAAGCTTAATGGGCTGGGTCTACATATGTGGCATGCTCGTCCGCCACGACCAAGGTTATTTGCTGGAACTAGGGTTGAACCCTGATTTTGCCGCTTAGATCGGCCCATGTATTCAATTTTTATCTGGTTTGGTTTATAAACTCTTTGGGGATCCCATGTATTACACTCAAACTTTTTTTAATGAAGCCATTATCTTTTGACCAAAATTTTTAGTATCTAAACCTTGTGTTAGTTTCAATTACACGTTTAAAGTATAAGTGACTCGTTTAGCGAGTTAAGCACTATTTTAATTACACAGTGTAACGGTCTTGGATTAGTAGGACGTTACAATGAAGTTCCTAGACATATTATTTTCTCAATCAAAAGTTTTATCATTGACAGAAAATGTTCAACATAACCATGTGTATGACAACTTAAAAACAAACTAAGAAAACGACACTTAAAACAACTAAACAACAAAATCACAAATAACAACTAAAGAAATGACAAATGAAAATAAAACAGGCAGTATTCCCTTTGCCCACACTTAGTTTAAGCATTGTTCTCAAGGCATATATTAAATAAAAAATCAATGCAAAATAAAAAATATAAGGGTAAGAAAAACTCCCGCAAGTTCTTTATTTAACGTCATAATTGTTATAGTGGGTCATTTAATAGAACCTTCTTCCTCTTGTACTTATCAATAGAATTCAACATATCAAATTGTATAACTTCACCATAAAATTTAAATGTAAGTAATCATGATTTGACATCCAACATTGTACTTGTTATTAGTAGGAATGGCCTCCCAAATTGAACCTGCACCAAAACATCTTCAACTACGCCTTGGGGTAAGCATTTGTCCGATCAACCAATCGAATAATAACACTAGTTTCTTTTAATGACCCAAGATTTAAAGAAGCAAAAATAGAATAAGACATAACATTAATATGTTCTCCTAAATCTATCATACAATGATGAAACCAGATTTTACCAACGATCCATGTAATTGTAAACGTCTCAAGATCCTGACACTTTGATGGCAACTTCCTTTGAAGAATAATAAAGACATTCTCCCTCACACTTATTATTTTATCACCCTTAAGTTTCCTTTTAATTGTGCACAACTCCTTAAGAAGCTTAATATATTGTGGTACTTGTTTAATGGTCTTGAGGAGCGAAATATTTATTTTAAAGATCACATTATTTTCCTCCTCATTCTTAGATTTTGTCAATATGCTCGGAAAAGGAGGAAGAGGGACATACAATCTGACACTTGGTTTGTATAGCATGTTCTGTGATGATGGACCAACTAACGTGAAAGTTTTGATCTCCAGTGGAGAAGATGCGTCTAGGGTTGAATTGTTGACTTCTTGAGTTGGAATTGGATCAAATGTTGTGTCTCAGTGAGGTAGAGTGTCAAGTTGTGCACCACTTTGGAGAGTTAGGGTACCATCATTCTCTATAAAATTACTCTCCAATTCTGTGGGTAATTCTCCAAAATTCTTAACCTCAAAATTACTCAATGATGTAGCAATTTTTCCAATAGTACTCTCCAAATACTTGAGGGATACATGAGTACTTTGAAGAATAACTTGTGATTGTATATTTGAAGCCACCAAGGTCTTTAGAATATCTAAAATTGACGGTTCCTGATCTTGTGGAATTCCTGTAAGAGGTTATTAAGGATGAGGCACGTAAGCCTGCTGTGGCATTTGTTAAAGTTGGAGATTGCTGGCATTCAATGCATTGATGAGATCTCCAATTGATGGATCTGAATATTGTGTCGCGAACTCATTATATTTGATTGAGAGTAGTAATTTGGCTCAAGATATTGATTTTCATAATTTTTAAAATATTTTAAAATTAATTTTCTTAAAATACACACGTGGCCAAGACACATCAACAAGCAAAGAGTCACGCCAGCATGCCATTAGCCACATTGGAAAAAATTGGATGGAAGTCTCATTTTACAACACTATGAACAGTTCAGGGGAATTTTTAACGGCCCGAAAAAATTAGGGGGCATGATAATGTATAGCTCATAATCCTAAATAGCATGAAGAGTATTAGAATATTCCTCCCATTATGAACTGTAATTCTTAAATTATGGGTCATATTTATTCATTTATAGATAATACCAGTGTTGATAGTACATTGCCATGTCTCAAACCAAGTTCTATGAAAGCCCTGAAAACATTAACCACAACTAATAGACCAAGTTAGTAAAAAGAAAAAAAAATGAATAACAAATTAAATAAAATAGTCATCGATAATGATGCCAAAAACTTGATGTGTGTTGTATGTCATACAAAATTTAATAATATTTATTTCTCATCACTCACTAAAATATTAGTAAAGTGGTAGTAAGGGTCGAACCCACGAGAACTATTATTCAATTTTTCATCCAAAATAAAAACAACAATTAAATATGCGATTTCTTTTCAAGATTTAATAACACAAAATAAAGTAATAAGTAAAGAACAATTGAAATACGACTTTAGAAAATAGTTAAGAATTATTCTTCACCTTCGACAATCAATCTATCAACAATGAAAAATAATATCTCCTATTTCGAAATAAACTATTAAACCCATTGTTTAACCCGATTTTGATTTGATGATGTGGCTTCTAAGAAAGAGACACGTGGCAATACACCGTATTAAATTCAGAGCGCTGGTCGAAACTTATAGCTGCTCGAGAGGGCTACGTCAAAATATAAGAGCTTATTTAGCAAAGTTCAAGTAACCTACTCGATGATGGAGTAGGCCAGTACTATCCCATGAAGCTACTCAGAGTGCAAGACATGCTCGATGAGCAAGTCACTTTTATCTAAAGATCCAGATTTCACGAGATACCAGCAAATATCCCAAGAAACTTATGTAACTTATATTTAAATTGTATTATTCCTGTATTATTTTAAATTGCAATTGAAAGTACTGATACCATACCTACACGTGTGGGGCCTAGATTTGTTTGTAAGGGCCTATAGTCCACTAAGACTCTCGATAAATTGGGAGTTCATTCAATCATTAACCCTAAGAGAAAAGTTATAGGAGAAAAAGCTAGAGATTCTTTTGTACGCACTTTACATATAAAACACTTTGAATTGTATTCTTTTCTTAGCGTAAGAAACTCAGTTGAACGTTGTTTCTTCTTGATCTTGAGTTTGAGACTTCTTTGAATAATAAAAGTGCAAGTGGACGTAGGTTATTACCAACTCTAGGGGTCGAACCACTATAAAATTCTTAATGCTGTTTACATGATTTCAGTTCATTTAACTCTTATTCCGTTGTATACATTGACTCAGAGTCATTGACCAAAATGTTGATAAACATTTTGGTGCTTTCATTGAGCACTGAAATACAAAATCCTATTTTGGTAGATCCATATGAAGCAATGACTATCACAACTAGAAGCCAGAGTCAAGAGCCACAAGGGGGTAACCCTCATTTGCACCCTGCTCATCAATTTTTTCCTACTGGAAACCTGCTTCTACTAGCCACATTCGAGATGATGAGCCCCATGTGGACTTAGGAGAAGAGCTGCACCCCAACCTTGTACAACTGAAAGGGGCATGGGGCAGATGCAAGAGAAATTTGTTGCCATGCATAAAAATTAGGCAGTCGATCAAGGGGCTATATCTAAAGCACTCAGCAAACAAAGATAAGAATTTCAAGCCTGGTTGGATCAAAGACAGTAAGCCTTGAAGCTCACCAAGAAGAAGCTGACTGTTGCGATGTTGAGGCGGCAAGGTCGCTAGAGGCCATCTTGTCACAGAATCAAGACTCAAGATCCCGAACAATGGATCCCGAACAAACTCCCAAGGCTTACTTCCCAAGCTTGAATCCTCAACAATGGCTCAAAAATCACAAAGAAAATGAAGGTGAAAGAAGATACGGGTAAGCTCTTGAAATTACTCCATCTCTCTTCATTTCTACAGCCATAATTGGCTTATATCTGTCCTAGGGGTGAAAAGACCAAAATACCCCTTGGTCAATTAAAGGTTTCCAAAGGCTCCCAACGGAAAAATTGGTATTCCCCACCTATCTCGTTAATCATAATTAACGCTCTCCAATTCCCGTTATTCTCGATAGTCTTAAACACCAATAATTTATATATCGTTACCCTTTAATTCCTGGTAACGCTCTAATCATTCAATTCACCCCGAGACTCATCCCGAGCCTCAAACTTAAACTTGTTATGACTAGACTGCTAATCAATATTCCAAGATCGTCTCATGATGAATAGCTCGAACAAACCCACATTATAATGTGGCCTCAACAATATATCATCGACATGCATACAAATATACAATTATACCCTCAACGGGAAAAATTACCAAAATACCCCTGTCATGAATTGTGGACCCACATGCATGCATTTAACATCATATTATAATATTATTCACATAAACATGCATATATTTATTTAATGGCATAATTAAACAGTTATGGCCCTCCTGGCCTACTAATCCAGCCATTAAACTGCATTAAGGATTTCAGGCATTAAAAGAAGGTGTGTTCAATGTCCTTCTAATCAAAACCAAGTTGCTGCGCCCAATGCAGATGCAACAACTCAACCATTGTTAGGAAAACTTATACAGGATCTTTATTTATTTTCATGAAGATCTAATATTAAACAAGTTAATATGAGACAACCTAGAATATGTTTCTAAAATTGATTTCAAATAGAAATAATGAAATAAATACTTACATTATACACAACGGAATAATAGAGTCCTTCCTTCAGTTTCTCTCACCCTTGTATCCTTTTTGTCGCAGAATATTACCAAGAAACTGAACCGTTCTTCAATTTTCTTCAGTCTTCCAAAGTATCCATAGAATCACCTAGACTAGGGTGGGCAATTCTCAATACATAAAATATATACAGAGAGAAGAAGAGAAAATAGTAACGAGGCTTAGAAAATGAATTGTGCAATATAGAGAATCTAAAACCTATAAGAAACTTCTTATTCAACTTATGATTTCAACTCTCACTATAATTCCTTTTATAGACTTAATTAGGTCACTTATTTAATTAAAAAATCAATAAAATAGTAGCCAATAATCAGCCCTAGGTAGAAATTATCATGGGCTTTAGGCCTCTGAAATTTCTCATTTGATTATAAGCCTGTTGGACTTAAAATCAATGCTTGTATTATTTTCTACTGATTTAATTAATTAAATAACTATTCAAATCCTTTTTCCAATTAATTATTTATAATTTGAACCTTGATTTAAACTTATTTATTAATTTATATACCAATTTATCTTAATTAATAAATCTACCCTAATTTCTCTTTTCTTCTCTAAATTGTATAACTCTATGAAACAATAAAAAATTGACCCGGTCAACTTTGATAACTCTTATTGATAATTAAATCAATTAATTGAGACTATCTAGAAGATTTTATCCATGGGCCTGTGAAATCAAGATTCAATTATCATAAATATAACAAATAAATTTATTCACTTATTCATTCATCGTGACTCCACTAAAGATTCATAATTGCACTCTTGAATTCATAGAACGCTCTATAAGAAATATAGATACGTTATTAATTATCCATTGTTACAACCATAATTGTCACTCAATCCTCTATAGACGGTCTACAACGAGAAGTAACTAAAATATCATTATAACCCTCATTGTATTTTATCCTTAAAACACTTAGTTCCTTGTAAATGATATTTCAGTAAACTAATATTAATTAGTGAAATGAGATCTCTATCATTTAGCACCTTGAACAAAATTAAAAGGAAACCATCATTTCACTTCTTCATTAAAAGATATAGATGTTCATATCTATGATTAACAATCCCACTCAATTATACTACCGAGTTCCCAAGATGTAAGTATGGGCTAGTTTGTAGGGTAAGCTGGTAACGAACAAGTCAAAGAACTCAAATAATACAATCAGTTAGAATACTAACCACTCAAAATTGAGATTGAATTAACCTATGGTCAACTATATGATATGACTAGAATAGATAATAATGGTATGTTCTACTATCAATATCGATCCAGTCTGATGTAACAAATACATCCGATCTTATCTACTTTGCTAATGTTCTGGAAAGAACACAACACTGTGATGTGTAAGTAGATCATATCATAGATTGGCAAGTCAGTGTAAATCCTATGCACTGACTAATCTTAGGACTAACTTATTTTGAACATATAATCATATTTATATTCCACTGTGATTACGTTACTATAAATACGATTAGATATGTGCTCGGGATTAAATTGAAGTTTATATTAAACAAATAATCATGAAAATAAAACATGTGAGCAAAGTGATTGACCAAGTCAAAAAATGAATTCTATTCTTTTATTGATAATAAATGAGATTACAAAGAAATTATGTTTTAATCACGACATAAAACTCCAACAACCATTACATCCAGCTCCAGTAGCTGGTTGGCTAGACATGATATGCGGAGGACCACACCGGGTAGGCAAAAGTCAAAATGCCTTAGAACACTATGCTCGAACACTTCGCCATGAACCGGTGAATGAAGTACTAGAAGTCGAGGAGCGTACTCCCAAAATCCCTCGCTATGAATGTAAGCCATAATGATCCTTTGGTAATCGAGGCCCAAATTGCCAACATGACCGTAGCACAGACGATGATAGATCATGGTTCATCAATAAACATTCTTTTTTTAAAACAACCCTTGAAAGGATGAAGTTATCTGTTCGGAACCTAGAACTATGCATGCAAACTTTGCATGGTTTTATTGGAAAAGGGATGACTCCAGCAGGAAAAATCAAGTTAGCAGTAACAGTGGGAGCTGCATCTGAGAACAACATGGTTATGGCAACATTTGTTGTGGTCGATATTTCTTCGACTTTCAATGCCCTCTTAGGAAGGTCGATCTTGATCGACTCGCGTTCCATAAATTCCATGTTTCATCTCATGATGAAGTTTCCTACCAATGCCGGAATTGGATGTGGAAAAGGAAACCAGATCGAGGCACGAGATTGCTGTAATTTCTCCATTACAACAGCTAAGAAAGGCTTGGCCACGACCGACAAGATTTTTGCTAGACCAGCGATTAGCAAGCCAAAAACAGAAAGGGGAATAAGCACCATCGAGTAACAAGGTAATACTTCCTCAAAATAGGCTAGCAGCTCCATATAGTTAATTGCCCAAAGCGAATGAGAAGCTATTGATCCTCGCTTTGGGGGATTTGATACTTGAGTAGGATAATTTGAAGACCTGGAAGAAGTCCCACTTGACCAGAATGAGCAACCAAAGACAGTCAAGATTGGAAAAAGTTTAGGAAAGGAAGTTAAGTCTGAACTTGTAAACTTCCTAAGGAACAATCAAGACGTATTCACTTGGTTGCACAAGGACATTGTTGGCATAAGTCCCACAGTTTTCAACCATGCTCTAAATATAGATAGAGACAACTTTAAGCCAGTACAAAAGTAAAGGAGGCTGCTCGATAAAGGGCCTTAAAAGAAAAAAGTCCAAAGGCTAAAACAAAATGGGTTTATAAGAGAGGCCTTCTACCCCGAGCGAGTTTCTAATCCCGTCCTAGTATGAACACCTAATGTAAAATGGAGGACTTGTGTATATTTAAATGATCTAAACAAGGCATGCCTAAAGGATTGCTTCCCCCTATCAAGAATCGACCAACTAGTCAATGGCATTGCAGGGCATGAAATCCTCACATTTATGGATGGATACTCGTGTATAATCATATCAGTATGCACCCTTCCGATGAGGAACATACAAGTTTTAGAACTGACGTAGGCTTGTACTGTTACAAAGTAATACCTTTTGGTCTAAAACATTCTAGCGTGATGTACCAGCGACTAGTAAATATGACATTCAGAGACCAAATAGGCTAAAACATGGAGGTCTACGTTGACGAAATGCTAGTAAAATGAAAAAGGCTAGGGCTACGTGAAGAATCTATCAGAATGCTTTGCCGTCCTTAAGCATTAAGATATGAAGCTTAACCCTTTAAAGTGCTCGATTGGGGTAAGCTCGGGCAATTTTTTCGGTTTCATTGTCAATGTAGGAGGTATAGAAGCTAATCCAGAAAAAATCAAAGCTTTGATAGACATGAAATCCCTAACCAGGATAGTGGAAGTAAAGAGTTTGATGAGATGGATTACAACACTCAACAGATTTGTCTCAAAATCCACCGACAAGTGTGTACCCTTTTTTAACCTACTAATGGGAAATAGAAAGTTTGAATGGATAGAAGAATGTGGAAAGAATTTCCTGGCACTTAACGAACACTTGGCTCAACCTCCAGTCTTTATCGAAGCTGATTGATGGGGAAACGCTTGTATCTAGTAGTTACTCAACACGATATTAGTGCAGCCTTAATCTGAGAAACGGATAGGATCCAACATCCAATGTATTACATAAGCAAATGGTTGGCCGAGGAAAAATCACGATATCCATTAATTGAAAAACTAGCTTATTGTTTGTTGCTTGCAACAAGGAAATGAAGGCCCTACTTCGAGGCTCATCCAATCACAGTTTTAACCGAGCAACCTCTCAGGGAAATTCGATGAAAACATGTGGCATCTGGTAGACTACTTAAGTGGGTTGTCGAACTCGGGCAGTACAAAATCGCCTACTAGCCCAGGACGGCTATTAAATGGAGAGCTTTAGCAGAATTTATTGCTTAATGCACTGGAATACCATAAGATGATAAGCAAGCAAAAGATCTTGAAGACAACGAAGAAAACTAGCCCATATAGAGCCTGTTTGTAGATGAATCCTCCAATGAGCATAATTCTAGAGCTGGACTTATACTTATCACACCTGAGGGACATCGTATTCCTTGCGCACCAAGGTTTGGCTTTTGTGCCTCAAACAATGAGGCATAGTATGATGCCCTACTAACTGGATTACGTCTTGCTAGAGATGTTAAAGCATTGGCAGTAGATATATATATATTGATTCACAGGCGGTCATGAATCAGGTGTTGGGGGAATACCAGGAATACAAACTTGCTCGATTGAATGGTGAACTAATTGCAAGATACTGGGATGGTGAAGATTTGCAGAAATATAATCAATGAATATTGGTTGTAAGGCATGTATTGCCCATTATTTTTTACTACGAATTATTACTCAGACAATTTTTTTTTAGTTATGTGGTTATCAGGCACGTTTTGCCCTTAATAAATGACCAATAACCTAGTTCAATTCAATTATTTATATTTTTTTCTTAAAAAACATGCATTATTCATAGAATTTCAAATTTTAGTAGACATGTTTTGTTCATTTTATTACGAGGTATATACAAGGGAGTGTGCTCGGCACACTCATTATTGCCAAATTTATTATTAAACAAATATTACTTGACATGTGTGATTCTTAGACAAAATTCCAAGTATATTGCCATATGATACAATATTCGAGCAGCTGTGTTAGCTTGAGCAAGTCTGGTTATTCGGCAAGTGACCAAGGACTGTCCCCCTTGATCACTTGGGGGGCATATAGGGTATGCTAATCACACATAGGTAAATAAGTTAAAATAACACAATTGAGTAATACTTAGAAAATTTTCAAAAATTTATAAAGTATTATTCTTCGTCCAGCAAGGACATAAAAATCCAAGATGCTCTTAATATTTAAAATGAGCAATAGATTTAAAATCATACTTAGCAAAGAAAATTGTTATATAAAAATAAAATCACACGAGCAGTATATAATATGTATAAAGCAAGAGTAAAAATATTCACATATATTATCTAAGATTAAGAGCTACAGAACCAGCCATTGTTTTGCACCGCAGACCTTAAGACCCAAGGTGAAATAAAAAAAAAAGTGCCCTCCTCATGGCTCCACCACCTCGACATCTTCCCCATCATGCTCTTCCTGCTTGACTTTAGGGGTTGCAGGTATTTCTTCAGCAACCTCAAGCTCCTCCTCTTCGCGAGCAACATATTTGGTGATTTCTTTGTCGCGGAGACGGGCAGGGACGTAGTCAAAGTTGGACTCCTTATTATTCCTCCAAAATAGGAAGAAGCAATTGTAGGCCGCATTCTTGAACTTGGTTATGTTCGAGGAGTGTGACTCCTTTTTTGATTTGGAGCTTTTCCTCGAGAAGTTTTTTCTCCTCCGAACTCTTCTCTCTAAGTTGCCTCATCACCTTCGCCGACTTGAGCTACTACTCCTCGAGCTTTTTTACACGAATGTCGAGGCTGACCCTCTTCTCCTCAAGCTCCAACAGCTGGCGCCTGAATTTTGCAAATGACTTTTCAAATACCTTGATCACTTTCCTCTTATTATCAATCTCGGTGTTCTTGCTGTCGAGATCCTTCTGCAAGTCTTAAGCAACTTGGAACTAGAGAAGGTGGTAATGTTTGAAGTATTTTGTAGTGTCCCGTGATATCCTCAAGGCCACCTTAAGTTTAACTTCCTCGGTGCGGGTGTTGGTGATATTTATAACACCATATAGAAACAAAATAAGATTAGACTAAACACATAAAAAAAAATAGTAAATGAGCAGAAGACTTGGAAGAAAAAATGAGAAACATATAAAGAGTAACTTACTGAAAGGATCTTAGACAGTACTTGGCCAAGACTGGAGTTGACCGACGAGTTTCAATGATTGAAGATAGCATCAGCACTCGTTGGGTGTTGAACAAGGGTCTGGACCTAGGAGGATATGGAGTGAGTAGTTGCCTTCAACTTTTCCTTTACTCGCTCCTTCGCGTTGGAAAGTGGATTTTTTCTGCGAGCAATAGGATCAGTCCTCTGCTGATTTGCTACCATTTCTATGCTTGGCTTGGCTCCTGGGGCCACCTTTCTCTTAGTATTCATTTCTGACTCAGACATGGCTGTTGTAAAAAAATGCAAGTATATCATATTAAGAAAGTATATAAACAAGCAGTACACTTATGCAAAATTTTATATGACACAAAAGATTTTTGAAAACAGCCTACGACTACAGCATACACACAAACAAAATGGAATAACTATACTACGTGGAAACCCTCCTTGTCGTCAGAGGACGTGGGCTCATCCTCTTCCACTTCCAGCCCATTCTTGCCTTTTCTCTTGTCAACGGGAGGTGCTGGGGCTAGGGGCGAGGAGCATCCCCTTGCTCCCTTATGCTGATCCCTGTTGGCCTCCTCGGAGGGACAGGGACCACCTGAGGCTGGTCGGAATGCCCCAGTTCCTCATCAACTGCTTCATCAGTAGTTCTTCCACCATTAACACCTTCTTCATTGGCGTGGTGAGTATCAAGCAGACCAACTATCCTCAGGTTCTCGTCGGTTACGAGCAATCTACAAGTCTTTTCTTCAAATGGGAGCTAGTCTAAAACCACTGCTCATCTGGCCATGTCCACATTAGAAATGGGTTTATCCCATGACCTTAAAACACAACAAAAGAATGAGGCTAAGGAAAGAAAAAGAAAACGAAGGAAGTGACCTAGCAGACTAAATAATTACCTGCATGCTGAAAAACTCGATTGTTCCTTGTTATAACTGCCCACATTGCTTTTAAACATGGGTTCATTTAGGAGCTCCTTGGTCTACAAGTCTTTGCTTCAAATGGGAGCCAGTCTAAAACTACTGCTCATCTGGCGATGTACATGGTAGGAATGGGTTTATCCCATGACCCTAAAACAGAACAAAAGAATGAGGCCAAGGAAAGAAAAACAAAACGAAGGAAGTGACCTAACAGACTAAATAATTACCTACTTGCTGAAAAACTCGACTGTTCCTTGTTATAACTACCCACATTGCTTTTAAACATGGGTTCATTTAGGAGCTCCCTAGTTTTGTCCCAGTGACAGAAGTAGATGAACCCAGTAACCTTGTGGCCTGGGTTCCACTTCAACTTGAATAAGTAATGGACATCATGAGGAGTAAGAACGGCCTATTCTTGATCACAAAAAAGGATAAACAATGTTAAAAGAATTAAGTATTTGTTTGGTGTTATTTGGAAATGAGCGACATTGAAGTAGTCTGCAACACTCCTAAAATAAGGATGGAGGGGGAGATTGGCACCTGCCTGAATATTATACCTCAACCAGGAACTATACGATCACCAGGATTGTGCTCGTGTTGGTCAGGTCGAGGAAGAACTAAATTTAAACCCCCCCCCCCTAAGTCCATATATTTGGGGGTAGTCCCCAAGTACCCAACTCGAGAGGGTGCTGACTGGAGCCACATACCACTTAACTTGCCTCCTTGAGCGGGCTTTTCTTTTCGGGATGAGTCTTATGACGTTGGTTATCTGCTCATTGTCAAATTCAATCTCATCAAAAGGCACATTTGAGGGTCGCGCCAGCGGTTGCCCTTGTTGTTGTTGTTGCACAAGTTGCTTTCTTTCAAGTTGTTTGGGTTGTTGTTGTTGGATGGGCTACTCAACATTTTTCCCATTGGTCGCGTACCTTACAACCTGGGGATACACAATTGATCTTTGTCTAGTCGTTTGCTTGATCCCTGCCATATCCATAGAACAGAAATCAACAGTTATGGTCTCCTCAACAAACGAAGACCTACTCGTTGTCCTCCCACTGGTTAGAATTCCGATTGGGAGTGGATCTACAAAGTCAGGATGTAAAATAAAATTCCAATTGTTTGGAAGGAATTTCCTTATTCCTTGTTCTAATTCTTCAATCATCCAACAATATTTTTGATCGAGAACAAAGTGAAAATAATAATGAGAGTGCTCACCTGAATCACCAGATGGTTTCAGAATAACACAATTGAGGTCAATATCTGGTCGACTCCATTCCACTTCATCAACCAATGTTTGTAGCAAGTTCGGCTCAATAGAATAATCACTTCCCCAGTGATTGCATGCATACATATGGTGAAATGTAAATGGGAGATAAGTTATTCGACCAGTCTATGTGTGTGCTTTAACTAAGTGTGAGCTATTCGAGAAACACGATTCTATGCTCGAGCAGAAACTAGTGTGGATCTAAAAGGCAGTTAAAAAAATTTTCGCAAAACTTTTCTTACCAAACTTTTGCTGGAAAGCAAACAATACTACTTTGAGTTTGCGAAAAATCCTCTCGAAGCCAACAACACAATCAAGAGTAACCCGAGACCTAAAATAATTTTCCTACTCCCTAAGTGATCAACAATTTTCGCAAGAAAACAACCAAGTTTTTTTACGTAAAAATCAAGAACATCAAGAACACATAGATATGACATCTTAAAATGGTGCACAAAAACTATGTAACAAGTAATGAGTGAAAGGTAATGGGAAGACCTATTTATAGGCAGGAACTCGAGAGCAAGAAAATGACGTCATCTTGGAAAATTCATCGCGAGTTTCTGGGGTGATGTGATTTCTTGCACAAGGGTTGGTAAAAAGATGCCTCATTTTGTGCTAATTTGTGTAATGATGGCAGGGTAAGAAAGCATGCCAGACGCTTAGGAAACCCAAAAATTGTCTATTGTGTATTCGAGAAGGAGTGGTCGTTGCCTATAAAAGAAAAGTTATCAAGTGTAATAGATACTTACTTGGTCGACTGGAAGTTTATCAAGTGTTGGTCACCCTATGATAAACATGTGGAAGCAAACATTTAACCTGATTATGACTTGATGACATGGCTTCTAAGAAAGAGACACGAGGCATTGCACCACATTAAATTCATAGAGCTGGTCGAAAGGATTAGTGGCTCAAGGGAGCTACATCAAAATATAAGATATTTAGCAAAGTTCAAGTAACATGCTCAATGATGGAGCAGGCCAGTACTATCCCATGATGCTGCTTGGAGTACAAGACTTGCTTGATGAGAAAGTCACTTTTACCCAAAGATCTGGATTTCACGAGATACTAGCAAATATCCCACACCTACACTTGTAGGGCCTAGATCTGTAAATGATATTTAAATTATATTATCCCTGTATTATTTGAATATGTAATTGAATGTAATGATCCCACACCTACACTTGTAGGGCCTAGATTTGTTTGTAAGGGCCTATAGCCCACTATGACTCTCTACAAATAGAGAGTTCATTCAATCATTAACCCTAAGCAAAAGTTACAGGAGAAAAAGCTAGAGATTTATTTTTTATGCACTTTACATACAAAACCCTTCTAATTGTATTCTTTTCTTAGCTTAAGAAACTTAGTTGATCCTTATTTCTTCTTGATCTTGAGTTTGAAACTTCTTTGAATAATAAAAGTGCAAGAGCACGTAAGTCATTACAAACTCTTGTGGCCAAACCACTATAAAATTCTTAGTGTCGTTACGTGATTTCAGTTCATTTAATTTTTATTTTGTTGTATACATTGACTCAGTGTCGTTGACCAAAATGCTGATCAACACCCGCATATAACACTTATACCGTCAATTATCCGAGTTTTCCTATTATAATTAAATAAAGCTAAGCACTCTTAATTAATTCTTTTTACCAAGCAATAAACCCATTAATCATGCGATCTATTTAAACCAGGAAAAGCATTACATTCAATGGAAAAAAGTTAATCTAGGCAACAAATTCATTAAGCATGCAATTCATTTATCCTAGGTTCTATTCTTCATCACAATTAAAATATTTGTAACAATACCTAATTTCAATTTATCACTCTACTTAGAATTCTAAACTATTAGGTGAATAGTAATCCTAAGATGATAAGAGAACAATGCAAAACCCTAATTAGTGGCCATCTAAACAAGATTTTACAAGATTCATAGCATTCAAATAGAAAAATAGAAGCAATTTAAAATAAGGGAATACAAATAATAAAATTCATCAATGCAGTCAAGATCTCATGTCTAGGGTTTTGAAATACCCATTAACCTAAAAGAAAACTACTCCATAATCAAATTCATGATCATAAACATAAACATTCAATGAAAACAAAGAAGTTGTATATAAGAAAAAAAAAACTAGATTGAAGAATATAGATGATGATGTATTTTCTTTTCCTCTGCCGCTCTAGACTCTAAAATTCGTAATCAAATGTTATTCTAAAAGTTAACCCTAATCCCTTTTAAAGCCCATTGAAAAATACATTGAAAATTTAAAAATGAAATAAAATTTCAATCGTCGGCCACCACCAATTTTTCTTGGCGGTTGCGGCCAATTTTTTTTGGCGACCGCGATCACAGGACTCGATTTGGTGCATTTATCAGGCTCTGGTTTCAACCAGAGGTTATAATGGCCACGACCTAGAATAAAGTTTCTGACCATTTTTGGCACGCATGCATTTTTCTTCATTTTTTTGTGTTTCTTAACCTGTAGGAATTGACAGTATTTTAACAATATCTTCCTAGATATAACTTGGAATTGGACAATTCAAAAAGCTATGGATGAGAAAAATATCTAAAACCTTTATTTCTAGGAATATTTCGAAAAGAGTAATAAAAAATTGTCAAAATCAAGTGTAAATTTTTAGACTTGTAATTATGAGCTTAACCATTGCTTGTAAAATATCCCAAATTCATTATTTTTCACCCAAATGTCTTGGAAGTCCTAAAAACACAAAATAAACTTATTAAACATATATGAATAAATAATCAAAGTCATAATCATAGAAGAATAATGAATTAAAAATAGACAAATTTGATACTTATCAGCAGTTGGTCAATTTCTCTAAATCTGTTGTCAATATTTGTTCCACTATCTCCGAAGAAGATCACATCTCTATGGCTAATATTCTTGATGTGAATATTGTAGCCTGTCATGAGAAATACCTGGGTCTTCCCTGCTTTGCAGGTGCCAACAATCGAAGCCTTTTTCAAGCAACACATGACTGCATTCAGAGCAAGCATTTTAGCTGGAAGGCTAAACTTTTCTTTGCAAGAGGGAGAGAGGTATTACTCAAGGTTCTCATCCAATTCATACCTATCCTACTGTATGAACCTCTTTAGGCTTCCTTCAACCCTTGTTCATGAAATTCATAAACTATGTGTCGTGTTTTGGTGGGGAGGTGAAGATAGTAAGAGGAAAATTCACTAGTGCCAATGGGAAAAATTGTGCTGGCAGAAAATGTGGGAGGTCTGGGATTCAGGGTTCTATTCTTCTTCGACCAAGCTCTTTTGGCAAAACAAGCTTGGAGTTTGCACTCCCATCTTAATTCATTGGTTAGTAAGATGATGAAAGGGTTCTATTACCACTCTGAGCCATTTCTTCAAGCCAAAGCATCTAGTAATGCCTCCTACATTTGGTGTAGCATTCGAAAATGTTCATGACGTCTTAGGGTAGAGCTAAGGAGAAGGGAAGAAGAGTTCCAAATAAATTCAGGGTGACAACAGCAAGTGGAGCAGCAAGTTATTCCTCTAGCACAATTACTACATTTGGTAGAACCTTGCTACGAGGAAGTGTATGAATGATTTAGGAAGCAGGAACCACCAAAATTCGATGGTGGGTCTGACCCAATAGAAGCAGAAGAATGACTTCGATCGATGGAGTCCATACAAGAACATATGCGGCTGGGAAACAAAGATCGAGTCTCATGTGCTTCAAGCTTGCTAAAGAAGGACGCCCGCATTTGGTGGGATATAGTGAAGCAGACTAGAGATGTGAACGTTATGACTTGGGATGAGTTCATCCAAGTATTCAATAAGAAGTGCTATAGTCCTGTGATTCTAGCCACAAGGGTGGACGAATTCATAGCGCTTACTCAAGGGAATTCGTCTGTGACAGAGTATGCCAGGAAGTTTGATAGGCTGGCTAAGTTCACAGCGGAGATGGTACCCACTGAGACACTAAGAATTCAAAGATTTGTGAAGGGGCTGCAACCTATGATAGCTCGTGATGTAAAACTAATTCGAGGGATAACCACTTATGCAAAAATATTAGAAGAAGGAAGAAGAAAGGATTAGAAAGGAAGGCACGGCCAGAAGGGACGTCAAAAGGAATAACAATGAATAGAACGACCATAAACAAAAGCATGACGGTGGTTAAAATCAAAAGGCCGATAAGAAGAATAAGACTGTGTCAGAAGGTAATGGCAATAAGAAGCCATACATGGAATATCCCCAGTGCCCTATCTGCAAGAGGAAGCATTAAAGAGAATGCAGATATAAGACGAAAGGTTGTTTCAATTGTGGAGAAGAAGGACACATTAAAAAGGATTTCCCAAAGTTGAAGGATCAAAAGAAAGATGAAAAGCTCGTGCCAGCCAGAGTTTTTGCTTTTACTAGAGGTGAAGCAGAAACTAGTAATACTGTGGTAACAGGTCAGGTCACTGTCTCTGGTAAACTATGGAATGTATTATTCGATTCGGGAGCCACACATTCTTTTGTCTCTATAAATATGATTGATAGCTTAGATAGACCTTGCGAACTTTTTAGAGATAAATTTGCACGGAGTTACCCTCGGGGAAAGAATGTTATCTAGTAGAGGGATATGTAACGTTGTAGTTAGAATCAAAGGAAAAGAATTACCTTGATCGAGTTAGACCTTAAGGATTATGATGTAATTTTAGGCATGGATTGGTTAGCAAAACATGGGGGAACGATAGACTGTAAGGGTAAGACAGTCAACTTTAAAACAGAAGACGGAGAGCTGTCACCTTCAAAGGAGAAGTTTTCTGAACTCGCATACTGATAGTCTTAGCTCTCAAAGCTCAACGGTTAATCAATAGCGGTTGCCAAGTGTTTCTAGCTAGTGACATAGCTCGAACCAAAGGATGTACATATAGTATGCGAATTTCCTGAGGTGTTTCCAGAAGATCTACCGGGATTACCTTCGATTAGGGAAATTGAGTTTGAAATAGAATGGGCACCTGAGACGACACCAATCTCAAAATCTCCCTATAGAATGGCGCCTACTGAGCTAAAGAAGTACAAAAAATGGTATCCGACCCATGGCTTAGAATTGACAGCGGTGGTTTTCGCTCTAATGATTTGGATGCACTATCTATACGGAGAAAAGTGTGAAATCTATACGGACCACAAAAGTCTAAAGTACTTCTTTACGCATAAGGAGCTCAATATGAGGCAACGGAGGTGGTTGGAGTTAGTAAAAGACTATGATTGTGAGATCTTATATCATTCGAGAAAGGCTAACGTTGTGGCAGACGCACTTAGTAGGCGAAGTTACGAAAGCTTGTCAACACTTAAGGGGATAGCTCAACACATACAATATGATATTAAGAGGTCTGGAATAGAGCTAATAACTGGACAACTAGTTGACCTCACAATAAAGTCAACTCTAATGGAGGAAATAAAGGAGAAACAATAAGAGGATGAGTTTCTTCTTAAGATAAAGGTAGCACAACAAAGCTCAGAGAATACTGATTTCTGCTTGACAAAAGAAGGCATGCTACGATATAGAAACCGAGTATGTGTGCCTGAAAGTGGAGGATTAAGAGATAGTATTATGAAGGAAGCGCACACTACTCCATATTCACTTCACCCGGGATCGGCCAAGATGTATAATGATGTCAAGGTTATGTACTGGTGGCCGGGAATGAAGAAAGACATAGTAGAATTTGTAAAAAAATGCCTTATATGTCAACAAGTTAAGGCCGAACATCAAAGACCCGCTGGAACTTTGCAACCATTGGAGATTCCCGAATGGAAATAGGAAGATATAGCAATGGACTTCGAGATGGGATTACCAAGGACCACCAAGCAGCATGACTCTGTTTGGGTGATAGTAGATAGACTCACAAAATCTGCTCACTTCTTTCCGGTAAGAACAATTTATAGTGCTGAGCGGTATGCAGAGCTTTACGTGGCAGAGATAGTGAGACTACATGGAGTTCCAAAGATGATAGTTTTCGATAGAGGATCGATTTTCACATCAAAGTTCTAGGAAGGTCTACAGCGTGCAATTGGCACTAAGTTAAAACTAAGTACGGGATTTCACCCTGAAACCGATGGTCAGCCAGGACGCACCATACAAATATTAGAAGATATGCTAAGGGCGTGTGCATTAGACTTCTCAGGATTGTGGAGCAAGTATCTTCCATTGATAGAATTCTTTTACAACAACAGTTATCAGGCGACGATAGGCATGGCATCTTATGAGATGCTATATGGAAGGAAGTGTCGATCACCACTTCATTGGGATAAAGTTGGTGAAAGATGATATTTAGGACCCGAGACTGTAAGAGAAGCAACTGAGGCAGTAGAAAAGATAAGACAATGAATGATTGTCGCTCAAAGTCGCCAGAAGAGCTATGTCGATGCTAAGAGATGGAATGTTTAGTTTTCAGTAGGCGATCAAGTCTTTCTTAATGTTTCTCCAATGAAAGGGATTATGCATTTTAGAAAGAAAGGAAAGTTAAGCCCGAGGTTTATAGGTCCTTCTGAGATATTGGACAAAGTAGGGCATGTAGCTTATCAGTTGGCTTTACCGCCATCATTAGCTGAAATGAATAACATTTTTCATGTGTCGATGTTGAGAAAATACATATCAGATTCATCCTATGTGCTCGATTACCAGGCTCTAGAGTTAAAACAAGATTTCATTTATGAAGAACGACCAGTACGTGTTATAGAACAGGGAACTAAGGAGTTAAGGTCCAAAAGTGTTCCTATGGTTAAAATCTTGTGGAGCAATAGCACAAAAAGAGAGGCCACATGGGAATTGGAGGAATGTATAAGGGAGCGGTATCCTGAGATGTTTGGTACGTAAATTTTGAAGATGAAATTCTTTTAAGTAGGGGAGAATTGTAGCGTCCCAGAATTTTACTTAGTTAGATAGTAGTAGTAGTAGATAGTAAAAATTATATTATGTTAGTTTTAGCGGATATTGGTTCAAGCTGGGATTTAGTTGGATACTCATAGCAATAGTTATGGATTTTATAAGTTTAACCTATAGTTTAGAAATATTAATTATAACATAAGGTTTGATTAATATTATTGGAGATAGAATATTATTTATTATAACCTAAGGTTTAGAAGTAATTATTAAGAGCTTGACACTTGTCACAATCTTGTTTATTTGAGGATTTAAGCATTTTAAATGAATAGTTTAATAATAGAAGATTCTAGAAGCTCTAGAACCTTCTAGAAACTGTTAGGATCAAATTTTGACTAAGTCAAAGCTGTTTAATCAATTCAAATTATCCTAAATTAGTGCAAATATGCGTTTAAAATATCTACATATGTCGATATATCGCAGCTTAGGGGCCGATATATCGCCTACGAAAGATACAGAAAACACGTCGACTTTGCACGAACGAAACCACGAACCTTTAATATGCTGGTAGGGGCGATATATTGCCTACCCTAAGCGATATATCGGCTCCAATGGCCTATTTTGAATCTTCGTAGAATCCTAGCTTGAAACGACCCTTAACCTCTTGACTTGCCTCTGAATGTGTTTGACCGAGTTTTAAGCATTTATTGAACAGATAATTCAAATATATGCAATTTTTAATCATTTATTTATTCAATCTAAAAGGAGATAGTTTGACTCCTTGAACTCTATAAATAGGACCCTTCACTCAGCCATTTTATTCATTCTTCAAGCACAGTTCAAAGCCTCCAAGCTGCTTAGATTATTCTTGAGAGAAACACTAGGGTTTTGGGATAAAAGCTTTATCATCTTAATCTTTATAAACACTTGGGTAGTGAGGTATAGTATGATTTTGATATCGAGGTGGAGTTGGAGGTGGAGAACGGTTCTAGTTTATCAAAGGTAATACTATCATAAGTTCTATTCTTTATGATTCCTTAGTTTTCCTTAAGTTTCTTTCAGATGCTAACTTCTGTTTATGGTTTTGATGGTTATGTGTTTAAGTTTCTTCTCGGTAAGTTTCTTCTTTGATAGTTTAGTTTTCTTTTCATCTCTTTTCTTTAGAAACTCACCATTCTTTATGTTTGGTTTTAGGAGTTCCAATCCCGCTCTTGTCTCCAATATTCTGATTTTTGGTAAGGAAAATTAGGTAGTTTATTATTTTGATCTACTTTATGTAGCTTATGATATAGTTTATGTTTGTATGATCTAACATTTATGTAGTCTGGACCTAAGTTGTCCAATGATGTATGACAGACTATGTCCGGTAGGCTCGGTTGCCAAAACATTATGACGGACCTATGTCCGGTGTATGACAGACTTTTGTCTGGGGCTTAATAGCCACCCCTATATAAACACTTATCTTTTTTATTATATATGACTTGTTATTATAGTTATGATTTATGATTTATGACCTATGATTTATGAGCTATGATTTATGACTTATGACTTAGAGTATGATTTAAGATTTAAGACTTAGATTATGATTTAGAATTATGACTTAAGTTATGATATGATCTAGAAGGTTTATGTTGGTATGAATTTTGTGAATTTATGTTATGTTTGATTATATGACTAACCCTTGTTTGTATTTTCCTTACTGGGCTTAGAAACTCACTCATGATGTTGTTATTTCAGGAAATTAAGGATAGAAAAGCTAGTGGCGAGTGGGACCTAAGATCTTCGTGATGTACTTGTGGGGACCATATAGTCGAGGAAGATCATGCAGGCATATTTTTATTAAAGAATATTTTTTTATTTAAATGTTGCTCATTTTTTTATGTTAATGACAATTCTTTTAATTTTATAAAACCATGGATCCATGTATTTATTTTCAAGGTTTTATTCAATAAAAGAGCAATATTTACGATTACAACCCAACGCTGTGTTCTCAGTAATCTATAAGAAATTAGGGCGTTACAATATCTCCTCGCTCTCTTCCCTCCAAGGCTACAGTTGACTCTCTCCGCCTGCCCTCTGGTGAGTGGAATGCCCCTTTGATTAGTCAATCTTTCGTCCAGGAAGAAGCTGAGGCCATTCTTTCTATTCATATGACCATTTCAGATAGAAAAGACTACCTAGTGTGGCATCATGATAACTCAGGCTACTACACTGTTTGAAGTGGCTATTGGCACGTTGTTTGTTTACATGGGATGGGCCAAGTTGAATTCTCCCAAGGCGCCCCCAGGTGGTAGAAAAGACGTTGGTCCCTATGTCTACCTCCAAAAATTAAACTCTTCATTTGGAAGGCATCCCATAATTGGCTTCCCACCTTCAGCAACCTCCATCACTGTGGTATGAATGTGGAGGAGACTAGCCCAGTCTATCTGAGAGGCCCAGAGAATAGTTTCCATGCTGTGTTGGGCTCTTCAGGGTTGGCTACAATTCGAGATTAGATTTGATTTAAAATTAGCCTTCTCCCTTTTTAGCATAAGGACATGTATGAGTTTATGATGGAGTTTTTTTACTCCCTGTGTAACAATGAGTTAGAAAGAATGCTCACAGTGTTATGGAGGATTTGGTTCCTTAAGAATAATTTTGTGAATGAAGGTGTAAAGCTCAAAGATGAAATGGTTTCCTTTTGGCTCTTGACTACATCCAACGCTACCGTTGTGCTAATAACTCTTCTAATGACAAAGGGTACAAAAACTGAGGTCCTATAAATAGGGATACACAACGTTGGGATGCCCCCTGCTCATCTCTTGAAGGTTAACTCAGACACATCCATCTCTAATCAAACCAAAAAGGTGGGCCTTTGCATGATTATCAGGGATCACCATAACACTGCCCTTGCCTCAATTGTTTGGCCTCTCTATGCTACATTTTCTCTTGTTATTGCTGAGGCTGTGGGCATTCTAAAGAGCCTTCAGACTTGCAAAGATTTGGCTTACTAGAGCATCTTCATGGAATCATATTGTCTTTTAGTGGTGCATGCTATCAACAACAAGATTATAGACCAATCTTATCTTCATTCTATTATAAGGAAATATTATTGTTATTTGTAATGAGTATATTGATGTTTGATTCAAATATTGTCCTAGAATTGCAAACAGTGTGGCCCTTTCCTTAGCCAAGTTAGCTTTATCTAAGAATGATCATATGTTATGACACTCTGGGAACGCTAATTGTATCGACTCATGTATTCAAGCTAATGTCTATTATCCATGACATCCTCTTGGCACTCTTTTCCCTCTTGAGCTTTTTCCCAAAAATGATTTTTTTTCTTGGGGTTTTAACGAGGGCAAATTTTTCTAACAAAAAGAATAAGTTATTTTGAATGAACACTGCTATATATAGAGCATCAATACTTCAATATTACATCTAACAAAGATGTAGGATGTTTTTTTTTTCTTTTTAGGGTAACATGTGGGATTTAAATAATAATATAATATTGTGATAGTTTTAATATTAATTTGTGATACATTGGGTACATGTGGTGGAATTTAGCATTTTACTTTTTATATAATAAAAATCATTGAAAATAACGGTTAAAAGGTACAAAAGCCTTACATATCAAGCAATTACTCAAAGAGTTGTACAAATCTTGCAATGTAAATGACCAAACTATGGCAAACCAAGCCGATTATAATGGAGTAAATAACCAAGAACAACATTAACCCCAACAAGGGCAGACATAAACACAATATTGGTAATAGAAAAGATCAATCAACCTCCAAAACTATCACCAAGAACAGTGGTTAGCCTTTTGAAAGTCTTACAATTAAGTAATGATACTCCAAATCGAATTAGCACAACTAGTGAGATGTGAACTATTTGGGGGAAATATCAAACAAAAATGCATAAGCCAAGGTCCTAAAAGACACTAAACAAGGTGATAAACACAATTTTTCCAACTTAAACAAAACATAATAAACTAAACCCAACAAAGAATCAGAAAGACCAATAGAGAAACAAAACACTTAAAAGAGACAACCTTCTGTTCCGTGAGGAACATGCCAAAATCGATGAAAAGAGACACCTACAAATCCAATCCAAGCCCATGTCACAAGATGTACCCTTGCACCTCCGACAGCTGCATGGCTAATGGGCACCTCCGCAAGCCAAACACAAAATATCAAACCATAAACAAAACCCTACCTCACCGTATCCAACGACAATAAGGCACATCACCCACACCCCCACACCACCAGAAACACCACTCCAACGGAACCACCGCTCTAATAGTACCACCAAATCGGAACCAAAACATATGGATGTCTTCAAGCCTTACCTTTGACACAAGCCAATAGAGCCCATACTCACAATCGAAGCAACCCCAACCCCCTCTTAGCCAGGGCATGACTAAAGCTTGCAATGACGCCCCCAGTCGAAAAAAAAAAATGGAAGAAACCCTAAGAGATTGTGTTAGAGGAAAAAAAGGGATAGTCGACGGTTTTTCAATAAAGCCTTGGTGTTTTGTCATAATGTGTTTTAAAAAATTTATAGGTGTACTTCTAAAAATTTATTTTTATTGTATAACACTGATTAGGTATATTTAGAAACTATTCAAACATGATTACTATAATTAGTAATAAAGAAGGGAGCTATTAATATTTATACACCATAAATATTTAAATACACCCCATAAACAAAAATATATTATTAATAACTATACTCCATATATTTCCTATATAAGGTTTGACTTATACATTTTTATATATATAAAAATATTATGCACCCCATTTATTAAAATTTAAAATTTATAATAAAATATATAATTAAATAAAAATATAAAATTTTGACACAATCTTAAATATAAAATATTTGAAAAATTAATTAAAAATTTCAATAAACTTACTTTTATATTATATGATTTTTATAATAATTTTTTATTGTTATGTTTTTATATAATTTTTATAGATTAGAAAGACTCAATTTAAATAAACAAACAATACATATAGTTTTAAAATAATAAACTCCAATGGGACACTAAAACAACAAATTTGTGTGGATTTTACTCAAAACCATACCCGAAGGGAACTGTAGACCACAACAAATTTCGTTTATTCGTTCCCTCGTCGCGACCCATTTTTTGTACTTTTAATATTAAAATAATAATATATTTAAAATATACATACATATTATTTGTATGAGGAGTGCTAACAACAACTTTCTATTTCAACCTCTTAGTCAATCTTAGTCCCCAAAAACACATGTCGAAGTATTTATTTTCCAATTTTTTTACAGCGGTGTTCATTGTAGTTACAACATTCTTGATGCAAATTTTCGAAACATTCTGAATAGTTTACAGTACCATAAACAGGTTTGTATTTTCTTGAATATGCGTGGTAAAGCAGAATATCAAGATATGTCAGGAACTCTATTTTCGGCACTGTAAACTATTTGAAAATTTTCAAACATTTGCATGAAGGATGTTGTAACTACAACGAAAACCGCCATGAAAAAAAAAATGAGGCGGGGGTTGATTAAGAGGTTGAAATAGCACTCTTCTATTTGTATTTATAAATCAAAGTTAGATGGTTTCATTTGTTGATTTTATTTTTAAATTACGCATTTGAATCAATATTAATTTTTTCGTCTGAAAATTTAAATATATTATAATTAAATTTTTGAATAGTTTCTTTTACTTTTTAATCGATATCTATGACATATATACTTATAAGAAAACATGTCTTAACATACACATGATTGAAAACATCTAATAAAATAAAATTCAAACATTACACATTCAAAGATACATTATAAAGTTAAAATCAAACATACTAACACAAAACTGAAAGCAAAACAACATATAGCTTAAAAAAGTAATATAAAATAAAACAGAAAAATTATTTCTGATTCCGCCAACATAATTATAATATTGACTAAAATTCCTTAAAAGATTTTTGAGGCTCTTCACCTTGTTCTTGAGATCCTTCTCCTTAAGCTCCTTGATATTGAGATCATTCTTCTTGTTCTCCATATTGGGATGTTTGGCTCTCTTTCTTATTATTCTTCTTTTTTCATTTTGAATATACTCACGAGTCTCTAGATCTGGATTGGATATAGCATTCAAATCTGCATATATAATTTTATTCTATTCGCACATTTTTCCATATCATTTTTTTGCTTTCGAATTTCATTTTTTTTCTCTTAGAATTTCATGTCTATCAAAGTCACCATTTCTTAAAGCTTCAACAAGTCGTTCACTTTGCTTATATTATTCTTTACTTTTATTTTTTTTCTTTTGTTTTTTTTCCACATCAATAGGTCTTTCAGTTAAACTAAAATTGATTTCCTCACCATTCATATAAAGATCAAATGAATTTATATTTGAGGATGTTGATGTCAATGACTCAAAAATGAGAGAACTTGATTGGGATTGAGTAAAATTACCACCTTGTTTTTTAAATCTAGTTGTTGCATTGGCATTGTTATTTGTAAATTTCTCAATATATTGAAGGATGAGGAACACATAACAAAATTTGAACCCTCTATTGTGTTTTGGATCTTGTGCTAATAATACATTTGCTCACTGTAAAAGTAAAAATAATTTAAAGATATGAATATAATTGGAAAACATGGATATCATGTTAGAAAAAAATACAAATTACCTTTCATAAAAGATGACTTCTGATTATGACAATTCATCTTGTTTATCATATTCTACTTCATCTTCAGATAATAATTGTTATGTTGAATTAGAAAAGAAAGTGGTGAGTCAAATTACTCCTGACAAAATTTTTTAATTCACTCATTCATAAAATAATCAAGAGTCTTACTAGAACTCAAAGCATAGTCATATAGTTATCAACCGTGACCGGGAAAATAATAATTGTAATCTCTTCAATCACTATTTTGCGAAGAATCGTTAGTTTACTAAATTGATGGTTCACTAACAATTTCAAATGGGTCATACTTTGTTCTATATTTTTTATGCTATAGCAATGCATGCAATTATTTTTCCCAATGAAGGGATAGGATCGGTAGACTCGATTTATCGGGTTTACAAAAAATAATTGTTGTATTTCGAATGTAGGCATATGGTGTAAGTACAGATGCTACTGATGAGTAATTCAAAATAGGAGAATGTACAATTTTAAAAGTGTAGAGTGATTTTGTCATGCTATAGTGGAGGTGTTTGTAGACCGCTATCTTTTGTTACCTAACGTTGATGATGTTGCAAGGCTACTCCATATTGGTGAATGATGAGGTTTTTCATGAATGTTATGTCGTTTAGATTGTATACATTAAGAGTAAAAATATTCTCCAAGGTCATATTTGATCCCAAGCTATTATTCTCAAAGATGTAGTTGACTATGATATTTGGATATGTCATGCATGTCTTAGTCTACAACGATCTAATAATGATATTAATGTGCTAGAGGCATCCCATCTTTTTACTAATCTTGCTCAAGGTATTGCTTCACCCACTAATTATGTCATTAAAAGAAAATAATACAACATGGGTTATTATTTAGCTAATGGTATTTATCCCAAATGGTCCACACTTGTTCCAAGCATTCATTCCATTCACGTGGTCAAAAAAAATTATTCACAATGAAACAAAAAACATGTAGAACATGCATTTGGAGTATCATAGTCAAGATTTGCAATTGTGGCAGGATCAAGATGCTTATGGAATAAAAAAAAGAACTGCATGATATAATGATTCATGTATTATTAGGCATAATATGATAAGAAAAGATGAATGTGATATTACTACAAAAATTGAAGAACGAGTCGAAATGCCAACTCCAGAAGTTCAAACGATGGTTGATGACAATGCTCATTTCAAGAATTCTTTGCTCGACAAGAAAACTTCACCAGCATAGCATATAATAATTCATTTAAATAAGTGCATAATTAATCAAACACAATAGGCAATCCATATGTTTCCATTAAATTTCACAAAAACGGCCTAAGTCGGTCAAGATACATTACCAGGGACCGAGTTCACGGTCGTAACTGAGAGGGTGAGTACGGCACCCTTAGATGGCATTGCCATGACGGCCGCCATTCAACATGCCTATTGCCGATCCCGGTCCTTGCCGCTCAGTCACAAACACATATATGACATAATAGTTACAAACATTTACACATAACACTAAGCACAATACAAGCACAGATAATCGGCCCATGCCCTACTCTACGTGCACAGACAGTTTTCTTACTTGAACTCTGCAAGCTCTAGGTAAACGGCCTAGACAAGATCCCTGTGAAACGTCTGGATTAGCCCTAAGTCACAATAACATGGAACCTCCATCAATGTCAGGTAAATAAAGACTTCTGAACCTAGTTCTAGCGTTTGGGACCACGAATTCTACTAAACCGGGTAGTAGAATCCTTCTCGATCCCCTAAGTTTGAGTTCCCGAGCATAAAAACCCTAATTGGTCAACCTTCTCTATTTGAGCCGCGACGCTCCCCAGAGGCGTCGCGACCCTCTACAAGTCAGAGAATTCCAAGGCATTTCCCTGGACACGCACTGCGGTGCTAACTACCTAGCGTCGTGGTGCCAAGGCGAGTCAGCGAACCCCCCTAGGCCTCTGAGTTCATGTAGGTCGCAGCGGTCCAAGAACAGTGCCGCAACACAACCTCACAAACTCAAAATCCCCAGAACTTTCAGATTTCTAAAATCCCCAAAATATCGCCCCAAACATGATTTTAATACCTTTATGCCTTAATAGTAGTCTCAACAGCTCATAATCAACAAAACTTAGCCCCTAAACCTAACAAAATCTCACCCAAACTCAAAATTCACAGCAAGCTCCAAGACTCAAAGAAACCTAAACTGAGAACTTAAAACTTAAATTTACCTCTGATTAACCTATTCCTAGCTGCCTCTTCAATTTGTGTGCTTCCAATTCCCCACTAACCTTCAACCCCAACAATCTTTGCTCCCAAATCTCCAAGGTTAAAGAGCTTCAAATCAAAACTATGAGAGAGAGAAAACTCACGAGAGAGAGTGAGAGAGGGAGAAACTGAGCTGAAAGTGTATTTGGTGTTTCTGGTTAGTTCCTGCAAGCTTCCTAAGTTATACCTTGGCACCAAAATGACCAGAGTGCCCATAGGTCAAATCTTTCTCTTTAATGCCTCCAAGGGAAAACTCGTCGTTTCTTCAAGTGGTCCAATAAATTCCCAATTAATCCTAGCATACCCACATAATCGCCAAATAACTACCTGTTACCCGATAAACCCTGAATACGCATTAAGTTTCCAAAAATAACCCTAGGTTCACCCCGAGTCGGGCATTTAACCTCGTTGTGACTATTCTGTTAATCTGCTCATTAGGATCGTCTCGAGCCAAATATTGCAATTATATCCACATAATAATGTGGTCTTCATCACATAACATATTTAATAACATTTATATCTTCAACGGGTCAAAATTACAAATAATCTCTTATTAACAAAAATAGGATCACATGCATATTTAATACACCTAAACATGCCAATATAATAATATTATAATACAACTTACATAATTCACATAATCATGGATACCATCACATAATAATGAAATAAAATCAATTATTGCCCTCCAATCCCCCTAATCAAGGCACTAAGCCTTATTTGGAAAATTAAGACGGTACATTATTGGTTAGTAATTACAACAATATTCTTTTGGGACCACGTCCCAAATGTTGTGGAAAGATGGTGAATACCACTCACTAATAGTTATTTGGACCAACGACTATTCTATTGAGAATTCAATCATTTGCCTCTTCATTATCCTTGTCATCTTTCAGTTGTGACATGTTTATGCATTTCATTTCAACACGCCCCTCAAGCTATGCGATGGGGAGTGAGAAACTGATAGTTTGTTCTTCAAATGGTGGAAGCAAGCAATGGATAATGACTTGGTGAGTATGTCTGCAATTTGTTCATTTGAAGGTATATATCTCACTTCAACCTCTTTGTTGAGTGCTTTGTCTCAGATGAAGTGAACATCAATTTTGTTATTCTTTGTTCTTGAGTGAAAAATAGGATTTGACTGAAATTGACGAGAACCTAATTTGTCACACTAGATTACTGCAAGTCTTGTACTTTTTATTCCAATTTCAACAAACAAAAATTGGAGCCAAACAACTTCTACACAAGCTTGAGCAAGAGCTCTATACTCCGTTTTGGTACTAGATCGAGCCACGAATTTTTGTTTTCTTTAATTCCAACAAATTAAGTTTCCACCGAAGTACACACAATATTGTGTAATTAATTTTCGCTCATCTAAAGAGCTTGCCCAGTCAGAGTCACAGAAAAATTCTATATTTGAACTTGGAGCTGGAGTAAACCAAATTTCTTTACCAACTGTACCACCAAGTATTTGAGTATGAGTTGGCAAGCCTTACAAATTCTTTTGAATTTGTGCTTGTAGGAATTGGCTCCACTTGTTGACCAAAAATGCAATGTACGGTCTGATGAGTGTTAGATATTGTATTGCGCCTATAATTCTCTGATAAAGTGTGATGTGTTCGAACGATGCAATATTCTGAAGTCGAAGTGTATTACTTTGAATGATAGGTGTAGGACATGGTTTATAATTCATCATGTTGGTGCGTTTGAGAAGATAAAGTGTGTACTTGGTTTGTGACAAATGAATGCCATCAGCCCCCTGTGTGTTCTCAAAACCAAGGAAGTAAGTTATTGAACCAAGCATTTTTAGAGAAAATTGTTGGCTGAGTTGGGAGATGATGGCCAAGACTTGATTGGAGTTTTTTTTGGGTAAGAAATATGTCATCAAAATAGACAAGTACAAATAAGAAGGCATCACCGTCTTTGAAGAAAAAAATAAAGTTATCAGAGACATAATTCTTGAACTTGAGACACTCAAGTGTGGTACAGAGTCGATCGATCTAGGCCCATGGTGCAAGACTTAAAGAGACTATTACACTGTGTGTTTAGAATAGTGTAAGACTTGCTAATCAATTCATTTGAACATAAATGTGTTTCTAAAGTCAAGTGACAGGTTCGGGTTACAAGATTTTGATCGTAAAATGGTTAATTTTCATTAAAATTACAATTTTATACATGGGATCCCAATAATAAGGTTTGCATGGGGGATACAACCCTCTAAAGTTAATACAACAGTAGCCAGTCTAAATGGAAAAATACAAGTTTGAGCTCTAGTCCCTGTAATTCCCTCGGCCGTGGTGGTCGAGCAGCTGCTGATGTACACTCAGCCCCCAAAGCTCTCCAACTCATGGTTGGTTCAGCCTTCCCTTGCCTTTACCTACACCATGTAGCACCCAGCAAAGGCTCAGCAAGAAAACCTTAATCACCAAGCATAGATAATAGAGAAAGTGGATAGTAGACTTTAAATCAACTAGTTCAACCAACAACAAAGTACAAGAAATAAACTAGGCAACAGTAAACTTATACTTCCAAACATATAATTCAATCTTTAATACAAATATTTAGGTGTCGGCGCCCTTAGGCCGAGCCCTCTAGTTATTTAGCTGATCCCGGCTCGCTTAGGCTGAGCTGCGTTCAGTATGCTTATCCCCAGCCCCAGCTCCATTAGGCCGTACTTTCACATTACACATAATAGATTTATAAATTATAGAACACATATCTTCATTTACAAGAAATCTCAGTCCCTTTCACAACGACTTGGTGAAGTTTTATTACCTCGAATCCTGAGTGGAGAATATGAAGCGGTTCTAAGCACGATCCTCAATCCTGAGCCTTAACAGTAACCCTAGTCACAATCGTCAATGGATAACTATCAAAATCTAATCCAATTAAATGCTTCAGAAACAAATACTAGCCTTTGGGACCTCGAATTCTACTAAATTGTGTAGTAGAATTCATCCCAAGCGCTTAGGTTTAAATCCATGAGCCTCCCCAAGCCTAAAAACCAACCTAGGCTATGGCTGCCTAGGCAAGCTGCGACCTGGCCCTAAGGGTCACGACGCGCCTCAAGTCAGAGACGCCATCCTCTTGCTATAGGGGGAGGCGGGCCACGACTTGCCCCCTAAGGTTGCGACGTGCCCACAAGTTAGCAAGTCCTTCGAGGGCCTTCTGGGGCACACGGGCCGCGACGCCATGAACTGGGCTGCGGTGTGCCCTGTGAACCTAGAAATCCTTGGGTTTTCCAGCATTTTCCCTAAACCAATTTCAGCAGAATTCCCCTCAAATATGTGTTAAAGCTAGAATTGAGCCTAAAAATCTTAATAACACATCATAAACAACACATATAGCCTACATCACTAGTTTTATCCTCCTTACATGCCAAAATCATAACCCCCCTCAAGTAACCCTTAACATGATCAAAACTAATAAAAAAATCAACAGCTTAGAACCTGAAATCTTACCTCAGTTAGAGGCTTTAATCATCAGCAGTTACTTGGTTGTTCCTAGCTTAATTCTTCAACCCCTATGCTTCAATTCCCAAACATTTTCCCAGCTTAAACCAAGCTTTCCCTTCAATAGCTTCCTTACACTTCTTTGCCCAAGAGAGTGAGAGAGAGAATGTGTAAGAGGGAGGGAGAGAGAGTTTGAGAAGTTTCTATTAAGTTCTGATTATTATAGCCTAAGTCTGATTCTTCCTAACTATATCTCTTTAATAAAAATGACAAAAATGCCCCTTATACCAACCCAGCCTCCAATTTTCCCTTAAGGGCAAAATGGTCATTAACCCCAATTCCTGCTAATTCCTCAAGTCATCCTACAAATTCCCAGTTAATTCCATCATGCCTAACTAACCGCGAAATACTTACTCTTTACTCGATAAATCCCAAATATATGTTAAATTTCACGAAATACCCCTAGGCTCACCCCGAGTCAGGTATTTAACCCTGCTGTGACTATTTCGCTACTTCGCTCACTAGGATTGCCTCGAGCCGTATACTACCAATATTTCCACATAATAATGTGGTCTCAATCATTTAACTCATAAAATCACATTTATGCCCTTAACGAGCCAAAATTACAGATATGCACTTATAAACAAGAAAGGGCCCACATGCATATTTAATACTCATAAACATGCATATAAATATATTCATATTATCATATAAATCATGCATTCCACATAGTCACGCATTTAATCAATAAATCACATATTATCCAATAATGCCCTCCTGGCATGCTAATCAAGGCACTAAACCCTATTAGTATTTTTGGGTCGTTACAACTATCCCTTCCTACTGAGAATTTCGTCCTCAAAATTTACATGAATAACTTCGGATACTGATCCCGCATAGCTGACTCTAGCTCCCAGGTCGCTTCCTCAAGCTTGCTATTCCTCCATAATACTTTGACTAGAGGAATCGTCTTGTTCCTCAGCACCTTATCATTTCTATCCAAGATTTGAACTGGTCGCTCCTCATACGATAAATCGATCTTTTGTTCTAGATCTTCATATCCCAATACATGGGTCGTATCTTAGACGTACTTTCAACTCAATTAAGTATGTAAACCAAACTCATCAATCAATAGAAATGATTAAGTGTGAACCACACTTTTGTTTATGGTACAATATCCAGGTCTGGCGCCCTTAGGACGAGTCCCCTAGTCTCTTAGCCGACCCCGACACCTTAGGCCAAGCTGTGTTCCACATGCTTTCTATCGGCCCCCGACACCCTTAGGCCGGCCTGCAAACATATATATCACAAATACACAATGCATAGCAAGTAAACAATGGTAGCATATGCAAGCATGTCATCCAGATATTCTCATATATAGATATATTAAAATTCAAAATATATTAATTAATAGGGATTTATGCCCCATTCACAACTTGGGTGCAATTTTCTTACCTCAAGTCCCAAGCAGCTAGTGTGTGATAGCCCAGAGCACAATCCCTAATCCTGAGCCCTTGCAGTATAACCTAGTCACAATGCGATAATGGATAACCATTAAAATCCTAAACCAATTAAAAGCTTTGGATTAATATACGAGCCTCCGGGACCTCGAATTCCACTAAACTGGGTAGTCGAATTCGTCCCGAGCGCTTAGGTTAGAGTTCCTAAGCTCACAAAATTGTTCTGGCTAAGTCTGTCTATGTGGGTCATGACCTGGCCCTGAGGGTTGCAGTGCGCTCCGTAGTCAGAGGCACTAGCCCCAACTGGGGATAAATCCCAAACATTTATAGGGTGAGCCTAGGGGTATTTTGGTAGTTAACATAAATTTAACAAAATGCTAATCTAATTTCTCGAGTCATCCTACAAATTCCAAGTTAATCCCATCATGCCCAACTAGCTTCCAAATGCTTACTCGTTACTCGATACATCCTAAATATATGTTAAATTTCCCAAAATACTCGTAGGCTCACCCCAAGCCGGGTATTTAACCCTATTGTAACTATTTTGTTAATCCACTCACTAGGATCGCCTCAAGCCATATACTACCAATATTTCCACATAATAATGTGGTCTCAATCATTTAACTCATAAAATCACATTTATGCCCTTAACGGGCAAAAATTACAAATATGCCCTTATAAACATGAACGGGCCTACATGCATATTTAATACTCATAAACATGCATATAAATGTATTCATATTATCATATAAATCATGCATGCCACATAGTCACACATTTAATCAATAAATCACACTCTGCCCAATTATACCCTCTCATCACACTAATCGAGGCACTAAACCCTATTAGCATTTTTGGGTCGTTACAACCTAACATCTAGTTTATGATTGTTATATGCACGAAAATAGGAAAAACAAGCACATCAAAAAACAAGTCTCATTTTTAACAAGACTTCAATAAGTGATTTGTAAGTGTTGGAGTGGATACATGGTTAATTAGAAAGGCAACATTATTGAACTATTCCTACCAGTATTTGAGAGGAAGGGAGGCTTGAGTGAGAAGGGTGAAACCCATTTCAACTACGTGTTGATGTTTTCATTCTGATTTTCCATTTTATGGATGAGTATGGGGCATGGGTGTCGAAAATGGATGCCAAGAGAAGCAAGAAAAGGAGCTAAACTCCTATATTAACCCCCAAATATTATTTTAGAGTTTTTATTTTAGTGTCAGGTTTCCTTTCAACAAACTTTTGGAATTTTATGAATGTATCCTTTACTTTAAATTTGAGTTTGAGTGGGAAAATCCATGTAAAGTTTATGAAATCATTAATAAAATGCACATAATATCGAAAACCATTATTGGAGAGTAAAGGTGCACGGACCCAAACATCCAAATGGATGACTTCTAAGGGTGAGGTTGATGTGGTGTTGGAAGATGCATAACGTCTGTGCTTGGACTTACCAATATGGCAGGCATCACAGAATTTTGACAAAACTTTAGAAGAAACTTTTTCATTTGTAAGCATGATTTTCATTATATCGATGTTAGGATGGCCTAAACCTAAGTGTCATACATTGATACCGGACTTGCACGCAACAAATAAAGACTCGAAGCAAGGGACTGAATTAATGTTATTTTGACTCGACAGAGGGCGGAAAGACTCAAAACGTTCTGAATGACTTAAGGATTGTAAACCAGAAAATGAATGAGCAAGTTGAAGTTGATATAACCCATTGCTAAGCACCCCCTGAAGCAGCTCCTTCTTCGTGTTCAGATCCTGCACAAGACTATAGTCAACATGAAATTCAAGAAATACAGGGTTATCAGTAGTAAGATGAGAAATAGAAATAAGGTTTTTGGTAATATGGGGAAAATGGAGAATATCCTTTAAATGCAATGGATGAGAAACATATGGTAAATGCAATAAACTATGGCCATACGAAGATGCAGAGATTGATTGGCCACTACCAACGACGAAATGAGTGATACCTTTCATGGTAGCTTTTCGATGTAGGTTGGATGCATCAGCAGTGATGTGATTGGTGGATCCACTATCAATGTACTAATCATTCTCATTGTCATTATCAGTTGAAGAGAAGAAGGCTTGCTGGCCATTACCTGAAGCATTTTGGTATGCGTAAGAAGGAACGTTGTACTGATTTGGAGGAGCAGACTTGTGTGGTTCTTGGGAAGAGATGTTGAAGTGGTAGTAGAACTTAGATGCGACATGTTATGAGTGCATAGTTGAAAAACAGGTCAGTTTCCACGACTTCCTCTGCCACGCCCACGACCTCAAAAGAAGAACCACGACCGGAGTTATATTGAGAGTATGAGCCTTTAATATTGAGAGATTTCTTCATCTATGTAGCAATATTGGCAGAGGGAAGTGACTAGTCAGGGGGCCTATTAAGTTGCTTCAAATGTATTTCTTGACTTTGGAGCTTATATTAAATCCCCTGGAGTGTCACTTGGTCATGCCGAAAGGTAAGATTGACGAAGACAGAGTTGTAATCGTGGTTAAGACCGCCGAGGATGTAGAGGATGAGTTCATCATTATAAATGAGTTGGCCAGCAGTAGAGAGACTTTCGGCGAGGGTCCACATTTTGAGCATGTAATAATGGATAGTGAGGCTTCCTTTTTTGAGAGATTGAAGCTGAAATCCAAGTTAGTGAATGAGGGCCTTCAAACTTGTGGTGAAGAGTAGCTCCAGTGTACTCCATACTTCCTAAGAGGTAATACAATAAATGATGTGACCAAACATAGACCTTGTAATCGAATTCACTAGCCAACTGAGAATCGCTTGGTCTGTGCGGACCCAAATAGTATACTCAACATTAAATTGCCTAGACTCACCAAGGATTGTGCCACCAATAGTGTGATCAACAAACTGAGACGGAGATGGATTAGTGCAGAGAATATATTCGTCAAGATCATGAGCCTAGAGAGCATGAAGGACTTGAGATTTCCAGTAGGGGTAGTTGGTTTTGTCATGTTTTAAGGCCAGTTGGGCAAGATGAGAAGAGGGAAAAGTGCCAGGAACTTGAGTAAGATAGGGGACAAGAGTTACTGCATAAAGTAATGCATATTATTGGTTAGCAATTACAACAATATTCATTTGGGACCACATCCCAAATATTGTGGAAAAGTTGTGGATACCATTAACTGACAACTATTTGGACCAACGACTATTCTCTTGAGAATTCAATCATCTGCATCTTCATTATCCTTATCATCGTTCAGTTGTTACATGCCCATGCTTCATTTCAACACTTATGCAGTATATATATTATGTTTTATAATTATCATAGGGTTTTTGGTATCAAAACTATCTCACTTTTAGTCAAAATTATACTTAAACACGTAATTAAGTATTTTGACAGCATATTAGTCATTTTTATCTATATTTTGGTACGTCATTACTGATTGACTCTTAACTAACCATTAACTACTAATATAGCTCACCTCACATATGACAAAGGCCCTGTTTGGTACAACTTTTAGATAAGTTAAAATGTGCTTTCTGAAAATACTGTGCAATAAAAGCTATTTAATAAAGGAAAAATATCAGTTTGGCCATTTTATTTTCCCTGAATACTCGATCGACCCCACTATTTTGTTAAATGACATTTCTGACCATGCGTTTTGCAAAATGGATCAAAATAGTATTCTGAACCCAATTTCGGTCAAACAATTTTTTAATATGACCAAAATATCCCTAATTTTTAAATTATCTAATTAATTTTGAGTTTTAAATTATATTTAAATAATTAAAAATATTAATTAAAAATTTATATATAAATTTAAACTTTAAATTTTAAATTAAGATAAAACTTGTAACGCCCCAATTTCTTGAGGTGTTAAGTGGTCCATATAATAAATAAATTTGACATACTATTTAAAATAAATCTTAAGTTGTTTGACTAAAACTTCATTTATTAAAGGTAAATCGAATGTAATTGACAACTTTTTTAAGAGAAAAGAAATTCTGGATTCTAATGTTTAACGTTAAACAAAAATAAACATTTTTACTTAAATCGTAAACCGAAGCTGATAAACACTAAGTTAAACATGTAATTAAAAGTAAACAATAAAAAACTCTAGATAGGCCCGACCACGACATCTAAAGCTCTCCAACTCATTGCATTGTAACAACTTCCTTGCCTTTACCTGCATCACAGAGTAATCATGAGCCAAAGCCGAGTAAGAAGAGCTCTGTAGGACACAACCCGTTAGCCTTAACTAGGTAACATAAATTAATAGCAACATAATCAAAACAACAAAATAAATAATCATAGACACATAAACATAACCCAAAAGAATGTAGACTAGAATAAATTGGCTAGTTGTGCAACTAAGCACGAAACAACGTAAGCATGCAATGTTTGTAACGTAGACATGCAATTAATAATGTAAGCATGTCAAGTTGTTATATTATTTATATAATATGACATTTAGATCAAATAAATGTGACAATGCGTGTCACATATTGTAACATATAAAATAAGAGTTACATTTTTTGGATAATAGGAATATTAAAATATGTAACATATTTGGAGTTACAAGTTTGTAACCCCCAAATATTACCCAATAATGTATAGATTTGACGTTACACATTTTTCTTTGAATTTTTCAAAGTCATAAGTGATATGGTTGTTGGAGACATGATTTTAACTCTCATAATGTGTTTGGAGGTTACAAAGTCATGTGGGAAGAGTATAGAGCCATTTGGAAAATAGCACAAAAATAATGTGCTGAAATTGGGCTGTGGTGCCACATGTGTTCCCTGTCGCGACCTGGGGAATAGAGACTCATGGCCATGGTCAGGAATAGCTTTGGCCGCAGCCAGTGAGGTTGACAGCCAAAACCAATTTGCCTTTTCCACTTTAAACGATCCTGACTACTCATGTAACTCCCAAAACTCATTTTTAATTCCATAAACATCCAATTAAAAATTGGTAACAGCCTTGGGGGTTGGTGGAATTTGAAATTCAAAGGGTGTCTCAAAACTCTATAAATAGTAGCCTATTGCTAACTTTTAAGACACACCATTTTCTATCCACTAGAGCACTGGGCTAGAAAATCACCTAAATGTTTGTTTATTCTATAGAACTATTTCCAATATTGATAGAATCCCATAGTGCTTGAGATAGGGGGATATAAGATTTTGGACAAAGGTTGTAAACATTTTCAAGTTTGTGATCCCCAATGCTCTTCACTTTGGCTGTGTGAGTGAGATTATTTGTTAATTGTTCTTGCTCATCCATTTTTCTACTATTGCTTTTCATCTCCTTCTCTTATTTTCTATTTACACATTTGCTTGTATCTCTTGTTTTTAGAGTTATAATTTCCTCTTTATCTTCCCTCTACTACTTATAATTTATTTGTACCTATTGTCTAGAGTTGTATTTTTTTCATTATTCTCTTTATCTACTATTTCTACATTTACATGCATTTTTTGCAATAGAGTTATAACATATTTAATCAATCACTTTGTCTTTTTTATTCTTTTGCTTAGAGTTGTAAGAGTCTTACTTTTTCCATTGAGGCAATATATATATATATATATATCTAACACAAGCAGGCACACCATGCATGAATTTAACATATACATGCAACATATTAATACTTAAAGCATAATTAAAAAAAATTATCGTAAGAGACTTCGTCGATTGTAAACTCAGTGTGCAGACGTCAACTCTTCTTACCCTGATAGCAGTAGCGATCCACACTCACTAACGTGTCCCTTCAAGTATCCTTAGCGAACCCTAGCCACAAGACATATACCAAAACCTTCAATTTCATGTCAAACCAATACCATATTAAGAATACACCTAAGCCCCTCCTAAGGATAACTCATCCTCAAAATATCCTTAAGAAAGTTCTAAAACCATTTTATACATAACCCATAACTTCAGAGACTAAATCATAACCAAAATGACAATAAAGTCCAAATCTCTTTTTCTGGGCAAGTAGTGCGGTCGCACTCATAGAGAGTTCTCGCTTTCTGGGCAAGCAGCGCGATGGGGCTCATCGAAAACTCAAAAATTACATATTGCAATTATAACCTAAATTTTAAACGTAATCGCAAACTTTTGACCTTAAATCACATACCCAAGCAACCTAACATGTTTCTAACACTTGTAACCCAAGTAAAATTTATCCTAGATGTCTAATAAACATCAATTTACCAATTAACACTATTATTTAACTCTTTTCACCACCAAAACCTAAATCTACCATATTTTAAAGAACTTACAGATCAATATCTCAGCTACAAATCCCAAATCCTTGCTTCGTATGATGTTATATTATTTCATATAATATAATGTTATACTAAATAATAAGACAAATGTGATTTGTCACACCTTGTAACATATTATTGAGAGTTAGAAAATTAGACACATGTGTGTGTCCAAATGTAACATATTTTGGAGTTAGAAAACTAGTTACAAATTTGGGACTCCCAAATATTACCCAATAATGTGTACATTGAGAGTTACACATTTTTCTTTGAATTTTATAGAGCCATTAAGTAATATCGTTGTTGAAGACATCTTCTTAACTACCATTAGGTATATGGAGGTTACAAAATCATGTGGGAAGAGATTGTGACATTTTTTTTAATACAAAAAATTGCAAGCTGAAACAGGCTGGTGGCCGTAGCCACAAGTATCCCAGGCCGCGGCCTGGGAGTTAGTACCTAGCGGCTGTGGCCAGACTTGTCCCAAGCCACGGCTAGGGGTGCTGACAGCCAACTCTATTTTTTAATTTTTTTTCCAATTTGATTTCTAACATCCCAAGTAACTCCCAAATCTTCATTTTAATTCCATAAGCATCCAGTTAAGCATTGGTAAATACCATGAGGTTGGTGGAATTTTAAATTGAAAGGGTGTCTCAAAACTCTATAAATAGGAGACTAGTGCTCACTTGTAAGACACACAATTTTCTTTCTACAAAACACTTGGCTAGAAAATACATCAAAGAGGCTTGATAGCTCGAGAGAGTTATTTCCTTGTGAGATCCCTAAGTGCTTAGAAAATAGGAGAAAATAAGCTTTTGGACAAAGGTCTTGAGCCTTGTTCAAGTTGGTGATCCCCACTACTCTACACTTTTGTTGTGTGAGAGTTCTTGTTTTTATTCTTGTTCTTTACATCTTTTGTTTTATTTCATTCTTTCTTTATATTTACATGTACTATTTTGCTTTGAGTTTGTAATATTCTTCTCTTCTATATCTTCTCACTTCCATTTACCTGTATTCATTGGCGATTGAGTTGTAACATTTATTTTAGTCAAAACCTTTTCTATTGTATTATTACTTAGAGTTGTTTTTTGGTTTCCATATTCCATTGCATAATATATTCTCTAACATATGATAACTTCTAGTCCATCAATTCAACCACCAAGGTCCTCCTCCAATTCCTTATGCCTCAAAGTGTTTAGATCAAGATTGAGAGAAATGTATCTTAATCTGCTAACCTAATACTTTCGTAAAAATACGTGACTGACAGTCGTGAAAACCTAACCATGATTTCCCTTTTTTAATATTATTTATGACTATTCATTAATAAATACGTAATTACCCTCTTGTCCTCCATCTAAACTTCCTTATGCATTCAGTTAAGTCCTCTTTAGTAATTTTCCTTGAGATAATAGTTTTAACTGTTACAAATTACACTTTCTAGCATAAAACTTGTATTTCTACCTTGACCTCCATAACTCAACTATTATCACCTTTTGGCCTCTAACACTTGAAGGAATACTTGTGTGATCGAACTGACAGGTTAATAAAATAAAACATACGTAACGGTTAGGTATAACATATCACATATCACTTATCACATAAAAACATGAAATTTATCATAATTTCGTGGACCCAAACCAGATTACTAAAATACCTCTTTTAAAAATAGAAAATATTATAAATCCATATATATTTACTAAAACATTAACATTAATGAAATATAATAAACCTAAACTCAAACTTAAACCCAAAAAAATATTAAAAAACATTGCTTTTTTTTTCTCTTATTCAAACTCAAAATAAATTTTAAACTCAAATCCTAAATTCATCAATTCATATCACATTTCAAACATAAATTTCATAATCAAAATCACATATTAAATTCAAAACCAAAATTTTCATCGTATTTCAGAATTAAAATAACAATCAAACCCAAATTCAGCATTACATCTCAAAATCAAAACAAAACCTCAAATCATCTTTTTTGTTTTTCTTCTTCTTTCTCAAACTTAGCACCAAATATATTCCACAAACAAAAATGAATAGAAATTGGGACCCAGATTTATTACTTGTGCCTCTCCACGTGTTCATATCACCAGACCAAAAGCTACATCAATTGGACTTGTAGCCTTGGCAGCTGCTCTATTCGAACAGTGTCGATCTCCGCCAGATGAAGCTACTCCTCCATCAATCCAATCACCTGCAAGAAAGAAGAAGGTGAAGAAGAACCAGATCTGATAAGGAGGAAGTAGTAGCCTCACGACATGACCCTCACGCAACCTTCGACCCTTGACCCCTCGCGACCAAGCCCAATCCAACCCTCCCTCCAAGAGCCCATCACCCAACACTCCTTCCACCTGTGAACCCATCTCGCAACCCTCTCTCTGCCCTTCTGTTCGTTGCCCATCCAACAGAAGAAGAAACAAAATAAGAAGAATAAGAAGAAGATGGAAGAACAAGATGAAGATTGGAGATTTAGGGTTGGGGTTAGAATAGAAATTTAGGGTTACCAAAAGAAAGAAGGAATTAGGATTAATTTTCAATTTTTTTATGTTTTAGTTTTTAATATATTTTAATTGTTTTATTTATTTTAAAATGGGAAAATACAAGTTTAGCCCCTGTTTTTCTTGAATACTCGATCGGGCACCGTGTTTTGTTAAATGACATTTCAGACCCTCTATTTTACAAAATGGATAAAAATGATACCCTAAGCCTAATTTTTTTCAAATAATTCTTTAATATGACTAAAACGCCCTCAAATTTTAAATGAATATCAATTTTTAAAATAATACAATGCCATATGTCATAATTTCATTAGTCTAACTTATAAATTGTTTTAAAAATTAATATATTTAAGACTAAAATTAATTTTAAATTATAGAAAAATATATTTAAATGAAATAAAAAAACTAATCCAAATAAAAAATCATTTTCTCTCCTCTCTCTTTCTCTCACTCTTCATCCCTTCTTCTCTCATGTATTCATATTCTGAACAAAAATCCAAAAATTTAAATGCAAGAACAATCCAAGAATCAAACTCATGTTTAAATAAACGTTGACCCAGAAATCTCAATCGGTAAACCAAATTTCAAAACAAAAATCCATTATAATTTTTTTACACAATACCTAAATACTAAAATAAAATCCAACCAATATCAATGTAAACAATCCAAACAATTATCAATCCACCAAACCCAAATTTATAAACAAAAATTAGATCTGATACCATAATAACAAAATCTCATATTTGGCATTAACATATGAAAAAAAAATCTAATCAGAAAAACTCCCCATAAAAAATCGAGAAACCTAGAAACTTAAGCATGCATGAAATCTTGAAACCCATAAACCCAGAGCCTTCAAGCCCAAATACAAAGAAAATTGAGCATGCTTAAAACCCAAGAGCCCCAGGCAACCGGAGTCATGGAAGCTACCCCCGTGCTAGGTATTGGTGTCGTCTAAGGTGCGAGGCTAGTTAGAGGTGCCCAGATCAATGAAGCTCCCTCGCACAACACAAATTTTTCAGCGTCCTCTTCAACAATGTAGCCACCTTTGTGGGCCTCCCTCCAAGCTTCCGTGAAGAAAAAGTAGATGAAGAAGAAATTAGAAGAAAAAAAAAACAAAGAATTTTGTTTACTTGATTCAAGTTTCAATTTAATGGTTTGAGTTTTCTAGGTTTTATTTTTTTATAATTTAAAAACTAATTAAAATATTTATTTTTTATTTAAAAATTTTATTTCAATTTTTTATTATTTTTAATTCAATAATATTATATTTTATATTTTTAAAATGAAATAATTTACATAAATGAGGTTATTTTAGTAATATTGAAAAAATATTTGACCAAAATTGAGCTCATGGTACTATTTTGATCCATTTTGCAAAATATAAGGTCTGAAATATCATTTAACAAAACACAGGGGCCGATCGAGTATTCGGGTAAAATACAAGGACCAAACTGATATGCTCCCTCTAAAATTAATTTAATTTATTTTTAAAAAAAATTCACTTTTAATTGATTTATTAAAAACTTGAGGGTATTTGTGTAATATTGAACAAATATTTGACCAAAATTGGGCTTAGGGTACTATTTTGATCCATTTTATAAACACATAGGATCAGAAATATCATTTAACAAAACATAAGGGCCAATAGAATATTCAGGAAAAATACAGGGGTCAAACTGATATTTTCTCTTTTTTAAACAGTCACAAACTAACTTATTGAAGAATTTATTAAGTTACAGCTAAAAGCTAAAGTTGACGCAACCTAACTTTTAAACTTTTTAATTTTTTTTTTAAATAAATATGTTTTTTTTATTTGAATATATACTTATTTATTATATATTAATTTAAATTCAAATATTTAAAATAAATTAATATGATAATAACATAAATAATATTTTAAATTTTAAATATTTTTTATTTTGTCTAAAAGTATTTTATAACTTTATATTTATTAATTATTTTTAAATATATTTTATATCAACAAACCATTTATTATACAATATAGTATTATTTTTGCCTCTCATAGTGTTTTAAAATTATAATTTATCAAGCGCTTGTTAATTTCATGCTTTAGGGAAAAAAACATTAGACATAGAAAGTGAGAGTTTTGCATAATTTAAGTTTTACATTTTGTTATTGTATCATGACTATATTATTATACAATGATTGTTATAATTAGAATCTTAGCTTCATCCACTAGTTATAATATATATATATACACACATTATATGTATATATTATATAATATAATATTTTTGTTGATGATCACATTATATGTCTTATCAAAAACACATTTTAATTTTAACATGTCTAAATAGATATAATATTTATATTGAAATCTCTTTAAAATGTGTAAATTTATTTTAATAAATTAAAATAAAATAAATATGACATTTATTTTGGTTTTTTAATATTTAATAGTACTTTGCTAAAAAGAGTTATATTTAATAGTACTTTAATCATATAGCTTACTAAATACAGTTTTTCTAAATATAAATTTTATAACTTGCAACACATTAAAATTTATAATTTACCAAATACTCAATAATTTTTTTAGAGTTACAGCTCTTTCCCCATGTAGATATACCAAGTTGCTTGGCCCAAATACTAATTGGTTCAATTAATATCAAATTTTAAAATATATATTTGATAAATAATTTCTATAGTAATAACATAAAATATATATTCAAAATTATTTTTAATAAAATATAATTATAAAATCGAAAAAAATATCAACAAAATAAAAGAAAAACTCTTAAAGAAAAAGAAAATTTTAAAAAACACTTTATTAAGTTATAAAAAATTTTAAACTTCCCGCCAATGACCCTTTTTCTTCATCAAGAGTCATAGGTGGAGATCCTGGCGAGAGAGCTCGGTCGATGATCAATCAAAGACCCAGCAAAGCCGAAGCTAGACTTCCTTCTTATTGAAACTGCAGAACTTCACCATTTCCTTAGTGATCATGGTGATTTTTTTTTTATTAGTTGATGAAATACTTATGATATATATTTTTTTTAGATTATGGTTTTGGCTTCGATTTAAGATTCTAATTATATATTGATTTTGACAAAAGCTTTTAAGACCTCATCCCTTTGTGATATTCATTAAGTTTGATTACAATAATCAGGGACCAGGCTATAATGGCCTTTTGGGCAGAGCTGTAACTACAAGGGTGGTTCTATCAACGTTCGACATTTCTAGATTTTGAGTTGTTGAACATGTAAATTCCTTTGTCATTTGAAATCCAAGTTAGACAATGACAATAGTGGCTGGGTGTTTATGGTAATTGTTTGTGGGTGTTCATGGCAAATCCAAATATAACATTTTACCGATGCCTTAAGCCCCATATCATGAGAACATCTTTAATGTCACATCATAATTAATTAATTATTTTAATTTAAAATAAATTGATTAAAATTAAAAAATACATTAAAAAATAACTATTAAAAATACTAAAATGTAAAATATAAAAAAAAGAAATTGACAGAAAAATAGAGAGATGAAAAGAGAGAGTTAAACTCTTGTATGTGTTATTTCAATGGGGCAAGGACCCCTATTTATACAGATAAATAAGTCCCCAAGAAATCAAGTAATTACTTTGAATACAATTAAGAATTATTGCCGATATTTTACTTTTGGTAACCTAGTAATTCTTCATTATTATGGACATCCATATATATAATATTTTATAACACTCTCCTTTGGATGTCCATGAAAACTGCCTCATTAAAAACCTTCTAGAAAAACCCAGTAGGACAAAAACTTAGCCAAGGGGAAAAGAGTGCAATGTATATTTACTCCCCCTCATTTCGACACACTTTAAGATTATTTAATCGACGCATTATGATCTAATGTACCATCTTCTCAAACGTTGATGTTGGTAATGACTTTGTAAATAAGTCTATAAGAATGTCGCTTGATCAAATTCGATAAACATCAAATCACCACTCTTTTGAAGATCATGTGTGAAGAAGAACTGCGGTGAAATGTATTTAGATCTATCTCCTTTAAGGTATTATCATTTTAGTTGAGCAGTGCATGCATTATTATCTTTATAGAGAATTGTTTGTATTTCTATATCGGGTGATAATCCACATGTTCCTCAAATATGTTGTTTCGTTGATCTCAATCACACATTTTTCCCTTGCCTCATGAATTGCAAGTATCTCAACATGATTTAAAGTTGTCTCGTTAAAAACCGTGTCAGGAAAACCCAGTGGGACAAAACCTGAACTAAGGGAAAAAGAGTGCAACACGTATATATCTCCCCTTCATCCATATATCCATGGTAACTTTAGTGATCATATATCTCATATGATCAATTTTCATTGTAATTATAAATCACCATAAATTTTCTGCGATCTCAAATTTACTATAACTCTTCTAGAGCATATGTGTAGAATGGAATATGAATATTTATCTAACATATTAAATCAATCATATATATAATCTTGTTCATTATCATATTATATCAACAATGTTATAATATGCATCATATTTATGGATATTCATTATCTATGACTATGTTCAATCCAAAATTTGAAATTTAAATATGATCACATGAATGAATATCTTTGATAATATCAATTTTCATTTACAATATAGATGGTACTTCGGGACCATATATTTGTTGCATTCTCGTTACATATTCTTTAATTTCTACATCATATGATCATATACACTATGATTCTTTATGCATACAAAGTTCTTTGGGACTTCTCTACTCATAATTTAATCTATAAACAAATAATATATTTAATAATTCACAATCTACAAGATGAAATAAGAAATTTTTCTTCAATACTTTATAAAATAATCAGAAGCTCTTCAAGAGCTTTTTACAACGTATTATTTACAAATTCACATTGCATAGACAATCATACTTGTAATTTCAAATAATTATTCACCTACATATCTTTAATCCAGATAAAAATCTTTATTGTATAATGCGCGTGACTTTGAATTTATATCTCACAAGACATTAAATTCTTCTGCAATATTTCTGGTAAGGCATATTTGAAATTCTCATATTACTATGAGTTCTATATAAATAATTTGTGTTGCAACGTTTATATAACACATATCAATTCTCATAAAATATATATACTCCAAGTTATAATCAAATATTGATTATATTTTCTCATAACAATATGAATATGCCTTTATTTAATCATTCTCTTGTCTATGAAAATTTTGTACAATAATTCATTTGTGTACAAATATACAAAATTCTAATTCGAATTACCTTTTTTTGTACAAATATTTATTTGTATCCCTACGAGTTTTACTTCACTATTTGCGTAAATTTATACTGTCTGGATTGTATCATATAATTTTGGGCAAAATTATATATACATCGATAATTCTCGACCCATTTAATATCAGGATCCTTGCTATCTCATATTAGTTTATTGCATATGCAAACATTTTGTATTGTTGACAATAATTCATAATATGATAATTTCCTCCCATATTGACATAATTTAAAGAGATCTCATTATTTTCAACATACTTGTCAAACATGTATATTATTTATAGCTACCTATATAACCACTTCAACAGCTTTAATTATCATCAACTTTGTTATGTCTGTAACTTCTTTAAGGATTCTCTTCAGGAGCACCATTTTTATTTAATGTTCAAATTATCAATACTTTATAACATTAAGGTGTCTTCATGAGTGCCTCTTACTTACAACGTCTTAAGGACGAACCAAATGAACATCTGTTTTTATAATTTCTACTTTGTTCACATATGCTTCTAGTGTTATTAGACTCATTCTGACTCAATTTAAATAACATTGATTTGCAGCTGGCATACATATATGTATGATTTTATCATTTTGAACTTCTAGTTCTTATTTTGTGCAAGAATCATTTTTCAAAATATTCATCGATCCAACTGCATTTCTCTTCCCCTAATCGAGAGAATACTTTTAAAAAATAGTTTAACATGTAGGGATTTCAAACTCATATACATTATTGGGTTATTGAACTTCTGGTTCAATAAATCACGATTATGAACTTATTTCATTTTAAAGAATGAGTCATATACATATGTATAGTTGAAAATATACAAGCTTATAATTCTAGTAAGTTCATGATCATACGATCTTATCACATCGATAAAAAATTATGCAATAAAAATCCAATAATGATTCAAGAATGCAAAGATAATATAATTAAACACTCAATATCACAATAATATAATTTTTTATCGTACATCTTGGACAAAATAAATAACTATATATCAAAATAATTTACATAGGCAAAATAATTTTTAGAAGATATAAAAATTTCAAATTATAAATAATTAGAAAATTTTTGAGAAATGAATGCACTAACATTCTAATGAGTGACACTTTTATAAATGATATATATGAAGTAAAAAATTTAACAATGAAACTGAACAAGTTAAAATATTTATAAATAGAACATTTGAGAACTAGCTGAAATATATATATTTTTCTTTTTAAAAAATAAAATATTCAAATTTATTTTCACTTCCCATAAAAAAAAAAATATATATACATATTTTCTTGAGCACCATATAAGATTTAAAAAGAATCTTCTAGTTCTTCATCTAAATTTAGGGAAATTTATATATTTTATTGCATATGATTGATTATTCAATTAATGAACTTCGGGTGTATTTCACTAAAATTTTCAACATATACATAACCGCTATAAAAGTTTAATTTTTGTTTATATACTAGAGAATGAAATAATATTAATATCCTTCAAAACATATAATAGCATTGATTCTTTAAGAATCAGATTTCTCAATTTGATTTTTGTAATATATTATGTTCAACAACATTATATTTAACAATTTTCTCTATCAAATGGTGTGCTTGCTTAAAAGCACAATTATTTTTCTAATATAAAAAACTTTATCATTCATTCAAGTTAATACACAATGATAATAATCATGTTTTTTGTAGCCAAATAGGTATAATCATAATATGAATATATCACTTATTTTTCTTTCTCATTTCTTTCCAACAAGTGGTCAAATTTATTAATGAAATAAATCATTTTTTATTCTTATGACTTGATATATTATATAATTAAATGTACAACCGGTACATATTATAAGTCTTTTTTTTGTCACATTCACAATTATATAGAAATTGTACAACTGATACATAAAATATGTTTAATTTTAGCTAGCAATATATTGCGTTAAGGTTTCATCAAGAACCTTTTCAAATAATCTTTGTGACTTTATAACATTTTGAGGAATGTAATTATAAATTACATTTTGATCAATGACAAAGTTTACTATAATACTAATAATTTAGACATTCACTTCTAGGAATGTACAATGAATAATTGACATAAGTAATGAATCATTCACTTTTAGGAATAACATTGAAAAGACCATACTTGCTTCTTGCAAGAAATATTGCATATTGTAGAGTCCAAGAACTTTACTTAGCTAAGATAGATAATAGTATGACAGTATTTATAGCATTATCTTTGTTACTGTGGATTTTTGGTTCAGACCGGAAATTATTTGGACACTCATAGTAGTACTTATAGATTTTCTAAGTTTAACCTATAGTTTAAGAATATTAAGTATAACCTAAGGTTTGATTATATGACTGATATTAAGGATTATATTTATTATACTATAAGGTTTAGATATCAACCAATAGGATTTTAAGCACATGTTGTGAATGGTGATTAAGGATTAAGTATTTTTGAGGATTAAATTTAATAAGGAGTAAAGTTTGAATGTCATAGGGTCAGTCAGCAACTTTGAATACGTTGAGGGCTTAGTCAAGGTTGTTTACCCCATTCAAACTTAGCTAAAATTGTGTAATTTCGTGTTTAAATATTCAGCGTATGCCGATATATCGCAGCTATAGGGGGCGATATATCGCAGCACGTAGATACGGAAAACACGAATCGATGCACGGTCGCCTCGGGAACAGTGGTCCAGGCGATATATCGCCTATAGGGGGCGATATATCGCCTCCACCAGCATGTTTTCAAACTCTTTTGAATTCTTTTCCTTTCAGCCATTCAAACTCCTTCCTAAGTCCAGCATCTTTTGAACGAGTCTTCAGCCTCTGCTGAACGATTATTCAAATGATTTTCACCTAAAAAGCCATTATTTTTATTCAAGTAAAATCAAGATACTTTCATTTCCAAATTCTATAAATAGGACCTAGTACCCAGCCATTATTCACCTTTTACTCTAAGTTCAGAAGCTGCAAGTGCTAGGAGAGTGTGAGAGTTAAACACCTGGGTTGGGGAAATCATAAGCTTAAACATCATAAGCTTATCAAACACTTTGGGAAGTGAGATTCTATAGTATTTCGGTTGTGGTGTAGATTGGTCTTTGAGGTAAACCAAAACTCTAGCTCATTGTTTTATGTTATTTTCTTTCTCATAGCCTTCTACTCAGTTTCCTAAGCTCATTCTTATTTTGGTTAGGAAATCTAAGCTCTTGAGCACATAAGTTTCGGTAAGCAGGTTTTTCAAAGGTTTAGTCTTTCCATCCCTTTCATTTCATCTCTTTTCCTTCTTTAGACTCACTCTTGTTCATTATGGTTTTAGGAGTGTTCCAAAAAGTCCCAACTCAGTCCACATATCCCGGTAACTTTGGTAAGGAAAATAGGATAGAATCTATATGTTTATTGCTTATGTTATCTTATGTGTTATGTTATGAAATATGATACGTTATGAATATGTTATGAATGTGTATGTTTGTAGGCTTGGGCTTATGCCCTATTTGACTAACAAGACCCCAAAAAGATTATGGGCATATGCCTACTTAGCTAGTAGGACCCCACTAATCTCATGGGCATAAGCTTGTTTAGTCTATGGGACCCCAAGTAATAATGGGCATTATAATAAGTGTATGTATTAAGTGTTATGATATGTCTTTACGTTTATTATGAAATTTATGTGTATGACTATGTGTTAGATTTTTTTTTCCTTGCTGGGCATTAGGCTCATTCCTTTTTGTTTTATGTGCAGGAAAATAGCTTTAGAGGCGGTAAGATTCGTGACGCTTAGAGGATGTGTATCGATGGTGAATGGAGTCAAGGAGCCGAGCGTTATTCGATTCGAGGGTGTAGTCTTGTTTTACTTTTTATGGTTTTACATGTATTTTCCGCATTTTCTATGTAACTCTTTTCACTTAAGTTATTTTTGTTTTAAAGACAATGGGTACCCATATCCTACTTATTTTATGAAAGTCACCTTTGTTTCTACAAGTTTCTAATAAATTATGGTATTTTCGCAAAAATGTAAGTTTTATGTATAGTTTCGTTAATAGTCCAAAAAGTCTAGAGTAGTGGGTCATTACACATATATAATAACATGACTAATAATATCAATACTCTTTAAAATAAATTTTCATTTTCTATCATTCTTTTCAGGTAATAATATTTAAATGTACAACAAAGTTGATATACATGTTAACTTCTTTATTGTACAATAAACACACATCCACGTCAATATCAAATGTGGTTACACCTGAATTAGTTTATTCTCTTCATATTTATTTTTCAATCTTGTTTATCATTATTTCATATTTTAATATTTTGATGCAATTTTCTTAAAACTTTTGAGACTTGAAAAATCAGTCACCAACTGCGTCAATCATAATACATTTCAACATTTTTTTTTAATTGTGTTCTTAAATTTCATATAATTGACAAATATGTGAAATATTCACTTCAGGGAATTTCGCTAAAATATCACAACTCTTTAGCAATTATATTTCTTTTTCAATATTGTCAAAGAACACATATAACTTAATAAATAATTATAATGATGAATATCATTTTCAACTTGCATAATCTTCAGAATATATGCAAGATTTTATTAAGGATCTATAATAAATAAAAAAAATTCTTCTCAATATGCCATGGGAGTTTACAATTTCAATGGAAACATAATTATAAAATAAATACTATAGTGAAATCAATATCAAACATGTGAGACAATATTAACACATATATAAATATAACCATATTTATGATAATGAGTTATTAAACCATCTCATACAATCACAATGGTGAAATATCAACTCATATATATACAAGTCTTATCAAAATATAAAATATGATAATGATATAAACATACCTTCGCAACAAAATATTTTTACCTCAATGAAATAAGATGACTAGAGTTTTGATGATGATTTTTGATATCAACAAATGATGGCGGCTAAAGATTGAATCATCAAGTTCTGATTCAAGGAATGATTATGGCTAGAGACCTGTGATAATATTTTGAACCTACAAACAATGGTAGTTAGAGAATCGTACTAATAACGTGTTATAAACTATTAAGAATACTGAAATGTAAAATATAAAGAAAAGAAATTGACAGAGAAATAGAGAGATGAAAAGAGAGCGTTAAACTCTTGTATGTGTTATTTCAATAGGGGAAGGACTCCTATTTATACAGATAAATAAACCCTCAGGAAATCAGGTAATTACTCTGAATACAATCAAGAATTAATGCTGATATTTTACTTTGGGTAACCTAGTGATTCTTCATTATTATGGGCATCCATATATATAATATTTTATAACAAAATTATTAATATTTTTTCTTCTTCCCTTCCCTGATTTATTCTCCCCTTTCCCAATCGATATTTCTTCTTCCCTTCTGCCATCCTTCTTTTTACGTCTGAAGAAGATTATGAAGCCCCAAAATTTAGGCCTCACATTTTGAATGAAGCTTGGCCATGGCAACGATCTCGACACATCTTCACCGATGGCGATCTATGCACATCTTCATCGACAAATACCTTTGCACAACAAAAGATCTAAGCTCCTAGCAGCTTCACAAGTCACCAACCCAGCTACCCTGCTCAGTCTCACACCACACCGACCATCGTACTCCTTATCAACACATTGGAATTTTGTTTTGAATCTAGGTTATTGAAACATGTTTTCTTTCTATTTTTGTGTAGATTTGAGATTTCTTATTGATTTCTACATGCTTTCTCTTCTTGGAATGAAACTACTATTATGATTGGTTAAAATACAAAGATTAAGTGTTGTTACACAAGCTAAGTGTAAAACACTTGAGCATTTCACATACTAAAGATGTGAAATTTGAGTTTCTATTGTAGGCATTTAAAAATTGTGTTTTTAGGTCCAAAGTGATACAATGAGGTATCTAAGAATGTCCAAAAAGTTTGAGAGCATTTGGAGGAGTTTAAGGTCAATTTTGAGAGTATTGACTAGCCAAAGTGGTGTTGCGTCAGCACTCTAGGGGCGTTGCCTTGCCTGAAATCCTAGTGTTTAGGCGATGCCCAGCAGGCGACACATCACTTGGTGTAGACACGTGTTTTAAGCTCCAAATGATGTGCTTTAAGGATCTAATGCTAATGGTTTTAGCTAATGACAGTGTCTATACTATAAAAGGGTTCTCTAACAGTTTTGATAGACTTGATCACTCTCTAAAATATCTCTCTCTAGCCCTCAAGATCACAAGTTTTCTCCAAGAAATTCATAAATAAAGTGCTTGTACTTTGTGAATTTAAAGGCTTGTTCAATCACAATTCTCATTTCCTCATAGAAAGGTCTCAAGCATCCATTAAGGGCTAGGAAATAGAGAATTTGGACAGAGATTGTAATAGTCAGAATCCTGAGATGTGTAGGGGGAAAGACCTGGTAAAAGCTATTCAATCCCACATCACCTGGGGAAGATCAAGTGTGATAATTCTAAGACTATGTAGGTATGGGACTACACAGATGAAGAAGGCTTAAATGGATTGATGGGTACTACCTATGCCAACAAGATGCATCTTCTTTTCAGTAGCCCATCACTTGAGAGCTCCATAGTTAAGTGTGCATGACCTGGAGTACTCTCGTGATGGGTGACATCCTGGGAAGTTTTCCCAAGAAGTGTGCGAGTGGGGACAAAACACACTAAAAAGGCTCGTGTTGGTTTGCAGGACTAGTCGTCATTCCAGGAAGCATCCATAGTGATGTGTGACATTAAAAATGGTATCAGAGCCTTGACCCAGCCGGAAGTGCGGCCGACGTGGACGTCGGACCCCTAAAGGGGGGTGATTGTGATAGTCAGAATCCCGTGATCTGCAGGGGGAAAGACTAGGTAAAAGTTATGCAATCCCACATCACCTGGGAAAGGTCAAGTGTGATAATTCTAAGACTCTGTACGTATGGGACTGCACAGTTGAAGCGGGCATAAATGGATTGATGGGTACTACCTATGCCAACAAGATGCATCTTCTTTTGGGTAGCCTATCACTTGAGAACTCCAAAGTTAAGTGTGCTTGACTTGGAGTAGTATCATGATGGGTGACCTCCTGGGATATTTTCCTAGGAAGCGTGTGAGTGAGGACAAAGCACGCTGAAAAGAGTCATGTTGATTTGCAGGACTAGTCATCATTATAGGAAGCTGTTATAGTGACGTGTGGCATTACAAATGGTACCAAAGCCTTGACCCAACTGGAAGTGTGGCCAATGGGGACGTTGGACCCCTAAGGCGGGGTGATTGTGACATTCAGAATCCCATGATCCGCAGAGGGATAGACCAAGTAAAAGCTATGTAATCCCAAATCGCCTAGGGAAGATCAAGTGTGATGATTCTAAGACTGTGTAGGTATGGGACTACACAGTGGAAGAATGCTTAAATGGATTGGTGGGTACTACCTATGCAAACAAGATGCATCTACTTTTGGGTAGTCCATCACTTGAGAACTCCAAAGTTAAGCGTGCTTGACCTAGAGTAGTCTCATGATGGATGACCTCCTGGAAAGTTTTCCCATGAAGCATGCGAGTGTGGGCAAAGCATGCTGAAATGACTCGTGTTGGTTTGCAGGGCTAGTCGTCATTCCTGGAAGCAGCCATAATGACATGGGGCGTTATAGAGATACTCCTTGTGTATAAGCCTTGGTTGTGTTTTTATTGAAGAAAATTTTCAAGTGGTGTTCTAGCAAGGGTTTGAAGCTCTCAAGAAGATCTAAGAAGTTTGGTCTACAAATTAGGGTTTGAATTTTCTATATTAATCCTTTATTGATCTCTCTTAATGACAATTGTGTGTAGATTCTTACTATTGTGGTAGTGTAATCTTACTTTCTCACAACATTGAAATTTTATACTATCTAAGATACACCATCATGGAAGAATCATCTTTGATTTCGGCCTTGAAATACATGACACAAGATTTCGTTAGATTGGATAGAGTGTATAGAACTAACTTTGTTCGCTAGCAAGAAAAGATTATGCTTTTTCTAACCAATCTCAAAGTGTTCTATGTCTTGGATGCGAATCTAAAGGCTATAGAACTAGCCAAAGAGGATGACACTCAAGAAGCCATTAAAAAAAAGGAAGAAACATGAAGAATATGAACTTATATGTAGGGATCACATTCTCAATGTGTTATTAAACCGGTTGTATGATCTCTATACAAATACTGCTAAGGAGATATGGGAAGCATTGGAAAATAGGTACAAAGTGGAAGAAGAAGGTTCAAAGAATTTTCTCATTACTCAATACATGGAATTTAAATTATTTTAGAGAAGATATCTACCCTAAATATAGTATTGCTCGAGCAATTCCTTGTTGGTGCCATTATAGGCAAGTTGCCTCCTTCTTGGAGAGGCTATAGGAAGAAAATCCTCCACAAGAATGAGGAGATTTTTTTGGAGGAAATTCTCAAACATCTGAGGATTGAGGAGGAATCCCTTTCAAGAGATAACAACGTGGAAGAATATAATGGAGAGACTTATAAGGTCAATGTAGTTTCTAATCCTCCCAACAACAACAAAGGCAAAGGAATTGAAAAGAATTAAGCCAATGGTCACAAACCCTTGGGACCTAAGAAGAATGAAAGTTGATTCAAGAGTTCCAAAGGACCTTGCTCTGTATGAGGCAAGAATGGCCATTTTGCAAGAGATTACAGGTTTAAGAGGAACCGCAATAATGAGGCAAAATTCAACTCAACCGAAGAAGAGTTAGTGGGAACACTAAGTGAGATAATTCACATACATTGACAAGTAAATGGATGGTGGTATGGTACTTATGCTACCATCCTTGTAATGCCCTAGATAGCCAAGACCGTTACACTGTGTGTTTATAAAAGTGCTAGACTCGCTAATCAAGTCATGTAATTGAAAACATGTTACTGAAACTATAATGGAACTAGGGTTAAAAGATTTTGGTCTCAAAAGCCGCATTTCTTATAAATAACATTTTCTGTTTACATAGGATCCCAAAAGTAGTAAGATTAAAACCATTTACAAAGATTCAAGATTTAAATGCTAGCCACTCTAAAGAAAAACAGACTGTTAAGCATTCCTTGTCCTGATCCACTCCTCGGCCATGGCGGCCGAACAGCTGACTATGTACATTCATCCCCGCAGCTCTCCATCTCAGGATTGGTCCAACTTGCCTTTGCCTTTACCTGCACTACGTTGCACCTGGGAGCCAAGGCCCAGCAAGAAAAACACAACAACAGAGCATAATCAATCAACAAACAATCCAATATCTCATATCACAGAAGCATGTTCTCATTAGACCAAACATCCATAATAATCAAGTATTCAGCATACCAAACATATCATTTCATATCAATAATTAATCACAAATGATATCTAGGGTTAGCGCCTTTAGGCTACACTCTCTATTTATCCCACTGACTCCGGCCCACTTAAACTGAGCTCAGTGAATGTTAAGCTGTCCTCAGCTACCATTGGCCAAGCCGCACCCTTTGCACAAATATTGTATACGGCACCCTTAGGCCGTTTATCACATGTCCCATGGAATAATTCCATCTCGACATTATACAGATATCGGGAGCACTTAGTCCCATCACAAACACATAACCAGGTGCAGTTTCCTTACCTTTAAATTCGCTGTCTTCGTTCACTTTGATCCTTGAGCACGATCCCTCTTGAACCCTAGAGTACACCTAGTCACAACCATAGATTAGAATCATCACTAAACCTCAAATCTAATACCTAACCTCGGGACCAATCCCGAGCCCTCGGGAAGCCCCAATTCCACCAAACGAGGTGGTGGAATTGAACCTCGAACCCGTGGGCAAAAACCCTTGAAAATAACTCAAAAACCCCTTTCTGGAAGCAGGGTAGCGCTTTAGTGCTCTAAGGAGGGTGCTACAGCGCTACAAACAGAGCCCAAAATCGTCCCAGGGTATATGGCCTAGAGCTACAGTGCCCAAAGGCTAGCGCTGTAGCGCTAGTCACAGAACAACAAATGTTGTTTTTCCCTCCTTCAACTTTCTCCAAGCACTATAGCGCTACACCCCTAATCTCAAAATTCACCATGGTTGAACCACAAACTCAGAAACTTCAGCAAAACAACCAAGACCTCAGAGTTTAGAGCTAGAATTTCATACCTTCAATGGAGATTCGACCTTAAGTCAGCCTCTACACCTCCTTGGCTTACTCCTCCTCAAATCCTTGGCTTGAATTCCCTAGAATTCCCATCAAATTCAGCTTAGACATCATAGTTCAACACCAAAACTAGAAACTGAAGAAAACCTCAAAGTCTTACCTCAACTGAATGAATTGCTCTGCCAATTTCTCAAGCTAGAACATGGATCCTAGCCTCTAACTCTTGCCCAAACTCCTCCTGAGTTTCTGCTCCAAAAGACCTCAAGAACTGATGGGGGAATGCCGAACTGACCTTCAAAATACCCTGTTTTCCTTTCCCTTTTCTTTCCTTCAGAATTTCCAGCCATTTCTACACTTCCCACTAAGGCATAAAACCTGAGTTATACCTATCCTTCATATGACAAATGACCACAATACCCTCCCTTTTTAATTCTAAATCTTTTAATCCACCTAGGGGCATTTTGGTCATTTCACCCAATTCCCGCTAATTCCTCGAGTGTCTCTAATATTTACCGCTTACTTCCCAATACTTAACCAATCACCAGTTATATTCGTCGATGTCAAAATAGACTCCCATATATTCTCTAAATTCCCTAAAATACCCCCAGACTTGCCCCGAGCCGAGTATAAATCCCCGCCGTGACTTTTTCGCTAACCTGCTCACTAGGATCGTCTCGAATCACAGATCACAAGTATATCCACATAATAATGTGGTATCAACAATTATCACATATATATACAGTTATGCCCTCAACGGGCCAAAATTACAATTATGCCCTTTCTAACCTAATCAGGGCCTACATGCATACTAATACACATAGTCATGCATCTCAGATATTCAAATTGTCATATAGCATACTTTTAATCATTAAATCACATATATTCCAATTATGCCCTCCTGGCACACTAATCAAGGCCCTTAAGCCTTATTAGTAAATTTTGGTCGTTACAACTTTCCCCTCCTAATGAGAATTTCGAAATTTACCTAAATAACTCGGGATATTGATCCCGCATCGCCGTCTCAAGCTCCCAGGTCGCCTCCTCGACCTTACTATTCCTCCACAATACTTTAACAAGAGGACTCATCTTATTCTGTAATACTTTATCTTTTCGATCCAAGTTCTGAATCGGTTGCTCTTCATAAGCCAAATCTATCTGTAACTCCAAATCTTCATACCTCAATACATGGGTCGCATCTAAAACATACTTCCGGAGCATAGAAACATGGAATAAATCATGAACTCCAGACAACGATGGTGGCAAAGCTAATCTGTAAGCCACCAGACCAATCCTTTCCAGGATCTCAAAAGGTCCAATGAATCTAGGGCTTAACTTTCCCTTCGTTCCAAACCTCCTCACCCCTCGTAAAGGTGAGACTCGAAGAAACACGTGGTCCCCAATCTGGAACTCCACATCCCTACGCTTAGGATCAGCGTAGCTTTTCTGTCTGCTTTGAGAGGCGAGCATCCTAGATCGGATCTTTTCTATAGCTTCACTTGTCCTCTGTACCATATCTGGCCCCAAATACATCCTCTCACCCATCTCATCCCAATGAATGGGTGATCTACACTTCCTCCCATACAACATCTCATAGGGAGCCACTCCAATTGTTGATTGGTAACTATTGTTATACGAGTATTCAATCAACGGAAGATACTTACTCCATGAACCCTCAAAATCAATCACACACACTCTGAGCATATCCTCCAAGACCTGAATCATCCTCTCAGACTGTACGTCAGTCTGAGGATGAAAGGCTGTACTGAACTTCAACTGAATCCCCAAAGCCTTCAGCAGACCACCCCAAAACTGGGAAGTGAAGATGGGATCCCGGTTTGACACTATAGACTTAGGAACCCCATGGAGACGTACGATCTCCCTCACGTACAACTCAGCATACTGATCCAAAGTATATGTCGATCTTACTGGAAGAAAATGGGTTGACTTGGTGTATTTTTCCACTATCACCCACACCGAGTCATGAAGCCTCACTGCTCTTGGTAAACCTCCCACAAAATCCATAGTAATGTCCTCTCATTTCCACTCGGGAATACCCAAAGGCTGAAGCAACCCTGCTGGTTGCTGATGTTCAGCTTTAACCTACTGACAGGTTAAACATCTGGCTATGTACTAAACTACATCCTTCTTCATCCCGGGCCACCAATACAACGTTCGTAGATCTTGGTACATCTTCGTGGTACCCGGATGAAGTGAGTACGGTGTCGTATGAGACTCATCCAGTATCTCCCGTCTGATCCTCTCATCAGCTGGAACACAAATCCGTCCCTGATACCGAAGCAAACCAACCTCAGAAATAGAATAGTCCTTAGCTACTCCCACTAAGACATTCTCTCTAACCTCCTGTAACTGAGCGTCTACCAACTGTCCTTCTTTAATCCGCTCTAGCAAGGTCGACTGCAGAGTAATATTGGCCAACTGGCCTACCACCAACTCTATCCCCGCTCTAACCATCTCATCAGCTAACTCCCTTGAGATATGAATGGCACTATATAACTGACCTGGGCCTCTCTGGCACAATGCATCTGCCACCACATTGGATTTCCCCGGATGGTAAAGAATATCACAATCACAGTCCTTCACTAACTTTAGCCAACGCCTTTGTCTCATGTTCAGGTCCTTTTGTGTAAAGAAATACTTCAAACTCTTATGGTTAGTGTATACCTCTCACTTCTCCCCATACGGATAATGTCGCCAAATCTTTAGTGTGAATACCACTGCTGCTAACTCCAAATCATGGGTAGGATACCGTTGCTCATACTCCTTCAGTTGTCGTGATGCATAAGCTATAACCTTCTCATTTTGCATCAACACACAGCCTAAACCCAACCTCGATGCATCGCAGTAAACAACAAACTTCCCTTCCCCCGAAGGAAGACTCAACATAGGCGCTGTAATAATTCTTCGCTTCAGCTCTTGAAAACCTTCTTCACACTTGTCTGACCAGATAAACTTCAAATTCTTCCGTGTCAATTCTGTCATCGGTGCCGCTATCTTCGAGAAGCCCTCTACAAACCTTCTGTAATAACCCGCTAGACCAAGAAAACTCCGCACCACCGAGGCGTTCCTTGGCCTCAGCCAATCCCTAACTGCCTCTACCTTAGATAGATCCACCTTAATCCCATCTGCACCCACAATATGTCCAAGGAATGTCACTTCTGGTAACCAAAATTCACATTTCTTAAACTTGGCATACAACTGATGCTCCCTCAACCTCTGACCTGTCGAAGATGAAGCTCGTGCTCTGCCTCTAAACTGAAATACACTAAGATGCCGTCGATGAAGACAATAACGAATTGACCCAGGAAGTCCTTGAACACTATATTCATCAAGTCCATGAAGGCTACTGGGCATTGGTCAAACCAAATGACATGACCAGAAACTCATAGTGCCCGTACCTCGTTCGGAAGGTCGTCTTCGGTATGTCCTCAACCTTGATCCTAAGCTGGTGATAACCAGATCGAAGATCAATCTTTGAGAACAGTGTCTTACCCTGCAGCTGACTGAACAAGTCATCAGTCCTTGGTAGGGGATACTTATTCTTGATAGTCAACTTGTTCAATTCCCAGTAGTCTATGCACATTCTCAAAGTTCCATCCTTCTTCTTCACGAATAAAACTGGAGCACCCCATGGCGAGTAACTAGGCCTGATAAACCCCAAATCCAGAAGCTCCTGCAACTGTATCTTCAATTCTTTAAGTTCCGCCGGTGCCATCCTATATGGTGCCCTCAACACTGGCTCTATCCTTGGCGCCAACTCAATGACAAACTGGATCTCTCTATGTGGTGGCAATCCAGGCAAATCGTCAGGAAACACATCCAAGAACTCGCGAACCAATCTAGTTTTCTCTGCTCCTACTGGTGAAACACTGGTTGTATCCACCACACGCCAGAAAGCCTATGCATCCACCCTGTAACAAGTCTCTAGCTCTCAATGCCGATATTCTAGGTACGCATGGTCCATGAACCGCTCCCAAAAAAACAAAGGATCCTCGCCCTCTGGCTCAAAAGTCACCATCTTCCTCCTACAGTCAATGGTAGCTCCATATCTAACCAGCCAATCCATACCTAGAATCATATCAAAGTCCTCCATACTCAACTCAATCAAGTCTACTGTTAACTCCCTACCATCAACTATCACTGGCAGTGCTCTAATCCACCTCCTAGACACTACCAGTTCCCCTGTAGGCAAAATAGTCCCAAACCCTGAAGTACAATACTCACTAGGTCTACATAGTCTATCAATAACCTTACTAGAAACAAATGAGTGTGTAGCACCAGAGTCAATCAATAGAGTAAAAAGGAGTGCCAGCACTAGAAAGCTGACCTGTCACTACCGAGGGACTAGCCTCGGCCTCTACCTGCGTCAGGGTGAACACTCTAGCTGAAGTCAAGCTGTCCACCTTCCCTGCATCTCCCTTCTTCATTGTCGGGCAATCTTTCTTGAGGTGTCCCACCACCCCGCACACATAACATGCCTTAGCCCGACATTCGCCTGGATGGCATCTTCTACACCTCGTGCACTCAAGATAAGTCCTCCATGTATCACCGCCTCCTTGACGGCCACCCTGGGTACCCCGACCACTCCTATCAAGACCATGAGCGATTGAAGCATCAGGGGTCTTCCTCTTTAAATCACTGGGGCCTCCACCCTTACCAGAACCAGCATATGGAGGCACCACCCTGCGGCCCTCCCATCTCACTGCACTTTCTCTCCAAATCTTATTCTCCGCTTCCTCATCGGTAAGAGCCTTCTCTACAGCCTGGGCATAGGTTGTCCCTCCAAGAACTGTTGTAATCCTCACATCCCGGGCTATCATAGCATTAAGCCCTCGAATAAACCTGTCCTACCTAGCTGCATCAGTAGGCACAAGATCTGGTGCGAATTTCGCAAGTCTGTCAAACTTCAGGGCATACTCTATAACTGTCATACTATGTTGAACTAGCCCCACGAACTCATTTACTTTTTCTGCCCTGATGGCAACATTATAGTACTTCTGACTGAATAGGTCCTTGAATCCTTCCCAAGTCAAAGTAGTAACATCCCTGGTCAGTGATGCCACCTCCCACCAGATTTGGGCATCCTCTCTCAGCATATACGTGGCACAAACCATTCGGTCATGTCCCTCTACCCTCTACCCTCATAAAATCAAGAATGGTAGTAATCATGGTCATCCACTGTTCAGCCTTCAGTGGATCAGGTCCTCCCTCAAAGATCAGGGGATGTTGCTTTCTGAACCGCTCATAAACAGTTCCCACTTGTTCCCACCCTCAATAGGCTGTACAACAGGTACCACTGCAGGTGGCACAATGGGAGAAACACTCCCAGATGGAGCCTATTGCTGCAGAATTCGAATTTGTTCATCTTAGCTCTGTAGCCGAGCCTGCATGTCCACCACAAGCTGCTGCCAGTTCTTAGGGACTGGCGGAGGGGTCTGGCCCTGATCATCATCTCTAGTCCCAGACCTGCCGGCTAGTCGTGTAGATTTTCTTGGACGCATAATTATCCAAGTCAATCTGCAAACAACGACTCGACAATCAGACTATGATGAAAGGGTAACAATTCTTTCGTGATCCATCATTAAAACTCCAATAATTCACAAGCAATCAGAGTATAATAATTTATCCAAATATTCATCCATATATTCATTCACATGCATAGTAGTGCTGATAAGCACGCCTCAATATCATCGTGCAATAGTCAAGGGCCAAGCTCTATCAGTATCTCATGCTCTCTATTAATCAAACATATATCAACAGTCATATCTCATCAAATCATTTAAGCACATAATCATGTGTACACAATTACCAAACCCTGAGTCAAGCTTGTCTTTCGCGGCGAATGTACATGTCCAGCTAGTCTACATGAACCCATAAGCCTAGAACGCTCTAATACCAAGTTGTAACGCCCTGGATAGCCAAGACCGTTACACTGTGTGTTTATAAAAGTGCTAGACTCGCTAAACAAGTCATGTAATTGAAAACGTGTTACTGAAACTATAATGGAACTAGGGTTAAAAGATTTTGGTCTCAAAAGCCGCATTTCTTATAAATAACATTTTCTGTTTACAGGGGATCCCAAAAGTAATAAGATTAAAACCATTTACAAAGATTCAAGATTTAAATGCTAGCCACTCTAAGGCAAAACAGACTGTTACGCATTCCTTGTCCTAATCCACTCCTCGGCCATGGCGGCCGAACAGCTGACTATGTACATTCATCCCCGCAGCTCTCCATCTCAGGATTGGTCCAACTTGCCTTTGCCTTTACCTGCACTATGTTGCACCCGTGAGCCAAGGCCCAGCAAGAAAAACACAACAACAGAGCATAATCAATCAACAAACAATCCAATATCTCATATCACATAAGCATGTTTTCATTAGACCAAACATCCATAACAATCATGTATTCATCATACCAAGCATATCATTTCATATCAATAATTAATCAAAAATGATAACTAGGATTAGCACCCTTAGGCCACACCCTCTGTTTATCCCACTGACTCCGGCCCGCTTAAACTGAGCTCAGTGAATGTTAAGCTGTCCTCGGCTACCAGTGGCCAAGCCGTGCCCTTTGCACAAATATTGTATACAACAGCCTTAGGCCGTTTATCACATGTCCCATGGCATAATACCATCTTGACATTATACAGATATCGGGAGCACTTAGTCCCATCACAAACACATAACCAGGCGCAGTTTTCTTACTTTTAAATTCGCTAGCTTCGTTCACTTTGACCCTTGAGCACGATCCCTCTTGTACCCTAGCGTACACTTAGTCACAGCCATAGATCAGAATCATCACCAAACCTCAAATCCAAAACCTAACCTTGGGACCAATCCCGAGCCCTCGGGAAGCCCCAATTCCACCAAATGGGGTGGTGGAATCGAACCTCGAACCCCTGGGCAAAAATCCTTTCTGGAAGTAGGGTAGCGCTACAACGCTCTAAGGAGGGCGCTACAGCACTACAAACAGAGCCCAAAATCATCCCAGGGTATATGGCCTAGCGCTACAACGCCCAAAGGCTAGCGCTGTAGCGCTAGTCACAGAACAACAAATGTTGTTTTTCCCTCCTTCGACTTTCCCCGAGCCAAACCTTACCAAAACTTCTCCAAACTTCCATCAAACCTAGAATCAAGCTTACTAACATGTCTTACTCACCTCAAGCATCCCAACCATACATAACTTAAACACATGCACCCCTAGTCTCAAAATTCACCATGGTTGAACCTCATACTCAGAAACTTAAGCAAAACAACCAAAACCTCAGAATTTAGAGCTAGAATTTCATACCTTCAATGGAGATTCGACCTTAAGTCAGCCTCTACACCTCCTTGGCTTACTCCTCCTCAAATCCTTGGCTTGAATTCCCTAGAATTCCCATCAAATTCAGCTTAGACATCATAGTTCAACACCAAAACTAGAAACTGAAGAAAACCTCAAAGTCTTACCTCAACTGAATGAATTTCTCTGCCAATTCCTCAAGCTAGAACATGGATCCTAGCCTCTAGTTCTTGCCCAAACTCCTCCTGAGTTTCTGCTCCAAAAGACCTCAAGAACTGATGGGGGAATGCCGAACCAATCTTCAAAATACCCTGTTTTCCTTTCCCTTTTCTTTCCCTCCTTTTTCTTTCTTTCCTTCAGAATTTCCAGCCATTTCTACACTTCCCACTAAGGCATAAAACCTGAGTTATACCTATCCTTCATATGACAAATGACCACAATACCCTCCCTTTTTAATTCTAAATCTTTTAATCCACCTAGGGGCATTTTGGTCATTTCACCCAATTCCCGCTAATTCCTCGAGTGTCTCTAATATTTACCGCTTACTTCCCGATACTTAACCAATCACCAGTTATATTCGTCGATGTCAAAATAGACTCCCATATATTCTCTAAATTCCCAAAAATACCCCCAGGCTTGCCCCGAGCCGAGTATAAATCCCCGTCGTGACTTTTTCGCTAACCTGCTCACTAGGATCGTCTCGAATCACAGATCACAAGTACATCCACATAATAATGTGGTATCAACAATTATCACATATATATACAGCTATGCCCTCAACGGGCCAAAATTACAATTATGCCCTTTCTAACCTAATCAAGGCCTACATTGTAACGACCCACTACTCTAGACTATTTGGACCATTAACGAAACTATACATAAAACGTACATTTTTACGAAAATACCATAATTTATTGAATAACTTGCAAAATAAGAGTTATTTACAAATAAACAGAATACTAAGAAGGACTATGGGATCCCATTGTTTTTAAAAACAAAAGATGATTTAAAATAAAAGACATTACATAATTGGTGCGGAAAATACACATAAAATCATAAAAACATAAAATGAGACTACATCCTCGAATCGAATAACGCTCGGCCCCTTGACTTCATTCACCATCGATACACATCCTCCAAGCGTCACGAATCTTACCGCCTCTAAAGCTTATTTTCCTGCACATAAAACAGAAAGGAATGAGCCTAATGCCCAGCAAGGAAAATCTAACACATAGTCATACACATAATTTCATAAGAAACATAAACACTTAACATAATACATATAACATACACTTATTATAATGGCCATTATTACTTGGGGTCCCATAGACTAAACAAGCATATGCCCATGGGATTAGTGGGGTCCTACTAGCTAAGTAGGTCATATGCCCATAACCCATTTGGGGTCTTGTTAGTCATATGGGTCATATGCCCAAGCCTACAAACATATATACATATCATAACACATTTAATAACATAAAACATATAGATAACATAAGCACATAACATATTGATTCTAGCCTATTTTCCTTACCAAAGTTACCGGGATATAATGGACTGAGTTGGGACTTTTTGGAACACTCCTAAAACCATAATGAACAAGAGTGAGTTGAAAGAAGAAAAAGAAATGAAAAGGATGGAAAGACTAAACCATAAAAAACATACTTACCGACTTATATGCTTAAGAACTTGGATTCCCTAACCAAAATAAGAATGAGGTTAGGGGACTGAGTAGAAGGTTTTGAGAAAGGAAATAACATGAAATAAATGAAGTAAAGTTTCGGGTTTACCTCAAAGATTTGCAAGATCAATCTAACCACCACCGAAATACTATAGAACTCCCTTCCCAAAGTGTTTGATAAGCTTATGATGTTTAATCTTATAGTTTTTCCCCAAACCAGGTGTTTACACTCTCACACTCACTTAACACTAGCAGCTTCTGAACTTAGAGCAAATGGTGAATAATGGCTGGGTACTAGGTCATATTTATAGAGTTTGGGAATGAAAATATCTTGATTTTACTTGAATAAAAATAATGGCTTTTTAGGTGAAAATCATTTGATTAATCGTTCAGCAGAGGCTGAAGACTCGTTCAAAAGATGCTGGACTGTTGAAGGAGTTTGAATGGCTGAAAGGAAATGAATTCAAAAGAGTTTGAATTCATGCTGAAGGAGGCGATATATCGCCCCCTGTAGGCGATATATCGCCTGGGCCAGTATGCCCGAGGCGACCGTGCATCGTCTCGTGTTTTCCGTATCTACGTGCTGCGATATATCGCCCCCTATAGTTGCGATATATCGGCACACGCTGAATATTTAAACATGAAATTACACATTTTTAGCTAAGTTTGAATGGAGTAAACAGCCTTGACTAAGCCTTCAACGTATTCAAAGCTGCTGACTGACCCTATATCATTAAAACTTTACCCTTATTTAATTTAATCCTCAAAAATCTTTAATCCTTAATCACCATTCATAACATGTGCTTAAAATCCTATTGGTTGATGTCTAAACCTTATAATATAATAAATATAATCCTTAATATCAGTCACATTAATCAAACCTTAGGTTATACTTAATATTCTTAAACTATAGATTAAACTTAGAAAATCTATAAGTACTACTATGAGTGTCCAAATAATTCCCGGTCTGAACCAAAAATCCATGGTAACAAAGATAACACTAAACATACTATAATACTACTAAACATTTAGCTAAGTAAAGTTCTTGGACTCTACATACATGCATACTAATACACATAGTCATGCATCTCAGATATTCAAATAGTCATATAGCATACTTTTAATCATTAAATCACATATATTCCAATTTTTCCCTCCCGACACACTAATCAAGGCCCTTAAGCCTTATTAGTAAATTTGGGTCGTCACAATCCTTATTACTTATGAGATAACTTTATTCAAGACCATTGAAACATCAAAGGCAGGGCATGAAATCCAAATGGGCATTGAGAAAAGGTCCAAGGTTGAAGGAAATGGAATAATTGATCTATTGTTCACATCCGGCAAGAAGGTTCCACTCACCAATGTTTTGTATGTACCGAAAATAAGTAAAAACCTTGTGAGTGGCAATTTGATTGGTAAACTGGGAATCATGGTTATGATAGATTCTGGCAAGCTTACTTTGTCCAAGGGGAATGTATTTGTGGGGAAGGGATATGCATGTGATTGCATGTTCAAAATTTGTACCTCTATTGATAATTTGAAAAATAAAGCTTCTAGCTCAGCTTGTTATATGCTTGACTCAAATTGTATTACTTTGTGGCATGTTAAACCTGCACATATAGGATTTAGCACAATTAAAAGAGAAATTAAATGTGGATTGATTAATTTTGATGATGTTAAGCATGATAAGTGTGAACTATATGTTAAATCTAAAATGTTAAAGAAATATTTTCCTAGTATTGATAGAAATTCTAAATTGTTAGATTCCATACATAGTGATTTATGTGAACTAAATAGAATGTTGACTAGAAGAAGAAGTAGATATTTTATTACTTTCATAGATGATTGCTCTAGTTTCACATATGTATACTTGCTCAAGAATAAAGATGAAGCATTTAATGTGTTTAAAGCTTATAAAATAGAAGTTGAAAATCAATTAGAAATTAATAAAAGTGCTTCAAAGTTGTAGGGTGGTGAATATTTTTCAAATGAAATCAATTTGTTTTGTGAAGAGAATGGAATAATACATGAATGTGTCACCCCATATGCTCCACAACAAAATGGTATAGTGAAAACGAAAAAGTAGAACATTTCTTGAGATGATTAATGCTATGCTGTTACATTCAAAATTGAGTTTTAATTTATGGGGTGATGTGTTCCAATCCACATGTCATATTTTGAATCACATTCCCATCAAGAAAGACAATATATCTCCATGTGAGTTATGGAAAGGAAAGAAACAAGTGTCGGGGTGTCTTGCTGATTGCAAGAACATGGATTTTAAAAGGACCAAGTTGGGCCCAAAGGCTATAAGATGTGCATTTGTGGGCTATGCCTCGAATAGCAAAGCTTATAGAGTATTAGACTTGGATTCTAATGTGATAATTGAATTAAGAAATGTTGAGTTCTATGAGAACATGTCATGTGATGACAACAAACTAAAAGAACCTATTCAAATTGGTGAGCCTCAGGAGGAGACTTCTAAAATGGTTGGTGAGCAACCTCTATTGTCTAGAAAAAGCCAAAGATGCAAAGACTTGGGATCAAATGATAAGTGTTCTCAAATAGAGACACTATACCTTAAAGACAGAAATAAGGGAAGTTACTTGGCAATATCCAATAGCACTTCAATTTGAAGATGATCCCAAAACATTCAACGTTATGTCCTCAAGGGACTCTGCTTTTTTGGAAGGAGTCAATAAATGATGAAATGAATTCATTTATGTTTAACCACACCTAGGAATTGGTTGACCTTCTAAAAGGGTATAAACCAATTGGGTGCAAATGGGTATTTAGAAAAAAATACCATACTGATGGCACCATACAAACATTTAAAGGCTAGATTAGTAGCCAAGGGATTCAAACAAAAGAAGGGAATATATTTATTTGACACATATGCACCGGTAGCAAGAACCACTTCTATTAGATTGTTATTTGCCTTATCATTTATATATAACCTTTATGTTAACAAAATGGGTGTCAAAATGACATTCTTAAATGGATATCTCGAGGAGGGGGTTTATATGGAACAACCGGGGGGTTTTGTTCTTTAAATAAATGAGTCTGTAGACTTGTCAAATCATTATAAGGTTTAAAACAAGCTCCAAAACAATGACATGAGAACTTTCATAAAGTCATTGTTTCAAATGGATTTAGACACAACAATGCAGAAAATGCTTACACTCTAAGACTTGTGCTGACTATGTCATATTAGTATGTCTTTATGTTGATGATATGTCAATTTTGATTAAGGACATGAAAGGAATAATAAAAATAGGGAGTTTATTATCACCTAACTTCAAGATGAAGGACCCTGCTGAGGTCTATACCATTCTAGGTATCAAAGTTAGAATAAATAGTGAGGGTTTTGTATTGAGTCAAACCCATTATGTCCAGAAAATGCTTGACAAATTTATCCATCTCAAAATAAAAAAGGCAAATACACCATTCAATTTATACATGAAATTTTAAAAGAATGAAGGAAGAGCGGTAGCTCAATTGGAATATGCAAGTGCAATAGGGAGCCTAATGTACACTGATCATTGCATATGCAGTTAGTAAACATAGTAGGTTGACTAGTAATCCAAGTATTAAGCATTGTAGGGTTATTAAAAGGATTCTTGGATACCTTAAGAGTACCGAAGAATAAAATCTTCATTATTCAAATTTTCCTAGTGTACTTGAAGGTTATTCCGATGCTAGTTGGATATCGGGAGTAAGAGATAATCCTTCCACCACCAGTTATGCATTTACTCTTGGAAGAAATGCTATCTCTTGGGGTTACTAGAAACAAACTTGTATATCACACTCAACCATGGAAGTTGATTTTATAGCTCTAGTGGCAACCGGCAAAGAGGCCGAGTGGCTTAGGGATCTCATGTTGGATATCCCTTTTACTGCGGATATGGAATCAACGATCTCGATACATTTTGATAGTCAAGCTACTCATGCTAGAGCATATAATAATGTGTACAATGAGAAGTTTAAGCCATGAATATGTGAGATAATTGATTCAAAATGGAATCATGTCAATCTCATATGTTAAGACAAGTGAGAACTTAGCGAATCCATTTACAAAACCTTTTGTGAAAAGGTTAGTAAGTTCCACTTTAAAAGGGATGGGACTGAGACTCCTAGAATAAGAGATTCACCAATGATAGTAAACCAACTCCAACCATGTTAATATCAATGAAAAAAGTTCAATGGGTAAGAACAAGTCCTTGATAATTGAATCGTTACAACACTAGAACTTTTGTGAGTTCCATCTAAGATGGTCAGTGTTGGTTGCTACCGAGTGGGGGTTAAGCCTAGGGCTTTTAATGAAGTTCAGTTGAGTGCAACAGGCATGTATAAAGGTAGCAAAGATGATGTAAGAACTTCACCTATGTGAACATAGAGGTGGTGCCGCCTCTCATGGGAGTTGGAGTTTCACCCCAAAAAGTTAATGAAAGGATGTGCACATGGCCATATAATGCTAAGCGAGAAAAGTGGGAAAAAGAATGACCCAGTGGAGGTGTGTTAGGTATCACTAGTTTTATCATAAGGAATATTTGCTTCAAGATTTTAAGCAACCAATGATTTCGATAAGACTTTGCGGTATTTTCACTAAGGTAAAGTTCAAGTCGAAAGACACTTTATTTTAGACACTGATATTTTTTCGAGCTAGAGGTAGAAGTTTGTATTTAACCAAATGGGGGAATGTTATGAATGGTTAAAATATAAATATCAAGTGTAAAACACTTGATGATTTCACATAGTGAAAATGTGAAATTTGAGTTTCTATCGTATGCATTTAAAATCTTTTTTTTGTCCAAAGTGATACAATGAGGTATCTAAGGATGCCCAAAAATGTTTGGGAGCATTTGGATGTAATTATGGTAAAATATGTGAGTTTTGACTAGCAAAAGTTGTAGCGTCCCAAAATTCCTACTATGGTTTAATGATTTGATTAGCATGTCGGGAGGGCACATGAGGTAATTATATGAGTTATATTATTATAGGATTTTTAATGCATGATTGTATGTATTAAATGTGTTTAAAGACCTACTACTTTGTTAAAATGGACATTTTCATAATTTGGACTCGTTGAGGGTATATTTGTGATTTCTTGTGCTATCTACTTTAGACCACATTATTTTATGGATATATTTGCAATATTCGGCATGAGTGGATCCTTTCGAGCATTTTAGCGGAAAGGTCACAAAGGGGACAAATGCCCGGCTCGAGTCAAGCCAAAGGGTATTTTGGGAATTTTGATGGTTTGGGATTTATGGGTAATGAAATAATTGTTGTAACGCCCTACTACTCAGGGACTATTACACTGTGTATTTTAAATAGTGCTAAACTCGCTAAACAAGTCCTTTGGCCATAACCGTGTAACTAAACGTGATTAACGATTTTTGGTTAAAAATTTTGGTCAAAGATACAACTGTTTCACTAAAATGTTTGCTTCATACATGGGATCCCAAAATACATTTAAAAAGGTTAATTAAAATGGAAAAAAAGTTACAACCAGCTGACCTACGCGGAAAAATAGGATTTGAACCTAGTTCCTCTTTAAAACTTCGATCCTGGTGGTCGAGCAGCCACATATGTACACATCGTCACCTAAGCTCTCCAACTTATGGATGGTCCATCTTTCTTTTCACCTTACGTGCAACACAAAGCAATCATAGTGAAGGCTCTGCAAGAAAACTTAAACATGCTCATAAGCAGTTAACAACATGTTACCAAATCATAATAAGCATGCCTAGCAGTTATAACCCTACTCGTGCATGCATATCATTCATATAAATGACTACAGCATCATAAGGGGCCATTAGCCTAAGATAAATGATCAATGAAGCATACCGGAGTCCAATGCCCAAATTACATGATTAATGAATCATACTGGGACTCATCACCCTAATTCATGACTAATAAGTCATACTGGGGCCCAACATCCTAGGATATGGGACTAAAAAGTCACCCCAGGACCTTTCTATTGGAAATGTGCCTTGAAAGCATATGTAGTAGACATTGTTTTAATGAAATAAATAAATAAATTGAATTTGTTATGCATATATTTTATGGACTATATTATTCTGTGATAATATTATGTAAATATCAGGAAAATTCCTAAGTTCATATATGTGATCTCAAACACGTATTGGTACAGGAGGATTGTGTTTGAGATAAATGAATTTGAATAGTTCGCAGTAAAATAAAGTTATGGAATCTTTAGATTAATTACTGCAAGTACGATCCACTAGTATTATGAATACATGTGATCTAGATCCGGATCACTAGTGTGGTAAGACACTTTAGTGGAGGTCCTTTATATATTAGAGAATATATAGAACTAGACCAGATATGTTTAATTAAATATATCAACTGATGATCATATACAAATAGATCTTAATCCTAAAGTTACTATGAACTCTTGTTTATGTTATATGAGTTCTTTGATTCACTTGTTAGGGTCTGTCAGAATGATCAGGCTAGAAACTTTTGTTTTGGGAACTCAATAATGTAGATGGCTGGGGACATAGTATACAGATATGGAATTTATGCCTTCTCGCAAGAGATTGAATGATGGTTCTTGTAAAGAACGCCCTAGACTAATACTTACAAAACATTCGTACAACATAGCTTATAAAAGAATACCGTCCATTACTAAAGTCTCAGGGGACTTATTTAAAATCATGCAAGTTGGCGCCATAAGTTTAAAATAAAACATAGGTTTTTATGCAAAGTTTAAGAAAAAAAAACCAAGTAATTTAAATAACAGAGTCCCACTGATAATTTTAGGAAAAAGTCTCTTAAAAACAAAACATAATAAAAATGGCGTTCCGCGTTGATCGTTTTATCGTCCATAGGATTGCCCCACGCCATACACCCCATGATGAAGAACTCCCCACGTCACCACGCGTGCCATAGAGAAAACCTATTTGCTACCTGGAAGGAAAGTAAGGGGGTGAGCTAAAAGCCCAGTAAGGAAGTACAAGCAAGTAAGCAAGTAAGAAAAACAACAAACAACCAAACACTAACATTCATCTAAAACATCATGGTCTATCATAACATAATCGTAACATTTCATCTTATCGTAACATAAATGTGACATATCAACATATCATAGCATAAATGTGACATATCAACATATCATAACATAAATGTGACATATCATCATATCATAACATAAGTATATCAACATATCATAACATAAATGTGACATATCATCATATCACAACATACAGCATACATGATGAGCATGGAACGCTAGTTGTCCATGTCACCCTATGAGGTAAACAGGAGATCACTGGTCCTTGAATAACCTCGGCGCGTCCGCCCTAGGAGTCACGTCTCAATGTCCTTAGTAACTCGGTCGATGTATCTGACATCGAAATCTGTTTGATGTATCTAACATCGTATTCTGTCTGATGTATCTAACATCCATACACATTTCACATTCAATCATATCATCACATTAAGGCATTCATAATTGCATAACAGTTCATTCATATAACAGCCTTACCATTCATAGCATAGAAACATAAAATCTATCTAACTTCCTTACCTCAGGTTCAAGCTAAGAATTTCACAATCTTTCAACGAGCCTATATCATAATCAAAATAACATTTCTTAGGTTCATAAAATTACTATTTTGCCCTTCCATACAACTCATGTGTGCATGGGCCATGCACTCATGATAACAATTACACTAAAACATGCAATTATTGCCAAAAAGAATAATGCTCGTTCTACCCATTTTGCTAACATGTTTGCTTTATAAAAATTACATAGTTGAATAATATTCATGATTTTGGACGTAAAAGTTGATTTGCATGTAACATGCATACGTGGGAACGTTGCGTAATAAAGACGTTTTCAAAAACGATAACTCTACATTTCTTGCTTCTATTGTTTGAAAATCAATGGCCATATTACATGCTTTCTTTAAAATTTCTAAGTTGATTAAATTTCTCAAAACTTTATTTTATTTTAGCTCAAAATAAAATATGTGACATTTTCATTAAATAAATATTAATTTACCAAGAATTAACCAACAAGCATGGGTTTAATTAAAATACCTATTTTAACATGTTTCTTTAGAAAAATATATTTTATTATTGTGTTACAAAAATGATGTGAAAGATATATTTTAAGTGTGGAAAAATTATATTTTGATTTAATTTATTTAAGACTTAGTTTTTAAGTAGTAAAAACCCATATGTGACAATTTAATAACAATTGTTAACTTTTAAAACAAACTTTCAGCCACTATTTATTTTATTCGAAAATCACAAATAAATAGAGTTTAAATATTTTTCTCAATCAAAATAAAGAAAAAATCATTATTTATCAAAATATGCATTCATACCATTAAAATATCATTTTTCAATATTACCATAACTTAGGAAAAATAATTTATTCCAAAAATTAATCAAATTCATTTTTAGTGAAACTTTCTTCACATTTTATTACAAAATTCCAGCAACCATTTTTTTATCATTAAAATCACCATATTCAATTTTATAAACTCATTTTTTCTCAATATTCAATAAAAATTCTGTAGGAAATTAATTGGGTAAAATATCATAACATGAAACTTAAAATCCTCTTTTAATTTCATAAAAATTTACACATACATTAAGAACATTGTTTATGCATGAAATCTCATCTTTTTATCAACTTTTACCCAATTATTTTGAAAAAAAACAGCAAGCTTAATTCTTTGTAAAACCCAACTTTTGTCTCAAAAATTTACATAAAATCATTCATGCCTAAGATCTCATTATGCTCTTATAATATGCATGATTCCACTAACATAATCACATGAATCCTTTTAAAATCATTTGTTGCAATTCCATGAAAGCCAACAAAACCTTTTCAATAAAATAGCATATAGTAAATTATACCATATTCACACGTGCCTTATTTTAACCTAGCATATTTCTATCATTATTTTCATGCATCTCACAATTTAATCATTCAAAACAAAACATGCATCTAACAACATTTCATGATAAAAAATATCAAGATTACCACTTGTTCTCTTACCCATATATCAAAGGTCCTAAAACATGGATCAAATATTTTGTAAATCACACAACAAATCAAGAACACCCTTGGGTGTACCTAGGCCGAAATCACCTTACATGTGCTCATAGATTATTACAATTTTTCATGCATAGCAAAATCAACATCACAACCCTTAAACACAAATCATACTCTCACAAAATCCAAATCCTATACATCATTCCTACCCAAAAATCAACCATTAACACCATTAGCAAAACCTCAAATACAACCACCAAACACAATATAAGGCTAAGGAAAAGACCATTACCTCTCTTGATTGTAGAATCAAAAACACAAAAGATCAATACCACAAACTCCACACCCTTGTTCAAGCCTAGGGTTTTATGGGAAAGCCACCATGAGGAGAAAGAATAATCCAAACCCACACAAAACATAACACAAATCAATATCATATTATCAAATAAAGATTAAACAAAGAGAAAACAAGAAGACATACTCTAGGGGGGTTCCTCTTCACTTTCTTCTTCCTTCTTCCTTTCTTTCTTTCTTCCTCTCTCTCTCTCTCTCTCTCTACACGCCTCTCTCTCTCTCTCTCTCTCTCTAGGTCACGGCAGCCACACACACACACAAGAGCAATGGCTCTTCTCTCCTTTCTTAGTCCCTTTATCACAAATCCTCTCATAAAGTCTCCCAAACAAAATTAAGGTAAGTTTCCATTTCTCTTTTATTTTCCTTGATTTTTCTTTATTTCAAAAAGATACAAGGGATAAAACATGATCAAGCCTATCCCCAAATGATTATAGTCTTCAATTTTTGATCCTTTTTACCATTTTAATGATATATTGCATTCCCACTAGGTCACACGCCCACTCCTCCTTTCCCTTTTCTTTTATTTTTTTTTTTTTTAAATAACTCCATTAAATATAAAATAAGGAAACCTAAAATGTGTAGAAAAATCTACACATGTGCATCATGCTACCATGCACTAGCACACACTAAATTACTAGGGTGCATTACTATCTATCATGCACCTTAGTGCATTCCACCATAGCTCACATAAATACCTCATTTGTCACACTTAAATAAAATGTAACACTAATAGTAAGATAACATGTTACACATTTAATCACTTATTAAATTAATTAACCAAAACATTTCTAACAATTAAATAAAATAACAAACCATCAAATAAAACAAATAAACAATTAAATATAATAACAACACTTAAATAAAACAATTCATCACACTTAACATTTAAATCAAATAAAGCACAAAATTTAAATAATCTAAAAAAAAATTTTGGTGCACTACAATATACCCTCCTTAAAAGGAATTTCGTCCCGAAATTCTTTCTTACCAAATAACTCAGGGTATCTTGCTTTCATGTCATCCTCCAACTCCCATGTTGCTTCTCGTTCCGTACTATTCTTCCACAGGACCTTGACTAATGGAATCCTTTTGGATCTCAGTTCCTTGATTCCCTTTTCTAAAATGCGCTCAGGCTGTTCATCATAACTCAAGTCCTGCTTCAGCTGTAACGGCTCGTAACTCAACACATGAGAGGGGTCTGACACATACTTACGCAACATCGAGATGTGAAAGACGTTATGCGTTTCAGCTAATGCTGGGGGCAGTGCCAAACGGTACGCAACCTGCCCTATCCTGTCCAATATCTCAAATGGACCGATATATCTAGGGCTTAACTTCCCTTTCTTTCCAAAACGCATCACACCTTTCATTGGCGAGATTTTCAAGAAAACAAACTCGCCTACAGCAAACTCGATGTCCCTCCTCTTGAGGTCAGCGTAGCTCTTTTGCCTACTCTGCGCGGTAAGCATCCTTTGGCGTATCTTTTCAATCGCCTCACTAGCCTCACTAACTGCTTCAGGCCCTAAAATCCGTTTCTCCCCAACTTCATCCCAGTGCAAAGGAGATCTACATTTACGCCCATAAAGCATCTCATAGGGAGCCATCCCTATGGTAGATTGGTAACTGTTGTTATACGAGAACTCCATTAGAGGTAGATATCGGTTCCAAGACTCTGAAAAGTCCAACGCACAGCAACTCAACATGTCTTCTAATATCTGTATAGTCCTCTCAGACTGACCATCAGTCTGAGGATGAAAAGCAGTGCTGAACTTCAGTCTTGACCCCATAGCTCTCTGTAGCCCTTTCCAAAAGTTCGATGTGAAAACTGACCCTCGATCAGAAATTATCGACTTTGGCACCCCATGAAGTCTCACTATTTCACTAACATACAAGTCAGCATATTGATTCGCCGAGTATGTGGTCTTAACTGGCAGAAAATGAGCGGACTTAGTGAGTCTATCTACTATCACCCACACTGAGTCATGCTGCTTGGTAGTTCTAGGCAACCCTACCACAAAATCCATTGTGATATCCTCCCATTTCCATTCAGGAATATAGAGCGGTTGAAGCAACCCTGCTGGTCTCTGGTGTTCTGCTTTGACTTGCTGGCATGTCAAACATCTAGCCACAAACTCAGCAATGTCCCTCTTCATTCCATGCCACCAATATAGTGCCTTGAGGTCTTGGTACATTTTCGTGGATCCTGGGTGCAAGGAATAAGGAGTTGTGTGCGCTTCTCTCATGATACTTTCCTTAATTTCAGTACTGTCAGGTACACAAATCCTACCCTTGAATCTTAGCAATCCACCATCAGACACCGTGAAATCGCTGTTGCCACCTTCTTGTACCAAAGCCTCTTGTTTCACCAAGGCTTCATCCAATTTCTGTCTTTCTCGGATTTGCTCTAGTAAAGAGGATTGCAATGTGAGGTTTGCCAAACTTCCTGTCACAATTTCAATCCTGGCATTTATGATCTCTTTCTGAAGAGGCATCTCTATCGCATGCAGTGCTGAGACACTCCCATGTCCCCGCCTGCTCAAAGCATTGGCAACTACGTTTGCTTTGCCTGGGTGGTATAGAATCTCGCAATCGTAATCCTTTACTAATTCCAACCACCTCCGCTGTCTCATGTTTAGTTCCTTTTGTGTGAAAAAGTATTTCAGACTTTTGTGGTCGGTGTATATCTCGCACCTATCTCCGTACAGGTGATGTCTCCATATCTTGAGTGCGAATACTACAGCTGCCAATTCAAGGTCATGAGTGGGATACCGCTGCTCATAATCCTTGAGTTGTCTGGAAGCATAAGCTACCACCTTCCCTTCTTGCATCAACACGCATCCCAAACCGTTCTTTGACGCATCACAGTATACCACAAATTTTCCGCCCTCAGTGGGAACACAAAGGATAGGCACGGAAATCAACTTATCCTTCATGGTCTGAAAACTCTCTTCACATTTTTCTGTCCATGCGAACTTCTGATGTTTCTGGGTTAAGTTGGTCAACGGGGTAGCGATCTTCGAAAAACCCTCGACAAACTTTCTATAATAACCTGCCAACCCTAAGAAACTCCGAACTTCTGAGGCATTCTTTGGCTGGGGCCAGTCTCTAATGGCCTCGATCTTTGATGGGTCTACTGCAATCCCATCCTTGGAGACTATATGCCCTAAGAAGGTTACCTGTTCCAGCCAAAATTCGCATTTAGAGAACTTGGCGTACAACCGATGTTCCCGTAATCTGTTTAGAGTCAATCTCAAGTGCTCTTCGTGCTCCTCCTTGGTCTTTGAGTAAATGAGGATATCATCAATGAACACTACTACGAACTTGTCCAAGAAATCCTTAAATACCCTATTCATCATATCCATAAAGGCTGCTGGGGCATTGGTGAGTCCAAAAGACATCACTAAGAATTCGTAGTGTCCATAGCGAGTTCTGAAGGCTGTTTTCGGTATGTCTCCCTCTTTCACTTTCAACTGATGGTACCCAGACCGCAGATCAATCTTTGAGAACACTGAAGCCCCTTGTAGTTGATCAAAAAGGTCGTCTATCCTAGGCAAAGGATACTTATTCTTAATGGTGACCTTATTGAGTTCTCGATAATCAATGCACATCCTCATACTCCCGTCCTTCCTCTTCACAAATAGGACTGGTGCTCCCCATGGCGAATGGCTAGGTCTAATGAATCCTTTGTCCAACAACTCCTGTAGTTGGTTCTTAAGTTCCTTTAACTCTACTGGCGCCATTCGATAGGGTGCCTTAGATATCGGTGCAGTTTCAGGTGCAAGCTCGATTACAAACTCGATCTCTCTGTCTGGGGGTAGCCCTGGTAATTCCTCAGGAAACACCTCCGGGAACTCACAAACAATGTGAACATTTTCTGGCTTTAGTTCTGACTCCTTGGTCTTATCCACTACACTGGCAAGAAATGCCGAACATCCATGATGCATCATATTCCATGCTTCCAGTGCAGATATTATGGGTGTTCGAAGGCCTGCTACTTCACCTTTAAAGGAGAAAACCTCTCCTTCCTTTGGCCTGAACTCTACGATCTTCTTTCGACAGTCTATAGTAGCCCCATGCTTGGATAACCAATCCATGCCTAGTATAACATCATAATCTGGGATACTTAGTTCTATGAGATCTGCTGGGCACTCTCTACCTTCTACCGTTACAGGTGTTGATGGTAACCACTTATTTGACAACATCATATCTCCCGATGGCAACAATGTACTAAAGTTATGTGTAAACATCTTACAAGGCATATTCAGTCTATCAATCACATTCATAGAAACATAGGAATGAGTTGCTCCAGAATCAATTAAGACTCTACACATTGTACCAGATATAGGGAGCTGACCTGTAACCACGGTATTGCTATTGGCCGCTTCGTTCTGAGTTAAGGCGAAGACTCTTGCTGGCACCAGATTGTTATTGGTATTCTGTCCCGCCTTCCATTGGGGCAATTCTTTCGCAAGTGTCCTGCCTGGCCGCACTTGAAGCATCTGTTGGTACCGGCCTGGCACTCTCCTGGGTGTTTCCTTGTGCATTTAGGGCAGGTAGGATGCTCAACTCGGTTGCCCTGTTGGTTCCCACGGTTCCGGTCATTGAAGCGGTTATTGCGGTTGTTATGGTTCTGAGAGTTGTGGTTGCTGCTGTTCGGGACTGGAGGTCTAGGCCTTTTGTCAACCCCACTATTCTGCCCTTCGATAGCCTTTCTCTTGTTGTTCTCATGGAAGTTCTTGTTGCGGTGGCTCTCTCTTCTAGCGGCATTATCCTTCCATATTCGATCCTCCAGATATTCAGCCTCAAGAGCTCTATCCAATATCTCTGCATAACTGGCCACCTCAGCGCTGGTCATCCTAACATCCCTTGCTATCATTGGTTTGAGTCCCTTTACAAACCTTTGAATTCGCATTGCATCAGTCGGCACCACTTCAGGGGCAAACTTGGCCAATCGATCGAACTTCTGAGCATAGTCGGTGACCGAAAGGCTCCCTTGAACCAGGGTTATAAATTCATCAACCTTAGTTGCTAGCACCGCTGGACTATAATACTTCTTACTGAATGCCTGGACAAACTGCGCCCAAGTCATGGTATTTGGGTCATGGGTCTGTTTAGTCACGTCCCACCAAATACGTGCATCCATCTTAAGTAGGTAAGCTGCGCAAGAAACCCTTTGGCGATCATCTAACTCCATATGATCAAAAATAGCCTCGACAGACCTTAGCCAATCTTCTTCCACCATTGGATCAGCTTTCCCCTCAAACGTCGGTGGGGCTTGTTTCCTGAAGTGTTCATATACTGGTTCAAACCCATAGGCTACAGGTTGTGGTGCAGGTGGTGGTACTGGCGGCTGCGGTTGTGCCACTGGTACTTGGGGTATAGGGTGCGTTTGAGACGTCTGTGGTGCTTGTCTAGCTTGCGCTAGCTCCTCATCTCTTAGTCTCAACTCTTCTCTTAGCCTTGCCACCTCTGCAGCCAGGTCCACAGTTGGCGCTGCTGGAACTGCAGGTTGAACAGTTGGCACTTCAACATCAGGGATGGTCGTAGTTTCAGACCTTGTGGAGGCACCCTTTCCTCTGCCTCTACCTCTTCCCCTTCCTCCTCTTCCTCTGGTTGACATGATGAAGTTCTAAAGCAATCACAGGAAAAATCGTAAGGAAGGAACTTTGCATACCGATGGATATTTGTAAATCATGCATTCACATCAAACCAATAAATTTGAAACAAAATATCCATAGCATTTAAAATATTCCAATAATTAAACAATCCCAAAAAGTGTTTAATTAACCAAAACATGTTTCCTTAAAGTCTTAGGAAATTATTATTAATCCATCTTATTCATTGGCATCCTCATGCGACGATCACGAAGTGGACTCTAGTCCTCGACGGTGGACTCGTCCCCTGAATCATAGTTGAATATCTCCTCCAGAATGTGGTAATAGTCAGGCGCGCTTGCCATAATTTCCATCCTCGGGGTCGGACGCGGTATAGCACGCAATACTTCCTCCACGTCATATATCGACTCTAAACGTTCCTCTATCTTGCCATCATCCGTCATTACTAATACCAGCTCCTGATGATCTAGTTCGTAGCTTACCAGAAAGTCGCGAATCGTGAACTCCATAGTGCTAAACTCCATGTCATCTATCACAACGCTATTCCATGACTGATTTAACTGTAAAAGAGCCTCTGGGTATATTGACAACGCCTCACACATTACCCAGTATTGTTCTATGGGCCAAAGCAAAGCTCCTCTCTTATTCATCATTCTTTGTATACGTTCGCAAACCTCTTTCGTCGTCTTTAAGACCGCTACCTTCCAATCGTAGTAGTCTTCGTCAAGCTCAACTTTAGGAATTGCACGAATCTCCTTAATCAATTGTTTCTTTGTTGTTCTTAATACAGGAGGCATATTTACTACAGCAGTTAACAAATAGAAACATTAAATAAAATAGAAACAAGTAATAACACATAAGCAAATACTTACGACGCGGTGAAGTGATATTTTCCCATCTTTAGCGTGTATGGGGGGGGGGGGGTCCTTGGAAAACATGGACGACCGTCTCTGATACCATTTGTAAAGAACGCCCTAGACTAATACTTACAAAACATTCGTACAACATAGCTTATAAAAGAATACCGTCCATTACTAAAGTCTCAGGGGACTTATTTAAAATCATGCAAGTTGGCGCCATAAGTTTAAAATAAAACATAGGTTTTTATGCAAAGTTTAAGAAAGGTTATTGAGCTCAAATTCATAATTTAGTTATGAATTAACCTTCACTAGTAAAGTCAATGGTACTTAAGGAAACAATAGATAATTAAAAGGGCAAAACGGTAATTTTATTCCCGATTAATTATGAACCATTATGAGAGGGTCATGTTGTATGCAATGATTATATCAATGAACGCTTTATGATTATAAAGTATTCAGTAAATGAAATATCTATAATTACAAGAGTCCAGTCTCATATTTATAGTGGAATAATCATGAGATTAATAAATTAAGATTATTTAATTAAAGAGTTTAATTAATAATCTCAAATTTATTGGAGCTTGGAATTATAGGTCCATAGGTCCCCATAGCGGCTTTATCAATACTGTTCAAGGTAAGAGTTTATATGAAGGGAAAAATAGTTTAAAGACATATTTAAGAAGAAATTGTTCTTCAGGCCAAATATGCAATTATATGATAATAGTGATTAATTAATTAATTACAAATTAGTTGTAGTTAACAAAATTAATTAATATTTAATTATTGTATAATTTTTGAAATTATATTAAATAATTAAATTAATTTCAAATTTTAATTAAATAATTAATTATAATTTTCGAAATTATAATAAATTAAATATTTATTTTCGTAAATATTGGTTTTAATTAATTGGTAGAATTAATTAAATATATTTATTTGAGTAGGAGATAATAATCTGATAAGTTCAAATTGGATTTGAATTTAAAAGATTAATATTTATTCAAATAATTAATTATATTTGATAATTAATTAAAAAGGATAATTAATTTAAATTTGAATTCAAATTTGAATTAGTTATCAGGTTGTTAGATCTTATCTGACGAAGAAGTTTGAATGAATAATTAAATAAAAATTGAAAAACCAACATCCCTAAAATTAGGGAGGCTACACGTGCACACACAGTCCATGGACTGTGTGTGGACTGTGTGTGGCGTGTAGGGTAATTTTCAGGGATAGGATTTTCATTTTTATTTAATTAATAAATTAATGGATAATTCAAAAATTGGTTTTTGGATTTTTTTCATTAATAGAATAATTAATTAATTAAAAAGTAAATTGTAAAATGGTTACAGATTTATTTTTAAATTTGAATATTTTCTTTTAAGTATGACTAATTAGAAAAATATTTAGATATGTGAGACAACTCAGAACATTCGCTCTGTGAAAATAGAACGATAGTTTTCTCTCCCTGAAAATAAAGAACCAATTCTCAAGCCTATTCTCTTGATCTCATGTGTTGAGTACATCAAGTAGAATCACAAAATAAACTATCGTTCATTCTCTAAGTGCCCACACATTTCTTAAGGTGTAGAGAACGCTTTGGAAGATCTTGGTGTGAGTATGTGGGAGCGGCTTGGATAGGAAGATCGTTCTAAATACGAAAAGATAGCAAGGAAACTTGATAGGCTTCAAGAGGTATGAATTCTATCCTTATCTTGCTTATGATTAATGTATGTATATTAATGGATCCGCATATTTAAAGGTAGTTTAAATATGTTACAAAATTTTTGTTGTGCACTGGGCCAACCCCACCACCATTCCGCTGCGTATTAGGAAACTCGTTCCTAACAATTAGTACCACAGCGGTCATTAATCTCTACATACATTAATTATTGTGTGGGCATAATATGCATTCTTATGTTATTGTAATATACGTGAATGGATGGATGTATGTATGATTATAGTTTGTTCTTAAGGGTCATTAATTATATGGTGTTTTGGGTTTAGGAAATGTTCTTAAAATTCTAGATGAAAAATGTAAACCATTTTGGGGCATAGGAATTTTTGTAATTTTAATTTTCTGTGTTAAAATTATTTGAAAAATTATGTAAGGTCCGAGCCCCGGGTTCCGAGCCCCGAAGCCGGAGCCTGAGCCTCACCCAGCCGAATTGCTGCGTGCCCAGCCCCAACGTGTTGCCAGCCTAAGCGCCCCACACACCTCACCCAGCCGAGTGCCCGCGCCCCTGCGCACCTGGCCAGCGCGCCCATGCACCTCGCCCAGCAGCTCACCCAGAGCGTGCCCCTGCGCCTCGCCCAGCTGCACGCCTGCGCGCCCCAGCGCCAGCTGGTGTTGCTCCCAGCCATGCGCCCTTGTGTTCCGCACCCAGCAGAAGCCCATGCACCCTAGCCGCATGCCCCATGCCGAGCCACCATATGCATCTATCCCTAGGGTTTTAAACCCTAGGGCTTGCATCCAAAAATTGTTCATTTAAATTATGGGCTAAATTAAGTTAACCCATAATTAAAAGTTGTTTTATTTGGAATTAATTGTATGAGCCCAAATTCAAATCTGGGCCTAATAACTTATTGGGCATCAAACCCAAGTTAATTATTCTTAAAATTTGTTTGAGATAATTAAAAGTTATTTTAATTCAAAATTAAATGAAAAAGTGGCTTAATGGATCAAGACTACTTGTGAAGGCCCAAAGATATAGACAGAGATCTATTTAGGTCTTATTTAGTTTCTTACATTTTTTGTGTATATTTTTGCAAGTGTTGTAATTTTTTTCTAGAAATACCCAAGACACCCGGCCCGCATTTATTTAGCAAGTATTTATTTATTTAAATGTTTGAATGTGATTAAATTGTTTAATACTTTATCATGCATTTTTTGACATGCCATACATATAACCCACACAGTATTTAAAATTGTGCATGCATCTCATATGAGTAGAAACATGCCTTAGGATTGTCCTATGTGATTATATGCTGGTCCATATAATAATAAATCTAGTCTTTTAACTAGTTCAAGAGAGGAAATAGATTTTAAAAGCTGTTTAATTTCTAGTATTTAATAAAATTGTTTTATTAAATTATCAATGATACTCTTAGTAATTATAGCAAAATAAAATGATATTCTTACTCGTAAGTCAATGCTTTTTGATCAGCACTCAGCGTGCTAAGGCCGTCCTTGACTCATAAGTCAATGCTTTTTGACCAGCACTCAACGTGCTAATTCTGTTCTTGACTCATAAGTCATGTCCGAGGACCTGCCCTAGCCTAGGATATGGGACTAATAAGTCACCCTGGGGGCCATTGCCCTATCCTATGTATAACCAGCCTTAGAGCTGGCTCTGTGTACCTAGCGTTGAGTTTTCCCACGAACAATAGGTCGGTTAAGCATAACCATCTCAAGGCTATTGCCTCCCCTGACTGATAAGTCTATGCTTCACGACTAGTGCTCAGCGCTATTGTCATCCTTGACTGATAAGACAATGCTTTACAACCAGCGCCCAACACTATTGTTGTCCTTGACTAATAAGTTAATTCTTTACGACCAATGCTCAGTGTTATAGCCTTCCTTGACTGATAAGTCAATGCTATACGACCAGCACCCAGTGCTATTGTCGTCCTTGACTAATAAGTCAAGTCTTTCTCAATAAGATAATGCAAACAGGCAGATATCATATGTCAAATATCCAAATATAAAGTATTCAACATACTTAATCAACAATCACAAGCATAATTATAATCATGCACATTCTCAGGCGCTCTTGCCCTATTCATCTTCCTGTTTAATAATTCGGCCTAAGCCATAATCACATGTGTCACATACCAGGTGCAATTTTCTTAGCTTTGGTCCAAGCACCAGTTAAATATGAATGAACCTCGAGCATGATCCTGTCCCGAGCCCTAGCGGTAACCTAGTCACATTAATAAAATAATAATATCATAAGATTCAAACCTTAAAAACAAACTCCGAGACCACTCCCGTGCTCTTGGGACTTCCAATCCCACCCAACGGGGAGGTGGAACCATCCCTCGAGCCCTCGAAGTCCTCCCAAGCCCTAAAAATGCGCTTTGATGAAATTGGACTAGCGCAAGGGCACTGAAGACAGCATAGGGGCGCCATCCAAGTCAAAGAGCCACCCCTGATTTCCCCTGTCTAGCGCTGGGGCGCCCATGTAACGACCTAAATTCACTAATTGGGCTTAAGGGCCTTGATTAGTGTGCCTGGAGGGCATAATGGGAATTATATGTGATTTTAATGATTAAGATGCATGATTATGATTTAAATCATGTTATATGACTATGTGTATTATGTTATGTGATTTGTACCACGTGGGTGTGGTGATATTAATGTGATGCACGTGCCGAGACGGTCCTAGAAAGCTAGATAATGGTAATTGGTAAAATGGTAACTTGTGTAATTGTTAGTAACCATAGAGAGTAACTGGTTTTGTTGGAAAAGTGGTAGAATTGTAATGTAAGTAAAAGGACAAGTGTGCCCTTGAGGTTTAGTTAGAAAGGGATATTAGTGGAGGGATAAGGTAGTATTTTGGCAGTGGTATAGATGGCTTTGGCTGAGGGGAAAGGATATACACGATTCTTTTATGCTAAGTATAACTGAAATTAAGACTTGGAAGGCTAGAAAGATCAAGAAGGAAAGGGAGAATCAAGAACCTAGAAGGCAAGTGAAAGAGGAGTGGAGCTGTGTTCTTTGAGGCTAGTAAAGGGTTTAAGACTATGGAATCAAACACAGATCAAAGTCTACACTGAGGTAAGGATTTAGTCCCTGTTTTGTTAAGTTCTGAATTTGATTTTTGAAAGGAATTGAAAGATAGCCGTGACTTATTTTGCATGAAAATTCAGCTGGTTTGTCAAGGAGGAATTCAGTTCAAAGCTTGGATTGGAGGAAGCTAAAGTTGAATTTCTGATTGAGGTAAGGGTACTAAACATGTTTGCAATCTCGTAGCTGTTATAATTTAAGAATCTAGAGGTCTGGTTGGGACTTTTCTCAAGTTTTGGTTTAAGTGTTTGAGTCTGAAACTTAAGTGTGAATTCTGTGAATGGTTGTATAACTGAGCTAGATTATGATGTTTATAGGTTGTTGTATGGTCTATTTGGGGTTTTGAATTGGTTCTGGGGCTTAGGTAGGAGTTTGGGGTGATTTGGAATGATTTGGGTTCGGGAAAAACGCAGGGGAGAAACCCAGATTTCTGGGCTCGCGAAGGAGCGCCGCGGCGCAAGGCTGATTCTAGACAGAGCAAGTTCTCTGACTTGCTGGGCGCCGCGACTCAAACTTGCTGGGTGCCGCGGCCCTATAGGGCTGCGCCGCGGTGCTAGGCCAATTTCAGAGCATGGGATTTTGCAATTTTGAGCCTTTGCTCTAGGGGTTCGGGGGATGTCTTCGGGGCATTGTTTTAGGGATTTGGGGGATTATGAGAGTGTGGGATTGGTTCCAGGAAGTAGTTTTGGATTGATTAGTGACAAAGGATGTTTCATTTGCATTGTGACTAGGTCTTTGGAGAGGCTTGGGGTAGAGGACTGTGCTCGCAGCTTCGTGGCATCGGAAACTAGTAAATTGAAAGGTAAGAAAACTGCACCCGGTTGTATGATTGTGATGGGACTAAGTGCTCCCGAGAGTTGTATCGTGTCAATGATGGTATTACGCCATGGGACATGTAAAAGCGGTCTAAGAGTGCCGTACATGGTTTTAGCGTGCAGAGCGCAGATTGGCCACTGGTAGCCAAGGACAATGGGATAACGGAGGGAGAAGCCTGAAGGCGCTAGCCCTAGTTATCATTTGTGAACTGTTTATGTTGTGAATTGATATGCTTAGTATGCGGATTACTTGACTAAACTGATTGATGATATGGCTGAGTTTATGTGATGCAATGTGAGATGTTGTCTTGTCTGCTAATTGCTTATGCTCCGTTGTTGTTGTGTTTTCTTGCTGGGCCTCGGCTCACGGGTGCTACGTAGTGCAGGTAAAGGCAAAGGCAAGCTGGACCAAGCCTGAGGTTGAGAGCTCCGAGGTGGAATGTACATAGCCAGCGGTTCGACCGCCACGGTCGAGGAGTGGACCAGGATAGGGTTCGCCTAACTGCTTGTTTTGCCTTAGTATGGCCGGTTATTGTATATAAACCTTGAGTCTTTTGTAAACGGTCTTTGAACTTAATATTTTTGGGATCCCGTGTAACAGATAATGCTTTTTAATGAAAACGTGGCTTTTGAGACCAAAACGCTTTTAACCCTAGTTCCTTTATAATTTTAATGACACATTTTATTTAAATGACTTGATTAGCAAGTCTGGCACTTTATAAACACACAGTGTAGCGGTCTTGGCTATCCAGGGCGTCACAGCCCATAACATTGCTGGGGTGCTATCCCTACAACCCCTAATTTCTCTGGTTTTTGCCTATAACGCCCCACGTCACTCTGGATGCTTTCTGGAATGACGATTGGCCCTACAAACCAACACGAGTTTTTCCAGCGTGCTTTGTCCTCACTTGCACGCTTCTTGGGAAAACATCCAAGAAGGTCACCCATCTAGAGATTACTCCAGGTCTAGCACGATTAACGTTGGAGTTCTCAAGTGATGGGCTACCGAAAAGAAGATGCATCTTGTTGATATAGGTAGTACCCATTAATCCATTTAAGCCATCTTCAACTGTGTAGTCCCATACCTACACAGTCTTAGAATCATCACACTTTACCTTCCCTAGGCGATGTGGGATTGCACAGCTATACCCAGTCTTTCCCCTTACGGATCACGAGATTCTGATTGTCACAATCACCCCCCACCCCTTTACGGTCCTGACATCCCCGTCAGCCACACTTCCGGCTGGGTCAAGGCTCTGACACCATTTGCAATGCCCCATGTCACTCTGGCTGCTTTCTGGAATGATGACTAGCCCTACAAACCAACACGAGTCTTTCCATCTTGCTTTGTCCTCACTCGCACGCTTCCTGGGAAAACTTCCCAGGAGGTCACCCAACTTGGGATTACTCTAGGTCTAGCACGCTTAACTTTGGAGTTCTCAAGTGATAGGCTACCGAAAAGAAGATGCATCTTGTTGATATAGGTAGTACCCATCAATCCATTTAAGCCCTCTTCAACAGTGTATTCCCATACCTACACAGTCTAAGAGTCATCACACTTTACCTTCCCCAGGCGATGTGGGATTGCATAGCTTTACCCAGTCTTTCCCCTTACGGATCACGAGATTCTGACTGTCACATCCCCTACCTTTTCCCCTGAGCTCAAGTCATCAAAACCTCAACTAAACATAATCCAAACTCAAAATTTAACCTCAAAGCCTCATCACTACACCAACCTCATCAAAACCCCAAGTTAACACTTGATCAAAAACCCATCAACACACAAAAATCCATGCTTGAGCTTTGAAGCTCAAGAACACCTTTAAACTCAAAACAAGGTTTATGTCTTACCTCAATGGTGAATTATGTTCTCTTAGCTGTAGACAACCCAAACCTAGTTCAATCTTTCAATCCTCCAAGTTGTTTAAGCCTTTTCTCCTTCAAAATCCAAATATCCCTCCAAGGTATAAGAGAGAAGAGAGGAATCGAGTGAGAGAAAGAGAGAGAGTTGCTTAAGGTTGATGCTCTATTTTTGAGGTTTCCTCTTGTTGGAGGGAAGAGTGATTAAATCACTAATCTTGCACAAAATGACCATAATGCCCCTTAGCCTAAGCCTTGCCCTCTTAAGCCCTCAAGGGTAAATTTGTCATTTTCCATTTATCCTGTTAATCATAATAACATCTCACACTTCCCGTCAATTCGAATATCCTTAAATAATTACCAAATAATTTCCCCATTACCCGACTCGGAAATGCACTAAATTACCAAATTACCCATAGGCTCACCCCGAGCCCATATTTGACCCTGTTGTGACTAAACCACTACTCTAATCGCTAGGATCGTCTCGTGCCGAATATTCCAAATATATCCACATATTAACGTGGTTCCACACATATATCACATATATGCTAAATATACTCATAACGGACCGAATTACAAAAATTGCCCTTTTAATGAAAATGGGGCCACATTCATATTTAATACACCTAAACATGCATATCAAGTCATATTGTAATATAAATCACATAATCATATAATGATACACATATATATCACATAATCACATAATTTACCATCTTGGCTCCCTAATCAAGGCCCTAAGCCTTATTAGGTAATTTGGGACGTTACAATTGTATTGGGTAAGCTTAGTTACTAACTTGATGATTCATAATAATTATCAAATTACTAATTTACCCTTTAGGGTTAGTTTTTGAGGTTAAGTTGTGTGAGGGCAAAACATTCTTTCGGCTTTGGGAATGGTCAAAATAGACTAGGTGTGGGTAACTAGCAACCATACACGTTCTAGGCATTTCCCTCCAAACACAATTCATCTAGTTTCTTCTTCATAGTTATCCAAACACAATTTACTATAAGATAAGTTTATGCTTGGAGAATTTGAGGAATTTCAAGGAGATTGAAGTGCACAAAAGTGAGATAGAAGCTTATATTATCTTCTCCAATCTATGAATTTTGAATTTGTAAAGGTAAGCTCTTTTCTTCTTTGAGTTTCACTAAGTTTTTCGGTGTTCTTCATGTTCTTGAAGAATTGGGGCTTTTGATAAATTTTCGTTGGTTATGGGGTGCTAGGTTGTTTAGAAGTATGTTTGATGGTAGGAACTAGTGTAGTAGTTGATTTAATTGTCTGAATCCCCATTAAAACAATAGGTTAAGCTTGAATTTTTGGATTTGGGGAAAATTAGGGCTTTGGAAACGTAAAGTTGTAATTTTTTTTTATTTTGGTTTGAATTTGATGATTGATTGGTGTGTATAGGATGTTTATGGAGTATTACAACTATTTTTGTGCTTAAGTTCTTAGTTTAAGATAGATGGGATTGGTTTTGGGCAAGATTAAGTTTTTTAAAATCGCAGAAAATTGCAGAGATTGATCTTCGACTTGCGTTGTTCGAACGACCTGGGGCGCCCAGTTGGTTGGCCTACGGTTTTGGCAGGCTTGGCTATTTTGTCCAAGTGGCCGACTGGCCTGTGCCAGGCGGTTGACTGGCCCTTGCAGAAAGTCATATTCTTTGGGTATTTTCAACCAATTTCGATGGGTTACCTTAGGAGATTAAAAGCTAAGGTTCCTAAGACATTATGGGGCATGTTTAAAGTATATTTGGAGCCTAGTGAAGTTCATAAAAAAGTTATGTTAGGTTGTGGTTTGAGGGAGAATAAACGTACACCTTATTGTTGTGACTAGGGTTTTCGAAAAGCTCGTGAAAGGATCGCACTCAAGGTCATCTTGATTCTTGTATCAAACCCGAGGTAAGAAAACCGACACAAGCACCTTGTGTTGGGCATTGGTCGTGTTATTTAAACACAGTTATAATTGTGTTGTGTACATGGTTAGACTTGTGTATATTTCCTATTATTACTATTGCATCTAATTGCTTTCTTATTATATATGTTTGATTCGCATAGGATGTATTTGGCAATATACGCATAATGTAGGTCATGATGGCGTGGGACCACTATTGAGTGTTGTACACACTCGTTCGACACTGGCACTATTCTCTGTTTATGAACTAAAACGAGTTGTTTATTACTTGTGAAAGCATGTTGTTAATTATTCATGTTTAATTGGTTAATTATAATGTCATGATGGTTATTTTGCAGGACCTTGGCTCACAGGTGCTCTATGGTGCAAGTAAGGGCAAAGGGAAGGTCTACCAATCATGAGTCAAAGGGCTTTAGGGCGATGCCTACACCTTCTGCTTATTTGGCCACCACAGTCAAGTTATTTTGAGGGACTTAAGATATAAGTCTAATTTTTTCGCTTAGGTCGACTATTTTGTAAACCCTGTTTGTAGTTTTAATTTACTCTTTTTGGGATAACTTGCAAACATTTAAAGTTTTAATGAAAAGTTTACATCTTTTGTCCAAAATCTTATCTCCTAAGTCTTTAATCTGATTTAGTTACACGTTTGAGTCCAAATGACTCGCTTAATGAGTTAAGCACTATTTTAAATACACAGTGTAACAATCCTGGATTAGTAGGGCGTTACGAATTGGTATCAAAGTTGCCAAGGATTTATTGTTCATGAGATCGACTAAAATGTACACTCTTTGTCAAAGACAAGCTCGACTAACGGTTTGGTAACTACTGTATTGAATATGTGTTTAATTGCTTAAGTGAGCTATATGCTTTTTCTACAAACTAGAATAGGGGGCATGAAATGTACATTTAAGGCCTGGCCCTTGACTGCTAGGTGAATATGGAAGAATTGTTTATTAGCATTGTTGTTAAATGTGAGTGTGATATAAATTCTTATTAGCATTGTTGTTTATTGTGTATGCTCTATTTTGTTCAGTTTGGACCATGGGACGGTTTCTTGATATGAATTTGAGGGAGGCGAGTATATCATCATGAAATTTAAATTCCATATATTGAGTAATAAGGAATTTCTTAGTACCTTCTTCTTTCGCTTTGTACTTCTTTTCCAAGGCCTCACAAATCTCCTTGGTGGTCTTGGTGTTGGTGTAGAGATCATAGAGCCTATCCGAGAGGGCGTTGAGGATGTGACCCCTACATATCAATTCATCTTCTTCGCTCTTCTTCCTTTCTTTGACAAGTTCTTAAGTATCATCTTCTTTGGGCTCTTCCAAGGCTCTAAGGTATTTATCCAAGACATAGAGCACTTTCAAAGTGGTGAGCAAGAATCTAATCTTGTCTTGCCAACGACCAAAGTTAGTCCCATCAAACCTATCAAATCTAACAAAGTCAGGAGTAATAAATTTCAATGTTGAAAGAGAGTTAGATTCTTCCATGATATGCTATCTCAGATAATAGAGTAATAGAATGTTGGGGGAGAGTGAGATAACACCACCTCAAAAAATAGAATCTACACAAAAAAATGGATTGAGAGAGACTTAAAAAAGATTGAGAAAGAACTTGCAAACCCAAGTAGATTAATGGTGCAATGTCCCAAATTACCTAATAAGGCTTACGACCTTGATTAGCGGGGCAGGATAGCAAATTATGGAAATTATGTACTTATGTGATATATTTGGGGTGTTATTATATGATTATGTGAGTAATATTATGATATGACTTTATATGCATGTTTGGGTGTATTAAGTATGCATGTGGACTAGTTTCTTATTAGAAGGGAAATTTTTGTAATTTGGCCTACTATGGGTATATTTGGCATATATGTGATATATGTGTGAGACCACATTATTATATGTGCATATATTTGAGTTACTCGGCACGAGGTGATCCTAGAGAGCAAGTTAATAGGAAAGTCACAACAAGACCAATACTTGACTCGGGGTGAGTCAATGGGTATATTGGGTATTTAATACATTACCCGGTTATTAAGTAATGGGAATAAATATTTGAGGATATATTTGGAGTTAGTGAGATCAAGAGGGAATTATGAGGATTTTGACTATTTTAACCTCAGGGGCATTTTCGGGGCACCCCATACCTTGAGATTTGCTTAAGGTTACGTAAGCTTGAAGTAACCTGACAAATGAAAAGTACGTTCAAAACTCTCTCTCTCTCTCTCTCTCATTCTCTTTTTGACGTTCGTTAGAATTTTTGAAGGAAACTCAAGTTTTAGGGCTCAGATTCAAGCAAGGTTAGAGTCATAACGATTCTAGGAAAGATTAGAAGCTTGATAGCTAGAGGATTTAGAGGAAAAATGACATAATCAGAGGTCATTTAAGCTTTGAATTTCTGAGTTGCTGTTTCCTTATGTTTCTTATGTTTTGAATTGGATTTTTATGTTTTGATGAGTTTTTGAATTGTTTGACACTTGGTTTTTGATAGTTTTGGGCTGCTGAGTTGTTGGACAACTTTGTTTTTGGGATTTGGATAAGTTTGGAAAGGTTTATGGAGGGATTTGATAGGGGGAAAATGGAGGAAAAAGGCTGAGTTCCAGGTCGAGCCGCAACCCTGTTCCTGGGTGCCGCATGCAGCATCCCAAATTTGCTAATAAGGCTTAGGGCCTTGATTAGCATGCCAGGAGAGCAAATTTGTTTTTAATTATGGTAATATGAGAATTTAATGATTATATGATTAGATATGCATGTTTAGGTGAATTAAATATGCACGTGAGCCCCATTTGGTTATTAGGGGAATATTTGTAATTTTAACCCATTGAGGGCATAATTGTGATATATGTGTGCATTTTGATTAGTACCACAAGGATGTGGTGATATATTTGTGATGTACGATCCGAGACGATCCTAGAGAGCAGATTAGCAAAATAGTCACAACGAGATCGAATACTCGGCTCGGGAGGAGCCTATGGGTATTTTGGGAATACAATATATGTTCGGGAGTTACCGAGAAACATGTAGTAATTTAGCAATTATGTGGGCATGTCTGGATTAAATTGGGATTTATAGGAACACTCGAGGACTTAGTGGGATGTGGCAATTGACGGGATTGCCCAAGGAAAGTCTTAAGGGCATTTTGGACATTTTAGCAAAGGGATAAACTTGGACTTAGGCAGCTAAGACTCTAGAGTCGCTTAGAAAGAACCAAAAGGAAAGAAACACCAAAAAAATCGCAGTCTTCTCTTGCTCTCTCTCTCTCTCTCTCAGTTTCCTCTCCCTCTCCTGGAGACTTTGAGAAATTTGGGAAATTCTAGTGTGGGGCTTAGAATTTGAGGTTAATGCTTAGAATACTTAAAGCTTATGGAGGTTAAAGGAAGCCAAGGTCGAATCACCATCTGAGGTATAAAATTATATACCTTTTTACTGTGTTTTAATTGTGGTTTTAAAGTTTTATGGGACAAGTTATGGGAAGTGATCTTTGAGTGTTAGTGTGTTGGTGGAGCAAGTTTTAGGAGTATTTAGTTTAGTTATGCTGTTGTATAAATATATTGTAGGCTGAACTTTGAGTATAGGGAGTTGGTTTTGCTAAATTAGTGAGTTAGGCTGGGAAAAAATGCAGGGAAATGGTGGACTTCTAGGTTTTTGGGGCTCAAGTCGCGATCCTATTCTTTTGGCATCATGGCCCGTGTCTTCGAAGAGGCTGGGGGAGCCTCTGAGTTTTCTCAGGCACCGCGGCTCTAGAGGGCATGCTATGGCCAAAAATGGAAGAAAACAAAAGGGAAATTGAGGGTTTAAGCTCGGGAATTCGAATGCTAAGGCTCGGGTAGGATTCTACTACCCGGTTTAGTAGAATCCAAGGTCCCGGAGGCTAGATTAATATTATGAAGTTATTTATTAGTTTAATATTTGATGGATGGATATTATGAACGCGTTGTGAGTAGGTATTCAACGAGGCTCAGATTAGGGGACTGTGCTCGGGATCGCAGTGGCTTATCAGCTCGGGACATAGGTAAGAAAACTATTGTACCCGTAGAGCAAGGCACAATCCAATTGTTGGTGTTTTAGGGCGCAGCTCTATTGTTTATGCTTAATATATGTGTGGATGTATGTGACTATTCGACTATGTTATGCATGTTTATGAGTGAACGACGAAAGCCGGGAACAGTGGAGGTCGAGGGTGGAAGGAAGTCGGGTACGACAAGGGGCTGGGGTCGACATTAAGCATGCTGAGTGTAGGCCGCTTGGCAAGGCCGTCCTAGGGAGCTGTTTCCACCCGCTCGGTGAAGACCGCTAACCCAAGGCCTGGTAAATCACCTGGGCCGGCGTAGGACGCTATGTGTTTAGCTTGTTGGTTGTTTCGCTATATATTGTGGATTGTTATGTTATATGCTATATGTTGGGTATTCTTGTTGGGCTTCGGGTCACGGGTGCTCTACGGTGCAGGTAAGGACAAAGGAAAGGTTGTCCAAGCATGAGTACGGAGAGCGTGGAGCGACGGGTACATGTTCGGCCTACCTAGCTGCCATGGCCAGGGTTATTTTGGGAAAAGTACTGTAATGAACTGCTTTGTCGCTTAGGTCGACTGTAATTATGTTTTTGACTTGTAATATATTTTCTAAACAGTATTTTTGGATCCCAATTGTATAAAATTTTATGATTTCAATGATTGTCCAAATTTATTTTATAATTAATGTCATTAAATGAGTTTTATTTCAATTTATACACACTTTTAACCTAAAATCTCAATTAGCAAGTTAATGGCACATTTTTAACTCACATAGTAACGACTCTAAGCAAGTAGGGCGTTACAAATGATATCATAGCCTTGACCCAGCCAGAAGTGTGGCTGACGGGGATGTCGGACCACTAATGGGGGGGGGGGGTGATTGTGACAGTCAGAACCCCGTGATCCACAGGGGAAATACCGAGTAAAAATTGTACAATCCCACATTGCCTGAGGAAGTCAAGTGTGATGATTCTAAGACTGTGTAGTTATGGGACTGCACATTTGAAGAGAGCTTAAATGGATTGATGGGTACTACCTATGCCAACAAAATGCATCTTCTTTTCGATAGCCCATCACTTAAGAATTCCATAGTTAAGCTTGCTTGACCTAAAGTAGTCTCATGATGGGTGACCTCTTGGGAAATTTTCCCAGGAAGCGTTCGAGTGAGGACAAAGAAAGCTGGAAAGACTAATGTTGGTTTGCAAGGCCAGTCGTCATTCCAGGAAGCAGCCATAGGGACGTGGGGCATTACAAATGTGATAGTCAATATCCCGTGATCCACAACGGGAAAGACCGGGTAAAATTTGTGCAATCCCACATCGCCCAGGGAAGTTCAAGTGTGATTATTCTAAGACTTTGTAGGTATGTGACTTTACACCTGAAGAGGGCATAATTGGATTGATGGGTATTACCTATGACAACAAGATGCATCTTCTTTTTGGTAGCCCATCATTTGAAAACTCCAAAGTTAAGCGTGCTTGACCTAGAAATAGTCTCATGATGGGTGACCTCCTTGGAAGCTTCCCCAGGAAGCGTGCGAGTGGGGACAAAGTATGTTAGAAAGACTAATGTTGGTTTGCAGGGCCAGCTATCATTCTAGGAAGCAGCCATAGTGACGTGGGGTGTTAGAACTTGTTATTAGAGCATGCCAAGGTTTATGGTTCCTGGAGATCGACTGAACATGTACGCTCGCTACCAGTGACAAGCTTGACACGGGGTTTGTTGGTATTTAATGAATGATATGCTTAATTGCTTGTTTAAGTTTCCTTGTTTGACTGAATATATATAGATAGAGCATGATGAATGTGTTGATATATGCATGATGCTAGGGCATGGCCGCCTTGATTGTTATATGCTATGTGTGATATGTGGACTTGTTGGTTGTGGTTGATTGATGAGATTGGGAGGTAGTTTTTGATGTTGTTATCATGCCTGATGTGCAGCATCATTAATTGCAGGCATATTGTAGTAATGCCTCAACGATCAATTAAACTCTGCAGCAATAGGGTCGAGGATGACAACCAGGGCCAGAACCCTTCACTGCCCCACCAAATTGGCAACAGTTATTTGCTGAGATGGAAGCTAGACTCCATCGAACAGAGGAAGAGCTTCAACAGTAGAGGCAACAGGCCCCTCCTTAGGGCATTGGGTTACAGGTTCTACAAACTGTGGCACCAGTGCCAGCCCAACCTGCTATGGAAAATAGGTGGGAACCTTTGTATGAGAGGCTCAGGAAGCAGCATCCTCCCACATTTAAGGGTGGCCCAGACCCATTACGGGCAGAGCTGTGGATGAACATGATTTCTTCCATCCTGGATTTTATGAGGGTGGAAGGGAGAATAGCCTGCGCCAGCTACATGTTGAGAGAAGATGCCCGCATCTGGTGGGATGTTGTGTCTCAGAGAAGGTATGTGGCAGTCAGGACTTGGGAAGAATTCAAAAACATTTTCAATAAAAAGTATTACAATTTTGCAGTCCAACATGCAAAGGTGGATGAGTACGTTAATTTAACTCAGAACCAGATGATAGTTACAGAGTATGCTTTGAAGTTTAACTGGTTAGCGAAGTTTGCGTTGGACTTGATGCCCACTGATATGGCACGGAAGGATTGATTTGTGCGGGGATTGAATGTGATGATCGCCTGTGACCTCAAGAAAACTCTTGATCCAGGAACTACCACCTATGCATAGGTAGTGGAGAAGGTCCTTACAACTGAGGGGAGCCGAGGATCAGATTTGGCGAGTGGGCACCGCTAGGTGCGATGCTCGGAGGATGGTGCCTCCTTTTACTAGGTAGCCAGGGTAGTGGCCCCAATGAGAAAAAGAGAAAGGCCCCATATTCTTTTGTTCCTCCTGGTTTAGATAGGAAGGCATAGGGTGCTTTCAGTGGCCGTCAGGGCAGGGGAGACGACTGGAGGAGTTTCCCAGTGTGTCCTTTGTGTAGATGACGACACTAGGGAGAGTGCAGGATCAGGGTCTGCTTTACTTGTGGGAGCATTAGTCACCTGAGGAAGGACTACCCACAAGCCAGGAAAGAAGAACTGAAACAGAGCGACAGCCTCACTCCTACCAGAGTATTTACCTTGACCCAGACTGAGGCTAGCCCCTCAGTCGTGATAGATCAGATTTCAAGTGTTGGTTCTCTTTTACTACATTGATTGACTCAGGGGTTAATCATTCATTTGTATCTGCTAGGGTGATAGATCAGTTGTGTAGACCTAGTGATTTGTATGCTGGGGGCACTAATACTAAAATGGGCTTTCCCGATAGTTTTTAACTGTCGCTATGAAGCAACGATGACAGTTGACTAACTGTCGGATTTGCCTATGCCTGTGTAGGGGTAGCTACGCCGATAGTTAAATATTATCACTGTTGTGGGCAACGCCGACAGCTATTAGGTGTTGTCGCTGCTCGCAACGTCGACAATTAATAGGTGACGTCGTTCCTGGCAATACCGACAGTTAATAGGTGTCATCGTTGCTGACAACACCAACAATTATTAGGTGTCGTCGTTGCTGGCAACGTCGACAGGTATTAGATGTCGTGATTGGCTCTCTCTGGTGATAGTTTTCAACTGTCGCAAAGTTTCCACACCAGAGGACATTACAAATATATTGTCAATGCCCCCTGGTTTCAAAATCAACATAGCAATTGTAGTAAAATAATGCACATCAAAAATTAAATTAAATTAACATTGCTAACATTAATTTTATATTTGATTAGTTCTAACACTTTCTAACAAGAGAAATACATTGTTCCAAAAAAGTTTGTCATAAAATGGATATCTAACAAAGTTAAAAAAAAAAAACTAGTTTGTCATAAAATGGATATTTATCTCAGTATGCACATCAAAACGCTAAATTAACTCAACCTATAATTTGTTAGATTGATTATGTATTTGATTAGTTATAAAAATTTCTAATAAAAGAAATACAAAGTTCCAAAATTGAATAAATCCCCTCACATAGGTACTGAGTATGCATGCCATCATTTAGTGAGATGCGGTAGAATATATTTTGCCCACTCCTCTTGAACTTCATTAAGTTCAGCGTCAGTATATGGTAAATCTGTATTGAATTGCAATTAATTAAAATTATAAGTTATATGTCAAATATATATATGTAACTTTATTAAAGTTAAAAGGTAAACACTTTTAATTTTTACATTATTCGAAAGATATGCTCTGTTTTTTGTTGTGAAATGAGACCCCTAGCATACTTCATGCAATAGATACCACACTCTGTTGTTTTTTATTGTTGTCGACATTGTTAACATAGACAAATATAAAAACATATTACATATACTTGTTAGTATACTTATTATCTAAATATTATGTTCTATAAAGTTGAATGTTACTTCCTTTTGACTATAATACTTTAGGCTTACAACTCTTTTTCCTTATTCTGTATCACATAGCGTGAAAGCACTACACATAATAAAAGTATTTTTAAAAAGATTATATACTGTAAGGAATGAAACTTATATAAACTTACATCCTAACTATACTTTTAATCTTAGTGCGTAACTGAAGGTTATTTGGATTTAAGAACGCCACTGAATCTGTGTGAGGTTAAAATAGTAATAACACTCAATGTTCTTAAACATTGCAAGAGTTAAGTTAATGATTTGGAATGCAAGCTTTAGAAACTTAAAATTCCAAACCCAAATAACAAGTGTCAAATTGTAATAAGTATTACAAGTGTCAAATTCTAATAAGTTAGTCACCAAATTGAGACACAATTGTAGACAACATATTTGAATCCAAAGAAAAAAAAAACTTATTATTGGGAGAGTGTAGGTATGGTATAGGAGTTTACTCAATCAAAAATGGTATTATTTTGTTATAGCTCAGATGGTTGAAAGTTTAATGGGATTCACATCAACTTCATAATATTGGTATACTAACAGTTTCTCATGAGTACATATACAACATTGGTCAAATTACTACATTAAATTTTATTGTTTATTTTTATTTGATCGATACATATTTACATGTTATTAGATTTAAATTCAATATAAAATATACAAATTTAATGAAATTATATTATTGGCTATGTATATATGTCACACTTTAAGTAGCTCAATTGCATTATAGCTTTGGTATATGAGTTAACACACATTAATTTCTTAGCTTTCGAGTTGCCAATGTCCCAGACATGTATATAAACATTCACTACAACAAATTTGATATACAATGACTCCCTACAATGTCTTACACCATTGGTGTAAGACATTAAAACTTATCAGGGGTTTTAAATGTCTAATGGTGTAAGACATTGAAAGTTTATATTAATGGCTACAATTGGAAGACATTAAAAATGGTGGAAGACGTTGGAAATAGGCTGGGGAAGTGTTCATGGGTACATCCAACGTCTCCCATAGGGAGACGTGGGACACGTGGCACGTCTCCCAGTGGGAGACGTTGGATGTACAGGAGTACATCCAACGTCTCCCACTGGGAGACATGCCACGTGTCCCACGTCTCCCAGTGGGAGACGTTGGATGTATAGGGGAGCACATTCAATGTCTCCCACTGGGAGACGTGGGACACGTGGCACGTCTCCCAGTGGGAGACATTGGATGTACAGGGGAGTACATCCAACGTCTCCCACTGGGAGACGTGCCACGTGTCCCACGTCTCCCAATGGGAGACGTTGGATGTGCTCCCTTTTATATTACTAAAATTTCAGCCTTCGTCTTCCTCACAATTCACGAACCCGAGAGCAAATACCAGAGGAGAGAAACCGAATTGGGGCTGCGTTTTTAGGGTTCTAAGGTAAGTTTTTTTTTAATTGTCTTGATTTTTAGTTAATTATTTTGCAAATAAATCATAGGTTTTGCATTAGGATGAGTAATATACATGATTTTGTGTTAGTTTTACATTTTTATGCATTTTTTTATATACATTGTAGGATTTTGTGATTTTCATGGAAGTATTTTAGGGATTTATGATTTTTTAGTTTTTTTTTTAATTTAACCTATCACATTGTATAGATTTCATTAGAGTATATATGTTCATGATTTTTTAAAATTTTTATCATTTTTTATTTCGAAATTTATATATATTTTTGTATATTTGAATTTTTTTTTTTAAATTGTAACTATTTTGTTATATATATAGTTATGTTAAAATAAATTTATTAAATAATTTATAAAATATAAATATATGAAAATTTTTATGTTTTTGTTGATTATTAAGTTTTTAGGTTATGAAATTTTATATTGATTTTTTGTTGAGGTTATAATTAGTGGCACATTGAGAATTTTTTTATTTGTTTACCAATATCATTTACTATTATTAGATATTTAGTGATATTTGTTTAGTAATGTTTAACATATTAATTAATTTAATTTCATAGGTTGTGATTTTTGTGGTGAGATTTTAGAGAGTATTTTGCATCAAAATTCCTATATCAATCACACATTTGAGGTAATTAAGTTTCTAAAATTACAATAATACGTTATATATTGCTAGATATTTAGTGATGTTTTATTTATTATTTATTAATTTAATTTTATTGGTTTGTGGATTTAATAGCGAATTTGATTACTAAGTGAAGTAATTTTGCTAGCTTTTGAATTATTGACTGCAAGAGGTATATATATATTCTCTTACTTCTACTTTTAATATTATTAAACAAATGTTAGAGGAGTTTGAATATCTTAAATATTCATCCATAGTGAAGTAGGTTCTGAGATTAAAATTGTGTGCTGCGATGATAACGGAAGGTTGAGAACTTGTGTGTTTTAGTGAAGTAGGTTCTGAGAAATTTGGTTGTGTGCTGCGGAGCTATAAGGAAGAAACTTATTGTATGCTGTTTGAATTGTTTGTTTTGCTATTCACATGCAGATGGTTAGGTTACTATTATAGGGGAAATGCTGCCCGATTTTATCTAGGATAATAAATAATTAGTTTAATATAGACATCCTATAAGGAAGAAACTTATTTTATGTTGTTTGAATTGTTTGTTTTGTTATACACATGCAGATGGTTAGGTCACTATTATAGGGGAAATGCTGCTCGATTTTATCTAGGATAATAAAAATTAGTTTTATATAGACATACAACTTTATCACGTGCTTATTTAGTGTTGTTTCTTTTCTTTTCCATAGACATAGGAGAATATATGGATAAACAGTGGATGTCAGCGAATAGGTTATCTACGGAATATAGGAACGGGGTCGATTTGTTCTTAAGGTTGATGAGTTGCGACAAGAATGGGCGACATATATGTTGCCGATAATCCAAAGTTACCGACGTCGTTGATAGGTTTTTTTATTTTATTTTTTAACTCTTTCTTCATACACAATGCAATATTTGTTCATTTTGAATATGTCTAACAAATATTGTATTTCTTGTATGTGTCTAACAAATATATTTTTTTCTTTCCATTTAATTGATTATTAAATCAATTTAAATTAAAATAATTTCAATTTAAATTTAAATAATTTCAATTTAATTAATTATTAAATCAAATTAAAATAATATTAATTATATGTCTAACAAATATATTTTTTTCTTTCAATTTAATTGATTATTAAATCAATTTAAATTTAGATTAAAATAATTTCAATTTAAATTAATATTATTTCAATTTAATTAATTATTAAATCAAATTAAAATAATATTAATTATAAATTTATTTAATTTATTTTTTTTAAATGGGGGAGACTTTCAATGTCTCCCATTGGGAGACGTGGGAAGTGACTCACCTCTCCCAATGGGAGACGTTGGATGTCTCCTAGGGACTTCCCACGTCTCCCATTGGGAGAGGTGAGTCACTTCCCACGTCTCCCATTGGGAGAGGTGGAAAGTCAACGTTTGACTTTCCACCTCTCCCAATAGGAGACGTGGGAAGTAAGGCACGTCTCCCAATGGGAGACGTGGGAAATATACCTACAATGACCCTAGCAGCAACGTCTCCCCAATTGGGAGACATTGTAGACTTCCAATGTCTCCCAATTAAAGTCATAAAACCTCTATTTTGTTGTGGTGATTAATGAAATTGGCTCAGCAAATATTAATAAGGTGCAATCAATTATAACCCACAACTAGTCTTTTAACAACATTCCACACATGAAATTTATAGATTAGTTCAATTGCAAACATTTTCGCAAAATTTAAATGAATTCATATATTATTGATGGTGTGACTATTCGCACCCATCCTTTTTAATATTTCTCACTTATTTTCAATTAATTATTTAATATTATCCTTTTTAATATTTCTCACTTTTTAATTATTTATTAGTGAAGTGCTTGGATATATATATATATATATATATATATATTATTGATGATTATGGGGTGGGGTTGGTGGCATATGCATCTTGTTTACTTGGAGCTATTTCCAAATGGTTCAATGAAATCTTAAATGGTTCAAATGTAGTAGTTTCTAAATCATTCGTACTATATTTTATGATTTAGTTAGTGTATTAAAGGTCTTCAAGCAAAAAAAAAATTATCTCTTGCCCAATTATTTTTAATTATCATTGCTAAATTTAAAACAGACAGCACTTCCCTTATATTTGTAATATAACAATTTCTCAATATCAATTCAAATAATTCAATCAATTCAAACAACAAGAAATTTTTCTTCCTTGTATCTCCCCCAACACGCAATTATATATATCACAGAACCTAATTCACTAAGACATGCAAGTTCTCAACCTTTAGTTATCACCGTAGCACACAATTATAATCCCATAACCTACTTCACCATGGATGAATATTTAAGATATTCAAACTCCTCTAACGTGCACTTGTATAATATTAAGAGAATAAAATATTATACATCTTCCAATCAATGACAAGCTTTTCTAATGCTCCTTGCTAATTCCACTACCTAAAAATAAAATTAACCCTTGAATATTATAACATGGAATATATTGTACTCAAAAGTAATACAATGTCCATTGCTTAATGGTACATCTACATTCGTACCACCATTAACTATGACACACAAAGCTTGTATCGTTATCCAATATTTCATCAATAAATTTTGTTTAAAAAGTTACAAATTCGAAATTACCTAATTAATAAAATTAACATTAGATTAGATCAACTCACCTATAATAGATTCTAGCTATAATTTTTTTTTTTTGTAGTAGTGATATGAATATTGATCTGTAGATGCTAAGGGAGAATAAGTTCAAACAAACAATTCCATACCAAAATGAACTAATTATCAATCCCCATTGACCAAAATTAAAAGTGATCATAGCTAGTTATGATATTTTATACAACTTATGGGATGCCGAAAGGGAACATTTTATTATTAATAAAAAAATATAACTTTTTATTTTATAATGGGAATGGAACAAAAATATATATTTTTAACAAAGGAATATATAACACAAGTCTTCTATTAAAGTCAATAATTAAGGAAGAGGGAATATAATTAACCATAAATTATTCATATATACTATTCCATTGTCGTGCGTGTACATTTTATAAGTTCTTAAAGAAAAATATATGACTAGCTACATATATATAGCTCAATTTTGATTATTTTGATATTTATTTTCCTTAATTATGGGAATTTTAGCACTTTTTAACTCTACAAAAAAAAAGTGGAAGACTAGTTCGAGTAACTATTATGAAAAAAATTCATTAATTATTATTTACTTTTTACATGATAGTTTATCTGTCATTATCATCTTATATATAGAAAAGCGAAAAAGTTGTGTATTGAGTGGAGAATTTTTTAAGTTCTCTATCAAACAAGATATTGGTCGAAATAAGTTAGTATTAATTAGCATTAATATTCCTATATACTTTTATTTGTATATTACCGTCAACTCTGCTTTACATCTTTGAAGTCCACATCTTATATATATTGTATCAACTTAACTTACCGACCTAGTGTAAAAGGTTTAACTAGATTCCAACAACTCCATGTATATAAATACTAATGAAGAGTGAAGTTTATCTAATTCTATCAAATTAATTAGTAATTATTTTTATATATTTTTCCATACTCAAAAGTTTCAATGAACTAATATTTTTTCTCTCTAATACTCTATATCAAAACAAAATCAATAAATCAAAATTTTCAAACTAGAACAAGACAAAGAAAATACGAAGTATCAAGACAATACACTAAGTGCATTTTATCAAACACTTTGTGTGCAACTCAAAATCCAAATTAAAACACATAGTTATTTACCAAAATACATCCATAAATGACAAAATCAATGGTCATGTGCATATAAATGAATGTTATTTTGCATGAAAAAAGTATACTAACCTTGAATTTACAAGAACAAATTCGGGTTTTAACCTTGAGATTTTAGGGTTTTAAACTTTGAAATCTTTAAATCTAACAAAGAAATCAAACAATATGTCAAAAATGCAATTAAACACTTATAAAACATAGCTTTCCATACCAAAATTACAAATAAATGGGTTGATATAACCTTGGGCAAGGATATTCGTACAACCCGCACCAAGCTTGAGGAGGCCTTCTCGAGTCCCACGGCTGAAGGATCGTCGGCCTTCGTGTGACGTAGCCTGGTTGTTGGAGGTCACCGACGTCGCGGTTGCTGGAGGATCTTCTGGCGTCGAACAGGTGGAGCAAATTGCATGACTGGGGCTTCACGGCTAGAGCAAATTGCACGAGAGAGGGAGAAAGAATAGGTAAAAAAAGATATAGAAACTTAATCTTTTAAGTCTGAATTTTTTTAAAAGGCAATGTCGATAGCTTATAGCTGTTGCTATTGGCCTCAATAGCGACAACTATAAGGTGTCAGCATTGCCTTTTAAAAAATTAATATTTTTAATCATACATATTGAAAAAATTATAACTAAAAAATTTATAGAAATTTTAAAATAATTTTACAATATTCAACCAATCAATAAAACAACTCTTTTTTAACTAATATTGATTTGATAAATATGTTAATTTAATTATATTATTCTTTATATCATAACTAAATTAAATTTTAATATAAAAAATATTATAAATACAAAAGTTAATAATATGAAAAATTCAGAAACAAAAAAAATATAGTTTTAAAAGTTTTTAATAAATACACAATTTTTATAGATATATATTTACATAATTTAGTTTATTTTTAAAATGAAATTATTCATTAATTATATTTTTAGATTTTCTTATTTGAATTTCGGTGACACGTTATAACTGTCAGCATTGGGCTTTTATTACATGTCAGTGTTAAGGTCAATAGCAACAATTTTTAACTGTCGACATTAGCCTCGAATTAACTGTCGGCGTTAGGGATAATAGCGACAGTCAAAAGCAATGGTGACGGTTATTCACTGTTGGCGTTGGTTTCTACGCCTACATTTTTTAACTGTCGACGTAGAGTTGCACTAAGTAATTACAACAGTCAACAAAGTTGACTATCATGCTTGGGTGTCGGGAAAGCCCAGTTTTGTTGTAGTGGAGATTCAGGACTTTATTGCCGACTGGGGAACGGGTAGTCTCTAGGAGATGGGTTAGAGCCTTACCAATATAGACGAACATTAGAGAGTTGTATGTGGACCTGATTGAGTTAGCGATGGATGATTTTCATATGATCCTAGGAATGGATTGGTGGTCAAAGTACAGGGCGGCGATTGACTGCAAGCTCAGGATGGCGACCTTTGAATCGAAAGGGGAGGTATCCTTTCTATTCGTGGGGACAGTGAGTTGACTACGACTACCTATGATTTCGGCACGAAAGGCTAGATACCTAATGCAAGAGGGTTGCGTAGGATTCCTAGCAAACATTCTGGATACTTCTAGAGTTGTTTCGGTTGGACCGAATGAGACAAGATTAGTATGTGAATTTTCTGATTTGTTCCCCGCATACTTGTCAGGGTTGCCACCACATTGAGAGATCGAGTTTGCCATACAGTTGGCACCAGGAGCGGAGCCAGTATCTAGGACACCTTATATAATGGCTCCAGCAGAGTTAAAGGAACTAAAGATTCAATTGCAAGAGTTACTGGATTTGGGATTCATCGAACCGAGTTTTTCTCCATGAGGTGCTTCAGTGTTGTTCGTCAAGAAGAATGATGGATCCTGAAGGATATGTATTGACTACCAAGAGTTGAACAAGTTGACCATCAAGAATAAGTACCCAAAGCCTAGGATCGATGACTTTTTTGACCAACTACGGGGGAAGACAGTGTTCTCCAAGATTGACCTTTGGTCAGGCTACCACCAATTATGGATTAAAGACGAGGACATACGAAAGACCGCATTCTGCAAGAGATATGGACACTGTGAATTGGTGGTCATGTCCTTTGGATTAACTAATGCCCCAACAGCCTATTTGGACTTGATGAATAGGGTCTTCAGGGATTATTTAGATAAGTTTGTGATTGTATTCATCGATGACATACTGGTGTACTTTCAATCAGAGACAGAGCACGAACAAGATCTTCACCCGGTATTACAACGATTGAGAAAGCATAGGTTGTATGCTAAGTTCAGCAAGTGTGAGTTTTCGCTACCCCAAGTAACATTTTTGGGCCATATTGTCAGTAAGTTGGGGATTCTGGTGAATCCAAGTAAGATTGAGGCAGTGAGAGATTGGCCCATGCCTAGTAGTGTGTAAGGAATGATTCCTAGTGCGCAGCGGGAATTGCGGTAATGGTATTCAACAAAAATTTGTATATAAGCAATCTTCATATGAGGATCATCTAATTTGCAATATGTTAATCAATATATAATATGAATATGAAAAATAATACGAAACTATTTACCTCTTGTAGCCTATCAAGAATCCTTGAATTTTTTCGTATGTATTTCGATCTTCCTATCATTGCTTGAGTACTCACACCTAGATCTTCCAAGACGTTCTCTACACCTCAAGATGTGGGTGGGTAGATAGAGAACAAGGATCAATTTTGTGAATCAAAAGTATTCTCAACACATGAGACTTTTGATTATAGGCTTGAGAGAATAGGTTTTTCTTTTTGTTAAAAGATGATAGTTTTTCTTCTCTGTATTAAACTTTTCAAAACTTGTTGTTTCTATTTTCTATCAAATAGAATATATAGACATTATTACCATAATAATAATAATGAAGAAAAACCAATCACCTTTTATAATAATAATGATAATAGACAAAAATCTATATTCCATTTTAAAACTCCTTTTAAAATGTTTAATTAATTAATTAAAAAATAAAAATGAAAAATCAATATCTAGTAACATCAAATGTGCCACACGCATCGAGCAGACCAAGCCCTATGCGTGTGGCCTATCCCTGAAAAATGGGATTTTAATTTGTCATGTGTTTTTACTTTTAATTAATTAATAATTAGATATTCAAATAAGGTATCATCTTTTTAAGGAAGAAGATAACAACTTAAATTTCAAATTTCAAATTTCAAAATTTAAATTTTCATCATCATCTTATTATTAATTAAATGAATATAATAATCAAAACCAATTTTGACTATCCATATTTATTTATTCACACTTAATTAAAATAACTGATTAAAATCAATTTTTTTATTTCTACACAATTTCGAAATTGCACAAATGCAATAATAAATTTTGCAACTTCAATTATCACATAATTGTACATTTATCTCGAAGAATAAATATTCTCTCAAATAATCCATTCACATTTTAACCCTTGTATCAACTCTTACCTTTATTAGTGTTGATAGAGCCGCCCTGAGGACCTATGGACCAATAATTCCAAGCTCCAATAAAAAAAAAAATTTAACCAAAACTCTTTGATTCAATAATCATATATATTAATCTCATGATTATTCCACTATAAATATGAGACTAAACTCTTGAGAATTAAAGACATATATTTACTGAGTACTTTATTGTAACCACAAAGTGTCCATTGATATAATCATTACATAAAAATTAATCATCTATTGATGATTCATAATAAAATGGGAATAAAATTATCGTTCTAGCCTTCTAATTATATCTTGATTCCTAGTGTACCATTGACTTTGCTAGTGAAGGTTAATTCATAATTTGATTATGAATATGACGTCAATAACCTTTTCAGTTCCAAAAGCCAATCCAAAAGGGAATCATCATTCAATCTATAAGAAGGTATAGATTCCAAAACAATTGAGTCCCCAAAACAATTGTTCTTAGCCTGATCATTTTGACAAACTGTAACGCATGAATCAAAGGATCAAGTAACATATATAGGAGTTCATAGTAACTTTAGGATTAAGATCAGTTTGTATATGATCATCAGTTGATGTGTTTTATAATACTGCAAAACAATATTTAAACAAGTATTATCAAATCACATTTGGTCCATTTCTACATACTCTCATCATGCAAAGTACCTCCACTAAAGTGTCCTACTACACTAGTAACCCGGATCTAGGTCACATGTATACATAATACTAGTGGGCCGTACTTCCAGTATTTAATCTAAAGGTTCCATAACTTTATTTTACTGCGAACTATTTAAGTTCATTATCTCAATCTCGATCCTCTCATACCAATATGAGATTGAGAACACATAGATGAACTTAGGAATTTTCTGATATTTACTTTATATTATTAGCAATAATATAGTACATAAGCTACATATATTTAATAATTCAATTAATTTATTTATTTCATTAAAACCATTGTCTACTATAATTGCTTTTAGGGCACAATTCCCAACACAGTGTACCAGAGGTTAAGAGCTTTTTGGGATTGACAGGGTACTATCGGCGGTTCATTGAGGGATTCTCCAGAATAGCCAAACCATTGACCGAACTATCACGTAAGAAGACTAAGTATGTGTGGATAGATAGGTGTGAGAACAGTTTCAAGGAGTTGAAGCAGGGACTAATCACCACTCCACTATTAAGTTTGCCGCCAAACAATGAGAAGTTTGTGGTTTACTATGATGCTTCTAGACAAGGTTTGGGGTGTGTATTGATGCAAGCTAGAAAAGTAATAGCCTACGCATCGAGACAATTGAAGGAGTGAGCAGAGGTATCCTACACATGATTTGGAATTGACAGAGGTGGTATTTTCACTAAAAGTTTGGAGGCATTATTTGTATGGTGAGAAGTGCGAAATATACACTGGCCATAAGAGTTTGAAGTACTTCTTTACTCAGAAAAATCTGAATATGCACCAAAGGCGCTGGCCGAAATTGGTAAAGGATTATGACTGTGATATTCTATACCATCTTGGAAAGGGCAATGTGGTGGCCGACGTGTTGATTCTGAGGGGCCCAGGACAGTAATTCAGTTCAAGAAAGATATCATATAAGTTAGTTGAAGAGATGACTAGAGCAGGTATTGAGTTGGTAGTTGGTCAGCAAGCCAACATCACTCTTCAGTCCACGCTCCTTGAGAGGATCAAGGAAGCACAGGGGGAGGATCCCCAATTGAGAGAACACACAGAGGGTGTCTTAGTCGAAGTGGTTAAGGACTTTTCTATTTCAGAGATGGGTTTACTGAAGTAAAAGGTCACATTTGTATTCCGAATGATTCTGGTATCTGGGGGGAGATTTTATATGAGTCTCATACCACTCCTTATTCTTTACATCCGGATACAATGAAGATGTATCCAGGATTTGAGAACCCTATATTGGTGGCCGGGAATGAAGAGGGATGTGGTGGACTATGTGGCCAAGTGTTTGACTGGTTAGCAGGTAAAGGCTGAACATCAAAGGTCAGCAAAGTTGTTGCAGCCTTTAGGGATTCAAGAGTGGAAATTTGAAGATATCACCATGGACTCCATGGTTTGATTACCGAAGACTGTGGGATAACATGATTCAATGTGGGTGTTTTGGATAGATATACCAAGTCAGCCCACTTTTTGCCTATTAGGACAACTTATACAGTGGAGCCGTATGCTGAATTGTATGTAAAGGAAATTGTACGACTACATGGGGCTCCAAGGTCGATAGTTTCTCACAGGGACCCACCTTCACCTCCAAGTTTTGGGAGAGCCTACAGAAGGCTATGGGTACACAGTTGTGATTTAGTACCACCTATCATCCTTAGACAGATGGACAACCTGAGAGGATGATTCAGATATTGGAAGATTTTTTGGGAGCCTACGTGCTAGATTTTAGGGGATCATGGAGTAGGTGTCTCTCTATGATTGAGTTTTCGTACAATAACAATTATTAGGCGACTATCGGAGTGGCTCCGTGTGAGATGTTATATGGGAGGAAGTGCAAATCACCCATCCATTGGAATGAGACGGGTGAGATGAGGTATTTAGGTCCTGAGGTTGTTCAAAGGACCAATTAGGCGATTGAGAAGATTAAAGCTCGAATGCTCGCCTCCCAGAGTTGACTGAAGAGTTACTCGGACTTGAGACGCAGGAGCGTAGACTTTCATGTTGGGTACCATGTGTTTATCAGAGTTTCACCCATGTGAGGGGTGAAACAGTTTGGAGTAAGGGGCAAGCTGAGCCCTAGGTTTGTTGGCCCCTTAGAGATTCTGGAACGGGTTGGAGAGGTAGCCTACAAATTGGCGATGCCTCCAACTCTATCAGGGGTTCACAATGTGTTCCACGTATCCATGCTCCACAATTATGTGTCGTATTCTACACACGTGCTGAGTTATGAGAATTTGGAGTTGGATCAAAATTTATCTTATGAGGAGAAGTCGGTTCAAATTCTAGAGCGAAAAGATAAAGTCTTGTGGAACAAGACTATTGCTTTAGTGAAAGTGTTTTGGAGGAACAACAAAGTGGAAGAGGCGATCTGGGAGCTAGAGACAGATATGCGGGATCGGTATCCCGAGTTATTCAGGTAAATTTTGAGGATGAAATTTCTGTAAAGAGGGGATAGTTGTAGCATCCCAAATTTGCTAATAAGGCTTAGGGCCTTGATTAGCGTACCAGGATGGAGATAATTGATTTAATTATGCTAATATGTGAATTTTATGATTATCTGATTAGAAATGCGTGTTTAGGTGAATTAAATATGCATGTGGGCCCCATTTGGTTATTAGGTGCATATTTGTAATTTTAGCTCGTTGAGGGCATAATTGTGATATATGTGTGCATTGTGATTAGTACCATGAGGATGTGGTGATATATTTTTTATGTGCGATCCTAGACATTCCTAGGGAGCAAATTAGCTAAATAGTCACAACGGGGTCGAATACCCGGCTCGGGAGGAGCCTATGGGTATTTTGGGAATATAGTATATTTTTGGGAGTTACCGGGTAACATGTAGTAATTTAGGAATTATTTGGGCATGACTGGATTAAATGGGGATTTATAGGAACACTCGAGGACTTAGCGGGATATGGCAATTGACGGGATTGCCCATGGTGACACTTGAGGACATTTTGGACTTTTTAGCAAAGGGAAAAACTATGACATGGTAGCTGAGACTCTAGAGTCACTTAAAAAGAACTAGAAGGAAAGAAACACCCAGAAAAATCTCATTCTTCTCTTGCTCTCTATCTCTCTCGGTTTCCTCTCCCTCTCCTGGAGACTTTGAGAAATTTGGGAAATTTTGGTGTGGGGCTTAGAATTTGAGGTTGATGCATAGAACACTTAAAGCTTGTGGAGGTTAAAATAAGTCTAGGTTGAATCGCCAGCTAAGGTATGAAATTCTATAGATTTTTAGTGTTTTAATTGTGGTTTTTAAGTTTTATGGGGTAAGCTATGGGATGTGATCTTTGAGTGTTAGTGGAGCAAGTTTTGGGGGTATTTAGTTTAGTTATTCTGCTGTGAAATAAATTGTAGGTTGAACTTTGAGTATAGGGAGTTGGCTTCGCTAAATTGGTGAGTTAGGTTGGGGAAAAATGTAGGGAAATGGTGGGTTTCTGGGTTTCAAGGGCTCGAGCCACGACCCTGCTCTTCAAGTGTCGCGACACACATGTTCGAAGAGGCAGGAGGAGCCTCTGAGTTAGCCCAAGCGTCGTGGCCCTAGAGGGCATGTCGCGGCCTGTGTTCTTCACCAGAGAGAGTTATGCTCTCTAACTTGTAGGTGCATCTCGCCCCAAAATTGAAAGAAAGGGGAAATTGCGGTTTTAAGCTCGAGAATTCGAATGCTAAGGCCCAGGAAGGATTCTACTATCTGGTTTAGTAGAATCCAAGGTCTCAGAGGCTAGATTAATATTCTGAAGTTATTTATTAGTTTAAGACTTGATGGATGGTTACTATGAATGTGTTGTGACTTGGTTTTCAACGAGACTCATATTAAGGGACTGCTCTCAGGATCGCATTGGCTTATCAGCTTGGGACACAGGTAAGAAAACTATTGTACCCGTAGAGCAATGCATGACCCTATTGTTGGTGTCTTAGGGCGCGACCCTATTGTTTACGATTAATATATGTGTGGATATTTGTGATTATTATGCTATGTTATTGATGTTTGTGAGTGAACGATGAAGGTTGGGAACGGCGGAGGCCAAGAACGACAAGAAGCCGGGTATGGAATGGGGTCGGGATTAACATTAAGAACACTGGGTGGAGGCTGCTAGGGCGAGACCTTCCTAGGGTGATGTATCCACCCCCTCAGTGAAAACTACGAACCTAGGGCCTGGTAAAGCACCTGGGTCGGCGTAGGTCGCTATGTGTTTAGCATGTTGGTTGTTTTGCTATATATTGTCGATTGTTATGTTATATGTTATATTTTGGGTTTTCTTGATGAGCTTCGGCTCACGGGTGCTCTACGGTGCATGTAAAGGCAAAGGAAATGTCAACCAACCATGAGTACAGAGATCGTGGAGCGACGGGTACATGTTCGGCCTACCTAGCTGCCACGACCAAGGTTATTTTGGGAAAAGTACTGTAATGAACTGCTTTGTCTCTTAGGTCGACCGTAATTATGTTTTTGAGATGTAATATATTTTCTAAATAGTATTTTGGGATCCCAATTGTATAACTCTTTATGATTTCAATGAATGTCCAAATTTCTTTTATAATTAATGTCATTAAACGAGTTTTCTTTAAATTTAGTCGCTCTTTTAACCTAAAACCTCGAATAGTGAGCTAATGGCACATTTTTAACTCACGTAGTAACGACTCTAAGGAAGTAGAGCGTTACACCGCGGCTCAAGCTGAACAAAGGAGAAGATGTTGGGCTGCTGGGCTATTTGAGTTGCGGTGCATGTTAGGCATGCCGCGGCGCTAGTGCATGCAAAGAAGGGTTTTAGGCTCTAACTTGAGCGGGCTGTGGCTCAAAGGCTTAAGTTTGTGGCTCAAAATAGAAAATTTGGCCAAAACAGGTTTTTATTGATGGGAACTCAAACCTAAGGGCTCTGGATCAATTCTACTACATGGTTTAGTAGGATTCGACATCCCAGAGGCTAGGACTCGGTCCAGAAGCCTTTATTTACTCATTATTTACGAGATTCTATAAATGATTGTGACTATGTTATCGCTAGGGGTTCGGCATCAGGATCGTTCTCGAGGTTCATTCTTATTTTCTTTACACTAGGACCTGAGGTAAGAAAACTGTACCCATTACGCAATGTACATGATTTGGGCTTGGCTCGAATGTTGAATATGATCTTTATTGGGCGTGGGCCCCTGTAAATGTGCATGATTAAGATTATGCTTGTGAATGATTGATTAAGCATGCTGAATGATCTGTATCTGGATATTTATTATGTGATAAATGCATGTTATTATTATATAAATGAGGAAAGCATTGACTTATGAGTCAAAGGTCGACAATAGCATCGACTGCTGGTCGAAAAGCATTGACTTATGCGTCAAGGAAGTCAATAATGCATAGAGCATTGGTCGTATTATTTAGGCCTAATCAGGAGCACATTATACGCTTGTCCAACCCAATGGTCCTAGAAAATTCAGCTCCAGGTACGCTGGGCCAAGTCTAAGGCTGGTTATACAAAGGATAGGGCAATAGACCCCAGGGTGACTTATTAGTCCCATATCTTAGGGCACTTGGCCTCAGTTTGACTTATTAGTCAGTTAATTATGACAACCGGCCCCATATGACACTATAGTCATTTATATGAATGATATGCATGCATCAGTAGGGTTATTACTGCAAGGCATGCTTATATGGATTGGTAACGTATTATTAATTGCTTATGAGCATGTTTGAGTTTTCTTGCTGGGCCTTGGCTCGTGGGTGCTATGTGGTGCAGGTAAGGGGAAAAGGGAAGCTTGACCAGCCATGAGTTGGAGAGCTTAGGTGGCTACGTGTACATATGCAGTCGTTTGACCACCACGGGCAAGGTTTCCAAGAGGAACTAGGGTTAAACTCTATTTTTTCCGCTTAGGTCGGTGGGTTGTAAATTTTGAGTTGTAGTGGCCCTTTAAGAACTGTAACAACTTTGTAAACGTTTATTATAGGATCCCATGTACAGTTTAACGTTTTAATGGAATATCCACTCCCTTTAACCAGAATTTTTACCCTGGACCATTAATCAAATTTAGTTGCACGTTCATGGCCAAATAACTCGTTTAGCGAGTTTAGCACTATTTAAAATACACAGTGTAATAGTCTTGGCTAACCAGGGCGTTACAACTTGGTATCAGAGTGTGCCAAGGTTAACGGCTCCTAAAGACAGGCTGGGCATGTACACTCGCCACTAAAGATAAGCTCGGCTTAGGGTTTGGTAACTATTTATGTAGTTATGTGCTTAATTGCTTAAATAGGATATAAATGCCTTATCTACATGCCTTATTAGGTAGCATGAGATATTCTAATGGGGCCTGACTCTTGATTGTTGCATGATATAAAAGAATGTGCTTATTAGCATCGATATTGCTTGTGAATGCAAAGGAAGCACTCATTAGTGTTGTTGTATGGACATGTAGGTCAGGACACGCTCATTAGCTCTGTCATAGATACATGTATGTCAAAAATGTTTATGAACATTGTTGTATGGTTATGAATGTCAGAACATGCTTATTATCATTGTTAATTGTTATAATGATCAAGAAGTGCTTATTAGCACCAGACTTGGAAATGAATGATTATCTATTTGGTCTTGGACTGTGAGGCTGCAAGAGGTTTAGTTATCACTACCTAATTGGCTGAATTGATTATTGCAGCAAGGTATAAGCTTGGAAGTATGCTTCCAAGGCAGATTGATTCATCAGTTGGCTAGGAAGATCAGGGCCAGAATGACAGACATGGTCAAGATAACGATCAAGGTCAGACCCCTCTGCCAGCTCCTAAGAACTGGCAGCAGGTGCTTGCTGATTTCCAAGCAGGCGATGCATCGCCTGTTAGGGTTTCTTGAAACCCTAGGCATCAGGCGATGCCTCGCCACTTGGGTGGCGACGTATCGCCACCCTCTCTGACTTTGGACACTTCCAAATGTCCTAAAATTCTCTAAATACTACCAAACATTTTGGGTACCCTTAGATATTCTCATGCATCACTTTGGGCCCAAAATTACATTTTATAAGTGCCTACAATTGAAGCTCAAATTTAACATCTTCATTATGTGAATTTTACTAAGTGTTTATACCTTGCATGTATTTTAACACTTATAATTTGTATTTAATCAATCATAAAAATCCCCCACTTGGTTAAACACAAGTCTCATTCTCTAGCTTAAACATGTTTAGTGCATAAAATAAAGTGCCTTTCGGTTTGAACTTTAGCTTAGTGAAAATACCACAAGGTCTTATTGAAATCATTAGTTGCTTAAATCTTCAACCAAGTATTCCATATGATAAAACAGGTGATGCCTCACACACCTCCACCACATCTTTTGTTTTTTCCACTTTCTCGTTTAGCACTATCATGGCCATGTGCTCTTCTCTTCATGAACTTTCGAGGGAGAAACTCCAACTCCCTTGAGAGGTGGCACCACCTCTAAGTCCACATAGGTTAAGTTCTTACAGTATCTTTGCTACCTTTATAGATTCTTGTTACACTCAGCTGAACTTCATCAAAAGCCCTAGGCTTAACCCTAACTCGGTAGCAACGAACACTAATCATTTCGAATGGAACTCATCATAAATTTTACTGTTGAAACTATTCAATTATCAATGACTTATTCTAACCCATTGAACTCTTTCCTTTGATTTGTACAAGTTGAGAGTTAGGTTTTCATCATTGGTGAATCTATTATTCTAGGAGTTTCAATCCCATCCCTTTTGAAGTAGAACTTACTAACCTTCTCACAAGAGGTTTTGTAAATGGATTCGTTAAGTTCTCACTTCTCTTAACATACGAGATCAATATGATTCCACCTTGAATCAATTGTCTCACATATTCATGTCTTAGACTAATGTGTCTAGACTTTCCATTATACACACTATTATATGCTCAAATAAGTGCGGATTGACTATCACAATTTATGAAAATTGTTGATATCATATACGTGGTTAAAGGAATATCCATCATGAGATTCCTAAGCCACTCGGCCTCTTTGCTGGTTGCTGCTAAATCTATAAACTCCACTTCTATGGTTGAGTGTGATATACAAGTTTTCTTCTTGGAGCCCCATGAGATTGCACCTCCTCCAAGAGTAAACACCCAACCGGTGGAGAAGAGTTTATCTCCAACTCCCGATATCCAATTAGCATCGGAATATCCTTCAAGTATCTGTGGAAAATTTGTATAGTGAAGACTATACTCTTTGGTACCGTTAAGATAACCAAGAATTCTCTCGATAGCTTTCTAATGCTTGATACTTGGATTGCTAGTAAACCTACTAAGTTTACTAACCGCATATGCAATATCCACTCTTGTGCAATGACCGGTGTACATTAGTCCTCCTATTGCACTAGCATATTCAAATTGAGCCACCATTCTTCCTTCATTCTTTTCAAACTTCATGTTTGAATCAAATGGTGTATGTGCCTCTATGATTTTTAGATGACTGAATTTGTCGAGCACTTGCTCAACATAGTGGGTATGACTCAACTCAAAACCCCCACTATTCCTTCTAACTTTTATACCTAGAATTGTTTCCACATTTCCAAGGTCTTTCATTTTGAAGTTAGAAGATAGAAACCTCTTCATTTCTATTATTCCTTTCATGTCATTACTCAAAATCAACATATCATCTACATATATACACACAAGTATGACTAAGTCACCACAAGTCTTATATTATATGCACTTGTCTGTATTGTTGTGTCTAAATCCATTAGAAACAATGACTTTACAAAACTTCTCATGCCATTGTTTTGGAGCTTGTTTCAAACCAAATAATAATTTGACAAGTCTACACAATTTATTTTCATTTCCTTGAAAAACAAAACCTTCTGGTTGTTCCATATAGACATCCTCCTCAAGATCCCCATTTAGGACAGCTATTTTGACATCCATTTGGCGAACATAAATGTTGTATGTAGATGATAAGGAAAACAACAACCTTATAGAAGTAGTTCTTGCTACCAGTGCATATGTGTCAAAGTAATCAATTCCCTCTCTCTCTTTGAATCCTTTTGCTACTAGTCTAGCCTGGAAGGTTTGTATGGTGCCATCGGTATGGTATTTCTTTCTAAATACCCATTTCCACCCAATCAGTTTGGACCTCTCTTGAAGGTCAACCAATTCCTAAGTGTGGTTTGACATAATTGAATCCATTTCATCATTAATTTTCTCCTTCCAAAAGGCAGAGTCTTTTGAGGACATTGCTTCTTTGAAGGTTTTGGGATCATCTTCTATTTGAAGTACTACTGGATGTATCCAAGTAACTTCCTCATTATCACCTTCAACAAGGTATAGTGTCTCTATTAGAGAACACTTCTCACTTGATCCCAAATCTTTGAGCATTTGGCTCCATTTAGGGAATTGAGGTTGCTCACCAACTATTCTAGGAGTCTCCTTCTGAGGCTCTCTAGTTTGAGTTGGTTCTAACTTGTTGTCATCACATGACATGTTCTCAAAGAACTCAACCTCTCTAGATTCAATTATTACATTAGACTCCAAGTCTAATAATCTATAAGCTTTGTTATTTTGGGCATAACCCACAAATCCACATCTTATAGCCCTTGGACCCAACTTGGTCCTTTTAGGATAGATGCTCTTGCAATAAGCAAGACACCCCCACACTTTAAGATAACCAATGTTTGGTTTCTTTCCTTTTCATAACTCATATGGAGATATATTATTTTTCTTCTTGGGAATACGATTTAAAATATGACAAGCAGATAGCAAGGCTTCACCCCACAAACTAAAATTCAATTTAGAGTGTAATAGCATAGCATTAATCATCTCAATAAATCTTATTTTTTTTCTTTCCGCTAGACCATTTTGTTGTGGAGTATAAGGGGTTGTACATACATGAATTGTTCCATGTTCTTCACAATACTAGTTAAAAACATTTGAAAAATATTCACCACCTCTATCACTTCTAAGCAATTTAATTTTCCTTTCAAGTTGATTTTCAACTTCCGCATTATACACCTTAAATACATCAAATGCTTCATCTTTATTTTTTTTTAAAATATACATATGTGAACCTAGAGAAATCATCAATGAAAGTAATAAAATATCTACTTCCTCCTCTAGTCAACATTCCAGTAATTTCACATAAATCACTATTTATCAAATCTAACAATTTAGAGTTCCTTTCAACACTAGAAAAATGTTTCTATACCATTTTAGATTTAACACATAATTCACATTTCTCATGCTCAACATTATCACAATCAATTAATCTACATTTAACAGCCCTTTTAATTGTGCTAAATCGTATATGTGCAAGTTTAATATGCCACAAAGTAATATAATTTGAGTCAAGCATATAACAACAAGAAGAAACTTTATTGTTCACATGATCAATAGAAGTACAAAGTTTGAACATGCCATTACAAGCATATCATTTTCCCACAAAAAATTGTCTTTAGATAAAATGAGCTTGCCAGAATCTATCACAACCTTGATTCCCAGTTTGCCAAGTAAATTTCCGCTAACAAGGTTTCTACTCATTTTCGATCATACAAAACATTGGTGAGTAGAACCTTCTTTCGAATGTGAAGAACAAATCAATAGTTCCCTTTCCTTCAACCTTGAACCTTTTCTCATTGCCCATTTGGATCTCATGCCCTTCCTTTGAAGATTCAAAGATCTTGAAAAGAGTTCTATCATAGGTAACATGAATGGTGACACAAGTATCATACCAACACCCTCTCACCTTTCAATGAATGGAATTAACCTCGCTTAGTGTTGCCACTAGCTCCTCTTGGGTTGAATTGACTCTTGCCTCATTGTTTTGGCTCCTCTTAAACCTACAATCTCTAGCAAAGTGGCATTTCATGCCACACACAAAGCAAGGTCCTTTGAAACTTTTGAATTGTCCCTTATTCTTCTTGGGGCCCAAGGGATTTTGACCCACACTACAAGAAAAAACAGTATTCATAACACTTAAAAAGTGCTATCTGGGACTATTGATAGCACTTCTGAAAATGCTAACGTAGCCCATGTTATTAAAAGTCCAGTCTTTTCTATAACATTTTTTGAATGTTATGTTCGGTGTTATCTTAAACTATTCAATAACACATTTTTAGCTGCTATAATATTCAAATAATAACATTTAGATAGAGTTTTTGATTATAAATTTGAAGTTTAATCTTGTATTTTTTTCATAACACTTTTCAACTGTTACATTTGATTATTTTGATAACATTTTTAGTTTGTTATATTATATAAACCATAACGATTTTTTACGCTTATAATATGCTTTTAAATCATAACATATAGTAATAAAATTTTAAATTTTATTTTGATAAGTATACTTATATGGTTTTTTTTTAATTAAAAGATTTTCATTATTGTATTTTGATAAAAAAATTCAAATTAATCATAAAATGTAATTCTCAATAGATTGATAAACCATAAGTATTACATTAAACAATAACTAACTCAAACCATAAATGTGTCTACTTCATGAGATCTTAGATCTAACTTAAGTTTGAAAGCATAACATAATAAAGTTTTATAATCTTGAACAATTTTTACTTCAAAAATGAAAAATAGAAACAAAACTTTATAGTAATTTTCCTAAACAAGAAAAGTTTTTAGTCATTGAAGATGAGAGAAATACAACATCCATAAAGTTGACCATTACAAAAACAACAATAACAACAACATGATACCAGCCTGCCATCATTTAATTTGGAAAGGCTGAATATACATGCCATTCTCAACATAGAACAAACACTTGTGCAACATTTTCTCAGTAAATTCCGGGGATGACCCTGTACCGAACCTTCTCGCAGTACGATTTCCAGTATTTTCCATACCTACAATAACAATCACATGTCAAGATTTTATGCCTTTATCTGTATGAAAATGCACAAACCATTATTCATTTCGTCTACTTATTTAGAATCAAATTGCCGGTAGAATAGATTTGCAGCTTCTAACTCAAATCTAGAATCAAATTGCCAATATACAGCTTTTACAAGCTAATAATAATATTACTGGTGTATACCAAGGGGAGTTAGCTCAAATGGGAAGACATGTGGTTTGCTTCCATAAGGTCTAAAGTTTGAATCCCACCAAGGTATCTACATAGCCATTGCTATAGTTTCCTACTCTCTAGTAATGCAGAAAAGTGTTCACATTTTGAAAAGGTTGAAAAACATTTTGGAACTGTTCCTGAACGAAAGCAGTAATGTTACATTTTATTGACCAAATAAACTTAGAATAGATAAATTCAGCACTACAAGAACATTTGTTTAATAATTATTTGGTCTCTTCTAATCATAGTGAAAAATTAGGTAGTAGAAACAATTTATCTGCTAAAATTAAGGCCAAGAATTTGCAACGTCATGGTAGCCAATCCAAGTAATTGGGATCAAATACAGCAATAGATGGAAAAGGTTAAAGGGGAAGTAACTATAATCTTCGAATGGTAACGAAAGTAAGAGACTTTAATGATGATGACTTCATAAAAGACGAGATATCTTATTTCTATCTCACTTAATTCATAACTATAAGTTATGCTTAGTATGCATTCAAAAAAATAATAAGACATTTAGAACAAATAATAGCAAAATTATAAATAATTAATAAACACATAAAAACTAAAATGCACTTTAGAACAAATAATAGCAAAATTATAAATAATTAATAAACAAATAAAGAGGGAAAATTACTGAACAACAACACAAGCTTCAAAGAGAAACTAATTATTCTATTAGCACTTGAAATCTTCCCTTCTTTTTCTTTTGATTAAATTTTACTTGCTGCAACAAAATTCCTAAAAAGAAGTCCTTTATATATATAATTTATACAAACATAAAACAAGGAAACATGGTGAAAACTACAAAAAAATGACAAGTAACAGACCATAAACTTCCCATAACAACACCCCTATAAAACATAAGAGAGAATAAAGCTGACAACAAATAGAACAACATCAGAGCAGAAACAGAACTAAGAAAACTTAAGAAAAAATAGGCTCCATAGAGAAGACAGGACAGAAATGGCAAAATAGACCAATGATAGTCACTAAGGAGGGACAAGTCTAAGCAAAGATAGTACTTAATGATTTACAACACATCAGCCATCTCACTCTCTAACTGACTCACAAAGTCTAAGCAACAATTTATTATAGAAAAGAAAAACAAAATCGAAACAATTGAAGCTATGAGTTATTAGTCAATAAGCTCTAGAAACCATCAAAATGAAAAAGCAGAAGTATAGATCAATCAAGTATATATGATACAATATAATCAGGAAAAACAGTAAAGTGAAAATAGAGCATATACAATACAGTAAGAAATTATAGCATAAATATGAGTGTTTTTCCTATCTACTCATTAGACCTATGAAAAACAATATGATAAGCTAAGCTGGAGTTATTCTTCGCTAGCTGCTCCCTATAGACCTTAAACCAATAGACTGTTGTTGCTAGAAACATAGTTAGATCCTAGCATAGGACTTTTAAATTAAGAAATGAACACTGTAATCCTTGCAGTTGGATTACAGTCAAGTTTGAAATTCACAATCTGCAAGGAACATGAATTGAAAAGCTTCAAATATGCGGGGAGTAACTAACGTGCATAAAAAATTCAAGTACGAACATATAATATGTAAAAATGAATGTAAAGTACTTAATTTCTCATGCATGTTATGGCAATCGATAGTAATTGACACAAAACCAGAGCCGTGATTATAATACAATACAACTTCCAAATGTATAATAAATTTACAATAATAAACTTAGGCAATAAAATATAAAACTAAAAAAATACTATCAAAAGTACAAAAGCTACAAGAGAAGGATGTATTATCACAATAGCTTCAAATATATACAATCTCACATAAAACCTTAAGCACATAAAACAACCAAATTGGACATAACTTAAATCAAGATCAAATAATAGAGCTCCATAATATATACAAGAATGTAAAAAATTTCTTATACCTATAAGCAAAGGGGAAACAACATTTGCCAAGTCCATCTTCACACCGTTTAGAGCCCCAAGTATATGTATCCTAGCAATTATTCTCATTAGTCCTACAAAAGTAAAGTAGTAAAAGCTCTGTTAATATTTATATTGATAACCCTGTCGTCATCAAGTTTCTTTTAACTCAATCCTCCAACCAATTTAAACTAATCAATTACATAACATACATGCCAAATGAACAGAGAGAGTAAAACACACAACACACCTGGTCTAAACTATTGATGAAGGTGTGGGCATAGGCTAACTCTGATGCAGCCATAATCTCTGTCTCTGATGCACCTTCTTTCCCAAATGCAATGTTGGCACGAATAGTGTCGTTGAACAAAGCCGGCTCTTGGCTCACCAGCCCCATCTGTTGCCTTAACCATTTCAGATTTAGCCTTCCAAGTTCAACTCCATCAAGAGTTATGTCTCCTGAATCAGGATCATAAAATCTTTGTAATAAAGCTATCACCGTTGATTTTCCGCACCCGCTTTCGCCAACCAATGCAACTGTCTGAAATGCAACACAAATTTTAGATATATAGTTTACAACTCAACATACTAGTTCTCTTTGTATTATTACATTGTATTAAAAGTATCACATACATGTATTTACCTTGTTAGAGTGGATAGTTAGACTGAGGTCTCTTAAAATTTATATATTTGGCCTCGATGGATACTTAAAACTCACATGCCTCAGTTGAATCTCACCATTCACATTGTCTATTGTCTCTCCAGATTCATTGCTGGAATCAATTTTTGAGGCTCGGTCCAATATAGCGAATATCGAAGCTGCAATCTTCTTGGCTTTGCTAGAATCAGGAGCAAATGAACTATACTGAGAAATACCAGCAGCTGACATTGTCAAAGCAAAAAACACCTACAAAAGCATAATATATCATTGTTTTTATTTCAACATTTCTCAACTTTAATATTTCAACATTCAAACCATGGATATAGAACCCATATAATTAACAATATAAGCAGTCAAAATCGCTAAAAAGGCATGATCTTAAGATAATCAATATAAAACAGACCAGAACTTTCACCAATTTCACAGAAATGATTCTAGCCTAAGATATTTCATCTTCTACAAGATAAAAATATAAACAAGAAAAATGAAGAAAAAAATGAAAATAACACAGTTTATGCAAATCTAGCATTGAATCTAGAAATACTAGTCATAGATCTTAAGCTTTAGAAATAAGTACCTGCAACTACATTAATGTTAAGTCAGTTGTCTCCACCATCTCTACAATTTACAGAATATAACAAATAGTATTAAGCTCAGAAAGCAGACATATACAAAGCAGACATAAAAATAATAAGCTCAGAAAACTCAGAAAGCAGATATATACCTTCACATCTGACTTTCACATAGACACGGAAACAAGTTGAATCTACAAACCCCAAATCGTATCTGATTTTGGGATGTAGAATTTGGATTAGACTACTAAAGTATTGTAACACCTTGTAAATAATTAAAAAATAATGTAAAAACTTGCAAAACAACCAATTTCCCCAAGAATTTTCTTGAGAAACAAAGGGAAATACAGAGATGGAAGATTGAGACCTGATGGAAGATGGACCAGTCGAGTCATGTCGTAGACCCACCGCCGTAAGCACCGTCGTACCCACGAGCGAGCCACGCCATAGACCCACGAATCGAGCCTCCTTGTCATACGACCCAAGCCGCGGGCCCCCATCACCTTGTTACACACCTGCAACAAACAGAGAGAAGGAAAGAAGGATTGAACGAGAGTAGCTAAGAGAGAAAGATAGAACGAGAGAGAGTTACTGAGTGTGAGAGAGGAGGCGTAAAGGGTTATTAGGATTCAACCTTAGAGATTAGGGTAAGGGTTTTTTCTTTCATTTGGCGCCTAAGTCTATAAGTCTGTTGCCGCCTAATATTTCATTTTAGCTGTCTTTTTAGCGCCTAAGTCTATTAGCACGGGACAATAGCACTTTTAAAAATATGCTATATTTTAATGTAATATATGGGCATAATTGTTGTAGTGCCATGCCCTTGTTCTTACCAATTCCTTTGTCCTTGTTAGGAGGGTTAGCAACCACATTGGCCTTCTCCATTGGACTTCTCTTCATTTATATCTCTAGAGCGAGATTCCTCTTCAATTCTCAAGTGTTTGAGAATTTCCTCCAAAGAAATCTATTTATTTATATGGAGAATTTTCTTTCTATAGCCTCTCCAAGGAGGTAACTTGGTTATAATGGCACCAACAAGAAATTGTTTCGGCAATACAATCTTAAGAGTAGACAATTTATTCACAAAAATTTGTAGCTCTTGAATTTGAGGGAGAAGGGGTTTATCATCGTGAACATTTAAATTCCATATATTGAGTAATAAGGAATTTCTTAGTACCTTCTTCTTTTGCTTTGTAGTTCTTTTTCAAGGCCTCGCAAATCTCCTTGACTATCTTGGTGTTGGTGTAGAGATCATAGAGCCTATCTGAGAGGGCATTGATGATGTGACCCCTACATATCAATTCATCTTTTTCGCGCTTCTTCCTTTCTTTGACAACTTCTTGAGTATCATCTTCCTTGGGCTTTTTTAAGGCTTTTAGGTATTTATCCAAGACATAAAACACTTTCAAAGTGGTGAACAAGAATCTAATCTTGTCTTGCCAATGAACAATGTTAGTCCCATCAAACCTATCCAATCTAACAAAGTCTTGAGTAATGAATTTCAATGCCGAAAGAGAGTTAGATTCTTCCAAGGTATGATATCTCATATTATAGAGTATTAGAATGTTGGGGGAGAGTGAGATAACACCACGTCAAAAAATAGAATCTACATAAAAAATGGATTGATAGAGACTTAAAAAATATTGAGAAAGAACTTGCAAAACCAAGTAGATCAATGGTATTCTTCAACTTTGATGAAGCTTCAAAAACCCTAGGCAAAACCACCACTTTGAACAAATCCTTTGAGCAAACCAAAAACACAAAATCCAAAGCTTATACACGTTGCAAAATTTTGTCCTAATACTCTATTTCCCAGCCACCATGGATGCTTGAGGCCTTCTCTTGAGAAAATGAGGATTGAGATTGAACAAGCCTTCTACTTTCAAAATCAAGCAATTTCTGTGAAGTGCTCTTGGAGAAAAACTCGAGATTCTTGGAGCTAGAGATTGAGATAGAGGGTAGAGATAGATTGGAGAGAGTGATCAAGTCTTCCAAAACACTATTTTGACCCCTATATAGAGTAGGCACCGTCATTAGGTCTAACCAATCAGATTAGACTTGAAACATACGTCATTATGAGCATTTTATGTAATTTTACGTACTACAGTAGGCAATGTGTCGCCTACAAGCAGGCGATGCATCGCTTGTTAGGGTTTCTTGAAACCCTAGGCATCAGGCGATGCCTTGCCACTTGGGTTGCGATGTATTGCCACTCTCTCTGACTTTGGACACTTCCAAATGTCCTAAAATTCTCTAAATGTTACCAAACTTTTTGGGAACCCTTAGATACTTTCATGCATCTCTTTGGGGCAAAAATAGAATTTTATAAGTGCCTACAATTGAAAGTCATATTTCACATCTTCATTATGTGAATTTTACTAAGTGGTTATATCTTGCTTGTATTTTAACGGTTATATCCTGCTTGTATTTTAAGTGTTCATAACAGCGAGGTCTGCTAGGAAACGCTGCCCCACCCGCACCACCTGTAGAGGTACCAATTCTGGGACAACCAGAGGTTGAGAATAGTTGGAAACCATTATACGAGAGGTTCAGGAAGCAACAACCTCCTACCTTTGAGGGAGGTCCAGACCCACTGAGGGCAGAGCAGTGGATGAGTATGATTACCTCCATCCTCGACTTTATGAGGGTGGCAGGTAATGACAGGGTGACCTCAATCCTGAAATGAGTAATGAACTCATATTTGTACTTTTATGACTTTCGACTTATCAGATAAATTTCAATATTCCTAAGACTAAATTCCTAATATCTTGGAGTCATAGAATTACAAGTGGTTGGAAACATACTTCACATATATGGAATCTGCTCCTCACTTAAATGAAAGCATATTTGTTGTTCTTTTTAGTGTTGATTTGGAGCTTGAACATAGAGCGCTCAATTTCTATTAGAGAACAGAAATTTCATTCTATAATTATATTTATAGAATAATGTTCATTAGGATATCAGTGGAACTAATTGATAAAGACATAATTAGAGAGGTTAATAGATAGTAAGACCTAACTCTAATTATGAACAACTAGTGGAGGGTCATAACTCATATATTGACTAAATCAATGGATGACTTAATAGTTATGAGTTCTAATAATATAAGAGTGTTGTTTTGAGAGCTCAACTATAAATTTCTAGTGGAATAATTCATAGTTAATAAATCAATTGGTGGAACTAAGAGTTAGTGGAATTAATTAAATTATTGGAGCATAAAACTACGGGTCCATATTGTCTCCATATTAGCTCGATAACACTGGGTAGGGTTCTACAATGGTTGGTTTGACCGGGTTATAAGATATTTTAAGTAACCCAATTTAAATATTGGGTTGCAAACTTCCAACTGTAATCCGCCCAAATAAGGAAAAATATGTTTAACCTACCAAATGATTTTGGCAGTTTAGTTGGGTTAACCCGTTTAAACCAATTTTTTTCTTTTTTAGTTTTCAAATAATTGAATTCAATAAACTAAAGTATAATATATATCTTTCAACTTTGAAAATATTATATTCTAAATCCATTGTTGAAAATATAGAGTTTCATTCTTTTTATTTTTGAAAAAGATAATCTATGTAATATTATATAATGTATATGTATACAAAAACTCTTATTCAGTTTATTTGGGTGGGATGTAATATTTTTTAACCCGCCCAATTTTTAGATTGGGTGGTTTGAATTTTCATTGGGTTATCTGGGTTGCGTTTTTTACTGGTTTATTCAGTTTGGTTTGGATGAGTTATTCAGTTTGGGTAGGTGTGATTTTGGTATTAAAGGAAATAATTAAAATAATAAATTATAGCTTTTAGTCTCACAAATTAATATTATTTGTGAAATGCTATTTTATGAAATAATATTTAAGGGCAAATAAAATTATATTCATAATTTTGTGAAATTAAATTTTTATTGAAAATTAATTTAATTATATTCAATTTTGTGGTATAATTGTATACTACATAAAATAATATGATAAAAGCTTAATAAATAGCATTTTATAGAGATAAAATACCATAGGGCCCATAGCGTTGTAGTTAGTGCCAACCACAATTCAAATGGAATGTGGTCCACGAATAGGCCCAATGAGATTAGGGCTAGGTATTTGTTGATGTTGTTTTTCGTCAACTTAAATAGTAGAGCAATTAAGCAAATGGAAAATGGGGTGAATGAATTTAAAGAGGAAGATAAGAAGGTTTTTACGTGGTTCAGCAGTTAATTCTGCCTAGTCCACGAGTTTATGTTATTAAGACATGGAGTTTTCTGGAAATTCTTCAAAGATGAATTACCCAGAGCTTTCTCCCTAGAAATCAGAAATCAGAATTCGATCCCTTACAAGTGGTGATTCCTTCTCTATTTATAAGGAAGGTTACAGAGTTCATTCCCACATATTTCCGGAAGATATTCTATATATCAATTGAAATAATGATATTAAATGCATTATCTCCTATATACACGGAAACGTCCCATGAAAATCAGGAATGGATAACAGATTAAATAATATCCCTTAAATTAGGGGATTAAATAACAATAAAAAATTTCACACGTAATGGGTTATTTCAGATGACAAAACAAGCTTGGCCTTCTCGACTCCGTGGGATCATTCTTGTAACCACTTCTCCAGTCGTCCATTTCTCTGTTACCAGCATCTTCATTGTGTAAGTATTTATTTTTGGTCTCAGATGTTCATGTATATGTTTTGTATTTCCATGCATGTTTACTATTGCAGTAGCGTTTAGGTACATTTTACCAATTTTATGCTAGAATGCTTTGATCAATGCCGTGTAGTTTTTAGGCTCTTCTGTTAGGATTTTTCAAACCCAAATTTTTGCATTTCAATGGGTTATCTTGATTTCCAACTATCGTATCATGTAGACCAAGAAACTGGTACAAGATTAGGGTTTTCAAATTGCACGTTTCTAAAAAATTTCACTTTTTGGGCAACTGCCAACTTTTCTCCCTGAAAATTAGGGATTCTCAAAAAATAAATCCAATTTTTCCCTTCATGTGGAATACATGCTCCAAGCCTATTCTCACTCTTATGATTGAGCTCGTTCCATAGTCTCGAGCCTTCGAGCTCAGACTATTTTGATTTTTGCTATTATTCTTGTCCGTCTGGCCCTCACCTTTTTTCTCTCTTGCTAGATGTCGCAGAATTTGGAAAAGCGGTGGGGGTCAAAACTCGCAATTCCTTACTCACCGGTAACTCCGAGCCTAGATTTACCTTTTACTCAGAATCAGCACTTAATTCGGGAGTACGAACTAAGGTGTCAGGAAGAAGACACCCGAGCCCACTTTCGATGTCAGATCGACGAGGTCGAAGAAGGAAAAAGGAAGAGACTTAGGGTCGCCATCTACCTAGATCCAAACCACGAGCCTAGACCAATCCCCCTCGATACCATGCTTAAAGTGGCAGTCTCCTTCAGGATAGGTGGTCTCCAATTTTCACTGATGGGAGAGCCATCAAATCCCCCTTCTACCTCCCAGTCAACCTCCATTCCCACCTTGAAGAGAGAATTTTTCGAGGTCGAGCATTACTGGAGCTCGATTTCTTCATTGGGGCAGATCTCTGACATCTTGGCCCTCCACAATATTGGACTGTCATGCTCGCTGAGGTGTCGAGCTCCGACCTCCCACGAGAGAAGCTGCCAGGCCCCGGGAGATGGTAATCCCGACAACAAGCTAAGATACGCGGCTTGGAGTCAGGAGCACATGAAGGCATGGGCTTTATTGCCCTTAAAGTCCTTTTTCAAGGACTTCTTGGATTTCATCGAGCTTGCTCCTTTCCAGCTCAACACCAACTCTTACAGGGTTTTGTAAGCCCTGAGGTCGCTTTACCACGAGCTAAAGTTGGAAGGACCTTCACCATAGGAGATCCTGTATCTCTTTTGCTTGAAAAGCAATCCCTCTCGAGCTTGGGGAGGGGATAACTTCTACTGTCTTTCAAGCTATCCCAAGGAGAAGAAATCTTTGAGGATTTACCCAACCATCCCTCCGATTTCAAGAAGGCTTTCTTTTGGACAGATGGCCTGGCTCCTTCCAAATACTATTCGTTCAGACGAACTCATAAGTAAAAAATCTCTTCTTTTTGTGCTCGAATTTTTTGCTTAGGCTCGAATCACTCATGATATGTTTATTTCTCCAGCCAATTATCATCGGCCTACTCCCTCCGATAAGATGAAAGAGCATAAGGAGGCATTGCTCCAATTACCTTACGGTAGGCGCTCCCTTTCCTATATTCTTCATGAAGATATGCTTCAAGCTTGTGGCCTCCTGAAAAAGGATCAGTCTACAAATGACTGGTCCATCAAGAAATATACCAAGTGGGAATTTATGCCTCTCCCAACAGGAAGACTCCCTCCAAGGCACAGTTCTAAGCCATAACCCTAGCTCGACATCCTAGGAGTCCCCAATCAGGGAACGAGGCCAATGACGAGGCCTCGAGCTCGAGCGACAAAGGTACAGCCATCCTTAGCTCGGACTTATGGTCTCCCTCACTACTTAAGTATAAGCTAGACAGATTAGTCTTGTGTGAAGATGATAGGGACCACTTTTATGTATGGTCCTGGGTAGATGAGAAAGTACAGAGGTTCGATAGTTGGCTAGGGAAATACAATACCATGTATAGCCTGAACAAGGTATGGGATGGAATAGCTGTTCAGTACGGGAAAAATGATTATAGGGACCTTTCGAGGTTGACTTTCACATATAGGGAAGGTACTCCCCCTGCCTCTTCTGAAGATGGGGGAATTACGTGGTCACCGAGCACGCTCGGGGAAGAATTCCAGTTAGGTTTCTCTTTACTTGTCTTTTATTCCATGCTTGTTTGCATTGTGTTGGCTTTTTTGTGTCTGGGATTTTCTTATAATGTGGTGTAACTATGCAGGTGCCATGGACTCTGATCTCGACACCGTGCTCGCCAGTGGAAAGGGGGCTCAAAGGAGTAAGCGCCCGAGGGGCTCGCGAAGGTCAGATTGGCCTGCCAAAGTCCTTAAGCGAACTGAGAAAACTCCTCCTCCTCCAGCTCCCATTGTTACGAGCTTGGTTGTGGATCTTGTTTCCCAGGTCGAAGCTTCCACCACAGATGCCCCTCCTGTGCCTCATACTATCATGGTCCGCCCAACTCTCGGCCCTCCTCCGAAGAAGCCAACATCGAAAGAGTGCATGTTGTCGATTTCTACTCATGTTGATGAGTATGTCATAGACAGCACCACTGGGACTCATGGAGCAACTCTTGGCTCAGACATCTTGTCTCGGGTAGGCCAGAGCATCAGCAACATCAAGGCTCCCCAGTGGCAGTTTTTGAACAATGCTCGAGACTGCAACACCCTTTATGACAAGAGTATCGAGGTTGCTGCTGCGGTAATTTCTCTCACTTTACCGTTTATTGTACTTATGCTTAGCATGTGTTCTAATCAGTTTTGTTTGTGTTTTAGTCTCTTGTTGTCGTTGCTCAGCTTAACTATAAGTTGAGCAACGAGGTCCACTCGAGCATGTCCTATGCCCAAGAGGCTAAGAATCTTCAGCTTAAGCTTACTGATGAAGATAAGGCCACAAAGCCGAAGATGGAAGCTGAAGCCGAGCAGATGAAGTCTAGGATTACTGAGCTTGAGATGATCTATGCCAAGCTTGAGGAGGAGAAAGCGGCCACTTTCGAGATAATGGAGAGCAAAAAGGCTCGTCTCCTCGCAGAGTTTAAGGAGAAGAAGGATCGGGCGGTCGACCTGGCCATGTGTAGGATGGATCTGGGCCAGTAATGCCAATCTCGATTCCAGCTTCCTAGGCTCTTTCGAGGTAGAACTCATGGCCAAATGGCAGGCTCAACTCGACGTGGAGGAGGCTGCTCAGGAGGAGGCAGAGAGAGCCAAGGAGGATGCTGAGAAGGCTAAGGAGGATGCTCCTCCCTCCTAAATCTCGACCCGGGGCATCGTCCCTTTGAACATTTTGTAATAGTTTTTATCTTCTGTTTTTTATGCCCTTGGGGCCAGGACAATTTATAGCTCGTGTAAGAGTTATTTTTTTTGTTTATGATATTTATAATACTATTTTGGACTTTACTTTGATATTGCTTTACATTTCTTAAAATGAAACATTTCAAGAAATTTATATTAAAGAGTCCTTATGTCTCTTTATTCATACAAACATGTGGTGGATTTTAAGCTCGAGCTTCGATGCATTCATGCATCGTTTACTCGACGTATCTGTATCTGATCTCGTTACTTGACAAGGTCGGAACTTACTTTTACCATGTACCCGAAGGTACTTATATGGCATGTAATATAGGTGGTTTAGTTATATCCTGCTTTTCTAGTTACTTTTCCTCATCCTTGGGTAGCTCCCCAAAGCTATGAGGTCAAAACTATCTTTTTGCAAGATACTCCAGCCTTGCTCTCGACTTAACTCGAAGTAGGTATATTCTAACTTTCTGTCGATTAATTTTAGCTGGTTTGGTTCCAAACCTGTTTAGGTCGTGCTTTTGGTTCGTAATCCACACACAAATATTTTTTGATCTAGCTATATCTAGATCGTGCATTCGGTTCTATCCAAATTTTTTTGTCTGTGCATTTGGTTATTTCCAAACACTTTTATTTTTTTAATAATTTGGTTATGTCCAAATTATCTTAGCTCGCGTATTTGGTTATTTCCAAACACTTATTTTTTAATAATTTGGTTATGTCCAAACTATCTTAGCTGGCGTATTTGGTTATTTCCAAACACTTATTTTTTTCATAATTTGGTTATGTCCAAACTATCTTAGCTTGCGTATTTGGTTATTTCCAAACACTTTTATGCTTTTCGTATATGCTATTTTATTTTTTCAAGCTAACGGTATATATACCACTAATGCCCCCTTAATATCCTATGAGTGTGACCATAGGTTATTAAATCAAGAGAGTTTGCAAAAAATACAGCATATTGAAAAGAAAACGAACTTTATTCGGAATTGAACAATTTATTAACAGAAACATAGCAAAGATAAATAAGCATGGTTACAAGTGTCATCGTTCCTACACTATTGATAGTAAGGTCGTAAATGTTCGCCATTCCATGTTCATAGTACCAAATCCCCATTCAATCTTGCCAATTTGTATACACCAAGTCGGATAACTGATTCAATCTGATAAGGTCCTTCCCAATTAGGCCCGTGCACGCTAGCAGTCGGGTCCCGTGTAGTCAAGAACACACGCCTCAGCACCAAATCTCCCACACCGAATTTTCTATCTCGAACCCTTTTATTGAAATACCGGGGTTGCTCACTGTTGGTATGCAACATTTTTTAGTTGAGCCTCATCCCTTCTTTCTTCAATCAGGTCCAGCCTTACATTGAGTTGGGATTGGTTCGAGGCTTGGTCATAAGCGTGGGTTCGAATGGTAGGTATTTCGACCTCGATTAGCAGCATAGCCTCGCATCCATATGCTAGAGAAAAAGAGGTATGTCCTATTGAAGTACGAACTGTGGTTCGATATGCCTACAAAACTTGGGGCAACTCTTCGGGCCATTTCCCCTTAGCTTCTTCCAACTTTTTCTTCATAGAACTCTTCAAGGTTTTATTCACAGCCTCGACTTGGCCATTCGCTTGGGGATGGGCCACAAAGGAGAAGCTTTTTATTATCCCTTTTTCCTCACAAAAGTTGGTAAACAAGTCGCTATCGAATTTAGTACCGTTATCGGATACTATCTTCTTTGGCATCCCATATCGGCAGATGATGTTTTTCACCACGAAGTCCAAGACTTTCTTCGAGGTAATCATTGCTAGAGGTTCGGTCTCGGTCCGCTTCATAAAGTAATCTACCGCGACTATTGCGTATTTAACTTCGCATTTTCCTGTGGCAGCGAGCCTATGAGGTCAATTCCCCAGATCGCAAATGGCCATGGGGAGGTCATCATAGTTATCTCGGAAGGTGGAGCTCGAGGGATTGTGGCAAACCGTTGACATTTATCGAACTTTTTGACGTAATCAAATGAGTTTTCTTTGATGGTAGGCCAGAAGTATCCTTGGCGTATAATCTTCTTAGATAGGCTATGCCCCCTAGTGTGGTCCCCACAGAACCCCTCATGAATCTCTTCTATGATCTTCTTAGCCTCAGGTGGAGTCAAACACCGGAATAATGGCATAGAGTATCCTCGTTGATATAGCCTACCTTCCACAATAGTGTACATGGGAATCTGATACATCAGTTTCTGAGCCTTAGATCATTCTGCTGGGAGAATGCCGATTTCAAGGTACTCAACTATCGGGGTCATCCAGGTTGGCTCGGAGTTAATCATGCAGACATCCTCCTGTTCAGGCTTGCTTATACTAGGTGTCGATAGATGTTCGATTGGCACAACATTCAGCTCGTCGACCTCGGTGGATGAAGCGAGCCTAGCTACGGCGTCTGCATTCGAATTTTTCTCTCGGGGTACCAGCTCTATCGTGTAAAACTCGAAATGTTCGAGTGCTGCTTTTGCTTTTTCCAAATAAGCAGCCATTCTTGGCCCACGAGCTTGGTATTCCCCTAAGATTTGCTTGACCACCAACTGAGAGTCACTATAGCAATGTATTGCCTAAGCTTTTAGTTCCTTGGCTATTCGAAGTCCTGCCTGTAGAGCTTTGTATTCAGCCTCGTTATTTTATGCTTCAAAGTCAAATCTTAAAGCAGAGAGAAATCGACTCCCATCTGGGGTGATCAGTATTATTCCTGCCCCCGATCCATTTTCGTTGGATGACCCATCGACATAAAGTTTCCACAGCTCGCGGGCCGGGGTTATAACTTCGTCGTCAGTCACTTCGGTGCATTCCACTATGAAGTCTGTCGGGGACTGTCCTCTAATGGTTGTCCTTGGATGATAAGTGATCCTGAATTGTCCAAGCTCTACAACCCATTTCAATAATCAGCCCGAGGCCTCTGGCTTTGATAAGACTTGTCGTAGTGCTTGGTCAGTCAGCACATGGATGGGATGTCCTTGAAAGTAAGGTCGAAGCTTTCGAGACGAGTGAATTAGGCTGAGAGCCAATTTCTCCATTAAAGGGTATCTCGATTCTACCCCCAGTAACCTTTTTCTGACATAATACACTGGATTTTGCACCTTTTGGTCTTCTCAGACGAGCACGACGCTGATGGCGTATTCGGTTGTAGCGAGATATAGATATAAAATTTCTCCTGTGATAGGTTTCGACAAGATAGGAGGCTCCGCGAGATGCTTCTTGAGCTCTTGGAATGTTAGCTCGCATTCCTCTGACCATTCAAACTTTTTGCCCCCTCTCAAAAGATTAAAAAATGGTAGACAGCAGTCTGTAGATTTTGAGATAAACATACTTAATGCTGCCATCCACCCAGTCAAACTCTGGACATCTTTATGCTTTCGAGGTGAGGGCATGTCAATTAATGCATGTATCTTGTCAGGATTAGCCTCTATTCCTCATGCGTTTACGATGAAACCGAGGAACATTCCCCACGATACTCCAAAGGAGCATTTTTGGGGGTTGAGCTTCTTGTTGTATTTCTGAAGTACGGCGAAGCATTCTTCGAGGTCATCCACATGGTTATTGTTATGTTTAGATTTGACCAACATATCATCAACATAAACTTCCATGGTATTTCCTATCTGCTTAGAGAACATCATATTTACAAGCCGTTAGTATGTGGCTCCAACATTCTTGAGCCTGAACAGCATGACATTGTAGCAATATAGTCCTTTTTCTGTTACAAAACTCGTATGTTCTTGATCCAGGGCATGCATGGCAATCTGGTTATATATTGAATAGGCATCCATGAACGACATAAGTCCATGCCCAGTTGTGGCATCTACGAGCTGGTCGATACGAGGTAGGGGGAAGTAGTCCTTAGGACATGCTTTATTGAGGTCCGAGTAATCAATACAGGTTCGCCATGTTCTGTTAGGTTTCAGAACTAGCACCGGGTTAGCGACTCACTCCGGGTAGAAGGCGTCTCGTATAAATTGATTTTCCTTTAACCTGTCGACCTCTTCTTTCAAGGCTTTATTTCTGTCATCGTCCAGGAGTCTCCGCTTTTCCTGCTTCAGGGGGACGCTCTTGTTAATATTAAAAATGTGGCTTATCACATTCGGGCTTATTCCTACAATGTCTGAATGTGACCACGCAAAAACATCTTGGTTCTTTTTCAGAAAGAAAATTAATTGCAATTTGTTCTTCCAGAAGGCTTTTCCCTACCTTTACTGTTTTTGGGGGGTCTACTTCTTCGAGCTTGACCTCTTTGAGCTATTCCAATGGCTCGAGATCGGCTTTTTCCTTAACCCTTAGATCAATTTATTCGTCTATCTCAAAGACTATCCCATCCTTGTTCTGAATTACGACAAGTGTTTGTGCACTTGTCTGTTTTTTTCCTCTAACAGAAATGCTGTAACATTCCCTTCCCGCGAGCTAGTCTCCTTTCAGCGTCCCGATGCCACTAGAAGTCGGGAACTTGATGGCCAGGTGCCTAACAGATGATACTGCCCCCACCCCTACTAGGGCGGGTCTCCCGAGCAGTACATTGTAGACTGATGGAAGATCCACTACTACAAACTCCATCATCTTGGTTGTCGAGACTGGGAAGTCTCCCAAGGTCACTGGGAGTTCAATGGATCCCACACTTGCAATCCCTTCTCCTGAAAAACTGTACAACATCGTTGCACAAGCCTTTAGGTCACAATGCGCGAGTCCCATCTTTTCTAAGGTGGCATTATAAAGGATATTTACTGAGCTCCCGTTATCAATCAGGACTCTGTGTACCCTCTCATTCGTGAGCTAAAGGATGATGACCAGTGGGTCATTGTGAGGGAATTGTACATGAGACGCATCGTCCTCAGTAAATGTTATGGGTTGAGATTCCACCCTTTGCTGTTTTGGAGCTCTAGGCTCGTGTTCGTAAGGAGACCCGTCACCTATTTTCAGCTCATTCACATATCATTTCTGGGCGTTTCTGCCCAATCCTGCGATATGTGGTCCCCCCAAGAAGTTTATGATATTGTTGACCCAGATTTTGGTCAACTGACACGGAGTCAAAATATGCTTGATAAGAATTAATGTGTTGAGTAGAATGGAATGACAAAAAGTAATAAGAACACGATATTTTTATAGTGGTTCAGCCCCAGGATCTGGTAATAACCTACGTCCACTTAGACTGTTATTGATCTAAGAATCAAAGGAGTGATCAAAGAACAAGGGTTCAATGAGTTTCACTAACCTCTGAAGAACAATACAATATTCCAAGGAGAATTACTCTAATCTCAAATAATTCGAAAGCCAAAAGTCCCTTCCTTGAGCTATCTTTTTCTATTTATAGGCTCAAGGGGGATTACAAAAGATTGTTACAGATATTCTCTCCTGAATAATCGGATACTCAGGAGATGGTGTGAGTTAAATTCGGGATTTACGAAGATCTTCACAGTAATGTTACTTTGTATGCGGAACCATGGACCAGACTGGTCGCAGGTAAGACTGGGCTGCTTACTGCTTCTAGTGCATTCTCTGGTCGATACCCTAGCAGAGTTCTTCTAGGTGTCGGCCACGTGTCCAAGGATCACTTGCCACGTCATCAATGCTAATTTTTTGGATAACATTTGCCCCCCAAGTTTATTTATCACGAGCAATAAATAAACTTTTGAGCGAACGACTCTTCGGTAACCCCGCCTTACGTGTCAGAACCCTTCATGTGTTCTTGGAGAAAGAAACCTACTCCTGTCTAATCATGACTTTTCGGTTCCCAGTAATAATTCAACGGCCATTCCGCTTCCCCATACTTCGAAAAAGGGAAACTGATGATTACACCTTTTTAATGCCACAGACAAACTTATATAATACCTCCGAAATCTTCTTTTTCTTTTTACGCACGCCATTGCCTTCTCAAGAAACCCTAAAAACCAGAGCTTTAATCTTCTCCAGAGACCATTCTTCTGCATTTTCAAGACTCAACCCGAGAGTTCCTTGATCTCCGAAGACCCTTTTTCCATCTCCACGATCATTTTCTTGGTAAGTTTTTGAATTCTTATGCTTCAAATTTTCATGATGCATGCTTCTGTATGCTGATTGTTTGAGTTCATCTACTTCTGGTTTAAGACGCTTGTGAGTAGAATGTTTTGTAGGCGAAAAAGGGTTACGAGTTAGTTTAATAGTCAGGATCATACTTTTAGGACGTAAAATCGAAGTAAAAATTCGATCTTTAGGCTAGTTGGAAAATAGGTTTTTCCTGCCCTAAGGGGAGTTGAAAAAGCTTTCTTGAAAAACTTTTTACTTTCACCCTTTGATCCGTCTTTCAAACTGTTCGTGCGAAAAACTTAGCTTTTTGTTAGAATGCTATTGTATAAAAGCTTGGCTTTTATACTCGACTAGCGTTATTCTAAAAAGCCTTTAAAAATTCTTTATCCTCACCTCCCCATTCTTCTATTTGCAGACATTGATGCCAGATTTGTGAACGGCCCATCAACGACGATCTTCTCGCGCAGTTGCTCGAAGGCGAAGAAAAACTGGCCGACCGAGTCCACGAGATTCCCTTCTCACGATCCTCTACCAGACCTCGTCCTTCTCCTCCTCAAATGGCCCGTTCCAAATCCGTAGGCAAGAAAAGACCTGAATCTGATGACAGTCCAAACCTTCCTGCCCAGCCTGATTCGCAGGCTAGGGCTCCCTCGACCAGTGGTTGAGACAATCCTGTTCCTGACCCTAACATCCAAATTAGAGCCCGCCCTCGCCATCAGAATCTGCCTGATGTCGAGTGGTATACCTCCCCGACCAGCGTAGTGACCCTTCGGATGGTTGCTAACTATTTCAGGAAGTACCCTCTCACAGGGGTCTCCATTAAAATTCCTGCCGCAGACCAAAGGGCTAACCTCCCTGGAGGTATATATAGCGCCTGGTCTCGGTATCACCTAGAGGCGGGGGCTTACCTCCCTCTACATCCTTTTTATCAGGGGGTGGCGAATTATTTCGACGTCGCCCCTTTCCAAATCACTCCAAACGGATATAGAATGCTGGCCGCACTCTATATCATGTACAAACTTAAAAAATGGCCAGAACCTACCCCCCACGAGGTCAATTATCTTTTCCACCTAAAATCCAACCCGCAACAATATGGGACGGGTTTCTTCTACTTCTGTCACCAGGAGACGAACCGGACATTCCTGAGTGACACTACGCACATATCGAACGTGGGGCAGTACAGTAAAGAGTACTTCCTTACACCGGACATAACCAGCAACAACCTGGCCTTCGCTCGAGGAGGTAAGTGTCGTCTTTGACTGGTCGATACTTTTAATCAAAGAGTTTCCTTTCATTTTTCTCAAACTGTATTTTGTCTTTCAGGCCCATGGTTACGTCCGACCCTAACACCAGACATGGTGTTGAGGTCCAAAACTTTGGCCAGGATGACAGACGCAGAAAAAAGCGTCAAGTCCCTGGTTACTGATGAAAACCTGAGGCTGTCTGGCCTCCTGGCTCCTCGCCATGAATTAAGAGGGTTCATGGTAGCCGATGCCACTGCCGAGGGGGTTCCTGAGCAGCAATCTCCTGCGTCCCCTCCTCGGAGGAGGCCAACGGGGGTTACAATCAGGGAGCCCACGGGCAATCCTTCCGCAGAAAGGCCTTCTGCTCCCCAAGGCATGGGGAAACAAAAGGCCAAAAAGCCAGTTGTGGACCTGGGGGAATCCTCTGATGAGAACGGTAAAATTATTTTGCTTTTAAATAGTTTGCCAATTCCCTGTCATTTGTTTGATGGGGAGGGCAACTTTACATATACTCCAAATCTAGGGCCAGACTTCTTCGTGCCAGATAGTGAGTGTATGACTAATAGAGTCAATAGTATAGCGACCAGTAGTTGTAGCTCGGGTATTAACTTTGTGACCTTCTTTTCCATTTTGAATAAGAGTCTTCATCTGCCTTTATCTTTACCCTTTGCATGCTTTTTCTTGTGTGCAGATATGGCCACTCCCAACGTCTTTGACTTATACCAGGCTGAGGAGGAAGAGGAAGTTCCTCAGCTTCAGAGAAAGTCGTCACGGAGACACACCAGAGAGACGAGCCAGGGACCTGCAAAAAAGAGTCGAACAGAAGACCCTCCTAGGGGTGTGCCTACTAGGCAAACTTCTGTTCATCCTTCAACCCCTGCTGAGAAGGAGACTCCCCCTGCTCCAATGAACCCTCCTCCGGCTGCGTCTAGAAGGGAACAAGACAAGCGGGAAGAAACTCTTGGGGCCAAACTCTTGGGCCGTGTCGTACAAGCAGACAAAGACCGTATTGCGCACATTGGGAAAAATGACTGCGTCAAGGACGCAATGGTTAAGGCAGAGAGTATGACGGTCGACCTGATTCTGAACAGGACCCTGAACGAAATAGCCAGCGTAAGTACTTCTTTATCTTTTTGGCTTCAGTCTTTTAGTCTTTTCCATAGGTTCTAACTTTTATCCTCTGTCCTCAGGCTTTGCTGTCTGCCACCACTGCTCGTACCCGCACCCAAGCCACCATCGAGCAGGCTAGGGTAAAGGCTATCGAGAGGCACTAGGTGAAGGCAGCCGAGGAGCTTTCGGCTGCGGAGGCCAGGCACGCAAAGGAGTTGGAGGCGATGGCTCAGCAGAGGGATGCCGCGGTGACAAAGATATCAGAGGCTGAAGCTACAAAGGCAGCTACAATAAAGCAGAGGCAGGAGTATCAAGATGCCAGCGAAACCCATCTTCGCGAAGTCAAGAGGTTGGAAGAGGTGCTTAAGTCCAAGGACGATGCCATCGCCACTCTTGAGGGCAAAGTGGAGCAGCTGAAGCTCGACAACTCCAAGAATCTGGAAAGGTACAAGAAGACGACGCTCCGGTGTTTTTATAACTTCTGGAAACACAATCAGGGCACCAATTTCAGCTATCTTTCAAAAGATGTCAGGACTACTGAGCTGGCTCGCTGCACTGCTCAACTGGCTGAAGAGGAGGCAAGAGCAAGGATCCCTGCTTCCCCAAGCCTGTCCGGTGCTGAAGAAGAAGGGGTCGTTGAGGAGGCGACTAATCAGAATGCTGATAAAGATCAACCTGCTCCCAGTGCCTCTTGAGCTTTTTCTTTATTATTTTCTCTGTCTTTTGATTACACAACCCACGGGTCGTGATGTAAAGACAATATTTTTATTTTAAACTTTGCTGCACGGGCAGTAAATCTTTTCTTTTATTTGAACAGTTACATCCAAGCAGTGATGCTTGCGGTGTAAAAGATTGCATGATGCTATAACATTTTCATTTATTATAACATTTGTCCGTATGACCGAACTTAGCATAGTACTTTGGCATGATTTAACAAAATATAAATTTTGAAAAATACTCTAAGTACCTTAGCATGCTTTCACTCATTTTTTTCATGTGTTTACATACCTCAGGGTATGCTTTGCTGTCGATGTGCCTTATATGCCCCCTAAGTGATCGAGGAGCTTTAGGTCCTTGGTCACTTGCCTTGACCATGACCTGTTCGAACATTCCTGTTCGTGTGAAAAAATAATACTTGTAATACAGCAAAACAACACACGTAATGAACAAATACTTGTAAATATAAATTCACAAAGGTTGGCAAGAATGACTGGATGCGCACAGTCCCTTATAATCTCGTATTAAAAATGGACTAAACATGTCTTTACGAGTGATTCTGAAATAGAATCTTACATATACGAGCGATTATCCATATAGCGTGGCTAACCCTCTTTGCTAAACTTGTAAAAAGAAAGAATTAATACAAGCCAGTCCTTTAAAAAGGACTGTTCACTGATAATACTTGCGCAGGTGTTCTCCATTCCAATAACGTGGAACGAGATCTCCGTTTAAGCGTGCAAGTTTGTAGGTGCCAGGATGAAGGACTTCTTCAATTTGGTAAGGTCCTTCCCAATTAGGTCCGAGCACTCCAGCAGTAGGGTCGCAGGTATTTAAGAAAACTCGTCGTAGCACCAAGTCTCCGACGTTGAATTTTCTTTCTTTAACTTTGGAGTTAAAGTACCGGGCGACTTTTTGTTGGTATGCAGCAACTCGGAGTTGGGCCTTCTAATTCGACAGGCAACATTGCCTCATATCCATAGGCTGAGGAAAATGGGGTATATCCTGTCACTGTTCGGTGAGACGTTCTATACGACCAGAGGACTTCAGGCAGTTGCTCTGGCCAGGCTCCCTTAGCTTCTTCAAGCCTCTTCTTCAGGGTGTCTTTAAGAGTTTTATTCACGGCTTCGACCTGCCCATTCGCCTGGGGGTGTGCAACTGAAGAAAAGCTTTTAATGACTCCATGTGTTTCGCAAAAATCGGTGAATAAATCGCTGTCAAATTGGGTTCTGTTGTCTGAAACTATCTTTCTAGGCAAACCATATCGACAGACAATGTTCTTGATAACAAAGTCAAGTACTTTCTTGGTCGTGATGGTAGCGAGCGGTTTAGCTTCGGCCCATTTGGTGAAGTAATCGACTGCTACGACTGCGTACTTTACTCCGCCTTTCCCTGTAGGTAGGGATCCAATCAAATCTATCCCCCATACTGCAAAAGGCCACGGACTTTGCATCTGTTTTAATTCGTTTGGAGCTGCTCGTGGAATCTTGGAGAATCTTTGACATTTATCGCATCTTCGTACAAACTCCATCGAATCCTCGTTCATAGTTGGCCAGAAGTAGCCTTTCCTTAGAATCTTCTTTGCCAAACTCTGCCCCCCAGCGTGATCCCCACAGAAGCCTTCATGCACCTCTTTCATGAGTTCCTTAGCTTTTTCTGGTGTAACGCATCTGAGTAGTGGCAAGGAATATTCTCTTCGGTACATAACACCATCGACCAGTATGTACCTAGCAGCTCGCCTTTGTAGAGTCCTGGCTTTGTTTCTATCTGTTGGTAGCGCACCATTTGTCAGATACTCCAAATAAGGTGCCATCCATGTATCTTCCATTCGAATCTCCATACTGGATTCGACCGCTTGTATGCTTGGCTTACCCAGTCTTTCTACTGGCACAATGTTCAAAGTGTCAGCATCCTTCGTGCTCGCGAGTTTGGCTAAGGCATCTGCGTTTTCATTCTGATCTCGCGAAATTTGCTGGAGGGTGTACTTCGTGAACTGGGCTAGCAGGTCTTTTGTTTTATTTAAGTAGGCCACCATTTTTAAACCTCGCGCTTGATATTTTCCTAGAACTTGAATCACCACTAGCTCTGAATCACTGTAGATATCAAGCGTTTTTATGCTCATATCCTTTGCCATTCTCAATCCAGCGAGGAGTGCTTCATACTCAGCTTCGTTATTCGACGCGCTGAATTCGAACCTGATGGTGTAGTGAAATCGATGCCCTTCCGGCGTTATCAATATCACTCCCACTCCAGCATGGGATTCGTTGGACGACCCATCCATGAATAACTTCCAGGAAGGAGCTTTGTCTTGAGGCTCAGGCATTTTAGGCTATTCGCACTGTTCGCTGTCTGGGAGTTCGGTGAACTCTGCAATAAGGTCGGCCAAGACTTGTCCCTTGACTGCTGCTTGCGGTGAATAAGTTATATCGAATTGCCCCAGTTCGACTGCCCATTTTAATAATCGTCCAACCGCTTCTGGTTTTTGGAGGACTTGCCGAAGGGGCTGGTCAGTTCGAACTGTAATAGGATGGGCTTGAAAGTAGGGGCGTAACTTCCTAGAGGCCAGGATTAAGCAATATGCTAACCTCTCGATTGGTGGATATCTCAATTCTGCCCCGATCAGTCTCTTGCTGACATAGTAGACTGCTTTTTGTACGCCTTCTTCCTCTCACACTAGTACCGCGCTAGCAGCAACTTCAGTAATCGCCAGGTAAATAAACAAAGTTTCTCCTTCGATTGGCTTTGATAAAATGGGAGGTTGTGCCATATGGGCTTTCAAGGCTTGGAATGCTTGATCGCAGTCTATTGTCCATTCAAACTTCTTATTTTCCCTAAGGAGATTGAAAAAGGGACGCACTTGTTTGTTGATTTCGAAATAAATCTACTTAGGGCTGCGATCCTCCCGGTTAAGCTCTGTACATCTTTGATCCTTTCTGGAGACTTCATGTCGATCAGGGCTTTTATCTTGTCGAGGTTGGCCTCGATTCCTCTTGAATTTACAATAAACCCCAAAAACTTCCATGATCCGACTCCGAAGGAACGTTTGAGGGGATTTAACTTCATCTGGTATTTGTTCAATACATCAAAGCACTCTTGTAAATCCCTCACATGTCCTTCTACCTTCTTAGACTTTACCAGCATGTCGTCCACGTATACCTCCATGTTTACTGCGATCAGCTCCTTAAACATGTGGTTGACTAGCTGCTGGTAAGTCACACCTGCGTTTTTCAGTCCGAAGGGCATTACTTTGTAACAATATAACCCCATATCGGTCTGAAAGCTGGTGTGATCCTCGTCAGGGGGTGCATTCTAATCTGGTTGTAGCCCGAATATGCATCCATGAACGAGAGGATCTCATGCCCTGCAGTTGCATCGACCAGCTGGTCGATTCTTGGGAGTGGGAAGCAGTCTTTTGGGAAGGCTTTATTGAGGTTTGTAAAATCCACGCAGGTCCGCCACTTGCCATTAGGCTTGGGAACCAGCACTGGATTGGAGACCCACGATGGATAAAATGCCACCCTGATGAACCCATTCTCCTTTAGTCTTTCAACTTCTTCTTTTAAGGCTCTCGATCTATCTTTATTAAGCAGCTTTCTCTTTTGTTGCATGGGTGGAAAGGTCTTGTCTATATTCAGGACATGGTTGATAACTGCAGGATCTATCCTAGCCATGTCTTTATGCGACCAGGTGAAAACCTCCTGGTTCTGTCGCAAAAATTCCACCAGTGCGTGCTTCGTGGTAGGCTCTAAGTTTTTCCCAACCTTTACGACTCTGGTCGGGTCTTCTTTGTCGAGTTGGACCTCCTCCAGGTCCTCGACGGGTCCAACATTTTCTTCAAAATCCCCAAAGCAAGGATCTAAGTCTCTATCCTCACTTTGGGCAACGCCCTATTTGGTGACTTCATCACCGGATTGGGCTTGTGTATCAACTGCCATCTGCAACCTATCTGAGGTAGTACCCTTTGGCGTTCCATTCTTCACCTTTGTGATTGAGGCGTTGTAGCACTCCCTGGCTTCCCTACCCCCGCGTCCGTTGGGAACTTCATGGCCAAGTGCCACATAGAGATGACGGCCCGTAAATCAACCAGTATAGGCCTTCCAATGACAGTATTGTACGCCGAAGGACAATCGACCACTACAAAAGTGGCGAGTAATGTCCTTGTTGCAGGCGTTGTACCCGTCGTCACTGGTAGTTTGATCAATCCTGCGAGGGCGAGTCCTTCTCCAGAGAAGCCATATATCGTTTGGTTGCAGGGCTCCAAGTCTTTAACGGACAATTTCATGCGTTCCAGTGTAGACTTATACAGGATATTGACTGAACTTCCTGTATCGACCAACACTCTTTTCACCATCATGTTGGCCATCTGGATATCCACGACCAGCGGATCGGAATGTGGGAACCGGATGTGCTGGGCATCGCCATCAAAGAAGGTTATCTCACCTTCCTCTGACCGAGCCTTTTTTGGTGCACGGTCCTCCACAGTCATCATCTCGATGTCCTGGTCGTGGCGCAGATTCCGAGCATATCGTTCCCTGGCCTTTCCGCTATTTCCCGCGAGGTGCGGGCCTCCACAGATGGTTAAGAGTGTGCCAGCCACGGGGGCAGGCTGTAAGGGTGGCGAGCGTTGGCGCGTGGGCGCCTGCTCGTTGCTACCTGGAGCCTCTCGTTGGGAATTTCCCGAGGCCCGTACGTACCTTCTCAAGTGTCCTTGTCTAATGAGGAACTCAATTTCGTCTTTTAACTGGTTGCATTCATTGGTGTCATGTCCGTAGTCGTTATGATAACGACAGAACTTGGTAGTGTCTCTTTTCGAAATATCCTTTCGAATGGGGCTAGGTTTTTTATAAGGCACACTAGAACTTGTGGCCTGATAAACCTCTCCACGAGACTCAACGAGGGCAGTGTAGTTAGTGAACCGCGGTTCATAACGATTACCCTTGGCTCATTTATTGTCGGAGGTGGAAGGCTCGTTATACGGCCGTTTTCCACCATTCTTGCCATTGCTGTTGCCTTTCCCGTTGCCATTAGGTTTGGAACCATTGGCGGCTTTGGCGGGTTCGGAAGCCTTCTTTTCTTTGCTTGAGGGCTTTCCATCGTCAGCAATGGCTTCTTCGAGCTTGATGTAGCGATCAGCCCGGTCCAAAAATTCTTGGGTAGTTCTCACTCCTTCCTTTCGGAGACTTTTCCAGAGTGGAGAACGACGTTTAACCCCTGCGGTTATGGCCATCATTTTGCCTTCGTCCCCCACCATTTTTGCTCCAGCCGCCGCTCGCATAAAGCGCTGGATGTAATCCTTCACTGATTCTCCATCCTGTTGGCGAATTTCAACCAACTGGTTTGCTTCGGTCGGATGCACGCGACCTGCATAAAACTGTCCGTAAAACTCCCTTACGAACATTTCCCAGGAAACTATGCTTGCGGGAGGGAACTTAAAAAACCATTCCTGCGCGGCTTCAGAAAGTGTTTCAGGGAAGATCCTACACCAAGCGTCTTCAGACACTTTCTGAATGTCCATTTGTATTTCAAACTTATTGACATGAGACACTGGGTCTCCATACCCGTCAAAGTTTGGAAGTGTAGGCATTTTGAACTTGCTTGGAGTTTCGGCATTAGTTATCCTTTGTACGAAAGGAGTGCCTTTCCTCCTATCATGGTCGATATAAGATGTCCTTCCCCCGACCAGCTGCTGCACTGCTTGGTTGAGGGCATCTATTTGGGCCTGTACAGCGGCAGGAATCGCTGTGGCATATGTTGCTGGGGGGATGTTCTCGCCATGCCGCTCGCGGGGATCGTTGAGTACGTCACGCAAATCTTCCTCTCTTCTCCGCTGCTCGCCACCCCCGAGCCGGTTGAAGACATTATTTTGTTTGGGCTGCCCCCCAGCATCCCATCTATTGGGCTGGTCATCTTGAGGTACCTGGCTCCTGCCTTTACCTCTTTCTTCATTCCTTCGGCCAGCGTTTCCCTTGCCTGAGTCGGCTTCATTGTATCCATGGCCATCTCTGAACCTTGATTGGCTATGGTGGGATTGACTGTTCCCTCGATTTCCGTCCCTTGCTGAAACGTTCCGAACGTTAGAGGGCGGCCTGCGCTGGTCGTGGTGTCCCCGTGCATTATCGTACCGTGGGGGACCCCAGAATGCAGAGCCTAACTCTGAGTCCCTCCTGTTACCAGGGGGATACTGACCTCTGTTCGGTAGGTTTGGCTCATCACCCCTACGGCGTCTAGGACTACGAGGTTGATGCTCGGCCCTATTCTGCCTCTGTTGTGGGGGATTGCTGTGACCAGCTTGGGATGGTGGCTGCGCCTCAGGGTCCAGCGGGACATCGTCATGGGGCACTTGGGGCTGCTCAGGCCTTTGTGGACTTGAAGGCTGGATCGGTGGGCTTGGATTAGGACCCCTCTGGGGTGGCCCATTGACAGGTTGATCAGGCTGCGAAATAGGTGCGGCCTGATTCCTTGCCAGCTGCAAGGCCGCCTTGAGGGCTGCCATGGCTTCGCTCTGGCGGCGGTCCATCTCCGCCTGCCTTTTGCTCAATTCCGTGCGCTGCCGTTCAATCTCCTGCTGCTGCCGCGCCACAACTTCGGCAGCAGTCTCTTGACTGGCTTTCAGACTAGCCAGCTCCTCCTGCAACGCCCCCAGGGTACTCTCCAGCGTTGCATCATCCATTTCTTCCTCCTCAAAGTCCAGAAGTGGCTCATCCTCCGCCACGCTTGTAGGGGGAGGAGGAGGTGGATTTGACGGCGCAGCAGCGGCCGCCTGTCCAGCTTTCCTTCCAGTTTTCGCCATTAGTTTTCTCAGCAATGATAAATCAAGCTCTCAACGAAAGCACCAGAATGTTGACCCAGATTTTGGTCAACTGACACGGAGTCAGAATATGCTTGATAAGAATTAATGTGTTGAGAAGAACGGAATGACAAAAAGTAATAAGAACACGATATTTTTATAGTGGTTCGGCCCCAGGATCTGGTAATAACCTACGTCCACTTAGACTGTTATTGATCTAAGAATCAAAGGAGTGATCAAAGAACAAGGGTTCAATGAGTTTCACTAACCTCTGAAGAACAATACAATATTCCAAGGAGAATTACTCTAATCTCAAATAATTCGAAAGCAAAAAGTCCCTTCCTTGAGCTATCTTTTTCTATTTATAGGCTCAAGGGGGATTACAAAAGATTGTTATAGATATTCTCTCCTGAATAATCGGACACTCAGGAGATTGTGTGAGTTAAATTCGGGATTTATGAAGATCTTCACAGTAATGTTACTTTGTATGCGGAACCATGGACCAGGCTGGTCGCAGGTAAGACTGGGCTGCTTACTGCTTCTAGTGCGTTCTCTGGTCGATACCCTAACAGAGTTCCTCCAGGTGTCGGCCACGTGTCCAAGGATCACTTGCCACGTCATCAATGCTAATTTTTTGGATAACAGATATCTTCTCCATCAATCAGAGGGGGTCGTTCGTCCTCCACTGCTCGGGAGTTGTTGCTCTGGGCAGGAGGTGCTGTTGCTGCCCTTTGGCTAGTAGAAGCCTGATTAGGGTTTTGATTTCTAATATATTGCCTGAAATATCCTCTTGAGATCAGGCCTTCGATCTCATCTTTTAATTGCCTGCATTCATCAATTGTATGTCCGATATCTCTATGGAATCTTCAGTATTTGTTGGAGTCTCTTTTTGCTTTTTGGTTTCTCATGGGGTTCGGACTTCTGAAAGGGACCTGGTTTTCATTAGCCAGGTAGATATTCTCCCGAGACTCATTGAGCTCGGTATACACTTTGTATATGGAGAAATATCTTTCCCCTTTCTTCTTCTTTCCCCCTTCCGCCTCTGGATTATTCCTTTCATTCTTCTTTATTTTAGAAGGGTTGTCCCCAGGGGGTTTTGAGGTCGTAGGATCCACCGAGGTCGAAGCAGAGCTTGTGTTTGTTGTTGTAGTTATGGGCTGAGAGGTCATATTCAATGCTGATCTCACCTCTTCTACATTAACAAACTTCTGATCTCGTCAATTGAACTCGGTCAAGGACCTTATGGGTTTCCTCTGCATGTCCTCCTAGAGAGGACTTCCAGCCTTTACTCCGGCTCGAACAGCCATTAAATGGCCACTTTCGTCTAGGTCACGAGCTCGGGCGACTTCCAAATTAAACCTTGTCAGGTAACTTTTCAATGTTTCATTCGGCTGCTGTCGGACATTGGTCAAGGTAGACGCCTCGGGCCTAATTCCGACCATGAATTTGAATTGCTTTTTGAAATCTCTAGAAAATTGATCCCAAGAAGCAATCGAATGTCTCTTACACTTCTCAAACCAGTTTTTTGCTGGCCCTGTGAGCGATGTTGGAAACAGCATGCATCTTAGCTCGTAGCCCACATTACTCGCTCGCATGATTGTATTAAACGTACTCAAATGACTGTATGGATCGGAATTCCCATCAAATGGTGGGACATGAGGAATTCAGAATCCCTGAGGAAATGGGGTGCTGGAAATATGGGGGGCGAAGGGCTCGAGTTCTTTGTCGAACTCTTCGTCCCGATCCCGACCTCGTTCATTTTGTAAGAGCCTGAACAATCTTTCCAGATTTTCAATCCTTTCTTGGACTGGATCCACGGGGGGTCTGACTTGAAACTGGTTATCGTTGATCATAACCCCTGTTTCGCGCCTCCGCATAGGGTTCTTGTGTCCATTGAGATGATCCCTCAGATCTGGATTCGAGGGGTTATCATTACCCCGATTATGGTTTAGGTGTTCTCATAAATCTGGGTGATTCCTTCGATTCCCAGTATTTCTGCATCCCTGGTCATACATACTGACCGATCTAGTGTCTCCCGAGCCTTCATTGACATGGCTCGTCACGCGGTTGTTTCGAGATGGATTCCTTGCTGGTTGCCTCGTCTCAATAGTATGAGACCGAGACATTTGGCTTCTCGTGGGTTGGGTACCTCTATGCTCCCTAGCAGTCTCCCCATTCCCATGTCTTTGCCCAGCTCGCCTTTCCCTATCACCCCAAGTCGGTTGCGTGTTTCTCCGAGTTGGTGAGGGATACCTTATTGGCGATGGTGGGTGCCTTATGAGTGATGGTGGCTGCCATCCATTACGAGGCCTAGAAGGTCTCGAGTATGCTTGAACTGGTTCAGGAACGCTTTGTGAGTTACCAAGATTTTGGGTCCAAGCCTCCGTGGGGGCTCGGTTATTCCCTATCTCGGCCGGTACCTCCGCAGTTGAGTTGGCAGGAGCTCCAGCCGGGATACTTCTCCAGGGCCTTGATGGAGCAGGCTGTTCTGCTGGTGGTGGAGGTTGCTCCGTTCTCCGGGTGGCAGCAATTTTGCGCGGTCGCCCACGAGGCCTACGTGATGGAACATGAACGTCTCGTGGAGGCGGAGCTTGGGCCTCTAGCGTAGGCGAGGCCTGAGTCGCCTATGCCTCGGCAGCCAGTCTGGCCAGCTCCTCATTACATTTCTTGGCTTTTGCTAACTACTTTCGCAGTTGTCGATTTTCGAGCTCCACTATTGGGACATATCGTTCTGGATTATAATACATGTCCTCGTCGTCCCTGGGGGCCGATGGTCCCCGAGAGTCGGATGACCCACTCCTCTCATCAGGGTTCGAATTCACCATAGGTTATTTTCCAGCGCGTCGGGGGTAGTCAGCTTCATCTAAAATCTCCTCCTCTGGAACGTTGGGATCATTCGCTGCCATTGTTGATTCAGAGAGGCTTTTTGACTAGACTCACACGCGTATTGCTTAATGCTATCAATGAAAGCACAAATCTGTTGATGCTGTTTTTCGTCAACTTAAATAGTGGAGCAATTAAGCAAGTGGAAAATGGAGCGAATCAATTTAAAGAGGAAGATAAAAAGGTTTTTACGTGGTTCAGCAGTTAATTCTGCCTAGTCCACGAGTCTATGTTATTAAGACTTGGAGTTTTCTAGAAATTCTTCAAAGATGAATTACCGAGAGCTTTCTCCCAAGAAATCAGAAATCAGAATTCGATCCCTTACAAGTGGTGATTCCTTCTCTATTTATAGGGAAGGTTGCAGAGTTCATTCCCACATATTTCCGGAAGATATTTTGTATATCAATTGAAATAATGATATTAAATGCATTATCTCCTATATACACAGAAACATCCCATGAAAATCGGGAACGGATAACAGATTAAATAATATCCCTTAAATTAGGGGATTAAATAACAATAAACATGTTCACACATAATGGGTTATTTCAGATGAATTATCCAATCTTCGAGATCGGCCATTAGCATTGACTCCGTCGAGACCAAGAGTCATTCACAAGCTTGCCACCCCAACTTTGTGCTATTCTTGGGACATGTGGATGCCGATGAAGCTGCTACATCCGAGCTTGTACTTCCCGAGTTCGAGCGATCTCGCCTGAAGGCAATTGGTGAAATATATGTTTAAGTGTCATGTCGTGCGAGCTAAGAACATATTCGAAGCTACACATCTTCGAGCTTTCGAGGTCGGCAATTACAGCAGAGCGGTCTGATTGAAGGATCAAATGACGACCATGCATACTTCGATCTCACACCTGACGAGCCCAACTTTCGGGATCATGACTCCTTATCTCAAAATTTGGGTATAACAGTATTATTTTGATTTTTCTATAATTAGAACATAACATCAAGAGAAAAGACAAAATATGCAATTTCACGTGATTTGCCAACAGAGAAAAATAGAGAACTTTGTTTTCTATGCTTTGTGAGAAGAACACTCTCTCATGTGTTGAGATTCAAAAGTTTGTTCTTGTGCATCCTACCAAATGACATTGACATTCACCTGCCTCCTTCTCTTTGTGCAAGTCATAGTATGGAAGATGGTTGATTAGGAAGCTAAGATGTTATTTGATCTATCCATGTTCTACATCTATAAAATGTATTTGCAATTTTTTATTTTATTTAGACTAAAGATTTCATTCTAGTTATGGTTCATAAAGTGATTCATTCTCATGCTTTAAGAATTGTTATTATCACATTGAAATATTATCACATGCTTCCGCTGCACTACCAATCACATAATAAAAAACCGACATTAGAGAGATACAACCATTGTTTTGGAAACCTAGGCTTGCCACAATAAGTATATTGTTGTCCAAAACCTTTATTCCAAGCCTTCCATTAGCTTCTCAAAGCTTCACCAAAATAGAATGAGAAGAGAGATTAAGCAAGCATTTGAAACTCGCACAAGCCAAGCAATTCTTGTTAAGTTTCTTGGAGAAAATTATAATCTTTGAAACCTAGAGAAAAAGAGATAGTTGAAAAGTGTGATGAAGGCTTTATAACTCTAATAACCCTTATGTATAGATTATGCATCGTTACTAAGTCTAACCAATAAGATTAGAGCTTTGAACACATCATTTGGAGCTAAAAACATGTAACCATACAGACTTACGAACATGCAAGGCGATGCATCGTCTGGCACTAGGCAACACATGGCCTAGTGATAGGCAATAGTTGCATGTTACTGTTTCTCAATGGCTTTCAGCCGAGGCGATGCGTCCCCTCGTAGACGGAAACGCGTTGCCTCTAGACCAGGCTCACATGCTCAAAAAGTTTCATAAACACCTCTAAATTCTCCAAAACTTTTTGGTCATGCTTAGATAGCTAATTGTATCACTTTAGACCCATAAAAGTCAATTATAAATGCCTACAAAAAAATCTCATATTTTCACTTCAACTTTAGTAAAAACTGTTAAGTGTTTTAGACCACATTGTGTAACCAAATTAATCATTTTATCTAACCAATCTCAGCAGTTCCTCACCCACCCGCGCTCTGGTGTATCTTAGACATATGACAACACAAGGATGGTTAGGCGCAAGTGCTCGAGTGTGGGTGCTTAAGGCATAGAGTTCACATCCACTTAGGTAGGCTAGTCCCTAGGGGCTAGTTCCTAGGGGCACGTCATAGGGCCTCATCTAAGGATCAAACTATTTCACCATGTTAACTGCTAGTGCTTTTCTTGTGCCTTTGTTACGGCACATTGTACTTGTTCGATACTGAAGAGTGGTATTGATATGGAACCAGTTGATCGTGATCTTCTTTTATCACCAATTCGTTAAATTGGTCATCGAGACGTTATTGGATCTCCCATATTCGTCATTGATGCATCCAATATAACAGGGATATTACGAGTTGACCTTTGTGAAGGTATTTTCATGTTGGAAAAGCTTAGTTTCATGGTATTTGCATAAAAAAAAAACTTGATTTTAAGGCCTCATTGCTTTGGTATAGAGCACTATCAAATTTCTGCAGATTTCAGAGTTTTATATTTAAAAGAAATCACAAAAAAAAATAAAAATCATCCCCAGATCTATTCAAAATGCATAGATTAGTGTATAAGCTGAATATTTTCTTGAGTTTAAACTTTGAATCATTTAAAAAAAAATTATGGTGTTAATGGGGGATGAGAGCTTATATGGTGAGAGAATGTGATGCTAATGGAGGTTTACCTTCCACTTTAATGGTGGAGCTCCTCCTCATGGTAAAGGATGATAGATGGTTTTCAATATTTTGTAGAAAATTATGGGAGAGATATTTTGGGAAAAGTGGGAATCATTAGCATAATATTTTGATGTGCGTAATATGTGGGACTTTTTTTTAATTAGCCCCCCATTAAGCATAGAAACTCAAATTTCCCTTTAGTAATTAATACAAAAAGAATATTACATACAAATGATTTCTAATGAAAATGTAATTTATGATGATTAAAAGCTAATAAAATTTGTGTTTATAAAACTATTACATATCAGCATAATTATGTCATGAATAAGAAAAATTAATGGCAAAAAATATAATTAGTTTAGTGGACTAAATATATTTTTATATTTTTTTGTCACGAATTTCATTATTATATATTAAAGTCGTAACTAAGGTTTGTTGTGTTAACAATGAGTACGTATATGTTTTTATTATTTGGTTGCGACTAAATTTTTGAATTTTTTGTGTTGAGATTAAAGTTAAAATTATGTTTTAATAGGTCAAATATGCAAAATATACCGTCCTATGGTAAATGTTCTAGCTCCTCTAAATTACTTCTAACTAGTAATAGAACTTTGTAAAGCCTGCAGAGTAATTTATTTAGCACCTTAAGTTGTTTAAATACCACATAAGGTGGTACCTCGTAATTAATTAGGATACCATGTTTTTCTACGGTAGATTAATGTATAGGCCATATATATATATGTGGGAGCTGCAAAATGTTCAAAAACCGTAATTATAATATACATATCTATTATGTATTATTAAAGTTGACAAACTCAAGTCAACTAAATGATAAAGAAAAGTCATTTGAAAAGATCCCTCAAAAGGGGAAAAGGAAGTTATAATAATACATGAAACACGTTACTATATTATGAAATTGCACAATTACAATATGTCAAACTACAAATAGTTAACAAAACTATATATATAGTGTGTAGTACAGAGAAGATATTCTTTGCATAGCATGTGTGATTGTATATATATACATCATGTATATATGTGTTAAATGTATGCAAGGTTAGAAATAATTAGATTAGATGTGTAGTAAAGATAGATTGTATTTTTCCTTTTATAGGCGTGAACATATAAGTTGTAATGTGTATGGATTTGGAAATTGATGTAATTAGATTAGCATGCAAGTGGGTGCAGAGCAGAGAGGGAGGTGAGGTGGGTTCACGTGCGGTGTGGCAAGTCAAAAGAAGGTCGCAGGAGTTAAGGGACACCCTATAGCTGTCGGCCACGAGGTTACTCTGTCACTTTCTCTCCTTGGGACTTGCTCACTCATCAATTTTCTTCCCTTCCCTTGAATCCCGGGGGTACTACTACTACTACTGCTCTCTTTAATATAACATCATCAGAATCAGTAATCACTCACCTGCCTGTCACGTTAGCCAGTACCACGTACGTCACCCTCTCTCTCTTTTATGTATGATATCATATGTGTCACGATATTATTACAAGTAGTTTTGTTTTACCATGAACAACGACACATTGTAACCATGTACGTATTGATGAATGACAAGATTTGATATTATTATTATTATTAATTACAATGGTAAATTCTTAAGAAAGAAAAAAAATATCCATGTACGTATACTAATAAAGAACGTGTCAATTAGGTAATAATTAGTGTATAGTAGCTTGTTCTTCTGTTGCTTTTCTTTTATTTTTGGATTTTGGGGTATTCATGATGTTTGCCGTAACGAGCTGATATTGTACAGGCGGCAGGTACTCAGAGAGATTTAAATGCTGAATTCATTTGTTTTTGGAGTTATTGAAAAGTCTGATGACATTTTTTAATTTATACGTACGTACGTACTTCGTTGATTCTCAGTCTCAATACTCAACCTGTTAAATCGGTTTGATGTCACAAAATGACAAACCCCACGATGGTTTAATCTTCAAAACACAGAGGCAAAGAAAATACATCAAATATAAAACTAATTAAACAAGCCAACTTTATACGTAATTGACTTGTTGATAAGACACCCTATATCTATCATATGCATGTATTTATATATATATATATATTTATATTTATACACACATATATATGCCTCTTTGGAAGATCTACCTACTCTCTTCCTTTATCCCCAACTCCACATCTTATGTCCTTTTCACATTAATTACTCCTCTTCCTCAAACATTCATACTCAAATATTTATATAGAACGCTTCTATGTTGCTCGGTCGAACCCTCATATGATAAAAAGAGAAAAAAAAAATTAATATTTCTTTATAGCGTACGTATATATATAGAACTCTAGCTCGTACATCACATAATTTTAATAACGCATGCGTAATAATATCTAATTGTTAACTTTTTACATTACAAAATTATATTAGTGATGCATGAATTGATATTAATATAAGTTACAACTACATTCACCCCATGTGGTCAAACCAAGTAAAAACATATATATTTATAGAAAAAGGTATAGACATGAATGGGGGGTTCAGAGATACAAGGCAATGCCAAGCCATACTCACGGAGTCAGACTCAGCTGGGAGTTTCTGGAGCCCCCAAACCAAAAGGTGGTTTGGCGTGAGGCAGTGTCTTCAGCTATATAGATGTATATATGTAGCTAGGCCTGCACGGCACCTCAATTTTACAATATATTTCTACATATATATTCCCACCAAATGCATACATATTTCCCCCAAATGCTATTTTGTGTTATAAATATATATGTATATATATATACCTTAAACTCGTTATTAGCTAGTTTCATCAACTATATATAGTACACTACCATTTCCACCTAACTTGCAATTCCATCCTAATATTCTTAATAACTATTATAATTGTCAAGGTTCCTCACTACTAATCTTTTCTACTTAAGTGAGACAGAGTTTAAAATATAAACAGGTTATACCATATCTATAAGAGAATTTGTAATTGCCAGATCAAACTACAACATTTGACTTAAAAATTATATTTATAAGTCTTTAATGAGAATTCCAAAATACTCTTATTTAAATTACATTAGCTAATAAATTTTTATTTATTAAATAACTTTAAAATAAACTAAAAACAAACAAACAAAAATGATGTTTAAATATAATATTAGAGTTTTTGTCAAAATGTTCAACTAGAATTAAGTCAGATGTTATCACAGGTCTATTTTAAAATTAACAAGATTTTCATCGAGTTTTAAAAACATAAAGCTGCTATTTAGTCAAAAATCAAGAATATAACATACTATAAACCCTTTAAAATATAATACTTACAGTAAAATGAATTAATTGAACATTTCTAAATAGTTTGATAGTCTCTCACGCTTTTAAGACTTTTTAAAATATATATATAAAGGGAGTGGTGTAAAGAGACCATCGATCCGCTATAAATCCAGCTTGACTTACAAACAATTTTTTTTAAAAAAAAAACAATTGAAATGAGAAATAATGGGAATGAAAGTCTATTTTTTTTAAAAATAAAATAAAAATTGTTAAGACAAGGTAAAGGGAGAAAACGAGAATATATATGTTGTTAAAGATTTCCTCTCTTGCTATTACCCATCAGGAAAATCTATTGCATGCCTCACCAGCTTAAACTCACAACATCCATCTTATATATGATGAGGTAATTCTCAAGTATTGAATTGGTGGTACCATTATTAGATTAATTATTCCAGTAGAAAATTATATAAGGAGCATTGTAATGTCCCGAAATCCCTAATGCGGTTTAATGGTTGGATTAGTAGGCTGAGAGGACCATAATTGTTTAATTATGCCATTAAATGATTATATACATGTTTTTGTGAATTATATTATAATATGATTAAATGCAATCATGTGGGTCCACATTTCATTACATGGGTGTTTTGGTAATTTGGCCCGCTGAGGGCGTAATTGTATATTTGTATGCATGTCGGTGATCTATTGTTGTTGTTGAGACCACATTATGATGTGGATTAGTTCGAGTTTTTCGGTATGAGACGATCTTGAGTAAAAATTAGCGATTTTGTCATAACAGGTTTAAGTTCAGGGCTCGGGGTGAGTCTCGGGATGATTTTAATGATTAGAGCGTTGCCAAGAGTTAAAGGATAACAGGAAATGAATTATTGGTGTTTGCGAATATTGAGAATAGCGGGAATTGGAGAGCGTTAATTATGATTAACGAAATAGGTGGAAAATGTCAATTTTGCCCTAGGGAGCCTTTAGAAATGTTTATTTAACCTAGGGGTATTTTGGTCTTTTCACCCCTAGGATAGTATTAAGCCATTGAAGGCTGTAGAAGGAAGGGGAAAACAGAGCATTTTTAAGCACTTCTCCCGTACCTGTTTTGTAACGCCCTACTTCCTTAGAGTCGTTACTAAGTGAGTTTAAAAACGTGCTTTCATCTCGCTAATCGAGGTTTTATATCAAACAGTGTAATTAAGCTATAAACAGAGGAAAAACCTTAGAAATATTCATTTCCCATAGAAAATCATAAAAGGTTTACACTTGGGATCCCAAAATACAGTTTAGAAATGTTTACAACATATTAATTAAACCAAGTCGACTAGACGACAAAATCATAGTTTATTTACAAGCATCTCCCAAAAATCCTTTGGCCGTGGCGGCCAGGCTGGCCAAACATGTACACGCCGCCTCACGCCTGCTGTACTCATGGTTGGTTGATCACCTCTGTACCCTTTACCTGCACCACAGAGCATCTGTGAGCCGAAGCCCAGCAAGAGAACCCACAAGCAGATAACATATGCAACACAAATATCGAACATATAAACATGCCACCAATGGCTAAACACGTACGGCCTAGCCATCCCAGGCATTTACCAAGCCCTGGGTTCGCGGACCATGCCGTGAGGATATTCCAGGTATCCTTCTGGGGACTCGCCCTGGCAACTCGCACTCTACGTGCTCAGCGCTGCTCCCGGCCCCTTGCCGTTCTCGGCCTTGCACTCAACGTGCCCAACGCCGTTCTCGGCCCTTCGCCATTCTCGGTCTACACCGTTCTCGGCTCAAGCCGACCATTCACATCATAATTCACAAAGCATAACAAGCAAGCATATAATTCTAGCATAATCAGATAATAAAGGGCTACGCCCCGCAGTTCTAACATATTGGGCTCGGCCCTGCATGTCAATCCATTCAAACACACTGGGCTCAGCCATGCATATCAGTCCATTCAAACACATTGGGCTCAGCCCTGCACACAAGCTCTATGGGAACAAGGGTTCTCTTACCTGAGTTCCGAGCTTTCTAAGCACCGATGTCCTGAGCACAGTCCTCAAACTGGAGCCTCGTCGAAATCCCTAGTCACAACACATTAACAATATCCAGTCATCAAGTTCTAATTCAATGAATAACTTCGAGCCACAACACTAACCTCCGGAACCTTGAATTTATCAATCCGAGTGATAAAATCCATCCCGAGCCATAACCATTGAATTCCCAAGCCTAAACACCCTTAAAAATGCATACTGGCACTAAGGGCTGCGGCCCCACCCACAAGAGCCGCGGCTAGCCTCAAAACAGAGGCTAGCACACCCCTGCAACACACACGGGCCGCGGCGCGCGCACTAAGCGCCGCGGCGCGCATGAACTCTCGGCCATCCTCGGCCGCACGCGCACACGGGCCGCGGCCCTCCTCACCGAACCCAGAATTCTTCATCAGTTTTCTACCTTTTCTTCAAGCCGATCCTCACCAAAACTCACCTATCTAACCCAGATATTTAACACATATACTCCAGCTCAGTAATAACTCAATAACAACATCAAAATCCATCAAAGTCTACTACAAAAATCCAATTAGAACCCTAAGAACAAGTTAAATTCTACCCACATACAAAGCTTGAAAACACAACTGAAACTTAAGCATAACTACCATGAAAAAGCTTACGTCTTGCTGAGTTAAACTCCTGAAGTTGAACCTTAATTCCCCCAAGCTCCTAGCTCCCTAATACCCAGCTGAACTCCTTAGACCTTCAAGTTGAGTCCCTTAGTTTTCCTTGTGTTTATCTTAGAGAGTAAATGGGATGGGAGGAAATAAAGCTATCTTTGGCTAAGAAGAAAAGTATAAGTCGGTTCCTAGAGTTTCTAAATAATTCCTCTTTTTGTCTTATTTGACTTAAGTCTAAAGGGTTACCTCAAGGCTTAGGGTACCAAAACGTCCCCGAGGGCAAAATGGTAAATTTCCCTAATATTCCCGCCTAGACATTCTATCCTCAAATATATCTCCAAATATTTATTTTCATGTCTCGATAATCCCATAACACCTATTACCCAAATTACCCCTCAACTCGCCCTGAGTCGGAATCTCAACCCCGTTGTGACCCTCTGGCTAACCGCTCCCCAGGATTGTCTCGGATCGTGCTGCACAGACATTTCACATATATACAATATATATCACATTCTCGCCCCTAATATCCGGACAGGGCCCACATACACATTTAACTCACTAAACATGCATCACTATCATATATTCACATTAATTCACCCATTAACACATTAAAGCATAATAAATCATTTATTGCCCTCCAGGCACACTAATCAAGGCCCTAAGCCTGATTAGAAAATTCGTGTCGTTACATGTTTTCTCTATTTTCTTCTTGGATTTTTGAGCTTAAGTTGGGGAATCATGCTTGGGAAATAAGTCTTGAGAGCTTGGGAGTGTGTTCCACCATTGAGGAGCATCATAATCTGAGCTTGAGGTATGTTTCTAGCCATTGAAATTCCTGGTTTGCTCTGTTTTAGCTTTGGTTTTCAGTTGAGATTTCTAGGTTGGATGATTGGTTTGGTTGGGAGTTTTTGGCTTGGGTTCTTGTGGTTGTGATGCTTAGGGCTTGTGGGGATGGTTTTTGGGTTCACTTTGAACCAAAAATGAGGTTTGGAAGCATTGGAATCGAGTTGTAATTGAAGGAGTCGAAGGAAGAGGTTTCAGGGGTGGATCTGGCTGGGTGTAGCGCTACAGCACCCACAAGGGGGTGCTATAGCGCTACCCACGGTTGTGTTGGGCGGTTTGGGGTTCTGAGAATAGTGCTGGGGCACTAGTGAGTAGCGTTGTAGTGCTACTCTGTTCCTTCAGAATCCCATTTTGAGTGTTTCTAAGGGTTTTTTGTTCGGGGTTTCAATCCTTAAGGCCCGGGATCGAATCTACTCACTATGTGGGTACGCTTCGAGGTCCCGAGAGTGGGGTTTAGGTCAAGACCCTTTCCTTGTTGATTTTCATTAATGGAGGTTATAATTGGTTATGATTAGGTAACCATTAAGGAATCAAAAGGTCGATCGTTCTCAGGAGTCGTTCTTGTTCTATTTCTCGCTTGAACCAGAGGTAAGAAAACTGCACCCTGTGTATATGACATGCGTGATCGCTATAGAGGCATGTTGGTTGTTAAATGTGAACATGGATTGCATATTAAATGCTAGTAGAGGTTGTTTACTTGTGTTTGGTACTAACTATTCAGAATCAGCATTGGTCGTATATTACTGACCTAAGAGTCAGGAACAACATAAGCATCCTGAACGCAGGGCCGATAAAAGATTAGATCTAATCAATATCAGCGTTGAATGACTCTAGGAGCATTAATGCTTGACCGACCCTAAGGTCGATGAAAATTATAAGTGCTTGACTAGTCTAGGACTAGTTACTCGAAGCCAGGGCCTAAGGCCTAGGTGACGGTTTTTCACGTGGCTAGGGAGCGGAATCTCATGGTTGTGACTCTATGGTCATGTGGTAGGTTATATTGGTGACTAGCTCATCGAGCACCTATCTTCATAAGCTAGTGAAAGGATCACTTATTTGTAAAGCACAAGTGACCCTTTCATCACATGGCTAATGGAAATGGAACCCACTTTAGTGACTTTTCCAATTGTCACTCCTCTATTTTGGACTGAAAGTCTTGAATGATTATTATGAGCATTGTTGATATTATATTCATGCGTTATTGTGTTTTCTTGCTGGGCTTTGGCTCATGGGTGCTATGTGGTGCGGGTAAAGGGAAAGAAAAGCTCACCCAGCCTTGAGTGGAGAGCTTAGGTGGTGTTGTGTACATATGCGGCCGCTTGACCACCACAGCCAAGGAGTTCTCAGAGGAACTAGGGGGTTTACCCTATTTTTGCCGCTTAGGTCGACGGGTTGTAAATTTAAATAGTAATGACCATTTTGAGTTGTAATTAACTTGTAAATGTTTTGATGGGCCCATGAACAATTTTATGTTTTAAATAAAATATATTATTCCCTTTTGATTGGTTTTCCACCTTAACATGCTAATAACACATAGAAGCACGTTTTTAACTAAAGAACTCGGGTAGAGAGTTAAATTCACAGTTTATCGTTCACCATAACTGTTCTGGGGTAACTAAGGCGTTACAAGCATCATCAAATGAATGATGGTGAGATAGAAGGTAAATAAGGGGTGAGTAGATTAAAATGTGTTTCACTTGTTTGGCACGAAGAAGTAAAAAATAAAAATAAAATAAAATGAATGATGTAAAATTACAATTTATCGATCTTATATGAATTATTTTATACAAATATAATATGTAATAAGAAATCTTGTACAAATTATATATTTAAAAAAAAAAAACATGATACCTTCACAAACCAATCGATAAATACTCCTATTTGTTAAATTAGAATTTAAAAAATTTCTCCGACCACTTTACTAATTTAACTACCAATCGCTAATATATGAGGTTTTTTTTTCATAACTAACACTACAAAAAAAAGCCTATACCGGCAACACCTATACCGACAACATTAAAAAGTGTTGTTGGTACAGGTACTTTTAGAAAAGCGTCAAATGTTCGCGGTTTTTTTTTTTTTTTTTGAGGCTTTAGTACCTCTACTGACAACAGAACTTCTACTATTAACATGTTGACGGTAGAAGTCATCGAGATTATTAAACCGTGGAGGGCCCTTATTCTTCTTCCTCCAAACGCGAGAAACACCCACTCTCTCTCTAAGAACCCCAAGTTTTTTTCCTCTGCATTCTCTCTAAAAAATCACTAATCTCTCACTAAAAAATCAACCAAAATTAGTGACACACATCTCAGATTGGGGATAGGATTGGTATCACATTTCAAGGTTTGTTTTAATTTTTTGTATGAATTTTTAAATTTTTTTGTATTAATTTGAATCCGAAAATGAGTTGTGGTTTTGTTTGTTTGTAGGGATTTTATTGCTCTTTGGTGTTTACAAAAGCCAAAGGACAGCTCTATTATTGGTAATAATTTTTTTTTCTCCATTTTTGTTTACATTTTTTCCTCCATTTGGGTGTAGCCGTCGTAGGTACAGCTCCGTCTCCTCTTTGGCGACGTCTTCGGCGTTGTCTCCGCCCCTCCACAACTAGTGGTTCCGAGTGTAGCTTCCACAGGTCCTATATATATATTATTTTGTTTTTTATTTTGCTGAATATATATTTATTTTGTTAATTAAATCAAAATCAGATTTTAGTTTAGTTAGATGTGAGTGTTAATTTGAGTGATGATTTTTTAGATTTGGTTAAATAACGTGAGTGTTAATGTTTGGGTGATAAAGTTAGATTATTAGATGTGTTTAAATTGATTTGTGTTTTTTTTTTATTAATTTTATTTTAATCTTAGTAGTAAAAAACTCATATTTTATGAATATTAATACTTTTTGTTGTTAATTTTTAGTAAAATTATGATATTTTGAATAAAAAATTAATTGAATATTTAATAAAGTTAAGACCAATAGTTATAAATTTTATAGCCTTTTGCAATGTATTTTGTATTGCTCTGTATATGCTATGGGAGTAGATACTTTTTTTATGTGTTATTTGCACATTTTTAAATTTTGGGATAGATGAAAATACAGTCGTTATGCTACCAAATTTTGTATGGAATTTTAAAAGTTAGAGATTTTGTGAATATTAGTAAAATTACTCAATAAAATTTTTAATTTAATAAATAGTAAATTAATAAGTAAAATAATATATTTCTTAATTATAATTAAATAAAATTAACAATGACAGTATGCAACCAATTTTTAATAATAATAAACATCAAATAGTTTAATTAATAAATCCTGAAGTAATTAAATAACTCTTAACCTGATCTTAGAAATTTTGTGAAAATGAATAAAACATTTTAATAATCTTAGAAAACTAATTTTAAACATATTCTTAATAATTATTAAAATTACATTAATTGTAAGGGATTAACCATTTATTGTAATTAAAATTTAAATTAATATTCTAAGTTAGAAAAAAAAAAGTATGTCAAATTTATATAATTTTACTAATATTTACACTTAAATATATTACAATGAGACATCATAAAACAACATAATTAACTTCAAAGAGCATAAGATATTATAAAAAAAAATTGATTTTATTTGTTTTTCTTTGGTAATAAGAAATTATTACCAAAGACAGGATAGTATGTTATTATCACCTAGTGATAATTTTTTATTTTATTATTGTTCATCAGAAGAAACCTTAGACCTGTTCGGAAAGGGTAAGTCATTGAAGATTCTTAAATTTGTCTCTCTCTGAATTGTCCAGTTCTGATAGTTTGGGATTACTATATACTTATAGTGTGATCTGTTACTCATTTATTGTTTTATTTGTAGAATTTTCGATATGCATCTCATTTGTTCTCGTAAGTGGGCAGACTTAATTTTAGTCTACCCACTTATAAGAACTATAGGGAGGTGCTGTTGGAATTTTTACAAACATGAAACAATATTATGATTGTAGATCACGCCATGTGTATATAGTAAACCTGAATGGGATAAGTTCTTTACGCTTATAGAAATGGAGTGAAAATGTGGATTATGACACACACACACAAATGGGTTGTGTGTTTGATGAATATGTGTTTTGTACAGTGCTATACATATACAATGATGATCGACAAGAGTTGGATTGAAAATATAAATTGGTTTGTTCGACGAGTATGAAGCTGAGGTGTTTGCATTTGTTGAGAGAGCTAGGCATTCCGTAGATGTAAGCGGATTGGTAAGATGTCCTTGTAAAAAGTGTGTTAACATCGAATTTTAGATGATTGATGTCTTAGAAAGCCATCTTTTTATAAATGGATTTCTACGGAGATATACATATTGACATTGGCATGGAGAGGAAGAAATAATACCTACGACGAGAGGGGTTGATCCAATTAAGGAGGATGAGATGATGGATGTTCTCAATGATATTATATATATAACCTATGAACAATGAAGAATAAGAGAACGATCATGTTGAAGAGATACCTATGCCAAGAATGTGTGGGGGTGGTCATGATTATAGCAATTTGTTCGAGGAGATTGAGACTCCATTATTCCATGGGTGTGTTAAATACACATCGTTGAATTCCGTAGTAAATTTGATGCATTTGAAAGTGTTGGGGAAAATTCCTATCGAATTTTTTGATGCCCTTTTGGAGTTATTACAAGATGCATTCCCGACTCCAAATAAGCTTCCAAAATCACATTATTTTGGAATGGGGTACGAGTCAATACACGTCTGCAAACATGATTGCACACTATTTTGGAAAGACCATGCTGGAAAATCTACGTGTCCTGTTTGTGGGGAGGATCAGTGGGTGGACAAGAACACGAAGGGCAAGAAAGTGCCGCATAAAGTGATGTGTTATTTTCCCTTAACCGCTTGGTTAATGCAAAAATATGCCTCCAGGAACATTGCTCAACATATGAGATGGCATCACAAGGAATGTATTCAAGACGACAACGTGATGCGCCATCCTGCTGGTGGTAAATCTTGGAAGGACTTTGTTCAAAATAATCCAACATTTGCAATGGAACTTAGGAATGTGCATCTTGGATTGGCTGCAGATGGATTCAATCCATTTGGTAATATGTGTCTCTCTTACAACATGTGGCTGGTGGTGTTGACGACATATAACTTGCTATTGTGGATGTGCATGAAGGAGACTAATTTCATGTTGACTCCATTAATTCTCGGCCTTCATTCGCTTGGAAAAGATTTTGATGTCTTTTTAAGGAAATTAGTTGAGGAGTTAAAAGCATTATGGGTGTATGGTATACGAACTTGAGATACATTCGATGGTAGTATCTTCACCCTTCGGGCAGCCTTGTTGTGGACTATAAATGATTATCCAGCGAGGAGTAGTCTTTATGGAATGAGTGGTCAGGGTTATTATGCTTGTCTGACATGCAATGTGGCAACACCTTCTATTTGTTTACATAAGAAGGTTGCTTTTTATGGCCATAGGCATTTCTTACCAACTAAACACGGTATTAGAAGGGATAAGAAAACATATGGCTCGGTTGAGATAATACCACCCCAGAGCCAGTCGCAATGGAAAATATGTTCACATATATTAGTTTTATACATGTATCTCTTTCTAGCAAGCATGTAAGCTACGGTGGTAAAAAAAAAATAAAGTGCACAAATGAGCAAGTTGGATGGAAAAAAAAAAGTAAACTCTTCGAGCTCCCATATTGGGTCGACATGAAGCTGAAACACAATTTAGACGTTATGCATGCTGAGAAAAATGTGTGTGACAAATTAGTTGGCGCAATAGTTTGTTTGGAGAATAAGACCAAAGATACATTTAGTGCAAGATTAGATTTGGAGAAGATAAATATGAGACTGTAATTACAACTAAAAAAGGTTAATGGTTGGTTCTAGAAACATGCTGCCAAGTACACTTTCACTCCTGGAGATCGTCAAAACTTTTGTCGATTTCTAAAATTATTGAACTTTCCAAATGGTTTTGGATCTAACCTAAGGAAGAACATGATTGATAATGACAACAAGATTGTTGGTTTTAAATCTCATGACTGCCACATCATTATGCAACACCTTTTCCAGATGGTGTGCATGCATTATTAGACGAATCGATTAGCACAACCATTATTGAGTTATGCACTATATTCAAGCTAATTTCTGCTAGAACTCTGATTGCCTCCGATTTGGTAAAAGCCAAAACTTCAATCATTGAGATTGTTTCCAAGTTAGAGAACATTTTCCCCCTGACATTTTTTGATATTATGATTCATCTGGTGATACATTTACTAGAGGAAGCAATACTTGGAAGCCCGGTTCACATAAGGCGGATGTATCTGTTTGAGAGATATATGAAAAATTGAAGAATTACGTTCGTAATAAAGCACGTCTGGAGGGGTCAATAACAGAAGGATACATGGTAGGCAAGGCATTAATATTTTGCTCTACGTACTTGAAAAGGGTGGAAACAAGGGTCAACCGTCTAGACAGAAATGTAGATGATGCTCTATCACTAAAGAAATTGTCAGTATTCTGATCTCAAAGTCGTCCAATCGGTAAGAAGACATTGACAACTCTAGATGAAGAACTGAAGAAAATATTTGATTGGTACGTATATTCTAAATAATCGCAATGAGATCTTACCTTATATTCAGTAAGTACTTTGTAAAAAAAAATTATTTTCATGACTATTATTTTAACCAGCAACTCAAATGAATTCATTTTTAGAATTGTGAAGAGAGCTTATGGAAATTCTTCAATCTTGAGGTGTTGAACACCCACAACAGATGCAATGATCTCAGAGAAATGGATTCTCCAGAAGCAACTGATGAGTTATTCTCTTTAGCAAGTGACTCCTCCAATCTTGTTGCTTCGTACTCTAGGTGTGTTGTAAATGAAGATAGATTTCGTTGTTATGATAGGGATAAGAATCATAAGACTCAAAATAGTGGTGTCTCTGTAGTTGGAGTTGAAAATAATATTTATTACGACCAGTTGGAAGAAGTTCTAGGGATGTCATATCTTAGTGATTGTTTTGTTACATTATTTAAGTGTAAATGGTTTGACACTAATCGGTCTTCAGGAAGATTAAAGTCTGAGCAATCTATAACTAGTATCAACACTAGTTTAGAGGCATTCAAAGATGATAAATTCATCCTGGAAACTCAAGCTAACCAAGTTTTCTACATTGATGATATTGAAAATAAATCTCACTGGAAAGTCATCCAAGAAGTACGTCATAGAAATGTGTGGGACATTCCACCAGTTGAAGGACAATTGGAGGACGTTGAAGTAGATGTTATGCATGACACTACTTCATCTAATTTCCAATTGTTCGTTGATCTTGTTATGTTACCAGAAATTAGCTTCCAACATACAGAGGCTCCATTAGAGTTTGTCAGTTTAGATAATACTGAAATTGGGGAGGAGGAGGAAGATGAGGAGGGAGAAGAATAGTTTGAAGAGGAGGAAGAAGAGGAAGACATAGAAGAAGATGATGAAGAGGAAGATGAAAAAATAGAATAAGATAATGATGTAGAACAAGTTGATAGTGATGATGAAGATTATGATTGTCACGACCCGAGCCCTATGCAGTGACAGATTTGTAATATCCATAACTTGGATGGTCAACAGTCAAACTTTGACCCTCGTTGGAAAAAAATGCTTATAAGTGATCCTTTTTTTATATAACATAAACTACAACAATCATAAGTCCAAAAATAAGTGAATAGCTCCAATAATTTTATAGAAAATAATAGTAATAAAATTAGGACCACTCTCATTATATATACGTTTAAAAGTAATATTTCCACGATTATGCAATAACCAAATAGTTAAATTTAATAAGTTTAAAAAATCATGAAATTATACCACCACAGTCGTGCCTGATAACCACCACAAGCGGTGGCTCAGCTCACATCCCGTATACAGATGATAGGTCTTTACACCTATAGGTGGGTGAACACCTAACCTGTCTATGATGACATGAAGAGTAGGTTGTGAAACAACAATATGCACAATCATGATCAATATGACTCTCAACAATATAACCAAATGCAGACAAATAAAATAACAAAAGAACATATTCCCTTTATTTTAGAAAATTGGGCAACATAACGGCTGCATATGAATAAAACTCAAAATCATAACATGCATAGATAAGCATATAAAAATGTATTTGACACTCAGTGCCCTCGAAACAGTCCGGAAAAACATGCAGATTAAGTTTTCAATTATTCAAATATTTTATAAATAAAAAATTGGAATATGTCTAATGTTATTCGATACATATAAAATAAGTCCAATAATCAAGTTGAGTCCTTACCTCCTTAGAATTTTCAATCCGAGTCCAAAGTGACGGTCCTAAGCTTAACGATGATTTTAGGTTGATTTAGTCCAACTTTAATATCTAGTTTTTCCTACATGCATAAAATGAGAAAATGATTATCATCATTGCATTCCTTATTCAAAATCGTGTCCAATAACATATAATATGACTATATTTAGAATTTCAAGTTTTGAAACCTCACCCAAGCAGTGCACAGTGGCGGCAGTGAGCGGTGCACCGGCAATGTCAACGTAGGTCGGCATGAAATATATAAAAATGACCCCCTCAATGAATACATCACATATGTGTAACCCGCTTGTCCAAATAGCCACCTGTGTTGCCAAAAAATGCTCCCAAAGGGGCGGAGATACAAAAATCTTGCTGGAGAGAAATGACAATTTGACCAGAATGACTTAGTGGGTTTTGTTCCTCTCTCCACGCAGGCTCCAACGGTACCAACTATTCCCTGAGTGGTGGTCGGAGTTCGCCAGAAAATGCAGTCAAAGTTTTGACGACGAAACTTTGACTGGCTTTTCCGGATAGCTGGTGGCGAGTGAGGCTACGCCGCTTGGTGGATGACTTCATCAGGGGCTACTGAACTATTGGGAATAGTGCCTTTAAAGCAATTGCAGTTGAAAAATGTTTTAAATGTAATAAATAATTGAATTGAATTATTATATATATAGACTATCTCCGATATTTTATTGATAATATTAAGTGAATATCATAAACTTAATCTCATATTAGTATGGGAGGATCGAGATTAAGATAATAAACTTAAATAGTTCACAGCAAAATAATGTTATGGAATCATTAGATTAATTATTACTAGTACGGTCCACTTACATTATGAATACATGTGACCTAGATCCGGTTTACTAGTGTAGTAGGAAACTTTAGTGGAGGTACTTTGCATGCTGAGAATATGTAGAACTGGATCAAATGTGATTCTTTAATACTTGCTTAAATACTGTTTCATAGTATTAATCAAACACGTCAAACGACGATCATATACATGATGATCTTAATCCTGAGGTTACTATGAACCCCTATATATGTCATCTGATCCTTTTATTCATGCATTAAGGTTTTTCATAATGGTCAAGTTAAGAACAATTATTTTGGGGACTCAATGATTTATATGACTGGGACGTAGTTTAACAGATATAGAAAGTATACCGTCTTATATATTGAATAATGGTTCCCTATTGTGTTGACTTTTGGAACTGAAAAGGTTATGAGCGCTCACATCGCAGACTTATTGTAACACAACCTTTACTAGTAAAGTCAATAGTACTCTAGGAACAAGATATAGAAAAAGGGTAAAACAATAATTTTATTATCTTTTAATTATGAACCATTAATAGAGGATTAACGATGTATGTAATGATTATATCAATGGACACTTTATTCTTTAATAAAGTACTCAAAAAATATATGTCTATAATTATCAAGAGTTCAATCTCATATTTATAGTGGAGTAATCATGAGATTAATAAATATGATTATTCAATTAAATACTTTGATTAATAATGTAATATTTATTGGAGCTTTATATTATAGGTCCATAGGTCTCCAGGATGACTCTATCAACACCATATCAAGGTAAGAGTTGATACAAGGATATAACTGTAATTTGGAAATTTGAGAAGAATTTTATTCTTCGGGTCAAGAATGTAATTATATGATAATTGAGGTTGAATAATTAATTTGGAATTAATAATTAATTTTTGAAAAATATATTTATTAATTTAAATATGTAAATTTTGAATTTCATATATATAAATGAATAAATTAATTTTTGAAATTAATTATTTTATTTGAGTGGGAGAAAATAAAATTGGTAAGCCAAAAAATAGTTTTTGATTTATTTAATTTTAAAAGATGATGATAATGATGATCATCAATTTTGAATTTAAAATTTAAATTTTGAAATATAGTTGTCATATTTTTTCTTAAAAAGATTAATACCTTATTTTCTGGGAGATTTATTTTAATTAAATAAAAGAAAAATGCAAAATCCCTGAAAAGGGAATGTTGGGTCACGCATGACATAGTCCAGAGACTGTGCCATGCATGTACCACATACACTGATATTGTATCACTGTATTTTTTATTTGATTTATTTAATTATTTAATAATTTGAAAATAGTTTTTCAAATTTGGTAAGATAGATATTTACCTTCATGAAATCCTATCATCATTATGATATTTTATTATATTACTATTACTATTAGGAATAATAAGGTAATAGAAATATCTCTATATATATGATATAGAATAAAGAAAAATGAGACAACACAATACTCAATTCAGAATAGTTCTCAAAAATTTTGTTAGACAAAAACTCTTTCCTCTTCTTCTTTATTCTACTCATTCCCAAACCATAATCCAAGTTCTCATGTCTTGATAAATACATTTGATTCCTAAATCGCAAACACATGTTCTCTATATGCCCACACACATCTTGAGATGTAGAGAACACTTCGGAAGATCGTAGTTTTAGTGCTTAAAGCTTTGGATAGGAAGATTGAAAAATATATGAAAAGACTCAATGACATTTGATAGGCTTCAAGAGGTAAATGTATATGTTCTTGAATATTTTGTGTTTATATATTAACTATAAATATATTGTATATTTATATATTTGTTGCATGATTAATAATATTGTATGTTAATGTTTCTGGATTATTTTCGTAGTCATATAAATTGTTTATATGATTAATGAATTTTTTTTATTGCTGTTCCTAAAACAATGGGTCCCACCATGCCAATTTCGCTGCGTGCTCTGAATGTTTTTTCAACATGAACATCCCTGGGTGGCGTGTGGTAGCAGCTAGCGGCCATAAGTCTCCATCTAAGGTGGCTTCCATGGCTACCAAGGAGAAGGAAAAAGAGAGAAAGAAAGGGGGGGGGGGGGGGGGGGGAAGGGAATAAGGAAAAGTGGATCCCACCACTTAAATGTAAAACAACATTTTAATATATATAAAAAAAAGAGTGGCTTTTACATTCTTCTTTCCTTAAAAAATTTCGTCCCAAAATTTAACATTACTCCCTCATAATGAAAATTCAAATAGACAAGGACACTTCCCATAAGCATACACCTCTCTGTCCTCAACTCCAACTCCCAAGTACTCCCATCATTTCTATGGATATGCCATAAGACCCAGATTACTGAAACCTCCCTTTTCATTTGCACCTCTAACTCGCTTGAAAAATTATGAGAAGTTATTCTTTGTAGATGGAAAACCTCATGTCCAAAATGTGCGATACATCTGGATTGTACTTCCTCAACATTGACTCATGGGACTCATTGCGAGCGTGCCCTAATTGTGCTAGTAAATTCAACCGGTAAGCAATCTTCGATCTTAACCATTATCAATAATCTTGAAAGGTCTTGCATACATTAGAGCTAGCTTACCCTTCACTCTAAATATCATTACGCCATACATGAGAGTAACTTTTAGTAAGACATAGTAACCAACTTTAACTCAACCTCTCGTTGATGAAATGAAAATAACTATCCTGGTGTCTTTGGACAACCTTGATTCCTTGTATAGTCCCAATGTTGCTTACGATGTTAGCAAAAAAATGATGTCCAATGGTGACATGCTCGTCCATTCCTGCCCAACAGAAGGGTGATTTGCATGGTCTCCCATATAGTTTATCGTAGGAAGTCATGTCGTATAAAAATGATCAAGAAATTTTGATTCCAAGTAAACTCCACTCACAACAACTGATTCCAAGTAATCTCCACTCACAACAAATGATTCCAAGTAGTCCAAGTAACTTCCGAAATCCAAGATACAAGAACGTAGCATGTCTTGCGACATCCTTATTGTCTTCTCAGACTATCTAACAATCTAAGGATGTAAAAAATACTCAAGTTTAATTCAATCTCTTAATGTTCCTGCAATGCTTACCAAACTCTTGATGGAAAACGAAGATCTCAATTTGAAACAATGCTTTAAGATATTTCTCTTAGTCAACTATACTATCCACATATAGTCAAGAAATTTTGTAATTTTTGCAAACTTAGTCAACTGTCATCAATTATCTAACAACATCACGCTTTAAAAAGCATCAAGGAAAACCATTCACAAAATTTATGGTAATATTGTCCCATTTCCATTCTATTATATGCAATGGATGAAGCAAACTCGAGTGTCTCTGGTGCTTAGCCTTAACCTGTTGGCACCCATATACTTGGTGACAAGGCTAACTATATTCTTTTTCATGCCTTTTTATCAGTGTCGTACCTTCCATTCTTGGTACATCTTTATACTCTCAGCATGTACGACAAACTTATACCTATGACATCGATCATAGTAGAGTCTTTCAAATTATGAATATATGCAACCGCTAATCATCCCCTTATGGAATAAAAAATCTTTTGGAATTTACTATCTATCCATCCAAATGCTCACCAATTTGGATTCGATTCCAAAAGTCTTAGTTCCTCATTTCGCCACTGACATTGTCTAACTTGCTTAAGTAGCATTGGTGCAAGCACCACTTTATATACACAAATGATCTCTTCTCACTCATAGTATTGCAAGTTATAACCATCCATCATGATTGTTCTCTTCTCATCCTTAAGAGCCAATCATGCCAAAGTACTATGAGATTTCCATCTCAATACATTCACCACCATATTGTCTTTACCCTAATAATACTATGAGGTAAAATTATAACATTTCACGTACTCAACCCATCTTTTTGTCACGTCCTCAATTCCATTTCAGTGAAAAGTTATTTAAACTCTTATGATTGATAATGGGTCTCAAACTCTGTCTCTTATAGTAATGTCTCAAACCTTTAAGGTAAAAGTGGTACAAAAAATGTATCACTCATACAAGAGTAACTCCCTTCATGCGACCTCAATAGGTGTGAAGCATATGCAACAATCTTACCGCATTGCCCAAGTATTTCTCTAAGCCTCACCTGAAGAGCCTGTAACAACCATAAAAAATTTCTTACTAATAGGAATAGTGGAACCATGCGGTACTTAAACTTTGTTTTAGTTCTCTGGTTAGTTTTTCACAACTTTCATCCAACACCACTCCATGTCCTGCCTTGTCCAGTTTTTATTAACGACATAACAACCCTCGATAATTTTCAACAAACTGATGATGGTGACCCTCTATATGAAATATACCATGGATATTGACCACACTCTTTAATTTATATTTCCATTTCAAGATAGATCTATCATTGCATGATCTATAATGATGTCTTCTTAAATGACTACACACCCAAAGGAAGTTAACATTAGGATTCCCAAACCCTCATTTTCTTACTTGGAGTATATAGCATGAGATCCATCAAGTTTTGCAACACATTTTCCAAATATCCAATGTGTTCTTCACACATCCAGGAATACAAAATGTATCATCAATGAACACCAATAGAAACCTATCCCACAAGGTCTAAAATATCTACTCATAAGAGCCATAAACATTGCAGAGTGTTATTCAATTCAAACACCATCATCAATACTGAAGTTGATCAATTTTAGCGATTCCAAAAGCAGTTTTAAGGGCATTGTTACACCAAAATTTCGAGAATAGAATTTATAGCATCGAAATGTTGGCTTGTAAAGTGTAAGCTCGAAATAAGCAAGTATACCACGTCATCAGCATATACGCGGATTGAGTTTGGCATTTTCGCTCGACATTAAGGTGAAGACAATGGAATTTGTGAGCTCGGAGCTACATGCGGTCTTGAAGGTGTTTCGAGGTTACAAGTTAAGCTCGAAGCCACAGCTAAATAATTGCAAGGATTCAACACTTGTATACATTTCCTGATTTGTTCTTATTGGTGACCGAGCACCAGTTAAGACGGTTCGAGCTTAGGCACCAATTTGAACTCGGTAAAGTCATTGCCTAAGGATGAGGTTAACCAATTTGACGAGTTCATGATGTGGGTCGACCTCGAAAGTGTACAAATTGTATGTTCGGGCTCAGCAATCCAATTTGAACGCAGTTGCTGTTTGAAAATCCCTATTCCTTGGGGATTTGTTGTAATTTGATAATAAATCACTATTATAATGGGATATTGTGTAATTAATGAATTTATTTGTATTTATTTTAAATTTGAATTGTAACTTCTCGAAATAACAGGGAAGATATTTTGTAAACCAGTCTACAAATAGACTGGAGAAATTCATTCGTGGACAGGGACAATTTGGTACTGGGAATACTCTATGAAGGTTTCTTTCTAAAAAGCTTTGAGAGAATTCCACCATTCAATAATATTGACTTGTTGACCAGGAAGATTTTAACTGCTCAACCAAGTAAAATCTCGTGTGTTTTTTATTAGTTCTCTTAATTCACTGTATAGTGCTCTTCTTATCTAAGTTGACGAAAAATGATGTCAATAATTTATGGCTTTCACTGAGAGCATTAAGCAAGATGTTAGAATGTTTCATAAAAAACCTCCTGAATTACTAATGGTCGCCACGAATAATCCCAGCACTTGTGGGTGACCATTGCCCCAAATACCAGAGGAACAAACTCCTCGTACTGAAGACCACCCACGTGGATTTGGGAAGCATCCCATGGCTGACCAGAGCCCTGAAGAGAGAAGTGATTCATCCAATTCCCAGGGGCCACCTGCTCCCAATCTGTAGTGTCCCAGAATATTTACTTAGCTAGCTAGATAGTAGTAGTAGTTAGTATTAGTTAGTAGCATGTTAGTTATCGTGGATTTTGGTTCAAACCGGGACTTAGTTGGAAACTCATAGCCACAGTTGTGGATATTATAAGTTTAACCTATAGTTTAAGAATATTAATTATAACATAAGGTGATTAATATTGCTTGTCATAGATATATATTTATTATAACCTATGGTTTGGATAGAGCTAACAAGAGTGTGACACTTGTAATAATTATGATTATTAAGGAATTAAATATTTTTGATGGGTAGATTTTGTTGACTGCGTTTTTTGCCAACGACGTGACTGGTCGGCCACATCCTCACTGGTTGGCCAAGACAAGTGACTGGTCGGCGAAACACATGTCCGGTCGTCCAAACACTTGACTGGTCGGACAAGCACCTGACTGGTCGGACAAGCTCCTGACTGGTTGGACAAGCACATGACTGGTCGGTCAAACACATGACTGGTCGGTCATGACACTTGACTGGTCAGTGAAAAATCTTCACCGGTCCACCGGATCACTCCTAAGCCAGATCACCCAGCCATTCCTTGCCATTTGTCAATTCTATTGCCACGTCATCGTTTTCAAAGTTTGGGGATAACATTTGCCCCCCAAGTTTATTATATGATATTCTCACATAATAAACTTTTTTCTCCACCGCTGATGGCACAATAATCAATAATCTAACTGTACATTTTCCCGCCTATGCAACAAACCACGACGCCACAGCAGACCACGATCACCGTAATTAACTACTCCCAATCGTGGGGAGATAACATTCCCAAGGGAATTCCAAGAGTCTAAGAATAAGTGAAAATTTCCACTTTTTCCCTTTAAATAGACCCATAAGTGCTCATAATCTCATAAGCAAAAGGAAGATAAAAAAAATTCCCCATCTACTTCATCTTTTTTCTCTTGGCCGTGATCTTCAAATAACTTCAAGAAAAAGCTCTAATTTCTTCAAGCAAATCCAAGGATTCTTCAAGAAATCAACACCTCTTCAAGATATTTGGGTAAGTTCTTCTTCCTCATCTTTATTTTTAAGCTTTAAAATTTCACATAAAAGTTTGTTAAAACCCATATGTGCTGAAACCCTCTACTTAGAATACACTCTTGGATTTGTGTATGAATCTTTGATATATAATGTGTATTGTGGCTGTTTTGATGTTGTTTAGGCTATGGGTAAATCAATTTTGTCTTCAATTTCATGGAAATTTGAAGAAAAACTAATTTTTCATCCCAAATTGCATATATGGGTTTATGGGTATTTGATGATAGATAGGATCCCTAGAACTTCATATGAAACTTTCAAATCCCATATTTTGATCTTGTTGTTGTGTATTTTGAGTGAGGAAAAGTGTTTGTGTCAATGTCCTTTGGGATTTAGGCTTTCTCAAAATAGGTTTAGGGAAAACACCCATGGCCGATCAGTCATGGCCCTTTTTTTTTTTTGCTTGAATATTTGGAGATGCCTATGGCTGCTCGGACACGCCTATCACTCGAGTGTGTGTCCTTCCATCCACTCGGATCAATCACCCACCGATCGAGTGTCACCTAGCTCTCCTCGGACTGAACTTAGCCCCTCAGAGATGCCTATAGCTGCTCGGACAAAAGGCCCCTCGAGTGCCTTGATGTCCCTCAGAATTCTGGTGCTCCTCAGATGCCTTGGCGTAACCTGCACCGATCGGACACCATGCGCGCCAACCGATCAGGTATTACACGCCTCTGCTCAGACATACGCTTGCACCGATCATACACAATGGATGTGTATCCCTTAACTTGGACACCACCATGCAAACGCTCCTCAGTACCAAAGAGGAGCCCCTCAGATGCTCCACCAACCGCTCAGACAAAGGGGCCCAGCTCCTCGGATGCTTGCCAGCAACACCTCGAGTGCACCACTACTCGGACGCGCTCATACAACTGCCCAAATGTTCACAGCCGATCGGATGACACGCCCAGGTGCTCGGGCACCACATGCCACCCAATCGGTGACGTGCACTGCTCGGACACATAAGTGTCCCCAAGCATTTTAGACATCAAAGTTTCTTTTTTCCTCATGCACGCTATATTTTTACTACTTAGATAAATATTTTCTAAGTAGAAAAATAAATATTTTCCTGTTGAACTGATTGATTTATACTTGTATGGTTACTCACCTCCCCATTTTTATTTTTTGTAGATGAATCGCTTCGACTATAGGGGAGGTGACAACCATAGACATTCTGACACTTCCATTCTGCAATTAAGTGATACTCCTCAAAGCAGCGACTCTTCATCGAAGTCTCCTAGCAGTCGTACCCCCGAAGATCGCCTTCGCCGTCTTAATAAGATCCTTCCCCGACCAGCCTTATATTTCCTCCACGAAGAACAGTTTCTCAATCAGCAAGCTGAACATTCAAAAATGAGGGTGAAGAAATCCAACAGACTTCCTCAGGACCAAGACCCTCAGGTGGCTCACAGGGCCACACAGAAGGTAGTGGAACGTAGTGAAGTCCGAACTGCGGCTTCTTCAAGACCGCCTCGCCAGATATAAAAACCCAGCAAGCCTCGGAGAAAAATCATTCAGAAATTTACTACCGAGATCAAACAATTAGCCGTTCAAAAACCAAGAAAAGAAGGAGAAGAAACACCCTTTTGGTTTACAGCCAAACCCTCCAAACTTAACCCCTGTATGTTCGACAAACACATTCAAGCCTCGGTCCTGAAAGGGGTTAACGTGATATGTTAGCGTCCTCATCAGAGAGCCAACAAGCCTGGTGGACCTTACTGTGCCTGGTCTAGGTACCACGTATTCACAGGAGCTACCATTCTGCTGCATCCTTTCTTTCGGTCAGTAGCAGACTACTTCAACATCTCTCCTTTCCAGATTGCTCCCAATGGGATTTAGGTGTTGTCCGCTTTATACATCCTTTACTTCCTGCACGGTTGGGATCCACCCACTCCTCATGAAGTGTATTATCTCTTCGACTTCAGGACTAACCCAAGCCACAAGCTTACAGGTTTTTTCCACCTCTTCCACAAGCATAAAGGGATCAAATACCTCCATGGTATCACTCATAATTCAAATCCCAGAAAATACTATGCAGAGTATTTTCTTACTTCAGATATCAAAACCAACAACTTAGCCTTTACACATGCGGGTCCATTTCACCAGCCCTTGCCTACCAAGGAAATGTGTTCCTGAGCAGAAGAATTGGTTAACATGCCCACCGAGAAGAAGAATGTATAGGAGTTGGTTACCGTGGATAATCTTCAGATGGTGGGGTTGTTACCAAGTAACCAGAACATCCTAGTAGAAAGTACTACTGAGGAAGCGAATGCAATTGACCAGTCCAACGTTGACACTGAGGTAGTGACCGATCATTTCTCTCCCGGACCGTCTCCCTACTCTCGTAGACCAAGTGATCTTATCATTAGGGAACCCCTGCCAGAGGATCAACGTAGACATGTCATTCCCACACAGCCTGGGAAAGGAAAGACCATTCAGCTTCATAGGGACTTCAACTCATCATCTGATGAAGAGGATGACTTCCTTGATCAAATCCTAAACTCAGGTCTAGTAGTCATAGTGTGATGTTTGGTTTTAAATAACTTGGTTATACGGGATTCATAGAGTTGTCTGGTAGTAGAAAAGTATTTATCTACATATTGCTCTACTTTTTACTAACAAATCTTGTGTTTACTCTTTTGCAGATTCAGAGATGTTCAAGAAATTCAACACTACCCTTGCCCAAAAGAGGAAACCTGGGGAGGGAAGTCGCTTAACTCCAAACAAATTCCCAAGGACAACCTCGACCAGCCAGGGAAGATAACCTGAGCAGACCATCACTATCCCACAGCTAACCCCCTCATCCATTTCTCCCTCTGCGAGTTTAACCCCCGCTCGCTCGACTGGCTTAAGCGAGCCCCTTCGTATTGCTGGCAACATTGGGAAGGAATTGTTTGAGCAAACTCTTCACGATGCTGCAACAACTCAAAGCTTTGAATCTCTGCCTCGGCTCAGTGTTGAAGTTGTCTTGCAAAGGGGGCTGGCCCAACTGATGAATGTAAGTATTTTATCACAAGGCATCCAAGTTTGTTATTATTTGCTCTTTACTTGTATTAACTTTCAGTTTTCCACTGCAGTCGCTTATTACGATCAGCCATGCTCAACACCGAGCAGTGGACTACAATGAATTAATCAAGGTCTTGAATGATCAGCTGGTGGAAGCCCAAACTAAAGTAGAGACTTTAACTTCCTCAGAAAAAGATCTCAAATCTAAGGTTGAGCAGGCAGAGAAGACCGTTGCTGAGCGGGATGGGTCTCTTAGGGAGCTGGTTGACGAAAACCAAAAATAAACTCAAATCAACAAGACGTTAACTGCTCAGCTGGAAAGACTGACTCGCGAGAACGAGGAGCTAAAGCGAGAGAAGGAAGCCGATCTCGCTCGCTACGAGGAGATTTGATTCAATTGCTTCTACCAGGTGTGGAAGTTGAACAAACCCCTCAACCTCGACTTTCTCACAGAGGAGGCCAAAACCGAAGAGCTTGCCAAATGCGAGGCAAAGGCTACTGAGGAGGCAGCTAATCCTGCTGGTACCACACCTTTTTCTCCCACGCTATCGTTCCGACCGGAAGAAGCCACTGATGCTGAGGAAGGTGTTGATCAACTTGAGTGACAACCCGACCAGGGAGCCTCATAACCGACCAGTGAGCCTCCATCCGACCAGATGACTCCTTACCAGACTAGTAGACATTTATTTTCTATTTTTCTATTGTACTTTTTCTCGTATGGCCGAGCTATTGGCATGAACACTTCACTTTTTTAGATTTGAATCATTTAAAAGTTTTATTACATAGATGTCTTATATTTTCATATGAGTACTTAGTTTTCTAACTTAGAAATTCTAAACATTTCATAAGTTACTACTAAGCATGCTTTCTCACATTCTTATTGCTCTGACATTTTATGAGCATAGCGTTTTGTTTACACACGAATAGTTGTTCTTAACTTAAAATTTTGAAAAAATTCCAAGTTACTTAAGTTTTGTAAAACAAGTTAGCTTAACGACCCTTTTGACTTCAAAGATTTACAAGTCTGCCTGAAAACAAATATCTTTGCCCGTGTTCTTATTGCTTGTGTTGAATTGTATACCAGTATACCCTATGTGCCCCCCAAGTGATTGAGGGTTGAAAAATCCTTGATCACTTGCTACTTGACAAAATTTGTTTGAGCAGTTATTACTCGTGAAACACATTGAACTATGTAACTATGTAACTATGTAAACGTTGGTTATTCATCTGATGGATACCGACCAATTGAACACTGCCTGGTCTTTCCTCCAGAAAACCTTTTTTGTTTTAAGATGTAATGACAGTTGAACACTGCCAAAGTAAGAATAATCAACACATATGAAAAATGTGTAGCAAGATTCGACCGCCCTGCGCGTGATCTCTTTTATTACTCGTAAAAAAAAGGATAAAGTGTGTCTAATTACGATTCTCGAACAAAATAAAATTGTTCAAAAATAACATGACTGGTTAGCAAATAGCTAGTTCACAAACAAACTTAAATAACATGTTAGACACTTGAAACACAGCTAGTACTTTGTAAGCAGTATTTATTGATAATATTTCCTCAAGTGCTCGCCATTCCAATAGTTCCTTATCAGCTCTCCATTTAATCGAGAAAGTTTGTAAGTGTCGGGTGGCAGGACTTGCTCAATCTGATACGGTCCCTCCCAATTTGGTCCTAGCACTCCAGCTGCCGTGTAACGACCCAAATTCACTAATTAGGCTTAAGGGCCTTGATTAGTGTGCCTAGAGGGCATAATGGGAATTATGTGTGATTTTAATGATTAAGATGCATGACTATGATTTAAAGCATGTTATATGACTATGTGTATTGTGTTATGTGATAATTATGCTATGTGATTTGTACCGCGTGGGTGTGGTGGTATCAATGTGATGCACGTGCCGAGACGGTCCTAGAAAGTTAGATAATGGTAACTGGTGATTTGGTAACCTGCGTAACTGTTAGTAACCATAGAGAGTAACAGGTATTGTTGGAAAAGTGGGAGAATTGTAATGTTAGTAAAAAGACAAGTGTGCCCTTGAGGTTTAGTTAGGAAGGGATATTAGTGGAGGGATAAAGTTGTCTTTTGGCAGTGAATAGATGAGCTTCAGCTAAGAAGAAAAGTTAGTCACGTATAACACTTAAGAAGTTGATTTATGCTGAAATTGGAGGAAAATCTAGAAGAAAGGAGAAGAAGAGGGAAGCTGAAGTTGGGAGACCTAAGAAGAGAATTTTGATGATTCAAGGAAATTAAGCTCAGCCTTGGCCAAGATTACTCAGAGGTAAGGGTCTATCTATGATTTGTTTAAGTTTCAAGTCTAGTTTTTTGAGGATAAGCATGAATTGAAGCAAGTTAGTGGCTTGTTTTGCATAAAAATTCAGCTAGTTTGTCAAGGAGAAATTCAGTTTATAGCTTGGATTGGAGGAAGCTCAAGTTGAATATCTGATTGAGGTAAGGGTACTAAATATGTTTGCAATCTCGTAGCTATTATGGTTTAAGGATTTAGAGGTCTGGTTTGTGCTATTCTCACGTTTTGGTTTAAGTGTTTGAATCTGAAACTTAAGTGTGAATTCTGAAAATAGTTGTGTAATTGAGTTAGATTATGATGTTTATAGGTTGTGGTATGGTCTATTTGGGGTTTTGAGTTGGTTTTGGGGCTTAGGTATAAGTTTGGGGTGATTTGGAGTGATTTGAGTTCGGGAAAAAAGCAAGGGGGAAAACCGAGATTTTTGGGCTCGCGAAGGTGCGCCGCGGCTCTGTTCTTGCGCACCACGGCACAAGGTTGATTCTGGGCAGAGCTAGTTCTCTGACTTGCTGGGCGCCGCGGCTCAAACTTGCTGGGCGCCGCGACCCTATAGGGTTGCGCCGCGGTGCTAGGCCAATTTCAGAACATAGGATTTTGCAATTTTGAGCCTTTGCTCCAGAGGGTCGGGGGATATTTTCGGTGCATTGTTTTAAGGATTTGGGGGTCCCGAGAGTGTGGGATTGGTTCCGGGAAGTAGTTTTGGATTAATTAGTGACAAGGATGTTTCAATTGTGTTGTGACTAGGTCTTTGGAGAGGCACGGGGTAGAGGACCGTGCTCGCAGCTTCGTGGCATCGGAAACTAGTAAATTGAAAGGTAAGAAAACTGCACCCGGTTGTGTGATTGAAATGGGACTAAGTGCTCCCGGGAATTGTGTCGTGTCAACATTGGTATTACGCCATGGGACATGTAAAATCGGTCTAAGAGTATCGTACATGATATTAGCGCACAGGGCGCAGATTGGCCACTGGTAGCCAAGGACGATGGGATAATAGAGGGAGCAGCCTGAGGGCGCTAGCCCTAGTTATCATTTGTGAACTGTGTATGTTATGAACTGATATGCCTAGTATGTGGAATAATTGATTATACTGGCTGATGACATATCTGAGTTTATGTGATGCAATGTGAGATGTTGACTTGTCTGCTAATTGTTCATGCTCTGTTGTTGTTGTGTTTTGTTGTTGGGCCTTGGCTCACGGGTGCTACGTGGTGCAGGTAAAGGCAAGGGCAAGCTGGACCAAGCCTGAGGTGGAGAGCTCCGAGGTGAAATGTACATAGCTAGCGGTTCGGCCGCCACGGTCGAGGAGTGGACCAGGACAGGGATCACCTAACTGCTTGTTTTGCCTTAGTATGGCCGGTTGTTGTACATAAACCTTGTGTCTTTTGTAAATGGTCTTTGAACTTGTTATTTTTGGGATCCCATGTAACAGATTATACTTTCTAATGAAAACATGGATTTTGAGACCAAAACGCTTTTAACCCTAGTTCCTTTATAGTTTCAATAACACAATTTTATTTAAATGACTTGATTAGCAAGTTTGGCACTTTATAAACACACAGTGTAACGGTCTTGGCTATCCAGGGCGTTACAACTTGGTATCAGAGCGTCCTAGGTTTATGGGTCCTGAAGACTGGTTGGGTATGTACATTTGCTACGGGAGACAAGCTCAACTCAGGGTTTGGTAATTGTGTATGCATGATTATGTGTTTAAATGATTTGAATGAGATATGACTGTTGATATCTGCTTGATGAATAGGGAGCTTGAGAAACTGATTGGTCCTGGCCCTTGACTATTGCATGATGTTATTGAGGCGTGCTTATCAGCATTGCTGTGCATGTGGATGAATATCTGGATAAATTGCTATACTTTGATTGCTTGTGAATGAGTGGAGTTTCAGTGATGGATTATGGAAGGATTATTACCCTGTCATCATAGCCTAATTGCCGAGTCGTTGATTGAAGATTGACTTGAATAGTTATGCGTTCAAGGAAATCCACACGACTAGCCGGCAGGTCTGGGGCTAGAGATGATGACCAGGGCCCAACCCCTCCGCCAGTCCATGAAAACTGGCAGCAGTTAATGGCAGGAATGCAAGCTAGGCTTCAGAGCCAAGATGAACAGATTCGAATTCTGCAGCAGGCTCCATCTAGGAGTGTTACCCCTGTTGTGCCACCGGCAATAGTACCTACGGTACTGCCAGTTGATGTTGGGAACAAGATGGAATCGTTGTATGAGTGGTTCAGGAAGCAACAGCCCCCGATCTTTGAGGGTGGACCTGATCCACTGAAGGCTGAGCAGTGGATGACTTTGATCACTACCATTCTAGATTTTATGAGAGTGGAAGGACATGACAGGGTGGATTGTGCCACCTATATGCTGAGGGATGATGCCCGAATCTGGTGGGAGGTGGCATCACAGACTAGAGAGGTTGCTACATTGACTTGGGAAGGGTTTAAGGGTTTGTTCAATCAGAAGTATTATAACGTTGCCATCAGGGCAAGGAAAGTGAATGAGTTCGTGGGGCTGGTTTAGGGCAGTATGACAGTTACAGAATATGCCTTGAAATTTGATAGACTTGCGAAGTTCGCACCAGATCTTGTGCCTACTGATGCAGCCAGGTAGGACAGATTTGTCAGAGGGTTGAATGTTATGATAGCTCGAGATGTAAGAATTACCATAGTTCCTGGAGTGACTACTTATGCCCAGGCTGTGGAGAGGGCTCTAACCGCTGAGGAAGCGGAGAATAGGATATGGAGGGATAGTGCAGCAAGAAGGGAGGGCCGCAGGGCGGTGCCTCCATACTCTGGGTCTAGTAGGGGCGGAGGCCCCAGTGATTTGAAAAGGAAGACTCCTGATACTCTAATCGCTCCTAGGTCTGATAGGGGAGGTCGGCGTACTCAAGGTGGCCATCAGGGAGGCAGAGATTCATGGAGGACTTATCCAGAGTGCACGAGGTGCAGGAGACGCCATCCGGGCGAGTGTTGGGCTAAGGCCTGCTATGTGTGTGGGGTGGTGGGACACCTCAGGAAGGATTGCCCGACAGTGAAGAAGGGAGAGACAGGAAAGGTGGACAGCTTGACTCCGGCTCGAGTGTTCACCCTGACGCAGGCGGAGGCCGAGGCTAGTCCCTCGGTAGTGACAGGTCAGCTTTCTAGTGCTGGCACTCCCTTTACTGTTTTGATTGATTCTGGTGCTACGCATTCATTTGTATCTGATAGGGTGATTGATAGACTGTGTAGGCCTAGTGAGTATAGTGCTTTAGGGTTTGGGACTATATTGCCTACAAGAGAGTTGGTAGTATCTACGAGGTGGATTAGAGCACTGCCAGTGTTAGTTGATGGTAGGGAGTTATCAGTGGACTTGATTGAGTTGAGTATGGGGGACTTTGATATGATTCTAGGTATGGATTGGTTGGTTAGATATGGAGCTACCATTAACTGTAGGAAGAAGATGGTAACCTTTGAGCCAGAGGGCAAGGATCCCTTTGTTTTTGTGGGAGCGGTGCATGGACCCCGCGTACCCAGGGTATCTGCATTGAGAGCCAGAGATTTGTTACAGGGTGGATGTATAGGCTTCTTGGCTAGTGTGGTGGATACCACCAGAGTTTTACCAGTTGGACCGAAGGACACCGGATTGGTTTGTGAGTTCTTGGATGTGTTTCCTGAGGATTTGCCTTGGTTGGCCCCGCGTAGAGAGATTGAGTTTGTTATAGAGCTGGCACCGGGGACAGAGCTAGTGTCGAGGGCACCATATAGGATGGCACCAGCGGAACTGAAAGAGTTAAAGATACAGCTGCAAGAGCTTCTAGATATGGGGTTTATCAGACCTAGCTATTCGCCATGGGGTGCTCCAATTCTTTTCGTTAAGAAGAAGGATGGGACTCTGAGGATGTCTATTGACTATCGAGAATTGAACAAGTTAACAATAAAGAATAAGTATCCCCTACCAAGGATTGATGACTTGTTTGATCAGCTGCAGGGTAAGACGGTGTTCTCAAAGATTGACCTTCGATCTGGTTATCACCTGCTGAGGATCAAGGATGAGGACATACCTAAGACGGCCTTCCGGACACGGTATGGGCATTATGAGTTCTTGGTCATGTATTTTGGTTTGACCAATGCCCCAGCAGCCTTTATGGACTTAATGAACAGGGTGTTCAAATATTTTCTAGATCAGTTTGCTATAGTTTTCATCGATGACATCCTGGTGTATTCCAGTTCAGAGGCAGAACATGAGTTTCATCTTCGGCAGGTTCTTCAGAGGTTGAGAGAACACCAGTTGTATGCTAAGTTTAAGAAGTGTGAGTTGTGGTTACCTGAGGTGACATTCCTTGGACACATTGTAGGTGCAGATGGGATTAAGGTGGATCCGTCTAAGATAGAGGCAGTTAGAGATTGGCCGAGGCCAAGGAACGCCTCGGAGGTGCGGATTTTTCTAAGATTAGCAGGGTACTATAGGCGGTTTGTAGAGGGCTTCTCGAAGATAGCAGCACTCATGACAGAATTGACAAGAAAGAATTTGAAGTTTATCTGGTCAAACAAGTGTGAAGACAGTTTTCAAGAGTTGAAGCGACGACTTATTACAGCGCCAGTGTTGAGTCTGCCTTCGGGGGAAGGAAAGTTTGTTGTTTATTGCGATGCATTAAGGTTAGGCTTAGGCTGTATGTTGATGCAGAATGAGAAGGTTATAGCTTATGCATCACGACAGCTGAAGGAGTATGAGCAGCGGTATCCTACTCATGACTTGGAGTTGGCAGCAGTGGTTTTTCCCTTGAAGATTTGGCAGCATTATCTATATGGGTAGAAATACGAGGTATATACTGACCATAAGAGCCTGAAAAATTTCTTTACACAGAAGGACCTGAATATGAGACAGAGGCGTTGGATGGAGTTGGTAAAGCATTATGGCTGTGATATTCTTTACCATCCAGGGAAAGCCAATGTGGTGGCTGATGCATTGAGCCGCAGAGGTCCAGGTCAGTTATATAGTGCTATTCAGATCTCGAGGGAGTTGACTGATGAGATGATTAGAGCAGGGATAGAGTTGGTGGTGGGCCGGTTGGCTAATATTACTCTACAGTCGACCCTGCTAGAGCGGATTAGAGAGGGGTAGTTGACAGATGTTCAGTTACAGAGGGTTAGAGAGAATGTCTTAGCGGGAATAGCTAAGGACTATTCATTTTTTGAGGTTGGTTTACTTCGGTATCAGGGACGGATTTGTGTTCAAGCTGATGAGGGGATCAGACGAGAGATACTAGATGAGTCTCATACGACGCCGTACTCACTTCATCCGGGTACCATGAAGATGTATCAGGATCTACGGACTTTGTATTGGTGGCCCGGGATGAAGAGGGATGTGGTTGAGTACATTACCAGATGTTTGACCTGTCAGCAGGTGAAGGCTGAACATCAGCGACCAGCAGGGTTGCTTCAGTCATTGGGTATTCCTGAATGGAAATAGGAGGACATTACTATGGATTTTGTAGGAGGTTTACCCAGGACAGTAGGACTTCATGACTCGGTGTGGGTGATAGTGGATAGATACACCAAGTCAGCCCATTTCCTTCCAGTGAGGTCGGCATATACTGTGGATCAGTATGCTGAGCTGTATGTGAGGGAGATCGTACGTCTCCATGGGGTTCCTAAGTCTATAGTGTCAGACCGGGATTCTATCTTCACCTCCAAGTTTTGGGGTAGTTTACAGAAAGCTTTGGGAACTCAGTTGAAGTTCATTACAACCTTTCATCCTCAGACTGATGGACAGTCTGAGAGGACGATCCAGGTGTTGGAGGATATGCTCAGAGCTTGTGTGATTGATTTTGAGGGTTCATGGAGTAAGTACCTTCCGTTGATTGAATTCTCGTACAACAATAGTTATCAGTCAACAATTGGAGTGGCTCCCTATGAGATGTTATATGGGAGAAAGTGTAGATCACCCATTCATTGGGATGAGTTGGGTTAGAGAAGGTATTTGGGGCCGGATATGGTACAGAAAACAAGTGAGGCCATAGAGAAGATCCGGGCTAGGATGCTCGCGTCTCAGAGTAGGCAGAAGAGCTACGCTGATCCTAAGCATAGGGACGTAGAGTTTCAGGTTGGGGATCACGTCTTTCTTCGAGTTTCACCTCTGCGAGGGGTAAGGAGGTTTGGTAAGAAGGGAAAGCTAAGCCCTAGTTTCATTGGACCATTCGAGATCCTGGAAAGGATTGGTCAGTTGGCTTACATGTTAGCTTTGCCGCCATCGTTGTCTGGAGTTCATGACGTGTTCCGTGTCTCCATGCTTCGAAAGTATGTCTCAGATGTGACTCATGTGCTGAGGCATGAGGATCTGGAGCTACAGGCAGATTTGGCTTATGAAGAGCAACCAGTTCAGATCTTGGACCGGAAAGATAAGGTGTTGCGGAATAAGATGATTCCTCTGGTTAAAGTGTTGTGGAGAAATAGTAAGGTCAAGGAGGCGACCTCGGAGCTTGAGACAGCGATGCGGGATCAGTATCCCGAGTTGTTCAGGTAATTTCGAGGATGAAATTCTCATTAGGAGGGGATAGTTGTAACGACCCAAATTCTCTAATTAGGCTTAAGGGCCTTGATTAGTGTGCCTGGAGGGCATAATGGGAATTATGTGTGATTTTAATGATTAAGATGCATGACTATGATTTAAAGCATGTTATATGACTATGTGTATTATGTTATGTGATAATTATGCTATGTGATTTGTACCGCATGGGTGTGGTGGTATCAATGTGATGCACGTGCCGAGACGGTCCTAGAAAGTTAGATAATGGTAACTGGTGATTTGGTAACCTGCGTAACTGTTAGTAACCATAGAAAGTAACAGGTTTTGTTGGAAAAGTGGGAGAATTGTAATGTTAGTAAAAAGACAAGTGTGCCCTTGAGGTTTAGTTAGGAAGGGATATTAGTGGAGGGATAAAGTGGTCTTTTGGCAGTGAATAAATGAGCTTCAGCTGAGAAGAAAAGTTAGTCACGTATAATACTTAGGAAGTTGATTCATGCTGAAATTGGAAAAAAAATCTAGAAGAAAGGAGAAGAAGAGGGAAGCTGAAGTTGGGAGACCTAAGAAGAGAATTTTGATGATTCAAGGCAATTAAGTTAAGCCTAGGCCAAGATTACTCAGAGGTAAGGGTCTATCTATGATTTGTTTAAGTTTCAAGTCTAGTTTTTGGAGGATAAGCATGAATTGAAGCAAGTTAGTGGCTTGTTTTGCATGAAAATTCAGCTAGTTTGTCAAGGAGAAATTCAGTTTAAAGCTTGGATTGGAGGGAGCTCAAGTTGAATACCTGATTGAGGTAAGGGTATTAAATATGTTTGCAATCTCGTAGCTGTTATGGTTTGAGGATTTAGAGGTCTAGTTTGTGCTATTCTCAAGTTTTGGTTTAAGTGTTTGAGTCTGAAACTTAAGTGTGAATTCTGAGAATAGTTGTGTAATTGAGTTAGATTATGATGTTTATAGGTTGTGGTATGGTCTATTTGGGGTTTTGAGTTGGTTTTGGGGCTTAGGTATAAGTTTGGGGTGATTTGGGTTCGGGAAAAACGCAGGGGGAAAACCCAGATTTCTAGGCTCGCGAAGGAGCGTCGCGACGCTGTTCTTGCGCGGCGCGGCGCAAGGCTGATTTTGGGCAGAGCAAGTTCTCTGACTTGCTGGGCGCCACGGCTCAAACTTACTGGGCGCCGCGGCCCTATAGGGCTGCGCCGCGGCGCTAGGCCAATTTCAGAACATAGGATTTTGCAATTTTGAGCCTTTGCTCCAGAGGTTCGGGGGATATCTTCGGTGCATTGTTTTAGGGATTTGGGGGTCCCGAGAGTGTGGGATTGGTTCCGGGAAGTATTTTTGGATTGATTAGTGTCAAGGATCTTTCATTTGTGTTGTGACTAGGTCTTTGGAGAGGCTCGGGGTAGAGGACCGTGCTCACGGCTTCGTGGCATCGGAAACTAGTAAATTGAAAGGTAAGAAAACTGCACCCGGTTGTGTGATTGAAATGGGACTAAGTGCTCCCGGGAATTGTGTTGTGTCAACGTTGGTATTAGGCCCTGGGACATGTAAAAGCGGTCTGTTATACCCAAAAAATAGGAAGATGTATCCTAGGAAGCTAAGGGGAATGCATTCTAGGAGAGTTAAGGGGAATGGTCCTAGGAGACCCCAAGGAGGATGTGGTCCTAAGAGAACCAAGGGTGTGTAGGAGGTAAGCCTCCCAAGGTTTTCTAAGTGTTGGCTCAAATGTGTCCAAGGTAAGTAGCAAAGGAGGAGGAGTCTCATGCAAGAGAATGGAGACTTAGATTTTGATAAGGAGATCCTATACAATGTTCGATCGGACATGTTTGGGAGATGCTAAAGGAGGTTGCCTCAATGTTGTCCAAGGTGAGGTTGCCTCAATGTTGTTCAAGGTGAGGTTGCCTCAATGTTGTTCAAGGTGAGGTTGCCTCAATGTTGTCCAAGGTGAGGTGCCGAGGAGGTTGCCTCGGACCACCTTGGTCCGAGGAGAAGCCAAGGAGATTGGTTCAAGGAGGAACATGGCATGCTAGAGGAGAGTGCATGTTAGAGGAGAGAAGTGCATCTCCTACCACCATGCACGTTCAACCCACCAAAAACATGTCCTACCACCATGCATGTTCAACCAGCACTTGCATGGGTAGTGAGTAGGAGGTGGACCAACTAGCTAGAGGAGACTAAGTCAGACACAACTCCAACAACATATGCGGGAATCTCTCATTTCTTCCCACAAATGGGGGGTTTGTTACATTTCGAATTTTGAATGTTTATTTGTAATATAAATGTAATAAATATAATAAAATATCCCTATTATAAGGGGATATCAGTTGAGGATCCCAGGCCTATAAATAGAGAGCTTATGGGATGAGAGAGGGGGTTTTTTCTTCTGCTTCTTCTTCCTAGAGAGAGAAAATTGGGTCTGTCTATTCTAGAGAGAGAAAGTGCTGAAATTAGAGAGAATTCTTGTATTTTCACAATCTATACTGAAGAAACTCAGTTGGCTCAGTCCATCTGATCTTGAGTATAGGTCTATAAATTACAACTCTAAGTGGATTAGGCTATTACCGACAATCGGGGCCGAACCACTATAAAAATCTCTTGTGTGTTCTTTATTTTCTTTATTATACCGTCTGTGTCGTTTACATTCTCTTGAAGGCTTGTCGTAATTAACGTTCTCACGTCATTGGCTAAAAACGCAGTCCACACGGTCTAAGAGTACCGTACATGATATTAGCGCACAGGGCGCAGATTGGCCACTGGTAGCCAAGGACGATGAGATACTAGAGGGAGCAGCTTGAGGGCGCTAGCCCTAGTTATCATTTGTGAACTGTGTATGTTATGAACTGATATGCCTAGTATGTGGAATACTTGATTATACTGACTGATGACATATCTGAGTTTATGTGATGTAATGTGAGATGTTGACTTGTCTGCTAATTGTTCATGCTCTGTTGTTGTTGTGTTTTCTTGCTGGGCCTTGGCTCACGGGTGCTACGTGGTGCAGGTAAAGGCAAGGGCAAGCTGGACCAATCCTGAGGTGGAGAGCTCCGAGGTGAAATGTACATAGCCAGCGGTTCGGCCGCCACGGTCGAGGAGTGGACCAGGACAGGGATCACCTAACTGCTTGTTTTGCCTTAGTATGGCCGGTTGTTGTACATAAACCTTGTGTCTTTTGTAAATGGTCTTTGAACTTGTTATTTTTGGGATTCCATGTAACAGATGATACTTTCTAATGAAAACGTGGCTTTTGAGACCAAAACGCTTTTAACCCTAGTTCCTTTATAGTTTCAATAACACGATTTTATTTAAATGACTTGATTAGCAAGTTTGGCACTTTATAAACACACAGTGTAACGGTCTTGGCTATCCAGGGCGTTACATGCTGGGTCTCTAATGAACACCTTTCTGAGGACCAAATCTCTAACCTGGAACTTTCGATCTCTGACTTTGGAATTAAAATAGCGGGCCACTTTTTGCTGATGGGCAGCAACCATCAAGTTTGCTTTTTCTCGTCTTTCTTCAAGAAAATCTAAAGATTCAGCTAGCAACTGGTGATTCTCCTCCTGGTCATACATGGTTCTCTGATGAGATGGTGGGTCTACTTCGACAGGCAACATGGCCTCATACCCATATGCCAAGGAAAAAGGGGTATGACCAATTGTTGTCCAAGCAGTAGTCCTGTATGACCAAATGACTTCTGGTAATTCTTCTGCCCAAGCACCCTTAGCTCGCTCTAGACGCTTCTCTAGAGTATCCTTCAAAGTCTTATTTACGGCTTAAACTTGCCCATTGGCTTGCGGATGAGCTACAGAGGAGAAACTTTTCGAAATGCCATGCCTAGTGCAGAAATCGGCAAATAAGTCACTATTGGACTGAGTGCCGTTGTCAGAGACTATCTTCTTAGGCAGACCATAGCGACATATTATATTCTTAACCACAAAATCTAACACTTTCTTCGAGGTGATCGTTGCTAGTGGTTCGACTTTGGTCCACTTGGTGAAATAATCCACAGAACTATTGGAAACTGTACTCCTCCTTTCCCTTTGGGTAGTTTCCCGATCAGATCAATGCCCCATACTGCAAAAGGCCATGGGCTCTACATTTGCTTCAAGATATTCGGAGGTGCCCTGGGTACTTTAGATGATTCCCTGGCATTTATAGTAGGCCAGAAAAATCCTTGTCGCAAAATCTTTTTAGATAGACACTGTCCCCCAGCATGATCTCCACAGAACCCCTCGTGCACTTCAGTCAATAAGTTTTTTGACTGGTCGGGTGCTACACATCTTAGCAGCAGCAAAGAGTACCCTCTTCTATACAACACCCCATCCATCATAATATACCTAGCAGCTTGCCTCATAATCTTCTTGGCTTCATTAAGATTATTTGGAAGGATTCCTTGCTCAAGGTAAGTAATGATGGGTGTCATCCAAGTGCCAACTATTGTGATGGGCATGGCTTCTTGTTCATTAATGCTCGGTTCTGCCAAGTATTCCACTGGTACTATATTCAAAGTTTCAGCATCTCTAGCCAAGCGCAAGCCTCCTAGAAGGGCTTCATACTCCGCCTCATTATTGGAAGCGTTAAATCTGAACCTTAATGCGCAATGAATTCGGTGCTTCTTCGGTGTCACTAATATAATTCCTGCTCCCAAATGATGTTCGTTTGACGACCCATCAACAAAAAGTTGCCAAGTAGGAAGATCTTCTCTCTGCCCAGTCACACGCTCTTGCCGGTCGGGCAAGTCAGCAATCCCAGTACAGTCAGCAATAAAATCTGCCAAAGCCTGTCCCTTAACAGCAGACCACGGTTGGTATTTGATTTCGAATTGGCCCAATTCAACCGCCCATTTAAGCAGATGACCAGATGACTCTGGCTTCTGCAAGACTTGACGTAGGGGCTGGTCGGTAAGGGCTTTAATGGGATGTGCCTGGAAGTACGGTCCCAGTTTGCAGGATGCAACTACCAAGCAATAGGCCAACTTTTCGATCACGGGATACCTGAACTCTGCTCCTATCAGTCGCTTGCTAACGTAATACACTAGACGCTGCACTTTATGTTCCTCTCACACTAGAGCAGCACTGACAGCATGTTCTGTGACTGTTAAGTAAACAAAGAGGTCTTCCCCATCAACTGGCTTCGAAAGAACAGGAGGTTGAGCCAAGTGTTTCTTTATGGCTTGAAAAGCTTGCTCACATTCTTCCATCCATTCAAGCTTCTTGCTTCCTCTAAGCAAGTTAAAAAACGGGACACATTTGTCCATTGATTTAGAGATGAACCTGCTTAGAGCAGCAATCCGCCTAGTCAAGCTTTACACATCCTTAATTCTGGCTGGAGACTTCATTTCTGTGAGCGCCTTTATCTTCTCTGGATTTTCTTCTATTCCTTGTGAGTTAATAATAAACCCAAGAAATTTTCCAGAACTTACTCCAAACGAGCATTTGAGGGGGTTCAACTTCATGCTGTATTTTCTCAATACTGCAAAGCATTCCTCCAAATCTCATACATGTCCTTTAGCTTCCTTTGACTTCACCAGCATATCGTCTACATACACCTCCATGTTCTTGCCGATTAAGTCACGGAACATGCCATTCACTAAATGCTGGTAGGTGGCTCCCGCGTTCTTCAAGCTGAATGGCATGACCTTATAACAGTACATCCCTATGTCTATTCGGAAACTGGTATGCTCCTCATCGGGAGGATGCATACTAATCTAGTTATACCCTGAGTAAGCGTCCATAAAGGACAAAGTTTCATGACCAGAGGTCGCGTCCACCAACTGGTCTATTCTTGGCAAAGGGAAACAGTCATTTGGACATGCTTTGTTTAGGTCAGTAAAGTCCACATAAGTCCTCCACTTTCCATTGGACTTGGGCACTAATACTGGGTTTGAAACCCAAGGAGGGTAATATGCCTCCCTTATAAACCCATTTTCCTTTAGCCGCTCCACCTCCTCCTTGAGAGCTTTTGCTCGATCCTTGTCAAGCAACCTTCTCTTCTGCTGCACTGCTGGATAGGTTTCATCCATGTTTCGCACGTGGCTGATCACAGTTGGTGAGATACCCACCATATCCTTGTGAGACCAGGCGAAGACATCTTGATTCGTCTGCAAAAATTCTACCAGCTTTGCTTTTATTTCTAACTTCAGCTTTTTTCCAACCTTGACTCCTCTGGTCGGGTCATTCTCATCTATTGGAACCTCCTCTAACTCTTCCGTAGGTCCCACCTCACTATCATAATCCCCAAAGCGAGGATCAAAATCCATTCCCTTGCTTTGGGCAACACCCTATTTGGTGACTTCATCACTGGATGGGACTTGTTGTTCACTTAAACCAAGAGTGCTTTCTTGGCCAAACTCTTCAAACATTCCTTCCTAATCGGCTACGACTGTAAAGCTTTGGTTGACATCCGTCTCCTCTACCTCCTCTCAATCTGCACATACAATCATGTTGTTTTCTTTAGCCCCCTTTCGTGCTTTAGCCATCGAGGCATTATAACATTCTCTAGCTTCTTTCTGGTCTCCTCGGACACAAACTATGCCTGCACTGGTCGGGAACTTCATAGAAAGGTGCCATATAGAGACTGCCGCATGCAAGGCTGTGAGTAGTGGTCGACCAATGACCACATTATAAGCAGACGGGCAATCGACTATCAAAAACTCTGTCATAACTGTCTCATGCTTGGGAGCATCCCCTGTTGTGACTGGTAACTTGATCATTCCAACCGGTGACAACCCTTCTCCAGTAAATCCATAAATGACCTGAAGCATGGCTTCAAGTCATTGATAGATAGTTTCATCCTTTCAAAGGATGATTTGTAGATGATGTTCACAGAGTTCCCCGTGTCGACCAGGCATCTCTTCACCTTCATGTTCGCTATTTGGACTGTCACGATGAGAGGGTCATTATGAGGATATCTCACATCTCGTGCATCATCTTCAGTGAAAGTGAGGGAATCACTTTCGTATCGTGGGTTCTTCGGAGGCCGCTCCTCTACAGTCATGACCTCGGACATCGATGCTGCATCCAACTCATGCCGAAGGGTTCGAGCATATCTCTCCCTTGCTTTGTTGCTATCTCCAGCCAGATATGGACCTCCACATATGGTGTCTAGAGTGAAGTCCACAGGTTCAGGTTGCAAAGGTGGAGACTGCTGTCGCTTATATTTTTGGGTCTTTTCTCCTTGGGTCTTTTCTGCTCGATATTTTTTCAATTTCCCTGACCAGAGGAGAAACTCTATCTCGTCTTTGAGATGGTTGCATTCATTCGTGTCGTGACCATAGTCTCCATGGAAACGACAGAAATTATTCAAATCTCTCTTACTCATATCCTTCTTGATGGGTGGGGGTTTTCGGTAGGGGATCTCCTGATGACTTGCAAGATATATCTCCACTCGGCTGGCCGAAAGAGTGGTGTAATTGGTGAACCGAGGTTCATACTTAGTTGGCTTGTCGTTTGGTTCTGACTTAGCCTTATTTTCATTGTGGTGGTCAGACCCGTTATTTCCACGTTTCTTACCACCACTTTGATAATTTCCACCATTCTTGGGAGGATCAGTTGATCTGCTTGGATTGTTTAGGCCCTTCTCTCCCTTCTCAATCGCGTCATCCAATTTCCTATACTTGTCCGCCCAGTCAAGAAATTGTTGTAACGTTGAAATTAGGTTGCGATGAATACTGTCCCATAAAAGACTCCGATAGATTATGCTAGAAGAAATGGCCACCATCTTCCCCTCATCTCCAACCGCAGTTGCTCGGTTGGCTTCTCTCATGAACCTTTGTATGTAGCGTTTGAGAGATTCATCTTTCCCTTGTTTAATATCTGCCAAATGATTGGCATAAACTGGAGGGGTCCGAGCAGCGCTGAACTACCTGCAAAACTCTTTCCTGAAACTATCCCAAGAAGTGATGGAGTTTGGCTTAAATTTTCAATACCACTCTTGGGCAATGTCGGATAATGTAGTAGGGAAAACTCTGCAGCGATAGTCATCGCTTACTCTAAGCAGCTCCATTTGGTCTTTGAATTTCCCCACACGCCTTATCGGATCTGCCTTTTCTATATAATCTGGAAGTACCGATGCTTTATACTTCGCTGGCGGCTGGGCTGCTCTGATTTGAGCACAGAATGGGCTGCCACTCCTGTGGTCTACTGGATCGATTGTAGAAGGTCGTTTCGACAGACCTTGAACTGTTGCTGTCAGAGCATCAAGCTGGGCTTGGATGCCTGGGGCCACTGCTCGGGACTCAATTTCGGGACCGCCTGGTCGGGCGGTCCTATCCGGCACACAACCATCAAGTATTTCTACTTGATTAGTAGGTCGATTCGGATCTCGCCCTTTGACCAGGACGGTCCTTCTCCTGTCGGCAATGACATCTCTTAAATCCTTCTGAGAGGTATGCCTCCCTAACCAATCGAACACTGTGCTTTGAGTTTTCTTAGAAGGTTTACTGTGTGGGACATGCTCCTTGCCACTGCCATGCTGGTTGGGATGCAGTGGTGGCCTTCCTGTCTGTGCTGGGCGGTCTTTTCCTCCTTGTTGGTTGTTGTCATTCTTTTCCTTCGACTGGTCAGTGTGATGACTGTTAGGAAATTTTTTTTTACCTCAATGGAAATGATAATAATATGTAACTACTCTATGCAAAATATTACAATAGACAAGGATTGATTAAATAAAGTGTTACGACTCTATAACTGAAAATACAAATAAAAAAAGGAAATGAAGAAGAAGAGAATAGTAAAATATAACTCTAAGCAAAAGGTTACAAATAAAGTAAGGTGTTTGAAACAAAAGTAAAGAAAAGATTACAACTCTTGAACAAGAAATACAAGTAAAAGAACAAGAGAATAAGAAGAAAACAATACAATAGAAAGAAGAACAGAAATGCAAGAAACTCTCACTTACACAACCTAAGTGAAGAGGGTTGGGGATCACCAACTTGAACAAGGTTTAAAACCTTTGTCCAAAATCTTATTTCCCCCTAACTCAAGAACTAAGGGATCTCTCTCAGATATTGGAAAAGCTTTCTAGAATTATCAAGCCTCAAGGTGTTTCTAGCCAAGTGTTCTAATGGATAGAAAAATGTTGTGTCTTACAAGTGAGCTATAGGCTCCTATTTATAGAGTTTAGAGACACCCTTTGAATTTCAAATTCCACCAACCCCCATGGTTGTTACCAATGTTTAATTGGAATAATATGGAATTAAAAAAGAGATTTGGGAGTTATTTTGGATTTTTGAGCCGTTCAACAAAGATTGAAAAAACTGAAAATTGGTCAGTTTTTGTCATGTGGCCGCAACCAGAGACATTAGTGGCCGCGGCCACTGGTCTCTGTCCCACAGGCCGCGGCCACCAACATTCAGTGGCTGTGGCCACCGACCAATTTCAGCACTTAAAAATGTGCTGGTTTTCCAAACGGTTCCAAACCCTCCCAAATGATTTTGTAACTCCCAAAACACATTATTGGGGTTAAAATCATATCTCTAACAGCCATATCACATATGGATTTATGAAATTCATCTCAATATTGTGTAACAACAATTTTACACGATAAAGGGTAATATTTGGATATATCCAAATAATGTAACTCTCTATTATATGTTACAATATGTGACACACTTTGTGGCATTTATTTAATCTAAAACATTATATTATAATATAATATAATATTACATTATATTATAAAATAATATAACATTCCCCCACTAGATTAAATAGTTATCTATTGTAACACTTATTTAATCGATCATTATATTTTGAAATATAACATATCCCCCACTTGATTAAATAAGAACTCTCTCTTATATAACATATCCCCCACTTGATTAAATATAACATAAAGCAAAGTATTTTTCAACTTGAACTTTACTATAGTGTAATTATCACAAAATTTGTCGAAAATTAGGTTGCACTAGGCATTGAACCATCTTTTCATGATGACAAATTGGTGATAACACACACACCTTTGCGATGTTCACTTGAGACCTCTATGTCTCGCTTTGCACCGTTAATGGCCATGTGCACTTTCCATTCATGGACGTTCTTGAGAATACTCCCAATTCTCATGAGAGGCGGCACCACCCCTAGGTCCATATAGGTAGAATTCTTACAGTATTTCGTTACCAAAAATACTTGTCTTTACAAGACTGAATTCTATTAAAAAACCTTTCGGTTTTAACCCTCCACTTGGTAACACACAAGTACTCAATATCTCAGATGGGACTTGTTTTGAGTACAACTAATATTCACTTGATTGACTTGTTGTTACCTATTGAACCTAACACTAGTTGAATAACTAGTGTTAAGATAAGATACCATCAATCGTGAATCTCTTTAGGGAGTTTAACTCCCATTCCTCGAGATGATGCAGCCACTAAATCCCTCATTAGTGGCTTAGTAAAAGGATCCGCCAGATTTTCACTTGTTCTCACATAGGATATTGAGATGACTCCTCTTTGAATCAATTCTCTTACATATCCATGTCTTAGACTAATGTATCTAGACTTCCCATTATACACTCCGCTGTATGCTCTAGCCAATGTCGCTTGGCTATCACAATGTATCGATATAGTAGATACATTATCTTTGATTAGGGAAATCTCTATCAACAGATCCCTTTACCATTCGGCCTCTTTGCCGGTAGCAGCTAGAGCTATGAACTCTGCTTCCATAGTGGAATGAGATATACAGGTTTGTTTCTTGGAACCCCAAGAAATTGCACCTCCACCAAGTGTAAATACCCAACCAGTTGTGGACAAGTTGTCCCCAAGATTGGATATCCAACTTGCATCTGTATATCCTTCTAATATCAAAGGAAATTTGGAGTAGTGAAGGCTTAGTCCTTGGTTTTCTTGAGATAACATAGGACTCTTCCAATTGCCTTCCAGTGATCCACACTTAGATTACTTGTAAACCTACTAAGTTTACTTACCGCAAATGCTATATCAGGTCTAGTACACTGAGCAGTGTACATTAGACTCCCTATAGCACTAGCGTACTCCAATTGAGCCACCGCTCTTCCTTCATTCTTCTCTAGTTTTACACTATGATGGAATGGAGTATTGGCATTTTTAACCTTGAGATGGTTAAATTTGTTCAATACTTTCTCAACGTAGTGGGCTTGCCCTAGCACAAAACCCCCACTATGTTTCTTTACTTTGATACCGCGTATGGTATCAACTTCTCCAAGATCTTTCATCATGAAGGTTTATGATAGAAACCTCTTCGTTTCTTCTATCCATTTCATGCTATTACTTAGGATAAGCATGTCATCCACATATAAGCAAACAATGATCACATATCCCTTACAAGTTTTGGAATACAAACACTTGTCTCCATTGTTATGTCTAAACCCATTAGACATGATGGCTTGATCAAATTTCTCATGCCATTGCTTAGGAGCATGTTTTAATCGATATAAGGATTTTACAAGTCTACAAACTTTATGTTCATATTTTGGTAGGACAAACCCTTCGGGTTGTTCCATATAGTCCTCCTCATTGAGGTCACCATTAAGGAATGCTGTTTTGACATCCATTTGATGAACATACAGGTTGTGTATAGAAGCTAAAGCGAACAAAATTCTTATAGAAGTTGTTCTTGCAACAAGCGCATAGGTATCGAAATAATCGATACCCTCTTTTTGCCTAAACCCTTTAGCTACTAATCTAGCTTTAAAGGTTTGGATAGTGCCGTCAGTGTGGTATTTTCTCCTAAATACCCACTTACACCCAATTGGCTTAGACCCCGGTGGGAGATCTACCAATTCCCAAGTGTTATTGGAAAGAATGGAATCCATCTCATCATTAATGGCTTCTTTCCAAAATGCACTATCTCTCGATTGCATAGCTTCTCTATAAGTCTTAGGATCATCCTCAATGAGAAGTACAATAGGAATTTTCCTAATGACTTCCTCTCTATTTCCTTCTACCATGTAGAAGGAAATTCGTTGAGAATCTATCTCATCCACTACTAGAATTTTATGATTTTTAAGCCTTTGACTTCTTCTAGGTTCAAAGGGTTGCTTTACATCCTTTTGAGAATTCTCCTCTTGAGAATCAACTTTGGATGTAGAAGCTTGAGAATTGTTCTCATATAACAAATTCTCCTTTAGAGATGTTGAAGCTTGAGAATTGTTGTCACATAACATATTCTCAAAGAATTCAACTTCTCTAGATTCAATCATAATATTAGACTCTAAGTCTAATAGCCTATAAGCTTTACTATTGTTGGCATAACCAACAAAAGCACACTTTATGGCTCTTGAACCTAACTTTGTTCTATTAGGTTCGTTTTTCTTGCAATATGCAAGACACCCCCACACTTTGAAGTACCCTATGTTGGGTTTTCTTCCTTTCCATAACTCATATGGAGATATCTCATTTTTCTTCATCGGTATTCGATTAAGAATGTGACAAGCGGTTAAAAGCGCTTCACCCCATAAATTGAAGTTCAACTTAGAAAACACCAACATAGAATTTATCATCTCTAGGTAAGTCCTATTTTTCCTTTCGGCAAAACCATTGTGTTGTGGTGTATAAGGTGCAGTGCACTCATGAATTATACCATTTTCTTCACAAAATGTATTGAATTCATTAGAGAAGTACTCTCCTCCTCTATCACTTCTTAGCACCCTAATCTTTTTATTTAGTTGATTTTCAACTTCTAATTTATACAATTTAAAAGCATCAAAAGTTTCATCTTTATGCTTTAAAAGAAACACATAGGTATATCTACTAAAATCATCTATAAAAGTAAGAAAATACCTTTTACCACCTCTAGTTAAAATACCATTTAATTTACAAAGATCACTATGGATTAAATCTAGTAAATTAGATGATCTTTCTACACTAGGAAATGGTTTCTTAATCATTTTCGCCTTAACACATGTTTCACATTTACCATAGTTTTTAATATTGCATGCAATCATACCACATTTTACTACTCTTTTCATGGTTGAAAAACCTATATGTGATAGTCTAAGATGCCACAAAAATAAAGAATCATACTCAACAATATAGGCGGAATTAACATTTTTATTGATGACATTGAAAGTTACATCATTGGTGCACAATTTAACCATACCCTCACAAGAGTACCCCTTTCCCAAAAATACATTTGATTTGGTAAGTATAAGTTTACTGGACTCAGAAACGGCTTTAATGCCGGGCTTGCCAAGCAAATCACCACTTACCAAGTTTCTACTCATTTCGGGAACATAAAGTACATTCACTAATGTAACTTTCTTGCCGGAGGTGAAGTAGACATCAATAGTACCTTTCCCAAGTACCTTGGATTTGCCCCCATTGCCCATTTGTATCTCATGGTTGCCCTTTGACTCTTCAAAGGTCTTGAACAATGATTTGTCATAGGTGACATGGACGGTGGCACATGTATCATACCACCACCCTTTCACCTTGCCTTGGACCGCATTCACCTCACTAAGGGTAGCAACTATGTTTTCCTCTTGAGTTGCGTTCACCTTAGGTCCTTGTTGGTATTTTCTATGCCTACACTCTCTAGCATAGTGACCCTTTTTCCCACACACAAAGCAAGGACCTTTCTCTCCCTTAAACTTGTTAGGGTTGGTTTTTGGACCCAAAGGTTTCTCATTACCCTTTTTCCCTTTCTTTTTGGGATGTTTTGGTTGTGACACCTCATTTGCTTTGGAAGTCTCTCCATTAGACCCCTCCACAAGTTTATCTCTGCATATCGATACCTCTTCGATTCAAATATGCTTTTGGATCTCCTCCAAAGAATAATCCTCATTTTTATGAAGGATTCTTTTCCTATAGCTCTTCCAAGTTGGTGGTAATTTAGCCACTATAGCACCAACTTGAAAGGCCTCGGGAAGCTCAATCTTTAACACTTTCAATTTATTAACAATAATTTGCAATTCATGAATTTGAGGAAGAATAGGTTTATCACCAAAAAATTTGAAATCAAAGTATTGAGATATCAAAAGCTTTTTGGTACCTTCCTCTTCTGCCTTAAACTTTTTCTCAAGTGCATCTCATATCTCCTTGGCCGATTTGGTCTCGGTGTAGAGATCATAGAGCCTATCGGATAGGGCATTGAGGATATGACCCCTACAAAGAAGATTGTCCTCCTCCCTCTTCCTTCTTTTCTCCACCTCCTCGGGAGTGTCTTTGTCGAATGGCTCGGCTAAAGGTGCCAAGGATGACTCAAGGATGTAGGCGATTTTAAGAGTGGTTAAAAGAAACCTCACCTTCTTTTTTCGCCTAGTAAAATTGGATCCATCAAACCTATCCAATCTCACTAGGTCTTGGTTCATGATCTTGATTGTATCCCCTTCCATTGAAACAAAACGGGATAAGCTTTTGAATGTTAGGAAAAATTGTTTTGCCTCGATGGAAATGATAATAATATGTTACAACTCTATGCAAAATATTACAATAGACAAGAATTGATTAAATAAAGTGTTACAACTCTATAACTGAAAATACAAATAAAAAAAAGGAAATGAAGAAGATGATGAAGAAGAAGAGAATAGTAAAATACAACTCTAAGCAAAAGGTTACAAATAAAGTAAGGTGTTTAAAACAAAAGTAAAGAAAAGATTACAACTCTTGAACAAGAAATACAAGTAAAAGAACAAGAGAATAAGAAGAAAACAATACAATAGAAAGAAGAATAGAAATGCAAGAAACTCTCACTTACACAACCTAAGTGAAGAGGGTTGGGGATCACCAACTTGAACAAGGTTTAAAACCTTTGTCCAAAAGCTTATTTCCCCCTAACTCAAGCACTAAGGGATCTCTCTCAGATATTGGAAAAGCTTTCTAGAATTATCAAGCCTCAAGGTGTTTCTAGCCAAGTGCTCTAATGGATAGAAAAATGTTGTGTCTTACAAGTGAGCTATAGGCTCCTATTTATAGAGTTTAGAGACACCCTTTGAATTTCAAATTCCACCAACCCCCATGGTTGTTACCAATGTTTAATTGGATTAATATGGAATTAAAAAAGAGATTTTGGAGTTATTTGGGTTTTTTGAGCCGTTCAACAAAGATTGAAAAAACTGAAAATTGGTCAGTTTTTGGCCTGTGGCCGCGGCCATCGACCAATTTCAGCACTTAAAAATGTGTTTTTTTTCCAAACGGTTCCAAACCCTCCCAAATGATTTTGTAACTCCCAAAACACATTATTGGGGATAAAATCATATCTCTAACAGCCATATCACATATGGCTTTATGAAATTCATCTCAATATTGTGTAACAACAATTTTACACAATAAAGGGTAATATTTGGAAGTTACAAATTTGGAACACCAAATATGTTACATTATTTGGATATATCTCATATATCTAAATATTGTAACTCTCTATTATATGTTACAATATGTGACACACTTTGTCACATTTATTTAATCTAAAACATTATATTATAATATAATATAATATTACATTATATTATAAAATAATATAACAATGACTATCAGCTTCATCACGACCATGCCCGTCTTTGAAGTGCGAAGTTTCTTTACCTCGAGGAGCTCTATTTGGCTCCAGCTCAGGTGGAGTTTTCTTACTACCTGACTTATGACTTTCGGATCTGGAAGTCTCTGATTAGTGGCTCATTGAGGGGGTTCTGGAGTTCCCCCTTTGGGTGGAGGTAGTGCCCGATCGGACCCCATCTTCTTCCCGACCAGGTGGATTACTACCGCTTCTATTTGGTCCTCGAGAATTGGATCTGTCAGTGTTTTTTCGACCAGCTTTTGTGGTCCTTACTCTTTGGGTGGCTGCTCCTTGTGCTGCAGCTTGGGCATTAGCCTGGGCTAGCTGCGTAGCTGCCTCCAGAGCGAGTGTAGCCTCACGATGTTGCCTATCGGCCTCCTCCTGCCGTCACCTGATCTCTTCGCTCCTAGTGTCCATCTTCTGTCTTTGCTGCTCAAATGCAGCCTTCTGTCTAGCCATTTCTTCAGCGAATGACTCCTGTCGGGCGTTGAATTGTGCCATTTCCTCCTGGAAAGCCCCCATGGCTTCCTGGAGTTGTTCAACCTCTGGAGTCATGACCTCGAGCAAGACTCTAGGGTCAGTCTCATGGTCTTGAGGACCAGGACCTTCTTATCTAGCAGGCTCTTTAGAGGAACCTGGCTTCTTGGAGGTCGCATTATTGTTCTTAGGCGCCATAATGCTACAGTGATTGTCTATTTTTCTCTTCAAACTCTCAATGAAAGCACCAAAATGTTGACCGTGTTTTTGGCCAACGACGTGTAGACGTCAAAACAACAAAAAACCTTCAAGAGAAAAATACGACACAGACAATTTTTAGAGTGGTTCAGCCCCAATGTGTTGGTAATAGCCTAATCCACTTAGAGTTATGATTATGAATCTACACTCAAGATCAGATGAACCTGAGTCAACTGAGTTTCTTCAGTGCAGATGAAAAGAATACAATATTTCTCTCAAGATACAAATACTCTCTCAGGAAAATTAGAATCCAAATCCCCTCTATGATGCCATGAGCTTTGTATTTATAAGCCCAGGATCGTACAAACGCAGTCCCTCATAATCGGGATCTTTCTATTATTCTTTCAATATTTCATCAATAATAACATATAACATACAACAATATGCGATTCTTTGGGATAATATGAGAGATTCCTGCGCAGGTATGACCGATTCTAGCTGAAGACGTTACTGGGATCTTTTGCGTAACACTATTCTATTTAGTCGGTCCACATCACACCCAGAAGGAAAACTAAAGGGCCAAAACACTTCACTAGTCAGCCACATCCTCACTGGTCGGCCAAGACAAGTGACTGGTCGGCCAAACACTTGACTGGTCGGACAAGCACCTAACCGGTCGGACAAGCACATGACTGGTCGGACAAGCACATGACTGTTCAGTCATGACACTTGACTGGTTAGTCAAAAATCTTCACTGGTCTACCGGATAACTCCTAAGCCAGATCACCCAGCCATTCTTTGCCATTTGTCACTTTTATTGCCACATCATCATTTTTAAATTTTGGGGATAACAGTTTTAATAAAAGAAAGATCTAGAAACTCTAGAACCTTCCAGCAACTGTTAGGATCGTATTATGACTCAGTCAAAGCTGTTTATCCAATTTAAATTATGCTGAAAAGGTGAAAACACGTGTTTAATATATCAACGTATGCCAATATATCGCATCATAGGGGCCGATATATCGCCTACGGAAGATACGGAAAACACGTTGACTTTGCACGAATGTTCGAACGAGGCTCGGGAATATAGGAGGAGGTGATATATCGCCTATAGGGGGCGATATATTGGCTCCATGCATGTATTTTTGGAAGTTTGATTTTTGAATTTTAAAATTACCCTTAACTGCTTAGACTTGCCTTTGAACGATTTTGACTGAGTTCTGGGCGTCAGTTGAACGAAAATTCAACTCTTTTTATAATCATTTATTTATTCAAATTAAAAGGGGTTAGTTTCACTCCTTGAACTCTATAAATAGGACCTAGTGCTCAGCCATTTTCTTCAAGCATTTGATCCGAGCCTCCAAGGTGCTAGTGTTACTATAGAGAGATACACTTGGCTTTTGATTTAAAGCTTTATCATTCTAAGCTTTTATAAACACTTGGGAAGTAAGAAATAGTTTGATTTTGGTATTGAGGTTTAGACCAATCCATAAGGTCATTGAAGGTATTTATATTCCTAAGTTCAGTTCTATATGGTTCTTTAGTTTTCTTTATTCATGTCCTAACTCTGGTTTATGATTCTTGATTAGGTATTTAAGTTCTTGAAACTTAAGGTTCTTCTTGGTAAGTTTCTTCTGGATGGTTTAGTTCTCATTTCATCTTTATTCTTTAGAGATTCTCACCATTTTACTGTTGGTTTATAGGAGTTTCTAATCCCGTTCTTGTTCCCAAATATCCCGACTTTTGGTAAGGAAAATAGGATGGATTTTATGTGCTTATATGTTATGATATGTTTATGTTATGATATGTTTACGTTATGATATGTTTATGCTATGGTATGTATATGTATGATATGTTTTTAGTCGCTTGGGCATATGACTTGCTTAGACAGCAAGCCCCAAGATTATTCATCATTTCATGGGTTAGAGTTATGATTTACCCTACCTCGACTAGCAGAGGACCTAGATGGGTTATCATATAATACCATGTGATCTACCTACCTCGCTTAGTAGAAAAAAGACCTAGATGGTTTATCACATGCCATGTTAATGAGTTAATGTGTAATGACCCAACTACTCTAGACTTTTGAACCATTAACGAAACTATTCATACTAATCCTTAATAAAACTTACATTGTGAAAATATCATAATTTTATTAGGAAACTTGTAAAAATAAGAGTTACTTACATAAAATATCAAGTAGGATATGGGATCCCATTGTTTTAAAGACAAAACATTATTTAAAATAAAAAGGAGTTACATAGCGAGTGCGGAAAAATACATGTAAAACCATAAAAAAAAAAGACTACATCCTCGAAAATCGAACTCTCGACTCCTTGAATCCATTCATCACCGATACACATTCTCCCAAGCATCCACGAATCTTCCCCGCCACTTTAGCTATTTTCCTGCACATACAAACAAAAAGGAATGAGCCTAATGCCCAGCAAGGAAAATCTACCACATAGTTCATATACATAAATTTCATATGAAACATAAAAAAAAACATAACATAACATAACATTACACTTATATCATACACATACTATAATGGCCATTATTACTTGGGGTCCCATAGACTAAACAAGTCATATGCCCATTAGATTAGTGGGGTCCTACTAGCTAAGCAAGTCATATGCCCATAATCTATTCGGGGCTTGTTAGTCATACGGGTCATATGCCCAAGCCTACAAACATACATATCATAACACTTATCATAACATAAGAAACATAAGATAACATAAGCATATAACATATAGATTCTATCCTATTTTCCTTACCAAAAATACCGGGATAAGAGGACAGAGGTGGGACTTTGGAACACTCCTAAGAACCATTTGAAAAAGAGTGAGTATAGAGAAGAAGATAAATGAAAGGAATGGAAGGACTAAACCATTGAGAAAAATACTTACCAAAAACTTATGTGCGAGATCTTAGATTTCCTAACCAAAATAAGAATAAGGTTAGAATAAGCAGAAGACTATGAGAACTTTTAAAGAAAAGGTACAGAAATGAACTAGAGTTTGGGTTACCTTGAAGACTTGTAAGATCAATCTAAACCTCGAACCGAAATACTATGAAACCTTACTTCCCCAAGTGTTTGATAAGCTTATGATGATCAAGCTTATGATTTCCCCACCCAAGTGTTTAACTCTCACACTCACCTAGCAACTTGCAGCCTCTGAACTTAGAGTAAAAGGTGAATAATGGCTGGGTACTAGGTCCTATTTATAGAGTTTAAGAATGAAAGGATCTTAATTTAACTTGAATAAAAATAATGGCTTTTTAGGTGAAAATAATTTGAATAATCGTTCAGCAGAGGCTGAAGACTCGGTCAGAAAGGTGCTGGACTTATCAAGAGGTTGAATGGCTGAATGGAAAACAAATTCAAAAACTTTCAAAATATGCTAAAGGAGGCGATATATCGCCCCCTATAGGCGATATATCGCCTGGACCAATATGCCCGAGGCAAACGTGCATCGTTTCGTGTTTTCCGTATCTACGTGCTGTGATATATCGCCCCCTATAGCTGCGATATATCGGCATTCGCTGATTATTTAAGCACGAAATTACACATTTTTAGCTAAGTTTGAATGGAGTAAACAGCCTTGACTAAGCCCTCAAACGTATTCAAAGTTGCTGACTGACCTTAGAGCATTCAAACTTTACCCTTATTAAATTTAATCCTCAAAATACTTAATCCTTAATCACCCATACATAACATGTGCTTAAAATCCTATTGGTTCTTATCTAAACCTTATAGTATAATAAATATTATCCTTAATATCAGTCATATTAATCAAACCTTAGGTTAAAATTAATATTCTTAAACTATAGGTTAAACTTAGAAAATCTACAAGTACTACTATGAGTGTCCAAATAAATCCCGGTCTGAATCAAAAATCCACAGTCATAAAGATAATACTATAATTACTATAATACTACTATCTAACTTAGCTAAGTAAAGTTCTTGGACTCTACATAATGGCCATTAATATTGTAGTCCTATATGATATATGTTTTTATAGTCATATGTTTTTTAGTATATGTTTATGATATAGTTTTATGCTTATATGTGTTAGTAGATTTTCCTTGCTGGGCATTAGGCTCACTCCTTTATTTTTAGTGTGATGCAGGAAAATGATTATGGAGGCTGAAGGATTCTTGGTATCTTGGATTGTGTCTTAAGGATGAATGGACTGCGTGTTGATCGAGGACGACATTATTTATTTCATGCTTTAAAATTACGTTTTGATGTAATTCCGCAATTAGTATTTAAAGTTATGTTTTATGTTTTATAAACAATGGGTACCCATACCATATTACATTTTATTTTATACTTTTATGTTATTGATACAATATTTATTTTGGATTTTCAATAAAGATATGTTTTTTCTTATGTTTGTATCAAAATAATAGTAGCTATGTCTAGTAGTTTTTAATGGTCTAAGGTCTTACACATAGTTGGGTCATTACACAATCCTAATGAGGATCTTTACTATAGCCTAGAGAGATACATTCCTATTGTGGAACTGGAGAATTTCCAACTACGCTAGCAATTGGCAGAAGCGGCAAGGCGCAATGAGGAGTTGGCCAGACAGGCTGCTGAAGCCCAGGCACCACCCTGGAGGCCAAGGGGATGTCCCTGAGCAAGCGCGATCGCCGGGAAAGTTGAGCAAGGGGCCCAACAGGCTTAGTCGAGGCCCAGAACAAATCATGGTGATGAACACCCTAGAGAAACACTTGGGTTATGGCTACTGACAATCCGACTGTGGAGCTGTCGACAGGAACGGGGAATAACCTCGCTCCTCCAGCAGCTTAGAGCCCGAACCTTGAAGCAGTAAGAAACAACCCGGAACTAGTCTAGGCCTATTCTGGACCATCTATGCCCAACAATGGGAGGCATCCACCATCCCCAATAAGACATCTGCCCTCTCCAATCAAGCACCCCTCACTAGTCCGTGAGGCTTCACGACCTGCACCACAAAGGCCCTCTTGCAGTAGCAGTTGGGTGGGAACCGTCATGCCAGACCTAGACATAGGAGCGAGAGGGAGGCTACTCGAGAACACAGGGCTCCCTAACCAACGGGAAGCCATCTATCGAGATCACATAAGGCTATAGCGAGGAGGCCAGCGGATGATCCACCTCGTACAACCGAGCCTCGAAGTCGGAGAGAACTGTTAGCTTCGTAAGCGGGAGCTCAGATTACACTCAATTCGTAAGCATATATAATACTGAGCCCATAAATACTGGGAATCAAGGGAATCATCCTGACCTTCAGGATCACCTGAACCATAAACTGGGACATGCTAATCCCATAAACTCTGACCTGAGCGAACACTTGAACGGCCCAAAGCAGTCGACATATGGAAACCAGAATAACTCTATGCCGGGACAAGGAGCTGGAGTGTTTATAAACAATAACCAGCTCCCTCAGGCTCAAGCTCGACCCCCAATGGACCCAATCTAGGAGAGAATTGAACAGCTGGAAAGGGCGTTCAGACTCTTGCAGAATGAGAGGAGCAGAGATAAGGCTGAAGACTCTGATGAAGAACTCGAGCCTTTTTCCCCGTATATATCTAACACCCCATATCCGCAAGGATTTAAAATGCCCCATGTAGTGCCATTTGATGGGAACTCAGACTCATACAATCATCTGAGCACATTCAACACCATCATTTGAGCCAGCAATGTTTGATATGAGCTCCGATGCATGTTGTTGCCAGCTATTCATACAAGACCAGCAAAAAATTTGTTCAAGAAGTTTAAAAGACATTCGATCTCCTCCTGGGACCATTTACCAAAGGCATTTAAAAAAAAGTTCAAAGTCAATGTTGGCATTTGGCTGGAAGCCTCAGCCCTGACTAACGTAAGACAACAGTAGGGAGAGTCACTGAAGAGTTACCTTACGAGGTTTAATATATAAGTGGCTCGAGCCCATAATGTCGATGATAGTGGCCACCTAATGGCTGTAGGAGCAAGTATATTACCAGGGAGTCCCCTGTGAGATGATATACAAAAAAAACACGTAAGGTCATTAACCGAGTTCAATCGAAGGGCCTAGAGATTTTTTAATGTAGAAGAGACAAGGTTAGAATTAAACCTGACCTCTCAGCCCGTAACTGCAATGAGAAATGTTAACTTAACCTCAACCTCGGCGATCCCATCAACGTGAAGACCCTTAGGGGATAACCCTTCAAAGACGAAGAAAAATGAAGGGAATAATCCCAAGGCTGACGGAGGGAAAAAGAAGAAGGGAGACAAGTGTTTCTCTATATACATAGTGTACACTGAACTTAACGAGACTCTAGAAAATATATTTCTTGCCAATGAAAATCACGTCCCATTTAGATGACCTGACCCAATGTAGAATTAGAAAGAAAAGAGGGACTCCAATAAATATTGTAGATTCGATAGAGACATCGGACACGCAACCGATTAGTGCCAACAGTTGAAGGACGAGATCGAAGGCTTGATCTCGAGGGGATATTCCAGATAGTATGTAAGAAAACAGAATCCCAATACGACCTCGACAAGTAAAAGGGTAGTGACTGCACAACCTGCCCAACATAACAACAACTGAGCACGAGAGGCTGAGCGACCTCCTCCAGTAGAGGGAGAAGATGTGGTAACAATCTTTGGGGGACCTCACATTGCAGGATCAGGTAGGAACACCCAAAAGAGATACGTTAACGAGCTAAAAATTAGGGACGGTTCTCCTTACGAACCCAGACCACGAGCTCCAAAGCAGCAAAGGGTTGAAACTTAACCCATCACGTTTATAGAAGAGGATGTGTCACACGTCCAGTTTCCTCACAATGATCCCCTTGTCATCACGCTTCAGCTCACGAACAGGAGGGTATGCAGAGTCGATATTGATAACAGGAGCTTTGTGAATATCTTTACAAGGCCACTCTAGAAAAGATGGGACTCACGCTTCAAGATTTGAAAGTTTGTGCGACCAAGTTGTACGAGTTTTCAGGAAAAGGGATAGCCTGTACGGGATCCATTGAACTTCCTGCGACCTTGGGAGACCATCTAGTCTTGATAACCAAGATGATGGAGTTCGTAGTGGTGGATGCCCCATCAGCCTATAACATACTACTTGGGAGACCATCCCTGATTGGGCTGGGGGCAGTATCATCTGTTACGCATCTGGCCATCAAGTTCCCGACGTCTGGTGGCATCGGGGCGCTGAAGGGAGACCAGCTTGCAGGGAGGGAATGCTACAACATTTCCATGAGAAAGAGAATCTAAATAAGTTCCCAGAAACTCGTGATCATTCAGGAGATGGACGGATCCATCTTGGAGATACAAGAAGAGATCGACCCTGGATTCAAAGAAAGGGCCGATCTCAAACCCCTGGAGGAGCTCGAAGAATTTATTCGATGAAAAGGATCCTAAGAGGGTGTTAAAAATAGGAAAAAAAACCTTTATGAAAATATAAGATAGCAATTAACTTGCTTCTTGAAAGAAAACCAGGATGTGTTTGCGTGGTCGCACTCGGACATGGTAGGAATTAGTCTGAATGTCATAAGCCATGCACTTAACATTGATAAAACCTTCCCCCCGAAGCAACAAAAACGAAGGCTCTTGGACGATGACAGAAAGAAGGCCTTCAAAGAGGAGGTTGAGAGTGTAACTCCCTACTACCCAGGGACCGTTACAGTGTGCATTTAAACAGTGCTATACTCGCTAATCGAGTCATTTGGCCATAATCGTGTAACTAAGTATGATTAACGGTTTAGGGTTAAAATTTTGTTAAGATACAACGTTTCACTAAAATGTTTACCATATACATTGGGATCCCAAAAATATAATCTAAAGGTTAATTACAACAAAAGATTTACAACCAGCTGACCTAAGCAGCAAAATAGGGTTTAACCCTAGTTCCTCTTTAAACCCTTGGCCATGGCGGCCGAGCAGCCGCATATGTACACATCGTCACCTAAGCTCTCTAACTCAAGGATGGTCCAACTTTCTTTTGCCTTTACCTCTGCCACATAGCACCCGTTAGTCGAAGCTTAGCAAGAAAACTACATATGCTCATGAACAAGTAATAACATGTTACTAAATCATAATAGGCATGCCTAGTAGTAATAACCCTGCTCAAGCTTGCAAGTAGGTACAAATATATTTTTGTGTAGTTCTGCGCTTTGAGTAGATGACTAATAAGTCTCTTTGAGGTAGATGACTAATAAGTCTCTCTGAGGTAGACGACTAATAAGCCTCTCTTTGAATAGATGACTAATAAGTCATACTCTATTTAGATGACTGATCAGTCTATCTCTGTTTGGATAACTGATAAGTCTATCTCTGTATAGATGACTAATAATTCTATCATTGTATAGATGACTGATAAGTCTATCTCTGTGTAGATGACTGATAAGTCTATCTTTGTATAGATGACTGATAAGTCTATCTCTATGTAGTTGACTGATAAATCTATCTCTGTGTAGATGACTCATAAGTCTATCTCTGTGTAGATGACTGATAAGTCTATCTCTGCGTAGATGACTGATAAGTCTATCTCTGAGGTCCCATACCTTCCTAGCCATGTGACGTGTAGGTCACCTTAGCCTTTTGGCTCTGGCTCTAAATAACTAGCCTTTAGACTAGACAAGCGCTTTTGTTTCTCATCAAACTTAAGGTCGGTCAAGCATTTCACGCTCTAATGATAATGCTTATGTCTTTTAGATCTAATCTTTTCGGCTTGCATTAAACATGCTAATACCGTGCTTGACTCATAAGCCAATACCATACGGCCAGTGCTTAGTACTACTGCTGATCTTGACTAATAAGTCACAGCTTCACAATCAATACTGACACCAATGTCGATCCCTGATGAATAAGTCAGTGCTTCCTCAATGAGGTAATGCAAACAGACATATATCATATGTCAAATATTCAGATATAAGGCATTTAGCATGCTTAATCAATAGTCAGAAGCATAATTATAATCATGCACAAAAACAGAGACTCGAGCTCTGATCAATCTCATATTCAACATTCATGCCATGCCCTAATCTCATGTATCTTATGCATTACATGCATCACATACTAGGTGCAGTTTTCTAACATTTGGTCCAAGCACAGGTTACTAATGAATGACCCCAAGCACAATCCTGATTCCAAGCCCCTAGCAATAATTTAGTCACAACCATAAATGGTGTTTCAATGAGTTCAAGTTCCAAAACCCAATACCGGGTACAATCTTGCGCTCTCGGGACCTCAAATTCCACCAAACAAGGTGGTGGAATCATCCCCCGAGCCCTCGGGTCAAAACCCCAAAAAGTGCCAAAACACCACATTTTGAAGACCGTGTAGTGCTACAACGCAATCTTTGGGCGCTACAGCACTATAAATAGAATCAAATCCCCCAAGACAGAGCGCCTAGCGCTGTAGCGTTACAACGTTAGCGCTACAGCGCCCAACCTAGAAATTATGGGTTCCAGCTTCGTATTCTTCAAGCTTCAAAGCTCCAAATCTGACCCCAACAGGTTCCTAGCCCCTCAAATCAACATTTTGATCCCCCAAACATTCACCCAATATCTTAGCAACATTATAACAACATCAAATACTCAAAATCCCCATAGGAACTCATAATCCAAGTCTTGAGTTTATAAAACTCAACAACACCAAGAACATCGAATAAACTCGAAATTCAAAGCTTAAATTACCTCTGATTATGTCATTCCTCGCTAAATCCTCTGGTTAATAAGCTTCTAATCTTCCCTAGAATCGCTATGCCTCAATCCTCGCTTGAATCCGAGTCCTAAAACTCAAGTTTCCTTCGAAAATGCGATTGGTGTCAAAAATGGAACTTTGAGGGAGAGAGAACTTTCTGAACGTTCTTTTATAATTCTAACAGATTACTTCAAGTTTAAGTAACCTCAAGTAAATCCTAATGCTCGGGGTCCCGAAAATGTCCCTGGGGTTAAAATAGTGAAAATTACCAAATTTTCCCCCTGATATCACTAACTCTCTATTTATCATCAAATATTTATTCCCATTACCCAATAAACCAGTAATGTACTAAATACGTAAAATGCCCCTTGACTCACTCCGAGTCAAGTATGAATCCTGTTGTGACTTTCCCACTAGCTTGCCTCCTAGGATCGTCTCATGCTGAGTAACCCTAGCATAACCAAATAATAATGAAGCACCACACATCTGCCACATATATGCGAAATATACCCGAAATGGCAAAAATATGAAAATCACCCAATTACTCAGAAATGGGTTCACATGCATATTTAATACACCTAAACATGCATATCAAGTCATATTATGATATAACTCACATAACCACATAACCACATAATGATACACATAAATATCACATAATTCCAAGATTTTCCATCCTCACCCCCTAATCAAGGCCCTGAGCCTTATTAGGAAATTTAGGTCATTACAGAGAGATTAAAAGAAAATCGGTTTATACGAGATGCTTTTTACCCTGACTGGATCGCCAATCCGGTGTTGGTCCCAAAACCCAACGTCAAATGGCGAACCTGCATCGGCTATTCAAACCTCAACAAGGCATGCCCCAAAGATTGCTTTCCCTTGCCTCGAATAGACCAGCTCGTAGATGCCACTGCAGGCCATGACATCATGTCATTCATGGATTCTGAATATAACCAGATTGCCATGCATGCGCCAGACCAATAACATACGAGTTTTGTAACCGATAAGGGGTTGTATTGCTACAACGTCATGCCTTTCAGGCTTAAAAATGCTGGAGCCACATACCAAAGGCTAGTAAATAGGATGTTTGCTGAACAAATATGGAATAACATGGAAGTTTATGTGGATGATATGTTGGTCAAATCAAAACATAACAATAACCATATGGATGTTCTCGCTGAGTGTTTTGTTGTACTTTGAAAATACAATATGAAACTTAACCCACAAAATGCTCATTCGGAGTATCTTTAGGTAAGTTCCTTGGATTTATAGTAAATGCTTGGGGAATAGAGGTTAATCCAAACAAGATCAAGGCCCTCACCTCGAAAACATTAGGATGTCCAGAGCCTAACTAGACGAATGGCGGCCTTAAGTAGGTTTATCTCGAAATCTACAGACTGATGCCTTCCAATCTTTAATCTTTTAAGAGGGGGCAAAAAATTCGAGTGGTCGAAGGAGTGTGAACTCGTGTTTCAAAACCTTAAGAAACACCTCGCCGAACTACCGATCTTGTCTAAAACAATTACAGGAGAGATTTTGTACTTATACCTTGCTACAACCGAGCACACCATTAGTGCAGTACTAGTACGGGAGGATAAGAAAATACAAAAACATGCATACTACATTAGCAAAAGATTACTGGGGGCAGAATCGAGATACCCATTAATGGAGAAACTGGCTTTGTGCCTTACGCACGCATCTCGAAAGCTCTGACTTTATTTCCAAGCACTTCCTATCCATGTGTTTACTGACCAGCCACTGAGGCAAGTCTTATCTAAGCATGAAGAATCCAGAAGACTGTTAAAGTGGGTTGTCGAGCTCGGACAGTTCGAGATCACTTATCACCCAAGAACGACATTCAAAGGACAAGCTCTGGCAGATTTTATTGTTGAATGCACTGGGTTCTCCAACTACAAGGTTGTAACCCCAGCCCGCGAGCTGTGGAAACTTTATGTCGATGGATCCTCGAATGAAAATGGGTTGGGGGCAGGCATTATTCTAATTACCCCAACAGGAAATCGCTTCCACTCGGAACTAAGGTTTGGCATCGAGGCATCAAACAATGAGGCTGGATACGAAGGGTGATTAATAAGACTTCGGATAGCCACTGAGCTCAAAGCAAAGGACATACATTGCTATAGCGTTTCACAGTTGGCTGCTAACCAAGTCCTGGGGGAGTTTCAGGCTTGTGGTATAAAATTGGTCGCATACCTAGAGAAGGTAAAGACAACACTCGGAGGGTTTGAGTTCAATGCTGTAGAACAAGTCTCCCGAGACCAAAATTTGAATGAAGACGCCTTAGCCAGGCTCGCCACAACTAATGAGGCTGACGCACTGAACGTGGTCCCAGTAGAATTTCTATCGACCTCGAGTATTAACAATCCTGATGGAGAAGATGTAGGTATTATTGACACACAACCAACCTGGATGACACCAATAGTTGACTACCTTGAAACTGGAAGTCTCCCAACAAACCGGAATGAGGCTAGAAAGCTAATGTACCAAATTCCAAGATACACTATTGTTGAAGGGAAGTTGTATAGAAGGGGGTGCTCTATGCCATTACTTCGGTGTGTAATTCCTCCAGAGGCAAGAAATATTTTTGAAGAAATCCATGAAGGGTTTTGTGGAGATCACACTCGGGGGCATAGTTTGTCGAAAAAGGTGATTAGGCAGGGGTACTTCTGGCCCACAGTCAAGGGTGACTTGTTCGAGTATGTAAAAAGATGTGATAAATGTCAATGGTTTGCCTCAATTTCATGAGCTCCACCCATCAAGCTCACCATGATGAGCTCCCAATGGCCATTAACAGTATAAGGAATTGAGCTCATAGGCTCATTGCCAATTGGAAAAGGTGGAGTAAGGTATGTTGTGGTCGCAATTGACTATTTTACAAAATGGACCAAAGCTGAACCCTTGGCCAGTATTACCTCGAAGAAAGTCCTAGATTTCATAGTAAAGAATATCGTCTACAAATATGGGATGCCTAGGAAGATAGTATCAGATAATGGGACCCAGTTCGACAGCGACTTATCTACACATTTCTGCGAAAAAAATGGGATAATAAAAATTGTATCCTCTGTGGCCCATCCCCAGTCAAATGGCCAGGTCGAAGCAGTCAATAAATCCTTAAAGAGCCCCATGAAGAAAATGTTAGAAGAGGCAAAGGGGAAATGGCCAAAGGAGTTGCCTCAAGTCTTGTGGGCTTATAGAACCACAGCGCGAACTTCAACAGGGGCATACTCCCTTCTCCCTAGCTTATGGATGCAAGGCCATGTTGCCAATTGAGGTCGAAATCCAAACAATACGACACGATGCGTACAACCAGACCTTGAACCAATCTCAGCTCGAAGAAAGTCTGGACCTCATTGAAGAAAGACGAGATGAAGCCCAATTGAAAAATGTGGCATACCAGCAATGGGCTACTAGATATTTTAACAAGAGGGTCCGAGATATAAATTCGGATTGGGAGACCTGGTGCTAAGGCGCATATTCTTAGCTACATGAAACCTGTCTGTTGGGGTACTTGGGCCTAACTGGGAAGGAACTTACCAGATTAGTCAATTATTCAACCTGGAGTGTATAAGTTGGCGATGTTAAACGGAGAATTGGTTGTGAGCTTGGAATGGTGAACATCTACGACCTTATCATCATTAATGTAGGAATGATGTTTTCATTGTAACTGATAACTCCTGAATAAAGAGTAATTTTTCATACTTTTGAGCTTATAATTTTAGAGTTAGGTTGAGTGATGTTTGTGTATTTTTTTATTTTTAGTTAATTATTTTCCTTTTTGTGTTCTTGGGTCCTTTTTGGTATTTTAGAGCTGAAGGTAGAATTTTAGGAATTTAGGTATCAAATTGTCCGAAGAAAATAATGAAAAGTGAAAAGTCTCTTATTTGTTTATTGTGTGCTGAAATATTAGGTATGTTGGAGCAAAAGAAGTTTTGTTGAAGCATTTTCAACAGGAATCAGAGTGGAAAATCAGCATATAAGGGAAAGACAAGCGACATTTCATTAATTGACTTGTCAAAGGGTGGTGAGGTGGCAACAAATTAGAATATCAGTTGCATTTTAGAAGGAAGATTCTAAAGAAAAAGGAGGCTCACGTGGAGTGCTTGGAGGGAATTTTTGGCAAGAGAGAAAATAGGGTTTTGTACCCTTGCAAAAGAGGAGAAAGAGGACAGCCTCCATTACTGAATTTTTCCAGCCATTTTTCTTTTGGAGTGATTGGAGAGAGCTGGAAGGACAGGAGAAAGGAGGAAGGAGAACTACAAGAAGTCCAAGAAGAGAAAAGAAGAGGAGTCTTACATCTCCATTGAAGAAATTTTGTTCTTACTCTCTCTCTCATTCTAGATTTGTATTTCCTCTTATGATTTGTGAATTTTGATACTCATGGGCAGAATTGAAAGTGGATTTATGCTCTTTAAATTAGCCATGAACTAATCTTTTGTGGCTTGAATTGTTGATGAACTCTATGTCTTAATTCTAAATTTCTAGCACTTTATTTTAGTTTACCCATTGTTCATTCAATTGTACTTAATGATAAATTCTTGTTATTTCTTGATCACCAATTACAAGATAGTGAGTTATATTTGTGTTGGGAAGTATGAATATAATGGATAGATTTGAATGACACAAATGGATAATCTTATTAGATTATGTTTGTGAATAACATAGAAATGTATTCTTTGCCTTGTGTAACAATGATTAATTGATGCTTAATTCATGGTTCTTTAACTTGATTGGCATAGGAATATGTTAAATTAGGTGGAAGAATTAATATTATGGGTCTTGGAAAAGTTTCATGAACGTGTTTTGAATTCTTGTTAACTCTGGGTAGTTTGCTGCAGCAAAACGTACAGGTCAATTGACATAGAGGGATTTAGTAATTCAAGCCTATTGTAACCAATTGATTTTATCTCACTTTTATATTAGAATTGCAGTTTATTTTTGAGCATTTTTAATTGATTCCAAGTAGTGTTAGCTTACAAAAATCATAACAATTTAATTTGGTTACTCTTGTGTAATTGTTTGGTAATTAATTGACGCATTTAGTTTGAATTTGCAATCCTTGTGGAGACGATCTTGTATACTTATCACTTTATTATTTATTTTTTGACTGTGTACACTTGCACATATTTGATTGAATATTACAACAACAAGCTTTTGCCGCCGTTTGCGGGGATTGGAATTAGAAATTTGTGTAATATCAATTACTTGCAATTTATTTTTCTTTGTTGTTCTGACCTTGTTTGCTTGTTCTGGTGTTTTCTCAGGTGATCTATTATATTAACGAGCAAGAAGACCTTGAACTAGCTCCTATTGACCCCGAGATTGAGCGTACGTTTAGAAGAAGACGAAGGGAACAACAGGCTCAAAATCGCCTTAATATTGCTGAAGAGGTTGAAGGAGTTGAGGGTACTAATAATATCACTAACGCGATTGCTATGGTTGATGATAGAGAGAGAGCCATAAGGGAGTGTGCTGCCCCCGTGTTCAATGATATCAATTTGGGCATTGTTAGGCCTGAAATTCAAGCACCCCAATTTGAGTTAAAGCCCGTGATGTTCCAAATGTTGTAAACAGTGGGTCAATTTAGTGGGCTGCCTACTGATGATCCTCATCTTCATCTTCATTCATTTTTGGAGGTGAGTGATTCTTTCAAGCTACAAGGAGTGAGTGAAGAGGCCCTAAGGTTGAAATTGTTCCCTTTCTCTTTGAGAGACAGAGCTAGAGCTTGGCTCAGCACTTCCTTCCAACTCAGTGACTACGTGGCATGAACTAGCTGAGAAATTTTTGATGAAGTACTTCCCTCCAACCAAAAATGCTAATTTCCATAATGAGATCATTTCTTTTCAATAATTGGAGGATGAGTCAGTATGTGACGCTTGGGAGAGGTTCAAAGAGTTATTGAGGAAGTGTCCACATCATGGCATCCCTCGTTGTATTCAAATGGAAACTTTCTATAATGGTCTAAATTATTCCACATGCATGGTGTTAGATGCTTCGGCAAATGGAGCTATACTCTTTAATTCTTACAATGAGGCATATGAAATTTTTGAGCGAATTGCCAATAATAATTACCAATGGTCTAATGTTAGAGCTCCATCGAGAAGGAAAGTAGAGGGTATTCATGAAGTAGATGCTTTGACTGCTCAAGTTTCATCTATGACCAACCCATTGAAGACCATGAGTATGGGGGTAACTTGCAATCAAATCTTATGGGTCAAGTAGCAAATGTTTCCTGTGTTTATTGTGGAGGGGGGCACGCATTTGATATTTGTCCTTCTAATCCTGCTTCAGTTTGTTACTTGGAGAATCAAAATGACAACTGCAACAATCCATATTCAAACTCTTACAATCCGGGTTGGAAGGATCATCCAATTTTTTCTTGGGGAGGTCAAGGGGCTATTTCAAGTGGTGCAGTCATGCAAAATAAGCCTACACAACCACCGAGTTTTTTTCAACAAGCAAGAACTCAACCTCCTCCTTTACAAGTTTCTTAAACAAGCTCTTTGGAGAATTTGATGAAAGAGTATATGGCCAAGAATGATGCAGTAATTCAAAGTCAAGAAGCATCTTTGAGGAACCTAAAGATTCAAATGGGGCAGCTAGCTAATGAGTTGAGGAATAGACCACTAGGCACCTTTCCTAGTGATACCCAAAATCTAAGGAGAGATGGTAAAGAGCAATGCAAGGCGATCACTTTGAGGAGTGGTAAAAATTTGAAGTTGAATGAGGACAATCCTAAGAGCAAAAATGAGTCCACTTCAATCCAAAGTAGTGTGGAAAAAGGAGAAAGAGTTGGAATTTAGAATATGTCAAAAGCTGATCCTGAAGAAAATGTTGCAGCAATCACTCCGCAAAATGCATCAGAGAAGCCAATGAGCAAGCTACCTTCACCATTTCCTCAACGATTTCAAAAGCAACAGCAAGATAGCCAATTTCAAAGATTTTTGGATGTTTTGAAGCAACTCCTCATCAACATACCTCTGGTGGAAGCTTCGGAACAAATGTCTAATTATGTGAAGTTCTTCAAGGATATTTTGACAAAGAAAAGGAGGCTTGGCGAATTTGAAATAGTTGCTTTGACAAAAGGTTGTAGTGACATTTTAAAGAATAAAATCCCTCCCAAGTTGAAGGATCCATGCAATTTTACAATTCCAATTTCTATTGGGGGAAAAGAAGTTGGTAAAGCTCTTTGTGATTTGGGGGCTAGCATTAATTTGATGCCCATGTCAATTTTTAAGAAGTTGGGAATAGGAGAAGCCAAGCCAACTACACTCACCTTGCAATTAGCTGACCGTTCTATGGTGCATCCGGAGGGAATGATTGAAGACGTCCTAGTACAAGTTGACATGTTCATTTTTCTGGCGGATTTTATTATTCTTGACTATGAGGAAGATAGGGATGTACCGATCATCTTGGGGAGACCATTTCTGGCCACCAGAAGGACGTTGATATATCTTGAAAAAGGAGAGCTCACCATTCGAGCTCAAGATGAACAAGTAACATTCAAGGTTTTTAATCCTATACGCTCTCCTAATGAAGTTGAAGCTTGTTTGGCCATAAGTGCTTCTAACTTCAAGGTGATTGAAAAGATGCATGGAAAGCATAGCAAGGGAGTGAAGAAATGGTCTCTTTTGAAGAATTGAGAATGGTGGTGAGCCATGGATAAGTAAGGAAGAAGAACCATCTCATCCTCCAACGCTCCCAAAGAAAAAGAAGAAGAAAAAGAAGCATAGAGGAAAACCTCAATTGCAAATGTTGGAAGTTAGGGAAGAGAGTGTTTTTCTCAAACTCTCTAGTAAAATCAAGGTGTGATTGTGGGTTCTTAGTGAGCAAGGTGTTTTCCAATGGTGTAGTTGAATTATATGATGAGCATTTGGGAAGGGCATTTAAGGCGACAAGGAAAGGAGCAAAGTTTGGGGGAAGCGAGGTTGTGCAATACCAAACCTCGGTTTCCTTAAAAGATCCTTAGAAAAAAAATGAAGTTTGAGTTGCTATGGTTTTTGGAGGATTCATTTGTAAAGCAACTCAAAGAAAGAGAGAATAAAAATGCATTGAAAAAAATGATATATATATTAGGATTTTTAGTTATTTTCATTTTAATTTTTGTTATGTTAATTTCATTTTATTGCAATGTTGTTTTTGGAGTGGTATTATGTGTTTTTTGTGTTTCAGTTGTTAAGAAAGCAAGCAGATGGTGTTTTGGAAGTAATTTTGAGGTCTGAAGCTTTTGCGAAAATTTTGCTGAAGAAAAATGGGGAGCAAAATTTTCGACGTGGGACAAGCATAAGTTAGAGAAATCTGCGATGCATCGCAAGAATTTTTTGCTAATTGATAAGCAGGTGGACATATTGCGTGGTTGCCTGAGTCTGTTATGTTAATGGTGAGCTATGATTTGTGAGCCTGCACAACCACTTTTGTCCAAATTTTTCCCCAAATGGCAGCTGCTAGAACTAAAGTTCCCAAGCGAAAGGCACCCAACTCCTCAACTCCACAACCAGCCAAAAAGAAGGCCATCGATTCTAAATCGGCCCTATCTTTTTGGATGACAATCCTGAAGGATAGGCGAGTGGAGTTGCCTTATCTCAGCTCATTTTCATTTTTGTAATTTGTTGTTTTTGTTATTGCTTTTGATTTGTGGCTATAATCTTATTGTTTTAGTGTCTTGTTCATGTTTTGGACTTGTTTTTCGTTGTCTTTGCAATGTTGTTTTGTCTTTCTCTTATGATATTCTTTATTTTTGTTAGTGTTTAACTAGGGGGCTCAATGATGATCTTGTAAAACTACAAAAATATAATAATCTGAGTTGAAGATGAATGTCTTTCTTGCTTGAATTTTTAAGCTTAATTCTTTCGGTGTAAACGTTTCTAGCAATTGATTGATGAGAGTGTTTTTATTTTTAGTGTGTGCATAGCTTGATTAAACATTTTTGAGACCCTAGAAAGAGCTAGTTTCTTGTGAAAGCTTAAGTTTCTATAATTAATTAGTGATTCTCCTTGAGGCGAAATCCTAGGCAACACCACATCAATGACATGATTTAGGCCATCCTTGGACCGTTTGAGCCTTTGAAGCCTACCCTTTATACATTTTTATCCCTAGTCACCCCGTTGAGGTTAAGTGTCATTTCTTCCTTAGCCACTTATTAGCCTAGCTATATATAATAATCTCTTTTCACCATGCCCTTGAGCACATTGATCTTTATAGGATTTATTTGTTGTTGTATTTTTGGGGGTTGAGAGGAGTAGAGAGTGCGAGAGGCATTGGATGAGTGTTTTTATTTTCTTCTTTTGTTTGATTTCACCATTGGGGACAATGTGGATTTTAAGTTTGGGGGGAGATTGTAATCTCATTTTTCTTATTCTCTTGCCATCTAGTTGTTTATCTTCATTCTAAAAAAAATAGAAAATCCAAAAAAAAAAAAATTCAAAAGAAAATATTATAGAGTGCACTCCCTTGAATCAAAGCAAAGTTTTTTTAAAAAAAAAAAAAGTCAAGAAAAAAAAAAGTAATTTTGCTTGTAAATAGGTTTGGGGGTGTAACTCTTCTAATGAAAGAAAAGTTTGTTTTAGTTTTTGTCTTTGTATGTTAGTAATAAAGGCTAGTGGCAAGAGTTATATCTTGTTGTGGGGTTTTATTTAGGGAAATTAATGTGTGCATTTATTTAGGTCCTAGAAAGATTGAGGTGCTTAGGGTGATTTGAGTCAAAATTAATCTCTCTTATCCTACCTTCACACTAGCCTATCATTACTAGCTTGATAAAGTCCTATTGATCATTGGTGTGGTGTTTGTCTACATTAGTGGAGAGGGAATCACTAAGTAACTTATGGAGGCATTATTTAAGCTTTAAGACCAATGCCTAGTTTGATTTTGGGTGATTGAAAATTCTTAGGAAAAGTTATGCATGCTCTAAAGGGTGAAACACTTGACTCATAGTTTGACAACAACATTAATGTTTGAAGGGTTTGGCTTAAAGCTTGTGTAAGTTTGAAATTCAACTTCTCTTATTCAAAATAAAAATTTTGAGAGCTTTCCCCTTTTAGCATTGGCAAAGCAAAATTTATCCTACATGTTGTGTCTTGTCCTTGTTGTTTGTGTGCCTTATGTTATCTTTTTTTTTTTTAGATTCATCACTCGAGGACGATTAATGTCTTAAGTTTGGGGGTGTGAAAACTCTTGAATAAAGAGTTATTTTTCATACTTTTCAGCTTATAATTTTAGAATTAGGTTGAGTGATGTTTGTGTATTTTTTTTATTTTTAGTTAATTATTTTCCTTTTTGTATTCTTGTGTCCTTTTTGGTGTTTTTAGAGCTGAAGGTAGAAATTAAGGAATTTAGGTATCAAATTGTCCAGAGAAAATAATATAAAGTGAACAGGCTCATATTTGTTTATTGTGTGCGGAAATATTAGGTTTTCTGGAGCAAAAAAATTTTTGCTGAAGCATTTTCAACAGGAATCAGAGTGGAAAAATCAGCATATAAGGGAAAGACAAGTGACATTTCATTAATTGACTTGTCAAAGGGTGGTGAGGTGGCAACAAATCAGAATATCAGTTGCATTTTAGAAGGAAGATTCTAGAGAAAAAGGAGGAGGCTCACGTGGAGTGCTTGGAGGGCATTTTTGGCAAGAGAGAAAATAGGGTTTTGTACCCTAGCAAAAGAGGAGAAAGAGGACAACCTCCATTACTAAATTTTTTCAGCCATTTATTTTTTGGAGTGATTGGAAAGAGCTGGAAGGACAGGAGAAAGGAGGAAGGAGGAAGGAGAAGTACAAGAAGTCCAAGAAGAGAAAAGAAGAGGAATCTTACATCTCCATTGAAGAAATTTTATTCTTACTCTCTCTCTCACTCTAGATTTGTATTTCCTCTTATGATTTGTGAATTTCGATACTCGTGGGAAAAATTGAAAGTGGATTTATGCTCTTTAAATTAGCCATGAACTAATCTTTTGTGGCTTGAATTGTTGATGAACTCTATGTCTTAATTCTAAATTTCTAGCACTTTATTTTAGTAATTTACCCATTCTTCATTCAATTGTGCTTAATGATGAATTCTTGTTATTGTTTGATCACCAATTACAAGATATTGAGTTATATTTGTGCTGGGAAGTTTAAATATAATGGATAGATTTGAATGACACAAGTGGATAATCTTGTTAGATTTTGTTTGTGAATAGCATAGGAATGTGTTATTTTCCTTGTGTAACAATGATGAATTGATGCTTAATTCACGGTTCTTTAACTTGATTGGCATAGGAATATGTTAAATTAGGTGGATGAATTAATATCAAGGGTCTTGGAAAAGTTTCATGAATGTGTTTTGAATTCTTGTTAACTTTGGGTAATTTGCTGAGATTTTGTTGCAGCAAAATGTTCAGGTCAATTAACATAGAGGGATTTAATAATTCAAGCCTATTGTAACCAATCGATTTTATCTCACTTTTATATTAGCATTGCAGTTTATTTTTTAGTATTTTTAATTGATTCCAAGTATTGTTAGCTTACAAAAATCAAAATAATTTAATTTGGTTACTCTTGTGTAATTGTTTGGTAATTAATTGATGCGTTTAGTTTTAATTTGCAATCCCTGTGGAGACGATATTGTATACTTATCACTTTATTACTTGTTTTGTGAGTGTGTACACTTGCCCATATTTGATTGAATATTACAACAATAGTAACCAAGCAATTGCTTGATTTTTTTTTTCACTTTTTATCAATAAAATTCTGAATTTCGATTAAAAGTTGTATTGTTTATTGTTATACTTTTTTTGCAAACCCTCAGATTTTAATAACCTAAGATCACAATCATAGGATATTAAGGGGGCATAAGTGGTATACAATCATAGCATAGGTTTGAAAAAATATAGCTTAAATAAAATAAGTTTATGTCTGGATTATTAACAAGACATGAAAATAAGTGTATGGATTATAAACCATACATGTGGGCTAAATAAGTTTGGAACAAACCAGCAAAACCTAACCGACAGTATAAAGTTGGAATTCTAATAAACCAACTAAGTCGACACTAGGGCTGGAAAATTTCGCAAATAAGTCTCGGCCTCGCAACCTCAAGGCCATACTCGAGGATGAGGAAAAGTGATTGAAAAAAGAAAAATATAACTAGACTATTATAATTACATGCCAATTAAGTACTTTTAAGTGCATGGTAAAAGTAAGGTTTGACCTTGACAATAACAAAGTCAAGCATTGATACTTTGAAAAAATTGTGCATGAATGCATTGATATTCGAACCCAAATCCAATAGAAATATTTGTACGGATAAACAAGTATAAAAGAAAGTCCTTAATAGTGGCAAGCTTGAAATATTTCGATCTAGAAATGTAAGGCAAAAAGCTAAAGGAAAAATCAAGTGCATGAAGATTTTCGAGCTAGAAAATTGTGTGCATAAAAATTGATATTGTTATAAATTGATAAAAGATAGCTCAAAACCGAGCTATAAACTGTCTTTGCCCCGAGGGCACAAAAATGATAAAAGTGATTACAAAAATTATTATAATGGGTCGCAGCCCATAATCTTGGCTTCAAGATTTAGATGTTTCTCCAGCCGCAGCCCTCGAAGCCTCCGCTACTTCCTTAGCCCCGAGCATGGCCTCCTCCTCCTCAAGCCAAGCCTGCCATTTGGCAATGAAATCAACCTCTAGATTGGCTAGGAAACAGGTTTCGAGGTCGGGATTGTTTACCCAAATCTGATACATGGCCATATCTATGGCACAATCTTTTTAGGTTTTGAACTCCTCTAGAAGACGGCCCTTCTCACCCTCTATGACTTCGAAGGTCATCTTCTTTTCCTCCTCCAATTTGAAATTTAGTTCTTGAATCTCCTTGATCTCGGAATTCTTAGCCTCGACGTCCTTCAAGGTCACCGTCGGCGTTGATTTAAGGTCAGGGACCTTCTAGACCTCTTTTAGAGCAGCCTCCAACCTTGACTCGAGCTCAGAAACATTCTGAATTCCCACATCTCTTGCTATCACCTCCAGCTTCGCTTCTTTTAGTTCGTTCGTGAGTCTCAGTTGGGCGTCTCTAGCTTCCTGTGCAAGCGCCCTGCTCGCGGTCACCTCGTTGTTCAGCATAAAGTTATGTTGAACAAACAATGTGAATGCCCATACACAAAAATAAATACAAGTTAGTAAAGCACAACATAAGTTATTATAAAATAAGAAGGTCAAACCATAAATAACTAACCGAGGAGAGGAGCTCGCCACCCTTGTCGAAAATGGTGTTGGCATCTCGACAGGAGGTCAGAAACTCCCATTGAGGGGCCCGGAGGTGGCTAAGACTTTGACCCACGCGAGTCAAGGTGTTAGAGCCTAGGTTGACTCCATGGGATCCCATTGTACTTTTGACCACGAACTCAGGAACATGAGTCGAGATTGACAGGAAGCGGTCCCACGCAGGAGCCTGGCTTTTTTTCAATTGGTTTGCAGGAACCTTCTGGATTGATTGCACAGCCAGAGGACGCAGGGTGTTGGCAGGCACCACTGGCTCGATAACCATACTCGGTTCGACCTTGGGAGTAGGGTCGGCCACCTGGCTCAAGTTTTGGGGTACCGAGATTAGAGGAACAACCTTGGTCATTTTGGGAATCTTGGAGGGGGGACCACCTTTTTGCGAGGATCGTTGGTGCTTACTCACCTTCGCAGCCATGGTCTGGTTGGGCACATTGTCTAAGTATGAGTCCATTTCACCTAAAAAATATAAAGATCACACTTCAGCAATCGAGCAAGGGTTACTAAAAGAAATAAGACTCAAGGATAATAGAAACCTAACTGGTACTCTCGATTGATCTTAAGCTCGGGGACCAGGAAATTCCCCTATCTTCTGAAGACACTGGGGGAGTTCCATCTCTAACAGTGGGGGACAGCCTCGAAAGGTCTCTATAAATATTAGTTCCATATTGAATGGCTACCCCATCCCAAACCTTGTTCAGACTATACTTTGTTTGGTATTGACCTAGCCAGCTATCCCACCTATGAACCCTAAGATCTATCGATGACCATACTAAGAAATTATTCCTGGGGTCCTTGGTGAGGATCATAACCTCGGGTTTGTGTTTTAGTAGGGATGGAGACCACATGGAGGATTTGAGTACAACTTTACCTCCGTCAGCCGAGCTTGGTGAGGATTCATCATGGGCTTCGTTGCCCGAGACTAGTGGGTCGTGTCAGCGAGATGCAGCCGCATGAGCTTGCGAGCCTAAAGATCTCCTCCTGGGGGAAGGTCTAGCAGTTGGGAGTGGCACATGTTCCCACTTAAGGTATTTGTGATACCTCGATTCATCAGTGGACTCGCCTTCGCCTAAAACACCGCAAGCTCGGAGCTTGTCTTTATGAAGGAGGTAGGTTAGGGACCTCCGACCGTAGGGAAGTTGAAGAATTGCTACCTTATGTTCCATCATCATTTCTAATGGAGTAGGGAGGTGGAGTTGGCTTCAGGAACAAACAAGGGTAAATATTCCGAGCCTGACTATTCAACAAAAAAAAAAAGGGTTAAGTATGTTGAAATACCTACGGATGCATTAGAAAGAGTAAAATCTATAAGGAGCGAGACCATCTGTGGTGAGCTTGAAGTTCGGAGGATGATTTGGCATATCCTCAAAAAGTCACTTTTCTTTCGGATAACTCGATAGAAAGTAAAAGTCGTCCCATTCCACCAGCTCAAGAAGGGTTGCTCTTATGACAGAAGAGATATAACATCTCTTGTGGCGAAGGCCCTTCCCACTTCAGCTCGTGATAGAGCGACCTGAGGGCTGAGAAGAGCCTAAAAGAGTTGGTTTGGAGCTGGAAGGGGGCGAGCTCGACAAAGTCAAAGAAATTCTTGAAGTATGTCTTCAGTGGCAATAGAGCGACATCCCTCATGTGCTCGCGACTCCATGCGGCGAGCTTGATTTTGTTGTCGGGATTGCTATCCCCCGAGGCATAGCATCTCCTTTCATTCGAGGTCACTGGTCGACACATCAGGGAGCCAGAGAGCTTAAGGCCAACAACTTGGATATTTGGCTGGCTGACGTGACTGAGCTGCAGTATTGCTCAGCCTCGAAAAGCTCCTCCTTCGAGGCGAGGACTGAGAGAGCTTTAGAGGTGGAAGGGCGTGTTGAAGAGTCCTCCATCAGGGAGAATGAGAGTGCACCGGGTTTGAAAGTGACGGTAACTTTGAGTTTGGGATCTTGTGGAATATGCCTAATCTCGGGGTCTGGATCAGGATATGCCACCACTCAGAGTCTTTTCCTGTTTTTCACTTTGACCTCGTCTATCTCACGTCGAAAGCGGTCTCGTGTATCCTCTTGCTCACACCTTTCTTTATGCTCGCGGATCAGTTGCTGGTTTTGGGTAAAACGTGACTCAAGACTAGGTGTTGATGGCTGGTAAGGGATAGCAAACTTGGGCCCCCACCGATTCTCAGAGTACTGCGGCATCTAACAAGGAAGAAAAAGGTGAGGGCCCAACATATAGGAAATCATAAGTAAATTATAATTTTGATAACTCGAGCTTGAAAGCTTGAGATAACGAGATTGCCTTAATCGAGACTGAAGCCTCAAAAGGGCGAGATTAACTCAGATGTTGTCCCCGAACTATTGTAAAGTTCGGGCATCGAGGATGCACCCACGCGAGAGTGGGGAAGTTAATACCAGTGTTTTAGGGAAAAAGTTAGTAGTTACTCAAAAATGTGATATTTTCGGGATTCGTGCATTTAAAACCCTATTTCTTAAGCTACACGAAACTCCCCATTACCAAAGAAAACCCCTTTTTTACATGTTTATGCCAGAAATTTTTTGGTCTAAAACCATGATTCTAACTACACCAAAACTACATGGATCAAAATCTTGCCTAATACCAAAGTGAAGCATTAAAAAACTGGTAAAAACTAGTGAAAGTATTCTCACAAATAGAAAGAACATGTAAAATATTATAAATGCCAAAGGAAAAAAGTCAAGAGCATAAACTTACACAATGTTGTTCGTGGGTATGATGAAATCGCTGATTGAAGGACTGATTTCAAGAAAGCATTCACGGAGTCGAAAGTACTGGAGTAACTTTGTCTCTTGAATTTAGAGAACATGCAAAGGAAAAAAAAATAAGGCTCTGCTTCGATTTTTTCTTTTTTCTGATAGTTAGAATGGGAGTGATGAAGAAGAAGGGCATATATATACGTCCTAGGGGGATTTCAAAGGTCGAATTGATCTGGGCCATTCGTTTGGGTTGAGGAATGATCTGAGGATGGGGTTTAGTTATAACATTGGCGGTTAAAAGGGATATATGAAAGGACGTGGGCATAGATAGGCAGTACTTGAGTACTATTGGTGTGCAATCCCCGAGTGATGCATGTCCACACTCGAGTATGGTATGTGGCACGTTTTTCGAAAGGAGAAGTTCAAAAAATTTCTTCTCATAGGATTCGAACCAACACTTTTGAGGGGGCAAAATGTTACACCCAACTTTTGAGAATAGAATTTATGGCCTCGAAATGTAGGCTCATAAATTGTAAGCTCAAAATATGCAAGTATGCCACATCATCAGCATATACACGGATTGAGTATGACAATTTTGCTTGGCATTAAGGTGACAAGGATGGAATATGTGAGCTCGAAGCTACATGCGGTCTCGAAGATGTTCCGAGGTTACAAGTTAAGCTCGAAGCCACAGGTAAATAATTGCAAGAATTCAACACTTGTATACATTTCCTGATTTGTTCTTATTGGTGACCGAGCACCAGTTAAGAAGGTTCAAGTTAGGCATCAAGCTCGAAAGGATGAATCTTCTCCGAAGACTGAGTGCCATTTGAACCTTCATTTCAAGCTCAAGGAGGTTGATTTCCAATGGTTGAGCTCAGTAAAGTCATTGCCTAAGGACGAGGTTAACCAGAATGACGAGTTCGTGATGTGGGTCGACCTCGAAAGTGTATAAATTGTATGTTCGAGCTCGGTAATCCAGTTTGAACTCAGTTGCTATTTGAAAATCTCTATTCCTTGGGGATTTGTCATAATTTGATAATAAATCCCTATTATCATGGGATATTGTGTAATTAATTCATTTATTTTTATTTATTTCAAATTTTAATAGTAATTTCCCGAAATAACAGGGAAGATATTTTGTAAACCAGTCTATAAATAGACTGGAGAAATTCATTTGTGGACAGGGACAATTTGGTAATAGGAATACTCTACGAAGGTTGCTTTCTAAAAAGCTTTGAGAGAATTCCACTATTCAATAATATTGACTCGTGGACTAGGAAGATTTTAGCTGCTGAATCACGTAAAATCTCATGTGTTTTTTATTAGTTCTCTTAATTCAGTGTTTAGTGCTCTTCTTATCTAAGTTGACGAAAAACAGCGTTAACAAGCACCATCCTTTTAATATTTTAACTAACAATGCCTCAATCCCAACTCAAACATAGAGAAGAATCTTGATATTCTAAGTTTATCAAATAACCCATCCATCATCATTAGATGATACTAGTTATTTACCAGAAAGTGGTTCACCTTTATAATCAACACAAAAGCGTAAAAATCCATCGACTAATTCTTCACACAAGTAAAACTTCTCATGGAAAATTCTTATTCCTAATGAAATCCTTATCCAATAATCCATATAGTGGGTCCATTAACTTCGCAAATTTTTTTGGTGCTATAGAGTAAGGTGCACTGGAAGTTTATTGAGCTTAGGGACTATAATCAATAAAAAATTGAACCTCCACAATTCAGGTGGTATTTCCAACTAATCATCAGAATCACATCTGCATTTCTATCCACCACCGACATCCAAGGGAACTAATATGAAGTCCTAGAAAATTTCTCATTTGCATACTTTTCCCATAACTCCAAGTTTTTCTCCCAACTAAACATGCATTTTGAAAAATAGGGTTTTTCTTTACAACACTCACATTGGCTCAATGGACGCTGAATTCATCGCTTGATAATAAAAGAGTCACTCACTTACTTGAATCAACTATGGTTTGGTACATCCACTACCAACTCATACCAAATATTATATCCATTTTTCCAAAGGGCAACGCTAATAGATTTGTCATAGCTTGTGCTACTTCAACACAATTCAACTTCTACCGACAATGCGTGATAACCTCACTATGTGATTCCACAAGAACAAAGGGTTTCACATCTCAATCCAACATGCTAATAACAATCAAGGTATGAACGAATGAGATACACCAGCATTAGACAAGACACAGATTCATGAGTGTGAGATGAATACCATATCTACCACAACTTCTTGGCCTAAACCTCCACACACATCCTCATTAGCAATAGCAATGGATTGAAAAACAACCATTTCTTTTCTTATGGCCTTGCTAACCACAACCAAAATAACCATTTTGGAAAATAGGAGTCGTCCTAGAAGGCCAAATATTTATACCAATTTCCCATGTTTATTTTTTTAACCATTTTATCGTCCTTAAATCTCCTTGGTCATCTTGCAATTTATCCTCCATCAAGTGTCAATTTCATATTCCTGAAACTCATATTCCCAAGTTTCAATATGAAGCATTCACAACACGTAATCCTTCGAGTTAAGATAGGATATCGATTTGGTTAAAAGCTCCAACTTTAGGCGACTTAGAAACATGTGAATAAGAATGATGGTTCTTAATCATATCACGAGCATAAATGGAGAATTCCACCATGCCTCTATCACCATATCCTTTGGTTGCTACAAATCAACAAGAATAACTCGATACCCAACTTGCGTCCGAAGACTAACGATTTTCTTAATTGTCAATATGCGTCTACAAGCCACTAGGGTCCTATCCCTAATGAGTATATGACATCCAAAGTTTCCAAAATGCTTGAAGATAATGGTATTGCAACTAACATTACCTTAATACAAGATTCTATAGCTAATAGTTGAGTGGGGAATAGATGCTTTCTATAGACATAATTTTTTTCTCATATGAAAATATTTTATTTTAAAATAAATAAAAAATATTTGGTGACACACTCCGAGGTATTTAAACCTGGTGCTCTGATACTATTTTTCTATCATGACCCGAGCCCTAGGCAGTGGCAGATGGTCAACAGTCAAACTTTGACTCTTGTTGGAGAAAAATGCTTATAAGTGATCCTTTAATTTATACCATAAACTACTATAATCATAAGTACAAAAATAATGAAATAAATCCTATTATTATATTGAAAATAATAGTAATAAAATTAGGACCACTCTCATTATATATTCATTTAAAAGTAATATTCCCACACTTATGCAATCACCAAATGGTTAAATTTAATAAGTTACAAGTCATAAAAATATACCTAGCATCTGTGATTCCTCATACTAAATAATATAGCTCAATTCAATTTATATACCTAAATAGAATTAGGGATAATTCCCAAGTCATACACATTTCCTTGAAACCAAGAAATCTAGATTGGACTAAACTAAAAAAAATCGAAACACTGGATCCTCATCCGTCCTGGTATCCACTAGTCAACTGAATGTTTTTCTTGGAAGGGATAAATAGGAGGTGAGCTTATAAAGCCCAGTAGGAAAACAACTAATCATAGATGACTCATCGTTTTAATAAAAATCCCTGCATGGTTAGCCTTTAAAACATTACATATCATCATGTGTAAGCAAAAACAGAGAGACCACAAATAATCACAAGAGAAAAACTACACATGGACATCACACCATCCACTAGATCCCTAAATCCCGATACAAATCATAGAAAACAACAATCTAAATCGGGTCGTCGGGCCTGATAATCACCACAGGATGTGGCTCAGCTCACATCCCATATACAAATGCTAGGTATTTACACCTATAGGTGGGTGAACACCTGACCTATCTATGATGACATGAATACTAGGTCGTGAAACAACAATATGCACAAATCATGATCAATATGACTCTCAATAGTATAACCAAATGCAGACAAATAAAATAACAAAAGAACATATTCCTTTTATTTTAGAAAATTGGGCAGCATAACAGTTGCATATGAATAAAACCCAAAATCATAACCTGCATAGATAAGCATATAAAAATGTATTTGTCACTCAATGCCCTCGAAACTGTCCAAAACAACATGCAGGTTAAATTTTCAATTATTCAAACATTTTATAAATAAAAAATTAGAATATGTCTAATGTTATTCGATACATATAAAATAAGTCCAATAGTCAAGTTGAGTCCCTACCTCCTTAGAATTGTCAACCCGAGACCAAAGCCACACTCCTAAGCTTAACGATGATTTTAGAGTAATTTAGTCTAACTTTAATATCACATTTTTCTTACGTGCATCAAATGGGCAAATGATTATCATTATTTCATTCCTTATTCAAAATCCTGTCCAACGACATATAATATGATTGTTATCCCCAAAATTTTGTTCAATGACGTGGCAATCAGATAGAGAAGTGGCAATACATGGTAAGTAAATGACACATTACTAGTCAATAAATGTGTTATTTAAAGAAGTAAAAAGGTTGAGACTTGACATGGGGAGTTGTGATATTACTGGTCAGGAAATAAATTTAGCTGGTCAGAAGTGATTTGCCCGACCAGTGATGTGCCATGCCCGACCAGCGATGTGCTTTGGTTGACTGTGCCATGCCCAACCAGTAATGTTCCATGCCTGACCAGTGGTATGCTTTGGCCAACCAGTGATGTGCCATCGCTCGGCCAGTGGTGTGCCATGCCCGACCAGTGAGGTTTATTGGCCGACCAATCACTTCAGGGAATGAATTTGGTCGATTGACGGATCAGAATCTCAGGAGTTAACCGTCCAGTGACTCTTCAGTAAAGCCTCAGTAATAGCTTCAACCCGAATTATTTGTAACTGCCGCGTAAATCTCTCAAATATCCCGAAGTAATAGCTATATTGTTGTAATTTAAATTTGTTTATTATTTATTAATTAAGGTTGGTTGGAATAACCAAGGACCCCGTCAAACGAGATATTTCTCGTGTACAATCATGAGCCTATAAATAAAGAACTCATGGTATCATTTTAGGGGATCTGATCTTTTTGAGACTTGGAGACTCTCTAATTTTGAGACTCTGGGACTGTTACTTAGGGCATTTTCTGAGATAGCTTAGAGAGAGAAAGCTTGTATTCTCTAGAAAGAGAAACTCTGTATTTTTCTACTTACACTTAACAAACTCAGTTGGCTCAGGTTCATCTGATCTTAAGTGTAGGATACATATATCACAATTCCAAGTGGATTAGGCTATTACCAACAAATTGGGGCTAAACCACTATAAAATTACTTGTGTTATTTATTTTCTATTCAATGTTTATTGTCATTTTTGTGTCTACTCGCAATTGGCTAAAATTTTGGTCAACAATGACTATATTTAAAATTTTAAGTTTTGAAACCTCATCCAAGCGGTGCACAGTGGCAGACGGTGGCGACAGTGAGCGGTGCACCGACAATGTCAACGAAGGTAGGCATGGCACATATCAAAATGACTTCGTCGATGACTACATCACAAATGTGGAACCCGTTAGTCCAAATAGCCACCGGTGTCACCAAAAAATGCTCCCAAGGGGGCAAAGATTCCAAAATCTCATCGGAGAAAAGAATGACTTAGTAGGTTTTGTTCCTCTCTCCATGCTCGTTCCAACAGTACCAAGCATTCATTGAGTGGTGGTTGGAGTTTTCTAGAAAATTCAGTCCAAGCTTTAACGACAAAACTTTGACTGGCCGCTTGGCGCTTGTTTTCATCGGCAGCTTCTGAACATCACTGGGTAGCACGTGGGAGAAGACTACGGCAGGGATTCTCCATCCATGGTGGCTTCCATGGCTGCCGAGGAGAAGGAAAAAGAGAAAAAAAAAAAAGGAACAAGAAGAAGAGTCGGGGGATTGGGGGAGGGAGAAGAAAAAGGAGAAAAAAATTAAATAAGGAAAAGAGGGTCCCACCACTTAAATTTAAAACAATATTTTAATATATAAAAAAAGAGTGGGTTTTACAATGTTAGTGATGAATTATTAGTGGTAAATTTATAATAAGTGATTTTGTACATGTCATAATTTTATAATATTCTTTTATAATTATAGATGCTAATTTTTATAATAAGTAATTTTGTATTTATATGAAATCTGTTATTTGCATTTCTTAGATATGTCGATAGTCGTTGCTCAATCTCATGGGGTGATGAACGATCTGATCCATCTCGGACCATCACATATTCTTGCTGATTGTGAGCTAGATAATTATACATTATTTTATTTTATTTTATTGAAGTAGGTTATTAATTTTTATGTTTACATATGAAATTATAAATATTTAATTTTTAAATAATAGATGCTTCGAAAAAATGTGAACGACTTAAAGGATTAACCACAAGAGAGGAGAGGGAAAAATTAAAGCATCCTTTACCTCTTAAGTGGGATGTGAGAGGACAAGCTTATAAAGAGGAAGGAGATTACACATCTTGTTTCAATAGGGAGGTAGGGTTACTGGTGAGACAACATACAGATCCTGAATGTAAAGATTGTGCAAGCATTCTAAAGGCCTCTAAAAGAAGGATACTACAACGGCTAGAGGTAAATAATTTTATATTTATGTTTATTTTCTTTAATTACATATCATATTTACTAATATACATTTGTTACCTAGGATGATCTTTTTGACATCGGATGACAAAGATATGAAGTAGAGCACCTCCCAGAAATCTTGCAAGGAATAGAAAATTCTTGTGCAAAATGGTATGCAGCATGGAAGCAGGGTTAGCATCTTAAGAAATTTGGGTCCACAAATCAATACACTTGATGTTCAGCGGAGCAGTGACAGAAGTACGAGTACTCCTCACGCCCAGAAGTGAAGGTATTCTCATTTGTCAATTTTAGTTAACATTTTTAATTTAACATACTAATAACAAGCATCCTTTTTTGTAGAAACGTTCTTTGATCAACTCGGCAAATAGGAAAAAGATGAAAGAACTAAGTCACAGGGGTTCTCAGTCCATACTAGATTTACGATACAAAAAAGTATGTTAATGCCCTTGTAAATTTTTTTCTCTTATTTACTTTTTCTTTTATTAATTTTGACAAAGTTTATTTCTTTTTTTTTTTATGTATGTGATAGCGCAATATCGAGACTGGGAAACATGTACCGACCGCAGATGCTTAAATAAGTACTCTCCACAAACAAGGCACAGGGTGGGTGACAGAAACTGTCGAACAAACTTGGGTATATTAACTTTTTTTTTTAACATATTTGAGTTTTTTTACTTTGTTAATTTTCAATTCATAACTTTTTCTTTTGTGTATGGTAGGAAAAATTATGTGTTGTTCGTCAGATGCAAGTATCACAGTCTACCATTGAGGATCATCAACCTAGTCGACTCAACCATCAGATGATGACTTATCACTAGTGCAGTCTATCTTCGGAAAGCGTCGAGGCCATCAGATGGGTTACGGCCGCATACTTACCACAAGGGACGTTACACATTCGACATCCTATACCTAGATCCCTCCACCTCATCCATCTCAGCCACCACACCAGTCCAGAGATGATGACATGGATGAGATGCGGGAGCGCATTAGATAGTTGGAGGAACACATCAAAACTCATTGCATTGGCCCACGATCTCAAGATCCACCTTGATCACCTCAGGATCCCGATGTCGGAGAGCCGAGCTAGTAGGTCTAGAACATACTTATGTGTTTATAGTACAACTCATCTAGTTACTTTTTATTTTGAGTATAACTCATCTAGTTAACATTAACTTTGCAAAATCATATGTACATATCTACGTATTTAATGAAAGTATTTTATTATAATTTAGTCATATTCTTTATATTGAATACAAATTGTTGTTATGTTGTCTTTTATAAATAAAAATATTTAATAAATAAAAATAAAAATATATAAAAAAAAATTAACTGTTGTCGATAAAGCCAATACCGACAACATGTCATCAGTATAGACAGAGCCATAAATAAACTGGCGAGGGTTTCTACCAACAACTTAACATGGGTATATATCGACAACAAGTTGTCAATATAAACTATAACGACAACATATACAATGCCGTCGATAGAAAATAGACTTCTACCGACAAAGTTCTACTGACAACATGTTGTCGATAAATCCTCTACTGACGATATTTCGTGTTCTACTGACAACATTTATTGTTGGTGGAAACCATCTTTTTTGTAGTGTAACCCTTAACTGAAGGACTGAATTTAATAAATTTTTGTGTAAAAAAATAGAAAAAAAAGGATCACCATCGACATATGCAGGAATGTTGCAATATGACAGAAGAAGTAAAAAAAAATATCGCAAACCAAATTTAAAAATATGAGCAATTTGCTATTCTTGTCAAATTGAAGTTGTATCATTGATTTGTTTGGTTACATTTTGGTTTGTTAGAGGGTTATTTAGGTTGAGATATTGCTTTAGATTTTTTATTTGTCGATTTTATGTGTGTTATTAGGTTGAGATTTTAAATTCTGTGGTTGGGATAATGTTTTAGTGTTTATTTATGTAATGCTGGCTAAGTTTTGGTGGAAAATGGCGCAATTAATATGTTATGATATGCATGTTTTACGCTACGTTTTGATTATTGTGCCATTTCCAGGTTGGTTAGTCTATAGTTTGCATGTGTTAGTTTAGTTCATTTTATAGTTTAAGATATATAATATGGATTTAAATATTTAATCTTCGTATATAATATGATTTTGAATAACTTTTTTTAATGTTTTGTTGTTAATTATGTGGGTTTGTTATATTAAAGATATAGTTTGGTATCTATATATAATCTCACTATAAATTTGGATACTTTTTTAGTTGGTTACCAATTTTTTTTTTTTTTGTCTACATATTATTTGGTATGTTGTTGTCATTCTGTATTTTGTTTTAAAAACTATTTCATTTAAATTTGTTGAATTTGGATACTTTATGAGTTAGTCAGTGCTTTGATTACCTTTAAAATACTATTTGGTTTATGTATTTAAATTACACATGTGATATGTTGGGTACTCAAATTACATTTGTAGTTAATTACTATACTAATGTATTATTATATTTGTTTAACATTTTTTAGTATATTATTGTTAATTATATATTGAAGTGTTAGATACTATTTTATTTTCCCGATTTTGTGTTGTGATTATTTGTAGTTATATATATGTATTTTTTTTTCTTTTCATTATTTTGTTATAATCCAATGGTTATCATGTTCAATAATAATGATTATTCAGAAAAAGAATGGATTTTATGTACAGCGTAAGAATTTTAAATTTTACCATTCCATACGTTAAAAAGTTACTTTATTAATGGTGTTTTTTTTTTCCTTTTTTTTAATGTATGAGATGAAATAAATTATATTAAGAAGGTATTCAATTTTTTGAAAACTTATATATCTTAATATTTTGGATGAGAATAACACCACCCCTATTTCAATTGACAATGTTGACCAAAATAATAGACTGCGACAATACAATATTCCCTTAATGATTCTCCAAATTGTAATTTGCTCTAATGACCACTAATTACATAAGCAAACTTGTCGTATTTTAATATATCGTATTCAAAAATAAAAATAAAAAAGAACTTGATAATAGCAAGAAGACATCATTGGCATCCAATAATACATCATTACAGTGCTCATCTAGACTTCAGATGCTGATTAAAAAGGTACTTATCTTCTTTTTCTTTTTAATTTTATAAACAATATATATAGCTACATATCTCCAAGGTGTTCCCCACGACCTTTTGTTTTCAAACAAATTGATGTTTTTGTCATTTTTATCATATTAAAAACAATTTTTGTTTGCTGAATTTATTAAAAACAAGTTCACTTATCTTATTAGCTAGATCTTGATTTGTAATATCAAGGTTATCACAGCTGTTTAGTTGTAATTTATATTATAAGGAAACAAAATTTGTCTTCATACCAAAAAACTGTAATAGTTCGATGCCATATATTTCCAATATGGGACAAAACCTCTTTCTTGGCATGCATACTAATGGATCTTTCATTCAATAATTTCAAAACTTAGGCTATGTTTGATATTGTTTTCTATTTTTTGTTTTCAAAATTATGTTTTTAGAAATAAGAACAGAAAACAGTTTTTGTAGTTTTAAAAAAACAACAAGAGTTTGGTTAATGTTTTCAAAAAATAATTTTGTAGTTTTATTTAAAAAAAATCAAAAATAAAAAACTAATAAATATATTTATAAAGAGAAAAATATTTTAAAAGTTTATAATAAATAATGAGATAAAGTAATGTGAAATAAAAATTGATGAAAAATAAGAAGAGAGAAATTAATGAGAGAAATTTTGAGAAAGAAAAATTGAGAAGAGAGAAATTGATGACAAAGAAAATTGCGAGATTGAAAAAATGAGAAAAGGGAAAATTATGATATCAGAAGTGATTAGAGAGAAAATAATGAGATAATAAGTGATGAGAGAGAAAATAAGGAGCTAAAAAGTGATGTTAGAGAAAGTGGGGAGATATATTAATGAGAGATAAAATGATTTGAGATAATAATAATTAAAAAGGTTATGTGAGAAAAAAATTGACAAATTTTTTTTAGAACAACTAAAAACAATTTTATGTTGTTCTCAAAATTTTTGTTTTTATAAATTGTTTTCTGAAAACAATGCCAAACACCCTTACTTGTTTTCAGAAAACATTTTTTAGGTTTTAAAAATAAAAAATAATTTTTTAGTTAAAAAGTCGAACACCCTCTTAACTACTCATCTATAAATTTTAGAAAATTTATTATTATTATTTTCTAGAAATTTATTACACAGTTTTTTTTACTTTTAATTCAATGCTATGATAAAGTATATATAAAATGCTATAAATTATTAAGAAAGTATATAATATATTGGTAATAATAACATGTAGCTAAATAATAAACATTAGTTTATATTATCATATGTCATTCTAGTAATAATTTTTAGTTGACATTATGTAAGTATTATTTTGTTGAAACACCTAATAGATGAAATTCTTATTACAATACATAGCTAAATAGAAAAAGAAACAAAATTAGGAAAAATTACGATAACAGTGCAAAAAGAGGATAAAAAATACATTTTTTTTGGTAGAAAAGGTCTGTTTTATTCATATAAAATAAAAAGAAGAGCAATTAACTCTATTTTTAAGAGAATTTTACATAAAATGATAAACATGCTACTATATTAACTTTTTTACTGACACGCGACTTTTTTAACTTTTGAAATATTCAAAGTTTTGTTTTTTCAGTTTTACGAACTCCTAGGTACCGCTGCATCAATCTCTTTCTGCTCCGATTAGTGGATGTCGCCGCTGCCAAACGAAACATCATTTGTTCGATCCTGGAGTGGATCAAACAACTCCGTACCCGGGATCGAAACACAACTCGGGAGCTTTACCGGCTCGGTCAAATCTCGGTACTCACACGGCACCGTTCGGTCGAGGTCAGGCATGTAAGGAAACAAATCAAGTGCATGGCAGTGGAAGTGTAGAAGATGTAGGCGGTGATGTTGAACTCTCGTGCAATGTCAAAGGCGTCAATGCCGAATAGGTCAACAACGAGGTTGACGAGCTTGAAATGAGAGACCAAGGACTTGAAAATGTCACGAAGGCAGGGAGAGAGCGAGTGACGAAGGTGACAAACTTGGAGTCTCTAGGTCCATGTTGACAGGTGGAAGAAAGATGTGGTTGACAGAATGGGAAGGAAGGGACTAGAGTATCGACTTCTCGACCTAAGATGACGGAAAATCAGTAGGGATGAGGAATGTGATAGTGAAGTTGTGGTCAGAGACGAGTCGCCTAGAGAGATGAATTTGGGGTAGAGAGAGAAAATGAAAGGTTAAAGTGGTGGGTTGGTAATGGCGGAATGGAGAAGAAACATGAGTGTACAGCAGCAAATTAAGATGAATTTACCACTACTTTTATTTCCATGTGCATTTCTTGTAGATGTACAAAACCAAATGGAAAGTAGTAGAGTATAATAGATAGTTTCTATTATTCTATAATGCTACGAAGAATAATAATAATAATAATAATAAGAAAACTAGTAGAAACAAGATGACCTACCTTGTTATAATTCCAATAGCAAGTTTTCATATGTCTTATTCTAAAGGGAAGTCTTTATTGGGACTCACTTTTTTTTAGGGGCTCTATTGGGACCCACTTTTCACAAGTCAAAATCACATTTTTCTTCTGGTTCACATTTTATATTGATTATTTAATTTATTGAGTTAGGAAATTTAAGTTTTGTAAGTATACTTATAATTTTAGTTTATATTTAATATATGTTGGGTTGTTTTTGTGTTATTTTGTTTAGTTGTTTAGATTTATATATAGTTGTTTTCACATTGGTTATATTTATTTTTAGATGTTTTAAGTTTATATATAGTTGTTATGTTGTTGTGTTGATGTCTAATTGTTGTTTATTTATTTAAGATATATTTTGATTTTTTTTACACAAAAAAAATATGTTAGTATGCAATGGGTTGACTTCTAGTTGTTCTTCATTTGTTGTTTTTAAATGTGTGTAGTATGCAGTAAGTTCATGTTTAATTGTTGTCTTATTGTTGTTTTTTTACTGTTTAGATTTTATGTATAGTTGTTTTCATGTTAGTTTTTGGTTGTTTAAGTTTATTTATAGTTGATCTATTATTGTGTTGTTGTCTATTTGTTATTATTGGTTGTTTGCAGATATATTTTGATTCTATAAAAAATTGGGTTAATATTTAATTGTTGTCTTATTGTTGTTTTTTAGTTGTTTTATTGACACCGTTTTTTTATAAATATAAAACTTTACAAATGTATTTTTGAAAACTTAAAGTAGTATTTTTTAAGAAAAAAAATCAGAGATAGTAAAAAAATAAATAAAAAAGCATATTTTTGAAAAAATCTCATTTTTTAATACTATGTTTCTTGATATAGGCGTTGATCATGATTATGAAAGATTAGAATCATATAAATAGAATTTAATGTCAATACACAGGAATTTTTTTGGACCAGTGATTATATATGATTAATTTAAAATGCAGATAAACTTTAGTATCCGGTTTCTTTATATTATTATACTAAAAATCATTTTTTTTATCATCTATTCTTGGATATCTCTTCTCTTATAAAAACATATAAATATTAATATAGGATATCTAGTTATAAAACTACTTAACTAATTTAAAATTCTTTTTTCATTATTAAAGAGTATAACCATGAGATAAATAAACATATAAAAATGGTAGACTATGTAAAAAGCAATCTTACTTCCTTTTATTTAATCACTGACAAAAAAGAACAAATAGAATAAATCGCAAATAAATTTACAGGGTCAAATACTAAAAAATTTTACATGTTCGCGAAAAGTAGCATCATAAATATTAATTATTTGACTCAAAATACAGGACTGTGATGCTTATAATTATAAACAAGTGATTAAATATATATATATATATATGATATAGTAAATCTTCACTAGATTTTGTAATTATATATATATAAAAATTATATTCTAAAAATAATTACATTTCTTTCAGATTGTATATATGTATTGTTTTCTTATGATTAAGGAACACAAACAATTCATTAAAAAATAAAAGGTAGACTATATATATTGATATTTATGGCATGCGATAAATATAATGAAAGATAAAAGGTGTGTGTTTAGCCACTAGCAACAACTGTTCTTTTGTTTGTCATTATATTTAATTCAAGTTCTATATATTAATGGAATTTAACAAAAGCATATATGCACAATTAACGTGTAGCCACTACTAAAAAAAAAAATTTAGGGCTCGCAAAAAGTTTTTAGGACTCACGTAAAATGTGAGGTTTTTTAGGACTGCGAGCCCTAAAAGAATATTTTAGAGCTTGTTGACTTCAGTTTTCGTCAACTTATAATAAAAGAGTAATTAAACAAAATATACGAGAGGAAACAAGTAACATGGACACGATTTTTTATGTGGCTCAGCAGTTAAAATCTGCTTAGTCCACAAGTCTGTGTTATTAACTTCTTAGAATTCTCTGATAGCTTTCTGAAACCAACTGTACAAAGTTTTCCCAATATCAATTTCTTAGTCCCTAAAAATGAATTATCCCACTCTATTTATAGAGTGGTTTACCGAACCTCTTCCCACAGATTTCGGGAAGTCATTCTACAAATCAATTAAAATAATGCCATTAAATGCATTAGTTACTATGTACGCGGTAATATCCCATGATATTTGAGATTTAATAACAAATTACATACAATCCCTTAAACATAGGGATTTTACAACAACAACACGTCCACACACAGCTAATGAGCTTGGATGCTAGATTCTCACGCCTTCGAGACCGTTTGCCTATTGCGAGCTCATCATCTTGGTTCGCCTATGTTCCCAACAAGTGATGTTGATGAGACCATCCTCTTCGAGCTTACAATACTCGAGCTCGGATTGTCTTGTCTGAGGGCAGGAAATAAATCAAGAAATTTATACAAGTGTTGAACCATTGCCATTGCGAGTTGCGAGCCTAACTTATAACCTCGGAACACCTCCGAGACCACACAGTTACCGAGCTCACCAATCCGACGTTGTCACTTACTGCTTAGCGAGACTGTCTCTGATTTGCTAATCACATGACGACTGTGCTGGTCTCGAGCCTACACCTTACGAGCCTGAGCTTCGAGATCAAACTTCCCATTCTCGAAATCTGGGTGTAACATTCTGTCCCCTCAAAAATATCAGCTCGAATCCCATGAGAAGGAAACTTTTGAACTGCCTCTTTCAAAAACTGAGCCACTTAATACACTTGAGTGTGGACACGCGTCAATCACGGGTTGCTCAATCAGAGTACTCGAGTACTTTTTCACTATACCCACGTCTATTCGCCTACCAACTTTTTGCCGTCATTGCCACGTTTGCACCCGACCGTTCTATCAGATACAAAGTCAAGCCATTGGTCCAGATTCGACCCTTGACATTCACTAGGGTCTATAAATATGCCCATTTCATCTTCCTCGTTTTACTTTTACCTCTTCACGTTTTAAGTTTCAAAGAGAAAAAACCAAAAACTAAATAACTTGTTTCATCTTTGCATGTTTTCCAAACCGAAGAGACAAAACACCCTTGGCTTTTTCGACTCCGTGAGAGCTTCCTTGACACCACTCCTTCAGTCGTCGATCTCACTGTACCCTCAGAAGTTTGTGTGTAAGTTCCCGTTCTTCACCCTTGCTCTATTATTCACGTGTTTTTCAGCTGTATGAATGTATTCACTAGTTTCTTTTTCTAGCTTTTACAAAGTTGTTCATCTGATATTACCCAAAATTTTGGTTCAAAATCATAGATTTAAAACTCAGATTTAGTGCAAAAAATGTAAAAATAGGGTGTTTCAGATTACGGGAAGTATATCGTGTAAGCCAAGAAATGGGATCCTGAATTAGGGTTTTTAATTGCACAAATCCCAAAATTATTACCTTTTTGGGCAACCGTCAACTTTTCCCCTAAAAATCCGGGATTCTCCAAATGAACCCACACTTTCCTACTCGCACGTCAAATACACGCTTGAAGCCCGAAATGTACAATAGTTCGGGGTTCTTCCTCGAATTCGACCTGTCCTTTCGAGACCTCGGTCTCAATCGAGCTTACTCTGTGATCTTGAGCCTTCGAGCTCGAAGCACAAAAACTATACTCTGATTTCTTGTGTGCCTGGCCCTCACCCTTTTCTTTCTTGTTAGATGTCACAAAATTCTGATAATCGGTGGGGGTCAGTGCTCACAATCTCTTATTCTCCATCAACTCCCAGTCCAGAATCTCCCTTCACTCTGAACCAGCGGCTGATACACGAGCACCGCACGAGGTGTGAACAAGAGGATATATGAGCCCATTTCCAACGTCAGATTGACGAGGTCGAGGAAAGAAAAAGGAAGAAACTTCAGGTCGCGATTTATCCAGATCCAGACCCCGAGCTCAGACCTATCCCTCTCAATCCCAAACTCAAAGTCACCATTGCTTATGAGCCTGGTGCACTTTCCTTTTCTCTGATGGAGGACTTTTCAAACCGCCCTTCTACCTCGCAAGTTGCTGCCATTCCTACCTCCAGAGAGTAATTCTTCGAGGCCAAGCATTATTGGAGCTTGATCACTTCGATAGGCCAAGTTTCTGACATCCTAGCTTGCCACTACTTGAGACTATCCGGCACACTGATGTGTAGAGCTGTAACTCCAAACGAGTGGAGCTGCTACACCCTGGGTGATGGCCGACCCGATAATAAGATTAAGCTCGCGGCCTGGAGTTGCGAGCATATGAAGGAAGGGGCTCCTCTTCCCCTGAAATCATTTTTTAAGGATTTTCTGGACTTTTTCGGGCTCGTGCCCTTCCAACTTCAAACCAATTCATATAGGGTTTTGTCTGCCCTAAGGTCTCTATACCACGAGCTAAAGTGGGAAGGACCCTCAACAAAAGAGATTCTCTATCTCTTTTGTTTGAAAAGCAACCCCTCCCGAGCGTGGGGAGGAGATGGCTTCTACTATCTATCGAGCTACCCAAAGAAGAAGAAGATCTTCGAGGACATGCCGAACCATCCTCCAAACTTCAAGTTGGTCTTCTTCTTGCCTTTCTCCCTCAAAATTCTATTCGTTCCAATGAATTTGTAAGTACACATACTTATTTATTTCTTGCTCGATTAATGATTAGGCTCAAACTAGTGACACATATCCATTTCTTCAGCCAATTATCACCGTCCCACACCCTCGGACTCAATGGTGGAGCATAAGAAAGCTTTGCTCTAGCTGCCGTATAGTAGGCTCTCCCTGTCTTATCCTCTCCATGAAGATAAACTTCAAGCCTGCGGTCTCCTCGAGTAGGATCAGTCGACAAACGATGCACTTACCGTAGGTACCTTGAGTGGGAGCATGTGCCTCTTCCCACTGAGAAGCTTCCTCCAAGGCATAGTTCAACAAGCTCACGTGCCTGCTCCCTAGTGGCTTGCCGTCATGAACGCCCATGCTCGTGAAATGAAGCAAAATATGAGGCTTCGAGCTCGAGCGGTGGAGGTAAACGTTAGGAAAAATTAGATTGCCTCAATGGAAATAGGTAAGAATATTACAACTCTAGGAAATATATTACAAATAAATATTGATTGATTAAATAAAGTTACTACTCTATAAATGAAAATTACAAATAAACAAAGAAAAGGAAGAAGATGAAGAAGAAGAAGAAGAGAATAGTGAGAATACAACTCTAAGCAAAAGATTACAAGTAAAGCAAAGGTGTTTGAAACAAAATAGAAGATTACAACTCTTAAACAAAATATAAAAGTAAATAGAACAAGAGAATAAAAAGAAAAGCAATAGAATAAAATGAAGAACAGAAACACAAGTAAACTCTCACTTACACAACCTAAGTGAAGAGGGTTGGGGATCACCAACTTGAACAAGGTTAAAAACCTTTGTCCAAAAGCTTATTTCCCCCTAACTCAAGGACTAAGGGATCTCTCTCAGATTTTGGAAATGCTTTCTGGAATTATCAAGCCTCAAGGTGTTTCTAGCCAAGTGCTCTAATGGATAGAAATGTTTTGTCTTTCAAGTGAGCTATAAGCTCCTATTTATAGAGTTTGGAGACACCCTTTACATTTCAAATTCCATCAACCCCCATGGTTGTTACCAATGTTTAATTGGATTAATATGGAATTAAAAATGAGATTTGGGAGTTATTTGGGTTTTTTTAGCCGTTCAACAAAGATTGAAAAAACTGAAAAAATAGTCAGTTTTGGCCTGTGGTCGCAGCTAGAGACATTAGTGGCCGCGACCATTGACCATTTTTAGCACTTAAAAATGTGCTATTTTTCCAAACGGTTCCAAACCCTCCCAAATGATTTTGTAACTCCCAAAACACATTATTGGGGTTAAAATCATATCTCTAATAGCCATTTCACATATAGCTTTATGAAATTCATTTCAATATTGTGTAACACCAAATTTACACAATAAAGGGTAATATTTGGAAGTTACTAATTCGTAACACCAAATATGTTACATTATTTGGATATATCTCATATATCTAAATATTGTAACTCTCTATTATATGTTACAATATGTGACACTCTTTGTCACATTTATTTAATCTAAAACATTATATTATAATATAATATAATATTACATTATATTATATTATAAAATAATATAACATTCCCCCACTAGATTAAATAGTTATCTATTGTAACACTTATTTAATCAATCATTATATTTTAAAATATAACATATCCCCCACTTGATTAAATAAGAACTCTCTCTTATAGGAGTCATTGCATTAGTGCATAAAGCAAAGTGTTTTTCAACTTGAACTTTACTATAGTGTAATTATCACAAAATTTGTCAAAAATTTGGTTGCCCTAGGCATTGAACCATCTTTTCATTATAACACACACACCTTTACGATGTTCACTTGAGACCTCTATGTCTTGCTTTGCGCCGTTAATGGCCATGTGAATTTTCCATTCATGGAAGTTCTTGAGAATACTCCCAATTCTCATGAGAGGCGGCACCACCCCTGGGTCCATATAGGTAGAATTCTTACAATATTACTTTACCAAAAATACTTGTCTTCACAAGACTGAATTCTATTAAAAACCTTTCGATTTTAATCCTTAACTTGGTAACACACAAGTACTCAATTTCTCAGATGGGATTTGTTTTGAGTACAACTAATATTCACTTGATTGACTTGTTGTTACCTATTGAACCTAACACTAGTTGAATAACTAGTGTTAAGATAGGTTACCATCAATCGTGAATTTCTTTAGGGAGTTTAAGTCCCATACCTTGAGATGATGCAGCCACACTACACCAAATACCCATTTCCATAACACATGAATATAATACTAATAAAAAAGTGTTATGCTAAAGTGGGCACTTTATGAAAAAAGGGCGGTAATAATAAAACCATCCTGCCACTTAGCTTTTTTTTTTTCATTTCTTTTGGGGCCAATTCCTTCTCCTTTTTCCTCATCATTCTCTCTCCTCTCTCTCGGATCTCTTTCTCCCACCAGACCTCTCTCCTTCACTCTTTCTCTCTCACCTTTGTCTTTGTGGAGACCGACTGCTACCTTCCCCTACACGCGCTAGCTAGGGATATTCAGAGCCCGTCGAAGCTTCGACCACGTGGGCCCAAACCCTCACACGACACCAGAGGCGAACGACGTCACCGGAGGCCAGCTCTTCTCCTCTTCCCTTTTTGTGGCCAAGCCATTGTGCTTTGTTGTGTATAGGTATGGCAAAGAAGTATGTGACGCGGTTGTGGCGAAATGTCTCACCGGTAGGCCTAAGACGGTGGAGAAGGCCCAGGGCATCTTTATGCTTTGGATTGAATTGGAGGCTGTAGAGCCTTTCTTGGTATGCCGTTTCTTATATTTTCTGTCTTTTCTTTTTCATTCATACAATAATGCTGGTGTATTGTATGGTTGAATATGTTTTTTTTTTAACTTATATTGTGCTCTCTGAAACTTCATCTTTTTTCTGCTATGATTTTCTGGGATATTTAGTATGGTGTGTTTGTTGCAGGATGCAATGGAGAAGGCGATAAAAGCCAAAGTTGCTAAAGTTGTTGTACCCGCAATTGATGTCATGTTTCAAGCCTTAAGGTTTGTATTGAGTTTAATTTTGTGGGAAATGTTTCTTGTACTTCTTTATCTAATTTGGATGTTTGGTTTGATAGTGAGTTTGGAGCAAAAGTTGTGCCTCCAAAGAGGATATTAAAGATGTTGCCTGAGCTATTTGACCATCAAGATCAAAATGTTCGTGCATCTTCTAAAGGACTTACTCTTGAGCATTGTCGATGGATTGGAAAGGACCTTGTAAAATCAATATTATTTGAGAAAATGAGGGATACGATGGTATGATAACTTCTTACATGTACGACTTTGCGTATGGAATTTTTTGTTGCTCCCTAATCCTTGGAAGTAATGACTTATTTATTATTTTTTATTTTTTGAAGAAAAAAGAATTGGAAGCCGAGCTAGTGAATGTAACAGGGGCAGCTAGGCCATGTCGCAAAATAAGGTGAAAATTCATTTTTTCATTAGCTGTTTGATCTGCTTGTTGTTTTAATTTTTCTTAACCTAGTTGGTATTGATGTCTTCAGGTCTGAGCAAGACAAGGAGCTAGAAAAGGAGATTGTATATGAAGTTGTGGGTGCTGGCCCATTTGAGGAATCTACATCTGATGGTGTGTAATACACATAGTCTATTAGATTATTCTTTTTCTTGGTTGATATTAAATGACGACAAGTAGGTGTTCTATCAGCGGGTAACAAGTGATTACCATTGTAGGAGTTTGACACTTTAGTGTTATATTTTATTAGTTTTTTTACTGCAGAGATGTTGGTTATTTAGCTCTCCTATTTATGCATAGTTTAACATATTTTAATTGTCAGTTCCTCAGGAAATAGATGAGTATGAGCTCATTGATCCTGTTGATATATTGGCTCCTTTGGAGAAGTCTGGATTTTGGGATGGAGTGGTCAGTCTTCTTTCTTCTCTCCGTCAAACTAGTTCAGTTTTTTTTTTTTTTTGTAGTGATTTAATTTAGGAATATTTGGTTTTGATGTTCCTGTACTGCTATTAACATCTTGTGCCTTATGTCACAAAAAGCAACCAAGTGGTCAGAATGGAAAGAGTCTGTTGCAGAGCTAACCAAGCTTGCTTCAACAAAAAGAATAGAACCCGGTGATTTCTCAGAAATCTGTCGGACACTAAAAAAGGTACATTGTCTTTTTATGTTTGGGTATTTCGTTTGCATTGTTTATACCTCTATCTATTGCCAAGGATCTTTTTAATATTGCATAGTTAAGTGTTCAATCTGCTCCATTAAGTTTTAACTTCATGCTTTATATTCTTACTTCTGTTATAAGTTTATACTTGCTTTTTGAGTTGATGAATAAAAATCATTTAATTATTTTTTTGCACAGCTCATAACAGATGTTAATATCGCTGTAGCAGTCGAGGCAATTCAAGCTATTGGCAATCTTGCTCGGGGTTGAAGAACTAATTTCTCTGCAAGTTCACGCTTCCTATTGCCAGTTTTGCTGGTATGTTCATTTTTTGCTAGCTAAAAAAATAATATTATATCAACTTAGAATGCAAATAGATTGTTTGAATGTAACCAAGCTGTTCAAGTGTTCATTTACTTTTTGCCAGTTACTTACAACTGAGCATGGTGGTATTTTTTTTTTTTGGATTTTGACTTGTACATTCATTTTTCTTATTAATAAAAGTGCACTTAGTCATACGAGTAGATTCTTTTTTAGAAGTTCAAATGATGTTGATCGTAGCTTTGATTTGTATATAAAGTGATTTTTTTATTCAATTTTACTTTTAATATATATTTTGATCTGGTTTATCTCAGATTTTTCTTAGAAATAATTTAATAAAGATTAAAGAAGGGATATTGTTTTATTTCATTTATCCAACTCCTTTGATTTATCTCTCTCTCTCTTATTTTTTTTATAAAGGAAAAATTGAAAGAGAAAAAATCTGCCTCTACTGAGGCACTAAATCAAAGTCTTCAGGCAATGCATACAGCTGGGTGCTTAAGTCTAGCTGACATTGTGGAAGGCAAGTATATCTTTATCCTACGCTGTAGTTCTTTAATTCAGAATATAGTATTGTCATAGGATTCCTTACTATGTTTTTGGTTTAAGATTTTTTTTTATTAGAGATTAGATGACATAAATTCTTTACATTTGAGTGTTTGTAATCGCTTTGATAGGTGGTAATTTTGATTTTACCCAAACTGTAATGGATGTTGTCTATTGCAGATATTAAGACAGTCGTAAAAAATAAAGTTCCTCTTGTACGGTCATCAACTCTTAACTGGGTAACATTCTGTATTGAAACAAGTAACAAGGCTATTATTTTAAAGGTGCACAAGGACTATGTGCCTATCCTTATGGAGGTAAGTGCATTTATGTTTGTAGTTGTAATATATTTCATATTTTTGAACAATCAGTTGAGTAAAATGTGGTAAACATTGCTTATTCCCATTTATTTTAGAAGACAGCTTCAGTACTGGTTTTGATGAGTTTAGAGCACTAATTCATGGTTTGGTGCTCTTACTTTCTAATTTGTTATCTAGAAGACAAAGGGAAATAAAAAAATAATGGTGCAACCTATTTTTGACCATGGATTATCCTGTTCATGGTGTTTCATGGACTCTCTTATCTATATTATCGTTTCTTACTTTTTCACAGTGCCTCAATGATAGGACTACAGATGTGAGGGATGCAGCCTTTTCAGCTTTGGCAGCGATAGCTAAGGTATCGTTTTATTTATTTATCAATTTTGTGCTTTTGCTGCTTAATTCTGAATTTTGATTATTGATGGTATGGATTTATTTCTTCTTTGCCCATTTTATTTAGTTGGTTGGTATGAGACCCTTGGAGCGGTCACTTGAGAAACTTGATGATGTTAGAAGAAAGAAGCTTTCTGAAATGATTTCAGGTTCTGAAGGTGGCACATCCACCAATACAAGCTCAGGTTTGTAATAACTTTATAGCATCAGTTCTTATATCACTAATTTGTTCAACATTCTTGTGAGATTTAGAACCTTGTGTGCATACTTATTGTTGTGTGAGCAGCAGTCCAAGCTTATGGTGCAACCGCATCCTCTCATGAGGTGAGTTATTTCTTATATAATGGATTTATGGAAGTTAAAGAACAATGCTATGTTGAGAGGTTTCATGTAATGTTGCTATGTTACACGCTTTTAGTTAATATTCTTCTAGATTACAAAGTTATTTGGTCAATAAACATGATTTTGCCACCTACTGGCGTGTATTTTTTTGTTTGTTAAGAATGATCCTTGAGACCTCCAACGAGAAAGGATAATTATGTACGTCTTTAATGTATACAAGCATCAGATGCTTCATTTGTTAAAAAGTCAGCAGCAAGCATGCTTAGTGGGAAGAGGCCTGTTGAAGCAGCTGTGAGTTCTTGACACAGTTAATTATTTTTGTTCATAGGTTGTTGAAGTTATTTTGATCTTGATATCTTGTGATTGATGATATTTTCTATCAGCCTACCAACAAAAAAGGGGCTTCTGCTAAAGGGGGTGTGAGTAAGAAGAGTGATGCACCTGCACAGACAAAATCCTCTAAATCTGCTGAAACACCCGAAGATGTTGAGGTAGAGTGGTACACACTTATTGATATGTGAGTTGTCTAATTTTTACTTCAAATTCAACATCTTTTTGTCTCACTGTTTTTCTGAATATTTGCAGCCATCTGAAATGGGTCTTGAAGAGATTGAAAGCAAATTGGGTTCTCTTGTACAAGCAGATACTATTTCCCAATTGAAGAGTGCTGTGTGGAAGGAATGGCTTAAAGGTTTGTTATAATGATACTGATTTGTTTAATAAAAAATTAGGTGATTTTTTATTTATTTAATTGTGATTGTTTCCTATTGGTTATGCAATCACACTAGGCATGGCTTCTACCTTTAATGTCTATCCATTTCACTATATATTATTTATATTTTGAAAAGAAACTATACTTGAATTTTTGACGAAATAATACAAGGGGAGTGTGATATTAGTGTGCATACAATAACATTACAAATGTAAAATAAAACTCCACTACCATACCAAGTCTTAAAACGAAATATCATTGAACTCTTATGCATCATATAACTGAATGGTGATGCAAAATATCTATAAACCTTCCTCAACATCTGCAAAGATTCTTCTGCCATGTTCCAGCCATATAGCTCAGTAGATAGCCATTGTTACAAAAATATACATCTTTAACCTCTTGTCACCTGGAACAACATATCCCAAGAGATCGGAGCAATGTTGTGGCTTAGCTCACTGCTATTTTAAACTCTCTTTATAACTTAGACCACAGCAATATAGAAAAATTATAATGCAGAAACAAGTGATCTACTAACTCTGGCCTTTTTGCATAAAACACATCATTTAGGACACAAAACTTAGTTGGCCTCCTTTTCGTAGCACCTCATGTACACCGAGACACCATGAAAGCAGTAACTATACAAAAATATTACTTTTGATGGTACTGAGCTTTTCCAGATACTTTACATTAAAGAATTGGTAGAACAGTGTAATATATTTCTTAGATAAAAGCCTTATGGGAGTGGAATTGATATATCTTTTTGGATTCTTTAGTTTCTATTTACTTAAAATGACTTTTTTTTGCAGCAATATCTTCATTTAAACAACAAGTGGAAGGTTTATCAGACCTAGACAACTAGGTTGAGTTATTGATTCATTTACTGTGTGCTGTCCCTAGCTGGAGTGAGAAAAATGTCAAGGTATTTAAAGGTTTCATTGCTGCAGATATCTATCTTTTTTACCTTTGTGGATATTTTTGGCTGTGAAGATAGTTATTTAAGGCATGGAGTTTGAATAATGCAGGTTCAGTAGCAGGTTATTGAAGTTGTTACTTTCATAGCCTCTTCGTCAACCAAATTTCCTAAGAAGTGTGTAGTGCTTATCCTTCTGGGTAAGTGTTCCTTGGTTTTGGTTGATCATAAGTTTGGAGCTGGGATTTGTTTGCTTAAAACTATGTGATCTCTTTTGCACGGGTATTTGGCTTCTTAGTTGTTTGGTGGTTGATTAGATAGTTCCTTATTTTTGCTTGTCATTATTCCTGAATTGACAGGTATAAGTGAGCGTGTCGCTGACATTAAGACTCGTGCTCATGCCATGAAGTGCCTTACTACTTTTTGTGAAGCCGTAGGTCCTGGATTTATTTTTGAAAGAGTAAGTCTTACATTTAAATCATTTCTGTAGAGAAGTTTGTTTGCACTTCTCTTGTGAACTTTTGAAGCAGGGATGAAACATATTAGGTTCTAAATTGATTGGAACTTGTATTTCTTTTCTTTGATTGTTTTTTTCATTTTTTATAATCCACTAAAAGTCAAGGAATTTTGTGGTTAATATTGTTAATGATCTGATATAGCTATGAGATCTGAGGGCTCTCTAATAATACATTTGTTACATTTAATGGGTTGTTCTTGTTACTTCTATAATGAATTTGTGTTTCCTCAGTGGTTGTTCACATCCATTACAGATCCTTAGATCATGTATAACTTGACTTTGCTGATTTGTGATGACATTTTTACCGTGTCAACATCTTCACTGAGATGGTTCCTGGTCGCAATCCTTATGCTCTCTTCCTCACTCCTATACTCTTGAAAAATCATATGTAATGTCGAACTAAACTTAATCCATGATTAGTAACTAATGATGTCTACAATATAACTTATGTACTGATTTTTTATTTGTAAGTTGTAAAGTTGATCTTACAGTATTTTCCTTTTTAAAAATTCATTACTTGAATCAGGAGAATTGTAAAATCTTATTTCATGTGAATTGTTTTGAACAAGTGAACGAGTTGAATTGTTGAACTAAATTCAATCTGTGTATAGCTTAGTAAAATGTATTTGTCTATGTTCTTGTTTTAATGTTGAGGATTGTAGTTTCATTAGCCCAATAATGAAAATAGTAGTAGTTTCAATTAGGTCCATGATTTTTCATCATAACCGTTTCCATCTTTAGATGGTAACAAGATGATCTTTTTTCTGGCAGTAACTTGGTTGGCAACAACTTTACAATGAATGGCTCAAACAACAGGTAGTTTTCCTCAGTATTTTAGAATAGCTTCCTTCATTTTTGCTCTTATTTGTACTGCACTTAATAAATATGTTTCAAGTGTCTTATTTTTTCTCTTATTTGTATGTTAAGTTACTATCTTATTTTTGGAAGACTTATCCCCCTTTTTTTTTCTCTGTCTCTTTTCCTTTTGCTCAGTCTTTATAAGGCTCCATGCAATGGTTTGAAGGAAATCTTGTGTTGAAGCTATTGTCTCCTAATAAAAGTTGCAATTCGTTCTATTGTTCTTTATGTTTTATTCTATTATAAATATTTTATTATGGGTGACTTGCTAATGTTGTTAAATGTGTCATCTTACAAGTTAGATTTTTTTCTTGTTCTTTTGCATAATACATATGGTTAAATGATAGGCTCTATGGAGCATATTAGGCTCTATAGTTATCTGTGCTATTTTTTAGTTTTTTCTACTGTTATTTAAATCTATTAGATAATTTGTGCCAAATTCTGGATTGGCTTGTTTTGCTTGCTGAAACTAGTTTAATATATTTGCTATATCTTTATATGCTTGCTATCGTAATTTTTATGTTGCTGACTATTATTTTAATATGCTTGTTGTCTATATATGTATATAAGAAACTAGTTTTATGGCTCTTTTGCTGATTTAAACTTTGTTTATTGTTTTATTGCGATAAGCTTTGGAGAGATAATAGATAATGTGTGAAACTTGATGTATTGCTTGTACTCTTTTGAATCTTTTCTTGGTCTATATATTTCCTCTAGTTTTCTTTGTTATTCTTTGGATTTAGCCGATATAAATGGTGAATCCTTGTGTTGTCCTTATTGACACTTTGCAAACAATAGCTTAAAAGTTGCTTTTTCTCTTTTGGATAATTATCTATCAACACTGGTAGATAATTTTGGGTTATGATGAATCTACACTACATATATATAATATGGCCAAATGTGTTAAGTACTTCTACATATCTAAGCTTATGCTTTCTACATATACTCATGTGAAGTGATCTCGTGTTTGTCATTTATTCTTTTAAATTTCTGTTGAGAGTTTAGCTGTGGAATAAAAGAGACATTGGTAACTATGCTCTCTCTGATATATTTTACTTGCACTAATTTTATTCCAATGGGTAACTAGTTCATATACTGTAAACTTTAGGATAGAAAAGTTCAAAAATTTCTTTACTCTGTCATTATTTTGTGCTTGACTAGTACTAGAGAAGGTGAGACTTTTAACTATCCAGAAGCTGTAATAATAACTATTTTCCTTTCTCATTAAACAAACTGAAAAAGTTTGAATAAAACAAAAAAACATTTATACTCTACTGTCACAAAAATGTACAAGACTATTTCTGGATGATCAAACAGAATTAACTTAGATAATCTTTAAGTAAATGGCTAACTCATTAGAAGAGCAAACATTTCTCTCTACTAGCTGGACATGATACCTATGGGAACCAAGATATAGAAACATTTTAAAGTTAGATACTTATAGTCTAAAGAAGAAGAAACTAAATAAAGCATTACTATTCATGCACAGAGTCATTTGTTACAGCTATACTTGAAAGATATCTTTGTGATATTATAGCTATACTTATACTAGACAAAGTAGATTCATATTGTTTTATGCATAATTTTATGAAATATATGAATATTGCATTTGGTCTGGGATTTCTTTTTTTTATGTTGTTATATGAATATGCCTGTTGTTATAGCCAACCATGGGTAATGTTTCATGAGCAATTTTTTCTTCAAATAATTCCTGTGTCATGTTGTTTATGGTATATCTTAGTTTCTTGTTAATTATTTAATTATTTAGGTTTCTTCCTCCAGTAATGGATGTGAGATTCTATCTAGTCTAGTATTGGTTATCTGAAAATCTCATCTTCTCAAGCTTCAGATTTTTTTTAATTCATTTTGGTATCTTAGTAGTGATCGCTGCAAGCATAACAGTTGTTATAGGTCCTTTCTTTCATTCTCTCTCTCTCTGAACATTTCTAAATGCTGATGTTTGTCTAAGTTGCTCTTATAGATATATTTGTTATCTTGATACATTTCATAAGCCTTGTTTTAAGTTGCATGTTTTGTTGCTTCAGTCATTGTTTTGTATGGTAGTATATCTTGCTATACCGTGTTGTTTTGTCAAGTTTTGGAGTTATTACAAAGTTAATTTAAAATTTATATGCTTACAGGTAGAAACTAGCTTAAGTCTTATGTTCTTAATAATAAAAGGACTTTTTTTTTACAATGTGCAGGTATATTGAGATGATTTCTTTGGAGCAATTCTTGACAACATTTGTAGTTGAGGCCTTTAGAATGGAAGAATGTATTTCACTAATTTTTGTATACATTTCTTGTTTTGTATTTAGTGATAAAGGAATCTGAATTGGGCATAAATTATGTTGTAATATGATTTCTTAAGCTTAGACTAGTACACTAAATATTGTAATACATTTGAGTAATTAATAAAAATCTATTTATGTTACTTTATTTGGCTTCAACTTTCATATTTGTTTTCCTAGTTTTGTGTAAGTAAAAAAAGATTATGTTTCTCTAATCTAATATAACACATGTGTTATACTAAAGTGTAGTATAACACAAATAATGTGTTATACTAAAGTATAGTATAACACAAAAAAAGTGTTATACTAAAGTGTAGTATAACACAAAAAAAAGTGTTATACTAAAGTGTAGTATAACACAAAAAAAAGTGTTATACTAAAGTGTAGTATAACACAAAAAAAGTGTTATATAATCGACTATAAATAACATAATTCAACACTTATCTATATATTAAAATAACACAGAAATTGTGTTATCGTTGGCAGTACAATAACACATCTGTATAACACTGATAAAGTGTTATGTAAAGTACCCTGACCTACGATAACATAGTCGGTCTTAGCACATCAGAAAGTGTTATCGCATGTTTTAATAACACAGTTTCGGTGTTATTAAAAGCATTTTTTCTTGTAGTGCCACTAAATCCCTCGTTAGAGGCTTAGTGAAAGGATCCGCCAGATTTTCACTTGTTCTCACATAGAATATTGAGATGACTCCTCTTTGAATCAATTTTCTGACATATCCATGTCTTAGAATAATATGTCTAGACTTCCCATTATACACTCCACTGTATGCTCTAGCCAATGTCACTTGGCTATCACAATGTATCGATACAGTAGATACATTCTCTTTGATTAGGGGAATCTCTATCAATAGATCCTTTAACCATTCGGCCTCTTTGCCGTTAGTAGCTTGAGCTATAAACTCTGCTTCCAAAGCAGAATGAGATATATAGGTTTGTTTCTTGGAACCCCAAGAAATTGCACCTCCACCAAGTATAAATACCCAACTAGTTGTGGAGAAGTTGTCCCCAAGATTGGATATCCAACTTGCACTTATATATCCTTCTAAAATTGAAGGAAATTTGGAGTAGTGAAGGCTTAGTCCTTTGGTTTTCTTGAGATAACCTAGGACTCTTCCAATTGCCTTCCAGTGATCCACACTTGGATTACTTATAAACCTACTAAGTTTACTTACCGCAAATGCTATATCAAGTCTAGTACATTGGGCAGCGTACATTAGACTCCCTATAGCACTAGCATACTCCAATTGAGCCACCGCTCTTGCTTCATTCTTCTCTAGTTTTATGCTATGATCGAATGGAGTATTGGCATCTTTAACCTTGAGATGGTTAAATTTTTTCAATACTTTCTCAACATAGTGGGCTTGCCCTAACATAAAACCCCCGCTATGTTTCTTTACTTTGATACCAAGTATGGTGTCAACTTCTCCAAGATCTTTCATCTTGAAGGTTGATGATAGAAACCTCTTCGTTTCTTCTATCCCTTTCATGCTATTACTTAGAATAAGCATGTCATCCACATATAAGCAAATAATGATCACATGTCCCTTACAAGTTTTGGAATACAAACACTTGTCTCCATTGTTATGTCTAAACCCATTAGACATGATGGCTTGATCAAATTTATCATTCCATTGCTTAGGATCTTGTTTCAATCCATATAAAGATTTTACAAGTCTACATACTTTATGTTTATATTTTGGAAGGACAAACCCTTCGGGTTGTTCCATATAGACCTCCTCATTGAGGTAACCATTAAGGAATGTCGTTTTGACATCCATTTGATGAACATACAAGCTGTGTATAGAAGCTAAAGTGAACAAAATTCTTATAGAAGTTGTTCTTGCAACAAGTGCATAGGTATCAAAATAATCGATACCCTCTTTTTGCCTAAACCCTTTAGCTACTAATCTAGCTTTAAAGGTTTCGATAGTGCCGTCAGTGTGGTATTTTCTCCTAAATACCCACTTACACCCAATTGTCTTTGCCCCCGGTGGGTACCAATTCCCAAGTGTTATTGGAAAGAATGGAATCCATCTCATCATTGATGGCTTCTTTCCAAAATGTACTATCTCTCGATTGCATAGCTTCTCTATAAGTCTTACGGTCACCCTCAACGAGAAGTACAATAGGAATTTTCCTATAAACTTCCTCTCTATTTCCCTCTACCATGTAGAATGAAATTCGTTGAGAATCTATCTCATCCACTACTAGACTTTTATGATTTTTAAGCCTTTGACTTCTTCTAGGTTCAAAGGGTTGCTTTACATCCTTTTGAGAATTATCCTCTTGAGAATCAACTTTGGATGTAGAAGCTTGAGAATTTTTCTCATATAACAAATTCTCCTTTAGAGATGTTGAAGCTTGAGAATTGTTGTCACATAACATATTCTCAAAAAATTCAACTTCTCTAGATTCAATCATAATATTAGACTCTATGTCTAATAGCCTATAAGCTTTACTATTGTTGGCATAACCAACAAAAGCACACTTTATGGGTCTTGAACCTAACTTTGTTCTATTAGGTTCGTTTTTCTTGCAATATGCAAGACACCCCCACACTTTGAAGAACCCTATGTTGGGTTTTCTTCCTTTCCATAACTCATATGGAGATATCTCATTTTTCTTCATCGGTATTCGATTAAGAATGTGACAAGCGGTTAGAAGCACTTCACCCCATAAGTTGAAGTTCAACTTAGAAAACACCAACATAGAATTTATCATCACTAGATAAGTCCTATTTGTCCTTTCGGCAACACCATTGTGTTGTGGTGTATAAGGTGCAGTGCACTCATGAATTATACCATTTTCTTCACAAAATGTATTGAATTCATTAGAGAAGTACTCTCCTCCTCTATCACTTCTTAGCACCTTAATCTTTTTATTTAGTTGATTTTCAACTTCTAATTTATACAATTTAAAAGCATCAAAAGTTTCATCTTTATGCTTTAAAAGAAACACATAGGTATACCTACTAAAATCATCTATAAAAGTAAGAAAATACATTTTACCACCTCTAGTTAAAACACTATTTAATTCACAAATATCACTATGGATTAAATCTAGTAAATTAGATGATCTTTCTACACTAGGGAATGGTTTCTTAATCATTTTTGCCTTAACACGTGTTTCACATTTACCATAGTTTTTAATATTGCATGCAATCATACCAAATTTAACTACTCTTTTCATGGTAGAAAAACCTATATGCGATAGTCTATGATGCCACAAAAATAAATAATCATACTCAACAATATAGGCGGAATTAGCATTTATATTGATAACGTTGAAAGTTACATCATTGGTGCACAATTTAACCATACCCTCACAAGAGTACCCCTTTCCCAAAAATACATTTGATTTGGTAAGTATAAGTTTACCGGACTCAAAAATGGCTTTAATGCCGGGCTTGCCAAGAAAATCACCACATACCAAGTTTCTACTCATTTCGGGAACATAAAGTACATTCACTAATGTAACTTTCTTGCCAGAGGTGAAAAATACTTCAATGGTACCTTTGCCAAGTACCTTGGATTTTCCCTCATTGCCCATTTGAATCTCATGGTTGCCCTTTGACTCTTCAAAGGTCTTGAACAATGATTTGTCATAGGTGACATGGACGGTTGCACATGTATCATACCACCGCAAGTTTATCTCTACATATCGATTCCTCTTCGATTCGAATATGCTTTTGGATTTCCTCCAAAGAATAATCCTCATTTTTATGAAGGATTCTTTTCCTAAAGCTCTTCCAAGTTGGTGGTAATTTAGCCACTATAGCACCAACTTGAAAGGCCTTGGGAAGCTCAATCTTTAAAACTTTCAGTTTGTTAACAATTATTTGCAATTCATGAATTTGAGGAAGAATCGGTTTATCACCAAAACATTTGAAATCGAAATATTGAGATATCAAAAACTTTTTGGTACCTTCCTCTTCCGCCTTGAACTTTTTCTCAAGTACATCCCATATCTCCTTGGTCGATTTGGTCTCAGTGTAGAGGTCATAGAGCATATCGGGAAGAGCGTTGAGGATATGACCCCTACAAAGAAGATTGTACTCCTCCCTCTTCCTTCTTTTCTCCACCTCCTCGGGAGTGTCCTTGTCGGATGGCATTGGGAGAGGTTCTAGAGTGGATTCTAGAATGTAGGAGATTTTGAGAGTGGTCAAAAGGAATCTCACCTTGTCTTGCCACCTAGTGAAATTGGATCCATCAAACCTATCTAACCTCACTAGGTCTTGATTCATTACCTTGATGGTCTTACCTTCCATTAAAACAAACAAGAAATAAGCTTTTGAATGTTAGGAAAAATTAGATTGCCTCAATGGAAATAGGTAAGAATATTACAACTCTAGGCAATATATTACAAATAAATATTGATTGATTAAATAAAGTTACTACTCTATAACTGAAAATTACAAATAAACAAAGAAAAGGAAGAAGATGATGAAGAAGAAGAGAATAGTGAGAATACAACTCTAAGCAAAAGATTACAAGTAAAGCAAAGGTGTTTAAAACAAAATAGAAGATTACAACTCTTAAACAAAATATACAAGTAAATAGAACAAGAGAATAAAAAGAAAAGCAATAGAATAAAATGAAGAACAAAAACACAAGTAAACTCTCACTTCCAAACGGTTCCAAACCCTCCCAAATGATTTTGTAACCCCCAAAACACATTATTGGGGTTAAAATCATATCTCTAACAGCCATTTCACATATGGCTTTATGAAATTCATTTCAATATTGTGTAACACCAAATTTACACAATAAAGGGTAATATTTGGATGTTAGAAATTTGTAACACCAAATATGTTACATTATTTGGATATATCTCATATATCTAAATATTATAACTCTCTATTATATGTTACAATATGTGACACTCTTTGTCACATTTATTTAATCTAAAACATTATATTATAATATAATATAATATTACATTATATTATAAAATAATATAATAGTAAAATCATTCTCAGCTCAGCTATGTGGTCTCCCTTTCTGCTAAAGCATAAGCCTGATACCCTGATCCTATTCCCAGATTCTAAGGATAACTTCCATGTATGGTCTTGGGTAGATGAGAGGGTTCATAGGTTCGATAGTTGGTTAAGTAAATTCCAGACTATGTATAGTTTAAATGAAGTCTGGGATGGGGTCGCCATTCAGTACTGTACCAACGACTATAGAGACCTGTTGAGGCTATCACCCAAGTATAGGGAAGGGACTCTCCCAGTCTCCTCTGAAAATAGAGGGATTACATGATCACTGAGCACAAGCTCAGGGGAGAGTTGCAGTTAGGTTTCTTTTACTTTAACCCTTGTTTCTTTTTGTAGTTTAAGCTCGTTAACTAATGTGTAACTTGTGTGTATGTAGACGATATGGGTTTCGATCTCGACAATGTACTCAACCGTCGCTCCAGAGAAAAATAAAGCAAACGTCCGAGGGTGCCGCAGAGAGCGGGACGCCCTTCTAAGGTCCCAAAAAGTACCGAAGCGACTCCTCCAGCCCTAGAATCCCAAGACCCAAGCCAAGCTGCTACTACAGACCCCGAGGTCAGGGTATTTGCCGAGGTCACACTTCCCCCACCTCCTACCATTCAAGCCTCTCAAAAGACTGTGCTGGCCCCAAAGAAATTGGTTCCCAATCGGGAATGCTTGTGGTCGATTTTGACTAATTCCACTGAGTATGTGATCGACAATGCCACAGGGACACATGGAGCCACTCTGAGCTCGGATGTACTGTCTCGAGTTGGCTAGAGTTTCAGCAATCTTGACGCCCATCAATGGAAATTCTTAACCTCCTGCCGAGACACCAACATCCTTTAGGACAAGGGTAGCGATCTCATCTCCTCGGTTATTCTTTTTTTACTCTGTCTGTTCGAGTTTATTCTATATGTGTTTTGACCTATTTTGTTTATGTACAGACTCTTGCTACATTTTCTCAGCTTAATTACAAGCTGAACAACAAAGTCCACTCGAGCATGTCCTATGCTCAGGAGTCGAAGAATCTCCAGGTCAAGCTCGCAGACGAGCTTAAGGCCACAAAGTCTGAGCTTGAGTCAAAGCTAGGGGCTAAAGATTATGAGATCAAGGAAAGGGACTCAAGAATAAAGGAGCTTGAAGAGCTGAACGCCAAGCTCGAGGAGGAGAAGAAATCCACTTTTGACATAATCGAGGGTGAGAAGGCTCGCTTTCTCGAGGAGTTCAAGAAAAAGAAGGATCATGCGATTGATATGGCCATGTACCGAATCTGGGCCAACAACGCTGACCTCAATACAAGCTTCTTAGACACTCTCGAAGATGAATTCCTTGGAAGGTTGCAAGCTCGACTTATGAGGAGGACACCGAGGATGAGGCAGAAAAGGTGGCGAAGAAGCCTGATGCTGCCGAGGGGGATGCACCCGCTTCATAGAAGTGAGGTCATGGGCTTCGTCCCATTAATATTTTTGTAATTTTTTTTTATTTGAGCCCTTGGGGCAAAGACATTTGATAGCTCGCTTAAGGGCTAGATTAATGTATGATTTTCTTTGCTCGAAAACCTTCGTACCCTTAATTTTATGCTCATCTTTTTCTTTAATAATTTTTTCCTTACATTCCTGGGTAGGAATATTTCAAGCATCTTATATTAAAGGTTTGCGTTTATGCTTGTTTATTCGTACAAACACATCTGTTGGATTTAACCTCGAGTTTCAATGCATTCATACACAGTTTACTCGATGTATCCATGTTCGATCTCATTATTTGTCAAGGTCGGACCTTACTTTTACCATGCACTCGAAAGTACTTATATGGCATGTAAGATAGGTAGTTTTATTATATCTTGCTTTTCTAGTTACTTTTCCTCTTCCTTGAGTAGCTCCCCAAGGTTGTGACGTCGAAACTATATTTTGGCAAAATATTCCAGCCTCGATCTCGACTTAGCTTGAAGTAGGTTTATTTATATTCCAACTTTCTGTCGATTAGTTTTAGCTGGTTTGTTCCAAACTTATTTAGTTTGTGTTTGGTTTGTAATCCATACACTTGTAACTTTGGTAATCTGGTTAGGCCTAGATTAGCTCGCGTATCTGGTCATATCCAAACCCTTGTAATTTTGATAATCTGGTTATGTCCAGATCATCTTAGCTCGCGTATATGGTCAAATCCAGACACTTATAATACTTATGTTATTTATTTTTTTCAAACTTATGGTATTCTTGTATACATTTGATGCCCCCTTAATATCCTATGAGTGTGACCATAGGTTATTAAATTAAGAGAGTTTGCAAAAAATACAACATTTAGCAAAGAGAATAACTTTTGATCAAAGTGGAACACTTTATTAACAAAATGTCTTAAAAATAAACAAGCTTGGTTATAATAAAACATCATTCCTAAACTACTGATAATAAGGTCGTAGATGTTCGCCATTCCAAGCTCGCGGTACCAATTCTTTGTTCAATCTCACCAATTTATACACCCTAGGTCGAATAATAGACTCGATCTGGTAAGGTCCTTCCCAATTAGGTCCAAGTACTCCAGCAGACGGGTCCCTTGTAGCCAGGAATACACGTCTTAATACCAAGTTTCCCAATCTGAATTTTTGATCTTGAACCTTTTTATTGAAGTATCGGGTAGCTCGCTGCTAATATGCGGCACTTTTTAGTTGAGCTTCACCTCGTCTTTCTTCAATAAGGTCTTGACTTTCTTTGAGCTGGGATTGGTTTGAGACCTGATCGTAGGCATGGGTTTGAATTGTGGGTATTTCGACTTCAATTGGCAACATGGCCTCACATCCATATGCTAGGGAGAAGGGAGTATGTCATGTTGAATTTCGAGCTGTGGTTCAATAAGCCCACAAACTTAGGGTAACTCCTCAGGCTACCTTCCTTTAGCTTCCTCCAACTTTTTCTTCATGGAGCTTTTAAGGGTTTTGTTGACTGCTTCGACCTGGCCATTTGATTAGGGATGGGCGACGGAGGAGAAGCTTTTTATTATCCCATTTTTTCACAGAAATGGGTAAACAAATCACTGTCGAACTAGGTACCATTGTCCGACACTATCTTTCTGGGCATTCCGTATCGGCAGATGATGTTTTTTACCACAAAGTCTAAAACTTTTTTCGAGGTAATTGTTGCCAGGGGTTCATCCTTGGTCCATTTTGTGAAATAATCGACTGCGACCACAACATAATTCACTCCACCTTTTCTTGTCAGTAGTGAGCCTATAAGATCAATTGCTCACACCGCAACTGGCCATGGGGAGGTCAGCATGGTTAGATCGGTAGGTGGAGCTCGTGGAATCGAAGCAAATCGCTGGCACTTATCACATCCCTTGACATACTTGAACGCGTCTGCCTTGACTATGGGCCAGAAATAACCTTGTCTTATAACCTTCTTGGATAGACTATGCCCCCCAGTGTGATCCCCACAAAATCCTCCATGAATTTCTTCCAAGATTTTCTTTACCTCGGGTGGAGTTACACATCGGAATAGTGGCATAGAATACCCTCTTCGATACAACCTTCCTTCCACAATAGTATATCTCGGGATCTGATACATCAATTTTTGAGCCTCATTCCGTTCTACTGGGAGAATTTCGGTTTCGAGGTAATCGATTATTGGGGTCATCCAAGTAGGTTGAGAATCGATCATGCATACGTCTTCTTCATTAGGCTCACTGATACTCGGGGTTGATAGAAACTCTATTGGGATCACGTTCAGTGTGTCGGCCTTGTTAGTCGTAGCGAGCCTAGCCAAGGCATCTGCATTTGAATTTTGTTCTCAGAGAGCTTGCTCTATAACATAGAACTCGAATTGTCCGAGCGCAGCCTTGGCTTTCTCTAAATATGCAACCATCTTTATGCCACGTGCTTGATATTCCCCTACAATATGGTTGATCACTAATTGTGAATCACTATAGCAGTGTATAGCCTTTGCTTTGAGTTCCTTAGCTATTCGAAGTCCTGCCAATAATGCTTCGTATTCAGCTTCATTATTTGACGCTTCGAAGTTGAACCTTAAAGCGGAATGAAATCGACTATCTGCTGGAGTGATCAGTATGATACCTGACCTCGATCCATTTTCATTGGAGGATCCGTCGACATAAAGTTTCCACAACTCGCGGGCTGGGGTTATAACATCGTCGTTAGACACTCTAGCACATTCCATGATGAAATCTGTCAGGGCTTGTCCCTTTATGGTTGTTCTTGGGTGATATGTGATCTGAAATTATCCAAGTTCGATCGCCCATTTTAACAATCTTCCAGAGGCTTCTGGTTTAGATAGAACTTGTCGCAGTGGTTGATCAATTAACACATGAATAGGGTGTGCTTGGAAATAAGGTCGGGGCTTTCAAGATTAGTGGATTAGGCTGAGAGCAAGTTTTTCCATTAAAGGGTATCTCGATTCTGCCCCCGATAACCTTTTGCTGACATAGTACACTAGTTTTTGTACCTTCTTATCTTCTCGGATAAGCACAACACTAATGGCGTGCTCGGTGGTAGAGAGGTACAAGTATAAGATCTCTCCTGTGACAGGCTTCGACAAGATCGGTGGTTCGGCGAGATGTTTCTTTAAGTCCTGCAATGCAAGCTCACATTCCTCTAACCACTTGAACTTTTTGCCCCCTCTCGAAAGTATGAAGAAAGGAAGACAGCGATCTGTAGATTTTGAAACAAATCTACTTAGCGCCGCCATTCATCCAATTAAACTCTAGAAATCCTTATGCTTTTGAGGTGAGGGCATATCAATCAATGCCTTGATCTTGTCAGGATTAACCTCTATTCCTCGCGCATTCACTATGAACCCTAGAAACTTTCCCAAAGATACTCCGAAAGAGCATTTTTGTGGGTTGAGTTTCATGTTATATTTCTGTAATATGGTGAAGCATTTTGTGATATCATCCACATGGTTATCATTATGTTTGGACTTGACTAGCATGTCGTCAACATAAACTTCCATGTTATTACCTATCTACTCGGAGAACATTTTGTTCACCAATCTTTGTTACGTTGCTCCAGCATTTTTGAGCCCGAAAGGCATGACATTGTAGTAGTATGGCCCTTTATCGATTACAAAGCTCATATGTTCTTGGTCCGGTGCATGCATGGCAATCTGGTTATATCCAGGATAGGCATCCATGAACGACATGGGGCCATGACCTACTGTGGCATCTACGAGCTGATCAATCCGAGGTAAGGGGAAACAATCTTTGGGGCCTGCCTTGTTAAGGTCGGAATAGTTGATGCAGGTTTGCCATGTGCCGTTTGGCTTCAAAACCAATACTGGATTGGCAATCCAATCAGGATAGAAGGCATCTCGTATGAATCAATTTTCGTTTAACCTGTCGACTTCTTCCTTGAGGGCCTTCTTTTTATCGTCGTCTAGAAGTCTTTGCTTTTGCTGCTTCGGGGGGAAGCTTTTGTCGATTTTAAGTGTATGACTCATGACATTTGGATTGATTCCCACCATGTCTGAATGTGACCAAGCGAATACATCCTAGTTTTCTTTTAAGAAGCAGATTAATTGCTATTTTGCTTCTTCAGAGAGATTCTTACCCACCTTTACTATCTTTGTGGGGTACTCGAGCCTGACCTCCTCAAGCTCTTTCAGAGGTTCGAAGTCAGCCCTTTCTTCTCTCCCGGGGTCGATCTCTTCATCTATCTCGAAGACCGTACCATCCTTATTCTGAATAATTACAAGTGCATGTGCACTTGTTTGCTTCTTTCCCCTAATGGTGATGCTATAGCATTCCCTCTCTGCTAGCTGGTCCCCTTTCAGCATCCCGATGCTACTAGAAGTCGGGAACTTGATGGCCAGGTGCCTAACAGATGACACTGCCCCCAGCCCAACTAGGGCAGGTCTCATGACCAGTACATTGTATGCTGATGGGAGGTCCACCACGACAAATTCCATCATCTTGGTTACAGAGACTGGATAGTCTCCCAAGGTCACAAGGAGTTCAATGGATCCCATACAGGCAATCCCTTCTCCTGAAAAACCGTACAGTGTGGTTTCACATGCTTTTAGGTCGCGAAGCGCAAGTCCCATCTTTTCTAGAGTGGCTTTATAGAGGATATTCACTGAGCTCCCATTATCAATCAGATTTCAGCGTACCCTCTTGTTCGTGAGTTGGAGGGTTATGACCAGGGGGTCGTTATGGGGAAACTAGATGTGCGAGGCGTCTTCTTCAGTAAAGGTTATGGGTTGAGTCCAAACCTTTGTTGTTTTGGAGCTCGTGGTTCGAGTTTGTAGGAAGAATCATTGCTTGTCTTAAGCTCGTTTACATTTCTCTTTTTGGAATTCCTGCCCGATCCTGCAATATGAGGTCCCCCTGAGATGGTTATTACATCTTCTCCATCACTGAAAGGGGTCGCTCATCCTCTCGAGCTTGGGAGTTACTATTTTGGGCAGGTGGTACAGCCGGTGCCTTTTGGCTTGTGGAAGCTTGATTGGGTTTTCAGTTTCTGACGTACTGTCCGAAATAACCCCTCAAGATCAAACCTTCGATCTGGCCTTTCAAGTATCGACACTCATCGGTTGTATGTCTGATATCTTGGTGAAACCTACAATATTTATTTGAATCTTTCTTTGCTTTTTGGTTCCTCATAGGGCCAGGTCGTCTGAATGGGACCTGGTTTTCATTAGCCAGGTAGATATTCTCTCGAGACTCGTTGAGCTCGGTATACACCTTGTATATGGAGAAATATCTATCCCCTTTCATCTTCTTTCCTCCATCTGCCTCGGGGTTATTCCCTTCGTTTTTCTTCCTTTTAGAAGGGTTATCCCCAGGGGGTTTCAAAGTTGAGGGGTCTGCTGAGTTCAAGGCAGAGTTCATATTTGTCTTTGTAGTTACGGGAAGAGAGGTCATGTTCAGCACAGACCTCGCCTCTTCTACATTGACAAACCTCTGGGCCCTTTGATTGAACTCGGTTAAAGACCTGATAGGTTTCCTTTGTAGGTCTTCCCAAAGGGGACTTCCTGGCATTACACCTGCTCTAACCGCCATCAGGTGACCACTATCATCGACATCTCGAGCTCGAGCAACTTCTAAGTTAAACCTCGTGAGGTAACTTTTTAGCGACTCATTTTGTTATTGTTGGACGTTGGTTAAGGTTAAGGCCTCGGGCCTAATGCCAACCATAGCCTTAAATTGTTTTTTAAAGTCCCTAGATGTAATGCCCCGGATTCCCTATTATGGTTAATGGCTGGATTAGTAGGCCGGGAGGGCCATAACTGTTTAATTATGCCATTAAATGTGTTTATGCATGTTTATGAGAATTATATTATAATATGATGTTAAATGCGTGCATGTGAGTCCACATTTGTTTACAGGGGTATTTTGGTAATTTGGCCCGTCGAGGGTATAATTGAATACTTGTTTGTATGATAATGATATATTGTGAGACCACATTATAATGTGGATTGGTTCAATTATTTCGACATGAGACGATCTTTAAACATGATTTATCGGTTTGGTCATAACAGGTTTGAGCTCGGGGCCCGGGGTGAGTCTCGGGGTGTTATTAATGACTATAGCGTTACCGGGGATTTTAGGGTAACGGGATGTGGATTATTGGCGTTTGAGGATATTGAGATTAGCGGGAATTGGGAAGCGTTAATTATGATTAACGGGTTTAGCGGTATGTACCAATTTTGCCCTTGGGGTGGCTTTAGAGGCTTAAGATGACACAAGGGTATTTTGGTCTTTTTGGGAGGATATATGTGACTTAAGTGGATTGGAAGGCTGTAGAATAAACAGAGTAAAACAGGGGTTTGCTTTCTTCTCTTCCCGTACACCACTTCCTCCATTGCTTTCTTTGAGAGTTTTGAGTTCTAGGTGGGATATCAAGCTAAGGAACTTCAAGGTTGAGTTAGTAGACTTGGTTCTGCTTGTGTGGGAAGTTCAAAACAGGTTTTAAGGTAAGTTTTGATCTTTGAACTCAAGTTATGCTCTGTTTTGATTGTTAGTTTCAGACTTAGAGTTTTGATGTGGAAAGTGTGAATCAAAGGGGTGTTTTAGTGTTAGTTTGATTGGGGTTTGTTGTAGGTGAGTTAAGGGTGTTATTTGGGGGTTTAATTATATGTTTAGAGGGGGTTTAGAGGTGGTTTGAGGGGCTGGTTTGAGAGGAAAAAGCTCAGGGAGAAAAACTGGTTCGTGTGGCCGACTTAGCCATTCTGGGCTGAGCGCCGCGGCCCTTGGCGCCTGGCAGATGGGGAGCTTCTCTGTCAGGGGGGCGCGCCGCGGCGCAGCAGAGGGGGGGCCGCGGCCCTTAAGGCCAATTTTGCTGAAATGTGGTTTTTAGCTTGGGGATTCAAACCATAGGCCTCGGGGTTGGATCTAGTACCTGGTTGGGTAGTGTTTGAGGTCTCGGGGGCTGGGTTTTGGTTTGGGAACCCTCGGTTATCATTTTTATTGATAAATTCTATAATTTGGTTATGACCAGGTGACCGTCAAGGATTTTAAAGGTTGATCGTTCTCAGGGGTCGTTCATATAATATTCTCACTCGAACCAGAGGTAAGAAAACAGTGTATGAATACCGTTGCACCCTGTATAGATATATGGCATGTATGGTTTGATATTTGGGGCATGCTGGTTGATATATGTGGACATGGATTGCATATTAAATGCTAGTGAACGCTGATTACCTGTTTGAGACACTGACTAGTCAGGGACCGACTCTAAAGTCGATGATCACGCACTGAATGGCTCTATGGCATTAGTGTGGGACCGAACCTAAGGTCGAAGAACTTATAAGCGCTTGCCTGGTCTACGACCAGATGACTATAGCCAAGGTATATGACCCCGGTGACCGTTTGTCACATGGCTAAGGGACATTGTCCATAGTTTTGACCCTAGAGTCGTGAGGAAGGTTATGTTGGAGACCATTCACCATGCACCTGTCCTGGTCAAATCTATGAAAGAATCACCTATCGGTTAAGCCCTGGTGACCCTATCGTCACATGGCTAGAGGGAGCGATGCTCATTATTGTGACTTTTGGCTATTGTCACCTACTTGTTGGATTGATAGTCCTGAATGGTTATTGTGATTTTGGTTGATATTATATCATGTTTTATTATGTTTTCTTGCTGGGCCTTGGCTCACGGGTGCTATGTGGTGCAGGTAAAGGAAAGGAAAAGCTTGGCCAGCCTTGAGTGGAGAGCTTGGGCGATGTGATGTACATACAGGGCCGCTTGACTGCCACGGTCAAGGAGTTCTCAGAGGGACTAGGGGTTTACCCTATTTTTGCCGCTTAGGCCGGCGGGGATTGTATATTTGGAACTGTAGCAACTCTTTTGTAATACAAACTACTTGTAAACATTTTGAAAGGCTCATGAGTAGTTTATTTACTTAATGAAATGTACCCTTTCCTTTTTATTGGTTTCCACCTTAACCTGTTAATGGTACCTAGATCACGTTTTTAACCAAAGGACTCGGGAGCGAGTCGAATTTCCGGTTCACTATTCACCGTAACTGTTCTGGGGTAACCAGGGCGTTACACTAGACAATTCATCCCAAGACGCAATCAAATGCCTTTTGAGCTTCTCCAACTAGTTATTCGCTGGTCCTGTAAGTGTGGCTAGGAACAACATACAGTTGAGCTCATAATCTACATTCCTAGCTCGCATAATAGTGTTGAAGGTGCTCAGATGGCTATATGGATATGAGTTTCTGTCAAATGGCAAGACATGAGGTATTTTGAATCCCTGAGGGAACGGGGTGTTGGAGATATATGGGGCAAAAGGATCGAGCTCTTCATGAAACTCTTCATCCTTGTCCCTGCTATGCTCATTTTGTAAGAGCTTGAATGCTCTCTCCAATTGTTCAATCCTTTCTTGGACTAAATCTACTGGAGGTCTAGCCTGGACCTGAGGGGGCTTGTTATCGTTAATAAAAATTCCAGCTCACTGTCTCGGTACATGATTATACACTGGTTGTTTGCGGCCATTCATATGGTCTTGTAGGTCTGGGTTCGGGGGATTGTCTCAACCCCGATTGTGGTTTAAGTGTTCCTGCAGATCAGGGCGATTCCCTCTATTCCCTACATGCCTCAGTTCCGTGTTGTAAATGCTCATGGACCTAGTGTAATCCGAACTTTCACTTACATAGCTTGCAGCTTGGTGATTACGAGGTGGGTCCTCTGCTGGCCTCCTTGTCCCAGCAGTTTGTGATCTTGAAATTTGGCTTCCCCTAGGCCGAGGAGCCTTGCGATCTTGGGTAGCTTCTCTTTCATTCCCCTGTCCATGCCTAGCCCATCGATTTCCATCTCGATATGCAGGTCGTGGAACTTCCTGGACTGGTGAGGGGTGCCTTTTTGGCGATGGTGGGTGTCTTATGGGAGATGGTGGGTGTCTCCCATTATCGGGCCTAGATGGTCCCGAATTCGCCCGGTCAGGCTCTGGGTTGTTTTGCGCAGCATCAGGATTTGGGTTCCGAGCCACTAAGGGGGCTTGGTTATTTCCTGTTCCTGTTTGTGCTCTGCAGTTGTGTTGGTAGTACCCTCAGCCCGGTTACTCCTCCGGGGCCTTGGCTAAACTGGCTGGGATAGTGGTGGCAGCACCTGCTCCGCCCTTCTGGCGGCTGTGCTCCCACGAGGACGTCCCCTAGGCCTTCGAGGAGGTGCCTGGGTGCCAGCAGCCTGTTTGGCTAACTCTTTGTTGCGTTTGATGCTTCTGCCAACTGTTTGCGCAGTTGGCGATTTTCAAGTTCCACAATTGGAACATATCTTTCAGGATTGTAATACATATCCTCGTGAGGCCTGGGGTAGGTGGCCCTCGAGAGTTGGATGAATGGCTCCTTTCTTCAGAATCTGGATCCATCATGGGCTGCTTTCCAGGCCATCGTGGGTAATCCTCAGCGTGAGGGATCTCCTCCTCAGGTGTATTGGGCATTGGTCGCTCACCCGTATTGGGGTTACTCGCAGCGACCATTGATGATTTGATAGGCTTTCTGACTAAATAAGTTTATGTCTTGTTTAATAGCTCTCAATGAAAGCACCAAACTGTTGACGCCATTTTCGTCAACTTAGAATAGAAGAGCAATTAAACAAAATATACCAGAGGAAACAAGTAATATGGACACGATTTTTTACGTGATTCAGCAGTTAAAATCTGCCTAGACCATGAGTTTGTGTTATTAACTTCTTGGAATTCTCTGATAGCTTTCTGGAAGCAACTGTACAGAGTTTTTCCAATATTAATTTCTCGGTCCCTACAAATGAATTATCCCACTCTATTTAAAGAGTGGTTTACCAAACCTCTTCCCACAGATTTCGGGAAGTCATTCTACAAATCAATTAAAATAATGCCATTAAATGCATTAGTTACTATGTACGCAGTAATATCCCATGATATATTTGGGATTTAATAACAAATTACATACAATCCCTTAAACATAGGGATTTTACAACAACAAACACGTTCACACATAGCTGAACAGCTTGGATGCTAGATTCACATGCCTTCAAGACCGTTTGCCTATTGCGAGCTCATCATCTTGGTTAGCCTATGTTCCCAACAAGTGATGTTGACGAGACCATCCTCTTCGATCTTACAATACTCGAGCTCGGATTGTCTTGTCTGAGGGCAGGAAATAAATCAAGAAATTTATACAAGTGTTGAACCATTGCCATTACGAGTTGCGAGCCTGACTTATAACCTCGGAACACCTCCGAGACCACGTAGTTCCCGAGCTCACCAATCCGACGTTGTCACTTACTGCTTAGCGAGACTGTCTCTGATTTCCTGATCACATGACGACTATGCTTGTCTCGAGTCTACACCTTACGAGCCTGAGCTTCGAGATCAAAGTTCCCATTCTCGAAATCTAGGTGTAACAGAGTTCAAAACGAGCCTCGGGCCGCCCCACACCATTGTTGGCCGAAGCTCATGTCGAAGCTTCGACGATGACAATGGCAGCGCCACCCCAGCAGCGGTGGTTGAGGAATCAACCCCTGGGTTTTGAAGTAGAGGTTGAAGGAGACTCAAAAATGGTGTTGAGACTCACCACCCACTGTGACGGTTGGAATAAGGCTTAGAAACCTCGGGTTTCCACGACACCGGCGAGCACCTCCGGCGACATTTCAGACCAATCTCCATAGGGGTTTTGATCCCCTTGAGCTCACGAACCCGACCATGCTACCCATCGGCCGAGACGACGTCGAAATCGTCAGAAAATTGCTTGGGAAGCCACGATGGCGGCGGAGCTTCACATATCCCGTTGAGGAAAAGGACGGCGAGTGGGGAGGCGAGGTTCTGGGGTTCGGGATCCCAGTGGTGTGGCGTGTGTCACCATCTGATGGCCAGAGGTCTGCCATTCGGGCCTGGCAGATGCAACGCCAAGGAGAAGGAGAGAGAGGGGATCAGGTAGAGAGAGGAGAGAGAAACCGAGTGGTTAATAAAAAAGTTATCCATTAGGGTTTCTAAATTTATTTTTATTTATTTATTTCTATATTTATTAAATTATTAATAAAACTTTTGTTAAAAAATATTCAAACTTTTAGGACACACATAAGTTTTTAGGGCTCGCACTGCGTCTCCTCAAAGAAATTCTTTAAGGACTCTCAATGAGTGTCCTAAAAAGTTCAGGTACTTTTGTTAAAAAAAAATAATTCAAACTTTTAGGACACACATCAGTTTTTAGGGCTCGCATCGCGTGTCCTAAAAGAAATTCTTTAAGGACTCTCAATGAGTGTCCTAAAAAGTACAAAAACTATTTTTGGGGCTCGCATTTAGGTGAGTGCGTTAAAAAAGTGTCATAAAAACTTATTTTTGTAGTAGTGAGCTCTCAAAACGAAGTTATATATATATAAACAATTTTTTTTATGAAATTTAAGTATTAAATAGAGTTTCAAAAGTACTATTTTAAGGTTTTTATATATATTTATTTAAGTACTATATCTCCATTTGTCTTTTCTTTTGACAAAATTGTCTAGTATATTGTTAATTTGTAGTTCTTGATATTATATTAGCTAGTCTAATTAATAATCTCTACTTGCACATGTGTGATGTCTTATGCCATCCTTTTACCAGCTGAAAAAATAATGTTTCAAAAATTTTAAACATGACGCTGAAACTTAAGATTGAAATTTTTATTTTTCTATAAGAACACCAAAATTAATAAAAGTAAAGTTCATTTAATTTATAGCATGCATGATCTGCTGTAATAAATATACTACGTACACTATATTTATTTATATACATAAACTATCACCACATAGCCACGGGAAGCCAAAGAGATATTCTTTTAATTACCAATTCGTTCACACTAAATTTGATTTCTTAATCATTAAGCAGCAGGGATTACATGCAATAACACTTTGGTTTGCCTTGTGACTTATTCAACATCTCCTCCATATTCAAATAACTCGTAATTAATTAATTAATTAACCTTTTGAAAACACATTCAGATAGATTAGTGTAAATTAATTAATATCTACTTTACTGCTTTGACATTTTTTTCCTTCATATAATAATAAAAATAATCTAACTTCAAGTAGTACCAACCAATCTTTGAATAAAATTTACTAACTGTATAATGTACAATTAATATACTTTAGTGCCCACTCATTGGACGATAATTTAAGACTTTTAGCAGCTTTGCATGACTAATATATAATCCTACAAGAACTATATGTTTTCTCCACCAAATAGTTTGATTTCTTCTTCAACTACTTTTCACTCTTATTCTCCACAATTTGTGTATTTTGACTGTTGTTAATAACATAAAATAATTTTTTATTTTTTTTACTAATTGAAGTTTACATTAGCCTCTGTCAACGCTGTTATCATTCATACATGTCCATAATTACATATATTCATGTTATTAATGATATACATTGTTATAAAAATATTCAAATTATATATTCTTAAATGAAATGGTTAGCAAAGGCCATGTATAGCTGAAGCAAAAGGGTAAGCAACTAAATCACGATGACACAATTTGCTAGCTGTCCTAATACTTTCAAATGAAGTACTCCAAAATCATCACCATACATTGACAAACACATGCAAACTATCTTTTGAAAAATGCTTACATTAATGTGCCAACTTGTAAAACCCCACATATAATATTCCACCATAAAGTTTCCTTGCTAAATTGTTCCTTTCAAAGTGACCCTAATATTTCAAAATAAATAAATATATATATTTATATCTTTTAAACAACAACCATTAGTTAATAGATTCCCTAGTGCTAGCTTAAGATGCTAATTAATCAGCAAAGAAAAAGTTAAAGAACGATTATTTTATATAGTAAATTAATTAGGCAACATGGGTACTAGGACACATTACCACGATGATCATGAGCGGCCCACGTGGCTGATTCATGACAGTATTGTCGTTTTATTATTATATCTAGTGTGTGGGGCGTCTTTTTAAGGAGTCATAAACATATATATATATATATATATTTTAATATACTTAAACATTATTGGATAGGGTAATTTAATAAGTGCACACAATTAACATCCATATACTGCAGTAACTCAAGGGGTTCATTTTGTTGCAAAAGTCACTAGAAACCATGGTATACTATTCCTAATGCGATGTCATAGAATCATAACGACAAAGTAATATGAGAGTTTATTACATGAAATTAAAAACCAAATATAAAATATGCTTTTGCGTCATATATGCCAACTACTATATATATTTTAGATTATTTGAAAACTATTCCTCTCTGCATAATCATCATATGGGGCTTGGCCAAGCTAGGTCTTGATTGCTTTGGCGTATTCGAAATTTGAGAGAGGAAATATTGAATTAGTTGGAGGTAGTAATAATTTGGTGACTGGGATTTGTTGATGGCAAGTAAAGCCTAAAAATGCTCTCTCCATAAAACTTTTTTCTTTTTTGTTTTTTTGGCGTTATCTAATTAGGGTTTGCATCAACGGGGGCTTTTCATGGATCACCGGTCCCTCGGCGCTTGTGGGGTATTTCAGAAACGACAAACTATGAATTGTTTTTGTCTAAATATACGATTTCGCTTTAAGGTGGAGTTTTTGGTGATTATTAATGGTGCTGTTGATATTAAGATAAATAAGTCCCCTATTTATTCTATATATATCGTAACGAATTTTTTATTTATTTTAATGGTTTGTTTTATTAAGTTTAATAAAATATTTTAAATATTTAATAAAATATTCATTTCTTTCAAATTAACTAAAATAAATATTTATTAATTATATTAATATAAATTCAAATATTATAAAATATCATTATTATAATAATATTTAATGTAAGACTATATATATAATAATTATATTAATATAAATTTAAATGTTATAAAATATCATTATTTATAATAATATATAATACAAAACTAGATAGTTAATTATTATATTAATATAAATTTAAATGTTATAAATATTATTTTGATAATAATATATAATTCAAATTTTTTACTAATAATTATATTATTATGAATTCAGGTATTATAAAATATTATTATTATAATAATATTTAATACAAGACAAGATATTTAATACTTATATTAATATACATTTAAATATTATAAAATATCATTATAATAATATATAATACATAATCTTAATTTTTATTAAAAAATTATCATTTATGTTTAAAAATGTTATCATATTATATATATATTTTTTTAAAATTATAAACAATGTTTTGGTTTAATTTTTCATTTAATATGTTTATGTCATTCTTTTATGGGAATATACTCATTTGGTACCCTGTGTTTTTGCAAAGTATCATTTTGGTACCCTCTATTTTCAATAAAGCTCATATGATACCCTGTATTTTAAAATCGTACATATTTGGTACCATAAACTCAGATTTGATAGATAAATTTTTGTCAATATGATCAAACTGTCATCAGTTATATGTAATTATGTAATTAAATTTAAATTTGTAACTTACATAATTGGCAGCAGTTTGATTCAATTGACAAAATTTTATCTATCAAATCTGAGTTTAGGGTACCAAATATGTATGATTTTAAAATACAGGGTACCATATGAGCATTATTGAAAACAGAGGGTACCAAAATGATACTTTTAAAAAACATAGGGTACCAAATGAGTATATTCCCTTCTTTTATATATAATATTGTTTATTTATTTAAAATTTATATGACACTGATATAAATTTAATAAATATAATTGAAAAATTATATAAATAAAACTAAGCCAACAACGTGTATTGTACATTATTTGTGTCTGGTATATATATGTGTGTGTGATGTGTAATTTAGTTGTCTAATATATCTCAATATATAAAAAGTGTGTAAATAACAATTTTTTTTTTAATTTTAAATGTTTCTTTTGTTAACTTTAACGGAATATTCTAAATATTTAAAAAAAATATACTTTTAAAACCAAATAAAAATAAATATTTATTAATTACATTAATATAAATTCAAATATTATAAAATATTTCATTATTGTAATAATATTTAATACTAGACTATTTATTTATTAAGTATATTAATATAAATTCAAATGTTATAAAATATCAATATTATAATTATATATAACACAAGATTAGATATTTAATAACTATATCAATATAAATTCAAATGTTATAAAATATTATAATAAGAATAATATATTACATATAATATATAATCCTAATTTTTATAAAATTGTGCTAGAATAAATATTTCGTAGTTATATTAATATAAATTCAAATATTATAAAATATTATTATAATAATAATATTTAATGCAAAACTAGATATTTAATAATTATATTAATATAAATTCACATGTTATAAAATATTATTATTACAATAATATATAATACGTATTAAATATATTATATATAAGTGTTGTGTGTGTACAAATAGTATGTCGGCATAACTAATTAAGAAATTAGAATAATATTTATCTTTTATCACGAATAAATAAGTGTTGACGGTGAGAACTCGTCAACTGAGTTGAGTTGGAAAAATTATCAAATCAAGATCTCTAATGGAAAAGCTATAGAAACTTAAACAATCACTCAAGAACAATGATAGAACAATAATGGAGAATTCAGTCTTTCATTCACACTCAAGCCTTTGCTACAGTAAAATTTCCAACCCCCTTTCAGGTGGTGTTAGAGTTCATTTTATAGTAGGCTCTAATGGCCTTAGGTACATAGTGGTCCAGGAGACCAAGGGGTACATAAGTACTATGTCAGGGGAGTGGCTTCAGAGGTTGTGGTCGTACATCCAGTACAGGAGCAGGTGTCAGGAGAATGCCTCCACTACTTGTCTGTACCCATGTCTGATGAGTGGTGGCTGGCATAGTGGCGCAGGGGGTAGTGGTGTCGGCTCTGACCTTTGGCCGTAGACGTACGGACCATGACTCTTATCCCAGCAGTCCCACTGGTACGGGCGTCCGTACCCAGTATTAGATCGTACAAGTATGTCCCATTTGACTCGTACTGGAGTCTCTAAGCATAAGGGTCTCAAGATGTAAGGAATGAGACCCTTGGTGTATGGCTCCGCTCACGTGGCCACCAGGTGGCGTGGCTCACGTTCCTTCGCGAGGCCCCCTTGGAAGACCTATTGATGGCGCGGCTCTTTGGCTGCCCAAAAGGTCGAGTGTGTTGTGGATGTGGCCCTGATGAGGCCATGGGCTCCGAGGCCCGATGACGGGGCTACCACGGCGAGGCCACTCGGGCCTATGGCGAGGCCACTTCGGCCTATGAGGCGAGGCCACTCGGGTGGTGCGGCTGAGACATCTCGCGAGGCCCTTCAGGTGGCGTGGCCGAGAACCCTCGCGAGGCCCTTCAGGTGGTGCGGCCGAGACATCTCGCGAGGCCCTTCGGGTGGCGTGGCCGAGACCCCTCGCGAGGCCCTTCAGGTGGCGTGGCCGTGACCTCTCGCGAGGCCCTTCAGGTGGTGCGGCCGAGACATCTCGCGAGGCCCTTCAGGTGGCGTGGCCGAGACCCCTCGCGAGGCCCTTCAGGTGGTGCGGCCGTGTGCATGGGGCGTGGCCATGCGAGGCCACTTGGCGTTGGGGCCGAGCGAGGTTGTGTGCCATGCGCATGGGGCGCGGGCATGTGAGGCCAAGCGAGGCCATGTCGCCTCGCGCCTAGGCATCCGAGCGGGCCGTGCGAGGCCATGACTTCTTAGCATCTATGCCTTGCAAATCGCGTTCCATGCGGCACCGATCCCATGGGGCGTGGATCCCAACTCGCGACGTGACGGTATGATGGCTTCCCGAGACAATGGCAGCTCAAGGGCCTTGCCTTGGCCTCATATTTTCCCTTGATGAGATTTTGAGCATCAACACTTGCCCCCCAGTCTAGGAGAGGACCTTTAGGTGCTCTTGTAGACTATTCACCTTGATCCGTATAAATAGGTCCTCATGCATGGCGTAATATTTTCACCTCACTTCTTTGGCATAGTGGTTTGGAGAGCCCTTCCTTTTTCAAGAGGTAAGGGGTTCAATCCCTCACAACCTCATTTTCGCCATAGTTCTTTTTATTTTACTTTTTCACTTCATTTTCACCATTTCATCACTTTTTTTTTTTATAAGCTAATTTCTTGTCATGACTATTTGAAGACTAACACATCTTTCTGGTCCATTCTTGCAGATGCACATTTTCGTCCTTTTGGTGCTTTTTGCCCCTCGACCTCCTTTTGACCCCAGCCTCGCCCTCTTAACCGCTTGAGGTATATTTTCTTTCCTTCTCCCTTTTATTTTTTATCGGGTCCAAACTAGCATTATTCAGGATGAGGTACCTTAGCCTAAGCTCGTAGTGAGTTTGACTACACACATGTCCTGCTTTTTTATACCCTGTAGTGGGCCATTTAGGATGCTTGCATCTAGAGATATTAAGCCAATTCCTTTGTGTTTTGTAGCCATCCCCTCATTTATACGCGAACCCCCTTTTCGCTTTCAGGACGAGGTCTCATGGCCAGTGACGGCCCATCCGACATACCTCTGGGGGCTGAATTTATTGACCTGTCCTCAGATTCAGAGTCCCCTGAGGGCAACCCTCACCAAGATTATGACTCCTTAAGGCAGGCCCGCATCCGCCACCTTGAGTGCCTTGCTGAACTTAGGCGCAAAATTTGGGTAGTGGAGAGCGAAATTGACTCGGTGTCGAGAGGAGACGGAGGACCTTCACCCCCAGACCTTAGTGACCATGTAGCGCGCCTTAGGATGACCCTTTTTGAATTACGGTGGGAGTTAGAGTTTATGGAGGGACACCTTCCGCCAGAACCTCCCAGCCCATCCTCGCCTGATGATGGTCGTGGTGCTTTTAGCGCCTCTCCCCGGCCCCTAGTCTCGGTTTTTCCCATCTTAGTGCTTCCGCCGTCGCTCCCTCGATGGAAAACTCTTGCTAGGAAGAAAAAATGGAGGGTCAAGTGTTCTGCCTCCCCCTCACATCTTTCTTTTGATTTTGCAGATATGCCGAAAGCACGCCGACAAGTATCTATCCAGGAGGAGGATGACACCCCTTTACTGGCGTCCAGTCTGGTGTCACATGTGTCTGCGAACAAATTGAAGGAAATCGTGAAGCACTACCGTATTCCTCCAGAATACGCCCTATATGCTCCTTAGGAGGCTTCCCGGGCCGACCGCCCCAAGGAGGGTCTGGTGGCTTTGAGCGAACACATCTTGAAGGCGGGTGGCACCATTCCCTTGCACCCGTTTTTCGTGGCGGTACTTAACTACTTCGACCTGGCCCCCCTTCAGCTGTCACCCAACAGTTAGTTGACCCTCAGCTGCCTTTTTGTCTGGTTCAAGGAACGGGCTAACCGCGCTCCTACGGCGCAAAAGGTGCACTTCTTGTACAACCTCATGGGATCCCCCAAGTCCAAGGGCTTTTACTACCTGCAAAAAGCCAATAGCGAGCTCCCCCTAATAGAGGGCTCAGTATCCAACATGGGGACTTGGAAGCAAGACTTTTTCTTCGTGGAGGGTCATCTTTCTGTCCATGAACACTTTCGCGATGGCCCCATTAAGTACCCTGGTCCTCCTTTTTTTTTCTTTTTAGAACTTACGGTTTTGTACTCTTGCTTGTACTGACATTGGCGTGGATCATGCAGAGCAATTTGCTGATCCTGCGGTCATTGGGACGGAGGCGGAGGCCGTAAATGACCTCATCAATGCAGACTCCGCCCTGAAGAAGGCGGCGTCCATATTTACCGTGGAAAATCTCAACCGCCACCAGCTGTCCCCGGTCTCGGACCCCAAACTCCTGTGGTCAATTACTGCGTCTAAGAAGACTATGGCTACGTCGGCCGAGTCGTTCCTCGACGGTGGCGAGGCCGAGGAAGAGATGGAGGACGCCCCCCTTGAATGTGGGGGGTCTCACCAGCGCCCCCTGTCCCCCGGGGGATGCCCCCCTTATGGCTCCCATGACCAGGACATGGCCTTTCAACCTCAGGACCAGTATGTCGCATCGGGAGGTTATGCTTCCCCTGACCTTGGTGGCTGCGACGCCTTCCCTCAGGTTCCTCAAGACATTGGTCCACCGGGGGTTGATTTCGTCGACCTTGCAGAGCCCCCCTCTAATCTACCAGGGTCTCAGTTTTTCTCCTTCCCTGCGCCCCCTCCCGCTTCGGCGAGCGGGTCGTCCGTCCCTGTCCAACTAGATGCTCCCGGTACGGAGGCAGAGCCGTGGGTGACTAGGATGGCCTCATCTTATGGGCAGCGTTACATTAAAATTGCCTCAGGCCTCCCTGTATCCGACTCGAGGGGTCTAGGGAATGTGACTCAGCCAGACCTTGGGGACACCCTAAGGCGCGCCGCGGCCTGGGTGAGTTCTTGCACCTTGCGTCGATTATTATTATGTATAGATGTACATGTCTTTTTCTTTTTGTTACTTATCGTTGATACCATTGGCTTTCTTGTGCAGATCTACACCGTGTCTCTTCGGTATGTTGACACGTCCGACACCCTCTCCGCATCTACTGCTGAGAGGGACTGCCTCACAGCCCGGGTCCAGGAGCTCGAAAATGAGCTTAACGAAACCAAGGTCAAGTTGTCAAAGGCCCGGACTATGTTTTCCAACTTGTTCTCAAAGAGGGAGAAAGTAAAGGCCAAGACCAAGGAGCTAAAGGGCAAGGTTAAACGCTTGGAGCGCGACCTCCAGGAGGCCAAGGCCACTGCGGCTGCGCCGCAGCAGAGAGTTACTCAATTGGTGACCGAAGTCGAGGCCCTTAGGGCCAAACTACAGTCGGCGCAGGAGAGGAATGCTTCCTTGGAGGCGGAGAGGGCTTCCTTGGAGGCGGCGAGGGCTTCCTTGGAGGCGGAGAGGGTCACCACCGAGCGCAGGTCCATAGATCGTGCTCTTTACAATGTGTGGAGGCAGGATCCTAATTTTGACTTCTCCTCCTTTGGTGAACATGTCGTTGCTCGAGCGGCCCTGTGGAGTGCCCACTTTAGGAGGCCCTGAAGTAGCCTTGCTCTTTTTTTTTTTTTTTTAAACTTTGTAATATCATCATCACTGTTTCTTTTCTTTTGGTAACTCTTGTACTATTTCAAGAACTCTTTTTTTCTAATGTATAAATACATGTGTTTCTGTTTATTTCTTGTTCTACTACATTTGAGGCCCTTTTAAGCCTGTATGATGGGGTTTGGTTGGTTCCCCTCTTTTATTTACCAGGCTGGAGGTCCTTTGGAGCCCATGCGAGAGGGTTCACTGGGACCTCTTTTGGTGCCTCTTGGTTACTTCTATAAGGATATTTTGACCCCTTGGGTCCTAGCTATCCTTTTATATATTCTTGTGCGCGCTTATTATTTCTTTGCAAGAAGCGTCCTTCTCGTCGTTATTCATAGTACTATTTTTGCAAGGGTCTCCTTTGGGACCCTTTTTGGCTAGGCGGCTTGGTGGCCGCTCTAGACTTATTATTATTATCGTCACCATACATTTTTTGTAAGTCCCTATGGCCTCCCTTGGTGTTCACAAGGGTAGCTAATCCTTGTGATCCCAAGGGATGCCTTGTAAGGGGATGTCTTGTAAGGACTTCGTTTAAGGCCCTAGTATAGGGGGTCCCTTTGTTTTTGGGTCACTTCCTCCTGATGGAGGGCCCTTTTTAGGATCCTCTTGGTAGAGGGTCCTTTTTTAGGGGCCTCCTTTTTAGAAGGGCTAGGGGTCCTCTTGGTAGAGGGTCCCTTTTAGGGGCCTCCTTTTTAGGAGGGAAAGGGGTCCTTTTTAGGATCCTTCGTTAGAGGGCCCTTTTTAGGTTCCCTTTGCTAGCCGCATGATGTCGCCTCCTATCCTGCCCCCCAAGTGTCTGGTGAAATTTATTTCGGCAGACACTTTGGCTGTTGCCCACGTAGCGAAGGAAAATAACCCATGAGGTTGCAAACAGTTTCTCCCATAACATACAGTTTCATTCATCACATTCATAACAAACAGTTTCATACAAATAGTTGCAATGGTACATGTGAGATTTTCATAGAAAATAAAATAAAAAGACTCACACCTACTCAGGAGGCTATCTAAGTAACCTCTTTAATTCCTCCGTATCATATTAGGTTAGCGTGCAACACTCGTACTTTTACCATCGGACGTGGGCACCTTACTGGTAGTACTTCCTCAGGTGCTCCGCGTTCCATGCTCGGGGTATGATGGTGTTGTCCATGCGCGCCAGCTTATAAGTGTTCAGGGGTATGCACTGAGCAACCTGGTAGGGCCCCTCCCAGTTCGCCCCCAGCACTCCTTCTCCTGGGTCTCGTGTGTTAGGGAGTACCTTCCTCAGCACCAAGTCGCCTACCCTGAAAGTCCTCTCTCGCACCCTCGAATTGTAGTACTTTGCAGCGCGCTGTTGGTATATTGCCACCCTCATTTGTGCTTTTTCTCTCTTCTCCTCGAGCATGTCCAAGCTTTCGGCCAAAGCTACGCGGTTGGCCTCGTCTCCATATGCCTTTACTCTGTGGGACTCAACCCGCATCTCAACCGGGAGTACGGCCTCGCACCCATAGGCCAAGGAGAATGGGGACTCCCCAGTAGTCGTGCGTGGGATGGTTCTGTAAGACCACAGCACATTTGGTAGCTCATCTACCCAGGCTCCCTTCATCTTTTCTAGCTTTGTCTTCAAGTTCTTCTTAAGGAACCTGTTTATGGCCTCCACCTGCCCATTGGCCTGGGGTGCACAACCGCGGAGAAACTCCTCCTTATGCCCCTTTCCCTACAATATTCATCGAAAGCTCCTCCCTCGAACTGGGTACCATTGTCAGAAATAATTTTGTAGGGTACTCCATATCTACAAACAATGAATTTGTTGACGAAAGAGGTGATGTGTTTGGCGGTTATCTTCACAAGGGGTTCTGCTTCTACCCACTTAGTGAAATAGTCCACTGCCACCACCGCGTATTTCGCTCCACCCCTGCTTGTAGGAAGAGCGCCGATCAAGTCTATCCCCCAGATAGCGAAGGGCCAGGGGCTGGTCATGCTGGTCAGTTCACTTGGGGGTTTCCGAGGGTAGTTGGCGTGCCTCTGGCATTTGTCGCATTTTGTGGCAAAGTCATGCGCATCTCTCTCCATGGAGGGCCAGTAGTATCCTTGTCTCATGGCCTTCCTGGCTGTGGAGGGTCCGCTCTCGTGGTTGCCATACTCTCCCTCGTGTATTTCATGTAACACTTTCAGCGCCTCCTCCTCTTCTACACACCGCAGGAGTGGCATTGAGAATCCTCTTTTGTAAAGGACCCCATCTACCAGGGTGTATCTAGCGGCCTTGTACACCAACCTCCGGGACTCATTTTTGCCTGCAGGCAAGGTTCCTTCTTCCAAGTACCTCTTGATTGGCTCAGTCCACGACTCTCTTGGGACACTAATCATATGCACGTCCGCGCCTTCGATGCTGGGCTTGGGCAAGTACTCCACAGGTATCGACTCCAAGATATCATCATCCTTGGTAGATGCCAGCTTTGCGAGTGCATCGGCATGGGTATTCTTTTCTCTAGGGATTTGCTCTATATTATATGCCGCCAGCCGCCCCAGATAGCCCTTCACCTTCTCCAAGTAGGCTGCCATCTTGGGTCCCCTCGCCTGGTATTCCCCCTTTACTTGGTATACTACCAATTGAGAGTCACTGAAGATATGAAGGCGCATCACTCTCAGTTCCTGGGCTAAACGCAGGCCAGCCAGGAGCGCCTCATACTCTGCCTCATTATTGGAGGCCTCAAACCCAAATCGGATTGCGCAATACATTCTGTGTCCCTCGGGCCCGGTCATCATGATGCCCGCTCCGGATCCTCCTTCATTAGACGCCCCATCAACATGCAAACTCCATTCCTCTAAACTCCATCGCTCTTCCTTCGTAACAGGCTACTCCCCTTCTTCATTCCTTCCTTCATTCGGCTGATGGGTGAGCTCTACTATAAAGTCCGCTAGCACATGTCCATTGATGGAAGCTCTTGGGGTGTACACTATGTCAAATTGACTCAGCTCGATCGACCATTTCATCAGCCTCCCTGAGGTGTCAGGTTTATGTAAGACCTGCCTCAAAGGACTATCCGTCAGGACTTCAATTGTGTGTGCATGGAAGTAAGGTCTCAACTTCCTTGAAGCCACCACTAACGCATAGGCCAATTTTTCGATCTCCGGATATCGGTTCTCTGCGTCCACAAAACGCTTGTTGATATAATACACAGGTTGTTGCTGCTTCTTCTCTCCTTTAACCAAGGCTGCGCTGATGGCATGCTCAGACACTGCCAAGTACAGGTACAGCTTCTCACCCTTCTCAGGTTTTGCCAACAGGGGTGGCTTCCCCAAGTGCTCCTTTAGCTTGATAAATGCTTCCTCGCATTTTTCATCCCAAGCGAACTTTTTGCTCCCATTGAGGATGTCGAAGAAGGGGAGGCACTTATCGGTGGACCTTGAGATAAATCTATTAAGGGCCGCCACCCTTCCCATCAGGCACTGCACTTCCTTCTTGTTCTTTGGCGGGCTCATCTCTATTAGTGCCTTTATCTTATCAGGGTTGGCCTCGATGCCTCTGGAATTGACCATGAAGCCCAAGAATTTTCCTGAGGATACCTCGAAGGTGCACTTGACTGGATTCAACTTCATCTGGTATTTCCTAAGTGTGTCGAACATCTCACCAAGGTCCTTGTTGAGCTCTGTTGCTTCTTTGGTCTTCACTAACATATCATCCACATACACCTCCATATTCCTTCCTATCTGGTTAGCGAACATTTTATTGACCAACCTCTGATAAGTGGCTCCCGCGTTCTTGAGCCCGAAGGGCATCACCTTGTAACAGTAGAGCCCTTTGTCTGTAATGAATGACGTGTGCTCTTCATCTGCTGGGTTCATGGGGATCTGGTTGTATCCTGAGTAGGCGTCCATGAAACTTAGTAACTCATGTCCTGCCGTCGCATCTACTAGCTGATTTATCCTTGGAAGTGGGAAGCTATCCTTAGGACAAGCTTTATTCAGGTTCGTGAAATCGACGCAAGTTCTCCATTTCCCATTTGGCTTCGGCACGAGTACTGGGTTCGACACCCACACAGGGTAGAAAGAATCACGGATGAACCCGTTGGCCTTCAGCTTGTCAACCTCCTCTTTTAATGCTGCGTATCTTGTTGGGTCTAGCGCCCGCCTCTTTTGCCTGACGGGCCTTGCCTCTGGGGAGATATTCAGGTGGTGGCACATCACACTGGGGTCTATACCCACCATATCCTCATGACTCCATGCGAACACGTCTAGATTATCTTTCAAAAATTTCATCAATTCTTCCTTCACGTCACCTTGCAGGCTTCTCGCAATCTTCAATTTCCTTAGGGGTTCCTCCGTCACCGTAACCTCCTCTACTTCTTCCACTGGTTCTGCTCTTGACTCATCCACAACCCGAGGGTCCAGCTCCTGCGGACCCCTCATGGGCATACGTAGCGCCTCATGTATCACCATGGCCATTGGCTTTCGCGGTTTCGCAGGTGCGCGGAGTGAGGTGTTGTAGCACTCCCTTGCCTCCTTCGGTTCTCCCTTCATACTAGCGACCCCACCTGGAGTCGGGAACTTGACAACCAAGTGATATATTGAAGTTATGGCTTTCAATTCTCTTAGGGATGGTCTCCCCAATACCGCATTGAAAGCTGATGCACAATATACTACAACAAAGTTAGACATGACTGTAGTCTGCCAGGATTGCTCCCCCATGGTAAGTGTCAATTCGATCATTCCCAGGGGTTGCACTGAGTCCGCCGTGAATCCGTATAGGGACAACTGGCAGGGCTTCAGATGACGAATGCCCAGTCCCATCTTTTCCAAGGCAGGTCGATATAGGATGTCTACCGAGCTCCCATTGTCCACTAGGACTCGATGCACACGCATATTTGCCAATTGAACTATCAGCACCAGTGGATCATTGTGGGGAAAATGTACCCCCCGCGCATCTTCCTTGGTGAATGTTATCGAGTCGTTTTCCCCCTTGAAACTTTTTGGGGGTCGCTGTTCTAAACTCATGACGCAGGGGGGCGGACTTTGCCGAGCCTCTCTTGCATATCTATCTTGCCCCTTCCGAGAGTCCCCCCCAAATCCTGAACCCCCGAAAATGGTTCGGACCTCCCCCTGTATTTCGGGGGCTCGCTCTTGTGCCTGGGGTGTCGTAGGTGCATCCTCTGGCTTTGGCCTTTCTCTCCTGACATAGCGGCTCAGGTGTCCCCGGCGGATGAGCTCCTCAATTTCTTCCTTCAAATGGATACACTCTACCGTGGTGTGACCTCTGTCCTTGTGGTACTGGCATTATCTACTGGGGTCCCTTTTGGACCGTTCCTTTCTCATTGGTGGGGGATTTTTGCAGGGAACTCGATCTTCGTTGGTGATGTAAATATGCTCCCTGGTATCTGTGAGGTTCGTATAGTAAGTATAAGCCATTTGCCTATGATCTCTCCCTCGTTTGGTTTTCCTCTGCTGGTCATCTCTTGACCCATCGTACGTCCTTTTCTTCTTCGCTACATTCGACCCGTCGTTAGTTGGGGGCTTCGCGTGGGGCTCCTCCTTCCCCGCCTTTAAGTTTGTGTGGCCATCCTCCATGCGGATGTACTTCTGCGCTCTCTCATAGAAGTCATCTAAGTCGGTGACTTCCCTCTTCAACATGTTGTCCCACAACTTGCTTCCTGGGAGCACTCCAGCGGTAATGGCCATTTTTAACTCTCGGCGAGTTAGGCTCCCCACTTTTGCGGCCTCCATATTGAACCGGTGAATGTAGCTCTTCAGGCTCTCATTCTCTCCTTGCTTAACATTGGCCAGGCTGGTACCTGGCATCGTGTAGTCCCGCACGGCATGGTTCTGTTGGAGGAATTCGTCAGAAAACTGCAGCCAGGATTTGATGGACCCCGGCCTTAATCTTTTGAACCATTTGTAGGCGGGTCCTTTCAGAGTAACAGCGAAGCAATGGCATCTAGCACCACTTCCAATCCCCCTCAGTTTCATCAGATCATTAAACGCATCCAGGTGGTATTTTGGATCCGTGTTCCCTTCGTAGGGGGTCATATTGGGCTCCTTAAAGTTGGCAGGGAGCCGGATCGCCTGAATTTCTCTCACAAAGGGCGACTCATGGTCAAAGTCCTCCTCAAAGGCCTGGCCGCCTGATGCGGTGACGATCTTGCTCCGCAGGCTCCTCATCTCCGTGTCTAGGTCCTGCCTCCTCTTGCTGAGAGTGTCCCTCAAAGCGGACGGGCTAAGATCCGCCTTTCCCTTGCCCTCTTGAGGCGCCATAGGGGGCGTGGTCCCTTTGCCTGCCCTCTTTTTATTGAGCTCCTCCCGCAAGTCTGAGGGTGCTCTTTTGGAGGTGACCTCGTCCTCATTGTGAGGGGCAGCGTTGGTCCTCGGCGCTGGTTTCTGGGCCTGCTTAGGCGGTTCAGGGTGATCACGTTGCTTCGTTCGGGGGGTGTTACTGGTTGAATGTCGGGTTCTCCCATCATCTACCGGTATAGTGGTCTTCACCCCATCCTTGCCCTTCTCCTTCCTCTTAGGCAAGGTCACGCTCGACTTACCCTGCAACAGGCCGTTCAGGACCTCTTGCATGTTTTCCAAGGTGGTTTCCAACCTTTGGTTCTTACAGTGGAGCTCACGTATTTCCTCTTCATAGAACCGAGACTTCGAACTTGAGCTCATGGAATGGATCCGGGGATGCTTATCATGCCTACGGGTTGAGGGGCCCAGGTCCTGCCGGCCGGAGTTCGGTGCCTGCGGTGGTTTTGGAGGAGGGAACTCGTTAGCGTTTCCCGGTGGTGCTCTTGGAGGACTTCCTCCAGGTGGAGCGTCCGGTTACGAGGCCACTCTATCACCTCTATGAACCTTAGGGTCTTCTGGGGGCTCCACATCTCTGGGTGGAGGAGCGTCCTTCATGGAGGCCTTCAGCTGGACTCCGTTCAAGTGAACCTCTACCTCCCATGGCTCCCTCAGTCGCTTTGAACGTCTTGGCATCTTCTTCTTGCCGGAAACAATGGTGGAACAATAGCTTGAAACTAACGTTCCCACAGACGGCGCCAAACTGTTGACGGTGAGAACTCGTCAACTGAGTTGAGTTGGAAAAATTATCAAATCATGATCTCTAATGGAAAAGCTGTAGAAACTTAAACAATCACTCAAGAACAATGATAGAACAATAATGGAGAATTCAGTCTTTCATTCACACTCAAGCCTTTGCTACAGTAAAATTTCCAACCCCCTTTCAGGTGGTGTTAGAGTTCATTTTATAGTAGGCTCTAATGGCCTTAGGTACATAGTGGTCCAGGAGACCAAGGGGTACATAAGTACTGTGTCAGGGGAGTGGCTTCAGAGGTTGTGGTCGTACATCCAGTACAGGAGCAGGTGTCAGGAGAATGCCTCCACTACTTGTCTGTACCCATGTCTGATGAGTGGTGGCTGGCATAGTGGCGTAGGGGGTAGTGGTGTCGGCTCTGACCTTTGGCCGTAGACGTACGGACCATGACTCTTATCCCAGCAGTCCCATTGGTACGGGCGTCCGTACCCAGTATTAGATCGTACAAGTATGTCCCATTTGACTCGTACTGGAGTCTCTAAGCATAAGGGTCTCAAGATGTAAGGAATGGGACCCTTGGTGTATGGCTCCGCTCACGTGGCCACCAGGTGGCGTGGCTCACGTTCCTTCGCGAGGCCCCCTTGGAAGACCAATTGATGGCGCGGCTCTTTGGCTGCCCACGAGGTCAAGTGTGTTGTGGATGTGGCCCTCATGAGGCCATGGGCGCCGAGGCCCGATGACGGGGCTACCACGGCGAGGCCACTCGGGCCTATGAGGCGAGGCCACTTCGGCCTATGAGGCGAGGCCACTCGGGTGGTGCGGCTGAGACATCTCGCGAGGCCCTTCAAGTGGCGTGGTCGAGACCCCTCGCGAGGCCCTTCAGGTGGTGCGGCCGAGACATCTCGCGAGGCCCTTCGGGTGGCGTGGCCGAGACCCCTCGCGAGGCCCTTCAGGTGGCGTGGCCATGACCTCTCGCGAGGCCCTTCAGGTGGTGCGGCCGAGACATCTCGCGAGGCCCTTCGGGTGGCGTGGCCGAGACCCCTCGCGAGGCCCTTCAGGTGGTGCGGCCGTGTGCATCGGTCGTGGCCATGCGAGGCCACTTGGCGTTGGGGCCGAGCGAGGTGGTGTGCCGTGCGCTTGGGGCGTGGGCAGGCGAGGCCAAGCGAGGCCATGTCGCCTCGCGCCTAGGCATCCGAGCCGGCCGTGCGAGGCCATGATGTCTTAGCATCTATGCCTTGCAAAATGCGTGCCATGTGGCACCGATCCCATGGGGCGTGGATCCCGACTCGCGACGTGACGGTATGATGGCTTCCCGAGACAATGGCGGCTCAAGGGCCTTGCCTTGGCCTCATATTTTCCCTTGATGAGATTTTGAGCATCAACAATAAGTTTCTTCCTCAATTATTGGGTGTGATTTGAATAATATCATGAATATTTTGTACCTTAAATATGATAGTTTGTGATCTAAAATGTTATCGTAATATTTAAAAAAACATAAATAATGTTTTGGTTTAATTTTTCTTTTAATATGTTTATGTCATTCTTTTACATATAATATTTTTTATTTATTAAAATTTATACGACAATCATAAAAATATAATAAAAATAATTAATAAATTTTCTAAATAAAGTTAAGCAAACGTGCATTGAATGTTGCTTGCACCTACTATATATATTCTATATAAAAAGTGTGTATATAGAAGAAATTCTTGGTTTTAATGATTTTTTTTATTAACTTTAACAGAATATTACAAATATTTAACGGAGTATACCTTTAAAATTGATTAAAAATAGATATTTTGTAATTATATCAATATAAATTCAAATATTATAAAATATCAGTTACACCCAGATTTCGAGACCTGAGATTGTGACCTCGAAAGCTGGACTCGTCAAGTGTGAGCTCGAGATATATAAAACGCATGTTTGTAGTCCAGATGTCAAAACCTCGGAGCAAGATGGCAACCTCGAAGACGGGTAACCTCGGGATCCTTTCTAAGCTCGAAAAAACATAGCATCGGGATACATCTGTTGTCGGGTGTCTTTGGATCGGGTAGCCTGAGCTTAAAGAGTACAAGCTCGAAATGTAACAGCCTCGATGGTATTTATCTGCCCTCAGCTTGTCTTGGAATAAGGAGGCTAGTTCGTATCTTATCCATAAACCTTGACTGACATGATGCTGGTTGCTGACCTCGAAGATTTGATGAGTCATCTGATGTAACGCGTTCCGTACATTTAAAGATATTTATTGTTGTAACATCCCAACATTAAAGGGATATTAAAAATTCTGTTACCCGTTTCCTGGTCTTCAGGGGACGTTTCCTTGTATATAGGAGTTACAGTATTTAATATCTTTATTTTAATTAATAAGCAGAAGTATTTTCCTGAAATATGTGGGAATGAACTCTGAGAACTCTCTATAAATAGAGAGGTCATGAACATTTGTAGAGGACGGATCTTCTGATATCTTGACAGAAACTCTGGAGAATTCATCTTTAAAGGATTTCCAGAATACTCCAAGTCTAAATAAAATAAACTCGTGGACTAGGCAGATTTAACTACTGAACTACGTAAAACTCTTGTTGTTCTACAATATTATTCATCTGCGCCATTGTTCCTATTGTTTAATTGCTCTACATTTTAAGTTGACGAAAAACGACGTCAACAGTTTGATGCTTTCAATGAGAACCTTAAGCAGTACAATCCCTGATTAGCTATGGCTTCAAATGATTCGAATATTCTTGAAGAAAACTATCCACGGCGCCCTGGAAAACAGCCGATGACGAATCCAGAACCAGAAGAGAGAAGTGAGTCCTCCGATTCTCGAGGACCTCCGGCACACCTTCGGTTTCCAGGGACGACGAGGACAAGTATTATAATCCCGAGCGGTATGTCCCCATTGTGGAACTCGAAAACCGATAGTTAAGAAAATAGTTGGCTGAGGCCAAGAAGCGTAACGAGGAGTAAGCTAGATTAGCTGCGGAGGCGCAGGCGGCTCAGCCCCAACCTCCGCCTGAGGTCCAAGCCCCACCTCCGCCGGACGTTCATGTTCCTCCTCGCAGGCCTCGTGGGCGACCTCGCAAAAACGCTTCCACAAGAAGAATGGAGCAACCTCTGCCACCGGCAGAACAACCTGCTCCCTCGAGGCCCCGAAGAAACACCCGGACTAGAGCTCCAGTTAACTCAACTGCTGAGTTACCAGCTAAAACTGGGAATAACTTAGCCCCTGCAGAGGCTCGAACTCAGAATCCTGGTAACACGCAGAATGTTACCGAGCCGGCACAGGCGAACTCGGGACCATCCAGACCCCGAAATGGGTGGCAGCCACCATCACCCATACGGTTCCCTCCATCGCCAATAAGATATCCCTCGCCGCCTCAGAAAAACATACAACTGACTCAAGGTGATAAGGAAAGACGGGCTGGACAGAAGCAGGGGAATGGAGAAGCTACTAGAGAACGAAGAGGTGCCCAGCCTATGAGAAGCCAAATGTCTCAGTCTCTCACTGCAGAGATGAGGAAGCCTGAACGGAACCCATCTCGAAACAATCATGCAACGAGCCTCACCAGCGATGACTCAGGGGACACCAGATCAGTCAGTATGTATGATCAAGGACGTAGAAATACTGAGAACCAAAGGAAGCACCCTGACTTGCGGAAGGACCTGAATCAAAATCAGGGTAGTGGTAATCCCTCGAACCCAGACCTGAGAGATCACCTAAATGGACACAAGGATCCCATGCGAAGGTGCGAGCCTGGAATTGTGATCAACGATAACCAATTTCAGGTGAGACCCCTCGTGAATCCAGTTCAGGAAAGAATTGATCAACTGGAAAGAGCATTTAGGCTCTTACAGAATGAGCAATGTTGGAATCGGGACGAAGATTCTGATGAGGAGCTCGAACCATTCGCTCCCCACATTTCCAACACTCTGTTTCCTCAAGGGTTTCGGATTCCTCATGTCCCACCTTTTGAAGGGAAATCCGACACGTACAGTCATTTAAGTACGTTTAACACTATAATGAGAGCAAGTAATGTGGGTTACGAGCTTAGATGCATGCTGTTTCCAGCATCACTTATAGGACCAGTGAAAAACTGGTTCGAAAAATATAAGAGGCATTCAATCACTTCTTGGGATCAGTTCTTAAAAGATTTCAAGAAGCAATTTAGAGCCATGATCGGGATAAGGCCCGAGGCATCGACCTTGACCAATGTCCGGCAACAACCAAATGAAACGCTGAAAAGATACCTTATAAGATTCAATCTGGAAGTCGCTAGAGCTCGAGATGTAGACGACAACGATCATTTAATGGCCGTCCGAGCTAGGGTAATGCCAGGAAGTCCCCTCTGGGAAGATATGAAGAGGAAGCCTGTGAGGTCAATAACCGAGTTTAATAGACGAGCTCAGAGGTTTATCAATGTATAAGAGGCGAGGTCAACACTGAATATGACCTCTCAGCCCATAACTACAACGACAAACGTAAACTCTGCCTCGACCTCGACGGACCCATCAGCCTCGAAACCCCCTACAGAAAACCCTTCTAAAAGAAAGAAGAATGAAGGAAGTAACCCCGAGGTGGAAGGGGGAAAGAAGAAGAAAGGGGAAAGGTATTTCTCTGTGTACTAGATGTACACCGAGCTCAACGAGTCTTGGGAGAATATTTACCTGGCTAATAAAAACCAAGTCCCTTTCAGGTGTCCAGACCCCATGAGAAACCAAAAGTCCAAGAGAGACTCCAACAAATACTATCGATTTCACAGAGATACTGGGCACACTACTGATGAGTGCAGGCAACTGAAGGACAAGATCGAAGGTCTGATCTCGAGAGGATACTTCAGGCAGTATGTCAGGAACCAGAACAATAATCAGGCTTCTACCAGCCAAAGGACAACTGCACTGCCGCCTGCCCAAAACAACAATTCATGGGCTAGGGAAGAAGAGAGACCCCCTCCGATTGATGGAGAAGATGTGGTAACCATCTCGGGCGGGCCTCACCTCATAGGATCGGGCAAGAACACCCAAAAGCGATATGTGAACGAGCTAAAAACTAGGGACGGGTCCCCTTACGAACCCGAACTCAGAGCTCCAAAGTACCAAAAGGTTGAATCTCAGCCTATAACCTTCACTGAGGATGATGCATCCCATGTTCAGTTTCCTCACAACGACCCACTGGTCATCACTCTTCAGCTCGCAAACAAGAGGGTTCACTGAGTTCTAATTGACAATTGGAGCTCAGTGAACATTCTCTATAAGGCCACCTTAGAAAAGATGGGACTCACGCTTCGTGACCTAAAAGCTTGTGCAACGACGCTGTACAGTTTTTCAGGAGAAGGGATTGCCTGTATGGGGTCCATTGAACTCCCTGTGACCTTGGGAGACTACCCAGTCTCAACAACCAAGATGATGGAATTCGTAGTAGTGGACCTGCCATCGGCCTACAATGTGTTGCTCGAGAGACCTGCCCTAGTAGGGCTGGGGGCAGTCTCATCTGTAAGGCACTTGGCCATCAAGTTCCTGACATCTAGTGGCATCAGGACATTGAAGGGAGACCATTTAGCCAGAAGGGAATGCTATAGAATTTCCATAAGAGGAAAGAAGCAGACGAGTGCACAAACATTCGTCGTTATTCAGAATAAAGACGAGATAGTCTTTGAGATAGATGAAGAAATCAATCCAAGAATAGAGGAAAGAGCTTATCTCGACCCATTGGAAGAGCTCGAAGAAATCAAGCTTGAAGAAGCAGACCCCCCAAAAACAGTGAAGGTCGGGAAAAACCTCCCCGAAGAAACCAAATAGCAATTAATCTGTTTTTTGAAGAAGAACCAGGATGTCTTCGCATGGTCACATTCGGACATGATAGGGATAAGTCCAAATGTGGTGAGCCATGCGTTGAATATCGACAAGAGCTTCCCGCCGAAGCAGCAAAAACGAAGACTACTGGATGACGATAGGAAGAAGGCCCTTAAAGAGGAAGTCGACAAATTAAAAGCAAACTGATTCATCAGGGATGCTTTTTACCCCGATTGGGTAGCCAACCTGGTACTAGTCCCGAAGCCTAATGGGACATGGCGAACCTGTATTGACTACTCGGACCTCAACAAGGCCTGTCCTAAGGATTGCTTCCCTTTACCTTGGATCAACCAGCTCGTGGATGCCACAACAGGGCATGGACTCATGTAGCTCATGGATGCCTATTCTGGATATAACCATATTTCCATGCATGCCCCTGACCAAAAGCAAACGAGTTTCATAATAGATAAAGGGCTGTATTGTTATAATGTCATGCAATTCGGGCTCAAAAATGCTGGAGCCACTTACCAGCGACTCGTGAACATGATGTTCTCCAAACAGATAGGTAATAACATGGAAGTTTATGTTGACAATATGTTTGTTAAATCTCAACTTAACAATAACCATGTGGATGACCTCGAAGAATGCTTCACCGTGTTACAGAGATATAACATGAAACTCAACCCTCAGAAGTGCTCTTTCAGAGTATCTTCAGGAAAATTCTTGGGATTCATTGTCAATGCTCGGGGAATAGAAGCTAATCCAGACAAAATCCAGGCTCTGATTGATATGACCTCACCTCGGAAGCATAAGGATGTCTAAAGTTTGACTGGCAGGATGGCGACACTAAGTAGGTTTATCTCTAAATCTACGGACCGTTGTCTTCCATTTTTCAACCTTTTGAAGGGAGGCAAGAAATTCGAATGGATGGAGGAATGTGAGTTGGCTTTTCAAGAGCTCAAGAAACATCTCGCAGAAACCCCCATATTTTCAAAACCCATTACGGGAGAAGTTTTGTACCTGTACCTTGCAACGACCGAGCACGCCATAAGTGCGGTACTCGTGCGGGAAGAAGAGAAGGTGCAAAGACCTGTGTATTATGTCAGTAAAAGGTTACTGGGGGCAGAGTCAAGATATCCCTTAATGGAGAAGTTAGCTCTCAGCCTAATTCACTCATCTCGAAAGCTCCGACCCTATTTTCAGGCACACCCCATCCATGTACTTACCGATCAACCACTAAGACAAGTCTTGTCCAAGCTAGAAGCCTTAGGTCGACTGCTCAAATGGGTCGTTGAACTCAGACAATTCGAGATCACTTATCATCCAAGGACGACCATAAGAGGACAGGCACTGGCGTGGCCAACAATGAAGTTATAACCCCGACCTGCGAGCTGTGGAAACTTTATGTTGACGGGTCTTCTAATGAAAATGGATCGAAAGCAGGAGTAATTTTGATCACCTCAGCAGGAAGCCGATTTCACTCTTCCTTGAGATTTGACTTCGAGGCATCGAGTAACGAAGCCGAATACGAGGCTCTACTGGCAAGTATTCGTATAGCCAAGGAGCTCAAACCCAGAGCGATACATTGCTATAGTGACTCCCAGCTGGTGGTTAATTAAATTTTAGGAGAGTACCAGGCTCGTGGTACGAGAATGGCAGCATATTTAGAAAAGGCAAAATCAACATTGGAGCATTTCGAGTTCTATGCGATAGAACTGGTCCCCCGAGAACAGAACTCGAATGCGGACACCTTAGCCAGGCTTGCTACCTCTACCGAGACTGACGAACTGAATGTCGTGCCAATTGAGCATCTTGCGACGCCCAGTATTAATGAGCCTGATCAGGAGGATGTGAGCATGATCAATTATTAGCCAACCTGGATGACTCCGATAGTTGAATACCTTGAGACCAGCGTTCTCCCGGAAGAACGGACGAAGGCTCGAAAACTGATGTATCAAATTCCTAGGTATACCATTGTAGATGGAAAGCTGTATAGACGAGGATATTCCATGCCGCTACTCCAGTGTGTGACCCCACCCGAAGCTAAGAAAATCATAGAGGAAATTCATGAAGGGTTCTGTGGAGACCATACTGGGGGGCATAGCCTATCCAAGAAGATCATACGTCAGGGATACTTCTGGCCTACCATCAAAATAGATTCGTTCGACTATGTCAAGAGGTGTGATAAGTGCCAGCAGCTCGCCATAATTCCTCGAGCTCCATCCTCTAAGTTAACTATGATGACCTCCCCGTGGCCATTTGCGGTCTGGGGAATCGACCTCATAGGCTCACTCCCGACTGGCAAGGGCGGAGTAAAATACACAGTAGTTGCCGTAGATTACTTCACGAAGTGGACTGAAGCCGAACCTTTGGTGACAATAACCTTTAAGAAATTCCTTGACTTCGTAGTGAAGAACATCATATGCTGATATGGGATGCCAAGGAAGATTGTGTCTGATAACGGTACTCAATTTGACAGCGATCTATTTACCAACTTTTGCAAAAAAAATGGGATAATAAAGATATTTTCATCGGTGGCCCATCCCCAGGTGAATAGCTAGGTCGAAGCTGTAAATAAGACCCTAAAAAGTTCGCTAAAGAAAAAGTTAGAAGAAGCAAAAGGAAGATGGCCCAAAGAACTGCCCCAAGTTCTATGGGCATATAGGACCAAGGTCCGTACATCAACAGGACATACCCCATTTTCTCTGGCGTATGGTTGCGAAGCAATGTTGCCAATCAAGGTCGAAATTCCCACAATTCGAGCCCTCGCTTATGATCAAACCTCGAACCACTCTCAGCTCGAAGAAACTCTGGACCTGATCGAAGAAAGAAGGAACGAAGCTCAATTAAAAAATGCTGGATACCAACAGGGAGCTACCCGGTACTTCAACAAAAGAGTTCGAGATAGAAAATTCGGTGTAAGAGATTTGGTGCTGAGGCGTGTATTCTTGGCAACACGGGATCCAGCAGCTGGCGTGCTCGGGCCAAATTGGGAAGGACCTTATCAGATAGAATCAGCCATCCGACCCGGCATGTACAAGTTGGCAAGATTGGATGGAAGTCTGGTACCACGAGCATGGAATGGTGAACACCTACGACCTTACTATCAATAGTGTAGGAAGGATGTCGCTTATAACCATGCTTGTTTATCTGTACTATTTTTCTATTTTTGGACTTTTCAAATAAAGTTTGATTTCGTTTTAATATGCTGTATTTTTTGCAATCTCTCTTAATTTAATAACCTATGGTCACATTCATAGGATATTAAGGGGGCACTAGTGGTATATATACCATCAACTTGAAAAAATAAAATAGCATATACGAAAAATATACAAGTGTTTGGATATAACCAAATGCGTAAGCTAAGATAGTTTGGATATAACCAAACTATCAAAAACATACAAGTTTTTGGACGTAACCAAATGCGCGAGATAAGAAAGTTTGAACATAATCAAATTATCAAGAGATAGAAATATAAGTGTATGGATTATAAACCAAACACGACCTTAATAGGTTTGGAAAAAACCAACTAAAACTAATCGACAGTAAGTTGGAGCATAACCCACTTCGTGTTAAGTCGAGATTGAGGCTGGAGTATCTTGCAAAACAATAGTTTCGACCTCATAACCTTGGGGAGCTACCCGAGGACGAGAAAAAGTAACTAAAAAAGTAAGATATAACTAAATCATTTGCATTACACACCATATAAGTACTTTCAGGTGCATGGTAAAAGTAATATCTGACCTTGACAAATAACGAGATCGGAAGCGGATAATTCGAGCAAACTGTACATGAATGCATTAAACCTCGAGCTTAAATTCAAACTATGTTTGTATGAATAAACAGGCATATATGACACTTTAATATAAATTGCGCAAAATATTTCAACCTAAGAAATGAAAAGCATATATATATTAATATGAATTCAAAGAATGGTATCTCAAATATCATAAGAAAAGGAAGCTCTTTTATGAGCTGTAGAATTGTCTTGGCCCCGTGAGCATAAAAGATAATAAGAAAAAAAAAATCATTACAAGAAATACAGAGGGACACAACCCCGAGGTAAGATTTAAGAAGAAGGAGCATTCTCCCTGGCCTTCTCAGCATCGGCATCATCCTCGACTTCCCCTGCCTCATCCCTAGCAGTCTCCTCCTCATCAAGTTGAGCATTCCATTTAGCCACAAGCTTCTCTTCAAGAAGGCCTAAGAAGCTGGTGTCGAGGTCGACATTGTTGGCTCAGATTTTGTACATGGCCAAGTCAACTGACCGATCTTTTTTCTCCTTAAACTCTTCAAGAAGACGAGCCTTTTCACCCTCCATGATCTCGAAAGTGATGACCTTCTCTTCTTCAAGCTTAGCATTGATCTCATTGACCCGAGCATTCTCCTTCTCAAGCTCCGTGAGCCGGGCATTCAGCTTTTCAAGCTCGGATGTCTTGGCCTTTAGCTCCTCAGCTCCTGCCTCCACCTTTGCTTTTGTTGCCTTGAGCTCGTCACTCAGTTTGAGCTGAAGATCCTTCGCCTCTTGAGCAAGAGACATGCTCGAATGGACCTCGTTGTTCAAATTATAATTAAGCTGAGCATAGACAGCAAGATTCTGGCATACAAAGAAATCAAATTAGCATATGGACCAAGTGTGAATACAACTAATAGCAAGAGAAGAAAGGTTACCACACATGGAGCTCGATGTTCTTCTCGTAAAGAGTGTTGCAGTCCTGGGCATTGTTCAGAAACTGCCAGTGAGGAGCGTCGAGGCTGCCAAAACTCTTACCCACCCGAGACAGAACATCCGAGCCTAGCGTAGCCCAGTGGGGTCCACCTGCATTGTCGATCACATACTCATCAACATGAGTAGAAATCGAAAGCAGCGGTGTCTTTGAGGATGATGGTTTCTTTGAAGGTAGGCCAACTGTGGGATTGACCTGGGGTGCAGGAGGAACATGAGGCAAGGTTGAGGAGGAAGTCTTAGCCTAAGCAGGTGGACTCAAAGCTGTGCTTGGAGCAACCGGAGCTGGGGGAGTTGGTGTTTTCTCGGTCCTCCTAAGGACCTTAGCAGGCCGGTCTGTTTTTCACGACCCCCTCGAGTGCTTACTCCACTTGGTTCCGCCACTGACCAGAATGTTGTCAAGGTTAGAGTCCATCTCGCCTGCACATTTACACCACATTATGAGTTATCCCAAAATAAAATAAATTAACATGATGCAGACAGACAAGGGATAAAAAGACAAGTGGAGAGAAACCTAATTGGAACTCTCCCCCGAGCTTGTGCTCGGCGACCACGAAATTCCCCCATCTTCAGAAGAGGCGGGGGGAGTACCTTCCCTATAACGACCCAAATTCGCTAATAAGTCTTAAGGGCCTTGATTAGTGTGTCGGGATGGCATAAATGGGATTAGAGTGAATATTATTGACTTAAATGTGTGAATATGTGATTAATGATGATTATATGATAATTAATGATATTATGTGATAATATGGAATAAACTTGTGATATATGTGAGAACCACATTATTATGTGGGCAAGTTAGCAGAGCACGACTCGAGACGATCTTAGGGTCAGATAGCGGGAAAAGTCACAACGGGACTTAAAATATGACTTTGGACAAGTCAGGGGTACTTTAGGTATCGGGTAGTGATTTGGACTATCGGGTTATGAAAATAAATATATGGAGATATATTTGAGGTTAGGATGTCTAGGCAGGAATATTGGGGGATTTTACCATTTTGGCCTCGAGGACGGTTCCGGCACCCCGAGCCTTGGGATTAGCTTAACAAGTAAGACAAAAGTTAGGAAGCCTTTAGGGAAAAATAAACCGACCTAATTTTCTACTCAGCTGGTTACTCTCTCTCTCACTCTTAAGAAAAACAAAGGAAACTAAATTAGAGACACTCAAGGGAAAACAGAGGAAATTGGGAAATTAGAGCTAAAGAACTGCTGGAAATTTGGAGGAATTCAGGAGCAACTTTGAGGATTAGCTCAGTAGACAATCAAGGATTAAACCAGGGCTTAGGTAAGCATGAATTTCTTTCTTTCTATTGTTATAACTTGAGTTTCAGCTGGGTATTGAGGTATTGTTCAATTGATGATTATGGTGGAATTGAGTTGGGGAAATCCTTGGAATCAGCTGGGTTTTGGCTAGAGGAAGGGTTCAATCAAGAAGGTAAGCTTTGTTTCATGAATTGGTGATTTGAGTTTGAGTTTTGACTGATTAAATTGGGTGTTTAAGTTCTTAGAGTTTCAAGGGTTGAAAGTGAATTTTCTATGGGTTATTGAGCTGAATTTCTGTTAAATTGTGTATCATAAGTTGTGGAAATGTTGGGTGTTGAAGTAGGGAGCATATGGGTGGTTTTGGTTGAGGTTTTGAGCTTTAAAATGGTGGGTTTTCTAGGTTCGAAAGGAAGGGTTATGGCTCTGTTCTAGAGCGCTGCGGCCCTAGGATGAGGAAGAGCCAAGGAGGCTCGGCCAGGGGTGAGCGCTGCGGCACCCATTGCAAGGGTCGCGGCGCGTGTCTTTGCCAGGGTGACCCTTGGTTCTATTTTGAGGCTAGGGCCGCAGCTAAGCTTCAAGGGCCGCAACCCTTGGTTGCCCACTTAATCTTTTAGGGTTTTTAAGGACTTAGACCAAGCCTAGGAAGCTCGGGAACCATTCCACCACCGTGCTTGGTGGGATTTGTTTTCCCAGAAATTAGTTTTGTGACCAGAAACCCTAACTTGAGTTTTAATGAGACCTTATACTTTGGCTGTGACTAGGTGATAAAGGCTTAGGCTCAAGAACGGATTGTGCTTGAGGGGAGTTGCTTGTAATCCAAAACCGTGAAGATTAAAGGTAAGAAAACTACACCTGGTTGAATATATGTGATGAGACTAAGAGTTCCCTATTGTAATTGCTTGAAGTGATGGTATTATGCCATGCAAGCTATTTAGTGAACCAACGGCCTAAGGGTGCCAAGGGTTACACTAGCGCACAGGGCACGGCTCGACCACTAGTAGCCGAGGACAGCTTATTATGCACTGAGCTCGGTTTAAGCGGGCCGGAGTCAGTGGCTTAAACAGAGGGTGCGGCCTAAGTCGTCGGCCCTGAATATTATGTGATATGAGTGAAATATGTGATTGATTGTATCTTGAATCTAAATATATGTGCTGAATGTTTATTGTGGATTATCTTATGGGAGTTCATGCGTAATGAATTAACTGTCTGTTATCGTTGATTGTGTTGTATAAGATGTTTTCATGCTGGGCCTTGGTTCACGGGTGCAACGTGGTGCAGGTAAAGGCAAGGGCAATTTAGATCAGCCCTTATTGGAGAGCTTTACAGGGTGAATGTACATGGCAGGCCGCTCAGCCGCCACAGTTGAGGAGATTGCAGGGATAAGAGGACCAGAACCTTGTATTTTGCCTTAATATGGCTAATGTTTACTTTTAACGGTTGAGTTTTGCAAACCAGCTTTTAAACACTGATCTTTTGGGGATCCCTTCTGTAAACTGTTTATAATTTATAAATGTATCTTTTGAGTCCAAAATGTCTTTTAACCCTAGAACACTTAAACTAATGACACGTTTTTTTAAATTAACGACTTAATCAGCAAGTCTTGTACTTTATAAGTACACAGTGTAGCAGTCTTGACTATCCAGGGAGTTACAACTTGGTATCAGAGCATCCTAGGTTTAAGGGTTCCTGAAGACAGGTTGGACATGTACATTCACTGCTTGAGACAAGCTCAAATCAGGGTTCGGTAATGTGTATACGTGTTTACGTGCTTATGTGTTTGAAATGAGCTATGAATGTTGTTATTTATTGGATTACTAGGAAGCATGAGATACTGATAGGGCCTGGCCCTTGACTGTTGTGTGAGAATATTGGGGCATGTTTATCAGCATTGTCGTGCATGTAAATGAATATATGGATCATTAATTGTATTTAGTGCATGGATGAATGCTTGTTTTGCAGTCATTGTGTAGTGAGATTGAGGGCGTGCTTATTAGCAGCTAGTGCATGGGGATGGATGCTTATATGATGGTTGTTTGAGAATGGTTGTGTTTTACTGGTGGATCTTGGAAAAGCTTTTACCTTGTCATCATGGTCTAACTGCCAAGTCATTATTTGCAGATTGACTTGAATAGCTATGCATCTAAGAAAATCTACACGACTAGCCGGCACTAAGTCTGGGGCCGGGAGTGATGACCAGGGCCAGAACCCTCCGCCAGTCCCTGAGAACTGGCAGTAGTTAATGGCTGATATGCAGGCTCAACTACAGAGTCAGGACGAGCAGATCTATATTCTACGACAGCAGGCTCCGTCAGGGAGTGCTGCCCCTGTGCAGCCTACAGTGGTACCAGTTGTGCAGCCTGGGAAGGTTGTTAACAGGTGGGAACCGTTATATGAGCAGTTCAGGAAGCAGCAACCCCCAATCTTTGATGGTGGACCGGATCCATTGAAAGTCGAGCAATGGCTAACTATGATCACTACAATTCTGGATTTTATGAGGATTGAGGGGCATGATAGAGTGGCCTGCGCCACTTATATGTTGAGGGAGGATGCCCGCATTTGGTTGGAAGTGGCATCGGAGTCCAGGGATGTTACAACTTTGTCCTGGGAAGGTTTCAAAGATTTGTTTAGCCATAAGTATTACAATGTTGCTGTCAGAGCAACGAAGGTTAATGAGTTCGTGAGTCTTGTGCAGGGCAATATGACTGTTACTGAATATGGTCTGAAGTTTGATAGGCTTGCAAAGTTTGCACCAGATCCTGTGCCTACTGATGCTGCTAGGCAAGATCGTTTTATCAGGGGGCTTAATGCCAAGATAGCCCGGGATGTCAGGATCACAACGGTACCTGGAGGAACAACTTATGCCCAGGCCGTTGAGAAGGCTCTTACCACTGAGGAAGCGAAGAATAAGATATGGAGGGAGAGCGCAGTGAGGCGTGAGGGTCGCAGAGCGGTGCCTCCATGTTCAGGGACAGGTAGGGGCGAAGGCCCCAGTGACTTCAAGAGGAAGACTCCTGACACTTCGACCGCTGCTGGTCCTGATAGGAGGGGTCGGGGTGGTCAGGGTGGCCGTTAGGGTGGCGGCGAGGCATGGCGGACCTATCCAGAGTGCCCGAGGTGTAGAGGACGTCATTTGGGCGAGTGTCGGACCAAGGCATGCTTTGTGTGCGGGACAGTACAGCATCTCAAAAAAGACTGCCCAGCAGTGAAGAAAGGTGAAGCAGGAAAGGTGGATAGCTTGACACCAACTCGAGTATTTACCTTGACTCAGGCGGAGGCTGAGGCTAGTCCCTCAGTAGTGATAGGTCATCTTTCTAGCGCTGGCTTTCCTTTTACAGTGTTGATTGATTCTGGTGCTACACATTCTTTTGTTTTTAGTAGAGTGATTGATAGATTGTGTAGACCTAGTGAGTATCGGACTGCAGGGTTTGGGACTTTGTTGCCTACAGGGGAACTGGTAGTTTTTAGGAGATGGATTAGGGCACTGCCAGTGATGGTCGATAGTAGGGAACTCTCGGTGGATCTGATTGAGCTAGATATGGAGGATTTTGATATGATCTTAGGAATGGATTGGTTGGCCAGGTATGGAGCTACGATTGATTGCAGGAAGAAGATGGTTACTTTTGAGCCTGAGGGAGAGGACCCTTTCATCTTTGTGGGTGCTGTGTCTGGACCTCATGTACCCATGATTTCAGCATTGAGGGCCAGAGACTTGTTGCAAAGGGGATGCATAGGTTTTCTGGCTAGTGTAGTGGATACTGCTAGAGTTATGCCAGCAGGGCCGGGAGAGACCAGATTGGTGTGTGATTTTTTAGATGTATTCCCTGAGGATCTGTCAGGGTTGCCGCCGTGCAGGGAGATTCAGTTTGAGATTGAGTTGGCACCGGGGACAGAACCAGTATCAAGGACACCGTACAGGATGGCACCAGCAGAACTAAAAGAGTTGGAGATACAGTTGCAAGAACTTATGGATTTGGGGTTTATCAGGCCTAGTTATTCTCCTTGGGGCGCTCCAGTGTTGTTCATGAAGAAGAAGGACGGGACTTTGAGGATGTGCATCGATTACAGAGAATTAAACAAGTTGACTATCAAGAATAAGTACCCTCTACCAAGGATTGATGACTTGTTCGATCAGCTGCAGGGTAAGACGGTGTTCTCAAAGATTGATCTTCGATCTGGTTATCACCAGCTGAGGATCAAAGATGAGGATATACCGAAGACGGCCTTCCGGACGCGTTATGGGCATTATGAGTTCTTGGTCATGTCTTTTGGTCTGACCAATGCCCCAGCAGCTTTCATGGATCTAATGAACAGGGAGTTCAAGGATTTCTTAGATTAGTTCGTTATTATCTTCATCGACAACATTTTGGTATATTCCAGTTCAGAGGCAGAGCATGAGCAGCATCTCCGACAGGTTCTACAGAGGTTGAGGGAGCATCAGTTGTATGCCAAGTTTAAAAAGTGTGAGTTTTGGTTACGATAGGTGACTTTCCTTGGACATATAGTTGGGGCAGAAGGGATTAAGGTGGATCCATCCAAGGTTGAAGCAGTAAGGGATTGGCCGAGGCCAAGGAACGCCTCGGAGGTGCGGAGTTTCCTTGGGTTGGCAGGCTACTACAGACGATTCGTTGAAGGGTTCTCGAAGATTTCTTCACAGATGACAGAGTTGACAAGAAAGAATCAGAAGTTCGTCTGCTTATTTCTGCACCTGTGTTGAGTCTTCCTTCAGAGGAAGGGAAGTTTGTGGTCTACTGTGATGCGTTGAGGATGGGTTTAGGCTGTGTGTTGATGCAGAATGAGAAAGTTATAGGCTATGCATCTCGACAGCTGAAGGAGTATGAGCGATATCCGACTCTCATTGGGGGAAGGTTGCCGGTTGGTAGAGGCACGAGCTCCCACTGGTTGTACTTCTTATTGGACCAGTCAGATGTAGACTGATCCTCCCCCAAGAGACCATATGCTCAGAGCTTGCCTTCATGTAGGAGATAGGAGAGGGACCTCCTGCCATAGGAGAGTTGGAGTAGAGTCTCTCTATGCTCTCTCATCTCCTTGGTGGGAGTAGGGCGGTGGTAATTGGCTAGAAGATTGAACACATTTCAGCTAAGCACGAGCCTAAACAAAGTTCAAGCACAAAAAAATAGGGAAGTTGAGATACTTACGAATCCGTCTGAAAGAGTAAAATCTAGACGGGGCTAGGCCATCTGTCCAGAAGAAGGCCTTCTTGAAATCAGGAGCATGGTTGGGAAGATTCTCAAACATCTTCTTCTCATTGGGATAGCTTGAGAGATAGTAGAAGCCATCTTCTCCCCGAGCTCTGGAGGGATTGATTTTCAAGCAAAAGAGATATAAGATCTCTTCAGGCGAAGGTCCTTTCCACTTCAACTCGTGGTAAAGCGACCTCAGGGCAGACAGAACCCTGTAAGAATTGGTGTTGAACTGGAAGGGAGCCAACCCAACGAAGTCTGTGAAGCTCAAAGACTTCAAGGGCAATGCTGCCCCTGCCTTCATATGTTCTTGGCTCCAAGCTGCGTATCTCAGTTTGCTGTCAGGATTTCCATCTCCTGGTGCGCAGCAACTCCGCTCATGGGAGGTTGGAGGTCAACACCTCAGCGAGGCAGATAGTCCTATGCCGTGAAAGGCCAGGATATTGGTTATCTGACCTAGCGATGTAACCGAGCTCCAATAATGCTCGGCCTCGAAGAATTCTCTCCTCGGCTGTGAGGTAGAAGGTTCCCCCATCAGCGAGAATTGAAGATCACCTGGCTTGAAGGCGATTGTTACTTTGAGCGTACGGTCGAGAGGAATCGGTCTAGGCTCGGTGTCCGGATTTGGATAAAGGGCGACCCTTAGTCTTTTCCTTTTCACTTCTTCGACCTCGTCTATCTAACGTTGGAAGTGGTCTCGAGTGTTCTCTTGTTCACGCCTCAGTTTGTGCTCCCGAATTAAGCGTTGGTTCCGAGTAAAAGGAGATTCCGGGCTTGAAGCTATTGGACAGTAAGGAATAACGAGCTTTGACCCCCACCATTTTCCTGAATTCTGCAGCATCTAACAAGAAAGCAAAAGGGTGAGGGCCAAGCGAGCAAGAAATAATGGGATAAATAATACCTAAGCTCGAATGATCAAGGCTACAAGGCAAGCTCAATCCAAAGGATGAGGCCAATCTCAGAGCGTGTATTCCACCGAAAGGGAAGAAGGTGGGCATGTTATGGGAAATCTCGAAATATCAGGGACATAAGGTGGCGGTTATTAAAAAGGTGATATTTTTGGGAATCGTGCATTCTTTAAAAAAAAAAACCCTGATTTTGTACCCGATATCTTGGTGTGCAAGATATGTCTCTGAAATTTGAAAACTCAAAAAAGGAACCATATTTGAGCCTTTTTACACAGAAACTAGGTTTGAGTCTAATATCTATCAGTCAAAGCATCCTAGTGCATTAAACTAATATATGGACCAAAAAGAATCCTAGTGCCCACGGTGCAATAGAAGCATAAACATACATGGAAAAAATAATGCAAAGAAGCCATGAACAGAAAACTTACACAATGTGATTGACGGAAACAGAGAAATGGATGATTGTATAAGCGGTTGTAGGTGCGATCTCACAGAGTCAAAAAGTCCAACGTGAATTTGTCTTCTCGGCTTGGAGAACATGCAAGATGTGGGCAAGAAGGTTTCTGGTTTTTTCTTTCCTTTTTCTCCCTGATGAACGTGAAAATAAAAGAGGAAGAAGATGACTTGAGGCCTATTTATAAGCCTGTGGGAATACAAAGAGTTGGATTAATCTGAGCCATTGGCCAGATTCCGTATCAGATCAAATGGCTAGGAACCCGTGAGGTGATAATACCCAAAAGAATGGTAGGCGGATAGACGTGGGCAGGTTTCCAAGGTACTCAAGTACTTTGAGTGAGCAATACCCAGCTGACGTGTGTGCACACTTGAGTATGTTGATGGAATGGTTCTCGAATGAAGTAGTTCAAAAGTTTCCTTCTCGTAGCATTCGAACTAATACTTTTGAGGGGGCAAAATGTTACACCCAGATTTCGAGACCTGAGATTGTGACCTTGAAAGCTGGACTCATCAAGTGTGAGCTCGAGATATATAAAACACATGTTCGTGGTCCAAATGTCAAAACCTCGGAGCAAGATGACAACCTCGAAGACGGGTAACCTCGGGATCCTTTCTAAGCTCGAAAGAACATAGCATCAAGATACATCTATTGTCGGGTGTCTTCGCATCGGGTAGCCGAGCTTAAAGAGTACATGCTCAAAATGTAACTGCCTCGATGGTATTTATCTGCTCTCAGCTGGTCCTGGAATAAGGAGGCTAGTTCGTATCCTATCCGTAAACCTTGACTGACATGATGCTGGTTACTGACCTCGAAGATTTGATGAGTCATCTGATGTAACGCGTTCCGTACGTTTAAAGATATTTATTATTTTAACATCCCAACATTAAAGGGATATTAACAATTCTGTTACCCGTTTCCTGGTCTTCAGGGGACATTTCCTTGTATATAGGAGTTACAGTATTTAATATCTTTATTTTAATTAATAAGCAGAAGTATCTTCCCAAAAGATGTGGGAATGAACTCTGAGATCTCTCTATAAATAGAGAGGTCATGAACATTTGTAGAGGACGGATCATCTGATATCTTGAGAGAAACTCTAGAGAATTCATCTCTGAAGGATTTCCAGAAAACCCCAAGTCTAAATAAAATAGACTCGTAGACTAGGCAGATTTAACTGCTGAACCACATAAAACTCTTGTTGTTCTACCATATTATTCATCTGCGCCATAGTTCCTATTATTTAATTGCTCTACATTTTAAGTTGACGAAAAACGGCGTCAACAATATCATTATTATAATAACATATAATACAAAACTTGATATTTAATAATTATATTAATATAAATTCAAATACTATAAACTATCATTATTATATAATAATATATAATACATATTCTTAATTTTTCATAAATTTTTTATTATTTATATTTATAAAGAAAACATAGAACTACATAAGAAATTAGAATAAAATTTATCTTCTATTAAGAATAAACAAACTTGTTTTCAAATTATAAACGTGTGATTTGAATAATATCATGAATGTTTTATACATTAAATAGTGTAGTTTATGATCTAAAATGTTATCATATATTCTTTTTTTTTAAAAATGATAAACAATGTTTAGGTTTAATTTTTTTAATATGTTTATGTCATTCTTATATATATATAATATTATTTATTTATTTAAAATTTTTATGACAATCATAAAAACTTAATAAATATATTTAATAATTTTTTAAAATAAAACTAAACAAATGTGCATTCCACATTACTTACACGTAATATATATATATACTAGATAGAAACAACGTGCAATGCACGTTTGCTTAGTTTTAAAGTTGTAAACATATTCTATAATTTTAATAAAAACTGGTTCACTATTTTTAAAATATATATATATATATAATAGAATGAATTATAGTTATAGTATGTATAAATTTTTATATCAATAATCTCTACATATATGACATCTAAACATAACGTTGACATAGATATATATATTTACATGACTACATAACATATATATAAAATACAATAATATTTAAAAAGAAATTAATAATAGAAATAAAATAATAATAGAAAAAGTCATAGTGTAGACAGTAGTATGCATGCATAAACTATTTTTAGTTTCTAATGTATCTCGCAATGTCCATTGGTGAATTTGATAAAGAAAAAAAAACTCCAATCACTTGATAAAAAATATAAACTATCACACAAATTTATAAGATAAAAAAAATGATATGTATGCCTTTCGTTGACGTCGTTTTCCGTCAACTTAAAAATGAAGAGCAATTAAACAAAATACCAAAAGAGACAAACAATAAAAGACACGATTTTTACGTGGTTCAGCAGTTAAAATATGCCTAGTCCACGAGTCGGTGTTATTCACTTTATGAAATTCTCCCAAAGCTTTCTAGAAGCAATTTTACAGAGTCTTCCCGATACAAATTCTTCAGTCCCCACAAATGAATTATTCCACGCTATTTATAGAGTGGTTTACCGAATATCTCCCCTCATCTTTCGGGGAGTTATTATACAAATAAAATAAAATAAATGTAATTAAACATGTATAGTTACTATGTACACGTATAAATCTCATGATATTAGAGATTTGATAAAAGATTACAACCAATCCCTTAAATATAGGGATTCTATAACAATAAATATGTTCACACTTAGCTTGCGATTTTCAACATTCGAATCACATGCCTTCGAGACTGACCAACCATCACGAGCTCCCTACCTCGGTTCGCCTCGACTTTTAACAAATAACATTGTTTAGATCATCCTTTCCGAGCTCACAATGCATGAGCTCGAACTGTCTTATCTGATGGCAGGAAATGAATCATGAAATTTATACAAGTGCTGAACCATTGTCATTGTAACTTCGAGCTCGACTTACAATCTCGGAACACCTCCGAGACCACATAGTTTTTTAGCTCACCAATTCAAATGTTGTCGCACTTACTGCTCAGCAAGACTATTCTTGATATTTTCATTAAAGCTGATTATGCCAGACCTGCTTATTCTGAGCCTACACTTTACGAGCCTGACTTTCAAGATAAAAATTTCTATTCTCGAAATTTGAGTGTAACATTTCCCCCCTCAAAAGTATCAGTTCAAATCCTCTGAGAGGGAAACTTTTGAACTACCACTTTTGAAAATCGAGCCACCCACCACACTCAAGTGTGGACATGCGTCATTTAGAGATTGCGTAGATAGAGTACTTGAGTACTCTTTTCATCTGCCCACGTCTTTTCATGTCCCTGCTTTTTGCCGCCAATGTTATATTCGTGCCCCACCCATTGGATCAAATTCCAAATCGAGCCAAAGGCCTAGATCAACCTGACCCTTGATATCCTCTGTAGTCTATAAATAAGCCAACATCATCTTCTTCCTTTTACTTTTTTTTTTCATGCCAGGCCTTCTTTTCTTTCTTGCGAGATGTCGCAGAATTCTAAGAATCAGTGGGGGTCAGAGCTTGCAATCCCCTATTCTCCATCAACTCCTAGCCCGAAATCACCCTTCATTCAGAACCATCGCCTGATACGCAAGCACTGGGAGAGGTGCGAACAAGAAGACATCCGAGATCACTTCCGACCCAGAATGATGGGTCGAGGAGAAGAAGAAGAAAATACTCTGGATCGCAGTCTACCCAGATTCGGATCCCGAGCCTGGTGTTCTTTCATTCTCGTTGATGGGAGATCCTTCGAGCTGCCCTTCTACCTCACAAGCATCTTCAATTCCGACCACAAGGGAGGAATTCTTCGAGGCTGAACACTATTGGAGCTCAGTCACCTCAACGAGCCAAATATACGACCTGCTAGCCTACCATGGCTTAAATCTCTCGGGTGCTCTAATGTGTTGGCCTGCGACCTCGAGCTAGAGGAGTTGCTTTGCCCTGTGAGATGACAATCCCGATAACAAAATCAAGCTTGCCGCATGGAGTCGCAAGCACATGAAGGCATGGGCTCTGCTCCCCCTGAAGTCCTACTTCAAGGACTTTTTGTTGGACTCGCTCCCTTCCAACTCCAGACCAATTCTTACAGGGTCCTCTCAGCTCTTAAATTTTTATATAACGAGTTGAGGTGGGAAGGACCCTCACCTCGAGAGATTTTATATCTCTTTCGCCTCAAGGGAAATCCCTCTCGAGCTTGGGGAGGAGACGACTGTTAGGAAAAAATTATACAGGATCTTTATTTATTTTCATGTAGATCTAATATTAAACAAATTAATATGAGATAACCGAGAACATGTTTTTAAAATTGAATTCAAAGAGAAAGAATGAATAGAATACTTACAGTATACGCAGCGGAATTAAAAAGTCATTCATTCAGTTTCTCTAACTCTTGTATCCTCTCTGTCGCAGAGTATTATCAAGAAACTAAACCGATCTTCTATTTTCTTCACAGGCTTCCAATGTATCCTTAGAATCACCTAGACTAGTGTGGGAAATTCTCAACACATGAGATAGATATAGAGAGAAGAAGAGAAAATAAAAGAGAGGCTTAGAAAATGACTTGTGTTTAGAAAGAATAAAAAACTATCAGAAAATCTGATTTGTGACTTATCAAACTTATGACTTCTCTCTAAGCACTCCTTTTATAGACTCAATTAGGTCATTTAATTTAATTAAAAAATCAATAAAATAATATCCATTTTAAAGCCCTAGGTCGAAATTTTCATGGGCTTTAGGCCCGTGAAATTTCCCATTTGATTATAAGTCCATTGGACTTAAAATCAAGGCTTGTATTATTTTCTATTGATTTAATTAATTAAATTATTATTTAAATCCTTTATCAAATTAATTATTTATAATTTGAACCTTGATTTAAACTTATTTATTAATTTAGATAACAATTTATCTTAATTAATAAATCTGCCATAATTTTTCTTTTCTTCTCAAAATTACATAACTCTGTGAAACTATCCAAAATTGACCTGGTAAACTTTGATAATTCTAATTGATAATTAAATCAATTAATTGAGACTATCTAGATGATTTTATCCAAGGCACAATGGGGACCATGGGCCTATGAAATCAAGCTCCAATAAGTTATCTGTAATGCCCTCATTACCCCAAACCCGTTACGGTGAACGTTGAACCGTGAATTTAACTAGCTAACCAAGTTCTTTGGTTAAAAACGTGCATCTAGGTGTTGTTAATAGGTTAAGGTGGAAAACCGAGCAAAAGGAAAGGATATGTTTTATTTAAAACATAAAACTGTTCATGGGCCCATAAAAACATTTACAAGTTCTTTATGATACAAAATGGTCACTACTGTATAAAATTTACAACTCGCCGATCTAAGCGGAAAAAATTAGGGTAAACCCCCTAGTTCCCCTAAGAACTCCTTGGCCGTGGTGGCCAAGCGGCCGCATATGTATACATCACCACCTAAACCCTCCACTCAAGGCTAGGTGAGCTTTTATTTCCCTTTACCTACACCACATAGCACCCATGAGCCAAAGCCCAGCAAGAAAACACAATAATGCATATAAATATTATCGAATGATTATCATTATAATCACACAGAGCTTAAAGCTCTGAACATATGAGTGAATATCACTTTGTGGTTACATTAACCATGAAGAAGCTTATAGCCCTAGTCAGATGAGTGATTTAACATTTGAGGTTCTGGTAAACCATAATGAGTGACTAAAAAGCAAGCCACTACCTTAAACAAATGAGTGACTGATGGGTAAGTCACCAGCTTAAACAGATGAGTGACTGGTGGGTAAGTCACTAGCTTTAACAGATGAGCGAATGATGGGTAAGTCAATAGCTTTAACAGATGAGTGACTTATGGGTAAGTCACTTGCTTTAATAGATGTGTGACTGATGGGTAAGTCACTAGCTTTAACAGATGAGTGACTGATGGGTAAGTCACTAGCTATAACAGATGAGTGACTAATGGGTAAGTCACTACGGGGCTCACTACCCACTACCATGTGACTAAATAGTCATTGTGGCTCTATGTAACTAGCCTTTGGCTAGACAAGCGCTTATAGTATTCATCGAACTTGAGGTCGGTCCGGCATTAACGCTCTTCTGAGTCATTTAATGTAGATGTCGATTAGATCTAATCTTGGTTGGCTTGCGTTAAACACGCTAAGGCCATTCTTGACTTATGAGTCAACACTGTGTGACCAGTGCCCAGTACCACTGTCGAACTTGACTAATGAGTCACAACTTCATAATTGATAATGACATTATTGCCAATTCTGACTATTCAGTTAGTGCCATACACTAGTGAGCAAGATTTTCTAAGCATTCAATATTCAATCCAAGTCCACATTTAAACATTCAGCATGCCTCATGAATAACCATGCATGTCACATATGGGGTGCAGTTTTCTTACCTCTGATTCGAGCGAGAGTCAACAAAAGAACGACCCTTGAGAACGATCTGTCTTTTAGTTCCTTAGCGGTCACCTAGTCACAACCAAATATGGGATTCCATCAATAAAATGAATAACAAAGGTTCTCAAACCAAGACTTAGCCTCCGGGACATCGAATCCCATAAAACCGGGTAGTAGGAACGATCCCGAGACCTAAGATTGAGTTCCCATGATCAAAACACTCATTCAGCCTCAAAAACCTTCATGAGTCGCGGCCCCAAATCCTTGAGCCACGGCCCCCAGCCAAACCAAGAGCAAGTGCCGCGGTGCACTATACCCAGTGTCTCGGCCCCTAGCACACATAAAACTCACCATCTTTAGCTTCGAGCTTAGGTCGCGGCGCCCAAGAACAGGGCTGCGGCCCCACCTGGGAAACCTGCCATAACTGTGATTTGTCACTTTTAAATCCCTCCAAAAACATACCTAAACATCTCCAAATCCAAAAATCAAAGTTCCCAAACATCCCAATGATCCAAAATCATCAAATCTCGAGGCTGAAACGAATCAACAACTCAACAACACACAAAATCCAATTCAGAGCTTAGAAACTCAAAAACTCAAAACTTATAGCTTGGATTACCTTTGATTGGGTTGTTTCTCACCAAATCCTTCAGTCAAGAAGCTTCTAATCTTTCCTAGGATCACTATGCCTCGATCCTCACTTGATTCCGAGTCCTAGAACTCAAGCTTTCTTCGAAATTGCCAAGAATGGTCACAAAGGTTAACGGGAGAGAGAGAAAGTGTTTTTAACGTAAGGTTCTTTCTGTCAAACTACTTCAGGCTTAAGTAACCTCAAATAAAACCTAATGCTCGGGGTCCCAAAAACATCCCCGAGGGCAAAATAGTCAAAACTCCCAGAAATTCCTCCTGATCTCAATAACTCCCAATATATAATCAAATGATCATTCTCATTATCCAAGCTCTAATCTTCTCAATGGCCCCACTGATTCTATGAACTGCCTCAGGACCTTAGTATCTCCTTTCACCTGTCTCATCCCAATGAATGGGAGATCTGCACTTCCTACCATACAACATCTCATAAGGTGCAACTCCAATGGTAGACTGATAACTGTTGTTGTAGGAAAACTCTATCAAAGGTAGATACTTACTCCAAGATCCACCAAAGTCCAGCACACATGCTCGCAGCATGTCCTCCAATATCTAGATCATCCTCTCAGATTGCCCATATGTCTAAGGATAATAAGCAGTGTTGAACTTCAACTGTGTTCCCATGGCCTTTTGTAAACTTCCCCAAAACTTGGAAGTAAAAGTGGGGTCCCAATCTGACACGATCAACCTTGGTGCTCCATGGAGACGCACGATCTCTCTCACATAGAGATATGCATACTAATCAACTGTATATGTAGTCCTCACTAGCAAAAAGTGAGCTGACTTGGTGTGGCGATCCACTTCACCCAAATAGAATAATGTTGACCAACAGTCCTGGGAAACCCCACCACGAAATCCATCGTGATGTCCTCTCATTTCCACTCTGGGATATCTAGAGGCTGCAATAACCCTGTCGGCCTCTGATGCTCAGCCTTGACCTGTTGACATGTCAAGCAATTAGCCAGATACTCCACTACACCCATCTTCATCCCCGGCCACCAATACAATGATCTCACATCCTGATACATCTTCGTGGTGCCTGGATGCAAATAGTAAGGTGTAGTATGAGATTCATCCAGAATCTCTCGCCTCAAAGTAGTGTCTAACGGAACACATATCCGCCCCTTGTATCTCAACAAGCCTAAATCAAACACAGAATAATCTCTGGATGCTCCAGCCAAAACATCCTCTCAAAGAATGTTTTGAGAACCCTTCCACGAAACGCCTATAATAACCTTCCAATCCAAGGAAACTTCTAACCTCATAAGCATTCTTTGGCCTTGGCCAATCTCTGACTGCCTCAATCTTTGCTGGATCTACCTTAATCCCTTCCTTACTAACAATGTACCCAAGAAAGGATACCTGAGATAACCAGAACTCACATTTCTTGAATTTTTCAAACAATCTGTGTTCCCTCAGCCGCTGTAAAACCAACCTCAGATGTTACTCTTGCTCTGACTCAGACTGAGAATAAACCAAGATATCATCGACGAAGATGATCACAAACTGATCTAAATAATCCTTGAACACTTTGTTCATCATATCCATAAAAGCAGCAGGGGCATTAATCAATCCAAAAGACATAACTAAGAACTCGTAATGCTCATACCCTGGTACGAAAAGCAGTCTTCAGTATGTCTCCCTCCTTGACCCTCAACTGATGATAACCAGAACGAAGGCCCATCTTTGAGAATACCTTCTTACCTTGCAACTGATCAAATAGATCATCTATCCTTGGCAAAGGATATTTGTTCTTGATTGTTAGCTTATTCAGTTCTCTGTAATCAATACACATCCTCAAAGAACCATCCTTCTTTTTCACAAACAGAACTGGCCCACCCCAAGGTGAGAAACTAGGTCTGATAAAACCCAAATCTAACAGCTCTTGCAACTTTACTTTCAATTCTTTCAACTCAGCTAGGGCCATTATGTAAGGCGCTCTAGACACTGGCTTTGTCCTTGTGCCAGTTCTATCACAAACTCTATCTCTCTGTGTGGTGGAAACCCTGACAAATCTTCTGGAAACACATCCAGGAATTCATAAACTAATCTGGTCTCACTTGCATGACCTGAGTGGTGTCAACCACACTGGCTAAGAAGCCAATGCAACCTCTTTGCAATAGATCTCTAGCCCTCAATACAGAAATTAGAGGTATGTGAGGTCCATGCACAGTACCAACAAACACAAAAGGATCCTCACCTTCAAGCTCAAAGGTGACCATCTTCCTTTCTGCAATCAATGGTTGCCCCATACTTTACCAACCAATCCATACCCAATATCATATCGAAGTCAGTCATAACTGACTCTATCAAATCCACTTACAACTCTCTGCCCTCCACTGTCACTAGCAAAGATCTGACCCATCTCCTGGATACCACTAATTCCTCAGTGGGTAATAAAGTTCCAAACCCCACAGCATAAAAATCACAGGGTCTACACAGTCTATCAATAATACTACTAGCAAAAAAAGAATGTGTAGCACCAGAATCAATCAAAACATTATAAGGGGTTCCAGCACTAAGAATCTGACCTGTAACAACTAAGGGAGAAGCCTTAGCTTCTGCTTATGTTAATGCAAACACTCGAGTTAGGGCCGAGCTGTCCGATTTCCTGGGTTCTTCCTTTCTTTCCTTAGGGCAATCTTTCTTAAAATGACCCACTGCTCCACACAAATAGCAGGCCTTTTCCCTACACTCTCCCAAATGATGCCTCTTACATATAGGGCATTCAGGACGAGTCTTCCAGGCTTCACTACCACCTTGACGACCCATTGAAATACCACGGGGTCTCTTATCAGGACCTGGAGCTGGTAAGGTGTCAGGAACCTTCCTCTTCTGATCAGTAGGGCCTCCACCCCTACTTGAACCCACAAAGGGAGAAGATATTCTCCTAAATTCCTTTTTGGCTACATTATCTCGCCAGATCTTGTTCTCTGCACTCTCAGTTGTGAGTGCCTTCTCAACCACCTGTGCATAGGTAGTAACCCCAGCCACAGTGGTAATACGAACATCACGGGCTAATCTGGGTTGTAGCCCCTGGAGAAATCTCTCCCTCCTGGTCCCATCGGTGGGCACCAGCTCCATGGCAAACTTTGCTAAATGATCAAACTTCAGGGCATACTCACTCACTGACAAACCTCCCTGAAGTAAACTAATGAACTCCTCGGCCTTTTTCGCCTTGATAGCATCACTATAATATTTCTCATTGAACAGAGTCTGAAACTCTTCCCAACTCAGGGCATTGACGTTTCCGGTCTGGGTTATAACTTCCCACCTAATTCGAGTATCCTCCCGAAACATATACACGGCACAAGCCACCCTCTCATTACTAGTCACCCTCATGAAGTCCAGGATGGTGGTAATCATGCTCATCCACTGCTCAGCTTTGGCAGGTTCTGCACTGCCTACAAAAACTGGAGGTTGTTGCTTCCTGAACCTTTCATAGAGAGGCTCCCCATTATTACCAACCTCTGGCAGCTGCTGGCATCGATATAGGAGGTTCCTTAGATACACTGGCCACTGCAGGCGCTTGCTATTGTCTTAGGAGGTGGAGTTCTTCTCCTTGCCTCAACACTGTAGCCTGCAGATCGTTAAATAACTGCTGCAAGTTTGCAGGAGCTGCCTATGGAATCTGACCCTGGTCATTCTCTTGACCCTGATTATTATTATTCTGGCATTGATCACTCTGGCCAGCTAATGTATCTGTCTATCCTGGATTCATTCTTATCAACTTATACCTTGCTGAAACAATAGTCAATACGGCCAGTCAGATAGTGATTACTAAACCTCTTGCTGCCTTACGGTCCAAGAACAAGCAGATAACTATCATATTCAACAGTCATACAAATACACAAATAGATACATGATTATAACATTTAGCACTTAGCATGTATCACACAATAATTCACAATCAACAATATTAATAAGTATGTTCCAATAATTTCAGTACTATTTAGCACATGGTTGCTGAAGATGCAGTATTCAGGGCATAGTCTTAACATGGTGTCTCATGTAAACATGTAAAGCATTTATACTATATTTAAGTAGTTATACATATAACTACATAAATTGTTACCAAAACCATGAGTCGAGCTTGTCTTCAATGGTGAGTGTACATGCCCAGCCAATCTACAGGAACCCTGGCCTTGGCACACTCTGATACCAAGTTGTCACACCCTGGTTACCCCAAGACTGTTACGGTGAACTTTGAACAGTAAATTTAACTCGCTAACCGAGTTCATTGGTTAAAAACGTGCTTCTAGGTGTTATTAATAGGTTAAGGTGGAAAACCAATCAAAAGGAAATGATATGTTTTATTTAAAACATGAAACTGTTCATGGGCCCATAAAAACGTTTACAAGTTGTTTACGATACAAAATGGTCACTATTGTGTAAACTTTACAACCCGCCGATCTAAGCGGCAAAAATTAGGGTAAACCCCCTAGTTCCCCTGAGAACTCCTAGGCCGTGGTGGTCAAGCGGATGCATATGTACACATCACCACCTAAGTTCTCCACTCAAGGCTGGGTAAGATTTTCTTTCCCTTTACCTGCACCACATAACACCGATGAAGAAAAGCCCAGCAAGAAAACACAATAATGCATATAAATATTATCGAATGATTATCATTATATTCACACAGAGCTTGAAGCTCTAAACAGATGAGTGGATATCACTTTGTGGTTACATTAACCATGAAAAAGCTTATAGCCCTAGTCAGATGAGGGATTTAACATTTGAGGTTCTAGTAAACCATAATGAGTGACTAACAAGGAAGCCACTACCTTAAACAAATGAGTGACTAATGGGTAAGTCACCAGCTTAAACAAATGAGTGACTGGTGGGTAAGTCCCTAGCTTTAACAGATGAGTGACTGGTGGGTAAGTCACTAGCTTTAACAGATGAGTGACCGATGGGTAAGTCACTTGCTTTAACAGATGAGTGACTTATGGGTAAGTCACTAGCTTTAACAGATGAGTGACTGATGGGTAAGTCACTAGCTTTAACAGATGAGTGACTGATGGGTAAGTCACTAGCTATAATAGATGAGTGACTGATGGGTAAGTCACTACGGGGCTTGGCACCCACAGCCATGTGACTAAATAGTCACTGTGGCTCTAAGTAACTAACCTTTGGCTAGACAAGCGCTTATAGTATTCATCGAACTTGAGGTCGGTCCGGCATTAACGCTCTTCTGAGTCATTTAATGCAAATATCGATTAGATCTAATCTTGGTTGGCTTGCGTTAAACACGCTAAGGTCGTTCTTGACTTATGAGTCAACACTGTGTGACCAGTGCCCAGTACCACTGCCGAACTTGACTAATGAGTCACAGCTTCACAGTTGATACTGACACTATAACCAATTCTGACAATTCAGTCAGTGCCATACACCAATGAGCAAGATTTGCTAAGCATTCGATATTCAACCCATGTCCACATTTAAACATTCAACATGCCTCATGAATAACCATGCATGTCACATATGGGGTGTAGTTTTCTTACCTTTGATTCGAGCGAGAGTCAACAAAAGAACAACCCTTGAGAACGATCTGTCTTTAGTTCCTTAGCGGTCACCTAGTCATAACAAAATATGGGATTCCATCAATAAAAAGAATGACAAAGGTTCCCAAACCAAGACTTAGCCTCCGGGACATCGAATCCCACTAAATCGGGTAGTAGGAACGATCCCGAGACCTAAGATTGAGTTCCCATGATCAAAACACTCATTCAGCCTCAAAAACCTTCGTGAGCCGCGGCCCCAAAACGTTGAGCCGCGGGCCCCAGCCAAACTAGGAGCAAGCACTGCGGCACACTATACCTAGTGCCGCGGCCCCCAGCACACACAAAACCCACCATCTTCAGCTTCAAGCTTGGGCCGCAGCGCCCAAGAACAGGGTCACGACCCCACCTGGGAAACCTACCATAACTTCGATTTCTCACTTTTAAATCCCTCCAAAACCATACCTAAACATCTCCAAATCCAAAAATCAAAGTTCCCAAACATCCCAATGATCCAAAATCATCGAATCCCAAGGCTCAAACGAATCAACAACTCAACAACACAGAAAATCCAATTAAGATCTTAGAAACTCTAAAACTCAAAACATAAAGCTTGGATTACCTTTGATTGGGTTGTATCTAGCCAAATCCTTTGATCAAGAAGCTTCTAATCTTTCCTAGGATCACTATGCATCAATCCTCGCTTGATTCCAATTCCTAGAACTCAAGATTTCTCCGAAATTGCCACGAATGGTCACAAAGGATAACGGGAGAGAGAGAAAGTGTTTTTAACATAAGGTTCTTTCTGCCAGACTACTTTAGGCTTAAGTAACCTCAAATAAAACCTAATGCTCGGGGTCCCAAAAACATCCCCAGGGGCAAAATAGTCAAAACTCACAAAATTTCCTCCTGATCTCAATAACTCCCAATATATCATCAAATGATCATTCTCATTATCCAATATCCTAATAATTGACCCCATTATGACAAAACCGCTCATTTGCAACATAGGACCGTCTCAAGCCAAATATCTAGAATATATCCCCATAATAATGGGATCTCATCCATAAATCACAATATGCACCAAAATACACAAATATGCCCTCAACGGACCAAATTACCAAAATGCCCTAATAATCAAATTTGGACCCACATGCATGTATTTAACATCATATTGTAATATAATTCACATAAACATGCATATAATCATTTAATGGCATAATAAAAAAATTATGGTCCTCCTGGCCTACTAATCCAGCCATTAAACCGCATTAGGGATTTCAGGGCATTACATTATCATAAATCTTACAAATAAATTTACTAACTTATTAATTCCTCGTGACTCCACTATAGACTCGGAATTGCAGTCTTGAATTCATAGAATGCTCTATAACAAATATAGATGGTCACTCAATCCTCTATAGATGGTCAATAATGAGATAGGACTAAAATAATGTTTTACCCCTCATTGTATTTTATCCTTAAAACACTTAGTTCCTCGTAAATGGTATTTCAGTAAACTAATTTAATTACTAAAAGGAGATCTCTATCATTTAACACCTTGAAGCAAACTAAAAGGAAACCATCATTTCACTTCTTCATCAGAAGCTATAGATGTTCATATCTATGATTAACACTCCCACTCAATCATAATACCGAGTTCCCAAGATGTAAGTATGGGCTAGTCTGTAGGGTAAGTTGGTAACAAACAAGTCAAAGAACTCAAATAATACAATCAGTTAGAATACTAACCACTCAGAATTGAGATTGAATTTACATATGGTCAACTATATGATATGACTATAATAGATAATAACGGTATGTTTACTTATCTTATCAACTGTCAATATCGGTCCAGTCCGATGTAACAAATACATTCGATCTTATCTACTTTGCTAATGTTCTGGAAAGAACATAACACTATAATGTGTAAGTAGATCATATCGTAGATTGGCAAGTCAGTGTAAATCCTATGCACTGACTAATCTTAGGACTAACTTATTTTGAACATATAATCATATCTATATTCCACTGTGATTACGTCACTATAATAAGATTAGCTATATGCTTGAGATTTAATAGAAGTTTATATTAAACAAATAATCATGAAAATAAAACATGTGAGAAAATTGATTGACCAAGTCAAAAAATGATTTCTATTCTTTTATTGATAATAAAATGAGATTACAAAGAATTTGGGTTTTAATTAAAGCATTAACCCCAACAAACTCCCACTTGCACTAATTGACACTAATGCCTTAATTCAACTAATCCCATTTCCTTGATATGCTTATCAAATGTAGCTTCTGGTAGTGTCTTTGTAAAAGAATCTGCAAGATTGTCTTCAGTTGCAATCTTCAGTACCCTTACATCTCCCCTGGCCACATATTCTCGAATAATGTAATACTTCCTTTCTATATGCTTACTTCTCTTGTGACTTCAAGGTTCTTTCGAGTTGGCTATCGCTCCTGTATTGTCACAAAACAACACAAGCGGTTTATCCATTTCTGGAATAACACCAAGATCCGAATAGAACTTCTTTAGCCAGACTATTTCCTTAGCTGCTTCTGACGCGGCTATGTACTCAGCCTCCATGGTGGAATCTGAGATTGCATATTGCTTGATGCTTCTCCAAATCACAGCTCCACCGCCAAGAGTAAACACCATTCCAGAAATAGACTTCCTGTCATCGACACCAGTCTGAAAATATGAATCGGTGTAGCCTACAGGGTTCAGAACACCACCCTTGTAGACTAACATATAATCCCTAGTCTGCCTTAAATACTTCAGGATATGCTTAACAGCTATCCAATGTTTCGGTCCTATGTTTTACTAATACCTGCTCACTACTCCCACTGCATAGCAGATATCTAGTCTAGTACACAACATGGCATACATCAGACTTCCAACTGCAGATGCGTAAGGAACTTTCCTCATTGCATCTTCCTCTTCAGGAGTCTGGGGAGACTGCTTCTTTGAAAGATGAATTCCATGGCGGGATGGTAGACGCCCTTTCTTGGAATTTGTCATTCATAAACGTTCAAGCACTTTATCTATGTAAGCTGCTTGAGATAGAGCTAAGAGTCTGTTCTGGATACCTAGAACATAACTCGCTTCACCCAAATCCTTCATCTGGAATTGAGTTCTCAGCCAATTCTTCGCATCTGATAATTTCTTAACATTGTTTCTAATGAGTAAGATATCTTCTACATAAAGAACCAAGAATACCATTATTTGATTTTCCTTCAGTTGGTAAACACAGGGCTCATCAATATTTTGTTCAAAGCCATAGGTTTTGATTATTTCATCAAATCTAAGATTCCAGGAACGAGAAGCTTGCTTAAGTCCATAAATGGACCTATTCAACTTGCAAGCTTTTCCTTCTTGTCCAGCTACTTCAAATCCTTCTGGCTGATCCATATAAATGATTTCGTCGAGCTTTCCATTAAGAAAAGCTGTCTTGACGTCCATTTGCCAGATCTCATAGTCGAGAGCGGCTGCTATGGATAGGAGGATGCAAATGGACTTGAGCATGGCTACCGGACTAAAAGTTTCCTCATAGTCCATGCCTTCTCTTTGGGTATAACCCTTTGCCACTAATCGAGCTTTATAAGTCTCGATATTTCCATCAACACCTCATTTCTTCTTGTAGATCCACTTGCACCTAATGGCCCTAAAGTCACTAGGTGCTTCCATAAGATCCCAGATGGAATTTGAGTACATGGACTCCATTTCCAGTTTCATGGCTTCGAGCCATAGTTCCTTTTCAAGGTTAGCCATTTCCTGTTTGAAAGACAAAGGATCATCATCACTATTGTCACCAACAACCATATTGGTTTCACCATCCAAACTATAGCGAATTAGGTTCCTAGAAACCCTCCCACTACGACGAGGCTCCATGACTGTTTGCTCAGGAACAGTGGTACTTTTTTCATTTAAATCGACTTGCGTCGGTTGGACATGAAGAGTGGGAATTTCATCATTAACTCACGTTGATGACGATGGAACATTGTGTTGACGCCGTTTCTCGTCAAACAATAAAAGAAGAGCACGTAAACAATGAATGACAATGGCCAAATGAAATAAAACAAATCAAACACACGATTTTTACGTGGTTCAGCAGTTAAATCTGCCTAGTCCACGAGTCTCTGTTATTAATCTTAAGATTATCTCTGAAAATTCTTTAGCATGAATTCTTCAGAGTTTTCTCTCAAGAATCAGAATTTCGGTCCTTTACAATGATGCATGGCCTCTCTATTTATAGAGAAGGATGCAAAATACTATCCCACATATTTTGGGTAGTTACTCTTTTTGTGTAAATTAAATAAATGGCTTTAAATGCCTATAATTAGATATAAAAGGAAACGTCCCTGAAGACCAGGAAACGCATAACTGACCAAATAATATCCCACGATTCTTGGGGATTTACATTAATAAATGAGGATTACATCTCATATTTATAATACTTGTAGATATTCAAGATGGTTATTGCGCATCTCTAAGGCTTTAATCCCCCAGGTGTCCCGTCGTCGTCCGAGCTAATGACATCTCCCGAGTTCACATGGCTTTCGAGATCGTACGCACATCGAGCTCGAGACCCCTGATCCGAAGTCGTCCCTGAAGATGAGTGTGTTCTCGGAGCTACCTTTCGAGATCGCGATCGTTTCGAGGTCACCACACTCAAGGTCATATATCGTACTTTGCAGGCTCGATATACAATCCTTGAGCATACTCCAATCCTTATGAGACCATTTGTTGCGAATCCAACTTTCGAGGTCACATTTACCATGGCTCGAAATCTGGGTATAACATCTTGCCCCCTCAAAAGTATTTGTTCGAATCCTAAGAGAAGGAAACTTTTGAACTACTTTCTTTGAGAACTGTACCGTCATACACTCTTGAAAATGGACACGCGTCAGCTGGGTATTGCTCACTTTAGGTACTTGAGTACCTTGGAAACACGCCCACGATCGTCCGTCTGACAACTTTTCGGCGCCTTCTTGTGATTGATCCCCATCCGTTCGATTTAATGAGGATTTCATTCGACGCTCCTGATTAATTCCTTTTCCCCACCTATATATACAAGACCCCACTCTTCATCTTCTTCACTTTTATCTTCATTCGCCATAAGCAAGAAAAGAAGAAAAACAAGCCCAGAGACCTCTTTGCAAAGTTCCTGTTCCATGCATGTTTTCTCGACCAAAGAAACAAAGGAATCCTGGTCTGTTCGAGTCAGTGAGTTCTTTCCTGCAACCTCTTCTTCAATCGACAATCTCTCTGCAATCGCCATTACTGTGTAAGTATGCCATTTTTGTTTAAACTGTTCTTGCTGTGTATGCTAGTTTACGTTCTTAGCATGATACGATAGGAGGTTTTGAACCGATAGGCTTTTATGCTTTCTAGATTTTCATTCTGGATTTTCGTCTCTGGTTTATACCCAGTTTTGACGTTTGAGTGTGGTTCCCATTTTCTGGGTTTTGAAATTTTTAGGCAACGTTTCTTGCACACTAAGTTTTCGGATAAAAACATGGGCCTTGATAAATGCACGAAACCCAAAAAACGCCTTTCCTGGTTAACCGCCATTCTTCTTTCCCTTGAATTTCGAGATTTTCAAAAAATTATCCACGCTCCTTTTCTCTTTCGTGGAATACACGCCCCTGACTCTTCAATAAGGGTCTTAGTATTTAGTCTCGTTCCTAAATTTCCGAGCTCATTCCATTGAGCTCGTGATTCTTGCATGCATGGCCCTCACCATTTTTTCTTTCTCGTTAGATGTCACAGAATCTGGAAAGACGGTGGGGGTCATTGCGGGCAATCCCTTACGAGCCAAAATCTCCGAGCCCAGAATCGCTCTTCGCCCGGAACCAACGTCGGATAAGAGAATACGAGCTTGCACGCGAGCAAGAAGACATTCGAGCTCACTACCGCCGTCAAATAGACGAAGTCATCGAGGGGAAGAGGAGAGTTCTTCGGGAGGCCATCTATCCGGAACCTAATTTAGGCCCTAGGCCGATTCCTCTCGATCCTGCTTTAAAGGTTACTGTCGCATACCCCCCCGGAGAGCTCAAATTTTCATTAATGGGGGAACCTTCCACCTCTCAACCGAGGAGAGAGATGTTCGAGGCCAAGCTTTACTGGAGCACGGTTACCACAACCAGTCAAATATCTGAAATCATGGCTTTCCATGGCCTTAGTTTGTCAGGCACCTTGAAGTGTCGACCTCCAACTGGTCAAGAACGGAGCTGCTTCGCCCCTGGCGGCCGTGATGCCACAGTGAAATATGCGGCATGGAGCCAAGAACATATGAGGGCAGGAGCATTGCTGCCCTTGAAGTCTTTTTTCAAAGGCTTTATTGATTTTGTTGGGTTGGTTCCGTTCCAACTCAACACCAATTCGTACAGGGTGCTGTCTGCCCTGAGGTCCTTGTACCACGAGCTAGGGTGGGAAGGACCTTCACCTCAAGAGATTTTATATCTCTTTTGTTTAAAAAGTAACCCCTCTCGAGCTCGGGGAGGGGATGGCTTTTACTACCTCTCGAGCTACCCCAAGGAAACGAAGGTTTTTGGGGACCTTCCCAACCACCCCCCTGATTTCAAGAGAGCCTTCTTTTGGACAGATGGTCTGTCCCCGTCTCGACATTATTCGTTCAGGCGGATTCGTAAGTATTCTCGTTACTTTTATTCCTAAGCTCGAGACTTTAGTTCTTAAATCCATATTTAGTTGAAATGTGTTTCACTTTTCAGCTAATTTTAAGCGTCCCACCCCTACTGAAGCGATGACGAGGCACAGAGAGGCCTTGCTCCAACTCCCTTATGGCAGGAGGTCTCTCTCGTACCTATTACATGAGGACAAGCTCCGAGCTTGCGGGTTGTTGGGAGAGGGCCAGTCCACCTCTGACTGGTCCAGTAAAAAATATGAACACTGGGAGGAGGTGCCACTGCCCACAGGCGCCTTTCCTCCGAGGAGAGAAAGGAAAACATCACTCCCAGTTCACCTGAGAAGTCCGCGTTCTGGGAATGATGCCAACGATGAAGCCTCGAGCTCGGACTCAGATGAAGGTAAAACCCTTCCTACTTCGCGAATGTGGTCCCCCACTTTACTAAAACACAGGCCCAATAGGTTAGTCTCGTGCCCACAGGATAGATACCACTTCTACATATGGAGTTGGGTAGATGACTGTGTCCATAGGTTTGATAGTGGGCTCGGGAAATACGACACCATGTACACCACGGACGAGGTGTGGAATGGGATAGTTGTTCAGTACGGGACCAATGATTATAGGGACCTCTCGAGGTTATCACCTACTTATAGGGAAGGCACTCCCCCCGCCTCCTCTGAAGACGGGGGAATTTCATGGTCCCCAAGCTCGAGCTTGGGGGAGAGTTCCAGTTAGGTTTCTTCTATCATCACTCTATATGTCTGTGATACTGAAATAACTTGATGTACACCTCTCTTTTACTGACTCACTGTGTTGTGACTTGTGCAGGCAAGATGGACTCCGACCTTGACACCCTTATCGACAATGCAGGCGCCAAGAGGAGCAAACGCCCTAGGGCGGGGTCACTAAAGACCGGTCAGCCGGGCAAAGGCTCCAAGAGATCCAAGAAGACACCTCCCCTTGCCTCGCCAGCTTCGAGCTCTATTGCTGCGTCGACTGTCCAGGCCAGCGCCTCCACGACAATGCCATCTTCGCAGGCCGTCATCTCCGCGGTTGCATCGACTTCGCTGGTTGGTGCCCCTGCCATCGTTGAGTCCCAACCTCCTGTGGTGGGTGAAACGTCTTCTGCTCAACTTTTCAGAAGACCTTCTGCTTCTCGAGTTCAGAAGCTAACAATCTCCACCCATATGGACTCATATGTGGTGGACAATGCTGCTAGACCTCACGGATCTACGCTGATCTCAAATGTCATGTCCCGGATCGGCCAGAGCTATGGCAGTTTCGAAGCTCCCCAGTGGCAGTGCTTAACCGGCACCCGAGACCGTACTGTTCTTTACGAGAAGAGTATCGAGCACACTGCTGTGGTAAGTATTCTTCTATATTCCTTTTGATTTCATTCATACTGACCTGAGGCTAAGGGCTGGTTTCTTCCTTTTTCAGGCTCTTGCCTTCACTGCCCAGCTCAATTACGAGCTGAACAACGAGATCTATTCGAGCAGGACTCATGCTCAAGAAGCGAAGGACCTCCACCTTAGAGCGAACGACGATCTGAAGGCGGCGAATGCTAAGCTCGAGGCAGTGGTTAAGGAGCGTGAGGACATGGCCAAGGAGCTCGGAAAACTGAGAGCTGAACTCGAGGAGCAAAAGAAAGATAACACCCAGCTTCGGGAGTCCAATAAGAAGCTCGAAGAGGACAAGGCCGCCACCTTCGACATCATAGAGGATGCCAAAACTCGCCTTCTTGACGAGTATAAAGAAAAGAAGGAAAAGGCGGTCGACTCAGCCATGTACCGGATGTGGGCTTATAATGAAGAGCTGGACACCAGCTTCTTAGGTCCCCATGAGGCGCCGCTTCTCGAACGATGGAATGATCGGCTCGAGAAGGAAGAGGCTGAACAGCTTGAGAAGGAGAAGGCTGAGCAGCTTGAGAAGGAGAAGGCTGAGCAGCTTGAGAAGGAAAAGGCTGCTCCGGGCACCGTTTCGGAGGGAGCCCAGGAGGATAGCCATGCTATTCGTCCTGAGGGGTCCGGCGCTACTGATGCTGAGAAGGCCAAGGAGACTCCTCTTCCTTGAATATGACCTCGGGGAGATCAGTTATCGGGGCTGCGTCCCCTTATTTCTGTAATTATTTTAATGTATGCCCACGGGGCTGATACAATTTCTTTTACCATTCTTTTATATGCTTTACATTTCTTGGCTCGAAGTATTTTGCATATTTTTATATTGATGAACCATTTATGTTTATTTAATTCATACAAACATAGTTTGGATTTTTAGGCTCGAAACTCGATGCATTCATGCATAGTTTGTTCGAATTATCCGTTTCCGATCTCGTTGTTTATCAAGGTCGGATATTACTTTAACCATGAACCCTAAAGTACTTATATGGTATGTAATGTGAGTGATTTTGTCATATCTTTTTGCATAGTCATTTTTCCTCATCCTCAGTTTTTGCTCCGAGGTTAAGAGTTTGAAACTATTTTTCTCTTAAGATATTCCAGCCTCGATCTCGACTTGTTTCGAAATAGGTTTAGGTTCCTAGTTATCATCGATTAGTTTTTTGGCTGGTTTGTTCCAAACCCGTTAAGTTTGCACATCTGGTTAACTCCAAACGTTTTAGGTTTTTGGTAGTTTGGTTTTGTCCGAACTATCTAAGCTCGCGTATTTGGTTATATCCAAATACTTTATATGTTTTTGATAACTCGATTATCTAGGCTCGCGTACTTGGTTATCTCCAAATACTTTATCTTTTTGGTAGTTCGGTTTCGTTCGAACTATCTAAGCTCGCGTACTTGGTTATATCCAAATACTTTATATATATATTTTTTATTTTTTAATCTAATGTATATACCAATGATGCCCCCTTAATATCCTATGAGTGTGACCATAGGTTATTAAATTAAGAGAGATTTCAAAAATAAAAAGAAATTACGTGTTGAACAAAATAGACCTTTTATTTGATGGAATTCAAAAACAAACAAAGTAATACAGATAGAAAATCATGGTTACAGGCAACACTTTTCCTACACTATTGATAGTAAGGTCTAAGGTGTTCGCCATTCCATGCTCGCGGTATCAGGCTCCCATCTAATCTCGCAAGTTTGTATACGCCAGGTCGGATGACTGACTCTATCTGGTATGGTCCTTCCCAGTTCGGCCCGAGCACTCCATCTGCTGGATCTCGGGTTGCTAAGAATACGCGTCTCAAAATCAGGTCTCCCACTCTGAACTTTCGATCTCGAACCCTCTTATTGAAATATCTTGTGGTTCGTTGCTGGTAAGCAGCATTTCTCAGCTGAGACTCTTCTCTTTTTTCTTCGATCAAGTCTAGGGCTTCTTCGAGCTGAGTATGATTTGAATCCTGATCGTAAATTTGAGTTTGGATCGTCGGGATTTCGACCTCGATGGGCAACATTGCCTCGCATCCGTACGCTAGAGAGAACGGGGTATGTCCTGTTGATGTCCGAGCTGTAGTCCTATATCCCCAAAGGACTTGAGGCAATTCCTCAGGCCATCGTCCCTTTGCCTCTTCCAACTTTTTCTTTAGAGAACTCTTGAGAGTTTTGTTAACGGCTTCGACCTAACCATTCGCTTGAGGGTGAGCCACTGATGAAAAACTCTTTATTATGTCGTTCTTTTCACAAAAGTTGGTGAATAAGTCGCAATTGAACTGGGTTCCGTTATCGGATACGATCTTTCTTGGTACTCCGTATCGGCATATGATGTTCTTTACCACGAAATCAAGGATCTTTTTCGAAGTTATGGTCGCCAATGGTTCAGCCTCCGTCCATTTCGTGAAGTAATCAACGGCGACTACAACATATTTCACTCCGCCTTTTCCAGTTGGGAGAGAGCCTATGAGGCCGATGCCCCATACTGCGAAAGGCCATGGGGATGTCAACATGGTCAGTTCGGAAGGTGGAGCTCGGGGTATCGTTGCGAATCTTTGGCATTTGTCGCACTTTTTCACATACTCGAAAGAATCTATTTTAATGGTTGGCCAGAAATATCCTTGGCATATGATCTTCTTGGACAGGCTATGCCCCCCGGTGTGATTTCCGCAGAACCCTTCATGAATTTCTTCAATGATCTTCTTTGCCTCGGGAGGAGTTACACATCTAAGCAGCGGCATGGAATACCCTCTTCTGTATAGCTTTCCGTCCAGAATGGTGTAACGAGGAAGTTGATACATCAACTTTCGAGCTTGATTTCGATCTTTTGGAAGAATTCCATTTTCGAGATAGTCAACTATTGGACTCATCCAGGTCGGCTCTGTTTCAATCATACACACATCTTCCTCGTCTGGCTCAGTAATGCTGGGTGCTGATAGGTGTTCTACGGGTACAACATTCAGCTCTTCATTTTCGGCAGAAGTGGCGAGTCGAGCTAAGGCATCTGCATTTGAGTTTTGTTCTCGGGGAACCTGTTCGATTGCGTAAAATTCGAAATACTCCAATGCGGATTTTGCCTTCTCCAGATAAGCTGCCATTCTTGTGCCACGAGCCTGGTATTCTCCCAAGATTTGATTAACCACGAGCTGGGAGTCGCTGTAGCAATGTATAGCTTTGGCCTTGAGCTCTTTGGCTATTCGTAGTCCCGCGAGTAGAGCCTCGTACTCAGCTTCATTATTAGATGCTTTAAAGCCAAATCTTAAAGTAGAGTGAAATTTTCTCCCTGCAGGAGTGATCAGAATAACTCCTGCCCCCGCTCCATTTTCATTCGACGAGCCGTCGACGTAAAGTTTCCACAGCTCGTGGGCCATGGTTATTACCTCGTCGTCGGCTATACCAGTGCACTCCACTATAAAGTCTGCCAATGCTTGTGCCTTAATGGTCGTTCTTGGATGGTAGGTGATCTCGAACTGTCCGAGCTCAACAGCCCATTTAAGGAGTCGACCTGACGCCTCTGGTTTAGACAGGACTTGCCTAAGTGGTTGATCTGTCAGTACATGGATGGGATGTGCCTGAAAGTAGGGGCGGAGCTTGCGAGATGAGTGGATTAGACTGAGGGCGAGTTTCTCCATCAATGGATATCTTGACTCTGCCCCCAGTAATCTTTTACTGATGTAGTAGACGGGTTTTTGCACTTTCTCTTCTTCTTGAATGAGCACCGCGCTTATCGCGTGTTCGGTAGTTGAGAGGTATAGGTACAATACTTCTCCCATCTCAGGTTTCGATAGGATGGGCGGTTCAGCCAAGTGCTTTTTGAGCTCCTGAAAGGCCAGCTCGCACTCCTCTGTCCATTCAAACTTCTTACTTCCTCTCAATAAGTTGAAGAATGGAAGGCCACGATCCGTTGACTTCGAGATGAATCTGCCCAGGGCGGCCATCCTGCCAGTCAAGCTTTGGACATCTTTATGCTTTTGAGGCGAAGGCATATCAATCAGGGCCTTTATTTTGTCGGGATTAGCCTCGATCCCACGAGAGTTGACAATAAAGCCCAGAAATTTTCTCGAAGACACCCCAAAAGTGCACTTCTGAGGATTTAGCTTCATGTTATACTTCCTGAGCACGCCAAAGCACTCTTCGAGGTCATCAACATGGTTCTTGTTAAGTTGAGACTTTACAAGCATGTCATCAACATAAACCTCCATGTTGTTCCCTATTTGCTCTGAAAACATCATGTTTACGAGCCGCTGATATGTAGCTCCAGCATTCTTGAGCCCAAACGGCATAACATTATAACAGTATAGCCATTTATCTGTGATGAAGCTCGTATGTTCTTGGTCGGGGGCATGCATGGGAATCTGGTTGTATCCAGAATACGCATCCATGAATGACATCAGGCCATGCCCCGCCGTGGCATCCACGAGCTGATCAATTCTTGGCAGCGGAAAACAGTCTTTTGGGCAAGCTTTGTTGAGATCCGAGTAGTCAATACAGGTTCTCCACGTCCCATTGGGCTTTGGGACCAACACTGGATTGGCTACCCAGTCAAGGTAAAAGGCATCCCTAATGAAATGGTTTGCTTTTAACCTGTCAACTTCGTCCTTTAATGCTTTCTTTCTGTCTTCCTCCAGCTGTCTTCGCTTTTGTTGCTTCGGGGGAAAGCTTTTGTCTATGTTCAATGCGTGGCTCGCTACATTCGGGCTTATCCCCACCATGTCTGAGTGTGACCATGCGAAGACATCCTGGTTTTTCTTCAAAAAGTTAATTAATTGCTATTTTGCTTCGTCTCGGAGGTGTTTTCCGACCTTCACCTTCTTCGAGGGATCAGCTTCCTCGAGCTGAACTTCTTCGAGCTCTTCCAATGGTTCGAGGTCAACTTTCTCCTCAATCCTTGGATCGATCTCCTCGTCAATTTCTAAAACCGCTCCATCTTTATTTTGTATGATAACGAGTGCTTGAGCGCTCGTTTGTTTCTTTCCCCTCAAAGAGATGCTATAGCACTCCCTCCCTGCCAATTGATCTCCTTTTAATGTTCCGACCCCGCTTGGAGTTGGGAACTTAAGGGCCAGATGCCTTACAGATGAAACTGCCCCCAGCCCGACTAGGGCGGGTCTCCCGAGCAGTTCATTGTAGGCAGATGGTAAATCTACTACCACGAACTCCATTATCTTGGTCACCGAGACTGGATAGTCTCCCAAGGTTACAGGGAGTTCAATGGATCCCATACAGGCAGTTCCTTCTCCTGAAAAGTCGTACAAAGTAGTTGCACAAGCCTTCAGGTCGCGAAGGGAGAGTCCCATTTTCTCGAGTGTTGCTTTATAAAGAATGTTGACTGAGCTCCCATTATCTATAAGAACTCGGCGCACTCTTTTGTTGGCAAGCTGAAGAGTAATGACCAGCGGATCATGATGAGGGAACTGGACATGGGAGGCGTCTTCCTCGGTGAAGGTTATAGGTTGCGTTTCAACCCTTTGGCTTTTTGGTGCCCTAGGTTCGGGTTCATAAGGAGACCCGTCCCCTGTCTTCAGCTCGTTAACATATCTCTTTTGGGCATTTCTGCCCCCTCCTGCGAGATGAGGCCCTCCCGAGATGGTTATTACGTCCTCTCCATCTATCGGCGGGGGCCTGTCTTCTTCCCGAGATCGGGAGTTATTATTTTGTGCCGTCGAAGGCGCGGCTACTCTCTGGCTCGCAGTAGTCTGTCCAGTACTCTGGTTTTTGACATACTGCCGGAAATAGCCTCTCGAGATCAACCCTTCGATCTCGTCCTTCAGCTGTCGACATTCATCAGTTGTGTGTCCGGTGTCTCTGTGGAACCGGCAATACTTACTGGAATCCCTCTTGGATTTTTGATTTCTCATTGGGTTCGGACGCCTGAAGGGGACCTGGTTTTCATTAGCCAGGTATATGTTTTCCCGGGACTCGTTGAGCTCGGTGTGCACTTTATACACGGAGAAATACCTTTCTCCTTTCTTTTTCTTTCCCCCTTCAGTTTCGGGGTTATTTCCCTCGCTCTTTTTCCTCTTGGAGGGATTCTCCGAGGTAGGCTGTGGAGCTGCCGAGTCAACCGAGGTTGAGGCAGAGTTGATGTTTATCGTTGTAGTTTCGGTCTGCGAGGTCGCCTTGAGCGTTGACCTCACCTCCTCTACATTGACAAACCTCTGCGCTCGTCTGTTAAACTCGGTTATTGACCTCACCGTTTTCCCTTGCATGTCATCCCAAAGGGCACTTCCGGGTAAAACACCAGCTCGGATAGCCATAAGGTTCCCACTGTCATCCACATCTCGAGCCTGGGCGACCTCTAGATTAAATCTTGTCAGGTAGCTTTTCAGTGTTTCGCCCGGCTGTTGTCGGACGTTAGTCAAAGTGGATGCCTCTGGTCTGACTCCCATCATAGCTCGGAACTGCTTCTTGAAGTCTCTAGACAACTGATCCCATGAAGTTATCGAGTGTCTCTTGTACTTTTCGAACCAACTCTTGGCAGGTCCTGCTAATGACGTTGGAAACAACATGCACCTGAGCTCGTAACCCACGTTACTAGCTCTCATAATAGTGTTAAATGTACTCAGGTGACTACATGGGTCGGTTTTTCCTTCAAACGCTGGGACGTGAGGAATCCGGAACCCTTGAGGAAATTGAGTGTTAGAAATATGTGGAGCAAACGGCTCGAGCTCCTCATCAGAGTCCTCATATCGACCACTCCCTCGTTCATTCTTTAAAAGCCTAAAGGCTTTTTCGAGCTGATCGATCCTTTCTTGGACTGGGTCCGTAGGAGGTGTTGTCTGGAATTGACAGTCATTGATCATGATTCCAGGCTCGCGTCTCCGTGAGGGATCTCTACGCCCATTCAGGTGATTCCTCAGGTCCGGATTTGTCTGATCTCCCTTCCCCCTACTCTGATTCAGATGATTTCGCAAGTCAGGACGATTCTTGTGGCTTCCAGTATTTTTACGACCTCGGTCGTGTTTACTGACGGACCTGGTCTCTCCGGACTCGTCACTGGTGAAACTCATTGATCGGTCATTTCGTGATGGATTTTTCCCATGTCACCTCGTCTCCGCAGTGCGAGACCGGGACGTCTGACTTTTCTCAGATTGTGCGCCTCTCCGCTCCTGGAAAGTCTCCATGTGTCCTTGTCTATCCCCCGTACGCCCTTGATCCTGATCTCGAACAGGTTGAGCGTTTCTGAGGGGAGGTGAAGGATATCTTATGGGTGACGGAGGGAACCGTATAAGCGACGGTGGCTGCCGTCCTTGCCTCGACCTAGAGGGTCCAGAATTTGCCCGAGATAGGTCAGTCGCGTTCAGTGCACTACCAGGAACCTGAGTCCGAGCCTCGGCAGGAGTTCGGTTATTCTCAGTTCCTGCAGGCACTTCCACAGGTGGATTAGGTGGGACCCAAGCTCGGGTACTCCTCTGGGGCCTAGGAGGAGCAGATGGCTCTGCTGGTGCTGGAGGTTGAGTCGGCCTCCTTGTGGCAGCATCTTTTCGTGGATGTCCACGGGGCCTCCGGGGAGGAACATGCACGTCCCTTGGAGGAGGGACTTGGTTTTCGCGAGGAGGCGGGGGCTGAGCCACCTGCGCCTCTGCGCCCATCCTAGTCAACTCCTCATTCCGTTTGTTGGCCTCTGCCAACAACTGTTTCAGCTGCCGATTTTCCAGTTCTACGATAGGAACGTAATGCTCAGGATTGTAGTACATATCCTCATCTCTCGGTGGAGGAGGTGGTCCCCGAGAATCAGTGGACCCACTCCTCTCTTCAACATCCGGGTTCTCCATTGGTTGCTTTCCAGGACGTCTTGGGTAATTTTCTTCAGGCGTGTTCTGATTGTTTGTGGCCATGGTTTTTTCAGGGATGAATGCTTAAGGCTCTCAATGAAAGCACCAAACTGTTGACGCCGTTTCTCGTCAAACAATAAAAGAAGAGCACGTAAACAATGAATGACAATGGCCAAATGAAATCAAACAAATCAAACACACGATTTTTACGTGGTTCAGCAGTTAAATCTGCCTAGTCCACGAGTCTCTGTTATTAATCTTAAGATTATCTCTGAAAATTCTTTAGCATGAATTCTTCAGAGTTTTCTCTCAAGAATCAGAATTTTGGTCCTTTACAATGATGCATGGCCTCTCTATTTATAGAGAAGGATGCAGAATACTATCCCACATATTTTGGGTAGTTACTCTTTTTGTGTAAATTAAATAAATGGCTTTAAATGCCTATAATCAGATATAAAAGGAAACGTCCCTGAAGACCAGGAAACGCATAACTGACCAAATAATATCCCACGATTCTTGGGGATTTACATTAATAAATGAGGATTACATCTCATATTTATAATACTTGTAGATATTCAAGATGGTTATTGCGCATCTCTAAGGCTTTAATCCCCCAGGTGTCCCGTCGTCGTCCGAGCTAATGACATCTCCCGAGTTCACATGGCTCTCGAGATCGTACGCACATCGAGCTCGAGACCTCTGATCCGAAGTCGTCCCTGAAGATGAGTGTGTTCTCGGAGCTACCTTTCGAGATCGCGATCGTTTCGAGGTCACCACACTCAAGGTCATATATCGTACTTTGCAGGCTCGATATACAATCCTGGAGCATACTCCAATCCTTATGAGACCATTTGTTGCGAATCCAACTTTCGAGGTCACATTTACCATGGCTCGAAATCTGGGTATAACACATTGGTTGGAGTCAATTCTTTAACCATCTCCTCTAAAACTACTTTGATGCGAGGTTTAAAGTTCTAGACATAGTCATTTTCCAGAAACGTAGCATTTGTAGAAGTAAACACTTTCTTTTCTGAATGACTATATAAAATTTCACCCCGAGTACCTTTAGGATAGCCAAAAAACATGCAAACTTCAGTTCGCGGTTCTAGCTTTCCCTCCTTTTGCCTCCGGACGTGAGCGGGACACCCCCAGATTCTATAATGGCGTAAACTAGTTTCACGACCATTCCAGCGTTCTAGGTGTTTTGGGGATTGATTTAGACGGCACGGCATTGAGAATTTCATTTGCAGTTTCAATTGCATGTCCCCAGAACGAAGTTGGTAGAGTTGAGTAACTTAAGCATGCATATAACCATTTCCAATAAAGTTTTGTTCCGGCGTTCCGCTACACCATTTTGTTGCAGAGTACCTGGGGTAATAAGTTGTGATAAAATCCCAAGTTCAGTTAAATGATCTTGGAATTGCATATCCAAATATTCTCCACCCCTATCAGATCGCAAGATCTTTAACGTTTTACCTAATTGGTTCTAAGCCATTGCTAGGAATTCCTGACACTTTGAAAATGTTTCTGATTTCCTATGCATTAGGTAAAGACATGAGTATCTATAGTAATCATCAATGAAAGTGACGAAATACTCAAAACCACCCCTGGCTTGTACATTCATCCTTTGTAAGTCTTTGAATCTTATCATAGCCAATGTGACCTAGTCTCAAGTGCCATAAATACGTCATATTATTGTTATCAGTCTTTTGACGTTTATTGGTCCTAGGTTTAGCTACTTTGAATAAATCATTATTAGGTCGCAGAATATAAAGCCCATTTTCCAAACATGCAATACACAATTGTGATCCATTGAAAGAAATAGATATACTAGAACTTGTGAAAGTCATAACAAATCCTTCTAATTGTAACATGGAAACTGAAGTTAAATTTCTACTAAAATCCGGAATAAAAAAAATATCATTTAAAATTAAAAATTTATTTCCGAACTTCAGATGAGCTCTTCCTCTAGCTTGGACCGCAACGAACGCTCCATTCCCAACTCTAAGCTTTAAGCTGCCTTCGTTCACTTCCTCCCACGATTCAAGAAGCTGTAAAGAGTTAAGAACATGGTTAGTAGATCTATAATCAATAATCCAAACAGAGTTATCATTCTCTAAAACACATGTTTCCAAGATAAATGAGCTATAATCATTACCTTTGTTTTTAGTTGCTAGAAACTTGGGGCAATCCTATTTCCAATGCCTCTTCTCTTTGCAGTGAAAACACTTACCTTTACCTTTCTTGTTTTTCCCCTTAGGCGTCTGTGCACTTGATTGTGCACTCGCCTTTGCAGCCTTTGTAGGCTTGGGGTTGTTGTTTTGTCCACCTTTCCTCATGTTTCCAGCTTTCGAAGACGAAGTTTGGTGAGCTTCAGCCTTAGCTGGATTAGCAGTAGTAGTAGTAGTTGTCTTCTTTTCTCCTCCCTTACTAGGTCCCCCCATGATAGACTCAAAATTCTGAAGCTCATTCATGAGCTGCATCAGACCATAGTTGAGTTTATTCAACACATAGTTGGTGGTGAATGGAAGGAAAGCTGGAGAAAGATTGTTGAGGATTAAGCCAACTTGAGTTTCCTCATCAATTATGGCTCTGTGCAGTTCAACTTCCTGAAAGTAGTTTGTCATCTTGATCAGGTGATCACGAACATGTTGATAAGGTGCCATTCGAGCATTGGCATATTTCTTGGTGGCCTCAAAATGAGTCTGTGCTGACTTGGCACCAAACATGTCTTGGAGCTGATCCATGATTTCGTAGGCTGTCTCGACATTCTCCATCTTTGTCTTGAGAGTGTTGACCATACTAGTCAACATGTAGTATCGCGCCTTGTTGTTAGCCGCCTGCCAATGCTCATACTTGTCCCTCACACACTTGGTAGCTCCTTCAGCTGGAACTTTCGGGGATTCCTCAGTCATGAAGAACTTGGAGTTGTCACCAATCAACACAATGTTGATGTTTTGCTTCCATTTAAGGAAGTTTTCTCCAGTAAGTTTGTCCATCGAAAGTTGAGAAAGGATGGGAGTAGACACAGCCATAACTTAAAACTACAAATTACCAATAAAATAGAAATCAATCACATTTGCTCAATAGAACTTCTATTCACACAAATTTCAAGAAATAGCACAACATATACCAAAAATATGTAGGTTATGAGAAAAAAATACCAAAAAAAATCATATCTCTATTTCTTTAGGATTTTAGCTAATCTATGATATCCTTGTCTCAGTTGGCGAGAGTAAAAAATATCACTAGTTAAATAGAGTTGTAAACTCATTTAATAATTGACACCAATATTAACAACCTACTATTCGATCAAAATAAGAAAACAAAATCTCTTATTTTATGAGCTAGACCCACGGTTTCAAGAATCATAGATTTAGTCCTAGTAGTCATCGTAGGGGTGAGTCTAATAGAATTTGTCCTATAATTATCTATCTTTCAAAATCTAACCTTGTCAAAATAACTAATGAACACCTTCCATAGGGGGACGAATCAAAGCGCCTCGAGGCCCCATTAAGCTATTGACTATGTGAAACCAACGATGGAGATCGAATAAAATTCTTCAAATAAGCTCATTATAAAATTTCAAAAAAAATAGTATTTTTATTATTTATTTTTAGAAAATTAATGACTATGGTTTTCCCAAAAAAAATAAACAAATTAAATTTTTTTTAAAACCAAAGTCCTATAATTTCTTATTAATTCTAAAGTGTCACATTGAAACAAATTCAATTAATTTGTTGCTAATCAATATTTAGGTTTAACTAATATAATGAACCTATACAATTAAGTGTAAATGGGCCTTAACAATTGAGCTTGTATGGAGGAGGGTTGGATCCAGTATGTCGTTCCCACTACAAAGGCCCCATATCTTCCATACAAGGTCCAAAAGACGGGAATTTGAATATTTGTTTTATTAATTGTTATTAATTGATTAGACCCACTATAGTCATGCAAAGCAAATGGGCCTTCACAAATGGAATCACGCACAAGAGAGGAATTTAAACTTTACATTTTGTAATGGGCCCAAATAAAACCTATCATTTTATGAATATTTTATTTGGCAAAAATACTACATATCTAACAAACATATGGGTCACTATATGCAACTAAGCCCAATTGCAAAAATACCACATATAGTGCAAACAGACATGTTATAATTGGATGGGCCTAATGATGTTACTATATGAGCAATTCTATGAATTTATGCAAAATTATCACAATTAATTTCATTTGCAAAAATACCACAATTAATTAGCTAGAATTTTTCAAAAAATTCAAATTAATTAAATTTTTACCAAAAATAAGTCAATTTAAATTAAATTTATCAACAATTAACAATAGTTAATTTAAATTTTATTTATCAACAATCAACTTGGTTTTAGGTTAATTTAAAAAAATATATTAATTTAATTTAAATAGGATTTAACAACAATTAACCAAAGTTATTTAAATCCTATTTATTAAAAAAATATATTTTTTTAATTGGCTGAAAAAATGATATTTTTCAAAATTGAACTAATTTTAAATTTTAAAATCAATATCTTAACTATTTTCCAAAATATCTTGTGTTGTTATAACTATTAGCTAATTTTTTAACCATTTAAAAATAAAATAAAATATAAATAGTTATAACAATCCTAAAATATCTCAAAATAGTTAAACAAATTCAAATATCCATAAAAATATCTAACCAACAATATTGAAATTTCAAATAATTTAAATATTAAAAACTATAGAATAAAAAGATATTTATATTTTCAAATAAAGATCTAATAAAAATATCAAAAATTTAAAAGAAAATATCTTAAATATCTGATATCTTAATTCTAATATTTTAATATATTAAAATTTATAAAATTAAGTTGTTAGTCTATTTTTAAATTTGAATTTGAATCTTTGTAGAAAATATCTAATTATTTAAATCCCAACTAACAAAAATATCTTATTTTTTAAAACACAATTTTAAATACAAAACAAATCTGATATTTTTGGCTTTGATTATAAATAAGAAATTTCTACAATTTTAATTTTCTTTAATTTTCAAAAAAAAAAGGATGAACAGTACTGTTCATTGGCTGGGCTACAGGTGGCGCGCGGTGCGCGAGTGCGCACGCGCATGGCAACAAGAAGAAAAAAATTTCAGAAAATTTTTTTGTGCAATTTTTCAAACCAATAACATTTTCTAATTAATTTTTAACATATTTTACACAAAATAAACCATATATAAAATTAATATCATAGAAAACACAACAAAATAACCTAAAAATCAGCTAAAATTCACATTAAATCAAAATGCTTCATAAAAACATGAAAACCATCCAATTATTCAAGCATATCAAATAATTCAAGTTTAAACATGTTCATGCATGAAAATAATTATTACCAAAGGCTCAGAGGCCAGTTGTTAGGAAAAACGTATACATGATATTTATTTATTTTTATGTAGATCCAATATTAAACAAATTAATATGAGATAACCTAGAACATGTTTCTAAAATTGAATTCAAAGAGAAACAATGAATAGAATACTTACAGTATACGCATCGGAATTAAAGAGTCATTCCTTTAGTTTCTCTAACTCTTATATCCTCTCTGTCGCAGAGTATTATCAAGAAACTGAACCGATCTTCTATTTTCCTTGCAGTCTTCCAATGTATCCTTAGAATCACCTAGACTAGTGCGAGAAATTCTCAACACATGAGATAGATATAGAGAGAAGAAAAGAAAATAACAAAGTGGCTTAGAAAAGGACTTGTGTTTAGAGAGAATCTAAAACTATCAGAAAATCTGACTTGTGACTTATCAAATTTATAACTTCTCTCTAAGCACTCCTTTTATAGACTCAATTAGGTCATTTAATTTAATTAAAAATCAATAAAATAGTAGCCATTTTAAAGCCCTAGGTCGAAATTATCATGGGCTTTAGGCCCGTGAAATTTCCCATTTGATTATAAGCCCATTGGACGAAAATCAAGGCCTGTATTATTTTCTATTGATTTAATTAATTAAATAATTATTTAAATCCTTTATCAAATTAATTATTTATAATTTGAACCTTGATTGAAACTTATTTATTAATTTAGATATCAATTTATCTTAATTAATAAATCCACCATAATTTCTCTTTTCTTCTCAAAACTACACAACTTTGTGTACTATCCAAGATTGACCTGGTCAACTTTGATAATTCTAATTGATAATTAAATCAATTAATTGAGACTATCTAGATGATTTTATCCAAGGTACAATGGGGACCATGGGCCTATGAAATCAAGCTCCAATAAGTAATCATAAATCTAACAAATAAATTTACTAACTTATTAATTTCTCGTGACTCCACTATAGACTCAGAATTGCACTCTTGAATTCATAGAACGCTCTATAACAAATATAAATACGCTATTAATTATCCATTGTTACAACCATAATTGTCACTCAATCCTCTATAGACGGTCTACAATGAAATAAGACTAAAATACCATTTTACCCCTCATTGTATTTTATTCTTAAAACACTTAGTTCCTTGTAAATGATATTTCAATAAACTAATTTAATTACTGAAATGAGATCTTTATCATTTAACATCTTGAACTAAACTAAAAGAAAACCATCATTTCACTTCTTCATTAGAAGCTATAGATGTTCATATCTATGATTAACACTCCCACTCAATTATACTACCGAGTTCCCAAGTTGTAAGTATGGGCTAGTCCGTAGGGTAATGATTAGTGGTGAAAAATGCGCATTTGTTGATTTTAATTGTCAAAATAAATTAAATTTTAATTAATATTTTCATAGAATTAATGTGATATATTCTTACATTGGAAATATTGATTTTAATTTAATTTATTTTATTTTGTAGAAAATAAAGTGTATTTTGGCACTTGGAAACATAGGAAAAAAGAAAGCAAGAAGGGAAGAAGTAGAATATAAAATATAGTGGAATTGTGGCATTTTTGAAGTAATATTGCCTAGGCCAATTTCATTCCAAATAGCCCAAACCCAGCCTTTCTCCTCCATCAGCTAGCCACCAGCTGTCCGAGCCCCTGCTGCGCCACCTATCCCCTACAGCCCTTGCCTCCTTCACCACCTGAAGCACCCAAGCTTCTTCAGCCTCCAACAGCCCCTTCACGGCTCCAGCAGACCAATGCCTCACCAAACAACTCCAGCGAGCCTAGCTTCCCTCCAACAGGCCCAACGAAGGCCCAGCTCCCCCAAGCAATCCAGCAGCCCAAACTCGAAGGCCTCCTCCTTTCACTTCCCTATTGACTGGGAATGGGTCAAAACCCTCTTGTGTCACCAGCCACCTTCAACCCATGTTTTGTGGGTATTGGGCCTTGCAAAATTTTCATTTTGAGCTTTAAAGCTCATATTTTTTTGTGCTTTAGAAAAAGGGCATATTGACCATATGCCAAAATAACTAGGTTAATATTTATAATAAGATTTGATTTTTCAAAATCATATTTTATTATTAATATTTCAGATTTATTTTGTAAACCCCATTTTGTTGTTTAATTTCTTTTTAGTCCTTCTCTCCCTCTATAAATAGGGACTCTCATTTCACATTTTGAATCTAATTTTTAGGTAGCAAAACTCTACCAAATTTTAGTCTCATTTCTCATATTTTCTCTCTAGAATTTCATGAGAATGTCTAGCATAATAGGCTAACCTTCTTGGGAAGGTTAGGACGATCCTATATGCACTATGACTTTGTTTGTTATTTTTTATTCACCTTGTGCCTAAAGTATATATATTTGAGTGATTTATTTTCTTTCATCTCTACTCATTCATCTTGTTATCTATATTTATGTTTACTAATAGTATATAGATTTTATCAAGCACTTTCTATGTATAATCAAATTAGTGAAAATAATATAGATAATATCTTTATCATTTTCTCCATCTCATTCATATATATTTACTTTTGCTAAATCTATATAGAATTAGTCACACTCTTTCTATGTATTTTATAAATAGTAAAAGTAATATTTGTGTTAGGTTTTATGTCCAATCTTTTATTGCATTATGGTCAATGGTATAATGTCATTTTTAGATTTCTCATAAGATTTATCCCATCATTCCATGGTAAAGAATAGTAATCACTTGAATATATTTTTGTGAAATATATTTGTGCCTCAATATTAAATATTCCAAATGAATAGTTGGGATGTGAACTATCTATTTGTGAATCAAAGATCCAAATAAATAAGTATGCATATTGGTGACTCTTGATCCCTCCTACTTGTTACCTATTGTTACATCATACTTTATTCTATCTTTATTTCTAATCTTTAAATCTCCAAAACAACAAAAAAATATCACTTGCTCTATTTTCTTCATATTATTTATCTCTTAACTTTATTTATTGATTAACTTTATTTCTTTGCCTCCTTATGGAATCGACCGCCCGATCTATATTATGACTACCGAGAAGGTAATAGTGAAAAAAAAAAAGTTTTTCAATAAATTTTGTAAAAGAGGTAAGTAATTCTATCATTTTCTTTTTGTGTATATTTCTCTAGGAATTTTTTTAGATTTATCTCATTTACCCTAAAAAAAAAGTAAAAAAAAAAAACATCATTATTTTTTTTGTTCATTTTTAGTTAGTTTTTCAATTTATTTTATTTTATTGTGCCATTGTTGTGTTAAAAAAATTGTTATCCTTTCTTTTTCTTAGTTTATTTTGTTGTTATTTTTCTTAGTTTATTTTGGTGTTATTATGTTAGTTTTCTTTTTCCCTTTTTTATTTATTATTGTTGCAAAAAAAAATTAAAAGCTTGTTGTGTGTGTATTTAGTTTGTTAATATATTTTTGGTAGCTTATTCTATTTTTTTTTTTAGTAATAAAAAACAAAAAAAAACTTTTAAAAAATAAATAAATTGGTTGCCTATCTTTTGCTAGTTTAGTTTTTATTTTTTTATTATTTGTGTTTAGGAGTTGTTACATTTTTTTTTATTTTAGTTTTGTTGTTTACTTAGTTAGATTTTCCTCTATCTTTGAAAAAAAATATATTACTTTCTTAGATTTTTTTTAGCCCTTATATTCATTTGTTTTTTTTTATAATATTATTTTAGGCCTTGTGAGCATCTTATTTCATGTGTTTACATATTTTTTTTTAGTTATTATTTCTAGGTTTGACTATTTATTTTTATTTTTTTTTGTTATTAGTTTTATTTTTTTAATTTTTAGGTTTTAAATCTTAAAAAAAATCATAAAATACAATTTTTTTAATAATAATAAAAACAAAGCTTGTTTTGTCAACATAAACAATTTTTGCTTAAAGGCCAATTTGAGTAAAGTTCAATCTATGCTTACTTAGTAACCTCGGGGAGTTCTAGTAAGTGTTGGTTGTAAGAGGACTGTTTTTGTGAATTGTGACCCCTCCACAATTATCTAGCAACCTCGGGGAGTTCTAGATAAAGTGTGAGTCTTAAGTGGGACCGTTCTAAAAACCTCAAATCGACCTGGAAACAAGTAAAACAATAAAAATAAAAAAATCACAAGAGAAAAATAACAAAAAAAATGAATGAAGAAGAAAAGAAACGTTTCGAGATGTATTTTCCAATGTATTATTCTTCATTCGGAAACAATCGTAATTCTAGTGCTACTAAGGGTACTAGTCGTTTTAGGAGTGCATGCAAACTTAGTGTAAGAGAATACCAAGATCTTGAGGTCTTTGAAACTAAGTTTGAAAGAGAAAGTTACGAGGTTCCCGAGATAGATTATGATGAACGTTATTGTGACTTTGAAAGAGTCGACCATAGGAATCATAATTCTAGTTGGACCAACCCCGTAGATTTTAGTTGGAAGCTTGAGTACAACTACCATGCACCGCCTCCCACGAATTTTGAGCAAAATTTTCCTAACTTCCCACATGAACCTCCATATAATGTCTGCACTAATACAAATTCCTTAGAGGACACTTTACACACATTTATAGAGGAGCAAAGAGAATTCAATAGACAATTTGTGGAAGATTTTAGGGAAACTACTACTCAACTTTCAGAATTGACCAACGCTATTCTTTCACATAATTTAAGTCAATTCCCATCCCAACCTGAGGCCATAACACCATCCCCTACTCTCAGTTCTAAACCCGATGAGGATGATGCTATTACCATTTGGAGTGAAACTCTTTCCCATACCGAAATTCTTCCAACCACTCCAAAGAAAAATGGAAGCTATCATACTCATGTGATAGACTTAATCATTGAGGAAATCATAAACATATTTGCCATGAAACATTCACCAAATTTCCTCCACGATTTTGAAACCAAACATTTTCTTTATCCTGAAAATGTTACTAACGCTTCTATTTTTGAGATGCAGGATCAAAGAAAATTCATTTTTGATACAGGATAGTACGCAAATATGCAGTTGGTAGACTTACCTGAGAGCGATGCTTTTGTCTACCAAAGACTGATTAGGTTTTATCTTTCTTTTTAGTGTTTTATTTTACTTTGTGTCTTTATTTTATGTTGCGAATTTTACTTTTTATGGTTTTGTTGGTTATCATATTCCCTTTTTCTCCCACAATGGGCTTAACGTTAGACATTGAGGACAATATCTCATTTAAAGTTGGGGATAGTGGGCATATTCATGCGTTGAAATACTCATGACAACATAATTTTTGTGAGTTAGTTTTTGCTATTTTTACTATTAGGAAGTAATTTTTTAGAGTAATATCATGCATAACCAAACGTTGAATTTTTTTTTAACACATTCAGTTGAGAAAAATCTTAAAGTTTAAAGCTTTTAATTTTTTGTGAGATGTGAGAATGAGAAAACAACTTTGAAAACTTCTATTGATCATTTGAGTTGGTAAAATTAATTTTTTGGGATTTTAAACAATGACATTTACTAGAAGAATAATTTTTGTTTTAAAGAGCCTTTGTTGTATTTTATTGTAATTTTCATTTTAATCTCTTGTAATTTTATTCCTATGTTGTCTCTTGTCAAAAAAATGATAGAAAAAAAAAATATATATATATATATATAAAAAATGAAAAAAAGAGAACAAGAGCAACATTTTTCATCTTCATCTTTTGCAGTTTTGTTGAAAAAAGAAATAATAAAAAAATCAGCATTACTACATTTGTTTTCAATTTATGTCATAAAAAAACAGAAAATGAAAAAGAAAAAAAAAGTTTGTGTATTTTATTTGTTTATTTTGGCTCTTAATTTCATTATGAAAAATCATGATGGTTCTTATGTCATTTAGATTCCAATCAATTGATTAACCTATCTTTTGATCAATATTCGTTAACATTATTTGTCCTAAAATGATAACATCCATTTTTGAGTGTTAATTGATAAATTTCCAACTCCAAGAGTGCCAACCATCTCCCATAAAAATACTTTCAATACATTTGTGAGGATTTGGAGTTGAGACTTTATTCCTTAGTGATTTTTCAATATTGTTGGTGTTATAAATTATGGGAAGATGAATATGGTTTGGTGCACACACACAAGTTTCTTGAATTACAACTTTGTAGTTTTAAATAGCATTTTCTAAATTCTTACTAAACATTTTGTTAAATGATTTTGCATAAGTTAGTTCACTAATTCATCTTTGTAATAATTTTTTTCTGCTTGAATTGCTAGGGATTAGCAATAAGCTAGTTGGGGGTTGTGATTAGTGGTGAAAAATGCACATTTGTTGATTTTAATTGTCAAAATAAATTAAGTTTTAATTAATATTTTCATAGAATTAATGTGATATATTCTTACATTGGAAATATTTTATTTTAATTTAATTTATTTTATTTTGTAGAAAATAAAGTGTATTTTGCCACTTGGAAACCAACGAAAAAAGAAAGCAAGAAGGGAAGAAGTAGAATTGAAAATATAGTGGAATTGTGGCATTTTTGAAGTAATATTTCCCAGGCCAATTTCGGCCCAAATATCCCAGGCCCAGCCCTTCTCCTCCATCAGCTAGCCGCCAGCTGTCCGAGCCCCTGCTGTGTGTGGCGTGCTGCCCCTTTGGCACACCCACATGGGGCCATTTTGTAATGAGCATGCCTTGGTGCTTGATCATTAGTCAAGTCTTGCACCAAGCAACCTCATGGGATAGGGTAGTGGCAGTTTTGTAATATTTCATATGTCTCCCAGACAAAAATCATATATGTTCCTGGGAAGACTTTATTTCCCTAGAAGGCTCCTTAGGGGGAGGTGACCTGGGGACTTAGGGAAGCACCATGGCCATCAGCAGATAGGGGCCAAAACTGTGTACTCCCTTGCCCTATCAAGGCTATATATTAATGAAATAACATTTATCCATACTTGCCCATGTGTGCTTCCTTGTTTCTTATGTGTTACTTGTTTGTTACCTTCGTTGGGCCATTGTGTGCCACTTTCCTTATTGTGTGCTTTGTGTTGTGTGGACGTTCCTAGGAATGACTTGTTTTGTGCTTGCTCATACTTCGTTATCGCCCGTTGCATGTCCGAGATGTGTATGTGGCTAACCGCTGAGTTTGTTTGCCTGTAGGTGTGTGTTGTAGGCTGACGTACTAGCTTGAAGAGTCTGCAAGTGCCGCACGTTTCGTCTAGTTGGAATAGCCAAATAGCCGGCCCGTGACAGTTGGTATCAGAGCCAAGTTATAAAGCGCTTGGCAAAAACACACTATGGTGAGCAACACTCAGATCATCGAAGCTCTTGAGAAGCGAGTAGGGGAACTAGATGGCCTGGACAAGAGGGTCAGGGATCTTTCCTCTGCAAGTCAGGACTCGGGATCGTCTGATGCAAACAATCGCATAGCTGCGTTGGAGAAGGAGAATGATGTTCTTCTATCCAGAATTATCGCGTTGGAGAAAAGAAACACTCCAACAAGTACTTCTGTTTCCCCTCGGTGGGAAGAGCGCATCGCGGCAGTGGAGCGCATGCTAAAGGAACAAGAAGTTTCAATAAATGACACGACGGAAGATTGCAGGGAGGCAGTCGGTGTGCTCAGAGAAGAAATGGCTGAGCTATCTGCCAAGGTAAATCTAACCATGCGAGCGGTTGGGAATGCCCCTGCAATAGGGCCGATAGGTATGGAATATGGCCGAGCCAAAGTACCCGAGCCGAGGCCCTATAATGGGGCCAGAGACGCAAAGGATTTGGAGAATTTCCTCTTTGACATGGAACATTACTTTAGAGTCGTGCGGGCCGATTCGGAAGATGGAAAGGTCGCCATGGCTACCATGTATTTGTCGGGGGATGCCAAGGTGTGGTGGAGGACCAAGTATGATGATATAGAGAATGGCAGGTGTACCATCACATCTTGGGCGGACCTGAAGAGGGAATTAAAGACGCAGTTTCTGCCAGAAAATGTAGCTTACATAGCTCGTCACCAGTTACGAGAGCTTAAACAAGTTGGGACAGTCCGAGAGTATGTAAAGAGATTTTCGGGACTGATGCTCGATATTAAAGACATGTCCGAAGTGGACAGGCTCTTCTGCTTCCTCGAGCGATTGAAACCGTGGGCCAAGCAAGAACTTCAAAGACAGCGGGTGACCGATCTGGCCACCGCTCAAGCTGCTGCCGAATACTTAACAGACTACACTCCGGAGAGTAGCCTGCCGAAAAGGGCTACCCCTCCAGCCAGCTCAAGTAGCGCCGGGAGTAAGAAGTCTGGGAAGTCCTGGCAGGGTAAGAGTGGGGGAGAGAAGAGGACAGCTGAGTCCAATTCTTCCAGTGGGACAGATGCTGCTGTAGGGAAGAAGCCGCTAGCTTGTTGGATTTGCAAAGGCCCACACAAGTCGGCAGTTTGCCAATTCCGGGGCAAGCTGAATGCCCTCATCGGCCAAGAACAACAGGGTGAAGGAGAAGAGGAAGAAGAAGAGTACGCGCACATGGGCGCTGTCCGCCTGTTGAACGCTCTCAAGAAGCATGGCGAGAAAGGGAAGAAGACCCTGGGGAAAGGGCTAATGTTCGTTGATGCCGCCATCAATGGCCAGCCTGCCAAAAGCATGATGATTGATACTGGCGCCACCCACAATTTCATCTCTGAACTCGAAGCAAAGCGACTGGGACTAAAGCTGGAGAAAGATGCAGGCCGCATGAAGGCGGTCAACTCCAAAGCCTTGGCCACAACTGGCGTGGCTAAAGGGGTAAAAGTGAAGATCGACACGTGGGAAGGGCAGACTGATTTGGTGGTCGTCCATATGGACGACTTCGATGTAGTTTTGGGAATGGACTTTCTAACCGAGAAAGGTGTTATTCCAATTCCTGCCACTGGAAGCTTACTCATAATGGGAGAGACTCCTTCAATGGTACCTACAAAGGTGAAGCCACCCCCTGCTGTGAAGCTTCTATCATCTTTACAGTTCAAGAAGGGTGTGAGGAAGCAGGAGCCGACTTATGTAGCTGTACCCACCATGTTCGAAGAAGTAGTGGAAGAAATTGTTCCACTAGAAATTACGAGGGTCTTGAAGGTGTATGGGGATGTGATGCCAGATAAACTTCCCAAAGCCTTGCCACCAAAGAGGGGGATTGATCACCAGATAGAGCTGGTTCCCGGAGCGAAACCTCCAACAAAAGCGCCATACAGAATGGCACCCCCTGAGCTAGAAGAATTGAGGAAGCAATTAAAGGAGCTATTGGAGGCAGGCTTCATCAGACCGTCGAAGGCGCCATATGGCGCACCGGTGCTATTCCAGAAGAAGCACGATGGGAGCTTGAGACTGTGCATCGACTATAGGGCTCTCAATAAGGTGACAGTTCGCAACACATACCCCATTCCTCTAATCGCTGATTTGTTCGACCAGCTAAGTGGAGCCAAATACTTCACGAAGTTGGACTTGAGATCGGGCTATTATCAGGTGAGGATTGCAGATGGGGATGAACCAAAGACTACGTGTGTTACTCGATAAGGAGCATTTGAGTTTCGAGTAATGCCGTTTGGGTTGACAAATGCACCTGCTACCTTCTGTACACTAATGAACCAAGTATTCCACGAGTATCTAGATAAGTTCGTGGTGGTGTACTTGGATGACATCGTGGTTTATAGCGCCTCGATTGAAGAGCATCAAGAACACTTGGCTCAAGTGTTTCAGAAGTTGAGAGAGAACCAGCTATATGCGAAGTGAGAGAAATGCTCGTTCGCACAGGAGAGCATCAAGTTCTTAGGCCACGTGGTGGAACGTGGCCGTATTCGTATGGATCTGGAGAAGGTGAGGGAAATCCAGGAATGGAAAGCCCCCACAAACGTGAAAGAACTTCGCTCCTTCTTGGGCCTAGCCAACTACTATAGACGATTTGTGGACGGCTACTCAAGAAGGGCGACACCCTTGACCGAGCTTCTGAAAAAGGGTGTGATTTGGGCGTGGACTGACAAGTGTACTGAAGCGTTCAGGAGTTTGAAAGAAGCCATGATGAAGGATCCTGCTCTTGCCTTGCCAACTATTAGCAAGCCCTTCGAAGTACAGACAGATGCATCAGATTATGCTCTGGGAGGGGTACTAGTACAAGAGGACCACCCGGTCGCATACGAAAGTCGCAAGCTATCTGAAGCTGAGAGGAAGTATACTGCCCAGGAGAAGGAGCTCCTCGCAGTTATACATTGCTTGCGAGTGTGGAGGCATTACTTGCTGGGGTCAAAGTTCGTGGTGAAGACGGATAATGCAGCTGTGAGTCATTTCCTTACTCAGCCGAAGCTGACCCCTAAGCATGCTCGATGGCAGGAGTTTGTGGCGGAATTCGACTTCCATTTTGAGCACAGGGCAGGACGCTTGAACCAGGCAGCTGACGCCTTGAGTCGCAAAGCGGAGTTGGCGACTCTAAAGATCATGGCTAGTTTATCGGCTAGCGTGGTGAACACTCCACTCAAGGAACGCATTAAAGAAAACCTAGAGAAAGACCCAGTTGTCAGGACCATCCTGAAGCTCGTAAAAGAAGGCAAGACTCGCCAGTTCTGGGTGGAGGATGACCTTCTGTGGGCTAAAGGGGGGCGCTTGTATGTTCCAAAAGCTGGAGATTTGCGAAGGACATTACTAAGCGAGTGTCATGACACTCTGTGGGCAGGTCATCCAGGGTGGCAGAGAACCCATGCCCTCTTGAAGCAGGGATACTACTGGCCACAAATGCGGGATGATGTAGTGGAGTACACCAAGACCTGTCTGGTCTGCCAGCAAGACAAGGTCGATAGGAACAAGACACCTGGGTTGTTGGAGCCCTTGCGAGTCCCAAGCCGACCGTGGGAGAGCATGTCGCTTGACTTTATCACCAGTCTTCCGAAGACAGGAGATTTAAGTGCGATCTTGGTGGTCGTGGATAGATTCTCGAAGTATGCAACATTCATCCCAGTGTCGAAGTACTGTTCGGCAGGAGAGACAGCCAGACAATTTTTCAAACATATTGTCAAATATTGGGGAGTGCCCCAGAACATCGTCAGTGACCGAGATGGAAGATTCATGGGGACGTTTTGGTCTGAATTATTCAATCTCTTGGGGTCACAACTGAATATTTCCTCGAGCTACCATCCGCAGACAGATGGGCAGACAGAAAGATTCAACGGGATGTTGGAAGAGTACTTGCGCCACTTTGTCAATGCCAATCAGAAGAATTCGCCGCAACTACTCGATGTAGCTCAATTTTGTTTCAACTCTCAAAAGAGTTCTTCGTCGAATAAAAGCCCTTTTGAAGTTGTTAATGGACAACAACCACTGTTACCCCACACAGTGGATGAATATCGCGGTCGGAACCCGCGAGCCTTTCACTTCACTAAAGACTGGAAGAAGACAACAGAGATTGCCCGAGCTTATCTAGAGAAAGCCTCAAGAAGAATGAAGAAGTGGGCAGATCAGAAGCGCATACCAATGGAGTTCAAAGCAGGTGACTTAGTGTTAATCAAGCTGCGGCCCGAACAGTTGAGATTCTGAGGGGACAAAGACATTAGACTCGTCCGCAAGTACGAGGGTCCAGTCTCAGTCATCTCAAAAGTTGGCCTAACTTCATACAAAGTCGACCTACCCGCTTGGATGAAGATACACCCGGTCCTTCACGTCAGCAACTTGAAGCTGTATCATGATGATCCAGCCAATCCAGAGCGCAACCAGTCAACCAGAGGAGGAGTCAGTGTTCAGCCAAGGAGCAAGCGTCAACCTGAAGAAATCCTGGTAGAAAGAACGGTCACCACTGACCGTAAAAAGCATAAAGAATATCTGGTAAAATGGAAGGGGCTCGCTGATGACGAAATCAGCTGGGAAAGGGCGGAAGACTTGAAGAAGCTCACGCAGAAGATTGAAGATCTACAAGCTACTTCGTCGAGGGCGCCGAAAGATTAAGTGGGGGAGAGTGTGGCGTGCTGCCCCTTTGGCACACCCACATGGGGCCATTTTGTAATGAGCATGCCTTGGTGCTTGATCATTAGTCAAGTCTTGCACCAAGCAACCTCATGGGATAGGGTAGTGGCAGTTTTGTAATATTGCATATGTCTCCCAGACAAAAATCATATATGTTCCTGAGAAGACTTTATTTCCCTAGAAGGCTCCTTAGGGGGAGGTGACCTGGGGACTTAGGGAAGCACCATGGCCATCAGCAGATAGGGGCCAAAGCTGTGTACTCCCTTGCCCTATCAAGGCTATATATTAAGGAAATAACATTTATCCATACTTGCCCCTGTGTGCTTCCTTGTTGCTTATGTGTTACTTGTTTGTTACCTTCATTGGGCCATTGTGTGCCACTTGCCTTGTTGTATGCTTTGTGTTGTGTGGACGTTCCTAGGAATGACTTGCTTTGTGCTTGTTCATACTTCGTTATCGCCCGTTGCATGTCCGAGATGTGTATGTGGCTAACCGTTGAGTTTGTTTGCCTGTAGGTGTGTGTTGTAGGCTGACTTGCTAGCTTGAAGAGTCTGCAAGTGCCGCACGTTCCGTCTAGTTGGAATACCCAAATAGCCGGCCCGTGACACTGTGCCACCTGTCCCCTACAACCCTTGCCTCCTTCACCACCTGAAGCACCCAAGCTTCTTTAGTCTCCAACAGCCCCTCCACGGCTCCAGCAGCCCAATGCCTCACCAAACAACTCCAGCGGGCGTAGCTTCCCTCCAACAGGCCCAACGAAGGCCCAGCTCCCCCAAGCAATCAAGTAGCCCAAAACCGAAGGCCTCCTCCTTTCCCTTCAGCCAGCGCCTACGTGGCACTTCCCTATTGGCTAGGAATGGGTCAAAACCCTCTTGTGCCACCAGCCACCTTCAACCCATGTTTTGTGGGTATTGGGCCTTGCAAAATTCCCATTTTGAGCTTTAAAGCTCATCTTTTTTGGTGCTTTAGAAAAATGGTATATTGACCATATACCAAAATAACTAGGTTAATATTTATAATAAGATTTGATTTTTCAAAATCATATTTTATTATTAATATTTCAGATTTATTTTGTAAACCCCATTTTGTTGTTTAATTTCTTTTTAGTCCTTTTCTCCCTCTATAAATAGGGACTCTCATTTCACATTTTGAATGTAATTTTTAGGTAGCAAAACTCTACCAATTTTAGTCTCATTTCTTATATTTTCTCTCTAGAATTTCATGAGAATGTCTAGCATAATAGGCTAACCTTCTTAGGAAGGTTAGGATGATCCTATATGCACTATGACTTCACTACTACAAAACTGGGCTTTCCCGACACCCAAGAACGACAGTCAACTCTGTTGACTGTCGTAATAGCTTAGCGGGACTCTACACCGACAGTTAAAAACTGTAGGTATAGAGACTAACCCCGATAGCTAATAACTGTCACCGTTGCTTTTGACTGTCGTTGTTGCTTTTGATTGTCGCTATTGACCCCAATGCCGACAGTTAATTCCAGACCAATGCCGACAGTTAAAATGTGTCGTTATTGACCCCAATGCCAACAGTTAATTCGAGACCAATGCTGACAGTTAAAATGTGTCACTATTGACCCCAACGAAGACAGTTAATTCAAGACCAATATCGACAGTTAAACTTTGTTGCTATTGACCCCAACGCCGACAGTTAATAAAAGTTCAACGCCGACAGTCATAAAATGTCATCAAAATTCAAATAAAAAATTAGAATTAATGACACTGTAATGTGTAAGTAGATCATATCGTAGATTGGCAAGTTAGTGTAAATCCTGTGCACTGACTAATCTTAGGACTAACATATTTTGAACATATAATCATATTTATATTCCATTGTGATTACATCACTATAAATAAGATTAGCTATATGCTCGGGATTTAATAGAAGTTTATATTAAACAAATAATCATGAAAATAAAACATGTGAGCAAAGTGATTGACCAAGTCAAAAAATGATTTCTATTCTTTTATTGATAATATAATGAGATTACAAACAATTTGGGTTTTAATTAGGGCATAAAACCCCAACAACGACTTCTATTACCTCTTGAGCTGTCCAAAGGAGAAGAAGCTCTTCGGGGACATGCCAATCCATCCCCCGAAATTCAAGCTTGCGTTCTTTTGGACGGATGGCCTCGCCCTTCGAAGTTTGACTCCTTCCAACGCATTCGTAAGTACTCTTAAGCCTAACCTTATTTTTTTCATCCAATTGTAAAGCTTGGAATACTAACGTTAAATTATTTCTACAGCCAACTACCACCGTCCCACTCCCACCGACTCAATGATGGAACATAAGGCAGCTTTGTTCCAACTGCCTTGTGGATGGCGATCATTGTCGTATCTTCTCCAACACGTTCCCCTTCCTACCAACAAGCTTCCCCCCCCCCCCCCCCAGAGGAGGTCCTCGAGCTCGCAGGCTCACCCCCCTATAGCTCGCTGTAATGACCGTCCTAATTCGAGAAACGAAGCTCAAGACGAGGCTTCGCCGAGCTCAGGTAGTGGAGGTCAAGTTGTACTTAGCTCCAAAATGTGGTCACCTTCCTTACTTAAGCACAAACCCGACAACTTAATCCTTTTCCTTGACCCTAGGGATCATTTTTATGTTTGGTCTTGGGTAGATCATAGGGTACATAGATTGGATAGTTGGCTAGGTCTGTTTCAAACCATGTATAGTCTAAATGAGGTCTGGGATGGGGTCATTGTACAACATGGGACCTCTTGAGGCTAACCCCTACTTACAGAGAAGAAACTCCCCCATCATCCTCAAAGGATAGAGGAATTACTTGGTCACTGAGCTCAAGCTCGATAGAGAGTACCAGTTAGGTTTCTTTTCTTCTTATTTTTGCTTCTTTTAGTGGCTTAGGCTCGTATACTAAAATGTAACTTGTATGTTTTGCAGACGACATGAACTCTGACCTGGACAACGTGCTCAACCGCCCCGTAGGAGCCAAGGGAAGCAAGCACCCAAGAGCGTCTCAAAGAAGAGGGCGCCCCTCCAAAGCCCTGAAGAAAATCGAGGTGACTCCTCCAGCCTTGGCTGTCCAAAATCTGAGCCATGTTGTCGACCCTATACCCAAGGTCAAGGTCTCTACTGAAGTTGAGTTAGCGACGCCTGTGGACCTCCTTCCTCCAGTCTCATCCCCCAAGCGATTTGCACCGGCCCCAAGAATACCAGCCCTTACCCGGGAACGTCTTCCGTCTATCTCGACCCACGTTCCCGAGTATGTGATTGATCTAGCCACAGGGTCATACGGGTTCAACTTGGGTTCGGACGTCTTATCCCGAGTCGGCCAAAGCCTTAGCAACCTCAGAGCTCCCCAATGGTAGTTCCTTATCTCTTACCGCAACACAAACACCATATTTGACAAGGGCAGCGAGCTCTTCACCTCAGTAAGTCATTTCATTTTCGTAACGTTGCCTATGCATACTTATCTTGTATGTTTAACAACCCATTTTTGTTTATGTGTACATGCTTTCTTCACATTTGTTCAACACAACTTCAAGTTGAACAATGAGGTTTTAGTGAGCCAAGCCTATGCTCAAGAGGCGAAGAACCTCCAGTTAAAGCTTGTAGATGAGGTCAAGGTCGCAACGGTGAAGGTGTCCAAGCTTGAAAAGAAGCTAGAGGCTGCCCTGGTGTCTGCCCAAAGGGTGTCCAATCTCGAGTCTACAATGGTCGTGACTTTGAATAAAGTCGAGGCCAAAAACTCCGAGATCAAGGAGTAGGAATCCAAAATCAGAGAACTCCAAGAGCTCAACGCCAAACTGGAGGAGGACAAAAAGGAAACCTTTGATATAATCGAAGGTGAGAAGGCCCACCTTCTTGAGGAGTTCAAGAAGAGAAAATAGCATGTCGTCGACATGGCGATGTACCATATCTAGGTCAACAATCCTGACCTCGACACCAACTTCTTGGACAACCTTGAGGTCGAGTTCGTTGAGAGGTGGCAGACTCGCCTCGATGAAGAAGACACCAGGGCTAAGGTCGAGGAGGCTACTCGAGCGTCCGAATCCACTGAAGGGGAGGAACAAGCTCCGTGAGGGCGAGGTCATGGGTTGCGTCCCATCAATATCTTTTGTAATAATTAACTTAATTTATACATGCCCTTAGGGCAAAAACAATTCTCAGCTCGATTTAGAGCTATTTTTTATATAGCAATGTTAATCTTTGATGCGTACAATCTTCTGGGTCGAAAATCTTTCATGCATTTGATTTTACTTTCAGCTTTTTGTTTTAATATTAAGCTTTACATTTCGGGCTCGAAATATTTTGAACATGTTATATTAAAACTTGCTTTTATATTTGTTTATTCGTACAAATACATATATTGGATTTATGCTCGAATTCCAATGCACTCATGCACCGTTTGTTCAAAATATCCATGTCCAACTTCGTTAATGCCAAGGTCAGACCTTACTTTCACCATGTACTCGAAAGTACATAATTGGCATGTAAGTTTAGTAGTTTAGTTATATCTTGATTTTCTAGTCACATTTTCTCATCCTCGAGTAGCTCCTCGAGGTTGTGAGGTCGAAACTACTTTTTGCAAAATTTTCCAGCCTCGGGATTCGACTTAATTTGTAGTTGATTTATTTTTTATTCCAACTTTCTTGCTTGTCGATTAGTTTTAGTTGGTTTGTTCCAAACTAATTCAGCTCGTGTTTGGTTTGTAATACATCCACTTATAAATTTTTTCAATCTGGTTAAGTCCAGACAGCTTTAGCTCGCGTGTTTGGTTATTACTCCATACACTTTTAGTTTACGTGTTTGGTTATTATTCCATACACTTTTAGTTCGTGTGTTTGGTTATTATCCCATACACTTTTAGTTTTAACGCCAGGTTAAGTCCAAGTAATTTTAGCTTACGTATACACTTATAAATTTTGTGTTGGGTTAGGTCAAGACATCTATATTAGTTTGCGTGTACACTTATAATTTTTGTGTCGGGTTAGGTTCAGACATTTTTATTCTATGTTACTTATTTTTTCAAACTTATGGTATGATTGTATACCACAGATGCCCCCTTAATATCCTATGAGTGTGACCATAGGTTATTGAATTAAGAGAGTTTGCAAAAAATACAACATTTAATCAAGAATTTTTTTTTGACAAAACTTAACATTTTATTAAACAAGCTTGGTTACAACGAAATCATCATTTCCAGATTATTGATAATAAGGTTGTAGATGTTCGTCATTCCAAGTTCGCAGAACCAACTCTCCATTCAATCTCACCAATTTATACATCCCAGGTTGGATGAAAGACTCGATCTGGTACGGTCCTTCCCAGTTAGGTTCGAGTATCCCGGCAGACGGGTCTCGTGTAGCTAAAAATACACGTCTTAGTACTAGGTCTCCCAATCTGAATTTTCTATTTCAATCCCCCTTATTAAAGTACCTTGTAGCTCGCTGCTTGTATGCAGCATTTTTAAATTGAGCTTCATCTCATCTCTCTTCAATGAGGTCTAGACTTTCTTCGAGCTGGGATTGGTTCGAGGCCTGATTGTACGCTTGGCTTCATTTTGTAGGGATTTTGACTTCAATAGGCAAGATGGCCTCGCACCCATACGCTAAGGAGAAGGGAGTATACCCAGTTGAGGTCCGAGTTGTGGTTCGATAAGCCCACAAAAATTGAGGTAACTCCTCGAGCCACCTTCCTTTTTCCTCTTCTAACCTTTTCTTTATGGAGCTCTTTAGGGTCTTGTTGACTGCTTCGACCTGACCGTTTGACTGGGGATGGGTGACAGAGGAGAAGCTTTTTATTATCCCATTTTTTTTCGCATAAATGGGTAAATAGGTCACTATCGAACTAGGTTCCATTGTCCGACACTATCTTTCTGGGCATCCCATATCGGCAGATGGTATTTTTTACCACAAAATCTAAAACTTTTTTCGAGATATTAGTGGCCAAGGGTTCAGCCTCGGTCCATTTCGTGAAATACTCGACCGTGACCACAACGTACTTTACTCCACCTTTGCCAGTTGGTAATGAGCCTATGAAGTCGATCCCCCATACTGCAAATGGCAATGGGGAGGTCAACATGGTAAGCTCGGTAGGTGGAGCTTGTGGAATTGAAGCAAATCGCTGGCATTTATCACATCGTTTGACATACTTGAATGCTTCTGCCTTAATTGTGGGCCAGAAATACCCCTGTCTTATCACCTTTTTAGATAGACTATACCCCTCAGTGTGATCTCCACAAAATCCTTCATAAATCTCTTCCAAAAATTTATTTTCCTCGGGCAGAGTTACACATTGAAGTCATGGCATAGAATACCCCCTACGATACAACCTTCCTTCCACAATGGTGTACCTCGGGATTTGATACATCAGCTTTCAAGCCTCGTTCTGTTTTGCTGGAAGACTTCCGGTTTTGAGGTAATCGATTATTGGGGTCATCCAGGTAGGTTGTGAGTCGATCATGCATACGTCCTCTTTGTCAGGCTCGCTGATTCTCGGGTCGATAGAAACTTTACCGGAACCACGTTTAGTGTATTGGGCTCGCTGGTTGTAGCGAGCCTGGCCAATGTGTTCTCGGGGGACTTGCTCTATAGTGTATAATTCGAACTGTCCGAGCGCAACTTTTTCTTTCTCAAGGTACGCGACCATTTTTATACCAAGAGCCTGATATTCCCCTAAATCTTTGTTGACCACCATCTGCGAGTCACTATAGCAGTGTGTTATCCGAAAAAATAGACACGGATGATGTGGCAGGAGATTTCTGAACACGTGGCTGACACCTGGCAGAATTCTGTTAGAGTATCGACCAGTAAGATATTGCAAGCATAACGGTTGAGTTTTTCTTACGACCAGCCTGATCGTATACTCCGCATATTTCAAGATAATTTTGTAAAGATCATAGTCAATCCCGAGATTATCTCCAATAATTCCTGATGATCCGATTAATTAAGAGGGAATATCTATAACAAATTAATGTAATCCTCATTGAGCCTATAAATAGAGAAAGATAGTTCAAGGAGGGGACTTTTGGCTTTTTGATTACTGGAGAGTATAGATTTACGAGAGAATTAGAGCTAATACATTACGATATATTGCTTATTTTTCAGAGGTTGGTGAAACTCATAGAACCCTAGTTCTTTGATCACTTCTTTGAAACCCATATCAATAATAGCTCAAGTGGACGTAGGTTATTACCAGTTTCTGGGGCCGAACCACTATAAATTCTTGTGTGCTTTACTATTTTTTTCATTATATTCATTCCAACATATCTGTCCACATCAAGCATTTTCGACTCCGTGTCAGTTGACTAAAATCAGGGTCAACATTCTAGTGCTTTCATTGAGAGCTTGATACGATATTGTTAAAACAATAATGGCGAAAACCACAAAGAAGACTGGGCAGGCGGCTGGCGCTGCACCATCTCAACCGCCTCCTCCTCCAAACTTGACTGAAGATGAGCCACATTTGGAATTTGATGAGGAAGAACTGGATTCCGAGACACTGAGGAATACCCTAGGGGTATTGCAGGATGAACTGGCCAATCTGAGGGCCAGCCAGGAAAGTGCTGCTTAGATTATGGCGCGGCAGCAACAAGAAATTGAGCGATAGCACCAGAAGTTGAGGGAGAGACAGGCGGAGATGGAGCGCCGTCAGAGGGAGGCCATGGCAGCCCTCGAAGAAGCCCTACAGTTGGCTAGGAATTAGGCTGCACCTACCTCACAGCCTGATCAACCTACAAATGGGCCACCCCAAAGGGGTCCCAACCCTAGCCCGCCAATCCAGCCCCCGAGCCCCAAGAGGCCCGAGCAGTCACCAATGCCTCCTGACGATGTCCCGCTAAGGGATCCTGAAGCGCAGCCTCCATCCCAGGTTGGTCGCGACATTCCCCTGCAGGAAAGGCAGAATAAGGCCGGGCAGCAGCCCCGCAGTCCTAGACGCCATAGGGGTGAAGAGTCAAACCCACCGAGCAGAGAGCAGCGTCCTTCTGGTAACAAAAGGAACTCAGAGATAAGCTCTGCAGTCCGGGTCCCCCCACGGCATGATAATGCACGGGGAGCTACCGACCAACGCAGGCCACCCTCTAACACTCGGGAAGTTCTAGCCCGAGGAGGCAACCGAGGGAACAGTCGATCCCACCATAGCCAATCAAGGTTCAGAGATGGCCATGGTTACAATGAGGCCGACTCAGGTAGAGGAAATGCCGGTTGGAGAAATGAAGATAGAGGTGGGGGCAAAAGTGCACCACCTAGAGAAGACCAACCCGAGAGACGTGACGCTGGGGGGCAACCCAGGCAAAATAACGTCTTTAACCGGCTCAAAGCTAGTGAGCAGCGGCGAAGAGATGAGGATTTAAGAGACGTACTCAATGATCACCAGGAACGGCACGACGAGTACGTTCCCCCAGCACTAGAGGCCCCGGTGATTCCCAAAGCCGTGCAAGCCCAAATAGATGCCCTGAACCAGGCAGTACAACAGCTGGTCAGGGGAAGGACGTCTCATATCGAGTACGACAGGAGAAGAGGCACTCCTTTCGTTCAAAGGATAGCTATGGCAGAAACTCCTAGCAAGTTTAAGATGCCCATGCTTCCAAACTTTGACGTGTATGGTGACCCAGTATCTCATGTCAACAAGTTTGAGATACAGATGGACATTCAGAAAGTGTCTGAAGAAGCTCGGTGCAGGATCTTTCCTGCAACACTTTCTGATGCTGCACAGGAGTGGTTTTTCAAATTCCCTCCTGCAAGTATTGTTTCTTGGGAGATGTTCGTGAAAGAATTTTACGGACAATTCTATGCGGGTCGTGTGCACCTATCTGAGGCGAATCAGCTGGTCGAGATACGCCAGCAAGAAGGAGAGCCACTGAAGGATTACGTCCAAAGCTTCATGCGAGCAGTGGCTGGAGCCAAAACAATGGGTGATGAGGGCAAGATGATGGCCCTAACTGCGGGAGTTAGGCGCCGCACGCCTTTGTGGAGTAGCCTCAGAAAGCATGGAGTTAAAACTACTCAAGAATTTTTGGATCGAGCTGATCGCTACATCAAGCTCGAAGATGCCATCTCCAGTGAAGGAAAACCTCCAGGCAAGGATAAGGGGACTGCCGAGCCGCCAAAGCCGCCAATGGGTCAAAACCCAACGGCAACAGCAAAAGCAACGGGAACGGCAATGGCAATGGCAAGAATGGGGGGAAACGGCCGCATAATGAGCCTTTCACCTCCGAGAATAAACGAGCCAAGGGAAATCGTTATGAACCACATTTCACTAACTACACTGCCCTTGTCGAGTCTCGGGGAAAGGTTTATCAGGCCACGAGTTCTAGTGTGCCTTATAAAAAACCTGCTCCCATTCGAAAAGATATTTCGAAGAGAGACACTACCAAGTTCTGTCATTATCATAACTACTACGTACATGATACAAATGAGTGCAACCAGCTGAAGGATGAAATCGAGTTCCTTATTAGACAAGGACACTTGAGAAGATATGTACGGGCCATGGGAAATTCCCAACGAGAGGCTCCAGGTGGCAACGAGCATGCGCCCGCACGCCAATGCTCGCCACCTTTGTAGCATGAACCCGTAGCTGGCACTTTACTCACCATCTGCGGAGGCCCGCACCTCGCGGGAAGCAGTGGAAAGGCGAGGGAATGATATGCTCGGACCCTACGTCACGACCAGGACATCAAGATGATGACTGTGGAGGACAGGGCATCAAAGAAGGCTCTGTTGGAGGATGGTGAGATAACCTTCTCTGATAGCGACGCCCAGCATGTCTGGTTCCCACATTTCGATCCGCAGGTCGTGGATGTTCAAATCGCCAACATGAGGATGAAGAGAGTACTAGTTGATACAGGAAGTTCAGTAAACATCCTGTACAAATCTTCGCTGGAATGCATGAAGTTGTCCGTTAAGGACTTGGAGCCCTGCAACCAAACGATTTACGGCTTCTCTAGAGAAGGACTCGCCCCAGCAGGGTCAATCAGAGTTCCAGTAACAGCAGGTACAACGCTCACTACCAGGACATTACTCGCTACTTTTATAGTAGTCGACTGTCCTTCGGCGTACAATGCTGTCATTGGAAGGCCCATACTGGTTGACCTTCGAGCCGTCACCTCAGTATGGCACTTGGCCATGAAATTCCCAACAGACGCAGGGGTAGGACACGTGTTTGGAAATCAAAGGGAAGCAAGGGAGTGCTACAACGCCTCAGTCACAAAGGCGAAGAAGGGAACATCGAAGAGCACTCCCCCAGATAGGTTGCAGATGGCTATCGATACACAAGCCCAATCCGGTGATGGAGTCACCAAATAGGGTGTTGCCCAAAGTAAGGATAGGGATTTGGATCCTCGCTTTGGGGATTTTGAGGAAGATGTTGGACCCGTCGAGGACCTGGAAGAGGTCCAACTTGACGAAAAAGACCAGACCAGAGTTGTAAAGGTCGGGAAAAATCTAGAAGCAACAACGAAGCATGCACTGGTGAAATTTTTGCGAAAGAACCAGGAAGTTTTTGCCTGGTCACACAAAGACATGGCTGGGATAGATCCTGCAGTTATTATCCATGTCCTGAACATTGACAAGAGTTTACCACTCGTGCAACAGAAAAGAAGGCTCCTCAATAAAGATAGATCGAAAGCCTTAAAGGAGGAAGTCGAAAGACTGAAGGAGAATGGGTTCATCAGGGTGGAATTTTATCCATCGTGGGTCTCTAATCCAGTACTGGTTCCCAAGCCTAATGGCAAATGGCGAACCTGTGTGGATTTCACAGACCTTAATAAAGCCTGCCCAAAATATTGCTTCATCCTCCCAAGGATCGACCAGCTGGTCGATGCAACTGCAGGACATGAGATCTTCTCCTTCATGGATGCATACTTGGGATACAATCAGATCAGTATGCATCCCCCTGACGAGGATCACACTAGCTTTCGGACCGATACAGGGTTGTATTGTTATAAAGTAATGCCCTTCGGACTGAAAAATGCTGGTGCGACTTACCAGTGATTGGTTAACCACATGTTTAAGGAGTTAATCAAAGTAAACATGGAGGTGTACGTGGACGGCATGCTGGTAAAGTCAAAAAAGGCAGAAGCACATGTAAAGGATTTACAAGAGTGTTTCAACGTTCTAAACAAATATTAGATGAAGTTAAATCCTCTCAAATGTTCCTTCGGAGTAGGATCAGGGAAATTTTTGGGGTTCATTGTTAATTCAAGAGGGATCGAGGCCAACCCCGACAAGATCAAAGCCCTGATCGACATGAAATCGCCGATGAAAATCAAGGATGTGCAAAGTTTAACTGGAAGAATTGTCGCACTGAGTAGATTCATTTCCAAGTCGACAGATAAATGTGTCCCTTTCTTTAATCTACTTAGAGGCAACAAGAAGTTCGAATGGACTGGAGACTGCGAGCAGGCTTTTCAAGCCTTAAAGGCCCACATGGCACAGCCTCCTGTCCTATCAAAGCCCATAGAAGGAGAAACTTTGTTCATTTACCTGGCGATCACCGAGTTTACTGCTAGTGCAGTACTAGTACGAGAAGAAGAAGGCGTACAAAAGGCAGTTTACTATGTAAGCAAGAGGTTAATCGGGGCTGAATTGAGGTATCCTCCCATCAAAAGATTAGCCTATTGCTTAATCTTGGCCTCAAGGATGTTACGTCCTTACTTCCAAGCCCATCCCATCACAGTCTTAACTGACCAGCCCCTACGGCAAGTTCTGCAAAAGCCAGAGACGGCTGGACGCTTATTAAAATGGGCGGTCGAACTTGGGCAGTTCGATATCACATATTCACCACGAGCAGCAGTAAAATGGCAAGTCTTGGCTGACCCTATTGCTGAATTCACTGAGCCCCCAAACGACGAGTAGTGCGAGAAACCTATTGCGCCTGAGCCCTAAGTCGAAGTTCCTTTGTGGAAGTTATTCACGGATGGATCGTCCAACGAATCTCACGCAGGAGCAGGAGTGATATTGATAATGCCAGAAGGGCATCGATTTCACTGCGCTATTAGGTTCGATTTCACTGCGTCAAACAATGAGCCCGAAAATGAAGCACTCCTCGCAGGACTAAGGTTAGCCAAAGACATGAGTATAAAAGTGCTTGATATCTACAGTGATTCACAACTGGTAGTGAATCAGTTCTTAGGGGAGTATTAAGCATGGGGCCTCAAAATGGTGGCTTACTTAAAAAAAACTAGAGATTTGTTGGCGCAGTTTGAGAAGTATACCCTCCAGCAAATTCCCCAAGATCAGAATTCAAACGCAGATGCTTTAGGCAAACTCGCGAGTGCAAAAGATGCTAGCACTTTAAATATAGTGCCAGTAGAGAGATTATGCGAGCTGAGCATACGAGCAGACGAAACCAATATGGAGATTCGAATGGATGATACATGGATGGCACCATACTTGGAGTATCTCACGAATGGTGTACTACCAGCAGATAGGAACAGAGCCAGAACTCTTCAGAGACAGGCTTCTAGGTATATACTGGTCGATGGTGTTCTTTACCGAAGAGGATACTCCATGCCACTGCTCAGATGCATTACACCAGAAAAGGCTAAAGAACTAATGAGGGAAGTACATGAAGGCTTCTGTGGGGACCACGCTAGGGGGCAGAGCTTATCAAAAAAGATTCTGAGGTAGGATTATTTCTGGCCGACTATGAACGAAGACTCAATGGAGTTTGTGCGAAATTGCGATAAGTGTCAAAGATTTTCCAAGATCCCACGCACAGCTCCCAACGAGTTAAAGCAGATGAAGAGTCCTTGGCCTTTCGCAGTATGGGGGATAAACTTGATTGGATCCTTGCCAACAGGAAAGGGTGGAGTAAAATACGCAGTCGTAGCAGTTAACTACTTCACCAAGTGGGCTGAAGCTGAGCAACTCGCTACCATAACGACCAAGAAAGTTCTTGACTTTGTCATCAAGAACATTGTTTACTGGTATGGTTTGCCTCGAAAAATTGTCTCAGACAACGGCACCCAGTTTGACAATGACTTATTCACAGACTTCTGCAAAAGGCATGGAATCGTCAAAAGCTTTTCTTCAGTTGCACATCCACAAGAAAATGGGCAAGTCGAAGTAGTGAATAAAACAATTAAAGATACCCTAAAGAAATAGCTCGAAGACGCTAAAGGAGCATGGCCAGAATAGCTGCTTGAAGTACTCTGGTCGTATAGAACTTCTCATCGATCAGCGACAGGTCATACCCCGTTTTCCTTGGCGTACTGGTATGAAGCTATGTTGCTAGTAGAGTTAGATCCGCCCTCACATCGAAGGATCACATACGACCAAAACCAGAATAGCCAACTGATGATGGAGTCCCTAGACTCGCTTGAAGAAAAACAGGAAAGAGCCCAACTTCGCGTAGCTGCGTACTAGCAAAAAGTCGCCCGATATTTTAACTCAAAGGTGAAAGAAAGAAAATTCAACGTCGGAGACCTAGTACTTCGACAAGTATTCTTAAACACCCGCGACCCAACTACTGGAGTACTCGGACCAAACTGGGAAGGACCTTACCAGATTGAAGAAGTCCTTCATCCAGGCACCTACAAGCTTGCACGCTTAAATGGAGATCTAGTTCCACGCTATTGGAATGGAGAACACCTGCACAAGTATTATCAATAAATAGTCCTTTTTAAAGGACTGGCTTGTATTAATTTTTACTTTTTACAAGTTTTGAAAAAGGGTTAGCCATGTTATATGGCTAATCACTTATAAGTGTAAGATCTTTTCAAGATCACTCGTAAAGACATGTTTAGTCCATTTTTAATATGAGAATTATAAGGGACTGTGCGCAGCCAGTCATTCTTGCCAACCTTTGTAAAAAAAAATTTCAAGTATTTGTTCATTACGTGTGTTGTTTTGCTATATTATAAGTATTGCATTTCCTACCGAGCAGTAATGTTCGTACAGGTCGTGGTCAAGGCAAGTGACTAAGGACCTAAAGCTCCTTAGTCACTTGGGGGGCATATAAGGTACATCGATAGCAAAGCATACCACGAGGTATAAACACATGAACAAAATGAGTGAAAGCATGCTACGGTACTTAGAGTATTTTTCAAAATTTATATTTTGTTAAATCAAGCCAAAGTACTATGCTAAGTTCGGTCATGCAAATAGATGTTATAATAAGCAAAAATATTATAATGTCAAAAAGAATTCTCTTACACCGCAAGCAGTATTGCTTGGATGTAATTGTTTAAAGTAAAAGGAAAGTATGCTGCCCATGCAGCAAAATTAAAAATAAAATATAGTCTTTACATCACGACCCGTGGGTCGTATAATCAAAGAAAAGAAAAAGAAAAAAAACTTCAAAGAGCATTAGGAGCAGGAGGATCCTGGTCAGCGCTCTGGTCGACTACGTCCCCGGTGGCTTCTCCTCCCTCCACTTCGACAACTGGCTGAATGCGTGGGGATGCAGGAACTCTAGCTCTTTCTTCTTCGGCAGCCAACCGAGCAGCACAGCGGGCTAACTCGACATTCCTGGCGTCATCTGAGAGGTAGCTGAAGTCGCCACCTTGGTTGTGTTTCCAAAAATCGTAGAAACACCAAAGTGTCGCATTCTTATACCTCTCCAGATCCTTGGCATTGGTGAGCTTAAGCTGCTCCACCTGGCTTTTGAGGATGACATTGGTCGCGTCCTTAACGAGATGCTCCTCCCTAAGTTTCTTGACTTCACGCCAGTGGATTCGGCTCGACTCCAGGTATTCATCCCTCTGCTTCCTCAGAGTTTCTTGAGAAGCTTGCTTCTCTGCCAGTTCAGCTACCGCTGCATCCCTCTGCTGGGTGACCACCTCCAACTCCCCGACATGCCTAGCCTCCGCGGCCTTAAGCTCCTCATTAACCTTCGCCCGGGACTACTCGATGCTAACGATGGCACGAGTGCGAGCAGCGGTCATTGTCAGCATGGCCTGCAATCAAAGAATAAAAGTTAGGCTATATTACAAGAAGGAAAGATAAAAGCCAAGAGAAAGAGTACTTACACTAGCCACTTCGTTAAGGGCCCTGTTAAGGATCTGATTGACCCCCATGCTCTCAGCTTCAGCCATTGCTTCCCTACAACGATCATGCTTCAGAATATGAGCAAGGCGATCTTTAGCTGATCACAGGGAACGGCTCGAGAGTTTGGCCCCGGGAAGTTCTGCTTGTGGGGCCTGTTCTTTTTGGGCTGAAGGCGAAGGGTTGGCAACAGGGGTAGTCTCCTTTTCAGCAGAAGCAGGAGGTTGGGTAGAAGGTTGGCCAGTAGGCCCGACCTTGTAAGGATCAACTATTCGACCCTTCTTGGCCGAGGGTGCTTGGCTTGATTCGCCATCGTGCCTCCTAGCTGATTTCCACCGTCGGACCAAGGGGACCTCCTCTTTCTCCTAGGTCTGGTATAGATCGAAAACATTGGGGGAAGCCATCTCTGCAGATAAAGAAAAACATGCAGACAGTAAGACAAAGGTGGATAAAAAATCATGGCAAATCATAAAAGAGGTCACAAAGTTTAATACCTGAGCTACAACTACTTGTCGCTACACTACTGACTCTATTAGTCATACACTCACTATCTGGCACGAAGAAGTCTGGCCCTAGATTTGGAGTATACGTAAAATTGTCGTCCCCGTTAAACAAGTGATAGGGAATTGGCAAGTTATTTAAAAGTAGAATAACAATATCGTTTTCGTCTGAAGACTCATCCAAGTCTATCACGGGCTCTGTTGCCTTTTGTTTCCCCTTCCCTTAGGGCGCAAAAGGCCTCTCTGCTGAAGGGTCGCCAGTGGGTTCCCTGATGGTAACCCCTGTTGGCCTCCTTCAGGGAGGAGACGCTGGGGGTTGCTGCTCGGGATCCCCCTCGGCAGTGGCGTCTGCCACCACGGGTCATCTCGTTTCATGGCGAGGAGCTAGGAGGCCAGATAGCCTCAAGTTTTCATCAGTGACCAGGGACTTAACGCTTTTTTCAGCGTCTGCCATCCTGGCCAATGCGCTGGACCTCAACACCATGTCTGGTGTTGGGTTCGGGTGTAACCATGGTCCTGAAAGGCACAATATACTTTAGAGAAGTGTAGAAGAATTTGCGAAGGAAAAGTAGCGACCAGGGAAAAGTGATATTTACCTCCTCAAGCGAAGGCTAGGTTGTTCGTAGTCATGTCTGGCGTGAGGAAATACTCTTGATTGTACTTCCCCGCGTTGGAGATATGAGTAGTGTCACTCAGGAACGTTCGGTTTGTTTCTTGGTGACAAAGATGAAAAAAGCCCGTCCCGTATTGTTGAGGGTTGGACTTAAGGTCAAAAAAGAAAGTTGACCTCGTGAGGAGTGGGTTCTGGCCATTTTTTAAGTTTATAAAGGATATAGAGTGCGACTAGCATTCTATATCCATTTGGGGTAATTTGAAAGGGGGCAACACCGAAGTAGTTGGCCACCCCCTGGTAGAATGGATGTAGAGGAAGGATAGCCCCCGCCTCTATGTGATACCTTGACCAAGCATTGTAGACGCCCCCAGGCAGGTTAGCTTTTTGGTCAGCAGCGGGGATATTGAGATTAACTCCGGTAAAGGGATACCTCCTAAGGTAATTGGCAAGCATCTGGGGAGTCACTTGGCTGGTAGGAGAAAGATACCACTCGACATCAGGAAGGTTTTGATGCCGAGGGCGAGCCCTGACTTGAATGCGAGGGTCTGGGGCAGCATTTTCTCGACCACTAGTCGAGGGAACCCTAGCCTGCGAATCAGGCTGGGCAGGTGAATTTGGGTTGTTTTCGGGGTTTGGTTTTTTCTTGCCTGGAGATTTAGAATGGGCCATTTGAGGTGGTAATGGTTGAGGTCTAGAAGAAGTTCTTGAAAACAGAATCTCGCTAACACGCTGGGTCGGCTGTTCTTCGCCTTCAAGCAGTTGTGCAAGAAGATCGTCGTCGATTGGCCGCTCACCTCCCCACAAATCTGGCATTAAAATCTGCGAACAGAAGAATGGGGAGGTGAAGATGAAGAATCTAGAAAGTTTTTTAGAATAATGCTAGTTGAGTATAAAAGTTAAGCCTTTATACAATAGCATTCTAACAAAAAACTAATTTTTTCACACGAACAGTTTGAAAAATAGATCAAAAAGTGGAAGCAAAAAGTTTTTTGAAAAAGCTTTTTCAACTCCTTTTAGGGCGGGAAAAACATGGTTTTTCAACTGGCATAAAAATCGAATTTTTACTTCGGTTTTACGTCCTAAAGTCGTGATCTCAACTATCAAACTACTCATAACTCCTTAATGGCAAAGAAATATCATCCTATACAACATCATCCATTAAACCCCCTATTGTCATGCATCTCAACCCAGAAACATAAAAGCTTAACAGTCAATCCATAGAGACATGCACGGCAAAAATAAAGAGCGTAGAAGTTCTGAGACTTACCAGAGAAAAGATTGTGGAGATTTAAGAGAGTTTCGAGCATCGGCGAACTGACGGGCTGGATCTTGAAAACACTGGAAGATGGTCTCCAGAAGAGAATGAAAGTTTTGATTTTATGGTTTCTTGAAGGAGGAAAGACTTGCATAAAAAGGAAAAGAAGACTCTGGAAAGCCTATATATATTTTGTCCGTGGCATGAAAGAGGAAGTAATCAGCAGTTCCTCTTTTTCGAAGCATGGGGAAAGGTGATAGCCGTCAAAAGGTTACTTGGGAACCGAAAAGCCGTGATTAGACAAGGGTAGGTTACTTTTCCCAAGGTTGCACGAACTACTCTGACAGGTCTGGTGGGGTAATCGAAGGGTCATTTCCTAAAAGTTTATTTATTGTTGGTCGTAATAAATAAACTTGGGGGGCAAATGTTATCCAAAAAACAAACACGGATGACGTGGCAGGAGATTTCTGAACACGTGGCTGACACCTGGCAGAATTCTGTTAGAGTATCGACCAGTAAGATATTGCAAGCATAACGGTTGAGTTTTTCTTACAACCAGCCTGGTCGTATACTCCGCAGATTTCAAGATAATTTTGTAAAGATCATAGTCAATCCCAAGATTATCTCCAATAATTCCTGATGATCCGATTAATTAGGAGAGAATATCTGTAACAAATTAATGTAATCCTCCTTGAGCCTATAAATAGAGAAAGATAGTTCAAGGATGGGACTTTTGGCTTTTTGATTACTGGAGAGTATAGATTTACGAGAGAATTAAAGCTAATACATTATGATATATTGCTTATTTTTCAGAGGTTGGTGAAACTCATAGAACCCTAGTTCTTTGATCACTCCTTTGAAACCCATGTCAATAATAACTCAAGTGGACATAGGTTATTACCAGTTTCTGGGGCCGAACCACTATAAATTCTTGTGTGCTTTACTGTTTTTGACATTATATTCATTCCAACATATCTGTCCACATCAAGCATTTTCGACTCCGTGTCAGTTGACTAAAATCAGGGTCAACACAGTGTATAGGTTTGCTTTGAGTTCTTTGGCTATTCGAAGTCCTGCTAGTAACGCTTCGTACTCAGCCTCATTATTTGATGCTTCAAAGTTGAATGTTAAAGCGGAGTGGAATCGATTTCCTGCTGGGGTAATCAATATAATGTGTGGCCTCGATCTATTTTCGTTGGAGGATCCATCGACATAAAGTTTCCACATCTTGTGGGCTGGGGTTACAACTTTGTCATTTGAAATTCCAATACACTCGACAATGAACTCAGCCAGGGCTTGACCCTTGATGGTTGTTCTTGGGTGGTACGTGATCTCGAATTTTTTGAGTTCAATAGCCCACTTTAACAATCTTCCGGATGCCTCTATTTTGGACAAAACTTGTCGTGGTGTCTGATCAGTTAGCATATGAATGGGGTGTGCTTTGAAATAAGGCCGGAGCTTTTGAGATGTATGTATCAGGCTAAGAGCCAGTTTTTCCATCAACGGGTATCTTGATTCTGCCCCCAATAACCTTGTGCTAACATAGTAGACAGGATTTTGTACTATTTTCTCTTCTCGGACGAGCACCGCACTAATGTCATGTTCGGCTGTCGCGAGGTATAGATACAAAACCTCTCCCGTGATAGTTTTTGACAAGATTGGTGGTTCAGCAAGGTGCTTCTTAAGGTTCTAAAATGCAAGTTCACATTCCTCTGACCACTCAAATTTTTTGCCCCCTCTCAAAAGGTTGAAAAAAGGAAGACAACGGTTTATAGATTTCAAGATAAACCTACTCAATGTCGCCATCCATCTAGTTAAGCTATGCACATCGTTGTGCTTCTGAGGTGAGAGAATTTCTATCAACACCTTAATCTTGTCTAGATTAACTTCTATCCATCGTGCATTTACTATAAATCCAAGAAACTTTCCCGAAGACACTCCGAACGAGCACTTTTGTGGGTTAAGTTTCATGTTGTACTTTCAATGTATAGTAAAGCACTTTGTGAGATCATCGACATGGTTATCGTTATGTTTGTATTTAACTAACATATCGTCAACATAAACTTCCATGTTATTTCCTATCTGCTCGACAAACATTCTGTTCACCATCCTTTGGTACGTGGCTTCATCATTTTTGAGCCAGAAAGGCATGACATTGTAACAGTATAACCCTTTGTTAGTGACGAAGCTCGTGTGTTCCTAATCTGGTGCATGCATGGCGATCTGGTTATATCCAGAATAAGCATCCATGAATGACATGATACCATGACCTGCAGTGGCATCTATGAGCTGATCTATCCGAGGTAAGGGATAAAAGTCTTTAGGGCATGCCTTGTTAAGATCTGAGTAGTCGATACAAGCTCGCCATTTGCCGTTGGGCTTTGGGACCAACACTTGATTGGAAATCCAATCAGGATAAAAGGCATCCCGTATGAATTGATTTTCCTTTAACCTGTCAACCTCCTCCTTGAGATCCTTCTTTCTATCATCATCTAGGAGTCTTCATTTTTGTTGCTTTGGGGGGAAGCTTTTGTCAACATGTAGCGCGTGGCTCATGACATTCAGACTGATTTCTACCATGTCCAAGTGCGAGCATGCAAACACATCCTAGTTTTCTTTGAAGGAGCAAATTAATTGCTATTTTTCCTTTTCAGAAAGGTTCTTTCCCATCTTCATCACCTTTGTAACATCTACTGCATCGAGCTTTATTTCCTCGAGCTCTTCCAAAGGTTCGAGATCAGCCCTCTCATCTACTCTGGGATCGATCTCCTCATCAATTTCAAAAATGGCTCAATTTATTTCTTGGATAACCACTAGAGCTTGCACACTTGTCTGACTTTTCCCTCTTATGGAAATTTCGTAGCACTCCCAACCTGCGAGCTGGTCTCCCTTCAGCGTCCCAATTCCACTAAAGGTCGGGAACTTGATGTCCAAGTGCCTAACAGATGACACTGCCCCCAGCCTAATCAGGGCGGATCTCCCGAGTATTACGTTGTAGGCTGATGGGAGGTCCACCACGAAAAACTCCATCATCTTGGTTTACTGAGTCTCAATGGTCTCCCAAAGTTACGGGGAGTTCGATGGATCCCATACAAGCAATCCCTTCTCCTGAAAAATCATACAATGTTGTTGCATATGCTTTCAAATCATGAAGCGTGAGTCCCATATTTTCTAGAGTGGTTTTGTAAAGGATATTCACCAAGCTCCCATCATCAATCAGGACTCGGTGTACCCTCTTATTCGCGAGCTGGAGAGCAATGACCAGGGGGTCGTTACGAGGAAATCGGACATGCGCCGCGTCCTCTTCGATAAATGTTATGGGTTGAGTCTCAATTCTCAGTTGTTTTTGAGCTCGCGGCTCGAGTTCGTAAGGAGAACCGTCTTCGATCTTGAGCTCGTTTACGTATCTTTTCTGGGCGTTCCTGCCAAAACCTGTGATATGAGGTCCCCCCGAGATGGTTACTACATCCTCTCCATCAATCAGAGGGGGTCTGTCATCTTCTCGAGTTCGGGAGTTATTGTGTTGGGCAGGCTGCACGACTGCTGCCCTCTGACTTGTTGATGCTTGATTGGGATTTTGGTTTCTGATGTATTGACTGAAATATACCCTCGAGATCAAACCTTCGATCTTGTCCTTTAAATGCCAACACTCTTCGGTTGTGTGTCCAATGTCTCTATGGAATCTACAGTTTTTATTTGAGTCCCTTCTCACCTTCTGATTCCTCATGGGGTCTGGTCGTCTGAATGGGACCTGGTTTTCATTGGCCAGGTAAATATTCTCTTGAGACTCATGGAGCTCAGTATACACCTTGTATACGGAGAAGTATTTATCCCCTTTCTTCTTTTTACCTCCATCAGCCTCAGGGTTATTCCCTTCGTTCTTCTTCCTTTTAGAAGGGTTATCCCTAGAGGGTTTTGAAGTTGATGGGGTCGCCGAGCTTGGCGCAGAGTTTATGTTTGTCGTTGTAGTTATGGGCGGAGAGGTCAGGTTTAGTGCTAACCTTGCCTCTTCTACATTGACGAATCTCTGGGCCCTCCGATTGAACTCGGTTAGTGGCTGGATAGGTTTCCTTTGTAAATCTTCCCAAAGCGGACTTCATGGAAAAATACCCGCTCTAACAGCCATCAGGTGGCCACTATCGTCGACATTTCGAGCTTGGGCAACTTTTAGGTTAAACCTCGTGAGGTAACTCTTTAATGACTCATCTTGCTATTGTCGGACATTGGTTAAGGCTGAGGCCTCGGGCCTAATGCCAACCATTGCTTTAAATTGCTTCTTAAAGTCTCTAGCTAATTAATCCCAGGACGAGATCGAATGTCTTCTAAACTTCTCAAACCAGTTTTTTGCTGGTCCTGTAAGTGTGGCTGGGAACAACATACATTTGAGCTCGTAGCCAACATTGTTGGCTCGCATGATGGTGTTGAAGGTACAAAGGTGACTATACGGGTCTGAGTTTCCATCAAATTGTGGGACATGGGGTATTCTGAATCCCTGAGGAAATGGAGTGCTAGAGATATGCATGGCAAAAGGCTCGAGCTCCTCATCAGACTCTTCAGCCTTGTCCCTGTTACGCTCTTCTTGGAGGAGCCTGAATGCTCTTTCTAACTAGTCAATCATTTCCTGGATTAAATCCACTGGGGGTCGAGCTTGGACCTGAGGGGGCTGGTTATCGTTAATAAAAACTCCAGCTCCTTGTCTTGGTATAGGGTTATATCGTGGTTGTTTACGACCATTCAGATGGTCATGCAGATTAGGGTTTGAGGGATTATCTCGCCCTCGGTTATGGTTTAAATGATCCCACAGATCAGGGTGATTCCCTCGATTCCCTGTATGCCTGTGCTCAGTGTTATAAATGCTTATGGGCCGAGTGTAGTCCGAGCTGTCGCTTACGTAACTTGTAGCCCTCTCTGGAGGTATGGCTCCACGATTATGAGTTGGGTCCCCTTTTAACCTCCTTGTTCCAGCAGTTTGTTATCTTGACACTTGGCTTCCCAAAGGCTAAGGAGCTCTGCGATCTCGGGTAGCCTCCTTTTCGTTCCCTTGTCCAGGCCTGGCTTGTCGGTTTCTATCTCGACTGCCGCTGCGAGATGGCTTTCGTAGTGCAGGTCGTGGGACCTCTCAGACTGGCGAGGGATGTCTTATTGGTGATGGCAGATATCTTATGGGTGACGGTGGCTGTCTCCCATTGTCGGGCCTAGATGGCCCTGAATCCGCTCGGACAGGCTCCAGGTTGTTTCTTGCAGTATCAGGATTCGGATCCCGAGCCACTGGAGGAGCCTGGTTATTACTCGTTCTTATTGATAATTCTGCAGTTGGGTTGGCAGTGGCCTCAGCCCGTGTACTCCTCCAGGGCCTCAGCTAATTCGGCCGTGATGCTTGTTCCGCCCTCCTGGCAGTCGTGCTCCCACGAGGGCGTTAGCTTCCTGTCTGGCTAATTTTTCATTGCGTTTTGTCGTCTCCGCCAATTGTTTGCGCATTTGATGATTTTGAAGTTCCATGATAGGAACTTATCTTTCAGGGTTGTAGTATAAATCCTCATCAGGCCTGGGATCAGGTGGCCCTCGAGAATTGGATGAATCGCTCCTCTCCTCAAGGTCCGAGGAGTTTTCTCCTCAGGTATCTAGGGCAATGGCCGCCCACAAGTACTGGGGTTGTTTGCCGCGGCCATTGATGATTAAGGAGGTTTTCTGATTAAATAGGCTCACGTCTTGTTTAATGGCTCTCAATGAAAGCACCAAACTGTTGACGCCATTTTCCGTCAACTTAGAAATGAAGAGCAATTAAACAAAATACCAAAAGAGACAAACAATAAAAGACACAATTTTTATGTGGTTCAGCAGTTAAAATCTGCCTAGTCCACGAGTTGGAGTTATTCACTTTATGGAATTCTCTCAAAGCTTTCTGGAAGCAATTTTACAGATTATTCCCAATACAAATTTTCCAGTCCCCACAAATGAATTGTTCCACGCTATTTATAGAGTGGTTTATCGAATATCTCCCCTCATCTTTCGGGGAGTTATTATACAAATCAATTAAAATAAATGTAATTAAACACATATAGTTACTATGTACGCGTATAAATCCCATGATATTAGAGATTTAGATTACAAAAAAACACTTAAATATAGGGATTCTATAACAATAAATATGTTCACACTTAGCTTGCGATTTTGAACATTCAAATCACATGCCTTCGAGACCGACCAACCATCACGAGCTCGCTACCTCGATTCGCCTCGACTTTTAACAAATAACATTGTTTAGGTCATCCTTTTCGAGCTCACAATGCCCGAGCTCAAACTGTCTTATTGATTGCAGTAAATGAATCGGGAAATTTATACAAGTGCTGAACCATTGTCATTGTGACTTCAAGCTCGACCTATAATCTCAGAACACCTCCGAGACCACGTAGTTTCCAAGCTCACCAATTCCAATGTTGTCGCACATACTGCTCAACGAGATTGTTCTTGATATTTTCATTAAAGCTGAATATGTCGAACTTGCTTATTCCAAGCTCACACTTTACGAGCCTCACTTTCGAGATGAAAATTTCTATTCTCGAAATTTTGGTGTAACACATTTATTATTTTTAAATAAATATGATTTCATTATTTAAATTATCATAAAATATCTTAAAAATATCCTCTTTTAATCAATTAATTAATTTATTTTTGTTTGAGTTTATTTTAGTTCAAGCTTTTGAATTTGGCAGTTAGAACAAAAAATTATATATTATATGTTTAATATAATATTAAGTTTAAGTTTAATTAAATTTTATTTAAGTTATAAAATGTATGGTTTTATTATTTTTAAATAATTATCATTATAAAATATCTTAAAAATATTATATTTTAATTTTTTTTAATTAATTAATTTTATTTAAGTTTAAGTCACGTTTACAATATACCATTAAATATAAAAATATTCCGTTAAAGTTAACAAAAAAAAATAAAAAACTATTAAAATAAAATTTTTTCGTTATCTACGCACTTTTTATATAGAAGAGATATAAGGGTGTCTCTGTGGTTTTATTTTTCTTGCAGTAATTAATAAAAACATGAAAGATCAATAATAATTTACATGGGTAAATTACACAATGAATTATATTGATATCGATTTAAACTAGTCTAGTACTAGTCCTTTCTTTTATTTATTTTCTTTTTCGAGAAAATAGTGTGGGCCTTTATTATATCATTTATGGTTATTTAAGATAAAGATGAAATGAGTATATGGATACGAAATATAAATATTTACGTAAATTATATAATAACTGACCATGGGTTATAAACTGGCTGTCACCCTACGAGGGAGACAATGAATAAAGAGGTACTAACAAAGAGACAGAGTAAATAAGGTGCTGCAGTTGAGGGGTTTACATTAATTGAAAATCAAAGCAGCAGTTACCTATCTGTTTCTTGGGTTTCACGTGGCACTGATTTTTAATTTTTGTGTACCTAACTGTCCGATAAATTTTCCTTAATCTTTTTTTGCATTGTCACATCTCAATTGTTTTGTCCCTTTCTATCCTAGTTGGGATGTAATTGTTCTTAGGTTACGTGTTTCATTATTGTAATCCCCGTGGTTTATCGTTATTTGAGTCATCTCATTTTTGAGATCAGTGCGATTTTATTTCTATCTAACTTATGAGATTTTTGGCTACGGTAACCTTGGCATGTGTTATTTTCTTTAAAAAAAACATTAATTATTGTTATAACATTTTATTTAATTCCTTAACAATGGAAAACATTTTATTTAATTAGTATAGTCATTGGTTAAAAATATCACATACACAATTTATATTTATTCTATATTAAAAGTGTGTAGATAATAAAAAATCTTGATTTTAACAATTTAAAAAAAAAAATTCAGTTAAATTTAACGAAATATTTTTATATTTAATAAAATATTCTTATATTTAACTATACATTATAAATATGACTTAAAATTAAATAAATTAAAATAAGATATTTTACAATGATAATTATTTAAAAATAATAAAATCATATATTGTATACCTTAAATAAAATTTAATTAAACTTAAACTTAATATTATATTAAATATATAATATAAATAATCTTTTGTTGTCACTGTCAAATTAAAAAACTAGAAAAAATATAAACTTTAACAAAAAAAATTTAATTAAAGAATATTTGCGTCATAAATACCCAATATTTTATACTTATTACATTTAAATACCCAATCTTTTATTTTTACGGCAAAAATATCGAATGTTCAATATATGTTAAAGATAAATACCTAATCATTTTTCTTTGCTGCAAAGAATACAAAAAGTTGCTAAAACATTACTTTTATAAGTACCTCATTTATTGGAGTTGTTAAGTGTTGACTCACCAGATATGTATAACTCCGTAATTTTGATATTTTTTATTTATCAAAATATGTATTTTTTTTTAAATTTGAATTGATTTAAAATGTCTTTTTAATTCATTTTTCTAATTTAAAATGTTTATTTAAAAAAAAATTTTATGAAATGGAACGATTGCAGAGTGACAAATATCTTCTTAGTCAATATGTTTAACAGCTCTAACAGGGGGTACTTAAAGAAGCAATGTTTTAGCAACTTTAGGTAGTTTTGCCGCAAAGAAAAAAGATTAGGTATTTATCTTTAACATATATTGAAGATTGGATATTTTTCCCGTAAAAAAAAAGATTAGGTATTTAACTGTAACAAGTGTGAAATATTGAGTATTTATGCCGCAAATACCCTTAATTAAAATATAATATTTTAAAGATATTTTATGATAATTTAAATAATTGAATCGTATTTATTTAAAAATAATAAAGACATACATATTGTTTTTTTATTTTATAAATTTGTGTATAGTTTATTTTTTATCAAGTGATTGAAGCTCTTTTTCTTCATCGATTTCACCATAAGACATTGTGGGATACATTAGAAACTAAAAATAGTTTATGTATGTATATTATTGTCTATACTATGAATTTTTTTATTCTTATTTTATTTCTATTATTAATTTCTTTTAAATTATATTTTGTTTTATATATATGTCATGTAGCCATGTAAATATATATGTCAACGTTGTGTTTAGATGTCATATATGTAAAGATTATTGGTATAAATATTTATATATACTATAGAACTCTAATTTATTCTATTATATATATATATATTTAAAAAAAATAGTGAACCAATTTTTATTAAAATTATAGACAATGTTTACAACTTTAAAACTAAGCAAACGTACATTGCACGTTGATTTTACCTAGTATATATATAAAGGAGAATATCAAGGAGATGATGTGACACTCTAAAAACTCTTCAAACCACTATATCTATTTTCTTATTTAATCTAATTTTTTATTCATTTTATAGATAATAATAATAATAATAATAATAATAATAAATGTAATTTTTAAAATTTAAATGAGATATTTGTAAGATATTATTTTTTAAATATAGATAAATCTTCAAACAACTCTATCAATTTTCTAATTTAATCTAATTTTTTATTCATTTTATAGATTATAATAATAATAAATATAATTTTTTAAATTTAAATGAGATATTTATAAGATATTATTATTTAAATATAGATAAATATATATATATATATATTCTAAACATTATCTGTTAATCTCATATTTTCCTCTACTCTAATTTCTTTTTCTTTTTCTCTTATTCTGTCTAAGTTCTTTCAATTTCAATTTTTAATGAATTTCATTTCATATCTTCAAATTTGATTGATTTACATGTTAATGATAACACAAATCTACAATCCTCTCGGGTATAAATTCACATTTATCTTGAAGATTTTCCAATTCATGATAATATTTTTATTGTTTCATATTTTAAATTCAAAAGTTAAAATATCTTAATTTATTTATAAATAACTAATTTTGTTAATGATTAGTATAATAAATAATCATATATAATTGATATTTATTTCAAAATTTTCCATCTGTATTTATCTTTTTATTGTTTTGACATTTCAAATTTAATATAAAAATAATTTTATTTATATTTAAATAAATTATTTAGAAATAACTAATTTTTTTAATAATTATAATAATAAATTAATCATATATAAATTGACATTTTTCTTCAAGATTTATTGTTTTGATATTTCAAATTTAAAACCAAAATATCTTAACAATTAAAAATATCAGCATGTATACACGTGATATTAATTTGATTAAGAACATTATTAATTAAATTATTAAAAATATTTATTTTTAAAAAATGAATAATTGTGCAAAAGGTCATGATTTATAAATTTTCTACCCTAAAAATATAAAAATCTTAAAAATTTTCTATAATAAACAAAAAAAACTATGCAATGCGTATAAAATAATACTAATATTAAATAAAAGCACACGCACAACAAGTAGTTTAAAATTTATTTTTGGCACTTTAATGATTAAGAATTTATCGAAAACTTGCATGGGGCTTGCTATATAAGAACATTATCATGAAAAATGAAATTACGGTCAAGACGCCCTTACGCATCTATATAAGGAGCATGTTGTACAGGTATAGTGAAAAAGAATCTCTTCTACACAATCTCCCAAAAATATTTAAAAATATATATTTTTCATTCATTACAAAAAATTGCGCGAAGCACCACTATGCTTTTTAGTTAATAATAATGCATGTAATTTTTTTTTAATTATAAAATCTCTTTATTATGATTTTCTTGCAATAAAAATTCATAAAATATATAATCTTCTTATCTTCATAATTAATAATATTATATGAATTTTCCCTGGATTAATTAATAGATTGTTTTTTGTTTGAATTAAATTTTTTGAAATTTTTTTCTCGTACAAAAACTTTTTTTATCGCCTTAAAATCATTGTTGGCTGAACCTACGTTAGAGGAATATTTTTTTTCCTATAGTGCCTTGTCATTAACAAAACCCAGAATTTTTGAGCTTGTTTCTAGCTTGGACAATTAGTTTATATTACATATGCCAGCTATTTTATTTTATATACTCATCAAACATTAAACTTTAGTGTATTAGTGTTAGGTGACAGTTGGATAATGGGAATGAAAATAAAAAAATATGAATGAGAATGAGAAAATGAATAGGAATGAATGAAATAAATATTAATATAAATAATAAAAAAATTATTAAAATTTTCTCAATCTTGTATTGGAATGGGATTTCCTCCCATTACTACAAAAAATATTGGTTATACCGAGAACACTATACTGAGAACATGTTCTCGGTAGTTGTATTTTCACAAAGGCGGGTCTTCTTCGCGGGCTGGGAAATGAATAGTTCCTATACTAAGAACATGTTCTCGGTATAGGTGACTTCTACCGACAACGCCTATACCGAGGACAATGAAAATTCACTACAAAAAAGTTATTTTTATTGAGAACTCAATACCGAGAACGAGTTCTCGGTAGAAGCATTTTCAAAAAGGCAGGACTTATTCGCATGCTAGGAAAATGTTAAGTGCCTATACCAAGAACGGTCATTACATATCCCAGGCACACGCAACCCCTTCTTCTTCCTCTTTCCCTCATTTTTCACAGAGTTGTTTTTGCTCTGCCTCTCTCACTAAAAAACCCCCATTTCTCTCGCACTAAACCTCCATTTCTAGGTACAATTCTCTTAAAAAATTGGGGTTCCCTCTATATTTCTTAAGGTAAAGTATATTTCCTTCATTTATATATAGTTATATTTCCTTAATGGTATCAGATCAATACTTCATCCTATCCTACCGACGAATCTCTATTTCAGATCATGGCAAACGAAACCTCACCTACAAGTTCTGCAAACTCTAGTGCTCCTATAATATCACCATTGTCACTTACTCCTTTCCCATCTTTCCGTAAGTCTACAGCCAACAAACTTGACTTTCTTTATGAACTATCATATGTTCCTGAAGAAAACAAGATTACCAATAACAACCTTCCTTTGATTAACCCATACCAAATCTTCCAAAAATCCATTACTCATTTTACCCGGTCCATTATAGCACTCATCAAACCATCCTACAAAGCCCCAAAAGAATATATCCAAGCATCTAAATTCAGCGAGTGCCAATTGAGACCTACTCCAGAGGTCCAATTCGTCACTTTACAAATCCCTTCTGAATATCTTCTGGAGTGGATTGCGCAAGGATTCACCCATATTCATTTTGGTGCCATTCGCTTAGCTATTTTTCTTCATGGCTGAAAAGGTCTTCCAATTGGCTGCCGAATGGGTCTGCTCGACACTCGAATGAGGAAATACCAACATCCAAGCATTGCAACCATAGAAACTACATTGAACGCAGGAACAGTAATAATTACACTATTTCCTAACTTTAATATGCCTCTCAAAGACAACCGCTTGACTGATACTTTCAAAGTAGAGGTCCAACTTTTTGGAATTGACCAAGATCTTAATTTAATTGGAGCTACTCTTCACTACCATATGGCATACAGAATCCAAGATCACGCTCTGGATCTTTCTTTGCCAACAGCTGAAGAAGCCTTACTGGTCTCGGTAGACTCTACCCAAGTTCCAGCGTGCACTCATATTCCAAGGCAAATCTCTACAAACGATCTTATGAAGATTTTGCCCAGTTCATGGATAACAAATTATGAGATGCTCCATCAACCTCAAAAATCTGTCCAGACTCTTACTGAACCATCTTATCACAAGAAAGTAAATGGCTCTGTCGAAATAATCTTTGACAGAACTCAAACAAAGACTCCCAGTTGCTTTACCACCCAGTATATGATGATCTCTGTCACTCCAGCTGATGTGGAAATCCAATCCTTTGATTCTCAAGGTAGCCCAATTTATGCTTTCGAATCTTCTGATGGACATAAGTATTGGGATGTTTGTGACTGCAAAAGTTGCCTAAATGTGGAAGAAGACCTCCCAAAGCCAAAGCGACGTCCGAGCCCAGGAAAAAGACTTAAGCAACGGCTAGATAAAGGAGAAAAAGTAATAGGGTTGTTAGGTAAACCCTCTGGAAATTTTGACTATATAGTCAACTATTCTGCTACCAAAGACTTACCTGAATCTCCTCCAAAACCAACTGGATGGGACATTGAGCTTCCTCCAACATGCTCCCAAGAGCCCCCACTTTCGGCTCCTCAACGGAATAGTTTGCCATGCTACAAAAAAGCAGCAAAATGGATGCAACATCATGGAGAAGCTTTTCCTGCTCAAAATCAGTTCCAACAAATTTCACAAGTATGTATAACGACTACTATTGATTATGAGTCAGATTTTCCTCCGCTGAAGAAATTTGATAAACAAGACGACCAAGGTACGGTCTCTCACCTACCAAAGGTGCAAAACCCCACAACCAGGAACGCAGATGGGTCTATCAAAAAAGTATCTCCGGTCGAAGAAGTTCTCAACTGGCAATCAGAAAATATGATTTCCCAAAACAAGGTCTTAAAGCAAGTCGAGTTACAAAATACCAGAATAGAGACACTGTAAAACAATCTCAAATTACTGTCATCGATAAACTCACTGCAAAGATCCAACAGACTCATGGAGAGCTTCTAGCCATCATCAAAGGAAACTAAGTCCCGATGCAACTATTCTTGGCAAAATAAGCAGAAATGAAGAACCTTAAAACTCAATATGAATCGCTCAAGAATCGGTTCTGCCAACAAGAACTGACAAAGGGAACTAGCTATTTAAGAATCTCGTCCCCCTTTGGGATAACTACGACGCCGGTCCCTTGGCAGTTTGCTACAATACGGAAAACCTCCCAGCCTTTTCCTATTACTAGATCTGTGCAAGAGGACTTTGTTGTAAGATTAAGACGCATGCTTGATGAAAACTAACAACAAAAGACAAAAAAGGGGAAGAAGAAAGAATCACCAAGCCAACCGATAGACGATCTCAAGCAACTTATGGTTCATCCAGCCACAAATCCTCTGTCACAAATGATTCAACATACAAGCACTCTCCACATCGCAGAAAATGAAACACGCTCGGACGACCAAAGATCTTCGGCTAGTTCAGACAATTCTTCAGATGACTAGTCTGAAGAAATGAGCTCAACTTCTGATGAAATTCTACCGAGTGACCCCGAGAGCTTATCCAGTAATCATTATCCATCGATGACGATGGAACATTTCCACATCTGATGGTTCAACCAACTGAATCAAACTCACAGACCGAACCAATTATCACAAGCGAAGAGGAAAGTGGAAATGAATCAACAACACCACATGTTCCCCAAAAATGAAAAAGTAAAGGTTCAAATTTTCAAACTTTTACTTTAGATGACCTCCCTTCATAAAAATGGCGTGAAAGGTTCCAAGAGTTTCAACCTTGGTTCAGCCTAGAATCACAAAGACCAGAAGCACAGACAGGAACGGTTCTCCTCAACTTTGTTTCCCGTTTTAAAGGCACCCTACAAGACTGGTGGACAAGTCTGGGAAATTACAGGCAAATGACGTTTTTACAACTTCCATCTATTACCAATGCCCTGACTTATTTGTATATTGAGTTCTGTGGACAAGACGCTCAAGTTACAGAAAGACTTTGCGCATAATTCTTTAAACTAAAATTGTGTTCAATGGATAAGAGAGATTTGGAGAAGCAATACAAAAAGATGACTCAACGGTTCTACCAAATAGGTGGAATAGATGACCCAAACCAAAAACAAGTTTTCCTTTCTTCCATACCAGAACCATTAGGAGAAAAAACATTCAAACTTCTCTCGGGCACAGAAAGAACCCTAGCTGATGCTACGATTGGAAAGATATATCAACTAGTTCTAAAGGCATTGGAAAAGATGTGCTCTCAGCACAAATTTATCCAAGAATTCATGAAACAATCCAAGAAGCTCGGAAAGGTTTGCATCTAAAAGGACCTATGAATCAAATGTCAATCAGAATCGGCATGTTCTTGTCTTCCAAAAAAAAAGGAAACACAACAAAAGGATTAAAACCTTTAGGACCTTTAAATTCTCAAAAAAAAAAGGACACCGCTCATTCAAGTTTCTAAGGAGGAAGCGCTCTTTCAGGAAGAATTCCGACAGATGTTTCATCTGTGGCGACAAAGGACATTATGCCAAGAAATGCCCCAAAGGAAAAACTGCCAAACTGATCTCCCACATTCAACAAACAACGGGCATATCTCTTGAAGAAAATGATCTAGAATCCATCTTCTCTAATGATGATGAGATAAATCCAGAATCCCTCTGTCCATTCGAACAACAGAAGGCTTCAGATGAATTCTACCACATGGCAGCTATCAATACAATACAACCATCGCCAATCATCTCCATGCAGATCCTCTCTAAAAAGTATGCTCGGCCAGTCAAAGTAGCAGCCTTCTTCGACACGGGAGCATCATACACCATAATGAACCCTGATGTTCTCCTGCCAGAATATTGGAGGAAATAAAAAAACAATTCTTCCATGCTGGAAATGGAAGCATCCTCTATACAGAGCTCATTAGTAAACCAATTAAATTACAATTCTTCCCAGGATGCTCTATCATTCATAGAGTAATTGGTTCAAAATTACCAGGGAAAGATCTAATTATTGGTTTTGATGTCTACACCAAGAAAAAGGGTTTACGAATCCTTCCTGGTGGCCTCAGTTACAAACAACATTTTGCTCCATGGGAATCCATACCAAACTATTTTCTCATGCCTCCTGATCCATTCTCCAAGGTCAGACAATGACTCATAGAAAATTCCCGTGCCACAAGTCATGCTCAATTCTTCAAGAAATGTGAACGCCCTCTGTGGAAAAATCATCAGTTCTACATCAGTTTACCATTCAAGCTCAATGAAGATGTTAACCCTACCAAGGCAAGCCACCCAGGCATGAACCCAGAGCATTACAAAATGGCAACTGAGTAATGCAAAGAACTACAACAAGGATTAATCGAGCCAACCACCTCTTCATGGGCATGCCATGCTTTCTATGTCAATAAAAGATTAGAACAAGCTCGGGGAAAAAAAGGCTAGTCATTAAGTATAAGCCCCAGAATGAATTTTTGGTAGATGATAAATTCCCCCTACCAAACAAAAAATTCCCTATTTGCAAGCCTATCAAAGGCCCAAATATTTTCAAAATTCGATCTAAAGGCGGGATTTTGACAGTTGGGTATCAAAGAAGAAGATAGGCCCAAAACTTCCTTCTGCATTCCAAATCACCACTGTCAATGGATTGTCCTTCCCTTTGGTCTCAAAACATGTAACGACCCAAAATCGCTAATAAGGCTTAAGGGCCTTGATTAGTGTGCCTGGAGGGCATAATGGAATTTATGTTTGAGTTTATTGAGTAAAATGCATGATTATAATTTAAAGCATGTTATATGACTATTTGAATATTTGAGATGCATGACTATGTGTATTAGTATGCATGTAGGCCCTGATTATGTTAGAAGGGCATAATTGTAATTTTGGCCATTTTGGGCATAACTGTATTGTCATGTGATGATTGTTGAGACCACAGTGGTATGTGGATGTGTCTGTGATTTGTGACTCGAGACGATCCCAGAGAGCAGATTAGCAGAAAAGTCATGGCGAGAATTTATACCCGGCTCGGGGCGAGCCTGGGGTATAAATAGGGATCTGATGAGTATGTTGGGGTTTATTTTGATATCGAGGAATATTATTTGGTGACTTTTCAGGTATTGGGAAGCAAGCGAGAAAATATTAGAGACACTTGAGGATTAGCGGGAATTGGGTAAAATGACTAAAATGGCCCTACTTGGACAAAAAGGGATTAGAACTAATAGGGAGGGCATTTTGGTCAATTGGCTTTTGAGAGATAGATTAAATGAGGCTTTATATAGTGAGTGGGATTGTTAGAGAGTGTGAGAAATCTGAAGGAAAAGAAAGAAAAAGGAAGAAAAGTAAAGAGAGAAAAACAGAGGGTTTTCCAAAAGGGGCGGTTTGAGGATTCTAGCACCGTTTCTCTTCATTTTTTTTCTTGGAGCAAGCTCAGTGGAGAGCTAGGATAGGCTGAGCATCAAGGATCTTAAGGTTATACTTGAAGATTTGGCAAGGATTAGCAAGAACACATCAACTTTTGAGGTAAGTTTTTAGAAATTTCAGTTTTAAGGGTTTGGCTGGTTTGAGCTGTGTTTTGAGCTGAGTTGATGGGAACTTTAGGGAATTTCTGGGCAAGCTTTGAGGAAAAGCAAGCTAAGGAGGTCTAGGAAATGAATCAAGGTCGAAATTGCATCAACGGTATGAATTCTAAGCCTTTAACTTTGTTGTTTGACTGAATTTCTGGGTTTAGGGTTGATCATGGTGAATCTTGAGTTTGGGATGCATGAGCTTGGGTTTTGAGATTTGGGGATGCTTGGGATGAGTGGAGAGTGTTTATAAGCTTGATTTTGAGTTTGGTAAAGATTTGGGGAAGTTTGGGTTGAGTTTGGCTCAAAGAAATCGCAGAAAAAAAAAGAGTTTGGGTTTTGCCTGCCTGCAACTAGCGCTACAGCGCTAGTCTTTGGGCGCTGTAGCGCTAGGCCCTGTTTCTGGGGTGGTCCTGATTCTGCTTGTAGCGCTATAGCGCTCTCTTTTGAGCGCTGCAGCGCTACCCTGTGCCCAGAATGGGGTTTTTGGGCTATTTGTGAGGGATTTTGACCTAGGGTTCGGGGTTCGATTCCACCACCTTGTTTTGTGGATTTAGGACTTCCCGGGGGGCTCGGGATTGGTCCCGAGGCTAGGTTTTCGGACTTGGGGTTCGGTGTTGACTTTGACCTATGGCTGTGTTTAGGTGTGCGCTAAGGCTCGAGTGGGATCGTGCTCAAGGAGTCAAGTGTTGAAAGCTATCAAATTGACAGGTAAGAAAACTATAGCACCCATAGGACAGGGCATGGGCCCATAGTGTGATTGCAGGGCACGGCCCTATATTGCATTACATGTTAGGGTGTAGACTTGATTGTATTGATATATGTTCAAACGTTATTTGAGTTAGACTATCTGTGATTATAGTTGAATGAAACGGCGAGGAGCCGAGAACGGCAATGGAACCGAGGACGGCAAAAGGCCGAGAACGGAAGTGGGGCCGGAAGTACCACTTAGCACGTGAAGTGCTTGTAGTCAGGGTGGGACCCCCATGGATACATGTGATACCTTACGGTTAGGACCGAGACCCCAGGCTTTGGTAAGGCTTCTTGGGCGGCATGGCCGGGTCGCTTAAGTCTATTGGTTGACCTGTTTATCTGTGGACTATCTGATATGATTAACTGTATAATTTGCATATGTTATGAACTGCTTGAGTTTTCTTGCTGGGCTTCGGCTCACGGGTGCTCTGTGTTGCAGGTAAGGGCATAGATTGAGTCAACCAGCCATGAGTACGGAGAGCGTGAAGCGACGCATACATGTTTGGCCTGCCCAACTGCTTTGGTTAGGGGTTTATTCGAGAAGTGGCTGTAATAATCTATGATTTTTATAACTAATCAACTGTAATCTTATTTTAAGTTGTAAATAGTTTTCAAACCTTATTTTGGGATCCCAAATGTTAAATACTAGAAGTTTTAAATGAAACCACGCATTTTTAAAGATTACAGCCTTAAGTTTTTCTTAGTCACACTTTTGTTTTAAAATCCTCGGTTAGCGGGTTCATTGCACATTGTTTTGTCTTAAAACTCACTTAGTAACGACTCTAAGGAAGTAGGGCGTTACAACTTGGTATCAGAGCGAGCCAAGGTTTATTGGTTCTGGAGATCGACCAAACATGTACGCTCACTGTCAGTGACAAGCTCGACTCAGGGTTGGTTGGTATGATTGATTGACATGTTTGAACATATGTTTGAATGCCCTGTTTGCCTGCTTATTTATATGGAGCATGAGGAATGAGTTGATATATGCATGAGATACTGTTGGGGCTGGGCCCTTGACTATTGCACGTTGAGATTAAAGTGTGTGGAATAATATTATTATGCATGTGGATGAATATTGGTATAATGGTTCTCATATTGAGTTTATGTGGTTAATTGTTTAAATTGAATTCGTATGTAGTATCCGTTTATTAGCTTGTATGAAGCATGTTGAGACCTGGGTATACTTTGTGATGTTAAAATCTGGCAGCTAAATGTATATCATTGTGGATTTGGAAAATATATGCTTTGTGTGTGCATGGTAACTGTGGTTATTTGGATCTAGTTGTGGATTGGTTCTGAGTGTGAACCCCGAGGTTGAACAGTTTGGTCAGCGGTGGAAGATGAATTCTAGTTGCTTGTGCCTAGGTTGGTTAAGTGGGCTTGGTGTTGTTTTGTAGGGGGATTTTCGATAATAGTTGGAGTTGGAGACCTCCATCTACCCCTGAAAGATGCAGTAGACGATTGCCAATGTGTGAGCAGGCTGTGGAATTTAACAGTTGAGACGGGACAGAGGAGTAATGGACTTCTCTAGGAAAGAGCAGCTTTGTGTGCTTGGATAAGAATAAGGTTACCAGTATTAGCTTATTGGGAGGATATGGACAGACAAGGGTGTTATCCTCTGGTTCTGAGGAAAGTTTGGGTTAACAAAGAAATTATCAATGGATGGGCAAAGTTAATTCCACCCTTGGTTATAAGAGGATGAGAGCCCATGACTGAAGGGTTGTGTTAAGTATTGTGCTAGAGGGATGCCTGGAAACGGCACTTGGGTTGAGGCATAGGCATAATGGGTTGGAAAGAACCTAGATGATGAATTTTTAGAGGAGATTATAAAGACATGATTTGAACTGTGGAGACTGGTGGGCTTATAAGTTTGGTTTGGACTGTTAGGGTAACAATAGTGTAAATCAATGGGTTTGGTGAATCGGGTAATTCATTTCGGGAATTTATACTGATGGATGTATCCGGAAATGACGGCGACCCATTTAAAGATTGAACTCTGGGATAGTCCAAGGTATTTGGGCCGCTCTGATGTAAGAATTTATCGTCTGTATGTGGATGGCGGAGAGGGCCATGTTGTTCGAGGAACTGATGGTTGATGTATAGAGCATGAGTGCTAGAGCCGCAATGGCAGTGCTTCCTTTGATGGAGTTAGTAGAGACAGAATCATGATAATCGAGTTAAAAGAACCCCGGATAGTTCTGTGGCTTCTGGTTTTGCTAGAAAGGGGGAAAAGTCTGATTGTTAAGATGGTACTTTTATTGATAGAATGCAGCAAGGGCAGATTCTCAATTTTTGAGGTAGAAGGACCCCAGACAGTGCTTGGGCACCTAATTTGAGATTGGAAAGAAGCCTGATTGAAAAGGTAGTTATCAAGATGGTGACAGGAACCAGGGAGGTTATTTGGCATGTGCATGAGGGAAAGGATGCCACCTGGGAAGAGGTCAGGTGAGGGCATGACTTCTACATAGAATGACTCGACATGTTAGGATGGATTTCCCATGGTGAGGGAATGGAGAACTAGAATGCATCGATACATCCAAAGTTCGAGGCTGATTCCTCGAGGATGAGTATTTAACTGTCTGGTTTATGCTTTAGTCATGTAACGATCTGGATGAACTCGGTGTTGAGAATGTTCCGAGAGGGAGTTAGAGATAGAGAGTTTGCCTCATGGGTGTTATATGAAAGGCTGAAGATAGTAATACTTATTGAGAAGGAATTTGAAACTTCTAGCAGATGAATTGGGATGCAAGTGATCAAGAAGTTCATAGTAATAATGACGGAGTTTGTCTAAAGGGAGCCTCAGCATGAGTCATAGTGAGAAGGTTAATCGGTTAAGAGATAACCATGGATTGTAGGGGATATCATCTGGAGTATGTTAACAAGACTAAGTGGAACTGGGCTGACCAGTGGGGAAAATTATATGGGTATGTAAAGGAAGATTTGGGGGTACTTCAAGATAGGACTACAGATAGGATTGGTATAAGGAATGTTGTAAAAGATGGTATTGGCTGACAGAAAAATCTATTGAGGCAATCGAAGGAATTTGACCCTGGAGTAGCCAAGAGTGTTATACTGCGGGGAGTGTTAGCATTGTCGGGTTAGAACGAAAAGTACAATGTTGGATACAAGATGGAACGATGTCTCCAAGAGTTGATCTATGACCTGGTTATTACCAGCTGGAAACCAAGAATAGAGACATTTCGTGAATTTGTCTATTTTTCACCAGGTAGGGTGTGAGGAGTTGGTAACAAAGATTCTAGAATGGTTCAAGCTACAACAGCACAGGTAAGTTCTTTAGGCAGAGAATGCATGAACGGTATGGGCAAGTCCCCTTCAAGCTCATGAGCAGTATATGTGGATTACTCCCAGACGGAAATGGTGAGCAAATGATTATGCTGAAGACGTTAGTACCCAGAAGGCAGAGTCACAGGTAAGGTTCTACGAAGTGTTAGTTTGGGTGTCGTTCGGAGTACTCAGAATAGAGCCACAAGAAGAAAGGACAGGTATGAGGAGAATTGATCTGAAGCCACAAAGAAGCTAATGATGAATATCTGAAGAATAGAAAGCATAACAGGATTGGTAAGCGCGTCACCTATGGCATACGTTTCTCCAGAGACAACTGCATCAGAGATGAGGAGAACAGTAAAACTTGAGGTTAGACGGATTGAGTGGTGTCTAGCCAGGAAAATTCAGAAGACAAGGTAAGAATTGATTGGTATCTGGCGATGCTGGAATATGTGCGTGTTATGGTTAAGTATAGAGTGATAGCATAAGGGACATGATCTATGGTAAAGATATGGAAATGTGGGAGTGCATCACGATTTGGGCACGCCCAGGCGCAAATTGACGCGAGGATGGTTCGAACCTTGCGGGAGGTGAAAGAATGAACATGGTTGATATACTTGGAGTGTTAAGATGACATTTATGCATATCATCGGGTGCTTGAGTATTGGGTATTGGTAAGAAAGATAACGTTGAGACCCAGATGTGGTGAAAAGTAACAAACAGATGATCAGTGTTTGAAATCCTCGATTGAGCGAGGGGAAATTTAATTGGAGGCGGAACTCCTAGCTGAGAGGCGTGTGTCAGTGAAGGAATAACGCCATAGATTGTAATGGAGTGGACAAGACAACGACTGAGATCGGCATAACGTTAGTAGGTAATGATTAACTGGTGAGTGTCACTGAACTATGGAATCCGAAGTGTCGGCTTTGGTTGAAGCAGGGAAGAACCCTGCCAAGGTGGTACAAGTTAGGATACCAGGAATGGATGAAGGATCCAATTAAATTTGGTTTATGAATGAGAATTCTGAATGGATATCATTCCACCTCCTAGGGTACGTCGTACCAGGAGGGTGGAGCGGGTGACGGAATTTAGTGATTTCTTTAGGTCACTGAGGGGTTAAGTGATGTGGTGGTGTATTGTGGGAATAGACCACTTTAGACCTTAAGTAAGGTGTTTGGACATGAAAAGTTTTAACTCAGTTGATCGAGGTAATGTAGTTGGGTCAAGTGAGCTGGTTTCAGGGTAGGACGTCGATGATATTGAATTGAGACCCTATAGTATTTTAAATTTTGGAATGGATCTAGAGAACGAAAAGAACACAGTGGGAATCTGGAATTATCAGTTGATTTCAAGTGAAATGGCAGTCTGAAAGCTTATCAGATAACTTAAAGAATTAAGCGTTGCGTATGCGAATACTTGAGATATTAAGGAAAGTGTAATCCCTGATAAGTTAGTCGTGGTGGCAAATGCTGGTGTCTTGTTAATGTAACATGACATAGGACATGGTAAGAGGTGAGGGATAGTGAATACTACGGTTTGGCAGTGGTTCAGAGAGAAAGCCAAAGAGGTTGTTGGAATTCTTGAGACAGGAGTGTCTGCCTATCTGGGAGAATAAAGAAACTAGTAGATTGTTAAAGTTTTGAGAAAATAAAGCTTCGGGATGAAGGAGTTGTATCTCTCTACGTAATAACAGACGCGGATTTGTATGGTATTCAGGGAGAGAAGGGAGAGTTCTGACTCTTGATTCGATGTAGATTCTGAAGTTGTACCAAGGGTTAGGCCAGCGGGGCCTACAAGTTGATCCCACCTAGTAGAGGTGATGACTTTTGAGTATCTCTGGAATCAGGACTAAGACAATGAAGTGGTCATTGTAATCTAAGCAGACTCTGAAATTTCAGCAGGGTTGCGGTGTTAACGAGGGGCTAACAAAAGAATGGCTATTAGACAAGATCTTGTGGAGCAAGATTGATACTCTTGTAAGAGTGTTGTCGAGAAGTAAAGTAAAGTCGGTGGACCTTGGATATCATGGTCAGAGTTGCGGGTTTAATGACTGATGTGTTTGGGTGAATTTCGAGGACGAAATTTTTATGAGGAGGGGATAGTTGTAACGACCCAAAATCGCTAATAAGGCTTAAGGTCCTTGATTAGTGTGCCTGGAGGGTATAATGGAATTTATGCTTGATTTTATTGAGTAAAATGCATGATTATAATTTAAAGCATGTTATATGACTATTTGAATATTTGAGATGCATGACTATGTGTATTAGTATGCATGCAGGCCCTGATTATGTTAGAAGGGCATAATTGTAATTTTGGCCATTTTGGGCATAACTGTATTGTCATGTGATGATTGTTGAGACCACAGTGGTATGTGGATGTGTCTGTGATTTGTGACTTCAGACGATCCCAGAGAGCAGATTAGCGGAAAAGTCATGGCGAGAATTTATACCCGGCTCGGGGCGAGCCTGGGGTATAAATAGGGATCTGATGAGTATGTTGGGGTTTATTTTGATATCGAGGAATATTATTTGGTGACTTTTCAGGTATTGGGAAGCAAGCGGGAAAATATTAGAGACACTTGAGGATTAGCGGGAATTGGGTAAAATGACTAAAATGGCCCTACTTGGATAAAAAGGGATTAGAACTAATAGGGAGGGCATTTTGGTCAATTGGCTTTTGAGAGATAGATTAAATGAGGCTTTATATAGTGAGTGGGATTGTTAGAGAGTGTGAGAAATCTGAAGGAAAAGAAAGAAAAAGGAAGAAAAGTAAAGAGAGAAAAACAGAGGGTTTTCCAAAAGGGGCGGTTTGAGGATTCTAGCACCGTTTCTCTTCATTTTTTTTCTTGGAGCAAGCTCAGTGGAGAGCTAGGATAGGCTGAGCATCAAGGATCTTAAGGTTATACTTGAAGATTTGGCAAGGATTAGCAAGAACACATCAACTTTTGAGGTAAGTTTTTAGAAATTTCAGTTTTAAGGGTTTGGCTGGTTTGAGCTGTGTTTTGAGCTGAGTTGATGGGAACTTTAGGGAATTTCTGGGCAAGCTTTGAGGAAAAGCAAGATAAGGAGGTCTAGGAAATGAATCAAGGTCGAAATTGCATCAACGGTATGAATTCTAAGCCTTTAACTTTGTTGTTTGACTGAATTTCTGGGTTTAGGGTTGATCATCGTGAATCTTGAGTTTGGGATGCATGAGCTTGGGTTTTGAGATTTGGGGATGCTTGGGATGAGTGGAGAGTGTTTATAAGCTTGATTTTGAGTTTGGTAAAGATTTGGGGAAGTTTGGGTTGAGTTTGGCTCAAAGAAATCGCAGAAAAAAAAAAGAGTTTGGGTTTTGCCTGCCTGCAACTAGCGCTACAGCGCTAGTCTTTGGGCGCTGTAGCGCTAGGCCCTGTTTCTGGGGTGGTCCTGATTCTGCTTGTAGCGCTATAGCGCTCTCTTTTGAGCGCTGCAGCGCTACCCTGTGCCCAGAATGGGGTTTTTGGGCTATTTGTGAGGGATTTTGACCTAGGGTTCGGGGTTCGATTCCACCACCTTGTTTTGTGGATCTAGGACTTCTCGGGGGGCTCGGGATTGGTCCCGAGGCTAGGTTTTCGGACTTGGGGTTCGGTGTTGACTTTGACCTATGGCTGTGTTTAGGTGTGCGCTAAGGCTCGAGTGGGATCGTGCTCAAGGAGTCAAGTGTTGAAAGCTATCAAATTGACAGGTAAGAAAACTATAGCACCCATAGGACAGGGCATGGGCCCATAGTGTGATTGCAGGGCACGGCCCTATATTGCATTACATGTTAGGGTATAGACTTGATTGTATTGATATATGTTCAAATGTTATTTGAGTTAGACTATCTGTGATTATAGTTGAATGAAACGGCGAGGAGCCGAGAACGGCAATGGAGACGAGGACGGCAAAAGGCCGAGAACGGAAGTGGGGCCGGAAGTACCACTTAGCACGTGAAGTGCTTGTAGTCAGGGTGGGACCCCCATGGATACATGTGATACCTTACGGTTAGGACCGAGACCCCAGGCTTTGGTAAGGCTTCTTGGGCGGCATGGCCGGGTCGCTTAAGTCTATTGGTTGACCTGTTTATCTGTGGACTATCTGATATGATTAACTGTATAATTTGCATATGTTATGAACTGCTTGAGTTTTCTTGCTGGGCTTCGGCTCACGGGTGCTCTGTGTTGCAGGTAAGGGCATAGATTGAGTCAACCAGCCATGAGTACGGAGAGCGTGAAGCGACGCGTACATGTTTGGCCTGCCCAACTGCTTTGGTTAGGGGTTTATTCGAGAAGTGACTGTAATAATCTATGATTTTTATAACTAATCAACTGTAATCTTATTTTAAGTTGTAAATAGTTTTCAAACCTTATTTTGGGATCCCAAATGTTAAATACTAGAAGTTTTCAATGAAACCATGCATTTTTAAAGATTACAGCCTTAAGTTTTGCTTAGTCACACTTTTGTTTTAAAATCCTCGGTTAGTGAGTTCATTGCACATTGTTTTGTCTTAAAACTCACTTAGTAACGACTCTAAGGAAGTAGGGCGTTACAAAATAGCCCCATCACTATTCCAATAGGCCATGAATAAAATCTATGGCCCCATTCTAGATAAGACCCTAATCTACATTGATGATATATTACTCTTCTCCGAAGATGAACAAGCCTATCACAATCTTCTGGGCCAGTTCATTTCTCTCACAGAAGCCCATGGGGTCATGTTATCCGAAAAGAAGATGATCATTGGACAAGCCCAAATTGACTTTCTGGGGATGAAGCTTATTAAAGGCCAATATGAAGCCCAGCCGCACATAGCCCAAGAGTTGCTAAAATTTCCTAAAAAGGACTTCATAAAGGTCCAATTTCAATAGTTCCTAGGAATTGTAAACTATTTACGAGATTTTGTCCCGCGACTTTCAGAGATGACAAGACTGCTCAGTGACATGCTTAAAAAGAAAACCCCACCATGGTCACAAGAGCAAACTGAAGCAGTCAATAGACTAAAGGAGATAATGCAGACACTACCACCTCTGCAGATTCCTTCTGATGAAAAAAAAATCATACAAATAGACGCTAGTGATCGGTATTGGGGAGCGGTTCTACTTGTAAAAGACAAGACAGGGAAAAGAAAAATATGTGGATACATGAGTGGCCACTTCAAAGACTCTCAGCTCCATTATCAGTCTACCCTTAAAGAATTATTGGCGATAAAGATGGGTATTACAAAATTTGAATTCCATCTGATAGGTCATCATTTCTTGGTAGAAACAAACTTTGCCGCGTCAAAAGGAATGATTGGTCTAAAAAAGTGCAAAACCACAAATGCCCAGCTTTTGAGAATGACAGTTTGGTTTGACCACTACTCTTTTGACATTAAACACATTCAAGGCAAAGACAATACCGTGGCTAATTTCTTATCCAGATCGCCCCATGCTATAAAGCTAGCCTCAGGATACTCAACAAGAACCATCCTTGTTGTCATCCAAAAATCATCTCATACCATCCCAATCATATTCATGATGGCCTCTTCCTATTCTATCACACACAACCAATCTTTTCCCCGGGATGCAAAAAATATCCTTTCGAAAACATCCAACAAATCAGCCAGAAAAAGAGCAACCCACAAAGCAATCTTTCTCCCGAATTTTATGATCACCAAACTTGGACCTTCTATCCAAAATGACTTTGGAATCCATCCAAAGTATCCATTTGCCCAAATCCTACCTCTTCGAGATGCTATCTTCACACCAAAACCAGTGGCTCACCTTTTCTGGTATTTGGCCAGTGTTTTTACCATAGCTGTCGAAGTACAAACTATGGCCTTGCACACATCCATAAAATCCTTCTTGGACCAAGAAAGGTTCAAACCAGCTTACCAAGTCCAAATGGACATTCTGTCCTGGTTTGCCCCATTGGGAAAATGGAAAAAGGTCCTACGGCTAAATTGAAAAAGGTCCAAAATAACAGGCCCACTTTTATCTACCCACCAGGCCCAGATGTTGCCAGCCTAATGAACTGTTATAATGTTCTCTTTCTTATTCTTAATGCTAAGCTTGATGAAGAACATAATATAGTTACCAATCCAGCATTTGAAGTCTACAAGTCAAAAGAAGAGCCATTATGTGGTCTTGGGGCCTAGAGTACATGAACATCCAAAAAATTCTGTTTGAGAAAAATCAGATTATACCTCCTGAACTATGGCCCAAGCTAGAAGAAGGTGCTCTTTGGGAGAAATTCCCTTCCGACTATACTCACAAAATAACGAGGGCCCTTGAAGCCTTCCATATTTCAAAAAACAAGACAGATCAGGCCATCAAACTCGAAGAAACATTAGAGCAAAAACATTCGTCACTGTACAAATTGACCGACACTAAAAGGGTAATTTTGCAAAAAAAATGATTACTTCGAAGATTCACATGACTCATATGCTGACACTACAGATATGTAAGACCCTTATCTCTTCCAATACACAGGAAAAGAATAGAACATGGCGTATACAGACTACGACGCCTGCCCTCTAGCTGGCAGTGATCAGGATGAAGAAGAACCGACAGGATGGAACCCACTTCATGAAGACCCAACATATGACTCTGACTATGGGGCCAGCCATGAAACAATATTTAAATAATTATTGTGTATTATAGCCATATGATTTTGTTGTTTAGCCGTTTACTTTTGTCGGGGAATCTTATCCATTATCTTTATGGTTTTGTTTTTGTCGGGAAATCTTTTCCCTTATCCCGTCTAGGGAATCTTATCCCTTATCATGTCCCAACTATGGTTGGTTTTGACTAGGATGGGTTAAATTTTGTTAAGTTTGTACGCTTGAGTAGATGGCTATATAAGGCCATCGTCCCTCTTTGTGTAAGTCAGAGAATTACGAAGCAATAAAATATCAGAGTGTTTATTGTCAAAAATTTTCTTCTAAATCCTTCATTCAGAGATTTCTGAAGTAAAGATAGTATGCAATATGGATCATATCTGAAGGCAACCACTAGTATAAGTTTTTAGATTAACCTTCGAGTAAATTAATCTAGCAATCTATCATTTATGATCGTAAGTCACGCAATTTGGAGTGTGTAAGTCGTGCAGATCCGTGTGAGAAATTGCTGGGTTTATTAATTCGTTAGTTTGGCTGACTAACTTATGGTATCAGAGCCATACTTCATCCTATCCTACTGACGAATCTCTATATCAGATCATTGCAAACGAAACCTCACCTACATGTTCTGCAAACTCTAGTGCTCCTATAATATCACCCTTGTCACTTACTCCTTCCCCATCTTTCCGTAATTCTACAACCAACAAACTTGACTTTCTTTATGAACTATCATATGTTCCTGAAGAAAACAAGATTACCAATAACAACCTTCCTTTGATCAACCCATACCAAATCTTCCATAAATCTATTACTCCTCTTTCCCGGTCCATTAAAGCACTCATCAAACCATCCTACAAAACCCCAAAAGAATATATCCAAGCTTCTAAATTCAGCAAGTGCCAATTGAGACCTACTCCTGATGTCCAATTCGTTACTTTACAAATCCCTTCTGAATTTATTCCCGAGTGGGTTGCGCAAGGATTCACCCATATTCATTTTGGTGCCATTCGCTTAGCTATTTCCCTTCATGGTTGAAAAGGTCTTCCAATTGGCTGTCGAATGGGTCTGCTCGACACCCGAATGAGGAAATACCAACATGCAAGCATTGTAACCATAGAAACTACATTGAACACAGGAACATAAATAACTACACTATTTCCTAACTTTAATATGTCTCTCAAAGACAACCGCTTGACTGATGCTTTCAAAGTAGAGGTCCAACTTTCTGGAATTGAAAAAGATCTTAATTCCATTGGAGCTATTCTTCACTACCAGATGGCATACAGACTCCAAGATCACGCTCTGGATCTTTCTTTGCCAACAGCTGAAGAAGACTTACTAGTCTCGGTAGACTCTACCCAAGTTCCAACGTGCACTCATATTCCAAGCGAAATCTCTACAAATGATCTTATGAAGATTTTGCCCAGTTCATGGATAACAAATTATGAGATGCTCCATCAACCTCCAAAAGTTGTCCAGACTCTTACTGAACCATCTTATCACAAGAAGATGGATCTGTCAAAATAATCTTTGACAGAACTCAAATAAAGACTCTCAGTTGCTTTACCACACCGTATATGATGACTTCTATCACACTAGCTTATGTGGAAATTCAATCCTGTGATTCTCAAGGCATCCCTATTTATGCTTTCGAATCTTCAGATGGACATAAGTATTGGGATGTTTGTGATTGCAAAAGTTGCCCAAAAGTGGAAGAAGACCTCCCAAAGCCAAAGCGACGTCCGAGACCAGGAAAAAGACTTAAGAAACGGCTAGATCAAGGAGAAAAAGGAATAGGGCTGTTAGGTCAACCCTCTGGAAAGTTTGACTATATAGTCAAATATTCTGCTCCCAAAGACTTACCTGAATCTCCTCCAAAACCAACTGGATGGGACATTGAGCTTCCTCCAACACGCTCCCAAGAGCCACCACTTTTGTCTCCTCAACGGAACATTTTTCCATGCTACAAAAAAGCAGCAAAATGGATGCAACATCATGGAGAAGCTTTTCCTGCTCAAAATCAGTTCCAACAAATTCCACAAGTATGTATGACGACTACTACTCATTATGAGTCAGATTTTCTCCTTTGAATAAATTTGATAAACAAGACGACCAAGGTACGGTCTCTCACCAATAAAAGGTGCAAAACCCCACAACCAGGAACGCAGACAGGTCTACCAAAAAAGTATCTCCACCCGAAGAAGTTCTCAACTGGCAATCAGAAAATATGATTTCCCAAAACAAGGTCTTAAAGCAGGTCGAGTTACAAAATACCAGAATAGAGACGACAATAAAACAATCTCAAACTACTGTCATTGATAAACTCACTGCAAAGATCCAATAGACTCATGAAGAGCTTCTAGCCATCATCAAAGAAAACTCAGTCCCGATGCCAGTATTCCTCGAAAAAGAAGCAGAGATATGAAGAACCTTAAAACTCAATATGAATCACTCAAGAACCGGTTCTGCCAACAAGAACCGACCAAGGCTCCTTCAACTAGCTATTTGGGAACCTCGTCCCCGTTTGGAATAACTACGACGCCGATCCCTTTGGAGTTTGCTACAATACCGATAACCTCCCATCCTTTTCCTATTACGGGATCTGTGCAAGAGGACTCTGTTGTAAGATTAAGATGCATGCTTAATGAAAACCAACAACAGAAGACAAAAATGGGAAGAAAAAGGAATCACCAAGCCAACCGACAGACGTTCTCAAGCAACTTATGGTTCATCCAGCCACAAATCCTCTATCACAAATTATTCGACATACAAGCACTCTCCACATTGCAGAAAATGAAACAGACTCAGACGACCAAAGCTCTTGGGCCAGTTCAGACAATTCTTCAGATGCGGGTCTGAAGAAATGAGCTCAACTTCTGATGATTCTATACCAAGTGACCCCAAGAGCTTATCCATTAAATCCTTATCCAGCGATGACGTTGGAAAATTTCCACATCTGATGGTTCAACTAGCTGAATCAAACTCACAAACCGAACCAATTATCACAAGCGAAGACGAAAGTGGAAATGAATCAACAACACCACATGTTCCCCAAAAACAAAAAAGTAAAGGTTCAAATTTTCAAACTTTTACTTTAGATGACATCCCTCCATCAAAATGGCACGAAAGCTTCCAAGAGTTTCAATCTTGGCTCAGCCTAGAATCACAAAGACCGGAAGCACAGATAGGAACGGTTCTCCTCTGCTTTGTTTCCAGTTTTACAGGCACCCTACAAGACTGGTGGACAAGTCTGGGCGATTAAAGGCTAATGACATTTTTACAACTTCCATCTGTCACTCATGCCCTGACTTATCTGTATATTGAGCTCTGCGGATAGGACGCTCAAGTCACGGAAAGACTTCGGGCAAAGTTCTTTAAACTAAAATGTTGTTCAATGGATAAGAGAGATTTGGAGAAGCATTACAAAAAGATGACTCAACAGTTCTACCAAATAGGTGGAATTGATGACCCAAACCCAAAACAGGCTTTCCTCTCTTCCATACTAGAACCACTAGGAGAAGAAACCTTCAGAATTCTCTCAGGAACAGGAAGAACCCTAGCTGATGCTACGATTGGAGAGATCTATCGACTAGTTCTAAAGGGATTGGAAAAGATATTCTCTCAGCACAAATTTATCCAAGAATTCATGAAACAATCCAAGAAGCTTAGAATGGTTTGCAGCCAAAAGGACCTACGAATCAAATGTCTATCAGAATCGACATGTTCTTGTCTTCCAGAAAAAAGGAAACATAAGAAAAGGTTTAAACCCTTTAGGTCCTTTAAATCTTCAAAAGAAAAAGGATGACGCTCATTCAAGTTTCTAAGGAGGAAGCGCTCTTTCAGGAAGAAGTCCGACAGATGTTTCATCTGTGGCGACAAAGGAAATTATGCCAAGCAATGCCCCAAAGGAAAAACTGCCAAACTGATCTCCCATATTCAACAAACAACGGGCATATCTCTCGAAGAAAATGATCTAGAATCCATCTTCTCTACTGATGACGAGAGAAATCCAGAATCCTTATGTGCATTCGAATAACAGAAGGCTTCAGATGAATTCTACCACATGGCAGCTATCAATACAATACAACCATTGCCAATCATCTCCATGCATATCATCTCTACAAAGTATGCTCAGCCAGTCAATGTAGCAGCCTTCTTCGACACGGGAGCATCATACACCATGATGAACCCTGATGTTCTCCCGCCAGAATATTGGAGGTAATAAAAACAATTCTTCCATGCTGGAAATGGAAGCATCCTCTATACAGAGCTCATTAGTAAACCAATTAAATTACAATTCTTCCCAGGATGCTCTATCATTCATAGAGTAATTGGTTCAAAATTACCAGGGAAAGATCTAATTATTGGTTTTGATGTCTACACCAAGAAAAAGGGTTTACGAATCCTTCCTGGTGGCCTCGGTTACAAACAACATTTTGCTCCATGGGAATCCATACCAAACTATTTTCTCATGCCTCCTGATCCATTCTCCAAGGTCAGACAATGACTCATAGAAAATTCCCGTGCCATAAGTCATGCTCAATTCTTCAAGAAATGTGAACGCCCTCTGTGGAAAAATCATCAGTTCTACATCAGTTTACCATTCAAGCTCAATGAAGATGTTAACCCTACCAAGGCAAGCCACCCAGGCATGAACCCAGAGCATTACAAAATGGTAACTGAGGAATGCAAAGAACTACAACAAGGATTAATCGAGCCGACCACCTCTTCATGGGCATGCCATTCTTTCTACGTCAATAAAAGATCAGAACAAGCTCGGGGAAAACAGAGGCTAGTCATCAAGTATATGCCCTTGAATGAATTTTTGGTAGATGATAAATTCCCACTACCAAAAATAATTCCCTAATTGCAAGCCTGTCAAAGGTCCAAATATTTTCAAAATTCAATCTAACGGCGGGATTTTGGCAGTTGGGTATCAAAAAAGAAGATAGGCCCAAAACGACCTTCTGCATTCCAAATCACCACTATCAATGGACTGTCCTTCCCTTCGGTCTCAAAACAGCCCCATCGCAATTCCAAAAGGCCATGACTAAAATCTATGGCCCCATTCTAGATAAGGCCCTAATCTACATTGATGATATATTGCTCTTCTCACTAGATGAACAAGCCCATCACAATCTGATGGCCCAGTTCATTTCTCTCGCTGAAGCCCATGGGTTCATGATATCCGAAAAGAAGATGATCATTTGACAAGCCCAAATTGAATTTCTGGGGATGAAGCTTATTAAAGGCCAATATGAAGCCCAACCGCACATAGCCCAAGAGTTGCTAAAATTTCCTGAAAATGACTTCACAAAGGTCCAAATTCAACAGTTTCTAGGAATTGTAAACTATTTATGGGATTTTGTCCTGCAACTTTCGGAGATGACAAGACCGCTCAGTGACATGCTTAAAAAGCAAATCCCACCATGGTCACAAGAGAAAACTGTAGCAGTCAAAAGACTAAGGAGATATTACAGACACTACCACCTCTGCAGATTCATTCAGATGGAAAAAGAATCCTGCAAACAGACGCTAGTGATCGGTATTGGGGAGCGGCCCTACTTGAAGACGACAAGACAATACAAGACATAGCGTATACAGACTACGATGCCTGCTACAGTTTGCTCTTGTGACCATTCTGGGGTTCGCTTTTTAAGCATGTCACTGAGAAGTCTTGTCATCTTCGAAAGTCATGGGACAAAATCCCTTAAACAGTTTACAATTCCTCAGAACTGTTGAATTTGGACCTTTGTGAAGTCCTTTTCGGGAAATTTTAGCAACTCTTGGGCTATGTGCGGTTGGGCTTCATATTGGCCTTTAATAAGCTTCATCCCTAGAAAGTCAATTTGGGCTTGTCCAATGATCATCTTCTTTTCAGATAACATGACCCCATGGCTTCTGTGAGAGAAATAAACTGGGACAAAAGATTGTGATGGGCTTGTTCATCTTGTGAGAAGAGAAATATATCATCAATGTAGATTAGGGCCTTATCTAGAATGGGGCCATAGATTTTAGTCATGGCCTTTTGGAGCAGTGATGGGGCTGTTTTGAGACCAAAGGGAAGGACAATCCATTCATAGTGGTGATTTGGAATCCAGAAGGACGTTTTGGGCCTACCTTCTTCTTTGATACCCAACTGCCAAAATCCCGCCTTTAGATCGAATTTTGAAAATATTTAGGCCTTTGACAGGATTGCAAATATGTAATTTTTGTTTGGTAGGGGGAATTTATCATCTGCCAAAAATTCATTCAGGGGCTTATAATTGATGACCAACCTCTGTTTTCCCCGAACCTGTTCTGATCTTTTATTGACGTAGAAGGAATGGCATGCCCATGAAGAGGTGGTTGGCTCGATTAATCCTTGTTGTTGTAGTTCTTTGCATTCCTTAGTTTCCATTTTCTGATGCTCTGGGTTCATGCCTGGGTGGCTTGCCTTGGTAGGGTTAACATCTTTATTGAGCATGAATGGTAAACTGATGAAGAACTGATGATTTTTCCATAGAGGGCGTTCACATTTCTGGAGGAATTCGGCATGACTTATGGCACAAGAATTTTCTATGAGTCGTTGTTTGACCTTGGAGAATGGATCAGGAGGCATGAGAAAAAAGTTTGGTATGGATTCCCATGGAGAAAATAGTTGTTTGTAACCGAGGCCACCAGGAAGGATTCGTAAACCCTTTTTCTTGGTGTAGACATCAAAACCAATAATTAGATCTTTCCCTGGTAATTTTGAACCAATTACTCAATGAATGATATAGCATCCTGGGAAGAACTATAATTTAATTGGTTTACTGATGAGCTATGTACAGAAGATGCTTCCATTTACAGCTTGGAAGAATTGTTTTTCTTTCCTCCAATGTTCTGGCAGGAGAACGTCAGGGTTCATCATGGTGTATGATGCTCCCGTGTCGAAGAAGGCTGCTACTTTGACTGGCCGAGCATACTTTGTAGAGAGGATCTGCATGGAGATGATTGGCGATGGTTGTATTGTATTAATAGCTGCCATGTGGTAGAATTCATCTGAAGCCTTCTGTTGTTCGAATGCACAAATGGATTCTGGATTTATCTCGTCATCAGTAGAGAAGATGGATTCTTGATCATTTTCTTAGAGAGATATGCCCATTATTTGTTGAATGTGGGAAATCAGTTTGGCAGTTTTTCCTTTGGGGCATTGCTTGGAATAATGTCCTTTGTCGCCATAGATGAAACATCTGTCGGACTTCTTCCTGAAAGAGCGCTTCCTCCTTAGAAACTTGAATGAGTGGCGTCCTTTTTCTTTTGAGGATTTAAAGGTCCTAAAGGTTTTAAACCTTTTATTGCGTTTCCTTTTTTCTGGAAGACAAGAACATGCTGATTCTTATTGACATTTGATTCGTAGGTCATTTTGCTTGGAAACCTTTCCGAGCTTCTTGGATTGTTTCATGAATTCTTGGATAAATTTGTGCTGAGAGCACATCTTTTCCAATGCCTTTAGAACTAGTTGATAGATCTCTCCAATCGTAGCATCATCTAGGGTTCTTCCTGTTCCCGAGAGAATTCTGAAGGTTTCTTCTCCTAGTGGTTCTGGTATGGAAGAGAGGAAAGCCTGTTTTGGGTTTGGGTCATCAATTCCACCTATTTGGTAGAACTGCTGAGTCATCTTTTTGTAATGCTTCTCCAAATCTCTTTTATCCATTGAACAACATTTTAGTTTAAAGAACTTTTCCCGAAGTCTTTCCGTGACTTGAGTGTCCTATCCGCAGAGCTCAATATACAGATAAGTCAGGGCATGAGTGATAGATGGAAGTTGTAAAAATGTCATTAGCCTTTAATCGCCTAGACTTGTCCACCAGTCTTGTAGGGTGCCGGTAAAATGGGAAACAAAGTTGAGGAGAACCGTGCCTGTCTGTGCTTCCGGTCTTTGTGATTCTAGGCTGAGCCAAGCTTGAAACTCTTGGATCCTTTCACGCCATTTTGATGGAGGGAGGTCATCTAAAGTAAAAGTTTGAAAATTTTAACCTTTACTTTTTCGTTTTTGCGGAACATGTGGTGTTGTTGATTCATTTCCTCTTTCGTCTTCGCTTGTGATAATTGGTTCGGTCTGTGAGTTTGATTCAAGAGCGAGGCTCTATCAGAATCTCATGCTTCCTAGTGCAATATGCAGGTAAAGCATTTACATTCTATGTAGACAGTTAAGCACATAATCACATAAATAGTTACCATACCCTGAGTGAAGCTATCTTTAGTGACGAGTGTACATGCCCAACTTGTCTTTAGGAATCCTTAACCTTGGCTCGCTCTGAAACCAAGTTGTAACGCCCTACTACCTCGCGACCGTTATGGTGTGCATTTTAAACAGTGTTATACTCATTTTGAGTCATTTGGCCATAATCGTGTAACTAAGTATGATTAACGGTTTAGGGTTAAATTTTTTGGTTAAGATACAACGTTTCACTAAAACGTTTACTTTATACATTGGGATCCCAAAAATATAATTTAAAGGTTAACTACAATTAAATATTTACAACCAGCCGACCTAAGTGGCAAAATAGGGTTTAACCCTAGTTCCTCTTTAAACCCTCGGCCGTGGTGGTCGAGCAGCCACATATGTACACATCGTCACCTAAGCTCTCCAACTCAAGGATGGTCCAACATTCTTTTTCCTTTACATGCACCACATAGCACCCGTGAGCCGAAGCTCTGTAAGAAAACTCAATATGCTCATGAACAGGTAATAACATGTTACTAAATCATAATAGGCATGCCTAACGTAATAACCCTACTCATGCATGCAAACAAATCCAAATAAATGTTTTTGGAGTCCTGTGCTCTGAGTAGATGACTAATAAGTCTCTCGCTCTAAGGTAGATGACTAATAAGTCTCTCTGAGGTAGATGACTAGTAAGTCTTTTTCTGAATAGATGACTAATAAGTCATACTTTGTATAGATGACTAATAAGTTTATCCTTATGTAGATGATTGATAAGTCTATCTCTGTTAGAAGACTGATAAGTTTATCTCTGAGGTAGATGACTAATAAGTCTCTCTGTATAGATGAGTAATAAGTCTATCCTTATGTAAGTGACTGATAAGTCTATCTCTGTTAGAAGACTGATAAGTCTATCTCTGAGGTAGATGACTAATAAGTCTCTATGAATAGATGACTAATAAGTCCATCCTTATGTAGATGACTAATAAGTCTATTTCTGTTAGAATACTGATAAGTCTATCTCTGAGGTCCCATTCCCTCCTATCCATGTGACGTATCAATCACCTGAGCTTATAGCCCTGGCTCTATATAACTAGCCTTTAGACTAGACAAGCGCTTTTAGTTTTCATCGAACTTATGATGATAATGCTTATGTCGATTAGATCTAATATTTTCGGCTTGCGTTAAACACGCTAATACCGTTCTTGACTCATATGTCAATACGATACGACCAATGCTCAGTACTACTGCCGAACTTGACTAAGGAGTCATCACTTCATAGTCAATACTGGCACCATTACCGATTCTGACTAATAAGTCAGTATCAATCACAAGTAAGCAAGATTGCTAAGCATTTAAAATGCAATCAATGTCCACATATAGAGCATTCAACATGCCTCATTAATAACAATGCATGTCACATACTGGGTGCAGTTTTCTTACCTTTGGTTCGAGCGAGAAATGAGTTAAATGACCCTTGAGAACGATCAATCCTTTGATCCCTTAGCGGTCACCTACTGATAACCAAATATGGAATTCCATTAATAAAATAAATCAATAAAAGTTTTATAATCTAAACCTCGCTCTCGGGACCACTCCCGTGCTCTCGGGACTTCCAATCCACCCAAACGGGGTAGTGGAACCATCCCCTAAGCCCCCATAGTAATCCCAAACCCTAAAAATGAGCCTTGCTGAAAGTGACATAGCGCTAGGGTGCTCCTGGGTAGCGCTAGGGCGCTGCCCCAAGTCAAAGAGCACCCCAAGTCAGAGAGCACCCTTGATCTCCTCTGCCTAGCGCTGGGGTGCCACTTACAGACCAGAAAAATTCTAGTCTTTCTCACCTGTGTTTTCCTTTGAACCCCAAACTTCAAAACCAACTTAAACATCATCCAAACATATAATTTAACCCCAGAACCTCAACAACATCTCAACCTCATCAAAACCCAAGTCCAAACACAATCAAAACACCAACACAAACCCAAATCCAAGACCAAAACCTCAAGCTAAAAGCTAATTGAAAAAAATAGAGCAAGAGCCACAAACTTGAACTAAAACCTTACCTCAATCACGAATTAAACCCCTTACAGCTGCTGATCATAAGCCTAAACTCTCAAGCCACAATCCTCAAGCTTGAATTCCCTAGCTTGGCTTCAAAATCCCAATGGGAAATGAGAGAGAAAGATGAATTCGAATAGAGATAAGGAAGAGCACTCTGTTTTGGCCTCCTTCTTCTACAACTTTTTGATGTTAAACATATCCTAAGGTGAAATGACCTACATGCCCCCAAGCCTATTTATTTCCTTTTTTAAGCCACCAAGGGCGAAATTGTCCTTTCACGTCTATCTCATTAATTATAATTAACGTCCTCCAATTCCCATTATTCCCAATATTATCAAATGCTAATAAATCATATCCCATTACCCTATAATTCCCAGTAATGTACTAATCATCAAATTACCCCGAGACCGGAAAATGTACCCATTATGTCCAAACTGCTAGCTTGCATTGAAAGATCGTCTCATGCCGAAGAGCTTGAACAAATCCACATTATAAATGTTGCCTCATTCATAATTCACCAACACGCATGAAAATATACAAATATGCCCTCAACGGGCCAAATTACCAAAATGCCCTTATAATGAAAAGTGGACTCATATGCATGCATTTATCATCATATAATAATATAACTCACATAATCATGCATATAATCATTTAATGACATAATAAATTAATTATGACCATCCGACCTCCTAATCAAGGTCCTAAGCCTTATTAGGAAATTTGGGTCATTACATTTATAATTTTCACTATTTATGGTAATTAAAATTGATATTAATATTTGAAGTTAGAAAAATAAGTATGTCAAATTTAAATAATTTTAATAATATTTACAATTAAATATATTTGAGTTAGATATCATAAAACAACAAAATTAACTTCAAAGAGCATAAAACATTATAAAAATAATATTTAATTTTATTTGTTTTTCTTTGGTAATAAGAAATTATTACCAAAGATATGATACTGTGTTATTATCACCAAGTGATAATTTTTTATTTTATTTGTGTTCATCACAAGAAGCCTTAGACCCGTTCGGAGAGGGTGAGTCATTGAAGACTCTTAAATTTGCCTCTCTTTGAATTAGGACACACACACAAATTGATTGTAAGTTTGATGATAAGTGTTCCATGCAATGCTATACTCATACAATGTCGATCAACAAGAGCTGGATTAATTTGACAGATCGATTATCTAATGAGTATGAGGCTGGTGTGATGGATTTTCTTCAAAGAGCTAGGAAGTGCGTTGACTCAAGGAGATTGGTGAAATATCCATGTAGGAGGTGTGTCAACGTTGAATTTCAAACGATTGATGTATTAGAAAATCATCTCTTTGTAAATGGTTTTCTACGGAAATATACCAATTGGCATTGACATGGAGAGGATGAAATAATACCAATGGGAAAAGTGATACATCCAAATGATGAAGATGAAAAGATGGATGTTCTCAATGATGTTATGCAAAATGACAATGACGAATATGAAGAGAATGAGCGCGATCGATAGATACCTACAACAGAGTACAGGAGTGGGCAACATTATGATGATTTGTTTGCTGAGATCGAGGCTCCATTATTTTAGGGTGTCAAAATTACACATAATTGAATTTCCTAGTGAAGTTGATGCATTTCAAAGTGTTGTGCAAAATTCCCAACAAAATATTTGATGGAATGCTGAAGTTGTTACATGAAGCATTTCCAACCCCAAATAAGCTTCCAAAATCGCATTATTCAGTGAAAAGCTTGTTGTGTAAACTTGGATTGGGCTACGAGTCAATCCATGTTTGCAAGCATGATTGTGCACTATTTTGGAAAGAACATGCTGTAAAAAGATAATGTCATGTTTGTGGGGAGGATCGGTGGGTGGACAAGAACACCAAAGGCAAGAAAGTGCCTCATAAAGTGATGTGTTATTTTCCTTTAACCCCTAGGTTAATGCGAAAATATGCATCGAGAAACATTGCTCAACATATGAGAGGGCATCACGAGCAACGCATAAAAGAAGATGGTATATTGCGTCATCCTGCTGATGGGAAAGCATGGAAGGACTTTGACCGAAATAATCCAACGTTAGTAATGGAACCCAGGAATGTCTGCCTTGGATTGGCTATAGATGGATTCAATCCCTTTGGTAATATGAGTCTTTCTTATAGTATGTGGTCGATTGTGTTGACGACATATAATTTGCCACCATGGTTGTGCATGAGAGAAACTAATTTCATGTTGAGCTTATTAATTTCGGGACCTCGTTCGCCAGGAAAAGATTTTGATGTTTTCTTAAGACCATTGATTGATGAGTTAAAATAATTATGGGTGACCGGTGTACAGACTCGAGATGCAGTTAATGGTAGTTTCTTCACTCTTCGAGCAGCTTTGATGTGGACTATAAACGATTACCCAGCAAGGAGTAGCCTTTCTGGATGGACTGGCCAAGGTTATCATGCTTGCTCAACTTGCAATGTGGCAACACCATCTATTCGTTTACAAAATAAGGTTTCTTTTTATGGCCACAGACATTTTTTACCAATCAAATATGTCATTAGAAGGGACAAGAAGACATATGGTGTTGTTGAAAAAGGACTACCACCAAATCCATTAACCATGCAAGATATGGTCACACAAATCAGTTTTATACCTGATTCTCTTCCTGGTAAGCATGTAAGATATGGTGGCCAAAAAAGAAAGCGTACAAAAGAGCAAGTAGGTTGGCGGAAAAAAGTATATTTTTTGAGCTCCCATATTGGGCCAGCATAACGTTGCGACACAATCTAGATGTTATGCATGTTGAGAAAAATGTGTGCGACAGTTTAGTAGACACAATAGTTGGGCTGGAGAATAAGACCAAAGATATAGTTAGTGCGAGAGTATACTTGGAGAAGATGAAGATGAGACCAGAGTTACAGCTGAAAAAATTGAATGGTTGGATACAAAAGCTTGTGGCCAAATTCACTTTCACTGTTGAAGATCACCAAAAGTTTTGTCGATTTCTTAAATCAGTGAAGTTTCCAGATGGTTTTGGATCTAACTTAAGAATATGATTGATAATGACAATAAGATCACCGGTTTGAAATTGCATGATTGTTACATCATTATGCAACGCCTTTTGCCAGTTGGTGTGCATGCATTCCTAGAGAAATTGATTAGTACAACTATTATTGAGTTATGCACTTTCTTCAAGCTCATTTGTGTCAGAATTTTGAGAGTCTCAGATTTAGAAAAAGTTAAAACTTCAATTGTTGAGATTTTTTGCAAGTTAGAAAATATTTTTCCCCCTGCTTTTTTCGATATCATGGTCCATCTACTAATACATTTACCGGAAGAAGCAATACTTGGTGAATTATGTCCGTAATAAAGCATGTCTACAGGGGTCAATAGCAGAAGGATATGTGGTTGATGAGGCATTAACATTTTGCTCCATATACTTGAAAGAAGTTGAAATAAAGTTCAATCATCCATACTGAAATGTAGATGTTGGTCCATCACTTAAAAAGATATCAGTCTTTCAATCTCAGCATCGTCCAATTGGTAAGAAATTATTTACAACTTTGGATGATGAAGTGAAGAAAACAGCGGATTGGTATATTCTAAATAACTGCAATGAGATCTTTCCATATCTTCAGTAAGTAATTATATTAGTTCATCCTTTCATTGGATGTTTATTATAATACTTATTAGTAACTCTTAAATTGATTGTGTTTGTTCGTTATAGAGAGCATATGGAAATTCTTCAAACTCGAGGAGTTGAAAACCTAGACCAATTACATAGAAAGGAATTTCCTAATTGGTTTTATAATAAGATTTATCATCTTTGGCAAACGGGTTCCTCGGAAGTACATGAAGAATAAATCTCTTTAGCAAACAGTTCTTCAAATCGCGTTGCTTCGTACCCTAGGTATGTTGTAAATGGAGTTAGATTTTTGTGTTATGACAGGGACAAGAATCGAAAAACTCAAAATAGTGGAGTCTCAGTAGCGAGAGTTGAAAATAATACTTATCACGACTAGTTGGAAGAAGTTTTAGTGATGTCATATCTTTCTGGTTGTTCTGTTTTATTATTTAAGTGCAAATGGTTTGACACTAATTGGTGTTCAGGATTAAAGTCTGAGCAAAACATAACGAGTATTAAAACTAGTTTGGAGGCGTTGAAAGATGATAAATTTATCATAGCAACTCAAGCTAACCAAGTTTTCTACATTGATGACCTTAAAAATAAATCTCACTGGAAACGTCCAAGTAGCGCATCACAGAAATGTGTGGGACATCCCACTAGTTGAAGAACAACCAGAGGATGTAGAAGTAGATGTTATGAACGACACTAGTTCCTCTGATTTCTAATTATTCGTTGATCTTGGTCTGTTGCCACAAATCAGCTTTGAATGTACGAGGGCTCCATTACAATTTTTTAAGATAGATAATGTTGCAATTGAGGAGGAGAGGGAGGAAGAGGAGGAGGAGGAGGAAGAAGAGGAGGGGAAGTTAGAGGAAGAGGAAGCTGAATTCATAGAAGAAGATGACGATGAGAAAGATGAACACATAGAAATTGATGGTGATAGTGAAGATTATTATAGAGAAGATTAAGTGGTAATTTTATAATATGTTGAAGTAATTATGTTTTACAATACTTGATTATTATAGTTATTATGTTTAGTATAAATGTAATTTTAGTATCGATTAATTGGACAGATATGGATGACGTTATTGCTCGATCTCACGGGAGTGATGGTGGAGGATGCAATCCTCCACGTGGATTGTCAGATATCCCAACTGATTGTGAACGAGGTAATATATTACACATTGATACACTCCTTAAATTTTAACAATTAATACATATTAATTTTAAAACACTAAATTTGTATACAATAACGCCTCCAAACAGGTGTGGACGCCACAGAGGATTGAACACGCGAGAAAAAAGGGAAGTGTTGGGGGCGTCCTCTCCCTCTCGAGTGGGACGTGCGAGGGAGAATATATAAAGAGATCGGAGATTACAGCTCAAATTTCTCAAGAGAGCTGGGATTACTTGTTCGACAGTACACAGATCCAGACTGTCCTCAATGGTCAAAAGTACCAAATGCCTCAAAACAAAGAATACTTGCACATCTGGATGTAAGTAATTTCTATATTTATGTTAATTCTATTTAATTATATATCATATTTGCTAATAAATATTTGTAATTATGGATGATTTGTTAGATATTGGGCGTACCATATATGGACAAGGGCACATGCCTTGGATATTGAGAGACATTGATACATCATGTGCCAATAAGTATTCTGATTGGAAATACGATATTAAGGAACATTTAACGATTAATGAGCCATAAATTGTTATGGTGGTTGCACAGATACGCAGTGGCAAAAAGCCATTGAATTTTTCCGAGGCCCAGAAATTATGGTAATAATTTCTTGCTAAACTTAACTCTCTTAATTAAATATATTACTAACCGAATTTTTTTGTAGAAATGTTCTGGGGTCAACAAGAAAAATAGGAAAAAACTAAAAGAGATTAGCTACGGAGGTTCTCAGTCAATCCTAGCGCTGCACTATAAAAATTCTAGTTAATTCATTCTTTTAAGTTTGTTTTTCTTATTTATGTTTAATTATTATTATTTTAAAAATAAATATGTACGTGACAACGTAATTTGGAGACTGGGCAACTTGAGCCAGTATCGGATAGATTGATGGATACTCACCATAAATGAGGCACAGGGTGGGTGACAGAAATAACCAAAAAAACCTGCGTACGTTAAGTTTCTTTAAACATTTTTGAAATTTTTAATTGTTTGTTTACAATACCTAATTACATTATATATTGTATCATAGGATAAATTTGGTGCATATCGCGACACATAGCAGACACAGACAATTGATACTGAGAGTTCCACACCAGTTTCGAGTGTGCTTGAAGATGAAGACTTATCTTTGGTACAAACTGTCTTCGGAAAATGACGTGGCCACCAGAAAGGATATGGACGCATCCTTAACATAAGGGACCGAACTCCATTTACTGTTGATCCTCCAGAAACTAGAGATGAAGAGATTACTAAGATCAGAGAGCGTGTTCGACAATTAGAGGAGCACATCCAGAGTCATTGTATCACCCGATGATCTCAATGTGCCCCACCACCACTTGATGATCTCAATGTTGGAGAACCGAATCAGTAGGACTTATGTATGAGTTTTATTACTATGGACTATTACATTTTCATGTTTAGGACAACTCTTTATTTTGATTGAGCAAAGGTACTCGTGTATTTTTATTTATATGTTTAATATAAATGTTTTAATTTTAATCTATTGTTTTATATTTAATTCAAATTAAATCAATAAATAAAAATATAAATGAATAAACATTGCATATATAAAAAAAAATATCAGTTCATTCTATACCGAGGATAGTGTCCTCGGTATAGCCTATCCAGATGACAAAATTGGACAAGTTTCACTGACGATATTGTTAACTCTATACCGAGAACTATTGTCCTCGGTACAACCTATACCGAGAACATATTCAATGTCCTCAGTAGAAGTTTTCCTCTGTCGACGAGGATGTACCGAGAACAGTGTACCGAGAATATGTTGTCAGTAGAAGTTGTACCAAGAACATTTGGTCTTCTACTGATGACTTTTGTTCTCGGTATAACCCTTGTTTTTTGTAGTGCATTTTCAAATAAAATAGCCAATTCACCAAAATAGTGGAAAAATCATTCTATTGAAATGATATTCCAATACTCTAAAATGCAACCAAACAAATAAATAAAATAAAAATTAATTCATTTCCATTCAATTCCATTACCCCAACCAAACATCACTAAAATCAAGATAATTAATGCAATTTCTAACATTTATAGATATTATTCTTATTTAGTAATAATTATTATAATGTTCATGTCCTTTATAAATATCTATACACGTATTTTAATAGAGGCTGGATATAGCGAATGAAGATCCATGATTGAAAGTCCACTACATTTATACTTATGTACATTGCACTAGGGTAATAAAGTTTTCAGGATTTTATTATCTAGTATTTCTGCTAGATATTGTGTCAGAAAATGAATCTTCAAAGATCAGAAGGAAGATTAATGTTAAAACATTGATGAAGTAAGAAGTGAAAGAAACCTGCACTGCATGTCCTTGTGTTATATCGTATCAGAAAGACCGGATTGTTCTACACATTTATCCAGGCATTGATAATTCTTAAGAGTAGCAATTTTGCATTTTATTATTATTATTATTGATATTGATATTAATATTTATTATTGTTGTTGATACTACTATATTTCTGTGGAGGAAGCAAAACATTGTTGGTCTAATTTTTGTGACTTAAATATTGATCATGAATAACTATAATTTTTTATTGAGGCCCGGCTAGGAAGGAATAATAGATACAAATTATTTTTAATGTGACTTAAATATTGATCATGTGAAATTAAGTTCATATTAAAAAAAAAAACAAACAAACAACAAAGGGAAATTTGGGTGTATATTTATGCCATATAAGGGGTCCTAAATTAAAAATATCCTACCCTATGTACACATCACTTTTTTATAATAGTATTTGTCTTGATTCCAAAATTGTCACTAACATAAGAAGGGATACTCACTTTTTTCTGATTTTGTTATCTCTCTCTCTCCATGTCCAAGCTCTCACTCAAAAAAACAAGGCATCCTGGCATTTATGAATGCCAATCTATAATAAGTTTGAAGCACATCTAATCTTTGTTTTGAAGTTGTTCTTTGGGAAAGATTGAATCCTCTCAAGGCAACATCACATCTAATCTCACGTTCCTTTCCCTTCTCCATGTTCAAGCTCTCACTCAGAAAAACAAGACAGCCCACCATTTATGAATGCCAATCTATAATAATTTTGGAGCACACCTAATCTTTGTTTTGAAGTTGTTCTTTGGGCAAGATTGAAACCTATCAAGGCAAGCAACTCCACTTTGGGTTTCGGATCCAGGGGCAAAAATCTTATGGGTAAGTATATTGTTGTTAGAATATATAATATTTTTGTCCCCCAAACATATGACAATAACATATCGTGCCCCCCAAAATATACGACCTGTTAAAATTTTCCCCCAAACTTTTCCATTTACAAAAATATAGTCCTTTTGTTAGCTTCCGTTCTATTTTTTTGTTTGAAAGCTGATGTAGCATTACACTACCATTTACAGAAAAATCTTGATATTTAAGTTTCAGTTTCATTTAACTTTGGACTTTTATATATTAAATTATTATAAATTTGAAATAATAATAAGATTTTCTTTCAAAGATTAACTTTTTTTAAAAGTTATTGTTTTAATTTGATGTTGATTTTATTTTTTGAATTATTTTTTAAAAATTATTAGGTTTGAATTAATTTTTAAAGAATTAGTGCAAAATATATATATATTTTTAATTAATTTTTTTGTTAAAAAGGAACACGATTTGGTAATGGTCAAAGTTCAGAGGACAAACATGTTAATTATTCTATACGTGACAATACTATATCAAAATTTACAATACCACATCAACATTTAAATAACAAAATGAAACAAAACCTAATGGAAGGACTAAGTTTCTCTAAATGATATAATTCCAAAGGAGTTAGGGGGCACGATCTGGTAGTAGCATAAGTTCGGGGAGCAAAAATGCTAATTATTCTTTTCGTTATATGTAGTGTGGAAACTTGTTTCTTTACAATACTTTAACTATTTCGAACAGATATGTGTATGCATTCATATTTTATTTTACTATTTCACGGTCGGAATGGATCTAGGTTTTTCTGCGTTTTTCAAGGTTTCGTAACTACCAGGATGAGTTTCTCTCGACATAACTCGATGGGTTTTGTAACGTGCTGAAATCACTAATAGAATTAAGTGTATAGATTAGTGTGCCGGGAGGACACATGGGGTAATATTTATAGGCTTATATGGTTGACTATGCATGGTTATGTGTATTAAATGTGCTTAAAGACTGCTTTTGATAAAAAAAAATGGGCATTTTTGTAATTTTCACATGTTGAGGGTATAATTGTTATTTTAAATGCTATATGCTTGAGACCACATTATTATGTTAATATATTTGTGACACTCGACATGAGTTGATCATTTTGAGCAATTTAGCAGAAAAGTCACAACGGGAAATTATACTCGACTCGGGGTGAGCCAAGGGGTATTTTGGCAATTTCATATATTTCAGGAATTATTAGTATATGAGATATTTTTTTAGGGAAGATATTGATATTTGGAAGATTAGTGGATTAATTGGGAATTTAAGGTGAATTTTAGGTTTAGTGGGGAATTTAATATAAATGACCAAAGAAAGTGCCCTTGGGGACTAGTATTGAAGATAAGTGAGGTTAAGGGAAAAATGACCTTTTGACCGTGAGATTGGGCAAATAGGCTAAGTGTTCGGAGCAGCCTACCCTTCACGTTTTCCTCCTAAGCCTTTCTCTAAGTTGGTTCTCTTCTTGTTCACTAAGTCTTCAAGACTATCTAGATCATGCTTTGATTTTTGAGGAATTTGGAGGAGATCAGAGATTTCTTGAAGAATTAGAAGTTGTTGGAGACTTCAAAATAATCAAGGATTTCGAAAATTAAGTAAGTGAATTTCTTCTTTCTTAAATTTTCAAGTTCTTTGGGTGCTCTTGAGATTTTTGAGATTTTGGTTTTCAATCATGAGTTTGGGGTTATTCTGGGAAGTTTAGGTTGACGTTCTGTGGATTGTAAATCATTTATAACTTGTTCAGAAGTTCAATTGCTATTGGTTTTGTGGATGCAGTTGGGATTTTTGGAATTTTAAGTGAAAAGTTTGAGTTTAGGAGTCAAAAGTTCAATTTGATGGTTGGAGGTGTTTCGTTGTCGTTTGTGGCTTATCTGAGTTGTATGAGGATAATATTGGTAAAAAATCTGGGTTTGAACTGCTGGGAAACACTTTGAAGTCAAGATTTGAGGTCTAAAAGTTGTAACTTTCAAATTGGGGAAGAATACCTTGTTTTTCGGTTCGTTTTGTGTTTCCAGGGACCTAGTGCGACCGCGCTAAGTTATGGCGCGACCGTGCTAGTGTCCTAGAGGTCTTCGGATTTTGAATTCTATTTGGGGATTCAAAGTTCGTAGTCCGACTGTGCTTGGGTAGGGCGCGGTCATGCCAGTGCCCCATAAACCCCAAAGTTTTTGTGGGTGCGACCTCGCCAGGGGCATGTGCGACCTCGCCAGGGGCATGTGCGACCGCGCTAGGTGCCTTAACATGTGAGTTTATGAGCTTTTAGGGATAAGGCTCATGGTTCCTTGGGTTTGTTTTGGGGCCCATTTGGGGGCTCGGGGGATGGTTTTATCACCATGTTGACTAAAGAAAATAGTTCCAAGGATTAGGATTAAGATTGGAACATGGGATCTAGAGTTAATCTCTAATGAATGTATCATTTACATTGTGACTAAATTTTCCGCAAGGCTCAATATAAGGATCGCATTCAGGATCGTTTCACCTTCCACACAGGAATCAAGGTAAGAAAACAGGCATATGTATTGGCCCTGATTATTGAATGTGGTTATAACCATGCCTTGTAGACCTGTTTAGATTTAAATGTCTTTGGACTATATTTACTTATGTTGCATATGTTATTTGTATCTATTTTCACATGTCTGGAATGATCGACTAGGGAGCTATAATCGGTGATAATCATGTTAAAAGTAGGTCACTATGGCAAGGCCACTATGGGAATGCGGTGCACACTCATTCGACATAGGGGCCGTATAAATCAGTTAAATGCTTGTTTGAATATGCTCATAATTGTGAAGCATGTTGTTTATGATTTGTATTCCATTGTATATTTTTTTATGCTTGGTTCGCTTTTCTTGCTGGGCCTTGGCTCAAGGGTGCTCTGTGGTGCTAGTAAGGGCAAAGGAAAGTTGGACCAGCCACGAGTTGGAGAGCTCTGGGGGCAGTCTGTACATACTCAGCTTGCTCGAACACCACGACTAGGAATCCTTTGAAGGACTTTGATTATGTCCTATTTTTCCACGTAGGCTGACAATTTTTGTACTTTTTTTACATCTGTATTTCGTTTATAAACTCTTTTTGGGATCCCTTATATATAGTTAAACCTTTTAATGAAAAGTTTAACTTCTTTGACCATAATTTTTAATACCTAAACTGTTACTTAACTTTAATTACATATTTAAGTCCAAATGGCTCGCTTAACGAGATAAGCACTATTTTAAACACACAGTGTAATGACCCTTGATTAGTAGGGCGTTACAGGTTTGGATAATAAGAGGCTCGATGGTCCTTGATGGACCAAATATGCCTCGATGGATTTTAGGAATAGGGCACACCGACTAGGAACGATGGTCCTTAATGGAGATAGCTCCATATACTTTCACTTAGATAGGTCACCTTGACAAGGTACGATGGTCGTCGATTGACCTCGATAGGTGTTGTAAGACTTTTGAACTACACAAGTGTACGCAATCGTAACAAGTAATAAAGTGATAAATCAAGTATCGTTCCCAAAAGACTGTTATTATCTACCAAAAATTAATCTTTAGTTCTAATTGATTCGACAACTAATGAATTCTAAGTTTATAAAACTAAAGGAATAAAACAATAAAACAATAAAATCGAACAGTAGAGAACTCAATACTAAACATTAATTCAATGGAATGAGAATTAGAGTAATTAACTTCATCAACTATCCACCTATGCATCTCTAATGTGAATTTAAGAATTTCTATCACTATTGTGATAGCAGATTACAATTATAAATTATATTCTTACTAGGACTTATAATTCTCTACAATAAGCAATCTCCTACATCTCTCTAGTAAACTAACATATTGCAGGCATTATACACGTAGTCCCTAAACCACACAAATCATACATGTACTATTCTCCAATATAAATCTATGCCTGCGTCTCGGCTATAATTCCTAAATTAATAACGACGCGGCTCCAAAAGGTTGCACCATGGCCCTAGTTTGCCTAGAACCTTCAGCTCTCTGTTTCATCGTAGGGCTGCAGCTCTAATGTTTGATTTTTGCCAATTTACTTCTTTTCGGGGTCAAATATGGTCTTTTCATCAATTCTTCCATAAATCCTGAAATATTAACAAACAAAGGCTACAAAATCATCATACTGCATAAACATAGCTAAATAAGCTCCAAAAATTCCCTAAAAATACCCTCTAAAACACTATAAAAACTACTCTATCAAACTCCACCAAACTTAACTTTTGTTCATCCTCGAGTAAAACTATTGACATTTCTAAAACAAATAAAATTAAACATGAATAAAGTTTTAACCTAGCAAGCCTCAACCTCAAAAACACCATGAAATACAAGCTCTGAATTTTCAACTACGTTTCAACCAGAATTTCAATAAAATCAATTCAATAATCAACTTCAGTCTTCGCTACACCAAGCAGCCTTAACCAATAAATAACACAAAATCACAATACCATATACATGTCAAATCTTCCAAATCATTCCATCAAAACCAAATATTTCATATGCTTGCATAATTCATCAATCTCCTTTAATATGATAACACATACTCAAGAATCAAAATGACTTTTAAGCTTATAACGAAAGGCTTAAGATCACGTAGGTAAATAAAAAGTCATTTAGGCTCAACTACACCATAAGCATACAACTCAAACAAACTAAATTTCCTCAACTTGAAAACCCACAAAAAATCCCCAAATTTCTCAAAATTTTATACTTTGAGAGAATTCATATTCCTGATTTTTTTTTCTAATGATACTACACTCCCCCAAACTTATTTCTTTATATTCTTATTTGGAGTATAGTTTATATTAAATATATATTTTTCTTCTCTCAATTTTTATTCTTCCATTAACAAAAATTTCCAAATATAAACTCCATTACAAACCACCCCCAATCACTTTTTATATGCTCATGGTATATCAAAAGGAGAGATAAATAACAAAGTTTCAATTAGGCTCAAAATAAGTGTAAAACAACAAAAGAATCATGTTAGGCTCAAAATTGGGTAACTAGGGATTTTATACATTACGGTTGGCTTGAAAGGCTCAATCATTCTAAAGAATTGCCTAAGTCATCTTCCTAAGCATGCATCATTCCAATTCAGCTCAATCAACAAACTATGCAAATTCTAGAATATTTTCAAATCTCGATCCACAAATCCACAAAACCACTTAACATGCATATATTAAAGGATTGTAAGAAATTTATTAATTAAGGCTTTCATGGAAATTAAAACTCAAATCAAAGCTAATCACTAAATTAATAAAATCACTCATATCACATGATTATAAGTATCATCCCCTTCAAATCAACTTGATTCATAACTATAAACAACTAAAAAAACTAAAAACGTGAAAAACAACTAACAAAACACTAAAAACCAATGAAAAACAAAGTAAAATCTCCCCTAAACTTAAATTACACAATCCCCCAATGTGTCACGAAAAGAATAATGGAAGACGACGTACCAAAAACGCACCACATCAATATGGTGGTTATTTTTCTCTTGTGGGTATGCGCGTCATGACTCATTTATAGGACGTCGCGGCTCCTGGGTCTCTCCAAAAATCCCTGGGCCTTTGACTTCTCAAGGGCCACGACTCTTATAGGGAAGCGCTGTGACTCAAAATAGGTACCTGCGTATTTTTTTTTATGTTTTCTCAAGTTTTCACGATTTCCACGGTTCAAAATTGACAAATTAAAGTATAAAATTATATAAAAAAATAAAAGTAAACATAAAAAAATTGTTCAAACTTAAACAAAATAACCACACAATAAAAAGTTTGGGATGCCTCCAAAGGGCGTTGTCGTTAAACATGAGTGGACGCTTGGTTCTTGTTATTGCAAATTAGTGGAACTTTATCTCGCTCATGTAACATTCGAATCTTCTCACCAAAGAACCTTTTTAAACTATGAAGCACTTCTTGCATACAACTTTTAACCATGGACCTTTGCTTAGAGACTTCCAACTTGTTCTCTCCTCTTTTTATCACATCAATTCTACAACAAGTTGGAATTTTAGTTGTTGCAAAGAAATTAAATGTTACTTTCTCTTTTTTCACTCATAACTTTAACTCACCCTTTTGTACATTGATTAATGCCTTACCAGTAGCCAAGAAAGGCCATCCAAGAATTATTGGAATATTTTCATCTTTCTCCATATCAAGAATAATAAAGTTTTGCAGGAAAGATGAATCTGTCCACTTTCACCAATACATCCTCAATCACTCAACAAGGATGTTTAACTGAACGATCGGCCATTTGTAAAGACACGGTCGTAGGTCAAGCTTCTCCCAAGTTCAACTCGTGAAAGATTGATATAGGCATTAGATTCACATTGGCCCCTAAATCACATAATGCCTTTGTCACCACTGAGCCCCCCTATAAAGCATGGGATACTAAAACTACCAGGATCTTTAAGCTTGGGAGGTAGATTCTTTTGAAGTATCGCACTGCACTCCTCAGTAAGTGCCACTGTCTCATAGTCCCACAGTTTCCTTTTCTCTAACACAACTTCTTTCATAAACTTCACATGACTGGGAATCTGTTCTAATGCTTTAGCGAAAGGTAAGTTGATGTGAAGCTTTCCAAATACATCTAAAAACTTGGAAAACTACTTGTCAAGCTTATTCTTTTGAAGCCTCTGAGGATATGGGATCTTGATATGGTGATCTATGCTCATTTGTGGCTTCTTATCTAGGTTCTCAGTAACCTTTGATCCACTCACTTCATTCTTTTCTCCTGTATGTTTTATCTTTTGTTGCTAATTCACATCCTCTTACTAATTCTTTCTTGGCTCTTCATACTGCGTTCAACTCCTTAAAGATATTGCATTGCAATACTCTTTTGGGTTTACCTCAGTAGTGCTAGGAAAATTTCCTTGAGCCAGGTAGCCAACGGACCGATCGAAGTCTCCAAACTCCTTATAGATTCCTTGGTTTCAGTACATCAGAATGTGGTTCAGGCTGCTTCATTGAAGTTTGTTGCTGTGAGGGTCTAGCCTATGGTTGATAGAATCCAAGATGAGGTTTTTGATAAGATTGTTGGGGTTGTGGCTGTGGAGATGGGAACTTGGTTTGATGAGATGGTTGGGGTTGTGGCTGAGTTTGAGGATAGGGTTGTTGTGTGGCTTGGTTATTCGTCCATGAGAAGTTAGGGTGGTTCCTGCACCCTTGGTTATATCACATTGTGAAAGGGTTGTTGGTTGGCCTTTGGAAATTCCATATGGCTTCACTTGTTCCATAGGTATATTATTCATATCCATGGCAGGACACTGATTTAATGGATGGGCGCTCCCAGATGCCCTACATAAACTCTGTACTTGCATGGCTTGGGCTAACAGGTTGCTCTGTTGTAACTCTTTCATTAAAGCTGCCACTTGAGCTGTAAGCATGGAAATAACATCCAATTCAATCATACCAGCCACCTTCTTTTACTATCCCCTCTTAGTTGGCTAATGGTAATTATTCATCGCCATCTCCACTAATGATTTGTAAGCTTCATTAGCACTTTTGCTCATGAACGCACCTCGTGCTACAACATATATTATCGTACGAGTAGTACCATTTAACCCATTGTAAAAGTTGTGGACCAGCATCCACTTCTCTATACCATGATGCGGGCACTTCCTTAACAACTCTTTGAATCTCTCCCATGCATCATTCAACGATTTGCCTTCAGTATGGTAGAAATTATTAATCTTCCTTCTCAACTTTGCAGCTTTTGCTGGAGGGAAAAAATTTCTAGGAACTTTTGGGCTAACTCCTCCCATGTTGTAATAGAATTGGCTTACAGAAAAATTAACTAGCTCTTTGCTCGCTCTCTTAGTGAGAATGGGAAAAACCTTAGTCTAATCGCAATATCACTCACCCCTTCATCTTAAAAGTCGCACGCAACTCTAGGAAATTGGCCATGTGCAAATTAGGATATTCTGTAGGCAACCCTCCGACTGAACAGTAGACTACACCATTTGTAGTACTGCTTGCTTGATCTCAAAATTATTCAAAGCAATAGTGGTGTGTCTGTTGCATGAATGCACTCCCGTGACCGTAGGAAGCATATAATCTCTAAGCGTCCTTGGTCCTTGTTCAACTGGGACCTTTGCTACATTTGAAATATTATTAACATGAGCAAGATTGTTTGCTGCATTCCATTGGTTCTCAACAATGGCAAAGTCCAGCCTTCTCTTAATCTTTCTGTTTTGTCTGCAAGTTCTTTCAATTTCAAGATCTACTGGTATCAAGTCCTTTTGTCTACTTCATTTCATATAATAATATTTCCTGACAGCACAATATGAGCAACAAACCGAATGAGTACTAAAATAAAAATCAACTATATTAATATTTATACTTCAGTCTTTCGCAATGGTGCCACAAACTTGTTGTGAGACTTTTGAACTACGCAAGTATACGCAATTGTAACAAGTGATAAAGTGATAAATCAAGTATCGTTCCAACGAAGATTGTTATTAACTACCAAAAATTAATCTTTAATTCTAATTGATTCGACAAATAATGAATTTTGAATTTATAAAACTAGAGGAATAAAACAATAAAATCGAACAATAGAGAACTCAATACTAAATATTAATTCAATGGAATAAGAATTAGGGTTATTAACTTCATCAAATATCTACCTATGCCTCTCTAATGTGAATTTAAGAATTCCTATCTCTATTGTGATAGCGGATTACAATTTTAAATCATATTCTTACTAGGACTTATAATTCTATACAATAAGCAATATCCTACATCTCTATGATAAACTAACATATTGCAGACATTAAACACATAATCCCTAAGCCACACAAATCATACAGGTACTCTCGTCCAATATAAATCTACGATTATTTGACTATAGCATATTTATCCTTCATTTCTCATATCTCATGTTAAAATCATATAAATCATGTATATGGTGATCAAGCATTCACAAGCATTAAACACAAGTCAAACAATTCACAAAATTGATAAGGAATTCATAAAAACTTCATTAAATCATCATAAGGTTTCAAGAGAATCCATTAACACCCTAAATAAGAAAATTAGTTCATTCTAGACATAATAAAATCCAATAAACTAAATATAAACATCACGACAAGAGAAACTGGAAGATCTAGTTGGTCTCTAAGCTTTTGCCTCCATTGAGTGTTTCCTTTCATCTCTTTTTAGGGTTTTCTTTTCTTTAAAATAGCGTCATAATGTTGCTTAAATAGTAATTTGTGTTTTTAACGCAAAATTCCACTTTTCCCCTGCTTAAAATTCTCTAATCTGCACATTGACCGCCTCAGGCATCATGACCCCATAAGTTTGAGCCGTGGCTTATGTCCACAATTCGTTATCATCTCGTCCCTAACTTAGCCAGCACCACAACCCTACTATGCCTGCGATGCATATCTAATTCCTCAATTAATAGCGTCGCAGCCCTAGTTTTCCCAAAACCTTCAGCTTTTTGTTTCATCGCAGTGCCTCGACTTTAATGCTAAGTGCCGCAACTCTAATGTCCAATTTTTGCCAATTTACTTCTTTTTGGGGTCATCAATTCTTCCATAAATCGTGAAATATTAACAAACAAAAGCAACAAAAGCTTCATACTACACAAACATAACTAAATAAGCTCCAAAAATCCCCTAAAATTACCCCTTAAAACTACTCTATCAATAAGACCGTAATCATTTACTTAGATAGGCCACCTCGATGAGGGATGATGGTCCTTGATGGCCCTCGATAGGTTCATAAACCTTTATTTAGACAGCCACCTCGACGTAACACGATGTTCATCGATGGACCTCAATTTTTCCATAATTACTCATTTATATAGCCCCCCTCGACTTACCTCGATTAAGCTCGATAAAACCGGATATTTGGTTGTTTTTTTAATATTAATTTTTGACTAATTTTTTTTCCATATAGATTCGACTGTTTCCATATTTGTTGCATACAATGGTGTTTGGGACTTGAAGATAGGGATTGGATTTTAAGGGGTGTTGAAAATCAAGTGCTACCTATCGAGAAGGGTGTGACGTACGAGCAACTGCTTGACATTTTGTATGATGAACTTGAAGTGGATAAATGTGTCCATGTCTTGAAACTTGAGGTCCCATACACATGCCTCTCACAACCCTTCAAACCTACAGTTATGAAAAATGATAGGCATGTTTGCTCATTCATGGGGTTAGCATCGAAATCTGTAGGCAAGATGATTCCTTTGTGTGTAACTTTGGTTAAGAATGATTGTTTATTAAATGCATCGGCCTCTCCCAGCGTTAATAAAGATGTTCGATTTGAAGAGAACATTTCTCCCCCATGTCCTGGTTTCAGGGGAACTCAAAGTGAGGTTGTGACATTTGTTCCACAGATAAATCCTCAGGTTATTGTCAATGATGATATCCCTGTTAGAGATCGGCCCTATGTTCTTAACACAGTGAAGTACGATCCCTATGACTACGATCCTTATGTGAACGACGATCTTGTTGTTGATGCAGCAGATGTTGATGGGCTAGATAATAGGGTAGATTTTCCAACCCAGAGTGTAATGTCCTACTAATCCAGGACCGTTACACTGTGTGTTTGAAATAATGCTTAACTCGCTAAATGAGGCCTTTGGACTTAAAATGTGTAGGGATCCCAAAAAGAGTTTATAGCTATTACAAAACCAAAATAAATACAAAAGGCCAGCCTAAGTGAAAAAATCAGGGTTCATCCTTAGTTCCAACAAGTAATCTCGGTCGTGATGGTCGAGCAGGCCGCATATGTACACTCCGCCCCTGAAGCTCTCGAACTTATGGCTGGTCCAACTTCTCTTTACCTTTACTTGCACCACGTAACACCCATGAGTCAAGGCTTAGCAAGAAAACATAAACATGCTCATAACCATTTATTCAATAGACTATAGAATCATAAATAGCATGCTTAGCAGTAATAACCAATGCCCAGGCATGCATTCAATCTAAATAAGCAGCTATAGAGCCACCTCGGGTCTCATTGCCCTATTCCATATTAACTAGCCATAAATATAGTCAAGCGCACCTCACACTTTATATTCCAGGCAGCCATAAGGCCGTACAAGCATATATCACGCCTCTAGATTGGCCTAACCACATCGACCTATGTTTTGCACGCTATTTCCGGCCTCAACTTATAAGCCGAGCTGTTCAACTAGATATAACAGATAAACATACATCACTTAACATAGATATGCACATCGCATTATGTTCTAAGCGGCTATAGAGCCGTGCAACCGTATATCACGCTTCCGGGTTGGCCCAACCATAACGGCCTGTGTTCCACACTATATTTCTAACCACGAATGTTATGCTGAGATTCTATACTGGCCCAGTTACAACGGCTTGCATTTCGTATGCTAATGTCATCCTTGACTTATAAGCCAGGCTTCTATATTGGCCCAGCCACAACGACATGATAATGTCGTCCACAGCTTATAAGCCGAGCTTCTATATTGGGCATGCATTACGACCTATGTTCCACATGCTAATGCTGACCATGACTTATAACCTAAGCTTTTATATTCACCCTGCCATTACGGCATGCGTTAACCACGCTAATGCCATCCACGACTTTTAAGGCGAGCTTTTCAATTAGATACAAACAAAAAAGTATCTGTCACTTAATCCATGTATGCATAATGAAATTTAATCATGTTTATTCAAACATTACAAGCATGGTTACAACCATGTTCAATAACCGGGGCTCAAGCCCTAATCTCAGTCCATGTGTAGTTTTGTTACCTCAAGTCCTCAGAAATTTAGTTTAGCGACCCTGAGTGCGATTTTTTCCTTTCGAGCCCAGCGGTATACCCTAGTAACAACCATAACGAGGAATAACCATCAAGGAATGAACTAATAAAGTCTTCTAGACTAGGTCCTAGCATCTAGGACCTTGAATTCTACTATCCCAGGTAGTAGAATCATTCCCGAGCCCTTAGGTTTGGGTTCCCATAACCCAAAACCTCATTTTTTGTCTTTTTCCCAATTTGAGCCGCGGCGCTTGACTAGGGAGAGAGCCTGCCCAAATTTCCCCTGCACTTGCACAGTGGCGCAACCCACCAAGCGCTGTAGCGCCAAGATGGTTCAAGGTACCCTAGCCTCGTTTATGTTCATGAGGGTCACGACTCTCAAGAACAGCACTGCGACGCTACCCTCCAAACCCAGAAAACTTGCAATTTTTAGAAATCGCATCTCATTCAAATTCACCCCAAAATACATTTTAAACCAGGTTCGACCATCAAATTGTCCCAGTAACATAGAACAATAATAAATAACCTTCAAAACTCACTAAAACAACATAAACACCAAGATTTCAATGCTTTCTCAAAAAAAAAAAACACACACACACACAAAAAGACAACCCAAAGGCTGAAGAACTTAAATTACCTCTTAGAATTTGAATTCTCCACTGGATTCCTAGCCTTGGCTGCTCCCAAATCCTCAATAGCAACTTCAAAACCCCACCAAGATCTCTCTAATCTTGATCCTCCAAGGCTCAAAAGACTAAGAGAAGCACTTGAGGAAGAGAGAGAGAGAGAGAGAGAGAGAGAGAGAGTAACGAGAGAAGAGAGGGAGTGAGTTTTCCTCTTCTGAGTTAATCAACTCAACTTGGCCTTACTAACCAAATGGTCCAAAAGACAAAAATGCCCCCACTTCCCAACTTTCCTCTCAAACCCCATAAGGGAAAAATGGTCATTAGACACTCTAATCCCATTAAATCTCCAATTACACTTATAATTCCCAATTAATTCCGCCAAATACAAAATATCATTATTTTCCCAGAATACGACTCATACTCCAATGAGTCCCGATAACTCACTAAATTACCAAAATACCCCTTGGCTCACCCTGAGCCGGGTATTATTCCCCATTGTGACTTTACCGCTACCTTGCTCAAAAAGACCGACTCCTACAGATATATCCACATAATACTATTGTCTCGGTCATTAACACATTATAATCACAATTATACCCTCAGTGGGCAAAAATTACAAATATGTTCCTTTAAATGAAAGCCAGCCTTTTACGCACATTCAATACACTTAAACATGTATAACCAATCATAATATAATATAACTCATGAAATTCACATATTCACATAGATATTAAAGTAAATCATATAATATTCCAATAATGGCCTCCTAGAACCCTAATCAAGGCACTAAGCCATATTAGGAACTTTGGGACGTTACAACTATCCTCTCCTTGTAGAAATTTTGTCCTCAAAATTTACCTAAATAGCTCGGGATACTGATCCCGTATATATGTCTCTAATTCCTTGGTCACTTACTCGACCTTACTGTTCCTCCATAATATCTTCAACAGAGGAATAATCTTGTTTCTCAAGTCTTTAACTTTTCTATCTAGGATCTAAACTGGTCGCTCCTCATAGGACAAATCTATTTGTAATTCCAGATCCTCATAACTCAACACATGAGTTGCATTTGACATATATTTCTGAAGTACCGAAATATGGAATACATTATGAAACCCTGATCGCGACGGGGTAAAGCCAACCTATAGGCTACTTGTGCAATCCCTTCTAGAATTTCAAAAGGCCCCACAACCCAGGGCTCAATTTGTGCTTCTTTCCAAACCGCTTCCATGTTGATGTTGAAATGCCAATATTAATGTTCATAATCCATGTTTAATGATATCCTATCAAGGTACTCTATCAAATATCATATAACTAAATACATCTTTAGTTGTAATATATGAAGCTTTTGGTTGGTGGCATTGTTATATGTTAACGTAGAGCTATGGCTCAGGTCTAAGGTTTCTAGCCTAAAATCTTAAAGACTTCATTTATCATGTAATGTAACAAAATCATGAACATAGAAGGTAACCAACATATTCATCAACATAAGAACACATACTTGCACATAACTCAGATCAAACTTAACAAATTAAGAAAACTTTCACATATCACGAAATTCATCAATTATGTCATACAATACCATTCTGATATTCATACCACATAGAACTCATGTAATCATTCATCACATGCTTATCATATAAATCATCATCTTATACTTAACTCATCAGACATACACAATCAATGTAGTCATGCATCTCACACTTAAGCACAAAATGTGAGATTACTTACCTTAGGTCCTTAGTTATTTTAACTGCTCAACAAGAGTCAATCAATCAAATCCATAAAAATCTTATTCAAGGAACATCATTTATTAAATTCTATAAAAGTCGTAAATATACACTATTGAGGGTGTATATTAATGTTGACGCGGTTTTTTGCCAACAATGAATTAAGAAAATAACAAGGTTGAATTAGTGCTTGATGGTAAACCGTAGTAAGAAAATAACTCTCAAGATAACTGGTCTTTTATGTGGTTCAGTGGTTAAAATCCACCTAGTCCACGAGTTTATATTATTACTGCTTTTCTCTCTCTATTCTGACAGAGTTTTGGTATTACAGAATAATCGTCCCCTTTCCTATCCAATATTCTCAGTATTTATAGAGAAATTCCTTGGACAGGTTTGGGTAACCCCGTGAGTCAATCACGGATTTGCGTATTTATTACATTTATTATGGAATATTACCATTTATACAAGTCTCAACGACTCTTGAAGCATCCGTGGGATCTATCTTTACCTCCTCGAGCTCCTTAATAGCTTGGAGCTCTAACCTATCCTCGCCTATTCGTGGATCGATTTATCATTTGGGGTGACAACTCTATCCTTTATTCCTTGAGGTTCTTCCATCCCGGAGGAAACTTCCACTTCCGAGGACTTCTCAACTCCGTCACTTATGGCCATTGCTTGCTGCACGGGTTGTGATTTTCCCTTCATGGAAATTCTATAGCATTCCCTGGTAGCGAGCTGATCACCTCTGACAGTGCATATTCCTAAGGATGAGGGGAATTTGATTGCTAGGTGGCGAATAGAAGTTATGGCTTCAAATGCATCAACACAGGTCGGCCCAAAACTACATTGTATGCAGCTGGACAATTGACGACCACAGACTCGAGAAGCTTGGAGACAATTCATGGACCTTCACCCAATGTTACCACTAACTCGGTTGTTCCTATAGCTGCCGTCCCTTCACCAGAAAATCTATATAGAATCATGAAGGTAGCCTTCAGCTCGGTTACAGAAAATCCCATTTTTCAAAAGTGGGCCTAAAGAGTAGATTCACGGAACTTCCATTATCTACTAGCGTCCTCCTAACTCTCCGGTTGGCGAGCTGAACGGTTATCACTAGAGGATCGTTATGTGGGAACTGGACATGCCTGGTATCTTCCTCTGTAAAATTGATTGGTTATTTTTCCAATCGATGCTGCTTTGACAACCGTTGCTCCGGGACAAACTCGACTCCGTTATGGGATTTCAGCTCGTTGATATACCTCTTTATGGTACCTCTACTCGTGCCTGCAAAATGAGGTCCCCCTGAAATGGTGGCTATATCTCATCCTGTTATCGAAGGAGGATTGTCCTAATTCACATTAGCTCTGGTTTGATTCATTGGAGCTTCCGGAGCTGACAGAGTGTTTTGTCCAGCGGGCTGACTGGGAGTTGTTCGATTCCGAGCGTACTGAGCCAAAGGTCCTACCCTGATGAGAGTCTCGATTTCATCCTTCAGGTGTCTGTAACCGATATCATTATGGAATCGATAGAATTTTGAAGGGTCTCTCTATGCCCTTTGATTCTTTAACAATTCTGGTTTCTTCCACGAAAGGCGAGCAAAATTTTCCAAGACTCTCTAGTATCCGTGAGATCGGTATATGTTGTGTAGATCGATTTAAATTTCTCCATAGACTTGTTTTTCTTTGTTCCGTTCTGGTCACCCTCACCATTTACCTTTCTCTTGTTATTCCCCCCTTGGTTATTCTGGGTAACGGTTTGAGTCATAGCCGCTACATTTGTTACCACTCCAACGGGCTAGACAGGGACTTGGCTGGTTCCTGGGACGAAAGCTCGTGCCTCTTCTAGGTTAACCCACCTTTGAGCTCGGTTCAATAACACATCAACAATACTAAATCCTTTCCTCTGTTGCTCTTGCCATAGGTCGCCTTAACAAGGATTCTCGTTCTCATTGCCATGAGCTTAGAACTCTCGTCGGCGTCTCTAGCTCGTGCAGCAACATTGGCAAACCTACTTAGGTATGCTTTCAATGGTTCACCGGGTTGTTGCTTTATGTTTCCAAGAGAGTGAGATTTAACCCTAGCTGCTTGAGAAGCCCTGAATGCTCTCTTGAAATCAGCAGAAAACTCTTCCATGAACTGATTGAATGCCTTTTGTACTGTTTGAACCATTGCCTAGCTGGCCTAATCAAAGTCGAGGGGAATATTAAGCATCTTAGCTCGGGCCCAATGTTGTGGGACATCATCATGGTGTTGAACATCCCCAAGTGGTCAGACGGATCTCCATCTCCATCAAACTTTGACAAATGTGGCATCCTGAAACCCTGTAGATATGCAGTCGCCGCAATATTCGGGACGAAATGCTCGAGCTCATCCTCTGAATCACACTCATCCTTCTCTTTTTCTGATAGGAGTCTTTTCATCAACTCTCCATCTGGGCTAACCTTTTGAGGGTTTAATCTCTGGTTCCTTGGTTAGTCTGGGGCTGTTCAGTAGCTCCCGTCCTATTGTACGCGTTCTGCAGGTTGTTGTCCCTCCAAGTTTGGGCTTCATTTTGTGGGATATTCCCATTATCACGTACCTCAGATGGACCTCCCCCCTAACGAGTACAACTAACTCCTTCATTTTGAGCTGAATTTCGTCTCTGCAAGTTTAAATAATCTCGCAAATCAGGCTGTTGATCGAATCGGGGAATCTTAGCCGAACTCAGGTGATTTCTCAGATCACCTTTGGACCTGCCACTTTGGTGGCTCTCAGTCCAATAACTTCCATTAGCGAAGCTCACTGCTCGCGATTGAGGCTGAGGATCCGGACTATTGACTCGGGTCTGCGGGACATAATTAGGGGTAGACGGAGGAGGATTTCTCCTACTGTCCCCATAAGCAGGAATGTCTCGAGCAAATGGAGGAGGATTTCTCCTACTGTTCCCATGAACCGGAATGTCTCGTGCAGAACGAAGCGGTGTCGGATGTCTTATGGGTGATGGGGGATGCCTGACTAGCGAGGCAATTCTTGTCCCGTCAGGGAAAACTAAATTAGCCAGTGGTCTCTCTGCCCCACCATTTCTAGCTCTTTGCGCCTGGCGATCCGATCGTGGCGCAGGAGGATTGGTCGGAACATTTTGTCTCTATGAGCTTGCTCCGACTCCCCCTTGTGGGTTGCTATGGGTATTACCATGCGCATGCGACGGAGGTACCGAACTTAGGGTCGTAGTTCTAACCGATTGACTGACCTGCCGATGATCCCTGGGAGGGCCACAAGGCTGAGAATTTTGGCGATCTCACGCTGTGGGCACAAAACTTCGAGTGGCAGTTCTGACTGACCAACTTGGTTTGGATCGGTTATCCTTGTGGGACTTATGAGAATCACTTTCCCTCTTTCCGACATTAATGTCGATTGCAAGAGGGTAGCCGTGCCAAAACCTCCTCGATTTGCCTATTTGCCTTAGCAAGATGGCTCCTTAACTACATGTTTTCCAGTTCTATTGCAGTTAAGTAGTCTAGGTTTGGATTCGGCGGCAATGACGCTGAATTCCCAGTATCGCCATGGCCCACCGGTTGCTTTCCCGGTCGTTGCTGAACTTCAGGGCCATGCTCATTTGAAACAGCGGTATGGTGGGCCCCCTGCCCACCAGGCTGTTCCATCTCATTGTCGTGCATCGAGCGAGTGACCACCATGATGAGATTTGATTGGGATTTTGATGACATCACTAACTTTCCTCTCAATGAAAGCACCAAACTATTGACGCAGTTTTTCGCCAAAAGTGAATTAAGAAAATAACAAGGTCGAATTAGTGCTTGATGGTAAACCAAAGTAAGAAAATAACTCTCAAGAACACTGGTCGTTTACATGGTTCAGTGGTTAAAATCCACCTAGTCCACGAGTCTATATTATTACTGCTTTTCTCTCTCTATTTTGACAGAGTTTCGGTATTACAGAATAACCGTCCCCTTTCCTATCCAATATTCTCAGTATTTTTATAGAGAAATTCCTTAGACAGGTTTGGGTAACCCCGTGAGTCAATCATGAATTTCCATATTTATTACATTTATTATGGAATATTCTCATTTATACAAGGGTATGATCTGATCATGCAATAAATAGACTCCTAATATCTGGGGCATTAACTATCACAAGCTGGCCATAAACAATCGTATAAAGTATCTGGGTCTTCGGGGATCCGCGGACACGCCATATCTTCAATTTATCACGAGCTGAATACATCATCGAGCTCGTATCATGGAGGCCATGCCTTATAAATACTATAAGCTTGCACTTATCAATTTTTGCATCCCTAGCTCGTACAACCATCATGAAAATCGTGCTGTCTATATGGAATGTACATGGACTCTTTGGCTATTTCTTCCATGCACTTATTTGCCAGCTACATGCGACCTGAGGGAAAGACCTGTGTTGAAATTAGGATACACAATTAACAATTCTTGAAACCACACAAATGATAATAATAATTATTATTATCATCATAATGCTAATGGCACTGCTACATCGTATCCATTTTTATAAAACACTGCTTTAAACCTTGTTTTTAATATAATATACTCTTATGAACCAGTAACAACAACAACAACAATAATAATAATAATAATAATAATAATAATAATAATAAATGTTGTTTATAAATAAACTTATTTCAATATTAAACGAATTTTAAACATATTTATAATATTAATAACAAAATACTTCAATAACAATATATATGTAATAATCATTTTATAAAAGAAATCATATTTTTCATATAAAATTGTAATAATCAATATAATGACAATAATATAAATATCAATATTTATATTACTATTAATTAGCCATAAAACCAATCACATTAATATAATAAAATAATTTCTACAAAATTCAATGATTTTAGAAATATCAATAACTGTAAGAAAATATTATTTTATATTATCTTAGTATTCAAATATTAACCAAAATATTAATACACAATAATAACTATTAAATAATAGTTTTACTATGAATCACAATTTACATATATATATATAACTATATTCTAGATTTACTTAATGAAATAATAAAAATAAATTATAAAAATTAACTATTCATAATAATTTCCATATTAGTAGAAAATTAATAATATATACATATATATATATATATATCTTCCTACAATTTATTAAGTGCCCATTATTTTCTAGAAAATTAGGCACCACAGCAGTTATAAAATGGACAATCCCAAAATCAAAACATATATATAATATATATAACCCTAGACAACAAATATAATTATAGAAAAATATTCATTGCATCAAGAATATATTAATACACATAATAATAATTACTTCAATTAATCACAATATTTTAAAATCACAACATATTGGTCAAATAAATTATACCACAATAATTGGGATTTCAAAACAATTTAAACGATGATTTCTCAAGCTCAAAACAAACTCTAGAACCTCAACAACTAAGTTTTGACAGTCAGTTTATGGTGGATCGTGGTGGCTCGTGGTGGGATAGCCACCCAACTAATATAGATGTGGGAACAAGTTAGTGGGTTTTAAAGCCCATAATACGAGGAACATGATGGTGGTGACAGATCGACTAATGGATGCTCGAGGCAACCAGATCGCAACTTTGAAGTCATATAGTGGTCGAACTTCAATCAACCGGTTAAGGTGCTTAACCAACGTGTGTGGTCTAGATTCCCTAGTGGTAGATAGTTCTGAGGCTTTTGAGTATTCTGGTCAGGCCTGTATCTATATGTGGTGGCCAAGAAGTGATCATTGGTCGTCGACCGGCAGCAGTAGCACGCAAGAGAGAAAAGGGAGAGGGAGAAAGAGAAAGAGTAGGATAGAGAAAGAAAAAGAAAAATCTGAGGAGAGAGAGAAAGGCTACAGACAAATAAGGCTGAGGCTTTTTTTTTCATGAAATTACATTTGGACCCAAAATATTAAAATTAATTTAAAATAAGACCTACTATAACCATCTCAATTTTATAAAATAATCTCAATTGAATTTATATGTCATTTGGGTCCAATACTTGACTAATTAAATATATCTCTTTAATCTCATTATTATCATAAAATCATGTCTTAAAAATAATTTTCCATTACTGTTTCTTAAATTTATAAATTAGTACATTTTATGTACTGAAAACTCTGGTTTATATCAAAAAGTAGTATGAAAATATTGGGTGTTACATTAAATATCCCAAATTATACAATGAGTAATTACATCTATCTCTAAAAACTCTCTAATTAGAATTATTCATCAAAAGATCATCGTGATCGAAAAATTATTTTGCTTGAGTAGGAAGAATAGTAATCTATTTGGTGCAATTTGTTGTGGGAAATTTGAGTATTGATGCATTAAATGAGGTCTAAAATAAAAACTATGCTAGCCACTGTTGACATGTGGTATTTGTCCTAGTGTTTCCATTTGTTCCAAAAATAATATTTTCATTTGTTTCCCAATTTCTCTCTCTCTCTCTCTCTCTCTCTCTCTCTCTCTCTCTCTCTCTCTCTCTCTCTCTCTCTCTCTCTCAGTGCAAATAAAAAAGGAAGCAAAACCCCCAAAAAGATTCCTAAAATCTACCCTCTAATCTATCGTTTCCTCTCTAAAATCCCTAGGCATTGGTCGAATCTCACTCCTCCCTAACGTTGGTGTGTTAGAAAAACATCCGGAGAGGCAAATCAGAGGGGATGATTGAAGGATCCAAAAATCGTAGAATGTAAAGGCTCAAACTATTTTTTGTTTATAATGCATTTTTTGGCATGTGCGAGTGTTTTGGATTATTTTAGTGCATAGTGGTAGATCGGGGCTGGGAAAACACAAATCTGGGTTTTTTTTTTCAAATTTTTTCGTTCACCTCGATTGTGGGACTCGATAGGCCTCGACTAACCTCGTTTAAAATCGATAGGAAAGAAAACTTGGTAGTTAAGGGTACCTCGATAGGCCTCGAGCAGTCCCGATAGGCCTCAATGAATTATCTATATGCTTTGAAATGATGACCTCGATAGTAATCGATAGGACTCGCTGAATTATAGATAGGCTTTGAAATTGATTGCCTCAATAATACTTGATAGGACTCAATGAATTATCGATAGGCTTGAAATTGATCACCTCGACAGTACTCAGTAGGGCTAGATTGGACTCGATGATTACCAGATTACTTTAAAAAAATATATATTATTAACTTTTTTTTTTTTGCAGATGCCTGACATTATTATACTTTTGGAGAAGCATTTTCTAGCCCATGTTACTTATAAGGGAAGTGCTCACATGGTAACCCTTGTAGAGAAGTTTAGAGGCATGGCTTAATTGAACGGGCAAAGGCATTCCCAATGGGACAGTTCTTCAAGGCCAAGGAGTTTAATTTTCTGGGGTTTTATTGCACCAGTTAATGTTGCGTAAGGTTGAAAGCAAGAAACATGAAGAGGGTCAGTTCTACGTGGGCAACAATCTATGTAGATTCGGCATTATGGAGTTTGGCTTAGTTACCGGCCTAAATTTTAGCAAGACGCCATCCACAGATGAGTTGAAAGAGCATCTTACTAGTGATCGGATCATCAAGGATGCATGGCATGTAAAGTTATATGATAAATTATTATATGATATAAGACCATGCATAAGATTATGAGAAGCGCTATGAAATGCCTTGAAAAGTCTTATTTAAAGTTAAACAATGTAATGACAACAAGGTTGAAGCAAAGTGATAATAAGATGTTAAAAGGGTGCCACTTTTTTGAAGAGGCAATTAAGTAAGCTCAGTAAAGAAGACAGAGGTCTATCAGTCTCATAGTGACACCTTACTAGTGTGGACTAGGTCAGAGTTGACCATTTAGATATGTTTGCCATGTTCCCATCTTTTTCCTCCATTTATATGTGTAATAAGTATGGCAGCTATGGCAACGATGATATGAGTATTATGATGAGCCCAGCTGCGACGATGGCTGGCCGGTGGAGAACCCATGAGATTTTATAAGTTCAGCAAGACTTGCAGGCACATATATTGAATCGAACAGTGCGCACAACCATAAAAATGTGAAAGTAAAAGTAAAAGAATATAAGTAAAGTTTGAAAGTGCATGATCAATAAATGAACTGCATAAGTATATAAGTGAGCATATGAGTATATGTGCACTTCAAACTCAGGGTATGTGTATGCATGATATTTGCTTACTAAGTGTTAGCTCATTATGTTATTTTGCATCTTTTTCAAGGGTGGCGTTAGATGATTGGCAACTTGTGGAGCATGGATTCAGTTGTAATGCAATAGTGGTTTAGGGCTAATTTCGTAATTGTTATATTTAAAATTTAAAGAAGTCACACATGTAATAATTTCTATTACTATGTTCATATAAAAGTTTTCAAATTTTTTATGTATTTCATAGTATTATTATAATTATCATATTTGATCAAGTGCCTAACATACTCATAAACCCTTGTCTTATGAGTATGTGGTAGACGTACCCCACAGTAGGGTCGTCACATTTAAGCGCTATTGATGATGTCAATAAGATTGATATTTTACACGATAACAACTCAACAATTTTTGTGTTAACTCTTTGGAGATTTATACATTCTTGGCTTCCAAAAGTTAACTTGAATATTGGAACAAGATTCGTACGACACAAGTCAAGCGAGAGTTTTATTCTGCATAATTCAAGTGAATGGTTTGTACTGTTGATAATCTTGCTAATCATGTTTTTTCTATGGGCGTTACCCCACGGACAAGGGAAACCAAACCATGTAAAAATCCCACGTGTCATTTAAATTTCTTTGCATTTACGCTTCACTGTTTAAAGTTATGATAGCAAAGTACAAACCTGCTAGAGCATCTATTCAAGATATTACAACTTTTTATATTTCCACTTTAAGTAAAAAGTATTGAGATTGGTTGAATATAAATGTTAAGTAGTAATACAAAAGGTGGTGTAAAACACTTAATGGGTTCCACTTAAGTTGAAGTGAAAAAGTGAGTATTTGTTGTAGGAATTAATAATTAAAGTTTATGGGTCTAAAGTGATACAATGAGTTATCTAAGCTTACCCTAAAAGTTTGGAATCATTTAAAGGTAATTAAGGGTGATTTTGGTGCCTTAGGTAGGTGGGCATGTGTGTGTGTGTGTGGGGGGCGGGGGGGGGGGGGGGGGGGGGGGGGGGTGACATGACCCACAAAACTTAAACCAGATCCAAGATCAAGGATAGGCGACATGTCGCCTGTCTTGGATTTAATATTACATTTTTAGCTTCAAAATGATGTATTTAAAAGTTCTAATCCTATTGGTTAGACTTAATGACAGTGCCTACACTATAAAAAAGAGTCTTTTGGAGTTTAGAAGCCTTGATCACACTATTCAACCCTCTCTCTCTGGCTCTCAAAGATCATAAATTTTCTCTAAGAAATTCATCAAGAAAGTGATTCTCTTGAGAATTTCAAAGGCTTTTTCAATCCCAATTCTTTCTCCTCTTAGAAAAAGCCTAAAGTATCAATGATGGGCTAAGAAATAATGAATTTGGATAGCAATATTACTCGTGTATGAGCCTTATGGAGTTTCTCCCCCAACATTGAATTTACAAGTGGTGTTCTTCTTCTTGTCATAGATAAGATTTCAATTTACGGTTTGCACTTTTTTATTTATGAATTTTTCATATCACTACATTGTAAGTTTCATTCTAAATCTATGTAGACAGGTGGTGTAAGTTCACTTCCCCACAAAAAAAAGTTGTATAATTAATTACTTGGTAATATTAAAAATGTGAATTTCAATTGGCACAACAACAAATATTACTATTACCGGCGGAGGATCCCGCCGGTAATACATGGTGCATCCGCCGGTATTTTCTATTACCGGCGGAAGTCCGCAGGTAAAACCCCACAGGTAATACTCGGTCGGTATTACCACCATTACCGACCGAATGACACCACTCGCCGGTATTATTTTATTACCGGCGGATTAATAGAGGCGGGACTCCGCCGGTGATGTGCAACGCTGTGACCCGTTTGACTCGTTTATTACCGGTGGGTTCCGCCTCTATTAATCCGCCGGTATTAAAATACTAATATTAAAATATAATAATTAATTTTATTTTATTTCTTAATAAATATACATATAATACTTATTTAAAAATAATAATAATATTTAACATAAATTATAATTAATAACACAATTAATATTCATCAAACAAAAATAACATTGTAAGTAATCATAAAATTAACTTAATAAAATACAAATTGTCTCATTTTAATTACATATGAACTAATTATAAAATAAACATAATAAAATTTCAATTTTCTTAATATAATTAAAAAGCATAATCTAATTATTATTGTTTTGATCGGGCCAACTTGATGTAAAATATTCATTAAGATCAATATCTTGATCATTAGTATTAGGGCGCGGCAACGGTGGTGAAGCAAACTGTGGTGCATGTGTAGAGTGATGCTGCGAAGATGATCTAAATTGTCGAGCATGTGGTCACGGCGAGGGAGACTGATGCAAAAAACTCTCAAACTGACCATACCTCTACTGCTGCGACGAACTCACAAATTGACCATACATCTGCTATGGATGCTGCTGCGATGAATCCCCGAAGTCACGACGCCTAGGATGTGACGTCTGAGATCCTGTAGGGACGTTGGGGTAATAAAAAGGAGGGGACTGGGAGGAACGTCCATACGTTTTTGGATAATTCTGTTGAGGTGGATACACATGTTGTTGTTGTTGTGGCATCGACCAAGGAGGTGGACTTTGAGAAGATGTACCACCTTCAGGTTGTGATGGTAAATATCGTTGGAGAAGGCTTTCAAACCGCGACTCAGTTTCTGTACTGGTATGCTGAGGATTACCAGATGGACCTTGTTGAGATTTCAACATCCAGATCTCTTCACACATTGACTTCATCATTTCCGCCATAGTAGCCATGTCTTCCTGAGGTGTATGAGCAGGTTGGGCCTGTGACTGACTTTGACTTGTGGAGCTGGAAGCTGATTTTTTCCCTTTGCCTTTGCTGTAACCTACTCCTCTTTGAAAGTCAGACCTCTCCCCAAGTACTTTACTCATAACCTCGTACTGATCGATCGACGAGGATTCAGCAACAGATCCAGTTTCAGATCCCTCCGTCGGTCCTTGAGACTGGCTTTGAAGTCGTGCCCTCTCAAGCTCTTCCGTCATTTTTTCCTGTTCATAAAAAGTGTTAGAAACATACCAGTAACATAGTTTAATGAAAATAATAACACAAAAGTTTCTCGAGCTGTGTCGTTGACAAAAACTTTTGTCGATTTTCTCAAATGGCTATCTTTCCAAGTATCAATAACATGTTCATCAGGGTTCGCCTATACAAATTTAGAGATAGGAAGTTAGAATGTAAAATTTTGTTAAATTAAATTAATATTTTTACTTACAAATTGGTGACGCTTAGCTGCCATCGATTTTGTGCCTTGCGTCGATGTATACTTCATTTCTTTTCTGTTTTTCTTGTTTTGGTTGGATCACGCGATGAATTTTGGGCTAAAAAACAACTGAACAATATCTTTCCAACTCTCCTTGGAGCAATGGTCAGGTGGGGCAACTAAAACACTCTGCAAATCTTCCGGATTAGAGTAATATTTTTTGAAGTGAGTATGTCTGATGTTTTTTCTCTCAGAATATCTTTTGCGCATCTCTGTGTAGATAGTTTTCATAACTCTCTCGGGTTCTGGATGACCATCAACATTATAAAAATACTACATTAAAAATAACACGTTAGTTTAGTTTGTAAATGATTTTAATAAAAAAATTATACCACAAGACTTGTTCTAAATTTGTACCTTCATCCTTTGTATGACTTGTTCCTTAAATTGTTGAGGTACATCAGCGAAATCCAAGTAATGTCCTGGCAACAACAAAGTGACTTGGAGGCCTATCTCGCGGACAAAAGCTTGGTCCTCCAAGCCAACCACTTTGTCCATCCTAGGATCAAGCTAAAGATCTAGTGGTTTCCCGGCATTTCGCCTTCGAATTTCAAGTGGCTTCGAATTAGCCAGGCCACGACCCTTTCTTCTCGGCACTTCAGCTATCCACATTTTCAAGAATAACCAAAATTTGAAATATTAATATTATATTTAAACATTCGTTGAGCTTGAATTTCAAGCTATGAGCAAAATTTGAAAATTATTATTAACCTGACTCGCAGGAAGAGGGTACTCTACTAGGATCTGGCGGCTCTAGACCTCCACCATCTCCGCCGTGAGAGGTGGCTATATCTGCTGACATTGTACTTAGGAACAAAAATGATTAGTTAGTATCAAATATCACCAATGGAAATGAACATCATGATTACAAGTCTCATATATTATATTTTAAACAATTGTCTTTATTACAAAAATATATAAACTAAGTAGAATAATCACTATCACTTTCATCATTAATTAAATTTACATCAATCGGAGACACATGATTAACATCATCTTCACAAATATCAACTAGCAATTCATCTTCTTCATCGACTTCTTCTTTGCCTAAGTCGTCATTTATGAAATTTTCATCTAATTGATCAGTAGGTGAATTTTATATAGTGCCAATATATGTTGCAGGTTCATGAGATTCCATAACCAACTGACCGAGATCCACGGTCAACACAAAATTTGACGAGTTTATGTCATGTACAACATCAACATCTGCATCAGCTTCATCGTCCTTGATGTCCCAAATTTGACGGTGATTGACATCCTCAACAATTTTCCAGTGTCGGCCTCTAAGTAGATCATCGAGATAGAATACTTGCTTAGCTTGGCTAGCAAGTATATAAGGCTCATCTTTGTACCATTCGCTACTGACGTTTATATTGGTGATATTATTTTCAGTGATTGTTTTCTTCTTGCTTGGATCAGTGTTAAACCATTTACACCTAAACAATGCAACTGAATATGCACCAGTGAAAGATAAGACCTGTACTTCTTGAAGCGTGCCATAATAGTTAAAACCTTCAGTTCCCGCAACAGACACTCCACTATTTTGTGTGGTGCACTTTTGATCTCGGTCATAAGCGATAAATCAAACACCGTTAACTATACAACCTTCGTAGTATGTTGCCAAGTGATCTGACCCAGATGCTAAAGCTAGCAACTCATCACCATTCTCTAAAGATCCTTGTTTGTGCAAGTCATATATCTAAATAAATTAATAAACCTATATTAGAATGATAAAAATATCATTACAATAATAAAGGTTTAAAAATAATCTCAATTTTACCTTCTTATGAAACCACTGGCGAAAATTTTTCTTCTGTAAAAGATTATGATCACCATCTGGGAATTTCAGTTTGATCTCTACTAGGTGTTCGTTGTAAATTTGAATGCTTTGACTACATTAGATAAAATAATTTGGAATAAACATAAATTTCACTTTAAAGGGAATAAACTTACTCTAAGTAATCCTGAATTTCGGGTGAATTGTTAATGATGAACCATTCAACCATTTCACGAGTCGCAAGATCGAGAGGCTTGAGAGTTCCCTTTGTTAGGGGACGACATTGAGATTGAAACACATTAAGGTGTCGTGGAACATACACCTCATCTTTATTGCCATCAAGACGATTAAATTTAGTTTCAACCCCTTTGAAATACATCGAACAAAATGTCATAGCCTCATCAGCGACATAGCCTTCAGCTATTGACCCTTCAGGACGAGCTTTATTTCCCACGTAGTTCTTCTATTTTTTCATGTACCTTTTAAAAGGATGCATCCATCTCATAAATACCGGTCCACCCAAAATTGCTTCTTCAGGAAAATGTAAGACCAAGTAAATCATTATATCAAAAAAAGCCAGAGGAAAGATCAACTCCATCTTGCACAATATCAGAACAAGGTCTTTTTGTGCTTCCTCCATATCTGTAACATTTATAGTCCTCGAACATAGTTACCTGAAAAAACTACATAGTTCAGAAATGGTGGTCGATATATCTTTTGGGAGAAACTTGCGAACACCCACAGACAATAATCGTTGCATTATAACATGACAATCGTGGGATTTCAACCCAATGATATTTGTTTCATTCTCGATTACTTTTTTCTTCAAATTTGAACAAAAGCCATCTGAAAATTTCACTTCTTTAATAAATTGACAAAATTGTTGTCTCTGAGTAGGAGTTAACACGTAAGAAGCATGCGACTTCATCAACTTTCCACTCTCATCTTCATAAATCCACAATGATTCCTTTACTCCCATCTTCTTCAAATCATATCTTGCATTAGTGGTGTCCTTAGACTTATCATTGTCCAAGATTGTGCCGATGAGACTATCACACACATTTTTTTCGATATGCATGACATCAATGTTATGTTTTAAAATGTTTGTACTCCAATAATCAAGCTCGTAGAAGATGCTTTTTTTCCTCCAATTTCTATCTTCCGCAACTCTTCTACGTTTCACACCTCTAAACTACAAGTGTTTTCCAGGAACTTGGGGTGGAAGGTTGTTCACTTGTTCTAATATTTCCTCACAAGTAAATCGTTTCGGAGGACGTCTTCTCTCAATTTGTCCATCGAACTCAGTGTTCCTTCTCATTCGATGTGTACTGGGCAAGAATCTTCTGTGACCAACATACGATGTCTTACCGATCACTCGAATGGAAGATGTGTCTTCATTACATGTAGGACAAGCTTTGTATCCCTGACCACTCCATCCAGACAAACTACTTCGAGCTGGAAAATCATTGACTGTCCATAAAAGGGCTGCGCGCAGCTTAAACATAGTGTTGGTCGTACTATCTCTCGTAACAACTCCGTTAGCCCACAACTCCTTCAACTCATCCACCAATGGTCTTAGAAATACATCTATGTCCTTACCCGGTGATTTTGGACTAGGAATAAGGATGGTCAGCATCAAATTGTTGTCTTTCATACATAACCAAGGTGGAAGATTATAGTTCGCCAACACCACAGGCCACATGTTGTATGCCAGGTTCATGTTGCCAAATGGATTAAATCCATCAGCAGCTAAACCTAAACGAACATTCCTAGGATCACTTGCAAAACCAGGATGATTGACGTCAAAGTTCTTCCACGCCGTCCCATCCACCGGGTGTCGCATCACTCCATCATCTTTCGATTTCCCAGTGTGGTGCCATAGCATGTCCTTCGCTGTAAGCCTTGAGCTGTATAGTCTTTTCAACCGGGGAGTCACTGGAAAGTAACGCATCACCTTATGCGGCACCTTTTTTCCTTTAGTTTTTTCAAAAGTAACCCATCGACTAGTTCCGCAAACTGGACATTCCTCTTTGTTTGCATGCTCTTTGTAAAATAAACAGCAATCATATTGGCACACATGAATCGACTCGTATCCCAACCCTAATTTCTTCAATCTCTTTTTAGCCTCGTAGTACGTTGATGGAATTTTATTTTCCTTCAGAAAGGAAATCTTTAACAACTTCAATAATTCATCGAATATGTTGTTAGGAATCTTCCCTCTAACTTTCAAATGTAATAGCTTAGCTAAGAAGTTAAGGGAAGAAATCCAATCACATCAGGATACAACTCAGCTTCAATCTCCTCAAATAACTCGTCGTAATATTGACTTGCACCACTATTGTCTACTTGCTCAGTTGTCGGTAAGAGGAAGTCCTCCACTATGGGAATCATCTCGTCAACTTCATCATCATCAACTACTTCATCAACAACATCTAGTTCCACTTCCCCATGATAAATCCACCTCTCATAACCTTGATAAAACCCCCTATCGAATACATTTGCTTCGACAACAGGTAAAATTTCAAGCCTATTATTTATGCATCTGACACACGGACACCTAATTCTTCCATCAGAATCCTTATATTCCGAGGCCATCCTCAAAAAAGATTGTAGACCATTCCAATATTCTTGACAAGCACGATTTCTCAATGTTGTCCAAGTCTTGTCAATCGCCATCTAGAGGATTACAAGAGTTTGTGAGTTTTAGTAATGTGAATAGGAATGGATAACAAAAAAATTTGTTATCATTTTTTAAATCTTATGCAATATTATAATATTTTATGTTATTTTATGATGTTTTATTAGATAATGTTATTCAAATTAAAAAAAAAAATCATTTCATTATTTTATTGTTAATACTTTAAACTTATCATTTCTGTGCCGATATTCCTGTAGTTGATGGTTGTAGTAAACAACCATCAATCACAAGCATACCGGGACAGAAAAAATAAATTATTATAAGATATGTAGTAATTTTAATTAATCATTATTAATTGTAAAAACTTTTATTAAATAAATTTTTTAATTTCTATATTAAAATAATTTAATAATAGTTAATATTTTAATATCATATGTTATTTTATGATGTTTTATTAGAAAATGTTATTCAAATTAAAAAAAACAATTCATTCATTATTTTATTGTTAATACTTTAAACTTATCATTTCTGTGCCGATATCCCTATAATCGATGGTTGTAGTCAACAACCATCCATCACAAGCATACCAGGACAGAAAAAATAAATTATTATAAAATATGAAAAAATAAATTATTATAAGATATGTAGTAATTTTTAATTAATCATTATTAATTGTAAAAACTTTTATTAAATAAATTTTTTAATTTCTATATTAAAATAATGTAATAATAGTTAATATTATTAATTATATAACATTACCTATTAAATTAAATAATGAATAATATTAACTATTTAATTAATCATTATTAATTTGTAAGATTTGTATTAAATTAAATTAAATTATTCAATTAGATAATTTTATTTAATAAAAAATTAAATTAAAATATTTAATTAAATAATGTTGAACCAAACTTTTATTATTTAATTAATTAAAAAATTAATTTTTTTTATAAGATATGTAGTAATTTTTAATTAATCATTATTAATTGTAAAAACTTTTATTAAATTAATTTTTTAATTTCTATATTAAAATAATTTAATAATAGTTAATATTATTAATTATATAACATTAACTATTAAATTAAATAATTAAGAATATTAACTATTTAATTAATCATTATTAATTTTTAAGATTTGTATTAAATTAAATTAAATTAGTCAATTAGATAATTTTATTTAATAAAAAATTAAATTAAAATATTTAATTAAATAATGTTGAACCAAACTTTTATTATTTAATTAATTAAAAAATTAAAAAAAAATTATTATAAGATATGTAGTAATTTTAAATTAATCATTATTAATTGTAAAAACTTTTATTAAATAAAATTTCCAATTTCTATATTCAAATAATTTAATATTAGTTAATATTAGATAATAATATTTAATAAATAAATTAAAATAATTTCTTATAATAATTTATTATTTATTTAATTAATCATTATTAATTTTAAAGACTTATTAAATTAAATTATTTAATTAAATAATGTTGAATAAAATTTTTATTATTTAATTAATTAAAAAAAAATAAAAAATTTATAAGATATGTAGTAATTTTTAATTAATCATTATTAATTGTAAAAAAAATTATTACTATAAAATTTTCAATTTCTATATTAAAATAATTTAATATTAGTTAATATTATTAATTAGATAACATTAACTATTAAATTAAATAATTAATAATATTAACTATTTAATTAATCATTATTAATTTTTAAGATTTGTATTAAATTAAATTATTCAATTAGATAATGTAATTTAATAAAAAATAAATTATTATAAGATATGTAGTAATTTTTAATTAATAATTATTAATTGTAAAAACTTTTATTAAATAAAATTTTCAATTTCTATATTCAAATAATTTAATATTAGTTAATATTAGATAATAATATTTGATAATGATCATGGATTTGGTTTATAGATAGTGAGCAAGTGTTTACAAAAATCAATAATAGTTACATTAATATGATATTGATTGGATAGTTTATTATTTAAAGAAAAATTTATATACCACCTTTTTTAAAATTGTGTTGTTAACTTCGAGAATTTTAGTTTTATTTTTTGTTGATATCAATTTTGAGTTATTTCCTACAAAATTTTAAATTATTTGTACATTATTAAAAAAAAGTTTTATTCTACAAGTTAGGCTATCTCAAATGGTTGAGTGTGTGAGAATATTATCAAGCTTATATATGCAGATCTAAAAGACTAAAACATCGGCAAAGCACCCATTAATAATTAACCATTAATATATACATGTCATTATCAAGCTTAGCAAAATAAACAGTGGGCAAAGCACCTAATGCTTTTTTTTTATAAAAATAGCCAGTCAAATACTATAAAATAATTTATTTTATAAAAAACAGTAAACAAACAAACAGACTAAACAAAAAGAGTAAATAGACAAACAGACAAAAAGCTATTTATCCAAACAAACAGAGTAAACAAAGATAAGGAATCATACTTGCCAAAAACCCCAAAGAACCTTCAAACCCCAACACTGTAAACGATCCAAGTCTGAAATAAAAATACATACACACAATCAATTTCAGACATACTTTCCCAAAATTAAGCAAATACATATATATATATATATAGAACATACCGATAAGATAAAACAGCGAAGTTTATGTAAAAATCAACAAGCCACCATAAACAGCGAAGTTGTCACAAGCCACCTGAAACAAAGTATATATATATAAACGACATCGAAGTGAAAAAAAATAAAGACATATATATATATATAAATATGGTGAAAGAGAGAAAGAGAGAACGAATTGGAAAACTGATAATGAAAATGGCAGTCGGGAGGGAGAGAAAACGGGTGAGGGAGACGAATGGGGGGGGGGGGGGGAATGTTAACAGACATTATATAATAGTATTACCGGCGGGTCTCCGCCGGTAATATAACATCACCGGCGGGTCCGCCGGTATTAACTCGCCGGTAATACAACATCACCGGCGGGTCCGCCGGTATTAACCCGCCGGTATCACCATAACCCGCCGGCGGATCCCGCCGCTATATCCATTATCCCGCCGGTATTAAATTTGAAACCGGCCTCCGGGCATTTGTATTAGCGGCGGATAATCCGCCTCTAATAATGCGAAAGTCCGCCGCTAATAAAAAATTTAGTTTTTTATTTTGATTTCCTAATTATTAGCGGCGGACCCAATACTCCGCCGCTAATATACTGCACATTACCGGCGGAGTTAGTCCGCCGGTAATATTTCCGCCTCTAAAAACTATTTTTCTTGTAGTGTGGTATTAGAGCACATTCTAAATTCTTAGTGAAAAGATCTTGTGTATTTTCTTATTTTGTGTTGCTTTTGTTTTGGTATCATATCTTAGTGTGCAAAAGGAGGCTCGATCACGTGATCCCTGTTGCTGAATGAAATCAACTACCCTTACCAAAAGGTAAGAAAGGGAGCTTTTATTAAGTCTTTTCATGAAAGGGCCTAGAGATCTATATTGAATGGTTAAATTCCACTTTTAGAAAAATGATGCAAGTGGTGGTAAGGAAAATGTAAAATCTGAACTTGAATGGTCTACAGACGAAGATAAGTTATCTAGCTATAACAATAATGTGTTGTATGCTATTTTTAATGGAGTTGGCGGGTGTAACATCAAAGTAATTTCATCATGTTAGTAAGTCAAGGAAGTTTGGGATATTCATCCAAGTTCAATTTGAAGGAACTAATGATGTGAAAAGATCTAGACTAGTTATTCTAACTACAAGGATTGAAAACTTGTGTATGTCTGATGAAGAAACTCACAGAATTTTATGAAAGGTTGTTTGATATTGCGAATGAGTATTTTGTGCTAGGTAAGAAACTATTTGATTTTGTATTAACTAGAAGATTTATTCAAGTTCTTCCTGATATATAGGCTTCAAAGTAAGATTACTGATTTGGAATTGGTGGGTTCTCTATGGACATTCAAATTGAATAAAAAAATTGTTAAAAGGCGAAGGTTGGAGAGAAAATAGTTGCCTTGAAAGCAACAAAGAGAAAGGAGGAAAACTTTCAGGGAGATGATGATGAAATGGCCGAGTTGTCAAAAAACTTAAAAATAAAGCCATGAAAAAATTGGTAACGAAAATAGTGCATTCAAGAATGATGATGGCTATGGCCATAACCTATCAGAATGCGCAAACACTATAAAATGAAATAAAAATGACATGGTGGCCACATGGAGTGACAATGATTTGGTAAATCATGATGATGATGTATTTTGTAATATTGCTCTAACAATTGTCATGACAGGTTTGTCTTCAATGGCACAAACTTGTTTGCAAATCGTGTTGCTTTTAATAATGTCTCTCAAGTGAATGTTTTAGATGATGAAGCAAATAATGACTTCGATTAATTTGACTTAGATGAAGAGTCACTAAAAGAAATCTATAAGATGTATAGGCAATGGATGAAAGTTTGTGCTGACAATCATTTACTTGTCAGTAATAATAACATGTTTAAAAAGAAAAATGAGGATCTAGAACAACATGTAATGGTATTTGAAAAAGAAATTGAAAGTAAAAACATGGAAATAAAATGATTGTTTGCCGAATTTGATCATAAAAATAAAGAGGTAAGAATGCCTAACTCAAAAGTCACAAATCTGGATGTTATCTTGAATATAGGTAAAAAGAGTGACTATATTACTGGTATTGGTTTTAACAGTGTAAAAGCTGTTGAAAAAATGACCTTTCTAAGTTCTGGATTGCTGTCAGATGCTCCCACATCTACAAAATGTGCTTCAACATCTGATCTATATGTTGCATCAACTTGACAATCTACAAAAATATCTCATAAGAGAAAGTAGGGTGCTTCGTCAAGAAGAAATTGTTTTATCCTTATTTGTCATTTTGGTGTTGTCAAAGGTCATATTCAACCTAGATGTTTTACTATGATGAACATGTTTAAAGGTAATTATTTCAAGAATTTGAATACGAAACCTGTCTCTCATCAAAAGGTATCTCACCTTGAAATGGCTTGGGTGAAGAAGAATGAAATAAATTGTATTGCTTCCTTTACTTGCTTTAGATCATGTAGTGCTAACCATTAGTATTCTGATAATGGTTGTTCTAGGTATATGACTGGTGACAATAAAATTTTATGTGATTTCAAATCCATTAAAAAGGGTGAGGTTACTTTTTGGTGCTAGTGTTTCTAATAAATTTCTTTGCAAAGGTAACGTAAATCTCATTAGTGGGAGTAAAATATGTGATAATGACTTGTACGTGAAATTTTCTCTTGATGATTGTAGTGTTATTGATTCCACTGGGAACTATCTTTTGAAAGGTGTTTAAATCATTTGATAACTATTACACCTTAATTTATACACAATCATGTAATTGTGTTGTTCATAATGCTGCTAATTTATGGTATGAAAATGAGTATAAAAAATTGAGAAAAATTTCTAGTGCAGGTTTTGTTCGTGGTAAGTATAAGTCTTACACACTCGGAAAATATTTAATAAAAGGCAAAAGATGTGTATGTTTCTATGTTGATGATGTTTTTCAACACACTAGGGAAGTTGTAGAAAATATGATCTTAATCTTGGAGTACGCTGAATCTTCAAAACAAATTGCAGACATTTTCACAAAAGCCTTAGACATTGTCATTTTTTATTCCTTCATGAAAGTCTTTGGGGTTTGCTCTAATTAATCTTTGTTTTTGTTTGTATGCATATCATCATAACTTCTGAAACATGTTGACGATTTTCAAATGGATATTGAATATCATGCGTAATTTTTTTATCAAATTGTTTCTTACAAGTATCTTAGTATGTTTTTGTGATGGGATCTACCTAATTTGTTGATATATTCTCTTAATTAATTTCTTGATAAAAAAACATGATTGACTAATGTATATTTTACTTGGTTAATCTCAAGCTCCAATATATGAAAAAGAGCTATCAACCTTGACGTGGAAAAGTCGTCCTTGTGTAAGTTGATACTAGGTAACTAAAATTATGTAGACGATATCCTGCTAGGTGAAGGGGGCTACAAGTGTGAAATCTTCAAAGTTGAAAAGGAAGTTAATTTTGTTCATTTTGTTGAAAGAAAAAAGGCTTAAAACACTGGCCAACAAGAGTAGTGTCTTTATGATTCACTTTTACACATGAGAATAGTTAAGTGTAAAACGTTGCTCAAACAAATGTAAGGGCACCCAAATATCTTAGTTTATCATCAAATTAATTGGGGATTTTTTTTAAAAATAAAGGCTTGTCACGTTACAATCTCATACTAATTTATGTGTAATATTTCATTTGATGATACTAATATTCTTTCTCTCATTGGACATGTCAATAAGATAGAAAGAATTCAAATAAAAGAGTAGAAAAAGATTGAAAATGCTCAGCTAATTGAGGGTGTAGCCAGAGAATTTCATTTATACAGATGAAATACAAAGATGAGCTCAATAGGAAATTAACACGTGTCTAAGGTAATACAAATCATTAATTACAAGGAAATTACAAGAGAATGATGGAGAGGGTACGCAGACCACCCCACAATTCTGGGCCATATTGGGATAGAGTAGTGTTGTTGGGAATTGGCCTACTACAACTATATGAGACCATTGTACAAAAGAATTAAGCGAAATTTGATCCTTAATCATATTTCTTAACACCACCTCTCAAACGTAGCAGGGTGTTCACGACACCAGGTTTGTCAATCAAGAAATTAAACCTTGTATGAGTTAGACTCTTGGTGAGGCAATCAACGATTTGTTCATGAGAAGGGACTGTTGGGGTTTTATGCCCTAATTAAAAATCAATTTCTTTGTAATCTCATTTTATTATCAATAAAAGAGTAGAAATCATTTTTTGACTTGGTCAATCACTTTGCTCACATGTTTTATTTTCCTAATTATTTGTATAATATAAACTTCTATTAAATCCCGAGCATAGAGCTAATCGTATTTATAGTGACGTAATCATAGTGGAGGATAAATATGATTATATGTTCAACTATAAGTTAGTCCTAAGATTAGTCATTGCACAGGATTTACATTGACTTTCCAATCTACGATATGATCTACTTACACATTGTAGTGTTATGTTCTTTCCTGAAAATTAGCGAAGTAGATAAGATCAGATGTATTTGTTACATCGAAGTGGACCGATATTGACAGTAGATAGGATAAGTAAACATACCATTATTATCTATTCTAGTCATATGATATTGTTGACTATAGGGCAATTCAATCTCAATTTTGAGTGGTTAGTATTCTAACTAATTGTATTATTTGAATTCTTTGACTTGTTCGTTACCAACTTACCATACGGACTAGCCCATACTTACATCATGGTAACTCGGTAGTATAATTGAGTGGGAGTGTTAATCATAGATATGAACATCTATAGCTTCTAATGAAGAAGTAAAACGATGGTTTCCCTTTAGTTTGGTTCAGGGTGCTAAATGATAGAGATCTCATTTCAGTAATTAATATTAGTTTACTAAAATATCATTTACAAGGAACTGTGTGTTTACAATGAGGGGTAAAATGGTATTTTAGTCCCATCTCACTGTAGACCGTCTATAGTGGATTGGGTGACAATTATGGTTGTAACAATGGATAATTAATAACGTATCTATATTGCTTATAGAGCATTCTATGAATTCAAGAGTGCAATTCTTAATCTTTAGTGGAGTCACGAGGAATTAATAAGTTAGTAAATTTATTTGTTGAATTTATGATAACTTATTGGAGCTTGATTTCATAGGCCCATGATCCCCAATGTACCTTGGATAAAATCATCTAGATAGTCTCAATTAATTGATTTATCAAAGTTGTCCAGGTCAATTTCAGATAGTTTCACAGAGTTATACAATTTAGAAAAGAATATAGATTTTAGGGAAGATTTATTAATTAAGAAAAATTGGTATCTAAATTAATAAATAAGTTTAAATCAAGGTTCGAATTATAAATAATTAATTTGATTAAGGATTTAAATAATTATTTAATTAATTAATCAATACTAAATAATACAGGCCTTGATTTTAAGTCCAACAGACATATAATTAAATGGGAAATTTCACGGGTCGAAAGATGATGATAATTTTGACCTAATGGTTGATATTAACTATTATTTTATTAATTTTTTAATTAAAATTAATGACCTAATTGAGCTTATAAAAGAATGTTAAGTTAGAAATAGATGATTAGACGATCTGATAGATATCTGAAGATCTGGCTCTGATGGTTTAGGGTTTTAGAATCTCTCTACCACCTAAGTCATTTTCTAAGCCTCCATATTCTTTTCTATTCTTCTTCTCTTTGTATCTGTCTCATGTGTTGAGAATTGCTCACTCAACTTTAGGTGATTCTCAGGATACTTTGGAAGTTAGTGAAGATAATTGAAGATTGGTTTAGTTTCTTGGATATACCCTGCGACAGAAAGGATACAAGAGTGAGACAAACTGAAGGAAGAACTAATACATTATGCTATGTATAATGTAAGTGTTCTTATCATTATCTTTGTTTATATTCAATTGTAGAAACATGTTCTAGGTTGTCTTATATTAATGTGTTTAATATATGATATACATGAAAATAATTAAGGTCCTGTATAAGTTTTCCCAATAGGGACATACCTGACTTCCAATTTCATTTGCAAGACTTTATCTTTAGCAAAATGGACATCTAATTCGCTATGTTTTGTTCTAGTGTGATACACTAGATTTGAAGCAATAACACTAACGACAATATTATCACACCATGTAATAGGTGGATTCGAAATATAGAAATTGAGTTCATTTAGTAGAGATTGAATCCAAGATACCCAACTGAGACATTGCCAATGCTCGGTACTCAGATTTGGTGCTAGAGAGTGATACCACAACCAACTTTTTTGAAGACCAAGGTATTCCCAACATATACACAATAACCTGCCATCGACTGCCTATCATCCGGGAAACAAGCCCAATCTACATCAGAATATCTCATAATAGCTAACTGCTCACTGCCTTTGATGTGTAAGCCATGATGAATTATGCCCTTTAAGTTTCTCAATATGCGTTTTACGGCACTCTAGTGAATTGTGGTATGAGCCTTGAGAAGTTGGCTTAATTTGTTCATGACAAAGCTTAGATAAAGTCTGGTAAGGGTCAAGTAATGTAGCCCTCCGATTATACTGCGATAGATGGTTAGATTGAAAAGTGCTTCACCATCTTTAACAGACAAGGTTTGTCCCGTGATTGGAGTAGGACAAAGCTTAACATTCAGCATATTGCTTCTTTTCAAAAGTTCTTCAACATATTTGGTATGAGTCAAATAGATCCCATTTTTGTCTCGATACACTTTCATTCCGAGAAAATAGTGTAAGAAACATATGTTCTTCAAAGCAAAAATCCTATTCAATTCTGCTGTAAATTGTTGTAGTCTCTTTGAATGATTGCCTTTCACTATGATATCATCAACATAGATCAAGATGATAAGATAATGCCTCTCTCTTGATAGAAGAACAATGAGGAATCTGCTATTCAATTTGTAAATTTCCAGCTAAAAAGTGTATTCTTTAGTCTGTCAAACCATTCGTGTGGTGCTTGTTACAATCCATATAATGACTTGTTCAGCCTACAAACAAAATAATACTTTCTTTTGTCTTCAAATCCCTGTGGTTGACTTATGTATACTGTTATATTATTTTATAATATAATGTAATATTATATTATATTATAATATAATGTTTAAGATTAAATAAGTGTGACAAAGAGTGTCACTTATTGTAACATATAATATAGAGTTGCAATATTTAGATATATGAGATATATCCAAATAATGTAACATATTTGGTGTTACAAATTTGTAACTTCCAAATATTACCCTTTATTGTGTAAATTTGGTGTTACACAATATTGAAATGAATTTCATAAAGCCATATGTGAAATGACTGTTAGAGATATGATTTTAACCCCAATAATGTGTTTTGGGAGTTACAAAATCATTTGGGAGGGTTTGGAACCGTTTGGAAAAACAACACATTTTTAAGTGCTGAAAATGTTCAGTGGCCGCGACCACTGAATGTTGGTGGCCGCGGCCTGTGGGACAGAGAGTAGTGGTCGCGGCGACAGGCCAAAACTAATAATTTTTTCGATTTTTTCAATATTTGTTGAACGACTCAAAAAACCCAAATAACTCCCAAATCTCATTTTTAATTTCATATTAATCCAATTAAACATTGGTAACAACCATGGGGGTTGGTGGAATTTGAAATTCAAAGGGTGTCTCCAAACTCTATAAATAGGAGCCTATAGCTCACTTGAAAGACACAACATTTCCTATCCATTAGAGCACTTGGCTAGAAACACCATGAGGCCTGATAATTCAAGAAAGCATTTCCAATATCTGAGAGAGATCCCTTAGTGCTTGAGTTAGGGGGAAATAAGCTTTTGGACAAAGGTTTTAAGCCTTGTTCAAGTTGGTGATCCCCAACCCTCTTCACTTAGGTTGTGTAAGTGAGAGTTTACTTATGTTTCTGTTCTTACATTTTATTCTATTACTTTCTTCTTATTCTCTTGTTCTATTTACTTGTAACTTTTGTTTAGAGTTGTAATCTTCCTTTCTTTTGTTTCAAACACCTTTATTTTACTTGTAATCTTTTGCTTAAAGTTGTATTCTCACTATTCTCTTCTTCTTCATCATCTTCTTCCATTTCTTTGTTTATTTGTAATTTTCAGTTATAGAGTTGTAAATTTATTTAATCAATCAATATTTATTTGTAATATTATTGCATAGAGTTGTATTATCTTACCATTTCCATTGAGGCAATCTATTTTTTCCTAACATTCAAAATCTTATCCCTTTGTTTGTTTCAATGGAAGGTGAGACCATCAAGATAATGAATCAAGACCTAGAGAGGTTGGATAGGTTTGACGGATCCAATTTCACTAGGTGGCAAGACAAGGTGAGATTCCTTTTGACCACTCTCAAAATCGCCTACATTCTAAAATCTACTCTAGAAGCTCTCCCAACGCCATCCGACAAGAACACTCCAGAGGAGGAGGAAAAAAGAAGGAAGAGGGAGGAGGAAAATCTCCTTTGTAGGGGTCATATCCTCAACACACTTTTCGATAGGCTCTATGACCTCTACACCGAGACCAAATCGGCCAAGGAGATATGGGATGCAATTGAGAAAAAGTTCAAGGTGGAAGAGGAAGGTACCAAAAAGTTTTTGATATCTCAATACTTTGATTTCAAATTTTTTGGTGATAAACCTATTCTTCCTCAAATACATGAATTGCAAATAATTGTTAACAAACTGAAAGTTTTAAAGATTGAGCTTCCCGAGGCCTTTCAAATTGGTGCTATAGTAGCTAAATTACCACCAACTTGGAAGAGCTATAGGAAAAGAATCCTTCATAAAAATGAGGACTATTCTTTGGAGGAAATCCAAAAGCATATTCGAATCGAAGAGGAATCAATATGTAGAGATAAACTTGTTGATGGGTCTAATGGAGAGACTTCCAAAGAAAATGCTGTGTCACATCCAAAACATCCCAAAAACAAAAGGAAAAAAGGTAACGACAAACCTTTGCGTCCAAAAACCAACCCAAAGAAGTTTAAGGGCGAGAAAGGTCCTTGCTTTGTGTGTGGGAAAAAGGGTCACTATTCTAGAGAGTGTAGGCATAGAAAAGACCAACAAAGACCTAAGGTTAACGCAACTCAAGAGGAAAACATAGTTGCCACCCTTAGTGAGGTGAATGCGGGCCAAGGCAAGGTGAAAGGGTGGTGGTATGATACATGTGTCGTCGTCCATGTCACCTATGACAAATCATTATTCAAGACCTTTGAAGAGTCAAAGGGCAACCATGAGATTCAAGTGGGAAAAGAGGGAAAATCCAAGGTACTTGGCAAAGGTACCATTGAAGTGTTTTTCACCTCCGGCAAGAAAGTTACATTAGTGAATGTACTTTATGTTCCCGAAATGAGTAGAAACTTGGTAAGTGGTGATTTGCTTGGCAAGCCCGGCATTAAAACCGTTTTTGAGTCCGGTAAACTTATACTTACCAAATCAAATGTATTTTTGGGAAAATGGTACTCTTGTGAGGGTATGGTTAAATTGTGCACCAATGATGTAACTTTCAATGTTATCAATAAAAATGCTAATTCCGCCTATATTGTTGAGTATGATTCCTTATTTTTGTGGCATCTTAGGCTATCGCATATAGGTTTTTCAACCATGAAAAGAGTAGTTAAATGTGGTATGATTGCATGCAATATTAAAAACTTTGGTAAATGTGAAACATGTGTTAAGGAAAAGATGATAAAGAAACCATTTCCTAGTGTAGAAAGATCATCTAATTTACTAGATTTAATCCATAGTGATCTTTGTGAATTAAATGGTGTTTTAACTAGAGGTGGTAAAAGGTATTTTCTTACTTTTATAGATGATTTTAGTAGATATACCTATGTGTTTATTTTAAAGCATAAAGATGAAACTTTTGATGGTTTTAAATTGTATAAATTAGAAGTTGAAAATCAACTAAATAAAAAGCCTAAGGTGCTAAGAAGTGATAGAGGAGGAGAGTACTTCTCAAATGAATTCAATACATTTTGTGAAGAAAATGGTATAATTCATGAGTGCACTGCACCTTATACACCACAATACAATGGTGTTGCCGAAAGGAAAAATATGACTTATCTAGAGATGATAAATTATATGTTGGTGTTTTCTAAGTTGAACTTCAACTTATGGGGTGAAGCACTTTTAACCACTTGTCACATTCTTAATCGAATACTGATGAAGAAAAATGAGATATCTCCATATGAGTTATGGAAATGAAGAAAAGCCAACATTGGGTACTTCAAAGTGTGGGGGTGTCTTGCATATTGCAAGAAAAACGAACCTAATAGAACAAATTTAGGTTCAAGAGCCATAAAGTGTGCTTTTGTTGGTTATGCCAACAATAGTGAAGCTTATAGGAATTTTTTGATTGGTTATGCCAACAATAGTGAAGTCTAATATTGTGATTGAATCTAGAGAAGTTGAATTTTTTGAGAATATGTTATGTGACAACAATTCTCAAGCTTCAACATCTCTAAAGGAGAATTTTTGTTACATGAGAACAGTTCTCAAGCTTCTACATCCAAAATTGATTCTCAAGAGGAGAACTCTCAAAAAGATGTAAAGCAACCCTTTGAACCTAGAAGAAGTCAAAGGCTTAAAAATCATAAAACTCTAGTAGTGGATGAGATAGATTCTCAACGAATTTCATTCTACATGGTAGAAGGAAATAGAGAGGAAGTTATTAGGAAAATTCCTATTGTACTTCTCGTTGAGGATGATCCTAAGACTTATAGAGAAGCTATGCAATCGAGAGATAGTGCATTTTTAAAAGAAGCCATCAATGATGAGACAGATTCCATTCTTTCCAATAACACTTGGGAATTGGTAGAGCTCCCACCGGGCTCTAATCCAATTGGGTGTAAGTGGGTATTTAGGAGAAAATACCACACTGACGGCACTATCCAAACGCTTAAAGCTAGATTAGTAGCTAAAGGGTTTAGGCAAAAAGAGGGTATCGATTATTTCGATACCTATGCGTCTGTTGCAAGAACAACTTCTATAAGAATTTTGTTTGCTTTAGCTTCTATACACAACTTGTATGTTCATCAAATGGATGTCAAAACGACATTTCTTAATGGTGACCTCAATGAGGAGGTCTATATGGAACAACCCGAAGGGTTTGTCCTACCAAAATATGAACATAAAGTATGAAGACTTGTAAAATCCTTATATGGATTGAAACAAGCTCCGAAGCAATGGCATGAGAAATTTGATCAAGCCATCATGTCAAATGGGTTTAGACATAACAATGGAGAAAATTGTTTGTATTCCAAAACTTTTAAGGGTATGTGATCATTGTTTGCTTATATTTTGATGACATGCTTATTCTAAGTAATAGCATGAAAGGGATAGAAGAAACGAAGAGGTTTCTATCATCCACCTTCAAGATGAAAGATCTTGGAGAAGTTGATACCACACTTGGTATCAAAGTAAAGAAACATAGTGGGGGTTTTGCGTTAGGGCAAGCCCACTATGTTGAGAAAGTATTGAACAAATTTAACCATCTCAAGGTTAAAGATGCCAATACTCCATTCGATATAGTGTAAAACTAGAGAAGAATGAAGGAAGAGCGGTGGCTCAATAGGAGTACGCTAGTGCTATAGGGAGTCTAATGTACGCTGCCTAATGTACTAGACTTGATATAGCATTTACGGTAAGTAAACTTAATAGGTTTACAAGTAATCCAGGTGTGGATCACTAGATGGAAATTGGAAGAGTCCTAGGTTATCTCCAGAAAACCAAAGGACTAAGCTTTTACTACTCCAAATTTTCTTCAATTTTAGAAGGATATACAGATGCAAGTTGGATATCCAATCTTGGGGACAACTTGTCCACAACTGGTTGGGTATTTACACTTGGTTGAGGTGCAATTTCATGAGGTTCCAAGAAACAAACCTGTATATCTCATTCCACTATGGAAGCAGAGTTTATAGCTCTAGCTGCTACCGGTAAAGAGGTCGAATGGTTAAGGGATATGTTGATAGAGATTCCCCTAATTAAAGAGAATGTATCTAACTATATCGATACATTGTGATAACCAAGCGACATTGGCTAGAGCATACAGCAGAGTGTATAATGGGAAGTCTAGAAATATTAGTCTAAGACATGGATATGTAAGAGAATTGATTCAAAGAGGAGTCATCTCAATATCCTATGTGAGAACAAGTGAAAATCTGGCGAATCCTTTCACTAAGCGACTAACGAGGGATTTAGTGGCTGCATCATCTCGAGGGATTGGACTTAAACTCCCTAAAGAGGTTCACGATGGATGGTAACCTATCGTAACACTAGTTATTCAACTAGTGTTAGGTTCAATAGGTAACAACAAGTCAATCAAGTGAATATTAGTTGTACTCAAAACAAGTCCCATCTGAGATATTGAGTACTTGTGTGTTACCAAGTTGAGGGTTAAAACCGAAAGCTTTTTTAATAGAATTCAGTCTTGTGAAGACAGGTATTTTTGGTAACAAAATACTGTAAGAATTCTACCTATATGGACCTAGGGGTGGTGCCGCCTCTCATGAGAATTGAGAGTATTCTCAAGAACGTCCATGAATGGAAATTGCACATGGCCATTAACGGTGCAAAGCGAGACATAGAGGTCTGAAGTGAACATCGCAAAGGTGTGTGTGTTATCACCGATTTGTTATCATGAAAATATTGCTCAATGCCTAGTGCAACCAAATTTTCAACAAATTTTGTGATAATTACACTATAGTAAAGTTCAAGTTGAAAAACACTTTGCTTTATGCACTAATGCAATGACTCCTATAAGAGAGAGTTCTTATTTAATCAAGTGGGGGATATGTTATATTTTAAAATATAATGATTGATTAAATAAGTGTTACAATAGATAACTATTTAATCTAGTTGGGGAATGTTATATTATTTTATAATATAATGTTTTAGATTAAATAATTGTGACAAAGAGTATCACATATTGTAACTTATAATAGAGAGTTACAATATTTAGATATATGAGATATACCCAAATAATGTAACATATTTGGTGTTACAAATTTGTAACTTCCAAATATTACCCTTTATTGTGTAAATTTGGTGTTACACAATATTGAGATTAATTTCATAAAGCCATATGTGAAATGGATGTTAGAGATATGATTTTAACCTCAATAATGTGTTTTGGGGGTTACAAAATCATTTGGGAGGGTTTGGAACCGTTTGGAAAAATAACATATTTTTAAGTGCTGAAAATGGTAAGTGGCCACGACCATTGAATGTTGGTGGCCGCGGCCTATGGGACAGAGAGTAGTGGCCGCAGCCACTAATATCTCTGGCTGCGACCACAGGCCAAAACTAACCATTTTTTCAGTTTTTTCAATCTTTGTTGAACGGCTCAAAAAACCCAAATAACTCCCAAATCTCATTTTTAATTCCATATTAATCCAATTAAACATTGGTAACAACCATGGGAGTTGGTGGAATTTAAAATTCAAAGGGTGTCTCTAAACTCTATAAATAGGAGCCTATAGCTCACTTGAAAGACACAACATTTTCTATCCATTAGAGCACTTGGCTAGAAACACCTTGAGGCTTGATAATTCCAGAAAGCATTTCCAATATCTTAGAGACATCCCTTAGTGCTTGAGTTAGGGGGAAATAAGCTTTTGGACAAAGGTTTTAACTACAAGAAAAAATGCTTTTAATAACACCAAAAATGTGTTATCAAAACATACCATAACACTTTTTGATGTGTTAAGACCGACTATGTTATCGTAGGTCAGGGTACTTTACATAACACTTTATCATTGTTATACTGATGTGTTATTATACTGTCAATGATAACACACTTTCTGTATTATTTTAATAAATAGATAAGTGTTTAATTATATTATTTATAGTCGATTATATAACACATTTCAATACTTATAAATTTGTGTTATATTACACTTTAGTATAACACATTTTTTGTGTTATGCTACACTTTAGTATAACACATTATTTGTGTTATATAATGAAGTTTCCATAACAAAATTCTTTACATAAAAAGTGTTATTGTAATAGATATTATAACACAATTTTCTTATTATTTTAATATTTAAATAAATTTAAATTCTCATTATATATTCATTTATATAAAACTAATTTATTCTATTATATTTTAATTTTTTTTTATATAATTAAAATTAGCTTTCTAATATATACTAGCATCATCAAATGAACTTAATTTTCAAATAACAAAAAGTAAAAACATTCAACATTGTATTAACAATCCACAAATTAGTTTAAAACATTCAACACTGTCATCTACAACAAAATGTTCTTTAAGTATTCAAGTAGTCTTAAATATTCAACATATTGAAAAGTTACTACTTTCAGCACAAAATATTCTACAGCTGCCCAACACAAAGCCTTCAAAATTAAGTATCATTTTCTATTTCGCTTGTCACATCTGCAAAATAAACAAAGAAATATTTTATTGTTATTATCTAACATCACAAATTACTTCAAGAAAAATTCTATGGAAATTATTTTCAAAAGAGGACACCACATACAAAATAATGAATTCACAATATTTTGATCCTAAATTATTATAAATTCAATCTTTATCAACATAGCTCAAGAAAAATTAAAATTTAAGCATGTCATGATGTTGAAAACATCTTCTCCAATATAAAATATCATCCAACAATGCCTACATGAATGCAAGCATCATCTTAAGTCCAACCATTCAGCAAGGAAAGTAGATATAGCATGGTGTTGTGTCTATCAAGAAATCAAAATGATCTATTTTTATTGCCTAAACCGATTAAAGTTCCAACTGCAGCTTTTAAAGCAAAAATAAACAAGAACTCAACTTCCGATGACACACATTATATGCAAGTACCAAAAGATTTTGGAGGAAAATAGGATATCAAACCTTATGATCTGTCATTGTGAAAAAATAAATAATAAGGAACTAATTGCTACTATTTATAGAACTTAAGGGCTCGATAGCTTTTTTTTAAGGGCTGAATTGTGAAACATTAAGAAATTCATTATGCATTTAGAGTGATTAAGCAAACTTTGCCAAAACGAAACAAAAACAGATGCAGTGTCATCTGTTCTTGGCTGCTTTTACAACAGTACTAAAACATTGTGCACCACACACACAAATAATCATAGCAGAGAATAGTGATTATTAATAGGGTCCTACAGAATATATTTCAGTTAACAGTTAAAAGAGCAAAGAAAATGACGTCGTGGTGGATATGAAAACTAAGAATAATAAGAAGAAAAATATATTCTTCAATGCTTGAAGCTTTGAACTATGAACTTATAATGTCTCTTGTGTGGTGTTTCTTGAATCTGTGAGCTAAAATGAGAATTCATAACCAAACAAAATCTGAAATGCCTTATCAAAATGTTTGACAAACACAAATCTTTAGTTAAGAAGAGGAAGGAAATTAGTATGTAAAACTATTACCTTTTTCATCAGTCTCTTTTTTCCATGTATATACCAAAGTGAGCAATGAGCAGCTTCCATTTCCTTTATCTAACCATCTGTTTCTAGTGTAAGTAACTGGAAAGAAGATAGAGACCATAAATCCAAACGACATAATCAACACTGATATTTTATGCATAAGAAATGCCCTGTGAAAAATAATAAAACAAAAGAAAACAGGAAACATGTATAGACTCACAATTACAATAACAATACCTTTTTGTCCCTTTCATTGGCATGTGCCCATCCAGAATATTTTAAAGTACTATGATTGATGGATGTTGATTTTTCAACAAATTTCTCCTCTGGTAGAGGCTCCCACCTACTTTTTGTTCGTCTACTTGGACTTCTCTGTAACTTATTTTCCAAAGAAACAAGAGTCAAAGTCTGTACAATGCTGCAATATAAAATATATCTCATGGATCAGTTGAAAATACACTGGAATCTGAGACTGAGTAAATAATAACTCTACATTAACCCCACATTAACAACCCAAAATCTAACCAATAGGTTGGCTTATGTTGCCATCAATATAGAACAGAACTACACATAGAATGGATATCTATCTATTAAGGGGAAATAAAAACACAAATGCCTTTAAGGTTATACACATGTAAGACTAGATTAGATTGAGATCAATGTCCTACCACATAACAAATTCCTTTCAACTTTACCAATAAACATCACTTAACTTGTTATGTTGACAGGAGTAGTTTTAATTACATAGGAATATATGATACAAGAAATGTTTGAATGTATAAATCCACCCCAAAACAACAGGTCAAGCACATATATTATAACGAAAATTTATCACGACTTGTGTAGAATCCCAAAATGTCCCATATATAAATAGGGAGGAAGAGAGTAGTGAAAGTAGATATATAAATAGAGAGAGAGAGAGAGATACCCATGCTTTACACCCTTGCTGAGAGAAACATGTATTTTGGTGATTCAAACTTATAGACAAAATAATGATGGCCACATACTAGTAGTATATACAATAGAAGAAGCCAATACAACATGCCAACTCATATATACATATATTGCAAGGGAACAATACTTGGAAAAAAAAAAGTATTGGAGTATACTGTGGAATCAGTAATAGAAGAAATTGAAGAAACAACATGAAAGAAGAACTTCGAAAGATAATCAGAAAATCAACAAAAAAATGCAATACTATATGTATATGTCATCCACCAATCAATAGAAATTGAAAATAAAATCACAAAGATCAATCCCAGCTTACTTTTGAGAAAAATTGACCCACTTTGGATAATTCAAATCACCTTTCTTCATTTCAATATCACTTTCTCCTGAGTTCTTTGGTCCCTCAGCTTTGCACTTCAGGCAGTGGATATTTCTAGCAAAATTGGTAAAATTGCATCTGTAGCACATCAAAAGGGAATCAACCATGAGTTTAGGCAAAAACAAAAGTGAAAAAGGGACCTTAAGAAATAGAAAAATTGAAGAAACTATAATTATGGCACATCAAAAGGGCATCCATTCCAAGATTGAATTAAATATATACAAAAACTATAAATAGGATCATACTGTGTGAATTGTAAAACAGGGGTAAAAAAAAAGGTTGAAAGAATGTATAAAAGGGGTAGTTTAACTCGGCAGTATCCGTGCTATAAACAGCCATGACTTCAACAAACACTTTCTTATATTTAACTTTCAGCATTCAGCATAATTTTCCATTATAAGGACATGCCTTATCATATTTATATAGTGGACATTTCCATTATAAGTTATAAATGCATATAATATATGAACAATAAATCATCAAAGACAATGCTGCCCTAACCCCTAATTTGGGACAAAAAAACAAAATTGGAAATAAAACTTAAGAAAAGAAAAAAAAAGACATGGCCAAAAAGAAAGAGATCTTTGGGGCATAGAAGACAAAAAAGAGTTAGTTCATAGTTATCAATAGATTATTTAATATATTGTTATGAAAGTGGTGAGAAGAAGAAAGTGGAGAGGATACACAATGGAAAGAAGCGACAAGAAAGAAAGGTAGGTGTGGGCAGAAGAGTAGATAGAAAATTGTACGATTGAGCACTTTTAGGGAAAATTTGCAGTAATGAAAATAAAACTTACTTTAAAACTTGAATGAAAGTGTAATATCCTTCAACTTAATTATACTTAATCTAATATTCTCTACTTAATTTAGATGCTATAGAAAAAACAGGGGCAGTATTTATAAATAGAAGAAAATATGCAGTTGGACATTAGAATGCTTTGTTTGCTCCATTGTTTCTAAAAAATAAATCCAAGAAAAGGTGCTCACACTTGTTGAGTCATTTTCACAAACTTGATACCTTATTGCTAACATAGATTAGTCTATGCACATTGAGCAAAAAATAGTAGACTAAATATCATGTGAATATATATCTTCATCTTCAAAGAGTTTTACTAAAGAATGTTTAAAATATAAATTTATCTTGAATACTTTCTACTCAAGCATTCTGTAACCAAGAAAAGTTTCTTGATTTGTATTATTGCTTCATTAAAATTCCAATAACTAACATATATTGTATAGGATATGTCTAACAAAACAGGAAAAATGACATCTCTATATATCATTAGTAAAAAATAATGCATATAAACACATAAAATTCAAGCATGGTGATTGTAAACTACCATAAACAAAACCAATAAATACCCTGAACTATTAAAAAAGAAAGTAATCACTATAGATTACTTGGACAAAATAAAGATGAAACAATTAAAGAAAGTAATCATTATAGATTACTTGGACAAAGAAAGATGAAACAATTAGAGATAGTAATCACGCCTGAAGTGCATTATTCTTAATACTGGGTATAAGAGAGTCAACTAATCCAAAACTAATCAAAGAATAGACTTAAGTATTATTGGCCCATATAGCAAGAATAAATCCTATAACAAGTTCAACATGTGTTTTTTGTTGCATTTCACCAAAGAGAAAAATTCGGTTAAATCATCCATACGACATTAAGTCATCTAAGCATAATAAGAACCATGAAATCATTATCACATATCAGTCAGGTTATCAATTCATCACAAAAAATTAACTTTAAATGAGTAGAGGGTGAAACTAGACATGCCCAAGCCTTTATAATTAGTACTCCACATGCATATCATAATAGCTTAAACCAAACCACAAAAGGCAACATCAAACAAGAAGTTGTTTTCAAATCACAACATGCATAAGAGCACTCTCCCATTCCCTTAGTGCATCATGGTATTCTCCATTCTTTTAAAACATAAATTCATTATGCATAAAGAAATACAATATATATATTAATATATATGTATATGTATAAATATATATTAAAAACTAATAGAGACACCTTGTTCACAAGAATATCCTTTTACTTATCAAGGAAGACCTCTGTCTCTTCAACAGCTCTCAAAACCTCAAAAAACACCTTATGCTCTTGTGAGTTGGGTGCTACATAGAAAACATGACCAATCTAATTATCTAAACTTTTCTGTCAAAGTACGCAAAATAATAACTAAAGCAAAGACCAGCCTAAAGGAGTTTTTAAATCAGATTGTACTGTCTTGTTTTTAAAGGAAAATATTCAAGTCAAATCAAAATAACTTAGCCAAGTAATTCTTGTAAATTGAAAAACAGAGTAATTCTTGTAAACATAAAAGAAAAGTTGAGCAAAAACATAAATTTTGAGGCATCCAAAATCAGGAACAATCTTAAATGATGAAAACTTGGTTCGATCAATTCAAATGCAAACCTAGTTTAGTTTTTTTAATGCAAATACATAAAAAAAGGACCCGAAAAAAGAAGTTTCAAAAACAGAGAAATCTAATTCATTTGAATTCTTACATGAAGACATATTTCACAGGTTGTATTCCCTTTCTTGTTACACCATTTCTGTATACAATCTAGATGAGCAAAATAAAAGTTTTTGAACAAGAAAAGCAAAAAAAGATTAGAATTAGACAGTTCCAGAGCAAGAACAAGGAGCTTCCAAACACACCCAAAAGGGAAGTCCATAACTAAACATAGTTGAATACATCAAAAACCCACATATTATATAATTTGCAACAATATTAATGGCATTTTCATTCAGTAAAATATATATATATGCGCATATATATTAAATGCACTAACATATATATCATTGAGATTGTATCTTCTATGACCATTGTAAAGAACCCCGACTCATTCAAATAAAGTTAGTTCAACATATCATTAAAGCCTACCCCAAAACAATTAGAAACAAAAAGACTAAAATACAAAAAAAAAACACATCATATTGGGAAAAAGGAATTACCAGTAACCTCCACCTTCGTCCTAGACATTGTGAAAACTTGAAATCTCTTCCCACCATAGTCGATAACCTCAGCCATAACCCAAGCTAAAATCTTGTCTTTGATCCAAACCCAATTAGTTAGTGGCTACCATTTTAGAATCTGATTTTTAAATTAAAAACAACACTTGAATCTCTTGATATTCATTTCAAGCACAAATGTTGTTACTTATTTTTCAAAGATAATATTAATAAAAAAACACAAAAATATGGGTTGGAAAGATCTCACCTCAATCCTCTTTTTCCATGCCAACGATTCCTAATGTACGTGTGTTTATGTGTGTGTGAGTGAGTGTGTGTATGTATATATATAGAGAGAGATAGAGAAAGAGAGAGAGGTATAGACTAAGATAATTACTAAAAAGGCTTGAATAGAGAAGTGTTTATTGAACTAGAGACTATTAAATGGATAGAAAATAGTAGGATCAAGAAGAAGGCTCCTCAATCAAGAAGAAGAATCTTACTTTATAGATTGCAATTTGTACTATGGATCAAAATTGAAAACAGCAGCTAAAAAATTGAAAATAGTAGCTAAAAAATTCATCTTTTTTTTTACAAATAAATTTCATTAAAGTTACTGTTGAGAACTCTAAGTATTGATTTAATTCTGCATAAGACTCCCCATTTCGTATATCACAATCAACATGACTAGAGTGCACATATTTAATCAAATGTACTCTGTACTTTTCACACTTATGTTTATTTAGACATCACACGAACAAAGACAGCCAGAAATTGAATACCTTGTCACCCCATGATTCAAGAAACTATGTATGTCTCAATGTCTTCAGTTAGGTAAAATCAAGAAAATTAAAGGAGAAACTATATAATGAGAAGTAAAATCATGTTAATTTCAAGGAGAAGCTATACATGACCCTGGAATTTTCGTAGTATTAAAACAAAAGTGACCTTCCAATTTGAAATTCAAGTTATAAATGCTAACCCAAATGTTGAAAAACAAAATCATATTTACAAATTAAAAAAATAAGGCTTGCTCTCTAATAAAAAATCAGTTCTATTCATACTAGTCTCAAGAATTACATGCTATAAAGTCTATTGTTTACTTGGTAAATTATTTTATTTTGAAAAATAGACCAATCATAAACTAAGGAAAGTGATAGAAGTCAAAGATAAATTAATCCTTTATCATAAAAGAATGTAAAGAAGAAAGAAGGAAAAAAGTTAGTTCATCTAATTCTCTTTAAAGACTTATTACAAACAGTTTCAGGGTTTAATCTAATATTTTGTATCCATTCATGATAAGCACCCAATTAAAGAATAAACTACATTTATACAAAGAAAAAAGAAAAAGGAAAAAGACTCACATCTGGAACAACAATCTGAGCATCAGAGTTCTCATTCAGTGGGGCATTAGATGAAAAGCTTCGATTTCCAGCGCTAGCAATGAACTGTGGCTGCTCAGAATTCGAACCTGTCACTGACATTTTCCCTCTTTCTCAACTTTACTTGCACTTACAAGGCTGGAACTGTCAGAAGGAAATGAAAACTAATCAAAACTCCATTTTTATGTGATAGAAATTACAACGCAAGAATTAATAAGAAAGATAGAAAAAAAAACTTCAAAAATCATGAATTTTGAGTTAAAACGATAAGGACATATCAACATATAATAAATAAATATGTATATATATATGTGTGTGTGTGATTTTACTCTATTATGTGCTTAAAACCCAGATAACAAGAAAACTAAAATTAAATTTGGGCATTTTTTTTCATTCAAAGCAATGGCTTAATACCCAGATAGGACAAACTCATAAATTCCAAAAAAAGACTTTATCAGTCACTTTTTCTGTACAGAATGAAATTTCATTTACTGAGACTGTCAAGCAAGAACACAAAATCAAAAAGAAAAAAATATATAAAAGCCATCCATAAGAGTGCCAATGTAGAACTTAAAACAATGATTACCATGTAAAGGCAAACTAATTGAATACTTTTCACACATCTAAATTCAAAGGGAGATAGGGGCATTGGTAAGAAGATTAAATGCTTTAATTCAATGGACCATTCATATACCAAACCACATTGGAACATTAAGAGGTTTAAGTTCTTGTTTAGAGTTTCAAAATCATGTCTTGTAACTCATCTTGCAAGGAATTAATATATCCAAATGATTAAACAACTGAACTTTTTGCAGGTGATTTCATTTCTAACATTTCTTTTAGGTGGTTTTCGAAGAGAAACATATGGAAATTAACTATGGACAATTTAAGTTTTTCCTACTATCTAGAGACAGTGTAATAAGGAAGATATTAAAGGACATATCTTGAATCAGGTTGAAATAGTGGTCAGATTTGCCTTTTCTCTGAGATGCCAACACTGAAGCAAAGCTTTAATCATCAGGTGGGAAATCCTCATCTGAGGCATTCTCAAAAAGGGAACCCAAAGTTTTCCTCAAAATGCTGAAAGTTTTGTCGTCCTGAATCCAAATAGGAATGCTAATTAGAACTGGCAGTAAGAGACCCAAATGGCTTAAGCTCAGAAAACCTGAAGTTTATGATTAGTAATTTAGTATATACCTGAGTTTTCCTTTTCAGAGACTCCTCCAATCGAGTAATTTTATCTCCGCAAGCTTTCTCATGTTCTGACATCATACTCTTTTCTTTCTTCCCTGATGTCATTTATTTACAACAAGACTACTGTAATTACATTTCTCTACAAGAGAATGAAAAGAGTAGTGCCCTTTAAACTTACTCATTTGTTCATATCGCTTTAAAAGCCTTTCCTTCTCTTCTTCAGACTTGGAAATGGTATCTGACACCAGAAAATGAATCTATTTACCTTATTATTGTCACTAATCTTACCCATATATCATGTTGGTAAGTAAGAAAATATAGAATAAGAACTAACTAATGTATTAGAACATGAGCCAGTACAATTTCATAAACAAAATTTAAAGAGTTCAATCCAAATCACATGTCCATTTTTTTGTCTCCGTAATCATTGAATGCAGAACATATCATGTTTTGAATTCAAATACCAAATGTGGAATTTAATTTAAATTTAAATAAGAGAGAATACCTTTCAACGCTGTAAATGGGTCGCTTTTTCCTTGCAAAATTGCTGATAAAGTGTTTGGAACTTGGAAGTTTTCTTTTTCAAACAGTTCTCAAACTACAAATACGAAAAACACGTGATCAAGAGGTCAAAAAAATTGCAATACACTAACAACAAATAATGAAATCGAAATTTTCATACTCAGACCTCTTCTGAGCTCTTCGAAAGTGCTTTAGAAAAACCTTGTCTGTGGACATAACAACTATTTGAATCAAACTAGAAAAACACATTTCGACTTCAATGTGGATATTATTTATAGATGATCATACCTATCTTTGTCAAATTTGGACTTCAATTCATCAATCATAGACTTAATCTCAGCAGCCACACTATCATCGCAATAAAAAACTAACTAGCAAATTAGAAACCAGACCAGAATTTCATTCATAATCACGAATTAATTATTCGATCATAGAGTGTGTTAAAAGATCAGAATAACCTTGAAATGGTCTCTTTGTTCTTCTTCTGGCCATCCTTATGAGCTTTCTCTCTGATTTGTTGAAGCGCAGAAACGATGCCTTTGATATCGCTAAGTACAAACAATCAAAGCACCATTAAGGGGAGGCGCGCCTGGGCTTGTGGAATCTAGGTCCTCGCTTGGTGCACACTCGAGGCTCTACAGCAGAACAGGTGCAGAATCGTGCCTGGTGGTGGCCCGCGAATGGAAAATCGCACTGGGTCGAAGGCACGCAGAGGTGGGCTCGCACCTGGGGTCACTTGGTTCGGGGGTTGGGTTCACGGGTGCCTGAGATTTGGAGCTTGGCTCGGAGAAAAAGGGTTGTGAGGATGGTGGTTAGGTGGTCGGAGCTGAGGATGATGGTGGTTACGAGAGTGGCGGCTAGGGTGAAGGGAAGAGAAAAAGACGAGAATAAGAAGGAGAAAGAGATGATGGTGGTTACGGGAGTTGGTTTGTTTTTTTTTTTATATATTTTATTTCTATTACTTTAACACTTTTTTTTACATAGTATATATTATAATACATTTTCAAAGGACTTATAATTATGTGTTGTGGAAAGTAGTTTTTGGTGTAGTGTTTAAACCTTGTTCAAGTTGGTGATCCCCAACCCTGTTCACTTAGGTTGTGTAAGTGAGAATTTACTTTTGTTTCCGTTCTTACATTTTATTCTATTACTTTCTTCTTATTCTTTTGTTCTATTTACTTGTAACTTTTGTTTAGAGTTGTAATCTTCCTTTCTTTTGTTTCAAACACCTTTATTTTACTTGTAATCTTTTGTTTAGAGTTATATTCTCACTATTCTCTTCTTCTTCATCATCATCTTCTTCCTTTTCTTTGTTTATTTGTAATTTTTAGTTATAGAGTTGTAACTTTATTTAATCAATCAATATTTATTTGTAATATTATTACATAGAGTTGTATTGTCTTACCATTTCCATTGAGGCAATCTATTTTTTCCTAACATATACTGCTTCTTCAAGATGCCCATTGAGAAAGGCATTGTTGATGTATATTTGTCTTACATCCCAACCTTTTGAAACCACAATTGTGAGAATAATTCGAACAATTGAAGACTTAATGACAGGACTAAAGGTCTCACCGAAATTGATTCCAGTTCTTTGATGGAATCCTTTGGAAAGTAGTCTCTCTTTGTACCATTGGAAACCACAATCTGAATTTCTCTTGGTTTTGAAAATCCATTTGCTGCTAACAATGTTTATTCTAGGTGTTTTGGGAAGCAAACGCCAAGTTCCATTCTTCCGTAAGGAATGAAACCCATTTGTCATTGCTTGTTTTCAACCACTGTGATTTATTTCTTCTGTTACAGTATTTGGTTCTTGATCAATAGGCTCCCAAATGTCTTGTGTAGTGTACACTTTCGGCTTGAATATTTCAGCATTGGCCCGAGTGATCATTGGGTGGCATGTAGCAATTTTTGCGGTCTCTTGGTTGCTGGAACTCTCGGTTGTGTGCACTTGTTGTTCAACTTGTTGCATCTGATCTACACCATGCTCATTAGTGGCATCAAAATTGAAAAACAACTTATACTTTTGAGTTTACCTGACTACTGCTTGTGGTTGAAGTACGTAAGTTGGGTGATTCTTCAAAGGAGGTCTCATGATGACTTTTATAAGCTTGAGTTTCAGCAGATTTTTATGGTTGCAAGACAGAAGAGCGTCGAGAATTGATGAATACTGACCATGAGGGAACTTCAAATGTGATATGTTGCTTAGGTTGGTAAATATTTAGAAACCCTAACTTGAAAGAGATCTCTAAATTGTTGAAAATCACATTCCTAGAGATATAAATTCTACCATTTAAGCTGAGACACTTATACCCTTTGTGAGCTTCACTATATCCTAGGTTCACTTAATGGAATGGTGTGAAAATTTATGTAACTCGTATGGTCGTATGAAAGGGAAGCATATGGAGCCAAAATCTTTGAGAAATATGTAATAAGGTTCCTTGGAATGGAGAATTTCAAATGGTGATTTACAATTCAGAATTGGAGTGAGTATCCTATTTATTAAAGAGACTGAGGTAACAAAAGCATCCCACCAATATTTTAATGGCATGCTAGCTTGAGCTAAGAGAGTGAGTCCCATTTCAACTATGCGACGGTGCTTCCTTTCTGCTCGTCCATTTTGGGCTAAAATTTGAGGGCAGATTTAACTTTCAATGGATTGTTCCATGTATACCTACTATAGTTGTGTACAAAGTGAAATCGATTGTTGGTATTAGACATGACATAGGCTGGTCCCCATACATCTGTATGGACTAATTCAAGAGGAAATTATGCTCGATTTTTAGAAAGAATGAAAGGTGAAGTATGGGATTTTCCAAGCTGACAAGCATCACGAAAAGACTCATTTTCATTGCTAGATAAGTTTACATTGATGGAATTTAAACTTGTTGCAAAACACAGTTTGAAGGATGGCCTAATCTCTTATGCCAAACTTCTTTGTTGGAATTTAAAGAATTGACTGAGTCAAAACTAAAGCTAAACCAGTGATAAATCTCTTGGATTGATGCTTTGTCTAAGAAGAAACTGGGTAAGAAGACTCTAGAGTGGAAGCTGGTTTGTCAAGCTATTAAATTTATCTATAAGTCTCCATTGAAGCACCACCTTCCTTGTTTCCTTGTCATTCACAAAACAACAGCCAAAGAAAAACTCAATAAATACATTGTTCTCAGATATGAGCTTTGAAACACTAGTTAAGTTCTTTGTAATGTTGGGCACATGTAACATATCTTTATAGAGTTGAGAGAAAACCAGTACCAATATGATCTATACAAAGTCTATTTCCATCAATAACAACCAACTTGTCCTTACCATTATACTCGGTTTTGTGGGGCATAGTTCCCATATCTACAGTAATATGGTTGTTTGCGCCACTATCGATAAACCAAGAATCATTTTGACCATTTCCGGAGTGGCTAAAATGGATGAGAAATTCTGTTTGGAATGTTGTCTCTAGGAGAGGATCCCATATAGGACTTATCAAATCTATTAAAGCAAACTGCTGCTGAGTTTCCATACTTGCTGCACACTTTACAAGTTGGTTTGAGGAGGTAGAATGACCAACAAAACTTCCACCTTTGCCTCTCGGAAGTCCACCACCACGACCATTGTTCACTCCTCTATTTGTTTTTGGATTCTATTCTTGAGAAGGGTTTTTCCTATGGCTTTGATAATGAGATTTGTTAGAAAGGTTGGTTGTGGGTAGAGCAGGTCCATTTAGTAGTTTGCTGGTGCCAAAGAGTGCATTGAGTCTCTCCATTTTGCTGACATAGCTGAGGAGATTGTCTTGTTACTCTTGCCAATATTTTGATGATCTTGCTTCAAAAAACACAATGATAGGGAGGTACAAGGGGAAGGATGTCGCCTACAAGGGCAAGGATGTCAGCCCATTGACGTTTTTGTCTGAGATAATTGACCATGTTGAGAGAGCCCTTCCTCATAGTTTGGATCTTGGCTTGGGTTTCATCCATTTTGGACTTAGAGTGAGCTCCAAATAATATTTATAAATCTATCCATACATTTGCGAAGGATTCATACCCCATCACTTCGATTGCAATACTTTCAGTCATAAACCCATATATCCACCCCATGAGAAATTGATCATGGACAATCCACTGCTGAAACTCAGGGTTGATTTGGGCAAGAGAATAAGTGTGGTCATCACTTGCCGCAACAGGGAGAAATTCAAATGGTTTTACCCTTTAACCAGCGAGATAACCATCTAAACTGTGACCGCGAACTATGGTAGACACCATCATCTTCCATAGTGTGAAATTATCGCGATCAAGCTTGAGAGCAATGGGTTCGGTGAGTGTGCTTCTAATATGGGTTATGACTACACTCAATGTAGCAAAACCAAGCCCAATAGACGGGGCTGTCATGGGCGGAGCTTGAGCAGGGGATTGACGACATGACTGGCAGTAGGAACGATGGGTGTCCCCTGGGGTGAAGGTGGCGTTTGGTTACTGTTTGTAGACATCAGTAGAGGCAAAAAAAAAAAAAAATCTGATACCAAGAAATAAAACACATATTAAGAGAACATAAAGAATGAAAATGCTCATCCAATTGAGGCTATAGCAGGAGAATTTCATTTATTCAGATAAAATACAAAGATGAGCTCAATAGGCCATTTACATGTGTCTAAGGTATTACAAATGATTACAAGGAAATTACAAGAGATTGATGGATTGGGTATGCAGACCACCCATGATTCTGGGAAATATTGGGACAAAATAGTGATGTTGGGAATTGGTCTGCTACAACGATATGGGACCATTGTACCAGAGCATTAAGATAATGTTGATCCTTAATCACATTTCTTAACAATTTTGACATAGATAAGGATATTTTGGGATTTATTTATTTTTGAATATATATGATAATAAAAATAATAAAAAGGTGTAATATTTGCCTTTCTATTTTATGGGTATTTTTGTAATTTTGGCCTTTAAAAGTTCAGTTAGTGTTTGGTTTTTGAAATAGCGGCGCGGCACGAGGGGGAGGATGCCTAGGCACCCAAAATGCCCAGAATACTGGGAAAATGAAGGGTTGCGGCGCTTGACAGTGACAAGGATGTTTTTGGTTGTTTTTAGGCTGTTTTGGAGTCGTTTCACTTAGGATTCACTGAGGACTTCCTCCCTGAGTTCTTGGGGATATTTTTAGGACTTTCCAAATGACAATATAAGGTTGATTGGGTCTTAAGAAGGGTAAGATTTGGGTCATGACCCTTTGTTCAAAGTTACGAGTCTCTAAAAGATATACATTGTATGTTTTGGATTTAGGACTCGACAAGGCACTTGAAAGAAGGTGATTGCGTTGCTGCTGAACTTGAGGTAAGAAAAGTAGATACCTACACACAGGGTGTATACTTGACATACTTAAGTATGATGATGAAAGCATAATTGTATCATTCATGCGATACTATGTAAAGTGTTATGAATGTTTTGCATGATTATGCTATGTCATTTTATGTATGATTATGATATGTGTGAATATGTTGTATATTTTTGTGGCATGCTTACGATATGAAAATGAATGCTTTTGTTATGATACATTGCATGCTTACAATATGAAAATGCATGCTTACGTTACAATAAATTGCATGCTTATGATATGAAAATGCATGCTTGCATTAATTTGTACTCAGTTGCATAACTGATCAGATCAGCACTGGTTTACGGCTGGAACGACACTAGTAATACGTGTTATGGTTGCATTTGTTAGGGTTGGTGCTCTAAAAGTATGTCAAAATTTATTTTTATTGATTTAAATAAAAGTAAAATTTTATTATATTTGATTATCGAAATTATTGTTGAATAATTTACACGTATATATATAAAAAAAATCCATATTCATTTATGAGAATATGATTTTGTATGCATACAAAAGAATTTAGATCATCTATAATGAATACAGTAGTCAACAACATATTAAAGTAATGAATCTGTAATCAATGGTTGTTAGTATGATTTACTAAGCATATAGTTGGATGCAAGTAATCTAGATTTAGATTATTCATGTGGATAGACATCTTTGTAAATGTACTTTATATAATTATGACTATATATGACAGGAATGATGTGAATTAATTTCTTTATAAACTTACCATTTTCTATAAAGATTTAATTCATATATTAAAAGATGATTATTTGTAGATCAATGTAAATATTGAGTAGTCATGAAATCTTGTACATGTTTATTGGATCTTTTGATTGATTTATTAATGAGGTTAGTGACTTTTGTTTTGGAGATTCAATATCTTGAATGGTTGAGAACATGATTTTACAATAATGGAATCCATGCTTTTCTATTGTATCAAATATTTTCTCCCTTAAAGGGGCTTTATTATAAGGAGTCCAAAATTATATGATTAATGAGAACGTTAAGGAGGAGAAAATGATTGTTTGGAAACTAGCAAACTGTGTTTGGTTGTGCATGTGAATATTTGGTTAGACCCCCATTAATTGAATTACATTGTTTGGTTGAGCACGAGAATCTTCTACATTATTTTTACAAAAATAATATAACATATCATAATAAATATATTAATTTTAATTATTTATATTTAATTAAATATTTTAATTTAGTTATTTTAAAATTAATTATATGTGTAACCCAATGTATTCAGATTAATGGGAATGTTTGAAATAAACCTTTCTGGAAAAATATAAGATTACCCTCTCCTAACTAATCTCATTTCCACTATTTTCTAATTGCATGGATTAAAAAAAGAAACACGACATACCAAATGTAGGAATCTTGAACATAACCATTCCTCTGCAAAGATTAACTCATACCAAACAGCCCCTGAGGGTTAATTTTAGGATTGAATATTATTGAGCTCAAATCTATAATATGACTATAGATTAATTATTCATTGGTGAATTAATGGTACTTATGGAACTTGGGGTAAATAGAAGGGTAAAAGGGTAATTCTTGACCAGCTTTAATTAAAGAACCAATAAATGGAGGACATAGCTCCATATATTGATTATATCAATGGCCTGGAAGAGATTACTCTGTAAATATGATTCTATAATTACTAAGAGTGGAGTTCCGTATTTATAGTAGAGTAATAATGATATTAATAAATAAGATTATTTCATTAAATAGTTTAATTAATATTCTGATTTATTGGAGCTTAGTATTATAAGTCCATGGTCCGCGAGTCGCCTCTATATTATACTGTTAAGGGTAAAGATGTTAGTGGCAATATTAATGGTGAAAATTACTAAATTGTTAGTTAATTAATTTTTAGGGCTAAGTGATAATTATGTGTAATTAATTAATTATTTGGCTAATTAGTTTTTATTTGATAAACTCTATATTAATTGAAATTATTATTAATCAGTGTTTGGATTAATATTAACAAGAGTTCAATATTATCTCAGTATATTATTCAAATCTCATAATTTATGATAAAATTAATTGATATTTATTTTGAAATAATATTTATATTATTTTTTAATCAATATATTGTCTTAATTATAATTAAACAAACAAATGAGAAAAATTAGAGACAGTTGAGTGTGCTACATGCCACTCATTGTACATGCACAGTGAGTGGCGCCACACTCACTACCATATGTACCTAAGATATGAATTGTTTAAAATTCAAATATTTTGCTATTTAATTATTATTTGTGTTTAATTAAAATAAAAATCTAACATAACAATTTTTTATTTAATAAAATAAAAGAAAATAAAATTGTTTTATTATGTTAAAAATAATGAGAACCAATATTTATGAGACACAAAAGTTAGAATAAGTCGATAGATTTTTCCAAGCCTGCTTTTTTTTTTCTAGAACTCTCTAAAGCCTTCTCTTGTTAGTACTATCTAGATCATATATGTTGAGAACATCTAGAGAGCCTAAATAATCAAACTAGTGAATCTCACGTGCCCAGACATGTCCTTGTGTGTTTTAGGAACGACTTGGAAGACTTTGGTGTGAGTCTTCGAGTGGATAGGAAGATCGTTTTATTATACGAAAAGACTTAAGGAATCTTGATAGGCTACAAGAGGTATTCTTCTGTTCTTATTTCGTTTATTGATTTAAAGTAAAATATATGTATGGATCATGCCTCGGTATTAATGATTTTTAAATCACCATCCTCTTCCGCTGCGTCTCTTATTTTCTAAATTAATACCACAACATTATGCTATTATGTTATGATACGATATGATTTGTTTTGGAACTCTAATTGTAAAGGTATAGATTATGAGTATTATATTATTTAGGTTGTGATAGTTTTCTCTAGTTTAAGTTTTATGTTTATGTTTGGGCTTTGGGGATTGTGTCCTATTTAACTCTTATTTCTCGGTGTTAGATCACAGGTACTCCGTGTTGCATGTAAAAAACATAGTTGATGAGGCAATTGGTTGACCTGAGGATCAAGCAGTTGCTATCTTTTTTTTTTTTTTTTGAAAAGTAAAGGGGATGCTGTCTATGACTTGTTTTAAAAGTCTTTAAATTGCGGTTTATATGTTGAGTCTTAAAATATGTATTTATACCTATGTTATGATTATAAAAGATGATTTATTTTAAATACCAAGATCTCGAGTAGCAGGTTTCATATAAGGTGTTTTAATTCAGAGTTTCAGTAACATTTTTGTTTTAATAAAAAAATTCATGTATATATTAATTTACTTAAATAGATAGTGAGTTAATTGGTTTTAAGTGGGGTCTTTACAAAAGGGGACTGACAACATGGGAAAACCCTATACTCTTCGATTTTCTTTCCTATTCCAATATATTTTCTCTAATTGTAAGATTCCTTATTCTACAAAAGGGAAATATTTGATTTGTGAGAGTGGTTACTCAAAATCTATCCACTATTTCTTTAAAACACATGTCTCCATTAAGCAGCGTCGTTTCCCATCCACTTTTGGTCTCTCTTTTTGTAACGGCTTGGTTAGCCAAGACCATTACACTGTGTATTTGAAACAGTGCTAGACTCTCTAAACGAGTCATTTAGTCATAACACATGTGAATAAACATGAGTAGCAATTTTGGGTTAGAATTTTTGGAAAAATGAATATTCATTTCCTTACAACATTAAGTTCGTACATGAAATCCCAAAATAAACATTTAAAAGGTTATTTACAACTCAAAAATTTACAAAAAGCTGACCTAAGCGGAAAAATAGCGTTTGACCCTAGTTCCTTTGAGAAACCCCGGTTGTGGTGGTCGAGCAGTCGCATATGTACACGCTACCACTGAAGCTCTCCAACTCATGGTTGATCCAGCTTCCCTTTTCCCTTACCTGCACCACAAAGCACCCGTGAGCCGAGGCTCAACAAAAAAACTTACGAATGCTCATAAGCAGTTAATAACATATTACAGAATCATAATAAGCATGCATAGAAGTAAATACCCTACTCATGCATGCATTCTATTCAGATAAGTGACTATAGTGTCACACCGGGGCCCGTTGCTCTATACACCAGATCATAGAGTTACAACAGGATCGCTGCCCTATATAAATGACTATAGAGTCACATTGAGGCCCATTGCCCTAGGATATGGGACTATAGAGTCACCTCAAGGCCCATTGCCCTATAAGTCAATGCTTTTGACCAACGCTCATCGTGCAATTGTCATCCTTGGCTTATACATCAATGCTTTCGAGCAGCACTTAGAGCGCTATTGTCGTCCTTGACTTATAAGTCACACTATAAGAAAAATTAGTTTTCATAAAACTTACAAACTGCTAACCGGAAGTATTTATAACGTTTTTCAAAACGCTAACGTAGCCCCTGTTATTAAAAGTCTTGCCTTTTCTATAACGGTTTTAAAATATTATGTTCAATGTTATATTAAACTATTCCATAACACATCTTGAGTTGCTATAATGTTAAAATAATAACACTTTGTTAGAGTACTTTATGTAAACTATTATAATTGATCATTTTATAGCGTTCAGTTAGTTATATAAATCACAACTTTTTGTCACAATTATAATATGTATGCGAAACAGCCATAAATGTAATAAAACTCTAGCAATAATATTTTGTTATTTTTGCAGTCTTCGTAATAGATTTTTAATTGTATTGTAATACGTTATAAGTTTTTATTCGCAATTAAAAGGATTTTGTTATTGTATTTTGATAAAAAAAAACATAATTAATCACAAAATGTAATATTAGATAGATATGGTAAAGTATTATAACATTGAACATTAACTTATTCAAACCATAATTATCACCATTTCATAAGATCTTAGTTCTAACTTAAGTTTAAAAGCATACATTATAAAGTTCTATAGTTTCGCGCATCATTTACTTTAGAAGTGAAAAGAAAAAACACAAGATATACAAAAAGTAAATCATGAAACTTGCTCCACCCTTCAATTCATCATCCATTGTGCACTTGTCTTTGTTGTGAAGTCAATTTTCTTAGTTGCATAAGAATTTAAATAATTAATGCTTAAACTCAAAGTAATAATAAACTAAAAGAGTAACAAAAAAGTTGATCACTTTCCTATGACTTTATCAACAGTCCAAATAATAACATTACCTACAATATTTTCCATAACAAACATAACTAATGTAGGTGTAATGCCTTGGAATTTCCTAATATGGTTTAATGGCTGGATTAGTAGGCCGGGAGGGCCATAACTGCTTAATTATGCCATTAAATGAATTTATGCATGTTTATGAGGATTATATTATAATATGATGTTAAATGCATGCATGTAAGTCCACATTTGTTTACAGGGGTGTTTTGGTAATTTGGCCCGTTGAGGGCATCATTGTATATTTGTTTGCATGTCAATGATATATTGTGAGGCCACATTATAATGTGGATTGGTTCGTGTTATTCGGCATGAGACGATCTTTAAATATAATTTATCGGTTTGGTCATAACAGGCTTAAGCTCGGGGCTCGGGGTGAGTCTCGGGGTGTTTTTAATGATTAGAGCGTTACCTGGAATGATAGGGTAACGGGATACAGATTATTGGTATTTGAGATTATTGAGATTAGCGGGAATTGGAGAGCGTTAATTATGATTGAAGGGATAGGTGGAAAGTACCAATTTTACCCTTGGAATGACTTTAGAAACCTTAAGTGACCTAGGGGCATTTAGGTCATTTGTTTTGGATGTATATGAAACTTTAGATGGCTGTAGAAAACAGAACAAAAGTAGAGCTTTATTTCTCCTTCCCGTACATCATTCCCCTCACATTTCATCTTTGGAGATTTTGAGCTCAAATTGAGGAATCAAGCTAGGAAATCAAGGGGTTGAGTTCTTAGAGTTGTTTCAGCCATTGAAGGGGATTTAATCTCAAGTTTGAGGTGAGTTTCAGCCATAAGTTTATGGTTTTACTCTGTTTTAGTTTAAGATTTCAGTTTGTGATTTTGTTGAAGATAGTTTGGATTAATGGAAGTTTTGATTGATGTTTAACTTGGGTTTTGATGAGGGTTTGATATAGGTGATGTTTAGGGGTTGGATTGAGTGCTTGGAAGAGGTTTGGAACTGGTTTGAAGGTTTGGTTTCGAGGGAAAACGCAGGGGAAAGCAAGCTGGTGCTTGCTGGTTTGGGTAAAGGGCCGCGGCATGGCTATGGTGAGCCACGGCCTACGTTGGTTCCTGGGGTAGAAATGGGTCTGTCAGAGGTTTGAGCCGCGGCATGGCACTGGTGAGCCGTGGCCCATAATGGCATTTTTGGCCAGAAATGTGTTTTTAACTTTGGGATTCAAGCCTTAGGCCTCGGGATCGATCCTACTACCCGGTTTTGTAGGATTCGATATCTCAGAGGCTAGGTTTTGGTTTGGGAACCTTTGCTTATCATTTTCATTGATGAATCCTATATTTTGGTTATGACCAGGTAACCGCCAGAGGAATTAAAAGATTGATCGTTCTCAAGGGTCGTTCTTATATTAATTTTCACTCGAACCAGAGGTAAGAAAACAGTGTATGAATACAGTTGCACCCTTTATATGTATATGACATGCGTGACTTGTTATTGAGGCATGTTGGTTGATAAATGTGGATATGGACTGCATATTAAATGCTACTGAATGTTGATTACTTGTATATAGCACTGATTAGTCAGGGACACTGACCTAAAGGTCAGAAACGTCATAAGCATTCTAAACGTAGGGCCGAATAAAGATTAGATCTAATCGATATCAGCATTGAATGGCTCTAAGGCATTAATGCTGGACCGACCCTAAGGTCGATGAACTTATAAGCTCTTGGCTAGTCTAAGACTAGTTACTGAGAGCCAGGGCTTAAGGCCCAGGAGACTGCTTGTCACGTGGCTAGGGAACGATGTTCCATGGATATGACTCTACAGTCATGAGGAAGGTTATGTTGGTGACTAATCACCATGCACCTATCCTGTTAAAGCCAGTGAGATGTTCACTTATCTATTTAGCCCTGGTGATCCTATCGTCACATGGCTAAAGGGAGCTGTCCCCATATTTGTGACTTTTGCGACTGTCACCTATTCGTTTGAACTGAAAGTCTCGAGTAGTTGTTACGATCATTATTGATATTATATCATGTTATATTGTGTTTTCTTGCTGGGCCTTGGCTCATGGGTGCTATGTGGTGCTGGTAAAGGGAAAGAGAAGCTCACCCAACCTTGAGTGGAGAGCTTAGGTGGTGTTGTGTACATATGCAGCCGCTTGACTACCACGGCCAAGGAGTTCTCAGAGGAACTAGGGGGTTTACCCTATTATTGCTCCTTAGGTCGGCGGGGATTGTCAATTTGAAACAGTAGCGACCATTTTGTACAATAAACAACTTGTAAACGTTTTGAATGGCTCATGAGTAGTTTATATACTTAATGAAATATATCCTTTCCTTTTTGCTGGTTTTTCACCTTAACCTGATAATAACACTTAGATCACGTTTTTAACCAAAGGACTCGGGTAGCGGGTCAAATTTTCGGTTCACTGTTCACCGTAACTATTCTGGGGTAACCAGGGCATTACAGTAGGCCTCCACATAAATGCAACAGTCTTTGTCGCAAAATCTATTCCTAATTTCATAGCATTAGGGCCAAGAGAAACATGGTTAAAACTATAAAAAAAAAAAGAAGAAGATAAGTAATAGACCATAAACTTCCCATAACAACACCCCTATAAAACATAAGAGAGAATAAAGTTGACAACAAATAGAACAACATCAGAGCAGAAACAAGACTAAGAAAACTTAAGAAAAAATAGGCTCCAAAGAGAAGGCAAGACAGAAATTGAAAAATAGACCAATGAGAGTCACTAAGGAGCGAAAAGTTACTATCATGACAACCAAATAATATCTCAATACACTTAATTCATAGTAACTACTCTTTAAAAGTTCTATGCATCTGCCTTTATATAATATGCAATGTCCTAATTGGAATTTATATTTGGAAAGACAGCCAAAAAAAAAAAAAAGGTTACATTTTGATGCATAATTGAGTTGTTTAGACATAATTAACGAGTTTATAATAGGACAAACAATTATATGAAGTTCCTTTTCTTTCTTCTCCTACATGACATATATATTTATATGTATTGATAGTATTGCAAGAAACACAAGAAACCCAATCCCACAATACAGAAAACTAAATAGAAGTTCCAAGGTTTAAAAAAATTTAGGCAACATTCTCCACTTTGTTAATGCATAATATATTGGTCATGTATAAGTGAGATAAAATGAGACAAGTGACTACTGAGATATGATACCTTAGTTGTGAAATTGATAAGAATCAAAGCTTGAGGTATCGTACCCATGGTTTTCTTGTCTTTAATGTTATGTTTTTTAACCTACAAGGGAAGGCAAATTGATGTCTAAGAATAGTTAGGAGAGAATAAATAAAATAGCAAATATGTAGTACGCAACAAAATCAACAAGATACTCAAAAGAAATATGAATGTATATATATAACAATTACTTCTCAAAATTTCAGATATCTCTTTTTCATTCTCTAAACAATATGAAACTTTATCATTTGCTACTGTCTAAATTTTGTTCTTGCTCTCCTGTCCTATATCAAACAATTTGACCAACTTGTAAAAAAATTGATTTAAATACGTACCGTGTTGAGCAATTTGAGATAAATAGTTGGGCCAAAAGGCAATGATTAATTGAGTATTTCAAGCAAAAAGAGAAGTAATAAAATAGAATAAATTTTTTTATAAACATAAAAATTTTAAATTCTCATTTCATTTCTTTCACTACTGTGATATCATGGCTTAAACAGAATTTATCCTTAATCAATAATGGAAGTTTTAGTCGCTCGCTTCTACTTAATAAGAAAAAAATACTATATTTAAAATATCATATGAAATAAACTTATAGAAAAGGATGAGGGGGGAGGATTTCACAACTTAGTCACCATGATTTATTTGTTGCGCATTAGGGAATTGAATACTAACTTCATTTCATGGAAAACAAAGCCATACTCATCAAATTCAAATATCAGATAGGACATTGCATAATAGAATAGTACCAATGCAAATCCACAAAGCATAGACAAATCATTCAGATATATAATCAGGTGCTAGTTGTCTTAGGCTCCTAGTCTTTGGGAGGTATCCCCTTTGTAGCTACCATTTTAGCTTTAGAGTTAAAAGACTTAAATAAAATGAAATTTAGTAGTGCCATTTTTAAGGTTAAAAGCACCAACACATGTGATCAATAATTCTATTTATACTCACAGTGATATTTTGAAAGATTAAAACATAATCCATTTTAATTGTACTATAGTCAATTGAGTATATAAAATAACAAAAATACTAATAATGTAGAAGAATCCAAAACAGAAAACAAAACTAGTTGCAGAGCATAAAAGATATCACTAACAAGAGCCTGAAACAGAGATCAAAATGTAGCTGTAGTGGAAGCTGTATACAAGCAAACAAATTAACAGAAAACACATGGAAATATTGAATACACCATAACAGATGGAAATACTCATCATTTAAATGTCGCAAGCTAAAAAATAGGGGACCACTATGGAATAAACTAGAAAAGCATGTTGCTGCTAGTTTTAAAAGTAGACAAAAATAATGGAAAAAAAACAATTTCAAAATCATGGTATCTAAAATTGCAAGAAAATTTGTTTTGCTATCAGTAGTTAAAATGACATGGTGAAAAACTTATATGAAATCAAGCTGTAGAATCATGCATAGTGTAGTCATGATAGCAACAAAAAGGACTATGCCAACAGGCTGCACCTTAAAAAAATGCCAAGCTTGATCACTGGTTGGACTGAACTACAAAGAGCATAAGGTATAACTTGACTATTTTGTTTTGAAGTATAGCAGCTAAATAGCAAAGCCTAAAAAGATGTGGTCATCAATTTCATTAAGTCTTCAAGAAAGCATGACCGAAAAAGCTTCTCCAAATTTAGAAGTTACTATATATACTTAAGAAGCATCTCCAATTTCATTTGAAATGAGTATTACTATAATACCTTCTGCTTCTAAATTTTATTAGACTTGGATCAACCACCCCAACACTCATTTCTTGATATGTTCGACGGGAAATGCATGCAATAAATGACCCTCCGTCTAAAAAAATCATTGTAAAAATTAATGAACAAATAAATACGTAACTACAATATTATTCAGAAATAAATATATGACATAGACCATGTTTAAAGATCTACTTGATATGTACTGGTTTTTGTTAACCAGTCTTATTTAGATGCTCTTGTCAAAAAACATGAGCTACTCTTCCACAAATAAAGTTTATCTATATCACAAATACATAAACTTTTCATGTAATCTACATTAAATGGATACCATAAACCTGAAATTATATAGACAAATGAAACCAATCGAATCTTAATATCTTAGAAAACCATGTCAACCAACCAAGCACCTTTACATAAAACAAAATTCTAGAATTAGTATACAAATCATAATGATAACAAAAGCCAAACCTACATCAACATCAGCACATGTAGAAATGGACACCATTTATATGCTAACAAATTGAACATAAATAACCTTAAAATTCAAAATAAAAAAAAGTAAAAAGTAAAACTCAGAATAAAAGAAATAAAATACAGTGGGACCATTGATTCAAATCAATTTATGCAAATCATAATTAATACCCAATTTGAACACAATCAATATACACAAACACCAATTTGCACACAGCTCATATTCAGACCACAATTCCCCATCTCAGTTTATGCAAATAAAATTTAAAACCCAAATAAAACTAACAACATATCCCAAGTTATCAGAACTCATTCGAATTTAAAATTTCAAAGTTAGTTTCTCTCAATGAAATGTTTAAAGCTAAAGTTAAAATATCGACATCGGGACAACTATAAATGTAAAAGTCAACTCAATCAAACAGTCACAATTTCATGAAAATAATATTTAGAAAGAAAAAGAAAAAAAATCAATCAAGACTCTTTAACAAAAAAAGCATAAAAATCAAATAAGTTGATGGACATTCCATATGAGGTCAAAAAACTCCATCCGCACACATTAAAAGAGAATCAAATAACTCAAATATCAACTGCAAAGTAAATTTCACGTTGTGACATGGACACATAGACTTGAAATTAATACTTAATAAATCAGATTTTTTTAATGAAAAAACTATAATAAAACTTTTGGCAAGATATCTTATGATCCAAAATACCATTATCAAACAGCAATAAAAATACCATACTTAGAAATAGGTCAAAGATGAACCACGACACCAGAGACCAAGAACATAACAAAAAACAAGGCTCTCCCAATACAGAAAAATAACATAAACAACTTTATACAATTGAATCACTTGAAATCGAACAGAACAAATGGCATAGGATCCTTCCTCTCTATGAGGGAAAACAAAATCAGAAGAGAAATGAGAGAGAGAGAGAGAGAGAGAGAGAGAGAGAGAGAGAGAGAGAGAGAGAGAGAGAGAAGAGAAATGTACCATCGAGCCTGCACCTCACCTTTCCAAACCGTGCCACCATCAAACCCCATAGCCACCGGTGCACTTGCAAAGCAGAAAGAAAGAAAGAGCTGACAACAATAGAAAGGAGAAAAAATAGAGTGAATAAAAAGAGAAGCAGAGAGACAGAAAAGAAAAGAGGTATAAACTAGGCAAAGCAAAATAAAAAAGAGCAAGGATTGGGAAGCAAAGGCGAACAGGAAGAGGAAGACGAGGTGCACTGATGAGAATGGATCCTCATAGTTGTTGGCTGTAATAGGATTTTTTGTTTTCTTTTTATTCTCCAGTTAGAGATAATGAGAATAAAAATAAAATAAGAAAGCGGGCCTTGATTTCATTTGCCGCCTTTGATTTCATTCGGCTCCAAATTTTAGTCCACGTTTTTTTTTATTTACAATACATTAATAACTCTTCTTAAAATGTGTCATATTTTACCATCATATTTAGTCAAAAAAATTTGTGGTGTCATGCCTTTTCAATCAGATAATGCAGACAAGCAAACATCATTTAACAATTATCCAGTTATTGAGCATTCAAGCATGCTTAATCAAACATTCACAGACATAATCATAATCATAATCATGCTCATTCAGTGGGGCCCGAGCTCTAATCATATTCATGTTTAACAACTGGGTCAAGCCCTAATCACATATATCACGTATTGGGTGCAATTTTCTTACCTCTGGTCCAAGGACTGGCTAATTAACCACGACCCCTAAGCACGATCCTGTTTTGAGCCCTAGTGGCACCCTAGTCGCAACCATAATAAGCGATATCCATCAATATCGAGTCAATAAAGACTTTTGCACCGAGTCATAGCCTCCAGGTCCTCGAATTCTACTAAACCGAACAGTTGAACCCTTTCTAAGCGCTCAGGTTTTAGTGCCTCCACCCAAAACTTAACTTGGCAAATAACCCCAATTTGAGCCCGACGCCTCTCCCTTAGCGTCGCGACTCTATACAAGTCAGAGAGCCCACCCCTATTTTCAATGGACACGCGCCACGACGCAACCCACCAAGCGTTGCGACAACATGGTGGTTCAGAGAACTGCCCTAGCCTCTGAGTGTATGAGGGGTGTGACGCCCCAAGAACAGGGCCATGACATGACCCTATGGACCTAGTTTTTTAAGCATTTTCTTTGAGCAAATTCCCTAAAAATTCACCCCAACGTAGTACAAAACCAATAATTGAGTCCCAAAACTTCAATACTACACTCTGGGCAGTACAAAGACACCAAAAACTTAACAAAAACTCATTTCAAGTCAAAATTCAATCCTTGAGTTCAAATCTCAAAAGCACTCTAAAACCAAACCAGAATTTAATCAAAATAGGAGTTAAAGCTTTCCTCAACTAAGAATTATGACCCCTGAGCTGAACCTAAACCAATCCTAGCCTCAAGCCTTCAATTCAATACAAACTCCAAAATTCAATGATGTTAAACAAAGAAGGGAGAGAAAAGGAGAGAGAACGTGAGGGAGAGAGAGTTGAGTATTTCTTTTGTTTCCTACTTTTGAAGCAACCTAGTGACTAAGTCACTACCTTGGTACAAAGACTAAAATGCCTCTTGCTTATGTCCTTGCTCTCTAATTCCTTCTAGGGCAATATAGTCATTTGCCATCACTTCCCGTTAATCTCAATTAACGCCTCATAATTTTCCCTGTTAATTCCAATATCCTCAAATAATCACCAAATAATTTCCCATAACCCAATAAATCATAGTAATGTACTAAATTATCAAAATACTCCTAGGCTCACCCCGAACCGGATATTTGACCACATTATGACTTAACCGCTAACTTGCTCTCTAGGATTGCCTTGTGCCGAATAACCCATATATGTCCACATAATAATGTGGTCTCAATTATAAAACACACACACACACACACACACACATATATATATATATATTCACATATGCCATCAACAGGTCAAAATTAAGAAAATACAATTCTAATAAGAAACGGGCCCACATGCATGCTTAATACACCTAAACATGCCAATTTAGTCATATTATAATATAACTCAAATAATTGATATAATCATGCATATAATCACGTAATACATAAGTAAATTAATTATTGCCCTCCAATCCCACTAATAAATGCAGTAAGCCTTATTAGGGAAATCAAGATGTTACACTTTTCTCACCCCATTCATATTTTTGTGTACCTTGTGCCTTGTTCCTTTCATATTTGTTTATGTAGGCAGAATGGTGAAAAGAAAAGGTGGTATGGTTCTTAAAATGGAGATTTCATCTTAATCTTATTGAAATAGAAGTTGCTCCAATAAAACTGCCAGTTGTTCTGATTGGTTTGACAACTGACATGTTATTTGTATAAGGAATCAAAGGGAGATTGGATTCCATTGAGACCACTCAGCAGCATATCCTTGAGCGCATCACTAGTCTTGCTCACACCATTTTTCTATATCATCCATGATTCTTATGTTGTTTTGTTACTTTAATCATGAATTCTTCTTCTTCTCAGGTAGTTTCTTCTGTTTAAAAGTCTAGTGTTTCATTTTGTTGTCTACCATCCTCTTTGGTGTCTATTTAGACAAAAATAAAACTAACAGATTGTCAACTTTCATGCAGTGCACATGATTAGGGAATCAAACAATGTGAGTATAAAATACCCCCTGGAACAAATATCTCCCAAGATTTAAAAGATAAACTACAATGCAACATAGTTTAGAAAATACACTAGCATTTCCTTGAAACACAAAACTACCTCGATTTGAACAATTAAAGGAAACAAGAATATTTTCATAATTAGCGGTTTTATTCTCTAATTAAAATGTCTTGTTCCAAAAGTCACTTGCAAATCAAGGATAAAATATCACAATAATAACATTAAAAATGTGACTTAAGAAAAATCTTAGTATTATAGAGTAAAACACAAGACTGTCCATATCTCTGATGCACAATCAGATTTACCTTTTGATGAGGCAACCAAGGAACTTTCCACAGCACCTTTTGAGAATTGTAGAACTTATCTTTCTAAAAGGAGTCCAATTCAGAGTTCAACATAGATGATATAGGAAATACTACTAATGCTAATTTTGTGTATAATTAATAAAGTAGTAGTGAGAATTCCTCCTAGTTTATACTATAACATCGACTAATTTTATAGATAAATAAAAATTTATAATATCTGGTGTTGTTAAAAGTTTAATAATTATAAAAACAGTAATATCATATTAGTTTTGTTACTCATGTCAAGCAGCATTGTAATCACTATAAAGAACGCCCTAATCTATGTCTCTATAAATACATTGTTCATCTCAGATGTATTAGAAAAATACAATTTTAAGAAAGAGTTCAGTGCGACCTTGACAAACACGTGCAATTTTGGCACAATAGTTTGAAATAAAAATATCTTGTCTTTATGTAGTATTTGGGAATAAAATAAACAAAATAAGTCTCCCTGGCGAAATTTGAAACATATTTTGTAACATAAGTTTCTTAATTATTATTGTCACTCATCTTGATCGTTATTCGTTCATAGGACACCCTGCATCATACATGGCTAGACTTTGGAACTTCCAAATAAACTATATTGCAACATAGTTTAGAAAATACACTAGCTTTTCCTTGAAACACAAGACAAAGACGGCATTCACTATGCATGCCAAGGAGAAACCATATTGCCTAACTGAAAGGGGGAAAGTAAGGGGGTAAGCTAAAAGCCCAGTAAGGAAGTACAAACAAATACAACAGATTCAAGAAAACACAAGAAGAACATATTTGTATCGTAAAATCATGGAAAAACATGTAAAAATCATATCGTATTCATACTCATAAATCATAATGATAATCGTAATCATAATGATACATCATAATGATACATCATGTGATCATGCCACCCCTATTGTCTATGTCACATTAAGAGGTAACTATGAAAAATCATAAACTCGTAAGATCTCCTCTATGAGGTTAACAAGATCTCAGGTCCTCAAATAACCTCGGCGCGTCGACCCTATGAGTTACGTCATATTCTTAGTAACTCATTTGTTGTGTCGCGTTGCTTTTCATACAACATACAAGCACATGTATAACAATTCATATCATAACATAGAAATTTGTACTTTTCATAACATTTTAGCTTACCGTAACTCATACATTCCATAAACACCATAATTCATGCTATCATTTCAGTTCATACATTTCATAAAAAAATTCATAAAAATTCTAGCTAGCATCCTTACCTCAAGTCCAAGCAGGATAAAATGCGGGTACGTCACAACGAGCCTATAACCACAATCAAACGTTCGTCTTAAGATCATGTAAACACATGCCCAACACACATACCACACGTGTGAATGGGCCATGCACACGTGTCACAAGATGCACTACAACTCTATTCACACAACAACGTCACATAAAATCATAGAGAATAATGGCAATTCTAACAAATTAATCCTTCATGGTTACAAAACAAAAATCATAAGTTTGAATAATAGGGGTACATTTGAACGTAAAAATACACTTGCATGTAACATGCATATGTGAGAGTGTTCTGAAAATTTGCGTTCAAGTTGATAATTCTACTTAGTTCATTTTATTGCCACTTTCTTAAAAATTCAACAAACATAAATAATTTAACACCTTAGTTAATACCACATTAATTCTTTAAATCACACATTTTCATTGACAAATTTTTATTACAAAAATTCAATTTATAAAAGTGTTATTTAGTCCTAGTTGTATTAAATAATTATCTAATTTATTAATTTTATAAGTAATAATAAAGTGACCAAAATTTGTGGTTACTTATAATTACTAAATGAATTCCTTGATCTCCTTTAGAAAATAATTTTACTTATAAAAAAAACTGCATAAATATAAATAAGAAAATATACATTTTAAGTATGGAAATATTATATTTACCATATGCATAGTCTAAGGTTTTCTTTATTTGAACATATGCTCTACTTATTTTATTTAAAAGATATTTTAACTTAATAAACAAAAAATTCTAGCAAGCATTTTATTTAATTAAAATCACATAATTGCACTAAAACAATAATTTCTTTCACAAAACATAAAAAAAACTGCATTATTATAAATGAGATAATACATATTTAAAGTGTAGAAAAAACACATTTTCCATGTATAAAATCTAAGACTTAAATTATTTGAGCATACATTTTATATCTTTTATTTAAAAGAGACTTTTTTCCAAGAAACCAAAAATTCTAGCAAGCAATTTATTACATTAATTTTAATAATGCAATTTGTAAGCATAAAGGAAAAAAAATTCTTTCACAAACTTTACAAAAATAATCTGCATGCATTTGTTTGAAGGAAAAATTCATAAGCACATGTGCAATTTACCTCATTTCTTGTCCTTGTTTTTAAAGTGTGAATTATAAACATGATTGGTTCTGTTACGAAAATTATTCATATATTTCCATAGAATGTATAATAAAATCAGCAAGCATAAAATTAAAACACATGCTCATATACACCTCAAACCACATATAAACGTGCAAAACTAACAATCATAAATCAAACAAGTCTAGACCACTATATACACCCAAGGCCGAAACCCCTACCATGACTTTATCATCTAATTTTTCAACTTGTATTCCTAAGACACCATCATTTCTTAAATCCACAGTGATCCAATATTAATATTTCAAAATAAAAATCAAAACTCTTATAGTTTCTAATAAAACCCTAATTATGTTTCTATCTTAAATAACATGAACAAGAAAATCAATACAATCAATGTTAAACACACTACACTACACCACATCCATACATCTATATGTTTTATTCCCATGCTTGTACAAAAACACACACACACGCCCACCCCAAAAGGCAACACACGCCCACACACACACACTGTTGGAAAAATTATATTTTATATATAATAAATAGCCAATTTAGGCTAATGTGTGAATGGAAAATTGATGCCTTAAATGTGGTCCATTGATAGCTGCTAATAAATGCAGATTTGGTCAAGGATGTAATCACCGTAATAATGGTGAATATTCTGATTGATATTAGAAATTATGGTCAAGATTGTGATTGATCAATATCACTAATTTTGTGGGATTTTTGGCATTAATTCTCTTGTGTCCACACTTGGTATTCCACCCCATATGAAGCCTATAAAAGGAGGCTTCACCTTTCATTCTAGAGACACCAACAAAAAGAGTCACCCACTAAAAAGCTCTCTTGTATTCTTCTTCTTTGTTTTTCGTAAGTCTTAAGGTGATAGAGTGAATGTATTAATCCGAGTTCGCTGGAGTAGTGAAAGTGGTGTATTCCTCTACTCGTTAGTCGTTGTATCCTAGGAAGTGGTTGCTCACGTATCCTCTAACACCAATCAGGTAGAGGGGGCAAATCTGCTTTAAGGAAAGCGTGTTTTACGTGCCTCGACTTTCTTTTCAATTATCATTTTTATAATTTATTATTTTGTATTTATTTTTTCTGTTCTTCAATTAATAATATATTATTATGTTTGTTAATTTTCTCCATTCTCTTTATTTAAATATTAACAATCTTAAAGCAGATTCATTTTGGAGAAGATCAACAGGTTGAAGGACATATTTCTTTTGTTATAAATAAATTTTGGTGTAATTTTTTTTGTTTCATTTATATGTATATATACTGTGAACTATTGATCTCGGTTTCATTACAGTGTTTTCAACCACTTCATATCATATATATTTATATATAAAGTTTGTATGCAGGATTACGTTTTCTGTGACTTCTATATATATATAAATATATATATTTATTATGTTTGATTATTTGACATATTATTTGTCATATTATTTTCTATCAATTTATCTTTGATTTATAGTATTTATATACTTTCCTTCTACATATCTATTTTTCCTTTAGGATATCTTTTATATTATGCTATAAATATGTGTAACTTATGATACGATGTAATTAGTTTTTTTTTTTTTTAAAAAAATAAAAAATAAAAAATTGTTTTGTCATCCTTTCTCTGATTTTATAATGATATATACTGATTTGATTCTTACCTTTTACATTATTTACATAGGCTCAATATAACTTTTTTTTATTTTAATTGCCTTCACGTCCTTAAAATCCATATAATTTTATATATGTTATTTTTGTATTTTGATGGCCAGCCATATGCTCTTAATGCCTCATGTTTAATATTTTTTCCATGTCTGATTGTATAAATGCTTTTATCATCTCATTCGGATCTTTCTAATTCAATTAGTTTATGCGTATTTTTTTTTTTAGTTTTGGTACTGTTTTAGGCAGTGAATACATATTTATAAATTATCATATACTATTGTTTGAAACGTAAAATAACTAAATTTTGTCTAACACCAATCATATATGGCTGAAAATATGGATGTCATTGCTACTAGAAGCATTGAAGGATCTCCCCGAACTCCAACTTCAACCACCAAGGACCAATCTAAGGGTCAGGCTGTGGAAGTTTCGGTACCATTGGTACCAACGGTCTCAACGGTTCCTGTGAACCATAATGAGAAATCGGATAAGTTCACTGGGGTGAACTTCAAAACGTGGCAGCAGAAAATTCTTTTCTATCTGACAACATTGAATCTTGCGAGATTCTTACAAGAGGATCCTCCCTTTATTGGAGAGGATGAGATAGATGTGCAAACTCAGCAAGCAATTGACGCTTGGAAGCACGCTGAATTCCTGTGTAGGAATTATCTTCTGAATGGCTTATCTGACACTCTGTATTGTGTGTACAGTGTGAAGAAAACAGCCAAAGAATTGTGGAACTCTTTGGACCACAAATATAAGGTTGAAGATGCTGGCGCCAAGAAATTCTTGGTTCGTCAATTCTTGAACTTCAAGATGGTAGACTCCAAGAATGTGATAAACCAAGTGCAAGAGCTTCAATTGATCATCCACGGGATCCATGCTGAAGGAATGGTTTTGAGTGAATCATTCCAAGTAGCTGCAATTATTGAGAAGCTACCCCCTGCATGGAAAGACTTCAAGAACTATTTGAATCACAAGCGAAAGGAAATGAGTGTTGAAGATCTCATTCTCAGACTTCGCGTTGAAGAGGATAACCAAGGTAATGAGAAGCGAACCTTGAATCCTAATGCTGCCAAGGCAAACTTGATGGAGCATGATAGAGGCTCAAAGGGGAAGAATCCTAAGCACAAGCAAGGGCCCAAGTTGGGACCGAAAGGTGGAATTTCAAAGAAGCCAAAGTTCCAAGGGAAGTGCTTTAACTGTGGCAAGATGGGACATAAATCATCTGAGTGCAAATTGCGCAAGAAGAAAGGCAATGAGACCTACATGGTGGACGCGATATCCCAAGAGGTCGCTGAATTAGACTTATGTGCTGTGGTCTCTGAAGTCTACCTGGTGGATGAGAATCCAATGGAATGGTGGCTCGACACTGGAGCTACTCGTCATATATGTGCAAACAAGTCAGCATTCTCTGATCTAACTACACTTGAAAATGGAGAGAAGCTTTACATGGGCAACTTGGGAACTCTAAGATAAAAGGGGAAGGAACTGTGTTCTTGAAGAAGACGTCTGGAAAGAATGTCAAGCTGCAAAATGTACTGTATGTGCCTGACATTCATAGGAATCTGATATCTGGAACTCTGCTGAGTGTACATGGGTTCAAGATGGTGTTTGAATCTCAGAAAATTGTACTCACTAAAGCGGGTGTTCCTATTGGGAAGGGTTATGTAAAAGAGGGCATGTGGAAGATGAAGGTAATGGCTGTTAAGCCAAATGTTGTTATTGATAATAATAAAGCTAGTACTTCTTCTGTTTACCTTCTTGAGTCTTCAAATTTATGGCATGGTAGACTAGGTCATGTTAATTATAATTCTTTGCGTAGATTAATTAACTTGAATCACATACCCACGTTCAATATTAATTCAAAACATAAGTGCGAAACTTGTGTAGAAGCGAAATTAACCAGGTCATCGTTCAAAACAGTTGAAAGAGACACTGAACCCCTTGATTTAATTCACAGTGATATTTGTGATTTAAAATTTGTTCAAACAAGAGGTGGTAACAAATAGTTTATTACTTTTATTGATGATAGTACAAAGTATGTTATGTGTACTTGCTAAAAAGCAAAGATGAGGCTATAGAGAAATTTACTCTCTATAAGCAAGAGGTTGAAAATCAACTTAATAAGAAAATTAAGATGATAAGAAGTGATCGTGGTGGTGAATATGTAGAACCATTTAGTGAACTTTGTGAACAAAATGGAATCATTCATGAGGTAACACCACCTTATTCTCCTGAATCCAATGGAGTGGCAGAACGGAAAAACTGCACTTTAAAAGAGATGATGAATGCCATGTTATTAAGTTCTGGATTACCTCAGAACATGTGGGGTGAAGCTATTTTGTTAGCTAATTATCTTTTAAATAAGATTCCCCGAAAGAAAGATCAAAAGACACCATATGAATTATGGAAAGGTAGACAACCTTCATACAAATACTTAAAAGTGTGGGGATGTCTGGCTAAGGTGATTGCACCATTGCCAAAAAGAATGAAAATAGGTCTAAAAACAGTAGATTGTATTTTTATTGGTTATGCACAAAATAGCAATGCATATCGATTTCTTGTCCATGAGTCTAAAAACCCGGACATTCACAAGAATACGATAATGGAATCAAAGAATGCATCATTCTTTGAACATGTATTTCCTTGCAAAGATAATGGGGTTGGACCAAGCTCTTCTAAGCGAACATCTGAAACGATGGATGATTGAGAACAAGAAGAGGAAACTGATGAAGTCCAAGTAGAGCCAAGGCGAAGCAAAAGGGCAAGGATAGAAAATTCTTTTGGACCAGATTTTCTAATTTATATGATAGAGGCAGAACCTCGAACATATAAAGAAGCTGTGAGTTCTATTGAAGGTCCTTTTTGGAAGGAAGCCATAAGGAGTGAAATTGATTCCATCCTGCAAAATCATACTTGGGAACTAGTTGACCTTCCTCCTGGATGTAAACCTTTAGGTTCCAAGTGGATTTTCAAAAGGAAAATGAAAATAGATGGAACAATTGATAAGTACAAGGCCCGATTGGTAATAAAAGGTTACAAACAACAAGAAGGCTATGACTACTTTGATACTTATTCTCCGGTGATGAGAATAAATTCTATCAGGATGATTTTTGCAATTGCTGCATTGCGAAATCTAGAAGTCCATCAAATGTATGTAAAAACTGCCTTTCTAAATGGAGATCTTGATGAAGAAATATACATGGAACAACCCGAGGGTTTTGTAGTTCCAGGGAAAGAAAGGAAAGTTTACAAACTTGTTAAGTCAATGTATGGACTTAAGCAAGCACCAAAGCAATGGCACTAAAATTTTGATAGTGTCATGATGACAAATCGATTTAAAATCAATGAGTGTGACAAATGTGTGTATATCAAAACCACAAACGAGGGATACATCATTCTATGTTTGTATGTAGATGACATACTCATTGTTGGAAGCAACCAACGAATGGTTAAATCCACCAAAACAATGTTAAACTCAAGGTTTGACATGAAGGATATGGGACTGGCTGATGTAATTTTAGGGATAAAAATTATAAGGACGCCAGATGGACTCAGTTTGAGTCAGTCACACTATGTGGACAAGATACTTGACAAATTCGGTAAAGATGATTCTGGAATTTCCAGAACACCAATTGATACAAGTCAACATCTATCCAAGAATAATGGTGAAAGTGTGTCCCAAGTAGAATATGCTAGAGTAATAGGAAGTCTAATGTACTTGATGAGTTGTACTAGACTAGACATTGCCTATACTATAAGTACTTTGAGTCGATTCACGAGTAATCCAGGTGTTGAACACTGGAAAGCAATTGCAAGGGTACTTAGGTACTTAAGGTATACTCGTGACTATGGGCTAAACTACACCAGAGATCCAGCTGTGCTTGAAGGATACACTGATGCGAGTTGGATATCTGATATTCATAACTCAAAAGGTACTAGTGGATATGTCTTCACTCTAGGTGGTGCAGCAGTTTCATGGAAATCTTCGAAACAAACTGTAATCACTAGATCTACAATGGAATCTGAGTTTGTTGCTCTGGATAAATGTAGTGAAGAGGCAGAATGGATACGTAATTTCCTAGAGGATATTCCAGACTGGCCTAAACCTGTGCCTGCAATATGTATATATTGTGATAATCAAGCAACAATTGGCAGAGCAAAGAATGTTCTATATAACGATAAGTCAAGGCATATACATCAACGACATAATACCATTAGACAATTGATCTCAACTGGAGTTATCTCAATTGACTATGTGAAGTCAAAAGATAATATTGCGGATCCGCTAACCAAAGGGTTAAATAGATATCAAGTTGAAAAGACATCAGAAGGAATGGGACTTAAGCCTAGAAGAAATAAGGTAGATATAAAGGAAAACCCAACCTAGTTGACTGGAGATCCCAAGATCTAGGTTCAATGGGACAACCTAATTATATAAACCTTTTAAGATCACTGTGGGGACTAACCCTACCCATTCTATTGATGAAACAGTGATTCCCGTTGTGAAAAAAGGATAAGCATTAAGCTTTTAATGACCCTTATGCGTCGGAAGTCCGAACAGGGCAATGCGGGATTATTCTTAATTAAGAGGTCACCTATGTGAGAGAGAAGTAGGGCCGCTTCAAAGGAGAATTGTGGGGGCTAAATTCTATAAAACCTCTCGCAGAACCAAGCAGATGTTCATGGCCAAAATGAACATAATCATGAGAACCGATATAATGCCAGGAAGATATCTGTGTGAGATATATCATCATTTACATCAACAGAAGACAATTCAAAGACATCGCGTCCACTAGTCTGTTAGTAAGGTAAATATATTTTCACAAGGGAAGGTTCAAAGGTTAACACCCACCTATCCTATGCAGGTATCTACCGTAGAATTCTATCACCGTGTTGAGTCGAGTCGAGTCTTGTCAATTCATTGTGAGTCTTTTCTCTGTGTATTCCTTATCGTTGATCAATTTCATTCATGTGGGGGATTGTTGGAAAAATTATATTTTATATATAATAAATAGCCAATTTAGGCTAATGTGTGAATGGAAAATTGATGCCTTAAATGTGGTCCATTGATAGCTGCTAATAAATGCAGATTTGGTCAAGGATGTAATCACCGTAATAATGGTGAATATTCTGATTGATATCATAAATTATGGTAAAGATTGTGATTGATCAATATCACTAATTTTGTGGTATTTTTGGCATTAATTCCCTTGTGTCCACACTTGGTATTCCACCCCATATGAAGCCTATAAAAGGAGGCTTCACCTTTCATTCTAGAGACACCAACAAAAAGAGTCACTCACTAAAAAGATCTCTTGTCTTCTTCTTCTTTGTTTTTCGTAAGTCTTAAGGTGATAGAGTGAAGGTATTAATCCGAGTTCGTTGGAGTAGTGAAAGTGGTGTATTCCTCTACTCGTTAGTCGTTATATCCTGGGAAGTGGTTGCTCACGTATCCTCTAACACCAATCAGGTAGAGGGGGCAAATCTGCTTTAAAGAAAGCGTGTTTTACGTGCCTCGGCTTTCTTTTCAATTATCAGTTTTATAATTTATTATTTTGTATTTATTTTTTCTGTTCTTCAATTAATAATATATTATTATGTTTGTTAATTTTCTCCATTCTCTTTATTTAAATTCTAACACACACACACGCACACATATATATATATATATCCATAAACACATTCATTCATAAAAATAAACCCCACACACACAGCCCTAGCATGTTGCTATGAACGTGAACAAAATACAAAGATATGGAAAATAACCATCAACTAATATAAGAGACAATAACCAAGACAACAACCATCATTAAATCAATAACATAATCAAGAATCAATATAAAAACAATGACAATAAGGCTAGATTCACTATGGCCTTTGATAGAAATCAAAACTCAAAATGGCCACCACATTTGATCACACCCCTGTAGGGATTTCAAAAATCACAAAGAAGAAAAGAAAAACAAGCTTAGTGATGAGGAGAAGACTATTCTTAAGAAAATCAAACCCAAACTAAAATTTAAATCAAGGCCATACCTATACAGGATTTCAAACCCCTCCTCTTCTTCTGTTTCTCCTTCTCCTTCATGATCCTTCTCCCTCTTTCTCTCCTTCTCTCTCTAAGCCTCAAGAGCTCTCTCTCTTTAAGGAGCAGTCGACACACTGGAAGAGCTCATTTTTCCTTTTATCTCCCAAAGCCTAACCCTAAGGAATTTACTACTAAGCCAATGGGAAAACGTAAGTTCACATCCTAATTTCCTTTATTCTTGATTTTCTTATATTAAAAGAAATTAAGAAAATAAATAAGAAAGATGTCAACCATTCACTTATCCAAAATAGCTAAAATCATCTAATTTAATTTATTAAATAAAAATAGATAAATGGGAAAGAAATCCCTCCTTGTCCCACTCTCCTCTCACGCCCATGCCCTCCCTATCTTCATTTTATTTATTTCATTTTTAATTATTTTCCTTTCCCAAAATAACTAAATAAAATAAATACAAGAAAATAATCAATTAATAAATAGGAGAAATACAATATGCATGGTGTAACGCCCAACTACCTAGGGACCGTTACACTATGTATTTTAAATAGTGCTAAACTCACTAAATGAGTCATTTGGCCATAATCGTATAATAAACGTGATTAATGATTTAGGGTTAAAATTTTTGGTCAAAGATACAAACATTTCACTAAAAAGTTTACTGTATACATGGGATCCCAAAATACATTTGAAAGGTTAATTACAATAAAAGAGTTACAACCTGCCGACCTAAGCGGCAAAATAGGGTTTGACCCTAGTTCCTCTTTAAACCCTCGGCTGTGGTGGTCGAGCAGCCGCATATGTACACATCATCACCTAAGCTCTCCAACTCAAGGATGGTCCAACTTTCTTATATCTTTACGTGCACCACATAGCACCCGTGAGCCGAGGCTCAGCAAGAAAACTTAAACATGCACATAAGCAATTAATAACATGTTACCAAATCATAATAAGCATGCCTAGCAGTAATAACCCTACTCATGCATGCATACATGTACAAATAAATGATTATGGAATCATTATGGCTCAACGCCATAGGATATGGGACTAATGAGTCACCTTGGGGTCCTTTGCCCCGTAATCTGTATAACCAGCTTTGGAGTTGATCTAGCAGACTCGGAGCTAAGTGTTCTTCGACCTATAGATCGATCAAGCGTATGATGCGGTCCTAGTTAGGCTAGATCATATGGACTAGTGCTTAGTGCACTATTTCCATGCTTGACTAGCAAGTCAATACCTTATGACTAGCATTCAATGTGTTAATGTCGTCCTTCACTAATAAGTCAATGCTTTACGACTAGCACTCGCCGTGCTAATGCCGTCCTTGACTAATAAGTCAATGCTTTACGACCAACATGAACCATGATATTTTCATCCTTGACTAATAAGTCAATGCCAGGATATGGGACTAATAAGTCACCCCTGTCCCTTAGCCTTATCCTCTATATAAGCATACCCGTCGTTAACCAGCGCACCATATGCTAAGGTCATTCTTGACTAATGAATCAATGCTAGGATGTGGGACTAATAAGTAACCCCAAATCCTTTAGTCCTATCTTTTATTTTAGCGTATAATGCACTGACCAGCACTCAACGTGCTAAGGTCGTTCTTGACTAATAAGTCAATGCTAGGATATGGGACTAATAAGTACCCCTAGATCCCTTAGTCCTATCCTCTATTTAAGTGTATAATGCGTTGACTAGCACTCAACGTGCTAAGGTCGTTCTTGACTAATAAGTCAATTCAAGGATGTGGGACTAATAAGTCACCTCAGATCCCTTAGTCCTATCCTATGTTTAAGCGTATAATGCGCTGACCAGCACTCAACGTGCTCAGACCGCTTAACAAGTCAATGCTATGATGTGGAACTAATAAGTCACCCTGGATCCTTTAGTCCTATCCTCTATTTAAGTGTATATTGCGCTGATTAGCACTCAACGTGCTAAGGCCGTTCTGGACTAATAAGTCAATGCTAGGATGTGGGACTAATAAGTCACCCCAGATCCCTTTGTCCTATCCTCTGTTTGAGCGTACTTGGTGCTTCTGGTTAGCCTAACCAAAATGACCAGTGCTATTGCCACTCTTGATTGATAAGTCAATGCTTATAGACTAGCGCTTAGCGCTATTGTCGACCTTGACTAATAAGTCAATGCTTTATGACTAGAGCTTAGTGCTATTGTCGCCCTTGATTGATAAGTCAAGCCTTTCTCAATAAGATAATGCAAACATGCATATATCATATGTCAAATATACAGATATAAAGCATTCAACATGCTTAATCAATAATCACAAGCATAATCATAATCATGCACATACTCAGGCGCTCATGCCCAATTCATTTTCCTGTTCAACAATTCAGGCTAAACTATAATCATATGTACCACATACTGGGTGTAGTTTTCTTACCTTTGGTCCAAGCACGGGTTACCAATAAATGACCCTTGAGCACGATCACATTTCCAAGCCCTAGTGATAACCTAGTCACAACCATAATAAAGAATCTCATCAATAATGAGCGAATAAAGGCTCTAGGACTGAGTCCTAGCCTCCTGGACATCAAACTCTACTAAATCGGATAGAAGGATCGATCCTAAGCCCTTAGGTTTAAGTTCCCATGACTAAAACCCACATTTGGCTAAAGCTATCCAGGTATGTCGCAACTTTCCCTTAAGGGCCGTGGCATGCTCCCTAGACAGAAACTCCCCTGTCTGAATTTTAGGACACAGGTCGCGGCATGCTCCCCAGACTAAACCGCCTTAGTGCCCTGGGTTCACATAGGCCATGGCACCCAAGAATAAGGCCGCGGAATGACCTTGCGTACCCAGAAATCCCTGTTTTTCCTAAGCCAAATCCTTACCAAAATCATCCGAATCAATTCCCAAAACCATAATTCAAACCCCCAAACATTGTCAACAAGTTACCAGCAACATAACCCAAGCTTAACCACTACACCAAATACCCCTTTTCATAAGATAAAAATATAATAGTACTGAAAAAGTATTATGATATACTTATATGTGGTAAAAGGAAAAAAATGGCGGTAATTTATTTTGGGTGCGCGCCTATAACTTGTAAAAGTTATAGTTTTTCCCAGCTAATTCTTTTTTAATTACATTGTTTTATTATTTTCCCTGTTTTCTTCTTCGGCTACGTCTCCGAAGTCAATCCCCGTTTTCTTCTTCGACTTGCATATACTTTCTCTCTCTTCTTTTTTTCCTTTCTTTCTTTCTCTGGTTTCCTCTTCTTTGACAAAATCCTATTTTGCTCAGTTTTTTTCCCTTCAGTTTTGTTAGTGGCGCCACTGTTATTTTATTATTATTTTCATTTTATTTATTTTTTTATGCGGCTCAAATCTTCTTCCTTCCGACCTAGGATTTTTAGAGAAGTCTGTTGGGCTTTCTAGGGTTTCTCGAGTTGGATTCTCTCTCTTTCATTAGACTACTCTCCATGCGCCGCTGGTTAAGTGGCTTCGTTGACAACTAAATCATTCTTGTATTCCATTTCTTTTTTCTTCTTGAATCTTTCTGGCGTTCTGGTGTTCATCGATTGAATTGTTTTTAGTTATGGTTTCTCGATTAGGGAAGGGTTGATTGATATCTTCTTGAGCTGTTAGTTCTGTTTATTGAGGCCTTTTTCGATTTGAATGGCATTGGGGGATTTGATGGCCTCCAGGTTTTCACAATCTTCGGTGGCGGTTGTTTCGAAACAGTTGGAAGAAGAGTACGTTTTGAGCCATGATGATGTTGATTTAAGTTCGCAGAGAATGGATTCAGAGACTGCTAGTAGTAGTTATGGCAATGGCACGACTGCCACTACCACGAGTATGGCTTATTTGCCTCAAACAGTGGTTTTGCGTGAATTTCGGCATGAGGCTTGTCTTCCCATCGTTCCATCAGATAGTGGTTTAGTCTCGAAATGGCGACCTAAAGATGAGTTTACTCTTATCTTTTCAACTAATTTCATTTATTTCTCTTAATTGTTTGTTGAAATGGGGTTCTGTGATGTACCTTCATCAATTTGAAATTCAGTTGATATATAACAGTGGTTGTGCCAAATTGTGAGTAGAATAACTACTAGTTTTTGTAATCCTTTGCTTGCAGATCCTTTTTCAATGGCACCGCCGAAAGCTCTTAAAACAATTGGGAAAAATTTGAGTGCTCAGTATGAAAGGTGGCAACCAAGGGTGAGGATATGATTGGCTTGTACAGAGTTCATATACTATTGTCTTAGATTTAATTTTATTTACCTTTGAAGATCTTTGAGCAGGCACGATATAAGGTCCAACCTGATCCTTCTATGGATGAAGTGAAGAAACTTTGTAATACATGTCGTCGATATGCCAAATCTGAGAGGGTCCTATTTAATTATAATGGCCATGGTGTGCCTAAGCCGACTTCTACTAGTGAAATTTGGGTTTTCAATAAGGTCTTCTATTTCTTTGAAACTCTTTTATGTGGTTTAATTTAAGGTCAATCACTAGAGTATTGCTTGGTTTCTCACCAATGTTATTGGTACTGCAGAGTTATACACAGTATATCCCTTTGCCAATCGGTGACCTTGATTCCTGGTTGAAGACACCCTCCATATATGTTTTTGATTGCTCTGCGGATGGGAATATTGTTAATGCTTTTATTGAGGTAAGCTTTAACTCAAAACGTATAATGAATTGATATATGTATTGATAATTAAGTTGCTACGTGACATGAATTCATTATCTGTAATTTAGATATTTATATATAAATATATTTGTATATATAGTGACTTGATTTGATGGTTTGGCAGCTTCATGATTGGGTTGCTTCTAGCTCCTCTGGATCCATGAGGGATTGCATTCTACTTGGAGCATGTGAAGCACATGAGACTCTTCCACAAAGTGCTAAATTTCCTGTAGATGTGTTCACGTCTTGTCTCACAACACCTATTAAGATGGCTTTGAGATGGTGAGCTTCTTTCCTTGTTCGTCTATTAGGATCGCCTATCGCGTTTATGCATCTTTATTTGAGATCATACAGTTTTCTGGTTTTGCCTTGTGGTGTTTATTCCATATTGGCTGCTTCCTAGTTTGTCAACTGAGAGTCTTTTAGCCGTGCTGTTTGTTTAAAGCTGTAGGAAGTTAGAAATGGCAGTTGTTACACCCAGATTTCGAGCCTTAAGAATTGTGATCTCGAAAGCTTGATTCGTTAGGAATGGGCTCGTAATGTCTGGAACACGTGTCCGCAACCTAGGCACCGAACCTACAAGCAGCGGGCAACCTCGAAGATGGTAGCCTCGAAACCATTACAAGCTTTAAAGACAGACATCAAAGCACGTTTGTTCTCGGATGGCCTCGGATCAGGGGCTCCGAGCCTGGCTTAAGTGTGAGCTTGAAGTCACGTGATCTCGGGGAAAAACCATAGCTTGAAAGTCAGTAAGAGACCTGGGCGGGAACATCACTGACAATGTAGATTGATAACTTTGAATATCCCAGTGAGTCATTTTGGAGAGACGCAGTCTACATTGATTGTTGTAAATCCCCTATAATAAAGGGATATTTATTATTCAGTTATACGCCCCCTGATCTTCAGGGGACGTTTCCTTGTATATAGGATTACATGCTTTTAATGCCATTAAATTTATTTGCATATACAGAATAACTTCCCGAAATATGTGGGATAGTATTCATAAATCTTCTCTATAAATAGAGAAGTCATGCACCATTGTAAATGACCGAATTTTGGTAGTCTTGAGAGAAAACTCTGGAGAATTCATTCTTGAAGAATTTCAAGAGATCATCTTAAGTTTTAATAACAAAGACTCATGGACTAGGCAGAGTTTACTGCTGAACCACGTAAAATATCCCATTTGTTTTATCGTATTTTCCTGGCCATAACCAATTATTGTTTTCGTGCTCTTATTTCATTGTTGACGAAAAACAGCGTCAACAATTTGGTGATTTCATTGAGAGCCTTAAGCATTCAGCCCTTGAACAAGTTATGGTCGCTAATGATCAGAACGTTCCTAAAGAAAATTATCCGAGACGTCCTGGGAAACAGCCAATGGAAAACCTGAATGTTGAAGAGAGAAGCGAATCCTCCTATTCTCGGGGACCACCCGCACCACCAAGGGATGAAGATATGTATTACAATCATGAGCGGTACGTTCCCATTGTGGAACTTGAAAACCGGCAGCTGAAACAACAGTTGGCAGAAGCCAATAAGCGGAATGAGGAGTTAGCAAGGATAGCCGCAGAGGCGCAGGTGGCTCAGCCCCCGCCTCCGCGTGAAAACCAAGCTCCTCCTTCGAGGGACGTGCATGTTCCTCCCTGCAGGCCTTGTGGGCGTCCAAGAAAGAATGCTGCCACAAGAAGGCCGGAACAACCTCCGACACCAGCAGAGCCATCCACTCCTTCAAGACCCCAGAGAAGTACCTGAGCTAGGGCCCCGGTTAATCCACCTGCGGGGGCACCTACGGGAACTGAGAACAACCGAGCCCCTGCAGAGGCTTGGACTCAAGTCCCTGGGAGCACACAAAATACAACCAACCCTTCTCGGGCAAACTCCGGACCATCCAGACCACGAAATCAGTGGCAGCCACCGTCACCCAAACGATTCCCTCCATCGCCTATAAGATATCCTTCACCTCCTCGCAGGAATGCTCAACCAGCTCGAGATCAGGACGAAAGACGTGCGGGGAGGAGACAAGGAAACAGGGAAGCTTTCCAGGAGCGGAGAGGCGCCCTATCTGAAAAAAGTCAAACGTCCCGGTCTCGCACGACAGAAATGAGGCGGCACAAAAAAGACCCATCTCATGCGACAAGTTTTACTAGTGACGACTCTGGAGATACCAGGTCGGTCAACATGCATGATCGAGGTCGAAAGAATACTGGAAGCCGAAGGAATCGCTCCGACCTACGAGAACACTTGAATCAGAGTCGGGGTAATGTTAACCCGATAAACCCGGACCTGAGGGATCACTTAAATAGGCGCAAAGACCCCCTGCGGAGGCGCGAACCTAGGATTGTGATCGACGATAGCCAATTCCAGATAAGACCCCTCGCGGACCCAGTCCAGGAAAGAATTGATCAGTTAGAAAAGCCCTTCAGGCTTTTGAAAAATGTGCAAGGTCAGGATCGATATGAAGATTCTGATGAGGAGCTTGAACCGTTTGCTCCCCATATTTCCAACACTCCATTTCCCCAAGGATTTCGGATCCCTCACGTCCCAACGTTTGAGGGAAAGTTTGACCCGTACAGCCATTTGAGTACATTCAATACCATAATGAGAGCGAGTAACGTGGGTTACGAGCTCAGATGCATGTTATTTCCAGCATCATTGACAGGGCCAGCCAAAAGCCGGTTAGAAAAATATAGAAGACACTCAATAACTTCTTGGGATCTGCTGTCTAAAGACTTCAAGAAGCAGTTCACAGCCATGATGGGGGTTAGACCTGAGGCGTCAACCCTAACTAACGTTCGGCAGCAGCCAGGTGAGACATTTAAAAGTTACCTTACAAGGTTTAACTTGGAAGTTGCCCAATCTCGGAATGTGGATGACAGCGGTCACCTAATGGCCGTCTAAGCTGGAGTTATGCCAGGAAGTGCTCTCTGGGATGACATGCAGAGAAAACCGGTGAGGTCCCTAACCGAGTTTAACAAACGGGCATAGAGGTTTGTCAATGTAGAGGAAGCGAGGTCGACACTTAATGTGACTTCCCAGCCCGTAGCTACAACGATAAACGTAAACTTTGCCTCAACCTCGGCGGACCCCCCAGCTTCAAAGCCTGCTGCGGAAAACCCTTCCAAGAGAAAAAAGAACGAAGGGAGTAACCCGGAGGCCGAAGGAGGAAAGAAAAAGAAGGGGGAGAGATATTTCTCCATGTACAGAGTGTACACTGAGCTCAACGAGTCTAGGGAGAACATATACCTGGCTAATGAAAACCAGGTCCCCTTCAGGCGTCCAGACCCAATGAGAAATCAGAAGTCCAAGAGGGACTCCAGCAAATATTGTCGGTTTCACAGAGACACCGGGCACACTACTGATGAATGTCAATAGCTGAAAGACGAGATCGAAGGATTGATCTCGAGAGGTTATTTCAGGCAATATGTCAAGAACCAGAGTACTAATCAAGTGACGACGGGCCAGAGAGTAGCCGTGCCGCAGCCCACACAAAACAACAATTCCCGAGCTAGGGAAGAAGATAGGCCCCTGCCGATAGATGGAGAAGACGTGATAACCATCTCAGGGGGGCCTCATCTCGCGGGCATGGGCAAAAATGCCCAAAAGAGATACGTTAACGAGCTAAAGACTAAGGACGGGCTAAAGACTAGGGACGGGTCTCCCTACGAACCTGAACCTAGAGCTCCAAAAAGTCAAGAGATTGAATCCCAACCAATAACCTTCACTGAGGAAGACGCGTCCCATGTTCAGTTTCCTCACCATGATCCACTGGTCATCACACTCCAGCTCGCAAATAAAAGGGTCCACAAAGTTCTCATAGACAATGGGAGCTCAGTTAACATTCTCTATAAGGTGACCCTTGAAAAGATGGGACTCTCCCTTCGCGACCTGAAAGCATGTGCGACTACACTATACGGCTTTTCAGGAGAAGGGACCGCCTGCATGGGATCCATCAAACTCCCCGTGACCTTGGGAGACTACCCAGTCTCAACAACCAAGATGATGGAGTTCGTGGTAGTAGACCTGCCTTCGGCCTACAACGTGCTGCTCGGGAGACCCACCTTGGTTGGGCTAGGGGCAGTCTTGTCCGTAAGGCATCTGGCCATTAAGTTCCCGACCCCTAGTGGTGTCGGGACGTTGAAGGGAGATAAGTTAGCTGGAAGGGAATGCTACAGCATTTCCTTAAGAGGAGAGAAACAGACGAGCGCACAAGCACTCATCATTATTCAGAGTAAAGACGGGACGGTTTTGGAAATTGATGAAGAAATCGATCCAAGGGTTGAGGAGAAGGTTGACCTCGAACCCTTAGAAGAGCTCGAAGAGATTCAGCTCGAAGAGTCCGATCCCTCGAAAAAGGTAAAGGTTGGAAAACACCTCCAGGAAGAAACCAAATAGCAACTAATTTTCTTTTTGAGGAGAAACCAAGACGTCTTCGCATGGTCACACTCGGACATGGTGGGAATAAGTCCGAACATAGCAAGCCAGGCGCTAAATATTTACAAGAGCTTCCCTCCGAAGCAATAAAAGCGAAGACAGCCAGACGACGACAGAAAGAAGGCACTGAAGGAGGAGGTCGACAGGTTAAAAGCAAACCGATTCATTAGGGATGCTTTTTACCCTGACTGGGTAGCCAATCCGGTGTTGGTCCCAAAACCTAATGGGACGTGGCGAATCTGTATTGGCTATACGGACCGCAACAAAGCTTGCCCGAAGGACTGTTTTCCCTTACCAAGGATTAACCAGCTCGTGGTTGCCACAGCGGGGCATGGACTGATGTCGTTAATGGATGCCTATTCTGGATATAACCAGATTCCCATGCATGTTCCCGACTAGGAACATACGAGCTTCATAACAGATAAAGGGCTATACTACTATAATGTCATGCCATTCGGGCTCAAAAATGCTGGGGCCACATACCAGCGGCTCGTGAATATGATGTTTTCAGAACAAATAGGGAACAACATTGAAGTTTATGTTGACGACATGCTTGTCAAGTCTCAACTTAACAATAACCATGTTGATGACCTCGAAGAGTGTTTTGGCGTGCTCCAGAAGTATAACATGAAACTAAATCCTCAGAAGTGCACCTTCGGGGTATCTTCAAAAAAATTCCTGGGCTTTATCGTGAACGCTCGTGGAATAGAAGCCAACCCTGACAAGATCCAGGCTCTGATCAACATGCCCTCACCTCGAAGACACAAGGATGTCCAAAGTTTGATCAGCAGGATGGTGGCACTAAGTAGGTTTATATCAAAGTCTAAAGACCGTTGTCTTCCATTTTTCAACCTTTTGAGGGGAGGCAAGAAATTTGAATGGATGGAGGAGTGTGAGCTGGCCTTCCAGGAGCTTAAGAAGTACCTCGTAGAACCCCCCATCTTATCAAAACCTGTTACGGGAGAAGTACTGTACCTATATCTTTCCACCATCGAACACGCAATAAGTGTAGTGCTCGTATGAGAAGAAGAGAAGGTACAGAGACCCATCTATTACATCAGTAAAAGGTTACTGGGGGCAAAGTCGAGATACCCCTTGATGGAGAAGCTGGCTCTCAGCTTAATTCATTCATCTCGTAAACTTCGACCCTATTTTCAGGCACACCCCATCCATGTGTTGACTAATCAACCACTTAGGCAAGTCTTGTCTAAACCGGAGGCTTCAGGTCGACTTCTTAAATGGGCGGTTGAACTCGGACAATTTGAGATCACCTACCATCCGAGGATGACCATTAGGGCACAGGCATGGCTGACTTTATAGTGGAATGTACTGGCATGACCAATGATGAAGTTATAACCCCGACCCACGAGCTGTGGAAACTTTACGTCGATGGTTCATCTAATGAAAATGGATCGGGGGCAGGGGTCATTTTGATTACCCCCGCAGGGAGAAGATTTCATTCTACCTTAAGATTCAACTTCAAGGCATCGAATAACGAGGCCGAATACGAGGCTTTACTGGCGGGACTGTTGGAAAAACTTATGCAGGATCTTTATTTATTTTCATGTATATCTAATATTAAACAAATTAATACAAGATAGCCTAAACACATGTTTCTAAAATTGAATTCAAAGAGAAACAAATAATATAATACTTACAGTATACGCAGCGGAATTAAGAGTCCTTCCTTCAGTTTCTCTAACTCTTATATCCTTTCTGTCGCAGAGTATTATCAAGAAACTGAACCGATCTTCTATTTTCTTCACGATCCTCCAATGTATCCTTAGAACCACCTAGACTAGTGTGGGCAATTCTCAACACATGAGATAGATATAGAGAGAAGAAGAGAAAATAAGAAAGTGGCTTAGAAAAGGACTTGTGTTTAGAGAGAATCTAAAACTATCAAAAAACCTGACTTGTGCTTATCTGTCATCTCTGAAATCTTCTCTCTAAGCACTCCTTTTATAGACTCAATTAGGCCATTTAATTTAATTAAAAATCAATAAATTAACAGCCATTTTGAAGCCCTAGGTCGAAATTATCATGGGCTATAGGCCCGTGAAATTTCCCATTTGATTATAAGCCCATTGGACTTAAATCAAGGCCTGTATTATTTTCTATTATTTAATTAATTAAATAATTATTTAAATCCTTTATCAAATTAATTATTTATAATTTGAACCTTGATTTAAATTTATTTATTAATTTAGATACCAATTTATCTTAATTAATAAATTTTCCATAATTTCTCTTTTCTTCTCAAAATTACACAACTCTGTGAAACTATCCAAAATTGACCTGGTCAACTTTGATAATTATAATTGATAATTAAATCAATTAATTGAGACTATCTAGATGATTTTATCCAAGGTACAATAGGGACCATGGGCCTATGAAATCAAGCTCCAATAAGTTATCATAAATCTAACAAATAAATTTACTAACTTATTAATTCCTCGTGACTCCACTATAGACTTGGAATTGCACTCTTGAATTCATAGAACGCTCTATAACAAATATAGATACGCTATTAATTATCCATTGGTACAACCATAATTGTCACTCAATCCTCTATAGACGGTCTACAGTGAGATAGGACTAAAATACCGTTTTACCCCTCGTTGTATTTTATCCTTAAAACATTTAGTTTCTTGTAAATGATATTTTAGTAAACTAATTTAATTACTGAAATGAGATCTCTATCATTTAACACCTTGAACCAAACTAAAAGGAAATCATCATTTCACTTCTTCATCAGAAGCTATAGATGTTCATATCTATGATTAACACTCCCACTCAATTATACTACCGAGTTCCCAAGATGTAAGTATGGGCTAGTCCGTAGGTTAAGCTGGTAACGAACAAGTCAAAGAACTCAAATAATACAATCAGTTAGAATACTAACCACTCAGAATTGAGATTGAATTGACCTATGGTCAACTATAGGATATGACTAGAATAGATAATAACGGTATGTTTACTTATCTTATCAACTGTCAATATCGGTCCTGTCCGATGTAACAAATACATCCGATCTTATCTACTTTGCTAATGTTCTGGAAAGAACATAACACTGTAATGTGTAAGTAGATCATATCGTAGATTGGCAAGTCAGTGTAAATCCGGTGCACTGACTAATCTTAGGACTAACTTATTTTTGAACATATAATCATATTTATATTCTACTGTGATTACGTCACTATAAATAAGATTAGCTATATGCTCGGGATTTAATAGAAGTTTATATTAAACAAATAATCATGAAAATAAAACATGTGAGCAAAGTGATTGACCAAGTCAAAAAATGATTTCTATTCTTTTATTGATAATAAAATGAGATTACAAAGAATTTGGGTTTTAATTAGGGCATAAAACCCCAACAGGGACTTCGTATAGCCAAAGAGCTTAAAGCTAAAGCAATACATTGCTACAACGATTCCCAGCTTGTGGTTAATTAGATTTTGGGAGAATACCAGTCTCGTGGCACAAAAATGGCAGCTTACTTAAAGAAGGCAAAATCCGCATTGGAACATTTTGAGTTTTATGCAATCGAACAGGTTCCCTGTGAGAAAAACTCAAATGCAGATGCCTTTGCTCGGCTCGCTACTTCCGCTGAGAATGATGAGCTAAACGTTGTGCCCATAGAGCATCTCTCCACACCTAGCATTAACGAGCCGGAGGAGGAAGATGTGTGTATGATTGAATCCGAGCCTACCTGGATGACCCTGATAGTCGAATATCTCGAGACCAGAATCCTTCCAAAAGATCAGAACCAAGCTCGAAAGTTAATGTATCAACTTCCCCGTTACACCATTTTGGACTGAAAGCTGTATAGAAGGGGTTATTCCATGCCATTAATTCGGTGCGTAACTCCACCCGAAGCCAAGAAGATCATTGAAGAAATTCATGAAGGGTTCAGTGGAGACCATACCGGGGGCATAGCCTGTCCAAGAAAATCATACGCCAAGGATATTTCTGGCCTACCATTAAATCGGATTCTTTCGAGTACGTAAAGAAATGCGATAAATGCCAGAGATTCGCCACGATTCCTCGAGCTCCACCATCTGATCTGACCATGCTGACTTCTCCATGGCCATTCGCGGTATGGGGAATCGACCTCATAGGCTCTCTCCCAACTGGTAAGGGCGGTGTGAAGTATGCTGTAGTTGCCGTAGATTACTTCATAAAGTGGACAGAGGCTGAACCGTTAGCAACAATAACTTCCAAAAAGGTCCTTGATTTCGTGGTAAAAAACATCGTATGCTGATATGGGATGCCGAGGAAAATTGTATCCGACAACGGAACCCAGTTCGATAGTGACTTGTTTACCAACTTTTGCGAGAAGAATGGAATAATAAAGAGTTTTTCGTCAGTAGCTCATCCTCAGGCGAATGGCCAGGTCGAAGCTGTAAACAAAACTCTCAAGAGTTCGCTAAAGAAAAAGTTGGAGGAAGCAAAGGGACGATGGCCCGAAGAATTGCCCCAAGTCCTATGGGGATATAGGGCTACAACTCGAACATCAACGAGACATACCCCATTCTCTCTAGCATACGGTTGCGAAGCTATGTTGCCTATCGAGGTCGAAATTCCAACAATACGAACTCACATTTATGACCAAAGCTCGAACCGTACTCAGCACGAAGAAAACTTAGACTTGATTGAAGAAAGAAGAAACGAAGCTCAGTTAAGGAACGCTGCCTACCAGCAACGAGCTACCAGGTACTTCAACAAGAGGGTTCGAGATCGAAAGTTCGGTGTGGGAGATCTGGTGTTAAGGCACGTATTTTTTGCAACACGAGATCCAGCAGCTGGTGTGCTCGGGCCAAATTGGGAAGGACCATACCAAATAGAATCAGTCATCCGGCCCAGTGTTTACAAACTAGCGAGATTGGATGGTAGTCTGGTACTGCGAGCATGGAATGACGAACACCTAAGACCTTACTACCAATAGTATAGGAAGGATGTTGCCTGTAACCATGATTTTTTATCTGTACTATTTTGTTTACTTTTGAATTCCATCAAATAAAGATCTATTTCGTTCAATATGTTATATTTCTTTTTATTTTTGCAATCTCTCTTAATTTAATAACCTACGGTCACACTCATAGGATATTAAGGGGGCATCATTGGTATATATACCATCAGCGTGAAAAATAAAATAATATACACGAAATACATGCAAGCGTTTGGAGATAACCAAATGCGCCAGTTGGGACGGTTTGGATATAACCAAGCTATAAAAAATGTACAAGTGTTTGGATGTAACCAAATGCGCGAGCTATGATAATTTGGATATAACCAAATTATTAAAAACATATAAGTGTATGGATTACAAACCAATCACAACCTTAAAAGGTTTGGAACAAACCAGCTAGAACTAATCGACGATAGGTTGGAACCTAAACCTACTTCGAGATAAGTCGAGATCGAGGGTGGAGTATCTTATAGAAAAATAGTTTCGAACTCATAACCTCGGAGAAATAACCGAGGATGAGAAAAAGTAACTAAGCAATAAGATATAACTAAACCATTTGCATTACACACCATACAAGTACTTTCGGGTTCATGGTTAAAGTAATATCCAACCTTGATAAATAACGAGTTCGGAAGCGGATAATTCGAGCAAATGGTGCATGAATGCATTGAGTCTCGAGCCTAAATCCAAACTATGTTTGTACGAATAAATAAACATATACGATTCTTTAATATAAAATGTGCAAAATATTTCAAACCAAGAAATGAAAAGCATATGTATTAAAATAAAAAGAAATTGTATCAGTCCTACGGGCATAAATTAAAGTAATTACAAAAATAAAGGGACGCAGCTCCGAGGTCAGGTTCAGGAGAGAGCAGTTCCCTTGGCCTTCACAGCATCAGCAGCACTAGACCCCTCAGGATGAATAGCATGACTATCCTTCTAAGCAGCCTCTCGAGCAGCCTCATCCGCCTCAAGTCGGGCATTCCACCGCTCTACATAATTCGCCTCAAGAGGACCTAGGAAGCTGGTGTCGAGGTCGGCATTATCGACCCAGATTTTGTACATGGCTTGGTCGACCACTTTTTCCCACTTCTCTTTGAACTCGTCAAGGAGGCGGGCCTTCTCATTTTCCATTATATCGAAAGTGGCAGCTTTCTCCTCCTCGAGTTTGGCATTAGCCTTCTCCTGCTCTGCAAGACAAGTCTTCACCTGTTCAAGCTCGGCCTTCACCTTCTCAAGCTCGGCCTTCGAGTCTTTGAGTTCATCAGCCATTTTAAGCTGGAGATCCCTCGACTCTTGGGCCAGAGACATGCTCATATGCACCTCGTTGGTCAGCTTATAATTAAGCTCTGCTGAAACGACGAGGGCCTGAAACACAAAGGATGAATTAGAGCACAAGCCAAGACATAAGCAATTAAAGGAGAGTTATGAAAATTACCGCGGCAGTAAGTTCACTACTCTTATCATAAAGAGTATTACAGTCTGGGGCCTTATGCACAAGATCCCAGTGGTCAGCACCGAATCCTGAAAAACTCTGACCCACTCGAGAAAGGACGTCCGAGCTAAGTACAGCTCCTTGGGTCACAGCAGTACCATCAAGCACGAACTCTTCAACATGAGGTCGGGCCGATGGCAGGAGTGCCTTGGAAAATGAGGGTTTGTTCAGAGGTCGGCCGATTGTTAGCTGAGTTGCAGCTGGAGGAAGCATGGCAGGCGCGGTCGAAACAGATGCATCGGCCTGGGCATTCGGCTCCTCAGCTGTGCTCGCATAAGTTTGAGCCGTTGGGGTCTTCTCAGTGCGCCTGGGGACTTTGGATGGCCGATCGGATTTCCGCGAACCTCTCAGGCATTTACTCTTCTGAGCTCCCCCATCGATGAAAAGCACGGCGTCAAGGTCGGGATCCATAGCACCTTCACAGTTCCAATCAAAGTTAAACATAATGCTAACAAACTTGGAAAAAAAAAACCAAGTAAAGAAAGACCTAACTGGAACTCTCCCCCGAGCTTGAGCTCGGAGACCATGAAATACCCCCATCTTCTGAAGAGGCGGGGGGAGTACCTTTCCTATAGGTGGACGTCAACCTCGAAAGGTCCCTATAGTCATTGGTCCCATATTGGACGGCTATTCCGTCCCATACCTCATTCAGATTGTACATAGTGTCATACTTCCCGAGCCAACTATCAAACCTATGAACCCGATCATCTACCCAAGTCCATATATAGAAATGGTCCCTATTGTCCTTGCATAATACTAACCTATCGGGTTTGTGTTTTAATTGGGTGGGGGACAACATTTTTGAGCTTAGGATGACTGTACCTTGATCATCCAAGCCCGAACTCGAGGCTTCGTTGTTGGCCTCGTTCCCCGACTATGGGCTCCGTCGGCGAACCGGAGGCGGGGGCCTCACCTCTCTTCTTGGAGGGAGGATGCCTGTTGGCAAAGGGACAAGCTCCCAGAGGTCATACTTTTTGTTGGACCAATCCGAGGTGGACTGGCCATCTCCCAAAAGCCCGCAAGCTCGGAGCTTACTCTCATGCAAAAGATATGAGAGAGACCTCTTGCCATAAGGGAGTTGGAGCAAAGCCTCTCTATGCTCCTTCATCATGTCATTGGGAGTAGGACGGTGATAGTTGGCTGGAAAATGAAACACATTTCAACTAAGTACGAGCCTACAGACAAAAGTCCGAGCACAGAGATAAAGAGGGTTGGCGTACTTACGAATCCGTCCGAATGAGTAGCAACGAGACGGGGACAGGCCATCTGTCCAGAAGAAGGCCTTCTTAAAGTTAGGAGGATGGTTAGGAAGATCCTCGAACACCTTTTTCTCCTTCGGGTAGCTCGAAAGATAGTAGAAGTCGTCCCCTCCCCGAGCTCGGGAGGGATAACTTTTCAAACAAAAGAAATACAAGATTTCTTCTGGCGTGGGTCCTTCCCACTTCAACTCGTGGTACAACGACTTCAGGGCGGACAAAACACTGTAAGAATTAGTGTTAAGTTGGAATGGAGCCAACCCAACAAAGTTTGTGAAGTCCTTGAAGAAAGACTTCAAAGGCAGTAAAGCTCCTGCCTTCATATGCTCCTGGCTCCAAGCCGCGTACCTCAGCTTGTTATCAGGATTTCCATCTCCTGGGGTAGGACAGCTTCGCTCGCTGGAAGTAGGGGCTCGACACCTTAAGGAGCTTGACATCCTGAGACCGTGGAAGGCCAGGATATCATTTATCTGGCCTAGCGAGGTAACCGAGCTCCAGTAGTGCTCGGCCTCGAAGAAATCCCTCCTCGGTTGCGAGGTAGAAGGCTCCCCCATCAGTGAGAATTGGAGCTCTCCCGGACCGTACACGATGGTCACTTTTAACTTAGGGTCGAGGGGGATTGGCCTGGGCCCTGAATCAGATTCTGGATAAAGAGCCTCTCGAAGGGTTCTCCTCTTCTTTTCTATGACCTCGACGATTTGGCGGCGAGAGTGAGCTCAGGTTTCTTCTTGTTCGCGCGCGAGATTCTTTTCACGAATCAAACGCTGGTTCCGAGCAAACAACGATTCTGGGCTCAGATTTTTTGGCGAATACGGAATTGCCAGTAGCGACCCCCACCGTCTTTCAAGATTCTGTGACATCTAGCGAGAAAGAAAAAATGGTGAGGGCCATGAATGCAAGGATTCAAGAATTGCGAGCTTGACAAGACAAAATCGGGTGCTTGGGTACGAAACGAGCTCGATACTAAAAACCCGATTAAGAGTCAGAACGTGTATCCTACGAGAAAAAGGAGGGGAGTGGATAAATTTTTTGAAAATCCCGAAATATCAGGGAAAAAGGGTGACAATTATTCAGAAATGGTAGTCTTGGGTATCGTGCACTCTTTAAAACCAAGATTTTGTACCCGATATCTTGGTGTGCAAGATATGTCTTTTAAATTTTGAAAACCCAGAAAAAAGAGACCTTGTTCTTCATCAAAACTGGATTTGGAACCAGTGACTTAAACCTAGCATGGAGACTTAAACGTGAAAGCCTATCGGTCAGAGCTTCCTAGCGTGTCAAACTAAGAAAATAAACTAGTGCATTCCCAGAAATAAAAGACCAACACAGACAGAAACTGGCATAAAGGAAAATGAAAAGATCATCAGATACTTACACAATGATGGCGATTATAGAGAAATCGTTGATTGAAGGAGAGGCTGCAGGTATAACCTTACGCTCTCGAACAAACTGGCAGTCCTTTGTTTCTTTGGCAAGGAGAACATGCAAAAGCAAAAAGCTCTCTGGGATGGCTTCTGGTTTTGCCTCTTTTCTTTTTTCTCTGATGAGTGTAAAATAAGAGGAAGAAGATGACCAGGGCCATATATATAGATGGTAAAAAGCGGTAAAAAAAGGGATTAATCTAGGCCATTGGCCAGAATCCTTATAAAATCCGACGATCAGGGACTAATGACGTGATGGCACCGAAAAGGTGGCAGGCGAACGATCGTGGGAGGATTTCTGAGGTACTCGAGTACCTTGGATGAGCAATACCCGACTGGCACGTGTCCACCCTCAAGTATGTGTGACGGTGCGGTTCCTGAAGATAGTAGTTCAAAAGTTTCCTTCTCATAGGATTCGAACAAATACTTTTGAGGGGGAAAAATGTTACACCCATATTTCGAGCCTTAAGAATTGTGATCTCGAAAGATGGATTTGTTAGGAATGGGCTCGTAATGTCTGGAACACGTGTCCGCGACCTAGGCACTAGACCTACAAGCAGCGGGCAACCTCGAAGATGGTAGCCTCAAAACCATTACAAGCTTGAAAGACAGACATCAAAGCACGTCTGTTCTCGGATGGCCTCGGATCAGGGGCTCCGAGCCTGGCATAAGTATGAGCTCGAAGTCACGTGATCTCGGGGAAATGCCATAGCTCGAAAGTCAGTAAGAGACCTGGGCGGGAATAGCACTGACAATGTAGATTGATAAATTTGAATATCCCAGTGAGTCATTTTGGAGAGACGCGGTCTACATTGATTGTTGTAAATCCCCTATAATAAAGGGATATTTATTATTCAGTTATACGCCCCCTGATCTTTAGGGGACGTTTCCTTGTATATAGGATTACAGGCTTTTAATGCCATTAAATTTATTTGCATATACAGAATAACTTCCCGAAATATGTGGGATAGTATTATGAAATCTTCTCTATAAATAGAGAGGTCATGCACCATTGTAAAGGACCGAATTTTGGTAGTCTTGAGAGAAAACTCTGGAGAATTCATTCTTGAAGAATTTCCAGAGATCATCTTAAGTTTTAATAACAAAGACTCATGGACTAGGCAGAGTTAACTGCTGAACCACGTAAAAAATCCCATTTGTTTTATCGTATTTTCCTGGCCATAACCAATTATTGTTTTCGTGCTCTTATTTCACTGTTGACGAAAAACGGCGTCAATAGCAGTACCTTTTGATTAGCATGATTAGTGATACTGTAGTGTACTGTGCATGATTTGCATGCTATGAGACTGTATTATATTTTATATACTTGTACAAATGTATATATTTCCATGCTTAAGACATACATTCATTATAATGTCGTCTGTGGATTCTGCTTACATCATATAACCATATTTTGACCATGTCAATCCTTTAGGCTTTCTTCAAGCGTTTGGATTTGTGCTTATCTCATTATTAGTTTTTTTTCTTCTTTCAAATTTGTGATCAGTTTCTAATGGGTGCATTGTGTAACTATCAGATTTTGCTTGGTTTTATTTTCTGATGGAATTTACAGTTGCCGATAGATTTTTGGGACCAAGGACTAGTTCTTTCGTTAATCTTTGAAGATGCTTCATTTTCCATCTTTTATATTCGATGATAATGCATAACAAAGTTTACATGTTTAATAAACGTGTGACAGTATACACACACACACACATGCATCACATAGTTTTGACTAGTGGTCATCATTTTAAATAGTTTCTTCATTTATCCTTGTTCACTTCATGAAGACCTTAAAATAATAATACGAACAGATAAGTATTTATCATAGTTTTCCATTTTCTTCTTTTGAAGTTTTCAATGTATCATTTAAGAAAAGACTGTAAGCTTGTTGTTGTAAGCTTATGAACCGCAGATCATCTTGGGTTGGAATTTGGTATTTTATCACATTAGTTATACAGATCTACTACTATCATGGTCTACCATCTCTATACGATGATCGGATGCGGCCTTATTGCTTTATTTTCTGATCATTTTTTGTTTTTGCAAGCCCTGTCTGTAGGGATATTTCCATATGTTCTGAAGCTATTGCAAACAACAACTCCAGAACTACGACATATTCTTGTGTTCATCTGGACAAAGATTCTTGCTCTTGATAAGTATTCATGTGATTTGAGCTATACCTTGGTCTAAATGGCCTCGTAATTTTGTTTGTAGTTATTTACATACATGCTGTCTTTGGTTTATAATTATGCTCTGACAAGTGATTGTTTGGTTTGTGGATTGATAGTCATGCCAGGTTGATCTAGTGATGGATGGGGGACATACATATTTCATCAGGTTTCTTAATAGCCAGGAAGCATATCCAGAACAGCGTGCAATGGCTGCATTTGTTTTGGCTGTAATTGCGGATGGTCACAAACAGGGTCAAGAAGCCTATATTGAAGCAGGTTTGATCCAAGTTTGCTTGAGGCACCTTCAAGTTTCAACCCCAAGTGACGCACAAACTGAACCCATATTTCTTTAGTGGCTTTGTCTCTGTCTGGGAAAGCTATGGGAAGATATTCCCGAGGGTCAAATAATGGGTTTATGAGAGACGCTCTAGCTATATATGCTCCTTTGCTCTCTGCTCCTCAACCAGAGGTTCACCTTCCATATGTCAATTATTATACTTTTGTTTATATATATATATATAAAGATGGGAGTATTTCTATTTCTACATATAAATTGATCTTAATACTTGTGTCCTATTTTCAGGTTAGGGCTTCTGATGTGGGCTCTAACTTATGTAGAGATGGTGTTGGAGGAGATGAAGAATGTGATAATGATGAAAAAATTAGAGTAGAGATTAGTATTATTAAAAGCCTTTTAAGCGTAGCTTCAGATGGAAGTCCATTAGTCAGAGCAGAGGTTGTTGTTGGTATGTAGTTTATCATCAAAAATTGCCTATTCATTTGTTGACTTGTTTAGTTCTAAGAAGTCGTTTGCACCAGGTTTTTAGGCATTATATTGGAAGCTTGTTCATACTCTTGAGGCTGCTCAAACAAACCTGCTCCTCCCGGGGCAGTATTGTAATTTGTTAACTGAGCTAATGAAGTTTGATTTCTTTTCCATCCTGGCAGCTCTAGGGAGATTTTCCTTTGGTCACAACAATCATCTCAAGTCAATTACTGCAGCATATTGGAAGCATATTGGGTCTCCTTTGAGTTCCCTGCCTTCTTTGGCTCATATGAGAAGTCCAAGTAGTGTTGTTTCATCTCAGATTGGTCCAATATCGAGAGTTGGCACTGACAGCTCGTCTCTTGTTTGAGAAGGAAGGGTCTACACTAGCAGCCCTCTTGCTACTTCTGGATTGGCTCGATCCTTTCGCATGGACTCCTTTTGGATTGGCTCGATCATCGTCATGGCTTGATATGAATGGAGGAGGTATTTTTTTTCTGCCAATTATATGTCAGGACAATCTTATTTGTTGGAATACAGGTTTCTTGTTATATTTGCGTAATTACTTATTAAATGAACTGTTATGAATAGGCCATGCGTTAAATAAGCTTTTAATGGTCTTGCTTGCTTATTGACTGCTTTTGATGGTCTTGCTTACTTTTTTAAAGTATATATTACTAAGCTTTTAAATAATGCCTTAAAGGTGTTTGAATGAATGCTTCACAGAGATATATGTGAATAAAGGTATTTAGTTTGAACATATATGATAGGTTAGGTGTAATATATTCCATCATATTATGTAGGGTCATGAACTTGTGTGTCTGTATGTGTTATCAAATTCATTAGTACCTCCCTATTGAGAATCCAACGTCTGGATGATGCATAGATACATTGTTATTACTAATTTAAACTCGATTCACTAAATTCTTTTAGATAAATGTTTATTACGAAGTGGATTTTATACGCATAGTATGCTGCTGCTGTTCTCAGAATCTTGTGATTATTTTTAGGTGCAAATTCTTTAGAATATTTGAATAGGGCCAATAATTTGAAAAAAAAAAATTTGCTTCTTCTCTTAACAAAATTTTAGCTTACAACTTGCCATGGCTTCTTTCTCTTTTGCTCATACCCACTATTGCTACCATATTTATAGATACATTTGTACTAGACATGATAAGACTTTCATCTTGTCTTTTTATGGTCCAAGCGTATACAAGCACCTTCGTATTACAAAGATGCCTCACAAATTCTAATCTTCTTGTCTTCAAACTTTTATTCTAACTCATAGTTTCAGCTAAATTTGTGAAAATATGAAATTATCTTGATCATTCCCTTTTTTCAATTATGGTGTGAAATCAATGTTAGGCATTTTTTAAAAGCCAATGTGCTTGTTTTTATTTATTTATCTTTTTTCTTTTCTGTGTCAGAAGACATAACGAGGAAAATCAGAGGAAATGGAAACACAAAAAAATAGCAAAAAGTATAAGTGGTCTCTAAATTAGATGAACAACCTCATCAAATTTTGGTACATTACTCGAATCTCATCCCTAATTAAATTGTTATTATTTTCTTGCTTTTATTTGTTTCCCCACACCCCTAATGGAAAACAGTTATCTAACCTTCTATCAATACTGGGTCACAAAAAGTTGGATGGGTAACTGATGATTAAAGACATGCCACAATCTCTTGAATGTGTCATTTCTTTCAAGAGCATTGTCTTCTTAACTTTTATTTGCCTCTATATCAATTATAACTACATTGTATATGTATGGAAATGAATTTATTGGTTTTTCTATTTCTCTCTTTGTTTCCATTTTAATTTACTTTTTGTTTTTCTGTATGCCTTAAGGATATTCTTTCTATTCCTTCTTCTCTTTGTATGTATTTGTATCTTAATGGGAATGAATTTTTGCTTCTTTCTTCTCTTATATTTTTCCATTTACGGTGATATTATATTTTGTTCTTTTCAAAATTTGGTTTGCATATAAATTGTTTGATTAAACTCCAAGATGGTAAATTACAATATAATATTTTGAGTTAGGTGGCTCTTCTATTTTGACAAAAGCTTGAGATTGGTTAAGAAAACGTAGAACTCATGATTTTAATGCCTCTAAAAAAAAGCTAGGAATTTCGTGAGATCATGAAACTTAAAATTTTGTTGGCTCTTAATCATTTTGTCTCAATGGGCACATGGAGATTGTTTACGTACGTGGAGATTGTTTTATTCTTTGTCATGCATTTTGCTATGCATGGTACATATCAATATTGTTGTATATTTTGCCTTATTCAGTAATTGACCATTGTTATGATTGTAAGATACCTTGCCTAATTTATCTACCAAAGTCACGAATGACTTTAAATGTTAAAAGAGAAAAGGCAGAATTGTTAAGCTCAAATTGCTGTAACTATTTAAGTAGTTAAAAGTAAAAGACTCCAGGGCCAAAATAAAATGATTTATGGATTATATTATAAGTAACCTATCATTTGTGTGAGTATTTTTATTTGAAATAAGTAATCAAAGTTTGTAGTTTGGTAACAGGTGTAAGGAAACATGGTAGTTCATTATGAGTTCTACATTATTATACAACATATTACACTTTTTTTGTACACTTGATACCTTCTTAGTTGTAACATTATCTCAAGATAAAAGCTTGAAGGAATTATTGGATGAAAGATGTTCACCTTGTATAGGAACATCATATCCATATATATATGGACTCTTCATGCTTTTTAAAGTGCTTTCTTTCTGTATAAATTGGCTGCGTTTTATTTTCTGTTACCAGCACAAGCTCTCTATTTTGTATGCTTGATTCTTGATTACTAGTTTGAGTTTAGATGGGTATTTGCTTCAGGTGTATGAGAAGCTTCTTGGGAGCCAATGCTTTAAATGCTTGTGGTGATTTCATAAAATGCAGAGAATGAAATTCTTGAATATATTATATGGACTACTGAAAATTTGTTGCTGGTTCACTTCATCAGTCTATGTGTTGCCTTCTAGTTTCTTTTAAGGATCTTGATATTATATTATTTGCTTGTAGAACTTATTTTAAAGCATACTAGAGCTTTTTTGGTAAACATATTAATGATGGCATATGCGTACTTACTATACATAATGACTACTGTAATGCATGTTGGTGAATTGGATTGCTTACTTATTTATAATGGTTATATTTGAGTTTCTACTTCTATTTTTGTTGTTATTGAATTTTTGGAGCTTGTTTTCCTTGGTCAAAAATAAAATTTTATTTTACCAAGAATGAAAAAGATAAAACATACTGTAGTTGTTGCATCACTTTATGTCTTAATCAATTGTTAGTAACTTGATCTTGGGAATTGGTAGTTTAGTTTATTGGCTGGAAAACCTCGCTGAACCCAGTATTTTCATGTTGTTGGAATTAAATAAATACTTAGAGTTCTCAACTGTAACTTTAATGAAATTTATTTGGAAAAAAAAAGTTAAATTTTTTAGCTGCTATTTTCAATTTTGATCCATAGTACAAATTGCAATCTATGAAGTAAGATTCTTCTTCTTGATTTAGGAGCCTTATTGTTTTGGTGTGGTAATTATGTTGTTATGCATTGCTATTTTTTAATTTTACCTTTTGTTGGTGATGATGGCTTTGTATTTATACAGCGTGGAGGTCAGACTGTCTCTAAGATTACTCTAGCAATTGTCTCTATTGTTTGGTTAGCTACCGGAGTTTGCTTTTACATTGCTTTGCCAAACCATTCCTGGCTTGGGTTGATTAACAGTAATACTATGTTGTACTATATCAGTGTAATTGACTGCGAATATGTATCATTGTTTTGTAATTATTTGTTAGTGTCCAAATAACTTATGGTCTAGAGTTTAGTTCCTGTTTGAGCTCCATATTCTATTACACCTCTCCTTTAAATGAGATATGAGATTTGATGGATCTACCCTAGAAATAATAGTATCATTCAAAATGCTTTTGTAACTCAAATCTCCCAAACTTTTAACATGCTGTCTCAGTAATTAAGCACCTGAACCACAGATGTCTTTAGGGTGAAATTAAGGCCCCTTTAACCTGAAAATGTTAATGTTTGTTTACTGTAATATGTATCTATTCACTGTGTGATAGTAGTATTTTGAATTTTGAAGTATGTTCACCTGGTATTGCTTGCTTAGGTCTTATATTGTATGCAGCTTTATTATGTGATTCATATTATTTAATTTTTTTAAGCATATACCTTACCTTTTATCTGCTATTGCAGGAGAAAAATGTCTCTTTCTCCAACAATTGGAGGAGAAAAGGATACTTAATTTTGAAGGCTTTGTGTTGGGCAGCTGTAGAATATTTTGTGCTGAAAGTAGTAATTTTTCAATATGTTGAATATTTAAGACTACTTGAATACTTAAAGAACATTTTGTTGTTGATGACAGTGTTGAATGTTTTAAACTAATTTGTGGATTGTTAATACAATGTTGAATGTTTTTACTTTTTCTTATTTGAAAATCAAGTTCATTTGATGATGCTAGTATATATTAGAAAGCTAATTTCAATTATATGAAAAAATTAAAATATAATAGAATAAATTAGTGTTATATAAATGAATATAAAATGAGAATTTAAACTTATCTAAATATTAAAATAATACAAAAATTGTGTTATAATATCTATTACAATAACACTTTTTATGTAAAGAATTTTGTTGTGCAAACTTCATTATATAACACAAATAATGTGTTATACTAAAGTGTAGTATAACACAAAAAATGTGTTGTACTAAAGTGTAGTACAACACAAAAAATGTGTTATACTAAAGTGTAGTATAACACAAATTTATAAGTATTGAAATGTGTTATATAATCGACTATAAATAATATAATTAAACACTTATCTATCTATTAAAATAACACAGAAAGTGTGTTATCGTTGATAGTATAATAACACATCTGTATAACAATGATAAAGTGTTATTTAAAGTACCCTGACCTACGATAACATAGTCGGTCTTAACACATCAAAAAGTGTTATGGTATGTTTTGATAACACATTTTTCGTGTTATTAAAAGCATTTTTTCTTGTAGTGAACACACTTAAAACACCCACCAAAAACTCAAATCCAAGACCTTGAGCCTCAAAGTTCAAGAACACAAAAAAGAAAACAGAACTCAATCAAGAACAGAGTTTGAAGCCTACCTTAGTTGTTAATTCAAACGTTCTAGCCTCAAGAACTTAAACCACACCAATTTCAAGCTTGAATTCACTTAGTTCTTTCTCAAAAATCAAACACCAACCTTAGAGAGAAAGGAAGAGAATAATCGAGAGAGAGAAAAGAACGTTTCTCTGTTCTGTGATTACTTCAGCAAAGGGGAAAGGTGACTAAGTCATTAGATTTTTTCATCAAATGACTAAAATGCCCCTAGGAAAAACTCTCTCTCTCTCTCAAAGCCCCTCAAAGGAAATTTTGTCATTCGCCACATACCCTGTTAATCCTAATTAATGTATTATAATTCCCGTTACTCTCAATATCATCAAATAATTTCCCATTACTCGATCAATCCCGGTAATGTACTAAATTACCATATTACCCCTTGGCACAAACCGAGCCCGGTATTTGACCTCATTGTGACTTTTCCACTAGCTTGCTCTCTAGGATCGCCTCGTGCTGAGTAACCCAAATATATCTACATAATAATGTGGTCCCACAAATATATCACATATATGTCAAATATACCCATATCGGGCCAAATTACAAAATTTGCCCTTTTAATCAGAAATGGGCCCACATGCATATTTAATACATCTAAACATGCATGTCAAGTTATATTATAATATAACTCACATTATCATATAATGATACACATATATATCACATAATCATGTAATTTCTATAATTTACCATCCTGGCCCCCTAATCAAGGCCCTAAGCCTTATTAGGTAATTTGGGACATTACACATGGAAACTAATGCATGCTCACAATGCATACCATAGACATGCACACACACACGCACTCTAGTACACCTCTACTAACCATGCATTTTGGTGCACACAGCCAAAACTCAAGAATTAATAAATTAAAATAATTAAATAAAACAATTAACAAATTTTAATTCACATTGTTTCTACCAAACAATTGAAACAAATAAAATATATTCCTAACACTTAATTCATGCATCAAATGATCAAACCTTAACTGCTCTACGACATAATCCATTGTAAGGCATCCTTATGAAAGCCTAGAAGTCCTAGAAATGTCCCCCGGAGGTTAGGGAGGATGTTCCCAAACGAATTCCACTTAAAACGGCCTCAAAACGACCTTAAAATCCCCAAAATATGTCCCCATCGCAACCAAGAGCTGCGAGGATACTATTTAGGTGTTGCGACACTATTGAATCCCAAATCCAAGCAACGTCGGGCATTGTGGCGCTCGTTCGAAATATGCTTGCCTACTCAATTTAAATCCATGTTTGACGATTCGTTTTGGGGTTTTCACGTCTTGAATCCCTCTATATGTTCATACAATTATTAGAGAGATAACAATACCAAAAATTCATGACAGCCCTAACTCCATAACTGTAACGAATCTCATGCAATAAAACTGCTTCTTCATCAAGCTACGAACATATATCACAAAGCAAGACCATATATCATCATTAATTCATATCTAGTATGTTTCTAACCATTATTAAACAACAAACTAGGTCCTAGCATGCATATTTATCAAGTTATATAAACCTATCATGCTTCCTAACCTATTTCACCATTAACATGCATCAAGCATTAACAACAACCATGGAAAGTCCAAAAGTGTGAAAGGTTTTTATGTAATATATGGTAGATATTACTTGTGACTTTATCTACAATGGAAAAGTTTCAAGAGAGCTATTGGAATAATGATTTTTGTGTTTGTCGTTTATTATTTATTCTATTTATTTATGTATTTTACTAATTTGATATCTGTTTATTTATCTATTATTTATTTTGTTTCCCTTTTATTAATTTGTGTGTGTGCGCCCTTTTAGGCATGTAATTAAGTGAGGAAAGAAAGATATTTATGCTCTTGATTATTGACCAACAAAAAAAAGGAGATATTAAGGCTTATTTCCATAATTGGAAAGAAAGTCTTTATGAGTGAGTTATTGGGATTTTTTATCCATTTTATTATTAAAATAAGGGGTAATAAAGATTGATTTATTCTCTGATTTATCTTATAAAATTAATGGGAAAGGACTAGAGGAAATCGTAGGGGATTAGGGTGAAGAATTAGGAGATTTGTATTAAATTAGGGTTTGATGAAATGTGGTTTGTAGGGTTTAGAGGCTATAAATAGAGGAGGATAAGGATGCTTAGGCCGAAACACATAGAGAGAAATGGAGAGGGAAGAATTAGAGAAAAGGATAAAGAAATGTTGTAATATCTACTTATGTATGTAAGGGGAATTTCAGTAATCTGGCACAGGCAAAAGTATTATGATAATTTGTATGTTTTATGTGATGCATTATTTAAGGTATATGTGCATGATTAATATGTATGATTTATTTTTATATGAATTTGTTAGTCTATTCACACATGTGTTTCTTCAAGTATTAGGGGCCAAAATGTGATAATAGTTGAGTAATGGGGGTCAAATTTGAAATATGAATTTTATGGTGGAAAGTGTAATTAAGGAAAGTCAAAACTATTAGTTTTGATAGAAAGTACAATAATGGGCTTAAGTAATTAATAAGGAAAATTAGAGAATGGTGATAGTATGGTAAATTGGCTTTATATGATTAATTATCAGAAATAAAAAAATATCGGGAATTAGGCCTAGGCTTGATATGATAGTCAGGCACTTCTCAGTTACGATACGTGATAGAGTACTGAGCAAGAACACTTCTCTAGTTATTGATATAGATCGTTGAGGCTTAGGAATCCAAAGGAGGGCATGGATTTGGTATTTTGGCGGACTAAGAATCATACAAAGGAGCAAGGATTGGGAGATTGATGGCTTAATATTTATTGCTAAGTTCTTTCAATTTAATGTTTAGGTTTGATGATAGATTTAAGTTTTTGATGTTGAAAAAGGGATTATAAATTTTTATTATATGTTTAGAATTGATTATATCTGTGTTTTTAAGGTTTGGAAACATGCTAGGATGGCTAATTTGATGTTTTGGGGTCAAAGCTTTGCGATTTAGGTCGAATTATAGGTTTAAAAATTTCATCTGCAAATGTTGGTAGCCCGGAAATGCATTATTTTTGTTCAAATGCACCCTTTTGTTATATATTGGTACCTTTTGGTTTGGGGTTTTATGCAATAAGGTTTTAACACTTTCTTAAGGATATTTTGTGTATAAATTAGCCTTAAGAGGGATATGGGTGTATTTTAATATGATTTTGGTTTAGTTTGAGCTTTTAAAGGATTTGATGTTATGTAACATGTTTTGGCTCGCTATGGATACTATAAGGGACGTGCTAGTGTGTGTGGATCGCTGCTGCTATCAAGGTGAGAAAAGTTGACACCTAGACGTAGGGTGTACGCTTGACGTAATCGTAATGGTAGATTTTCTTTATGGTTTATTTACCTATGCTTGATATATGATTATGCTTATGAACGTTATATGCTTTAAGTAGTTGACAATAGTTGTTGCTTATGTTTATTCCTATATATGTGATATTTTGCTTGGCATGCTTATGATATGTTGGAAGTGCATGTCTACGTTCTTTAATGCACTATGCTATTCTTACTTTGGATGTGAACTATTGTTTAACGTTAATAGTTATGATCTAATTATCTAATGATGTTTTATTTGAATTATGTTCTTGGTTTGGTTTAAAGGAGTTGTGTCCTACACAACTCTTCTTGCTGAGTCTTTGCTCACAAGTACTCTGTGTTGCAGGTAAAGGCAAAGAAGTAGTTATAGGGCAATGAGTTGGAGAATTTTGATTAAGGGCATACATGTCATGGATAACAGGACTGTTAGGGGTCGGGCCAACTTGAAAGATTTAAATATTTTCTATTTAGTTTTAAGATATGTTTTATTTTTATTTTTAATGATGTTTTGATCTTGTTATGAAGTCAAATGATGGCTTTTATTAGTTTAAATGATATTTATTAAACTCTGGAGTTTCTTTTCTCTTAAAATGGTCAGGTTGTTATTCACGTTTGATTTCTCTATATGAAAAGATGTTTTATTTCTAAACTATTTATTGTATGGGTTAGTTAACGTCTCAAGATATAGGGCCATTAAAAATGTTGTGGTTCGAATAGAAGGAAGAAGAAGAAGAAATGAGCTAGGATCAGAAACACAACAAAGGAGGAGGCAACCACTTGGGCTTCGGTTACCACAAGGAAATGTAACAAACATCCATGCTTGAATAATTTTAAAGTTTTGGGAAATATCATGTAGGGTAGAATTTGAATGTTATGCATGGCCCATGCATTGGGGAGGCGTGTGGGTTAAGTTATTGATGATATTCACTACAAGAAAAAATAGTATTCATAACACTTAAAAACTGCTAACCGGGAGTATTGATAACGCTTCTGAAAATGCTAACATAGCCCCTGTTATTAAAAGTCCTGTCTTTTCTATAACAGTATTCGAATGTTATGTTCGATGTTATCTTAAACTATTCAATAACACATTTTTAGCTGCTATAATATTCAAATAATAACATTTAGTTAGAGTATTTGATTATAAATTTGGAGTTTAATCTTATACTTTATTCATAACACTTTTCCACTGTTACATTTGATTATTTTGATAACATTTTTAGTTTGTTATATTATATAAATCATAACAATTTGTTATGCTTATAATATATTTCTAAATCATAACATATTAAAAGTCTAGTAATAAAATTTTGTTACTTTAGTGTGGATAATATATTTTAAATTTTTTTTTGATAAGTATACTTATAAGGTTCTTTTTAATTAAAAGATTTTCATTATTGTATTTTGATAAAAAATAATCAAAATTAATCATAAAATGTAATTCTCAATAGATTGATAAACCACAAGTATTACATTAAACAATAACTAATTCAAACCATGAATATGTCTACTTCATGAGATCTTAGTTCTAACTTAAATTTGAAAGCATAACATAATAAAGTTTTATAATCTTGAACATCTTTTACTTTCAAAATGAAAAACAGAAACATTACAAGATACACAAAAGTAAATCAAGCATGAAACATGCTATATCCTTCAATTCATCATCCAACCAAATACTTGCTGCTGAAGTTGTTTGTTGCCATCAAAAGCTCTCTAAATTGAAATCTCCTCAGGTTTCCAAGGCAAACCTCTTCATGATGTTGCTCTGAAATTTTTTAAAGCCTACAACTGTTAATCTCTTCTTATTGTCAAACAATTTAACTCTGCAATGAAACATATATGAAAAGCAAAAAGCAATGAAACCCAACACTACTTAAGTAAGTAATGTTAGATTAAACAAAAATATTTACAGTATAAACCATAACAAAGCAGCTTTGCAAGATATGAAACATATATGAAATAGTCATGTTCATTAGTGTAAAACTAAACCCAAATTCTCTTCTGAACTAGTCAGTAATGAGGTCAAAATTAGTAAAGAAGGTGAAAATCGCTTAAGGAGTTCAAATGGCTAAGAGCTTAAGGAGCTATTCTAATTCTTAACAGTCCTTACATTTTCATGGCCAATATGGCATAGGAGTTCAATATCTTCCCCAATTTAGTTGAAGCAACTGCTTATGAGCAAATAAAAAGAAAAGGCCAGTTAAGCAGTGGCTGGACAAATTTAAATATATGTAGGCAGCGAATGAAAATAATATGAAGTAACTCAATTTCTTAATTGAATGAAGGTGAAATAAAAAGCTCAACACCTTGAATTTGATCCAGACTAAGTGTTTCTAAGTTATAATATAGTGGCCAAAGTTATAAATAAAAAGTGCAAAAAGTAAGAATTAAGTATTCATCAACCAAGAATGAGACAAATTAAAAGCATAACTAATATGAGAGGGACAGGTATATGTCTAAACATTCACAAAGTTTTTTTTTTACCAAAACAAGCATGTTCATATGAAATGAAAGATATAAATGCTCAAAAGCATAAATGCAACAAAGTTGAAGGGCCACTAAGAAATGCAATGTTAAAGCGTCAAAAACCGAAAAGAGAAACATATAGTTCATCATATATTATGTGAATGGTTTTCCTCACTAACTGTAATTAAGAAACATGTAACAACAAGGAAGAGTACCCTATTATTGTATCTCAATATGTTGAGGTAACTGAAGCAAAAAAACCAAATAATATAGATTAGAGAAATGGTATCAAACCAGAGAATAGGTAAAGTTAAACATATATACATAAATATACAAATACACAAACATAAAATACACACATAAAATAAAAGCCAGATTCCCTGTCTTTTATTTCTATTTTGATGGAGTTTTCCTTCTTTACTTGTATTTTTCTTAAGTAATAATACATGTAGTTTTGTTTGAAAAAAAATAAATTATGTTGCACCAATTTGTAAACAATATATTCTGGAGATCATCTGAAACTCAATAAAAAAAAGCTATATGACAGTATTTTTTTAGCGACTAACCATTTCAATGTCAGAAAAATCTGGGCTGCCCAGTGTTAGGCTCCTGAAATTCTCCTCACACCAATGCTCCACATGCATCACAGAAGTGAAGTAGGAGCCAAGAATCTATACACACATGTTAATAAAATTAACACATGCCTACAACCAAACAAGGTCAAAAGGCCACTAGAAGTACAGGAAGCATTGTGCCAGATCCATATATATGTAGTATTGAAAAAGAAAGATTCACTAATAATATTACTGAATGTGTTTTTATTAATTGCTGTACATAGTATTACTCACTATTATAAATATGCCATAGTTTCTTGATCTTGTAGTAGTTACCTGTTGGTGCCTATAGCCCTTGTTCTAACCCCAACTTTAAAGCCAACTTTAAAGCTAGATATAAGCCACAGCCAGGCCTTTAGTGCTGCTGCAAAGAATGTGAAACACAATTCAGGATTCCTTAATTATAATATACTTAATAAGCTAGCTATGGCGAAGAGGAAAAAGACGAGTCGTAAGCCAGTCATTCATGATGGAGATCCAGTCGAGATATTACCTCAGGTGGCCAACGAGGTGGAGGTCGATGTGCCAGAGGTTTGTGCAGATTTTGAGATAGCGCAAGATAGGTTAAAGGTATCTGAAGCTCCTGGGTTTGGGCATTCGCAGGGCGACGATTTAGGTCAGAAGGGTCAGAGAGATCAGGAAATCGGAGTAGAGGATGTTGATTCTGAACCAGATGTTATATCTACATCTTATGTGAATGGGACAGATGATAATGAAAAAGGTGGAGACGATGATTTTCAATCCGAATCTCAACATCATTGGCAACAATTCAGGTCTAGTAAGCTCTCCTTCTCTGAACCAAAATTGGAATTCACTGAACCAATTTTCAGGAATGGTCAGAAGTTGGCACAAGTTGACATAGAAGAGGTTAAGATTCAGTCTACTAACCGGTCTGCTGCTGTCATTTGCATGGTGATGGGAGCGAATCCGCCAATGACAGTTTTTGAGGGCTTCATAAAGAGAGTTTGGGGCCATCTAGGGATTGCCCAAATCTCTAGAATGACTATGGGGTTAAATTTGGTGAAATTTAATGATGAAGCGACTAGAGATCATGTCTTAGAGAATGGAATCTTGCAATTTGATAGGAAACCTGTCATTGTTAGACCTTGGACAACGGATTTGAGTGCTATTAGACTGATTCGGTCGGTGCCCCTTTGGGTCCGTCTTCATGACCTGGGATTACAATATTGGGGAAGCAAGTGTCTAAGTGCGTTGGTGAGCACGATTGGCAAACCATTGCTAGTTGATAAATTCACTAGGGAACGATCTCGGGTTCAGTTTGCGAGGGTCCTAGTGGAGATGGAAATAACAGATGACCCTCCCCGAAGTTTACAGTTCGTCAATGAATATGGTCAGATTATTGAGCAGGGGATAGAGTATGAATGGTTGCCTACTAAGTGCAAGACTTGTTCTGGTTTTGGACATTCCATGGCAGATTGTCGCAAGAGTGTTAAGCCTATGTGGGTGGAAAAAGGAGGGAGGTCTAAGGCAGATTCTACTAAAGAACAGGGAACTACTTCAGAGATTAAGAATATAGAGGAACCAACTCAGGAAGTGGGTAATAAGGAAGGAATGGATATCTCAGTCATTGGTCCTACTGAGGTTTCTCGTCAAGAGGAGGCTAATGTGGATCAATCTAAGGAAAGGGTTATGGATGATATATGGCACACCCGTAAGCGTACTGCATCCCTAAGCAAGCAAGGATTGGGTACTACTAAGTTTTCTAAACTGGCTACGGATCAACATCACAGAACTAATAAATATGATGTGCTTCAAGAGCAGGTGCACGGTAGGAGGGTTGAATCTTCTGGAGGTTTTTTAGCTAATGGATAAGTGTTCGTGTCTGAGTTGGAATATTAGGGGTCTGAATAATGTAAATAAACAGAAGAAAGTTCAAGAAATAGTTAGAAGTAGTAAGATTGGAATTGGTGGTTTATTGGAAACAAAATTAGAGGGAATAAAGTTAGGGAGTTTATGGATACTAGATTTCCTAATTGGGAGTTCTACTCCAGTCCGATTATAGAAGGGCGTTTATTAATTCTGTGGAGAAAGGGGATAGCTAGATTGACTGTGTTGGAAGACTCTCCTCAGCTTGTTCATTGTCAAGTTCAGTTGGTAGGTGACAGGAGATGTTTCTGGGTTACTTTTGTTTACGGTTTCAACAATGTAGAGAAGAGAAGAAGCCTTTGGACGGATCTAACTCGTATCTCGCTTTCAGGTAAGGCTTGGATTGTGTTAGGAGACTTTAATGCTCCCTTTTCTGGTGGTGATAGATCGGGGGGTAATGCAATTACTGGTAATGAGCTGGCTGATGCTATTGATTGGAAAGTTATAGCTAATGTTCAAAGTCTCAAAGCTACAGGGTCTTTTTTCACCTGGACTAATAACCAAGAAGGAACAGCCTGGATTTTTTCGAAAATAGATCATGTTTTCATTACTGAGGAGTGGTTAGACTTTTTCCCTTAGACTTTGGCTAAGTTTAGTTGGGAGGTTGTTTCGGACCACTGCTCTTGTATTGTGTCAAATATTCCAGTGGTGACTATGGGAACTAAGCTGTTTAAGTACTATAATTTCTGGGCCAACCATACTGATTTCAAGCAGGCAGTTTTAAGTAGCTGGGAGGTTCCTATTCAAGCTACTGGTCTTAGAGCTGTTTTTGTTCAACTTGTTAGATTGAAGCACAGACTTAAGAGGTTCAACAGGGAGTGTATTGGTAATGTGGGGTATTGCTACCAGCTAGCTTCGAAGGAATTCCAAGATGCCCAATTTCAGGCCCAAGCTAATCCTCTTGATATCAGCTTACAGGAGGTGGTTAAGAGGAAGGCCTCTGAGTTCCATGTCCACGAAAAAATGTATCATAGCTTTCTTGCTCAACGGAGTAAGATTAGCTGGATAAGGCAGGGAGATATGAACTCTGTGTTTTTTCATGCTTTCCTGAAGAAGCGTAAGACTGAAAATACTGTTGTTTCTTACATAAATGATAATGGTGTTCTCATTGATGATTTTCAGTTGGTAGTTGACCATTTTGTAGAGCACTTCAAGAATCATCTAGGCTCCTCCAGATCGGCCTCTGGTGTAGTGGATCGGTGTTGTGTTGATTTGGGTCCTAAATTGTCCATTGATCAACAGCTGTCTCTTATGTCTCCTTTTTCTAACAAGGAAATAAAAAAGGCTTTTTTTCAGTATTCCTAGCACCAAAAATCCTGGACCTGATGGTTTTGGATCAGGTTTTTTCAAGCTGTTTTGGAAGGAAATTGGTCATGATATATGCTCAGCTGTCAATCATGGTTTTACTTCAGGAATATTACCTAAGGAACTTCATGAAACGACTATCTCTCTGATTCCTAAGGTGTCTAATCCGGCTAAGGCGTCTGATTTCAGGCCCATTGCTTAGTTCTCGGTTGGCCTTGGTGCTCCCTTCTCTTATTCAGTCTAACCAAGGAGCTTTTGTTCGTGGTAGGACCATTGCTCATAATATCATGATTCTTTAAGATCTTATTAAGAATGATGGCAGAGCAAATACTTCTCCCCGTTGTGCTATAAAGATAGACATAAGCAAGGCTTACGATACCATTGATTGGTTATTTTTGGAAAACCTATTGAAGGCGGTTTGTTTTCTTATGAAGTTTATAGGTTGGGTGATGAAGTGTGTCCGAAATACTAACTACTTCTTGCTATTAAATGGCCGGGTTTAGGGCGGTTTCAAGGGAAAAAGAGGATTACGTCAAGGGGATCCTATGTCTCCGCTCTTATTTGTGATCATTATGGAATACTTGACTAGAAGCATTCAGTGGGCTTCCAGATCCCCTCTTTTCCGATTTCATCCGTTGTGTAAGATCATTAATTTGATTAATTTGTGTTTTGCCGATGACATTATTCTGTTTTGCAAAGGCAATATTGGGGCTGTTAATGTTCTTAAGTGTGCTCTTGGGGTTTTTGGTGAGGCTTCAGGGCTTCAATTAAACTTTATGAAGTCTATGATATACTTTGGAGGAGTTCCTTTAGAGGATAAAAAAGGGATTTGTCAGCTGTTGAATCTCACTGAAGGATCCTTTCCTCTGCATTATCTAGGGGTCCCTCTTAGACCTACGAAGTGGAAACATTCGGACTGTGAGATCATTATTCAAAAAATAAGAACTAAACTCTTCTCCTGGTCTAGTAAGCACCTTTCTTATGCAGGTAGACTGCTTCTTATCCAGTCTGTTCTATTCGGTTTATGTAATTTTTGGATGAATGTGTTCATTCTCCCTCAAAGCATTATTAAGGAGGTCGATAAACTGTGTAGACAGTTCCTTTGGGGGGCTTCGGGGACTCGCAGTAAGCTTCATTTTGCTTCATGGCAGCAGGTGTGTCGTCCCAAGGCTTTTGGAGGCCTCGGTCTTAGAGAAGGGTCCAGCTGCAATAGAGCTTTGTTGGCTAAGTATATCTGGGCAGTCACGAATAAACAGGATACTTTATGGGTCAAATGGGTGCAACACATCTACTTGAAGGGGGCTGATTTTTGGAGTTATGGGTTGAAGTTGGACACTAGTTGGTACTGGCAGAAACTTTGCCATCTCAGAAATAAGTTTAGTAAATCTGAGGTGTTGGCAGCTGGTGGTTGTGGGAAGTTTAAACTAGCCTTGCTCAATATCAGTGGTTTAAACCAGAAATTAGCAGAGTATAAAAAAACTATTTGGCATTAATCTATTCTGCCTAAGCATCAATTTATGCTTTGGATGGTGCTCAATTCTTATCTGTTAACCAGAGATAATCTCGCCAAAGTTCATATGCAATTATCTAGCTTACTGTGTCCTGTTTGTGATATTCATTTGGAGAGCCACCAGCATCGTTTTTTCGACTGCTGCCTCTCCTTAAAGGTGCTGGAGGTCATATTCACCTGGATTTGTTTCCCTGCTTGGTCCCCTTTGTTCTCGGCTTGGACAGTCAATTTATAGGCTGGATTTAGTAATAGTTTTAGTCTCACTTTGAACATGATTCTAGCTGCTGTGGTTTATAGTATTTGGAGAAATAGGAATAGATGCTTACATGATGGTTATTCATTGACTGCTTATTGTATAGCTAATGAAATTATTACATTAGTGAAGTATAGATTGTATTTGGTTCAAACTAGGACTGATACCCCTCTGTTTAAGCTCTTCTTGCAGAAGCTTCAATTGTATGTAATATGAGGGTAGATCTGGTCTGTTAGTTGGTTCTAGTTATTAGGCTTTGGCCTGGGCTGTATTTGTCTGTTTTGTTTCAATGAAGATTTTTCCTTCTTGATCAAAAAAATAAGCTAGCTATAACAAATAAAAACACTTAGTGACACTATAATAAATAAGAGTTCAAGCAAATGTTTTGCAACTGTTAATGAGACAAGAAAACAACAATAGAACAAAAACCTGAACACCAGGATGTGTCTCATGCATGAACTCAAACAATTTGTTCACAAAAGTTTTTAGGAACTTCCAGTGAGCTCTTAGAAACCTCGGGTACTGTCCAACAACATACCTACAGAAAGAGAGGAGGATTATGTACAAGATTTCAAAAAAGTACTGGTGGTATACCTCCAACCAAGTTTCTCATAGTCCTCAAATTTACTCAATTAAAATCAAGTGGCTAAAATTCATGGTTTCTACAAATGACCAAAGAATCTGGATGGAATGAGGTGTTATGGCCTGGCAAGCTATATCTATGGGCATTCCACCTTAACTCAAGATAGATAATCAATCATTCAATTCAGCAAGTCACGAATGACCATAACCAAAAATCTGTTCTCCTACCAAAGCAAACCAACATAAAAAATATGAAGGGCAAACATTGACCTCCAGAACATGAATGTTTCTTATGCATTTGATGATGCAAACACATTATCAAGAAACAGGTATAACATTTTAATAAATAAATAAATAATTTTAAAAAGAAAAAACCTATTCAAACCCACATATTTTCCCAAATGAGAGGGGCATGTAATAGTGATCTCTAGGTTCTACATCAAGATCCCTAACACCACATGACAGATGCATGGGCATTGCCCTCACAAACTCATAACAATATGTGGTGTAACTAACATTTACAAGGAAATAAAGTACAAGCTTACACTGACACATGTGACTATCTTTGATCAGAATAAACATTTTTTTGTAGTCAAAACAGAAATGCCAAGTAAACTATTATCACAACTAGGGAGGTGGGACATAGACAATATCTCGAGAAGTAAATGATGAGTTTATAGTTGAATCAGAAAGTATAAGCAGTGACCACAAATAGAAAATGAGTAGAAATAACATTTATAAGGTAAGTTAAAAATGTACCTGTTCTTCCATCATCGAACCAGATATAGACCCTATTGCCCAACATAATGTGTTTAAGTTGTTCCAATTCCAATCCTCGCCACTTAATTGTTTGCATAGCTCCTTTAACATCTGCATCATACAAGAAGAATAGACAACATAAGATAGAATTTATAATGAAAATAATATATAACACAATCAAATGACACATTTTCTCTGCAAGTGTCTGATAAGATAGAAACAAGGTGTTCCATTATAATTATACATGCAGAAAATAATTTCAATTGAATGGCCAATAAAAGAAATTCCCCACTCATATTTTTCCTCAAACTATTCACTATCAGCAGCCCCCAAGCTGCAGCCACATGACTTGAAAGAAATTTCCACTCAAAATAGGTCACATCATAACAGAAATATTATTAGACATAAATATAAATAAAAACTATAGCTAACACAAGCTTGTACTAACTTTGGTACAAATAGAAAACATGAAAAATATTTCAATACATTTACTACTTTATTTTCCATAAACCCATACCAGCTTTTCCGTGTCCTCGTGATCAAGCTGTGACAAATATATCAAAGTCTCCCTCATGATCTGCAACAATAATAGACCATAGAAATTTGGTTAAGGAAAGTTGCCATAATAAATAAGAGTTCAAGCAATTTTATAGCTTAATTCGCTTTATTACATCCTCAAGAGTAATAACCTGTAACAGAGACAAAAAAAATAAGTCTGGATTAATTAAAAAAATGTTTTGCAACTGTTAATGAGAACACAAAACAGTAGCACCACCAAATTGCATTATTTAACTTTTTTATTTCTGTATTAGTAATTTATTTCCCTTTTGTAGAATAAATAAAAGATATCATGTTGGACTTCACATTAATCAATATCTGAAACCAAAATTAAAAATAATCACCTCAATTAAAGTAAGTCCAAATGGCTCAATGAAGGCTGGATTTATGAAAACACCCTACCAAAACAGAGATACTCAAATCAAGTTGAAAAACATACCTCCTAGATAAAAGAAGTGAGAGATTTCAGGGACACACGCACACATATGATATGTACCTTTGTTTTTGCTGCTAGGCGATAGATTTCAGGGACATCAGATTGCTTATGACGTTTAAGATATGCAACTTGACCATATAGATCATATTTGTCAATCAACTTAAGAATTGAAAGAAGCATAGAGCTATTTGTGCTAGGCATTTCGTCAATGTTGTCACGGTTTCCCATTATTAGCGTTTGTATCAATAGGAAAACAAAAAGTGAGATTGCTATGAAGTCATGTAAGACTATTGTATTTAAAGAAGAAGTTATGTAACAGGAAACAAAAATTCTAAAAATTACACACGATATAGATAACAGGAAACCATTAAACCAGTAGCTTGTATGCCATTACACAAGTTCAAATTATAAGAATAAATCAGATGCCCCAGACTACTTGAAAAGCTTTCCAAAATAAAATGGTATCAAGTCACTAATGCACACTCCCCTAATAACTATACAGTGTCAGATTGATTTTTCAATATAAGAATATCACCTAAAATGGTAATGGCTAAAGAGCTACAAGTGAAAAGCTTCATCAAACATGTTTAATAAAAATAACTAATTGAATTAGGAAGCTAACTAGTACACCCAAAAAATCGTCAATGTTATGTATCCAGCATTCCTTGAAAAGGACTCAGCAAGAGACTTCCATGACCCATCCAAAGTTAGCATCCTTGCTATAGATATGCCAACCTAAATCATTTACTATAAATAAGAATTCAGGCATACAATGGAACCATGTAACACACAAATTTTACTAAAAGGAGCAAGAAAATTTCTTGAGCTTGTGAAACAGAAGTACCAGAATAGAAGACAGACCCAGATATTTAAAGCTTCTTCACTGATGAAAAGACCACAAGCAGTAGCCAAAAGTAAATCCACCTACAATGAGATTAAAGTGAGATTAACCCCATATTTCAAAAGTTCAAGACTTATTGAGGTGCCAAGTTTCTATTGCTTCTGTGTTGTGCCCAGTTTGTGAGCAGGTGGAGGAATCGCATCAGCACCTTTTCTTTGATTGCTGGTTTTCCCAGCAAGTTTGGGTTCTGCTCAAAGGGTGGCTGGGTTCTGGTATTTGGCCTCTTCAGTATGTTGGCTGGAAAGAGTGGTTAGATAGGAAGCCTAAGAGTTTTCTGCACAGCTTTTCTATTGCTGTTTTGGCTGCTGCGGTTTATGGTGTGTGGTTTAATAGGAAATCTTGCATTTTTTTTGTCTGTTCCTATACTCCTTTGTATATAGTGAGGTTGATTAAGCAGGCTGTGAAGTATAGATTGAATGGTAGGCTGAGTCAAAAAGTCCTAAGGTAGAATTGTTCTCTAGCTGCTCTTATTAAATGATTATAATCTGTTAGCCTTTTGAGTTGGTTTTGAACTGGTTGTATTTGTTTGTTTTGGTGCAATATATTCCTTTTTTCATAAAAATAAAAAATAAAAAACTTGACACATGATTTTTAACAACTTCAATTAGTGCCTGAACAAATACATATATGGGAATGAGCATACATAAGATGTAAAAATAATTATATAAATATGACTCATTGAGATTCATCCATACTTATTAAGATATATAGTAGGGATTTTGATTCCAAACAAGAACAGACAGTGAATATTTAAGAAAAATGCTCAACCTGAAGCTAAGAACACACATGTATGTATATATAAATCATCCAACTAATCCCCAACAACCCATAAATCATTTACTTGTATTAAAGCTGTTTGTTGAAGTAAGAACTAAATAAATTGATAAGATAAGTATATTTGTTCAAGTAAAACTGAAATAACCCCAAAAAAATCAAACACCAACTCTAATGAATGAAAGCCAAGGAAGAAAGAGCTTACCCCACAGCTCAACTGTAACGACCCAAATTTTCAAGACTCGATAATGAGGAAATATAAATGTTTTCATTTAACAAAATGTCTCAAAAACCCATAGAAAAAAAAAACTTTTTAAAAAGTCGTATGGCCATACTTAACATTTAGTTACAAACATGTTTTATAAAGATTAGAGTGAGCCTAGTTTAGGAAAATTACACAACATTTCCAAAAATAAAAAGGATTCCCAAAAGGTCAGTCCACATGTACATTTGCAAGGAAGACTCCAGCGCTCACTGCTCTGCCCTACCCTTGCCCTTACCTACAACATGAAACAACTAGGTAAGAGAAAACGCTTAGTAAGATCAACTTTCAAACAAAGCAGATAGAGAAATAGGGATCTGGACCCATCCAGACCCTACACAATCAATTTCAAGAACGCTAAAGCATCCTGGAAAACTTATGGTCATGCCTGATAACCAAGGATAAATTAATTCATATCTAGATAAAAAATCCTGCACTCAGAAAATCCCAGAACAAGCAGATATATTATATCACAACTATATCTTACCAACAATTATATCCCTGCACTCAGAAAATCCCAGAGCAAGCAGATATATTATATCACAACCATATCTTATCAACAATTATATCCCTGCACTCAGAAAATCCCAGAGCAAGCAGATATATTATATCACAATATAATTCGAGACCAACGCTCGACAATTTCCAACAATTCAGGCGTAACGCGCCCTCCAACATAATTGCTAATCTGTAAAAGAGAACCGAGTCTCCACACTAAGATCTAGCCAATAAATATTCTCATCAAGGGTAACTATCGTTTTACCTAGAGCATCGCTACTTATCCAAGAGTGTAATCCAATTTACACGGTTTTACGGAGACTTCTATGTTAGTTAGTGGTGCTGGTGATCAGTTGCCCCTAGGGTGTTCAGCCTCACTCAATCTTGGCAACCCCTAGTATCTCTAGGTACTCTCACTGAATGGCCAATATTCACGACTGCTATCCGAGAATAACTTATCAGAGCACTTACTCGGATTCTAACCGTCCAATGATTAAGTAAGCATGAGGGCCCCTAGGTCCCATTTATCTTGGCGCCCCTAGGTTTAACCAGCTTATCCTCATCTCATGGCCACTCGTCGCGGTAATGAACCGGACATAAATAAAATCAAGCAGTGTGACGGGGATCAACCGTCTAGGATATGACGGACTTCTACCGTTCATATTTTCTAAATCAGCACTCACTAGACTAACGTCTCTAAGCAACTTTCTATGACAGCCTATATATGTGCATGTATCCCTATACTAACATACAAGACAATAATCATTTCATGTTGCAGCCATACAATATAAGTTGACTTACTTGGAGTCCTTAGCGCTCAGCAGGTTTTCACCCTCCAACGTTCAGTCCAGTTACGCTTAGCCAATACTGTAGTTATCCATACAGTATACTCGGATTAATTATGGCACACATAATTCATTATTATTATTTTGGGCAGTTTGGTCATTTTAATAAAAGTCATTTGTAAGGATTTATAATCCTTATTTGGTTTTAAACCTATTAAGGAAAGTCATACAAAATATTCGAGACTAAACCCTAAGTCTCGGGGAGACCTATCCTAAGGCCTCGATACCTAGGCTCGGGTATCACAATGGTATTTTCCCACAATCTGCTAAAAATCTTATTCTTTCAAGATATTGCTATTAACCCGCACTTTCGACTAGTCGGTTAAAATATGTAAGATTTTAGCCGGTATTATATCCAGAAAATACTAATAAATTCCTTAATTATTTTTAAAGAAAATAAACTCTTAAATTTTCCTTTTATTTTTCTTAAGGTTTTAATATCTAAAAACCGTTTTAAGAAAATTGCCTAATTTGTCTTAATTAGGAAAACCGTTAAAAATTTCCCATCTTGACTAATTAATTTTCTAAAATCAATTAATCAATTTTACTTGCTAGAAAAATAATTCATTTAATTATTTTCTCAAAATATAGGGTTTTAAACCATCTTTTAATTTATTAACTATTAATAAATTAAATCTCTTATTTTTAGAAAGAATAAAAAATCTTTAATAAAAATAATTCATTTAAACTCAAAGGGGTAATTTTAGTGAAAATATGATTTCAAGACTTACCAATTTATATCTTGAAATAAGAAATTTTTTACTTTTTACCTTATGTTCCAAAATCTCATTTTTACACTAAGTGTGAAAAGCCTATTTTTCACATTTTTAACTACATACTTCGTTAGTTCATAACTTGAAATTTACTTACCCAATTGTTACCAAAATTTCCCAATTCCATTTTTGTTATGCCATTTAGGTCTTTATAAAATCTTAGGTCAAAATGAGCATTTTTGATTGGTGAAATCATTTTCCAACAATGAGGTAAAAATGACCTTATTTTCAAGTCATTATTTTTTCCAAACTTTGACAGTTAATAACTTTCTAACCGTTCAATATTTTCTTACCAAATTTTATATTAGAATAATAGGTTATGCCAGAAATATTTCCACAAAATTTTAGAAAATTCTGGGTTCATTTGCCCTATACAGTGGCTGTCCAAACTTGGTTCCGAAAATAAGAATGCGAAAAAAAACTGTTTTTTTTACCTAAACTTTGAAATAGCATAACTTACTCATTTCTAAACATTTTTTAGTGTTTCAAAAGCTCAATTTTATGTACTCAATCTCAAAAACATCACAGTACAATTTAATTTTACAAAACCAATATACAGTGGCTGCTTGACCTCTTGGAAGGGACAGCTCAAAACATGTTTTGTTTTAGGGTATCCTACAAAACCCTAGGGGGTTTTGGTTCCCATTTTCAAAAATCAATACACATGCATCATAAAAATCATTAAACAACTACCATAACCTTATTACATCACCAACAAGAAACTTTAAGCATTAAATATACAAAATAATGCTTAAAACTAAAAACCCTACAACAAAATCATCAAAAGTAAACTTTTTACCTCTTTGGTGTTCTTGCTTAAGGTTTGGACCTTCCTATTAGCTTTTGCTCCTCCAAAAACTTTCAAAAACCCTAACCAACTTCCCCCAACAACATAGTTAATTAGCTATTTGAAACTCTATGCTTAAAACTTTACAAAAGCCTAGATTTGTGAAGCTATACCTTAGGGAAAATACTTCCTAGACCAAGACTTAGCCTCCAAGTTTTCCTTGGTGTTCTTGAGGTTGAATATTGAGAGAAAACTTGAGAGGGTCTTCAAAAATCAGATGAGAGTGATTGAGAGAGTGTGGGGGTTAGAATAGTTTATACTATCTAATTTATCCTAAAAACACTCAAGTGTTTTACTCCCACTTGCCCACTTGACTTCTTAATTAAAATGGGATTTTATCTTTATAAAATTGGGTTCACACCACTCTAAAATACCACATGGCCGGCCACCCTTTGCTACATATGTGATCATTCTTTTTTTTTTTTTTTTAATGGTTAATAAATGTTTCATAAGAAAAAAGTCCAAATTGGCTTTTGACACCTCTTTCACTCTTATTAAGTTTTAATCACCAAACTTAACATTAATTAATTAAATTTAATGTCTCTCACATTTAATTTAATTAATCACATAATAAAATTTAACCTAAGGTCCATTCATGGAATAAAATTCCCCATTTCGGCAAAATTAGGCATTTAACGCAAAATGCCTTAAAATTTCCATTTTCTTTTAGGTTTATTATTTTTGACCAAAATTTAACTTTTATGAATGTATTTTATGCCCAAAATATAATTGCCATGATTTTTCGTTTTATTTTCCGAGATTTTTACCCGATCAGGGTTTTTGTGTCAGTCCAGGACCGAAAGTCTTATCTTGACTTTTAAAATCACAAAATTCATATTTTGGCTAGCAATAACTCATGGAATACTTACAAACAAAATATAATATTATTTAAAATAATATTCTTAACCCGGGGGAAAAATCCCGACCCGAGTCGTTTAAAGGTACCCAAAAACGTAGGACGTTACATCAACAACATTTTCCAATTTCTAAAAACAAAATCTGAAATAGAATTGAATAAAGAGAAGTTAGGGCAAGATATTGAAATAAAATAGAAAGATTCAGATTTTACCCAAAATTGCAGAAAAAAAAGATGCGAGACTTGGATTTGTAAGAGAAAAATCTAAAATGACAGAGAGTAATCTATATTCATAATTCTACTTTGGTTAGGAGTGCCCAGCAAGAGTAATAGTTGCACACTTAATTGCTACATTGTACCTAAAGAGATGAAATGATAAAAGAAAAATTATGCCAGGCATAAAGAGTATAAGCAAGGGAAAATGATTTCACAGCACAATAAGATTAAAACAAGAGGAATTATGTATATGTATAAGACAATGTACAGACATGGGTTTCACAAGTCTATTAAAAGTAGGGATAAGTATATTGTTGGTTCAATAACAAACATAGAAAGCTAGATCAAGGTTATATGTACAGAGAAGATTCACTTCATCATGGTGAGCTCTATTAATAAATCAAGTTCAAACAAACACTCAATTGAAATTTGTAATGTGTCTTGACAAAAATTGATTGGCTTGGACAATATTCAATATTCAAATTTATTACTTACATAAACTATATTCAATTGTATAAAATTTCCGGTCATGACGACATATATATTTATTTATTCATCATTTATAATTTGTATGTTCATCCCAAATCATAAATCTACCATGTTCATTACCAATCCTACAGTGGACTATGGTATCTTTAGCCCTTTTCTTTGTTTTTTCTGTTCTGCATCACAAAGAAATCTATGGCTCATGGAATAGAAGTTTACCTAAAAGAAAGAAATGCTACTATATATATGTATATGTGTTGTATGCACACAGGTTTTGTTATTTCTCTAGCTTTGAATATAATATAAAAAAAATGAAATCAGATTATAAATCACTCTAGAAGTTCACCCTATATTTATATATTAATTATATGAAATTTGTATAAAAAAAAATCACCTCACAAAGATGTTCTTGCTTCTAGCAGGGGAGAATCATTATGTGAGGCAGAGATAGACGAGACAACCAGAAAAATGACCTCCGTTGTGTCCTCCGGAAGCTCTCACCGACGTCGTGTGCTCCAGAGACTCGCGTGAGGCAGAGAATGACGAGACGAAACCAGAAATTAGTGAGTGAGTGGTTGTGTAGACGAGAGTGAGTGGAGGAGAATAACGTGGTTGTGTAGATGAAAAAAAAAAGAGAAAGAAAGAGACTAGGAAACCAGAAAGAAAGAGAAGCAAAGAGATGCAAAGAGAGGCAAAGAGACGAAAGAAAGAAAGAAAGAGAGGCAAATAGACGAAACCAGAAATTAGGGATTCAATGGAGGCTTAGGGGTTCGGAGGCTGAGACTAGTTTACTGTGTGCTTCCGTGTCTCTTATTTTCATTTGGCGCCTAGTTATATCTTTCATATGGCGCCAAATGAAATTTCACATATGGGGCAGTGTTTTTTTTAATTGCTTATTAATAGCACTTTTAAATAAGTGTTATTTTTTAATGTAATATATACTAAAAATTGTTGTAGTGATTAGTTATGTTTTCTATATCTAATCTAGGGTTGTGGAAGATATATTTAGGGTTGTGAAAGATAGATCTAGGGTTTTGAGGGTTTTTCTTTAGGAGTTGACTTTGAATATTTATGATTGGTGTTCATAGTAGCTTCTAGATGTTTACAGGGTTTTGGGCGTAGAGTTTTCCAATGCTGCTTATTTTCAATACTTCCACTCCAAGGTAAGGAAGTTAGACGTTATGATTAATGTTTCAGGCTTAAGTGTTGGGAGGATGAGACGTGGCCCAATATATTGACCAATGTAGACATAGGAGGACAATTTTCCTCATTAGCCTCTTTCCCATTTACTTCATGTTTTATGTGATTTAATGTGATTATGATTTCATGGTATTATTGAAATGTTATGAAATGCTATTATTGGTTTTTGCATTATTTTAAGATCTAGTGTATGAAATGTTATGTTTGACACTATTGTTGTAGTATCTGGTACACATATATTGAAAATTTCTTGTTCCTTAATTATTTATTTGATTATTTATTTATTTGTTTAATTACTTATTTATTTATTTTTCCTCTTTTATTAAATATTGTAATTTTCCTTTTATGTGTGAGTGTGTGTGTGTGGCGCGAACATGTGTGTTTGAAAAGGTCACTTGGGCGTGTAGCATAGGGTGAAAAGATGATAAGGGTGGTCTTGATTTAGGTCAGGAGGAAGGATCTTGATAGTTACCATATTGGGAAAATATTAGTAGGAATTTAGTAGGAATTAGGTTTTCATACAAAATTATGGAAATCATAGGGGTTTTTGAAATCTATTGGAAGATAAAGCTTGATGGATGAACTTAGTAGGAATTTGGTCTAGATACGAGATTTAGGAAGGTATTGTAGGAAGATATGATTTTGTTGGATTTGAATAGGTTTGGTTTTAAATGTGAATAGAATGATTTGAATCAATTAGGTTTTATATGGAAATTGAGGGAGGAATTTGTGAGCCTATAAATAAATTGTGTAGGGCCTAGGCTGAAACACACATAGAGAGGAAAGGGAGATGGGAGAAAATTTATGAAGAAAGAAAGAAAGAAAAAAGGGAAAGTAGAAAGGAGAATCAAGGTTTAGAGGTATTCTCCATTTGTTGTTTTGTATTCTCTTCATCTTAATGGATTTCTAAAAGATGTGACATTAGTGCTTAGGGTTTTCAAATACTTCAAAGGAGGTGGATTTGGTTGGGTTTTGGTCACCAGAAGAAAATGCAACCATTCGAGGTTTCTGTTATTTTTATATCTATGCTAGAATAAAAGTGGTATTTTGTTTCCCATGCCATTTTCTCTCAAAGTCACTCAAACCAAGGTAAGGAAGTTGGACTTTGTTTTCTTGAGTTTATGTTGCATGTTGTACGATAATGTTTCAGACACAATTATTTGGGAAGATGAGATATTTGACAGTTGTTGCCCCAGAACAATGGCTGAGGTGGTGTGCTGGCACGGGAGATTCAAATGTTTGATTAGTTAGGCTCTTTAGATATTCTAAACGAGGATATCTAAAGAGTTTCGAGAAGAGAAGGGTTAGAGAGTTTAAATAATTTTTAGGCTTAGAATATTTCTATCGACAGATTGCGTTTCACTTAAGACTTGTGCTTAACCTATTGATAATAATATTATTTATATATGTAATTAAATACTGAATAATTTATGATATTTTATTTAATTATTTGTTTTAATCAGATTAAAACAATAATTAAATAAAATAACATTTAAATTTAAACAATTCAAATTCAAATATCAGGCACATAGCAGTGCCTATGTGGCGCCACTCACACTGCATGCACAATGAGTGGTGTTTTGCACACTCCACTGCCCTTAATTTTTTTCATTTGTTTGTTTAATTAAAATTAAGATAACATATTTACTCATTTAAAATAATATACATATTATTTCAAAAATAAATATTAGATGATTCAAAATTAAATTTATCTTACATATCATATTTGAATAATTATCTCATAGTAAGATAATATTAAAATCTCTATGATATTATTCCAAAAACTGATTAATATTAATTTCAACTAACATAAAGTTTTTCAAATAAAACTATTTAGGAAATTAACTAATTAATTATACATAATTAGCACTTTGTCCTGGAAAATTAATTCCTCTGCTATTTAGTCTTTTACTCTATTAATCTTGCCTATGATACTTTTACCCTTGACAGTGTAGTACAGAGGTGACTCACAGACCATGGACCTATGATACTATGCTTAAATAAACCACACTATTAATTAAATAGTCTTATTTATTAATTCCATTATTACTCCACTATAAATATGAAATTTCACTCTTAGTAATTATAGAATTATAATTACAGAGTAATCTCTTCTAGTCCATTGATGTAATCAATACATGTAGTTCTATCCTCCAATTATTGGTTCGTTAATTAGAGCTGGTCAAGATTTTCTTATTTACCATTCTAATTAACTCTTGTTCCTTAAGTACCATTAATTCACGAGTGATTAAATAATCTATAATCATATTATAGATTTGAGCTCTATAACTATTCAGTTCCAAAATTAAACCATAAGGGAACCAATATTCGATCCGTTAGGAAAGCTTGAATGCCATTATTGTAAAATCATGTTCCCATCCATTCAAGTTATTGAATCTCCAAAATAAAGTCACTATCCTAATTGAATTAAAAGACCTTAACGAATGAATCAAAAGATCCAATAGACATGACTAGGAGTTCATTATTGCTCATGATTAAAATTGATCTACAATGATCATCTTTTAAGATATGAATTGAATCTTTATGGAAAACCGTAAGTTTATAATGAAATTAATTCACATCATTCCGGCCATATATGATCTTAATTTTCTCATACGCACAAAATTTTCTAATATTTAAGTATAAATTATTCAAAAAATAATTATGATAATCAAACAATAGAATTGTACAACAAATTATTTAAGTATAAAAAGGTCTTTTCACATGCTTTTATGGTATCAACCCTAACAATCTCCCACTTTCCCTTAAAGGACGTGAGACATCTCTCTCAATCCCATATTTCCTACATGAACTATAAAATACTTTGCATGAAGTGTCTTGGTAAGCGGCTATGCCAGGTTTTGTTCTGAAGCTATCTTCATAGCTGTTACATCACTTCTGTGCACAATCTCTTACAAGATGATATTTTCTTTCTATATGCTTCCTCTCTTGTGGCTTCTAGGTTTCTTTGAATTAGCTACTGCTCCACTGTTGTTGTAGTACAAGATTAGTGGCTTCTCCATTAAAATTACATCCTGAGCCAAACTGCTTCCTTAGCTAAGTCACAAGACGCTTATATTCAGCTTCCATGGTTGAATCCACAATATTGGATTGTTTGATACTTATCCAGAATACAGCTCCTCCCCCAAGAGTGAAAACTTACCCAGATGTAGATTTATGACCGTCTTTGTCTAATTGAAAATCAGAATCAGTGTATCTCATACGGTTTAACTCACCTCCTGAATAAACAAGCATATAATCTCTCGTTCTCTTAAGATACTTGAGTATGTGATTTACCGTAATCAATTTTCTAAACAAGGATTTGATTAATAGCGACTGACGATTCCCACTGCATACATTAGTCTCCCAATTACTGAAGCATAGGGATACTTTCTCACGTCCTCTCCTTCTTGAGGTGTCTTTGGACATTACTCCTTGGAAAGAGTAATTCAACATATGGTCGATAACTAACCTTTCTTGGAATTCTCCATTGAGAACCTTTCTAGCACTTTATCTATATAATTTGCTTGAGAAAGTGGCAAGAGCTTGTTCTCCCTATCCCTTAAGATTTTGATTCCTAGAACATAGCTCGCTTCACCCAAATCTTTCATTTGGAAATTTTTAGCTAACCACTTCTTTACATTTGACAGTGTCTCTACATCATTGCCAATGAGTAGAATGTCATCCAAGTAAAGAACTAAGAAAACCACTACTTCCCTTTGATATATGTATATATATACACATTATTCATCGACATTTTGTTCGAAGCCATATGTTTTTATTTTCTAATCAAAGGTAATGTTCCGAGATCAAATGCTTGCTTCAATCCATGAATGGATTTTAGTTATTTGCACAACTTATGATCTTCCCCTTTCTTCACAAACCCTTTTGATTGTTGTTGGGGTTTTATGCCCTAATTAAAACCCAAATTCTGTGTAATCTCCTTTTATTATCAATAAAAGAATAGAAATCATTTTTTGACTTGGTTAATCACTTTGCTCACATGTTTTATTTTCATGATTATTTGTTTAATATAAACTTCTATTAAATCCCAAGCATATAGCTAATCTTATTTATAGTGACGTAATCGCAGTGGAATATAAATATGATTATATGTTCAAAATAAGTTAGTCCTAAGATTAGTCAGTGCACTGGATTTACACTAACTTGCCAATCTACGATATGATCTACTTACACATTACAGTGTTAAGTTCTTTCCTATTCATTAGCAAAGTAGATAAGATCGAATATATTTGTTACATCTGACTTGACCGATATTGATAGTTGATAAGATAAGTAAACATATCGTTATTATCTATTCTAGTCATATCATATAGTTTACCATATGTCAATTCAATCTCAATTCTAAGTGGTTAGTATTCTAATTGATTGTATTATTTGAGTTCTTTGACTTGTTCGTTACCAGTTACCCTACGGACTAGCCCATACTTATATCTTGGGAACTCGAAAGTATAATTGAGTGGGAGTATTAATCATAGATATGAACATCTATAGCTTCTGATGAAGAAGTGAAACGATGGTTTCCTTTTAGTTTGGTTCAAGATGTTAAATGATAGAGATCTCATTTCAGTAATTAAATTTACAAGGCACTAAGTGTTTTAAGGATAAAATACAATGAGGGGTAAAACGGTATTTTAGTCTTATCTCATTGCAGACCGTCTATAGAGGATTGAGTAACAATTATGGTTGTAACAATGAATAATTAATAGCGTATCTATATTTGTTATAGAGCGTTCTATGAATTCAAGAGTGCAATTCCGAGTCTATAGTGGAGTCACGAGGGATTAATAAGTTAGTAAATTTATTTGTTAGATTTATGATAACTTATTGGAGCTTGATTTCATAGGCCCATGGTCCCCATTGTACCTTGGATAAAATCATCTAGATAGTCTCAATTAATTGATTTAATTATCAATTAGTATTATCAAAGTTGACCATGTCAATTTTAGATAGTTTCACAGAGTTGTGTAATTTTGAGAAGAAAAGAGAAATTATGGCAGATTTATTAATTAATATAAATTGTTATCTAAATTAATAAATAAGTTTAAATCAAGGTTCAAATTATAAATAATTAATTTGATAAAGGATTTAAATAATTATTTAATTAATTAAATCTATAGAAAATAATACAGGCCTTGATTTTAAGTCTAATGCGCTTATAATTAAATGGGAAATTTCACAGGCCTAAAGCCCATGATTATTTCGACCTAGGGCTTTAAAATGGCTATTATTTTATTTATTTTTTTATTAAATTAAATGGCCTAATTGGATCTATAAAAGGAGTGCTTAGAGAGAAGTTAAAACATAAGTTTAATCACTGGTGTTCTGATAGTTTTAGATTCTCTCTAAACACAAGTCCTTTTCTAAGCCTCTTTTTCATTTTCTCTTCTTCTCTCTATATCTATCTCATGTGTTGAGAATTTCCCACACTAGTATAGGTGATTCTAAGGATGCATTGGAAGATTGTGAAGAAAATAGAATATCGATTCAGTTTCTTGATAATACTTTGCGACAGAGAGGATACAAGAGTTATAGAAACTATAGGAAGGAATCTTTTATTCCACTGTGTATACTGTAAGTATTCTATTCGTTGTTTCTCTTTGAATTGAATTTTAAAAAACATGTTTTAGGCTATCTCGTATTAATTTGTTTAATATTAGATATACATGAAAATAAATAAAGATCTTGTATAAGTTTTCCTAACAACTGGCCTCAAAGCTTTTGGTAATGTTTATTTACATGCATGAACATGTTTAAAATTTGATTATTTGATATGTTTGAATAATTGGATGATTTTCATGTTTTTATGAAGCATATTGATTTTATGTGAATTTCAGCAATTTTTTAGGTTATTTTGTTGTATCTTCTATGATATTAATTTTATATATGCTTTATTTTGTGTGAAACATGTTAAAAAATAATTAAAAAATTGTTTTGGTTTGAAAAATTGCACAAAAAAAAATTTCGAAAATTTTTGCCTGGCTATCATGCACGTGCGCGCACCCATCCGCCACCCACGCGCGTGCCCAACCCAATTTTTTTTTTTTATAAATTAAAGAAAATTAAAATTGTGGAAATAAATTATTTATAATCAAAACCAAAAATATCTTTTTTGTTTTATTATTTAAAATTGTTTTTTTTAAATAAGGTATTTTTGTTAGTTGGGATTTAAATACTTAGATATTTTCTACAAAAATTCAAATTAAAATTTAAAAATACACCAACAACTTAATTTTAAATCTTTTAATATATTAAAATATTAGAATTATGATATCAGATATTTAAGATATATTCATTTAAATTCTTAATATTTTTATAAAATCTTTATTTGAAAATATAAATATATTTTTATTCTATAGTTTTTAATATTTAAATTATTTGAAATTTGAATATTGTTAGTTAGATATTTTTATGGATATTTAAATTTGTTTAACTACTTTGAGATATTTTAGGATTGTTATAACTATTTATATTTTATTTTATTTTTTAATGGTTAAAATATTAGCTAATAGTTATAACAACACAAGATATTTTGGAAAATAATTAAGATATTGATTTTAAAATTTAAAAATGGTTATATTTTGAAAAATATCATTTTTTTCCTGCCAATTAATATAATATTTTTTTATAAATGGGATTTAAATTAACTTTGATTAATTGTTGATAAATCCTTTTTAAAATAATTTTTTTTTTCAAATTAACCTAACTAAGTTGATTGTTGATAAATGAAATTTAAATTGACTTATTTTTTGGAAAATTTTAATTAATTTGAATTTTTTGATAAATTCTAGATAATTAATTGTAGTATTTTTGCAAGTGAAATAAATTGTGGTATTTTTGCATAAATTCATAGTATTGCTCATATAGTAACATGATTAGGCCTATCCAATTATAACATGTCTGTTTGCACTATATGTGGTATTTTTGCAATTGGGCTTAGATGCATATAATGGTCCATATGTTTGTTAGATATATAGAATTTTGCCAAATAAAATATTCATAAAATGATAGGTTTTATTTGGGCCCATTAGAAAATGTAAAGTTTAAATTCCTCTCTTGTGGGTGATTCCACTTGTGAAGGCCCATTTGCTTTGCATGACTATAGTGGGCTTAATCAATTAATAACAATTAATAAAACGAAGGTTTAAATTCCTGTCTTTTGGACATTGTATAGAAGATAGGGGGTCTTTATAGTGGGAACGACATACTGGACCTAGCCCTCCTCCATACAAGCCCAATTGTTAAGGCCCATTTACCATAGTCATTAATTTTCTAAAAATAAATAATAAAAATACTATTTTAATTTTATAATGAACTTATTTTAAGAATTTTATTTGATCTCCACCGTTGGTTTAACATAGTCAATAGCTTAATGGGGCCTCGAGGCGCTTTGATTCGTCCCCCTACGGAAGGTGTTCATTAGTTATTCTGACAAGGTTAGATTTCGAAAGATAGAAAATTATAGGTCAAATTCTACTAGACTCACCCCTACGATGACTACTAGGACTAAATCTATGATTATTGAAACCGTGGGTCTAGCTCATAAAATAAGAGATTTTGTTTTCTTATTTTGATCGAATACTAGGTTGTTAATAGTGGTGTCCTTTATTAAATGAGTTTACAACTCTATTTAACTAGTGGTATTTTTTACTCTCGCCAACCGGGACAAGGATATCATAGACTAGTTAAAAACCTAAAGAAATAGAGATATGATTATTTTTGGTATTTTTTTCTCATATCTTACATATTTTTGGTATATGTTGTGCTATTTCTTGAAATTTATGTGAATAGAAGTTTTATTGAGCAAATGTGATTGATTTCTATTTTATTGGTAATTTGTAGTTTAATTATGGCTGTGTCTACTCCCATCCTTTCTCAACTTTCAATGGAGAAACTCACTGGAGAAAACTTCCATAATTGGAAGCAGAAAATCAACATAGAGTTGATAGGTGACAACTCCGATTTCGTCATGATTGAGGAATCCCCAGAACGAGCATCATCTCCACATGTTCTTGATAGCACTGTAAATGCTTGGATAACACCGTCTCCACACGTACGTGATGGCACCGTGAATTCTTGGATGGCACCGTGTCTGCACGTTCGTGATCAACTCAACTATGGTCTGATGCAGCTCATGAATGAGCCTCAGACTTTTGAGCCTATCATGGGTGGACCTAGTAAAGGAGGAGAAAATAAGACTACTGATGTTGCTGTTGATCTAGCTAAGGCTGAAGCTAGCCCAGCTTCGTCTTCGAAAGCTAGAAACAAGAGGAAAGGTGGACAAAACAACAACCCCAAGCCTGCAAAGGCTGCAAAGACGAGTGCACAACCACATGCACAGATGCCTAAGGGGAAGAACATGAAAAACAAGAAAGGTAAAGATAAATGTTTTCACTGCAAAGAGAAGGGGCATTGGAAACGAGATTGCCCCAAGTTTCTAGCAGCGAAAAACAAAGGTAATGATTATAGTTCATTTATCTTAGAAACATGTGTTTTAGAGAATGATAAATCCATTTTGATTATTGATTCTGGATCTACCAACCATTTTTGTAACTCTTTATAGCTTCTTGAATCGTGGGAGGAAGTGGACGAAGGTGGCTTAAAGCTTAGAGTTGGGAACGGAGCATTCGTTAAGGTCCAAGCTAGAGGAATAGCTCCTCTGAAGTTCGGAAAGAAGTACTTAATTTGAAAAGATGTATTTTTTATTCTAAATTTTAGTAGAAATTTAATTTCAATTTTCATGTTGCAATGAGAACAATTTGTTATGACTTTCACAAGTTCTAATATATCTATTTCCTTCAATGGATCACAATTGTGTATTGCATGTTTGGAAAACGGGATTTATATTCTCCGACCTAACAAACCTCTCGCTCTTAACAATGATTTATTCAAAGTAGCTAAACCTAGGACCAATAAACGTTAAAAGACCGATAACGATAATATGACGTATTTATGGCACTTGAGACTAGGTCACATTGGCTATGATAGGATTCAAAGACTTACAAAGGATGGACCTTTGAGGGAACTCACCCTAGGTGAATTACCTGTCTGTGAATCTTGTCTAGAAGGCAAACTGACCAAGCGTCCATTCCATGGAAAGGGTGATAGGACCAAAGAACCACATGGTCTTGTGCATTCAGATATTTGTGGACCTTTGAATTTACAAGCCAGGGATGGTGTAATGACCCAAATTCGCTAATAAGGCTTAAGAGCCTTGATTAGTGTGCCAGGAGGGCATTAATGGAATAATTGAGATTTAATGAGTAATTATATGTTTAATAATGTTTATATGATAATTGATTATATTATGTGGTAATATGATATGTGATATATGTGAGAACCACATTATTATGTGGACAGGTTCGCTGAGCACGACTCAAGACGATTCTAGGGTCAGATAGCGGGAAAAGTCACAATGGGGTTTAAGATATGACTTTGGAGAAGTCGGGGATAATTTTAGATAGCGGGTAGCAATTTGGATTATCGGGTCATGAAAATAAATATATGGAGATATATTTTAGGTTAGAATGTCTAGGCAGGAATATTGGGGGTTTTACCATTTTGGCCTCGGGGACGGTTCCGGCACCCCAAGCCTCGGGATTAACTTAATGTGTGAGATAGACTTAAGGAAGCCTTTGGAAGAAAAACACAAACTGACCTAAACCTAGCCTCAGCCCTCTTTCACGCTTAAGGAAAACAAAGGGAAGGAAAAAGAACACAGAAAACAGGGGAAACAAGTTGGGATTTCTAAGTTTGGTGGTGAGAATTTGGAGGTTTAGCTCAGGGGAAATCAAGGAATTGAAGAAGGGATTAAGGTAAGCATCTAACTCTATTTTCTGTGGTTGAATTCTGAGTTCTAGCTGGGTTTTAGTTAAGTGCTGAAACAAGTATGATTTTGATGTTGTAAGGCAGAATTAAGAGGGAAAACTTGGGAGCTTAGCTTGGCCATAGCTTGGTGAAGTGATTCTACAGCAAAGGTAAGTTTCAATTCCAAGTTTAGAGGTTTTAAATTGAGTTTGAGTGGCTGGTTCGAGTGTTTGTAGCACTTGGGTTTCAGAAATTGAAAGGAGGAGATTAGAGTGTGTTAGGCTGTGTTTTCTTGGGAATTATGTTGTATAGATCATGCTAAAGAAGTTGGGAATTAATTGGTTAAAAGTTGGGAAGCTTTGGGATGGTTTAAGGTGAGGTTTCAGACTTAGAAATGGTGTAAAATCTGGGTTCGAAGGGGAGGGGTGCGACTCTGTTCTAGAGCACTGCGGCCCTAGCATGCAAAGAAGCCAAGGAGGCTCGGCCAAGGGGGCGCGCCGCGGCGCCCAAGGCAAGGGCCGCGGCGCGTGTGTGGTTCAATGTGGGAGTAGGTTCTGTTTTGGGGAAGGGACGCGGCTAGGCTTTGGGGGCCGCAGCCCTTGGTTACACACATGGATTTTTGAGGGTTTTAAGCACAGGAGAGTGGTCTAGTGTGCTCGTTGTTTGGCTTCACCACCGTGCTTGGTGGAATTTGGAGTCTTGGGAGTTTGTTTTGTATCTTGAAACCTATATTGGAGTATTAACGGAATACTATACTTTGGTTGTGGCTAGGTGATAAAAGCTTAGGCTCGGGAACGGATCGTGCTTGAGGGGCGTTGCTTGTAATTCGATAACCATACAGACTAAAGGTAAAAAAACTGCACCTGGATGAATATATGTGACGGGACTAAGGGCTCCCTATTGTAGATGCTTGAAAAGATGGTATTAAGCCATGCAAGCCATTTAGTGAACCCACGGCCTAAGGGTGCTGAGGGTCTCACTGGCGCACAGGGCGCGGCTCGGACACTGGTAGCCGAGGACAACTTATTATGCACTGAGCTCGGTTTAAGCGGGCCGGAGTCAGTGGGTTAAACAGAGGGTGCGGCCTAAGTCTTCGGCCCTGAATATTATGTTATGTGGATTTTATATGTGATAGAATGTATCTTGTATTGGATTGTATATGCTGAATATCTGTTGTGGATTATCTGATGGGTATACATGCTTACTGAGCTATTTGTCTGTGATCATTGCTTGAGTTATCTATGATGTCTTCTTGCTGGGCCTTGGCTCACGGGTGCTACGTGATGTAGGTAAAGGCAAGGGCAAGTTAGATCAGCCTTGACTGGAGAGCTCAGCGAGCAGAATGTACATAGCCAGGTGCTCGGCCGCAACGGTTGAGGTCCAGGCAAGGACATGGAACCTGAAGACTGTCTGTTTTGCCTTAGTATGGCTAGTGGTTACTCATGTACTTTTGGGAGTCTGTAAACTTTCTTTAACTTCTTTTTGTATGTGATCCCATGTTTACTATAGTATAAATATAAGAAATGAGTTTTTGAGACCAAAACCTTTTTAACCTTAGACCCTACATGTCTAGTGAAACGTTTTCGAACTAATGACTTGATTAGCAAGTCCTGCACCATTATAAGTACACAGTGTAGCGGTCTTGGCTATCTAGGGCGTTACAACTTGGTATCTGAGCGTCCTAGGTTTAAGGGTTCCTGAAGACAGCCTGGATATGTACATTCGCTACTGGAGACAAGATCAAGTCAGGGTTTGGTAATGTGTATATGTGTGCTTATGTGCTTGAGATAAGCTATGCATGTTGTTATTCATTGAATTGCTAGGAAGCATGAGGTACTGATAGGGCCTAGCCCTTGACTGCTGTGTGATAATATTGAGGCATGGTTATCAACATTGCCGTGCATGTAAATGAGTATATGAATGATTGACTATTTATGGTGCATGGATGCTTATATGTGTTGGTTACCTGTGATTGATTATGTTCTATTGTTGAGATTTGGAGAAGCTTTTACCCTGTCATTGTGGTCTGATTGCCGAGTCGATATTTGTAGATTGACTTGGATAGCTCTGCGTCCAAGGAAATCTTCACGACTAGCCAGCACTGGGTCCGGGACCAGGGGCAATGACCAGGGCCAAACACCTTCACCAGTCCCTGAAAACTGGTAGCAGTTAATGGCTGAGATCCAGGCTTGATTACAGAGCCAAGATGAGCTCATTTGTATTCTACAGCAGCAGGGTCCATCAGGGAGTGCTGCTCCTTCTTTACCACCTGCAGTGGTACCAGCTGTGCTGCCTGGGGAGGTTGTTAACAAGTGGGAACCATTATATGAGCGGTTCAGGAAGTAACAACCCCCAGTCTTTGAGGGAGGACAGGATCTGTTGAAAGCTGAGTAGTGGCTAACCATGATTACAGTAATCCTGGATTTCATGAGAATTGAAGGATAGGATAGAGTGACCTGTGCCACTTACATGTTGAGGGAGGATGCCCATATTTGGTGGGAAGTGGCATCGCAGACCAGAGATGTTGCCACACTGACTTGGGAAGGTTTCAAGGATTTGTTTGGCCAGAAGTACAACAACATTGCTGTTAGGGCAGCAAAGGTCAATGAGTTTGTGAGTTTGGTACAGGGCAATATGACTGTTACTAAGTATGCCCTGAAATTTGATAGGCTTGCGAAGTTTGCACCAGATCTTGTGCCTACTGATGCTGCTAGGCAAGATCGTTTTATCAGGGGGCTTAATGCCATGATAGCCCGGGATGTTAGGATTACCACGGTACCTGGAGGAATAACTTATGCCCAGGCCGTTGAGAGGGCTCTTACCACAGAGGAAGCAGAGAACAAGATATGGAAGGAGAGCGCGGTAAGGCATGAGGGCCACAGGGCGGTGCCTCCTTATTCAGGGACAGGTAGGGGCGAAGGACCCAGTCACTTCAAGAGGAAGACTCCTGACACCTCAGCCGCTTATAGTCTTCATAGGAGGGGTCGGGGTAGCCGTCAGTGTGGCGGTGAGGCATGGCGGACCTATCCAGAGTGTCCGAGGTGTAGAAGACACCATCTGGGCGAGTGTCGGGCCAAGGCATGTTTTGTGTGTGGGGCAGTGGGGCATCTCAGGAAAGACTGCCCAACACTGAGGAAAGGTGAAGCGGGAAAGGTGGATAGCTTGACTCCAGCTCGAGTATTCACCTTGACTCAGGCGGAGGCTGATGCTAGTCCTTCAGTAGTGATAGGTCAGCTTTCTAGTGCTGGCTTTCCTTTTACTGTATTGATTGATTCTGGTGCTACACATTCTTTTGTTTCTAGTAGAGTGATTGATAGACTGTGTAGCCCAAGTGAGTATCGGACTGCGGGGTTTGGGACTTTGTTGCCTACAAGGGAGCTGGTAGTCTCTAGGAGGTGGATTAGGGCACTGCCAGTGATGGTTGGTGGTAGGGAACTTTCAGTGGATTTGATTGAATTAGATTTGGGAGACTTTGATATGATTCTAGGAATGGATTGGCTAGCTAAGTATGGGGCTACGATTGATTGTAGGAAGAAGATGGTTACTTTTGAGCCGGAGGGCGAGGACCCTTTTGTCTTTGTGGGTGCAGTGTCTGGACCCCGCATACCTATGATTTCAGTGTTGAGAGCCAGAGACCTGTTGCAGGGGGGATGCATAGGTTTTCAGGCTAGTGTGGTGGATACCACCAGAGTTATGCCGGCAGGGCCGGGAGAGACTAGATTGGTGTGCGAGTTTTTGGATGTCTTCCCTGAGGATTTGCTAGGGTTGCCACGGCGTAGGGAGATACAGTTTGAGATTGAGTTGGAACCAGGGACAGAACCAGTATCTAGGACACCATACAGGATGGCACCAACAGAACTGAAAGAGTTGAAGATACAGTTGCAAGAACTTTTGGATTTAGGATTTATCAGGCCTAGCTACTCTCCATGGGGGGCACCGGTACTGTTTGTTAAGAAGAAGGACGAGACCTTGAGGATGTGCATCGATTACAGAGAATTGAACAAGTTGACTATTAAGAATAAGTATCCTCTGCCAAGGATTGATGACTTGTTCGATCTGCTGCAAGGTAAGACGGTGTTCTCAAAGATTGATCTTTGATCTGGTTATCACCAGCTGAGGATCAAGGATAAGGATATACCAAAGACGGCTTTCCGGACGCGTTATGGGCATTATGAGTTCTTGGTCTTGTCTTTTGGTTTGACCAATGCCCCAGCAGCTTTTATGGATCTGATGAACACGGTGTTCAAGGACTTTTTGGACCAGTTCGTTATTGTCTTCTTCGACGACATCTTTGTATACTCCAGTTCAGTGGCAGAGCATGAGCAGCATCTTCGACAGGTTTTACAGAGGTTAAGGGAGCATCAGTTGTATGCTAAGTTTAAGAAGTGTGAGTTCTGGCTACCAGAGGTGACCTTTCTTGGACATATAGTTAGGGCATAAGGGATTAAGGTGGATCCGTCCAAGGTAGAAGCGGTTAGAGATTGGTCGAGGTCGAGGAATGCCTCGGAGCTGCGGAGTTTCCTTGGGTTGGCTGGTTACTACAGGCGGTTTGTAGAGGGGTTTTCGAAGATTTCTTCGCCGATGACAGAGTAGACAAGAAAGAATCAGAAGTTCGTCTGGTCAGAGAAGTGTAAGAATAGCTTCCAGGAGTTGAAGCGACGAATTATTTCTGCGTCTGTGTTGAGTCTTCCTTCGGAGGAAGGGAAGTTCGTGGTTTACTGTGATGCATCGAGGTTGGGTTTAGGCTGTGTGCTGATGCAGAATGAGAAAGTTATAGCCTATGCGTCCCGACAGCTGAAGGAGTATGAGCAGAGGTTCCCGACTCACGATTTGGAGTTAGCAGCAGTTGTGTTTGCACTGAAGGTATGGCATCATTACCTGTATGGAGAGAAGTGCGAGATCTACACTGATCATAAGAGTCTGAAGTATTTCTTCACTCAGAAGGATCTGAACATGAGACAAAGACGTTGGTTGGAGTTGGTTAAGGATTATGACTGTGATATCCTTTACCATCTTGGGAAAGCCAACGTAGTGGCAGATGCATTGAGCCGGAGGGGCCCAGGACAGTTGTATAGTTCTACTCAGATCTCGAGAGAATTGGCTGATGAGATGGTTAGGGCAAGGATAGAACTGGTGGTAGGCCAGTTATCCAATGTCACTTTACAGTCGACCCTGTTGGAGCAGATCAAGGAGGGTCAGTTGGTGGATGTGCAGTTACAGGATAGTAGGCAGCATGCCTTAGCAGGGACAGCTAAGGATTATTCAGTTTCGGAGACAGGTTTGCTCCGGTATCCGGGACGGATTTGTGTTCCGGAAGACGAGGGGATTAGGCGTGAGATATTGGATGAGTCCCACACTACGCCATAATCACATCATCCGGGTACCACGAAGATGTATCAAGATCTACGGGCATTATACTGGTGGCCTGGGATGAAGAAGGATGTAGTTGAGTATGTATCTAGAGGTTTGACCTGTCAGCAGGTTAAGGCTGAGCATCAGCGACCAGTGGGATTGCTTCAGCCTTTGGGTATCCCAGAATGGAAGTGGGAGGATAATACGATGGATTTCGTGGGAGGATTACCCAGGACAGTTGGACTTCATGACTCGATGTGGGTGATAGTGGAAAGATACACCAAGTCAGCTCATTTCCTACCAGTTAGGTCAACTTATACTGTGGAACAGTATGCAGAGCTGTATGTGAGGGAGATAGTTCGTCTCCATGGGGTTCCAAAGTCTATTGTATCTGATCGAGACCCTATCTTTACCTCTTTGTTCTGGGGAGCTCTGCAGAGAGCCATGGGGACTCAGGTGAAGTTTAGCACAACTTTTCATCCTTAGACTGATGGTCAGTCTGAGAGGACGATTCAGGTACTGGAGGACATGCTTAGGGCATGCGTGATTAACTTTGAGGGTTCGTGGAGTGAGTATCTTCCATTGATGGAGTTTTCATATAACAACAGTTATCAGTCCACAATTGGAGTGGCTCCTTATGAGATGTTATATAGAAGGAAGTGCAGATCGCCTATTCACTGGGATGAGATGGGTGAGAGAATATATTTGGGGCTAGATATGGTTCAGAAGACTAATGAGGCCATTGAAAAGATTCAAGATAGAATGCTTGCCTCGCAGAGCAGACAGAAAAGCTACGTTGACCCTAAGCGTAGGAACGTGGAGTTCCAGGTCGGGGACCACGTGTTTCTGCGAGTTTCACCATTGAGGGGTGTGAGCAGGTTTGGAGTGAAGGGCAAGTTGAGCCCTTGGTTCATTGGACCCTTCGAGATTCTGGAGAGGGTTGGGCAGGTGGCTTATAGGCTGGCCTTGCCACCGTCCTTATCAGGAGTTCATAACGTGTTCCATGTCTCTATGTTGCGGAAGTATGTTTCTGATACAACACATGTGTTGAGGCATGAGGACTTGGAGATGCAGGCAGAGTTGTCCTATGAGGAGAGACCAGTTCAGATTTTGGATCGGAAGGAGAAGGTTCTGCGGAATAAGAAGATTCCGTTAGTGAAAGTATTATGGAGAAATAGCAAGGTCGAAGAAGCGACCTCGGAGTTAGAGACGACGATGCGGGATCAACATCCCGAGCTTTTCAGGTAAATTTCGAGGACGAAATTCTCATTAGGAGGGGATTGTTGTAACGACCCAAATTCGCTAATAAGGCTTAAGAGCCTTGATTAGTGTGCCAGGAGGGCATTAATGGAATAATTGAGATTTAATGAGTATTTATATGTTTAATAATGTTTATATGATAATTGATTATATTATGTGGTAATATGATATGTGATATATGTGAGAACCACATTATTATGTGGACAGGTTCGCTGAGCACGACTCAAGACGATTCTAGGGTCAGATAGCGGGAAAATTCACAATGGGGTTTAAGATATGACTTTGGAGAAGTCGGGGATAATTTTAGATAGAGGGTAGCAATTTGGATTATCGGGTCATGAAAATAAATATATGGAGATATATTTGAGGTTAGAATGTCTAGGCGGGAATATTGGGGGATTTTACCATTTTGGCCTCGGGGATGGTTCCGGCACCCCAAGCCTCGAGATTAACTTAATGTGTGAGATAGACTTAAGGAAGCCTTTGGAAGAAAAACACAAACCAACCTAAACCTAGCCTCAGAAAAACACCCCAAGCCTCGGGATTAACTGTAGCACTTGGGTTAAGAGTTGGGAAGCTTGGGATGGTTTAAGGTGAGGTTTCAGACTTAGAAATGGTGTAAAATCTGCGTTCGAAGGGGAGGACCGCGACTCTGTTCTAGAGTTCTGTGGCCCTAGCATGCAAAGAAGCCAAGGAGGCTCGGCCAAGGGGACGCGCCGCGGTGCCCAAGGCAAGGCTCGCGGCGCGTGTGTGGTTCAGTGTGGGAGTAGGTTCTGTTTTGGGGAAGGGCCGCGGCTAGGCTTTGGGGGCCGCAGCCCTTGGTTACACACATGGATTTTTGAGGGTTTTAAGCACGGGAGAGTGGTCTAGTGTGCTCGTTGTTTGGCTTCACCACCGTGCTTGGTGGAATTTGGAGTCTCGGGAGTTAGTATTGTAACTGGAAACCTATATTGGAGTATTAACGGAACACTATACTTTGGTTGTGGCTAGGTGATAAAAGCTTAGGCTCGGGAACGGATCGTGCTTGAGGGGCGTTGCTTGTAATTCGATAACTGTACAGACTAAAGGTAAGAAAACTGCACCTGGTTAAATATATGTGATGGGACTAAGGGCTCCCTATTGTAGATGCTTTAAAAGATGGTATTAAGCCATGCAAGCCATTTAGTGAACCCACGACCTAAGGGTGCTAAGGGTCTCACTAGCGCACAGGGCGCGGCTCGGACACTGGTAGCCGAGGACAGCTTATTATGCACTGAGCTCGGTTTAAGTGGGCCAGAGTCAGTGGGTTAAACAGAGGGTGCGGCCTATGTCTTCGGCCCTGAATATTATGTGATGTGGATGTTATATGTGATAGAATGTATCTTGTATTGGATTGTATATGCTGAATATCTGTTGTGGATTATCTGATGGGTATACATGCTTACTGAGCTATTTGTCTGTGATCATTGCTTGAGTTATCTATGATGTTTTCTTGCTGGGCCTTGACTCACGGGTGCTACGTGGTGCAGGTAAAGGCAAGGGCAAGTTAGATCAGCCCTGACTATAGAGCTCAGCGAGCAGAATGTACATAGCCAGGTGCTCGGCCGCCACGGTTGAGGTCCAGGCAAGGACATGGAACCTGAAGACTGTCTGTTTTGCCATAGTATGGCTAGTGGTTACTCATGTACTTTTGGGAGTTTGTAAACTTTCTTTTACTTCGTTTTGTATGGGATCCCATGTTTACTACAGTATAAATATAAGAAATGAGTTTTTGAGACCAAAACCTTTTTAACCTTAAACCCTACATGTCTAGTGACATGTTTTCGAACTAATGACTTGATTAGCAAGTCCTGCACCTTTATAAGTACACAGTGTAGCGGTCTTGGCTATCCAGGGCGTTACAGATGGTTTTGAGTGTTTCTTCACTTTCATTGATGATTACTCTAGATACTCATGTCTTTACCTAATGCATAGGAAATCAGAAACATTTTCAAAGATTCAGGAATTCCTAGCAATGGCTCAGAACTAATTAGGAAAAACGTTAAAGATCTTGCGATCTGATAGGCGTAGAGAATATTTGGATATGCAGTTCGAAGATCATTTAACTGAACTTAGGATTTTATCACAACTTACTGTCCCAAGTACTCCGCAACAAAATGGTGTAGCGGAACACCGGAACAAAACTTTATTGGAAATGGTTAGATGCATGCTTACTTTCTCAACTCTACCAACTTTGTTATGGGGATATGCAATTGAAACCGCGAACGACATTCTCAATGTCGTGCCATCTAAATCAATCCCCAAAACACCTTTAGAATGCTGGAATGGTCGTGAACCTAGTTTACGCAATTATAGAATCTGGGGGTGTCCCGCTCACATCCTAAGGAAAAGGAGGGAAAGAAAGAACCACGAACAGAAGTTTTCATGTTTGTTGGCTATCCTAAAGGTACTTGGGGTGGACTTTTCTATAGTCATTCAGAAAAGAAAGTGTTCACTTCTACGAATGCTACTTTTCTGGACAATGACTATGTCCAGAACTTTAAACCTCCCAGCAAAGTAGTTTTAGAGGAGATGGTTAAAGAATTGACTCCAACCAATATTCCATCATCATCAACGCAAGTTAATGATGAAATTCCCACTCTTCATGTCCTATCGACACAAGTCGATTTAAATGAAGAAAGTACCACTGTTCCTAATGGTTTCTAGAAACCCAGTTCGCTATGGTTTTTGGTGACACTAGTGATGATGATCCATTGTCTTTCAAACAGGCAATGGCTAGCCCTGAAAAGGAACTATGGCTCGAAGCCATGAAACAGGAAATGGAGTCCATGTACTCAAATTCTGTCTACGATCTTGTGGAAGCACCTAGTGACTTTAGGGCCATTGGGTGCAAGTGGATCTACAAGAAGAAATGAGGAGTTGATGGAAATATCGAGACTTATAAAGCTCGATTTATGGCAAAGGGTTATACCCAAAGAGAAGGCATGGACTATGAGGAAAATTTTAGTCTGGTAGCCATGCTAAAATCCATTCGCATCCTCCTATCCATAGCAGCCGCTCTCGACTATGAGATCTGGCAAATGGTCATCAAGACAACTTTTCTTAATGGAAAGCTTAACGAAGTCATTTATATGGATCAGCCAGAAGGATTTAAAGTATCTGGACAAGAAGGAAAAGTTTGCAAGTTGACATCTATGGACTTAAGGAAGCTTCTCGTTCTTGGAATCTTAGGTTTGATGAAATAATCAAAACCTATGGCTTTGAACAAAATATTGATGAGCCCTGTGTTTACCAACTGAAGGAAAATAAAATAGTGGTATTCCTGGTTCTTTATGTAGATGATATCTTACTCATTGGAAACAATGTTAAGAAATTATTAGATGTGAAGAATTGGTTGAGCACTCAATTCCAGATGAAGGATTTGGGTGAAGCGAGTTATGTTCTAGGTATCCAGATCATCAGGGATAGAAAGAACAGACTCTTAGCTCTATCTCAAGCAGCTTACATAGATAAAGTGCTTGAACGTTTCTCAATGACAAATTCCAAGAAAGGGCTTCTACCGTTCCGCCATGGAATTCATCTTTCAAAGGAGCAGTCTCCCCAGACTCCTGAAGAGGAATATGCAATGCGAAAATTTCCTTACGCATCTGCCGTTGGAAATTTGATGTATGCCATGTTGTGTACTAGACCAGATATCTGCTATGCAGGGGGAGTAGTGAGCAGGTATCATTCAAACCCAGGACCAGAACATTGGATAGCAGTTAAGCATATCTTGAAGTATTTGAGACGGAATAGGGATTATATGTTAGTCTACAAGGGTGGTGTTCTGAACCCTGTAGGCTACACCGATTCAGATTTTCAAACTGATGTCGATGACAGGAAGTCTACTTCTATAATGGTGTTTACTCTTGGGGGTGGAGCTATGATTTGGAGAAGATTAAAGCAATCTACAACTAAGGAAATAGTCTGGCTAAAGAAGTTCTATTCAAATCTTGGTGTTATTCCATAAATGGATAAACTGCTTGTGTTGTTTTGTGACAATACAGGAGCGATAGCCAACTCGAAAGAACCTCGAAGTCACAAGAGGAGTAAGCATATAGAAAGGAAGTATCACATTATTCAAGAATATGTGGCCAGGGGAGATGTGAAGGTTATGAAGATTGCAACTGAAGAAAATCTTGTAGATCTGTTTACAAAGACACTACCAGAAGCTACATTTGATAAGCACATCAAGGAAATGGGATTAGTAGAATTAAGGCATTAGTTTCAATTAGTGCAAGTGGGAGTTTGTTGGGGTTTTATGCCCAAATTAAAACCCAAATTCTTTGTATTCTCATTTTATTATCAATAAAAGAATAGAAATCAATTTTTGACTTGGTTAATCATTTTGCTCACATGTTTTATTTTCATGATTATTTGTTTAATATAAACTTCTATTAAATCCCGAGCATATTTCTAATCTTATTTACAGTGACGTAATCACAGTAAAATATAAATATGATTATATGTTCAAAATAAGTTAGTCCTAAGATTAGTCAGTGCACCAGATTTACATTGACTTACCAATCTATGATATGATCTATTTACACATTAAAGTTTTATGTTTTTTCCAAAACATTAGCAAAGTAGATAAGATCGGATGTATTTGTTACATCGGACTGGACCGATATTGACAATTGATAAGATAAGTAAACAAACCGTTATTATCTATTCTAGTCATATCATATAGTTGACCGTAGGTAAATTCAATCTCAATTATGAGTGGTTAGTATTCTAACTGATTGTATTATTTGAGTTCTTTGACTTGTTCGTTACCAGCTTACCCTACGTACTAGCCCATACTTACATCTTGGGAACTCGGTAGTATAATTGAGTGGGAGGGTTAATCATAGATATGAACATCTATAACTTTTGATGAAGAAATGAAACGATCTTTTCTTCTTAGTTTGGTTCAAGGTGTTAAATGATAGAGATCTCATTCCAGTAATTAAATTAGTATATTGAAATATTATTTACAAGGAGCTAAGTCTTTTAAGGATAAAATACAATGTGGGGTAAAACAGTATTTTAGTCCTATCTCATTGTAGACCGTCTATAGAGGATTGAGTGACAATTACAGTTGTAACAATGGATAATTAATAGCGTATCTATATTTGTTATAGAGCGTTCTATGAATTCAAGAGTGCAATTCCGAGTCTATAGTGGAGTCACGAGGGATTAATAAGTTAGTAAATTTATTTGTTAGATTTATAATAACTTATTGGAGCTTGATTTCATAGGCCCATGGTCCCCATTGTACCTTGGATAAAATCATGTAGATAGTCTCAATTAATTGATTTAATTATCAATTAGTATTATCAAAGTTGACCAGGTCAATTTTGGATAGTTTCACAGAGTTGTGTAATTTTGAGAAGAAAAGAGAAATTATGGCAGATTTATTAATTAAGATAAATTGTCATCTAAATTAATAAATAAGTTTAAATCAAGGTTCAAATCATAAATAATTAATTTGATAAAGGATTTAAATACTTATTTAATTAATTAAATCAATAGAAAATAATACATGCCTTGATTTTAAGTCCAATGGGCTTATAATCAAATGAGAAATTTCACGGCCTAAAGCCCATGATTATTTCGACCTAGGGCTTTAAAATGGCTATTATTTTATTGATTTTTTAATTAAATTGAATGGCCTAATTGAGTCTATAAAAGGAGTGCTTAGAGAGAAGTCAAAACATAAGTTTAATCACTGGTTTTCTAATAGTTTTAGATTCTCTCTAAACACAAGTCATTTTCTAAGCCTCTTTGTTATTTTCTCTTCTTCTCTCTATATCTATCTCATGTGTTTAGAATTGTCCACACTAGTCTAGGTGATTCTAAGGATACATTGGAAGATTGTGAAGAAAATAGAAGATCGATTCAGTTTTTTGATAATACTCTGCGACAGAGAGGATACAAGAGTTAGAGAAACTGAAGGAAGGACTCTTTCATTCCGCTACGTATACTGTAAGTATTCTATTCTTTGTTTCTCTTTGAATTCAATTTTAGAAACATGTTTTAGGCTATCTCGTATTAATTTGTTTAATATTAGATATACATGAAAATAAATAAAGATCCTGTATAAGTTTTCCTAACAATTGTACCATATAGATACTTTCATCGAGAGAGCCATTTAGAAAAGCTGTCTTGACATCCATCTGCCATATCTCATAGTCATAAGTGGCTGCTAGAGATAAAAGAATTTGTATGGATTTTAGCATGGCCACAGATTAATTGGAATCTTTGAAATCCACCTTTTTGGAAGGATATTGGACTACCCTCTCCTAGACTAATCTCATTTCCACTGTTTTATAATTGCAGGGATTAAGAAAAGAAACACCTCATACCAAACAAAGGAATCTTGAACATAACAATTCCTCTGTAAAGATTAACTCATACCAAATAGCCCCAGAGGGTTAATTTTATGATTGAATATTATTGAGCTCAAATCTATGATATGACTATAGATTAATTATTCACAGGTGAACTAATGGTACTTATGGAACTTGGGATAATTATAAGGGTAAAATAGTAATTCTTGACCAGCTCTAATTACCGAACCAATAAATGGATGACATAACTACATATATTGATTATATCAATGGACTGCAAGAGATTACTCTGCAAATATAATTCTATAATTACTAAGAGTGAAATTTCGTATGTATAGTGGAGTAAGAATGTTATTAATAAATAAGATTATTTCATCAAAGAGTTTAATTAATAGTCTGGTTTAATTGAATTTAGTAATATAGGTGTGTGATCCTTGAGTCGCCTCTATATTATACTGTCAAGGGTAAAGATATCAGAGGCAAGATCAATGTAGAAAATGAATTAATTTTTCAAGGCTAAGTGATAATTATGTATAACTAATTAAATAATTATTTGGAATATTAGTTTTTAATTGATAAATTCTATATTAGTTGAAATTAATATTAATCAATGTTTGGATTAATATTATGGAGTGTTCAATATTATCTCAATATAAGATAATTATTCAAATATGACATTTTAATATAAAGTTAATTTTGTAATAATTGATATTTATTTTGAAATAATATTAATATTATTTTTGAATAAATATATTTTCCTAATTTTAATTAAACATACAAATGAGAAAAATATGGGATAGTTGAGTGTGCTACACGCCACTCACTGCCATGTGTCCTTGAGATTTGAATTGTTTAAAATTCAAATATTTGTTTATTTAGTTATTTAATTATTATTTGAATTCGATTAAAAAAATAATTAAAATAAAAATCTAATAGATCAATTTTTGAATTAATATAATAAAAAAAATAAAATAGTTTTATTACGGTTAAAAGAAAGAGAAGTGATCTTTATGAGACACTAAAGTTAGAATAAGTCGATAGAATTTTCCAAGCCTGATTGTTTTTTCTAGAACTCTCTAAAGCCTTCTCTTCTCCAAAATGTTTAGATCACATATGTTGAGAATATCTAGAGAGCTTAAATAATCAAACTAGTAAATCTCACGTGCCCACACACGTCTTTGTGTGTTTGAGGAACGACTTGGTAGACTTTGGTGTGACTTTTCGCGTGGATAGGAAGATCTTTTGATTATACAAAAGTCTCAAGGAATCTTGATAGGCTACAAGTGGTATTCTTCTGTTCTTATTTTGTGTATTGATTTAATGTATAAATATATGTATTGATCTTGCATTGGTATTAATGATTTTTAAAACCACCACCCTCTTCCGCTGCGTCCTTGATTTTCTAAATTAATACCAACAACATTATGTTATGTTATGGTATGCTACAAAATATTATGGTTGTGTTACGCTATGATATGTTATATTATGCTATTATGTTATGATATCATTTGTTTTGGAACTCTATGTGTTAAGGTATAGATTATGAGTAGTATATGATTTAGGTTGTGATCGTTTTATCTAGTTTATGTTTTATGTTTATGTTTGGGCTTTGGGGATTGTGTCCTATATTTCCCTTCATGCTAGGTGTTAGCTCACGGGTACCTTTGTTGCATGTAACGACAAAAACATTGTTGATGAGGTGATTGGTTGACTTGAGGGTCAAGGGGTTCCTATCTTTTTTTTTTATTATTATTTTTAAAGGGGAAGGGGTTACTATCTATTTCTTGGTTTAAAAGTCTTTAAATTGTGGTTTTTAAGTTGAGTCTTAAAATATGTATTTATACCTATGTTATGATCATAAAAGATGACTTATTTTAAATACCAAGATCTCGGGTTGAATGTCTTGTAGAAGGTGTTTTAATTAATGTTTGTTTTGTTTTCATAAAAAAATTCACGTATATATTAATTTACTTAAATGTAGACTATTTAGTGAATTAATCGGTTTTAACTTTGGTCATTACAAAAGGGGACTGGCAACATGGGAAAATCTTTGTGATAAAGTGTCTTTTTATGGTTAATCCATAATACTCTTTGATTTTCTTTCCTTTTTCGATATATTTTCTCTAATTGGAAGTTTCCTTATTCTACAAAAAGGCAATCATTGATTTGTGAGAGTAGTTACTCAAAATCGATCCACTATTTCTTTAAAACACATGTCGCCACTAAGCACCGACATTTCCCATGCACTTTTGGTCTTTCTTTTCTCAACCCATTCTTATTTTTGTATGCCTTGTGCCTTGTTCCTTTCATTTTTATTTATATAGGCACAATGGTGAAAAAAAGGTTGAATGGTTCTTAAAATGGAGATTTCGTCCTGACATTATTGAAATAGATGTTGCTCCAACAGAACTCCTAGTTGTTTTGATAGGTTTGACAACTGACCTGTTAATTGTACAACGAATCCAAGATAGATTGGATTCCATTGAGACCACTCAGTAGTAGATCCTTGAGCGCATCGCTAGACTTGCTCACACCATTTTTCTATATCAAAGAAAGGCAATCCATGATTCTTATGTTAATTTTTTACTTTAATCATAAATTTTTCTTCTTCTCAAGTAGTCTCCTCTATTTAAAAGTCTAGTGATTCATTTTGTGGTCTATCATCCTCTTTGGTGTCTATTTAGAAAAAAACTTAAGCGAACAGATTGTGAACTTTCATGCAGTGCACATGATTAGAGAATCAAACAATGAGAGAATCAAATACTCCACCTACAACAAATATCTCTCAACATAGAAAAGATAAACAACAATTCAACATAGTTTAGAAGATACACTAGCTTTTCCTTTAAACAGAATGCTACCTCTATTTGAACAATTAAAAGAAACAAGAATATTTTTCATGATCAACGGTTTCATTCTCTAATTCAAATGTCTTGTTCCAAAAGTTACTTGCAAATCAAGGATAAAATATCACAATAATAACATTAAAAATGTGACTTAAGAAAAATCTTAGTTTTATAGAGAAAAACACAAGACTGTGCATATTTTTGATGCACAATCAAATTAACCTTTCGATGAGGCAATTAAGGAACTTTCTGGAGCACCTTTTGAGAATTCTAGAACTTGTCTTTCTAAATGGATTCCAATTCAGAGTTCTACATGATAATCCACAACCTTTCTCTGTGTATAGCCTTAGGCTACAAGCCTTTCCTCGAAAGTCTCTATTTTTCCATCAACACCTCTTTTCTTTTTGACAATTCATTTGCATCCAATGGACTTGACTTCTTCAGGTGGGTCTACATGTTCCTAGAAAGAATTGGAATACATCGAGTCCATTTCTTGGTTCATGGATTCTTGCCATTTTCCTTTTTAGGGTCTTCCGTTGCCTCTTTATAGGTAAATGGATAGTCCTTGTGTGTCAGAAACAAGAATGTGTGCTTCGTGTTCGTAGCGAACATGTTTTCTCACAACGTTTCACTTGGGGTTCCTTTTTAGGAAGCGATTTATTTGGTTTGTCATTTATCATTTAATGATGATGATGATTATGATGATGCTGGAATTTGATCAATAGTGAGTTCCTCCCTAACTACCTTGGTCCGAGGTTTATAGTTAGTCATATAGTCATGCTCAAGGAAGGTTGTTTTTTTAGAGACGAATACCTTTTGGTCATTTTTATTATATAAGTAACCACCTCATGTCTCTTGAGCATAACCCACGAAAATACACACTTCAGACCTTCAGTCAAGTTTACCTCACTTAGGTCTAAGAGCGTGAGCGGGACAACGCCAAATGCAGAAATGGCACAAATTAGGTTTGTTACCATTCCCCAACTCTTGTGGTGTCTTGCTTATTTTTTTAGATGGGAATACATTTAGATTATAAGTCACTGTTTGAAGTGCATAATCCCAGAATGTGAGAGGAAGTGATGAGTAAATGTCCAACAAGGTCTTGTTTTCATTTCCATCAAAGTTATACAACAAATCATTCAATATATTGTAATTGGCTAATCATTGTCAATTTGATTCAAAAGACACTCTAAACCCTTTAGAAACAATGATGAGTAAGGTTTTCTAGTTATCAAACTTTTTGGTATCGCTGTGATAGGACGTGAAGTTTCGGCTCCTCACGAGTGACCCCCAATGTGGGTGGTCCTTCAGCTCCTTGCACGAACCACTCACTGTCTTGGGATTTTTGAGATACTTTAGAGCTTTTATAGGTCGACGCCCCAGGACCTTCTCACGTGCAGGGGGAGTCTTCACGATCCTCATTGCATTGTTCGTTCTCTTCTCAGTGAGATAACCTTCCCACTCATACTGCTGAACATCTTGCGTCTATGTCTTTCTTCTCCACTGATTCGTGTGGTGCTTGATATAGAGGATGAGGTATTAGTGGGGTCCATCTTGGAGAACTGGGTCGGTCTGAGTTCTCTTGATTCTCATCCGAGTGGAGGGGTGACTACTAGTGGGCCCTCTTTCACAGAGTTGTTGGGTATTTAGTGTGCACTTGTTGCCAAAGCTATTTATTAGGGCTTATTTATGTGATGTCATGATTTTGTTTCTGCCTCGTCTGACTGCTTGATTTGTGAATTGCAGGACCCATGGACTCATCAAAGTTCTTTTCTCAGCTTTTGACCATTCAAGGGGGTTCCACAAGGGAAAAGAAATGGCCTTTGACCTAGAGTCAATCGCATGGGAATGCTAAAAGGGTCAGGATCTGACCTGTAGCTGCTGCTCTCTACGGTTCTACACCCACGGATTTTCTAAAGCTCCGTGTCCTGTGGTGTCAACGTGTAAAATACATTCTATTGCACTGAGTTCTTCAGATTTGACACCACCAACGCCTATCCTTGCAAGCGTTAGCATGGTGAGAAGGATGTTGGAGTCCGTAGCATTGGGCCATCGCCTCCTCCGTAGTTGGCCATCAATTTCCACTGGATCTTCTCTGGACTTGTCGTGCCAAAAGTTGGAAAACAATGTTATGGGAAACATTTTGACTTGTCTCCTTTCCTTTCTGTTATGAGCATGTCCTCATAGTTTACTTGCTTTCTTCTGTAGGTGGAATTGACTTTGGTGAATCTCCATCACTAGTATGAGCAGGAGGCTGAAGATCTCCAGAAGGCCCTCTTGGATCTCGAGAGCACCGTTTTCGACCTTGAGACATCTCGTATATATTTCGCCACCTCAGAGAAGGAGCTCGTGAGGGCTCGTACTGACCGCGAGGACATCGCCAGAGCTGCGACATCCACTTAGCAAGTTTCCAAGATATGGAAGATTCAACATGATGCCATCGACATGCTTCTTATGGATGACCAGGACAAGTTTCATCATGAGGTTAATGAGGCTCGAAGAAGTGGTAAGTACAAGACTAACAACATGTTTTCTCTTTGGTGCTTCAACTGTGATCTTGAATTCAGTTTCATGGGCGAGGCAACTACTACTAGCATTTTGTCATACAGTCGGCCTTGCCTAGCAGAGGAGGAGAGTGATGACGACTTTGCCGAGGATTCGGGGAACTTCTTTATTTAGGTTGTTGATCAGGATGGCACTGGTCAGGTTGCCTCAGAGCAATTCGGGGCCAATGGAGCAACACCTATTGAGGCTTCTATTGGTAAGGTGGCCACTAGAGAGGGTGTCAATAGCAAGGGCGCCACTGGCATGGGTGCTGCCTGGTGGACGTCGCTGGCAAGGGCGAACACTCCACCAACCCTGCATAGGCTTCTAATCCCTGTTTTTTTTTTCTTTCTGTTGTTCTTTACATTGAGATATGTTCCCGTCTGTATGAACATTGGCCTTAATTCGGCCACTTGTTGTATATTGATGATAAATTCGACTCACTTTTTGCATCTGTGCTTGATGTTGCTTCACAAATGTTTTTGAATTTTTCCTTTTTGACTCTTGTTTGTTTGCATGCTTCATTCTGTATAGACTTTACATGAACTCTGCATGATCTTTGCATTTTTGTTGCTTTGCTCCACCCAACTTACACAAACTTTGCTACAAAAAATTGCATATCCGCTTCTCCGTTCTACGAACTTTTCTACACGAACACTGCATGCTCGCTAATCTGTTCTATGCACGCGTTGCTTTGATCCACACACATTGCTCTAAACTTTGTAGTGTCGTTGCCTTGTTCCTTGTGCATGGGACCCTTTATGCCCCCCAAGTAACTTGGAGAGTGGGGGAGTCTGGTCACTTATGTTGTAACTAGTCCTTTCAACGGGGGGACCAACGAGGGGCCCTTTCTGCACCTATAATAGCGTGTGAAAATGGGGTGAAATGTTTATTTTGCTTGATGGTCTGCAATGGCTCGCCTGTAAGGGAAATTTTCTTTGTTGTTCTTCCCCAGTCGCTTGCAATTGGCTCTAGTAACACGAACGAGTTTCGCCTTATCAAATTTCCTCACAGTTGACAGTTTCTTCTCCTCAATAAGAACTAAACACATAAGCAATGGTTTGTCAAAAGTGCTAGTTGTCTCAAAAATTGATCAAACAAATAAGTCATAGGAAAAAAATCGAATTCCACATTCCTCATAATTTCAACTCAATGCAAACTACCACTTAAACTTGATCTCTTATGATCATACACAATCATACTTACCAAAACACAAACATTCAAATCAATTTACACATGCCAAAGTATGTTTTAAAATTTCTTATATAGTAAATATTTTTATGAAAAACATCCACTCCATAGACATTAACCAATTATTCTCCAAAAATGTAAACACACATAATCAAGAATCAAAAGGTCTTCAAAAGTTTGTAATGTAAGACTAATGTTAAAGGTAGATCAAAAATGAATATTTACGCTTCAATCACACCATAGCTTATATATATATATTTCTATTATCTAGATCTTCCCACATGTTTCCCATACTATTCAAGAAAATACATAATCTTTCTATTTTTTCTTTCCACATTGATTATAATAATTCCCTCACACTTATACTTTTACAAACTTTTCTTCTTTTTTTTTTCAATGCAGAATTTTTGTTGACTTCATTGGAAGAAATATGAGATCATATAATTTCACATTATAATCCAACAAACCAATACAACTTCCCCTACTTACACTCCATAACCCAACCCAACCCACCAAATCAAACAATCATATAAAACTATGGTGTAATGGGTCATAAAAAGAGATAAAATTTTGAAGCTACAAAGGTTTAGATATTGGCTTATAAAAGAAAACGATTAGTCATTATGACTCAAAAATGGGAAACTAGGGTATTCAATTTCATAGGTAAGCATGAAAAGCTCAAACGATCCAAAGAACCTGCATTAAACATCTTCCTAATCGTGTTTACTTAGGATTCGCCTCAAACAATTAATCTATGATTTCTAGTGTGGTCGAGACTATATATATAGATGATAGCATGCATAGATGTCTCCAAACAATAGTGAAAATGTAGATGTAATTGTACACACATTATGTTTGAAAATCGAAGATCAAGCTTAGGTAACAACCACACAAGAGTTAAGCACAAAATTCATCAAGTTTCTAGACATGTTCTTATCTCAATCAGAAGTTTTATCATTGAAAAACAACTTTCAACATTACCATGCTTATGACAACCTAAAAACAAACTAAAAAATGAAAAAAAAACTACACCAGATACAACTAAACAACACAAACACAAATAACAACTAAAGAAATGACAAATAAAAATAAAACAGGCAGTTTTCCCTTCCCCCACAATTAATTTTAGCATTGTTCTCGAGGCATATACTAAATAAAAAATTAATTCAAAATATAAAGATAAGGGTAAGAAAAACTTCCGCAAGTTTTCTTTGTTTAACATCGTTAGTGCGACTAATGATGTGGTAATAATTGTCATGGCAGGTCATTTAACATAACTTTCTTTCTCTTGTACTTCTCAATAGAATTCAACATATCAAACTGTATAACTTCACCATCAAATTTCATTGTAAGTGCTCATACTTTGACATCCATATTTGTACTTGTAATAAGTCGGAATGGCCTCCTAAATTGAATTTGCACCAAAACATCTTCAACTCTCCTTAGGGAATAAACATTAGTGTGGTAAGCCAATCAAATAATAACTCCAGTTTCTTTAAATAACCCTACTTTAAAGAAGAAAAAAATAAAATAAGACATAACATTAATATCTATCATTCAATGATCAAACCTGGTTTCAGCGATGGTGTATGTATTTGTAAACATCTCAATGTCCTTACACTTAGGTGACAACTTCATTTTGAGAACAACAGAGACATTCACCCCCAGACTTATTTTTTTATCACCCTTCAGTTTTCTTTTATTTGTGTACAACTCCTTAGGAAGTTTAAAATACTGTGGTACTTGCTTAATGGTCTTAAGGAACAAAATATTGATTTTAAGGATAACCTTATTTTCCTCATTATTCTTAGATTTTATCAATATGCTCGGAAAAGGAGGAATAGGGACATACAATCTGAAAGTTGGTTTGTGTAGCATGTTCTACGATGATGGACCAACTTACATGAAAATTTTGATCTATGGTGGAGAAGATGCTTTTGGGGTTGAATTATTGACTTCTTGAGTTGGAATTTTATCAAATGATATGTTTGGAAGAGGCGATGAGTCAAGTTGTGTACCACTTTGGAGAGTTAGGGAACTATCATTCTCTATTGTATTACTCTCTAATTCTGTGGGTAATTGTCCAATAATCTCAACCTCAAGATTATTCAATGGTGTAGCAATTTGTCCCATTGTGTTCTCCAAATTTTGAAAAGATTTTAGATTACTCTAAAGAATTACTTGGGTCTGTATATTTGAAGCCACCAATGTTTTTAGCATATCCAAAATTGATGGTTCCTGATCTTGTTGCGTTCTTGTATGAGGTTGTTGAGGATGAGGCACGTAAACCTGCTGTGACATCTGTTGAAGTTGGAAATTGTTAACATTCAATGTATCGATGAGATCTCAAATTGATGGATCTGAATACTGTGGTATGAAATCATTTTATTCTGATGGTGAGTAGTAATTCGGTTCAACATATTGATTTCCATCGTAGATAGTATTAAAATATTCCTCCCATTGTGAATTGTAATTGTTAGAATAGGGGTCATATCTATGGATTTGTTGATATTACATTTCCATGTCTCAAGGCAAGTTCAATGCAAGCCCTAAAAGCATCAACCATAAGTAATAGACCAAGCGAGTAAAAAGAAAAAAGCAACCAACAAATTAAATAAAATAGTCCTCGGCAATGGCGTCAAAAATTTGACGTGTGTCGTATGCCGTATCAAACTTAAATATATTTATTCCTTACTACTCACTAAATTATTAGTAAAGTGGTAGTAAGGGTCGAACCCATGAGGGCTATCATTCAATTTATCATTTAAAATAAAAACAATAATTAAATATGGGATTTTGTTTCAAGATTTAATAACATAAAATAAATTAATAAACAAGGAACAATGGATAATACAATTTTAAAGAAACAGTTAAGAATTATTCTCCACCTTCCACAATCAATCAATCAACAATGATGAATAATATTCCCTATTCCCAATTCAACTTTAGCCCCGCAGATAACACATAAGCAGTTAATTATCCCAGTTTCCCTATTATAATTAATTAAAACTAAACGCTCTTAATTAATCCTGTTTACCAACCAATAAGTCCATTAAGCATGCGATCTATTTAACCTAGGAAAAGCACTCTATGGAAAAAATTTAATCTAGGCAACAAATTCATTAAGCATGCAATTCATTTAGCCTAGGTTCTATTCTTCATCACAATTAAAATACCTGTCACATTACCCTAATTGCAATTTATTACTCTACTTAATAAACTATTAGGTGAATAGAAATCCTAAGATGATAATAGAACAATGCAAAACCCTAATTAGTTAGCCACCTAACAAGTTCTCACAATATTCATAACATTAAATAAGAAAAATAGAAACAATTTTATATAAGGGAATAGAAGGAATAAAATTTATGATTTCATTCAAGATCTCATGTCCAGGGTTTTGAAATAACCCTCTACTACAAAGAAAACTACTCCATAATCAAATCGATATTTACAAACATATATATTCAATGAAAATAAAGGTGTTTTAAGAAGAAAGAAAAAAACTAGATTGAAGAAAGTAGATGCTAGTGTCTTTTCTCCTCCACTATTGCTCTAGCCTCTAAAATTCGCAATACAAAGTTATTATAAAAGTTAACCTTAACCCCATTAATACCCCTTTAAAAAATACATTTAAAATTCAAAAACTACGGAAAAAATTGATCCCCAACTGCAGCCAATGTTTCTTGGCGGCCGCGGCCACTGAAACATGTATTTTCCACAAAATCGGGCTTCGGCCTCGACCATGGCATTTTTTTTTCTTCTGTTTTTTTCGTTTTTCTTTAGCTGCAACTACTAACGGTTTTTTAACCATAACTTCCTCGATATAGATCAGAATTGGACAATTCAAAATGCTATGGATAGCTAAGAAAAAGATATAAAACTTACATTTATTGAAATATTTTTAAAAGAATATTGTAAAATTATTAAAATCAAGTGTAAAATTTTAGAATTGTAATTCTGAGTTTAACTAATGTTTGTAAAACATCCCAAATTAATTCTTTTTCATCCAGATGTCTTTTTTTGATGGTAAGAACTTGTCAACTAAGTTAGATTAAGGATTTTGTGAGTTGTAAGGGAAATGAACTTAAATTGACTGATCTTAAAATAAGCTTTATGATATCTCAAAGAACTAAAAACTTGAATATTAGAATGGAAATGGAGAGAATGCATAAAATATGTGTATTGCTCAAAGAGGTATTGTTACAATGCTCAAAAATTTGAGCCCCATTATAGGTGAAGGGAGGTCATATTTATAGAAGAGTGCTATCGGCTCATTATACATGGTGGTCCCGAGGAGACAAGGCCTTGTCAATGCAGACTATAGGTGGTAGTGGTGCTGGGAGTGTGGTGGTTGGCTCTAGTACATGGCAAGGATCTGTGGGAGCACTTCAACTTTTATAATAGGTTGTACTTCCACAATCTGTCTAGTACGGACGTCAGAGGTTGGTTGGGAGAGACCTTGTCAGGTACCCTACTTGTACCGCCACTACTTCTCTGGCGAGTACACTCGTACTCACACAAGTATTTTGAGAGTTCCTCTAGCCCTCCTGGCATAAATCTTTTCTCCAAACTCCTTTGCATTTTTCTTAGTGTTGGAAGGCTTGCAAATTATTAGGAGTGACACACCAAGTTGCGTCCACCAATCTTACATTGGTACCTAGCAATGATGAGGACTTCATGAGCGTTTTGAGGGCATACTCTCGAAAGGTTTTACAAGTATATATCGCGAGGATTCATGGTGGCAAGGTTCCCCGATGGTGGCTCCTACCTCGGGAGATGAATAGGGCCTCTTCAATGAAGCTGAAGGAGTGAGATGGAGCGAGTCATGAGGTGCTAGGAATGCAAGGATATGCACGAATTCATGGCTACGCGAGGGCCTCGTGTGAGGCATGGGTCTCTCATAGGGCGAGACGGGGCGACTTCGTAGGGTTGCTCGACGGTCGAGGCAAGGCACGAGGATACAACTATGCGAGGGCCTCGTGTGAGACATGGGTGTTGCGTGGAGTGAGACGGGGCGACTTCGCGTGGGCCTCTCCTGAGGCATGGTCTCGCATTGGGAGAGATGCGATGTTTCTTGGCATGTCCGAGGTTACTAGGGGGAAAGCCTCACCTTTCTCCAGTGTGTTGACTGAGGTCGTCTCAGGAGTATGTCCAATTTTTGGCATTCACTCTTGCCCCACATTCTACGAGAGGGTCTTCAGGCTCTTTGGTAGACTTCACGGTGCAGTGTTTTTAGGATGCTCGCGAGGTATTAGTTTACTTCTCATTTTGGTATTATGGACAAACACACTTTGGAGTTGAGGACTCTTATGAGATTTTGATAGTGAATTTGAGCCTATAATTGTGCTTTGTGGATCCCAAGGCGAGTGCCAAGCCTCCTTCTTGACCATTGATGAATTTTTTCATCCAAGGCTTAGGATTGTGTTGAGCTTCCTATAAATTGGCCTTCATGTTGACACCTTTCCCTTAACTCCTCTCTTTCTAGCCTAGTGGAAGTTTGTTCTTTAAAATTTGAAGAGGATAAGGGTTTAATCCTTGGTGAATTCACTTTACACATTTATTTTCTTTTTGTTCTCTCTCTCTCTCTCTCTCTCTTTCTCTTTTTAAAAAAAATCTATGCATATCTAGCTAGGTACTAATAACAGTGCACCCCCTCGTCCTTGCAGGTTTGTTGGTGTAGGGCGTACGGTATCAAAGTAGTTGTGGAGATTCTATGTACTTTTGATGCCAGGTACTTTTGTAGCTGCGGTGGTGTGTAGCTTCACCTATCCAAGGTATACATTCACCCTTTCTCATGTTCATTGGGTGTAAATTAGCATTTGGGAATGTTTGCCTCGGCCGAAGCATCTTGTGAGTTGAATTATGCAGTTGCACCCATTAGCACGTATACCCTTCATTGTACCCCATAGTTGGTTATTTTGGGCACTTGTGTCTAGGAGTTTTGAGTTTATTCCTTTGTGTCTTATAGTATACCGTGCTTTCCACATACATTTGTACCTATGTTTCTAACGAGGCGCGACTCTATGGCATTTGAGGGGTCGTCTAGCATTCCTCCGCAGGTCAAATTTTTAGAGTTGTATTTAGACTTAGGGTCCCCCGAAAACAACCCTTACCAAAGACATGACACCTTAAGGTGGGCCCGTATATGTCACCTAGAACGCATGACTGAGCTTAGGCAAAAATTCTGGGTTGTTGAAAGTGAGATAGACTCAATTCTGTGGGGTGATGGAGCCCATTTCTCCTTTGATCCTGATGACTATATTGCCAGCCTTAGAGTGAGCCTTGTTGACCTAAAAATGGAGTTTGAGTTCATGGAGGACAACCTCCATCCTGAACCTTCACCTCCACATCCTCCTCATAGCAGTCCTGAGGTCACTCCCTGTTCCCCTCAGCCCTTGTCTAAAATCCACCCGTGTTGGATGCTCCCACGCTCGAGGTCTAGATGGAAAACTCTCACAAGAAGGAGAAAATGGAGGGTAATGTACGCTATTTTGACCTTACCTTTTGCCTTCAGTTCTGCAGATATGTCGAAGAGAGTGAGGCGACAAGTTGCTCCTGAGAAGCTATATTTTAGTCCTCTATTGGCGGTCACCATTGTCTTCAATGTGTCAGGGAACATGTTGCTCGAGTTGGTAAAGAAGTTCCACATTGGCAAGGGGAGCAAATTATATGTACCTTCCAATAAATGTCGGGCTAACGATCCACCGCAGGGCTATGTTGCATTCAGTGAAAATATTTTGAAGGAGGCTGGTACCATTCCTCTACACCCGTTCTTTGTCATGATACTGAACCATTTTGACCTGGCACCCAACAACTAGCTGACTCTGAGTTGCATTTACATGGCGTTTATGAAGCTCAACACTCACACCCCAATGACCCATTAAGTGCATTTCATGTAAAACCTCACCCCTAACCCCAGATCAAAAGGCTTCTATTTTTAAGAGAAGGCCAATTCTCATGTGTCATTGATCGAGGGATCCATTTCTAACCTCAGTTTGTGGAAGCAGGACTTTTTATTTGTCAAAGGACCTCTTTCTGTCCATGAAATTTTTTGCTCCACTTTAATTAAGAACCTTAAGTCTTTTCTTTTACATTGACCTTGCTATGGTGGACCTTGTATTTGTGCTGATAGTTGAGCTGATTTTTCATAGCATTTTACGATGCCTGATGTCCCTGAGTCGGAGGCGTCACCAGTGGATTCCTTCCTTAATTCAGACCATTCAATGAAAATGGCTGTCCATCTTTTCACCATGGTCAACCTCAACCGTTATAGTCTATCCAAGGTTTCGGAGCCCGACCTAATATGGAATATTTCTTAGTGAAAGAAGAAAATGACACCAGTGGAACCTGACTCAGATGATGGTGACACTGAATGGTGGCCTGAGGAGACTTCTCCCAAATCAAAATGTCCAACCCGCCTATCCCCCGCCTCCAGGGGATGCATCTCTCCTGCTCCTATGGACCACAACACGACCTCTCATTCCCACGCTTCACAGCCTATTCAAGGGCTCTTTACTTTACCTACTTACGATGAGTTCAACAATCCTCCTTATGTCCTTTCTTGTCATGGCCACTCTGGATATCCTCTGCCTAATGCTCCTGCGCCTCCTCCTCACTTGGTGGGAGGGTCATCTTTTCTTGCTCTCCTAGACACTCACGACTTGGAGGGGATGTCATGGGTAAGTCACACATCAGCTCCTTATGTGCAGAGGTATACTCGGATTGTCGAGGACATCTTCGGGACTGAGTGAAGAGATCTCGAGATTTTTAACATGGTGGAACTTGGGGATACCCTCATGCACTCCACTACTTGGATGAGTTCATGTGTTTTACATTTGTTCTTTTTGTGTTTAGGTTGCTTGGGTGCTCACTTTTCTTTCTTTTGCAGACTTTTCTGGTGGCTCAGTGTTTGATAAACTCGGCACAGGACCTATCCTCGTCCAATGCAGAAAGGGATCGTCTAGCCACCAGTAATCAAGAGCTTGAGGAACAACTTGCTAATGCCAATCTCAAGCTGGAAACAACCATGGGGAAGGCCTCATCTTTGGCCAAAAGGAAGAAGAGAGGAGAAGCCCGGGTTGAAGTTTTGCGTGAGAGGGCCACTCTTGTGGAGGCTAACCTGGTAGAGGTTGAACATAAGTCTATTGAGTGCACCATGTATGGATTGTGGAGGAAGAATCCTGGTTTCAAATTCTCCTCCTTCGGTGATCATGTCGTTGCCAAGGCAGCCAAGTTGAGTGCTCGTGGCGAGAGGCCTTGAGATTTTCTTTCTGCAGCTTTTATTTTTCTACTTCGATTTGGTTGTATTATTATCCAAACCTTATTATGGTGGAGAGGTTTCTCCAGGTCTTTTAAGTTATCCCTTAGGAACTTTTACAAGTCCTATTATTGTTGGTGCTGGTTTTATTCAGGAACATTATCATGTTTCTCTTTTTTCTTATATATATGTGATCTTTTGTTATCCTTTCTTTATGTTTGAGGTCCTTTTGAGCCCGCTCCTGTATGCAAGATCACAAGGGGTTCATTAGGTCTCTCTTTCTTTTGATAACTTGCTGATGTCTTATTTGGACTGGTAGTGATAATCTCCTCGGTGCACCTTGACAGTATTTGTAAGGATGTGTTAACCTCTTGGGTTATTTAGTATCCTTTTATGTTTTTTTTTTGTTTTTTTTTTGCGTGAGCTTGTTATTTTTGCGAGAAGCGTCCTTCAAGTCGTTATGCATAGTACTATTTTTGCAAGGGTCTCCTTTAGGACCCCTTTTGGCTAGATGACTTGACTGCCACTCTAGACTTATTGATGGACGTTCTACTTGAGGCCCTATCCCTCATGGAGGTATTAGCCTTTTCTAGGAGGTTTTCTCTGTCTATCTGCTTGGCTCCCTTATCATCCACAAGGGAAATTACCGCTCATGAATTCAAGGAATGCTCTTGGCTTGTTACCGAGTATCTTCATTGAGACCTTGTTCTTCATGGAGGTCATTGTTGCGAAGCTACCCCTGTAGGAGCTCTTGGCTCTCCTGATATTCATAAGGGTTGCTAATCCTCATTAATTCAAGAGATGCTTTACAAGGCTTTCTTTTTTGGTGTATACTATCCTTACGGGTCCCTTGATATCCATAAGGGTAGCTAATCCTTATGAATTTAAGGGATGCCTTGTAGGGTTCTTTATCATTTTATTTTGTTTTCGCTATATACCCTGCCCCCAAGTGGTTGGTGGGATTTATCTCATTGAGCACTTTGGTCGTTCTATTCCCACAATCTGTGCATATCTGTTATATGGTTGTTTTCATGGGAAAAGAATGTAACAACCAGAAAAGGAAATATTCTTATAAAAGAAAGGTAGATTACAAAGGCGCCCATGGTAGCATTGCATCTACTGAGGCTTTTGAGACAATCTCTTTGATTTTTAACTACTTAACTCAAAATAGCATAAACAAACGAAGTAAATACGTTCTTGCCTTGGAAATGGAGGTCTTACTGGTAGTATTTTTTTAGGAGTTTTGCGTTTCACGCTCGAGGTACCATGGCATCATCCAAACGAGCCAATTTGTAGGTGTTAGGGAGCACCACCTGGGTGACCTAGTAGGGTCCCTTCTAGTTTGCTCCCAACACACCCTCTCTTAGGTTGTGAGTGTTTGGCAAGACTTTCCTCAACACGAGGTCTCCTACCCTAAATACCCTCTCTCGCACCATAGAGTTAGAGTACCTTGCAACCCGTTGTTGGTACGTTTCCAACCTTAGTTGTGCCTTTTCTCTTCATGCCTCCAACATGTCCAAATTTTCAGCCATCGCTGTGTGGTTAGCTTGATCATCGTATGCCTATACTCACACCCTCACACCCATAGGCTTAGGCGAAAGGTGTTTCTCCAGTAGTAGAATGGGGGTAGTCCTATAGGCCATGAGCACATTAGGCAATTCTTCAACCCAAGCTCCCTTCAGCTTCTCCTATTTTTTTTAGGTTCTTCTTGAGGATCATGTTGATGGGTTCCACTTGTCCATTAACATGTGGGTGTACTACAGCAGAAAAGATCCTCTTAATCCCTCTGCCACTTCAATGTTCTTCGAACAACCCTCCTTCAAACTAGTTGCCGTTGTCGAAGATTATCTTGTAAGGCACCCCATATCTGTAGAGGATAGACTTGTGTGACAAAGGCAGTGATTTTTTTGGTCGTAATATTGACCAGATGCTATGCTTCAACCCACTTGGTAAAGTAATCCATTGCTACAATCACATACTTTGCACATCCTCCACCTACGGGTAATGCGCCAATCAACTCGATCCCCCACACAGCAAAGGGCCATGGAATTGTCATGCTCACAAGCTCATTTGGTGATTGTTTAGGGTAGATTTCATGTAGTTGGCACTTGTCACATCTTCTCGGGAAGTCAATCGCGTCCTTTTCCATGGTAAGCCAGTAATACCCCTGTCGCATGGCCTTCTTGGTCATGGATTGCCCCCCCTAGTATGATTTCCACATTCTCCTTTTTGTCCAAAGACAACGTTCCATCACTTAAGTAACTCACGATGGGGTTTTCCATGAATGCTCAGGGATGCTCACCATGTTAACTTCTCCCTCTACAATACATGGTTTGGACATGTATTCCACGGGGATAGACTCAAGCATATCTCCATCTTGGGTGGAGGCGAGCTTTGCGAGAACATCAACATTCATGTTTTGCTTTCTTAGGATTTGTTTAATGGTATATTGTTCCAACGTGTCCAAATACACCTTTAACTTTGTTAGGTATGCAGCCATCTTTGGACCTCTCTCCTGACATTCACCTTTGACCTGAAATACCACCAATTGTGATTCGCTAAAAACATGAAAATTTGTTACCTTGAACTCTTTGGCTAGTTGCAGGCCAGCCAGGAGTGCTTAATATTGCGTTACATTGTTTGAAGCCTCAAATTAGACTCTTATTATGCAATACATTTTGTGCCCCCACATCCCGTCATTACTATGCCAACTCCTGCCCCTCCTTCGTTGGATGCTCTATCCACATGGAGGCTCCATTCTTCAGGTTTTTTTTCTTCTCCCCTGTAAGTCAATTAATTTTTTTCTATTTCTCATTCTTCACGGGGTCGGTAGGCAAACTCAACTATAGTGTCTGCAAGTACTTGCCTGTTGATTGAGACTCTTGGAGTATAGGTGATATCGAACTGACTTAATTCAATCGACCATTTCAGCAAGCTTCTTGAAGTCTCCGGTTTATGCAAGACTTGTCGTAAAGGGGTGTTGTTGAGCACTTCAATAGAATGAGCGTGAAAATAGGGCCATAGAATTTACGAGGCCACTACAAAAGTGTATGCTAATTTCTCTATTTCTGGATACCAAGTTTCTACATCTACCAATTGCTTGCTGACATAGTATACGGGTTATTGGTGCTTATTTTCCCATTTGACTAAGGCGGATCTAATGGCGTGTTTCGACACTACTAAGTATAGGTGAACCCTTTCCCCTTTTTCGGGCATACCCAAAAGGGGCGATTTTTCGAGGTGTTCATTTAGCTTTGGAAATGCCTTCTGACAGTCTTTATCCCGAGCAAACTTTTTGCTTCCTTTTAGGATGTTGAAGAGGGGGAGACCCTTGTCAGTGGATCTTGAAATGAACCTATTGAGTGCTTCTACCCTCCCTGTCAAACATTGCACCTTTTTTTTTCTCAGTGGGCTCATCTCCAATAATGCTCTGATTTTGGACTCAATGCCCTGGGAGTGTACCATAAAACCGAGGAATTTCCTTGACGCAACTCCGAAGGTGCACTTGAGTAGGTTCAACTTCATTCTGAATTTTTAGAGGGTGTCAAACATTGTAGTAAGGTCATTTGTCAGCTCTTCTACCCTCTTAGTCTTCACCAACATATCATCCACATATACTTCCATATTTCATCCTATCTGATTTGCGAACATTTTGTTTACCAACTTTTGATAAGTAGTGCCTTCATTCTTTAAGCCAAAAGGCATTACCTTATAGCAATAGAGCCCCTTGTCCGTTATAAATGAAGTATGCTCCTCATCATCTGGGTTCATGGGTATTTGGTTTTCCCCAGAATAGGCTTCCATGAAGCTAAGTAGCTCATGCCCAGCCGTTCTGTCTATTAACTGATCTATCCAAGAAAGCGGGAAGCTGTCCTTGCAGCTGACATTATTAAGGTTAGTAAAGTCCACACAAGTCCTCCACTTCCCCTTAGGCTTTGGGACAAGGAAAAGATTGGATACCCATACAGGGTAGAATGCTTCTCGGATGAATCCATTTCCCTTCAACTTGTCGACTTCTTCCTTCAGGGATGCGTATCTTTCTGGTTCTAGCACCCTCCTTTTCTTCCTCACGGGTCTTGCTTAGGGGTCGATGTTCAAGTGATGGCACATGACCGATGGATCTATCCCCACCATGTCCTCATGACTCAGGCGAATACATCAAGGTTGTCCTTCAGAAATTCTATCAGCTTCTCTTTTGCGTTATCCTAAAGGTTTTTTCCTACCTTCAGCTTCCTTAGCGGCTCATTCATAATTGTGACTTCTTTTGATTCTTCGACAAGCTCGTCCCTAGGTTCCTCTAACTCATGCTTGTTTGCGCTTCCATGCACTACCATTGCCATTGGTACAAGTGGTTTCGTGGCTATGCGGAGGGATATGTTATAACATTTCCTCGCTTCTTTTTGTTCTCCTTTCACGCTCGCTATCCCCACATGAGTTGGGAATTTTATGGCCAATTGGTATATTGAGGTTATCTCCTTCAGTTCTCTTAGGGACGGTCTCCCAAATACAGCATTGAAGGCTAAGGCATAGTCTACTACGACAAAGTTTGTCATTATAGTGATTTGTCTAGGTTGCTCTCCCATGGTGAGGGCTAACTCGATTGTCTCTAGGGGTTGTATTGTGTCCCCAGTAAACCCATATAGCAAGATATTGCAGGGCTTTAGGTTCCTGATGCCCAATCCTATCTTCTATAAAGCGGGGCGATATAAGATGTCTACGGAGCTCCCACTGTCTCCAAGGACTCGATGCACCGTCATGTTAGCCACCTAGATTGTCAGTACCAAGGGGTCGTTGTGTGGAAATTGCACACCCTGTGCATCCTCCTTAGTAAGGGTTATTGAATCATGTTCTCCCTCAAAGCTTTTTTGGGGGTCGTTGTTCCAAGCTCAGGGTGCATGGGGGTTGACTTTGCCTAGCCTCTCTGGCATATCTATCTCGCCACTTCCTTGATTCTCCTCCAAATCCTGGTCCTTCGAAGATGGCCCTCATCTCTCCTTTTACTTCTAGGTCTACATCTCGTGCCCGTGGTGAGGCTAGTCTGTCTTCTCATCTTTGATTTTCTCTTTGGACGTATCTACCCAAGTGCCCCATGCGTATGAGTTCTTCGACTTCCACCTTTAAATGAGTGCATTCCACCAATGTGCTTATGATACTGACAATACTTACTGGGATCTCTCTTCATTGGCAGGGGTCTTTTGAAGGGGACCCATTCTCATTCATGATGAAGATATGTTCCCTTGTATGTGTTAGGCTAGTATAATAAATGTATGAGGCCTACCTGAGTTCACCCACACATTTTGGTTATCTCGGATGATCGTCTCTCGACCCTTCGTAGGCCCTCTTTTTTTTTACACTATTTAGGCCTTCATGGGTTGAGGGGTTTAAGGATGGTTAACTCTTTCCAGCCTTAACACTCTCGTGACCATCCTCAACACAGATGAATTTGGTGCTCGTTCGTATAAGTCATCTATGTCAGTGACCTCCCTCTTTAACATTTTATCACACAACTTACTGCATGGGCACACTCTGTCTTTAATGGCCATTTTTAACACCCCTCAAGTCAGGCTTCCTACATTAGCTGCCTCCATGTTGAACCTATGGATATAGCTCTTTAGGCTCTCATCCTCCCCTTGTTTTATGTTAGCATTACTGGCTCATTGTACATGGTGGTTGCGAGGAGACAAGGCCCTGCACATGCAGACTATAGGTGGTAATGGTGCTAGGAGAGTGGTAGTCGGCTCTAGTACATGCTATGGGTCTGCGAGAGCACTTCAGCTTTCATACTAGGTTGTACCTTCACCACCAGTCTAGAACAGACGTCAGAGGTTGGCTATGAAAGACCTCGTCAGGTACCCTACTTGTACTGCAACTACTTGCCTGGCGTGGAGACTAGGATCAGACTCCTGGGGTCTTCAAAGTTGTACCCCTGTACTCGTACACATATTTTGTACTTGAGTGTTCCTCTCAACCTCATGGCATAAATATTTTCTCCAAACTCCCTTGCATTTTGCTAAGTGTTGGAAGGCTTGGGTATTATTAGGAGTGACACGCCAAGTTTCCTCCACCAATGTTACATTGATACCTAGCAATGATGAGGGCTTCATGAGCGTTCTGAGGGCATACTCTCGAAAGGTTTCACAAGTATATATTGTACGGAACCATGGTGGCAAGGTGCCTCGCTAGCGGTACCTACTCCGGGAGATGAGGGCATCTTTGATGAGTCAAGAAGGCGTGAGATGGGGCAAGCCTCGAGGTGGTAGGCATGAGAGGCATGGCGAGGCACGAATTAACAGCTACATGCAAGGGCCTCGCGTGGGGCATGGTCTCACGTGGGGTAAGATGGGGCGGCTTCGCGAGGTTGCTAGGCGAGCGAGGAGAGGCGTGAAGTCATGGCTTTGCAAGGGCCTCATGTGAGGCATGGGTCTCACATGGGGTGAGATGTGAGGTTGCCTTGCGTGCCCGAGGTTACTAGGGGAAAGCCTCACCTTTTCAACTGAGCGTTGACAAAGGCCCTCTCAGAGTATGTCCTATTTTTGGCATTCACATCTTGAAAATATGAAAAACATAAAATAAACTAAATTTACAAATATAAATAAATAATCATGTGCATAATCATAGAAGAATAATGAATTAAAAATAGACAAATTCGATAATTATCACTTACCGTAAATATGTAGAAGAATTGAATGCGCTTATCGGTTGACTTTGAAATTAAACATCTCAGAGCAATGACTCTCCCATTCAGGCTTTGTACATCCTTCTTTCGTTTAGGAGACTCCATATCAATGAAGGTCTTGTTCTTTTCGAGGTTTTCTTTGATTCATCTTGAATTGACGATGTACTCCAGGAAATAACTAGAAGCGACTTCGAATGAACTCTTTTAGGGTTTAGTTTCATGTTGTACTAGCGCAAAATGGAGAAAGCCTCTTCCAGGTCAGCTACGTGCCCCCAGTCTTCTTTGAATTTACAAGCATATCATCGACGTAAACCTCCATGTTCCTTCCAATTTGATACTTAGACATCTTATTGACTAATGGCTGGTAGGTGGCTACAACATTCTTTAGACCGAAGGGCATGGCCTTGTAGCAATACAAGCCCATGTTTGTCATGAATGATGTGTGCTCTTGATTCGAGGGATGCATAACTATTTAATTGTGTCCTCAGTAGACGTTCATGAATGCCAACAACTAGTGTCTTGATGTGGTGTCGACGAGCTGGTCAATTCAGGGAAGCGAAAATCAATCTATGGGGCACGGTTTGTTGAGGTCGCTAAAGTCAATGCACACTGTCCAGATGTTGTTAAGTTTGTGCACTAACACCAGATTAGCGACCCATAGGGGATAGAAGGCATCTTGGACGAAGCCATTCTCTTCCAACTTCTTTACATCCGCTTTCAGTGCTTCATATCTCTCGACATCTAGGCATCGTCGCTTCTAGTGGATATGAGATACCTTCGCGTCTATCTTCAAGACGTGGATAATCACAGATGGGCGTATGCCTACCACGTTATTGTGGGACAAAACAAAGACGTCTTGGTTTTGTCATAGGAAATTGATCAAATTAATTTTTACATCGTTACTCAAGTCCAAGCAGCCTCTCTTCATCCACAAAGTGAGGATCCAACTCCTCCATGCTTTGGAACTTGTTCCATAAGATGTGTTGACTTGGGTCACTGACAGTGACGATGTTATCCCCGTGGTCTTCGTCGCTGGCGGCGTTGCCTGTTAGGTTTCCCTCAACGACCACACCGGGGGTGGCCTCGCCCATCGGGGAGTCGCCTCCCTCGGCACATAATTCTGCAGCCTCGCCCATCATGGCCTAGACAATGTCAGCATCGCCTACCAGGGGCTCTTTTAACGTGACCTTGCCCAGAAGGACCTCGCCTATGTTGGCATCACCCATCAGGTCCTTGCCTATCACGGGCATGCCAACCAGTGTCTCTCATATGTCGCGATCACCCAACAATGCCTCACCTTTGTCGGCATCGCCCATCAGGGCCTCGCCTATCAAACTAAACCCCATCATCGTGATGGTCTTCTTGTCAAATAACTCCTTCATTCCTTAACTTTTGGGTCATCGAAGAACATGTTGGCGCAGGTGGTGCTTCCATTTCTAGCCTTATTGATTGAGGCATTGTAACATTCTGACGACAATGTACACTGATGGGAAGTCGACGAACGCGAACGTCACCATGCACGTTGCTCTCCGATAAGGGCCAATCCCTCTCCATTGAACCCATAGATTGTGGTTCAACATGATGCATGGTTTCAAACGGAAAATTTCATATTTTCCAAACATGACTTGTACAAGGTGTTGATGGAACTGTCATTGTCAACTAGAAACCTTAGCACCTGTAGGTTAGAAATTTGGGCTGCGATGATGATGGGATCGTTGTGCGGGTAGTGAACGTGTCTAGAGTCTTCGCTGGTGAAGGCGATGTCTTAGTCTTCCATGCATGACACCATGCTTTGTCTCTCTTCATTTGTTATTACTTCATTTATCTGATGTCACAGCTCACACGCATACCAATCCTGGCCCTTGCTACTATCCCCTACGAGGTGTGGTCCTCCACAGATTGTGATGATATGAGCTATCACATCTGGTACCGCACCTACGTAGGCTGGAGACCATGGATAGTTTGGTAGCGATCACTTCCTTTGCCATTCGTCGTTTCGGCCACCATTCTGATTCTGGTATTGGCGGCGATCAACGAAATGAAACGAGCCAAATTTCCTCTTATGATCAGGAATTCAATCTCGTTGTTCAGTTGGTGGAATTCGTTAGTGTCAGTACCATGGTCCTTGTGGTAGTAGTAGTACTTGGTTTGGTCACATTTATTTAGAACCTTCCTTATAGGGATATGCATCTTGTATGGTAATTGGACTTCAATTTCCACATAGATTTTGTTGTACCCAAAAATAAATACAAATTGAATTACTCAGAACCGGGTATAGCTGGCAGACAAGCGTATGAAGAAAGTGTATAGATAGAACATCTAGCTAACTTTGGAGTGGGCAGTTAGAGTCAAACTTGATCTCTTACGATAACTAGATAATCTCCAGATCTCTTCTTGTGCCAGTAACTTAGTTCGAGATGCATGATATTCAGATCACCTTCGTGAAACTTTGAACTTGACCCGTGTCAGTTCGAGTTAGTTCTTCGACATCAATTTTGAAGGAAGTGTTTAGCTCGTAGAAGGCTAATCATGACACAGAGTGGAGAACCCCAAAAGACTCAAAAATTCCTTATACACTCATTAATGCTCTGATATTATTCTGTATTTAATACATGATATTAGAGGCATAGAATCAATAGGCATTAATGTATTTATGTAAATGTTATGTTACCCAAAAATGTCCAAGCAAAATTCTCTATATATACAGGGGAGAATGGATAGAGGGGGGAGGGGGGGAGGCAACATTTTTTATGCTGAAACTTTGGTGAAGTTGTGACAGACAATTTCACGGTAAGAAACAAATAGATTAATTAGAGTGACTCGTGGACAAGGTTGATTTTAACCACTGAACCACATAAAAGTGCGGGTAATATTATGGTTTAGAAAAAGCCCAATATATCTATTTTCAGATTTCTTACTCCACAAAGTGTGGGTTATATTAATACCTTTTACATATCCAATTATGGTTTAGAAAAAGTCTAATATCTCTATTTTTCGATTTCTTAATGCACTGTTGGCGAAAAACCTCTTCAACATATTTCTTCACGCGTCGGGCCCAAAGCAGTGTAACTGGTGAAGCGTGGCTCGTACACGAGCTATCTTCCCTCTTTCTTGGGCTGCTTGCACTCTTGCCCTTGCAGTGGGATACCTAGTGACTGCTCGATCGCTTCCCGTTACCATTGTTCTGGCTACCTTTTTGGTCCTCGCTGCTCCTTCGACCATGGTTCCTCGCTTGGTCCACATTCTTCACTCTCTCATCTAGCTTTATGAACTTTTCTGTGCATTCCATGAAATCTCGCATTGGTGAACTCTTGAATTAACCTTCATATTGAATCTATTCCTTAGTGGATATGGACTCTTATGTCAGACATGATTGCCACCAGTCGTCTCTCGTCGCCAATGCTCTTGGCACGAGCAACTTCCTCTTGGAACCTCATGATGTAGTCCTTTAGAGTCTCCTTCTCGTCCTGCTTCATGTTGGCGAGGTGGTTAGCCATCAGAGGGTGGACACATGCGGCGTAGAACTACTAGTAGTTATCTTGAGTGAGTTTTTCCCATGAGACAATGGATCTTGGAGGATACTTTGAGAACAATTGCTTCGCGACTCCGACTAGCATGACTGGGAAAACATTGTGTCAGGCATTGTCAGAAACATTGCGGATCTCAAAGTTGTTTATATGTATGAAGGGGTATCCTTTGTCGGCTTAGGTCCCCATTAGTGGCATCAAAATTTTTTTAGGTAGCTACGCGTTGGTGACGATGGGAGAGAAGAGGCTCCCCTTTCTAGGGTTTAAAGCAGGCTCACCATTCTTGGTCCCGCCCATCTCCTTGATCACCCTTCTCAGCTCCTCGATCTGAGTGAGGACCGGGTCATTAGAAACCGAGACTTCTTGCTCATTAACGACTAGACATCTCAGTTGTTGGGGACTGTATGTCACCCAAGGTAGTCTTCTAGTCTTTCCCTTCGATCATTCAGACGGTAACGCAACTCTTCTTGGCTCTCAATGTTATAACCTTCGGTGTCACCTCACCGGTCGTTAAGGTGTTTACACAGGTCAGGCCTATTTCTGGATCTTACTCTTTCTCAAAGGCATGTGAAAATGCTACCAGTGTGAGCGGTGTCGGCTTCTTCTTGTCGCCTATGGGCTCGGCTGTGAAGCTAGCGACTCATTCAGCCTTTGCCATGGTCCCGAGCATGGGGTGATCGCTATCCTTCTTCGTTTGGAGGTTGAGGAGGTTGTCCTACTCGGGACTGCGATCTTTAGGATTGGTAGTGCTCTTGGAACTGCAAGCAGTCGATTGTTCCACTCCTTCTCCGTCCATGACATGGGGCTGCCTTGAAGGAGCTTGGCGACATCTCACTGCCATGGGTATAGCCATCTTGAAGGCAATGGTTGCCTTTTGTTGTCGCTATTCTGAGAATCATCTCAGGTACAATAGCGACATTCATGGCGCACAACTGTGCCAATTCTTATCTTAATGTGGCGACGTCCTCCTGTGGTTCCTCAGGATAATGGGGGAGGTGGTTGCCATTGCCTTCTTCAAGATTCCGACGAGGGTCCTCCTCAGTGTCTCGCGATGGAGGAGGAGGATTTGGTGGGGCCGCAGGGCCATTTTCTTTAGCTTGACTATGCCTTGGTGGCATGTCCAGTGAGGATGTGGGTCACCTTGGGTGGTAGTTGAGACTCATACTTTCAATGAAAGCAACAGAATTTTGACTCTTTTTTTTTTGTCAACTCACATGGAGTGATAAATAAAAAGTAGTTTATGTGTAATCCCTCGGAATAAATCTTTAATGATGAACACTGACTTAAAGAAAAGAGAAATAACTACAACACTAATTAAATGAGACAAAGGTTTAAAGTGGTTCTTCCCAAAAAAAAGATATATGTTCACTTTAGTTAGTATTATTTATGAACTTTGAACCCTCAAGAGAAAGCTAAGTTTGATCTTGTTCTTGGGGCTGTTACATTAATGGAGAGTTGATGCTCTCTCCGAAAATGAAGAGTTACTAACTGGTTTCACGACTGTGAGGTCTCAGTTCTTCTCCTTTTTGATCCCCATTTGCTATTGTGCGAGTTGCACTATTTATAGTCGTCGAGATGGGTAGGGCTGACAGCAGTGGCACCATGTTTCCTGATCAGGCTAAATCTTGCTACACTTGGCTTGGAGACATGTTTGTGTCTAAATAAAAATGGAAGTCTGACTTGTCCTGTTCATTTATTGGTTGAAAGCGCACTCAGGTGCAGAATGAGGCTCAGGTGACGAGAGCCATTGGCGAGCAGCAAGGAGTCTCAGCAACTGATGAACGGCGAACGACAACCGATTACTAATGATCGGTGACCAACGAGGTGGCTCGGGGATCAGCTATGTGTGATGGCGACTTTAGTATATATTTGTGATGTGTGTTCATTCGACTCCTGTGTCTGGTCGGAGTAATTGGCTAGGGCTCTTTTTTTCTTACGATTGAACTTAGTGTGGTTGTTTGATGATCATTTGTCTTCATGAGAAGAGATAAGTTGGCGGGCACTGGCGAGGGTCACTCTTTACCGTGGTTAGTGGTGACTGTTGTGCCTCGAGGCTTTTTCTTGACACGTCATTGCTTTGAGGGCCTCCATGTGGTTGGGTATAACATTATCTACCCTAAATAGTGTATTGTGTGAGAAATTCCTTCTTTGTGCCATTATAGCCAAGTTGCCTCCACAAGAATGAGAGGCTATTTGAAGAAAATTCTCCACAAGAATGAGAATATTTCCTTGGAGGAAATTCTCAAACATTTAAAGATTGAGGATGAATCTCGTATAAGTGATAAGAACGCAGAAGATTCTAATGGAAAGAGTTCTAAGGCCAATGTAGTGGCTAATCCTCTTAGCAATAACAAAGGCAAAGGGATTAATAAGAATAAAGGCAATGGTCACAAAGCCTTGGGACCTAAGAAGAATGATGGTTAATTCAATAGTTCCATAGGACCTTGCTCTGTATGTGGGAAGACATGCAATTTTGCAAGAGAAACCATAATAATGAAGCAAAAGTCAACTCAACTGAAGAATAGTTAGTGGCAACACTAAGTGATATAATTGCCATACATGTAAAAGCAAATGAATGGTGATATGATACTTGTGCTGCCATCCATGTTACACAACAAAAACAAGAGAAAACACAAACTAACACAAATAAATAATGATAAATCCCTTCCCCCAAACTTAATAGAAACATTGTCCCCCAATTTTTAAATAAAAGCTAAGGAAAAGAAACGTACCTGAAAAACTCAGGCGGCTAACAATGAATGACCCTCGCCACTGTCCTCTTGGGTGGAGGATAGCCAAAACTCGGTGACTATGGAAACTATGGTAATTGACTAGTGTCAATACCAAAATGAGAGGCGAACACCTGGTAATACCCATGTTGATATTAATGCTCCATAAATGAAGCTCCTGGAAATTCAATTCTAGTATACTTATGTTGTCCTCTAAAGAAGATGGACGAGGTTGTCTAGACCAAGCGTGAGATGAAGTGCCAAACGTAGAAGCAACACTAGAAGAACCAATAGTTTTTGTCTTGTTAATCTGCACAATTTCATAAATTAAAGGGGTCAAATGTTTCTCAGTCTCCTCAAACGGGACCCCAACTTTCAATCATATACTAGTAATCAAACTAGGAAAATACAACCCCACATTTTGTGTGAATAGATCAGAATTGATTTAGGAGGCTATAATCTTACCAATGTCTACAGTCATACCTGAAAGAACAGTATAAAGTAATAATGCTTTATTAGGGTTAACAGTACTCCCATGACTACTAAAGAGAGACTTGGAAACCTTAGAGAAACCCTTGATAAATATTTTCTTGAATCCGGCATGCCCAAGGAAACTTCTCACCCTTTTACCGAAACCAGAGGCGACAAATTTTCAATAATGGAAAATTTTGCACAATCCCTGAATACCCTTGCTAGAACTCTTGTGCCCAAGAAAAATCTACTCGTTCACCATAAAGTGGCACTTCTCCCAATTCTAAACTAAATTGGACTCTTCACATCGCTTGAGTACCGCTTCCAAATGTCCCAAACAATCATCAAATGACGACCCAAAAACTGAGAAGTCATCCATACATATTTTGATACTCTTCTCCACCATGTCAAATAATATGACCATCATACACCTTGGAAGTTAGTTGGTGCATTACAAAGTCCAAATGGCATTCTTCGAAAAGCAAAAGTGCCATAGGGACATGTAAATGTTGTTTTATCTTGGTCTTTAGGTGCAATTTCTATGCCTCCACGAAGGTTAGCACGAATAAATGGGAGAACATCAGCAGGACAAGCAAGAGGCAAAGGCAAACCTACTGTACTGAAAAGGAATGAACTAGAAGAAGAAATAGTGAGGTTAAGGAATCAGCTAAGAATGCGAGATGAGGAGTTACATCGCTATAGGCAAGCGACTCTTCCAGCTCAAGCCGAACCGCAACAAGCAGTGAATGGCCAACCAGTTGCATATTTTGGACTGCCTCTTGCAAACTACTTGCAAATGCCTGATAATTATTTCAAGCGAGTTTACAAAAGTTTTAGAGAACATCAGCCACCAAACTTTGAACGGTGTACAAACCCAATGGAACCAAAAGAATGGTTGAGGTCAGTGGAGTCGATTCTAGATCATATGAGGTTGAATGATGATGACATGGTGTCTTGTGCATCTCACTTGCTAAAGAAAGATGCACGAATTTGGTGGGACAATGTCAAGCAAGCTAGAAATGTGACCATTAAGACTTGGGAAAGTTCCTACAAGTGTTCAATAAGAATTACTACAGTGTGAAAATCCTTTCAACCAAGGTAGACAAGTTTGTTGCTTTAACTCAAGAAAATTTGTTAGTGATGGAATATGCATAGAAGTTTGATTATAAGAATTCATAGGTTTATAAAAGGGTTGAAACATATGATTGCCAGGAACATAAAAATGACCAGCATAGGGGTGACTACCAACATGAAAACCTTGGAAAAAACCATTGAGCGAAACTCTTGGAAGACCGTATATGGAAAGAAAAAGCTGGGAGAAAGGAAGCTTAAAAAGAAAATATGGGTGAAGGTGACAATAAGAGAAAATTTCTACAAGGACAAGTGTAATGACACAAATTTCAAAGAATAGACTCACTAGAAAACGACAATGAAGTCCTAGTGGTCAACTCTACCCTTGCGGTCAACTTTTGAAAAAACGGGCCATTAGGGTCTTAAAATAGCTTTGATAAACTCAGTTTGAAAATATAAACTAGTCTGAGCTCTCAATAGTTTAAAATGAAACACAGTTGAAAAATAATCTTAAAGGAGAGTATTTGGCCATAGGGCCTTCTTGACCCAAACATGTAAATAAAACATAAAATACATTTACTTGAAACTTAGTGGAAGACTTGACGAAACTCTATCAACCCTGCAGCTCAATTGATTAACAGTATGCATACTTCTGACAAAATTCCATCCAGCAGCCAACACGACTCCCAGAATTTTCCCTTACCTAGAAACACAGAGTAACTGATTAGCTAAAATGCATAGTAAGGAAGCAAAGAACATACTAGAGAACACAAGTCTCGAATTCATAGCATAAATATAATGCAATGTGAACTTTAAATTAACTAGCAATACATCTCAAACATTAACAAGTCAAGTATTTCATCATAAATAACACTCATTCATCATAAACAATTTATAGTCCATCGAGATTAACATAGATTTCATGAGCCTCGCAGCCTCTGTGGCCCGGAGAATACTTACCTCCCATACAAAATGGCATACTCCGCTAATTCCATGAGGACGATACATGTATTGTGGTTAGTCCCTCTGTACGGCTACATGGAGACAACATTTGCAGAGTTCACATAGCAAGCACAAAAATCACAACATTTGCACTTACAACATTCAAACATAACTAATGCATTCAACCTCGACAGATGGGTACTATTATGCACATTTCTAGCAATATATTCAAATATACAACAACACATTTAATCTAGCAACATTCATAGGATGCAATCATTCATAGCAAATATTTCACAAAACAAAGTTACACTTGTTGTATACTTCCTTACCTCTTGTCCTTAGCTTTTTGCGAAAAGTTCCCTAGTGAGTGTTTTAGATAGCTTATCTTGATAAACTTGAACATAAAAAAATCACGAGTCTAAACCATAACACAAATTTCAAGTAACAATTTCTCTAGCCTTGTGCTCATTCACTTATTAAACTTTACTTTTTAAAATATTTAATTTATCAAATAATAATTTTTGAGCATCGGGGTTACTAAACTGGAGCCTTACGTTAAATATACAAGGTCTTGGGATAAAATTACCATTTTGGTCCATTGGGTGCAGGCACATGGCAATGCATGGTGCATGCAACAGTGTCCTGAGCACCTAGTTGGCTTAAGAAACCTTCGGCCTACACCAATTGGACTCACATAAGTCCTTCTCACATCACCAAAATCATCATCAACTCCCCAAACATCATCAATTTTAATCTTATCATCACCACCACCCTTGGTGGTGGTTATCTACCATAACTACCACCCAAGGTGGTTACACCACTCGGATATAGCATCAAAGCCCAACGGCTGGTGCTTCCCTTGCTAGGTGACCCTATCAGCGTATACCTAAGCACCTTGGGGTGCTAACCACTCCAAGCCATGTGCCCTTACAACACACTACCGGCCAAGCACCAATGTTGGTAGTGGTGCTGCTGAATTTAAGTGGTAACCACCCACCAAAATTGTAACCACCCCATAGATCTCTTCTAATCATAGACCTAAAACTCTAGGACCTTAAGAAACCATCTTAACATCAATTTTCTATCACTTTAAACCTCAAAATCTGATTTGAACTTAACCAAAACAGCCGAGAATTGTTATACAAAACCAATTTTTAAAGCATCATTGAATTCAAAAAAATGACCAAGAGAAAAGTATTGAAATTCTTACCCTTGTCGGCCGAACCCTTGGAGAGCTTTCCCTTCCTCTTTTAGAGTTTCAAGGGTCTAAAAATAGATACAAAACCCCTAAGAACATACCAAACATTATATAAAAGAGGAAGACAATATCAAAACTCACCCTTGATGGTGCTCTCCCTTTTCTTGCTTGAACTATTTCTACAACAATACATAGGTCACTAGGATTACCATCATAACCCAAAATCATGAAAGATAGGTAAAGAATTGGATCAAACACTTACCTTGTGTTGATCTCCTCTTGGTAGAAACCTATAATGAGATAAGCAGTTTCTTTCCTTTCTCTCTTCCTTTCTTTTTTCCTTTCCTCTCTAAAATTTGAGAATGGCTGATTCTAAATGGGTAGCAACTTCCTCCCATCAGCCCATTACCTCCCATAACCACCCATTATATTCAAATTTGAAATTGGCCTTGGTCCCCTCTCAGACCACCCTTGGCCAAACCTATAGTAATAACTCGGTTTAATTTTTTATTTTAAATAAATGTGTGTGAATTATTTAAAATATGTGATTGAATGACACTAAAATAATAATTGATAAATATTATTTTAATTTATAAGAATTTTGAGTGGATAGCTTTAGAAAAAAGTTTGGGACTTAAGTGTAAATTACATATATATGTGAAATATTTATTTTACTAGGTTTAAATAAATTTTTTAAGGACCCTAGAAGAAGTTTATTAAATCATTGGGTCACATGGGAGTTTATTTGAGAAGCCTAGAATCTAAAATCATAGATTTTTTTTTAGACGATAATTTGTTTTTCAATCTTTTTTATTATATTTTTTGCTATTTGATGGAAATGATTAAGTATATAGTTTTTTCATGGGAATATTAGCATTGAATTGCATTCCCCAGAGTTGTGTAAGAGGTGCCATAAAATTACTTCAGCACATTTTAGTGCTTGTGCTCTATAGTTTCGGCTAAGGCATATCTGACAGGGAACCAAGGCCTTTTCAATATTTCAAAAGTAGTGGGTGATTATGGGAAGTTAAGTGTTGATGAGAGGGAGCCTCATACTCATTTTTGTACAGCCATTTTTGAAATTCAACTAAGAAAGAAAGAGAGAAAAGTTGAGAGAAAGGAAAAAAGAGGAAAAAGAAGAAAACCTTGGCTGTCTAAGGGTGTGACCTAGTAGTGATCAACACAAGGTGAGTGTTGAATCCAAATATTTGTCTTATTTGTGATTATTTGCCCCATGATGATGATTCTAGAGACCTTTCACTTGTTGTAGAATTAAGAGCATACAAGAAGAGGAGAACAAACTAAGTTTTGACCTAGGCTACAATATAATCAAGGGTGAGTTTTGTGTTGTCCACTTTGTTTTCCAAGTTGTGGTATGTTCTTAGAAGTTTTCAGCTTGTTTGTAGAGCCTTAGAAGCTCTAGAGAAGGCGGGGAAAGCTCTCTATGGAATTCGGCCAACAAGGGTAAGAAGTTATATCCTTTACTTGGTCATTTTCAAAATGGTTGTATGTTGAATGTTTGGATTTGAATAAAAATTTTGGGCTATTTTACTCAGGTTCAGATCTAAGTTTGAGGTTCATTATGAAGGCATATTGATGTTTAGTTTGTTTATCAAGTCGTAGAGCTGTAGAACTATGTTTGGGTGAGATCTAAGGGGTGGTTATCAATTTTGAGGGTGGTTTCCACTTAAATTTCAGCAGCACCACCACCAACTTGGGTGGGTGGTCGGCAGTGTGGTGCAAGGGCACACGGTATGTGATGGTTAGCACCTGAAAATTCTTGAGGATTTGATGGTGGGGTCAACTAGCAAGGGAAGAACCAGCCCTTGGGATTTGGTGCGATGGCCGAGAAGTGAACCCACCTTCGGTGGCAGTTATGGAAGATAACCACCACCAAAATAGTGGTAATGATAATGTTTATAATGATGATGAGGTCTGCAAAGTTTATCACGAGTTTGGAGATGTGAAAAGGACTTGTGTGAGTGTAATGGGTGTAGGTCGAAAATCACTTAAGACAACTTAGTGCTTGGGACACGTTGCATGCGCCATGCATGGCTATGTACTTGTTCCCAAGGGACTAAAATTGTAATTTGGCCGTGAGACAACGAAAGTTTCACTTAGGGTTCAGGTTTAGTAACCCCAAGTCCCCTGGAATTATTTTGACAATTTAAATCATTTTAAGAATTTTTTTTATTATTTAACGAGCACATGGCTCAGGAAATAATTACTTGAAATACGAGTTATGGTTTAGACTTAGGATTTTATTTTTGAGTTCATGTTTGTGTTAAGGTTTGGGAAAATATTTTCAAGGAGCCGAAAATATTTTAAGTTTACAAAATTATCCTTTTGAGATTAGGGCTTGAGATATGAACTCGGGACTTAGGATTTGGTCTCAGGGCAAGAGAATTTGAGTTTTGAAAAATACTTAGAGTTAGAACTCGAAATTTCAGATATAGAATAATATTAAAATATTATTAGAAATAATTGTTTTCCAAGTCAAGTTCGGGATTTTGAGAGGGGTATTTCAATAATTTTACCTCGAGAGCTCGGGTTTGGCCGGGAGTCGGGAATTTAGGATTTTGTTTCTGAAATCCCTATGCTTATTTTATGATTTTAGTAGGTCATAAACCAAGTTATATTGTCCCAATATGTTTATAGGATCAAAAACGGTCAGAAACACTCTCCAGGGCTTTTTTCACAAAAAGCTATGGGTAAGAGTTAATGAAGTATAAAGCAAGAATGACTTAATTTTGTGGAATGTTTGCTATGAATGCTGCTAGATTAAATGTGCTATTGTATATTTCAATAATGTGGCTATAGACATGCATAATAGCCACATTTCTCGAGGTTGAATGGATTAGTTATGTATGATTGTTGGTAAGTAAAAAAATGTTGTGAAGTTGTGCTTGCTATGTGAACCCTATTAATGTGGTTCCCATGCAGTCATAAAGTGAGGCTAACCACGATACATTTATCTTCATCATGGAATTAGCGAAGTATACCCTTGTAATGACCCAACTATTTCTAAGACCTTGGGCAATTAAATCTACTAGACATAACTACTATTATTTTGATACAAACATAGGAAATAACATAACTTTATTAAAAAACCAAAAATAAATATTGTATAATTAACATAAAAGTGTAAAATAAATTGTGATATGGTATGGGATCCAATTTTTTATAAAACATAAAACATAAACTTTAATTCAATTGTTGAAATACTAAGTGCGAAATTATAAGAGAACATAATTCAAAAGACTAAATAATGTCATCCTCGATCGACATGCATTCCACGCAGTCCATTCATCCTTAACACACAAGCCAAGCTACCAAGAATCCTTCTGCCTTTCATAATCATTTTCCTGCATCACATTAAAAATAAAGGAATGAGCCTAATGCCTAGCAAGGAAAATCTACTAACAACATACATCATATATCATAAGCATAAGACTATATCATAAACATATACTATAAAACATATGAGTATAAAAAAAAACATATATCGTATAGGACTACAATATTAATGGCCATCATAAATTCTTGGGGCTTGTTAGCTAAACAAGTCATATGTCCATAAATTTGTGGGGCTTACTAGCGAAACAAGTCATATGCCCAAGGACTATAAAATATATTCTTGGTGCTTGTTATCTAAACAAGTCATATGCCCAAGGACTACAAGACATATTATACATATACATATCATAGCATCAACATATCATAACATAAACATATCATAGCATATAAGCACATAAAATCTATCCTATTTTCCTTACCAAAAGCTGAGATATTTGGGAAACAGGATTAGAACACTCCTATAAACCAACAGTAAAAATGGTGAGAATCTAAAGAAAAAGAGATGAAAAGGATACTAAACCATCAAAGAAGAAACTTAACAAGAAGAACCTTAAGTTTCAAGAACTTAAATACCTAATCAAGAATCATAAACATGAGTTAGGTTTTGAATAAAAGAAAACTATAGAAAACTAAAGAATCATGAAGAACTGAAATTAGGGATAGGAATACCTTGAATGATCTTATGGATTGTTCTAAACCTCAATACCGAAATCACACTAAATCTCATTTCCCAAGTATTTAGAAAAGCTTAGAATAATAAAGCTTTTATCTCAAACCCAAGTGTATCTCTCTACAGTAATACTAGCACCTTGGAGGCTCTAATCAAATGCTTGAAGAATGAAGAAAATGAATGAGTACTAGGTCCTATTTATAGAGTTGAAGGAGTGAAACTATCCCCTTTTAATTTTAATAAATAAATGAATATAAAATGAAAAGGATTTGAATTTTCGTTCAACTGATGCCCAGAAGTCAGTCAAAATCGTTCAAAGGCAGGTCTAAGTGGTTAAGGGTAATTTTCAAAATTTAAAAATCACAAAATTTTCAAAAATCAAGCTTGGAGCTGATATAGGTGATATATCGCGTCCCCCTATATTCCTGAGCCCCGTTCGATTGTTCGTGCAAAGTCGATGTGTTTTCTGTATCTTCCGTAGGCGATATATCGGCCTTTATAGCTGCGATATATCGGCATACGTTGATATTTCAAACACGTATTTGCACTTTTTTAGCATATTTTGAATTGATAAAACAACTTTGACTGAGTCATAATACAATCCTAACAGCTGTTGGAAGGTTCTAGAGCTTCTGGATCTTTCTTTTATTAAAACTATTCATAAAAAAAACTTAATTTCTTAATAATCATGATTATGACAAGTGTCATGCTCTTATTGGCTCTATATAAACCTTAGGTTATAATAAATATATATCTATGACCAACAATATTAATCAAACCTTATGTTATAATTAATATTCTTAAACTATAGGTTAAACTTATAAAATCCACAACTGTTGCTATGAGTTTCCTACTAAGTCCCGGTTTGAACCAAAATCCATGGAATCTAATAGACTACAAACTACTACTACTACCTAGCAAGCTAAGTAAATATTCTGGGACACTACAACCCTTTGGTATAGGAGGTAAGTATTCTCTGGCTCGCGAAGGCCGTGAGGCTCATGACCTCTATGTTAAACCCAATGAACAAGAATTTTTAATGTATGAGATGTATTGCTAGTTAATTTAAAGTTTACTTTACATTACGTTATGCTATGAATTGAGACTTGTGCTCTCTAGTTTGTACATTGCTTCCTTATTGGGCGTTATAGCTCATCTGTTACACTATTTGTGTTGGTAAGGGAAAAGCTTAAGAAACCAGGTACAGATGGCCCTATGGCAAAATACTATCTTTTAAGATAATTTTCAACTCTGTTTCCCTTTAAACTACAAAGATCTCGGACTTGTTTATAATTTACACTTATTTTTTGAAGTAAAAGCATATATGTCTTTATTTTGTGTGTTTAACCTGGTCATAGCTGTTAATAGGCATATGCAGCAGGTTTGGTGGCATGTCGGTTTGAGTACATCAAACGAGAGATATTATGCACTTAGTTCAATGCTAGAATCCCTAGAGGATAAGTCAAGACTGTCTAAGGCTTGATTTTAGGTTCTGAGACATAGGGACAAGGAACAAAGCTTGTACGGGCAAGTTTTTATGATGTTTTCCCAAGGCTATGTTTGTGAGATGAAAGAGGGTAGTGCATCTTGTTGACACTTAAATTAGTCAACGACACGGAGTCAAGTATATGATAGGATATATAAACGACACTTGAAAAGATGATCTAATGGAAAGGAAAAAACACCAAGAATAATAGTGGTTCGGCCCCAGTGATTGGTAATGACTTACGTCCACTTTGTGATATTGTTATTATAGAATCCTAAAGTTGTGATCAAAGAACTAGGGTTCTTGAGTTTCACAGACTTTAGGCGTAATACAATTAGATGGTAACAACTCACCTTAGCTCGTTTTCTCTCAATCTTAAGCAAAAAAGCTAAAAATGAATCCAACCCCCTTTTCCTTGAGCTATTTCATGTGTATTTATAGGCTCAAGCAGGGTTACATATGATAACGTGTCATATCTTATCCTTAATAACTGTGTATCAAGGATAATTATGAAGAAATATTCAAATGCAGTTAATATTATATTACAACTTAAAAAGGAAATAAATCGGGCTTCACGACCAGCCTAGTCATGACAAATATTAACTCTGACGAGGGGGTGCGCTGCTGGTCGATGGCCGAACAACACCTTTGCCTTTTAACTCTGTCACATGTCAATCCATGTGTAAGTAATCTTTGCCACGTCATCAGTGATCTTTTTTGGATAAACATTTACCCCCCAAGTTTATTTATTGCGACCAGCAATAAGTAAACTTAGGCAACTAACCTTTCGTATGCCCCACGAAATCTGTCAGAACCGGCCATGTCTTCTCAAAAAACGTTACCAATCTTGTCTAATCAGGTCCTTTCAGTTTTCCAAAAGTGTGTCTAACAGCCATTCCACTTCCCCATACTTAGAAAAAAGTAACTCATGATTGCCACTTTTAACGTGCCTTGGTCTTCATAAATAATCCTCAAGTTACCATTTTTACCTTTTATTTGTCTTTTCCTTCTTGAGGAACGCTGAAGAACTCGCACCCCAGAGCCCTGAAACTTTCAGACATCTATACTCAGACGCCCGATAGCTCTCATCTTTGGACTTCAATCTTCACCTGAGTAAGTTTTACGAACTTTCTTTTCCATTTAGTTGCTATTCGAAATTTCCTTATGTGTGTTTTTATCTCTGAACCCCTTCATGTTCTTGGCCGAAAATATATGGGGATTGTTTGCATGTTGATAGATGAGTAATAGGGTAGTGAAATATTGTTTCGTATGAGTTAGGAATCAGTTTGGTAGTCAAGATTGTAGATTTAGGGCGTAAAATCAATTTTTAAGCTAGGTAAAAAACTGGGTTTTTCTCGCCCCTTCGAAGTCGAAAAAGCTTTTTCCCAAAAAACCTTTTACTTCCGCTTTTCAATCTGTTTTTCAAACTGCTCATAAAGAACTTAGTGTTTTTGTTAGAATGCTGCTGGTCGTATACGCGAGCAACGTTATTCCAACTTTCAAGCTGTGCGTCTTATCTCCTCCTTTTTCTGTTCGGAGCTTTCATGCAAGATCCGTGGGGAGGAGAAAGACCCATCGATGATGACTTATTGGCTGAGCTACTTGAGGACGAGGAGCAACCATCATCGCTAATACCTGACATTCCATTTTCTCGAGCCACTTCCAACACTCCATCAGTCCTTATTCAAAATATGGCTCAAGCTAAAACTACAGCCCAGAAAAGAAAACTCCCAATCCTTCAAATCAGCCTGCTCCTCGGGCTGATATTCCCTCGACCAGTGGTCGAGTAGAAAATACTCCTAACCCCAATATCCAAACTCATGCTCAGCCCCGAAATGCCATTCAACTAGATGTTGAATGGTATGTTGTCCCTGAAAGTCGGGTGACGATCAGGATGATCCCTAACAACATTAGGAAATACGGACACCCGGGGGTGACATTAGTTCGACCCAATCAAGACCAACGGGTGAACCTGCCTGGTGGTGCCTTCAGCGCCTGGTCGAGGTACCATATTGAGGCAGCGGCTACCTTGCCTCTTCATTCATTCTTCCAAGGGGTGGAAAACTATTTCGGAGTTGCGCCTTTCCCAATGGGTATAGAATGCTTTCCACATTCTATATCCTTTACAGCCACAAAAAATGGCCCGTGCCAACTCCTCATGAGGTTAACTATTTGTTCGACCTCAAATCCAACCCCAACCAAGAAGGTACGGGGTTCTTTCACTTTTGTCACCAGGAATTTGGGTGCACCTTCCTGACCGAAACCACTCACATATCGAACGTGGGCAGGTACTACCAGGAGTATTTCCTTACGATTGACATGATCGCGAACAACCTGGCCTTTGCTGAAGGAGGTAAAACCTTTGTATTACTGGCTGTTAATATTTATTAAGTGTTCCCTCCACACTTTCTTAGACTTTTAAAGCTTTTCAGGCTCATGGCTGCGACTAGACCCCACTCAAGATATGGAGTTGAGATCAGCCCTTTTGGCCAGTATGACCGACGTGGAGAAAAGCGTAAAACATCTAGGCACAGAGACTATCCTTAGGCTAGTTGGCCTTTTGGCCCCTCATCAGGACATGAGGGCATCAACAGCGGGGTGTGCCACTAGCGGAGAAGTTCCCGAGCAGCACCCGGACGTGGAACAAACTCCTCCAAGGAGGGCCACCGGAGTAACAGTCAAGGAACCTTCCAACACCCCGCGGGCTGCTGCTCCCCCTGCCCCAAAGGGAAAAGGGAGAAAGAAAGCCACTGAACCTCTCGAGCCCCTCCACGAATCTTTGCACGAGAATGGTACTGATCTCTCACTCTAATTCCCTGTCACTTATTTGATGGGGACGACAATTTTATGTACGCTCCAAATTTAGATTCATCCTTCTTCATGCCAGAGAGTGAGTATAAGACTAGTAGAGTTTGTAATGTAGCGACCAGTAATGATAGCTTGGGTATTTCACTTACAATTTTTTCTATTTCTTTTCCTGACAACATACTTAATTATTTATACTGTCTCACTGCTCAAATGTTTGCTTCTATTTCAGATATGGACTCTGAGTACGTGTTCGACATATACAGCGCCCCCGATGCTCCCGCAGCTCGCTCGAACAAAAAGAAAGCGAGCAAGAGGCATCCTGGGGAAAGCAATAAAATGCCCCAGGCTAAGAAGCCTCGCACTGCAGGCCTCTCAGAGGATGGACCTTCAGCCAATGCAACTCCACCACCTTCTCCCCACGAGCAACAGACTCCCCCTGTTCCTGCTGGGTCGACACCATCTCCAGCGGCCCCAACTGACCAGACTCAGCAGGCTGGTCCTGCTTCCACCGGGGGCGACATAACAAGTCGTGCCTTCAGATCGATCAAAGACAGGGTCACAAAAATTTTGAAGCACAACCACTGCCGAGAGGCGATGGTTGTGACTAAGACAATGGATGTTGACCAGATCCTAACCTGCGCTTTAAATGAATTTGCCTGTGTAAGTTATCTTTCCCTATGGAGACGGCTTCTTGTATACTTTACAGTCAGTCTAATCTTTGTTCTGATTGCAGGCATTTCTAACCCTTACCATCGGCCGGATACGCTTGGACACTGTCACCGAACAGTCTAAATCCTTGGAGCAACAACATGCAGACGAACTCAAAGCTTTCGAACCAAAATATGTTGAACAACTTGCAGCGATGCTCGAGGAGAAGAACAAACTGGTTGAGGAGTTGAAGGAGAAGCAAAATTCTCTGGATAAGGCCATTGAGCAAAGAGACCAGTTCAAGGATTCTAACCACATTAACTACTGCGAGGCTAAAAAGCTCAAGCAGTAGTTGATTGTGAGTAGACAAGAGACTACAACCATGGAGGGCCGGCTCGAGGAGCTTGAAAAAGCCAATGCCAGCAACTTGGAAAGGTACAAGAACGCCACGAGTAAGTGTTTTTATGACTTCTAGAAACACAACCAAGGGGCGAACTTTAACTATCTTCCTGAATGTGCAAGGCAAGCCGAGCTAGCCTGCTGCGCTGCTCGACTGGCAGAGGTGGAGAGGGCAAGAGTACCTGCTTCACCCAAAATTTCCTTGGCGACCAGCATGGATGGGGCGGATAATGAAACTGTAGATGTCATCGATCAGGGCCCCCCTCAAGATCCTCCAGCCCCTTAGTCTCTTTCTTTTAATATTTCAAGTACCCGACCTACGGGTCGTAATGTAAAGACATTAATTTTCTATTGCTGCATGCGCAACTATTTTCCTTTTAATCAGACAATTACATCCGAGCAGTAGTGCTCGCGGTGTAAAGTAATTCGTTTTTTATATTATAACACCTTTTTTTATTTTATTATAATATATGTTCGCATGATTGAACTTAGCATAGCACTTTGGTTTGATGTAACAAAATAACAAAATTTTGAAAAATACTCTAAGTACCCTAACATGCTTTCACTTATTTTGCTCATGTGTTTAGATACCTTTTAATGATATGCTTTGCTTACTTGTACCTTATATGCCCCCCAAGTGATCGAGGAGCTTTAGGTCCTTTGTCACTTGCCTTGACCAGAACCTGTTCGAACATTACTACTCGTAGCAATATAATTAGAATTATAATACAGCAAAACAACACACGTAATGAGAAAATACTTGTAATAAATACAATAATTGGCAAGAAATGACTGGCTACGCATAGTTCCTTATATTTCTCGTAATAAATGGGCGAAACATGTCTGTATGAGTGATTAATGAGATCTTACACTTATAAGCGATCAGTCACATAAAATGACCAACCCTTTTTCAAAACATGTAAAAAGTAAAATTAATACAAGCCAATTCTTTAAGAAGAATTGTTTATTTGTAATATTTGCGTAGGTGTTCTCCATTCCAATAGCGAGGCACGAGATCTCCGTTTAAGCGTGCAAGTTTATAGGTGCCTAGGTGAAGGACTTTGCCAATCTAGTATGGCCCTTCCCAATTAGGTCTGAGAACTCCAACAGCTTGGTCGTGGGTGTTTAGAAAAACTCTTCGGAGTACAAGATCTCCAACATTGAACTTTATTTCTCGCATTTTAGAGTTGAAATACCGGGGGACCTTCCACTGGTACGCAGCTACTCGGAGTTGGGCTTGTTCACGTTTTTCATCAATTGTGTCCAGGGATTCCATCAATAGCTGGCTATTTGAATCTTGATCATACGTTATTCTGCAATGCTAAGGTGGGTCTAACTAAACAGGAAATATGGCTTCATATCCATAAGCCAAAGAGAATGGAGTATGACCCGTTGTTGTTCGGTGGGAAGTTCTGTACGACCAGAGTACTTCAAGAAATTATTCTGACCACGCCCCCTTAGCTTCCTCTAGCCTTTTCTCTTGTGTATCCTTCAACGTTTTGTTGACTGCTTCAACCTATCCATTTGCTTGGGGATGAGCAACTGAAGAGAAGCTCTTGATAATACCATGTCGTTCGCAAAAATCCATGAATAAATCACTGTCAAACTGGGTGCCATTATCCGAGACGATCTTCCTTGGAAATCCATAGCGACAAATGAAGTTTTTTATCACAAAATCTAGCACCTTCTTGGTCATTATGGTTGCCAGCAGTTCAGCTTCGACCCATTTGGTGAAGTAGTCGATGGCAACAACCGCATATTTGACACCGCCTTTTCCCGTGGGTAAAGATCCGATAAGGTCGATACCCCAAACTGCAAACGGCCATGGGCTTTGCATCTGTTTAAGCTCATTAGGGGCTGCTCGTGGGATTTTGGAGAATCTCTGGCATTTATCACACTTCCGCATGTATTCCATCTAGTCTTCATTCATCGTTGGCCAGAAATATCCTTTCCTTAGGATCTTTTTTGACAAACTTTCTCCCCCAGTGCGGTCTCCACAAAAACCTTCGTGCACCTCTTTCATCAACTCTTTGGCTTTCTCCTTTGTAATAAATCTAAGGAGTGGCATTGAGTATCCCCTTCGGTACATGATTCAATCGACCAGGATATACCTAGCAGCTTTCCGCTGAAGGGTCCTGGCTTTGTTTCTGTCCGTTGGTAACACGCCGTTCGATAGATACTCTACATATGGTGCCATCCACGTATCCACCATCTAGATTACCAGAGTGGTCTCTGTTGTTTGGATGCTCGGTACAAACAGTCGCGCGACTGGCACTATGTTTAGAGTATCAGCATCCTTCGTACTTGCCAATTTTTCCAAAGCATCCACGTTGGAATTCTGAACGTGAGGTACTTGCTGGAGACTGTATTTGTCAAACTGGGCTAACAAATCCTTTGTTTTGTTCAGATAGGAAACCACCTTTAAACCTCGCACCTGGTACTCTCCCAGGACCTGATTCACCACCAGCTGAGAATCACTATAGATGTCAAGCACTTTTATATTCATATCCTTGGCTAACTGCAATCCAGCGAGTAGTGCTTCATATTTGGCTACATTATTAGAAGCAGTAAAGTCAAATCTGATTGCACTGTGAAATCGATGCCCTTCTGGCGTTATCAGTATTACTCCTGCCCCATCGTGGGACTTGTTAGAAGAACCTTCCGTAAATAATTTCCACGTGGGAGCTTGGATTTGACATTGAGGTTCGCTGGGCTCTTGAGTCTGCTCGCCAATCGTAAGTTCAGTGAATTCCGCGATGAAGTCATCCAAGGCTTGTCCTTTTATCACTGCTCGAGTTTGACTGCCCACTTTAGCAATCTACCAAAGCAATCTACCTGCAGCCTCTGGCTTTTGTAGGACTTGTCGAAGAGGCTAGTCGGTCAAGACAATAATTGGATGAGCTTGGAAGTAAGGCCGCAGCTTCCTAGAGGCCAAAACTAGGCAATAGTCTAGTTTCTCGATGGGCGGGTATCGTTGTTCTGCTCCAATCAGACTTTTGCTTACGTAGTAGACAGCCTTCTGCAGGCCTTCTTCTTCTCTTACTAAAACAACACTAGCACCGTATTCCGTGATTGCCAGGTAGATGAACAAAGTTTCTTTATCGACCAGCTTTGATAGGATGGGTGGTTGCGCCATATGTGTTTTAATTGCTTGAAAGGCCTATTCGCAATCATCTGTCCATTCAAATTTCTTATTGCCTCTTAGTAGATTGAAAAACGGAACACACTTGTCTGTGGATTTTGAAATGAATCTACAGAGAGTAGCAATCCTCCCCGTCAGGATTTTAACATCTTTAATCTTTATTGGTGATTTCATCTCGATCAGGGCTTTAATATTCTCGGGATTGGCTTCAATCCCTCTTGAGTTAACTATAAATCCCAAGAACTTCCCTGATCCTACTCTGAAGGAGCATTTAAGGGGATTTTACTTCATCTAATATTTATTCAAGACGTTGAAGCATTCTTGCAAATCCCTTACATGCCCTTCTGCTTTCTTCGACTTGACAAACATGTCGTCAACATAGACCTCCATGTTTGTGCCGATCAGCTCCTTGAACATGTGGTTGACGAGTCTCTGGTAATTCACACTAGTGTTTTTCAAACCAAAGGGCATCACCTTGTAATAGTAGAGCCCTGTATTAGTCTGAAAGCTAGTGTGATCTCCATCAGGGGGATGCATAATGATTTGATTGTACCTGGAGTACGCATCCATGAATGAGAGGATCTCATGCCCTTCTGTGGCATCGACCAGCTAGTCGATCCTTGGGAGTGGGAAACAATATATGGGGCAGGCTTTATTTAGGTCTGTAAAATCCACGCACATACGCCACATGTCGCTCAGCTTGGCCACTAGTATGGGATTAGAGACCCACGATGGATAAAACACCACCCTGATAAACCCATTCTCCTTCAGCTTCTCGACTTCCTCTTTCAAGGCCCTTGATCTATCTTTGTCGAGCAGCCTTCTTTTTTGTTGTATTGGTGGAAAGCTCTTGTCGATGTTCAGGACATGGCTGATGACTGCAGGATCTATCCCGACCATGTCTTTGTGCGACCAGGTAAAGACCTCCTGGTTCCTCCTTAAAAACTCCACCAGTGCTTGTTTTGTTGTTGTCTCTAAGTTTTTACCGACTTTTACAACTCTGTTCAGATTTTCCTCATCGAGTTGGACCTCTTCAAGGTCCTCGATGGGTCCCATTTCTCCTTCAAAATCCCTAAAGCGAGGATCTAAGTCCCTATCCTCCCTTTGGGCAGCGCCCTATTTGGTGAGATTATCACCCGAGTGGGCCTGAACATCAGTCGCCATTTGCAACTCCTTTCTGGTGGCATCTCTCGATACACCCTTCTTCGCCTTTGTGATCGAGGCATTGTAGAACTCCCTCGCTTCCCTCTGGTTTCCCAATACACATCCTATCCCTGCATCCGTTGGGAATTTCATAGCGAGGTGCCATATGGAGGTGACGGCTCGTAGGTCGACCAAAATTGGTCTCCCTATCACAGCGTTGTACGCCGAAGGACAATCAACTACTATAAAAGTAGTGAGTAATGTCCTATTAGCAGGTGCAGTGCCTGCTGTGACTGGGAGTCTAATCGACCCTGTTGGGGTGAGCCCTTCTCCGAAAAAACCATAAATGGTTTGGTTGCATGGCTCCAGGTCTTTCACGGACAACTTCATCCTTTCCACCAAAGACTTGTATAGGATGTTGACCGAACCTCCTCTATCGACCAACACCATTTTCACCATCATGTTTGCAATCTGTACGTCCACGACCAGCGGATCAGAGTGTGGGAATCGCATGTGTTGGGCGTCGTCGTCAGAGAAGGTGATCAGTTCCTCCTCTGTTCGAGCCTTTTTTGGTGCTCGATCCTCAACACTCATCATCTTGATGTCCTGGTCGTGGTGCAAGGTTCGAGCATATCATTCCCTCGCTTTCCCACTATCTCTTGCGAGATGTGGGCCTCCGCCGATGGTGAGTAGGGTACCTGCCACAGGAGCTGGCTGTAAAGGTGGCGAGTGTTGGCGTGCACGCGCCGATTCATTGCCACCTTGAGCCTCTCTCTGAGAACCTCCCGCGGCTCGCACAAATATTCTTAAATGTCCCTGCCTTATCAGGAACTCAATTTCGTCCTTCAGCTGGTTACATTCGTTAGTGTCGTGCCCGTAATCGTTGTGAAAACGACAGAACTTTGTGGCATCTCCCTTGGAGATATCTCTTTCCTTATAGGTACGGGTCGTTTGTAGGGCACGCTTGAGTTGGTCGCCTGGTAGACCTCAGCTCGGCTTTCAACAAGGGCAGTGTAGTTGGTGAATCTCGGTTCATACCGATTAACTTTGGGGCGCTTATCCTCAGAGGTCGAGGGATCGTTGTTCGCCCGCTTCCCACCATTTCTACCATTGCCATTCCCATTGCCTTTTCCGTTGCAATTGGGTTTTTTGGACCCATTGGCGGCTTTGGCATGTTCTTCCTTGGGTCCCTTGTCCTTTGTTGGAAATTTCCCTTCGTTGGTAACCGCATCTTTGAGCTTGATGTACCGATTAGCTCGATCTAAGAATTCTTGGGTGCTTCTTACCCCATTCTTTCTAAGGCTGCTCCAGAGGGGTGAATGGCATCTAACCCGAGCAGTTAGGGCCATCATCTTACCTTCATCGCCCACAGTTTTGGCTCAAGCTGCAGCTCGAATGAAGCGCTGAACATATTCTTTCAAAGGCTCGCCCTCTTTTTGGCGTATCTCGATCAATTGTTTTGCCTCAGTGGGGTGCACACGACCCACGTAGAACTGTCCGTAGAACTCCTTTAGGAACATTTCCCATGTTACTATACTAGCAGGAGGGAACTTAAAGAACCACTCCTGGGCAGTATCAGACAGTGTTGCCGGGAAGATGCGGCAGTGGGCATTTTCTGACACCTTCTGTATATCCATTTGTATCCCAAACTTATTAACGTGAGATACCGGGTCTTCATACCCATCGAAATTTGGCAGTGTTGGCATCTTGAACTTACTGGGGGTTTCAGCCACAGCAATCCTCTGTACGAAGGGGGTGCCTCTCCTCCGATCGTATTCAATGTGGGATGTTCGCCCCCTGACTAGCTGCTGCACCACCTGGTTCAGGGCATCGATTTGAGCCTGAACAACTTCTGGGATCGCTGGGTCTTCTGGCGCCGGGGGAATGTACTCATTGTGCCTTTCTCGGCAGTCGGGGGAATGTACTCATTGTGTCTCTTCACCGCTGCTCGCTGGCTCCCAGCCAACTAAAGACATTATTTTGCCTGGGCTGCCCCTCAGCGTTATGGCCCCCTAGTCGGTCTTCATTAGGTGGGGAGCTCCTGTCTCCACCTCTTTCTTCATTCCTTCGACCAGCATTTCTTCTGCCAGATTCGGCTTCATTATAGTCGTGGCCATCTCTGAATCGTGGCTGACTATGGTGCGACTGGTGATTTACTTTGTTGCCTCCTGAGGCTGGCATTTCCCAAGCGTTAGGGGGAGGCCTGCACTGGTCGGTGGGTCCCCGTGCATTGTTATGCCGTGGGGGGCCCCTGACCGCAGAGCCTATCTCGGAGTTCCTCCTATTGGCAGAAGGACACTGCCCCCTACTCGGTGGGTGTGGCTCTTCATCCCCTGGGCGTCTAAGGCTGCGGGGCAATTGTCCGACCCTATTATGCCTCAGGCACGGGGGATTGCCTCGACCAGCCTGAGATAGAGGCTGCTGCTGAGGATCCCTAGGTGGGACATCATCCGGAGCCACAGGTAGCTGCTCCGGCCTTTGAGGGCTCACTGGCTGAAGCGGAGGACTAGGATTGGCACCCTTTTGGGGTAGCCCGTTTGGTGGCTGTTCTGGCTGGGAGGCTACCGCAACCTAATTCTTGGCCTACTCGATGGCTGCTTCAAGGGCGGCCATGGCATCCCTCTGCCGACGATCCATCTCAGCCTGCAGCTCGCTCAGCTCCTGACGCTGGCGCTCTATTTCACTTTGCTGTGACACCATTATCTCTGCAGCATTCTCTTAATTGGCCCTCAGATTGGCCAACTCATCGTGAAACACCCCCAGTGTTGCCTTCAAGGTTTCAGAATCTAACTCCTCCTCATCAAACTCCAAATGCGGTTCATCCTCAGCCACATTTGGGGGAGGAGGCTGGGATGACGCAGTGCCAGCGGCCTGTCTGTTCTTCTTGGATGTTTTTGCCATTAGATTCTTTCACAAGCTCTCAATGAAAGCACCAGAATGTTGACCCTCAAATTAGCCAAGGACACGGAGTCAAGTATATGATAGGATATATAAACGACACTTAAAAATATGATCTAATGGAAAGGAAAAAACTCCTAGAATTATAGTGGTTCGGCCCCGGTGATTGGTAATGACCTACTTCCACTTTGTGATATTGTTATTATAGAATCCTAAAGTTGTGATCAAAGAACTAGGGTTCTTGAGTTTCACAGACTTTAGGCGTAATACAATCAGATGGTAACCACTCACCTTAGCTCGTTTTCTCTCAATCTTAAGCAAAAAAGCTAAAAATGAATCCAACCCCCTTTTCCTTAAGCTATTTCATGTGTATTTATAGGCTCAAGGAGGGTTACATATGATAACGTGTCATATCTTATCCTTCATAACCGCGTATCAAGGATAATTATGAAGAAATATTCAAATGCAGTTCATATTAGATTACAACTTAAAAAGGAAATAAATCGGGCTTCACGACCAGCCTGGTCGTAAAAAACATTAACTCTGATGAGGGGGTGTGCTGCTGGTCTATGGCCGAACAGCACCTCTGCCTTTTAACTATGCCACATGTCAATCCATGTGTAAGTAATCTTTGCCACGTCATCAGTGATCTTTTTTGGGTAAACACATCTAATGATAAAAAATTGTGTTAATACCGAAGGAAAGATGATAATAATCCCATTTAAGTTGTCTAAGTCAGCCTTAAAGCATATGGAAGCATCTATTCCTGTCCAATGCCCCAGTTAATGGGAACTGGGAAGTGGGTCTGAAAGATTTTACCATCACACAGGATTTCTGTAGGACCAAGGGAGAGTTTGGCTTATTGACCTGGAGTAGATACCCACACTTAATTAAGAGTGGATCATTTCCCTGTTCATGTTAGTATATCTTTTCTTTGGTTCAATTCCAGACTATGTTACGTTATGTTATTTTTGTGTTGCGTTTATGCTGTTCAACAATGTATGGATATTGAATGTTGCAATGAAATGACATTTCAATTTTACTTGGTGTTACTTATTAGTTTTTGTTGATTGTTATGTTTTGTGATATTTTTAGAAGGACTAGGTCTATTATGGAAAATTTAGTAGTTTCCATCGTTCGTAGAATAAACAATTTTTGTTTCTCGGACCCCAAACGATTCATGATGTCTTGATGGAAGATCTGCATGCTGAAACGTGAATATTGCCCAGCACCTGAAGACATCCTTGCTCGTACTGGAATGAATGCAACATCATCACTTAAAATAAACCAAGCTCAAGCTTAAGAGATTATGAGACTCTGTTAAGCTTCAGCTCTTGGTCCAAGGGTTGGAAGGCCACTAGCACAGGGAGCAGCGAATGAAGGACAACAGATGGCTGTTCAACTCGACCCTGAGTACAAGCAATAATGGAAACTAAATCCTCTGCCTTATGAGGGTGGGGTGGCTCCTATGGAAGTTGAGGAATGGATAAATGCTATCAAAGTTATCTTCAAGCTGATGCAGATCAAGGACGGAGCCAATATCTCTTGCGTGTCATACATGCTCAAGAAAGACGCTTGCATCTAGTGGAGAATTTGAAGTTCACTCATAACGTGAGGACCATGTTATGTGTGAGTTTTTTTCAAGCTTTCAATTAAAAGTTTTACAACGAAATCATCTGAGCATCCAAGGTGGATGAATTTTTCAACCTTGTGAAAGGAAGTACTTATGTTGCTCAGTATGCACATTGATTTAACATGCTAGCCAAGATGGCGGTAAACTTGGTAGCAAATGAAGAAGCCAAGGTTGACAAGTTCATGAGGGATCTGAAACCCATGATAGTTCGTGATGTTGACATGACCAATATTGACGTGATCAATATTGCCCAATCTCGGAAGAGAGCATTAAAAGTGTGTAATGACCCAACTACTCTAGACTTTGGACCATTAACGAAAACTATACATAGACCCTAATCTTTAATAGAACTTACAAGTGAAAAAGATCATACTTTATTAAAAACTTGTAAAAACCAATGTTTAAACTTACATAACTCAAAGCAAGATATGGGATCCCATTGTTTTAAAAAGAAAACATATCTTAATTGAAATGAAAAGAGATTACATAAATAGGTGCGTAAAAATACACATAAACCATAAATAAAACACTACATCCTCGAAATCGAACTCTCGACTCCTTGAATCCATTCATCACCGATACACATTCCCCAAGCATCCACGAACCTTACCCGCCACTATAGCTATTTTCCTGCACATATAAACAAAAAGGAATGAGCCTAATGCCCAGCAAGGAAAATCCACCACATAGTTCATATACATAAATTTCATAAGAAACATAAAAAAACATAACATAACACTTATATCATACACATACTATAATGGCCATTATTACTTGGGGTCCCATAGACTAAACAAGTCATATGCCCATTAGATTAGTGGGGTCCTACTAGCTAAGCAGGTCATATGCCCATAATCCATTTGGGGTTTGTTAGTCATATGGGTCATATGCCTAAGCCTACATACATACATAACATAACACATTTCATAACATAAAAAAACATAAGATAACATATAAAACATATAACATATGAATTCTATCCTATTTTCCTTACCAAAAATACCGGGATAAGAGGACAGAGTTGGGACTTTGGAACACTCCTAAGAACCATTTGAAAAAGAGTGAGTATAGTGAAGAAGAGAAATGAAAGGAATGGAAGGACTAAACCATTGAGAAAATACTTACCAAAAGCTTATGTGCAAGTTCTTTGATTTCCTAACCAAAATAAGAATAAGGTTAGAAGGCTGGTAGAAGATTATGAGAACTTAAAGAAAATAATACCAATGAACTAGAGTGTGGAAATACCTTGAAGACTTGTAAGACCAATCTAAACCTCGAACCGAAATACTATAAAACCTTACTTCCCCAAGTGTTTGATAAGCTTATGATGATCAAGCTTATGATTCCCAACCCAAGTGTTTACACTCTCACGCTCACCTAGTAACTTGCAGCCTCTGAACTTAGAGCAAAAGATGAATAATGGCTGGGTAGTAGGTCCTATTTATAGAGTTTAGGAATGAAAGGATCTTAATTTTACTTGAATAAAAATAATGGCTTTTTAGGTGAAAATAATTTGAATTGTTGTTCAACAGAGGATGAAGACTCGTTTAGAAAGGTGCTGGACTTATCAAGAGGTTGAAGGGTTGAATGGAAAATGATTTCAAAATCATTCAAAATATGTTGAAGGAGGCGATATATCGCCCCCTATAGGCGATATATCGCCTGGACCATTATGCCCGAGGCAAACGTGCATCGTTTCGTGTTTTCCATATCCACGTGCTACGATATATCACCCCCTATAGCTGCGATATATCGGCATACGCTGATTATTTAAACACAAAATTACACATTTTTAGCTTAATTCAAATTGAGTAAACAGCCTTGACTTAGCCCTCAAACGTATTCAAAGCTGTTGACTGACCTTAGAGCATTCAAATTTTACCCTTATTAAATTTAATCCTCAAAATACTTAATCCTTAATCACCCATACATAACATGTGCTTAAAATCCTATTGGTTCTTATCTAAACCTTATAGTATAATAAATATTATCCTCAATATCAGCCATATTAATCAAACCTTAGGTTAACATAAATATTCTTAAACTATAGGTTAAACTTAGAAAATCTACAAGTACTACTATGAGTGTCCAAATAAATCCCGGTCTGAACCAAAAATCCACAGTTATAAAGATAATACTATAATTACTATAATACTACTATCTAACTTAGCTAAGTAAAGTTCTTGGACTCTACAAAGTGAGAAAAATGGAAGAAAGGATCTGGAATGATAGTGCTACGAGAAAGGAAGCTCGCAAGTCTGTGCAATAGAATAATGACTGTTGACTACCTTTTTCGCTATCAACTAATTAAACAAAAAGTTTAGAGAAATGCAAGAAAGAACACAAGGATTTATGTTGTTCTGGTTGTTAATTAACCCTAGTTCACGCGTCACTTGTATTAGAATTTGAGCAGCTTGGGGGTTTCATTCTTCTATGGAGTTCAGGCAACATTTTAGCAATGCTCTGAATACAAAAAGTGGGGATCTGACCTTAATAAAGTGCACCCTAGCCCTATTAATATACAGCTGAGGACAATTAGTTCCCTTAATTAGGATTTACTACAAACATTCTCCTTTAATTGGGTATTAAAGGATAATAATATACATTCCCAGCCCATGTGTATCATAGTGGGCCCATTTACGAGGTTACAACCCTCAACTTGTTGGGGTAGCAAGTCCCTAAAAGTGTTAGGGGGTAGCTGTACCTTTTCCCATGTCAAGCAGCGTCGGGAGACATCCTACTTGTCGCTTGTACGGACTCAACACCACGACTTGGGTAACAGTGAATTGTCAAACAATTTCTTGTGGTTCAGGGTCGCTGCGCTTAACTCCTGGCACTTTACCCTAGGCTAGGGGGACAGTTCTTGTAGGCCTGGAAGAATTGAATGGAGGACATAGTCCTTGTAACGGCCCAAATTTCCTAATAAGGTTTAGGACCTTGATTAGGAGGCCGGGAGGGCCATAATTGATTTATTGTGCCATTATATGATTATATGCATGCTCGAACAAGAGGTAAGAAAACTGCACCCGATTATGTGGTTAGGTTGGGACTAAGTGTTCCCTATGTTTGTGTGCATAGTAAGATGATTTTCATAAACTATGTGAATATAATGGGACTAAGAGCTCCCTATACTTGAATATGATGTCATGAGATGGTATTATGCCATGGGGACATATGATAAATGACCTAAGAGTGCCAGAATCACTATATGCACACAGGGCGCGGCTTAGCCACTGGTAGTTGAGGACAACTTATTAATCACTGAGCTCGGTTAAGCTGGCCGGAGTCAGTGGATATAACATTGGGGGTGGCCTAAGTGAGCCAACGACAGTGGGTTAAACAGGGGTGCGGCCTAAGGGCGCTGACCCTAAATATTGTGTAATGGTTGTGATAGATTGTTGATTATAAATGTGATTATTGATGTTAATTTGATGAATATGAAATGTTGATTATCTGGATGATAAGTTGTGTCTTGTCGATTATTATCACTGAATAAGGAAATGTTATGAATTGCTGAATGCTTGGTTACGTTTTATGGAATATCTGGTTAGTTATATTGATCTTGCTATGATTTCATGTTTTCTTGTTGGGCCTTGGCTCACGGGTGCTACGTGGTGCAAGTAAAGGCAAGGGTATATTGGATCAACCATGAGTTGGAGAGCTCTGAGGGCGAGGTGTACATTGTCAATTGCTCGGCCGCCACGGTCGAGGGATTGTACAAGGACGGAAACCTAAAATGTGTATTTTTCAATTAGAGTGGCCTGGGTTATTTATAACTTCTGGTATTTTTTGTAAATATGCCCTCTAACCCTATTTTGAGTTTCCATGTATTATACTGTCACTTTTAATTCAAATAACCTATTTATGACCAAAATCTTTTATTCCTACCGTTGATGACGTTAGCTTCACATTCTGTTTAAATGACTTGATTAGCAAGTCTTCCACTATTTTAAATACACAATGTAACTGTATTGGTTACCCAGGGCGTTACAGTCCCCCTCGAGGACATACTTCTCTGGAGGCGGTGCATGTACAACACAGGGAGAGTTTTTCCTCCCGAGGAGCTCTAGGCGAGCCACAAGGTCTTCATTATCTTTTGTGAAGCTTAATTACTTTGTAATGACTGCCACATGTTACTTAGAGAAAACACGGACAACAATGACAATAAGAGAAAGGGTCCTGAGGATCAGGGAAACAACAACCAGCAGGAGATGAAACCCAAAGGACGTTTCTAGAAGGAAGAGTATACCAACTGCACCAAGTGTAAGATGAGGGTATTGGGATAGTACAAGGCTCACTCCAAGAGTTGCTCCTATTACGGGCTAGAGGGAAACTACAAGAAGGACTGCTCAGAGGAAAACAAACCAAGGAAGTTGAACCAAAGAGCAACGATAAGTTTGAACCAGCACAAGTATTTGACCTAACCCATAAGGAAGCTGAGGCTGATACCTCAGTAGTCACAGGTCAGATTGCTATAGCTAATCTCTTATGCAATGTTCTAGTTGATTCGAGTGCTACCCATTTGTTTCTTTCGATGTGCATGTTAAGGAAAATAGGAAGACCTAGTGAGGAATTAGTTGTAGGGTTTAGTACGATGTGACCATCAAGAGCGACGATGACATCTACTAGATGGGTACATGAGGAGTCGTTGATTTTTTGTTGAAGGGAACTATATGCAGACATAACAAAGTTGGTTATCCAAGATTACGACGTGATACTTGGAATTCATTGGTTGTCCAAGTATGGTGTCAGCGTCAATTTTCTAGAGAAGATCGTAGTGTACGGGCCCAAAGGGGAAGATAATTTTGTGTTTAAAGGCAACAGTAGAGGACTAAAGACCACTATTGTTTTAGAACTTAAGGTGTGACAAATGATGGGAAAGGGTTATCAAGCATTCTTAGCAAAAATAACGAACACGACAAAGAACACACTGCTGATTTGTGATGATATATGTTTGGTATGTGAGTACCCTTAGGTGATTCCATAAGATCATCCAGGCTTGTCTCCAAACTAAGAAATCGAGTTTGTGATTGAGGTGGAACCAGAAACGACACCTACTTTAAAGAAATTGTACAGGATGACACTCTTATAGCTAAAGGAGTTAAAGGAATAGCTACAAGAGCTACTCGGCAAGGGCTTAAGAAGACCTAGCTATTCACCATAGGGAGCCCCAATGTTGTTTGTTAACAAAAAAGATGCAACGATGTCGATGTGCATCGAAAACTAAGAATTGAACAAGGTGATGATAAATAACAAGTATTTGTTACCAAAAATAGATGATTACAATTAAGACAATATATTTATTTAAATTACCATTTTACCTTTCTAATTACCTCTTATTCCTTGAGTATCATTAATTCACTAGTGAATAATAAATCTATAATCATATTATATATTTGAGCCCAATAACTATTCAGTCCCTGAATTAACCCTTATGGGAACCAATATTCGATCCATTAGAAAATCATTGATACCATTATTGTAAGATCATGTTCCCAACCATTCATGTTGTTGAATCTCCAAAACAAAAGTCACTAGACTAATTATATTAAGAGACCTTAACGAATGAATCAAAAGAGCCAATAAACATGAACAGGAGTTAATGATTACTTAGGATTTAGACTGATCTACAAATTATTATTTTTAAGATATGACTTAAATATTTATGGAAAATGGTTAGTTTATGAAGATATTAATTCACCATACACAATCATGATTATATAAATTACATTTACCAAGATGTCTATCCACATCAATAATCTGAATCTAGATTACTTGCATCCAACTATATGCTTAGTAAACTGTACTAGCAACATTTGATTAAGGATTTCATACATTAATATGTTGTTGACTATTTTATTCAGTATATATGATCTTAATTTTCGCATATGCAGAAAAGAACATATTCTCATAAATGAATACGAAATCTTATGATATTTATATATAAATTATTCAAACAATAATTGCGATAATCAAATATAATGAAATTGTACTTTTATTTAAATCAACAAAAAATATATTTTCTCCTACTTTTGGGGAAGTAACCCTAACAATATCCCACTATCAATCCCATATTTTGGACATGACCCATAAAAGACTTTGCAAGAACTATATCAGTAAACAAGTCTGCCAGGATTTAATTCATATTCAATTTCATTCATTTAATCTTTTGGTGTCACATTTGAGATAAGAGATGTCATTTCAAGTGTCACTCACTTTTGATTTCTATATATTAGTACTCACACTATAAATATGCAGTTAAGTAATTATAATGCAGTAATCCATAAAATCTAAAAGCAAAATAGAGGTGGTTTGTGATGAGTGATGATTTTTAAATTTGTTTATGGTATGTAGTATATGAAATGATAGTTATAGCAACAATCAAAATTGATCATTGTGATTAGACTTCTAAGATCTAACAAACTCAAAATATTCTCCTATCTTCTCCTTCTTCTAAGCTCATGTTGTGGAAGAAAGATGTATCTATATAACCTCTAACCATGAAAAAGTTTCAATATAGATAGTAGAAAAAAGTGATAGTAATGATTATATATCTCTCTAAAACCAAGAATAAGAAGCAGGGAAAAGAAAAATAGTAACAAGATACACAATTTCACTTCAATCAAATTAATCAATTAAACTCGTCAAACTATAAACAACAAAAGATAAAAAGAAACAATCAAACCCGTCCAAACAAATTTTTTTGCAAAAAATATTGCATAAATTCTAAAGTAATAAATGATAAAGAGGTGTTTATATTCCTTTGGTATACATTCAGACACACAATTAGATAATAATTCCTTTAGAAAAGACAAACATTCATGATTCAAAAGAGCTAAATATTGGATGTAACTAGATGAGAGAAGTGCTAATTAGCAGAAAATAAGTATAGGCCAAACAATAGAATAACTACTACAGTTCAGAAAATAACTACAAAATAAGTGTAGGCCAAACAACACAAATATACATATATACTCGATTTCTTCACAATATTATTAACAAAACTATTATTGACCAAAAATTTACCAACACTTTCATGAGTAATTTACTCATCTTACTGATTAAGAGGAATCAACTCCTTTTATACAGAGGAGAAGTTAGAAACTAACAGAGCTAACAAAGTTGTTAAGAAACAGTAAAATAGAATAACAACTTTAACAAACTTAGAACTAACTAAGTAAATAACTCCTTAAGAAGGCCAAACAAGAAAAATATACATATATATATACATATACATTGATGATCTGATATGAAATTGAAATCAAAATTAGAAATTACCTCACAGCTTCGAATACCCTGGCCTGGGTTCTTGCTTCTAGCAGGAGAGATAGCAAGCGCGTGATTCGTGAGGGAGATGCTTGGGCTCTTGCTTCCAGTAGGAGAGATAGCAAACGCGTGACTCGTGAGGGAGATCCCTGGGTTCTTTCTCCAGTATGAGAGACAGTAGCTTGAGGGAGATGGGAAGACTCGCTTGTGGGAGAAGGAGCTACTTTTGGGTTCTTGCTCTAGTGGTTCAATGGAATGGAGAAGACTGACTTATGAGAAGGGCAGAGGAGGCGGCTGGGAATAGTTTAGGTTGTGGATTAGGGATTTTGAAGATTAGATGAGGATGGGGAATCAGATGGTTTTATTTTATTTTCGTGATATTAAGTTTCATTTGGCGCTTCATTTTGGCGCCTACAACCATTTTTTTATTCCATATTTTTTTAAATATGAAACCGTGTTTTTTTTGTATGGGATTGTGTTACTAATTTTATCAATACAACTTTGAATATATGTCATTTATTTACCGTAATATATGCTCAAAAATGTTGTAGTGGAATATGAGAGGAAGAGACGAATATCTCCACATAGACCTGACCATGTCCAACAAGGTCCTGTTTCTTATCTCTGAAACACCATTTTTCTGTGGCATTCTAAGTGCTCTAACTTGGGATAGAATGCCATGCTCCAACATGAAATCTTTGCATTCTAGATCCAAATATTTACCACGTCGATCTAGTCGAAGATTCTTAAGATTTTTACCTAACGATTTTTCAACATCTGCTTTGAAGTCTTTAAACTTGCCAAAGTTTTTTACTTCCTAAGCATTAGGTAAGTATGACCATATTTACAGTAGTCATCAATGAAAGGGAAAAAATACTCATAAACTTCTCTATCTTGTATATTAATTGGATCACACACATCATTGTGTACAAGCTCTAATGGTTATTTGGCTTTATTGCCTTTCGCTTAAAAAGGACGTTTAGTCATTTTGCCTTCTAGATAGGATTCACAAACCAGAAGAGTTCCAAAAGTTAGTTTCGTCAATGGCCAAATTTTGTTAACTGGTTAATTTTGTCTCTACTAATATGACCTAGTCTTAGATGCCATAGATGTATATCTTCTTCTTTAGAATTTTTTTGTCTTTTTTGCCTTTGGGTTTAGCAACTTTAAATAATTCAGTGTTATTAAACGATCATTCATTTGGCTTGAGCACATGCAGTCTGTTTGTTTGCTTCGCTTTACAATTTTTTAAACTATTTATCAAAATAACAATCACGTTATTATCAAAAGTTTGTTCTTGCAACATAGACAAAGAAACAAATTTTCTAGAAAATTCAATAATAAAATAAACATTAGTCAAAATAAGAAAAAATTTCCCAAAAGATAAACGGAATGTTCCTAATGCTCTTGCTGACATGAGCGCTTCACTTCCAACTCGCATAGTCACCTCACCATCAGCAAGTTCCCTTGATGACTCAAGTATCTCAATAGAAGAACAAACGTGGTTAGTCGCTCCTGAATATATGTTCCAAGATGACATGTCACCTTCCACAATACAAGCTTCAAGTACAAGTAAATTAGATTTACCTTTCTTTTTCAACTCAGCGAGATACTTGTTACAGTTTCCCTTCCAGTGACCCACAAATCCACAGTGGAAACCCTTTCCTTTTGATTTCTTATTTTTGGAGTTATTTTCATTCTTGTTATCCTTGGCCTTTGGTGCCTTCTTTCCTTTCTTGGACTTCTTTCCCTTACTTCTGTCCTTGTAATTTTTCTTCTTCCTCTTCTTCGTTTTATCCTCAGAGGATAAAGGTTTCTCTTCCGTGACATTTTCCTCTTCCTGTTTAATTATAGGTTTGTTAAGAGATTCAAATATTTATAGTTCATTCAACTGCTGGGTCATGTTGAATTCCAACTTATTCATAATATAGTTAGTAGTGAATGCAAAGAACGCAGGAGTGAGCGATCCGAATATGATGCTTACTTAAGTACACTCATCAATGACAACCCCATGTATTTCTGCTTCATGCATCACGTTTATCATGCTCAAGACATGTTCACGCACAGAAAAACCTTTTTCATCTTAGCATTCAACCAATAATTTTGATAATAAAATATAATAAAATTGTACTTTAATTTAAATCAATAAATTAATGTCTTTTCACATGCTTTCAGGGCACCAAATGTAACAAAATCAACCATCAGGAGCTCAACAAAGTCACCATTAAGAATAAATACCCTCTACCACGGATTGATGATCTTTTCAACCAGCTACAATGAGCAGCGGTGTTCTCCATATTTATCTACGTCAAGGTATCACAAACTATAGGTGATGGAGGAGGACATTCCCAAGATGACATTCACAACTCAGTACGGCCATTACGAGTTCTTACTAATGTCATTTTGACTTATAAATTCTCCAACTGTATTTATGGACTTGATGAATAGGTTATTCAAAGACTAGTTGGTCAAATTTGTAGTAGTATTCATTGATGATATCCTAATCTACTAAAAATTTGAGGCGGATCATGAATAACATCTACGGTTGGTACGAAATAAGCTCAAAGAGCACCAGATATACCCAAAGTTCAAGAAATGTGAATTCAAGTTGGAGAAGGTAGCCTGTTTAGCCGACATAGAAGCCAAGGATGGAGTGGCAGTAGACCCACCCAAGATTTAGGTTGTAAAGGATTGGATAGAAACTAAGAAGGTGATAGAGGATTCAAGTATTTTAGGATTGGCGGTTTACAACATAAGGTTTGTTGAAGGGTTTTCGAAGATAAGGATACCCATAACAAATTTCACGCACAAGCATCAAAATTTTGTCTGGTCGGACAAGTGTAAAGAGAGTTTCGAAAACATAAAGGACAAGCTCATATCTGCTCTAGTATTTAAGTGTTAAATAATGAATGAAATATTTGAGATGTATTATGATGCTTCCAAATAAGGACTAGGACGTGTATTGATATAGAACGGTAAGGTAGTGGGCCTCAAAACAGCTGACAATTGTGATTTTTTCTTGAAAATATGGAGGCGTTGCCTTTATGGAGACAAGTGCGAGATATACAAATATCCCAAAAGTTTGAAGTATTTATTCTCTAAAAAAGAGCTAAACATGAGACAACGTTAGTGGTTGAAGCTAATAAAGGGCAATGATTGTGAGATCTTATACCACTTAGGCATGGAGAATGTGGTAACAGATACCTTAAGTACGTGAAGTCACAGAAATCTATCATCACTGAATACGATAGAAACACGCTTCAGCCAGAGATCATAAGTGCTGGAATAGAGAAAGTGACCGGAAAATTGGGAAACCTTACACTCTAGCCAACCTTATTGGAATTGATAAAGGAAAAGCAAAAAGGAGATGATGTTCTACTAAAATAAGAGGACTTGTCACAAGAAAATAGTGATATCAATTTTTCAATGTCTGACAAAGGGTTAAATAAGAATTGATTTTAAAGTGTTAGTAAACGTTCCAAATGATGAGGACTTAAATGCATGCATTATCGAAGAAGTTCATACCATGCCATACACCTTACATCTGATATCTACAAAGATGTACAATGATTTGAGGGCCTTATACTAGTGGCCAGAGATGAAAAAGGGCATACTGAAGTACATATCAAAATGCCTCACTTTTCAGCAAGTGAAAGCAGAACATCAAAGGCCTACTGGGTTGTTGCAACCTATAAATATGCCATAATAGAAGTGGAAATACATATCCATTGAATTTGTGGCAGGGTTACCAAAGACCACAAAATAACATGATTTAGTATGGGTAATAGCTAACTAACTTATGAAATCAATTCACTTCTTACGAGTACAAACCCATTACACGGTAGACCAGTATGCAGAGCTATATGTGAGTGAGATACTAGGACATCATGGGTGCCAAAGATAATAATACCTGACAGAGGATTAATTTTAACATGCAAATTTTTGGAGAGTCTGTAGTGGGCAATGGACACTTGGTTAAAGTTAAGTACCCCTCTCCATCCTAAGATCAGCGAGTAGTCAAGGAGGACCATGTAGATTCCGAAGGATATGATGAGAGCATTTATGCTCAATTTTTTAGGATCTTGGAGTCTTTGTCTACCATTTATGGAATTCTCCTACAATAATAGTTATCAGTCAACTATTGGGATGGCCCCGGATGAGATGTTGTACGGAAGGAAGTGTAGATCACCCTTACACTGGGATGAAGTATGGGAGAGAAAAATACTAGGTCCATAAGTTGTTAGAGAAGCCAGTGAAGCACTAGAAAAGATTCAGAAAAGAATGTTAGCTGCCCAGGGTAGACAGAAAAGTTGAACGAATCCTAAGTGTCAAGAAATTGAATTTGCAGTGGGATATCAGGTGTTCCTAAGTGTTTCATCCATGAAAGGGGTTATGCATTTTGGCAGGGAAAGGCAAGGTTAGTCAGCAATATATCAGTCCATTCGAGATTTTGTAACGCCCCACGTCACTACCGCTACTTCCTAGAATGACGATTGGCCCTGAAACCAACACGAGTCTTTCCAACGTGCTTTGTCCTCACACGCATGCTTCCTCAGAAAACTTCTTGGAGGTCACCCATTATAAAACTACTCCAGGTCAAGCACGCTTAACTTTGGAGTTCTCAAGTGATGGGCTACCGAAAAAAAAGATGCTTCTTGTTGCCATAGGTAGTACCCATCAATCCATTTAAGCCTTCCTTAACTGTGTAGTCCCATACCTACACAGTCTTAGAATAATCACACTTGACCTTCTCCAGGTGATGTGGGATTGCACAGCTTTTTACCTGGCCTTTCCCCCTGCGGATCACAGGATTCTCACTGTCATCATCACCCCACCTTAGGGGTCCGACGTCTTCGTCGACCACACTTCTAGTTGGGTCAAGTCTCTGAAACCATTTTAACGTCCCACGTCACTATGGCTGCTTCTTGAAAGGACAATTGGCCCTGCAAACCAACACGAGTCTTTCCAACATGCTTTATTCTCACTTGCACGCTTCCTCAAAAAACTTTCTAGGAGGTCACCCATCATGAGACTACTCGAGGTCAAGCATGCATAACTTTGGAGTTCTCAAGTGATGGGCTACTGAAAAGAAGATGCATCTTGTTGGCATACGTAGTACTCATCAATCCATTTAAGCCCTCCTCAACTGTGTAGTCCCATACCAACACAGTCTTAGAATCATCGCACTTGACCTTCCCCAAGCGATATGGGACTACACATATTTTTACCTGGCCTTTCCCCCTATGGATCACAAGATTCTGACTGTCACCGCCCTGACTTCAGATGCACAACACTTTTCACATCTCTATGTTGAGGTAATAGGTGTCAGACCCCTCTTACGTGTTGAGTTATGAACCGATGGAGTTTAAGCTAGACTTGAGTTATGACTAGTAGCCAGTGCAAATTATGGGTGGCGATAGCCATTATGAGTGAGTTAATGGGATTTATTCTCCATTTTATTATCAAGAAGAATTCGAAAATAAAGGTTAATAAATATTGATTTATTCTATCAAATTAATGGGACAGGAATAGAGGAAATCCTGGGGGATTAGGGTGATTGATTGGGAGATTTGTAATCAATTAGGGTTTAGTGAAATGATTTGATTGAGATGTGGTTGGTAGGGTTTAGAGGCTATTAATAGAGGAGGCGAATGAGGCTTAGGCCAAAACACATAGAGAGAAAGGGTGAGGCATGAAATAGAAAGGACGAGAAGAGAAGAGGAAAAGGAGAAAGAAAGGAGGTGGTTCGAACAAAAGAAAGAAGAAGAAGAAGAAAGAAAGTGGCAATGCTTGCATAAGGTAAGCAATACCATTTTGGTTTGTAGATATATACCCCACCCTTTGTAATAGTTAACTTAGAAAGCTATTGTATTGGAAACTATGATTGAAACACATCAAAGGAAGAGGCAACCATTAGGGCTTGGTCACCATAAGGAAATGTAACATTTTAGAGGTTTTGATATTCTTAGATCCATGCCAGAAATATGTGACATTTTGAGGTAGTGTTTTTCTTAAATAACATGTGGGGTTGAGATTGAACATGATGCATGGCCCTTGCATGGGGGAGGCTTGTGGTTTAAGTTATACATAATACTAATTATGTTTTCTCTATCTAATCTAGGGTTTTGGAAGACAGATCAAAGGTTTTGGAGCTTTTTATTTAAGAGTTGACTTTAAATATTTATGATTGGTATTCATAGTAGCTTTTTGATGCTTATAGAGTTGTGGGCATAGAGTTTTCCCACACTACTTATTTTGAATACTATCACTCTAAGGTATGTGTAGCATCCCAAAAATACCTAATATGATTAGTGCCTCCATTAGCATGTCAGGAGGGTACGTGGGCCAATTATGTGTTAAATAATTGAATTATATGATTTATGTGATTATATAATTGGGTATGCATGATTATGTGTATTGAATGTCTTTATAGATTCGCTTTTGTTAAAAATGGGTATTTTTGTAATTTTTACTAGTTAAGGGAATAACTATAATGCTATATGCTATGTGCTTGAGAACACATTATGATGTGGATATATTTGTGATCTTTGGCACGAGTTGATCCTTTTGACCAATTTAGCCGAAAAGTCACAACGGGGATAAATTCCTGGCTCGGTGTGAGCCAATGGTTATTTTGGTAATTTGGTATATTTAGAGGAATTATTAAATTGTGAAATATTTTGGGAAGATATGGTGTTTGGAAAATTAAAGGATTTAATTTGAAATTTAGGGTGTAAATTGAGGTTAGTGGGAGTTTAGGCAAAATTTCTAAAATTCCCTTGGGGTTTAGCTTTGTAATTTAGTAAGGTCAAAGGTAATATGGTCATTTGACCAATTGATAGAAAAATGGCTAGGGTAAATGGGCAGCCAACACTTGCCACGTTTGGCACTCTTTTCCTTTTGTTTTCTTCATTATACTTCAAGACAAAGAAGCACTCAAGTTATAGACCAATTTTTTTGGGAATTGGAGGAGTCTAGAGTTGATTCTCAATGGTGTTAGGAGTTGTAGAGATCAATCATACACTTGGATTTTCAGAAAATTTAGTATGGTGAGTCTTTTTCCCCTGTGATTTTTAGGTAATTGAAAGTGTGGTGAGGTCAATCATATACTTTGATTTTATTTTTGAATTTAGGTGATTTGAGGTACAATTGAAGATGGGAATGGGTTTGTTGTCTGCTAAGAAAGATTTATTGTTTCTAAGTTGGTAAAATTCAAGGTTTTTATTTAGATTAAAGCGAGGATTTAAGTTCAAAAACTAAAAATTGTGGATTACGGCATTTTTGTGTTTTTTATGTGTTAGGGATGCTTTGATGTATTCTTGGAGTTGTGGTATTGGCTAATGGTTGTTTTGGGTACATTGGGTTGTAGAAACCCTAGTTTTTGGGTTGAATTGGTTGGGTTTGAGGTGGTGGAATTGAAGGGGTTCGAATTGGGGAAGATAACTTAAGTTCTGGGCTCATTTTGTGTTTCTAGCAACCTAGTGCAACAACACTAGGATGTGGGATTACCGTGCAAGTATCCCAGAAAACAGGAAATTTCAAGCCAATTTGGGGTTTCGAAGTTAGTAGCGTGAACGTGCCAGTGTCCTAGAAAGTTCAAATTTTTTTTGGACGCGACCATGCCAAGTACTCCGAAATGTGGAATTTCTGAATTTTGGGAATAAGCCTATGGGTTTCTAGGTTTGGGTTCAGGGGCCCGCTTGGGGGCATAGGGGGCATTCCTATCACCCCGTTGACTAGAGTTAGTAGTTCCACGGGTTAAGTTTAGATTGGAACTCGGGATATGAGTTTAATCCCTAATGAGTACTTCTTCTACGATATGGCAAGGGTTTCTGCAAGGCTCAGGACAAGACTCAACGTAAGAAAATTGGCACATGCACCGAGTGTATGGAATCAACCCTGATTACGGAACACGATTATGACCATGCCTTTAATCTATTTAAAGTTAAATGTTTGCTCTGTATAAGCATCTGTTGCTATAACTATTTGAAATGACTTCTTGTCGCTTTGATTGATCGTCTGGGGGGCCGTTATCAGCAATATGCATGAGTAATGTAGGCTGTTATGGCATGGCCAATACAGGGTTGCAGTATGCATCAATTCGACATGAGTCGTTATACTTGTTGGAAAATAAATGTGAAATTGGTTATGATTTATAAAGCATGTATTTGATATAAATGCTTATCTGAATAACTATTTAACTTGATAGATTTTTCTTGTTGGGTCTTAGCTCACGGGTAATTTGTGGTGTAGGTAAGGGCAAAGGAAAGCTGGACCAGCCATGAGTTGGAGAGCTCTAGGGGCAACGTGTACATACTAAGCCTACTAGGCCACCACGGTCGAGATACTTTCAGAAAACTTAGAGTGTTAGCTCGATTTTTCCTTTTAGGTGGGCTATTTTTGTAAATTTAGTTACAACTGTATTTTGTTTAAGACCCTTGGGATCCCTTGTATATGTTTAATCATTTTTAATGAAAAGTTTAATTCCATTGATCAAAATTTTTAAAACCAAAACAAATGTTTAACTTTAATTACACGTTTGTGTTCAAATGACTTGCTTAACTAGTTAAGCACTATTTTAACACATAGTTGTAGTGCACCAAAAAAAAAAAATTTGTTATTAAAGTTTTTTGGTGTTTTATTTTATTTAAGTGTTAAGTGTGGTGAATTGTTTTATTTAAATGTTGTTTATTTTATTTAGTTGTTGTTTGTTTTATTTAATTGTTAGAATTGTTTATAGAATATTTTTGTGAAATCATTTTTAAAATGATATTTATTTATTTCTTTTTTATTTTAAAAATGTGATTATGTCAGATTTGGTTGAATGCACTAAGGTGCATGGTAGATAGTGATGTACCACAGAGATTTAGTGTGTGCTAGTGCATGTTAGCATGATGCACATGTGTGGAATTTCCTACACATTATATAGTTTCCATATATTAGATTTAATTGATTTATTTACAAAAAAATAAAAAATAAAAAGGGAATGGGAAACCATGTGGTGGACGTGAATGTGTAGTGGGAAAGAAATGGTTTATTCCATTTATTTTCTTGATTCAAATAAATTAAAAATTAGAAGACCATGGTTATTTTAAGTAAGGATGTGATCATCTTTTTATTTCATGCCATTTAAAGATAAAAATAATTATACAAAAATTAAGAGAAAATATGGAGAGAATAGGAAACTTACCTTTTCTTTTTATTAAGCCATTATGAGAGAATAAGGATAAAGGGGCAAGGATAGAGGAGAAGAGCCATTTGCTCTTGTGGCTGCCGAAATTAGAGAGAGAAAGAGAGAGTGGGACATGAGTTAGAGAGAGAAGGAGAAGAAGGAAGAAAGGAAGAAGAAGGAAGAAAGGAAGAAGAAGGAGAAGGAAGACGAAGTCTAGGGTATGCCTTCTTTGTGTTATGCTTGTTATTTGTCTCTTCTTTTTCTAGTAATATTGACTATGGTTTCTTTATTGTGTGTTGTTGTATCTCTTCTTCTTCTCATGGTGGATTTCATAAAAAACCCTAGCCTTGAACAAGGGGTGGTAAAGTTTGGTTTTGATCAATTTGTGTTCTTGATTTTTTAATCAAGAGAGGTATCAAATCTCTAACCCTAATGTTATGATGTTCATGGATTGATGTATATTTTTCTTATATTTTGATGCAAGAGAAGATAAACCTAGGCGTGGGCATGGGTTTATGTTGTTTGGGTTTGATTTTTATGGTTGTGTACTAAAAATATGTGTAGTGGGATGATTATTGAAATATGGTGATTATGATATGTTGTTCAAAGCTTTAATATGGTTAAATGATAGGTATGTTTTGGCTTAAATAATTTATGTGAAATTGTACAAATGTTTAAATTTGTGATCTATGAAAAGTGATGATGAATATTTAAAATACATGAAAATAATGGGTTAATTTTTGATTAAATGTGTTTCGGCCTAGGGTAATGCTCAAGTATGATGGTTATTTTTTTTTTGTGTTTAATTTCAATTTAATCTTAGAAATCATGATAGGTTGTGATCTTCTATGAAGTTATGATGGTTTTGATCTTTGGAATAATTGCATGGTAATAATATATTGATAGTATATTTAACACAAGATCAAGGGTGGTTATTTGCTCATGACTTGTGAATAAGTTTCAAGGTGATGGATGAATTATTGTATGCTCATGATGTGATTAAAATAGTTAAAGAGGTTAAAAGCATGCTAGGGTTTGTGTTGGAATATTGTACATAAATCAGCATGAATTTTGTGAATATAATGAAAAGAATAAATTTTATGATTTAATGTGCTAGATGATTTTTGTGCAAAAATAATGTTGTTTATGATGAGAATAATGTTTTGAGTGCTTAAATAAACTTTGCAAGTGTTTTGATGTTTTAAGAAATTTAATTATACCTTGAAATGATATTTTGTGTAAATAAATACCTACAGGTTTTTTTTAATATTTTTGAGAAAATATGAGTTTTTTAAAATAAGGATTGTGATTTTAATAATAAAATTTGATTGCTGGAATTTTTGTTTAAAAATGTAAAGTGTGTTACAATAAAAAGAATTTGATTGATATTTTGAAATAAATAAATAACCTAAACAATGGAAAGACTTAAAAGTGATATTTTTAATCTAATATGAGTGGTTATTTTACAAGTTATGATTTTCTTTAATTTGGTTAAGAAAAATAATGTTGGATTTAATTCACTTGTGATTTTTTAAATAATGGCTGAAAGTTTAGCTTAAATAGTTTAAAATAATTATTTATTTGTAACTTATGAATTTATGTTACATAAATTTAAGTCTTAAAATAATTCAAGTAAAAATATATTTTTCGACACTTAAAGTTATTATTATTTTTTCTCACATCAAATTATGAATTCTATTAACTTAAATTAAATTATTATTTTCTAAAGAGACATGATAATCATAGGTATTTTTTTTTTAAAATAGTTTCCAATGCCTTTTCTTTTCTTTGTAATTTAAAAAAAATATAAATGGGTCTTTTATATATTCTTAATGGCTAAATAAAATTGTTTTTATGAAATAAAAAGAATGTCTTGGGAGATTTAATCAACCTAGTAATTTTAAGAAGATAAACAATGGTAAACAAAACATGCTACAAGTCTATTATTTTAAAACGATAGAAGTAAGACGCATGGAATTATCGTTTTAAACGCCACATTTACGCAACATTCCCACGTATGCATCTTACATGCAAATTCACTTTGACGTCCAAAATAATTTCTATTATGCAACCATTTAGTTTTTATAGAAAGATCATGCATGTAATATAGGTAGAATGAGCATTATTCTTTTTATGACCTTATGTGTAGTTAAACATATGTGTATGTTGTGTGTAAATCCTACCATGTGTGCATGGTCCATGCACACATGAGTTATATGAGAGGGAAAAATAGTACTTCTATGAAGCTAAGAAATGTCATTTTGATTATGGTATAGGCTCGTTCAGAAGTTTGGGTTTTACTTAGCTTGGACCTAAGGTAAGGAATTTAGATAGAATTTATGAATGTTATATTATGAATGGTAAGACTGTTGTGTGAATGAAATGTTATGAATTATGAATGCCATAATGTGATGATATGTTGGCTTGTATGAACATTGTATGATATGAATGGATCATAGCGTGATGAACGCGACACATCAAAATGGGTTGCTAAGGATAAAGAAGACATAACCCGAGTTACTAAGGATATGAAGACGTAATTCCATGGGCGGACGCGCCTAGGTTATTCAAGGACCAGAGACTCTTGTTTACCTTAAATGGTGGCATGGACAAGTTAGCGGGCCATGTTCATAAGGAATTGTTCATGATTATGTTATGACGTTCGGTGATGTTTATGATTTTGTTATGATGTCATGATGTTTATGATATGATGGTGGCATTTTGTTTATGTTTATGATATTTATGCCAATTTTAGGATGGTGCTATGATGTATAAAGATGAATGATAGTGTTTGTAAATTGTTGTATCTTACTTGCTTGTTGTTTGTACTTCCTTACTGGACTTTTAGCTCACCCCCTTACTTTCCCTTCCAGGTAGCAAATAGGTTTCTCTGTGGCACGAATGGTGATGCGGGGAGTTTTATTGTCCTGGTGTGTATGGCGTGGGGCATCCTATGGACGAGAAACAATCAACTTTAAACGCCATTTTTAATAATGTTATGTTTAATGGGATTTTCTTAAACATTGTTAGTGGGACTTAAAATTTTGTTTGTTTTAGAACTTTGCATAAAACTGTTATTTTCTTTTTAAATTTTTGGGCCCAATTTGCATGTTTCAAGCAAGACCCCATTGAAACCTTTATAATAAGTGGCTTTCTATTATAAACCATTGAAAATGTGAATGTTTTATTAAGTACTAGTTAAGGGCGTTTTACAAATGGTATCAGAGCCAGGTCGTCTATGTTTCAAAGGACCCCCCCAAACACGCTAAAGACGGGAAAATCTCACCTCACTGCGTCGTAAGTATTTGTTTATGTGTTATTAATTGTTTTCGTTTTATTTAATTTTTGTAGTTCGTAACTGCAGTAGTAAGATGCCTCCTGTATTGAAAACGACTAAGAAACAATTGCTTAAGGAGATCTACACGATTCCTAAAGTATAGCTTGACGAGGACCCTTATGATTGGTGCATGGCAGTCTTGAAAATGACAAAGGAGGCTTGTGATCGCATCCAAGGGATGATGAATAAAAGGGGAGCCTTACTATGGCCCATTGAGCAACATTGGGTCATGAGGGAAGCATTGTCGATATACCCAGAGGCCTTTCTTCAATGGGGTCAATCATGGAACCTTGTTGAACAACAAGACCTGGAGTTTAGCACCATGGATTACGCAATTTGCGAACTTTTGGGTTATTACGATTTTAGTCGTCTGGAGCTGGTGTTAGTAAATACTGATGATGGCGGAATAGAAGAGCGTTTAGAGACGGTGCATGACATGGAAGGAGAATTGGCAGTTGAGGAAGTATTGTGAGCTATAGCGCATCTAACCACAAGGATGGAGATTTTGGCAAGCGCTCCCGGCTATTTCCACATTCAGGAGAACATTTTTTATTATAGTTCAGGGGACGAGTCAATCATTGAGGACTAGAGTCCAATTCGTAATCGTCGCATGGGGTGCTAAAAAATAAGATGGAATAATAATAATTTTCTAAGACCTTAAGGGATTTATGTCTTGATTAAGTAAACACTTTTGGGATTGTTTAATTTCATAACAATTTAAACATTTTGAATGCTATGGATATTTTGTTGCAAACTCTAAATGATGTAGTTTGAATGTATGATTTTGCAAATATCTATCAAACCAATATGCAATGTTCCTCCCTTATGATTTTTCCTTTGATTGCCTTAGAACTTCATCATGTCGACCAGAGGAATAGGAGGAAAGGGAAGAGGAAGAGGCAGAGGAAAAGGTGCCTCCACAAGGTCTGAAACTACGGCCACCCCTGGCGTTAAAATGCCATCTGTTCAACCTGCAGCTCCAACAGCACCATCTATGGACCTGGCCGCAGAGGTAGCAAGGTTAAGAGAACAGTTGAGACTAGGAGATGAGGAATTAGCACAAGCTAGATAAGCACCGCAAGCATCCCAAACACACCAAATACCTCAAGTACCAGTGGCGCAACCTCAGCCGCCAGTACCACCACCTGCACCACTACGAGTAACCTATGGGTTTGAACCAGTATATGAACGCTTTAGGAAACAAGCCCCACCAACTTTTGAGGGGAAAGTTGATCCACTGGTGTCGGAAGATTGGTTAGGGTCGGTTGAGGCTATTTTAGATCATATGGAGTTAGATGACCACCAAAGGGTTTCCTGCGCAGTTTATCTACTTAAAATGGATGCACGGATTTGGTGGGACGTGACTAAACAGACCCGTGATCCAAATACCATGACTTGGGTGGAGTTTGTCCAGGCATTCAGTAAGAATTATTATAGTCCAGTTGTGCTAGAAACTAAGGTTGACGAATTTATAACTCTAGTACAAGGGAATCTTTCGGTCACTAACTATGCACAAAAGTTTGATTGAATGGCCAAATTTTCCCTTCAAGTGGTGCCAACTGATGCATTGCGAGTCCAGAGGTTTGTAAGGGGACTCAAACCAATGATCGCGAGGGATGTTAGGATGACCAGTGCAGAAGTGGTCAGTTATGCAGAGGTATTGGATAGAGCTCTTGAAGCTGAATATTTGGAAGAACGGATATGGAAGGATAATGCCGCTAGAAGAGAGAACAACCGAAATAAGAACTTCCACGAGAGCAACAAGAGAAAGGCTAACGAAGGGCAGAATAATGGGGTTGATAAAACACCTTGACCTCCAGCCCCGAATAACAACAACTACAACTCTCAGAACCATAGCAACCGCAATAACTGCTTTAATGACCGAAATCGTGTGAACCAACAAGGCAACCGAGTCGAGCATCCTATTTGTCCTAAATGCTCGAAGAGACACCCAGGAGAGTGCCAGGCTGTAATGCCCTAAACTCCAGGGACCGTTACGGTGCACATTGCAAACAGTGCTAAACTAGCTAATCGAGTCATTTGGCCATAAACGTGTAACTAAGTATGATTAGCGGTTTAGGGATTAAAAATTTCGGTTAAGATATAAAGTTTCACTAGAATGTTTACTGTATACATTGGGATCCCAAAAATATAGTTTAAAGGTCTATTACAAGAAAATATTTACAACCAGCAGATCTAAGCGGCAAAACAGGGTTTAGCCCTAGTTCCTCTCCTTCAAACATCGGCCGTGGCGGTCGAGAAGCTGCATATGTACACATCGTCACCTAAGCTCTCCAACTCAAGGATGGTCCAACTTTCTTTTGGTTTTACCTGCACCATATAGCACCCGTGAGCTGAAGCCCAGCAAGAAAACTCAATATGCTCATGAACAATCATTTTATGATATCAAATCATATCTGGCATGCCTAGCAAACATAGCTTTATTCAAGCATGCAAATAAATTCAAACAGTGTTGGGGAATCGAGGATAAGAAATCCTGCCCTCCTAATTGGATGACTATCAAATCAATCCTAATCAGATGAGTGATTTAACACTAGAGGTTATGGTAAACCATACTATGTGACCGACAAGCAAGTCACTACGGGGATCAGCACCCAAAGCCATGCAAATGATGATTAGAATGATCATACAGAGCTTATAGCCCTGAACAGATGAGTGAATATCACTTTAAGGTTCTATTAAACCATAATGAGTGACTGACAAGAAAGTCACTATGGGGCTCAGTGCCCATAGCCGTGTAACGAAACCGTTACCTGGGCTTTCCTGCAATGGCTCTAATCAGATGAGGGGCTGATGGGTAGTCACTAGCTTAAACAGATGAGTGACTGATGGGTAAGTCACACAAGCGCTTTTAGTTTTCATCGAACTTGAGGTTGGTTCGGCATTAACGCTCTTCTGAGTCATTTAATGCAGATGCCGATTAGATCTAATCTTTATTGTCTTGCGTTGAACACACTAAGGTTGTCCTGACTTATGAGTCAGCACTGTGTGACCAGTGCCTAGTACCACTGCTGAACCTGACTAATGAGTCACACCTTCACAGTTGATACTGACAACTTTGCAAATTCTGACTAATTAGTCAGTGCCATGCACAAGTAAGCAATGCTACCAAGCATATGTCATATGTTGAATATTCAAACGTAGGGCATTCATCATGCTTACTTAACAGTTGCTAGCATAATTATGATCATGCACAAACATAGAGACTCAAGCTCTGGTCAATCTCATAGTCAATATTCTTGGCATGCCCTATTCACATGTTTCTCGTGCATCACATGCATCATACTTAATCATCCAGCATGCCTCAATAATAGCCATATGCAAATGAGCAAGATTTCTAAGCATTCAATATGCTATCAATGTTTACATTTAAACATCCAACATGCATCAAGAATAACCATGGATGTCACATATGGGGTGCAATTTTCTTACCTATGGTCCAAGCACAGGTTACCAATAAACGAGCCACAAGCACGATCCTGATTTCAAGCCCCTAGTGATAATCTAGTCACAACCATGATATAAAACATCATCAAACTGAGTAAATAAATACTTCCAAACCCAACCTAAGCCTCCGGGACATCGAATCCCACTCAACTAGGTAGTAGGATCGATCCCAGGCCCTTAAAGTTAAGTGCCCATCACAAAAACTCATTTATGGCAATTTTTCCCTTAAGGGTCGCGGCCCTCCATGGACCATGCCGCGCCCCCCCCCCCCTGGTAGAGCCTATCACCACCTTCATCAAGCTAGGGCCGCGGCCCCACCTCGCACCAGCCTAAAAACCTCGTTTTTCCACTTTTAAAACCTTCCAAAAACCTATCCAAACATCTCCCGATCCAAAAATTGAAGTTCCCAATCATCCCCATGATCCAAAACCCAAGCTTCAATTCAATCCAAAACTCATTAAAACACAAAATCCAACTCAAGCTGTAAAACTTTAAAAAACTTAGAACTTAATCCGAGTCCTAGAACTTGAAACTTTAATAAGCTTCTAATCTTTCCTAGGATCGCTATGCCTCGATCCTCGCTTGAATCCGAGTCCTAGAACTCAAGTTACCTTCGAAAATGCGATCGGGAAACGAAAATGGAACTTTGAGGGAGAGAGAACGTACAAAACGTTCTTTTTATTTCTTTAAAGGTTACTTCAAGCTTAAGTAGCCTCAAACAAATCTAATGCTTGGGGTCCCGAAAACACCCCGAGGGACAAAATAGTCAAAACCTCTAGAATTTCCCCCTGATCTTATTAACTCCCAATTTATCACCAAATATTCATTCCCATTACCCAATAATCCGGTAATGTTCTAAATACCCCTTGACTCACTCCGAGTTAAGAATAAATCCCGTTGTGACTTTCCCACTAGCTTACCTCCTAGGATCGTCTTGTGCTGAGTAACCCTAGCATAACCAAACAATAATAAAGCACCACACACATATCACATATATGCCAAATATGCCAGAAATGGCCAAAATATAAAAATCACCCAATTACTCAAAAATGGGTTCACATGCATATTATCATTTAATAACATAATAAATATATTATGGCCCTCCCGGCCTCCTAATCAAGGTCCTAAACCTTATTAGGAAATTTGGGGCATTACACAGGCCGGTACCAATAAATTCTTCATGTGCGGTGAGGCAGGATACTTGAGAAAGAATTGCCCACAATGGAAGGTGGAACAGAATAACAATAACAATCTAGTGCCAGCAAGAGTTTTCGCCTTAACCTAGAAAGAAGCGGCCAATAGCAACACCGTGGTTACAGGTCAGCTCCCTGTATCTGTTACAATGTGTAGAGTCTTAATTGATTCTGGAGTGACTTATTCTTATGTTTCCATGCATGTGATTAATAGACTGAATATGCCTTATAAGATGTTTGAACATACCTTTAGTACATTGTTGCCATCGGGAGATATGATGTTGTCAAATAAGTGGATACCGTCAACACCTGTAACGGTAGAGGGCAGGGAGTGCCCAGCAGATCTCATAGAACTGAGTATACTAGATTATGATGTCATACTCGGCATGGATTGGTTATCCAAACATGGGGCTATGATAGGCTGTCGAAAGAAGACCGTAGAGTTCAGGCCAAAGGAAGGAGAGGGCTTTTCCTTTAGAGGCGACATATCAGGTTTTTGAACACCCATAATATCTGCACTGGAAGCACGGAATATGATGCAACATGGATGTTCGGCGTTCCTTGGTAGTGTGGTGGATAAGTCCAAGGAGTCAGAACTTAAGCCATAAAATGTACGTATTGTTTACGAGTTCCCGGAAGTTGAAGAATTACCAGGACTACCCCCGGACAGAGAAATTGAGTTTGTAATCAAACTTGCACACCTGAAACTGCACCGATCTCTAAAGCACCCTATCGTATGGAGCCGGCAGAGTTAAAGGAACTTAAGAACCAGCTACATGAGTTGTTGGATAAAGGGTTCATAAGACCTAGCCATTCGCCATGGGGAGCACCAGTCCTATTTATGAAGAAGAAGGACATGAGTATGAGAATGTGCATTGATTACCGAGAACTCAATAAGGTCACCATTAAGAATAAATATCCTTTGCCTAGGATAGACGACCTTTTTGATCAACTGCAAGCGGCTTCCGTATTCTCAAAGATTGATTTGCGATCCGGGTACCATCAATTGAAAGTGAAAGAGGGAGACATTCTGAAAACGGCCTTCAGAACTCGCTATGGGCACTATGAATTTTTAGTGATGTCTTTTGGACTCACCAACACCCCAGCAACCTTGACGGACATGATGAATATGGTATTTAAGGATTTCTTGGACAATTTTGTAGTAGTGTTCATTGATGATATCCTCATTTACTCGAAGACCAAGGAGGAGCACCAGGAGCATTTGAGATTGACTTTGAATAGATTACGGGAACATCAGTTGTATGCCAAATTCTCTCAATGCGAGTTTTGGCTGGAATAGGTAACTTTCTTAGGGCACATAGTTTCTAATAATGGGATAGCAGTAGACCCATCGAAGATCGAGGCCATTAGAGACTATCCCCAGCCAAAGAATGCCTCAGAAGTTTGGAGTTTCTTAGGGTTGGCGGGTAATTATAGGAAGTTTGTTGAGGGTTTCTTGAAGATCGCCACCCCATTGACCAACTTAACCCGTAAACATCACAAGTTTGCATGGACAAAAAAATGTGAAGAGAGTTTTCAGACCATGAAGGATAACCTGATTTCCACGCCTATCCTTTGTGTTCCCACTGAGGGCGGGAAATTTGTAGTGTACTGTGATGCATCAAAGAACGGCTTGGGATGCGTGTTGATGCAAGAAGGGAAGGTGGTAGGTTATGCTTCTAGACAACTCAAGGATTATGAGCAACGGTATCCCACTCATGACCTTGAATTGGCAGTTGTAGTGTTTGCACTAAAGATATGGAGACATCACCTGTACGGAGACAAGTGTGAGATATACACCAACCACAAAAGTCTGAAATACTTTTTCACACAAAAGGAACTGAACATGAGGCAGCGAAGGTGGTTGGAATTAGTAAAGAATTACGACGGTGAGATTCTATACCACCCAGGCAAGGCCAGCGTGATTGCAGATGCTTTACGTAGGCGGGGACATGGGAGTGTCTCAGCACTACATACAATAGAGATGTGTAACGCCCTACTTCCTTAGAGCCGTTACTAAGTGAGTTTAAAAACGTGTTTTCAACTCGCTAATCGAGGTTTTAAGTTAAGCAGTGTAATTAAGCCATAAACAAAGGAAAAATGTAGAATTAACTCCATATCATTGAAGATTATAAAAGTTTGACACCTGGGATCCCAAAATACAGTTTAGAAATATTTACAACATAAAAACTATACTAAGTTGGCTAAACGAAAAAATCTAAGTTCATTTACAAGCATCTCCCAAAATCCTCTGGCTGTGGCAGCCAGGCTGGCCAAACATGTACACGCCGCCTCACGCCTGCTGTACTCATGGTTGGTTGATCTTCTCTTTACCCTTACCTGCACCACAGAGCATCTGTGAGCCGAAGCCCAGCAAGAAAACCCACAAACAAATAACATATGCAACACATATATCAAGCATATAAACAGGCCACCAATTGGCTAAACACATATGGCCTAGCCGTCCCAGGCGTTACCAAGCCCTAGATTCACGGACCATGCCGTGAGGATATCCCAGGTATCCTTTTAGGGACTCGCCCTGTCAACGTGCACTCCACGTGCTCAACGCTGCTCCCGGCCCCTTGCCATTCTCGGCCTTGCACTCAACGTGCCCAACGCCGTTCCCGTCACTTCGCCGTTCTTGGTCTACACCGTTCCCGGCTCTTGCCGTTCACTCACAAAATAACACACATAATATAGCAAGTACAGAATTCTAGCATAATCAGATAAAGGGCTACGCCCCGCAGTTCCAACATATTGGGCTCGGCCCTACATATCAATTCCATTAAAACATATTGGGCTCAGCCCTGCACACAAGCTCTATGGGAACAAGGATTTTCTTACCTGAGTTCCGAGCTTATTGAGCACCGATGCCCCGAGCACAGTCCTCTAACGTGAGTCTCACTGAAACCCTAGTCACAACACATTAACAATGTCCATCCATTAAATTCTAATCCAATAAATAACTTCAAGCCATAACTCTAACCTCCGGGACCTTGAATTCTATCGATCCGGGTGATAAAATCCATCCCGAGCCTTACCCCTTGAGTTCCCAAGCTTAAAATACCCTTAAAAACTCAAACTGGCACTAAGGGTCGCGACCCCACCCACAAGAGCTGCGGCTAGCCTCAAAATAGAGGCTAGCACCACACTGACCCCCACATGGGCCGCAGCGCATGCACCAAGCGCCGCGGCGCGCATGAACCTCTCGACCACCCATGGCCGCGCGCGCACACGGGCCGCGGCGTACCCCTCCTAGGGTCGCGGCTCTCACCTCCAAAACCAGATTTTTCCACCATTTTTTCCACACCTTTCCTCAAGCCAATTCACCCAAAACTCATCTATCAAACCCATATAGCTAACACATATGTTCTAGTTCAATAACAACTCAGTAACAACATCAAAACCCATCAAAGTCTACTCCAAAATCCAACTAAAACCCCAAGAACAAATTAGATTCTACCCACATGCAAAGCTTGGAAACACAGCTGAAATTTTAAGCATAACTTCCATGAAAAAGCTTACCTCTTGCTGAGTTAAACCCCTGAGTTGAACCTTAATCCCCCAAGCTCCTAGCCCCTTAGCTTCACAGCCCAAATTCCTCAATTTCTTGACTAATTTCTCCAAATTTCTTTTTTTACATTCTTAGAGGATGAAAGAGAGAGATGAATAAGAGCTATCTTCAGTTGAAAAGAAATATGTGTCGGTTTCTAAAGCTTCTAAGTAATTCCCCTTTTTGTTTTATTTGACTTAATTCTAAAGGGTTACCTCAAGGCTCGGGGTACCAAAACGTCCCCGAGGGAAAAATGGTAAATTTCCCCAGTATTCCCGCCTAGACATTCTATCCTCAAATATATCTCCAAATATTTATTTTCATGTCCCAATAATCCTGTAACACACTTAGTACAAAAATTACCCCTTGACTCAACCCGAGTCCGAATCTCAACCCTGTTGTGACTTTCCGACTAACCGCTCACTAGGACTGTCTCGGTCCGTGCTGCACAGACGTATCACATATACATAACATTTATCACATTTATACCCCTAATATCTAGATGAGGTCCACATGCGTATTTAACTTAACTAAACATGCATCACAATAATATATACACATAAATCCACATATAAGCATATGAAACCACTTATTGCCCTCCAGGCACACTAATCAGGGCCCTAAGCCCGATTAGCAAATTCGGGTCATTACAAGATGCCTTTTCAGAAAGAGATCATAAATGCTGGCATCGAAATTTTGACAGGAAGTTTGGCGAACCTCACATTGCAATCCTCCCTATTAGAACAAATTTGAGAAGGACATAAATTGGATGAAGGCTTGGTGAAACAAGAGGCTTTGGTACAAGGTGGCAGGAACGATTTCACAATGTCTAATGATGGATTGCTGAGATACAAGGATAGGATTTGCGTGCCTGACAATGCTAAAATTAAGGAAAGTATTATGAAAGAAGCGCACACAATGCCTTATTCCTTGGTGGCATGGAATGAAGAGGGATATTGCTGAGTTTGTTGCTAGGTGTTTGACATGCCAACAAGTCAAAGCAGAACACCAGAGGCCAGCAGGGTTGCTTCAACCGCTCTACATTCTTGAATGGAAATGGGAGGATATCGAAATGGATTTTGTGGTAGGGTTTCCTAGAACCACCAAGCAGCACGACTCAGTGTGGGTGATAGTAGATAGACTCACTAAGTCTGCCCATTTTCTGCCAGTCAAGACCACATACTCGGCGAATCAATATGCTGACTTGTATGTTAGTGAGATAGTGAGACTTCATGGGGTGCCAAAGTCGATAATTTCTGATCGTGGATCAGTTTTCACATCGAACTTTTGGAAAGGGCTACAGAGAGCTATGGGATCAAGACTAAAGTTTAGCACCGCATTTCATCCTCATACCGATGGCCAGTTTGAGAGGACCATTCAGATTTTAGAAGACATGTTGAGGTGTTGTGCTTTGGACTTTTCAGAGTCTTGGAACCGATATCTACCCCTAATGGAGTTCTCGTATAATAACAGTTACCAATCTACTATCGGGATGGCTCCCTATGAGAAGTTATATGGGCGTAAGTGTAGATCTCCTTTTCATTGTGATAAAGTTGGGGAGAAACAGATTTTAGGCCCTAAGCAGTTAGGGAAGCCAGTGAGGCGATTGAGAAGATTCGCCAAAGGATGCTTACTGCGCAGAGTAGGCAAAAGAGCTACGTTGATCTCAAGAGAAGGGACATCAAGTTTTCAGTGGACGAGTTTGTTTTCTTGAAATTCTCGCCGATGAAAGGTGTGATGCGTTTTGGAAAAAAATGGAAGTTAAGCCCTAGATATATTGGCCCATTTGAGATTTTGGACAGAGTTGGGCAAGTTGCTTACCGTTTGGCACTGCCCCTAGTATTAGCTGAAACGCATAACGTCATTCACGTCTCGATGTTGCGTAAATATGTGTTCGACCCTTCTCATGTGTTGAGTTACGAGTCGTTACAGCTGAAGCAGGACCTAAGTTATGATGAACAGCCTGAGTGCATTATGGAAAAGGGAATCAAGGAATTGAGATCCAAAACGATTCCACTAGTTAAGGTCCTATGGAGGAATAGGCAACATGGGAGTAGGAGGAGGACATGAAAGCAATACACCCTGAATTATTTGGTAAGAAAAAATTTCGGGACGAAACTCGTTTTAAGGAGGGTATATTGTAGTACACCAAAAAAAATTTTTTAGTTATTAAAATTTTTTGGTATTTTATTTTATTTAAGTGTTAAGTGTGGTGAATTGTTTTATTTAAATATTGTTTATTTTATTTAGTTGTTGTTTGTTATTTTATTAAATTGTTAGAATTGTTTGTAGAATATTTTTGTGAAATTATTTTTTAAATGATATTTATTTATTTCTTTTTTATTTTAAAAATGTGATTATGTCAGATTTGGTTGAATGCACTAATGTGCATGGTAGATAGTGATGTACCATAGTGATTTAGTGTGTGCTAGTGCATGGTAGCATGATGCACATGTGAAGAATTTCCTACACGTTATATAATTTCCATATATTAGATTTAATTGATTTATTTACAAAAAAATAAAATAAAATAAAAAAGGGAGTGGGAAACCATGTGGTGGACGTGAATGTGTAGTGGGAAAGGAATGGTTTATTCCATTTATTTTCTTGATTCAAATAAATTAAAAATTAGAAGACCATGGTTATTTTAAGTAAGGATGTAATCATCTTTTTATTCCATGCCATTTGAAGATAAAAATAATTATACAAAAATTAAGAAAAAATATGGAGAGAATAGGAAACTTACCTTTTCTTTTTATTAAGCCATTATGAGAGAATAAGGATAAAGGGGTAAGGAAAGAGGAGAAGAGCCATTTGCTCTTGTGGCTGCCGAAATTAGAGAGAGAAAGAGAGAGTGGGACGTGAGTTAGAGAGAGAAGGAGAGGAAGGAAGAAAGGAAGAAGAAGGAGAAGGAAGACCAAGTCTAGGGTATGCCTTCTTTGTGTTATGGTTGTTATTTTTCTCTTCTTTTTCTAGTAATATTGACTATGGTCTCTTTATTGTGTGTTGTTGGATCTCTTCTTCTTCTCATGGTGGATTTCATAAAAAACCCTAGGCTTGAACAAGGGGTGGTAAAGTTTGGGTGTTGATCAATTTGTGTTCTTGATTTTTCAATCAAGAGAGGTATCAAATCTCTAACCCTAATGTTATGATGATCATGGATTGATGTGAATTTTTATTATATATTGATGCAAGGGAAGATAGACCTAGGCGTGGGCATGGGTTTATGTTGTTTGGTTGTGTATTAAAAATATGTGTAGTGAGATGATTATTGAAATATGGTGATTATGATATGTTGTTCAAAGATTTTCTATGGTTAAATGGTAGGTATGTTTTGGCTTAAAGAATTTATGTGAAATTGTACAAAGGTTTAAATTTGTGATCTATGAAAAGTGATGATGAATATTTAAAATACATGAAAAGAATGGGTTATTTTTTTATTAAATGTGTTTTGGCCTAGGGTAATGCTCAAGTATGATGGTTATTTTTATTTTATTTTTGTGTTTAATGTCAATTTAATCTTAGAAATCATGATAAGTTGTGATCTTGGATGAAGTTATGATGGTTTTGTTCTTTGGAATAATTGCATGGTAATAATATATTGAGAGTATATTTAACACAAGATCAAGGGTGGTTATTTGTTCATGACTTGTGAATAAGTTTCAAGGTGATTGATGAATTATTGTATGCTCATGATGTGATTGAAATTGTTAAAGAGGTTAAAAGCATGCTAGGGTTTGTGTTGGAATATTGTACATAAATAAGCATGAATTTTGTGAATATAATGAAAAGAATAAATTTTATGATTTAATGTGCTTGCTGATTTTTGTGCAAAAATAATGTTGTTTATGATGAGAATAATGTTTTGAGTGCTTAAATAAACTTTGAAATTGTTTTGATGTTTTAAGAAATTTAATTATGTCTTGAAATGATATTTTGTGTAAATAAATACCTACAGATTTTTTTTTATATTTTTGAGAAAATATGAGTATTTTAAAATAAGGATGGTGATTTTAATAATAAAATATGATTGCTGGAATTTTTGTTTAAAAATCTAAAGTGTGCTTCAATAAAAGGAATTTGATTGGTATTTTGAAATAAATAAATAACCCAAATAATGGTAAAACTTAAAAGTGCTATTTTTAATATAATATGAGTGATTATTTTACAAGTTGTGATTTTCTTTAATTTTATTAAGAAAATTGTTGGATTTAATTCACTTGTGATTTTTTTAAATAATGACTGAAAGTTTAGTTTAAAAAGTTTAAAATAATTATTTAATTGTCACTTATGAATTTATGTTACATAAAATTAAGCCTTAAAATAATGCAAGTAAAAATATATTTTTCCACACTTAAAATTATTATTATTTTTTCTCACATAAAATTTTGAAATTCTATTAACTTAAATTAAATTATTATTTTCTAAGGAGACATGATAATCATAGGTATTTTCTTTTTAAAATATTTTCCAATGCCTTTGCTTTTCTTTGTAATTTAAAAAAATTATATAAATGGGTCTTTTATATATTCTTAATGGCTAAATAAAATTGGTTTTATGAAATAAAAAGAATATCTTGGGAGATTTAATCAACCTAGTAATTTTAAGAAGATAATAAATGGTAAACAAAACATTCTACAAGTCTATTATTTTAAAACGATAGAAGTAAGACGCATGGAATTATCGTTTTAAACCCCACATTTACGCAACATTCCCACATATGCATGTTACATGCAAATTCACTTTTACGTCCAAAATAATGTCTATTATGCAACCATTTAGTTTTTATAGAAAGACCATGCATGTAATATAGGTAGAATGAGTACTATTCTGTTTTATGACCTTATATGTAATTAAGCATAAGTGTATGTTGTGTGTAACTCTTACCATGAGTGCATGGTCCATGCACACATGAGTTATATGAGAGGGCAAAATAGTAATTATATGAAGCTAAGAAATGTTATTTTGATTATGGTATAGGTTCGTTGAGAAGTTGTGGTTTTACTTAGCTTGGACCTAAGGTAAGGAAGTTAGATAGAATTTATGAATGTTATATTATGAATGGTAAGACTGTTGTGTGAATGAAATGTTATGAATTATGAATGCCATAATGTGATGATATGTTGACTTGTATTGAATATTGTATGATATGAATGGATGTTAGCGTGATGAACACGACACATCAAAATGGGTTGCTAAGGATAAAGAAGACGTAACCCGAGTTACTAAGGATATGAAGACGTAACTCCATGGGCGGACGCGCCGAGGTTATTCAAGGACCAAAGACTCTTGTTTACCTTAAAGGGTGGCATGGACAAGTTAGCTGGCCATGTTTATAAGGAATTGTTCATGATTATATTATGATGTTTGGTGATGTTTATGATATGATGGTGGCATTTTGTTTATGTTTATGATGTTGATGCCAATTTTATGATGATGCTATGATGTATAAAGATGAATGATAGTGTTTGTAAATTGTTGTATCTTACTTTCTTGTTGTTTGTACTTCCTTACTGGGCTTTTAGCTCACCCCCTTACTTTCCCTTCCACGTAGCAAATAGGTTTCTTTGTGGCACGCGTGGTGATGTGGGGAGTTCTGTCGTCCTGGTGTGTATGGCGTGGGGCATCCTATGGACGAGAAACGATCAACTTTAAACGCCATTTTTAATAATGTTATGTTTAATGGGATTTTCTTAAAAATTGTCAGTGGGACTTAACTTTTGTTTGTTTTAGTACTTTGCATATAACTCGTATTTTCTTTTTAAACTTTTGGGCCCAATTTGCATGTTTTAAGCAAGACCCCACTGAAACATTTATAGTAAGTGGCTTTCTATTATAAACCATTGAAAATGTGAATGTTTTATTAAGTACTAGTTAAGGCCGTTTTACAATAGTGTAACAGTCCTGGATTAGTAAGGTGTTACCATAAGGAAGTTAGATAGAATTCCCGAGTCATGTGTATGTGTGTTGTCTATGTTATCACTAATGTTTCAGGCACAAGTTTTGGGAATATGAGATTATTTGGCTGACGTGGCCCAATATATTGGCCAATGTGGTCCTAGAAGGATAGTTTTCCTCACCAGCTTCTTTCCCATTTACTTGTGGTTTTCTATGACTTCATGGTATTATTGACATGTTATTAAATGCTATTGTTGATTTTTGCACTATTTTAAGATCTAGTGTATGAAATGTTATGTTTGTTACAATTGTTGATGCATGGATTTCCTTACTGAGCTTTAGAGCTCATTTCATTACTTGATGATATCTTTACAAGTAAGAGCTAGATGTCTACTTATGGTCATGGTGAGTTTGCGTTGATCCAGAATTTATTATGTATCTTGTGTGCAGACTATATCGACCATAAAAAATCGAAGAGCACTTGAAATCTTTCTTTTCATGTTTTCTAGAGCTATCCCAATATCTTTTTATATCATATTTTAGTTATAAGGATGTTTCCATTATGGCATGAAATTATATTTTGTTTTGAACTCGTATATACATTGCATTTTGTATACTTTTAATAAAGTAATTTTGTTAATTTTCTTTAAAAGTTCCAAGATATATATTCTAAATTGAGTTGTTAAAGTTAGAATATTTAGGGCTTTATATCCTATCATGATCATGTATAGCAACCTAAGCCACGAAAATCTTATCCCAGTGCATCCTAAACAAGCCCCCAAATGAGTGCCTTGTGATCCATACATATATGAAGAACTCCCTCTTAATTTACTTCCTTACATCTTGAATCCTAGTCTAGAGAGTGTGAGACAGGGTTCTCTCCTTTGTTTCACTTGTAGAAGCCTCCAAATCCAGATTGTGAGTGTAAACCTAAACCTTTACTTATCCTCTAATATATATAGTAAAACCCTAAATCCTCAAGAATTAATGTTCATTAAACTATTAGTTTTCATAGTCCAAAATTAATGTATTCCTCATAAGTTCTATTTATTCTATTTTGACCCTTATTTCAATAATTCTTTACAAAAAGCCCTAGCACTTGAAGGAAATCGTGATTCGTCACTTTAATACATAACATGAGCACCCTCGGTATTTTCCAACATAAAACATTTTACTCAGAAATTAATATCACATAACTGTATTCATTTACTCACTTAACATGAAATTTCACAATGGGTAAATAGAAATAATATTCATCGAGGACGACTTAAAAGGCTCAATCATTCCAAAGATTGCCTAAATCATCTCCTTAAGCATGCATTGTCCAATTTCACATCAAGTAGTGATCAATTATATTCTAGAATATATATATTTTTAAAAAAAAATTTCAGCAAGCATAAATCTTCTCCAAGCAACAAAAACCTAAAAATCATGATTAAGTGCTCTATTATGTGCAAGGAACCCAAGAAAAACGAAGAAACATTTAAACCAAGCACACAAACGAAGAAACATCATTTTCACCAGATTATAGAACAAAACATTCACATGTTCTCATCGGCTAAATCATCATCAACTTGATTCAAATTAAAAATAAACAAAACATAAACCTAACAAAGCTCAAAACAAAAGCTAAACAAAAAAAACAAAAAAAAAGATTTCTTCAATGAGGAAAGCAATAAAAATCAAATCCACTCCAAAAACATAATCTAAACATTGTCCCCAATGATTAAATAAAAGAAACGAAAAAATAAAACTTTCCTATTATCCAATACACTACTCCAATGCAGTGACATTCATTGTCATTCTCCTCAAGTTGCAAAACTTTCACAAAAATAAGAAAACGAAACAAAAACAAAATAGAAACATGAAACTAAACTGGGTTGCCTCCCAAAAGTGCTTTTTTTTACGTCATCAGAGAAACGCTTACCCCATTTACCATTCTTTGTGTTTATCCATACTTTGAATTCTTGCTCAAAGTTCCCATATGTGAGGAGACTCGCTCTTTGAGATTGAAAATATTAGGAGCCTCCCCCTGCTCATCCTTCAACTTTCTATATAAAAAATTTCATAATTTACGACAAACATAATGAGTACCCCCTCGAACTTTGGCCTTCTTCTTTTTCGTACTCTAATGACTCGTATCAATATCAAGTGCATCAATTCTAAAACAAGTAGGAATCTTAGTTGTTGCAAACACTTTAAACTTTACGTCCTCATTTTGCACTCGCAACGTTAATTCTCCTTTTTGCACATTAATTAATGCTTTTCCATTAGCTAAAAATGGCATTTCAACTATAATTGGAATATTTGTATCTTCCTCCATATCAAGAATAATGAAATCAGTCAGGAAGATAAATTTGTCCACTTTTACTAAGACATCCTCTATCACTCTACGTGGATGTTTAACTAACCAATCCGCCATCTTAAGTGTATAAGTTGTTGGCTTAGCTTCTCACAAATTCAATCTTCAAAAAATAGATAAGGGCATTAAATTCACAAAAGCCCCTAATCACATAACACTTTCTCAAAAAACCATATCTCTCATAGAACAAGGAATGTTTAAGTTTCCTGGATCCTTTAGTATAGAGGCAAATTCCTTTGCAATGTAGCTCTGCACTCTTCAGGAAGTGCAACAGTCTCATATTCCTCCAATTTCTTCTTCTTCGACAAGATTTCTTTCACAAAATTCACGTAGCATGGCATCTGTTCAAGCACCTTAGCGAATGTAATATTAGTGTGAAGCTTGCAAAAAACATCTTAAAACATAAATAATTGCTTATCAAGTGTATTCTTTTGAAGCCTCCGCAGATAAGGAATCTAGATGTGGTGATCAATATTTATTTGTGGCTTCTTGTCAAGGTTTTCAGTAACCTTCAACCCACATACATCCTCTTCCTTATCAGGCACACTCTCTTCAAGACTCACTCCATGTGTGGGTTCATCTAATATCTTTCCACTTCTCAAGGAAATTACATTGCACTATTCTTTACGATTCACATCAGCATTACTCGGTAAATTACCATGAGGAAGACTCTGTAACATGCTTGCTAACTGACCAACTAGCATCTTTAAATTCCTTATTGATGACCTTATCTCTGTCATAAATTGTGTTTGTGTGTTGGTCAAATTGAACAAAGTTGCTTGTAATTCATTAGGGGACTCTTGAGGTGTCGGTGGTCTAGATGATTATGGTGATAACGATGCTTGAGGTGGAAGCATAGGCTGCTGAAATTTAGGTTGAATGCCTTGATTATTTCTCCAAGAAAAGTTAGGATGATTCCTCCACCTTGGATTGTATGTGTTGGAGTAAGAGTTATTGGTTTGCCTATTAAAAAATCCCATCATATTCACTTGCTCTATAAGAATTGAATTATTCACATTAGCTGCCATACACTGATCAAAAGGGTGAGGACCTCGACAATTATCACACAAAATTTCACTTTGATGGCTTCAGCTGAAAGCTTATTATGTTACAATTGTTTAGTCAAAGGTGCTACCTGAGTTGTAAGGTTAATAATTGCATCTAACTCATGTACTTAAACGACCATTTTACTTCCTTCATGCTCACTAGGCCACTGATTATTATTCATAGTCATCTCCTCCAACAACTCATAAGCTTCATTGGCCCTCTTACTCATAAAAGCACTTCTCACTGCAACATCAATAAATATGTGTGTAGTACCACACAACCCATTGCAGAAGTTATGGACTAACATCTGTTTTTTAATTACATGATGGGGACATCTTCTCAACAATTCCTTAAACCTTTCCCATGCATCATATAATGAATGTCCTCTGTCTGATGGAAATTATTTATCTCATCCCTCAACCTTGCAGGCTTTGATGGAGGGAAAAACTTGGCATGAAATTGTTGAGTAAGTTTATCCCAAGTAGTAATAGAATGTATGGTATTACCCGAAGAAGAAATAAATACCCCAGCTTGAGATCTTTGGAGATTATTCGAGGATTGTTCTTCAAATGAAAATGTCTCGATAGCTGGCATCATTCTTATAACTCTAGAAGGGCATTGATTTCACTTTGCACTAAGGTTACATTTTAGATCTTATACTAATGAAGCTGAATATGAAGCCTTGCTCGCATGACTAACAATTTCTTAAGAGCTGGAGGCAAAAGTAATATAGTGCTTCAGTGACTCTCAACTTGTCATTAATCAAGTGCTCAAAGAATACCAAGCACGAGGACCTAAAATGGCATCATATTTGGCTAAGGTAAAAACAGAATTCGAACATTTTGACTACTATTGATTGAACACATACCTGGAGAGTAGAATTTAAATGTTGATGCACTAACTCAGTCAGCAACTAAAAAAGAGGCAGAAACAATAAATGTGGTCCCTATAGAATTTCTTGCTTAACCGAACATCATTTTTGAGGAAAAATAGATCTAAATGATAGATACGTAATCATCATGGATGACTTTAATAATAGAGTACCTCATAATGAGGAAATTGCCTAATGACCAAAATAAGGCCTAGAAATAATTATCAAAAATTTTGAGTTACATTCTACTTGATGGGAAACTCTATAGGCAAGGCTATTCCATGTCGCTGTTAAGATGTATGACTTTGCAGGATTCAAAAGAAATACTGAAAGAAATCAAAAAAGGGTTTTGTGGAGATCAATCTAAGAAAAAAGCCTCTTGAAGAATATCATAAGGAAGGCAGTGGTATTTTTGGCCTACACTAAACTAGGATTCACACCAATTTGTAAAAAAGTGCGACAAGTGTCAGAGGTTAACCATGATGACCTTTCAATGGCCTTTTTCTATGTTGGGAATAGATTTAACTGAGTCATTAACAACAGATCAAGAAGGAGTACGCTACATAGTGGTGGCAGTTGATTACTACACCAAATCGACCAAAGCCAAGCCACTGCTCACAATTACTTCAAAAAAAGGTATTATATATTATGGTAAAAAATATAATCTATATATATGGATTGCTACAAAAGTTAATGTTCGATAGTGGTATGAAGTTTGGTAAGGACATGTTCGTAGGTGTTTGTGTAACGCCCCGATTTCCCGAGACGTTACTTATAAAAGTCCATTTTGAATCGATAAACATTTATGACAGAAAAACTTATTTATTGAAATAAAACTAGGCATGAGATCTCATTATTTAAAATAAAATGTTCAACACTTAACTAAAAACCATAATGATATTAATAAACCACTTCAAGTCCAAAAAAAAAACTAAAATGTTCCAATCTGAAAACAATTTAAAACTCTAAAACATCGTCAACCGCTAACATGTAAGATTCATGCCTCAAGCCCGCACCACTCTTCTTACCTCTGTTGATGCAAATCTCCTTGTTCTTTCTAGAACCCCTCGCAGAGTATCCTTGTTGAGAACAAAACCCTAGACACTCAACAATACATCGAAATATTCAAAATACATTCAAGCACACAAATCTAGAACTTACAAAAAACCTATTTTGAGAACTCTACACCAAAATTCACAATGCAAAATAAATTCCACTTTTCATTGCACACTAACCCTAGTTATGTTTCATTAAAAACACATACCATTAATTTGCATACCCACATATAAACATATTTCATGTGACGCATGCATTCATACAAACATTTTTTATGTGAAAAATTAATAAATTACCCTTATAGTCAAAACAAGCATTTTATAACAAATTAGATTCACACAAGAAACTTAATTCATATTGAATAGCCCCTGAATTTAATTATCACTAATAACTCATATTTGAGTCATAACTTCCAATAAAAAAATTTATTTACTATTACTTGCTTAATTACCCTTATTTTAGAATAATTCAACAAATAATCAAAATTCAACATAATTACAAAAGTTAGCTTCCAACATGCTTCCTAACCATTTATAATCAGATTAGACATCTTGAAAAATTATAGTGAACATACATAATAATTACCACAATTATTATACAAAATTTCCCTTTAAAATTACGTGAAACTACAAAGAAATTATCAAATAATTACCCAACCTCCTAACATGTTTCGAAATCACTTCTAGATACTATAATAACATATTAACATCATAAGAACAGTACCCTAATAGTAAATAATAATGTATACCATTTATTTTAATTTAAACCCATTTATGTTATAATTATCAACAACTAAATTCTAAAAATCTTTACAATAGTAACTATGCTTAAAACTCAGTTTCAAATCACTTCCTAATGAGTATTTAGCATCACAAAAATATAAACAGTGACTCAAGCATGTCCTAGGTAATTTTTCATAATTAATATAAGAATTAAATAAAATAATTACAAATAAATACATAAACAATCAAAAACTCAAACCAACTGCCAAGAATTGTGTCCTAACACATAATAACCCATAAGAAATTATCTGAAGAATTTTACACTAGTCTAAATAATTTTCATAATTATTCATTGAAAAACACCAAATAATTCACAATAATTCAAGAAAATTTCAAAAAAATCTGAAACTTCACCAATCATCCCTAAAAATCACATAGAATCTAAAACAACAATAAACTTTAAGAAAAGACATTTGAAAATACCCAAATCGGCTTCGTCGGAGCCTTGTCGTAATCTTCTACTTCTCTGTCGCCAGTGAGATTCTAACTCCTTTTTCTGCTTGTTTTTGACACTCCAAACCGGTTGAGATTTGTTCCGAAAGATCCCTGCACCTTAAACAACTCTTGAAGATCAATAAAATCGACCCATGATGGCCGGATTGTTGTTGTCTTCCCCTTCGTCAGTGTACCGTCGAAAATGGTGGTGAAAATTTAAAATTTTATCTTAGAGCTTTTTGATTTGTTTATTCTTGTCCAAACCACTTCTTAGGGTCCCTCTAAGATTTCTAAACACTTTAAACCAACCCGGAACCTCTCATGATCCCTAAGATCCAAAATCATTCAAAAACACCCACTTTAATGGTGAAAAATGGTCATTTTTGAAAACTAACATTATAGCTCATTTGGTTATGTCCAATACCCTTCTTAGATCATTGGAAAGAAATTCAAAACATTCAAAACAGCCAGAAATTCCCTATAGCTCTTAAACTAGAAATCTTTTTTTTCTCTCTCTCTTGAAAATTCAAGAACGTCTCTTTCTGCCACTAGTGCGACTCTCCCTCTCTTCTTACATTTTTAAACTGTTGAGATCCTATATATCATGTTTAAACAAAAGGAAACAAAGGCTTAACCATTTGGTTGTTGTTGACCAATTCTAAGCCTATGGTTAAGGAATTTCTTTTATTTCTTTTAAAATTAAATAAAAGAAATGGTGATCTTATTATAATTGATTCAAATTTCGAACTTAATCATTTAATTAAATTTGAAATCATATTATAATGTCCTCTAAATACCCCTAAAAAAAAATTCAAACATATGAACATTATGGTCATTTCATAATTACATGCAATTACCATTATTTAATCTATTTAAATAATAATGCAATAAATTATATAATAAAATAAAATAAACTCATATCATATCATATTATTATGCGCATAATAATAATAATATTCACAATATAAAAAAATAATTAATTTACACCACGTAATTAATTATTTATTAGGCATTATGCACATGCCAGGATTTAAATATCATTCCAAATTCTCAACCATAAGATATCGAGAATCTTTATTATCATTTGAATCCATACATATCTAAACCCATAAATATGTAAAATGACAAAATACCCTCAGTGAAAAAATTACGAAACTACCCTTCCCAGAAAATGGATATTACAATTATCCCTCCCTAAAAAGGAAATTTGCCTCGAAATTTACTCAAAAAACTCTAGATACTGTTGCAACATGAATGACTCGATTCCCAAGTTGCCTCTTCTACAACACTATTCCTCCACAATATTTTCCCCAAGGAAATAGCCTTATTCCTTATAACCTTATCATTTCTATCAAGAATCTTTGTCGAATGCTCAGTAAAAGATAAATCCTCAAGCAAACCCATTTTATCATAACTTAGGACATGCGATGGATCTAACACATACTTTCGAAGTCGTGACACATGAAACACATTGTGCACCTTGGAAAATGATGGTAGTAAAGCTACCCTGTAAGCCACATTGCCTACTCTAGCCAATATCTCAAAAGGACCAGCATATCTGGGACTTAACTTCTCTTCCTTACCAAACCTCTTCACATAGATTCCTTTCTGTGGTGTCACACGAAGAAATACATGGTCATCTACTTCAAACTCAACATGTTTGTGTTTTAGGTCTGGATAAGATTTATGTCTGCTCTGAGTTGTGATCTTTCTAACCTTGATCTTTTGAATAGCCTCATTGGTATGAGGAACACCATCTGGCCCAAGAAGCTTTCTTTCTTCCAGCTCATCGCAATAAAGTGGAACCTGCACTTTCTTCTATACAACATCTCATAAGTTGCTACCCCAATGGTAGACTGATAATATAGGAAAACTTAATCAGTGGTAGGTATCTGCTCCATCATCCTTGAAAATCTATAACACGTTGTTCAACGTATCCTCCAAAATTTTGTTTGTTCTCTCTGTCTGTCTATCCATCTCTGGATGATAAGAGGTACTAAACTTTAAACAAGTACCCATCACTCTCAGCAAAATTTTCCAAAACATTGATGTAAACCGAGCTTCTCGATCACATACAATGGAGTACGATGTTCCATGAAACCGTACTATCTCCTTCATACAAAGTTAAGCAAATTGTTCCATTGAAAAGTCCATGTGTACCAGTAGAAAATGGGTGGACTTTGTATACCTATTCATTATTACTCAAATTGTATCATGTTGTTTTGTGGTCTTAGGTAACCCTGTCACAAATTCTTTAGATATCTCTTCCCATTTCAACTCTGAAAGTTTCAATTGTTGTAGCAATCTCACTGTCTTTGATGTTCTGCCTTCGCCTATTGACAAGTTAGGCATTTCGTCACATAATCCACTAAATCTTTCTTTATTCTAGACAACCAATATAATGCCTTCAAATCATGATACATTTTAGTGGTCCTGGGGTAAACTGAATATGTTGTGGTATGGGTTTCCTCCAAATTCTCCTTTTTATGTTCCTCGTCATCAAACACACAGATACTTCCCTTGTATTTTATTAGTCTTGTGTCTAATATAGTGTAGTCATTGGCATTCTCATTATGGATTTCTTGCTTTTGTTCACTTAACCTCTTATCTGTCATCTGCCCTTCCTTGATTCTTTTGAACAAGGTAGATTGCAGTGTAGCCTTAGCAAGTTTCCATGTGATTAGTTCTATACCTGCTCATTCCATATTTTCTAGAATCTCTCCAGATAATCCTTGTAAAGCAGAAACCATTCATGGACCTCTGTGACTAAGAGCATTAACTACTATATTTGTCTTATCGAGGTGATACAATATCTCGCATTTATAATCTTTGACTACTTCTTTGCCTCACATTCAACTCCCTCTGCATGAAAAAATACTTTAGCCTCTTGTGATCGGTATAGATTTAACATTTCACCCCATAGAGGTAATGACGCCAAATCTTCAATGCAAACAGCACCACAACTAATTCTAGGTCATGTGTCGGATACCTCTATTCATAATCATTCAATTTTCTCAAAGCATATGCAATCACTTTACCAGAATGCATCAGTACACGACCTTACCCTTGCTTTGATGCATCACAGTACAATATGTGTTGACTCTTCAGTTCCTGGAAGCTTTGCTCACACTTGCTTAACCAGGTAAACTTTAAATTCTTTCTCATTAGTTTTGTCAATGGTGTAGCTGTCTTCGAGAACCCTTCCACAAATCTCCTTTAATAACCTACTAATCCCAGAAAACTTCTGACCTAAGACGCATTCTTCAGTCTTGGACACCCTTCACTGCGTCAACCTTATCAGGATCTACCTTGATTCCCCCATTAGTGACAAATTGTCTCAAAATGCAACCTCAGACAACAAGAACTCACACTTATGTTACTCAGCATACAATTGATGTTCTCGCAATCATTATAAAGTTAAACATAGGTGCTCCTCATGTTTCTCCTATATTTTAGAGTACACCAGTATATCATCTATGAAAATGATGACAAACTTATTTAAATATTTCTTGAAAACCAGGTTCATAAGGTCCATAAATGCTGCTGGGACAATCGTGAGTCCAAATGACATCACTAGAAACTCATAATGCTCATATCGAGTTTTGAAAGCCATATTTGGTATGTCTTCATTCCTGATTCTCAACTGATGGTATCCCGATCTAAGATTAATTTTTGAAAACACCTTTGTCCCTTGAAGCTAGTCAAATAGATTATCAATCCTTGGCAATGGATACTTGTTCTTTATCGTCACCTTGTTTAGCTCTTGGTAATCATGCACATACTCATGGACTCATCTTACTTCTTGACAAATAAAATTGGTGTCTTCCAAGGAGAGTAACTCAGTCCGATAAACCCTAGCTTGAGTAATTCTTCCAACTGTGGCTTGAGCTCTTTCAAATCCGCTGGTGCCATTCTGTATGGTGCTTAAGATACTAGTGTTGTCCCTAGCATAAGGTCTGTCATGAACTCAATCTCCCTATACAGTGGTAACCCTAGAAACTCTTCTGGGAAGACGTCGAGGAATTCAGCAACTACTCTCGTTTCTTCAGACCTCTTATTTGCTTCTTTAATGTCATCGACAATGTTCATTAGGTACCCTAGACACCCATGTTGCAACACCTCTCAATCCATCATCGTTGAAATAATAAAAGTTAGGGATTTCTTTCTGATAAAACTTTTATGCGTATTCAGTAAGAGTGAGACTCCTTGAATCTAGTCTAGTGAATTAATTCATATTTATAGCTAAGATGACAGAGTTATAATACTTCTCATTGAAAACTTGTATGAACCTGTCCCGGTCCATAGTATTCACATCCTATGCCTTTTGCATCACTTCCTACCATGTGCGAGCATCATTCCTTATCATATATAGCACGTACAAACCACTCGTCACTTCTCTGAACTCTCATTATGTTCAAGATGTTCTCCCTATGACTACCCAACTCTTCTGCCTCGACTGGATTGATGCTTCCCACAAATACAGGTGGATGTTGTTTCCAAAAGTTTCCAAACAATGATTCAATTCTATCCTCTACAGTAGTTGCTACCACTAAAGTTTGTGGTGGTCTATTCTTTGGCTCCACCGATCTGGCTAGCACTGGCGGCCCTACTTGGCACCTCATTTGCTTCATTTCACCTTCGGATGGTCTCTACCATTCATACTAAAATGTTCCTACCATCCCCATGGTTCTGGTGGTAAACCGTTGTTTTTTGCTCAGCCTCAACCTCAACCACGACTTGCTCCAATAGACCTTCTAGGAGGAATTTTCTAACTCCCAAACTATGCATACTAATTAAGCGCAAAGAAAAAATGCTTTAACCTTAAAGAAAGAAACTAAGCAATCCAACAATAAACATGATAAACTGAAGGAGAAAATTTAATCGCAAATTTTCCAAATATGCAAATCAACTTCATCATAACCTTATCAAGTTTCTAGCTAGAGACTCACAATTAGCTATCTATCACACTTCTCAACCTAATACTACTATGTGCATAAACTTAAAAGACAAGATTCACATAAGTAAGAATTTGACACTTACTATACAGTGAGTCGGGCTCGCCTCTTGGTGATGAACTTTACATGTTAGGGCTTACCACATACTCTTTAGGATCGAATTTCTATGATTCAATATTGTAACGCCATGATTTCCCAAGACATTACTTATAAATGTCCATTTTGAATCGATAAACATTTACGACGGAGAAACCTATTTATTGAAATAAAACTAGGCATGAGATCTCATTATTTAAAATAAAATGTGGAATGCTTAGCTAAAAACCATAATGATATTAACAAACCATTTCAAATCCAAAACCAAAACTAAAACATTCCCATTCGAATACATTTTAAAACACTAAAACATCACCCACCGCTAACTTGTGAGATCCATGCCTCGAGCCCGCACCACTCTTTTTACCTCTGTTGATGGAAATCGCCTTGTTCTCTCTAGAACCCCTCGCTGAGTATCCTTGTTGAGGACAAAACACTAGACACTCAACAATACATCGACATATTCAGAATACATTCAAGCACACAAATCAAGAATTTACAAGAAACCTATTTTGAGAACTCTACACCAAAATACACAATTCAAAATAAACTCTATTATGCATGGCACACTAACCCTAGTTATTTTTCATTAAAAACGCATACCCACATATAAACATATTTCATGTAACACATGCATTCATAAAAACACGTTTCATGTGAAAAATTACAAGAATGCCCTTATAGTCAAAACAAGCATTTTATAACAAATTAAATTCACACAAGCAACTTAATTCAAATTAAATAGCCCCTGAGTTTACTTATTACTAATAACTCATATTTGAATCATAACTTCCAATAAAATTAATTATTTACTATTACTTCCTTATTTACCCATTTTTTTATAATAATTCAAAAAATAATCATAATTCACCATAATTACCAAAGTCAGCTCCCAACATGCTTCCTAACCATTTACAATCAGATTAGACATCATGGAAAATTATAGTGAACATACATAATAATTACCATAATCATGATACAAAATTTCCCTTTAAAATTACGTGAAAATACAAAGAAATTATCAAATAATTACACAACATCCTAACATGCTTCTAAATCACTTCCAGACACTATAATAACATATTAACATCATAAGAACAGTGCCCAAACATTAAATAATAATATATACTATTTATTTTAATTTAAACTCATTTATGTTATAATTATCAAGAATTAAATTCTAAAAATCTTTACAATAATAACTATGCTTAAAACTCAGTTTCAAATCACTTCCTAATGAGTATTTAGCATCACAAAAATATAAACAGTGACTCAAGTATGTCCCAGGTAATTTTCATAATTAATATAGGAATTAAATAAAATAATTACAAATAAAAACACAAACAATAAAAAACTCAAACCAACTGCCCAGAACTGTTTCCTAACAAATAATAACTCGTCAAAAATAACTTCAAGAATTTACACTAGTCTAATAATTTTCAAAATTATTCATTGAAAAACACCAAATAATTCAAGAAAAATTTAAATTTTTTTTGAAACATCACTAATCATCCCTAAAAATCATTTAGAATCTAAAACAACACAAAAATTTGAGAAAAGACATTCGGAAATACCCAAATTCGCCGGAATCTTCTTCTTCTCCGTCGCCAGTGAGATTCTAACTCCTCTTTTTGCTTGTTTTTGACACCCCAAACCGGCTGGAATTCGTTCCCAATGATCCAAGCACCTCAAAAAACTCTTGAAGCTCAATAAAATCGACACATGATGGTCGGATCGTGGTTTTCTTCCCCATCGTCGATGTACTGCCAAAAATGGTGGTCAACATGCCAAATTTTGTTCTAGAGATTTTTTAATCGTTTCTTCACATCGAAAAAACTTCTTAGGGTCCCTCTAAGCTTTCTAAACACTTCAAATAAATGCTAAACCTCTCATTTTCCCTTAGATCCAAAATCATTCAAATACACCCACTTTAATGGTGAGAATTGGTGATATTTGAAAAACTAAAAACTAACATTATAGCTCATTTGGTTACGTCTACCCAGAAATTCCCTATAGCTCTTAAAACCGAAATCTTTCTTTTTATCTCTCTTGAAAATTCAAGAACGTCTCTTTCGACCACTAGTGTGACTCTCCCTCTCTTCCCAGGATTTTGAACTATTGAGAAGCCCTCTAAATCGTGCTTAAAGAAAAAAGAAACAAAGGCTTAACCATTTGGTTGTTGTTGACCGATTCTAAGCCTATGGTTGAGGAATTTCTTTTATTTCTTTTAAAATTAAATAAAAGAAATAGTGTTCTTATTATAATTGATTTTAATTTCGAATTTAATCATTTAATTGAATTTTAAATCATATTATAATGTCCTCTAAATGCCCCTCAACCAAATTCAAACATATGGACATTATGGTCATTTCATAATTACATGCAATTACCATTATTTAATCAATTTAAGTAATATGCAATAAATCATATAATAAAATAAAATAAACTCATACCATATCATATTATTAATATTACCATTTCATTGAGTGCCTTTTAATTAATTATAATTTTATAAATAAATAAATATTTGGATAAAATGCCCATTTTTTTTAAATCCCGCTATTGCCGAATGAATAATAAATATATACGTATATATTTAAAATAAATATATTATAGAAAATATTATAAATATTACTATGATTAGTTGAATGAATAAATACAATACACGAAAACAAAATCAAAGCAAACATTGTTGAGATAACTACAAGATGCAAAGATTAATGTACACCAATAATATTGTATGATTATATACAATCAACCTGAATAACATATGGTTACTTAACTAATTCTCAAACAAAACTTTTCCATGTCAAGTAATAAAGATCCAAACAAATACAAATCTGAAATAGAATGTAATGAAAATACAATCCAATACAAACACAACACAAAGGAAAAATAGATCAACAGCAAGAAAATGAGAGATTGTATATATTTTTGAAAATGAAGACCTAAGACCGCCTCTGTGAGCCACCACTGCCACGAGCTACAGTCGCTGCTAGCACTCACCTGCAAGCCACCTTCTGCGAGCCACAGATATGCGAGTCCCACCTCCGCGAGCCACCGTTACAGTGAGCCCCCCACCCGTCGTGAGCCACAGTTGCAGCAAGCCCCCACCCACCGCAACCCAACGCCCACGAAACCCGACAGACCATCCACCAAGAGCTTACCCTGCTTTCCACGACACCACCACCGCAAGCCTTCATCTGCCACCGTTGAAAAAGGAAGATTCAAGATGGAGTAGTAAGGGATGGGAAGCTAGTGAGCGACAGAATGAGGAACAAAGAAGATGGGAGGAGGCAAGAGGATGAGATGGTGATGGCTGGCGGCAAGGGCTTCATTTTGGAAGATAATGATAGAGAGTGAGAGATAGCACATGGAGAGAGGGGGAATATGAGGGTGTTTTTAATAATAATAATAATAATAATAATAAATGGGCTGTCACTTTTTTTTTCTCTTTAAGAGTCACCATTGGAATTCAACCTGATTTTTCTCTTCATAATATTTTAGGACTCACATATTTTTTTAGGACTCGCAATGAGTGTCCTAAAAAGTCCAGGAGGTGTTTGTTAAAAAAGAAATTCAAACTTTTAGGACACACGTAGTTTTTAGGGCTCGCTCCGTGAGCCCTAAAAGAAATTCTTTAAGGACTCGCATCTAGGTGAGTGCCCTAAAAAAGTGCCCTAAAAGGATGTTTTTGTAGTAGTGGGCATTATGCACATGCCTGGATTTAAATATCATTCCATATTCTCAAACATAAGAAATCGATAATATTTATTATCATTGGAATCCATACATATCTAACCCCATAAATACGTAACATGACAAAATACCCTCACTGACAAAATTACTGTAACGTCCCAAAATTACCTAATAAGGCTTAGGGCCTTGATTAGGGGGCCAGGATGGCAATATATGGAGTTATATGCTTAATTGTTATATTTAATTGTAATAATGTGAATTATGTGATAATATGACTTGTTGTGCATGTTTAGGGGTATTAAATATGCATGTGGGCCCATTTCTTATTAGAAGGACAATCATGATAATTGGGCCCGTTTTGAGCATAATTGTATATTTATGTGATATATGTGTTAGACCACATTATTATGTAGGTTTATTTGAGTTACTCGGCACGAGGCAATCCTAGGGAGAAAGTTAGCGGGGAAGTCACAACGGTACCCAATACCCGACTCAGGGTGAGTCGAGGGGTATTTTATGTATTAGGCATTTAATTGGGTTATCGGGCAATGGAAATAAATAATTGGAGATATATTTGAAGTTAGTGAGTTTAGGAGGGAATATTGGGTAATTTGACCATTTTTCCCTCGGGGACGTTTTTGGTACCCTAAGCCTCGGGATTAGCTTAAGTTACTTAAGCCTTAGGAAACAAAAGATTAAACACAAAAAACACTTAAACACTAACCGACCCTTTCTCTCATCTTCTCTAAGCTTCACCAAGTTAACCTTTGAAGAACCAAGGAGGATTTGGCTAGAAATCAGGGAATTGAAGCCTAAAACTTGGGGAATTAGTCATGTTGTAGCTTGTGAGATTAATCATCAGTTGAGGTAAGCTCTAGACCATGTTTTTTGCCATTGGAATTATGTGTTTGCTTGGCTATTTTAGAGAGTGTTTTGGACCTTTTAACTCAAGCATTGGAATTGGTGTTTTGATGGGTTTTAAGGTTGGATTTTGTTGGGTTTTGTTGCTGGGAAGATGTTAGAACTATTGTGGGGATTGAATTATGGTTTTGGGGTGAAATTGGGTTAGTTTGGATTGATTTTGGCTGCTGAAAAAGTGTGAAAAATCTGGGTTAGTGGGGCTAAGTCGCGACCTTTTTCTTGGGGGGCCGTGACTCAGCTTGAACCCAGGGCCTGTGAAGGTCTCCGCCTGGGAGGCACGCTGCGACCCTCAAGGGCAGGTCACGGCCCGCGTCCCTTAGACAGAGGGGGAGGCTTTCAAGTAGGAGGGGCGCGCTGTGACCCTCAAGGTCAGGTCGCGGCCCGCTTGGGCATTTTTGGCCTTGGGAAGCTTTTAAAAATGGGAACCTTTTCCCTAGGGCTCGGGATCGATTCCACTACCTGGTTTAGTGGAACTCGAAACCTCAGAGGCTAGTACTAGGTCCAGAAGCCTTTATTTGCTCATTATTGATGGAATCCTATATTATGGATGTGACTAGGTTATCGCTAGGGGCTCGAAACCGAGATCGTGCTCGAAGGTCGTTCTTATATACGCTATACTCAAACCAGAGGTAAGAAAACTGCACCCAATACATGTTATAAGTGATTAGGGCTTGACCCGATTGTTTTCAGTTATCATGACAAGGGCTTGGGGCCCAAGGACATTTATATTTAAGATATTGCTTCACATGTTGGTTGATACTTGCTTAAGTTTTTTATGATTGTTGTATGAATTCTGTGGTTAGGGCATGAGGCCCCGTTAAATAGGTATGATTAGTATTATGAGAATGATTATTCGTTGGTGTTATGTAATTAACATGCATACGTGTGTATTTTGTTGGGATATGTCTATCCATATGTGTTTCGGTATTGAGGTTTCTGTTCCTGGATCAGGGCTTGACTTATTAGTCAAGGATGGCTATAGCGTGGCGCAAGTTGAAATTCTTAGGCCTAAGATAGAAACATACTATTACTTTGGCCAACTTTATGGTTGTTGATAAACCAAGGGGTTGGATTAGCTCTATGGATAGTTATTCAGAGCTAAGGGCAAGGGCCCCAGGTGACTCTATGGTCACATAGCTAGGGCATAGGCCCCGAGGTTGGCTCTAAGGGTAACTATTCAAGGCAGCAGCCCCAAGTTGGTCCAATGACCAGTTGTTTGTAACTATATTATTATGTGTGAAAGTTATTATTGCAGGACATGCTATGGGTATCTAGAAGTTTATATTTTCTGTTTATGCACATGTTGAGTTTTCTTGCTGAGCCTTGGCTCACAGGTGCTTTGTGGTGTAGGTAAGGGGAAGGGAAAGCTTGACCAGCCATGAGTTGGAGAGCTTTGGTGGCGGCGTGTACATATGCGGCTACTCGACACCACGGCCGAGGATATCTCAGAGGAACTAGGGTCGTAGCCCTATTTTTGCCGCTTAGGTCGGCCGAATGTAACTTTTGATGTATTTACACATATTTAAAAGTTTAGTAGTAATATTTTGGGATCCCATGTCTGTATGAATCTTTTTAAGAAAAAATCAATGGTTCTTTTGGCCAAAATTTTTAACCCTAACCCTTGATAGTAACCACAGTTACACATTTTAAACCAAATGACTACGTTAGCAAGTCGAGCACTATCTAAAGTACACAGTGTAACAGTCTTGGATTAAGAGGACATTACAATTACGAAACTACCATTCCGAGAAAACAGATATTACATTTTTTGAAAAGTATGGTACCATTGAATGTTTCCCCTTAGTGGCACATCCCCCGGCGAATGGTCAAGTTGAAGAAATGATTAGAAGAGGTAAAGGAAGATGGGCAGATGAGGTACAAAAAGTACTCTAGGGATATCATACAACACCTTAGACATCTATAGGGCATACCTTTTTTCTCTTGCATACGAAAGTAAGGTAATGCTACCAGTTGAGGTCAATGTGATGTTGCATCGAATAAAATATATATTATGATCAGGAGTAGAATCATGAGTTGCTCAAAAATTATTTTGGTCTTCTTGAAGAAAAATGAGAAGAATCTCAACTTCGTAATGCTTCATATCAACAATTAGTCACCAAATATTTTAACTCTCGAGTCTGAAATAAATAATTTTGTGTAGCCTACCTGGGGTTAAGATGAGTCTTCTTATCAAATAGATACCCACCGACTATTGTGTTTGGACTAAGTTTACTTAGGGGCATATGGGTATTTCATAACTATACCACAACTCGGAAAGTTTTTGTATTAAAGCCTTTAAAATGCAGGGCATACGATTTTTATTAACAGGTTGAGAAGTCACGCGAGCGGACAATTAGGCCTAAGTGTACAATAAATATGAGTCTGATGTTATAAAATTTTGTGTATTTATTCAAAGCAAAAATAACAAAACAGGTTATTGATGCTTTTATAGATTTGTTGAACAAGTCAAAATAACATTTGAAAAAAACATCTCACATACATTTCTCATAGAAGACAACTGTTTCAAAAACATACTTCATGTAATTGAAGGGAATAGATTATACTTGGATAATAAAACTAAGTAATAATAAAGCTAGAGAAAAACAAGCGTAAATTACTAGTATTCACATATATCAAAATAAAAATAAATAAAAAATGGTTGACCATCCGTACATATCTAAATGTCATGCCCACAAGAAAAACAAAAATAAATATTGCCTTGGCCATAAGGGTCGGGGTACATATTAAAATAAGAAAGAAAAAAGTTAAAAATTGGTTAATTCTTTTAATGGGCATTGAAAGAGACCTCGTTACCATCCTCCTCACCAAATTGGAAATCCTGAGTGGTCGTCTTAGTTTCCTCAGTAGTGAGACAAGCTCATATTTTTTCTAAACTCCTCCTCTTTCTTTATCATATTGGAGGAATTCTCGTTACGAAAAAATTCCCAGTCTTTCAGAATTCAGGTCATGCAATCTTAGTCCAACCTTATTTACCAAGTTGGCATTCAAACTATCTCTCAATGCTCTGGAAGCTTCGTGGATCTCACATGTATAACGCCCTACTAATGAGGATTTTTACACTGTGTAATTAAAAGAGTGCTTAACTCGTTACTCCCTAAACGAGTTATTTGGACTTAAAATGTGTAATTAAAACTAACTAAAAGATGAGGTATTAAAAATTCCTATCAGGCAATAATCATTAAAAAGGTTTAACTCTAGACACGTGATCCCAAAAGAGTGTATAATTTGATACATGAGCAACGTAGAAACAAAAAGGTCAACCTACGCGGCAAAATCAAAGTTCAACCCTAGTTCAAGCAAGTAATCATGACTGTGGCGGTCGAGTAGACCACATATGTACACTCCGCCCTTGAAGCCCTCCAACTGATGGCTGGTCCAGCTTTTCCTTGCCTTTACTTGCACCACTAGCACCCGTGAGCCAAGGCCTAACATGAAAACATAAATAGATTCATAAATAGTTATTCAGTCCATCTAAGCTGCCATTGAGCCACATGGATTTCCATCACACTATGGAGCCGGTCAAGAGCGGACCATGCTCCATGTTCTGAGTGCCTGTAGAGTCGTGCAAGCATATGTCATGCTTCCAAGTTGGCCTAACCATAACAACTTGTGTTTCATACGCTAGTGTCGTCCATGGCTTATAAGCCGAGATTTTTTTTTGGCCCTTCCATTTTTGCCTGCGTTTAGCACGCTATTGCCATCCTCGACTTATAAGCCAACCTACTCTGTTCGCCCTGCCAATTCACCCTGCATTCAGCATGTTATTTTCCTCCTCAACTTATAAGTCGAGCTTCTTTGTTGGCCCTACTAGTTCAACTTGCATTCAGTATGCTATTGCCGTACTTGACTTATAAGTTAAGCTTCTCTGATGGCGCTACTATTCGGCCTGCGTTCAACATGCTATTGCCACCCTTGACATATACGCCTAGCTTCTTAATCCACATAAGTGACTATAGAGTCACACTGGGTCACACTGCTCTATTCCAATCTAACTAGACTTAGAGCTAGCCAAGAGCAACTTGCCATTTATTTTTCAGGCGACCATAGTGCGTTCAAGTGTATATCACGCTTCAGGGTTAGCTTAACCACATCAGCATGCGTTCAACACGCTAGTGCCTCCCTCGATTTATAAGTTGAACCTTTCAATCAGCATGACAAATAACAACATCAATCTGCGTTCAGCACGCTATTGCCACCCTTGACTTATAAGCCAAGCTTTTTAATCAGGTATATCAGATGAACAATCATCATTTAACACAAGTATGCACAACACAATCAACATGTCTGACAAAACAATCTAAGCCCGAATACAACAATTTTTGATAAGTGGAGCTCAAGCCCTAACCACAGTCCAGAAGCAGTTTTCTTACCTTAGGTCTTGAGTGAATAGCGTATGACGACCCCGAGTACGGTCCTTTCCTTGCAAGCCTAATGGTTCACCCTAGTCACAACCATAACAAAGAATAATTATCATGAAACGAACTAATAAAGGCTTCCAGACTAAGTCCTAGCCATTGGGATCCTGAATTCTTCTAACCTGGGTAGTAGATCCATTCTCGAGCCCTTAGGTTTCGGTTCCCATAAACCCAAACCCTAATTTCTAATTTTTTCCCAATTAGAGCCACAACGCCCCCCATTAAGGCTTGCGACACTCAAAAAGTTTGAGAGCTCCGAGCCCAAATTCATTGAACATGCACTGCGGCACAACCTGCATAGTAGTGCAGTGCCAAAGCAGTTTAAGGCACACCCCTGCCTCTCTGAATTCATGAGGGTCGCAGCACCCCAAGAACAAGACCACATCGTGACCTTATGAACCCAGATTTCCCACTATTTCAGAGATCGCAATTCCTCCCAGAACTGTGCGAAGACAGGGTTTTCACCAAAATCGACCATAGGAGTGGTCTCAATAGAATAGAAATACAATAAAAAATCTTTAAATCTTAATCAAAACACAAAATCAAACCTATCCCAATGAACACTAAAAAGAGAATCCAAACAACGAAAAAACAAAGCTTGCCTCTTGATTCCTTGGAACAAGCTCGAATCCTTCTAGTTACTGGTACACTAAACAACTCTTAATTTCCCAAATATCACTTCTCAACATAGGATTCAAGGTTTCTCTTCCAAAACATCAAAAAAAAAAAAAAAACTTAGAGAGAGGAAGAGATAATGTGAGGGAGGAGTGAGAGAGAGTGCTCTATTTTTTTGAGTTGATAACTCAGCCTCGGCCTATACATAATGGTCTCAAGAAGACCGAAATTCCCCTGGCCACTTAATCCTCCAAGGACAAAATCTACATTTTACACTCCCGCCTCACATTATACTTATCAATCCCAAATAATTTCATCAAACTCGGAATATCAATTTTTTTCCCAAAATACGATTCATACTCCAATGAGTCCCAGTATCTCACTGAATAACTGATATACCCCTTGGCTCACTCCGAGTCGGGTATAAGTCCCCGTTGTGAATAATCTGTTATCTTGCTCAAAAGGATCGAATCTTGCCAAATATCTTAACTATACCCACTTAACCATGTGGGTTCAAACATATAACACATATAATTACAGATATGCCCAAGTGGGATAAAATTACGAAAATGTCATTTTTAACAAAAACGGGCCTATAAGCATATTTAGTACACTTAAACATGAAATATCAGTCATATAATAATATAACCCATGTAATTCACATAATCACATAAATATTCAATTAATTCATATATAATTCGACTTATGCCCTCTCGACACCCTAATCAAGGCCCTAAGCCTTATTAGGATATTTGGGGTGTTACAACTATCCCCTCCGTGTAGAAACTTCGTCCTCAAAATTTATTTGAACTATTCAGGATACTTATTGCCGTATATCTTTCTCAAATTACCATATCACTTACTCGACCTTGTTGTTCCTCCATAATATCTAAACTAGAGGACTATTCATGTCCCTCAAGACTTTATCTTCCCTATCAGGACCTGAATCGTTCGTTCCTCATAGAATAACTTTGCCTGTGGTTCCATATCCTCTCCAGGATCTCAAAAGGTCTTGCAAATGATCACTTTTCCTTCCTCCAAACTGCTTCATTTCTCTCAAAAGTGAAAATCAAAGAAATGCATAGTCTCCAACTTGGAGCTCTATACCCCTACACTTAAGACCAGCGTAGTTCCTCTATATATTTTGGAAGTGAGCATCCGAGCTCTAATATTCTCAATAACCCCATTGGTCCTTTAAATCATTTCAGGATCAAGATATTCTTTCTCACCCATTTCATCCCAATAGAGGGTGATCTACACTTTTTACCCTACAACATTCCATATGGAGCCACTCCAATCATCAACTGTTATTGTAGGAAAAACTTAGTCAAAGATACATACTTATTCCAGGACCCTTCAATGTCCAATTTACATGTCTAAAACATGTTTTCCATATTTGAATCATTCTCTCAGATTTTTCCATCTATCTAAGGATGGTAACTGGTACTAAACTTTAATTACGCACCTAAAACCTTCTATAAAACTTTTCCCAAAGCGTGGAAGCACAGGTGGAGTCCCAGTCTAACAAAATACACTTCAGAGTTCCACAAAATCACACAATTTCTTTCACATACAACTCTACATACTAATCCAGAGTCATTAAGATTGAATCAGACTGACCTAGTGTCCCGGGCAGTCCAACTATGAAGTATATAATAATGTCCTCCCTTTTTCCACTCATAAATACCCAAAGGCCATAATAGCCCCGCTAGTCTCTGTTGCTCAACTTTCACCTGTTGATATGCTAGACACTAGCCACATAGTCAATCACATCTTTCTTCATCCTGGACTACCGATCCAGGTTCTTTAAATCATGTTACATACTCACAGTGCGTGGATACAATGAAATGATATAATAGTAATCCATCAAATACTGACATCTATGGAACACAGACCCAACCCTTATACATCAATAAACGCATTTCTAATATTGTATAGTCCATAGCCACTCCAGCTAGGAAGTCTGCTTTATTCCTCCTCAACTGAGGATCACTTGACTATCTTTCCCTTATTCCCTCCAAACGAGTAGGCTACAAGATAACGCTGGCTAACTGGGCCACCCAAGGTGTAGCAATTCTTAAGAACCAATCCACCAAACATTGGTAATATCCTAACATTCCAAGGGAACCTCTAACATCAGAAGCATCCCCTGGCCTTGGAAAATCTATATTTTCCTCAACCTTGGTTGGATCCACTTCAACCCCATTCTTACTAATAATGTGACCTGAAGGAACCAGAACTTGCACTACTTGAACTTGACGTACAATTTGTTCTCCCTCAATCTCTGAAATACCAACTAGAGATGTTGCTCATGCTCGGTCCCTAACTGAGAGTTAATAAGGATACCATCGATGGAGATCACCACAAATCAGTCTAGATACCCTTGAACACTCTGTCCATCAAATCCATGAAAGATTGTATGAAAAGTTGTCTTCGACCGGTCTTCCTCTTTGATCTTTAGCTGGTTATAACCAGATCGAAGATCAATCTTCGAGAACTCTGTCTTACCTTGCAACTAATCAAATAAGTCTTCCATCCTTGGTAGAGGATGCTTACTCTGGATAGTCAACATGGTCAACTATCTTTATTCAGTACACATCCTCAATGTCTCATCCTTCTTTTTTCTTCATAACCCCAAACTTGTGCATTTCTCGATGTGAAACTAGATCTTAAAAAATACAAATCCAGTAGTTCTTATAACTATACTTTCAATTCTATCCACTCCAATGGAGCTATTCTATACAATGCCTCAGATATCAAATATATCTTGGCATCAGTCCTGCAGCTGGCTCATTCTCACGACGTGATAGAAATCCCAGTAGATTCTTGGAAAACCCATCTGAAGCCTCGCTGGCCAATCCAGTCCTCTCTGATCTAACTAATACAATCACGTTGGTATCCACCACAATAGCTAGGAATCCTGGGAATGCTAACGAGTCCTTTCTTTCAAACTTAAAGGTCACCACCTTTTCTTATAGTCTATGGTTGCCCTATACTAGGTTGGCCAGTCCATGCCCAACATCATATCAAGAGCTTCTATGACCAGCGCAGTCAAATCCACTAATAACCCTCTACTAGTAATAATTTGATCCATCTCCTGGAAATTACAAATTTCCAGTAGGCAATAGGGTCCCTGTAACGTCCAAAATTCCTAATAAGGCTTAAGGCCTTGATTAGGGGGCTAGGATGGTAGATTATGGAATTATGTGATATTTATGTGCATCATTATGTAATTCTATGCATGATTATGTAAGTTATATTATTATATGATGATAATTGCATGCATGTGGACCCACTTCTTATTAAAAGGGCATTTTCGTAATGTAGGCCATTAAGGGTGTATTTGTATATTTATGTCCAGGTATGTGATATATGGGTGAGACAACATTATTATGTGGATATGTTTGAGCTATTTGGCATGAGACGATCCTAGGGTGCAAGTTAACGGTTTGGTCATAACGGGGTTAATTACCGGGCTCGGGGTGAGCCTATGGTTATATTGGTGTTTAGTACACTACTGGAAATGAGCGAGTAATGGGATATGATTTAATAATTATTTGAAGATATTGGGAATAATGGGAATTGAGGACGTTAATTATGATTAACGAGATAGGTGGGAAATGACAATTATACCCTTGGGTGGCTTTGAGAGGTTAGAATGGCCCTAGGGGAAATTTGGTCATTTTGACCATTAGATAAACTCAGCCAAGGAAGGCTGTTGAATAAGCAGGGAAAAACAGAGGTTTCTCTTTCTCTCTATCGATTGTTTCTCTCTTTCTCTCGGTTGAGATTTTTAGGTGGAAATAGAGAATTGAAGCTTAAGGATTTGAGGTTTGAGGGCTTGGAAGTGTGTTCAGCAACTGAAAGGGCCCAATCCAGATCTGAGGTAAGGATTCTATGTTTAAATCTCTAGTTTTACTCTGTTTTTAAGGTCATCCTTTTAGCCTTAGAGTTTGATTGTATAATTGGGTGTTTTGCGATGTTTTAAGTGTTGTAAAGCTTGGGTTTTGTTATTAAAGTAGTGATTATGTTGTGATGATGATTGATTGTGATATTGGGATTGGTTTGCTGAGTTTTGGTTGAGGTTTAAATTGAGAAAAATGCAGAGGAGCTGGGTTCGTAAGGTCAAGTCATGCAAGTCGTTAATTGAATGAACCCCAAAGCCTCCCTTGGGCTCTCTCTGGCAGGCGCGCTGCGACCCTCAAGGGCAAGTCGCGGCCCGCCCCTGGCACCCAGACCGAGGGCACGCCACAACACTTGGGGGAGAGGTTGCAGCCCACCTGTCCTCTTTATGACAGGTTAGGTTTTATCAAGGTCCCGGGAGCTGGGTTTTAGTCCATGAACCTTTTATGACTCATTTTATTAATGGGATTTCCTATTTTGTTATGATTAGGTGACCGCTAAGGGGCCTATGGACAGATCGTTCTCAAGGGTTGTTCTTTATTTATTTTACGCTCGAACCTAAGGTAAGAAAATTGCACCCAGTATGTGATGCATGTGATACATATGGTTATGGCATGGCATGAATGTTGAACATAGAATTGATCAGAGCTTGAGTCTCTGTAATTGTGCATGATTATGATTATGCTTGTGCTTATTGATTTAGGCATGTTGAATGCCTTATATCTGGATATTTGACTTATGATATATGTCTATTTGCATTACCTCATTAAGAAAGCACTGGCTTATTAGTCAAAAACAACAATGGTATTTAGTATTGGTCCTGAAGGTCTGACTTTTCAGCCATCATCAGCAATGGTACTGAGCGCTGGTCGTATGAAATTGACTTATGAGTCAAGAGCGGCATTAGTGTATTTAATGCAAGCATAAATGATTAGATCTAGTCAACATGAGCATTAAATGCTTGACCGAACTATTGGTTGAATAAAACTAAAGCGCTTGGCCAACCTAAGGCTAGTTACTCAGAGCTAGGGCTGAAAGGCTCAAGTGACAAACAAGTCACATGGCTTAGGGTGCAAGACCCCAAAGAGACTTATTAGTCATCTATTCAAGACAATGTTCCCCTGAGAGACTTATTAGTCATATATTCAGGGCACAGTTCCCCAGAGAGACTTATTAGTCATCTATTCAGGGTGCAATTCCCCAGAGTGACTTATTAGTCATCTACGTAGAGCGCAAGACTCCATAAACATTTATTTGTACTTGCCTGCATGCATGAATAGATTTATTACTGCTAGGCATGCTTATTATGATTTGGTGACATGTTATTGTCTGCTTATGAGCATGTTTAAATTTTCTTGCTGAGCCTTGGCTCACGGGTGCTATGTGGTGCAGGTAAAGGTAAAAGAAAGATGGACCATCCTTGAGTTGGAGAGCTTAGGTGACGTTGTGTACATATGCGGTTGCTCGACCACCACGACCGGGGTTTAAAGAGGAACTAGGGTTAAACCCTATTTTGCCGCTTAGGTTGGCTGGTTCTAACTCTTTTATTGTAATTAACCTTTAAAAAAAAAAATTGGGATCCCAATGTATACAATAAACGTTTATTGAAACGTTGTATCTTTGACCAAAATTTTTAAACCTAAACCATTAATCACATTTAAAATACACAGTGTAATAGTCCCTGGGTAGTAGGGCGTTACAGTCCCAATCCCCATGAAGCAATAATCGCATGCACAATCTATCTATGCCTCTACAGCATGGGCCCTACTTACAACCTGAGAATAGGTAGAGATCTCATGCACTAGGGAAATTCTAAAGCCCTAAGCTATTCCAAAATTCAATCCTCGAACAAATCCCTCTTTCCGAACCACATACAAGTCAAAAGCGAATTGGGCCAACCCATCAAATTTATGGACATACTCTGCCACTATAATGTTGCCCTAAACAAGTTCATGAACTCATCTATCTTTGCAATCCTAACTGCATCACTGTAATATATGTCATTGAACAATTGTTTTTATTCTTCCCAGTCCATTGTAACAACATTTTCGAGTCTGGGATACCACTGCCCACCAAGTTCTGGCATCATCCCATAGCATAAACGTGGCACAGATCACTCTACCATTGCCTATCACACCCATATAATCGAGGATGGAGCTAATCATGCCAATTCACTGCTTAGCCCTGAATGGATCTAGGCCTCCCTCAAAAGCTGGAGGTTAATGTTTCTGGAATTTCTCATACAGTAGTTCACATTTCTCAACCACAGGTTGAGCCAATATTGGTGCCACCCCTGGCAGTACTAATTAAGTTGTGTTCCCTGACAGAACCTCCAACCTAATCCACCTGATCTCTTCCCCTTGCCTCTGCAATCTTGCTTGCATATCTGCAAACACCTGCTGCCAATTCCAAGGGGCAGGCTAAGGGTCCTGGCCCTAATTATCATTCTCGGCCTTGATATAAACGCTGCTTGGTCCTAGTGACTACCTTTGGGACATAACTTCTAAATTCGTTTGTAATCAATGACTTGACCTATCAGGCATGATAATCATATCCATAAGCCATTCCCCAAACAAAACCAAACAACAAAATATCAACATACAACAATAATGCTAGATCACATGCCCATATTACTCAGGCATCAATAAGTACACCCTACTCTTATTAATATAGATATAATGCTTTCTATTCTTACCTCAGGTCTTGAGTGAATAGCATATGATGACCCCGAGTATGGTCCTTTTCTCCCGAGCCTAACAGTTCCCCCTATTCACAACCATAACAATGAATAACTATCAAGGCTTCCAAACCGAGTCCTAGCCTCTGGGACCTTGAATTCTACTAACTCGGGTAGTAGAACCATTCCTGAGCCCTTAAGTATGGGTTCCCATAATCCAAAACCATAATTTCTAACTTTTCCCAAATTAAAGTAGCGACGCCCCTCACTAAGGGTCACAACGCTCGACAAGTCAAAGAGCTCCGAGCCCAAATTCACAAAATATGTGTCGCAGCACAACCCGCCTAGAGTCGTGATGCCAAAGCGCTTCGAGGCACACCCCTACCTCTCTGAGTTCATTAGGGTCACAACACCCTAAGAACAGTGCCACGATGCGACCCTGTGAACAAAGATTTCCTACGATTTTAGAGATCACAATTCCTCCAAAAACCTTCCCAAGACACAATTTTAACCAGAATCGACCATAAGAATGGTCTCAGCAGCATAGAAATACAATAAACAACCTTTAAAACTTAACCAAAACACAAAATCAAACCTATCCTAATGAACACTAAATGTAAAAACCAAACGAAGGAAAAATAGAGCTCAGCTCTTCATTACTTGCAACAAGCTCGAATCCTTGTAGTTGCTAGTACCCTAAACAACTCCCAATTTCCCAAATATCACTTCTCAACTTAGGATTTAAGGTTTCTCTTCCAAAACTTCAAAAAAAAACTTAGAGAGAACGTGAGGGAGTGAGAGAGAGTGCTCTATTTTCTGAGCTGATAACTCAACCTGAACCTATACATAATGGTCTCAAAAAGACCAAAATGTCCCTGGCCACTTAATCCTCCCCTTTAAGCCTCCAAGGGCAAAAGTGACATTTTATACTCCTGCCTCACTTTACACTTATCAATCCCAATTAATTTCGCCAAACACAAAATATCACTATTTTTCCCAAAATACGACTCATAATCCAATGAGTCCTTGTAACTCATTGAATTACTGAAATACCCTTTATCTCACCCAGAACTAGGTATATGTCCCCGTTGTAACTAAACCACTATATCTTGCTCAAAAGGAGCAACTCCTGTCGAATATGTCAAATATACCCACATAACCATGTGGGCTCAAACATATTACACATATAATTATAAATATGCCCATAGTGGGTTAAAATTATGAAAAATGCATTTTTTAACATAAATGGGCGTATAAGCATATTTAATACACTTTAACATGCAATATAAATTATATAATAATATAATCAATACAATTCACATAATCAAATAAATATTCAATTAATTCAGATATAATTCGATTTATGCCTTCTCAGCACCCTAATCAAGGCCCTAAGGCTTATTTGTAATTTTGGGAAGTTACAGACATTGTGTAGTGCTAAAGACTGAGGAGTTTGGAGTTGTTTCTAGGTACTAGGCGGAAGAATTTGGAGGAATAAACATTGATGAAGTCAAAGAGACTAAGATCTTGGGATGTTTGTCATTCTGGAAGGACTTGGTGGGATCATAAATGATGGGTTTCTCGACTTGTTTTAATATTTTTGGTACTTTGGTAAGAGGTTGAGGTATAATCTCCTCGGTAGAAATAGTTTCTTTGTGTTTGCTACTTTGACAGCAATTCCACGACTTGATTTGAAGCCACCTTGATTGAGGAGATTGTATAGATTCATATCTTCTTCACTTAAGGAGAGCCATGAGTTAGCAACTATTACAAGGCAAGTGTAAAAAATGAGAACAGATTTAAACCTACCGATGACACTACAACTCAGACCTATGATAATTGTTCCCATGTTAGTATGAGCTAACTTAGGCATTCAAGTACGACCATTATCTTCTTTAGGTTCATACTCTTCATACTCTTTTCTTGTCGTCTCTGGAAAACAATAAGGAAAAGGTAAAATCTGCCCACCTATTGCTACAATAATTTTTAAAGGTTGGTTTAAAGAATCGGTGTTCAGAATCAATACTTAATGCACCCTTTCTCGATGCTATGGTCAAACCTATGGACTAGTAAATTAAACTCAGTACATATAACGATGTTATCTCAGGGTTTTTAGTTCAAATAGGTTCATCAGGTTAATACTTAAAAAGAAAAGGAGACCACCTAGTACAATTTATGTTATTACCTCCACTGGAGAAGAGTCAAGGTTAACCACTAAGAGATATGATCTAGATGCCTCCAAGTTATTCTTCCTCTCCCTCTTATGAAGAGGTTCGTCATTAGAGGGCTTCACAATTTGTTGGACGTAATCAGCTATGACTTCCTCCTATTTGAGCAATCTTCATGCTTGACGCTTTTCGACGGTAAAAGGTAGAAGAATGACCTCTTTTTCCTATCGATCTTTGTATGCTCTTTAAGTTGTTGCTCTATAGTTGGATAAGGAACTGACCTTTCATAATAGTAGGGCTTTGAGAAGACGAAAGAAACAGAAAGTGAGAATAACTTACCCACTTTCTAAAAGCAGTAGTGCTCGAGAGGAGTTAAAGAAGGTGTCAAAAATAATTAATTCTCTAAGTTAAGAGTATCATCAAGAAATTTACCATCATCCTTGTCTTTGGGTCATCCAATAAGGCAGTAAAATCCATCACCACACCTTTCCTAGCCAGGCTAGATTTAAGACAATAAAGATATAAAATGTCATAAGGGCTCGGAGTCTTCCCCTCTAGCTCGTGATAAGGAACTTTTGAATCGCCTAAGAGGCAGAAAAAATTTGTTTGACGTTGAAATGGGGGCAATGCGCACCAAATAAGTAAAATATTTTTAATATTGTCTAAGGGGAGCAAGGCAATAGTCTTCATATGTTCATCACTCTAAGACCCAACTTAAACATAAGAAAAACAACTCTGATCTTCTAGAGCTGTCAGCTAACATTGTAGTTCTCTAGAGTTTTTGAGAAAGTGTTTTTGGAGCACTCGATTAAGTTGATCCTTGGCGAAAACAACCTAGACTAGTCGTTCATCCTCAAAGAAGGTATGTTACGCGAGTACGACATTATGGTTAAAATATGGGTCTGAAGTAGGGAACAGGAGATCCTTCTTCTTCATTCCCTACATTATCAGGTTAGGGAGGATCACGGTGTTTGGGTGGCTCCAACATAATTTCAAAGATTAGTTCTCCTGGTTTGAAAGAAATGGCAAGTCATAGGTTGCAGTTTAAATGGTTGGTGTAAGCCATTCTACACAAGTAAAGGAGTTCGAGCCAAGTAGTGTAATAGTGTGATTAATGCCCAAACCTGACTTCCACTTAGCGGTAGTTTTATTAGAGATGGGCGGTCGATTCCACAAGGAGGTAAAGAAACTAAGAACAAATAAAACGGTTATAAGCTGAGTAATGTGAAAGCAGTAAAAGAAATTATGTTTTTGAGGTTTTGAAGAATTGAAATGAAAGGAAAATAAATGATAAAAGAGATTTGGTGAAGCATCGGGGTTCCACAATATATTTTGGTCACCTATTTACTTTGGTAATTTGCAAATGTATTTGAGTAATAAAATTTCTTAGTTTGAAGTACATGCATATGTTATTATTATAAGAAACCTAGAATCGACATAATACCATTGGAAATATACAGTAAAAGACTACTCACAAAATAACAAACTAATATCTCATGCTAATACTATTGGCATGAGAAATCTTGAAGCGACTCTATACCATCTTGGCGATAATGCAGTAAAAGACTACCCACAAAATAATAGAATTAATATAAATTATTTTAGTAAAATTACATAGAAAAAGATTCATTGAATCTATGTACAATTAATAATAAATATTAATTGCATAAATAATGATAGAAATAATAAAACTCAAATATTTTAACATTAAAACACTTATCTTCACCAAAAGAAAACTCTAGCCTAAGTTAAAAGTCATTCTCACATTTTCCATTGAAAATGTGAGAAGACTATGCTTAAAGATAAAATGGAGAAGAGGAAATAGAGAGAAAAGATGGTATGGAGAGAAGTGTGCAGAAAAAGTGTTTTTTTCAAATGAAAACTATGGTTGAAATGACATGTGGCAAGCTACCATTGGTTGACAGGGAAGCACATGGATTGCACTTTTTTATTGAAAAGAAGACATTTCTATTTGTTGAAAATAAATCACATTAATTGCCAATGTTTGTTGGAATGAGTTGTAATTGACATCTCTTATTGTTGGAGAAGAAATTGCATGGATTGGTGACATGATATCTTCATAAATTAGATAGGCCTTTTTCAATTTGGGCTTGACTTCTTCAAAATACTAACTTTCTTCATTTTTTTACCACTTTTACTTCCTTTTCTTTTTGCTTTATTTTATTCAACCAAAATTGTATCACTTTCCTACGAAATGAAAACAAATTAAATCAAATTAAATATTTTCATTTATAAAATACATCACATTAATTCCATAAAAATATTAATTTAAACTTGATTTATTTTGACATTTAAAATCAATAAATATGAATTTTTAACCCTTAATCATAGAGGCATTTTCTTTTCTTCTCGCGCATTTCTTCGTCTTGGCGTCTCAAGATGCTCACTAACTCTTGCTCCTCAACTTACTTGAGATGTTCTCAAATTTAGCGTTAATTACAAGTAAATAGAGATTCTCCACATGGAGGGATAGGTTGGTATGGAATCGTATGAACTGCAGACCCCCACCTATGCTTTCTAGGAAGGAACTGCATCATCTAGTAAGATAAAGAAAAAGGTGAGGGCCTCTCGGGTAAAAGCTAGTTCAGGGCAGTGAAAGGTTTAAAAAGTGCAAGTCAATGCATAGTTAACTCGACATCGATGAAGTTATTGTTATTTATCTCAAAATTTATTTAGCCTAATCTGACCCGATCCTATTTGTGGGCCTATTCTAGTCGGATCTTATTAATGAGCCTCTTCGCACTTTGGTATTTAACCGAAGAACTTGTAACGACCAGGATTTCTAAGACTCGATAATGCGGAAATATAAATGTTTTCATTTAACTAAATGTCTCAAAAACCCGTATATAAAAAAAAACTTTTTAAAAGTCGTATGGCCATACTTAACATTTAATACAAACATATTTTATAAAGAGTGGAGTGAGCCTAGTTTATGAAAATAACACAAAATTTCCAAAAATAAAACGGCTTCCCAAAAGTTTGGTACACATGTACATTCGCAAGGTAGACTCCAGTGCTCACTGCTCTACCTTGCCCTTGTTCTTACCTACAACAGGAAAAAACTAGGTAAGCGAAAACACTTTGTAAGTTCAACTTTAAAACAAAAGCATGCAGACAATTAGGGTTCCGGATCCTTCCGGACCCTACACAATCAATTTCAAGAACGCAAAAGCGTCCTGGCAAACTTATGGTCATGCCTGATAACCAATGACAAATTACTTCATATAAACAGATAAATTCCTACACTCAAAAACTCCCAGAACAACCAGAAATATTACATCACAACTATATCTCATCAACAAATAATTCCATACACTCAGAAAATCCCAGAGCAAGCAGATATAGTATATAACTATATAATTCGAGACCAATGCTCGACAATTTCAATCAATTCGGGCGAAACACGCCCTCCAGCATAAATGCTAATCTGTAAGAGAGAACCGAGTCTCAACACTACGATCTAGCCAATAAATATCCCCATCAAGGCAATTATCATGTTACCTAGGGCATCGCTACTTATCCTAGAGTAAATCCTTCACAAGGGTAACCATCAAGTTACCTAGAGTATCACTACTTATCCAAGAGTGTAATCGAAGTTACATGGGTTTACAGAGACTTCTATGTTAATCAGTGGTGCTGGTTAGCAGTTGCCCCTAGAGTGTTCAGCCTCACTCAAACTTGGCAACCCCTAGTATCTCTAGGCACTCTCACTGAATGGCCAATAGTCACGGCTACTATACGGGAATAACTTATCAGAGCACTTTCTTGGGTTCTAACCGTTCACTAATTAAGTAAGCATGAGGGACCCTAGGTCCCATTAATTTTGGCGCCCCTAGGTTTAAACCAGCAATCCTCACCTCTTTGCCACTCGTCGCGGTAATGAACCAGACATAAATAAAATCAAGCACTGTGATGGGGATTAGCCGTCTAGAATATGACGGATATCTACCAGTCATATTTTCTGAATCAGGACCAACTAGAATATTTCTCTAAGCAAACTTTATACGACAATGTATATATGTGCATGTGTCTCTATACTAACATACAATACAATAGTCGTTTCATGTTTCAGCCACACAATAGAAGTTGACTTACTTGGAGTCTTTTGCCCTCAGCAAGATTTCACCCTCCAATGTATAATCCAGTTATACTTAGCCAATATTGTAATTATCCATACAATATATTCGGATTAATTATGGCACTTCATAATTCATTATTATTATTATTTTGGGCAGTTTGGTCATTTTCAAAATTATTATTAATGATTAAAGATCCTTATTTGGTTTTAAACCCATTAAGGAAATTCATACAAAAATATTTGAGAGTAAACCCTAAGTCTCTGGGAGACCTATCCTATGGTCTCGATACCTAGGCTTGGGTATCACAATAGTATTTTCCCCAAATCCGCTAAAAATGTTATTTTTTAAAAGTATCGATATAAAACCGTACTTTCAACAAGTCGGTTAAAAACATTGAAGATTTTAGCCGGTATTATATACAGAAAATACCAATAAAATTCCTTAATTATTTTTCAAGAAATACACTCTTAATTTTCCTTTTATTTTTCTAAAGGTTTTAATCTCTAAAAACTGCTTTAAGAAAAAAGCCTAATTTTATCTTAATTAGGAAAACTGTTAAAAATTTCACATCTTGACTAGTTAATTTTTCTGAATTCAATTAATCAACTTTACTTACTAGAAAAATAATTCACTTAATTATTTTCTCAAAATATAGGGTTTTAAACCCTCTTTCAATTTATTAACTTATTAATAAATTAATTCTTTTATTTTTAGAAAGAATAAAAATTCTTTAATAAAAATAATTCTTACTAAAATCAAAGTGGTATTTTAGGTCAAAATATGTTTTCAAGACCTACCAAGTTTTTATCTTGCAATAAGCAAAATTTTACTTTTTACCTTAAGTTCCAAAATCTCATTTTTACACGAAGTGTGAAAATCCTATTTTCACATTTTTAACTACATACTTTCTTAGGTCATAACTTGAAATTTACTTACCCAATTGTTACCAAAATTTCTCGATTCCATTTTTGGTATGCCATTTAGGTCTTTGTAAAATCTTAGGTCAAAATGAGCATTTGTGATTGGTGAAATTATTTTCCAATAATGAGATAAAAATGACCTTATTTTCAAGTCCTTAATTTTTCCAAACATTGGCACTTATTTTCAAACCGTTTAGTATTTTGTTACCAAATTTTAAAGTGGAATACTAGGTTATGCCAAGAATATGTCCACCAAATTTTAGAAAAAACTAGATTCATTTTCCATATACAGTGGCTGTCCAAACTTGGTCCCAAAATTAAGAATACAAAAAAACAGTTTTTTACCTAAACTTTGAAATAGCATAACTCACTCATTTTTAAACATTTTTTAGTGTTTCAGAAGCTCAATTTTATGTACTCAATCTCGAAAATATCACAGTATAATTTAATTTTATAAAATCAATATACAGTGGATGCTTGACTTCTCAGAAGTCACAGCTCAAAACCTGTATTTTGTTTTTAGGGTTCTCACCGAAACCCTTAGGGATTTTGGTCCCTATTTTCAAAAATCAACACACAAGAATCATAAAAATTATAGAGCAACTACCATAGCCTTATTACATCACCAATAAGAAACTTTAAGCATTAAATATACAAAATAATGGTTAAAATAAAAACCATACAACAACAACCATAAAAAGTAAACTTTTTACCTCTTGTTGTTCTTGCTCTAGGTTTTGATGTTCCTACTAGCTTTGAGTCATTCAAAACTCTTTCAACACCTTAACCAACCCCCCCAACAACATAGATAGTTAGCTTTTGACAGACTTATGGTTAAAAGCTTTACAAAGTCAAGTTTTTTGAAATTTTACCTTAGGGAATCCATTCCTAGACCAAAGCTTAGGCTTCCAAGCCTTCTTAGTGTTCTTGAGGTTGAAGATGGAGAGATAACTTGAGAGAGAGTTTTCAAAAAAGATGAGAGTGAAAGTGAGAGAGAGTGGGTCGGATTTGGGGGGTGGAGGGTTTGAAGGGTTTATACAACTCTAAAAATATCATATAAACACTTGAGTGTTTTGCTACCCACCTGCCTATTTACCCTAATACTTAAATAAATGGGATTAAACTTAATTAAATGACCGGTTACCACTTAGTTTATATATGTGTTTATATATATATTTATATAAAGGTTAATAAATATTTCCTAAGAAGAAAAATCAAATTTGACTTCCTATAACCCTTCACTCTTATTAAGTTTTAAAAACAAAACTTAACACATAATAATTAAATTAAATGTCTCTCACATTTAATTTAATTAATCACACAATAAATTTTAACCTAAGGTCCATTCATGGAATAAAATTCCCCAATTCGGTAAAATTAAGCATTTAACACAAGATGCCCTAAAATTTCTATTTTTCCTTAGGTTTATTATTTTTTTACCAAACTTTAATTTTTATGAATGTATTTTATGCCCAAAATATACTTGTCATAGTTTTTCATTTGATTTTCCGAGATTTTTACCCGATCAGGGCTTTTGTGTCGGTCCAAGACCGAAAGTCTTATTTTGACTTTTAAACACAAAATTCATAATTTGGCTAGCAATAACTCATGGAAATAAATTCCAAACAAATATAATATTATTTAAAATACTATTCTTAACTCGAGGAAAATAATCCCGACCCGAGTCGTTTCAAGGTACCTGAAACGCAGGACGTTAGAGAACTACTCATGTTCAAATTGGCTATGAGACTTAAAAACCTACAAACTGTAAAGCCTCGATTTAACCTTGGATTTCAAAAAAATATCACAAAATACCTAAAATCATGAATTCCAAAATTTGTTTCCATTCAAGACTACCTAAATTCTCACAAATTAAACCCACGAAAATATATACCCAAAAAAAATTATTATTCCAATTTTCTAATGCAAAAACATATTAAAATGCCCATTTTTTCTAGTATTGATGAAGAACACGAAAAGTTATGAAAATTTTAAAAGTTACAAGACTTACACGAAAGTTGATGGATTTTGAAGATACAAGAAAGGTGAAGACTTCTTGGCATTATGTATATCACTGAAGAAGCGTGGTTACATCTTAGAAAACAGTGAGAAAAATTGAAAAGAAGTTTTTGGTGCTGATTTTTGAGGTTTTCTTTCTTTTATTTCTTTGAAAATGAATTAGGAGAATAAAACATGAAGAAGAAGGAAGAAAATGAGAGGGTATTGTTGTGATATAATTTGACCACTAATGTGCATGTATACACAGTCAGAAAACAAGAAATAAATGATAAATATTCGAGATCGTCTCCACATGAATTGCAAATTAAAACTAAGGGCACACATTAATTTCCTTTGATTTTTGTAAACTAACACTCCTTGAGATCAATTGAAAATGCTCAAAAAATAAACTGCAATGCCAATCTAAAAGTGAGGTAATATCAATTGGTTGAAATGGGCTTGAATTATTATATCCCTCTATGTCAAATGACGTGTACGTTTTGCTGCAACAACATCTCTGAAAAACTCTCAAAGTTAACAAATGTTAATATTAAGTTCATAGAACTTTCTCAAATCCTATGGTATTAACTCTTTGACCTAACTAAACATATTTCTATGCCAATCAAGTTTAAGAATTCAGATTTAAGCTTCAATTAACAATTGTTACACAAGGAAAATAACTCATTCCTATACTATTAACAAAACATAATCTAACAAGATTATCTACTTGTGTCATTCAAGTTCTTCCATTATATTCAAACTTCCCAGCACAAATATAACCAATCATCTTGCTATTAATGGCCAAACAACAATAAGAATCCATCATTAAGCACACTTGAATGAACAATGGGTATTTTTGTTAAAAAAAAGTACTAGAATTTTAAAACTAAGACATAGAGTTCATCAATAATTCAAACCTCAAAAGATTTAGTTCATCGCTTATTCAAGAGCACAATCCAAAGTCAAAACCGCACATGGGTATTTAAATAGAAAAGACTAAAGAAATTACAAACTTAAATGAGATTAAAGAGGAGAAAACAAGCCAAAGAAGATGAATCAATAATATTGTCTTCCTCCTCTTCCTTTTCTTCCTTAGATTGTCCTCTTCAACCTTGGAATTTCTTCTTTTTCTTCATTTCACTTCTTACTCTTTTACAATGGCGGCTCTAGGATTCTTTTTTCTAAAATGGTGGCTGCCTTCTTTTTAATGATGCTAGGGTACCAATCTTTCCCTAATTAGAAGGCGCACATCATTTGCCTCTATTTTTGGCTCAATCATTTTTCTCTCTTTTTTTCTCTTATATAAAATTCTCCAAAAAATAGCTCATTGCTTTTGATTTCTGCCACCTCACCACTCCATGTCAACTCAATTAATGACATGCCCAGTGTCTCTTCTTCATATGCTGAAATTCCCCATTTGAATCCTAATTAAAATGCTCCAGCAAAATTTCATTTGCTACCATAAAATCATAAATTTAAGCTCAAACAAAACAATTTATAAAGTAATTTTATTTTCATCTTTTTTCATGGATAATTCATGCATAAATTCATTGTTTTCACACTTTCAGCTCTTAAAAACTAAAAAGACACAATAACACACAAAATAAGAAAAGAAATTAACTAAAAATAACAACAAAAAGAAAACATCTCTCTTCATAATTCTATACATATAAGCTTAAAAGTATAAAAAATAACTCTTTATTCAAGAGTTATCACACCCCCAAACTTATGACATTGCTCATCCTCGAGCGATGAATCTAAAAAGACTCAAAAGAAAACAAAAATTGAACAACAAAAGAAAAATTGAAAGACAACAAAAACAAGACACAATAAGACAAAAGCTAAACACCACAAAGACACACAAAAGAGAGGAAATGTTTACTTAATATTATGCTTAACAAGGGAAATGCTCTCCGAAATTTATTAAAAAGACGATGAATGATGAGGATGATTATGCCTCTTGTAAATGCTTTCAACAAAATTCTCAAATGTTAATTTTTGCTATCAAACGAAGGATCAAGTGTTTCTCTCTAAAGTGTGTACATAGCTTTTTCCAAACATTCTCAATTCTCCCCCAGAGCAAACTAAACTTTGATCCTAAAGCCTAATAATTGTCTCCATAGGTTGACTTAATGATTCCCTCTCCACTAATGTAGATAAACACTAAACCAAAGATCCAAAGGACTTTATCAAGCTTGTAATGTAAGGCTAAGGTGGCGGTAGTAAAAAGAAGTCATTTTAGGCTCAATTCACCTTAAAAGCACCTTAATTTTCCTAAGACAAGGTAAGAGCTCTCAATCACTTCCTCAAAAGATTACCCCACAAAAATCAATGTTACTCTTGCCATTATCCGTTATCACTAACATAGAAAGAAAGAAACAAACAAAGAAAATGAGACATACTTTTTTTATAAGATGCTACCTCCCCAAACTTGCTTTTAACTATATGTAAATGTATATAATTTGCAAACTCTTTGTTTTTTTTTTTTTTTAATTTGTTGCTTTTTTTAGGGGTGCACTCTTTTCTTTGAACAAATAATTTTTTTTTTTTTGTAAATATAAGTATATATATACATGGCCAGAAAACATTAAAATGAGACACACACTCCCACCCAAACTTAATAATCAACATTGTCCCTAATGTTGAAAATAAGAAAGGATAACAATGTAAGCACTCACCAAAATACCACTCATCAAAAAAGATACAGCCCTCTCATCCTCCCTTATGATGCAACACTCAACATATATCAAAGAAAAACCAAAGTGTTTAAAGGGTATGGTCAATAGAAGTGTATATAGCTAGGTTAGCATGTATTAAAGAAAGAAAGGGATTCAATTAACCTCTAAGATGTGACTAGGGATAAAAAGTATGTAATGGTTGGCTCGAAAGGCTCAAACGGTCCAAAGATGGCCTAAATCATGTCCTTGGTTAAGCATTGTCTAGGATTTTGCCTCAAGGGAACCACTAAGCAATTCTGGAAACTTAAGATCTCCCAAAAATCTAGCTAACTTTAAGGGTTCAATAAATTATTGGTCAAGCTATGAACACAAAATTGGAATCCACACGATCATCCCGATATTTCCAACTCCATTAACACTTGATTACTATTAGCCAATCACACAACAAGAGGTGAAATGGTGGATTTTATTGATTTATTTGTTCAGATGGTTCATCATCGAGCCCCAAGTAAAGCACAAACTAAAAAAAAAACACAATTTCTCTTAAGAAAATGACAACAAAATACAATGAAGATAAACTAGACAACTACACTAACAAAGACAAAGTACATTCTCAAAAGAATGACAAAACAACAACAATACAACGAAAAACTAGAAAAAAGATAAAGAGACCAAAAATAAATAAGAACAACATAGCTGATAACAAAAACTACAATGGATAAAAATAAAAATGAGCTGAGAGAATAAACCCCCCCTATCCTTTGAAATTGTCATCTGAAGGGATAGGGTTGATTTAGAAGCGATGGACTTCATTTTGGAGTGTTGGTGAAGATGATGGAGGGTGGCGACCAGGGTTAGGAAGTAATTGAGAGAGAAGAAGAAGAAGAAGAGAGGGTATCGGGCTACCTTGCTTTTCTTTGTTATTATTTTTTTAAAAAAAATTATGAAAACTCAGCTACCCTTGTGAGCCCGTATCCCATTCGCACAGGCTTGTGATGCCCTCTGACTTGTGTTACCCAATCCTGAAAATTTTGCTGTACCAAAATTATATAAGCAAAAATTTTGCTGCAACAAACCTATATGAGTAAAATTTTTGCTGTAGTAAAATTATATGAGCATAAATTTTGCTCCAACAAGCGGAACTCTCATTTTTTCGGAAATAGCACCCATTGTGCTCCCCCTTTTGCTTCAGCAAAATTTTTTCAAAAGCATTAAACCCTCTAATTACTTCCCAAACACCATTTCATTCATTTTTAACACCTGAAACTCATCAACAAACACAAAACTACTCCAAAAACATCACAATAAATTAAATTAAAATAACAAAAATTAAAAGTAAAATAATGAACTTTACTAAACTAAAACAATGTTTAGAAACATGGGTTGCCTCCCAAGAAACGCTTGATTTAAAGTCGTCGGCTTGACTTTATGGAAAAGCACACATCAAAGAGAGGCTTCCGCCCATAGAGAGTGGCATATGCCCTCACATTTGGGTCTTCATTATGGACGCCCTCAAGCTTGTCGAGATGTGGAATTTGTCTGCTCCAAAGTTCAACTTGACTTCCTTTGGAAAAATAAGAATGATGGATGCCAACAAATGATGCTAATGGAGGTGGAGGTGGTGGTGGGCAATAAGGATCATCATATGTGTACTCTTCCATTACCATTAGCTCACTATATTGAGGACCAAGTACTTGTTGCATGAGGGGTGGTGGTGGATTTAGCCATTCTTCACTAGTTTGCTCAAACAATTTATCCACCTCTTAGGTAGAGATAGCATTCAACATTACTATTTTCTCTCCCTTTTCTTTGACACTTTGGATTGAAGAGGGATCCACTTGATGCTCAAATTCTTCCATTGGTAGCTCTATCTCCTTGCCATTCCAAAAATTGACACCTTCACTTTGTGTTTTCCCCTTGAATTTTCTCAATCGTTAAGCATGCCACGATAGGGTCTATTACACAACTCATTGGCCAATAAACCAATTTAATTTTCCAAATTCATCAAGGATGAAGGTTGGCTTTGAATTAAGGCATAATTTTTATCCATAAACTCCATCATTAGTACCTCCAATGAACATTATTGAGCTGCATGGTGAGGTTCATCTACTATGTTTAATTCTTGAAAATCCTCCCAATTCTCCTCATTTTTCCTTGATTACAAGCGTCAAAAGTTGGCTCCATATTGTTGTAATTTCTCTCCCACCATTGGTTGGTCATTGAACAATTCGAATTCCACCATTCATTGTATTATGCCATGTCTTCCAACATCCAATAGTCTTCATCCATTGATACTTGGTACAAATTGGTGGTACCATCTCCTCTTTCTACTCATTCTCTTGTTGTGGCATTCAACCCATTGAGAAAAACTTCAAGTTGACACTCTTTGGAGAAACCATGGTATGGGAGCCTCATTAGCAAAGTTTTGTATGTCCACCATGCCTTGTATAAAGGCTCTGAGTTGTGTTGAAAAAAATTCATGAGGACTTGACGATGAGAAAATTCAAGTACCTAGCAAGCAAATCAAACCAACAAAACGAAAATATGAACAAGAAAATTGAAAATAAACAAATTAAAAAAACTACAAGAAAATAAAAGTATAATGGCTATATGGGGGAGACGTTATTGGAGAAGCCATCGTAAGTGATCTTACGATGACTCCCATTGAATGACTTTGTAGACATTCAATGTAGCGTCCCAAATTTGCTAATAAGTCTTAGTGCCTTGATTAGCATGCCTGGAGGGCAATAAATGATTTATTATTATATGTGAATTTGATGGGTATGTGATTAGAAATGCATGTTTAGGTGAATTAAATATGCATGTGGGCCCCGTTTGGTTATTAAGGGCATGTTTGTAATTTTAGCCCGTTGAGGGCATAAATGCAATATATGTGATATTTGTGATACATTGGAGATATATTTGTGATGCACGATCTGAGACAGTCTTAGGGAGAGATTTAGCTAGAAAGTCACAACGGGGTCAAATACCCGGCTCGGGAGGAGCTTAGGGGTATTTCGGGGATATTATAATGTGTTCGGGAATTATTTAATAGCAGGTAGTAATTAAGTAATGGTTGCGATATGTCGGGATTAATAAGTATTTATTCGGCTACTCGGGGACTCAGCGGGGTACGGCAAATGACTAAATTGCCCTTGGGTTACCTAAGGGGTTAGAATAAGTTTTAGGGGCAATTATGTATTTTGGTAAGGGATATTCTCGGGTTTACTTGACTAATTAAAGGCTCTAGAAGGGGTTAGGAGGAAAGGAAAATAAACAGAAGGAAACCAGTCTGAAGGAAGCTCTCTCTCTCTCCCTAAAGTCAGCTCTCTCTCTCACTAAGCTAGGGAAGATTTTTCTTGCTGAAAGTCAGGGGAGGAGCTTGAGGATTGAAGGAAGTGGGGTCTAGAAGTAGTTATCATCAGCTGAGGATCCAAACCATTCTGGAGGTAAGGATCTAAGCTTGAATTTTGTTTGATTTTCTTCTGTTTTTGCTGAAGTTTGAGGGGTTAAAGCTTAGATAATTGAACTTGAGTTATAGTTGGATTTTGGTTGGTTTTTCTGGGTTTATGTGCTGCTTAAAGTGTATTAGGATGATTATGGGACTCAATTCTGTTGTTGGGGTACGTTTGGGATAATTTCCAGGGAGTTAGCTTGTGAAAATTGCATGGAATTTCTGGGTTTCGAGGTTGAGTCGTGGCCCTGTTCATCAGCGCCACGGCTCGCTTCAGTTTATATGCTAGAGGGGCTTCAGGAAATTTCCCAGGCATCGCGACCCTAGGCTGGCAGATGTGAGGCAATTTCGCCTCTGTCTTAGGGTGCACTGCGGCGCTTAAGGGAGGCTGAGCCACAGCCCAAATGTGGATTTTTGGCAAAATGAGGGTTTCTAGCTCGGGAACATGAACATTAAGGCTCTGGAAGGTTCGTACTACCTAGTTTGGTAGAAACCAAGGTCTCAGAGGTTAGAATTATGTCTTGGAACTATTTAATGGATTAGAACGTGATGGTTGATTATTATCCATGCGTTGTGACTAGGATTTCTTTAAGGCTCGGGTTAGGGGACTGTGCTCCTGATCGCGGTACGCGGATAGCTCGGGACATAGGTAAGAAAAATGTTGTACCCATAGAGCAAGGCGAGGCCCTATAGTTTGTGTGCAGGGCGTAGCCCTATTGATTGTGTTTATACATGTTTAAATACTCGTTAATTATGCTATGTGTGCATATATGTGAATGAATGGCAAGAGCTGGGAACAGCGAAGACCGTGAACGGCAAGTGGCCGGGAGCAGCGTTTAGCATGCAGAGTGCGAGTTGCTAGGGCAAGACCCTAAAGGATACCTGGGATATCCTTACGGTGTGAACAGCGAACCCAGGGTCTGGGAAAGCGCCTTGGACAGCATGGTCGCACGTGTATAGCTTGAGGATGGCTTGTTTATATGTTAAATGTTGATATGCATATGTTTTATGTTTATGTGGGTTTTCTTACTAGGCTTCGTCTCACGGGTGCTCTATGGTGCAGGTAAGGGCAAGGGGAAAGTCGACCAACCATGAGTACGGAGAGCGTGAAGCGGCGTGTACATGTTTGGCCTGCCTGGCTATCACGGCCAGGGGTATTTTGGGAGATGGTTGCACTAAACCTAGATTTTGTCGTTTAGCAGACTTTAGTTATATTTTTGAGTTGTAAATATTTCTAAACAGTATTTTGGGATCCCAAATATTAAATGCTTTATGTTTTTTTTCTAATGAATGGAATTAATTTCAGAATATAAGACTCTGATTATGGTTTAACCACACTTTTGCCTTAAAACCTCGATTAGCGAGTTAATTGCACGTTTTAAACTCACTTAGTAACGGATCTAAGGAAGTAGGGCGTTACAACTTGGTATCAGAGTGAGTCAAGGTTTATGCTTTCTGGAGATAGACCGAACATGTACGCTCGTTGTTTGTGACAAGCTCGACTCAGGATTTGTTGGTAATGATGGACTTATATGCTTGAATATGTGCTTAAATGTCCTGTTTGCCTGCTTATTTCATAAAGAGCATGATGAATAAGTTAACATATGCATGATGTCAGGGCATGGCCCGTTGTGTGTTATATGTTATCTGTATGTTATATGGATTGTTGTTTATGTTTGGCTGATGTGATTAGGAGGTGGTTTTGGATGTTGTTATCATGCCTGATGAGCGGCGTCATTGATTGCTGGCATATTTATTGAGATGCCTCGACAATCATCTAGACTCCACGACAGTAGGGCCGAGGATGACAACCAGAGTCAGGACCCTCCACCTGCCCCACAGAATTGGCAACAGATGTTTGCCGAAATGGAAGTAAGACTGCAACGAACAGAGGAAGAACTTATACAGTTGAGGCAGCAGCCCCCTCCACAGGTCACTGGGTTGTCGGTTCAACAGGTTGTGGCGCCAGTGCTGGTTCAACTTATTGTGGAGAACAAGTGGGAACCTTTATATGAGAGGTTTAGGAAGCAGCATCCTCCCACCTTTGAGGGTGGATCAGACCCACTCCGGGCAGAGCAGTGGATGAATATGATTTCCTCTATTTTTGATTTTATAAAGGTTGAGGGGAAAGAGATGGTAGCTTGTGCTAGCTACATGTTCAGAGAGGATGCCCGCATCTGGTGGGATGTAGTGATTCAGAGAAGGAATGTGGCAATTATGACTTGGGAAGAGTTCATAAACATATTCAACAAGAAGTATTACAATGTTGCAGTTAGAGCTGCGAAGGTTGATGAGTTCATCAACCTGACTCAGAACTGGTTGTCAGTTACTGAGTATGCTTTGAGATTTGACCGATTGGCAAAGTTTGCGCCAGATTTAGTGCCGACGGATGTGACAAGAAGGGAAACATTTGTACGGGGATTGAATGTTATGATCGCCCATGATGTGAATATCACCTTGGATCCAGATACTACTACCTATGCTCAGGTTTTAGACAGGGCACTTACAGCTGAGGGGGCCGAGGACCAGATTTGGAGAGAGAGCACTATTAGGCTCGATGCCATGAGGACGGTGCCTCCTTTTATTGGATCCAGTCGGGGTAGTGGCTCCAGTGAGCAGAAGAGGAAGGACCTAGATTCTTTTGTTCCTCCTAGCTCGGATAGGCGGGTGCGGGGTGCTTTTTGTGGTCGTCAGGGCAGAGGTGACAACTAGAGGAGCTTTCCAATGTGTCCACGGTGCAGACGATGACACCAGGGTGAGTGTAGTATTAGGGCCTGCTTTATCTGTGGGAGTGCCAATTATCTGAAGAAGGACTGCCCACAAGCCAGGAAAGAGGAGCCGAAGTAGGGTGACAGTCTCGCTCCTGCTAGAGTGTTTACTTTGACTCAGACTGACAGGTGTGTAGACCTAGCGTTGTGACAGATTGTGACAGGTCAGATTTCTAGTGCTGGTTCTTCTTATACTGCATTATTTGATTTGGGAGCTACTCATTCGTATGTGTCTGCTAGAGTGATAGATCAGCTGTGTAGACCTAGCGTTTTGTATGCTAGGGGTTTTCAGACTTTGTTGCCAACTGGGGAACTGGTAGTCTCTACGAGATGGATTAGAGCTTTACCAATAGAGGTAGATGGTAAGGAGTTGTGTGTTGATCTGATTGAGCTTGCGATGGATGACTTCGATGTGATCCTAGGGATAGATTGGTTATTGAAGTATGGGGCGACGATTCACTGCAAACGCAGGATGGTGACTTTAGAACCAGAAGGGGAGGTACCCTTTGTATTTGTGGGAACAGTTGGTGGACCGCGAATACCTATGATTTCAGCACTGAAGGCTAGGGACCTGATGTAGGGAGGTTGCATAGGATTGCTAGCGAATGTTATGGATACCTCTAGGATTGTGTCTGCTGAACCGGGGGAGACCAGATTGGTATGTGAGTTTCCAGATTTATTTCCAGCAGACCTACTGGGGTTGCCGCAGCAGCAGGAGATCGATTTTGTTATAGAATTGGTGCTGGGGGCAGAGCCAGTATCTAGGACACACTACAGAATGGCTCCAGCAGAGTTGAAGGAGTTGAAGATTCAGTTGCATGAGTTACTAGATTTGGGGTTCATCAAACCAAGTTTCTCGCCATGGGGTGCACCGGTGTTGTTTGTCAAGAAGAATGATGGATCTCTTAAGATGTGTATTGACTACAGGGAGCTGAATAAGTTGACCATTAAGAACAAGTATCCACTGCCTAGGATCGATGATTTATTTGACCAGCTACAGGAAAGAACAGTGTTTTCCAGGATTGATCTCCGATTAGGTTACCACCAGTTAAGGATTAAAGAGGAGGACATACCAAAGACCGCTTTCCGAACGAGGTATGGACACTATGAATTCCTGGTTATGTCCTTTGGATTAACCAATGCCCCAGCAGCTTTTATTGATATGATGAATAGGGTTTTCAAGGACTATCTGGATAAGTTTGTGATTGTGTTCATCGACGATATTTTGGTGTATTTTCAGTCAGAGACAAATCATGAGTAGCATCTGCGATTGGTGTTGCAGCGCTTGAGGAAGCATAGGTTATATGCTAAGTTCAGCAAGTGCGTGTTCTGGTTACCGCAAGTTACATTTCTGGGCCATATCGTCAATAAGGAGGGGATTCTAGTTGACCCAAGTAAGATAGAGGCAGTGAATGTTTAATGCCCAAATCGTGACATCCACTAGCGGTGGTTGTAGTATAATCGGGCAGTCGATCCACAAGGAGGTAACCTAAACTCCAAAGATTAGTAGAAAATAACACAAAAATGTGTAACAATAAATAAATAAAAAGATGGAAATGAAAAGATGTTTGAGATTTTGGTATTGTCTTTTTGATAAAGTGATAAAATGAGATAAGTGAAATAAAGGTAAGATGCAATCAAGAGTTTGAGAAAATGAAAGGTTTCAAGAATCACCCATATGCTTGTTTAGTTACTTGGGTACTTAATTTACAAAAATACACAAGTAAATAGTTCACATCCCAACATTTACTTGGAAAATCTAACATTAAAGTCTATATTCTTTTATAACAAAAATTCATTTTAGTTATAAAGTTCTTTACTTTAAAAGCACAATGTTAATCTTATGAAAAATCTAAAAATGACAAAATACCCAAAGGCAATAATGCAATAGAAGATTAGACATAAAATTAGGTATCAATATTACTTTTACTAATTAGAAGTACATAGAAAGATCATGACTAATCCTATATACTATTAGCATAAGTAAATAAAGATAACAAAATAAAGATGGAGATGAAAGAACATAAATAACTCAAAAATTTTACATTAAGAACATAGTAAATCAAAGTAGCAAAATAACATCACTAGCATATGGAATCATCCCTAACCTTCCTAGGAAGATTAGGCCATTATGCTCATGATTCTCACAAAACTCTAAGAAGAAAATATGAGAAGAAAGTGAGAAGAAATTTTTCTATAGTTTCTTTACTCTAAAAATTACATACCAATTGTGAAGAAGGAGTCCCTATTTATAGAGGGAGAAAAGGACTAAAAAGAAATTAAACAACAAAATGGGGTTTACAAAAAAAATCTGAAATATTAATAATAAAATATGATTTTGAAAAATCAAATCTTATTATTAATATTAACCTAGCTATTTTGGTGTATGGTCATTTTTCCCTTTTCTAAAATACCACAAAAACATGAGCTTTAAAGCTCAAAATAGCAATTTTGCAAAGCCCAATACCCACAAAACATGGCTGGTGACACAAGAGGGTTTTGATCCATTCCCAACCAATGGGGAGGTGCCACATGGTGCTGGCTGGGAGAGGAAAAGGGTCGGATGGTTGCTGGAACTGAAGGGCGTGTGATGCTGCTAGGAAATTGGGCTCTTTGGACTGAATTGATGCTGGTGCTGTGGATGAGAGTTGGGAATCGAGGAGTTGGGCCTTCGTTGCTTTGGGCCTCGACGCTGAAGGGAGCTTCGGCTAAAGGAGGCAAGAAGTTTCTGGGCTAAGGATGACAGGTGGCGCACGCTGGTTGGTTGGCTGGAGTATTGCTGGGATGTGTGGCGCAAGGAGAAGGCGACACCTGGCTGTGAAGAGGCTGGGAGCTTGGGCCAACGGGCCTAGGCTTCTCCTTCAATTGGGTCGGCTGCTACAAAACAATAATTACTCCTTAAAAATGCCATTTTGAATTCACTTCTTTTCTCTTTTCCCTTTTTCTTTTCTTTTGCTTTTATTAATGTTAAAATGCAACATACTTTTTACAAATTAAATTAAAATTAATATTTTCCATTAAAGAAATATATCAAAATATATTTAAGAAAATATTAATCAAAACTTAATTTAATTTAAACTTTAAGCTTAGTAAAATGTCATTTTTAAGTATTAATCAGTGAGAGATTGGCCTAGACTAAGCAATGTTCCTAAAGTGAGGAGTTTTCTGGGATTGGCAGGGTATTATCGGCAGTTTGTTGAGGGGTTCTCCAGGATAGCTACGTCATTGAAAGAATTGACAAAGAAGAAGACAAGGTATGTTTGGACAGACCGATGTGAGAACAGTTTCAAGGAGTTAAAGCGGCAATTGATCACCGCTCCAGTATTGAGTTTGCCGACAGATAATGAGAATTTTGTGTTTATTGCGATGCTTACAGACAGGGTCTAGGGTGTGTGCTGATGCAAGCTGATAAGGTGATAGCCTATGCATCGAGACAGTTAAAGGAGTATGAGCAGAGATATCCCACGCATGATTTGGAGTTAGCAGCGGTGGTATTCGTACTTAAGATTTGGAGACATTACCTGTGTGGAGAGAAGTGTGAGATATACACTGACCATAAGAGTTTGAAGTACTTTTTCACTCAGAAGGATCTGAATATGCGCCAGAGACGGTGGCTGGAGTTGGTTAAGGATTATGATTGTAATATCCTATACCATCATGGGAAGGCTAATGTAATGGCTGATGCATTGAGTTGAAAAGGCCCAAGACAATTGTTCAGTTCAAGACAGATATCCGATAAGCTAGCTGAGGAGATGACTAGAGCAGGTATAGAGTTGGTGGTTGGCTGGTTAGCCAGCACCACTCTTCAGTCTACACTCCTTGAGAGGATCAAGGAGGCGCAAGGGAAGGATTCCCAGTTGAGAGGTCACAAAGAAAACGTCTTAGTCGGAGCGGCTAAGGACTTTTCTTTCTTGGAGATGGGGTTACTAAAGTACAAAGATCGGATCTGTGTTCCGATGGATTCTGATATCTGGCAGGAGATCTTAGATGAATCGCATACCACTCCCTATTCCTTACATCCAGGTACGACGAAGATGTACCAAGATTTGAGAGCTTTGTATTGGTTGCCGAGCATGAAGAGGGATGTGGTGGATTATGTGGCCAATTGCTTAACTTGTCAGCAGGTCAAGGCTGAACATTAGAGGCTAGCAGGGTTGCTACAGCCTCGAGGGATTCCAGAGTGGAAGTGGGAAGATATCACCATGGACTTCGTGGTTGGTTTGCCAAAGACCGTGGGATAGCATGACTCGGTGTGGGTGATTGTGGATAAGTATACCAAGTCTGCCCACTTTTTACTGGTCAGGATGACTTATACTGTGGAGTAGTATGCTGATCTATATGTGAAGGAAATTTTTCAACTTCATGGGGCTCCGAGGTCGATAGTATCTGATAGGGGCCCCACCTTCACCTCCATGTTTTGGGAGAGTCTGCAGAAGACTATGCGCACACAGTTACAATTTAGTACCACTTTTCATCCTCAGACAGATGGACAGTCTGAGAGGACGATTCAGATACTATAGGACATGCTACGAGTTTGTGTGCTAGATTTTGGGGGATCTTGGAGTAAGTATCTCCCTCTGATTGAGTTCACGTATAATAACAGTTAACAGGCGACTATCAGAGTGGCTCCGTATGAGATGCTATATGGGAGGAAGTGCAGATCACCTATCCATTGGGATGAGATGGGTGAGAGGAGGTACTTAGGTCCTGAAATGGTTCAGAGGACAAATGAGGCGATTGACAAGATTAGAGCTAGAATGCTCGCCTCCCAGAGTCGCCAGAAGAGTTACTCGGACCTGAAACGCAAGGGCATGGAATTTCAGGTCGGTAACCATGTGTTCCTTAGAGTTTCACCTTTGAGAGGAGTGAAACAGTTTGGTGGTCGGGACAAGCAGAGCCCTAGGTTTATTGGCCCCTTCGAGATTCTGGAACGGGTTAGAGAGGTAGCTTACAGGTTGGCGATGCCTCCATCCTTATCAGGGGTTCATGATGTTTTTCACGTGTCTATGCTCAGGAAGTATGTATCAGATTCGACGCATGTTTTGAGTTATGAGAATTTGGAGCTGGACCAAGATTAGTCTTATGAGGAGAAGCCGGTTCGGATTCTTGACCGGAAGGATAAAGTCTTGCGGAGCAAGACCATCTCCTTAGTGAAAGTGTTGTGGAGGAACAACAAGGTTGAGGAGGCGACATGGGAACTTGAATTAGAGATGCAGGAGCGGTATCCTGAGTTGTTCAGGTAAATTCGAGGACGAAGTTTCTGTAAGGAGGGGATAGTTGTAGCGTACCAAATTTGCTAATAAGGCTTAGGGCCTTGATTAGCGTACCTGGAGGGCAATAAGTGATTTATTAGTATTATTATATGTGAATTTGATGGGTATGTGATTAGAAATGCATGTTTAGATGAATTAAATATGCATGTGGGCCCCGTTTGGTTATTAGGGGCATGTTTGTAATTTTAGCCTCTTGAGGGCATAAATGCAATAAATGTGATATTTGTGATGTACGATCCAAGACAATCCTAGGGAGCGATTTAGCTAGAAAGTCACAACGGGGTCAAATACCCGGCTCGGGAGGAGCTTAGGGGTATGTCGGGGATATTATAATGTGTTCAAGAATTATTTAATATCAGGTAGTAATTAAGTAATGGTTGGGATATGTCGGGATTAATAAGGATTTTTTAGGCTACTCGGGGACTTAGCGGGGTACGGCAAATGACTAAATTGCCCTTGGGTTACCTAAGGGATTAGAATAAGTTTTAGGGGCAATTATGTCTTTTGGTAAGGGATATTCTTGGGTTTACTTGACTGATTAAAGGCTCTAGAAGGGGTTAGGAGGAAAGGAAAATAAACAGAAGGAAACCAGTCTGAAGGAAGCTCTCTCTCTCTCTCTAAAGTCGGTTCTCTCTCTCACTAAGCTAGGGAAGATTTTTCTTGCTGAAAATCAGGGGAGGAGCTTAAGGATTGACGGAAGTGGGGTCTAGAAGTAGTTAGCATTAGCTGAGGATCGAAACCATTCTAGAGGTAAGGATCTAAGCTCAAATTTTGTTTAATTTTCTTCTGTTTTTGTTGAAGTTTGAGGGGTTAAAGCTTAGATAATTGAACTTCAGTTATAGTAGGATTTTGGTTGGTTTTTCTAGGTTTATGTGCTGCTTAAAGTGTATTAGGATGATTATGGGACTTAATTCTGTTGTTGGGGTGTGTTTGGGATGATTTCCATGGGAGTTAGCTTGTTAAAATTGCATGGAATTTCTGGGTTTCGGGGTTGAGTCACAGCCCTATTCATCTTCACCGCGGCTCGCTTGAGTTTATAGGCTAGTGGGGCTTCAGGAAATTTCCCAGGCGCCGCGACGCAAGGCTTGGTCGTCGCGGCCCTAGGCTGGCAGATGTGAGGCAACTTTGCCTCTGTCTTGGGGCGTGCCATGACGCTTAAGGGAGGCTGAGCCGCGGCCCAAATGTGGATTTTTGGGAAAATGAAGGTTTCTAGCTCGGGAACATGAACGTTAAGGCTCGGGAAGGTTCCTACTACCTAATTCGGTAGAAACCAAGGTCTCGGAGGTTAGAATTATGTCTTGGAACTATTTAATGGATTAGAATGTGATGTTTGATTATTATTCATGCGTTGTGACTAGGATTTCTTCAAGGCTCGGGTTAGGAGACTGTGCTCGTGATCGCGGTGCACGGATAGCTCGGGACACAGGTAAGAAAACTGTTGTACCCATAGAGCAGGGCGAGGCCCTATAGTTTGTGTTGTAGGGCATATCCCCATTGATTGTGTTTATACGTGTTTAAATACTCGTTAATTATGCTATGTGTGCATATATGTGAATGAACAGCAAGAGCCGGGACCAAAGAAGGCCGAGAACGGCGAAGGCCGAGAATGGAAAGAGCTGGGAACGGCAAGGGGCCGGGAGCATGCAGAGTGCGAGTTGCTAGGGCGAGACCCTAAAGGATACCTGGGATATCCTTACGGTGTGAACCGCGAACGCAGGGTCTGATAAAGCACCTGGGACGACATGGCCGCATGTGTATAGCTTGAGGATGGCTTGTTTATATGTTAAGTGTTGATATGCATATGTTTTTTGCTTGTGTGGGTTTTCTTACTGGGCTTTAGCTCAAGGGTGCTCTATGGTGCAGGTAAGGGCATGGGGGAAAGTCAACCAACCATGAGTACGGAGACTGTGAAGCGGCGCGTACATGTTTGGTCTGCCTGGCTGCCACGGCCAGGGGTATTTTGGGAGATGGTTGCACTAAACCTAGATTTTATCGTTTAGCCGACTTTAGTTATATTTTTTAGTTGTAAATATTTCTAAACAGTATTTTGGGACCCCAAAAGTTAAATGCTTTATGTTCTTTTTTAATGAATGGAATTATTTTCAAAATAGAAGACTATGATTATGGTTTAACCACACTTTTGCCTTAAAACCTCGATTAGCGAGGTAATTGCACATTTTCAAATCACTTAGTAACCGCTCCAAGGCAGTAGGGCCTTACATTCAACGTCTCCCCCTGGGTCATCGTATGGTGTAAAAAAGTACGATACAGTGATTCCCAGGGGGAGACATTGAATGTCTACAATGTCTCCTTATGCAAGTCATCATTGGTTTTTGTATTTAAAAAAAATAATTGAATAATTATTTTTAATATATTAAATAATATAATTGAAATGATTTATTATATATTTAATTAAAATATGTATAAACGAAATGAATTTATTAAGAAAAATGATATATTCATTAATTAATATATTTAATTATATAAAATGTATCAAATAATTAGCCCAGCCTCATCCCCCACGTGCCCTTTTCGTTGTCGAAACCTCCAAGAACAACAAAGACCCTGCTGCCGCTTGCAAGAAATACAAAGAAAGCCATCACCCATGCCCCGACAATCATCTTTGTCGCCATCACGCACTCATCCCCTTCGCCAACCTGCAAGAAAACTAAGAGGTAGTGAGAGATGGAGATACACAAAGAGAGAAAATGGAATATGTTAAGATGAAGAGAATGAGAGAGGAATGTGTTTGAGAGGCGGCTAGGGTTTAGGATTTAGAGGGAGGAGAGTAAAAGATAAAGTTGGAGAGAGAGAGGGGTATATGAATTGTACGTTTAATTAATAATAATAATGGGGAACATAAAAATGTGGGAGAGATTGTAGGAATCAGAAAGTTGGAGAGAGAAAGGTATATGAGATGTAGTTTTATAAATAATAATAATAATTGGAAAGATAAAAACGTGGGAGAGAGATTGTAGGAGATATGAGTTGTAGTGATATATAGAAAGAAATGTGGAGAGAGAGCTTTTACTTTTTATTTATATATATATATATACATTTAACGTCTCCCCGGGAGATGTCATATACATGTAACATCTTCTCCCGAGAGACGTGTCATACGCCTACTTTTAATGTCTCCCCATAGTTTTAATGACATACAATTGTACTCATAAACAAAAACTTTCAATGACTCACCTCATAAGACTTTAAAAATGTCTTCTAGTTTTTTAATGTCTTACACCTAAGGTGTAAGATATCACAGGGAGCCATCAAAAGTAGAAAGTGTTGTAGTGAAATAAAGACCAAATGGAAAAGCAATTGACTTTAACAAACAAAAGTTCACTAAATTCAATCCCCGGCAACGACGCCAAAAACTTATTGTGATATAATTTGATCAATAATGTGCAAGTGTACACATTCACAAAACAAATAATAAAGTGATAAATATTTGAGATCTTCTCCACAGGGATTGCAAATTAAAACTAAGTGCACAAATCAATTACCAAACAATTACAAAAGTAACTAAATTAATTTTATTTGATTTTTGTAAACTAACACTACTTAAGATCAATTAAAAATGCTGAAAAAAAACTGCAATGCAAATCTAAAAGTGAGGTAATATCAATTGGTTTAAATAGACTTGAATTATTAAATTCCTCTATGTCAAATGAGGTGTACGTTTCTCTGCAACAAAATCTCAATAAAATTCTCAAAGTTAACAAAAATTCAAATTAAGTTCATAGAACTTTCTCAAATCCTATGGTATTAATTCTTTCACCTAATTAAACAAATTTCTATGTCAATCAATTCGAAGAATTCAAATTTAAGCTTTTATTCACAATTGTTACACTAGACAAATAACACATCCCTATAAAATTCACAAAAGATAACCTAACAAGATTATCTACTTGTGTCATTCAAGTTCATCCATTATATTCAAACTTCCCAGCACAAATATAACTAGTCATTATGCTATTGATGGCCAAACAACAACAAGAATTCATCATTAAGCACACTTGAATGAACAATGGATATTTTTTCTAAAAATAAAGTGCCAAAAATTTAAAACTAAGACATAGAGTTCATCAATAACTCAAGCCTTTAGTTCGTGGCTAAATTCTAGAGCACAAATCCAAAATCAAAACAACACATGGGTATTTAAATAGAAAAAGCTAAAGAAATTACAAACTTAAATGACATTAAAGAGGAGAAAACAAGCCAAAGATGATCAATCAATAATCTTGTCTTCCTCCTTTTCCTTTTCTTCCATGGATTCTCCTCTTCAAGCTTGAAATTTCTTCTTTTTCATTATTTCTCTTCTTAATCTTTTCCAATGGCAACTCTACGATTCTATTTTCTAAAATGGTTATTGTAACGCCATACTACTCTAATGCCGTTACCATGTAATTTTAAAATGTGCCATTAACTCGCTAATTGAGGATTTAGACTGAAAAGTGTGATTAAATCGGAATAAATACTCATTTAATGAAAATTAAGTATAAAAGGTTTGACATCCATTAAAAGTATAAAAGTGATACACTGGGATACCAAAATACTGTTGCAAAATATATTTACAATTCAAAAGTTACTTTATAGTCGACCTAAGCGACAAAGTCAAGTTTTTAAAATATGTCCCTCAAACAACCCCGGCTATGGCAGCTAGGTAAGTGAAACATGTATGCGTCGCTCCATGCCCTCGAACTCATGCTTGGTCGGCCTTTCCTTTGCCCTTACCTACACCATAGAGAACCCACGAGCCAAGGCCAAGCAAGAAAACTCCGCACAAAGCATATGACAATTCAATCCAGTAAATACACATTCTTAAACAGATAACAGACTATTCACATAACGGCCTATGTCAACCCAGGTGGTTTACCATGCACTGGGTTTGCAATCTTCACTGAACGAGTTAGCACAACACCCTAGATGTCCATGCCATGGCATCTTGCATTCAACATGCTTGTAGTTGTTCCCGGCCTTCGCCGATTAATCATAATCATCCAAACATAGCATAACAACTACAAATATTCACATATAACAATAAACACAAACAATCGGGCCATGCCCTGCTCTACGGGCACAAAGAGTTTTCTTACCTGTGTCCCGTGCTGACTGACTAGTGTGATCCTGAGCACGATCCCCTAAACCTGAGCCTTGGCGGTTAAACCTAGTCACAACGCAATAATAATAATAATAATCCATGAAGCCCTAAACCAAGTAAGAATTTCAAAATAATATTCTAGCCTCCGGGACCTCAACTTCCACTAAACCAGGTACCAGAACCCTTCCCGAGCCCTTAAATTTGGGTTCCGGAGCTTAAAACCCTATATTGGTCATTTCCCCTTATTTGAGTCACAGCCTGCCCTCTAGGGTCGCGGCGCACTACAAGTCAGAGAGCCTTTGGGCTCTCTTCTATGGGACATGGGCTGCAATGCGCCCTGCCTGCGCCGCAGCGCCTGGGCAACATCAGAGGCTCCTAAGCCTCCTCGCGCACATGGGTCGCACGCCTGAATAACAAGGCCACGACTCGAGGCCAAAACTCAAAAATTTCCATGTATTTCTACGAGCCAGACCCTCTAACATCCACCCAAATCAAAGCTTAGACCCATAATTTAGTCTACAATTCATATCAAAGAACATAACTGGTATCAACACCCCAAAAACTAACCCTTAGCCTTACAAAAATCCAAAATGAGAGTTAAAGTTTGAACCAAAACAAAGCTTCAAATCACAACAGAAAAATTAACAGCTCAGCACCAAAATCCTTACTTCCCCTAGAAAATTCAACCCTAAGCCAAACCCAATCACTCCAAGCCTCAAGCTTCCTCAATTCTCAGCCAATTTCTCCAAATATTTCACAAAAGTTCCAAGCCTAGTGAGAGAGAGTGAGCATCGAGAGAGAGAGAGAGAGAAAGAGAAATGCTAAGAGATAGAGAAAAAGGCTGAGAGAGAGTCTAAATGTTTCATTTTCTTTCCTTCTAATTTTCTCTAGAGTCTTGAAGTGTAGTGTCCCAAAATATTTACTTAACTAGCTCCATAGTAGTAGTAGTTGTAGTTGTTAGTATTAGTTGTAGTATGTTAGATTCTGTGGTTTTGCTTCAAGCCAAGACTTAGTTGGAAACTCATAGAAACACATATGGATTTTATAAGTTTAACATATAGTTTAGAAATATTAATTATAACATAAGGTTTGATTAATATTGCTGGTTTTAGAAATATTATTCATTATAACCTAAGGATTAGATAGAATTTAAGAGCATGACACTCGTCGCAATCATGTTTATTGGAGGATTTAAGGATTTTAAGTAAATAATTTAGTAAAAGAAGAATCTGGAAGCTCTAGAACCTTCTAGCACCTACTAGAATCACGTTTAGACTCAGTCAAGTTGTTTAATCAATTTCAAATATGTTAAATAAGTGCAAATACGTGTTTGATATATCAACATATGTCGATATATCGTAGCTATAGGAGTCGATATATCACCTACGGAAGATACGGAAAACACGTCGACTTAGCACGAACGATCGAACGAAGGCTCGGGAACATAGTGGAGGCGATATATCGCCTATAGGGGGCGATATATAAGCCCCACCCTTGCATTTTTGAACTCCGTGGAATCCAAGCTTAAAACATCCCTTAACCTCTTAAGCCTGCCTTTGAACGATTTTCACTGAGTTCTGGGCATCTGTTGAATGAAAATTCAAATATTTTTCATTTTATATTCATTTATTTATTCAAATTATAAGGGCTTAGTTTCACTCCTTGAACTCAGCCATTTTCTTCATTCTTCATTCTTCAAGCAGTCTTCAGAGCCTCCAAGTTGCTAAGGTTATCATAGAGAGAAATAGTTGGGCATTAGAATTGGTATCAGAACAACGGTTCATATGCATGAAGTTCTCCTTGATACACACGCACAAGCTCTTAATCTAACCGATAGCCATGAGATATTATTTTCTCATACTTAGGTTCACCTCTAAGTTGGAATTTCAATTCTCAAATGAGCACAAACATAGAATCTTTATGAATCTTCCCCAAGGAAATTTTGAGGCTCAAGATAATGATGATTATGAGGAGATAGATGATGATATGTTAGATGAAGGGTCAGATGTAGAAGATCCTGATTTTTAGATTCACCCTAGTTATGTTAGTTTATTTATTTATTTTGCATTTATGATTGTACTTAGTGAAAACCTTTTTCCAAATTAATATTATTGTTATTTTTGAATGACATGTATGAGTTTGATTTTATTTACAATCATAATAAATAATAAATTTAATGAATAATGACCAAGTTCGGTGAGGGTGGATACAAATCAATGGACTGGGTTCTATATTGAGAGTTAGGGGGCCATAGTAGTGGGAACGAATTTACTGATCCCAGCCCTCCCTCAATATGGTTAACTTTGGAACAGTGACAAGTTTCGAGCCTGAGAATTAAGTCATATAAGATTATAAACAGACCTAGAAAATAATAAAGATGGCTGATTTTCTATGTATAAATACACACCCTAATTATAAAGAAGGCTTACCTTATTTTTTTTCATAAGAAATCATAACTAATAGGTCTGAGTTATGTTTTCTTAGACTAAGTTTTGCCTTAGAGCCTATTAGGGTAAGTTCTAACACGCTTTTTCTCGACTATTAGAACTTTGCTAAAGATATCGCTTAGAAGGTCTGCAAGCACAAACGCCAATGCCTTAGCGTCGCTCATGAGACTAGTGAAGCCCCTCCAGTTCCTAGAAGGGGAGCGTGTGCTGCCAATACTGCTACTTACAGAAGTGCACCACCGCCTCCAGTTGACAACACTGCTGAAATTGTAAGGCTATGACAACAAGTGGAAGAACTGCTTCAGCAACAATGCCAATAGGCTCAGCCTCAGACTCAACCTCAACCTCAGCCGCAATCGCAGCCTCAGCAAATGGCTCAAGCACCCCAACAAGTAGGTCCTTATGGGGGATGGCCAATGACGAACTATGCGCCCTACCCAGCTCAGTACATGGAGCCAATCTACGAGCGGTTTCGTAAGCAACACGCTCCAAACTTTGAAGGGACAACGCACCCCTTCGAGGCAGAAGAATGGCTCAGGAATGTAGAGCCGATTCTAGTACACATGAATCTCGGCAACGCGGACCGCATATCCTGCATTTCTTCTTTTCTAAAGAAGGATGCTAGAATATGGTGGGACTTGGTTCAACAGACTCTTGATGTCGCCACCATGACATGGAATGGATTTGTGGAGCTCTTTGAAAAGAAGTATTACAACTCGGCAGTCATCACTACGAGGGTCTAAGAGTTCACCAGTCTGAAACAACGCAACTTAACGGTAGCAGAGTATGCTCGATAGTTTAACCAACTAGCCAAGTTTGCACCAGAGTTGGTTCCAACAGATTTTTTAGGGTCACCAAGTTTGTTAGAGGACTCAGACCAAAGATTGAGATAGGAGTCAAGCTAACAAATCCTGGAATCACTTCTATTGTCGATGCTCTAGAAACAGCTATAGAAGTAGAAAGGCTTCAAGCAAATGTCAGTATATAGGAGGCAGCAAGCCTGAACCTAAACAGCAGAATCAACCTCAGAATGGTCAGGACCACATCAACAGCCATCAGGATAGCAACAATAATGGCCAAAAGAGAAGGCATCCGGACAATAAGTAGTCTGACAATGATAAAAGAGCACGGACAAACAATGGGGGAAATAGGTCGGGTTATGTAGAATACCCGCAGTGCTCTAAATGCTAAAAGAAACATCCTGGTGAGTGCCGTAAAAAAACCAAGGGCTGTTATAATTGTGGCCAAGAAGGTCATCGGAAGAAAGAATGTCCACAGCTCAAGCAAGAAGAGAAAAAGGGACAACAAGATGGTTCCTGCCAGAGTATTTGCCTTGACCCAGGGAGAAGCTAAAGCTAGTAACAAAGTGGTCACAGGTCAGATTCCTATCCTCAATAATATATGTTTAGTATTATTTGATTCGGGAGCAACAAACTCATATATCTCGTTAGGAATGATAGAGAAATTAGACAAACCTTGTGAAAGATTTAGAACTAGGTTTGTGACAGAATTTCCTTCGGGCGAAGTAGTCCTATCATCACGGATAGTATGAGACGCACCGATCAAAATTGAGGATGTAGAACTAGAAGAAGACCTGATAGAGTTAGAGATCAAAGAATTCAACGTGATACTGGGCATGGATTGGCTAGCAAGGCATGGCGCAACTATTGACTGTAGATGCAAGAAAGTGATGTTCGAAACTCCTGACAGTCAGAGACTATGTTTTATGGGAAAGGTTTCAGGACTACGAACACCACTTATTTCATCTCTCAAAGGTCAGAGGATGATAGAGAAAGGATGTCACGCATTCTTAGTCAGCGTCATAGATGTGGTAAAGGAAACACATCTAAAGGTTGGAGACGTCCGCATCATAAAAGAATTCCCAGAAGTATTTCCTGACGACTTACCAGGGCTGCCGCCAACTCGGGAAATTGACTTCACAATCGAGCTAGTACCAGTAACCGAGCCTATCTCAAAGGCACCATACCGAATGGCACCTACCGAACTCAAGGAGTTAAAGATGCAGCTACAAGAACTCCTGGATTTGGGTTTCATTAGACCAAGCCATTCGCCATAGGGAGCACCGGTTCTATTTGTGAAGAAGAAGGACGGAAGCATGCGGATGTGTATAGATTACCGCGAGCTGAATAAGGTGACAATTAAGAATAAGTACCCACTACCTCGCATTGATGATTTGTTTGATCAACTCCGAGGAGCGACCGTGTTTTCTAAGATCGATTTACGGTCAGGGTATCACCAGCTCAAGGTACGGGAAGAGGATATTCCTAAGACATTTTTTAGAACTCGATGTGGACACTACGAGTTTCTATTTATGTCATTTGGTCTTACCAACACTCCAGCCGCATTTATGGACTTAGTGAATCGGGTCTTCAAGGATTACTTGGACAAATTCGTCGTAGTGTTCATCGACGATATTTTGGTGTACTCTAAGGACGAAGTCGAGCATGAGGAACATCTAAGAATGACCATGTTGCGACTAAAGGAGCATCAACTTTACGCCAAGTTCAAGAATTGTGAATTTTGTCTTTCACAAGTAGCATTCCTCGGCCACATAGTATCCAAGGATGGAGTTGTTGTAGACCCAACTAAGGTAGAGGCTGTAAAAGATTGGCCAAGACCTAAGAATGCGTCAGAGGTTTGTAGAAGGCTTTTCTAAGATAGTCACTCCGCTTACCAACCTGACCCAGAAACAGCATAGGTTCAAGTACATTGATAAGAGTGAGGAGAGCTTCCAGTTGTTTAAGGATAAGTTATGCTGAGCATCAGTACTTTGTGTACCGACACCCAACGACAAGTTTGTAGTCTACTGTGATGCATCGAAGCAAGGTTTGGGTTGTGTGCTGAGAATGACAAAGTAATAGCCTACACCTCAAGGCAGCTGAAGGAATACAAGCAACACTATCCAACGCACGATATGCAGTTGGCAACGGTGGTCTTCGCATTGAAAATCTAGCGACACTATCTTAATGGAGAACGGTGTGAGATTTATACGGACCACAAAAGCTTAAAATATTTCTTCATGTGGAAGGAGCTCAACATGAGGCAGCGCAAGTGGTTATAATTAGTAAAGGATAATGACTGCAAAATTCTATACCACCCGGGAAAGTCAAATGTAGTTGTTGATGTGCTAAGTAGGAAGAGTTATGGGAATCTAGCAGCGTTATCCGGAATAGAAAAGCCGCTTCAGCAAGAGTTGATCAATGCCGGAATAGAAGTAGTCATTGGTAAACTGGCTAACTTGTCCATCCAATCAAGTCTGTTAAAAGATATACGGATCGGACAAGGGCATGATGACACATTAGTATCTTACATAGCTGCAATCAAAGAAGATAAGGCCACAGATTTCTCTATATCAGGACAGGGGTTCTTGAGATATAAGGACCGGGTATGCGTGCCAAATGATCATGGAATTAAGATGAAGAGTTTAGAAGAAGCGCACAATACCCCATACTCAGTTCAACCAGGGTCGACCAAGATGACTCACGACCTTAAGGCATTGTATTGGTGGCCAGGAATGAAGAAAGATGTAGCGAAGTATGTGTCTAAATGCTTAGTATGCCAGCAAGTGAAAGCAGAACATCAGCAGCCTATAGACTTATTGCAACCGCTTAGTATCCCAGAATGGAAGTGGGAAGACATAGCCATGGACTTCATGATAGGACTACCACGAACAAATAAGAAGCACGACTCGGCTTGGGTAGTAGTAGGTAGACTAACCAAGTCAGCTCATGTCCTGCCTATCAAGACTACATCCACAGCAGATCAGTACGTAGACATTTATGTTCAGGGAAATAGTACGACTACATGGAATTCTTAAAACCATAGTATCAGATAGAGGATCGGTGTTTACATCGAGATTTTGGGGAAGCTTGCCGCAAGCCATGGGTACCAAGTTAAGTCTTAGCACGGCATTTCATCCTCAGACCGATGGTCAGTCTTAGTGTACCATAAATATTTTAGAAGATATGTTGTGCACTTGTGTACTTGACTTTGGAGGCACTACTACAAAAACGGGATTTCTCGACAGTTTTTAACTGTCGTATTTGCCTATGCCGGCGTAGGGGTAGCTAGGCCGACAGTTATAAGGTGTCGCCGTTGCTGGCTACACCAACAATTATTAGGTGTCGTCGTTGCTGGCACGCCGACAATTATTAGGTGTCGCTGTTGCTGGCAACGACAATAGTTATTAGATGTCGTCATTGCTTGCAAAAAAATATTTATTTTTATTTTAAATTAAAAATTATGATTTAAATGAAACATTTATATACAAATCTAAAATATTATTGATTAAAATAACAAAACTTATAAAATTATTTACAAATCTAATAAAACAAAATTTTTGACAAATATAACACTACTACTTGACTCTAAAATTATATAGCTTTATCTATAAACATAATCGTTCTCACCTTAAAAAATTTATAACTAGAGTTACAAAGTAAATAATTAACCAGTCAAAAAAGAATCATTTACTCTAATAAAATTTTCAAATAAAATAAAGCACTAAATTCATTACCATACAACATACATTTCTTCTTCTTGTCCTTGTACTCACCCTCGTTACCAATAGTCTTTTCAAAAAATATATATTGAAGTTTATAACATAGCAATTTATATATATATACTTGCAAATTACCACGGAATTTCATCACTTTCTTTTCTGCGCCATATATATATTTCTGCACATTACTGATACTTGCATTCATGAATGAAAGGATCAAAAATTTAAGAGATAAACCAACAATCAAACTCACTCTCATCCTCCATTCTTCCTTTAACTCTCTCTAGTGTCGTGGTCCTTTCTCACTCACATCCACATAATCAAACTCACCACTCTCATTCTCTGTGCACATATATAAACCATCAGAATATACTAATTATAAAAAAACATATAATACATAAAAATATCAATATTGACCCATTAAAGTTCTCAATCTATAAATCTTCATCCCAGAACATCTGAATGTAAAATGCGTTAGCAAACCACTTTTGATGAGCCAACATGCTATTAATGACTCAAATTTTTTTTTAAAAAAATCGATAAGCTATAGTGTCAAACCAAAGAGCTAAATAAAGCCAAAATAGTCCAATACAATTTACCATGTAATTCTCAACAAATTTTGGGTTCAACAAGCTTTACAAAGAAAAATTTATGCAACTAAATATTAATCTCTTCAACTAAAAAAAAAATCTCTGGAATTTAATCAATAGGTTTAAGTTTAACCTTACAAAAACGATCTCTGCAACTAAAAAAAAATAGATGCTGAAACCATTCTTGTTCCACTCCGAGAGATCTAGCCCCATCCTTGCGCCCATCGTCAACCCAGCTCCGCCTTCGCTGCGAGCCACTACATACCTCTGTTGTGAGCAACGTTAGGCCTTCGCAAGCCTCTTCGTGCTCCGCCTTTGCGAATGCTCACCCCGCGAGCTTGGCTGTGGTCTTCCATGGATTTGCGAGAAGAAGAAGGGATATGGAGAAAGAGAGAAGAAATGGAGTTCAAGAGAAAAATAAGGAATTTGGGGAGGGAGCGGCAAACAATAAAGAAAGCGGGTATTTGAGGATTTAAGGTTTTATTATTATTATTATTATTATTAATTTGATAAAAGGGTTTCATTATTAATTACAAACAACATATATTTTTTTTTGACAAAATAGATAACATATATTTATTTTCTAATTTTAGTTTAAAAAAACACTTATTATTTTAAATTTTTATCTCAATATGTATTATTAATTTAATATATAATAATTAATTGAAAGTACAATAAAATAAAAAACAATTATTAAGATATTAAAAAAATTTATTTAAATAACTCATTTTCAACTAAATTACTATAATATATAATGTTAATAATTATTAATAAATATTTATTAAATTATTTAGAAGATATAAAATTTAATTAATAATAAAATTTAAAATAATACATTTACAATTAATATTAATTTTATAAATATGTTAAAGAATAATAAATATAAATTTTGATATAAAAATGATTATAAATACAAAAATTAATAATATGAAAAATTTAGAACCAAAAAAAATACCGTTTAAATTTTTTTTAATAAATACATAATTTTTATAAATATATATTTATATTAGTTTATTTTTGAAATTATACTATTCATTAATTATAATTTTAGATTTTTTATTTGAATTTTGGCGACATTTTATGACTGTCTGCATTGGTCATGAATTAACTGTCGGCGTTGGGGTCAATAGCAACACATTTTAACAGTCGGCATTGGTCTCGAATTAACTGTCGGCGTTGGGGTCAATAGCGACACCTTTTAACTGTTGGCATCGGTCTCAAATTAAGTGTCGGGGTTGGGCCAATAGCGACACATTTTAACTGTCGGCATTGGTCTCGAATTAAATATCGGCGTTGAGTTCAATAGCGACACATTTTAACTGTCGGCATTGGTCTCAAATTAATTGTCGGCGTTGGGGTCAGTAGCGATAGTAAAAAAAAATTGTGACAGTTATTAGCTGTCGGCGTTGGTCTCTATGCCTACATTTTTTAACTATCGGCGTTGGGTGTCAAGAAAGCCCAATTTTGTAGTAGTCAGGATCATGGAGTAAGTATTTGCCACTAATAGAATTCTCCTAGAACAATAGCTACCAGTCAACGATCGGGATGGCACCCTATGAGTTACTTTATGGACGGAGGTTTCGATCGCCTCTACATTGGGACGAGGTAGGAGAAAGGCAACTTCTTTGACCCAAAGCTGTTAGAGAGGCTTAGGATGCAGTAGCACTGATTAGAAAGCGTATGCTCGCTACTCAAAGCAGTCAGAAAAAGTTATGCGGATGCCAAGCATCGTGATGTGGAATTCAAAGTCGAAGATCAAGTCTTCTTAAAGATATCTCCTATGAAAGGTGTGAAGCAGTTTGGGAAGAAGGGCAAGCTTAGTCCCCGGTTTATAGGTCCTTTTGAGATATTGGACAAGGTGGGAATAGTTGCATATAGATTAGCCCTACTGCCAGCTCTAGTAGATAGCCACAATGTGTTCCACATCTCGATGCTACGTAGATATGTGTCAGACCCATCTCATGTCCTCAAGTACGTTACGATAGCACTCCAGAAAGACTTGAGTTATGAGGAACGGCCGGTTAGCTTCCTAGATAGAGGGATGAAGGAATTACGGTCTAAGAGTATTCTGATAGTCAAGGTCCTATGCAGTAATAGTTCTGAAAGGGAGGCAACGTGGGAGTTGGAGGAAGACATGTTAGCATAGTATTCGGAATTGTTTGGTAAGTAAGTTTCGGGGACAAAATTCTTTTAAGTATGGGAGAATTGTAGTGTCCCAGAATATTGACTTAACTAGCTAGATAGTAGTAGTAGTTGTAGTAGTTAGTATTAGTTGTAGTATGTTAGATTCCGTGGATTTTAGTTGAAGTTGGGACTTAGTTGGAAACTCATAGCAACACTTATGGATTTTATAAGTTTAACATATAGTTTAGAAATATTAATTATAACATAAGGTTTGATTAATATTCCTGGTTTTAGAAATGTTATTCATTATAACCTAAGGTTTAGATAGAATTTAATAGCATGACACTTGTCGCAATCATGTTTATTGAAGGATTTAAGCATTTTAAGTAAATAATTTAGTAAAAGAAGAATTTAGAAGCTCTAGAACCTTCCAGCACCTACTAGAATCATGTTTAGACTCAGTCAAGCTGTTTATTCAATTTCAAATATGCTAAATAAGTGCAAATATGTGTTTGTTATATCAACGTATGCTGATATATCGCAGCTATAGGAGCCGATTTATCGCCTACGAAAGATACGGAAAGCACGTTGACTTCGCACGAACAATCGAACGAAGGCTCGAGAACACAGTGGAGGCGATAAATCCCCTATAGGGGCGATATATCGGCCCCACCCTTGCATTTTTTAACTTCGTGGAATCCGAGCTTAAAACATCCCTTATCCTCTTAAGCTTTCCTTTGAACGATTTTGACCGAGTTCTAGGCATATGTTGAACGAAAATTCAAGTCTTTTTCATTTTATATTAATTTATTTATTCAAATTAAAAGGGGTTAGTTTCACTCCTTGAACTCTATAAATAGGACCTAGTACTCAGCCATTTTCTTCATTCTTCAAGCAGTCTTCAGAGCCTCCAAGTTGCTAAGGTTATCATAGAGAGAAATAGTTGGGTCATTACAGTTGGTATCAGAGCAACGATTCATCTGCATGAAGTTCTCCTTGATACACACGTACAAGCTCAGAATCTAACCGCCGATGAATCCCGAACACATATTATGTTCCCAAAATACCCCTAGGCTCACCCTGAGCCGGGTATTCGACCTTGTTGTGACTATTCTCCTCTCTAGGACCGCCTTGGACCACACATCTCAATTATATCTCCACAATCATGTGGTCTCAAGCACAACACACATATAATCACATTTATGCCCTCAACGGGCCAAAATTATAAGTCTGCCCTTATTAACAAGAACGGGCCCACATGCATATTTAATTCTCCTAAACATGCATATATAGTCATATAATAATCTATTTCAAGTAATTACGTACTAATACACACATATAACAATTACCCACGTAATCACATAATTAAATCAATTATTGCCCTCCCAGTACGTTAATCAAGGCACTAAGTCTTATTAGTAAATTTGGGACGTTATAGTGGCTGCCTTGTTTTTAATGATTCTAGGGTACCGATCTTTACCTAATTAGAAGGCTCACATCATTTGTCTTTATTTTTGGCTCAATCTTTTTTCTGGTTTTTTTTCTCTTTTGGAAATGCTCATACATGATGTTCATTGCCTTTTATTTTTGCCACTTCATCACTCTTTGTCACTTCATTGTTTTCACACTTTCAGCTCTTAAAAACTAAAAAGACACAATAACTCACAACAACACGAAAAAGGAAAAAAAATTAATTAAAAATAATAACAAAAAGGAAACATCACTCTTTCTAATTCTATATTTATAAGCTTAAAATTATAAAAAAGAACTCTTTATTCAAGAGTTCTCAGGTATATATAAGAAAAAAATGTTGGAAAATAGGGCTTTTAGATTGGATTAAAGGATGATGGGATGGCTCAAGTTTAAGGTGTAAATGGTGGCAAAGAGTGGGGAAACGACATTTGCTTTTGGCAGTACTTCGAAGCTTAACCAATGTACATGAGTGTGACACGTGTCCCAATAACTAAAGTGTGGTAAATGGGCACATTTTTTTAAAAAGGGAAATCGAAAGTCTCTACTGCACGGTTGTGAGCAAAGACTGTTTTTTTTTTTTTTTTTTTGAGGGGGAAGATGTTGTGCCAAATTTTGAGCACATAAATTACCTTGGAAATCATGATATAAGAGAAACTTGTATATAGTTCGGAAGATGAGAAAGTTCTTAAATGACATTTAATGATAAAGTATCAAGCATCACCTCTGGTTACATATTATAACAACTTGAACTGCAACGGGGAAGTTGTCCGAAGAGATTCTAGCATAACGCTTAGATTTTCTTTAATAGTTCATATTTGATATCAGTTCGATATACATTTATATATTAGATTAGTCACGAGGATACAATTATCATTCAGAGTTCTTAGCTCAGTACTACAATCTTGGACATTGTATGTTAGCTCGAAATAGAAAAGTATTTAAAAGGTTATATAGTTCTACTTTTTAAGATATTTTTATTTGAATGGTTATATGGTTCCACTTTTTAAGATATTTTTAGGATATTAGAATTCTAATAATAATATCTAGTTTTATATTTTAATCTAAAAAATGTAATCTCCCTATTTTTCATGGGAGAAGAATTTGAACCATGTCCTCTATAGTGATTATTGTCATTTATTTTTTATGCACAATTATTGTACGTAAATTATCCGAAAATAATTTCATCAAGTGACTCGTGCCCTAATTGAATTTAAGTACTGGACCCTGTAATCTCTCTTTCTCTTGTTCATTATTACTTATTTCTAACTAATTAGCTCTCTCCTTAAATATAGTTGACAAAATTTTGTGTCAACAATACAAATTAGAAATATATTTTGTTAGTACATTCCTCCACATTTTCCTAGTTGAAAAGTGTTTTTCATGAGTACAAGATTAAGATATTGTTAAAAATTGAGGTAAATACATGTCAATTATATACATATATATAAAGTGAAATTATTTTCTATAACATATTTCATTTATTTATTAATTCTGAAGGAATGTTTTGTTCTTGATCATCAAAATAGTCATTTTTTGAACATCTTACTCAGTAATAATCACGTCTGTTGATCGATATCGAAATAGAAAAGTAAACGAAGAATCATTTGAACAATACTGAGTTTGTTTGAGAAATCTAGATAAGGGATTGTACGCCCTGATTTTCCCACGGGCTGATTAACGAGCTGAGATACGGCCTAATCATGACTACCACGTGGACCTCCCCGAAACTGGAGCTGCCATCGTAAGACCCTACCTCTTTAGCTCGAGGTAAACTAAAGGTTCACCAAGATTTCTCAAAGGACTGAGTCTGGACCCTGAAGGCCGCAGGTCGAGGTAAGCATCCAGCTCGTGGTTCGAGCTGGATGTGGAGGCTGTGACCTTTTATGAAGTCAACCACGCAAGGTAAACGTGCATATATCAGATATCACGTGTTTGACATATCACTGACTTCTCGGATACGCAGCAGAAACGTGCGTATTCAGACTCCCACGACTGGTTTGGGCCGTGCGGCCCATTATCCCCTTACCTATTGATTTGACCACACTTATGTGTCAGGTTTAGGAATTAATCATGAATGTCACAGAGTTGACATGATAGGTAAGAAGGTCACGGGATGACCTCCTTACCAACTCCCAGGTGCCTTCTCCTATAAATATGGAGACCTTGGGAGTTAATAAAGGATGGATTCTCTATTGTAAGAAATACCCTATAATCAAATATCCAGTATATAGCAATAATACTGACTAGTGGAGTAGAAGGATTTTAACCTTTGAACCACTCAAAAAACGTATTTTGAGTCACCATTTCATTTTCTAAGATCATATATCTGTTTCGGTTCAACCTAAGCACTAATCCCTTTCTCTTCTTTTCTTAATTATCTGTTGGCGAAGAACCGTGTCAACAGTTTGGTGCTTTCGTTGAGAGCAAGTTAAATTAGTGTTGTCGCAAACATCCAACTATGGTGACTACTCGATCCAGGCACGGTAACGAGACAGAATAGCATGATGGGCAGGAGGCTCATCATATTGCCATCCCTGGTGAACAAGTTCCTGAAGTCCAGCAGCGGCCAGGAAAGCAGCCGGCGGGCCAAGATGACACCGGAAGTTTGGCGCCCCGGCCACCTAATCCGAACCCATGTTATTACACTGCGTCGGAGATGGAGAATGCTCAGCTGAGGAGCCAGCTAGCAATAGCTAACCAGCATATCAAGGATGTGCTGGCCCGACTACCCCCTCTCACAACCGATGCTAACGTCGGAGAGAGGCAAGGCGAGGCTCCTAAGTCTCGTCGGGGTAACCGATCCAGGCATAGCCGCTCGAACAGACTTCCGATAGCCAACTCCACTCCTTCATCACACCATCAAGAGGCAAACTTCGAAGAAGTGCCTAGAGCCGGACAACAACAGTACAGCAGTTCGGTCAGAACTTCGACTCCTAGCTCCCAACCAGCCTCGAGCGCGCCCAGGGTAGCTCGAAGAAATTCCAGAAGGAGGTCCGGGGAGGGCTCGCAGCATCAGCCCATCCCCAACAATCGTCCTACGCCTCGTCCAGATTGCCATGCGTGGGACCAATAGGTTGGCAGGGACGAAAGGCCCCCACCGAACTTGATCCGTCCTGACAGAACCAGGATCGCCTCTCTGTCAAGCATCCTCCGTCTCCAATCAGATATCCATCTTCTCCTCGGCCCGTTCGAGATATCCCAGCCTATGGAAGTAGTAGGAGAAACCCGCCATCATCCAGACCTTCCCGACGTAGCAGGGCGCCGAGAGAAAGCCCAGATCCTCAGCACCAAAGGCGAGCTCCGAGCCTCTCTAGCAGGAGCTACTGGACCGGCAGTCGCCGGAGTGACCTTTCTGGCGGAGACCTGCGTCAATGTATAAGTTCGGTACAAAGCCCACAAGCCACTCGGGGAGGCGATCTGCGAGATCGCCTTAACTCTCATAGAGGGGATCCAGCAGGAGGAGACAGCCATGCTTGCTCAGGGGGGGCCTTGTCCGAAGTACGTAACGGCGGGAATGCCCCAAATAACCTATCTAAAGATAGGAGGGGCAATAACCCACCAAATATGTACAATGGATCCGGAGCTATTTAACAGCCCCGGAATAACCAAGGACATCAGGACCAAACCCTCGAGCGCCTGGCCCAGATGGAGGAGCTGATGAGGAAGCTCCTGTCGGACAAAGAAAAAGATGAATATGATTCATGGGACGAGATGGAGCTCTTCGCCCCCAGCATAGCAGCAACGGCGTACCCACCTGGTTTCCGTATGCCGCACCTGTCCAAGTTCAATGGAGACGGAGATCCGTCGGATCATCTGGGGATGTTTAACACCCTGATGATGGCCCACAACATTGGCCCTGAGCTGAGGTGTCTAATCTTTCCTTCCACCCTGATTGGACCGGCCAGGCAGTGGTTCAAGCAAGGCAAAAGACAGGCAATCAACTTCTGGAAAACTTTCTCGGCTGATTTCAAAAGGGCATTCCGAGCCTTCCAGGCTGCCCGCATTCAGTCTGACTCTCTGGCTAACGTGAGGTAGCAGCCCGGCGAAACTCTGAAGGCCTACCTGAGCAGATTTGCGAACGTCGCTGCTCGGGCCAGAGACGTGGATGATAGCTCCAAGCTCATGGCCATGAGAACTGGAATCCTCGTCGGAGGGGATCTCTGGAAAGACATACAAAGAAAGGGAGTCATCTCGGTTAACGAATTCCTCAATAGGGCCCAGGAATGGATCAACTTGGAGGAAGCCGAAGCCTCAGCCGCAGGAACCAGCCAGGTCCCTGATCAGCCCGCTGGAGTGGGGACGGAGGTCGTGGCAGCGACCCAAAACGTCACACAGAACAAACTGCTTGGTGGAGGCAAAAGAAAGGGGAATGGTGAAGGTAGCTAGCACGGCCAAAAGAAGAATAAGTCCGTAGACAAGTTCAAGCCCATCTACGCGACTTATACAGAGCTCACCCAGTCTAGGGAGAATATCTTCCTAGCTAACTCTACTCGCCTCCCCTGGAAGAGGTCGGAGCCATTGAAGCACTAAAAGGGGAAGAAAGATACCTCCAAGTTTTGCTGCTTTCACAACGATGTTGGCCACAATACTGATGATTGTAGGCATTTGAAGGATGAGATCGAGACTCTCATCCGAGTCGACCCCTTGGCTCAGTATGCACGGAATAGGGTCCCAGCAAGTCGACCTACTCCAGTCAGCCCGGGTCACAGGAGGACATGGTGGGAATTAGCCTGAGTGTCATCATGCACACACTTCATCTAGATAAAAGCGTTCCTGCAAAGTCCCAGAAGCATAGACACCTAGGAACAACCCGGGCTGAAGCCTTGGAGAAAGAGGTAGCCTAGCTCAAAAAATGCGGCTTTATCCGTGAAGCCAAGTTTCCAATATGGGTCGCCAACCCCGTGCTGATCCCGAAGCCCAACGGGAAATGGCGGACTTGCATCGATTTCTCCGACCTGAATAAAGCCTGCCCCAAGGATTGACCAGTTGGTGGATGCCACGGCGGGGCACGAGCTCATGTCCTCTATGGACGTGTACTCAGGCTACAATCAGATCGCCATGAATCTGGCGGACTAGGAGCACACCAGTTTCATGACCCCCACTAACGTTTATTGTTACAAGGTCATTCCCTTCGGGCTGAAGAACGCCGAAGCTACATTTCAGAGGTTGGTGAATAGAATGTTCGCAGATCATATCGGAAAAAACATGGAAGTGTACGTCGATGACATGCTAGTCAAGTCAAAGACTTCCGATAACCATGTTTCCGACCTAGAAGAATGCTTCAAGATCCTACGGGAGTATGGCATGTGGCTAAATCCACAGAAGTGCACTTTCGGAGTCGCATCGGGAAAATTCCTGGGGTTCATCGTCAATACCCAAGGAATCGAGGCAAACCCCGACAAGATCAGATCGTTGCTCGAGCTTCCCTCACCCAGGTCGCGAAAAGATGTCCAAGGCCTGACAAGAAGAGTGGCAGCCCTCAATCGGTTTATTTCCAAGTCCACCGATAAGTGTTTGCCATTCTACAACCTGCTCCGAGGAAATAAGAAGTTCGAGTGGACAGAAGAGTGCGAAAGCGCTTTCCTCGACCTGAAACCACATTTGGCTGAGCCACCCATACTATCCAAACCAAAAGTAGGAGAGCCTCTTTTCTCTACTTGGCTGTCACGGAGGATGCAGCCAGTGCCGTGTTGGTCTGGGAAGAAGACTGGATTCAGAAGCCAGTCTACTACATCAGCAAGAGACTTCTCGGAGCTGAATCTCGGTACCCGTTGATGGAGAAATTGGCGTTCTGCCTAATCACGGCCTCGTGAAAGCTCAGGCCGTACTTCCAGTCCCACTCCATACACGTCATGACCGATCAGCCTTTAAGGCAGGTTTTGCAAAAACCTGAAGCATCGGGACGTTTGTTAAAGTGGGCAATCGAGCTCAGCCAGTTCGAGATTTTGTACACCCTGCGAACTGCTATAAAGAGTCAGGCCCTGGCCGATTTTGTAGCCGAGTGCACAGGATTCCGGGAGGATCCTGAAGAAGACTCACCCCAGGTCGCCTTAGCCCAGGCATCGTGGAGGATATTCGTGGATGGTTCATCCAACGAAAATGGCTCCGGGGCTGGAATCATTTTAATATCCCCCGAGGGACATATATTCCACTCGGCATTGAGGTTCAGATTCAAGGCCTCCAACAACAAGGCCGAATACGAAGCTTTGCTGGCCGGGCTGAGGATAGCTCAGGAGCTGAAAGCGAACTCCATCCAGTGCTTCAGTGACTCCCAGCTCGTGGTAAACCAGGTTCTGGGCGAATATCAAGCACGGGGACCTAAGATGGCTGCCTATCTAGCAAGAGTAAAGGTTGAGCTATCCACATTCGGGCGGGGCTCGATCGAGCAGATACCTCAGGAGCAGAATGCTAACGCAGATGCTCTTGCCAAGCTCGCCACCTCTCGGGAGACGGAAACCCTGGGGTTAGTGCCGGAAGAATTCTTGGAGAAACCAAGTATAGAGGAAGCCAGGACGGAGGTCGAGATGATCGACGCCAGGCCGACCTGGATGACTCCCATCCTTGAGTATCTCGTCGAGGGAAAGCTACCTGAAGGGCGTAATGATGCGCGACGAGTTCTGTATCAAGCTCCCAGGTATGCAATAATAGATGGGGTGTTATACCGGCGTGGGCACTCCATACCTCTCCTACGATGTGTTCTTCCAGGTGAAGCAAAGGCCATCCTGCAGGAAGTGCATGAGGATTTTTGTGGAGATCACACTGGGGGGCAAAGCTTGGCCTTAAAGGTCCTGAGGCAAGGTTATTACTGGCCAACTATGTCCAAAGACTCAATCACATACGTGAAGAAGTGCGACAAATGCCAGCGATTCGCCATAGTTGCCCGAGCTCCCCCAGTCGAGCTGAAGATGATCTCTTCCCCATGGCCGTTTGCAATTTGGGGGACCGACTTGGTTGGCGCCCTCCCTACTGGAAAGGGCAGGGTCCGTTACGCCATGGTGGCCATCGACTACTTTACGAAGTGGGCTGAAGCAGAACCTCTGGCAACGATAACTTCCAAAAAAGTCCTTGACTTCGTGGTTAAGAACTTTATCTGCCGGTTCGGGCTGCCCAAGAAAATTGTCTCCGACAATGGGACTCAGTTCGACAGTGACCTGTTTACCAAATTTTGCGAAAGGTACGGAATCGTGAAAAGTTTCTCCTCCGTGGCCTATCCTCAGGCGAACGGCCAGGTCGAGGCTGTCAACAAGACTCTCAAGGTGAGCCTCAAGAAGAGACTAGATGAAGCGAAGGGGGTCTGGCCAGAACAGCTCCCCCAGGTCCTGTGGGCATACCGGACCTCGCATCGGACTTCTACAGGTCATACTCCTTTTTCCTTGACCTTTGGGAGTGAGGCAGTCCTCCCCGTGGAGATTAAGGTGCTTTCGCATAAGGTCCAGTCTTATGACCAGGACCGCAACCACGAGCTACTTTGCGCTTCCCTTGACCTAGTTGATGAAAGGAGAGAAGATTCGCAACTCCAGCTCGCCCATTATCAGCAGAAGATCACTCGCTATTTCAACTCAAAAGTCAAGAACCGCGCCTTTAGCGTTGGCGACCTGGTCCTCAGGAGAGTTTTCTTGGCCAGTAAGGACCCCAAAGATGGAGTCTTGGGACCAAACTGGGAAGGAACATATCAAGTCATCGAAGTCATTAAAGAGGGAACTTACAAGACAGCTCGACTCGATGGAGGGGCAGTCCCACGAACTTGGAACGCCATCCATTTGAAGAAATACTATCAATAATTCCCTTGTAAGGCCTGAAAGGCCATTTTCTATGTATTACGCAATGAGAATTAACTTTTCGTCTACGATTGTATGTGTTTTCAAGTGTAATCTAAAGTAACCACGAAAGACCCTTTCCCAGTTACTTGGGGGGCATATGGTACCTGGATATAACCAGGTCGCCTTAATGACTTAGAAGTTGATTCATATCGATTTACCGTTTTTTTTTTTTAAACGCGAGATATTGATAGGGATTAACGCGAACTAAGTCCTATCCTGGATATAACCAGGTCATAAAACTTAGAAGTTGATTCATATCGATTGATCGTTGTTCTTCTTAAAGAGCTCGAGATATTGATAAAAATTGACACAAACTAAGTTTTCAAATTAAGTTCCTGGATATAACCAAGTCATAAAACTTAGAAGTTGATTCATATCGATTGATCGTTGTTCTTCTTAAAGAGCTCGAGATATTGATACAAATTGACACAAACTAAGTTTTCAAATTAAGTTCCTGGATATAACCAGGTCATAAAACTTAGAAGTTGATTTAAATCTATCGATCGTTGTTCTTCCTAAAGAGCTCGAGATATTGATAAAAATTGACACGAACTAAGTTTTCAAATTGAGTTCCTGGATATAACCAGGTCATAAAACTTAGAAGTTGATTTAAATCTATTGATCGTTGTTCTTCCTAAAGAGCTCGAGATATTGAAAAAATTTGACACGAACTAAGTTTTCAAATTAAGTTCCTGGATATAACCAGGTCATAAAACTTAGAAGTTGATTTAAATCTATTGATCGTAGTTCTTCCTAAAGAGCTCGAGATATTGATAAAAATTGACACGAACTAAGTTTTCAAATTAAGTTCCTGGATATAACCAGGTCATAAAACTTAGAAGTTGATTTAAATCAATTGATCGTTGTTCTTCCTAAAGAGCTTGAGATATTGATAAAAATTAACGCAAACTAAGTTTTCAAATTAAGTTCCTGGATATAACCAGGTCATAAAACTTAGAAGTTGATTTAAGTCTATTGATTGTTCTTCTTCCTAAGGAGCTCGAGATATTGACAAAAATTAACGCGAACTAAGTTTTTAAAAAATAGTAACTAAAATGCGTAGAGGCAAAGGGCAGTAAATCAATTAAAAATAAAATTGAGTTAAATTGTCTCGAGGTGGAAGCACCTCATGGAAAGGTTGCACAAAAAAAATTAAGAATATTGAAGGAAAGGGCACGAGAGAGGAAGGCCTTAAGCTCCGCCAGGTGGCCCCTTGGAGGTCGCCGTCTCGCCCTGCTCAGCTGCGCTGGAGCCTTCCCTGGCCTCGGAGGGCGCTTCTTTATCGAGGCGAGCTTTAAACTTCACCAGTAAGCGCTCCCAGATGTTCGCTGCCAGGAAGGAGAAGTCAGCGTCTGGGTTGTAGACCCAGCAATGGTAGAACATGTCTTCCATGGCGGTGTCTGAAGTTGCCCGCTCGGCCTCCAGGGCGGCCTTGGCCTTAGCCTTCGCGGCATCTAGGTCTGTCCACGCAGTGGCGAGGGCGGTCTCGAGCTCTTGGAGCTTGGGGCGAGTCTCTTCCAGCTCTTTCTGCGAGGCTTCCAAGGCATCCTTAGCCGTTTGCAGAGAAGCCTGGTGGGTGGCCATGGCCGCCTGGTGCTCGTTCCTTATCTCCTCGAGCTGAGTTTTGGTCCTGGCGATGTCCGGTGAAGGGCAACGGCGCTCTACGAATGCGGATAGGCAATTGCCTTAGGAGAAAAGAAGGAAGAAAGAAAAAATAGGGCAAAGTGTAATAATCAAAAACCATAAAAGGTTGAGGTTAGCTTACCGTCATGGCCATGCCCAGTGAAGACTCCAGCATGCCCACCGAGCTCCTGGTTTCGATGGCCCAGAGCTCCTTCTCGTTGAACTTGTATATGTGGTTGACGGCGTAGTTCGCCGACTCATACATCATTCCCCGGAAGGCCTGTGGAATCTTCTCCAGGTCCTGGGGATTGACTGGGATGCGTACCTCGGAGGGTACAATCGCCGAAGCCTCGAGCTCCGCCCCTGCATCCCGGGCGAGGGTCGGAGCTCGCGGAGGGGTGGGGGCATGCTGCTCCCCCTTGCAGTAGGAGGAACCGTTCCCACGATCTGGGCAGCCGGGGGTTGCTCTTTCTCCTTTGCAGGAGACTTGGTGGGGGTCCCGGAAGCATGCTTAGACGTCCGGAGCCTCTTCATTCTTGGCCCAGCGGCCCCGGTTAAGGGGTTCCCCCCGGCGAACGCACCTCGCAGACTCTCTTCGGGCTGAGACATCTCTTCTGTCAAAACAAAGATATGGTTAGTACAAAAGTTAACAGCCATTCAACAACAAAAAAGAGAGATTCAAGTGTATATATATATACTAAAAGGAATCCTACCCCCCGAGCAAGAAGAAGAACCTATGGTTACGACCATCGGCCCCGGAGCTCCTGCGGGAGAATCTAAGTCGATTATTTCCCGAGCTAGCGCAAGTTCTGGATCCGACTTTGGCTCCGGACTAGATTCTTCTACATATTTCCTAAGTCCCGGAGCTACGGCACCCCTCCAGAGTGATGGCCATGACCGAAGGTTGGTCCCATACTCCTCGAAAAAGATCGACCTAAAGGCTAGGGTGTTATCTACTACTACGGTACCCCTAGGCCGGCTATCTTGGTAATCCAGCACGAGCTGGTCGACACAGTGAAGTAGGGTTGTATCCAGGTCCGGATCTCTTCGGTGACGTTGGACGAGCTGTCTAGGATTGAACCTAGCTAGCCGGGGGTCTGTGGTGGCCCTATCTAAGTTCCTAAACAAATAAGGGTTACCTTGGCCAGAAGGACCCGCGGCTGCTCCGGACCGGATCCACTCCTCGCCCGCTGTTTGGGCGACCTCCAACACCCGCTTCTTGTTCCTCACGAGGGGAACCTCGTCCTCCTCGTCCTCCTCATCTTCATTTCCCGCGACCTCATCCACGATGGTAGGTCTGGTGTCGCAAGCTGGGGGAAGCTCCCGGGGCCTCCATAGGTTCAAAGTCTGATTTGGGAAAATCAGCTTGCAGGCCATCATCATCTCGTCTGTTACGAGCACGCGGTAATCCTTCTCACTGGGGGGCAAGCCCGCCAGTTTCTCGTATTGGGCCCCGAGGGTCACAGATTTCTCTGTCCTCGTGAAGATAGCGGCAGGATTAATCTAAGTCAAAAAGGGATACAGGAGGAACTAAACGACACTTAACTTACGAGCTAAGGTTGAAAAGCACTTACGAGGACGATTGAAGTAATGGAGCTCGCAGTTTCTGAACCCTATCGACATAAAGAATTGATCTTTGAAGTCGTTGGGGTGGCTAGGAAGCTCGATGACCGTAGCCATGTTGGGGAATCGGGTTAAGTAATAAAACCTGTCGCCTTGCCCTCGTTGCTCCGGGCTGGCCTTGAGGCAGAAAAAGTACAAAATATCCGCAGGAGTGGGGACCTCCCACTCGTGTTTCAAGAATAAATATCTTAACCCCGCCAACAACCGATAAGAGTTGGGGGGGAGCTGGAATGGAGCCAACCTCACGAAATTGAGGAAGTCAGCAAAATACTGATCCAGTGGGAGGAAGGCCCCCGCCTTAAAGTGCTCGTCGCTCCAGGCCGCGAATGCCTCGTCAAGCGGCGCGCAGCTCCGCTCGCCCTCTGCGGGAGGTCAGGAAATCACTGATGCTCTCCCCTGCCTGATGTTGTGGGAGAGTAATATTTTGTTGACCTTCGTCTGGTCGGTAATCTTTGAGACGATCCTCTCTGCCTCAAAGAACGCGTCAGGAGCCACCTTGAGCTCCTGTTCCACCGTAGGCCCAACGTTGGGGATCGGGGATTCAGGCATCATTGCTTTTCCTTAGTCTTGCTGGGAGGCCGAGCTGCCCGCGGTCTTCTTTGGAGCATTCTTCTTCGGTGCCATCTGGTCGCCTAGCGAACAAAAGAAAAGATTTCGGAAAAGGGGACCCAAGCATAAGGAAGAATCAAAAAGAGTGTTCTTTCCACGAGCTGAGGTAAGCCCAGCCCATGGAGAGTGAGACCACGCAGTTCTATGAACACGCGCCTGTGCTCCCAACAGATCCCCGATTACTCAGAATTCGTGTGTCAGGAGGATCAGGTTAAAATGTTGCCTTGGAGGGAAAGTTCCAATAGGCATGAAAGGCCAAACCGCCTGTGAAGCATGTCCCCTAAGCTACCCGGTTTTGCACCCAAAATACTGAATATTTTGAACTAATATCCCAAGAATCATACCCAAAAAATTTCCCCAGAAAATGCATCCTGTAAACCATGCTCCTAAACGGCTTCCTACTACAAACAATACCCTAACCTAAAAGGCTTTCACCCTTCATTCCCACAAAACCCAGCAAACCCTTGCATGTAGCTACAGTAAATATTTACCTAAGTTACAGTAAAAAAAATAATTTCGAAACGTGCATAGTCAGGAGACTTACAGAGTGTTTGGCTGGGAAGTGGATGAGAGTATCGCCTGGGTTGGAGCTTCGTCAGAGCAGTTGGTTCCAAGGCTTCAAAGGAGTCTCTGCACCTGAACTTCTTGAGCGTTAGGAATGGCGGTCGGGAAGAAAAGGGTTTTTTCTCTTGAAGATGAAGAGAGAAGAAGGGAAAAATTTCTGAAAAATTGCAAATGAACGGGTGGCCCGTGCGTAAGGTGGCCACCCCTTTTTATATGCATGAAGAGTCACGTGAAGAGGGTCGTTGGATTACCCTGATGTAGGATCCAAGGCCCTCCACTTGAAAGATGAAACGACGGCTGGGCATAGGCTAGGCCATTTAATGCGGTTCTCGGAAGACGTACCGTCACCAACCACGATGTTCCACGTATTAGGCGCCTACGTAGAATGTGGAATATGCAGAGTTCATGGGGAAGCCTAAAAGCCCCTACTGTGGCCCTACACGACGTCGTGTACCACGAGCAGAGGCTTGCGGGGCAGATGTATGCCCTGATTTTCCCACGGGCTGATTAACGAGCTGAGATACAGCCTTATCATGACTACCACGTGGAACTCCCCGAAACTAGAGCTGCCATCGTAAGGCCCTACCTATTTAGCTCAAGGTAAACTAAGGGTTCACCAAGATTGCTCAAAGGACTAAGTCTGGACCCTGAAGGCCGCAGGTCGAGGTAAGCATCCAGCTCGTGGTGCGAGCTGGATGTGGAGGCTGTGACCTTTTATGAAGTCAACCACGCAAGGTAAACGTGCATATATCAGACATCACGTGTTTGATATATCACTGACTTCTCAGACACGCAGCAGGAATGTGCGTATTCAGACTCCCACGACTGGTTTGGGCCGTGCGGCCCATTATCCCCTTACCTATTGATTTCAGCACACTTATGTGTCAGGTTTAGGAATTAATCATGAATGTCACAGAATTGACATGATAGGTAAGAAGGTCACGGGATGACCTCCTTACCAACTCCCAGGTGCCTTCTCCTATAAATATGGAGACCTTGGGAGTTAATAGAGGTTGGATTCTCTATTGTAAGAACTACCCTGCAATCAAATATCCAGTATATAGCAATAATACTGACTAGTGGAGTAGAAGGATTTTAACCTTTGAACCACTCAAAAAACGTATTTTGAGTCACCATTTCATTTTCTAAGATCATATATCTGTTTCGGTTCAACCTAAGCACTAATCTCTTTCTCTTGTTTTCTTAATTACCTGTTGGTGAAGAACCGCATCAACAGGGATATTGCATTAGAATATTTAGAAGAAAAATGTATAGAACTTTGAGCGAGTAAAGAAAAATATCAAGAACTGAAAATATCAAAATATCCGGGCCTCAATGAATATCATCCATATGGATTTTACAATGTGTGAAACTAAGATCATATATCTCTTTCTATATAAAAAGTAAGTTGTTGACCCTCGTTTTGGCCAACTGACATGGAGTCAAATACTTGGATGAAAATAATGTGACAATTAAGATCTAATGGGAAAAAAGAAAATGACACCAAAGATTTATAGTGGTTCGGCCCCAAAGATTAGTATTGACCTACGTCCACTTGATGCTATTATTAATGTTGAGCTTCAATGGTGTGATAAAAGAACTAGGGTTCTTGATTTTCACAAACCTTAGAAGAAGAAACAATACAGACGATGGATAATAGCAATACAATTCTCTTTTTCTCAAATCAGAAAAGAGGATTCGAAAAAAAGGATCCCCCCTTGAGCTATTTCTTGTATATTTATAGGCTCAAGGAGGGTTACTTAAGTCAATCAATCATATCTTTCCTTAATAAACGGATATTCAGGTTATTGTGAAGAGATATTCCCGGCCGTCATTACAACTATACAAATTTATACATAAATAAACGGAGTATACGACCAGGCTGGTTGTATATAAAACTTGAACCCCGCGTATGGAAGTATCTCTGGTTGATGGGCGGGTACTGCTGCTCTGCTCCAATCAGCCTTTTGCTTAGGTAGTAGACAACCTTCTGCACGCCTTCTTCTTCTCTTACTAAAACAACACTAGCAGTGTATTCCGTGATTTCCAGGTAGATGAACAAAGTTTCTTTATCGACCGGCTTTGACAGGATGGGTGGTTGCGCCATATGCATTTTTAGTGCTTGAAATGCCTGTTCGCACTCATCTGTCCATTCAAATTTCTTATTGCCTCTTAGTAGATTGAAAAATGGGACGCACTTGTCTATCGATTTCGAAATGAATCTACTAAGAGCAGCAATCCTCCCGGTCAGGCTTTGAACATCTTTAATCTATACTGGCGATTTCATCTCGATCAGAGCTTTTATTTTCTCGGGATTGGCTTCAATTCCTCTTGAGTTAACTATAAATACTAAGAACTTCCCTGATCCTACTCCAAAGGAGCATTTAAGGGGATTTAACTTCATCCGATATTTATTCAGGAAGTCGAAGCATTCCTGCAAATCCCTTACATGCCCTTCTGCTTTCGTTGACTTAACCAGCATGTCGTCGACATAAACCTCCATGTTTGTGCCGATCAGCTCCTTGAACATGTGGTTGACAAGTCTCTGGTAAGCCGCACCAGCATTTTTCAAACCGAAGGGCATCACCTTGTAACAGTAGAGCCCTGTATTAGTCTGAAAGCTAGTGTGATCCTCATCAGGGGGATGCATACTGATTTGATTATGCCCGGAGTATGCATCCATGAATGAGAGGATCTCATGCCCTGCAGTGGCATCGACCAGCTGGTCGATCCTTGGGAGTGGGAAACAATCTTTGGGGCAGACTTTATTTAGGTCTGTAAAATCCACGCACGTACGCCACTTGCCATTCAGCTTGGGCACCAGTAGAGACCCACGATGAATAAAATGCCACCCTGATGAACCCATTCTTCTTCAGCTTCTCGACTTCCTCTTTCAAGGCCTTTGATCTATCATTGTCGAGCAACCTTCTTTTTTGTTGCATTGGTGGAAAGATTTTGTCGATGTTCAGGACATGGCTGATGACTGCAGGATCTATCCCGACCATGTCTTTGTGCGACCAGGAAAAGACCTCTTGGTTTCTCCTTAAGATCTCCACTAGTGCTTGTTTTGTTGTTGTCTCTAAGTTTTTACCGACTTTCACACCTCTGATTGGATTTTCCTCATCGAGTTGGACCTCTTTAAGCTCCTCGATGGGTCCTACTTCTTCTTCAAAATCCATAAAGCGATGATCTAAGTCCCTATCCTCACTTTTGGCAACGCCCAATTTGGTGAGATTATCACCTCAGTGGGCCTGAACATTAGTCGCCATTTGCAACTCCTTTCCGGTGGCATCTCTCGATACACCATCCGGCATTGTAGCACTCCCTTGCTTCCCTCTGGTTTCCCAATACGCATCATATCCCTACGTTCGTTGGGAATTTCATAGCGAGGTGCCATATGGATGTGACGGCTCGTAGGTCGACTAGGATTGGCCTCCCTATCACAGCATTGTACGCCGAAGGACAATCAACTACTATAAAAGTAGTGAGTAATGTCCTATTAGTAGATGCAGTGCCTGCTGTGACTGGGAGTCTAATCGACTCTGTTGGGGCAAGCCCCTCTCCAGAAAAACCATAAATGGTTTGGTTACATGGTTCTAGGTCTTTCACGGACAACTTCATCCTTTCCAGCGAAGACTTGTATATGATGTTGACCGAACTTCCTGTGTCGACCAACACCCTTTTTACCATCATGTTTGCAATCTGTACGTCCATGACCAGCGGATCGGAGTGTGGGAATCCCATGTGCTGGGCGTCGTCGTCAAAGAAGGTGATCAGTTCCTCCTCTGTTCGAGCCTTTTTTGTGCTCGATCCTCAACACTCATCATCTCGATGTCCTGGTCGTGGCGCAGGGTTCGAGCATATCGTTCCCTTGCTTTCCCACTATCTCCTATAAGATGTGGTCGTTCGCAGATGGTGAGTAGGGTACCTGCCACAGGAGCTGGCTATAAAGGTGGCGAGCATTGGCATGTAGGCGCCGAATCGTTGCCACCTTGAGCCTCTCGCTGAGAACCTCCCGCGGTTCGCACAAATCTTCTTAAATGTCCCTGCCTTATTAGGAACTCAATTTCGTCCTTCAGCTGGTTACATTCGTTAATGTCTTGCCCGTAATCATTGTGAAAATGACAGAACTTTGTGGCATCTCTCTTGGAGATATCTTTCCTTATAGGTGCGGGTCGTTTGTAGGGCACGCTTGAGCTGGTCGCCTGGTAGACCTCAACTCGACTTTCAATAAGGGCAGTGTAGTTGGTGAATCTCGGTTCATACTGATTACCTTTGGGGCGCTTACTCTTAGAGGTCAAGGGTTCGTTGTTCGCCCGCTTCCCACCATTTCTACCATTGCCATTCCCGTTGCCTTTGCCGTTGCCATTGGGTTGTTCAGACCCATTGGCGGCTTTGGTGGGTTCTTCCTTGGGCCCCTTGTCTTTTGTTGGAAATTTCCCTTTGTTGGCAATCGAATCCTCGAGCTTGATGTATCGATCAGCTCAATCTAAGAATTCTTGGGTGCTTCTTACCCCATTCTTTCTGAGGCTGTTCCAGAGGGGTGAATGGCGTCTAACCCTAGCAGTTAGGGCCATCATCTTACCTTCATCGCCCACAGTTTTGGCTCCAGCTGCAGCTCGCATGAAGCGCTGAACATATTCCTTCAAAGGCTCTCCCTCTTTTTGGCATATCTTGACCAGTTGGTTTGCTTCAGTGGGGTGCACGCGACCCACATAGAACTGCCCGTAAAACTCATTTACGAACATTTCCCATGATACTATACTAGCAGGAGGGAACCTAATGAACCACTCCTGGGCAATATTAGACAGAGTTGCTGGGAAAATGCGGCAGCGGGCATCTTCTGATACCTTTTGTATATCCATTTGTATCTCAAACTTATTAATGTGAGACACCGGGTCTCCATACCCGTCGAAATTTGGCAGTGTTGGCATTTTGAACTTACTGGGGGTTTCAGCCACGGCAATCCTCTATACGAAGGGGGTGCCTCTCCTTCGATCGTACTCAATGTGGGATGTTTGCCCCCTGACCAGCTGCTGCACTGCCTGGTTCAGGGCATCGATTTGAGCCTGGACAACTTCTGGGATTGCTGGGGCCTCTGGTGCTAGGGGAATGTACTCATCGTGCCTTTCTCGATGATCGTTAAGCACGTCCCTTAGATCATCGTCTCTTCGCCGCTGCTCGCTGGCTCCCAGCCGAATAAAGACGTTATTTTTCCTTGGCTGCCCCCCAGCGTTATGACCCGCTAGTCGGTCTTCTCTAGGTGGTGGGCTCCTGCCTCCACCTCTTTCTTCGTTCCTCCGACCAACATTTCCTCTGCCAGAGTCGGCTTCATTGTAGTCGTGGTCATCTCTGAATCATGGCTGACTATGGTGCGACCGACTATTCACTTTGTTGCCTCCTTGGGCTGGCATTTCCCAAGCGTTAGGGGGAGGCCTGCACTGGTCGGTGGGTCCCTGTACATTGTTATGCCATGGGGGGCCCCTGACCGCAGAGCCTGTCTCTAAGTTCCTCTTGTTGGCAGAAGGACACCGCCCCCTGCTCGGTGGATGTGGCTCTTCATCCCCTGGGCATCTAGGGCTGCGGGGCAGTTGCCTGGCCCTATTCTGCCTCGGGCGCGGGGGATTGCCTCGACCAGCCTAAGATGGGGGCTGCTTCTCAGGATCCTTAGGTGGGACATCATCCTGAGCCACAGGTGGCTACTCCGGCCTTTGAGGGCTTACTGGTTGGAGCGGAGGACTAGGATTGAACCCCTTTGAGGTGGCCCGTTTGGTGGTTGATCTGGCTGGGAGGCTGGCACAGCCTAATTCCTAGCCAGCTGGATGGCTGCTTCAAGGGCAGCCATGGCATCCCTCTGTCGACGGTCCATCTCAGCCTTCCGCTCACTCAGCTCCTGAAGCTGGCGCTCTATTTCTCTTTGCTCTAATGCCATTATCTTGGCAGCATTTTCATGATTGGCCCTCAGATTGGCCAACTCATCCTTCAACACCCCCAGTGTTGCCTTCAGTGTCTCAGAATCTAACTCCTCCTCATCATAATCCAAATGTGGTTCGTCCTTAGCCACATTTGGGGGAGGAGGCTGGGATGATGCAGCACCAGCGGCCTGTCCGATCTTCTTGGATGTTTTTGCCATTATCTTCTTGAGTTCAACTCTCAATGAAAGCACTAGAATGTTGACCCTCGTTTTGGCAAACTGACACGGAGGCAAATACTTGGATGAAAATAATGTGACAATTAAGATATAATGGGAAAAAAGAAAATGACACCAAAGATTTATAGTGGTTCGGCCCCAAAGATTGGTAATGACCTACGTCCACTTGATGCTATTATTAATGTTGAGCTTCAATGGAGTGATCAAAGAACTAGGGTTCTTGAGTTTCACAAACCTTAGAAGAAGAAACAATACAGACGATGGATAATAGCAATACAATGCTCTTTTTCTTAGATCAGAAAAGAGGATTCGAAAAAAGGATCCCCCCTTGAGCTATTTCTTGTATATTTATAGGCTCAAGGAGGGTTACATAAGTCAATCAATCATATATTTCCTTAATAAACGGATATTCAGGTTATAATGAAGAGATATTCTCAGCCGTCATTACAACTATACAAATTTATACATAAATAAACGGAGTATACGACCAGGCTGGTCGTATATAAAACTTCAACCCCGCGTATGGAAGTGTCTCTGGTCGATAGGCGAGCAGCATCTCTACCACGTGTCGGCCACGTGTTGAAAATTCTTGCCATGTCATCCACAGCTGTTTTTTGGATAAACATAAGTATATAACAATATGTTTTGTTAACATTAAAAATATTCTAAATATATAACTTTAAAACTAATTAAACATACATATTTCTTAATTATATTAATATAAATTTAAATTCAAATGTTATAAAATATCATTATTATAATAATATATAATACAAGACTAGATATATAATAATTAGGCTATTTATGATTTTTACCCCCGAACTATTACCACTACTGTATCGTGCTCCCTAATTTTTTCAGGCCGTTAAAAATTCCCCCCGAAATATTCACATTAATGTAAAGAAGGACTTTCGTTAACTTTCAACACATGTGGCTAACAAAAGGCTGACATGGCTCTTTACATGCTGATGTGTCTTGGCCATGTTAGCACCATGTGTGTAATTTTAAATTAAAAAATCTATAATCATATTAAAAATTAATGAATTAAACGCTAAAAAATAGAATTAATAAATTAAACCATTTTTTATACATTAAAAAAAATAAAAACCATATTTAAAAACAATAAAATTACACACATGGCGCTGACATAGCCAAGACACATCAGCATTTAAAGAGTCATGTCAGCATTCTGTTAGCCACATGTGTTGAAAGTTAACGGCAGTCCTTCTTTACATTACTGTGAATATTTCAGGGAGAATTTTTAACGGCCTGAAAAAATTAGGGGGCATGATACGGTAATGGTAATAGTTCGGGGGGTAAAAATCCTAAATAGCCTAATAATTATATTTGTATAAATTTAAATAATAAAAAATATTATTATTACACTAATATACAATCATAATTTTTTACTAATTATATAAATATGAACACAAATATTAAAAAATATTATTATAATAAAATTTAATACTTATATTAATATAAATATGAATATTATAAAATATCATTACAGTAATAATAATAATATATAATACATAATCTTAATTTTTATTATTACTAAAAAGGTTATCATATTAAATATATAAAAAAACCATAAATAATGTTTTGGTTTAATTTTTCATCTAATATGTTTATGTCATTTTTTAATATATAATATTATTTATGTCTTTGAAATTTATATGATAATGATATAAATATAATAAAAATAATTAATAAATTCTATAAATAAAACTAAACAAACGTACATTACACGCTGTTTGAATCTAGTATATATCTTCAATATAATAAATGTATAGATAACAGAAATTCTGGTTTTAACGGTTTTTTATTTTTTTAATGTTAACTTTAACAAAATATTCTTATATTTAATAGTAGTTTGTAAACACTTACTTAATTACAATAAAATAAATAAATTAAAATATGATATTTTTTAAACAATTTATAATGATAATTATTTAAAAATAATAAATAATTAAACAAATTAAAATATGATATTTTTTAGATATTTTACAATGATAATTATCTTAAAATAATAAATAATTAAATAAATTAAAATATGATATTTTTTAGATATTTTACAATGATAATTATTTAAAAATAATAAAATCATACATTTTATAATTTACATAAAATTTAATTAAACTTAAACTCACTTATTAGAATAATATCATATTAAACATATAATATAATCTACTGTGAATTAGCAACAAATTACTTTTTTTTAAAATGAAACTTAAATTATAAATCAAGTATAATATTTAATATTACATTAAATATATAATTTATAATCTCTTGTTGTGAGTCTCAAATTCAAAAACTAAAACAAACATAAATTTAAACAAAAATAAATAAATTATTTATTTAAAATAAGACATTTATTTCAAAATTTATATAACATTAATATAAATTTAATAAATTCTATAAATAAAACTAAGGAAACGTGCATATTGCACATTGCTTGTATCTAGTATATCTTACCTATTATATAAATGGCTATCTAACGGTGTTTTGTATTTAACGGATTTTGGTATGGTTTAACAGAATTTGTTACGAATTTAACAGAATATGCTAAAAAAAAAGTTAAATTTGGATAAGTCATCCAAACTGAACAATTGCTTCTATTCCCAAAAAATACAATAATTGGTTCTTTACACAATCAAATAATTAATGTTAAAAAAATTAAACAATACAACACTTCAGAAGTACACATCATTTCAAGAGTACACAACCCTTCAGAAGTACATATCCTTTCAAGAGTACACAACCATAAAAAATTTCCCTGATTTTGTTTTCATATATATATTTGGTGATTAGCAAGAAGTACTCAATTCATCAAAATCAAGAAGTATGGCCAAGTTGTTGATATTTACTACTGCTGATGATGAAGAGACTAGAAGAAACAATCGTGAAGAAGTGGTTAAGAAAATTATAAGAGATACAATGGTGGTTGTGAATGCATCGATTCGTAAAATACATATGAAACTTGATGAAGATGTTAGAGACGAATGGAATATGGAGGACAGAATGAATGCATACACGTAAGTATATATATATGTAAATATAATATTCCCTTTTGATTTTCAAAGTTTAAACATATATTAATAATAGATTGCGTTAATTATATTTTAACATATTACCCATTTCCATGTTATACAGAACTGTTTACAACACTTTCTGTACGAAAGACATACATGGTTTTTGGCATTATGTAATTCGAGAGTTTTATGATAAATATGAGAGCATTTTGACACAAAGGATTTCAAACTATGTAAGCTCCGTGACTTAATTCATAGGGTTTTTTTTTACCTAGAATAAAAATGAAATCATATAGATTATTTATTAAAAACATGATATTATTAAGTTTGTGTGTTGGTGTAGGTGATTCCTTCATTGGAAGATATGTACGGCGAAGAGTTCATGATTGAAATTGTGATACAATGGACAGAGCTAGAACAATACAAAAGATATCTTCAGATAATATTTGCTCGTGTGGAGAAAGTTGCAGCGCATTTACATCTAGAAAATCATTCATTCATTGATATTTGTAAAACCCAATTCTGTGACAGGGTATATATATATATTCCAATTATCTTAAAAGAAAAAGAAAAAGAAAAATTATTTGATTTTTTATTTTTTAAGTGTTTATGTTTTTTTTTCTTTTACTTTTCAGGTCTGGGATAGGTTCCACACTGAAATCAACTTTTCGGTAACTAAGATGGTAAAACAATCCTCGCCACCATTTCTTGTTTTTATTTAATTGTTTATATATTTTTAACAAGATAATAATTAATTATATGTGTTATATATAACACAGAAGGAGGCAGGGATGTTTAGCAATGAAAATCCATTGAAGAATGACCTTATTCAATTCTTCGCTGACATGGAAAAAGTACGTCCCAATGAACGATTTCAGACGACTTATGATATTGTCAAACAGCAGTAGAATTTCGATCGTGCCCAAATTATTGAAGATTTCGTTGGATTTTATATATGATTATGATAATTTTATAATGATGATGATTTTATAATGCTATAGCACGTGCCTTGTACGTGCACATAACAAGGCACCAAATGGAGGCATCATGTTCTATATTTTGCTTCACCGAAATATAACGTGCATTGCACGTATTTTATACCTAGTATATATATATGTGTAGTGTCTCATTCATATTGAAACTTCGAATTTAATTATTAAATATGTAGTCTTATATGAAATATTATTATAATAATCATATTTTATAATATTTGAATTTATATTATTATAATTAATAAATATCTATTTTTAGTTAGTTTTAAAGGTATATTCCGTTAAATATTTAGAATATTCTCTTAGAAGATATATATATATGATGAGATTAATAACTATTAAATACTATTACAATAAATATTCTTAAATTTTTAAAGGATTAATCCTAAAACTACTTAAGAAGTTGTCAAGTGTAGGTAATTAGAGCATATTCAATGGAGTGCAAAATTAGTGATGTAGTGCTGAAATATAGCACACTCTACAAAAAAAATTGCTCCAATAGTGTGCCAAAAGTTGTGCCAAATTTAGCACATGCTAAAAATTGTGTTAAATTTGGCACATAATATAGAATGATGCATATTTTGCATCATTATAAATACTATAGTTTTATTTACTTTTTTGTTATTTTATTATTATATTATATCAGTGTTAAATACTAGTCTTTTTACCTTATTATTTTTAATTATAGCAATAAAATATAAATGAAAATTATTACTTTTTGTATATTTTTTCAATGAAATATCAAATTAACATTAATGAAAGATTAATTTTTACATCAGATTTTAAAATTGTGCATTTGAGCATAGTATTAAAAGTTGTATCAAATATATTACATTTTATTTTTTGTGTTAAATATAGCATAATATTTACATCTCTCATTAGAGATGGTCTTATTATCAGGATAAATTTATTATTGATTATAATTTAGTATATTAAGTTAATCTTTTTCAAGCATATCTTATATCTAACCAATGGCCGGGGAGGTCACTTTGCATAGAGTTTATAGTCGCTTGAAGTGATTGTGTTTTCTCTACAAGTGAATCTCTGGTACATGTGTTTTTCGGCCATCCAAGCACTAGGGACTTAATTGGGTTCAAGCTCTTGGACTGTCGGTTCAATCTAATTTACTATGTTCTCTTCTATCCTGTTATAGCTTTAATGTCTAAATTTTAGTAGCATCTCTATCTTATTGAGTCACAATATTTTTAAAGCAGCGCGTAGATAGATCTAGCATGCCTTTATGCTACACAATGAACTTAGTTGGATGGAATCTTTCCTTCTACCTTTATGTATTGTATTCTCTTATCAATCTTAATAGTGATACGACATTCATTCAAAAAAAAAAAAAAAAAGCCACCGATTCCAACCAGCAATGTACTTGAGCAGGTTGGGTTACGCTTACGCACCTATTTTTTATTAATAAAACTACATGTAATTCTTTTATGATAAAATATCTGACTAGTTAGTACACTTGAAATTTACTTTTCTGAAAATGCTTTATAGGTTCGGGCCCACATTAAATTCAAAGAATGAAATTAATACTTGTTATAACCGGTTTTGGTGACCGGTTGGTTTTTTTTTTCTTAGATAATTGGTTTGTAATGAGGTTATTATTAAGATATTTTGAGATATTCTTTTATTGTACCGAATATATATGGTTGAGCGTGAGTTTATGAATTAGATTACAATTACAACATTAGTTTTCTCTTTTCTATTACAGCATTAAATTCCTAATTTTCAGTATACGCCCTAAATATCCACGGGTTATTAGCAAGCTGGAAAATGGCATAATCCTATCAGCCACGTGGAAGCCACCTACCCGGAGCTGCTGTTATGAGTTTCTACCTCTTTAGCTCGAGGTAGCCAAAGGTTTAGTAAGAATACTTGAAGGCATCGCGTCAGCAGTGTGGGCACCACGAGCTAGGACTACATCAAACTCGAGGTACGACCTAGAGCTGACACCTCTGACCCTTTATAAAGTCAACCACGCAATGTAAACGTGTGCATATCAGACATCATGTGTCTGCTCCATTCCTGAAATCTCGGACACACAGCATAAACGTGCGTGTTCAGGCACCCCACGACTGGTTTGAGCCATGCGACCCATTATCCCTCTTACCCATTGATTAGACCACACTTCACTGTCAGGTTTTAGGAATTAATCATGAATGTCACAGAAGTGACATGACGGGTAAGAAGGTCACGGGATGACCCCCTTTGCCAACACCCAGGTGTCTTCTCCCTATAAATATGGAGACCCTGGGCGTTCCAAAGGGTTGGCTTCTAATTTGTAAAGGAATACCCTGTAAGGAATACGAGAGATATATCAATAATATTGACTGGTGGACTAGAGGGATTTTAACCTTCGAACCACCTAAAAAGAGTAAATGAGTTATAACCTTCATTTGAGATTATTCACATATTACGGTTCATCATTTAACACTAATCCATCCCATTTATTCATATAATTATTTGTTGCCGAATAACCGCGTCAACAGATTGGTGCTTTCATTGAGAGGATCTTAGATTGGTGCTATTGTAAAAACCCAACCATGGTGGTTACTCGCTCAAGGCATAGTAATGAAGTGCATCAACGTGATGGGCAGGAGGCCCACCATGCCGCCATATCCGATGAGCAAAACAAGCAGATCGAAGCAGTTCTGGCCCGATTACCCCCTCTTACAACCGACGCTAACGTCGGAAAGAGGCATGGTGGGACTCATAAGTCCCGCCGGGGTAACCGGTCCAGGCCCAGTCGGTCGGTCAGGCCCTCGACATCAAATTCTACTCCCACGTCACACCACCAGGAAACTGTATTTGAGGAACTTCCTAGGGCCGATCAGCAATTCAGCCGATCAGTCCGGACCTCAACTCCTAGCTTAGTTCCACCCTCGAGTGCACCCAGGAGGGTCTGAGGCAGCTCGCGAAGGAGATCCGGGGAGGGTTCGCGACGACAGCTTGCCCCGGCCAGCCGTCCTGCACCACGATCAGACCGCCGAGCGCAGGACGCAGGGGATGGTAGAGCAGAGCGGCCGAGACCTAGCTTAATCCGCCCTGACGGGACTAGGATCGCGTCACCAGTCAGGCATCCTCCGTCACCAATAAGATTCCCATCTCCTCCCGATCCAGTCTGAGACATTCTGGCTCATGGGAGCAGCAGGATAAATCCTCCTTCCGTCGGACCTTCCCATCACAGCAGAGCGCCATACCCACCCTCAGCGGCAGACTCTGAGTTTTTCAAATGGAAGTTACTAGACCAGGAGTAATCGAAGTGGCATGTCCGGCGAAGACCTGCGCCATCGCCTAAGTTCGGCTCAAAGCCCTCGGGCCACCCCTCGGGCCGACCTCCGAGATCGCCTCAACTCTCAGAGAGGAGACCCAGCTAGAAACGGTAATTGTGCTCGCCAATGGGAGGGTCTGTCGGGAGTACGTGACAACGGGAATGTCCCACATAACCTATCTCAAGATAGGAGGGACAATAACCCACCTAACGCGTACAATGGAACTGGAACTGTTGAACAGCCCCAGAGCAACCAAGGAAGTCAGGACCAAACCCTGCAACGTCTGGCTCAGATGGAGGAGCTGATGAGGAAGCTCTTATCAGAAAAAGAAAAAGATGAGTACGACTTGGGGGACGAACTCGAGCTCTTCGCTCCTAGCATAGCAGCCATGACATATCCACCTGGTTTCTGAATGCGTCACTTGTCCAAATTTAATGGAGACGGGGACCCGTCGGATCATTTGGGTATGTTCAACACCCTGATGATGGCCCACAACATCAGTCCCAAGCTGAGATGTTTAATATTTCCTTCCACCTTGACTGGGCCGGTCAGACAATGGTTCAAACAGAATAAAAAGCAGTCCATCAGCTCGTGGAAAACCTTTTATGTCGACTTCAAAAGGGCATTCCGAGCTTCTCAGGCTGCCCGCGTCAAATCCGACACCCTGGCAAACGTAAGACAATAGCCCGACGAACCTTTGAAAGCTTACCTGAGCAGATTCGCAAATGTCGTGGTTCGAGCCAGGACCGCAGATGATAGTTCCAAAATTATGGCCTTGAGGACTGGGATCCTCGTCGGAGGCGGGCTCTGGGAAGAGATACAGAGAAAAGGTGTTAGCACCGTGAACGAATTCCTAAATAGGGCCCAGGGATGGATAAACCTGGAGGAAGCGCGAGCGTCGGCCGCGGGAGCCAGCCAAGTCTCTGATCAGCCCGCTGGAGTGGGAACGGAGGTCGTGACAGCGACCCAAACCGTTACACAGAATAACCAATTTGGTGGAGGCAAGAGAAAAGGGAGCAGCGAGGGCGGCCAGCACGGCCCGAGGAAGAATAAGCTCGCAAAAAAGTTTAAGCCAGTCTACACGACTTACACCGAGCTCACAAACACTAAGGAGAACATTTTCCTAGCAAACTCTACTCGCCTCTCCAGGAAGAAGCTGGAACCATTGAAGTATTAGAAGGCTAAGCGGGACCCCTCCAAGTTTTGTCGATTCCACAACGACATTGGCCACAACACTGACGATTGTAGGCATCTGAAGGATGAGATCGAGACTGTCATCAAAGCTAGACCCTTGGCTCAGTATGCGCGGAATAGAGTTCCCACCGGTCAACCAGCTCTAGAAGCTCCGATAAGTCAGCCCGGGTCTCGGATAAATTAGGACACCCCTCCTCCTGTGATAGGAGGAGAGATCTCCACGATCTCCAGGGGCCCCCATCTGGCCGGCACGAGAAGAGGTGCCCAGAAGAGATATGTCAACGAACTAAAAGCTCATAATGGAGTGGAGTTCGTCCCAGAGCAGCATCTACCCAAACAGCAACGATTGGAGAGGCAACCAATCATATTCATTGAGGAAGATGCCAGTCACGTCCAGTTCCCTCATAACGACCCTTTGGTCATAGCCGCCCAGCTCGCCAACCGGAGGGTTAGGAGAATACTGGTCGATAATGGGAGCTCGGTGAACCTACTGTTATGGTCTACGCTGGAAAAGATGGGTTTATCGGTCACCGAGTTGAAAGCCACCTCCATGATGCTATATGGATTTTTTGGAGAAGGGTCGGCAGCAATAGGAATAATCGAGCTGGTGATTACCTTGGGAGAGGGACCTCGGGCTGTCTCAAAACTCCTCGAGTTTGTGGTCATCGATTGTCCCGCCGCATACAATGTTATTTTGGGCCGACCAACTTTGATAGCGTTCAAAGCAATAACCTCCATCCGCCACCTCGCACTAAAATTCCCCTCTTCCACGGGGATATGCACTGTCCGAGGTGATCAGCTCGCTGCCAGGGAATGCTATAGCATTTCTATGAAGGGAAAATCTAAACCCGGGCAGCAGACAATGACCATCCAGGGCGAGAATGAGGAATCTCAGGAACTTGTGCCTAGTCCTGAGATTAAAAAACCTCAGAATGCCGAAGGGGAGGATAGCATCTTAAATAATGATATCGACCCCAGAGTAGGCGAGGATAGATTCGAGCCCCAGGCCATCGAAGAGCTCGAGGAGGTAAATATTGACCCACAAGACCCCTCGAAGGTGGTGAAGCTCGGGAAAAATCTATGTAGCAAGAGGAAGGCGGAGCTGATTAGGTTTATGCGTGAAAATCTAGATGTGTTCGCCTGGTCTCATGGAGACATGATAGGGATCAGCCCGAGCATCATCATGCACACCCTCCACTTGGATAAAAGTGTGCCTACAAAGTCCCAAAAACAAAGGCGCCTAGGAAAAACCCGAGCTGAGGCCCTAGAGGAGGAAGTAGCCTAGCTCTTAAAGTGCCGCTTTATCCGCGAAGCAAAGTTCCCGATCTGGGTCGCCAATCCTGTGTTGGTCCCGAAGCCCAATGGGAAATGGCAGACCTGCATCGACTTCTTCGATCTGAACAAAGCCTGCCCCAAAGATTGCTTCCCCTTGCCAAGGATCGACCAATTGGTAGATGCCACGGCGGGGCATGAGCTCATGTCTTTCATGGATGCATACTCGGGCTATAATCATATTGCCATGAATCCAGCAGACCAGGAACACACTAGCTTCATGACCCCAACTAACGTTTATTGTTATAAGGTCATGCCCTTCAGACTAGAAAAAGCTGGAGCTACGTACCAGAGGTTGGTAAATAGGAAGTTTACCAATCAGATCGGGAAAAATATGGAAGTGTATGTTGACGACATTTTGGTCAAGTCAAAAACTGCCGATAACCATGTCTCTGATCTGGAGGAATGCTTTAAGATACTGAGAGAATACGGCATGAGGCTAAACCCCCAAAAGTGTACTTTCAGGGTCGCTTCGGGAAAATTCTTGGGTTTCATTGTCAATACCGGAGGAATAGAAGCGAAACCTGATAAGATCAGGTCGCTACTCGAGATTCCCTCACCTCGTTTGCGAAAAGACATTCAGAGTCTGGCAGGAAGGGTGGCACCCCCTAATCGGTTTATTTCTAAATCTACCGACAAGTTTTTGCCATTCTACAACCTGCTCCGGGGAAATAAAAAATTCGAGTAAACCGAGGAATGCGAACGCGCCTTCCTCGACCTGAAAGCACATTTGGCCGAGCCGCCCGTATTATCCAAACCAACGGCAGGGGAGCCTCTTTTCCTTTACCTAGCTGTCACAGAAGATGCAGCTAGCGCAGTATTAGTCCGAGAAGAAGACCGATCTCAAAAGCTAGTCTATTACATTAGCAAGAGGGTTCTCGGAGCTGAATCTCGGTATCCATTGATGGAAAAGATGGTTTTCTGCCTTATTACGGCCTCCTGAAAGCTCAGGCCGTATTTCCAGTCCCACTCAATACACGTCATAACTGATCAGCCTTTAAGGCAGGTTTTGCATAAACCTGAAGCATCGGGGCGTCTGTCGAAGTGGGCTATTGAGCTCAGCCAATTTGAGATACTGTACATACCTTGAACTACAATAAAAAGCTAGGCCCTGGCTGATTTTGTGGTAGAGTGCACAGGGTTCTGAGAAGATTGTGTAGAAGAGTCAGCTCAGGCCTCATGGAAGGTCTTCGTAGATGGCTCGTCTAACGAGAACGACTCTGGGGCTGGAATCATATTGATATCCCCAGAGGGACATCGATTCCACTTGGTGTTACAGTTTGGATTCAAAGCTTCCAACAACGAGGCCGAATACGAAGCTTTATTGGCTGGGCTAAGGGTGGCCCAGGAGCTGAGAGCCAGCTCCGTCCAGTGGCTCCCAGCTCGTGGTAAACCAAGTGTTAGGAGAATACCAAGCACGGGGAACCAAGATGGCTGCTTACTTGGCCAAGGTAAAGAAAGAGCTATCCGCATTTGAGTGCGGCTCAATCGAGCAGATACCTCAGGAGCAGAATGCCAACGCAGAAGCCCTGGCAAAGCTCGCTACCTCTGGGGAGGCGGAGACTCTGGGGCTGGTGCCGGTAGAGTTCTTGGAAAGACCAAGCATAGAGGAAGTCGGGGCGGAGGTCGAGATGATTGATGCCAGACCGACTTGGATGACTCGTATCCTCGAGTACCTCACAGCAGGAAAGTTACCCGAGGGGTGAAGTGACGCAAGGCGGATACTTTACCAGGCTCCAAGGTATACAGTGATAGATGGGATATTATACCAGCGTGGACACTGTTTACCTCTCCTACGGTGCGTTCTGCCAAGCGAGGCGAAGACCATTTTGCAGGAAGTGCATGAGGGTTTTTGCGGAGATCACACTGGGGGGCAAAGCCTGTCCCTGAAGATACTAAGGCAAGGGTATTATTGGCCCACTCTGTCAAAGGACTCGATCTCCCACGTCAAAAAGTGTGACAAGTGCCAATGATTCGCCACAATTGCCCGGGCTCCCCCGGTCGAGCTGAAGATGATCTCGTCCCCATGGCCATTCGTGGTCTGGGGGATTGACCTGGTGGGTGCCCTCCCTACTAGAAAGGAAGGAGTTCGCTACGCGATGGTGGCTATTGACTACTTCATCAGTGGGCAGAAGCAGAGCCCCTGGCGACGATCACTTCATAGAGAGTCCTCGACTTCGTGGTCAAGAGTATTATCTGCCGATTCGGGCTGCCAAAGAAGATCATGTCGGATAATGGAACACAGTTCGATAGCAACCTCTTCGCTGAATTCTGCGAGAGGCACGGCATTGTTAAAAGCTTCTCCTTCGTGGCCTATCCCCAGGCCAATGGGCAGGTCGAGGCTGTCAACAAGATGCTAAAGGCGAGCCTTAAGAAAAGACTGGATGAAGCCAAGGGAGTCTGGCTCGAACAGCTCCCCCAGGTACTATGGGCATACCGGACCTCACATCGAACGTCGATGGGTCATACTCCTTTCTCCCTAGCTTTTGGGAGTGAGGCAGTCCTTCCTGTCGAAGTAAAGGTAGCCTCACATAGAGTCCAGGAATTTGACCAAGACCGGAATGATGAAGTGCTTTGCGCGTCCCTCGACCTAATTGACGAAAAACGAGAAGCTTCACAGCTGCAGCTCGCGTATTATCAGCAAAAGATCACTCATTATTTCAACTCAAAGGTCAAGAAACACGTCTTTAGTGTTGGCAACCTGGTACTCATAAGAGTCTTCCTGGCCGATAAGGATCCCAAGGACGAAGTGTTGGGACCAAACTGGGAAGGGCCCTATCAAATAACCGAGGTCGTGAAAGAAGGAACCTATAAGCTAGCTCGGCTTAACGGAGAAGCAGTCCCACAAACTTGGAACGCTATACACTTAAAGAAATATTATCAATAATATATTTGTAAGGCTTAGTTAGAAAAGTCATCTTTTGTTTATTAAGTAATAAGAGTTAATATTTTTGCATTATCGTATATGTTTGTGGATGTAACATCAAGTAACCACGAAAGACCCTTTCCTGATTACTTGGGGGGCATATATCCTGGATATAACCAGGTCTGAAAACTTAGAAGTTAGTTCAAATTGATTGATCGATGTTTTTCTTAAAATGCACGAGATATCGATAAAGGATTAACGCGAAGTAAGTTTTTAAAATTAATATCTTGGATATAACCAGGTCCGAAAACTTAGAAGTTAGTTCAAATTGATTGATCGATGTTTTTCTTAAAAAGCACGAGATATCGATAAAGGATTAATGCGAACTAAGTTTTTAAAATCAATAACCTGGATATAACCAGGTCCGAAAACTTAGAAGTTAGTTCAAATTGGTTGATCGATGTTTTTCTTAAAAAGCACGAGATATCGATAAAGGATTAACGCGAACTAAGTTTTTAAAATCAATATCCTGGATATAACCAGGTCCGAAAACTTAGAAGTTAGTTCAAATTGATTGATCGATGTTTTTCTTAAAAAGCATGAGATATCGATAAAGGATTAACGCGAACTATGTTTTTATAATCAATATCCTGGATATAACCAGGTCCGAAAACATAGAAGTTAGTTCAAATTGATTGATCGATGTTTTTCTTAAAAGGCATGAGATATCGATAAAGGATTAACGCAAACTAAGTTTTTAAATTAATGTACTGGGAACAACCAGCTCCTAAGACTTAGAAGTTTGTTCAAATTGATTAACATATGTTTTTCCTAAAAAGCATAAGATGTCAATCATAACACCAACAGAAACTAAGTTCTCACCAAATGCGGTAAAGGGGAGTAACAATAAAGTTAAACCACAAATATATACAAATAGATTAAAATAAATCAAAGGAAACCAATTGTCTCGAGGATAAAAAACCTCGTAATGTAAAGTTACAAATAAAAATAAGAGAAAAGGAGAAAAAGTCCTAAGCCCTGCTAGGCCGCTCCGATGAAGTGACCCCCTCGGCATCCTGTTCGGTTGCAGTGGAAGTCTCCCTGGTCTCAGAGGGTGCCTCTTGTTGAAGGCGATCTTTGAACTTCTCCAAGAAGGACTCCCACACGTCCGGCCCAATGGAAGAAAAAGTCACCATCCTGGTTGAAGGCCTAACAATGGTACAACATGGCCTCCATGGAGGAGCTGGAAGATGCCCTCTCCGCCACAAGGGCGGCCTTGGCCTCTTCAAGTTCATCCTTCGCAACATCTAGGGCGACCTTAGTAGCCTCGGCCTCCAGCAGCTTGGCCCGAGATGCCTCCAGGTCGGCTTGCGTAGCAACCGAGGCGGCCTGCGTGACCTTCTCGCTTTCCCGTGCAATTGCCAGGGCAGCTTTGGCATATTGCTCCCGTTGTTGAGTGGACGCGAGGGCGGCCTGGGCAGCCTGGTGCTCGCCCCTGATCTCGTCAATCCTGGACCTGGACCGAGATATGCTCCAGTGGAGAGCCAAAGCCGCCTGCAAGATAAAAAGATAATAAGGCAAGTGCCTTAGAAAAAAAAAACAGAAAGAACCGGTGGTAAGGACAAACTTACAGTGAAGGTCATCCCTAGTGAAGACTCCATAACATGCTCGGGGCTCCTCGTCTTGATCTCCCGCAAGTCCCTCGAGGTGGCGTTGTAGCAGTGGTCCACCATGTAGGTCGCAGTTTCATAAAACGTCCCCCTAAAGACCTCGGGGATTTTCTCCAAGGCCTGAGGGTTGACCGGGACGCGCACGCTGGGAGTCGGAGCTGGCAAGGTCCCGGTTGGTACCTCCTGTTCCTGAGTAGAGAAAGGAGGTCGTGGGGGAGGTGGAGCCATCTTCTCTATAGCAGGAGGGGGTGGAGGCACTTTCTCTATGGCAGGACCCTGGCTTTTCCCCTTGGCATGAGACTTGGAGGAAGTCCCAAGGGATTTCTTGGCCAACTGGAGCCTCTTCACCAAGGGCCCGGATGACCCGAAGGAAGGATTTCCCCCCTGGAACATAGATCGTAGAACGTTGTCCCCGGGCTGCGACATCTCCTCGTGTGAAACAAAGACAGCGAATCATTAGTATGCATGTAAAAATATTTTGATTGCAAAAAATCTAAAGAATGTATTGAAAAAGGTCCTACCCTCCGAGCTAGAGGAGGAATCTATTGTCAAGACCTCCGGCTGAGGTGCTTCTAAGGGAGAGTCTAAGATAATGACTTCACGAATGAGAGGAGGTTCTGGATCTGGATCCGCCTCAGAACTGGACTCCTCTACATACTGCCTAAGACCTGAAGCTACTACACCCTCCAGAAGGGAGGGCCACGACCTAAGGTTGGTCCCATACTCCTCAAAGAAGGCCGACCTAAAGGCCAGGGTATTATCTACTACTATAGTACCCCTAGGGCAGCCCATGTCATGACGCAACACTAGCTTGTCAACACACTGGAGTAGAGTGATGTTGCGATCTGGGTCGTTTTGGTGGCGGTGAACGAGTTGGCTGGGGCTAAACCTAGCAAGCCGTAGGTCTGCGGCGGCCCTGTCTAAATCCCTAAACAAGTAAGGGTTACCTTGGCCGGAGGGGTCGGCTGCTGCCTTGGATTGGGTCCGCTCTACGTTGACCTCCTGGGCGAGCTCAAGAGCCTGCTTCTGGTGCACGAGGGGTACCTTGTCCTCCTCATCCTCGTCCTCATCTGCGGCCTCCTCCTCGGGGATGGGCGCCATCTCGCGAGCTGCAGGGATGGTCCGCGGCCTGCTCATGGCTCGAGTCTAGCCCGGTGAAATTAACTTACACGCTAGCATCGTCTCATCAGACACGAGCTGGCGGTAGTCTTTTTCACTTGGGGGGAGCCCCGCCAAGGTTTCGTACTGACCCCCAAGGGTCACCGACTTAGCCGTCCTCGCAAAAATAGCTGCACGATAGTTTCCAAGTCAATAACGAATGGAAAGAAACTACGCAGCGAAGATCTTGCAAGCTAAAGTTAGAAGGAACTTAAGAGGACGGTTGAAGTAATGGTATTCGTAGTTGCGGAACCCCGTTGACATGAAGAAATGATCCTTGAAGTCATTGGGGTGGCTGGGCAGCTCGATGACCGTGGCCGAGTTGGGAAAACGGGTCAGGTAGTAGAACCTGTACCTCGCCCCTGTTGGTCCGGGCTGGCTTTGAGGTAGAAAAAGTAGAGGATGTCTGTCGGTGTAGGGACCTCCCATTCCTGCTTCAGGAACAGGTACCTCAACCCCGCTACAGACGGTAAGAGTTAGGAGGGAGCTGAAAGGGGGCCAGCTTCACGAAATTCAGGAAGTCCGCGAAGTACTGGTCCAGGGGGAGAAAGGCCCCAGCCTTGAGGTGTTCATCGCTCCAGGCCGCGAACTCCTCATCGAGCGGTGCGCAGCTCCACTTGCCCTCAAAGGGAGGGCGGGCGACCAGAGTGCCCTTCCCTAACTCGATATTGTGGAAAGCATAATCTTATTGACTTTCCCCTGGGTTGTAACCTTCGAGGCAATCCTCTCGGCCTCAAAGAAGGCGTCAAGTCCAGCCTCGACCTCCTTCTCCATGGTGGGACCGAAGTGGGGAATGGGGAGTCTGATGCCACCTCTTTCCCCTTACTGGCCTGCTGGGATGACGAGCTGGCGGCACTCTTCTTGGGCATACTCTTCCTGGGTCCTATCTGGTCACCTAACAAACAAAGATGAAGAAAGTTTAGAAAAGGCGACCTAAGCATAAGAAAGAATCTAGCACGAAGAATGGTTTCCTTTACATGGGCTGAGGTAATCTCAGCCCGCGGCAAGTGAGACCACGCGGTTCTATGAACATGCGCCTATGCTCCCAACGGGTCCCCGATTGCTCGGGATCCGTGTGTCAGGAGAGTTATGATAAAGTTTGCCTTGGAGGGAAAGTTTTGAAAGGCGAAACCGCCTGTGAAGCGTGGCCCTAAGCTACCCGGTTTTTGCACTCCAGAAACTTGTTGCCTTCCCCTCTCCAAACAGGCATTTAAAAAGATAATCCAGAGAAATAACCCCAGAATTTCGTCCTATGAGTCATGTTCCTAAGCATTCTCTTTCCTACGGTCGATACCCCTAGGATAAAAACCTACGCACAAAATACCAGCAAAGAAAAACAACCTACAGTATGCGGCTAAGAAGGAAGTTTACCTAAGGAAAGAAAAGCATACAGCAGGCAGAGGACTTACAAAAGTTTTTTGCTACATATAAACTGAAAAAAGCATAGGAGTTGGAATACTGGTGGGATCTTTGGAACCGGAGTCACGGAGAAACCCTCGTGTCCGGAACTCAGGAACATCTGGAACAGTGACCGGAAGGAAGAAGGGTTTTGAAAATAATAAGAGAGAAGAAAGAAGATGAGAAATTTTTTCAAATAAAAGGTGGCTCATGCGAAAGGTGGCCAACCTTATATATACGTAAAAGGAAAAAGAATGAGGGTCGTTCGATCGTCTTGATGTGGGATACGAGGATCACAACTCGAAAGACGAAACGACGGCTGAAGATAGGCTAGGCCATTTAATGCGGTTCTCGGAAGACAGACCGTCACCAACCACGATGCTCCACGTATCCGATACCAGCGCAATGGGCAGGATATGAAGAGTCGACAAGGAAGCCTAAAAGCCCCCACTGTGGCCACAGGTGACGTCATATGCCACGAGCAGGGTCTTGGGGGGCAAATCTATGCCCTAAATATCCACGGGTTATTAGCGAGCTGGAAAAGGGCATAATCCTATCAGCCACGTGGAAGCCACCTACCCGGAGCTGCTGTTATGAGTTTCTACCTCTTTAGCTCGAGGTAGCCAAAGGTTTAGTAAGAATACTTGAAGGCATCAGGTCGGCAGTGTGGGCACCATGAGCTAGGACTACATCAAGCTCGAGGTACGACCTAGAGCTGACACCTCTGACCCTTTATAAAGTCAACCACGTAATGTAAACGTGCGCATATCAGACATCACGTGTCTACTCCATTCCTGAAATCTCGGACACGCAGCATAAACGGGCGTGTTCAGGCACCCCACGACTGGTTTGGGCCATGCAGCCCATTATCCCCCTTACCCATTGATTAGACCACACTTCACTGTTAGGTTTTAGGAATTAATCATAAATGTCACAGAAGTGACATGACGGGTAAGAAGGTCATGGGATGACCCCCTTTGCCAACACCCAGGTGTCCTCTCCCTATAAATATGGAGATCCTGGGCGTTGCAAAGGGTTGGCTTCTAATTTGTAAAGGAACACCCTATAAGGAATAAGAGAGATATATCAATAATATTGACTGGTGGACTAGAGGGATTTTAACCTTCGAACCACCTAAAAAGAGTAAACAAGTTATAACCTTCCTTTGAGATTATTCACATATTACGGTTCATCATTTAGCACTAATCCATCCCATTTATTCATATAATTATCTGTTGCCTAAGAACCGCGTCAACATCCAGTTTCCTATTTTATATTCTTTTGTATATATATGACAAAAACATGTCAATGAAAGGCAAGCTATTCACGATTTCTTCATGGTACCAGAGCCACACGGCTAAGATACACATCCGGCAATGGCTAACGGTCACGATACGACTAAGACTCCACCTCCACCTATATCTTCTCGAAATTACCATATGTCTCATTTGACTGCGTCTCTTCCTACTTTGACTGTGGAATAATGGTAGACTATAGCTACTATGTTTGGTAATACTCATTCCTTTACCGATCGTTTACATGGTAAGTTTAATAAGATTTCTTGGATTATTGATAACGGTGCTTCTAATCATGTGACAGGGGATGAATCATATTTGTTTGATGTTCATGATATTGCCGCATGTCCTGTTGGACTCCCTGATGGCCAAAAAATAATTGCTACTAAAGAGGAAAGTGTGAGGCTCTTGGACGGATTGTAACTTAAAAATGTTCTTAATGTTCCTAAATTGCACTGCAACTTAATTTCGGTTACACAACTCATTGATGACATGCATTGTCTTGTACAATTTTCTTCTAATATGTGTGTTATACAGGACCGTCATGCAAGGAAGCTGATTGGAACGAGTGAACGGAGAGATGGACTTTACTACTTCCGGCAACCGTCTACAGTGCAAGGTATCTCAGTGGACGGTTCTTCATCTTTGTTGAAACTCTGGCATCAATGTCTTGGACATCCTTCAGAGAAAGTAGTAAAGTCATTACCTTTCTTACGTAATTCTAGTGATAAATTGAATAAGGCATGTAATGTGTGTCCTCATGCCAAAAAATCTCGTGATTCCTTTTCTCTTTGTGATCATAAGGCCTCTCGAATTTTTTAATTGACTCATTATGATTTATGAGGACCTTACAATACAGTTTCTTCTTGTGGGGCTTGTTATTTCTTTACTATTGTGGATGGTTTTTCCCAAGCTATATGGGTTTATTTGTTGATTGATAAATTAGAGGTATTTAAAATGTTTATGTCATTTTTTGCTATGTTCGATCGAAAATTTGGACAAAATGTTAAGATTGTTCGGAGTGATAATGGGACGGAGTTTAATTGTTTGACAAATTATTTTCTTTCCAATGGGATTTTATTTCAAACATCTTGTGCGAGGACTCCACAACAAAATGGAAGAGTTGAACGTAAGCACCGTCATATTTTAACAATGGCAAGGGCCTTGCGTTTTCAAAGTCACCTTCCTCTTTATTTTTGGGGTGAATGTGTCTTGGCAGCTTCTCATTTAATCAATCGAACACCTTCGAGTGTTCTTCACAATAAAACACCTTATGAAATTTTATTTAATACTTTGCCAATTTTTAATGAATTGCAAGTATTTGGATCTTAATGTTATGCCCATAATCAACGAGCTTAGAATGATAAATTTGCAAGTTGAAGTCGAAAATGTGTCTTTGTTGGGTATCCTTTTGGTAAGAAAGGGTGGAGACTTTTTGATCAAGAAAATAAAAGTTTTTTTGTTTCTAGAGATGTTAAATTCTTTGAAAATCAATTTCCATTTGCTGAAAATGCTCCCGCTACTATTCGTTCTCACTATAATTTTAGAAGCAAGAATTTGGATGATGATGATTTTGACTTTAATATTTCGGGGGATCCTGAATCATTGTCTAATGAACTTGAGCCTATAAACGAATCCTTCCCATTATATATCACCACCCAAAGCCCAACAACTACCACTTTAGAGCCTGCTCCCATTATTCCTTCTGCAGCCAATGAATCACAGTCTAGCCCGAATGATGAACAAAGTCCAGTTACACCCACATCTCCACACCACCGTCCATCTACAGGGGGTAGAAGGGGTTGCTCTCTGGATGCTACCGATGAACCTCACATGGGACAAGGATTCTGTGAAAAAGTTACATCCATTCGACTTCGTGACTATGTTACTAACATTGTTCTCACAACAAGTCCATCTACTCTCTCTCCAAGCTCACCCGCGCCATCTGCTTCCTCAGGTACGCCCTTTCCTATAAAACATTTTATTAATTGTGCAAAATTTTCTGTTACCCATCAGCAATTTCTTGCTGCTATTACTCCAGGTTGCGAACCGAAATCATTTAAAGTGGCTATGACAAATGTAGGATGGCATCATGCTATGCAAACCGAAATTCGTGCTTTAGAGAATAATGGTACTTGGAATATGAAAAAATTACCACCTAGTAAACGTGTTCTTGGTAGTCAATGGGTCTATAAATTCAAGTATAACTCTAATGGTAATATTGAATGCCTTAAAGCTTGTTTGGTTGTTTTTGGTAATCATCAAATTTCTGAAATTGATTATAACGAGACTTTTGCGCCAGTTGCATAGATGGTCAAGGTTCATGCTTTCTTAGCCATTGCAGCATCTAAAAATTGGGAGCTGTATCAGATGGACGTGCATAATGCCTTTTTGCACGGGGATCTCAATGAGGAAGTATATATGAGGCTTCCTCCTGTTTTTGGGTCTTCTCAACCTTATATGGTTTGTCGTCTTTGAAAGTCATTATATGGCTTGAAACAAGCACCGAGGTGTTGGTTTGCCAAACTTGTTACTGCTTTAAAAGAGTATGGTTTTCTACAATCCTATGCTGATTATTCTCTCTTTACTTATTGTAACGCCCTGGATAGCCAAGACCGTTACACTGTGTGTTTATAAAAGTGCTAGACTTGCTAATCAAGTCGTTAAGTCGAAAACGTGTTATTGAAACTCTTGTGGAACTAGGGTTAAAAGATTTTGGTCCTAAAAGCAGCATCTCTTATAAATAAACATTCTCTGTTTACACGGGATCCCAAAATCATTAGAATTAAAACCATTTACAAAAGATTCAAAATTTAATTACAGTATTAGCAATACTAAGGCAAAATAGACAGTTAAGCAATCCCTGTCCTGATCCTCTCCTTGGCCATGGCGACCGAACAGCTGACTATGTACATTCTGCCCCGCAACCCTCCACCTCAGGATTGGTCCAACTTTCCTTTGCCTTTACCTGCATCACGTAGCACCGGTGAGCTGAGGCCCAGCAAGAAAACACAATAACAGAGCATAAGTAATCAACAGACAATCCAATATCTCATATCACATAGGCATGTTCTCAACATATAAGTGTTCATGATAATCAAGTATTAAGCATATTAAGCATATCAACTCATACCATTCACCAATTTACAAATGATAACTAGGGTTAGCGCCCTTAGGCCGCAACCTCTGTTTATCCCACTGACTCCGGCCCGCTTAAACCGAGCTCAGTGAATATAAAGCTGTCCTTGGCTACCAGTGGCCAAGCCGTGCCCTATGCGCAAATATTGTATAAGGCACCCTTAGGCCATCTATCACATGTCCCATGGCATAATACCATCATTGACATTATACAGATACCGGGAGCACTTAGTCCCATCACAAACAAAACACCGGGTGCAGTTTTCTTACCTTTAAATTTGCTAGCTTTGTTCACTTGATCCTTGAGCACGACCCCCATTGAGACCTAGCGCAGACCTAATCACAACCATAGGTCAAAATCATCACCAAACCTCAAGTCCAAAACCTAGCCTCGGGACCAATCCTGAGCCCTTGGGAAGCTCTAAATCCACCAAACAGGGTGGTGGAATCGAACCTCGAACCCTCAGGCAAAAACCCTTGAAAATAACTCAAAAACCCTCTTCTGGAAACAGGGTAGCGCTACAACACTCTAAGGAGGGCGCTACAGCGCTACAAGCAGAACCAAAACACCCTCAAAATGCTTGGCCTAGCGCTACAGCGCCCAAAGGCTAGCGCTGTAGCGCTAGTCACAGACAATCAAGACTGCATTTTCCCTTCCTGCGATTTCCTCGAGCCAACCCTAACCAAAACTCTTCCAATCCTCAACCAAACTTAAAAAAAAGCTTATTAACATATTCCTCTCATCCTAAGCATCATAATCATACAAAACCTAACCACATGCACCCCTAATCCCAAAATTCACCATAGTTTCTCCTAGACTTCAGAAACTCAGCAAAAACAATCAAAACATCAAAGTTTAAAGCTTAGAATTTTATACCTTTGATGGAAATTATACTTTAAGGTAGTCTCTAGACCTCCTTAGCTTGCTCTTCCTCAAACCTTGGCTTGAATCCCCCTAAAGTTCCCATCCATTCAGCTTAGACACCATAGTTCAAACAATCCAAACCAGAAACTGAAAACTCCAAAGTCTTACTTTAAGTGATGGTGCGTTCTTGCTAAGCCCTTGCCAATTCTTCAAGCCTAGCTCAGAATTCTTGTTGCTCAGCCTAACCTAGCTCCCCTCTGAGCTTTGCTCCAAGAAAACTCAAGAAAATGGTGAAGGAAAGCATAAACCGACCCTTGGAAAAAATGCCCTGCTTTCTTCCCTTTCTTTTTTCTTTATTTTCCTTCTTTTCTCAGACTTCTACCTTATTCTACAACTTCCACTAAGCATAAAGCCTTAGCAATACCTATCTTTTATAAGCCAAATGACCATAATGCCCTCCCCTTTAATCCTAAGTCTTTTAATCCACCTAGGGCATTTTGGTCATTTTACTCAATTCCCGCTAATTCCTCAAGTGTCTCTAATATTTCCTGCTTACTTCCCGATACCTAATTAATCACCAATTATATTCCTCGATGTCAAAATAGACCCCAATATATTTACTAAATTCCCATTTATACCCCCAGGCTCGCCCCGAGCCGGGTATAAATCCCCGCAGTGACTTTTTCGCTAAGCTGCTCACTAGGATCGTCTCGAATCACAGATCACAAATATATGCACATAATAATGTGGTCTCGACAGTTATCACATATATATACAATTATGCCCTCAACGAGCCAAAATTACAATTATGCCCTTTCTAACCTAATCAGGGCCTACATGCATACTAATACACATAGTCATGCATCTCAAATATTCAAATAGCCATACAACATGCTTTTAATCATTAAATCACATATATTCCAATTATGCCCTCCCGACTCACTAATCAAGGCCCTTAAGCCCTGTTAGTAAATTTGGGTCGTTACACTTATACTAAGGGTGCTACTCAAATAAATGTGTTTGGTGTATGTTGATGATTAAATTATTTATTGGAATAATTCCACTGCTTTGAGAGTCTTTAAGAACTATTTGAGCACATGTTTTCATATGAAGGAACCTGGGGTTCTTAAATATTTCCTCGGGATTGATGTGGCACGAAGTCCTGATGGTATATTTCTTTGTCAACGAAAGTATTCTCTTGACATTATTTCTGAGAGTGGTCTTCTAGGTGCCAAGCCAACATCTTTTCCCATTGAGCAAAACCATCGGCTTGCTCATGCTTCAGGAGATTCTTTGTCTAATCCAGAACCTTATCGTCGTTTGGTTGGACATTTGATTTACTTAATGGTCACTCGTCCTGATTTAGCATACTCTGTCCACCTTTTATCACAGTTTCTACAAGAATCGCGACAGGAACATTGGGAAGCTGCTTTGCGCGTTGTTCGCTATTTGAAGGGTTCTCCTGGACAAGGAATTTCACTTCGAGCTGATAGCTCTCTCTCTCTTTGACAGGTTGGCGTGATTTTGATTGGGCAGCTTGTCCTCTTACTCTTCGCTCTCTGACTGGTTGGCTTGTGTTTCTTGGTCATTCCTCGATTTCTTGGAAAACAAAGAAACAAGCTACTGTGGCACGTTCTTTGGCAGAGGCCGAATATCGCTCTATGGCTTCCCTTACTTGTGAATTGAAATGGTTGAAAGGTCTTCTCCTTAGCTTGGGGATTCAACATACTGCTGCTATTGGTCTTTATTGTGATAGCCAATCGGCTTTACATATTGCACATAATCCTATCTTCCATGAACGAACAAAGCACATTGAAGCAGACTGTCACTATGTTCGTGATGCTATCCCGGATGGAACTATTCTTCCTTCATATGTTCCTACCACGATTCAACTTGCAGACATCTTTACCAAGCCTTTGGGGACACGTCAATTTCAATTTTTTCTTTCCAAGGTGGGCATTTATGATCCTCATGCTTCACCTTGAGGGGGGTATTGAGATATATTGATATATTCTTTTATTGTACCCAATGTATATATGGTTAAGCGTGAGTTTATAAATTAGATTAGAATTACAACATTAGTTTCCTCTTTTCTATTACAGCATTAGTTTCATAATTTCTATTTTCCTATTTTCTATTCTCTTATATATATATGAAAAAATATATCAATGAAAGGCAAGCTATTCACGATTTCTTCAGTTATATATGTCTTTCCATGTTGCTGTAAATATTTTATTGATAATTCAAGGCTTAACATGTAATTTACATAATCTGACTAAACATGCACATCAAGCAAATGCATGCATTGTAAACTAGTATTGCACAATATATACGTGATATTACAGACTTAAAATATTTTACACAATTGTTGGAACAGGATTTGCATTATTTTCATTGTTCTTTTTTGTTACTAGATTACGCGACATACAAATGTTATATTAGTTTCTGACTTGGAAAGTTAATTAACCCTTTGTTCTGGCTTTTTAATGGCTTTTGGAGTCATTTCATAAATGGATTATTCTGAATAAAAATGATTTATTCTTAGGTTCTAGATGAATGAAGTCATTCATAATGTGTTCTATCTGATCAAAGAGCAATAATTCAGTTTGTCTATAATCTCTAGTTCTTACCAAAGAGGAAACAACACTGACATATGTAAAAAGTGAACAAAAGTCAAAAATCAAGAATGATTTACTTAGCAGTAATCAAACAAATTCACCAAAGAATACAATCTAAGAGAGAAATGAAAAGTATAAGCTTTGCCTCTGATTATCCAGAGCTAAACTGAAAACATGGATCATCATTACAAACAAATAGTACAAATAGTCTAACAAATCCACCAAAGGATACAATCTAAGAGAGAAATGAAAAATATAAGCTTTGCCTCTGATTGTCCAGAGCTAACTGAAAACATGGATCATCATTACCAACAAATAGTGCAAATAGTCCAACAAAGGAAGAGGGCTATATTATATCCAATGTGTGAATTTTTAAAGAGGAAACTGAGGACTTACTAGACAAAATGTTCTGGAAGGAATTATTGTTGTTTTGTATATGGTTCCTGAAAAAGTAGTCAACATATCAGAGCATTAATGCAAGTAGTTGGGTGTTCAAAAGTGCAATGCAATTAGTTTCAACGTGTGTAACCCATTAATTATCATTGACAAAAGAAATAGTATAATTTGAAGAAAACATTTCAAATCCAAGTATATCTCATGATCTCCAGATGCGGTATCTGAAATGACAAATCCTCTTCACATTCAACAAGTACCTGAAGAATCAGCAAAGTTTAGGTTAATCAGGTCTTTTTTTCCTTTCCATTATGGTTTGAGGTGTGGCAATTTTTATATTTCAACCTCTTTAATAACTTATTTTCATAAATATGTTTGAAATATGAAACCAATCCCACAACAGATGACATGCATGTTCAACATTATGTAGAATCTTAGAGATAACCATAAAAGAAAATAGTATGACAAGTAATGTTTTTTACCCCACCTTTGTTCGATGGACATTCTCAAAGGGTATCAAAATAAATCTTCCCGAGGATACCTGAAAATCATAGAATAGTTATGACAATCAATAGCCAAAGATACATGAGCAACATTATTCTCCTAGTATTTATTCTTACTTGACATTCAACTTGTTTTCCAGGTGCCTCTTCCTCTTTCATTTCCACCACATCGCTTGCTATACATGTGAGAAAACGCAGGTTTGAGAAGCAAAAGTCATATTCCAAGGTAGTGAAAGTACAAAGTGATTAACATTTTTGTCTTTTTAAAGTTATTTTATGAGTTCATTCAGATTTAAGTGGTTATGGTAGTTTGGTTTATCTAAAATAGTTGCATATTAAATCAACTAATCTATCCCCAATTAGTACCTTCTTTTTTCAGACTACTCGTTTTTTATTATTATTGTTGTATGACCATCCACTTGTAGCTCCTTTTATGGATATTTATTTTTAGAAGCCTTCTTAGAGAGAGTCACCGCCACTGCCAAGGACCACCTCCTTGCCTTTGCCTATATGTTCAGAAATTTACTCATCGGATATTCTCTGTCATAGGACAATTTTCAATTCCAAGCACACCAAACCTTCCATATATATATATAGATATATACATAACACAATCAACTCAAGTATCTTAATCTCTTTCTACTAAAAAAAATACTACAAGAAAAATGGGCTACTACTTCAGCTTTTAACGTAGAACTACTTCAGTTTTCGTATAAATTCGCAACCGAAATAGTTCGGGGTGATGTAAAAAGTGGTGAAAAACCAAAGTACAAAAGAGAATTTCTACTTCGGTTATTATGTATAAACCAAAGTAAAAAGTGGGGTTTCTACTTTGTTTTATTCATAATAATTGAAGTAGAAAATGTTGAATGGAAGTGGTGGTAACATTTGTCAACATTTATACTTCGGTTTTTATGTATAAAACGAAGTAGAAACCATACTTTCTATTTTGTTTTATACATAAAAAACGAGTAGTAGAAGGTTATTTTTTTATTTCTTTATTTTCAACCAAATTTAATGAAATTGGAAATTAATTCTATTTGTTTTTAGTGGTTAAATTTCAAATTTATATATATTTTTGCAATTGGAATTAATTCTAATTTTCTTAATGGCTCAATCAAATAGAAATTAAAAATCTTATAAATTAAATATTTATACAATGTTATAAGTACTTAGGTACAATAAAAATTTATACATTGATATAAGTTCTCAAGTAAAATAGCCTAAATATTGATACATTCACATTGAAACTAAAGATAGAACTGAATAAACTTATAAACAAAATAGCTTGTAAGTCATCAATCAGCTTAACCATTCGTGTTGGATTAGAAAGAGATCAACAATCTCACAATATTATTTTCTCTCATCAAACTGTAAAATTAACAAATATAAATTCATAACAATAATAATTATTTTATAGTTTATATTATACTTATATATATGTTATGAAAAATAAACTTACTTGTCTTTTAGGGTTTCTAATGCATTGCTACTTGTACAAGATTTCTAATGTATTTCAATTTACTATGAAAATATTCAACATATAACACAACAAATAAGCAGAATGTCATATATTAGTTTCATGTCTGTCCTAAGATTTATTTAAAGTTGAAAAGATACATTAGTCTAATCACATGGACACTGAATTCTTTCAGGATTACTACAGTTCTTTAAGCAAAACTCTAAAGACAACAATTAGTAAATCCTTAGAAAAAATTCGACAAAGTTTCCTCCATTTTTATAGCATATTCCAATTGCATAATTTCCTACAAATTCAATACAAAATCAACACACATAATTTCATCCTTATATCACCACAACACACAAATTTTGCAGAACCTACTTCACTAATTTGATAAATAAATGTTGCAATAGTAATAACTTATATTACAAAATTATACACCTTGAATATTACTCTTGATTGAAGTCACCCGAAATCAACACCAAGTTCACCACTAAATCAACAAGACTACTAAAAAAATTAAACAAAAAAATAGTTACATAATTAACAAACAATATATCAAACTAGCTAGTTATAGAAAACAGAAAATAAATCTTACATATAATCCAAGCATTTTATGTTCTCTAAGTTATAACATTAGCAACAACACTACCTAGCTAAGTTAAAATATCCATATAGGAAGTTCACCTTCTCACAAATTTTAAAATTCACTAATTTATATATAATTTATCACATTATATAAAAAAAATAAATAAATAATCACACAAAATATAACAAAAAATTAATATGAAATTCATTATGACATAAAAAAAAATAATACAAACAAGGGTTTTTGGATTCAAACATTCTTTAATGCTCAAAATCAATTGTACATCTATAAACAAACAACACATTCAACACGTTACATATAAAAAGCTACAAAAATAAAACACATTATATATAAAAACAAATAATCTAAAATAATAATATAGAAAAACAACACATTCAACATGTTTCAATGGAGGTTTTCTCAAGCATCGTATATATTGCTTTAAGTACAAAAGTTCTGAACCTTTTACAATGATGCCCTAGCCCTATATATAGAGGGTGAGGGTCACTAATATCATTTATTACAAATATTCCCCAATTATTTGGGGAGTTAATTATTATTCAGCCTCTCCGAATATTCTAATTAAGACTATGGACCTGTGTGTATCGCACGGGGCCTAATTCGTAGGTTGCAACCCACCAACTTTACGAGAGACATGCCTATGGCACTCTCAGAATGCGATTGCAAATTTTCCCATGCCAGGCGACGTTGTGGGAAATATCAATTATTGATTTTACAAACTTGATGCCACTAGTCAAGGCACCCAAAAAGCTGTCAGACGTTCTTGTGGTGGCCCAAGGATACAGTGACTGAAACATATGACGCTCTCTCCAAGCCCAATGACAAAACTCCTAGGCTAGGAGGACTATCGGGTCAAGAAGTCGATAGGACTGTCGTCTACAGTGACGACATCTATTGCGACGACTCCAAAGTCGTCGCTGTATGTAGTCGAAATCCACGAAAAATTCTTTTTTCTTAATTTATTAAAAAAATAAGCTACAGCGACAACATATCGTTGCTGTAGGAGGGTCATCAACAACACACAACCAGGTGGGCTGTTAACACACGACCCTACAGTGATGACACATCGTCGCTATATGGTACCAGGAATTTGGAGGAAACAAGAGGTAGGAACTGACCCTATAGCGACGACATGTCGTCGCTGCTGTAGGGTCTTCGTAAAAAAAAAAGGGAAATATGTTTGTCTATAGCGACAACATGTCATCGCTGTAGGATGGGGAGGGAACTCAACTGCCCAGAGTTGATTACCTAAATGCACCCCCTAAGCAACAACTTGTCGTCACTGTAGAGTGATCGTGGAAAAAAAAGGAGGGAAATATGTTATTCTAGAGCGACGACATGTCATCGTCGTAGGATAGTGATGGAATTTAACCGCCAAGAGTTGGTTGTCTATTTTCACTCCTTATAGAGTCCAATTTAATCCACTGGTTAGTTATTTTGTACTCTATCGTGATGACATGCCATCGCAATGAGGTAAAAAAAACGTGGGAATGTGAACCGCCAAAAAAATTAAGTCAAATTTCACTACCTAGAGCGACGACATATCGTCACTATATTGTAGGTACGTAGCACACGAGAGGATTTGTGTACTATTCACTATCCTACAGCGACGACATGGGTCTCACCGTTTGAGTAAAATGGTGTGTTTGATATCAGCGACGATTGTTTATTACCTATAGCGATGACATGTCGTCGCTATAGGTCCCAGCGATATAACCTCCAGGCAGAGCCTTTCTTCCTCATTTCTGGTCACTTTTTTCTCAAACAGAGATGGTTTCTCTGTGTTTACTCCGTCGCCCAGCTCCGCCCAAGGATTTACGACGCTATTTTGGCCCTCCATTGTTAAGGTTAGTTGTTGTATACCCTAATAATCTAGTTATTTGTTTTAAAGTTAGTTTTTTTTTTATGATTATTTGTGTGTATTTTATATGTTATTGTAATGGGTTTGTTAAACTTTTTATTTACTTTTTTTTGTTTTGTTTTCGGATTGTATTGGTGCATCCTGAGCTTCTACCAAATTCATTGATATAATCCCCAGCCTTTGGGTATTATTTGTAATTTTTAAAAAAAAAAAATTTGTGATTGATTAGTATATTAATTGATAAATGTTTGTTAAATTTTTTGTTGTTTTTTTATTTTTTCAGATTGCATTGGAGTCTTTGAATATCATCTCTAGCTTTTGGGTATTGTTTCTAATTTTTAATATTTTTTGTTTTGTTTTGTGATTATTAGTGTATTGATAAATAATGATAGTCATTTTGTATACATAAATAGATTTTAAATAGAATTTGTATGTTTGTTAATTTTATAGTTAATTTGATATTATGTTATGAAAAATTGTTAGGTTAGATTAATTTTTTGTTTTTAATTGTATATATGTTAGGTTAAATAAAATTTGTGTTTTGAATTATATATATATTAAGTTAGATAAATAATATGTTGATTTGGGAATATGTTTATAATATGTTTTTGTTGTTATTTGTGAATTCAAATGATTGCATTAAATTTTATGTATGTTCTGGGAGTGGTTTATATGTTTTTATGTAGAATTTAAATGTTGGGGTAGACTAGAATACAACCGTTATACTACCGAAATTTTTGTAGATTTAGAAAAATTAAACATTACAAAATAGTTTTAAAGTTAGTGTGAGTAAAATTTTTAATTAATAAATTTTAAAGCAATTAATAAAAAAATAATTTAAAAATTATAAAGTATAAAATAAAATAATAATTTTACAGGTATACAACTTTATTAATATTTTTTTTATAAAATAAGTAAAAATTTAATATATTAATATTTAATGGTGAATTAATAAATTTATAATTAAATATTTATTTATTTAATTAATTTTATAATATATTCATAAATTTTGATAATATATGTGGATAAAATAAGTAATTAAGTTAACTTTATTCTTAAAATTAAGTTAAAATTAAAATAATAAAATTTTACTGTTATTTTTTTAAAATAAAAAATGAAAATTATATTAAGAATTTCATAATTACAAAATAACATAATAATAATTATAATTAAATATCTAATTATATAACGAAACTTTATAATACATTCATAACTAACAATAATATATATTCATAAAATTTGATAACTTATTCATAAGATTTTACAATTTACTTGAAAAAATTAGTGTTTCGGTGATAAAAAATTTATTAGCAAATAAAGGTAGTTTTTTATGATTATCACATTGTGATAATTTATTTTCCACTTGAATTAGTTATGACGATTGACAAGAGTTGGATAACTAATAGACGCTGTAACTCTGATGAGTTTTGGAATGGTCTTCAAGCATTTATACAAATGGCCAAGAATCATGTAAATGTTTCTGTAGAAGTCAGATGCCCATGCGTTCAGTGTGTCAATATGCTGAATCAGAAACTTGATGTGGTGGAGGCTCACATACACAGATATGAGTTTCTGCAGCGATACATGAAGTGGACCTACCACGATGAAGTTGATATGCTACCAGTAGTGGACGACGGGGCACCAGTGACTGATGAGATGATTGACATCATCAATGATGTTATTGGTGAACAAGGCACTAATGAAGAAGGTGTAAATGAAGGAATTTCATATGGTGGTGGCAATAGTGCGGAAAATCAATTTGATGATCTATTTTAAGAGGTCGAAGTTGAGTTATACCCTGGTTGTACTTGGTTGTCTTCCTTGAACTTCTTGGCAAAGATGATGCACATGAAGGTTATGAATAAATGGACAAACAGTTCTTTTTATGAACTTTTGAAGTTTATGAAATTTGCATTCCCCAAGGAGAATATGATTCCGGCTTCATTCTATAAGTCTAAGAAAAAATTGAGGATGTTACAGTTAGGTTATCAGTCATTCAAGCTTGCAAGTACGAATGTTGTTTGTTCTGGAAGGAGAATTTCCAGAAACAGAGTTATCATGTATGTGGTGAGAATCGATGGGTTGATAAAGACACAAAGGGGAAAAAAGTTACCCACAAAGTGTTGCGGTACTTCCCTTTGACTCCTAGGCTTAAGCGTCTTTATGGTTCAAGCCATACAACAAATGATATGATCGGCATAGTACGGGACGATCGAAAGAAGATGGAGTGATGCACCATCCTGTTGATGGGGGTGCTTGGAAAAAATGTGATTCCAGATATTCTTATTTTGCCAAAGAACCCAGAAACGTTCGATAGGGTTTTGGCTGCTGATGGATTTTATTCCATTTTGTAACATGAGTCTATCTTACAACATGTGGTCAGTAATATTATGCACGGACAATATGCCTCCTTGGTTGTGCATGAAAGAGTCATCATTCACGCTGACCTTGTTGATTCCTGGTCTGAAATCACCTGGGAAGGACATGGATATCTTTTTGAGGTCCGTGGTAGACAAATTGAAGTTGTTCAAACCAGAGACGCTGCAACGAATAGTGTATTCAGAATGTGTGCAACACTATTATGTACTATCAATGATTTCCCTGCCAGTAGTAGTTTGTCTGGATGGAGTGGCCAAGGATTTATGGCATGTCCTTCATGCAACGAAGACACTCCTTCATGTCGGGTAATTGGGAGACGGCTTATGTTGGTCATAGAAGATTCTCATCTTCTACGCATAAGTGGAGGAAGAGTTGCTTGTTTGATGGGAATTATGAAAATGGACGTCCTCCAAGAAAATTCAGTAGTCAAGACATACTTGAAAAATTAGTTCATGTTCCAGATCGTTTGCCAAGTAAACATGTCAGTTTCGGGGGTGTGAAAAGAAAGAGAGATCCAAAAGAGCGTAATTGGAGTCAAAATAGTATTTTCTTTGAACTTGATTATTAGTCCGAACATGAATTGAAGCCCAATTTAGATGTGATGCATGTAGAGAAAAATGTTTGCGACAGTTTACTTGGTGCTTTTCTTATCAATGAGAAATCTAAAGACACCACCAACGCATGAGTAGACTTGAAGAATTGGGGTATCCGAGAAGATTTGCACCTCAAGGAAGACAGTACGAAGTTGATCAAACCACATCCTATGTACTCTTTCACACCGGATGATAGATGGTTTTTTTATCAGTTCGTAAAAGGAGTTAGACTTCGTGATGGTTTTGGTTCAAATTTTTCTAAGAAAGTAACTGAAAATGATGTCAACATTGTTGGGTTGAAATCCCATGATTGTCACATTCTTATGCAATGTCTGTTGTCGGTAGGAGTTCGAGGCTACTTGGATAAGTCTATTTCGAAGACAATCATTGAGCTTTACAATTTCTTTAAGCAAATTTGTGCTCGTACATTGGTTGTTAAGGACATGGAGAATGCAGAAGATCAAGTGATACAAATTTTGTGCAAGTTGGAGTAAATTTTTCCTCCAGCCTTTTTTGACATAATGATTCATTTAATTCTTCATTTATCGCAAGAAGCTATCATTGGAGGACCAGTTTACATGAGGTGGATGTATCCGTTTGAGCGATATATGATGAATTTGAAAAATTATGTCAGGAATAAGGCACACCTTGAAGGTTCTATAGCGGAGGGTTATGTTGTTGATGAAGCTTTGACTTTTTGTTCGCAATATGTTCAGGGCGTACAGACTAAATTTAATCATCTGGAAAGAAATGCGGATATTGTTATTCCTAAAAGATAGTTGTCAGTTTTTGAATCACAACGCTGTCCAAGTAGCAAAAAGAAAACCATATCTCTTGACTATCTACATCGAAAAGAAACGGAGTGGTTTGTACTCAACAATTGCCCTGAAAGCCAACCATATATGGAGTAAGTAGCTCAACACATATATGAATTCATAACAAACTTTTATCTTACCTTAATCCTTGTGATATACAGTGAATGCCTTCGAGAAAATTCACACATAAATCTTCAAAAAGAGTTCCCTAGCTGGTTTAAATTGAAGGTAAATTATTGAAGCTGTAGAATTCTTACGAAATTTGTATCGATTAAAACTCATCTCATTGTGTTTTTTTTTTTTTTTTTTGTGTCATACTCTATAGATGGGTCATTTGCGACAAGTACAGTCAACTGAGTGTACTGATGAATTATTTGCTTTAGCAAATGAGTCCAATCGGAGTTCATACACCTACACGGCTCGCATTGTTAACAGTGTGACATTTTTGGTACATAGTCGCGACAAAAGACGTACCACTCAAAATAGTGGAGTTTCGGTGCCAGGAACCGATGGTTTCACTATCTATGGCCAACTTGAGGAGATTGTAGAGTTATGTTATTCCCATGGTTACTCGTTAGTATTGTTTCGATGCAAATAGTTCAACACATATGCAAGCAAGGGTCAAAATGTGACTGAGAATAACATAACTAGTATAATGATTAATTCTTAATGGTACAAAAAACGATCAGTTTATTCTTGCCACTCAGGCAAAATAGGTTTTGTACTTGGAAGATCCTTCAAGAAACAAAAATTGGAAGGTGGTAGAAGAAGTTAATCATCGAAAGATCTGGGATCATCCAAATATTGATGATGATAACGAGGTTGATGTCGTGCATGATAGCACTTCATAAAATTTTGTACTCATTGTGGAATTAGGAGACTTGGAGATTATGCATTTGGATCAACCAGGTCATACCATCATAATTGGGGAAATGTCTCGATATGTTCCGGATGTGGATGATGATTTCATCAATGACGATGATAATGAATAAATTAGTGAATATGATTTAGAAAGTACAAATGATGTTGTAGGAATCGACATTGATGAGGAATGATATTTTCTTATTCATATTTGTATGTTTAATGTGCATGTTTTACTTTCAAGACTTTTCAATCAATATATGACTTTTCTCAACAATGTTTTTTTTTTTCAATAGTTTCAAATGCATTACCGAAATTATTTAAGTTATGTAATTAACCTCCAACTATAACTGATTTTAACTTAATAATTATTTAAACTACAAAGATATGTCTACTATTGTTGCTCGTTCTCATGGCGGTAATGGAGTAGATGATCCTCTTCTAGATCCCACGTGAGTTCCTACTTCCTGTGAGACAGGTAATATACTATAAGTAGTCTATCTTTTATCAATAAATGAGAAATTGTTATTATTTTATTCAATTTAATTTTATTGTTTAATTAATGTATGCAGAGGCTCCTGCAAAAAGAAGAGGTCGGTTTCGATCCAAAAATTTGCAGCAGCTCATCAACGAAAATAAAGGTCCATTGGCTCTACAATTTGATCTGAATGAGGGAACCTACAAAGCAGTTGATGATTTTGGGACATTGTTCACGAGACTTATTGGTAACTTTATTGGTCACCATGTCCCGTTATATTATGACTCGTGGCAGAGTGTTCTGGATGAGCACAAGATAGGATTGATGCAAAAGCTTGAGGTAAATTTATCAACTTATTCACATATAATGTTTTTTTTTACAATTTAAAAAATCTCACCATTTTCTTTTTGAATGAATTTTTCATTCTTCCCTACCTCTCCCTGAGTGGCGACTGATAGAGACTGGGATTAAGCAAGAGTTTCAGAATCGCTACAAGGATAGAAAAGGTTGCAAGAAAAGACATTTCGATGAACATGGAGAATATGATTGTTATACCCAAAAATTGGAGCTCAATAACGTGGCAATAAAGGTGATAAATGGCAGTACATGGTCCGTAAAAGACACATTAAATAGTCAATAAATACATTGACTCCTCAGAGTTGTGATAAAGGGACCCGGTAGACTGACGAAGAATTTGGACTGCCTGAAAGATGTCATAACCAAGCCAAGTGCACCTTGGTCCGAGGAGGCTAAGAAGAATGCATCCTAGGAGAGCTAAGGAGAGTGCATCCTAGGAGGCTAAGGAGAATGCATCCTAGGAGGCTAAGGAGAATGCATCCTAGGAGAGCTAAGGAGAGTGCATCCTAGGAGGCTAAGGAGAATGCATCCAAGGAGAGCTAAGGAGAGTGCATCCTAGGAGGCTAAAGAAAGTGGTCCTAGGAGACCCCAAGGAGGATGTGGTCCTAGGAGACCCCAAGAGAGTGATCCTAGGAGACCCCAAGGATGAGGTCCGAGGAGAACTCAAGGAAGTGGTCCTAGGAGACCCCAAGGAGGATGTGGTCCTAGGAGACCCCAAGAGGGTGGTCCTCGGAGACCCTAAGGATTTGGTCCAAGGAGAAGCATGGCATGCTAGAGGAGAGTGCCATGTTAGAGGAGAGAAATGCATGTCCTACCACCATGCACGTCTGACCAACAAATGTTTGTCCTACCACCATGCACATGTTCGACCAGCACTTGCATGGGTGGTCAGTAGGAGGTGGATCAACATGTTAGAGGAGACTAAGTCAAGATTCCCATAAACAACTTCAACAAGATATGCGGGAATCTCTCATTCTTCCAACAAATGGGGGGTTTGTTACATTTTGAATTTTGAATGTTTCTTTGTAATTTAAATGTAATAAATATAATAAAATATCCCGGTTCTAAGGGATACCGTATGTATGACTCTAAGCCTATAAATAGAGGGCTTATGGGATGAAAGGGGGGCTTCTTCTGCTTCTTCTTTCTAGAGAGAGAAATTTGGGTCTGAGTATTCTAGAGAGAGAAAGTGCTGAAATAAGAGAGAATTCTTGTATGTTTGCAATCTGTACTGGAGAAACTCAGTTGGCTCAGTCCATCTGATCTTGAGTACGGATCTATAAATCACAACTCTAAGTGGATTAGGCTATTACCGACAATCGGGGCTGAACCACTATAAAATCTCTTGTGTTATTTACTTTTCCTGTTTAAATCGTCTGTGTCGTTTTTATTTCTCTTGAAGGCTTGTCGTATTTGACGTTCTCACATCGTTGGCTAAAAACGCAGTCAACATTTTGGTGCTTTCATTGAGAGCCTGAAGAGAAGAACAGACGGTCCCTGAAGCAAGATGGCGCCTAAGAACACCACTGCTGCTTCCAAGAGGACAAGCTCCTCTAAAGAGCCTGCTAGATCTGAAGGTCCTAGCCCACAATATCATGAGAATGAGCCTAGGGTCATGCTCGAGGACGTGACTCCAGGAGTTGAAGAGCTCCAAGAGGCCATGGGGTCCTTCCAGGAGGAGATGGCACAATTCCACGCCAGGCAGGAGGCATTTGCTGAAGAGATGGCCAGGCAGAGAGCTGCATTAGAGCAGCAAAAATGCGATATGGAGGCTAGAAGCGAGGAGCTCAGACAACAACAGGAGGAGGTCGACCGAAGACATCGTGAAGCAGCACTTGCTTTAGAGGCAGCTACCCAGTTGGCCCGAGCCAATGCCCAAGCTGCAGCATGAGGAGGACTCCCTCCAGGAGCAAGGACCACAGAAGCTGGTGGTAAGAACAATGATAGACCAAGAGGAGGACCGTCCCGGTCGAAGGGCAAAATCTGGACCGCCCTACCAGTCAAGTAGAAATACTTGACGGTGGCGCGCTAGATGGTAATGCCCGACCAGGCGGTCAAGACCTTGTAACCTCATCAGTTGCACCAGCCATCCAAGCCCAGCTTGACATGCTAGCAGCTGCAATGCAAGGTTTGTCGAAACGACCTTCCGAGATAGATGTGATAGACTACCGGAGTGGCAGCCCATTTTGTGATCGAATAAGAGCAGCCCAACCACCAGCAAATTACAAAGCACTGGTACTGCCTATTTATACTGAAAAGGCAGATCCCATCAGACATATTGGGAAGTTCGAGGACCAGATGGAACTGCTCGGAGTGAGTGATGACTATCGGTGTAAATTCTTCCCCACCACCTTGACGGACACTGCCCAGGAGTGGTATTGGAAGTTTAAGCCAAACTCCATTACCTCTTGGGAGGCATTCAAAAAGGAGTTTTGTAGACAATTTAGCACTGCCCGGACTCCACCAGTTTACGCCAATGACTTGGCAGATATCAAACAAGGAAAAGATGAGTCTCTAAAGAGCTATATACAGAGATTCATGAGAGAAGCCAATAGAGCAACCACTGTAGGAGACGAGGGGAAGATGGTTGCCATATCTGCTGGGATAATTTATCGGAGTCCTCTATGGGACAACATCCATCGCCATCCAATCTCAACACTTCAACAATTTCTTGACCGGGCGGAAAAATATATGAATTTGGATGATGCAATAGAGAAAGGGGAGAATGGCATAAACAACCCAGGCAGACCAACTGACTCTCCTAGTGATGGTGGAAAGAAACGTGGAAATAATGGGTCTGACCACCATGAGGAAAATAAAGCAAAGTTGAGTTCAAGTGAAAAGCCAACCAAGTATGAGCCTCAATTCACTAACTACACCACTCTCTCAACTAGCCGAGCAGAGATATATCTTGCTAGCCAAGAAGAGGTTCCCTACAAGAAGCCTCCACCCATCAAGAGAGAGATAAGGAAGAGAGACATGAATAAGTTTTGTCACTTCCATGAATATTATGATCATGACACGAATGAATGCAACCACCTCAAGGACGAGATAGAATTTCTTTTCCGGTCGGGCAAGTTGAGGAACTACCAGGCAGAAACACCCTAAGGAGGAGGTAGCAGCAACTCTAGTCACAAGCGACAAAGATCTCCACCCTTGCAGCCTAGACCTGTGGACTTCACCTTAGACACCATATGTGGAGGTCCACCCTTGGCTGAGGAGAGCAACGAAGCCAAAGGAGAAGTATGCTGAGGAGGAGTGCTAGGAGCAGGAATCACTGGATTGGCGTGCACATAGAGCATCGAAGGAGATATTATTTTTAAATACCGCTTTCAGAGTGGTAGCTTGATTTCGAGTTTTTAGACTTGTTATTTAAGTTTGGTGTATGAACTGGTTATTTGCTAACCAGTCATTTTATTTTGAACAATTGTGGTTGTTTAAGACTCATTATTAGACATGTTTTGTTCATTTTAATTTACGAGTAATAAAAGAGACTACGCGCAACGTAGTCGATTCTTGCTACAAATATGCATGTGTGTTAGTTATCTGAGGAGTGTTCAACTGGTCGATATGTTCAAGCAGTGTTCAACTGCTTGAGTATTTTCCATATATTCTATGTGTTTCACGAGTAATTAAATGCTCGAACAGATTCGGTCAGGTAGCAAGTGACTAAGGATCTTTCAACCCTCAACCACCTGGGGGGCACATGGGGTATACTGGTATATAACTTAACACAGACAATAAGAGCACGAGTTAATATATCTGTTTTTAGGCTGACTTGTAAATTTTCGAAGTCCAAAAAGGCCATTAAGCTAACTTGCTTGGCAAAGCTTGAGTAACTTGGAATTTTTTAAAATTTCAAGTTAGGAGCAGATATTCGTGTGACCATAGACATCATGCTCATAAAATGTTAGAGCAATAAGAGTGTGAGAAAGTATACTTAGCATGGACTTATGAAATGTCTAGAATTTCTAAGTTAGAAAACTAAGTACTCATGCGAAAATATAAGGCATACACCAGAGTGACTTTACTCTTCACGAAAAACTTATAACTTTTTAAGTCTAGAGGAGACTTAGAATGTTTTAAGTTAGCAAGGAGAAGTAAAGTATAAATGCCAACAGGTACAAGTTTAGCTGATCAGGTGCAAAGTTTTCTTGCTCAGGAGAGCAGATACAACTTCCCTAGTCAGCTAAGCATGTATCATCGATCAACATTCCTTGGAGTGAATCAAACAAATACATGCAAAATAAATGCTACATAGTGAAAATTTGTCTTAGAGAGGAGAAGTCAAGTTTTCACCAAGATTGATTGAGAGAAATCAATCTCTCAAAATAATTTTGGGAGGTTCGAACAAGGTGCTTTGATGGTTTTTCCTAAAAGTACCTAAGAGTGCCCAAGCAAATGCATAAAAAATGTGGTGTCGGGTATACACCTTGAGATGGTCGATCAGATGCATGTTGATCCAAGGAGCATCTCGCCTACGTCCAAGGATCTAGGCCCAGAAATATTGGTGCCTAAGGTGCTACATCCGAGGAGGAGATACACGTCTAAGTGGTTTAAGTGAGCATCCGAGGCTGCATCCGAGCGGTTAGAAGATGCATTGTGTCCGATCGAATAGGACATGACCAAGCGGATGCCATGACTGTTCAGGTAGGCCCGCGTGCGTCTAAGTGTTGGTGTCCGAACAGCTAGGCTGCATCCGAGCAGAGTGGGGGGTATTCGTCCGAGCAGCTGTGTCAATCCGAGGAGATGCGTCTAGTCCGAGGAACCCGTGTGCGTCCGAGCCAAGAAGAAGCAGCTGCGTCCGAGTAGATAGACCTTGGCCAAGGAGAGGCCACAAAGGGTCCGATCGGACCTTAGTTGGAGGAGCCAAATGCTTGGCTCGGGCCATGTCCGAGGAGAAGCCAAGTCATTGGCTTGGACCTTGGTTCAAGGAAAGGTCATGAAAACTCCGATCGGACATGTCCGAGGAGAGCCATGCATGTGTGCCAAGGGATTGGCTCGGACCTTAGCTTGAGGAGCCCCTAGATGGTTGGCTCGGGCAAGTCCGAGGAGAAGACCATGCATGTGTGCCAAATGGTTGGTTCGGACCAAGTCCGAGGAGAGGTCTCATGCATGCCCAAAAGATGGACTTAGATTTTGGGCGAGGTCACACAAAGTCCGATCGGACATAGTTGGAGGAGCCTAGTGCTTGGCTTGGACCTATCCGAGGTGAGCTTCAAGGGGATTGGCTCGGACCACCTTGGTCCGAGGAGAAGCCAAGGAGATTGGCTCGGACCACCTTGGTCCAAGGAGAGGCCACAAAGAGTCCGATCGGACCTTAGTTTGAGCTTCCAAGATGTGTGGCTCGGACATGACCGAGGTGAGCTTCCAAAAATATGTGGCTCGGACCGAGTTCGATCACCGAAATTCTAATCCTAGCGCAACCTAATTGAGGATATTCAACAACCTATCTCTATACCATGATGATTTTGCAACATATACAAATGGAGCTTATGTTTTCATTATATCAAGAAATATAATTTGAAAAAATCACAAGACAAGTTCTGTCATGGGAGTTTACGTGAAAGTTATCAACTGGATAGGTGCTTTTGAATGATCTCAAGAATATTTTGCTAGAAGAAAAGTTTATCATACGAGGGAAATCATATAATAAACATGGGGAGCAAATTTTATACCCAAAAATTGGAGCTCAATAACGTGGCAATAAAGGTGATAAATGGCAGTACATGGTCCGTAAAAGACACATTAAATAGTCAATAAATACATTGACTCCTCAGAGTTGTGATAAAGGGACCCGGTAGACTAACGAAGAATTTGGACTGCCTGAAAGATGTCATAACCAAGCCAAGTGCACCTTGGTCCGAGGAGGCTAAGGAGAATGCATCCTAGGAGGCTAAGGAGAATGCATCCCAGGAGAGCTAAGGAGAGTGCATCCTAGGAGGCTAAGGAGAATGCATCCTAGGAGAGCTAAGGAGAGTGCATCCTAGGAGGCTAAAGAAAGTGGTCCTAGGAGACCCTGAGGAGGATGTGGTCCTAGGAGACCCCAAGAGAGTGATCCTAGGAGACCCCAAGGATGAGGTCCGAGGAGAACTCAAGGAAGTGGTCCTAGGAGACCCCAAGGAGGATGTGGTCCTAGGAGACCCCAAGAGGGTGGTCCTAGGAGACCCTAAGGATTTGGTCTGAGGAGAAGCATGGCATGCTAGAGGAGAGTGCCATGTTAGAGGAGAGAAATGCATGTCCTACCACCATGCATGTCCTACCACCATGCACGTCCGACCAACAAATGTTTGTCCTACCACCATCCACATGTTCGACCAGCACTTGCATGGGTGGTCAGTAGGAGGTGGATAAACATGTTAGAGGAGACTAAGTCAAGATTCCCAGAAACAACTTCAACAAGATATGCGTGAATCTCTCATTCTTCCCACAAATGGGGGGTTTGTTACATTTTGAATTTTGAATGTTTCTTTGTAATTTAAATGTAATAAATATAATAAAATATCCCGGTTCTAAGGGATACCGTATGTATGACTCTAAGCCTATAAATAGAGGGCTTATGGGATGAAAGGGGGGCTTCTTCTGCTTCTTCTTTCTAGAGAGAGAAATTTGGGTCTGAGTATTCTAGAGAGAGAAAGTGCTGAAATAAGAGAGAATTCTTGTATTTTTGCAATCTGTACTGAAGAAACTCAGTTGGCTCAGTCCATTTGATCTTGAGTACGGATCTATAAATCACAACTCTGAGTGGATTAGGCTATTACCGAAAATCGGGGCTGGACCACTATAAAATATCTTGTGTTATTTACTTTTCCTGTTTAAACCGTCTGTGTCGTTTTTATTTCTCTTGAAGGCTTGTCATATTTGACGTTCTCACGTCGTTGGCTAAAAACGCAGTCAGCAATGATGATATCGAGACAGCCAAAAACAATCCACCAGAGGACATGGACAACGAGAGTTGGCAGAAGTTGGTTGACCTGTTCACCACTCCACAGTTCATGGCATGCTAATACTGCCAACAAAGAAAAACAGAATTATCAAAGTCTCTATGGATCGACTTCTTATGGTTCTTCTCAATTTAAGAAGGTAAATATAAAGATATAGATAATTTGAAATATTCTAAGTTATCTTAATAATAATTTCAATAATTAACTGAGATTTTGTTAAATTTTGTTTTCTAAGGATGAATCTCCAGACTAAGGAACTGCCTAGCATTATCGATACGTTCCATGACATGCACAATCAACAGATACATGGATGGGTGAACACGAATGCTAAGGATGCATATGTAAGTAACTTTCTAAGTTTTGTATATATGTATATTATTCAATTATATTATGTATTATTTGTCTTGTTTCTAAACTGTAGGATGCCTTGCAGCAAGATGTGCAGACACAATCCCAATCCCAATCTCAATCTCAATCTGAATCTTCAGCAATGAGACACAAGTTGTCTCAAAGGTACTTGGTCAACGTCTTGGACATAACCGAGGTATTGGATGCAAGTTGAAGGGCACTAGTACCTTTGCCTCAAGCGCCACCAGATCCTCTTCACAATTAGAGGTATCACCATTTCTATCCACCACAGTTGTCCCTCCAACGGTACCACCTGAGGCTTTCCATTCCAAGATGTTAGGAGTATGTCCTAAAAGCAAGTAAAAGACATTTATTATTTCGATGAATAAATAAATACATTGATCTATTATTGTTATATTTAGATTATTATATTATTGTTTGAATAATTTTGTAAATATCAGAAAATTTCCATATTCATTATTGAGGATGTGATCTTGTATTAGTACGACAGAATTAAGATCACATGAATGAATAAAAATAGTCAACAACAACAAATTAAAGTTATGGAATTCTTTAATTGGGGTTGTAAGTACGGTTTGCTGAGTATCATGATGAAACAAATAATCTAGATTCAAATTATTGATGTGGTAAGACATCTCGGTAAATGTGCTTTATGTAATATGATTATATATGACATGGACTGATATGAATAAAATTATTTATCCAAAAACTATTTAACTATAAAGACTTGTAATTCATATCATAACTGATGATCATTTATAGATCAACCTAAATCCTGAGTGTTCATGAACTCCTGTTCATGTTTATTAAATCTTTTGATTCATTCGTTAAGGTCTCTTCATAGAATGAGGCTAATGACTTTTGTTTTGGAGATTTAATATCATGGATGGCTGGGAACATGTATCAACAATACGGAATCTAATATTTCCTAACGGATCGTATATTAGTTCCCTTAAGGGTTAATTCTAGAACTGAATGACTTTGAGCTCAAATCTATAATTGGATTATAGATTAATTATTCACTAGTGAATTAATGGTACTTAAGGAATAAGAAGTAAATTAGAAAGGTAAAATGGGAATTCATCCATTCTAATTTATGAACTAATTAATTAGAGGATTGAACTATTGTAAGATGGTTATATCAATGGACTACTTAAGATAAGATTTCTGTAAAAGTATATCTATAATATAAAGAGTGCAATTATGAATTTATAGTGGAGAAATATCATAATTAATAAATTAACTATTTTAATTAAAGAATTGAATTATTTAGTTACAATTTATTGGAGCTTAATGTTATAGGTCCATGGTCCCCGAAATGGCTCAAACAAACACTGACAAAGGTAAATACAAAAATGGGCAAAAGGACTTATTTGATAAGTAAAATATTTTTCTATGCATCAAACATAATTATTCTATAATTATGTGTAATTAATTAATTATTTGATTTAACAAAAATATAATTAATTTATTTTTTGGATTTTTGGTATTTAAATAATAAGAAAAAATTTAGAAAAATCACATGCCTTCCCTGGCATGTGGTACACGTGTAGCACAGTGCACAGTCACTGTGCTACAAGCATAAGAGGCTCTTGGTAGTATCTTGGTTCCACAATTTTAGTTATTTAAATATTAAATAAATAATGAGATATTGTAATATGATTAAAATATTATTATTTAAACATAATCTGATAACAGATTAGTGATTTTCAAATTGTTTAAAATAACTAAATATTTTATTTTTAATATATTGGATATATTAAATATAGGATATCAGTTTTTCAGAACAATACTTTTACAGAGATAGAAAAGATATCGTGAAATCTCTCTAAGAGAAAGAGAACAGTGATACAAGCATAGGTCATTGTTCTTCCCAAACTTAGCTCCAAACTTTATCAAATCCCATGTGTTGAGAACATCTGATAAATAGATTTGGCCTATTATTTTGTATAGCGTGCCCACACTCGTTCTTTGTGTGCTAAGAATATTTTGGAAGATCTTGGCGTGAGATCTCAAGGATTTTTTCCATACAAAAAGATAGTAGCAAAGGAAGGACCTGAGGTAATTTTCTATTCATGTCTTTGATTCAATATATATATATATATATGCATGTGAAGAAGTAGATCTAGAAATCTTGTGGGATTAAATTAACAATTTTGATTATTTTTCCACTGCGTATAATCTCTGATTTGATCTATAAAAACTAACAAATGGTACCAGAGCCATCTTCACATATATATATATATTGAATCTGTGTGGGTTTAATTTTATGCATTTATTTATTTTTGATTAATGAATGGATGGCTTAATATGATTGAATGCATGAGAATGTTGAATCGTTAATTGTATGGTGTTTTTGGGCTAGGATTTGTTTATGATTAGATCATTGTGTAAGCCATTAAAGGGCATAGGATTTATGTAATATTATTTGGTTTTTGACACCATAAAATTGTAATTCTGATCACACAAAAGTCAGAACAGAGCCCGAGTTTTAGAATTCAGCCAACGTTCCTCCAAGGCCGCCCTCCGAGCCGCTGCCGGGGATGTCATACGCGTACGGACGGGTCCGTACGGATCCGTATGGTTCCGTACAAAATTCCCCTGACAACCTCGTTTGACGCCATGTGTCCCCGTCTTGCTGGTCCAGAATTTTTTTTATTTTTCTAAAATTATTCTGTTATTTTTTAAAATTTTAAAATGTTAAATATCTTATTTATTAGAAATTTGATATTTAAATAATGTGATAATTTTGTTATCCTAACAAACATTTTTGAAAATCTTATTTCAAAATTTAAATTTAAAAATAACAGATTTTAATTAAATATTTTCAGTTTCTTGTTTTATTTAAAAGTTTTTTTAATTAAAAAGAAAACTAAAAATAGTGATTTTTTAAAAGTTTTGTTTTAATTAATCAAGATAATTAGAAATTTGTTTTCTTATTATTATTCTTGACCAACAACGACACATATCCTATCGAAAGTAAAGTAAAGAAGCCCAATAGAGATCAAGACAGTTTTATTTTATTTTTTTAAAATTATAAAGTGGTTGTAAAATTAGATATACCCAAAAGCATCTGGTTCAACATTTATTGTTTATTTATTTAAATAATTATTTTCATGTGATTGGTGTGATTGATAACTTGTTCATGCATTTTGTGCCATACATAAAAACCCACACAGTCATAATCATGCATCTCATTAGTAGAAACATGATTATTAGGATTGTCCTATATGTTTATATGAATTGTTTTGCGAAACCAAATGCATATAAATTACATAGTTTTATTTTTTGAAAACTTGGTAAAATATCACACCGATTTTTTTAAGTTTTTATGACTTAATTTCTTTAAATCAACTTTATTTTAAAATTGTTTTTTTAGTAAAATTTAGATGAACATAATTGATAATTTAAAATTGGATATGGACCTAGAAACTCGCTTTCTTTCCAATTTTAATTATGTTCATAAAGTTTAAAGAATCTATAATTAATTTGGAATTAATTAGGTTAAAAACACTTATTTCAAAACAGTGAGCGAGAGAGGGTTGATAACTCAACATAACCCATGGTCTCCATTATTAATATAACACCGTGAGATATGAATAGTGCCTCGCGACGGCTTTGTTTTTCGTCTCCCTAAGGAAGGTGTCTAGACATATAAATAGCAAGGTTATATTTCTTACAAAGATAGGAACTAATGATGTATTTTAGGTTTGACCGACCCTAAGGCGGCATGTGCTAAGTTAAGTCATGAACTCCAAAATAATGGGTTACACTCACAAAGTTAGGATTAATCTTTTGCATTGGATAATCATAATTTGACCAAACTAAGCGGTACTTTAATGTTTAAAAGAGAAAATAAAGAGTTATTTTATGTTTTAAACAATAAAGATAAGAATATCTTATAAATTCTCTAAGATTAATTTGATCGACCCTAAGGCGACACTTTAATTGTTAGAAAATTTTATCGTGGAAATCAATCGTTATTTTATGTGTTTTAATTGTGCTCATGCATCACGTTTAATTTGCATAACTTTGATATTTATTTATCTAAATATAATAATATTTGTATTTATTTAAGTATTCCCAACAAAAATGTCTATTGGTGAATTACACACCGATGCTTTTCTCAAATCCTTGGTTTTTGAACCTGAAAATATGCAACACTGGTTTCGAGACATGTTGACCATTTTTTCTTATAAAAAGATGATGTCAACCGTTTGTGAAAAACCACCAACAGAACCACCTTTGGTGTGACAGTCTGAATCCCGTGATTCGTAAGGGGAAAGACCGGGTAAGCTGTGCAATCTCACATCGCCTGGGGAAGGTCAAGTGTAATGATTCTAAGACTGTGTAGGTATGGGACTACACAGTCGAAGAGGGCTTAAATGGATTGATGGGTACTACCTATATCAGGAAGGTGCATCTTCTTTTCGGTAGCCCATCACTTGAGAACTCCATGGTTAAGCGTGCTTGGCCTAGAGTAATCTAGGGATGGGTGACCTCCTGGGAAGTTTTCCCAGGAAGTGTGCGAGTGAGGACAAAGCACGCTGGAAAGACTTGTCTTGGTTTGTAGGGCCAGTCGTCATTCCAGAAAGCAGCCATAGTGACGTGGGGCGTCACATAATGGTATCAGAATCAGAGTGGCGCAGTGGAAGCGTGGTGGGCCCATAACCCACAGGTCCCAGGATCGAAACCTGGCTCTGATACCAAGTTGTAACGCCCTGGATAGCCAAGACCGTTACACTGTGTGTTTATAAAGTGCCAGACTTGCTAATCAAGTCAATTAATTAAAATTGTGCTGCAGAAGCTACAAAGGAACTAGGGTTAAAAGCGTTTTGGTCTCAAAAGCCACAATTTTCATTTAGAAACGTTATCTGATTACACGGGATCCCAGAAATATAAGTTTAAAGATCGTTTACAAAAGTTGTAAGACTCAGATACAATAACCAGCCATACTAAGGCAAAACAAGCAATTAGGTAATCCCTGTCCCGGTCCACTCCTCGATCGTGGTGATCGAACAGCTGGCTATGTACATTTCACCTCAGAGCTCTCCACCTCAGGCTTGGTCCAGCTTCCCCTTGCCTTTACCTGCACCACGTAGCACCCGTGAGCCAAGGCCCAGCAAGAAAACACAACAACAACAGAGCATAAGCATTCAACAGTCAAATCAATATCTCACATTGCTTCACATAGCCTCAGTCAAATAACTGTTCAATATAGTCAAGTATTTCACATACTAGGCATATCAATTCATAACATGCACAGTTCTTAACGATAACCAGGGCTAGCGCTCACAGGCTGCTCCCTCTGTTATCCTAGTGTTCATGGCTCCCAGTGGCCAAATCGCGCTCTGTGCGCTAATAGTATGTACGACACTCTTAGGCCGCTTTTACATGTCCCATGGTGTGATACTAACATTGACACGATACAATTCTCGGGAACACTTTGTCCCATCACAATCATATATCCGGGTAAAGTTTTCTTACCTTTCAATTCAATAGCTTTGATCCATCGACACCTTGAGCACGATCCCCCTCGAGCCCTAGCGCTCACCTAAACACAATCATGGCCAAAGTCATCATCAACCCTCAAATTCAAAACCTAGTCCTGGGGCCAATCCCGAGCCCCCGGGAAGTCCTAGTTCCACCAAACAAGGTGGTGGAACCAAACCCCAAACCTTAGGTCAAAAACCCTTGCAAATAACCCTAAAATCCCCTTCAGAAGGCAGGGTAGCGCTATAGCGCTCTTGGGAGGGCGCTATAGTGCTACAGACAGAAGCCAAATTCCCCTCAGCATAATGGCCTAGCGCTACAGCGCCCAAAGGCTAGCGCTGTAGCGCTAGTCACAGATAGCCCAGCACCAAAATTGCACTTCTGCGATTTTCTCGAACCAACCTCAACCAAACCTCTTCCAACTCTATCCAAACTTAAAAAAAACCTCATGAACACACTCCACTCATCCCAAGCACCCCAAACACCTAAAACCCAAGCACATGCATCCACAAACTCAGATTTCACCATAGCCACTCCTAAGCTCTAAAACTCAGTAAAAACCAGCTGATCATCAAAGTTTAGAGTTTAGACCTTATACCTTTGATAGAATTTCGACCACAAGCTGCTTCTAGACTCCTTTGGCTTGCTCCTCCTCAGCCTCAAGTCTGAATTCCCTAAGGTTCCACCCGATTTCAACTTAAGCACCACAACTCAAAAACCAGAAACTGAAACTGAAGAATTCTAAGTCTTACCTCAAGTGTTAATGAACCCTTGCTAAACCTCTGTCAATTCCTCAATCTTAGGTTAGGATCCTTGATGCCTAGTTAATCCCAGCTGTCCTCTGAGATTTACTCCAGAAATCCTCAAGAAACAAGTGAAGGAAGCACAAACCGACCTAGAGAATTCTCTCTGTTTTCTCTCCTTTTGTTTCCTTTCCTTTTCTTTCTTTTTTCAAACTTTTGTAATGTTCTATAAATCCCACTAACATAAAACCCCAGTAATACCCATCCTTAAAAGCCAAATGACCACTATGCCCTCCCTATTAATTTTAACCCTTTAGTCCACTTAAGGGCATTTTAGTCACTTCACCCAATTCCCGCTTAATTCCTGATACCTAATTAATCACCAATAGCATTCCTCAATGTCGAAATAGACTCTAGTTTATCCACTAAATTCCCATTTATACCCCTGAGCTCACCCCAAGCCGGGTATAAATCCCCGCCATGACTTTCTCGCTACCTTGCTCACCAGGATCGTCTCGAGTCAATGATCGCAGATATATCCACATAATAATGTGGTCTCGACAATTATCACATATATCAAAGCAATTATGCCCATAATGGCCAAAATTACGATTATGCCCTTCTAACCTAATCAGGGCCTATATGCATACTAACACACATAGTCATGCATCTCAAATATTCAAGTAATCATATAACATGCTTTAAATCATAATCATGCATCTTAATCATTAAATTCACACATAATCCCCATTATGCCCTCCAGGCACACTAATCAAGGCCCTTAAGCCTTATTAGCGAATTTGGGTCGTTACATTTGGCTACTAGCTATGAAGCAGAAGAAAAATATGCAAATTGGATGAAATCCGATCGGTTAGCACGTTATTGCATGCTTCAACCATGCCTGACGAAACAAAGGAAAAATATATACACTATGACTCAACACATGAGATGTGGCGAGTAATGACAGAGGAAGTCTTTGCTGAGTGTCATCGTTTATATCAAACGAAAAAGGTAAATAAGATTTACATATATTTTTCAACTTTGAATAATATATTAAAATACTATGAATATCATATTCAAAACTTTTGGATAGTAGATTCAAAAATATATGCCACTGATCTATTTTTCTTTTGTTTTTCCTTTAATAGAATCAGAACCCTGAAAAGGAGGAAGAGACTGATGAGGATTAAAATAGCAAGTAAAGAGATGGAGAAGTTGGAGAGTAGTTTTATTTAGAAATTTTATTGTTAGTTGAACAATTTAAATTTCTTTATTTTGTTTTAGAAATTTTTGATTTCTTTAAACAAAAGAAAACTACAGTCTAGAAATTTAGTTTATTATTAGTAATTTTGATTATTAATGTTTGGAAACTTATTTCTAATTTTGCATAACATTTATTTCTTTATTAATAAAGTAGTTATTATTTAAATAAATTCTCTATTTACTTATTATGCAAATGCTTTGGGATAAACAAAATTTTCATACTTACAATGAATGACAAATTTTTATAATTCTGGATTATTTAAAACAGCGAATCCTAGATCTATTAAAATGATTCTGATAGTGAAACATATTTGTGGCACTTGAGATTGGGCCATATTGGTCTAGACAGAATAGGCTTGTAAAGGATAGTCCTTTAAGAGAACTATTTATTGGATCTCTCCCTGTTTGTGAATCTTGTCTAGAAGACAAAATGACAAAGAGACCTTTCTCTGCTGAAGGTTCAAGAGCCACAAAACCACTTTACCTAGTACATATGGATGTTAGAGGTCCACTTAATGTACAAGCAAGAGGAGGTTATGAATATTTCGTCACTTTCATTGACAATTATTCAAGATATGGTTACCTATACTTGATGCAAATAAAATCTAAAACTTTTGGAAAGTTCGAAGAATTTCAAGCACAGGCTAAAAAGCAATTAGGTAAATCACTAAAAGCACTTCGATCTGATCAAGGAGGAGAGTACTGGAATTTTGAATTCGAGGACCATTTACGTGAGCATGGCATTCAATTCCAACTCACTACATCTGAAAAGCCACAGTGAAATGGTGTTTCAGAAAGACGGAACAGAACGTTATTAGATAAGGTTAGATCAATGATGAGTTTCTCATCATTACCATTGTCATTCTGGGGCTTTGCGATTCAATGTGTTCTATACATATTGAATGTTGTTCCATCTAAGTCTATCCAAAAGACACCCATAGAATTATGAAATGGTTGTAAACCTTGTTTACACTATTTTCAAATTTGGGGGTGTCCTGCACGTGTGCTTAAAGGAAAGACTGGGAAGTTGGAATCACGCTCTGACGTGTGCATGTTTATGGGATATTCCAAAGAGACCAGAGGTGGAATTTTCTATAGTCCAAAAGAAGATAAAACATTTGTATTGACAAATGCAACTTTTCTTGAATATGACTATGTTAATAACCACAAACCTCGCAGAAAGGCTATTCTGGAGGAGATGGTCTCGAATGAAGTTGCAAAGTCACCAGCAATAACCAATGAAAAACGGCAAGAGGAAACTACTAGTTTTAGTCAGAATAGTAAAGAATTTCGTCGTAGTGGAAGGGTTAGTAAGCAACCCAAACACTATGAACACAAAGTTCAAATGCTTGTGTCTGACACAAACAAAGACGATCCATTGACATTTAAGATGCAATGAATGATCCTGACTAGGAAAATTGGCACGAAGCCATGAACCAAGAAACAGAATCGATGTATTTCAATTCTGTCTGGGTTCTTGAAGATTCACCTAAGAATATCAAACCCATTGGTTGCAAGTGGATATTCAAGAAGAAAAGAGGAACGGATGGGAAAGTATAGACTTTCAAAGCAAGGCCTGTAGCCAAAGGTTACACACAGAAAGAAGGGGTTGACTATGAAGAAACCTTTTCTCCTGTAAGAAGGGGTTAACTATGAAGAAACTTTTTCTCCATTAGCCATGCCAAAATCCATTTGTATACTCTTGTCCATATCTGTGTGCATGGATTACGAGATCTGGCAAATGGATGTCAAAACAACTTTTCAGAATGGCTACCTTGACGAAACCATTTACATGTCTCAAGTAGAAGGGTTCAAATTAAAAGATCAAGAGCGAAAGGTTTGCAAGCTTCTTAGGTCCATTCATGGACTCAAACAATCTTCTAGATCTTGGAATCTTAGATTTGATGACACAAGTAAAATATTTGGTTGTTGAACAAAATATTGACGAACCTCGTGTCTATATACAAATCAAAGATGGTATAATAGTATTCCTCATTCTTTACGTTGATGATCTATTACTGATTGGAAATGACGTAACATCATTATCAAGGGTAAAGAACTGGCTAGCTGAACAATTCCAAATGTAAGATTTGGGAGAAGCCAAGTATGTTCTGGGCATTAAGATTCTTAGAGATAGACAGAACAAAAACTTTGGCACTATCTCAAGCAACTTATATTGATAAGTTGCTAGAATGATTTAATATGCAAAACTTCAAAAAGGGTGATATGCCAACCCATTCTGGAGTATTCCTTTCCATGGAACAGTGTCCCAAAACACCTCAGGAAAAGGAAGACATGAAACAGTATCACTATGCCTCATCAGTAGGCAGTCTGATGTACGCCATGTGTGTACAAGACCTTACATTTGTTATGCAGTAAGGATAGTTAGCCATTATCAATCCAATCCTGGATTGAGACATTGGATTGCAGTGAAGAATATTCTCAAGTATCTTAGAAATACTAGAGATTATATGCTTGTATATTCAGGTGGAGACCTGAACCCCACTAGTTACACTAATTCTGATTTTCAATCAGACAGAGATAGTCAAAATTTGACTTCTGGATCAGTGTTTATTCTTGGAGGAGGAGCATTACTCTGGCTAAGTATTAAACAAGCCAGCATTGCAGACTCCACCATGGAAGCCGAGTATATAGTGGCTTGTGAAGCAGCTAAGGAGGCTGAGTGGCTCAAAAAGTTCTACTCCGATCTGAAAGTTGTTCCAGAAGTGGAGAAACCACTAGTTCTTTAGTGTGACAATAGTGGGACAGTGGCTAATTCTAAAGAACCAAGAGGCCACAAGAGGGGAAAGCATATAGAGCGCAAATACCAGTTAGTCGGAGAAATCGTACATAGAGTAGATGTGTCCATTCTGAAGGCGTATCAGAATACATCCTGGCAGACCCATTTACGAAGACGCTTCCTGCAAAGCAATTCGAGGGTCGTGTACATAATATGGGATTGAGAGAAACGACCTACTTGCTTTAAGTACAAGTGGGAGATTGTTAGGAGTATGTCCTAAAAGCAAGTAAAGGATATTTATTATTTTGATGAATAAATAAATACAATGGTCTATTATTGTTATATTTAGATTATTAAATTATTGTTTGAATAATTTTGTAAATATCAGAAAAATTCCATAATCATTATTGAGGATGTGATCTTATATTAGTACGAGAGAATTAAGATCACATGAATGAATAAAATAGTCAACAACAACAAATTAAAGTTATGGAATTCTTTAATTGGGGTTGTAAGTACGGTTTGCTGAGTATCATGATGATACAACTAATCTAGATTTAGATTATTGATGTGGTAAGACATCTCGGTAAAGGTGCTTTATATAATATGATTATATATGACATGGACCGATATGAATAAAAGTCTTTATCCAAAAACCATTTAACAATAAAGACTTGTAATTCATATCATAACTGATGATCATTTATAGATCAACCTAAATCCTGAGTGTTCATGAACTCCTGTTCATGTTTATTAAATCTTTTGATTCATTCGTTAAGGTCTCTTCATAGAATGAGGCCAATGACTTTTGTTTTGGAGATTTAATATCATGGATGGCTGGGAACATGTATCAACAATACAAAATCTAATCTTTCCTAACGGGTCGTATATTAGTTCCCTTAAGGGTTAATTCTGGAATTGAATGATTTTGAGCTCAAATCTATAATTAGATTATAGATTAATTATTCACTAGTGAATTAATGGTACTTAATGAATAAGAAGTAAATTAGAAATGTAAAATGGTAATTCTTCCATTCTAATTTATGAACTACTTAATTAGAGGGTTTAACTATTGTAAGATGGTTATATCAATGGACGACTTAAGAAAAGATTTATGTAAAAGTATATCTATAACATAAAGAGTGCAATTCTGCATTTATAGTGGAGAAATATCAGAATTAATAAATTAACTATTACAATTAAAGAGTTTAATTATTTAGTTACAATTTATTGGAGCTTAATGTCATAGGTCCATGGTCTCCAAAATGACTCATACAAACACTGACAAAGGTAAATACAAAAATGGGCAAAATGACTTATTTGATAAGTAAAATATTTTTCTATACTTCAAACATAATTATTGTATAATTAAATGTAATTAATTAATTGAGAATTAATTAATTATTTGATTTAACAAAAATATAATTAATTTTTGAATTAATTTATTTTGGGGATTTTTGGTATTTAAATAATAAGAAAAAATTTAGAAAAATCACATGCCTTCCTTGGCATGTGGTACACGTGTAGCATAGTGCACAGTCACTGTGCTACACGCATAAGAGGCTCTTGGTAGTTTTCTTGGTTCCACAATTTTATTTATTTAAATATTAAATAAATAATGAGATATTGTAATATGATTAAAATATTATTATTTAAACATAATCTGATAAATGATTAGTGATTTTCAAATTGTTTAAAATAACTAAATATTTTATTTTTAATATATTTGATATATTAAATATAGGATATCAGTTTTTCGGAACGATACTTTTTCAGGGATAGAAAATGTATCGTGGAATCTCTCTGAGAGAAAGAGAACAGTGATACAAGCATAGGTCACTGTTCTTCACAAACTTAGGTCCAAACTTTATCAGATCTCATGTGTTGAGAACATCTGATAAATAGATTTTGCCTATTATTTTGTATAGCGAGCCCACACTCGTTCTTTATGTGCTGAGAACATTTTGGAAGATCTTGGTGTGAGATCTCAAGGATTTTTACCATACAAAAAGATAGCAGCAAGGAAGGACCTGAGGTAGTTTTCTATTCATGTCTTTGATTCAATATATATATGCATGTGAAGAAGTAGATCTAGAAATCTTGTGGGATTAAATTGACAATTTTGATTGTTGTTCCGCTGCGTATAATATATGATTTGATCTATAAAAACCAACACTAGAACAACAACTTCCAACAAATGCAACAATTTTTGCAAGCAACAAATTTTAACATCCAAACTCCATAATTTCTGCCTGTCAACTTGGACATGAATATGATACACTCCATGATGGCAAGCTTTCAACCACAAGAACCACAGCAGCCACAACCACCACAACAGCCCGACGATAATGACTTTGGAATTGATTTTGATGAAATTTAGTTTTATTATATTATTATTTTGAACTTATTAATATTTTTTGTGGTTTTTTATTTATTTTGGAGACAATACTACTTATGTTTTGTTATCTCACATTTTGGAGCCAATGGATATTATTAAATTGGTTTTATTATTTAATTAATAATTTTTTTATTATTTAATTAAATAAGTTGGTTTTATTTATTTATTTAATCAATATTTAATTTTTATTAAATAAATTTTAGTCCATAAAATTAACTATTTTTTTTTAAATTGTATACCTACTGCGACGACATGTCGTCGTCGTAGGGTGCTCGCTGAAGACGAAAATCTGAGTTTTCATAACACTACGGCGACGGCATGGTGTTTTTGAAGGCATATAAACCCACACACTCTTCAGTGAATATGTGTCGTCGCTATAGATGGAGCGGTTGATGGACCTACAGTGACGACATGTTGTCGCTGTAGGAGTTTTTGAAATTCAAAATTTCAAAATTTGCAACCACCAACAGCAACGACATGTCGTTGCAATATCCCAGTCCAACCAAAAAAAAAGGATTCCCAACTGTGACCGACATGTCATTGCTGTAGTAAAACACTACTGCGACGATTGCTTTTTGTCGCCACTGTAGGTTGCTACACATACGAACCTACTGCAACGCTGTTTTGGCGACGACAAAAGTCATCGCTGTAGAGTCTTTTTCTTGTGGTGACACCAGAAAAGGGGTCATGGTTTGTTGGGAGGATTTTACACTCTGAGAAGCTCTAGACGAGATCTACAGAGTTTATTATCTCTTGAGGAGCCTAATTACTTCTCTAATTACTGCACATGTCCAATGATGAAATCATAGACAATATTTTCCCCACAAGTCTTCATTTGTCCTCGGACAGTACAAACTTTGTTAGGATCTTATACCATAATTAAAACTCAATTTCTTTGTAATCTCATTTTATTATTAATAAAAGAATATAAATTATTTTTTTTACTTGGTCAATCACTTTGCTCACATGTTTTATTTTCATATTTATTTGTTTAATATAAACTTCTATTAAATCTCGAGCATATAACTAATCATATTTATAGTGACATAATCACAGTGGAATATAATTATGACAATATGTTCAAAATAAGTTAGTCCTAAGATTAGTCAATGCACAGGATTTACACTGACTTGCCAATCTACGATATGATCTACGTTCACATTGTAGTGTTATGTTCTTTCCAGAACATTAGCAAAGTAGATAAGATCAGATATATTTGTTACATCAGACTAGACCGATATTGATCTTAGATAGATAAGTAAATGCATTGTATTATCTAATACAGTCATACCATAAAGTTTTTTATAGGTCAATTCAATCTCAATTCTTAGTGGTTAGTGTTCTAACTAATTGTATTATTCAAGTCATTTGATTTGTTCGTTACCAGCTTATCCTACGGACTAGCCCATAGTTACATCTTGGGGACTTGGTAGTATAATTGAGTGGGATTGTTAATCATAGACATGAACATCTATAACTTCTAGCAAAAAGTGAAATGATGATTACATTAGAGCTTCGTTCAACAAGTTAAATGATTGAGTACTCATTTTATGATTAAAGTTCTCAAAATTATAATTTTCAAGGAACTTAGTTGTATTTACGAATAAAAAGTTGTAGATAATCTTTAGAGGATTGAATGAAAAATTATGGTTGTAACAATGGATAATGTATTTAGTTCAAGTGTAAAGCATTCTATGAGTTCAATAGTGCAATTTCGAGTCTTTAGTGGAGTCATGAGGAATTAATAAGGTAGTGAAATTATTCGATAATAATTTTACGGTTTCTTATTTGAGCTTGAATTCATGGGTTTATGGTCCCCACAATGCCTTGATTAAATCATCTAGATAGTCTCGATTAATTGATTTAATTATCAATTAGGATTGTCAAAATTATTTTGTGTCAGTTTTGGACAATTTTACTAAGATGTGGAATTTAAAGAAGAAAGGAGAAATTTAGGCGAAATTATTAATTATGAAAAATTGGTGTCAAATTGATAAATAGTGTTAAATAAAGGTTTATATCACAATTAGTTAATTTGAATAAGTGATTTAATTATTGTTTAAATATAATTATAATTATAATTATATATATATAATTTTAATAAAACATTTCGTATATAAGGATGTCAGTTTTAATATAGATATAGATATAATATATTTATTTAATTAATTATTAAGAGTTTTTGTTTTGTTATATAATCATAGAAAATAATAGTATTTGAATTTAAAGGCTTTTATGCTTTGAATTTAAAAAATGAAAAATCCCAATGCTTGGCAAATATTATAGTATTAGGCTATATAGGATATTTTTAAGCTATTATTATAATTATATAATTAAATTAAATTATCCCTAAAGTGTTGTTATAAATAGGTACTTTAGTCTAGGGTTTTTAAGTGTGAAAAAGCAAAAACCTAGACTAAAAAGACCTATTGTGGCTGCCCACTTCTTCTCTCTTCTTCTCCATAATTTTCTCATCTCATGTGTTTATTGGCCACCCTAGTCTAGGTAATCAAAGGTAATTGTGGAAGACTGTGTAGTTTGAAGATCCAGTTCACTCTCTTGTCATTACTCTGCGGCAGAAAGGATCAAGGGTTAGAGAGACTGAAGGAAGGAGTCTCAATATCCACTGCATAAAGGTAAGATTCTTAAACTCTGTTATTTGATTTACTTTATAAAATTCATTAGAAACATGTTTCTAAGTTGTTTTATATGTTAATTTGTTTAATATATGAAACATACATGAAAATATTTTTGATCGTGTAAAATGTATTCCCAACAGACTTAATGTGAGAGGAGTAATTCCAAGGCTCTTCAAGAGGTGACTCTTGGCCTCTCCATGACGTCATAATCGAAAATTACAAAGCCACGCGTTAACTCCTCATTACTAGGCCCATCAATCGATGCAATTAATGAGGAGACCGTTCCACGCCCATGACGTCCAATCCGTACCTGAAGTGTCCTTTCGCCCTATATCCAAGACTTCCTTTTCCCATGCTAATGATCACATTCTGTGCCTTGATAATCATGACCATTGGATCACATTCCAGTGCCTACCCCATAGGTGATTAATGGTTGGGGTGGAATTGCTTCCACCACAAGGTCTTCGAGTATAAAACTCATGAACCGCCTCTCAAATATCAGAACCTTTAAACTCTCCCAAAGCTTCATCACTCTCAGACCCTAAAACCTTCACCAGTTCAGGCATTTTCGATGACATGGACGACTGGAGGGAATCATCATTCTTCTGGTCGAACAGCAAGAAATACTTTCGAGTCCGCACACGGCACAACACCTACAAGCGCTTTAGATCAAGTAAGTGCTTTTGACCCATTTTTCCTTTAGATCCTAGTTTTATCAAGTGTGTAGTTGCATGCTTAGGGCTTTGACATTTTTGGCATCCAGAGGACTTTTTGACCATTTTTTAGTTGCTTTGGGCCCATTTTGGTGTTTTAAATGGTCAATATGGCTTGTTCCGTGCCTTATGCGATTTTTCGTGTTTCTGGACATTCGACTAAAATCTAGAAAATTTCAAATTTTTGGCAAAGTTTATGAACTTTGTTAGTGTCCTCCGACCCCAATCTATTGGTTCCAAGGACATCCCAGTCCCATATAACTCATTTCCCTCCATTCCACGAGAATTAGTCTTAGGGGTTCTCATTTTGGCCTATCTTTTATTTTTATTCAAGGCGCTAACTACTTGGTTTTGTTTCAGATGTCCGAAGAGCTTCACAATCTCCACCAACAAGGATTCTACTACTTCGACAGTGAAATATTGGAGATGACTCGAGATGCGTTACGACTTCCTGAGAAGGGAAAACTAGTGGTTGCAGAGCATAGTTTGCCCCTCGTGGTGAGGGAAGACAACCCTCCAACGGCGGAGAGGACCCTTTGTTGACGCAGTTTTTCGCCAACAATATATTGAGAAATAAAATGGGTAGATTAGTGCTAGATTATAAATTGAAATGAAATATCAGGCATTCACTCAAATGCACAGAACTTTTACGTGGTTCAGTGGTTAAAATCCACCTAGTCCACGAGTTAATATTATTACTGTTTCTCTCTCTATTTCTGTAGAGTTTCCGTAATACAAAAAAAATGATCCCCCTTCCCTGTCAAACATTTCTAGTATTTATAGGGGAATTCCATGGACAGGTTTGGGTCACTGCGTAAATAAACCATTTAGTTATATGTATGGTATATAATTAATACAGATTATTCCCATTTACATCGGGATATGATTTGATAACAAAATATATACGGTCCTGCTGTCTCGGATAATAAATGACAGATATATGATACCGCCTGGCTATTAATGAGCGCACAAAGAATTCCTGAATCTCCTAGGATCCTTTAGTATGTGTTATATCTAGCTCTTCATAAGCTGAATATCTCACCTGAGCTCGTGCTTGACACCCATTTGACTCTGAGATCGGAGTAGGTTCAGAACGCCTAAAGTTGGGTCTGACCATCATGAGTCTCGAACTCGATTATTACCTTAAGTGTTGGTCAGATAATAACTTGTATACTGTGTACGAACTTGATTGAACCTCGAGCTGCTCACATGGTTAATAACCATATATTTTACTTTGTTATTTTTCCACGTATTCACCTACCATCTGTACTCGAGCTGAGTAATTCAACTCGTGCTAAATTTAGGGTACAACATTTTCCCCCAAGCTCCTGCTCATGTTTGATGTCATCACTTTCTGACATACATAGTAGGGGCTTTTAGACTTCTGTCATATAAAATCGTGCCTGCCCACTACTCAAGTATTTGACACGTGGCTTCCTACAATTTGCGACAATTGTCCTGTCAACTTTTTGCCGCCGTATGGTTTATTTAATCCTGACCCTTGGATATTGAGCTAACCCATTTGGATGGTCCGGATTAATTTTCGTAGTTTACATATAAATAGGGTGATCAGTCCTGAGACCTCACCACCTTTGTATTAAAAAAATTTCCCTTTCAAACACTCAAGTTTCCTTCTTCTTTAGAATCCCGAAAAGCTTTCATCGCCTCTCAGATCTTCATAAGCTTCTAGGGAACTTCCTGTGGATATATCAACATCTTCTCTAAATCGAACTTATTTTTTGTAAGTATTTCATCACCTGGTTCGAATTTTTTTTTATTCATCAATTTCTAGTGAATTTTTTAATTTTAAAAATGCTCATTGTTTAGTATCATTAGGCTATTTCTGAGTGCAAATAAGAAATGGGCTTCGGTTTAGGTCACACGAATGAAACCAAACTTGTTTAGAAATAAGATATTCATAAATATGGGTAATTCTCTGGGTTAATCTGGGAAAACCATAATGGCAAACTGGTTTGAATACTTGTTTGGTGTGTAGAAACTGAAAGGGTTTTAGGTTTAATCCTAGGTAGCTTAGGGGTTATGATTCCATAGGCAGTTTTGCATTAAACTGCTTTCAAAAGGAAAGTAATGGGTCTGACGGCTCTGACATGTAGATCCCAAAGTATTTAGGGATTTTAAGAAATAAAGGCGCGTGGCCTAGAATACCGCGTGGCACCACGCGTTGAAGCTAGGGAAAAATTTAGCTCGTATGAGCTTTCAAATTTTGAAAGTAGTCCAATTAGGCCTTTTTCGTTTCATGTACCTCCACGATCGTAGCTATAGACCATCTTAGGCCACCTACTAATTAGGTTGCTTTGTCGTCAGGCGATCTAAATCATGGCGCCTCCCAAGAAGAATGCCACGAGCTCATCTACCCAAAATAAAGGCAAAGGCAAGTAGGTCGCCTCTGATTCTCCCATCCCACACTTTGGTCCTGTGGTGGAGAGAGAGGATATCTTCAACCTCAATGCATTTTTCGAGGTTGAGCATATAGTCTCAAGGATAAAAACTCAGGGGAAGGTGAACAAGATCCTGCTGAGTCACAATATCGAGATGGGAATTGATGATCTCATCGCCCGACATGCACTTGAGGGGGAACAGAGCTATGCCCCCATCCAAGACGACTACGATGCTTGGAGTGATGAACACTTGAAGGTCGGTGCCTTCCTCCCAATGGACAAATATTTTCTAGATTTTCTTAACTACGTTAAATTGGCTCCCTTTTAGCTCCCCCCAAATTCCTACAGGCTTTTGGTGGGATAAAAATATCTATTTCTAAGGCATGAGTGGGAGGTCCCCACTCCAGCAAATATCCTATACTTCTTCTGCCTCAAGGCTAGTCCTGACAAGAAAGGGCGAAGTGACGGATGTTATTGTTGGTTTTTATAGATCAAATCAGAGATTATACGTGGCGGAACAACAATCAAAATTGTTAATTTAATCCCACAAGATTTCTAGATCTACTTCTTCACATGCATATATATATATATTGAATCAAAGATATGAATAGAAAATTACCTCAGCTCCTTCCTTGCGACTATCTTTTTGTATGGCAAAAATCTTTGAGATCTCACACCAAGATCATCCAAAATGTTCTTAGCACACAAAGAACGAGTGTGGGCTCATTATACAAAATAATTGGAAAAATCTATTTATCAGATTTTCTCAACACATGAGATATGATAATGTTTGGACCGAAGTTTGTGAAGAACAGTGACCTATGCTTGTATCACTGTTCTCTTTCTCTCGGAGAGATTTCACGATATTTTTCTATCTCTGAAAAGTATCGTTCTGAAAAACTGGTATCCTATATTTAATATATCCAATTTATTAAAAATAAAATATTAGTTATTTTAAACCATTTGAAAATAACTAATCAGTTATCAGATTATGTTTAAATAATAATATGTTAATCATATTACAATATCTCATTATTTATTTAATATTTAAATAACTGAAATTGCGGAACCAAGAAACTACCAAGAGCCTCTTATGCGTGTAGCACAGTGACTGTGCACTGTGCTACACATGTACCACATGGCCGGGAAGACATGTGATTTTTCCCAATTTTTTCTTATTATTTAAATACCAAATATCCCAAAAATAAATTAATTCAAAATTAATTATATTTTTGTTAAATCAAATAATTAAATAATTCTCAATTAATTAATTATACATAATTATACAATAATTATGTTTGGTGCATATAAAAATATTTTACTTATCAAATAAGTCGTTTTGCCCATTTTTGTATTGACTTTTGTTAGTGTAGTTTGAGCCATTTTGGGGACCATGGACCTATAAGATTAAGCTCAAATAAATTGTACCTAAATAATTAAACTCTTTAATTATAATAGTTGATTAATTAATTCTGATATTTCTCCACTATAAATTCAGAATTGCACTCTTTATGTTATAGATATACTTTTACAGAAATCTTATTTTAAGTCGTCCATTGACATAACCATCTTACAATAGTTCAACCCTCTAATTAATTAGTTCATAAATTAGAATGGAAGAATTACCATTTTACCTTTCTAATTTACTTCTTATTCCTTAAGTACCATTAATTCACTAGTGAATAATTAATCTATAATCTAATTATAGACTTGAGCTCAAAATCATCCAGTTCCAGAATTAACCCTTAAGGGAACTAATATACCATCCGTTAGGAAAGATTAGATTTCGTATTGTTGATACATGTTCCCAGCCATCCATGATATTAAATCTCAAAAAAAAAAAGTCATTAGCCTCATTCTATAAAGAGACCTTAACGAATGAATCAAAAGATTTAATAAACATGAACAGGAGTTCTTGAACACTCAGGATTTAGGTTGATCTATAAATAACCATCAGTTATGATATGAATTACAAGTATTTATTGTTAAATGGTTTTTGATAAAGACTTTTATTCATATCGGTCCATGTCATATATAATCATATTATATAAAGCACCGTTACCGAGATGTCTTACTACATCAATAATCCGAATCCAGATTATTTGTATCAACATGATACTCAGCAAACCGTACTTACAACCCCCCTTAAAGAATTCTATAACTTTAATTTGTTGTTGTTGACTATTTTTATTCATTAATGTGATCTTAATTCTCTCGTACTAATACAAGATCACATCCTCAATAATGAATATGGAATTTTTCTAATATTTACAAAATTATTCAAACAATAATTTAATAATCTAAATATAACAATAATAGACCATTGTATTTATTTATTCATAGAAATAGCAAATGTCTTTTACATGCTTTTAGGACACACTCCTAACAATCTCCCACTTGTACTTAAAGCAAGTGAGGCATTTCTCTCAATCCAATATTACGTACATGACCCTCGAATTACTTTGCAGGTTAGCGTCTTCGTGAACGGGTCTGCCATCTTGTGTTCTGATGCGATTTTCAGAATGGACACATCTCCTCTATGTACGAATTCTCTGACCAAGTGGTATTCGCACTCTATATTCTTTCCCCTCTTGTGGCTTCTTGGTTCTTTAGAATTATTCACTGCTCCACTGTTGTTACAGTAAAGAACAAGTGGTTTCTCCTCTTCTGGAACCACTTCCAGATCCGTGTAGAACTTTTTCAGCCAAACCTCTTCTTTAGCTGCTTCACAAGCTGCTATGTATTCCGCTTCCATGGTTGAATCAGCTATACTGGATTGCTTAACGCTTCTCCAGACAATTGCTCCACCACCAAGAGTGAAAACTGACCCAAAAAGTAGACTTTCTACTATCTTTGTCAGATTGAAAATCTGAGTCAGTGTATCCAGTAGGTTCGAGGTCACTACCCGAATATACTAGCATATAGTTCCTCATTCTCCTGAGATACTTGAGAATATGTTTCACTGCAATCTAGTGTTCCAAACCTGGATTTGATTGACAATCCCAACTGCATAACATATGTCAGGTCTAGTACATAACATTGCATACATTGGGCTCCCTACAGCTGATGCATAGGGATACTTTCTCATGTCCTCTTGCTCTTGTGGTGTCTTTGGACACTGATCTTTGCAAAGGGTGATTCCATGTCTGGTCAGCAATTAACCCTTTTTGGAATTTTCCATAGAGAATCTTTCAAGCACTTTATCAATATAATTTTCTTGTGAAAGTGTCAGGAGCTTGTTCTTTCTATCTCTTAGAATTTTAATGCCTAGAACATAGCTCGCTTTTCCCAAATCTTTCATTTGGAATTTGTCAGCCAACCATTTCTTTACATTTGATAATGTCTCTACATCATTCCTAATAAGTAGGATATCTTCAACGTAATGTAAAGAACTAAGAAAACCACAACTTTTCCTTTGATGTATTTATAAACACATTCTTCGTCAACATTTTGTGTGAAGCCGTATGTTTTGATAGTTTCATCAAATGTTAAGTTCCAAGATCTTGATGCTTGTTTCAATCCATAAATGTATTTCTGCAACTTGCATACCTTTTGATCTTGATCCTTCTTAATAACCCTTCTGGTTGTTCCACATAAATGGTTTCATCAAGGTGGCCATTTAGAAAGGTTGTCTTGACATCCATTTGCCATATCTCGTAATCATAGATGGCAGCTATGGATAAAAATATGCGAATGGGCTTAAGCATGGCCACAGGAGAAAATGTTTCTTCATAGTCTACAACCTCTTTGTGTGTAACCTTTGGCCACAAGCCTTGCTTTATAGGTCTGTACCTTTCCATTTGCACCCCTTTTCTTCTGGTAGATCCATTTACATCCAATGGCATTAACATTGTCAGGCAGATCTACAAGTTCCCAGACTGAATTGGAATACATTGATTCCATTTGTTGATTCATGGCAGCTTGCCACTTATCAACATCAGGGTCCTCCATTGCTACTTTAAAAGTCAATGGATCGTCCTTTTCAGTATTTGATACAAGAACGTGTGCCTCATGTTCGTAGCGAATAGGTTGTCTCACAATCCTCCCACTACGACGCTGCACAGGTATTTCCTTTTCAGGAATTGTGATTTCTTTGGTTGTTTTATCATTAACTGATGAAGAAGATGGAGATAAAATTTTATCTTTCATTAGTTCCTCTAAAACTACTTTGCTCCGAGATTTAAAATCATTCATATAGTCGTGTTCTAAAAAGGTTGCATTCGTCGAAACAAATTCCTTTTGATCACTTGGACTATAGAAATATCTGCCTCTTGTTTCTGGAGCATAGCCCACAAATATACACACTTCAGACCTTGAATCCATTTTTCCAAATTTAGGTCTTAGCACATGAGCAGGACAACCCCAAATACGGAATTTTCGTAAACTAGGTTTATTTCCATTCCATAGTTCTAGTGGTGTCTTTGTCACAGCTTTGGAGGGAACTACATTCAAAATTTAATTAGCCGTGTGAAGTGCATATCCCCAAAATGACAAGGGAAGTGAAGAGTAGCTTAGCATAAACCTGACCATGTCCAACAGGGTTCGGTTTCTTCTCTCTGAAACTCCGTTTTGTTGTGGTGTTCCAGGTGTTGTGAGTTGGGATAGAATACCATGCTCCAGCAAGAAATCTTTGAATTCAGAATCCAAATATTAACCACCATGATCAGATTGGAGTGTCTTTAAAGATTTACCTAATTGCTTCTCAGCTAAGGCTTTGAAGTCTTTAAACCTGTCAATAGTTTATGACTTCTTAAGCATTAGGTAAACATGACCGTATCTAGAATAGTCGTCAGAGAATGTGACAAAATATTCATAACCACCTCGAGCTTGGATGTTAATTGGACCACATACATCTCTATGTATAAGCTCTAGTGGTTCTTTGGCTCTATTTCCTTTCGAAGTGAAAGGTCGTTTAGTCAATTTTCCTTCAAAACAGGATTCACAAACTGGTAGGGTTCCAATGGTTAGTTCCCTCAAAGGTCCATCTTTAGTTAAACGGTTTATCCTATCTAGACTAACATGACCTAATCTTAAGTGCCAAAGATACGTATCATTTTCTTTAGAAACCTTTTGTCTTTTGTTACTTTGTTGAATAGCTACTTTAAATAATTCAAAATTATTGAGCGATTTTTCTACTGGATTAAGCATGTACAGTCCCTCCTTTTGTTTTGCATGACAAATATTGTTCCCATTCCTTGAAATAAACATCATATTGTTATTAAAAGAAATGCCAAATTTTTGTTCATGTAACTAAGATAAAGAAACAATGTTTCTAGTAGTTTTAGGAATAAATAGAACATTATTCAAAACTAGAGAATTATTCTTAAAATCCAAACGAATTGTTCCACATGCTTTAGCTGAAATAAGTGCTCCACTTCGCACTCTCATAGTCATCTCTCCTTGCTCCAACTGCTTTGCGGACTCAAGCATCTGCAAACAAGAAAAAACATGGTTAGTGGAACCAAAATCAACTATCCATGATAATTTATCTTGTTCCACCATACAAGCTTCGAGTACAAGTAAATTTAATTTACCTTTCTTTTTCTCTTTCAGCTCGACGAGATACTTTGGACAGTTTCTCTTCCAATGACCATCGACATTACAATGGAAACACTTTCCTTTGGGTGCCTTTTGTTTGGGGCATTGTTCTTTTTGTTCTCGGGTGCCTTGGATGACTTCTTTGCCTTTTTCGGATTGTCCTTTTTAGGTTTGTAGTTATTGTTATTGCTTTTCCTTTTCTTCTTAGAAGAAGATGGTTTTGCTTCAGCAACATTTTCTTCAGCCTAACTTGAGATTGTCTTGTTTAAATACTCAAAAGTTTGTAATTCATTTAGCAACTGTGTCATGTTAAATTCTAATTTATTCATGACATAATTTGTTGTGAATGTAGAAAAAGCAGGAGTTAAAGACTCAAGTATAATGCTTACTTTTGTCTTTTCATCCATGACTGCTCCATGCATCTCAGCTTCATGAAGTACACTGATCATGTTCAAAACATGCTCACGCAAAGATTGACCTTTCTTCATCTTTGTATTCATGTAGGTTCTAGTAGCCTCATGACGACTTTGATCAGATGGGCGCCCAAACATTTCGTTAAGAGATTCTAGTATCTCAAAAGCAGTTTCCATGGATTCATACTTTGTTTGTAAGACATCACTCATGCTTACAAGCATATAACACTTAGCTTTGTTATTGGATTGAATCCATGCATCAAATTTGTCCCGAACATGTTTCAGGGCATTGGCGCCAGGTTCTTCAGGACATTCCTCATTTAGGAAAAACTTGTGGTTTTCGCTAACCAATAACAGATTCATATTTGATTTCCATTTTATGATGTTATCACCTGTTAATTTTTCTTGTGTGATCAAAGCAGTGATGGGATTTGCAGAGATAGACATATTCTGAATAAAATAAAAAATACAAATATTATTATTATATTTAGAAAAATAAATATCAAAATTTCATAAATTAAACGTGATGCATGAGCACAATTAAAACACATAAAATAAAGATTAATTTCCACGATAAAATTTTCTAACAATTAAAGTGTCGCCTTAGGGTCGATCAAATTAATCATAAAGAATTTATAAGACATTCTTATCTTTGTTGTTTAAAACTTAAAATAACTCTTTATTTTCTCTTTTAAACATTAAAGTACCGCTTAGTTTGGTCAAGTTATGACTATCCACTACAAAAGCTTAATCATAACTTTGTGAGTGTAACCCATTATTTCGGAGTTCATGACTTAACTTAGGACATGCCGCCTTAGGGTCGGTCAAACCTAAAATACATCATTAGTTCCTATCTTTGTAAGAAATATAACCTTACTATTGACATGTCTAGACACCTTCCTTAGGGGGGTGAAAATAAAGCCGTCGTGAGGCGCTATTCATATCTCATGGAGACCACAGGTTATGTTGAGTTATCAACCCTCTCCCACTCACTATTTTGAAATAAGTGTTTTTAACCTAATTAATTCCAAATTAATTATAGATTCTTTAAACTTTATGAACATAATTAAAATTGGAAAGAAAGCGAGTTTCTAGGTCCATATCCAATTTTAAATTATCAATTATGTTCATCTAAATTTTACTAAAAAAACAATTTTAAAATAAAGTTGATTTAAAGAAATTAAGTCATAAAAACTTAAAATTTGGTGTGATATTTTACCAAGTTTTCAAAAATAAAACTAAGTAATTTATATGCAATTGGTTTCGCAAAACAATTCATATAAACTTATAGGACAATCCTAATAATTATGTTTCTACTAATGAGATGCATGATTATGACTGTGTGGGTTTTTATGTATGACACAAAATGCATGAACATGTTATCAATCACATGAAAATAATTATTTAAATAAATAAACAATAAATGTTGAATCGGGTGCTTTTGGGTATTTCTAATTTTACAACCAGTTTATAAAATTAAAATAAATAAAATAAAACCGCCTTGATTTACATCGGGCTTCTTTACTTTACTTTAGATAGGATATGTGTCATTGTTGGTCCAGAATAATAATAAGAAAACAATTTTCTAATTATCTTGATTAACTAAAGCAAAACTTTTAAAAAATCATTATTTTTATTTTTCTTTTTAATTAAAACAAGAAACTGAAATATTTAATTAAAATCTGTTATTTTTAAAATTAAATTTTGAAATATTATATTAAAAAAAGTTTGTTAGGATAACAAAATTATCACATTATTTTAATATCAAATTTCTAATAAATAGGATATTTAACATTTTAAAATTAAAAAAAAAAATAACGTAAGAATTCCAGAAAAATAAAAAAAATTCTGGACCAGCAAGACGGGGACACATGGTGTCAAACGGGGCTGCCGAGGGCGTTTTGTACGGAACCGTATGGACCCGTCCGTACGACGTCCCCGGCAGGGCTCGGAGGGCGGCCTCGGAGGAACGGTGGCTGAATTCTGAATCCCGGGCTCTGTTATGAATTTTGTGTGATCGGAATTACAATTTTATGGTATCAAAAACCAAAGAAAATAACATAAATCCTATACCCTTTAATGGCTTACACAATGATCTCACACCAAGATCTTCTAAAATGTTCTCAACACACAAAGAACGAGTGTGGGCTCGCTATACAAAATTAGGCAAAATCTATTTATCAGTTATTCTCAACACATGAGATCTGATAAAGTTTGGACCTAAGTTTGTGAAGAACAGTGACCTATGGTTGTATCACTGTTCTCTTTCTCTCAGAGAGATTTCACGATATTTTTCTATCCCTGAAAAGTATCGTTCTGAAAAACGGATATCCTATATGTAATATATCCAATATATTAAAAATAAAATATTAGTTATTTTAAACAATTTGAAAATAACTAATCAATTATCAGATTATGTTTAAATAATAATATTTTAATCATATTACAATATCTCATTATTTATTTAATATTTAAATAACTAAAATTGTGGAACCAAGATACTACCAAGAGCCTCTTATGCGTGTAGCACAGTGATTGTGCACTGTGCTACACGTGTACCACATGCCAGTGAAGGCATGTGATTTTTTCTAATTTTTTCTTATTATTTAAATACCAAAAATCCCAAAAATAAATTAATTCAAAATTAATTATGTTTTTTTTAAATCCAATAATTAATTAATTATACATAATTATACAATAATTATGTTTGGTGCATAGAAAAATATTTTACTTCTCAAATAAGTCATTTTGCCCATTTTTGTATTTACCTTTGTCAGTGTATGTTTGAGCCATTTCGGGGACCATGGACCTATAAGATTAAGTTCCAATAAATTGTAACTAAATAATTAAACTCTTCAATTATAATAGTTAATTTATTAATTCTCATATTTCTCCACTATAAATTCAGAATTGCACTCTTTATGTTATAGATATACTTTTACATAAATCTTATTTTAAGTCGTCCATTGATGTAACCATCTTACAATAGTTCAACCCTCTAATTAATTAGTTCATAAATTAGAATGGAAGAATTACCATTTTACCTTTCTAATTTACTTCTTATTCCTTAAGTACCATTAGTTCACTAGTGAATAATTAATCTATAATCTAATTGTAGATTAGAGCTCAAAATCATTCAGTTCCAGAATTAACCCTTAAGGGAACTAATATACCATCTGTTAGGAAAGATTAGATTTCGTATTGTTGATACATGTTCCCAACCATCCATGATATTAAATCTCCAAAACAAAAGTCATTAGCCTCATTCTATGAAGAGACCTTAACGAATGAATCAAAAGATTTAATATACATGAACAGGAGCTCATGAACACTCAGGATTTAGGTTGATCTATAAATGATCATCAGTTATGATATGAATTACAAGTCTTTATTGTTAAATGATTTTTGATAAAGTCTTTTATTCATATCGGTCCATGTCATATATAATCATATTATATAAAGCACCTTTACCGAGATGTCTTACTACATCAATAATCTGAATCTAGATTATTTGTATCAACATGATACTCAACAAACCGTACTTACAACCCCCATTAAAGAATTCTATAACTTTAATTTGTTGTTGTTGACTATTTTTATTCATTCATGTGATCTTAATTCTCTCGTACTAATACAAGATCTCATCCTCAATAATGAATATGGAATTTTTCTAATATTTACAAAATTATTCAAATAATAATTTAAAAATCTAAATATAACAATAATAGACCATTGTATTTATTTATTCATAAAAATAACAAATGTCTTTTACATGCTTTTAGGACACACTCCTAAAAGTTATTACCTTACTCAGTTTCCGAACTCCACTTCTGTAATCGAGCTTCACAACCACCCAAATGACTATGAAGATTTATTCTTTATGTCGAATGGGTTCAAGAATTGTGATCACCGGTACTTCAACCGTCCTCGTAAGTCTTCTATCTTTGTGAATTTAGCACGTGAATTTTTATCACCATCATGAATTTTTTTCATATATGTTTTGATAAAGTTTGCTTGTTGTGCAACTATATTCGTGAGGACGGGAAGATCTGAGACCCTCGGGGGTCAGTACGAGACTTTGTCTAGCCTTCCTCCCTAGGAAAAAGACTATTGCCAAATAATGAACGACGCCACCATGGTGGCATGGAAATTAATAAGCAAGGACCAAAACTCCATTTCCCGTCATCCCTGAGCTCCCCTCTTCTCAAGGGGCCTCGCTAGCCACCGAGGACACTGAGGAGGAAGAAGATGTGGCACCGTTGGTGCAAAAAAGACAAGCTCCTAAAGATAATCAGGGGCCCGATTCTGAATGAGCTGTGTCCGAGGCAGCAGCCGGCCCCTCCGGCCAAGGTAACCCATACCTTTTCAGAAAACTAGATCAGGCTGCTACAAGCTATAGGCTGATCCATTTTAACCCTAACCAGCTCGTTAATCGTCACCATACCGATCCAAAAATAAACATAACCCTTCTCTAATGTGTGGATCATTTGGTGGTACGCTATGATCATAGCTATCCCAAAGGCACCGTTGTAGTCGACATTACATTAAACTTTAGATCCACCATATTTGAAGAGTATGGGATCAACCGTAGGACCGGGCCTTCCCTGCTCCAAGGTGCATTTGCTCCTGAGTTCAGGCAGTATATAGATGAGTCCAGCCCCGATGAAGGACCTGAACCCCCTAGGATCTAGGAGATCGTAGCCTTAGATTCCCCCTCCCCTCCATTAATCCCGAAGTTGGAGGATATGCCTAGCCTGGTCAATACACCCGAGCTGATCGTAATCAATTCCTCCCCTATCCCGTAGGGTAGGATCCTTGTTCTTTTTTCCTTGGCTTTATAATACCTTTGAAGCATTACTCCTATGAATTAAATCCTCTATTCATTCTTTTTCCAGGTGAAGAGATGGAATTGCCAGGAGCTCCAGATTTAAGGAGTGCCTTCAGGGCCAGAGGGTCCGGAGCTGGGCCAGTGGTAAAAAGACCCAGGGTGGCAAAGAAGACCACCCCTAAGACAGGGGATACTACAAAGTCATCTCCCAAGGGTAAAGGTGCAAGCACAACTTGGGAGCAGGCAGTAAGAGAGTTTCCCCCAGCTTCAGTAACAACTGTCACTGTCCAGCAATCTCCTCTTCCCCCTCCTCGACTTATGCCTTCCGCACATCCCCAAGTGATTCAATCCGAGGCCCCCGTCTGAAGTGAGATTCCCCTCGTCCCAATATCGGCCGAGCCACATGATCTGGAGTATGGTGTACGAGAAGATGAGTCACATGGTGGGCCATGCGTACAAAGCTAGTTCTAGGGATCTGAGGGCCATAGAAGAGCGTAGCCTAGAAGTTGTCCCCGAATATGCTATGGGGATGAAGCTCACCGTGAGTCCTTTTCCCACTTCTAACCTTTCCTCTTCTTTCTTTATTATGTGTTTTTTTTTGTTGAATTTCTTTGTTATTCTGCAGTTTATCTTGGCTCAATACCAAAGCATAGCTCGTGTTAAATCCAAGAGCGAGGAACTACGAGCTGCCTTAACTGCTGCCCAAGAGAATGAGCAGGTCGCCAGAGACTCCCTAAGTGTTGCTCAAGAGAGTGAGCATGCTGCCAAAGATCCTCTCATTTCTTCTCAAGAGGGTGAGCAATCTGCAGAGGCTGCATTGTCCACCTCTCAAGCTCAGGTCGTCGAGGCGAGTTACCGTGCTGATCAGCTTCAGGTCGAGAATGATGAACTCAAAGTGAAGCTGATCGAGGTAGAGGCTAAGGCCAATGAGGAAGCTGCAATTTCCTCTTTGAAAATAGAGGAGATGCTTTACCGTTGCTAGGTTTTTAACCAAGACGGGAACTTCTCCTTCATGCAGCCCAATCTGCAGGATTCGTATCCTGCTAAATTCAAGATACGATTTTCGCAGGAACCCTCGGAGACTGGTGAGGCTTCCGGAGCTGCAAAGGGAGATGGTGATGAAGTGACTTCGGTGGAGCATACTGACGAAGCCCAATGACTTATTCAAGATTTTTGTTATTTTTTTTTTTAATTTCTGTAACAATCCCAATGGATTAAAACGATTGCCTTCGGGCTTAGCTCGAGGCTTCTTCTCCTCGATGTGACAATATTTTATTTTATTTGAATATACATCTAACTTTTGATCTATTTGTGTTTCCTTTATTATTTTCTCATATTTATGAATCCTTAGACTCTTGTACATTCAAAATCTCAGGGTTCGACTTTTAGATCGAGATATATTTTATCAACCTTGGTTGTATCCAAGATTTTGCTCGCTTATTTGCGTCATACCTGTTAAGAATCAGGCCTCGGATCTAATTATATCTAGGGTTTTTAATAACTTAATACCATTATACCTGTTAGGACTCAGGCCTCATAATTGGTTATATCTAGGATTTTTAATAAACTTAATAGCATTATACCTGTTAGGACTCAGGCCTCGGACCTGGTTATATCCAGGGTTTTCAATAAACCTTTTTTTAGGCTTAGTTCGCACTTAGTTTATTAAAAACTCGAGCTTTTAATAAGTCATTGAATAATCAATTTCTCCAATCCTCTAAGCTTCGGACCTGGTTATATCCAGGGTTTTAAATGATTCTTAAAACTTAGCTCGTGCTATGTTTATTGAAAACTCGAGCTTTAAAAAGCCATTCAATAATCAATTTCTCCAAGCTTCTAAGTTTTCAATCTTATCCGAGTAAGCTTAATTTTCTCAAAATCTCACCTTGGTTATGTGCCCCCCAAGTAACCAGAACGTAAAAACTTTCTTGGTTGCTTTTACAATGTGAGAGCACGAGATTGCAATAATAAAACTAAGAAATGATTATTCAATCATATATGTCATTTATTTGAAATGGCTTTTATAAATAAGCCTTACATTAACAATAATACTATTGATAATACTTTTTTAAAAGAAGGGCATTCCATGTCCGTGGGACTATTTCTCCATTTAGTCGGGCTAGCTTAAAAGTTCCTCCGCATAAGACCTCTATGATCTGGTACGATCCTTCCCAATTCGGGCCCAACACACCATCTTTGGGGTTTTCATTCGTCAAAAAGACCCTTCGGAGCACCTATTCGCCTAATCTGAGTCTGCATCGCTTGACTTTTGAATTGAAATAACGAGTGATCTTTTGTTGATAATGGGTGAGCTGACTGTGATTCCTCTCTTTTTTCTTCGATTAGATCGAGAGATGAGCTAAGTAGCTCGTTATTCTATTCTTGATCAAATGTCCTCTGCCCGCGAGTAGGCACTATTGCTTCAATTGGAAGCATGGCCTCACTGCCGAAGGTTAGGGAAAAAGGAGTATGCCTCGTGGGGGTTCTATGAGAAATTCAGAAGGCCCAAATTACTTGCGGGAGTTGCTCAGGCCATAATCCTTTGGCTTCGTCCAACCTTTTCTTTAGGCTAGCTTTGAGGGTCTTATTTACAACCTCGACCTACCCATTGGCTTGCGGGTATGCTACCGACGAGAAACTCTTCATTATGTCGTATCTTTCACAGAAGTCTGCGAAGAGATCACTATCGAACTATGTCTCGTTGTTTGATACAATCTTTTTAGGGAGTCCAAATCGATAGATGATATTCTTTACCACGAAATCCAGGACTCTCTTTGAGGTGATGGTTTCCAGAGGTTCGGCTTCTACCTACTTCATGAAGTAATCAATTGCCACCACCGCATATCAAACTCCTCCTTTCCCCATAGGTAGGGAACCAATCAGGTCAATTCCCCATGGTGCAAATGGCCACGGGGATGAAATCATTGTTCGCTCGAATGAAGCAGCTTGGACAACTATGGCGAAATGATGGCATTTGTCAAATTTTTGAACATACAAGATCGAATCTTTCGTTAAAGTGGCCCGAAAATTGCCCCGTCTCAGTACCTTCAGTGCTAAGTTTGGCCCCCCAGCGTGATCTTCGCAAAATCCTTCGTGTATTTCTTACAAAATGGTTTTGGCTTCCTCGGGCAGAACACACCGTAGGAGGGGCAACGAATGACCTCGCCGATATAGGATTCCATCAACTATTACATAACGTGGAGCTTGATAAAGTAGTTTTCTCACGTCTTTTCTGTCATCACGTAAATTTCCAGTCATGAGATGTTCCATTATAGGGGTCATCCAGGTCGGTCTTATGTCAATCATTTCGACCTACATCATTTCTCCCGTTACAGTTGGGCTTTCCAAGAACTCCACTGGTACTACATTCAATGTTTTGACATTTTTGGTGGTAGTAAGTCGTGCCAAAGCATCGGCGTTAGAGTTCTGGTCACGAGGTATCTGTTCAACAGAGCTAAACTCAAATTCAGATAGTTCCTCCTTTACCTTATCCAGGTAGGCCACCATCTTGATGCCTCAAGCTTGATACCCTCCTAATTTTTGATTTACCACGAGTTGGGAATCACTATAGCATTGGATGGCTTTTGCCTTCAACTCTTTTGCCACCCTTAGCCCTGCCAATAAGGCCTCATATTCTGCTTCGCTGTTGGATGCCTCAAATCTGAATCTAAGAGTTGTATGGGACCGATGTTCTTTAGGCGATATTAAGATTACCCCAGCTCCTAATCCGTTCTCGTTTGATAATCCATCAATGAAGATTTTCCATAATTCTTGCATCGGCTCCCTCATGAGCTCGTTCTAAAAACCGGTGCATTCAGCCATAAAATCAGCAAGGGCTGGAGTCTTGATTGAAGTTCGTGGCATGTATAATATCTCAAACTAGCTAAGTTCGATGGCCCATTTTAAGAGGCCTCCCAACGTTTCAGCTTTTTGCAATACTTGCCTTAAAGGTTTGTCGGTTAATACGTTGAAAGAATGGGACTGGAAATATGGCCGGAGTTTTCTTGAAGTCATAATTAGACAATGCCAGCTTCTCTATCAGTGGGTACTGTGATTCAGCTTTGAGAAGCCTCTTGCTTACATAATACACTGGTTTCTGAACCCGGCATCTTCTCGAACTAACACGACACTGACTGCATTCTCTGTCACGGCCAGATAAAGAAACAGAGACTCTCCAGATGTCAGTTTGGATAATACCGGGGGCTCATCTAGATCCATTTTCAGATTGTGGAATGCCTGTTCGCATTCTTTGGTCCACTCAAATTTCTTGTTTCCCCTGAGCACGTTGTATAATGGCAGACACTTGCAAGTGGATTTCGAAATGAAGTAATTTAAAGCCGCTAACCTTCCAGTTAGGCTTTGAACTTCCTTATTCGACCTGGGTGAAGGTATGTCTAACAACGATCTAATTTTTTTAAGATTCGCCTCTATTCCCCTTGTGTTGACTATGAACCCCAGAAATTTTCCAGATGCCACCTCAAAAGTGCATCTATGGGGATTCAGCTTCATGTCATATCTCCTTACGATTCTAAAACATTCTTCTAAGTTGGATACATGGTTATTGGTAGTCCTTGATTTGACAAGCATGTCATCGACATACACCTCCATGTTTCTCCAGATCTGGTTAGTGAAAATTTTGTTGACCAAGCGTTGGTATGTAGCCCCGACATTTTTCAATCCGAACACCATAACTTTGTAACAATATACATTATGCTTTGTCATGAAACTGGTATGCTCTTGGTTCGTAGGGTTCTTCGTGATCTAGTTATATCTAGAGTACACGTCCATGAAGGACATTAACTCGTGACCTGCCATGGCGTCTACCAACTGGTCAATCCTTGGCGGTGGGAACGGTCCTTGGGACATGCCTTGTTTAAGTCAGAGAAGTCAATACAAGTTCTCCACTTCTCGTTCGGGTATTTTTCTTTGAGACTAGCACATGATTTTCCACCCAAATCAGGTATTTTGCCTCCCGAATAAACCCACATTTTAGCAACCGAGCTACTTCTTCCCCTAGTGCTTCAGCTCGGACTTTTCCCAGAAGCCTTCGTTTTTGGGATTTTGCAGGCACGTTCTTGTCCAAATTTAATGTGTGTATTATTATATTCAGACTGATTCCCACCATATCCTCATGTGACCCGGAGAAAACATCCAAGTTCTTCCGTAAGAAATCGAGCTTCTTCTTTCTTATGTCTTCAAGATTCTTTCCAGTTTTTACGACTCTTGAAGCTTCTTTGGGGTCGATGTTCACTTCCTCGAGCTCTTCTGTGGCTTGGAGCTCTGACCTGTCTTCACCTATCCGCGGATCAATGCCATCACGTTGGGCGACCACACTATCCTCTTCTTGTTGAGGTTCTTCCATCCCACAAGTGACTTTTACTTCATGGGACTCCTCACCTCCGTCATTTATGAGCATTGCCTGCTGCTTGGGTTGTGACTTTCCCCTTATAGAAATGCTGTAGCATTCTCTGGCAGCGAGCAGATCACCTCTAACTTTACATTTCCCCAAAGCTGAGGGGAATTTCATTGCCAAGTGTTGGATCGATGTTATGGCTTCAAATGCCATTAGCGTAGGTCGGCCCAAAATCGCATTGTATGCGTTTAGACAATCGATTACCACAAACTCGAGTATTTTGGAGATAGTTTGTGACTCTTCTCCCAATGTCACCACTAGTTCAATTATCCCTATGGCCGTCATTCCTTCACCCGAAAACTCGTACAAAGTCATTGAGGTCACCTTCAAATCAGATACGGACAGTCCCATTTTTTTCAGGGTGGACCTGAAAAGTAAATTTACAAGCTTCCATTATCCACCAGCATTCTTCGGACCTTTCAATTACAACCAACAGATCATTATGTGGGAATTGGACGTGGCTGGCAACTTATTTCGTGAAAATGATTGGTTGTTTTTCCAATGGCTGTTGTTTCGATAATTGTTTCCCCGAGACGAACTCCACCCGTTTATGAGCCTTCAACTCATTAATGTACCTCTTTTGGGCCCCGCTACTCATGCCCACCAAATGAGGTCCTTCCGCAATAGTGGTTATATTTTCCCCTACTATTGGAGGAGGATCGACTAGATTCGCCTGAGCTCCATATTGGCCTATCGGAGCTTCTGGGACTGGCTGAAAGTTATACCCAACGGGCTGATTGGGAACTATCTGAATTCGGGCGTGCTGGGCCAATGGTCCAGCTAGGATGAGAGTCTCAATTTCATCATTTAGTTGCCGACAATCATCAATGTTATGACTGATTTCATTATGGAATCGACTGAATTTTGAAGGATCTCTCTTTGCCATCTAGTTTCTTAAAGGTTCTGGCTTCTTCCATGGGAGGCAATTAGAATTAGCAAGAAAGATACACTCTCGGGTATCCGTTAGGTCGGTATATGTGGCGTAGATAGGCTTCAACTTCTCCATGGACTTGTTTTTCTTTGTCCCGCTCTAGTGGCCCTCACTATTCCCCTTCCTTCCTTTTGTTGTTCCCCCATTGGTTATTCTGGGTAATGGCTTGAGCCATAGCTGCAACATCCGTTACCACTCCAATGGGTTAGACATGGGTCTAGCTAGTTCCAGCGACAGAAGCTCGTGCCTCCTCCAGGTTTTACCATTCCTAAGCTTGGACCAAAAATACATCTATGCTTTTAACTTTTTCTTTGGAGTTCTTGCCACAGGTCGCCCCCGACGAGGATTCCTATTCTCATTGCCATGAGCTTGGAGCTGTCATCAGCGTCCCTAGCTCATGCAGCAACATTGGCAACTATGCTTAGATATGCCTTCAGTGTCTCACCAAGTTGCTATTTTATGTTAGCCAATGAATCAACCTCAACCTAAGCTGCCTGTGAAACTCGGAATGTGATTTTGAAATCGGAGGAAAATTTCTTCCACGAGCTAATGGAATACCTCTTGTATTGTTTAAACCACTGCCTGGCAGGTCCGACCAGAGTTGGAGGGAACAAGATACACCTTCGATCGAGCCCGACATTGTGGGCCATCATCATGGTGTTAAACATTCTGAGGTAATCAGACAATCTTCATCTCCATCAAACTTCGACATGTGTGGCATCCTGAAACCAACAAGACTTGTTGCCGCTGCAATGTTTTGAGAAAAAGGTTCGAGCTCCTCATCTGAGTTGCAATCGTCCTTTTCCTTCCCGGACAAGATTCTTTTCATTTGCTCTTCCATTAGAGCCAGTCTCTCAAGGGTTTGGTATCTAGTCCCTAGGTTAGTTGGGGGTTGTTCAACAACTTCCATCCTATTATACGCATTTGACGGGTTATTGTCCCTCCAAGCTCAAGCTTGGTTATGTGGAACATTCTCGTTGTCGCGTACTATGGATGAACCTCCCTTATGTCATGTATAGTTAATATCCTCATCCTGAGATGGATACCTTCTCTGTGAGTTCAGATAATCGCGCAGGTCAAGTTATTGATCATATCGAGGACTTTGTGCTGAACTCAAATGATTTCTCAGGTCACTCTCGGACCTGCCTCCACGATGGCTTTTTGTCCAATAACTTCTGTTTGTGAAACTTACAGCTCGCGGTTGAGATCGAGGAGCTGGATTCTCAACATGCGTTCGTGGGATGGAAGTATTTGCAGATGGGGAGGATTTTTCCTACCTTCCCCACGAGCTAGAATATCTCATTGAGGACGAGGTGGTGTTGGATGTCTTACAGGTGACAGAGGATGCCTTATTGTTGAGGCTATCCTCGTTCCATTAGGACGGACTAAATTAGCTCGCCTTAGTTCTACTCCAACATCCCTAGTTCTCTGTGACTGGTGCTCCGATCGTGGCATAGAGGGATGTACTAGAGCATTCTGCCTTCATGAGCTTGTCCCAGCCCCTCCTAGCGGATTGTTATGGGCATTTATGGGAATTTGTGAAGAACACAACGAGCTTGGGGTCGCATTCCTAACTAACCGATTGACATGCAGATGACCCCTGTGATGATCAGTAGGCTGAGTATTGTAGTGATTTCACCCTGAAGGCACAAAACTCAGAGTGGAAGTTCTAACAAATCGACTCGGTTTAGGCCGATTATTCCCGTTGGACTTATGAGACCCACTTTACCTTTTTCTCACATTAACGTCAGTTGCAAGAGGGTGTAACTGAGACAAGACCTTCTCAATCTGCCTGTTTACCCTAGCGAGATGGCTCCTCAACTGGATGTTTTCCATCTCGACGGTAGTAAGGTACCCTGGATTAGGATTTGGCGGTAGCGACGCCGAACTCCCAGTATCGTCCTAACCCGCCGGTTGTTTTCCCGGATGTTGCTGAACATCCGAGCCCCTTTCATTGGGAACAACAGTATGATGGGCCTCCTGCCCACCAGGTTGTTCCGTCTCATTATCATGCATTGAGCGAGTGACCACCATGATGAAAGTTGACTAGAACTTGTGAAGCATTAATTTACTCTCAATGAAAGCACCAAACTATTCACGCGGTTTTTCGCCAACTATATATTAAGAAATAAAATGGGTAGATTAGTGCTAGATTATAAAACGCAATGAAATATCAGGCATTCACTCAAAACCACAGAACTTTTACGTGGTTTAGTGGTTAAAATTCACCTAGTCCATAAGTCAATATTATTACTGTTTCTCTCTCTATTTCTGCAGTGTTTTTGTAATACAAAAAAATGATCCCCTTTCCCTGTCCAACATTCCTAGTATTTATAGGGGAATTCCATGGACAGGTTTGGGTCACTGCGTAATTTTATATATGGTATATAATTAATACAGATTATTCACATTTACATTGGGATATGATTTGATAACATAATATATATAGTCTTGCTATCTCAGATAATAAATGACAGATATATGATACTGCCTGGCTATTAATGAGCACACAAAGAATTCCTTAATCTCTTGGGATTCCTCAGTATGTGTTATATCTAGGTCCTCATGAGTTGAATATCTCACCTGAGCTCATTCTTGACAAATATCTAACTCCAAGATTGGAGTAGGTTCATAACGCCTAAATTTGGGTCTGACCATCATGAGTCTCGACTCGATTATTACCTTAAGTGTTGGTCAGATAATGACTTGTATACCATGTATGAACTGGATTGAACTTGGAGCTGCTCACAAGGTTAATAACCAAATATTCTACTTGGTTACTTTTCCACGTATTCACCCGCCATCTGTATCTGAGCCGAGTAATTGAACTCGTGCTTAATTTAGGGCACAACACCCTTCAACTTGGCATCTTAGAGGAGGAGGCCAACATGGGTCCCGTTGTAGGGGACGACAAATATACCGCCGACAGATTCGAGGCGGAGGAGCTCCCAAGAAAGTTGAGACATCAGGGAGTTCTTAACAATATTACAACCCACTTTTGAGTGGATACCCGGTATGTGCTAGTGTGCCTGCCTTGGAACAACAAAAGGGCGCATGAAAGCATCCATGGCCTCAGGCTGTGGAACGCCTCTCACCTCTAGGCAGGAGCCGTGCTACCACTCCATCAATACTATGATGACTTCCTGAATTTCATCGACGTAGCTATTTTCAAGCTATCCCCAAAAGGATATCAAGTGCTAGTAGGGCTCTTTATTCTATTCAGAAGGTAGAACCAGCCCGCTCTTTCTCCATTAGAGATCATATACATAAACCGCTTTCGAGTCTGCCCGAAAAAGGAGAACCACGATGAGTACTATACTTTGATGAAGTATACATACCCGGGCAAGTCTTATAAGGCTCTGTGCGGCAACGAGAGCCATGCACAGGACTATAAAGACCACTTTTTCTAGACAAGTGGTTTTTCCATGCAGACTAATCCAACACTACTCCTGGACATCGCCAGGGTTGGTAAGTCTCTTGCTGGTCCTAAGGAGTTGAGCCTTTTGCATGTCCTTTCTGTTGCATTACTCACGTTAATTCCTACAACAAGAGATTTCAAAGAATGAAGGCACTCTCAGACGAGGTGAAGAGTGTCTCCTTCCTCGTCAGGGAGGCTCATCTACGTTAGTACATGCTTCTCCAAAAGGGTCAACACATAACCCCCATGAATTTGTTCAGCTTCCATGACTTGAAGAAGTCACTGGCAGATGTCAGGGTTCACATGGAGTATATGGTGGCACAAGTGGCCCTCCAGTACCAACAGAGGATGCACAATGAGAATGTGGAGATGGTGCTCATCATCCAAGCTGTTGCCGAGGCCCAAGAGGATGAGCAGCTCGAGGTGAGGATAAGGTCTTCCTCTATGCCTCAAGATAAATCCCCCATAACCCTTACCATCTAAGCATGTAGAGGAGAAATTTAGTCTCAACCACATAAGGGTTTCACCATCACTCCTCAGGTGAGGGAAGGTCTCGAAGCGTCAATGGATGGAGGAGGAGTTTCAAGATTACAAAGACTTTATCGATATCTTCCTTCACCACCTGAAGAGAAAACTTCACCCTCGAGGATTTATGCCTTTGGACGAGGTGACATCCATCCATTCAAGGTTGTTTATTCAATATGAGACAAACACCACACAGGAGATGGGTCGATGCATCCTAGAGTTTTCCCACTCCACTCTTCACCCGAAGGAGCATTATAGCATTGAGGCTCCGAAGGAAAATCTACGCAATCAGGGACCTTCTTGGAAAGGAAAGGAAATCCCTTCCTATGAGGTGTCTGGCAGTCCTCCAGCCAGGACACCCTTCCTCGTCATCTTACCTGAGTACTGCTAGGCTTACTCTGCTCACAACAAGCATAGTTTCCTAGGTCCTTCTCAACGAGTACAGATGGTCAAGTTTTTGGTAACTTGAAGCTTAAGCCCCAGTACTACTTACTCGGGCTTCCATTCATTTTAGAGATTTAGGAACTGGTTAGTGCTCCCCAGGTGCATGGTCCTTGGGGGACAACCTTAAGTTCACTCTCGTGTTACTTGGATTCTTTCATTGCTAGGATTTGTTCTCTAGGTTTTTATTTTTGGATCCTGTGAGACTTTGCTTACTCCGCTCATAACAAGCTTAGCTTCCTAGGTCATGGATCTTCCTATACTAGGGTTAACTCCCTAGGATGTGACACTAGGCTTGCTCTGCTCATAACGAGCTTAGCTTCCTTGGCTCTTTTTGTGTTACTCTTGGGGCATGTGGTTCTTGAGAGGTTACACTGAACAAAGTTTCCCCGAGTAAAAATGACTCAGGGGTGTGTTCTCCCATTGGAAGTCGGGAACCTGTAGTTGGTCCTCGGGACACAACTCAAGTTCTTCTCCCATAGGGTACTTGGATTTTTAGCCTGCTTACGCCATCCTTGACACTAGGCTTAGTCCACTCATTATAAGCTTAGCTTCCTATGTCACGCTCCGTGAGCTTGCTATCCTATGAGGAGACCCAGTTATGCCCCCCAAGTGATCGAAGACTTGTCGGCATTAACTTGTCCAGGCCAGCGAGCAGGTACACCTCAGGAAGCAAAATTACTAAATTAAAATTTTAAATACAAGCAGTTTGTGTGGATTTCATTTATCATGTTTTCCACACACGATTTCCATTAATTGTGCCCAGAGGCTACAAAATGAAGACAAAACTTAGAAAACACATTGCTTATTTTACTAGAAAAACTAGCAAAGGTGCTCGACATTTCAGGTGTGGGGCATTAAATCCCCACCTATTCGGGCTAGTTTGTATGTCCCTGGACACACTATGCTCTCGACTTGATACAGGCCTTCCCAGTTAGGGCCCAATACGTCAGCACCAAGATCTCAGGTGGCTAAGAAGACTCTTCACAACACCAATTTCCTATCCTTCACTTTAGAGTTGAAATATCTAGCCACATTTTGCTAGTAGGACACTACTCGAAGGTGTGAAGCTTCACAGAGCTCCTCCACAAGGTCCATAGACTCTTAGAGTAAATTGTGGTTCATGGTCGAATGGTACGTATCTCGTCGATGCATGGAGATTTACTCCTTGACTGGAAGCATGGCTTCGTATCCGTAGGCCATGGAGAATGGTGAGTGGCCCGTAGAGGTCCTAGCAGTGGTGCGATAACTCCACAATGCCTTAGGCAGCTCCTCAGGCTAGGCGCCTTTCGCCCGTTCTAGCCATTTCTTTAGGTGGCTTTAAGCGTCTTGTTGAAAGCCTCCACCTGTTTGTTTGCTTACGAGTGGAATATGGAGGAAAAGTTCTTCATAACTCCATTCTTTTGACAGAAGTCTGTGAACAGCTCCCTGTCGAATTGCAGGTAATTGTCAGATACTATCTTTCTCTGGAGGTCGTAGTGACAAACGATGTTCTTAATGATGAAGTCTAGTGCCTTCTTGGAAGTGGTTGTAGCGAGAAGTTTGGCAAGGACCTGATAAGGTCAATTCCTCAGACTGGGAAGGGCCAAGGACTTGTCATCTTGGTGAGCTCTTTTGGAGGAGCTCGGGGTATGTTGGCGAAGTGTTGGCACTTGTCGCACTTCTTGACATAGTCCATCACATCACCATTCATAGTGGGCCAAAAGTATCCCTGTCTCAAGACACTACAAGAATAAAAGCTATTTATTACATTTGATTGATAGCACTTAGCCACCTAAGCTATAAATAATTCCCCCCAAAAAAACAATTAGTACAGGCGCAAAATGAAATAAAAGTCGCGGATCATTTTCAGTTTCCCACTCCCTAACAAATAATACAACACTCCCATATTCTCTTTTCATCTAGGTTTAGTTATGCTTTTCTCCATCTGACATTGCTCTCTCTCTTTCAAGCTAGGCAGTTGATTCTAACATTGCACCACCCCCTTCTTCTTCTCCACCCCCGTCGCTTCTTCTCCTCCTCCTTGGTCTGCACCTCTCTGCCTTTCTTCGTCCTTCTTTTTTTCTTTCGTCCATGAGTCGGAGCTGCGAACGAGTATCCTCAACAACTTTGGCCTCGTCGCTGTGATGAGGAGGACTTCATCTAGGTGCTTGGGGTGTCGCGGGGAAGGACAACTCTAGTTTGCTCTTGGGTTCGGCGAGGGGTTCGACTCGTCTTCATGGAAAAGGGCAGCTGGTGTGAGACAGAGGTTTTTTCTTCTACCCTCTCTTTTTGTTTTCTTTGTTTGGAGTCATGCATTTCTATTTTTCTCTGTGCGATGGGAATTATTTTTTTGAATTCATAGTTTATGGGATTTGCAACATAGTTTCAGTAAGATTTTTCTACGAGTTTTTTTTTTGCTTCAGATTCACAATTATATTTCATAGCCATGAGTTTGTTCTATGATAGATTTTATTATATGTTTTGATTTGCAAGTATCATATTTATGAATTTGTTTTATCTTTTGTTTAAGATTTGTGTATCAAAACTGGTTTTACATTTCAATTTCATATCAGATCATCAATGTATATGTATATATATGTGTGTGTATTTGTGTTGTTTGGCCTTGTTATTCTATTTTACTATTTCTTAACAGCTTCGTTAGCTCTGTTAGTTTCTAACTTCTGCTCTGTATAAAAGGAGTTGATTCCTCTTAATCGGTAAGATTAGTAAATTACTCAAATAAGATGGATTTCGGAACAAAAGGGGCTTGATTTCTTGGACTTGAGTGAGAACCAGCTTGAAGGTGAGTTTCCAAAAATCCCAAAATCCATCACATTACATTTCTAGCTGTTTCTTTTCTTTTCTTTTTCGATGTCATTACATTGTTGTTTTGAAAGTTGATTATTTTAGCACTCTGATAGAGGATGTGTTCAATTTGAAGCAAATGAGGTTGATTGCAATGGATTTGAGATGATATAAGTTAATGGGACTTTGTTCAAGTAGTTGAACTTTGAGGAATAATGAAAATAATTGTCTTTGATTGAGTGTTTTTATTTAAGAGTTCTATTTTTTTTTTTTTTTTGTATAAATTGAGCTCTAAATTTACTTATCAGGGTCCCTTTTTCAACAGTGATTGGGATTCTTGGTTTGGAAGTTGAAACTCTTATTAGAGATTATAATGAATTTGGGAAAGATCTTTTTCGTGGGTTAGTCTCTTCATATAAATTTATTGTTGAAAACGTGGGTGTTTGACACTTTTTTTATAAACATTTTGAGGCATATTTTAAAGTGAAACTGAATCCACTATACAATTATTAGTTAAATAGTCTGAATAGATTTGTGTTCTCCTCACCTCAGTGAATATTTCAACAATATCTTTTTATTATATATTTAATTGCAAACCAACTTTATTATCATAACTGAGAAATAATTGTTTGATTAGGAGGTGTTCAGATTATGAACAAAAGTCTATCACAAGAGTTTCGCTTTCTGGAAAAGCAGTGAGGCCACTGAGAGGTTCATTTTACACAGATATTCTGGATTCATATGTAGAATACTTGGAAAAAGAAGGTGCCTCAAAGAGTGGACTTGAATTTGAACAAGAGAAAGAAGTGTTTTGTGTATGCGTAAGTCTTTGCTCAGCATAAACTTATGAATCGAAAGCTTCAGCAAAAATATACTAGTTTTGTATCAGCAGAGCTATATGTATGTTTTTTGTGTGTGTGTAGTTTATTTGGTTTGTGGGATCCTTCAAAAGTACTTATCAAATTTCTAACATGTTTCCATTTTTTTAGTTTCGTGATGCATCACAACCAAATGTAAATATGTGGTGCAAATGCAGGGTACTAGAAGATGGAAAGTTTGATATATACAAGGTAAGTAGAATTTTAGTTATATAGCGACATTCATGACAGTAGATTTTGTAACAAGAAAACAGGTTGATGATATTTAACTTTCATCATCAAGTTCTGAGGTTTGTGTTTTTCTCCAATTAATTATTCTTTTAGATTGAACATGTCTATACTCATCACATGCTCAGAGACATATCTTGCCATGAAAAGAATCTGGACTTGAGGCTGGATCTATGCACCAAAAGAACTGTAACTACTTTTACTGTAAGTTTTCTTTGTTTAATTACAGATGCACCTATATCTATAGAATTTATAACATTTAAATTCTTTTCTTTCTTTGTTTAAGATATATTTATTGATAAATCTTATTTGTGTATATCCTAAAACTAAAAAGTAAACAAAGGAACAAAATAGATCTAAACTTGTCTAGAAATATCTGGTTTATCACTTCATAATGATGCTGATTTCGACTAAATTCTTCATGCTATTACAGGATGATGACTTGGAAAGCCTCAAATTTTTGATAAATTTTGCTGTTACAAAAGTTAAGGGTGAACTAATATGCTCCTGGGGAAGTTCATTTTTGGAAAAAAAATTCGTGTGGTTGCAGCATGGTTGATAAGTAGTAAAACATACAAAAATCAAACACTAAGGCTAAAGATCAAAGATGTTGACCGGTCTCCAAGCGGGGAAGCTACAAGGGAAGTTGTTGTAATGCTGAAAGGAGTAGCTACAGAATTAGTAGTATATTTTTTGTTTCAACTCTTTTGTGAAACATAGTTCAAAGCCTCTAGAACATGTTATTCATGCTCCAAAAAACAAAACATAGAACATAGAATATTTTATTCATACATTAATATGTATGTTTTAATGTATTGTTTATTATGTATATAACCGCATGCTTTGGAGGCCTTTGTCTACACTTATAGTTCCATTTTCTTTATGTTACTTGTTCTAATATACATGACTAAGCCTGGTTTTTATATTCTCTTTTGTATTATTTATATTCACACACACATGTATATATATTTCTAAAAACACTAGTTACTTTTTCTTTCTCTTCCCCCGCCCCTCTCATATTCCCCTGTAATTTAATAAATGCTCCAGGGTTTAAACTATTTTCAAAAGCATATGCTTAGTTATTCAATATTTTATGTCTTTTTAGTTTTATAGTTATTGTTGCTGTCTAGTTGGAATGTTGGATAATGTTAGATGGTACAATGTAAGATTCTTGTTTACACTTTATTTTAAGACTGGAGAAGAATATTATAGTCTCTTTCTACATTCCATATCTAAATGGAATGTTTCCATGTTTTAAAAAAACTTTATAATTAATAATATAAACATAGGGTATATGCATAATTGGCAGTTTTTGTTAGTTGAATCATTCTTAATTTCTTGTTGCTGAAGAGAGGAATCCTCTAAGTGTAAAGCCTTGTCTTAGGGTTCATAATTTGTTTATTAACTTAAGAATATATGGATTTTGCATTATTTACCACAATTTTCTACTTAGTAATTGGTTGTAATTTTTAGCTAGATGTTAGGCACCCAATAAAAGGTAAAAAAAAAATATGAATAAATGAAGTTGTGAGTAGTGTAAAAGATTTTCTTGAAGGTGAGTTATATTTTGTGGTTAAAGAGTGTCAGTGGTCTCTTGAATACACCATTAATCTGTTCATGGGTCTTTGTATTGCTGATGCACACTAGTATGTTGAATAACTAGAATGAATCTTTATTGATACCAAAACAAGATTACAAGGGGTTCCAAGACATAGAGACCTTGGATTTCTCCACAGAGAATTCATGTAACGACCCAAATTTGCTAATAAGGCTTAAGGGCCTTGATTAGTGTGCCTGGAGGGCATAATGGGAAGTATGTGTGAATTTAATGATTAAGATGCATGATTATGATTTAAAGCATGTTATATGACTATTTGAGTATTTGAGATGCGTGACTATGTGTATTATGTTATGTGATAATTTTAGCCTGTTGAGGGCATAAACGTGATAATTATGTTATGTAATTTGTACCACGTGGGTGTGGTGATGTCGATGTGATGCACGTGCCGAGACGGTCCTAGAGAGCTAGATAACTCAAAAGTCACGACGAGATTTTATACCCGGCTCGGGAGGAGTCTAGGGGTATTTTGGGGATTTTGTAATTTAGCTCTTGTGAGATAATGGTAACTGGTAATTTGGTAACCTGTGTAACTGTTAGTAACCATAGAGAGTAACAGGTTTAGAAAGAGAAATGGTAGAATTGTAAGGAAGTAGGAATGACAAAAAGGGCCTTGAGGTTTAGTAGGAATGGGAAATAGATGGAAGGGTAAAAGGGTCATTGGGCAAGGATTTTGATTACTTCAGCTGAAGGAGAAGGGAATACGTACTACACTTGGTTATATTTTGGTCTATGCTGAATTTGGAAGAAAGAGCTAGAAAGAAAGGGGAAATGAAGAAGGGGCTGAACTTGTGACCTACGAGGAGATTCAAAGGAGTTTGAGGCAACCAAAACCAGATTTAAGCTAGGATTGCTCAAAGGTAAGAATTGTGCTCTGTTTAAAGTTGAATTTAAGTCTGAATTTTCAGAGATTGAGTGGGAAAACTTAAAGGGAATATGGCTCGTTTTACTTGGAAATTCAATTAGGATTATCAAGAGGAAAAAGGTTGGGAGCTGGAATTGGGAGGAGTTCAAGCTGAGTTTGATTGAGGTAAGAATCTTTAGCATGTTTAATTTTCGTAATTGGTGTGGTTTAAGACTTTTGAAGCATGATTTATAGTTTTGGAAGCCATGGTTAAAGTTTTAGGAATTTGAAACTCAAGATAGGATCTTGGGGTGTGCTTGTGTGATTGGGGTTGTTTATGACGTTTATGGGTTGTTAGAGGGTTCATTTGGGGTTATGAATTGATTTTTGGGCTTAGGTGTTTGTTAGGAATGATTTGGAATGGTTTAGGCTCAGGAAAAACCCAGATTTCTTGGCTCGCGAAGGAGCGCCGCGGCGCTGTTCTTACACGCCGCGCCGCGAGGCTGTTTCTGGGCAGAGCAAGTTCTCTGACTTGCTGGGCGTCGCGGCTCAAACTTGCTGGGCGCCGCGACCCTATAGGGCTGCGCCGCGGCGCTAAGCCAATTTCAGAACATGGAATTTTACAATTTTGAGCCTTTGCTCTGGGGGTTCGGGGGATGTCTTCGGTGCATTATTTTAGGGATTTTAGGGATTCCGAGAGTGTGGGATTGGTTCCGGGAAGTAGTTTTGGATTGGTTAGTGATAAAGGATGTTTCATTTGTGTTGTGACTAGGTCTTTGGTGAGGCTCGGGATAGAGGACCGTGCTCGCGGCTTTGGGGCATCGGAAGCTCAGGATACAGGTAAGAAAGCTGCACCTGATTATGTGGCTAGGTTGGGACTAAGTGTTCCGTATGTTTGTATGCATTGTTATGTGAATGTGATTAACCATGTGGACACGATGGGACTAAGAGCTCCCTACATTTGTATATCATGTCATGAGATGGTATTATTATGCCATGGGACATGCGATAACCGGCCTAAGAGTGTCGGAATCAATATTTGCGCACAGGGCGCGGCTCGGCCACTAGTAGCTGAGGCAGCTTATTTATCACTGAGCTCGGTTAAGCTGGCCGGAGTCAGTGAGTATTACACTGGGGGCGGCCCAAGAGAGCCGAAGACAGTGTATTAAATAGAGGGAGCGACTAAGGGCGCTGACCCTGAATATCATTTGATGATGTGATAAACTGTTGATTATGATCAAGAATATTGTGCTATGAATGTGACTTGTTGACTACTTGGATGACAACTGTTAATTTGTTGTGTGTTACCACTGATTGGGTAAATGTTATGGAATGCTGAATTCCGGGTTGTGCATTGTGAAATATTTGATAAATGATGTTGATCTTGCTAAGTTATCATGCTTTCTTGCTGGGCCTCGGCTCACGGGTGCTACGTGGTGCAGGTAAAGGCAAGGGTAGGCTGAATCAACCATGAGTTGGAGAGCTTTGGGGGCGAGGTGTACATTGTCAGCTGCTCGGCCGCCACGGTCGAGAAATTGTACAGGGACGGAAACCTAAAATGTATATTTTGCCATTAGAGTGGCTTGAAATACTTGTAACTCTTGGAACTTGTTGTAACTAAGACGTCTAAATCCTGTTTTGAGTTTCCATGTATTAAACCATCATTTTTAATGAAAATAGCCTGTTTGTGACCAAAATCTTTTATTCCTACTCTGATGATGGTATAGAGTTCACACTTTGTCTAAATGACTTGATTAGCAAGTCTTGCACTATTTTAAACACACAGTGTAACGGTCTTGGTTATCCAGGGCGTTACAATTCACTTTATAAAACAATACAAATAATCAGATAGATCCCCCCAGACCTGCCTACCACCAATATATAGCTATTCTCTTTGGTCACTCAGGCTTACAACAATAAACTCTACCAATAAAACATTAGCTGACTAGGACAACTAATTAAACACTCAACAGCCAGGTCATCACATCAGACTTAAGGCTATTTATTGTTCTACACTTGCTGCCTTTTTTTGCATTGAGTTGTTAGGCGTATCAAAGGCCTAACAATTGCCTACTGGTTTTGCAATATACAGAAGTCAGCTATTCTGTGAACTTGTGTGCTTGTTGTGAACTTTCGGTTTATCTTTGACCAGGCTGTGAATTTTACTCAAGTTCTTATTTCTTCATCAGCATGCTGTCATTTGATTATCTGTACTTGTACATATTAGAAATTATCTCACATGTATGGTCTTGTTGAGTACTTGTGCAGGGCTAATTATGATGGAATATGTCAAAGAGAATGTTAAGGAGAAGTCACTGGTTGCAGGTTTGGGAGAATCTGTTGCATTCTTGGATTCTTGTAATCTATTAAAATGTGATGTTGAAAATATTTTTATGCTCTGCAACTAGTTTTGTTTTCTGTTTTGTATTCTTCTACATTATTAGTATTTTTGTTATTTTATATTCTCAAATGACTATAGTACAATTAAAATGGATTCTGTTTTAATCTTTCAAAATATCACTATGAGTGTAAATAGAATTATTGATCACATGTGCTGATGCTTTTAACCTTTGAAAAATGGCACTACTAAATTTCATTTTATTTAAGTGTTTTAACTCTAAAGCTAAAATTGTAACTACAAAGGGGATACCTCCTAAAGACTAGGAGCCTAAGACAATTGGCATCTAATTATATATCTAAATGCTTTGTCTATGCTTTGTGCATTTGCATTGGTTCTATTCTATTATGCAATGTCCTATCTGATATATATATTTATGCATTCACATTTCTTTTGAGTATCTTGTTGACTTTGTTGCGTACTACATATTTACTATTTTGTTTATTCTCTCCTAACTATTCTTGGGCATCAATTTGCCTTCCCTTGTAGGTTAAAAAACATGACATTAAGGACAAGAAAACCATGGGAACGATGTCTCAGGCCTTGATTCTTATCAATTTCACAACTAAGGTATTATATCTTAGTAGTCACTTGTCTCAGTTTATCTTGCTTATACATGAAAAATATATTATGCATTAAGAAAGTGGAGAATGTTGCCTAATTTTTTTTAAACCTGGGAACTTCTATTTAGTTTTCTGTGTTGTGGGATTGGGTTTCTTGTGTTTCTTGCGTAGCCGTCAATACATATAAATATATATGTCATGTAGGAGAAGAAAGAAAAGGAACTTCATATCATTGTCTGTCCTGTTATAAATTCGTTAATCATGTCTAGACAACTCAATTATGCATCAAAAAGTAACTTTTTTTCTTTGGCTGTCTTTCCAAATATAAATTCCAATTAGGACATTGCATATTATATAAAGGCAGATGCATAGAACTTTTAAAGAGTAGTTACTATTAATTAAGTGTAGTGAGATATTATTTGGTTGTTGCTATTATTTGGTGGTAGTGGTAGTGAGACATCATTCTTCAGCGATGGTAACTCTTTCCCTCTTGCTCTCTCTTTCTCTCTTTGAGATATTCTCTCGTTCAACATTTCTCTCTATTTGTTGCAGGTGTGCTCTAGGGTGGTGGGCTCTTGCAGCTTGAGGCGTGTAACAGGGAGACTCAGCTCGTGGGTTCTACAGGGTGGCTTCCTCATGGGTGCGACAAGTTTGACTTTGATGAGGTTATACTGCAACAAATGGATTTTTTGGGTTTGGTAATTGTTTTGAATGTTGTTTTGATTTAGTTTGAAGAAAAATAATACAGTTCTGGTTTTTTTCTTCTGTTTATCTGGATTTATGGCTTGATAGAGATGATAATGGGTTTTAAGTCTCAAATACAGTAGTTTTAAGGAAAAACTGAAGTTTAGGTTTATATTTTTGCATTGAATAGTATTTTTATTTTTTTCTATGAAGTTTCAGGAAAGATAAATAAAACATTTAAATTTGTGATTAACTTGTTTAGTTCTAGTTGGCCAAATTCTTAGACAATTCACAGTTTGTGGTTTGATTTTTAATTTGAAGATATGTATATATATATGCTCATGCTTGCTGATTTTCGTTGATTTTGATGTTTGTGGTTATTTTTTATTTAAGATATATATTGGTTTCTTTAACTTTTATTGTGCTTGAATGCATTTTTAATTGAAATCAGAAGTAATTAACTAGCCATTGATTCTCATGGTCTTCTAAAGTAGCATATTTCTGATTATAATGTAATGTTATGAGAATACTATCATTTATTATTCATTTATAGAATGCTTTTGACAATAAATTTATTGATGTGGAAGAAATTGCTTGCTTTTGAGTGCATAATATAAATTACAAATGACTTAGACACTTAGCTATGCTTATTTCTTTATGTTTTGCAGGTGCACCAGTGGCTGTGAGGTTTGATGGTGGCAGGGCTTGGAATGGCGAGGTGTAGGCTCGATGGTACGTATCTCTTCTAAATCTCTCTCTCTCTCTCTCTCTTTTGTCTTCTGATTTTGTTTTCCCTCATAGAGAGGAAGGATCCTATGCCATTTGTTCTGATCAATTTCAGGTGATTCAATTGTATAAAGTTGTTTTTGTTGTTTTTCTGTTTTGGGAGAGCCTTGTTTTCTGTTATGATATTGGTCTCTGGTGTCGTGGTTCATCTTTGACCTATTTCTGAGTATGGTATTTTGATTGCTATTTGATAATGGTATTTTGATTGCTGTTTGATATTTGAGTTATTTGATTCTCTTTTAATGTCTGCCATTTGCATGTCATATTTCCCTTTTTTTTTTAAAAAATAAATACTATCCAGGGATTTGTGTGAAAGTTAAATAGCTTGGGAATTTGAGTAAGAAAATGTCCTCGTGAAATTTATCTGTGGTGCATTGATAAGTTTTAGATAACTGCTATGGCCAACTCTGTTACACAAATGTTAATGTTAGTTTACAAGTGAAGTTGCACTAGTGGCCAACTCATCAATTTTTTTCATGGGAGAAAGGTCAATCTTTATACTCCAACAAAGGATCAACCGAATAATTTATTAGCTGTCTAACATGAGTGACTCTCCTCCACATAATTTAATAATAAATAAACAATAAAAATTCATGCAGGCTTCCCTCACAAAACATTGACATGATATTGTATTCTCTCAATGTCTTTTAACAACTTGAGCCAACCAAGTTCATTCAGTTATTGGATTATATTTCTTATGACACTACACCAAATACCCATTTTTATAACATAAAAATATAATACTGATGAAAAAGTGTTATGCTATACTTTTATATATATATATATGTGGTGAAAGGAAAAAATGGCGGTAATTTATTTGGGAGCCCACCTATAATAAAAGATGTGTGTTTTTTTTTTTTAGCAAATTCATTTTTTCCTAGCCCGAATATAACTCCCCCATTTTCTTCTTCGACTACAGCGTCCCCAAAGTCAATCCCAGTGGTTTGGCTTCAAATCTCCTCCATCCCTCAAATCTCCTCTCTCTCTCTCTCTCTCTCTCTCTCTCTCTCTCTCTCTCTCTCTCTCTCATTCTCTCCGTTTCCAGTCAGTCCTCCTCTGACCCATCTAAGCCTCTCCCTGCTTCGAAATCTTCCATTGACGCAATACCCACCATTAGAATCGACCAGTCCCTTCTGAATGATGACCCTTTTATGCTATGCGTCGTTTGCAAGGACCAATTCGAGCTTGGAATTGAGGCCAAGCAACTTCCCTGTAAGCATCTCTACCATCCCTAGGAGGCACGATCTTCTGTTTTTTGCTGGGAATGGTGGTAGCAGCGGCGTTCAGGGCTCATTCTCTCCCAACCAGATTGCGGAGGTGGGGATAGAGACGGAGATGGGAGCGGTCTCCAGTTGTCTAGTTGCGGGTAGAGCTTGTATAAATGGTGAAGATGGAGGGTTGAGTTTAAGTCCCGGGGTCATTGAGGAGGGCGATGTTGCCATTTCTGAAAATTTGAGGTCTGTACTATTTCTTTAGCTACTTGAAATTGGGTTTTGGAATCTTGATTGGTGTCTCAGTTAGGATTATTGAAGAAAAGGGTAAATTAGATCTTGGAAAATTCTTCAAGAAGGACTTTTATAAGACTCAATAAATGGAAGTTTACTTTGTTTTGTAGCAATTTAGGGTCAATATCTTTTTCTTCCATATTCAAAATCTCTCATCTAGCACCAGTTCTTTACTCACACTATGTTTGTCTTGTTTTATGAGTACTTTGAAAAATTGAAAGTTCTTAAATGGAAAAAAAGGAAGCACTCTCAAATTCTTCCCTCTGAAAATCTTACAGGTATTTATATATATATAGGTTTAAACTTGGGTGTATAAATTACGGCATGAATTAGACCGCCTATTTTGCATTTATATTGTTTTATCTTTAAATATATTTGTTGGGTAAAGTACAAAGCTTTGAGCTTGGAATTGGGATTGAAATTTTAAGCAACCATTACATTTTTTTTAATGTTTCAACTTAAATAATTTTTTTAGACTTCAAAGGCATGGCGTAATCGTGTTTGGTTCTTTCTACCATCCCCACGTCCCTCTTTCATTGTCAACAGGGGGAAATCATATTTGAGTTGTAAGAGAACTCTTCCCTCAATTATTAAGGCTTAAGTTTCTATGGTCTTCGTGATTTATATATATATATTGATTGATATTTCATTATTTTATCTTTAGTTGTTTTCTCTTGGTAAATCATTAAAATGTTATTCTATTGATGAATTTTAGTCCTAGTTTGAAAGTCTTTGCCTATTGGTATCACTATATTATACGCTCCGTTCATCCTATAATGAATATAACATTATTTAATTATATCATTTGGGTTGTGTGGATTGTTATTGCAATTGTTATCTACTACTTTGAAATAATTTGAGGTTTAATTGTGGATTTATCTTACATTTCATGTCTACTGGTTTTAAATGTTTTGAACTTTTCTATTTTTTTTTATATACGTGTATTTGTTTCTATGTTTGATTATCGTGGAAGTTTTTTACAGTAGCTTCTTGGTATTATCAGTGATGCAATCATAATTTGGAGCACTAACTTTTTGGGGAAAAATTTATTCCTTTTTTACTTTTTCACTTATTTTGTTAAGCTTGGATTTATTGGTAATATTTTATTTGAGCTTACTTCAATTTATATGACTTTGTGTTTATATCAGGTATGAAACTTTTCAATTTGGTTATGATGAACAAGGTATCGATCTAGTTGCAGAAGGTAAGTATAAGATGAACAAAAGAACCACACCCTAATCAAATGTATAACTACGAGTAGATGTTTTTGTGTTATGTAGCTTTTATTTGTTGGTTTTGTATTCATATATGTCATTTGGTATATATGAGTGTCTTTATATATGCTTAAATACGATATTTTTCTTATGAATCATTGAATATATGTCATACACATAATAACAAAAGTGAAGAACTGAAACACTCATTGTTCTTGCTCTTGCAAGTTGTAGGGAATTTGGTATATTGCTTCAAGGGTAGTACTGTAGACTTGTGTAATAATTTAGTTATTGTGTAGAACCAATTGGAATAGAGGTTAATTATTTTCTATGAATATCTCTAGTGTATGGTACTGCAAGTTTGATTTTAGTGTGTGTGTGTGTATGTTGTGTCTATGCGTGTCTTTCTCATAAGATAGTGTTAACAAAAAGAGGTCCAAAATAATACACATAAGTATTTATTGATTTCTTTATTGATAAAAATGCTTTAATGACCCTGTTTTTGAATTGTAATGTTGATTTAATTACGCTAATATTTTAAATGAAAGGTTTGTTTTGAGTTAAGTGTTAAATATTTACTATATTTTGGCTCTTATATCACCGTTGCATCTTATTCTAGCTAACTTTGTTTTATATGATTTATATACATATATATTTATATATATCTTAACCATTATAATAGTGAGTTTTACTTCAATAAATAATTTCAAGAATTTATCCAATTTTTTTGTTGGAGCAAAGAAAAAACAAAAAGAATTCAATATATATTAGCATATAAACTATATGTGGATATAGCTGATAATCATCAGTGAACATTGCATTTTCTATTTTGTATGACTATATCTCAATTCAAGAAACTTAGTTAAATGGTACACTTAAATTTATCCTTACTCGATCATGGTTGGTTTCCTTTGATGCTACCTCAATAGATTATTCCAATGTTGAAATGGACAAGAGGATGTTCATTCAAAGAAAGTGATGGATGGAAAGGTTGCCTGTCATTCTTTCATTGATTAATTTAATCAATTGAACGATATATATGCATTTAAGAAAATACATGTGTAGATCTCACTTTTGTCAATGTTGGAATATCTTTTAAGCCTTTTAATGTGAGAGAGTTTGATAGTGATCACACAATCTTTATTATCACAGTCCTAACTCTCGAAACTAGTCATATTTTTAGTATTTGACTACTTTGTTTACTTGTATCTCATTTAGAGATGGACTCTTTTTTGGGATTGCTAAGTTATTTTTTGGAGTGTAATGTCAAAACTGGATATTTATGCAGCATTGTTCCTTTGTAAATTTCTATTTAATTAGCATTTGAAACATTAGTGGAAATTGAAAATTGGATCTGAGTTATACTAATTCTTACTATTACAGGGGTGTCGAAATATTTCAAGGTGAGAAATATACAAAAAAAAAAAAAAAGAAGCTTGCAAGAAGTAACTCTATATGTTATATGTTGTGTGTGTTTATTTTTGTATGGCTTGTGGGCTTTCTAAGTTTAATGTTTAATGTCTATAAGTTTATATGTTTTATTTATTTGATGGTTTAATTTTGATTTTTCTCTTATAAATATTTTTTTCTTCCTTAAAGAGATTAATGAGCTGAATGTGGTTTGTGACTTTTTATATATTTTTTTCCACTTTGTTATTAGGTTCATATGGGGCACAATTGAAGCAGAGAGAGGAAATCTATGTCATGACTCATGATTGTCCAATACATAATTTGGGGCAAAGTGAAATATATAGAAATATATAATGGTATGTAATCTTCATTCCTGTATTTTCTTTAATTAGATTGTGATTTTATTTATTTATTTATGGACTTGGTCACCTCTATTTTTCTTTTTGAAGTTCTTTCTGTTGAATTTATTTACTATAATCATTTCTTTTTTGGTATAGGCTGCTTTTAGAATCTTAATCATGCAGTTTGCCAGCTGTAATTCTATGAGAAACATATATGTTTTACACTACACCAAATACCCCTTTTTATAACATAAAAATATAATACTGATGAAAAAGATGTAAGGTGAGTTCAGTCAAAATTATTTACAAATTCTATATTATATCTTGATTACTTCCCATTTTGATCAAATGTAATTGGGTATATCTTAGTTTCTTTTTCATTATTTGGTTTTCAATCCCTCTAAATCATTCTAACAATCATCATTTATGCTTTAAGATTAGACAATGTTTTTGTTGAATTCAATATTTTCTTCATTCATTGATGTTTTTTTAATAGCTGATCTATTGACTGAAGTTGCAATATGATGCCTTTTATATTGAACTGTGGTCCATTCTGTTTCAGAAAAATGTTTATTCTTTGTTTGTAGTTTCCTTTCATATTCTACTTAAATTTACTCTTTGAACTTGGAGTTAGAGGAGAAAATCAACAGTAAGAATCTTATTAATTGTTTTTTTGACACCTTATTTTAAAACATAAGAAATCTTACTAAACAGTGAGACTAATGTAGCTAACTGCTATCAGTCATTAAATTTTCATGAAGTTTAATTTTAATTTTCCTTTAGATGAAGACAACCCTTGATGTGGTAGTAGGTTCAATCAGGTAAAATTTCTTGGAGACGATATAGTGATTGTGGCGTAAATTTCTTGCTTCAACAAAATGAACGTTTGATTTGTTCTAAGCGTTTGTTAATATTTTTATGTAGTTTTTTCTCCTTTGAAAATTTTCTCAAACAGGGCTTACCGGACTCCAATTTCAAAAGCTAAGCGAGGAGGGTATAAGGATACTCCAGCTGATGATTTACTTGCAGTTGTTTTAAAGGTAAACAGCCCATTGATTTTGGCTTGTAATACCATTACTGTATATGATTTTGTTCTGATTTGGCTTATATACACAGGATTATTGATTTTTTTTCTTTCTTATATGTGATTAATATACAATTTAGGACATGATAGTAAAAACAAATCTGGACCCAAGTGAAGTTGGGGATATAGGTGTTGGTACTGTTTTGCCACCTGGTTCACAAAGAGCAACAGAGTGCAGAATGGCAGCAATCTATGCTGGTTTTCCTGGTAAGTTTTCACTTTTATTTTTTCAGCTGCACCTTTTATGAGTTTTTTCCAATGGTATATAGTTTATGAGTCTACTTTAATATCAGATGGCAATGCAAGTTAAGATTTTAAAAAGATGATTTTTATTTTTAATACGAGTTTAGCATAAAAGATATAAATAATATTGTCTTTAGTGTATGCTATGGAATTTGATTTATCTTCATTTATGAAAGGTGCTCTCACAATCAGGTAAAATTTAGCTGAGATAGTTCTTTTTATTTTTAAATAAAAAAACTTGTATTAATAAAAGAATATATAATACAAGTGAGTGGAGAAAACAACCACAGGAAACTCAAGAAAAACAAAAACTAAGAAAAAATAAAAAGGTAACTTAACTACCACAACAACGATATACAAAACAGAACATTACAACAAAAAATTCCCTCTCTCAACCAATCTGTGAATCAAAAGTCTTTGAAGTCCTTATTTGAGTGGACCCAAAGAGCACCACTCATTATAAATTTATCCCAAATTTCTCCACCCTGTTTTCCATTTCCTCAAAGATTTTCTTATTCTTCTCTAGTCAAATAACCCAACAGATAGTTGTTACTACAATCTGCCAAAGAGTCTTCTTCGCCTTTGAGCCGCTCACCTGAAACAAAAAGCACCTAAACAGTTTGCTGGAACACACCAGACCATTTTAAATTCTTCCAAATTCTTGTACCAATCTTGGATTGAGACCGGGCAGTGGAAGAACAAGCCATCTGCATTTTCAGAATTCTTCTTACACAAAACACACCAATCTTTGGCTGAACACCATAACTACAAACCAGCTATGATTACCGCTTTGGCTTTACAGTCTTTTCATGTAACCGTTATATGCGATAGATGATGAATATGATGATAATTGCTCTAGAAAAGTTTCCCTTTCCTGTTTTGATCTGTGAAGGTGACATGTTGCTTTTTGGACATTCATTTTGCATTAAAAAAAAGCATTACAGAAGTTTTTATGATCTGTTGTTGGTTGTGGCTTTTTTGTTGGTGTAAATATACTCGGGTCTCCATTGCCCCTGTTTTTTTATGCACTACCATTCTAACTTTGGCCCTTTTAACTTTCAAGTGTCTCATTTTAAAGTTTGAGGGCCAAATAAATACTCTCTTTAAAAAAATGTAAAGTGAAGGAGATAAATAGTGTAATTCAAAGATGATGACAAATCTTGAATTGGTAAATTGTAGTGGAATTAGTGAAAGAAGAATTAGAGTGGTAGAAGAGAATGAAGAGAGGAAATCTGAATAATTTGTACTGTATATATTTACACGCACTACAAATTTATATTCGCTTTCAGGTCTTGATAATAAAATTAATAACTTAAAATTTGCCAAGTTTAATATAGTTCTACACTTCAGAGGTCAATATTTTAAAGACTGGTTGTTCTTGTTTTTTTCTTGTTTTGGTATCGTTATCACTGTTTTGGTATGCATTTTCTTGTTTTTTACTTCATTATTTTGTATTTTTGGTAACTGTAAGGGTTTTTTCTTTTTTACATTTTCCCTATATCAACATTTTAGGAAAAGAAAATCTCTATTTCACCATTGAAGATCTGCCCCTACTTGCTTCTCTTCTGGTCATCTTGAGTGTCTCTAGTCATCTCTAAAGTTCTTGGTCAACTATGTCTCATAGTCTACTCTATTGGAAGGGTAAGTTCTCTATTCTTTTTGTCCTCTGCTATACTTTAATGCCCTGAATGTTGATATTTTTGTATTGTGCAAATGAGGTTCACCATTATTTTCAGTTTACTTTTGGCAACAGTGCTAGCTAAATTATTTTTATTTTTCTTCTGAAATGATTTTTTGAGATAGTGTTTCACAGTACAGATTGAAGATAAAAACTGAAAGCTTTTGTGATAGTTTACCATATACAGATTTATGATCTATTAGTTTAAGTTTTCGAGTCTTTGTCTCTTGTGAGCTGTGATTTGCTACTAATTGCTTGCTTTATCTCAGTTGGGTGTCATATAGCTAGCTGTATATCTCTTCATTCATTTCACAAAAGCTCCTCTTATTTAGCTTATGATAAAACTCTATATGCAGGTTCTTAAAAGCTTGAGAAATTGGTCTACCTGTGTTGTCTTCTTATGGTAATTATACTATTTGCTTTTTAAGTATTATTTTTTATTTGGACATTGCACTTTATATCAATTGTTGGCTTCCAGTTAGTAAGCACACATAATTAACTATGTATATCTTTCATAATATAAAAGTGTATGTTATTGACTCTGCTCCCATATTTGCCTCATTCTATTGGACTCATGTGTATTAATTCTATTTAAATATCACCATAGAGTTAATTAATATTATATAATTAGGTTAAAAAGTTAGAAGACACAAGATATTTATTTATATATACAAAACTTTTTTGGAATATTTAATAACATAGGATAGTGTTTTGAAACTTCCTTTTTTTCAAGGTTATTCGTACAGTGTGTTGATTTGTTTTATTATGATGGCATTAATTATTATGGGGTCTTATGCTTGCCTATATGTTTTTCTTGTCTTTTGCAAAGCAGTGTATAAATGTTATTTTTTTATCTAGCCTTATTTCGTGTTCGCCTTGTGATGCTTTTATTATTGGTAGATGTTATCTTTCTTTTTATTAATAAATTCTTTGTTCTTTCTCTTTCTGTGTTTCTTCGGATTTTTTGTAAGTGGATTAAGCTATAATGACTACTGTAATGCATGTTGGTGAATTGGATTGCTTACTTATTTATAGTAGTGTTTGAAACTAATTTGTTTGATGTGATCTAAACTAGTAACTGAAGTTGTTTCATGAGTTTCAAAAGCTTGATTCATGAATTGGATTGCTTACTTCTTCATGCAGAAAATGGGATCAATGGCAGATGAATTGGATCCACGTTGAACAATCAGTAAGTTGCTTAAAATTTCTGCTGAGTTGTTTATGTCAAGCATAAGTAGAGAAACGAGTATCAGGTTACTACTTGGGTATATTGTTAAATGAGTCCTTTGATTACAATTTTTAAAAAGACGATGCTTCTTCCTACCCTTCTTTATTATTGAAATTAATTCCCCTGCTCATGTATGTTGTTCGGTGTGATTATATGCTGAATATCATTCCTTGTATTTTCTCCTGTGTGGATTGATTTTGTTATTAATTTTTAAATTCTATACAAGTGTAACTTAAATAAGTATGTGAATATTTCAGCATGATCTAGAATATGATATTTTAGTCATAAATTTACGAATTTGATATTGTTGTTAGAAAGTTACTTAGTAGACTTTGTCTGTTTTCAGTTGGTGAACACAGGAAAGGAAAGGGAAAAAATTAGCCTTCTTTTTACATGGGCGGTAAGCATCTCTTTTCCTAACATAATTGTGTATAATTACTCCTAGATGTTGAAATTCTTGATTTCAGGTATTGACTTGCATGAAACTTATATAAATTTTTCTTCATTTTGTTTGAGACAACTGTGACAAAGTTCAGAGTGGGGGGTTTTCCTGATTATCACATATATGGATGTCATGAAACATCTAATATCTAACAATATTTGAACTAAATGTATGCTCTGGTGTATTTAGCAAAACTCATAGTGCAGTTCTGAGAGCAAAATATGGTTCTTTTGTTATTTCATTGTTGCTATTAGATGGCTGTCTTCACTTGTCCCTAACTAACAAAATAATATTTTTTCATTACTCTCTTTTTCAAAGGCAAAAAATGTCCAATTAACAATAATTTCTGCAGCTAGTGTTATGGTGCTCTAAATTTGATTATTGTACCCTTCCTAAGACTATTTCATGGTTTGGAAAACTATCTATGGCTCTGAGGTTTTTTTTCTTAAAAAAATAGATGTTAAAGGAGATAGCTTCTGACTAGACAATCTCTAGAAAAAGGTTGAGATATGACTTTACTTGTCAATTCAGGCCATTTTTGCCAAGTACTTCTGATTTCTGTTTTCCATGGTTGGACTATGTGCTCTTTCTTCTGCATTGCTCATATTTTGATGCTTCTCTGAATTTTCATAATGTGTTTTCTAACCAGGAAGGCAATGTTGCCAACCAAAGGGAACATCTAATTCTTCTCTTTGCCAATATTCACATTCAGAAAGCTAATAAGCAGACTGTCTTGAAGGTATTCTGATTGTTAATTAAGGTTGTAAAGATTTGGCTTTAACTAATCCTCTTATATAAATTTGACTTTTTGATATTTGGAGTCTAATGTCAAAACTGGATATTTATGCAGCATTGTTCCTTTGTAAATTTCTATTTAATTAGCATTTGAAACATTAGTGGTGAAATTTGGGTTTTCAATAAGGTCTTCAATTTCTTTGAAACTCTTTTATGACTCTTTAATTTAAGGTCAATCACTAGAGTCTTGCTTGGTTTCTCACCAATGTTATTGGTACTGCAGAGTAATACACAGTATATCCTTTTGCCAATCAGTGACCTTGATTCTTGGTTGAAGACACCCTCCATATATGTTTTTGATTGCTCTGCGACTGGGGGAATATTGTGAATGCTTTTATTGAGGTAAAGCTTTAACTCAAAACATATAATGAATTGATATATGTATTGATAATTAAGGTGCTACGTGACATGAATTCATTATCTGTAATTCAGATATTTATATATAAATATATTTGTAAATATAGTGACTTGATTTGATGGTTTGGCAGCTTCATGATTGGGTTGCTTCTAGCTCCTCTGGATCCACAAGGGATTGCATTCTACTTGGAGCTTGTGAAGCACATTAGACTCTTCCACAAAGTGCTGAATTTCCTGCAGATGTGTTTACGTCTTGTCTCACAACACCTATTAAGATGGCTTTGAGATGGTGAGCTTCTTTTCTTGTTCGTCTGTTAGGATCGCCTATCACGTTTATGCATCTTTATTTGAGATCATGCAGTTTTCTGGTTTTGCTTGTGGTGTTTATTCCATATTGGCTGCTTCCTAGTTATTTTTAGTTTGTCAACTGAAAGTCTTTTAGCTGTGCTGTTTGTTTATAGCTGTAGGAGTTAGAAATGGCATGGTATTTAAAATATAGAGAAATCAATCCTTATTCCCAAATCCAACTCGACTGATGCCTTGTGACGTGATTGGTTTGAATAGATGCTTTGAAATATACACAAGTTAGCTAATCTCTGCCTCTATTTTGGGCAGTGAATGCTTTTTCTTATGAGACTAAATTTTTTTTGTTGTATTTTAAGTTGTGGATAACAATTGGTTTTTATTTTTTAAGATAACAATTGGTTTTTGTGTTGTGGATCATTAGATCTGTTTTATTAACATAAGGATGTAATATTTGCTTCTACATTTACTATCATTCTAGTCATATAAATTTAGTATAGTTTAGTTATAAGTTTAATTGTTTTGCACCTATAAGGGCTCTATAACCCATGCTTGCAAACTGGAAGTGACATCAGGGAAATAGTGTTAGAAGTGTTTGTTGATAAGGAAGTTTTATACTGTATTTTCAGATGAATCTGAATCTACTTTTCATGAGGCTTTTCTTAGTTGTCTTACAGAAACTGGTGCAACAGAAAGTTCATCTTTATGTGACCTTCCTAAACAGATGGAAGGTGATCAACAGAGAGCCTCTGAACAGACTAAGAACATCTTAAGTAATTTAGTTGCTGCTGTTGACAATTTGTGGTATCTAAAAGATGGAATACATACTGTAGTCTTAAAAAAACTTTCAGAAAATGGTAAGAGCTATGTGGGTTTTACAGTTTTATTTTTGTATGATACTTCAAGCACTGATCTGTAGACTTATCTCAGCTTTTGGTGGATCCTACTCCATATTCTAGGATCTTGCAGGCAAAGGACACCAAGTGAATTAGATAGAGAGGTTAAGAACTTGAGGGTGGCATTTACTGACCTGTTTTTGAAGCATAACATTTTCAAAGAAACTGCAAAGCCATCGAGATATTGATGCAAATAATGGAAGAATGTATTTCACTAATTTTTGAATACATTTCTTGTTTTGTATTTAGTGATAAAGGAATCTGAATTGGGCATAAATTATGTTGTAATATGATTTCTTAAGCCTAGACTAGTAGACTAAATATTGTAATTACATTTGAGTAATTAATAAAAATCTATTTATGTTACCTTATTTGGCTTCAACTTTCATATTTGTTTTCCTAGTTTTGTGTAAGTAAAAAAAGATTATGTTTCTCTAAGCTAATATAACACATGTGTTATACTAAAGTGTAGTATAACACAAAAAATGTGTTATACTAAAGTATAGTATAACACAAAAAAAGTGTTATGCTAAATTATAACACAAAAAAAGTGTTATACTAAAGTGTAGTATAACACAAATTTATAAGTATTGAAATGTTTTATATAATCGACTATAAATTACATAATTAAGCACTTATCTATTTATTAAAATAACACAGAAATTGTGTTATCGTTGACAGTATAATAACACATCTGTATAACAATGATAAAGTGTTTTGTAAAGTACCCTGACCTACTATAACATAGTCGGTCTTAACACATCAAAAAGTGTTATGGTATGTTTTGATAACACATTTTCGGTGTTATTAAAAGCATTTTTTCATGTAGTGTGAGAATAGTTTCATTCTTGTTAGATGCAGTTTTATATTTGTTGCTTATCTTTCTCTATTTATTTTTCAGAGAGTTTGAACAAGTTCCCTCGAAGGACTAGTACACCATCTAGGGTTCACAGTCAAGCACAACAAGCTGAAGAACAGTTACAACATCAGCAATAGCAGCAGCAGCAACAACAACATCATCCAAACTATAGTTTGAAGTAAAAAATGTTCAAGATTATAAAACTTTATTATGTTAAGTTTTCAAATTTAAGTTAGAACTAAGATCTCATGAAGTAGACACATTCATGGTTTGAATTAATTATTTTTTAATGTAATACTTATGGTTTATCAATCTATTGAGAATTACATTTTATGATTAATTTTGATTTTGTTTATCAAAATACAATAATGAAAATCTTTTAATAAAAAAAAACCATATAAGTATCACTACTACAAAATAACCTTTACGGGACACTTTTTTAGGACACGCACATAAATGCAAGTCCTTAAAAATATTTATGAAGTTTTTAGGACACTCATTGAGAGTCCTGAAAAAACACAATTTAGGACTCGCAATGAGTGTCCTAAAAGAAAATGCCAGTCCTAAAAAAATCAGGGCTATAAAAATAAGTGTTTTACTTAATATTTTTAAGGACTTGCTTTGGGAGTCCTTAATACTCTTTTAGGACTCGCAATGAGTGTTCTAAAAGAATTTGCGAGTCCTAAAAAATCTGGGCTATAAAAATAAGTGTTTTACTTAATATTTTTAAGGACTTGCTTTGGGAGTCCTTAATACTCTTTTAGGACTCGCAATGAGTGTCCTAAAAGAATTTGCGAGTCCTAAAAAATCTGGGCTAAAAAAAAAATATCTTACTTAATAATTTTAAGGACTTTCTTTGGGAGTCCTTAATACTTTTTTAGGACTCGCTGGGAGTCCTAAAAAAAGTATTAAGGACTCCCAAAGCAAGCCCTTAAATATTTTAAGTAAAACTCTCAAAAACAGCCATATATTTGGGGTTACACATATATACTTAAAAAACTATACACATTTGGGGTTTTATAGGGTTACATATACTCAAACCCACAGCAGCCACACAGTACCGAAGGAGATGAACGGCTGAACGGCATGACCAAGGCTGAAGGAGATGAACGGTAGCAGGTGGTGCTCGACGGCAGTGACGTTCCAGCATTCTCGGCGGTGTCGACGGTGGTTCCAGCGTTCCAGCACTCACGGCGGCGCACGGCTCCAGAACTCACGGTGGCGCAGGTCTCGGCTCCAGCAGGCTCTTTGGCGGTGCAGGGTCTCGGCTCTGGCGGTGCAGGTTCTCGACTCCGGCGGTACTGGTTGCTCACGGTTCCAGCCGTGGGTTGAGGTATGTATATTGCTTCTTTTTTTTATTTTTTTGCTTATATAAATATATATATTATAATTTCAGATATATATATGATATATCAATCAAAATAATATATATATATACTAGAGAGCTTGCTCAACAAATTGAGAAGGAGGTATTCTAGTTGATTTTTAGATGGAGCAAACCAATGAGATATTTTGTAATCTGTGGTCCTAATTATTTTTGCCACTGGCACTCCATTGTACTCTATTAAATAATCCAATGCTGCTATGAATGAGATATTTGTAATATGTGGTAATAAGTGGTTTGATAAATATAACTGCAGTTAAGCCTGTTTAGAGTCATCTGATCTTAGATGGTAGTTGTAGTTGATTTTAAGATGGGAGCAAACCAATGACCTATTAATAAGATGTGGTAATAATTATTTTTGGAACTTCATAGTAAACTATTAAATTATGCAATAATGAATGAGATAAGTGGTTTCGATAATTATAACTGCAATTGAATCTGTTTAGAGTCATCTTATTTTACATATAATTGTATATGCCTGGGTGTGTATTCCTTTCCTCATTGCATCTTATGTGAGTAGAACTGTTTCAGGTGTCTCATTATGGTAGTTTCTATTTTCAAGTAGAATTCCTACTTTACATTTTGTAGATTCTATATGTTTCAGTTTTAAGCACCCTTTTCCGTTCGCCATTTGGATATTAATGTTATTGAACATGATATATATGTTCAAGATAATTGAGTATATTGTGCTGTCACTGTGTATTGATTCTGTGTCATAATAATGAGTTTCTGTTTTTTACTTTACAGGTTAAGGCTTTTAGCAAATCTCTCGAGTCATTTAAAACTGCAATTGTTGTTGGTGGAACTAATATATCTGACCAGGTGACTGATGTGGATTTATAGTTTTATTGTTTACTTAAGTTCTCCCCTGTGTGGTCAAAGGGAATACTGTTGGGTGGATTATGTTGATCTATATTGTTTATTTATTTATTTTTGACATTTCTCATATGTTGTGGTTATTTTCCTATAATTTAAATTTTATGTTCTAACTAATGAGTTATTAGTTAAATATTTAATTGATATCTTATTCTTTATGGTAGGATGTGTACCCTTAATTTCAATTTTGACTTCTCTTTTATCTTAAGTCTGAAATACATCGTTCTTTGGGTGTATGGAATGTACTTTCTGTCCTCGTGAAAAAGCCCATATCAATATGTGTTTGACTGATTTCACTGCTGGATGCCAAAACAGAGGTCTGAGCTCCGTGCTGGAGTTGATATAGTTGTTGCTACTCCTAGGAGATTTATAGATCATTTGCAGCAAGGAAATAGTTCACTTTCAAGAGTTTCATTTGTTGTTCTAGATGAGGCTAAGCTGACAGAATGCTTGACATGGGGTTTGAACCTCAGATAAGAGAGGTACGCTCCCTTCCTACCTCAAATATTTCTATTTTTCTCTTTTACTTGAGATTTTTTCTGTTCCATCTGTTTGTATGCTCCATCAAAGCCTGGCTATTCATGTCCCCCTTTCCCTGTTGCACAACCTATTCCATCGCAGAAAATCACATGCCTCAAGAGATTGACATTTCTACATTACAAACATTAGGCAATTGGGATCTTTCTCGAGCTTGGAATAGACCTTTTACAAGCCATCCAAAGGTATATATATACATATATATATATATCTATGTATAGCTAGTTTGAGAATGTGCTTAATTATTATATATGTTTAAGAGAGTTTCTAAAAATTAATGACGAGTATACATATAAATATTATATATACAAAATGCAGAGAGTTCCAGACACTGGGGAATTGGTTACAATCGGAATTTCCCCAACGAAGCCTTATCTTGAAATAGGAGTAATTTCAGGTATATATATATATAGATGAAAACACACACTATATATATATATATATATCTTAATTATTAGTGATTATTATTTTTAATATTTGTAATTATAAATTTTAATTCAGCTGATGGAAAGAATCTAGTTCATAGAGCGGATCTAAAGCTCAATCGGTGTCCAATTTGCCATGACATTGGAATCACAAAGAGGTAATTATTAATTAATCAAAGCTTAATTAATTAATTAATCAAAGCTTAATTAATTAATTAATTACAAATATCAAATGTTAAACTAATATATAAGTTTTTCATACAAGTTAATTGGTTTCATTAATTAATCACATATATAATATTGGGGTTGCTTCAGGTACAATTTGATTATGGATATTCCACTTACTATAGACATAATTAATCAAGGCTCTTAAATGTATACGAGCTGATAAATTTCGGTTAAGATAGTTAATGCCTGTAACATTCTAATTCCACACATTATCTATAAATTTCATTCTCATTCCTTCTAGAGAATGATTCTTCCTTGAGCTTCCTCGGGCTGTTCCACCTTGAAGTGAGGCTAGATACAATATTTTTAGAGTTTTCTTGTATGAATACTTTAATTGTTTGGATACATTTCATTGTTTTCCCAGAGAGTTTAATTAATGGTTATACAAATAAATAATATAGGGAACTAGAATGTTTAAAACACTAAAAATAATATAGGCTAATAATTTTCTATTTATAATATAGGGTAATAATATCAAACTTTTGTTGTCGAAACAAGTAATAAACAATATACAACTACATAGTATTAATCTAGTACAATTTTTATATATGCTTTGAATTTATTACCACTAATATAATTATAATTAAATTTTTGTTTTCTTTTTTTTTTCAGTTCACCTCCGACAAACCATATACTACTCAAGAAATTGACGAAGTTAGAGAAGAATGGGCAATGTCATTTTTACAATTGGTTAGAGCAAAATGAATGATATTATAGCTAGCTAATTACAATACATGTTTAGAAATTTTAAATTTATTTCGTAAAATTTTTTTGCCAATTTTTTAGTATTTTCTTTTCAAAATTCTTTTGATACATATTCGACACTCAAATGGATATATATTTTTAAATAAAAATTAAAATTGTAGCTGTATTTTTTTTTAAAAAAAAATTACTTTTAAGGGCATGCAAAGCGAGTCCTAAAAAATTACCCGCGAGTCCTAAAAAATTTGGTTGAGTGCCTTTAATTAAGTTTTTAGGACTCGCTTTGCGAGTCCTAAAAAATCTGGTTGAGTGCCTTTAATTAAGTTTTTAGGACTCGCTAAAAGAATGTTTTTAGGACTCGCACAGATTTTTTAGGACTCGCGTTGCAAGTCCTAAAAACAGTTTTTTAGGACTCGCAATGCTAGTCCTAAAAAACCTTTTTTGTAGTAGTGTATACTTATCAAAATAAAATGTAAAATATATTATCCACACTAAAGTAACAAAATTTTATTACTATATGTTATGATTTAAAAACATATTATAAGCGTAACAAATTGTTATGATTTATATAATATAACAAACTAAAAATGCTATCAAAATAATCAAATGTAACAGTTGAAAATTGTTATGCAAAAAGTATAAGATTAATCTTCAAATTTATAACCAAATACTCTAACTAAATGTTATTATTTGAATATTATAGCAACTAAAAATGTGTTATTGAATAGTTTAAGATAACATCGAACATAACATTCGAATATTGTTATAGAAAAGATAGGACTTTTAATAACAGGGGCTATGTTAGCGTTTTCAGAAGCGTTATCAATACTCCCGGTTAGCAGTTTTTAAGTGTTATGAATACTGTTTTTTCTTGTAGTGAGATTTTCTTACCAAGGCTCTTCTCCCCAGTGTGGTCCTCGTAAAAGCCCTCATGTACTTCTCGGAGTATAAGGCTGGCTTCCTACTTGGACACACAACAGAAAAGGGGAAACAAAAATCCTCACCTGTACAACTTGCTGTCCATTATGACGTAATGAGGGGCTTGGTAAAGCAACTTTCGAGCTGCTTTCTTATCCTGTGGTAACTCTCTAGAGACAAGTTATTTCACAATAGGCTCCATCCATCCGTTTTATGGCTGGACTGCTTCTACCTCCTCGGGGCCTGAGATGGTTGGAGCAACCAAGTAGTTAATCGGGACCATGTCGATAAGCTCAGCATCCTTGGTGGTAGCAAGCTTGGCTAGGGCATCAGCATTAGAATTCTGTTACCTTAGCACTTGTCAGATGGAAAACATTTTGAAGTTGTGTAGAATTTCTTGGGCCCTGGCTAAGTAAGTAGCGATCTTTCTTCCCCAGGCTTGTACTCTTTGAGTAACTGATTTACTACGAGCTGAGAATCACTGCAGATCTCAAGGCCCTCGACCTTAGGGCACTGTGAACCCTATGCCTTTCAAGGGATACTAAGATTAGGCCTACTCTTGCTCCATTCTCGTTGGAGGACCCATCTACATATAGCTTCCACATGGCCTAACCACTGAGGCATTCCCAAGTCGCTCATGCGGTCTTGTCAACTCGACAATGAAATCCACTAGTGCTTGTCTCTTGATTGCAGTCCTTGGGTGATAAGTGATGTCTAACTGACTTAGTTCGACGACCCCCTTAAGGAGTCTCCTTGAGGACTTTGGCTTCTGGAGGAATTTCCACAAGTTCTGGTTAGTGAGGACCTTGATGGGATGCACTTGGAAGTAGGGACATAGCTTCGAAGAAGCAACCATCAAGCAAAAAGTTAGCTTCTACATAACTAGATATCCAAATTTCGCCCTGAGGAGTCTCTTACTTAAATAGTACACCAGGTGTTGGACGCGGCCTTCCTTGCGGACTAGGGCTGCACTGATGGCATTCTCCAAGACAACCATGTAAGGAGGAAGGGTTCTCTGTCTATGGGCTTTGATAGGATCGACGGATTAGCCATATGCGCCTTCAATTGTTGGAATGCTTGTTCACATTCTTCCATCCACTCGAATCTTTGACATCCTCAGAGGATGTTGAAGAACGGGATGCACTTATCAGTTTCATTTGAGATGAAGCAACTCAGCTCTGCTATCCTCCCAATGAGGCTTTGTACGTCTTTATGTTTTTTAGGGGATGGCATTTCGATCAAGAATTTGATCTTCTCGTGGTTTGCCTCTATTCCACATGTTCTAACTATGAACCTAGGAACTTCCCGAAACAACCCCAAAAGTTTACTTCTCGGAATTCAAATTCATCCTGAATCTGCGGACAACAGTGAACACTTCCACCAAATCTTTAAGTGGTAGGGGTTGTTCTAGATTTTACTAGCATGTCATCTACGTAAACCTCAATGTTCCAACTCGGCTGGTTCTTGAAAATCCAGTTTCCCAATATTTGATAGGTGGTACCAGCATTCTTGAGCTCGAAGGGCATCACTTTGTAGCAATATACCCCTTTGTCGGTGTGAATGTTGGTGTGCTCTTTATCTGCAACATGCATGGAAATCTGGTTATATTCGGAGTACGCCTCCATAAAGGACAAGAGCTTGTATCTGGAGGTAGCTTCAACCATCTAATTAATCTTGGTTAAAGGAAAACAACCCTTTGGACAGGCTTGATTGAGGTAGGAGAAATCTATACAGGTCCTCCAAGATCCATTTGGATTGGGCACCAAGATTAGGTTAGACAACCACCTTGGGTTCTAAGCTTCTCGGATGAACCCGTTCGTGAGAAGATTATCCACCTCCGCCTTCAAAGTCAGTGCTCAGGTATGGTCAATTGTTCTCCTTTTTTGTTGTATTGGAGCAATGGTAGGATCAATGTTCAAGGCATGACATATGATGTTCGGGTCAATGCATGTCATGTCAGAGTGAGACAAGGCAAATACGTCTTGATTTTCCTTGAGAAAACTCATTAAGGCTTCCCGAACACTCGCCTTGAGATCTTTCCCAACCTTCATTTTTATATCCGGGCCGGAGGCATCAAGGATCACCTCCTCCATCTCTTCCATTGGCTCGATAGCCCTCTCTTTCTGAACTCTGAGGTTTAGCTCATTGGAGTCTTTTTCTTCTTGAACAACTTGGACCTCCATCTCCTCGGGAGGAGGGTGTTCGAGGGTTGCTACCTCAATTACCATTACTCGATGCTTGATGGACACATTGTAGCATAGCCTGGCCTCCATTTGGTCTCCACAGATTGTTCCTATTCTAGCCTCCATGTGGAACTTCATGTACATATGGCGTATGGAGGTGACAACTCCAAACTCCACTAGGCTGGATACCCCAGGATGGCGTTGTACGCAGAGGGGTAATCGACGACCACAAAGGTGCAGTAATTGAAGGCCTGGCGAGGTACTTCTCCAAGCGCCAGTGGCAGTTTGATTTGCCCCATCGGGATGAGACCTTCCCTCGAGAACCCATAAAGAGTGGAGGTATAAGGGGACAGGTCAACAGTAGTCAACCCAATATTCTCATAGGCTGACTTGAACAGGATGTTCACTGAACTCCCATTGTCCACCAAGATTCAAGCCACCATCTTTTTGGAAATCTGGCTCTCTGGCACCAAAGGATTGGGTTTGGAAAAGTGTGCCCTCCTAGCATTGCCCTCGGAGAAAGTGCTGACTTGATCAGTCATTTAGGGAATTTGTGTTGGTAACTGGGTTAGCTCCAACACTTCATCATCATGGTTTAGGTCCCAGGAATATTGATTTTGCAAGCCCTTTGGTGCGCCCCCAGCTAAGGTCTTTTGGAAATAGTCCATACTATCCCGTTCACCAAGGGAGGTCCATTGCCTACACTCCTTGGTGTGGTGACCCACATCATTGTTGAATCAACGAAACTTAGTTGAATCTCTTTTCTCCTGATCCCTCCGTATAGGTGCTAGTTTCCTGTAGTGGACATGTTGCTTAGTGGCCAGGAAAATATTCTCTTGATTATCGACCAGGTCTGTGTACTAGGAGTACTGTGGAGCATACTTCTCTTTGGTGGTTTCTCTAGTTCTCTTGGTCTTCTTGCCCTTGCCTTTTCCTCCATGTTTTCTCCCACCAGGGGTCTCGTTGGGTGTCATGGATTCAGCCAGAGCCGTAGCTTCAGCACTTAATGCAGGCTGAAAGGCAGTGTATCCACTGGGAGCTACTCCATAGCTTATCGAGGCAGTACTGAAACCAACATTTGTTAGGGTGCTGAAACCAGCTAGTTGAACAACATTGCTAAATTGTGGAGTGCTCATAACACTCATTTGTGTTGGAGTGTATGGCGAATATTGGGTTCCCAAAGCCATGGAATTTGGGTCATCCAGGGCTGGTACTCCAAACGCTCCAATCTGAGCCTCCTCCTAGTTGATGTACTCTTGAGCTCAACGTATGAAGTCATCGGGCCTGTGGCATGCTCTTCACTGGAGGTCATCCCATAGCGCGGAACCTGCTAGGATGCCAGCTTGTAGGGCCATAACCTGTTGGCCATCATCGACCCTCTTGGTCCTAGCTCCTTTTTCCTTAAAGTGTTTCATGTAAGCTTTAAGGGACTTAAGTGATCCTCGCTTTATGTTGGCCAACACGTTGACCTTAAAATTCACCTTCTACACAACTATGAATTGTCTTCGGAAGGAGGAAGAGAGTTGGTGCCAGGAGTGAATGGATCTTAGCTTGTGCTTCTTAAGCCATTCATCTACAAATCCCGTCACGGTCAACCAAAAAATGTGGCATTTAGCGTCCTCAGAGACACAGTGGACCAACATCAATCTATTAAACTTTGACAAATTGTTGGTGGGATCTGTGCGTCCATTGTATGAATCGATGTTTGGCATTTTGAAGCCCTAAGGTAGTGGAGCCTCTAGAATGGGGGGAGCATAAGGCTCCCCATCCTCTTCCTCTGAGCCATCTACGCAGAGACGGTCGTGATTTTGATTGGCACTTTGTGCCGGGTGTTCTCTCCTCCGAGCATAAAGGTCATGTCAGAGGTTCGGTTATTGTTGTCTCCTAGGATTTTCCTCGGGAGCTGTCATGCCCCCAAGAGCGTTCAAGTCATCTTGCAGGTCAGGTTTTGCTTGGTGGCAACCACCATCTTTGTGGTATCCTACTTCTGTTTCCCCCTTCAAGTCACCATATTCGTTATATACCGAGACATTGATCCCTTGTCCTCGGATGGTAGAGACATTTCTCGTGTTGGCTCCCTAGCCAGGGTGTCTGTGATGCTGGCGAGGTGCCAGCGGGACACTACCTCTAGGCCTAACGTGATCTGTCACAGCACGCCCGGGTGAAACACTCTGGGCTTTGCAAACTAGTTCAACCTAAGGAAGATCGTGATCGATAATGACATCAAGATCACCGATTTAAACTATATCAACAAGAACATGATTGATAAGGAAATCCCACTAGTTGAAGAACAACTAGAGGACGTAGAAGTAGACGTTATGCATGACACTAGTTCGTCTTATTTCCAATTATTTGTTGATCTTGGTATGTTGCCACAATCAGCTTTCAACGTACGGCGGCTCCGTTAGAGTTTCTCAATGTAGATAATGTTGCAATTGAGGAGGAGGAGGAACAAGAAGAGGAAGATGATTTCATGGAAGATGATGACGAAGATGAAGAGGAAGAGGAAAATGAATTCATAGAAATCGATGATAATTATTATAGTGATGATTAAGTGGTAATTTTATAATGTGATTTTATTAAATGTAATTTTATGTTGAACTAATTACGTTTTACAATAAATGATTATTATAGTAATTATGATGCATATTTATGTAATCTATTCAGTATAAATATAAATTTCATGTCTATATTTCTCAGATATGACTCACTTTATTGCTCGATCTCACGGGGGTGATGGTGGGCCTCGCGGAGAGGGCCCTCGTACCAGGCCCACACCAAGGCTTTGCGCCGAGGGCCTCGCGGAGAGGGGCCTCGCACCAGGTGCGCACCAAGGCTTTGCGTCGAGGGTCTCCCAAAAAGGGGCCTCGCACTAAGCGCGCACCAAGGCTTTGCACCGAGGGCCTCGTGGAGAAGGGCCTCGCACCAGGCGTGCACCAAGGCCTCGCGCCAAGGGTCTCCCAAAAAGGGTCCTCGCACCAGGCGCGCACCAAGGCTTCGCGCCGAGAGTCTCGTGGAGATTGCCTCGGCCACGCCCAACGCTTCGCGCATGGAGGCCATATGCCGCTTGCCAACGCACTCCTCACCATAGGCTCATAAGTCTCTCCATGTGAGACGATATGCCTTGCACCCAAGGGTCCATGTGAGACCCAGTGTATAGTATGGATGGAGGTCCGCGAAAGGCGCCTTGCCTCGTCATATGAGGGGGACCAGTAAGGGCCCAACCATCGTTTGGTATCAAGCTAGAATTGGTGAAGGTAGTTAGGTATGTTACTCATGATGGCATACAAGCTTTCCCACCCTTAAAGTTTAAGAGACCAGGGTGCATGATGAGAATAAGAAAACCCACGAGTGATGCAAAAGAGATCATACGGATACGAAGTATGTGCGGGGGTACGACTCTGACTGCCTTAGGTGACTGAACCTAAAGGCCACGCTAGACAAGTAGTGGTCGTATGAGTGAGGTACCTCGTATGGTCCTCACCAGCCAATCTTTGACACTCGTACTAAACAAGTAGTGGATGCACATTCAAGTACTAAAGTTGAGGCGCTCCCATAGATCCTGACCAGGTACTGGAGCCAACACCACAACCTTCTGCTCCACTATGACCTGTGCCACAACCCTGATAATGTACATATGTACAATCTTATCCCCTGGACCACAATGTATCAGGAGCCATTAGAGCCCCATTATAAATGGATCTTCACCTCTCCAGCGATGGGAGGGAGAAATTTTTGTAAGATCAGATTATTCTAAGAGCCATATACGAATTTCTCTTATATTGTTCACATGCAATTTTCCTTCATATTTCTACAAGTTCTTTCGCATTCATTAAGTTTTGATTAATACTTTGAGTTTTCCATCCATATTTCATTGATGAGTTTCTTCCATCAACACCTGGGCATGTTAAATTCTTTTAAACATTATTTTTTTCATGTTTTTAATTGTTTATTTACAATACATAATTACATTATATATTGTATCATAGGAACAATTGTGTGCATATCGCGACGCACAACAGACACAGTCAACTAAGACAGAGAGTTCCACACCTGTTTCGAGTGTGCCTAAATATGACGACCTATCATTGGTATAAAACATCTTTGAAAAATGGTGTGGCCACCAGAAAGGATACAGTTGTATCCTTACCATAAATGACCAAGCTACTCCATTTACTACTGATCCTCCACTGCAATCTAGAGATGAGGAGATTGCTGAGATGAGAGAGCATCTTCGAAAATTAGAGGAGTGCGTTTAGACTCATTGCATCACTCTGGGATCTCAATGTGTCGCACCACCACATGATGATCCTAATGTTGGAGGACCAAGTTAGTAGGAGCACTTATATATGATTTTTGTTTTCAAAGACTGTTATATTTTCATCTTTAGGACAACTCTTTTATTTGGTTTGGTTGAGCAAACGTACTGTTTTGTTTTATTTAAATGTTTAATAGAATTATTTCAATTTTAATCTATTATTTTAGTTTTAGTTTTAATTTTAATCTATTGTTTTAGTTTTAATTTTAATTCAAATAAATAAATAAATCACCATAAAAAATTGTTCAGGCTATACCGACCACATTGTTCTCGGTATAGCCTTGCTAGATGCAAAATTTTGGAAGATTTCTACCGACGATTTTTCGGTTCTACATCAACAACATTTGTGCTCGATATAAGCTATATCGACAACAAATTAAATGTCCTCAATAGAAGTTGATCTCTACCGACGAAGCTCTACCGATAACATGTCGTTGGTAGAGCCTATACTCAAGACATTCAGGCTTCTGTTAATGACATTTGCTGTCGGTAGAAATCTGATTTTTTGTAGTGTATTGTGCGTGCTTGAGCATTTCATTTAGGCCAAGAGCTATTAGTAGGATAGTTCGGTGATTAGCTAAATATACTTTGGGTTGTGAAGCATCAGCCAGTTGGAATGAGGAATTCTTTTCTACATTTTCAGCTCTTATATTACTGATATGCCTCATTCTGTGTAATTTCTGGGTAATTCTTCAGTTTCATTTTTGTGTTGTTGTAGTGGTCTTTTTCTCCTAAAAATAAAATTAATAAAAAAAAATGATCCGTGAGAACATAACATATAGTTATAAAATTATTAAAAGAGCTTTGTAAATATATATATGTATACATTTATATGATCACAAAACATAAATAAATACTTGTTATTTAAATAAATAAAATATAACTTATATATAATTAGATCACAAAACGATTCCAACATTTATTTTTTTAAAAGTATATGAACTTATGATCATATGTATTGTTTCTATCTAATGGACAAAAAATGTCTTATTTTGATGTCTAAATTTAAGGCTAACTAATAAATTCAAAATAAATTATTTAAAATTAGTTTCCAACCTTTATTTTATTTTAAAATATTTTAAATAATCCGGGAGGCATTTATTGGTTAAATAACTTAAATATAATTTAAGACACATCATAATTGGACAAAAAAATCTTGATGTGTGTCATTGTACCATTAAAGGACAGATAAAATAAATTGGGTTAGAGCATCCTATTCTGTTATTTTCTTTAACACAGTATATTTAGATACATGCATGTTTATCCAGACTTGCCATAACAATTAAGGTTCATTAATAGCAATTAGTACTCTTTGAGACAGTACAAATCTCCTGGGTAATTCTGATTGTCATTCAAGATGAAAAACACCACAATCTTACAATGATATTTATATGCTAAGCAAACAAGGCAAATTTCCATAACAAAAATTGGTTATGCTCCTTCCGACCCAGCTCAACGCGACTCGACCATCACGAAATCCTTCATCCATCTCGGGGGTGCGCGTGTTCTCTTCCCACGCGTGGCTTCTCTCAGCTATTCTTCTTTGTTTGCATCCTCTTCTATTCTTGTTGTATCATTTCGTTGCACTTCAGTGGCCTTAGGAGCATGGGCTGCATCACATGACCAAGCTTGGACCTGGGCTTGAATTGCTTTGGAGTCCAAGGTGACCTGGGCTTGGCTATCACTACTCTCCCCCTCAAAACTGACCTTGTCCTCAAGGTCTTCCAATCCATAAAGTTTACAAAATGGAGCAAAGTCCTCCCAAGTGGCATCCTCTAAAGGACTGTGAGACCACTAAACCAGAACCTGTGGGATGGTCTTCTTGCCTTGCTGTAGTGTGCGACTGGAGAGGATGGCAATGGGTAACAATAAGGGTTGGTGGCCTCGTTGTAGTTTAGGCAGTGGGTAATGTTTCATTGGTCGTTGTCCAATAAACGGCTTGAGTAACGAGACATGAAAAGTAGCATGGAGGCGGCTGTGTTGAGGCAGGTCAAGAGTATAAGCAACAAGGACAACGCGTGCCACAACTGAGAACAGTCCGAAATACCTTCGACATAACTTAGCATTCAGACGATGAGCCACGGTGGTCTGCCTATACGGTTGTAACTTTACGAGCACGAGATCACCGATAGAAAACTCAATGTGACGTCTCCTTTTGTTGGCTTGCTGACACATTCGGTGTTGAGCTCGCTGCAAATTCAATTTCAGGTGAGACAGTAAGGCATCCCGAGATAGTAATTCATCCTCAACAGCCTGAACAGAGGTGCTACTGCATGTATACATGGGAATAGAAGGAGGAGGTCTGCCATATACGGCCTAAAACAGAGTCATACTGATTGACGAATGGTGACTCGTGTTGTAATGATACTCGGCCCACTTTAAAAGCTGGTTCCATTTCTTGGGGTATTCAGATGTGAAAGCCCGGAGATACTGCTCCAAATACCGATTGGTCACCTCCAATTGACCATCCGTTTGTGGGTGGTTAGATGTGCTCAGTTTAAGACAAGTGCCCATGAGCTCGAAAAGCTTTCGCCAAAAGTTGCTAGTGAAAATAGGGTCACGGTCAGAAACAATAGAGCGAGGAAGACCATGGAGGCGAATGACCATTGTGGAAAAAAGTTCCGCGACCTTAGTGGCTGTATAATGAGTAGGAAATGCTCCAAAATGAGGGTATTTAGTGAAGCAATCCACTACCACCAAAATCGATGTGAAGCCTTGCGAATGAGGGAGACCCACGATAAAATCCATGGCCAAATCCTCCCAAACTCGTTCCAGTAACTCTAAATATTGAAGTAAGCCGTAGGGGGCAGTAGTAGAATACTTAATCGTTTGACAAGTGAAACAAGCAACAACAAACTCCTGTACATCCTTTCTCATTCCAGTCCAAAAGAAATTGGCACTAAGGCATAAAAAGGTACGCTCTACCCCAGCGTGTCCCCTGATAGGCGAAGCATGAAACTCTTGTAATAAAGGCAGCTTGAGAGAGGAGGTATCACTAATGACAAACCTGTTTCTATGGAGCAACAGTCCGTCGCGACAAGTGTAGAGTGAATGTGAAGGCTGTCCATTGCCTAGTTTCTGATGCAAGGCGACCAAATCAGCACAAGTTTCATTCTCGCGACGCAAGTCCGTTAAGAATGCAAATGTAAACCCAGAGATGGTCAAATGAAGATGTGTGGCTGGTAACTCATCTTTTCGGGACAAAGCATCTGCCACCGAGTTGTCTTTGCCTGCTTTGTACTCTATAGAGAACTGAAAGCCCAACAATTTCCGTAAATAATGTTGTTGTTCTGGGGTTTGAATAACCTGCGTAAGTATCTCCTTAAGACTTTTGTGATCAGTTCTAATAATGAAGGGTCTTCCCAGTAAATACTGCTGCCATCTAGTCACGACTTCTACCACCGCCCGTAACTCTCTGTCATAAGCGGATGCCCCAAGCATCCGTGGCCTGAACTTCTTGCTGAAATAAGCGATAGGATGACCGTCCTGTAGAAAAACTCCTCCAAATCCCACATTAGAAGCATAAGTTTCTATGATAAAAGTCTTAGAAAAATTAGGCAGCTGTAAGACAAGTGTAGAAATCATAGCATTTTTCAATCGTGTGAAGGCCAACGTTGTAGCGTCTGTCCAAACGAACTCTTCTTTCTTTAGTAATTTTGTAAGAGGTGCAGCAATGGATGCATACTGAGCCACGAACCGGCGATAATAACCCGTTAGGCCGAGAAACCCACGGAGTTGTTTGAGATTCTGAGGGAGAGGCCAGTCGACCATGGCTAAGATTTTGGAGGGGTCGGCTGCCACACCCTGTTGTGACACAATATGCCCCAAATACTCTATAGACGTCTGAAACAGCAAACACCTGCTAGCTTTAGCAAAAAACTGGTGTTGGGTCAGCAATTAGAACACCAAACGCAAGTGCTAGAGGTGGTCAGACATGGAGCTGCTATACACAAGAATGTCGTAAAAAAATACTATGACAAACTGCTGCAAGTATGGTTTAAAGACTTGATTTATCGCTGCCTGGAAGGTGGCGGGAGCATTGGTGAGCCCAAAAGGCGTCACAAGAAATTCATAGTGGCCCTCATGTGTACGAAAAGATGTCTTGTGCACATCGCGCCCATCCATTCGAATTTAATGATAACCGGCACGCAAGTCCAACTTAGAAAAAACAATGGCAGCACCGAGTTCTTCAAGTTGCTCGTCAATTGTCGGAATGGAAAATCAATCCTTGATAGTGATCCCATTTAGTTCCCGGTAGTCCACACAAAATCTCCAAGTGCCATCCTTCTTTTTAACTAGTAAAACTGGAGAGGAGTGGGGGCTCGTGCTATGACGAATGAAGCCTGCCTTCGTCATTTCACAGACCAGCTTCTCAATGATATCCTTTTGGAAATAAGGATAGCGGTATGGCCGCACATTAATCGGGCTAGAACTGGGCTGTAAAAAAATGCCATGGTCAATAGGCCGCAGCGGAGGAAGCTGCTGTGGGTTCGCAAAAACTGACTTATACTGTTGAATTAGTGTTTGTGCAGCGGGAACCAAGGTTGGAAGAAGCGTAGAGATGCCCAGATTGGCCTCTAGAGGTGCCAAATCAAGGTCATGGTTAGCAGCAGGAACTGGAACAGGGTGCATACGCCACAACCAACTAACTTGGCCGTCATGCATCATGGAAGTGAGTTGACTGAAGGAAATCTGTTTGGCCTGCCACGCGGGATTTCCATCAAGCTTAACAGTTTGACCCCCCCATGTGAATTCCATAGTCAAAGCCCGATGGTCATGAATGCACGGACCAAGGGTTTGCAACCATTGCATGCCGAGTACAATATCGAGGCCCCAAATCAGCAAGACATACAGATCTACCCGAAACGTGTGCCCTTGTAAACTAAGTTCCATATCCCTACAAAGTTTGGAACATGTTAAGAACTGCCCATTGCCCATATACACTTTGAACGCCTTAGTAGATTCAAAGGGCAACTTCAACGTCTCGGCCAAAGACTCTTGGATGAAGTTGTTGTTACTGCCGGTGTCGATTAACACTTCCAAGGACTTGGAACCATGTTGAGCTAATAAGCGAAAAATGTGGGGATTCCCTGAGTTAGACAGAGCATGGAGACTAACCTCCTCTTCCAATTCCTCAGCCTCATTGTCCACACCATCAGAACCATCCTCTTCCTCGTCATGGCCACACAGTAAAAGCACACGGTTCTTGCACTTGTGTCCATAGTGAAATTTCTCATCACAGGTGAAGCATAACCCCTTATCGCACCGCTCCTTGAGTTCGACAGGTGAAAGTCGTTTGACAGGAAAATTCGAATAGGACCCAGTGGATTTTGTAGTAGAGCTCGATCTTGAATTGCTTTGTGCTCTCGAATAAACTGATTTAGTATCCCCAAGCATATCAGGACCACTGACCTTGCGCCCCAAAGTTCCTGCAGCAAACTGAGCATGACGGAGACGTCCTGATAGATCCTCGTTCCGATCTTCGAGCAACTGTGCTTTGGCCATAGCATCATCCAAATCAGTAGGAGCCATAAGAAGTAATTCACGGCGAATAGGCAGCTTCAAACCCCAAACAAAAAAATTGAGAAACATGGCATCAGGGACCCCAGCGATTTGAGTCATGAGTTCCTCAAAAGTTGTGCGATACTGTTCGATATTCTCGGTCTGTGTGAGTTTGGAGATGCGACCCAAAGGATCATCATAAACGGAAGTCCCATAACTTTTCCGAAGTTCAAAAAGGAATACCTCTCAGGTCTTGAGTAAGCCCCCTTTTTCCATCCATTGATACCAGGTGGCTGGTCCACCATCAAAATGAAATGCCACAACAGTCAGGCGCATCTCTGGTGTCACCGTGTGCAAATCAAAGAATTTATTAATTTTATAAATCCAATTCTCAACGTGAGAGCCATCAAACCTGGGTACTTTGACGCGAAGGGTCTTCAAAATCGAGTTCAAATTCCTGGCGGAAGCATCGCCCCCAACCCGTCGCATAGCATGCGGGCTCTGCGCCAAATCGACACCCGGGGTTGGACCCGAAACGGACGAGGCCGAGGGGCCCTGCTGGGATGCAGAGAATAACTGACCAAAACGGTCGTTCGTAGCTACCCAATGTTGGTCCAAGAGCGAGGTGACCTTCTCCAGCTGAGCGTCGGAATGATGCTTGAAATTGGCTTCCATAGACTTCAAGAGTTCAGCCAACTCGTCGTTCTTCATGGCGAGCACTGTGAAAGCACCAGTAATAGCAATTAGTACTCTTTGAGACAGTACAAATCTCCGGGGTAATTCTGATTGTCATTCAAGATGAAAAACACCACAATCTTACAATAATATTTATATGCTAAGCAAACAAGGCAAACTGCCATAACAGAAATGTAGCAGAAATTGGTTATGCTCCATCCGACCCAGCTCAACGCGACTCGGCCATCACGAAATCCTTCATCCGTCTCGGGGGTGCACGTGTTCTCTTCCCACGTGTGGCTTCTCTTAGCTGTTCTTCTTTGTTTGCATCCTCTTCTATTCTTGCTGTATCATTTCGTTGCACTTCAGTGGCCTTAGGAGCATGGGCTGCATCACATGACCAAGCTTGGGCCTAGGCTTGAATTGCTTTAGAGTCCAAGGTGACCTGGGCTTGGCTATCATTCATATGATATTTTCTATTTTAATAAATGTATGTATATGAAATTTATGACTTAAGTTTGGTTTTCCTTATTTTAGAGAGTATTATTATGTTGACTTTTTCTTAGTTATATATTGGATAAGGATTTTGTTCCTTTCGCATATTCCTTTCAAAAAGAAAAAAGCTGCTTTTGTTTCCTCCCCTGTTTAGTTCTTTTTTACAGAGAACTAATGAGACGTACCCAACAATCATGTATAAAATTGTTTCTTGGCCAGATTGGGGTAATATGTAATTTACTTCGATGCAAAACATGTTTACTTCTCGTTAAATAAATCAAGAAGAGATATAAACAATATATTTTGATAAATGAGTAGCATTGCTAATAACCTCTTATTCTATTAACAGGGAAAAATCAAAATAAGCTAGTGCCTGAGTCAAATCCAAATATGCCATTAGTGATTATAAAGTACTGTCAATTTCTTAGAAAACAAACAAAAACAAAGTTTAGTCCATTAATCTCATATCTAACACAAATAATCAGTAATAATAAAGAGATGACAATTGAAATGGTGTCTACGAATTTTGTCAAGACAATTTTCTTTTTCTCTATAAAGTCATGGAGGCCAAATTTAAAGATACCATGCTTTTAGTGGTGAAAAGAAATTTATCCTTTGTAGAGCTTTCACTTGGGTGACCCACATTTTTATACATTATATTCTATTACTGTTATTTTAGGACCACTGTCAAAGAAAAGATTATCAAAAGCATTCAAAAATGAAAGAAAAACTCCACACTGTTTTGGCTACCAATGATTTTTTGACATAATTACGCATGTGATCAATTCTCAACTCCTTAAAAATAATGCTAATACATGCCGTGGTCTGAAACACAAAGAGAAAATTATTTTCGTCAACGAATAACGAAGTAAAAGACTTTTTTTTTTCTTCCTATTTTCTAAGTTATTTTGTATCAGCTTTTCTGAATCACGTGCATCTAAAACTGATCAATAGTAATGTAAAACAACATTCTTTTTCTTCAACGTTAAAGTCCAACAAATTGATCGCTCAAAAGGAGGCCACGTGGGCACGTGCAAGTCACGGGGCCCAATGAGTAAAACATGCGCAGAGGTTTATTCACCCCAGAGAGTACACTCCCACGTGAGGCCCCTACATTGTTTTTAAGCAATGAGAATTAATTGCATAGCCATATCAGGGGGACCACCTGTAGTTTAGCTTCCCATTCGCTTCAGTTGCATGTAGGAATGGAAAAAAATTTCACGGGGACAGGCCTGTGGGTACCCTAAACGGGGAACGGAAGGGATGAAGAATATTTTTTGATTTTCGATATTAAAAAGACGGGAATGGGACAACATTTCCCCCCCAACGAGTCTCGTTCAATATTTTACATGTTTTTTTAGTTGATTTGGTAGCATGTTAATAATTTTTAAAGATTTTTAATTTTATAATGATTAAAATAGTGTAATATATATTGATTTTAGATAATATATATTTATTTATTTTAGTTTTAAATAAATAGATACTTACGGGATTCGCGAAAGCAATGAAGATTCCCTACTTTGTCCCTGATGAGGAATATGAGGGGATGAGAATTCAAATGCTTAACACAAATAGGGCGCCGAAGCACCCTCGCCAATTACCCACCCTATTTCCACCCGTAATGGCATGCAACTCTGCACATATCTGATCAGAATAGACCCTTTATTTATTTTCATTTTCATTATTTTCAAACCTTAGCTTTTGAAGTAAAAATTAATATAACGACTGCAATCCAACTGTTGGTGGATGTGGTTTAAACTTTAAAGTAATGGTTGATCAATTGGACTGGTTTATATAATGAGTACCCCTATTTATTTATATATATATATATATATAATTGAATATATGATATAAAGTCGATCACTTAATCTCTAATTCATCTTTATATAGTTGATGTATAGAAATAATATAATGCAATGTGAGAATACTGAAGTAGTCTCTTTTTAAACTAATTGAGACGGAAAAGGGGTCCATTAGTAGAACTGCATACACATCTAAGGTGTCCAAACGTTTCATATAAGTCGAAGTAGTACATAAATTAAGCTCACATTATTACTTTTTGGCCAATATAATCTATACAAAAGCAATTACAAAGCGAAGATGTGTTATCACTTATTAATCTTATATGTGATGGTGACGCTATATAGTATCGCTCTCTTGTACTAATAATTTGATACCATAGCAAAATATACTTGAAAAGCTCAATATCCTAAGACTTTATTCTTAAATTTGTGATTAAGCGAGCTCAATATTATTATTATTATTTCTTTGTAAAGAGGATCATTACTTCTTTCTTTAATGGAAAAGAAAACTCCACCCAACCATTTGTTAAAATAATATAAATAAAACTAAAATAAGGGGACAAAAGAGAGCTGTATCAATGAAATTAAGTATTAGTAGTAAGCACATAGAAATAAAGCAAAAGAATAATTAGTTAATTTGGAGTCAAAGGAAGAGCTAGGCTTCTTTTGAGAGGAAGGAATAAGCAAGTTGGTGAGTGAGTGGTGGCAAGAGTGGGTAGAAAGTGATGACAAGCCGCAAGAAACGCTCTTTGGCTTAAACAGAATGGATTCTTTCTATGTCTAACCACTTCTGGCATGGCCTATATATGCTGGTGGGTAGCTCATCCAAACACTTTGTCTTATTATTCCAAATTAAGCCTAAACAAACAAGCAATCTATCACAGTCAACTATATTATTTGTTTTTGCAGGTCAGCCTCAATCCGTGGAGAGTTAGCTATTTATATATCCTAAATTTTGAGGACAATATTAGCAGAATATAAAACAAAATGATCAATTAATGTTAAAGAGAATCTGAGACAATGCACTATAAAGCTTTGTTCATAAAAATATACATGTGTGTATTGATCCCATATCATCCACATGTTAAAAAGTTCAAGGAAAAAAGCAAAAAAATGTTCCCAACAATGACAACTTATATTTCGATTCTAATAACATTGTTGATGTACGAGATAAGCAACCCAAAACTTGTTAAGAATCAATGTCAGCCCAAAATGTCCAAATGTCCAAGCCCAAAGGTAAATAAAAGTCCAATTCATTTTATCTAAAACCAAGACAATGGAAGCTCCTCAACAAATGTGGAAAGAAGATATTTTTAAGAGAAGGCGTGTGGAGCTTCTCTCTCCCTCTCCATGGGTCGACGGAAAAAAGAGGCTCCGAAGCCGGTGACAGTGGCCGCTGCTACAGATAGTATACCGACACTGCCAGATCTCCCTTCAATTCAAGATCAATTTGTACTGGAGAACATTGATGAGGAATACCATGAATCGTGTGAGGTACTGGATGCTGAACCGTTTGTTGAGCCAGCTATGCCAATGGATTTGGAGGGCAACGCTGGTCCGACTATATGGGCAGAGGAAATGGAGACAATCGACTACCAGAATTCAGCCAAGGATGTGTGGAGCAAATTTAAAGCTAATCAGGTGAAAACCCCATCTACTAGTCTTGATTTCATTGAGCCTATGAAGGTTGGAGACCAACGAATAGCTAAATTGGACTTTGACGAAGTTGAGGTAGAAGCCTCGTTTTGGAGAACGTCAATTGTTTGTGTAGTCTTGGGTGCTAATCCCCCATTTCGGGTTTTTGAAGGATTTGTGAAGCGAATTTGGGGTAATTTAGGCATTGACAGAATAGTCAGAATGAACTCTGGGTTCACCTTGGTTAGTTTTCGTGATGTTGCAACCAGGGATTTAGTCCTGGAAACTGGTGTGATCCACTTTGACAAAAAGCCTGTAGTCCTTAGACCCTGGACTCCTGATATGGACACAATACAAATGGTAAAGTCGGTACCGGTTTGGATTCGTCTAAACGGTTTGGGGCTACAATATTGGGGCCGTAAGAGTCTCAGTGCTCTCGTTAGCACTATAGGCAAGCCAATCATGATAGATCAAGTTACTCGTGATCGGTCGATGGTCAAGTTTGCAAGAGTTCTAGTTGACATGGTAATTTCTGAAAATCCTCCTAAGTCTATTTCGTTTGTCAATGAAAGAGACCAACTAGTTGAACAATGGGTGGAATACGAGTGGCTCCCTTCCAAATGCCAAGCTTGTGACTGTTTGGGACACACTATTGTGAACTGTGCGAAGGACAAGGGGTCTGTGTGGGTTAAAAAATCTAACCAAGTTGCTAAGAATACTGAGCAGTGTGCAGGGAAAACCAGCTCTGAACCTAGCTTGGACAATCAACAGACTGCTACTGTCAAGAAAGATACTGTTGTTCATGTTAATACTGATAGTGCCCAGGACTCTCTTTGTTCGAGTAGACCTGATACAGGTACTGTGATCAAACCCTCTGTTTCCAATGCTGGTCCAGTTGCTAAGACAGCTCCAGTTAGTAAAACAGGGGAGGCTAAGGGTAATGAAACAGGGGGTGAGTGGATAACACCAAGAAGGAGAGGGAATAAGGCAAATATTTCCCAGCCTTCTCAAGCTTTAAGTAGAAATGGATATGCTGTGCTTCAAGAGCCAGGAGGTGGGAATTTGGCTACTAACTCTTTTTCTAGTCAATATGGAGAAGTGCAACATTCTTAGTTGGAATGTTCGGGGTATGAATAAAGGTAATAAACAGCGAGAAATTCGTGATTTATGTCGTTTGAATAATATTGGGTTTGGGGCGCTCTTTGAGACTAAAGTTCGCCATGAGAAAACAGCAGATATAATAGGTACAGTTTTCCCAACTGGGACTATTACTCGAGTAATATGATCTCGTTCCGAATTTTATTAATTTGGCAATCGAAGTTTGTGCAAGTTCAAATTATTGAGGAAGATACTCAGTTCGTTCACTGTAAAATCAGAGCTTCTGGGCACCACACTGAGTTCTACTTAACAGCTGTGTACGGTTCCAACTCCATGTTTGACAGGAAAATTTTATGGGAGAAACTTGCTGGGCTAGGCCATTTGACTCTTCCTTGGGTTGTTTTAGGCGATTCCAATGCCATGTTCAGCTATCAAGACAGGAATGGAGGTCATCCCATAACTGGTAAGGAGCTTGTTGATGCTCAAAACTGGCTTTCCTTAGGCCAAGTTGATGAATTCCGTTGTGCTGGATCCTCTTACACTTGGTCGAATAAACAGGAATTTGGTGACAGAATCTACTCTAGACTAGACAGGGTCTTCATTAATGAGAAATGGTTGGATTTCTTCCCTAACACTGAAGATTTTTTCAAATGGGACATTCATTCGGATCATAGCTACTGTGTGATCAAAAATCAAGTTATTGGCAAAGTTGGTATCAAACCTTTTAGATTTTTTGATTGTTGGATGTACCATAATAAATTCAAATCAGTGGTTCTTGACAGTTGGAACAAATCTAGCTATAAAATTGGTCTTGCTGGTATTGTCCTCAAGCTCCTTAGAGTTAAGCATGTTCTTAAGAAGTTCAGCAGATCGGAAGTGGGTGATATTGAGCACTGTTATCAGTTAGCTAAGGAAAATCTTAGTATGACTCAGGGTGCTTTAGCTAATGATCCCAGCAACACTGTGCTTCAGTTAGCTGATCAGGCCAATTTGCAGGAGTTTGTTTTAGCCAGGAAGAGATATGCTAGTCTCCTCCATCAAACTAGCAAGATTACCTGGTTGCAATTTAATGATGAAAATTCTCATTATTTCCATGCTATCATGAAGAAGAGAAGAGCTGAGAATAGGATTACCTCTTATATGGCCAATGAGGAGGTGATAGATGACTATGATAAGGTGATAGAGCATTATTTCAGTCATTTCAGGAACTTTATGGGGAAGAAGAGCTCGGCTAATAGGCAGATTGATCTCAACAGTTTGAGTTTTGGTGAAAAACTTACTCTTCAGCAACAAGTTAACTTGATCAGGCCTTTCAAAAAGAAAGATGTTCAAGAGGCTTTATTTGGCATTCACTCAACTAAGAGCCCGGGTCCAGATGGGTTTGGTGCTGGTTTTTTCAAAGGCATGTGGAAAGAGATAGGCAATGACATCAGTATGGCAATTTTACAATTTTTTCATGATGGTTTTCTTCCTACTGACCTAAATGAAACTGTCATATCTCTTATTCCGAAAACTGATTCTCCTAAAACAGCTGCTGATTATAGACCTATTGCTTGTTGCAATACGCTCTATAAATGCATATCCAAGATGCTATGCTCTCATTTGTCTGAAGTTCTTCCTGTTTTGATTCATGGAAATCAAGGGGCTTTTATAAAGAACTGCCTCTTGGCTCATAATATCCTCATTTTCCAAGACCTTCTCAAGGGCTACACGAGGAAGAATATCTCAGCTCGTTGTCTCATGAAGATTGACCTCAGTAAAGCGTACGATACAGTAGATTGGCAGTTTGTGGCTGACTTGCTAAAAGGGCTTTGTTTCCCCTCTAGGTTCATTCATTGGGTGCTGGTTTGCTTAAAGGGGACTTCTTATTCTTTGATGCTCAATGGCCGGCTTCATGGCTCTTTTAGAGGGGAAAAGGGTCTGAGACAAGGAGACCCTATATCTCCTCTGTTGTTTGTCCTGATTATGGAGTGCCTAACCAGGCTTTTACTTCAGACTTCTAATCTTAAAGGGTTTGGTTTTCATCCCCTTTGCAAGCATGTTAATCTTGTCAATCTCTGTTTTGCAGATGATCTAGTTATTTTTTGCAAGGGGAATGTGAACTCTATGAGACTTGCTCAGTCTGCTATTGCTAGTTTTTGTGCAACTACTGGCCTCTCAATCAATAATACCAAATCGCACATATACTTTGGAGGTATCAATGCCGACTGTAAAGCTCAGTTATTGGAGATCTCTCGAATGCAAGAAGGCTCGTTTCCGCTTAAGTATCTTGGATTACATCTAAGACCTACTAAATGGAGAGCTGCTGAATGTGGGGAAATTATTGGGAAAATTCAAAGGAAACTTCATTCTTGGACTAGTAGGAACCTTTCCTTTGCGGGCAGAGCGCAACTTATTCATTCTGTCCTTCTTGGAATAAGAAATTATTGGATGAATATCTTTATTCTTCCTCAGAAAGTAGTGGCTGCCATTGATAAATGTTGCAGAGACTTCCTGTGGGGGACTAAAGGGCATCGCAGCAAGCTTCACTTTACTTCTTGGGAGCAAGTCTGTCTTCCCAAAAAGTATGGAGGAGTTGGTTTCTGTGAAGGCAGGAAATGGAATATTGCAATGATGGCTAAGTACATCTGGGCAATTTCTAGCAAGAAAGATTGTCTTTGGGTCAAATGGATAGATGCCATCTATCTTAAAGGAAAGAGCTTCTGGTCTGTGCCATTAATTCATGATACCAGTTGGTATTTTCGAAAACTTCTGAAGTTGAGGACTGTTGTAGATCATTATGCTATTAACTCTTCGGTATTAAGAGGCAAGTTCAAAGCTAAACTCCTTTATCTGTCTCTTACAGCAGCTTCTGAGGTGCAGTATGCCTCTGCTGTTTGGCATCATATCTGTGTCCCGAAACATAGATTCATTTCTTGGCAAATGATAAATGATCATCTTCTTACTCGTGATAATCTAGGAAAAATCTTGGAGCTTCCTTCTTATCTTTGCCCGGTTTGTGAGTGTTTCAACAAGTCCCACCAGCACCTTTTCTTTGACTGCTCCTTCACTAAGAACCTCCAGCAAGCAGTCAGTTCTTGGTCTGGTTTCCAGGGTTGGCCTCTTACCATGGAAGCCTGGAAGAGTTGGTGCTCTCATGTTGGTTCTGATCTACAGCTGCTGGTTTGGAATGCTATTTTTGCTGCAATGATCTACTCGGTCTGGTGTAACAGGAATAGATGTCTGTTTGATCTGTGTTGTAGCTCAGTGTTGGTAGTTAGCTCCACCATTAAAACTGATATCAAAGCTAGAGTTAAGACTATTTCTTGTACCAAGGCTAAGAAAAAATTCAGAGATGTTATTAGCTTTATAAATTCCCTGTAATTCGTACTTTTGTTGTGTGTTGTAGCTGATTGCTACTGTTAATCTTGTATTTGGTTTGTGCTAGTTGAATATATAGTCCTTCTTTTCCAAAAAATATATATATATATTTTTAAGAGAAAATTATAAAAGGATGTAGAAAATAGATTTTTTAAGAGAAGTGTGTTGACTATGGTAATAATGTATGGCTAGGATTATTTCTCAATTTAATATTTGTATGGTGCAGATTGCATAGTGAGGACTATAAATACCCTCCCTTGCATTTGGGTTAGGCATCCTCCAAAAATAAGTCTTTGTATTCTTAGTGTGGTGTTTTGAGTGTAAGTTGTGAGCTTCCTATTGAGTGTCTATTTCTCTTCAAATTGTGAGTGATCTTTAGAAAGTGGTGTAGTGTATTTTATTGTGGTATAATACAAGTAATTTGTTTACTTGTTTGGGTCCAATATTAGTAAATTTAGAATTGTGTACTCTAAATTTTACTCAACAAAACTTGATACTAAATTAATTTTCTATCAAAGCACAATACTCAAATATGCATTATATATCAAACTATAATGTCAGTCAGTCCTCAGAGCGAATTAGAAGTTGTTTCCAACTAAAAGGAATGCTGGGTTTTATATATAAAAATTTAAAACTGATATTAATCTTTTACATGGGAAACGTGAAAAAAAAAAAAAGACAATACTTAATTATTATAGGTCCTTTAGAAGGACATAAATCCCATACAGATTGGCTGAGTTAATTTGTTCGTACGACATACTTCTTGGGTCTAAAGATTTTATATAAGTTATGTAACGGAAAACAAAAGTAAATCTTACAACTAACCTGATCTATTTGTTAGAATTTTTTTTGTTGAGTTGAATAACATATGGGAGTTAGTCACACATTGTGAAGAATTTTTTCTTCTACTTCCTATATAAAGAAATCTAGGCTTAGTAGTTTAAAAAATCAAATTACACTTAAGTTTAACGTATAAAAATATATTAATTATATATATATTATCGTTTTAGTTAAAAAAATTATATTCTTAGTGTTGTAGAGTTCGGCTAAATAATTGAGTTACTTGTCGTTCTCCATGCTACAAAAGCCTTGGTTTTTTTATTTTGTTGTTATTATTGTTCATTATAATTATTGTCTAAATTAATTATAATTGTTATTTATATTATAGTTATTTTTATTGTTTTATTTATAATTATAATATTTATTTATCTTTAATTTATTAGATATAAATATTGTATTTATCATATTGCGTTTATTCAAGTATTATATCTAATTGCGTTATATTTTTCCCACAATCTTTAAATAGATTATCGTTTAATATAATATTTGAATGTTAGATATATTTTATATTATTATAATGTTTAATATATCTATTAGTGATATTTCTATATCGATATATTGAAAGATATTGTTATTGCGAAAAGTTCGTTTGAACTTAAATCTCATTAGAGAAATTCACTCTAGGAAAGTTGGCTATTAAGCGAGACCTTTTTTGACCCCTCCAGCCTTTTTTGGGAACTGAATATTTTCAAAGAAAGTAAATTGTTGAGGCAGGTGCTAGATCCTCTTAGTATTCTTGGGAAATTATCTAGTAGAGATTCTTGTATTTGGGGTTGGATAAATACTCAATAGAAATGTTCTACGAGAGGCTAGACCACGAATGGTTGGGTTTTGACCCTTCTAGGCTAACCTGAAAATTATCTTTAAGTTTGATCTAAGCGAACTTGTATAATTTTCCGTTGTTAGGAAAATAGCAGTATTGGTTTTGTGATGTCAGACAAAATGACAATTGAAGCGAACCAAAATGGCAGGAATAATGAGGTGACACCTGAGTCACCAGCCTTGGAAGTTCAAGCTTATACCCAATGGGGTTCTGCTGTGGTTCGTACAAACCATCCTCTAAGAGCTAGGGAAATACTTGAAAAATTCAATGGGCAGAAATTTAAAAGGTGGCAGCAAAAAATGTTGTTCTATCTGACTACGATGAATCTTGCGAGATTCGTTACTGATGATGAAGAAAATCTCAAAGAAGATGAAAAAGATATCCATCTCATTAAGACTGTTAAAAACTGGATAAATGATGATTTTCTCTGTCGAAACTACATTTTGAATGGTTTGGAAAAATCCCAGTATGGAGTATTGGATACAAAGAAAATCACTAGAGAACCGTGGGAGTCCTTAAACCGAAAATATACATTTGAGGATGTTGGTGCAAAGAAATTTGTGGTTGGACGGTTCCTAGATTATAAAATGGTAGATTCCAAATCTGTGAGTAGTCAAGCTCAGGAATTCCAAATTATCTTGCATAAGATTCACTCTAAGGGTATGATCCTAAGTGAGACCTTCCAAGTAGCTGCATTGATTGAAAAGCTACCCCCTACTTGGAGGGAGTTCAGGAGCTATCTGAAGCACGAATGAAAACAAGTGAGCATTGAAGAATTGATTGTTAGACTTCGTATTGAAGAAGACAACAAGATTTCTGACAAAAAAAGTTATAAACAAGATGTGGATAAGGCCAATTTGGTGGGACAAGGTCAAAATTCTAAGGGAAAGAAGAACTACAAACCCAATGATAAAGGGTTCAAGTTTGGGCCAACATGCGGAATCTCCAAAAAGCCGTTCAAATTTCTTGGCAAATGCTTTAACTACAACAAGCTGGGTCACAAATCCATGGATTGTAGACTGACAAAGAAGAAACTAAATAATGAGGCTAATAAGGTGGATAGTATCTCCAAGGATGTCGATCTAATAAATCTATCAGCCATGATTTCTGAGATAAACCTAGTCGATTCCAACCCAAAGGAGTGGATGATTGATATTGGTGCCACTCGGCATGTATGCTCAGACAAGAGTTTGTTAGAATCTTTTGAACAGGTAGATAATGGCGAGAAGCTTTTCATGGGAAACTCTGCCACATCACAAATTGTGGGTCAAGGAAGTGTGATCCTGAAAAATGACTTCTAGAAAAGGAGCTAACTTTGAACAACGTGTTGTACGTACCAGACATTCGTAAAAAACTAGTGTCTGGTTCACTGCTGAACAAACATAGATTCTATATTGTAATTGGGTCAGACAAAGTTGTTCTATCCAAAAGTGGTATATATGTGGGAAGGGTTTATGTAACTGATGGGTTGTTTAAACACAACATAATGGTTGTTAAACAAAATATCAATAAAGTTAATAACTCTTCTACTTATTTGCTTGAGTCTTCTAATGTTTGGCATGGTTGACTAGGACATGTTAATTATGACACTCTACGGAGATTAATTAACTTGAATCATATACCAAAATTTCATATTGATTCAAATCATAAATGTGAAACATGTGTCGAGGCGAAACTAGAAATGCATCGTGCTTTGAACACATATTTCAATGTAGATCAAAAGAGGATTCAAGTTCGTTAAAACGAACATATGAGACTATTACTGAAAATAGTTAGGATCAAAATCAAGAGTTTGAGAATGAACCTAGACGTAGCAAAAGAATTAGAATAGAAAAGTATTTTGGTCTAGATTTTTTGACCTATTTTCTAGAAGGTGAACCTCCACTGAAGGCTCTTTATGGAAATAAGCTATTAATATTGAGATTGAATTCATACTTGAAAATCACACCCGGGAGTTAGTAGATCTTCCTCCAGGATGTCAGCCTTTAGGGGCCAAATGAATTTTTAAGAGGAAAATGAAAGTTGATGGTTCAATTGATAAGTATAAGGCACAACTTGTAATTAAAGGTTATAAGCAATTTGAAGGCCTTGATTACTTTGACACTTATTGTCCTGTGACGAGAATAAATTCCATTAGGATGATACTTACTATTGCTGCGTTGCGCAATCTTGAAGTACATCAAATGGACGTGACAAAATATTTTCTAAATTGGAATTCAAATTAAGAAATTTATATGGAACAACCCAAGGATTTTTCCTCCCCAGGACAAGAAAGAAAGGTTTGTAAATTGGTGAAATCTTTTTATGGTTTAATGCAAGCACCAAAACAATGGCATGAGAAATTTGACCAAACAATGTTGGCAAATGGCTTCAAAATCAATGAATGCGATAAATGTATTTATGTTAAAGAAAAGGATAATGACTATATCATTTTGTGTCTTTATGTAGATGACATGCTCATTGTTGGAAGCAGTGACAAGATGATCAAATTTATCAAGAGTATGTTGAACTCAAAATTTTACATGAAAGATATGGGTCTAGCAGATGTCATTTTGGGGATTCAAATCTCAGGGACATTTGATGAGATCATTCTAAGTTAGTCACATTATGTGGACAAAATTCTTGAGAAATTCAACAAAGAAGACTCTGGTGTATCTAAAACCCTTGTAGATTCGAGCTACATTTGTTAAAAAAAAAAAATGGGAGAGTGTCTCTCAAGTAGAGTACTCTAGAATTATTGGAAGTCTAATGTACTTAATGAGTTGTACAAGACCTGATATAGCCTACGCAGTTAGTAAATTGTGTAGATACATGAGAAATCTAGGGTCTGGCCACTGGAAAGGAATAACCAGAGTACTTATGTAATGACCCAAAATCACTGCGGATTAGCGAAATAGTCACATCGAGGTTTAATACCCGACTCGATGGGAGCCTAGGGGTATTTTTGAGAAATTGGAGAATATTTTGGGATTTATTAGATATTGAATAAGTATTAGGTAATTAATGGGACATGATGGGATAAATTATTTTATTGTAGGAACACTTGAGGAATTAGCGGGAATCAGGAGCGAAATGACCATTTTACCCCTAGGAACATTTTGAACACTAATAAGTGTGAGGGGCAAAATAGTCTTTTTAGGGGTGAAGTAATACACCTTCTTTGATTCTAGACATAGCCAGAAAATCACTTAGAACCCTTAGCTCACTTTTATCTTTCTCTCTCGTACCCACTCTCTCTCTCTCACTCTCTCTCATTGTGCCTTGAAGCTAAGGAGAAAAAGGGCAGAAAACTTAGGCCTTAAACTAGGATTCTTGAAGGAAAAGGAGAGGCTTGAGTTGCTGAAGGACTTCAGCTGGGTTGAACCAATAGAGTGCCGAGGAATTAAGTTGTAATTGAGGTAAGTTTCTTATCAATGATCAAGTTAAGAAATTATGGTTTTTGAGCGAAATGAGACTAGGTTTTGGGTAATAAATAGCTGATGATTTGGGATAGAAACTTTAGTATGTATTGCCATGATATTTTGTTTAATTGGATGATTAAAAGTCTTAGATTCGTAGCTAAACTAGGATTGGGTGGGAGGTTCTTCTGAGTTGAATTATGGGAAAATTGGTTGGAGAAAACCCAGAATTTCTGGGTTCGAAGGGGGTGCATCGTGACCCAGCTCTGGGGCACCGCAGTGTGTGTGCCCTGTAGGCCCTGGGTGTGCTCTCGGGTTAGGGGCACGCCGCAACCCTAGGGGGCAAGTCGCAGGCCGCCTCCCCTGTGCTTGGGTTCTTGGTCTCTGACTTAGGGGCAAGTCACGACTCTAAGGGCCAGGTCACGGCCTGCCTAGAGGTTTTGCCCTATATTGGTTTTTGAGGTTGGTGAGGCTTGGGGGTTCGAACCTAAGTGCTTGGGAAAATTTCTACTACTCTATTTAGTAGAAATTGAAGTCCTGGAGACTAGTTTATATCTCCTAAGTATTTATTTGGATTAGAAGTTGATAAATACCTATTGGCCACTATGACTAGGTTTATCGCCAAGGCTCAAGACTGAGGATCGTGCTCGGGACTTTTCTATTTTCTCCGCTTGGAATTCAAGGTAAGAAAACTGCACCCTTGATTGGTTGCAACGGGATTGAGATTCCCAATATTTGAATATGCATGTTATATGGCTAAATGATTGACTTGGCATATGAGAATGAAAGACATAAGAGAGCCTGGGTTGATAATTTGCGCATAGGATGCGAATCGTCCACTGTGAGCTTGGGTCAGCTAAATAAACACTGGACTTGGCCTAAGCGAGTTGGAGTTAGTGGAGTAAATAGAGGGCGTGACCTAAGGGTGCTGACCCTAAATATTGAATACTGATTAAATTTCTGAATGTATATGTTTACTGATATTACTTTGATGTTTATGATTTGTTGATTATTTGGATTACTATTTTATGATTGAATGATTATCATCACTGATTATGTATTACTATTATGGTTTTCTTGCTGGGCCTTGGCTCACAGGTGCTACGTTGTTCAAGTAAAGGCAAGGGTAAGATGGACCAACCATGAGTTGGAGAGCTCTGGGAGCAAGATGTACGTTGCCAGCTACTCGTCCGCCACGACCGAGAGAAAGTACAGGGACAGAAGCCAAAAACTTCTAATTTTTCCATTAGAGTGGCCACTGATTGTATATAACTTTTGAGAATTTTGTAGCTTTGTCTCTGAAACCCTGTTTTTGGGATCCTATGTACCAAACATCTATTTTAATGAAAAATTAACCGTTTATGATCAAAATCTTTTAACCCTAACCCGATTATTGACCATAGGATCACATTTTAATCAAATGACTTGATTATCAAGTCCTGAACTATTTTAACTACGCAGTGGAACAGTCTTAGTTATCCAAGGCATTACAACTTAGGTACTTGTGATTTACTCGTAGCTATGGGCTGCACTATACTAAATATCCAGCAGTACTTGAAGGGGATTGTGATGCACTACAAGAAAAAATACTTTCAATAAGACCGAAAAAGTATTATCAGATATATACCACAACACTTTTTGATGTGTTAAGGAAAGCAGTGTTATAGTAGGTCGGAGCACTTTGCATAACACTTTTCCATAGTTATAGACAAGTGTTATGGTATAGCCTACGATAACACTTTTGTTGTGTTATTTTAATAGTTAGATAAGTATTTCATTATGTTATTTATAAATAGATTATATTACACTTTTTTGTACTTATAAAGTAGTGTTATGATGCACTTTATAATAACACATTTTCGACATTATAGAAAATAGTTTACATAACATAATTTTATGCTTATAAACCAGTGTTATTGTAAAAGATACAATACCACATTTTTTGTATTATTCTAATATTTGGATAAGCATGAATTATTATTATATAAACCTGTACATTATAATCATTATTTATTACTTTAATTCAAACCTACTTCATTTTATATACTTAAGACACCCTTAATATTGTACAAATATATTTTTGAGTACCAATTATATGGTTCATAACACATATAACCAAATAATTGTCAAAATACATTCAAGATTATCTTAAAAACAATCCAAAAGTCTTAAGATATTCAACACTGCCTAATTAACATAAACAAAATATTCTCACAATAGTCAACAAAATAGTCTTAAACAATTGCATATTATGATCTTCCAAATGTCAGCACACCAAAGCCTTTGGACTTGTAGCTTTGAAGAATTGGACGAGTGGCGCCTTTGGCAAGCGATGGCAATGCTTCCCCCACCATGCTCGTACTAGCAGGCAAATCATAGTAGGTAGAATCAGTTCCTATATTTGCAACATCACTTAATATGCTGCTTAGAATATCCAAACTCCAGTCAGCCAAGTAACCAGGCCTTGAGATTTGAGTGCTTACTTCAATATCCCCTGAAAGCATTGCCACAACTCTAGACATTGATGGCCTTGATGTTGGTGATGTTTGAGTGCATAAAAGAGCTAATCTTATGAGTCTTCTCACTTCATCTTGACAATCCCTTTAACACAATCCAAACCCAAACCCAAACACAAATAGAGATATTGACACCTAGAATAAACAACCAAACAAAGATATTATGTAGGCACCACATTACTTCGAAAACATAAAGCATGCATAAAGTACAACATCCCTTTCAAACATGAACTGAACTAACACAAACCAATCTATGATCTTGACAGAAACAAAATCAGGAAAACAGAGTAGTAAAAAACAAACCAACAAGCAGTTTCAAATGGCCACTGGGGATAACAAGAATCACCATAGAAGCCAACAATACACTGCAAAATTTAGTCAAATAAACAGTATGGTAATAGTTCAAAAGCTTGGCATCTATCACTCCCTCACTTGTGCAACTAAGAAGATCACAGAAGTAATAACACAAATGAATGCAGATTGAACATCTAAGCTAGATAATCCAAAATAAGAAATAGCTAAATTAATTTCTTCTACTTCACCAAATTAATAAATGTAATAATGGATAAATTCACGGCATTGAAAATTGCAAAAAAAAAATGATAAATGAAAAAAACACCATACCCTGTATGAGTTTGAGAATTGAAAACCTTTTGACTCTATCTAATATTAATCTAACTAGACTTGTTTGCTACACAAACATTTAAACAAGATGTTAATTTCACAAACAGGTTCTAATATTGTTTATGATCTATCTTCCTAGCAAACTCTACTACTTTATTTAACTATTGAAACACAACAAAGATGGAAGCTTTATTAATAAACCAACTATTGTTGTCCTATTAATGCTCCAAACAGAAGAAAAGGATACCAGGTCCAAACAACAATAGGGCTTTCAATTATAACTATTCCACATTCAAAACTCATCAAATATCAATATCAATATTCATACATATATTATTATATTTATATTACAAGGCAATCAACAAAATGAAAAGTGGGAAGTCATATTAGCAAATCAAAGTATATTTTGTTACCTATTAAGTGCACTAACTAGATATGAAAAATCATATAAGAAACTAATATATAATTTCAAACCCTCTCATAAAGCACCAAAACTCAACCCATGCCATTTAGATGGAAATTATAAAGGTAACTGTGCAAAAGCCATATTATAACAATTTGATATGATATTAATGAATCAAAATAAGATCACTACCTTGAAAAAAACCATCAAATCACATGATCATCAATAGATTCTACAATATATATGTTTTTATATCAAAAGAGAGCTCTAGCTATTAGACAGCAGTCGTGCACGCCTCCGAAAACTTAAGGTGTTGAAAATAACAGAAAAAGCTCCCTTTCATGATATTCATCATCACACTTACTCTTCCTCGGAAGCAAAACAATAAATACATGTAAACCATTGACTTTTTATCTTTAAATCTTTACAATGATAAACTGTCTCAAAAACTCATTTCTGCAAAAACTTCTTTAGCAACTAAGTAACATTGAAATGAAAATGAATACTACAATTTACTGTTCTGTAATAGTTATAAGCAGCCAAGTAACACTCAAAAGAAAAGTTCTTAACCATATTAATAAAGATGCATAACATTGCCTCACGTTCATTCTGGTCAAGTAGGACAAAAAAATCATTTAAGTATTGGTTCATATAGTAATATGATATAGAACCAATCAAAAAAATAAAATGAAAAATCAAGAAAATCAAATATGACAGAGACAGTAATATATTGTATTATCAAAATTTCAGTAAAATCAAACAAATTAATCAGTTCAAGTCTATTATGACAAAATAATGAAACAAAGGAAGCAATAATGATTATCAAAATAGCCACATTACAAATCAAATACTGACACTTTTCTTTGCATCATTATCTATAGTTTCTTTGCATCATTTTCACAAACACTTACAGGGCATCATCTATTATCTTATAGAGAGAGCCCGTATAGCAAATAATCTAAATTCATCATATTATACATAATGAGCACAACCAAAGAGCAACATATACAGTACACTTAAAATCCACATTAATTATACATACCTTGCGTGCAAAATTAAAAAAGTTTCTCCTTAATTTTCTAAAATTGCAATGATAATATAAAAACATTAAGAAGAAAATAGTTATAGCCAACTTTGTAGACACAAATATTTTACACAAAATAAATAAATAAACACATTTATGAAAACAGAGAGAGAATGAGAGACTTAAGCAAAATAAGCTAGAAACAATGTTAAGCTGGCGGGAAAATATCACAAGTTATTTAACTTAAGAGATGATTCATAAAAACTGTCAATCATAAGATTCCATTTTCTAAAGATCATAATCATCAAAAATTATGCTAATTGATTTATTAATTAAACCCAATAGCTCATAACCAATGTAGTTTAAAGTAGTTAGCAAAATAAGAATAAAAGTGTGTTTAAAACTATCAAAAATCAGCTTCAAACAATGTCATGCTTTAGAAAACTTAACTAACATATTATTTTTATATATAAACTAAAATAGCAAGTGTAGAAGACTTACCATCCAAAGATCTGAAGTCTGAACTGTTTGGAGACTGATGAGGAGAGGCCGAGAGGTGTGAGTGCGTGCTTGTGTGTGTCTCAAGAAAAGAGCTTCATTGAGCTGTCTATGGAGTGGCGAGGAGAAACATCAATTTCAGGGAGGAGAAGTGGTTTTGGTTGTTCGTCTATTGGGTGCTGAAGAAGGAAAGGGGAAAAGCATAACTAAGGCTTCTTTCTTTTATGAAACAATACCACAAACACAAGTTGTTAGTTTTTGTATTTAAATCTATACATTTATAAATTTTCTCAAAAACTAATTATAGCATAAAACTTCTCTAGAAAATTAGGCCCATGCAATGTAGAAGAGAAGAGTACAAAAAGATTCAAGAACGTACCCTAAGAATGGAGTAGTAGACGATAAATCAGAGCCGAACAATGACTTCGGAGACACCATAGATGATTGGAAACGCCGAAGATGATCAGAGGAGATGAAAGTAGGGGCAGATCGTCAACAAAATAGAGATTCACTTTTCCTAAAATGTTGATTTTGGGAAAATATATTAAAGCCCATACATTCCCCAAATAAAAAACAATGAAAAAAACAACAGATTGCTTACCCAAAAGTGAAAGAATTCGAAGGCAGAAAAATGGTTGTCGGGGTTTAGACAAATGACCATAGGACCGTCACTACACCAAACACCCATTACCATAACACATGATTATAATAGAATTTAAAAAGAGTTATTGTAAGTGAAAAAAATTTCAGGTGGCAACTTAAAATAAGGTACCGCCAAATGACTTAACTTTTCTCAACCTGTGTACCCATTTCCCCTATACCCATTTCCTCAATCATTCTTCAGTCTTCCCCTTCCTAGTCTCTTGGTCCCTTCAATCTTCAATCGTTTTTCATCTTTCCGTTCCTGGTCCATTCGTGGTCTATCTCTCTCGGTTTCCCGTAGACTCGGTCTCTCTCTCGGTCTCTCGGTCTCTCGGTTTCTGTTCGTGGTCTGTTCGTAGCTTGCTCTTGCAGGTCAGCCCTCTTGCATGTCTTCTCGTAGCTTGTTTTGTTTTTGTTATTGCAGTGTGGTTTTGTGTAGATTGTTGCTCTGTTTTATCGAACATTTGTTTCTAATCTGCATTTCTTCAGTCTTACAGGTACCGTAGCTTGCTCTTACAGGTCAGCCCTCTCTTTGTACCAAGTTCTCCTTTGCTCTATCAATGGAGGAGCCTTTTCTATTATGAGAAATACCTCAAACCCACCAGTTGTTTCACTCATTCTCAGGTACACAAATTAGGCACCTTTACTGTTTTCATGTTTCTTTTGCTTAATTAACTTCTTTTATGTTTTTTTTTTACTTTGTTCACATTTTTCTTTGGTGTTGTAAATCTTGTATATGATAGAATACAGTCTTACTTGAATGGAAAAAGAAAATTGCACTCTTGTAAATGAATCAGGTGGTCTCAGAATTTAGTAGCGTGTCATACTTGCTTTGCTATATGATGACTGATCATATGATGGTATTCTTAAATTAGGTTTTTCTTGTTTGACCTTTTTAAATCTGGTCTAGATGAAAAATGGTCTCTTTTCATTTCCAGATCCTAATAAAGTATTAAGATGTGATCGAACAATTCAGTCTTTTGCTAAAACAGGGGAAGGTTTATGCTTAAAGTATGTATTAAATCTGTGTTGGTACATGCACCTCATAAATGTATACATGATATTCTAGTGTAAGGCACGTGTGCACGGGTTCTTGGTTTCCTTTAAGTCTGATATCTACAACTAATCAATAATATTAATGACCACATAATGCCAACAAATGTATACATAAATAATAACCAGGCAATTAAAATATAACAAGTTACAGAAGTCTACTTGACACATGTTTATCTTATAAACCAGAAGTACAGTTGATGAATTTATAAGTTACTAATTTGCTCTCGACAACCTTTTGTTTCTTGCTAACTTACATGCAGTAAAACACTTTACTTGAACCTGGTTAGGCCATTGTAACCCATGAACACTATTTATGTCTTCCCAAGTTAGTATCCTAGTGCAATATGAACCTTAATTTCAGGCCATCAAACAATGAAACCATTTGAACAATTTCATAAATTTCAAGTCAAATTCTTTAACTTAATTCCACCAAATAGAAAACCCAACATCATGATTGCTTCAGATCTCAGGAACCATGTAGAATAAACCAATAGCTATCTATACAAGAAAAATTTATAACTAATAATTGAAACTCATTGTTAAAAAAAATATACATATAGACAAATGCATATACCTGTTAAGGATCATTGTAGCCAAGAAAAACTTGGAAAACATCACTGTCAAGAGGCATGTCTACTGTTTTATGACCTTTCCTAACAAAAGTGCTTGTTTCACTTCCATTACAGAACAAGGAACCAACAAAAAACTGGTACTAAAATAAAGTAACACACTATTGAAGAATATTAAGTATTATATTTTAAAATAAGAAGAATATTCAGCAAAATACGAATAAACAAAATTAAATATCAACAGCTTGAATGAAAGAGCTTACACTCTAATGTTCTACAAAGGCTATTGTTAGGGAAACTCTTTTATGTCATTAAAAAAAAAGAAAGAGAAGAAAAACTCTAGTCTTTTTTAATCAGGTAAGTGATCAAATAATGATAGAATTTTTTAAATAACCCAATAAAAATGACAATACACAATGACAATACTGTCAATGCATGTATATGGAAAGGTTCACAACACACCAACTTATAGCTATCAAATTGATTCAAACAAACATTATTTGAAACTGGCATGATGGATGGTGAAATTGAAAGCATTTAATCATAACTTTTACAAATGAAAATGGGTGGTTAAAAGAAGACATTACACTCTAAAATAAGCAGACAGACAAGCTCTGAAATAATTTGGTACCAAATAAATATAAAAGCTCCTCGTAGTTATGTTAAAAAGATAGTATTCTAATTATTTTAAACTAAATATGTATTAGGATTATATTAATTTCATGACAGGTTGATAATGCAATTACAGAGCACATATAATCCAAAAACGTAGAAAATGCAGTACTTTCTCAAAACTTTTTTAATTAATATCATAAAAACTAAGAAAGGAATTAATGGACACCATGGTGCTTAAATATCTCACATACACATCACTTTGAGTAAATGAATAGTTTAGCTCAATAGTTGGCCATTATGTTTGTGTGTGTGTATATATATAAGCAAACCATAATGACATGGCCACTCTGAGCATATAACCATTGAATTCATCACTTTAATTTTTTGTCTACTGTTTTTGTCCATATAAATTGGCATAAAACAATTCAGTAAATGTTAGAGTCAGCACACTTGGAGCAAGCGAATGAAACCAATATATAATTAAGCAGCAGCACAAAAGAGAATATACGTATATAACTAAGTTAGACTGAAACCAAATAAATTTAGGATGTTTATAACTAAGTTAGAGGTAACAAATAAAACCACCAACTAGATGAATCAATAGCACTAAGAAGAAACAAAAGAAAGGTTAGTCATAATATACCACAGATAGTACCTAGTCTCAATAGCACCATAAACTAGCAACCTGTCTTTCCAGACTTGTACAAGAATCCCAAAACACAACACTCAGCACAAACACTCAACATTTTGCTACTTTTCCCAGATCCCCATCCAAAGAACTAATAAAATAGAGAGGATAACTCCAAAAAAATTATAATTTTAATCTCATATAATGGCATGGAAGCCAGCTACTAATATATTCAAGAAAAATTATTTATTTGCTATAATTTTTCTTGAATATATTACACATTTTTATTTTTATATATAGGTCATTTGATCGTAAAAAAATCGTGTAACGACATTGTTTCTAAACCATGAATTATAATCTAATGTTTAAGATTAAAATATTCCTTTACTTGTTGAATAAATAAAAATTATTTATTTTTAGGCTTTAAATGATCTTCCTATATATATTGACAATAATAAATAAATGAGGAGCACTTGTTAATTTAAAACTCATTATAGCAACAGTGTATTCCATCTAGTATTACAATTTATTACTGACAAGTCTAAAAACCAGCAATCTTACCAAATAGAGTTGATAGGCTGAGGAAGTGGTAAAGGTCATGAAAGGTTAATACAAAATAATATGTACCTTTAATCTTAATTTATAGGAATGCTGATCTAGACTAAACCCAACTTTGGGTCTTTCTTTTTCTTTTTTTTAAGGGGAACCCAACTTTGGGTCTGCTTTACACTAAACACGTATAGAAAGCATCCACTGAACAGTTTAAACAGTAAGAAAAATAGTAAGAAAAATCTCTTCAGATTCTGAAAACAGTAAGAAAAATAGAAAGCCCAATATTTCAATGCAATATCACTCTTGTAAAGTTTAAACCCATCCACTGAACAGTTAAACCTTATTCTGATTGGTCATATTCCAACTTTTATTTTTGGTTGTTTGAGCTTGCTTGCCATGTTGTTTAGTTTGTTAGTTTATCATACATGCTTGTTTAATATCTATTGACAAATTTTAATTTTGTATTAATCTTTTAAGTATTGATTATATTCTTTAGGTTGGGGATCGAATTGGCAAGGAGCATTGCAAAGGTAATTTGCAAGAGGTACGAAATTTGTTCTTTTAACTCTTATTATTAATATCTTTAAAATGTTAGAGGAGTTTGAATATCTTAAATATTCATCCATAGAGAAGTAGGTTCTGAGATTAAAATTGTGTGCTGCGGTGATAACGGAAGGTTGAAAACTTGTGTGTATTAGAGAAGTAGGTTCTGGAAAATTTGTTTGTGTGCTGCGGTGATATAAGGAAGAAAACTTATTGTGAGTTGTTTTAATTTTTTGACTTGGTATTGATAGATGGTCAGGTAAGCTTTTATATGTATAGATTAGATTTTTCATTATATGTATAGATTAAAATTTTCATTTAGTCATATTGTTTTCATTATTTCCATATGTATAGATTAGATTTAATTGCCACAACCCAAGCTAAAATCTTGTCTTTGATCCAAACCCAATTAGTTAGTGGCTACCATTTTAGAATCTGATTTTTAAATTAAAAACAACACTAGAATCTCTTGAAAGCTTAATGAAACTAAAGTACTGGAAATTAGTAATAGATTTAGACCAAGAAATCTTTAGTGGGACTAAGAATCATGGTACTAGAAAATCAAGTAACTGCTATAACATACAATTAAAAATCTCAGCACTAGAACAATCAAAACCATTTGAGCAATAAGGAATGAATTTTAATAGGTAAAAAAAGAAAAAGAGAATATATAAACTTTAGAATGAATGAATCATTGAGATGATCTTATCATTGATTCACTATAGCATCTGGTTATCATTATAGCATATATATAATTAGTCATCATGATTTGCCCTACACGTGATGCATAAATTAAAGCAAGGCTTTTGGAATGATTATTCATTGGAATTTAGAGTGTCCCACTAAAACAATTCCAATTAGTAATAATATTAAGGCTAATTCTGTAACGACCCGGATTTTCAAGACTCGATAATGCGGAAATATAAATGTTTTCATTTAATAAAATGTCTCAAAAACCCATAGAAAAAAAAACTTTTTAAAAAGTCGTATGGCCATACTTAACATTTAATTACAAACATGTTTTATAAAGATTAGAGTGCGCCTAGTTTAGGAAAATTACACAACATTTCCAAAAATAAAAAGGCTTCCCAAAAGGTCGGTCCACATGTACATTTGCAAGGAAGACTCCAGCGCTCACTGCTCTGCCTTGCCCTTGCTCTTACCTACAACATGAAACAACTAGGTAAGCGAAAACGCTTAGTAAGATCAACTTTCAAACAAAGCATGTAGAGAATTAGGGTTCCGGACCCTACAAAATCAATTTCAAGAACGCTAAAGCGTCCTGGCAAACTTATGGTCATGCCTGATAACCAATGATAAATTAATTCGTAACTAGATAAAAATCCTGCACTCAGAAAAATCCCAGAACGAGCAGATATATTATATCACAACTATATCTTACCAACAATTATATCCCTGCACTCAGAAAATCCCAGAGCAAGCAGATATATTATATCACAACTATATCTTATCAACAAATATATCCCTGCACTCAGAAAATCCCAGAGCAAGCAGATATATTATATCACAACATAATTCGAGACCAACGCTCGACAATTTCCAACAATTCATGCGTAACGCGCCCTCCAACATAATTGCTAATCTGTAAAAGAGAACTGAGTCCCCACACTAAGATCTAGCCAATAAATATTCTCATTAAGGGTAACTATCGTGTTACCTAGGGCATCGCTACTTATTCAAGAGTGTAATCCAATTTACACGGTTTTACGGAGACTTCTATGTTAATCAGTGGTGCTGGTGAGCAGCTGCCCCTAGGGTGTTCAACCTCACTCAATCTTGGCAACCCCTAGTATCTCTAGGCACTCTCACGGAATGGCCAATATTCACGGCTGCTATCCGGGAATAACTTATCAGAGCACTTGCTCGGATTCTAACCGTCCAATGATTAAGTAAGCATGAGGGCCCCTAGGTCCCATTTATCTTGGCGCCCCTAGGTTTAACCAGCTTATCCTCATCTCATGGCCACTCGTCGCGGTAATGAACCGGACATAAATAAAATCAAGCAGTGTGACGGGGATCAACCGTCTAGGATATGACGGACTTCTACCGTTCATATTTTCTAAATCAGCACTCACTAGACTAACGTCTCTAAGAAACTTTCTATGACAGCCTATATATATGCATGTATCCCTATACTAACATACAAGACAATAATCATTTCATGTTGCAACCATACAATATAAGTTGACTTACTTGGAGTCCTTAGCGCTCAGCAGGTTTTCACCCTCCAATGTTCAGTCCAGTTACGCTTAGCCAATACTGTAGTTATCCATACAGTATACTCGGATTAATTATGGCACTAATAATTCATTATTATTATTTTGGGCAGTTTGGTCATTTTAATAAAAGTCATTTGTAAGGATTTACAATCCTTATTTGGTTTTAAACCTATTAAGGAAAGTTATACAAAATATTCGAGACTAAACCCTAAGTCTCGGGGAGACCTATCCTAAGGTCTCGATACCTAGGCTCGGGTATCACAATGGTATTTCCCACAATCCGCTAAAAATCTTATTCTTTCAAGGTATCGCTATTAACCCGCACTTTCGACTTATATCCAGAAAATACAAATAAATTCCTTAATTATTTTTAAAGAAAATAAACTCTTTAAATTTTCCTTTTATTTTTCTTAAGGTTTTAATATCTAAAAACCGTTTTAAGAAAATTGCCTAATTTGTCTTAATTAGGAAAACCGTTATAAATTTCTCATCTTGACTAATTAATTTTCCAAAAGCAATTAGTCAATTTTACTTACTAGGAAAATAATTTATTTAATTATTTTCTCAAAATATAGGGTTTTATACCCTCTTTTAATTTATTAACTATTAATAAATTAAATCTCTTATTTTTAGAAAGAATAAAAACTATTTAATAAAAATAATTCATTTAAACTCAAAGGGATAATTTTAGTGAAAATATGATTTCAAAACTTACCAATTTATATCTTGAAATAAGCAAAATTTTACTTTTTACCTTATGTTCCAAAATCTCATTTTTACACTAAGTGTGAAAAACCTAATTTTCACATTTTTAACTACATACTTCATTAGTTCATAACTTGAAATTTACTTGCCCAATTGTTACCAAAATTTCCCAATTCCATTTTTGTTATGCCATTTAGGTCTTTGTAAAATCTTAGGTCAAAATGAGCATTTTTTATTGGTGAAATCATTTTCCAACAATGAGGTAAAAATGACCTTATTTTCAAGTCCTTATTTTTTCCAAACTTTGACAGTTAATAACTTTCAAACCGTTTAATATTTTCTTACCAAATTTTACAGTGGACTAATAGGTTATGCGAGAAATATGTCCACAAAATTTTAGAAAAAACTGGGTTCATTTTCCCTATACAGTGGCTGTCCAAACTTGGTTCCGAAAATGAGAATACGAAAAAACAGTTTTTTACCTAAACTTTGAAATAGCATAACTTACTCATTTCTAAACATTTTTTAGTGTTTCAAAAGCTCAATTTTATGTACTCAATCTCAAAAACATAACAGTACCATTTAATTTTACAAAAACAATATACAGTGGCTACTTCACCCCTTGGAAGTCCCAGCTTAAAACATGTTTTGTTTTAGGGTATCCTACAAAACCCTTGGGGGTTTTGGTTCCCATTTTCAAAAATCAATACACATGCATCATAAAAATTATTAAACAACTACCATAACCTTATTACATCACCAACAAGAAACTTTAAGCATTAAATATACAAAATAATGCTTAAAACTAAAAACCCTACAACAAAATCATCAAAAGTAAACTTTTTACCTCTTTGGTGTTCTTGCTTAAGGTTTGGACCTTCCTATTAGCTTTGGCTCCTCCAAAACCTTTCAAAAACCCTAACCAACTTCCCCCAACAACATAGTTAATTAGCTATTTGAAACTCTAAGCTTAAAACTTTACAAAAAGCCTAGATTAGTGAAGGTTTACCTTAGGGAAAATACTTCCTAGACCAAGACTTAGCCTCCAAGTTTTCCTTGGTGTTCTTGAGGTTGAATATTGAGAGAACACTTTGAATGGTCTTAAAAAATCAGATGAGTGAATGAGAGAGGGTGGTGTGGTCGGTTGGGGAAGGATGGAAGAGTTATATACTATCTAATTTATCTCAAAAACACTCAAGTGTTTTCCTCCCACTTGCCCACTTGACTTCTTAATTAAATGGGATTTAAATTTTATAAAAATTTGGGTTCACACCACTCTAAAACACCACATGGCCGGCCACCCTTTGCCATATATGATCATTCCATTTTTTTTTTTTTAATAAAGGTTAAAAAAGGTTTCATAAGAAGAAAAGTCCAAATTGGCTTTTGACACCTTTTTCACTCTTATTAAGTTTTAATCACCAAACTTAACATTAATTAATTAAATTAAATGTCTCTCACATTTAATTTAATTAATCACATAATAAAATTTAACCTAAGGTCCATTCATGGAATAAAATTCCCCATTTCGGTAAAATTAGGCATTTAACACAAAATGCCCTAAAATTTCCATTTTCTTTTAAGTTTATTATTTTTTACCAAACTTTAACGTTTATGAATGTATTTTATGCCCAAAATATAATTGCCATGATTTTTCGTTTTATTTTCCGAGATTTGTACCCGATCAGGGTTTTTGTGTCGGTCCAGGACCGAAAGTCTTATCTTGACTTTTAAAATCACAAAATTCATATTTTGGCTAGCAATAACTCATGGAATACTTACAAACAAAATTTAATATTATTTAAAATAATATTCTTAACCCGGGGGAAAAATCCCGACCCGAGTCGTTTAAAGGTACCCAAAAACGTAGGACGTTACAAATTCTTAACCAAATCCATTTAAAAAATCTGCTTTCAAAACAATAGAAAAAAGAAACAATATCTCATGATAGTAAATTAGTTTCATACCAGATTATTACCTTCTCTTGTTAATCAAAACATAGCAAATGTAACTCTCTTATTTGGACAGGTTTCAAAGTTAGACTGAAACCAAATAAATTTAGGATGTTTATAACTAAGTTAGAGTTAACAAATAAAACCACTAACTAGATGAATCAATAGCACTAAGAAGAAACAGAAGAAAGGTTAGTCATAATATACCACAGATAGTACCTAGTCTCAATAGCACCATAAACTAGCAACCTGTCTTTCTAGACTTGTACAAGAATCCCAAAACACAACACTCAGCACAAACACTCAACATTTTGCTACTTTTCCCAGGTCCCCATCCAAAGAACTAATAAAATAGAGAGGATAACTCCAAAAATATTATAATTTTAATCTCATATAATGGCATGGAAGCCAGCTACAAATATATTCAAGAATAATGCCTCCTCCCCATGTTGCTTGCCCTGATTAACAGCCAAAGTTTTAATGTTTTATGACCCATGAAACAGTACTTATTAATCATGGCAGAAACATATTTCAGTACTCCTAAATACTCGATGAAATTAAACAATCAGACTAGTACAAAATGCTATTTCGAACCAGAAGGTATTTTAAACGATTTGAGTAATGAAACCAGGGATTCAAGTAGTTTTACATTGTGCAAGTATGCAAGAGGGAACATGAGCACTTACCAGTACTAATTGTGGAATATCACATCATCAGTTGGTACTTTTTTCCCATCATTATTTCGGTTCCAGTGATAGAATGCGTGGGTTCTGTTTTTATAATTGCTAGTTTAGTTTATTTTCCTATCTATAAATAGGCCAACAATGCTTTTGACCAGGGGGAGCAAGGCCCCACTTAAATTTTTTATTAATAATTTACAAGTAAACTTTAGTTAAAAAATATGTTTTGTCCCCATAAAAATTTAATTTTTTCAACAATATTTTATAATTATTTTTATTCTGCCTATTATAATTTATATTTCCTAGTTTACCCCTACTACAAAGAGGAATTTGCTTTGCCACTGTTTTTGACACTAGTAAGAAATGAATGAATTGCTGAATTCTTCCTCTCTTGATTTTCTTTAAATGTTCACCTTCTCTGTTATTATTCTATTTCTCTCTAAAGTTCTATTTTATTTTCTGTCTTAATTCTCTCTCTAAATCTAAAATAACCCTGTTCTTCTAAAAATGTTTACCACTTATTCTGAACACAACTCACCATACACGGTTATACAATCGAACTGAGAACTAATAATGATCTATAAACAACAAATTTGGAATCAATTATATATTTATATCCATTAACAATCAGAAAAGGTACGAGACCATAAAGAAATCCCAAACACTCTACAGGGAACTAGAAAAAATTTGTAAATTGGAATTAAGTAATTAACTCCACTCTAGAATCTTCAACAAAAGTGATCATTTAACTCTGAACAAGCAACTCTGCCCCTGAATGAAATTCAATAAATCTTTAAACTTCAATAACCCAAATATACTAAAATTCAACCAAGGCATGTTTTCTTTTAAAAGCATGTGTGTGAATGACCTTGTCATGACCCGGATATTACAACCGCAAATAATGTGACTGTCTTGTCTAACAGTTGTTAAACCCAGACAAAAAACAAGATTTTAGTAAGAGAATAACATCAAATACAAATTCATTGGAGATGGATAAAAGTTGGATCCATCTTAACAGGTTAGTAACCAAAATCATATAGTTTATTTTGGATATAAGTTTAAGTGTTAGTGCTTGATTATTGACGTATGCTCTAAAATTGTAGAGTAACGGTGGAATATGAGCAAAAAGCTAGAGAGTTTGTTGAGACAGCCATGACGAATCTTGGATTTCCAGCCAAGATTCTTTGTCCATGCAACAAATGTCACAATCTAAGACATCAACTTTCACACGAAGATTCTTTGGTAGAGTATTGCACTAGAAAAAAAACATAACTTTACAGAAGGGAAGAATGCTTGCTACTTGCTTGACTGGGCAGATGCAATTGTTGCTGAAGGTCGTTGGGATTCTAGTGATCCAAATATAACTGTACATGGAAAGCCTCTTGGACCAGACTTTATGCGAGTATGGGTTGATGTTGCTATTGTACCAGAGTCTTACTTATTTCGTCCTAATCATGCGATGCATACAATACAAGAAGCAGTTGGTTCCACAGTTGCATGGCCTTCTAAAAACGTTATTCCAAGAGGTACATTTTCATACTCAAAAAATAACTAATGTCTTATAATTTAGTGTTTGGTTTCTTTGTTTTCTTTGGTGTAGTTGTGAATCTATTATTTTGTATGTGGTGTCCTTTCTTGGATATAATTTCCATAGCATTTTTCTAGAAGTAATTTATGATGCTAGATAATAACAATAAAATATTTCTTTGTTTATTTTGCAGATATGACAAGTGAAGTATAAAAGGATACTTAAGACTCCTTGAAAGTAGTAACTTTGTTTATTTCTTTGTGTTGAAAGTAGTAACTTTTAGACTCCTTGAATACTTAAAGAATATTTTGTTGTTAATGACAGTGTTGCATGTTTTAAACTAAATTGTGGATTGTTAATTCAATGTAGAATGTTCTTACTTTTTGTTATTTGAAAATCAAGTTCATTTGATGATGCTAGTATATATTAGAAAGCTAATTTTAATTATATAAAAAAAATTAAAATATAATAGAATAAATTAGTGTAATATAAATAAAATATATAATGAGAATTTAAATATATCTAAATATAACAATAATACGAAAATTGAGTTATAATATATATTACAATAACACTTTTTATGCAAAGAATTATGTTATGGAAACTTTATTATATAACACAAATAATGTGTTATACTAAAGTGTAGTATAACACAAAAAATGTGTTATAGTAAAGTGTAGTATAACACAAAAAAAGTGTTATACTAAATTGTAGTATAACACAAAAAAAGTGTTATAGTATCGACTATAAATAACATAATTCAACACTTATCTATATATTAAAATAACACAGAAATTGTGTTATCGTTGACAGTACAATAACACATCTGTATAACACTAATAAAGTGTTATGTAAAGTACCCTGACCTACCATAACATAGTCTGTCTTAACACATCAGAAAGTGTTATCGTAGGTTTTGATAACACATTTTTGGTGTTATTAAAAGCATTTTTTCTTGTAGTGCGTGCAAATGACTGAATATTCCTTGGTAGCTGAATTCTTCCCAATGGGAGACGTGAGACCTATACCTACAATGACCCTGCCTACAACGTCTTCCCAATTGGGAGACATTGTAGACTTTCAACCTCTCCCAAATAAAGTCATAAAACCCCTATTTTAATTTAAATTTAAACCTCTCCCACTGGGAGACGTGGGAAGTCTCCCACCTCTCCCAATGGGAGACGTAAGACCTACACCTACAATGACCCCACATACAACGTCTTCCCAATTGGGAGACATTGTAGACTTTCAACCTCTCCCAAATATTATTTAAATTTGATTTAATTAATTTAATAATGATTTTAATTTTTAAATCTTGGGAGACTTCCAACGTCTCCCATTGGGAGACGTGGGAAGTCTCCCACTCTCCCAATGGGAGACATTGAAAGTCTCCCAAATTTTAAAAAATAAATTAAATAAATTTATAATTAATATTATTTAAATTTGATTTAATAATTAATTAAATTGAAATAATTTTAATACTAATTTAATAATTAATTAAATTGAAATCAATTTAATATTAATTTAAATTAAAATTGACATAATTAATAAAATAAAAATGACCAAGAAACACAAAATTTGTTAGACATATATTTGTTAGACATATACAAGAAATACAATATTTGTTAGACATATTCAAAATTAACAAATATTGTATTGTGTATGAAGAAAGAGGTAAAAAATAAAAAAACCAAATACAATATTTGTTAGACATATTCAAAATTAACAAATATTGCATTTATGTATGAAGAAAGAGGTAAAAAATAAAAAAAAACCTATCAATGAGGTCAGTTACTTTGGATTATTTGTAACATATATGTCGCCCATTCTTGTCACAACTCATCAATTTGTGCCTCTGTATATGCTGTACTTGTTAGCTGCAAAAAATATAAAGTAAAATATATTAATTAATTATTTGATTACATTTATATATATGGTTTCAAAAATAATTTGTAAATTTTAATTAATAATATTGTTCTCAAGTAATATCCGGGACTCGCATGTTCAATCAAATCCTTCAACATCCTCATTATGTAGTATCCACATGCCACATTGTCCGGTTGGTGTGGACACTAATTATTTAAAAGTATCAGTAATTCATTATTAAATTGAAACTTGTTAAAAAATGCATACATATTATTCTATAAATAATTATAAAAGTTCAAAAATTTATGTTGTAATTACTTACCTGAGGTTGCTTAATGCGTAGAGTATCAAGGATCTCGACATCAGGAAGAGTCATAGAGAAAAAAAGATTGAAAGCACTGACGATCACTGATACAATCTCCTCACGGTTATTGAAATCTGAATTCACCGGGTCACAACAATAAACATGATATGCATACAGTGCCAAAATAAGCAACATCCAATGTTCACTGCATAAGAAAAAACAAAAAATTATAACTCAAATGTTAAACAAAGAAAGTATTGATATGGGTCGGAAAAATGACAACTTTTTAAACTTACCCATGGTTCCAAGGGAGAAGCATAACTTGTTCTTTTGATTTTATGTCATTGCATCGTCTAAATAGATTTTGAACACGATCGTCGAATGAACTCTCTTGAGTGGCTACAATATTAGGATTGACAAATAAAAACTTATTTTGGCGACCTTGTTGTACCACATATCTGTAAATGAACCTAATAAAAAAAATAGAAAATTGTTAAATGATTGAATAAATCAAATTAGAAAATTAAATGAATGAACTTTGTGAGATATATACCTCATGTAGCTAACGACCACTGCTTCTCCAATCTTCTCCTTTCGAGCAAACTGAAGTATGTCATCCTTAAATATATAACAGTGAGACATATCCTGATAAAATACTTCAGACTCTATGCCTAGATTGACACACTCGGCATCAACCCAATGAGATACGATATTTTGTAATCGTTCCAATGGAGTGTGGGGCAATTGTGTTGGAGGAGTTTGTGGTCGTCTTCTTTCTCGTGGTTGTTGTGTTGAGGGAGCTTTTGGTCATTGTGATCTGGTCCTACTTGTAGAGGGAGCCTGTATACAATAATATTAACAATTAAAAAAGATGCAAACAAATAAATATAGAATTGTAAAGATAATTATGTAAAAATTTGGCATCACCTCATGATGTATATCTTCAGATATAATGACCAAATCCTTAGGCCACGCTATTGGCGTCGCAATGGCTTGAGCAACCATGTACATGTCCAAATCAAGATATGCAAAAGGGAGGGGATGGGTTGGCTTAATAACGCTAGTAATCATAACTTGGTAGTTGTTGCCTGCCTCTCTTTCAATGAGTTTACCTAATGCAACAATGTTTGAAACCGAACCAATCGCTAATTGGCATGCTCAACCCTGTGCAAGAAAGATATTATATACAAATAAGCAGGTTGAAACAGTAAAGAAATTTATTTGGTTTCAGAATATTCAAGAAAGTTTAATTACCTCTTGCAAAAGCGGTTGTAGTGCAATAATTTGTTCTTCTTCTTGAGGCACTAGTAGGTCAAGAGTATAGTAGGATGCATGCGCTGGTGGCACTGGTGGGTCGAGCACATAGTATGATGGTGGTGCTAGTGGGACTCTAACGTTGGATCCTGACCCACTCTGTTGGGCCATGAATTTTCTCAAGAGCTCATCTTGTTGCTGAAGGCGCTCTTCTAGACGTTGTGCTTGTTGACGATGCTCTTCTTCTTGTTTTCGAAATCTTTCTTCAAACTCCTTTCTAATTTCATCATTCGTAGAAAAGGCTTTCAATTTATTTTTCATTGAGGTAGGTGTTGGAGTATTCCAGTATACTGTGCGGGACACACCGTGTCCTCCAACCCTAACACGTCCTCGGGGCTCAAGAGTGCCCAACGCCCTCGTCAGCACATCATCAGGGCCATTAAGTGCCCATTTACCCTCCGTTTCGAGTTGTCGTTAATGATCCTGTGAAACAATATTCACAGAAAGTTATATATAGAAGCTAATATATAATTTGATATATCAACATTATTAAATATGAACACTTACAATATTTTTTTGAATCTCAGAGGCCTCTCCAACTAGCTCTCCTTTTGCATTCTGACGACCAATGCTCCACAAGTCTGCCCTGTTAAGTTCAGTTAGACTTTTCCCACTTTGTTCCATTAACATCTCTTCATTACGCACATAGCCTCCTTTAGAGAGGTTATGATTGTATTTATTCAATGCTCGATAATTTTGCATCTCTTCTCTCTTTCTACGCCACTCAAGAGTTAATCTTGAGTTCACAAACTTTAACCATTCATCCGGAGTTATGACATTCTCAAATCCAAGTGGAATAGCTGGCGGGAACTCATTTGGTAATTTTTTCATAGCGCCATACACGTCTACCCTTGTGAGATTAGTCTTCCAATTTCGGAAGTACTTTCCCGCATCCATCAACATTTGTTTCTTTTGATTGGGGTCCAAATCATAAGTTTTCTGTAAGTTTGAAAGTAATAAGCATCATATTTTCAAAACAATATATATTTTAAAAACATTAAATGAATTATAATTAATAAAATCATACCTTCATTGTATCCCATATTATATTTTTATCCACCATACTAGCATCTTTCCAAGTGTTAGTGTTGATGGACACAAAGGCTCGAACAATAGCTCCAAGTTGTTATGAAACATTGCTTCTAGTCTCACCAACTATTTCACCATACTCGTTGTATTCAACAGGTGTAAGATGTCATTCACTCCATTTTTTGGTGTTTTTAGACATCCATGTACGTCCTCTCACAGTTTTTTGTTCTTCTTCCACTGGCTGAGAATGAGGGCGATGCTCCCCCTCATCAGAACTACCACCAAAAGGATCACCCTCCATCTGTAAAACATAAATATCATTATTATAACAATTTGGGAACCTCATAATCATAAAAAAAAAAGTTATACAAACAAATGAATTAAAGATGAAACTAAAAATTTCACATATCATAAACATATCAAACTCATTAAATTGTACCTCAAGACCCATTATCATCAACCCATAATCCTTCACCATTTTCACAGAAACAAATACAATCATCATCAACTTCATCATTATGTTCTAGTGTGGTGAATGTGACAAGTTCTTCTTTGAGAGGTATATCATGTAAATCACCATCTTTAATGTTCCATTCTCTTGTTTGCGTTGGAAGAACAATTGACCATTGGTTGTCTGAAGGATCATTCACATAAAATACTAGTTTGGCTTGTGAAGCTAATATAAATCGGTCAGATTTGTGGCCAATTCATTTTAGATTAACTAATGTGAAACCATAATCTTCATATATTATGCCGCTGTCACTTTTCACCCAATCACAAAAGAAAACAGGTACTCAAGTTGTGATATAATCTAACTCCCAAATTTCATTAACTACTCCATAAAATGTCATATCACATTCAACTGAATTTTTATCTTTTGCACTAGAGACTTGCACAGTTTTAGCAACAAGGCCAACACCACTGTTTTGTGTGTTTCTGTTGTTATCGCGCTCCCTAGTGTTAAATAGAGTACCGTTAATCATGTATGATGAAAACTTGATGACATTAACAGAAGGTCCTCGAGAAATCCACTTAGCGATGTCTGAAACCTTATTTGATGTGTTTTGTAATTTTGCCACAACCTATTAAATCAACATACCGAAAACAAATCACTAAAAACAACCAACCATGTCATCTTGTAATTATCAATTAATGAAAACTTTCCATAATCAACACAATTTACCTTTTGTTCTATCCAACTACTAAAAGTTCGATAATGTTCGTCTTGTAACCATTTTGAGTTCCTTGACTGGGATGGAAATTCGGTCTTTATCCAATTAAAATGTTCCCTTCAATTATACATATGTTGTTAAACAACTGAACATACACAATTACACAACTTAAACAAAATGTATTATATGAATATAACTCACTCGATATAAGGTTGAATTTCATTTATATTCTGCAACACAAGACGATGCGCTTCATCTAGTATATCTCGACTTACTGTGCATACAACGCTACCACGACGACTCTCAATCTCAACATTTTCAACATCATTTAACCCAATTCTTTGTACACTAGTCAGGTATCCAGAACAAAATTCAACAGCCTCTTCTACAATATAGCATTCAATGATGCATCCTTCTGGCTGACTTCTATTCCTAACATACCCCTTAAGAATCTTCATATATCGCTCAAATGGATACATCCATCTTAAATAAACGGGACCACAATATCTTAGTTCTCTAACCAAGTGAACTGTCAGATGGATCATTATATCAAAAAATGCCGGCGGGAAATATTTCTCCAACTCACTCAATACCTCAACAATTTCATCTCTTAACTTAGGTAACTTAAGCGGATCAATCACCTTACAACACAATGACTTGAAAAACAAGCATAACCTTGTGATTACATCTCGAACATTCCTAGGAAACACAGATCGAATGACCACTGGTAGTAAATGCTGCATTAGAATATGACAATCGTGAGATTTCATACCAGTTAGAATACAACTTTTCATGTCTACCAATGACCTTATATTTAAGGAATATCCGTCTGGAACATTTATATTAAACAAACATCTGAAAATTTCCATTCTTTCCTCTTTAGTAAGAGTGTAAGCAGCAGGAGTAAATATGTTCGTCTCTTATCTGGTTTTGGAGTTAATTCATCCCTTATACCCATTGCAACCAAGTCTTGTCTAGCCTTAATTCCATCCTTAGTTTTCCCAGGAATATTCAACAAAGTGCCAATCAAACTATCACATACATTTTTCTCTATGTGCATAACATCTAAATTATGGCGTATAAGTAAGAAAGGCCAATATTCAAGTTCGAAGAAAACATATTTCTTTTTATAACACCCTTTTGGCTCCTCAACAACCTTAGCCTTACGACTACGTTTCATCTTTGTAGGTGTTCGAACTTTAGGCTTCCCTAACTTGAACACAATTTTAGACATCTTCTCAAGTACTTGGATCCCATTCAATGGCTCAGAAGCCTCCTCAAACTCTTGTTTACCATTGAATGCCTTCTTCCAAGTCCGAAGTATATGTGTATTAGGCAAGAACTTCCTATGTCCCATATAACATATTTTTCGAGAGTGTTGCAAGTATTCAGAACATGTTTTCTCTTCAAAAACGGGGCAAGCCTTATATCCTTTCACACTAAACCCAGATAAATTTCCATAAGCAGGAAAGTCATTAATTATCCATAATAAGACCGCTCTAAGATTAAATTCTTCCTGCCTATACGCATCATAAACCTTAACCCCTTCATCCCACAAAGTTTTCAAGTCATCTATAAGAGGTGCTAGATAGACGTTAATGTCATTACCAGGTTGTTTAGGTCCTGATATCAACAAGGTCAAAAGCGTAAACTTTCTCTTCATACACAACCATGGGGGTAGATTGTAAATAACAAGCATAACAGGCCAACAACTATACTTACTGCTAAGAGATGCGTGTGGATTAAACCCGTCAGTCGAAAGACCTAGACGAATATTACGAGATTCATTTCCAAAAGAAGGCCACTTCAAATCAACTGTTTTCCTAGCTAGGGTGTCAGTTGGATGTCTTAATTTACCATCCTTTATTCTTTCATTAGCATGCCACGACAAACTTTTAACATGTTCAACATTTCTAAACAATCGGATGAAACAAGGAATTGGGGGTAGGTACCACAAAACTTTGGCAGGTACTCCTTCCTTGACATCGTCACCATTTCTTTTCTTTTGCCATCGTGACTCACCACAAGTAGGACACGATTTTGCGTCTGCAAAGCTATTTCGATATACTATGCAATCATTAGGACATGCATGGATTTTTTCCTATTGCATGCCTAATGAGCATAACATTTTCTTTGCCTCATAAAAGGAAATTGGAATTTCATTATCTTTGGGCAATAACTCCTTCAAAAAACTAAATAAATCAATAATGCTTTTATCATTCCAGCCATGTTTAGCTTTTAGATTGTACAACCTAAGAAGCGCAGATAATTTTGTAAATCTTGTACAACCAGGGTAAATTGGTTTCTCAACATCATTAAGGAGTGTCTCAAACTTATTTGGGTCTACTCCTGATCCAAAATGTGCGTGGTCCATCATTTCATCTAATGGATCCCAGTTCTCCTCTACTATATTTCTCCTCACTCCTTTTTGTCTACTTGGCAGAGTTGGAGCAATAGGAGCTATCTCCCCATGGTAATACCAAATTGTGTAACTCTTGTCGATCCCATTGAAATATAAGTGTTCTTTAATCTTTTTAAGATCCATCTTTCTAACATTTTCACACTTAAGACACGGACAATAAGTAAAATTTGGGTCTTTCACATTTTCCGAACAAAACCTTAAGAACAAATCGACCCCGTTCCTATACTCCGCAGATAACATATTCGCTGACATCCACTATTTATCCATATATGCTCCTATGTCTATCAAAAAGAAAAGAAACGACACTAAATAAGCACGTGGTAAAGTTGGATGTCTATATAAAACTATTCGTTTATTATCCTAAATAAAATCGGGCAGCATTTCCCCTATAATAGTGACCTAACCATCTGCATGTGAATAGCAAAACAAACAATTCAAACAACATACAATAAGTTTCTTCCTTATAGGATGTCTATATAAAACTAATAGTTTATTATCATAGATAAAATCGGGCAGCATTTCACCTATAATAGTGATCTAACCATCTGCATGTGAATAGAAAAACAAACAATTCAAGCAACATACAATAAGTTTCTTCCGTATAGCTCCTCAGCACACAACCAAATTTCTCAGAACCTACTTCACTAAAACACACAAGTTCTCAACCTTCCGTTATCACCACAACACAAAATTTTAATCTCAGAACCTACTTCACTATGGATGAATATTTAAGATATTCAAACTCCTCTAACATTTGTTTAATAATATTAAACGTAGAAGTAAGAGAATATATATTTACCTCTTGCAATTAATAATCCAAAAGCTAGCAAAATTACTTCACGTAGTAACCGAATTCGCTATTAAATCCACAAACCAATATAACTAAATTAATAAATAATAAATAAAATATCACTAAATATCTAGCAATATATAACTTATTATTGTAATTTTAGAAACTTAATTACCTCAAATGTGTGATTGATATAGAAATTTTGATGCAAAATACCCTCTAAAATCTCACCACCAAAATCACAACCTACGAAATTAAATTAATTAATATGTTAAACATTACTAAACAAATATCACTAAATATCTAATAATAGTAAATGATTGGTAAACAATTAAAAAAAACTCCAATGCGCCACTAATTATAACCTAAACAAAAAATCAATAAAAAAATTCATAACCTAAAAACTTAATAATGAACAAAAACATAAAAAAATTTCATATATTTATATTTTAAAAATTATTTAATAAATTTATTTTAACATAACTATATATATAACAAAATAGTTACAATTTAAAAAAAATATTTAAATATATATACAAAAATATATCTAAATTTCGAAATAAAAAATGATGAAAATTAAAAAAAAATCATTAACATATATACTTTAATGAAATCTATACAATGTGATAGGTTAAATTAAAAAAAAACTAAAAAATCATAAATCTATAAAAACTTCCATGAAAAAACTAATAAATCCTACAATGTAAATAAAAAAAGGAATAAAAATGTAAAACTAACACAAAATCATGTATATTACTCATCTTAATGCTAAACCTATGATTTTTTTTTTCAAAATAATTAACTAAAAATCAAGAAAATTAAAAAAAACTTACCTCTTAAAACCCTAAAAACGCAACTATCTCTCTGGTTTTTGCTCTCTGGTTCGTGAATGTGAGGAAGAAGGAAGCAAAAAATAAATAAATATATTAGGGAGGACATCCAACGTCTCCCACTGGGAGACGTGGGACATGTGGCACATTTCCCAGTGGGAGACGTTGGATGTATACGGGGGTACATCCAATGTCTCCCACTAGAAGACGTGCCACGTGTCCCACGTTTCCCAGTGGGAGACATTGGATGTACCCCTGGCCACTTCTCAGCCTATTTCCAACGTCTTCCACCAATTTTAATGTCTTCCAATTGTAGCCATTAATAAAAACTTTCAATGTCTTACACCATTAGACATTTAAAACCCCTGATAAGTTTTAATGTCTTACACCAATGGTGTAAGACATTGTAGGGAGTCATTGTATATCAAATTTGTTGTAGTGTGATGACGAAGTCCAACACCTTCTTGGAAGTGATTCTAGCGAGAGGTTCGGCCTCGACCCCTTCGTGAAGTAGCTGATTGAAACAATAGCGTACTTCACTACTCCCTTCCCCGTGGGCAATGAATCGATAAAGTCAATGCCCCAGACTGGGAAGAGTCAGAGACTTGTCATCTGCGTGAGCTCATTCAGAGGAGCTCAAGGTATGTTGGCATCACATTGGCATTTGCCACACTTCCTAAAGTAGTCCATCACATCACCATTCATTGTACGCCAAAATTATCCTTGTCTAAGGATTTTCTTGGTGAGGCTTTGCCCCCCTACGTGGTCCCCACAAAAACCTTAATGCACTTCTCAAAGGATAAGGCTGGCCTCTTGCTTGGACACACACTAGAGAAGTGGCAACAAATATGTAACGTCCCAAAAATGCTAATAGGATTTAGTGCCTTGATTAGCATGCCGGAATAGCTTAATTGGATATATGTGTGATTAATTGATTAAATGCATGACTATGTGGCATGCATGATTTATATGATAATATGAATATATTTATATGCATGTTTATGAGTATTAAATATGCATGTGGGCCCGTTCTTGTTTATAAGGGCATATTTGTAATTTTGGCCCGCTGAGGGCATAAATGTGATTATATGTGTTACATGGTTGGGACCACATTATTATGTGGTTATATTTGTAGTATACGGCTTGAGGCGATCCTAGTGAGCAGAATAGCAGAATAATCACAACATGGTTTAATACCCGGCTCGGGGTGAGCCTAGGGGTATTTAGGGAAACTTAACATATATTTGGGATTTATCGAGTAACGGGTAAGTATTTGGTGATTAGTTGGGCATGTTAGGATTAATTGGGAATTTGTAGGACGACTCGAGGAATTCGCGGGAAACGAGGCAAATGACCATTTTTCCCTTATGGGCAATAAAAGAGGCTGAGTTCATAAAATGGGTATTTTGGTTTCTTGGTTAAGGGATATATACTCATATGAGACTCTAGGAAATAACCAGAACCATCATAAATTTCTCAAACACTGATTGTCTCTTACTCTCACGTTCTATCTCTCTCTCTCTCTCTCTCTTTGGAGTGCTTTGAGGCTGAAGGAAGTTCTTGAAGATAAACCTAGAAATTGAGCTAAAAATCTAGGGAAACTAAGCAAGGAACAGTCAAGGAATTGCTGAGGAATAAAGCTATTAGCTGAGGTAAGACTTTAGATTCTAATTGTTGAATTTCTGGTTGGGCTTTGAGCATGTTTAGGGAAACTTGAGGGAGTGTCTGAATTTGGGATTTAAGGAAGTTTAAATTGGTGTTTTAGGCTATATGTGTTGTTCACGAGGTGATATTGGGAATTTCAGACCTAGTTTTGGCTTGGGTATGTATTTAGGGTTGAATTCTAAGGCTGTAAGTTGGGGAAAAATGCAGAGAAACCCAGGGATTTATGGGTTCACAGGGCCGTGCTGCGACCCAGTTCATGGGCGTCGTGGCCCGCATGCCCCAGAAGGCCATGGAGGGCTTGCTGACTCGTGGGCGCGCCGCAGCCCTAGAGGGTAAGTGGCGACCTGCCTCCCACTAGGAAGAGAAGTTGACACCTCTGATTTGGGGCATGCCGCAATGCTTAGGGCCAGGTCACGGCCCGCCTAGGCAGCCATAGCAAAGATTAGTTTTTAGGCTCTGGGAGGCTTGGGGACTTAAACCTAAGCGCTCGGAATGAATTCTGCTACCCAGTTTAGTAGAATTAGAGGTCCCGAAGGCTAGTATTTGATTCCAAAGCATTTAATTGGATTAGATTTTGATAGTTATCCATTGTTGCTTGTGACTAGGGTTACCGTTAAGGCTTGGGATTGAGGATCGTACTCGGGACCGCTCCACGTCCTCTACTCAGGACTCAGGTAAGAAAACTGCACCCGAGTTGTGAATGGGACTGAGATCCCTTGTAAATGAACATATGTTTTCTGTAACCTATATATCTGTTATGTGTGATGTCAGTACAGCCTAAGGGAGCTGGGGCTGATGTTGAGCGTACTGAACGCAGCTTGGCCTAAGCGAGCCAGGATTAGCTAAATAACAAGAGGGCTCAGCCTAAGGGTGCTGACACCTAATTAATTGTATTAAGAATGATTTATATGCTTGTATTAAAATATTATTGTTGCCTAGTTTAGCACTTGTATTCTGCAATGAATTTAACTGGTTGATCATAAGTTTAATATGTACACTCTGATTTTATCTATGCTTATTGATTATGGTTTTTTTGCTTAGCCTTGGCTCACGGGTGCTACGTGGTGCAGGTAAAGGCAAGGGAAAGTTGGGCCAACCATGAGTTGGAGAGCTTTGGGGGCAGTGTGTACATTGGCAGCTGCTCGACCGCCACAACCGAGGGGATTACAGGGACTACAGCCAATATTTGTATTTTGCCATTTTGGCTGGCTGCAGTTATATTAGCGTTTGAGGGTTGTAACTACCATGCAAACATTTTTTTTTGGTAGCCCTTGTACCAAACTCTTATTTTAATGAAAATCAACCATTTTACAATCAAAATATTTTATCCCTAACCAATCACTTGACTTTAGAAACACATTTATGTTCAAACAACTTGATCAACAAGTCTTGTACTATTCTAAACACATAGTGTAATGGTATTTGTTATCTAGGGCGTTACAAATTATCCTCGCCTGTACAACTTACTATCCATGATCATGTACTAAAGCGCTTGACGAAGCAACTTCCGAGCGTTTTTCTTGTCTAGCGGTAACTCTTTGGAGAAAAGGTACTTCAGAATCGACTCCATCCAACTATCTTGAGGGTAGACCAATTCTATCTCCTTAGAAGCTGAGATGCTTGGAGTGCCCAAATAGTCTATTAGGACCACATTAATCAACTCAGCATCCTTTGTGGTAGCAAGGTTGGCTAGGGCATCAACGTTTGATTTCTGTTCCCTTGGCACCTCTCGGATGGTAAATATCTTGAAGCTGTGTAACATTTCCTGGGCCTTAGCCAGATAGGCGACCATTTTTGTCCCCTGGGCCTGATACTCTCTGAGGACCTGATTCACCATGAGCTGAGAATCAGTGAAAATCTCAAGGCTCTCAGCTTTAAGTTCCAGGGCCACTCAGAGTCTGACAAAAAGTGCCTCATACTTAGCTTCATTTTCTGAGGTGTCGAATCCAAACATCACAGCACTATGAACCCTATGCCCTTCAGGGAATACCAAGATAAGGATAGCTCTAGCCCCGTTCTTGTTGGAGGACCCATCCATATACATATTCCACGTGCACTTGACCACTGAGGCTTCTCCGGGTCGCTCATGCGCTCCAGTGAATTCGACAATAAAATTCGCCAGTGTCTACCCTTTGATGGCTATCCTTGGGTGGTAAGTGTGTCGAAATGGCTGAGTTTGAACACCCACTTGAGGAGTCTCCTAGAGGACTCTGGCTTCTAGAGGACTTTTCATAAGGGCTGGTTGGTGAAACCTGATGGGATGCGCCTGAAAGTAGAGTCGCAACCTCCGAGACGCTACCATTAGGCAAAATGTTAGCCATGTGCACCTTTAGCTACTGGAATGCTGGCTTACATTCTTCCATCCACTTGAACCTTTGACATCCTCGGAGGGTGTTGAAGAAAGGGATGCAATTATTAGTCTCCCTCAAGACAAAACGGATGAAGGCTACTATCTTTCCCATCACGCTTTGCACATCCTTATGCATCATGGGGATGACATTTTTGTTAGGGCTCTGATTTTCTCGAGATTTGCCTTTATTCCCTAGTCACTGACTATGAATCCCAGAAAGTTCTCGAGGCAACTCCTAAGGTGCACTTCTGGGGATTGAACTTCATCCCAAATCGACAGAGGACCAAGAATGCCTCTGCTAGATCTTTCACATGGTCGCAGGTTGTCCTAGACTTCAACAACATGTCATCCATGTATACTTCCATGTTCCTACTGAGATTGTTTTTGAACATCCGATTCACCAGTCTATGATACGTGGCACCAGCATTCTTGAGACCAAAGGACATCAATTTATAGCAGTAAACACTTTTTTCTATTCGAAAACTAGTGTGCTCTTGGTTAGCGACATGCATTGAAATCCGCTTGTACCCCGAGTATGCATCCGTAAAGGATAAGAGCTCATACTCGGAGGTGGCATCGACCATTTGATCGATCTTTGGCAATAGAAAGCAATCCTTTGGATAGACATTATTAAGGTCGAAGAAGTATATACATGTCCTCCATATGCAATTTGGCTTAGGCACCAAGACTTGGTTTGACAACCATTTCAGGTATTGGGCTTCTCCAATGAAACCGTTGGTGAGAAACTTGTCGACTTATGCTTTTAAGGCCATCGCCCGAGTTAGGTCAATTGTTCTTCGCTTCTATTGTATCAGGGCAACATTAGGATCAATATTCAAGGCGTGGCATATGATATTTGTGTCAATGCCTATTACGTCAGAGTGCGTCAAGGCCAATACATCCTGGTTCTCCTTCAGAAAACCCAACAAGGCTTCTCAGTAATCTGCCTTGAGATTTATTCCATCCTTGGTTTTCCTGTCAGGACTATAGGCGTCAAGGGTGACCTCCTTGGCCTCCTCGATGGACTCGATAGCTTTTTTTCTGGAAATCTGGGGTACAACTCATTTGACTCCCTTTACTCTTGAATAGTCTGGACCTCCATTTCCTCGGGAGGAGGATACCACCTCAATCACAATCAATGGATGCGTAAAGGACACATTGTACCATTGGTGGGCCTCCTTTATATCTCCGCAGACTATGCCTATTCCTACCTCAGTGGGGAACTTCATGCACAAGTGACGTATTGAGTTGACTGCTCCAAACTCAAACAGAGCTAGATGCCCCAGAATGGCATTATAAGGGGAGGAGCAGTCTATGACCACAAACGTGCAGTGCCTGAAGCTCTGGCATGACACTTCTCCAAGTGTCAGTGGAAGCATGATCTACCCCATCGGAATGAGACCATCCCCTGAGAACCCATAAAGGGTGGAGGTGCAAGGGGATATGTCTGAGCAAAAAGTTCATAGAACTCCCGTTGTCCACCAGGATACAAGCCACCATCTTGTTAGAGATTTGGCTTTCGACCACTAAAGGATTGTGGTGGGGAAAAAGCACCCTCCGAGCATCGTCCTCGAAGAATATGATGACTTGATCTGTCATCCAGAACATTTACTTTAGCAACTAGGCTAGTGCAAGCACTTCATCCTCAGAGAATGTAATGGTTTAGGGCCTGTCTAAGTAATTTTGTGAGCCCTTGACGTACCCCCCAAGTGGGGTCCTTCGAAGATAGTCCTTACTCTCCCGTTCACTGGGGGAGGCCCACGAGCTACTTGTTGCTGCAGGGTCGCGGACACATGGCTTAGGGCTTGGAAAACCACCTGCTGAGGAGGTACTCTTGTTGCTATAGCTAGGCCTGGGCGTGCTCCAGCCCTAGCATACTAGTGGAGATGCCCCAGTTTGATAAGACTTTAAATCCCATCTCTCATTTTCCTGCTCTTGTTGGTGTGGCAACACACATCATTGTGAACTGGAAAGACTTAGTGGAATCTCTTCTCTCCAGATACCTCTGCATAGGTTGTGGTTTTCGGTAGTGGACATGTTGCTTAGTGGCTAGGAAAATACTCTCCCAAATATCCAATAGGTTCGTGTACTCGAAGTATTGTGGAGTGTATTTCACGTCAGGAGCTGCTCCAGTTCTCTTGGGTTTCTTGCCCTTGCCTTTTCCCCCAGAGTTGCTCCCATTGGGGACCTCACTGGGTGGCTTGGACTGGGTTCAGAGATGCAGTTATATCACTGAATGCAGGCTGAAAAAGCATTGTATCTAGTGGGAGGTGCTCCATAGCCTGTCAGGGCGGCACTAAAACAAACATTTTGCATGGTGTTGAAGCCAGCTAGTTGAACAAAAGTGCTAAACAATGGAGTGTTCATAACATTCGTTTGGGCTAGAGTGTATGGCAAGTATTAGGTTCCTGGAGCCACGGAGTTTGGGATCAAAGGAGCGGGGAAAGGGACCGACCCTCCGAAAGCTCCAGCCTAGGCATCTTCTCAATTGATGTACTTTTGGGTTCGAGGTATGAAGTCTTCAAGCCCGTGTCATTCTCTTTGCTGGAGATAACCCCATAATGGGGAACTTGCTCAGATGCCAGCTTGGTCCTGGCTGCTTCTTTCTTAAAGAATTTGATGTAGGCTTTAAGGGTCTCAAGCGGTCTCTTCTTTATGTTGGCTAAAGCATTAACCTCAAAATTCACCTTCTCAGTAGCTATGAATAATCTTCTGAAGGAGGAGGAGACTTGGTGCCAGGAGTGAATTGATTCTGGTATACGCTTCTTGAATAATTCATATGCTTATCTCGTTAGGGTCAACGGGAAGACATGGCACTTGGCATCCTTGGAGACTCGATGGATTGACATCAATCTATTAAAGTTTGAGAGATGGTGAGTGGGATCTATGCCTCCACTATTCGACTTGATGTTTGGCATTTTGAAGCCTCAAGCCAGTGGAGCTTCCACAATACGGGGAGCACAAGGCTCCCCATCTTCATCCTCTGAGTCAAACTCATGACCTTATTGTTATATTATTTTATAATATAATGTAATATTATATTACTTTATAATATAATGTTTTAGATTAAATAAATGTGACATAGAGTGTCACATATTGTAACATATAATAGAGAGTTACATTATTTGGATATATGTGAAATATCCAAACATGTAACATGTTTGGTGTTACAAATTCATCACAAATTTGTAACTCCTAAATATCACCCATTATTGTGTAGATTTGTTGTTACACAATATTGAGATGAATTTCTTAAAGCCATGTGAGAAATGGCTGATAGAGATGTGATTTTAACTCCCATATTGTGTATGGAAGTTACAAAATCAAGTGGGAATAAATTGGAACGTTTTGGAAAAAACTGAAAAAATGTGTTACTGAAATTGACTGAGGGCCGCGGCGCCTGGAACTAGCGCTGCGGCCCTAATGGCTGACAGCTTCTATAATTTCGGTTTTTTATCCAACTTTGAACGATTCCAACAGCTTAGTAACTCCCAATTCTCTATTTTAATTCCATAAAACACCCAATTAATCATTGGTAACAGCCATGGGGGTTGGTGGAATTTGAAATTCAAAGGGTGTCTCTAAACTCTATAAATAGGAGCCTAATGCTCACTTGTAAGACACACCATTTCTATCCACTAAAGCACTTGGCTAGAAACACCTTGAGGCTTGATAATTCCAGAAAGCATTTCCAAAATCTGTGAGAGATCCCTTAGTGCTTGAGTTAGGGGGAAATAAGCTTTTGGACAAAGGTTTCAAACCTTGTTCAAGTTGGTGATCCCCAATACTCTTCACTTTGGTTGTGTGAGTGAGAGTTCTTTGTTCATTGTTCTTATTCTTGTTCTTTTATTCTATTGCTTTTCTTTTCTTCTATTATTCACTCTTTTACATGTATCTTTTGTTTTAGAGTTGTAATCTCATCTATATCTTTTCATTATACTACTTCTAGTTTATTTGTATATTTTGTCTTAGAGTTGTATTTTCTATTTCTATCATCTTCTACCTCTTTCTTTATATTTACATGTATCTTTTGTCATAGAGTTGTAACACTTTTTAATCAATCAATATTTATTTGTAATATATTGTCTAGAGTTGTAATATTATCTTACCATTTCCATTGAGGCAATATTATTTTTCCTAACACTTATCTCTAGGCCACCTTCACCATTATCCTTTTCAAACTCTCCAATTTCGCACAAAGACGGTCGCAATTTTGGCTGGCACCCAGGGCCAGGTGCTTTCTCCTCCAAGCATTAAGGTCATCTTGGAGATCTGGTTGTTGTTGTCTCCAAGGATTTTCCTTGGGAGCCACCCTGCCCCTTCGAGTGTTCAATTCATCTCGCAGGCCAGGTTTTTCATAATGGCGACCACTATTTTTGGGGTATCTTACTTCTATTTCCCCCTCGGAGTCAACGTATTCGTTATTGACCGAGGTACTAATTCCTTGTCCTCGGTTGGCAGAGATATTTCTCCTATTGGTCCCTTGGCTTGGGTTTCTGTGAGGATGGCGAGGTGTCGGTGGGACACCACCTCCAGGCCTAAGGTGATCTGTCACACTGCACTTAGGTGGAACGCCCTGAGCTCCACACGCGCTAGCAACTGGGCAGTGTCCTCTGGCTCCACGCCCTTGGTTATCATTGGCCCATCTCGAACTTGAATGATCTCAAAAGCCCAACGAATTTTCTTCTGCCATTATGCAGGATATTCATCAAATTTTCCTTTACCATGATCTTGTGGCCCAGGAAGGGTTCCAGCTCTAGCAGGGTGCACAGGTGGCACGCTAGCTGGAGGATCTTGCACCCTGTAAGTTGGGTGCTCGAGAGGCACAACCATTGGTTCAACAAGTGTCCCTCCACCTGGGTGTGCTGGTGGAATGCCAACTGGTTGCCTAAGTGGTATCTCGCCATGGGGGTCCACTCGCAGCCCTTGGGCACCCAGAGTAGCCCTCATGGTGTTAACCATTTCCTGTAGGGCGGTGATATTACTCTCCTAGGCATCAATTTTCTACTGTTGGGTGGTGACTTAGTCTCTGAGAGCCACCACCTTCGGCAGTTCCTCTGCGTCCATGGGCCAAGGATAATCATCCTCATAAAACTTGTCGTCGTAGTCCTCAATTGATCCAGAAGGCAGGAGGACCATAACGGATGTCCTCGCACCATGGCCTAACTTGAAGACATTGGGAGGAGTCTATGCTTCGAGGAGCTCTAAGTGAGCTCTTCAAGACTTCATTTTCTTTCGAGGAGCCTAATCACTTCTCTAATGATTATCGCATGTCCAATGATGAAATCACAAACAACAAAATTAAAATTCAAATGTTATAAAATATTGTAATCATAATAACATATAATACAAGACTAGATAGTTAATAAGTATATTAATATAAATTCAAATGTTATAAAATATTATTATGATTTATTCTAATTTTTAACTAGTTATATTAATATTAATTCACTTATTATAAAGTATTACTATTATAATAATATTTTATATAAAAATACATACTAAATACTTATATTAATATAAATTTAAATATTATAAAATATCATTATAACAATAATATATAATATATAACTTAATTTTTATTAAATAAATTATCATTTATATTTAAAAAATAAGATATTCTTTTATTTGATCTAATTTACATAAATATATATATATTCATTTTGAATAAAAATGAATCTTATAAATATATTATCTATATGTGTGTCGTGTGTATATAAATAGACTGTGTAACTGTGGACGCTCAATATTTCGCGCCCATAAAAGATCCTGTGAAGGCCCAACGTCCTTTGACGGCAACTTCGGATCAACTCGCGATGCGTGAGGTCCCAGCCACGTCACCATGGCCTCGCTCGGCCATGCCCCAGGTGCAAAGCCCACCTCACGCGCGCACCCCCCAGGCGTCGCTCGGCCGTGCCCCAGGCGCGAGGCCCTCCTCGCGCGCGCATCCCCTGGCATCGCTCGGCCACCTTGCGCGCGTCTCCCTGGCGTCGCTTGGCCGTACCTCGGCGCCCATGGCCCCCAGAGTGGCCTCGCCTTCTAGGCCCGAGTGGTGGCCTCGCCCATGGCCCCGAAGTGGCCTCGCCATCTAGGCCCCGTGGTGGCCTCGCCCATGCCCACGGAGTGGCCTCGCCATCTAGGCCCCGTGGTGGCCTCGCCCATGCCCACGGAGTGGCCTCACCATCTAGGCTCCGTAGTGGCCTCGCCCATGGCCTCATGGGGGTCACATCCGCAGCACACTCGGCCTCGTAAATAGCCAAGAGAGTCGCGCCATCAATAAGCCTTCCAAGGGGGCCTCGCGAAGGAATGAGAGCTACGCACCTAGTGGCCACGTGAGTAGAGCCATGCACCAAGGGTCCCATTCCTTACACCTTGAGACCCCTATGCTTAGAGGCTCCAGTACGAGTCGAATGGGACATACTTGTACGACCTAGTACTGAGTACGGACACCAGTACCAGTGGTACTGCTGGGATAAGAGTTATGGCCCGTACGTCTACGGCCAAAGGTCAGAGTCGACACCACTATCACCTGTGCCACTATGCCTGCCACCACTCATCAGGCATGGGTACAGACAAGTAGTGGAGACATCCTCCTGACACCTGCTCCTGTACTGGATGTACGACCACAGCCTCTGAAGCCACTCCCCTGACATAGTACTTATGTAACACTTGGTCTCCTGGACCACCATGTACCTAAGGCCATTAAAGCCTACTATAAAATGAACTCCAACACCACCTGAGAAGGGGTTGGAAATTTTACTGTAGCAAAGGCTTGAGTGTGAATGAAAGATTGAATTCTCCATTATTGTTCTATCATTGTTCTTGAGTGATTGTTTAAGTTTCTGCAGCTTTTCCATTAGTGATCTTGACTTGATAATTTTTCCAACTCAACTTAGTTGACGAGTTCTCACCGTCAACAGTTTGGCGCCGTCTGTGGGAACGTTAGTTTCAAGCTACTGTTCCACCATTTTTTCCGGAAAGAAGAAGATGCCAAGACTTTCAAAGCGACTGAGGGAGCCACGGGAGGTATAGGTTCACCTGAACGGAGTCCAGCTGAAGGCCTACATGAAGGACGCTCCTCCACCCAGAGACGTGGAGCCCCCGAAAGACCCTGAGGTTCACAGAGGTGATAGAGTGGCCTCGTCATCGGCCGCTCCACCTGGAGAAAGTCCTCCAAGAGCACCACCGGGAAATGCTAATGAGTTCCCTCCTCCAAAACCACTGCAGGCATTGAACTCCGGCCGGCAGGACCCGGGCCCCTTAACCCGTAGGCATGATAAGCATCCCCGGGTCCATTCCATGAGCTCAAGTTCGAAGTCTCGGTTCTATGAAGAGGAAATACGTGAGCTCCACCGTAAGAACCAAAGGTTAAAAACCACCTTGGAGAACATGCAAGAGGTCCTGAACGGCCTGTTGTAGGGTAAGTCGAGCGTGACCTTGCCTAAGAGGAAGGAGAAGGGCAAGGATGGGGTGGAGACCACTGTACCGTTAGATGATGGAAGAACCCGACACTCAACCAGTAACACCCCCCGAGCGAAGCAACGTGAGCACCCTGAACCGCCTAAGAAGGCCCAGAAACCCGCGCCGAGGACCAACGCTGCCCCTCGCAATGAGGACGAGGTCACCTCTAAAAGAGCACCCTCAGAATTACGGGAGGAGCTCAATAAAAGGAGGGCGGGCAAAGGGACCACGCCTCCTATGGCGCCTCGAAAGGGCAAGGGAAAGGCAGATCTTAGCCCGTCCGCTTTGAGGGACACTCTAAGCAAGAGGAGGCAGGACCTAGACACAGAGATGAGGAGCCTGCAGAGCAAGATCGTCACCGCATCAGGCGGCCAAGCCTTTGAGGAGGACTTCGACCACGAGTCGCCCTTTGTGAGGGAGATACAAGCCATCCGGCTCCCTGTCAACTTCAAGGAACCCAATATGACCCCCTACGAAGGGAACACGGATCCAAAGTACCACCTGGATGCGTTTAACGATCTGATGAAATTGAGAGGGATTGGAAGCGGTGCCAGATGCCACTGTTTCGCTGTCACTTTGAAGGGACCCGCCTACAAATGGTTCAAAAGGTTAAGGCCAGGGTCAATCAGATCCTGGCAGCAGTTCTATGATGAATTCCTCCAACAGCACCATGCCGTGCAGGACTACACAATGTCGGGCACCAGCCTGGCCAACGTGAAGCAAGGGGAGAATGAGAACCTGAAGAGCTACATTCACCGGTTCAATATGGAGGCCGCAAAAGTGGGGAGCCTAACTCGCCGAGAGTTAAAAATGGCCATTACAGCCGGAGTCCTCCCAGGAAGCAAGTTGTGGGACAACATGTTGAAGAGGGAAGTCACCGATCTAGATGACTTCTATGAGAGAGCGCAGAAGTACATCCGTGTGGAGGATGGCCACGCCAACTTAAAGGCAGGAAAAGAGGAGCCCCACGCGAAGCCCCCAGCTAACGACGAGTCGAATGTAACGAAGAAGAAAAGGGCGTAAGATGGGCCAAGAGATGACCAGCAGAGGAAAAACAAACGAGGGAACGATCATAGGCAAGCGGCTTATACTTACTATACAAACCTCACGGATACCAGGGAGCATATTTACCTCTCCAACGAAGATCGAGTTCCCATCAAAAAGCCCCCACCAATGAGAAAGGATCGGTCCAAAAGGGACCCCAGTAGATACTGCCAGTACCACAAGGACATCGGTCACACCACGGCAGAGTGTATCCATTTGAAGGAAGAAATTGAGGAGTTCATCCGCCGGGGACACCTGGGCCGCTATGTCAGGAGAGAAAGGCAAAGGCCAGAGGACGTACCTACGGCACCCCAGGCACAAGAGCGAGCCCCAGAAATACAGGGGGAGGTCCGAACCATTTTCAGAGGTCCAGGATTTGGGGGGCACTCTCGGAAGGGGCGAGATAGATATGCAAGAGAGGCTCGGCGAAGTCCGCCCCCCTGCGTCATGAGTTTAGAACAGCGACCCCCGAAAAGTTTCAAGGGGGAAAACGACTCGATAACATTCACCGAGGAAGATGCGCGAGGGGTACACTTTCCCCACATTGATCCGCTGGTGTTGACAGTTAAATTGGAAAATATGCGTGTGCATCGAGTCCTAGTGGACAACGGGAGCTCGGTGGACATCTTATATCGCCCTGCCTTGGAAAAGATGGGGCTGGGCATACGTCATCTGAAGCCCTGCCAATCATCCCTATACGGATTCACGGGGGACTCAGTGTAACCCCTGGGAATGATCGAATTGACACTTACCATGGGGGAGCAACCCCGGCAGACTACAGTCATGTCTAACTTTGTTGTAGTAGATTGTGCATCAGCTTTCAATGCGGTATTGGGGAGACCATCCCTAAGCGAATTGAAAGCCATAACTTCAATATATCACTTGGTTGTCAAGTTCCCGACTCCAGGAGGGGTCGCTTGCATGAAGGGAGAACAGAGAGAGGCAAGGGAGTGCTACAATACCTCACTCCGTGCGCATGTGAAACCGCGGGAGCCAATAGCCATGGTAGTACATGAGGAGCTACGTAGGCCCGCGGGGGGTCCGCAGGAGCTGGACCCTCGGGTCGTGGATGAGTCAAGAGCAGAACCAGTGGAGGAAGTAGAGGAAGTTACGGTGATGGAAGAACCGTTAAGGAAATTGAAGATAGGGAGAAGCCTGCAAGGTGACGTGAAGGAAGAGTTGATGAAATTTTTGAAAGATAATCTAGACGTGTTTGCATGGAGTCATGAGGATATGGTGGGTATAGACCCCAGTGTGATGTGCCACCATCTGAATATCTCCCCAGAGGCCAGGCCCGTCAGGCAAAAGAGGCGGGCGCTAGACCCAAAAAGATACGCAGCATTAAAAGAGGAGGTTGACAAGCTAAAGGCCAACAGGTTCATCCGTGAGTCTTTCTACCCTGTGTGGGTGTCGAACCCAGTACTCGTGCCGAAGCCAAATGGGAAATGGAGAACTTGCATCGATTTCACGAACCTAAATAAAGCTTGTCCTAAGGACAGCTTCCCACTTCCAAGGATAGATCAGCTAGTAGATGCGACGGCAGGACATGAGTTACTGAGTTTCATGGACGCCTACTCAGGATACAACCAGATCCCAATGAACCCAGCAGATGAAGAGCACACGTCATTCATTACAGACAAAGGGCTCTACTGTTACAAGGTGATGCCCTTCGGGCTGAAGAATGTGGGAGCCACTTATCAGAGGTTGGTGAATAAAATGTTCGCTAACCAGATAGGGAGGAATATGGAGGTGTATGTGGATGATATGTTAGTGAAGACCAAAGAAGCAACAGAGCTCAACAAGGACCTTGGAGAGATGTTCGACACACTTAGGAAATACCGGATGAAGTTGAATCCCGTCAAGTGCACCTTCGGTGTATCCTCAGGAAAATTCTTGGGCTTCATGGTCAATTCCAGAGGCATCGAGGCCAACCCTGATAAGATAAAGGCACTAATAGAGATGAGCCCGCCAAAGAACAAGAAGGAAGTGCAATGCCTAACGGGAAGGGTGGCGGCCCTTAATAGATTTATCTCAAGGTCCACCGATAAGTGCCTCCCCTTCTTCGACATCCTCAAAGGGAGCAAAAAGTTCGTTTGGGATGAAAAATGCGAGGAAGCATTTATCAAGCTAGAGGAGCACTTAGGGAAGCCACCCTTGTTGGCAAAGCCTGAGAAAGGTGAGAAGCTATACCTGTACTTGGCAGTGTCTGAGCAGGCCATCAGCGCAACCTTGGTTAAAGGAGAGAAGAAGCAGCAACAACCTGTGTATTATATCAGCAAGCGTTTGGTGGACGCAGAGAACTGATATCCGGAGATCGAAAAATTGGCCTATGCGTTAGTTGTGGCCTCGAGGAAGTTGAGACCTTACTTCCATGCACACACGATCGAAGTCCTGACGGATAGCCCTTTGAGGCAGGTCTTACATAAACCTGAGACCTCAGGGAGGCTGATGAAATGGTCGATCGAGCTGAGTCAATTTGACATTGTATACACCCCAAGAGCTTCCATCAATGGACAGGTGCTGGCGGACTTTATAGTAGAGCTCACCCATCAGCCGAATGAAGGAAGGAATGAAGAAGGGGAGCAGCCTGTTATGGAGGAAGAGCGAGGGGGTTTAGAGGAATGGAGCTTGCACGTTTACGGGGCGTCTAATGAAGGGGGATTCGGAGCAGGCATCATGTTGACCGGACACGAGGGACACAGGATGTATTGCGCGATCCGGTTCAGGTTTGAGGCCTCCAATAACAAGGCAGAGTACGAGGCGCTTCTGGCTGGCCTGCGTTTAGCTCAGGAGCTGAGAGTGACGTGCCTACGTATCTTCAGTGACTCCCAATTGGTGGTGTACCAAGTAAAGGGGGAATACCAGGCGAGGGGACCCAAGATGGCAGCCTACTTGGAGAGGGTGAAGGGCTATCTGGGACGGTTGGTGGCATATAATATAGAGCAAATCCCCAGAGAAAAGAATACCCATGTTGACGCACTCGCGAAGCTGGCGTCTACCAAGGATGGTGATATCTTGGAGTCAATACCCGTGGAGTACTTGCCCAAACCCAGCATCGGAGATGCGGACGTGCATATGATTAGTGTCCCAAGGGAGTCGTGGACTGAGCCAATCAAGAGGTACCTGGAAGAAGGAACCTTGCCTGCAGACAAAAACAAGTCCCGGAGGTTGGTGTACAGGGTCGCTAGATACACCCTGGTAGATGGGATCCTTTACAAAAGAGGATTCTCAATGCCACTCCTGCGATGTGTAGAAGAGGAGGAGGCGTTGAAAGTGTTACATGAGATACACGAGGGAGAGTGTGGAAACCACGAGAGCGGACCCTCCACAGCTAGGAAGGCCATGAGACAAGGATACTACTGGCCCTCCATGGAGAGAGATGCGCATGACTTTGCCACGAAATGCGACAAATGCCAGAGGCACGCCAACTACCCTCGGAAACCCCCAAGTGAACTGACCAGCATGACCAGCCCCTGGCCCTTCGCTATCTGGGGGATAGACTTGATCGGCACTCTTCCTACAGGCAGGGGTGGAATGAAATACGCGATGGTGGCAGTGGACTATTTCACTAAGTGGGTAGAAGCAGAACCCCTTGTGAAGATAACCGCCAAACACATCACCTCTTTTGTCAACAAATTCATTGTTTGTAGATATGGAGTACCCTACAAAATTATTTCTGACAATGGTACCCAGTTCGAGGGAGGAGCTTTCGATGAATATTGTAGGGAAAGGGGCATAAGGAGGAGTTTCTCTGCGGTTGTGCACCCCCAGGCAAATGGACAGGTGGAGGCCATAAACAGGGTCCTTAAGAAGAACTTGAAGACAAAGCTAGAAAAGATGAAGGGAGCCTGGGTAGATGAGCTACCAAATGTGATGTGGGTTTACAGAACCACCCCACGCACGACTACTGGGGAGTCCCCATTCTCCTTGGCCTATGGGTGCGAGGCGGTACTCTCGGTTGAGATGCGGGTTGAGTCCCATAGATTAAAGGCATATGGAGACGAGGCCAACCGCATAGCTCTGGCTGAAAGCTTGGACATGCTTGAAGAGAAGAGAGAAAAAGCACAAATGAGGGTGGCAGTATACCAACAGCGCGCTGCAAGGTACTACAATTCGAGGGTGCGAGAGAGGACTTTCAGAGTAGGCGACTTGGTGCTGAGGAAGGTACTCCCTAACACACGAGACCCAGGAGCAGGAGTGTTGGGGGCGAACTGGGAGGGGCCCTACCAGGTTGCTCAGTGCATACCCCCAACACTTATAAGCTGGTGCACATGGACGACACCATCATACCCCGAGCATGGAACGCGAAGCATCTAAGGAAGTACTACCAGTAAGGCGCCCATGTCCGATGGTAAAAGGACGAGTGTTGCACGCTAACCTAATATGATAGGGAGGAATCAAAGAGGTTACTTAGATAACCTCCTGAGTAGGTGTGAGTCTTTTTATTTTATTTTCTATGAAAATCTCCTATGTACCGTTACGACTGTTTGTATGAGACTGTTTATTATGATTGTGATGAATGAAACTGCATGTTATGGGTGAAACTGTTTGCAACCTCATGTATTATTTTCCTTCGCTACGTGGGCATCAACCAAAGTGCCTGCCGAAATAAATTTCACCAGACACTTCGGGGGCAGGATAGGAGGCGTCAGCATGCGGCTAGCAAGGGGAACCTAAAAAGGGCCCTCTAACGAAGGATCCTAAAAAGGACCTCTTGCCCTCCTAAAAAGGTGGGCCCTAGAAGGGACCCCCTACCAAGAGGATCCTAAAAAGGGCCCTCCATCAGGAGGAAGTGACCCAAAAACAAAAGGACCCCCTATACTAGGGCCTTAAACGAAGTCCTTACGAGGCATCCCTTGGGATCACAAGGATTAGCTACCCTTGTGAACACCAAGGGAGGCCATAGGGACTTACAAAAAATGTACGGTAACGACAATAATAAGTCTAGAGCAGCCACCAAGCCGCCTAGCCAAAAAGGGTCTCAAAAGAAACCCTTGCAAAAATAGTACTATGAATAACGACGAGAAGGATGCTTCTTGCAAAGAAATAATAAGCGCGCGCAAGAATATACAAAAGGATAGCTAGGACCCAAGGGGTCAAAATATCCTTATAAGAGCAACCAAGAGGCACCAAAAGAGGTTCCAGTGAACCCTTTCACATGGGCTCCAAAGGACCTCTAGCCTAGTAAATAAAAGAGGGGAACCAACCAAACCCCATCATACAGGCTTAAAAGGGCCTCAAATGCAGTAGAACAAGAAATAAACAGCAACACATGTATTTATACATTAAAAAAAAAAAGAGTTCTTGAGATAGTACAAGAGTTACCAAAAGAAAAGTAGCAGTGATAATGGTATTACAAAGCTAAAAGAAAGAAAAGAAAAAAAAAAAAGCAAGACTACTTCAAGGCCTCCTAATGTGGGCACTCCACAGGGCCGCTCGAGCAACGACATGTTCACCAAAAGAGGAGAAGTCGAAATTAGGATCCTGCCTCCACACATTGTAAAGAGCACGATCTATGGACCTGCGCTCGGTGGTGACCCTCTCCGCCTCCAAGGAAGCCCTCGTCGCCTCCAAGGAAGCCCTCTCCGCCTCCAGGGAAGCGTTCCTCTCCTGCGCCGACTGTAGTTCGGCCCTAAGGGCCTCGACTTCGGTCTCCAATTGGGTAACCCTCTGCTGCGACGCGTCCGCAGTGGCCTTGGCCTCCTAGAGTTCGCGCTCCAAGCGTTTAACCTTGCCCTTTAGCTCCTTGGTCTTGGCCTTTACTTTCTCCCTCTTTGAGAACAAGTTGGAAAATTTAGTCCGGGCCTTTGACAACTTGGCCTTAGTTTTGTTAAGCTCATTTTCGAGCTCCTGGACCCGGGCTGTGAGGCAGTCCCTCTCAGCAGTAGATGCGGAGAGGGTGCCGGACGTGTCAGCATACCGAAGAGACATGGTGTAGACCTGTACAAGAAAGTTAATGGCATCAACAATAAGTAACAAAAAGAAAAACACATGTACATCTATACATAATAATGATCGACGCAAGGCGCAAGAACTCACCCAGGCCGCGGCGCGCCTTAGGGTGTCCCCAAGGTCTGACTGAGTCACGTTCCCTAGACCCCTCCAGTCGGATACAGGGAGGCCCGAGGCAATTTGAATGTAACGCTGCCCGTAAGATGATGCCATCCTAGTCACCCAAGGCTCCGCCTCCGTACTTGGAGCACCTGGTTGGAGGAGGACAGATGACCCGCTCGCCAAAGCAGGAGGGGGCGCAGTGAAGGGGAAAAACTAAGACCCTGGTAGATTAGAGGGGGGCTCCGCAAGGTCGAGGAAATCAGCCCCCGGTGGTCCAATGTCGTGAGGAACCTGAGGGAAGGCATCACAGCCACCAAGGTCAGGGGAAGCATAACCTCCCGATGCGACATACTGGTCCTGAGGTTGAAAGGCCATGTCCTGGTCGTGGGAGCCATAAGGGGGGCATCCCCTGGGGGACAGGGGGCGCTGGTGAGATCCCCCACATTCAAGGGGGGCTTCCTCCAACTCTTCCTCGGCCTCACCACCATCGAGGAACGGCTCGGCCGGCGTAGCCATAGTCTTCTTAGACGCAATAATTGACCACAGGAGCTTGGGGTCTGAGACCGGGGACAGCTGGTGGCGGTTGAGATTTGCCATGGTAAATATGGATGCCGCCTTCTTCAAGGCGAAGTCTGCATTGATGAGGTCATTTACGGCCTCCACCTCCGTCCCAATGACCGCAGGAGCAGCAAATTTCTCTGCATGATTCACGCCAATGTCAGTGCAAGCAGGAATGCAAAACAGTAAGTTCTAACAAAAAAAAAGGGAGAACCAGGGTACTTACTGGGGCCATCGCGAAAGTGTTCGCGGACAGAAAGAGGGCCCTCTATGAAGAAAAAGTCTTGCTTCCAAGACCCCATGTTGGATATTGAGCCCTCTATTGGCTTTCTACAGGTAGTAGAAGCCCTTGGACTTGGGGGATCCCATGAGGTTGTACAGGAAGTGCACCTCTTGCGCCATAGGAACGCGATTAGCCCGTTCCTTGAACCAAACAAAAAGGCAGATCAGGGTCAACCAACTATTGGGTGACAGCTGAAGGGGGGCCAGGTCAAAGTAATTAAGTACCGCCACGAAAAATGGGTGCAAAGGAATGGTGCCGCCCGCCTTCAAGATGTGTTCGCTCAAAGCCACCAGACCCTCCCTGGGGCGGTCGGCCCGGCAAGCCTCCTGAGGAGCATATAGGGCGTATTCTGGAGGAACACGGTAGTGCTTCACGATTTCCTTCAATTTGTTCGCAGACACATGTGACACAAGACTGGACGCCAGTAAGGAGGCGTCGTCCTCTTCCTGGACAGATACCTGTCGGCGTGCTTTCAGCATATCTGCAAAATCAAAAGAAAGATGTGAGGAAGAGGCAGAACACTTAACCCTCCATTTTTTCTTCCTAGCAAGATTTTTCCATCGAGGGAGCGATGGCGGAAGCACTAAGCTAGGAAAAACTGAGACTAGGGGCAAGGGAAAGGAGCTAGCAGCCCCATGACCGTCATCAGGCGAGGAGGGAGTGGGAGGTTCTGGCGGAAGGTGTCCCTCCATAAACTCTAACTCCCACCGCAATTCAAAAAGGGTCGTCCTAAGGCGCTATATGGTCACTAAGGTTTGGGGGTGAAGGTCCTCCATCTCCTCTCGACACCGAGTCAATTTCGCTCTCCACTACCCAAATTTTGCGCCTAAGTTCAGCAATGTACTCAAGGTGGCGGATGCGGGCTTGCCTTAAGGAGTCATAGTCTTGGTAAGGATTTCCCTCATGGGACTCTGAGTCTGAGGACAGGTCAATAAATTCAGCCCCCGGAGGTATGTCGGACGGGCCGTCACTGGCCATGAGACCTCGTCCCGAAAGTGAAAAGGGGGTTCGTGTATAAATGAGGGGATGGCTACAAAACAAAAAGGAATAGGCTCAATATCTCTAGATGTAAGCGTCCTAAATGGCCCACTACAGGGTATAAAAAAAAAATAAGGGCATGTATGTGGTCAAACTCACTACAAGCTCAGGCTAAGGTACCCCATCCCGAGTAATGCTAGTTTGGACCCGATAAAAAATAAAAGGGAGAAGGAAAGAAAATATACCTCAAGCGGTTAAGAGAGCGAAGTTGGGGTCAAAAGGAGGTCGAGGAGCGAAAAGCACCAAAGAGTCGAAAATGCGCGTCTGCAAGAATGGACCAGAAAGATGTGTTAGTCTTCAAATAGTCATGCCAAGAAATTAGCTCAAAAAAATAATAATAAATAAATGATGATGAAAATGAAGTGAAAAAGTAAAATAAAAAAACTATGGCAAAAATGAGGTTGTGAGGGATTGAACCCTCACCTCTTGAAAAAGGAAGGGCTCTCCAAACCAATAAGCCAAAGAAGTAAGGTGAAAATATTAGGCCATGCATGAGGGCCTATTTATAGGAATCAAGGTGAATAGTCTACAAGAGCACCTAAAGGTCCTCTCCTAGACTGGGGGGCAAGTGTGGACGCTCAATATTCCGCGCCCATAAAAGATCCCGTGAAGGCCCATTGTCCTTTGACAGCAACTTCGGATCAACTCGCGATGCGTGAGGTCCCAGCCACGTCACCATGGCCTCGCTCGGCCATGCCCCAGGTGCAAAGCCCACCTCGCGCGCGCACACCCCAGGCGTCGCTCGGCCGTGCCCCAGGCGCGAGGCCCTCCTCGCACGCGCATCCCCTGGCGTCGCTCGGCCACCTCGCGCGCGTCTCCCTGGCGTCGCTTGGCCGTACCTCGGCGCCCATGTCCCCCAGAGTGGCCTCGCCTTCTAGGCCTGAGCGGTGGCCTTGCCCATGGCCCCGAAGTGGCCTCGCCATCTAGGCCCCATGGCGGCCTCGCCCATGCCCACGGAGTGGCCTCGCCATCTAGGCCCTGTGGTGGCCTCGCCATCTAGGCCCCATGGTGGCCTCACCCCTGGCCCCGAACTGGCCTCACCATCTAGGCCCCGTGGTGGCCTCGCCCATGGCCTCGAAGTGGCCTCGCCATCTAGGCCCCGTGGTGGCCTCGCCCATGCCCACGGAGTGGCCTCGCCATCTAGGCCCCGTGGTGGCCTCGCCCATGGTCCCGAAGTGGCCTCGCCATCTAGGCCCCGTGGTGGCCTCGCCCATGCCCACAGAGTGGCCTCGCCATCCAGGCCCCGTGGTGGTCTCGCCCATGCCCACGGAGTGGCCTCGCCATCTAGGCTCCGTGGTGGCCTCGCCCATGCCCACGGAGTGGCCTCGCCATCTAGGCCCTGTGGTGGCCTCGCCCATGCCCACGGAGTGGCCTCGCCATCTAGGCCCCATGGTGGCCTCGCCCATGCCCACGGAGTGGCCTCGCCATCTAGGCCCCCGTGGTGGCCTCGCCCATGCCCACGGAGTGGCCTCGCCATCTAGGCCCAATGGTGGCCTTGCCCATGCCCACGGAGTGGCCTCGCCATCTAGGCCCCGTGGTGGCCTTGCCCATGGCCTCATGGGGGTCACATCCGCAGCACACTTGGCCTCGTGAAAAACCAAGAGAGCCGCGCCATCAATAAGCCGTCTGAGGGGGCCGCGCGAAGGAATGAGAGCTACGTCACCTAGTGGCCACTTGAGTAGAGCCATGCACCAAGGGTCCCATTCCTTACACCTTGAGACACCTATGCTTAGAGGCTCCAGTACGAGTCGAATGGGACATACTTGTACGACCTAGTACTGAGTACGAACACCAGTACCAGTGGGATTGCTGGGATAAGAGTTATGGCCCGTACGTCTACGGCCAAAGGTCAGAGTCGACATCACTATCACCTGTGCCACTATGCCTGCCACCACTCATCAGAACATGGGTACAGACAAGTAGTGGAGACATCCTCTTGACACCTGCTCCTGTACTGGATGTACGACCACAGCCTCTGAAGCCACTCCCCTAACATAGTACTTATGTACCACTCGGTCTCCTGGACCACCATGTACCTAAGGCCATTAGAGCCTACTATAAAATGAACTCCAACACCACCTGAGAAGGGGTTGGAAATTTTACTGTAGCAAAGGCTTGAGTGTGAATGAAAGATTGAATTCTCCATTATTGTTCTATCATTGTTCTTGAGTGATTGTTTAAGTTTCTGTAGCTTTTCCATTAGTGATCTTGACTTGATAATTTTTCCAACTCAACTTAGTTGACGAGTTCTCACCGGTGACCACTCAAAGCCATGGTGACCACTCAAAGAAATGCACCAGACGATGCAGCTCCTCCAGTTGGAGTTGAGGGAGGAGAAAAAAGTCATCCACCACCGAAGAACCTCCCTCAGATAGTGGAAGACTACGATGAAAATGCCAAATACGATGACATAGAAGAGGAGTATTATGAGGAGGAATATCCTCACCCCATTGACGCATAGGAGACACCAAAAATGGTGGTGCTTCGCAACCAGGTGGCCACTGAGTAGGAGATGGTTAATGCCATGAGGGCTACTATGGCGGCCTAAGGGCAGTGAGTGGACCCCTATGGAAAAGTACCAACTAGGCAGCCAGCTGGTGTGCCACCTATTCATGTAGCTAGAGTGTCACCTTTCGACTCAGCTAGTGTGCCTCCCGAGCACCCAGCTAATGTGGCGTGAGATCCACAACCTTGCATGCCCCCGTGCACCCAGTTGGAGTTGGAGCCCCACCTGTGCCACAAGATTGTGGCAAGGTTAAGTTCAAAGACAACCCTTCTCCCAAGAAAAAAAAGTCTCTTCGGAACACCAAAGACAATCAGGCCTCGAGACCAGCTAGTAAAGGTAAATGCCTAAGTGACTGAGGACATCGTCAGGCCGTCAGTACCCGTGGAGCCCAGGGCCTTTCGCCCAGGCGCGCCAATACGGATTGCGCGAGGCCTAGAGGTGGTTTCCCCCCATCACCTCGCCATCACCATAGGAACAATGGCCAAGGAGCCAACAGGCGAAACATCTCTGTTAACCAGGAACTTGACATCAGCAATTTGGTTAACAATCAGTCCAACAGGGAAACGGAAGTAGCATAACTTGAGGGCAGTGGTGCATTCCGAGGCCAAAATGACTTACGAGATGGCCTGAGTGCTCATAGGTGAAATAAGGTGTTCGGGCACGAACCCAAGAAGAAGGACCATTCAGACCTCTGAGATAGTCTCAATGCTTGAAAGAGAGATAACCCGACACAAAGTTCCCACAAAGATCGCGACCCCTTCAACACGGAGTTAGAGAGCTTAAAGAGGGTAATGCTCAAATGGCCTGACGGCAGGGCCCGGGGAACCATCTGCTCCTCACATTGTAGAAGCCCCATTATCGCGAGGCTTTAAGATGCATGCCATCACATCCTATGATGGTAGTGCGGAACCCACACACCACCTCTCCAGGTGTCATGTGTTCTCGATCGCCTTGTCCAGACCACCATACGAATGGTCCAATGCTTTGGCCAACAAAAAGTGGAAACCCTTCAAGACTCTCAAAGCTTACATCAAACAATTCAAGGAGGAAGCTGCGAAGACCAAAAGGGTCAACGACGGCCAGGGGCTGATGGCTTTACAGGCCGCGCGGGGTCCACGTTATGGGACAAACTCTAGCGGAAAGGATGTCGAAGGCTTGATGACTTCATTCATTGAGCACAACAGTATATTAGTTGGGAAGATGCCTAGATTAGAGCATTTGGTGTCCTCGTCACCTTTCCCGCTCTGACAGCGCCAAGCCCTGTGGCTTCAGGGACCCAGTACCCACCCTATGCTCCTGTCCAACTAAGTATGGGGGAAGCCTAGTGTAGCGTCCCAAATTTGCTAATAAGGCTTACGACCTTGATTAGCATGCCTAGAGGGCAATAATTGATTTAATTATGTTATTATGTGATATTAATTATTATGTGATTAGAAATGCATGTTTAGGTGAATTAAATATGCATGTGGGCCCCATTTGGCTATCAAGGGCATATTTGTAATTTGAACCCATTGAGGGTATGATTTTGAGCTTTGTACAGTGTTTCCAGCATGAGGAGATCCTTTCCCGAAGTATTAGCGGAAAGTCACGAGTGTGGTAATTGATACTTTGTTGAGGTTGGTAACCATTAGTAACCTTAGTGTTAGTGGTGTTAGTGAAATAAAAAGGGAAAAGTGGTATTTCTGTTAGAATGGTGAAATTACCTAGCTACCCTTGAGCTTTAGTGTATGGCTTAGTTTGAGGAGGGGTAGAATGGTCTTTTGGTGTTAAAATTAGAAACCCATAGCTGAAGAAAAAAACTATCGCGTGTTAGGCTCCTCTAGAATTTCCTTGGGTCATTTGGTTCAACTTTGAATAAGAGAGAAGAAGAGCACACATCATGAGAGCTAGGTTTTGAAGGAATTTATGAGGGAAATCAATTTGAGAAAGGGATTTGCAGCCATCCACACCTAGGAATTTCGAATTTAAGAAGAAGGTAAGAATTTCATTTTCTGGTTTTAGGTTTTCACTTGTTCTTGTGAGTTTTGAGTTTAATATTGGAAAACTGGATTTTTGGGATGAAGTTTGAGGAACACTAGCTTGGGAATTTGAGGATTGAAGCTTGGAGTGGCATTGGAAGCAGCCTAGGGTCGAATTCCTCTCTAAAGGTAAGGATTCCTATAATCTTTTGAGAAGTTTTTGATTTAGTTTAAGCTTTGGGCAATTTTAGGTCATTGAGTGATTTGGTGTTTGGATGTGAGGTTGGGTTTGATTTTGATGCATATGTGTTGTTTATGTTGATTATTTGGGGTTTTGGGTCCAAATTGGGGCTTGGGTACAATTGAGGAATGATTTGGGTAAGCTTGGGTTAAGAGAAATGGTGGAAAAACCAGAGTTCGTTTCTAGGTCCTGTAGGGAGCGCTACAACGTTGCTCTTAGCACGCTATAGCGCTAGGAGTCCTTCTGGTTCTATAAGTAGCGCTACAGCGCTATGTAGAATTTAGAAAGGCAATTTTTTTTTCAAGTTTTTGAGAATTTGGTTCAAGGGCTCGGGGATCGATTCCACCACCCCGTTTGATGGAATTAGAGTACCCAAGAGCATGGGATTGGTTTATGGAGTCAAATGATAATGAGGATGATATTTATGGTTTGTGACTAGGTGACCGCTTGGGCTTTAGAACAGGATCATACTCAGGGGGGGGGGGGGGGGGGGGGGTCGTCTCTTGAAATCTAGTGCCTGTGAAAAATGTAAGAAAATTGTTGTACCCGTAGAGCAGGGCATGACCCTATTGTTTGTATTGTAGGTCATGGCCCTATGTGATTGAGTTGTTGGGGGTAGCCTTATTGTTTATATTTAGTATATGTTTAAATATATGTTGATTTTTTGCTGTGTAACGCATATTTGTGAATGAACGGCAAAGGCCGAGAACGACAGAAAGCCGAGTACGGCAAGGGGCTGAAAACGACGTTGAGCATGTGGAGTGCGAGTCGTTAGGGTGAGACCCTCCTACGATGCTGGAGTCATCCTCTTAGTGAAGACCGCGAACCCAGGGTCTAGTAAAACGCCTAGGACGGCATGGTCGCTATGTGTTTAGCCTGTTGCCTGTTTTGTTATATGTTGTTGGTGTATATGCATATGTTATTTGTTTTGTGTTGAGTTTTCTTGCTGGGCTTTGACTCAGGGGTGCTCTATGGTGCAGGTAAGGGCAAAGGAAAGGTCGACCAACCATGAGTATGGAGAGCGTGGAGAGACGGGTACATGTTTGGCCTACCTGGCTGCCACGGCCAGGATGATTTTGGGGAAAGTTCTGTAATGTTTATTTTGTCATCTAGGTTGTCTTTGCTTGTATATTTTGAGATGTAAAGTATTTCTTTAAAAAAATAGTATTTTGGGATCCCAAATGTGTAACACTTTACAATTTCAATGAATGGCCATATTTTATACCTAACATTTTTAAACAACTTTTATTTAAGTTTAGTTACACTTCTATCCTAAGACCTCGATTAGCAAGCTAATAACACATTTTTTTAACTTGCTAAGTAAAGACTCTGAGGGAGTAGGGCGTTACACCTAGTCTAGTCCAATTGTCCCACCAGCTGGCTTTAGTGCTGTGCCACCGGCTGGTTTCAATGCCGCTCTGACGGGATATGGAGCAGTGCCCACTGGGTACAGTGCCTATCAGCCTATATTCAGTGCGGGAATTGTTGCTCCATCCCTGTCCGCCACACCCAGCCGGAACTCCAACGATAGTAAGAACAGGGGCAAAGGTAAGGGAAGAAAGCCCAAGGGCAATGAGACGGTACAGACAGGACAGAGAACTGCCCCTGATGAGAAGTACGTTTTGTAGTACTCTGAGTACACTGACTTCGTGGACTTTCGAGAGAATATCTTTGTGGAAACGGAGCAACACGTCCATTACCGGAAGCCATAGCCCATTCAGAGAGACAGGGAAAGGCGAGATCCCAATAATTTTTGCCTTTTTCATAACGATATGGGGAACCACACCAATTAGTGTCGCCAACGCATGGATGAGATCGAAAATCTCATACAACTAGGATATCTTCGCTAGTATGCTCGGGATGGAGCACGCCAAGCTCAGGCCCTGGCCACGGTAACACCCGCACAGCCAGCACCCCCTAGGCCCTGGGTACGACGCTCGCAGCTCCGTAACAGGATATAGTCCATGGACCTCCCCAAGTGAATGGGCGTGTGGGGACCTTCTCCGGAGGACCCCATTTGGGGGGGACCTCCCGAGGCTCACATAATAGGTATGTGCGGGCCTGAAACCATGAGGACGGGGTGTTGGCATTAGCTCAATTGCCAGCCCAGATGCCAAGGATGACCAACCCAGTGATCTCATTCTCCGAGGACGACGCTCGGAGAGTGCACTTTCCACACCACAATCCTTTGGTGATCGAGAGCCAGGTTTCTAATAAGACGGTGGCTCGGATCCTAGTGGACAATGGCAGTTCAGTGAACATCCTATTCAAATCAGCCTACGAGAAGATCGCATTAACCACAAATGACTTGTCCCTGTGCACCTCAACTCTATATGGGCTCTCGAGGGAAGGTCTCATACCGATGGGCCAGAACAAGCTGCTTATGATGCTTGGAAAGGTGCCACGCCAAGCCTTTAAGTACTGAACCGTCGTGGTGGTGGATTGCTCCTCATTGTATAATGCCATCTTGGGGCATCCGATCTTAGTGGAGTTCAGAGTGGTCACCTCCATTCGACATCTATACATGAAGTTCCCAACAGAGTCAGAGATTTGCACAGTCAGAGGAGACCAAAAAGAGGCATGGTAATGCTACAATGTGTCCCTCAGGCAATCAGTAATTGTGGTCGAGGTGTTGGTTCCCGAGTAGCTTATTTTCAAGGAGATGGAGGTGCATGTTGTTCGGGTTGATGAAACAAATGAGTTGGACCAACGGTTTCAAGAAGAGAGGGCTATCAAACCCATAAAGGATGTCCAGAAAGTGGCCCTCAATGCCTCTATCCCTGAAAGGAAGACCAAGGTCAGGTAGAATCTGAAGGCAGATGTCTGAGAAGCACTAGTGGGCTTTCTCCGAGGAAATCAAGATATTTTTGCCTAGTCTCACTCCGGCATCACTGGCATTGACCCAAATATCATATTTCATGCCTTCAATGTCGATCTGAACATCACTCTGACTCAACAAAAGTGGAGAACGTTTGACCAGACTAGGGCAGAAGCCTTAAAGGCAGAGGTAGACAAGCTACTCGCTTATGGATTCATCTGGGACACCCAATACCCAAAATGGATATCCAATTTGGTTCTTGTTCCCAAGTCAAATGGCTCCTGAAGGATCTGCATAGACTTCTCTGACCTCAACAATGCTTGCCCTAAAGACTGTTTGCCACTGCCAAAAATTGATTCGATGGTCGACGCCACCTCCGGGTATGAACTTTTGTCCTTTATGTATGCGTATTCTGCCTATAATCAGATTTCCATGCATGTCGCGGATCAAGAACACACAAGCTTCCAAATTGATAAAAGAGTTTATTACTATAATGTGATGCCCTTTGGGCTGAAGAATGCTGGTGACACCAACCAATGGCTCGTGAACTGTATGTTCAAGCAACATTTGGGACAGAACGTGGAGGTTTAAGTAGATGACATGCTGGTCAAGTCTAGAACAGCCCTTGACCACGTAAAGGACCTAGCAAGAGTATTTTAAGTACTTCACACATTCGGGATGGAATTGAATCCCCATAAGTGCACTTTTAGAGTTGCCTCTGGGATGTTCCTAAGCTTTATTATCAGTGCTCGAGGGATAGAGGCAAACCCAAAGAAGATCAAATCCCTGGTTGATATGCCATCCCCCTAAAAGCATAAGGATGTTCAGAGCCTCACCGGGAGGATAGCTGCCCTGAGTCGCTTTGTTTCCAAAGCAACAGACAAATGCATCATGTTCTTCATCATACTTTGAGGAGGTCAGAGGTTTGAATGGACAGAGGAGAGTGAGTAGGAATTCCATCAGTTAAAGGCACACATGGAAAACCCACCTATCTTGTCAAAGACCATGGACGGAGAGCTAATCCTGCTCTACATGGCTGTCTCAGGGAGCACGAGGAAGGCCTTGTCCAGAACCCTGTGTATTACGTAAACAAAAGACTCCTCAGAGTAGAGTCTTGATATATGCTCATGGAGAAGCTGAACTTTTTCCTAGGGGTAGCTTCTCGGAAACTAAGGCTCTATTTCTAGGTGTACCCTACGAAGTTCCTCATGAACTAACCCTTACAGAAGGTCCTCCAAAAGTTGGCGTCATCCGGGAGACTCCTAAAGAGGTCAGTTGAACTTAGTCAGTTTGACATCACTTACCACTCGAGAACCACCATAAAGGGACAAGCACATGCAGACTTCATTGCCAAGTGCACCGGAAGCCAGGAGATAATTGAGGATGCCTCAGTTGTTGGGCCTACATGGGAGCTATACGCAGATTGATCATCGAATGAAAATGGTGCCGGAGCAGGTCTTATTTTGGTATCCCCTGACGGGCACAAGGTTCAAAGCGCCTTGAGGTTTGGGTTTGATGTCTTTAACAATTAAGTAGAGTATGAGGTGCTTATTGCTGGGCTTCGAGTAGCACTTGAGTGCAAGGCTTAGAGCCCTGAGATTCTTAATGACTCACAACTAGTTGTTAATCAGGTACTCATGAAGTACTAGACCCGAGGGACAAAGATGGGCACCTACTTGGCGAGGACCCAAGAAATGCTACACAGTTTCAAAAAATTCACCATTCGACAAGTGCCACGAGAATAGAACTCTAGCATTGATGCCATGGCCAGGCATACAACAACCAAGGATGTTGAATTAATCAATGTAGTCCCCATTGACTACTTGGCTACTCCTAGCATCTCAGCTCCCGAGGAAGTGGAAGCAGTCCAACCCCAGGATGATTGGATGGAGCCCATAGTGAAATATCTTTTCTCCGAGGAATTACCACATGATAAGAAAACATCTCGGAAGATGCTTTACCAAGCGCAATGGTATGTTTTCATGGACAACAAACTGTATAGGTGAGGATATTTGTTGCCCTTACTCCAAAAAGTGCATGAGGGCTTTTGCAGCGACCACGGTAAGGGGCAGAACCTCGCCAAGAAGATCTTGAGACAAGGATACTTTTGGTCCAACATGAACGGAGACGCGATGGAATATGTAAAGAAGTGTGACAAGTGCAAACGCTTCACCAATATACCTCGATCTCCTCAAAATGAGCTCACCTAGATGACCAGTCCTCGGCCCTTTGGTATCTGGGGTATTGACCTTATCTAGTCATTGCCCATGGGAAAAGAAGGGGTAAGGTATGCAATAGTGGCGGTCGACTACTTCACACAGTGGGTTGAGGCTGAGCCACTTGCTCAATCACTTATAAGAAAGCACTCGACTTCGTCATCAAGAACAACGTTTACCGCTACAGGCTTCCAAGGAAAATAGTCTCTGATAATGACTTGCAATTTGATAGCGAGGTGTTCACAAACTTCTGTTAGCAGCACGGGGTTGTGAAGAGCTTTTCCTTTGTGGCCCACCCACAGGCAAACGTTCAAGTGGAAGCACTCAACAAGACGCTCAATGCTGCCTTGAAGAAAAGGCTTGAACAAGCAAAAGGCGCTTGGCCCGAGGAGCTGCCTAGGGCATTGTGGAGTTATCGCACCACTGCCAGGACCTCCATAGGCCACTCGCCATTATTTATGGCATATGGGAATGCGGCCATTCTCCTTGTTGAGACAACAATCTCCACGCACCAGTGGGATACGTATGATCTGACCACAAACCACGCTTTACTCTAAGAGTCCCTGGACCTTATGGAAGAGCTCTGTGAAGCTTCTCAACTTCGAGTAGTGTCCTACCAGCACAAAGTAGCCAGATATTTCAACTCTAAAGTGAAGGATAGAAAGTTTGGGGTCAGAGATTTGATGTTTCGAATAGTCTTCTTAGCCACCCGAGACCTCAATGCGGGAGTGCTGGGACAAAACTAGGAGGGCTAATACTAAGTTGAGAGCGATGTATGTTTGGGGACATACAAGTTAGCTGGACCATGGACCAAGTAGGGAATTGATACCCCACACCTGGAATGCCAAGCATCTTCGACGGTATTACCAGTAAATTTATTAATTTTTTTAATCTCCATGTAGCTTCTTGGCATAGTTAATGGAAATCGTGTAGACAAAACATTGTAAATTTTTTTTTAGAATCTAATTATGTTTGCTAGATTCCTTTATTCTGTATGTAGTACTTGTAGAGCACCCGCTCGCTGGCCTAGACAAGTGAATGTAGACTAGTCTCCAATAACTTACGGGGCATGGAGTTAGGGCAGCCTTGCAGAGTACCATGCCTCATGGAGGGTGACCTAGGAAACTTTGGTTGTCAAAAGTGGAGTACGCCTAGTGTCAATACCCCGAGATTAGAAAAACCTAGGAAACTAAGAATTATTGAGTCCGGGACCTAAGAAACTAAGCTTGTTCAAAATAGAGTAGGCTTGGTGTGGCTTAGCGTCTATAGGTTGAAGACTAAGAATCCTAGTATCACGAGAACGAACATAGGTCACCTCCTGCGGACATTTCGCCCGAAGAGTACCGACCAAGTCCCTTGATCTCGAGATTCAAACGGAAGACCAAGTTCTCTGAACTTGGTTCTAAGGCATGGACTTAGGTCACCTCACGTGGACAATGGACCCAAGGAGCACTGGGTCCCCGGTAAGTCGCAAGCAAAACTAGCATCGGGAAGTCGATGAATTGGGAAGCTAAGATAGTCGATGAGTGAAGCATCCCTAATGTCATGGAACCCCATAGCTAACTGGCTGGGGAAAGACCTAGTTCCAAGGAAATACAAGTAATGCGAGATTGGATTAGGCATATTCTCCCGAGGACAACGCACGCATGAGAAGTAATAACCAAATCCCAATCCTCGAGATGTGAACGGAAGCCCAAGTCATTCGTACTCAAGCAGGAGCTTAACTCTCCTAGGACTTAAGTAGAATACTCTTTGAGACCTTGCACTAATTTCCCCAAAATAGTGCAAGAATGGAATTAGGATTACCTTATGTCGATCCAGCGCCTGAGAAGTAATAACCAAGTCCCTCGATCTCGAGATGTGAATTGGGGCCCGAGTCACTTGCACTAGGAGTCAGGAATTGACCCTAAGAGTAAAATACCCAAGTAGTGCAAGAACGAACTTAGATCACCTCTTGCGGACATTGTGCCGGAGGAGTAATGACCCATTCCTATAATCTCAAGCTGCGAACGGAAGCTCGAGTCATTGGAACTCGGAGCTAGACCTCGAGTGCTAAAACTTGAGTGTCACGGAAAATGTAGTCTAAGGGCGGGGAACTCAATTACCTAAACCTAGGATAATGAGTTCACGACTTCCATGTGATTAGGTTTTGAGTTGTGTACTCGAAGGGCAAATCAAAAGGCCCAAGGTGACCCACTGGTGACCACGTACCTAAGAGGCAGGTAGCTTAGTGTGAATGACCTCCTAGGGGCTCGAGTTATTGGGAATCGGGAACACAAGAAGACATTAAAGTTACTTTCAAGGCCTGGAAGGAAACACTAAATGTCCTAAGCATCAAGCACTAAGGCAAAACCCTACGGTGCAAATAGACCTCCTCCAAGCCCGAGTCGTTGAAACTCGAAGGCGTAGGATAGCCAAGATCCCTCACTTCACATTGCATTAAAGGTACTCTTAGGACCACGAGCCTAAGAAGAAACACTAAATGCTCAAGCGTCTAGACACTGGTAAGAAGATCCTCAAGCTCTGAGTATCGTAGGCTAGCCCGCTCCTAAGTTCTTGGAACTCAGGGTCGTAGGTCCGCGTCAAGTGTATCACTTAACCTTGTGTTAAAGTTACTCTTGAGGACCATGAGCTTACAGAGAAACACTAAATGCCTAAAAATAATTTGAGTACTAAGAGAAGCCGATAAAGACTCAAGTCGTTGAGACTCGAGCACAAAACCTAAGTCGGTGACTTGGGACCCTTGTGAGTTACATTATGCAGGGTTGAATTAACAAAGTCCATATTGCCTATATACTAAGTGTCAATTCGATAATATGTTGGAAATGTACCCTGAAAGCATATGCAGTAGACATTGTTTTATGAAATAAATAAATAAATTGAATTTGTTATGCATATATTATATGGACTATATTATTCTGTGATAATATTATGTAAATATCAGGAAAATTCCTAAGTTCATATATGTGATCTCAAGCACGTATTAGTACGGGAGGATTGTGTTTGAGATAAATGAACTTGAATAGTTCGCAATAAAATAAAGTTATGGAATCTTTAGATTAATTACTACAAGTGCGATCCACTAGTATTATGAATACATGTGATCTAGATCCGGATCACAAGTGTGGTAGGATACTTTAGGGGAGGTGCTTTATATATTCGAGAATATATAGAACTGGACCAGATATGTTTATTAATACTTAGTTAAATACCATTCGAAGTATTAATTAAATATATCAACTGATGATCATATACAAATAGATCTTAATCCTGAAGTTACTATGAACTTCTGTTTATGTTATATGAGTTCTTTGATTCACTCGTTAGGGTCTGTCAAGATGATCAGGCTGGAAACTTTTGTTTTGGGAACTCATTAATGTGGATGGCTGGGGACATAGCATACAATAGACAACAATACTTTTTTTTAGAATTAATTAAAATTACTTTCAATGCTCCAAGACTTTTTTTAACGTAAAATTTATCATAAAGTACAAACAAAAAAAATCCTACCAAAACATTAAGAGTTCAAATAGTTACTAAACTAGCGATGGTTACTTGTTTGATAATGGACAGAATGATTGCATTTTGAAAATTATTATTTTATTTTTCCAAAATTACCATACTTTTATGCCGTTAGAAAAACGATTTTTTGTGATATTGCATTATGAATTTTAAAATTTAAACTAACTACAATTAAAAATTATATTACATATACATAGAAACATAACAAATAAGTTTTTTAAAAATACAAGTTATAAAAATAGGGTAATTGATGGCATAAATACCAAACATTTGCATTTTTTTGTAGTCATATACCCAATCTTTTTATTTTGCAGCAATGATACCCAATAATACTAAACAATTTTGTTACTGCTTCCTTCATATTCTCTATCAATTGCCCACTCAAAAGATATGTATAAACTCTTTATTGATATATGTCTCTTGATTATTTCTAATAACGAGCTCACATGTGTCCATTAAATCAACAAAATTCAGCTGCATTATTTTACTTGAATTCGGAAACAAATTCAGAATCTTTTATAACTGGTAGTTTCATCACAAATCAAATGCATTCAAATAATCTTTTAAATAAATGCAAACCATATCCTTATTTTTGCTTTATGACATACGGACCAAAATAATAACTTCAAAACATAACTAACATAACGAAAAAGTAACTCCATATAACACTAGTTGGTAAAAATCAATATAAATAATGGGCTGGTTTCGAATGCAGGATTGAACTATATTATTAGTTAGGAGTGGATTGTACTGGACTGGACTATATTATCTTAGTACTATAATGTGTTTGGTGCAATGCAGGACTAAATAAAAAATAAAATAATTTTTCTTAATAAATTTAAAATTTTATTATAAGAAATAATATAAAATATTTAATAAAATAAATAAATTAAATAATTTTTAAAAAATAATTCTTAGAATTAAATAATATTTAAGAAAAATGTTAGTGGTATATATAATTTAATATTCAAATTTTAAATTTAAATGTTATAAAAAAAACAATTATAATAGATAAGAATTATTTTTTTTTAAATTCAATATAATTTGATGGGAGACAACATTTTTTTTTTTTTTGATGAAAAGGAATATATATTGAGAACAAACCAAACAAGTACAAACACTCCAGACAACTCACAAATACAAAGCCTTACATCTGAACAACTTTATCAAAAAAAGCTAGATCATTTTTCCTAAGATTCTTCTTAGTATGACTAAGAAGCCTACCCCTCACAAAGTATTTGATCAAATTAGTAACAAAGCCCACAGAATAGGAGCTAAACTTAAAAATACAATTGTTCCTATTCCTCCAAACTATGTAAACAGAAGCTGCTAAAGCAGCAGACACAACAAATTGCTTCAGCCCCTTCGGTTTACTAGCCATCTAAGAACACCACCCATCAAATTGATTCGGCCAAATACCACTACCCAGCCAGCTCTCCACCTGGGTTCTAACCTGCCGAGAAAAAGGGCACTAAAAAAACAGATGAGAGTGAGACTCTTGTTCCTCTTCACACACCGGGTAGAGCACAGAAGGCAGATCCAAATTACAAAGACTGAGCTTTTCTCGAGTCAACAGATGGCCCAATGTAGCCTGTCAAAGAATGAATCTGTGCTTAGGCACAGTCAAAGAGTTCCAAACCACATTCGCAAAGATAACTCTGTCCTTGTTAAGTAACCTATGATACAGAATTTTCAGACAAAGTTTGCTATTAAAAGTTGGCAGACAACATTTATTATTATTAATTTTTTTAAAAACAAAAATTATTATTTTTATGATTAATTTTTTTATCATTTATTATATATATTAAAAAAAAACTAGTTCTAGAAAAAAACAACTTTTATGGTGTGGGAATAAAATAACCCACCAAAAAGATGGTTAATATTGTCCCTTATATAACAGACTAAGTGAAAATGTGCGACATAATTGTCGAGTCCAGCACTACCTTAGAAATTGTACAAACATGAGATTGGACAAATTTGTCCAATCCATTGGTCTAGTCCAATGGTCCAAACGAGCCCAATAAGATATATATAGCACCCACATGGCTATCCCTCAAACAAAAATTCTAAATATTAATGATTTCCAAAATCAATCACAATAGTAAGATAATAACCACACAATAACCGATCGAATGAAAAATCCTAAAAACAGTTTTCAAAATCAATCTAATTAATAAGATATGAACACGTTAGGCCAAAACTTTTGGGGCACGAAGACAAAAATACAAAGGGAAATTTGCATAATTCGCTCTAAATTTAAATATTTATTATGTCAAAAATAAAGTTAATTTTTTTTTGTGTTGGTACGATATTGTCCACATTTTTTATTTGAATATTATTCTTGACATAATAAATTTTCAGATGAATTTATTTTCTATAAAGCACAATGATTTTATTATAGATAATTACAAAATTCTATCATAATATGCCACTATTTTCCATTTCCAAGAAAAATAATTGTTAAGACATTTTGTATTCTTAAAACTAAATGTGATAGAGTTATATAGTTATACAAATGATCATAACGTTAAAATTGTCTAGAGAAAATTTGATTTAAATAGTGGAAAAAAATTATTTTTTTTGAAGTATTGTAATAACTTTTGTGGATACCAAAAATCCTCCACGAAAAAGAAAAAGAAAAAGTCTGGTCCCTTATTGAAGTAAGCGGCTAAGGGGCACTGAAGGTGCCAAGTACGCGATAGAGTCAAGAGGTTATTACGTGCCACCAAGAGGCCACATATTTGCAAGGCCCTAGGCCTCACAAAGTCATTCCACTACTACAAAATTGACATGGGACGATGGTTTTAAACTGTCGTATGGACTCTCATACGTCGGTTCTAATACTTTCGTCACATGCAATGTCATGCCATGTAAATCATGAAACGACGGTTTAAATAAAAGTGTCATCTCTTGTTGTACGTGAGGCGATGATTTCTATACAAACGTTGTCTCTTGTGGTATATGAGACGACAGTTTCTGTGCAAGTGTCATCCACTGCAGTAAATGAAATGACAGTTCCTACTCAAGCGTCATACACCTACAGTACATGAGATGACAATTTATGTACAAGCATCGTCCCTGCAATACATAAGAAGATAGTTTTGTTGAGACCGACGTCCCATGTAGAATATGGGAATTTTTTTCATTTCTCTATTTTTAACCACTATATTCATTCATAACTTCTTGTGTAATTACAATATAGTTCAGACAGAATCAATAGTCAAACAAAATCAATAGAACTCAGTCTGTTCCAAATCTTAAAATTACAAGATCAAAATATACAATTGGAATAACTATGTAAGTGCTAACTAAAAACTACAATTAGTATATTTTTTAATTCAGATTTCAAAAGTTACTCCAGCTATGACTCATCCACTCAAGAAGCTTGGTTGCCCATTGATTTCGAGTTTCATTAATTTCGCCAAGTATATATGTATTCTTCCCACCACACTACAAAACACAAAATAAAAAAAAACTAAATCAGAAATTAAATTCAATAGAATTGTAGTTCAATAATAATAAATGCACTTACATTACTAGTTAGCCATCGCATGGGTGTCTCATTCAAGCAATAGTCCTTCATCATCCTTATGATATAAAAGCGGCACTCTACTGACGATGTTTGACGAGGGCAATTGACTATTTTCCACTTGTAATTTTTTTCATTCCTTCCTGTCTTTCGCTTAATGTGTGAAAAGACACTATATATACATCAATATGAAGAGCATATTAATTTTTTATTTCCATATCAAATAACCAAATTATATTCTAAAATGAGTTTCAAATGTATTACCCGTTCATAAGGTTCTTCAAATCATTTGAAGGAGATTTTCTAAGTGGATCAAGATAGTAACATGTATGGTCATCTGGATCAATGGTCACTAACATCCAGTGATATCTGCATTTAAAACAAAGTTATTAAAATAAACATAAAAAAATATAAGTAAAATTAATATTAAATGAAAATTTTACTTACAAGAAATGGTATGGCATTAACCAAGTTTGACCCATCACTGTGTTATTGATACGCTCTAAGATAATTTCAGCTCGATTATCCAAATTTGTCCCAATTCTCGATGACCACGATAGCTCAATGAAAACAAAAAAGTATGATATCTCTCTATCGCACAACTCAGAATATATTATACCACATACATGAAAGTTAATGATATTATATTTATACTTAAAAAGAAACTAAAATATATAATGCTTATAGGATGTCATTTGTTCCGATCTCAATCAGTTTGCCCTATTTTCTTTGCTCAAGCATCAATCCCAAAATATAACTTTCAATTGAATAACGAAACCTATAGTATAGTCATTTCATGAACAAGAAAATGAGTAACTTTATTATTTTAGACTTAACGGCCACTTGAGGCTAGCTCAAAGCGGTCTTGGGTGGATGGATGAGTATGTGTTTGTGAGCAGTAAGGAGTTCAAGTCTCCATAAATATATATGTATATATATAAATTTAGGACAATTCTTCTATAGGGTCTTCACTTTAAGCCCTACCGGTAGGGCTCTCACTGTTTCTCGACTTGTGAACAGTTTTCGGCTCGTTTTTTTTTTATACGCGTGGAAAACAACACGTTTGAACCTAGTTTTTGGTACTGTAAACTATTCGGAATTTTCTAAAAATTTGCAGGATGCTCTAAATAGCTACAATATACACGGTCATAAAAAAAATTGCACCGAAAACTGTTCACGGGTTGTAAACACTGAGAGCCCTACCGGTAGGGCTTAAAGTGAAGCCCCTATAGCAGAATTCCCCTATAAATTTATATTTTAGACTAGATTCGTTTAGGAGCATTCTCTTCGTTTAAACAAAAAGAATACTCAGGGAACAGGCGCAGTTTCACAGACAAAATCAACGTCACACACCAAAAATAAATGTACATAATTTTTTATTTTTTGGAAAAGAAACTTCTTTGTATTAATGGGAAAAATAAAAAGATCAGAGATCAGAGAAAGATTTCAGGAAGCTAAACTATAGCTCAAAGCAGAAAACAAACCTATGCATAATTGTAACTTAACACTTTAATGCATGTAAATAACTATATGAGAATTTGTTGTATTAATAAATTAGAACAATAAAAGGGAATTACGTCAAGTTTTAATTCTAAAAAAAAAAGATGAATATCATTTTCTTTTTCATGGAACTTCTACTCAAAATTCATAAAAGTACAAGACATCATTGCAGCAAAATATCAAAACATTCTTGAGCTTCCACAAAAAAAGTATATATTCCAAGAAAGGGTGGAGTTGCTGATCCAGTATGTCTCTTATCTCATCCACTGAGTGGAAATCAAATTCCAACTCAAATGGAACTAATAATAGAATATAAGCATGTTAATTATTTTTCAGAAAATCCTATGCAACTCAATTTACATACTTTAATAGCATAACAAATATATATGTGCTAGTAGAAAAGCAAGCCAAGTTTAATATCAACAACAAGAGGAGGGAGGGAGTAGTTCAACAGACCAATTCCAACTATAACCGGGAAACCTTTATTCTCCAACAAAGCCTGAAATTATCAACATAAGAGTTATATAAATAATTCTATTCAAGTTCTCACTGTCAAAATTTCAAAATGATTAAGTGACTTCTAACTTATCTTCCAATCCATTCATGTATTGCTTGCACAGAAAGAAGCAATCCTCTATCCAAGTCATATGAATCGGGCAATGGAGCAAGTTTCATGGTGTCTCTGAAACTGGAAGGATCTGTGGTTGCTTCATGAGAGAAGTTTAAACATGACGATGGCAACATACCCAGAAAAAATAAATTGGCAAGCAGAATAGTCTCTTAGTCAATGACACATACCGATGGCTGAGCTATTTGCAGGAGGGTATGAAGAAATGAAATGTCATGTTGCCACTACATGTTCCATTTTTTTTTTTTTTGGAGATCGAGTCCATGGCTGAGATAGATCCTCAAGCTTATTAACAAGATTCAGAGTAACCTGGATTGGCCTTAGTGCAATTATCGTTTTGTCTTGATTGCTGGCCAGGGAAGTATTAGGCAAAAGTGGAGGTGTATTGAGGCGAGGTACACCTGTACAGGCCAACAACACAATCATCGTTACTCTTAACTCATACATGTATATTTTATTTTATATTTTTCTAAATTACCTTCAAACAAATGCTAAGAGAGAGAAGAGTGAACCACACAAATTTATAAAATAAGGCTCCAAGGAAACCACATAAAAGCTTTTGAATAATTTTAAATTTCACAAGTAAAATAAACATTAATAAATTAGAAAAGCATTGTCTCGTTTACAACCTTTTCTCTCCATAATCATTTCAAGATATGATTTAGTGAGCCACGGTCCACTAACGCCCATCTTTGATGCTTCATTTCCAACTGTCTACAGAAAATAAGATTAATCGAGGGGATAATAAGTTTAAAATACAATTACATATAAAGTCATGTTGAAAAGGATTGATAAATGTAATGTGTTCCCCTCTAGTAACCTGGTTGATCCGAAAGTAAACATATTTTATTTGTGTTTACCAAACAGGTTGTCCACCAATCCTCCCCTATACCCAAAATATACTTCCTATGTAATAGAAAGAACTTCAAAACACAGGACACTAATGCAACATATCCTAATAAAAGAATATATAAGGACATCAGCATAGTATCAACATTGAACCTCTACAAAGTAATAATATAGGCACACAATTCATAATGACTTTATTTACATCCCAAGAGGACAGCCAAGTCACTCTTCATCAAATGGTTGGTCTTGTGTTCAAACCATGGCCATCACCCTTAAAATACTTCTCCAAAAGAATGTTAAGAAAGAAACACATTTTAGTAAAGAATACTAAGTTCATACTTTTCGATTTGTACCCCTCAGCACCATAAATGTCTCACCAAGAGTATCAATTGTATCAAGTGAAATAGATACATTGTCATTATTCACTGATGTAGATGCTCGTTTATAACTGATAACTACATTGTACCCCAAAGCAAGCAGCCCACCTAAAGTCATCCTTCCAACCTGCTTTTGATATTTAAAAGGATAATCAGAAAGCAAAGAATATAAAGTAGTTATGTATTAAATAATGTACACATAAAATGACCCCAGCACAAGTGCTTTCACATGTTAAGGGCGATAGAAAATAGGAGACAACATCTGTGGCCCCACCCCAGCTTTACTAAAGTCAAGAAAAAGAGCAGAAAAACATTAACCTGTGCATGATGAAGGTCTGGCTCAATATACTTTCTAAATAGCGGGAAAATACTATCGATAAGGTAATCCAGCGAACAAGAATCACCAATGTCATACTTAACTTTGGACAGGAGACTAAAATGAACCCCACCGACCTGGTATAAGAGATTTACATACGGTTGTATCAGTCTTTCATTTTCAACCAGAAAACTTATGTATTATAATATATATATCACTAATTACCTCAAAATTATTAAATGAGCCATACGATATACTTATATGTTCAAAAATAAAATTTGTAGTTCTCTTTCATTCCTATAACGAAGCTTAAATCCAGAACAAATACCGAAAGGTTCAATAGACCATAAAAGGAATCTTTAATGCAATACCTTTAAAGTAGATTGTCTAAAATTTCTTTGGTTTGAGACATTTACTCATGACCATAATGACTAAAATTCCAAATTATATATGTATGTGATTGACTTTCAAATGTCCCAAATATTCCTTTCATTAAATGTATAAGGCCTAAACTTAACGATAAGCTTCTTAATAACATGAGGTACAATATACTTTCAGTGATCCAATCAAAACAAAGATCAAGAACTACAAGATGCTTCTTAATAAGTAGATCAATATGAGGTATGGACAATGATAAACTTGTGTTTCTATGAACATACAACACAAAAGTACACAAAGGTACAAAATCTCTTTTCAAACTATCAAATAAATGTAAAAAATTGACGGATAAATACCTTGGTGCCGCTGAAAATAGAGGATACAAACGCTGCTGTTGTCCTCTACGCTTGGTGCCGCCAGAAATGACGCAGTCGGCGCCAAAAATAGTTCACGTCGCCGGAGATGGAGCAGGTGTCGAGAGAACCTTTGTGTGGCTGGTTGTGTGGCTCCTCTTTGCAGCAGAAATGTAAGGGTTGGTCACGATTATTGGGGCAATTTTTTAACCTAGAAATATTAAGAAATCCATTCTTTAAAAACAAATAAAGAAGATAAAAAATAATCTATTATTTAAAAAATAGTTTTTATTAGTTTTCAAATAAAAATAAATAAAATTAATACTATAAATTTTTAATAAGTATCGGTTGTGTTGGGTAAAAAAATGCTTTTGAATTTTTTAAACAAAAGAATGGAAATATTATTTTTATTTTTGTTTCTTTATTTTTAAATAATAAAAATATATTTGGTAACTATTTTTTTTATTGTTTTTAAACACAAAAAATAATAAATGTGTTTGATAACTTTTATTTTTATTTTTATTTATTGTTTAACAATATAAAATGAGGAGTGATTTGAAGAAGAGAAACAAAAAGTCGAAACAACTTAAAAAAAATTTAAAAGTGAAAAAATTCTATTTTCAAAATTTAATGAATTTTAATTAAAATTTTTAAAAATAATAAATAAAAATAAAGTTATCAAACACTGTTTTATGTTTAATTGTCAAATTTTTAATTAATTAAATAAAAAAACTAATCTTTTAAGTGCTACCAAACAGCACCATCATTAATGAATTTTTAATAAAAGAAATCTTCTATTAAATATATAATATGTAATTAAATTAGCAATTAATATGACAAAATAGTATTAAAAATTTAAACAATTATTTGAATAACTCATTTAAAAACAAAACTCATTCTTTAACTAGTAGCTATTGTGTGTTGCAAATTATTAATTAATACTTTTTTATTAATATATTTACATAAAATATATTAAATTATATTAAAAAATACAAATTAAATTAGTACTTGATTATTAGAAATTTTGTATTGCATTAGACAACAGTTTAAGTAGAAATGTTGTCTCGTGTTAAAAATAGGCATGTTACAACAGTCTCATTAGAACTGTCGTTTCATGTGAGTTTTAATTTGTATGGCACAACAGTTTGTGAGCGGCTGTTATGTCATGTATATTTTTAACATGACATGACAGTTCTACTACAAGCGTCATCTCATGTATGTCGTTTAAGTACAATTTTGTAGTAGTGTTCCATGCCAATGAGAGACAAGAATTCCACACCGGTAGAAGGTCCAAAGCAATCAAGTCTAAAGACCCGTAAGGCCCAATCGCATTGCAAGACCCTCACATAAGGCATCAAGCGCCTCGCGCCTGGGTCTCGTGAAGGTGCCTCAGCCATGCCCATCACATCGCGCCTGGGCCTCATAAAGATGCCTTGGCCATGCCCAGCGTCTCGTGCCTGGGTCTCGTGAAGGTGCCTCGGCCATGCCCAGGGCCTCGCACCCTGGGCCTCGTGAAGGAGCCTCGACCTCGTGCACCTAGTAGGCCCTCGTCAGGAGCCTCGCATTCCAGCACCTTATGCATTTGGTAGGCGAGCCCCGCGTGCCAGTGAGCCTCGCGTGCCAGCACCTCGCACACCCAGCGAGCCTCGCGTGCCAGCGCCTAATAGGCCCTTGTCAGAAGCCTCGCGTGCCAGCGCCTCACGCACCTAATAGGCCCTCGTCAGGAGCCTCGAGTGCCAGCGCCTCACGCACCCAGTAGGCCCTCGTCAGGAGCCTCACGTGCCAGTGCCTCGCACACCCAGTTGGCCCTCCTCAGGAGCCCCGCATGCCAATGCCTCGTGCACCCAGTAGGCCCTCGTCAGGAGCCTCGCATGCCCGCTCCTCACGCACCACGCAACCTCACACATCCTTGCATTCCATGGAAGATGCCATCAATAGAGAAATTCTATGAGCGGAGAAGGAACATTCCAAGGTTAAAGGAATAGGCACCCTGTGAGGGTAAGAACCCATACGCGACTCAAAGAGGTCATACGGGTATACAGTACGTGCTGGTGTATGAATCTGAAGACCCCAGACATCCGACCCTCGTATCCATGTCACACAGGTAGTGGTCGTACAAGTAAAGTACCTAATGTGGTCCATCTTAGCCAACCTCTGACCTCCATGCCTGGTAAGTAGTGGAAGTACGAGGAGTGGTGGCAGGACCTGCATGCTTCTGACCATTTATCAGCATCGACACCACAACCACCTGTGCCACTACATTCGGTGCCACTTCTCTGACACTCGTACTAAATAAATAGTGGCGGCGTTCCCACGGACCCTGACTGTGTATCAGAGTCGACACCACGATCTTCTACACCACTACCACCTGTGCTACTACCCTGACAGTGTACTCATGTACTATTTTGTCCCGAGGGACCACCATGTATAAGGGGCCATTAGAGCCCAGCTATAAATAGACCTTGACCCTCAGAATAAGGGGTTGGAAAATTAATTGTACACTCAGGCTATTAAGCAATACACAAAGGCCTACTCCATTGTTGATCTGTGTTTATCTTTCCTTATGTTTATTCTAAGTTCTTATCTAAATATCTCCATACTTACCTTTGAGTTTTCTGACCTAATTTCATTGACGAGTTTTCACTGTCAACAGTTTGGCGCTGTCTGTGGGAAGGATAAGTGCCAAGCCACTGTTCTTCCATTAACTTTGGCATAAAGAGATGCCAAGACGCTCTAAGCGACTGAGAGAACCATGAGAGGTGGAGGTCAACCTCGACGGAGATCAGCTAAAGGCCTCAATGAGGAATCCCCAACCACCTAAAGATGTGGGTCCACCAAAGGAACCAGGGGTTCCTGAGGATGAAAAGGAAGCATCCTCCCTGGCCATCTCACTTGATGAGAATCTTCTAAGGTCAGACGCTACCTCCGTGAGAGATGTCGGCGAGTTCCCACCCCCAAGGCCTCCACAGGTGTCGAACTCTGGTCGGAAAGATCCAAGCCCATCAATGTGCAGGCGTGACAAGCATCCCTAAGTCCATTCCGTGAGCTCGAGTTCTAGATCTCAATTTTATGAAGAGGAGATACGCGAACTGCACTGAAAGAACCAAAGGCTAGATACCACCTTAGAGAACATGCAAGAGGTGTTGAACGACCTGCTACAAGGGAAATCAAGCGTGCCCCTTCCTAGATGAAAAGAAAAAGGCCCAGAGGGTGGAGAAACCACAGTTCTTGTGGATGATTGGAGGACTTGGCTCTCCACCAGTTATACCCCTCGGAAAAAGTAGTGTGAACATCCTGGGAAGGCAAAGCAACCCTAGATGCCAGAGAAGAAGAACAACGCTAACCCTCCTAATGAAGCCGAAGTCACCTCTAGGGAGGCACCACCTGACCTAAGAGAAAATCTCAATAGAAGGAGGTCAAAAGTAAGGACAACACCTCTTGTGGCCCCTCCAAAGGGTAGAGAAAAGAGAAAGGCCGACCCTACCAAGCTGAGGGACTCCTTGAATATGAGGCGACATGAGCTTGACACTGAGATGAGGAGCCTTCGGAGCAAGATCGTCATGACGTCTGGAGGGCACATTACCGATGAAGAGTTCGACTACGAGTCACCCTTCACACAAGAAATCCAGTTGGAACGACTCCCGGATAACTTTAAAGAACCTCATATGACCCCTTATGAGAGAAATACGAACCCTAAATATCATCTAGACACGTTCAATGACTTAATGAAGCTGAGAGGAATTAATAGCAAGGCCAGGTGCCATTACTTCATTGTCACATTAAAAGGACCTGCTTACAGATGGTTCAAAAGACTCCAACCATGGTCTATTAGGTCATGGTGACAATTTTCTGACGAGTTTCCCCAACACCATCATGTTGAATGCGATTATACCCTACCCGACATTAGCCTAGCCAATATAAAGCAAGGTGAAGGAGAGAGCTTGAAGAGCTACATCCATAGGTTCAACATGGAGCCAGCTAAAGTGGGAAGCCTGACCAGGGGAGAACTCAAGATGGCAATCACAGTCGGAGTGCGCCCAGGCAGTAAGCTTTGGGTTAACATGCTCAAAAGGGAGGTCACAGACTTAGACGATTTATACGAGCGGGCACAAAAGTACATTCGTGTTGAAGACGGTCATGAGAACTTGAAGGCATCACTTGTCAAGCACCCAACCCCTGAAAGTTAGAATGATGAAGAAATGAAAAGGGTATATGAAGGCCTAAGAGATGACCACCAGAGGAAGCACAAACAAGGAGGTAACCTTAGGAAAACATCCCACACCTTCTACACCGACCTGACGCATACTGGGGAGCATATCTTCATAACAAACGAGAATCAAGTCCCCTTCAAGAGACCTTCACCAATGAAGAAAGATCGGTCAAAGAGAGACCTTGGAAAGTATTGTTAGTATCATAAAAACGTTGGCCACACCACTGCGGAATGCACTCATTTAAAGGTGGAAATAGAGGAACTCATACGCAGGGGCACTTGGGAAGATACGTCCAAAGAGAAAATGAAAAACCAGGTGATAGACCACCTTCACCACGAGCGCGAGATGTGGCCCCAGAAGTGCAAGGAGAGGTGAAAACGATCTTCGGAGGACCAGAATTCGGAGGAGAATCGAGAAAAAAGCGAGATAGGTAGCCAGACGCATGGGGTGTACATTTCCCTCACAATGACCCCTTGGTGTTGACTGTTTAGCTTGCAAACGTGAGGGTACATCGGGTCCTGGTGGACAACGGAAGCTCCGTAGACATCCTATATCGCCTGACCATAGAGAAGATGGGACTGCGTATCAGAAACCTAAAGCCCTACAACACCTGTATGGGTTTACAGGATACTCGATACAACGTCTGGGTATAATTGAGTTAGCCTTCACCATGGGAGAGCCACCTAGACAGACCACTGTGATGACAAAATTTGTCGTAGTAAACTGCTCCTTCGCCTTCAACGCGACATTAGGGAGACCCTCCCTAAGAGAATTGAAGGCGGTAACCTTTGTATACCACTTGGCCATAAAATTCCCAACTCTTGGGGGGAGGGGTGGCGAGCGTGAAAGGGGATCAGAAAGAAGCAAGGGAATGTTATAACATGTCCCTTCGCACAACCATGAGACCACCAGAACTTATGGCGATTGTAGTGCATGGGAGCAATAACCCGAGAGAGTTCAACCCCAAAATCACCGAGGAGATCAGAATTGATGGTTGAAGCTCCACTTTTAGTATGAACATCAAAAGGTTTACCACAGTTAGCCCCCAACAAATATGAATTCGAGGGGTAACTTAGATGTCCTGATATGTAGAAAGAACATTGTACTCTCCTTATTTTTAATGAATATGTTTCTTAGTCACATGTCACAATCCCCATTTACGTGAACATGTATCTAACTCTTGTGTACCTATTACCGATTGGAATTATCAAAGTGCATGAGCAAAATGATCAAAATGCCCGACGAGATAAATCTTGCCAACCACTTAAGGGGCAGAGTACACAGCCAAAAAGGGTCCTAAAAGAGACCCTTATAAAAAAGAGATCCTAAAAAGGTCCTAAAAGAGATCCTTATAAATATATATATATATATATACGGAAGAAAACCTTGCAAGGAATCTCTCGAGTTCACAAGGATTAGCTACCCTTATGAACATCAAGAGGGTCAGAAGGCCCTACAGGAAGAGTCTCCTAGTAAAGGCTCATACCTCCACAAGAGGAAAAGCCTCAGGAAAAGTCTCCTAATAAAGGCTGATACCTCCACGAGAGGAAAAGCCTTAGGAAGAGCCTCCTAATAAAGGCTGATACCACAACGAGTGGAAAAGTCTCAGGAAGAACCTCCTAATAAAGGCTGATGCCTCGACGAGAGAAAATACCTCAGGAAGGGCATCCACCAATAATCCTAGAACGACCACCAAGCCGTCTAGCCAAAAAGGGTCCTAAAAGAGACCCTTGCAAAAATAGTACTATGCATAATGACGAGAAGGACGCTTCTCGCAAGAAATAATAAGCTCGCGCAAACGTATATAAAAGGATGACTAGAACCCAAAGGGTCAACATATCCTTATAGATACAATCAAGGTCCACCAAAGAGAGACCTATCGAACCCCTTCGCGCGGGCTCAAAAGGACCTCGAGCATAATAAATACAAAAAATAAAAAATATATAAAAAGAAAGGGAAGAGTCTAGAAGAACGCCTAAAGGCCTCCCTATAGACTTGGGGGGGGGGGGGGGGGGCAAGGGTGGATACCAAAAATCCACCAAGAAAAAAAAAAGAAAAATTCTGGTCCCTTATTGAAGTAAGCGGCTAAGGGGCACCGAAGGCGCCAAGTACACGATAGAGTCAAGAGGTTATTACGTGCCACCAAGAGGCCACATATTTGCAAGGCCCTAGGCCTCACAAAGTCATTCCATGCCAATGAGAGACAAGAATTCCACACTGGTAGAAGGTCCAAAGCAATCAAGTCTAAAGCCTATAAGGCCCACTCGCATCGCAAGACCCTCACATAAGACATCAAGCGCCTCACGCCTGGGTCTTGTGAACTTGCCTCGGCCATGCCCAGTGCCTCGTGCCTGGGCCTCATGAAGATGCCTCAGCCATGCCCAGTGCCTCGCACCTGCATCTCGTGAAGGTGCCACGGCCATGCCCAGCGCCTCGCGCCTGGGCCTTGTGAAGGTGCCTCAACCTCGCGCACCTAGTAGGCCCTCATCAAGATCCTCATGTTCCAGTACCTCGCGTGCCTGGTAGGTGAGCCTTGCATGCCATTGGGCCTCGTACGCCCAGTGAGCCTCGCATGCCAGTGTCTCACGCATCCAGTTAGCCTCGTGTGCCAGCGCCTCACGCGCGTAATAAGCCCTCGTCAGGAGCCTCGCGTGCCTAATAGGCCATCGTCAGGAGCCTCGCGTGCCAGCGCCTCGCGCACCCAGCAGGCATTCCTCAGGAGCCTCGCGTGCCAGTGCCTTGCGGACCCAGCAGGCCCTCATCAGGAGCCTCGTATGCCAGCACCTCGTGCACCCAGTAGGCCCTCGTCAGGAGCCTCGCATGCCAGCTCCTCGCGCACCACAAAACGTCACACCTACTTGCATTCCATATAAGAGCGGAGAATGAACATTCCAAGGTTAAAGGAATAGGCACCCTGTGACGGTATGAATCCATACACTACTCAAAGAGGTCGTACAGGTATACAATACGTGCTGGTGTATGACTCTGAAGACTCCAAACATTCGATCCTCGTATCCATGTCACACAGGTAGTGGTCGTACAAGTAAAGTACCTGATGTGGTCCATCTCAGCCAACCTCTGACATCCATGCCTGGCAAGTAGTGGAAGTACGAGGAGTGGTGTCAGGACCTACATGCTTCTGACCATTTATCAGCATCGACACCACAACCACCCGTGCCACTACGTCCGGTGCCACTTCTCTGACACTCGTACTAAATAAATAGTGGAGGCATTCCCAAGGACCCTGACTGCGTATCAGAGTCGACACCACGACCTTCTACACCACTACCACCTGTGCTACTACCCTGACAGTGTTCTCATGTACTATTTTGTCCCGAGGGACCACCATGTATAAGGGGCCATTAAAGCCCAGCTATAAATAGACCTTGACCCTCAGAATAAGGGGTTGGAAAATTCTTTGTACACTCAGGTTATAAAGCAATATACAAAGGCTTACTCCATTGTTGATCTGTGTTTATTTTTCCTTTGAGTTTTCCGACCTAATTTCGTTGACGAGTTTTCACCGTCAACAACTTTTAAATGATTTTCATTAATTAAACTATTCAATATCGTTATAATATATTATATAAACCTTAAAGCAATTACTTATCCATATTGTTCAATATCATAAGCAATGTTTATAGAAAAATGATTATACTTTTCTATATTGTGACAATATCGTAACCAGAAGTTATAGAAAGCATCCAATCTACTTTAATTAGTACAACATAAAAAATTATAAATTTAAAATATTCATTATTTATGTACCATTTTATTTTCATAATCAAATAAATGTTATATTATTTTAAATAATATAATGTTAGATTAAATCATGTGAAAAAATGTGATTTGTCACACTTTGTAACAATATTGGACACATGTGTGTGCCAAAATGTGACATATTTTGGAGTTACAAAGTCAGTTACAAATTTGTAACTCTAAAATATTACCCAATAATGTGTAGATTATATGTTACACATTTTAGTTTGGATTTCACAAATCCATTATGAAATATGGTTGTTGAAGACATATTTTTAACTCCCATTAGGAGTATGGAAGTTACATAATCATGTGGGAAAGGTTTTGAGACGTTTTGGAAGAACTGAAATTTTGGAAGTTGAAAATGACTGTTGTCGCAGCCACTGATTATCCTTGGCCACGGCCTGGGGGTACGAGGCCAATGGCCACGACAACTAATACTCCTGGGCGAGGTAGGGGTGCTAATAGCCAATTTCTTTTTTCAGTTTTTAAAATTTGAGCGGTTCCAACACCCCCAATGACTCCCAAATCTTTATTTTAATTCAAAAAACATCCAATTAAACATTGGTAACAACCATTTAGATTGGTGGAATTTAAAATTCAAAGGGTATCTCAAACTCTATAAATAGAAGTCTAATGCTAACTTATAAGACACCATTTTTTATCCACAAAGTACTTGGCTAAAAATTACATCATAGAGGCTTGATAATTACAGAGAGTTGTTTCCTTGTGAGATTCCTTAGTGCTTAGATAATAGGAGGAAATAAGCTTTTGAACAAAGGTCATGATCCTTGTTCAAGTTGGTGATCCCCACTACTCGACACTTTGGTCGTGTGAGAATTCTTTTTCCTTTCTTTTGTTCTTTTTTCTTTATTCTAGTCTTTATCGTTATTTTTATTATTTAAGATTTGAGTTGTATTCTTTTTCTGTACATCTTCTTTCATCTTTTTACTTGTATTTTGTAAAATTGAGTTGTAGCATTACTTTTATTAGACACAATGTCTATTGAATTTTGGCATAAAGTCGTATCTTTGGTGTTATCATTTCTATTGAATAATATATATTATCTAACAATGAAAAGCTTATTATTTCCTTTTCAATGGAAGGAGAAACCATAGTGATCTTGTGAGGATCCAACTTTAAAAGGTGGTAAGATAAGGTAGTGTTCTTATTTGTTTTCTCTTTGAATATCTAATGGCTCATATGTGGTGATAGAAATAAGAACAATCAATTTTTAATGAATGAGGTTCATTGTTTTTCTAATTTTCTTTGTTTTTACAAATATAGTGGTTAGATTAGAAGATATTTAAACATCTGTGGTTTTATAAATATATAGGTCTGATGACTTAATATTTAGTGAATAAAAGTTATTTGGGAATTTTAATTTTCCCATTTAAAGAGATGAGCATCTAATTTTACGAGATAAGAAAAGATGAACCTAAGGGTGTAACGTCTTTTGGTGGAAGAATCTTGCTATTGCAAGAAAAATGGATCAAGGTGAATTCAAAATTTGAGATAGCATATTGTCCAATAGACTTGAAGTCTAAAGTGTGGTCAAATGAAAAACATTTGGGAATTATTTAGTGACAATAATTCTTAAATATTCAATGTCTCAATGAAGGGACATTACAAAATTGGAGAACTTTAAACAAAATATAGTGAATGAATTGATGAGAATTTAGTTCATTTAGGTTAATGATAATAAAACAATGATATGATTAATTTAGTCTCATTGAGGGGATACTTTTAATAGTAAATAAAATTTTAATATATAAGAAATCAAAGTATTTAGATAAATCAAGGAGGGATTATTTCTTTGATTTAAGTGTATTTTACATCTTCAAGTTGATTTTGATGAGAAAATCAATGGATGTCAAAATTGTATTTTCAAAAGAATCTCAACAAGACACTTAGAAGATGCACAAAAGTTGTTTAAGTGATTATGAGATTATTTAGCCAACTAAAAGTGATAATAAATTATTATTTTCTTGTGTAATTTTCACATGGTATTTGTGTTTACATATTTGATTTTGTGAAATATATAATAGAAAGCAAATAAAGTGAATGTTACTTTCAAAGAAGTGTGTCTTGCCTTAGCAAGTAAATAAGTCAAAAGAAACTAACATTGAAGTTTTGTTTATCTTAATCTATTGAAAGTTTATCATGTGGCTTAAGGACTCATGATGAACTTTAGGAAATATAAGTCTATATTTATCTTGGAGGATAAATGAATTTATAGAAATAAAGAGATTTCTATTTAAAAGTAATATTTTCACTTTATGTGACAAATGTTGGGGATGATGCTCTAAAGTTAATCAATTTATTTTGTTGATAATGATTGATTAATTTTGCCATCTTATCAATAAATCTAGACATGATTGATATCTAAAGTACTTGTTTGTAAGATATTATTTGTTTCAAGAATGAATTAATTTAAAACATAAGGGGAGTTTTAGAAACAAAGAGGTTTCTAGAATTAATATTCATAAAATTGTGTTTATCTTGCACATTGAAGTATAAAATAATAGCGGTGTTGACTATGGTCAAACTCACTATTTTAATAAAGGTGTAACAATTTTAATCAAACTATAATTAGGAGAAGGTTTGAATAAAATGATGAGGGGATGGTTAAGTATGAAAATATGAGAAAAGAAATGACAAAAATGAAATCCTTTCTACATCTCAAGGGATGAGACTTAGACTCTCTAAAGAGATTCGAGGTTGATGGCAACCTATCTTAATACTAGTAAACAACTTAGTATTAGGTTCAATAGGTAATAACAAATCAGTCAAGTGAATAGTAGTAGTACTCAAAATTTTGTCCCATCGGAGATATGAGTATTAGTGTGTTACCAAAATGAGGGTTAAAACCAAAATGTTTTTTTTTAATAGAATTTAGTCTTGAAAAGATAAGTATTTTAGGATCACAAAATACTGTAAGAGTTCTACCTATATAGACCTAGGGATGGTTCCGCCCCTCATGAGAATTGGGAGTCATTCTCAAGAAAAGTCTATGGATGGAATGTGCACATGGCCATTAACAGTGCAAAAATGAGACATTGAGGTCTCATGTGAAGTAGCAAATGTGTCTGTGTTATCACCAATTTGTTATCAAGGAATAGTGGTTCAATGCTACAGCAACCAAAATTTCAACAGACTTTGTGATAATTGTACTAAGGTAAAATTCAAGTCGAAAGACATTTTACTTTATGCACCAATGCAAATGTTTCTTTAGAGAGTGATTATTTAATCAAGTGGGGAATATTATATTATAATATAATGTTTGATTGATTAAATAAGTGTTACAAAAAGTGATTATTTAATCTATGTGGGGGAATATTATATTATATTATTTTAAATAATATAATGTTAGATTAATAATTTGACAAAATGTGATTTGACACACCATGTAACATATTAGTGAGAGTTACAAAATTGGACACATGTGTGTGCCCAAATGTGATATATTTTGGAGTTACAAAATCAGTTACAAATTTATAACTCCCAAATATTACGCAATAATGTGTAGATTGTATGTTACACATTTGAGTTTGGATATCACAAAGCCATCATGAGATATGGTTTTTGAAGACATGTTTTTAATTCCCATTAGTTGTATGGAGGTTACAAAATCATGTGGGAAAGAGTTTAGGAAGTTTTGGAAAACTGAAATTTTGGAAGCTTAAATTGCCCGTGGCCACGGTCACTGATTATCCCTGGCCTCGGCCTGGTCTACAGAGGCCAGTGGCCATGGCCACTAATACTCTTGGGCGCAGCCAGAGGTGCTCACAACCAATTTCTTTTGTCAGTTTTTTTGCCAATTTGAGTTGTTCTAATCCCCTAACTAACTCCCAAATCTTCATTTCAATTCCACAAACATCCAATTAAACATTGGTAACAGCCATGGGGGTTGGTGGAATTTGAAATTCAAAGGATATCTCAAACTCTATAAATAGAAGTCTAACGCTCACTTGTAAGACACAAAATTTTTTATCAACAAAGCACTTGACTTGAAAATACACCATAGAGGCTTGATAATTCCAGAGAGCAATATCTTCTGAAATCCCTTTGTGCTTAGAGAATAGGGGGAAATAAACTTTTAGACAAAGGTCATGAACCTTGGTCAAGTTGGTGATTCTCCCTACTCTACACTTTGGTTGTGTGAGAGTTCTTGTTCCTTTCTTTTGTTCTTATTTCTTTATTCTAGTCTTCATCTTTATTTGTATTATTTAAGATTTGAGTTGTATTCTTTTTCTGTACATCTTCTTTCATCTTTTTACTTGTATTTTGTAAAATTGAGTTGTAGCATTACTTTTGTCAAACACATTGTCTATTGTATTTTGGCATAAAGTCATATCTTTGGTGTTACCATTTCTATTGAATGATATATATTCTCTAACAATAAAATGCTTATTATTTCCTTTTCAATGGATGAAGAAACTATAGTGATCTTGTGAGGATCCAACTTTAAAAGGTGGTAAGATAAGGTAATGTTCTTGTAACGTCCCAAAATTACCTAATAGGGCTTAGGGCCTTGATTAGGGGGCCATGATGGCAATATATGGAATTAAATGTTTGATATATTTGATTGTGATTATGTGAATAATGTGATAACATAACTAGTGTGCATGTTTAAGGGTATTAAATATGCATGTGGGCCCATTTCTTATTAGGGGGAAAATTTTGATAATTTGGCCCTTTATGGGCATAATTGTATATATATGTGTGAGACCGCATTATTATGTGGGTTTATTTGAGTTACTCGGCATGAGACGATCCTAGGGAGAAAATTAGTGGGAAAGTCAGAACAGGACCCAATACTCGACTCAGGGTGAGTTAAGGGGTATTTTGGGTATTTTGCATTTAATTGGGTTATTGGGTAATGGGAATGAATAATTGGGGATATATTTTAGGAGGGAATACTGGGGAATTTGGCCATTTTTCTCTCGGGGACGTTTTTGGTACCCCGAGCCTTGGGATTAACTTAAGTGAAACTTAACCTTACGAAACAAAAAGAAACACTCATAAACACTCTATTGGCTGACTCACACACTCTCTTTCTCTCTAAGCTTCCTTAAGCTGGTTTTGGAGAATTAAGAAGGATTTCTTGAAGAATTGTTGGCTGAAGGCTAGGGAATTGAAGGCCAAAACTTGGGGGATTAGTTTTGTTGTAGCTTGAGGGATTAACTTCCAGTTGAGGTAAGCTTTAGATCATGTTTTCCATTAAAATTTTGTGTTGGTTTGCCTGTTTTAAGGTGTTCTTGAACTTTATAGCTCAAGAGTTGAATTTGGTGTTTTGTTGAGTTGTGTAACTAAACTAGTTGGAATTTGCTGCTGGAAGGATGTTAGAACTATTATGGCGAATTAATTATGGTTTTGGGGTGAAATTGGGATAATTTAGGTTGGATTTGGATGTTGGGAAATGGAAAAAATCTGGGTTTGTAGGGCCAAGTCGGGGCTCTATTCTAGAGGGGCCGCGACTCAGCTGAATCCAGAGCCCTAGAAGGCCTTTGTTTGGGAGGCGCGCTGCGACCCTCTTGGGCAGGTCGCAGCCCGCATCCCTTTGGCAGAGGGAGAGAGCCTCGGATAAGAGGGGGTGCGCTGTGACCTTCAAGGTCAGGTCACGACCCCCCTAGACAGTTGTGGCCTTGGGGAGTTTTTAAGGACGGGAACCTTTTCCTTAGGGCTCGAGATCGATTCCACTACCCCATTTAATGGAATTCGAGGCCCTAGAGGCTAAGAGTCAATCCAGAAGCCTTTATTGCTCGTTATTGATGGAATCCTATATTATAGTTATGACTAGGTTATTGCTAGGGGCTCGAAACCGGGATCGTGCTCAAGGGTCGTCCTTATTTTACGCAATACTCGGACCTGAGGTAAGAAAATTGCACCCAATACGTGGTGTATGTGACTAGGGCTTGGCCCGACTATAATCAATTATTATGATTAGGGCCTAGGCCCCTGAGAACGTTTTATGTTTAAGCTATTGTTTCACATGTTGACTGATCCTACATGAATACTCTATTCCTGGTTAAGTGTTTCTTGTTTGTTTCATGAATTCTGTGGTTAGGGCATGAGGCCTCGTTAAATAAGTATGATTATTATTATGAGTACAGTTACTCGATGGTGTTATTAGGTTAACATACATACGTGATCATTTTGTTGGGACATGCCTATTTATATTTGTTTCTGTTTTCAAGTTTGAATACCTAGATCAGGGTTTGGCTTATTAGTCAAGGACGGAAAAAGCGCACTGTGCTGGTTGAAAGGGTTAGGCCTAAATCTGCAACATACTTTTACGTTGGCCGACCCTATGGTCGTTCAAAAACCAAAGGTGTTAGCCTAGCTCTATTGCTAGTTACTCAAAGCTAAGAGTTAGGGCCCAAGGTGACTCTATGGTCACATAGCTAGGGCATAGGCCCCAGGGTTGGCTCTATGGTCAACCGTTCAAGGCAACGGCCCTAAATTGGTCCAATGTCCATTTGTTTGCAACTGAATGATTGTATGTGTAGATTATTATTGCTGGACATGCTAGATAAGTATATGGGAATCTGTATTGTTCTATTTATGCACATGTATAGTTTTCTTGCTGAGCCTTGGCTCATGGATGCTTTGTGGTGCAGGTAAAAGGAAGGGAAAGCTTGACCAGCCACGAGTTGGAGAGCTTCGGTGACGGCGTGTACATATGTGGCTGCTCGACCACCACAGTCGAGGATATCTTAGAGGAACTAGGGTTGTAACCTTGTTTTTGCCACTTAGGTCGGCTGGATGTAATTTTTGATATACCTACACTTCTTTAAGAATTTAGTTGTAATATTTTGGGATCCCACAGATGTATGAAACTTAATAATTAAAAGTCAATTGTTCCTTTGACCAAAACTTTTAACCCTAACCCTTGACATTAACCATAGTTACACATTTTAAGCCAAATGACTTTATTAGCAAGTCTGACACAGTTTAAAGTGCACATTGTAACAGTCCTGGATTAGGAGGACATTACAACTTGGTATCAGAGCTGCCAAGGTTTATGGGTTCCTGAAGACTGGCTTGGCTTGTACACTCGCCACTAAAGACAAGCTCGACTCAGGGTTCACTAAAGACAAGCTCGACTAAGGGTTTATGTGTGTTTTAATGATTAAACGTGATATGAATGCCTTATTTGCGTGCCTGTTCTGGAAGCATGAGATAATCTGATAAGGCCTGGCCCTTGACTGCTGCATGAATGATAAAGAACGTGCTTATTATCATTGTTACTGCTTGTGATTGCAAGGGAATCACTTATTAGCGTTATTATTTGTTTATAGGCCAGGAAATGCTTATTCGAATTGTTAACACTGGCAGGGATTAAAAGAATATGCTTATTAGCAATGTTATACTTTTGTAAATGCTTAGATATGTATATATGCATTGTTATTTTCTAATGGATATCAGAAGGTGCTTACTAGAACCATAAATGAATATGTTGAGTAATGGCATGCTTATTAGCATTGCACTTGTTGTTTATTTGTTTGATCTCGGACCGTCATCCGACAAGAGGTATAGTTATTACTTACTTGACGACTGATTTGATCACTGTAGGGTGGATTGTGTAACAGTATGAATCCTCGAAGGTCGGAGAGGTTGGTTGGCCAAGAGTTACAGGCCAGTGAAGGGAATGACCAGGGCCAGGCCCCACTGCCAGCTCCAAAAAACTGGCAGCAGGTGCTTCCTGACATGCAAGTCAGGTTAGAGAGGCAGGAGGAAGATATATGCCTCTTGAGATAGCAACATGTTCCAAGAAGGAACCCACAGCCCGTGGTACCGACAGTGAGACGGCCAGAGGTGCAAGTAGTAGTGCAGCCTCGGGCAGGGGGAGAAAGGTAGGAACCCCTGTATGAGAGGTTTCAGAAGCAACATCCTCTAGTCTTTAAGGGTGGCTCAGATTCACTGAACGCTGAGAAATGAATGACCATGACAACCACCATCCTGGATTTTATGAGGGTAGGTGTTAACGAGAGAGTGGCCTGTGCCATTTATATGTTTTGGGAGGATGTCCGAATATTGTGGGAGGTGGTATCCTAGACCAGAGTGGTAACCACCATAGAATGGGAAGCGTTCAGAACCTTGTTCAATGATAAATACTATAACGACACAGTTAAAGTTTCGATGGCTGAGGAATTTAGCAAGTTACTTCCGGGTAACATGACAGTGACTTATTACGCCCTGAAGTTCGACAAATTGCAAAATTTTGTCGGAGATCTGGTGCCCACTGATGGAACCAGAAGAGAGAGGTTTCTTCAGGTGCTAAAACCTATGATAGCCCGGGATGTTCGTATTACTTTGTGTCAGAATTGAATACCTATGCACAGGCTGTGGAGAAGGTTCTTACAGGTGAGAGCGCAGAGAACAAGATCTGGCTTCTAGGAGGCCGGGACCTCCATTTACAGGTTTTGGTAGGGTCGGAGGAGGCCCCAGTGAACAAAAGAGGAAGATTTCAGATACAATTTCAGTTTGAAGGCTAGATAGGAGGCCACAAGACATACAGATAGGCCACCAGAGTGGCGGTGAGACCTGGAGAGCATTCCTATAGTGTACTCGGTGCAGGAGGCACCATATTGGGGAGTGTCAGGCTAATGCCTACTTTGTTTGTGGTAGTGGGGGGCATTTGAAGAAAGATTGCCTAAGAACCAGAAAGGAGGAGTTGAAGAAAGTGTACATCCTGACGCCAGCTCGGGTGTTCACCTTGACCAAGGCAAAGGCCGAGGTTAGTCCCTCGATTGTTATAGGTCAGCTTTCTAGTGCTGGAAACCTCTATATTGTTTTGATTGATTTGGGTGCTACGCACTCTTTTGTTACTAGTAGGATTATAGATGGATTGTGTAGACCATGTGACTTCTATCCTATGGGGTTTGGTACTATGTTGCCTACTGGGGAGTTAGTGGTTTCCATGAGATGCGCTAGATCTCTACCAGTTACAGTGGATGGCAGGGAATTATCAGTTGATTTGGTAGAATTGGTGATGACATATTTTGATATAATTCTGGGTATGGATTGGCTAGAGAAGTATGGGGCAACAATAGATTTCTAGAAGAAGATGGTAACCTTTGAGCCTGAGGGTGAGGACCCCTTTGTTTTTGTTGGCACTGTGCATGGACCCCGTATACCTATGATCTCAGTACTTAGAGCTAGAGACCTATTGTAGGGGGAATGCATAGGGTTCTTAGCTAGCGTGGTGGATACCACTCAAGTCATGCTAGTGGGACCAGAATAGACCCATCTAGTCAGTGAGTTTCTGGATGTGTTTCTAGAGGGTCTGCCAGGGTTACCTCCACACAGGTAAATTGAGTTTGTAATTGGATTGGCGCTAGGGATAGAGCCAGTGTCTAGGGCACCTTATAGGATGGCTCCAGCTGAGCTGAAGGAACTAAAGGTTCGACTACATGAGTTACTAGACTTAGTTTTTATCAATCCCAGTTTCTCACCATGGGTCGCACGAGTTCTCTTTGTGAAGAAAAAGGATGTTTCTCTAAGGATGTGTATCAATTAAAGGGAACTAAACAAGTTGACTATCAAGAACAGATATCCACTACCAAGAATTGATGATTTGTTTGATCAGTTGCAGGGTAGAACAATATTCTCTTAGATAAATCTTCGATCTGGTTATCACTACCTTAGGATTAGGGAGGATGATATACCGAAGACAACTTTTTGTACCAGGAATGGGCATTATAAGTTTTTGGTGATGTCGTTTGGATTTACTAATGCCCCGATAGCATTTATGGATTTACTTAATAGGGTGCTCAAAGATTACTTGGACCAGTTTGTGATCGTCTTTATTGACGATATACTGATATACTATCGGATAGAGACAGAGCATGAGCAGCACCTCAAATTAGTACTACAGAGGTGGAGAGAACACAGGTTGTGTGCGAAGTTCAAGAAATGTGAATTGTGGTTGCCACATGTGACTTTCTTAGGTCACATAGTCATTAAGGATGGGATTAAGGTGGATCCAGCGAAGATCGAGGTGGTCAAAGATTGGCCAAGACCGAAGAACGCTTCACAGGTCAGGAGTTTCTTGGGATTGGCAAGGTATTACAAACGCTTTGTTGGGGGGGGGGGGGGGGGGGGTTCTCCAAGATTGCATCATATCTGGCAGACTTAACGCACAAGAATTAGAAGTTTGGAGACAGCTTCCAGAAGCTCAAGAAGTGTTTGATCACCGCTCGTGTTTTGAACCTTCCTACAGATCGGGACAAGTTTGTAGTTTATTGTGAATCCACGAGGCAGGGTCTGGTTTATGTACTTATGCATACATGGAAGGTGATTGCCTATGCATCACGTCAGCTGAAGGAATATGAGAAGAGATACCCTACACAAAATTTAGAACTTGCAGCAGTAGTTTTTGCACTTAAGGTATTGAGGCACTACTTGTATGGTGATAAGTGTGTGATATACACTGATCATAAGAGTTTAAAATACTTTTTCACCCAGAAGGGTCTAAACATGAGGCAAAGATGTTTGTTAGAACTGGCAAAGGATTATGATTGTGAGATCCTCTATCACCCCGAGAAGGCCAACGTGGTAGCAGATGCCTTAATTCGGAAGGGTCCGGGACATTTATATAGTGCTAGACAAATTTCTAGGGAGTTGGCTGATGAAATGACAAGAGCAGGAGTTGAGTTAGTAGTGGGCCAACTAGCCAACATCACCCTACGGTCTACTCTTTTGGAGATGATCAAGGAGAAGCAGTTAGATGACCCATAGTTGGGGAAAATTAGAGGGGACGTTCTAGCTGGAATAGCTAAGGACTATATAGTGTCAAGCATGGGCTTGTTGAGATACAAGGATCGAATTTGTGTTCCGATGGATACCAGAATTAGACGAGAGATTCTGGATGAATTTTATTCTACTCCTTATTCTCTACATCCGGGCACCACGAAGATGTACCAAGATTTGAGAGTTCTATATTAGTGGCCTAGGATGAAGAAGGATGTGACTGAGCATGTTGCAAGGTGCCTGACTTGTCAGCAGGTCAAGGCTGAGCATCAGAGGCCAGCAGGGCTGCTATAGCCTCTGGATATTCCAAAGTGGAAGTGGGAAGATATCACAATGGATTTCGTGGTAGGATTGCCCAAGACAGTGGGCCATCATGATTCTATATGGGTCATCATGAATTAGTATACGAAATCAACTCATTTTTTACCAGTGAGGAGGAATTATAAAGTGGACCAATAGGCAAACCTCTATGTGAGAGAGATAGTTCACCTTCATGGGACTCCAAGGTCTATTGTGTTAGATAGAGACCCTATCTTTACTTCCAAGTTCTGGGGAAGTTTCCAGAGGACGATGGGTACTCAGCTGAAGTTTAGTACAACTTATCATCCTTAGACCAATGGTTAGTCTGAGAGGACTATTCAGATATTGGAAGAAATGCTAAGAGCATGTGTGTTGGACTTTGAAGGGTCCTGGAGTAAATATTTGTCTCTGATGGAGTTATCCTATAACAATAGCTACCAGTCAACCATTAGGGTGGCACCTTATGAGATGTTGTATGGTAGGAAGTGTAGATCGCCCATTCACTGGGATGAGATGGATGAGAGGACATATTTGGGTCCTGATGCAGTTTAGAGGACCACTGAGGCTATCGAGAAGATTAGAGCTCAAACGCTCGCATCTTAGAGTAGACAGAAGAGTTACTTGGACCCAAAGCGAAGGAACGTGGAGTTCCAAGTGGAAGATTATATCTTCCTTAGGGTTTACCTCTAAGAAGGGTGAGGAGGTTCGGGAAGAAGGGCAAGCTAAGCCCTAGGTTTGTGGGACCGCTTGAGATCCTGGAAAGAATCGGGTAGGTGGCCTATAGGTTGGCCTTACCCCGTGCACTATCTAGTGCACATAATGTATTCCATATTTCCATGATTAGGAAGTAAGTGTCAGATGGAACTCATGTACTGAGTTATGAGGATCTGGAACTGGACACAAACTTGTCCTATGAAGAACAACCAGTTTAGATTTTAGAAAGGAAGGACAAGGTCCTGAGAAACTAGACTATACCTTTAGTTATCAAGGTCGAGGAAGTGACCTGGGAGCTAGAAGCAGATATGTAGACTCAGTATCCCGAGTAGTTCAGGTAAAGTTTCGAGGATGAAATTTCTGCAATGAGGGGATAGTTTTAACACTCCAAAATTATCTAATATGGTAGGCCTTGATTAGGGGGCCAGCATGGCAATATATGGAATTATATGTTTATTTGATATGTTTGGTTGTGATTATGTGAATTATGTGATAATATAACTAGCGTGCATGTTTAAGGGTATTGAATATGCAAGTGGGCTTGTTTCTTATTAGGAGGGCAATTTTAATAATTTGGCCCGTTATGGGCATAATTGTATATATATGTGTGAGACCACAATATTATGTGGGTTTATTTGAGTTAGTCGACACGAGACGATCCTAGGGAACAAGTTAGCGGGAAAGTAAAACAAGGACCCAATACACGACTTGGGGCGAGTCAAGGGGTATTTTGGGTATTTGGATTTTAATTGGGTTATCGGGTAATGGGAATGAATAATTGGGGATATATTTGAAGTTAGTGCGTTTAGGATGGAATACCAGGAAATTTGACCATTTTTCCCGCAGGGACTTTTTGATACCCTGAGCCTCGGGATTATTTTAAGTGAAACTTAACCTTAGGAAACAAAAAGAAACACTCAAAACACTCTACTAGCCGACTCACACACTCTCTCTCTCAATCTCTTTCTCTCTAAGCTTCCTTAAGCTGGTTTTGGAGAATTAAGAAGGATTTCTTGAAGAATTGTTGGCTGAAGGCTAGGGAATTGAAGGCCTAACCTTGAGGGATTAGTTTTGTTACAACCCGAGAGATTAACTTCCAGTTAAGGTAAGCTTTAGAACATGTTTTCCATTGAAATTCTGTGTTGGTTTGGCTTTTTTAAGGTGTTCTTGAACTTTATAGCTCAAGAGTTAAATTTGGTGTTTTAATGAGTTTTGTAACTAGGTTCTTATTGGATTTTTTTACTGGGAGGATGTTAGAACTATTATGGTGATTTAATTATGGTTTTGGGGTGAAATTGGGATAATTTTGGTTGGACTTGGCTGTTGGGAAATGGAGAAAATATGGGTTCGCAGGGCCAAGTCGCGGCTCTGTTCTTGAGGGGTCGCGACTCAACTGAACCTAGGGTCCTGGGAGGCCTCTGTCTGGGAGGCGCGCCGCAACACTCTTGGGCAGGTCGCGGCCCGCATCCCTTTGGCAAAGGGAGAGGGCCTAAGATAAGAGGGGGCGCATCGCAATCCTCATTGTCAGGTCACGGCCCGCCTGGGCAGTTTTGGCCTTGGGGAGATTTTAAGGACAGGAACCTTTTCCTTAGGGCTCAGAATTGATTCCACTACCCGGTTAAGTGGAATTCGAGGGCTCGAAGGGTAGGACTCTGTCCGGAAGCCTTTATTGCTCGTTATTGATGGAATCCTATATTATGGTTTTGACTAGGTTATCGCTAGGGGCTCGGAACATGGATTGTGCTCAAGGGTCGTCCTTATTTTACAATATACTCAGACTTGACGTAAGAAAATTGCACCCAATACGTGTTATATGTGATGAGGGCTTGGCCCGACTATTATCAATTATTATGATTAGGGCTTGGGCCCTTGAGAACTTTTATGTTTAATCTATTATTTCACATGTTGATTGATCCTACCTGAATATGCTATACCTGCTTAAGTGCTTTATGTTTGTTGCATAAATTATGTGGTTAGGGCATGAGGTCACATTAGATAAGTATGATTAGTATTATGAGTACAGTTACTCGATGGTGTTATGTGGTTAGCATACATACTTGCTCATTTTGTTTGGATATGCCTATTTATATCTTTTTCTGTTTTGACAAAAAAATTTAACCCTAACCCTTGACATTAATCATAGTTACACGTTTTAAGCTAAATTACTTGATTAGCAAGTCTGACACAGTTTAAAGTACATAGTGTAACAATCCTGGATTAGGAGGACATTACAGTTCTTCTTTGTTTTCCCTTAGACGATCTAATGGGTCTCATGTGGTGATAAAAATGAGAATAAGCAATTTTTTATGAATGAGGTTCATTGTTTTTCTAATGTTTTATGCTTTTGAAAATATAGTGGTTAGATTAGAAGATATTTAAACATATTGGGTTTTATACATATATATGTGTGATGAGTTACCATATCGTGTGTTGACGGTGAGAACTCATCAACGAAGTTAAGTTAGAAAAATCAAAGTCTATTGCTTATCGATGAAGAAGTTTAAATCAGAAACTTCGAAACATAGAAAACAATTGCAGAAGAAAAATAAGGAAAAGAACTTGTATTCCTTTGTTGTCTCAAGGTACCGTGTTTTTTCAAACCCCCTACATGTGGAAGTGGGGTTCCCTTTATAGTGGGCTCTAATGGCCCCAGATACATTGTGGTCCAGGAGACCATATGGTACACAAGTACATTGTCAGGAGAATGGTCTCAGGGGTAGTGGTGTTGGCTCCAGTACATGGTTAGGTTTCGTGGGGATGTCTCCGCTACTTATTTAGCACGAGTATTAGAGGAGTGGCACTAGGCGTAGTGGTGCTAGTGGAGGTGTCCACTCTGTCATCTTGTTAGAAGCATACAGGCCATGTCCCCTCTCCTAGTACTCCCATTACTTGTCTGGCATGAGTATTCGGATCAGACATACGGGGTCTTAAAGGTTGTACCAGTACAAGATCGTACTGGTACGATCCTTTTGAATTATACTTGGGATTTTACCTCTAAATGTTAGGGTCTCCATAGGTCTTCATAGGAGACACCCTCTTGAGGTGTAGGGTACGAGACACCTGGTGCACGCATGGGTCATGGTGCGAGACGGGGCTCTTGGGTCCTTGGCGCAAGGCGCCCAAAGCACCTCAAGGCCACCCACGAGACGTGGGTGATAGGTGCGCGAGACGCCACTCTTAGCAAGACACCTGTTGGCGTGCGAGACGGTCATGGATGTCCGAGGCGACATGGCCTCAAAAAATACTTGGGCGTGCGAGACGAGGCGCTCACTCATGAGCCCTTGGTGGCATGGCTTTGATGGTACGAGACGCTCCTTCATAAGGCCCTGGTGATGCAGCACGATCCCTTGCAAGGCCTTGGTGGCGCCTCCCTAATGGCACGAGACCCCCCTTCGCGAGGCCCTGGTGGCGCGACCCTGATGGCGCGAGACGCCCCTTCTCAAGGCCCTGGTGGCGCGGCACTGATGGCGCGAGACGCCCCCTCGTGAGGCCCTGGTGGCACAACCCTGATGGCGCGAGACGCCCCCTCGCGAGGCCTTGGTGGCGCGAGACACCCCTCGCGAGGCCCTAGTCGCGCAGCCCTGATGGTGGGAGATGCCCACTCGCGAGGCCCTGGTGGCGGGGCCCTGATGGCGCGAGACGCCCCCTTGCGAGGCCCTAGTGGCGTGGCACTGATGGCGCGAGATGCCCCCTCGCGAGGCCCTGGTGGTGCGGCCCTGATGGCACGAGACGCTGGACCACCTGGGCAGGCGCGCGAGGCGTGGCCTCGTTGGGTGCGCCGGGAGGAGGCTGGAGCGAGACAATGGTGGCTAGAGGGCACCGTGGCTCAACCATGTATGTTGGCGTTCATGAGACCTAAGCATGTACTTTGGGTCTTTTGCAAGCATTGAATTTTGAGCATCTACACTTGCCCCCCAGTCTAGGAGAGGGCCTTTAGGTGCTCTGGTAGACGTTTTGGTATGGCGCCTTGAAAGCATATGTGGTGTTAGTGGTGATCCTTGTGATTGAACGTGAGCATATCACTTTGCTTCATGGATACCAATGGAGATGCCAAGCTCCCTTCTTGGCCATTGATCAGACCTTAGGTTTGATGGTTAAGATGAGCTTGTGGCTTCTATAAATAAGCCTTCATATCTAGCCTATTATTTACACCTTACCTCTTCAACTTAGTGGTTTTGAGATCCTTGCTCCTTTCAAGAGGTAAGGGGTTCAATCCCCCACAAGCTCACTTTTGTTATCTTTTCCTTTTTTTTTATGTTTGAGTTCATTTCTTGTATGTCTATATCCATGCAAGTATTTGAGGACTAAAACACATTTTTCCTTTGTTTTTGCAGACGCGTACTTTCGACCACTTGCTTCTCTTTGACAGTGACAGTGCTTTTGGCCCTTGACCTCCTTTTGACCATGACATCGCCTAATTTTACTTGCTTAAGGTATACTTTCTTTCTCCCTTATGTTTATTGGGTCCAAATTAGCACCTCTCGGGATGGGGTGCTTTGGCCTGAGCTCGCCGTGAGTTAACCCAGTTGCATGCCCTCATTCATACCCCGTAGTTGGTTATTTAGAGTGCTTGTGCCTAGAGGTTTTGAGCCCACTCCTTTGTGTTTTGTACCAATCCTCTCATTTATACGTGAACCCTTTTTGCTTTCGGGACGAGGTCTCATGGCATGTGAAGGACCATTCGACACTCCTCCGGGAGTCGAGTTTGTTGACTTGTCTTCAGACTTGGAGTCCCCCGATGACAACCCTCACCAAGACTACAACACCTTAAGGCACGCCCGTATTCGTCATCTTGAGCACATGGCTGAACTTAGACGTAAAATCTGAGTGGTAGAGAGCGAAATAAACTCAGTTTTGAGGGGAGACGGAGTATCTTTCCCCCTTGACCTTAACGAAAATATAGTGAACCATAGGTTGACCCTTTTAGATTTGCAGATGGAGTTGGAGTTTATGGAGGAAAATCTCCCGCCTGAGCCTCCTACCCCGTTTTCCCCTAATGACTGTCATGGTGCCGTCCCATCTTATCCTCAACCCTTGTTCTCGGTCAACCCTTGCTTAGCACTTTCACACTCGTTGCCTCGGTGGAAGACCCTTGCTAGGAGGAAAAAATGGAGGGTAAAGTGCCATGTTTCTACCTCACCTTTTTCTTTTGGTTTTACAGATATGCTGAAGAGTGCACAACGACAGGTGGTCACTGAGAATCAAGACACTTGCCCCCTATTGGCATCCACCCTAGTGTCCCATGTGTCAAAAAATAAATTGCTGAGATTAGCGAAGAACTACCAAGTTGGCCCAGAATACAAATTATACGTTCCTTCGAACAAGTGCCGGGCCGATCGCCTAAGTCCGGGTTATGTGGCCATGAGGGAGCACATCTTGAAAGCGGCTAGCACAATCCCATTACACCTATTTTTTCATCATGGTTCTCAACCATTTTGACCTTGCTCCGCTCCAGTTGGCGCCCAACTGCTGGCTGACCTTGAGTTGCCTCTTTATTGCATATATGGAGCGTAACGGGCGTGCTCCCACAGCCCAAGAGGTGCATTACATCTACAACCTCATGCCCTCTCCTAAATCGAAAGGCTTTTACTTCCTACAAAAAGCCAATTCTTTGGTCTCCTTGAGAGAGGGTTCTGTATCAAACCCAGGGTCTTGGAAGCAGGACTTCTTCTTTGTGAAGGGTCCCCTCTGTGTTCATGAGAACTTTCGCTCTTCCTCTAGTAAGTACTTCAATTTTTTTTTTTGGAACTTAGTGTTTTGGAACATATGTTCGTGTTGGTAACTGTGTTGATTGTGCAGAGAATTTTTTCGTGCCTAAAGTTCTCGGGTCAGAGGCGGATGCAATCGATATATTTCTCGAGGCTGACCCTGCCGAAAAAATGGTTGTACATATCTTCACCGTGACGAACCTCAACCATCACCAACTATCCCCAATTTCGGAGCCTGAGTTGTTGTGGACTATTTCTGGAACGCGGAAGAAAAAGGTTGTTTTGTCTGATACTCACTCGGACGGGGGTGAGGCAAAGTGTGTGCCAGAGGGGATCTCCCCAGGACATAGGCACCCCCACTGACCATCTTTGTCTCCCAGGGGGTGCCCTCCTTTAGCCCCTACAGACCATGACATGGCCTCCCACTCCCACGATCAACAGGCCATGCCGAGAGGCTTAGTCTGTCCCTATTCTGAGGACTTCGATGCTTTCCCTTAGGCTTCACTTAATCCTAGTCCATTGGGGGCTCATTTTTCTGATCTTCCTATGCCCCCTCCTCCTTCCGCGAGCGGGTCATCTATCCCTACCCATCCAAGCACCATTGGCTCAGAAGGGGCACCCTGGGTGGGGCGCATGGCGACCTCTTATGGGCAACGATATGTCCAGGTTGCCACAGATCTTCCTGAGGCTGATTGGAGAGGTCTTGGGTGTTTTTCCATGTTGGAGCTCGGGGAGACTCTTCTGCGTTCCGCCACTTGGGTGAGTTCATGCATCTTACGTCGGCCTTATCCCTTCTCTCTCTCTTTTTTTTCTTATCATCGTTATTGTTATTTTTCTTATGCAGACCTATACAGTGGCTCAACGATTTGCCGACTCAGCTCAGGACCTCTCCGCGTCAAATGCTGAAAGGGACCGTCTCACGGTTCAGGTCCAGGGGCTTGAGAGGGAGCTTGCTGAAACCAAACTTAAGCTGGAGAAGGCCCTGGCGAGGGCCTCTTCATCATTGAAAAAGAAGAAGAGGGTGATTGCCAAGGCCGTGATGCTGGAGGAGAAGGTCACTTGCTTGGCGGCCGACCTTGAGGGTGCTAAGGCTACCATCGCAACGTTACACGGGAGGGTCACTTCCTTAGAGGCAGATAAGGCTGATATTGAGTATATGTCCATAGAGCGCGCCCTCTATGGAGTATGGAGGAAAAATTCCAACTTCGATTTTTCCTCCTTTGGTGAGCATGCCGTTGCCAGGGCGGCTAAGTGGAACGCCTACGGCACGAGGCCTTGAGATTATCATTCTGCGATTTTTGATGTTTCATTCCAATGTGGTTTTATGATCATTTGAGCCTTATTTTTCTTGTAATTTCTCTAAGTCCTGTTACATTATCACAAATCATTATATATATATACATATGTGCTCATTCATCTTTATTCCTTTATGTTAGAGGTCTTTTTGAGCCCGCATAATGGGGTTCGATAGGTTCTCTTTTTTACTTATCAAGCTTGAGGTCCTTTGGAGCCATTGTGAAGGGGTTCAATAGGTCCCTCTTCGGTGCCTCTAGATTTTACCTATAAGCATATATTGACCCCTTGGGTTCTAGTTATCGTTTTATATATTTTTGCGCACGCTTATTATCTTTTGCGAGAAGCCTCCTTCTCGTCGTTATTCATAGTACTATTTTTGCAAGGGTCTCTTTTAGGACCCTTTTTGCTAGACGGCTTGGTGGCCGCTCTAGGCTTATTGGTGGGTGCTTCTCCTAAGGAACTTCCTCTTATGGAAGCATTTACTCTTATTAGGATGCTTTTCTTGTAGGACCTTTTGACCTCCTTGATGTTCATAAGGGTAGCTAATCCTTGTGAACTTAAGTGATGCCTTACAAGGTCTTATTCTTTATTTGTAAGGGGGGGGGGGGGGGGGGGGGGTGGGTCCTTTTAGGATCTTGATATAAGGGGTCATTTTAGGATCCTGATATAAGAGGTCCTTTTAGGATCCTGATATAAGGGATCCTTTTAGGATCCTGATATAAGGGGTCCCTTTAGGATCCTCCTGATATAAAGGGTCCTTTTAGGATCCTCCTGATAAGTGGTCCTCTTAGGATGAGGGGTCCTTTTAGGACCCTCCTCTTTGCTATATATTCTGCCCCCCAAGTGGTTGGCCAGATTTATCTCAGCAAGCACTTTGATCATTCCATTCATGCATCTCGATAATCATCTTGGTTAAATAAGAACTTTTACTACATTTTTTTTAATGTCACATCATCTTCATTGGAAGTAGGTGAAATACATGGTAACTTAATGTGACTTCGTTCTTACAAAATATTAAGGAATCTAATTTAGCCTCCCACGTCATAGCTATTACATTAGACTTACACATTAGAACAATAACACTCTTGCCTCAAACATGGGGGTCTCACTGATAATATATTTTTAGATGCTCCATGCTCTAGGTACCATGGTATCATCAAAGCATGCGAGCTTGTAGGTGTTGGTGGGCACAACCTGAGCAACTTGATAGGGCCCTTCCCAGTTTGCTCCTAACACACCCGCGCTTAGATCTCGAGTGTTGGGCAGGACTTTCTGCAACACGAGGTCTCCAACTCTGAATGCTCTCTCTTACACCCTTGAATTATAGTATCTCGTGGCTCGTTGTTGATATGTGGCTAGCCTCAGTTGTGCCCTATCTCTCTTAGCTTCCAACAGGTCAAAATTCCCGGCCAATGCTGCGATATTGGCCTGGTCATCATACGCTTATGTGTGGATGGAGTTAATCTTCATTTCTATTGGAAGGACAGCCTCACAGCCATAGGCTAAGGAAAAAGGCGTCTCTCCCGTGGTGGAACGAGGTGTGGTCCTATAGGCCCAAAGCACATTGGGGAGTTCTTCGACCCAGGCCCCTTTCAACTTTTCTAACTTTGTTTTCAAATTCCTTTTTAGGATCTTATTGATGGCGTCCACTTGTCCATTGGCTTGTGGGTGTGCCACAGGGGAGAAACTCCTCTTGATTCCTTTCTTCCTGCAATATTCCTCGAATACTCCTCCTTCAAATTGCGTCCCATTGTCGGAGACTATCTTGTAGGGTACTCCAAACCTGCAGACGATAAATTTGTTGACGAAGGTGGTGATTTGCTTAGTCGTTATGTTGAGTAAAGGTTCTTCTTCCACCTACTTAGTAAAATAATCGACTGCTACCACCGCATATTTTGCTCCTCCTCTTCCTGCTGGCAATGCTCCAATTAAGCCAATCCCCCGCATAGCGAAGGGCCACAGACTGGTCATTTTCACCAGCTCATTTGGTGGCTGTTTGGGGTAGTTTGCATGCCTCTAGCACTTGTCACACCTTTTCGCGAAATCGTTCGCATCCTTTTCCATGGTAGGCCAATAGTACCCCTGGCGGACGGCCTTTTTTGTCGTGGACTGCCCCCTAACATGATTTCCACATTCCCCCTCATGAATCTCTTGCAAAAATTTTAAAGCCTCTCCCTTATTTATGCACCGTAGGAGCGGGGTAGAGAAGCCTCTCTTATATAAGACCCCGTCAACTAGGGTGTATTGGGCAGCTTTGTAAGTCAGCCTGCGAGCATCTTTTTTGTCCAAAGGCAAGACCCCGTCAGTTAAGTACTTTCGCGATGGGTGCAAACCATGACTCCTCTAGGCTATTGACCATATAGATCATTTCTTCGGCTATGCTTGGCTTGGAGAGGTATTCGACCGGAATGGACTCAAGCATGTCTTTGTCTCGAGTAGAGGTGAGTTTTGCGAGTGCATCAGCGTTTATGTTTTGCTCCCTTGGGATCTGTTCTATGGTGCATTTTTTGAATTGATCCAAATACCCCTTCACCTTGGCGAGATATGCAGCCATTTTTGGGCCTCTAACTTGATATTCACCTTTCACCTAGAACACCACGAGCTGTGAGTCGCTAAAGACTTGCAAATGGTTTACCTTTAACTCTATAGCTAGCCGCAGGCCAGCCAACAGTGCCTCGTACTCTGCTTCATTGTTGGAAGCTTCGAATCTGAATCTCAAGGCACAATACATCTTGTGCCCCTCTGGTCCCGTCATTACTATGCCAGTGCCTGCTCCTCATTCGTTAGATGCCCCGTCTACATGGAGGCTCCATTCTTCAGGGTGCTTTTCCTCTTCATGTGCCAGTTCATTCTCTTCTATTTCTCCCTCCTCATGGGGTCGGTGTGCAAAATCGACTATAAAGTCTGCAAGTACCTGCACATTGATTGATGTCCTTGGGGTGTAAGTGATGTCAAATTGACTCAATTCAATAGACCACTTTAACAACCTTCCCAAAGTTTCTGCTTTGTGCAAGACTTGACGCAAATGGGTGTTTGTGAGCATCTCGATGGCATGAGCATGAAAATAGGGCCTCAACTTTCGAGAAGCCACTACCAAGGCGTGTGCCAACTTCTCTATTTATAGGTACTGAGTTTTTGTGTCTACCATCCGCTTGCTCACATAGTACACGGGCTGCTGATGCTTTTTTTATCCTTTGACCAGGGCGGCACTTATAGCATGTTCCGATATGGCTAGATACAAGTACAACCTTTCCCCTTTTTTCTGGCATGGCCAAAAGGGGTGGTTTTCCAAGGTGTTCCTTTCGCTTAGTGAAGGCTTCCTGACAATCATCATCCCAAGCGAACTTTTTGCTCCCTTTTAGGATGTTGAAGAACGGGAGGCATTTGTCAGTGGACCTGGAGTTTAACCTATTGAGGGCTGCTACTCTCCCTGTTAAGCACGGCACCTCCTTCTTGCTTCGTAGTGAGCTCATTTCTAGCAATGCCTTGATTTTTTCAGGGTTAGCCTCGGGAATTCACCATAAAACCCAGGAACTTTCCTAATGAAACTCTGAAGGTTCACTTGAGCGGGTTTAGCTTCATTCTGAACTTTTGGAGGGTGGTGAACATCTCCATGAGATCGTTTGTGAGCTCGTCGGCCTTCTTTGTCTTTACCAGCATATCGTCCACGTCTACTTCCATATTCCTTCCTATCTGATTTTAAACATTATGTTCACCAGCCTTTGATAAGTAGCACCTGCGTTCTTTAAACCAAAAGGCATCACTTTGTAACAATAAAGCCCCTTGTCTAGTATGAATGAAGTGTGCTCTTCATCAGCCGGGTTCATGGGTATTTGGTTGTACCCGGAATATGCATCCATGAAGCTAAGTACCTCATGCCCCGCTGTGGCGTCTACTAACTAGTCTATCCTAAGAAGCGGGAAGCTGTCCTTAGGGCAGGCCTTATTGAGGTTAGTAAAGTCCACACAAGTCCGCCACTTTCCATTGGGCTTTGGGACTAACACTGGGTTTGATACCCATAGTGGGTAGAATGCCTCTTGGATAAACCCATTTTCCTTCAACTTGTCAACCTCCTCTTTTAGGGTCGTGTATCTCTCTGGGTCCCGCGCTCTCCTTTTCTGCCTCACAAGCCTTGCTTTTGGGTCGATGTTCAAGTGGTGGCACATGACCGCTGGGTCTGTCCCTACCATGTCCTCGTGACTCCAGGCGAATACGTCGAGGTTGGCTTTCAAGAATTCTACCAGCTTCCCCTTCACGTCACCATTAAGGTTTTTCCCTACCTTCAACTTCCTCAACAGCTCATTCATGACCGTGACTTCTTCTAACTCTTCTACCGGTTCGGCTCTAGGTTCCTCTGCGACTCGTGGGTCCAACTCGTGTGGGTTTGTACCTTCATGCACAACTAGTCCCATAGGCACCGAAGGCTCTGTGGCCGTGCGGAGGGATGCATTATAGCATTCCCTCGCTTCCTTCTACTCTCCTTTCACATTTTCTATTCCCCAGGGAGTTGGGAATTTCATAGCTAAGTGGTATATAGAAGTTATCGCCTTCAATTCTCTTAGGGAGGGTCTCCCTAATAATGCATTGAAGGTTAAGGCGCAATCTACCACGACAAAGTTGGCCAGTATGGTAGTTTGTCTGGGTTGTTCTCCCATGGTAAGGACTAACTCAATTGCCCCTAGGGGCTGTATTGAATCTCCTGTAAATCCATATAGAGAGGTACTATAAGGTTTTAGGTGCCGGATTTTTAATCCCATTTTCTCCAAAGCAGGGCGATATAGGATGTCCACAGAGCTTCCGTTATCCACCAAGACTCGATGCACCCTCATGTTTGCAAGCTGGACAAGTAATACCAAAGGGTCATTATGGGGGAAATGTACAGCCCGTGTTTCTTCTTCGGTGAAGGTTATCGAGTCATTCTCACCCTTAAAATTCCCCGGGGGACGTTGCTCCAAACTTAAGATGCATGGGGGTGGACTTTGTCTGGCCTCCCTGGCATATTTGTCTCGCCCTTTCCTTGATTCGCCTCTGAATCCTAGTCCTCCGAAGATGGTCTTAATCTCTCCTTGCACCTCTGGGGCTACTTCCCATGCCCGCGGTGAGGATGCACTTCTTTTGGCCTTTGGTTCTCTTTTCGGACGTATCCGTCCAAATATCCCCTGCGTATAAGCTCTTCGATTTCTACTTTCGAATGATTGCATTCTGCGGTGGTGTGGCCGATATCTTTGTGGAACTGGCAATATTTACTGGGGTCTTTTTTTACCGGTCTTTTTTCATCGGCAGGGGCCTTCTGAAAGGGACCTGGTTTTCATTCATGATGAAAATATGCTCCCTCGCATGGGTGAGGTCAGTGTAAAATGTGTAGGGGCCTTACCTACGCTCGTCCATGCGCTAGGGCTTCTGTGGCCAATCCTCCCTTGTCCCTTCATAGACCCTTTTCTTCTTTGCATTGCTTTGGTTCTCTCGAATTAAGGGTTTTGGTGGGGATTGGCCTTTTCCAGCCTTAAGGCTCTGATGACCATCATCTACGAGAATGTATTTCTGCGCCCACTCGTAGAAATCGTCCAAATCTGTGATCTCTCTCTTGAGCATGTTATCCCATAACTTCCTTCCCAGGCACACTCTAGCCGTGATGGCCATTTTTAGCTCTCTGCGGGTCAAGCTCCCTACTTTGGCTTCCTCCATATTGAACCTGTGAATGTAGCTCTTTAGACTCTCATTTTCTCCTTGCTTCACATTAGCAAGGCTGGTGCCCGACATTGTGTAATCACGCACGGCGTGGTGTTGCTGGAGAAACTCATCAGAAAATTGTTGCCAAGATCTGATGGACCCTGGTCTAAGTCTTTTGAACCATTTGTACGCATGTCCTTTCAAGGTAACAGCAAAGCAATGGCACCTAGCTCCGCTACTAATCCCCCTTAACTTCATCAGATCTTTAAATGCGTCCAGATGATACTTGGGGTCTGTGTTTCCTTTATATGGGGTCATATGAGGCTCCTTGAAGTTGGCTGGGAGTTGGATGGCCTGGATTTCCTTAATGAAGGGCGATTCATGGTTGAAATTGTCCTCAATTGCTTGTCCTCTAGATGTGGTGATGATCTTGCTCCGGAGGCTCCTTATTTCGGTGTCTAGGTCTTGCCTCATTTTATTCAAGGAGTCTCTCAATGTGGACGGGATGACCTTTCCTCTTCCTTTGTCCTCTCGGGGTGCCATAGGAGGTGTAGTCCTTTTATCTTCCCTTCTCTTATTTAGCTCTTCTCGCAAGTTTGGGGGCATTTCCTTTGACGTGACCTCGACTTCACTACGTGGGTTAACATTGTTCCTCTGCTTTTGCCTCTGGGGTTGCTCAGGCAGTCCGGGACATTCGCGATGTTTTGTCTTGGAGGTATTACTAGTAGATAGTCGAGTTCTCCCATCATCCACTGACACTGTGGTTTCTACCCCTTCTTGTCCTTTTTCTTTTTGCCTAGGCAGAGTTATGCTCGATTTTCCTTATAATAGGCCATTTAACACCTCTTTCATGTTCTCCAAGGTGGTTTCTCGCCTTTGGTTCTTACGGTGCACTTCGCGTATCTCTTCTTCGTAAAATCAAGATTTAGAACTTGAGCTCACGGAGTGGACCCGGGGATCCTTGTCAGACCTGCGCGTCGATGGGCCTGGATCTTGTCGGCCAGAGTTTGGCACCTGTGACGGCATTGGGAGGGGGAACTCATCGGCATCTCTTGCAGGGACAGTTGCTGACTTTGGATGATTCTCATCAGGCGGGACGACCGAGGATGAGGCCTCCCCCTCATCTTCATGGACCTCGGGCTCCTTTGGGGCCTCCACATTTCTTGGTGGAGGGGGATACTTCATGGAGGCCTTCAGCTGGTCTCCATCAAGGTGGACCTCCACCTCCCGTGGCTCTCTCAGTCGCTTAGAGCGTCTTGGCATCTCTTTATGCCAGAGTTAATGGAAGAACAGTGGCTTGGCACTTATCTTTCCCACAGATGACGCCAAATTGTTGACGGCGACAACTCGTCAACGAAGTTAAGTTAGAAAAATCAAAGTCTATTGCTTGTCAATGAAGAACTTTAACTATATAATCAGAAACTTAGAAAATAGTTGCAGAAGAAAAATGGGGAAAAGAACTTGTATTCCTTTGTTGTCTCAAGCTACAATGTTTTTTCCAACCCCCCTCCATGTGGAAGTGGGGTTCCCTTTATAGTGGGCTCTAATGGCCCTTGATACATTGTGGTCTAGGGGACCAGATGGTACACAAGTACATTGTCAGGATAGTGGTCTCAGGGGTAGTGGTGTTTGCTCCGGTACATGGTCATTTTCCGTGGGGATGCCTCCGCTACTTTTTTAGCACGAATGTCAGAGGAGTGGAACCAGGCGTAGTGCTGCTGGTGGAGGTGTCCACTCTGACATCTGGTTAGAAGCATATACACCATGTCCCCTCTCCTAGTACTCCCACTACTTGTTTGGCATGAGTATTTGGATCAGACATACGGGGTCTTAAAGGTCGTACCCGTACAAGATCGTACTGGTACGATCCTTTTGAATTATACTTGGGATTTTACCTCTAAATGTTAGGGTCTCCATAGGTCTTCATAGGAGACACCCTCTTGATGTGTAGGGTGCGAGACACCTGGTACACGAAGGGGTCATGGCGCAAAACGGGGCTCTTGGGTCCTTGGAGCAAGGCGCCCAAAGCACCTCAAGGCCACCCACGAGACGTGGGTGATAGGTGCGTGAGATGCCACTCTTGGTGAGACACATGTTGGCGTGCGAGATGGTCATGGATGTCTGAGGCGACATGGCCTTGCAAAATACTTGGGCGTGCGAGGCAAGGCGCTCCCTCGCAAGCACTTGGTGGCGCGGCTCTGATGGCGCGAGATGCTTCTTCGCAAGGCCCTGGTGACGTGGCACGCTCCCTCGTGAGGCCTTGGTGGCACAGCCCTGATGGCGCGAGACGCCCCTTCACGAGGCCCTCGTGGCGCGACCTTGATGGCGCGAGACGCCCCCTTGCAAGGCCCTGGTGGTACCCGTACAAGATCGTACTGGTACGATCCTTTCGAATTATACTTGGGCTTTTACCTCTAAATGTTAGGGTCAACATAGGTCTTCATAGGAGACACCTTCTTGAGGTGTAGGGTGCGAGCACCTGGTGCACGAAGGGGTCATGGCGTGAAACGAGGCTCTTGGGTCCTTGGCACAAGGTGCCCAAAGCACCTCAAGGCCACCCATGAGACGTGGGTGATAGGTGCGCGAGACGCCACTCTTGGCGAGACACTTGTTAACGTACGAGACGGTCATGGATGTCTGAGGCGACATGGCCTCACAAAATACTTGGGCATGCAAGGCGAGGCACTCCCTCGCGAGACCTTGGTGGCACAGCTCTGATGGCGTGAGACGTTTCTTTGCAAGGCCATGGTGACGCGGTACGCTCCCTCGTGAGGCCTTAGTGGCGCAGCCTTGATGGCGGGAGACGCCCCTTCGTGAGGCCCTGGTAGCGCGACCTTGATGGCGCGTGACACCCCCTTGCGAGGCCCTGGTGGTGCGGCACTGATGGCGTGAGACGCCCCCTCACGAGGCCCTGGTGGCGCGGCACTGATGGCGTGAGACGCCCCCTCACGAGGCCCTGGTGGCGCGGCCCTGATGGCGCGAGATGCCCCCTCGTGAGGCCCTAGTGGCACGGCCCTACTGGCGTGAGACTCCCCCTTGCGAGTCCCTGGTGGCGCGGCATTAATGGCGCGAGACGCCCCCTCGCGAGGCCTTGGTGGCGAGGTGCTGATGGCGCGAGATGCCCCCTCGCGAGGCCCTAGTGGCGCGACCCTGATGGCGCTAGACGCCCCCCTCACGAGGTCCTGGTGGTGCGACACTGATGGCGCGAGACGCCCCCTCACGAGGCCCTGGTGGTGCGGCCCTGATGGCGCGAGACTTTGGTGGCCCGAGGGCACCGCAGCTCAACCATTTATGTAGGCATTCATGGGACCTAAGCACGTACTATGGGTATTTTATAAACATGGAATTTTGAGCATCTACATAGTGAATAAAAGTTATTTGATAATTTTAATTTTCCCATTAAAAGAGATGAGCACCTCATTTTATAAGATAAGAAAATATGAATCTAAGGGGGTTACATCTTTTGGTTGAAGTATCTTCCTATTGCAAGAAAAATGGATCAAGGTGAATCCAAAATTTGCGATAGCATAATGTCAAATAGACTTGAAGTCTAATGTGTGGTCAAATGAAAAATGTTTGAGAATTATTTAATGACAATAATTCTTAAATATTCAATGTCTCAATAAGGAGAGATTACAAATATGGAGAAGCTTTAAACCAAAAATAGTGAATGAATTGATGATAATTTTGTTCATTTTCGTTAAAGAAAATAAAATGGTAATATGATTAATTTAATCTCAATGAGAGGAGAATTTTAATAGTAAATCCAATTTTAAAGTATAAGAAATCAAATTATTTAAATAAATCAATGAGGGATTATTTCTTTGATTTAAGTGTTTTTGACATCTTCAAATTGATTGTGATGAGAAAATCAATGGATGTTAAAAGGTTATTTTCAAAAGAGTCTCAAAGGAACTCTTAGAAGATGCACAAAAGTTTGTTAAGTGATTTTAAGATTATTTAGAAAACTTAAAAGAGATAATTAATGATTATTTTCTTGTGAAATTTTCACATGGTATTTGTGTTTGCATATTTCATTTTGGGAAATATATAAAAGAAAGCAAACTGTGTGAATGTTACTTTCAAAGAAGTGTGTCTTGCTTAAGCAAGTAAATAAATCAAAATAAACTAACATTGAAGTTTTGTTTATCTTGATCTATTGAGAGTATATCATGTGGCTTAAATACTCATGATAAACTTTGGGAATTATAAGTCGAGATTTTTCTTGGAGGATACAGGAATTAATAGAAATAAAGAGATTTCTATTTAAAAATATTTTCAAGAATTAATATTCAAAAGAATGTGATTATCTTGGATAATGAAGTATAAAATAGTGGGGGTGTTGACAATGGTAAAACTTATTTTTTTAATAAATGTGTAATTATTTTAATCAAACTATAAGTAGAACAAGGTTTGAACAAAATAACAAGGGAATGGTTAAGTATGCATAAATGAGAAAAGAAATTACTCAAATGGAATCATTTCTACTTCTCAAGGGATCAGACATAGACTCCACAAAGAGATTTGTGGTTGATGGTAACCTATCTTAATACTAGTAACCAACCTAGTATTAGGTTCAACAGGTAATAACAAGTCAATAAAGTGAATAGTAGTAGTATTCAAAAAAATTCTCATCGGAGATATAAGTATTAGTGTGTTACGAAAATAATAGTTAAAACTAAAAGGTTTATTTTAATAGAATTCAGTCTTGAAAAGACATGTATTTTAGGGTGACAAATTACGGCAAGAGTTCTACCTATATAGACCTTGGGGTAGTGCCACTCCTCATGATAATTGGGAGTCATTCTCAAGAAAAGTCTAGGAATGGAATGTGCACTTGGCCATTAACAATGCAAAAGCGAGACATTGAGGTCTCTAGTGAACATAGCAAATGTGTGTGTGTTATCACCAATTTGTTATCAAGGAATAGTGCTTCAATGCTCCAAAAACCAAAATTTGAACAAACTTTGTGATAATTACACTAAGATAAAATTCAAGTCGAATGAAATTTTACTTTATGCACCAATGCAAATGTTTCTATAGAGTGTGATTATTTAATCAAGTGGAGGAATATTATATTTTCATATAATATTTGATTGATTAAATAAGTGTTACAAAAAATTGATTATTTAATCTTAGTTGGGAAATATTATATTATTTTAAATAATATAATGTTAGATTAAATAATTTGACAAAATGTGATTTGTCACGTCTAGTAACATATTACTGAGAGTTACGAAATTAGACACATGTGTGTGCTCAAATGTGATATATTTTTGAATTACAAAGTCAGTTACAAAATTAAAACACCCAAATATTACCCAACAATGTTTAGATTGTATGTTACACATTTGAGTTTGGATTTAACAAAGCCATTATGAAATATGGTTGTTGATGACATGTTTTTAACTCCCATTAGATGTATGGAGATTCAAAATTATGTGGGAAGGGTTTAGAACATTTTTTTAAAAATTGAAATTTTGGAAGCTGAAATTGCCCATGGCCATGACCACTTATTATCGCTGGCCTCGGCCTGGGGCATAAAGGCAAATGGCCGTGGCCACTGATAGTCCTAGGGGTGGCAAGGGGTGCTGGCAGCCAATTTATTTTTGTAGTTTTTTCCAATTTGAGCAGTTCTAACACCCCATATAACTCCCAAATCTTCATTTTAATTTCATAAACATCCAATTAAACATTTGTAACAACCATGTAGGTTGGTGGAATTTGAAATTCAAGGGGTATCTCAAACTCTATAAATAGAAGTGTAACGCTCACTTGTAAGACACCCCATTTTTTATCCACAAAGCACTTGCCTAGAAAATACACCATAGAGGCTTGATAGTTCCAGAGAGTTATTTCCTTGTGAGATCCCTTAGTGCTTAGAGAATAGGAGGAAATAAGCTTTTGGACAAAGGTCATAAACCTAGTTCAAGTTGGTAATCCCCACTACTCGACACTTTAGTCGAGTGAGAATTATTCTTCCTTTCTTTTGTTCTTTTTTCTTTATTCTAGTCTTCATATTTATTTGTATTATTTAAGATTTGAGTTGTATTCTTTTTCTGTACATCTTCTTTCATCTTTTTACTTGTACTTTGTAAAATTGAGTTGTAGTATTACTTTTGTCAAACACATTGTCTATTGTATTTTGGCATAAAGTCGTGTCTTTGGTGTTACCATTTCTATTGAATAATATATATTCTCTAACAATCAAAAGCTTATTATTTCCTTTTCAATGGAAGGAGAAACCATAGTGATCTTGTGAGGATCCAACTTTAAAATGTGGCAAGATAAGGTAATTTTCTTATTTGTTTTCTCTTTGAATATCTTATGGCTCATATGTGGTGATAGAAATAAGAACAAGCAATTTTTAATGAATGAGGTTCATTGTTTTTCTAATGTTCTTTGTTTTTTCAAATATAGTGGTAAGATTAGAAGATATTTAAGCATATGTGGTTTTATCAATATATATGTCTGATGAGTTAACATTTAGTGCATAAAAGTTATTTGGGAATTTTAATTTTCCCATTTAAAGAGATGAGCATCTCATTTTACGAGATAAGAAAAGATGAACCTAAGGGTGTAACGTCTTTTGGTGGAAGAATCTTGCTATTGCAAGAAAAAAAGATCAAGGAGAATCCAAAATTTGAGATAGCATATTGTCCAATAGACTTGAAATCTAAAGTGTGGTCAAACGAAAAATATTTGAGAATTATTTAGTGACAATAATTCTTAAATATTCTATGTCCCAACGAGGAAACATTACAAAATTGGAGAAGCATTAAACAAAAAATAGTGAATGAATTGATGATAATTTTGTTTGTTTTGGTTAAAGAAAATAAAATGGTGATATGATTAATTTGATCTCAATGAAGGGAGAATTTTAATTAGCAAGTAAATTTATCAAAATAAACTAACATTGAATTTTTTTTTTATATTGAGAGTTTATCATGTGGCTTAAGGACTCGTGATGAACTTTGAGAATTATAAGTCTAGATTTATCTTGGAGGATAAATGACTTAATAGAAATAAAGAGATTTCTATTTAAAATAATATTTTCACTTTATGTGAGAAATGTGGGGGTGATGCTCCGAAGTTAATCAATTTATTTTGTTAATAATGATTAATTAATTTGGCCATGTTATCAATAAATCTAGACATGATTGATGTTTAAAGTTCTTGTTTGTGAGATATTATTTTCTTCAAGAATGAATCAATTTAAAAAACAAAGGGGGTTTTAGAAACAAAGAGATTTCAAGAATTAATATTCAAGAAAATGTGTTTATCTTGGATATTGAAGTATAAATTCGTGGGGGTGTTGACTATGGTCAAACTCACCTTTTTAATAAAGGTGTAACTATTTTAATCAAACTATATCTAACACAAGGTTTGAACAAAATAATGAGGGAATGGTTAAGTATGCATAAATGAAAAAAGAAATGACTCAAATGGAATCATTTCCACATGTCAGGGATGGGACTTAGACTCACTAAAGAGATTCGCAATTGATGGTAAATGTAATGCCCCAAAATCCCTAATGCTGTTTAATGGTTGGATTTGTAGGCCGGGAGGGCCATAATTGATTTATTATGCCATTAAACTATTATCTGCATGTTTACGTGAATTATATTATAATATGATGTTAAATGCATGCATGTCGGTCCACATTTCGTCACAGGGGTATTTTGGTAATTTGGCCCATTGAGGGCGTAGTTGTATATTTGTATGCATGTCGGTGAACTATTGTTGAGGCCACATTAAATGTGGATTTGTTCGAGCCATTCGGCATGAGACGATCTTTGAGTGTAAATTAGCGATTTAGTCATAACGAGATTAAGTTCGGGGATCGGGGTAACTCTCAGGGTAATTTGGTGATTAGAGCATTGTCGGGAATAAAAGGGTAATGGGATATGAATTATTGGTATTTGAGAATATTGAGAATAACGGGAATTGGAGGGTGTTAATTATGATTAACGAAATAGGTGGAAAATGATGGTTTTACCGTTGGGAGTCTTTATAAACCTTTATTTGACCTAGGGGCCAAAAGGTCTTTCCACCTTAAGATTGATTTAAGCCATTGAAGGTTGTGGAACTTAGGCCAAAACAGAGTATCAAGTTTCTCCTCCCGTACCTCCTTTCTTCTCTCTTTTCCTTTTGAATTTTTGAGCTGTTCTTGAGGATTCAAGATAGGGAAGTGGATCTTGAAGGCTTAGGATTGTGTTCCACCATTGAAGAGGGTCCTAATCTGAGCTTGAGGTAAGGTTCTAGCCATTAAAACTCTAGCTTTTCTCTGTTTTTGTTCTAGTTTTCAGCTAGGTTTTCTTAATTGGTTGAAGGGAATTGATGGGAGATTTTGGCTAGGGTTACTTGGGCTGTGATGCCTAGGACTTGTGTAGATGGTTTTTGGGTTCATTTGGGACTTAAAATGTGGTTTGGAAGCTTTTGGTTCAAATTGGAAATGGTGGAGTCGAAGGGGGAAAGTTTCAGGGTGTTTCTGTCTGGGTGTAGCGCTACAACGCCCACTAGAGGGTGCTACATCGCTACTCAGGGTGATCTTCTCTTACTTGGGCACTGAGGCGCTAGTGGGGTAGCGCTACAGTGCTACCCTGCTCCTTCAGATTTTGGTTTTTGGCATTTTTAAGGGTTTTTGGCTCGGGGTTTCAATCCTTAAGGCTCGGGATCGAATCTACTCACCGTTTGGGTACAATTCGGCGTCCCGTGAGTGAGGTTTAGGTCAAGACCCTTTCATTGTTGATTTTCATTAATGGAGGTTATAATTGGTAATGGCTAGGTAATCGCTAAGGAATCAAAAGGTCGATCGTTCTCAAGGGTTATTCTTTTATTATTTCTCGCTCGAACCAGAGGTAAGAAAACTGCACCTTATATGTGACATGCATGGTTATTATTGAGGCATGCTGAGTGTTTAAATGTGAACATGGATTGCATATCAAATGCTTAGAAAATCTTGCTTACTTGTGAATGGAACTGACTTTCTAGTCAGAATCGGCAATGGTGTCAGAACTAGCTGTGAAGCTGTGACTTACTAGTCAAGTTCGACAGTAGTTTTGAGCACTGGTCGTATGTTACTGACCTAAGAGTCAGGAGTGGCATAAGCATCATGAACGTAGAGCCGATGAAATATTAGATCTAATCGACATCAATATTGAATGACTCATCATGAGCATTAATGCCGGACCGACCCCAAGTTCGATGAAAACTAAAAGCGCTTGCCTAGTTCCATGACTAGTTACACAGAGCCAGGACCAAAAGGCCCAGGTGACCCCATCGTCACATGGCTTATGGTATGGAACCCACAGTAGTGACTCCATGGTCACTCCCTTGGTTTACATTGGTGACTCGCTCATCAGTCACTTATCCTGTTTAAGCTAGTGACTCGATCACTCACTTGTAAAGGTGTGGAACCCGTGTTAGTGACTTATACATCTGTGACTCATCAATTTGGGACTATAAGTCCTGGATGATTATCATGATCATCGTTTGATACTATATATATGAAATATTGAGTTTTCTTGCTGGGCTTTGGCTCATGGGTGCTATGTGGTGTAGGTAAGGGGAAAGAAAAGCCCACCCAACCTTGAGTGGAGAGCTTAGGTGGCGATGTGTACATATGCGGCCGCTTGACCACCACAGCCAAGGAGTTCTCGGAGGAACTAGGGGATTTACCCTATTTTTGCCGCTTAGGTCGGCAGGTTGTATATTTTATACTGTAATGACCATTTTGTATAGTAAATAACTTGTAAACGTTTTTATGGGCCCATGAAAAGTTTTATGTTTTAAATCAAATATATTCTTTCTTTTTGATTGGTTTTTCACCTTAACCTAATAATAACACTTAGATGCACGTTTATAACCAAAGAACTCGATTAGCGAGTTAAGCACGGTCAAAGGTTACAGTAACGGTTTTAGAGTAATCAAGGCGTTACAGTATCCAATCTTAATACTAGTAACCAACCTAGTATTAGGTATAATAGGTAATAACAAGTCAATCAAGTGAATAGTAGTAGTACTCAAAATTTTGTCACATCAGAAATATGAGTATTAGTATGTTACCAAAATGACTGTTAAAATTAAAATGTTTTTTTAATAGAATTCAGTCTTGAAAAGACTAGTATTTTAGGTTGACAAAATAATATAAGAGTTCTACCTATATGGACCTAGGGGTGGCGCCGCCCCTCATGAGAATTGAGAGTTATTCTTAAAAAAATATATGAATGGAATGTGCATATGGCTATTGACGGTGCAAAAGCGATAATCAATATATACCATTTCTTTAATGCAAGGAAAGATACTCTACAAAACTCTAACATTAATCCAATAAATTGCGAGAACATTTTTGTAACAAGAATCTATAATATTTTTCAACAGATTCAAATATTAACACAATATATTTCAATTACATGTTTGTAACAAATATTTACAAATTCTAACAATAATCCAACACCTCCTTTCCAACAATAAATAAATTAAATAAAAATACAACAAAAAATTACTCAACATAAATTAAATGAGATAAAGAAAAACCTCCGCTCTTGTGGGAACATATTTGCAATACACTCTTTTGTTGTAGTAGTATAACACTACTACAAAAATGAGCTTTCCCGACAGTTTTTAACTGTCGCTATTGAGCAATGACGACAGTCGACTAACTGTCGTATTTGCCTATGTCGGCGTAGGGGTAGCTACGCCGACAGTTAATAAGTGTCATCGTTGCTGGCTACGCCGACAGTTAATAGGTGTCACTATTGCTGGCAACGCCGACAGTTAATAGGTGTCGTCGTTGCTGGCAACGCCGACAGTTAATAGGTGTCGCTGTTGCTGGCAACGCCGACAGTTAATACATGTCGCCATTGCTGGCAACACCGACAGTTAATAGGTGTCGCCGTAACATTAAATTTATATATATATAATAATTTTTCGATATATATTTTTTAAAACTTTTAATTATATTTTTAACAATTGAAGATTGATATAAATTTAAATAAAAAAATTACTCACATAATTAATTATTATTAACATAACTTGTAAACAAAATTATATTTATCATAATAAAAATTCATATACATACAACATTTATTCATACAATTAAAATGTATATAATACATCAAATCCTCGTGAGACTAAATAATTCTCAATAAAAATTCATTATTCTTAATGTAAATAATACATCAAATCCTCAATGTACATAATTCTTACAAGCATAATTGTATAATTGTATTACAAGAAAATAATACCCAACAACTTGAAGAATAATTTCTTGTTACCTTGGTTCTCTTATATAATTATCTTGGTTCTCTTAAATATCCTTTAAGTAGAGTTTTAGCCTACAATACATAATAAACACCATTAAAGTCAAACAAAAACTAAAATAAAAAACTAAAATAAATAGAGAACTTGAGGTTGCACAAGAAATAAAAAGGACTTTAGAAACAATCAATCAATTACTAGTTATACCTGTAGACTATAAGCACATCTAAAAAGATCAAGGAATTTTGGGATAAGAAATATGTTCCAAGAGAGCTAGCCATACTTGTATTTTCCTGCAAATTTTAACATTTTAAAATGATCAAATGTTAATCCTCACGCAACTAGGTATCATGTCTAACTTGCCAATAAAAGAGACCGAGACGTTCCAACAAAATAAACAGATAAACACTTGAAAAATCACATAAATGCCTTGTAACCAGCTGTGATTGGTCTTTGATTTTTAAAAAATAAACAAATACCAAACCATTACAACTCCTTAATTCATACTAAAGCTACAAATAAGAAAAGAGAATACAAAGCCAAGCCCAATAAGTTTGCTCTCCAATAGTGTAAAAGCCAATAATAATGGACCTAATAAGAGACAATGCATACATACCACAACCACAAATATGGTACAAATAAACATATATAATAAGAGTTCTTTTAGCAGTACGCCTGAAGTGCATTATTCTTAATATTCGGTATAAGAGAGTCAACTAGTCCAAAACTAATCAAAGAATAGACTTAAGTATTATTTAATGATGACAACATTACTTATCTGCATCTCCCTAGACCCAAGTTCACATGTCAAATAAATGTCCATAAGAGGAAACACAATCCAAATGAGACCTATAATTAAAAACATTTCAAGTCCAAATTCTATTAAAATCATAATGGAAAAACGTATATATAATCTAGACACACCTGTAATTGGTTCATGAATTTATTATGCATAAGTTGTATAATATTCACCTTTGAAAAATCTAGAACAACCACCTGAATATCAATAAATACAATGACAACTAATCAATATAAAACAGTTAACTAAAATTACCAGGCAACAAACTTTAGTCTAAATGGTAAAATATATCAGTCAAATTATCATTTAAACACAAAAATATAATAAGTACTTATATTTATGTATATACAGATTCAAGATTAGTAAATTCTTAACAGATGATTTAGAATTACTTCTTTCCCACTTCTAATGCTCCAAACATAGACATTACCATCACCAAAACCAGTCAAATTTTATTTAGTAAGTCCATGAAAAGAGAAAGCAAATTCAGCTTTTGTAATGGATTGGATTTGAGTTACATTTCTCCAATACATATCTTGTTCTAACAAAATTTGGATTTATTGAACTTCTTCCGATAAAGAGCTTGACATGAATTTAGTAAATACACTATTATTTATGTAGTATTAAGACACATAGAATATGTTACCATCAACATATATAGAGCCAAAATAGAGTTCCACAAATAGAGGAAAGATACCAGTTTGAGAATTGAGACTATGAGACAATAGCTACTGAACCTAGGAGTGAACTCAAATGTGTATATGTGATATACTCAATGACGTGATAGAGTTCTAAAGGAATGAACTCTTATTTCGTTATTTCAAGTTTTGGTTCTATAGAGAGATGCATCAGTCAACATCTTCTTCTACCCTGTTTCCATTTTTTTTTATCTAAAATATGTAATAATTTTCTTCCTTCAACTTATTTATTATTATTACAAATGGACTGCATAGCAGCATTAGTACTATAGCCTCTCACGGATTCTTTTCTTTCTATTAGGCAATTTTTTTCAAACACCTTGAGTGCATGAGAAATAAAATACTAACTACCCAGCCAAAAAAGTCTCAGAATTACAAAAATCAATCATAAATGGATCTAGCAAAAAAAAAACAGTGGTAAATTAACTACATTCCTAGAAGCTTCGTTTCATAAAATTGAATTCAAACTCTATAACAAAACAAGACAGACACCAAAAAGACAAGAAAAGAATGAAAATTAAAATTGAAATCAAACTATATTCATAGAAGCTTAGTTTCATAAAATTGAAATCAAACTCTATAATAAAAACAAGAGAAACCCCATAAAGACAAAGAAAATAATGAAAATTAAAAAATAAACATACATGGTTGAATTAGATAAACAAAGTTCATGATGGACTCCATAACCATACGCTAAAAATAAGATCTTTAAAAGCAATCTGAGGAATTTTTATATTGCGACTAGTGAATCTCCTCTTATCTAATTCAAATCCAATCAATTAAATATATATCTCAAGAACAATTTGACCAGCCAAAAGAAAAAACAATACAGTGGAAATAAAGGAAGACATACCAAAAAGCGGTGATATTGAAAAAGTTGAAGTAGTGGCCATGGAAGCAATTCTCATCTCTCCTGAACAATTCAATATAGGCCATTTTTACTATCAATTAATTATGCTCAAATTTGATGCTTTCAAATAATATTGGTTGAAATGAACTTTAACATACATATATAAATATATATATCACATAAGCAAAGTAGCATAGTCATGCCTACAATTTTCTCATTACAGAGGGATGATGATATAGAAAAAAGTAGGTGATTACAAACTTCAAGCTCCAACGAAGGCAGAGGTCAGAAAATTACAACTTTACTTTATGAGAGAATTAATATAATAATATGATACAGATGACAAACTTATACATCGGTATGCCAAGAGATCCGATCACATATCAAAGATCCCAAACAATAGTAAAAATTAGGCATTTCAGTAAATAAAAAAAAGTTATAGCATTCGTCTCATGATATAAAACCAACTTTATATAATAAAGCATAATTTAGTAACCAAACAAGACAACAACCCAAATGCAATATATGTATATATATATAACTGGAAACTAGTATATAAATATTTATAAGTTCTTACCAATATGGAACAAAGAAATTTCGGACATGAGTAGAGAAATTTAGAGTCCTATAATACATAAGTTCTTACCAACTTTTAGATTAGTTATTATAATACTTTTCTAATAGTCTTATACTCATGTGTTGTAAAAAAAGATATTTGGTGTAGTGATCATATTTGTGTGTATAAATAATAAATTAGTTATATACTAGAGTTAAATATCTACTCACTTCAAAATATATATACACATATCGGTCCAATAAATGAAGAATATCAAAACTTGAAGTTTGCAAATGCCAAATTCCCATAAACTTCACCCAAAAATAAGGCACAACTCAGATACCACTATACCAACACAGCAATATAGAAACATTCCCACACACATATATATATATATATATAAATATATATTAAAATAATGAAACCAAGGACAATGATTAACAGTAATAAAAAAACACTAGAAAGAGACAATCTTAATTTATAAATGAATAAAAAAAAACCAGTTACCTATTTATGTAAGTGCTTTAAGAAACTCAGATTTGTGCAATGAGTTTCATTGTATTTGATGGTGATCAATTACATCATGATGCTTATTACAATATATACACACACAACATCATATGACAAGTTATACTGAATAGAAAACAGAATTGTTTTGCACAAATATACCAATGGCACTCCAAAGGCATGTTAAAATCATATAGAAATGGTTTCTCTTCTAAACTAATTATAAAATAGCTCAAAGCTTTATATGAGATGGTGAGGGACTATATTTTAGTCACATAATATAGACTCTTTTGAATAGAATCATGAATCAAACAATAACTCCAAGCAAACTTCATAGATTTTAGAATCTTTTTTAAGGATTATAAGGAAAAAAGTTATGATTATAAGTCAGGAAATTCATCAAACAAATGGCATGCAAGAATATTGAAGAGCATGTCATTCAATCATACGAGTGAAATAGTTGCACAGCTCTAACCGAAATTACAAAAGTATCATTTCAAATCTTAAACTACCAAAAAAAGCCTCAAACAATAATCAATACCAGAGAAGCATATTTAGGATTTAGAACAAGATGATATATGTAATGCCCCAAATATCCTAATAAGGTTTAGGACCTTGATTAGAAGGCCGGGAGGGCCATAATTGATTTATTATGATATTTAATGATTATATGCATGTTTACGTGAATTATATTAGTATATGATGGTAAATGCATGCATATGGGTGTGTTTATAATGATAAGGGCATTTTGGTAATTTGGCCTGCTGAGGGCATATTTGTAAATTGGGTGCATATTGTAATATGTTAATGAGATTTCATTATTATGGAGATATATTCGAGCTATTCTACATGAGACGGTCATATATAATGGATTAGCGGTTTTGTCATAACGGGGTCAATTTCGGGGTAATAGAAATGTTTATTTGGTGATAGATTGGGAGTATTTGAGATCATGATGGAATTCTGGAAGTTTTGACTATAGTGTCCCCGGGGGTGTTTTCGGGACCCCGAGCACTAGGTTTTATTTGAGGTTACTTAAGCTTGAAGTAGCTTGACAGATAAGAGCGTACGTTAGAAACTTCTCGTTCTCTCTCAAAACAGTCCGTTTTACCGTTTGAGCCTTTTTGAGGAAATCTTGAGTTCCAGGAGTCGGAATCAAGTGAGGGTCGAGGCATGGCGATCCTAGGAAAGCTTAGAAGCTTCTTAACCGAAGGATTTGATGAGAAACAACCCAATCAAAGGTAATCTAAGTTTGAAGTTTTAAGTTTTTAAAGTTTCTAAGCTTAGAATTGGACTTTGTTAATTGTTGAGTTTTCGGTCGGTTTGAGCCTTTGGTTTTGAGGGTTTTGGAGTATTGGGAAGCTTGGGAACTTTGTTTTGATGATTGGGGAATGTTTGGGTATGTTTTTGGAAGATTTGGAGTGTTTAAAACGCGTTTGGGAATGGCCCAGGGTTGGGGGCCGCGGCCCTGTTCTTGAGCGCCGCGGCCCTAGTTCGATGAAGCAGGTGTCAGGGAATTGGCCTTGCTGGGCGCCGCGGCCCTTGCCTCAGAGAACCCTGGGGGCCGCGGCCCAAGGTGCTAGGGCCGCAGCCCTTGCCCTGTTTTCACCCTGTTTGCTCGTTTTGACCCCGAGAACTTAGTTATGGGCCTCGGGAGTGTCCCTACTACTTGGATTAGTTTGGATTGATCTCTTGGGGGCTAGATATTGGTGTGGAACCTTTGATTATCATGTTATTAATGGTGTTCCATATATGGTTATGATTAGGTGACCGCTAAGGGCTTAAAGGTTGATCGTTCTCAAGGATCGTTCTTATATTGGTTCTAGCTCGAATCTGAGGTAAGAAAACCGCACCCTGTGTATATGTGACATGCATGGTTATTATCGAGGCATGTTGGTTGATTATGGAGTATGACATGCATGGTTATTATTGATGCAAGCCGGTTGATTATTACGTATGACATGCATGGCTATTCTTGATGCGTGTTGGTTGACTATTAAACGTGACATGCATGGCTGTTATTGATGCATGTTGGATTGTTGGATATATTGCATATGATGCATAAGAAATGTGTGGTTAGGACATGCTTTGTATACTGGGTGTGATATCGTTCAGAGCTTGAGCCTCTGTGTTAATGCATAGTCCTAATTGTACTAATATCGGTTAAGTAAGCATGTTGAATACCTTGTTTATGGATAGTAGACATGTGATATATGTTTGGTGGCATGGCTTACCTGTGTATGGCGCTGACTTATTAGTCAGAATCGACAATGGTGTCAGATCCGTCTGTGAAGCTGTGACTTATTAGTTAAGTTCGCAACGGGTTGAGCACTGGTCGTGTTTCACCGACCCAAGGGTCAGAGGTGGCAGCGCGTTATGAACGCCGGGCCAAACAAAGATTAGATCTAATTGAGGTCGGCATTGAATGACTCATATGGGGTATTAATGCTGGACCGACCGGAAGGTCAATGAGAACTATAAGCGCTTGCCTGGTCTAAGACCAAATGATTTCAGCCAAGGTATATGACCCCGGTGACCGTTTGTCACATGGCTAAGGGACGTTGTCCATAGTTTCGACTCTGGAGTCGTGAGGAAGGTTATGTTGGTGACTAATCACCTTGCACCTATCCTAATCAAACTTATGAAAGTATCACTTATCGGTTAAGCCCTGGTAATCCTATCGTCACATGGCTAGAAGGAGCAATGCTCATTATTGTGACTTTTGGCTATTGTCACCTATTTGCTTGGACTGATAGTCCTGAATGGTTACTATGGTTATTGTTGATATTATATCATGTTATTTTGTGTTTTCTTGTTGGGCTTTGGCTCACGGGTGCTACGTGGTGCAGGTAAAGGCAAGAGGAAGCTGGACCATCCTTGAGTTGGAGAGCTTAGGTGATGACGTGTACATATGCAGCTGCTCGTCCGCCACGGCCGAGGTTTAAAATGGAACTAGGGTTGAACCCTGTTTTGCCACTTAGAATGGCCTGTTGTAAATATTTTCTGTAATAGACTCTGAAACTATATTTTCGGGATCCCAATGTATATATGTTAAACGTTCTAGTGAAACGTTACACCTTAACCAAAAATTTAATCCCTAAACCGCTAATCATACTTAGTACACGATTTTGGCCAAATGACTCGATTAGCGAGTTTAGCACTGTTTACAAGGCACACCGTAACGGTCCCTGGAGTTTGGGGCGTTACAACTTGGGATCAGAGCGAGCCAAGGTTTATGGTTCCTGAAGACAAGCTGGGCATGTACACTCATCACTGAAGATAGCTTCACTCAAGGAATGGTAATCATTTCTGTAGCTATGTGTATAGCTGTTTGAATAAAATGTGAATGCTTTACCTGTACATTGTATTAGGGAGCATGAGATTCTGATAGAGCCTGGCTCTTGACTATATGATTATATGCTCCGTGAATATATATGTATATATGACTGTGATCATATGGTTACCTGCTCTGTGAATATATATATATATATAATTGTGTTATTTGCATGCTGGGGTTAGAAGCATGGTTTGAGTATTGGAAGAGCAGGGATTATAAGTAATGTATGAATGCCATGGGCATGTTTTCAGCACTGCAAGTGGTTGTGATTGTGGTGTGGTAAGGTTTATCCCATGGGAAAAGCCCTTGATATGGTTATTGTGACTAATGGATCAAGTTATTGACTGCAGATTGAATCAGCAGGTTATATATTCAAGGAAGATTATGAGGCCTGGTGATAGTTATACAGGGGCTGGGAGTTACAGCCAGGGTATTAGTTCTTCGTCTGCATCTCTGAATGTTCAGCAGACGCTTACAGATTTGCAATTAAGATTGCAGAGGTAGGAGGAAGAGATCAGGTATTTGAAGCAACAGCGGAGTCTGTTGGGTAGTATCTCTTCCTTTTCTATGCCAGGGGTGGCATCAGTTTCAGCTCAGCCTAGGGTTGAGAACAGATGGGAATTTCTCTGGGGAAGATTTCTGAAGTTTTATCCTCCAATCTTTGAGGGAGGCCTAGATCCATTCAGAGCTGAGCAATGGATGGGTATGATCAGCTCCACTCTTGATAGTATGGGACTGGTAGGTCATGATAGAGTGATCTGTGCTACATGTGTATTGCGGGATGATGCCCGGACGTGGTGGGAGGTAGTATCCCAGACACGAGATACAGCTGTGATGGACTGGAAAGAATTTAGGCAGCTGTTTAATGAGAAGTATTATTGTGATGTAGCTAAGACTGCCAAGATGAATGAGTTCCTGAATTTTGTTCAGGGCAATGCGTTAGTGACCGAGTATGTTACTAAATTTGATGAGTTAGCCAAGTTTGCCTTAGACATGGTACCCACAGATGTGGCTCGGAAGGAAAGATTTATTCAGGGGTTGAATCCTGGAATAGCTCAGGGCATTAGAGTTGCCTCAGTGCATGAAGTCTCTACCTATGCTCAGGTGGTAGAGAAGGCTCTTGCTGTTGAGAGTATGGTAGTTGGGCAGCAGAGTGCTGGAGAGCATGGAGCTCAGATAGTGGTGTCTCCACTTATTGGAACAAGTAACAAGGAAGGTCAGAAGACATATCCGATATGCACTCGGTGCAAGAGGCATCACCTTGGGGTATGCCGAGCAAGGGCATGTTTCTCATGCAGGATGTTTGGACATCGTAAGAAGAATTGCCCAATGCGGAAGAAGAATGAGCAAAAGGGGATAGATAGCTCGATTTCAACTCGAGTGTTTATTCCAGGGCAATCAGAGTCTGAGATCGGGACTAGTTCCTCGGGGATGACAGGTCAGTTTTCTGGTTCTGGGTTTTGAATTATGCTGTTTGGCATTGGCGCCATGTTTTTCTTTTGTTGGTATGTATATAGAGAAGGGTATACTGATGGTATATATAGATCACATGGTTATGTTGTGATGAGAAATGTAATACAGTACTGGCAACTTAAGAGATAAGTTGGGTTATGGCAAGGACTCATCGGAGATTCTGATAAAGCTGGTTGTGACTGACTATGGTTGATCCAGGGTTTGGATTGGTTTAGTAACTAGAGAGCAGTCTCGAATGGCAAGGGAAGTGTAGTAATTCTTGAGCATTGTGAGCGGAAAGTCTTGTGATAATTGGCACTGTGCATGGATTTGATATGTTTATGATACCGAATGTGAGGGCTGGAGGTTGTGCAGGGAGGTGCATGGAACTCTTGGCCAGTGTGGTGAATACCACTTAGATTGTGTTAGTGAAATCGGGACAGACTGGACTAGTCTGTGAGTTGTGAATGTGTTCCCAAGTGGTCTGTCAGGCCTTCTTTTTATTAAAAGAAGATTAGAATGGTGATTGGTTTGGTATCAGAGATGGAATTAGATATAAACAATGTTTTGAGTGGCTCAGTGGGGTTATAAGAAGTAAAGAGTTAGTTGCTGAGTAAGATGGAACCCTTTGAGGTGGATCTTGGATCTGGTTAAGACCAGTTAGAGATCAGAGTGAAAAATTATGTAAAGGATTGAGCTAGTATCGGATTAGAGCACTGTGAGTGTTGAGCATATCTTGAGAATTGGTTTGATACTAAGTGTTTGTGGATCAGATGAATAGTGTATTCAAGGGTAGCCTTGAATGGGACTTATGATCATCTTGGACGATGGAATAGTGGTGTTTTCTCTGCGGAGAAATTGTCAAGAATGTAGAGTGCCTTGGGGACAGGAGTGTCCATGGATAGTAAGGATATTTCAAGTGCCTTGGGGGAGAAAGTGCTGCGTCTTTATAGACCAGGATCAGTTTGAGGATTGTTATGACATCCTAGTGATAGAGGGAAGTGATTACCTATGTAACATGTTGACTAAAGAATCTAGCCAGGACTGGGTAGAGTTTCTAGCGGCCAAATGGCCAGTTTATCGTTGAGATTATTATCTCAAGAAAGATAAAAAGAAAAGATGGTTAAATGAGCCACAGACGGGCAAGACTGAATGGAAAGCTTTAGTTGGATTAGCTAAAGGTTGTATAGTGATAGACGTGAGTTTATGGTGGTATAGAGACCGGATCTGGGATCCGATGGACATTGAGATCAACTGAGAGATTCTGGATGGATCTCATGTTATTCTTTTATTAGTTTCATTCAGGCGTCGTGAAAGGGTTACATGATATGGAAATTTTATAGTGGTGGCCTGAGATGAAGAGGGATATATTGAGACATGTGTAAAGTTCTTAACCTATTAACAGGTTGAGACAGAATATCAAGAAACAACAAGGCCATTACAGCCTTTGAGTAAGTCATAGTGGGAATAAGTGAGCATCGCGATGGGTTTCGCGGTGGGATTCCCAGGTTGATGGATCGGTATGAAATGGGTATAAAGTCATTGTGGACTGGTAGTCCAAGTGAGTTTATTATATCAGTAAGGATAGGTGAATAGTACAGCTGATCTATATTGAGTCTCCTTGTGAGAAGAATAGAGAGCCTTCGTGAACTCAAGGTCTATCTTATTAGATAAAGACTTTATTGTGACTTCCATGTTTCAGAAGGGTTAGAAGGTGATGATTAAATGGATGGAACTCAGTACAGATTATCACTCTCAGACTGGTGGTAAATCAGAGAGAGAGGGTTATCCAATTATTATTGGAGGAGCATCTTATAAGATGAGTGAAGAAACATATGTATATGTCTGAATCCTGAGGCGGTTCAGGGGAGTTATGAGACTGCTGGAGCTTGAATCTTGGATGATCACTTTTTGGAATAAATGGGAAATATTATTGAACTGGGAAGTAGGAATATGGAATTCCAGTTAGGAGAATGTATTTTCTCTAAGGTATCCCCATGGGAGAAGAGGTGAGGAATTAAGACAAATTAAGTCCTAGTTTGTTTCAGCAGTTGGATCCTGATTAGGTCTGAACAGGGTGACTCTGAATTAGTGTTGTTTTTGGCACTGGCAATTGTATACAGTGAGTTATGTGCTTCCATACAATGGGCATGGCCCGAAGGAACCTATGAGTTGAATTATGAGGATCTGAAGGTTAGGAGGGGATAGTTGTAATGCTCCAAATTTCCTAATAAGGTTTAGGACCTTGATTAGGAGGCCGGGAGGGCCATAATTGATTTATTATGATATTTAATGATTATATGCATGTTTACGTGAATTATATTAGTATATGATGGTAAATGCATGCATATGGGTGTGTTTATAATGATAAGGGCATTTTGGTAATTTGGCCTGCTGAGGGCATATTTGTAAATTGGGTGCATATTGTAATATGTTAATGAGATTTCATTATTATGGAGATATATTCGAGCTATTCTACATGAGACGGTCATATATAATGGATTAGCGGTTTTGTCATAACGGGGTCAATTTCGGGGTAATAGAAATGTTTATTTGGTGATAGATTGGGAGTATTTGAGATCAGGATGGAATTCTGGAAGTTTTGACTATAGTGTCCCCGGGGGTGTTTTCGGGACCCCGAGCACTAGGTTTTATTTGAGGTTACTTAAGCTTGAAGTAGCTTGACAGATAAGAGCGTACGTTAGAAACTTCTCGTTCTCTCTCAAAACAGTCCGTTTTACCGTTTGAGCCTTTTTGAGGAAATCTTGAGTTCCAGGAGTCGGAATCAAGTGAGGGTCGAGGCATGGCGATCCTAGGAAAGCTTAGAAGCTTCTTAACCGAAGGATTTGACGAGAAACAACCCAATCAAAGGTAATCTAAGTTTGAAGTTTGAAGTTTTTAAAGTTTCTAAGCTTAGAATTGGACTTTGTTAATTGTTGAGTTTTCGGTCGGTTTGAGCCTTTGGTTTTGAGGGTTTTGGAGTATTGGGAAGCTTGGGAACTTTGTTTTGATGATTGGGGAATGTTTGGGTATGTTTTTGGAAGATTTGGAGTGTTTAAAACGCGTTTGGGAATGGCCCAGGGTTGGGGGCCGCGGCCCTGTTCTTGAGCGCCGCGGCCCTAGTTCGATGAAGCAGGTGTCAGGGAATTGGCCTTGCTGGGCGCCGCGGCCCTTGCCTCAGAGAACCCTGGGGGCCGCGGCCCAAGGTGCTAGGGCCGCAGCCCTTGCCCTGTTTTCACCCTGTTTGCTCGTTTTGACCCCGAGAACTTAGTTATGGGCCTCGGGAGTGTCCCTACTACTTGGATTAGTTTGGATTGATCTCTTGGGGGCTAGATATTGGTGTGGAACCTTTGATTATCATGTTATTAATGGTGTTCCATATATGGTTATGATTAGGTGACCGCTAAGGGCTTAAAGGTTGATCGTTCTCAAGGATCGTTCTTATATTGGTTCTAGCTCGAATCTGAGGTAAGAAAACTGCACCCTGTGTATATGTGACATGCATGGTTATTATCGAGGCATGTTGGTTGATTATGGAGTATGACATGCATGGTTATTATTGATGCAAGCCAGTTGATTATTACGTATGACATGCATGGCTATTCTTGATGCGTGTTGGTTGACTATTAAACGTGACATGCATGGCTGTTATTGATGCATGTTGGATTGTTGGATATATTGCATATGATGCATAAGAAACGTGTGGTTAGGACATGCTTTGTATACTGGGTGTGATATCGTTCAGAGCTTGAGCCTCTGTGTTAATGCATAGTCCTAATTGTACTAATATCGGTTAAGTAAGCATGCTGAATACCTTGTTTATGGATAGTAGACATGTGATATATGTTTGGTGGCATGGCTTATTTGTGTATGGCGCTGACTTATTAGTCAGAATCGACAATGGTGTCAGATCCGTCTGTGAAGCTGTGACTTATTAGTTAAGTTCGCAACGGGTTGAGCACTGGTCGTGTTTCACCGACCCAAGGGTCAGAGGTGGCAGCGCGTTATGAACGCCGGGCCAAACAAAGATTAGATCTAATCGAGGTCGGCATTGAATGACTCATATGGGGTATTAATGCTGGACCGACCGGAAGGTCAATGAGAACTATAAGCGCTTGCCTAGTCTAAGACCAGATGATTTCAGCCAAGGTATATGACCCCGGTGACCGTTTGTCACATGGCTAAGGGACGTTGTCCATAGTTTCGACTCTGGAGTCGTGAGGAAGGTTATGTTGTTGACTAATCACCTTGCACCTGTCCTAATCAAACTTATGAAAGTATCACTTATCGGTTAAGCCCTGGTGATCCTATCGTCACATGGCTAGAAGGAGCGATGCTCATTATTGTGACTTTTGGCTATTGTCACCTATTTGCTTGGACTGATAGTCCTGAATGGTTACTATGGTTATTGTTGATATTATATCATGTTATTTTGTGTTTTCTTGCTGGGCTTTGGCTCACGGGTGCTACGTGGTGCAGGTAAAGGCAAGAGGAAGCTGGACCATCCTTGAGTTGGAGAGCTTAGGTGATGACGTGTACATATGCAGCTGCTCGTCCGCCACGGCCGAGGTTTAAAATGGAACTAGGGTTGAACCCTGTTTTGCCACTTAGAACGGCCTGTTGTAAATATTTTCTGTAATAGACTCTGAAACTATATTTTCGGGATCCCAATGTATATATGTTAAACGTTCTAGTGAAACGTTACACCTTAACCAAAATTTTAATCCCTAAACCGCTAATCATACTTAGTACACGATTTTGGCCAAATGACTCGATTAGCGAGTTTAGCACTGTTTACAAGGCACACCGTAACGGTCCCTGGAGTTTGGGGCGTTACAATATAATTTCAAAGATTAAAAGAAAACCAACCAAGTGTTGAGCTTTGTTTCTCTAAACCCCTACAAAAGTCGTCCATGCATCACCCTTCACAGAGCCTCACTAGGAAGACGAGCTCAGCCATATATGCCAAGCCTCGCTCCGTTGAACCCCAACGAGAAAGAGAGATGGCTGAGAACAGGAACCCGCCCAACCCCATTGCGCCATCGACAGGAGCTCTTCAGCTGCACGCCTCTCTCTCCTTACTTTTCTTCTTCTTCAATTTTGTGGCTGATGAGAAATGAACCCTAGAGTCCCAATTCGAATCCCCAAATTGTTTTTATCACAAAACTTCTCAGGTGTTCTCAAGAGAGAAAGTGAGAGAGTGTGTGCAGCTGAGTGAAAGATGAGCCGTGAGGTGAGGGTTTGAGAGGGAAAAATTGGGTTATCCCAAAATGATGGGCTTAGGTACTTTTTGATTTGGGAAATTTTTTTTAATCCTTAATTTTTCTATTGTTAATTTATAATATATAAAATAAAAAAAATTACAACTAATAAATTTATAATTTTTTTAATTTATTTTACAATATTTAAAAAATCAATAAAATAACTTGTTTTCAATTAATACTAATTTTATAAATATCATAAAGAATCATATAATTAAATTAAAATTAAGTATATTATTCTTTATATCATAACTAATTTAAATTTTAATATAAAAAATTTTATAAATAAAAAAATTAATAATATTAAAAATTCATAAACAAATTTATTCTAGTTTTTAACAAATACATCATTTTTATAAATATATATTTACATAATTTCGTTTATTTTTAAAATTATACTATTCATTAATTTTTTTACAATATTTTTCCAATTAATAAATAACTTTTTTTAATTAATAAATTTTTTATAAATATGTTAAAGAATAATAAATTTAAATTTTGATATAAAGATTATTATAAATAAAAAAGTTAATAATATGAAAATTTTAGAAACAACAAAAATCAAGTTTTAAAAGTTTTGAATAAATACATAATTTTTATAAATACATAATTTTTATAAATATATATTTACATAATTTAGTTTATTTTTAATATTATACTATTCATTAATTATAATTTTAGATTTTTATTTGAATTTTGGCAACATTTTATGACTGTCGGCATTAGACTTTTATTAACTGTCGGCGTTAGAGTCAATAGCGACACATTTTAACTGTCGGCATTGGTCTCGAATTAACTGTCGGTGTTGGGTCAATAGCGACACATTTTAACAGTCGGCATTGGATTTTTATTAACTGTCGACGTTGGGGTCAATAGCAACATCTTTTAACTGTCGACATTGGTCTCGAACTAACTGTCGACGTTGGGGTCAATAACGACACATTTTAATTGTCGGCATTGGTCTCGAATTAACTGTCGGCGTTGGGGTCAATAGCGACAGTCAAAAGTAACGGTGACAGATATTAACTGTCGGCGTTGGTCTCTATGCCTACAGTTTTTAACTGTCGGCGTAAAGTCCTGCTCAGCAATTACGACAGTCAACAGAGTTGACTGTCGTGGTTGGGTGTCGGGAAAGCCCAGTTTTGTAGTAGTGTAAATTCACATAAATTCACAAAAGTTAAAAAAATATATATGTACAATAATACAAATTTGTAAAATTATAAATACAAAGTTGAAAAAATACAATATTTTTCGCTAACTCTTCGCTAAAAAATTATTCTTATAACAAAGATTTATAAAACTAATTTCGTAACTAAGAATTTATTTATGTAACTAACATTTATAAAATTAATTTATGAATTTAGTTAACATATTAGTAACAAAAATCTATAAAACTAAGTTTGTAACAAACATATACAAAAATGTTCGATTTCATAAAGTAAGCAACAAACGTTTAAAAGAAATTGTAACTACTAGTAACAAAAGAGATTATATCGGTTAAAAATAAAATAATTTATTTAACATAAAAATTTATTCAGTATTAATAATTACATTCATTTAAAAAAAATATAAATAAAAATAAATCATTCTACTTTGAACAAAGTAGTAGCTGTAATTATTATTATTATTATTATTATTATTATATAAAAAAGTATGTTTCATCTAATTAAGAATGAAGAGAAAAAGAATGAAGAGAAAAACTAAAAATTTTGAAAACAAAAAAAAAGAGAACAATATGAGAGAATAACTTTTATATATGTTAATATATATAGAGCACTAATGTAGTCACGTCGCGTGACCGGTTCTACAGTTAATCTGGGTCGTTTACATGTAATATATATCAATTATCTGACGGATAATAATCATTTGACTCATTTCTTAATTATTTGAATTTAAAATAATAAAAATAACAACAGTATTTTGGTAGGGAACCAGTTTATTAACCAGTTAAGCTTTAGAAAAGCTGCAAGCATCACAAATTAAGCAACACCTGTGACCAAAGCCACATTTACTCTCTTCTTTCTCTCATTCCCTCTCTTCCCTCTCTAATTCGTTGAAATCCATTTACATTCTAGAACCAAAACGCCCTAATCTTCCGCGTTCGTGAGAAGATTTGGACATCTCTGTTAAGGTGAGCAACTTTTGTTCTTTGATCATCAACAATATCATGTTCTTTTGCTTCAAAAATTTATTTCCTCATTTCATTCTTAGTAAAGTTGTGTTTTTTTATGCGAGTTATTGCAAAAGTTAGGGCTTTTAAGTTCTTTATATTTCAAGTGATTTATTTAAGTAGTGTGATTTGTTAATAGGATAAAGTTTCAAGTTTCGTGACTGTGGTTGCTTAAGTACCATTTATAGTTTCAAGTTTCATGACAGAAATAGATCACGGTTAAGGTTAAAATGGGTTCCTAAAGCACCATTTCGAGTAATTATCTTTTAAGGTGAGAATTTATTTATTTTTTTGCCAAAGTTTGGGGTTTTTTTTCTTTATTTTGTCTCTATTAGTGTTTCTTTGCGCATGGTATGATCGATGTATAAAGCCATAATATTTTTTCCTTTCTTACATTTGAAATAGAATACAAAAAATTGATTAAAAAAAATCTTTTGGGTTGAGAATCCTTTGCTTGTGTTTGATAAATTGATTGGAATGTCCTATAAATTTGTCTTCCCTTTCATAAAGCATTGATGGAAAGTTTAGAAAATTATAAATTTAATTTGAAACCCCATTGCTGAAAACAGAGTACAAAATTGCTGCTTAGTATGGTTAAGAAAAATTATTTATATGGTTAAGAAAAAATATTTAAGAAAAGTTATAAGGAAAAATATTTATTTGGTTTAGTATTTTTTGTTTGATTGTCACTTGGTTACTTAGTAGTAATATATTATAGAATAGTCATCAGTATTAGTCCTTTTTTTAGTGTTATATGGTTGTTATAAGACAAATGCTATTGTTAGAGTCATTTGATCATGATTATTGTTGAATAGTATAGTAATGTTGGAACAAAATATAGTAATTATCTTGCTAAGTATTATGTAATTTTTTCTACAATAGCTTAATAATAGATTATATTGCTTGATAATGTTCAATTTATCTTTGATTGAGAATATATTGCTTATGGTCAGAGTATATTGCATAATAATGGTCAATTTATCTTTGGTTGAAAATGCATTGCTTATGGTCAGAGTATATTGCTTCATAATGTTTGGTTGAGAATGCATTGCTTGAAAAGAGATTATATTGCTTGAGAAGTAACACTGTTCTGCTATTAATATTGAATCAATCCAATTAGATGTCAACAAGAAAATGAAAGGATGATGATTCATACAAGTCCACTGTGAAGCGGACAAAGGCCAGTAACAAGGGTAAAGTAAAAATTTCATCTGAAGATGAGCTAAGCCATACACTTGAGAATCATTTTTTTTATAAATATGTTTGGTAAGGGGTTCATTGTCCACTGAACTGACCCATCTTTTTTAAATGGCAGGACAAACCTAATGAAATGGGGTCTGTTGAGGCACTGATTAGACGGCTGGTCAAATAGACCCTAATGAAAGAAACTAGTGAAGCTTCCAGAAATAAACCCGTTAAAGAATGTAGTATGCAAGAGGAGGAGAAGATCTATGACACACTTGGTTGTCGTTGTCAAGGGGAGAAGATAATCAATACTATGAAGAATATGACTCCTAAGCAAAAGCAACTTATTAGGGACATCAGATTTGGTTCCCTCCCACGTACCGAGGTCCTGAGTGTCAGGGGTGGGCTTATATGGTACTTGTACAACAACATGGATATCGATAATTGAGAACTCAAGTTTGACGAAGTAAGTTGCCCTATAACGGTTGAATCATTCGAGAGTATTATAGGAATCAAGGATGGGGGCAAGGAAATCTACTTTGATTTTGTCACTGATGATGAGAACAAAATATACGAGGAAATACACAATGAAAAGCAGTCTATATGCAATGACTTGATGAAAAAAGCTATGGAAGATGATCAAGCCGACATCTATTTTGTTGGCCGATTTATGTTTGTTGCAATGGGCACATTCTTAGTACCAACTTCTAGTACCTATGTCCGAAAGGAGTACCTTAATGTGCTTCAAGATATTGAAAAAATCAAGATGCTGAACTAGGCGTCTTTTGTTGTCAAATTCCTCCATGACAGTTTGATAGGCCTGCGTGGACGGGAAAACCTTAAATCTGTCTAGTAAGGGGTATGGATACTTGTCAGGATGTACATTATTTCTTCAAGTTATAATTTCTCAGCCATTAGCATTTTTTCAGTTTCAATGTGGTGTTGCTAGTAACTTAACTCACTGTTTTTTTGTAGATATTCTAGTAGAATCACATTAAATAGAAGCAAACATATACCCCAGGCCACAGACTTCTCTTGCTTATTGGAAATACCAATGACTCTCAAAGCTTAGGTCATTTGCCTTGAAGGACGGAGATTATAATGGTAACAAGGTAAATAAAGATCGTATTAAACATTGTTGTTTTTACTGATTTCTTAGTTTGTCCTTAAGGATATTAAAAATGCTGGTTCAATGTGTTATAAAATATTTGGCAGATTCCCCTATATAAAGCCAGTGTACCAGAGGCATCCTAGCAGCCCAATATACAACATGACTGCATCGTCCATCTAAATTGGGTCTAGCTCGAACAACACTTGCTACAACTGAATCCTTAGGGATGAAATAAGGAGGATAGATGAGAAGATGAAGGAGACGATCGATGTTGCTATTACTGCAATGAAGAAATCCATTGGTGTATTCTAACAAAAGGCACAAATCGGAAGGGAAATTTCCAATATAAGGAAAATTATTGTGCAAGACATTTTGTGAGCTCTTTAAGAAAATTTGCAAACTTAAAATATAACCTGTAAGGATAATAATAAGATTTAATAGTCATCAATAATAGAGATAAAAAAAAAAGGCATCAACAGTTATATAGGTTAATTAAGATCCATTACATTTGAAGAATGAGATACATTTTCACGAGTGAGGAGGTCCAGGTTCCTTCTGTATTGATTATGAGCTTCATTTTTCATTTGTGCAATATCCATATTTAAACCTACCTATCCGCAGCCAAGTCCTCCTTCTTTTTTTGCATGTCAAGGAGGTTGCCCCTCTAAATCATCGATCCTTTCTTTCAGTGAAGCAACCTCATTCTCTATCGCCCATTTGTCGCATGTAGCTTGCACCCTACTGAAATTAGCCTTATAGAACTTCTTCTCTAATTCACTAAGATACTTGAAATGATCTTCTGGTAGTATTTTATGTTCCTTTGGTTCGTAATATTCCACTTCTTCATACACTCGCATTGGTCTTTGATTGGCTTTCGATTCACTTAAACTCCCTTTAGCTTGGGTTAACATGTCTTTAGGGTTTCTGGCAAAGCTCTTCTTATGAGAATTTGTTGAAGAAAAACTTGTGTACAAATCTTTATATATAAGCTAATGAGGAAAATAAATTTTTGTTCAAAATAACAAAAAATGATAATGGGAATATGTAGATCATTAGGGTCACAACACGTGTAGGTTGAAATAAAGGAACAACTAAAAAAAATTCAATAATATCTCATAATTTTTTGTTTGCATTTAAATTTCCTATAAAATAAAATAACAAAATTCTCCTTAAAATATCACATTTATTGTTGGAGGATGTTGATTGACATATCACTAGGTAGTACGCAATATCACCGTAGTACGTACTATATCACTATAGTAGGTACTATATTGTTCTAAAATCATACATATTAAATAATTTAATATTTAATAAAATATCACCTTTATATAAAATAATATAATATTAGAGAGGCAAAATAGGGCACACAACAAAATTTGACTCCGCACTCTAGGAAAATGGCAAATTAATAGGTGGTACGACATTGGGTACAAATCAATAGTTAGTTTATTTAATTATTTAATTCAATTAGTAGTAGGTATTGTAACCTTGTTTGGAATCATCAACTGTTATATCTCCATGTGATCACTAAAAAAAAAAAAAGAGTACAAACAAGTTAAACAACAAAAAGAAAATCACTACTTTAATATATATGATTGAAATGTATTATCTTTAAAATAAACTACTTACATTATATATGATTGAATCTTGAGATTATTTTTCATCACAACCGATTGAATTTGATCTAATTCTGCCTTAGATACGGTGATAACTATTTTGTTCCCTCGTAGTCCTTTATCAACCCCATCTGAGTTATTCTTAGGTTTGCTGATTCCGATTGCTTCAACCCCACTCATGTATTCTAAGCAAAATTCTACTGCCTCTTCCGATATATAACATTCAACCATACTAGCTTCAAGATGATAGTGGTTACATACATAACTTTTCAACACCTTCATACATATAACATTCAACCATACTAGCTATCTTACCATGCAATGCATCCAATTTTTTCATTTCTAATTCTTTTCCGCATAAATGGTTGAAGAATATACAAATATTTGTCAAACAATCTCGAACTATTTTCGGTAAGACTGATTGGATTGCAATTGGAAGTAATTGTTGCATTAACATATGACAATCATATGATTTCATACCCATAAGACACTTTCATCTCTGCAAATGATTTACATGTGACTTTTTTCTCTTGTCTAGACAATGTGAAACAAGAAGGAGGTAAATATGTGCCTTTAGCTTTCTCTTCAGGTGCTAAACCAGTTCGTATACCCATTTCAACAAGATCTAAACGACTAGTTATACCATCCTTAGTTTTACCAGTAATATCAAGTAATGTAACTATAATACTTTTGCACACATTTTTTTTCTCTGTGCATGACATCCAAACAATGTTGAACAAGTAAATCTTTCTAGTTAGGGAGACAAAAAAAAAAAACTAATTTCCTTTGGAAGCATCCATTTACTTTCTTATTTTTCTTCATTTTTCCATACTTGAAATCAATTTTCTCTACTTCTTTAAGAATTTGTTGCCTTGAAAGTGGCAAAGGAGCAACACCTTGTTCTTTATCACCATCAAATGTTTTTTTTCTTTCCATAACGATGATTTAGGGGAAATTATCATCTATGACCTGTATAACACATTTTGCGCTCATTCGACAGACGAAGAGCACTTGTGTTAGTGCAACATATTGCACATCCCTAGTAACATTTTATGCTTAACCCTGATAGATTACCATAAGTCGGTAAATAGTTAACAATCCACAATAACACAACTTTTAAGTTAAAGAATCCTTTCTTAAAACAGTCATATGCCTCAACAACATTTTCATACAAATATTTCAAATAATCATTTAATGGTGCCAAATAAACATCTATATCGTGTCCCGGTTATTTTGGGTATGAAATCATTAACGCGAGCATCAAAGAATTTCTATCATCAATAACCATAGAGGAAGATTGTACATAACAAGGAAGATAGGTCACAAACTATGCCTACTACTTAGAGAATTATGTGGATTTACACCATCGACAACTAGAACTAAACAAAGATGTTTTGCTTCAGTTTTAAATTCTGGATTTAAGTTATTAACTTTTTTTCCAAGCCTGCGAATTTGTAGGATGTTGGAGTTTACCATCTTTCATTCGCCTAGTCTCATGCCATTTAAGTTTTCAGAGTGTTCTACACTTCGATATAACCGCTTAAGCCGTGAAATCAATGGCAAGTACCACATCACTTTCTGAGGAATGAGTTTCCTAATCTCCTTACTCTTGTTAGGTTTATAGCGGGGTAAATCACATTTTGGGCAAATGTCGATGTCTGCATACTCTTTACGATATAACATACAATCGTTCAAACATGCATGGATCTTCTAATACTTCAACCCCATGCAATTCAAAGTTTTCTTCACTTCATGCGTACACCCAGGGAAGCAAATATCTAACGACAAAATCTCTTTAAAAGCAGCTAAAAATTGACTAAAACATTTATCGTTCACTCCATTTTCTACATTTTTTGTTGTAAAATTTCACCATCGGTGGTAATCTTTGTTTCAGAGAACAATTGAATAATGATTTATTTGCATCTCTAAAAAATTTATCAAATTGTGAAGGATCATCAACAAACTCTTCTTGTGCTTCATCGAGCAATTCCATAGGATGATCGTCAAAATCACTATAATCCAAATCATCAACTCCTCGTCTCCCAAATGGATAGGGATTATTATTTATCAATGATTCCCCATGCCAATGCCATGTACGACAAATTGTATCAAATCCCCGACAAAATATATGATTCTTTATCATGGTAATATTTCCTTTTGATCCATTACAACAATCTATACATGGAAAATGAATTCTTTCTGAATCACTACAATTTGTTTGGAAAAATTCTAAAAATTGGTTGAATCCGTCTTGAAATTCTTATGTTTCTCTATTTTCAAGAATCCATGATTTAACCGTAATGATAATATCTACCTAATTCCTAAGTTAATAATGAAAATAAAACTAATATTGTAATTGAACAAAAATATGTTCAATTAATAAATTTAAAAATAAAATGGGCAGAGTTTCCTTTTTTTCTATAGCATATCAAAACTTCATATGTGTAACGACCCAAAATTGCTAATAGGGCTTAGGGCCTTGATTAGCGTGCCGAGAGGGCTTAATTGGTTTATATGTATGTTTAAATGGTTAAATGTGTGACTATGTGGCATGCATGATTAATATGATTATATGAATATGTGATATGCATGTCTATGTGTATTAGATATGCATGTGGGCCCTTTATAGCTTATAAGGGCATATTTGTAATTTTTTTCCCGTTGAGGGCATACATGTGATTATATGTGATAAATTTTTGAGACCACATTATTATGTGGATGTATTTGCAGTATATGGCTCGAGACAGTCCTAGTAAGTGAATTAGCGAAATAGTCACAGCGAGGTTTAATACCTGGCTCAAGGGGAAGCCTAAGGGTATTTTTTGGAATTTAGAGAAATATTTTGGGAGTTATTAGATGATGAATAAGTATTTGGTAGTTAATTGGACTTGATGGGTTTAATTGATTAATAGTAGGATGTGATAAATTGTTGAGACCACATTATTATGTGGATGTATTTGCAGTATATGGCTCAAGACAGTCCTAGTGAGCGGATTAGCAAAATAGTCACAGCGAGGTTTAATACCTGGCTCAAGGGGAAGCCTAAGGGTATTTTTTGGAATTTAGAAAAATATTTTGGGAGTTATTAGATGATGAATAAGTATTTGGTAGTTAATTGGACATGATGGGTTTAATTGATTAATAGTAGGATCACTTGAGGAATTAGTGGGAACTGGGAGCGGAATGACCATTTACCCTTAGTATCCTTAAGAAGATTGATACGCTTAAAGGGGAAAAATAGTCTTTTGCTTAAGCAAGGGATATACTCAGTAAAAATTCTTAGGAATAGCCAGAAAGTGGTGGAAGACTCTCAGCTCTCTCTCTCTCTCTCACTCTCACTCACTCACGATTTCTCCCTCACTCCCTCTTGCGATTGAAGCTAGAGCAGCTGAAGGAATTGAAGAGGAAAGGCTCAGGCTAAGGTAGGGAAAAGATAAACTTGAAGCTTAAGAAGTTAGGAATTTGAGGCTGGTAGAAGCAGGAAGCTTATGAGGATTCAACATCAATTGAGGTAAGTTCTTGTCTCTAATTATGTTAGGGAATTCTTGTTGTTGGGGTAGAATTAAGCTAGATATAGAGTATGAATTTCTAATGAGTTAGGGTAGTGGCTTCGGTATAATTGTTGTGGTTTTGTGTTTAAAGTGGGTGGATAAAATTCCTAAACTCGTAGCTGAGTTTGGTCTTGGCTGGGATTTTTATTAAGTTTGAAGCTTTGAGGTTTTTTGGCTGGGGAGATGTAGAGCAAACCCATAAATTCTAGGCTCATAGGGGTGCACCACGACCCAGCTCTTGAGCGTCATGACCCATATGCCCAGAATACCTCGGTGTGCTCTCTGTCTTGAAGGAACGCTGCGGCCCTAGGGGGCAAGTCGCGGGCCGCCTCCCCTGATGCTTGAAGATTGTGTCTCTGACGTGGGGGCACACCGCGACCCTTAGGGCCAGGTCGTGGCTCGCCTAGGCTATTTTGCCTTAGGTTGGTTTCTTTGATTGGTAAGGCTCGGGGGTTCGAACCTAAGTGCTCAGGATGATTTCTACTACTCGATTTAGTAGAAATCGATGTCCCAGAGGCTAGCTATTAGATCCTAAGTATTTATTTGAATTAAAAATTGATGATTACCCATTGACCACTGTGACTAGGTTTATTGCCAAGGCTTAGGACTGAGAATCGTGCTCGAGACTGCCCTGTTTTCTTCGCTCAGGATTTAAGGTAAGAAAACTGCACCCTTGTGTGGTTGTGTTGGGACTGAGATTTCCTGTATCTGGATATATGTGTTGTATAACTGTGACATTGTTTTGCGAAACTTGAAATGAATGATGTAAGAGAGCCAGGGCTGATGACTTGCGCACAGGACACAGCTCGACCACTGTGAGCCGGGGTCAGCTAAATAAACAATGGACTTGGCATAAGCAAGCTGAAGTCAGTTGAAAAAACAAAAGGCTCGGCCTAAGGGTGCCGACCCTGAGCATTTTAAATTGATTAAGATATATATTTATGAATGTACATTTTTACAGAGGAAGCCCTGAAGTTTGATAGGCTTGCAAAGTTTGCACCACACTTAGTGCCTATTGGTGCAGCTAGACAAGACTGATTTATTTGAGGGCTTAATTCTATGATAGCCCAAGATGTGAGAATCACAACAGTACCAGGGGGAATGACTTATGCCTAGGCTATTGAGAAGGCTCTTACCGCTGATGAGGCGGAGAATAAGATCTCGAGAGAGAATGCGGTGAAATAGGAGGTTCACAGGGTGGTGCCTCCATACACAGGGTCTGGTAGGGGCGGAGGCCCCAATGATTTTAAGAGGAAGACCCCTGACACTTCGACCACTGCTGGTCCTGATAGGAGGGATTGGGGTGCTCAGGGTGGCCGCCAGGGAGGCGGTGGGACATGGAGAAGTTACCCAGAGTGCACGAGGTGTAGGAAGCACAATCTGGGCGAATGTCGAGCGAAGGCTTGCTATCTATGCGGGGTGGTGGAACACCTCAAGAAGGACTACCCAATATCGAAGAAGGAGGAACCATGGAAGGTGGACAGCTTGACTCCAACTCGAGTGTTCACCTTGACACAGACGGAGGCCGAGGCTAGTCCCTCAGTAGTGACAGGCCTGCTTTCTAGCACTGGCTCTTCTTATATTGTATTGATTGACTCTGGTGCTACACATTCGTTTGTTTCTAGTAAAGTGATTGATAGATTGTGTATACCTAGTGAGTATTATACCCCGGAGTTTGGCACTATATTTCCTACATCGGAACTGGTAGTTTCTAGGTGATGGATTAGAGCACTGCCAGTGATGATAGATTGTAGGGAACTATCAGTAGACTTGATTGAGTTGAGTATGGATGACTTTGTTATGATCTTGGGGATGGATTGGATTGTTAGATATGGGGCTACCATTGATTGTAGGAAGAGGATGGTGACTATGGAGCCTGAGGGAGAGGATCCCTTTTTTTTGTGGGTGCTGTGGATGGACCCCGCATACCCATGATATCAGCACTGAGGGCTAGAGACCTATTGCAGGGAGGTTGTATAGGTTTCCTAGCCAGTGTGGTGGATACCATAAGGGTTATGCCAGTAGGGCAGGGAGAGACCAGATTGGTGCGTGAGTTCTTGGATGTGTTTACTAAGGATTTACCAGGACTGCCACCACACAGGGAGATTCAGTTCGTTATTGAGTTAGCACTGGATACGTAGCCATTGTCGAGGGCTGTTGGGGTTTTATGCCCTAATTAAAACCCAAATTATTTGTAATCTCATTTTATTATCAATAAAAGAATAGAAATAATTTTTTGACTTGGTCAATCACTTTGCTCACATGTTTTATTCTCATGATTATTTGTTTAATATAAACTTCTATTAAATCCCGAGCATATAGCTATTCTTATTTATAGTGACGTAATCACAGTGGAATATAAATATGATTATATGTTCAAAATAAGTTAGTCCTAAGATTAGTCAGTGCACCGGATTTACACTGACTTGCCAATCTATGATATGATCTACTTACACATTATAGTGTTATGTTCTTTCCAGAACATTAGCAAAGTAGATAAGATCGAATGTATTTATTACATCGGACAGGACCGATATTGACAGTTGATAAGATAAGTAAACATACCGTTATTATCTATTCTAGTCATATCATATAGTTGACCATATGTCAATTCATTCTCAATTCTTAGTGGTTAGTATTCTAACTGATTGTATTATTTGAGTTCTTTGACTTGTTCGTTGCCAGCTTACCCTACGGACTAGCCTATACTTACATCTTGGGAACTTGGTAGTATAATTGAGTGGGAGTGTTAATCATAGATATGAACATCTATAGCTTCTGGTGAAGAAGTGAAATGATGGTTTCCTTTTAGTTTGGTTCAAGGTGTTAAATGATAGAGATCTTATTTCAGTAATTAAATTAGTTTACTGAAATATCATTTACAAGGAACTAAGTGTTTTAAGGATAAAATACAATGAAGGGTAAAACAGTATTTTAGTCCTATCTCATTGTAGACCGTCTATAGAGGATTGAGTGACAATTATGGTTGTAACAATGGATAATTAATAGCGTATCTATATTTGTTATAGAGCGTTCTATGAATTCAAGAGTGCAATTCCAAGTCTATAGTGGAGTCACGAGGAATTAATAAGTTAGTAAATTTATTTGTTAGATTTATGATAACTTATTGGAGCTTGATTTCATAGGCCTATGGTCCCCATTGTACCTTGGATAAAATCATCTAGATAGTCTCAATTAATCGATTTAATCATCAATTAGAATTATCAAAGTAGACCAGGTCAATTTTGGATAGTTTCACAGAGTTGTGTAATTTTGAGAAGAAAAGATAAATTATGGCAGATTTATTAATTAAGATAAATTGGTATCTAAATTAATAAATAAATTTAAATCAAGGTTCAAATGATAAATAATTAATTTGACAAAGGATTTAAATAATTATTTAATTAATTAAATCAATAGAAAATAATACAGGCCTTGATTTTAAGTCCAATGGGCTTATAATCAAATGAGAAATTTCACGGGCCTATAGCCCATGATAATTTCGACCTAGGGCTTCAAAATGGCTGTTATTTTATTGATTTTTTAATTAAATTAAATGGCCTAATTGAGTCTATAAAAGGAGTGCTTAGAGAGAAGATTTTAGAGACGATATATAAGTCTCAAGTCAGATTTTCTGATAGTTTTAGATTCTCTATAAACACAAGTCCTTTTCTTAGCCTCTTTGTTATTTTCTCTTCTTCTCTCTATATCTATCTCATGTGTTGAGAATTGCCCACACTAGTCTAGGTGGTTCCTAGGATACATTCGAAGATTGTGAAGAAAATAGAAGATCAGTTCAGTTTCTTGATAATACTCTGCGACAGAAAGGATACAAGAGTTAGAGAAACTGAAGGAAGGACTCTTTAATTCCGCTGCGTATACTGTAAGTATTCTTTTATTTGTTTCTCTTTGAATTCAATTTTAGAAACATGTTTTAGGCTAACTTGTATTAATTTGTTTAATATTAGATATACATGAAAATAAATAAAGATCCTGTATAAGCTAATCCAACATCTGGCCTCAGAGCCTTTGGTAATATTTATTTTCATGCATGAACATATTTAAAATTGGATTATTTGATATGTTTGAATAATTGGATGATTTTCATGTTTTTATGAAGCATATTGATTTTATGTGAATTTCAGCAATTTTTAGGTTATTTTGTTGTGTTTTCTATGCTATTAATTTGTATATATGCTTTTATTTTGTGTAAAACATGTTAAAAATTAATTAGAAAATGGTTTTGGTTTGAAAAATTGCTCAAAAATTTTTTTTTGGAAAAATTTGGCCTGGCTCCCATGCGCGCGCGCCCGCCCGCGCGCCACCCGCGCACGCCCCGCACGCGCCCACGCACACCAGCACGATGAACAGTACCCGTGAACAGTACCACAGATACTATTCATCCAAATTTTTTTTTTTAAAAAAAATATTTTTTTTAAAATTAAAATTTGTAGAAATAAATTATTTATAATCAAAACCAAAAATATCTTTTTCGTTTCATCATCTAATTTTTTTTTAAATATAGATATTTTTGTTAGTTGAGATTTAAATAATTAGATATTTTCTACAAACATTCAACTTCAAATTTAAAAATAGACTAACAACTTAATTTTAAATATTAGAATTATGATATCAGATATTTAAGATATTTTCATTTAAATTCTTGATTTTGTTTTATTAAATCTTTATTTGAAAATATAAATATCTTTTTATTCTATAGTTTTTAATATTTAAATTATTTGAAATTTGAACATTGTTAGTTAGATATTTTTATGGATATTTGAATTTGTTTAACTATTTGAGATATTTTAGGGTTGTTATAACTATTTGTATTTTATTATTTTTAAATGGTTAAAATATTAGATAATAGTTGTAACAACACAAGATATTTTAGAAAATAGTTAAGATATTGATTTTAAAATTTAAAATTGGTTAAATTTTGAAAAATATCATTTTTTTCAGCCAATTAACAAAATATATTTTTTCAATAAATGAGATTTAAATTAACTTTGGTTAATTGTTGATAAATCCTATTTAAATTAAATTAATATTTTTTTTTATCAAATTAACCTAAAACCAAGTTGATTGTTGATAAATGAAATTTAAATTAACTATTGTTAATTGTTGATAAATTTCATTTAAATTGACTTATTATTTTTTATAAAAATTTGATTAATTTGAATTTTTTTTTATAAATTCTAGATAATTAATTGTGGTATTTTTGCAAATGAAATAAATTGTGGTATTTTTGCATAAATTCATAGAATTGCTCATATAGTAACATGATTAGGCCCATCCAATTATAACATGTCTGTGTTGCACTATATGTGGTATTTTTGCAATTGGGCTTAGATGCATACAGTGGCACATATGTTTGTTAGATATATGGTATTTTGCCAAATAAAATATTCATAAAATGATAGGTTTTATTTGGGCCCATTAGAAAATGTAAAGTTTAAATTCCTCTCTTGTGGGTGATTCCACTTGCGAAAGCCCATTTGCTTTGCATGACTATAATGAGCCTAATCAATTAATAACAATTAATAAAACGAAGGTTTAAATTCCTGTCTTTTGGACCTTGTATGGAAGATAGGGGGCATTTGTAGTGGGAACGACATACTGGACCCAACCCTCCTCCATACAAGCCCAATTGTTAAGGCCCATTTACCTGAGTTGGACTTAATTGTATAGGTTCATTATATTAGTTAAACCTAAATATTGATTAGCAACAAATTAATTCTAAATTAATTGAATTTGTTTCAATGTGACACTTTAGAATTAACAAGAAATTATAGGACTTTGGTTTTAAAATTTTTTAATCTGTTTAATTTTTTTTTGGAAAACCATAGTCATTAATTTTCTAAAAATAAATAATAAAAATACTATTTTTAATTTTATAATGAGCTTGTTTTAAGAATTTTATTCGATCTCCACCGTTGGTTTAACATAGTCAATAGCTTAATGGGGCCTCGAGGCGCTTTGATTCGTCCCCCTACGGAAGGTGTTCATTAGTTATTTTGACAATGTTAGATTTCGAAAGATAGATAATTATAGGTCAAATTCTACTAGACTCACCCCTACGGTGACTACTAGAACTAAATCTATGATTATTGAAACCGTGGGTCTAGCTCATAAAATAAGAGATTTTTTTTTCTTATTTTGATCGAATAGTAGGTTGTTAATAATGGTGTCCATTATTAAATGAGTTTACAACTCTATTTAACTAGTGGTATTTTTGACTCTCGCCAACCGGGACAATGATAACATAGATTAGTTAAAAAAAAAAAAAACCTAAAGAAATAGAGATATGATTATTTTTGGTATTTTTTCTCATATCTTACATATTTTTGGTATATGTTGTGCTATTTCTTGAAATTTGTATGAATAGAAGTTTTATTGGGCAAATGTGATTGATTTCTATTTTATTGATAATTGGTAGTTTTAAGTTAAGTAGTGTCTACTCCCATCTTTTCTCAACTTTCGATGGAGAAACTCACCGGAGAAAACTTCCATAATTGGAAGCAGAATATCAACATAAAGTTTATTGGTGACAACTCCGAGTTCGTCATGATTGAGGAATCCCCAGAACGAGCATTGTCTCCACACGTTAGTGATGGCACCATCAATGCTCGTGATGGTACCATAAATGCTTGGATAGCACCAACTCTGCACGTTCGTGATGGCACCGTAAATTCTCGGATGGCACCGTGTCTGCACGTTCGTGCTCAACTCAACTATGGTCTGACGCAGCTCATGAATGAGCTTCAGATTATTGAACCTGTCATGGGTGGACCTAGTAAAGGAGGTGAAAATAAGACTACTGATGTTGTTGCACATCTAGCTAAGGCAGAAGCTAACCAAGCTTCGTCTTCGAAAGCTGGAAACAAGAGGAAAGGTGGACAAATAAACAACCCCAAGCCTGCAAAGGCTGCAAAGACGAGTGCACAACCAAGTGCACATACGCCTAAGGGGAAGAACAAGAAAAGTAAAGATAAGTGCTTTCACTGCAAAGAGAAGGGGCATTGGAAACGAGATTGCCCTAAGTTTCTAGCAGTGAAAAACAAAGGTAATGATTATAGTTCATTTATCTTGGAAACATGTGTTTTAGAGAATGATAAATCCGTTTGGATTAATGATTCTGGAACTACTAACCATGTTTGTAACTCTTTACAGCTTCTTGAATAGTGGGAGGAAGTGAACGAAGGCGGCTTAAAGCTTAGAGTTGGGAACGGAGCGTTCGTTAAGGTCCAAGCTAGAGGAATAGCTCATCTGAAGTTCGGAAATAAATACTTAATTTTAAAAGTTGTATTTTTTATTCCGGATTTCAGTAGAAATTTAATTTCAGTTTCTATGTTGCAATTAGAATGATTTGTTATGACTTTCACAAGTTTTAATATATCTATTTCTTTCAATGGATCACAATTGTGTATTGCATGTTTGGAAAACGGGCTTTATATTCTGCGACCTAATGAACCCCTCGCTCTTAACAATTATTTATTCAAAGTAGTTAAACCTAGGACCAATAAACGTCAAAAGACCGATAACAATAATATGACGTATTTATGGCACTTGAGACTAGGTCACATTGGCTATGATAGGATTCAAAGACTTACAAAGGATGGACCTTTGAGGGAACTCACCTTAGGTGAAATACCTGTCTATGAATCTTGTCTAGAAGGCAAACTGACCAAGCATCCATTCTCTGCAAAGGGCGATAGGGCCAAAGAACCACTTGGTCTTATGCATTCAGAGGTTTGTGGACCTTTAAATATACAAGCCAGGGGTGGTTTTCATTATTTCGTCACTTTCATTGACGATTACTCTAGATACTCATGTCTTTACCTAATGCATAGGAAATCAGAAACATTTTCAAAGTTTCAGGAATTCCTAGCAATGGCTCAGAACCAATTAGATAAAAGGTTAAAGATCTTGCGATCTGATAGGGGTGGAGAATATTTGGATATGCAGTTCCAAGATCATTTAATTGAACTTGGGATTTTATCACAACTTACTGCCCCAGGTACTCCGCAACAAAATGGTGTAGCGGAACGCCGAAACAGAACTTTATTGGAAATGGTTAGATGCATGCTTAGTTACTCAACTCTACCAACTTCGTTATGGGGACATGCAATTGAAACCGCAAATGACATTCTCAATATTGTGCCGTCAAAATCAATCCCCAAAACACCTTTAGAACGTTGGAATGGTCGTGAACCTAGTTTACGCAATTATAGAATCTGGGGGTGTCCCGCTCACGTCCTGAGGAAAAAGGAGGGAAAGCTAGAACCGCGAACTGAAGTTTGCATGTTTGTTGGCTATCCTAAAGGTACTCGGGGTGGACTTTTCTATAGTCATTCAGAAAAGAAAGTGTTTACTTCTACAAATGCTACTTTTCTGGAAAATGACTATGTCCAGAACTTTAAACCTGGCAGCAAAGTAGTTTTAGAGGAGATGGTTAAAGAATTGACTCCAACCAATGTTCCATCGTCATCAACGCAAGTTGATGATGAAATTCCCACTCTTCATGTACAACTGACGCAAGTCGATTTAAATGAAGAAAGTACCACTGTTCCTGAGCAAACAGTCACGAAGCCTTGTCGTAGTGGGAGGGTTTCGAAGAACCCAGTTCGCTATGGTTTGGATGGTGAAACCAATATGGTTTTTGGTGACACTAGTGATGATGATCCGTTGTCTTTCAAACAGGCAATGGCAAGCCCTGAAAAGGAACTATGGCTCGAAGCCATGAAACGGGAAATTGAGTCCATGTACTCAAATTCTGTCTGGGATCTTGTGGAAGCACCTAGTAACTTTAGGGTCATTGGGTGCAAGTGGATCTACAAGAAGAAACGAGGTGTTGATGGAAATATCAAGACTTATAAAGCTCGATTAGTGGCAAATAGTTATACCTAAAGAGAAGGCGTGGACTATGAGGAAACTTTTAGTCCGGTAGCCATGCTCAAATCCATTCGCATCCTCCTATCCATAGCAGCCGCTCTCGACTATGAGATTTGGCAAATGGACGTCAAGACAGCTTTTCTTAATGGAAAGCTTGACGAGGTCATTTATATGGATCAGCCAGAAGGATTTAAAGTATCTGGACAAGAAGGAAAAGTTTGTAAGTTAAATAGGTCCATCTATAGACTTAAGCAAGCTTCTCGTTCCTGGAATCTTAGGTTTGATGAAATAATCAAAACCTATGGCTTTGAACAAAATATTGATGAGCCTTGTGTTTACCAACTGAAGGAAAATCAAATAGTGGTATTCCTGGTTCTTTATGTAGATGATATGTTACTCATTGGAAACAATGTTAAGAAATTATCAGATGTGAAGGATAGGCTGAGCACTCAATTCCAGATGAAGGATTTGGGTGAAGCAGGTTATGTTCTAGGTATCCAGATCATCAGAGATAGAAAGAACAAACTTTTAGCTCTATCTCAAGCATCTTACATTGGTAAAGTGCTTGAACGTTTCTCAATGGAAAATTCCAAGAAAGGGCGTCTACTGTCCCGCCATGGAATTCATCTTTCAAAGAAGCAGTCTCCCCAGACTCCTGAAGAGGAAGATACAATGAGAGAAGTTCCTTACGCATCTGCAGTTGGAAGTTTGATGTATGCCATGTTGTGTACTAGACTAGATATCTGCTATGCAGTGGGAGTAGTGAGCAGGTATCAGTCAAACCCAGGACCGGAACATTGGATAGTAGTTAAGCATATCTTGAAGTATTTGAGATGGACTAGGGATTATATGTTAGTCTACAAGGGTGGTGTTCTGAACCCTATAGGCTACACCGATTCATATTTTCAGACTGATGTCGATGACAGAAAGTCTACTTCTGGAATGGTGTTTACTCTTGGGGGTGGAGCTGTGATTTGGAGAAGCGTAAAGCAGTCTACAATCTCAGATTCCACCATGGAGGCTGAGTACATAGCTGCGTTAGAAGCAGCTAAGGAAATAGTCTGGCTAAAGAAGTTTTATTCAGATCTTGGTGTTATTCCAGAAATGGATAAACCGCTTGTGTTGTTTTGTGACAATACAAGAGCGATAGCCAACTCAAAAGAACCTCGAAGTCACAAGAGGAGTAAGCATATAGAAAGGAAGTATCACATTATTCGAGAATATGTGGCCAGGGGAGATGTGAAGGTTATGAAGATTGCAATTGAAGACAATCTTGCGGATCCGTTTACAAAGACACTACCAGAAGCTACATTTGATAAGCATATCAAGGAGATGGGATTAGTAGAATTAAGGCATTAGTTTCAATTAGTGCAAGTGGGAGTTTGTTGGGGGTTTTATGCCCTAATTAAAACCCAAATTCTTTGTAATCTCATTTTATTATCAATAAAAGAATAGAAATAATTTTTTGACTTGGTCAATCACTTTGCTCACATGTTTTATTTTCATGATTATTTGTTTAATATAAACTTCTATTAAATCCCGAGCATATAGCTAATCTTATTTATAGTGACGTAATCACAGTGGAATATAAATATGATTATATGTTCAAAATAAGTTAGTCCTAAGATTAGTCAGTGCACCGGATTTACACTGACTTGCCAATCTACGATATGATCTACTTACACATTACAGTGTTATGTTCTTTCCAGATCATTAGCAAAGTAGATAAGATCGAATGTATTTATTACATCGGACAGGACCGATATTGACAGTTGATAAGATAAGTAAACATACCGTTATTATCTATTCTAGTCATATCATATAGTTGACCATAGGTCAATTCATTCTCAATTCTTAGTGGTTAGTATTCTAACTGATTGTATTATTTGAGTTCTTTGACTTGTTCGTTGCCAGCTTACCCTACGAACTAGCCTATACTTACATCTTGGGAACTCGGTAGTATAATTGAGTGGGAGTGTTAATCATAGATATGAACATCTATAGCTTCTGGTGAAGAAGTGAAATGATGGTTTCCTTTTAGTTTGGTTCAAGGTGTTAAATGATAGAGATCTTATTTCAGTAATTAAATTAGTTTACTGAAATATCATTTACAAGGAACTAAGTGTTTTAAGGATAAAATACAATGAAGGGTAAAACAGTATTTTAGTCCTATCTCATTGTAGACCGTCTATAGAGGATTGAGTGACAATTATGGTTGTAACAATGGATAATTAATAGCGTATCTATATTTGTTATAGAGCGTTCTATGAATTCAAGAGTGCAATTCCAAGTCTATAGTGGAGTCACGAGGAATTAATAAGTTAGTAAATTTATTTGTTAGATTTATGATAACTTATTGGAGCTTGATTTCATAGGCCCATGGTCCCCATTGTACCTTGGATAAAATCATCTAGATAGTCTCAATTAATTGATTTAATCATCAATTAGAATTATCAAAGTAGACTAGGTCAATTTTGGATAGTTTCACAGAGTTGTGTAATTTTGAGAAGAAAAGATAAATTATGGCAGATTTATTAATTAAGATAAATTGTATCTAAATTAATAAATAAATTTAAATCAAGGTTCAAATGATAAATAATTAATTTGATAAAGGATTTAAATAATTATTTAATTAATTAAATCAATAGAAAATAATACAGGCCTTGATTTTAAGTCCAATGGGCTTATAATCAAATGAGAAATTTCACGGGCCTATAGCCCATGATAATTTCGACCTAGGGCTTCAAAATGGCTGTTATTTTATTGATTTTTTAATTAAATTAAATGGCCTAATTGAGTCTATAAAAGGAGTGCTTAGAGAGAAGATTTTAGAGACGATAGATAAGTCTCAAGTCAAATTTTCTGATAGTTTTAGATTCTCTATAAACACAAGTCCTTTTCTAAGCCTCTTTGTTATTTTCTCTTCTTCTCTCTATATCTATCTCATGTATTGAGAATTGCCCACACTAGTCTAGGTGGTTCCTAGGATACATTGGAAGATTGTGAAGAAAATAGAAGATCGGTTCAGTTTCTTGATAATACTCTGCGACAGAAAGGATACAAGAGTTAGAGAAACTGAAGGAAGGACTCTTTAATTCCGCTGCGTATACTGTAAGTATTCTTTTATTTGTTTCTCTTTGAATTCAATTTTAGAAACATGTTTTAGGCTGTCTTGTATTAATTTGTTTAATATTAGATATACATGAAAATAAATAAAGATCCTGTATAAGCTTTTTCCAACAAGGGCATCATATAGGATGGCTACGGTGGAACTGAAAGAATTGAAGATACAGTTACAAGAGTTTCCTGATTTGGGTTTTATCAGGTCTAGCTTCTCGCCATGGGGTGCTCTGGCTTTGTTTGTGAAGAAAAAGGATGGGTATCTAAGAATGTGTATAGACTACAAGGATTTAAACAAGCTGGCCATCAAGAATAAATACCCTTTACCTAGGTTTGAGGACTTATTTGATCAGCTGCAGGGAAAGACGGTGTTCTTAAAGATTGATCTTTGATCTGGTTATCACAAGCTGAGGATCAAGGATGAGGATATACCGAAGACGGCCTTTCGGATGAGGTATGGGCATTATGAGTTCTTGATCATGTCGTTTTGTTTCACCAATGCCCCATCAACATTCATGGATTTGATGAATAGGGTGTTCACGAACTTCTTGGATCAGTTTGTGATTGTCTTCATCGACGACATCTTGGTTTACTTCAGTTTAAAGGCAGAGCATGAAAGACATCTTCGATAAGTCTTGCAGAGACTGAGAGAGCATCGGTTATATGAAAAAGATTAAGAAGTATGAGTTCTGGTTACCAGAAGTGACATTCCTTGGACACATTGTTGGTGAAGATGGAATTAAGGTGGATCTAGCTAAGGTTGAGGCAATGAGAGATTGGTCGAGGCCAAGGAACGCCTAGAGGTTAGGAGTTTCCTTGGATTTGTGGGATATTACAGATGGTTTATGGAAGGTTTCTCGAAAATTACTACATTGATGACATAATTGACACAGAAGAATTTGAAGTTTGTCTGGTCAGACAAGTGTGAGAATAGCTTCCAGGAATTGAAGCGACAGTTGATTACTGCCTCGGTGTTGAGTCTTCCTTCGGAGGGAAGGAAGTTTGTGGTATATTGTGACGCATTAAGGTTGGGTTTAGGATGTGTGTTGATGCAAAATAAGAAGGTTATTGCTTATGCGTCATGGCAACTGAAGGAATATGAGCAGCGGTACCCTACTCATGATCTACAGTTGGCAGTGGTGGTATTCACGCTGAAAGTTTGGCGACATTACTTGAACGGGGAGAAGAGTGAGATATACACCGATCATAAAAGTTTGAAGTACTTCTTCACCCAGAAGGATTTGAATATGAGGCAAAGGTGTTGGCTAGAGTTGGTAAAGGACTATGATTGTGATATCCTTTACCACCTAGGGAAAGCGAATGTGGTGGCAGTTGTGTTGAGTTAGAGAGGCACAGGACAGTTGTTTAGCTTTGCACAGATATCAAAGGAGTTGGCGGAGGAGATGACTAGAGCGGAAATAGAGTTGGTTGTTGGCTGGTTGGCCAATATTACCTTGCAGTCTACCCTCCTAGAGAGGATAAGAGAGGGTCAGATGGATGATGCACAGTGGCAAGAGGTCAGAGGGAATATTCTAACTGGAGTGGCTAAGGACTATTCAATTTAAGAGACTTGTTTGTTACGATATAAGGGTCAGATTTGTGTCCCGTGTGAGTATTAGGCGAGAGATACTTGATGAATCCCATACAACACCATACTCACTCCATCCAGGCACCACGAAGATGTATCAAGATCTATGGATGTTATATTGATGGCCTGGGATGAAGAAGAATGTAGTAGAGTACGTGGCCAAGTGTTTAACATGTCAGCAGGTGAAGGCTGAGTACTAGCGACTAGCGGGGTTGCTATAGCCTTTGGGTATTCCCAAGTGGAAATGGGAGGATTTTACTATATATTTTGTAGGAGGTTTACCCAGGACTACATGACTCAGTGTGGGTGATAATAGATAGATACACCAAGTCAGCTCACTTTCAGCTAGTGAAGATGACCTATACTGTGGATCAGTATGCATAGTTGTACGTGAGGGAGATTGTACGTCTCCACGGGGTTCCCATGTCTATAGTATCATATCAGGATCCTATATTTACCTCCAAGTTTTGGGGTGGCTTGAAGAAGGCCATGGGGACTCAGTTGAAGTTCAGTATGGCCTTTCATCCTCAGACTGATGGATAGTCTCAGAGGATGATTAAGATATTGGAAGACATGCTTAGAGCGTGTGTGATAGACATTGAGGGGTCTTGGAGTAAGTACCTCCCATTGATTGAGTTTTCACATAACAACAGTTGTCAATCAACGATTCGAGTAGCTCCATATGAGATATTATATGGAAGGAGATGTAGATTGGTCATTCATTGGGATGAGATAGGTGAGAGGAAGTATTTGGGACCAGAGACAGTTCAGAGGACTAATGAGGCTATTGAGAGGATGAGCTTGAATGCTCACTTTGCAGAGCATACAGAAAAGCTACGTTGATCCAAAGTGTAGGATGTAGAGTTCCAAGTAGGGGACCACGTTTTTCTATGAGTCTCACCACTGCGAGGGGTGAGAAGGATTAGGAGAAATGGCAAGCTAAGGGCTAGATTCATAGGACCTTTAGAAAATCCTAGAGATGATCGGGTAGGTGTCCTACAGATTGGCATTGCCACCATCATTATCAGGGGTTCATGACATATTCCAGATTTCTATACTTCGGAAGTATGTCTCATATACGACTCATGTGTTGAAGTATGAGGATTTTGAATTGTAGACAGATTTGTCATATGAGGAGCGACCGGTTTAGGTCCTAGACAGAAAAGACAAGGTTCTATGGAACAAGACGATTCCTCTAGTCAAAGTATTATTGAGGAATAACAAGGATGAGGAAGCGACCTGGGAGCTTGAGTCAGCAATGCGAAATCAATATCCCGAGTTATTCAGGTAAATTTTGAGGACGAAATTCTCAGTAGGAGGGGATAGTTGTAACAACCCAAAATAGCTAATAGGGCTTAGGGCGTTGACTAGCGTGCCGGGAGGGCATAATTAGTTTGTGTATGTTTAAATGGTAAAATGCATGACTATGTGGCATGCATGATTAATATGATTATATGAACATGTGATATGCATGTTTATGAGTATTAGATATGCAAGTGGACCCTTTATAGCTTATAAGGGCATATTTGTAATTTTTTCCCATTGAGGGGATAAATGTGATTATATGTGATAAATTTTTGAGACCACATTCTTATGTGGATATATTTGCAGTATATAGCTCGAGACAGTCCTAGTGAGCAAATAAGCGAAATAGTCACAACGGGGTTTAATACCTGGCTTAGGGGGAAGCCTAGGGGTATTTTTGGGAATTTAGAGAAATATTTTGGGAGTTATTAGATGATGAATAAGTATTTCGTAATTAATTGAACATGACGGGGTTAATTGATTAATAGTAGGAATACTTGAGGAATTAGCGGGAAATGGGAGCAGAATGACCATTTTACCCTTAGTATCCTTAGATGATTGATACGCTTAAAGGGGCAAAATAGTCTTTTGTTTAAGCAAGGGATATACTCAGTAAAAATTCTGAGGTTTGGGTTAAATATGTAGGGAAAATGGGACTTTTCTCCTTGGTTCTTTAGAGAAAACCACAGAGAATAGTAGTAAACTTTTCTCCGCGGTTTTTTCTAAAGAACTGCGGAGAAAAGTCCCCGCCTCCCCACTCTTGAAACTTTAGACTGCGTTATTTTTAAAAACGCAAGAAAATAGTACGCGGGTATTAAATGTGATATTTCAAACTCATTCAAACATTTTCTTTGCGCTTTTTATTTATGGTTAAAAAAAGCGCAGAGAAAGCCTATATTTGTAGTGTGTTCTAATTTATTTGTTTCTCCCTATTTGTGCATTTGTTTATCTAGTTTATAATCTCGATAGTTATGACAAACCTCTCTATTACCATCAAACCTCTCTATTTCGTGGCCTAAAGGTACTATAAAGATGAAAAAGAAGAGATTCTCTAATTAGCCATTGGGATTATGGTTTTTCGTTTGTCTGACTCAATAATTAGAATAGTTGATAAAGAAGACACTCCATCCAAGATTTGGAAGAAACTAGATGAGTTATTTCAATAAATACTCTCACCAACAAAATCTTTCTTAAGGAAATAATCTTTGGATTTAATATGAGCAGTAGCAAGAGTTTGGACTAGAATTTGGGTGAGTTCTTAAGGATGAATATTGAGTTGGCTAACTCAGGAGAAGAAGAAGCTTTAAGTGATGAAAACCAATCAATCATCATTTTAAATTCTCTGCCTGAATCATTTAAGGAGGTTAAAAGTCGTACATCAATTACTTTAAAAGAACTAATTTCAGCTTTGAAATCAAAGGATTTGGAGTTAAAATCAGAGAAATCTTCTTCATCAAGCCTTGGAGAAAGCTACTACGCAAGGGTTAGATCACCACACAAAAACTCAAATGGATATCATGGTAAAAGGCACAGCAAGAGCAGAGGCAAATCTAGTTTCAGGGGTCCAAACAATTCAAGGGAGTGTTTTCAATGTGGCTAGCATGTCACATGAAGAAAGATTGTTATATCTGGATTAGAACACAAAAAGGCAGGAGTTCTGTCTATGAAAATGCTAGATCCAACTACGAGGGAAAATCTGAACATACAGATTCAGCAAATATAGGAGAAGCTTGCAATGATGTTGAAGCTTTAATTGCAGCAACTGGAGAAAATGAAAAAGATTGGATCTTGGATTCTAGATGTTCATGCCATATGACTTTCAATAAGGAATGGCTTCAAGATTTCAGAGTGTTGAACAGTGGAAAGGTTATTACGGGGAATAATAAATCTCGCCATGTAACTGAAATAGGCTCAATCAACATCAAAATGTTTGATAGTGTCATTCGAACATTGAAGAATGTTAGGTATGTTCGTAATCTGTCTAGAAATTTAGTTTCACTAAGCGTACTTGATGATGCAGATTATAAAATAAAGATAGAGTGTGGAGCCATGAAGATTTGTAGAGGTTTAGTCATAGTTCTTAAGTGAATCAAGAAGGACTCTCTATACTACCTAATTGGTCCAACGATAAGTGGCAGCAACACTTTAGCTGAGGCACCAGAAGATCACAAGACAATTCTATGGCATAGGAGGCTTGGTCACATAAGTGATAAAGACTTGAAAGTGTTAAAGCATCAAAGCTTACTTGGAAAGGATAAGGTGAGCAAGATAGATTTTTGTGAGAATTGTGTCTTAAGGAGACATCACAGATTGGTTTCCAAAGTTGGGCAACACAATTCAAGGGGCATACTTGAATACCTACATGCAGATTTATGGGGTTCAGAAAAGACTCCAACAATTGGAGGTAACAATTACTTTCTTTCTATTGTAGATGATTTTTCTAGAAAAGTATAGGTGCATTTATTGAAACATAAAAATGATGCATTTGAGGCTTTAAAAACTTGGAAAGTTCTCTTATGGAAAATCAAACAAATAGGAAGATTAAAATATTGAGAACCGATAATGGATTAGAATTTTGCAATTAGATTTTTGATTCATATTGTAGAGAGAATGGTATTCAAAGACACAAGACTGTGAGATTAACACCTCAACAAAATGGGGTGGCTGAGAGAATGAACCTAACACTACTTGATAAAACTAGATATATGATGATTAGTTCAAGTATACCCAAGGGATTTTGGGGGGAAGCTATGATGACAACTGCATATCTAGTAAATAGATGTCCTAATACAGCTATAGAGTTTAAGATACCTGAAGAAAAATGGTCCAATACACCACCAAACTTATCACACTTAAGAGTATTTGGGTGTGCTGCTTATGCACATCAAAGAGAGGGTAAATTAGATCCTAGAGCAGTTAAGTGTATATTTTTGGGTTATCCACAGGGAACTAAAGGTTACAAATTATGGGTTAAAAAAACAAATGTTACAAACTTTTAATCAGTCATGATGTTTTATTTAAAGGAGATTGTTTTCCTTGTTTATCTCAAACTAACATTCCTGCAGGTCAAGAACAAAATAGTACTAACAATGCAGGTACAGTAGAGACTTTAGTTCAGATGGAAACAAGAGCACCCAAAAAAATTAGGTGGAAGAAAATAAGATTCAGACCCCAACTCGAACTCCATCTGAAATGAAACTAGAACAAAGTGTAGATGCTTCCAAAATACAAGCATCCGACTACATCATATCAGTGTGCAAGAGACAGAGTCAGGAGGGAACCAAATCCATTCCAGAAGCGTACACTTACAGCTTAGGATGACATGATAGCCTATGCATTGATGTCAGCACTTGAGTTAGCATATTCAGAACCCAACTCATATGAAGAAGCAGTAAGAGGTTCAGATTCAAAGCATTGGATTGATGCTATGAAGGAGAAAATGAGGTCTTTGTGGAAGAATGATACTTGGATGATGGTTAATAGACCGAAAGACAAGAATGTAGTAGCATGTAGAAAATTGTTCAAAGCAAAAGAAGATATGAATGATCAAGAACTAGTGAGATACAAAGCAAGGTTGGTTTCTAAGGGCTTCACTTAAAAGGAAGGAGTGGATTTTACAGAGACTTTCTCAGCAGTTATTAAATATAAAACCATAGGAATCATGTTATCTTTGGTTGCCCAGTTCAATCTGGAACTTGACCAGATGGATGTAAAAACTACATTTTTACATGGTCACTTGGAAGAGACTATTTACATGGAGTAACCAATTGTGTTTGAGATATTCAAAGGCCAAGATAAAGTTAGTTTTCTCAAGAAATTATTGTATGGGCTTAAGCAATCACCTCGGTAGTGGTATAAACATTTTGATGGGTTCATGATAAAGCATGGTTTTAAAAAAAGCTACTATGATCCTTGCCTCTACTTCAAAGGACAACAATTCAATGATGTTGAGTATCTATTGTTGTATGTGGATGATATGTTGTTGATTAATGACAAAAGGGACAAGTTCAATAAGTTGAAGGCTCTTCTCAAAACATAATTTGAAATGAAAGATTTGGGCATGGCTACAAATGTTTTAGGAATGATAATCAAGAGAAATAAGGAACAACATACTGTAATGCCTCAAATTTCCTAATAAGGTTTAGGACCTTGATTAGGAGGCCGGGAGGGACATAATTGCTTTATTATGCTATTTAGTGATAATATGCATGTTTGGGTGTATTAAATATGCATGTGAACCCATTTGTGATTAATTGGGTGATTTTCATATTTTGGCAATTTCGGGCATTTTTGGCATATATGTGAAATGGGCGTGGTGCTTTGTTATTATCTGGTTATGCCAGGGTTACCCAGCACAAGACGATCCTAGGAGGTAAGCTAGTGGGAAAGTCACAACGGGATTTAAGCTTGACTTGGAGTAAGTCAAGGGGTATTTAGAGCATTACCGGGTTATTGGGTAATGGGAATTAATATTTGGTGATAAATTGGGAGTCAGTAAGACCAGGGGAAAATTCTGGAAGTTTTGACTATAATGTCCCCGGGGGTGTTTTCGGGACCCCGAGCATTAGGTTTTATTGGAAGCTACTTAAGCTTGAAGTAACCTTTTAAGGAAATAAAAAGAACGTTCTGTACGTTCTCTCTCCCCAAAAGTTCCCTTTTCGTCTCCCGGTCGCATTTTTGAAGATAACTTGAGTTCTAGGACTCGGAATCAAGCAAGGATCGAGGCATAGTAATCCTAAGGAGAATTAGAAGCTTATTAGCCGGAGGATTTAGTTGGAAACAACTCAATAGGAGGTAATTCAAGTTTAAGTTTTAAGTTTTTAAAAGTTTTTAAGCTTGAATTGGACTTTGTGAATCGTTGAGTTTTTAGTTTGTTTGAACCTTGGGTTTTGGTGTTTTTGGACCATTGGGGAGTTTGGGAACTTTGATTTAATGATTTGGGAATGTTTAGACATGTTTTTGGGAGGTTTTAAAAGGTTAAAACGAAGGAAAAATGGTTGCCCCGAAGTTGGGCCGCGGCCCTTGCTCGAAGAAGCAGGTGTCAGGATTTCGCCTTGCTGGGCACCGCGGCCTGGGCTGCGGCCCTAGCCTCAGAAGAACCCTGGGGGCCACGGCCCAAGGTGCTAGGGCCGCAACCCTTGCCCTGTTTTCATCCCGTTTGCTCGTTTTGACCTCGGAAACATGGTTTTGGGCCTCGGGATCATTCCTACTACCCGGATTAGTGAGGATTGATGTCTTGGAGGCTAAGTTTTAGTTCAAGGGTTGGTTTTAGAACTTGAACTCATTGGGTTACCATTTGTGGTTGTGACTAGGTTAACACTAGAGGCTTGGAATCAGGATCGTTCTTGTGGCTCGTTTGTTGGTAACCTGTGCTTTGACCCAAGGTAAGAAAACTGCACCCAAAGTGTGACATGCATGGATATTTGTGAGGCATGTTGATTGTATAAATATGGACATGGATTGAATACAAAATCGATAAAAGTGTTAGTATCAACTGTGAAGCTATGACTCATTAGTCAGGTTTGGCAGCGATACTGGACACAGGTCAGGTAGCGCTGACTTATTTGTCAGAACGGCCTTAGCGTGAATCACGCAAGCCATCAGAGATTGGATCTAATCGACTACTAGCATTGAATGACTCAAGGAGCATTAATGCCTGACCGACCCTGAGGGTCGATGAATGAAAAAAGAGCTTGGAGGCTAGTGGCTTACCTAACAGCCACTCTCCCGCTAGAAAAGAGAGCTTGGAGGCTAGTAGCTTACTTAACAGCCACTCTCCCGCTAGAATCATGTGATGTTCATCCATTGGTTTGAAAGCTTTATATTTAATGTGATTATAATGATTATCATTTGTTAATGTTTATGATAAGTGTTATGTTTTCTTGCTGGGCTTCGGCTCACGGGTGCTATGTGGTGCAGGTAAAGGCAAAAGGAAGCTGGACCATCCTTGAGTTGGAGAGCTTAGGTGATGACGTGTACATATGCAGCTGCTCGACCAATACTTGGGCGAGGTTTGAAAGTGGAACTAGGGCTGAACCCTGTTTTGAGGCTTAGAACGGCCTGTTGTAAACACTTTCTTGTAATAGACTCTAAAATTATATTTTTGGGATCCCAATGTATACAGTAAACGTTCTAGTGAAACGTTATATCTTAACCAAAGTTTTTAATCCCTAAACCGCTAATCACGCTTAGTTACACGTTTATGGCCAAATAACTCGATTAGCGACTTTAGCACTGTTTGCAATGCGCACTGTAGCGGTCCCCTGGGGTTGGGGCATTACAACATACCATCTTCATAACTCATAAGTCTTATGAGGAAAAAGTTCTAAAAAGGTTTTCTATGAAGGGTGCTAAAACTGTCAAACAACAATTAATAATTCAATATCAACTTACAAATGCTCATTGTCCTAAAACTGGGTTTGAAAAGGAAGTTATGCCCAAGGTACCCTACTCTAATGTGGTTGGAGCTATAATGTATCTAATGATTTGCACTAGGCCTGATTTAACACACTTTATTAGTGCTCTAAGTAGATACATGGCAAATCCCGAAAAAAAAATCATTGGAATGCTATGAAGTAGTTGCTGCGTTATTTGATTAATACTACTAGACATGGGTTGGTGTAAAAGTTTCATCATGATCAGGTGGAAATTAATGGGTTCTTATACTCGGATTATCCTGGAGACCGAGACACTAGAAAGTCTACTACATCCTATTACTTTCTAATAAGTGGGAATTGTGTGAGTTGGAAGTCTCAACTACAATCTGTAGTTCCACTTTCAACTACTAAAGTTGAGTACATGGCTACTACTGAAGCCATCAAAGAAGGTATTTGAATTCAAGGTCTTCTGAAAGAGCTACAAGTGTTGAAAGGAAAACCTAGAAGTGTATTGAAGCCATACATTTGTGTAAGAATCCAGCATTTCATGACCGGAGCTTGCATTTGGAGATCAAGTATCACTTTATACGTGAGAAAGTCAATAATGGTGTGATTAATGTCAAAAAAGTCCCCACAAAAGAGATCCATACTAATGCTGGAACTAAGACATTCCATTGAGCAAGTTTAACTATTGCCTAAGCTTTCTCGGAATTGATCATGGATGATAGTTGATGGCTGAACTGAGATCCTTGGAAAGTTGTGTTCGTCTCTGCAATCCATGTTTAATGAAGACCGAGGTGGAAATTTGTGAGAATAGTTGGTCTGAATTAAACATCATATCACATCAGCAAAATTACGTTTTTTCTTTAAATCTTGTCTACCTTTTTGTTAGATGAGTCTGCGTTTATTTATGATATTTTTAAGTTGGATGACAGTTGTAAAACCCTTTATAAATAGGTCTTATTATCTAGGATGTTAGAAGAGAAAAAAGAAGAATAGAATTCATTTGTAAAAAATAAGAGTTATTTTATAGAGAGAAAGAGAGAGAGAGCTTGAGAGAGATCTCTTTGTACATGGTCAAGTGTACATGGGGCTTTGCTTGGGTTTAAGGCATTGTAGTCCATCAAGTGTAGAAGTTCTCAAGTGGTGACAAGTTCTAATTTCCATTGTTGTTTCATAGTGCAGAGAAGAACATCTCAAGTGGACTTCAAAGAGGATGTAGGCTCAAGTTTATTTGGGTTGAACCTCTATAATTCTTGGTGTAGATTTCATTGTTTTTTCATGTTGATTTTTTCTATTGAATTTGTGCATGTTGTGCACTGGTTTGTTGATTTTGTGTTTGTAGATGAAGTTGTGTGAAGAAGGTGAATTTCCTAACAACATCATTATTGGGCCATTTATCCATGCAAATAGGGAGCCAATTAAATCCCCAAATCGTTCAAATCACAATATATCATGAAAAACATCATGAAAATTATTTTATGGAAGAAGTTCTTCTAAAATTGCTTTCACTTTTCTTTGACACATGCATAATCTCATTGAAATCATAATCACAAAGCCATGATAGTGTTCTCAAGTGTTGCAAATAGGAGAAACTAAAGTCCATAAGAAAATGACGAAGATAGGATTTAGAGTTACCAAAGAAGCCAAAAAACCGCCAGTGCTTACCATTCGTAGACTAAACATTAAATTAATATGCCATTTGGGGAATGAAATTATAGAGGAGTAATGATTGGAACATACTCCTAAACATTTTTTACGTATAATATAATGTGTATTTAATCTCAATCACGCAATTAAAAGTGTTGCGGTCTCCACTTCAAATTATATATGACTAAAATTAAATACACATCATTGTGTGTAAAATAGTTTGTCCAATTTAATTGTGTGTCTAGCATTACTCTCTATAGAGACTAGCACCATTCATTTCATAATAAAATTAGAGCACCACCACTCCTACCAACAAAATTATCCACGAAACAATGCAAAAACCCCTTAGAGAACTGTTGGAACTTTTTTAAAATGAATTGTTAAAAATTGGAAAAGTATAGTTGTGTGTGATATGGGAAAAGTCCCACATGGATTTGAAACACTCTTCTAAGAGTGTATATAAGATGCAACTTCCATGCTTTGGGGTGTGCCCCAAGGAGTACCTAGTTTTATGCGCATGGGTGAGGACTCACACACTTGATCCCCACACATGCACGTGCGCTGCCGCCGCCGTCTGTCCGACCGAGCCGAACTGAGCTGGCGGCGGGTGGGTGGTGTGGTGTGGTGTGGTGTGGTGTCGTACTTTATGTTTTGTGAAAAAATTATTTAATAAAATAAATATTTTTAATTTTTATTTATTAATTAATTTTAAAACTGTTTTTTTTTAAGCAGTAAAACTTCGTTTTGCATATGACCACGATATTTCCTCCCACATTTAGAATAATGTTTCTCTTACCATTTTGCACACATCGAATTCTTTACATAAGTCAGATAAGAATAAATGGGAAGATACATCTTTTCACTGAAAAAAAAAATCACCATCGATATAATCGAATTTTCTCTGAGCTTAAGGGTGTAAGAGAGCGAAGCCTTTCGGTGCAGAGAAGAATCGTATACAGAGGCTGTGTTATCCTGGGGATGGCGTGGTTGATAGGGTGTCGTGCACACTTGGGGCAGAGCCGCGAAACTTCTTAAATGTCTTAAAGACTCCTGGGTGGAAAACGATTTCCTCTGTAAGAATTTTATTCTTAACGGTTTATCTGATGATCTTTATGACTATTATAATTCAGACAAGTCAGTAAAGGAAATTTGGGAGGCGCTGCAAAAGAAATATGATACATAAGAGGCGGGGACTAAGAAATACGCTGTCAGTCGCTACTTGAAGTATCAAATGGTGGACGATAAATCTGTGGAGGCCCAATCTCATGAAATTCAGAAATCTCAGAAGGTATGACCCTTGATGAACAGTTTCAAGTTGCTGTTTTAATTGACAAATTACCTCCTTCGTGGAAGGATTTTAAAAATGTTCTCAGGCATAAGACTAAGGAATTTTCCTTAGAGAGTTTGATCACCCGCCTTCGTATCGAGCAGGAAGCAAGGAAACAAGACCAGAAAGAAGAGGTGCTTGTTGTCTCTAACAGAAACCCCAAGAAGTCCACACCTACGGTTCTGAAGCCTAATGGCAAGAATTTTAGGAATCAAAACCGCAACTCGAATTCAAATTCTAACCGCAACAACCAGAATACTCCTCGAAACAACAATCAGAGTCGGAACCAAAACAGGAACCAGCCTGGAAGGCAGCAACCTCCACCTAAACAGAATGACTCTGGACAATTACTTTGTTACAACTGTAACAAGCAAGGTCATATGGCACGGAAGTGTAGGAACAAGCCAACCGCTGCTCCGCAGGCTAACTTGACTGAAGAAGCTTTTACAGCTATGATTTCTGAGATCAACCTTATTGGTGGATCAGATGGGTGGTGGGTAGATACTGGCACTTCTCGCCATGTCTGCTATGATCATGCTATGTTTAAAACATACACTGCTGGCGATGATAAAAAAGTGTTGTTTGGAGATTCCCACACCACTATTGTTGCTGGAATTGGGAATGTGGAGCGTAAGTTCACCTCAGGAAAGACTTTATTACTGAAAGATGTAATGCATACTCCTGAGATGAGAAAGAATATGGTTTCTGGTTTTTTGCTTAATAAGGATGGGTTTACTCAAACTATTGGGGTTGATTTGTATACCATCACTAAGAATGGTATTTTTGTTGAGAAGGGTTATGCTACTGATGGCATGTTTAAGTTTAATGTTGAATTCAATAAAGTTTCTCCTTCTGCTTATATGTTTTGTGATTTTAATGTTTGGCATGCTAGAATTTGTCATGTTAATAAGCGCATTATTAAGAACATGAGTAACATTGGTTTAATTCCTAAAGTGTCTGATAACGATTTTGAAAAATGTGATTTTTGTAGTCAAGCAAAAATAACTAAGACACCACATAAGTCATTTACTAGAGAATCTGAGCCTTTATATTTAATTCATTCAGATATTTTTGAACTTGATGGAACATTAACTAGGAATAGTAAACGTTATTTCATCACTTTTATTGATGATTTTTCAGATTTTACTTATGTGTACTTAATGAAAAATAAAAGTGATGCACTTGACATGTTCAAATTATTTGTGACTGAAATTGAGAATCAATTCAATAAGAAAATTAAAAGGTTTCGTAGTGATAGAGGAACTGAATATGATTCAAGCATTTTTATTGAGTTTTACAATTCACATGGCATTGTACACGAAACCACTGCACCATATTCACCTGAAATGAACGGTAAAACTTTTACTGAATCTGTTGTGGCTATTTTATTGAATTCTGGTGCTGCATCTCGTTGGTGGGGTGAAATTCTTTTGACTATTTGTTATGTGTTGAATAAAGTTCCTTAGTCTAAGAGCAAAGTTTCACCTTATGAGATCTTGAAAAATAGACAACCTAACCTGTCTTATTTTAGAACTTGGGTTGTTTGCCTTATGTTCGTATTCCTGATCCTAAGAGAATTAAGCTAGCAAGTAGAGCCTATGAATGTGTATTTATCGAATATGCAATAATAGTAAAGCATGTAGGTTCTATGATTTAAATGTGCATGTTATTGTGGAATCAAATGATATTGATTTTTATGAACATAGGTTCCCTTTTAAATTGAGAAATAGTGGGGGCGCATATACAAGCAACATTCCTACGATTAGGAGTAATGAGCATATTGAGGATAGAGAATCAGAACCTAGGAGAAGTAAAAGGGCTAGAGTTGCTAAATATTATGGTTCTGATTACCGTATCTATACACTAGAGGAGGATCCTGCTAACCTCCAAGAAGCCTTGACTTCTTTAGATGCTGACCTATGGCAAGAAGCAATAAATGATGAGATGGACTCTCTTAAGTCTAACAAAACGTGGCATTTAGTTGATTTACCTCCTGCTTGTAAGACTATAGGTTGTAAGTGGATTTTGAAAAAGAAATTGAAACCCGATGGAACTGTTGATAAGTACAAGGCTCGTTTGGTAGCCAAGGGTTTTAGGCAGAGAGAAAATATAGATTTCTTTGACACTTTTTCACCTGTTACAAGGATAACATCCATTAGAGTTTTGATTTCCCTAGCTGCCATTCACAATCTAGTTGTACACCAAATGGATGTTAAGACTACTTTTTTGAATGGTGAATTAGAAGAAGAGATCTATATGGATCAACCTGAAAGGTTTGTGATCCATGGCCTGGATCATAAGGTTTGCAAGTTAGATAAATCTCTATATGGTCTTAAGCAGGCACCAAAGTAATGGCATGAGAAATTTGACAATTTAGTTATCTCAAATGGGTTTAAAGTGAATGAAAGTTACAAATGCATTTATTATAAATCTGAGAAGGACATTTGCACTATTGTATGTCTATATGTAGATGACTTGCTCATATTTGGTTCGAATATTCATGCTATGAATTCTGTGAAATCTCTATTGTGTGCTAACTTTGATATGAAGGACCTCGGAGAAGCGAATGTAATCCTTGGTATTAAGATTACTAGGTCTGAAAAGGGAATTTCTTTGGATCAATCTCACTACATTGAGAAGATTCTAAAGAAATACAATTACTTTGATTGTAAACCTGCTTACACACCATATGATCCAAGTGTAATGTTATTTAAGAACACTGGTGACGGTGTGAGACAATCTGACTATGCGAGCTTCATTGGCAGTCTTCGATATGCCACTGATTGTACGAGACCCGACATTGCCTATGTCGTGGGATTACTGTGCAGGTTTACTAGTCGACTTAGTATAGAGCATTGGCATGCTATTTAAAGGGTCATGAGATACCTTAACTGAACCGTGAACCTTGGATTACATTATCAGAAGTTTCCAGCTATTCTTGAAGGTTATAGTGATGCAGCCTGGAACACATTTTCTGATGACTCCAAAGCAACAAGTGGTTATATCTTTAGTATAGCTGGTGGAGCTGTTTCTTGGAAATCTAAGAAACAAACTATTTTCGCACAATCCCCCATGGAGTCTGAAATGATAGCACTAGCTACAGCTAGTGAAGAAGCAGGTTGGCTGAGAAGCCTGCTAGCTGAGATCCCTTTATGGGAAAAATCGATACCAGCTGTGTTCATCCACTGCGATAGTATCGCGACTATTGCAAAAATTCAGAACCGTTATTACAACAGTAAGAGACGACATATATGTCATAAGCATAGTACTGTTAGAGAGTTTCTCTCAACAGGAGCTATTAGAGTGGACCATGTACGCACTGATGATAACTTAGCAGATCCTTTGACGAAAGGATTAGCTAGAGAGAAAGTCCATAAAACATTGAAAGGAATGGGACTATTGCCCTTAGAATGATGAATCACTCATGATTGTAACCCAACCTAATGACTGAAGATCCCAAGAACTAGGTTCAATGGGTAACAACAAGATGTGAAGTGATATGAGTTGGATCATGCTATTTCCATTAAAGCATATAAAAGCATGAATTCCTGAAGCGATGAGAGGATGAGTTAATAGAAACTCTTAATGAGATCTATACTCTATGTGGAGTGGAGTACCGAGCTACAGGAGTACTCTTGATAGACCCATCTATGTGAATGTGGAAGTGGGGCTGCTTTCTATGGAATTTTGGGCAAAATTTCTAGAGCATTCACTATACTAGGATAGACGTGCATGGCCATTAACGCACGGGCTTTTTGATTACACCCTTGAAAGGTTGGTGCGTGGTCCGATGTTTGAAATAGAGTTCAAGACTACGTGTCACTCTAGTATAATCTAAATCGTATTCACTACGCAAATGTTCAAATCGAAAGATACATTTGCTTACGCATAATCTTATAGATTCTGAAATTGCTCGAGAAAATATTTTTAAAAATTCAAGTGGGGGATTGTTGGAACTTTTTTAAAATGAATTGTTAAAAATTGGAAAAGTATAGTTGTGTGTGATATGGGAAAAGTGCCACATGGATTTGAAACACTCTTCTTAGAGGACTCACACACTTGACCACCACACACACACGCGCGCCGCTACCGCCGTCCATCCGACCGAGCCGAGTTGAGCTAGCCGGCGGGTGGGTGGTGTGGTGTTGTACTTTATTTTTTGTGAAAAAATTATTTAATAAAATAAATATTTTTAATTTTTATTTATTAATTAATTTTAAAACAATTTTTTTTGAAGCAGTAAAACGTGATTCGTTTTAACTGCATATGACCACGATATTTCCTCCCACATTTAGAAAAACATTTTTCTTACCGTTTTTCACACATCAACTTCTTTACATAAGTCAGATAAGAATAAACGGGAAGATACATCTTTTTACTGAAAAAAAATCACCATTGATATAATCGAATTTTCTCTGAGCTTGAGGGTGTAAGAGATCGAAGCCTTTCGATGTAGAGAAGAATCGTATACAGAGGTTGTTTTATCCTGGGGACGGCGTGGTTGATAGACTGCCGTGCACACTTGGGGCAGAGCCGCAAAACGTCTTAAAGAGAACGACATACTCCGCGACTCAGCAAGAAAAATTGATCGGTAATTTCGTTCCAATTTTATTTTCTATTGAGGAATATCAAGAACTTCACTCTTTCTGCCAAACCACAAACAAGCTTAATCTTAAACAATAAGATTAGGCTCGGGGACACTAGCTTTTTCCAAAAGTGGTTTTGAGAGTGTTTGGGTAAAATGTGAAAATTCTTTTTTCATTCAGAAAATCTTTTTGAAGGAACTAGGGAACCCTAGTTTAGATACTATTTTTTAATCATAATAATTTTTATAATTTTTAATTAACTCATACAAGCACTTTTTCTGTAGAACTTTTTTTAATTAATTACCCAAACATTATAAAAATAACTTTCCAATAAAAATGATATTTATATTGTAGTTATCAAAACAGAATAACTTGTCTTATTCTATTATATGTAAGTAAAAGTAAAGGCTTCCTAAAAAAAGTCAAGTCTATAATGTAAGTGGATTCCTTAGTCCTTGTAGATTCCAACTCGTCACACTCATTGAGTCTGGCTGTCATAACAACAGAATTTGTTAACACCGTAGAATTATCAGCAACATCATTGCCGAACTTCCCTCTTTATACAAAGAACGACTCGAGGATATAAGCTCATATTAGTAATAAGTTCTTTCTTAGTTTTACATCTGGAATGACTTAATACGAGAGTTGCTTTTATTTTCACTGACAATAGGAGACCTTTCCTTGCGTAATTTTGCATGCAAAGAATGGAATGCAGATGGACCACGAATATGAGCCACCTAGGGTTGACCTTCTTCCATTTGCGTGAAGTAGTAGAGGATAGAGCTATTGGCATTAATCTGACCAAGTGTAGATTTGATAAGATAAATATATGAGAATTGCTAAGGGGCACCACTTGTGTCTAACACCACGAGTAGGTGGCATACTGTTATTGGTGCAATACAATATCAGGTCCCACTTATTTGAATTTAACAAGTATGATGGAGTATCACTAACCAATCATGGGATGTCACCTCATGGGATGTTGGACACTTTAAGATGCCAAATAACAACACTCTAAATATATTGATGTTAGTGGTAAAGTTATAGAAACCAATTGTTAAATCCAGGTTCTCGGCTACATTAAGAATAAGTATAATGGTCACGTTATTAGAAACTTAGAATTCAAGGTATCTCATGCACTACAAATCAGGGAACAATATATATCCAATCAATAATTCAGATTCCACGTTTGCTTTATTTGTATTCAAACCTTATATGTAATAACAATCTTATTAGTTATCACCAAAGACCTTACTAACTGAATAAAAAATTTCGGTATCAGGGGCCATCCTTTAACTTTCTTAAGGGTTGGTTCATGATCAGTACTACCAAACAACACAAGTGCAAGCCACAAGGAAATAGGAGATTGACGCAATAGACGAAGCGGACAACTAGAAAAAAGGAAATAAAACTGAGCGTAATGAAGCCAATGACAATTGTCAAAGAAGCTCCATTACAAAAAGCTGGGGCTATACTGAGAACAAATGTCATCGGTAGAAGCTCAAATGGTGTTGGTTGAGGCAATACCGAGGACAAATGTTGTTGCACTACAACAAAAAGGGTCTTTAGGAGGGACGGATGTCACCCCTAATAATACCCAAAGTCACCGTTGATAGTCATTAGAGGCGACATGTCACTGCAAACCTGTTGCCACTAATATTTCGACACACTGTCGCCGCTAATATTTCGACACTAATGTTGATTATTAGATGCGACAAAAAAGTCATTCCTAATAATACATATTAGCGGCGACAATTTCGCCTCTACTAAATTGAATGTCGTCTCTAATAATCGTGATTCTCGAATAAAATTTTGTTCATAATAATAAAATGTCACCCCTAATAGTTTTATATAATTAAAAAAACAAAAAATTATTAAAATAAAATATTTAAATAATATTATTTAATTCAAAATATCAAAATTAAATATGCATAAAACTATTAATATTAAAATTAAATATTCATAAAATTAATAATTTATTCAAATTACACAACAAATACAATATTATCAAAATTAAATATGCATACAATAATATATTAATTAAAAGTTATTGTTTAATAAAATAATATATAAAACATCTCAACCCTCGGCATCCTCCGTATCGTCACCTTCTTTTGGGCCTGCTGTAACGACCCAAAATTGCTAATAGGGCTTAGGGTCCTTATTAGCGTGCCAGGAGAGCATAATCGATATTTATAAATGTTAGTTAAATGCGTGATTGCGTAGCATGCATGATTAATATGATTATATGGATACATTATATGTATGTTATGAGTATTAGATACACATGTGGACCATTTATAGCTTATAAGGGCATATTTGTAATTTTGGCTCGTTAAGGGCATAAGCATGATTAAATGTGATAAATGGTTGAGACTACATTATTATGTGGATATGTTTGCTATATATGGTTCGAGACGGTCCTAGTGAGCGGATAAGTGAAATAGTCATAGTGGGGTTAAATATCCGGCTCGATTGGTGGGGGGGGGGGGGGGGGGGGAGGGGAGCCTGAGGGTATTTTGGGAATTTAGAGAATATTTTGGGATATATTGAGTAATGAATAAGTGTTTGGTAATTAATTAGACGTGACATAGTTATTTGATTAATGGTAGGAACATTTGAAGTATTAGCGGGAACCGGGGGAAAATGACTGTTTTACCCATTAGAACCCTTAGAGGATTAATAAATCTAAAGGGCAAAATAGACATTAGTTGGGTTAGGATATACTCAGAAGATTAAGGGAAAAGAACCAGAAACTCATAGAATTTCCCTCTCTCTCACCTTCTACACTTTTTCTCTCTCACTCTCTCTATAACTTGGATGAGCATAGAGAATTAAAAGGGGACCAAACTTGGAATTTAGCTGGGAATTTGGAGGAGAACCAAGCTGGCAGTAGCCATAGTATTATTGAGGATCTAAGTTGTAATTGAGGTATAAAATTCGTGCTAAGCAAGCAGATTTTTTCTGCTGAAACTATGTTGAAAACTAGAGATTGCATGAGTCTTAGTTTGCTAGCTAATTTTGGTTGAATTTAAGTATTTAATAAGAGTAAATATTAGTAATGAGTTGGGTATAATATTTAGATCAAAGGGCTGGGAATTCTAGGCATGAATTCTATTTTGGTTGTTGTTGTGGGTTGTAAATTGAGGTTAGGCTCGATGAGAAGTGTTAAGGAAATAAAGGATTTTCTGGGTTAGGGGCTCAGGTCGCAGCCCTTTTCTTTAGGCGCTGTGGCCCACATGAGTGTTGAGGCTGGGAGCCTCTGTTTGCCAGGTGCGCGCCGCGACTTGGGGAGGGCAGGTCACGGCCAGTGTGCCCCAGCAGGGGAGAGTCCGTCTCTGTTTAAGGGGCGGGTAGTGGTCCTCTGGGGCAAGTCGCGGTCCTAATTGAGAAATTAAGGGAAAAGGGGATTTAAGACTCGGGGAGGCTCGGGAATTCAAACCTATGCGCTCGGGACGATTTCTACTACCCGGTTTAGTAGAAATCGAGATCCCACAGAGTAGCTATTATTTTTTTCTAAGTATTTATTGGGAGTTAGAATTGCTATTTACTCATTGATACTGTGACTAGGTTTACCGCTAAGGCTCAAGACTGAGGATCGTGCTCGAGACTGTTCTGTATCCTCTGCTCGAGATCCGAGGTAAGAAAACTGCACCCCTGCGTGGTTGTGAACGGGAGTGAGATTCCCAATTTTTGATTTTTTTGTACCGTTTGCTTCTAAGATTGATGTGATATATGAGAATGACCAGCCTAAGGGAGCCAGGACTGATGGTAAGATTACTGAGCGCGGCCCGGCCTAAGCGAACCGTGGCCAACAAGATCAACAGAACGCTCGGCCTAAGAGTGCAAACCTTGATTATTTGAGAACATGAGATTATTTGTTTATTATTGATGAGTTGAATATCTGTATTATGTTTTACGTTTGAATGAGATAAGCTCGATTGAATATTCTTATTGCTACATATGTTTGCTGTTTTTCGTTTTTCTGCTAGGCCTTGGCTCACGGGTGCTATGTGGTGCAGGTAAAGGCAAGGGTAAGCTGGACCAAGCATGAGTTGCAGAGCTCTGGGGTGAGGTGTACATCGTCAGCTGCTTGTCCGCCACGACCGAGGGAAAGTATAGAGACAAAGCCTAAAATTTGTATGTTTCCATTAGAGTGGCCACTAGTTGTACATAACTTTTGAGAATTGTAAATTGTTTCTTAAACCCTGTTTTTGGGATCCCATGTACCAAACATCTATTTTAATGAAAATTAACCGTTTACGATTCAAGTCTTTTGAACCTAACCTGGTAATTGACCTTAGGATCACATTACTGTTCAAATGACTTGATTAGTAAGTCTTGCACTATTTTAAAATACATAGTGTAACGGTCTTGGTTATCAAGGGCGTTAAAACTTGGTATCAAAGCGGTCTATAAAGACCCTATCTTGACCCCCTGACCCCATCTCGACACTATGAACCCTATCCTGACCTCCGACCCTATAAAGTCCCGACCCTCGACCCTATAAAGACCCTATCCCGACCCCTGACCCTATAAAGACCCTATCTTGACCCCCCACCCTATACTGACACTTTAAAGTCCCTATCCTGACCCCAACCCTATCCCGAACCTATAGAGACCCAATCACGCCCCCGATCCTATGAACTCTATCACGACAGTGTAAAGACCCTATCTCGACCCTCGACCCTATAAAGATTCTATCCTGACCCCCGATTGTGGATATCAAAAATCCACCAAGAAAAAAAAAATTTCTATTCCCTTAATGAAGTAAGCAGCTAAGGGGAACAAAGGGCGCTAAGTACGCGATGGAGGCGGAAGGTTATTACAGGCCAACAAAATGTTAGACATTCACAGGGCCCTAGGCCTCACGAGGTCATTCCAGGCCTCCAAGCGGCATCACCTCGTAAGATGCCTCTGTCACGTGCACATGGCCCTTAGCCATGCCCCTCGGAGTCAAGGCCCAAGCCTCGCAAGAAGCCTCGCGCATGGGCCTCGCGGACACCACTCCGGCAGCACCCAGCTGCGCCTCGCGCATGGGCCTCACGGACACCACTTCGCGCACCACCCAGCTGCGCCTCCCGCATGGGCCTCACGGACACCACTTCGCGCACCACCCAGCTGCGCCTCCCGCATGGGCCTCACGGACACCACTCTGTCAGCACCTAGCTGCGCCTCGCGGATGCCAACACCTCATGCACACGCCTAGCCTCGTCCCGAGGGTCTCGCACCATGTGTCCAACACCATGGACCTCGCATCAAAAAGTCGCCTCGCAAGTGTGGATACTAAAAATTCAACACCAGTAAAGAACCCACATCTCATGTCTAAGGTCGTTGGAATGTCCTAAGCAACCATGTTTGAATTCCCTTTGATCCCTCAAAGTAGTGCTCAAATCAACCCTGCTCCAAATGACCACTTCACCTTGAACACCCGCTAGCGTCTCGCGCGCCCCAGGCACCCTGTGCACCCAGCGCAACCCGCGTGCCCCTCGCGCCCCGCTCGCCTCGTGATACCACAAGGAGAGAAGTGTCTTACGACCCCTAAGATGCCCCAAGATGCCACGCACAACAACCACGCCGTGGTCCTCGTGGTGGCCTCCTCTTGCACACTAGCCTCGTCCTTAGGGGTGTCCACATGGTGACAATGAAACAAGAAGAGGTAAAGAATGAGCCTATAGACCAAGAAGAGTTAGAATATAGATGGTACGGTGTTCATGCTAGACAGGTAGTGGTAGTACAAGAATGGTACATGGTCAGGACTCCCTCAACACTCTTATGAGATCCGTACCCAACAAGTAGTGGAGGCATAATATGGTACCAAGACAGGAGTACTTTTGCAGACACCAGACACGTACTAGAGAAAACCACCACTCTTCCAACACCACTACCCCTGAGACCACTCTCCTAACAGTGTACTTGTGTACCATCTGGTCCCTTGGACCACAATGTATCAGGGGCCATTAGAGCCCACTATAAAAGGAACCACACTTCCACATGGAAGGGGGTTGGAAAATTCATTGTAGGCTGAAGCTATTAAGCAATATACAGTTTTTACTCCATTGTTGATCTGTGTTTATCCTTCCATAAGTCCATTCTATGTTCTTATCTAAACATCACCTTATTTACCTTTGAGTTTTTTGATCTAATTTCGTTGACGAGATTTCACCGTCAACAGTTTGGCGCCGTCTGTGGGAAGAACAAGCATCAAGCCAACGTTCTCCCATCACTTCCAATAGAGAAAGATGCTAAGACCTTCAAAATGCCTCGCTAAATACAAGATGATGAGGTTCGCCGGGACGGAGTAGAGCAGAGGGCTTCCAAGAAAAACCCCCCTTCGCCCAAGCATGGAGGCAGACCGGAGGAACCTCTTCCCCCAAGGGAGGAAAAGGAAGCATCGTCCCCGGCTATCCATCCCGAGAGAGGTCATTTAGAGCCGCCAGTGGATCCACTTCACCAGGCCCCTGTGCCACCACACTCAGGCCACTAAGACCCAGGTCCATCGACACACGGGCCAGGCAAGGGTCTCGGGGTATGCTCAGTAAGTTCCAGCTCAAGGACTCGCTTCTACAAAGATGAGATTCATGAGTTACATAAAAAGACTCGAAGGCTGGAAACCACGATAGAGAACATGGAGGAAGTCATACCCTTTCCTAAGCGTAAAGAGAAGGAGCATGAAAAAGGGGAAAACACTGTCCCCATAGACGATGGGGGAACCCGACTTTCCACCAGTAAAACTCCCCCGACAAGGTCCCATGGGGGACCTAGGCCGACGAAACACCCCCAGGAGCAAATGCGAAAGGAAGATGATGGTCGTAAGAATGAAGCAGAAGTCACCTCAAAAGAAGCGCCCCCCGCAGTTCCCCCGAGGAACACAACCAGAGCAAGGGTTCAGTCTGAGGACCCGCGAGACTCCTCAAGTAAAAAGAGGAGGGGACTAGACACCAAAATGCGAAGCCCTTGAGGAAAGATTACCACTGCACTTGGGGGGCACAAAGATGACGAAGAATTTGACCATGATTCGCCCTTCACAAGGGAGATCCAGGCTGAGCAAATGCCCACTGGCTTCAGAGAGCCTCGCATGACTCCGTACGAGGGTACTACAGACCCAAAATATCACTTATACTCCTTCAATAACTTGATGAGGTTAAGAGGGGTCAACAACAGGGCAAAGTTCCATTTCTTTGTTGTTACGCTTAAAGGAGTGGCGTACAAGTGGTTAAGGAGGTTAAGGCCAGGAACAATCAAGTCATGGCAGCAATTCTCTGATGAATTTCTTCAGCAACACCATGCATCCTGTGATTATGTCATGCCAATTACCAGCCCCGCTAACATAAAACAAGGTGAGAATGAAAGTCTGAAGAACTATATCCATAGGTTCAATATAGAAGCAACAAAGGTGGGAAGTTTAACCAAAGCGGAGCTCCAGATGGCTATTACAGCCGGAGTTCATCTAGGAAGCAAGTTATGGAGTAAGGTGCTCAAAAGAGAAGTTTCAAGTTTAGACGATTTCTTCGAGAGAGCACAGAAGTACATACGTGTGGAAGAGGGCCATAAGAACTCGCAGGTTGAAGAAAGCGAACCTTCCTCCAGTCGCCCCACTACCGATACATCTGAAAATTTCATATAGAAGGGGGCATCGTGATAGAGGGGTCGCAGACCAAGTTTGAGATTGAACAAAGACCATCTAGCCATGAAAGTCCCGACCCGAGGGGAGATCACCTCAAAAATTGCAAAAAGGGTCTCAAAAGTAGACGCTTGCAAAAAGGGTCTCAAAAGTAGACTCCTGAAAAAAGGGTCTCACAAGTAGACGCTTTCGAAAAGGGTCTCAAAAGTAGACGCCTACAAAAAGGGGTCTCAAAAGTAGACTCTTGCAAAAAGGGTCTCAAAAGTAGACGCCTGCAAAAAGGGTCTCAAAAGTAGACGCTTACGAAAAGGGTTCTCCAAAGTAGACGCTTGCAAAAAGGGTCTCAAAATTAGACGCCTGCAAAAAGTGTCTCAAAAGTAGACGCTTACAAAAAGAGTCTCAAAGTAAAAGCTTGCAAAAAGGGTCTCAAAGTAAACGCTTGCCAAATGGGTCTCAAAGTAGATGCTTCCAAAAAGGGTCTCAAAGAAGACGCTTGCAAAAAGGGTCTCAAAGAAGACGCTTCCAAAAATAGTACTATGCCTAATGACGAGAATGACGCTTCTCGAAAAAAATAATAAGTGGGCGCAAAAGTATATAAAAGGATAAGTAGAACCCAAGGGGTCAACATATCCTTATAAATACAACCAAGGTGCACCAAAGAGATACCTATCAAACCCCCATTTGTGTGGGCTCCAAAGAACCTCGAGCATGATAAATACAAAAAAATTATAATAATAATAAAAATAAAATAAAGAGAAGAGTCTACAAAGACGCCTAAAGGCCTCTCTATAGACTGGGGGGCAAGTGTGGATATCAAAAATCCACCAAGAAAAAAAAAGTTTCTAGTCCCTTAATGAAGTAAGCAGCTAAGGGGCACCAAGGGCGCCAAGTGCGCGATGGAGGCAGAAGGTTATTACAGGCAAACAAAATGTCAGACATTCACAAGGCCCTAAGCCTCACGAGGTCATTCTAGGCCTCCAAGCCGCATCACCTCGTAAGATGCCTCTGTCACGTGCACATGGCCCTTAGCCATTCCCCTCAGAGTCAAGGCCCCAGCCTCGGAAGATGCCTCACGCATGGGCCTCGCGGACACCACTTCGACAGCACCCAGCTGCGCCTCGCGCATGGGCCTCACGAACACCACTTCGCGCAACACCCAGTTGCACCTCACGCATGGGCCCGCGGACACCATTCCGGCAGCACCTAGTTGCACCTCGTGCATGCCAACAACTCATGCACATGCCTAGCCTCGTCCTGAGGGTCTCGCACCATGTGTCCCACACCATGGACCTCGCATCAAGAAGACGCCTCGGAGGTGTTGTTACTAAAAATTCAACACTGGTAAAGAACCTACATCTCATGTCTAAGGTCCCAAGCAACCATGTTTGAAGTTCCTTTGATCCCTCAAAGTAGTGCTCAAATCAACCCTACTCCAAATGACCACTTCACCTCGGACATCCGCTAGCGTCTCGCGCGCCCCAGGTGCCAAGCAACCGCCTCGCGCGTCCCTGGTGCCTTGTGCGCCTCGCGCGCCCCGCTCGCCTTGCGACACCACTAGGAGAGAAGCGTCTTACGGCCCCCAAGATGTGACGCACAACAGCCACGTCGTGGTCTTCGTGGTGGCCTCCTCTCACACACCAGCCTCGTCCTTAGGGGTGTCCACGTGGTGACCATGAAACAAGAATAGGTACGAAATGAGCCTACAGACCAAGAAGAGTTAGAATACGGATGGTACGGTGTCCACGCCAGACAGGTAGTGGCAGTACAAGAATGGTACATGGTCAGGACTCCCTCAACACTCTTATGAGATCGGTACCCAACAAGTAGTGGAGGCAAAATATGGTACCAAGACAGGAGTACTTTTGCAGGCCCCAGACACGTACTAGAGCAAACCACCACTGTTCCAACACTACTACCCCTGAGACCACTCACCTAACAGTGTACTTGCGTACCATCTGGTCCCTTGGACCACAATGTATCAGGGGCCATTAGAGCCCACTATAAAAGGAACCACACTTCCACATGGAAGGGGGTTGGAAAATTCATTGTAGGCTGAAGCTATTAAGCAATATACAGTTTTTACTCCATTGTTGATCTGTTTTTATCCTTCCATAAGTCCATTCTAAGTTCTTATCTAAACATCACCTTATTTACCTTTGAGTTTTCCGATCTAATTTCGTTGACGAGATTTCACCGTCAACACCGACCATATAAAAGACCTTATCCAGACCCCAAACCTATCGTTACCCTATAAATCTACAAAAAATTGGGAATCATCTCCTCCATACTAATGACCTGGCCATAAAAAAAATAATTCAAACAAAACACAATAAGTTTCTTCCTTATATCTCCACAACACAAATTTTTTACAAAATCTACTTCACTAATACATACAAGTTCATAACCTTATGATATCACTGCAACACACAATATGTATCTTAGAACTTACTTAACTATGGATGAATATTTAGGATATTCAAAACCCTCTAAAATAGTAAATAACAATAATAGTAATAATAAACAAGAAATAAAAAACACATACCAATTAAGATAATGATCCACAAGAAAACATTCCAAATAAAAACAGTCCAAAATTTACTCCTATTTATTTTCTCCAAAAAAGAAAACAAAGTTAGTAAAATCAAAAATAAATTATAACACATATAACATATACATATATACACATCACACACATATACATATACACCACACACACATATATATAATATACATATACGCACAAACACATATATTTATATACTTATGCATACACGCACACACATATATATTTATATACTTATATATATACACTTATACATATATTGTAATATCCACTGTTATTAGTAAGGGTATTTTGCTAATCTGGCTTGGGTCAGGGTATTATGGTAAATTGTATGATATTATTTGCTTGGTTGAGGGTTTTTATGGTTTGATGTTATATGTTATGTTTAGGCTCACTGAGGATACTTGAAGAGACGCGTTAGGGTATGTGGATCGCTGCTGCTTTTGAGGTAAGAAGAGTGGACATCACATGCAAGGTGTATGCTTGACATACTCTATGGTAGAAACTATTTATGTGATATGTTTATGTTATGCATGATTTTTTTAGTGAATGTTTATGTTTAATGAGCTTAAATGATGTTATGGTTATGTGTTGAGTATGTGTATGTGATAAGTGCTTGGCATGCTTACATTTAAAATGCATGTCTACAATACAAAAATGCATGCTTATGATATGTTGAAAATGCATGCTTACGTTATAAGATACTTGTCCTACTCAACTTGGACTATGTCTTTTCACGAGTTTTGATTTATGTTATATTAATTTTACTGTTATTGATTTAAATTCCCAGTTAAGGTTATGGGGTTGTGTCCTACACAGCTCTTCTTGCTCGGCTTTTGCTCATGGGTACTCTATGCTGCAGGTAAAGTCAAAGATGTGGTTACTGCACAATAAGCTGGAGAGCTTTGGCGGAGGGTGTACATGTCAAGGATTTAAGGATCATAGGGAATCGGGCCTAGATTGGAAATTTACTAAGTGTTTTTTTAAGAAATATATTTTGTTTTATGGATTGGATTTTAAGTTGTTTATTTTATTTTATTTATGAAAACTACGAAACTCCGAATTTTCATTCTTTTAAACGTTTGAGTGGTGTTTATGATCGATATTATAAATAAAAGAGTAATTTTATTTTAAACCTTAAGTATGGTAATTGTTAAATTAACACTTCAAGAAATTGAGGCGTTACAGTTGTTATCAGAGAAATGCTTTTGTTTGCTGTAGACTATCCTGACATGTACTATCGCTGCTGAAGACAAGCTCGACTTATTGCACTTTAAACTTTATTTAAGTTGTCTTGGTTATGTGACTATTCGCCATACGTGTTTTAGTGCCTTATCTGCATGTATAGAGTATATAGCATGGTTTTTATGGTTAGAGTCCCTAAGGGTCGTTTGAACAAGACTCAACGAAGGAAGCTAGCAAGAAGGATAAGAAATGTACGAAGGATAAGGATGCAGCGTTTTGCAGAATGGAGTATCAAAAAGTTAGTGGACCATTGTGTGATGGTCAATAAGCGCATTCAAGACGTGGTCTGGGAAGGAGGACTATTAAGTTGGAAGAAGACGTACGAAGTATTCAGAGATACAATTTCCTCAAGAAAGATGCAAGAAGAACTTCAAGCGGTGTGGTAGCACGTACAAGGCAAAGCTTGGGAAGGTGCTAAGTACAAGTGTACACTCAAAGCCTTCGTAAGACAACAAGGGTTCGCAATTTCCAACGAACCATCTAATCAAGAAATTTCACCAGAGCTGTTAGATAAGCTCAAAAGTTTTTTTCCTATGCATGGGATGTGGTTGTAGACATTTTGTTGTAAACAAATTGGTTTTAGTGAATTATTTTTATTTTTGGGTTGTAAACTTTGTTGAATGATGGATGTTTCAAGATATTTTTGGCTTTACAAATAAATGAAAATTAGTTGTTTGATGGATTTAAAAGTATGTTTTGGTTCCTGATTTGAAAGAGTTACACTAAGATACACTGTTGGTTTCAGGATCGAATTGAAACCATGGCTCCTAAGAGATTGGTACGGAGGAATACTTGGTTGAATCGCAACATTGATGGCCAACGTGTTGTTCACCAGTATCCCACTACAAGAAAAACACCCTTTAGCAGTGACAATATTAGCGGCGAAATTTGGTCGCCGCTAATAATGCTAATATCAGCAGCGACAAAGCATGTTCGCTACTGACATCAAAATGTTTTTTTAATTTACAAAATTATTAGCGGCGACTTTTTTTATAGTCGCCACTAATAAATTAAAAAAAATGGAGGAATTTCCCCACAAGATTTTTTCAGATGATTATTAGCGGCGACACATGTCGCCGCTAATAGTCGCCATGATAACTCCCCTCAGAACCCTTCTTCTTCATTTCACATAACTTCCTCTCTCTCATCAGCCGCCACCCGCAGCACCTCCCCAACCCCCAGTCGACGCCCCATTCTCCCCCTCTCTCCCACAGCCCCTCCCGCCCACCCGTCGCCTCGACCCCCCATCTCTTTCACATAGCGCCTCCCAGCCCCCACCCACCTGCCGCCCTGTCCCCAACATCCTTTTTTGAGAAAATAATTATGAGTAAAATTTGGAGCTTTTTCATTTGGAATGTTTTCTTTTGAATCCTTTTGTTAATTGGTATGTGTCTCTTATTTATTGTGTTTATTATTATTATTCACTACACCAAACACCCATTACCATAACACATCATTATAATACTATTTAAAAAGAGTTATTGTATATTAGGAAAGTTTCAGGCGGCAAGGGAAAATAAAATAGCGCGAAATCACTCTAAGTTTCTCTTCCTGGTATACCCATTTCCCGTGTCTCATTTCCCGGACCTATCTCTCTCGGTCTCTCACTCCCCTTCACGAAAGACAAATCCTGAGAAGGGCTACACCACATTCGAAGGCGATATAGGATGCACGATCTTCCCTAGAGACTTTGGCCAAATCAAACTCGTGAGGTTGGTGAACTAGGTGGAAAGTGCAGGTCAGCACTGTGGAGATAGAAAGGCTGATGGTTGGATCCTTCCACTGTCTTTGAACATTGAAATCAGGTAATGTTCTCGTCACCATCACCAAATTCTTTTCCCTTGCTCTCTCTCTAGCTCCCTTTCTTCTCTTTCTTCTTCATTCTGATTTAATATAGGTAGAACTAGCATTTCTATGTTGATTTGATATAGCCTAGGCTTTGGGTTAATCAATTTTACCTCTGATTTGTTGAAATGTTGTGAAAAAATGACTCAAAATCCCAATTTCAGTTCTTGGGTTTCTGAGTTCTTGAAGAACATCGAAGCTTCCTTGAGAAGCTTTATAAATTTGATAAAATCCCCTTTTTGATCTATTTGTCATATGGCTCGAGTAGGACTCAGTGTTTTACTACTGAGCAGAAAATTCCTTTTTGTCGCCAATTTGTGAAATTTGTGAAATGAGATTGACTGTTGACTATTTTGTATTACAGATATTCAAGAATGACTGCTGAACTGTTGCCAACAGTTATAACATCCATACAAAAAAGGATTGAAGTCGGTTTCCCTTTCAGAAATGACCAGACAGGTCTACTGGTATGGTTCCCTCTCTGATTATAACAATTACATAATTTTATTCACTTCATTGCATGCCTCAGTGATACTTTTCTTTTCAACAGACTGCTTCTTTTAGTTGTTTGACAGCAGCTTTCACTATCTCACCATCCTCAACGCAAGTTAAAGAAGTGCTTCTTAAAGAGATGAATGAAGGTGAGTATTATTTCATGCCATGAGGATGGTCAAGTGTTGATATTTCATATTGTCAGAAGTATGCTCAAGAGTTTTATACAACACTCCTTGTTTCATTTAATATTATAAATTCATTATTGGCTTTCTTATAGGTTTTATTGAGGCTGAAAAGAAGCCAGGTGTTCTTCTTACTTTGTTTCATTACTTGGAAAAAGTAAACAATCACACAGTATGCTTAGAGGCTCTCCAGGTAACCTATTAGTTAGTTTGGAAATACCATGCTTTATGGTTGTCAGAAATTATTCTCTTGTCAAGAATCTAGGCATTGCTTGAAGTACTCTGTATTTGGAATCTTGGATTTACTATTTGTATGCCTGTGTGGATGTATCAGGTTTTCAATGGTGGAATTAGCTATATTTTGCTATAGATATTATATAATTCTAAATACATTTTCCTGTTAGAATTGTAGTTATTTATCTCGTGTGAAGTGAGGGCATGAGTGTGTATTAGGGTATGCGTTTTCATTAGTTAGCTGTAATTGAGAAAGTGGCTATCTGTCATTGTAATTGGATCTAGTTATACAGTTTATGAAAGATAAAATAGAAGCGAATAGAAGATCTGAGTAGTATCTACTCAAGAATTTTCCATTGATTCTGCGACATGCTTCTGCAATGGTTGATTAACATTGACCTGATATCATTAAGTATAAAGTAACTAAGAAAAGACAAGTCATTATCATTCTTTTTTCTTTCTCTGCAAAGTGTTAATCTTTTTAACAACCCTTGTAATATTAATTATCAAGAATTGACAAAAGTTTAGGTTTATTAATTTAGGTAGGATTTTTAAAGATTGATTATAAGCCCCCTGAAGTTTCGGTTTATTAATTTAGCTTGGACTTTTAAGTGTCTGTAGTTACTTCTGAACCACCTCTATGTGTTCTGCAAGGTGAGAGCTGCATCAGTAACATGTTTTGCAGGCATAACTTCCTCTATATTCTTCTCTCTTGCGAAGGAGAAACATGATTTCATTCTTTCTGCTGCGGTAAGCATTGATTATGTGTTTTTGACTTGTTTCTCTTGGAAATTAATTATTTGCAGACAAGTTTATGCATTATAACTAATAGACTTTGCAGATTAATGCAGCCAAACAAGACGAGGTGCCTTCAGTTAGATCAGCTTCTTGTCGAGCCATTGGTGTCATTTCATGTTTTCCTGAAGTTTTCCAGAGGTGATTTTAAATTTTTTTCATGCTTTCATGTTTCTTTGAGCTCGAAATATAGACAGAAGAATTACTAGAAACTTAAATGGTATAGTGCGGAGACCCTGAAAAAATTGATTCACGCAGTGGAGATTAATACCCGCGACCCCTCAATATCGCTATTTCTCTTTTACTTTCAATTTTTATAATAACCTTGCTCTCTAATTTGTTCATAAGGGAGTAATATTTTCCTATACGTTTGTTGTTTCAGGTGCGAATAACTGCTTCTTGGGCTTTGGCAAACATATGTGATTCTATCCGGCACTGTATTGATACTCTTGCTTTGGAAGGCTCCACATGTGGGTTATATGTTACATAAGATATTTATTATTTTCCACTACTTTATATGAAAAGTTATTGATGTATTATACTTTTCCTTAGACTATACTACAGTCTCTGAATCAGTGGCATTACTAACTGATTATACTGAAATGACAGCACATAACACCGAAATGAATCATCTGATAGTATCAACTGTGATAGTGCCCCTGCGCTTAAACTGAAATGACAACACATAAAGTATTGTATTTTTTTGTTGATTTTCTGATGATCTTTCAAAGTTCTTCTTTCATGTTGTTTCTTCAATTTCTTCTATTACTGATTCCACAGTATTATTCCCTTGCAATATATGTATATATGAGTTGGCATGTTGTATTGGCTTCTTCTACTGTATATACTACTGGTATGTGGCCATCATTATTTTGTCTATAAGCTTGAATCACCAAAATACATGTTTCTCTCAGCACCATTGATCTATTTCTCTTCATTTTATTTATATGACAAATTGACAATGGCTTAGTCTACCTATTATGTACTCTCATACTTATTTCTGGTAAAAGAATAGTTGCGGACATTGTTTTTGATTGGCAATTAACAAGTATCAATGCTTTTAAGTATTTTCCAATATCTTTGAGGGGATTGGCCAATGTTAATTTTTATGTTACCTTCTTACTCTAGATCATATCAAGTGTATGGTTGCTTAGTACTTTGTTTCTAATACTAAGAGTCTAAGTCCTCTACTTTTTGTCTTCAGTACACTCCTGCAATAAATATTTGATGCATAGGATGTATTTGCTGAAATACTTCTTAAAATTGTGAAATGTGTGCATTCTTATTTGTTATTTATTTTTAATTTTTTGTTGTACACACTTGATTTTCAAGTTATTACTTTGCTGTTCTGACTAATCATCAATAGTCCTGTTTATTTTATTGAAACATTTTATTCTCCTTGTTCAGTTTCCTATTGAATGCTCTCTTACCTTGAGACTAGTATGAATAGAACTACTGAATGTTGTATGTCCAAACAGGAGCCAGAGTCCTTGGGATGCTTGTTAGAGTTGTCATGGAATGGACAGAAGTCACTGTCATTGAAAGGGGCAACCCGTAAATTCCTAGAAGATGGTGATAAAGTTATCATCACTAGTTTTTGCAAGGTTCTTTGATTCACTAAGACCTCTCTTTTATTTTTCTATTTAATGTGATAAACACTCTCTATTAGTACCAAGGCACCCAAAGTACTAAGTCATTTGCTCTAGAATGTTTAATTGCTCTATACTCATTTTGAAAAGATACATAATCTACCAGGGAAAAGTATAAGATATAGAAACAGGGGACGATTTTGAATATTGAGCTGAACCAATAGAGGGAAATTTAAAATCTGAACTTTTCATCAGTCTAATGCATTTGCATGATTCTGTGAACATTCTGCCCCATATTGATAACAAAAAATTAAAATAGAAATCTAAATTATGTGGAGGTCATGTCAAGTTAGATAATGTCTACTAGCAAATCTTAGCTAGTTTGGTATGGTCTCATTCCATGGCAAGTATAATAAATTATTTAATGGCTACAGAATAGAGAGGATGGGGGATTACACTCTTATATATTTTTTTTAGTGGACAAATCTTAATGAATAGAAATCTAAATTTACAATTATATGCTTCACTTTCTTTTAAAATGTATGTCATCTATGTTCGTGCTAGTAGGTATGTCTCTGTGGTTTGCTTTAGAGGACTTGTAAAAAAAAAATTGATTTCTTATGGAGGACATGTCGATTTTTTTTTAAAGTGCTTTCTTTCTGTATAAATTGGCTGCTTTTTATTTTCCTGTTACTAGCACAAGTTCTCTGTTTTGTATGCTTGATTCTATGAGCACATTCTAGAATTTCCTATATAAAATATCAAGTAATAACCCATAGATAAGTTTTTTTGAGCATTTTAATTGAATTTGACATTGGAATTAAACCTCCTTACTGATGCAGAACCAAGAAAGAAAAAAGAATGAGAGACATAGACATTGATAGAAATGACAAAGAACTAGAGAGAAAGATAACAGTTTTATTGAGAGACAATCTGATTTTTTTTTATTCTATCATTTTACAAATAATTCACACCCCTTTTAATCATTTTCTTTATTCTTTCCTGGATTTTATTTTTTTCTTTCTTTTTTTGGCTGTTTAAGTTTCTTTCCTTAATTGCAAGAAATAAACTAAAGCTATGAATGTGTTTTTGGTCCCCTTTCTAAAATTGTTTGGATGTTCTCATATGCAAACGTGCTTCACTTATCATGATGTTCTTCTGTTAAAAGTATTCTAGAATGTTCTAGGAGAAACCTAGAATTAATTAGACTATGATATAGATTATTATAGAATTATTTAGAGAATAGTAGAAACTAGTTAATGACTTGGAAAATTCTAGAAAGTTTTAGATTTCTTCATTGTATCCTAATAGAAGAGTGGTGTGTATAGATGTGATCTCAATCGTTAGGCCAGAAGTAAATGAGGGTTTGAATAAGTATCCATATGTTAAAAAGCTATGTTCAAGAACAGTTGCTAACACTTGGTATATGTTTGTCTCAGTATCTTATGCTCTGTTATGAGTTTTCTGGTTTTTTTGATATGATTCTTTCTGTGGTTTTTGTTGTTGGTTTTAAGTGATCCACAGAAGAGAGCCATATACGATCAATATGCTGAAGAAGGTCTCAAAGGACAAGTGCCACCCCCTGATGCAGCAGGGGGATTCCCTGGTGGTGGTGCTACTTTCTTTCAAACTGGGGATGGTCCAAGTTAGTTATTTACTGATTAGTGGTGCCTTCCTAAATATACAATCGAAGATATATTTAATAGAGATTGACCTTCCTGTATTCACCTTTAAATTATGCGTTTCTATTCCTCGATTGTTGTGATTGATCTATTTCCACTGATTAATTTTTTTTCTTTACTGACTGTAGTGTTGGACACAAGAGATAGGTCATTCTTGAAAAACAACTGGTACAAATTACAGGTTGAAAATTTTAGTTCCTTATCAAGTTCAAATTCCTTTCCTTCTATTTTAATTCATTAATATTTTCTTTTCTTGCTCCAAAAATTTATTTAGGAAAAGAATGAGCTGATCTTAAGGTGAAGAGAGCAGTGATAATTATAGCTATTCTGATTGGATTAACTTGTGGGATGATTTTAATTGGCTTTTACATTTGCAAGTGGAGAGCATTTTATGGTAAGAGTCTCTACCCTTACTTCATTCATCTATTAATGTAATATTTTAGCTGAGTAATATTTTGACCTTGCAAATCCAAGAAGTATATGGTCTATAAAGAAATTGACAAGTTTTTATTCTAACAAAGTAACAATTGCCATTGAGGGTTAGCCAACATTCATGGCATAACATAAAAATTCATTTGAAACTAAATAGAACTTAAAGAAAATACTGATTTTGAAGACACGTACAATATAGATATTTTTAAGCATACCTGGAAATTTTGAACAGAACATATGCATTGTTCTTGTGAATATATTTTAGAATCGACCATAAGACATGGTTTGTGTGAATTGGATGGGAATTTTTTAACATGCACTTACAGAGCATTTTTCATGATATGTGTATATAACTGGTGTTATCATGTCATTTGTTGTTGCTTTATTGGTATTCTATAAATATGAAAGAGATCAATGCTCTAAATCTGAGTTTGAATGTTTGTTATTTGTGTACTGTTTAAGTTTATTCATTTTTTTTCTTTCACTTTTGTCTGCTACCTTGTTTATAATATATGGTCAAATTTGTTAAAATTCCATTTAGATAGATAGCCATGTAGAGTATTTGTGGAATACAGAAGTAATATTCAGTCATTAATAACTCTACATGATACCTTTGAATATAACTAATAAAGGTAATATATATATATGGTTATTAACTCTCATGCATGTTTTGCTCAAGCAAAAAGAAAAAAAAAAGAAAGAAAAACAAGAGCAAATTGAGTTTGATGAAGCAAAACAAAAGAGCTGAAAAATGAGTAGCAGATCCCTCTATTAATCATAGACCAATAAGGACTCTACTCCTAGCAAAACCTCAAGGACTGGCACTATTTTTGTAACCTGATCTGATCTTTATTACAAACTTTGTAGACTTTTCTTTAGAGTTTGTTTATAAAATTAAGGTTGCCGGTGTCCTTGCTTTTGCTATAATTTTACTGAAGTCTTCAAAATGAACTGGAGGTGCCTGAATCATGATGTATATCATCTAATTGGTAAGTTAAAGTTGAAATAAGTGTTTTTGGCCACTTGAATCTTATTGTTGCTATCTCAGATGCTGAACAGAGAGAAGTAGATACCTGACACTTCATGTAAACAGCCCCTTGGCTTGGTTTACTTCCCAAGGCTGATGGGCAAATATTACATTCTCAAGATGGTGGAGATAGTCCAATTCTCAGTCTCTTTAAATTAGTCACTGCTGCAATATTATCTAAGCCAGGGTGCCCAAATCCAACCTCTTTCAGCACCCTATGATTTTCCATTATGTCATATTTTATATATTTCTTTGAAGTAGAACCTGTTTTATGGTCTCTACAGAGCTTTCTTTGTATTAACTAGAGTTTTCCAATTTTCTCAGGAAATCAAATCCTTGTTTCCTACCGATTGCAGTCCATTCTAAGCTGGTTTTGGAAATAGAGATGCAGATGAAGTTAGCTACCTTAAGGTCAGAATTCCACTAGGAAAAAATTACTATGCCTGAAAATGAGCAAAGTCAGAACTGAAAGAGCTTCTTCAGAGCTTTGGAAGGTACTTTTTTCCAATTCATTCTTAATATGATTTTACCTTCTTTCTCAGCTGCTTTGAGTTTTTCCATCTCTGATCCTAAACATGCTTTACTTTTCAACTTTATCCAGATATAAGATTGCTCAAAAGGTTTGTTTTTTGGCATATAAATTGAAAACATATTTATGAGCACTTTCCATGTTTTTTTTCTTCATGAAAGCTGTTAAGTTGTGCTGAATGAATGTAACTTTGGGTTTGCAGGTTGCGGGTTTAGCTGTTGTTTGTGTTATATGTTTCACCTCTAATGCTTTTGCAGGCAGCAAGAGCAGCTGATTATATTATTGGGAGTAAGTTGCTGATACCTAAACCCCTCCTCTCACTTTTTGGAAACTTGACAGAACGAATAGGGTAGAGTGATTTCTTTGGAGAAATTCTTGACAATATTTGTAGTTGAGGCCTTTAGAATGGAAGAATGTATTTCACTAATTTTTGTATACATTTCTTGTTTTGTATTTAGTGATAAAGGAATCTGAATTGGGCATAAATTATGTTGTAATATGATTTCTTAAGCCTAGACTAGTAGACTAAATATTTTAATTACATTTGAGTAATTGATAAAAATCTATTTATGTTACCTTATTTGGCTTCAACTTTCATATTTGTTTTCCTAGTTTTGTGTAAGTAAAAAAAGATTATGTTTCTCTAAGCTAATATAACACATGTGTTATACTAAAGTGTAGTATAACACAAAAAATGTGTTATACTAAAGTATAGTATAGCACAAAAAGTGTGTTATACTAAAGTGTAGAATAACACAAAAAAAGTGTTATATAATCGACTATAAATAACATAATTAAACAGTTATCTATATATTAAAATAACACAGAAATTGTGTTATCGTTGACAGTACAATAACACATCTATATAACACTGATAAACTGTTATGTAAAGTACCCTGACCTACGATAACATAGTTGGTTTGTTATCGTATGTTTTGATAACACATTTTCGGTGTTATTAAAAGCATTTTTTCTTGTAGTGATTATTATTATTATTTACTATTGTTAGAGGAGTTTGAATATCCTAAAATTCATCCAAAGTGAAGTAGGTTCTATTAAATTTTGGTGTGGTGTGGAGATATAAGGAAGAAACTTGTTGTGTGTTGTTTGAATTGTATTTTTTTAACTGTTTACATATGGCTAGGTGATTAGTATAAGGGAGATGCTGCAATTTTTTTTGTAGATTTATAGGGTCAGGATATGGTTGGGCTCAGGATAGGTCTTTTATAGGGTCGGGGGTCAGGATAGAGTCTTTATAGGGTCAAGGATCAGGATAGAGTCTCTATAGGGTCGAGGTCGAGTTGGGATAGGGTCGGGGTCGAGATAGGGTCTTTATAGGGTCGGGGGTCGGGATGAGGTCTTTATAGGGTCGGCATAGGGTCTTCATAGGGTCGGGGGTCGGGATAGTGTCTTTATAGGGTCAGGATATGGTCTTTATAGGTTCAGGGGTCTAGATAGTGTCTTTATAAAAAAAATGTTATTATTTCTAATAACAAAGAAAATTGTTATTACTTCTTATGACAAAGAAAATTGTTACTATTTCTTATAACAAAAAATCATTATTATTTTTAATAACAAAAAAAATTGTTATTATTTCTAATAACAAAAAAATTCTTATTATTTCTTATAACCAACAATTGTTATTATTTACCGTAGACAACGATTAATAAGAGTTGGATGAAATTGAGAAATCGTGCATGTGATGCTTATTGGATCGCTCTCCAAAATTTCATGAATATGGCATCATAACACAAATATTATGACGAGAGAATAAGATGTCCTAGCATCAGATTCATGAATCTTAGTGTACTTTGGATGTCGTTTAGGCACATATATTTGATCGGGGTTTCCAACAGAGTTATGAACAATGTATTTACCATGGGGAAGTATAAGAAGATGTTGATGATGAAGGGATGAATGAGAATGAGCCCGTAGTTGAGATGCGAGATGTCGTTGACTATTTCCTTTTACTGAAGAAGCTGTAGAATGGGTCAGTACTATGACGAGTTATTCGACGAGATTGAAGCTGAGTTGTATCTGGGTTGTGATTGGATATCATCGCTGAAATTTTTAGCTAAGTTGATGCACTTGAAAGTGAGGGGGAAGATACATAACAACACATTTGATTTATTGTTGAAGTTATTAAAGTTTGCATTTTCGAAGGAAAACAAAATTCCAGCATCCCACTACAAGGCACAAGTAACTGAGTAAATTAGGGTTGGGATGCTAATCAATACATGTGTGTAGATATGATTGTTGCTTATTTTATAATGAGCATGCATCTATAGATTCATGTCAGGTGTGCCGGAGTAGCAGGTGGATAAATGAGAAGAATAAAGGGAAAAATGTCCCGCATAAGGTGATTTGTTATTTTTCGTTGATTCCTCGATTCAAAAGATTGTACAGTTCAAGGCATACAGTGAAAGAGATGCTATGGCATCATATTGGGAGATTGAAAGAAAATGGGATGATGCGTAATCCAGTTGATGGGTTAGTATGGAAGGATTTTGACGTCATACATCCTGATTTTGCAAGAGATCCTAGAAATGTTCATCTGGGCTTGGCTGCCGATGGGTTTAATCCATTTGGCAACATGAGTTTATTGTACAGCATGTGGCTAGTTGTCTTGACGAACTATAATCTACCACCCTGACTCTGTATGAAGGACCATTATTTCATGCTGACTTTTTTTATTCCTGGGTCAAAATCATCAGGTAAGGACATGGATGTATTTTTTAGACCATTGGTGGACGAGTTGAAAGAGTTGTGGATTAACGGGGTGGAAACTAGGGATGGTTGAAACAATAATATGTTCAAGATGCATGCGGCCCTTTTGTGGATGGTGAGCAATTTTCCTATACTTGAAGTAGTTTATCTGGATGCAGTGATCAGGGTTACAAGGCTAGTCTTGCACGCAATGAAGACGCATCCTCTATCTGAGTGATTGCTAAGACATTTTATTTTGGTCATAGAAAATTCTTGGCTAGTAATCATTAGTGGAGAAAGGATACTCAATTCGATGGAAAAGTTGAGTAAAGACGTCCTCCAAGAAAGTTTACTTGTCCGGATATCTTAGATCAATTTAATGCCCTTCCACCTCAAGTCTCGGGGAAACATGAGAATTTTGGAGGTTTGAAACGAAAAAGAGGTGCGGAGGATAGTAATTGGCAGAAAAAAAGCATCTTTTATGAACTTGACTACTAGAGCACGAACAAGTTAAAACACAACATAGATGTTATGCACGTTGAGAAGAATGTATGTGACAGTGTCCTTGGTAATATCTTTGATAACGATAAGTCCAAAGACACTACTAATGCAAGACATGATCTAAAGAATATGGGAGTTAGAGACGCATTGTGGATATATGATGATCATAATAAAAAGTTAATAAAACCACATGCTCCTTACATGTTTGACTCTTGAAGATAGGCGAGAATTTCTTCAATTTCTAAAAGGTGTTAAACTGTCAGATGGCTTTTGTGCGAACTTGAAGAAGAAAGTGACTGATAATGACTCAAATATCATTGGGTTGAAGTCACACGACTGTCATGTGATAATGCAATGATTACTTCCAGAGGGTAACCGCAAGTTTCTACCAGAATCTATATTAGGCACCATAATGGAACTATGCAATTTCTTGAGACAATTATGTTCGCGGACCTTGAATGTAAATGATATGGAGAAAGCTTAAAGGCAGGTCATTCACATCTTATGCAAAATAGAGTTGATTTTTCCTCCAGCTTTTTTTGACATAATGATACATTTGGTCTTGCATTTGCATGAAGAGGTTTTATTGGGTGGGCTGGTATTTATGAGATGGATGTATCATTTTGAAAGATACATGAAAAAATTAAAAAACTTCGTCAGGAATAAAGCTCGTCCTGAAGGGTGCATAGGTAAAGGATATGTGGCAGATGAAGCTTTAACATTTTGTTTCATGTCGTTCAAAGGTGTGGAAACCAAATTTAATCGTCCGGATCGAAATGCGGATATAGTTTATGTTCCACGCCACCTTTAAGTGTTTCAATCTCAATGTCATCCATTGAGTAAGGGATTTCAAGTGCCTCTCCACGAAAAGACTCGGAATATAGTTGAGTGGTTCATACTGGAGAATTCTTCTGAAATCGAAGTCTATATAGAGTAGTTTAATTTAATTATATTTTTTTTAATGTTATTTTTAAAGTAACATCTTTGAACTGTAACACTATGTTAATCAACAGCGAACACCTTCGTCGGATCAAACAGAGGGATCCATTGGGCGATCAAAACCTTTTGCACAAAAAAGAGTTTCATTCCTGGTTTCATTTATACCTATGAAATTCTTTGTTGTTAGATTGTTATATAAGTTTCTCATTATAATATGTTTTTCTATATTTAGATATATGACTTGCACCAGCTCGAGTCATTAGATAATGGGGATGAGTTGCTAGCTTTAGCATCTAGGTCTGATCTTTTGGCGTACTCCTATCAAGCATGTATAGTGAATGGGGTTTGATATGTTACACACAATCGAGATTGAAACATATTACACAAAATAATGGAGTGTATGTTGCTGGGACATAAAGTTTTAACTATTATGGACAACTGGAAGAGATATTGGAGGTATCTTATACTGGTGTATATTCAGTTGTATTATTTTGATGTAAATGGTTCAACACGGACCCCAAAAAAAATACTGAAAATAATTTCACCACTATAAATGTGAGCAATGAATGATATAAAGATGAACCGTACATACTTGTGAACCAAGCTAAACATGTTTTCTATCTCGATGATCTACTTAGAGGTTGAGCTTAGATAGTTGTTGAAGAAGTGAATCATAGGCAAGTTTGGGATATTCCAGACAATTTTGATCATATTGTTGATGTTGTACATGACACAAACTCATCCAATTTTATATTGACTATTGAGCTCGGGGAGTTGGTTGTTCAACAATCTAATCAACCAACAACATTGATAGGCACCGTCCCTTGACCTTATTCGACTGGTCAAGATACTGATGATTTTATTAATGATGATGAAGAAGAAGTCGAAGACGTAGAAGAAGCTAATGACTAGGGTCATTTACTTGTTGACCTTAGTGGTGATGATAACACCAATCATGTTTTAACAATAGATGTTAATTTCATAAGTGATGACAGTGACTATTGTACTTAGTTCTTGTATATGTGTAAGAAAAACTTTATATTTGAATAATTATATATCATAAATGTTGAACGATTTATAGATTTGTTACGTTGTGGATTTGTAATAAGAAATGTTAAATCATAATTATGTCACTACAAGAAAAAATGCTTTTAATAACACCAAAAATGTGTTATCAAAACATACCATAACACTTTTTGATGTGTTAAGACTAACTATGTTATCGTAGGTCAGGGTACTTTACATAACACTTTAACATTGTTATACAGATGTGTTATTATACTGTCAACAATAACACACTTTCTTTGTTATTTTAATAAATAGATAAGTGTTTAATTATATTATTTATAGTCGATTATATAAAACATTTCAACACTTATAAATTTGTGTTATACTACACTTTAGTATAACACATTTTTTGTGTTATACTACACTTTAGTATAACACATTTGTTGTGTTATATAATGAAGTTTGCATAACATAATTCTTTTCTTATAAAAAGTGTTATTGTAATAGATATTATAATACATTTTTCGTATTATTTTAATATTTAGATAAGTTTAAATTCTCATTATATATTCATTTATATAACACTAATTTATTATATTATATTTTTATTTTTTATTTATATAATTAAAATTAGCTTTCTAATATATACTAGCATCATCAAATGAACTTGATTTTCAAATAACGAAAAGTAAAAAGCATTCAACATTGTATTAACAATCCAAAAATTAGTTTAAAACATTCAACACTGTCATCAACAACAAAATGTTCTTTAAGTATTCAAGTAATCTTAAATATTCAACATATTGAAAAGTTATTACTTTCAGCACAAAATATTGAAGAGTTTAATTTTTTACATAATAACACGTCAAAATTTGAGTAGTTGCACACTCCTACAGTACTATTTGATAGGAAAAAAACATGCAATTGAAGTTGCTTCATTGTACCAGCCACAATGATCTGATCTTCACTTCCAATTCTAGCAAAACCAACACACTCTGTGTCTTCATTGCAGACTGCAACACAACATAATACAACAACATTCAATGTTAAATTGATAAACTAAGTCTGATTTAGTTGTTTGAACTTCAAAGTTAAGACATGAGTGAGTTATAGAGTAATAGTAGTAGTTATAATTACCAGATTCTACTTTTGCTTGCACAACTTCTAGGAGCTGCTCAATGGCAGTCTTTATTGTCATGTACCTAGGTGGTTCATACTACTTCTTCCCTCTAAAATTAAACAAGAAATACAGAGAAAAACTCAGATCCTGCATGTATTAATTTAAAGAGCATTAATTTAAAGATCCAATCCTAGGAAGCCACAAGCGGAGAACAACTCAGAACCTGCATGCATAAGAAGATCATGAAATTTCTAGGAAGTACGAAGCATAAATGTAGAAAGACAACTCTGACGTACTGACCTGTTCAAAAAATAAAAGTGTTACTCAATTATCAACACATAAAAAGCATAGAACAGCAAGATTCAATTGCTACTGCAAAAGCAGAAAACATAGAAACAAATGACCAAGGGATGATCAAAAAGTTGTTCTCTTCAACACCAAAAGCTAGTTTCTTATTGTTACTAAAATCACTCCCATAAAGAAATAATATAAATCAAGAAAAACAAAAAGAACAAAGAACATAGAGAGAAACTAATTTCAGAGGAAAAATAAAACAAATAAGGTCATTAAATACAAGAATTGAAACTTATCACATTTGAGAGTAAAGGAAACCAGGAGACCAGACCTATGCAACTCAGGAGAAAAAGAAAGGGAAAGGACAATTCATACTAACTAATTTATCACCCTATATTCCATAAGAAGAACCAATATGAAGAAACAATTCATACAATTTGTACTAACTTCTATCCCCATTTATTTCTTCTCTAAAGACCTAGCAAAGTTAATTCCTTTCTATAAAGTTCAATACATACATATCATTGATGTGTAAATAGCTTTGGCAAAATTCTCTCTGTGATAGGTAACCAACAGGGCATCAAGTATGGCATCCAAATTAACAAGTAGAATGTGAATATGGCTGTTAGAGGTCCTTTATGAAGCCCATGCTATTCCTCTTATTCTCCCAAAGTTTCTCTTTCTTTCTAAGTTGGAAGTGGGAAATGTGTTTAGAGTTAGGTTATGGGAAACAAGACAAACAAAAACTGGGAAAAAAAAAACAAAAGTGGAAACAAAAAAATTACCCTGTTTCTTTAAATGAATACTCTTTCACTCTCTTAGCTAATTCAATTTCAGTAGCAGCTGCACCAGGAACCATTCGGCTATCCCTGCACATAGCCTAACAGGAAAAGTACCCGGTAAGAATGGTTAGTGGGGTAGATAAGTTTCCAATTCATAAGTCTGATGTAACAAGTACTGTCAAAAAACCTACTCTGTATGGATCATACGGTCATACCATCCTAAGAAGATTGTAATAGACAATTAAAGATACCTAATGTTGCTTCTAAATAAAGATCGATACACAAAGAAAAACTAGTCCAAATTACCTTGTAAGTATTTACTCCATCATCAACTGCTCTTTCAATGTCATCTAAAATGTTATCTGTGCTTCCTCGCAATAAAACAGTGGTTACGGAGTTCCCACCTTCTTCATTCTTCACAACAGTGAAGTGCTACAAATATTTGACAGATTTCATAAAAGATCAAAAGCATTTAGATATGTACAACAATCACAAGTATGTTTTGAAAATTAGTAAGTTAATCAATAAAAAAGCACAATAGAAGGTGATATACTTGTAGCGCTCATAGAAATGAAGTGCCATCTCCCCAACTGCTGCTCCACTAACAATTACTTTGGCACCTGAATCAGCAACTGCCTTTATAAGCTCCTCAACTTTAGCTTCTTCAGTTTTCGCATAATTTTCTAGCTACAAGATATTAAAAAAACTATGAGAACTACTTAAAGGCACATAATACATAAAAATTTCAAGGATAACATAACAAGCCAAGATATTAAGAAGCAATTTTATATCAACTGGAGCAAGAACAGAGCAGAACAGTATTCTCACGATGGTGTCATTTGGCATTCCTGAGTCAAGAATACCCACCAATATCGTGGGAAAGAATAGAATTGCAAGCCCAAAACTGTCCAGCAAGAAAAGCTTTTCTTTTTTTAATTCATCATTCATCAATGATAAAATATGAACTAAACAACCAAAAGAAATTAGAAAAATCGATGCCACTAAACATTAATATGAGATGAAGGAAAATTTTGCACAATACATTAGTTACGTGGAGGATCAAAATTAGCCACAACAACAAAGGCATTGACAGACAGGCAACTACAAGTGCATGCAAATAAAAAGCAAGAAATAAAAAAAATAAAACAGAAAATAACTGCTAAGTATATTGGCTACCTCATGAATAAGCAAGCCAGAATAAGAAGAGAAACGTTCATATAACAGCAAGTAAAAAATATCCATTTCAGAATTTTACTTGGTCAGCACTATGAATTAGAACTGCTCCTTTTGTCTCAATTACAAAGGTATCCACACCACCAACAAATACAACAACCTGAATGAAGTAGGTATAATAGAACATACAAGCTTAAAAAGCTAGACATGCTATTTCAAAAAAAAAAAAAATACAAGTATTAAAAAAAATTGCTAGGTTCAAAAGCTACTAATTACTATAGAAGTCCGAAAGGAATATTAATAATAAGTAGCTACCAATATACTTGTAAAAAAAAAAGTAGCTTAAAAAGCAGTACATAAGACCCTACTTCTGAATGTTGTACCAAAAATCAGTAAAAATCTAAAATATTTTTATTGAGACAATTTTAATCAAAGGGAAAAAAATAGCAAGCATAGGATGAAATAGCCATCTCAGCATCATCTAACATGAAAATAAACTCCCCACCATTTCTTAATGCAATATTTAAATTTTCAACAAACCAGATTATGGAATCCTAAAGAGTGGGAAACAAGATCCCTTTTTAGTAATACAACCAAATTGTATAAAATTTAGCTAATCTAATTTTCAAATAATAGAATTGAAGACACTATATATATGACAATTATTAGGCACTAGACAAGGAAACGTGAAATGGGGTAAGAGGTTATCTTAAATACCTTTGATCTTACTTGGAATTTAATACATAATTAGCTATTATATCTTATGAGGCACAATCTGTTTTAGATATATTATATACTTCTCTACAATATAATCCATTACATACTAAGTAATAATAATGCAAACATCCCCACCCAATCAATATCATCAATATTAGATTTCACATCAAAAAATTCAATAAAATGTATCAGCTATTCAACATTGTTGCTATTAGTCTCACATACCATCAATCCAAGTTCTGAAGTAGTGTTAGAAACATGCTCACCAAACTTAGCGTTTGTAGCAGCTACACAAATTTTGACTTTGATAAGATGTTCTTAAAGCCGAAAAGAAAAAGAAAACCACTGTCAATCAACTTATAAGATAATGACAACATTAAATATATATACATAATATCCATATGTATACTATATTGCTACTATCTTCAAATGACAATAAATATAACAAAAACACAATTAAATGATTCAAATACAACAAGATAAGAGAACTGCATGCATTGTAGTGATTCTTCCTCATTTAGAGCTAATTTCTGCACTAAAGGATTCAATTTATTTGATGAAGACCAGAGAAAGAACAGTCTTTACAGCACACAAAAGCTACAAAAATTCAAGATCAGAAAAGTATTTGATTAAATTGCAATGCAATAAATCAAATTTGTTAATAATACCTCCAACTTAACTCTTTTATTTAGGAAAGAGAGCTGAGCAAAGCATCCATATATAGGACCTAGAATCTCAATCAACAGGAATGTGCAGATTTTTTTTATAATCAAAGACCAAAACAGAGTGTAAATGGCACCAAGCAGATGAGATAACATATTTGAAACACATGCATGTAAACTTACCTTGTAAACATGTGGTGCACCATGAATTTTTATGTTGCTAGAAGTTCTCTGACCAGGAAAGAAATACATTTTAAGTATTGAGCCTTTCCCCAAAACCGAACCGTTACGCATCTTTACAATTGCCTCCATAACTGTATCACCATTTTGGGACTCATACGGTGCTCTCAGTTCCTCCTAAATTAAAAAACAAATGAGGGTTCAGATATCCATGCCAATAAGTGGACAAATTGTAAGTTAAAGAAAAACTGTAAGTCTCAATTTTCCTAGTCCAAGAAAGAAGGAAATAAAAAAGCCTCCAATCTTACAGGAACTGTGAAAAATCTTCCAGGCCTTAATCTTATGCTCCATTTCATTGCTTTAAATTCTGGATTGTGACGATTTGAAATCCCTTCATTTCTGAATATTCGACCAATCTCATAAACTTTTTCAAACCCTCTAACCTGTCATCCACAGAGATTTAATTTTAGTGCAAAAGATTAAAAATAATATGGAGAGAAAAGTAAATGACGATAGTCGATTTTTTTTTTATAATGGGAACCAAAAATGTGCATGCAAGTGAAAAAGTTTGGTAGAACAAACCAAAAAGAAAAAAACAAAAATAAATTAGATGGATATGCAAATATGCATTGATCTTCAAGGACAAGATTATAAATGTCGACACTGAGAGTACTAAGTAGAAAAATACGCACTGTGCACATCTATCTCTCGATAAATATATACATTTATACATATATATATTGTAAGAAATGAGAACTTTAATAAACTAATGAATGGGAATAGTTATATAAACCAATATAAAAAAAAAGTAAAATCTATAAAGAGGAGAAATTTGGTGTAGGCATAGAGACGAATAAGAATTTGTCTGTATGTGTTCTCTTGTACAGATATAAGAAGAGCTCAAGAATTATCATTAAAAGACAAATGAATTTCTTATAAATATTGTCAGCCTTAAGAAATCTACATTGGAAACAGCGAATGTTTTATAAAATCTTTACACAGAAAAAACTTGCTTAGCAAAACAATACTGCCATGGAAGTGATAAAATCTGACATATACACACAAACTAATGAATAAAAATTAGAAAGAAGCTTCGGGAAAATGACCAAGTTAAACTGGAGAAATTACACCTTGGAAATACCAGAGGGCGGTTGAAGAGATTATGCATGTTAGTATAGCACTCGAAAGAAAATGAATATACTTTAAATCCTCACCAGCATCCTCTTCAAGTGGAGCTCTGTTGCTATCCTCAAATAAAGATCCCTTCCTAGCGAATTATGGTAGGTAACAAATGGTCTTGCTTCTGCTCCACCAGCTGCTCCCAAGTTGATTAAGTCAATTAAAAACCAACCTTCAAATAGAAACAATACTAATGTATGTAAATTAAGGCACCAAAAAATTGTCATATACAGAAAAAGTAAAAATTATTCCTAGAAATGAATACAGTTCATCAAAATTTATAAAATATAAACCAAAAGAATTCCCAGCTAAGTATTTCAATAGTTCAGCCTCCAGTCATCTTTACAATAAACTAGACATTATCTTTTTTAAAAATTCTAGAATAGGGTATTCTATAAGTTGTATCTTGGCCAAGAACAAAAGCTAAGCAATTGAACAAGCATCACCAGAAGTAACGGTAATCTTACATGAGAACTCAGCCAAAGTATAAAGTCAAATTCCATTATAGAAATGCTAAATCTTGATATGAACCATATGACCATAAAACGGTTAGAAAATCCACAAACCTGTAGAACTGTTGTTTCAACTTTGAGAAATCCAAAAGATTCCACTGTCTTGTGTAACTCTGATACAATCTAATCCACCAAAAAGAAAAAATAGCAAAACATCTATAATGTATAAATAGCAAGATGGCTCAACCACTATATCTAGGGAATAATATTGAATTTATATGTGTATACTATAAAATGCCCAAACTAGAAACAACTTGGTATACCATCCTTCTTTTGCTCAAGTTTTCAACAACTCCATAATTGCTAAATACATTCAACCACCGTAAGCACTCTAATATTTAGAGAAAATTTGTTCAAAAGAAAGATAAAATATCCATAACTTGCATAAATAAATTATCTCCTCAAGTGTTAATGCTGTTAAGGAACTTAATATAGAAATTATAACCCTGTAACCTTTTTTTTAGAAAAAAAATAAAATCCAATGAACCGTGCTTCAACTTAGGAAAGGTCATTTAATGCTATTTTTGTCTATTCAAATACTTCATTAGAAGCGAAGTACCCTTGAAGCAATCATATAAGATAGTTCTAAGGTCCTCATGTTAATAAAAATACTATTTCTGGAAAGAACATATACTTTAAATAACTAAAAGGTCTTTAATTACTCCTCAGCCTAACTTACCTTTGCTTTCTTCCGAAATACATCATCTACTTCAGGATTGGAAATCATATCAATGTACCTTTAAAAGAAAAGTAAAGTTCAGTTATAACCAAGTATACCCCAAAATATATATATTTTATTTAAAAAGCCATTTAGACAAGTCTTTTGCAAGAACCACTGCAACGAATTGTGGGCTATCATCATCCAGTAGAAAACAATTTGTTATTTCCCATAAGAGACACTCTCACTCAAACTGTGAAAAAGAAACAGAAAACTCAACTTACCGTTGCCGGTAACGCTTATCCACATGAGTTAGACCATGATATTTGTCTGGCAAGGGCAGTAGAGATTTTGTAAGAATTGCAAAAGAGTTCACATAGACAGAAAAGCTCCCCTAAAGAAACAAAGAAATAAGTTCAATTAGTTTCTCACCTCAAAGGGAAATCACAAAAAAAGTAAGAAGCCAGTCAAAGCTAGTGGCGTTTTTTTATAAATGGCATTGGTTTATCTAAATAGCTTCCAATACAAATAGGGTAAGAATAGCTTCACCTAGAAGTACCTATAAATTCAACAATCAACACCTAATCGCAAATAGGTGCAAAAGATAATTTTTGTTAGTACTTGCCTTTCTCAGTTCGCTTAATTGAGCCACTTGCACCAAGTATGTCACCAATATCAACAAGATTCTTAAGCTCGTCAAACTGATCACTTAAAAATCTTGCCTTTTCACAATAAAGTTGTTTCAAACATTGAACAACTTGAGTGAGGATTCTTCCATACTAAATGTGAGCAAAGATTTATAGAAAGTTTCTGAAGAAACCATCCCTACCCGCCAAAATTTACAAACTTTGGAAAACACCCCATTTTAAAAAAAAAAGAAGGTAACTAACTTATATATTTTAGATCAAGCATCCCATAAAATAGACATGCTTTTAAGAACTAAACCACCTAATCACATCTTATTATTATATTTTGTCTTTATTATAAGTATCCATCTAACAAAGAGATGGCAAGATCATTGTAAGGACAGAAAGTTGAGGTGGGGATACCTGAATTGTCCCTGAATCATCTCTTAGAGTGAGAAATGCAAGCTTTCCAAATGCTCGACGAGCCACAATTCTTCCAGCTATTGATACATTGTCTTGCTCACCATTCATTTCTTCACCATTTTCTAAATTTTTATAAGTCTCTTGCAGTTGATTAGCAGAGTGAGTCTTGTCGCACTTATATGCATACGGTTCCAGCCCTTTGCTTCTCAATTCTTCTATCTACACAAAACACATCCACACAGACCTATGTTTATTGAGCGGTATTGAAATAACAATGTCCCTCTAACACACATTTCACCGAACAGTTTATGGGCATTACTTATTGAAAAGTAATTCAAGGAACAAATCTCAAATTCAAATTCAAACTTTTTCGGCAAATAACATTCTAGAGAATCCCAACACAATAATATGATTCAAAGAAGAAGAAAATCATATTTAAACATTTATTTTAATAAATGTAAATCTAATTAATATATACATATATCAAACTACCTCTCTCCATTTCTTCTCGACCCTTTCTCTGCAAATTAACCAACCCTCAAACTTCAACCTAGCTCTAAGCTTCAAACCCAGCCCCGTTTCCAGTCTCACATCGTCGACCACACCATATACTATTACCTTTGTTCTTGTAGATGCTTCATGCAAAAAAACCCCAGCAATATGCAAAATCAAAAATTAATTTTGAAAACCACAGATTTTATAGATTCTATGAGATTCAAGCTGATAAATCTAACATCTACAACTAAATAATTACCTGGCTTGCCAAGATCGAAGAGAAGAACGAATCCGAGAAGCCCAACAACTGGAAACGGGTTGACAGAGAGAAAGAGAAAGATGAGAGAGAGAGAGAGAGGAGATTTGAGCGAAGGAGGAGATTTCAGAGAGTGAGGAGATTGGAGACCATACCAAGCTGAAGAAATGGGTCTCTTCTTTGTGTCGAAATGTTGAAGGAAATGGTCTCTGTTCTTTGTTGAAGAAATGTTGAAGGAAATGAAAAAAAAGCTAAGTGGCGGGATGGCTAAATAAATTACCGCCCATTTTTTCATTAAGTTCCCAATATAATACTTTTTCATAATACTTTTTTATTAGTATTATATTCATGTGTTATGGAAATGCGTATTTGGTGTAGTGTGTGGTCATTACAACTATATATTTATAAATAATATGTATCTGATATTCATACTCACAAACAAATTTGGTCATATTTATCTTAAAGATGTCAACAAATGTAGCTTCATACCATGGTGGAGATGGTGGTGGTCAAGATCCACCGGATCCTAGTATGATCCCATCCAGTTGCGAGTTAGGTATTTTTAAATATATTCTTTATTTATTTCTAATTAGACCTTATCATACAACATAATAAATAATATGATGCACTTATTTAAAACAATATAGTAGATCCACCAAAGAGAAAAGGTCATGGGCCTGCCGCTGAGAAAAATTTAGAGGACAGAAGGCGAGAAGCTGGACATCCACTCCCCATAGTGCCTGACCCTATCACGTACAAGGTGGTGGGAACGAAACATGCTACTTTTGTTCGGCCTTTGGGCACCCAAGTCACATCAGCGGTTCCAGGATATTACAAGGATTGGACTAGTGTCCCAAAACAGTATAAGGACAATGTCATTAGTAAAGTGAAGGTAAATTTTTTAGAATTTACTTTAATAATAATTGTATTATAATTCCAGCACGATTAACATGTTTTCTCTAGATTGTAGCACATATATCAAATAGATGGGCGACCAGATTATACCACCCTCATTAACAGTATCGATGCTGAGATGGCTGAGAGATACAGAGACAAGAAAACTAAGCGGCACACTCACTTCAAAAAGTTTTGTTGCCGCTAATAATTATTATTCGGGGCGAAATTTTCACCGCTAGTAATCGATATTAGCGTCGACCTATTAGTGGCGATACGTTAGCAGCGACGTGTCACCACTAATGACTATCAGCAGCCACTTCAGGTATTATTAGGGGCGACATCTGTTGCCCCTAAAGATCCTTTTTGTTGTAGTGTCTCCTTGTGAACTTATCTGTCTCCCTATGGATTCAAAAAGGAACCTTCAAAGTTGACATAGAATACAGTGGCACATTACAAATCATTGAATTAATCATGACTTGTTTTCCAACATAGGATACAGTATTCATTTTCCATCCTTCAAGTTTCTTCTATTGGGTTTTATGCCCTTATAAAAACATGTCAGACATGTAACGCGAACTTATATTGTCTATAAAATAGTAGAAATCATTTTGTTTGACAACCGTGTTGCTTGCTTGTTTTATTACATGATTATTGGAATAATACAAACATTTATAAGCTCCCGAACTATGCACAGTTACAATTATAGTGACTAGGTCACAGTGGATTATAGTTGTAATTATATGTTCAAAAGAACGAGTTCTAAGATTAGATCTGTGCATTGGATTTTCACTGATTGGGCAATCTATGATATGATCTACTTACACATTCAGGGCGTGATAACTTGTCCAAGGCATTGACAAGGTAGATAAGATAGAATGTATTTGGTTACATTAGACTAGGACTGATATTGATTTGTTCAAAAGGTTAAATGATTGAGATCTCATTTCTGTGATTAAGTTCACAGAAATATCATTTATAAGTAACTTAGTGGGAGTTAAGGATAAAATACTGATGAGTGGTAAAACTGACAGTAATGAGATTGACCGATATAATTTGTACCCAGGTCGTTAGTAAGTCATCGATAGAGGATTGACTGACTGTAATGGTTATAACAATGGATAACGTAATTATGGTTTGGAAAATACGTTCTATGAATTCAAGAGTTCAATTCTGAGTCTATAGTGGAGTCACGAGAAATTAATAAGGTAGTGACATTATTCGTAAACAAATTGACGGTAACTTATTAAAGATTGATTTCATGGATCCATGGTCCCCGCATCACCTTTGAGTAAATCATCTAGAATGTCTCATTTAATTTATTTAATTATCAATTAGGATTTTTAAAGTGTACTAGGTTAATTTTGCAAAATTTTACAGAGATATGAGATATAGAGAATAAAAGAGAATCTTTGGGAAATTTTATTAATCTTGATAAATTGGTGTCAATATAAATAAATAATATTAAATCAAGTTCTAAATTATAATTACTTAATTTGACTAAGGATTTAATTAATTAATTAAAAGATAAATAAAAAAAATTTAATTTAGGCCCAATTGGGATTTAAATTCAAATCAAAGAGATTGGGCACAAGTCCATTTGTGGGAGCTCAAGGCTTTTATTTTTTGTTAATTATTTTTAAATAATTTTAATTAAAATATAGCCCATTAAGTTTCCTATATAAAGAATATGATATTTAGGGTTTTCATAAGGAAGTTTCAATTGATTCATTGGGTATGTGAAAACTTAGACAATTTAATCATTTGTTGGCCACTCACTCTTCTTCTTCTTCTCTTCTAGATCTATATCTCATGTGTTGAGAACTAGTCCACACTAGTTCTAATTTTATCAAAGGGTTGGTGAGGAAGATTGTGTTGTTGAACTAGTTCAATTTCTTGAAAATAGTCTGCTACAAAAAGGAATCAAGGGTTAGAGAGATTGAAGGATGGAGTTGTTCCAGTTCCGTTGCATAATGTAAGTTTCTTTACTTTACTCTATTTTGTATCAATTTCATAGGAGCATGTTCTAGGAATTTACATGTTTGTTTGATAATAATATGTAAATTACTTGAAAATAAACAAATCCTATTATATGCAATTTCTTACAATTGGCCTCAAAGCCATAGGTTGCTAGTTTATTTTCATGAATGAACATGTAGGAAATTGATTGATATGTTAGTGTGTTAATTGGATGGTACAAATTTAAAAACAAAAAAAAAATTCGACTGTTTGGGCACTATGCGTGCTGGCACGCAGGAAAAGATGTCGAGACCCCAGGGTCGAATGGTGTGACGTGTTGCGTCATGACCCACCTCCAGGGGCCATTTTGTATATATGAGCATGCCTTGGTGCTTGATCATTAGTCAAATCTTGCACCAAGTAACCTCATGGGTAAGGGATGGCACTTTTGTAATTATGCATATGTCTCCCAGACAAAAATCATATATGTTCCTAGGAAGACTTCATTTCCTTAGAAAGCTCCTTAGGGGGGGTGACCTGGTGACTTAAGGAAGCACCATGGCCACCAGCAGATAGGGGCTTAAGTTGTGTACTCCCTTGCCCTATCAAGGCCTTCTATGAATAAAACGATGCTTTTCCATGTCCCTTCGTGTATGCTTTCTTTACGGTCTATGTGTTGCTTGTTTGTTACCTTCGTTGGGCCATTGCGTGCCACTCGACTGTGTTGTATGCTCTGATTGTTGTGTGGGATGTTGTCTCTGGATAGCTTGCCTCGTGCTTGCTCTCGCTTCATAATTGCCCTTACTTGTGTGAGACTTGTAACGTGGCTAACCATTGAGTTTGCTTGCCGCAGGTGTGAATTCTAGGCTGACTTGCTAGCTAAGAGCGCTAACAAGTGCCGCACGTTCCATCAATTCGAGTACCGAAGTTGGCGGCCTGTGACAGTTGGTATCAGAGCTAAGTTTGAGAAAGCTTGGTGACCCTGCATGATGGTGAGCAACACTCAAAGGATTGAAGCGCTGGAGAGGCGCGTTGGAGAGATAGACGGCCTGGACGAAAGAGTCAGAGATCTTAGCTCTGTCAAGCTAGAACCGGAGACGACTAACACACAAAATCGCGTGGCTATGTTGGAGTGAGATGCGACCAATCTACTAGTCCACATAACTGCAATCGAGCAGAGGGAAAACCTTTCAAGCACATCCAATAGTCCTCAGAGGGAGGAACGTATTGAGGCAGTGGAACGAGCGGTGAAGGACCTACAAGAAGCATTAAATGACCTTGTAGAGAATTGTAGAGGGTCAGTTGAGGCATGGAAGGATGAAATGTTGGAGGTGAACACCAAGCTGAACCTCACCATGAGGGCAGTTGGGAATCAACCTGCAATTGGACCCATTGGCATGGAATATAGGAGAGTAGAAGTCCCTGAGCCGAGGCCCTATGGTGGGGCTAGAGATACGAAGGACTTAGAGAACTTCCTCTTTGATATGGAGCATTACTTCAGGGTCGTGAGAGCTGAATCAGAAGATGGCAAGGTCACCATGGCAACGATGTACTTGTCTGCAGATGCCAAAGTGTGGTTGAGGATGAAGTACGACGATATTCAGAAGGGCAGACGCACCATAGCAATGTGGGAAGATTTAAAGAGAGAGTTGAAGACGCAGTTTCTCCCTGAAAATGTTCCCTACATAGCTCAACGCCATTTGAGAGAGCTGAAGCACACCGGAACAATCTGAGAATACGTGAAGAAATTCTCTGGGTTGATGCTGGATATCAAAGACATGTCTGAAGTGGACAAACTCTTCGCGTTTTTAGAAGGTTTGAAGCCTTGGGAAAAACAAGAGCTTGAGAGACAATGAGTGGCTGACCTAGCCATTGCTCAAGCTGCTGCCGAATGACTGACTGATTACTCATCAGGGAACATTCAAGCCAAGAAGACCAATCCGTCGACTAGTGGAAGTAATGTTGGGAGTAAAAAGTTTGGGAAGTCTAGGTAGAGCAAGGGTGGGGGAGGAGAGAAAACGAGTGTGGAATCTAACTCTCCTAGCAAAGGTAGTAACCCCCCGTTCAAGAAGCCTCTTACATGTTGGATTTGTACCGGTCCTCATAAGTTGAAAGAGTGTCCTCACAAATCCAAGATGAGTGCCCTCCAGGCGTCATTTTCCCAAGGGGAACAAACCAACGAAGAGGAGGAGGAGAACTATACGCACATGGGTGCCCTCCAGATGCTGAATGCTCTCAAGAAACACAGTGTGAAAGTGAAGAAGACCCTTGGAAAGGGACTAATGTATGTGGACCCCACTCTAAACGGTAAAATGGCCAGAAGTGTGATGATCGACACGGGCGCCACTCACAACTTCATTTCAGAGACCGAAGCTAAACGTCTGGGACTGAAATGGGAGAAGGACCATGGCCGCATGAAAGCGGTTAACTCGAAAGCCTTGGCCACAACTGGCGTGGCTAAAAGGGTGAACATGAAGATCGGCTCGTGGGAAGGGCAGACTGACTTGGTGGTCGTGCAAATGGACGACTTTGATGTGATATTGGGTATGGACTTCCTTACGAAAAAGGGAGCCATTCCCATCCCAGCTACAGGAAGCTTACTCATAATGGGGGAGACACCTACAGTGGTGCCTGCTAAAGTAGAGCAGCCCCCAGAAACCAAGTTACTGTCAACCTTACAATTGAAGAAGGGCATGAGAAGACAAGAGTCCACGTATATTATCCTACCCACAGTATACGAGGATACGGTGGATGAAGTCATCCCACCAGAAATTTGAATGGTCTTGAAGAAGTATGGGGATGTTATGCCGGATTAACTCCCCAAAGCGTTACCATCTAGAAGAGGAATTGATCACCAGATTGAGTTGGTGCCGGGAGCCAAACCACCTACAAAGGCGGCCTATAGGATGGCACCCCATGAACTAGCAGAACTGAGGAAGCTGTTGAAGGAATTACTAGAGGCACGCTTCATCAGACCATCGTAGGCACCATTTGGTGCGCCCGTGCTATTTCAAAAGAAGCACGATGAGAGCTTGAGACTATGTATTGATTATCAGGCTCTCAATAAGGTGACAGTGCGTAATACGTACCCCATCCCCTTGATCGTCGACTTATTCGACCAGTTGAGTGGAGCAAAATTCTTTACGAAACTGGACTTGAGATCAGGCTACTATCAAGTGCGGATAGCAGAAGGGGATGAGCCGAAGACAACGTGTGTGACTCGATATGGAGCATTCAAGTTCCGAGTCATGCTGTTTGGGTTGACAAATGCACTAGCCACATTCTGTACGTTGATGAACCAAGTTTTCCAGGAATACCTAGACAAGTTCGCGGTAGTCTACTTGGATGACATTGTGGTCTATAGCTCCACAATAGAAGAACATCAACGACACTTATCTCAAGTGTTTCAGAAATTGAGAGAGAACCAACTCTATGTGAAGCGAGAGAAGTGCTCCTTCGCACTAGAGAGAATCAAGTTCCTAGGCCACATAGTATAACGTGTTCGAATTCGCATGGATCTAGAGAAGGTGCGGGCCATTCAAGAATGGAAGGCCCCCACCAATTTGAAGGAATTATGCTCTTTCCTTGGTTTAGCCAACAATTATCGAAGATTTGTGGAGGGCTATTCAAGAAGGGCGGCACCCTTGACCGAGTTGTTGAAGAAGGGTGTAACATGGACGTGGACCGATAGGTGTGTTGAAGCATTTAAGAGTCTGAAGGAAGCCATGATGCGAGATCCTGCCCTCACCTTACCAGATGTTGGTAGGCCCTTCGAAGTGTAGACAGACGCGCCTGATTATTATTTGGGAGGGGTGTGTGTACAAGAGGGCCACCCCGTAGCTTATGAAAGCCGCAAACTCACAGAGGTAGAGAGGCGATACACTGCACAAGAGAAGGAGCTTCTCGCAGTAATTCATTGTCTACGAGTGTGGAGGCACTACTTGTTGGGGTTGAAGTTTGTGGTGAAAACAGATAATGCCGCAGTGAGTCATTTCCTCACCCAGCCAAAGCTTACCCCTAAACAAGCATGATGGCAGGAGTTCATAGCATAATTCGACTTTCATTTCGAACACAAGGCAGGACGTCTAAACCAGGCAGCTGATGCCCTGAGTCGCAAAGCTGAGTTAGTGGCTCTAAAATTGCTAGAAAATATGTGAGCTAGCATGGTTACCACTCCACTCCGAGAGCGCATTAAGGAGAACCTGGTGAAAGACCCGTGGGTAGACCATCATGAATCTCGCAAAAGAGGGGAAGAGTCGCCAATTTTGGGTAGAAGACGATTTTTTGTGGGCCAATGGTGGCCGCTTATATGTTCCAAAGACAGGAGATTGGCAGAGGACACTAATGAGTGAGTGTCACGACACCTTGTGGGAAGGTCATCCAGGGTGGTAGAGAACTCATGCCCTATTGAAGCAGGGGTACTACTGGCCACAAATGCGCGATGATATTGTGGATATACCAAGACCTGTCTCACCTGCCAGCAAGACAAAGTGGAGAGACACAAGACGCCAGGGTTGTTGGAACCTTTGTTAGTCCCAAGCCGACCATGGGAGAGTGTGTCGCTTGACTTCATTACTAGTTTACTGAAGACGGGAGACTTGAGTGCGATCTTGGTGATCGTGGACAGATTTTCAAAGTATGCAACCTTCATACCGGTGTCGAAGTATTGCTCGACAGAAGAGACAGCGAGACTTTACTTCAAGTATGTAGTTAAGTATTGGGGAGTACCCCAAAATATAGTTAGTGATCGTGATGGAAGATTCACAGGGACCTTTTTGTCTGAGTTATTCAACCTTTTGGGGTCACAACTAAATATTTCCTCGAGCTACCATCCTCAGACAGACGGACAGACTGAAAGATTCAATGGGATGTTGGAAGAGTACTTGCGGCATTTCGTCAGTTCCAACCAAAAGAATTGGCCACAACTACTAGACATAGCTCAATTTTGTTTCAACTCTCAGAAGAGTTCTTCGTCAAACAAGAGTGCTTTTGATGTTGTTAACGGTTAGCAACTGCTGTTACCCCACACAGTGGATGAGTATCGAGGAAGAAATCCAAGAGCCTTTAATTTCACGAAAGACTAGAAGAAAACCACCAAGATTGCCTGAGTCCATCTGGAGAAGGCATCAAAGAGAATGAAGAAGTGGGCAAATCAGAAGAGACGACCGCTAGAATTCAAAGCAGGCGACTTAGTGATGATCAAGTTGAGGCCCGAACAACTGAGAATCTGAGGGAATAAGGACATCAGACTCATCCGCAAATACGAGGGTCCTATTCCAATCATCTCAAAAGTGGGCCTGACCTCCTACAAAGTGAGCTTACCAGAATGGATGAAGACACACCCGATCTTGCACGTCAGCAACCTCAAGCAGTATCACGAAGATCCAGAAGATCCAGCGCATAACCAGTCTACCAGAGAAGGAGTCAGCGTCAAGCCACGAAGCATTAGAAAACCTGAAGAAATCCTAGCAGAGAGGACCATGGTCGTGGAAAGAAAGAAGAAGAAAGATTTTCTGGTGAAGTGGAAAGGGCTCGGAGATGAAGAAATTTGCTGGGAAAGGGCAGAGGACTTGCACAAGCATACGCAGAAGATTGAAGATCAGCAAGGGGCAGGTTCATCGAGGACGCCGAAGATTTAAGTGGGGGAGAGTGTGATGTGCTGTGTCATGACACTCCTCCAGGGGGCCATTTTGTATATATGAGCATGCCTTGGTGCTTGATCATTAGTCAAGTCTTGCACCAAGTAACCTCATGGGTAGGGGATGGCACTATTGCAATTATGCATATGTCTCCCAAACAAAAATCATATATGTTTCTGGGAAGACTTCATTTCCTTAGAAAGCTCCTTAGGGGGGAGTGACCTGGTGACTTAAGGAAGCACCATGGCCACCAGCAGATAGGGGCTTAGGCTATGTACTCCCTTGCCCTATCAAGGCCTTATATGAATAAAACGATGCTTTGCCATGTCCCTTTGTGTATGATTTCTTTACGGTCTATGTGTTGCTTGTTTGTTACCTTCATTGGGCCATTGCGTGCCACTCGACTGTGTTGTATGCTCTGATTGTTGTGTGGGATGTTGTCTCTGGATAGTTTGCCTCGTGCTTGCTCCCGCTTCATAATTTCCCTTACTTTTGTGAGACTTGTAACGTGGCTAACCATTGAGTTTGCTTGCCGCAGGTGTGAATTCTAGGCTGACTTGCTAGCTAAGAGCGCTAACAAGTGCCGCACATTTCGTCAATTCGAGTACCAAAGTTGGCGGCCCGTGACATACGACGTCCATATGGCAGCACCGCGCGGGCCCGCAATAGGTTTTTTCACAAATTTTTATTTTTTTTACAATTGGACATTTGGTGCAGTTAAGTTTAAAATATTTATAATTGATTATTTTACTGTTTTAAATATTTTAGCCTTTTTAAATATTTTTAATCGGTTATTTGATAATCAAATTATTTTAAGATATATTTTATTTTATTTTTTTATAATTGAAATGTTAAGATGGGTTATCTAATTATTCAAGATATTTTTATTATTTAAAATATTTGAAATTGCTTATTTGATAATTCTTGATATTTTAAATATTTTAAATTTGGGTAAAAGATATTTTAAAATTTTAAAATTTGTTAAAATACTTTATCTTGTCATTCTTGACAACTTAACAACATAGTTTAAATTAATTATTTGAAAATGAATTTTGTTTGATAAATTCTATTTCAATTAATTTAACATTTTTGCAACTTGTTTAATTGATTATATTGAATTTTGTTTGATGAATTCTATCTTAATTAATTATTGTATTATGCAAAATAGTATATTTCCATAATTTAATAATACATGCTTATAGAGTAACATGTTAGACTCATCAATTATTAACATATCAAGCATCATTATTAATACATTTTTTGCATTTGGGCTTTAAAAAAAAGTATAATGATGACCCAATTTTTGTGTTTGAAAAATATGGAAAAACTCAAATAAAACTTTCATAAAATGTTAGGTTTTATTTAGGCCCAATTGAACATGTAAATTTTAAATCCCTCTCTTGTGAGTGGTTCCACTTGTGAAGGCCCTTTCACTTTGCATTACTAGAATGGGCTTAATAAATTGAATAACAATTAATAAAATGAATGTACAAATTCCTGTCTTTTTGGACTTTGTGTGGAAGTTAGTGAGCCTTAATAATGGGTCCAACATACTGAACCCAGCTCTCCTCCATGTAAACTCGAATTGTTAGGGCCCATTTACCTATGTTGGACTTAATTGTATTATGTTATTTTTTTTTAGTTCGACTTAAAAATTGATTAGAAACAAATTAAATATATTTTTTGGATTAATTTTCAATGTTAATTTTATAATTATTGGGAAAATGATAATCTATGATTTATTGATTATTTTAGTAGTTTGGCATCCCATAGTTGGTTTATTAATTATTTTCATAATTTAGTAAACATAAGTTAGTTTATTAATTATTTTAATAATTCGGCAAACCTAAGTTGATATTTTTTAAAAAGAATAAAATACTAGAATATTTAATAATGATTATTAAAAAAAATTGAATTTGATCTCCATCGTTCATTTAACAAGATTAGAGTTCAGTGGGGCCTCATGGCGCTTTGATTTCGTCTCCCTAGGGAAGGTGTTCACTGGACTTTTTAACATGGTTAAATTTGATAGGATGGATGATTATAGATGGACCTTCTATATACTTGTTGACGCAGTTTTTCGTCAACAGTAGATTATGAAATCAAACAAGAAAGATATTTTTCCTTATTTGTAAACCGTAATGAATTATGTGAAGAACTTTTCACACACACAATGTTGCGTGGTTTAGTGGTTAAAATCAACCTAGTCCATAAGACAATATTATTACTCTCTAACAATTTCTGCAGTGTTTCTGTATTACAAAAAGCAACCCTTTTTCTTGTCCATTATCCTTGATATTTATAGTGGAATTTCCTGGACAGGTTTGGGTAACTGTGTGCACAAATATGGTAAACAATCAATAAAGATAATTTCTATTTACATAGGGATACAATTTCATATGAAAATTACTCCCGTTATCTCGGGCAATAAATTTATAATACAACCTGGACATTATTGAGCATATAAGTGAGCTCCAAGTCTTTCGGGATCCTTCGCTGTGTGTCATGATCAGGTTTCCACGAGCTAAACATCTTCATCTAGCTGGTGATTTAAGAATGTACGAACTTAGATTCGGGTTAAGTTCGGGCTGTCCTAAAGGCGATCTAGAGATAACTGTCTGGAAGTAGATTATTGTCCTACAAGGCAATCTGGAGATTACTTGCATATCGCGCTGTCAAGTCCTAACTCGAGCTAATCATATCAGCAATAGCTAGATGTTTAACTCGCGGGATATTTCTACGTGTTTATCTACCAGTTGTACTCCTAGCTGAGTCATCAAATCCATGCCTATTTTGGGGTACAACATTTGCCCCCAAGCTCCTGCTCGTGCTTGACATCGTCATCTTATGACACACAGTAGGGGCTTTTAGGCTTCGATCATGTGAAATTGTGCATGCCCACAACTCGAGTGTTGAACACGTGGCGGTCAGTAATTGGCATATGCTCGGGTTCCGAGGATTGTGACAACTGTCCTGTCAACTTTTTGTCCCTGCACGAGTCATTCAATCTTGGCCTTTGTATCTCTAGCTGACCCGAACGGATGGCCTAGATTAATACCCAAAGCATAATTACCCCAACACCTTCGCATTCAAAAACATTCCTTTCAGAGACAAATCTTCCCTTTTTCTCTCATACTTCTTTCAAAAACATTCATCACCCTTCCGTTTTACAGGAGCTCTGAAGCTCCTGCCTGTGGAAGCATCAACATTCTCATCAAGTAAAGGTATACACTATATGTATTTCCTCATCTAGTCTGAATCTTTTACTCTTTATTTTCCAATGAGTTCCTTTTATTTCGAAAGATATATTTTTTTTTTACTTTCAGTACCATTTTGTGCTCTAGCCATGTTTGAGTTCAAAGAGGGGTCGATTTTAGGATAAAAGAAGGATTTTAGAATTGCTTAGAAATAAGGTGTTTGAAAACTAGGCAAATTTTATGGGTTTTGTAAAGAAAGCGTTGTTGATGAATCGATTAAGATTCTTGTTTGGTTATAGAAGTTAAAAGGTTTTTTTAGGTTTGGCTATGGGTAGCTTAAGGGTCATGATTCCTTAAGTGGTTTTGCATTAAACCGCTTTCAAAAGAAAAGTAGTGGGTCTGACACGTGAATCCTGAAGTATCATGGAATTTCCTGATTCTGTAGTGCGTGGCCTAGGACTGTGCGTGTAGACATGCGTTGGAGCTAGGACATAACTTAGCTCATGTAGATTTTGAATCACAAAAAATAAACCTCACTCAAACCCTTGGGTCACTGTACCATTATCGTTGTAGTTAGTTATTATCTTAGGTCGCTTTGTCGTCAGGCGAGCTAGATCATGGCCCCACCAAAGAAAAACATCGTGAGCTCCTCTACCCAAAACAAGAATAAGGGCAGGAAGATCGCATTCGAATCTCCTATTCGTCATTTTGACCCAGTGGTGGAAAGGGAGATTATTGTTTAACCTGATGTCGTTTTCGAGGCTGAGCACATCATGTAACGCCCTGGATAGCCAAGACCGTTACACTGTGTGTTTATAAAGTGCCAGACTTGCTAACCAAATCATTAAAGTAAAAATGTGTTACTGAAACATTAAAGGTACTAGGGTTAAAAGCGTTTTGGTCTCAAAAGTGCTGTTCTCATTACTAAACATTGTTAATGTACATGGGATCCCAAAATTGACAGTGTAAAAGCCATTTACAAAATTTACAAAGTTTAGATACATTGACTGGCCATACTAAGGCAAAATGAGCAATTAGGTAATCTCTGTCCTGACACACTCCTCGACCATGGTGATCGAACGGCTGGCTATGTACATTACACCTCGGAGCTCTCCACCTCAGGCCTGGTCCAGCTTGCCCTTGCCCTTACCTGCACCACGAAGCACCCGTGAGCCAAGGCCCAGCAAGAAAACACAGCAATAGCAGAGCATGAACAACTAGAAATCAAGGCAATTACTCATATAGCATCTCATAAATTCAAGTATATCATCATTCAAGTATACCACATGCTAAGCATCTCAACTCATAGTACACAATGCACAGATGATAACCAGGGCTAGCGCTCACAGGCTGCTCCCTCTGTTATCCTATTGTTTCTGGCTCCCAGTGGCCAATTCGCGCCCCGTGCGCTAAAATCATGAACGGTACTCTTAGACCGCTTAAACGTGTCCCTTGGCATAATACCAACGATGACACAATACAACTCTCGGGAGCACTTAGTCCCAATCACAACCATAATTCGGGTGCAGTTTTCTTACCTTTCAGTTCACTGGTTTTCGAGGCCACGTAGCCGCATGCACGGTCCTACTACCCCGAGCCTCTCCAAAGTCCTAATCACAACACAAATAATATTCTTTGTCATTAACCAATCCAAGACTACCTTCCCAGTACCTAACCCACACTCTCGGAACCCCCAAAACCTTAGAACAACACCCCGGAGACATCCCCCGAACCCCCGGGGCAAAGGCCTAAAATTGTCAAAAATCACACCCTGAAATTAGCCTTGTGCCGCGGCCCCCACCAGTCAGAGCCTCCAGGCCGCAGCACACAAAACCCGTGCCGCGGCACGCCTTCGCAGCCCAGAATTCTGGGTTTTTCCTTCGCGTTTTTCCCGAGCCTAACTCACTCCAACTCACCCCAACTTCATACCCAAGCCCCAAAACTCATTTGAAACCCCACATAGACCAACCAACAACTTATAAACACTAAAACCCAACTCAACTACACAATCACCCACAGAATTCATACCTAAATTCAAACTCTAACACCTAAGCTAAAACTTGAGTAAAGTACAAACCAGGCCCCTAAATCTTTAAACCATAACAGCTATGAAATTGCAAACACACTTAATACCCTTACCTCAAATAGAAATTCGACCTGAGCTTCCTCCAATCCAAGCTTGAGCTGAATTCCACCTTAACAAACCAACTGAATTCCATACAAGAAAAACCATAGCTATCTCTCAATTCTTTCAAAAACCAAATTCAGAACTTAACAAAACAGAAACCAATCCCTTACCTCAGTATAAACCTTGATATATGCTTGATTCCACACCCTTAAGCCCTTCTCTAGCCTCAAAGAACTCAGTTTAGTTCCTCTCCCACCTTGCCTCTTAGGTGCTTGATTCTCCCTTTCCTTCTTGACCTTTCTAACCTTTCAAGACTTAACTTCAGCTTTACTTAGCATAAATAAATCATACCTATCTTTTTTCCTCAGCCAAAGACTCTATATTACTGCCAAAAGACCTTTTTAACCTTCCTCAAATATCCTTTTCTAACTAAACCTCAAGGGTACACTTGTCTTTTCACCAGCTTTGCAAATCTACCACTTTCCCCTTAAAACTTGTTACTCTCTATAGTTACTAATAGTTACACAAGTTACCAAATTACCAGTTACCACTATCTAGCTTTCTAGGACCGTCTCGGCACGTGCATCACATTGGTATCACAGCACCCACGCGGTATAATACACACATCATAATTATCACATAATGTAATTCACATAGTCATATAACATGCCTAAATCATAATCATGCATCTTAATCATAAAAATCACACATAATTCCCATCATGCCCTCCCGGCATACTAATCAAGGCCCTTAAGCCTTATTAGTGAATTTGGGTCGTTACACATCGTGTGTCGAATAACGACTTAGTGGAAAGTGAACAAGATACTGATGAGCCATGGGATTGAGATGGGGATTGAGGGCCTTATTGCTTGACCTTCGTTTGAACGAGAGTAGAGCTGTACCCCACTTCAAGATGACTTCAGGGCTTCGAGTGATGTGTACCTGAAGGCATGTGCTTTCCTTCCCTTAGACCAGTACTTCGTAGATATCTTGAACTACGTCAAACTGGCTCCATTCCATCTCCCCCCAAACTCGTATCGACCTTTGGTTGGGTTAAAATGTTCATTCTTGACGCACGAGTGGGAGGTCCCCATTTTGGCTGATATTATGTACTTCTTCTACCTCAAGGGCAGTCCTGATCAGAAGGGGCGAGGTAGCAGCTTCTACTACCTCACTCACTTCCCCAACACGACCTCCGTTATTGACCTCCCCGGCCACCCAAATGACTATGAAGATCAGTTTTCCTGTCGATTGGGTTCGAGAATTGCCATCACCGATACTTCAACCATCCTCATAAGTCTCCTAAATTTCTAAACTCCATATGTTAAATCCCTTGTCATTTTTTTTATTGAGTTTAATCCTCCTAACTAAGTTCGTTCTTTGTGCAAATATATTCAAGAGCACAGGGCGATCTGAGACCCTTGGAGGTCAATACGAGATGTTGTCTCATCTTCCTTCAAAACAGAAGAAATTCCATCAAGAAGTGAATGATGTAACTATGGTACCCTGAAACCTGATACTCAAAGATCAGACTCTGGCGATCAGGACCCGAACTTCTCCCTCCTCAAAAAGTTTGGCCGCCATTGAAGACTCCAAGGAGGAAGAAGTGGCACCGCTTGTGCGTTAGAGAATAGTTCCCTGAGGATGGGCAGCATCCTGACCCAGAAAGAGCTGAGTCAGGGGCAGCAGCTAGAACTTCCGGCCAAGGTAACCTGTATAGAGAAGTAGAACAAGCTGCTGCCAGTTTTAGGCTAATTTGATTCAACCCCCATTAGTTCATGTGTCGACATCCAGTTGACCCGGACCTGAACACAACGCTCGTCCTATGTGTGGATCATCTGGTGGTACGCAATGACCATAGCCTCCCAAAATGTACAATTATGGTAGACAATACCCTCCACTTTAGGTCCACCATCTGTTAGGAATATGGTACGAATCGTAGGACATGGCCTTCGTTACGTCAGGGTGTATTCTCCATAAGGTTTTAGGCAATCTGTAGATGATTCCAGCTTGGAAGAAGAGCTTGAACCCCTGAGGACCCATGGTGTAATAATTCTAGATTCTCCCCCACCTTCGTTAGTCCAAGAGTTAGAGGTTTTACCCAGACTGGTTCATAACCCCGAGCTGTTCGTAGTAGATTCCTCCCCTAGCTCGGATGGTACAGTTCTTGTTCTATTATTTTCTCTGCATTATTTTGACTAACTATTCCTTGTATCTGAATCTTTTACTCGTTCCTTTTTAGGTGAAGAGATGGATTTTCCAGATGCCTCCGATTTAAAGGATGCCTTCAAGGCTGGTGGCGTCGGAGCAGGCCCGTAGTAAAAAGGCCTACATTGCCAGATAAACATGCCTCCAAGACTAGAACTTCAACCGAGTCTCCAGTCAAAGATAAAGGTACGAGCTCCACCCAAGAGCAGTAACAACAAACTCAACCCCCATCCACTGTAACAACAGCCACCATCCTTGAAGCTCCTCCTCCTCTCCCTCGACATGTACCTTTCTCGGTTCCTTAAGTGATTCAGGGCGAAGCTGTTGGTTTTTATTGATCAAATCAGAGATTATACGCAGCGGAACAACAATCAAATTGTTAGATTGATCCCATAAGATTTCTAGATCTACTTCTTCACATGCATATATATATATTGAATCAAGGACATGAACAGAAAAATTACCTCAGGTCCTTCCTTGCTGCTATCTTTTCGTATGGCTAAATCCTCGAGATCTCACACCAAGATCTTCCAAAATGTTCTCAGGCACACAAAGAACGAGTGTGGGCTCGCTATACAAATAATAGGCAATAACAATTTATCAGATGTTCTCAACACATGAGATCTGATAAAGTTTGGACCTAGGTTTTGTGAAGAACAATGACTTTAGTTTTTGTCACTGTTCTCTTTCTCTGAGAGAGATTCCTAGATATTTTTATATCCTTGAAAAGTTACGTTCTTTGAAAAACTGATATCCAATATTTAATAATATCCAATATATTAAAATATTTGTTATTTTAAACAAATTCAAAATAACTAATCAGTTATCAGATTTTTGTTTAAATAATAATATTTTAATCATATTAAAATATCTCATTATTTATTTAATATTTAAATAACTAAAATTGTGGAATCAAGAGACTGAGTAAACTCTCTTATGCGTATAGCACAGTGCCTGTGCATTGTGCCACACGTGTACCACATGCCTGTGATGGCATGTGATTTTTCCCAATTTTTATTATTATTTAAATACCAAAAATCCCAAAAATAAATTAATTCAAAATTAATTATATTTTTGTTAAATCAAATAATTAATTAATTCTTAATAAATTCATTACACATAATTAAACAATAATTATGTTTGATACATAGAAAAATATTTTACTTATCACATAAGTCCTTTTTGACCATTTTTTGTATTTGCCTTTGACAATGATTGTTTGAGCCATTTCGGGGACCATGGACCTATAACATTAAGCTCCAATAAATTGAAACTAAATAATTAAACTCTTTATTATAATAGTTAATTTATTAATTTTGATATTACTCCACTATAAATTCAGAATTGCACTCTTTATGTTATAGATATACTTTTACAAAAATCTTTTTCTTAAGTCGTCCATTGATATAACCATCTTACAATAGTTCAACCCTCTAATTAATTAGTTCATAAATTAGAATGGAAGAATTACCATTTAACCTTTCTAATTTACTTCTTATTCCTTAAGTACCATTAATTCACTAGTGAATAATTAATCTATAATCTAATTATAGATTTGAGCTCAAAATCATTCAGTTCCAGAATTAACCCTTAAAGGAACTAATATACGATCCATTAGGAAAGATTAGATTCCGTATTGTTGATACATGTTCTCAGCCATCCATGATATTAAATCTCCAAAACAAAAGTCATTAGCCTCATTCTTTGAAGAGACCTTAACGAATGAATCAAAAGATTTAATAAACATGAATAGGAGTTCATGAACACTCAGGATTTAGGTTGATCTATAAATGATCATCAGTTATGATATGAATTACAAGTCTTTATTATTAAATGTTTTTTGGATAAAGACTTTAATTCATATCGGTCCATGTCATATATAATCATATTATATAAAGCACATTTACCGAGATGTCTTTCCACATCAATAATCTGAATCTAGATTATTTGTATCATTATGATACTCAGTAAACCGTACTTACAACTCTAATTAAAGAATTCTATAACTTTAATTTGTTGTTGTTGACTATTTTTATTCATTCATGTGATCTTAATTCTCTCGTACTAATACAAGATCACATCCTCAATAATGAATATGGAATTTTTCTGTTATTTACAAAATTATTCAAACAATAATTTAACAATCTAAATATGACAATAATAATAAACCATTGTATTTATTTATTCACAGAAAAAATAAATGTCTTTACATGCTTTTAGGACACACTCCTAACAGAAGCTCCCTCCGCTCAGGTCCAATCTATATAGATCACGGTAAAGTCACTCGAGCTGGCAAGGATAGCCAAAGTGTTTCAAGGGACTGTATACGAGATGGCGAGCCATATGGTGGGCCATGCGTATAAAGCCAATGTCAAGGATTTGTGGGCCATGGAGGAGCATACTCTCGAAGATATTTTCGAGTCTGCCATGGGGATGAACCTCACTATGAGCCAAATTCATTCCTCCTATAGTACTTCCTTTTCTTTTTCCTCTATTTTTTTACTAACCTTGACCTGCATTTTCCCTTTGCAACCTGTCATGGCTCAACTCTGTGGTACTGCTCAAGTTCGAGCTAGGAGTGATGAGCTCCAAGCCATTATGATCGCCTCCCAAGAGGGTGATCGATCTGCCAAGGATGCCTTGGCTACTGAGCAGGAGAGCAAGCGGATTACTAAGGACCAGGTCATGGAAGTGAGTCAATGATTGGACCAGCTGCGGGATGAGAATGATTCCCTTAAACAGAAGTTTGAAGAGGTCTAGAACAAATCCAATGAGGAGGCCGAGAGGGTGAATTTGGAGATTGCAGAGTCGATGTATTCCCTGGAGGAGATGTTCTACCAGTGCTAGGCTTTCAACCTGGATGGGGATTTCACCTTCACGCGTCTAGGGTCTTGGGCGCCTTGTCTTGCCAAGTTCAATATTTGATTCTCACAAGAACCCTCTAAGATCGTCGAGGCATCCAGTGTTGCTGACGGGGGTGACAGGGAGGTTACATCCTCTAAGCAAGTTGACAGAGCTCAATGATGCATTTTCTTTATTTATTTTTTATATAACTAAGTCCTTAGGGGTTTAAACAATCGCCTTTAGGCTCAGATCGAAGTTTTTTCCTCCTCGAGATAACTATATACTTTTGAAACATGTTTGTTAATTTGTGATCCACTTTTGTTCCTCTTAATTTATTGATTTCTCGTGTTTGTGAATCTTGAATTCTTGTACACTTGAAATCTTAGGGGTTATCTTTAGATCGAGATAGGTTTTTTATGGCTAGACTAACGTATCTTAGTCGATATCTTGGTTGTATCCAAGATTTTGCCCTCTAAATTGCATTATACCTTTTAGGAATTAGGCCTTGGACTTAGTCGCATCTAGGAGTTTTAGTTTGCTTAATAGCATTGTACCTGTTAAGAATCAGGTCTAGGACCTAGTTATAGCCATGGTTTCCTAGTTGTCTTCTAGGTTTTGTTTTATCTTAGAAATTTCTCAACTTAGTTCGTATTTGAAAATATATAAAAATTCAACCTTTAAAAAGTCATTGAAGAATAAATTTTTCCAAATTCTAAGCCCCCCAAGCGACCAGAACTTATAAATGTTCTAGGTTGCTTTTACCAAATGAGCATGCAATAATAAGATGAAATATTGATTATGTAAAAATCCAATTGTTATTAAATTGAAGTGACTTTTATAGATAAGCCTTGCATGAACAATAATACCTGAAACATTAAAGAAAACTAAATCATTGACAGTACTTTTTATTATGTAGGGCATTCCAGGTCCGTGCAACTATTTCTCCATTTACCAGAGCTAGCTTAAAGGTTCCTTCACATAGGATCTCCATGATCTAGTATGTTCCTTCCAATTTTGACGCTAACACAAAATCCTTAGGGTCTTTACTTGCCAAAAACACCCTCCTGAGAACTAAATCACTGAGGCCGAGTCAGCGTCCTGTTACCCTCGAGCTGAAGTAATGAGTGATTTTCTGTTGATAATGGGTGAGCTGCAATTGTGACGCTTCTCATTTTTTCTCGATCAAATCAAGGTATGCACTGAGTAGCTCGTGGTTTTGATCTTGATCAAAGGTTTTCTATCTATGGGTCATCACCAGTGCCTTAATTGGGAGCATAGCCTCACTTCCAAAGGTTAAAGAAAAGAGGGTAAGTCCTGTGGAGGTGCGATGTGAGGTTCTATAGGCCCAGAATACTTGTGGGAGTTTCTTTGGCCATAATCCCTTTGCTTCATCTAACCGCTTCTTTACGCTTGACTTTAGGGTTTTGTTTACAGCCTCGACCTGCCAATTAGCCTGCAGGTATGCTACCTACGAAAAACTCTTGGTTATGCCGTATTTTTCACAAAAGTTTGTGAAGAGATCACTATCAAACTGAGTTCCGTTTTCGGACAGGATCTTCTTTACGAGCCCAAATCGACATATGATAGTTTTTACGACGAAATCAAGGACTCTCTTTGAGGTTACGGTTGCTAGAGGCTCGACCTCAACCCACTTCGTGAAGTAGTAGATGGCGACAATAGCATAACGAACTCCTCCTTTTCCTACAGGCAAAGAACCAATCAAGTCAATCCCCCATACTGCAAACAGCCAAGGGGATTAGATCATGGTTAACTCAATGGCCGCTCCTACTGGGAAAACTTATACAAGATCTTATTAATTTTCATGTAAATCATATGTTAAATAAATTAATATAAGAAAACCTAGAACATGTTTCTACAATTGAATTTAAACAGAGATAATGATAAGAACACTTACATTATGTGCAGTGGAATGAATAAGTCCTTCATTCAGTTTCTCTAACTCATGTATTCTTTCTGTTGCAGGGTATCACCAAGAAACTGAATCGATCTTCTAATTTCTTCACAGTCTTCCAAATATCCTTGGAATCAACACATGAGATCTATACAGAGAGAAGAAGAGAATATAGAGACTTAGAAAAGGACTTTTGTTGTAGAGAGATCTTTTGATTGTTTTTTTCAACTCCCACTTAGCATTCCTTTTATAGGCTCAATTAGGTCACTTATCTAATTAAAAATTCAATAAAATAATAGGTAATATCAACCATTAGGTCGAAATTATCATGGGCTTTAGGCCCGTGAAATTTCCCATTTAATTATAAGCCTGTTGGACTTAAAACCAAGGCCTGTATTATTTTTTATTGAGTAATTAATTAAATAATTATTTAAATCCTTTATAAAATTAATTATTTATAATTTGAACCTCAATTTAATCATATTTATTAATTTAGGCACCAATTCGGCTTAATTATTAAATCTGCCATAAAATCTATTTTCTGTCTAAATTGCATAACTCTTTGAAACTATCCAAAATTGATTGGTCAACTTTGATAATTCTAATTGATAATTAAATCAATGAACCGAGACTATCTAGGTGATTTTATCCAAGGTACAGTGGGGACCATGGGCCTATGAAATCAATCTCTAATAAGTTATCACAAATTTAACAAATAAATTTACTAACTCATTAATTCTTTGTTACTCCACTAAAGACTCGAAATTGCACTCTTGAACTCATAGAACGCTCTATAAGAAATATAGATACATTATTAATTATCCATTGATACAACCATAATTATCACTAAATGCTCTATAAATGGCTACAATGATATGGGACTAAAATACCGTTTTACCTCTCATTATATTTTATCCTTAAAACACTTAGTTCCATATAAATGATACTTCTGTAAACTAATATTAAATGAGATCTCTATCATTTGGCACCTTGAACCAAACTAAAAGGAAACCATTGTTTTAATTCTTCATCAACAACTATAGATGTTCATATCTATGATTAACACTCCCACTCAATTATACTATCAAGTTCCCAAGATGTAAGTATGGACTAGTCGATAGGGTAAGATGGTAACGAACAAGTCAAAGAACTCAAATAATACAATCAGTTAGAATACTAACCACTCATAATTGAGATTGAATTGACCTATGGTGAACGATATCATATGACTAGAATAGATAATAACAGTATGTTTACTTATTCTATCTATTGTCAATATCGATCTAGTCCAATGTAACAGATACATCCGATCTTATCTACTTTGCTAATGTTCTAGAAAGAACATAACACTACGATGTGTAAGTAGATTATATTGTAGATTGGCAAGTCAGTGTCAATCCTATGCACTGACTAATCTTAGGACTAACTTATTTTGAACATATAATCATATTTATATTCCATTGTGATTATGTCACTATGAATATGATTAGCTATATGCTCTGGAATTAATAGAAGTTTATATTAAACATGTAATCATGAAAATAAAACATGTGAGCAAAGTGATTGACCAAGTCAACAATGATTTCTATTCTTTTATTGATAATAAAATGAGATTTCAATGAAATTGGGTTTTAATTAGAGCATAAATCCCCAAAAGCTACTCTGGAAGTTACGGCGAAGCGTTGGCTTTTGTCACATTTTTGCACATACGATATCGAGTCCTTCGTCAGTATAGGCCAAAAATAACCTTGTCTCAGTACCTTCAGAGCAAGGTTTTTTCCCCCCAGCATGATCTCCACAGAAGCCTTCGTGCATTTCTTACAAGATAGTATGTGCTTCCTCAGGCAGAGCACACTGCAGGGGAGATAATCTGTGCTGCCTCATTGATATATAACAACTTTCTTGCACCCTTTCGATCATTAGGTCACTTACCTATTCTGAAGTACTCCACTATGGAGGTCATCCAGGTTGGTTTTATGTCAATGACTTCGACCTCAACCGATTCTGATACTATGCTAAGTTTTTCAAAGAACTCCACCGAAACTACGTTAAGTGTGTCCACCTCTTTGTTTGTAGCAAGTCGATCCAAAGCATCACCATTGGAATTCTATTCGCGGGGTACTTTTTCAACAGAGTTGAACTCGAATACAGACAACTCACTCATAACCTTAGTTAAGTAAGCCTCCATCTTGATACCACGAGCCAATATTTAATTAACCACGAGGTGGGAATCACAATAACATTGGATCGCCTTTGATTTTAGCACTTTCGCCACCCTTATTCATGCCAATAGGGCTTAGTACTCGACTTCATTGTTGGAGGTTGTGAATCGAAACCTGAGAGCTGTATGGAATCGATGCCCTTCAAGTGAGATTAAAATTATCCCATATCCTATCCGTTTTCGTTAGAGGATCCATCAATGAAGATTTTCCACAACCCCTGAACTAGTTCTCTCGTCGGTTTGTCCTGAAAACCTGAGCACTCAGCCAAGAAGTCACTGAGGGCTTGACTCTTGATTGCTGTGTGTGGCACATACAATATCTCGAACTGGTTGAGTTCGATGGCCCACTTTAGTAGACGTCCCAATGTTTCACACTTTTGTAAGACCTTCCTTAAAGGTTGGTCGATTAAGATGTGGATGGTGTGAGACTGAAAGTACGGTCTGAGCTTTCTTACAGCCAAAATAAGACAGAACACAAGCTTTTCTATTAATGGATATCAGGACTCAGCTTCGAGAAGTCTTTTACTTACGTAGCACACTGGTTTCTGTGCCCGATTCTTCTCTCGAACTAACAAAGCGCTGACCACATTTTCCATTAGAGCTAGATACAGGAGCAAACATTCTCCAAATGTTGGTTGTGATAGTACGGGGGTTTCAACCAGGTGAGCTTTCAGGTCGTGAAACGAAGCATTTTATGGATGCCACTTTTCTAGTTAAACTATGCACCTCCTTACGCGACCTAGGTGAAGGAATTTCTAAAAGTGATCTAGTTTTCTCTAGATTTGCCTCTATCCCCCTTGTGTTGACTATACACCCTAGAAACTTTCCCAATAATACTCCGAAAGTGCACTTCTTAGGATTTAATTTCATGTCATACCTCCTAAGTACGCCGAAACACTCTTCCAGGTCAGACACATGGTTACTGGCAGTCTTTGATTTAACGAGCATATCATCGACATACATCACCAAGTTTTTCTCGGTCTAGTTAACGAACATTTTGTTGACTAATCGTTGGTATGTTGCACCAGCATTCTTCAGCAAAAATGGCAGAACTTTGTAACAATATACGTTATGCCCAGTCATGAAGTTGGTATGCTCTTGGTCAGTAGGGTTCATCGCGATCTAGTTATATCCAGAATATGTGTCCATGAAAGACATGAGCTCATGACTAGTTGTGGTGTCTACCAACTGATCAATTCTAGGTAATGAGAAACAATGCTTAGGACAGGCTTTGTTGAGATCAGAGAAGTCAATGCAAGTTCTCAACTTATCGTTTGGCTTCAGGACCAGAACAGGGTTAATAACTTAGATCAAATATTTTGATTCCCTGTAAATCTGCATTTAACTAGGCAATCTACTTCTTCTTCTAAAGCTTATGATCGTACTCTCCCAAAAATCCTTCATTTTTGGGACTTTGCAAGAACATTCTTGTCTAAGTTCAAAGTATGCATTATTACATTCGGACTGATTCCCACCATATCTTCGTCTAACCAGGCAAATATGTCCAGGTTCTTTCTTATGAATTCAACCAGGTCCTTCCTTTCAGCTCCTAGATTTTTTCCAACTTTTACAGCACTTGAAGGTGTTTCTGGGTTGATACTGATTTCCTCGAGCTCCTCCACAGCTTGGAGCTCAGATCTATCCTGGCCTAATCACAGATCAATGTCACCCTGTTGGGCGACCTCATTATCTCCTTCTTGAGGTTCTTTTGTCCTATGGATAACTTCCATTACTCGGAACTCCACTCCTTCTTCGACCATGACCATTACCTATTGCCCGGGTTGTGATTTTCCCTTCATGGCATGCTAAAGCAGAGAGCTGGTCTCTTCTTATGGTGTATTACTCATGCCCGTCGAATGGGGTCCTCCCACGGTAGTAGTTATATCTCCTCGTACTATTGTAGGAGGATTAATTAGGTTCTCCTAATCCATCTGAGTACTAGACAGACCTATCGGAGTTTCCAGAGTAGGATGAGAATTCAGCCCGATTGATTGATTTGGAGTGACTCGATTTAAGGCATACTAGGCTAACGCTCCAGCCCAAATGAGAGCAGCAATCATCAGTGTTATGGCTGATGTCATTGTGATATCATCAAAACTTAGAGGGATCTATCTTCATCCTCTAATGCCTTAATGGCTCTGGTTTCTTCCACGAAAGGTGATTAGAGTTCGCCATGAAAATATGTTCCTGTGTATCTATTAGGTCAGTGTAGGTGGCATAAATGGGCTTGAATTTTTCCCCGGGCTTGTTCTTATTTGTGCCAGTCTGGTCACCCTCACCATTCCCTTTCCTCTTATTTTTTCCTGCTTGGTTATTTTGGGTAACTGGTTGAGCCATAGTTGTAACATCTGTCACCGCTCCAAGGAGCTGAATAGGGACCTGGCTAGTTACTGTGACAACATATCATGCCTCATCAAAGTTTATCCATTCTTGAGCCCAGGCCAAGAACTCATCTACACTTATAACTCCTTTTCGTTTGAGCTCCTGCCATAAATTGCCTCCTCCCAGGATTCCTATTCTCATTGCCATGAGCTTGGAGCTATCATCCATGTCTCTAGCTCGTTCTGCAACATTGGTGAACCTACTTAAATATGCTTTCAAGGACTCACCAGGTTGTTGTTTTATGTTGGCCAATGAGGCGGCTTGTATGCGAGTTTCCTTTGAAGCTCGGAATGCTCTCTTGAACTTGGAAGACAACTTCTTCCACAAGCTGATCAAATTTTTTTTGTACTTTTTGAAACACTGTCTAGCAGGTCCGGTCAGAGTTGTGGGGAATAAAATACATCTTATGTCAAACCCAACATTGTGGGCCATCATGAGCATATTGAACATCCCGAGGTGGTTGGATGGATCTGTGTTTCCATAAAATGCAAGCATGGTAGGCATCTTGAAGCCAATAGGATACAGAGTTGCTGTAATGTTTGGGGTGGAAGGTTCAAGCTCCTCATCAAAATCACAATCATCAATTCCTTTTCTAGATAAGAGCTTCTTCATTTGTTCCTCCATCAAGGCTAGTCGCTCGAGGGTTGGATCTTTTGTCTCTAGTTTGGCTGGGAGCTATTCACCAGCCCCATCCTATTGTACGCATTTGATGGATTTTTTTCCCTCCATGTTTAAGATTGGTTAGGTAGGACATTCCCATTGTTGTGTATGATAGACAGACCTCCTCCATGATGAGTATAACTCATATCATCCTTGCGAGTTGGATACCCACATCACTTTGTTGGGTTGTTGTGAACATTCCTTGAAAACTGTGCAGAAGGCACGGAGTTGGGAGTCGCAGTTCTAACAAATCGACTAACATGGGGATGATGGTTCCTGTGATGATTAGTAGGCTAAGCATTCTGCTGATTTCACTTTAAAGGTACATAGCTCGAAGTTGCGGTTCTAACAGAACGACAAAGATTGGGTCGGTTATTCCTATGGAACCTATGAGACCCACTTTGCCTCTTTCCAACATTAGCATTAGTCGCAAGAGGAGGTAACCAAGCCAGAAGCTCCTCCCTCTATCTGTTAGCCCGAGCGAGATGGAACCTTAGTTGGGCATTCTCAATCTCGATGGATGTTATATGTCATGGATTAGGATTTGGTGGGAGTGACGGTGAACTCCCAACATCGTCTTTGCCCACCTGTTGTATTCCAAGACGTTGCTGAATGTCTGGGCCCTTTTCAGTGGGAACGACTCTATGATACACCTCTTTCCCACCAGGCTGCTCCATTTAGTAGTCGTGAATCGATCGAGTAACCAACATGATGAACGTTGAATGAAACTTGTAAAGGATTAAGCACTAATGACCTCTCAACGAAAGCACCAAATCGTTGACGCGGTTTTTCGCCAACAGTAGATTAAGAAATCCAACAAGAAAGATATTAGTGCTTATTTAGAAACTGTAATGAACTATGAGAATAACTTCTCACACACACAATTCTACGTGGTTCAATGGTTAAAATCCATCTAGTCCATGAGACAATAATATTACTCTCTCACAATTTTTGCTGAGTTTCTATTTTACAAAAAGTAGTCCTTTTTCCTGTCCATTATCCCTGATATTTATAGTAGAATTACCTAGACAGGTTTGGGTAATCATGTGCACAAATATGGTAACAAATCAATCAAGATAATTCCCATTTACATAGTGATACGATTTCCTATGAAAATTACTCTTGTTATCTCGGGCAATAAATGTATAATATAGCCTGGACATTAATGAGCATATAAAAGACCTCCAAGTCTTTCGGGATGCTTCATTGTGCGTCATGATCAGGTTTCAACGAGCTCAACATCTTCATCGAGCTGGTGATTTAAGAATGTACGAACTCATATTTAAGTTAAGTTCGAACCCTCCTAAAGGCGATCTGGAGATTAACTGTCTCGAACTAGATTATTGTCCTAAAAGGCGATCTGGAGATTACTTGCATGTCACGTTGTCAAGTCCTAACTCAAGCTGATCATATCAGCACTAGCTAGATGTTATACTCGCTTGATATTTCCACGTGTTTATCTACCAGCTATATCCCTAGCTGAGTGATTGAGTCCATGCCTATTTTGGGGTACAACAAGACTCATCCCTACGGTGACTATAGGAATTAAATTTGTAATAATCAAAATTGTGGGTCAAACTCATAAAGTAAGAAATATTTGTGACTCTTGCCTATCGGGACACATGGGTTTTCGTTAATTTGATCGGATGGATAGGTAGTTAATAAAAGTCTTGGACATTTTATTAATTTAGATGTTTCTCTATTTGACTAAGTGAATATTTGTGACACTCGCCTACTGGGACACATAGGTTCATGACTAAGTGGATGTATGGAAAACATGCTATCCCTTTTTCAACCAAATGAACCCTATGTTCTAAAAAATGAGTTGTATAAGATAGATAAATCTAGGACCGTTAAACGACAAAATGTTAATAACGTTAGAAATGGTATATCTTTGGAATCTTCGCTTTGGTAATATTTGATATGATAGGATTCCATGACTAACAAAGGATGGGCCTTTGATAGAACTCACCTAGGGTGGCCTACATGTTTGTGAATCTATTCTAAAGGGAAAAATGGTGAAGCATCCATTCTCTATGAAAAGAGAAAGAGCCAAAGAACAACTAGGGATAGTAGATTCAAAGTTCAAGGGACAAATGATAGTATATTCAAAAATCTTAGACATACTAGAGATTACATGCTTGTGTATTCAGTTGGCAACTTGAACCCCACTGGATATACAGATTTTAATTTTCAATCAAACAAAGATAGTCGAAAGTCGACATCTGGATCAGTTTTCACACTTGGAGGAATTGTTGTAGTTTGGATAAGTATTAAACAATCTAGTATTGTAGACTCCACCATGGATGCCACATACATAGTAGCTTGCACTATAAGAAAAAATGCTTTTAATAACACTGAAAATGTGTTATCAAAACATACGATAACACTTTCTGATGTGTTAAGACCGACTATGTTATCGTAGGTCAGGGTACTTTACATAACACTTTATCAGTGTTATACAGATGTGTTATTGTACTGCCAACGATAACACAATTTCTGTGTTATTTTAATATATAGATAAGTGTTGAATTATGTTATTTATGGTAGATTAGATAACACTTTTTTTGTGTTATACTACAATTTAGTATAACACTTTTTTTGTGTTATACTACACTTTAGTATAACACTTTTTTTGTGTTATACTACACATTAGTATAACACATTATTTGTGTTATACTACACTTTAGTATAACACATGTGTTATATTAGCTTAGAGAAACATAATCTTTTTTTACTTACACAAAACTAGGAAAACAAATATGAAAGTTGAAGCCAAATAAGGTAACATAAATAGATTTTTATTAATTACTCAAATGTAATTACAATATTTAGTCTACTAGTTTAGGCTTAAAAAATCATATTACAACATAATTTATGCCCAATTCAGATTCCTTTATCACTAAATACAAAACAAGAAATGTATACAAAAATTAGTGAAATACATTCTTCCATTCTAAAGGCCTCAACTACAAATGTTGTCAAGAATTTCTCCAAAGAAATGATCTCAATAAACCTGCACATTGTAAAAATAAAGTCATTTTATTATTAAGAACACAAGACTTAAGCTAGTTTCCACCTGTAAGCATATAAAGTTTAAATTAAATTTGTAATAACTCCAAAACTTGACAAAACATCAAGGTATAGCAAGATGTACTACCATACAAAACAATGACTGAAGCAACAAAACATGCAACTTAAAACAAGGCTTGTGAAATGTATCAAGATAACAAATATATCTATAAGAGCAACACAGGCAAACATCAACATTTAGAAATGGTCAGAGAGAGAGAGAGAAAGAAAGAAAGGACTTATAACAACTGTTATGCTTGCAGTGATCACTACTGAGATACCAAAATGAATTAAAAAAAAATCTGAAGCTTGAGAAGATGAGATTTTCAGATAACCAATACTAGACTAGTTAGAATCTCACATCCATTACTGGAGGAAGAAACCTAAATAATTAAATAATTAACAAGAAACTAAGATATACCATAAACAACATGACACATGCATTATTTGAAGAAAAAATTGCTCATGAAACATTACCCATGGCTGGCTATAACAACAGGCATATTCATATAACAACAGAAGAAAAAGAAATCCCAGACTAGATGCAATATTCATATATTTCATAAACTTATGCATAAAACAATATGAATCTACTTACTCTGAGTTATTACTTACTAGACTTTCTTTATCAATAACTCAAGGATTCCACTAGAGTTTATTATAATTTCCTCTTGCTTACTCATTTATTGATTTATTTTAAGGGTTCCTTAGGAAGCTGTTGCCTATTATGATAAATATTAAAAGCCAGTAGCATGAAGAAGAGAATGGAGCAAAGCTGAAATGCATTGTGGACAGATGAATGACTATACAAATTGCAGAAAATGGAAGAGTGATCACATTTAAAATAGCATACATTTCAGACTTAAGAGTAAATCAACTTGAAAGAAATTATCTAGTTTTCTCCAAACTCACAGTATAGGGATTACAAGTACTAAAATCTTACAGAAAACGCTTCATTTATTTCATAGTAATCAATCTGAGAAGCATCTAAACCAGCATTTGAAATAGCTTTTGGTATCACAAGGGCTGGAACAGTTGTAAAGAATTCAGGTGCCTGCGAAGATAATCTTCTTTGAGCTATGTTTCAGCAACAGTAAAATAGAACTAGGAAGCCAATTCATTGGAGTACCTGAGCTGCATCAGCATAGCCCTTAATCTTTGCAATTACTTGCAATCCAAGTTGAACTGCCTTCTCTCCACTCACTAGGACTAATGCAGCTGCACCATCACTATTCATGATAAAAACCAAACCATATTAAGGCAGACAATAATATCTTAACACATTAAATGAAACTAGCTAGGAAAAGAAGAACCAAAGTCCAACAAAGCAATGTAGAGTCACAAGAACCCAACTAAGAACAGAGTCTCATACTAGTGGCAAACTAAGAATAAGCACAAGGGAACATAATCATAACATAAGTCTTACTCTAAACGAAACTATATCAATACTTTTAAAAAAAAAAAGCTATATCACTCATAAGCATGGGAAGCACTTGCAAGGTCACTTTACAAAATAAATGCTAAATGATAATTTCTTTAATGTGTTAAGATTTAAACTACAAGTATAGAATAAGTAATGGAGAAAAAAAATCTTAATATGTTAAATTAATAATAAGCCCACATGAATATGATGATGGTAAAACAAGATATAAGATAACAGTAGTACAAATGCAAATATGTCTTGACAAAAAATGATTTGGTGATCTATTTGCCTATATATAACATATACTTATATAACTCTATAGTTCAACTTTGAAGATGGATTGAGCTTGAAAATTACATAATAAAAAAAAAAACACTTAATATGAATAAAGGGTGTTGAGTATTTTTTTTTTTTTTTTGGCTTTAATGATACTTTAGTGTTAGCTTAATTTTATTCATAAGCTTTATTCAAAAACACTAATGCAAAAAATTATCAATAAACAGAACACATCTATCTGTTTATGAAAACAAGCATCGCAATAAATATGATCAAGTTAAGATCAACAGTTAATAGTGTTGAACATACCATCACAAGAATTGCAGCCCCCTCCTATTCTAAATTCCACAAGCTTCTCATTTGGTTCTGGTATGCAGTCAGGAAGATTTCCAAAACATTGAGTTGTTTATAATATCTTCAAATGATTATAAATAAGGTAAAAGTTCAGAGACAAAAGAAAATTGAATTTACCTAGCTAAACTAACATATACCTAGAGAGAATTCACAAGAATCGTGTAAGTCTTCAAGTCTGGAACAGAGCGTTATATAGCATGAGCATTGAATTTCAAACCCAAAAGAATATTGTAACACCCTGGATAGCCAAGACCGTTACACTGTGTACTTATAAAGGTGCAGGACTTGCTAATCAAGTCATTAATTTGAAAACGTGTCACTAAACATGTAAAAGCTAAGGTTAAAAAGGTTTTGGTCTCAAAAGACTCATTTCATATATTTAAACTGTAGTAAACATGGGATCCCATATGAAAACAAAATTAGAGTAAGTTTACAGACTCCCAAAAGTACAAGTGTATCCACTAGCCATACTAAGGCAAAACAAACAATCTTCAGGTTCCAAGTCCTTGCCTAGATCTCAACCGTGGCGGCCGAGCACCTGGCTATGTACATTCTGCTCACTGAGCTGTCCAATAAGAGCTGATCTAATTTTCCCTTGCCTTTACCTACACCACGTAGCACCCGTGAGCCAAGGCCCAGCAAGAAAACATCATAAATAACCCAAGCAATGATAACAGAAAAATGACTCATTAAGCATGTATTCCCATCAGTTAGTCCTCAACAGATATTCAGCATATACAATCCAATTCAAGATACATTCTATCACATATAATACTCATATCACATAGTGTTCAGGGCCGACGACTTAGGCCGCACCCTCTGTTTAACCCACTGACTCCGGCCCGCTTAAACCGAGCTCAGTGCATAATAAGCTGTCCTCGGCTACCAGTGGCCGAGCCGTGCCTTGTGCGCTAGTGAAACCCTTGGCACCCTTAGGCCGTTGGTTCACTAAATGGCTTGCATGGCATAATACCATCTTTTCAAGCATTTACATTAGGGAGCCCTTAGTCCCATCACATATACTCAACCAGGTGCAGTTTTCTTACCTTTAGTCTGTGCGATTATTGAATTACGAGCAACGCCCCTCAAGCACGATCCGCTCCCGAGCCTAAGCCCTTATCACCTAGCCACAACCAAAGTATAGGGTTCCATTAATACTCCAATATAGGTTTTCAGTTACAAAACTAACTCCCGAGATTCCAAATTCCACCAAGCACGGTGGTGAAACCAAACCCGAGCACACTAGAAAATTTTCCCGTGCTTAAAACCCACAAAAACTCATGTGTGCAACCAAGGGCTGCGGCCCCCAAAGCCTAGCCGCGGCCCTTCCCCAAAACAAAACCTACTCCCACACTGAACCACACACACGCCGTGGCCCTTGCCTTGGGCACCGGGATGCCCTCCCTCTGCCGAGCCTTCTTGGCTCTCTTGCATGCTAGGGCCGTAGCGCTCTAGAACAGAGCCGCGACCCTCCCCTTCGAACCCAGATTTTACACCATTTCTAAGTCTGAAACCTCACCTTAAACCATCCCAAAACTTCCCAACTCCTAACCAATTAATTCCCAACTTCTTTAGCAAGATCTTAGCAACATAATTCCCAAGAAAACACAGCCTAGCACACCCTAATCTCCTCCTTTCAATTTCTAAAATCCAAGTGCCATAAACACTAAAACCAGCCACTCAAACCCAATTTAAAACCTCTAAACCTGAAGTTAAGACTTACCTTTGCTGTTGAATCACTTCACCAAGCCATAGCCAAGCTAAGTACCCAAGTGTCCTCCTTAATTCTGCCTTAAAACACCAAAACTATACTTATTTCAGCACTTAACCAAAACCCAGCTAGAACTCAGAATTCAACCACAGAAAATAGAGTTAGATGCTTACCTTAATCCCTGTTTCAGTTCCTTGATTTTCCCTAAGCTAAACCTCCAAATTCTCACCACCAAACTCAGAAATCCCAACTTGTTTCCCCTGTTTTCTGTGTCCTTTTTGTTTCCCTTTGTTTTCCTTAAGCGTGAGAGAGAGCTGAGGCTAAGTTTAAGTCGGTTTGTGTTTTTCTAAAGACTTCCTAAGGTCTATCTCACATATTAAGTTAATCCCGAGGCTCGGGGTGCCAGAACCGTCCCCGAGGCCAAAATGGTAAAATCCCCCAATATTCCCGCCTAGACATCCTAACCTCAAATATATCTCCATATATTTATTTTCATGACCCGATAGTCCAAATCGCTACCCGCTATCTAAAAGTATCCTCGACTTCTCCAAAGTCATATCTTAAACCCCGTTGTGACTTTTCCCACTATCTGACCCTAGAATCGTCTTGAGTCGTGCTCAGCGAACCTGTCCACATAATAACGTGGTTCTCACATATATCACATATTTATTTCATATCATATTACCACATAATATAATCAATTATCATATAAACATTATTAAACATATAATTACTCATTAAATCACAATTATTCCATTAATGCCCTCCTGGCACCCTAATCAAGGCCCTTAAGCCTTATTAGTGAATTTGGGTCGTTACAAATATTTCAAACAATTAGCCTGAAATTTTGCAAACAATAGATATATGAGATGATGGCCAAATATTGCTGCTAGGGACCAACGAGTCACAATCAAATGCCTTTTTTCTCCTTTCTCCATTTCTATTGGCCAGTTATGAAACTTTAAGTAATTTCTCCCTAGGCATAAAGCCTTGGTGAAGATTTTATGCCAAGACCAAAGATCTTATAAACTCAAAAAGTTGACTAAACAACAACCAAAGACTTCTTATTCTTCACAAATCAATCACCATCCAAAAGAAAATAGAACTTATGATTAAAAAGGTCTTGTCATTCAGTATTCTGATAAAGCAAAGCAACTTCGACACTAACAAATAGTTTAAAAAGATAATGACATAATTTTCTCAGGTAGAATGACAAATGATAAAAAAAACAACTAGAACACTACAAATTTGAATCAGCAAACAAAGCATAGAAGTGACAAAAATCAAAGCAGGCAAGCACCTTCGCCTTCAAGTTGTCTAAGAGTGTCATAAGGATTCAATAAATAAAAGACTAACACTGTTGTATCAAGTCAAATTCAATGAAGTAATCACAATTACAAACAGGTAAATCTAAAAAAAAAAGCTGTCAAAATATATAAAACCAAAAAGAAAAACACAATTAAGCTTGATAAAGTACTATAGTGAAGAAACTCTCAATGAGATAAACTTGAATAGGAATTTTGCAGACACAGCATTCCATTTCATCAAATCAAAGTCAATATATAACGTTAAACATTGCAAAGCCAACAACAAAGTACACCATTGATGTTTGAGACCATCATATATGTCTGCAATTATATAGTATACTATTATACCCACTCTCTTCATAATAAGTATCAATCAAGTTTAGGCACATACATCAAATCCCATATCTAAGACCATCACATATGTCTCAAGTGACCTATTGTCTACAAAATATGCACATAAAATGTGAAAGGAAAAGAAAGATAATGATATTCTAATCACAAATTAACCTCAATTTTTATTTTTGATCTCAATAGTAGCAAGTTAATATTCATGACCTTAAAGCAGCATACAAATCATGGTGTTGCAAGCTTGAGTGTAAAACTTACAGTATGAACAAATCAAAAAAATTCTAAAAACCAAATCCCCAACAAACTACTATGTAGGAAAAAAAACCCTACTACTAGATGATAATCCATCACAACATATAAAATCAATACAATCAATTTATGAAGAGATTAAAATAGTTGATAAGTGTCCTGCTAAAAAGAAATGCAATGAGTTAGAACAAGCTAATCTGCAGTACGAGTCTACCTTGATCATTAGTATTGCATCATCTGTGCCTGCTAGCAACAAGTCCAACTTCGAACTCCAACAATAGTCTTTGCATTTGGCACTTCCGATAAAGCACTGTGGAATTTATATAATCAGGCTAAAAAAATATGCTAGTCTATCAAATTCTAAATGTGATATCGAAGTGGCAGTACATGATAATTAAAAAATAAAAAATAAAAAAAAAGATGAAAAAAAAATTACACTGCTATTCCTGCAGCTGTGATTGCCAAAGCATCTTGAGAGTGCAAACCATCATAACTCAGAACCTGCATGCATAGGAAGATCATGAAATTTCTAGGAAGTATGAAGCATAAATGTAGAAAGACAGCTCTAACGTACTGACCTATTCAGAAAATAAAAGTGTTACTCAATTATCAACACATAAAAAGCATAGAACAACAGGATGTAGCCAGCCATGAGGCTTTTCTTAAAGATTTAATACCTAGTTTGTTTGTGTAATCTTTTCCCTTTTTTCTTTCTTTGTATTAAACTAAGTACTCGTAATAATACATGTTGTGTGCCTATATTTGTTGCAATTACTAAAAGTAAATGCTAACGCACCCAAGAAAGTATCTGAGTTTCATGGTAGAAGCCTTTCAGCATTGTTGGACGCAAAGGCCTATCAATCAATCTACATATCAGAACCTGCTTGCAACAGCAAAAAAGAAAATAAAAATTGTTGTACAAATAATCATAGGACAAGTGAGTAAAGTAAAGGACAAAATTCCTTGAAAAAAAAAACAACAAACCAAACTACAAAACCCCATAGTTTATGTTACACTATTTCCTCGTAACAAATATTAGAAAAGGGAGATGGGAGCAAAGAGTAAGGCTTCCTTCCTATTATAGACTGGACCATCACAAAAACTTTAAGCAACATGAAGGTAAATGCCCATAGTAACAACATAAATCAAGAAAGTTTAAATATGTTCCTTTGCAATTGAATATTTTTTAAGATTTTAAACACTTGTATAAAAGATAGAAAGATACAAAATGTCTAAAAATATACATCACACTAAAGAAAATTACATCAGAAAACTCCAATCCCTGACTAGATCAACAAACAAAATATCTTTAAACTCTTTAGAATCAAATAACCAAATACCTACCTAATTGAACTAGCAAATCAAGAACTTAGATAAAAAAATGATTTTCAAATGTAATAAGTAATCAATGTGTGCTCTTTACAATATATATATACACATATGTGCCTAAATGTATATATATATATATGTGTGTGTGTGTGTGTGAATATGATGAACTTTTAGGTTCACAAAAACCAAGACCCAATTAAAAAATGAAACAAGAAGGTTTTGAAACTCAAAAAAGAAACAGGAAACTATTACCTCATGACCTTTTGTCCTTCCTTCTCTTTTGAAAAACCCTCTGCTGTAACAGTAATACCATGAGCATGAAAGTCTCACTCAACTCAAGAAACAAGTGGAAAAATAAAAAGATTCGAGTAGAAGAAAAGCATAACAGATACCTTGTAGCTAGTCCTCTACAAAATTGTTGCAACAAAGGAAATTCATCTCTGCTATCAAAATTTATTAAAGAACAACAAAAATAATCACAAGTTGCCTAAAATATCTTATACACAGTGACGTGCTTCTTACGAGTTAATTAGATATATAGGTGTAGAATGAAGAGCTGGATGAACATCCACAAGCAACCAAATCCAAAACAGTCCTTCCCAAATCAAGATTATGGTATGTAGACATCATTATTGTAAGCAAGACCCAAAAACTGAAATCGTCAGAAAACACTCTGAAATCAAAAACCCAAATGTAAATTCTACTGGAAAAGTCAAGGGAAAACCAGCCCCCAAAGAAAGCATATAAAGTAATTCTTGTAAACATAAAAGAAAAGTTGAGCAAAATCATAAATTTTGAGGCATCCAAAATCATGAACAAACTTAAAACGATAAAAACTTGGTTCGATCAATTCAAATGCAAAATCAGTGTAGTTTTCTAAAATGCAAATACAAAAAAAGGACCCAAAAAAATAAGTTTCAAAAACAGAGAAATCTAAATCATTTGAATTCTTACATGAAGACATATTTCACAAGGTGTATTTCCTTTCTTGTTACACCATTCCTATATACAATCTTTAAGTGCAAACTGAAAGTTTTTGAACAAGAAAAGCCAAAAAAAGGATTAGAATTAGGCAGTTCCAGAGCAAGCACAAGGAGCTTCCAAACACACCCAAAAGGTAAGTCCATAACTAAACATAGTTGAATACATCAAAAACCCTCACATATTATATAATTTACAACAATATTAATGGCATTTTCATTCAGTAAATTATATATATGTACATATATATTAAATGCACTAGCATATATATCATTGAGAGGCGGACAGAGAGAGTACGATGCATAGAGATATAGCCATGGCTTCTTTTCTCAAAATTTAAATGCTAAAATATTACAAAGAGGAAAATCACATACATCCCCTTCATCGAGTCTGACATAGGCTCTCAATCTTTTAGCTGAATTAATAGCTTTCCTTAGCAAATTAGGACATCCACTTCCAACAATCACCTCATTAACATTAGCCCACAAAAAAAAGTTAATCCTTTATATATTTATAATGTTAAACCATGAAAATGCTCCTAAGGTAACTAGTAAAAGGCCATGAAAGTGTGCTTGTGTTGGTGTTCAACTCAAACAAACAACCACATGAGATGAAGAAAACAGATTTAACAGTTGGCTGACTCAGTTTCACACAAATATTGACCAAATATATGGAAAATTGAGACTAAGTATGAATAATGTTGAGCTTTTGTCTCATATTTTCTCGGCAACCAAACAAATAGAGAAAGAAAGAGATAATTTACTTGAGAACATCGTACGGTCACGAGCGAAGCTGAGACAGGGGTCTTTCAAAAGGCTCATATTCTTGTATAGACTGTCAGCCTCATCTTCAACAAGGGTTTCGCTGAAGTAACCCTTGGTGGTCAATCGGTCGACGAGGGCCATCCATTCGGGCCAGGGGTGACGAGAGTCTTCGGCGCTGTCTAAGGCGGTGACATTATCAACGGCAGCGGAGGAACAGTAGCAAGGATTGGGATTTGGATTGTGAAGGAATAAAGGATTTCATCGAGTTGATAATGGAAGGGTGTAATAGGATATCTTAACGAAACCATTTACATGTCTCAACCAGAAGGGTTCAAAATTAAAGATCAAAAGAAAAAAGTTTGCAAGCTTCTTAAGTCTATTTATGGACTTAAACAAGCTTCAAGAGCTTGGAATCTTAGATTTGATGAAACAATCAAAACGTTTGGTTTTAAATGAAACGTTGATGAACCTTGTATTTATAAACAAATCAAAGATAAGATTGTGGTATTCCTCGTTCTTTACTTTGATGATATTCTACTCATTGGGAATGACATATAAACATTATCAAAAGTAAAGAAATGGTTAGCTGAACAATTCCAAATGAAGGTTTTGGGAGAAGCCAAATATGTTTTGGGAATTCAGAACTGTAGAGATCGAAAGAACAAAATTTTGGCACTGTCTTAATCAATTTATATTGATAAAGTGCTAGAATGCTTTGGCATGAAAAACTCCAAGAAGGGCACTATGCCTACCCAGTCAGGAGTTAAATTGTCTAGAGAAAAATGTCCACAAACACCTCAGGAGGAGGAGGACATGAGACAGTATCCCTATGCCTCTGCAATAGGAAATCTAATGTATGAAATGTTATGCACTAAACTTGACATCTGTTATGCAGTAGGGATAGTCAGCCATTATCAATCCAATCCTGGATTGAGTCATTGGACAGCAGTAAAGAATATTCTCAATGGTCTTAGACATACTATAGATTATATGCTTGTGTATTTAGGTGGAGACCTGAACGCCACTGGATATATTAATTATGATTTTCAATAAGACAAAGATAGTCGAAAGTTGACATCTGGATCAGTTTTCACACGTGGAGGAGGTGTTGTAGTTTGGAGAAGTATTAAACAATACATTATTGTAGACTCCACCATGGAAGACGAATACATAGCAGCTTGTGAAGCTGCTAAAGAGGTTGTGTGGCACCAGAAGTTCTATATTGATATGGAAGTTGTTCCAAGCATGGATCAACCACTTGTTCTGTATTGTAATAATAGTGGGGAAGTAGCTAATTCAAAGGAATCCCAAAGTCACAATAGGGGAAAGCACATCGAGAAGAAAAATCACTTGATATGAGAGATAGTCAACTAAGGAGATGTTGTTGTCTTGAAGATTGCCTCTGAAGATAATCTTGCAGATCCGTTCACAAAGACTTTATCTATTAAATCTTTTCAGGGTCATGTAAGAAGAATGGGGTTAAGGGCAATGCCTAATTTTCTTTAGGGAAAATGGGAGATTGTTGGGAATATTGCCCTTAAAGAAATTGTAGTAGACAATGGTTTTTAATGAAATAAATAATTGAATTGAATTATTGTATATATGTATGTTGACGGTGAGAACTCGTCAACGAAGTTAAGTTAGAAAAATCGAAATATTGAGCTTATCAATGAAAAACTTCAAAAATCTAATCAGGAACTTAAAGAATAGTTGCAGAAAGAAAATGGTGAAAGGAACTTGTATTTCTTGTGGTATGATGCTACAGTGTTTTTTCCAACAACCCCCTCCAATGTTAAAGAAGGGTTCCTTTTATAGGAGGGTCTAATGGCCCTTGATACAGCATGGTCCAGGGGACCAGATTGTACACAAGTACACTGTCAGGAAAGTGTTATCAGGTGTAGTGGTGTTGGGAGAGTGGTGGTCGGCTCTAGTGCATGTCAGAGGCATGGAGGTGGTGTTGCCACTCCTCGTACCACCCCTTACCGCCACTACTTGTCAAGTACAGGTGTTAGGTCTGTGCCTTGATCCTTGCAGACATGTATGTACCTATTTAGAGGTACCTTGGCCGTATTTCTTGTCTCTTGTGGGCCACCTTGAATGACATGTCTGGTTGGCCTTCTTGTAAGTGGTCCCAATTGGCTAACTGGAAAGGGTGTATTTTGTTGGGGGCCCCAACCTCACCAAGTGACGTAGGGCCTTTTCAACGAGGTGGGTATAGCATGCTATGAGGCTAGTGAGGCCTTGCGAGAACATGGGGAGGTCCTAGCACCATGAGCACTCGCAAGGCATGGGGTGTCATATACACCTTTGAAGCAACATGGGCGCGAGGCTGTGGGAGCACCCATGCGAGACGGCTCCTGGGCGAGGCCCTATGGAACGAGGCCACACGCGCGCATCCTAGGTGGTGTCGCGAGGGCCAACACGTGTGTCCCAGGTGTTGTCACGAGGCACAGCGCACGCATCCCAGGTGGTGTCGTGAGGCCCAGCGCGCGCATCCTAGGTGGTGTCGCGAGGCCCAGCGCGCGCGCATCCCAGGTGGTGTCATAAGGCCCAGCGTGCGTGCATCCCAGGTGGTGTTGCAAGGCCCAGTGCTCATGCATCCCAAGTGGTTTCGCGATGCCCAGCGCACACATCTCAGGTGGTGTCACGAGGCCCAACGCGCACGCATCCCAGGTGGTATCGCGAGGCCCAGCGCGCGCATCCCAGGTGGTGTCGCAAGGGGAGGCGTGCGAGATGATGGGTCTTGCGAGGTACAGGGCAAGGCATGGTGAGGCGTAAGACAGGCCACTTGGGTCGTGAGACCATTTTCATTTTCTTCAACAAGGTGGATTTTCAGCATCCACACTTGCCCCCAGTCTAGGAGAGAGTCTTTAGGCTCACTTGTAGACTTTTCTCTTTGATTCTTATAAATAGGCCTTCATGCCTAGCCTATTATTTACACCTTACCTCTTCAGTTTAGTGGTTTTGGGATCCTTGCCCCTTTCAAGAGGTGAGGGGTTCAATCCCCCACAACTTCATTTTTGTTATCTTTCCCTATTTATATATATATATATATATTTGAGTTCATTCTTTGTATGTCTATATCCATGCAAGCACTTGAGGACTAAAATTCCATTTTCCTTTGTTTTTGCAGACGCGTACTTTCGACCACTTGCCTCTTTTTGACTGTGACGGTGCTTTTGGCCCTCGACCTCCTTTCGACCATGATAGCACCTAATTTTGCTTGCTTGAGGTATACTTTCTTTTTCCCTTGTATTTACCAGGTCCAAATTAGCACCACTCGGGAGGGGGTACTTTGGCCTGAGCTTGTCATGAGTTAACCCAGTTGCATGCCCCCTTATTCATACGCTGTAGTGTGTCATTTAGAGCGCTTGTACCTAGAGGTTTTGAGCCCATTCCTTTGTGTTTTGTAGCATTCCTCTCATTTATACGTGAACCCTTTTTTCTCTCGGGACGAGGTCTCATGGCATGTGAAATTCCATTCGACGCTCCTCCAGGGGTTGAGTTTGTTGACTTGTCTTCAGGCTTAGAGTCCCTGGAGGACAATCCTCACCATGACTACAACACCTTAAGGCAGGCCCGTATTCGTCATCTTGAGCATATGGCTGAACTTAGGCATAAAATTTGGGTGTTAGAGAGCGAAATAGACTCGGTGTTGAGGGGAGACGGTGTACCTTTCCCCCTTGACCTTAACGACCATGTAGTGAACCTTAGGGTGACCCTTTTAGATTTGCAGATGGAGTTGGAGTTTATGGAGGGACATCTCTTGCCTGAGCCTCCTAACTCGTTTTCCCCTAATTACTGTCATGGGGTCGTCCCATCTTCTCCTTAACCCTTATTCTCGATCTACCCTTGCTTAGCGCTTTCACACCTAGTGCCTCGGTGGAAGACCCTTTCAAGGAAGAAAAAATGGAGTGTAAAGTGCTCTGTTTCCACCTCACCTTTTTCTTTTGGTTTTGCAGATATGTCACAGAGAGGGCGACGACAGGTGACCGAGGATCAGGACACTGGCCCCCTGTTGGCATCCACTCTAGCATCCCATGTGTTTGAAAATAAACAGTTGGAAATAACAGAGAACAACCATGTTCCCCCAGGCTATGCATTATATGTCCTTTCGATCACATGCCGGGCTGACTGCCTAAATCTGGGTTACGTGACTATGAGCGAGCATATCTTGAAAGCGGGTGGTACAATCCCGTTACACCCATTCTTCGCCACGGTTATCAATTATTTTGACCTTGCTCCACTCCAGTTGGCGCCCAACAGCTGGCTCACCTTGAGTTGCCTCTTCGTCTCATTTATGGATCGTGTCCAGCGTGCTCCTACGTCCCAAGAGTTGCATTTCATGTACAATCTCATGCCCTCTCCTAAGTCCAAGGGCTTTTATTTCCTACAAAAAGCCAATGCTTCGGTCCCCTTGATAGAGGGCACTGTGTCCAACCCAGGGTCCTGGAAGCAGGACTTTTTCTTTGTGAAGGGTCCATTCTCTGTTCATGAACACTTTTGCTTTGCTCCTAGTAAATACTTCAAGCCCCCCTTTAATTTTTTTTTTTTTTGAAGCTCACTATTTTGGAACTTATGTTTGTGTCGGCAACTGTGTGGATTGTGCAGAGCATTTCGCCACTCCTGAGGTTGTTGGGTCGGAGGCGCATGCAGTGGATGCTTTCCTCAAGGCTAACCCTTCCGAGAAAATGGCTACATACCTCTTTACCGTGGACAAACTTAACTTTCACAAGTTGTCCCCGATTTCGGATTCCGGGTTGTTGTGGAATATTCCTGGATCAAAGAAGAAGAAGGCTGCTTCGGCTGATCATCGCTCGGATGAGGGTGAGCCTGAGCGTGTGCCAAAGGGGGTCTCCCTTGGTCATGGGAAACCTTACTTATGTCGGAGCTTGGGGAGACTCTTGCACGCTTCGCTGCTTGGGTGAGTTCATGCATCTTATGCCAGCCTTATCCCTTTTTTCTCCTTTTTTTTTGTTGCTTATCATTGTTATTGTTATCTTTCTTGTGCAAACCTATACAATGGCTCTGTGATTTGCCGACTCGGCTCAAAACCTCTCCACGTCGAATGCTGAGAGGGATCGTCTTATGGTCCAGGTCCAGGAGCTCGAGAGGGAACTTGCTGAAACCAGGCTCAAGCTAGAGAAGGCCTTAGCGAAGGCTTCTTCCTCATCAAAAAGAAGAAGAGGGCAATTTCCAAGGCCGCGATGCTGCAGGAAAGGGTCACCAGGTTAGAGACCGAACTTGAGGGTGCCAAGGCTACTATCGCTGCGTTGCAGGGGATGGTTGATTCCTTAGGTGCAGATAAGGCGGCTATGGAGGCGGACAAGGCGGCTATTGAGTATAGATCCATAGAGCGCGCCCTTTATGGGGTATGGAGGCAGAATCCTAACTTCGATTTCTCCTCCATTGGCAAGCACGCCATTGCCCGGGTGGCTAAGTGGAATACCCATTGCAAGAGGCCTTGAGATTATCATTTTGTGATTTTTGCCAGTTAATCCACTATGGGTGTATGCTCGTTCGAGCCTTATTTTGCTTGTAATTTCTCCAAGTCTTGTTATGTTATCAAAACTCTTTTTTATATATACATATGCGATCATTCATATTTTATTCCTCTGTGTCCTTTTGAGCCCGTATGATGGGGTTCGATAGGTTCTCTTTTTTATTTATCAGGCTTGAGGTCCTTTGGAACCCATGTGAAGGGGTTCAATAGGTCCTTCTTTGGTGCCTCTTTGTAATGACCCAACTACTCTAGACTTTTGGACCATTAATGAACTATGCATACAAATCCTTACTAAAACTTACATTGCGAAAATACCATAATTTTATTAGGTAACTTGTAAAAATAAGAGTTACTTACAAAATATTAAGAAGGATATGGGATCCCATTGTCTTAAAAACAAAACATAATTTAAAATAAAAGAGTTACACAGAAAGTGCGGAAAAATTACATATAAACCCATAAAGAAAAGACTACATCCTCGAAATCGAACACTCGACTCCTTGAATCCATTCACCATCGATACACAATCCCAAGCATCCACGAACCTTACCGCCACTAAAGCTATTTTCCTGCACATAAAACAAAAAGGAATGAGCCTAATGCCCAGCAAGGAAAATCTAACACATACATCATGTACATAAATTTCATAATAATCATAAAGACATAACATAACACTTATTACATACACTTATTATAATGGCCATTATTACTTGGGGTCCCATAGACTAAACAAGTCATATGCCCATGGGATTAGTGGGGTCCTACTAGCTAAGTAGGTCATATGCCCATAACCCATTTGGGGTCTTGTTAGTCATATGGGTCATATGCCCAAGCCTACAAACATACATATTCATAACATATTTATAACATATTTCATAACATAACACATAAGATAACATAAGCATAAAACATATAGATTCTATCCTATTTTCCTTACCAAAGTTACCGGGATAAGAGGACAGTGTTGGGACTTTTTGGAACACTCCTAAAACCATATATAACAGGGTGAGTCTAATGAAGAAAAGAGATGAAATGAAAGGGATGGAAAGACTAAACCATTGAAAGTCACACTTACCAAAACTTATGTGCTCAAGAACTTAGATTTCCTAACCAAAATAAGAATGAGGTTAGGAGACTGAGTAGAAGGTTATGAGAAAGAAAATAACATAAAACAAATGAACTAGAGTTTTGGTTTACCTCAAAGACTTGTAAGACCAATCTACACCACAACCGAAATACTATAGAACCTTACTTCCCAAAGTGTTTGATAAGCTTATGATGTGTAAGCTTATGATTTCCCCACCTAAGTGCTTAACTCTCACACTCTCCTAGCACTTGCAGCTTCTGAACTTAGAGTAAAAGGTGAATAATGGCTGGGTACTAGGTCCTATTTATAGAGTTTGGGAATGAAGGAATCTTAATTTTACTTGAATAAAAATAATAGCTTTTTAGGTGAAAATAATTTGAATAATCGTTCAGCAGAGGCTGAAGACTCGTTCAAAAGATGTTGGACTTATGAAGAAGTTGAATGGCTGAAAGGAAAAAGAATTCAAAAACATTTTAATTATGCTGAAGAAGGCGATATATCGCCCCCTGTAGGCGATATATCGCCCCCTGTAGGCGATATATCGCCTGGGCCAGTATGCCCGAGGCGACCGTGCATCGTCTCGTGTTTTCCGTATCTACGTGCTGCGATATATCGCCCCCTATAGCTGCGATATATCGGCACACGCTGATTAATTAAACACGAAATTACACATTTTTAGCTAAGTTTGAATGGAGTAAACAGCCTTGACTAAGCCCTCAACATATTCAAAGCTGCTGACTGACCCTATTGCATTCAAACTTTACTCCTTATTAAATTTAATCCTCAAAATACTTAATCCTTAATCACCCATTCATAACATGTGCTTAAAATCCTATTGGTTGATATCTAAACCTTATAGTATAATAAATATTATTCTTAATATCAGTTATATAATCAAATCTTAGGTTAAAATTAATATTCTTAAACTATAGGTTAAACTTAGAAAGTCTATAAGTACTACTATGAGTGTCCAAATAATTCCCGGTCTGAACCAAAAATCCACAGTTACAAAGATAATACTATACATACTATAATACTGCTAAATAATTAGCTAAGTAAAGTTCTTGGACTCTACACTCTTGATTGTTCTTATAAGGATATATTGACCCCTTGGGTTCTAGTTATCCTTTTATATATTTTTGTGCGCTCTTATTATTTCTTGCGAGGAGCGTCCTTCTCGTCATTATTCATAGTACTATTTTTGCAAGGGTCTCTTTTAGGACCCTTTTTGGCTAGACGGCTTGGTGGTCGTTCTAGGCTTATTGGTGGGTGATCTTTCTGAGGCCTTTCCTCTTGTGGGAGCATCTTCCTTTATTTGGAAGTTTTTTTTTGTAGGACCTTTTGGCCTCCTTGATGTTCACAAGGGTAGCTAATCCTTGTGAACTGAAGAGATGCCTTGCAAGGTCTTCTCCCTGTTTATAAGGGTTCATCACTTTTTTTTAATATATAAGGACCTCGTTTAAGGTCCTGATATACGGGGTCCTTTTAGGATCCTCCTGATAGGGGGTCCTTTTGAGGATCCTCCTGATAGGGGGTCCTTTTGAGGATCCTCCTGATAGGGGGTCCTTTTAAGGTTCCCTCTGATATAAGGGGTCCTTTTTAGGATCCTCCTGATAAAGGGTCCCAAGACAAGGGCTCCTTTTAGGATCCTCCTGATAGGGGGTCCTCTTTAGGTTCCCTCTGATATAAGGGGTCCTTTCTAGGATCCTCCTGATAAGGGGTCCCAAGACAAGGGGTCCTTTTAACATCCTCCTGATAGGGGGTCTTCTTTAGGATCCTCTTCTTTGATGTATGTATTGCCTCTTGTCCTACCCTCGCCCCCCCCCCCCCCCCTAAGTGCTTGGTGAAATTTATTTCAGCAGGCACTTTGGTGGGTGCTATAGAGAAGAAGAATGACATGTAAAGTGGCGAACTGTTTCATTCATAGCGTGCGGGTTACAATGACATATATATGAAAGGGTTACATCTAATTAGGAGGTTACTTAGGTAGCCTCTCAAATTCTTACTTACTAAGTGAACATAACAGGGAACAAACTAAACATAGGTCTTCTTTGCACGGGTGCAGAAGTCTCACTCGTAGTATTTCTTGAGGTGTTTCGCATTCCATGCCCGAGGTATAATGGTGTTATCCATGCGGGCCAGTTTGTAGGTGTTTCATGGTATGCACTGAGTGACCTGGTAGGGTCCTTCCCAGTTCGCCCCTAGTACCCCGTCCCTAGGTCTCGCGTGTTGGGGAGTACCTTCCTCAGTACTAAGTCTCCTACCCTGAACCTTTTCTCTCGCACCCTTGAATTGTAGTACCTCGCTGCTCGTTGTTGATATGTGGCTAACCTTAGTTGTGCTCTTTCTCTCTTGGCTTCTAGCAGGTCCAAGTTCCCGACCAATGTTGTGATGTTAGCTTGGTCATCATATGCTTGCGTGTGGATGAAGCTAATCTTCATTTCTATCGGAAAGACAACCTTGCAGCCGTAGGCTAAGGCGAAAGGTGTCTCCCCAGTGGTGGAACGAGGGGTGGTCCTGTAGGCCCAGAGTACATTTGGGAGTTCCTTGACCTAGGCCCCTTTCAACTTTTCCAACTTAGTTTTCAAGTTCCTTTTCGGGATTTTGTTGATGGCCTCTACTTGTCCATTGGCCTGTGGATGTACTACTGCGGAGAAACTCCTCTTGATTCTTTTTGCCTTGCAGTATTCCTCGAACATTCCTCCTTCAAATTGTGTTCCATTGTCGAAGATAATTTTGTAAGGTACTCTGAATCTGCAGACAATATACTTGTTGACAAAGGTGGTGATCTGCTTAGCCGTTATGTTGACTAAAGGCTCCGCTTCCACCCACTTAGTGAAATAGTCGACTGCTACAACCGCGTATTTAGCTCCTCCTCTTCTTGTTGGCAGTGCCCCAATCAAGTCAATCCCCCACACAGCGAAGGGCCACGAACTGGTAATGCTCACTAGCTCATTTGGCGACTGTCGGGGGTAATTGGCATGTCTCTAGCACTTGTCACACCTTCTTGCAAAGTCGCTCGCATCCTTCTCCATGGTAGGCCAATAATACCCCTGGCGGATGGCCTTTTTTGCCGTGGACTGCCCCCCAGCATGGTTTCCACATTCCCCTTCGTGTATCTCTTGTAAAAATTTTAATGCCTCTCCCGTATCTATGCACTGCAGGAGCGGGGTGGAGAAGCCTCTCTTATACAAGGTTCCATCTACTAGGGTGTACTGAGTGGCTCTGTAAGTCAGTTTGTGGGCCTCTTTTTTATCCAAAGGCAAGGTCCCGTCATTGAAGTACCTCGCAATGGGTGCAAACCATGACTCCTCAGATCTATTGACCATGTTGATCCTCTCTTCTGCTATGCTTGGCTTGGGGAGATATTCGACCTATATGGACTCAAGCATGTCTTTGTCTCGTGTGGAGGCGAGTTTCGCAAGCACATCGGCGTTTGTGTTCTACTCTCTGGGGATCTGTTCTATCATGTATTTTTTGAATTGATCCAAATACTCCTTCAACTTGGTGAGGTATGCAGCCATTTTTAGACCCCTAGCCTGGTATTCGCCCTTCACTTGAAACACTACCAGCTGTCAGTCACTAAAGACATGCAAGTGGTTTACCTTTAACTCCTTAGCTAGTCGCAGGCCGGCCAACAACGCCTCATATCCTGCCTCATTATTGGAAGCTTCAAATCCAAATCTGAAGGAACAATACATCTTGTGCCCTTCAGGTCCCGTCATCACTATGTCAGCGCCGGCTCCCCCTTTATTAGATGCCCCATCTACATGGAGCCTCCATTCTTCAGGGTGACTTTCCTCTTCATGCATCGGTTCATTCTCTTCTATTTCCCCCTCCTCTTGGGGTCGGTATGCAAACTCCACAATAAAATCTGCAAGTACCTGCCCGTTGATTGAGGTCTTTGGGGTGTAAGTGATGTCAAACTGACTTAATTCAATCGACCATTTTAACAACCTTCCTGAAGTCTCCGGCTTGTGCAAGACTTGACGCAGGGGGGTGTTTGTGAGCACCTCAATCGCATTAGCATGAAAATAGGGCCTCAACTTTTGAGAAGCCACTATCAGGGCATATGTTAACTTCTCTATTTCTGGGTACCGGATTTCTGCGTCTATCAACCGTTTGCTCACATAGTACACAGGCTGCTGGTGCTTCTTTTCCCCCTTGACCAAGGCAGCGCTTATGGCATGCTCTGATACAGCTAGATACAAATACAACTTCTCCCATTTCTCTGGCTTGGCCAAAAGGGGTGGTTTTCCAAGGTGTTCCTTTAGTTTGGTGAAGGCATCCTGACATTCATCATCCCAAGCAAACTTTTTGTTCCCTTTTAGGATATTGAAGAAAGGGAGGCATTTTTCAGTAGACCTGGAGATGAACCTATTGAGGGCTGTTACTCTCCCCGTTAAGCATTGCACCTCTTTTTTGCTTCGTGGTGGGCTCATTTCCAGCAAGGCCTTTATTTTTTCAGGATTAGCCTCGATGCCTCGGGAATTCACCATGAAACCCAGGAACTTTCCCGATGAAACTTTGAAGGTGCATTTGAGTGGATTCAACTTCATTCTATACCTTCGAAGGGTGTTGAACATTTCCATGAGATTGTTGGTGAGCTTCCATGTTCCTTCCTATTTGATTTGCAAACATTTTGTTCACCAGCCTTTGATAAGTGGCACCTGCATTTTTTAAACCAAAGGGCATCACTTTATAGCAATACAGCCCCATGTTTGTTATGAATGAGGTGTGCTCTTCATCAGTCGGGTTCATGGGTATCTGGTTGTACCCAGAATATGCGTCCATGAAGCTAAGTAGCTCGTACCTCGCTATGGCGTCTACTAAATGGTCTATCCTAGGAAGCGGGAAGCTGTCCTTAGGGCAGGCCTTATTGAGGCTGGTAAAATCCACACAAGTCTGCCATTTTCCGTTGGGTTTCGGGAGTAGCACTGGGTTTGATACCCATAGTGGGTAAAATGCCTCTCGGATGAACCTGTTTGCCTTCAACTTATCAACCTCCTTTTTTAGGGTCGCGTATCTCTCTGGGTCCAGCGCTCTCCTTTACTGCCTCACCGACCTTGCTTTTGGGTCGATGTTCAGATGGTGGCACATGACCGCTGGGTCTATCCTTACCATATCCTCGTGACTCCAGTCAAATACGTCGAGGTTGGCTTTCAAGAACTCTACTAGCTTCTCCTTCATGTCACCCACAAGGTTTTTTCCTACCTTCAACTTTCTCAATGGCTCATTCATGACTGTTACTTCCTCCAACTCCTCCACCGGTTCAACTCTAGGCTCTTCTGTGACTCGTGGGTCTAATTCATGTGGCTTCGCGCCTTCATGCACAACCATTGCTATAGGCATTGATGGCTTTGTGGCTATGCGGAGGGATGTGTTATAGCATTCTCTCGCTTCCTTCTGCTCTCCTTTCATGCATTCTATTCCCCCGGGAGTTAGGAATTTCATAGCTAAGTGGTATACAGAATTTATCGCCTTCAATTCTCTTAGGGAAGGTCTCCCTAACACCGCATTGAAGGTTGAGGCGCAATCTACCACAACAAAGTTTGCCATTACGGTGGTTTGTCTGGGCTGTTCTCCCATAGTGAGGGCTAACTCGATTGCCCCTAGGGGCTGTATCGAATCTCCCATAAATCCATACAAAGAAGTACTGCAAGGCTTTAGGTGTCGGATATTTAGTCCCATCTTCTCCAGATCTGGGTGATATAAGATGTCCACAGAGTTTCCATTATCCGCCAAGACCCAATACACCCTCATGTTAGCAAGCTGGACAGTCAACACTAGGGGGTCATTATGGGGGAAATGCACACCCCGGGCGTCCTCCTGAGTGAAGGTTATTGAGTCATTTTCACCTTAAAGCTCTTCGGGGGGCGTTGCTCCAGACTTAAGATGCATGGTGGTGGACTTTGTCTAGCCTCCCTGGCATATCTATCTCGTCCCTTCCTTGATTCACCCCCGAATCCTAGTCCTCCAAAGATGGTCCTAACCTCTCCTTGTACTTCTGGGGCCACCTCTCACGCCCATGGCGAGGATGCTCCTTCTTCTAGCCTTTGGTTCTCCTTGCGGACATACTTACCCAAATGTCCCCTGCAAATGAGCTCCTCGATTTCCACCTTCAAATGGTTGTATTCCGCGGTGGTGTGGCCGATATCTTTGTGATACTAGCAATATTTGTTGGGGTCTCTTTTAGACCGGTCATTTTTCATTGGTGGGGGCCTTCTGAAAGGGACTTGGTTTTTGTTCGTAACGAAAATGTGCTCTCATCAGAGCGATGATGCTTCCCAAGTCGATCATCTCTCGTTCCCTCATAGACCCTCTTCTTCTTTGCACCACTTTGGCTTTCTCAGATTGAGGTTTTTGGTGGTGACTAGCCTTTTCCGGCTTTGAGGTTTTCGTGACCATCCTGCACGCGAATATATTTCTGCGCTCGCTCGTAGAAATCATCCAAGTCTGTGACCTCCCTCTTGAGCATGTTATCCCATAACTTGCTTCCTGGGCGCACTCCGGCTGTGATGGCCATTTTCAGCTCTCTACAGGTCAAGCTCCCTACTTTGGCTGTCTCCATGTTAAATCTGTGAATGTAGCTCTTTTGACTCTCATTTTCTCCTTGCTTTACGTTGGCGAGGCTGGCGCCTGGCATCATGTAGTCCCACACGGTGTGGTGTTGCTGGAGGAATTCATTAGAAAACTATTGCCAAGATCTGATGGACCCTGGTCTAAGTCTTTTGAACCATTTGTACGCAGGTCCTTTCAATGTGACAGCGAAGCAATGACATCTGGCCCCGCTACTAATTCCCCTCAGCTTCATCAGGTTGTTAAATGCATTCAGATGATATTTCAGATCTGTGCTTCCTTCATATGGGATCACATGGGGCTCCTTGAAGTTGGCCGGAAGTCGAATGGCTTGGATCTCCTTGATGAAGGGCGACTCATGGTCGAACTCATCCTCAAAGGCTTGACCTCTGGAGGTGGTGATGATTTTTCTTTGTAGGCTCCTCATTTTTGTGTCCAGGTCTTGCCTCCTCTTGTTCAAGGAATCTCTCAACGTGGATGGGTTAGGATCCCTCTTTCCTTTGCCTTCCCGGGGTGCCATAGGAGGTGTGGTCCTTTTACCCGCCCTCTTTTTGTTGAGTTCTTCTTGTAAATCTGAGGGTGTTCTCCTTGAGGTGACCTCGACATCGTTACGAAGGGCAGCGTTGGTCTTCGGCTCAGGCCCCTGGGGCTGCTTCGGTGGTCCGGGACGTTCGTGCTGCTTTGTCTGGGGGGTGTTACTAGTGGAGAGTCAGGTCCTTCCATCGTCTACTAGGACGGTGTTTTCTACCCATACCTGGCCTCTCTCTTTCTGTTTAGGGAGTGTCACATTTGATCTCCCTTGCAACAAGCCATTTAGCACCTCTTGCATGTTTTCCAGGGTGGTTTCCAGCCTCTGATTCTTGCGGTGAAGTTCTCATATCTCGTCTTCGTAGAATCGAGACTTAGAACTCGGGCTCACAGAGTGGACCCAAGGGTTCTTGTCAGGCCTGCGTATCGATGGGCCTGGATCCTGTAGACTGGAGTTTGGCACCTGTGGCGGCTTTGGAGGCAAGAACTCACCGGCACCCCTTATTGGGGCAGCTGCTGGCCTTGGACAATCCTCCTCTGGTGGGACTGCCTGGGATGAGGCCTCCCTTTCATCTCCGTGGAACTCAGGCTCCTTTGGGGCCTCCACGTTTACAGGTGGGGGAGGATCCTTCATAGAGGCCTTTAGCTGATCTCCGTCAAGATGGACCTCCACCTCTCGCGGTTCTCTCAATCGTTTTGAACGTCGCGCCATCTTTTTCTTATAGGAATCGACGGAAGAACAGTGGCTTGCTACCTATTCTTCCCACAGACGGCGCCAAACTATTGACAGTGAGAACTCGTCAACGAAGTTAAGTTAGAAAAATCGAAATATGGAGCTTTTCAATGAAAAACTTCAAAAATCTAATCAGAAACTTAAAGAATAGTTGCAGAAAGAAAATGGTGAAAGGAACTTGTATTTCTTGTGGTATGATGCTACAATGTTTTTTCCAACAACCCCATCAAATGTTGAAAAAGGGTTCCTTTTAAAGTAGGCTCTAATGGCCCTTGATACAGCGTGGTCCAGGTGACCAGATTGCACACAAGTACACTGTCAGGAAAGTGTTATCAGGTGTAGTGGTGTTGGGAGAGTGGTGGTCGGCTCTAGTGCATGTCAGAGGCGTGGAGGTGGTGTTGCCACTCCTCGTACCACCCCTTACCGCCACTACTGGTCAAGTACAGGTGTCAGGTCTTTGCCTTGATCCTTGCAGACATGTATGTACCTATGTAGAGGTACCTTGGCAATATTTCTTATCTCTTGTGGGCCACCTTGAACGACATGTCTGGTTGGCCTTCATGTAAGTGGTCCCAATTGGCTAACTGGAGAGGGTGTATTTTTTTGGGGGCCCCAACCCCACCAAGTGACGTAGGGCCTTTTCAACGAGGTGGGTATAGCATGCTATAAGGCTAGTGAGGCCTTGCGAGGACATGGGGAGGTCCTAGCACCATGAGCACTCGCGAGGCATGGGGTGTCATATACACCTTTGAAGCAACATGGACGCGAGGCTGTGGGAGCACCCATGCGAGATGGCTCCTGGGCGAGGCCCTTTGGAATGAGGCCACACACGCGCATCCCAAGTGGTATCGCGAGGCCCAGCGCATGCATCCCAGGTGGTGTCGCGAGGCCCAGCGCCCGCGCATCCCAAGTGGTGCCTTGAGGCCCAGCGAGCACGCATCCCACGTGGTGCCGCGAGGCCCAGCACACGCGCATCCCACGTGGTGTCGTGAGGCCCAGTGCACACATCTCAGGTGGTGTTGCGAGGCCCAATGCGCGTGCATTCCAGGTGGTGTCGCGAGGCCCAGCGTGCGCGCATCCTAGGTGGTGTTGCGAGGCCCAGCACGCGCGCATCCCAGGTGGTGTCGCAAGTGGAGGCGTGCGAGATGATGGGTCTCGCGAGGTGCAGGGCAAGGCGTGGTGAGGTGTAAGATGAGGCTCTTGGCCCCCCATGTTGCCACTAGGAGCGTCGTCAGACCATTTTTATTTTCCTCAACAACGTGGATTTTCAGCATCCACAATGTAGCTTATGTACTACTGTTGACGGTAAGAACTCATCAACGATTTAAGGTTAGAAAACTCAGATTATTCTACTAAAGATAGCTAAGAATAAGATGGAGAGAACTTGAATCAACAGAAAATATAAAACTACAACAGAACAAAGGTCGTATATTTCTTAAACGTCTCCCCATACAATCAGTTTTCCAACCCCTTAACCTGAGAGGTTGAAACCTATTTATAGGTGGGCTCTATTGGCCCCTGATACAAGTAGGTCCCAGGGACATGGACGTATGCAGGTATAGGGTCAAGGTAGTGGCACAGAACATAGTGGTGTCTACCCTGACAATGCCAAAGTAGTGGTGCAGGACATCGTACTTTTAGAATCTAGAATATTGTCGGGGGAGCTCAGGTAGTGCCTCCACTCTGCGTACAAGTTCGTACCGCCACTACTCGTCAGATGCGGATGACAGGGCCACGCGTCTGACCTCTTCATGATCGTACATCCTATATCAGTGTATGTACCTTGTACCCAGTCATCCTCATCAATTCATGTTTGGTGCCTAATGATTATTTGACATACCCATTTGGTGTTTCCAAGTGTTCCTCGTACATATATCGAGGAGGTTCCAAACTTTACATGTCATGAGAAACCAAGGCGTGGGGGGTGTTTGTGGTGGGACAAGGTGTACACATGAGATGTAGGGAGGCTGGCCAATGGTGCGAACGTGTGCGCCTATGGGCACGGGACCCGTGAGAAACAGCAAGGCTGGCCAATGGCGCGGATGCATGCGCCTATGGGCGCGGGACCCGTGAGAAGCAGCGAGGCTGCACCCTCGCATAGCAAGGGTGCCTCGCATAGCGAGGCTGGCCTATGCAGATCACACGGAGGCTGGGTGCGAGGCTTCACATAGACGCGGCATGCGGGAGGCTAGCCTTGAACTTCGTATAGCGAGGGTGGTGCCTCGGGGTACCCATATTCGGATACTAGGGTGCGCGTGAGAGCCTCGCACGGCGCGGCACAAGCGAGCCTCGCATAGCGAGACATAGGGTAGCCTTACATGGCGAGTTCCTCACATGACACCCCTTGAAGACTTATACTTGGAAGCATGTGTGTATGCATCTCTACACTTGAGCTTATCACCCTAGCGTAGGCACATCAGACCTTACAAAACCTTCAAGAATGAACACCATTACAAATATTTCTTAGGATATTACTCAACATTTACAACTACATTATTGCTAATAATACTAATTAAGTATCAGAAAATTCTCAAGTTCATCTATGTGGTCTCAATCTCATATTTGTATGAGAGGATCTAGATTGAGATAATGAACTTAAATAGTTCGCAGTAAAATAAAGTTATGGAATCTTTAGATTAATTACTGCTAGTACGGTCCACTAGTATTATGAATACATGTGACCTAGATCCAGGTTGCTAGTGTAGTAGGACACTTCAGTGAAGGTACTTTGCATGTTGAGAGTATGTAGAACTGAACCAGATGTGATTTAATAATACTTGTTTAAATATCATTTTGTAGTATTATAAAATACATCAACTGATGATCATATACAAACTGATCTTATTCTTGAAATTAGTATGAACTTCTATATATGTCATTTGATCATTTGATTCATGTGTTAAGGTTTGTCACAATGATATGGCTAAGAATTATTATTTTGGGGACTCAGTGATGTATATGGCTGGGGACATAACTTAACAGACAAGGAATCTATACCTTCTTATAGATTCAATGATTATTCCCTATTGGGTTGGCTTTTGGAACTGAAAAGGTTATTGACGTCAAATTCATAATCAGATTATGAATTAACCTTCACTAGTAAAGTCAATGGTACTTTAGGAATCAAGATATAAGTAAAAGGGTAAAACAGTAATTTTTTTCACACTTAATTATGAATCATCAATAGAGGATTAATTTGTATGTAATAATTATATCAATGGACACTTTATGGTTACAATAAAGTACTCAGTAAATATATGTCTTTAATTCTCAAGAGTTCAGTCTCATATTTATAGTGGACTAATCATGAGATTAATAAATATGATTATTGAATCAAAGAGTTTTGGTTAATAATCATTTATTTATTGGAGCTTGGAATTATTGGTCCATACGTCCCCGGGCGGCTCTATCATACCTAATCAATGTAAGAATTGATACAAGGGTTAAACTGTGAATTGACTATTTGAGAGAATATTTAATCTTCAGGATAAATGTGCAATTATGTAATAATTGAAGTTGCACAATTTATTGTTGCATTTGTGGAATTTTCGAAATTGTGTAGAAATAGAATAAATTAATTTTAATCAATTATTTATTTGAGTGTGAATATATAAATATGGATAGTCAAAAGTTGTTTTTTGATTATTATATTTATTTAATTAATAATAAGATGATAATGGAAATTCAAATTTTTAATTTTGAAATTTAAGTTGTTATTTTTTCCTTAAAAAGATACCTTATTTGAATTTCTAATTATTAATAAATTAAAATAAAATAAAACACATGAAAAGTCAAATCCCATTTTTAGAGATATGCCACACGCATAGGGCTTGGACTGCTCTATGCGTGTGGCACTTCTGATGTAATCAGATATTGGTTTTTATTTTTATTTTTAATTAATTAATAAAATATTTTAAAAGGGGTTTTAAAATGGAATGTTAGACTTTGTCTTTTATCATTATTATTATTATTTTTATTATTATTATTATAAAAGATGATTGATTTTTATGATTATTATTATGGTAATACTGTTTATATATTCTATACGATAGAAATTAGAAACAACAATTTTTTTACAAAGAAGAAAAACTATCATCTTTTCATAAAACAAAAACCTTTCTCTCTAGCCTATAATCTAGAGTCTCATGAGTTGAGAATGCTTTTGATTCACAAAATTCATCCTTGTTCTCTATGTGCCTACCCACATCTTGAGTTGTAGAGAACGTCTTGGAAGATCTAGGTGTGAGTAATCTAGCAAGGATAGGAAGATCGAAATATATACAAAAAGGTTTAAGCATTCTTGATAGGCTATAAGAGGTAAATCGTTTCATATTATTTTTCATATACATATTATATATATATTGATTAACATATTGCATACTAAAGGATCCTCATATAAAGTTGTTTATATGAAAATTTTTGTTTATACCAATACTGCAATTTCTGATGCGCACTAGGAACTGTTCCTAACACCTTATGCATTTGCAATTATAAGTGTAATGCAAGCTATGTTTGTGTGTTGTCACAGAAACTTTGCTATGAAGTGGGAGTAGTGAGCAAGTGCCAGTAAAACCTTGGAGATGAACAACAGATGGAGGTTGGTATCTTTGATGGACTAGAGACTATATGTTAGTCTTTTCAGGTGGATCTTTTAACACTATAAGAAAAAAAACAGTATTCATAACACTTAAAAACTGCTAACCGGGAGTATTGATAACGCTTCTGAAAACGCTAACATAGCCCCTGTTATTAAAAGTCTTGTCTTTTCTATAACAGTATTCGGATGTTATGTTCGATGTTATCTTAAACTATTCAATAACACATTTTTAGTTGCTATAATATTCAAATAATAACATTTAATTAGAGTATTTGGTTATAAATTTGACGTTTAATCTTATATTTTTTGCATAACACTTTTCCACTGTTACATTTGATTATTTTGATAACGTTTTTAGTTTGTTATATTATATAAATCATAACGATTTGTTATACTTATAATATGTTTCTAAATCATAACATATTAAAAGTCTAGTAATAAAATTTTGTTACTTTAGTGTGGATAATATATTTTAAATTTTATTTTGATAAGTATACTTATAAGGTTTTTTTTTAATTAAAAGATTTTCATTATTGTATTTTGATAAAAAAAAAATCAAAATTAATCATAAAATGTAATTCTCAATAGATTGATAAACCATAAGTATTACATTAACACAATAACTAATTCAAACCATGAATGTGTCTACTTCATGAGATCTTAGTTCTAACTTAAGTTTGAAAGCATAACATAATAAAGTTTTATAATCTTGAACATTTTTTACTTCAAAAATGAAAAACAAAAACATTACAAGATACACAAGTAAATCATGCATGAAACTTGCTCCATGGCATTACCATATAGAGGTAAACTAAGAGCCTCTCAAAGGCCGTCATACAAAACCCAAAAAGTTGAAGAAGGTTCATGTGAACTGCCAGCCTGATCATCTCAATTTCAGTTTGGAATTGAATCTCACCACCAATGGCATTACCATCTTTAAGCCTTTTAACTGCTACTACTGTACCATCTCTAAGACAACCTTTGTAGACATTTCCAAAACCACCTTTTCCAACCAAGTACTTGCTGCTGAAGTTGTCTGTTGCCATCTGAAGCTCTCTAAATTGAAATCTCCTCAGGTTTCCAAGGCAAACCTCCTCATGATGTTGCTCTGAAATTTTTTAAAGCCTACAACTGTTAATCTCTTCTTCTTCTGTTTCTTTTTTAATGATATTGCTTAAAAAATGAGTTAGGTTTACTAACCGTTGACATCAAAGAAAATTTGCTGGTTGTGTCTGTACCTCCACCAAAGAAGGAAACCAAACCCAAGAATTAGTAGAAAAATGCAGCCCAGGCTTGAAGCAAATTAGAGCAGTTGTAACATGTTATTTAATGATAATCTCTCAAATAATCTATCTTAATAACAACAACAACAATTACAATATAGAAAATGACTTACTTGAAGGTCTTGGCAGGCAACCTTGGTACTGGACCACTTAGATTGTTGTATGACAGGTCCCTAGACCATTAAAAAAAATCCCATAAAACCTTTTTATAAACTATTCAACTTGTGATGGAGCCTTGATAACAAGTAGTATTAAAATGCTAAAAGTTGAAAAGAATTACAGGAAGGCAAGCTGTGTCATGTTAGCCAAAGATGCAGGAATTGCTCCACTCAAAGTGTTATTGTCCAGTCACCTGATACAATTGGTAGACACAAATCCATCAGAAAGAAATTTTATATAAGCCTTTGTAGTGGAAACTACAACCTATCCCAAAATCCTAGAATGCATCTATGAAAGATTTTGACTTTACAGGTTGCATAGCCAAGAAAATATACTACTAAACCAAATAATATTGTATAGGAACTAGAATTAAATACACATGGTACTATAAGAGAAAAGTCAAACAGATGAAAATTCAGGAAAAGAATAGATAGATAATCGCAAAATGGAAAATCTCTTTACCAAGAGTAATAACCAAAGAGTGAGACTTTTTTTTCTTTCCCTTGTTAATATGTTATTCTAGAACTAAGTATCTAAACTTATAAATTATGTGTCTACCAATTGTAGGATATTTAAAAGCACTATGTATTATATTTAAATACAAAAAGTATCAAAATATTTAGTGTTATGCCCTGAATTCAGATAAACAAGAACAGACATAAGTTGCATCTAACAAGATATGAAATTTAATCTTTCTCAAATTAAGAAACTGATCTCACTCAATCCCCGAGCAGCTCTAGAACGCTCAACATTACTATTTTCAGATTTATGATACCTAAAGAACTTTATCGATACATAAAGATTAATGAAAATGAAAAATAAGATTCAGCAGCATAATTCTAAAGCACAACACAAGACTTTCTTCTTTATACCTTGACAAAGGCTGATGAAAGTCGTCTTTTTGTTGGAGGTTCATCTTCTAGCTCGGTATTATGAGCCTATTAAAAAAGAAAAGGCCAAGAAGTAGTGATATTTCAACAAACAAACAGATAAATTCAGAGGTGAAAGGGAGAAAATTAGAGAGAAAAAACACTGGGTTACAACATACAATATACATGAGTTTTCAGCATCATTCTCCAAACTTATAGAACCCCAAGTTTACAAGTTTTTAATTCAAAATCACACAAAATTGTGGCTATATTCTGAATGTGTCATATTATACCAAATTAGAACCAAAATTTTAATCTATTCCACAATACAAAATCACAATCATTAGCAGTGAAAATAAATTCAGAGGTGAAAGGGAGAAAATTAGAGAGAAAAAACATACCACTTGCAAAATGCAAACAAAAGTAAGAGTCTCCCGTGAAAGATTGCTTGCACACAAAGTATCTTGCCTCTTCTCTTGGAGGCAGCCATCCAGAAAAGTTTTAACTATATTACAAATAGAATAAAAATACAGAGATAGATCCATATATTAGCAATATAACAGCACCAAACACAAATCTCATTATTTATGATCAAAACCCATACAATCAATATCATAAATTTTCACATGAATAAAAGCCTGATAAATTTAGATTCTAGAATATGCATAAATCAAATCTATAAAATCCAAATTTCATACACAAAGGCCAACAAAAGGACTAAAGAAAAGGTAATCTAAATCCATATTCTCAAATCACAAACATTAAGTATTAAGCACCATATTCTCACACTTACAACATCTCTAATTTTTCTCTTTGCATTCTCTCAATTAGAAATAATTCCAGCACAAAAAATTATATATGTATTGACTATATTCAAAATATTTTCTTGATATAAGTTGAGTAGAGACAAAGAACACACATGGAGAAATAATTTGGATCATTTTAAGCAAACAATCCACACATGTAAAAAAAATGTTGAAAAGGCAAGGAGCACCAAAGCCATAATACAACAAATAGACCTGTGTATTAAAAAAAATTCAAGTTTATATTAGTTATAACATACTGTATGTCTTGTAGATACCTAAAACTATATAAGAATACTTTCTATTGTAATATAGAATATCGGTTTAGCTTCTTGACCATTCTAGTGATAGAGAAAAGTAGGTACAAATTCATTAAAAAGTGAAAAACACCTAAAACAAAACAAAACTATTTTCTATTAACAACACATTAGTTCATAAGAATATAGTATCATGAGTTATCTAATTAGCTGTCATAAAATCATATTTAATTTCATTTATCTTATCTATATATAATATTCACATTTTGACAAACAGAGAATATAACCCACTGTCTTAACATTTCTTTATGTACATAGACAAAAAAAAAGGATGGCAAGCACCTATTATTTATCTTTGTATAATATGTACTATATATATATACAAAAATTTGGTTATTCATCAATAATATGTAAATGGAAGTTTGACTTACCTGATTGTGAAATAGGGGATCGAAGAACCAGATTAGCAACAAGGGGAGAAACCAAGACTATACCCAGTGATAATACCCCAACACCAAAACAAAAATCAATACAAGTTTTACTTAACAAACTAAAACACTAAATATCAAAATCAAAGTTAAAAAAAAAAAATCAAAATGCCTTACCTCTTGAGCTACTCCGAGAGAGGCTTCAGTGAGGTGAGAATTTGAGAGAGGCGAGGGAAAGAGGAGAGCGTGAGAAAGAGAGGCCCTGTGAGTGTTTGAATTAGCTAGCATACAACCTCTCTAGTTTTAATGTTCTCTGTGTTATCTCAATTAGAAACAAATATATATATATAATCAATATTCAAAACACTTTCTTGATATTAATTTAAAATCTGAAAAAGAAAAAAAAACTACAGAAGAAACTAACAACTTCGTGAGTAATTTTAAAACATGAACTTGCTACACTGCATATGGAATAGAATAGATTTAAAGTCTCCATGTTATATGCTTGTAAACAAACTCCCTCCTGTATTGATCTCTTAAAAGCCTAAAGACAAAACCTCTTATGTTTGTTTCATAGGACCAAACTATGATTATTCAAAGGGAATATATACTCTAATGATGACATTCAATTGCTTAGCACATAACATTCACATAGGAAGGCCACATAACTTAGAAGTTACCAATTTAAAATTGAGGTCACAATTATTGATCAAACAATAAAATAGAAACCAATGGAAACAAGTAGTATGAATTCTCATGTTAAATAAACCACTGCTAACCTGCAAAAAATGAAGATAATATATATGACAAAATGACTCAAAAACAATAATAAAGTTAGAAAGTACTTTACCAAAGCAAATAGCAAAATACTAAGCTGAAATATCTACACTAGCAGCAATTTATTGTTTCAACAATTTACTAGTTGCTTCATTAACATAGATATGAATATAGTAGACAATTTTATAGAGAGAGTTATACAAAGAAAATGCCAAGTTTGAAGAATTTCTACCAAAGTGAGCACGAGCAGCTTTTATTTCATTTATCTAACCATCAATTTTGCTTGAATTAATTCACAAATGGGTGAGAAATACAGTTTTTTCTTGCTATGATAACCATTAACAGCCATAAAATCTTAGTTATTGAAAATAATAACCTTGGCAACAAGAAAATGAAGAAATACTCAAAGAAACAAAGAAGCAAAATATATAATTTGAGCTAACCTAGTACAAAACCACCATCAAGAATCATGAAAGCATCTTTCCTTACTAATTTCCCATATCAGATTATCAAATCAATTTCAAAAAAACAAATCAAAATATATATTCCTAATTAACAAGCAACAAAACCAGAAAAAAAAAAAAAAAAAAAAAAAGCTTCGATCAACTAAGAAAATTAAGAACACCGGATTTACAAATGAAAAAAAGCCTATTGTAAAACTTCCAACTCTGTCTAAATCCAAAACAAACAATCAGAAGTAGATATAGCTTATTTGGCCATTTTATTAAAAAGAAAGAAAAAAATGGGAAAAAGACTAACATAGAGAAGGGAAGAGAGAAATAAAAAAAACAAAATAGATATGGAAAAATGGACTTTCAGTAACAAAACAGGGAGGGTATCGAGATCCATTTGCCAACATCCCAATCTCCCTCACCGAGAGCCCATCACCACTGCCACCTACAGAGGACAGAGACAAAGATGAGAGGGTGAGCAAGTGAAAGACGAGAAAAATGAAGGTACTGAGATACCTCTGCCGCCACACGATCCACCATCATCCCAAGCCTCTCAGGAGAGAATATTACCTGAGATAGTCGGCGTGAGGCAGAGATAGAACTCTGAAAGCTTGTGATATTCAGCATGAAGTCGTGAAGCAAAGATAGAACTCTGGAAGCTTGAGATAATTGGCGTGACTTCGTGAGGCAGAGAGAGATGAATTGAGACAAGAGTGAGAGATGGAGTGTAATGCCCCAAATTTCCTAATAAGGTTTAGGACCTTGATTAGGAGGCCGGGAGGGCCATAATTGATTTATTATGATATTCAATGACTATATGCATGTTAATGTGAACTATACTATTATATGATGATAAATGCATGTATATGGGGTGTGTTTATAATTATAAGGATGTTTTGGTAGTTTGGCCATTGAGGGCATATTTGTATATTTGGGTGCATATTGTAATTTGTGGATGAGATTCCATTATTATGGAGATATATTCAAGCTATTCAGCATGAGACGATCTTATATTATGAGTTAGCGGTTTTGTCATAACGGGGTCAGTTATTGGGTAATAAGAACGTTTATTTGATGATAAATTGGGAGTTATTGAGATCAGGAGGAAATTCCGGAAGTTTTGACTATAATGTCCCTGGGGATGTTTTTGGGACCCCGAGCACTAGGTTTTATTTGAGGTTACTTAAGCTTGAAGTAGCTCGTCAGATAGAACGTACGTTAGAAAATAAATTCTCCCTCTCTCGTTAGCTCATTTTACCGTTCGAAGCCTTTTTGAAGAAATCTTGAGTTCTAGGAGTCAGAATCAAGCGAGGGTCAAGGCATAGCGATCCTAGGAAATATTAGAAGCTTCTTAACTGAAGGATTTGATAGAAAACAACCTAATCGAAGGTAATCTAAGTTTAAGTTTTAAGTTTTTAAAGTTTTTAAGCTTAGGATTGGACTTTGTGAATCGTTGAGTTTTTGGTTCGATTGAGCCTTAGGTTTTGATGGTTTTGGACCATTGGGAAGCTTGGGAACTTTGATTTGATGATTTGGGAATGTTTAGGCATTATTTTTGGAGGATTTGGGAAGTTGAAAATCGTGTTTGGGATGGCCCAGGGTTGGGGGCCGCGGCCCTGTTCTTTGGCGCCGCGGGCCTAGCTCGAAGAAGCAGGTGGTCCAGTTTTGTGCTTGCTGGGCACCGCGGCCCTTGGTGTTGGGCACCGCGGCCCTTGCTTCGGGTTTGGCTGGGGGCCGCTGCCCAAGGTGCTAGGGCCGCAGCCCTTGAGCAGGGTTGAGCCCGTTTGTGCGTTTTGACCCCGGGAACATGGTTTTAGGCCTTTGGATTGATGTCCCGGAGGCTAGATATTGGTTTGGGAACCTATGTTGATTATTTTTTTATTGATGATGTCCCGTATTTGGTTATGACTAGGTGACCGCCAAAGGACTAAAGTTGATCGTTTTGAAGGCTCGTTCTTTTATTCATTCTAGCTCAAATCTGAGGTAAGAAAACTGCATCCTGTGTATATGTGACATGCATGGTTATTCTTGATGCATGTTGGTTGATTAAATGTGACATGCATGGTTATGATTGAGGCATGTCAAGTGATTAAATGTGATGCATGTGCTGCACGAGAAGCATGTGATTAGGGCTTGCTATGATTATTGAATATGAGAATGTTCAGAGCTTGAGCCTCTGTGTTTATTTATGGTCCTAATTATGCTATCAGTTGTTAAGTAAGCATGCTGAATGGGTTATATTCGAATATTTGACATATGATATATGTTTGGTGACATTGCTTACTTGTGTGTGGCACCAACTGTTCGGAATCGGCACTGGCCGCATATTACTGACCTGAGAGTCAGAAACGGCATAAGCGTCGAGGACATAGGGCCGAATGAAGATTAGATCTAATCGATATCAGCATTGAATGACTCATATGGGGTATTAATGCTGGACTAACCAGAAGGTCGATGAAAATTATAAGCGCTTGGCTAGTCTAGGACTAGTTACTCAGAGCCAGGGCCTAAGGCCTAGGTGACTACTTGTCACATGGCTAGGGAACAGTGTTCCATAGTTGTTACTCTAGGGTCATGAGGAAGGTTATGTTGGTGACTAATCACCATGCACCTATCCTACGTAAGCTAGTGAAAGGATCAATTATTTATAAAGGGAACGGAACCCACCTTAGTGACTTGTACCACTGTCACTCTTCTATTCAGGGCTATCAGCCCGGTATGGTTACCGGAACCATCAGTGATAAGTCACTTATCTGATTGAGATTGACTTGATAGTCGTCCATTCAGGAGTGCAGGATTCTTTATCCAAGATACCCATCATTATGTGTGAATCAGTTTGCCTGCTTGGTTAGGGCTATATCTGCTAGGCGTGTGCCTTATGATTTGATGACATGTTATTACTATTCATGAGCATATCGAGTTTTCTTGCTGGGCTTCGGCTCACGGGTGATATGTGGTGCAGGTAAAGGCAAAAGAAAGCTGGACCATCCTTGAGTTGGAGAGCTTAGGTGTCGATGTGTACATATGCAGCTGCTCGACTGCCACGGCCGAGGTTTGAAGGAAAGGAGATAGGGTTAAACCCTGTTTTGCCACTTAGACCGGCTGGATGTAAATATTTTCTGTAATGGACCTTTAAACTATAGTTTTGGGATCCCAATGTATATATTAAGCGTTCTAATGAAACGTTATATCTTAGCCAAAAATTTTAATCTCTAAACCGCTAATCATACTTAGTACACGATTTTTGCCAAATGACTCGATTAGCGAGTTTAGCACTGTTTACAAGGCACATCGTAATGGTCCCTGGAGTTTAGGGCGTTATAACTTGGTATCAGAGCGAGCCAAGGTTTATGGTTCCTGAAGACAAGCTGGGCATGTACACTCATCACTAAAGATAGCTTCACTCAGGGAATGGTAACTATTTTTCGTAGTTATGTGCTTAACTGCTTAAATAGAATATAAATGCTTTACCTACACATTGTATTAGGGAGCATGAGATTTTGATAGAGCTTGGCTCTTGAGTATATGATTATATGCTCCGTGAATATATATATATATATATATGGATGTGATTATGTGATTACCTGCTCTGTGAATATATACTTGTGACATTTGCATGCTGGAGTTAGAGGCATGGTATGAATGTTGGAAGAGCAGGGATTATGATTGATGTATGAATGCCATCGGCATGTTTTTAGCACTGCAAGTGGTTTGTGATTGTGGTGTGGTGAGATTTATCCCGTGGGGAAAGCTTTCGATATGCTCATCATGATTAATGGGTCAAGTTATTGATTGCAGATTTAATCAACAGGTTTACATTCAAGGCAGATAATGAGGCCTAGTGGTGGTTATACATAGGCTGGGGGTTACTGCCAGGGTATCAGCTACTCATCTGCTTCTATGAATTTTCAGCAAATGATCACAGATTTGCAATCAAGATTGCAGAGGCATGAGGAAGAAATTAGGTGTCTGAAGCAATAGCGGAATCTATTGGGGAGCATCTCTTCCTTTGCTATGCCAGGAGTGGCATCAGCTTTGGCTCAGCCTAGGGTTGAGAATAGATGGGAATTCTCTCTGTGGAAGATTTCAGGAATATTACCCTCCAGTCTTCGAGGGAGGCCTAGATCCATTCGAAGCTGAGCAATGGATGGGCATGATCAGTTCCATTCTTGATAGTATGGGGCCGGTAGGTCACGATAGGGTGATCTGTGCTATATGTGTACTGTGGGATGATACCCGGACGTGGTGGGAGGTAGTATCCCAAACCCGAGACACAGCTGTGATGGACTGGAAAGAATTCAAGCAGTTGTTTAATGAGAAGTATTATTGTGATGTAGCTAAGACTGCTAAGATGAATGAGTTTCTGAATCTCGTTCAGGGTAATGCATCAGTGACCGAGTATGTTAATAGATTTGATGGGTTGGCCAAGTTTTCTTTAGATATGGTACCCACAGATGTAGCTCGAAAGGAAAGGTTTATTCAGGGGTTGAATCCTAGAATAGTTCAGGGCATTAGGGTTGCCCCAGTGTATGAAGTCTCTACCTATGCTCAGGTGGTAGGGATGGCTCTTGCTGTTGAGAGCGCAAGACATCAGATTGGGCAGCAGAGTGCTGGAGAGCACGGAGCTCAGATGGTGGTACCTCCACTTATTGGAGCAAGTGAACAGGAAAGCCGGAAGACATATCTAGTATGCGCTCGGTGTAAGAGGCATCATCTAGGAGTATGTCGAGCAAGGGCGTCTTTCTCATGTAATATGTTTGGACATCGTAAGAAGAATTGCCCAATGCGAAGGAAGGATGAGCAAAAGGGGATGGACAGCTCGACTCCAGCTCGAGTGTTCATTCTGATGCAGTCGGAATTTGAGACTGAGACTAGTTCCTCAGGGGTGGCAGGTCAGTTTTCTGGTTCTGAGTTTTGAGTTATGCTGTTTGACTTTGGTGCCATGTTATTCCTTTGTTGTTGCATATAGAGAAGGGCATAAAGATGATAGATATATATAGATCACATGGTTATGTTGTGATGGAAAGGCAATATTGTATTGGTGACTTAAGAGATGAGTTGGGTTATGATAAAAAAAAAAAAAGACTCATCAGTGGTTTTGGTAAAGCTGGTTATGACTAGCTCAGTATGCTTTTGGATTTGGATTGTTTAGCCAAGAGTGAGGCAATTTTAAATGGCAAAGAAGAGACAGTAACTCTTGGGCTTGAGAGTGGGAAGCCTTGTGATAATTGGCACTGTGCATGGTTCTGTATGTTGATGACCTCTGTATTGAGAGCTAGAGTTCTATTGCAGGGATGCATGGAACTCTTAGCTAGTGTGGTGAATACCACTTAGATGGTGCCAGTGAGATCAGGACAGACTGGATTGGTCTGTAAGTTTCTGGATGTGTTTCCAGGTGGTTTGTCAGAGTTTCTTTTATATGGAGAGATAGTATGGTGATTGGAGTGGTGCCAGGAATGGATTTAGGTTTAGGGCACTATTTTTTAGGGTTCAACAGAATTGTTAGAATTAAAGGTTTAGCTAGTGAGTAAGATGGAATTATTTAAGGTGGATCTTGGATCTTGTTGGGACCAGTTAGAGATCAGAGAGAGAGTTATATAAAAGATGGTGTTTGTATCAGACAAGAGCACTGGGAGTGCTGAACATGATTTGGGAAACTGTTTAATGCCAAGCGTTTGTAAATCAGATGAATAGAGCATTCAAAGGTTTATTTGAATGGGATTTGTGATCGTCCTAGACGATGGTATTGTGGTATTTTCTCTACGGAGTTTTGCCAAGGTTAAAGAATATCTTAGGGGCAGGAGAGTCCTTGGGTGGTAAGGAGATTTCAGGTGCCTTGGGAAAGAGTTCTAAGTCTTCTTGCAGATCAGAATTAGTTTGTGGGTTGTTATGACATCTCAGTGATAAAGAAAAGTAATTGCCTAAGTAATATGTTGGTTAAAGGATCTGACCATAACTAGAGTAGAGTTTCTGGTGGGCCAGGTGGCCAGTTTTATGTTTGAGATTATCATTTCGGAAAGGATAAAGAGAAAAGATGATTAAGTGAACCGCAGACAGAAAAGACTGAATGGAAAGTCTTAGCTGGATTAGCTAAGAGTTGTGCAGTGTCAGATATAAACCTATTATGGTATAAGGGTCAGATTTGGAATCCGATGGATATCGAGATTAGTTGGGAGATTCTGGACGAATCTCACGCTATTCTTTTATTCTCCTCATTCAGGCATCATGGAAAGGTAACAGGATATGAAACCTTTATAGTGGTGGCCTGAGATGGAGAGGGATGTAATGGGATGCGTGGTAAAGTTCTTAACCTGTTAGCAGGTCAAGACAGAGTATCAGGAATCAGTAAGGCCATTACAACCTTTGAGTACTTCATAATGGGAATAAGAGAGCATCGCGATGAGTTTCGCGGTGGGATTTCCAGGTTAGTGGATCAACGTGAATTGGCATTGAGTCATTGTGGACTAATAGTCCAAGTGAGTTCATTTTTATCAGCAAGGATAAGTAAATAATACGGCTGGTCAGTATTCAAATCTCTTTGTGAGAGGGATAGAGCGCCTTCTTGAGAACTCAAGGTCTATCTTATTAGATGAAGACTCTAGTGCGACTTACAGGTTTTGGAAGGGTTAAGAAGGCAATGAGAATATAGATGGAATTCAGTACAGTTTATTACTCTCAGACTGATGGTAAATCAGAGAGAGAGGGTTATCCAATTATTATTGGAAGAACATCTTATAAGATGAATGAGTTGGTATATATATCTGGATCTTGAGGTGGTTCAGGGGACTAATGAGATTGCTAGAGATTGAAGCTTGGATGCTCACTTCTCAGAATGAATGGAAAATTTTTACTGAATTGAAAAGTAAGAATGTGGAATTCCAGGTAGAAAAATGTATCTTCTTTAAAACTATCACCATCAAAAGGGGTGAGGAGTTAGGGCAAGCTAAGCCCTAGAATATCTCGGCAGTTAAATCCTGGATAGGACTAGTTAGGTTGACTCTGGATCAGTCTTGTCTTTAGCGCTGTCAGTTGTATACAGTGTGTTATGTACTTCCATGCAGTGGACATGGGTTAAAGGAACTCATGAGTTGAGTCATATGAATCTGAATGTTAAGGTTAAGTATTCCAGTAAGGAATAGCCAGTTCATATTGTGACAGAAGTAATAAGGTTCTAAGGAACAGAATGTACCTTGGGTTAAGGTAACACTATAGAGACAGTGAGGTCGAGGAAGCGACCTGGGAAATTGGAGTCAACTGTGCGGAATTCTTATTCCGAGCTGTTTGAGTAAATTTTGAGGACGAAATTTCTGTAAGGAGGGGATAGTTGTAATGCCCCAAATTTCCTAATAAGTTTAGGACCTTGATTAGGAGGTCGGGAGGGCCATAATTGATTTATTATGATATTCAATGACTATATGCATGTTAATGTGAACTATACTATTATATGATGATAAATGCATGTATATGGGGTGTATTTATAATTATAAGGATGTTTTGGTAGTTTGGCCATTGAGGGCATATTTGTATATTTGGGTGCATATTGTAATTTGTGGATGAGATTTCATTATTATGGAGATATATTCGAGCTATTCGGCATGAGACGATCTTATATTATGAGTTAGCAGTTTTGTCATAACGGGGTCAATTATTGGGTAATAAGAACGTTTATTTGATGATAAATTGGGAGTTATTGAGATCAGGAGGAAATTCTGGAAGTTTTGACTATAATGTCCCCGGGGGTGTTTTTGGGACCCCGAGCACTAGGTTTTATTTGAGGTTACTTAAGCTTGAAGTATCTCGTCAGATAGAACGTACGTTAGATAATAATTTCTCCCTCTCTCGTTAGCTCATTTTACCGTTCGAAGCCTTTTTGAAGAAATCTTGAGTTCTAGGAGTCGGAATCAAGCGAGGGTCGAGGCATAGCAATCCTAGGAAAGATTAGAAGCTTCTTAACTGAAGGATTTGACGGAAAACAACCTAATCGAAGGTAATCTAAGTTTAAGTTTTAAGTTTTTAAAGTTTTTAAGCTTAGGATTGGACTTTGTGAATCGTTGAGTTTTTTGTTCGATTGAGCCTTGGGTTTTGGACCATTGGGAAGCTTGGGAACTTTGATTTGATGATTTGGGAATGTTTAGGCATGTGTTTGGAGGATTTGGGAAGTTGAAAATCGTTTTTGGGGATGGCCCAGGGTTAGGGGCCGCGGCCCTAGCTCGAAGAAGCAGGTGGTCCAGTTTTGTGCTTGCTGGGTGCCGCGGCCCTTGGTGTTGGGCGCCGCAGCCCTTGCTTCAGGTTTGGCTGGGGGCCGCGGCCCAAGGTGCTAGGGCCACAACCCTTGAGCAGGGTTGAGCCCGTTTGTGCATTTTGACCCCGGGAACATGGTTTTAGGCCTCGGGATTGTTCCTACTACTTGGATTAGTTTGGATTGATGTCCCGGAGGCTAGATATTGGTTTGGGAACCTATGTTGATTATTTTTTATTGATGATGTCCCGTATTTGGTTATGACTAGGTGACCGCCAAAGGACTAAAGTTGATCGTTCTCAAGGGTCGTTCTTTTATTCATTCTAGCTCGAATTTGAGGTAAGAAAACTGCACCTTGTGTTTATGTTACATGCATGTTTATTCTTGATGCATGTTGGTTGATTAAATGTGACATGCATGGTTATGATTGAGGCATGTAAAGTGATTAAATGTGATGCATGTGTTGCACGAGAAACATGTGATTAGGGCATGCTATGATTATTGAATATGAGAATGTTCAGAGCTTGAGCCTCTGTGTTTATGCATGGTCCTAATTATGCTAGCAGTTGTTAAGTAAGCATGTTGAATGCCTTATATTCGGATATTTGACATATGATATATGTTTGGTGGCATTGCTTACTTGTGTGTGGCACCAACTATTCGGAATCGGCACTGGTCGCGTATTACTAACGTGAGAATCGAAAACGGCATAAGCGTCGAGGACACAGGGCCGAATGAAGATTAGATCTAATCGATATCAGCATTGAATGACTCATATGGGGTATTAATGCTGGACTGACCTGAAGGTCGATGAAAATTATAAGCGCTTGGCTAGTCTAGGACTAGTTACTCAGAGCCAGGGTCTAAGGCCTAGGTGACTGCTTGTCACATGGCTAGGGAACAGTGTTCCATAGTTGTGACTCTAGGGTCATGAGGAAGGTTATGTTGGTGACTAATCATCATGCACCTATGCTGTGTAAGCTAGTGAAAGGATCACTTATTTATAAAGGGAACGGAACCCACCTTAGCGACATGTACCACTGTCACTCTTCTATTCAGGGCTATCAGCCCGGTATGGTTACCGAAACCACCAGTGATAAGTCACTTATCTGATTGAGATTAACTTGATAGTCGTCCACTCAGGAGGACAGGATTCTTTATCCTGGATACCCATCATATGTGTGAATCAGTTTGTCTGCTTGGTTAGGGCTATATCTGCTAGGCGTGTGCCTTATGATTTGATGACATGTTATTACTGTTTATGAGCATATCGAGTTTTCTTGCTGGGCTTCGGCTCACGGGTGCTATGTGGTGCAGGTAAAGGCAAAAGAAAGCGGGACCATCCTTGAGTTGGAGAGCTTAGGTGTCGATGTGTACATATGCAGCTACTCGACCGCCACGACCGAGGTTTGAAGGAAATGAGCTAGGGTTAAACCCTGTTTTGCCGCTTAGACCGGCTGGATGTAAATATTTTCTGTAATGGACCTTTAAATTATATTTTTGGGATCCCAATGTATATATTAAGCGTTCTAATGAAACGTTATATCTTAACCAAAATTTTTAATCCCTAAACCGCTAATCATACTTAGTACACGATTTTGGCCAAATGACTTGATTAGCGAGTTTAGCACTGTTTACAAGGCACACCGTAATGGTCCTTAGAGTTTAGGGCGTTACATGGAGGCTGAGAGAAATTGTTTGGGTAACCTAGATTTAGGGATTAAAATTTGGCTGAGAGAGATTAGACCCAAAAAAAAAAATTCATTTGGCGCCTTGAGGTGTATTTCATATGGCGCCAAAATAGTTCTGTGTTTTTATTTTAATCACCCATTAATAATGCTTCTAAATATGTGTTATTTTTTAATATAATATAAACTAAAAATTGTTGTAGTGTAACCTGTTAGGCTACACAAATTCAGATTTTAGACTATTGTTGATGACAAGAAGTCTACTTCTTAAAAAGGTGTTTACTCTTAGGGGTGGAGCTATGATTTGGAGAAGTAATAAGTTGTCTGCCATCTCAGTAGTTGTGATTTGGAGAAGCATTAATTAGGTTATCTGTCATTTTAGAATCCACCTTGAAGGCTAAGTACATAGCTACGTCTATGGAGGCTAAGGAAATATTCAGGTTTAGGAAGTTCTATGCGGATCTCGGTGTTTGTAATGACCCACTAATCTAGACTATTTGGACCATTAACGAATCTATACATAAAACTTACATTTTTGCGTAAATACCATAATTTTATTGAAACTTGTGGAAACAAAGGTTACTTTCATAAAATAAGTAGGATATGGGTACCCATTGTCTTTAAAACAAAAATAACTTAAAAACTAAAAAGAGTTACATAGAAAATGCGGAAAATACATTTGAAACCATAAAAACATAAAGAAGACTACATCCTCGAATCGAATAACGCTCGGCCCCTTGACTCCATTCACCATCGATACACATCCTCTAAGCGTCACGAATCTTTCCGCCTCTAATGCTTATTTCCTGCACATAAACAGAAAGGAATGAGCCTAATGCCCAGCAAGGAAAATCTAACACGTAGTCATAAACATAAACATAATTTCATAATAACGTAAAGACATATCATAACACATAATACACTTATTATAATGGCCATTATTACTTGGGGTCCCATAGACTAAACAAGCTTATGCCCATGAGATTAGTGGGGTCCTACCAGCTAAATAGGCATATGCCCACAATCTTTTTGGGGTCTTGTTAGTCAAATAGGGCATAAGCCCAAGCCTACAACAAACACATGCACAACATATTCATAACATACTCATATCATATCACAACATAACACATAAGATAACATAAACATACACATATAAATCCTAGCCTATTTTCCTTACCAAAGTTACCGGGATATAATGGACTGAGTTGGGACTTTTGAAACACTCCTAAAACCATAATGAACAAGAGTGAGTCTAAAGAAAGGAGATGAAATGAAAGAGAATATGAAGACTAAACCATTAAAAGAAAATATGCTTACCACAACTTAAGTGCTTAAGAACTTGGATTCCCTAACCAAAATAAGAATGAGGTTAGGAAATTGAGTAGAAGACTAAGAGAAAGGAAACATAATTCAGAAAGAAACTAGAGTTTTGATTACCTCAAAGATTTGCAAGATCAATCTAACCTCCACCAAAATACTATAGAACTCACTTCCCAAAGTGTTTGATAAGCTTATGATGTTTAAGCTTATAGTTTTTCCCCAAACCAGGTGTTTACACTCTCACACTCACTTAACACTAGCAGCTTTTGAACTTAGAGCAAATGGTGAATAATGGCTGGGTACTAGGTCCTATTTATAGAGTTTGGAGATGAAAAGATCTTGATTTTACTTGAATAAAAATAATGGCTTTTTAGGTGAAAATCATTTGAATAATCATTCAGCAGAGGCTGAAGACTCGTTCAAAAGATGCTGGACTTATGAAGAAGTTTGAATGGCTGAAAGGAAAAGAATTCAAAAACAATTGAACATATGCTGAAGGAGGCGATATATCGCCCCCTGTAGGCGATATATCGCCTGGGCCAGTATGCCCGAGGCGACCGTGCATCGTTTCGTGCTTTCCGTATCTACGTGCTGCGATATATCGCCCCCTATAGCTGCGATATATCGGCACACGCTGAATATTTAAACACGAAATTACACATTTTTAGCTAAGTTTGAATGGAGTAAACAGCCTTGACTAAGCCCTCAACGTACTCAAAGCTGCTGACTGACCCTATAACATTCAAACTTTACTCCTTATTAGATTTAATCCTCAAAAATACTTAATCCTTAATCACCATTCATAACATGTGCTTAAAATCCTATTGGTTGATGTCTAAACCTTATAATATAATAAATATAATCCTTAATATCAGTCACTTTAATCACACCTTAGGTTATACTTAATATTCTTAAACTATAGATTAAACTTAGAAAATCTATAAGTACTACTATGAGTGTCCAAATAATTCCCGGTCTGAACCAAAAATCCATGGTAACAAAGGTAACACTAAACATACTATAATACTACTAACATTTAGCTAAGTAAAGTTCTTGGACTCTACAGTGTTATTCCAAAAATTGATAAACCACTATTTTGTCTAGTGATAGTAATGAGGCAATAACAAATTCGAAAGAACCTTGAAGCCAGAAAAGAGCAAAGCATATAGAGAGAAAGCACCACATTATCGAGGATGTGTGGCGAATGCGTAATGTGTAGGTGTAGCGCACCAAATTTTTTTTTTTAATTAAAGTAGTTTGTTAATTGTTTATTTTTTTTATTATTTAAATGTTTGCCTTATTCTTATTTTATTTAATTATTTAAATTAAATTGTGTGTTATATTATTTAAATGTGTTTGGATTGTTTCAATTCATGCTGTGCAATTATTCAAAGTTTAATGTGAGATGGGGACTTAATTGTGACATCATGTAAGAATGAATTAATATGATTTCTTTCTTTAATTTTGTTCGTAGCTGAAATGGTATTGGTGTGCACTATGGATTTTGGTCGAATGTTAGTAGCAATGAGAAGGAATTTTTTCTCCTTTTTTAGAAATCATTTCTTATTTCTTGGTATGAATATATATGTTATTATGAAATGGGTGAGATATTATTTTATTTCATGTGATAGTTGATTTAAATAAAAACTAGTAGAATTCTGAGATAATGAATGCCATGAGTTGTCATATACAGATGTGCTAGGCAAGATTTATTGTGCAATAGTGTGTAAGTGGTTTTGGAAAGTGTAAGAAATAAAGGGATTTGTTAGTTTCTATTTTGACAGTTAGTCTTCTAATGGTATAAAAATACTTGATATTTTATTTAATAAATTGATGACAATATTAAGTTTATTTTTTTTAATTGGTCTATGATATGGAAATTTTAGAGCATGAGTGTACCTTGTGTGTGTTTATGGGTTTGGCAAGCTATGGCTGGGGATAAGATGGGATATTAGCTTCTATTTTTCTTATTATTCTTGACAATTCTATGATTCTAATAGCTTGGAAAAAAAAGTAAAGCAATAAATCAAGATATGATTTGGTCTCCTTTATTTGTCCAATAACACTAGGTATTGGGTAAGTCTTTGTAGAAAGAAAAGATAGGTTTTCTTTTGCTATTTCATTTTCTCCCTTGCCGTCCCATACACATGAAAAGAGCAAGAAAAAGAAAAAAAAATGTCTCTCATCCCTCTCCATAGCCGAATACCCTATAAACTATACATGGGTTTTGTTTTCTTCTGCTTACAACCAAAACCATATCCAACCAATTGTTCTAGTGCCATCCAAGGAAAATAGGGAGTTAGGGTCTCGAATTCAAGTAGAAAGTAAGGTATTCTTTTCTTCCCTTTTCATTCTTATCTTTTAAATTCTAAAACATATAGTTGTTTTGGTAAACTATGGATCTAGGTTTTTGTGGTGAATAACAAGGGTCTCAAGCCAATTTTCTAAAAGTAGTGTTCGGTCATCAAGCATCAAAAAGGTTTGTGTTGAATTTTTTTTTTGGTTTTCTTCATGTGTTTGTGATATCTTTATTATTATTTCATTTCAGTTTAATTAATATAAACATGCTAGGGTTCTGTTTGTGATTTTGATACATGTGTGTCGTTCTTTGTATCTATATATATACATATATATAATATTGTGAATATATGTATATATATATATATATTCATGTGTGACTATTATTTATGTATGAGCGTTTTGGTATTTAGTTGCTATGGTGTACTCGTTATCACGTTAGCCTTACAAAGCAAAGGTCCCTAGTTTGATTGTATAACTGATGTAGGTGTATTTTTTTTTATGAATTTATATGGTTATATATAAGGGTGTATATACATATCTATGTAAAAGCGTTTATAAATTTTGTACATAATATACACGGATATTTAAATTTTTTTGGGTCTATTCATATATGGTGGATGAATATATTTGTTAATATACGAGTATATAGGATTTTTGGTGTAACAATATAGAGTGTGTGAATATATTTATTATATAGATCTGTGGATATTACACTTATATAGGTTCGGCTATTGTAGTGTAGTAGGCATGCTTAGGTAGTTACATGATTTTATGGGGCTGGCATGATGTGAAATTTAAGTGTTTGAGATTAGTTGGAGTCATGCATATTTTGGCCTTAGGGTCACCTTGGATGTATAAGAATTGTTTTGATAAATTTAAGTGATGATGTGAATATTGTTGCATAATAGAAACATGCCTAATATATGATATTTTGTGTTGCGATGCTTCTCACGTATGCATGTCGCATGCAATTTCACTTTTACGTTAAAAAATGTGTCTAATATTCAACTATATGATTTTTATTTAAAAACCATGCATGTAACATAGATATAATTTGCATTATTCTTTTGGTGATTCTATGTGTAATTGTGCCTATTTTGAAAATTATTAGTAGTTTTCACCATGTGTGCAAGGCCCATGCACACATGGGATATATGAGTGGGAACAATAGTGTCTTATGTAATGCTAAATGATGTTATTTGATTATGGTATAGGCTTGTTGTGAAGTTTGTCAGTTGTGCTTTGCTTGGACCTGAGGTAAGGAAGTTAAATAGAAATTTTAGTTGTTTATGCTGTGGATGGTAAGGTTAGCTTTTATGAATAATAATGTTATGTATGATGATACTTTTGTGATATGAATCATGAATTGCTAATTTGTGTTGATATGACTAGATTGTATGTCATTGAATGTAGTATGTTATGAGATGGTTGTAGCCTGATGAACGTGACACAACAAATAAAGGATTACTGAGGATGAGAAGACGTAACTCATAAGGCGGAAGCGCCGAGGTTATTCAAGGACCAGAGATCCTGTTTACCTCAAGAAGTGACATGGACAAGTTAGCGGGCCATGTTCACAAAGAAATGATGTTATGTTTATATGATGCATATGTTATGATGATTATGTTTATGTTTATGATGATGATAGTTACGATAATGATGCTATGATGTATGAGTATAAATATGTTTTGTCGTGTTTTACTTGTGTGTTATTTGTACTTCCTTACTGGGCTTTTAGCTCACTCCCTTAATTTCCCTTCTAGGTAGCAAATAGGATTTCTCTTTAGCACGCGTGGTGATGTGGGGAGTTCTATCGTCAGGGTGTGTATGGCGTGGGGGCATCCTATGGACGAGAAACGATCAGTTTAAACGCCATTTTCTAAAAATAATGTTATGTTTATTTTAATTTTCAGAACTTATCAATGGGACTTTAACTTTGTTTATTTTTAAAACGTTTCATGGAAATTATAATGTTTCATTTAAAACTATTGGGACCAATTTTCATGTTTTAGCAAGGCCCCACTAAGATTTTATAATAAGTGGCTTTTCTCCTATAAATTCACGAGTATGGAAATATTTTACAAAGTATTAGAATAGGGCATTTTACAGTAGGTGATGAAGATAGCATTGGAAGGAAATCTTTCATATCCATTTACAAAGATATAAGCAGAGATCATAATTGTTAAGCATGTAGAATGAATGGTTTTGAGAAACAGGTCCCATTTGTTTTAAAAGGGAAAATGGGAGTTTGTTGGGTTGTATGCCCATATAAAACCATGTCGGACATGTAACACAGTCTTATATTGTCTATAAAAATAGTAGAAATCATTTAGTTTGACAACCATGTTACTTGCTTGTTTTATTACATAATTATTGGAATAATACAAATATTTATTAAATCTCGAACATATAGATAGTTACAATTATAGTTACTAGGTCATAGTGGATTATAGTTGTAATTATATGTTCAAAAGAACGAGTCCTAAGATTAGATCAGTGCATTCAATTTTCATTGATTGGGCAATCTATGATATGATCTACTTACACATTTGTGGTGTGATGTCTTGTCCAAGGTATTGACCAAGTAGATATGATCGAACGTATTTGGTGACATCGGACTAGGATAGATATTGATTATTGATTGATAAATAAGTATCGTTGTTCTCGAATCTAATTAATGTCACAACATTGACCATATGTTAAATCGATCTTAATTCTTAGTGATAATATTATGCTAATTATATTATTTAAATCTTTTGATTTGTTCATTACTAGCTTACCCTACGCTCTAGCTCATACTTACATCTTGGTTACATCTTGGTTATTTAGTAGTGTAATTGAGTGGGAGTATTATTTATACATATGAAATCTATAAATTTTGTATGAGAAGTAAAAAGATGATTTCCTTAATTGCTTTGTTCAAAAGGTTAAATGATTGAGATCTAATTTATGTGATTAAGATCATGGAAATATAATTTATATAGAACTTAGTGGGAGTTAAGGATAAAATTCTAATGAGAGGTAAAACGGTAATTTGCACCCAACTCGTTAGTAAGTCATTGATAGAGGATTGACTGACTATAATGGTTACAACAATGGATAATGTATTTATGGTTTGGCAAATACGTTCTCTGAATTCAAGAGTTCAATTCCGAGTCTATAGTGGAGTCACGAGGAATTAATAAGGTAGTGAAATTATTTATAAATAAATTCACGGTAACTTATTGAAGCTTGATTTCATAGATCCATGGTCCCCGTATTACCTTTGAGTAAATTATTTAGAATGTCTCAATTAATTGATTTAATTATCAATTAGGATTTTTAAAGTTGATCATGCCAATTTTGAAAATTTTTACAGAGATGTGAAATTTAGAGAATAAAAGAAAATATTTGGAAAAATTTATTAATATTGATAACTTGGTGCCAATATAGGTAAATAATATTAAATCAAGTTTTAAATTATAATTAGTTAATTTTAATAAGGATTTAATTAATTAGTTAAAAGATAAATAAATAAAAATGATTTGAATTTAAGCTCAATTGTGATTTATATTCAAAATAAAGAGATTGGGCCGAAATTCATTTGTGGGAGCCCAAGGATTTTATTTTTTGTTTATTATTTTCAATTAATTTAAATTTAAATAAAACAAATTAAGTTGCCTATATAAAGAATATGATATTTAGGGTTTTCATAAAAAAGTGTCATGTGATTCATTGGGTAAGTGAAAACATAGACAGTCTAATCCTTTCTTGGCCACTCACTCTTCTTCTTCTTCTCTGTTAAACCAGCCCAAACTAGTTCCAGGTTGATCAAAGACTTGATAGGGAAGACTGTGTTACTGATCTAGTTCAATCTCTTGATAATATTTTTCTACATAAAGGAATCAAGGGTTAGAGAGATTGAAAGATAAAGTTATTCTAGTTCCACTGCATAATGTAAGTTTCTTTACTTTACTATGTTTTGTATCAATTTTTCATATAAACATGTTCTAGGAATTTACATATTTGTTTGTTCGATAATATGTAAAATACATTAAAATAAAAAAATATCACTTTATATGCAATTTCCTACGTCTTCATAACTACATCTTTCAATCGCCCATAGTCTTATCGCTTCCTTCTTCTAAATACAAAAGGATTGCCCAACAGCTTTTCATTTCCCATCGACTCTTCAACTTATAATTTCCTCATAATCTCTCCTTTTATGGCCTGAGTTAAGTTTTTTGGGAAGAGCATGCCACATTTGCTTTTGCTACATATCTATCCTGACCACCTTTCATACAACTCCAAACACTTAAGCAACCTCTCAGCCTCTTCAGAATTTGCTCTTCGAAATAAAATCGTATCATTCACAAACATAAGATACGAAATGGCTGGGGCTGCAGAGGCTACCTTAATTCCATTAATGTGTTCAGCTTACTACTCTTTTGAAATAATATTCAATAAGACCTCATTTCCCTAAGAGAAACAGAAAAGGAGACAGTGGATCTCCTTGTCTTAATCCTCTCTTCGAGACAATTTTCTTCAGCGGGTAGCCATTCAAAAGGACTAAAAAGGAAATAGATGAAATACACCAACCTATTAGCTTGCAAAAGTGTTCTGAGAAGCCATTAGCCTTCAAGACTCTTATCAGAAAAGACCACTCCATTCAGTCATAAGCCTTGTGCATATCCACCTTGACGGTCATTAGACCACATTTTCCCCTTTTCCTTTTAATTGTGTGGACTAATGCCTGGGTTAAGATCGACACCTCCGCTATCCACCTTGCTGGCTAAAAAGCTGTCTGAAAGGGATAAATAATCTTCTCCATAATTGGCCTCAGTCTATTAGCCAGGAGTTTAGCAATGATCTTACAACTAAAATTACACAAAATAATTGGCCGAAAGTTTTCTACCGTATCTGCATTCTCCTTTTTTGGAATTAGACAAATGTATGTATAATTTAGTTTTGGATCAAAGAAACTTGTTCTGAAAAACTCCTGAACGTTGGCACAAATGCTATCACCAATAATATCCCAGTATCTTCTGTAAAAACATATCGATAGTCCATTCGATGCTAGAGCCATAAGAGGATAGAGTTCGAATACAATTCTCGCCACTTTATCTATAGTTGGAATTTAACACAATATCTCATTATCCTCATTTGTGATGGTAAACAGCTCCTCCAACTGAGCTTCAATAAATGGCTCATCAAAAGAAAACAAATATGAGAAAAAATTATTGAAGATGGCTGCCATTTCTTTTTTCTTCTTTTACAATGACGTCCCTATCCCTAATCGCTTAGATGTGGTTTCTTCTTCGCCTAACCATTATTGAGGTGTAAAAAACTTGGTATTACGATCACCTTTCATCAACAAAATTTCTCTAGATCTTTGCTTCCGCATGCTCTCTTGTCTGGCCCAATGCTCGTTTAATTCTAGAAATAGCTTAGCCTCCTCTTCCAATAACTCTTTCTTCTGCTTTTTGTTTTGAAGCCATTGAAGTTTTTTATATCATTTCTATCTTGTTTTCAGGAACCCCAAACTTCTTTTGCTCCAGGCCTGCAAAGCTCATTTTGTGGCATCTAAATTACATAATAATTGCATACTCGGGCACACTTGATCATCACTTTTCCACACTTCTACTACTGTAGTTTTACAACTTTCCTCCCTTGCCCAAGCGTCAAAATACCTGATCAGCCTCCAACCTTTTGACTTATCCATATAAGAGTCAAATACTATATGCATGTGGTCTGATACTGTGACCGGAAAGTTCCTAACACCAGCTTTAGGGAACTTGGTAACCCAATTATACGAGCCAATAGCTCTGTCCAGCCTTTCTCTAATCAAGCCTCCCTCAAATCTCTTATTTTTCCAAGTGAATTTATACCCAACAATGCCCAAATCAATCCCACCTGTATCATCAAGAAAATCCCTGAGTACCTTAGTGTCACTTGTTCTAATTCTGCTGTCGCCTCGTTTATTTTCCTCTCCAAGCAATACATTTAGATCCCCAAGTATAACCCAACTAGTTTTACATCTCAACACTCTGTCCCTCATCTTGTTCCAGAATCGATCTTTGAGATCCACATATGGAGTGCCGTATATTGCAAAGAGAGTCCAGTATACGTTACAACTTGCATACTAGATCATCATTTTGAACATTCCTTTCTTCTATGTCAATAACAGATAATCTTGGCTCATTCTTCCATAACACACAAAAACCTCCTGCTATTCCTCATGACTCTTAAAATTCCCCTCTCTCGAACCCCAAATTCCTACATCTTCTCTTCATACCTAAAATACTAACCTTTTTCTCCATTAAAAAAGCACAATCTGGTTTCTCTCTCCTTATCCAAGCTTGTAAACCTTTGGTTGCCGAGGGTCCAGCTATTCCCCGAAAATTCCATGCTAGAACTCTCATTTGGATGGAAGGGGCTTGATAAGGGTCGCCTCCTTTGCCCATTGAAAATTTGGATCCAAAGTGACCTCGACTTCAACACAATTATTTGTGATGTCTTCATTTTCACAACCCGACTAAGACAGATTGAAAGCAATCAGATTAGAGATTTTGACCTTTCCTTGAGAAAATGGATTCAATTTCGAACTGAAACCTCTCTTTGTCTTTTTGCCATTCGACCTTGAGCTACTTCTGACCTCCCCTTTTCCTTCATTGAATTGTGACCCGCCTTTCTATGTAACAAACGCTTGTAGTTTGGCATCATCTATTTTGTGAAAACCTTCATCATAGGGCCAGGACAAATTTCGGGGTAAAGCAAAGGTGATCCTTTCTCTTCCTATGCCCACTTGTGCTATGGATCCTTTGAGAAAATTCTAGAGTATCATGGAAAATCGTGTTTCGGGCCTGAAATTTGACTACTTCAACTGGGCCCATCAATTTTTTCACAAATTGGCCTGTCTCCACGTCGTTAGGCCAAGGCAACCTATTTACTTCCGGATGGTCATGCGGGGTGCGAGACTTGGAAAGCTTAACGTGGGGTGTCTCAAGAGTCTGGTTAACTGTGGGCCTAACATTTGCCATGAAACTACGTATAACCTCTTCATCCAACGGGTTCTTCAGCCCCTGTTAAGCTATAGGATGTTCTTTTTACCTATGACAGCTCTCCTATCTTTATGCGGAATCAGGTTGCAAAATATGGGACTACCTCATACAGGCGTGCCTCCTCTTTTTCTGGCACTTTTGCGCATCCCGCTTCTCTTCTCCAATGTCCATTTGCTTGACCACTGACCCTTCGTCTTACTCCGCTGAATCACTGCACCTTGTTTCTCAAGATTTCTCCTCCATTTTTGAATTTTCTAGTAACTCCTCTTTGTTTTTCCAGTACACCAGTAGCTTGGAATCAAAATAGCTTCTCATGAGGATTTCAACTATAATCATGGTCCATACATGGGGACTGCCTTACCCAAAGGAGGATAGACATATGTTGTCTATCTTGAACAACTTTTCTAATCATGAGCAATCATTCCACAATTGTAACAAACCATTGAATTTAAATTGAATCCACTATTTTGTCCCCTAGCAATATTAAAAAAGAAGCCCATATGTCACTTTGTATATATGCATATAACCATTCAAAGAGAATTTGATCCCTGCCTCTCTCAAAAGAAAAAATAAAAAGAAAGTGCCTTAACAACTATGAAGAGAATTAGCTAACATAAACAAAAATTCACTTATGCTTCCATGATTGATGGAAACTAGATCAGAACATGCGAAAATGCTCCCATGAGTGAGCTGTTGGACACTCCAACATTAGCTCAAGTTCTTGTAAAATCCTTTGTTGGTTAAACTTTAATTTAGACAAAATATTTTAAAATGTTTAAATGAAAATTAGTAGCATATCTTCATATTGATTTTCGGATTAATTAGCAATATTTTCAGTTGATTTTGTAATGTGAAAATATATTTAAGTATAAATATATTTGTTGCCTTATTTAACACAAATAATCAATTTTTGGTAAAAATATATTGTGCAAATATCTTGAGATTATTTTCAGGAATTATGTGGGATTATGTCTATTCTGGAATTAAGTTGGTGTCGAAAATAAACATGGTCAAAAGAAATGACCATGTTCGTTCTGCCAGATGAAACTGACTACGTTGATGACTCATCAGTTTCATTTTCTGTCGACACAGAATGCATCTGGCTGGTTGATTTCCTAAATCAAAGGAATTCGCAAATTGATTTCAAAGATACCAGAAAATGATGGCCTTAGACGATTTCCCTGCCTATAAATATCTTGCCAAGGCCTTTGGAATTTTCATCTCTTCCATTTTGAATATTTGTAAACATTACATTATTTTGAAGTGTGTGTTTATTTGTAGAGATTAAGTTTGTTCACATTAATCTTTGTGAGAGTGCTGAGTGTACTTGTGGATATCTATCCAGTCCATTGTAAACAGATAGTGTTTATTGTGAACGTGTTCATAAGGATCTTCGGGAGAGGATTCTATCTAAGTCTCACTTCGGGAGGAAGTGTGCACTCGCTATTTTTTGAAGGGAGTTCAAGAGAATCATCGTTTCATCAAATCAGATTCGTAGAGAAGAGTACAACAAGATTGCGGCAATAGTTTAAGAGGGAGTCTGACATTGTTTAAGTCAATGCTTTTGTACACATTGTTTCTTTACTAATTGATTTATTCTCTGGGCGTAGCCCCAAGGAGTAGGTTATCCGAAAGGGTTTCTAAACCTTGTAAAAATCCGGTGTGTTCTTTGTTCTTTACACTGTCTATTTATTGTGTTTAGTTTCTGTCGTGACAAGTTCGGATTCTATCCCGACATTTCTGTTATCTGTGTAAATAGTTAATTACCATTCTGCATTTTAATTAATTCATGGTTTAATTAATTTGGTAATTACTAAAAATGGAATTTCAATTGGTATCAAAACGGGTCACTAAACTCTTAGTGCGATCTTGTTTCTTTCCGTTCATTTTGTGCCTTGTCAAATGTCTTTCTTTGCAGAAGGTGGATCTATAACTCGTCCTCCTTTATTGAATGATTCCAACTATCCTTATTGGAAGGTTAGGATGAGAACGTTTATTAAATCTCAAGAAGAAAAGGCTTGGAGATCAATCTTAACTGGTTGGACACCTCCATCTGAATCTAATGATGTCACAAAGGTAAAAACTGAAATTAACTGGATCGATGCTGAAGATAAATTGTCTAGTTATAACAACAAAGCCTTACATGCTATCTTTAATGGCGTTGGAGAAGGATACATAATATTAATATCTTCGTGTGAATCTGCCAAAGAAGCTTGGGAAATCCTTCAAACTCAATTTGAAGGAACTGCTAATGTAAAACGATCTAGGCTTGTTATGTTAACTACTAGATTTGAAAATCTTAGAATGACAGAGACTGAGTCTCTCACAGAATTCTATGAAAGACTATCTAATATAGCTAATGAATATTTTGCCTTGGGAGAAAAATTGGAAAATAACGTGTTAGTTCGAAAAATTGTTAGAGTGCTTCCTGACAGGTTTCAAACAAAGCTCACAGCAATTGAAGAAGCAAAAGATCTCGACACAATGAAAGTAGAGGAATTGATGGGTTCATTGCGAACATTTGAACTCAATCAACAAATTCGCCAAAAGGAAAATCCAAGTGCTCCCAAAGAAAAATCAGTTGCTCTCAAATCATCAAAAATAAAAGATTCAGATGAAAATGATGGTGAAGAAGAAATGGCTCTGCTGACCAAAAAATTTCAAAAATACATGAAAAAGATTGGTAAAAAAAATCCTCGTTCAAATCTTCCAAAGGTAATCAATTTTCTAGACCTTTTGACAATAACAATAAAAGAGGCGTGCAATGCAGGGAATGTGAAGGATTTTTTCATATTTAATCTGAATGTGCCAACACACTGAAGAAAAATAAAAAGGTAATGGCAGCTACTTGGAGTGATCAGGACTCTGAAAGTAGTGATGAGGAAGATAACTTAAATCTTGCTTTAACCTCTGTTGTTTCTGGATTAACATTGAATTTGCAGGATAATAAAAGGGTTGTTTGTCTGAACAACACAATTCAGGAAGATAATTCTGAATGTGAATCCAGTGAGTCTGATCTAGACGAGGATTCCCTAAAAGAATCATACAAAGATATGTATGATCAACGGTTAAAGGTTTGTTCTGATAATCGCTTAATGGCAAGCAATAATAAATCTTTACAGGAAAAGAATGATGATCTTATAAACACTGTGAAGAATCTTGAGGAAAAAATTATTGCAAAAGATTGTGAAATTAAGAGATTATCGAATGAAATTAACCACATGGTTAAAGGTGTTAAAATTCTTAATCCAAATTCCAGGATTTTGGATGATGTTATTGGTGCAGGACAAAAAGCTGGTAATTTTTCTGGATTAGGATCTGATGGTTTTAAATCAAAAGGAAAAACCATTTTTGTGAAATATGGCATACATTCTGTTGCATCCACTAACGTCTCTGCAGGTACATCTCAGACAGTTGATTCGACAAAAAGCAAATCTGTTTCCACATCTGTTAAACAGACCAATTTTCTCAAAAGAACCAACACAGACCGGTTCATTCCAATATGTCATTTTTGTGGAGTGAAAGGGCACATCCGGCCCAGATGTTTTACTATGATGAATTTTTTCAAAAACAATTATTTAAATCATTATAGTAAAACAAAACATGTTGTAAGAAAACCTTCAAAAAAAGTGTTTGGGTTGAAAAAGCAAGAAAAAATTGTCTTGCTAGTTTTACTTGTCATAAATCCCGTGCCTCTAATTCTTGGTATTTTGATAGTGAATGCTCTAGACATATGACAGGTGATGCAAATATACTCACCAATTTCAAATCTATGAAATGTGGTGCAGTAACCTTTGGTGATGGTATATCAGGTAATATTGTTGGAAAAGGCACTCTAAGTCTTGATGGATTACCAAAATTGAGAAATGTCTTACTTGTTGAAGGCCTTAAGGCTAATTTAATTAGTATAAGTCAAATTTGTGATCAAGGTTTCACAGTAAATTTTTCTCGTGATGATTGCAATGTTATTGATCAAAATGGCGTGAGTGTATTGAAAGGATATAGATCCATTGATAATTGTTATACTCTTTCGCCAACTCTCACATGTCACTCGGCTATAGGTAATACCACTGACTTATGGCATGAGAAACTGGGTCACATAAAATTCAAAAGTTTAAAAAAGATTGCAAGTGCAGGGTTAGTTTGTGGGTTACCCAAATTGGGTAAATAATCTGCAGGTAAATGTGAACCTTGTCAGTTAGGGAAACAATTAAAAAACTCCCACACAAGTGTCATGGGAATCAATACTTCAAAAGTTCTTGAACTTTTGCACATGGATCTCATGGGTCCCATTCAAGTTGAAAGTATTAATGGAAAAAGGTATATCTTTGTGTGTGTGTTGATGATTTTTCTCGTTTTACTTGGGTTGACTTCTTAAGGGAAAAATCAGACACGTTTGATGCCTTCAAAAATTTGTGCATTAAATTAAGAGTTGAAAAAGATTGTAATATAGGTAAGATTGTGAGAATTAGAAGTGATCATGGTAAAGAATTTGAGAATACTGTTTATGATGATTTCTGTAAATTTCTAGGGATTTCCCATGAGTTCTCAGCTCCCAAGACTCCTGAACAAAATGGGGTTGTTGAGAGAAAAAATAGAACCTTGCAGGAGATGGCCAGAGTAATGCTAAACAGTAAGAAACTCTCCAAACGATTGTGGGCAGAAGCAATATTCACTGCTTGCTATGCAATCAATCGAGTATTTCTTAGGCCAGGTACTTTCAAAACTCCCTATGAAATTTGGAAAGGTAAAAAGTCCAATGTAAGTTATTTTCATGTTTTTGGATGCATATGCTATATTCTTAGAGATCGTGAGAATATTGGAAAATTTGATTCAAAAAGTGATATAGGAGTGTTTCTTGGATATTCTATGAATAGTAGAGCTTATCGTGTTTATAACATGAGAACTCAAACTGTTATGGAATCATCCAATGTTGTTGTTGATGATTTAAAAGATTTTTCTGAATATTCCAATGAAGAAGAAATTGATAGGTTTATTGCCGAAACCTCTCAGACAGAATCTCCTGCAGTGAAAATAGGTGATGTTGTGCCCTCTCATACCGAATCTGTTGCAACAGAAGCTAAATCTGTTCCAACATCATTTGATCGATCAACAAAGGAAAGGCAAGAAATCATCACAGATTCAATACAGAGAGAACCTTCTGCCAGAATTAAAAAGAATCATCCTTCAGATATCATTCTTGGTGATATTGAAGAAAGCATGGTACCAAGAAAAAGGTATGTGAATTTGGTTCAATTCGTTTGCTTTACATCCAGCTTTGAACCAAAAAATGTGAAAGAAGCCTTAAATGATGAGTCATGGATAAAAGCAATGCAAGAAGAGTTGGAACAATTCACAAGAAATGAGGTATGGACTCTTGTTCCTAGACCAAATCATACAAATGTTATTGGTACCAAATGGATCTTCAAAAATAAAATCGATGAATTTGGTACAATAATAAGGAATAAAGCTAGGCTAGTTGCTCAGGGATATACTCAAATTGAAGGAGTTGATTTCGATGAAACTTTTGCCCCTGTCGCAAGACTTGAGTCAATAAGATTGATATTGGCTGTTGCATGTGTTGTTGGATTCAAATTATTTCAAATGGATGTTAAATCTGCATTTTTAAATGGAATTTTGAATGAGGAAGCATTTTTTGAACAACCAAAAGGATTTGAAGATCCACATAATCCTAATCATGTTTTTCAACTTAAAAAAGCATGGACTAAAACAAGCTCCTAGAGCTTGGTATGAAAGATTGACTCAATTCCTTGTTTTGAATGGGTATAAAAGAGGAGTCGATAAAACTCTTTTCATCAAAAATGTTGATTCTGATATTGTTATTGCTCAAATCTATGTTGATGATATTGTTTTTGGCTCTACTTCTAACACTTTAGTGCAGGAATTTGTCAAACAAATGACGGATGAGTTTGAAATGAGCATGGTAGGTGAGTTAACCTATTTTCTAGGTCTGCAAGTCAAACAGTCAGAAGATGGAATCTTCGTTTCTCAAAGTAAATATGCAAAAAATCTGGTCAAGAAATTTGGGATGGAGTCTGCTAAACACGCCAAAACACCAATGGGAACCACAGTCAAACTAACCAAGGATGAAAATGGTGTTAAAGTAGATCCAACTCTGTACATAAGCATGATTGGAAGTCTTCTGTATCTCACAGCCAGTCGTCCTGATATAAGCTACAGTGTAGGGGTATGTGCTCGATATCAAGGGGATCCTATGGAATCACATGTGACAGCTGTAAAGAGAATCATTCATTATGTAAATGGTACTCAGGAATATAGAATTTGGTACTCAAAGGAAACAAACTCTAACCTTGTTTGTTTTAGTGATGCTGATTGGGCAGGCAATGCAGATGACTTAAAAAGTACAAGTGGTGGATGTTTTTATCTTGGAAACAATCTGGTTTCTTGGCATAGCAAGAAACAAAATTCAATCTCCTTGTCAACTGCTAAGGCCGAGTACATAGCTACAGGAAGTTGTTGTCCGCAATTATTGTGGATGAAACAAATGATGACAGATTATGGGTTTGATCTTAAAACCTTGACTATTTTCTGTAATAACACTAGTGCTATTAATATCTCAAAAAATCCTGTTCAACACTCTCGTACTAAACACATTGACATTCGTCATCATTTTATTAGGGAACTTGTTGAAAATAAAACTTTGATATTAGAATATATTGAGACTGACAAACAGATTGCAGATATTTTTACAAAATCCCTTGATACAGTCAGGTTTGATTCCCTCAGTAAATCCTTGGGGGTTTGTCCCAATTAATTTGTTTTGTGCTGTACCTTATCCCTGTGCTTGAAAAATTTGTGTGATGTCTTCTTGTCCTTGCTCACCGAAAAAGTCTCAATCATTATGTCAAAATATATTTTTACTTCAGGTTAGAAATTATAGTTAATATATTTCTTGCTCACTTTTTTTAAAATAAAACTCAAAACAAATAGTCCCTCCAATTAATATTCTTTCAAATCAATCTGTGTTTTTTTGTGTATGAGCATTTGCTCCTTGAAAAGTATTTCAAGCTCCATCTTAGAATAGAGCTACCTACACTGTTGTTTAAATTGTTAACTTTGAGTAAGTTGGAACTATGTAACTAACAATTATGTAGAAGATACTCTACCACTATTAACTATAGCCTTCAGTGTAGTGTGAAAGCGTCTAATTTGGGTACTCATTGAGAAAAAGGCTAAAAAATTGCCACATAGGGCAATGTCCTTGAAAAAGGCTAAAATTTCCATACAGGGCAATGATCTCTGCTTTCACAATCACACACAAATGCTTAAGATATACTGTTGGACAAAATTTGTAAGTCTCATACACACTGATTGATTTGAGTGAAATATTTTTTGTGACAGGAGTAAATGTTTTGTGATATTTTATTTTGAAAAATAAAAGAATGATTTATATTAAATATATTTTCTAAACCTTATAGTAAACATTTGTTTTGACATAATGATTGTTTCTTTCTCCACATGCAAGGGCATGAAGACTTTGAGCACTAATCAAAAATGGGATATTTTTTCTTCGGTACATTCGGTTATATATATTACTTAATAAAAAATATAATATATATATATATATTTCTTTTTGTGGGAAATTGAATCTGAGTGTGTCAAAAAGGGTATGTTGTATCATGTTTGTTTTTGTCTTTATCTCATATTTTATTAAGATCAAAAGTTCCCTTTTTGGCTTGTATCCCAATTTTTTGTCGTGCACTATTATTGCCAGTTATTGTTAGGATATTAGTATGTACTTTCCAAAAGTGTTTATTCCATTTAATTCTCAAATAAAGGAATAAAAGATCAAATCCCTATCTTTCCCTTTCTTTATATTCAGATATCCTTGGGCCCAATATCTCAACCGTCTCCATCCTTCCCTTTTTTTTGGTTCCTTCTTTTTCCCTTGACAGTTTTCTCTCATTCTCGTGCAACCATGGTGAGAACCAGAGGAAGTGGCTCTCGGTCTATCAAGGCAATGGCTGGCTTGTTGACTGCATCTCCATCCCTCACCAAGAAAAAGGCTTGGAAGAGTACCTTGTCTCAACCCAGCCTCATTGACGGTTCCATCACCACGAGCAAAGCTGTGGTCATTCCGGACCTAGAAGCCCCCAAAGTTCCATCTGGACCTCCTTCATCGGCAGCTCCACTCGCCTCTGTCCCTGGGTCCTCCAAAAGGGGTCGAGCTTCCCCATCAGATGATCTCTCTGATCATGACCGTGATACTACCAAAACCCATTCTGATTCCTCAGAGTCCCCTGATGTGCTTGCACCCAAGAAGAAGAGCAAAGGATGGTTCCAGGTCTCATCTTCTCGAAAATCTCCTCAGTCCAAAGGGTTTAATCCTTCTGATTCCATGCCAAAGGCCTCGTCTCTCGTGGGTTCCACTCCACGTTCCAAGTTTCGGTCGAATGTAAAGAAAACTCCTCCTCCTTGTTCCTCTTCTGAATTTGACCCCTCTTCAGATTGTGTTCCCTCTGATGAAGATCCCCTTGAAGAAGATCTCTCTCTTGATGAAAATGTTGCCTCAGAAGAAGAGTCTGACCCATCAGAGGACCCTCCTATTTCTCCAAAGGGCAAGAAATCTGTGAAAATTCCAGAGATTCGCACCACGTCTCCTATGGGTCCAAAGTCTCTCCAGGTTCTTCCTTTAAGGCTCACTCTTTGAATTTCTGTTTCAATGACAATGAGAAAAATATGAAGCATTATGTGCATCGTGATTTTATTTGTGAGAAATGTTTTTTCTTTTTCTACCCATAGAGTGTTTGGGGTCATTAAGAATATTGAAGATCGGGTGGTTAGGTTCTTTAACTGGGTTGGATGGTTTTGTTCCTCGAGTTGTTCAAGAATTCTATGCTAATCTCAATGATGATCTATTTGATAGCAAGTCTTTTATGTTTGGTCAAGTTTATGTTCGGGGGCATTGGTATTTGTTTAGTGCTGCTGAAATTGCCAAGGTTCTCAATTTGCCCCCTTCTGTTGACAATGTTGCTGTGGAATTCAACAAATATATGGTGTTATCTGAATTAGTGGGACAGAATATGGTTTGGGAACCTCACTCGGTACTCAAAGTGACGGACCTTACTCATTACTATGTCGTGCTTCACAAATTTTCCACCAACAGCTGGATTCCCACCACTCATACCTCCACCATTACTTTTGACACAGCTTTCTTTCTATACAAAGTCGGGACTGGTCTCCAAGTTGAACTTGCCACTCTAATTTTTGATCAGATCACTGCCTTAGGAAAAGCCAAAAAGAAAGGCCAATATTTGGTGTTTCCTCATTTGATCTACCAGTTACTTGATTTTCAAAAGTCTCTTCGATTGGAATATGAAATCTTGACACCTCCCACTGTCGGTGCAGACTACAAACTCAAGAAGGAACCCTCATTGGTAAAGGCAACTAAAGGGATTGCTCTCAAGGCTGGCGATGCTGATTCTGTCACTACTGATTTTGCTGGTGTTAAGGCCACTCTAGAATCTGTTCAGACAGAAGTGTTCAATCTCAAGAGTTGTCTCTCGACCATGATGTCTCACTTTGCTGCGGGTCCTTCCAAATGAGTCCATTGGGTTTTATTTTGTTTTGCTTCTTTTTGGTTTCAATAAATTGTAAAAGAATGATGTTTTAGTGTCTTTTCTTTTGTTTTATTTCTGTTACTCCTTTGGCTTATTGCTAGACAACAAGGGGGAGTAAGAAGGTTCATTTTGATCAGTTTATGTTGTTTTATGTTTGTGATCCTTGTTACATTTGAGATGCTTTCACAGGGGGAGTAATTCTATTACTATTTGCTCTAACCTGTTTTGTCTTTGCAAGATCTTTCAAAATAAACTCTTAAAATATTTTTGTCTATCAAGTTGCCAAAGAGGGAGATTGTAAAATCCTTTGTTGGCTAAACTTTAATTTAGACAAAATATTTTAAAATGTTTAAATGAAAATTAGTAGCATATCTCCATATTTATTTTCAGATTAATTAGCAATATTTTTCAGCTGATTTTGTAATGTGAAAGTATCTTTAAGTGTGAATATATTTGTCGCCTTATTTAACACAAACAATCAATTTTTGGTAAAAATATATTGTGCAAATATCTTGAGATTATTTTCAGGGATTATGTGGGATTATGTCTATTCTTGAATTAAGTTCGTGTCAAAAATGAACATGGTCAAAAGAAATGACCATGTTCGTTCTGCCAGATGAGACTGACTACGTTGCTGACTCATCAGTTTCTTTTCTGTCGACACAGAATGCATCTGGCTGGCTGATTTCCTAAATCAAAGGAATTCGCAAATTGATTTCAAATATACCAGAAAATGATGGCCTTGGACGATTTCCCTGGCTATAAATATCTTGCCAAGGCCTTTGGAATTTTCATCTCTTCCATTTTGAATATTTGTAAACATTGCATTATTTTGAAGAGTGTGTTTATTTGTAGAGATTAAGTTTGTTCACCTTAATCTTTGTGAAAGTGCTGAGTGTACTTGTGGATATCTGTCTAGTCCATTGTAAACAGATAGTGTCTATTGTGAACGTGTTCATAAGGATCTTCGGGAGAGGATTCTATCTAAGTCTCACTTCGGGAGGAAGTGTGCACTCGCTATTCTTTGAAGGGAGTTCAAGAGAATCAATGTTTCATCAAATCAGATTCGTAGAGAAGAGTACAACAAGATTGCGGCAATAGTTTAAGAGGGAGTCTTACATTGTTTAAGTCAATGCTTTTGTACATATTGTTTTTTTACTAATTGATTTATTCTCTGGGCGTGGTCCCAAGGAGTAGGTTATCCAAAAGGGTTTCTGAACCTTGTAAAAATTCGGTGTGTTCTTTGTTTTTTGCACTGTCTATTTATTGTGTTCAGTTTCCGTCGTGACAGGTTCGGATTCTGTCCCGACAGAACTGCTATCTGTGTAAACAGTTAATTACCATTCCACATTTTAATTAATTCATGGTTTAATTTATTTGGTAATTACTAAAAACATAATTTCAGTTCTCATCATCATACCACTTTGTATCCAGCTCCATTTGTATTGTCTCACGTTCTTAAATAGCTTGATATCTCCCTATGTAGCATTACATCCCTCACTTAGCTCAAGATAAAATTTAACCAGAACAACGAGGAAATCATCATTACTCTCATTTCTAACAATGATAATGCAGGGGACACAAACCTGTTATAAGATGAGAACATGGGATTACAACTAGATGAAAACTTCACTACTTCAAAAAAATAAATCATTTAGGTCTCTTTTTGAGGGACATAAAAAGTGTTTCAAGTCCCCAGGCACGGATCACAATATTTGAGGTCGTGAAAAGTGCCTACTTTTCATGTCTTGCAAAGAGGGACATGAAAAGTATTTCTTGTCCCCCATGTACGATGTGAAAAAGTGGTTGTTGATAGTGAGAACTCGTCAACCAAGATAAAGAAAAAAACTCATGAGCTTAAGAGTAAAGAGAGTGTAGTAAAGAAGCGAAGAAGAACTTAGGATGGCTATATGGATTATAATTAATTTGCAGAATGAGCATGTGGAGAATATTTGTATTACTCAATAGTCTCTAGTTACAATGTCCAATTTTCTGACCCCTTTGCTGGAGGGGTGAAGGTCTATTTATAGTGGAGCTCTAATGGCTCCTGATACATTGTGGTCCCAGGGGACAAAATTATACATAAGTACATTGTCAGGGTAGTGGCACCAGACGTAGTGGTGCAGGAGGCTGTGATGTCGGCTCTGGTACATGGTCAGAGGCGTCCAAGTAGAGCCCCCACTCTTTGTACTAATTCGTACCACCGCTACATGTATGATACAGATGTTAGAGTCATGCCTCTGTCCTCCACATAGTCGTACATCCCGTGCTCATACGTGCACCCTGTACCTGATGGTTGTTCTTACATGTCCAAGACACACCATTGCTCCAAGTTTCATTATCTTTGGCTATATTTTGAATTACTTATGGATTCTTCAATGGGGTAGCTTGGGTCTCCTAGATGCATAGAGGAGTGGCGGGCCATGCATAGCCAGAGTCTCGTCCATAATGGTGTCTACTCTACTCTATGTGAGTCCGTAGCCCCTTGATGATATATAGGCACGAGACCCACCTTCCCTTGGTGACACTAGGTGCGGATGCCTTGCAAGCAGCATGATTGTAGTGCACGAGGCATGGTGCCTCACGAGATGGGCATACGGATCAGGCCTTTGAGGCCCTTGCGACATGGCCTTGCAAGACATGCGCGAAGCAAGAGGTTCGCAAGACGGATGTACGAGGCATGGGGTGCCTTGCGAGATGGATGCGCAAGGTAGGCGCCTCGTGAGATGGGCATACGGATCAGGCCCTTGAGGCCCTCGTGACACGACCTTGCAAGACATGCGCGAAGCAGACGGTTCACGAGACGGATGTACGAGGCAGGGGTGCCTCGCAAGATGGGCATACAGATCAAGCCCTTGAGGCCCACGTGACACGGCCTCGCAAGACAGGCGCGAGGCAGGGGGCGCGTCGTGAGATGGATGGACAAGGTAGGCACCTCGCGAGATAGGCATACAGATCAGGCCCTTGAGTCACTCGCAACACGGCCTCTTACCTTGGCCTCACTACACAATTGGGTTGTCACGACATCACCCTTGAGGGCCTCACGACATGGGCGTGTTTCTTAGAGTATGGTCTTGTGAGACCCATAGGTGCGACCCCGATGGAATGACTAAGTGACCCTTGGCCATTTATTTCAATAAAGGACCAAACCTTTTTTCCTTGGCGTATTTTTGGCATTCACACTTGCCCCAGAGTCTTTAAGGTGACCTTTAGGCGTTCTTGTAGACTATTCTCTTTTTTTTTTGGTGTGCCATGTTTGTGACATTCACGGTGCAAGTGACATTCTCCATTTACAAGATATGGAAAAGTGTACTTAAGGAATGGCTATCCTTAGGACTCCTTTGAAGTTTAATTAACACCAATTATTCATTTATATAGATCTTATGGGTGTCATTGTTGTACAAAACTTTGGGCCGCAGGAAGAAGCTTGAGACACTCTACCCAAAGGGGCAAAAGAAGCATCGTTTGGACAAGGTGGGATCTTGTGTAGCACTCTTAAGATGTTTCCCTGGGTGCCTTACGCGTATCCAGCGCTTGTCAAATTTCACAGTGAAGAGTGCTTTAACAATTCTTTCTTGTAGTTCCTTTGTCTTGTTGGCTCCATCTTTATTACCAACAAGTCGACTCGACTAGGAAGTCTATTAGTACTTGCCCGTTGATTGATATTCTTGAAGTATAAGTGATGTCGATAAAAGATTGACCATTAGTCGGGGTGGAGAATGAAAAACTTACTTCCAAGATTTGGGGACTCGAGAAGACTTCCTCTCTATCTAAGAGTAGGAAAAGAGCGGAAGCTAAAGTCCTTATATGGAACAAAATATTGGCTCTGAATTTTCCTCATTTCGTTGCCGCGATGTTGCTAAGGCTGCCAAACGGAGTGCTCGTGGTAAGAAACCATGAAGTTTTTCCTGGCCCATCCTTTGCTCCCATATGTGGGAAACTTCTTTATTTTTACTTTGATTTTGGTTGTAACACTGCTTCACTTATTTTACCTGAGAGGTTTTCTTCATGACGAACTTTTGACGAGTCACACTACGTCCTATGCTTATTCTGTGACAGAACATTATCATGTGTCTTTATGCACATGGATCTCTTATTAGCACCTCTTTATTTGGAAATGGTTCACTCTGGGACCTCTCTACTGCATGTGATTTGTGTCTGTTGGTGCACCTTGACTACTTGTAAGGATATGTTGGCCCTTTAGGCTCTCACTATCCTTTTATATATTTTTACGCGCACGTTTTATTTTTTGCGAGAAGCGTCCTTCTCGTCATTAGGCATAGTACTATTTTTGCAAGCGTCTTATTTGAGACCATTTTTCCAAGAGTCTTCTTTGAGACCCTTTTCATAAGCGTCTTCTTTGAGACCCTTTTTTGGTTTTTGAGGTGATCTTCCCTCGGGTCGGGACCCTTATAGGGAGATGGTCCTTGTGAAACCTTGAAAACACTTATTTTCAAGGCCCTTTTTCCCTTGGTAAGGCAACTCTGTCGATCTAGACTTGGGGTCTCTTTGGGCTCCCTTTTTCGTCTTCTACGACGTGGTCCCTTTACAAGATGGGTTTGTTCGTGAAGAGGTCATTGTTTATGGACCTTTTGACTATTTTAGATTCTATAAGGGTATATAAGGTTCATCGCTCTCAAATATATTTATCATAAGTACTTTTTTTATATATATGTCACAAGGCCAAATGCCTGTTTCACACTTGGCCAAGCACCTATTGAGGCTCGTGAGGCTAGGCGCCTATTTTGCACATGGCTAGGAGCCTATTGACGCTCGCAAGGCTGGGCACCTATTTTTTACATGGCTAGGTGCCTCTTGAGGCTCGTAAGGCTAGGCACCTACTTTGCACATGGCTTGGTGCCTATTGATGTTCGTGAGGTTGGACACCTAATTTGCACAAGACGGGATGCATGTTGAGGCTAGTGAGGCTAGGCACCTATTTAGCACATGGATAAGTGCCTGTTGAGGCTTGCGAGGCTAGGCACCTATTTTGCACAAGGTTGGATGTCTATTGAGGCTAACGAGGCTAGGCACTTATTTTGCACATGGCTAGGTGCATGTTAAGGCTCACAAGGCTAGGCACCTATTTTGCACATGGCTAGGTGCCTGTTGAGGTCGGGTCTAGCACCTCCTAAGTGGTTTGTGGGATCTTCTTGCCAAGTACTTTGTTTTTCGTTCTCTCCGATATGCTTTAACAATTCCAGATCCCTAGAATCAGCTGGGCGACTTCTTTGGATCTTTATGGGGGCCGATTGCGATGATTTGATGAATCCTACTAGCTTCTTCTTTAAAGCCTTTTTGTAGACCTCTTCAAATTTTTTACTTGATTAGTGACTCCTCTATCACGACATTCTCTTCTATACAAAATCTTCAGACGTATTAGTATAAGGGTGATTGGAGGAAGGTTTTCTTCCCTCAACATGCAAGTTCTTATGGCCCTCTTCCACACGTATATACTTCTGTGATCTTTCGAAGAAGTCATCTAAGTTTATAACCTCTCTCTTGAGCATGTTACCCCATAACTTGCTTTCTGGACGAACTCCGGTTGTAATAGCCATCTTGAGCTCCACTTTAGTTGAACTTCCCAACTTTGTTGCTTCCATATTGAACCTATGGATATATCTCTTCAGACTTTCATTCTCACCTTGTTTTATGTTAGCGAGTCTGGTAATTGGCATAACGTAATAACGATATGTATGGTGTTGCTGAAGAAATTTGCCAGAGAATTGCTGCAATGACTTTATTGTTCCTAGCCTTAACCTCTTAAACCACTTGTACGTAACTCCTTTAAGTTTTACGAGAAAGCAATGGCACTTTGCTCTGTTGTTGACCCCCCTTAACCTCATCAAGTTATTGAAGGAGTCTAAGTGATACTTTGGGTCCGTAGTACCCTCGTACGGAGTCATGTGATGCTCTTTGAAACTGGTGGGGAGTTGCTCAACCTGGATCTCCATTGCGAAGGGCGAATCATGATCAAAGTCTTTGTCATCTCTGTGCCCCCCAGGTGCAATGATAATGTTGCCTCGAGGGCTTTGCATTTCGATGTCTAGTTCCCTCCTCTTTTTGCTTAAGGAGTCTTGCGAGTTCTCAGACTGAACCCTTGCTTTGGTTGTGTCGCTCGGGGGAGTTGCAGGGGGTGTGATTTTTACCTCGGACCCTCACGGGTTAAATTTCTCCCTCAAGTCAGGTGAAGCTCTTGTGGGGGTAGTCTTGGGTTCGCACCTCACGTAGGTGGGGTTCACGCCAGGTTTCGTTTCTAGTGTATAATCTTCCTTGTGTTCTGGGCGAGGGGTACAACAAGTGGAGAGCTGCGTTTTTGTCACCATCCATGGGTATGGTGGTTTCTCCTCGTGCATGATTTTTTCTCCTATGCTAGGGAAGGGGCATGCTTGACCTTCCTTGTAGCAAGCCATTCAACACCTTCTGCATGTTCTCTATTGTGGCTTCCAGCCTTTGATTTTTTATGTGCAACTCGCGTATCTCATTCTTGTAAAAGCGAGTTCTAGAGCTGGGACTCACGGAGTGCACCCGCAAACTGTTGTCGGGCCTGTGCAAAGAGTGTCATGGATCCCGGTGGCTGGAGCACGATGCAATCAGTGGTTGAGAAGGAGGGTATGTACTCAAGCCAACCACACAGGTCGTAGATGGTTCACGATGACCTCCCCTAGGTTGGATTGCCAGGAGTGATGCACCTTCTCCTCTTTAGGGGTTGGATGTTCCTTCGGCATACCTCCATTCTCAGGTGGTTGAGGGTATCTTCTAGAGGCTTTTAGTTGGCCTCTATCAAGGTGGATCTCAGTATCCTGAGATTCTCTTAGGCGTTTTGAATGCCTTGGCATTTTTTCTTGTCAAAATTGATGGAAGAACAATAGCTTGATAGTCGTCCTTCCCACAGACGGCGCCAAATTGCTGATGGTGAGAACTCGTCAACCAAGTTAGATCGAAAACTTATGAGCTTAAGAGTAAAAAGAGAGTAGTAAAGAAGCGTAGAAGAACTTAGGATGGCTTTATGGACTTAGAATCATGTTGCAAAGTGAACATGTGGAGAATATTTGTATTACTCAATAGTCTCTAGTTACAATGTCCAATTTTCCAAACCCTTTGTTGAAGGGGTGAAGGTTTATTTATAGTGGAGCTCTAATGGCTCCTGATACATTGTGGTCCCGGGGTACAAAATTATACATATGTACATTGTCAAGGCAGTGGCACCAGACGTAGTGGTGCTGGAGGCTGTGATGTCGGCTTTGGTACATGGTCAGAGGCATCCAAGTAGAGCCCCCACTCTTTGTATTAATTCGCACCACCGCTACATGTATGATACAGATGTCAGATTCATGCCTCTTTCCTCCACATGGTCGTACATCCCATGCTCGTACGTGCACCCTATACCTGATGGTTGTTCTTACATGTCCAAGACACACCATTGGTCCAAGTTTCATTATCTTTGGCTAAGTGTTGAATTACTTATGGATTCCTCAACGGGGTAGCCTAGGTCTCCTTGATACATAGAGGGGTGTCAGGACATGCATAGCCAGAGTCTTGTCCATAATGGTGTCTTCTCTGCTCTATGTGAGTCTCGTAGCCCCGAGGCCCACCTTCCCTCGGTGGCACCAGGCGCGTATGCCTTGCAACTGGCATGATTGTAGTGCTTGAGGCAGGGGTGCCTCACGATATGGCCATATGGATTAGGCCCTTGAGGTCCTCGCGACACGACCCCGCAGTACATTCGCAAAGCAGGCGGTTCGCGAGACGGATGTATGAGGTAGTGGGTGCCTCACAAGATGGATGTGCAAGGTAGGCGTCTTGCGAGATGGGCATACGGATCAAGCCCTTGAGGCCGTCACAACAAATCCTCACAAGACATGTGCGAAGAAGGAAGTTCATGAGACGGATGTATGAGGCAGGGGGCACCTCGTGTGATGGATGCGCGATGTAGGCACCTCACCAGATGGTAATACGGATAAGCCCTTGATGCCCTCGCGACACGGCCTCGCAAGACATGCGTGAGGCAAGGGGCGCCTCACGAGATGGATGGGCGAGATAGGCACCTCGCGAGATGGGCATACGGATAAGGCCTTTGAGGCCCTTGCGACACGGCCTCGGACCTTGGCCTCACGATGCGATTGGGGCCTCGCAACATCACCCTTGAGGGCCTCGCGAAATGGGAGTGTTTCTTAGATTATGGTCTTGTGAGACCCATAGGTGCGGCCTTGATGGAATGACTAAGTGACCCTTAGCCATTTATTTCAATAAAGGACCAGACCTTTTTTCCTTGGCGTATTTTTGGCATTCACAGTGGTTCTAGGGGACGTGAAAAGACCACTTTTCATGTCCCACATAAGGGACGTGAAATATTTTTCATGTCCCTCTTTGCGAGACATGAAAACTTCATCTTATTTAAAGATTTTATAAAATATATTTTTTATTATAATTAAATAATTATTAATATAATAAATAATGAATTATATATATAATAATTATGGGTACCACTATAATAGTGAGTGTTTTAAATCACTATCTATAGGTATTTTAGTATTTTCAATACATGGATAAGTTGCAACTACATTTGTTTTACATCACGGTGTATCGTGTGATTATAAAGGGCTCCCCACAATCTTTAGGAAATTTCGAATAATTTAGGATGCTGAAATAAGGATCCAAATAGCTTGTAGCACGCTTTCTTATTTTGATATTTATACACGCGTGCAAGAAACTATTTGCATCATAATTCCGGCATCCTAACATATCTGGAATTTCCTAAATATTTGTGGGAGGCTCCTTGTAACTACATTATACAACATCATGTAAAAAAAAATAAAGTTGAAACTTATCTATGTACGGAAGTACCAGTGGGAAGGGATAAAAAACAATCACTGCCCATTAATTTTCCATTATTTATAATTATAAAATAATAATAATAATAAATATAAATATTTTATTGCTATTTTATTAATTATGTTAAGAAATATAGTGTTGAATTTATAGAATGGAGAGAATGGAAGTGTGTTGTTTCTAAATGATGTGAGAATTTTTTTGTATAATCAGATAGACAATTCATGTCTTGCATTGTGGGATGTGAATGTCATGCTCTTTTTTTAACATTTTACTTCCCCTGATGGGGGACGTGAATGTGAATGACTCATTTATTACATGAAATTTTCACGTCCCACACCCCTTTTCATGTCCTACTTTGTAGGACATAAATATAAACATGACCCTCAATGGAGGACATGAAAAGTCCTCTAAACTTTTCATGTCCTATATCATTTGTGTAGGACATAAAAGTGTTACTAGGAAAGTATATATTGTAGTAGTGCTTGGACATGCAACAAATTAAACACATGGACCTATGACAAAATGAATTCATAAAGGAACTCGAAAGTTTATAGAAGCCTTAGCTCTAGACCTAGAAGCAAACTTTGAACTCACTGAAGAAGTGGCACACTCAACTGTCTTGGCTAAAGTGTTTGGTGAAAGAGGAGTTTCAAAATGATTGGCCAAACTAATTCTTCTAAAAATATGGAATCTTAGAGGCTAATGGAGAATGAAGGTCCTACAAGAGGGATTATGGGGCTTCTTCTTTGTCTTTAAAGAAGTTGCCAATATGTTTTGACTAAATAGACCATGGATCATTCATGGAGAATTACTCAGTATCAAAGAATGGCCAGAACATGGTGCTACAAGGCTTCAACGAGCAAAGAAGGAGGTCAATTGCAACGACAATTCATGTCGCCATAAAAATTTGAAATTGTGGCGACATATATGTTTGACATTTGCAGCGACATTATCGACATAATTGATTAGTTAGAGTGGAGGATAATGTTCGCACTATCAATGTGCACTCACAAGGATATTTTGAGTATCTACAGCTAGAAAAGTTGGATGGAACATTTTCATCCACTTTTTGTCTTCAATTATGGTGAAATGTCCTAAAATTTGTGGTGACAATGTTCCCACAATTGGTAAATATGTAATTATATTTTCATAAAAATAATATTTGTCTTCAAAAAAATATATAATATTTTTATGGGTTATTTCACAAACATACATGTTGTTCTTTTCATTAGCATTTAAAATACATTTATCTTATTTTGGTCAAATGGGGCAATTTGGTAGTTGATTAGGCCGTAAATACCCCATAATTAGTCATGGTTTTTCGGAAACTACTACATTGGGGTGAGATTAGCATAAATCACCATCGATCAGAAACTATTGACTGCTAACAGTCATCCAGAACATTCTTGATTAGTACGATGTTCATTTCGGAATACCACGGGTGTCATGAAGTTGATGGGACTGCTTGGAGGAACTTTGATGCCAGATATCCAAAGTTAGTGAGAGATCGTATTAATGTCCATTTGGGCTAGGTTGCTGGTGGCAAATAACCACTTAATTTCTCTTATCATCATATTTTTTCATCCATTGGTTGTTCTATTTATTTTTTTACTTTATTACATCATAAAAACCTCTTTCGTTAACTTGTTATTGAATTGAGTAATAATTAAATCACTAGTTTTCGGGGGATCGACTCTTACTACCACTATACTAAATTAGATTGTATAATTTCAAACTAATAATTGTTAAATTTGGTACGACTTACGACATGCATCAGAGTTTAATCCATTTAGCAAAATAACTCTATTGTATAGTATGCCAATGTTGACCAACTACAATATACTTCCTTGGTTGTGTATGAAAGAGGTGTTGGGGTTTTATGCCCTAATTATAACCCAATTTCTTTGTAATCTCATTTAATATCACTAAAAGAATAGAAATCATTTTTTGACTTGGTCAATCACTTTGTTCACATGTTTTGTTTTCATGATTATTTGTTTCATATAAACTTCTATTAAATCTCAAGCATATAACTAATCGTATTTATGGTGACGTAATCATAGTGGAATATAAATATGATTATATGTTCAAATATAAGTTAGTCCTAAGATTAGTCAATGCACAGGATTTACAATGACTTGTCAATATACGATATGATCTACTTACACATTGTAGTGTTATGTTCTTTCCAGAACATTAGCAAAGTTGATAAGATCGGATGTATTTGTTACATCAGACGGGACCGATATTGACAGAAGAAAGGATAAGTAAACATACCATTATTATCTATTCAATTCATATCATATAGTTGACCATAGGTCAATTCAATCCCAATTATGAGTGGTTAGTATTCTAACTGATTGTATTATTTGATTTATTTGACTTGTTCGTTACCAGCTTACCCTACAGACTAGCGCATACTTATTTCTTGGGAACTCGGTAGTATAATTGAGTAGGAGTGTTAATCATAGATATGAACATCTATAGCTTCTAATGAAGAAGTGAAACGATGGTTTCCTTTTAGTTTGGTTCAAGGTGCTAAATGATAGAGATCTCATTTCAGTAATTAATATTAGTTTACTAAAATATCATTTACAAGGAACTAAGTGTTTTAAGGATAAAATACAATGAGGGGTAAAACAGTATTTTTGTCCCATCTCATTGTAGACCGTCTATAGAGTATCGTATGGTTGTAACAGTGTATAATTAATAACGTATCTATATTGCTTAATAAAGCATTCTATGAATTCAATAGTGCATTTCTGAGTCTTTAGTGGAGTTACGAGGAATTAATAAGTTAGTAAATTTATTTGTTAGATTTATGATAACTTATTGGAGTTTGATTTCATAGGTCCATGGTCCCCACTGTACCTTGGATAAAATCTTCTAGATAGTCTCAATTAATTGATTTAATTATCAATTAGAATGATCAAAGTTGACCATGTCAATTTTGGATAGTTTCACATAGTTATGTAATTTAGAGAAGAAAAGAGAAATTAGGGCGGATTTATTAATTAAGATAAATTGGTATCGAAATTAATAAATAATTTTAAATCAAGGTTCCAATTATAAATAATTAATTTGATAAAAATTTGAATAATTATTTAATTAAATAAATCAATAGAAAATAATACAGGCTTTGATTTTAAGTCCAGTGAGCTTATAATTAAATGAGAAATTTCACAGGCCTAAAGCCCATGATAATTTTGACCAAGGGCTAATTATTGGATATTATTTTATTGATTTTTTAATTAAATAAGTGACATAATTAAGTCTATAAAAGGAATGCTAAGTGAGAGTTGAAATTATAAGTTGAATAACAAGTTTCTAATAGGTTATAGAATTTCTCTACTTCATAAGTCATTTTCTAAGCCTCATTGTTATTTTCTTTTCTTCTCTCTGTATCTATCTGATGTGTTGAAAATTGCTCACTCTAGTCTAGGTGATTCTAAGGATACTTTGGAAGGTTATGAAGAAAATTGAAGAACGGTTCAATTTCTTGGTAATATTCTGTGACAGAAAGGATACAAGGATTAGAGAAACTAACAAAATGACTCTATCATTTCGCTACGTATAATGTAAGTTTTCTTATCATTATTTCTCTTTGAATTCAATTTTAGAAACATGTTTTAGGTTTTCTTATATTAATTCGTTTAATATAAGATCTACATGAAAATAAACAAGATCTCGTATAAGTGTTTCCTAACAATTGGCCTCAGCGCCTTTGGTAATCTTTATTTTCATGCATGAACATGTTAAAAATTGAATCAGATGATGTGTAGAGTAATTAGATGGATTTCATGATTTTATGAAGCATATTGAATTCTATGTGATTATTAGCAATTTTTAGGTTATTTAGTTGTGTTTTCTATGCCATTAATTTTTATGTATGTATTTATTTTGTGTAAAACATGGTAAAAATTGATTAGAAAATGGTTTTGATTTGAAAATTTTCACAAAAAAAATTTTTCGGAAAATTTGGAATGGCTGCTGTTGACGGTAAGAACTCGTCAACGATTGATGGTTAGAAAACTTCAATCTCTATACTCTAAGAAGCTATGAGTTAGATAGAAAGAACTCTAAACAACAGGAGAAAAATCAGGCAAGCATAAGAACCAGAAGCATATATTTTATAAGTCTCCTTTTACATTCAGTTTTCCAACCCCTTAGCCTGAGGGGTTGGAGCCTATTTATAGGGGAGGCTCTATTGGCCCAGGATACAAACAAGTCCCAGACCACTGGGACGTACATAGGTACTCTGATAAAGTAGTGGCTCAGGGCGTAGTGGTGTCTACCCTGATGGTGTCAGAGTCGTGGCCTTGGACATAGTACTGTCGGCTCTGGCGCATGGTCGAGGGTGTCCCAGTGGTCTCACCACTCTTCGTACAGGTCCGTACCGCCACTACTCCTCAGACGCAGATCATAGGGTCGTGCCTCTGTTCTCTCCATAACCGTACACCCCGTGTCAGCGCACGTGTTCCGTACTCGGTGGTCCTCATCAATTCCCGTTAAATGCTCCACATTCGTTTGGCCTATCAACAAGATTCCCCTAAGTGATCCCATGCCTGTGCCAAGGAGGCTCTTGAGAAGTCGAGGTGCCGAGGGTCAGGGCCGGCCTATGCGGATCGCATAGACACGAGGCTAGGAGCACGGGTACCTCAACACACCCCTCACCCTCGCATAGCGAGGCTGCCTCTCCTCCTTCTGAGCATAGCGTCGCGAGGCTAAGAACACGGATACCTCAACACGGCCCTCACCCTCGCATAGCGAGGGTCCCTCGCATAGCGAGGGTCCCTCGCATAGCGAGGCTGATGTTCTTCCTCCGAGGTGCGGCGTCGCGAGGCTAGGAGCACGGACACCTCCACATAGCCCTCACCCTCGCATAGCGAGGCTGATGCTCTTCCTTCGAGTGTGGACGAGGCTTGATGCCTGCTGGAATGGGGCGCACGAGGATGGCCAGCTAGGGGCCCTCGCATAGCGAGGGTGAAGTTTGGATCGGCGAGTGGCCGAAGTCCCTCGCCTAGTGAGGGTGACTCTCTTACCCCAACTCCTTCACCATCATGTGATGCCCTTTCAGGATGTCTCGTAACATAGAGCTTCACTTGTGAATAGAATTCACAAGGAAAAAATTCCATATTTACAGCTGCCAACACGTGTGCGCGCACCAGCACGCGTCCCCACCTACACGCGCGCACCAGCACACACACCGCCCAGCCACCCCCTCGCACCCACCCGCACAGTGAACAGTACCCGTTCATCTATTTTTAAAAAAAAAAAAATTAAAATGAAATAAAATGTGAAAATTGATTATTTATAACAAAGCCAAAAATATCAGATTTATTTTATCATTTCAAAATATTTTTAAAAATAATATATGTTTGTTAGTTGAGATTTATGTATTTTCTACAAAGATTCAAATTCAAATTTAAAAATAGAATAACAACTTAATTTTAAATATTTTAATATATTAAAATATTAGAATTAAGATATCAAATATTAAAGATATTTTCTTTTAAATTCTTGATACTTTTATTAAATATTTATTTTGAAAATATTAATATAAGTTTATTCTATAGTTTTTAATATTTAAATTATTTAAAATTTGAAATTTGTTAGTTAGATATTTTTATGGATATTTGAATTTGTTTAACTGTTTTGAGATATTTTAGGGTTGTTATAACTAAAATATATATTTTTTAAAATGGTTAATAGTTATAACAACCCTAAAATTGTACTCTTTAGCATGACATGAAATTTCTTGTGCCCAACACATATACCCCATGTGTGCATGGGTCATACACATGGTCAACTTATACATAATTTCCCAAACATGCACATTTTTCACATAGAACCACAAAAGAATAATGTCAATTCTACTTATTATTCATGCATGGTTTTCAAGTAAAAATTATATGGCTGAATAATAGGCATATATTTGAACGTAAAAGTGCATTTGCATGCGACATGCATACGTGAGAGCGTTATTAAAAAATGACGTTAAAATCGATAATTTTTAGATGCTTATTTCATACTTTTTCAAATAAAATTCATTTAACATGGTTTCTTTACTATTATCTGTTTCATTAGATCTCGAAGTTTGATTAAACCATTTAATACATTATTTTTACTTCATAAAAATAATTCATTTAGCTTTTTCTTAATTCCTCATAAAATAATAATTCTATTTATTCTTTTAAATTGCATAGAAAAATAACATAATATGTAGTCATTTAGAAATACTCATTAAATTTCTTGTTTCCTTTAGAAAAATATAGCCTTTCTAAATTAATAAAATTACATGAATTAAAATGATAATTCATAATTTTAAAGTATGGGAAAAATACATTTTCACTTATATTATTTCAGGCTTGAATTATGTAGGTGAAAGAACCTTTAATTTTAAACAAAATAATTATTTTAACTTATTAACATAAACTTTTTGCAACTCTTTATTTTGTTTAAAAAAATCATAAGTGAATTTAAACCAAAATATTTTCCCCATTTAAATAAATAAATAACAACACTTTAATAATAATGTGAAAATTCATGAAAAAATATCATTTTTACACATACATAACTTAGGACATAATTTATTTGATACACTCACATTATTTAACTCATTTAAAAGACATTTCTTAATTTTAATAAAAAATTCTAGCAACTAATATTTCATTCAAAATCCCAAACTTAGATACAAATCACATTGTTTTGTTCACAACAATCAGCATGTGTTAATTTGATAAAAATCGATTTAAATATGAAATAAAACACCATTTTATTTACATAAAAATCAAACTATCGATAGAGACATCACATGAGCATTTAAAACATTGTTTCACCAATTTTACTCACCAATTAAAAAAAAAAAATCAGCAAGCATATTGAACATGGAATTCATCTTTAATTCATGCTTTTCAAAAAAACACAAACCATAACCTTCATGTATCACTAAATTATTATTTATAAAAGACCCAAGATTAATTCTCAATTTAACCAATTACCCTAGCATGTTTCTAATGAGTTTAGATGACACAAAACAAAAACAACACAACATGCATCTAAAATCAAATCATAGCTTTCAAAGGAGATTGAATCCTAGTGTGCTTGCTATTAAAAATATCAAACCCAGACATGTATTCATCATAACAACATTATTTTGAAAACATACTAGAACCCTAGATCATGCCTATGCCGAAACCACATCACCAAAATCCATAAACATTCAATGATGAAATCAAACAAAAATTTAGCGTACATGATCTAGACTTTGGAGATGAAATAAGAACATCAACACATGCATAACATGAAACCCTATCATGCTTTTCTATAAACACCAACCAATCAAGAAAGGACAAATATAACAACAAACTTTCCATTACCTCCTCATAGTAAACACAAGATTGAACAATCCTTGGCAACCTAGGGATATTCAAAATACACCTCAATGAAAATAAAATCTTAGAATTAAGAAGAAGAGGGCTTAGACTTAGAGGATTCAAAAATCGACACAAGAACACACATACCCCAAATTTCGAATCCTTTTTCTTTTTTTCTCCTTCTCCTTCTTTCTCTAACGTCTGGGTTTTTCTAAAATAATAAAAGTTAATTTTTTATAAATTTATTTAATTCTATTAAATAATTAATTAAATAAATGCATTTTGATTTATCCAAAAAGGCAGTTGCAATTGTCCACTCCCCCTTTCCTTCCTTGGCTTTCTACACTAATAAGAAAAAAAGTAATTTTCGTAGGTCTAAGGTCCTGCAACTTGGGACTGGGTTTTAACCCATTTCTTTTGTGTTTTAGGAAAAATCTTATTTCACAATAAATGTAGATAATTTCATTAGATTTCTAACGGTACTAGTTGTGTCTAAATCAGATATACACAGCTCAAGTTATACCCGTTTTACTGAGGCTGGTTCTGGGTAGCGGGAATTGAAGAATTCAACTCTATCCCTTCTCAACATTTGTTTCCCATATTTTTTTTCTAGTGTGAACACAAGCCTTCTAGAGCCTTCTCTCTTTATTTCCCTTTATTTTTTATTTATATATATATTTTTTTCTAAATAACTAAAATAAATCTAATAAAAGAAAAATAATAAAATATGTAGAAAATATATTGTATGCATACTGTTGTACCCGAATTTTAGCCTGAGTTCATTCACTCAACTCGGGTACAGCTGTCAAATAAATATACGGAGAAATAACCAAGAGAATAATATATGCTTATTATCCACGTGGACAGCTCGTGTTTCACGTGGTCATACGCGGTGATAGGCGTCCTGGGTTTAACCCACGACGAGGATGCAATGGCTATGAAGCGCGAGCTCAGAATATTATAGTAGCTGTCGAAGCATGATCTTGGAGGAGATATCCAGCTTGTGGTAATTCTAGAATATCGCATACTGAGGGATCCCCAGAGATTCAGGATTTTCCGATACACTTATTCATGGCAAGGTTGTCATATTTATTATCCGAGATAGCAGGACATATTTATATTGTAATTAAGTCGCATCCCCATATATATGGGAATTATTTGTATTAAGTATAAACATTATGTAAATGCGTGATTGACACATTTGGTTACCCAAACCTGTCATTGAAATTCCCTTATAAATACTGGGAATATTGGACAGGAAAAGGCCATGATTCTGTTATACCGAAACTCTGCCAAAATAGAGAGAGAGAGAGAGAGAAAGAGAGAGAGAGAGAGAGAGAAATAGCAATGATGTAGAGTCATGGACTAGGTGGATTTTAACTACTGAACCACGTAAAAAATTTGTGTTCTTGAGGGAATTCATTTATTTTTCATTACGGTTTATTAAGCACTAATCTACCTTATTATTTCTTAATACATTGTTGGCGAAAACTGCGTCAACACATACCATGGAATCATGCACATGCACACACACAATTTCTAAGGTGCATCTCTACTTACCACATGCACCTTGGTACATTCAATAAAAACTCATTTTATTGACAAATTAAATTAATTAATAAATAAAACAATAAACAATTAAATTCACACAATTTCTACAAAACAATTCTCATAAAAAACAAAAAAAAAGAATTACATCACCATTAATAAAATTAATTGGTGCGCTACAATCACCATCCTTAATAAGAATTACATCTAGAAATTCTTTCTTACCAAGTAACTCAGGGTATCTATCCCTCATGTCCTCCTCCAACTCCCATGTTGCTTCTCGTTTTGTACTATTCTTCCACAGGACCTCAACTAATGGAGTCCTTTTGGATCTCAGTTCCTTGATTCCCTTTTTTAATAACACACTCAGGCTGTTCATCGTAATTTAGGTCCTGCTTCAGCTGTAACGGCTCATAACTCAAAACATCAAGATGTGAAAGACATTATGTGTTTTGGCTAGTGCTTGGGGCAGTGCTAAACGGTATGCAACCTGCCCTACTCTGTCCAAAATCTCAAATGGACCAATATATCTCAGGTTCAACTTCCCTTTCTTTCCAAAACGTATAACACCTTTCATCGGTGAGACTCTCAAGAACACAAACTCGCCCACTGAAAACTCGATGTGCCTTCTCTTAAAGTCTGCGTAACTCTTTTCCATACTCTACGTGGTAAGCATCCTTTGGAAAATTTTCTCGATCACCTCACCGGTTTCCCTAATTTCCTCAAGGCCTAAAATTTGTTTCTCCCCAACCTCATCCCAGTGTAAAGGAGATCTACACTTCTACCCATAAACCATCTCATAGGGAGCAATCCCAATAGTGGATTGATAATTGTTGTTATAGGAGAACTCCATTAGGGGTAGATATTGGTTCTAAGACTCTGAAAAGTCCAAAGCACAGCATCTTAACATGTCCTCTAGAATCTGTATAGTTCTCTCAGACTGCCCATCGGTCTGAGGATGGAAGGCTGTACTAAACTTTAACCTTGTCTCCATAGCTCTCTGTAGTCCCTTCCAAAATTTTGACGTGAACACTGACCCTCGATAAAAAATTATCGACGTTGGAACCCCATGAAGTCTCACCATCTCGCTCACATACAATTCTGCATATTGGTCCGTCGAGTAGGCGGTCTTAATTGATAGAAAATGGGCGAACTTAGTGAGCCTATCCACTATTACCCAAGTAGAATCATGTTGTTTTTTGGTCCTTGGTAGCCCTACAACAAAGTCCATTTCTATATCTTCCCACTTCCACTCTGGAACGTAAAGTGGTTGAAGTAACCATGCTGGCTTTTGGTGTTCCGCTTTGACATACTGGCATGTCAAACATCTGGAAAAAAACTCAGTAATGTCCTTCTTCATTCCAGGCCACCAATACAATGCCTTAAGGTCTTGGTACATCTTTGTCAACCCTGGGTGTAAGGAATAGGGTGTTGTAAACGCCTATTTCATAATACTTTCCTTAATCTCATCATTATTTGGCACACAAATCCTATCCTTATATCGCAGCAATCCACAGTTGGACATAGTGAAATCACAATTACCACTTTCCTGTATCAAAGCCTTTTGCTTCATTAGGGCTTCATCCACTTTCTGTCATTCTTTAATTTGTTCCAGTAGGGAGGATTGTAACATGAGGTTCCCTAGGACTCCTATCACGAATTCAATGCCGGTGTTTATAATTTCCTTTTGAAGAGGCATCTCTATTGTATTTAGTGCTTAGACACTCCCATGTCCCCGCCTACTCAATGCATCTGCAACCACATTGGCCTTGCCCTGGTGGTATGGAATTTCACAATCGTAGTCTTTCACTAATTCCAACCACCTTCGCTGCCTCATATTCAGTTCCTTCTGGGTAAAGAAGTATTTTAGACTTTTGTCGTCAGTGTAGATTTCGTACTTATCCCCATATAGGTGATGTCTCCAAATCTTTAGTGCCAACACGCTGCCAACTCAAGATCATAAGTGTGATACTATTGTTCATAGTCCTTGGTTGTTTAGAATCGTAAGCTACAACCTTCCCATCCTGCATCAATATACACCCTGAGCAGTTCTTTGATGCGTCACAATACACCAAAAATTTCCCGCCATCGGGAACTCAAAGGATAGGCGTAGAAATCAAGTTATCCTTCATGGTCTGAAAGCTTTCTTCACATTTCTCGGTCCATGCAAACTTCTGATGTTTGTGGATCAAATTCTTCAAGGGCGTGGCGATCTTTGAGAAACCCTCAACAAACTTTCGATAATAACCCGCTAACCCTAAGAAGCTTCGAACCTCTGAGGCATTCTTTGGATGGGACCAGTCCCTAATGGCCTCGATCTTGGACGAATCTACTGATATCCCATTCTTGGACACTATATGCCCGAGGAAAGTTACTTGTTCCAGCCAAAACTCACACTTAGAGAACTTGCCGTATAACAGATGTTCTTGTAGTCTTCGAGTAGATAAGGATATCGTGTATGAACACTACTACGAACTTGTCCAAATAGTCTTTAAATACCTTGTTCATCATGTCCATGAATGATGCTGGAGCGTTAGTGATTCCAAAATACATCAGTAGGAATTCATAGTGCCCGTAGCAAGTTCTGAAAGTCATCTTAGGAATATCTCCTCCTTTACTTTCAACTGATGATACCCGAATCAAAGATCAATCTTTGAGAATACTACTGCCCCTTGCAGTTGATCAAAATGGTCATCTATCCTAGGCAAAGGATATTTGTTCTTAATGGTCACCTTATTGAGTTCTTGGTAATCAATGCACATCCTCATGCTCCTGTCCTTGTTTTTTCACAAATAGGACTGGTGCCCCCCATGGCGAATGACTAGGGCTTATGAACCCCTTATCCAACAATTCCTGTAGCTGGATCTTGAGTTCCTTCAACTCAGCAGGTGCCATTCGATAGGGTGCTTTAGAGATCAGTGTTGTTTCTGGTGCAAGTTCGATCATGAATTCGATTTCTCTGTCTGGGAGTAATCCTTGTAATTCCTCACGAAACACTTCCAGAAACTCACAGACAATATGCACATTCTCTGGTTTCAACTCTGTCTCCTTGGATTTATCCACCACACTAGCCATAAATGTAGAATAGCCATGCTTCATCATATTCTATGCTTCTAGTGCCGATATTATGGGTGTACGAGAACCCGCTACCTCTCCTTTAAAAGAAAATAGTTCTCCTTCTTCTAATTTGAACTCCATGGTGTTTTTCTGACAATTAGTCGTCGCTCCATGTTTGGATAACCAATCCATGCCAAGTATGGCATCATAGTCTGGCATATTTATTTTTATATGGTCTGTCGGGAACTCCCTGCCCTCTATAGTTATAGGTGCTGATTGTAACCACTTAGTTGACAACATCATGTCTCCCGATGGTGACATTGTACTAAAACTATGCTCAAACAGTTTACAAGGCATACCCAAATTATCAATCATATTCTTGGAAATATAAGAGTGAGTCGCTCCATAATCAATAAGAACTCTACACATCATACCAGAAATGTGGAGCTGGCCTGTGACTACGCTTTTACTGTTGGCTGGTTCATCCTGGATTAAAGCAAAAACCCGTGCTGGCACTACGTTGCTGATACTATTCTGTCTCGCTTTCCATTGTGGGTAATCCTTTCTCAGATGTCCTGCCTGACCGCACTTGAAACATTTGTTGGTGTCATCCTGACATTATCCCATATGTCTATTGAGTCTAGTTTTTGTCATGTTTAGGTGGTATTTTAAGTAGTCTTTTATCTCATTTTTCTTTCATTTAGTGTGGGTTTATGTTGTGTTTGTTTGTCTTTGTGAATATCAGGAAGAATTGAGTACTTGGAGGAAAATGTCAAAGAAAGGGAAGAAATAACCAAGTTTCACAACATATTTCGAGAAAGGATGAATCTCAACATGATTTGGAAGTGTTGGTGAATTTTTGGGATGAAATCTTGAAAAATTGAGAAATCTCTTAAGAGCCACGGCATGAGCAAAGTAGAGCCGCGACTAGCTGGTGAAACAGAACCATTGTTTTGAAGGACAACCATGGGCCGCGACATGGCTAAAGAGAGCCGCGGCATAGATGGGCATCAACCCAGAAATCTTAGACACGAGCCGCGGCATGGCTGACTAGGGCCGCGGCATGGAGAGAACAAATCACCCAGGAATTTAGACACGGGCCGCGGCATGGTGCATGTAGAGCCGCGGCCCGCCTCTTTTAAAAACTGAATCTTAGGTTTTTGTAAGGCGAAAAAGAGAGAAGAAAGGGATGTACGGATCTGGGGTGGAAATTGCTTGAAGGCGGAATGCTTGGAGTATTCAATCTACATGTTTTTCTTCTACTTTCTGATGTTATCTCTAATTGTCTTTGTGATTAGTATTATGATTATGAACTAATTTTCTGTTTAGGATTTTTAATTGAATCACTTGAATCCCTATTATGAACTAATGCAATTTCAATTTTCTTCTTCTTCAATCTTCTTCAATTCCATATAACCTGTTCTTATTGATTGATTATTGATTGGCCATCTATAGTCATTATATATATATATGTTTTTAAATCAAAATATGAGAAGTGAGATTTGAATCTGCTGTGGTTATATTGGACATAATTTTAATTTGGAACGAAAGTATCCATATTAATTGTGTAACTATTTATTAAGTTGTCGAGATTAATGCTACCTTTGTGGTTCAATTTACCATAGAAATATAGGAAATTGTCACCTAGGTTGAGTCTATAATTCATAGTATGATTATAGGCTGCTGTATCAACTTGTTAATTCAATTAGGCAGAAAGAAGAAGAACTTAGTACTTTGCATTAGGGAATGATAGGGAGGATAGTTGATGAGATTAAACATCCTAATTATTTCTTCAGTGTTTAAATCAAAGGTTTTACTATTAGTTGTCATTCTATTTAATTTTCAATTATTGTTTCTGAATATTATAGTTTCTTTTGCTGTGTCTATAAAAATCAAGAATTTTAATTGATCAAATAGAAAGAGAAATTAATTGACTGGTAATTGAGAATTCAGTCCTTGAGGACGATACTTGGTTTCTTTACCATATTATTACAAATTGCGACTGTGTGCACTTGCATAATATATAAATTCACAACAAGTTTTTGGCATCGTTGTCGGGGACTGAAAAGAATTATCAATATCAGTCTAATTAATTTTTATTCTAATTTGATTTTAATTTCTCTTGTTTCTAATCTGTTTAGTTGCTTAATTTGTCTATCTCAGGTGACCTGTGTTATATGCGTAGCAGAAGAGGAGCAGACAATCTTGTTCCTTTGAATCCTGAGATTGAAAAGTCTTGCAAGCAAAATAGAAAGAACAAGAGGGAAGCCCAGAAGTCTGTGAAGATGGCACAGAATGATGGGGATGGCAGGATTGTTTTAATTCCTAGAATTGCACAAGGGGGTTAGGCTCAGAACATGCTGAGAGGAGCCTGAGAGACTATGTACTGCCCACTCTGACGGGAGTACAAAACAGTATACGCCCACCAGCTGTAGAGGCTAACAACTTTGAGATCAAGCCAGCTATTCTAAAAATGGTGCAATCCTCTGTTCAATTTAATGGGTTGCCTTCTGAAGATCCTCACACCCATTTGTCTAATTTTTTGGAGCTATGTGGAACTTTTAAATACAATGGGGTGAGTGATGATGCTATTAAACTTAGGCTTTTCCCATTTTCTCTGAGGGATAGAGCTAAAAGTTGGCTGAACTCTTTGCAACCGAACTCTATTATCACCTGGAAAGATTTGGCTCAGAAGTTTTTGTCAAAATTCTTCCCTCCTTCCAAAGCTGCTAAATTGAGGGGAGAAATCAATAATTTTTGCCGGAATGATGGAGAATCATTGTATGAAGCTTGGGAACGGTTCAAAGAACTTTTGAGAAGATGTCCTCATCATGGCATTGAACAGTGGATGTTAGTACAAAATTTTTATAATGATTTATGTCCTACTACTAGAACCATTATTGATGCTGCAGCGGGTGGTACTTTTATGAGCAAGAGTGCAACTGGTGCTTATGAGCTACTGGAGGACATGGCCACAAATAATCATCAGTGGTCTGAGGAAAGATCATCGGGGGTTAGAAAGGTAGCTAGGGTGCATGAGCTGGATGCCATTACTTCTTTAACAGCTCAGGTAGCTACACTCACTAAACAATTACAACAGAGCACTGTATCTGCTAATGCGGTTCAAATGGCTGCTAGGTGTGAAATCTGTGGTGGTCCTCACTCTTTTGATCAGTGTCCTACCAGTATTAATAATAACATTCTGATGGATTAAGCTCAGGTTCAAGCGGTGGGAAACTTTCAGAGGCCAGTAAATAATCCATTTGCCAATACTTACAATCTTGGGTGGCGAAATCATCCTAATTTTTCTTGGAGGAATAATCAGGGCCAGCAACCTCAGTTTCAGGGTCAATTTCAGAATAATATGCCTCAGCCACCAATGCATCAAGCCTCTTCATCACAACAGCCTAGGCCTCAACAATTAATGAATCAAGCTCCACCTGAAAGGCCTAATGAATTGCAAGCTGCATTATTGAACCTCACCAACACTCAAACTCAGTTCATGACAGAGACTAGATCTTCTATCAGGAACCTGGAAACACAAGTAGGGCAGTTGGCTAATATGCTTAATAACAGACCGCAGGGAAATTTGCCTAGTAATACTGAAGTTAACCCTAAGGAGCAAGTTCAGGAAATTACTCTAAGGAGTGGGAAGCAAATTGAGCATCCTAGATCCCCACAGGCAGTGGTTCAGAGTAAAGAGATGGGTGAACAGTCTGATCCAGAAAAGATTACTGGAGACCACCAGCTTTCAGAAAAGATTCCGCCAGTTGTTAATGAGCATCCATGTCCTCAGAGGCTTAGAAAGACTACACTGGATAAACAGTTTTCTAAGTTTTTAGAGGTGTTTAAAAAGCTGCATATAAATATTCCTTTTGCTGAGGCCTTGGAGCAGATGCCCAGCTATGTGAAATTCATGAAGGAGATTCTATCCAAGAAAAGGAGGATGGAAGACTATGAGACGGTAGCAGTCACTGAAGAGTGCAGCGCGATATTACAGAGGAAGTTACCCCAAAATTTGAGAGATCCGGGGAGCTTTACCATACCTTGCACCATTGGAAAATTTGAATGCAAACATGCTTTATGTGATTTGGGGGCAAGTATTAATTTGATGCCCTTATCTGTGTTTAGAAGACTTGGCTTGGGGGAGGTGAAACCAACAACTGTCACTCTACAACTAGCAGACCGATCGGTGACACATCCACGGGGTATTATTGAAGATGTTCTTGTGAAGGTGGATAAGTTTATATTTCCAGCTGACTTTATCGTTCTGGACATGGAGGAGGATATGGATGTACCTATTATTCTTGGCAGACCATTTCTAGCCACAGGTCAAGCTCTTATTGATGTTCAAAAGGGAGAGCTTAAGCTTAGAGTTCAAGGAGATGAGGTGGTCTTTAATGTCTTCAAGGCCATGAAGTATCCGGTGGCTAGTGACAGTTGCTATAGTGTGGATGTGATAGAGAAGGCAATCTCGAAGAGAAGGATGAATAGTGATGCCTTAGAGGCAGTATTATTAGGTGATGAGGTCGACGATGATGATGCTGAGATAAGAGATTGTGTAAATTGGATTAATTCCTTCCTACCATACTGGAAGAAGTTTCAAGAATTAGCAGGCGCGCCTGATAAACCGCTAACATCCATTCAACAGCCACCGCAGCTGGAATTGAAGGCTCTTCCAGATCATTTGCGATATGCATATTTGGGAGAGAATGAAACTTTACCTGTCATTGTGTCAGCTGACCTGTCAAAGATAGAGTTGGAGAAATTGTTGAGGGTTTTAAGGGATCATAAATTGGCCATTGGGTGGACATTGGCGGATATTAGAGGAATAAGCCCATCAACAGTAATGCATAAAATCTTATTGGAGGAGAATAGCAAGCCATCCATAGAGGCCCAGAGAAGACTCAATCCAGCCATGAAGGAAGTCGTACTTGAGCAGATTCTTAAATGGTTGGACGTTGGGGTGATCTACCCAATTTCTGATAGCGCATGGGTGAGCCTTGTGCAAGTGGTACCTAAAAAGGGTGGTATGACAGTGGTAAAAAATGAAAACAATGAACTCATTCCAACAAGAACTATAACGGGGTGGCGGATTTGTATAGATTACCGCAAGCTCAATAAGGCAACAAGGAAGGATCATTTTCCTTTGCCTTTCCTTGATCAAATGCTTGACAGATTAGCAGGCCATAGCTACTACTGTTTCTTGGATGGGTATTAAGGGTATCATCAAATCGCTATTGCACTAGAGGATCAAGAGAAAACAACTTTTACATGTCCCTATGGCACATTTGCTTTCAGGAGAATGCCATTTGGACTATGTAATGCCCCTGCAACATTTCAACGGTGCATGATGGCTATATTTTCAGATATGGTAGAAAGGTGTATTGAGATATTCATGGATGATTTCTCTGTTTTTGGCTCATCATTTGACCTCTGTTTGGGTAACTTGGAAAACGTGTTGAATCGTTGTGAGAAGGCAAATTTGGTGTTGAATTGGGAGAAATGCCATTCTATGGTAAAAGAGGGGATTGTTCTTGGCCATAAAATTTCGAGTGAGGGAATTGAGGTAGATACAGCAAAAATTTCTACCATTGAAAAGCTTCCTCCACCAGTTTCAGTCAAAGGTGTAAGAAGTTTTCTTGGTCATCATGCTACCACAGAAACTGGGTTCTATCGAAGATTCCTAAAAGATTTCTCTAAAGTGTCCAAGCCTCTCTCGAATTTGCTTATGAATGGAGTTGTCTTTGATTTTAATGATGAATGTTTGAAGGCTTTCAATGTCTTGAAAGAAAAGCTTATTTCTGCTCCAATTGTGATAGCTCCAAATTGGGAATTGCCTTTTGAGTTGATGTGTGATGCTAGTGACTATGCAGTGGGTGCAGTTTTGGGACAGCGAATTGACAAAGTATTCAGGTCTATTTATTATGCTAGTCGAACTCTAAATGATGCTCAACTGAATTATGCTACCACAGAAAAAGAGTTGCTAGCTATTGTGTTTACTAGTGATAAATTTAGACCGTATCTAATTGGTAATAAAGTGATTGTCTACATTGATCACTCTGCCATTAAATACTTGATGTCAAAGAAAGATGCCAAGCCCCGCCTGATTAGATGGATTCTTTTACTTCCAGAATTTGACATGAAAATTTGTGACAAGAAGGGTAGCGAGAATGTGGTAGCTGATCACCTCTCTATACTTGAAGTGGAGGAGACTGAAAATAAGAAAGCAGTGCAAATCAATGATTACTTTCCTGATGAGCAGTTGTTTGGGGTAAGTGAGAAATTAACTGTCCCTTGGTTTGCTGACATAGTGAACTTCTTGGTTGCCAAGATTGTGCCTCCTGAAATGTCGAAGCAGCAATTAAAGAAATTCTTTTCTGAGGTGAAACATTACTATTGGGAGGAGCCTATTCTCCATAGGCATTGCGTTGATCAAATTATCAGACGGTGTGTTCCTGAAGAAGAGATGCAGTCAATTCTCAACCATTGTCATACTCAACAATGTGGTGGGCACTTTGCAGCATCCAGAACGGCAGCCAAGGTATTACAAAGTGGTTTCTATTGGCCTTCATTATTCAAGGATGCTAATGCTTTTGTCAAGGTCTGTGATAGATGTCAGCGAACTGGTAATATCTCGAGGAGAAATGAAATGCCTTTACAGGGAATTCTTGAAGTGGAACTGTTTGATGTATGGGGCATTGATTTCATGGGGCCTTTTCCACCATCTTACAACAATGAATATATTCTATTGGCAGTGGATTATGTATCTAAATGGGTGGAGGCTGCAGCAACTAGAGCCAATGACGGTAAAACTGTGCTTAATTTTCTTCATAAACATATTTTTACTAGATTTGGCACTCCCCGAGCTCTTATTAGTGATGAAGGAAAACACTTTGTGAATAAACAACTTGATGCATTACTGGCTCATTATGGAGTATATCATCGAAAATATTTGCCTTACCATCCTCAATCAAATGGGCAAGCTGAAATTTCAAACAGAGAAATCAAAAGTATCCTTGAGAAGACCGTTGACAGTTCGAGGAAAAATTGGGCGAAGAAGTTAGATGATGCGATTTGGGCCTACAGAACTGCATTCAAAACACCAATAGGTATGTCGCCTTATAGGTTGGTGTTTGGTAAAGTGTGTCATTTACCAGTTGAATTGGAGCATAGGGCATTATGGGCTATGAAAAAGTTGAATTTTGATTGGAGTGCAGCTAGCGAACGAAGGTTGTTGCAACTGAATGAACTTGATGAGTTCAGAAATGAGGCTTATGAAAACTCCAAGATTTATAAAGAGAGAACAAAGGCTTGGCATGACAAGAACTTAGTCAGAAAAGAGTTCCAACCAGGGCAGAAGGTACTTCTTTTTAATTCAAGGTTGAGACTTTTTCCTGGAAAATTGAAGTCAAGATGGTCAGGACCATTCACTATTGTTCGGGTCTTTCCATATGGTTCTGTGGAAGTTCAGGGAAACTCAGGTGATTCTTTTAAGGTCAATGGTCAGAGATTGAAGCCCTACTTGGGTGGTAATTTTGATCAAGCAAAGTCGATCCTCCTTTTGAAGCCTCTCTGAAAAGGGGTTCAGCGTCCGGCTAAATGACGTTAACGACATCGCTTGTAGGAGGCACCCTATTTTTATGTGTTATTTATTTTACTTTTGCATTTGTAAACAATGGATATTTGGTTTAATTTTGGACATTTAGAATCGTGAAAAACGTGAAAAATGAAAAATTAAAGAAAAAGAAAAAAATGGAGAATCCTTAAGGGTCGCGACATAGACATATAATGCCGCGGCATTGCTGGTTCCAGAGGCCCACGAATTTTGAAAAAAAAAGGGCGGGCCGCGGCATGGCTGAGGAGGGTTGCGGCATTGAAACCCAGATTTCCCAGAAAAAAAGAGGCGGGCCGCGGCATGGTGCATGTAATGCCACGGCTCGTGTCCGAAATTAGGGGTAAAAAGCCCTAATTTTTCCCTCATCCTCATTCACTTTCACAATTTTCTTTTTACCAACACTCAAGCCTCTTATTCTCTCTCAATTCTCACAATCACTTCTCCATCTTGAGAATTTCATCAGCCAAGGAGACAAAAAGGAGAAGCCTTGTGACAAGCAAGTAAGTATCTGACATCAATTCTAGAGCTTTGTGATTGGAAGATAGATTACATTTTGGATTTGTTGGCTGTTTTATATTTTTTTCTTGTGAGAAATCTAGGGGGTTTGTTGTTTCTGTTCTGGTGTACGGGGTTAGGTTGTGTGTTTATTGTACTCAATTTCTTTTAAACCAATTGTGGGGATTAGTCTGTTATTGTATTGAAAAGAAAAAAAAACATGGGTCCTAAGCGCAATCCTCCTAGAGATGCCTCCTCAAAGAAAGCCTCCTCATCCCGCACTCAACCAACACCACCTCCTCCTGCTGATTTTGATACGCAGTTATTTGCCAATAAGGAAGCGGCTGACATGTTCAAAAAAATTCATAAGAAATCTGTGGTTAGGGAACGGGGATTTGAGTTTCAAGAGGAACCTTTTGAAAATAACCCTGCTTATGATATCATCCAGGCTGAAATAATGAGATGCAATTGGGGTTTCTTCTGCGACTCTACCTGTGTGGGAATGGCCAACTACTCTCAAATGTTTGAATTCTATGCCAATTTCCAATACCTTGATGCAGAAAAGCAAAATTTTATTAGGGGTAAAAAGGTGCCTACGGAAATTTATTCATTTAACCAATTACTGCACCTCCCTACATTGTCTGCGCTTGATGACGAGCATTGGCAGTTGGCCCATTTTAGCGAGCCAGATTATGATGCTGTGGCTGAAGTTCTGAGTATGGAAGGTGCTCGGTTTAATTATCATGAAACTAAGGCATGGGTTTATTTTGTAATTTCACGTTTATTGCCGACCTCTCATGTTTCTACTGTTGATAGAGAGCGTTGTTTGTTGGTTTATGCTATCATGACCAAGATGACAGTTGATTTGGGCCGAATAATTCGTTACAGCATTCGCAACATCAGGAGATTCAATACTACTGCTGGTGTTGCCCATGGTACTTTTATCTCGACCCTATGTAACACTTATGAGGTACCAGTCTTCGCCAACGTTCTAGTTCGGAAGCCAATGGGGCCAATTAATCAGACTCTGTTTACGGCATTTCCTTCGGCTTCTCTTACGCCGCCTTCCCCTGGCCAGCATTATAAGCGTAGACGGGCTGATGAACCAGCTGACATTGATCAAGCTGAGGAGGATGAAGCAGATGAAGCAGGCCCTAGTAATCCACCTTCGAATTTGGCAATTGGTGGGCCTATTGATGAGCACACACAGCACACGCATGATCGCTTGGATTATCTTATTCGGCAAAATCAATACTTAATCCAATCGCATCATGCGCAAAATCAGCATTACAATGACTTCCTCGTGCAGAAAAATGAGTATGGGCGGGTTCATATAGAGGAGTTGAATGCCTTAGTACCGAGGTGGACTATGAGCTCTGCTGTTGAAAATTACTTCACTCCTCCGCCTTAGTTCAATCCATACAACCCGCCGCAACCACCTCCGCCATACTGACATGGCATGCTTTTTGAGGTAAGTCTTCTTTCCTTACTCTTCGTGTCACATTGGGGACAATGTGCAATTTAAATTTGGGGGAGGGACTTATCAGTTATTGTTTTTTTTATCTTTGTTCTGTTAATTTTAGTTTGCCGATACTTTGTTTGTAATATCATTTGTCATCAATTTGTGAGATAGTAATTGTGTGAATAATCGTGTGCTTGGTTGATCACTCTTGGGATTAAGTTTAAATGTTTTGTTGGAAATTTGAATATGTTCTGTAAATTGGGACAATTAGGTTATGTTATATATGTTTTACTTGGGTATGAGGAATGAATGGTGGAATCTGATAGAACTTGCATTACTTGTCTTTTGAGACGAAATCCTTGATAACATGTGTTTTGGAATATGATATAGGCAATCTTTTGGAATGTTTGGGCCTTTCAAGCTTACCCTTATCATTATTTGCCCTAGTTTGCTCATTTGTGCCTTAACTTGTTTTGTTGATTGTTTAACCACTTCATTGAGCCAAAATTGTACGAATTATCTTTCCCTGTCCTATGAATTATGCCATAAGCTTAGAAATAAGTTTAGGGGAGCGATTTGTGATTGGGTAGAGCGAAAAAGAAGGAAAAAAATATATTGGTGTGAGTGGTCGAACAATGTAATTTTATTTTTCGGTTGAGACAAGTGTAAAGTGTAAAAATACTTGCAACATCACTGTAAATCAGTTTCAAATTGTGTTCTTCAAAAAAAGAACAATTCAAAAAAAAAATTAAAAAAAAAGTGATGTTGGTGTATTGATTATGAGGTCTCAATCGTTGAAAAATGAGTGAATTTTTGGGCTGGCTATTAAAATGCAATGTGGGTTATTTGATTGATTTCTTTTTAGGTGCTTATGGTATAATGAAGCCTAAATGTCTTTTTATCTACCTTACCTAAGCCAAAAATGCATGAACCTTGAAAGTCATGTGGATTCCAAAACATGTGTTGTTAACATTAGTGGAGAAAGGCAAGTATGCAAGCATATTGAATTTTGGTGAGTGGATTGTTGAAAGAGTAAAATATGTATGATGTATTCTAATTGCTCATTTTGTTATTTACAACTCATATTCTAATTTCCAACTGAGGCATTTGGGTTAATTGTGAGAGTGATTATACTGAAATTCTGGTTGAAAATTGCATTTGCTATTTCGCGATTGATCACAGTGTGTTGTGGACAAAGTGGAGGCTTTATTATTTGTGTGTTTTGTTTTGTTTCAAGTCTAAAGTCAATCTTTACTCGAGGGCGAGTAAAGGTTAAGTTTAGGGGAGTTTGTTGAGTCTAGTTTTTGTCATGTTTAGGTGGTGTTTTAAGTAGCCTTTTATCTCATTTTTCTTTCATTTAGTGCGGGTTTATGCTGTGTTTGTTTGTCTTTGTGAATATCAGGAAGAATTGAGTACTTGGAGGAGAATGTCAAAGAAAGGGAAGAAATAACCAAGTTTTACAACATATTTCGAGAAAGGATGAATCTCAACATGATTTGGAAGTGTTGGTGAATTTTTGGGATGAAATCTTGAAAAATTGAGAAATCTCTTAAGAGCCACGGCATGAGCAAAGTAGAGCCGCGACTAGCTGGTGAAACAGAACCATTGTTTTGAAGGAGAACCACGGGCCGCGGCATGGCTAAAGAGAGCCGCGACATAGATGGGCATCAACCCAGAAATCTTAGACACGAGCCGCGGCATGGCTGACTAGGGTCGCGGCATGGAGAGAACAAATCGCCCAGGAATTTAGACACGGGCCGCGGCATGGTGCATGTAGAGCCACGGCCCGCCTCTTTTAAAAACTAAATCTTAGGTTTTTATAAGGCGAAAAAGAGAGAAGAAAGGAATGTATGGATCTGGGGTGGAAATTGCTTGAAGGCAGAAAGCTTGGAGTATTCAATCTACATGTTTTTCTTCTACTTTCTGATGTTATCTCTAATTGTCTTTGTGATTAGTATTATGATTATGAACTAATTTTCTGTTTAGGATTTTTAATTGAATCACTTGAATCCCTATTATGAACTAATGCAATTTCAATTTTCTTCTTTTTCAATCTTCTTCAATTCCATATAACCTGTTCTTATTGATTGATTATCGATTGGCCATCTATAGTCATTATATATATGTTTTTAAATCAAAATCTGAGAAGTGAGATTTGAATCTGCTGTGGTTATATTGGACATAATTTTAATTTGGAACGAAAGTATCCATATTAATTGTGTAACTATTTATTAAGTTGTCGAGATTAATGTTACCTTTGTGGTTCAATTTACCATAGAAATATAGGAAATTGTCACCTAGGTTGAGTCTATAATTCATAGTATGATTATAGGTTGCTGTATCAACTTGTTAATTCAATTAGGCAAAAAGAAGAAGAACTTAGTACTTTGCATTAGGGAATGATAGGGAGGATAGTTGATGAGATTAAACATCCTAATTATTTCTTCAGTGTTTAAATCAAAGGTTTTACTATTAGTTGTCATTCTATTTAATTTTCAATTATTGTTTCTGAATACTATAGTTTCTTTTGCTGTGTCTATAAAAATCAAGAATTTTAATTGATCAAATAGAAAGAGAAATTAATTGACTGGTAATTGAGAATTTAGTCATTGAGGATGATACTTGGTTTCTTTACCATATTATTACAAATTGCAACTGTGTGCACTTGCATAGCATATAAATTCGCAACAATGTCATCTCGAGCATTGAGGATAGTTGGGGTGCTCAAATTTATTGGTTTTGTGATTCCCACAGTTTCAATCATTATTGTGACTGTTACGGTTGCTGTGGTTTTCATTGGGAGTTGTGACCTTGGGCCTTTTGTTAGTGCCAATGTTTTCACCCTATCAGGCGTCCTCTTGTTACTCTCTTGAAAGACTTTACTCTTATTAGCCTCTCTCCTTGCAGTATAGTCCTTCCATATACAACTCTTCATGTACTCAGTGCCTAAAGCTTTGTCCAGAATCTCAGTATAGCTAACTAGCTATGTACTAGTAATTTTGACATCCCTAGCAATCATAGGCTTTAGTCCCCTTATGAATCCTTGAACACTCATGACCTTTGTTGAGACTATCTCAGGTGCAAACCTTGCCAGTCTGTCAAACTTCTAGGCATACTCTGTGACTGGAAGACTTCCTTGTGTCAGTGTCACAAACTCATTAACTCTAGTTGCTAATATTGTATCACTGTAGTACTTTTTGCTAAAAACTTGTACAAAGTTAGCCAAGGTCATGGTGTCTAAAGTTTGTGTCTTCTTAACCATGTCCCACCAAATTCTAGCATCCATCTTTAGGATTGCTAATTATCTTGTTGTCCCTGGAAATCCTTAGTCTGTACTAGTAGCCTTTGTCTTATTTTGTCATGTCACAACTCATTACTCCTCATTGTTGCATCAGTTCGTAGCTTGTCATTGTCCTCTATGTCGAACTATTTTATCGTGGATTTACTCGCCTCTCTGCATCCTTAGTCTCCATTCACTCCATTGAGGTTTTGCTGTTGTTTGCTACTAAATGTTGTGGGGTGTCCACTTTGTGTGGTCCTATGCTACTGCACGTGTCTATCTATTTAACAACATCACCTCCCGAGATAATGTCGTGGAGTAAACTCCCTAACCTATGTCTTTATTAACAATTGCGTCGCAAAACTTATGTGTCCTTTGATCTTGATAGTGTCTAGTTATATTATCATTGATGTATTCCATTCTTTGCTTTACTTAAAACATGATAGTGTCATACTTGCGATTTCCTATGATGCATCTCATCCATTAAATACGTTCATACATAATCTAGACTTTGGAGATGAAATAAGAACATCAACACATGCATAACATGAAACTCTATCATGCTTTTCTATAAACAGTAGCCAATCAAGAAAGGAAAAATATAACAACAAACTTTTTATTACCTCCTGATAGTAAACACAAGATTGATCAATCCTTGGCAACCTAGGGATATTCGAAATACACCACAATGAAAATAAAATCTTATGATTAAGAAGAAGAGGGCTTAGACTTAGAGGATTCAAAAATCAACACAAGAATACACATACCCCAAATTTTGAATCCTTCTTCTTTTTTTTCTCCTTCTCCTTCTTTCTCTAAATGGGCGACCAAAGGTTTTCAAAGATGGTAGAAAGGGGCTTAAGGGCCTATTTATAGGTAATGTCTAGGTTTTTCTAAAATAATAAAAGTTAATTTTTTATAAATTTATTGAATTCCATTAACTAATTAATTAAATGAATACATTTTGATTTATCCAAAAAGGCAGCTGCAATTGTCCACTTCCCTTTTTCTTCCTTGGCTTTCTACACTAATAAGGAAAAAGTAATTTTCGTAGGTCTAAGGTCCTGCAACTTGGGGCTGGGTTTTGACTTGTTTCTGTTGCGTTTTAGGAAAAATGCTATTTAAAAAAATGTAGATAGTTTCATTAACTTTCTAATTGTACCAGTTGTGTCTAAATCAGATATCCATAGCCCAAGTTATACCTGTTTTATTGAGGCTGAGTTCAGGGTTACGAAAATTCAAGAATGACAACTCTATCCCTTCTCAACATTTGTTTCCCATTTTTTTTTCTAGTGTGAACACAAGCCTTCTAGAGACTTCTCTCTTTATTTCCCTTTATTTTTTATTTATATATATTTTTTTCTAAATAAGTAAAATTAATCTAATAAAAGGAAAATAATAAAATGTAGAAAATCTATTGTATGCATACCATGGAATCATGGACATGCACACACACAATCACTAATGTGCAACTCTACTTACCATGCGCCTTGGTACATTCAATCAAAACTCATTTTATTCACAGATTAAATTAATAAATAAATGAAATAATTAACAATTAAATTCACACAATTTCTACAAAATAATTATAACAAAAAATAATCATAACACTTAACAATTAAATAAAACAAAGCACAAAATTATTAAAAACAAAAATTGGCGCGCTACATATAATTACAATAAGAAACAAAAATGGGTCGCAGCCCATGACTTAAACTTCAAGGATTAGGCACTCCTCATCCACAGGCGCAGCCTCTGCTGCCTCTTTAACATCGAGCCTGGCTTCTTCCTCCTCGAGTCGAGCTTGCCACTTGGCAATAAATTCGGTCTCCCGATCAACAAGGAAGCTGGTATCGAGGCTAAGATTATTAGCCCAAATCCGATACATCTCCATGTCTACGACGTGATCTTTTTTGGTCTTAAACCACTCAAGAAGACGAGCCTTCTCGCTCTTCATGAACTCGAATGTCATCTTCTTTTCCGCTTCCAGTTTAGCATTGAGCTCCCGAATCCTTTTGATCTCTGAGAACCTGGTCTCGACTTCCTTCAAGGTCGCCTCTAGCTTGGACTCGAGCTCTGGGATCCTCTTGATCTCTGCATCCCTTGCCTCAATCTCTAGCCGAGACTTCTTAAGGTCGTCTTCAACCCTAAGTTGGGCATCTCGGGCCTCTTGGACAAGCACCTTGCTCTCTGTGACCTCGCAATTCAGCACAAAATTATGTTGAACGAATTATATGAATGCCTGCAATAAAAGAAAAAAAGTCAATGTCAAAAGCACACTTTCAAAATTAGCACAAAAGCAGGGAATTTGTCAGAAAGTAACTAACCGAGGAAAATAGTTCGCCACCCTTGTGGAAGATAGTGTTGGCATCACAGTAGTAGGTTAGAAATTCCCACTGGGAGCCACTGGGAGCCCCACGCGGGTCAAGGCATCAGAACCAAGGTTGACCCCAGGGGTCCAGTAGCACTATTGACCACAAGCTTGGGCACATAAGTTGAGATTGAAAGGAAGCGGTCTCAGATAAGAGCTTTGGCCCATTTTGGTTGAGGTACAAGAGGGGAATGTACAATCTTGGGGGGTGCTGAGAGCTCGACAACCTGGCCCGGGTCTGATGGCTTTGAGGACAGAGGACCACCTCGACTTTCTTGGTGAGTTTGGAAGGGCGACCTCCCTTTTGAGAAACCCATTGGAATTTTTATACCCTCAAGGCAACAAGCTTGTTTAGGAGGTTTTCCAGGTCATAATCCATATCACCTGAGAAAAAGATAAGATAGTATATCGTCAGTCGAACAAGGTTACCATAAGTAATGAGGCTCCAAGTTAAAAGAAACATAGCTAGTAGATTCGGTTGAGCTCGAGCTCGGAGACTAGGAAATCCCCCTGTCTTTTGATGACTCTAAGGAGGTCCCTTCTTTATAGGTGGGGGATAGTCTCAATAGATCCCTATAGATGTTGGTCCCATATTATACAACTACCCTATCCCATACCTCATTTAGACTATACATGGTCTGTAATTTCCTAGCTAGCTATTAAAGCTATAGACTCTAAGGTCTACCCTCGACCATGCGAGGAAGTTATTCCTGGGATTCTTAAAAAGAACCATTACATAAGGCTCAAAACTAAGGAGGGTGGGAGAACACTTGGGACTGATCCAGCACTATTGTACCTCCATCTGCCGATCTTGTCGAAGCCTTGTCCTGGGCTTCATTTCCCGAGATTGGTCGCTTAGGTAGACGGGAGGCGGTGGCATTGGATTGCAAGCCCGAAGGCCTCCTCCTCTGGGGAAGTTTGGCGGTGGGGATTGGCACTATTCACATCTCGTATATTTGTAAATCCCCGAATCGTCCATGGATTCACCTTCACCAAAGAAGGCCATAAGCTTGGAGCTTGTCTTCATGGAGGAGATAGGTGAGTGATCTTCGACCATAACGGAGCTGAAGGATTGCCTCCCTATGTTCCTTCATGGCCTTTATTGAAGTAGATCAGTGATAGTTGGCTGCAGGCAAGAGTTGAATAGATATTTTGAGCTTAGTAGATCAAAGGAAAAAATAAAAGATGAGCGTATTGAGATACTTATCAATGCGTTGGAAGGAATAAATTAGGATGGGAATGAGCCCATCTGTCTAGAAGAAGATTGTTTTGAAATTTGGAGGATGGTTAGGATGTCTTCGAACAACCGCTTCTCCTTCGGGCATCTCGATAAATAGTAAAACCCATATCCTCCGTGGGCTCAAGATGGGTTGCTCTTGAGGCAGAAAAGGTATAAGATCTCTTGTGCGGAAGGCCCTTCCCACATTATCTTGTGGTATAGCGACCTCAGGGCTGATAATACTCTGAAAGATTTTGTCTGCAGTTGGAAAGGGGCGAGGCCAGCATAATCCATAAACTTTTGAAGTAATCCTTTTGGAACAGCAAGGCCCCAGCCCTCATATGCTCGTGGCTAAGGCGAGCTTTAACTTTTGATTAGGATTTCTATCTCTCGGAGCATAGCAACTCCTTTTGTTGGAGGTTGCAGGTCGAAACATCAGTTGGCTGGATAGCTTCAGACCATGGAAGGCTAGCAGCCTAGAGATGTGGCTGGTGGAAGTGATTAATCTCTGAGAGTGCTCAGCCTCGAAAAAATCCTCCTTCGAGGTGGGAATTGAAAGGGCCTGGGAGGTGGTTGGTTGTTTAAGAATATTCTCCATTAGGGTGAATGAAAGCTCACCCGAAGGATAGGCTATGGTGGCTCTACAATTGGGGTCTAAAAGAATAGGCCGGATCTCATGATCTGGGTAGGGATAGGTCCTAACTCGGATCTTCTTCCTTTTTCTCTCTTCGACCTCGTTGATCTGACGTTGGAAATGATCTTGTATATCTCCTTGCTCGCACCATTCCTTGTACTCGCGAATCAGTCGTTGATTTCGTGTGAAGGGTGATTCAGGTCCGAGAGTTGAGGGTAGTAAGGGATGGCAAGCTCGGGCCCCCACCGATTCTTCGAAGACTGCGACATCTAACAAGAAAGAAAAAGGTGAGGCTAATAATTTTAAAAAGTGGAAAAATTTATCTCGAGTTTGCAGGCTTGAGATAACGAGACTGCCTTAAATCGAGCCTGAAGGCTCGAAAGGGTGAGGTTAATTTGAATGACCACCCTGAACTATTCTAAAGTTCAGAGTATCGAGAGTGCACCCAGGCAAGAGTGGGGCGGTTATTACCAGTTTAAAAGAATCCTGGATTTATAGGGAAAAATTCGGCAATTACCCGAAAAGGGGATATTTTCAGGATTCGTCCATCAAAACCTTAATCCAAAACCCTATTTCTTAAGCTACACAGAGCATATGACCAAAAACACCCCATTACCTGAAAAACACCATTTTTACATATTTCTACCATAAATGTGTTTAGTCTAAACCGTGGTCCTAATCATACCAAATCTACTCAAATAAAAAAAAATCTTGCCTAATGCAAGAGAGGAGCCTTAAAAATCTAGTAAAAACCAGAAAGACATCCTTACAGACAGAAGAAACGCATAAAAAAGAAAATATACATAGTGATCAGAAAGCTTACACAAATTTGCTCGCAGAAATGAGGAGATCGACAATTTGAGAATGGGAAGCAGGAATGATCTCACGGAGCCGAAGGTACTGGAACTGCTTTACTTCTTCGATTTAGAGAACATGCAAAGAGAACCTTGGTTCTTTCTTTTTTTCTCTCTAGTTCGTGCTCTTTGAGGAGTGAAGAGAATGGAGATGGGGTATATATATACCCCAGTTGACATATCAAAGGTCGAATGGATCTGGACCATTGATTTACAACATTAGAAGATTCAAGGGATGACGTTTAATTCCCAAAGTATGGCAGAAAAAAGAATGGGAAGGGACGTGCATTGAAAAAGAGAGTATTCGAGTACTCTTGGTGTGCATTCCCCAACTAACGCGTGTCCACACTCAAGTGTAGTAGGTGACACAATTTTTGAAAGTGGAGTTCAAAAATTTCCTTCTCAGAGGATTCGAACCAACACTTTTGAGAGGGAAAAATGTTACACCCAAATTTCGAGGATGGATAAATCAGCCTCTAAATGTACGACTGAAAAGTGTAAGCTCGAAAATAACAAGCATTGGCTGAACACTTGTATAAATAGTCATGATTCCTTATCTATTGATTACGATCGAGGACAAGTTGAAAGGCTCGAGCTTGAGTTTCAAACTCTAAAGAAAGAATCCTCTCAGAGGCAGGCAGGTATCATTCGAGCCTTAGTTATAGGCTCGAAGGCATTGGTCTCCGAATATTGAGGTCGACGAAACCACTAGGTAAGGAGGAGGCTAACTGGAATGACAAGCTCTAAATCTTGGTCGATCTCGAAAGCGCGTTAACCTTGCATTCGAGATCAGCAATGTGCTTTGCACATGACAACTATTTGGAAATCCCTATTCCTTAGGGATTTGTTGTTATCTGATATTAAATCCAAATTATCATTGGAAATTATGTAATTAATGTATTTATTTACATTTATTTCAAATTTGAATAGTTGATTGTAACTTTCCTAACTCAGTGGAAGATATTCTCATAACCAGGTCTATAAATGGCCTGGTATTTTTCATTTGTATTCACACACAAAATTGTACTGATAATACTTTGCCGAATTGCTCTGAAAAAGATTTGAGAGGGTATCAAGATCAATAATATTAACTCGTGGACTAGGCATATTTTAACTATTGAACCACGTAAAAGTTCTGGTGTTCTATTCTTTCTAGAATATTGTTTAGTGCTCTGCAAAATTAAGTTGACGAAAAACAGCGTCAACAACACTAAATAATTATTAAGGCTCATTTAGATATTTTAAATTTTATATTGTTATTAGTTAATGAATTTTTTGAAGTAAATTAAAAAGGGTCTAAAACCCTAATTTTTTTCAAAGAAATGGATTAAACTATTTTTTAGAATAAAAATCAACTTTCTCTTAAGTTTTTCTTAAAAATAAACTAAATTTAATGAATATATTTAAAATTACGTCTTAATCTATTAATTTAACCTAATTTATCAAAGTTTATGATTTAAGTGATTTTACCAAAAAATATTGGATTTTTGTTAACTTATCAAAGAAAGGCTAAATCGAAAAAGCTCAAAAGCTTTCAAGACCATATTTTCCGGGTAGGTCTATTAGTGAAAACGAAATGGGAAATTTTGTAAAAGCGGACTTTCAAATAGGTAGACTCGTTGTGGAATTTTTTTTTCAGAAATCTTAAATGTCGTTATGGCTTAAAACGTGTAAGGATGAAAATACCATTGGTGGGTATTCGATTGTGACCTTAATGCCCCAAAATAGAATGATAATCTACTATAATTCCATAATTAATCCAAGTAAACTATATGGTAGTTACAGTGTTGGCTAACAAGGCAGGATTCTCTGTGGGAAGATTACTCGTGTTCAGCAAAGGACAACTTGTAAGTTAGTCTATGGTTTATTTGTCTGCAACATGAATTAACTAATGTATTGCTGGCTAGAAGTAGGAATTATTCTCTAATTGGAGAGAGAGGGCTCATATAGAGACAATGACCAGGTGGTGCTTACACTCCACATGTTATTTTAACGTGGATGGTTTCCACCTGTTGTCATATAGTGCGTATTATTTCCGATTATTTATTGACTATGCTAACGGTTTCTGCCTTTGATATTAATGGCCTACCTAATGAGTACGTGGATGGTTTCTACTTATTGTATTATTTGGCTGATAGTTTCTTCTTGGCTCACATGTGGACGATTTCCACCTATTGATATGTATCATGGACGATTTCTGCCTACTCAGTCATTGGGCAGACGATTTCTGTCCTTGACATTATTTTTCCGGTTGGCTACTGTGAAAATTGGACCAATGGTAAGTGAGCCAAATAAACCTAGGAGCTAGTGTGGATCCACCAACACCATTCTTCTTGAAATTAGCATAAATTCCCAAGGTAACCGATGGTTACCCTCGAGAAGGATCTCTGAATTAGATAAGACTTGAGTGAAAACTGCAGTTTGATTTAAGATACTAATAGGGTTCTAGGGTCAATTTTATTATTGGATGTTTTTTCTGCTTATGCTGTGATCTGGAATTCTTTGCATGGTTATGTTTTCGGTTTCTGTTAAAAGTAAGGCGATGCTGCTAGGACGCTTAGGCATTCTTGAATTGTTTGATTAGGGCTCGAATTTATCCGGAACCCTAAGTGTGGTAAGCTATATTTTTGTGAGGACAATGACTAGGTCATTGGTTCACATTGTTGTTTCTACTATGTGTTGATAGATTGATTTATTAAGCGTTTTCACTTACCTAGTTGCTCATGTTGTATGTAAGGGCAAGGAAAAGTTGGGGCAGTGAGAGCCGGGGTTCGCCTGCGAAAATGTACATGTGGCTCGACCATTGGGGAGTTTGCATATTTCGAAATGACAATTTTAATTATGTTTAAACTGCTTTTAAGCTTTGATGTACATATTTTTAGTGTGTCACACATTACATTTAAATTTTTTTTATATGGAATTTCGAGACCTTTTTAATGGTATAATTGGTTTAATTCACAAAGTTAGTGTTAGTACTTTTGGGTTATTACAGGATAAGAGTGGCCGAAGATGCTAGAAAAAATCTAACAAACCACACTCTCCACTCGGTCAGAGCATGATTGGCCCACACATAAACAAAGAAGCTCTGGCTAAGAGGAGGAAATCTTAGACGGGGTGGTGCTTCTAAAAATGAAAAGAAACCCTATGTTTAACAGAAACGTCCCTTCATGTAATGCCCTGGATAACCAAGACCATTACACTGCGTGTTTAAAATAGTGCAAGACTTGCTAATCAAGTCATTTAGACAAAGTGTGAACTCTATACCATCATCAGAGAAGGAATAAAAAATTTTGGTCACAAACAGGCTATTTTCATTAAAAATGACGGTTTAATACATGGAAACTCAAAACAGGATTTAGACGTCTTAGTTACAACAAATTCCAAGAGTTACAAATATTTCAAGCCACTCTAATGGCAAAATATACACTTTAGGTTTCCGTCCCTGTACAATTTCTCAACCGTGGCGGCCGAGGAGCTGACAATGTACACCTCGCCCCCAGAGCTCTCCAACTCATGGTTGATTCAGCCTACCCTTGCCTTTACCTGCACCACGTAGCACCCGTGAGCCGAGGCCCAGCAAGAAAGCATGATAACATAGCAAAATCAACAACACTTATCAAATATTTCACAATGCTCAACCAGGAATTCAACATTTCATAACATTTATCCAATCAGTAATAACTCACAACAGAATAACAGTTTGTCATCCAAACAGCCAACAAATCACGTTCACAACACAGTATTCACGCTCACAATCAATAGTTTATCACATCATCAAATGATACTCAGGGTCAGCGCCCTTAGTCGCACCCTCTATTTAATACACTGTCTTCGGCTCTCTTGGGCCGCCCCCAGTGTAATACTCACTGACTCCGGCCAGCTTAACCGAGCTCAGTGATAAATAAGCTGCCTCAGCTACCAGTGGCCGAGCCGCGCCCTGTGCACAAATATTGATTCCGACACTCTTAGGCCGGTTATCACATGTCCCATGGCATAATAATACCATCTCATGACATGATATACAAATGTAGGGAGCTCTTAGTCCCATCGTGTCCACATGGTTAATCACATTCACATAACAATGCATACAAACATAGGGAACACTTAGTCCCAACCTAGCCACATAATCAGGTGCAGCTTTCTTACCTGTATCCTGAGCTTCCGATGCCCCAAAGCCGCGAGCACGGTCCTCTATCCCGAGCCTCACCAAAGACCTAGTCACAACAAAAATGAAACATCCTTTATCACTAACCAATCCAAAACTACTTCCCGGAACCAATCCCACACTCTCGGAACCCCCAAATCCCTAAAACAATGCACCGAAGACATCCCCCGAACCCCCGGAGCAAAGGCTCAAAATTGCAAAATCCCATGTTCTGAAATTGGCCTAGCGCCACGGCGCTGCCCTATAGGGCCGCGGCACGCAGCAAGTCAGAGAGCTTGCTCTGCCCAGAAACAGCCTCGCGCTGCGGCGCTCCTTTGCGAGCCTAGAAATCTGGGTTTTTCCTTGCGTTTTTCCCGAGCCTAAACCATTCCAAATCATTCCAAACAAATACCTAAGCCCAAAAATCAATTCAGAACCCCAAATGAACCCTCTAACAACCCATAAACGTCATAAACAACCCCAATCACACAAGCACACCCCAAGATCCTATCTTGAGTTTCAAATTCCTAAAACTTTAACCATGGCTTCCAAAACTATAAATCATGCTTCAAAAGTCTTAAACCACACCAATTACAAAAATTAAACATGCTAAAGATTCTTACCTCAATCAAACTCAGCTTGAACTCCTCCCAATTCCAGCTCCCAACCTCTTTCCTCTTGATTATCCTAGTTGAATTTCCAAGTAAAACCAGCCATATTCCCTTTAAGTTTTCCCATTCAATCTCTGAAAATTCAGACTTAAATTCAAATTTAAACAGAGTACAATTCTTACCTTTGAGCAATCCTAGCTTAAATCTGGTTTTGGTTGCCTCAAACTCCTTTGAATCTTCTCCTAGGTCACAAGTTCAGCCCCTTCTTCATTTCCCCTTTCTTTCTAGCTCTTTCTTCCAAATTCAGCATAAACCAAAATATAACCAAGTGTAATACGTATTCCCTTCTCCTTCAGCTGAAGTAATCCAAATCAGCTGACCATTTTACCCTTCCATCTATTTCCCATTCCAACTAAACCTCAAGGCCCTTTTTGTCATTCCTACTTCCTTACAATTCTACCATTTCTCCATCTAAACCTGTTACTCTCTATGGTTACCAAATTACCAGTTACCATTATCTCACAAGAACTAAATTAAAAAATCCCTAAAATACCCCTAGACTCCTCCCGAGCCGGGTATAAAATCCCGTTGTGACTTTTGAGTTATCTAGCTCTCTAGGACTGTCTCGGCACGTGCATCACATCGACATCACCACACCCACGTGGTACAAATCACATAACATAATTATCACGTTTATGCCCTCAACGAGCTAAAATTATCACATAACATAATACACATAGTCACGCATCTCAAATACTCAAATAATCATATAACGTGCTTTAAATCATAATCATGCATCTTAATCATTAAATACACACATACTTCCCATTATGCCCTCCAGGCACACTAATCAAGGCCCTTAAGCCTTATTAGCAAATTTGGGTCGTTACAACTATTCCCCCCTTACAGAAATTTCACAAAAATTTTATCTGTACTACCTAGAATATAGATTCTACATAACTGACTCCAGCTATTCTGGTCATTCCTTGACCTAACTGTTCTAGAATGTTACCTTAACTCAAGGTACAATCCTGTTCCTCAAAACCTTTTTCTTTCTATCTCATAACTGAACTGGTCGCTCCCCATGGAATAACTCCACCTTCACTGCAAATTTCTACCAATCAATGTATGAGTTTCTCAATTCAGTAAAGCTTTTCCATTTACTTTGAAAAGTGAGTTTCCATGCTTTAACCTTTTAATAATCCCGATGATCCTCTGAACTACCTCCGGATCCAGATACAACATCTCACTTATCTCATTCCAAGCAATGGATGACATACAATCTTTATTATACTCCGTTGTAAATGTGGAAATTCTTCCCTTATGAATCCTATTCACAAGTGAAGCTCTATACTAGGAGACATCCTAAAAGCTACTCATTGTTCGCACAAGGGGATGAGGACGTCACATGATGGTGAGGGAATTGAGCTAAGAGGGCCACCCTCACTATGCGAGGGTCACCCTCGCTATGCGAGGGTCCCGGGTTGGCCATCTGCATGCGCCCCGTTCCATCAAGCATCGAGCCTCGCCTGCACTTAGGAGAAGAAAGCCAGCCTCGCTACGCGAGATACCCTTGCTATGCGAGGATGGAGGCCTTGTTGTGGCGTTCGTGCCCCGAGCCTCGCCATGCCGGCACTCGGGAGAAGAAGGTCAACCCCGCTACGCGAGACACCCTCGCTATGCGAGGGTGAGGCCTTGTTGTGGCGTCCGTACTCTGAGCCTCGCCACGCCTGCACCCTGGGGGAAGAGGGGCAGCCTCTCTATGCGAGGGACCCTCGCTATGCGAGGGTGCTACCCTATTGCGCTGCCCGTTTCTTCAGCCTCGATTTCACGTGACCTGCGTAGACCAGCCTCGGCTCCTAGCGTATCGGCCACACATGACGCATACAGGATGAAGCCTCCTTGGAATTAGCATGAGGGGTACTTAGAGACACTTAGTGGGAATGCCAAGCCATCATTGGGTACCAAATGTGTATTGATGAGGACAACCGGGTACAAGACACGCGTACTGACACGGGGCGTACGGTTGTGGAGAGAACAAAGGTACGACCCCGTGACCTGCATCTGAGGAGTAGTGGCGGTACGGACCTGTATGAAGAGTAGTGGTACCACTTGGCCACCCCCAACCATACGCCAGAGCCGACAGTACTATGTCCTAGGCCACGACTCTGGCATCATCAGGGTAGACACCACTACGCCCTGAGCCACTACACTATCAGAGTACCTGTGTACGACCCTGTCTTCTGGGACTTGTCTGTATCCAGGGCCAATAGAGCCCCCCTATAAATAGGCCCCAACCCCTCAGGTTAAGGGGTTGGAAAACTGAGTGTATGAGGAGACGTTCAAGAAATACATGATCTTTGTTCCATTGTTGCTCTGGTTTTTTCTATTGATTGAAGTTCTTTCCTCCTGATTCTAAGCTACCCTTAGTATAAAAATCTTAGTTTTCTAACCTTTAATCGTTGACGAGATTTCACCGTCAACAGTTTGGCGCCGTCTGTGGGAACGTAAGCACCAAGCTACTGTTCTACCATTACTTCCGGCAAGAAGAAATGCCAAGACGTTTGAAGTGACTCAGGGAGCCACGAGAGGTGGAGGTCCACCTAAACGGAGTCCAGCTGAAGGCCTCCATGAAGGATCTATCTCCACCCCGAGATGTGGAGCCCCCAAGGGACCCTGAGGTTCACGAGAATGACAGGGAAGCCTTGTCACCGGCCATCTCGTCCGGTGATAATCCTCCAAGGACAACTACCGCACCACCAGGGAATGCCAACGAGTTCCCTCCTCCCAAACCACTGCAGGTACTGAACTCCGGCCGGCAGGATTCGGGCCCCTCGACGCGTAGACATGACAAACAACCCCGGGTCCATTCCGTGAGCTCGAGTTCTAAATCTCGTTTCTATGAAGAGGAGATTCGTGAGCTGCACCGTAAAAACCAAAGACTGGAGACCACCATGGAGAACACGCGGGAGGTGCTGAATGGCCTGTTGTAAGGTAAGTCGAACGTGACCTTGCCCAAGAGGAAAGAGAAGGGTCAGGAAACCACTGTCCTGGTAAACGACGAGAGGACCAGACACTCCACCAGTAACACCCCCAGGGAGAAGCCACATGAGCATCCCGGACCATCGAGGCCACCTCAGGGGCCAAGGCAAGGGAACAATGTTGGCTCTCACAACGACATCGAGGTCACCTCAAAGAGGACGCCCTCAGGTCTACGAGAAGAGATCAACAAGGGAGGGGCAGACAAGAGAACTACACCTCCTACTATCCCCCAAGACGACAAAGGAAAGGAAGATGTCAACCCCTCCGTGTTGAGAGACTCCCTGAAGGAGAGGAGGCAAGGCCTCGATACAGAGACGAGGAGCCTGCGAAACAACATTGTCATCGCACCCGGAGGACAAACCATCGAGGATGAGTTCGATCATGAATCGCCCTTCACTAAAGAGATTCAAGCCATCCGACTCCCAGCCAACTTCAAGGAGCCGCATATGACCCCTTATGAGGGGAGCACAGACCCTAAGTACCATCTGGACGCATTCAATGACTTGATGAAGTTAAGAAGGATCAGCAGCGGGGCTAGATGCCACTGTTTCGTGGTCACATTGAAAGGACTTGCGTACAAATGGTTCAAAAGACTTCGCCCAGGATCCATCAGGTATTGGCAGCAGCTTTCGGATGAGTTTCTCCGACAGCATCACGCCGTGCGTGATTATACAATGCCAGGCACCAGCCTTGCCAATGTAAAACAAGGAGAAAACGGAAGTCTGAAGGGTTACATCCACAGGTTTAACATGGAGGCAGCCGAAGTGGGGAGCTTGACCCGCAGGGAATTAAAAATGGCCATCACAGCCGGAGTGCGTCCGGGAAGCAAATTGTGGGATAACATGCTTAAGAGGGAAGTCACTGACCTAGATGACTTCTACGAGAGGGCGCAAAAGTATATTCGCGTGGAGGATGGCCATGCAAACTTAAAGGCAGGAAACAGCGAGTCCCGTGTAAAGTCCCCAGCCAATGAGGGGTCGAATAGAGCACACAAGTGCATACGTGTGGAAGAGGGCCATAACGACTTGCATGTTGAAGAAAGCGAACCTTCCTCCAGTCACCCTACTGCTAATACGTCTGAAGAGTCAATATAGAAGGGGACGTCATGCTAGAAGGGTCGCTGGCGAAGTTTAAAATTGGACAAGGGCCATCTAGCCATATAAGTCCCGACATGAGGGGAGATCACCTCAAAAATTGCAAAAAGGGTCTCAAAGTAAACGCTCGTAAAAAGGGTCTCAAAGTAGACGCTCGCAAAAAGGGTCTCAACGTAGATGTTCGCAAAAAGGGTCTCAAAGTAGACGCTTGCAAAAAGGGTCTCAAAGTAGACACTCGCAAAAAGGGTCTCAACGTAGACGTTCGCAAAAAGGGTCTCAACGTAGACGTTCGCAAAAAGGGTCTCAAAGTAGACGCTTGCAAAAAGGGTCTCAACGTAGACGCTCGCAAAAAGGGTCTCAAAGTAGACGCTTGTAAAAAGGGTCTCAAAGAAGACGCTTGCAAAAAGGGTCTCAAAGAAGACTCTTGCTAAAATAGTACTATGCCTAATGACGAGAGGGACGCTTCTCGCAAAAAAATAATAAAAAGCGCGCGCAAAGAATATAAAAGGACCTCAACAGCCCAACGGGTTAACGTGTCCTTACAAGTATAATCAAGGTGCACCAGAAAGATTATCGCCATCAGATCAGAGAAAAATATGTAATCCACGAACAACAGTAATAAGAGGGACTTACCAGAGCCCCTTAAGTTTGATAAAATAAAATAAAAAAGAGGAGAAAAAGAGAAGAAGTGGCTTCAAGCCTTGGGGGTATTCATAAGGAAAGTCAATGCTCCCTAGCCATTGGATCTATCTCCCTATGAATGGAGGAGATCAAGAGTATGGGTAAGCTTGGGATCTGCGATTGAGGATGATTGGTCCTTATGCAATCTTAGGAATTTTCATGGATCCCCCAAGTGTTAGGTGGTTGTTGTGTTTCTTTGGATACTATAAAGAAATACAACTCCAAGCCTCACTTCGTATTTCTTCGAGCGACGTTGTGAAACTTTCCAAGGCTAAGTCCCCCAAGGTTGGCCGTACATGTCAGGCAAGAGAAATAGAAAGAGTCTACAAACACACTTAAAAGTGTACTTATAGACTCGGGGGGAAGTGTAAATGTGGAAATTCCTCCCTTATGAATCCTATTTACAAGTGAAGCTCTATACTACGAGACATCCTAAAAGCTACTCATTGTCCGCACAAGGGGATGAGGACGTCACATGATGGTGAGGGAATTGAGCTAAGAGGGCCACCCTTGCTATGCGAGGGCCCTCGGCCGCTTGCCAATCTGAACGTCACCCTCGCTATGCGAGGGTCCCGGGTTGGCCATCTGTGTGCGCCCTGTTCCATCAAGCATCGAGCCTCGCCTGCACTTAGGAGAAGAAAGCCAGCCTCGCTACGTGAGATACCCTCGCTATGCGAGGATGGAGGCCTTGTTGTGGCGTCCGTGCCCCGAGCCTCGCCACGCCGGCACTCGGGAGAAGAAGGTCAACCCCGCTACGCGAGACACCCTCGCTATGCGAGGGTGAGGCCTTGTTGTGGCGTCCGTACTCTGAGCCTCGCCACGCCTGCACCCTGGGGGAAGAGGGGCAGCCTCTCTATGCGAGGGACCCTCGCTATGCGAGGGTGCTGCCCTGTTGCGCCGCCCGTGTCTTCAGCCTCGATTTCACGTGATCTGCGTAGACCAGCCTCGGCTCCTAGAGTATCGGCCACACATGACGCATACAGGATGAAGCCTCCTTGGCATTAGCATGAGGGGTACTTAGAGACACTTAGTGGGAATTCCAAGCCAGCATTGGGTACCAAACGTGTATTGATGAGGACAACCGGGTACAAGACACGCGTACTGACACGAGGCGTACGGTTGTGGAGAGAACAAAGGTACAGCCCCGTGACCTGCATCTGAGGAGTAGTGGCGGTACGGACCTGTACGAAGAGTAGTGGTACCACTTGGCCACCCCCTACCATACGCCAGAGCCGACAGTACTATGTCCTAGGCCACGACTCTGGCATCATCAGGGTAGACACCACTACGCCCTAAGCCACTACACTATCAGAGTACCTGTGTACGACCCTGTCTTCTGGGACTTGTCTGTATCCAGGGCCAATAGAGCCCCCCTATAAATAGGCCCCAACCCCTCAGGTTAAGGGGTTGGAAAACTGAGTGTATGAGGAGACGTTCAAGAAATACATGATCTTTGTTCCATTGTTGCTCTAGTTTTTTCTATTGATTGAAGTTCTTTCCTCCTGATTCTAAGCTACCCTTAGTATAAAAATCTTAGTTTTCTAACCTTTAATCGTTGACGAGATTTCACCGTCAACATCCGTCTTATCAAATGCTCTTCCAACAACTGGATAACTCCCCTCCTCTCTGATTTACCATCAGTTTGGAAATAATAAAATTCATCAGATTCCGATTCTCTATTCATCGCCTTCCTTAATCCTCCCAAGACCTGAGAGTAAAATAGAGTCCTCATCCAATGAAATTAATCCCTATATTCCATGGAGGCTTACCATCCATCTCCCTTAGAGTTCTGAATACTGGTCAGCTGTATCAATTATCCTTACCGACAAAAGCAAGTTCTCCCCAGACGCTGGTCCATGATGACCCAACCATCTTGGTAGTTTCTCTACGATACCTATCACGACATTTCCTTATTCCCATTATAACATACTCAAAGGCTGCGATGCCTACAACAAACTGCTATCGGGTTAAGAATTTTGTTCCTCATTTGTTATATTCTTCTCCACCTAGGCCTTCAATACAAAACCTTCAAATTATTTTACTTTTTTTTCCAATGTCTGGATGAAAAGACTAAGAGAGTAGTATAAGATTCAGCCAGAATTTTCATGTGATTTCGGTGTCCATCAGAGCCCAGATTTGGTCCTTATATCACGATAAACTTATACATATCACTGTAAAATCCTTAACTAACTCAATTAAGACTTGCCTTTAATTCCTTTCATCTGGGATTTCCTTAACTGTCGTTCTTGTTCCTTTATATGATAATAATTCCAAGTATCCACTAGCTATTAATCATACTAGAAACTCTACTCTAATTCTAGTCGAATCCTTTAACCCACACCACGCATAGACCATCACTTCCTCCTATCTTGAGGTGTCGTAGCAACTCAGCAATTGATTCTAATCTATAAAAAGACATGGAACTTAACCCAACTACATGTACCATCATGCTCGCCTAGGGAAACTCTTACTTCCGAGGCATTCTTCAACCTTAACGACGTTTTAACCAAATTATATCATTGTGCCGTCAATCCAAACAATCACAAGTTCAATTTAGATAACCTTTGAATACTCCTTTCACCTATTTCACGAAAACAGTTTGGCATTGACCAAACGCTCAACACGTAACTCAGCATCCTCAGTGCTCTTATCCAATATAACAGCAACCTCCTGCCCATCTTCTTCCCTGATCTCCAACTGGTAATAACCAGATCAGAGATCCCTAACTGCACCCGATCTCTAGCTGGTAATAACCAGATCAAAGATCCTTAACTATTCCTGATCTCTAGCTGGTAATAACCAGATCAAGACCTCAACTTTCACCGCTTTGTTAAAATCATTCGATATAGCGTCTTTAGATCTGATTCTATCACTGAAACCAATCTTATCACCACTCCATCTCTTTACACAGACATACTTTATGAAATATTTCTTGGATACTCATCTGGAATCCCACAAACTAATCCAATCTGTCTTGTCCCACTGATACCACTTAAGTAGTGTTCATCATACTGGCTAGGGTTCTAACCTTTCCCCTGCAACAGATTTCCCACTCCAGGTACAAATGCTAATCACTGTGAGGATCTCCCCTTTTAAACTTAAGAGTTACTGCTCCTTTCTTACAACCCATCACTGTTCCCTATGTTTAACCAACTCTTCATACTCAAAATCCTTACGTTATGACTGTCTTCGAGGATACTTCAAGTAGTCACTGATATGTTCATTGGTCTTAGTGTGCTTCCAATCAAATCTCTTCATATCTGATCTCTTCTCTTCCTGTAGCTTAACCTTGAATACCTTTGAAGAATGAGGTTAATACCTTCTGAAACCTTACCTCTGACCCTGCTGCTTCAGTCACGATATCATCAGTATAGTAGTCATTCAGTTCTACCTCTAGCTGGGGAGTGGTTTACCTTATCCCAGTGAATCTGAATACAACCCATCCATGCCATTTCTCTATTCTCTGCCTGTCAGACTTGCCCATATTGTTGAAGTACCAAGCGATTAGGAATCCTTACTGTTAATATATCACACCCCTCTCGGTATAAGCAATAATTTCTTGAGATGTCTCTTTCCTTGATCCTTATCTAGTAATAATCAGATCGATAATCAACTCCTGAAGACATCGTCCTGTCTTGTAACGAGGCATTTAAGCTCTTCATCCCTAGCAGGCAATATCCACGAGTCCCACGACACAATACTCTACCCGATTCACTCATAAGTTGCATACTTTTCCAGGTGACTTGATAATTCCTTAAGCCAACCTAATATCATCCCTCATTGCGTCCCTGATACCAACTTCTTCCATACCCAAGTTCCAAACTGTGCCCAAAAGCTGCATTCTCATCTACATCCTTACTGACTAATTTAATTCCCATTCAGTCCAACCAATATACTTCAAGAGTTACTCATGACTGTCCCGGGTTGTCCCTTATACAACATATTAACTTTCCTCAACAAATACTCATCTGAATCCTTCCTAATAGACACACGGCACAAAATCCTTTCAACCCTTTTTCCTAACCTAAGTAAAGGCTATCCAATCCGCTGGTCACCTCTGAGAAACTAACCTTGGGCTTAAAATGATTAAAATATCCCAGTCTTCCCCGTCTTGATGGCCAACCTGTAAAACTGAACCCCCTTCCTGTCCAAACCAGGAGCCATAAAACCACCAAAGGTTCTCATTCTTCCGATCACTAAGTAGCCACACTTACTACATTTCCACGAACGAAAATATCATCACCTGTATTTCTTTCATCTTAGATAATGAGGCCCTCTCTCTACTACCCAAGCACAGACAACCATCTCAGATTTTAACTCACAAATGACCTAGTACGGCTACTCTGTCTCAATGTATCCTTCTCATATCACTAAGAACGGGATCAGCCACACCCATTCATTAATCGAATCCGGAACAAACCTAAACCTTCCTAGAAGCTAGAGGATAATACTTCCATACAATAATTCTTGTCTGTTCCTCCTCAGTAACTTACCTTTTTCATCCATCCAATCCATTCTATCAGACCTCACACCCTGAATCATATATCAGCAAACATCTGCAGCGAATCTCAAGGGGAGGTGGAGGATTCCAACCCCCAACTGTCATCTTCTATCTTTACCAAAACCAAAACTGAATCCGATTGACCATTCTCAATACATACACCCTGAATTAATCTGTCCTCACCGACTAAACTTCTCAGCCCTAACGTTTATACCCAAAACCATCTCAAGGGCAGATTCAAATAATCATAACAATCAAACACACATAAAGCATATCAAACACCCATATTATGCATAATTTATCAAATTTCTTTATCACTAGATGCGTTCCTACCTCTTATGCCCTCCATGCCAATAAACAGGTATAGCATATAAGTTCAATTTAAACATATAATAATCCGCAATCCATATATCATCACACAGCAGTCAAGGGCTAGGCCCTATTAGTATCTCATGCTCCCTATTAATCATACCAATTAATACTCCCACATTTTACTCAAGCACTTGAGCATACAATTTCATGTATTCCACTACAAACCCTTGAGTCGAGCTTGTCTTTAGCGGCGAGTGTACATGTCCAGCTAATCTTCAGGAACCCGTAAACCCAGACGGCTCTGATACCAAGTTGTAACGCCCTGGATAACCAAGACCGTTACACTACGTGTTTAAAATAGTGCAAGACTTGCTAATCAAGTCATTTAGACAAAGTGTGAACTCTATACCATCATCAGAGTAGGAATAAAAGATTTTGGTCACAAACAAGCTATTTTCATTAAAAATGACAGTTTAATACATGGAAACTCAAAACAGGATTTAGACGTCTTCGTTACAACAAATTCCAAGAGTTACAAATATTTCAAGCCACTCTAATGGCAAAATATACATTTTAGGTTTCCGTCCCTGTACAATTTCTCAACCGTGGCGGCCGAGCAGCTGACAATGTACACCTCGCCCCCAGAGCTCTCCAACTCATGGTTGATTCAGCCTAGCCACATAATCAGGTGCAGCTTTCTTACCTGTATCCTGAGCTTCCGATGCCCCAAAGCCGCGAGCACGGTCCTCTATCCCGAGCCTCACCAAAGACCTAGTCACAACACAAATGAAACATCCTTTATCACTAACCAATCCAAAACTACTTCTCGGAACCAATCCCACACTCTCGGAACCCCCAAATCCCTAAAACAATGCACCGAAGACATCCCCCGAACCCCCGGAGCAAAGGCTCAAAATTGCAAAATCCCATGTTCTGAAATTGGCCTAGCGCCACGGCGCTGCCCTATAGGGCCGCGGCGCGCAGCAAGTCAGAGAGCTTGCTCTGCCCAGAAACAGCCTCGCGCCGCGGCGCTCCTTCGCGAGCCTAGAAATCTGGATTTTTCCTTGCGTTTTTCCCGAGCCTAAACCATTCCAAATCATTCCAAACAAATACCTAAGCCCAAAAATCAATTCAGAACCCCAAATGAACCCTCTAACAACCCATAAACATCATAAACAACCCCAATCACACAAGCACACCCCAAGATCCTATCTTGAGTTTCAAATTCCTAAAACTTTAACCATGGCTTCCAAAACTATAAAATCATGCTTCAAAAGTCTTAAACCACACCAATTACGAAAATTAAACATGCTAAAGATTCTTACCTCAATCAAACTCAGCTTGAACTCCTCCCAATTCCAGCTCCCAACCTCTTTCCTCTTGATTATCCTAGTTGAATTTCCAAGTAAAACCAGCCATATTCCCTTTAAGTTTTCCCATTCAATCTCTGAAAATTCAGACTTAAATTCAAATTTAAACAGAGTACAATTCTTACCTTTGAGCAATCCTAGCTTAAATCTGGTTTTGGTTGCCTCAAACTCCTTTGAATCTTCTCCTAGGTCACAAGTTCAGCCCCTTCTTCATTTCCCCTTTCTTTCTAGCTCTTTCTTCCAAATTCAGCATAAACCAAAATATAACCAAGTGTAATACGTATTCCCTTCTCCTTCAGCTGAAGTAATCCAAATCAGCTGACCATTTTACCCTTCCATCTATTTCCCATTCCAACTAAACCTCAAGGCCCTTTTTGTCATTCCTACTTCCTTACAATTCTACCATTTCTCCATCTAAACCTGTTACTCTCTATGGTTACTAACAGTTACACAGGTTACCAAATTACCAGTTACCATTATCTCACAAGAACTAAATTACAAAATCCCTAAAATACCCCTAGACTCCTCCCGAGCCGGGTATAAAATCTCGTTGTGAATTTTGAGTTATCTAGCTCTCTAGGACCGTCTCGGCACGTGCATCACATCGACATCACTACACCCACGTGGTACAAATCACATAACATAATTATCACGTTTATGCCCTCAACAGGCTAAAATTATCACATAACATAATACACATAGTCACGCATCTCAAATACTCAAATAATCATATAACGTGCTTTAAATCATAATCATGCATCTTAATCATTAAATTCACACATACTTCCCATTATGCCCTCCAGGCACACTAATCAAGGCCCTTAAGCCTTATTAGCTAAGTTTGGTCGTTACACTTCATCACCGAGCAATTTGAATGCCATAATACTATTATGATATTAAGTAAAAAATACTCATCTTCATTATTTTATTTGCTTAATTCCTAAAATTTATATTTAGATCAATTTTAAGCCATTTTATAAATTCTAAGACCATGTCTAAACTAATTTATTTTAGACTATTAAATAAATTAATTACAACTTTTCTAAACGATCCAATTACTTTAAAATGCTAGTTCAAATATTATAACATTCTCAAATATTATTTTATTATGAGAGTAAATATCATAGATAATTCCAATAAATAAATAAATAATAGAAAAAAATAAGTTAGTTGAGGCTTGATGTTAGAATGAGGATGAACTACTTGTTGATGATGATGATAATTGAAATTCTGTTTTTAGTAATTACCAAATTTATTAAATCATGTGAATTAATTAAAGTGCGAAATGGTAATTAAATGTTTAAACAGATGTCCATTCTGTCAAGACAGAATCCAAACTTGTCACGACAGAGACTGAACACAATAAAAAGACAGTGCAAAAAAACTAAAGAACACAATGAATTTTTACAAGGTTCAGAAACCCTTTCGGATAACCTGCTCCTTGGAGCCACGCGCAGAGAATAAAATTTATTAATAAAGAATCACAAGTACAAAATATTGACTTATACAAAACAAGACTCCCTCTTGAGATTTGCTGCAACTTTGTTGTATTCCTCTTCACCAATCTGATTTTGATTGAAACACTCAACCACTTGAACTCGCTTCAATGGCCAGCGAGTGCTTGCATCCTTCTGATGCAAGGCTTGTAAAAATCCTCTCCCGAAGATTATAAAAGTTGTGTTCAAATTACAAAGTGTATTCACTCATGAACGTGGTATAAACTCACCACAAATACTAAACACTCATTTTTTCACAAGATCATGTGAATACTATGATCTTGAATACAAAGAGGAACTCTCACAAATATTACAATACACTCACAAATTATGCATCTAAGAGTTCACTTTTTCTCAATGCCTTTAGAGATCTATTTATAGAGTCCATTTCGTGCTCATAAAGGCTAAGAAAGAATCTCCTATTAAAGGCAACAATATTTGAAGATATGCTTGATTGATGAAGAATTGCCTTTTTTAGAAGATGTTGATCCGACAGATACGATCTTGGGGGGGATAGTTAATACCTGTGTAAGATCAAAATTATCAAGATGGAAATAATGATTAATTATATCAAAGATTTCGTTTCCAGAATTTTGATATCTTGAGTTGCATGAAAATTTAAAGTTAAATATTCCATAAACAATTTTGAGTAAGTATAGAATATTTGCTTTAAATAAACAAGATACATCTTCCCTTTTTAATCATATTGTGATAAAATCAAGCTAAATAAGGAATCTAAATATTCCGAAAATCACAAGAATGAGAAAATGATAATCCAAAAATTATAAGAAAGGAAAAGTAAAAATGATCTTTTACTTAAAAAGATGTAGAGTCCCGGAATATTACTTAGCTAGTTAGGTCAGCAGCAGCAGTAGCAGCAGCAGTAGTAGTAGTAGTAGAAGTAGTAGTAGTAGTTATAGTATATTTATTACTGTGGATTTGGGTTCAAGCCGGAAGTTAGTTGAACATTCGTAGCAACACTCAAAGATTTTATAAGTTTAACCTATAGTTTAAGAATATTAATTAGAGCATAAGGTTTAATTAATATAACTGATTATTATGATGTCATTTATTATACTATAAGGTTTAGATAGAATTAATAAGATCATGACACTTGTCATGTGCATGTTTATTGAGAAATTAAGCAATTTTTGATGAATAGTTTTATAAAAGAAATATTTGAAAACCCCAGAACCTGTCAGCAGCTTTAAAATCGTTTTATGACTCAGTCAAAGATGTTTACCCAATTCAAATTAAGCTGAAAAAGTGCAATTACGTATATAATATTTCAGCGTGCCGATATATCGCAGCTCTAGGGGCGATATATCGCCACATGGGGAATACGAAAAACACGTGAACTTCCCACAAACGAATCGACGAGCCTTGGGATATAAGCCCAGGCGATATATCACCTACCATGAGCGATATATCGGCTCTAGGGTTATAATTTCAAATGTTTTTGAAACCGAGCTCAATTCAACACTCAACCTCTGAGCAAGCCTCTGAATGTTTTGACTGAGTCTTAAGTGTCTGCTGAATGAATATTCAAATGTTTTTCAAGTAATATTCATTATTTTTATTCAAGCTAAAAGAAAGATCTTTTCACTCCTTGATCTCTATAAATAGGACCTAGTACCCAGCCATTTCTCTCATTCTTCAAGCTATGTTCAGAGCCTTCAAGCTGCTAGGTTTACTTTAGAGTGATAAACACTTGGCTTGGGTTATAAGCTTTATCATTTTAAGCTTTAAAAACACTTGGGAAGCAAGGTTAATAGTGTGTTTTTCGATATCGAGGTGTAGTTCGATTCTAGTACATTCAAAGGTATTCCTATTCCTAGTTCATTTCTGTATGTTTCATTAGTTTCTTATAGTTTTCTTTACTCAAATCCTAACTCATTGTTTCGCATTATCTTGGTTAGGTATTTAAGTTCTTTGAACTTAAGATTTCTTGTCGGTATGTTTCTTCTCGGTGGTTTAGTCCTCTTGTCATCATCTCTTTTCTTTAGAATACTCACATTCTTATTGTTGGTTTTAGGAGTGTTCCGAAATCCTGTCCTTATTCTCATAAATCCCGGTTTGGGTAAGGAAAATAGGATAGAATTTATATGTTTATATGATATGTTTATATGTTATGTTATGTTATGTTATGTTATGTTATGTTATGTTATGTTATGTTATGTTATGTTATGTTATGTTATGTTATGTTATGTTATGTTATGTTATGTTATGTTATGTTATGTTATGTTATGTTATGTAATATTATTTTATGTAATGTTATATTATGTATGTTGATAGACTTGGGCATATGACTTGTATAGCTAACAAGCTCCAATAATTTATGGCCATATGACTTGCTTAGCTAGCAAGCCCCACAAATCTATTGGGCATATGACATGATTAGTTAACAAGCCCCAAGTAGTATAATGGCAATTGTAGTAGTATATGACATATGTTATAGCATATGTTTATGTTTATGTTTTATGTTTTATAGTAGATTTTTCTTGTTGGGAATTAGGCTCATTCCTTTATTTTTATGTATGCAGGAAAATAGTTATGGCGGCGGAAGGATTCTTGGCAGCTTGGTGTTGTGTATTGGTGAAGAATGGATTTGGTGGACTACTTGAACGATTCGAGGGCGACGTTATTTTCAGTCTTTTTAATTATGTTTCTATGTACTTTCCGCACTTTGTTTTGTAAACAATTTTAATTAAGTTAAAGTTATGTTTTATTTTTAAAACAATGGGATCCCCTACCCTGAATTTATGTATTTCAACATTTCCTTTACAGTTTCTTTTATAAAATTATGAATGTTTCGTATGTATGTTTTCTTAAGAATAATGTCTATGTATAGTAGTTTAATGGTCCAAAGTCTTAAAATTAGTTGGGTCGTTACAGTTGGTATCAGAGCCAGGTATATTCACATGAAGTTCTCCTTGGTACACATTCTCATGCTCCGAATCTACCACCAAGTAAGTGTTTATGTTATAGTTATTATGTTTATATGTATAGCTAACGATTTTAGCCTTTATGTTTTCAGTTAAGAATGAATGGAGCATTAACTTATGAGGATATTCGAGCCATTAAGGCCTTAAAAAGAATTAGAGAACCAAGAAACATCGTAGGAGTGCTAGAAAGAATCACTCGGAGATTACTTTTATTCCATAGGGAGATAGGTCACCTCCAAGAAACTGAGCAGATCATGATGAGATCAACGGAGCAATATGTTTTAGTAATTAGACTTTTTAAAGATTATCCAAGTGTGATTGCAGCCTTAGAAGATATTTGGAAGATGATAGATGATGAAGATGAATTACCAGTAGCTATGTAATATTATTTTCTCATACTTTGGTTCACTTCTAAAATGGAATTTCAATTTACAAATGAGCAAAAACATAGAATTTTCACGAATCTTCCTCGAGGGCATTTTGAGGCTCAAGATAATGATGACTATGAGGAAATAGATGATGATATGTTAGATGAAGGATCGGATGTAGAAGATCCCGATTTTTAGAATAGATTAGTTTTCTTGTTTATTTTATTTATTTTCATTTGTGATTGTAAATAGTGAACACTTTTTTTTTCCAAATAAATGTCATTGTTATTTTGATGACATGTATGAGTTTAATTTTTTTTTCTTTTGCAATCATAATAAATAATAAATCTAATAAATAATGACTAAGTTCGGTGAAGGTGGATACATATCAATGAACCGGGTTCCATATTGAGAGTTAGGGGGCCATAGTAGTGGGAACAATTTTACTGATCCCAGCCCTCCCCCAATATGGTTAACTTTGGAACAACGACAAGTTTCGAGCCTGAGAATTAAGTCATATAGGATAATTAGAAACAGACTTAGAAAATAATAAAGATGGCTTATTTTTCTAAGTATAACAACCCACTCTAATGATAAAGAACGCTTATATAATTTCCATAAGAAATCATAATTAATAGGTCTGAGTTATGTTTGCTTAGATTAAGTTTTTGCCTTCGAGTCTATTAGGGTAAAAGTTCTAACATGTTTTTCTGAACTGTTAGAACTCTGCTGAAGATGTCGCTCCGAAGGTCCATTCGCAACAATGCTAATGCCTCCAACGCTGCTCCTGAGAGCAATGAAGCCCCTCCAGTTCGCAGAAGGGGAGTGTGTGCTACTAACCGGAATGCGCCGCCGCCGGTTGAAAACACTGCAAAAATTGCCAGACTATGACAGAAAGTTGAGGAATTACTGGAACAACAATGACAACAGGCTCATCTTCAGACTCAGCCTCTGCTTCCGCCCTAGCACCCCATCAAGTTGGTCCATATGGGGGATGGCCAGCGACGAACTATGCACCATACCCTGCTCAGCACATGGAGCTAGTTTATGAGCAGTTTCGTAAGCAACACGCTCCAAACTTTGAAGGGACTACAGACCCCTTCGAGGCAAAAGAATGGCTCAAAAATGTGGGGCCAATCCTGACACACCTGAATCTCGGCAACGCGGACCGCATATCCTGTGTTTCGTCTCTGCTTAAGAAAGATGCGAGAATATGGTGGGACCTATTTCAACAGACTCATGATGTTGCCACCATTACTCGGACCCAATTTGTGGAGCTGTTCCACAAGAAGTACTACAATTCGACAGTCATCGCTTCAAGAGTCGAGGAGTTCGCTGGCTTAAAGCAAGGGAGTTTATTAGTGGCAGAACATGCTCGGCAGTTCGACTGATTAGCTAAGTTTGCACCGAAAATGGTTCCAACTAACTTTCTGAGGGTGACCAAGTTCGTTAGAGGACTTCAACCGAAGATGGAGCTACGGGTTAAGCTAGCAAACCCAGGAAATACTACCTATGCCGATGTTCTAGAAACGACAATAGAAGTAGAAAGGCTTCAGGAAAATGTTAGTAAAGAAGAAGCCAGTAAGCCTAAGCCTAAACAACATGGTCAACCTCAGAGTAGTTGAAAAAATAACCACCACAACAACAACAATCAGTCCAGAAACAACAGTAACGGTCAGAAAAGAAGGCATCCTAACAATAAGTAGTCCGATAGCGATAAAAGGGCACAGACAAATAATGAAAGTAATAGGCCGGGTTATGTAGAATACCCGCAATGTGCTAAGTGCCAGAAGAAACATCCTGGTGAATGTCGGGCAAATACCAAAGGATGTTACAACTGTGGTCAGGAAGGACACCGAAAGAGAGACTGTCCCCAGCTCAAGCCAGAGGGGAAAAAGGAAGACAAGATGGTTCCTGTCAGGATATTTGCCTTAACCCAAGGAGAAGCTGATGCTAGCAATAAAGTGGTCACAGGTCAGGTTTCTATCCTCAATAATATATATTCTTTATTATTTGATTGGGGAACCACTCATTCGTATATCTCGTTACGAATGATAGAAAAACTAGACAAACCTTGTGAAAGATTTAGAACTAGGTTTGTAACAGAGTTGCCTTCGGGCAAAGTATTTCTATCATCACGGATAGTACGAGGCGTACCAATCAAGATTGAGGGCGTAGACCTAAAAGGAAAGCTGATAGAACTGGAGATCAAAGACTTCGACGTGATACTAGGCATGGACTGGTTAGCAAGGCATGGCGCAACCATCGACTGCAAACGCAAGAAAGTGGCGTTCAAGACTCCTAACGGCCAGAGACTATGCTTCATGGGACAAGTTTCAAGAATATGCACACCGCTAATATCATCTCTCAAAGCTCAAAGGATGATAGAAAAAGGATTTCAAGCATTCTTAGCAAGCATCACAGATGTGGTAAAGGAAACACCACTTAAGGTTGGAGATGTTCGTATTGTAAGAGAATTCCCAAAAGTATTTGCCGATGACTTACCAGGGTTGCCGCCGACTCGGGAAATTGACTTCACAATCGAATTAGTACCGGACACCGAGCCTATCTCCAAGGCACCATTCCGGATGGCACCTACAGAACTCAAGGAGTTAAAGACGCAGCTACAAGAACTCCTAGACTTAGGTTTCATTAGACCAAGCCATTCGCCATGGGGAGCACCGATTCTATTTATGAAGAAAGAGGATGGAATCATGCAGATGTGCATAGATTACCGCGAGCTGAATAAGGTGACGATTAAGAATAAGTACCCGCTACCCCGGATTGACAATTTGTTTGATCAATTCTGAGGCGCGACCGTATTTTCAAAGATTGATTTACGGTCCGGGTATCACCAGCTCAAGGTACGGGAAGAGGAAATTCCTAAGATAGCTTTTAGAACTCGTTATGGGCATTACGAGTTCTTAGTTATGTCTTTTGGTCTTACCAACGCTCCAGCTGCGTTTATGGAATTAATGAATAGGTTCTTTAAGGACTACTTGGATAAATTCGCTGTAGTATTCATTGAGGATATCTTAGTATACTCAAAGGACGAAGTCGAGCACGAGGAGCACTTAAGGTTGATCTTGTTAGGACTAAAGGAGCATCAACTATATGCCAAATTCTAGAAGTGAGAGTTTTGGCTTTCGCAAGTGGCGTTTCTCGGCCACATTGTATCCAAGGACGGAGTTGCAGTAGACCCATCCAAGGTAGAAGCTGTGAAGGATTGGCCAAGACCAAAGAACGCGTCAGAAGTAAGAAGCTCTCTGGGATTAGCAGGATATTATCGGAGGTTTGTAGAGGGCTTTTCTAAGATAGCCACTCCGCTCACCAACCTGACCTGGAAGCAGCAGAGGTTCAACTGGACTGATAAGTGTGAAGAAAGCTTCCAGTTGCTTAAAGATAAGTTGTGCTCAGCACCAGTACTCTATGTACCGACACCCAGCGACAAGTTTGTAGTCTACTGCGATGCGTCGAAGCAAGGGTTGAGTTGCGTACTGATGCAGAATGACAAGGTGATAGCCTACTCCTCAAGGCAGTTGAAGGAGTACGAGCAACGCTATCCAACTCACGATATGGAGTTGGCAGCAGTGGTATTTGCATTAAAAATCTGGCGCCATTATCTTTACGGAGAACAGTGTGAGATTTATACGGACCACAAAAACTTAAAGTACTTCTTCACTTAGAACGAGCTCAACATGAGGCAGCGCATGTGGTTAGAGTTAGTGAAGGATTATGACTGCGAAATCTTATACCACTCGGGAAAGGCACACGTAGTTGCTGATGCGCTAAGTAGGAAGAGTTATGGAAATTTACCAGCACTAGCCGGAATAGAAAAGTCGCTACAACAGGAGCTGATCAGTGCTGGAATAGAAGTAGTCATCGGCAAGCTGGCTAATTTGTCTATCCAGTTAAATTGGTTAGAAGATATACGGATTGGGCAAGGGCATGATGACACATTAGTGGCACATATGGATCCAATTAGAGAAGGAAATGCCATATATTTCTCAATATCAAGTCAAGGGTTATTGAGATATAAGGATCGGGTATGCGTGCCAAATGATCAAAGGATTAAGATGAAGATTCTAGAAGAAGCGCATAGTACCCCATATTCAGTTCACCCAGGGTCGACCAAGATGACTCACGACATCAAGGCAATATATTGGTGGCCAGGAATGAAGAAGGATATAGCAGAATTTGTGTCTAAATGTTTAGTATGTCAGCAAGTGAAAGCAGAACATCAGCGGCTTGCAGGGTGTAGAGTCCAAGAACTTTACTTAGCTAATTATTTAGTAGTATTATAGTATGTATAGTATTATCTTTGTTACTGTGGATTTTTGGTTCAGACCAGGAATTATTTGGACACTCATAGAAGTACTTATAGACTTTCTAAGTTTAACCTATAGTTTAAGAATATTAATTTTAACCTAAGGTTTGATTATATAGCTGATATTAAGAATAATATTTATTATACTATAAGGTTTAGATATCAACCAATAGGATTTTAACCACATGTTATGAATGGGTGATTAAAGATTAAGTATTTTGGAGGATTAAATTTAATAAGGAGTAAAGTTTGAATGCAATAGGGTTAGTCAGCAGCTTTGAATACGTTGAGGGCTTAGTCAAGGCTGTTTACTCCATTCAAATTTAGCTAAAAATGTGTAATTTCGTGTTTAAATATTCAGCGTGTGCCGATATATCGCAGCTATAGGTTGCGATATATCGCAGCACGTAGATACGGAAAACACGAGACGATGCACGGTCGCCTCGGGCATACTGGCCCAGGCGATATATCGCCTACAGGGGGCAATATATCACCTCCTTCAGCATAATTCAAATGTTTTTGAATTGTTTTTCCTTTCAGCCATTCAACTTCTTCATAAATCCAGCATCTTTTGAACGAGTCTTCAGCCTCTGCTGAACGATTATTCAAATTATTTTCACCTAAAAAGCTATTATTTTTATTAAATTAAGATTCCTTCATTCCCAAACTCTATAAATAGGACCTAGTACCCAGCCATTATTCACCTTTTACTCTAAGTTCAGAAGCTGCAAGTGCTAGGAGAGTGTGAGAGTTAAACACTTGGGTGGGGAAATCATAAGCTTATCAAACACTTTGGGAAGTAAGGTTCTATAGTATTTCGGTTGTGGTGTAGATTGATCTTACAAGTCTTTGAGGTAAACCAAAACTCTAGTTCATTTGTTTTATGTTATTTCCTTTTTCATAACCTTCTACTCAGTCTCCTAACCTCATTTTTATTTTGGTTAGGAAATCTAAGCTCTTGAGCACATAGGTTTCGGTAAGCATGTTTTTCAATGGATTAGTCTTCCCATTTCCTTTTCATCTCTTTTCTTCATTAGACTCACCCTGTTATATATGGTTTTAGGAGTGTTCCAAAAGTCCCAACTCAGTCCACATATCCCGGTAACTTTGGTAAGGAAAATAGGCTAAAATCAATATGTTATATGTTTATGTTATCTTATGTTTTATGTTATCAAATGTGTTATGATATGTATATATGTATGTTTGTAGGCTTGGGCATATGACCCATATGACTAACAAGACCCCAAATGGGTTATGGGCATATGACCTACTTAGCTAGTAGGACCCCACTAATCCCATGGGCATATGACTTGTTTAGTCTATGGGACCCCAAGTAATAATGGCCATTATAATAAGTGTATGTAATAAGTGCTATGATATATCTTTATGTTTATTATGAAATTTTATGTTTATGACTATGTGTTAGATTTTCCTTGCTGGGCATTAGGCTCATTCCTTTTTGTTTTATGTGCAGGAAAATAGCTTTAGAGGCGGTAAGATTCGTGGACGCTTAGAGAATGTGTATCGATGGTGAATGGAGTCAAGGAGCCGAGCGTTATTTCGATTCGAGGATGTAGTTTCGTTTTATGTCTTTTTACATGTATTTTCCGCACTATTTATGTAATGTTTTTTTTATTTTAAATCATGTTTTGTTTTTAAAGACAATGGGATCCCATATCCTTCTTGGTATTTATTTTGTAAGTAACTCTTATTTTTACAAGTTACTTAATAAAATTATGGTATTTTCGTAAATGTAAGTTCTATTAAGGATTGTATGTATAGTTTCATTAATGGTCCAAAAGTCTAGATTAGTGGGTCATTACAGTTGGTATCAGAGCAACGGTTCCTTCGCATGAAGTTCTCCTCCATACACACGCTCAAAGCTCCGAATCTGACTGCCAAGTAAGTGTTTAAGTTACTAGTTATGTTGCTTATGTGTATAGCTAACACCTTTAGTGTTTATGTTTTCAGTTAAGAATGAACGGAGCTTTAACCTACCAAGATATCCGAGCCATTAAGGCTTTAAAAAGAATAAGGGAGCCAAGAAACATTGTAGGAGCACTAGAAAGGATCACTCGAAGGTTGCGTTTGTTTCACCAAGAGATAGGTGGCCTTCAAGAGGCTAAGCAAATAATGTTAAGATCAACAAAACAATATGTACTAGTAATAAGGCTATTTAAAGATTTTCATACTGTAATAGCAGCCTTGGAAGAAATATGGGAAGACATGAATGATGAGAATGAACTACCATTAGCGATGAGATATTATTTCCTCTTAGTTAGGTTCACCGCAAAATTTGAGTTTCAATTCACAAATGAGCAAAAACATAGAATTCTCACAAACCTTCCTAGAGGGCATTTTGATGCTCATGATAATGACGATTATGAGGAGATAGATGACGATATGTTAGATGATGGATCGGATGTAGAAGATCCCGATTTTTAGATTAGTAGTTTTATTATTTGTTTTATTTACTTTTTATGTTATGATTGTAAATAAGTGAAAATTGTTTTTCCAAATGAATAACATGCTATTTTTATTTTCATGTATGAGTTTGATTTTATTTTCGCAATCATAATAAATACTAAATAAAATGAATAATGACTAAGTTCGGTGAGGGTGGATACAAATCAATGAACCAAGTTTCCTTATTGAGAGTTAGGGGGCCTTAGTAGTGGGAACGATTTTACTGATCCCAGCCCTCCCTCAATATGGTTAACTTTGGAACAAAGATAAGTTTCGAGCCTGAGAATAAATTCATATAGGATGATTAGAAACAGACTTAGAAAATAAAGATGACTTGTTTTTCTAAGTATAGAAACCCACTCTAAAATAAATAAAGACTTATATAACTTTTCATAAAAATTCATAATAAATAGGTCCGAGATATGTTTGTTTTAGAATAAGTTTTTGCCTTAGAGCCTATTAGGTAAAGTTCTAACATGTTTCTTTCAACTGTTAGAACTCTGCTACGATGTCGCTCCGAAGATCTGCACGCACCAACGGAAACGCCTCCAACGATGTTCCAGCGACCAATGCGGTCCCTACAGTTCGCCGAAGGGGAGTGCGTGCTACTGCTCGCCGCAACACGTCGGCACCACCAGCTGACAACACTGCGAAGATTGCCAGACTGCGACAGCAAGTCGAGGAACTTCTGCAGCAACAACGCCAACAGGCTCAATCTCAGCCTCAGCCTCCGCCACAGCCGCAGCCACAGCAAATGGCCCCAGCACCCCAACAAGTTGGCCCATATGGGGGATGGCCAATGACGAATTACGCGCCGTATCCAGTACAGCACATGGAGCCAGTGTATGAGAGGTTCCGCAAGCAGCACGCTCCAAACTTCGAAGGGACTACGGACCCTTTTGAAGCAGAAGAGTGGCTGAGGAATGTGGAGCCGATTCTGGCCCACATGAATCTCAGTAATGCGGACCGCATATCCTGTGTCTCATCTTTGCTCAAGAAAGATGCCAGGATATGGTGGGACATGGTCCAGCAATCCCATGATGCTGCCACCATGACATGGACCCGATTTGTGGAGCTGTTCCACAAAAAGTACTACAATTCGGCTGTACTTGCTACGAGGGTTGAGGAGTTCACCAATCTGAAGCAGGGTACTTTAACAGTGGCGGAATATGGTCGTCAGTTCGACCGTTTAGCAAAGTTCGCGGCAGAGATGGTTCCAACCGATTATCTGAGGGTGAAAAAGTTTGTCAGAGGACTTCGCCCGAAGATCTAGATGGGGGTTAAACTAGCAAACCCAGGAAACACCACATATGCCGACGTTCTCAAGACGGTAATTGAAGTAGAAAGGTTGCAAGCCAACGTAAGCAAAGAAGAAGCCAGCAAGCCGGAACCTAGACAGCAGAGTCAATCTCAGGCCAGTCGGAACAACAACAACCATAACGGCAACAATCAGTCTAGCAATAGCGGCAACAATCAGTCCAGCAACCACGGTAACGGTCAGAAGAGAAGGCATCCTGACAACAAGCAATCTGACAACAATAAGAGGGCACGTACGAATAATGGAGGAAATAGGACGGGCTACGTGGAGTACCCGCCATGTGCCAAATGTCAGAAGAAGCATCCTGGAGAATGCCGCGCCAACACCAAGGAGTGTTTCAACTGTGGTCAAGAAGGGCATCGTAAAAGAGACTGTCCTCAGCAAAAGCCAGAAGGGAAGAAGGATGAAAAGATTGTTCCTGCTAGGGTTTTTTGCTTTAACCCAAGGAGAGGCCGAGGCTAGCAATAAGGTGGTCACAGGTCAGGTTTCTATCCTCAATAACTTATGTCGTGTATTATTTGATTCGGGAGCCACTCACTCGTATATCTCGTTAAGAATGATAGAAAAACTAGACAAACCTAGTGAAAGATTTAGAACTAGGTTTGTAACCAAGTTTCCTTCGGGCAAAGTAGTTCTATCATCACGAATAGTACGAGGCGTACCGATCAAGATTGAGGACATAGAACTAGAAGGAGACCTGATAGAGCTAGTGATCAAGGACTTCGATGTAATATTAGGCATGGATTGGCTAGCACGGCATGGCACAACGATCGACTGCAGACGCAAGAAGGTGATGTTCGAGACTCCTGACGGCCAGAGACGATGCTTCATGGGACAAGCTTCAGGATTGCGCACCCCGTTAGTGTCATCTCTCAAAGCTCAGAGAATGATGGAGAAAGGATTCCAAGCATTCTTAGCCAGCATCACGAATGTGGAAAGGGAGACACCGCTTAAGGTTTGAGATGTTCGGGTTATACAAGAATTTCCATAAGTTTTTCTCGATGACTTGCCAGGATTGCCGCCAAATCGAGAAATAGACTTCACGATAGAATTAGTACCAGGCACCGAGCCTATCTCTAAGGCACCATACCGGATGGCACCTACGGAACTCAAGGAGTTAAAGACGCAGCTACAAGAACTCCTAGACTTGGGTTTTATTAGGCTAAGCCATTCACCATGGGGAGCTCCGGTACTATTCGTGAATAAGAAGGATGGAAGTATGCGGATGTGCATAGACTATCGTGAGCTGAACAAAGTAACGATTAAGAACAAGTACCCGCTACCTCGGATAGACGATTTGTTTGATCAACTCCGAGGCGCGACGGTATTCTCAAAGATCGATTTACGGTCCGGGTATCATCAGCTCAAGGTAAAGGGGGAAGATATTCCTAAGACAGCCTTTAGGACTCGTTATGGACATTACGAGTTCTTGGTTATGTCTTTTGGTCTTACTAACGCACCAGCCTCGTTTATGGACTTAATGAATAGGGTCTTCAAGGATTTCTTAGATAAATTCGTCGTTGTATTCATCGACGATATCTTAGTATACTCCAAGGATGAAGTAGAGCACGAGGAACATTTGAGAATGATTTTGACGCGATTGAAGGAGCATCAACTCTACGCAAAGTTCAAGAAATGCGAGTTTTGGCTTTCACAAGTGGCGTTCCTCGGGCACATCATATCGAAAGACGGAGTTGCAGTAGATCCATCAAAGGTAGAGGCCGTGAAGGATTGGCCTAGATCAAAGAACGCATCAGAAGTAAGAAGCTTCTTAGGGCTAGCAGGTTATTATAGGAAGTTTGTAGAGGGCTTTTCTAAGATAGCCACTCCACTTACCAACCTGACCCGGAAGCAACAAAAGTTTAACTGGAATGATAAGTGTGAGGAAAGCTTCCAGTTGCTTAAGGATAAGCTTTGCTCAACACCAGTACTTAGTGTCCCAACACCCAACGATAAGTTCGTTGTCTACTGCGATGCATCAAAGCTAGGATTGGGATGTGTGCTGATGCAAAATGACAAGGTGATAGCCTATGCCTCACGTCAGTTAAAGGAGTATGAGCAACGCTATCCAACTCACGATATGGAGTTGGCAGCGGTGGTCTTTGCATTAAAAATCTGGCGCCATTATCTTTACAGAGAACGGTGCGAGATTTATATGGACCACAAAAGTTTAAAATACTTCTTTACGCAGAAGGAGCTCAATATGAGGCAGCGCAGGTGGTTAGAGTTAGTCAAGGACTACGACCGCGAAATCTTATACCACCCAGGGAAGGCGAACGTAGTTGCCGATGCGCTTAGTAGGAAAAGCTATGGGAATTTAGCAGCCTTATCCGGAATAGGAAAGCCGCTACAGCAGGAGCTTATCAGTGCCGAAATAGAAGTGGTTGTAGGCAAGCTGGCTAATTTGTCTATCCAATCGAATTTGTTAGAGGATATACGAATTGGTCAAGGACATGACGACACACTAGCAGTACACATGGATGCAGTCAGAGAAGGCAAGGCTACAGATTTCTCAATATCTAGCCAAGGCTTATTGAGATACAAGGATCGGGTATGCGTGCCGAATGATCAAGGTATTAAGAAGACGATCCTAGAAGAAGCGCACAGCACCCCGTACTCAGTTCATCCAGGGTCTACCAAGATGACTCATGACATCAAGGTAATCTATTGGTGGCCAGGGATGAAGAAGGACATAGCAGAGTATGTATCTAAGTGTCTGGTATGCCAGCAAGTAAAAGCGGAGCATCAGCGCCCTACAGGCTTATTGCAACCACTTAGCGTGCCAGAATGGAAGTGGGACGATATAGCCATGGACTTCGTGACGGGTCTGCCAAAGACGAATAAGCAGCATGATTCCGCTTGGATAGTAATAGATAGACTAACCAAGGCAGCTCATTTCCTGCCAGTTAAGACTTCATACACGGCAGATCAATATGCAGACATCTACATCCAAGAGATAGTACGGTTGCATGGAGTCCCCAAGACGATAGTGTCGGATAGAGGATCGGTGTTTACGTCAAGATTTTGGAGAAGTTTACAGCAAGCTATGGGTACTAAGTTAAGCCTTAGTACAGCTTTTCATCCTCAGACAGATGGGCAGTCCGAGCGTACGATTCAGATCTTAGAGGATATGCTACGCGCGTGTATGCTTGATTTCGGAGGATCGTGGAACAAGTACTTACCACTGATTGAGTTCTCATACAACAACAGCTACCAGCCAATAATCGGGATGGCACCTTATGAGTTGCTATATGGAAGAAGGTGCCGATCACCGTTGCACTAGGACGAGGTAGGAGAAAGGCAGCTTCTAGGGCCCGAAGCTGTTAGACAAGCTCAAGAAGCAGTAGCGCTTATTAGACATCGTATGCTTGCTGCTCAAAGCCATCAGAAAAGCTATGCGGATACCAAGCGACGCGATGTGGAGTTCCGAGTCGGAGATCAAGTCTTCCTGAAGATATCTCCTATGAAAGGTGTCAAGCGGTTCGGGAAGAAAGGCAAGCTTAGTCCCCGATTCATAGGTCCTTTTGAGATATTGGACAAAGTGGGACCAGTTACGTATAGACTAGCCCTACCGCCTACACTAGCCGATAGTCACAACGTCTTCCACATTTCGATGCTACGCAAATATGTGTCAGACCCCTCTCACATCCTCAAGTACGATACGATAGCGCTCCAGACAGACTTAAGTTACGAGGAACGACCGGTTAGCATCCTAGATAGGGGGATGAAGCAGTTACGGTCCAAGAGCTTTCCTATAGTTAAAGTCCTATGGAGCAATAGTTCTGAACGCGAGGCAACGTGGGAATTGGAGGAGGACATGCAAGGCCGGTATCCGGAATTATGTTTATGACTATGTGTTAGATTTTTCTTGCTGGGCATTAGGCTCATTCCTTTTTGTTTTATGTGCAGGAAAATAGCTTTAGAGGCGGTAAGATTCATGGACGCTTAGAGAATGTGTATCGATGGTGAATGGAGTCAAGGAGCCGAGCGTTATTTCGATTCGAGGATGTAGTTTCGTTTTATGTCTTTTTACATGTATTTTCTGCACTATTTATGTAATGTTTTTTTTATTTTAAATCATATTTTGTTTTTAAAGACAATGGGATCCCATATCCTTCTTGGTATTTATTTTGTAAGTAGCTCTTATTTTTACAAGTTACTTAATAAAATTATGGTATTTTCGTAAATGTAAGTTCTATTAAGGATTGTATGTATAGTTTCATTAATGGTCCAAAAGTCTAGATTAGTGGGTCATTACACAGGGTTATTTCAACCACTTAGCATTCCAGAATGAAAATGAGATGATATAGCCATGGATTTCATGACGGGTTTGCCACGAACAAATAAGCAACATGATTCGGCTTGGGTAGTAATAGATAGACTAACCAAGTCACCTCATTTCGTACCTGTTAAGACTTCATACACAGTGGATCAATACGCAGACATCTATGTCCAAGAAATACTACGGTTGCATGGAATCCCTAAGACAATAGTGTCCGATAAAGGATTGGTGTTTACATCAAGATTTTGGGGAAGTTTACAGCAAGCCATGGGTACTAAGTTAAGTCTTAGTACAACTTTTCATCCTCAGACAAATAGTCAGTCCAAGCGTACCATACAGATTTAGAAGATATGTTGCGCGCTTGTGTACTTGATTTCGGAGGATCGTGGAATAAGTACTTGCCGCTGATAGAATTCTCCAACAACAATAGCTACCAGTCAACGATCAGGATGGCACCTTATGAGTTACTTTATGGAAGAAGGTGCAGATCGCTGTTACATTGGGACGAGGTAGGAGAAAGGCAGCTCCTTGGTCCCAAAGCTGTTAGAAAAGCTCAAGAAGCAGTAGCGCTGATTAGAAAGTGTAGGCTCGGTGCTCAAAGCCGTCAGAAAAGCTATGCGGATGCCAAGCGGCGTGATGTGGAATTCAAAGTCGGAGATCAAGTCTTCCTAAAGATATCTCCTATGAAAGGTGTGAAGTGGTTTGGGAAGAAAGGCAAGCTTAGTCCCCGGTTTATAGGTCCTTTTGAGATATTAGACAAAGTGGGAGCAGTTGCATATAGATTAGCCCTACCGCCAGCCCTAGCAGATAGCCACAATGTGTTCCACATCTCAATGCTACGAAAGTATGTTCAGACCCATCTCACGTCCTCAAGTATGATACAATAGCACTCCAGAAAGACTTGAGTTACGAGGAACGATCGGTTAGCATCCAAGACAGAGGGATGAAGCATTTACGGTCCAAAAGTATTCCAATAGTCAAAGTCCTATGGAGTAATAGTTCTGAACGGGAGGCAACGTGGGAGTTGGAGGAGGACATGCAAGCCCAGTATCCAGAATCGTTTGGTAAGTAAATTTCGAGGACGAAATTCATTTTCATAGGGGAGAATTGTAGAGTCCCAGAATTTTACTTAGCTAGTTAGATAGTAGTAGTAGTAGTAGTAGTAGTAGTAGTAGTAGTAGTAATAGCTAGTAGTAGTTATAGTATGTTTATTAATGTGGATTTTGGTTCAAGCCGGGACTTAGTTGAACACTCGTAGCAACACTCGTAGATTTTATAAGTTTAACCTATAGTTTAAGAATATTAATTATAACATAAGGTTTGATTAATATAGCTGATTATTAAGATGTCATTTATTATACTATAAGGTTTAGATGGAACTAATAATACCATGACACTTGTCATGTGCATGTTTATTGAGAAATTAAGCAATTTTTTATGAATAGTTTTATAAAAGAAATATTTGAAAACCCCAGAACCTGCCATCAGCTTTAAAATTGTTTTATGACTCAGTCAAAGCGGGTTACCCAATTCAAATTAAGGTGAAAAACAATTACGTGTATAATATTTCAGCGTATGCTGATATATCGCAGCTCTAAGGGCGATATATCGCCACACGGGGAATACGAAAAACACGTGAACTTCGCACAAACGCATCGACGAGCCTCGGGATATAAGCCCAGGTGATATATCGCCTACCATGAGTGATATATCAACTCTAGGGTTATAATTTCAAATGTTTTTGAAACTGAGCTCAATTCAACACTCAACCTCTTAACAAGCCTCTGAACGTTTTGACCGAGTCTTAAGCCTCTGCTGAACAAATATTCAAATGTTTTTCAAGTAATATTCATTATTTTTATTCAAGCTAAAAGAAAGATCTTTTCACTCCTTGATCTCTATAAATAGGACCTAGTACCCAACAATTTCTCTCATTCTTCAAGCTGTGTTCAGAGCCTTCAAGCTGCTAGGTTTACTTTAGAGTGATAAACACTTGGGTTGGGTTATAAGCTTTCTCATTTTAAGCTTTAAAAACACTTAGGAAGTAAGGTTAATAGTGTGTTTTTTGATATCGAGGTGTAGTTCGATTCTAGTACATTCAAAGGTATTCCTATTCCTAGTTTATTTCTGTATGTTTCTTATAGTTTTCTTTACTCAAATCCTAACTCATTGTTTTTCATTATCTTGGTTAGGTATTTAAGTTCTTTGAACTTAAGATTTCTTGTCGGTAAGTGTCTTCTTGGCGGTTTAGTCCTCTTTTCATCATCTCTTTTCTTTAGAATACTCACATTCTTATTGTTAGTTTTAGGAGTGTTCCAAAATCCCGTCCTTGTTCTCATAAATCCCAATTTTGGTAAGGAAAATATGATATAATTTTATATGTTTATATGTTATGTTATATTATGTATGTTAATAGACTTGGGCATATGACTTGTATAGCTAACAAGCCCCAATAATTTATGGGCATATGACTTGCTGAGCTAGCAAGCCCCACAAATCTATTGGGCATATGACTTGTTTAGTTAACAAGCCCCGAGTAGTATAATGGCCATTGTAGTAGTATATGACATACGTTATAGTATATGTTTATGTTTTATGTTTTATAGTAGATTTTCCTTGCATGGCATTTGGCTCATTCCTTTATTTTTATGTATGCAGGCAAATAGTTATGGCAGTGGAAGGATTCTTGGCAGCTTCGGGTTGTGTATTGAGGAAGAATGGATTCGGTGAACTGCGTGAACGATTCGAGGATGACATTATTTTCACTCTTTTTAATTATGTTTCTGTGTACTTTCCGCATTTGGTTTTGTAAACAATTTTAATTAAGTTAAAGTTATGTTTTATTTTTAAAACAATGAGATCTCATACCGTAAATTTATGTATTTCAATATTTCCTTTACAATTTCTTTTTTAAAATTATGAATGTTTCGTATGTATGTTTTCTTAAGAATAATGTCTATGTATAGTAGTTTAATGATTCAAAGTCTTAGAATTAATTGGGTTATTACAAAAGATAATTTTATAAAATATGTCAATTTTAGGATTTACAATAATGATTACGTGTCTCCTATTGATGTAAATTTAAGTGGTGATAGGGATTCTCTATGTAGTTTGTATTCTATAAAAAAATGTTATATTTAGAAATAATAATTTCTCATGATTCAATATAATTATATGTTTCAGTCAAATTTCCTCTAACTCAGTTTCTCATATTTAAATATATTTTCAAAGAAAACATGTCTACAGATGTTATAAGGGCTCATGGTAGAGATATTGGGGGCGATCCTCCACTAGATTATCGAGGATCCCAACATCGATGAATTCATGTAATGTTATTTTATTTTTTAAAAATAACTAAATTTTTTAATGTGAATATGTACTTAAATTTCCTTGTTTTCTTTTTCAAAATCAATACAACAGCTTTGCCTTCACTAAAAAGGCGCAAAACTTCTATATGAATGGGTTTAGATAAAGAAAAAAAAAGGAAAAATCTTGGTCGATCATTGCCTATAAACTTTGATTTTCAAGAGAACACCAACAGAGAAGTCGAGACAGATTCATAGAATTTGACCCGTATGATTGGGAATGGGGTGGGTACAAAATTACTGTTAAAGAATGATTTAAATTGTGTTACAGGTGTCATTTATTTATTATGTGTACTGAGTCAATATCCTAGGAAAAGGGATATTAATTAGTTTATTATTATTTCTTAGTGGATTAGTCAGCTCATGTATTAGAGGCATTAGTGGTGTACGTGTCTATGTAGTGTGTGTGAATGGAGTTAGTGGTATCAGATATGTGTCTAGATTGTAAGCCTATATATAGGCCCATGTTGATTCAATGAAGAGTGTGCAAAAAAAAAAATAATTAATTTCTAACGTCTCTTTCTCTATGTATTTTATATCATAATTATCCTAATGCAAATAGCTTTGTCCTTTCCCCAACGAAAGTGGTATCAGAGCAATAAAGTCTCCTGAGCGGTGGGTAACGATGGAAACAAATGGCAGTGGCTCCATTGGCTTTTCTCAACCCGTTATTCCTATTTTCAAAGGAGAGTGCTATGAATTTTGGAGTATCAAAATGAAGACCCTCTTCAGATCTCAAGACCTTTGGGATTTAGTGGAGACTGGCTTCAACAAAAATGAAGCAGATGAAGGGCATTTGAGGGAAAATAAGAAGAAAGATTCAAAGGCATTATTCTTTCTTCAACAAGCAGTTGATGACACCATTTTTTCTAGAATTGCAATGGCATCGACCTCAAAGGAGGGTTGGGAAACACTGCAGAAAGAATTTATGGGCTCATCAAAGGTAATGAAAGTAAAATTTCAAGGCTTTGCACATGAAATGTAATGAAACTTTACAAAATTACTTGTCTAGAGTACTTTCAATTATTAGTCAAATGAGATCTTATGGAGAAAAAATATCTGATGAGAAAATTGTTTCCAAAGTTTTACGAACTCTATCTCCTAAGTATGATTGTATTGTTACAACAATTAAGGAAAGCAAAGATCTCTTTGTTTTTTCTTTTGATGAACTAATGGGTTCTCTGCAAGCACATGAGGCAAGGCGTAACAGAGTAGCTGAGAAAAATGAGGAAAAGGCATTTCAAGCTTCACAGGTGAAGGGGAAGACAGGCAAAAAACAAGACTCTATAGGAAGAGGACATGGAAGAGGAGGCTTTCGTGGCAGAGGACATCCAAGAGGCAGAGGAAGAGGACATTCTGATGGGCAAGAGAGGAAGCCCAGTGGGGAAAAAAGATGGAACAAAAGCTCTATTCAATGTCACAATTACAAGAAATTTGGGCATGTGAAGGAAAACTGTTGGGCACCACAAGCAAATTATACTGAAAACCAGAATGCAGAAAGTATGTTATTTATGGTTCATTCTTCTTCAACTAATGTTCAAAATGTTGTTTGGTTTTTGGATAGTGGTTGTTCAAACCACATGACTAGCAATAGATCATTGTTTAAAGAGCTTGATGAGTCACAAAAGGTACAAGTTAGGCTTGGAGATGACAAGCAAATTCAAGTTGAAGGCAAAGGTGTTGTGTTGTACAGACTAGCCATGGTAAAGAAAACTTGCTTTATAATGTTTTCTTTGTTCCTAATCTAGCTCATAGTTTGTTAAGTGTTGGACAATTAATGGCTAATGGTTATGAAATTTCATTTAATGATGGAAATGATAAATCTGGTCAGTCCATTGCTAGTGTGCAAATGGCAGAAAACAAGATGTTTCCACTTAAAATCTCTACAATGGACAATCAAGCTCTCATTTCCAATGAGAAGAATGAATCAAACGTATGGCATCAAAGGCTTGCTACTTCTAAGTCAGAAAGGTATGGTCCATGGGCTACCTAAAATTAATTCTCTTGGCTTGTGTGAAGCATGTGTTTATGGAAAACATGCAGGAAAGTCTCTTCCAAGTGGGCAATCATGGAGGGCTTCTGAATGTCTTAAGTTGGTTCATGTTGATTTATGTGGACCTATGAGAACTACGTCACTTGGTGGGAGTAAGTATTTTTTGCTCTTTACTGATGATTATAGTCGAATGAGTTGGGTATATTTTCTAACAGAAAAATCAGAAGCTTTTGAAAATTTCAAAAAATTCAAGGCTCTTGTGGAAAAGGAGAAAGGCACCTTCATAAAGTCTCTTCGCACAGATAGAGGGGGTGAGTTTTTATCTCATGCCTTTAATAGTTTTTGTGAAGAACATGTTATTTTCAGGGAGTTGACAGCACCTTACACACCACAACAAAACAGTGTGGCGGAGAGAAAGAATCGAACCATTGTGGAGATGGCTAGAAGTTTGCTCAAAGCTAGAGGTCTTCCTAATCAGTTTTGGGCTGAAGCAGTGTCAACAGCAGTCCACTTGTTGAATATTTCTCCTACAAAAGTTGTCTTGAATCAAACACCATATGAGGCTTGGAGAAGTAGAAGACCAAGAGTAAGTCACTTAAGAATTTTTGGTTGTATAGCTTATGCTTTGGTAAGTTCTCAATTTATTCATAAACTTGAGGATAAATCTGAAAAATTCATATTTGTTGGATATTGCATTCAATCCAAAGCATAGTTGTATAACCCTCTTAGTGGCAAAGTTCTTATAAGGAGAGATGTCATTTTTGAGTAAGATGCAAGCTGGACATGGAATGAAGAAGCCGAAGGGAGTCGAGTTCAAATCTCAACAACGTTTGAAGATACAGATGCAGTCCAAGAAAATTCACATACACCTTTTGAATCACCAGCTTCATCATCAACAACTTCAAGAAGCAACAGTTCATCTTCCTTGCAAGAATCTTCTGATAAAACTCCACCTGCAAGGTTCAGATCTTTGAAAGAAATCTATGAATCTTGTCATTATGCTCTATTTGTTACAGATCCTACAACCTTTGAAGAAGCAATAACAAAAGAGGAATGGCAAAATGCAATGAAGGAAGAGTTGATGGCAATTCAGAGAAATGAGACATGGGAGATGACAGACCTACCCAAAGAACAGAAAGCAATTGGTCTGAAGTGGGTCTTCAAAAAAAATACCATGCAAATGGAACTATTCAAAAGCACAAGGTGCGACTCGTGGCAAAAGGATATTCGCAGCAACACGGTATTGATTTCGAAGAAACTTTTTCTCCAGTTGCTTGATTTGAAACTGTGAGAATTGTTTTAGCTTTGGCTGCACTACTACCGTTGCCTGTCTACCAATTTGATGTCAAGTCTGCATTTTTAAATGTAGAATTGCAAGAAGAAGTTTATATAGCTCAACCAGAAGGATTCATTGTTGAAGGCAAGGAGAACAAGGTGTACAGGTTGAAGAATGCACTTTATGGACTAAAACAAGCTCCACGAGCATGGTGTAGCAAAATTGATGGATACTTTCGTCAAAATGGCTTCTCTAGAAGTGAAAATGAACCCACTCTTTATATAAAGAAGGAAAGTAAAGGTGACTTTATCATTGTATGCCTTTATGTTGACTATATTATATATATGAGCTCATCTAATTCCCTTGTGGCTTTTAGGAGTTGAATATTTATCTCACAATGGAAATATGCAATAGATCTTCTCAAAAGGTTCAATTGCTTAATTGTAAACCAGCCATTACACCCATGAATATGAATGAGAAATTGCAAATTGAAGATGGCACAGAGATGGCTAATGCAACAATTTTAGAAGCTTAGTTGGAGGTTTGATTTATCTAACTAGTAACATACCAGATATTGCTTTCTCTGTTGGTATGATTTCTAGGTTCATGCAAAATCCCACAAGGCATCACTTTGGAGCTGCAAAAAGGATCTTGAAGTATGTTGCTGGAACAGTAGATTATGGAATTTGGTACAATAAAATTTTTAACTTCAGTCTTTGTGGGTTTACTGATAGCGATTGGGCAAGCTCATTAGATTATCACAAAAGCATATCAGCAAGTGTTTTCAATCTTGGGTCACGAGCAATCACATGGAGTTCAAAGAAACAAGCTACAACAGCTTTATTTTCTTTAGAAGCAGAGAGTATGTTGCTACCACTTCAGCAGCTTGTCAAGCAATTTGGCTTAGAAGAATTCTGGCAGATCTGTATCAAGATCAAAAAGGTGCAACTGATATTTTCTGTGATAATATGGCAGCAATTGCAACGACAAAAAATCCATTTTTTCATGGAAGAACGAAGCATATTGATATATGTTTTCATTTCATTCGAGATTTGGTTGCAAATGGTGAAATTATGTTGAAGCAGTGTATACACATGAGCAGGTGGCAGATATTCTTACAAAGGCACTTTCAAAAGAGAAGTTTGTCTACTTCAGATCACGTCTTGGAGTATCTAACTTTGAATCAAGGGGGAGTGTTGAAGAATGATTCAAATTGTGTTACAGGTGTCATTTATTTATTATGTGTACTGATTCAATATCCTGGAAAAAGGGATATTAATTAGTTTATTATTATTTCTTAGTGGATTAGTCAATTCATGTATTAGAGGCATTAGTGGTGTACGTGTCTATTTAGTGTGTGTGAATGGAGTTAGTGGTATCAGCTATGTGACTAGATTGTAAGCCTATCTATAGGCACCTGTTGATTCAATGAAGAGTGTTCTGAAAAAAAAAAAAAATTTATAACATCTCTTTCTTAGGAAGTTCTTTAGTCCTTCAGTTGGTATTTTCAAGACTTAGTCTAACAATTGTTGTGAGCCATAGGATATGTTAGTTTTTAGAGTGAATGGTTGGATTTGAATTTGTTAATTGAATGATACAAAAATACACATATACCCTTGGGGACCCCCTTTTAATCGGGTACCGATTGCCATTTACTCTTTAGTTTGTTTTTAATTTGTTTAAGCAAACAAGATAAAAAAAAAAAAAAGCTTCTTCCTCTTCAACCGAGTTTTACTGAGTAACGTTCTGGTTCTTTCTACCTTTGTTATATTGTTGGAGTGGGTTGTGGGTGGAGCGTGGTTACCTACTGTTTAAACTGTTCGGCTACGTGAGTTTCGCCTTTTGCAGTGTCAGAGTTGGAGAAAAGAGTTGTTCTGTTACTGGTAAGTTGTTATCTCTCTCGGTGTTGTTTTTTTTTTTTGGCAAAAATCCTCATTTTGTAATTAATAGTTAAGATATTTGCATGAATCTTGAGTTTGGGTAGTTATGAAACTTCTGATGTTTGGAATTTATTCGGGCAATTTTTGTAACGACCCAAATTTGCTAATAAGGCTCAAGGGCCTTGATTAGTGTGCCTGGAGGGCATAATGGGAAGTATGTGTGAATTTAATGATTAAGATGCATGATTATGATTTAAAGCACGTTATATGACTATTTGAGTATTTGAGATGCGTGACTATGTGTATTATGTTATGTGATAATTTTAGCCCGTTGAGGGCATAAACGTGATAATTATGTTATGTTATTTGTACCACGTGGGTGTGGTGATGTCGATGTGATGCACGTGCCGAGACGGTCTTAGAGAGCTAGATAACTCAAAAGTCACAACGGGATTTTATACCCGGCTCGGGAGGAGTCTAGGGGTATTTTGGGGATTTTGTAATTTAGTTCTTGTGAGATAATGGTAACTGGTAATTTGGTAACCTGTGTAACTGTTAGTAACCATAGAGAGTAACAGGTTTAGATGGAGAAATGGTAGAATTGTAAGGAAGTAGGAATGACAAAAAGGGCCTTGAGGTTTAGTTGGAATGGGAAATAGATGGAAGGGTAAAATGGTCATTAGGCAAGGATTTGGATTACTTCAGCTGAAGGAGAAGGGAATACGTATTACACTTGGTTATATTTTGGTTTATGCTGAATTTGGAAGAAAGAGCTAGAAAGAAAGGGGAAATGAAGAAGGGGCTGAACTTGTGACCTAGGAGAAGATTCAAAGGAGTTTGAGGCAACCAAAACCAGATTTAAGCTAGGATTGCTCAAAGGTAAGAATTGTACTCTGTTTAAAGTTGAATTTAAGTCTGAATTTTCAGAGATTGAATGGGAAAACTTAAAGGGAATATGGCTGGTTTTACTTGGAAATTCAATTAGGATAATCAAGAGGAAAGAGGTTGGGAGCTGGAATTGGGAGGAGTTCAAGCTGAGTTTGATTGAGGTAAGAATCTTTAGCATGTTTAATTTTCATAATTGGTGTGGTTTAAGAATTTTGAAGCATGATTTATAGTTTTGGAAGCCATGGTTAAAGTTTTAGGAATTTGAAACTCAAGATAGGATCTTGGGGTGTGCTTGTGTGATTGGGGTTGTTTATGACGTTTATGGGTTGTTAGAGGGTTCATTTGGGGTTCTGAATTGATTTTTGGGCTTAGGTATTTGTTTGGAATGATTTGGAGTGGTTTAGGCTCGGGAAAAACCCAGATTTCTGGGCTCGCGAAGGAGCGCCGCGTCGCTGTTCTTGCGCGCCGCGGCGCGAGGCTGTTTCTGGGCAGAGCAAGCTCTCTGACTTGCTGGGCGCCGCGGCGCTAGGCCAATTTCAGAACATGGGATTTTGCAATTTTGAGCCTTTGCTCGGGGGGTTCGGGGGATGTCTTCGGTGCATTGTTTTAGGGATTTGGGGGTTCCGAGAGTGTGGGATTGGTTCCGGGAAGTAGTTTTGGATTGGTTAGTGATAAAGGATGTTTCATTTGTGTTGTGACTAGGTCTTTGGTGAGGCTCGGGATAGAAGACCGTGCTCGCGGCTTTGGGGCATCGGAAGCTCAGGATACAGGTAAGAAAGCTGCACCTGATTATGTGGCTAGGTTGGGACTAAGTGTTCCCTATGTTTGTATGCATTGTTATGTGAATGTGATTAACCATGTGGACACGATGGGACTAAGAGCTCCCTACATTTGTATATCATGTCATGAGATGGTATTATTATGCCATGGGACATGCGATAACCGGCCTAAGAGTGTCGGAATCAATATTTGCGCACAGGGCGCGGCTCGGCCACTGGTAGCTGAGGCAGCTTATTTATCACTGAGCTCGGTTAAGCTGGCCGGAGTCAGTGAGTATTACACTGGGGGTGGCCCAAGAGAGCCGAAGACAGTGTATTAAATAGAGGGTGCGACTAAGGGCGCTGACCCTGAGTATCATTTGATGATGTGATAAACTGTTGATTGTGAGCGTGAATACTATGTTGTGAACGTGATTTGTTGGCTGTTTGGGTGACAAATTGCTATTCTGTTGTAAGTTATTACTGATTGGATAAATGTTATGAAATGTTGAATTCCTGGTTGAGCATTGTGAAATATTTGATAAGTGTTGTTGATTTTGCTATGTTATCGTGCTTTCTTGCTGGGCCTCGGCTCACGGGTGCTACGTGGTGCAGGTAAAGGCAAGGGTAGGCTGAATCAACCATGAGTTGGAGAGCTCTAGGGGCGAGGTGTACATTGTCAGCTCCTCGGCCGCCACGGTTGAGAAATTGTACAGGGACAGAAACCTAAAATGTATATTTTTCCATTAGAGTGGCTTGAAATATTTGTAACTCTTGGAATTTGTTGTAACTAAGACGTCTAAATCCTGTTTTGAGTTTCCATGTATTAAACCGTCATTTCTAATGAAAATAACCTGTTTGTGACCAAAATCTTTTATTCCTACTCTGATGATGGTATAGAGTTCACACTTTGTCTAAATGACTTGATTAGCAAGTCTTGCACTATTTTTAACACACAGTGTAACGGTCTTGGTTATCCAGGGCGTTACAATTTTTTTTCTTGAAATGTAGAAATTAGTGAAATTTGCAGTGGACATTGCTTCAATTTATGAAATTTTTTAAGTTGTGAAGTTTGAGATGCATTTTCGGAGTTTAATAATGCTAAGATTGTAGGGCTCAATTAAGAAGTTCACCACAGAAAACCAACCTCCAAGAATCACAACTAAACAACCAAGTTAAAAGTCACAATAACTCACAAACCAATCAGTAAAACAGAGGTGGAAAAACACAATGCAAAACACAGTCTTTTACGTGGTTGGAATTAGAGCCAAGACAACTCTAACCTGCATCCAGGGGCAGTCACTTTTATTAGAACTTGATCTTCAACTTTATTTGAGTACAGATGTCACTACTCTCTCTTCTAGTATAGAATGTCTCAAATTACAAGTTTTTTCTCTATTTCTGGAAATCATATAAAACTATACAATAAAAGCTATATATATAGTAGTAGCAACCGACTATTAACTGTCAAAATAGATTTACAAATGATAGAAGGCTGTTATAACAGAATGTTGAGTGAGCCAAATAACTAACAAATCTTCACCTTGGATCAGCAACACTTCCAGATTTAGTGACTGCACTTCAAGCCCCCTAAAGGGCTTAATCTCCTTTCAGCTGAATCAGATCCAAGTAGTGAAAGAACTTACTGCTTGGAAGAAGTTTGGTGATCATATATGAAGGGTTATGATCAATAGAAATCTTTTGAACTATAATTGATCCACGAGCTATAACTTCCCTGAAAAAGTGTAGTTTAATGTGTACCTGCTTTGTCCTTTCATGATAGACTTGGTTGTTGGACGGGTGAATGGCACTTTGCTTATCACAATAAACTGTGATGACTTGGTTTTGCAACTTCAATTCTCTAGCAATGCCTCCTAACCATAGAGCTTCCTTAACAACTTCGGTGAGTGCCATGTATTCTGCCTCAGTGGTAGATAAGGCTACAACCTTTTGCAAGTTTGCTTTCCAGCTGATAGTAGTGCCAAAAGCAGTAAAAACATAGCCAGTGAGTGACTTCCTTGTTGGGTTTTATGCCCTTATAAAACCATGTCTGACATGTAGCACGATTTCATATTATCAATAAAAGTAGTAGAAATCATTTAGTTTGACAACCGTGTTGCTTGCTTGTTTTATTACATGATTATTGAAATAAGACAAACATTTATAAAATCCCGAACATATGGATAGTTACAATTATAGTGACTAGGTCACACTGGATTATAGTTGTAATTATATGTTCAAAAGAACGAGTCCTAAGATTAGATCAGTGCATTGGATTTTCACTGATTAGGCAATCTACGATATGATCTACTTACACATTCAGGGTGTGATGTCTTGTCCAAGGCATCGACCAAGTAGATAAGATCGGATGTATTTAGATACATCGGACTAGGACCGACATTGATTATTGATTGATAAATAAGTATCGTTGTTATCAAATCTAATCAATGTCACAATGTTGAACATATGTTAAGTCGATCTTAATTATGAGTGATAATATTCTGCTAACTATATTATTTAAATCTTTTGACTTGTTCGTTACCAGCTTACCCTACGGTCTAGCCCATACTTACATCTTGGAGATTTATTAGTGTAATTGAATGGGAGTATTATTCATAGATACGAAATCTATAACTTCTGTATGAGAAGTGAAAAGATGATTTCCTTAATTGCTTTGTTCAAAAGGTTAAATGATTGAGATCTCATTTATGTGATTAAGTTCATGGAAATATCATTTATAAGGAACTTAGTGGGAGTTAAGGATAAAATACTGATGAGGGGTAAAATGGTAATTTGCACCCAGCTCGTTAGTAAGTCATCAATAGAGGATTGACTGATTGTAATGGTTATAACAATGGATAACGTATTTATGGTTTTGAAAATACATTCTATGAATTCAAGAGTTCAATTCTAAGTCTATAGTGGAGTCACGAGGAATTAATAAGGTAGTGAAATTATTCGTAAATAAATTCACGGTAACTTGTTGGAGCTTGATTTCATGGATCCATGGTCCCCACATCACCTTTGAGTAAATCATCTAGAATGTCTCAATTAATTGATTTAATTATCAATTAGGATTTTTTAAAGTTGACTATGTCAATTTTGGAAAATTTACAGAGATATGAGATTTAGAGAATAAAAGAGAATCTTTGGGTAAATTTATTAATATTGATAAATTGGTATCAATATAAATAAATAATATTAAATCAAGTTTCAAATTATAATTAGTTATTTTGAATAAGGATTTAATTAATTAATTAAAAAATAAATAAATAAAAAGTTTTGAATTTAGGCCAAGTTGGGATTTAAATTCAAAACAAAGAGATCGGGCCCAAGTCCATTTATGGCAGCCCAAGGCTTTTATTTTTGTTTATTATTTTTAATTAATTTAAATTTAAACAAATCCCATTAAGTTGCCTATATAAGGAATATGATATCTAGGGTTTTTATAAGCAAGTCAGTCTCAGATGATTTGGTAAGTGAAAACCTAGACAGTCTAACCTTTCTTGGCCACTCTCTTCTTCTTCTCTGCAAGATCTCTATCTCATGTGTTGAGAACCAGCCCACACTAGTTGTAGGTTGATCAAAGGCTTGGTGAGGAAGACTGTGTTGCTGATCTTGTTCAATCTCTTGATAATACTCTGCTACAGAAAGGAATCAAGGGTTAGAGAGATTGAAGGATGGAGTTGTTCCAGTTCTGCTACGTAATGTAAGTTTTTACTTTACTCTGTATTTGTATCAATTTCATAGGAGCATGTTCTAGGAATTTGCATGTTTGTTTGATAATATGTAAATTGCATGAAAATAAACAAAGATCCTGCAAAGAGTTTGTCTAACAATGGGTATCAGAGCCATAGGTTGCAAGTTTATTTTCATGAATGGACATGTATGAAATTGATTGATATGTTAGGTATTAATTGGATGGTACATGTTATTAGTGCATGTGTTATGTTTTTTTTCTTTATGTAAATTTAGCAATAATTTGGTTGTTTTTTATTTAAAAACTGCACAGATTTTAAAAAAAAAAAAATTTTGGACTGTTTTTTTTGCAGTGTGTGCTGGGCACGCATGGAGCCGTCAGCGGGACCCGGCCGTACGGATGTCCGTACGGCGTCGGTGCCGGAACCTGCGTGCGGCATTTTTTCGCAAAAAGAAAATTTAATTTTTTTTAAATTGGATATTTTGTGGAGTTAGGTTTAAAATATTTAAAATTGATTATCTGATAATTTTATAGATATTTTTTCTTTTTAAAATATTTTGAATTTGTTATCTGATAATTAGGATATTTTAAGATATTTTTTTTTATTTTGTTATAAATAAAATATTAAAATTACTTATCTGATTATTCAAGATATTTTTATTGTTTAAAATATTTATAATTAGTTATCAGATAATACTAGATATTTTAAATTTGGTTAAAAGATATTTTGATATTTTAAAATTTGTTAAAATATTTAAAAATAAAATGTCTTGTCATTCTTAATAACTTAACAACCTTGGTTAAATTAATTATTTAAAATTGAATTTTGTTTGATAAATTCTATTTTAATTAATTTAATATTTTGTAACATTGTTTAATTAATTATATTGAATTTTGTCCGATGAATTCTATGTTAATTAATTATGGTATTTTACAAAATAGTGTATTGTTGTTGTATATTTGCATAATTTAATAATACATGCTTATAGAATAACTTGTTAGGCTCATCCAATTATTAACATATCAAGCATCATTATTAAGTTATTTTTTGCATTTGGGCTTTAAATATAAGTATAATGATGACCCAATTTTGCGTTTAAAAAAAATGTGGAAAAACTCAAATAAAACATTCATAAAATGTTAGGTTTTATTTGGGCCCAATTGAACATGTAAAGTTTAAATTCCTCTCTTGTGGGTGGTTCCACTTGTGAAGGTCCATTTGCTTTGCATTACTAGATTGAGTCTAATCAATTGAATAACAGTTAATAAAACAAATGTTCAAATTCCTGTCTTTTTGGGCTTTGTGTGGAAGTTAGGGAGCCTTAGTAGTGGGTCCGACATACTGAACCCAACTCTCCTCCATGCAAGCTCGAATTGTTAAGGCCCATTTACCTAAGTTGGACTTAATTGTATTAGGTTATTCTTTTTAGTTGGACCTAATAATTGATTAGAAACATATTAATTCTAATTTTTGGATTAATTTTCAATGGTAATTTTAGAATTAATGGAAAAATTATAAACTATGGTTTGTTGATTATTTTTATAATTTGGTGAACCTTAGTTGGTTTATTGATTATTTTGACAATTTGGAAAACCTAAGTTTATATTTTTTTTTCAAAAAGGAATAAAATACTAAAATATTTAATAATGAGTTTTAAAAATTTTCAATCCGATCTCCACCGTTGATTTAACAAGGTTAGAGTTCAGTGGGGCCTCATGGCGCTTTGATTTCGTCTCTCTACGGAAGGTGTTCACTGGACTTCTTAACATGGTTAAATTTCTTAGGATAGATGGTTATAGATGGACCTTCTATAGACTCATCCCTACGGTGACTATATGAATTAAGTCTATAATAATCGAAATCGTGGATCAAACTCATAAAGTAAGAAATATTTGTGACTCTCGCCTACCGGGACACATGAGTTTCCGTTACTTTGATCGGATGGAGTAGGTAGTTAATAAAAGTCTATGACGTTTTATTAATTGAGATGTTTCTCTATTTAACTACGTGAATATTTATGACTCTCGCCTACCGGGACACATGGGTTCATGGCTAGCTAAAGTACCTAAGAAATAGAAGATAAGTGTTTTAGTATTTTGCTTTTCTCAAAACATTTTGTATGTTATGCTATTTCTAAAATATTTAATGAATAAATGTTTGTCAAGTAATGCGTTGATTTCTACTTAGTTGATAATAGAAGCTCTAGGCTTCCCACCTCATACTCTCTCTAATCTCTAAAATGTTACTCTATGGTGAGAACCTCACGAAATGTTTGTCCAACATCAACATGGTGTTGATTTTAGACAACATCGAGTTCGTGATAATCAAAGATATTCCTATTTTTCCCATGCAACGATCACCAAATCCTTCAAAGAGGATTGTTGATGGTAGTTCGAGCAAATGAAAGAATACTAATACTACTAAACAAGCTCAAGGAGAAGCTGCTTTGAGCTTCTTCTTCAAAGAGCAAGAGAGGAAGAAATTCATACAAAAAGAACAAGAAGTCAACTGGCAAGGCACCAAATGCTGCAAAGCATCTTGGAGCAAGGCCTGATTATAAGTACACAAAAAGGGGAGTGTTTCCAACTGCAAGGAGACTGGGAATTGGAACAAGATTGCCCGGAACTCAAGGCATATGGAACCCAAAATAATTAAATTTGTCTTGGATGCATGTGATTTTAGAGGATGATACTTCGGTTTTGGATCGCTGAATCACAATCTACTAAACATGCATGTACCTTTTTTACACTTTTAGCATTGGGAAAGCCATGAAGGATAAAAAAGCCACGGCTTGGTATCCATCAAGGGTTGTTCAGATCAAACAAGGCAAAAGGATAAGCTTGAATGAATTTTGGAAATAAATATATTGTTTTAAGACAATGTTTATTTTATTATGATTTTCAATGCAAATTTTAATTTAAGTTTTTCTTATTACATCAACAACAATTTGTAGTTACTTTCACAAGTAATAAAATCATATTTCTTTAAATGAATGTGAATTGTGGGGTGGATGTATGAAAAACAGGCTATACCTATTGCAACTAAACGAACCCTATGTTATAGATAATGAGTTGTTTAAGACAGCTAATTCTAGGACCATTAAACGACAAAAGGTCAATAATGTTAGAAATGATGTACCTTTGGCATTTTCACTTTGGTCATATTTGTTATGATAGGATTCAAAGACTAACAAAGGCTGGGCCTTTGAGGGAACTCACCTAGGGTGACCTACCTATTTGTGAATCTAGTCTCGAGGGCAGAATGACAAAGCGTCCATTCTTTGTGATAGGAGAAAGGGCCAAAGAACCACTAGGGCTAGTATGTTCAAATGTCTGGGGACATATGAATGTTCAAGCGAGGGGTGGTTATGAGTATTTCGTCACCTTCATCGACGATTGCTCTAGAGACTCATGTAAGTACCTAAAGCATAGGAATTCTGCGAATTTGTTAAGAAGTTCAAAGAATTCATTGCTATGGCTTTAAAACTAAATTAGGTAAAACGTTAAAGATCTTGCGATCTGATAGGGGTGGAGGATATTTGGATAATTAGAACCAAGATCATTTAATTGAACTTGAGGATTTGTCTAAAACAACTGCCCCAAGGACTCCGCAACAGAACAGTGTTGATGAGCGGTGTGAATCTCACGTTTATAAAAATGTGTGTTCTATGATAAGCTATTAAACTCTACCAACTTCTTACCCAGATCTTTTCTGGAGACATACTACTTAGACCGCATGTGATATTTTTTTTTAAATGTTGTGTCATCTCAAAAGTTGTCTCCAAGAGACCACTAGAATTATGAAATGGTCGTGAACTTGGGTTACGTCATTATGGAATTTGGTGGTGTCATGTTTTTGTCATGAGGAAAAAGGTTGAAAGCTAGAACAATGAGCTAAGGGTTTGCTTGTTTGATGGCTATTCTAAAGGTACTCAGGGTGGTCTGTTTCATAGTCCAGTAGAGAAGAAAGTGTTTGGCTCTACAAATGCTACTTTTCTACATAACGACTACATAATGAATTTCAAGTCTCATAGCAAAATAGTATTAGATGGAAAAACGATACATTATTTTTCCATCCTTACCGACGCAAGTCGATGAAAACAAGGTACATTTAGAAACCACTAATCCAAGTCAGAAAGTTACGATGCCTCGTCATAGTGGGAGGATTTCTTGGAACCTGGTACCTATGATATGGATAGTGAAACCCACAAGTTGGTTGGGGACACAATTAACAATGATTCGTTGGCCTTTAAATAGGCAATGGGTAAGTCTGAAAGGGATTTTTGACTCGAAGCCAAGTACTAGGTAATAAAGTCTAAGTACTCTTAATTTGTCCAAGATCTTGTAGATGTGCCATTGGACTTTAGGCCCATGGGGTGCAAGAGCATCTATAAGAAGAAGAGAGGAGCTGATAGAAAGGTCGAGACATTAAAGGCTCGACTCGTGGCAGAGAGAGAAATTTGACTTAGAGAAAACTTTTTCTCCAGTAGCCATGTTAAACTTCATTAAGGATACTCTTATCCATAGCCACAACTCTTGATTAAGAGATAAGACAATGGACATCAAAGAAGCAATTTTAATGGCTATCTTGATGAGACAATTAACATGCATCAATAAGAAGGATTTAAAGTAGTTGGATAAGAAATTCAGCAAGCTAAGTAAGTCAATCTATGGACTTAAACAAGCTTCGCGCTCCTGGAACTCAAGGTTAAATGGAAACATTAAGACTTGAGTTTTTGAACAAAATGTAGTTGACCCTTGTGTTTGACAACTTAGGGAAAAAGACATTGTAGTGTTTTTAATCCTTTATGTAGATGATATCTTATTCATTGGAAATAATGTCAAGAAATTATCAAACATAAAGAACTGGCTAGAAACGAAATTTCAGATTTCGTTGTAGCAAGTCGTGTTCTTGGTATCCAGAACATCAGGGAAATAAATAACTGAACTTTAGCTCTAACTCAAGTGACCTACTTTAGTGAGGTGCTTGGTCATTACTCTGTAACAAATTCCGAGAAAGGATGTTTATTTTCCTGACATGGAATTTATTTTTCTAAGCAGCAATCTCCACAGACTCCTCAAGACAAAGAAAAGATGTAATGAATTCCTTATGCATTTGAAATTAGAAGTTTAATGCATGCTATGTTGTGTGTTGTGATCGAAGATCTTCTATGCAGTGGGAGTGGTGAGAAAGTGTCAATAAAACCTTGGAAATAAACAATATATGGAAGTCGGTATCTTTGATGGACTAGAGACTATATGTTAGTCTTTTCAGGTGGATCTTTGTACCTGTTAGGCTACACATATTTAGATTTTAGACTGATGTTGATGACAAGAAGTCTACTTCTGAAAAATGTGTTTACTCTTGGGGGTGGAGCTTTGATTTGGAGAAGCCTTAAGCTATCTGCCATTTTAGAATTCATTTTGGAGGCTTAGTACATAGCTGCGTCTATGGCGACTAAGGAAATAGTCTGGCTAAGGAATTTCTATACGGATCTCGGTGTTATTCCAGAAATGGATAAACCACTCATTTTGTCGAGTGACAATAATGAGGCAATAGTGAATTCGAAAGAACCTCGAAGCTACAAAAGAGCAAAGCATATAGAGAGAAAGTACCAAATTATCGAGGATGTGTGGCGAAGGTGTGGAGTCAAGGTGATGAAGATAGCATTGTAAGGCAATCTTTCATATCTCTTTACAAAGATATAAGCAGAAAACATAATTGTGAAGCATGTAGAATGCATGGTTTTGAGAAACATGTCCCATTTGTTTTAAAAGGGCAAGTGGGAGTTTGTTGGGTTTTATGCCCTTATAAAACCATGTCTGACATGTAGCACGATTTCATATTATCAATAAAAGTAGTAGAAATCATTTAGTTTGACAACCGTGTTGCTTGCTTGTTTTATTACATGATTATTGAAATAAGACAAACATTTATAAAATCCCGAACATATGGATAGTTACAATTATAGTGACGAGGTCACACTGGATTATAGTTGTAATTATATGTTCAAAAGAACGAGTCCTAAGATTAGATCAGTGCATTGGATTTTCACTTATTAGGCAATCTACGATATGATCTACTTACACATTCAGGGTGTGATGTCTTGTCAAAGGCATCGACCAAGTAGATAAGATCAGATGTATTTAGTTACATCGGACTAGGACCGATATTGATTATTGATTGATAAATAAGTATCGTTGTTATCAAATCTAATCAATGTCACAACGTTGACCATATGTTAAGTCGATCTTAATTCTGAGTGATAATATTATGCGAATTATATTATTTAAATCTTTTGACTTGTTCGTTACCAGCTTACCCTACGGTCTAACCCATACTTACATCTTGGAGATTTATTAGTGTAATTGAGTGGGAGTATTATTCATAGATATGAAATCTATAACTTCTGTATGAGAAGTGAAAATATGATTTCCTTAATTGCTTTTTTTAAAAGGTTAAATGATTGAGATCTCATTTCTGTGATTAAGTTCACGGAAATATCATTTATAAGGAACTTAGTGGGAGTTAAGGATAAAATACTGATGAGGGGTAAAACGGTAATTTGCACCCAGCTCGTTAGTAAGTCATCGATAGAGGATTGACTGATTGTAATGGTTATAACAATGGATAACGTATTTATGGTTTTGAAAATACGTTCTATGAATTCAAGAGTTCAACTCCGAGTCTATAGTGGAGTCACGAGGAATTAATAAGGTAGTGAAATTATTCGTAAATAAATTCACGGTAATTTGTTGGAGCTTGATTTCATGGATCCATGGTCCCTGCATCACCTTTGAGTAAATCATCTAGAATTTCTCAATTAATTGATTTAATTATCAATTAGGATTTTTTAAAGTTGACTAGGTCAATTTTGGAAAATTTACAGAGATATGAGATTTAGAGAATAAAAGAAAATCTTTAGGTAAATTTATTAATATTGATAAATTGGTATCAATATAAATAAATAATATTAAATCATGTTTCAAATTATAATTAGTTAATTTGAATAAGGATTTAATTAATTAATTAAAATAAATAAATAAAAGGTTTTGAATTTAGGCCGAGTTGGGATTTAAATTCAAAACAAAGAGATTGGGCCTAAGTCCATTTATGGCAGCCCAAGGCTTTTATTTTTGTTTATTATTTTTAATTAGTTTAAATTTAAATAAATCCCATTAAGTTGCCTATATAAGGAATATGATATCTAGGGTTTTTATAAGCAAGTCAGTCTCAGATGATTTGGTAAGTGAAAACCTAGACAGTATAACCTTTCTTGGCCACTCTCTTCTTCTTCTCTGCAAGATCTCTATCTCATGTGTTGAGAACCAGCCCACACTAGTTGTAGGTTGATCAAAGGCTTGGTGAGGAAGACTGTGTTGCTGATCTTGTTCAATCTCTTGATAATACTCTGCTACAGAAAGGAATCAAGGGTTAGAGAGATTGAAGGATGAAGTTGTTCCAGTTCCGCTGCGTAATTTAAATTTTTACTTTACTCTGTATTTGTATCAATTTCATAGGAGCATGTTCTAGGAATTTGCATGTTTGTTTGATAATATGTAAATTGCATGAAAATAAATAAAGATCCTGCAAAGAGTTTTTCTAACATTCCTTGTATCAAGATAGGCAGCATAGTCTGAGTCGACAAACCCTTCAATAATAGTTGTTCTGCTCTTCTCTGTAGCTCCACCACAAACTAAAACTCTTCCAAGTGATCCTTTGATATACCTAAGAATCCACTTTAGAGCTTGCCAATGAGAGTTTCTAGGATTTGACATAAATCTACTGACAATACTCACTGCATAAGCTATGTCTGGACGAGTACAAACCATAGCATACATTAGAGAACCCACAATATTTGCATTTGGTATACTATCCATATATTCCTTATCTTCATTGGTCTTTGGTGCTTGATACACACTCAGTTTATACTGCTAAGATATTGGAGTTATTGTAGGTTTGGAATTAAACATACCAAACTTACTAAGGATCTTCTTGAGATATATTTCCTCAGACAAATACAGTAGTTTCCTTTCCCAATCTCGGCTAATCTCAATTCCAGGATCTTCTTTGCAGCTCCAAGATCCTTCATCTCAAATTCCCTTCTTAGCTTTTCTTTTACCTTTTCTATCTCATACTTACTATTACTTGTTATTAGAATATCATCAACATATAACAGTAATATAACAAAATCATTGTTAGAAAGGAACTTGAAATATACACAATTATCATACCTGCTTTTCTGAAACCTGATTTTGGTGATGAAGTCATCAAATCTCCTATTCCACTATCTATGGGATTTCTTTAATCCATATAAGGACTTATTTAACTTGCATACATGATCTTCTTTTCCTCTGACCTTAAATCCTTCAGGTTGAGCCATTAAAATGTTTTCATCAAGCTCACCATATAAGAATGAAGTTCTTACTTCCATCTGTTCCAATTGTAGATTAAATTCTGCTACCATTGCCAAAATAATTCATATTGATCTATGATTAACCACAGGTGAAAAAACATCATTAAAATCGATACCCTATTTTTTAGTGAAGCCACAAGCAACAAGTCTTGCTTTAAACCGAGCTGGTTCAACTCCAGGAATCCATTCCTTCCTTTTGAAAATTAACTTGTAGCTTTCTATTCTAAAGTTCGTAGGGTTTACAATCAAGTCCCAATTATGGTTGTCATGCAGGGACTTTATTTCTTCATTCATAGCCTTAAGCCATTCATGCCTCTCCTTACTAGCTAAAGTTGCCTTGAAACTTCTTGATTCTTCTTCTAGCACTTCACTTGCAGCAATCAAAGAGAATGCAATTAAATCTGCATATCCATATCTTTTAGGAGGCTTAATCTCTCTTCTGCTTCTATCACGTACTAACCAATAGCTATCAGTTCTTTGCTGCTCTTTATCTGGTTCCTCCTCTCCAAGTAACCAACTTCTAGTTTGTTCTTCTTCAAGTTTTCCATTACGCTCCACCTCAAACTGTACACTTTCAGTACTATGAACTTTTGTAGGATTTAAACTGGACTGAGTCTTACTTGTAGGATTTAAAAACATCTAGTCGTTCTTACTTGTGGGATTTCATGGAATGAAGCATTGATATAGTTGAATGACTGTATTTTTCCATATTAATCTATTACTTTTATATTCAACCTTGTTATCTAGCGAAGTGGACTAGTTACTTGTATACTAGTCATTGTTACTTGAGAAGGACTGTGTTTGTCTGTAAGAATCTATTACTTGATTACTTGTATATTAGTAAGTATTACGTGAGATTGAAATTAAATATTTGATTGCCATAGTTGTTATATTTTTCAATGTTTGAAATATATACACACAAGTTAATGATAACCAATTGCAGTACCTGAGTTTGAATTAATTTCCATTGTAGATCATTGGTACTTTGTCTATTTATTTTTTCCCCATTAATTGAAAAGAATTTTCTTGCCATATACCATTGTGTTCTCTTTTATTATTTTAATGCAGGTGAACATTTTCTTCTCAAGTGGATTTCAAAATGGCTGAACCTGATAAATTAGACTATAGATGCTCTCCTCATAGGATCTTCACCCTTATTTCCCATATGAATGGGGGTCAAAAAGAGATGCTCAAAGAATTGGGATTCGGGGTACTATTAGGGATGAAAGATTGTAACTTGAGAAGAAATCTTATATTTTGGTTGTTGAGTAGGTTCAACGTAGATGATGGATCTTTGGATGTTCATGGGAAGCACTTCAAATTGGACAGTAAAGTTTTCAGTGCTACCATGGGTGTTAATGATGGTGTCGAAGATTTACAAAGACATGGTAACCCTGTTGAACAACCTTTTTACAAGAAAGGTGAGAAGAATACTGTTAGTTTGTTGGAGGAGAAATTGAGGCTTCATGAATTGGCCGACATGTCCTTTGTTCGACAATTTTTGTTATTTTTGGTTAGTGTTTTTTTGCTTCCTAATATGTCTCTACATGTTGCTCGAGAGGTTGAGGGTCCTATAATGTCCCTAACTAACGTTGCTGCTGTTTGTCGTGTTAATTGGGCATCAATGGCATATACGCATCTATGGAAAAGCATAAGACGGTATCATGGCAAAGCATCGAAGTTCGTTGGAGGATGCGTCTATTTTTTACAGGTACTTTTTTCATTTTAGTTTTTTGCAATAATGTTGGCATTGGTGAATGGTGCGTAATAATTTTGTATGTCTGTGTATTTTGTAGGTATTTTACTGTCACCATATTGTTTGGAAGGAATGGTATGTAGATAGGTCCCTATGCCCTATAGGTGTTTGGTGTGACGATGATACCAAGGCTTTGCTTGACTGGGTTGAAGAGGAAGGGGGGTTTGAGTCGAATACAGTAAGCATGGGATAAAATTTAGTCATTTTTTTCTTCGTTGTTATGATGGCAAAGTCTATAATATGTCGGAGTTAATAATAGTATGTAATTTTTTTTTCAGATCCCCATGTTAGAATTGCAAGAAGGGATTGATCAATTGAAGTTACCCGCCACGATATCGTCTTTGTGTGTAATGGTTGAATCTTTGGAGAAGAAATTGATTGCTAAGGAGAATGAAATGGATAAATTTAAAGAGGAGATGAAGATTGAACTGGACATGGGATTTCAAAGCTTACAACAAAGTTTGAGTACTCTAAATCATCACATCATTCAAATTGACAATTTTAAAGAGGAGATGAAATTGTATTTCGACAAAGGATTCGAACGATTACATCAAAGTTTCAATACTGTGATAAGTTCAATGGTTCCCGGGAATGCTTCCCCCCATATTAGCAAGAAAGAGGCCGCTAAGTGTGTGCAGTTTGGGAAGTTGACTAAAGACCCAATCGAGCCATCCATTTACTTGCATGAGAAAACAAAGTTGAGCCAGCATAAGATGACAATTGACCCCATGCTTTTGGAGTGTGGCATAGGTCGTCCAAATGAGTTTGAAGATTCTTATAGAAAGGGTTCAATTTCTGATATTGAGAGGGAAAAAGGGGCAATAGAAAATGATTTCAATGATTATGAACCAACTGTTTTACCCTCAGACAAGTACAATGTTGATGTTGGGCCTTACAATGATATCCAGAACGTTGATGGTGTACTATCATGTTCATGGAATGAGAAGATAGATGTTGAGAATGAGATTGGTTTGGAAGATGATGCTTCTAAATTTCGCATGGAAGGGAAGGAGAAGGAGAAGGAGGACTTGGGTATTTTGAATTTTGAAGTTGTACCAGAAGATGTCATTCCATCGTCTGCCAGTGTGTATGGTACCACAGACACTCCTGTTATTCACAAAATAGAGGACGATGACAACGTGAAGATCGATCCTACTATTTTAAGGAGAGACAAAGAGCTTTGCAAAATGGACAAATCATTTTAGGATATGATTCTTAAGTATAACAAAAGCAAAGGCAGGCAGATTGGTGCATTCAATTTGAAAGTAGCCCTACCACAGTCCAAGTTCGAACTTGGACTTTTCCTATTTGACTTTAGTTTGTCGTTGCGGTAGGTGATAAATTCTTATGTGAATAATTTTTTTGGCTATTGACATCACCATTTTTCCTTTGTTTCAATCATGTCAGGACACTTTTGTTCATTAATGATGTCAATAATTTTCAGAGACGTGTTGGTCGATAATGTAATGGGACAGTTGGAGTGGTGGTACTTCAGAAGCCTTAGACTTGAAGCTGAGGTGGACATGAAGGTAAATACTGATCTATTTAAAGTTCACCTTTGTTGAAGTAACAAAATTATGATCTTGTAGCACATTGCCCAAATCTTTTTTTATTCAATATGAAGAAGTTGAGAAAAATATTTGACACTTCATACTGCTTTGCAGATTATTAATGCTTTTGGGTGTGTATTAAGATATAGAGACAACCTTGATGGTGTAATAGATGACGATGCTCAAACTTTGATTTTCCCAACCTATTGGCCCGGCCTGGTATGTTGTAATACAAATTTGAATTTCCTGGGTTCAATATTCCATTTTTTTTGTTTTGAATTTAAAAAGTTATTTCAATAAAATAACTTGAAACAACGATGTCATAATGATGCATATTTTTGGGACATCGGCAACATTGGCTTTCTTGGTACCAATGTAAATCTTGATATGTTGCTCAAGAAAGTGCAGAAGGTAGTTATATTAGATTTATTTTACCACTTAGTGCCTTCTCAAAGTGAGTTAGCTAATTGAGTTTTATTGTCTTCTTGTTAGATCCTAGTGCCAATGAAGGATGTCGAAAACAATCATTGGATACTAGCCGTTATACACTGCCAGAAAGGTTGTGCAAGCGTGTGGGACTCAGTGTCTGGTCAATATAGGACACGGGTTAGGACACATATACTAAGCGAACTGGTATGGGTGTCTCCTGAGTATACTAATAGTCTTATGACATGTTGTTTTTCATTATATTAAATCTATATATACTTCTTCGATACAGTTAAAGAAGCTTGACGTGTTGCTTCATACGACCATGGGTAGTGCTCGTGTTGGTGGTCTCGTTTTTCCCTTTTTAGTGTAGTGCCCTTTGGTCAAGTACCTCGGCAAGATAATGGTCATGACTGTGGTGTTTTTGTCATGAAGTTTATGGAGTGGATTGTGGATGGGGAATCACCCCCGAAGTCCTATGTAAGTTTTTACTAGTTAATTAATATTTTATAAACGCTTTATTAAATAAGTCCTAAAATAGCGGTTTTAGATTTTAGTTTTTAAGCGCCTTGTTATGATTTTGCAGAAAGTTGAGGATGCTGCTAGACTCGACATTGCAATCGATATCTTGACCTGTGAGTCCAATAGGCTTCGAATGGGAGTGAAAGATAACGCAGCGACTTATTATAAAGCTTGTTTAAGTAGCATTGAGAAATCCCCTGACTTAAAAGAATGGTCTTGTTATCGTCCAAAAGCTTCGCCTGTACCTCCCATGCTATCAATTAAAAAGGCTAAAGACAAACACTGGTCCAAGTTGGGTAAGAGAAAGAGGAAGAACTGATTGAACTTAACCACCATCCGCCTGCCTTGTACAATTGTGGCACTACTTTCATTTACCATTAAATTAACTATATTTCGTAGGCGCAACCGTCAAATTTAAAACTTTATTACTTTAGTATTTGTTTACAAACAATTTACTCTTTCCTGCACATATTTTTCCTTCACAAATCTCGGAGGGATAATGAGCATAAAGAAGAATGTCACAATATTTGAATTGAGGTCATCAACAAAAGCTAACAATATAGGTGACCTCCTTTGACTCCTACAATGCCTATAGTTGAAGAAATGGCCCAGATTGGGGTTATGTGATGATAATATGGAACTTCTTGGAAATTATAATGACAAGTCATTTGTTTCTTTAACTTTTAATAATGGTAATGTTTGCATTTTAATTTTTGAAGTCAAAACAAACCACTTCTTTAGTTAAGCTTATATAAATGAACAATAATAAAATTTAATAAAAAACAGTTATTATTGGTTCCATCCGAAACACAAGAGTTTGTAAGATTTTATACCAGATAATATAACAAAATTGAGGGTTCAATCTCTGACTCAAAATTGATATCTTAAAATTTCTTATTTTTTAATTTTTTTGACATGGTAAACGTGTAGTATGAAGGATTTTTCCTTCAATTGTACATCACTTTGGTGGCCCCCACAGAAGAATATGAAAATGTTAGATTTGCACCCAAATCCATTGATTTGCCAGTGTATCGCACAAAATCAAGTACACCATGAAGAGTAAATATATTCCTGACATTGAGTAAAAACCCTTGTTATTTTGTGTTAGGTCCACCCACTACTACAATAGCCTCCTAATGTATTGATATGTGCTACGAATTGGAATAGTACAAGGTAAGGTGGCAAATGAACTACTCCAAAAAATTTTTTAAAAATTTTCTAAAAAAAAAAATTGATCTTCAATAAGTTATGACCTACCCAAAATCTTATTTTTGTCTTCCTAATAAAAAATATAGCTCATTATCGTACTCTGACCACTTCAAGACCGCCCTATAGTAGTCCTAAAACTCCATGTTGTAGACTAATTTATAATTTACAATAACTTAGTTACAACATCTAACTTAAAGCAAGGACTTAACAAACAACAATAAGATTACCAAGTATTTCTAATTACCTCAATATTAAAAAAGTAATCGTCCCGAGGTAGATAATATTTGTGGTTATCCCCTTCCATTATCCATGGACACCTCATGGCCGACAATGTTATTTACTCTTTGCTCTAGGTATTCTTGGTATCGATTTATAGGCTCCTCCATCAGGTGGTGGATCACTTGCGAAAGTCGTTCATAATCTATCTTCCACTCCTCATATGAGTACACTGCATCATGGATCAATTCTTGTAGCTTGTTCGTCTTCTCACCAAGCTTTGCCTCCAACTGCAATATCTTCTCTTTCACTGACTTGTTGTGTTCCTCCAATAGGTGCTTGTCCTGGTTGATTGATAAAATCTCGTGCTCCTTCTTGTGTAATGTCTTCTTTAGATTATTAATGTATCCAATTGGGTCAGGTGGGAGGGTTGTGAGTCTGTACTCACTTGACTGTTCCAAATCCGGGAGATATGCTTCTCCCCATCGTAAGTCGGCTACCACCTTCACATTGCATGAATTGATAGTAGAGTAACAATCCATAACCAATTCCTGCAACCAAAACAAAAAAATAATATTGATATTTGGTTCTGAAATTAAATTCTTTTTATCAAGTGAGAAATGTTCAATAAAGGGTCTACTCCAACTACCTGCTCTATATCTTGTAATGATGAATCTGATGACACATCTCAATTAGATCCATTATGTGGGCCCATGTGTACTATTGAACTTCTTCTTATAGCACACGTAACTTGCAAAGGTGGAGAAAGATACAACACATAGAACCATATTAGTTTATTTGCTGGGTGGACCCAACTATGTCTGCCTCCATGTGGTGTTATTGAGAATTTAGTTTAATGATGGAAGAGAAGAGATTTAACACCCATTTTTATATATATTGGGTCCATAAGGGCAGCCTTTTATATAAGAAAAAAAAACTTAACGGTGTGCTACTTACTTTAACTGTACATATTAAAAGTTAAATGCCAATCAACGTTTGACTCACTCCCATAACGGGTTACGTGTTTCAGAATTTTTTTGTCAAGTAATGTCATACCTTATGGAAGTAAGTAAGACATACGGACAAGTCAACATGTTAAATATTAAAGTAACTGACTTATTACTTGTGTGTTATCATCTAATTAAGATCATATGCAATATATGGTGCCTCGTTTACTGATAAATCAAATATCACTACCAAGTATAACTTGTACACACGTTACCATATACTAGCATGCACTACATCAATTCCGTAGGCCACAAGTTATATATATATATACATGTAGACCTTGTGTTATGAAGCACCTTTCATCTGAATCATATTACCCTCTCCTCTTTTCAATTTTAGTTTTCTATCTACCATGGATCATACACCCCTGGAGATGGTAATGTATTTGGGTGCCCATACTTTGATGAATTACGACTTGAGCAAATGGAATACATCAACTACATATTGTTGGAGAACTTGAGGTTGGCAACCGAGCGAAGTGAGTTGGAGAATATGTACAACACCACAAACATACAGTACTCTACGCTAAATTCAGAGATACATGGGCTAGAAATGGCTTTAGGGGTGATGCAGAGGAAGTCCATGGAAATGGCAAGTGAATGGAGAAAAGACCTCCAAGCCATGGTTACCACGATCGAGGAGCTCCGTACCGGGTACATGGCAAAGAACACAACTATCGTCCTAAGTCAGAAGTCACCCATGCAGTAGTTACATATTTATAATTTTATACTACGTACGTTGTAGTGGTGTGTATGTGTTATATTTGATTTTGGGTCCATGGCTCGAACAACCACACTAGTAGAATGTTCTTTTTGGGTTCGCAACTCCTAGTGTTGCTGGTCTGTTTTAATGAGTTTAGAAGACTCTTTTCCTTGATGTGTAAGACAATTGCAACCCTTGTCCATGGTCAATGTTTACTTCTTCCTAATATATGATGTCATGTAACTACTGTAAGTATTTAATGTGACTGTTTGTTATGAAGAATCAAGTTTTTTTTCTTCATGTTTACTTACTCAAAATAGCATCTAACCATTGAATGAAATGTTAGGTCAAACTTTTCAAAACTCACTTATTACTTATTACCAACACAATTTATATAAATTACTTAGAATACATTTTTCAACTTATTTACTTAAATAAATGCACCCAATACATCATCCTGTCTAATTCAATGAATTATTAATGCCACATAACAGGTCACAACAAACAACAACCATCTCATTAAATGACGAAGATAAATTGTATATATAGGTGTCACATGCGTGAACTCAATCTCAAAAAACACTAGCTTAAGCCATTGCTCTGATTTTGTTGATGCAGTGTGATAGGAAGCCCCATTGTTTTTTATTCTTCAGTTTTACTTGTAAGTTGTTGAAGATAAATTAAGAGGTATATGTCACCAACTTTCATCAAAAACCATTGCTGCATAAAACACTTACTTATGTTGGCTTCGCTTTTTTTTTTCAAACCTTACACTTTTCCATTTTTTAGTTATCATATTTTTAATTTTAGCTAACTAAATCTATGATGAAAATGCCATTTTCATTGCGGTTTTTCTAAGTAAACCAATGGTTTGATCATGAGCATATGCAAAAATGTTAAGCTACGAAGAGGACGTATTCATGACACAAGTGCATTGAACTACTCTCTTGGTTTTTTATACATAAAATCACCTCCTCTCTTGTTGCAGGATGTTCTCAAACTCTATTTCCATGATTTACCGTACACCCTCCAGTAAGTGTTAAGGTGCCAAATTATAGCCTCAGTTTGTAATAGTGTCGCCGATATCCACATTGAAGATTGCATGGGGCCACATTGAGATACAGGTCAGAGTTTCTCTTACTGTTCCCATACTTTTATTCAATCATGACCTAGGCGACAAGTGAGGTGTCCACTTGATAATGTGCGAAACCATTACAACTTTTCATCTGTTTTTCATATAACATCTTTAAAAACAATACATTAGTAGAGTTAATTGAAGAATTGACCATTATTAAGAGTTAATCAATTTATTCTCATTCACTGTTTCCTAGATCCATAGGTAGTGTTTTGGCGGGAATTTAGTGAACACACTGGATCTTTCACAATGCTCACTATATATATGTGTATATATGTATTTATAAGTTGCTTAAGTGAACCAGTGTAAGAGAAAATATACCCCCACGTACTACTATCTTCATTCCTACCATTACCAAACCATGTCACCTTCTAAGTTATGCGTGAATCTATTCCCTGGTGATGTTAAAGTGAAAACAGAGATTGAATCACCAACCAAACAATTTTCAATTCCCTTCCTTGTTAATTCCATACCCACTCCACTTCCATCCATACAAACTAGTGAAATCACACCCCACCAAAATCAGTCCTCGGTAAGTCTGGGGGACACAATCTCACCAACTCATGCAGGGAAGAAAACACCAAGGGCCGGGTTTAGAGGGAAGTGCAAAAACTGCTTCAAAAAGGACTTGAAGATTGAGAAGCTAACAACTTTCAAAAATGTACTTGCTAAGAAAGGCAACACTTTAAGGATGGATTCAATGGACATTAGTTCTTTCCTTTTTCAACAATGCCAAATCATAGACCATGTTGGTTCCATGGTGAAACGCCAAGAGGCACTAAGTAGTGAGTTATGTGTTGAAGCTAATAATCAGTCACCAAACGACATAGACATCATCTTCTTGGACTAATCTTTTCTACATGTACTGCATTTTGTTATGTGTAAGTACCTTAGTACATTGGAGTACTATGAGTCCCATCTTCATGTTGTAGTATGTTTAAGTCCATTTCCCCTTTCTTATTAATGCTTGTAAGCATTTTCACGTAAGCTTAAGTATCTATCACCTCCAGGTACTGAGATTACCATAATCAATGGTTTTCTGTAATGGAAGTACCCATTGAAGGTCTTTTGAAGTCAGTGTCTTAATTATATGGTCGTACTGATCAATGCCCTTAAAAGTTTGATGAATGTATATTTCATATTATGCATTCTGTACATGGCTCAACTATGTTATTGAACTCTCTTTTTCAAACCCCTTGTTTTTATTTTACGTGACATAACTAAGAATGGGGTCTGCCTATATAGATCAACTAAATGACCACTGAAAATGGTCATTTTAAAAAAAATTAGAAGGACCTTTATTTCTATTGTTTTACAATAACTTTACACTAAGGTCAAGTAAAAGATATGTTTGCCTTGTAAACATAAGGACAACTTTCCAATAAAATAAGTACACAGTATATTTACCTCATCCACCATATTAAGTTGAATGTTAATTAATGTATACTTAAATAACTCTTTCTTTGAGACAGTGAAATGGTAGGTCAAACCCTTGAATTATAATATTGTATATAACATGTCCCATGATGCAATTAAATAAAATAAGCTATTTGGCCAAAATATACGAAGATGAAAATAAAAATTTCGTCAGTGTATTCATTTACATCTTTTTGGCTTTTTATTAATTATTAAGAAAAACAAAAGTAACCACCTAATGCAGGTTGATGTTTGTTGTATTTACCACCCCAAAAATTCTAACTGATTACCATATCAATTATTAATTTTTTGAATTACTCAGGTAGACAAATACAAATGTAAGATATGGAGAATAAAATGGTCACAACACTTGCAGAACTTCAAATTTACAACAAGCAGCCACATGATCTGTCAAAAGAAGACATCATAGGCAAACACCTAGAAAGTCTCGATAAATGGGAAGAATTTTTTTCTGAACACTCGAAATGGATGGGGTTTAGTGTTCACAAGGAAGATGTTCGACGTGACCATGAAAAAAACCGGTGGCAACGTAAATGGGTTTGCTCAAACCAAGGTTTTCGACGCGACAAGTGGACAAACCTTCTAAACCGTAAGAAAAAACCAAGACCTATCACAAGAACGGGGGTCTCGCACTTCTACGCATGAACTTGGATAGGACGGAAAACACTTGGGTGGCGAAAGACTTCAATCCGAAACATAATCATGAATTAGCTTCGAAAAGGGAATTGCACTTCTTGCGATCTAATCGAGCCATACCAGAGTCAATCGGAGCCTAGGTAATGTCGATGCGACGATCAGGTATACACACTTGCCACATATTCAACCACCTAGCACAAGAAAGAGGAGGACGTGAGTATGTATCCTTCCTGAAAAAGGATCTTTACAATTGGATTAGTCGCCAAAGACTAGTTCAAGACGAAGAAGAAACTGACGCTGAAGGAGCATTGGGGTACTTGGCATGTTGGGCCGCTCTGTAGCTGACTTTTTTGAGACACACACAATTGATGTAGAAAATAGGTTGGCAGACCTATTTTGGGCTGATGGAATTTCCCATCGTGATTATGCTTGTTTTGGGGACATTATGGATTTCAACTCCACCTACAAGAAGAACTCATACAATAAGCCCCTGCTTATCTTTGTCGGGTTGAATCACCATTACAGGACAATAGTCTTTCCAGTTGCTTTGCTATATGACGAGACCGAGGAGACATATACTTGGGTTTTAGAGGAATTTCTAGAGTGCATGAAAAACAAACCACCTCCTGTGGTGGTCACCGATGGTGATCATGCTATGGCGAAAGCAATACAAAAAGTTTTCCCAACTTCTGTTCACCGGTTGTGTGCTGGCATCTTCAGAATAATGTAACTATTAATGCGCCTCATCCTGTATTCAAGTCCAAGTTCAATGAACTACTTTATCAATACTATACCGAGGAAGATTTCGAGGATACATGGAATAAAATGGTTTCAGAATTCGAATTTGAGGATAGTCGATGGGCAACAACTACCTACAATAGTAAGATGAGTTGGGCAGAATGTTTCCTACGAGGGCATTTCTTTGGGGGACTAAGAACTACTCAAAGATCAGAGTCAATTAATTCCTACTTGTCCCACTTCCTGATGAGCAAACTCAAACTTAGAGATCTTGTTGGCCAAGTAGACAAGGCCATACAAAGTATTCATCACACAGAACGTGAAGACAAATTCATTAGCAACCATAGTACGCCACAATTACCATCGAACATCCTCCGATAGTACTATGAACAGGTGGCTTCGATTTTGACAAGGAACATGTACAAAAAAGTTGAGGAACAGATCACGAGTGCCCTGGCTTACTCAGTGGACTCCACCAACGTATCCATTGACTTCAGGTTCTACTCACTGATGCGGTTTCCAAAGGGACTTGTACAAAGTAGGGTGCGCTACCATATTGTCGATGGTCATATAAACTGTACGTGTATGTTGTTCGAGTCGGATGGAGTTCCATGCCGACATATATTTGCAGTTATGAAGCACCTCAACATACCATGCATTCCTGAATCTCTTTATAAGGGACGGTGGAAGAAGGATGCGAAAAACACGATTGGGTTAAAAAATTTATCCCACTCAAGGGTGCCACCGGATGTGGTAGTTTGTACAAGATTGGGATCTTTAACTTCGCGTTTCAATGCAATGGGATACTATGCCACAAAACATAATGAAAATTTTGAAGAGGCAATGAATGAAATGTCACGTATGGAACAAAAATTTAAGTCAATGTTAGTGGAGGTCCAATCTGTAGACCAAGTTTCAAATGTGGCTCCTACTAATAGCCGCGATCACCCCCCCAACAAAGGAATCCGAGACCCAACTGTGGTAAGAACGAAGGGGAGGGAAACAAACAAGTCAAAATCAAAAGAGAAGGACACATAAAATGGGAGATCCAGGAAAAATAGGTGTCGCAACTGCAACCAGTTAGGGCATAATAAGGCTACTTGCAAATCTAATCCCGCAGCTCACACAATAGAAAAATATTACGAACCTTCTTGTAATAGTCCAACCACTGAAGCAGAACCGTGGCTATACCTCATGCAATCTCAATTGAGCTTCACCGGAGACAAAAATCTTCAATTCCATCAGTGGTATAGTGATATTCCCACTAGTTCTAATATTGGGCCTAACTAGGATGATAGTAGTCACTTCATGTAAGCATTTTGTTATAGTAGTGTTATATACGTGGGAAAATTAAAACACCAGTATCCTAGTTTATGAATGATCCATTTTTCATGTGAATTAAATCATATATGAAAACGAGTATGTTATATGTTTCAATGTTTAATAGTAACCTAACCCGATTACCCGTTGGTTGTCCATATTTTTAGACAAAGAACTCTATCACTCCTCACACACTTTCAGTGATTGAGTAATTTTTTTTTGGCACTTAACTTACATTATCGTACCACCCACTATTCATCTATGAAATCAGCTCCATTAACAGTTAATATTTAAAATTGCGCCACACGATGTTTATGTAAGTTTTTAGTTAATTATGTAACTTCTACAGACCTATGGGCAGTAGGGTCATAATAGGTGTTCATTTACCTAAAACTAGCCATGATGTCTATTAAGCTAATCCAAGTTTATTTGGACTACATATATTTTGTACTCAATACCAACACTAAAAATACTACATAAAAAAAATACTCATTCGTCAATATTAAGGATGTATCTGCGATAACTAAAGTCTCTGGAACACATAATTAAAAATTATTAATAAGGGTAGTATCTTCAATAATTAAGTCATTAACATAGATTCCTCATTCACTTTCACTAGAAGTTGAAATGAAAAAAATAAACGAGTCCACTACCCTCGTTCTCAATCTTCAACAAAGAGTCACCAACCTACACACTCTACAATTTCTCTCGAATAGCTTCAGTATGTTCGTCGATCCACTAGCACATCACGTCCCACTATATACTTCACTTTCATGTGAAGATACTGTTCGTATTTACTAACCGCTTCCTTCTTAAGCTCCTCCACTGCTCGGGACATCTGTTGATACTCAGCCGTGAGAAGACCCGACCAAAGTTCCTCTAATTTTTTTGTCTTAACTTCCACCTCTGCTTCCAATTCTGTGATCCTCTCTTCCAGGAATTTGTTTCTTTGTTCCAACATACGATTATCGAAATTTATAAAAAGAATTTCGCTTTCCCTTTGCTCCAATTTCTGATGCAGATCATTGATGTGCTGTATAGGCTCTGGGGGCAGGTTTGTTACTCTGTTGTGACTGAATTCTTCCCACTCCGATGGGTCTAGACGTTGTCGGTTGAGCTCGGGGAACACCTCAATATTACATGAGTCAATTGATGAATCGAAATCCATTGCCAACGTCTGCAAAGAGAGTTGAAGGTAAATATGTTAAACTAACTGAGAAATCAATATGGAGGAGGTAAGATTTTGAAGAATGGAGTACATGATCATTTATTTTCCAATACGTAGGGTATTGAAGATCTGGGCCCGCAATATCTTCAGGGTATGGACAAGTGATACTTCAGTCTTTGGAATTTCCATAATTTTGTTGTATCTGAAGTGAAGAAATTGGTCCCCACCCATTATTTGGTTATTTGGTTGGACTACTCACTACACTTAATAAGTTCACCCATAATAATGGTTGGAATATTCAGAATTCCATAAGAAAGTGAATATCTAAGGAACACTGAAACAAAAATCTTTTGTTCACCTAACACTTCCCTTTAATAAACTAGTTCACTATCATATACTTGATTATAATGCGACCATATGAACTATTTAACCTTACATATATATTTTCAGTATCTATATGATGGGACGTACTCCAAACTAGCGATTAACATAATATATATATTTAAGACTATATGACACATCCGTTTAAATCAAAATTAAGTTGCTAAGCTAAAAATTACTTTCCAAGCACCAATAATTTTAAATGAAAAGGTGGTGGCACGTGTTTTTCCATGATTCAGAATTATTTTTATTAACAAAGTTATTCTTTGGCGATGTACTCTATATAATGCCCAAAGAACTTGCAATCCCCACTAACTGCACACACGAAAACAACACAAGCATCCCATTCCCATTTTCTTTCTGACTTCGAGAGGTTAATATAAGATTTTCCCATTGGAGAACGTCATGGCGAGCTCCAACAAAGATTCAACTGAGGTGAAGGATGTCAACATGTCTGAATCTGCCTCAAAGGTCGATGAACGCGTGAAATGAATCTGGGATAGTAGCAGGAATGCCTACCTTCTTCATGTACCCGAGTCATTGAACCTTCAAGTGACCGAAGTGGCACCAGGAATGAAGTTAACTACCCTGGGTCCCCGGGAGGTTGTTCCTAAACCAGCGTACAAAGAACCAGAGAAGAAAGAAGCATTGGACGTTGATCGTTTCATTCGTGAGGAGATTCAGAAGTTTGATGAGGCTATGAAGAACGCACAATTCGTCCGTGCAAAAATTGAAAATAAAGGATTGAACTATAAGAACATTAGTCGAATGCAGGACGCATTAGACACTATGAGTCGTTGCTTCCAAGAGTTGGAGGACATCGAGTTTTGACAACAGGGAAGAAGCCAAAGATTAAGATGTATCACCTAGTAGTTGAATGTTGTGTATGTGGGTTATCACCTTTTCTCTTTTAGTTGACCTTAGTATGTCATTATCCAATATTTTTGGTTTGTCACCTTCTGTATCCTCTCTATTTTCCCAATACTAATGCATGTGTGGTAGCACTTTATTGGAGTTGGCATTATTTGATAAATTTTCCTTGTAAACATAGCGCAATGGTTTAACCCAAGCCGATTTAAATTAATCCTGCTACTAAACCATTTTTGATAGACCACCAACATCAGCAAAAGATATAGAGTAAAATGCAACTACCATACTTAAGGGTCAACATCCAACTCCATTCTCTGTCTAGTTGGCTGTCAGTTCCTTAAGCAGTGTATGGTATAGTGATGCTTTTGCATTAGGTGGCTTGTAGACTCCTATGTTTAGTAGGCTGGTAGTAGCTACTCATTTGGCTAAAAATAGACGTATTCACATGAACCTGAGCAATTAACAAGTATAAGAATAATTACTTACACATTGTTTAAGCAACTAAAAGACAGTTTATTAAATTAAGATAAATATGTTACAATAGAGTCGATCATCAACATGGGTAGAACTAATAAGATAAATATGTTACAAAATCGTAGTCAACTGAATAGATTATGATTTACAACAAGTTTTGATATAATCGGTCGCGTGAACCTGCCAACTGCATCTGAACGCACATCTAACTTGAACAAGGAAGAACCACATGTACATGAAACAACAGAGGGTGATCTTTAGCACGGACATCCATCCATTATCACATCACCACCCATGATTTTCTTCACTTTCAGATCCAGAAACTCTTGGTATCTGGTAATGGCTTCTGTCTTAAGTACTTCAATAGCCTGGGATATCCGTTGATAATCAGCCATGATACAACCCGACCTATGATCTTCAAATTCCTTGGTCTTCTCTTCCACCTGGGCTTCCAATTGCGATATCCTATCTTTCAATGAACGGGTCCTTTGTTCCAACCTAAAATTCTCTAAATTTATAAAGAATATTTCGCTTGCCTTCACCTCCAATTTCTCATGAAGATCGTTAATGTATTGTATAGGTTCCGCTGGCAGGGTTGTTATCCTATAATGAGTGAACTCTTCCCACTCCGGCGGGTGTGGTTGGGGTCGTTGTACGTCAGGGAGAACCGAGGGATTACACGAGTCTGTTGATGAATCACAATCCATTATATTGCACATGCAACAATAGTTAAATAGAAATATATGAGATTAAAACAAAAATATTCATGCAAATAGCTTTGGCCGAAATTTGCAAGTAGTGAACTTCATTTTATGAGTATGAGGGTTTGATGAAGAGAGGTAGGATGATGGTACCAATATGTACCCTATGTGTAGGGTCTATTTAAAATAGTATATTGATAGTATTGGATGAACACGTGGCATAGTTATTGAGTACAACAATAGGATAACTGAATTTTTTCAGTTCATTATATCATGAACATTTTCCAGCTACAATCTTTTGCTCACCTAACATCCCACATAATGTGTTGTGTTGACCAATGACCTCAACAATTAAAACAAGTGATAGGATGTGATATATTTAACCTGCCATGCTATTCTATACTTACGCACTACAAGAAAATTAATTTTTACCTACTAAAGTTTTAGCTACCAAATATATTTGGTAGCAATTAGTTATATTTTGCTACTAAATTATGGTAGCAAAAGAATTCAGTTGCAAAATCTAAAAATAGAACACCAACTATTTTTACTACCAAAATTATTAGTAGCTAATGAATAATTTTAGCTACTAATTTTCTTTTGGTAGCTAAATGTATGGGTGCCAAAATATAAATTTTTTAACTTTATATCTTAATTGCTTCCATTTTATTTTGGTAGCAAAACTCAAATTTTTAGCTACTAGTGTTTTGGTAGAAAAAAATAAATTTTTTAATTATATTTTGCTACTAATTATTTTGTAGCAATGTAAGTATTTCAACCACTAATATTATTCTACTAAAATATTGATGGTTAAAAGTATAAAATATAAAAACTTAATAAATCACATTTATTTTTAGCATATTAATAATTAATTTTTTATAAGATAATTATATATCCATATTTTAATCATCTAAATTTATATATAATAATACATCTATACGTATCCATGTAAAAATTTGTATTCGTATAAGATCAAATAAATTAACTATGTATAAAATAAATTAAATAATTTTAAATATATATTACTATTAATATAAAATACATTACTATGTTAATAAAACATAACTAACTATAAAACTGTCAATTACTTGCACACTCTCTCTCACACACACTTTATTTCCACTACCACTAACACTATCTAACAAATCGCTTGCATATATAAATATATATGTTGGGAATTAATTATAGCATTATCACTGCACCTTAGTTTTCTTTTTCTCTCTCTCTATTATCATTTCCTGCAATGTTTCTCTCTCTCTCTCTCTCTCTCTCTCTCCCTCTCTTTCATTTATTCATTTGATACTTAATAATTGAATTTGTTTTTTCTTTCTCTTTTACAGGTTTCGCACAGAACTTGGTTGAGCCATTGGAGTTTAGAAGAGATATTTGTTTTACACTTTGGAGTAAAGCCTAAACTGTGTACCATCTTTTACTTTTGTATCAATAAAGCAATTTTAGTTTGAATCTTCAAAGGTGAACACGTGAAATTAAGACTTTAATCACAAATTAAACACCTATTTCCTATTTTCTCATCAACAACCATAAAGTGGACACATTAAACATATGTCTACCATACTAATAAGCTTTTGTTGATTATGAACATAAATCATACCACTGAAGTTCCAAAAAAAAAAAAAATTCGCTTCGATGAAGTGTACGAGTACATTTACTAACTAAAAGTCACTAATAAATATTCACTAACAGAATGCCTAGAAATCCCTAATGAGGTCTAAGGGTCAGATTAGTAGGCCGTGAGCGCCGTAACTGATTTATTATCTCATTAAACTATTACATGCATGTTTATGTGAAATATATTATAAGATGATGTTAAATGCATGCATACGGGTCAAAATTTCCTCTAAGGGGTATTTTGGTAATTTGTCCCGTTGAGAGTATAATTGTACAATTGTATTCACGTAGGTGAACTGCTGATGAGACCACATTATAATGTGGATTTTTTCAAGCTATTCGGCATGAGACGATCTCGAATTCAAATTATCGGTTTGGTCATAACAGAGTTGAATTCGGGGCTCGGGGTGAGTGTCGGGGTGATTTGATGATTAGAGAATTACCGGGAATAAAAGGGTAATGGATATAATTTTATTAGTATTTCAGAATAACATGAATTTGAGAGTGTTAATTATGATTAATGAGATAGGTGGAAAATGACTATTTTTCCCTTCAGGGTCTTTAATGATGAATTAAGCATGGAGGGTATTTTGGTCATTTCACCTAGCCTATATATAGGTTGAAGGCTATACAAATAGAACCAAAAACTAAATTTTTAATCATTGTTATGAACAAAATTGAGACATTAGTCACAAAATAGAGACATTACTCACAAAATAAATTGTATGATTACACCTTTGATGTACAAAATTAATAATTGTACCACTCAATTATCAACAAATTGACTTTTATGGGTCAACAAACATGAAATCAACCACCAATTTGTTACCTTCTCATTATCTTACATCATTTCTTACAATCCATGATTGTCCATTTTTGACAGACAAATGCACACTCAGGAGCATGAGTAGTAGAACTATCAGGGGACATTTTTTCTGGTTACTGCGCCTTCACCCCTACCTGATCCCACAAATGGGGATACCATTACCTGAGCTTCATGCCCTACGACATGGCTCATAATTGGTAATACGGTTTAGCACCTTCATTAGCGTGCTCGAAGGGCATAATTGGTTTATGTATGTATTTATTTGGTTAAATGTGTGAAATTGATGGCATGTATGATTAATATGATTATGTGAGTATATTAAATGAATGTTTATGGTTATTAAATATGCATGTGGGCCCTCTACTGTTCATTAGGGCGTACTTGTAATTTTGGCTCGTTAAGGGAATAAATGCCGTTATATGTGATAAATGGTTGAGACCATATTATTATGTGGATATATTTGCAGTACATGGCTTGAGGGAACACAATGGAGCAGACTAGCGAAGTAGTCACAGCGAGGTTTACTACCCGCCTCTCCCACAAGGGGAAAACAGTCTTTGTCTCCCATTTCACACTAATCCTGAAAAAGTTCTATAAATTCCCAATTAATCCCAACATACCAAAATAATCACTAAATAATTACCCGTTACCTGTTGAATCTCAAATGTACACTAAGTTCCCCAAAATACCACTACACTCACCCTGATACTGCATCAGATCAGCATCTAACTATTCCGCTAATCCACTCCATAGGATCGCTCTAATGCCCTGAAATCCTTAATGCGGTTTGATGGTTGGATTAGTAGGCCGGAGGGCCATAATTGATTTATTATGCCATTAAATGATTTCGTGCATATTTATCTCAATTATATTATAATATGATGTTAAATGCATGCATGTGGGTCCACATTTCTTCATAGGGGCATTTTGGTAATTTGACCTGTGGAGGGCGTAATTGTGTATTTTCATGCATGTTGGTGAACTATTATTGATGCCACATCACAATTTTGATTTGTTTGAGCCATTCGGAATGACACGATATTTGAATATAAATTAACGGTTTGGTCATAACAGGTTTGAATTCGGGGCTCGGGGTGAGTCTCTGGGTGGTTCAATGATTAGAGCATTTTCAGGAATTAAAGGGTCAAGGGATATGATTTTATTGGTATTTGAGAATAATTGGAATTGGAGAGTGTTAATTATGATTAACGAGATAAGTGTAAAAGGACGGTTTTTCCCTTGGGGCGTGTGAAGAGGTTTTGAAATGAGTTCGAAGGGGAAGAACATGGATTTTTATTTGAGTTTCAAGTGGGGCCGCGGATCTGTTCTGGAGCACCATGACACAACCTCATTGAAGAGGGAGGAAGAAGCTGCAGGGTATTTGGGCCGCGGCATGAAGAAGGATGGCCGCGCCCCGTGTTGGGGAAATGGATTTGTGGCCGTCTCTATTTGGGGAGGCGGGCCGCGGCATGGTTTTCCACCTTAACCTTTCAATAAAAGCTACAACCACGTTTATAACCAAATAGCTCGATTAGCAAGTTAAGCACGATTCAAAGTTCACAGTAACGGTCCTGGAGTAACCAGGGCGTTACAATCGCCTTAAGCCGACATCACAAATGCATTCACAAAATAATCAGATCCTCAATCATTTAACACATATACTCAAATTTATACCCTCAACAAGTCAAAATTACGAACATGGCCTTATTAACAATAACGAACCCACATGCATATGTAATACACATAAACATGCACATATCCACATATTCAACCACGTAAATCATGTATGCGACGTACTCACACATTTATTCAATTAATTCGACATAATTAATCTAATTATACTATCCAGCACTGTAAACAAGGCACGTAGCCTTAATACTATTCGGGACGTTACAAACTTACTCACTAATTCCTTTTACCAGTACGAAACCCAAAGAAACTCTTACCAACACCTCACACACTCTCTCTCGTTTATCTATCTTGAACTTGGAGCTTTGGGGATTTGGTTTGGAGCAACTTAAAGCTTCACTTACACAATTGAGGTAAGGTTATGCTCTGTTTATTTTTTTTTTATATGAATTACATGCAGTTGTTTAAGTTTTAGCAGAGTTTTAAACCAATGGCTGAGTTTTTATTTGGGTTAGAGATTGGGTTTGGTTTTTAAATAATTTTGTAATTAAATTTACTATAATATATGTTAATTTATTTTATTTTATCAATCATTTAGTAATATCTTTGTGGGGAACTCATTTACTAATCTATATTTTCAACAATAGGGGAAAATATATTAATTTATATATTCAATGGGACCTATGTATTTTTTTTATAAAATATTATCATATAAAGTTAGCGAATTATTAATTTACGACACAGTCCCCGAATCGGTACCAGACAATAGTATAATTTAAGCGAGTTGATTAATTAATCGGGTATGAATTTGTAGATATTTTACTATATATATAAAACAATATATACATGCTAATAAATTATAATAATTGTTCATGTCGCCATTTAGAAAATTAAATTATACATCGTAATAATTGAAATCATAATCAAAATATTTAGTTTATTTAACTTCGACATTAATCCTTCTACTAATTTATGTTAAATGTTGTTCGAAGTGGTATTTTTGAAATACAAAAATATTTTTTCGGTATACCATATTGGGTCCATTACAAAAAAAAAAAAATGTATATCATATTAGGCCCATTAAAGCCCGAACTCTTCCTAAGCCTCCAAACTCCAACAATGAAAGCATCAGCAGTCTCCCATATGACTTCAACATTCAAGATAATTTAATGCAAAAAATGTGTGTTGCAAGCAATACATTTTGTAACGCCCTGGTTACCCCAGAACAGTTACGGTGAACAGTGAACTGAAAATTTGACCGGCTACCCGAGTCCTTTGGTTAAAAACGTGATCTAAGTGTTATTATCAGGTTAAGGTGAAAAACCAGCAAAAAGGAAAGGATATATTTCATTAAGTATATAAACTGCTCATGAGCCATTCAAAACGTTTACAAGTTGTTTATAGTACAAAATGGTCGCTACTGTTTCAAATTTACAATCCCCGCTGACCTAAGCGGCAAAAATAGGGTAAACCCCCTAGTTCCTCTGAGAACTCCTTGGCCGTGGTGGTCAAGCGGCCGGATATGTACACAACACCACCTAAGCTCTCCACTCAAGGTTGGGTGAGCTTCTCTTTCCCTTTACCTGCACCACATAGCACCCATGAGCCAAGGCCCAGCAAGAAAACACAATATAACATGATATAATATCAACAATGATCGTAACAACTACTCAAGACTTTCAGTTCAAACGAATAGGTGACAGTCGCAAAAGTCACAAATATGGGGACAGCTCCCTTTAGCCATGTGACGATAGGATCACCAGGGCTAAATAGATAAGTGAACATCTCACAAGCTTTAACAGGATAGGTGCATGGTGATTAGTCACCAACATAACCTTCCTCATGACTCTAGAGTCATATCCATGGAACATCGTTCCCTAGCCACGTGACAAGCAGTCTCTTGGGCCTTAAGCCCTGGCTCTCAGTAACTAGTCTTAGACTAGCCAAGCGCTTATAAGTTCATCGACCTTAGGGTCGGTCCAGCATTAATGCCTTAGAGCCATTCAATGCTGATATCGATTAGATCTAATCTTTATTCGGCCCTGCGTTTAGAATGCTTATGTCGTTTCTGACCTTTAGGTCAGTGTCCCTGACTAATCAGTGCTATATACAAGTAATCAACATTCACTAGCATTTAATATGCAGTCCATATCCACATTTATCAACCAACATGCCTCAATAACAAGTCACGCATGTCATATACATAAACAGGGTGCAACTGTATTCATACATTGTTTTCTTACCTCTGGTTCGAGTGAAAATTAATATAAGAACGACCCTTGAGAACGATCAATCTTTTAATTCCTCTGGCGGTTACCTGGTCATAACCAAAATATAGGATTCATCAATGAAAATGATAAGCAAAGGTTCCCAAACCAAAACCAAGCCTCCGAGACATCGAATCCTACTAAACCGGGCAGTAGGATCGATCCCGCGGCCTAAGGCTTGAATCCCCAAGTTAAAAACACATTTTTGGCCAAAAATGCCCTTATGAGCCGCGGCTCACACCTCTGACAGAGCCATTTCTACCCCAGGAACCAACGTAGGCCGCGGCTCACCATAGCCATGCAGCGACCCTTTACCCAAACCAGCAAGCACCAGCTTGCTTTCCCCTGCGTTTTCCCTCGAAACCAAACCTTCAAACCAGTTCCAAACCTCTTCCAAACACTCAATCCAACCCCTAAACATCACCTATATCAAACCCTCATCAAAACCCAAGTTAAACATCAATCAAAACTTCCATTAATCCAAACTATCTTCAACAAAATCACAAACTGAAATCTTAAACTAAAACAGAGTAAAACGAGAAACTTAAGGTTGAAACTCATCTCAAACTTGAGATTAAATCCCCTTAAATGGTTGAACCAACTCTAAGAACTCAACCCCTTGATTTCCTAGCTTGATTCCTCAATTTGAGCTCAAAATCTCCAAAGATGAAATGTGAGGGGAATGATGTATGGGAAGGAGAAATAAAGCTCTGTTTTTGTTCTGTTTTCTATAGCCATCTAAAGTTTCATATACATCCAAACCAAATGACCTAAATGCCCCTAGGTCACTTAAGGTTTCTAAAGTCATTCCAAGGGTAAAATTGGTACTTTCCACCTATCCCGTTAATCATAATTAACGCTCTCCAATTCCCGCTAATCTCAATAATCTCAAATACCAATAATCCGTATCCTGTTACTCTATAATTCCCGGTAACGCTCTAATCATTAAAAACACCCTGAGACTCACCCCGAGCCCCGAGCTCAAGCCTGTTATGACCAAACCGATAAATTATATTTAAAGATCGTCTCATGCTGAATAACTCGAACCAATCCACATTATAATGTGGCCTCACATGCAAACAAATATACAATGATGCCTTCAATGGGCCAAATTACCAAAACACCCCTGTAAACAAATGTGGACCTACATGCATGCATTTAACATCATATTATAATATAATCCTCATAAACATGCATAAATTCATTTAATGGCATAATTAAGCAGTTATGGCCCTCCCGGCCTACTAATCCAGCCATTAAACCATATTAGGAAATTCCGGGGCATTACACATTTCTTATGCCAGGGCAATGCCGTCACATACATTATAAAGAGGTATGTGATTCGATAGCTCCACAGAGTGGCCATCATTCCCTAGGGTCTTACATCTAAGACCAACTATTCCATTTGTAAACACTTCAGTCAATTCATTAAGTTTAGTTCAGTTACCCATTTCAAAAGGCTTCCCATTTCATATTCTCCATCTTCAGAAAGAGTTATTCCGACAAAACAAAAATATGCGCTTCAAGACCTTCGCTAACCGCCGACGAAGAAATGTCGGTGAACGGCGGGAGGAGGAAGGTAAGTCGTATCCGCCTGCGTCGGTGGTCTGTGAAATGATGGAACAGAAGCAACCTCGTCGAAGGCCAGGAAAAAAGTGGTTCCTCCACTACCGAAAGCTCAACCATCGGAAGGTGACTGTATGACTCAACCTTTGCCCAAGCGAGGTCAGAAGTTTATTCTTTTTTTAAAAAAACCAAAAAATGTAGTTTTAGGAGTAATAAGTAGTGATTTGGTGTTTAAGTGGCCTTTTCACAGTGCTATTTAAGTCTCTTCATTTAGTCACTACTTTTTTTGTTTTAATTATTTTGGTGTAATGAAGGACGACCAAGAAGAAATGAATATGTTGCGTTCGAAGGACCATCTGCTCCAAGGACCAAATGAAATGCGTCGCCGGTGACCATATCTTCTTCCGACTCGGAGGTTTCAGATGCAGAGATAATCATGAGCCGAACCACTTTCCAAAATCTGACTTTCAGCATGTTGTTTAACCTGCGTACTGATGTGGAGGAAATCAAGAACAAAGGGTGTTGCCATTGTTGTAATGACAAATCAAAGGAGGCTCATACCACAGTTCTTTCTCCATCTCCACCACATCGCCCCTCTAAGACCAAGTAACCCATGTCCAGAGAAGACTGCTATTGTGTATAGTCTAGTGATGTTTAATCAAGTGAAATCCTTTTACCTTATGTCTGTTTTTGAAAAAGAAAAAAATATCTAGTTTATATCCTATATCAGGTTGTAATGTAAACATCTATTACGGACAACATCCTCGTGTGAAACTCTTTAAATCGGTTCAAATTATAATAGTAAAGTAATTTTGTGTTGTTTATAATTTCGATTACATGCTTCAATTAACACCTTATACAATTTATTTTTCTTATTTAATAACAAAATGAAATCATATTAATATTATTAACATGAACATATCCTTAATTGAATCAACCCTAAATTTCACCCTAAGAAACATGGTTATGAAACGAGATAGAAAATAGTTGTTTTCATAAAATATGATAGTGAAAATGAATTTGAATTAAATTTATGTTGAACTTTATCAACTTATGCATCTGGAGTTTAGGGAGGATGACATACGACATACACCTTCCTACATAGAATGCATGAGCAAATATTTGGTTCCCACCGTGCCATGGGATTAAACTTTGGAGGATGCAAGACAAACTTAATACCAAATACATATACGAACTTTTAATATTAGCCTAGAATCAACTTTTAATTGTACAAATATATTGTTATTTCTATGGGGGCATAAATTAACTTAGTATGCTGGATATTTCCTATATTACTTATGAATGAGGCAGGCCACTAAAACAAAAATTAGACCAACAAAAATTAATTGCTATGTGCTAGTAGAGGTTCTGCACTCCAACTTATTTAAAGCTCCCAATTTGTAAAGAACAAGTTGCACAGAACATACTTCTTCCATAAATATTGGCAAAGCAATAAGAAAACAAAATCCTCTCCATTGGGGTAAGATTGAGCTGCGTATGGTCATGTTGATGGCCCAACAACCATCCATTGAAACTGAATCAATTGGGCTCATTTCTGAAGGAAGCAAAGCAACCACTCCAAATACAACAGGTAATTTCAAAATAACTACCCATATCTACTGCATTCAACCTTGCTCAGTACTTTACACTTTCATCTCACCTCATTTCCCAATTTCAAAATCTTATATTTCATTTCATTTTATTTCCCATTTGCGAAATCTCAATTTTCGTTGTATTTTTCCAACTCCAAATTTTATTTAGTGTCATCAAAATATTATGAAAGAAAAACTTTTCAGAAAAGGACTTGATTAATCACTGTACTATTAATTTCAAAGTTGGCCTTACTTTGGTAGCCCATATATATATCCCGAAGTTGTTCACAATAAAAGCAAAATAAGTAGCCTTCCTGGTCTGGGCTAAGAAAAATTTTCTAAACAAATTTCGTGTGGTAGATCATACTCATCAATTGAATCCAATTTTTTTTTTGTTACACTGCAATACGTTATTCCCCTCCTTATGAGATAATTTTAATCGATTTATAGGTCCTAATAATTTTTTTCTTTGCTTGACAGTATTAATGCATCACTAATTTATTCAAGTTAGAGTAAGTACGAACATTCCAATCTCAACAAGATTAAATAATGTCCAACGAAGAAACAAATTTTCAAGACATTAAACCACTTCAATTAATTGATAGTATAAAAACAGAGAATTGCGCTTATGACCCACAGAAGGACAGGATCCCAACACACCTATTGCGAAATGTCTCACTTGCAAAGCGTCACACAGAGCCATGTCCGCTGCCATTTCCAACTGCGAGATACTCAAGATTTAGAAATGCTAACGGAAGACATGCAATTTTTGTCTTTGACGAAGGACAATGTGGTGTATATGATATTGTTACAAATTCGGTAAGTTGCTAAACTCACCCCTTAATATTCAAATTATTAATTTTCATTCACATTTTCAACAACATTTTATCTAGCCATTCAATAATTTACTTTATGATAAATGGCCTTGCAGGTGAAACTTTCCGTGTTAAAAAAAAGGTTTTGAGAAGGTATTGTACGAAAAAACTCCTACCATCTGCTATATCGAATGGAGTAGCCATCACAACGACAGGATGCTCTGATCAATATGAAACTATAACTATGTACACAAATGGCTTCCACAAAATTGCTGGATTTGAAAGCTGGGAAGACCACCCATTCTCATGCCTATTCACATATGTGCACAAAAATTGTACAGATCAAAACCAACCTCAACAGGAGACGTACTATTGCCACGCGGCCAGTCGAAACCTTTTGTTGTACGGAAACATCGAAGATAAATTCATAAAATTTATTGATCTAAGAAATGGGGATATTAAAATGCACAGCGATGTTGGACTTCCTATACAACCAATCCAATTCTCAAAACCAATTGCCTGGAGTACCAATGAATGTGTTATACTACACTCTAGCCATGGATTACGAATATGGGACTTGTTTTGTAATAGGGCCGTACAAATAAGACATCTTCCATCAGTGGGAAACACAATTAAGGCATTCACAACCATTAAAGACTTCAACGACAACCAAATCCATCTTCATAACAGGTACTACTTTTTTCTTAACCTAATCTTCGATATTCATCATTACTCTCTTCGAGTTTTATATTGTTCAACTAACATGACTTGAAATTATGTACATTGTGAAATTGTCTTTTGGCTCTTTCCAGAGTGTGAACTAATGAACAGTTTTGATGTACGAAAAATACAAATTAGATGCAGTCTGCATTCCTCCACATCAACTGATTGGACTAAAACTCTCATCATTGTATCATGTAAGGTTAAAATCTCTTGACCTACTATTTGCTCCCAAACTCTCTAAAATTGGACTTAAGCACAGTTCAACTGTCACAATAGAAAGCAGTAATAACTGCAGTTTCAGTATTTGCCAATTTTAGTGGTTCAAAACGATCTTTACACTCAAGCTAGTAAATAGACTCATCTTAGACGTCATCTTCTATTCAACATTGACAAATGTTGTTCTGGGTTCTTGTATTATGTTGGTGAGAGTTTGAAAATTAAAAACAAACTTCTTATTCAAATTATATAACTTTGTATTGATCTAGATTTGTGCTTACTAAAGAGTGTTAGTCCCATCCACTTTATTTAGGTCATACTTGTTTGAACCAAGTAAATTTCTTATGTTGTTAACATGAGTATCATTTATCTAATTCTCATTTTGTCTAAAAATGTATTACTAGTGCACTGTTGTCAACATGAGTAATGCAGTGAATAAAGCTCTCTATGATGATCATGAGACAACTAAGGCTCATGAGGTGTGCTCATTGAATTCTAGTCATTGTTGGATATTTTTTACTTTTTTACTTTCAACTACAACATTGTTACTCACCACTCAATTAAATATTACTTACTAGCATAAAAATGTTACTTATACGCAAAAAAAAAAAAAAAAAAACAAAATTACTTCAAGGTTTTTTACTTTTTCATACAACGTTATTACTGACCATTTCATTAAACATTACTTAGCCGCATCAAAAAATTACTTACCCAATATAATAAATAAGTTCAAATACAATACATATTTTATCTTATTGCCCTCGATTGTACAATTTTTGGACTGCAAATTACTTTATTGTCCTTACTTTTCATAGTCATGCCAGCACAACTTCTTTGATCCCGTTTACATAACCAGTTCATCAAGTATAAAGCTTAAAAAAGAAAAACACCAAAATTGTTCAAAACTTGACAATTGGAAAATTAATTGGGTCCTACTATAATTTTGTAAGTTCAAAGCTTAGATTACACAACCGTGATTGGGGATGTTCTACTATAACACATATTCGTACAATCAACACATCCCAATTACTTGACCCCATCTTCCATGCAATCAATAACAAATTATTAATTTCCTCGTCAACTAAGCCGCCAATGTGGTTTGCAATTTAAACCTATGTACTTCACCGTACATGTCAAATGAACTTACAAAAGTATAGTATGAATGATTCATCAATTAATCATCTTTTTATATTGTATGAGATTAAATTTTTAGTCTCCATTTATGATAGAAATATTTTAATCACACTTTTTTTAATGAAGTAGTGACTCCTAATCGAGCAACCATATAAATATTATAACTTAAATATGGTACGTTTAGTGGTATTATTATTATTGTACTCTAATTGTGTTACACATCAGGAGATTATAAAATAACTTATGCAAAGGGAAAGTCTTACATACCAAATACCAAATACCATATAATGGCCAAAATTCATTCTAAATTAACTATACAACCTAAAGCTACATAATCAATGGTAATTCATTCTTCTAACCATTAAACAAGTCAAACAAAACTGAGTATTCATTAAGACAATTCATTTGTTACTCGCATAAAAACAAACAATAATTACTTTCGATTTTTTTACTTTCAGCTATTATGTTATTACTAACCACTCTATTTAATATTACTTACCGACATCAAAATGTTACTTATATGCAGATGAGTTACTGGGAAATTCATTACTTTTACATACAACATTATTCCTGACTACTCCTTTAAAAATTACTAAGTGACTCCTAAACATTACTTTCCCAATATCGTAAATATGTTTGAACACAATACTAATTTGACCTTATTGCCCTCCACTGTAGACTTTTTTACTTGCAAATTACTGTTTTGCCCATACTTTTCAGACCATGATTCAATATTTTTTTACAACCGGTTTACATCATTGGCTCATCAAGTAAAAAAGTTTAATAATAAAAACACCAAATAATTTAATAGCTTGACACTTGGCAATTTTTTTGGGTCCCACTTGTTGGACTAAGTCCCGTGAGGGACTAAAGAACTTGCCCTCTTTCTTTATATATTTTATGGCAAGTTCTTTAGTCCCTCACGGGACTTAGTCCAACAAGTGGGACCCAAAAAAATTGCCAAGTGTCAAGTTATTAAACTATTTGGTGTTTTTATTATTAAATTTTTTTACTTGATGAGCCGGTGATGTAAACCGGTTGTAAAAAAATATTGAATCATGGTCTGAAAAGTATGGGCAAAACAGTAATTTGCAGGTAAAAAAAGTCTACAGTGGAGGGCAATAAGGTAAAATTAGTATTGTGCTCAAACATATTTACGATATTGGGAAAGTAATGTTTAGGAGTCACTTAGTAATTTTTAAAGGAGTAGTGAGGAATAGCGTTGTATGTAAAAGTAATGAATTTCCCAGTAACTCATTTGCATATAAGTAACATTTTGATGTCGGTAAGTAATATTCAATAGAGTGGTTAGTAATAACATAATAGCTGAAAGTAAAAAAACTGAAAGTAATTATTGTTTGTTTTTTTGCGAGTAACAAATGAATTGTCTTAGTGAATATCTCAGTTTTGTTTGACTTGTTTAATGGTTAGAAGAATGAATTACCATTGATTATGTAGCTTTAGGTTGTATAGTTAATTTAGAATGAATTTTGGCCATTATATGTTATTTGGTATGTAAGACTTTCCCTTTGCATAAGTTATTTTATAATCCCCTGATGTGTAACACAATTAGAGTATAATAATAATAATACCACTAAACGTATCATATTTAAGTTATAATATTTATATAGTTGCTCGATTAGGAGTCACTACTTCGTTAAAAAAAGTGTGATTGAAATATTTCTATCATAAATGCAGAATAAAAATTTAATCTCATACAATATAAAAATATGGTTAATTGATGAATCATTCATACTATACTTTTGTAAGTTCATTTGACATGTACGGTGAAGTAAATAGGTTTAAATTGCAAACCACATTGGCGGCTTAGTTGACGAGGAAATTAATAATTTGTTATTGATTGCATGGAAGATGGGGTCAAGTAATTGGGATGTTTCGATTGTACGAATATGTGTTATAGTAGAACATCCCCAATCACTGTTGTGTAATCTAAGCTTTGAACTTACAAAATTATAGTAGGACCCAATTAATTTTCCAATTGTCAAGTTTTGAACAATTTTGGTGTTTTTCTTTTTTAGAGTGTTTGAACAATTTTGGTGATTTTTGATGAGTTTTGTTGCTAGAACATGTTAGAGTGTTTGGGATAATTGAATTATGTTTTGGGGTGATTTTTGAGTTGGTTTGGCTTGGGTTTAGTTGCTGAAAATGAAGGATTTTCTGGGTTTGAAGGGGTCGAGCCGTGGCTCTGTTCTTGGTGTGTTGCGGCCCTCTAGAACAGGTGGGAGCCAGGGAAGGAGGGCGGGCCGCGGCGCATGTCTGCTGATTGGTGAGGCTGGGCCTCTAATTGGAGGCGGGCCGCGGTATGGGGGCATAGGGTCGTGACTCTTAAGGGGTTTTTGGACCCCTAGAAGGTTTTGAGCGTGGGAACTTAACCTTAGGGGCTCGGGATTGTTTCCACTACCCGGTTTGGTGGAACCCGAGGCCCCGGAGGCTAGGACTTTTTCCAGAAGGCTTTGATCACTCGATATTAATAGAATCCTATTTTATCGTTGTGACTTAGGCTATCATTAAGGGCTCAGAACTGGGATTGTGCTCGAGGGTCGTTCTTATTTACGCTTGCTTGGACCTAAGGTAAGAAAACTACACCCAGAACGTGTTGTATGTTATTAGGGCTTGGCTCGTCTGTTGTATATCAATGTGATTAGGGATTGGGCCCCAGAATTGGTTATGTTAGGTTATTGTTTTAAATGCTTCTTGTTAGATGCCTAAGTGCTTATAATCGTTATGTGAATTCTATGGTTAGGGCAAGTGGCCCCGTTATGTGAATGTGCTTAGTATTATGAAAATGGTTATTCAGTGGGATTATATGATTAGCATGAATATGTGTTTAATTGTCAAGATGTGCCTATCCACATCTGTTTCCTATAAGTAGGGTATGTAATCCTGGATCAGGGCTTGGCTTATAAGTCAAGGACGGCAATAGTGTGCTGTGCGTTGGTCGCAAGGCATTGGCCTAATATAGCAACGTACTATTACGTTGATCAACTCTAAGGTCGAAGATGAACCACGGGGGTTGGGCTAGCTCTATGCTCGTGAGACAGAGCTACAGGCGAGGCCCCAAGTCACTCTATGGTCATGTAGCTAGGGCATAGGCCCGAGGGTTGGCTTAAAAGACAAATGAATAGGGCAATAACCCCAGGTTGATCCAATGATCATGTGTTTGAACTAAATGACATTGGCTATAAAATTAATGTTGTTGATTATTGTTGAATGGTTATTTAGAGTTATTTTCTCTGCTGTTATACTTTCTGTTTTCTTGCTAAGCCTCGGCTCACGGGTGCTTTGTGGTGCAGGTAAGGGAAAGGGAAAGCTTGACCAGCCATGAGTTGGAGAGCTTCGGTGGCGGTGTGTACATATGCGGCTGCTCGACCATCACGACCGGGATTATCACAGAGGAACTAGGGTTATAGCCCTGTTTTGCCGCTTAGGCCGGCTGATGTAACTTTTGTTATGTATTTACCATTTTTAACAGTTGTGTTGTAATATTTTGGGATCCCATGTTATATAAAGCTTTTGGAATAAAAGTCAATGGTTCTTTGACCAAAAAATTTAACCTTAACCCTTGTCACTAACCTTAGTTACACGTTTTAAGCCAAATGACTTGATCAGCAGGACTGACACAATTTTAACTACACAGTGTAACGGTTCTGGATTAGGAGGGCGTTACAAATAATTTCTAACTACAAAAAATACATGATATTAAAGATGAAAGAAATTATTGATTGTAGCGAAACACATTAACATTATATTGCATTGTTGAGAATCAATACAAAAATAAATAATTAAGTAAGTATACTAGGTTTCATCGTCCATTCTAATAATAAGAAAACTTAGAAACTCATAACAAAATATGTAAATAAAATTATCTTTGAGCGCGTGCAACATTTTCTCTAGATTGCTTTATCTAAAACTATATATTCTTCTAATGACCTAAACACCTATTTATAATAAGATAAAATGATTGAAGTGAAATAAAAATTATTATAAATAACATATAGTAATTTTGCAATTAAAAAATAGTAAAAATTTGAACTTGGGTCGTTTGCTCCTTGGGCCGTGTGGGCCTCATGCACTTTGAGTTATTATTTTATTTGCAAAAATGCTACTTTCTTGGTTATGGATTATATTTTTTCTCCCTTTAAATTTATTTTTAGATCTGCCACAATGCTCTATATTCTTTTAAAAATATATCAACTAAATATTTTAAAATATATATGTCATTAAATTCATGAAAATATTAATTAAAATTTAATTGAATTTCAATTTTTAGTAAAATAAATATGTATTTTTGAGCATTTATCATGAGACTTTTGGCCACTGACGTCAACAGGAACACTCTTTATAAGTGCGATTATGGATCTTGGAGCATAAAGTGTAGTAATTAGATCGTTGATTAGATCCAAAATTTCTTATAGTTAGCCAAGGCTGCCACAAACTACTACATTGAGTAAGATTAGGGGCTATCGACACTGATTGGAGCTTTGCAACCACTTAAGTCAATATGAACTATCTTTATTAGTGCGATTGTTCACTCACCATTAAAACAATAAAGGAAAACACAATGATATATGTCAACAAAATTCATTTCAATTTACAGGGAAAAAAATCAATACACCAAGTAACAATGATCTATAGAAGAAAACAAATTAAAACTCCAATATTACAATTGTTTATCATTATTTGGTATCTACATCTTTGAATCATTCAAATATATATATAATCGCACAAACTAAAGAATTATATTCTTCTACACTATTACTCTTGAACCATTTCTAGTGATAAATATGTGTCCATAACATAAAAACTATGACAACTATCGCAATCAAATATAATACTAAACATTAATAAAAACAAGCGAAACACTCATTTAATTTCCATCTCGAGTAACACTTTGGAATATACAAGTAACCAATGTACTTGGCTACGTGATAAAATTCAATCTAAAAGTAATAGATACATACATACAAATACAGTCATTGAACTATACCAATGCTTCATTTCAAGTAATCCCACAACTTGTATAGCTCACCTTCCACTTATTTGGACATAAATGACATGTTCTATAAGACACACTGATGCAGGGATAAAGTAATAATATCAATATCTCAACCACGCTGGCTCTAAAAAACTAGTCAAAAATAAATTATAGAAATTACCAAACAATTTAATATTGTTGTTGTAAAGGAAAATAAAATTAGATTAGTTATTATAAATACATAATCTCATGAAAATACTCAGAAATAGTTATTAGAGTCCAATATAAAGACTATAACACAATAACAACAATGTTTCATTCCTATTACCAAAATAAACAGTCTTCAAAATCTCACTCAAAAATACCAAAAACAAAAGCCAAGAGACTGATAAATAAAATTCAGCAATGAATACTACTTTTATTCCTTGCCAAAAATTATTATATGTCAGTCCCACCTCATATAGGAAACAACCTTATCACTACACCAATACAATTTAGACTATCAATTACCCTGACCTTCATGATTGATGAGGGAAATAAAAATTCTAAGGTACCAAACAATTCTAATAAGAAAAAGACAGATTGTTTGTACATATAGTTTAATGAACTTTTGCATATACGTGTATATGTATATATATATATATAAATATGTAGGTACGTGAATGCATATATAGGGAGATAGAAAGGGAGAGATATATTCAATTAGAGAATGTGAGAGTGCGAGAAAGGTGTATTTGGTGCATTACTTCATTTTTCCAACCATTGGCATGACTATTTTCATAACAACTACTTGCAAAAGCTTCTCTCATGATTCATGATTTGACTTAAAAAAATTCAAAGATACCAAACAATTCTCTTAGTGTTTACCGAGTTTTTCGGAAACGAATAACTAACAGAATAATAAAAAGATAAGAACTGTAGAAATGCTGAAATGTAACTAAACAAACAGTGTTTTTACGTGGTTCAGGCATTAACAAGCCCTAGTCCACGAGTCGATGTTATTATACTTGGGAAAGGTTACAGTAAGATGGCTGGTGCACAAGAACTTCACACACTCACAGTGTTTCTCTCGGGTTCTCTTGAAGAAGATGAAGCTAGAGAGATTTTAGTAGAGTTTTTGCTATATGATTTGTTCGTCCCTCTTCTTGTAAAATGAAGGGGTCTTTATAGCTAGGGTTTTGGATTAGGGTTTTTCTCTACGTACATGAGTCTTAATTACACCAGCCATAAATAGGGATACAATTACTGTAGTAGCATGGCTACAAGACTCTATGTGGGTATATTTACGTGAAAGTATGGGGAACACACAAAGTCAGCCGTCTTTTCCAAGTTGTCAGCGGAACAGTAGGCGAAAAGGTACCCTTAGGCGTGCTGGGATGTGTGCGGCTTTGACCTGACGGGCGTGTCAGGCGGGATCCTGTGTCAGGCGGATATCATTCCAAATATGCCTCCTCCAGGACTCGACCGTTTGGCTTTGTTCCGTGCGAGGCACGGAACTGCTTCCGCGGAGACCACTCGAAGAGCTTCTCCTGGAAGGAGCTTCCCCGAAGGATACCCCTTCGGGAGTCCGGGAGAGTTGACTAGTTTCCGTATTGTGTTTGCTTGGAAGAGTAATCCGGACACTAAACGGGAGAGGCGAAGCCTTTCTGTTCATCCGCGAGCTCTGGTCACCTACCGTGAAAGACATCGATAATTCTGCTTCCCCGAGGTCATCAATCTAAACGCTATCCGGAAATCTGGATAACATTTACCCCCCAAGGTCACGGAGCTTTGAGAGATCCGGGAGCTTGTACAATCGGTTTCTTAGACTAGGCGAGGGGGCACCTTCTGTGTTCCCGGAAGGGTTCCTTTTTCCCGCCTGAGTGTTAGTATGAAAAAGAAAGGGAATTTCTTCTGTTTGAGATCAAGTACTCAAGTGCGGCAAGGACCACGTGTCATTCTGGGAATGGTTCTGCGACCAAGACGTGTGCGTGAGGCGACTGGTTGAGGATGCGTGCGTCAGTCATCTGACTAATGATTTGACGGTTTTTAATGGTACTCAGGGCCCGAGGTGGTGTAATGATGGGAAATAAATACTTTATTCCCATCCGAGGAGTCATAAATAGGATCATCGCTTCCTCTCCAGCCGTTGGATCGGATGCACACGGAATGGGAAGATCGGGACCGTCCACTTGAGGAATTCGAAACGGCTTCTTCCCTGCTATAAAAACGAGGGAAAGGACCTTTCTTCCTCTTTACGCTTTCAGATTCTCCATCTTTAGGATTTTCAGATTTCCAAACCTTCGAACTCTCAGGCTTCCCAGCTTACGTTCCCCCGAACATGCCATTTCTTTTGGTAAGTATCTGGAAACTTTTCTTTTTGATTTGGCAGTGGGTTTATTCCCCGAAGTTCCTGGTTTGAATCGCCGTTTGTCTTTGCAGCTTTTACTTCTCGCGATCGTGCTGTGCAGTGATCCAGTTACTCCTTCAACCTCTAACTACCCGAATATCAGTAAGTATTTCTACTTTGCTCTTTCCTCCCAGACCTTAGGTTGTTGGTAGTTGTTAGAGTAGAGGTTTCTGCCATTATTGCTTATGTGCATGCGTGAATAGGGCTTTGGTAGGCATGTGATCGATTGTGAGTCGATAAGTAGCCTTTTCTGCATGCTTTGGCGATTTGCGTTTGGAAAGTCGTCCCTTGTTTTGCTGTTTTAGGGCATAAGCATGAACGCCTTTAGGGTGTCTTTCTCTGGAAAAACACTTCTTTTGGTGGGCTTAGGCTCGGGGTCTGAGTCTGGTTCCTTGCTGCCCTTCGGGTGGCATGGTGCCAATCCCTCGGTAAGCTCGGTGGGAGCCTCTCCAAGCAGTTTTCGGGGAGGGTCTCCCCGACGCCTTTGATACCACTAGGGTATGACAAGGGTGCTGACTGCTTAGAGTGTTTTCTTCTTTCTTTTCTTTTGTCCAGTGACGAACATCTCAAAGGAACAACTCCTTGCTGTGGGGGAGGCTGATTCTGCCCAAGAGAAGGGCTCTCCTGTCGCTGGTGGAAAGGGGAAAGGAAAGGCGAAAGTGGTCGCGGCTAGCCCACCAACCTCCAATAGTTCCATCTGGGAGATGGACCAAAAGCCGAACCTTTTCAGGAATTATGGCATGCTGGAGCTGTATTCCTCTGAGGCAGGCCTGAAGAACATCCCAGGTCTGATGTGGCACCGTCTGTCGGTGCTAGGCGAGTCAACTAGCCAGAGTCACGAGGGCTTTGGTGCCTGGAGCTGGGCACACATAGTGTGTGGGGCGCACTTGCCCCTAAGGAGTTACTTCGCCAATTTCTGTGTGAAGGCGGGGATTGCCCCCTTCCAGTTAATTCCTCCCAGCTACAAGCTCTTAGCAGGGTGGTTCATCTTTTGCAAGTCCCGGAGACTGGAAGCTCCTACCCCGGAGGAGGTGCTGTACTTTTACGGGTTGAAGTCTCAGCCTATGAGGGGTCATTCAGACAAGGTGGGGTTTTACAGGCTAGAAAGGCACCCGGACGTGATGTGCCCCACTTGTCATACCGCGAGGGTTCCAGACCTCCGGGAATACTGGTTCCTGACGACTGGCTTCCCGCTGAAGAGGATGCCAGCCCTATCTTTGGACTTCAAAATCCCTGGTAAGTGCTCCTTCCTCTCCTTTTCAACTTTGTTTCTTTGCGTTTGATTTGCCTTTTGGGAGGATCTCTAACGCTTGTATTTGATTTTTGCAGAAGTCGTTCCGCGGACACCTCGCTGCGCGGAGATGATAAGGAGGTCCAAGTTCTAAGAAGGGCTTTCTGAGGAAGAGTTGAAAGTGGAGGGACTTGTGACCTCCGAATCGTTGAGGGAGTATGGGTTACTCGCCTCCTTCCAAAATATCGAGCCAGTGAGTGGCAGGGGGCAGACTCAGGTGTCGGCTGACATCCAGGAGCAGATTGCCCTGGAGCTGTCTAAGGTGATCACCCAAGCAGCCCGGGACGAAAATACTTTATCTCCTAGTTGGGCGGAGAGGTTCCCCGACCCCCAGCTGGAGGAAGAGGAGATCGAGGCTCGCCACGCCGCGGCTTACCCTAACATAGGGGCTCCGGGGGCTAGTACCTCCGGGAGAGGTAAGACTAGTTTTCGGTTGATTCACACCCCCAGCCTGTCTGAGGTTTCCCGGACCTCTCAGATGGGGTTTGATCCCCGTTTCCTTAGGCTAGATCCGCGTAGGATACCTTTCGACAGGTATTGCGATAGGGTAGATGAGCTCCTCTGGTGTCTGAGTGACGGTAGTCTGCCAGAAGGTGTCATCATGGTTGACCCTTCTTCTCTCAGCATGTCATTCCCGGACTTCAAGGAGTACGGGAGTTTCCTGGAGCAGGAAGCGATGTTTTGTTTTGCTCGGGGAAGGCCATCCACGTTTCTCGTGCATGGTCGTCCCTTTCAAACTTTTCTTTTTCTTGTTTCTTGTTCCCTGCTGGCGCGCTTGCTTGTGCTTTTTTGTTGATTGCCGCTTCTTACTTATTTTCTTTCTCATTGCTCGTTGGTTCGTTAACCTTTCTTTGTACGTTTCTTGCAGAGTATCCAGAAGCCAAGATGTTGGGGAGAGTGACTTTGCTCATTAAGAAGGCTGCCACTAGCCAAGACCCGTCCACGGGGAAAGAACGGAAGACCAAGGCTGGTAGGGGAGGTAAAACTGCCTCCCCCAAGAAGACGAGTGGCGAGGCGCAAGTGTCTCCGAGGGTAGAGAAGTCTCCTGCTGACGGGCCTTCCGAGACCATGATGGTCTCGAGTAGCAGCAGCGACGGGGAAGGGCTTGTGTTCCCCGTGAAGACAACTGGGGTGAGCAAGCGTCCGGGAGAAGATGCTGAGGGTGCTAAGAAGAAACGCCTTAGACACTCTTCTCCTGGTCGAAGGCAACAACAACAGCAACGACAGCAAGCACAACTACAACAACAGCAGCAACAAGAACAACAGAGACAATCACCAACGTCACAGCTGCAGCAACCACAACATCCAAACCAGCAGCAGCAACAAGGGCAATTACTTCTGCTGCCGCAGCAGCAAAAGAAACAGACCGGGGCCTTAATACCCCGTCTGCCTCCTCCCCCAGCTCAAAGGGGGTCCACCCTTCCGGGGTCTCCTTCTTCTCAGACAACCAACCTTCCTCTGCCTGGCCTGAAGTTCCACTTCCCACGGAAGCCAACCAGTTTCCCCGCTGCCCTCCTGGAGGGTGTAAGACGGGCCGATAGTTTTTTGAAGAGGCGGTTAGAGGCGGAGAAGGCTGTTACTCAGGGAAGGGCAGATAACTTGTCTGCCGTGAAGAGAGCTGAGTTGGCCGAGGGGGTGAGATCTCTTCACCCGGCTGGAGCGGTTCTGGATGGTCCAGCCTTGGAGAAGAGGCTGGTGCCTAGGCTCGGACGTGCATTGGCGCCGTTCGGAGGTGAGATGATGGAGGACATGGCCCTGAGCTTATGCGAGCTCAATTCTGAGAAATGGGCCATCAGTAGCAGCAAGGATCCGCTGTTGCTGACACACGCTGTGAAGCAGCAACTGTCCGGGGTAAGCCGTCAGTTGTTATTTTTTGGGATCACCTGTCTTTTGGTTCGGCTTTAGCTCATTCTGTTGTCTTTCCTTGCAGGCCTCTATGATCGCGGAACGCTCGTTCTGGGAGGTTGGTGCAGCTCTGGTTCAGCTGGAGGAGAGCCAACTGGCTCGCCAGGCCTTGGAGGCGGAGAAACAGAAACTGACCCAACAGGCCTTGGGGGCTTCGGAGAAGATTGATCAGGCCCGGCGCACGGCTGAAGAAGAGGCGGAGAAGAAATATCTTGCCAAATATCAAGAGTACCGGGCCAAGGCAGAGAATGAGTTTAGACAGCGGTCGGATGGGATGAAGGCCGAAAACTCCAAGCTCCGGGAAGAGCTGTCCCAAGCCAAGGTGGAGAAGGATACCCTGGAAGCCCGCTTGCAATCAAAAAACGATCTCCTCCTTAAGCGGCAAGAGGAATATTCCACTCTTCAGAGTAAGCTGCACGAGGAGGAGCAACTCCATAAGAGGAGCAGGGATCTCGTGTCTATGTTGCAGTTGGGGCTCGCCGAGAAGGATAAAGAGATCGGGGCCTTACAATTCACTGCCAGGGGGCATGTGACCGAGAAGCAATCCGTGCTGAACCAAAATAGGGATCAGCGCAAGGAGATTGATTCTCTTAAGGGGGAGCGGGATGCCTCCAAGGCCGAAATGGAAAAATTGAGGGCCCAACTAACTATCGCGGAAGCACAGCTGGCAACCTCCGAGGCGGAGCGCTTGAAGGAGAAGGAGGATGCTGAGGTGATACTGAACAGGACGATTAATATATCGCATGTGGTCCTCATGCATCAACTCTGGAAAGTGAACCCGGAGGTATTAGGCTATCTGGGAGATGATGCCGAAGCCATGAGGGAGAAGCTACTCGTGTGGGATCAGGGCCCAGAGGCGTACGTCCAAACTTACAACATTGACGAACGTGCTGAAGCTCCTGAGGCGGGAGATCCCGGAGAGGCGGGGACCTCTGAACCTTCTCATGACCAAGTTCCTCCTTCCAATGAGCCGACTCCGCCAGCCTCAGTTGAAACCGATGCCCCCGAAGCTGCGGTCATGGAAGCTGTAGTTACCCCCAATGCTTGAAGGGGTTTTATCTTTAATTATTTTTCATTTTGAGTTTTTCATTGCGGACATTTTTGCCATAATCATAGCATTCTCCTTTCTTTTCTGCCGAGTTCTTTATTTATCTTTGCGCTTAGGGTAGACATTTATACGGTAGAAACTGTTGTAGGGGCGTATGGGGTTTTGGTTCCAACGGCCAAAACCTATGCACTTCCCACTTGAAGCTTTAACGGATGATGTCTTTTCCCATGTAGTTTCTAGGTTACGAAGGTTTCCTGGTTCCAACGGCCAGGCTCCTTTCACCGTATTTTAGCTTTCCTGAGGCAAATAGCCAATCCCGGGACTTGTAGTTATACTGTTCGCTGGGATTGCTAAGGTGAGTCGTTCCATTGTTTGGAACGGGAGTTCTTTTGGTGAGCGTCGCTAGACTTAAGGTTAGATCTTTGCGAAGCAAAACTAATTGTTGTTGCGAACCTCATGGTGGCTGACTTCAGGGACCTGGCATGGAGCCCTGCGAGGCAAGGCTTATTGCTGTCGGGGAAATTGCCACGCCCACCAAGTGTGATCCTGGAGCAGGGGCTTTGCGAAGCAAAGCCGGCTGTGAGTGGGGGGATCGAGCATGTCTGCTTCTGGAGCTGAAACTTGCAATGGCCATGGAGCTTGCCATGCATTATTTTGTGAGATCCGGAGTTGGAGCCTGCGAAGCAAGGCTTACAACGGTCGCGGATCTTGCCATCTTTCGCCTCGCTGGACCCGGAGCTGGAGCTTGCGATGCAGAGCTCTACAGCGATCACGGGTCTAGCCATCTTTCGCCTTGCGGGACCCGGGGCTGGAGCTTGCGAAGCAAAGCTCTACAGCGCTCGCGCATCTTGCCATCTTTCGCCTTGTGGGACCCGGAGCTGGAGCTTGCGAAGCAAAGCTCTACAGCTCTCGCGGATCTTGCCATCTTTCGCCTTGCGGGATCTGGAGCTGGAGCTTGCGAAGCAAAGCTCTACAGCGCTCGCGGATCTTGCCATCTTTCGCCTTGCGGGATCCGGAGCTGGAGCTTGCGAAGCAAAGCTCTACAGCGCTCGCAGATCTTGCCATCTTTTGCCTTCCGAGACCCGGAGCTGGAGTTTGCGAAGCAAAGATCTACAGTGATCGTGGAGAATTCTGCAAAGGACTTGTCAGGGAGTTGGGGGTGTTTTGGCGTAGCTCTATGAACGTGCCTCAACCCCCAGTCCCGTCCATCGCTGGGCTACACAGGAGATAATTCTCATGATACATAATGGCAGGCATTTCCATGGCAATTTTCACATAAGCATATAATACACGTAATGCAAGCATGTTCATGGCAACAAATAAACCTAAGTTTAACAATTTAAACATTTCAAACAATTTAAAAATTTCAAGCACAATGCTAGCACATAAGTGGTGTTCTGTGTACGTTTTGTTCAAGGGGCGTATGGCTATGCCTTAGCCATGTATACCCCCCAAGTGAGCGTGGGGTCCGGACGTCTCCGGACCGCGTGGTCACTTGTTAAAACGCAGCTTTGAACACAGGGATAAAAAGTGCAGTAAAAGCGGAGTGAATCTCTCCGTGTTTCATTAAATTAGCCTGCTAGGCGTGAGTTTTACAACAGGGAGGATTATTTCCACATTTTTCACTTTTGCTATTTTCACCAAGGACTTCCGACTGGATGGTCCGGGGCCTACTGGTAGTAACGGCGGAGGTGCTCCGCGTTCCAGGCGCGCGGGACTTTAGATCCGTCGAGTCTCTTTAAGTGATACGTCCCATGGCCCACTTTTTCTTGGACTTCGTAGGGGCCTTCCCAGTTGGGTCCGAGGACTCCTACTCCCGGATCCTGCGTAGCAGGAAATACTCTCCGTAGGACAAGATCCCCAACTTCGAATGTACGGCTCTGGACTCTCATGTTAAAGTGTCGGGCTATCTTGCCTTGGTACATTTTTAGTTGGACCTGCGACTGCTCCCGGAGCTCTTCGATCATGTCCAAGGACTCCTGGAGGAGGGCATGGTTCCGGGTAGGATCGTAGGTGTCTTGCCTGTGAGAGGGGATCATAGCTTCTACTGGGATGACGGCCTCGCAATCGAAGGTCATGGAATAAGGCGTGTGCCCCGTCGAAGTTCTCTCTGTTGTGCGATAGGCCCAAAGTACTCGCGGAAGTTCTTCCGACCAGTGAGCCTTGCAGGCTTGGAGTTTTTTCTTCAACGTGGTCTTTAATATTTTGTTTACAACTTCCACTTGCCCATTAGCCTGGGGTCTGGCGACTGCGGAAAATCTTTTGATAATTCCATGCGAAGCACAGAAGTTCGTGAAGTGTTCACTGTCAAACTGCTTTCCGTTGTCGGACACAATTTTCCGTGGAAGCCCAAAACGACACACTATATTCCTGATGACAAAATCCAGTGCTTTTTTAGATGTGACCGTGTTCATAGGTTCAGCTTCAGCCCATTTGGTGAAGTAGTCTACCGCGACTATGGCGTACTTCACTCCACCCTTTCCAGTTGGGAGGGAACCTACTAGGTCAATGCCCCAAACGGCGAACGGCCAGGGGCTGGTCATTAGGGTAATTTCTGTAGGCGGCGCTCGTGGAACCTTGGCGTACCTCTGGCACTGCTCACACTTCCTGACATAATCCACACAATCCTTCTTCATGGTGGGCCAGAAGTATCCTTGTCGAAGGATCTTTTTGGAGAGGCTCAGCCCGGAGGTATGATCGCCACAGAAGCCTCCGTGAATCTCATGGATGATGGTGCTGACTTCGGTTCCGGCAACACACCTAAGGAAGGGTATGGACAACCCCCTGCGGTAAAGCTTTCCATCCATAACCACGTATCGGGGAGCTTGATATTGGAGCTTCCTTGCGTCAGCTTTATCAGTGGGGAGCTCTCCGGTGGTGAGAAATCTGAGGATGGGTCCTATCCAGGAGTGGGAATGGTCGATGATGGCGTTTATCCTTCGTGTCTCAGTACTGGGGGCTTCTAAGTGCCCGATGGGGACTAAGCCATACTGTTCAATCTCCGGGTCCGTTGCAAGCTTGGCCAGCGTGTCCGCAAGTGAGTTCTGGTCCCGGGGGACCTGGCGGATTTGGTAGCCTTTGAAATGCTGCAGAAGGTCGCGGGAGAGAGACACGTAGGCAGCCATCCTTTTGCCTTTCGTCTGGTATTCCCCGGATATTTGGTTTACCACAAGTAGGGAGTCGCTGTATACTTCGATTTTTTGGGCTCCGACTTCTCTGGCCAGTCGTAACCCAGCTAACATGGCTTCGTGTTCTGCCTCGTTGTTGGATGCTGGGAACGCGAAACGGATGGCGCTCTGGAGCTGATGCCCTTGGGGAGATATTAGGATGACCCCCGCTCCAGCTCCTTTTTCATTTGAGGCTCCGTCTACATAGACCTTCCAGGTGGGAAGTTCCGGGACAGGATCTTCCGGGAGGTCATTCATTCCCGAGCATTCCACAATAAAGTCCGCGAGAGCTTGACCTTTTATGGAAACACGTGGTTGGTAGTGGACGTCGAACTGGCTCAGTTCCATGGCCCACTTAAGCAATCTGCCAGAAGACTCGGGCTTCTGCAGGACTTGTCGGAGAGGGTGGTTGGTGAGTACTTTGATGGTGTGCGCCTGGAAATATGGCCTCAGCTTCCGTGAAGCGATCAGCAAGCAGAGGGAGAGTTTCTCGATCATCGAATATCTGGACTCGGCATCCAATAACCTCTTGCTTACGTAATACACAGGGAGCTAGATACGGCCATCTTCCCGGACGAGAGCGGCACTTACTGCGTGCTCAGTCACAGCTAAGTATAAGAACAACGCCTCTCCTTCGACAGGTTTGGACAGAATGGGAGCTCAGGTTAAATGTTCTTTGAGGTGTTGGAAGGCTGCTTCGCATTCGGGGGTCCACTCGAACTTCTTGTTTCCTCGCAACACATTGAAGAAGGGGATACACTTGTCAGTGGCCTTGGATACGAAGCGGCTGAGAGCAGCTATCCTTTCGGTAACGCTCTGGACATCCTTATGTTTCCGGGGGGAAGGCATATCTATGAACGCCTTTATTTTCTCAGGGTTGGCTTCCACTCCGCGGGAGCTGACAATGAAACCGAGGAACTTCCCAGACGAGACCCCGAAAGTACATTTCTTTGGATTTAGTTTCATCCCGTACTTTCGGATCACGGCGAAAGCTTCCTCAAGGTCGTCACTGTGGTCCCCGGAGGTCTTGGACTTTACCAACATGTCGTCCACGTACACCTCCATGTTCCTCCCCAGTAGGTCCTTGAACATTCTGTTTACCAGACGCTGGTACGTCGCCCCAGCATTCTTCAAACCGAAAGGCATGACCACGTAACAGTAGACACCCTTGTCCGTGAGGAAGCTGGTGTGTTCCTGGTCCGCGACATGCATCTTGATCTGGTTGTATCCGGAGTACGCATCCATGAAGGATAAGAGTTCGTACCCGGAAGTAGCGTCTACCATCTGATCGATTCGCGGGAGAGGGAAACAATCTTTCGGGCAGGCCTTGTTTAGGTCCGTGAAGTCAATGCACATTCTCCAGGACCCATCGGGTTTCGGGACCAGAACTGGGTTGGCCAACCACACGGGATAGTGCGACTCCTGGAGAAAGCCTATGGACATCAATTTGTCCACTTCAGCTTTGACGGCTTCGGCTCTCACTGGGTCCAGCGGCCTCCTCTTTTGGCGAATTGGAGTTGCAGATGGGTCTATGTTGAGTGCGTGGCACGCAACATTGGGATTAATCCCCGTCATATCAGCATGGCACCATGCCAGGATATCCTGATTATCCTTCACAGTGGCTACGATCTTATCTCGAACGGCCGACGGCAGGTTTTTCCCCACCTGAATGACCTTGGTGGGTTCTCCCGGGTTGAGGATCACCTCTTCGACTTCCTCCATCGGCTCTATTGCTTTCTCGATTCCCACTCTTGGGTCGAGTTCGTCAAAGTATGCCTCCTGAGCACCCCCAGTTTCTGGCAATTCTTCAGCCAAAGGAATGGCAGCAAACGTCTCTTGGACCGTGTAGACGGATCGGACGGAGACGTTATAACAGCTCCGTGCACTTCTTTGGTCTCCTCGGAGGGTGCCAATACGCCCATCGTCGCATGGAAACTTCAAACATAAGTGGCGTATCGAGGTTATGGCCCCACAATCGATCAGGACCGGTCGGCCTAAGATGGCATTATACGCCGTGGGGCAGTCGACCACCACGAATGTGCTATGCTTGAAGGCACAAGCGTCGCTTTCTCCTCTGAGGGTGACTGGCAGTTGAATTTTCCCTAATGGCATGAGTGCGTCCCCATTGAAACCTTGAAGCTGGATGGGGCATGGGGCCAGGTCTGTCTCGGTCAATCCGATCGCGTGGAAGGCCGCTTTGAAGAGGATGTTCACGGAGCTTCCGTTATCGACCAAGATCCGTGAGACCTTCTTATTGGCAATCTGGGCTTCCACCACGATGGGATCGTTGTGGGGGAAGTGCACATGTCGAGCATCGTCCTCCGTGAAGGTGATGGGAAGATCCATCATTCGGGGACGTTGAGCAGGTGATTGAACCAAGGCGCACATCTCCTCGGCGTGCTCTAACTCCCTCAAGTACCTCTTCTGGGAGTTGCAGGTGCTTCCGGCAAGGTGTGGTCCTCCGGAAATGGTGGCGACGTGTCCGTCAACGGGTGGCGGAGCAAGGCCGGGCGGATATGGGTTGCCTGGTCCTGGAGCCAACAAGGCAATGGGCGCCGGAGCGGGTGGAGCAGGAAGTGCGGGGAACTGAGACCCGGGAGTTTGGGGGTGACCGGCTCCAGGAGCGCTAGCGGCCCCCCTCTGTCCCGGGGAATATGCAGCTCCGTGAACTATCCCCTGTCCGGGATAGATAATGGGTATCCTCACCCACTGACCGAGGTGTCCCGCTCTTGCCAGGGACTCGATCTCATCCTTCAGCTGAAGGCATTCGTTCGTGGTGTGCCCCACGTCTCCGTGGAACTCACACCTCTTATTGGAGTCTCGCGGACGCCTTCCTCCGTGAGACACTTTCGGGGGCTTCCTGTAGTTGACCATATTACAGGTCGCCCGATAGACATTTTCTCGCGAGTCTATCAAACTGGTATATTCCGTGAACTTGGGCTCATAGTCCTTCCGGGGTTTCTTTGAATGGTCTCCCCGGTTGGAGTTTCTTCCGCTTCGTTTGCTCCGCGATTGGCTCAAATTTCGTTCTGGGGCTTCCGCTTGCGGCTGCGGCATGCCAGGAGCGATACTACATCCGGTTTGTACTGCTCTGTACCCGGAGAAATGGGTTTGACTCGGCGTCTGAGCAGACGCGGAAGGCCCATACACACTTGGAGTGAATCGGGCTCCTGGAAGCGTGAGGGCTGGTGCGGGAGCTTGCGAAGCAAAGCTCGGCGCAGTCACGGAAGGCGTTGGAGCCGGGGGAACTCCAAAGGCCTGCTGGTAGGCATCCTCAAGGTTGATGATTCCCTGAGCTTTTGACATGAATTCGGACAGCGTTTCTGCCCGTCTCCTTTGCATTTCCCCCCATAGCAGGGAGCCGACAGTAAGGCCCGATTGAAGGGCGATCAGCTTCATGTCATCGCTGACCTTGGTTTTTGCAGCAGCTTCCATCATTCTCTGAATGAAAGCTTTGAGGTTCTCAGTGGGTTGCTGCTTGATGTTGGTTAAGGAACCAACCTCCATGTCGTGGTCGCGGGCAGCAATAAACTGCCTCCTAAACGCGGACTGTAGCTCCTTCCAACTGTGGATTGATCCGGGAGCTAATCTTTTCCACCAGTCCTCCGCGGACTTGGTAAGGGTGAGTGAGAAGCACATGCATTTGGCGTCCTCACTGACACGCGCCACTTGCATCATTTTATTGTATTTAGCTAGGTGGGTACGCGGGTCTGTCCTCCCATCATATAATTCTATGTGAGGCATTTTGAAGTTATCCGGGAGGGACGTTTCCGCGATCCTCCTAATACATGGTTCCGGGTCTTCCTCCTCAGAGTCTGACAGGGCCCCACTTTGCTTCCGGACCAGCTTGGTCAAGGCAAAAATCTGTTCCTCGAGCCTCTTCGTATCACTTTCCGGGAGGTCACGTCCCCGGAGCTTGTCATTAATATGATTCCGGAGGTCATCTCCGCGAGGCCGGGCCTTTTCTCCTTTGGCCTTTTCATACTTGGCCTCCAACCTTCTTCTTAGGTCCACCGTGGACCAGCTATCTTCGGAGTGCGAGTTCGCAGCCCGACCGTCCTGATTGACGGAATCACTGGGGCGGTTGTTCCTTTCCCTAGGCCTAGGTGCCTTAGCACCGGGCCCTTTAGGCACAGAGTGCCCCCTTGGGGCTGAAGGACGTCTGGGCTTAGGAGCGCCAGAGACCTTCTGCGCGCGGGGGGGGGGCAGTCGGCCTGGTGATTCACGCCTTTAGGAGGTGCAGGGGCGTCAGCGCGCACAGGCTCTCCAACTTTTTCTTTGCCCTTGTTAGGGGCGGCTTTGGATGGTCCAGCAGCAGCTGGATCCGGCATGGGGGCATCAGCACCACCTAGAACAGAGGCATCCTCGTCCGAGTCGCCTAGATCTCCGAACTTACTTTGGAGGCGTTCCATCTTGCGTTGCATTCTTTCGGAGACGCGCTCCTGCTCAGCAAGCTTGGCCTTAGTGGCCACCAGTTCTTCGGCTACTTGGACCAGTTCTGGGTCCTTCTCATAGTAGCAGCCGTCCTTGTAATAACCGTCTTGGACATACTCTTCTTCGTCTTCTAAGTATGTTGTATCTTCGGTACTGACCCGATCCTGGCGGGATGTCGGGTCTTCACCTTGGTAGTCTAAGGGTTCGCTTTGCACCACATCTTCCATTACGGTATCGGGGTTGACCGTAGCATTTTTGTCAACAGCGGATTTTCTCGTAGTCACCATCTCTTTAGCACGAAGTGAATACAAAAAACGTACACAGAAAAAGAGCTGACTAACAACTTCCTACAGCTCTCAATGAAAGCACCAAAATGTTTACCGAGTTTTTCGGAAACGAATAACTAACAGAATAATAAAAAGATAAGAACTGTAGAAATGCCGAAATGTAACTAAACAAACAGTGTTTTTACGTGGTTCAGGCGTTAACAAGCCCTAGTCCACGAGTCGATGTTATTATACTTGGGAAAGGTTACAGTAAGATGGCTGGTGCACAAGAACTTCACACACTCACAGTGTTTCTCTCGGGTTCTCTTGAAGAAGATGAAGCTAGAGAGATTTTAGTAGAGTTTTTGCTATATGATTTGTTCGTCCCTCTTCTTGTAAAATGAAGGGGTCTTTATAGCTAGGGTTTTGGATTAGGGTTTTTCTCTACGTACATGAGTCTTAATTACACCAGCCATAAATAGGGATACAATTACTGTAGTAGCATGGCTACAAGACTCTATGTGGGTATATTTACGTGAAAGTATGGGGAACACACAAAGTCAGCCGTCTTTTCCAAGTTGTCAGCGGAACAGTAGGCGAAAAGGTACCCTTAGGCGTGCTGGGATGTGTGCGGCTTTGACCTGACGGGCGTGTCAGGCGGGATCCTGTGTCAGGCGGATATCATTCCAAATATGCCTCCTCCAGGACTCGACCGTTTGGCTTTGTTCCGTGCGAGGCACGGAACTGCTTCCGCGGAGACCACTCGAAGAGCTTCTCCTGGAAGGAGCTTCCCCGAAGGATACCCCTTCGGGAGTCCGGGAGAGTTGACTAGTTTCCGTATTGTGTTTGCTTGGAAGAGTAATCCGGACACTAAACGGGAGAGGCGAAGCCTTTCTGTTCATCCGTGAGCTCTGGTCACCTACCGTGAAAGACATCGATAATTCTGCTTCCCCGAGGTCATCAATCTAAACGCTATCCGGAAATCTGGATAACACTTAGGAAACACATATTATTTGTGCATATAGTGTGAATTTTTTTTCTTCTAGTCAAGAAATTGTACTACATAATGAGCAATTTGACATGGTTCTCTAATATGATGAATCGGTAAGAACATCATTAGCCATTTATTTTATTTATTGAATCCCAATCTTAATAACAACATTTTTAAGCATTCCTTTTCTTCATCAACTCCTCCGTTTCTTTCTATATGTTTCCCAACTTAAGTTTAAATGTTAAGGCTTTTCTCCATCATTTCAATTTATCACCCAAGCATATGTATACCTCACTCAAAACAAAATGAGATTCCCCTATTTTGCATAACTAAAGTTTTCTATATTATGGGGTTTCAACAATTTTCAAAAACGAAATGGGTCCTAGAAAATACTGTTTAAACAATCCTAAGCTATTTATATTTTCCACCATGAAAATTTCTTAAAAGTTGTAGAAAATATAGAAATTTCAATAAAAAAATTAAGAAACCCAAAAAGAGATAACACTACCTGTTGATGATGGTGATACACCCCAAATAACAATAATAAAACAAACATCTCAATATCACGAAATTAAAAATATAATCGATCAATGTAAAATTTCTACCTCGAACAATTGCCGACGATTGATAGTGCTACATTGAGATCACAGCGTCGAACAAAAGGGATACATAGACCACTCGGCGACACGAAGGAAAAACCACCCTCGAACATGCATTGACCAAACACAGTAACTAACGAAACAACTACCTCGAACCCGCAAGCAAAACTCTCCAATGAAACCCACGACATTCGAAAAACGAAAATATTAGTACCAAACCAAGGATCCATGGAGCTATTTCTTCTTGTGCCCCATCCCAAAAGCATTGAAAAAAATATAAGGAAGGGCTCCACCACCAGTATACCACACCAATCAAACTACTATTGAAGAAATTTAACACAAACCATCACACACTCTCACCTTGCACCCAAACTGACGAACCACGTTGACGGCAGAAAACCACGGGGGGAGGGAGGGACATTCAACCTATGTGTACACAAGCTCTACCACAATCCTTTGCACCCAATCCTCTAATTTTACAAGAAGAATTTCCACTTCTTCATTCTTCCAATGACATCAATTTCACCCATCAAAGGGAACAAACGCTTTTTGGGTCCTTTTAATTAATAATATCAAATAAAAAAAATTATCAGGAAAACGGTAGCCGGTTGCTAAATGATATGAATGGGTATATGTGTATTTTAACACATTCTCAACCAAACAGTTCAATCTCACCGTCCAATATGAATCCAACGGCTGAAAATACATGAATGACTGAGTCCAACAAAACCAATTGAGGGACTAAAGAATTGCCCATATTTTATATTATAATTATCCTAAAGAAAATAGCTTTGTATTTTCCCCAACAATTACCACCCTTATATGAAATATTGATTGTTGTCCCACAACATATAAACATTTTGAAGGTATGTAATTAAATTATTTTCTCTTATAAATTGTGTATAAAATTTAATTTATTATTAATATGTTCCTTTCTTTGCCTTTGTATGTAATGATACTTTGACCTATCTGAGAGTTTTCCAAACTATCTTGGCATTGTGGAGGGTATTAATCAAGAGGCAGCATATCGATACTGAGACAAAAAATCTTGTCGGGAGGAACATTAGAAAAAAAATAATTTATAGATAAAGGAAAAAAAAGCGCACCCTAGATAAGGGTACTAACATGAATGACGAAAAAAAAATGTGTCTTGATTTGGACGAATCCCAAAGTTGTCAAGCGTTCCCCATTGTTCAGGACTCAGAATCTTTCACTGCAAACCATCATGCAATAGAAAGTTTAAAAGTGAACTTAATTGATTTTTATTAATTTAATTATTAGTTGTCTAATTTTGTTTGTTTGTTAGAAAAGCCCAGAAACTAAATAGTTACCATTCTTATTGAGAGTTGGAGGGAGTGTTGGGGAAGAGTGAACTTACACCGTCCATTTAGATAGATTGATCTAGATGAAACTTACAATATAGAAAACTAAAATAATCAAGAAAAAGTCAAGTACAAACCAAATGATGAAATCCGAACTATGATGAAAAAAATAACATTGCACAATACCACTTGAAAGCTTCAAACTTAGGGAAGAAAAACTAAAAGGCTCATATATGGATGTATCACTATCCAAATAGTCTATTTTCAAGCCCACTATAGATGCTTGAGACATTTTCTAAGAGGAAAGGGAATTGGGATTGAACAAGACTTTGAAATTCATAAGACAAAAATTTTCTTGATATAATTCTTGGATAAAACTTATGGTTTTGGAGATCCTTAGATACCTCAATGTATCACTTTAAACCCAGTAGCATGTACAATTGCTAAATACCTACAATTGAAACTCAAATTTCACATTTCCATTATGTGAAATCATCAAGACTTTTACACCTAACTAGTGCAATACTAAGTTTTTGTATTTTAACCAATCATAATAGAGAGTTTCACTAGAAGGAGAACAAAATGACTTTGTCTAAAGTGAACATGAAAAACGTTTGGAGTTGTTATAAGGTGGTTTGGTCTAGAAAATGAGCTCCTTAGAGAAGGGCATACCTCAATTTGATACAAAGGAGCTTTGTGAAGAGGAGAACTAGTTTGAAGAGGATGCCATGCAAGAAAGAGACCCTGAAGACCTCAACAACTGATAAACGAGTTTTAGACTTGTTTATCTATGTGTTTTCGGGTTAAGTATTAGGTGTTTAGTTTTGTTTGTTCTATTTTACGCTTGTTTTTATGTGTTTTCAGATGTCGAAGGGCTTAGGTGACTTAGGTGTGGAAACATGATGGAAAAATCGACAAAATGACAAAAGTTGGTGGAAAACAGTGTTTCAGGGAAATTTCTACGACCGCAGGAAGGGTGTCTTGCGATCGCAATTCCAGAAGAGTTGGGCATTTCTAGGGCATTCCTGTGACCACAGGAATGATATCTTGCGACTGCAGGATATGTCTAGAATTGTTAAAAACGCAGATTTTTAATGAATGGTGTTTTGGTCATTTCATGTTTAAAAAAACGCTAATTAGGTTTAAATTATGATTAAGGAGAGGAAATGAGACACTTTTTGCAGTCCTAGACTGGAGAAGAGGCTTGGGAGTGCTTTTGATGAAGATTGGATCTATCATTTAGAGTTTTTTTCTTCTCTTTTTAGTTTTTGTTTATGCTAATTTCATGTTTATGGATTTCTTAGTAATGAACATGAACTAAATTCTATTTAGGATTTTTAATTGAATCTCTTGAAGCTTTATTATGAATTAATGGAAGTTTTCTATTTCTTCTTCATCTAAGATCTATTCAATTTGTGTTTATTGTGTATGTGATTGATTGCGCACCTTTTACATGCTATTTACGAATTCAAATAAAAAATCTGAGAAGTGAGATTTGGATATGTTAAAATTGAATAGACATAGATTTCAATTTAGAACAAGAGTATAAAATTGGTCTATGTGATTTAGGGCTAAGTTCATTGCTTCCGATTGTTTAAATTTTTCATAGAAATATAGAGAATTTGCATTAGGTCGAGTTTTATATTTCTTAACCCGAATATTTAATACTTTTGCATGTCTTTCATCTTAGTGAGAAGAATTATCTTTGTGATTGCACTAATGAATAATAAAGTGGATAGTAGAGGAGATTAGAATCCATAATTTCTCATATATATTTGAATCAAGTTTACTGCAAGATTATTGTTCTTTGTTGTTGTTCATTTAATTTTGTTATTTATTATCTTTAGTTTAAAATATTTCAATTTTGATTAACAAATAGAAAATAAAATAGGCTATTGGTACTTGATAATCAGTCTCCGTGAGAACGATATCGATCTTACCGAAATAAACTACAGAAGTGATTACGTATACTTGCGTAGCTTTAAATTTTTGCAACAACAACTCAAGCTCCAGCCTCCCTCGGGATAGAGGGGGTGAGCTCTAGCCTCCCTCGGGTCAGAAGATGTGAGCTCAAGCCTCCTTAAGCTAGAAAGGGTGAGTTGTAGCCTCCCTTAGACTAGAGGATGCAAGCTCAAGCCTCCTCTGGGGTTGATTTCCCCATAAAGGTACCTACTACAATGGGTGACTGTGTTATAAAAGATGAAAAAAAACCCAAAGAGTGTTCCTCAAAATAAGTCTAGAGTGTTAGAAGCATCTCGCCATAAATGGTCTCGAATGAAAATCAAAAGAGCGAGCATAAATTAAAAAGGATGGAAAAACCCAAAGCGTGACATGTCTTTATAAGTAGAGTTAAGTGCACCAAGGAGACTATTGCTAGTATGCAAAAGATGACTTGTGAAAATTTTTCATTCAAAAGAAAAATGGCTACCCAAAGTCTTATACAAAAAGAAAAAATGACTTGGATGAATTCCTCATTCAAAAGAAAAAATGTCTTCTTAAAGTCGCATACAAAAAAAAAACAGAGGGCTTGGAAAAATTTCTCATTCAATATAAAAAAAAAAGTTTTCTCAAAGTCTCATACAAAGTGAAAAGAGGACTAGCAAACATTCACCATTCAAAAGAAAAAAAATCGCTTCTCAATGTCTAATGCAGAAAACAAAAATAAGGGCTGATCAAAGTCCCATACGCCAACAAAGAGATGGTTCTACAACACCCTTAATGCAAGGTCTACATGAAGAAACAACCTTCTACCTAAAGCATGGAGTAAGCATAGTATCACAAGAAGTCTACAATAAAATTTAAAAGTCACATTATAAGCTGGGGGCAAGTGTGAACATAAAGAAATTCTTGGAGTTGTTATAAGGTGGTTTGGCCTGGAGAATGAGCTCCTTAGGTAGAATAACATACCTCAATGTAATGCAAATAAGGAGCTTTATGAAGAGGAGAACTAGTCTGAAGAGGATGCCATGAAAAAACAGAGACTTCGAAGATCTCAGCAGCTCAAGCTCCAACCTTCCTCAAGCTAGAAAGGGTGAGCTTTAGCCTCCCTTGGGCTAGAAGGGGTGAGCTCTAGCCTCCCTAGAGTCGAGGGAGAAAGCTCAAGCCTTCTTCGGGACATAAGGGGCAAGCTCATGTTCCCCCAAAGAGTTAACTGAGTGACTTTAGGCTTAGTTGAAATTCCCATGGCTATCAAAATACAAGCCTAGAGCACATCAATTAGACAACCGTCATAGAAAAATAATACAAAGGTAGAAGGTATGATCAAGTGTGTCGTACAAAGAAGGTGTGAAGGAAACAATGGTACGAACTGAGTACATGCATCAGAAAATTCATGGCTGTATAAAATCATAACAAGGTGGAGGCACTACACCAGGTCACTCACAAATAACATGCCCGACATCCACTATGCCAATACCACTACCAGTGCTCCATGATCCCTTACTTTACCTCATAGTAACATTTTGTTTTGTCCCTTGGGGACCACAATGTAATAGACACAAAAGTTATTCCCTATAAATAGTGAGCCTCCTCTAAGACAACATTGGGGGTGGAAAATCATTGTGACACATTTTGCTAATAGAAATATACTAGTTTTCTACATTGTTGCTTTGAGCAATTTTCTCTTAACTTTTCTACTTTCTTACATAGCTATTAAGTTTCTGACTATAACTTTATTGACAAGTTCTCACTATCAACATCTGCATATAGGCGAAACAAGATTTTGTTGGTATATTAATTCATTATTTAACCTTGAAAAGTTAAGATTTTATTTTATCACTAACGTTTGTTTTGTAATTGATGAAGAAGCAAGAAGAATTTATACGAAAAATCCAGCAAACGCTAGCTTGTTCTTCTGATACCTCCACCACGGTCAACCAAAGAATGTGATCCTAAAGAATGTATTGGGTCAATGATGCGACCAGAAGCGAGGACACTGGTTCTTGTTATAGGGGTAGTCTAGTGTAACATGCCGGCCTTGATGGCATGTTACAAGCTAGGACGGCGTTCGGTCAGATGCGCACGCGAGGGTGCAGGCTGGTGAGCATGCTGATGCCTAGTTTGTACGGCAGTGGCATTTTCGTAAATATCTTCAATATTGCCCGGAAATGGACAGGAGTTGGTAGGTTCCATATTGAAGGGTCAATGAACGCAATGGTATGATCAGATTTGGGAGATTCAGAGAATTAGTGAGCTGAGAGCCAAATATGTCTCCCAAGCAAAAATCATATATGTTCCTCGTAGAAGGCTAAAAGCTCAGAAGGCTCTTTGTAGGGGGAGCACCTGGTGTCAGCTCTCCACCACCCCCTGGCACAGGTGCGTCAAGTGAGCTACTACTAGTTGAGAGGACTAGTAGGGCGGGCATATGAGGACCACGAGGGGACTCATATGTCTCCATGAGTAGAAGTACTCATGGACATTACTGGGCCACCCCGGTAGTGCATCGAAGTGTGCTGCCAGAGGTTTAAGGGTACAGTTCCCTTGGCTTGCCGGGATGCCGCTTGCATGGAACGTGGCCCAAAAATTCGAGAGATTTCATGGTGCGCCATGGACATGAATCTCTACATGAGATGGCACGGGAAGTCATTCGTGGGACTTGTTAGCATGCAAGCATTGGAGGGTGCACTATGCTTGAGCAGGACAGAGGTCCAGTGTGTGCTACTAGTCTGGCAGCCAGTCTCGAGGGCCTGCCAACATGAAAGATGGTATGGTGCCTTGAGGATTAGACCATGGACGTATTAAAGTCCTTGGTCTGTGATGTGAGCTAATCAGATAGTATCGAATGGGGCATGATAAGAGGTGTTGGCATGTCAACTTGGTGTTGGCTCTTGGCCACACATGCTACCTTGACTTGCGAATGTCTGGGTGAGCATTGGTGTTGGGATTTGCCTTGCCATAGTGAGAACCTATGGACAGTGTGAGTGTCTTGGCTAGATAGCCTTGATGCCCGATTGCACTCATAGATGCTTGAGAGCATGACTCAGCGAGAGTTGTTCGAGAGACAAAAGTGTGCAGAGGCACACGGTCGCGCGAAAAATGTGCCCATTGTTATTCGAATGGTTGGAAGGCTGACCTTGGCTCAGAGGAGTCAAGGTGCCGCATGGGCATTTCCGCTGTCAAAATGTCAGCCCGTGACAGTTGGTATCAGAGCCAGGTTCATCTCAAGTTGGGGTGAACCTAGTTGGCCCATCCTAGAAAGGATGTAGGCGTGCTGAAGGACCACAAGGCTCTGGATGCTTGGATAGATGTCGTTGAGCCTTTTAATCACCTAGAAAGGATCAGTAGGCTGAGACGGGATGAGACTTGGTTGCTCTTCTTCGTGGGAATACTTGACATCCTAGAGAGGGGGAAAGTTATGGTTGCTTCGAATCAAAGTTCAGAGATGATAGAAAGAAAACAACCACGTGCGATTGTGGAGAGGTGCTACAAAAGAGTTGGAGCTCATTGACACGAGACAAGGTTTGATCGAGAGGTCAAGGTTTTATGCTTGGTTCACTAGTTCAGGTTTTCCTGAGTGACAGTGTAAGTCGCGTGGAGCGCTGTTGTTGAAAAGGGAACTTGTACGCAAGAGTGGGTGAGCATAATAGTGGCCGTCAGACTCTTGTCAGTCACGACAGAAGTCGAGAGTGGATAGCTTTGGGGAACTAGATAAAGATGAACATGGAATGCTTCAGTTGCTACTTGTGTGCCAAATGGCATCACAGGGAGACCAAGGTGGCCGTGGCCGCGATCGTTAGAGGGCATTCGTACTTGGAGGTGTCTACATGTTATCTTGTTTCGCTTAAGAAGGGAGGCACCGAGACAATTGAGTGGAACGTGTTGCCTCACAGTGATTAACTGGTGTGGGCAACACTTTGGCATCGTGGGAGATGCTGAGTTGTGGAATATATGCATCAAAGGCTAGCAGGGCCGAGTAGACCGCGCGCAGTGGTCAGAATAGTACTAGAGTTTTGAGAGTGCTGGAGGGTCGCATCAAGGAAACTTAGTGCTACAAAAAGGCTTAAGGAGGAAGAGATGGTGCTTGAGTTCAAATGTGGGCCAGAGGACCTTGCTATTAGGACTTAGTGACCATAGAAGCCTAGAGAAGCTGCCCGGAGGGGCGAGATGCTAGTATGTAGAAGATGGATAGCTATGTGGAGAGCTCACACATAGGGGAAAGGACAATGGTGCTACACGAATTCTTGAGTGTGGGCAAGTTGTCGAGGACGCCAACAGTTGAAGTGGGGGAGAGACCTTCACGGTTCAAACATCCAAATAGCAGACCAATGTTCCATTACAAAAGCATTGAGATGAGTTATCAGGGAGATCGTTAGTTGTTCAGAATGTAAAGTCAAGGAGACTCAGAGACAAAGACAGAGCCAGTTGCCTAGGGTGAAAGTCGTCAGGACTCAGGTACTAAGGTAACATCAGTGCAACGCTTGCCTAAGGTGAAATTCAATAGGACTCAGGTACTAAGGCAACGTAGAGATGTCGAGGGGCGAAGAGTCAGAATGGCTGACACATTAGTTCAACATCATCTTCAAAAGTGATAAATGGAACGAGGGACCGCACAGGAAAAGCGGCTAGCTTGCGAGCTATACCTTGAGAGGTACACCTCGAGAAGAAAAGCTATTCCCAAGTTGAAGTGGGGGAGCCCACTAATTCATATGTTCGAAGGGTCAGGGTACTTGTTCAGTTTTGGTGAAGAGAAACAAAACAACAGATGGGTTGTACAGTGCGAAGACATGCATGACTGATGCGAGTAGGTCAGGTGACCAATTGAAACTGCAGATAGACGGTATGCATGGGCGTAGGCTGAGACCAAGATTGGGCAAGTTTTGCAGCATATTATGGGACATGCTTAGTGTTTTATGGGGACACATGTTTATGGGAACACAAGCTGAATGATTCAGAGAACATATGCTGAAGGGAGATAGCGGATTGGGACAACTTCAGACCTCAAGGGTGAGGTAAAGTGCAGTTAAGTTGATCAAGATTCAACAGGCTGTCTAGAGTTAGGCAAGGTTGATTTGGGGGTAGAACTTGAGGCACGATGCTGAGAGTCAGCATGAGCACGAGCCAGAAGGCAATGCAGTGGTTTTTAATGATGTCAGATCATTGACCACATTGGAGAAGCTCAGAGTAGCAATCATGGTTATGGTCAGGAGTGGCCATTTCGCATCAAGCCATGGGTATGCAGTAAGGCCGGAGGGCCAAAAGTCTGAGAGACTACTTCACGAAGTCTGGGTGCAAGGATGCACTAGATACTGCATAAAGGCTACAGTTGGCATGAGTGCCACATTGAAGAGAGACATGCCTTCAATAGAAGGATGTTTTGTAGGTGCCGTTGGGAACGGTTGGTTTGCGAACCTCACCCTGAGGGGGGGTGCACCTTAATTTCCTCCTTGTCAATAAGAGAGTAGGTATTGGAAAACTGGCGGGAAAGCAACAATCAAAAGATGTGTTGGCTTTGGGGTTAGTGTTCCAAGGGCTGCTTGGTTGACTAGAGGGGCAACGTGATGGACTCGGAGGAGTTCATGTGTGCAAGGAGTATTCGAGTGCAGCGGCACTACTTCATGGGAGAATTCTGAATAGTGATGGTGGCATGGGGTCCTTGATCGAGTACAAGGGTGGATGTGGGAGATCATCACCAAGTTAGTGGTTCTACAGTGGTAGAGGGACTAGTGCAGACTCAAGATTCGGAAGAAGCATGGAGTGAGCTTAGGAGTCGAGGCAGGAAGATTGGCCAGCGGTCTGTTGATGAGGGCATCGACAATTGAAGTGTGGGAGAGTGTAACATGCCGGCCTTGATGGCATGTTACAAGCTAGGATGGTGCTCGGTCAGATGCGCACGCGAGGGTGCAGGCTAGTGAGCATGCTGATGCCTAGTTTGTACGACAGTTGCATTTTTGTAAATATCTTCAATATTGCCCGGAAATGGATGGGACTTGGTAGGTTCCATGTTGAAGGGTCAATGAATGCAATGGTATGATCATTTTTGGGAGATTCGGAGAATTGGCGAGCTGAGAGCCAAATATTTCTCCCAAGCAAAAATCATATATGTTCCTCGTAGAAGGCTAAAAGCTCAGAAGGCTCTTTGTAGGGGGAGCACCTGGTGTCAGCTCTCCACCACCCTCTGGCGCAGGTGCATCATAGTAGGGCGGGCATATGAGGACCACGAGGGGACTCATATGTCTCCATGAGTAGGAGTACTCATGGACATTACCGGGCCACCCCGGTAGTGCGTCGAAGTGTGATGCCAGAGGTTTAAGGGTACGGTTCCCTTGGCTTGCCGGAATGCCGTTTGCATGGAACGTGGCCCAAACATTCGAGAGATGACGTGGTGCGCCATGGCCATGAATCTCTACACAAGATGGCACGGGAAGTCATTCGTGGGACTTGTTAGCATGCAAGCATTGGAGGGTGCACTATGCTTGAGCAGGACAGAGGTCCAGTGTGTGCTACTAGTCTGGCAGCCAGTCTCGAGGGCCTTCCAACATGCAAGATGGTATGGTGCCTTGAGGATTAGACCATGGACGTATTAAAGTCCTTGGTCTGTGACGTGAGCTAATCGGATAGTATCGAATGGGGCATGATAAGTGGTGTTGGCATGTCAACTTGGTGTTGGCTCTTGGCCACACATGCTACCTTGACTTGCGAATGTCTGGGTGAGCATCGGTGTTGGGATTTTCCTTGCCATAGTGAGAACCTATGGATAGTGTGAGTGTCTTGGCTAGATAGCCTTGATGCCTGATTGCACTCATAGATGCTTGAGAGCATGACTCAGCGTGAGTTGTTCGAGAGACGGAAGTGTGCAGAGGCACACGGTCGCTTGAAAAATGTGCCCATTGTTATTTGAATGGTTGGAAGGTTGACCTTGGCCCAGAGGAGTCAAGGTGCCGCACGGGCATTTCCGTTGTCAAAATGTCAGCCCGTGACATCTAGCATGAACCAGTCTCAAGGTCCTTCTTATGTGCAGTCTCATGCGCCCCATGAACAACCATTGGTCCCAATGGTCACATTCACCAATTTGATGGAGAAAATGGTCGATATGATGAAGTCTTATGAAGAAGACTTTGAGTACGTGACCAGAAGACCCCCTCAATGCTTGTCCACTTCATAACTCTTGGAGGCAGGCCAATATGCAAGAGAATGATTGAGATATTTACTGTTGGCTATCATAACCTCCGCCACTGCCAACCAATGCAGAGCCTATGAAGGAAGATGTTGATGTTGATGTTGATGTTGATGTTGATGTTGATGCTGATGATATTGATTTAGGATAGAATATGGTCACCTTTTCATAGTTTCTCAGATTGTTAAAATAATTATTATATTTTAGTATTTTTAATTCCTGATATTAAAAACTAATTCTGGAATTTATGGATGTTATTATATTAATATAACAAACACTAATATTTATTAAATTTTAATTCTAATTTATTATTTTTAATAAAAACTTAAATAAAAAATAAATTTAAACTCAAATTATCACTTGGGGTGACATTGTATAACTATTGGTGAAAACATTTTTTGAATTAATCTACAAGTTTGGTCATGTTAAAACCTTTTGTTGTGACATTTTCAACTTATTTGTGGCGACTTATTTGAATTACTTGAAACAAATAAACGTTGAATACAACGAGATGTATCTTCTTTTGTGGCAGTTTGAATGAAATTTTCTACGAAAGGTCCACGAGAATAGGTGTACTATTTTTTGGCGACACCTTTTGTTGCTATAAAAGGACCCTAATTGTGACTAACAAATTGCGGCGTTCCTTTTGTAGTGACAAATCCTCATAAAAACTCTTGTTTCTGTTGGTATTAAATTAGAAAAATTAAGAATAGGTATTAATAAAAAAATTATTAATTCCTGCTAGGATCATATATATATATTAAATAACACATAAAAGGAATAGATATTACCTCTCGTAGCCTATCAACTGTCCTTGAATATTTTTGTATAAATCAACAATTTTCCTATCCTTTCTAAAAACTCACACCTTAGCTTTCCAAGCCAATCCTCAAACACACAAGTATGTGGAAGGGCACGTAAGATTCAAATGTTGATTTAGAACCCTCTAGATGTACTCAGCACGTGAGATATAGAGAGGTTTGAGAAGAGAGAGGTTATATAAATTTCTAGCTTTTCAAGTTTAGGAAATTCAAAATTTCTTTCTTAAGAGAGTCTAATAGTCAAAAAAATACTTTCGTAAACTTATTATTAAAGTATTGTTTCTTTCAAATTTATAAAGATAACTAACTAATTTAATTAATCTTTATTTTATTTAAAATAAAACTGATTAGTTACATTATATTAATTATTTAATTTTAATCATATTTAAAAAATAATTAAATAAATAAATTTATTCGAATTTAAAAATTCCAATCCCAAGAATAGAAAGTATACTTGGTAGGCGCCACTTAGTGGCTCTCCCTGATTTTCTCATTTGTATATTTAATTAATATTAAAGATAATATATTTATCCCAAAATAAATATCAGTTACTTAAAAATTAACTTTATCTTATAATATTATTTTTAATTAAATAAATAAATATCTTATAATAATTATTTTAACAAATAGTTTTTTAAAATAAAAACTATATAGTTAAATAATAAATTAATTTATAATTAATCAAATGCCCATAATAACCACTGATCGGTAAAATATGATGTGTAAGTATACAAAATCGATTCAAGTAATAAAATAGTAGGTGAAGTATCGTTCCCACAATGACTATCAACCAATTACCAACAATCGCTTTAAAATTTCTATTTGGTTGTCGAAAATAGAGTGATTTTTAAACTAAGACTTAAAATTGAAATGAACTTCGCAGTAATAAAGATTTATTCAATTCGAGGGTATTAACTTCATCAACTTTTCATTCTATTAATTTTACTAATCAGTTCCAAATCACTTCTTCCTATTCTAATAGCAGGTTAACAAAAATTGATTCCTATTCTTTTTCAAGATATGAGATCTCAACCTATATGTAGGTTTTCTACATCTCTATGATAAACTTAAACACATAGCAGACATTAAGCATAGAAACCTAATTGCTACACAAGTCATACAGGTACTTTCATCCAATATGTAACCTATGTCTATATAACAATAGCATATTCAATTCGCGTCTTTCGAATTTTGAATCAAAATCATAAATCAAGCAGATATTGATAAGGTATTTACTAGCATTAAGAAAATATTATATAGATTAGAATAAAGAAGAAGAATCAATAGAACATCATAATAAAATTAAATAGAAATCCAAGCGACTACATTAAACCCTATAGAAAGAATTTAGTTCATATGAGACATGATTAAAACAACAAAATAATTATCCATAAAAATATGAAATTGTAGAAAATAATATCTCAGAATCAGAATTGCTCTAAAAAATTCGTAATAAAAATCTTACCTAATTCTAATTAAAACCTAAAGTCTAAATCTTACTTAGGTCGCGGCCTGTGTCTTTTTAAGCACTTCACCATTCTTCAAGATCTGCAAGCACTGCGACCCTCTTCACCCAGGTTGCGGCCTGCCTCTCCATGCGCCTCCTGGATTTGCCTCTGTTTCTTCTAGCGTCGCGACTCTCTTGACCGAGTCGCAGCTCTAATTCCTCTCAACAGGTTATGCAGCCTCTTCGAGTTTGCTAGAGTCACGACCCTTAAGCCCATGCCGCAAATCTAATTCTATTTTTTTTTTCATATTTTCACCTTTTTAAATCCTTCCTTCATCAAAAAATTCTTGTAACTCATCCTTAATGCCAATTTGAGTTGAACAACCACCAAAAGCTCCATTTTTCCACAATTTCCTCTTCTTTTCACGTTTAGGTCATGATTCCAAGCACTCACCTACAACAAAGACAAACACAAGCGTAATTTGGCGCAAAATAAACACAATGACTAAAGATTACCACAAAAATACACCCTAAAATAACACTAAAATGGAGTTACCAAACTCCCCCAAACTTACTCTTTTCTCGCCCCCGAACAACGGACACAAACTCACATGACAAAACTCAGAACCTAAACAACCAACACACTTGATTCAAGCCAACAACAATAATTCACGCCTCAAGCTATGATGGCTAACACATTTTTATAATCTTCAGGAAAATCAACTTATAATCCAGAATTTCAGGCAAAACATTCTCCAAATTCACTTATGTCCAAACAAAAATAAATGCTCTCAAAATCATAATTAATAGATAAAATGCATTCAAATCAATTCATGCTCACAAATTTTTTTTCATTACAATCAATTAATATCATTATCCCATAAGCTTGCTATACTTAGTAATCTTAACTAATGTAGACAACACATGCTCAGAAATCAAAAGGACTTTCACAACTTATAATTGAAGGCTTAGGTCAAGGTAGATGAAAAATTCATTTACGCTTAAATACACCATAAGCATTCAAACCAAACAATTCAACCTTTATCCACTCACAAACCCAAAAACAATCCCAAATTTCTCATTCTTTCTTGTTTTGAGGGAGAATTCATAAACATTTTTTTTTTCTTTTCTTTCATTTCATTTCTTTTCTAATGATACTGAACTTCCCCAAACTTATTTCTTTGTATTTTCAATTGGAGTGTAGTTCATTTTAAATATACTTTTTTTCTCATTCAATTTTTCTTTTTCTATTGACACAAATTTCAAAATATAAACCCCGTTACAAACCATCCCTCAATCACTTTTTATATGCTCATGGTATATCAAAGGGAAGGAAAAATAACGAAGTTTCAAATAAACTCAAAATAAATGTCAAACAAAAAGAATCAAATTAGGCTTAAAATTGGGTAACTAGGGATTTAATAAATCAATGTTGGCTTGAAAGGCTCAAATGTTCCAAAGAATTGCATAAATCATCTTCCTAAGCGTGCACCATCTAGGCTTTTGTCTCAAATAGCAAACAAACAAGTTCTAGGATAACAACACTTTCATAATATTTTTTTTCAACATTCAACATGCATAAAAAAAAAATCAATTACACAAAATTTATTAAAAATCATGATTAAGCTCTCAATTATTTAAGTGCACTCATGTAAACATGGTAATAAAAATTCAACCAAGCACACGAATTTTTAAAGTTTTCATTCTCATTCAATCATATTATTATTGGCTAATAATTGTCAGCTTGATTAAACAAACATTTTAAACAATCTAGAAAAAACATAACAAACACAACACAACATGACTAACACAATAACACAATATATACAAAAGAATAAATCCCTTCCCTCAAACATAACCCAAACATTGTCCCCGATATTTAAATAAAATCTAAGGAAAAGAAACTTACTTGACACCTCATACTTCTTAAAATGATATGGATTGAGAAGGTCAATCGAAAATGGAGAAAGAAAAATTTTCAGGTTAGCCCATAACTCATTCTGCCTGAACCCAAAGTAGCGCTGCAACTCAAATTAGTCTCATATTTAATAGAGATTAAAATCAAATAAAAATAAATACTCAAAATACTAAAATTAAAGTGTTCATAATCCAAAAGTTAAATAAAACTAATAAAAAATGCAAATAAAAGATTGGAATGCCTCCAAATGCGCTGTCATTAACATTATTTAGTTGGACGCTTGTTTTCTTTCATATTCAACTTGGATCAAGTCCACCCCTCACATCCTTGAAAGCCATAGTGTCATGAGTTGGCCCTTTTTTCTTGTTATTATAGATTGGTGGAACTTTACTTCGCTCATCTATCATTCAAATCCTCTCACTAAAGAACATTTTTAAATGATGACACACTTTTCGCATTCCACTTTTAACCATAAATCTTTTCTTAGAGACTTCCAACTTATTCTCTCCTCGTTTTACCACTTCAGCACTACAACAAGTTGGAATTTTCGTTGCTGCAAAAATACTAAATATTACCTCCTCTTTTTGCACTCATATCTTCAATTCACCCTTGTGTACATCGATTAAAGCCCTACCAGTAGCCAAGAATGGCCTTCCAAGTATTATTGGAATATTTTCATCTTCCTCCATATCAAGATTAATAAAGTCCGTAGGAAAGATGAATTTTTCCACCTTCACCAATACATCCTCAATCACTTCACAAGGATGTTTGACTGATCGATCTGCCATCTGCAAAGACACGACAGTACGCTGAGCTTCTCCCAAATTCAACTTCTGAAAGATTGATAGATGCATTAGATTCACAATGGCCCCTAAATCACATAAAGCCTTTGTCACCACTGAGCCCCCTATAGAACAGGGGATATTGAAACTACCATGATCTTTAAGCTTGGGAGGTAGTTTCTTTTGAATTATCGCACTGCACTCCTCTGTAAGTGTCACTGTCTCATAGTCCCCCAGCTTCCTTTTCTTTGAAAAAATTTCTTTCATAAACTTCACATAACTTGGCATTTATTCAAGTGCCTCAGCAAACAAGATATTGATGAATAGCTTTCGAAAGATATCCAAAAATTTATAAAACTACTTATCATTCTTATTCTTTTGAAGCCTCTGAGGATATGGGATCTTTATATGGTGATCTATGCTTATTTATGGTTGCTTCTCTAAATTCTCAATAACATTAGACCCACTTAGCTTCGTCTCCTTATCAGCTACTTTTGGCTCTTTAAACTCCTTGTCACTCCTCAAGGATATTGCATTGCACTATTCATTTGGGTTTACCTTAGTAGTGCTTGGTAAGTTCCCTTGAGAATGGTTTTTAATCAAAGTAGCCAACTGCCTTAATTAAGTCTCCAAACTTCTGATAGATGCCCTAGTTTTTGCCATGAACTGGTTCAGTACATCAGACTATGCTTCAGGTTGTTTCATATGTGTTGGCTAATGTGGTTGTGGTTGTGGAGGTGGGTATTGTTGCTGACTTTAAGGGAAAGGCTGTTGTGCAACTTCATTATTTGTCCAGGAGAAGTTATGATGATTCCTCCACCCTTAGTTATATGACATCGAAAAAGGGTTGTTGGTTGGTCTTTGAAAATTTCCTATAGACTTGTTCCATAGGTATATTATTCATATCCATGGCAGGACAGTGATTTAATGGATGAGCACTCCCACATGCCCCACATAAACTATGTACCTGCATGGTTTGGGCTGACAAGTTGTTCTGTTGTAACTGCTTCAATAAAGCTATCACTTGCGCTGTAAGCATGGAAATAGCATCTAATTCAATCATACCAGCCACCTTCTTGGATTTTCCCCTTTCAGTTGGCCACTGGTAGTTATTCATTTCCATCTTCTCTAGTAGATCATAAGCTTCGTTGGCACTCTTACTCATAAACACACCTCCTATTGCAGCATCTATTATGGTATGAGTAGTACAATTCAACCCATTATAAAAATTATGGACTAGCATTAACTTCTCTATACCATGATGTGGGCACTTCCTTAACAACTCTTTAAATCTTTCCCATGCTTCATACAACAATTCCCCTTCTGTTTGGTAGAAATTATTAATTTCCCTTTCTCAACTTTGCAACTTTTGGTGGAGGGAAAAACTTTGCTAAGAACTTCTAGGCTAACTCCTCCCATGTTGTGATAGAATTAGCTTGCAGTGAAATTAGCCAACTCTTCGTCCGGTCTCATAGAGAGAATGGGAATAATCTGAGTCTAATCGCATTGTCACTCACCCCATTCATCTTAAATGTTGCACATAGCTCCAGAAAAATTGGCTATGTGCAACTTTGTATCTTTCGTGGGCATCCCCCAAAACTGAACAGTAGACTGCACCATTTGTAATATAGGTGGCTTGATCTTGAAATTATTTGCAGCGATACTGGGGTGTCTGATGCATGAATGCACTCTTGTGATAGCAGGAAGTACATAGTCTCTAAGCGTCCTTTGTCCTTGTTCCACTGGGACCTCTGCAATATTTGGGATATTATTAACATTAGCAGCATTGTTTGCTGCATTTCCTTGATTCTCAGCCATGGAAAAATCCGACCTTTTCTTTATCATTTGGTTTTGTTTGCACGTTCTTTTTTCAAGATCTACAAATATGAGCTCATTTTGTCTACTTCGTCACATATACCAATAATTCCTGAAACAAAATACAACCTCGATCCGAATGAGTACTAAAAGAAAAACAAACCAAAGTAGAACAAAAAAACAATTAATTTTGATATTGGATATTAGTCCCCGAGAATGGCACCAAAAACTTGATCGGTAAAATATGATGTGCACGTATATACAATCGTTTCAAGTAATAAAATAGTAGGTAAAGTATTGTTCCCACAAGGACTATCAATTAATTACCAATAATTGCTTTTAAATTTCTATTTGGCAGTCGAAAATAGAGTGATTTTTAAACTAAGACTTAAAATTGAAATAAGCTTTGCAATAAGAAAGATTGATTCAATAATAAAAAACCTAGGGTATTAACTACATCAACTTTTCATTCTATTAATTTTACTAATTAATTCTCAATCACTTCTTCCTATTCTAATAGCAAGTTAATAAAAATCGATTCCTATTCTTTTTCAAGATATAAGATCTCAACCTATATGCAGGTTTTCTACATCTCTATGATAAACTTAAACACATAGCAGACATTAAGTATAGAAACCTAATTGTTACACAAGCCATACAGGTACTTTTGTTCAATATGTAACCTATGTCTATATAACGATAGCATATTCAATTTGCATCTTTCGAATTTTGAATCGAAATAGTAAATCAAGCAAATATTGATCAGATATTTACTAGCATTAAGAAATTTTTTATATAATACAATAAAGAAGAAGAATCAGTAGAACATCATAATAAAATTAAATAGAAATTCAAGTGACTACATTAAACACTAGAGAAAGAATTTAGTACATATGAGACATGACTAAAACAACAAAATAGTTATCCATAAAAATATGAAATTGCATAAAATAATATCTCAGAATTATAATTTCTCTAAAAATTCGTAATAAAAATATGACCTAATTCTAATTAAAACCTAAAGTCTGAATTTATACCAAAATAAAACGAATTCCTCTTTTTTTTTTCAAAGGCAGGCGCAACTTGGCCTTTCTTAGGTCGCGACCCTTGTCCTTTTTAAGCATTTCACCATTTGTCAAGATTGGCAGGCACCGCATCCCTCTTCACCCAGGTCGTTGCCCTGGTCTCTATGCGCCTCCTGGATGTGCCTCTATTTCTTCTAGCGTCGTGACTCTCCTGACCAAGTTGCGACTCTAATTCCTCTCAGTAGGTTATGCAGAGTCGCGGCCCTTAAGCACATGCTGCAACTCTAATTCAATTTTTTTTTTCATATTTTGACCTTTTTAAATCCTTCCTTCATCAAAAACTTCTTGTAACTCATCCTTAATGCCAATTTGAATCAAATAACCACCAAAAGCTCCATTTTCCACCATTTCCTCTTCTTTTCACGTTTAGCTCATGATTTAAAGCACTGACCTACAACAAAAACAAATACAAGCATAATCTTGCACAAAACAAACACAAAGACTCAAGATTGCCACAAAAATACATCCTAAAACTACACTAAAATGGAATCACACAATTGTTTCCTTGCCCCAAAAATATAATTCTTTTGAAATTTAGTCATTCTCTTTGCAAATCTTCCTTATGGCATCCTTACCATTGACAGTGTAGGATAGAGGTGAACTGCGGACTATAGATCTATAATACGAAGATCCAATAAACCAGATTATTAATCAAACTCTTTAATATAATAATATTATTTATTAATCCCATGATTGTAATGACCCAAAACATACAAGACCAAAATCATGCGGAAATTTAAACTTTTTACTTTTAAGTCATTGTACAAAAAATCGATATTATAAAATATTTTTAAAAGATTGTGTGCGAACACTTTTAGTTTAGCAAATGAAAATACAACTACTCTTCGGTAGAGTTATAACAAAAAAATTATCCCAAAAGAAATAACATCCTTTTAGCTTTTTCTTTTCGAAATGGTGATCCATCAAAAACCTCCCTAGGTCATGCCACATGTACATATCCACAAGCAGACTCTGGCACTCACTGATCCACGTTTCCATTGCACTTACCTACAACATGAACAATTAAGTAAGCAACAACACTTAGTAAGAATATCCTTACACACAAGTATACTAAAACCCAGTAATGGGTCAACCTGAGGTAGATATCTCTACCGGTCATTAGGGTATTGGATAAGTTCCAATCTTATCATACAATTCTCAAATAATAGCCATGTCATAATCAATTACTTTGATTGTACCTAACAACCAATGTCACACATATCATACCAACATGCACTTAGTAAATCTTAGACATTCAAGATATATAACCATATCCGAAATAAATATTTGGTTGCTTCTAACAACCAAGTTCACACATATCACAATAACCAGCACTCAGAAAATTCGCAGAACATTCAAAATATATTTATGACACATATCATAACTAATCAATAAAATAACAACAATGGATCCAACCTAATCTATATATTTTTACCATGTCCTGGCTCCGACCTGGACTTTATTCTTACCATGTCCTGGATCCAACCTGGACTGTATTTTTACCATGTCCTGACTCTGACTCAGACTTTATTTTTACCATGTCCTAGCTCCAACTCGGATGGAGTTACACCAAGGTTCTAGCTCCAACTTGAACGTTGTTGCACCAAGGTTCTGGCTCCAACCCGAACTATATTACGCTAAGGTTCTGGCTCCAACCCAAACCTACTTACCATTTAGCCATAGAATGCAAAAGCATTGCAAAAGTTTGTATTAAGCATACCCTGGTTTTAATGACCCAAACAAAACTAGTGTGATCTACTACTACAAGCACACACTAGTATATTCATGTTATAGCCAAGAAGAGAAATGCTAATTTACTTGGAGTCCTTAGTTCCTAGCTGGATCCTTAATACCGCTATTCATTTTTCCCTTTTGCAGTTACTGTGATTAGTACAGTGTACTCGGATTAAACTATGTCATATACTTATAGCTAATATTTTACAATATATGCATGCAATAAACTCTCAGAGACTCTATACTGTAGCCTCTTATACAGTTCATAGTGTATAAGACCGAGTTTTCTTTTCAGTCTTTAAGTTATCATAGGAAAATCGGTCTCATAGAAACATGCTCTCCATACCGTGTGGTTTAATATTTTTTTCAAGAAGGAATTATCTTATTTGATCATTTGGTACTCTGGTTTTAGAAAATGGAGTTAAAAAAATCACATCTTTAGAAAAATACCATAATTTTCGTCCTTTTATAAAGTTCATCATTTCCTTTCATAATGCTAAAATACTCCTTTTAGACTCTTTAATTATTATTATTTTTTAAAAGTCACCCTTTGTTTATAAAGATCATTTTTAACCTAAACTTCTGTATTTACCAAGTTTATTGATAATCTAAAACCTCTTTGTGGTATTTTTGAAAAGATTGGACCTTTAAATTATTAAAATAGTAAAAATAATATTTTAGTTATCCCAAACTAATTTTATATAGGTTTAACATCCAAATCCTTAGTTACTTTTCTAAAAAGAACCATTTTCCAATTTCCACCATTTTTAAACCTTTGCCATATGTTGAGTTTTTGTCCAATGCCCTTAAACTTTCGTCCACTTATTCTTTGTCATAAGGAAGGGATCCATACAAAAAGCTTGCGTCAAAAATTGTTTTGGGCTAGGAGAACTAACCTCATAAAAATCACTTTTCATTATGGTCCGAAATTACTACTTTTCAAATTTTATTGCAAAATTAGGAAATTTGTTTCTCTTAAACCGTGACACATATTTCTCTGAAATTTTACAGGGTTCCTGGTAAATATCTTAACTAACTTCCTTAAAAATTTCATATTTTTTTTATAGTAAAACTCATTCAAATAATTAAAGAAATCTGGACAGTGCTTGTTGTTTAGAAGTTGTTTTCTAGATTTTAGGGCAAAATTTGAACATTTTGTTCTCTTAAACTATAACATAATTTGCTCTAAAATTTTACAGACATGTATCCAATATTGGCGTACAAAATTTCATAGCTTTTAGATTAGTAAAATCCATTCAAAAGATAAAGAAACCTGGGCAGTGCATGCTGCCTAGAAATTTTCAAGATTTGCATCACAATGCCAAAAAGTGCATAACTTGGGCTTAAAAATACTTTTTTGTGATTTTCCAAAGCCTAACATCAAGTACTCACCAAGAAATAAACAACTACATAAATTATTTTTACAAATATAGGTAGTAGGGTATAATCGGACCCATTAGAAGCCAGACCATGAATTTTGGCAGCATTTTTACTCACACTTAACCACAATAAGCATTTCTAGCATAAATCCTAGCCATATGAATGCATTCAATTCATCATATCACACAAACTCAATCATGGGCATAAAAATAAACTCAAAAAACCATTGAAATACCCTATACAATCAGATCTACAAGAATCACCACAAAACTTAAGGAAAACAACCATAGATTCTACCTTTTGAAGCCCTTGCTTGGAGATGTATTCCTTAGCTCTTCAAAAGTTTTCCTTGGTGCTCTAACCTCTCAAAAACGAGCCCCAAGCCCCACATGCAGATTTTTAAGAAGAGATTAGAGTAGGAAGAAAACTAAATGAGGGCCAAGAACATGCAAGCTTACAACAACCTCTTACCTTGCCATATTTGATCACAATGGTGTTCAACTATGAGATCAAACTAGTAAAGGCTTCTCTTGAACCCTAGAACACAACATCAATGCCATGTATGACTATTAGATTACATACATGCAAAAGGAAACCCCTAGGGTTTCAGGTTTAAAGGGAAATAAAAGGAAAATGCACAAAAGATTTGATACTTACACTAGATAAGGAATTCACTTCTTGAAGTTGTTTCTTCTCCAGTGGGGAAGAGGAGTACTAGCTTTCTAGGATTTGAAATTTTTTGCAGCAACGGAGGAGAAATAGTGGTGCATTAGATTTTGGAGAGAGAGAGCTTGAGAGAGAAAGTTTTTCTTTTTTGAGAAATGATTAGTTTTGGCTTGTAGAAAAGGTACGAGACTTTTCCCATTCCTTAGCCTTTTGGGGTATGTAACCTAGCTTATGATATCCCTAGGGGACCCTACTCCTAGGCTATTCTTACCCTCTCTCTATTTTCCCTTTTGAATGTACCTTTTTGCCCTTGCTTAAGTTACCTCTAACATAAAGAGCTCAAGGGCCCTATGGGAATTTTATACTCTTAATTTTTCCCTTAATTTTAACATATAGTTTTTAAACTTTCAAGCATAAAATTAAATTAATAATTTGTGACCAAAAATAATATTTGTCATACTATCCAATAATTTTGTCAATTTATCACATATTGACCAAAATGACCTTAAAGGCCCGAGCAAGAAATTTTCATTCTTAAGATCGATTGATTTGAATTCAAACTTCAATCAATTCTCTTAAAATTTATTGGCTCAAAAATAAATTCCCAGTTGCCAAAAAAATAATATCTCTATGCCATAGTATTTCCTATTTTATTTAATCTGAGATTTTCCCATTAGGGTTTACTCCTTGGTCCGAGACCAATCTTTCTTTTCATAAAACTAGACCCTTTACTGAATCACCACATTGGCTATACAAATTCAAAAATTATCACAAATTCATATAATATCATTTATCAAATAATATTCCACATAATTCTTCACCAGCTCGAACCGGCTACTAACGTGTGTTCAAAGACAAGACGTCAGAGTGATTACTCCACTATAAATATGGAATTGCACTAGAATTATATTTATAGAGTTTTTTTTTTGTAGTCCATTGATATAATCAGTAATGTAGTTCTGTCATCCAATTATTGGTTCATTAATTAGAGCTGGTCAAAATTACCATTTTACCCTTCTAATTACCTCTTGATCCTTAAGTACAATTAATTCACTAGAGAATAATTAATCTATAATCAAAATATAGATTTTAGCTCAATAACTACTCAGTTCCAGAATTAATCCTTCAGGGAACCATTTTTTCAATCTGTTAGGAAAGTATGGTTCTATTATTGTAAATCATGTTCTCAACCATTCATGATATTGAATCTCCAAAACAAAAGTCACTAGCCTCATTATACTTGGAAACCTTAAATAGTGAATCAAAAGATCCCATAAGCACAAACAGGAGATCATGACTACTCCGCATTTAGACTGATCTATAAATGATCATCTATTATGATAAGAATTAAATCTTTATGGCAAACAGTAAGTTTATAAAGATAGTTAATTTACATCGGTCATGTCATATATAATCTCTATTATATATAGTTCATTTACCAAGACTTCTATCCACATCAGTAATTCGAATCTAGATTACTTGCATCCTGTAAGCTTAGTAAACCGTACTAGTAACCATTCATTAAAGATTCCTTACTATATGATATTAATTCTCTCGTACTAATTCAAGATCATAGCCTCATAAATGAATATGAAATTTTCTTGATATTTATATAAATTATTCAAACAATAACTATAACATTCAAATATAATAAAATTTTACTTTTATTTAAATCAATAAAATGTCTTTACATGCTTTTAGGGCATAAATTCTAACAATTTCTAGTAGTGTGGGTTATGGCAGAAAGTGAAGTTGGAGAAAGGTTTATTCTGGGTCCAAGCTCACACACTCCAAACTCCCTATCCCACTTAGAATAATATACCCACCATCACAAAAAAGGTAAGGGAATACAAAGACTTTTACCTAGTAACAAGAAAATAAATCTGAAAAAGAGATTTTCTTCACTTTTAGGTGGTAATTGCATCAACGTTTAAATTTATGTTCGAAATTTTTTAACATAACTTGAGGGGGAAATTAATGGATTTAATTCAAATATAGGAAACTCCAAAAAATTTGTTATACATGTCGCTACCTAACCTTTCTCCCCATCCATTGATGAATCATACAAAGCATGCCATGAACACAACAAAGGTCTACCTTGTTGGGGTCAAGTGAGATTACACCACCAATATAAGATAAATCTTCACAAAATTCTACTTGATAGAATCCAATAAAAGATTAGAGTAGACAAGTGCAAACCCTAGTTGTAAAATAGAACCTTTAATCTACTTGAAAGCTTCAAACCCTAGGAAGACCACCACTTGAATCTTCTTTGATGGAGAATCAAAACCAAGGCTTATACATGACATGTATCATTGTCCAAATTCCCTATTTCCTAGCCCTTCATGGATGGTTGACGCTTTCTCAAGTAGGAAATATAATTAGATCTTTTAAACACATCATTTGGAGCTTAAAATACGTCACTGTACGGACTGAAAAAGAAACGTGTCGTCATCCATGCAATGTGTCTCCTGCAACGTTTCGTCTAGGTTTTCAGACCTAGGCAATGCGTCGCCTACAAGGGAGCAACGCAACACCTGGTGAGCAGCCCAAACTTCTCATATGTAATGACTTGTTTTTTTTTTAAATAATTAATTGTGAATTATTGGAATTATGTGATTGAATGAAATTAAAATAATAATTGGTAAATATTATTTTAATTTATAAGAATTATGAGTGGATCGCTTTAGAATAAAGTTTGTGACTTGAGCGTAAAATAAATATAACAGTTGTGAAATAATATTTATTTTACTAGATAGTTAAGGGTTAAATAAATTCTATCAGGACCCTATAGTAATTTTATTATTTAATTGGGTCACATGAGACTTTATTTAAGAAGCCTAGAACATGATTTTATGTGTTTGGACTCACATAAAATCATAGAATCATTTTAGACTACAGTTTGTGTGTGTGCCGAGTAATACCACATATTATAAGATTATAAGCTATAGTTTGGACATATTTATTTTATTATATAGTTTATAACTCATCAATGGGAAATAATGAACATATGGTTTGGTCATGGGGACTTCGAATTGCAGTAATGTTCCCTAATTTTGTGCATGAGGTTGGCCTTAAAATATTTCATAACATTATTTTTGTGCTACCTTCCAATAGGTCCAACCAAGGCAAGTTTTAGAGGGAACCGTGCCATTTTCAAATTTCAATGTTAGTGGTGGTTATGGGAGTTAGGGATTTATGGGAGGAAGTTATATACTCATTTTGATTCAGCCATTTTTGAAATCCACTAAGAAAGTAAGAAAGACAAGTTTTCTAGTGAGTTTAGTTTTAGAAACTTGGGTCATTACAGCATAAGTGATCTTAAAGATCTACAAATTCTCTTAAACGTTTTGGACATTCTTACTTACCCCAAAGCAATACTTTGTGTAGCACACCATTTTTTTAGATTAATTAATTGTGTGCTTTGTTTTCTTAATAATTGTTAAGTGTTAGAAAATATTTGAGTTGTTTGGTAGGAATTCTGTGAATTTAATTGTTAGTTGTTTTATTTATTTATTAATTTAATTTGTTAGTAAAATGTGTTTTGGTTGAATGCACAAAGGTGCATGGTAAGTAGTGATGCACTTGAGCAACTAGGTGTGTGCATGTGCATGGATTGCATGGTGAGCATGCAATAGTATTTTCTACACTTAATTTCCTTTTATTTTATTTATTAAAGAATTTAAAGAATTAAAAATATAATAATAAAGAAGTGGAAATAAGGTAATAGGCATGTGGACTATAGTGGGAAAGCAATGGTCTTCTTTTCCTTTCTAGTTTGTATTTAAATAAATTAATTAGATATCAGTTAAATTAGGTAAGGAAAATCACCAATTATTCAAGAGAGCATTTTTGGTTGGTTGTCTTGATTTTGTGAGTAAATAAATTGTAAAAAAAAAAAAAAGGAGAGAATGAATGAGTGTGGACGACAGCCACAAGAAAAGGGAAGAAATTTCTTTTGTTTTTCTTTTTATTTTTTTATTTAATTCTCTGGATTTGGGTCAATGCTTTAATTCCTAGATTTGGGAAAAGGACTTGATTAGTTTCCCTTTCCATTAGCTTTGATTGATGGACCTTTAGGGATATAAGAAGGTAAACAATGGTGATCGGGAGTTCATTGTGGCTAGCATGCAAGAAGAGAGAGAGAGAGAGAGATGGAGAGAACTAAAGAGAGAGAAAGAAAGAAAAAAAGAAAAAAAAAGTGTGTGCGTGAAGAAGAAGAAGAAGAGGAAAGGAAGGGTGATTCTAATCTAGGTTTGTATTTTATTTTTCCATAGTGATTGATTCTCTAGTTCATCTCCTCACCATATGGTGGGTTGTGGTGAAGCAAACTCGTGACTTGAATACTATGACCTGGGCAGACTTTGTTCATGGTTTTGGCAAGAAGTACTACAATGCAGTTGTGTTGGAAACCAGGGTAGACAAGTTCGTGACTTTGGTTCAAGGGAACCTTTTTGTTACCGACTATGCACAAAAGTTTGATAGGTTGGCTAGGTTTGCACCTGAGATAGTACCAACCGAAGCAATGCGGGTCCAAAGGGTTATGAGGGGACTTAAGCCAATGATTGCTAGAGATGTCAAGATGACCAATGTTGAGGTGGTTAGTTATGCTGAGGTGTTGGATAAGGCACTTGAAGCGGAATACTTGGACGACCGTATATGGAAGGACAGTGTTGGAAGAAGGGAGGCTAACAGAAACAAGGGCTTCCATGAGCGCAATAAAAGGAAGACCCATGAAGGGTAGAATAGTGGCAATGACTAGAGGACTAGACCCCCAACCACAAGTAGCAACAATAACAACAAGCATAACCACCACAATAACCATAACAGTCACAACAATGATTGTAACCACGGAATTCACCAGAACAACAATGTTGAGCACCCCAGCTGCCCTAAATGCTCGAGACAACACTTGGGAGAATGCAAGGCCAGCACCAACAAGTGTTACAAGTGCGGTCAGGCAGGTCATCTGAAGAAGGATTGCCCACAGTGGAAGGCAGGGCAGGGTAGTAACAATAACCTAGTGCTAGTGAAGATTTTGCATTGACCCAAAATGAAGCAACGAATAGTAACACCTCGGTCATAGGTCAGCTCCCTATTGATGGTATGATATGTAGAGTTTTTATTGATTCTAGAGTGATAAACTCTTATATTGCTATAAATGTTATTGATAAACTAGGGATGCCTTGTAAACTGTTTGAGCGTAGTTTTAGTACAATGTTACCATCAAGAGACATTATGTCATAAACTAGGTGGTTACAATCAGCACCTATAATAGTAGAGGGTAGAGAGTGCCCGACAGACGTCATAGAGTTAGACATACCAGACTATGATGCCATACTTGGCATGGAGAAGTGATGGGATTTCATACACCAATTATATCAGCATTAGAAGCTTGGAACATGATGCAGCATGGGTGTTTGACATATCTGGAAAATGTAGTGGATAAATCTAAGGAGACAGAGTTGAAACTAGAAAATGTCCACATAGTTTGTGAGTTTCCAGAAGTGTTTCCCGAGGATTTAGCAGGTTTACCCCCGGACAGAGAAATCGAATTCATGATCTAACTTGCATAAGAAACACCACCAATATCTAAAGCACCCTACCGTATGGCACCTATAAAGTTGAAGGAACTCAAGACCAAGCTACATGAATTGTTGGATAAGGGGTTCATAAGACCTAGTCATTCACCATGGGGGGCACTAGTCGTCTTTGTGAAAAAGAAGGATGGAAGCATGAGAATGTGAATCGACTACTGAGAACTCAATAAGGTCACCATTAAGAACAAATATAATTTTCCTAGGATAGATGACCTTTTTGATCAACTGCAAGGGGCAACAATGTTCTCAAAGATTGGTCTATGATCCGGGTACCATCTGTTGAATGTGAAGGAGAGGGACATTCCTATAAAAGCTTTCAGAACTCGCTACAAACATTATGTGTTCCTAGTAATTTCTTTCAAACTCACTAATGGCCCAGCGATATTCATGAACATGACGAACAGAGTATTTACAGACTACTTGAATAAATTTGTAGTCGTGTTTATAGACGACATCCTTATCAACTCAAAGACTAAGGAAGAGAATGAGGAGCACTTGAGGTTGACGCTAAACAGACTACGAGAGCATCAACTATACACTAAGTTCTCCAAGTGTGAGTTATGGTTGGAACAAGTGACTTTCCTAGGGCATATAGTGTCCAAGAATGGAATAATTGTGGATCTGGCAAAGATTGAGGCCATTAGAGACTGCCCTAACCAAAGAATGCCTCAAAGGTTCGAAGTTTCTTAGGGTTAGCGGGTTACTATCTGAAGTTTGTTGAGGGTTTTTCTAAGATTGCCACAACCTTGACCAACTTGACCCGCAAACACCATAAGTTCACATGGACCGAGAAATGTGAAGAAAGCTTTCAGAAAATGAAGGATAAGTTGATCTTTGCGCCTATCTGTTGTGTTCCCACAGAGGGTGGGAAATTCGTGGTGTATTGCGATGCATCAAAGAACAGTTTAGGATGTGTGTTAATGCAGAATAGGAAGGCGGTAGCTTATGCTTTAAGGCAGTTCAAGGACTATGTGCAACGATATCCCACCCATGATCTTGAGTTAGCAGGAGTGGTGTTCGCACTGAAAATATGGAGACATCACCTTTATGGGGATAAGTGTGAAATTTACATAGATCACAAAAATCTGAAATTCTTCATCACTCAGAAAGAACTGAATATGAGACAATGGAGGTGGTTAGAGTTAGTGAAGGATTATGATCGTGAAATTCTATACCACCCGGGCAAGGCCAATGTGGTGGTCGATGCATTGAGTAGGCAAGGAAATGGGAGTGTCTCTGCAAAAGGAGATTATAAATGTCAGTATTGAGTTCGTGACAGGAGGCCTAGCAAACCTCACTCTACAATCCTCCCTATCGGAATAGATTAGAGAAGGGTAGAAAGTGGAAGAAGCCCTAATGAAGAAATAGGCTTTGGTACAGAAAAGTGGTAGCGGTGACTTCACTATGTGTAATTGTGGATTCTTGCGATATAAGGAAAAAATATGTGTGCCTAACAATGATGAGATTAAGGAAAGTATTATGAAGGAGGCGCATACAACACCCTATTATTTACATCCAAGGTCGACAAAGATGTATCAAGACCTTAAGACATTGTATTGGTGGCCTGGAATGAAGAAGGACATTGTTGAGTTTGTTGCCAGATGTTTGACATGTCAGCAAGTCAAAGTAGAGCACCAAAGGCCAGCAGGGCTACTACAACCGCTTTATGTTCCAGAATGGAAATGGTAAGACATCGCAATGGATTTTTTGGTAGGGTTACCTAGGACCACAAAACAACATGATTATGCTTGGGTAATAGGAAATAGGCTCACTAAGTTCGCCCATTTTCTACCAGTTAAGACCACCTACTCGACAAACCAGTATGCAAAGTTGTATGTGAGTGAGATAGTGAAACTTCATAGGGTTCCAAAGTCGATTATTTTAGATCAAGGGTTAGTATTCACGTCAAAATTTTGGAAGGGATTATAGAAAGCCATGCGTACAATGTTAAAGTTAAGTACCACTTTTCATCCCCAGAATGATGGGCAGTCTGAAAGGACTATACAGATTCAGAATCTTGGAGTCAATATCTACCCGTGATAGAGTTCTCCTATAACAATAGCTATCAGTCTACTATGGGGATGTCTCCCTATGAGATTCTTTATCGGCACAAGTGTAGATCTCCCTTGCACTGGGATGAGGTTGGGGAGAAGCCAATATTAGGCCCCGAGGTAGTTAGGGAATCTAACGAGGCGATTGAGAAAATTCGCCAAAGGATGCTTACCACACAAAGTAGGCAAAAGAGCTATGCATACCTTAAGATAAGGGACATTGAGTTTTCAGTGGGCGAGTTTGTGTTCTTGAGAGTCTCGTCAATGATAAGTGCTATGTGTTTTGGGAAGAAAGGGAAGTTAAGCCTGAGATTTATAGGTCCATTTAAGATTTTGAACAGTGTAAGGAAATTTGCATACCATTTAGCACTGCCCCCAGCACTAGTCGAAACAAATAACATTTTTCACATCTCGATGTTGCATAAGTACGTGTTAGATTCCTCTCATGTTCTGAGTTATGATTCATTATAGCTGAAGCAGGACCTGAGTTATGATGAACAGTTAGCGCGTATCATCGAATAGTGAATCAAGGAACTGAGATCCAAAAGGATTACATTAGTTATGGTCCCGTGGAAGAATAACATGAAAAGAGAAGCAACATGGGAGCTGGAGGAAGACATGAGAGAAAGATACCCTGAGTTATTTAGTAAGAAAGAATTTCGGGACGAAATTCCTTTTAAAGGAGGTATATTGTAGCGCACCAACTTTTTTAGATTAATTAATTTTGTGCTTTGTTTTATTAATAATTTTTATGTGTTAGAAAATATTTTATTTGTTTGAATTGTTTGGTAGGAATTATTTGACTTTAATTGTTAGTTGTTTTATTAATTTATTAATTTAATTTGTAAGTAAATTGAGTTTTGGTTGAATGCACCAAGGTGCATGGTAAGTAGTGATGCACTTGAGATATTAGGTGTGTGCATGTGCATGGATTGCATGGTGAGCATGCAATAGTATTTTATACAATTAATTTCCTTTTATTTTATTTATTAAAGAAATTAAAGAATTAAAAAGAAAGTAAAAGGAAGAGGAAATAAGGTGATAGGCGTGTGGACTATAGTGGGAAATCAATGGTCTTCTTTTCCTTTCTAGTTTGTATTTAAATAAATTAATTAAGGGATATTAGTTAAAATGGGTAAGGAAAATCACCAATTATTCAAGAAAGCATTTTTGGTTGGTTGTCTTGATTTGGTGAGTAAATAAATTGTAACGCCTCGCATTTAGGGCACCGGGTAAAACCCTAGTTAGGGTATTTTAATTCCATGTATTATGTATTATGTTAGGAGAACATGTTATGTTACAAGAAGTTGTGATGTGTGAATGCTTGCCATGATGTGGCAAGTGCGGTTTTCTTATTTTAGAAACTGAGACCTTTGGTTGTGGACTGGGTTAAAAACCCTAATCTGTAAAAATCTAAGATTAGTTAAATAGGAAATATTATGGCATAAAATTTTTAAGTTTGCCTGACACTGGGACTTTATATTATGAAAAAATTATTGACGTTCCTCTCTCTCTATTACACTCTCACTCTTGAAGGAACATAGAAGAACTTGGGCTTGGGAGCTAAGGAAGAAGAAGGGGAAGAAAGCTTAGGCTATGAGTTGGAGGAAATTGAAGGAAAACAAAAGGAAAGCAAGGGGGGATTCAAGCTAGGAATCTAAAGCTAGAATTTGTGGGAATTCAACCATAATTGAGGTAAAATCCTGAATTTTCCATCTTTGAGTTTCTGGTTGGATATAGATTGAATTATAGGAGCTTGGTTAGTTCTGACTTTGGTGATGATTTTTCCACTGAATTTGAGTGTTGATTCTAGTATGATTTTAGGGAATTATATGATGAAAATATATGAATAAAGGTCCCAAACCCGTAGCTAAGCATGTTTGAGGTTGAGAAGGTTTGTTGGGTGAAGTTTTGGGGAGAATTGTTGGGAGAAGCATGAGAAAAACCCAGATTTCTGGGCCCGAAGGAGGTGCACCGCGACCCAGCCCTGGGGCACCGTGGCGCATGTAGCCTGTTTGGCCTGGGTAGCTCTCTAACTTGGGGGCACATCGCGACCCATTAGGCCAAGTCGCGACCTGCCTCCCCTTTGGCTTGGGTCCTTGCTCTCTGACTTGGGGGAGTCACGACCCACTAAGCCATGTCGTGACCCGCCTAGGGATTTTGGCCTTAGAATGGTTTCTAGAATTGGTAAGGCTCGGGAGTTCGAACTTAGGCGCTCGGGACAATTTCTACTACCCGGTTTAGTAGAAATTGAGGCCACAAAGGCTAGTTTCTATCTCCTAAGTAGTTATATGGATTGGAAGTTAAAAATTACCCATTGGACACTATGACTAGGTTTCTCGCCAAGGCTTGGGACTGAGGATCGTGCTCGGGACCATTCCATTATCTTTGCTCAGAAGTAAAGGTAAGAAAACTGCACCCTTGTGTGGTTGCGTTGGGACTGAGATTCCTTATATTTGAGTACATATGTTGTATGTTTGTGATAATGCCATGTGAGCATGAAATAAATGGCCTAAGAGAGCTGGGACTGATAATTTGCGCACAGGACGCGGCTTGACCACTGTGAGCCAAGGTCAGCTAGATAAACTTTGGACTCGACCTAATCTCCACCTATTGAGATAAAATGTTGAATATAATGTTTATTGGTGTTAGCTTGATTTATAGTTTGATAAATGTCTAGTTAATTGTCTTGTGAATTTATTGATTATCATCATTGTTTATGTTATGTTGTTATGGTTTTCTTGCTGGGCCTCAGCTCATGAGTGCTACGTGGTGTAGGTAAAGGTAAGGGTAAGATGGATCAACCATGAGTTGGAGAGCTCTGGGGACGAGGTGTACGTTGTCAGCTGTTCGTGTACCATGACCAAGGGAAAGTACAGGGACAGAAGCCTAAAAGTTGTTTTTTTTCCATTAATGTGGCCATTGATTGTATATAACTTTTGAGAGTTTGTAAATCCGTCTTTTAAACCTTGTTTTTGGGATCCCATGAACCAAACATTTATTTGAATGAAAATTAACCGTTTACGATCAAAATCTTTTAACCCTAACCTGATTATGACTTTAGGATCACATTTTTATTCAAATGACTTGATTAACAAGTCTTGCACTATTTCAAATACACAGTGTAACGATCTTGCTTATCCAAGGCATTAAAATTTGGTATCAGAGCGGTCCAGGTTTAAGGGTTCCTGAAGACTGGCTAGACATGTACACTCGTCGCTAAAGACAAGCTCGACTCAGGGTTTGGTAATTGTATACATTTCATTATATGCTTAAGTGCTTGAATGAGATATAAATGCTTTACTACATGATTAATATGGAGCATGAGATACTGATAGGGCCTAGCCCTTGACTACTGTGTGATGATATTGAGGCATGCTTATTATTAGCATTGTTGTTGTATGTGAGTTAATATTTGAATGGTTGTTTGCATCTTGATTGCTTGTGATTGGTTGAGTTCCAATGGTGGACTATGGAAAGATTGTTACCCTGTCATCATTGCCTAACCACCGAGTCGTTGATTGTAGATAAACTTGGATAGCTATGCGTCCAAGGTGATCCATACGAACTAGCCAGCACAGGATCTGAGGCTAGAGATGATGACCAGGGCCAGAACCCTCCGCCAGTCCCTGAGAACTAGCAGCAGATACTTGTAGATATTCAAGCTCGATTACAGAGTCAAGAAGAGCATATTCGCTTACTAAGACAATAGGCTCCGTCAGGGAGTGCTGCACCTATTGTGCCACCTGTTGTGCAGGCACTTGAGGTTGGGAACAAGTGGGTGTCACTGTATGAGCGGTTCAGGAAACAGCATCCTCCAACCTTTGAGGGAGGACCAGATCTACTAAAGGCCAAAAAGTGGATGAGTATGATTACTTCGATCCTAAATTTCATGAGGGTGGATGGTAATGATAGGGTGGCCTGTGCCACCTATATGCTGAGAGAGGATGCCCACATTTGGTGGAAAGTGGCATCACAGACTAGGGATATTTCTACTCTGACTTGGAATTGGTTCAACCAGAAGTATTATAATGTTGTCATTAGGGCGGCGAAGGTGAATGAGTTCGTGGGGTTAGTACAGGGCCACATGACAGTTACAGAATATGCCCTGAAGTTTGACAAGCTTGCGAAGTTCGCACCAGACTTAGTGCCTACTGATGTAGCCGTACAAGACATATTTATTAGAGGGTTTAATGCTATGATCGCCCGAGATGTGAGAATTACAACAGTGCCTGGGGGGACAACTTATGCTCAGGTTGTTGAGAAGGCTCTTACCGCTGAGGAGGTGGAGAATAATATTTGGAGGGAGAACGCTGCGAGACGGGAGGTTCGTAGGACGGTGCCTCCATGTTCAGGGTCTGGTAAGGGCAGAGGCCCTAGTGATCTGAAGAGGAAGACCCCTGACACTTCGACCGCTGCTGGTCCTAATAGGAGGGGACGGGGTGTTCAGGGTGGCCGCCAGGAAGGCGGTGAGAAGCTGAGTGCACGAGGTCTAGGAAGCGCCAACTAGGGGAATGTCGGGAACAGGCTTGCTATCTGTGCGGGGTGGATTGCTTGACTCTAGCTTGACTCCAACTCGAGTGTTCACCTTGACACAGGCAGAGGCTGAGGCTAGTCCCTTGGTGGTGACAGGTCAACTTTCTAGCGCCATCTCTCCTTTTACTCTATTGATTGACTCTGGTGCTACACATTCATTTGTTTCTAGTAAGGTAATTGATAGATTATGTAGACCTAGTGAGTATTATATTGCGGGGTTTGGGACTATATTGCCTACAAGGGAACTGGTGGTGTCTAGGAGATGGATTAGAGCACTGCCAGTGATGGTTGATGGTAGGGAGCTATCAATAGAGTTAATTGAGTTAGGTATGGAGGATTTTGATATGATTCTCGGGATGGATTCGCTGGTCAGATATGGGGCTACCAATGATTGTAGGAAGAAGATGGTGACCTTTGAGCCTAAGGGATAGGATCCCTTTGTTTTCGTGGGTGCGGTGCAAGGACCCCACATACCTATGATATCAACATTGAGAGCTAGAGACCTATTATAGGGAGGTTGTATGGGCTTCCTAGCTAGTGTGGTGGATACTGCCAGAGTTTTGCCAGTAGGGCCGAGTGAGACCAAATTAGTTCCTGGTCATGTCTTTTGGTTTGACCAATGCCCCAGCAACATTTATGGACTTGATGAACAACGTGTTGAAGGACTTCTTGGATCAGTTTGTGATTGTCTTCATCGACGACATTTTGGTGTACTCTAGTTCAGAGGCAGAACACAAGCAACATCTCCGACAGGTCTTGCAGAGATTGAGAGCATCAATTCTACGCCAAGTTTTGGCTACCAGAAGTGACATTCCTTGGACATATTGTTGGTAAGGATGGGATTAAGGTGGATCCATCTAAGGTGGAGGCAGTGAGAGATTGGCCGAGGCCAAGGAACACCTCAGAGGTTAGGAGCTTTCTTGGATTAGCGGATTATTATAGGCAGTTTGTGGAAGGATTTTCAAAGATTGCTGCACTGATGACAGAATTGACACGGAAGAATCTGAAGTTCGTCTTGTTAGATAAGTGTGAGAATAACTTTCAGGAATTGAAGCGACGGCTGATTACGACACCCTTATTGGGTCTTCCTTTAGAGGGAGGAATGTTTGTGGTATATTGTGACGCATCGAGACTGGGACTGGGATGTGTGTTGATGCAGAATGAGAAGGTTATAGCTTATGCATCATGGCAGCTGAAGGAATATGAGCAGCGGTACCCTACCCATGATCTTGAATTGGCTGCAGCGGTATTCGTACTAAAGGTGTGGCGACATTATCTGTATGGAGAAAAGTGTGAGATATACTCTGATCGCAAGAGTTTGAAGTACTTCTTCACCCAAAAGGATCTGAACATGAGGCAGTGGCATTGGCTGGAGTTGGTGAAGGATTATGGTTCTGATATCCTTTACCACCCATGGAAAGCAAATGTGGTGGAAGATGCATTGATTCGGAGGGGCCCGGAACAGTTGTTTAGCTCGACATAGATATCGAGAGAATTGGCAGAGGAGATGTCCAGAGAGAGGATAGAGTTAGTTATGGGAAGATTGACCAATATTACTTTACAGTCGACCCTGCTAGAGTGGATTAAAGACAGTTAGATGGTTGATGCATAGTTGGATGAGGTTAGAGGGAAAGTATTAACGGGGGTAGCTAAGGACTATTCCATTTCAGAAACTTGGTTATTACGGTATAAGGGTCAGATCTGTGTCGCGACTGATATAAGGATTAGACGAGAGATATTAGATGAATCCCATATGACGCCATACACACTCCATCCAAGCACCATGAAGATGTATCAAGATTCGCGGACATTGTATTGGTGGCCTAGGATGAAGAAGGATGTGGTCGAGTACGTGGCTAAGTATTTGACCTGTCATCAGATGAAGGCTGAGCATCAGTGGCCAATGGAGTTCCTACAGCTTTTGGGTATTCTTGAGTGGAAATGGGAGGATGTTACAATGGATTTGGTGAGAGGTTTACCCAGGACAGTGGGGCTGCATGACTCGGTGTGGGTGATAGTGGACAGATACACCAAGTCCGCTCACTTTCTGCCAATGAAGACGACCTATACTGTGGATCAGTATGCGGAGCTATATGTGAGGGAGATTGTACATCTCCATGGGGTTCTCAAGTCTATAGCATCAGACTGGGATCCTATCTTTACCTCCAAGTTTTGGAGTGGATTGGAGAAGGCTATGGGGACTCAGTTGAAATTCAGTACGACCTTTCATCCTCAGACTAATGGACAGTCTGAGAGGACGATTCAGGTATTGGAGGACATGCTCAGGGCATGTGTGATATAATTTGAGGGGTCTTGGTGTAAGTATCTCCCGTTGATTGAGTTTTCGTATAACTATAGTTATCAATTAACGATTGGAGTAGTTCCGTATGAGATGTTATATGGGAGGAGGTGTAGATCGCCCAATCATTGGGATGAGATGGGTGAGAGGAAGTATTTGAGACTGGAGACAGTTCAGAAGACTAATGAGGCTACGGAGAAGATCCGAGCTCAAATGCTGTCTTCCCATATTAGACAGAAAAGCTACGGTGATCCTAAGCATAGGGACGTGGAGTTCCAGGTAGGGGACCACGTGTTTCTTCGAGTCTCACCACTTCGAGGGGCAAGAAGATTTGGGAAGAAGGGAAAGTTGAGCCCTAGATTCATTGAGCCTTTTGAAATCCTGGAGAGAATCACGCAGGTGGCCTATAGAGTGGTACTGCCACCATCGTTGATGGGAGTTCATGACGTATTCCACATTTCTATGCTTCAAAAGTACGTCTCAGATCATAGATATGAAAGACAAGGTTCTACGAAACAAGATGATTCCTCTAGTTGAAGTGTTATGGAGGAATAGCAAGGTCGAGGAAGTGACCTGGGAGCTTGAGTCAACAATGCAGGATCAGTATCCCGTGTTATTCAAGTAAATTTCGAGGACGAAATTCTCAGTAGGAGGGGATAGTTGTAACGACCCAAAATCACTAATAAGGCTTAAGGGCCTTGAATAGCGTGTCGGGAGGGCATAATTGGTATATATGTGATTTAATGGTTTAATGCATGATTATGTGGCATGCATGATTAATATGATTATATGACTACGTGATATGAATGATTATGGGTATTAGATATGCATGTGGTCCCTTTATAGCGTATAAGGGCATATTTATAATTTTGGCACGTTGAGGGCCTAAATGTGATTATATGTGATAATTGTTGAGATCACATTATTATGTGGATATATCTACAAAATGTGGCTCGAGACGGTCCTAGTGACCGGATTTGCAAAATAGTCACAGCGGGGTTCAATACCCGGCACGAGGGAGCCTAGGGGTATTTTTGGGAATTTAGAGAATATTTTTAGAATTATTAGATATTGAATAAATAAATGGTAATTATTTGGAGTAACAGGATTAATTGGTAAATATTATGAACATTTTAGGAATTAGCGGGAACTGGGGGAAATGACCATTTTACCCCTAGGGACACTTGAGGAATAAAAACTTAGGAGGGAAAAATAGTCTTTTAATAGGCAAGGGATATACTCAGAAACTTAGGAAAAGTAGAGGAAACTAGAATCTGAAGGGAAAGCTCTCAAACTCCCTCATTTCTCTCACAGTTCCTCTCTCTCTCTCTATCACACTCTCACTCTTGAAGGAACATAGAAGAACTTGGGCTTGGGAGCTAAGGAAGAACAAGGGGCAGAAAGCTTAGGCTATGAGCTGGAGGAAATTGAAGGAAAACAGAAGGAAAGCTAGGGGGATTCAAGCTAGGAATCTAAAGCTAGAATTTGTGAGAATTCAACCATAATTGAGGTAAAATTCTGAATTTTCCATCTTTGAGTTTTTGGTTGAATATAGATTGAATTATAGGAGCTTGGTTAGTTATGACTTTGGTGATGATTTTTCCACTGAATTGTAGTATGATTTTTCTAGCAAAGTGCTCTAGTGGATAGAAAATATTGTGTCTTATAAGTGAGTATTTTTCTCCTATTTATAGAGCTTGAGATACCCTTTGAATTTCAAATTCCACCAACCCCCATTGTTGTTACCAATGTTTAATTGGATGTTTATGGAATTAAAATGGAGATTTGGGAGTTACTTAGGATGATAGAACTGTTCAAAATGGGAAAATTGGTTTTGGCAGTCAGGCTCACTGACCGCGACTAAGAGTATCAGTGGCTACAGCCCACTTGCCTCTGTGCCCCAGGCCACCGCTAGGAATAATTAGTGGTTGCAGCCACGACCCATTTTCAGCACATATTTTTTTTGCAATTTTCCAAACAGTTCCAAATAACTCCCAATTGATTTTGTAACCCCCAAACACATATTGGGGTTAAAACCAAGTCTCTAACAACCATTTCACTTATGGCTTTGAGAAATTCATCAAATTTGTGTAACAATAAATCTACACAATAATGAGCAATATTTGGGAGATACAAATTTGTTACTGAAATTGTAACTCTCAAATATGTTACACATTTGAGTACTACACACTATCCAAATGTTCTAACTCTCATTTTGTATGTTACAACATGAGACACTGTTTGTCACATTTATGTAATCTAAACATTATATTATAAAATAATATAATAAGGAATGGAGATAATGGAAAATTTCTAGAAGAAGAAATAAAGAGGGAATGACGTGTGGAAGAGAGGGAAAGGGTGACATTTCTTTTCCTATAATTACATGTCTTTTAAATATATTGGGTAAGTAGATTTTGATAAATTGATGGTGTATGTGTGCTAGCCGTGTATAGGGAGAAGGGAAAAGAGTGTGTGTGTGTGTGTGAAAGGGTGAGGGAAGGGTGAGCTAGTTTCCCTTTTTGTTTGATTGACTATCCATCTTGATCCTAATGAGATTTTCATGAGAAAATTGGGGGAAATTTTAAAGAAATTGAAATTACTTTTTCCCAACGCATTAGGGTTAGACTTTAGGGTGAATAAAATGCAAACTAAAGAATCTTGAGACTCACTTGGTGGCCGAATGCATAGAGGACGAAGAGAGAGAGAGAGAGGCTTTGGCTAGAGATAGATAGAAAGAAAGAAAGAAAGAGAGAGAGAGAGAGAGAGAGAGAGAGAGAGATCATGAAGGAGAAGGAAAAGAGTGGGGTTCGAAATTGATAGGTATGATATTTGGTTTCGGTTTCGTTTATTCCCCTAAGTATGTTTCTTCTTCTCATTGCTAAGTCCCTCATTTTTCCTTGCTTTGTGGTTCGAAAATCCTAATATGGTATTCAAGGTGTTTTTACTCTAGGGTTCTTGTTACTCTTGTGTTCTTGATGAACAATCAAGAGAGTTAGTGGTTTCTGTCATATTTTTTGTTGTATTGATGTTGATTATTGTTTATGGTTTTGAAATATGGATTTATGTTGACAAGGAAAGCATGTATATCTCTTGATTTTGATGGTAGAAAAATGAGCATGTTGATCTTGATGTTGTAGTACCTAGGATTTTTGAAATTCTTGTGAGACTCCTATGTTTATGATGCTATGTTTATCTTGATTCCTATGATTTATGTAAAAGTATGCAAATATGATAATAGATGCATGTTTGGGCTTAAGTTTTGGTTTTGGTCTATCTTATGTTAAATTTTTTTTTTTGCTCAAGAAAGAAAGAAGCTTCATTGACCCAACCAACAAATACACACACGAGCTCAGAAAGAGCTCAGAACAGCTAAGATAAGAAAAAACAAATTACAAATGACTCATTGAATCAAGAATAGTCTTCTCATGATTCCCTACCTTATTCCTAGAAATACCCAACAATCTAGCCTTTAAGCTAGCCTTGATCAGAAAAATAACTCTGTTACTAGAAATAGCTGAATGATTAAAGATACATGAGTTGTAGTTCAGCCAAATGAAATAGACATTAGCAAAAAGAGTAGCTGCCATAATTCACTGTAACTAACCTTTAGGCCTCCTAGCCATCCACCCAATCCATTCACGGTACTTGGAAGGCCAGATAGCAACACCTAGCCACTCTTCGATCTTGTGCATAAGCTGTTGTGAGTACATACAATCAAAAAATAGATTTTCATGTGATTCCAACTCTAACTCACAAACTGGGAATAATGGAGAATCAATATGAACCTGGCGAAGAATAAGTTTGTCTCTAGTTAGTAAGTGGCCAAGGGAAGACTGCCAAAGAATATATCTATGCTTCGAGAGGGACAAGCTACACCAAACCACCTTGGCAAAAATTTCTTTACCTTGTTGTAGCATTAGAAAATACAACCTACTCAGCTTAAGAGTCCTACTGGTTGTTGTAGCCTCCAGAATCACTCTTGACATAAAAGATTTTAGATGAACTAACTTTCTCCAATACCAACTTACATCAGCCATTAGGTTGTACTCCCAAAAATTCACTCCTTTGAGGTAGATATTATCAACCCATTTAACCCAAAGCAGATCTTGTTTTGAGGAAATTGCCCAAACATATTTAGCTAATAAAGCTTTATTCCATTTCGGTCCTTCCTTAAACCCAATGCCTCCCAAAATTTTCGGCAAAAAAACATGGTCCCAAGCTGTAAAATGCAATCTGCTTCTATTACCTCTCGAACCCCAGAGAAAATTCCTACATAGCCTATAAATATCAAAAGTGACACTTTGGGGAAGAAGGAAAATACTCATCCAATAGGATCTAATACCAAGCAACATAGAGTGAATGAGTTGAGCTCAACCCGCAAATGATAGATGACGACTAGCCAAAGAATGCAACCAAAGATTAATCTTTTTGAGAATGATCCCACAGTCACCAGCTTTCCATTTGGTAGGTCGGAGAGGGATACCGAGATATTTTAAAGGAAAAGATCCTTCTTCAATGTTAAGACTGTCTGGAATATTCTTCTTATCTTCAGATTTCAGACCACCAAAATAAACATGAGATTTGGCCGAATTCGCAGATAAGCTCGAAGCATGAATAAACTGAGAGAACCCATCCTGAAGAATTTGGACTGAGCGAATATTCCCTTAACAGAACAACACAAGATCATCAGCAAAATAGAGACTAACCAATTTCAGATTTTTACACATGGGATGAAATCTGAAATCCTAATGATGCGAAGCTTGAATGAGGAGTCTAGTAAGATATTCCATAACAAGAACAAACAATAAAAGAGATATAGGATCCCTTTGTCTAAGCTCTTTCCTCCCAATGAACTTCCCTTGAATCCTCCCATTCATCATAAGCGAGTAGGTAGCACCCCTCAGACAGACCATAATCCAGTGAATAAATCTACTAGGAAAACAGAACGCTTTCAAAAGGTCCTCTAAGAACAGCCAATCAATAGTATCATAAGCTTTACTCAAATCAATCTTCATCACACAACGAGGGGAAATATTCCTATGATTGTAACCTTTAATAAGATCCTGAAAAATAAAGATATTATGAGCCAAAGAATGATTCTGAACAAAAGCACCTTGATTTTGGTTAATTAACACCGGTAACATCGTAGCCAATCTCAGACAAATCATTTTCGAAATACACTTATAAAGTGTATTACAGCAAGCAATCGGTCTGAAATACACTGCCTTAGAAGGATTCTCCACTTTAGGTATCAGGGATAAAGTAGTGTTATTTATATCAGAAGGCAGCTCACCTTTATCAAAGAACCCCAAAATAGCATAACTAATCTCATCCCCAAGGTCCTTCCACAAAAATTTATAGAATCCTGCACCAAATCCATCAGGTCCTAGACTTTTAATAGAGCTAATATTAAACAACGTTGATTTCACATCTTTCTTCATGAAAGGCTTTAGAAAACCCAATTATTGATCCAGATTTAATATAGAACCATGGACAAAGCAATCCTTCTGAATAGCAATGGAGGCCGAGCTAGGACTGCCCATGAAGCTTCTAAAATGATGAATAAATTGATCAACAACATCCTCAAATTTATCATGAATCTGACCGTGCTCATCTATAAAAGAAGTAATCCTGTTTGCAACTCCTCTCTATTTCAGACACGCATGGAAGTAGGCAGAATTTTCTTTGCCAAATCCAAGCCAAGCAATCTTGCTCCTCTGCCTGATAAAGCTTCCATAAATCCTGGAGTGAAAAGACAGACTTAAGCCAGCAGTCCGAGCAGTATCTTGAAGGACCACTGAATGAGGATTTTGTTGAAGGGATATCCGAGCTTGCTGATGTTAGGAAAACTTATACATGATCTTTATTTATTTTCATGTATATCTAATATTAAACAAATTAATACGAGATAGACTAAAACATGTTTCTAAAATTGAATTCAAAGAGAAACAAAGAATAGAATACTTACAGTATACGCGGCGAAATGAAACAGTCATTCCTTCAGTTTCTCTAACTCTTGTATCCTCTCTGTCGCAGAGTATTATCAAGAAACTGAACTGATCTTCTATTTTCTTCACAATCTTCCAATGTATCCTTAGAACAACCTAGACTAGTGTGGGCAATTCTTAACACATGAGATAGATATAGAGAGAAGAAGAGAAAATAACATAGAGGCTTAGAAAAGGACGTGTGTTTAGAGAGAATCTAAAACTATCAGAAAACCAGTGACTAAACTTATGTTTTGACTTCTCTCTAAGCACTCCTTTTATAGACTCAATTAGGTCATTTAATATAATTAAAAAATCAATAAAATAATAGTCATTTTGAAGCCCTAGGACGAAATTATCATGGGCTTTAGGCCCGTGAAATTTCCCATTTGATTATAAGCCCATTGGACTTAAAATCAAGGCATGTATTATTTTCTATTTATTTAATTAATTAAATAATTATTTAAATCTTTCATCAAATTAATTATTTATAATTTGAACCTTAATTTAAACTTATTTATTAATTTAGATACCAATTTATCTTAATTAATAAATTTGTCATAATTTCTCTTTTCTTCACAAAATTACACAACTTTGTGAAACTATCCAAAATTGACCTGGTCAACTTTGATAATTCTAATTGATGATTAAATCAATTAATTGATACTATCTAGATGATTTGATCCAAGGTACAATGGGGACCATGGGCCTATGAAATCAAGCTCCAATAAATTATCATAAATTTAACAAATAGATTTACTAACTTATTAATTCCTCGTGACTTCACTATAGACTCGAAATTACACTCTTGAATTCATAGAACGCTTTATAACAAATATAGATACGCTATTAATTATCCATTGATACAACCATAATTGTCACTCAGTGCTCTATCGACGGTCTATAATGATATAGGACTAAAATACTGTTTTACCCCTCATTGTATTTTATCCTTAAAACACTTAGTTCCTTGTAAATGATATTTCAGTAAACTAATTTAATTACTGAAATGAGATCTCTATCATTTAACACCTTGAAGCAAACTAAAAGGAAACCATCGTTTCACTTCTTGATCAGAAGCTATAGATGTTCATATCTATGATTAACACTCCCACTCAATTATACTATCGAGTTCCCAATATGTAAGTATGGGCTAGTCCATAGGGTAAGCTGGTAACGAACAAGTCAAAGAACTCAAATAATACAACCAGTTAGAATACTAACCAATCAGAATTGAGATTGAATTGACCTATGTTCAACTATATGATATGACTAGAATAGATAATAACGATATGTTTACTTATCTTATCAACTGTCAATATTGGTCCCGTCCGATGTAACAAATACATCTGATCTTATCTACTTTGCTAATGTTCTGGAAAGTACATAACACTGTAATGTGTAAGTAGATCATATCATAGATTGGCAAGTCAGTGTAAATCCTATGCACTGACTAATCTTAAGACTAACTTATTTTGAACATATAATCATATTTATTTTCCACTATGATTACGTCACTATAAATAAGATTAGCTATATGCTCGGGATTTAATAGAAGTTTATATTAAACAAATAATCATGAAAATAAAACATGTGAGCAAAGTGATTGACCAAGTCAGAAAATTATTTCTATTCTTTTATTGATAATAAAATGAGATTACAAAGAATTTGGGTTTTAATTAGGCATAAAACCCCAACAACTGAAACTGCTCCTTGGCAACTGAGTAGTTGATAGTCACATCTCCAATCGCCACTTTATTGAATTGACGCAACACATATTTAAGTCTATCCAATTTCCTCATTATTCGGTTTAAACCTTGAGCTTGTAAAGGTTTATACCAGCTGTTTAACACCGTGTTTCTGAATTCAGTATGCTCAGTCCACATATTATAAAACCTGAAAGGTTTCAACCCAGAAATAACAGCAACAACAGATTTAATAATACAAAAGTAGTGATCAGAAAGTAAATCCCAATTAGTTAAGACTTCTGAATTAAGGAATATGTCCACCAAAGATTCATTCTTAAACACTCTGTCCAACTTAGAAAAAATTCTGGCCACAGCCTCCTGCTTATTAGACCAAGTATAGTGAGAACCCACAGATCGTAACTCATCCGCCATACCGAGAGCTCTCCACTGTTGAGCATCAACCATTTCTAAATCTGTAACAATACGCCCTCCAATTCGATCATCATAATCAAACATCGCATTGAAATCTCTAGCCATGAGCCACAACTTCACAGGGAACACCAAAGAAGCCAAATATTTCCATAAAACTTGTCATTCCTTTACTGAATTTTTTCCATAAACAAAGGTCAGGCAAACTATATGAGCTTTGCCCATAAAATTCACTTGATAGTGAACAAATAGCAAACTGACCTGAAGAATAGAAACAGAAACAAAACCAGGTTGCCAAACCAGTAAGATTCTACCCTCACTAACCAGGCAACTAGAGTAATCCCAACCAATAAAAACATTCGTCATAAGCTCCTCCACCTTATTACCTCGAAGTTTAGTTTCAAGAAAAGCTCCTAGACCAACCTTTTTGCAACGACAAAAAGATAGAAGGGACCGTTGTTTATTCTTATTAATCAAGCCGCTAACATTCCAGCTAAGAATAGTGCTACCCTCCATTGAGAAAATTTGTAGAAGTCAATCCCAAATTTGTAACCTCCACTAATCTATATTGTAACACATTGTAAGAATTCAGCATTTTGGTCTGATCTATGGTAACAGCTTGTTTCTTGCCCCCAAAACATTTAGGTGTCGTCCATATTGCACCCTACTCCATCTGAGTATTACAACCCTCTTGAGGAACATTTCCTTGCGTCATCTCATTGTCTGGACCACCAGCTTTAACCGTAGGCAAAGAAACAGTAGTGGTGAGCTCCTTTTTCCCTGAATCAGTAGTTGGCTCTACTGCAGAAATTTTCACTTCTTCTTAGATCTCTGACCCTTGCACCACCGCCTTTTTCTGCCAAACACCTCCCTGGTTTCTTTTGCAAAAGGCATCATAATGGCCTAATGATTTGCAGAAGGAACATTGAGTAGGTTGCCATTGATACTCTATAATCTGGTCCATCAATTGGCCTCTCTCATTGAGAAAAATGATTGTTTTGGGAAAATTTTCTGAAATCTCCACATCTACTAACACCCTAGCAAACTTCACCATAGACCTATCTTTGGTGACTTTATCCACCAAAATAGGCTTACAAATAGTACTAACTAGAGCACTCAGACATTTGACTCCCCACTATTGCAACCCAAGATCAGGCAAACGTATCCAAATAGGCACAGATTTTACTAACCTCAGAGTATCCAAATCAGTCGACCATGGTAATAAAATAACTGGTTTCCTGTCGAAATGCACAACCCCAGCCTCCAATACCAAATCTTTCGTGGCTTCATCCCTAAACTTTACAATAGTATAACCCGCATTCATACGAGCTATCCTCTCAATGCCCAGATTACCCCATAATCGCTTAATGAATCCTTCAAACATTATAAATGGGGGGTTGGCTCCCATGACAACACACACCAATGCTGAACCCCAAAAAGAATCTTCCACTTAAATTTCCTCCATATCCACCTGAGCAACAAACTTCCCCTCGAAAAGCAAAGGTTCTTCATAAACTAGACGAAAGCCACCCTGATGCGCTATAGTTTCTCTAAATTTGGACCAAGCATCCTTAGCTCTGGATTGAAAATCCCGACTAGTGTCTTGCTCCTCACACAGACCAGAGTTTAGACCGTCAACATCACTAGGTGGATCGTTTTGGAGATCTTCCCCAAGGTCAGGAAATTCAGTCACTGAATCAGTGAAAATCTCCTCCAACACAGTCAGACTCACCTTATCAGTATCTCCCAAACCCTCCTCACTAGTTGAAGGGTTCACTATCACCGGAGATTGAATGCTAGGCTTCTGAGTTTCCTTCTTGCGTCTCGCCATGGAGAGAGAGAAATCAAATCGCACACCTCTAATTCTAATGATCTCATGTTAATGTTGTCTCTTTAATATTCTTGTAAACATGCAAAAGAGGTTTGAGGTGTTGATCATGTACGTTTCGGCCTAGGGGTATTTTTTTTTACATGTTTGTTTATATTATTTTTGTTTAACTTGTTGTCACTTGTGATGTAAGAAATATGCTAGGTGGTTTAAAGATTTGATATTGGTATAAAGTTCTTTAAAATGTTAATTAAGTTTTGTACAGATAGATTGGTTTAGATTCTTGATGCTTGAATAGTTTTGCTTCTTGGAATACTTGAATGGTAGGAATTTGTTAGGTGATAAAACTTAAACATGATTAAAAGTGTGTTTTTTAAAATAATGATGCTTGCTGAAATTTTTCTTATTTTGATGGTGATGATCAATCAATGATTTTAAAATTACACAAGTTTTGTCCAAAATAATTTCTTAGAACCTATGTAAACAAAAGATAATTTTTTTTCTTCATTTTAATGGGACTTTTAACTAATTGAAACGCATGTAGTTTTTTTTATTATTTTGTGAAAGAAAAAATGATTTGTTCAATTATGTGATTTTAAACAAATAAAAGTGTTTGCTAGAATTTTTATTTTACTGAAAGAAAATGTCTTTTTAAACACAATATAAAACACATATGCTCATATAGATTATTACCCTAGACTATATACATGAAAAATGTAATTTACTATACTTTAAAATATGGAATTTTTTCAATAAAATAATGAAATTTATATTTGTAAAGTAATTAATGAAGTAGCATTATTTTTATGAGAATAAGTATTTTTATTTGAGTAAAAGATGGTATAAGGAAACTTTTCCAACACAATTAAAATTTTCATATTTATGAAAATGTGGTAACCTCGACATATCATTTTTATTTTTCTACAAAGTTAAAGATGTAATTATTTTACTTATCTTTTTCGCAAAGGGAGTGAATACCAATTTGTTTTTATCTTAAACTAGTAATCTTGAGAGCTAGAGAGAGAGATAGGGTTTTAAAGAGAGGAGGGAGGTGAGTGATCAACTCACCAATTAACTCAGATGATCCCTTTAGATAGTATAAGACCTCATTAGACTCAACCAATGAGATTAAAGTATTTTAATTTGAAATTTGGAGCCAAAACATTTCATTGTACGGATTCGTACAGACAGCCCAGGCAATACGTCGCCTAGCACTAGGTGACACGTCACTTGGTCTATTGTTTCTTGGTTGGCCGATGCCTCTGAATTGGCACTCCAAAATTTGTCTCAAAACATCCCCAAATGATCCCAAACTTTTTAAGTATTCTCATATACTCCAAAGAAACACTTTGGACCCAAAAAAATGATTTATAAATGCCTACACCAAAAGTCAACACACTCATGTTGACTTTAGTGAAATCGTTATGGTTTTTGCACCTCTTCATGCCCAACCAATTTCACCATGTATTTAACCAATCTAAACAATTTTCATATCTATTTTTTTTCTTCTATATTTGGATGTTCCCACTAGGGTACCCGATTACCCATTTACATTTTCATATTAATTTTTTTTCCAGATTTGAATGTTCTCTCAAGGTAACTGGTAACTCATTCACGTTTTTATATCTAAATTTTTTTTGTTTCCAAATTCGGATGTTCATATCAGGATTACTTTAAAAATAAAATGTTGAAAAAATTGATTTGAAGTTTTCTACATATAGTAGAAAAAATACGAAAAAAGTACAATAGTAAATGATAATAAATAATAAAACAGTAAAATAATTATGTATTATTAAAATATATGTGAAAAAATAAGAAAATATAGAAGTGAAAAAGGAATAAAGAAGAAAAAACAGAAGTGAAAAATGAAAAAAAAATACAAGGAAAAAGAAAGAAAACAAAAAAGGAGGAAAACTATATATAAAAAAATAAATGATGAAAGGAAAAAAAAAAGATGAAGGAAAAAAAAAGAGGAAAGAAAACTAAATAATTACAAAAAAAAAAACAAATGATGAAAGAAAAAAAAGATGAAGGAAGAAAAAGAAGGAAAATAAATGAAAAAATGGAAAGAAAAAAAATGATGAATGGAAAAATGACAGAAAAAAAGGAAAAAATAGAAGAAAAAAAAGTAAGGAAAAAAAAGAAAAATCGAATAAAAAGAAAACAAAATTACTCTCAAAATCAAAGAAAACATAATTATCATTAGAAATATGGCATACACATATATTTTTTCAAATTTATGGGAAATAAAATCTCATAATTATGAACTTCCAAATCAAAATAGTCCTAAAAATGTGGAAAAGTTAAATGTTCATATTTTTGTAAATCCCTATATTTTAATTTAAAATAAAATATGCAACCAATAGAAGTCATATGGTGTTGGCCAATAAATTCCATATAGCAATACACTAAATTTATACAGGAAACTACCTAAACTATGCATAATATAAAGACCCACAATCGAAAAATACCCCTGTCTAGGACTATTCCCAAACTCTCTTTTTTTTCTCTCTCTCTCTCTATCATTTTCAGGAGGATTATTGTAAGAAAAAAAAAAGAGATCTCACCTAGAACCAGTTGGCCTCCTCCCCACCTAGCGCTCACATCAGGGCACTATTAACACCACCACCACACTAAATACTGCATTTCGAATAGATCTGGCCACCCTAAACCGCTTCATTTCAAAATCCACAGACAAGTGTCTCCAATTCTAGAACTTGCTCATGGGAAACAAAATGTTTGAGTGGATCGAAGAACGCAAGTAAGCGTTTCAAATTTTGAAAACTCACCTGGCTGAACCCCCCATATTATCAAAACCAGCTGCTGGGGAATGTTTGTTCTTATACTTAGTTGTGACAGAATATGCGATCAGCGCCGTCTTAGTTCGAGAACAAAATCGAGCGAATAAACCGATGTACTACGTGAGTAAAAGGCTTCTGGGAGCCGAATCTAGATAGCCTTTAATAGAAAAACACGTGTTTTGCTTGATCTTGTATTTCCAGTCCCACACCATCCATGTCTTAACCGATGAACCTTTAACGCAAGTCTTACAAAAACATGAAGCATCGAGACATTTGCATAAGTGGGTAATCGAACTCAATCAGATCAAGATATTATATAAGCCATGAACAGCAATCAACAGTCAATCACTCGCTGATTTTTTGGTAGAGTGCACAGGTTTCCAGGATGAGCCAATGATGGAACCAATGCAAGAATTGTGGAAACTCTTCATTGATGGATCATTTAACAAGAATGGTTATGGAGCTAGGTTAATTTTGGTCTTGCCTAAAGGACATCGATTATATACATCTCTGAGGTTCGGATTTTGAAGCATCCAACAATGAAGAGATTCCCAGCTCTATTGGCAGGAGTACGAGTGGCAAAAGAACTTAATGCAAAGGCTCATGGTTAATAAAATATTAAAGTGATTCCCAACTCGTGGTTAATAAAATATTGGGGGAGTATCGAGCTCGAGGTTTCAAAATGGAGGCTTATCTAGCTAAGGTTAAAGATGAGTTGTCTAAGTTTGAGTTTTGTTCCATCGAGCAGGTCCCCTATGAGAAGAATTTGAATGTTGACGCTTTCGCTCGACTTTCCACCACCAAAGAGGCAGACGCGTTAAACGTAGTCCCAGTGGACTTCTTAGAATAACCAAGCATAAATGAAGAACCAGTTGAGGTCGAAGTGATTAATGCAAAACCAACCTGGATGACCCCAATAGTAAAATACCTCACAACCGTTAAGCTACCGACCATACCCAAGAAAATTGTTATATCAAGTTCCACGATATGTTATGGTTGAGGGAATTTTCTATTGACGAGGGCATTCACTACCCTTCCTGCGGTGTCTTCTGCCTGAGGAAGCACAAACTATCCTATGTGAGATACATGAAGGATTCTGTGGAGTCCATGCTGGGGGGCAAAACCTGGCTCTAAAGATACTGAGGCATGGCTATTTTTGGCCTACGCTAAAAAAGGACTCGGCCTCATACGTCCAAAAGTGTGATAGGTACCAACGCTTTGCAATAATTACTCGAGCAACACCCATCAAGCTAACCATGATTTCATCACCCTGGCCATTCACAGTATGGGGGTTCGACCTGATTGCTTCACTACCAGCTGGAAAAGGAGGAGTTCGCTATGCAGTTGTAGCCATTGACTACTTTACATAGTGGGTCGAGGCCAAGCCTCTGGCGACCATAACTACGAAGAGAGTCTTGGATTTTGCCGTGAAGAACATCATATGCCATTTCGGGCGTCTAAAGAAGATCATTTCTAACAACGAAACCTAGCTACGAAGAGAGTCTTTTCAAAAACTTTTGTGAGAAGTATGACATAACCAAGAGTTTTTCTTCAGTGGCATCTCCACAAGCTAACGGGCAGGTTAAGGCTGTAAATAAAACCCTAAAGGCGAGCTTAAAGAAACGACTAGATGAAGCTAAGGGATTATGGCCCGAGCAGCTCTCACAACTAATTTTGGCATACAGGAGCTCACACCGCACCGCAGCTCTCGCAAGTACTTTATCCTTTGTAAGTGAGGCTATGCTCCCAATTGAGGCACTAGTGACATCACATAGGAAAAAAACCTCCTATTAGAATCGAAACCACAACATCCTCAACGTATCTCTGAACCTGGTCGAGGAAAATAGAAGGAACCACAATTACAACTCACCCATTATCAGCACATGATCACTCGCTACTTTAACTAGAAAATTAAAGGACGAAGAATCGAATTGGGCAATTTACTGCTCCAAATGGCATTTTTGGCGAACAAAGATCCTAAAGATGGTGTATTGGGACCGAACTGGGTAGGACCCTAAAAAATCGTAGAAATCTTACATGAAGGAACCTTTAAACTAGCTTGATTAAGTGGAGAATTGGTCTCGCAGACCTAGAACGCTCTACATCTCAAAAAATAGTGTCAGTAATTGGACGATTTTGTTAGTGTTTTAATGTGTTTTAGTACTTTTCCGTGTAAGGCTTATTTATAAAAGTCATTCTATTTTAATAACACAGGATTGCTACGTAATTTAAACGTGGAATCAATATTTTATCTTAATCACAAGCTCATTTTGTAAAAGCGATCTAGAATATTCATAAATTCTGATCGCTTGGGGGGGCATATAAGCCTCAAAAAGTCTTTGAAGTATTCAACAAATTTAGATAAAAGTTGTGCAACTTAGAATTTGGAAAATTGATTATTCTACGAATTTTTGAAGCTTGAATTTTCAAAGAAATTTTGAATATGAAATAAGTTAAGAAAATTCAAAGTACAACAAAACCTATAAATCAACTAGGAAATCTCCTGGACATAACCAAGTCCGAGGTCTGAGTCCTAACATGTATAACGCTTAGGAGAACAAACCTCTTGGATATAACGAGGCCTGAGGCCTAATTCCTAACAGGTATAACACTATTAAGCGAGCAAACCCTTGGATATAACTAGGTCTGAGGCCTGATTCCTTACAAGTATAACGCTATTAGGCGAGCAAACTCTTGGATATAACCAGGTCATAGACCATAATTAATAGGTCAAGCCATCAGGCGTTTATCTCGATCTAAAGATAACCCCTACGATTGCAAATGTGCAAGGACTTAAAGTTCATAAACATGGCAAGATGATAAATTAAGGGGAACAAAAATAGATAAAAAATTAGTGAACGTGTAGTAACATAAATATATGAATAATTCAAGGAGAAATAACCTCGAACTGCCCAAAGGCAATCGTCCTAGCTTTTGAAAGCTTAATTACAATGGGTTCAAAGAACCCAAAATAAAACATAAATATAAAAAACAAAAAAAGAAGGATGAGGACGCCCTTAACACCACTGAGCTTCAGTAACTTGCCCTTGTGATGTCACCTCATCATCGCCCCCTTCAGCAGCTCCAGAAGCCTCCACGGTCTCGGAGTGCTCTTGCAAGAGTCGGCTCTAAAACTTTGTGAGGTAGTGCCCCCAAAGCGACATGTAACGCCCTAGATAGCCAAGACCGTTACACTGTGTGTTTATAAAGGCTCAAGACTTGCTAATCAAGTCGTTTAGTTAGAAATGTGTCACTAAAACTGTAGTTGAACTAGGGTTAAAAGATTCTGGCCACAAAAGCTACATTTCTAATAATCAAACATTTTTACATGGGATACCAAAAGTAATAACGTTAAAAGACAGTTTACAAAAATTCAGAATAAAAGTACAGCTATTAGCCATTCTAAGGACCAAATAGACATTTAGGCTTTTCCCGTCCTGTACTGCACCTTGGCCGTGGCGGCCGATCAGCTGACTATGTACATTCAGCCTCAAAGCTCTCCATCTCAGGACTGGTCCACTTTGCCCTTGCCTTTACCAGCACCACGTAGCACTCGTGAGCCAAGGCCCAGCAAGAAACCAGATAACTGAGCATAATCATTAAGCAATCAATTTGCAAATCAGCAATCAAGCAGCTCATAAAGCATAGCCATACACTCATCAATCCATACTGTTCATATAATTAGATATTCAGCATACCAAACTCATCGATGAACATTTATAACCAATTCACATAATGGACAGGGTCAACGCCCTTAGGCCACACCCCTTATTTACCCCACTGACTCCGGCCTGTTTAAACCGAGGTCAGTGAAAATTTAGCTGTCCTCAGCTACCAATGGTCGAGCCGCGCCCTGTGCACAAATATTGATTCCGGCACTCTTAGGCCTTTTATCACATGTCCCATGGCATAATACCATCTACGACACAATTCATGTATAGGGAGCTCTTAGTCCCATCAGTAACACATAACCGGGTGCAGTTTCTTACCTTTAGATTTTGATAGCTTTGTTCAATTTAACCCTCAAGCACGATCCCGTCCGAGCCCTAGCGTACACCTAGTCACAGCCATAGATCAGAATCATCACTAAACTTCAATCCCAAAACCTAACCTCTGGACCAATCCCGAGCCCTCGGGAAGCCCAAATTCTACCAAACGGGGTGGTGGAATCAAACCCTGAGCCCCCGGGCAAAAACCCTAAGAAATAACCCAAAAAGCCCCTTCTGGAAATAGGGTAGCGCTACAGCGCAATAAAGAAAGCGCTATAGTGCTACAAACAGAGCCAACAGGCATCCAGACTCCCAAGCCTAGTGCTATAATGCCCTAAGGCTAGCGCTACAACACTAGTCACAGGACAGCCAAGACTCAGGTTTTCCCCTTCGAACTTCCTCGAGCCAAAACTCTCCAAACCTCAACCATAGCCCAAAGCAAGCCTATCAACATCTCCAACTCACTTCAAATGACCTAACCATATGAAATGCAATCACATGCACCCCAAAATAAAGAAATCACCATGGTTGAGCTTGAAGCTCAAAACTCAACAGAACAACAGAAATCTCAGAACTCAAAGCTAGAACTTCTTACCTTTGATGGATGAATTCGACCTAGGTTATCTTCCACACTTCCTTAGACTTCACATCCTCAAATCCTTAGGCTTAATTCCCTAGAATTTCCACAGAAACTCAGCATAGAAAACCAGTTCAACACCAAAAACCAGAAACTAAATAACAACCTCAAAACCTTACCTCAAACAGATGAATAACCTCTGTCAATTCCTCAAGCCAAATCAAGGACACTAGTGTTGAGCCTTAGCCTAAGCCTTCTCTGAATCTTAGCTCTAAATTCTAGAAAAATTGGTGAAGAAACCTCAAACTGAGAGAGAGAAGAGTCTCCTGCTTTTTCCTTATTTCCTTTTCCTTCTTCTTTTCTTTTCTTTAGACTTCCAAAACTTTCTACATATTCCACTAAGGCAATAAAGCCAAAAACAACACTTATCTGATTTTAAACACCAAAAGACCAAACTGCCCTCCCAAATAAAACTAAGCTTTCAAACATCCTAAGGGCATTTAGTCATTACTCCCAATTCCAGCTAATTCTTCGAGTGTCTCTAATATTTACCGCTTACCTGATTACGAATATGCCCTTCTAAACTAATCAGGGCCTACATGCATACTAATACACATAGTCATGCATCACAGATATTCAAATAGTCATATAAACATGTTTTTAATCATTTAAATCACATATAATCTAGTTATGCCCTCCCGGCAAACTAATAAAGGCCCTTAAGCCTTATTAGTAAATTTGGGTTGTTACAACTATCCCCTCCTAATGAGAATTTTGTCCTCAAAATTTACTTGAATAATTCCGGATACTGATCCCGCATCGCTGACTCAAGCTCCCACGTCGCTTCTTTGACCCTACTATTCCTCCACAATACTTTAACTAGAGGAATTGTCTTATTCCGTAGTACTTTATCCTTCCGATCCAAAATCTGAACCAGTTGCTCCTCATAAGCTAAATCTATCTGCAATTCCAAGTCTTCATACCTCAACACATGTGTCGCATCTGAGACGTACTTCCGGAGCATAGAAACATGGAATACGTCATGGACTCCTGACAACAATGGTGGCAAGGCTAACTTGTAAGCCACTTGACTGATCCTTTCCAATATCTCAAAAGGTCCGATGATACTAGGGCTTAGCATGCCCTTCTTTCCAAACCTCCTCACCCCTCGCAATGGTGATACTCGGAGAAATACGTGGTCCCCAACCTGGAACTCCATGTCTCTACGCTTGGAATCAGCGTAGCTTTTCTGTTTACTTTGTGAGGCGAGCATCCTAGCTCGAATCTTCTCTATAGCTTCATTTGGCTTCTGAACCATATCCGGCCCCAAATACTTCCTCTCGCCCATTTCATCCCAATGAATGGGTGATCTACATTTCCTCCCATATAACATCTCGTAGGGAGCCACTCCAATCATTGATTGGTAACTATTGTTGTATGAAAACTCAATCAACAGAAGATACTTACTCCAAGATCCCTCGAAGTCAATCACACATTCTCGAAACATATCCTCCAATACCTGAATCGTCCTCTCATACTATCCATCAGTCTGAGGATGGAAGGCTGTGCTAAACTTCAACTGAGTTCCCATAGCCTTCTGCAAACTACCCCAAAACTTGGAGGTAAAGATAGGATCCTGGTCTGACACTATAGACTTAGGAACCCCATGGAGACGTACGATCTCCCTCATATAAAACTCTGCATACTGATCCACAGTATATGTCGACCTCACTAGAAGAAAATTGGCTGACTTGGTGTATCTTTCCACTATCACCCACACCGAGTCATGAAACCCTACTGTTCTGGGTAAACCTCCCACAAAATCCATCATAATATCCTCCCATTTCCACTCGGGAATACCCAAAGGCTAAAGCAACCTTGCTGGTCGCTGATGCTCAGCCTTCACCTGCTGACAGGTTAAACATCTGGCTACGTACTCCACCACATCCTTCTTCTTCCCGGGCCATCAATATAACGTTCTTAGATCCTGGTACATCTTTGTGGTACCCAGATGAAGTGAGTACGACGTTGTATGTGACTCATCCAATATCTCTCGTCTGATCCCCTCTTCAACTGGAACACAAATTCGCCCCTGATACCGAAGCAAACCAACCTCAGAAATAGAATAGTCCCCAGTTACTCTGGCTAAGACACTTTCCCTAACCTCCTATAACTGAGCATCTACCAACTGACCTTCCTTAATCCGCTCTAGCAAGGTCAACTGCAGAGTAATTTTGGCCAACCGGCCCACCACCAATTCTATCACCGCTCTGACCATCTCATCAGCTAACTCTCTTGAGATTTGGGTGGAACTATATAACCGACCTGGGCCTCTCCGGCTCAATGCATCCTCCACTACATTGGCTTTGCCCAGATGGTAAAGAATATCACAATCATAGCCTTTCACCAACTCTAGCCAACGTCTCTGCCTCATGTTCAGGTCCTTCTGTGTGAAGAAATACTTCAAACTCTTATGATCGGTGTATATTTCACACTTCTCCCCATATAGATAATGCTGCCAAACCTTCAGTGCGAATACCACCGCCGCTAACTCCAAATCATGGGTAGGATACCGCTGCTCATACTCCTTCAACTGTCGTGATGCATAAGCTATGACCTTCTCGTTCTGCATCAACACACAGCCTAAACCCAACCTCAACGCATCGCTGTAGACAACAAACTTCCCTTCCCCCGAAGGAAGACTCAACACAGGTGCGGTAATAAGTCGTCGCTTCAACTCTTGGAAACTGTTCTCACACTTGTCTAACCAGATAAACTTCAAATTCTTTCGTGTCAATTATGTCATCGGTGCCGCTAACTTCGAGAAGCCTTCCAAAAACCATCTATAGTAACCCACTAGACCAAGAAAACTTCGCACCTCCGAGGCGTTCCTTGGCCTCGGCCAATCCCTAACTACCTCCACCTTAAATGGATCCACCTTAATCCCATCTACACCAATAAATGTCCAAGGAATGTCACTTCTGGTAGCCAAAATTCACATTTCTTAAACTTGGCATACAACCGATGCTCCCTCAATCTCTGTAGAACCTATCGTAAATGTTGCTCGTGCTCTGCCTCTGAACTAGAGTACACTAAGATGTCGTCGATGAAGACAATAATGAACTGATCCAAAAAGTCCTTGAACACTCTATTCATTAGATCCATAAAGGCTGCTGGGGCATTGGTCAAACCAAATGACATCACCAGAAACTCATAGTGCCCATACCTCATTCGGAAGGCTGTCTTCGGTATGTCCTCATCCTTGATCCTCAACTGGTGATAACCAGATCGAAGATCAATCTTCGAGAACACTGTCTTACCCTGCAGCTGATCAAACAAATCGTCAATCCTTGGTAGGGGATACTTATTCTTGATAGTCAACTTGTTCAATTCCCTATAGTCTATACACATTCTCAGAGTCCCGTCCTTCTTCTTCACAAACAAAACTAGTGCACCCCATGGCGAGTAACTAGGCCTGATGAACCCCAAATCTAGAAGCTCCTATAACTGTATCTTCAATTCCTTCAGTTCTGCCAGTGCCATTCTATATGGTGCCCTCAACACTGGCTCTGTCCCTGGCGCCAACTCAATAACAAACTAATCTCCCTACATGTCGGCAATCTAGGTAAGTCCTCAGGAAACACATCTAAGAACTCGCAAACCAATTTGGTCTCCTCCGGTCTTGTTGGCGAAACCCTAGTGGTATCTACCACACTAGCCAAATATATCCACATAATAATGTTGTCTCAACAATTTATCACAGATATTTACATTTATGCCCTCAACTGGCCAAAATTACGAATATGCCATTCTAACCTAATCAGGGCCTACATGCATACTAATACACATAGTCATGCATCACAGATATCCAAATAGTCATATAAACATGCTTTTAATCATTTAAATCACATATAATCCAGTTATGCCCTCCCGGCACACTAATCAAGGCCCTTAAGCCTTCTTAGTAAATTTTGTTCGTTACACGACACGTCCTAAAATGAAAATATCCTTCCTGGTTGTATGCCTAGCACTGATTTAGCATCTCCTATAGGGTTTTTGTTTCCTTGGCAACATCCTGATGTGCCTTCTCGGCATCATGTTTAGCTTTCTCTTTGACCTCAAATAGTTTCTTTTTGAGCACGTCGACTTCCTTAAGTTTCTTGTTGAGGCTATCGACCTTGATCTGCAGCTAATCTCGATGTTGGCTCACTTTGATGACCTATCCCTTGACGATTCACTCGTTGTCTTGGGATGCCACCACCCTGATCTCATCCCTTTGAACTCGGATCTGGGTGATTCCGCAGATTTGAGCTAAATAAGACTACAAAAGAAAAATACATAACAGGACTAGCTCGCAAAAAAAAAGGAGGATGCAACGAAAAAGTGGATAACTTAAAGTTAGATTCATTACCAAGGCCGACTCCAGGACATCCTTCGAGGAATGCTCTTCTATAACCCTCAGGTCCTTGACGTTCACCTAGTTGGCGTGACCCACCACATGATTTTCCATGTCGTGGAGGAGTCCAGGAAGTGCTTCTGGGATTCTTGTAACCTCGAGCGACATGAGTGGGAGCTGCGTGTCTAGGAGATGAGCAAATGGGGCCTCTCCATGAATAACTTGAGGAATTGTAGCACGTTCACGAGGACGAGGACGAGGACGAGGAACATCATGGATTGTAACTGCAATTACCCAAGCTAATGGTTGCTATTGCTGGTGCTGTTTTTTGGTGGAGCTAGCGCCTTTATCCTTTGCAGGCGATCCAGTGACAACTCAAACTCTAGAGGTGGCTTCCTTTGATATTCTCCCCTTCTTGACGGCGCGTCCAGTTCCAACCTTACCAGCTTTGAAGGCGCTCTTCAGGTCCATATCTTCATCTGTAAAAGGGAGAGTAGAAGAGTTAGACCCAAGAAACGATTAGTAAAGATAAAACAAAAGAATAGAACAAGAACCCTAAACTCTGAGCTAAAGGGGAAAACTACTATGATCGACTCTCGATCATGAACTGAGGTGGGTAAAACCTCTAACTCTTAGATCATCGGAGGAGGGGGAGACTCTGGTATTATTACATTTTGAGACCTATAGGGTTCAGTCTCATCATTTGGACTAGACTCGTGCTTGACCTACCTAGTACCCGGGGTAAAGACACCATGACACAGGGAAGGCCATGACAAAAGGTTTGTACTGTATTCTTCAAAAATAGTGGACCTAAAGTGAAAGGTATTATCTACCACTATGGTACATTTAGGGTAGCTATGATCATGGTGCATGACCAATTGGTCAACACACTGAAGAAGGGTCACGTTCAGGTTCGCAACTACCAGATGTCAGCTCACGAGCTGCCTCAAGTTAAATCGGATTAGCCTAAAACTAGCAGCATCTCAATTTAGTTCTCTATATATGTGGAATACCTTGGCTAGAGGTGCCAGCTGCTGCCCCCAATTCTTCTCAGCCTTGGCTAGGATCTTGTCTATCCTCGGGAACCCTGCTTTTGCACACCAGCGGTGTGACCTCCTCTTCATCATCAACCTCCTTAGTGACTCGGAGGAGGGAGCTAAGGAAGGGCACCTTGAGACCTGATGGCCAGCGTCTGATCCTCGTAGATCAACTTCCAAGCCATCATGGTGGCACCATTCATCACCACCTATAACTCTTTCTCTTTGGCAGGAGCTCGAACCAAATTTTGGTATTGACCTTCGAGGGTCTCTGACTACTCCGTTCTCTTATATATAGTTGCACAAGTTAACAACTCGATAAGAATATGCTCAAACATGGTTAAAGAAATAGTTCAAGTAAAGAGTTCAAGTATCTGAGAAACTTACGAGGATGGTTGAAATATCGATGTGTGCATTTCTTGAATCTGTTTGACATAAAGAATTGATCTTTGTAGTCATTCGGGTGGCTGGGGAGGTCGATGATGGAGATTGTGCTGGGGAATGTGGTGAGGTACTAGAAGCCATCACCCCGTCCCGTTAATTTTGGATTAGCCTTGAGGAAAGAAAAATACATAATATCAGCGGGGGTGGCGACGTCCCACTCTTTCTTTAAAAATAAATACTTCGACCGCGCTAGGAGTGGATACGAGTTTGAGGGGAGCTACAATGGTGTCAGTTCCACATAGTTTAAAAAAATCTAAAAAATACTGGTCCAGGGGGAGAAAGGCACCTGCCTTCAGGTGTTCATCACTCCAAGCCCCAAAGTCATCCTAGAGCGGGGTGCAGCTCCGTTCTCCCTTCGACGGAGGACGAGCAATAAGACCCTCAAAGCCCAACTCGATCCCGTCACTTTGTAAAATTTTGTTCACCTTTCCTCGAGTCTTTATCTAGGATTCAATATGCCTGGCCTCAAAGAAGGTGTTGGGGTCAACCACGATCTCCCTATCCACCATTGGTCCGAAGAGGGGAATAGGGGTCTTGGGTGAAATCTACTTACCTTTATTCTTATTTTGGGAAGAAGAGCTCGCAACTAACTTCTTTTGGTTGGACATAATTTTGTTTGCCTGGTGACAAAGTGGCGTATTAGAGGCAACCTAAGATACAACCTTACTACGATGATAAAAGTGAGGCAACCCAGAATTTTGGATTTTATCTATTTGACCTAAAATATATATGAGCTAATATTTCCCATATCACCAATGTGTGTGCTCATGCTCGGTCAGTGACCACTCGCTGTAACCTTTGGAGACCCCTGATACTTTAGGATTCGCGTGTCAGACCTAGTACCTCTTTGGAAAGCAGTTTAATGCAAAACCACTCGAGAAACTGTGATCCTTAAGCTACCTAGAACTGAACCTAAAATCCCTTAAATCTTCACATTCACATATTCAGACCTTCATCTATCAAACCCAAAAAATCACTATTTTTTGTGGATTGTTTCTAATCAGGTGTAGGGCTAATTTTTTGGCCTAACAAAAACCACACTAAACTGAAATAGAACCAAAATAAGAAAATATACTTGAAAATTTCATAAAACTTATTGAAAAAAAATAAGAAAATGAAATTTAAACCGGGTATCAGAATACTCACAATTTAGTTTCTCGGTCGAGGAAATGATAGCAGATTTGGAGGTAATAACTTGAAAGCTTCTATAAAACAAGGGAATGCATAAGAGCTTTTAATATTTTGAGAAGAAAAAGAAGAGGAAATTTTTTGAATGAAAAGGAGGTAAGATTCAGGTCTGGTTCTCCTATTTATATGTAAACTTCAAAAACTGATCTAGGCCACTCGATTAGATTAGTTCAAGATCCAAGGGCCTGGGTTAGATAAACCAAGTGGAGGCAAAAAGTTGAAAAATGAGTTGTCACAATACTCGAAACCTGAACAGGCACCTATTACAGACTGACACGTGTCACGTACTCGGTTAGTGGATGTGCACGTTTTCTCATAACAAAAGCTGAAAAGTCCCTACTTTGCATGTCAGAGGCGACGTCATGCACGAGCAGGAGCTTGAAAAGCAAATGTTGTACCCGATAAGTATGAGCTAAATTACTAAACATGGGGTAAAGCTGGCAGACAAGTGTATAAAGAAAGCGTATAGATATAGCATCTTGCTAACTCTGGAGTGTGCAGCTCGTGTCAAACTTGATGGCTTACGACAAATAGATAGTCTTCAAATCTCCTCTTGTACCAATAACTTAGTTCAAGATGCTCGACATCCAGATTTCCTTCATGAAATTTGAACGTGATCCATGTTAGTTCAGACTAGTTCTTCGACACCCAGCTCAAAGGAGGTGTTCAACTCACAAAAGCCTAGTCAAAGTGAAGGATCTCAAAAGACTCAGAAATTCCTTATACGATCATTAATACTAAAATATTATTCTATATTTATCACCCAATATTGTGGGCATAGAATCAATTGACATTATTGAATTTATGTAAATAGGATGTTACCCAAAAATGTATGTACCTTGTTTATGCATGGTTACACAAAACTGTCCAGAAAGAATTCCTTATATATAAAGGGGAGAATGGACAGAAAGGGGTGGACATTTTTTGTAGACTGAAACTCTGGTGAAATTGTCCAAACAATTTCACGATGAGAACAAAACAAAATAATAAGAGTGAATCGTGGACTAGATGGATTTTAACTACTTAACCACGTAAAAAGTGTGTGAGTGTTCTTAATATTTTTTATTTATCCAATTCTTGTTTAGCAAAAGTCTAATCTCTCTATTTTTTTTATTCCTTAACTGATTGTTGGTGAAAAATCACGTCAACAATATATATGTAGACTGCTTTAGTACTAATTTTTGGTATTAAATATGAAAATTAGAATACACAGCGAAATGGGATCTTTAAAAAAAAATTAATACCAGTCAGGATCATACATTTACAGATAGGCTATTTAGGTTTTTTACCCCCCGAACTATTACATATGCATATCGTGCCCCCCGAATTTTTCAGGCAGTTAAAAAATCCCCCCGATCTATTCACAGTCATGTAAATTAGGACTTCCGTCCAATTCCGTTCATTTTTTGCAACGGGAGGATGATGTGGCCTGTTTTTTACATAATTTAGGATGACACATGGGACTCTAAAGTGTACAAAAAGAATTAAATAATTAATTAACAATCCCTCTCTACATATAAATTTATATATATATTTATTTATTTATTTTCACTCTTATAACAAAGTTTACATGATTAGTTAACATTACACATGCCCCAAACAAAGTTTTCAATCTTGAACATCATCCTCCTGTTACAAAAAATGAACGAAATTGGACGAAAGTCCTAATTTACATGACTGTGAATAGATCGGGGGGATTTTTTAACGGCCTAAAAAAATCGGGGGGCACGATAATGCACATGTAATAGTTCGGGGGGTAAAAATCCTAAATAGCCTTACAGATATATTAAATCACATACAAATAGATAAAAGATTACCTCTTGAAGCCTATAAATTGTCCTTGAATCTTTTTTTTTATAAATCAACGACCTTCCTATCCTTATTCAGAAAGCTCACACCTTGATCTTCCACATCAATCCTCAAACACACAAGGACGTATGTGGGCACGTAGGATTCAAATGTTGATTTAGAACTCTCTAGATGTACTCAGCACGTGAGATCTAGAGAGGATTGAGAAGAGAGAGGCTATAAAAATTTCTAGAATTTCAAGTTTAGGAAATTCTATCATTTTTCATAAGAGAGAGTCTGACAGTCAAAACAACTTCATAAAACTTCTTCTTGAAAGTATAGCTTTTTACAAGTTTATAAGATAGTTTACTAATTTAATTAATTTTTATTTTATTTAAAATAAAACTGATAAGTTACAACTTATTTATCTAATAGGAATAAATAAATATAATTAAATAAACAAATTATTTATAATTCAAATTAAAATCCCAGGGATGAAAATATTATTAGGTGGCGCCACTCACTGTGCAATACAGTGAGTGGCGTGAGCCACTTAGTGGCTCTCCCTGATTTTCTCATTTGTTTATTTAATCAATATTTAAGATAATATATTTATCCCAAAATAAAAATCAGTTAATTCAAAATAAAAAAATATATAGTTAAATTATTAATTAATTCACAATTAATCAATTGTCCATAATTATCACATAATTATTTCCTTGCCCAAGAAAATTAATTCATTTCTAATTTAGTCCTTCTCACAACAAATCTTCCTTATGACATGCTTACCATTGACAATGTAAGACAGATGTGACCTGCGACCATAGACCTATAAGACGATGCTCCAATAAACCATATTATTAATTAAACTCTTTAATTTAATAATCTTATTTATTAATTCCTTGATTACAACACTGTAAATATGGAATTGCACTCTATGTATTTATAGAATAATATTTACAGAGTTTTCTTTGTAGTCCATTGATATAATCAATAAATGTAGCTATGTCCTCTATTTATTGGTTTTTTAATTAGAGTTGGTCAACATTACCATTTTACCCTTCTAATTACCTCTTTTTTTTCAGTACCATTAATTCACTAGCGAATAATTAATCTATAATCAAATTATATATTTGAGCTCAATAACTATTCAGATCCAGAATTAACCTGTAATGGAACCAATATTCGATTCATTAAGAAAGTATGGATTCTATTATTGTGAATCATGCTCCCACCCATTCATGATATTGAATCTCCAAAACAAAAGTCACCAACCTCATTATACTAAGAAACCTCAACGAGTGAATAAAATAATCCAATAAGCACAAACATGAGTTCATGACTACTCAGGATTTAGACTGATCTACAAATGATCATCTATTATGATAAGAAATAAATATTTATGGCAAATGATAAGTTTATAAAGATAGTTAATTCATATCAATCTCGTCATATATTGTCTCTACTATATACAGTACCTTCCCCAAGATGTTTATCCACATCAGTAATCTTAATCTAGACTAATTGCTTCACGCGGGCTTAGTAAATTGTACTAGTAACCATTCATTAAAGATTCCTTACTTTAATATGTTACTGACTATTTTATTCATTATATATGATCTTAATTCTATCGTACTAATACACGATCCTATCCTCATAAATGAATATGAAATATTCTTGATAATAAAATAAATTATTCAAACAATAATTATAACATGAAAATATAATAAAATTGTAATTTTAATTAAATAAATAAAATATATTTACATGCTTTTAGGGCATAAATCCTAACATACATATCACTGACAAGTAAACCATATGTTTAAAGACCAAATTGGCAAAAACATTTAAGTATACGTCAATGATATGCTCGTCAAGTCAAAGAATGTTGGGGGGATGTAAAGGATCTCAAAGAATGCTTTAAAATACTTACGAAATATCAAATGAAGCTAAATCCTTTGAAGTGTCCCTTTGGAGTTTGTTATGGAAAATTCATTGGATTTATAGCCAATTCGTGGGGAATAAAGGCAAATCTTGAAAAAATCCAATCTCTAATCGAGATGAAATCATCGACCAGAACTAAAGACGTTTAGACTCTAACAGGGAGAATTGCTATTATAAGCAGGTTTATATCAAAGTCAACGGATATGTGTCTTCTATTTTATCACATGTTTAGAGGCAACACAAAATTTGAATGAACAAGGAATACGAGTAGACCATCCAAGCGATCAAGATACTTATGGCTCAACCTCCTATTTTATCCAAACCAATTGATGGAAAGACATTATTCGTCTATCTAGCCGTCACCGAGTACGTTGGTAGTGTTGTGCTAATAAGAGAATATAATAAAGTTAAACATTCAGTGTATTACGTCGGCAAAAGACTAGTAGGAATAGAATCAAGGTTCCCAACAATTGAAAAATTACCCTACTGTTTACTGCTTGCATCATGAAAACTACGACCATATTTCCAAGTCTATCTAATAATAGTGTTAACTGACCAGCCCCTGAGACAAGTACTGCAAAATCCTGAAGCAATTGGCCGCCTACTAAAATATGCTGTAAAATTAGGTTAATTCGAGACCACCTATATGCCATGAGCAGCAACAAAGGACAAGAAATTGTGAATTTTGTAGCTGAATACACATAATTGCAAACTACCGAGTAGACTTCTATATTAGAAGAACTTGAAGAAGAGATCCCTAGATGGAAACTATTTATTGATGGTTCCTCTAATGAGCACAATTATAGAGTTGGATTAATTTAATCTCACAAGATGAACATCGATTTCACTGTGCACTCAGATTTGGGTTTGTCGCATAAAACAATGATGCAGAATATGAAGTGTTGCTCGCAGGGTTAAGTTTAGCGAAAGATGTTAATGCATGGTCGCTTGACATTTATAGTGATTCACAGTTATAGGTGAATCAAATACTAAGAGATCATCAAGCCTGATGATTAAAAACGGTCACGTATCTCAACAAAGCGAAATACTTGCTAGCGCAATTTGATAAGTAGCCTAGACAACATCTATCCCGCAACCAGAATTCAAATGTAGATGCTTCAAAAAAAAATTGGCAAGTGTAAAGGATGTTGATGCAGTCAACATCGTTCCAATCAAATATTGGTAAATGGTTTACCATGTCCGCAACAGAATGTCGGGGATGGTAGGCCTAGAGATTTAAAAAAAAATTATGTAAACAATCTGTAAATAATGGATCCATTAATATGCAGAAAATTAATCAAAGAGAAAGAAAAATATATGGATTTACCAGTTGTAGAACATTCAAGAATCCTTGTTATCTTTTCGTAACTCCAACGAACATCCAATCCAAAGTAGCATTTTGAATACTAAGACCAAGATATTCGAAGATGTATCTCTACACCTCAAGACGTGTGTGGGCACATAGAGTAATGGTGGGAAATTTTCTGATTCACAAGATTTACTCAACTCATGAGATCTTGGAATATTAAGTGTGAGACAGTTTTCAGGGATAAAAAAAAGTAAATTGCGGCTAAAATACCCAATGTTTTTAAAAAGTTGCACTTTTATACCCAATTTTTTTGGCAATAAATATACTCAATGTTTTTAAAATGTTGCACTTTTATACCCAAACTTTTTTTTGGCAGTAAATATAATAGATGTTTTTCGAATGTTGCACTTTTTACCTAATTTTTTATTATTTTGATATATAATAAGAAAGTGAAGAGAAAATATAGGATTTTAATTATTTTTAAAATTTTAAATTATTTTCTCATTCTTATTCTTTTTCAAAATAACTATTTTAAATTAAAAATTAATAAATATTTTATTAAAATTAATAAAAATGATTTAAAATAATTAAAACTTATATATTTTCATCAATTTAAATATTAGTTTTTTTTTAAAAAAAAGCGAAGGAAAAATATTAGTTTAATTATTTTGATTAATTTTATTAATCTTAATTTTTTTATTATTTTGAAAGTTAAAATAATTTAAAATTAAAAAAAAAACTAAAATCCTATATTTTTCTTTACATTCTTATTATTTCTCAAAATAATTATAAAAATAGGTATAAAAGTACAATATTTTAAAAACATTACGTATATTTACCGCCAAAAAAAATTGTTTGGGTATAAAAGTATAACATTTTGAAGAATTTGAATATATTTACCGCAAAAAAAATATTGCGTATAAAATTGCAACATTTTGAAAACATTGAGTATTTTAGCCACTATTTACTCTAAAAAAATATTACGTTATATTTTTTATCTCTATGAAAAGCTTAGATTTATGAAACAATTTCTATCTGATATAATTTATAAAAGAATTAATTAAATTTTAAAATTCAAAATTAAAAATATAAATCAATTATTAAATAAAAGAAATATCGAAGATTCATCTTGTAACACATCTCTGATTTTCGAGATGTGTTCCAACCATTTTCTTTTAATTATTATTTAATAATTATTTAATCAAAAATATCTAAATTTGAAAACTTATCTTATCATATTAATCAAAGAATAAAATATCATTTCAAATTCAAATCCAATTTGAATTTGAATTTTCATAAATATATTTTCACATTATTTAAATAAAAAAACTAATTAATTAAATATATAAAAAGTGTCCATCGATTTAATCACTACATAAAATTCAATCCTCTATTAATAGCTCATAATTAGAAAATGAATTAATTATCGTTTTACCTTTTTAATTTTAGCTTGTTTTCTTAAGTATCATTAACTTTACAAGTGAAGGTTAATTCATAAACAGATTTATGAATTTAAGCTCAATAACCTTTCATTTCCAAAAGTCAACCCTTAAGAGAACCATTATTCAATTCTCTCGGAAAGGTATTGATTTTATGTCTTCATATTATGTCCCCAACTATCTACATCAATGTGTTCCCAAAATAAAAGTTTTCAGCCTTATCATTCTGACAAACCATAACAAGTGAATAAAAGAACTCATATGACATAAACAAGAGTTCATAATAACCTCAATATTAAAATCAATTTTTATATTATCATCTTATTGATATGTTAAATTAATACTTATAAAGTAAATGATATTATTAAGTATTAATAACATATCGAGTTCCGTTCATATATAACCACTGTATACAAAGTACATCCACTAAGATGTCCTACTACATCAGCAATCCAGATCTAGATTACATGTATTCATAATACTAGTGAATAATACTTACAATATTTAATCCAAAGATTTCATATAACTTTGTTTTACAGCGAACTATTTAAATTTGTTCCTTACAATCTTAATCATCTCATACCAATACAAGGTTGTAGTCACAATAATGAATTTGATAATTTTCTAACATTCATATAATATTATTCTAATAATAAAAAAAAATATACGCTAAAATTCATTTCAATTATTTATTTCATAAAATATTGTTCAATACATATGCTTTAAAGGGCTCTTATCCCAACAATCTCCCACTTGCCCTAAAGCAAATGAGGCATCTCCCTCACACTCATTGTGACACCCTTATTTTCTCATAAAAATAATAAAGAGAACCAACGTTAAAACATAAAAATATAAATGTTGCCCTTTATTGAAAATAACATCAAGCATACGGGATCCAAATTTTACAATATAAAAGATGTCTTTAAAAACTAAAATACTACAACATTAATTTTTGAGGAATAAAAATGCTAGTAAGAAACAAAAAAATAAGCCTTAGATCTTCCAGAAGCTATATGGCCCTCACGAATACACCAACATCTATTCAGGTCCCATTTGCCTTCAGCCATTCTATCCTTAATTACCTTGATCTGCAAAAGTACACTATAAGGAGTGAGCCTTTAAGCCCAGTAAGGAAAATGTATACAAAATAATAAGATAATCATACATAGCATAACAATGCATATCATCATAAGTTCATATAAGATTTCACAATAATACTATTCTATCAAAGATAATTAATTCGTATAAAGTCATAAAATATTCTAGGTCATAATCGTACATTATTGGTCATATTCTTATAAGTCATCATCATACTAGCTAATAAAAAATCATGAAAGAGAAAGATAAGTGCTTATAAAAGGGTTGGCATTCAAGCCCCAGACATCGCTTAGGTCTGTCATACAATTTTTGGCATCCAAGCCTACCAGACATCAATTAGGCCCGTCATAAAATTCTAAACATCACTTAGGTCCAACAACACTTATCTTCTTGTACCTGAAATGTTAGGGTCATACAATCACTTAATATCATATTCTACATCTATATAATTTTCCTTACCATTGTGGAAAAAGAGAAGAAAAGAAAGATTGCTTGCTAGTGGATCTCGCCCAAACCTTCACCCTAGAACAAAATAACAAGACCTCCAAAATCCTGAGCCACCACAACAACTTCTATCCTCAACAAAATAAAGTTTGATCTGGACAAACTTATGATATTTTTGGCTATATAATTGGTTAGGTGGCTTAGTGTGTTTCAGCTATGTAGGGATTTATACTGGCAATGGTGTTTGAGGCTTTACAAGAAAATAGAAGAAGTGGAATTTTGATCACTACTAATGTTATAGTGATTTAAGCTATATGGAATACTATTGAGCAAAAGATGATACTTTGGGAGATGCCAATTTTTGAAAAAGAGAGCACTTTGAAACTTTGTTTATGTGTAAAAAAATGAAGAGGTATAAGGCTCTATTTATAGGCTCTAGGTGCTAACTCCCTTCCTTAATCTTCTCCACCATCATCAAACAAATTTTCAAAAATGGAATTTCCCTCTTCTTAGTGGTGTCGGCCATGACCTATTCAATCTCATATTCTTATGCTAAAGTTCATCTCCTGATGCCAAATGCCCTCCAATGTAACAAGATGAAGTCATATTCTACCCTTCTTTCCTCAATAGTCTCCCACGAATACACCTAAGCCATTTCAAATTCAAGTTTGGTCTATAAACTTCAACTATCACCTATATTCTCTTCTTAGCTTTTGACTCCCACAAGCATAGTCCTTGTAGCTCCACTTTGCAAGCTTTTATTGACACAATATACATTCTTACAATATGCTCCACGACACTTATACTTGGTCTCCAACAAAGTAAAACTTAATTCCTCAGTGACAGATTTTCATGCAACCTATTATTTAATTTTTTTTTTTTGTAAAACTTCAACTAGCTATTCCTTATAGAGTTTTGGCCATGCATAGAAATTAAAATAATCGGGACTTAAATTAATATCACATGTACACAATATTTTTCACCAATAACATGTGTACATATTCTATTAAGTCTTATTTTCTTAAAGAAAAACTATATACTAATTTATTCATAAGCATTTAGTTTCCATAGAATAAATAACCTCCATAAATACTTAATCATAATAATTATAACCACCCAAATTATAATTATTTTACTAAGTCATAAAATCACACCTTATTATAAAAAAATAAAAAAATATCTAGAGCAATCTTTTTAATTCCACCACTCAAGTTATAAACTATAAACCATAAAAAATAACCTAAGGTCATAATTAAGGAGCGTATAAGAAAATAATAACCTTGGTTATTACAATCTTCCTCCCTTAAAGAAATTTAGTTCTTGAAATTTTACTTACCAAATACCTCGGGATATCATTTCCTCATATCTTCCTACAACTCCCACGTCACTTTTCTTTCAGTGTTATGGCTCCACAAGATTTTGACTAATTGGATACCTTTTGATCTCAAGTTCTTAGTCCCCCATTCTAGAACGCGTACTGGGCGTTCTTCATAACTGAAATCTTGCTTTTACTTTAGAGCCCTATAATTTAGCACAAGAGATGGATCATATACTTACTTCCTCAACATGGATATGTGGAAAACATTATGTATTTCAGCTAACGATGGCAGTAGAGCCAACCGATATACTACTTGTCCCACTTTGTCCAATATCTCAAAATGACCTATAAATCTCAGGCTTCACTTTCCTTTCTTTCCAAAATGCACAATCCTCTTCATTGGAGATACTTTTAGAAAGACTTGATCACCTACTAAAATCTCAACATCTTGCCTCTTCAAGTCAGCATAGCTTTTCTGGTGACTTTGGACATCAATAATCCTCTGTCGTATCTTTTCTATCACTTCTGTTTCTTCTCTTATAGCTTCCGGTCCTATGTATCGTCTTTCACCAACCTCGTCCCAATGAAGTGGTGATCGACACTTTCTTCCATAAAGAATTTCATAAGGTGACATGCCTATCGTAGCCTGATAACTATTATTGTAGGAGAACTCTATCAACGGTAGATACTTACGCCATGATCCTGAGAAGTCTAATGCACATGCCCTTAGCAGATCTTCTAATAGGATGGTGTGTTCTGACTGACCATTTATTTGAGGGTGAAAAGTGTAATTAACTTTAACTTAGTGCCCATAGCACGCAATATTGATCCTCTATCAGAGACTATCGTCTTTGGAACTTCGTGCAAGCTCACTATCTTAGCCACATAAATCTCTACTTATTGCTCTACATTGAAAACTGTTCATACTGGAAAAAAGTGAGTTGACTTTGTAAGTCCCTCTATAAGCACCCAAATAGAGTCGTGTTGCTTGGTGGTCCTTGGTAACCTTGTTACAAAGTCCATGGCTATATCTTCCCATTTCCATTCAGAAATTTCTATTGGTTGAAACGTTGCAGCGAGTCTCTGATGTTCGGCCTTAACTTGTTGACACGTAAGGCACTTAGCTACAAATTATGCTATGTCCTTCTTCATTCTTGACCACCTATACATTGTCTTGATATCGTTGTACATTTTGGTCGACCCTGAATGAAGAGATTATGGAGTGGTATGTCCCTCTTTCATAATACTATTTCTTAGTTCCCCCGTGTCTGGCACACACACTCGGTTTTTATATCGTAGCATGCCTTCCTTTGTCATTGAAAACTCACTATTTTCCAAGCTCTGTAGTAACGCCATTTTGTTAAGAAGAAATTCATCCTCATTTTGTTTCTACTTAATCTTTTACATAAGTGTAGACTTGATTGTGAGGTTAGCTAGTCGTCCAGTTACTAACTCAATTATGTACTTCTTAATATCTTGTTGTAAGGGTTGTGTTATTCCTCTAAGTACTGATATAATTCGTAACTTTGTCTACTAAGAGCGTCCGCCACTATGTTGGCCTTTCCCAGGTGATATAAAATCTCACAATCATAGTCTTTTACTCTAGCCACCTTCTTTGCCTCATGTTGAGCTCTTTCCACATAAAGAGGTACTTGAAGCGCTTATGGTCCGTTTAGATTGCACGCTTCTCTCCGTACAAATAGTGCCTCCAAATGTTTAAAGCGAAGACCACAGTTGAAAATTCTAGGTCATGTGTTGGATATCTTTGTTTGTACTCTTTTAGCTGTCTTGAGCCATAGGTGACAACTTTCCCATCTTACATCAATACGCATACAAGTCCATGTTTTGATGCGTCGCAGTACACTACAAACTTGTCCTTGTCATTGGGAACACATAGAATTGGTGCCGATATGAGCTTGTCTTTTTAGGGTGTGGAAACTTTCTTCACATTTTTCTGTCCATGTGAATTTCTGTTGTTTCTTTGTTAAATTTTTTAAGGGTGTGGCTATCTTAGAGAACCCTTCAACAAATCTCATGTAATATCCTGCTAAGCCCAGACAACTCCTCACCTCAGTGGCACTCTTGGGCTTTGGCCAATCCTTAACTGCTTCAATGTTTCCCTGGTCCACTTCTACGCCATTCTTTGATACAATGTGACCTGGAAATGCCTCCTTTTCTAACCAGAATTCACACTTCTTAAATTTGGTGTATAGTTGGCGGTTCTTAATCTGTTCAAACGTAAGTCTTAGGTGTTCCTCATGCTCATCTTTTGTCTTTGAGTAGATTGATATGTCTTCTATAAACACCACTACGAACTTATCCAAGTAATCCTTAAAAATTTGATTCATAAGATCCATGAATGTTGTTGGTGTGTTTGTTAAGTCGAATGACATTACTAAAAATTTGTAGTGTCCATATCTTTTCCAAAAAGTCGTCCTTGCTATGTCTTCTTCCTGTACCCTTAGTTGGTGATATCCTTGCCATAGATCTGTCTTTGAGAATACCGAGGATTCTTGCAATTGATTAAAGAGATCGTCTATGTGGGGCAAAGGGTATTTGTTCTTGATCCTCACCTTTTTTAGTTCTTGATAGTCGATGCACATCCTCATGCTTTCGTCCTTCATTTTGATGAAAATTACTAGTGCACCCCAAGGAAAATAGCTAGGTCAGATGAAGCCCTTGTCAAACAACTCCTATAATTGCATCTTTAACTCCTTTAACTCGGTAGGCACCATTATAGAGGGAGCCTTCGAGATGCATGTCGTCTCTAGTGCCAATTCTATTTCAAACCCTATTCGGAGGTAATCCAATAGATCTTCTAGAAACACCTCGGGGAATTCATAAACAATATGGAAATTTTTTGGTTCTAGTTGTATCTATCATGACTTATCCACCACATTGTCTAGAAACGCATGGTATCTACTATTGATCAACCTTTGAGCTTTGAGAGCTGACACGAAGGGTATGCGAGTTCAAGAAACGTTTCCTTTGTAAGTGAACTGCCCTTTGTCTTCTGTTTTAAAGTTGATTGTCTTACCATTACAGTCTATCATTGCTCCATGTTTTTCCAACCATTTAATTCCTAATATTATATCATACTCCTTAAGATCTAATTTGATCAAATCTACGGGTAACTTTTTGCCTTCGGTTCTAACTACTGCATTGCGCACTCCTCTACTAGATAGCATTCTCTCCCCTAACGGTAATTCTGTAACAAACTTATCTTAAAAAATTTGTAAGGCTTTTCTAAGCTATCTATCATATTCATAGACACAAAGAAATGCGTAGCTCTTGAATAGAATAAAACATTTCATGGTTTACCAGAGATAGTGATTTGACCTAATACAACTGTATTTGAAATGTCCCAAAATTACCTAATAAGGCTTAGGGCCTTGATTAGGGGGCCAGGATGGCAATATATGGAATTATATGTTTATTTGATATATTTTATTGTGATTATGTGATTTATATGATAATATAACTAGTTATGCATGTTTAGGAATATTAAGTATGCATGTAGGTCCGTTTCTTATTAGAAGGGCAATTTTCGTAATTTCGCCAGTTATGGGCACAATTGTATATATCTGACAGACCACATTATTATGTGGGTTTATTAGGGTTACTCAGCACAAGACAATCCTAGGGAGCAAGTTAGTGGGAAAGTCACAGCGGGACCCAATACCAGACTCGGGGTGAGTCAAGGGGGTATTTTAGGTATTTAGCATAAAATCAGGTTATCGGGTGATGGGAATGAAAAATTGAGGACATATTTGGAGTTAGTGAGATTAGGAGGGAATACTGGGGATTTTGACCATTTTTTCCTCGGGGACGTTTTTGGTACTTCAAGCCTCGGGATCAGCTTAAGTAAACTTAACCCTTAAGAAAACATAAAAAACACTCAAACACTCTCGGAATCGACTCTCTCTCTCTCTCTCTCACTATCTTTCTCTCTCAGCTTTCCTAAGTTAGTTCTTCAAGAATTAAGAAGATTGTGGCTGAAAACCAAGGAATTTAAGGCTCGAGATTAGAACTCGGATAGCTTGTGGCTAGGTGATCACCATTCACAACTGAGGTAATGGTTTAATCTTTGTTTTTAACTGAATTCTGTTAGAGTTATAGGCTGTTCTTGAGGTGTTCTTGATTCTTATAGCTCAAGGGTTGAATTGGGAGTTTTGATGAGTTTTGCATCAAGATTTTAGTTGGGTTTTGTTGCTGGGGAAGATATTAAAATTGTTATGCGGATTGCATTGTTCTTTTAGGGTGGAATTGGGGTGGTTTTGGTTGAGTTTGGCTGGAGAAATGGAGAAATTCTGGGTTCGCAGGGTCAAGTCGTGGCCCTGTTCTTGAGGGGCTGCAATACAACCGAACCCAGGGCCCTTGGGGGGCTTCTGTCTGGGAGGCGCGCCGCGAACCTCAAGGGCAGGCCGTGGCCCGCCTGGGCTGGTTTGGCCATGGTGAGTTTTTAGTGACAAGGATCTTTTCCTTAGGGCTTGGGATCGATACTACTACCCAGTTTAGTAGAATTCGAGGTCTCAGAGGCTAGGACTCAGTCTGGAATCCTTTATTTGCTCGTTATTGATGGAATCCTATATTATGGTTGTGACTAGGTTATCGCTAGGGGCTCAGAAATGGAATCGTGCTCAAGGGTAGTTCTTATTTTACGCTATACTCGGACCTGAGGTAAGAAAACTTCACCCAATACGTGTTATATGTTATTAGGGTTTCACCCGACTGTTAATAATAATTATGAATAGGCTTTGGGCCCCTGAGAATGATTATGATTAAGTTATCGTTCCGTTTATTGATTAAACATACTTGAATATTCTATACCTGCTTAAGTGTTTCGTGAGTGTTCGCATGGTTTATGTGGCTAAGGCTTGGCCCTGTTAAATAAGCATGATTATTACTATGATTATAATTACTTAATGAAGTTATGTAATTAATATGTATGGGTTTTTTTCTTGTTGAGGTGTGCCTATCCATATTTATTTCTGTATTGATATTCGAATACCTAGATCAGGGCTTGACTTATTAGTCAAGGACGACAATAGCGAGATGCCTGGTCAAAAGGCTTAGGCGTAAACCAGCAACGTACTATTATGTAGGTTGACCTAATGGTCAATGGAAAAAAAAAGTGTTTGGCTAGCTCTGTGGCTAGTTACCCAGAGCTACGGGCAAGGGCCCCAGGTGACTCTATTGTCACATAGCTAGGGGATAGGGACTCGGGGTTGACTCTAAGGTCAACTATTCAGGGCAGCGTCCCCAGAATGGTCCAATGACCGTTTATTTATGATTATTACCATTGTTTATGCACATGTTTATGTTTTCTTAATGAGCATTGGCTCACGGGTGCTTTGTGGTGCAGGTAAGGGAAAAGGAAAGCTTGACCAGCCATGAGTTGGAGAGCTTCGGTGGCGGCGTGTACATATGTGGCTGCTCGTCCACCATGGCCGAGGATATCTCAGAGGAACTAGGGTTGTAGCCTTGATTTTTCCGCTTAGGTCGACCAGCTGTAATTTTGATGTATATACGCCTTTTTAAAAGTTTGGTTGTAATATTTTGGCATCTATGTATGTATAAACTTTTTAAATAAAAGTCAATAGTTCATTTGACCAAAAATTTTAACCCTAACCTTTGACGTTGACCTTATTTACACATTTATAACCAAATGACTTGATTAGCAAGTCTAACACATTTTAAAGTACACAATGTAACGGTCCTTGATTAGGAGGGTGTTACAGTATTATTGGTTTCTGCCTCACCCCTCGTAAGAGCGAAAACGCTAGGTTGTACAAGCTTATCGTCTTTCTTCTGGTCCCTCAACTTTGGGAATTACTTTTGAATGTGACATTCTTGTTCATGATTAAAGAAACCCTTGGTTTTGTATTTGCACTCCCCTGAATGCCTCCTCTTCCAGATAAGGCACTAGGGATATTCCACACAAGGTTTCTTATTCTTGTTGCCTCCTAATGCTGTCTTTCCATTCTTGTCGGCTCTTTGGTTTTGATGACCATCATGTTTCTGTTTATGGTCTTTTTACTCGTTATTATTCTTTTTGGCATCCGATCTGGCCATGCTCTCCTTCCAAAGTATTTGTTCCGCCTGGTCAGCTTCAATGGCTATCTCTAATGTTTCTGCATAAGTGGTTATTCCCCGTATCAGTTTCACATCTCAGGCTATCATCGATTTTACTCCCATCACGAATCTCTGAATTCTCAGAGTCTCTATGGGTACTGTGTCCAGTGCAAACATAGCCAAAAAATCAAATGTTATGGAGTACTCAGTTACAGTTGAGTTCCCCTGATTTAGCATGATAAATATGTCCACCCTAGTGGCTAGAATCTCTGGACTATAATACTTCTTATTAAGAACTTGGATGAACTCATCCCAAGTCATTGTTGTTACATCCCTGGTTTATTTTACCACATCCCACCAAATGTGAGAATCTTTCTTAAGTAGACTTGAAGCGCATGAAAATCAATTTTCATTTTCTAGTCGCATGTGTTCCAAGATGGATTCTATTGATCGAAGCCACTCTTATGCTTCTACCTAATGAGATCTGCTGTCAAAATTTGGGGGTTGTTGTTTTCTGAAATGCTGGTACACTACCTCGTAGTGACGTTCAGCCAATTGCATAAGTTTTGCTAGGGGTATATGTTGTGAAAATTAGAGCTATACAAGTGCACACAATAGCAATTTGTAATAATTTCTTGGTAAGACCAAGCATCGTCCCACAAGGATTGAATTATCAATCACGAGATAATTAATTCTTAGCTTCTATTTGGTTAATGAAAATTTGTTTTGTATATTGATAATTAAAAACAATAAAAATACTATAAATAATGCAAAATTGTAAGAACATAAACAAGAATAAAATTCCAATAATTTAAACAGTTTAGGAATTTTAATTTCATCTACAATCTCTCCTATCAATCACTTACACAATGTTAAAAACTCTTGTTCTTATTAAGCTAACAAGTTGTCGAGGTATTTTATAATTGGATTAGGAATTATAAAACTCAACCTAATTGTGAACTTTCTATATTTCTATGATAAATTCAACGATTAGGAGGCAATGAATTCACAACCTAGATGCTACACAAATAACCTAGATATTTTTGTTCTAGATTAAATCTATGTTGTTTCAATCAAAGCTTGTTTAACTTTCACTTTTCATAATTTCAATTCAAACACAAATAGATAATGAAATAAGATGGTCAATCAAATTTCATGCATTAAAATAGATTCAAATAGGCTTAATAGACGAAGAATAAAAACACTAATATTGCATTACATCATCAAAGGAGTTCAAGAGAATCCATTAAAAACCCTAATAAAGATTCAGTTCAACATTGTCATTCTAAACATAAACAACACTTAAAAATACATAGAATTAAAAGGCAATAGAAAAAGAACTATAGAGAGCGAATGGAGGTGTTCCACGGTGTGTTCCTTGCTTTAGAGTTCATCCTCCTCTCCTTTCTTCTTTCGAAAATAGAATTAAAACCTAAAAAAATTTCCTTCCTTCAGAAGCAATGCGGGCCGCAGCCCAGCAATTCAAGTGTCGCGACCCATGTCAATATGGGCTTCGCGTGGACGTCAGGTGGGTTTTCAGTGTCGCAGCTCTGGGTCAATTTCTGGGCAGATAAAGCCTTCAGCTGCGGCCCATGTCAAACCTCGAAAAACTAGCTTTTCTGACTTGGACCTGGCCACAACTCAGAATCATAGCTTTGTGGCCCTTAACAAGTTCCTCATTTTTTGTGCTTTTGGTCCCAAAAATTCACCGAAGCCATAAAATTGCTTGAGGATTCATCTTTTCATTGAATCACCACCAAAAAGCCAAATTTTCATCATTTTTTCTGCCAATTTGCTCCAATTTTTCTTTTCCTTTATTTATAAGTTAAAACCTGAAGAAAAAAAAAACAAAAATAAGCATAATACTGCACTAAACAATAAAGAAACAAAATAAAAAATACCCAAAACACAACCTAAACACAACACAAAACTAGACTCAACAAACTTCCCCAAACATAACCTTTACTCGCCCTCGAGTAAAGCACTCTAAACACTCTAAAAAAACACAAAAGAACTCTAAAATGAATCAAGTCAATAACAATTGATCTGGCCTCAAAAATCATGAATACCATGCAATATCATCCTTAGAACATTATAGCCATCTTTTTACAATCCAGAATTTCAAGTCAGATATTTCTCATATTCACTTAGAAGCATCTATGAAAACCAAATCATGATTAATGAATAAATAAGTACACAACACAGTTTACACAAACTCAATTCACACCAGCAGTCCATCGAGTCCATAATCCCTTTGGCTTGCAAACTTACTATTCTCCACTAATTTAGACTAAAACATGCTCAAGAATCACAATGACTTTTCAAGGTTATCACGAACGACTTAGGTGAAAGTGGGTGAAAAAGACATTTAAGCTCAACCTACCACAAGTATATAAACCAATCAAACCAATATACAACTTTACAATCCACATTCAACCCTTCATTACCTCTTGTTCATTGCTCGAGAGAGATTTATCGTAACTCAACCAAATATATATATTTCTTTTTCTCTTTTTTTTCTTTTGTTTGTTTTTTTCTTCAGAATATGTATACGTCCTCCAGACTTATTTCTTTATTACTCACGGCAAATGAGAATGAAATATAATATATATTTTTTCTTTTCTTCTCTCTCTCTCTAAAATCCATTCCTAACACATTACTTCCCCAATTACATATTATATACTCATGGTAGGCAATGGGAAAGGAATATAACTGAGGTTGATGAAGCTCAAAACATGGTACAAACAATGAAAAAGTTAATTTAAAGCTCAAACAAGTTAACTATGGATATCAAATTGTAAAGGTCGGCTGGAAAGGCTTAAATGTTCCAACAAAACGCCTTAATCATCTTCCTAAGCATGCAAAGTCTCAAAAATTTTGTCTAAAATAATAAACAATCAAGTTTTAGAATTTCCCAACATCTTTCCTCAAACCAAAGACTCAAAAATGCATGAACCACACCATTGAGTACAAGAAATTCAACAATCATGATCAAGTGTTCATCTATATTAATAACAACAAGTAAACTCAAGAAATATCCAACTTAAGCACACGATTTTTTTCCATAGCATAGCTTTCAGCTCCATCAAATTATATCACACTGTATTCACTCAATATCATTGGTTATCATTATCAACTTGATTCAACAAACATGACACTCTAAACATCCTAGACACAACAACACAGTAATTAAAAGACGAACCAAATACAATACACAACTAAAACACAAAAGAAACTAAAGCACAAACATAACTAAAACAAACTACTCAATATATACAAAACGAAAGTAAATCTCCTCCCCCAAACTTAATATGAACATTGTCCACAATGTTCAAAATAAAAGCAAAGGAAAATAAACTGACCTGACAAACTCAGACTACTCACGACGAAGGACCCTTGCCACCGTCTTCCTTAGGTAGCCAAAATGTGGTGGCTTATATGGATTAAACTTGGAAATTTATGAGTTGGGCTCGAAGTAGCATCGTGACCCTATTTTTTTTTTCTTTTTTTTATCGATTTTCATGATTCGACATTACAAATTTAACACTTAAAAAAAATTCAAGCTAATCCTAAAATAAAAAAAAGTTATCAAAATTCTAAAATTAAAATGTTCATAATCCAAAACTTAAATAAAACTAATAAAAAATAGCAAATAAAGGATTAGAAAGCCTCCAAATGCGTTGTCGTTTACGTCATTTATCTAGACGCTAAATTCATCTTCAAATTTAACTCAGATCAAGTTTACCCCTCGAATCCTTAAGAGCCAAACTGTCATATAAGAAAGTCTGTCTTATGATGTTGCAACTTTTTGGAGCTTTCCACTGCTCATGTAACATTCAAGCTTTCCTACTAAAGAACCTTTTCACATGATTACGCACTGTTCGACTACCATCTTGAGCAATGACATTTCTCTTGATAACTTCCACCTTACTACCGCCTCCTATTATCACATCCACTCTACAACATGTTGGAATTTCAGTTGCAGCAAAAACAGTAAATGTTACCTCCTCATTTTGCACTTGTAGCTTCAATTCCCCTTTTTGTACATCAATTAGCGCCCTTCCAGTAGCTAAAATTTGTCTCCCAAGAATAATCTATTGATTTTCATCTTCCAATATATCAAGAATATTAAATTCCGTAGGAAAGATGAATTTGTCTACTTTCACCAATACAACCTTAATAATAACTCTTGGGTGCTTCACTGAACGATCCGCCATTTGTAAGGACACAATAGTAGGGCGAGATTCTCCCAATTTCAATATTCTATAGAAAGATAGAGGTATCAGATTCACACTTGCCCCTAAATCACATAATGCCTTCTCAAAAACTGCATTCCCTATAGTAGAAGGAATAGTAAAACTACCCGGATCATTAAGCATTGGAGGTAGTTTCTTTTTGCAATATTGCACTGCACTCCCCAATAAGCACAACAATCTCGTATTCCTCCAAGTTACTTCTTTTTGATAAAATATCCTTCAAGAATTTAAGGTAGGTTGGCATCTGCTCAAGCGCTTCTGCAAAGGGGATATTGATATGCAGTTTCTTAAATACCTACAAAAACTTTGCAAACTATTTATCTAGGTTGTTCTTGCGTACCCTTTGTGGGAAAGGAATTTTTATGTGATGATGTATACTCACTTATTACTACTTCTTCTCAACGTTCTCAGTAACCTTTTTTTCCACCTTTCCTTTCATTGCAGACTCCATTTTCGGTGGAAGAATACATTTCTCAACTGGCTCTTCCAACTCATTACCGCTCCTTAAAGATATTGCATTGCACTGCCTTTTAGGATTCACCTCAGTATTACTTGGAAAATTTCCTTGAGGTCTGCTTTGTAACAAATTTTCCAATTGACCCACTTGCATTTCAAGATCTCTGATGTATGACTGAGTTTCAGTCATAAACTGAGCTTAGGAGTTGGTCAAGGTCAACAGTGCAGCTTGTAACTCATTTGACTTCTCTTCAGGAACTCGTGGCCTAGGTGGTGGTGCTGGAGGTTGGGACATAATCTGTTGAGATTGAGGTTGGAATTGAGGTTGCTGGCCCTGATTAATTCTCCATGAAAAATTAGGGTGATTTTTCCACCCTGGATTAAATGAATTGGAGAAAGGATTGTTGGCTTGCCTATTAAAATTGCTCATCATGTTCACTTGCTCCATAGGGATGGTGTTATTGAACTTTATTGTCATACACTGCTCAAATTGGTGAGGTTCACCACAAATTTCACAAGCTGCCGACATCTGAATGGCATTAGCAGACACGATATTCTGTTGCAACTGTTTTGTCAAGGAAGCAACCTGAGCAGTCAAGGCAGTGATGGCGTCAAGTTCATGAACACATGCAACCATTCTAACACTAGTTGACCTCTCATCAGACCATTGCTGGTTGTTGGTGGCCATGTCTTCTAATAATTCATATGCTTCATTGGCACTCTTACTCGTGAATGCACCACCAACTGCAGCATCAATCGTGGTACTAGTAGTACCACACAACCCATTATAAAAATTGTGGACCAGCGTCTACTTCTCCATACCATAATGGGGGCATTTTCTCAACAACTCCTTAAAACGCTCCCAAGCATCATACAAAGACTCCCCGTCCATCTGATAGAAATTATTAATCTCTCCCCTCAACTTAGCAGTCTTTGATGGAGGAAAGAACTTGGCAAGGAATTTCTGAGCCAAATCCTCCCAAATATCAATAGTATTGGATTGAAGGAAGTTGAACCAACTTTTAGCTCTATCCCGTAGTGAAAATGGGAATAGCCTCAACCTAATTGCATCATCTCTCACCCCATTATACTTGAATGTTGCACATAGCTCCTCAAAAATTAGCTAAATGCATATGAGGATCTTTAAAGGGTAAGCCACCAAATTATACAGTGGATTGCCCCATTAGTAAAATCGTCGGCTTAATCTCAAAGTTATTAGCCTCCACGGTCGGTGGTCTTATACTTGTTTGCACTCCCGTAACAGTTGGGAGTACATAATCTTGTAAGCTTCTCTCAGCGGGATTCTGAACTCTTCCTTACACCACTTCTGGCACCCCTCCATTAAACCCATCATGGTTTTGAGGATTACCATAACCACAGTTCGACCAGTAGCTTTCTTGTTTCTACGATTCTGCCTATACGCTTTCTGAATCTCAGAATTAACAGGAACAAGGCTATCTGCTACACATATAACAGCACTACCGGAAAAAAAAATGATCAAGAATGCACGTAAAACAAGTTAGAAACACTTCAAAGAACAACCAAATTATAAATAAAATTATTTACTTTGATATTGATAATTTTAAGTCCCTGGCAACGGCGCCAAAAACTTGTTGTGAAAATTAAAGCTATGAAAGTTCACACAGTCCCAATTTGTAATAATTTCTTGGTAAGACCAAGTATCGTCCTACAAGCACTGAATTATCAATTCCTAGATAATTAATTCTTAGTTTCTATTTGGTTGATGAAAATTGGTTTTGTATCTTGATAATTAAAAACAATAAATCTACTAGAAATAATTAAAAATAACATAGAATTAAAAAGAAACAGAAAATGAACTTTAGAGAGCGAATGGAGATGCTCCTTGGTGTGTTCCTCGCTTTGAAGTTCATCCTCCTCTCCCTTCTTCTTTCGAAATTAGAACTAAAACTTAATTTTTTTTCCATCAGAAACAATGCGGGTCGCGGCCCAGCACTTCAAGTGTCGCGGCCTATGTCAATTTGGGCTTTGCGTGGACATCAGGCAGGCCACGACCCAACCTTTTCAGCATCGTGACTCTTGGTCAATTTCTAAGAAAACAAAGCCTTCAGCGTTGCGACCCTCTGTTCTTGCGCCACAGCCCATGTCAAACCTCGAAAAATAAGTTTTCTGCCTTGGACCTGAACACGGCTCAACATCATAGTGTCGCGACCCTTAACAACTTCTTCATTTTTTGTGCTTTTGGTCCCAAAAATTCACCGAAGCCATAAAATTGCTTCGGGATTCATCTTTTCACATAACCAACACCAAAAAGCGAACATTTCATTATTTTTCTACCAATTTGCTCCAATTATTCTTTTCCTTTATTTATAAGCTACAACTTGAAAACAAATCAAAAAAAGCATAATATTGCTCTAAGCATAATATCGCTTGGTAAACCGATTATGGTTGATAAATTCACTAGGGAGCGCTCAAGAATTCAGTTTGCTAGAGTACTTATGGAGATGGAAGCAACAGATAATCCCCCTAGAACAATTCAATTTCTGAATGAATTTGGTCAGATTATGGAACAAGAGGTGGAATATGAATGGATTCCTATTAAATGTAAAGCTTGTAATGGTTTTGGTCATGCTGAGATGGAATGTCGAAGGGAGCTGAAAGCAAAATGGGTAAAAAAAGAGCAGTCATCTAAAGAGGAGGAGAAGCCTAAGCCGAGTATTGAAGAGGCAATGTCTACTGGTTTGGAGATTGTTGGTTTGGGTACTGTAGCAAAGGGAGGAGATTAGGTTAATATAGCTGAAAAAGACAGGGACCCGATCACTACTTCAGAGGGCAATCAGCCTAATTCTCGAGCTAGTTCAGATATGGATATTGATAAGCAACACAGCAATAGATGGCTTACTCCTAAACGAGTTGCCTTTCATCCGAAATCTGGGCCAAAGGCAGGTTCATCTACAACGAACTCAGGGCAAGGACAAGATAAACTCAACCAATTTCAGGTTCTTCAAGAGCATGTGTGTGGTAACAAAGATGGTATTCCCTTACCTATTTCTACTAATGGATAATAGTAATATTCTTAGTTGGAATTTAAGGGGTCTGAGTAGTTCTAATAAGCATAGAGTGGTTGTGGATATTTGTAGTAGATTCAAAATAGGTATTGGAGGTTTATTAGAGACTAAGATGAAGGGTTCTAAAGTGCTGGATTTTATGAAGCAAAAGTTACCTAACTGGAATTTTTATACTAGGGTAACAGAGGGTAGACTTTTGATTGTTTGGAGGAAGGTTTTTGTCAAGGTTACTATTCTTGAGGATTCTCCTCAATTTGTTCACTGTTTGGTTTCGATGGTGGGTCAGAAGCACAAGTTTTTTATTACTTTTGTCTATGACTTCAATTCGTTAGAAGGTCGAAGGAGTTTGTGGGAAGGGTTACTTAGAATTTCTTGTGTGCGTGATGCTTGGATTATTTTAGGGGACTTCAACGCCCTTTTTCTGGTATGGATAAAGTTGGTGGTAATCCTATTTCTGGTGTTGAATTGATGGATTCGGTTGCTTGGCTTGAGGAGGCTCACATGGTTCCCTTAAAAAGTCTAGGATCGTTTTTCACTTGGACTAATAACCAAAATGGTTCAGCTCGCATTTTTTCTAAAATTGATCATGCTTTTGTTAATGTACATTGGTTTGATCTTTTTCCGTTTGCTTCTGCAGTCTTTAAATGGGTAATTATATCAGATCATTGCTCTTGTATTGTCAATATTCAGTCCAAGGTGAGTTTGGGTACAAAGCTGTTCAGGTACTACAATTTTTGGGCTGATCATCCTCAATTCTTGGAAGTGGTTCGGTTCAGCTGGCATTTACCTATTCACGCTACTGGTTTAAGGGTTGTTTTCTTAAAATCCCTGAGGTTGAAACACAGTTTAAAGAAGTTTAATCACAATACCTTTGGAGATATTGGTTTGAGTTTTGATATGGCTAAAGAAAATTATCAGGAAGCTCAATTAAAAGCTCAAGCTTTCCCGACTGAGTTGTGCTACCAGCAACGTGCTAAAGAAGCTGCTGAAGCTTATTTTATTTAGGAAAAATTGTTTTACAGTTTTTTGTCTCAAAGAAGTAAAGTGGATTGGTTACAGAAGGGAGACTTGAATACCTTTTTCTTCTTTGCTTATCTGAAGCAAAGAAGAGCTGCTAATGGTATTGCTTCTTTTGTTAATGATCAGGGTCAGCTGCTAGATAGTTTTCCTGAGGTTGTCTCTCATTTTGTTGAGCATTTCAGAGGTTATTTGGGGAATCAGAGTTCAGCTTCTGGCAGCATCAATTTGGCTTGTTTAGAGTTTGGTCCCAAGCTTACCATTGATCACCAAACGTTACTGTTAAAGCCCTTTTCAGCTAAGGAAATTAGGACAGCTTTATTTGGTATTCCCTCTATCAAATCGCCAGGTCCGGATGGTTATGGTTCAGGATTTTTCAAGGCTGCCTGGCAGATTGTTGGCCACGAAGTTTGTTCTGCTATTAGTAACTGTTTTGAATCAGGGAACTTTCCATCAGACTTGCATGAGACTTCTTTGTCCTTAATTCCTAAGGTGGCCAACCCTTCTCGAGCTATTGATTATAGGCCAATTGCGTGCTGCACCACATTATACAAATGTATTGCTAAGCTCTTATGTTCTCGTTTGGCGTTGGTTCTTCCGGCTATTGTTCAGCCAAACCAGGGGGCGTTTATTAGAGGTCGTTCAATAGCCCATAATATCATGATCTTTCAAGATCTTATTAAAAATTATGGTCGAGCTATTACTTCCCCAAGATGTGCTATAAAGATTGATTTGAGCAAGGCTTATGATACGGTAGATTGGCAATTCCTTGAGGATCTCTTAAAAGCTCTCTGTTTTCCTATGAAGTTTATAGGATGGATTATGATGTGTTTAAGGAATACTTCTTATTCTTTACTCATGAATGGTTGTGTTCAAGGCAAATTTAAGGGTAAGAAGGGGCTGCGTCAGGGAGATCCAATGTCTCCTCTTTTATTTGTTCTTATCATGGAATACTTGACTCGGAGGCTTCAACTAGCGGCTCTTGATCCCTCTTTCAGATTTCATCCAATGTGCAAGAGTTTAAAGCTTGTCAATCTTTGTTTTGCTGATGACTTGATCATCTTTTGTAAGGGTACTCAGTCGGCTGTTTTTTCCCTTAAGATTGCGCTTGATGATTTCAGTTTGGCTACCAGTTTGACCATTAATTCAGCTAAGTCTCAAATCTTTTTTGGAGGAGTTTCTTCTACTGTTCGGAATGTCATCTCTCAGGAGATGAATCTTATGGAAGGGTCCTTTCCGCTCAAGTACCTGGGGGTTCCTATGAGGCCAACTAAGTGGCGTCATGAGGATTGTGATATAATTTTGCAAAAAATCAGATTGAGACTTATTTCTTGGTCTAGTAGACACCTCTCCTATGCAGGCCGAATGCAGCTTATCCATTCAGTGTTATTTGATCTCCGTAACTATTGGATGAGTATCTTTATTTTACCTCAGAGTGTTGTTAAGGAAATTGAGAAATTGTGCCGTAGCTTCCTTTGGGATGGTGCTGGTATGAGAAGTAAACCTCATTTAGCCTCTTGGAAGAAGGTTTTCCTTCCAAAAGCGTATGGTGGTCTTGGTTTTAGAGATGGTGCCCTTTGGAACAGAGCTATTCTTGCCAAGTACGTTTGGGCTTTATCTGAGCGGCCTAAGATCTTATGGGTTAACTCTATATATTTGAAAGGCTGTAATTTCTGGTGTTATACTCTGAAATCGGACTGTAGCTGGTATTGGAGGAAATTATGCCACATAAGGGAGAAATTTGGTCTAAATGAGGTTAAGGCAGCAGGTAGTTCTGGGAGGTTTCTGCCATCAAAGCTGTATAATTCAGTTCAAAACCAGCAGATTGTGGATTATTATTCTGCTGTCTGGTGCAAGCTCTCATTACCTAAGCATCGATTTCTGCTTTGGCAAGTGATCAATGAACATCTCCTTACTAGAGATAATCTGTTAAAGCTGCATATTGTGGTGCCTGTTCATTTGTGTCCGGTTTGTGGTTGCTTTCCTGAAAGTCACCAGCATCTTTTCTTTACCTGCTGTTTATCTACTCAAGTGCTTCATATTCTGTTTAGCTGGTTTGGGTTTAGTGCTTGGCTGAGTGATTTCTCCAGCTGGTGTGTTTGGCTAGCTCGTCCTCGGCGTGGTCTGCTGGCAGCCTTGCTGAACCTTGCTATTGCTGCTACTGTGTACAGCCTTTGGAGAAATAGGAACAGAAGTGTTTTTGAAGACTATTCTTTGGCAGCTAACTGTCTTGTTAATGAGATTAAATCTGTTATTAAATATAGACTTTTCTTGGTTAAGTTTCGAAATTTTTCAGTCCAAGAGCTTTCCTTGTTAAGGCATTTACAGTGTAATTAGTGTTGGGGCTGTTGGCTTGTTTTCCATTTCGGTTTTGTAGTGCTTAGCACTTTGTTTGTACAGCTTGTGTTTGTTCAATGAAGATCCTTTCCTTCTTGATCAAAAAAAAAATATAGAGAAACTAAATAAAAACTACCCAAAAACACAACCTAAACACAACACAAAACTAGACTCAGCAGTATAACAGGTTGCGCTACCTACTGTCGTTGGCCTCGATTTATCTATTATTGAACTCCTCCTCCTTTCTCCATAGTTCTGACCTAAGATAGGCATTTTCTCTTTCTAAATTAATTCTGGCGGCCACAGCTACCAGTTCCTCTGCTACTTTTGGGATTGCTGGTACTTCCGACACTTTCGAGGCTTCCGATATGTCCAAAAATTCTTCTTGTATTGCGGCGGCAGCCTTTCCCCTACCTCGTTCTCATCCACGGCCTCGGCCTCTTCCTCGGCCTTGACCTCAGTCATTTATTCAAACTGATCTCCAGGGTTCCTAGTCCATAGTTTCTTTTCTTCCCCAAATGAGAGTATTTATAAAAACTAATATAATAACAAAAGCAAACAAAATGCTAACCTAGCCTATTATACCAATATCTGTTAAGGTCCATCTATAAGCTAAAACTACCCTAATACATATATGTCCAACTCGGGTAAATGGGCATTAACAATTGAATTTTCCATGGAGGAGGGTTGGGTTTAGTATGTCATACCCATTACTCAAGCCCCTTGAGTTCCATTTGAACCAGAAAGATAGGAATTTAAACCCTTGCTTTATTAATTGTTATTCATTTTAATTAGGTCTAATCTAATAATGTAAAGTAAATGGGCCTTCACAAATGGGCTAACCCGTAAGAGAGGAATTTAAATTTTACACTTTCTATAGAGCCAAAAATATGTTAATCATAATATTACTAATAAAATAAAAGAAAATGACAATCTTTACTAAAATAAAATTTATTTACAAACTAGAAAAGTTTTACTAATACTTAAAAATAAAACTAATTATCATGCACTTATTCTAATTATCTATGTTCGACCCTTCTTCTAACATTTCTGTAAGGTCATCGTAATCGTCTTAGGTGTAAATAAAGCATGAGGTGAAAAGGATATTGCTAAGGATTCCTTCTCTAAGGTTGTTAGCTAACTGTAGTGTCCTATCACCTATTTCCCCATTTGGTAAATCAATATCCTTGATAAATTCTAAAATTGCAGGGAAATCTATCCATAAATATATCATATTAGTCCTCGATTAAGATGTTTTGATCACACAGGACTTTATCCGGACTATCATTAAACTTGGTTCAGCTAATGTCAGTTTCACAGAATACATGAGACCTATCAATTTCTCATGGGACTTAAGCAGGGCGCTATGACTGGCAATGATCCTTTCTATTTCTTGATGGTTCAGGTTTATCCTAAGGAATACCCTTTCAAATTTTGTCTTGCCATCTGGGTCAGGTACTATTCTTATAGCTTTAAGAGCCCTAACGATGCTTGGGTTCATGGTGCTAAAATCTGAAAATAAACCATCAAAAACCATTATTTAACATATAGAAAACACAACATAAAGTGAGTTATACTTACTTGGTAAAGAGTCGGTCTCCTTTTGTAACGCACTAGATAATAAAGACTGTTACACTATGTATTTTTAAATAGTGCAAGACTCGCAAATCAAGTCATTTGAACGTAGATGTGACCCTAAAGTCAACTAACAGGTTAGGGTTAAGATATTTTGATCATAAGTGGTTAATTTTCATTAAAACAAATGCTTGATACATAGGATCCCAAAAACATGGTATAAGTCGTAAATACAATTTCCAAAAGTTGTTGCAACAAAAGCCAGTCTAATGGCAAAATACAATTTAGAGCTCTATTCCTATAACTTTCCCTCGGTCGTGGCAGTCAAGCAGCTGACGATGTACACTCTGCCCCCAGAGCTCTCCAACTCATGGTTGGTCCAATTTCCCTTTGCCTTTACCTTCACCACATAGCACCCATGAGCCAAGGCCCAGCAAGAAAACCATAAACAACAAATATGAATAGCAACAAGAGCATGTAATCATCTTTAATCCAATCAGTTCAAATAATCAGCAGAATACAGATATAAAGCTATACAGAGATAAATATATACTTTCAACATATATTTCAATCAATAACACAAACAATTAGTTGTCGGCGCCCTTAGGTCGAGCCCTCTGGTTATATAGCCGATCCCGGCTCGCTTAGGTTGAGATGCGTTCAGTACACTTATCATCAGCCCCGGCAGCCTTAGGTCGTACTTTTATATTGCATACAACATCCATACAGTCACATAATACATATATTCAATTACAGGGAATCTCAGACCCAAAGACAATCACATGGGTGAAGTTTTCTTACCTCGAATCTTGAGTAATAAATGAAGAGTGGTCTCGAACACGATCCTCAATATTGAGCCTCGATAAACCTAGTCACAGTAACCATGGACAATTATCAATTTCTAATCCAAATAAATGTTTAGGAAATAAATACCAGCCTCTGGGACCTTGAATTCTACTAAATTGAGTAGTAGAATTCGTCTCGAGCGCTTAGGTTTCAATCCCCAAGCCTAAATCTTGGCTGCCCTTTATTTCCCATTTAGGGTCGCGACTTGCCCTTAAGGGTCGTGGCACACCCCTTAAAGAGCAGCCAGGCCCTCCCTGCTGGAGGACACGGGCCGCGACTTGCACCTGTTGGGTTGTGGCATACCTGGAGAATCACAAGCATCCTAGCCACTTCAAGGACGCAGGCCGTGGTGCTTGAAGAACAGGGCTGCGACCCGAGTTCCCAAACACAGTGAAACCACCATTTTTCCAGTGTTTCCCTCGAGTCTAAGCTTTAAAATTCAACCTAAACCTTTATCCAAACTCAGAATTGAACGCACAATACTCATCCCTATAACCTAAACATCATATCCAATCTATACACAATTCCATACTCTCCTCAAATACCCAAAATCAAACTTGAAAACTAAGTTCATGCAAGTTGTAAGTTCTAACATTGTTTAAACATAATTCATCAATCAAGAGTTAGATTTTACCTGAACTGATAGCTTGAATCCCCCAGCTAAACTCTGTCCACTTCTAGCCTTAACTCATTAGGTTCTTCTCAATCCATACTCAGCTCAATTCCCAGCTTGTTCTCTTAGCTTCTCCTTCAAAATGCAGAGGTTCCCCATAGTTTTAGAGAGAGGAAAAGAAACGTGTATGTGGGAGAGTGAGAGATATCAAATGTCTTCACCTACATTCTCGTATTTCCCTAAGAGTTCTGAGTATAACCCTTGCTTAAACAAAGACCAAATTGCCTCAATGCTTTCTTAGCCCTCTAACTGTCTTTAGGGGTAAAATGGTCATTCCACCCCCGTTTCCCGCTAATCCTCGAGTCATCCTACCAATTTCCAATTAATCCCATCATGCCCAACTAATTACTAAATAGTTATCTGTTACTCAATAAACCCCAGAATATATTCTAAATTCCTAAAATACCCCTAGGCTAACTCCGAGCCGGGTATTAAACCCCGCAGTGACTATTTCGCTAATCCGCTCACTAGGATCGTCTCGAGTCATATACTACAAATATATCCACATAATAATGTGGTCTCAACCATTTATCACACATAGTCACATTATGCCCTTAACGGGCCAAAATTACAAATACGTCCTTGTAAATAGTAAAGGACCCACATGCATATTATATATTCTCATAATCATATAAATCATGCGTACCACATAGTCACGCATTTAAATCACATATCACATACATATCCAATTATGCCCTCTCGGCACGCTAATCCAGGTACTAAATTCTATTAGCATTTTGGGTCATTACAACTATCCCATCCTACTGAGAATTTCATCATCAAATTTTACCTGAATAAATCGGGATACTGATCCCATATAGCTGACTCAAGCTCATAGGTCACTTCCTCGACCCTGTTATTCCTCCATAATACTTTGACTAGAGGAATCATCTTGTTCTGTAGAACCTTATCTTTCTTGTTTAGGATCTGAACTGATCACTCTTCATACGACAAATCTGTCTGCAACACCAAATCCTCATATCTCAAAACATGAGTCGTATCTAAGACATACTTTTGAAGCATAGAAATGTGGAATATGTCGTGAACTCCAGGTAACGATGGTAGCAGAGCCAATCTATAGGCTACCTGCCCGATCCTCTCTAGGATCTCAAAAGGTCATATGAATCTAGGGCCCAACTTGCCCTTTTTTTCCAAACGTCCTCATCCCCCGTAACGGTGAAACTCGCAGAAATACGTGGTCCCCTACATGGAACTCCACGTCCCTACGCTTAGGATCAACATAGCTTTTCTGTCTACTCTGTGAGGCGAGCATCCTAGCTCGAATCTTCGTAATAGCTTCATTTATCTTCTGAACCATCTTCGATCCCAAATACTTTCTCTCACCCATCTCATCACAATGAAAGGGCGATCTACATCTCCTTCCATACAACATCTCGTATGGAGCTACTCCAATTGTTGATTGATAATTGTTGTTGTATGAAAACTCAATCAACGGAAAATACTTACTCTAAAATACCTTAAATTCTAATACACACGCCCTAAGCATGTCTCCAATATCTTAATTATTCTCTCAGACTGCCCATCTGTCTGAGGATGAAAGGTCGTACTAAACTTCAACTGAGTTCCCATAGCCTTCTGTAAACCGCCCCAAAACTTGGAGGTAAATATGGGATCCCGATTCGATACTATAGATTTACGAACCCCTTGGAGACGTACACTATCCCTCACATATAACTCTGCATACTGATCCACAATATAGGTCATCCTCACTGGTAGAAAGTGAGCTGACTTGGTGTATCTGTTTACTATCACCCACGCCGAGTCATGTAGCCCCACTGTCCTGGGTAAACCTCCCACAAAATCCATGGTATTGTCTTCCCACTTCCATTCGAGAATACCTAAAGGCTATAACAACCCCGCTAGTCACTGATGCTCAGCCTTCACCTGCTGACAGGTTAAACACTTGGCCACGTATTCAACTACGTCCTTCTTCATCACGGGCCACCAATATAAAGTTTTTAGATCTTGATACATCTTCGTGGTGCCTGGATGGAGAAAATATGGTGTAGTATGGGATTCGTCAAGTATCTCTCGTCTAATACCCATATCCATCTGAACACATATCCGACCCTTATACCATATTAAACCAGTCTCTGAAATGGAATAATCCTTAGCCACTCCAGCTAGGATATTCCCTTTAACCTCCTGCAACTGTGTATCATCCAACTGACTCTCTATTATCCTCTTCAGGAGGGTAGACAATAAAGTAATGTTGGCCAACTGGCCCACAACCAGTTCTATCCTCGCTCTGGTCATCTCTTCTGCCAATTCCTTCGATATCTGCTTCGAACTAAATAATTGTCTTGGGCCTCTCCGTCTCAACGCATCTTCCACTACATTGGCTTTCCCTAGGTGGTAAAGGATGTCACAATCATAGTCCTTCACCAACTCCAACAAACATCTCTGTCTCATATTCAAGTCCTTCTGGATTAAGAAATACCTTAAACTCTTATGATCGGTGTATATCTCGCACTTCTCTCCATACAAGTAATGTCGCCAAACTTTCAGTGTGAATACCACCACTGCAAACTCCAGTTCATGGGTAGGGTATCGCTGCTCATAATCCTTCAACTGTCATGATGCATAGGAGATAACCTTCTCATTCTCCATCAACACGCATCCCAACCCCAACCTTGATGTGTCACAGTACACTACAAACCTTTCCCCCTCCGAAGGAAGATTCAACATAGGAGCAGTGATCAGTCGTTGCTTTAGTTCTTGGAAGCTACTCTCACTCTTATCTGACTAGGTGAACTTCAGATTCATCTGTGTCAATTCTGTCATCGGTGCGACAATCTTCAAAAACCCTTCCATGAACCGCCTGTAATAACCTGCTAATCCAAGGAAGCTTCTAATCTCCGAGGTGTTCCTTGGCTTCGGCCAATCCCTAACTGCCTCAACCTTTGCCGAATCTACCTTAATCCCATCTCCACTAACGATATGTCCAAGGAATGTCACTTTCGGTAGCTAGAACTCAAACTTCTTAACCGTAGCATACAACTGATGCTCTCTAAACCTCTGTAATACCTATCGGAGATGCTGCCCATGATCTGCCTCTGAACTGGAGTAAACCAAGATGTCGTCGATAAATACAATCACAAACTGATCTAAAAAGTCCTTGAACACCCGATTCATCATATCCATAAACGCTGCTGGGGCATTGGTCAAACCAAACAACATGACTATGAACTCATAATGCCCATACCTCGTACGGAAGGCCATCTTCGGAATATCCTTGTCCTTGATCCTCAGTTGGTGATAACCAGATCGAAGAACAATCTTCGAGAATACCATCTTTCCCTACAGCTGATCGAATAGGTCATCGATCCTTGGTAAGGAATACTTGTCCTTGATAGTCAACTTATTCATCTCCCTGTAATATATACCCATTCTCAGAGTCCCATCCTTCTTCTTCACAAATAAAATCATGCACCCCATGGCGAGAAGCTGGGTCTAATAAATCCCAAATCCAGAAGCTCTTGCAATTGTATCTTCAACTCCTTTAACTCTACCATAGCCATTCTATATGGTTCCCTCGACATTGGCTCTGTACCTAGTGCTAACTTAATGATGAACTGAATCTCCCTCTGCGGCGGCAGACTCGGGAAGTCCTCAGGAAACACATCCAAGAACCCACATACCAGTCTAGTCTCTCCTAGCCTCACTGGCGTAACTCTAGTGGTATCTACCACACTAGCTAGATAACCTATACGACCTCCTTGTAATACGTCCCTAGCCCTCAATGCTAATATCAAGGGAATGAAGGGTCCATCCACAGCACCCAGGAAAACAAAGGGGTCTTCACCCTCAGGTTCAAAGGTCACCATCTTTTTCGTGCAATCTATAGTGGCTGCATATTTAACTAGCCAATCCATCCCCAGAATCATATCAAAATAATCCATACTCAACTCAATCAAATCTACTGATAGTTCCCTACTATCTACCATCACTTACAGTGCTTTAATCCATCTCCTAGACACTACTAGCTCCCCTGTAGACAGTATGGTCCCAAACCCCGTAGTATAGTACTCACTAGGTCTACACAATCTATCAATCACTTTACTAGAAACAAATGAATGTGTAGCACCAGAGTCAATCAGTACAATATATGAAGAGTCAGCGCTAGAAAGTTGACCTGTCACTACCGAGGGACTAGCCTCGGCCTCTGCCTGCGTCAAGGTGAACACTAGAGCTGGAGTCAAGCTGTCCACCTTCCCTAGTTCCTCTTTCTTTGACGTTGGGTAATCCTTCTTGAGGTGTCCAACCACCCCGCACAAGTAACAAGCATTGGCCCGACATTCACCCAAATGGCATTTCCTGCACTTTGTGGACTCTGGATAACTCCTCCATGCTTCACCGCCTCCCTGGCGGCTACCATGGACACCACGACCCCTCCTATCAGGACCAGCAGTGGTTGAGTTATCAGGGGTCTTCCTCTTCAGAGCACTGGGGGCTCTGCCCCTACCAGACCTTGCGTATGGAGACACTACCCTCCGAACATCCCATCTCACAGCGTTCTCCCTCTAGATCTTATTCTCTGCCTCCTCAGTAGTAAGAGCTTTCTCAACATTCTGGGCATAAGTCGTCTGCCCAAGTACTGTTGTAATCCTCACATCCCGGGCTACCATAACATTAAGCCCTCGAACAAACCTATCCTGTCTGGCCGCATCTACAGGCACTAAGTCTGATGCACACTTCACTAGCCTATCAAACTTCATGGCATACTCAGTAACTTTCATACTGCCCTGTACTAACCCCATAAACTCATTCACCTTTTCTGCCCTGATGGATACATTGTAATACTTTTGGTTGAACAGATCTCTGAACCCATCCCAACTCTAAGTAGAAATATCCCTAGTCTGTGATTCCACCTCCCACCAAATATGGGCATCCTCTCTAAGAAAATAGGTTGCATAGACTACCATGTCATTACCTTCCACACTCCTCAATTCCAAGATGGAGGTGATCATACTCACCCACTGTTCCGCCTTTAGTGGATCTGGTCCTCCCTCAAAGATTGGAGGGTTTTTTCTCCTGAATCATTCATAAAGCAGCTCCCACCTGTTCCCATCCTCAGGTGGTTGTACAGCTGGTGCCACAGCAGGTGGCATAATAGGTGCAACACTCCCCGAGGAAGTCTGCTGTCTCAAAAGGCGAATCTGCTCTTCCTGTCTATATAGCATGGCTTGCATATTAGCAAGTATCTGCTGCCAGTTCTCAGGGACTGACAAAGGGTTTAGGCCCTGCTCATCATATCTAGCCTCAACCCCTGTGCTGGCTAGTCGTATTGATCGCATAGGATGCATAACTATCTAGGTCTATATGCAATCAATGATTCGGTAGTCAGGCAATGATTGCAAATTAACATTCTTTCCATGGTTCACCACAAAAACTCAACAAACAAATGCAACCAAGATGCAAGCAAGCATTTAAACATTTATTCACATACAGTAGCAATGTTAATAAGTATGCCTCATCATAATCGCATAGCAGCCAAGGGCTAGGCCCTATCAGTATATCTCATGCTCCCTATTAATCATGCAAATAAAGCATCTATATTTCATTTAAACATTCACACACATAATAGCATATACAGTAACCAAACCCTGAGTCAAGCTTATCTTTAGCGGTGAGTGTAAATGCCTAGCAAGTCTTCAGGATCCCATAAACCTAGATTTCTCTGATACCAAGTTGTAACGCCCTAGATAACCAAACTGTTACACTGTATATTTTAAAATAGTGCAAGACTCGTTAATCAAGTTGTTTGAACATAAATGTGACCTAAAGTCAACTAACAGTTTAGGGTTAAAAGATTTTGATCATAAAGGGTTAATTATCATTAAAACAAATTTTTGATACATGGGGTCCCAAAAATAAGGTATAAGTCGTAAATACAATTCCCAAAAGATGTTAGAGCAAAAGCCAGTCTAATGGAAAAATACTATTTAGAGCCCTATTCCTGTAACTTTCCCTCGGCCATGGCGGTCGAGCAGCTGAAAATGTACACTCCATCCCCAATGCTATCCAACTCATGGTTGGTCCAGTTTTCCTTCGCCTTTACCTGCACCACGTAGCACTTGTGAGCCAATGTAACGCCCTAGATAGCCAAGACCGCTACACTGTGTACTTATAAAGGTGCAAGACTTGCTAATCAAGTCATTAATTTAAAAACGTGTCACTAAACATGTATGAGCTAGGGTTAAAAAGGTTTTGGTGTCAAAAGTTTCATTTTATATAATTAAACTATTATATACATGGGATCCCAAAAGGAACAGAGTTAAAAAGTTGGTTTACAGACTCCCAAAATAACAAAAACATCTGTTAGCCATACTAAGGCAAAATGGACTATCTCTGGGTCTCGCGTCCCTTCCTAAACCTCAACCGTAGTGGCTGAGCAGCTGGCCATGTACATTCCGCTTATAGAGCTCTCCTAATAAAGGTTGAACAAGTTTGCTCTTGCCTTTACCTGCACCACGTAGCACCCGTGAGCCAAGGCCCAGCAAGAAAACATGTGCAACACAAATAGTAATAAAAGATAGTAAATTCACTAAGCATGAACTCTCATCAAATAATCCACATTAATCATTCAGCATATATTCAGAATCAAGGATGCAATCAAACACTTATAACATTCATATCACATAATAATCTGGGCCAACAACTTAGGCCGCACCCTCTGTTTACCCCATTGACTCCGGCCTGCTTAACCGAGCTCAGTGCATATTAAGCTATCCTCGGCTACCAGTGGCCAAGTCGCGCCCTATGCGCTAGTATAACCCTTGGCACCCTTAGTTCGTTGGTTCACTAAATAGCTTGCATGGCATAATACCATCTTTTCAAGCATACACAATAAGGAACCCTTAGTCCCATCACACATATTCAACCAGGTGCAGTTTTCTTACCTTTAATCTTTGCGGTTATTGTTTACGAGCAACACTCCTCAAGCACGATCTGTTCCCGGGCCTAAGCTTTTATCACCTAGTCACAACCAAAGTATTGGGTTTCATTAATATCCAAATATAGGTTTTTGGGTACAAAACCAACTTCCACGAAATCGAATACCATCAAGCACGGTGGTGAAATTGATCCCGAGCACTCTAGGCTCAATTCCTGACCTTAAAATCCCTAAAAGTTCAAGTGCACAACTAAGGGCTGCGGCCCTTGAAGCTTAGCCGTGGCCCTAGCCTCAAAACAGAACCAAGGGCAGCCTTGGACAAAGACATGCGCCACGGCCCTAGCATTGGGAGCCGCGGCGCTCACCCCTGGGCGAGCCTCCTTGGTTCATCTTCAACCTAGGGCCGCAGCGCTCCTTGTGTAAATATTACGGTAAGATATTACATATTTTTTAAAGTGCTATTATTGACTTAGCTCTAAAACATACGGAGGCTCTAAAACATACGGAGGGAAGTTTTTGGCGCCATGTGAATTAGTAATGGCGCTTTACTTTTCATTTTTTTTCACTCAACACTCTAATCTGAGAAGCCCTAAGCCGCCACCCTCTCCTCCTCTCACTCCTATCCTTTATTCTTCTTTTTCTTCATTTCCTGATTCCCCTCAACCTCTTTTCTTTGGTTCTCTCTCTCTCTTTGCTACCTCAGGGCCTCTCATTTCTACTCACGCCCTCCTGCTTCGAAACCATCCCCACTTCACTCTCTCTTGGAAGAATAGGTGACGGCGCCTAGCGGAGGCGGAGGCAGAGGCGAGGTCACGGGTTCGACGCTGCGTGGGTCTTCTTCTCCTCAGCACACGACGAAGGCGAGATCTGGTATGTTTCCTCTCAACTTATTTTTGTTGCTGTTGGTTGGTTCATGGTAGTCGAAGGCTTAGTATGGGATATTTTAATTTCTTTATTCTCATTCTTTCTCTCTCTCTCGACTTTCTTCTCTCAGCGATGTACCTTTTCTCTTCTCAACCCTATCTCCCTCACATCTATCTAACCTCTCAACTCCATCATTTTTCACATTTCTCTCTTGTAGGTGGCTGGCGCGGGAGACTAGACGGAGGTGGTGACGAGGACTCGGAGGTGCAGGAGCTTGAAGATTTCTGTCTCTGATTTCATCATTACAAGTCCGGCAGTGTGCAGGGTCGAGCGTGGGACTGGGCTTGTTGGTGGAGAGCGAGACAGAGGAGGTAGACAATTGGAGTTCAGGTTTCGTCCCTGAAACACCATCAAACACATTTGATAGATTACTAAATGCATAATAATAGGGTACTCTTCCTTGTTGTTACATGTTTCTTAATTACAGTTAGTGAGGAAAACCATTGACATAATTTATGATGAACTATATGTTTAGGCGTTCTCAGTTTTTGTTATTGCCTTTAAGTAACTGCTAGTACTAGTCATGGTGTCTTTCCTTTGAACTACACTGATGGTTGAGAAAGAACTTTTTCTTCACATAATAATTATAAAACCATTGTATTGCTAAAAATGAAAGCTTTGGGACTTTATTTATATTTGGGGGATATTGAAAATTTGAAACTGTTTGCTCGGATAGTTATTTCAGAGTGTTTACTACATAATTTGATGTTGGGTATTGGGTTATTAGGATTGGTAACTCTGTTTCTTTCATTGTTAGTTTGGTTGTGATTTAGTTGAGAAGATTATATTTCAAACAATTTGGTCCCGAGTTCTGATGGTGGGAGTTTTGTCTTTTCTTGACTGAATTTGCTTCAGGCATATCTGATATTACTTTAGCCATATCTGTTTCAAGCATTCCTTTTCAAGGTTCTGTTAGGTCTCTCTCTCAGTCCCTTTTCAACGGTATTTCTTTTAGGAGAATAAAAGATTGATTGAATTTCTTAACTTGACATTGCTTTTGGTAGAATGTCATTATCTTCCTTGTGGCTGCTGTATTTGATAATACAGATTGTTGGCTGATGTGAATTTTACTGTATTTAGTAATGTATTCTAATTTATGAAAAAAGAGGGTTGGTTTCATTCACCTGGGTTTTCATGTCTGGTCTGGTTATATCATAAAGGCTATAAATTTGTATGTAATTGTGATATTAACTGTATATCTGGGTCACAGAAAAACGTAATTCATCAATTTTCTGAAAAAATTGATTCTTGTATTGATAATCGCCCTGTTTGTTCTTGTTATGGCTATAGGATGAAGATCTTATCTTTTTCACCCTCGGAACCTCATGAACAGCTGCAAGACAATAATCATGTTGTATATCCAGAGGAGAAGATGAGTTTCTAAATCTTTTGAGATCAAGCATATCTAGAGGAAGCAGCTTTTAGGTATCTTGTTCTATATCATGTACATGCATAGAAAGTTTGGTTTGACTTTAACATAAAAAAGGTTCCATATTGGAAAAGAAAAGGGTTTATTCTGTATAGCAATTAACTTAGAAAAACACACATCCCACGAGCTTGTTAGTGTTTGATTCATTGTTGTGTGCCATTACATATTTGATTGAATGAATTTATCATCATCAAATTGATTTCAATAACTTTGAAGCTAAAATATTTCACTGCTTTATCTTTAGCTTGTCTTTTTCTTAGTGTCTTATCCTTTTAAGAAATCATGTAACTACTTCCTTGTATTTTTTCTTTATATAAATAGTACAAGTGAATACAAGTAGTGTTGTTTCTTTTTAAATCCCTGTTGTTCGTAAATTTTAAGTGCAACTCTCTAATTTTTTGTTCTAGTTTCATGTGATTAGAAAGGCCCTCTTATTAGTTTAACTTGTTTTTTAATTTTTGGTTCTAATTCAGTGGTTGAATCGTTTCACACACTTTTATGTTTTCTTTTTCTTGTATAACAGAAATCATATTTGTCTTTTTTTCTTAGGCCCTTTTTCTTGTAGGACCTTTATCGAATTACTTAAGTTTCTCCCTTCACACATCTTACTTAGCCAAAATGTTATAAAATTGGATGAGTTCCTCTGTTTACTGTTCATATATATTCTTTAATAAAGGGGTTGAAAAATGGTTGATGCTGAAATGTAACTAATGGACAACCTTGCTGCAATGTAAAAGGGGTCGTATAAACTTGTTTTATTGTAAGCTTTGTTGCTCTCTCTGATTATAGGGCATTGGCATTTGTGCTTGTGCTGCATCAACTGGTTTTCCAGTTGGTTAAAAACTTTGATTAGAGTCATTAGATTTTTGACATAACCACTGCTGGGACATAAGTTCAATGATGTTATTTTCTATAACCAAGTCAAATAGAATAGGTCCTCTGTTATCCTTGATTGAAAACATGAACTTTTTTCAAAAGGTTTTGCTTTTGATATATGTTTGTCTTTGGTTTTGAAAAAAAAGTTCTGTTCATGGGAATAATTTGTTAACAGTTTCCAATATGCTAATTGTGAGATTTTTCTTATGCTAAGGTTAAGGTGGAAACTTTACAGAATCTGTTTCTCACTTGGTAGCTTAACACCTTTCATGTCAGGTGCCCCTTTTGAGATGGAAGAGATTTGCTTTAGTTGCAGCAATGTGCATTCTCGCAGTTCGAGCAGTGATTGTTCAACTAGCTTTTTTTCTTCACATGCAGGTTATGTTATATCTATTCCTCTTGTTGCAAGCCAAGTTGAACTTTGCATGTCTCTTTCTACTCATACTATGCATGATCCAAACATTCTTATTTCTTGTGCCCAAAGCTGATTGTCTTTTAATAAAAATAAGTTTTCATTATGCCATTTATTGTATGGATATAAACTAAAAATAACTAAATCATGCATGACATAGATATTAAGAATGTAAATGAAAAGGAACATGTATCATATAAATAGAAGGGGAAGGAATAATGTTTATTTGGGTATCTGTTTTACCAAATAGTTGCATATTTTAGCCATTTGTTACTATGATCATGTAAATTATAATAGTAATGCGTTTCAGATTTCAATAATTTTTTTTTTTAAATTGAAAAGATTTCAATGATTCCAAGTACTGAAATATGCATTGATTTTCAGACCCATGTCTTTAAAAGGCCAGCTGCCTTCTCAAGGCCTCTCATATTTGCAACTGCATTTATGAGCTTCTTCTCAGTTGTTATAGCATTATTTAAGGTATCAACTTTTTTTTTTTTCCATGGAACTATGTTGTGTGCTTTCCCTTTCTGCTTGATTAGTACTGTGAATGTTGATTTTTTTATATGTATTTCCTTGATTAGGTATTGGGACACACAATTTTGGCTTCAATACTCTGGACTAATGCCAAGTCGGTTGATTTGAGCAGCAAAGCTGCAATAACATCGTTTTACATGTTCATATGGAAGGTAAATAACTATGGTGCCAAATTTAATTTGTTTGGCGCTCAGTTTAGTTTAACAAAATTGCAAAAATAATATTTTAGATCAGGAACCTATTTTTAGATCAGAAAGTACTTAAAAGGGAAAGAATACCCCATTTTTGTTACTTGAAAACAAAGCAGTTTGATGAATGCATAAAAGAAGGTTCTGAGGTATTGAGTTGTCTTCCTTTTGATTTCTATTATACTATATATCAGTCAACTGTGATTAATAATCAAGACATTTATAATAATAGCACCAAAGCTAGAGGACTGTTTGTTATCTAAAATTGCTTTTGTATTTTCTCATTTTCAATCTATCAGTTCTGATCTTATAATAAAAAAATTGTTTTAGAAAATAATGCTTATAATAAATGTCTTCTGAAGGATGTTTATGCAATTGCCCTGCTAACCATTGGGGGACATTCTTGTTGTTAGGATGCTGTCTCTGATCTTATCAAGGCTCATGAAGTTTCTCCTGATGATGAAACAATTGCAGAGGTCTTGAGGTGTGATTTCTTGTGAATGATCTTCTTGGACTTTGTTATAGCAGATTAACATCAATTGTTCCTTCTTTTTCTTTTTTTAACTAGCATATATTGTTTTAACAGGGATGCTGAGGAAAGATTACTGAAGGAGGGAGGTGCACCAAGAGGTTTGTTAATTTTGTACTTATTTTATTTTCAATTGATGTTAGTTCATTACTTTGCATGAAGTTCGTATGAAGCTTTATGTTAAACTTTGTAAGTTTTATTTTACTATCCATATCTGTGTAACCTCTGTTTAGACTGTGTTTGTGACTATCTAGTTATAGGATATTTATCTGGCATCCACTCTTGTGATGCTTAATATTAACTCGTGTGTTCAGAAAAGTTCAGCAGGAGGAGGAAAGCAGGGCTCATCAGTTAAAAAGCTAAAAAAAGACAAGGTAACGGGAGCAACAGGGAAAGCCACTAGTCCTAAGACAAACATTGTAACTATGGCACCAAGAGTCAAACCAGAGCTTCCTTTGCCTACAATGTATTCTCTCGCTTTCTCCCTCTCTCTCTTATGTAATTTATACATCTTTCTATCTATGTATTTTTGACCTAGGATGTGCCTATTATTAGAAATTCCACATATTTAATTGGGGGTAATGTAGCATAGAATCCATGCAGGGCTTCAAATTATTTTGATGAGTAAATGTTTGGAGAAACTGAGATAAATTAAACATGTGATGTTGACATAATGATGTGGACACTAAAATTACTTTTTGTTACGAAATGATTCTGAAGTTTGAGTGAATGTGACTATTCTCAATAGTTTAAATAGATCTTTTTATGATGGAATATGTTGTTTCCAGTTTTAATTCTCTCTGCCAATCGAAGTCTTTCAGAGGAATTTAGTCTTAGTGTTTGCATACCTATGATGTTTATTCTAGCAGAAAAAGAAAAAGGGAAATCTAGCACTGTTTTGTAATGTTAACTTTTGATATAGGTTATTTGATTAATCTTTTATTTTGTTGCTTCAGTTCAGTCGAGGTTGAGCAGTCTATACTTGATCACAGTAGATTTTGTAACAAGAAAACAGGTTGATGATATTTAAACTTCATCATCAAGTTCTGAGGTTTGTGTTTTTCTCCAATTAATTATTCTTTTAGATTGAACATGTCTATACTCGTCACATGCTCAGACATATCTTTCCATGAAAAGAATCTGGACTTGAGGCTGGATCTGTGCACCAAAAGAACTGTAACTACTTTTACTGTAAGTTTTCTTTGTTTAATTACAGATGCACCTATATCTATAGAATTTATAACATTTAAATTCTTTTCTTTCTTTGTTTAAGATATATTTATTGTTAAATCTTATTTGTGTATATCCTAAAACTAAAAAGTAAACAAAGGAACAAAATAGATCTAAACTTGTCTAGAAATATTTGGTTTATCACTTCATAATGATGCTGATTTCGGCTAAATTCTTCATGCTATTACAGGATGATGACTTGGAAAGCCTCAAATTTTTGATAAATTCTGCTAGATGTTAGGCACCCAATAAAAGGTAAAAAAAAAATGAATAAATGAAGTTGTGGGTAGTGTAAAAGATTTTCTTGAAGGTGAGTTATATTTTGTGGTTAAAGAGTCTCAGTGGTCTCTTGAATACACCATTAATTTGTTTGTGGGTCTTTGTATTGCTGATGCACACTAGTATGTTGAATAACTAGAATGAATCTTTATTGATACCAAAACCATATTACAAGGGGTTCCAAGACTTATTTTCCTTGGATTATATTTCTTATGAGAATAGTTTCATTTTTGTTAGCATGCAGTTTTATATTTGTTGCTTATCTTTATCTATTTATTTTTCAGAGTGTTTGAACAAGTTCCCTCGAAGGACTAGTACACCATCTAGGGTTCACAGTCAAGCACAACAAGCTGAAGAATAGCTACAACATCAGCAGCAACAATAGCATCATCCAAACTATAGTTTGAAGTAAAAAATGTTCAAGATTATAAAACTTTATTATGTTAAGTTTTCAAATTTAAGTTAGAACTAAGATCTCATGAAGTAGACACATTCATGGTTCGAATTAGTTATTGTTTAATGTAATACTTATGGTTTATCAATTTATTGAGAATTACATTTTATGATTAATTTTGATTTTGTTTATCAAAATACAATAATGAAAATCTTTTAATTAAAAAAAACCATACAAGTATACTTATCAAAAAATAATTTAAAATATATTATCCACACTAAAGTAACAATTTTATTACTATATGTTATGATTTAAAAATATATTATAAGCGTAAAAAATCGTTATGGTTTATATAATATAACAAACTAAAAATGTTATCAAAATAATCAAATGTAACAGTTGAAAAATGTTATGAAAAAATACAAGATTAAACTTCAAATTTATAACCAAAAACTCTATCTAAATGTTATTATTTGAATATTATAGCACCTAAATATGTGTTATTGAATAGTTTAAGATAACACCGAACATAACATTCAAAAACTGTTATAGAAAAGACTGGACTTTTAATAACAGGGGCTATGTTAGCATTTTCAGAAGTGCTATCAATAGTCCCGGATAGCAGTTTTTAAGTGTTATGAATACTGTTTTTTCTTGTAGTGACAATATATGAAGAGTCAGCGCTAGAAAGTTGACCTGTCACTACCGAGGGACTAGCCTCGGCCTCTGCCTGCGTCAAGGTGAACACTAGAGCTGGAGTCAAGCTGTCCACCTTCCCTAGTTCCTCTTTCTTTGACGTTGGGTAATCCTTCTTGAGGTGTCCAACCACCCCGCACAAGTAACAAGCATTGGCCCGACATTCACCCAAATGGCATTTCCTGCACTTTGTGGACTCTGGATAACTCCTCCATGCTTCACCGCCTCCCTGGCGGCTACCATGGACACCACGACCCCTCCTATCAGGACCAGCAGTGGTTGAGTTATCAGGGGTCTTCCTCTTCAGAGCACTGGGGGCTCTGCCCCTACCAGACCTTGCGTATGGAGACACTACCCTCCGAACATCCCATCTCACAGCGTTCTCCCTCTAGATCTTATTCTCTGCCTCCTCAGTAGTAAGAGCTTTCTCAACATTCTGGGCATAAGTCGTCTGCCCAAGTACTGTTGTAATCCTCACATCCCGGGCTACCATAACATTAAGCCCTCGAACAAACCTATCCTGTCTGGCCGCATCTACAGGCACTAAGTCTGATGCACACTTCACTAGCCTATCAAACTTCATGGCATACTCAGTAACTTTCATACTGCCCTGTACTAACCCCATAAACTCATTCACCTTTTCTGCCCTGATGGATACATTGTAATACTTTTGGTTGAACAGATCTCTGAACCCATCCCAACTCTAAGTAGAAATATCCCTAGTCTGTGATTCCACCTCCCACCAAATATGGGCATCCTCTCTAAGAAAATAGGTTGCATAGACTACCATGTCATTACCTTCCACACTCCTCAATTCCAAGATGGAGGTGATCATACTCACCCACTGTTCCGCCTTTAGTGGATCTGGTCCTCCCTCAAAGATTGGAGGGTTTTTTCTCCTGAATCATTCATAAAGCAGCTCCCACCTGTTCCCATCCTCAGGTGGTTGTACAGCTGGTGCCACAGCAGGTGGCATAATAGGTGCAACACTCCCCGAGGAAGTCTGCTGTCTCAAAAGGCGAATCTGCTCTTCCTGTCTATATAGCATGGCTTGCATATTAGCAAGTATCTGCTACCAGTTCTCAGGGACTGACAAAGGGTTTAGGCCCTGCTCATCATATCTAGCCTCAACCCCTGTGCTGGCTAGTCGTATTGATCGCATAGGATGCATAACTATCTAGGTCTATATGCAATCAATGATTCGGTAGTCAGGCAATGATTGCAAATTAACATTCTTTCCATGGTTCACCACAAAAACTCAACAAACAAATGCAACCAAGATGCAAGCAAGCATTTAAACATTTATTCACATACAGTAGCAATGTTAATAAGTATGCCTCATCATAATCACATAGCAGCCAAGGGCTAGGCCCTATCAGTATATCTCATGCTCCCTATTAATCATGCAAATAAAGCATCTATATTTCATTTAAACATTCACACACATAATAGCATATACAGTAACCAAACCCTGAGTCAAGCTTATCTTTAGCGGTGAGTGTAAATGCCTAGCAAGTCTTCAGGATCCCATAAACCTAGATTTCTCTGATACCAAGTTGTAACGCCCTAGATAACCAAACTGTTACACTGTATATTTTAAAATAGTGCAAGACTCGTTAATCAAGTTGTTTGAACATAAATGTGACCTAAAGTCAACTAACAGTTTAGGGTTAAAAGATTTTGATCATAAAGGGTTAATTATCATTAAAACAAATTTTTGATACATGGGGTCCCAAAAATAAGGTATAAGTCGTAAATACAATTCCCAAAAGATGTTAGAGCAAAAGCCAGTCTAATGGAAAAATACTATTTAGAGCCCTATTCCTGTAACTTTCCCTCGGCCATGGCGGTCGAGCAGCTGAAAATGTACACTCCATCCCCAATGCTATCCAACTCATGGTTGGTCCAGTTTTCCTTTGCCTTTACCTGCACCACGTAGCACTTGTGAGCCAATGTAACGCCCTAGATAGCCAAGACTGCTACACTGTGTACTTATAAAGGTGCAAGACTTGCTAATCAAGTCATTAATTTAAAAACGTGTCACTAAACATGTATGAGCTAGGGTTAAAAAGGTTTTGGTGTCAAAAGTTTCATTTTATATAATTAAACTATTATATACATGGGATCCCAAAAGGAACAGAGTTAAAAAGTTGGTTTACAGACTCCCAAAATAACAAAAACATCTGTTAGCCATACTAAGGCAAAATGGACTATCTCTGGGTCTCGCGTCCCTTCCTAAACCTCAACCGTAGTGGCTGAGCAGCTGGCCATGTACATTCCGCTTATAGAGCTCTCCTAATAAAGGTTGAACAAGTTTGCTCTTGCCTTTACCTGCACCACGTAGCACCCGTGAGCCAAGGCCCAGCAAGAAAACATGTGCAACACAAATAGTAATAAAAGATAGTAAATTCACTAAGCATGAACTCTCATCAAATAATCCACATTAATCATTCAGCATATATTCAGAATCAAGGATGCAATCAAACACTTATAACATTCATATCACATAATAATCTGGGCCAACAACTTAGGCCGCACCCTCTGTTTACCCCATTGACTCCGGCCTGCTTAACCGAGCTCAGTGCATATTAAGCTATCCTCGGCTACCAGTGGCCAAGTCGCGCCCTATGCGCTAGTATAACCCTTGGCACCCTTAGTTCGTTGGTTCACTAAATAGCTTGCATGGCATAATACCATCTTTTCAAGCATACACAATAAGGAACCCTTAGTCCCATCACACATATTCAACCAGGTGCAGTTTTCTTACCTTTAATCTTTGCGGTTATTGTTTACGAGCAACACTCCTCAAGCACGATCTGTTCCCGGGCCTAAGCTTTTATCACCTAGTCACAACCAAAGTATTGGGTTTCATTAATATCCAAATATAGGTTTTTGGGTACAAAACCAACTTCCACGAAATCGAATACCATCAAGCACGGTGGTGAAATTGATCCCGAGCACTCTAGGCTCAATTCCTGACCTTAAAATCCCTAAAAGTTCAAGTGCACAACTAAGGGCTGCGGCCCTTGAAGCTTAGCCGTGGCCCTAGCCTCAAAACAGAACCAAGGGCAGCCTTGGACAAAGACATGCACCACGGCCCTAGCATTGGGCGCCGCGGCGCTCACCCCTGGGCGAGCCTCCTTGGTTCATCTTCAACCTAGGGCCGCAGCGCTCTAGAACAAAGCCGCGGCCCTTCCCTTTGTGCCATGAAAACCCACCATTTCCAACATCTAAACCTCTCCTTAAGCCATCCCAAAGCTCCCCCGATTCAAAACCAATTAATCCCAACATCTTCTGAATGACTTAAACAACATTATTCAACAGAAGTACAGCCCAAAATCCCACTAGAATCCTAGTTCCAATTTCTGAAACTCAAGAACCTCAAACACGCAAACCAACCATTCAAACTCAGATTAAAACCTCTAAATCACGAGTTAAGACTTACCTCTTCTGCTGAACCACTTCGCAAAGCCAAATCCAAGCTAATCTCCAAGCTTTCCTCCTTAATTCTGCCCTTAAACGTTAAAGCCACAATTACCTTAATACCCAGCTAAAAACCTAGAATTTCTAACCACGAAAAAGGAAATTCAGTGCTTACCTTAGTCCTGATTAGGTTCTTGATTAATTCCTGAGCTGAGCCTCTAAATCACTCCTAAATTCTTCTAAGCTTCAGTTGAATTCCAGCAAATTACCTATGTTTTCTTATGTTTTCCTTTGAGAGAAAATAGAGCTGTGAAGGAGCAAAAGGGTCAGTTTAATTTTTTGTCTAATGTTTCTCCAAAGCTTTAGCTTAGTCTTATCTCATTAAGTCAATCCCGAGGCTCGGGGTGCCGGAAACGTCCCCGAGGGCAAAACGGTAAAATCCCCCAATATTCCAGCCTAGACTTCCTAACCTCACATATATCTCCATATATTTACTTTCATAACCCGATAATCTAAATAGCTACTCGATACCTAAGTTACCCCTGACATATCCAAAGTCAACTGTTAAGCCCTGGTGACTTTTCCTCGCTAACTAGCCCAAGGATCGCCTGGAGTCGTGCTCCGCAGACCTACCCACATAATAATGTGGTTCTCACAATTACCATATATACATATCACATTAATACCAATATAATCACACAAGCATTATTAATCATATAATTATGCATTTAAGTCAATAAAGTCATTCAAATCACATTTACCCAATAATTCCCTCCCGGCACACTAATCAAGGCCCTTAAGCCTCATTAGCGAATTTGGGGTCGTTACAGCCAAGGCCCTGTAAGAAAACCAAAACAACAAATATCAATAGCAACAAAAGCATGTAATCATCTTTAATCCAATCAGTTCAACTAATCAGCAGAATACAAATATAAAGCTATACAGCGATAAACATATACTTTCAACATATATTTCATTCAAAAACACAAATAATTAGTTGTTGGCGCCTTCAGGCCGAGCCCTCTGGTTATATAGCTGATTCCAGCTCGCTTAGGCCGAGTTACGTTCTATACGCTTATCATCAACCCTGTCACCCTTAGATCGTACTTTCATATTGCATACAACAGCCATACAATCACACAATACATATATTCAATTACAGGGAATCTCAGTCCCAATGACAATCACATGGGTGCAGTTTTCTAACATTGAATCCCCAGTGATATACAAAGAGCGGTCTCGAGCACGATCCTCAGTCCTGATCCTTAACGATAAATCTAGTCACAGTAGCCATGGATAATTATCAATCTATAATCCAAATAATTGTTTAGGAAACAAATACCAGCCTCTGTGACCTCGAATTCGACTAAACTGAGTAGTAGAATCCGTTCCGAGCGCTTAGATTTGAATCCTCGAGCCTAAACCTTGGCTACCCTTTATTTCCCATTTAGGGTCGTGACTTGCCCTTAAGGGCTGCGGCCCGCCCCTTAAATAGAGGCCAGGCCCTCCCTGCTGGAGGACACGGACTGCGACTTGCATCCCCTGGGCATCCCAGCCACTTCAAGCACGTGAGTCGCGGCGCCTGAAGAACAGGGTCGTGACACGAGCCCCCAAACCCAAGAAAACCACCTTTTTTCCAATGTTTCCCTCGAGTATAAGCCTTAAAATTCAACCCAAACCATTAGCCAAACTCAGAATTGAACCCATAATTCTCATCCCCATAACGTAAACATCATATCCAATCTATACACAATTCCCTACTCTCCTCAAACATCCAAAATCAAACTTGAAAACTAAGTTCATGCAAGTTGTAAGTTCTAACATTGTTTAAACATAATTAATCAATCAAGAGTTAGACTTTACCTAAACTGATAGCTTGAATCCCCCAGCTAAACTCTGTCCACTTCTATCCTTAACTCCTTAGGTTCTTCTCAGTCCATACTCATCTCAATTCCTAGCTTGCTCTCTTAGCTTTTCCTTCAAAATTCAGAGGTTCCCCTTAGTTCTAGAGAGAGGAAAAGAAACGTGTATGTTGGAGAGTGAGAGATATCAAATGTGTTCCATTACATTCTGGTATTTCCCTAAGAGTTCTAAGTTTATCCCTTTCTTAAACAAAGACTGAATTGTGCCAAAGCTTTCCTAGCCCTTTTACTGTCTCTAGGGGTGAAATGGTCATTCCACCCCCCGTTTCCCGCTAATCCTCGAGTCATCCTACCAATTTCCAATTAATCCCATCATGCCCAACTAATTACCAAATAGTTATTTGTTACTCAATAAACCCCAAAATATATTCTAAATTCCTAAAATACCCCTAAGCTCATTCCGAGTCGGGTATTAAACCACGCGGTGACTATTTCGCTAATCTACTCACTAGGATCGTCTCAAGCCATATACTATAAATATATCCACATAATAATGTGGTCTCAACCATTTATCACATATAGTCACATTTATGCCCTTAACGGGCCAAAATTACAAGTATGCCCTTACAAACAGTAAAGGGCCCACATGTATATTTAATACTCATAAACATGCATATTATATATTCACATAATCATATAAATCATGCATGCCACATAGTCACGCATTTAAATCACACATCACATACATATCTATTTATGCCCTCTCTGCACACTAATCTAGGTACTAAACTCTATTAGCATTGTGGGTCGTTATACCTTTTTAGTTTTCATGTGTATTTTGTTAAAACGTTCTGGACCAATATATTCGTGGCTGTGATACTACTTTTGATGCCCTTATTTTCTCATAAAAATAATACAGAGAACCAGGGTTGAAACATAAAAACATAAATGTTGCCCTTTGTTGAAAAATAACGTGAAGCAGACGGGATCCTAGTATTACAACATTTATTTTAGAGGAATAAAAATGCTAGTAAGAAACAAAAACATAAGCCTTATATCTTCTAGCACCTAAATGACCCTCACAAATACACCACAGTTATTCGTATCGCACTCACCATCGGGAATTCTATCCTTAATTACCTTGATCTGCACAAGTACACTATAAGGAGTGGGCCTCTAAGCCTTGTAAGAAAAATGCATACAAAAAAATCATATAATCATACATAGCATAACAATGCATATCTTCATAAGTTCATACAAGATTTCATAATAATACTATTCTTTCAAAGATATCTAATCCTTATAAAGTCATAAAATATTCTAGGTGATAATCATACATTATTGGTCATATTCATATAGGACATAATCATACTACCTAATAAAAAAACAGGCAAGAGAAATATAAGTGCTTATAAAAAGGGTTGGCATTCAAGCCCCATACATCGCTTAGGTCTACCGTACAATTTTTTGCATTCGAGCCTACCAGACATCAGTTAGGTCCATCATACAATTCTGAACATCACTTAGGTTCAGCCACACTTATCTTCTTGTACTTGAAATATCAAAGCCATTCAATCAATTAATATCATAATCTACAAGTATCTAATTTTTCTTACCAATATGGAAAAAGATAAGAAAAGAGAGATTGCTTTCCAGTGGATATAGCCGAAACCATCACCCTAGAACAAAATATCAAGACCTCCAAAATACCAAGCTTCCACAACAACTTCTATCCTCAACAAAAAACTTTTGATCTTGGCAAACTTATGATATTCTTTTCTATATAATTGGTTAGGTGGCTTAGTATGTTTTGGCTAAGTAGGGAATTATAGTGGCAATGGTGTTAGAGGCTTTATAAGAAAATAGAAGAATTGAAATTTTGATCACTACTAATGTTATAGTGATTTCGGCTATTTGGAAGAGTATTGAGCAAAAGATGAAACTTTTGGGAAATATGAATTTTTGAAAATGAGAGCACTTTGAAGCTTTGTTTGTGTGTGAAAAATGAAGAGCTATAAGGCTCTATTAATAGGCTCTAGGTCCTAACTCCCTTCCTTAATCTTCTCTTAGTGGTTTCGGCCATCACCTATTCAATATCCTATTCTTATGCCAAAGTTCCTCTCTTGATGCCACATGCCCTCCAATGTAATAAGATGAAGTAAAAGTCTACACTTGTTTCCTCAATAGTCTCCCACACTTACACCTAAGCCATTTCAAATTTAAATTTGGTCTACAAGCTTCAACTATCATCCATATTCTCTACTTTAGTTTTTTACTCCCACAAGCATAGTCTTTCTAGCTCCAGTTTGTAAGCTTTTATTGGCACATAATATACCTAATCACAATATGCTCCATACCACCTATACTTGGTCTCCAACCAAGTAAAACTTAATTCCTCTCTACAAGCTTTTCATGCCACCTATTATTTAATTTTTTTTTGTAAAAACTCAACTAGATATTCCTTATAGAGTTTCATCCATGCATAAAATTTTAAATAATTGGGACTTAAATTAATGTCACTTGTACTCAACATCTATCACCAATAACATGCATACATATTCTATTAATTCTTATTTTCTTAAAGAAAAACTATATACTAGTTTAGTCATAAGCTTCTAATTTCCATAATAAATAACCTCCATGAATACTTAATCATAATAATTATAATTACCCAAATTATAATTATTTTACTAAGTCATAAAATCCACCTTATTATAAAAAATATATTCTAGAGCAATCTTTCTAATTCAACCACTCAAGTTATAAACTATAAATCATAAATACTAACCTAAGGTCATAATTAAGGAGTTTGTAAGAAAAGAATAACCTTGGTTATTACACCCATATTGCTAACATGATCTTTAAAAGATTGGTAGACAAAGTCTTAGTAAAAGGATCATCAAGGTTATGTTTTGAAGCTATCTTCATAACTGAAACATCTCCTCTGTGAACAATATCCCTGATCAAGTTCTATTTCCTCTCGATATGTTTTCCCCTCTTGTGACTCCTTGGTTCCTTCGTGATAGCTGCCACCCCACTATTATCACAGTATAAGACTAGTCGCTTATCCATGTCTGGGACTAGTTCCAGATCATAATAGAACTTTTTGAGCCGCACAACCTCTTTAGCTTCTTCACAAGTCGCTATATATTTGACTTCCATGGTAGAATCTGCGATACTGGTTTGTTTAATACTACTCCAGACCATAGTTCCCCCACCAACACTGATCAAGTATTCAATTTCTGACTGTCTCTATCTGATTGAAAATCAGAATCAGTGTATCCAGTGGGGTTCAGGTCACCACCTGAATATACAAGCATATTTTCTCCAGTTTTCCTACGATACTTGAGAATATTCTTTACTGCAATCCAATGACTTAATCCAGGATTGGATTGATAACGACTGACTATCCCTACTGCACAACAAATGTCAAGTCTTGTAAACAACATGCCGTACATTATACTTCCTACTTAATATTCATAAGAATATTTTTTCATATCCTATTCTTGTTGAGGTGTCTTAGGACACTGCTCTTTAGAAAGGAAAATTCCATGACGGGTTGGCATATCACCGTTCTTGGAATTTTGCATACTGGATCACTCCAATACCTTATCTATATAAGTAGCTTGAGGCAGAGCCAAAACTTTGTTCTATCGATCCCTAAGAATTTGGATGCCAAAACTTAGTTTTCATCTCCCAAATCTTTCATTTGGAATTGCTCGGCTAGCCAATTCTTTACTTTTATCAATGTTCCTATGTCATTTCCAATTAGTAGAATATCATCAACGTAAATAATCAGGAATACTACAATGTCATCTTTGATTTGTTTGTAGACACAAAACTCGTCAACGTTTTGTTCAAAACCATACGTTTTGATTGTGTCATCAAATCTCAGATTTTAAGTACTAGAAGCTTGTTTGAGTCCATAAATGGATCTAAGAGGCTTGCAAAACATTTGCTTTTACCTTTTAATTCAGACCCTTATGGTTGAGACACATAAATGGTCTCCTCAAGATATCCATTCAGAAATGTTGTGTTGACGTCCATTTGCCATATCTCATAATCTATGCAAACACCTATGGACAAGAGTATGCAAATGGATTTAAGCATGGCCATAGGAGAAAAGGTTACTTCATAATCAACCCCTTCTCTCTGAGTGTAACCCTTAGCTACAATCCTAGCTTTGAAAGTTTCCACTTTCCCATCCGCTCCTCTTTTCTTCTTGAATATCCATTTGCAACCAATAGGTTTAACATTTTCAAGAAGAACTTCAAGAGTCCAGAAGGAATTGGAATACATTGATTCCACTTCCTGGTTCATGGAATCTTGCCATTTTTCTTTGTCAGAATCTTCCACTGCTTCTTTCTATGTCAATGGATCATCTTTTTTTGTGTCAACCACAAGCATTTAATATTCATGTTAGTAGCGACTTGGCTGCCTGACAACCCTCCCACTACGACGAATCTCTCTCTTGTTCTGACTAAAACTTGTTGCTTCCTTTTTTCGTTGTTCATTACGAACAGTTGGTGATCTATTTACTTAATTTCAGACCATCTCCTCCAGTACAACCTTACTGCAAGGCTTGTGGATGTTAATATAGTCATATTAAAGAAAAGTAGCATTTGTTGATACAAGTGTTTTATTTTTTATAGGAATATATAATATACCACCTCTGGTCTCTTTGGAATATCCCACAAACATTCACAGTAAAGTGAGAGATTCCAGCTTTCTAGTCTTTCCTTTCAAGACGTGTGGTGGACACCCCCAAATACGAAAATTATGTAAACTGGGTTTAATACCATTCCATAATTCTAACATTATCTTCTTGATAGACTTTTATGGAACAACATTCAATATGTACATTTCAAATTGAATGGCATAGCCCCCGAATGATAGTGGCAGTGATGAATAGCTCATCATTGATCTAACCATGTCTAATAGCGTCCTATTCCTTCTTTCTGAAACACCATTTTGATGTGGCATTCCAGGTGAAGTGAGTTGGGAATTAATTCCATTCTCACGCAAGTGGTCCTTGAATTAATAATCCAAGTACTCTCCTCCTCGATCAGATCAAAGAACTTTCGATCAGATCAAAGAACTTTCGATTAGATCAAAGAACTTTCAGTGATTTACCTATTTGCTTTTCAGCTTCAGCATGGAATTCTATAAACTTTCTAAAAACTTTCAGATTACTTTTGTATCAAATATAGGCAACCATATCTTGAATAATCGCTAATGAAGGTGATAAAATATTTAAACCCTCCTCTCGCTTGCACATTAAGTGGTCCACACACATCAGTGTGTACGAGTTGGAGTGGTTCCATGGCTCTTGAACCCTTTGCAGAAAATTTTCTTTTAGTGATCTCGCCTTCTAGACAAGATTCACAGACTAGAAGAGAACCAACAGTAATTCTCTTAAAGGTCCCTCCTTTGCTAGTCTGTTAATTCTACCCAAACCAATATGCCCCAATCTCAAATGCCATAGATATGTTTCACTGACAGAATCAGTTTTTTGACGTTTAATAGACCTTGGGTTTGCAACTTTAAACATTTCAGAGTTGTATACAAATCACTCTTTTGCCTTAAGCTTATACATCCCATCATCGAATTTTGCATGACATATTTCGATACGATATCTTGAGATAACAATGGAATTATTATTATAGGAAATATCGAAACCCTGTTCATGCAACATAGATATAATAAAGTTCCCAATTAATAATCACATTAGTAATCATAAACTAAAAAAATCCAAATCATTAGTTTTATGGTTCTAAATAGAAATAAAAAACCTCTAAAATAAAATTAAATAAATAATATTGTTCAAAATAACAATAAATTTCTAAAACTATTGATGGGCCTCTGCTTGTTCTTTTATGTCAATGCCTTCCCTTTAGATGTTTACTCTTTTGGAGGAAGAGCCATCATTTCTGCAAGAAACTATAAAAATAATTTTAGAATCATGCATTATAACATTCATAATGTTAATAATACATCAATCACATAATTGTAAAAGTAAAGTGTAGGAAAACTCGAATTTACCTTCTGTGTCCTTTTTCACAAACTCAAATTTATCTAGAGATCCAACATCTTTATGAATCGTATGCCACAACTCATACGAAGTCTTGATGTGTTCGTACTTGTCTTTGTACTCTTTTGGTAGGCTTTTGAGCATACAAAAATGCCCCATGTGATTATCTTTTAACCATTTGGTATATTTCTCATGTATGTTATAAATATGATCTATAGGTGGCTCTTCAAGCATTGGTTGACATAAAATATAAGAAATTCCAATTTCTCTTAGAATGTACAACATACAGACGTGCCAAATATGAATTCTTTTAAGATCAAAATCAGCATTTTCCAGAGTATTGTCAATTTGTCGAAAGATATAATTAGACATGATTGCTGAAATAAATAAATAATATCACAAAATAAATTTAGCACATATTATGAATATCAGTAAGTTTTTGGAATAGTAAATATGATGCATGTATGCAACAAATTTAAATAGCACATAAAAACAATTATTACTAATTTCGTGATAAATTAATTTGAAAATTAATGGACTAGCCTTAGGGTATGTCAGACTAATCTCAAATTAATTTTGAGACAATTCTCAAATCCATAAGTGAAAACTTAAAATAGATTATTTTCTCTTTTGACTTACGAACAACCGCTAGTTTGGTCAAGATTAACTAGTCCACTTGAAAGCCTCGTTAACATTTGTGAGTGTAACCTATTATTTTATATTAATGACTTAACTCAAGAGTGTGCCTTAGGGTCAGTCAAACTTGAAATGTATCATTCAATCCTATTCTTATAAAGAAGTTAACATTGAATAATAACATACTCAGAAACATTCCATAGGGGGTCGCAAACAAAGGCGCCTTGAGGCCCATTCCATGAAACATCGGTGTGAACTAATAATGAAGACTGTGTATGAGTTATTGTTATGACTCTTGCTCCCACTCACTATTTTAGAATATGTGTTTTCTAGAAACATCCTATGTTTTATAATTAATTAAATTAATCAAATTAATTTACCAAATGATATACATTAATATTCATACCATTAATAAAAGAGAAAGAACAAGATAATGATTTACCACTTGTAGAACAATCAAGAATCATTACTATCTTTTAATAACTCCAACAAACATCCAATCCAAAGCAGTCTTTTGAATACTCAGACCAAGATCTTCCAAGATGTATCTATACACCTCAAGATGTGTGTGGGCACGTAGAGTTATGGTGGAAAAATTTCTGATTCACAAGATGTACTCAACTCATGAGATCTTGGAATATTAGGTCTGAGACAGTTTTGAAGGAAAGAAAAAAATATTATGTTATAATTTTTCTCTGAGTGAAAAGCTTAGAATTTTCTCTCTCTTGAATATTCTCTCTATTAAGTGTATATTTTTTATGAAACAATTTCTATCTAATAGATTTATAAAAGAATTAATTAAATTTTAAAATTCAAAATTCAAATTAAAAATCAATTATTAATTAAATAAATAAAATCCAAGACTCAATCTTGGACCTTATTACACGCCAACTATAGTGCATGCACTGTAGTTGGAGTATAACACATCCCTAATTTCAAGGATGTGTTCCAACCACTTTCGTTTAATTATTATTTAATAATTATTTATTCAAACATATCTAAACCTAATAACTTATCTTATCAGATTAATTAAAGAATAAATATCAGAACAAATTCAAATCCAATTTGAATTATCAGAAATATATTTTCACATTATTTAAATAAATAAAACTAATTAATTATCTTAATTATTTAAAAGCTATTTTAAAAAATGCCATTTTATTTTAAAAAATTAAGAAAAATATATTAATTAATTTATTAATTTTTAAAATTAGCATATTAATTAATTATCTCAATTACATATTTGATCCTAAAGAACAAATTTCTTCCAAATATGTCATTTTCCTTAGTCTTCCTAATTTCAACTTTTACCTTGAATAGTGTGGGTAGAGCCATCTCGGGGACCTATGAACATATAATTTCAAGCTCCAATAAATTTAGATTATTAATTAATACTCTTTAATATAATAACCTTAATTTATTTATCTCAAGATTATTCCACTAACAATATGAGACTACACTCTTGTAATTATAGACATTTATTCATTTTGTACTTTTAAATATATAAAAAGTGTTCATCGATTTAATCACTACATATAATTCAATCATCTATTAATGGTTCATAATTAAAGTAGGAATTAATTACCGTTTAACCTCTTTAATTGTATCTTGTTTCCTTAAGTACCATTAACTTTACTATTGAGGGTTAACTCATAAACTGATTTATGAATTTGAGTTCAATAACCTTTCAATTCAAAAAGCCAACCATTAAGTGAACCATTATTCAATTCTTCTTGAAAATGAATAGATTTCATATCTGTATATTATGTCCCCAACCATCTACATCAATGAGTTCCAAAAAAAAATGTTTTCAACCTGATCATTCTGACAAACCATAACGAGTGAATCAAAGAACTCATATGACATAAATAGAACTTCATAATAACTTCAGGATTAAGATCAATTTGTATATGATCATCTTATTGATATGTTAAATTAATACTTATAAAGTATGTTGATCTATGAAATTGGCCAACGGTCGTATGTACAATATATGACACCTTTTGAACGGAATGAATCTAATATACGACAGAGTACAAATATCTTAAATGAGCACATAGAAATAAACACACAGAAAATTAATTTCCTAAAAATATAGTATATTTTTCAAGGAAATTTGAAGTCCAAAAAATATAATATATTTTTCAAGGAGTTTTGAAGTCATAAAAATATAATATATTTTTCAAGGATATTAATTCCTAAAAATAAAAAATATTTTTCAAGGAATTTGAATTTTTGACCATACGAGATATTCAAGGATTTTGAATTCCTAAAAATATATGGTTAGCCTGAGAGGCTATAAGTAGGGTATTAACTTCTCAGTTCTTTGCTCTGTGCGCCTAAGCAGTAGGGTTCTCCAAGCGTGATTTCTTTAATTCTTCATCAAACTTAGATCTTTACTTGGGTAACTATTTTCTCCTAATCTTTACATTAAATGTGCTTAGATTTAGAAGAAATACTTTGAATCTTTGAGGAATCTGTCTGAATCTCCTTGTTTTCTTTTATTTTGATCCAAAATATCAAGTCTATAATTTCCCTATGATTTTCATAGCCTGGGCATTTTCCAGGGTTCCAAACCCTAACATAGGCGATTTTAGGCTTGTAAACCCCTAGGCCGACCACTTCTTTGAGATTCACTAGCCTGGCAATTTTTAGGGTTCCAAACCCTAGCATAGGCAATTTCAGGCTTGTAAAACTCTAACCTAGGCCGACCACTCTTAGGTTCCCTTGGTCTGGCAATTTTCATGCTTGTAAAACCCTAGGCCAAAAATCCTTAAGTTCGCTTGGCCTGGTGATTTCCAGGCTTATAAACATTAAGGTTGGATGATTTTCAGGGTTTCAGATCCAGGCATAGGCGACTTCTAGGGATGTAAATTCCATCATGGGCCTACCATCCCTAGGGTTTCCATCATGGGTCGACCACCTCTAGGACTTCCCTTGCATTTCCCTTGCCTTATGCAACTTCCAGGCTTACATAACCCATCATGGGCCGACCACCATACTCCTTGGGAAATTTCCAGGGATTCGGGGTCTAGGATGTTCGATCCAAGCATAGGACGACCACCTAGGACCCTAAAAAAAATTCCTCATTACTGATCACTTTGGGGTCTTCCTTGTACTATACAATTTATTGGAGACTTGAACCTTAGTCCTTCGACATTTTTCTGAGATTTGCATCCCTAGGGTGATTAGCCTAAGGTGGTAGGCCGACCACCTATGCCCTTTCTTTCACGTTTTGTAAGATTAGGGCCTAGGTTAATCCTTCTTTGTGACTTTGATCAATTTTTCCAAGTCTAGGGGAGTCCTATGATGGTCTACCTGAGCTTAGTATCACTGGGCCGACCCCCTATATATATTTTTCCCCAAATTTCTTCATTTTTGCTTCTTATTTAATGGATATTCCCCCAGCTATTGGCTTCATTATGTTCACTTACTAACTTTACTCTTTATTTTTCCTTTGTTGCGGATGTCCAGCTCCTCTTCGTCAAACAAGTATGTAAGCGAGTGTACTCCCCGGGGGTTCTTGGAAAGGGTGGAAAGGATTTTCCCTTGCTCCGCTTTATATTTGTCCAGTGAGGAAGACTTCTTGAAAAGGTATAGCCCAATGGCGAGAGTAAAACAGACAACTTGGCAACCTTCCGAAGATGATCTTCATATTTCCAGGCACATCACTCAGGGCTTATGGGACGAGAAACACATGTGTTCAGAGTATACTGATACCTGAACCAATGAGGGTTTTGAGTTGATATACTTAGTAAGCATTGGAAATAAAAAATTTCAATCAATACACTGAGTACTCATAAAAAAAAAAGCATAAAGGCATGAAATGTCATATGTAAAAATTGTCAAGTATAAGGTGCCCCACTAGTGGCATGAAACGAAAGACAGAGTAAAAGACCAAAAGAAGACTAACTAGGGTGAGGAGTATCATCTGAAAGACCACCGTGAGCCTAGGCAGCCCCCTTGAACCACACAACCTTGTAATCAGCAGGGCGAGGCTTCTCAACCAGCTTCCATATCATCTCACTGGCAAAGGTGGCCCTAGAATCTGATGAATGGAATCTTTTTGTCATCTCTTCTTCTGTTGCACAAAGCTGGAGAGACTGTCTTGCTCTTGGAAGGAGGGCGAACCACCTTAGGCTGGAACCTGAGAATAGAAAGCTTCTGAGGATGAGTATCCTAGTGATGAGAGCCCTTGGTATGTTCTCTCTGAGAAGAAGAGTGATGGGGAACCCGAATGGTATCACAATGCAAAGGGCGTTGCAATGAGTCTCGCTGACTAGACATATTCCGCTAAGAAGAATGACTTCACTGAGATGTGCGTTGAGAGCCACAGGGAATACTCTGCTGAGAAGAGATCTGAGAAGAGCCAGGCGAAGAGCCAAGATCAAACATGATCAAATAAATTGGCGACAAGGTCCTCGGACCAGTCTCTTGTTTGGATCATATGGGTCGATAGGCTCCTCTAGAACCAAGATCAAACATGATCCATAATTTGACAACAAGGTCCTAGGACCTGTCTCTCTTGTTGATTGTGTGGGTCGATAGGTTCCTCAAGAACCAAGATCGAACATGATCCTCAAGAACCAAGATCAAATAGTTTGACAACAAGGTCCTCAGACTTGTCTCTCTTTTGGATCGTATGGGTCGATAGGCTTCTCAAGAACCAAGATTGAACATGATCCATAATTTGACGACAAGGTCCTAGGATCTGTCTCTCTTTTTAATTGTATGGGTCGATAGGCTCCTCAAGAACCAAGATTGAACATGATCCATAATTTGGCGACAAGGTCCTAGGACTTGTCTCTTGTTGAACGTAATTTAAAGAATTAAGTAAAACTGAAGAAATTAATTTCATTCATTTATTGAAGCACCATGGCTGTTACATTGATCATTAGACAATAATACATTTGCCTCCTGCTTGGCTACGCTTCATTCCACCAATTATTCGACGGGAGTGACATGCAGGGTGTCCGCGTCTTTGGCACTGGCAAGCTTGGCTAAGGCATTAGCATTGGCATTCTGCTCCCTCGGGACTTGTATACTTGAGTATTTCGTGAACTGTGTCAACAATTCCTTCACCTTGTTCAGGTACTACACCATCCTAAGTCCCTTGGCTTGATACTCCCCCAGTACCTGGTACACCACTAGCTGGGAATCGCTGAATAGCTCCAAGGACTGTGCATGCACATACCGAGACAAGCGTAATCCTACTAATAATGTCTCATACTCAACCTTGTTGTTTGAAGCGTTGAATCCAAATCTGAGAGCGCAATGGATTTGGTGATTCTCCAGAGTGATCAGTATGATTCCTGTACCTGAGTTGTGTTCATTGGATGCTCCATCAACATATAGCTTCCATACAGGAGTATCTCCTTCCTTCTCGGTATCTCTATTCTCTGATCGGTAGGAAGGGTCTTCAAGGTTGGTGCCTTCGACTATGAAGTCTATCAATGCTTGTCTATTTATCACCATCCTCGAATGATAAGTCATATCAAATTGTCCAAGTTCCACTGCCCACTTGAGTAATCGTCCTGAGGCCTCTGGTTTTTGAAGAACTTGTCTCAGTAGTTGATGGGTCAGGACTCGGATTGAGTGAGCTTGGAAATATGGATGCAACTTTCGAGAGGCAATTACTAAACAGTAGGCTAGATTTTCAAGATGGGGATACCTAGACTCCGCACCTACTAGCCTTTTATTAGATATGAAACACAGGGTTTTGTACCATATTCTCTTCTTTTATCAAAGCAGTGCTGGTTGCATAATAGATGAATAGTACTTCACCATATATTGGCTTTTCTAGGAGGATAGGTTTAGCGAGATGCTCCTTCAAGGCTTGGAAAGCTTTCTCGCACTCCTCGGTCCATTGGATCTTCTTGCTACCCCTCAGTAGGTTAAAGAATGGGACACACTTGTCCGTTGACTTCGATATGAAACTACTTAGTGCAGTTATTCTCCCTGTTAAGCTTTGCACTTCTTTGATTGTGGTAGGTGACTTCATGTCAATCAATGCTTTGATCTTCTTGGGGTTAGCCTCGATTCCAAGTGAATTGACAATGTATCCAAGAAGCTTACCAGAACCAACTCCAAACGAGCACTTAAGAGGGTTTAGCCTCATGTTATACTTTCTAAGTATTGCAAAGCATTCCTCCAAGTCTGGAACATGCCCTTCAGCTTCTTTGGACTTGACCAACATGTCATCGGTGTATACCTCCATATTTTTTCCAATCAAGTCTAAAAACATGCCATTCATTAAACGCTGGTAGGGGGCACCTGTGTTCTTCAAGTCGAATAGTATCACCTTATAATAGTACAAACCCTTGTCTATCCAGAAGTTGGTGTGTTCCTCATCGGGAGGGTGCATACTTATTTGATTATACCCAGAATACGCATCCATGAATGAGAGTATTTCATGTCCTACAGTTGCATTGACCAATTGGTCTATTCAGGGTAGTGGGAAGTAGTCTTTGGGGTAGGCCTTGTTCAGATCTGTGAAGTCCACGCATGTTCTCCACTTCCCATTTGACTTTGGAACCAACATGGGGTTCAATACCCAATCTGTGTAGTAGGCCTCCCTTATAAAATCGTTTTCCTTAAGCTGCTCAACCTCCTTCTTCAGGGCTAGAGATGGTCTCTATCAAGTCTCCTCTTTTGTAGCACTGGTGGGTAGTTCTTTTCCACATTGAGGACATGGCTTATCATAGATGGAGAAATTCCACCCATGTCCTTATGTGACCAGGTAACGACGTCCTGGTTCTTCTTCAAAAATTCTACCAACAGTGCCTTAATTTCAACCTTTAGCTCCTTCCCGACTTTAATTACTCTAGTTGGGTCCTCCTCATCTTGTAGGACTTTGTCAAGATCTTCGACTGGTCCTACCCCGATGAAGTCATCCCCAAAGCGAGAATCCATTTCCTTTCCCTCACTTTGGGAAACTTGCTATAATAACAAAATCTTTGTTAAAAGGAGCCCCCAGCTCCAGTAGAGTGTTTCTTTCAACGTCAACTTCCATGTTAACAACCTCATCAGTTCCTCCATTCTCTTCGCAGCAGGTTACTACCATGTTGTTTACGCATGGTCCTTTCATTGCCTTAACCACTAACGCATTATAGCATTCTCGAGCCGCCCTTTAGTTACCCTGTACGCATCCTTGCCCTGTGCTTGTGGGGAACTTCGAAGATAGATGCCAGATAGACACTACTGCATGTAATGCCATCAGGAGGGGTCTCCCGAGCACTACATTGTAAGCCGATGAGTAATCTACTACCAAGAACTCTATCATCATAGTCTCGTGCCTAGGGGCATCCCCCACTGTGACTGGTAGTTTGATAGTTCTTGCTGGTGCTAGGTTTTCTCTCGTGAACCCATATATCACTTGGGAACACAGTGTCATGTCCTTGACCAAGAGGGGTGATTTTTAGATGATATCTACTAAGCTTCCTCTTAGGGTTTTATGCCCTAATTACTTTGCTCACATGTTTTATTTTCATGATTATTTGTTTAATATAAACTTCTATTAAACCCCGAGCATATAGTTAATCGTATTTATAGTGACGTAATCACAGTGCAATATAAATATGATTATATGTTCAAAACATGTTAGTCCTAAGATTAGTCAGTGCACAGGATTTACACTGACTTTCCAATCTACGTTATGATCTACTTACACATTGTAGTGTTATGTTCTTTCCAGAACATTAGAAAAGTAGGTAAGATAGAATGTATCTGTTACATCGGACAAGACCCATATTAACAGTTGATAGGATAAGTAAACATATTGTTATTATATATTCTAGTCATATCATATAGTTGACCATAGGTCAATTCGATCTCAATTCTCAGTGGTTATTATTCTAACTGATTGTATGATTTGAGTTCTTTGATTTGTTCGTTACCAGCTTACCCTACGGACTAGCCCATACTTACATCTTGGGAACTCAGTAGTATAATTGAGTGGGAGTGTTAATCATAGATATGAACATCTATAGCTTCTGATGAAGAAGTGAAATGATGGTATCCTTTTAGTTTGGTTCAAGGTGCTAAATGATAGATATCTCATTTCAGTAATTAAAGTTAGTTTACTAAAATATCATTTATAAGGAACTAAGTGTTTTAAGGATAGAATACAATGAGGGGTAAAATGGTATTTTAGTCCCGTCTCATTGTAGACCGTCTATAGAGGATTGAGTGACAATTATGGTTGTAACAATGGATAATTAATAGCGTATCTATATTTGTTATAGAGCGTTCTATGAATTCAAGAGTGCAATTCCGAGTCTTTAGTGGAGTCACGAGGAATTAATGAGTTAGTAAATTTATTTGTTAGATTTATGATAACTTATTGGAGCTTGATTTCATAGGCCCATGGTCCCCACTGTACCTTGGATAAAATCATCTAGATAGTCTCAATTAATTGATTTAATTATCAATTAAAATTATCATAGTTGACGAGGTCAATTTTGGATAGTTTCACAAAGTTATACAATTCAGAGAAGAAAAGAGAAATTAGGGCAGATTTATTAATTAAGATAAATTGTTATCTAAATTAATAAATAAGTTTAAATCAAGGTTCAAATTATAAATAATTAATTTGATAAATGATTTCAATAATGATTTAATTAATTAAATCAATAGAAAGTAATGCAGGCCTTGATTTTAAGTCCAATAGGCTTATAATCAAATGAGAAATTTCACGGGCCTAAAGCCCATGATAATTTAGACCTAGGGCTGTTATTTGGCTATTATATTATTGATTTTTTAATTAAATAAATAACCTAATTGAGTCTATAAAAGGAGTGTTAAGAGAGAAGTCAAAACACAAGTTGAAACACAAGTTTCTGATAAGTTTTAGATTCTCTCTAAACATAAGCCAATTCTAAGCCTCAAATTTTCTCTTCTATTCTTCTTCTCTCTGTATCTATCTCATATGTTAAGAATTTCCCACTCTAGTCTAGGTGATTCCAAGGATACTTTGGAAGATTGTGAAGAAAATTGAAGATCGGTTCAGTTTCTTGGTAATACTCTGCGATAGAAAGGATACAAGGGTTAGAGAAACAGAAGGAATGACTCATTCATTCCGCTGCGTATAATGTAAGTATTCTTATAATTATTGCTCTTTGAATTCAATTTTAGAAACATGTTCTAGGTTATCTCATATTAATTTGTTTAATATTAGATCTACATGAAAATAAATAAAGATCATGTATAAGTATTCCCAACAACTGGCCTCAGAGTCTTTGGTAATCTTTATTTTCATGCATGAACATGTTAAAAATTGAATTATTTGATATGTTTGAATAATTTGATGGATTTCCATGTTTTTATGAAGCATATTGATTTTATGTGATTATTAGCAATTTTTAGGTTATTTTGTTGTGTTTTCTATGCCATTAACTATGCTTTATTTTGTGTAAAACATGGTGAAAATTAATTAGAAAACATTTTTGGTTTGAAAAATTGCACAAAATACTTTTCCGAAATTGTTTTGGCCTGGCTTTCCATGCGTGCATCACTGTTCATCCCGGAATTTTTTTTAATTTTTTTTAAATAAAAATATGAAATTAATTATTAACAACAAAACCAAAAATATAAGATTTATTTTATCATTTAAAATTATTTCAAAAAAATAAGATATTTTTGTTAGTTGAGATTTAAATAATTAGATATTTTCTACAAAGATTCAAATTCAAATGTAAAAATAGAATAACAACTTAATTTTAAATCTTTTAAAATATTGAAATATTAGAATTAAGATATCAGATATTTAAGATATTTTCTTTTAAATACTTGATATTTTTTATTAAATATTTATTTGAAAATATAAATATTTGTTTATTCTATAGTTTTTAATATTTAAATTATTTGAAATTTGAAATTTGTTAGTTAGATATTTTTATGGATATTTGAATTTGTTTAATTGTTTTAAGATATTTTAGGGTTGTTATAACTATTAATATTTTATATTTTTTAAAATGGTTAAAATATTAGTTTATAGTTGTACCAACACAATATATCTTTTGAAAAACAGTTAAGATATTGATTTTAAAATTTAAAATTGGTTAAATTTTGAGTAATATCATTTTTTTCAACCAATTAATAACTTATTGTTTAATAAATGGGATTTAAATTAACTTTGGTTAATTGTTGATACATCTTATTTAAATTAAATTAATATTTTTTTCAAATTAACCTAAAACCAAGTTGATTGTTGATAAATGAAATTTAAATTAACTATTGTTAATTGTTGATCAATTTTATTTAAATTGACTTATTTTTTGTAAAAATTTAATTAATTTGATTTTTTTGATAAATTCTAGAAATTAATTGTGGTATTTTTGCATAAATTCATAGACTTACTCATATAGTAACATGATTAGGCCCATCAAATTATAACATGTCTGTTTGCACTATATGTGGTATTTTTGCAATTGGGCGTAGATGCATATAGTGGCCCATATGTTTGCTAGATATATGGATTTTTTGCCAAATAAAATATTCTTAAAATGATAGGTTTTATTTGAGCCCATTAGAAAATGTAAAGATTAAATTCCTCTCTTGTGGGTGATTCCACTTGTTAAGGCCCATTTGTTTTGCATGACTATAGTGGACCTAATCAATTAATAACATTTAATAAAACGAAGGTTTAAATTCCTGTCTTTTGGACCTCGTATGGAAGTTTGGGGGCCTTTATAGTAGGAACGACATAGTGGACCCAGCCCTCCTCCATAAAAGTCCAATTGTTGATGTAGAGTCCCAGAATGTTTACTTATTTAGCTAGCTAGTAGTAGTGGTAGTATTTTAGATTTCGTGGATTTTGGTTCAAACCGGGATTTAGTTGGAAACTCCTAGCAATAGTTATGGATTTTATAAGTTTAACCTATAGTTTAAGAATATTAATTATAACATAAGGTTTCATTAATATTGTTGGTTATTAATATGATAATTATTATAACCTAAGGTTTAGATAGAGCCAATAGGATTATGACACTTGTCATGAGCATGGTTATTCCTAAAGATTAGATAGAGCCAATAGGATTATGACACTTGTCATATGCATGATTATTAAGGAATTAGTAATTTAATGATAAAATAAGGGAAATATAAGACTTAGTCTTCACCAGAATCTATTAGGAGCATAACATTTGTCACAATTTTATTTATTTGTAGATTAAGTTGTTATTTAGATAATTAAATAGATTTTCCGTCACTTTAGGGTACTGTAACTTCCGACTTATTTTTGACCCCGTTATGTTATGAATTTAGAAAAATAATATTTCTAGAAAGTTGTAGATAATTGAATTAGCTTTCTAACGATATAAAGATGGTCTAAATCAGAGTCATATAGCTCTAGTTATGTTAATTTTACTTCAGTTAAGTTCAGAGTTACGAGATTTAGGGAGTTAGAAGTTAGGATTCTATTTGTTTTTTTATTATTTTTGTTTTTAATTTTAAAAATCAAGCTTTGACTCCTTAAGCCTCTCTCTGAAAAATTTGACCAAGTCCTAAGTCTTTGACTGAAGAATATTCAAATATTTTCAATTATATTCATTATTTTTATTCAAAGCCAAAAAAAGAAGATTTTTATTCCTAAAACTCTATAAATAGGACTTAGCACCCAGCCCTTTCACTTACTCTTCAGCTGTGATCAGACTCCAAGGTATTAGTGAGACATAAGAGTGATACACTTGGGTTGGGAAAGAAAAAGCTTCACTATTTTTAAGTTTTATCAAACACATGGGAAGTAAGGATTAGAGTATTTCGGTATTGAGGTTAGGCCAATCCATAAGGTCAATAAAGGTACCATTATTCTTAAGATTAATTATGTTTAATTCCTTAGTCTTTTTAGTTTATATTCAGGTTCTAACTTTTGTTATGGTTTTGTGGTTAGGTTTTTAAGTTCCTTGAACTTAAGGTGCCTTTTCGGTAAGTTTTCTCTTGGTGGTTTAGTTCCAATATTTTAATCTTTTCCCTTTAGAATTACTCACTATTCTTATTATTGGTTTAGGAGTGTTCCAAGTCCCGCATTTGTTCTCATATCCCGATTTTGGTAAGGAAAATAGGCTAGACCTTGTATGTTTGTATGATATGTTATGCTTTTATGTTATGTATAATTTGTTATGATAAGTTTATGTTTTAATATGTTATGATTTACCCTACCTCAAATATTAGACAGGGGACGTAGATGGGTTATCATACACCACATGTGATCTAACCTACCTCAAATATTAGACAGGGGACGTAGATGGTTTCTCACATGTCATAATGGCCATTATTAGTATAGTCTTATATGGAATATGTTATAATATGTTTATGGTGTGTGTTATAATATGTTTATAGTATATGATATGACATGTTTATAATATATGTGATGATATATTTTTAGCATATGTTATGATATGATTTTATGTATATGTTTTATGTTGTTAGTAGTTTTCCTTGCTGGGAATTAGGCTCACTCCTTTTCTTTTAGTGTGATGCAGGGAAATAGATGCAAAGGCGGAAGGATTCTTGGAAGCTTGGTGTGTGTATGGAGGTGAATGGAGTGGATGGGCTGAGTGTCGATCTGAGGACAACGTTTTTGTTTTAGTTTCTATAAATTATGTTTTTATGTATTTTTCCGCATTTAGTTTTGTAAACAATTTTATTTAAGGTTATGTTCTATTTCAAAACAATGAGCTCATTTATGTATTACAAATATTATTTACTCAAAGTTTCAATAAAGTTATGAATTTTCTTAAGTATGTTCTTCTTAAAGTTGTAGATATGTCTAGTAGGTTTAATGACCTAAGTCTCATAGGTAGTTGGTTCGTTACATTTAAGACCCATTTACGTGAGTTGGACTTAATTGTATAGGTTCATTATATTAGTTAAATCTAAATATTGATTAGCAACAAATTAATTCTAAATTAATTGAAGTTATTTCAATGTGACACTTTAGAATTAATAGGAACTTATAGGACTTTGGTTTTAAAAGTCTATTTTTTTGCAATTTTTCATAAACCATAGTTGTTAATTTTCTAAAAATAAATAATAAAAATACTATTTTTATTTTATAATGAGCTTATTTTAAGAATTATATTCGATCTCCACCGTTGGTTTAACAAAGTCAATAACTTAATGGGCCTCGAGACACTTTGATTCATCCCCCTACGGAAGGTGTTTATTAGTTATTTTGACAAGGTTAAATTTCAAAAGATAGATAATTATAGGTCAAATTCTTCTAGACTCACCCCTACGGTGACTACCAGGACTAAATCTGTGATTATCGAAACCGTGGGTCTAGCTCATAAAATAAGAGATTTTTTTTTTTCTTATTTTGATCAAATAGTATGTTGTTAATAATGGTGTCCATTATTAAATAAGTTTACAACTTTATTTAACTAGTGGTATTTTTTGACTCTCGCCAACCGGGACAAGGATATCATAGATTAGTTAAAAATCTAAAGAAATAGAGATATGATTATTTTGGTCTTTTTTTCTCTTATCTTACATGTTTTTCATATATGTTGTGTTATTTCTTGAAAATTGTGTGAATAGGAGTTTTATTGAGAAAATGTGATTTATTTCTATTTTATTGATAATTTGTAGTTTTAAGTATGGCTATGTCTACTCTCATCCTTTCTCAACTTTCGATGGAGAAACTCACTGGAGAGAACTTCCTTAAAGGGAAGAAAAACATCAACATTGTATTGATTGGTGACAACTCCAAGTTCGTCATGATTGAGGAATCCCTAGAAGTTCCAGCTGAAGAAGCTACCAAGTCTGTGAGGGATCAGTATGAGCGTTGGTAGGCGGCTAACAACAAAGCGCGGGACTACATGTTGAGTAGTATGGTAGACACTATCAAGACAAAGATGGAGAATGTCGAAACGGCCTACGAAATCATGGATCAGCTCCATGACATGTTTGGTGCCAAGTCGGCACAAACTCATTTTGAGGCCACCAAGAAATATGCCAATGCTCAGATGGCACCTTCTCAACATGTCTGCTATCATCTGATCAAAATGACAAACTACTTTCAGGAAGCTGGACTGCATGGAGCAACAATAGATGAGGAAACTCAAGTTGGCTTAATCCTCAATAGTCTCTCTCCAGCTTTCCTGACGTTCACTGCCAACTATGTGTTGAATAAACTCATCTATGGTCTAACGCAGCTCATGAACGAGCTTCAGACTTTTGAGTCTATCATGGGTGGACCGAGTAAGGGAGTAGAAAATAAGACAACTACTACTACTACTACTACTGATCCAGTGAAGGCTGAAACTAACCAAGCTTCGTCTTCGAAAACTGGAAACAAGAGGAAAGGTGGAAAAATCAACAACCCTAAGCCTGCAAAGGCTGCAAAGATGAGTGCACAACCAAATGCACAGACACCTAAGGGGAAGAACAAGAAAAACAACAAAGGTAAAAGTAAGTGTTTTCACTGCAAAGAGAAGGGACATTGGAAACAAAAGTGCCCCAAGTTTCTAGTAGCTAAAAACATAGGTAATGATTATAGTTCATTTATCTTGGAAACATGTGTCTTAGAGAATGATAAATCTATTTGGATTATTGATTCTAGATCTACTAACCATATTTGTAACTCTTTACAGCTTCTTGAAATGTGGGAAGAAGTGGATGAAGGCGGCTTAAAGCTTAGAGTTGGGAACGGAGCGTTTGTTCTTATATATCTATTTTTTTTCAATGGATCACAATTGTGTATTGCATGTTTAGTAGAAATATGGTTAGTAGATCCAGATGTTTTATTTTCATGATTATTTGTTTAATAAAATTTCTATTAAATCCTGAGCATATAGCTAATCGTATTTATAGTGACGTAATCATAGTGGAATATAAATATGTTTATATGTTCAAAGTACGTTAGTCCTAAGATTAGTCAGTGCACAGGATTTACACTGACTCTCCAATCTACGATATGATCTACTACTACACATTGTAGGGTTATGTTCTTTCCAGAACATTAGCAAAGTAGATAAGATCGGATGTATTTGTTACATCGGACAGGACCGATATTGACAGTTGAGTAAACATACCGTTATTATCTATTCTAGTCATATCATATAGTTGACCATAGCTCAATTCAATCTCAATTCTGAGTGGTTAGTATTCTAACTGATTGCATTATTTGAGTTCCTTGACTTGTTCATTACCAGCTTACCCTACGGACTAGCCCATGCTTACATCTTGGGAACTCAGTAGTGTTTACCCATAAATGGCTCCTAATGATGTGGCAAGAATTTATTACACGTGGTTGGCACGTGGCAGTGTTAAAGTGAACGTATGTTGTTCGCCAATCGACCAGATGTTTCTTGCCTCATCAGATCTCGTGTTTAGACGTGACCAGTCTGGTCGCATGCTTCAATTTATTTCCTTTAAAATACGCAATCTTGTAATAACTACATTTGTTATATTTTCTCTTTATTACCTTGATACGCTGATATTAAGGATAGTTGAGGCCCATTGACCCATGCAGCCCCATTGATCCTATAAATATGCATAAAAGGCTCAAGGAAGGGACTTTTGAACCTTGAACTTGAATACTCATAGAGAGAGAGCATAGTGTGATTATCCACTGAAAAGTTGTAATTCTTCTGAGTCTTGTGAAACTAAAGAACCCTAGTTCTTTTATCATGGCATTAGGATTCAACATCAATAAGAACACTAAGTGGACGTAGGGTATTATGACACAGTTGGGGCATAACCACTATAAATCATTTGTGTCACCTTTTTCCCATTTGATTCCATTCTTGATTTCCTTTTTGTTTCGTTGTCGTTATTTTGACTCCGTGTCGTTGGCCAAATTAAGGGTCAACATTTTGGTGCTTTCATTGAGAGATTAATCAAAAAGCTTTAAGAAAATCAAATGGCGAAGACATACAAGAGAGCTGGACAGGCTGCTGGCGCTGCGTCATCTCAACCTCCTCCTCAAAATGTGGCTGAAAATGAGCCACACTTGGATTTTGAAGAGGAAGAAATGGATTTTGAGACACTGAGGGCAACACTAGGCATGTTGCAGGATGAGTTGGCCAATCTGAGCGCCAATTAGGAGAATGCACTAGAGACCTTGGCACTGCAGCAAAGGGAGATTGAGTGTCATCGCTAGGAGCTGAACGAGCGGCAGGCGGACATGGATCGTCGGCAAAGAGATGCCACGGCCGCTTTTGAAGCAGCTATTCAGTTGGCCCGAGGACAAGCTGCACCGGCCTCTCAACCAGATCAACCACCAAATGCACCACCACAACGGGCCCCCAATTCGATTCCTTCGCTCCAGCCAGCAAGCCTTCAAAGGTCAGAGTAGCCACCTGTTGCTCAGGATGATGTCCCAATTCGGGATCCTGAGCAATAGCCACCCTCTCAAGCTGGTCGCGGAAATCCCCAGTGCGAGATGCAGAATAAGGTCAGGCAGTTGCCTCGCAGCCCTAGACGCCCAGGGGACGATGGGCCAAATCCACCGAACAGAGTGCAACGTCCTTCTACTAACAGAAGGCATAATGAGTCAGGCTCTACGGTCGGGGGGGCCCCACGGCATAATAATGCACGGGGACCCACCGACCAGCGCAAGCCTCCCCCTTACGCTCGAGAGATGCCAGCCAGAGGAGGAAACAGTGTGACCAGCCGGTCGTGCCATAGTCGACCACAGTTTTGATGCTCTGAACCAGGCGGTACAGCAGCTGGTCGAGAGCCGGACATCCCATATAGAGTATGACTGGAGGAGAGGCACTCCATTTGTGCAGAGGATTGTTGTGGCAGAAACCCCTTGCAAGTTCAAGATGCCTGTAATACCGAACTTTGATGGATACGGGGACCCAGTATCTCATGTCAACAAGTTTGAGATACAAATGGATATTCAAAATGTTATATTATTTTATAATATAATGTAAAATTATATTATATTATAATATAATGTTTTAGATTAAATAAATGTGACAAAGTGTGTCACATATTGTAACATATAATAGAGATTTACAATATTTAGATATATGAGATATATCCAAATAATGTAACATATTTGGTGTTACAAATTTGTAGCTTCCAAATATTACCCTTTATTGTGTAAAATTGTTGTTACACAATATTGAGATGAATTTCATAAAGCCATATGTGATATGGTTGTTAGAGATATGATTTTAACCCCAATAATGCGTTTTGGGAGTTACAAAATCATTTGGGAGGGTTTGGAACCGTTTGGAAAAACAGCACAATTTTTTGTGCTGAAATTGGTCAGTGGCCGCGGCCACCAACATTCAGTGGCTGCGGCCTGTGGGACAGAGACCAGTGGCCGCGGCCACAGGCCAAAAAACTGACCAATTTTCAGTTTTTTCAATATTTGTTGAACGGCTCAAAAAATCCAAAAAACTCCCAAATCTCTTTTTTAATTCCATATTAATCCAATTAAACATTGGTAACAGCCATGGGGGTTGGTGGAATTTGAAATTCAAAGGGTATCTCTAAACTCTATAAATAGGAGCCTATAGCTCACTTGAAAGACACAACTTTTCTATCCACTAGAGCACTTGGCTAGAAACACCTTGAGGCTTGATAATTCCAGAAAGCTTTTCCTATATCTGAGAGAGATCCCTTAGTGCTTGAGTTAGGGGGAAATAAGCTTTTGGACAAAGGTTTTAAACCTTGTTCAAGTTGGTGATCCCCAATCCTCTTCACTTAGGTTGTGTAAGTGAGAGTTTGTTTGTGTTTCTCTTCTTCCTTTTATTCTATTGCTTTTCTTCTTATTCTCTTGTTCTATTTACTTGTATATTTTGTTTAAGAGTTGTATTCTTTTCTTTTGGTCTAAACACTTTATTTTACTTGTAATCTTTTGCTTAGAGTTGTATTCTTACTATTCTCTTCTTCATCATCATCTTCTCCCTTTCTTTAGTTTATTTGTATTTTCAGTTATAGAGTTGTAACCTTATTTAATCAATCTATATTTACTTGTAATATTATTGCATAGAGTTGTAATATTATAATCATTTCCATTGAGGCAAAACAATATTTTCCTAACACAAAAGGTGTCGGATGATGCCCGCTGCAAGATCTTCCTTGCCACTCTATCTGACACTGCCCAGGAGTGGTTCTTTAAGTTTCCTCTTGCTAGTATAGTATCGTGGGAAATGTTCGTAAAGGAATTTTACGGACAATTCTACGCGGATCGCGTACACCCCACTGAGGCCAACCAGCTGATCGATATATGCCAAAAGGAGGGAGAGCCCTTAAAGGAATAAGTCCAGTGCTTTATGCGAGCAGTAGCTGGAGCCAAAACAGTGGGTGATGAGGGAAAGATGATGGCCCTAACTGCCGGGGTTAGACGCCATTCTCCCCTCTGGAACAACCTAACAAAGAATGGAGTAAAGAGTACCTAGGAGTTTCCAGATCGAGTTGATCGATACATCAAGCTCGAGGACGCGATTGCCAACGAGGTAAAATCGCCTACGAAAGACAAGGGACCAAAGGAAGATCCTGCCAAGGCCGCCAACAGGTCGGATAAACCCAATGGCAACGGCAAAGGCAACGGGAACGGAAATGGCAGAAATGGTGGAAAAAGGGCGGGCAATGAGCTATCAACATCTAAGAATAAACGCCCCAAAGGCAATAGATATGAACCGAGATTCACCAACCATACGACTCTTGTCGAAAGTAAGGCAGAGGTCTACCAGGTGACCAATGCCAATGTCCCTTATAAGCAACCAGCGTCAATAAGGAAGGATATCTCCAAGAGAGATACAACAAAATTCTGTTGTTTTCACAACGACTACGGACATGACACCAATGAGTGTAACCAGTTGAAGGACGAGATCGAGTTCCTGATCAGGCAGGGACACCTAAGGAGAAACGTGCACGCCGCAGGAGGGTCTCAATAAGAGGCTCAAGGTGGCAACGAGCAGGCACCTGCACATCAACGCTCGCCACCTTTACAGCCTGCTCCTATGGCAGGAACGTTACTCACCATTTGTGGCGGCCCACACATTGTAGGGGATAGTGGGAAAGCAAGGGAGTGATACGCTCGGAATTTACGCCACGACCAGGACATCGAGATGATGAGTGTGGAGGATCGAGCACCAAAGAAAGCTCGAACAGAGGAGGAGTTAATAACCTTCTCTGAAGATGATGCTCAGCACGTTCGATTCCTACACTCCGATTCGCTGGTCGTTGATGTCCAAATTGCCAATATGATGGTTAAAAGGGTGTTCATTGACACAAGAAGCTCAGTCAACATCTTGTATAATTCTTCACTGAAAAGGATGAAGTTGTCCGTCAAGGACCTGGAGCCGTGCAACCAAACCATATATGGCTCTTCTAGCGAAGGGCTTGCCCCGACAGGGTCGATTAGGCTCCCAGTTACAGCAGGAACGACACCTGCAAATAGGACATTACTCACTACTTTCATAGTATTTGATTGTCCTTCAGCATATAATGTTGTAATTGGAAGGCCAGTTTTGGTCGACCTGCGAGCCGTTACCTCGATTTGACACCTTGCCATGAAATTCCCAACAACCGCAGAGGTAGGATGCATGTTGGGAAACCAACTAGAAGCGAGGGAGTGTTACAACGCCTCAATATCTAAGGTGAAGAAAGGTGGATCGAGGGAAACTGCTGGGAAAGAGTTGCAAATGGCCAGTGATGTACAAACCCAATCAGGTGATTGTGTCACCATATAGTGTGTTGCCCAAAGTGAGGACAGGTATTTGGAGCCTCGCTTTGGGGATTTTGATGAAGGTATTGGACACATCGAGGACCTTGAAGAGGTCCAACTCAGTGAGGCAGATTCGACCAAGGTTTTGAAAGTCTGTAAAAACTTAGAGACAACAACGAAACAAGCACTGGTGGAATTTTTTAGGAAAAACCAGAAAGTCTTTACCTGGTCACATAAAGACATGGTTGGAATAGACCCTGCAGTCATTAGCCATGTCCTGAACATAGATAAGAGTTTTCCACCAGTGCAACAGAAAAGGAGGCTGCTCGACAAAGACAGATCAAAAGCTCTAAAGGAAGAAGTCGAGAAGCTAAAGGATAATGGATTCATCCGGGTACTGTTTTATCCATCCTGGGTCTCTAATCCCGTACTGGTTCCAAAGCCGAATGGAAAGTGGAGAACATGCATGGATTTCACAGACCTTAATAAAGCCTGCCCTAAAGATTGTTTCCCACTCCCTAGAATCGACCAGATGGTCGATGCAACTGCAGGGCATGAGATCCTCTCATTCATGAATGCATACTCCAGGTACAATCAGATCAATATGCATCCCCTTGACGAGGATCACACTAGCTTTCGATCTGATACAGGGCTTTACTGTTAGAAAGTAATGCCCTTCGGTTTGAAAAACGCTGGTGCGACTTACCAGCGACTGGTCAATCACATGTTCAAGGAGTTGATCGGTACAAACATGGAAGTATACGTCGATGACATGCTGGTTAAGTCGAAGAGGGCAGAAGGACAAATAGGGGACTTACAATAGTGCTTCGACATCTTGAACAAATATCAGATGAAGCTGAATCCCCTCAAGTGTTCCTTCGGAGTTGGATCAGGGAAATTCTCAGGATTCATAGTAAACTCGCGAGGAATTGAGGCCAATCCTGATAAGATCAAAGCCCTGGTTGATATGAAATCACCGATGAAGATCAAGGATGTTCAAAGTTTAACCGGAAGGATTGCTGCTCTAAGTAGATTTATCTCCAAGTCTACGGACAAGTGCGTCCCATTTTTTAATCTACTTAGAGGCAACAAGAAGTTCAAATGAACGGAGGAGTCCGAGCAAGCTTTTCAAGCTTTGAAGACACACATGTCGCAGCCACTGATTCTATCAAAGCCGGTTGATAAAGAGACTATGTTCATCTACTTGGCGATCACCGAATACGCTACTAGCGCTTTTCTGGTATGAGAGGAAGAGGGCGTTCAAAAGGCCAGTTATTATGTAAGCAAAAGGCTAATAGGAGCAGAATTGCGATATCCACCTATTGAAAAATTAGCCTATTACCTGATCTTAACCTCCAAAAAGTTGCGACCGTACTTCCAAGCTCACCCAATCACAGTTTTGACTAACCAACCTCTACGGCAAGTTCTGCAAAAGCTAGAAGCTGCAAGCTGAATATTGAAATGGGCGGTTGAATTTGGGCAGTTTGATATCTCTTATTTACCACGAGCAGCAATAAAAGGACAAGCTATGGCCGACTTCATCGCAGAACTCACTGGGCTTCCAGACAGCGAGCAGCCAGAAGAGCCTGGAGAGCCTGAAGCTCAAAGCCAAACTCCCTCGTGGAAGTTGTTCACGAATGACTCTTCTAATGAGCATCACACTGAGGCCGAAGTGATTTTGATAACTTCTGAAGGGCATCGATTTCACTGCGCGATTAGATTCGACTTCACGGTGTCCAACAATGAAGCAGAGTACGAGGCATTGCTCGCAGGGTTATGATTGGCCAGAGACATGAACATAAAGTCACTTGAAATCTACAGTGACTCTCAGTTAGTGGTCAATCAAATCATTGGAGAATACCAGGCCCGAGGTCTAAAGATGGTTGCCTACCTGAATAAAACAAAGTATCTATTGGCACAGTTTGATAAGTACACTCTCCAGCAAGTACCTCGCGACCAAAATTCAAACACTGATGCTTTGGCCAAATTAGTGAGTGTCAAGAATGTTGATACTCTGAGTATAGTACCAGTTGAATGGATTTCCACACCGAGTATCCAGGCAGAAGAAACCTCTTTGGTGATTCAGGCAGCGGATACATGGATGGCACCTTACATAGAATACCTGACGCAGGGTGTGTTTCCGACGGACAAAAACAAAGCCAAAACCCTTCAGCGACAGGCTGCTAGGTATATCCTGGTCGATGGAATCTTATATCGAAGGGGATACTCAATGCCACTCCTCAGGTGTATTTCGAAGGAGAAGGCCAAAGAATTGATGAGAGAGGTCCACGAAGGCTTTTGTGGGGACCATGCTGGGGGGCAAAGTTTATCAAAAAAGATCCTAAGGCAAGGATACTTTTGGCCAACAATGAATGAAGACTCGATGGAATTTGTGCGGAGGTGCGACAAGTGCCATAGGTTCTCCAAAATTCCGCGAGCAGCCCCTAATGAGCTAAAATAGATGCAAAGTCTGTGGCCATTCTTAGTCTGGGGTATAGATCTAATTGGATCCTTGCCCACAGGGAAGGGCGGCATCAAGTATGCTGTGGTAGCCGTTGATTACTTCCCAAAGTGGGCCGAAGCTGAGCCACTAGCAACCATAACGACCAAGAAAGTGCTGGATTTTGTGGTCAAAAACATTGTGTGTCACTATGGATTGCAAAGAAAAATTGTCTCAGACAACGGCACACAGTTTGATAGTGATTTGTTCATGGATTTTTGTGAGCGGCATGGAATTATCAAGAGCTTTTCTTCAGTTGCTCACCCTCAAGCAAACGGACAAGTCGAGGCAGTCAATAAGACGTTAAAGGATACTTTGAGAAAAGACTTAAGGAAGGAAAGGGCGCATGGCCGGAATAATTTCCTGAAGTCCTCTGGTCGTACAGAACATCCCATCGGACAGCAACAGGCCATACTCCATTCTCCTTAGCTTATGGATATGAGGCTATGTTGCCCGTCGAGTTAGATCTGCCATCGCATCGAAGGATAACGTACGATCAAGGCTCTAATAGCCAGCTATTGATGGAATCTCTAGATTTGGTCGATGAAAAGCGTGAGCAAGCCCAACTCCGAGTAGCAACTTACTAGCAAAAGGTCGCCCTGTATTTTAATTCTAAAATACGTGAAAGGAAATTCAATGTAGGATATCTAGTACATAGAAGGGTTTTCCTCAACACACGCGACCAGGCCGCTGGAGTACTCGGACCTAACTGGGAAGGACCGTACCAAATTGAAGAAGTCCTCCATCCAAGAACTTACAAACTTGCTCGCTTAAATGGAGATCTCATTCCTCGCTATTGGAATGGAGAACACCTGCGCAAGTACTATCAATAAACAATTCTTCTTAAAGAATAGGCTTGTATTAATTTTACTGTTTACAAGTTATGAAAAAGGGTTAGTCATTTTATGTGAGTGATCGCCTATAAGTGTAAGATCATTTTGGTGATCACTCATACAGACATGGTTTGTCCATTTATTATGAGAAATAAAAGGGACTGTGTACAGCCAGTCAATCTTGCCAACTATTGTATTTATTACAAGTATTTGCTCATTACGTGTGTTTTTTTGCTATATTATCGTTTTAAATTTCTCCTAGGAGCTAATATTTTCAAACAGGTCCTAGTCAAGGCAAGTGACCAAGGACCTAAAGCTCCTCAATCACTTCGGGGGCATATAAGGTATCTAGTAAGCAAAGCATATCGAAAGGTATGTAAACACATGAGCAAAATAAGTGAAAGCATGCTAGGGTACTTAGAGTATTTTTCAAAATGTTGTTATTTTGTTAAATCAATCCAAAGTACTATGCTAAGTTTGGTCATGCGAACAGATGTTATAATAAAGTGCAAATATATTATAATATCAAAAAAGAATCCTTTTGCATCGCGAACAGTTACTGCTCAGATGTAATTGTTTGATTAAAATGGAAAAAGCTGCCCATGCAGCAATAAAAGTTAAAAAAGAAATTGTCTTTACATCATGACCCTTAGGTCATATAACTCAAAAATAAAAGAAAAAAGAAGATAGACTTATGAGGTAGCTGGAGGATCCTATGGTGATTCTTGTTGCTGATGGTCGACAGTAACTCCAGCCTCTTCCCGGGCGCCCTCAATGTCAGTTGCGAAGGAGATCTCTGGAGACCCTGGAGTCTTTTCTTCTTCCAGGCAATCAGCACACCTCCCAGCTCTGCCTCCCTTATGTGATCTGGAAGATAAGAAAAACTGGCGCTGGGATTTCTTTTCTAGAACATGTAGAAACATTCAAACTCCACTCCTTCGTAGTCTTCAAGGTTGCAGGCATTCGCCTCCTCCAAAGCAGTAACCTCTTTGTGACATGTCTAGGTGCTGCTCGGGAATTTCTCCACCAGTGGCACTCCCCGCCGTTGACTCCCTCACGTCCTGGTGAGGTGCCAGAAGCTCGACTAGCCTTAGGTTGGCTTCAGTGACCAATTTTTTGACGTTTTTTTCTACGTCAGTCATGCTGGCCAGTACTGTTGCTCGAAGCTCCATTTCTGGAGTAGGAGCTGGTCGTAGCCATGGACCTGAAGAGAACTAATTTTCTAAGGAAAATGCAAATAAATTAAAAGAAAATAAATGACTAGGAGAACGAAGAAGTTTCCTCCTTGGGTGAACGCTAAGTTGTTGGCGACCAGGTCAGTGGTTAAAAAGTACTCCTGGTAGTACTTTCCTACATTGGACTTCTAGGGAGTCCCACTCAGGAAGGTGCGGGTCGATTCTTGGTTGCAAAAATGAAAGAACCCCATGTTGTCCTGGTTGGGGTTAGATTTGAGATCCAACAGGTAGTTGATCTCATGAGGCGAAGGGACAGGCCATTTTTTATGGTTGTAAAGGATATAGAGTGCGGAAATCATTCTATACCCGTTCGAAGTTATTTGGAAAGGAGTGACCCCAAAGTAATTGCCCACCCCCTGGAAGTAAGGATATAGAGGTAGGATTGCTCCTGCCTCAATGTGATATCTCGACCAGGTGCTGAAGGCGCCGCCAGGTAGGTTCGCCTGTTGGTCGGTGGTAGGAAGAAATGAAGAAACCCCAGAAAGTTCGTACTTTCTAAGGAAATTGTTTACCATCCAAGCAGTGATTGTGCTAGGAGGAGCTAGGTACCATTCGATGTCTGGTCGAAGGACATCATGGGGGTGGTCCTATGTTTGGATTTCGGGACCAGTGGTTTCTGCTCTACCACTGGTCGACGGAATTTCAACCCGAGGAGCAGGCTGATTTTTGGAAGGTTTAGATGGTATCTTTTTCTGGGCAGTGGATTTTACTCTACCCATATTAGGTGGACTTGAATGAGGTCTATTGGGTGGAATTCAAGAAAAAGGGATCTCTGGGATAAGTAGTGAAGGTTGTTCTTCATCCATGAGTAGTTGAGCAAGCAGGTCGTCGTCAATTGGCCTCTCACCTCCCCACGGATCTTGCATGAAAATCTGTGAATAGAGAAGGGAAGATGAGAATTTACGGCCTAAAAAAGGTGTTAAGAGCTGGAATAACGTTGCTCGCATATAAAATTTTAGCTTTTATACGACCAGCATCATTCTAGAAAAAACACTAAGTTGCATACGAGCAGTTTGGAAAACGGATCAAAAAGCAGAAGTAAAAAGTTTTTCAAGAAAAACTTTTTTGACTCTGAAGGGGCGGGAAAAAACCCAATTTTTCTACAAGCTTAAAAATCAAATTTTTACTTCGATTTTACGCCCTAAATTCATGATCCTAACTACCAAGTTGACCCTTAATCCCTACCAAATTTTATTTCAAGCTTAAGTTTGCATGCCCGTTTACCCCGAAACAATTTTTTGCAAAAACAGTCAAGAATATTCAAGAACTTAGAAACTCAAAGTAAAAAATGGAGATGAAATGAATATTGCATGGCATATCAACAACTAAAGAGTTTAAGGAAATTACTTGTATAAAAGATGGAGTAGATTTCTGAGATGCTAAGTCGAGTTGGCTGGGCAGGAGCTTCGTGGATCACCAAGAACCGTCTGAGTTTTTGGAAGTTGTGCACCTTGTTCTTCGGTTTTCTTAAGAATGGAGGTAAAATGTTAAAGTAAAAATGGCTTCTAAAGGATTATTTATATTGGCCGAGGAGCGGTTACCTAGATAATCATTTTGGGTAACTTTTCAAGGCATGGGGAAACGCAATAGCCGTCAGACAGCTTTTGGGAAACTGGAAAGACATGATTGGTTGCCTTCTTCGAGAAGGCATGGACGGCTCTGACAGATTTGGTGGGGTATGCGAAGGGTTAGTCTCCTAAGTTTACTTTATGCTGGTCGCAGTAAAATAAACTTGGGGGGCAAATGTTTACCCATAAATGGATCCTAATGACGTGTCAAGAATTTATTGCACATGGTTGGCATGTGGTAGCATTAAAGTGAAGGGATGTTGTTTGCCTATTAACCAGATGTTTCTTGTCTCGCCAGATCTAACGTTTAGACGCGACCAGTCTGGTCACATACTTCAATTTATTTCCTTTAAAATACACAATCTTGTAATAACTACATTTATTATATTTTCTCTTTATTGCCTTGATATGCTGATATTACGGATAGTTAAGGCCCATTGGCCCATGTAACCCCCTTGAGCGTATAAATATACATGAGAGGGCTCAAGGAAGGGACTTTTGAACCTTGAACTTGAATACTCATAGAGAGATAGTATAGTATGATTATCCACCAAAAAGTTGTAATTCTTCTGAGGCTTGTGAAACTCAAGAACCCTAGTTCTTTGATCACGGCATTGGGATTGAACATCAATAAGAACACTAAGTGGACTTTAGGTTATTACCACATAGTTGGGGCCGAACCACTATAAATCATTTGTGTCACATTTTTCCCATTTGATTCCATTCTTGATTTCCTCTTTGTTTCTTTGTCGTTATTTTGACTCTGTTTCGTTGGCCAAATCAAGGGTGAACAGGTAGTATAATGAGTGGGAGTGTTAATCATAGATATGAGCATCTATAGCTTCTGATGAAGAAGTGAAATGATGGTATCCTTTTAGTTTGGTTCAAGGTGCTAAATGATAGATATCTCATTTCAGTAATTAAAGATAGTTTACTAAAATATCATTTATAAGGAACTAAGTGTTTTAAGGATAGAATACAATGAGGGGTAAAATGGTATTTTAGTCCCGTCTCATTGTAGACCGTCTATAGAGGATTGAGTGACAATTATGGTTGTAACAATGGATAATTAATAGCGTATCTAAATTTGTTATAGAGTGTTCTATGAATTCAAGAGTGCAATTCCGAGTCTTTAGTGGAGTCACGAGGAATTAATAAGTTAGTAAATTTATCTGTTAGATTTATGATAAACTATTGGAGTTTGATTTCATAGGCCCGTGGTCCCCACTGTACCTTGGATAAAATCATCTAGATAGTCTCAATTAATGTATTTAATTATCAATTAGAATTATCAAGGTTGACCAGGTCAATTTTTGATTGTTTCACAGAGTTATACAATTTAGAGAAGAAAAGAGAAATTATGGCAGATTTATTATTTAAGATAAATTGTTATCCAAACTGATAAATAAGTTTGAATCAAGGTTCAAATTATATATAATTTATTTGATAAAGGATTTCAATAATTATTTAATTAATTAAATCAATAGAAAATAATACAGGCCTTGATTTTAAGTCCAATGGGCTTATAATCAAATGGGAAATTTCATGGGCCTAAAGCCCATGATAATTTCGACCTAGGGCTGTTATTTGGCTATTATTTTATTGATTTTTTAATTAAATAAATGACCTAATTGAGTCTATAAAAGGAGTGTTATGAGAGAAGTCAAATCACAAGTTGAAACACAAATTCTGATAGGTTTTAGATTCTCTCTAAACATAAGTCATTTCTAAGCCTCAATTTTTCTCTTCTATTCTTATTTCTTTGTATCAATCTCATCTGTTGAGAATTTCCCACTCTAGTCTAGGTAATTCCAAGGATACTTTGGACGGCTGTGAAGAAAATTGAAGATCGGTACAGTTTCTTGGTAATACTCTGCGACAGAAATAATACAAGGTTTAGAGAAACGGAAGGAGTGACTCATTCATTTCGATGCGTATAATGTAAGTATTCTTATCATTATTTCTCTTTGAATTCAATTTTTGAAACATGTTCTAGGTTATCTCATATTAATTTTTTTAATATTAGATCTACATGAAAATAAATAAAGATCATGTATAAGTTTTCCCAACACTTCTCGTATCCACCAAGCATCTCTTCACTCGGACATTGGCCATTTAAATGGTAAGAACTAGAGGGTCATTGTGGGGATAACCACGTTCCTGGTGTCATCCTCCATAAAAGTGAGAGTTTCATTTTCATACTACGGATTTTTTGGAGATCGCTCCTCGGCTGACATGCACTGGGAAGACTCCTCTACCTCGTGTCTTAGGTTCCTTGCATATTGCTCATGAGCATTGTTACTATTGCTTTCTATGTGGGGCCCCCACATATGGTATCCAATGTGAAGTCTACGGTCGCTGGCTCCAGTGGTGGACTCCTCTGCCTTCGAAACTCTGGATTCTTGCTCAGGGTTTCGGTCTTGACTCGGTACCCTTGAAAGTTTTCCTTATCGAATGAGAAACTCTATCTCATCCTTCAATTATTTGCACTTTTTTGTGTCATGCCCATAATCATTATGGAAATGACAAAACTTATTCTTGTCCCTCTTTCCTTCTGAATGCAAGGGTGGTGGCTTTCAGTATGGTACCTCGTGGTATGTTGCCAAGTAAATCTCTGCCCTTGATGTAGTCAGGACTGTATAATTGGTGAACCTGGGCTGGTAGGGCTGATGCTTAGGCTATTTTTTGACTGGTGTTGACTTAGTTTTCTTCTCTCCACCCTGCTCGGCACCTGAGGTATTCCTCTTTTTGGCGTTGCCCTCACTTCCCCCCTAAGGGTTTATGATGTTCATGAGAGAGTCAAACCGAGCATCCATAGTAGGAGATGAGGGGAAAAAACCTTTGAAACAAAGCCTTGGGTCCATCATTTATAGTACCCAGGGGCTATTACATGATCAGTAATAGTGGGATCGTGGTTTGGTACACGATCATTGGGAGTGGAGATATGTGTCCGCCTTCCCATGATTATGAGTCTGTGGGTCCTCCCGTTGCCTTCTCTGGATCGTGGTCGATAATGCATGAATGAGACCTTTGAGAAAATGTTAAGTCTTGATTAGTCCATGAGACTTAGGTGCTAGGCTCGATGACCTCTTAGAGCTTAGGTGCTAGACCCGTTGGTCCTCTGGGTGCTAGGCCTATGATCTTCAGGGTGCTAGGCATGTTGATCTTAGTTTTAACAAGTGTGAGTTTTACCCTATGAAGTGTCTTTGGGAGTGTAGGCCAACCATCCTATGAAGGATAGGGTGGGTCGACCACCCCAAGGGGTTCTTGGGCATGCTTAGGCCGACCACCCCTAGGGGGTTTAGGCCTGGTTGACTTTCTATAGGTCCTGGACCCATCTTTTTTTCTCATCGATCTTTTTTTAATACTTCGTCATTTTTCCCTGATTTGTGATGCCACGTGTCGCTTTCTCATTCGCCACATCATCTCTAGATTTTTTAGGGATAAAAAAGTAAACAATATTATTAAGTATTAATAACATATTGGGTCTCGTTCATGTATAACCACTTTATACAAAGTACCTCCACTAAGATTTCTTACTACATCAATAACTCGGATCTAGATTACATGTACTCATAATACTAGTGAACCGTACTTACAATATTCAATTCAAAGATTCAATATAACATTGTTTTACTGAGAATTATTTAAATTTGTTCCCTACAGTCTTAATCCTCTCGTACCAATACAAGATTGTAGTCACAATAACGAATTTGGCAATTTTCTGATATTCATATAATATTATTCTAATAATAATACACAATAAGTATACGCTAAAATTCATTTCAATTATTTATTTCAAACAACATTGTTCAATATATATGCTTTAAAGGAGAACTAATCCCAACATCAAACATCTAGCAGCTCCTAGTATAAACGAACAAGACTCTACCCTGGTCATTAATGTCGTTGATACATGGATGGCTCCCATTATACGATACCTCGAACAAGGGATATTGCCTGCTGATCAAAATGAAGCAAAGAAGGTAATTAGGCACTCTATCGTGAAGCAATGTACCAACGAGAGTTTTTGTTACCATTACTAAGGTGCATCCCCATGGAAAAAGCCAAGGATCTTTTACAAGAAGTACACAAAGGGTTTAGTGGCGACCACATTGGGAAGAAAAGTCTATCTAAGAAGATAATATGGTAAGGGTACTTCTAACCAACGATGAATGAAGATGGAATGGTGTACGTACGAAAGATTCTCCAAAATCCCTCGAACAGCTCCAAACGAGTTAAAAAAGATGCAAAGCCCCTAGCCATTTGGTGTGTGGGGAATAGATCTGACCAATGCATTACCAACATGAAAGGGTGGAGTTAAATATTCAGTTGTAACTATCGACTACTTTACCAAATGGACAGAAGCTGAACCGCTCGCAAAAATCACTTCTAAGAAAGTTTTGGACTTTGTGGTTAAGAACGTTATTTGTCACTATGGATTGTCAAAAAAGTTTATCTCAGATAATGGAACACAATTTGATATATTTACTAAATTTTGAGAGTGGCATGGGATAAATAAAAGATTCTCCTCGGTTTCACATCCACAAGCAAATGGACAAGTCGAAGTTGTAAACAAGACCTTGAAAGACACAGATTATCAACACGTGGAAACTAAGGAAAAAATATTCGCTTCCGCTAGTAAGGGTATTTTGGTAATCTTTCTTGGTAAAGGTATTATGGAAATTTTTATGTTTTATGTGTTTAATTATATGAGCTATGATATGCATGATTAGTTATGTATGTTTTATATTATGAAATTGTCAGTCAGTCCACACATATGTTTCTTCAAGTGTTAGGGACCAATAAGTAGTGGTTGAGATATAAGGGATTAAAGTATAAATACAAGCTTTTGTGGTAGATTGTGTAATTAAGGAAAAACAAATTATTAGCTTAAGTAAAAGGAAAATTATGGGCTTAGGAAGGCACGTTATAAAAGTAAAGGTTTGGGGATAGCTTTGTAAATATGCTTTATATGATTTTTTTTCAGAAATAAAATAAATAAAGGAAATTAGGTTTAGACTCTGTACGATTGATTGACGAAGCAATTTATGAATGACTTAGGGAAACAGATCAAAGAAACCTCTCATCTTTGAATAGATTGCCTTGGAAGTTAAAGGTTATGCCTGATTCTAGATTTAGGGTTTGATGATGTTAGAGGTTAATTAATTGTATTAAATAGGAATTATGATGTGATAGGATGTTTAAAGTCATTTTATGTGGGTTATTGATGTTAGAAACATGTTCGGTTTGAATTGGTAGGGGTTCAAGGTTGGATTTTTACAATTTGGGTGTTTTTAGGATCAACCGGTCGACTAGCCTGCGATTTCTAGTAGGTTTAAATTTTTCCCAACCAGTCGACCGTCCTACAATTTCTGGTGTTGCAACCGATTGAACGGATGCTTTGAACCGGTCGACCATCCAATTGCAGAGAGGTGCATATGTTTTTATAAATGAGCAATTTAGGTGTATAGGTTATGGAGATCATAATATAAGGTCTTGGGACATCTAGAAACTTATTTTTAAGGTCATTTGGGTCCTAGGAAGTTAAGTCATCTATTTTGAGAATGTTAATTTTTTTTATCATGGATTATTATTTTGTATGATTATGGGCTCTCTAGGGATACTTGAATGAACATGTTAGAGTATGGATTGTTGCTGCTATCAATGTAAGAAGATTGGACACATGCACGTAGGGTGTATGCTAAACGTACTGAGAGGGGTAGAATTTTCATGATTTATCTACTTATGGTTGATGTACGATTATTTTAGCGCATGTTTATGATTTAGGTAGTTTATATTCAATGTTTTCTATGTGTGTACATGTATATGTGATATTTTGCTTGACATGCTTATGTTTTTAAATGCATGTCTACGTTACAAACTTGCATGCTTATGATATGTTGGAAAATGCATGCTTATGTTATTTTGTGGTTTAATGCACTATGTTTATTTTTGCTTTGGATTTGACCTTTTGTTTAATGTTAATGTTTATGATTTAATTATTTATTGTGTTATTTTATTTGAAGTGTTGATTTATGTTCTTGGGTAAGTTTAAGGGGGTTGTGTCCTATACATCTCTTCTTACTTGGTCTTGGCTCATAGGTACTCTGTGTTGCAAGTAAAGGCAAGGAAATGGTTATAGAGCAATGAGTTGGAGAGCTTCGCTGGAGGGCATACATGTCATGGATATCATGATCGTTAGGGATCGAGCCTATTTAGAATTTATTTAATTTTCATTGTTTAGTTTTAAGACATGTTATTTTACGAATTTAAATGATGTTTTAAGTCTTGTTATGGAGTTAAATTGTTGGTTTTGTTTAAACGATAACTATGAATCTCTCGAGTTTTTTTTTTCTTTTGAAACATATGGGTTGTCATTTTTGTTCAATTTCTTAATAATAAAAAGTATTTTATTTAAACTTTCTTTATAATATGGGTCATTAATGCCTCAAGGTTAGGGAGTTACAATTTGTTATCAGAGAAAATGTTTTGTTTCCTGTAGACTGTCTTGATATGTACTCTCACCACTAAGGACAAGCTCGACTTATTGTACTGTAAGTTTTATTTGAGTTCTTATATATTATGAGATTAATTTCCGTATGTGCTTTTAGTGATTAACCACCATGTATAGACTAGTATGGCTTGTATGCTTAGAGTTCCCAAGGGTCTCTTTGGCAAGGCACAACGAAGAAGGATAGCAAGGAAGATAAGAAAGATATGAAAAATAAGGATGGGTTACTTTGCGGAATGGGGCATCGAGGAGCTAATCAACCATTTTGTAATAGTGAATGAACGTATCCAAGGTGTGATATGGGAAGGAGGATTTCCAAGCTGTTAGAAAAATTACGATGTACTTAAGAGCATTGTAACATCCCAAAATTCCAAATAAGGCTCAGTGCCTTGATCATGGGCCCAGGAGGGCAATATTGGAACATAATGTGTTTATATGTGAATTAATTGGATATTTATGTGATTATGTGAATTGCATGGGTTATATTATAATACAGCTGATTATGCATGTTTAAGCGTATTAAATGTGTGGTACAGACCTACTTTTATTTAAAAGGGGCGTATTTATAATTTTTACCCGTTGAGGGTCTAATTGTACTTATATGATATTATGTGATTGAGATGACATTATTATGTGGATGTATTTGTGAAATTTGGCAGGAGCCAGTCCTTTCAAGAAAGATAGTGGTTTAGTCACAACAGGGGATTTATACCCGGCTCGGGGTGAACCAAAGGGTATTTCGGTAATTCGGTGAGTTACCGGGACTCACTAGAGTATGATTCATATTTTGGAGAAAATAATGATATTGTGGGTTTAGCATAATGAACTAGGAGTTTTAAGTGTATTATGAGACGTGAGGGTAAAATGACGATTTTTCCCTTGAGGGGCTTTGAGAGAATTTTAGGGAGTAAGGGCATTATGGTCATTTTGATCATGGGCTTGCCTTAAGTTAGTTGAAGCTTATCAGCTCGGTTTAGAAAAATAGAACAATCACCCTCTTTCTCCTCACATTTTCTCTCTCCCTAGGTTGGTTTAAGTTTTTTGAAGAAATTCTTGATCCTTAAGGTTATGAGACAAGCTTTTGGTGGGATTGGAAGTTGTTTAAGCTTAGGATCCAGCTGGGAATTGAACTCCATCAGAGGTAACTCAACTGTTTGAGTTCTTGGTTTGTTTTCTTTAATAGTTTTGAAGTTTATGGAATTTTGTTGTTCAATTAAGTTTTACGGTTGGTTATTGTATTTCTCAGCTGCTGGGACCATTATTATGGTCGAAACAAGTGAAAATCATGTTTTTGGATGATTTTTGGGAAGTTGGCAATTCTTAAAATTACTTCTTTTCTGAGTTCGTGGTGTCGTTCTGCAGCGCTATTCTTGAAGCGCCACAACCCTCATGAACTTAGAGAACAAGGGAGGTGCCACGAACCGCCTTAGCGCCATGACACTAGGTGGGTTGCGTTGCGGCGCGTGTCCAGTGGTTTTGGGCTCGGGCTCTCTGACTTGTTGAGCGTCGTGGCCCTTAGTGGGGGCACTAAGACCTTACTTGGGGAAATGATAAAAAGTAGGTTTTGGGAGCTGGGAACCCAGACCTAAGGGCTCGGGAATGGTTCAACTACCCGGGTTAGTAGAATGCAAGGTCCCGTAGGCTAATACTTGGTCCGGAAATCATTATTAGCTCATTTCCTGGTAGTTATTCATTGCTATGGGTGTGACTAGGGTGAACTGTTAGGCTCAGGTTGATAGGATCGTACTCGGGGGTCGCCAGACACTATTTACACAAGAACTGAGGTAAGAAAAGTGCATTAGGTCTGTGATTAGGGCTTCGCGCTGCTATAGAACATGGTTGTAACCATGCTGAGAATGTTCTATTAAGTGTGTTTATCGCATTGTGCTTACTTGTGTCAATTAATGATTACTTATCTATCTATCTGATTGAAAGGCTTGGCTTATCAGTCAAGGGTTATCTGTTATTTATGATCGAAAGGCCTGACTTATAAGTCGAGTCCGATTGAAAGGATCGGCTTATAAATCGAGAGTTTATCGATATTATTCGACTGAAAGGTTCTGCTTATAAGTCAAGGAATTATCTATTGTATCTGATTGAAAGCTCAGCTTATAAGTCGATGATCTATTTATGATACCTGATTAAAAGTTCATCTTATTAGTAGAAAATATGTTTGATTAAAAGGCTCGACTTATAAGTCGAGGGTTTAAAGGCTTGACTTATAGGTCGAGAGGGTTTAAAGGCTCTGCTTATAAGTCGAGGGTTTAAAGTCTTGGCTCATAAGTCGAGGGTTTAAAGGCCCGACTTATGAGTCGAGGGCGGCAATAGCGTGCTGAACGCCAGCCGATGTGGCTAAGCAAACGAGGAAGTGTAATAAGCGTCATGTACGCTTGACCAGCTCTAAGGTTGGTTATACAAGGAATTGGGCAATGGGCCCTGGTGTGGCTCTATAGTCACTTATTTGTGTTAAACGAATGCACGAGTAAGGTTATTTTTCTAGTGCTAGCACTTCTTATTATATTTTGATTGATTTTGGGGCTACACATTCCTTTGTATCTGGTAGAATGATTGATAGGTTGTGTAGACCATGTGAGTACTATGTAGTGGGATTTGGGATTTTATTGCCTATTGGGGATCTGGCAGTCTCTAGGAGATGGGTCAGATTATTACCGATGGAGGTGGATAGTAGAGAGTTCTCAGTAGATCTGATTGTGCTAGTCACGGAGGATTTTGCATGATTTTGGGTATGGATTAGCTAGCCAAGTATGGGGCAACCATAGACTATAAGAAAAATATGGTAACCTTTGACCTGAGGGGGAGGACCCATTTGTATTTGTGGGAACTGTGCATGAACCCCATATTCCTATGATATCAACATTGAGAGCTAGAGACCTATTGCGAGGCGGTTGGATAGGGTTCCTATCTAGTGTGATAGATACCACCAGGGTTGTGCCAGTTGGACTCGAGGAGACCAGCTTAGTTTGTGAGTTTTTGGATATATTCCCAGAACAGTTACTAGGGTAACCACCCCATAGAGAGATAGAATTTTTCATTGGATTGGCACCGGGAATAGAGCCAGTATCTAAAGCACCATACAAGATGGCTCTAGCAGAGTTGAAGGAACTGAAAGTTCAGTTACATGAGTTACTGGACTTGGGTTTTATCAGGCCTAGTTTTTCACCATGGGGTGCCCTAGTTTTATTTGTAAAGAAGAAGGATGGCTCTCTGAGGATGTGTATTGATTACAGAGAGTTGAACAAGCTCGCTATTAAGAACAAGTATCCACTGCCAAGGATGGATGACTTGTTTGGTCATCTTCAGGGCAAGAGTGTATTTTCAAAGATTGATCTTTGATCTGGTTATCACCAATTGAGGATCAAGGACGAGGACATTCCAAAGATAGCCTTTCATACCAGGTATGGGCATTATGAGTTCTTAGTCATGTTGTTTGGATTGACTAATGCCCCGGTAGCTTTTATGTATCTGAAGAACAGGGTGTTCAAGGATTACCTGGACAGGTTTGTGATAGTCCTCATCGATGACATCCTGGTTTATTCCCAGTTGGAGATAGAGCATGAGCAGTACCTCCGGTTGGTATTACAGAGGATGAGGGAGCTCAAATTGTATGCAAAGTTCCAGAAGTGTGAGTTCTGGTTATCTCAGGTGACGTTCCTTGGTCACATAGTCAGAAGAGATGGAATTATGGTGGATCTAGCCACGATTGAGGCAGTCAGGTATTTGCTAAGGCAAAGGATTGCTTCAAAGATTATAAGTTTCCTTTGATTGGTGGGATATTATCGACGTTTTTTGGAAGGGTTCTCAAAGATTGTGACACCACTGACAAAGCTAACATGCAAGAACTTGAAGTTCGTGTGGTCAAATAGGTGTGAGAACAGCTTCCAAGAGTTGAAGCGGCGGTTGATCACTATTTTGGTTTCGAGTCTACCTTCAGATCAGGAGAAGTTTATGGTCTATTGTGATGCATCGAAGCAAGGGTTAGCTTGTGTACTTATGCAAGATGGAAAGGTGATTGCCTATGCATCACGATAGTTAAAGGATTTTGAACAGCGATACCCTACACTTGATATGTAGTTAGTAGCAGTGGTATTTGCTTTGAAGGTATGGTGGAACTACCTTTATGGGGAGAAGTGTGAGATATACACTGACCAAAAGAGCTAGAAGTATTTCTTTACTCAGAGAGATCTTAATATGAGACAGAGGTGTTGGCTGGAGTTGGTGAAAGATTATGATTGTGAGATTCTTTACCACCCAGGGAAAGCCAACGTGGTGGCAGACGCTTTGAGTTGGTGAGGTCCGGGACAACTGTTTATCTTGAAACAAATATCAAAGGAGTTGGCAGAAGAGATGACTAGAGCAGGTATAGAGTGGGTGGTGGGATAGTTAGCTAACATCACCATGCATTCTACTCTTCTGGAGAAAATTAGAGAATGGTGGATGAATGATCCTCAGTTGATGAGGCACAGAGAAGACGTTCTAGTTGGAGTGACTAGGGATTATACTATCTCAGAGATGGGTTTACTGAGATACATGGAGAATATTTGTGTTCTGATGGACTCCACTATTAGATGAGAGATTTTGGATGAATCGCATACCACGTTGTACTTGATCCATCCAGGCATCAAGAAGATGTATCATGATTTGAAATCGCTATATTGGTGGCATGGGATGAAGGAAGATGTAATTAAATATGTGGCTAAGTGCCTACGTGTCAGCAGGTGAAAGTTGAACACTAAAGACCAGCAGGGCTATTACAGCCTTTGGGTATCCCTGGATGGAAATGGGAGGACATTACTATGGACTTCGTAGTGGGATTATCCAAGACCGTGGGTCAATATGATTAAGTTTGGGTGATTGTGGATCGGTATACCAAATCAGCCCATTTATTGCTACTAAGGATGAAGTTTATAGTAGATCAGTATGTTGATCTTTATGTGAAATGGATAGTACGCCTTCATGGGACTCCAAGGTCCATTGTGTCAGATCGGGATCCCATCTTTACTTCCAAGAATTTGGGAAGCCTGTAGAAGGCTATGGGTACACAACTGAAGTTTAGTACTGCCTATAATCCTCAGACAGATGAACAATCTGAGAAGATGAAATAGATATTAGAGGACATGCTACGAGCATGTGTGCTGGACTTTGAAGGGTCCTGGATTAAATATTTGCCATTGATTAAGTTTTCCTACAACAAAAAATATCAATCGACTATTGGAGTGGCTCTGTATGAGATGTTGTATGGTAGGAAATGCATAACACCCATCCATTGGGATGAAATGCGTGAGAGGAAATACCTGGGTCCTGAAGCAATTCAGAGGAGCAATGAGGCTATTGAGAAGATTAGAGCTCGGATTCTCGCTTCTCAGGGTAGACAGAAGAGCTACATTGATCCCAAGCATAGAGACATAGAGTTCCAGGCTGGGGGACTATGTTTTCCTCCGTATTTCACTGTTGAGAGGGGTGAAGCAGTTTGGAAAAAAGGGCAAGTTGAGCCCTAGGTTTGTGGGACCTTTTGAGATCCTGGAGAGGGGTTCATAACGTCCCAAAATTCCTAATAATTCTTAGTCCCTTGATTAGGAGCCCAGGAGGGAAATGTTGGAATATTATGTTTTTATATGTGAATTAATTGGATATTAATGTGATTATGTGAATTGCATGAGTTATATTATTATATAACTGATTATGTATGTTTAAATGTATTAAATTTGCTAAACAGGCTCGCTTTTATTTAAAAGGGCATATTTGTAATTTGGACTCATTGAGAGTCTAATTGTAATTATATGATATTATGTGATTGAGACCACATTATTATGTGGATATATTTGAGAACTCATCAACTAATTTAGATCGAGAACTTTGTGAGTTATAAAAGAAATAGATTCAAATCAAATGAACTTCAAGCTAACTTTCTTATGATTTCCAGAACACAAAAATGTAAATGTTGAAATTTCAAAATGAAAAATAGAAAGAATGTGTAGTGTCTATTCCCATTAACAATTTGTGGCTACAAAATTCTCTCCACCCTTCTTAGTTGAAGGGAGGTCATATTTATAGTAGAGCACTATTTGCTCATTGTACATGGTGGTCCCTGGGAACACGACTCTGCATATGTAGTCTACAGATAGTAGTTGTGCCAGGAGCGTGGTGGTCGGCTCCAATACATACTCAGGGTCTACGGAAGCACCTCCACTTTAATACCTAGTTATACCTTCACCATCTATTTAGTACGAGCGTCAGAGGTTAGCTGGGAAGGACCACATCAGGTACCCTATTCGTACAACCACTACTTGACTGGCGTGGTGTTTAGGGTCAGATACCTAGGGCATTCAGGGTCGTACCCCCATACGTACTTCGCCTCCTCTTGGTTTGTAGGTACATTCCCTATTTGTACGAGCTCCTCAAGCAACAAGTTTTCACCCTCGCAAGGTACCTTATTCCTAAGGGCTTCAAGTGCTGTAATCCTTATATGTTATTCCCAGATACCTGGCAATCAAGGATCTCGCGAGATGGCCCTATGAAAATGAGAGGAGAAGGGCCTCTCGACCCGAAGTGCATATTCTGGGCACAAAGTGTGGCTCCGTAGGCATATGAGGTGAGGCACACATGGTGTTCTCGCGAGATCGTGGTGTGAGGCGAGGCTGTGGTGCCTCGCAAGACCGTGGCGCGAGACGTGGACTAGTGGCACGAGGCGCCTGGTGTGCAGGTGCGCAAGGCACCGGTACACTGGTGCGCGGGTGCGCGAGGCGTGGGCACGAGGAGCCTGGTGTTGCTGGTGGCACAAGGCGCTGGTGTGCGAGGCTGTGGCGCGTACCTGAGGTGCGAGACTGTTGGTGGGCGTGCAAGGCGACGCATCCCAAAACATGGCCTTTTCAGACCTTCATCTGGGCAAGGCGAGACAAGATGCACCAGGGGTCACGGCCTCACAAGGGCCTCACATGGGGCAAGACAGGCAGTTTCGCGAAGGCCTCTCGTGAGGCATGGGTCTTGCATGGGGCGACACACGAGGTTGCTTGGCGTGCCCAAGGTCACTAGGGGGAAGCCTCAGCTTTTCTCTCGAGTGTTGACTGTGACCTTCTCAGGATCATGTCCAATTTTTGGCATTCACACTTGCCCCCCAGTCTACGAGAGGGTATTCAAGCTCTCTGGTAGATTTCAAGGTGTGATGTTTTTGGGATGCCCGTGAGGCATTAGCTTGCTTCTTCATTGTGGCATTACAGAGAAACACACTTTGGAGTTGAGGACTATAATGATATTTTGAGAGTGAATGTGAGCCTATCATTGTGCTCCGCTGATCCCAAAGCAAGTGCCAGGCCCCCTTTTTGACTATTGATCAAGCATTGGATCCAATGGCTAAAATGAGTTTGTGGTACTTATAAATAGAGCTTCTTCTCAGGCATGATATATACATTTTCTCTTCCTAGCTTTGTGGTATTGATGTCTTCACTTCCTCCAAAAGGTAAGGGCTTCAATTCCTCACAAAATTATTTTTGGCTTTCTTTCCTCTTTATTATTTAAAATCCTTTCTTTTATGTAAATGTCGATATAGGTGCTTGGAGACTAAACCACCTTTCTCCTTTATTTTTGCAGACACATACTTTCTACCCTTTGCATTCCTTCGACCACGATGGTACTTTTGACCCTTGGCCTTCTTTTGACTGCAATGGTGCTTTTGACCATCGACCTCCTTTTGACCGTGACCGTGCTTTCGACCCTTTGCATTCCTCCGACCGCGACGGTGTTCAATTTACTTACTCAAGGTATAATTTCTTTCTTTCTTTCTTATGTTTGATGTCTAAATTATCACTTCTTGGGATGGGTTACCTTGGCTGGAGCTCCTCATGAGCTAATCCACACACATTCCTTTGCTTGTACCCTGTAGTTGGTCATTTCGAACACTTGTGTCTAGAGGTTTTGAGCCTATTCCTTTGTGTTTTGTAGCACCCCCTTCACCTGCACTTGCACCCTTATTATCAACGAGACGAGGTTTCATGGCATGTGAGGGATCGTTTGATGTTCCTCTGGGGGTCGAGTTTGTAGACTTATTTTCAGACTTGGGGTCCTCCGAGAACAACCCTTACCAAGACTATGACACTTTGAGGAAGGCCCGTATATGTCACCTTTAGCACATGGCCGAGCTTAGACGTAAAATATTGGTGGTGGATAGTGAAATAGATTCGGTTTTGAGGGGTGATGGATTCCCTTTCCCCTTTGACCTTAGTGACCACATTGCAAACCTTAGAGCGAACCTTTTTGATCTACAAATGGAGTTAGAGTTCATGGAGGGAAACCTCCCTCCTAAACCTCCTGCCCCGTTCTCCCCCTATAGTCGACATGAGGTCACCCCGAGTTCTCCTCAACCCTTGTCTTCGATCCACTCGTGTTCGATGGTTCCACACTTAATGCCTCGGTGAAAAACTCTTGCAAGAAAGAAAAAAATGGATGGTAAAGTGCGTCATTTCGACCTCACCTTTTTCCTTGGGTTTTGCAAAAATGGCAAAGAGAATGCAGCGACAGGTGGCTCCCGAGGGGCCAGATTCTGGTCCTATGTTGGCATCTATTATTGTGTCCAACGTGTCAGAGAACCGGCTATTGGAGTTATTCGAGAAATACCATATTGGCAAGGAGTACAAGCTGTACTTTCCTTCCAACAAGTGTCGGGCCGATAATCCCCCCCAGGAGTACGTGGCCATGAGCGAGCATATCATGAAGGCGGGTGGGACCATTCCCTTACACACGTTCTTCATCATGGTCCTCAACCACTTCGACCTTGCTCCACTCCAGCTGGCACCTAACAGCTGGTTGACTTTGAGCTGCCTATATATAGCGTTTATGGAGGTTAACTGTCATGCTCCTACGGTCCAAGAGGTGCACTTTATGTACAACCTCATGTAGGATCTTGGAATTTAAATCTAGATGCATGCTTCCTACTATTTTTCCAAACACATAATAGAAACATAGAATAACACGACATACATATGAACATTAGATTCGTAAATTAACATAAACACAATGATGTAGAAACTTACGAATACGCAGCGGAACTGGAACAACTCCTTCCTTCAATCTCTCTAACCCTTGATTCCTTTCTGTAGCAGAGTATTATCAAGAGATTGAACTAGATCAGCAACACAGTCTTCCTCACCCAGCCTTTGATCAATCTAGAACTAGTGTGGGCTGGTTCTCAACACATGAGATAGAGATCTAGAAAAGAAGAAGAGAAAGTGGCTAAGAAAGGATTAGAGTGTCTAGGTTTTCACTTACCCAATGAATCAACTGAGACTGACTTGTGAAAACCCTAGATATCATATTCCTTATATAGACAACTTAATGGGCTTTATTTAAATTTAAATGTAAATTTATATTTAAACTTTGAATTAATTAAAATAATAAACAAAAAGATAAAAGCCTTGGGCTCCCACAAATGGACTTGGGCCCAATACTTTTATTTTGAATTTAAATCCCAATTGGGCCTAAATTCAAAACCTTTTAATTATTTATTTATTTTAATTAATTAACTAAATCCTTATTCAAATTAACTAATTATAATTTGAAACTTGATTTAATTTTTATTTATTTATATTGACACCAATTTATCAATATTAATAAATTTACCCAAAGATTCTCTTTTATTCTCTAAATCTCATATCTCTATAAATTTTCCAAAATTGACCTAGTCAACTTTAAAAAATCCTAATTGATAATTAAATCAATTAATTGAGATATTCTAGATGATTTACTCAAAGGTGATGCGGGGACCATGGATCCATGAAATCAAGCTCCAATAAGTTACCGTGAATTTATTTACGAATAATTTCACTACCTTATTAATTCCTCGTGACTCCACTATAGACTTTGAATTGAACTCTTGAATTCATAGAACGTATTTTCCAAACCATAAATATGTTATCCATTGTTATAACCATTACAGTTAGTTAATCCTCTATCGATGACTTACTAACAAGCTGGGTGAAAATTACCGTTTTACCCCTCATCGGTATTTTATCCTTAACTCCCACTAAGTTCCTTATAAATGATATTTCCGTGAACTTAATCACAGAAATGAGATCTCAATCATTTAACCTTTTGAACAAAGCAATTAAGGAAATCATATTTTCACTTCTCATACAGAAGTTATAGATTTCATATCTATGAATAATACTCCCACTCAATTTCATTACTAAATCTCCAAGATGTAAGTATGGGCTAGACCGTAGGGTAAGCTGGTAACGAACAAGTCAAAAAAATTAAATAATATAATTAGCAGAATATTATCACTCAGAATTAAGATCGACTTAACCTATGGTCAACGTTGTGATATTGATTAGATTCGATAACAACGATACTTATTTATCAATCAATAATCAATATCGGTCCTAGTCCGATGTAACCAAATACATCCAATCATATCTACTTGGTCAATGCCTTGGACAAGACATCACACTCCTAATGTGTAAGCAGATCATATCGTAGATTTCCTAATCGGTGAAAATCCAATGCACTGATCTAATCTAGGACTCGTTCTTTTGAACATATAATTACAACTATAATCCACCATGACCTAGTCACCATAATTGTAACTATCCATATGTTCAGGATTTTATGAATGTTTGTATTAATTGAATAAACATGTAATAAAACAAGCGAACAATGCAATTGAATAAACAAAATGATTTCTACTTCTTTTATTGATAATAATAACGTGTTACATAAGAAATATGGTTTTATTAAGGGCATAAAACCCAACACCTCATGCCCACCCCTAAATCCAAAGGCCTCTATTTCCTGCAGAAAGTCAATTCCCAATTCTCCCTGATAGAGGGTATTGTATCCAACCCGAGTTCCTGGAAGCAGGACTTTTTCTTTGTGAAAGGTCCCCTTTCCGTACGTGAACATTTTGCTCATCCCCAAGTAAGTACTTCAAGCTTTTGTCCCTTTACATTGAATTTTCTATTTTGGAAAACCCCAAGGGGTGGCTCAGTGGTAAGGGCGAACTTGAGGGCCTTATCCGCCACAGGTTCGATTCCCCACGGAGTCATTTAACCTCAGGGGGCCACTGGGGCAATCTCCGGCTGAAGCGATGTGTTGGCGGTCCAATTGAGTGAGTCATCGACCAATCGATGAGCCTCAGGGCTTGCTGGCGTCGCTCAAGTGGTGGTAATACCACTTGGCACCAGGGCCTCGAGGGATTAGTGGGGGTGGGGCCCCTGATACCCTCGGTGACCAAAAAAAAAATTCTATTTTGGAACTTAGGCTCATATTGATAACTGGGTTGATTGTTCAGAGAGCTTCAGTATCCCCGACGTTCCTGAGTCGGAGGCAGCACCAATGGACACCTTTCTCGATGCCAACCCTGCCCTAAAAATGGATGCCCGTCTCTTCACTGTGGCAAACCTTAACCACTATGGTTTATCCACGATTTCGGAGCCCGATCTATTGTGGCATATTTCTGAACGAAAGAAGAAGGCGACTCTAGTCGAGCCTCACTCCAACGGGTGTGACGTAGAGTGGGTGCCTGGGGAGGTTTCCCTAGAGTCTAGGCGCCCAACCCGGTCTTCTCCGTCCCCTAGGGGATGCCCTCCTTTTGTCCCTATAGACCGCGACATGGCCTCTCACTCATGTGGTCCACAGGCCATGCCAGGGTGCTTCATCGTGCCCTTCTCTAAGGACTACGATAATCTTCTTCATGCTCCCATTAATCTTGGTCCTTCGGGGCCCCATTTTTCTAATGTTCCTGTTTCTCCTCCTCCTTCGGTGAGTGGGTCATCTGTCCCTATTCACTAGGTCACCCCCAATTTAGAGGGGACGTCCTGGGTGAGTTGCATGGCAGCCTCTTATGGGCAAAGGTATACCTGAGTCGCCAAGGGTATTCCTGAGACCGAGTGGAGAGGTCTTGGGAATTTTACCATGGCGGAGCATGGGGAGACCCTTGTGCACTCCACAGCCTGGGTGAGTTCATGTGTCTTACATTGGCCTTTCTCCTTCTATTTTTTTTTTTTTTTGTGTGTGTTATTTGTTTGCTCATCATTTTTTTTCTTTTTGCTTTCTTGCAGGCTTCTCTGGTGGCTCAATGCTTCGCCGACTCGGCACAGGACCTCTCTTCGTCGAACGCTGAAAGGGACCGTCTAGCGGTCAAAGTTCAGGAGCTTGAGAGGGAGCTTACTGACACCAAGCTTAAGCTAGAGAAGGCCATGGGGAAGGCCTCTTCGTCATCAAAAAAGAGAAGGAAAGCAAAAGTCAAGGTTATGATGTTGCAGGAGAGGGTCACTCGCTTGGAGGCTGATTTAAGGGAGCGAAAACCAAGGCTGCGACATTGCAGGAGAGGGTCACTCTTCTAGAGGCTAATTTGGCTGAGGTCGAGTACAATTACATAGAGCGCACCCTCTATGGAATGTGGAGGAAAAATCCTAACTTTGATTTCTCCTCCTTTGGTGAGCATGTCGTCACCAAGGTGGCCGAGCGATAGGAGGCCTTGAGATTTTACTTCTATAGTTTTTACCTTTTAATTCGATTTGGTTGTATGCTCACTTGAACCTCATTTTTTTGGAACTTTTCTAAGTCCTGCCACATTATCGCAACTTTCATTCTCATTTATATATATATGTGATCATTTGTTTTTGCTTCTCTATGCTTGAGGTCTTTTTGAGCCCGTAAAAAGGGGTTTTATAGGTCTCTTTTTTTTTATACTTGAGGTCATTTTGAACCCACGCAAAGGGGTTCGATAAGTCTCTCTTCGGTGCACCTTGATTGTATCTATAAGGATATGTTGGCCCTTTGGGTTCTAGTCATCTATATTTTTGCGCGTGCTTATTATTTCTTGCGAGAAGCGTCCTTCTCGTCATTATGTATAGTACTATTTTTGCAAGGGTCTCTTTTAGCACCCTTTTTGGCGACAGCTTGGTGGCCGCTCTAGGCTTATTGGTGGATGCTCTTCCTGAGGCATTTCCTCTTGTGGAGGCCTCAGCCTTTATTAGGAGGCTCTTCTTGTAGGAGCTTTTAACCCTCTTGATGTTCATAAGGGTAGCTAATCCTTGTGAACTCGAGAGATGTCTTGCAAGGTTTTCTTCCTTATATATATATATTGCAAGGGTCTCTTTTAGGACCCCTTTTTTTACAAGGGTCTCTTTTAGGACCCTTTTTGGCTATGTACTCTGCCCCCCAAGTGGTTGGCGAGATTTATTTTGTCGGGAACTTTGATCATTTTGCTCATGCACTTTGATAATTCCAATTGGTGATAGGTACACAAGAGTTAGATACGTGCTCACATAGATGAGGAGTGTGATATGCAAATAAGAAACATATTCATTAAAAATTAGGAGAAACATATTCATTAACAATAAGGAGAGTACATAGGTATTTGTGGCAACAATGTTCTTACTACATATCAGGGCATCTAAGTTACCCCTCTAATTCATAACTGTTGGGGGGCTAACTATCGTAACCCTTTTAAATTATCATACTGAAAGTGGAGCTTTACCTGATGTTCCCTCTCAGGCGTGTATGCACAACCATCGATTCTGATCTCCTCAGTTACTTTGGGGTTGAACTCGCTCGGGTTTATGTTCCCATGCACTACCATCGCCACAAGTTCTGGCAGTCTCATGGCTTTGCAAAGGGACGTGTTTTAACATTCCCTTGCTTCTTTTTCCTCCCCTTTCATGCTCGCTACCCCCCCCCCCCCCCATGAGTTGGGAATTTTATGGCCAAGTGGTATACCGAGGTTATCGAATTCAATTCTCTCAGGGAGGGTCTCCCTAATACTACATTGAAGGCCGAGAAATAGCTTATTACAAACAATTTCATCATTATAGTGGTCTGTCTAGGCGGCTCTCCCAAGGTGAGGGCTAACTCGATTGTGCCCAGAGGTTGTATCGAGTCTCCTGTAAACCCATACAGGGAGGTGTTACAAGGTTTTAGGTTCCTGATGCTCAGTCCCATCTTTTCTAAGGCCGAGCAATATAGGATCTCTATGGAGCATCCACTGTCTACCAGGACCCGATGTACCCTCATGTTAGCAAGCTAAACAGTCAACACCAAGGGGTCATTGTGAGGGAAATGCACACCCTGCGCATCTTTTTCGTTGAAGGTTATCGAATCATTTTCTCCCTTAAAGCTCTTTGGGGGGCGTTGTTCCAAACTTAAGATGCATGGAGGTGGACTTCGCCTGGGTTCCCTGGCATACTTGCCTCGCCCTTTCCTTAATTTGCTTCCGAACCCTAGGCCTCCGAAGATGGTCCTAACTTCTCCTTGCACCTCTGGGGCTTCACCTCGTGCCCGTGGTGAGGGTACTCCTTCTTCTCATCTTTGGTTTTCTTTTCGGACGTATCTACCCAAGTGTCCCCTGCGTATAAGCTCTTCGACTTCCATCTTCAAATGAGTGCATTCTGCGGTGGTGTGCCCAGTGTCTTTATGATAGTGATAGTACATTCCAGGATCTCTTTTTGACCGATCCCTTTTCATTGGCAGGGTTCTCCTGAATGGCACGTTATTCTCGTTCGCTACGAAGATATGTTCCCTAGTATGTGTTAGGCCTGTGTAGAAAGTGTGGGATGTTTGCTTGGGGCTACCTCCGTGCTTGTGCTTCCTCTGGTGGTCATCTATTGGCCCTTCACGCACTATTTTCTTCTTCGCGTCATTCGAACCTTCGGGGGTTGAATGCTTGACAAGTGATGCCTTCAGGTTCTCATGGCCGTCTTCAACACGAATGTACTTTTGGGCTCGTTCGTAGAAATCATCTAAGTCAGTGACCTCCCTCTTAAGCATGTTATCCCACAACTTACTACCCGGATGTACCCCAGCTGTAATGGCCATTTTTAACTCCCCACGGGTTAGGCTTCCCACTTTGGCTGCTTCCATATTGAACCTATGGATGTGGCTCTTTAGGCTATCTTCTTCTCCTTGTTTCACATTAGTGAGGCTGGTGCCTGGCATGGTGTAATCACGCACAGCGTGAATTTGCTGGAGAAATTCGTCATAAAATTGTTGCCAAGACATGATGGACCCTGGCTAGAGTCTCTTAAACCACTTGTACGTAGGACCCTTTAACGTGATAGAAAAATAGTGGCATCTGGCTTTGCTAGTAATTCCCCTTAGCTTCATTAGGTCATTGAACGCATCCAAATGGTATTTTGGATCTGTATTTCCCTCGTAAGGGATCATGTGAGGCTCTTTGAAGTTGGTCGGGAGCCGCATGGCTTGGATTTCTCTAATGAAGGGCAATTCGTAATCATACTCATCGTCGACAGCGTGTCCTCCAAACTCGGTGATTATATTGCTCTGGAGGCTCCTCATTTCTGTGTCTAGGTCTTGTCTCCTTTTGTTCAAGGAGTCTCTCAAAGTGGACAAGTTAGCCTTTCCCTTCCCTTTGTCTTCCTGGGAGCCATAGGAGGTGTAGACCTCTTGTTCGCCCTTTTCTTGTTGAGCTCTTCTCTTAAGCCTGGGGGTGTTTTCCTTGAAGTGACTTCAGCTTCGTTATGAGGGTCTACGTTGTTCTTCTGCTCTAGTCTCTGGGGCTGTTTTGATTGTCCAGGATGTTCACGCTGCTTCGTTCGACAGGTGTTATCATTGGAAAGTTGAGTCCTCCCATCATCCACTAGGACTGTGGTTTCTGCACCCTCTTGGCCTTTCTCTTTTTTGCCTAGGAAGAGACATGCTTGATTTCCCCTGTAGCAGGCCATTCAACATCTCTTGCATATTCTCTAAGGTGGTTTCTAGCCTTTGATTCTTCCAGTGTAATTCGCATATCTCCTCTTCGTAAATTCGAGACCTAGAACTCGAGCTTACGGAATGGACCCGGGGATTCTTGTCAGACCTGCACGTCGATGGACCTGGATCTTGCCGGCCGAAGTTCGGCACCTGTGGTGGCTTTAGGGGCGGAAACTCTCTGACATCTCTTGCGGGAGCAGCCGCTGATCTTGGACGGTTCTCATCAGGTGGGGAAGCTGGGGACGAGGCTTCCCTTTCATCTTCAAGAACCCTGGGCTCCATTGGCACATCCACATTTTTGGGTGGCTGAGGATTCCTCATGGAGGCCTTCAGCTGACCTCCATTGAGGTGGACCTCAACCTCCCATGGTTCTCTTAATTGCTTAGAGAATCTCAGCATCTTCCTTTGCCGGAATCAATGGAAGAAGAGTGACTTGGCACTTATCCTTCCCACAGACGGCGCCAAACTGTTGACAGTAAGAACTCGTCAACTAAGTTAGATCGAGAACTTTGTGAGTTATAAAAGAAATAGATTCAAATCAAATGAACTTCAAGCCAACTTTCTTATGATTTCCAGAACACAAAAATGTAAGTGCTGAAATTTCAAAATGAAAAATAAAAGGAATGTGTAGTGTCTATTCCCATTAACAATGTGTGGCTACAAAATTTTCTCCTCCTTTCTCAGGTGAAGGGAGGTCATATTTATAGTAGAGCACTATTTGCTCATTGTACATGGTGGTCCCTGGGAACACGACTCTGCATATGTAGTCTACAGATAGTAGTTGTGCCAGGAGCGTGGTGGTCGGCTCCAATACATACTCAGGGTCTACGGAAGCACCTCCACTTTAATACCTAGTTATACCTTCACCATCTATTTAGTACGAGTGTCAGAGGTTAGCTGGGAAGGACCACATCAGGTACCCTATTCGTACGACCACTACTTGACTGGCGTGGTGTTTAGGGTCAGATACCTAGGGCATTCAGGGTCGTACCCCCATACGTACTTCGCCTCCTCTTGGTTTGTAGGTACATTCCCTATTTGTAAAAGCTCCTCGAGCCACAAGTTTTCACCCTCGCACAGTACCTTATTCCTAAGGGCTTAAAGTACTGCAATCCTTATATGTTATTCCCAGATGCCTGGCAATCAAAGATCTCGCGAAATGGCCCTATGAAAATGAGAGGAGAAGGGCCTCTCGACCCCAAGCGCATATTCTGGGCACAAAGCGTTGCTTCGTAAGCGTATGAGGCGGGGTACACAGGGTGTTCTCGCGAGACTGTAGTACGAGGGGAGGCTGTGGTGTCTTGCGAGACTGTGGTGCGAGACGTGGGCTGGTGGTGCGAGGTGCCTGGTGCAGCTGGTGGCGCAAGGCGCTTGGTGTGCGAGGTGCGGGCAGAAGGCGCGAGGCACCTGGTGCGGCTGGTGGCGCTGGTTTGTAGGTGCGTGAGGCACTGGTGCCCAAGTACACGAGGCACTGGTGTGCGGGTGCGCAAGGCGCGAGGCACCTAGTTCGGCTGGTGGGCGGGTGTGCGAGGTGCAGGTGCGCGAGGCTGCAGCGCTCACCCGAGGCACGAGACCGTTGGTGGGCGTGCGAGGCGATGCATGCCAAAACATGGCCTTTCGGACCTTCATCTGGGCAAGGCGAGGCGAGATGCACTAGGGGTCACGACCTCTCAAAGGCCTCAGTTTTGCAAAGGTCTCTCGTGAGGCATGGGTCTCATGTGGGGCGAGACACGAGGTTGCTTGGCGTGCCCGAAGTCACTAGGGGGAAGCCTCAGCTTTTCTCTTGAGTGTTGACTGTGGCTCTCTTAGGATCATGTCCAATTTTTGGCATTCACATATGATATTATGTGATTGATACCACATTATTATGTGGATATATTTGACATATTCAGTAAGAGTCGGTCCTTTCGAGCAAGATAGCGATTTAATCACAATGGGGAATTTATACCCGACTCGGGGTGAGCCAAGGGGTATTTTGATAATTCAGTGAGTTACCAGGACTTACTAGAGTATGAATGGTATTTTGGAGAAAATAGTGATATTCTGGGTTTAGCGGAATTAACTGGGAATTTTAAGTATATTGTGAGATAGGAGGGTAAAATGATGATTTTTCCCTTGATGGACTTTGAAAGGATTTTAGGGAGTAAGGGAATTATGGTCATTTTGACCATGGGCTGCCTTAAGTTAGCTGAAGCTATCACCTCAATTTAGAAAAACAGAACAATCTATCTCTTTCTCTTCAAGTTCTCTCTCTCCCTAGGTTGGTTTGAGTTTTATGAAGAAATTCTTTATCGTTAAGGTTTTCAGGCAAGCTTTTGGTCGGATTGGAAGCTTTTTAAGCTTAGAATCCAACTGGGAATCGTACTTCATCAGAGGTAACCAAACTATTTGAGTTCTTGGTTAGTTTTCTTTAAAAGTTTTGAAGTTTATGGAATTTTGTTGTTCAATTGAGTGTTAAGGTTGGTTATTATATTTCTGGGCTGTTGAGACCATTATTATGGTCGAAATAGGTGAAAATCATGTTTTGGGATAATTTTTTGGAAGTTGGTGATTCTTAAAATTGCTAGTTTTCTGAGTTCCTAGTGTCGTGCTGCGGTGCTGTTCTTTAAGCGCCACGGCCCTCATGAACTCAAAGAAAAGGGATGGTGCCTCGAACCGCCTAGGTGTCGCGGCGTTAGGAGGGTTGCACCGCAGCGCGTGTCCACTGGTTTTGGGCTCAGGCTCTCTGAATTTTTGAGCGTCGCTGCCCTACATGAGGAAATGATAAAAAGTAAGTTTTGGGAGCTAGGAAACCAAACCTAAGAGCTCGAGAATGGTTCTACTACCCAGGTTAGTAAAATGAAAGGTCCTGGAGGCTAGGACTTTGTCCGGAAGCCTTTATAGTTCATTTCCTGATAGTTATTCATTGTTATGGTTGTGACTAGGGTGAATTGTTAGGCTTGGGAGGAAAGGAACATACTCGAGGGTCATTAGACACTATTTACTCAAGACCTGAGGTAAGAAAAGTGCACCCAGTCTGTGATTACACCTTGGCCCGGCTATAGAACATGGTTACAACCATGCTAAGAATGTTCTGTTAAGCATGTTGATTGTGTTGGGAAAACTTATGAAGGATCTTTATTTATTTTCATGTAGATCTAATATTAAACAAATTAATACGAGATAACCTAGAACATGTTTCTAAAATTGAATTCAAAGAGAAATAATGATAAGAATACTTACATTATACACACAGAAGAAATGAGTCATTCCTTCAGTTTCTCTAACACTTCTATCATTTCTGCCGTAGAGTATTACCAAGAAACTAAACCGATCTTATCTACTTTGCTAATGTTCTGGAAAGAACATAATACTGTGATGTGTAAGTAGAACATTGTTAGAAAAACTCATTGCAGGATCTTTATTTATTTTCATGCAATTTACATATTATCAAACAAACATGCAAATTCCTAGAACATGCTCCTATGAAATTGATACAAATACAGAGTAAAGTAAAAACTTACATTACGCAGCGGAACTGGAACAACTCCATCCTTCAATCTCTCTAACCCTTGATTCCTTTTTGTAGCAGAGTATTATCAAGAGATTGAACAAGATCAGCAACACAGTCTTCCTCACCAAGCCTTTGATCAACCTAGAACTAGTGTGGGCTGGTTCTCAACACATGAGATAGAGTTCTTGAAGAGAAGAAGAAGAGAGAGTGGCCAAGAAAGGTTAGACTGTCTAGGTTTTCACTTACCAATCAACTGAAACTCACTTCCTTATGAAAACCCTAGATATCGTATTCCTTATATAGGCAACTTAATGGGCTTTATTTAAATTTAAATTAATTAAAAATAATAAACAAAAATAAAAGCCTTGGGCTGCCATAAATGGACTTGGGCCCAATCTCTTTGTTTTGAATTTAAATCCCAACTAGACCTAAATTCAAAACCTTTTATTTATTTATTTTTAATTAATTAATTAAATCCTTATTCAAATTAACTAATTATAATTTGAAACTTGATTTAATATTATTTATTTATATTAGTACCAATTTATCAATATTAATAAATTTACCCAAAGATTCTCTTTTATTCTCTAAATCTCATATTTTAGTAAATTTTCCAAAATTGACCTAGTCAACTTTTAAAAATCCTAATTGATAATTAAATCAATTAATTTCTAGATGATTTACTCAAAGGTGATGCGGGGACCATGGATCCATGAAATCAAGCTCCAACAAGTTACCGTGAATTTATTTACGAATAATTTCACAATCTTATTAATTCCTCGTGACTCCACTATAGACTCGGAATTGAACTCTTGAATTCATAGAACGTATTTTCAAAACCATAAATATGTTATCCATTGTTATAACCACTACAATCAGTCAATCCTCTATCAATGACTTACTAACGAGCTGGGTGCAAATTACCGTTTTACCCATCATCAGTATTTTATCCTTAACTCCCACTAAGTTCCTTATAAATGATATTTCCGTGAACTTAATCACAGAAATGAGATCTCAATCATTTAACCTTTTGAACAAAGCAATTAAGGAAATCATCTTTTCACTTCTCATACAGAAGTTATAGATTTCGTATCTATGAATAATACTCCCACTTAATTACACTAATAAATCTCCAAGATGTAAGTATGGGCTAGACCGTAGGGTAAACTGGTAACGAACAAGTCAAAAGATTTAAATAATATAATTAGCAGAATATTATCACTCAGAATTAAGATCGACTTAATATATGGTCAACGTTGTGACATTGATTAGATTTGATAAAAACGATACTTATTTATCAATCAATAATCAATATCGGTCCTAGTCCGATGTAACTAAATACATCTGATCTTATCTACTTGGTCGATGCCTTGGGCAAGACATCACACCCTGAATGTGTAAGTAGATCATATCATAGATTGCCTAATCAGTGAAAATCCAATGCACTGATCTAATCTCAGGACTCGTTCTTTTGAACATATAATTACAACTATAATCCAATGTGACCTAGTCACTATAATTGTAACTATCCATATGTTCGGGATTTTATAAATGTTTGTATTATTTCAATAATCATGTAATAAAACAAGCAAGCAACACAGTTGTCAAACTAAATGATTTCTACTACTTTTATTGATAATATGAAATCGTGCTACATGTCCGACATGGTTTTGTAAGGGCATAAAACCCAACAAACTCCCACTTGCCCTTTTAAAACAAATGGGGCATGTTTCTCAAAACCATGCATTCTACATGCTTCACAATTTTGTTTTCTGCTTATATCTTTGTAAAGGGATTTGAAAGATTTCCTTACAATACTATCTTCATCACCTTCACTTCACACCTTCGCCACACATGTTCGATAATGTGGTACTTTCTCTCTATATGCTTTGCTCTTTTGTTGCTTCGAGGTTCTTTCGAATTCGCTATTGCCACATTACTGTCACTAGACAAAATGAGTGGTTTATCCATTTCTGGAATAACACCGAGATCCGTATAGAACTTCCTTAGCCAGACTATTTCCTTAGCCGCCATAGACGCAGCTATGTACTCAGCCTCCAAAGTGGATTCTAAAATGGCAGATAGATTAACGCTTCTCCAAATCATAGCTCCACCCAAAGAGTAAACACATTTTTCAGAAGTAGACTTCTTGTCATCAACATCAGTCTAAAATCTAAATATGTGTAGCCTAACAGGTACAAAGATCCACCTAGAAAGACTAACATATAGTCTCTAGTCCATCAAAGATACCGACTTTCATCTATTGTTTATTTCAAAGGTTTTCCTGACACTTGCTCACCACTCCCACTGCATAGAAGATCTTCGATCACAACACACAACATAGCATGCATTAGACTTCTAATTTCAAATGCATAAGGAATTCATTACATCTTTTCTTTCTCTTGAGGAGTCTGTGGAGACTGCTGCTTAGAAAAATAAATTCCATGTCAAGACACTAAACATCCTTTCTCGGAATTTTTTACAGAGTAATGACCAAGCACCTCACTAAAGTAGGTCGCTTGAGTTAGAGCTAAAGTTCAGTTATTTATTTCCCTGATGTTCTGGATACCAAGAACACGACTTGCTACAATGAAATCTGGAATTTCATTTCTAGCCAGTTCTTTATGTTTGATAATTTCTTGACATTGTTTCCAATGAATAAGATATCATCTACATAATGAATTAAAAACACCACAATGTATTTTTCCCTAAGTTGTCAAACACAAGGGTCAACTACATTTTGTTCAAAAACTCAGATCTTAATGTTTCCATTTAATCTTAAGTTCCAGGAGCGCGAAGCTTGTTTAAGTCCATAGATTGACTTACTCAGCTTGCCGAATTTCTTGTCCAACTACTTTAAATCCTTCTGATTGATGCATGTTAATTGTCTCATCAAGATAGCCATTAAAATGCTTCTTTGATGCCCATTTGCCTTATCTCTTAATCAAGAGTTGTGGCTATGGATAAGAGTATACTAAATGAATTTTAACATGGCTACCGGAGAAATTTTTTTCTCTAAGTCAAATTTCTCTCTCTGCCACGAGTCGAGCCTTTAATGTCTCGACCTTTCTATCATCTCCTCTCTTCTTCTTATAGATCCTCTTGCACCCCATGGGCCTAAAGTCCAATGGCACATCTACAAGATCTCAGACAAATTAAGAGTACTTAGACTTTATTACTTGGTACTTGGATTCGAGTCAAAAATCCCTTTCAGACTTACCCATTGCCTATTTAAAGGCCAACGAATCATTGTTACTTGTGTCCCCAACTAACTTGTGGGTTTCACTATCCATATCATAGGTACCGGGTTCCGAGAAATCCTCCCACTATGATGAGGCATAGTAACTTTCTGACTTGGATTAGTGGTTTCTAAATGTACCTTGTTTTCATCGACTTGCGTTGGTAAGGATGGAACAATAGTTTATCATTTTTCCATCTAATACTATTTTGCTATGAGACTTGAAATTCATTATGTAGTCGTTATCCAGAAAAGTAGCATTTGTAGAGCCAAACACTTTCTTGTCTACTGGACTATGAAACAGACCACCCTGAGTACCTTTAGAATAGCTATCAAACAAGCAAACCCTCAGCTCATTGTTCTAACCTTCTACCTTTTTCCTCATGACAAAAACATGACACTACCAAATTCCATAATGACGTAAACCAAGTTCACGACCATTTCATAATTCTAGTGGTGTCTTGGAGACAGCTTTTGAGACGGCACAACATTTAAAAAAAATATCACATGCAGTCTAGGTAGTATGTCTCCAGAAAAGATCTGGGTAAGAAGTTGGTAGAGTTTAATAGCTTATCATAGAACACACATTTTCATAAACGTGTGATTCACACCGCTCAACAACATTGTTCTATTGCGGAGTCCTTGGGGCAGTTGTTTTAGACAATTCTTCAAGTTCAATTAAATGATCTTGGTTCTGATTATCCAAATATCCTCCACCCCTATCTGATCGCAAGATCTTTAACATTTTACCTAATTCGGTTTTACAGCCATAGCAATGAATTCTTTGAATTTCTTAACAAATTCACAGAATTCCTATGCTTTAGGTGCTTACATGAGTCTCTAGAGCAATCGTCGATGAAGGTGACGAAATACTCATAACCACCCCTCGCTTGAACATTCATATGTCCCCAGACATTTGAACATACTAGCCCTAGTGGTTCTTTGGCCCTTTCTCCTATCACAAAGAATGGACGCTTTGTCATTCTGCCCTCGAGACTAGATTCACAAACAGGTAGGTCACCCTAGGTGAGTTCCCTCAAAGGCCCAGCCTTTGTTAGTTTTTGAATCCTATCATAACAAATATGACCAAAGCAAAAATGCCAAAGGTACGTCATTTCTAACGTTATTGACCTTTTGTCGTTTAACAATCCTATAATTAGCTGTCTTAAAAACCTCATTATTTATAACATACGGTTCGTTTAGTTGCAATAGGTATAGCCTATTTTTCATACATCCACCTCACAATTCACATCCATTTAAAGAAATAGGATTTTATTACTTGTGAAAGTAACTACAAATTGTTGTTGATGTAATAAGAAAAACTTAAATTAAAATTTCTATTGAAATTCGGAATAAAATAAACATTGTCTTAAAACAATATATTTATTTCCAAAATTCATTCAAGCTTATCCTTTTGCCTTGTTTGATACGAACAACCCTTGATGGATACCAAGCTGTGGCTTTTTATCCTTCATGGCTTTCCCAATGCTAAAAGTGTAAAAAGGTACATGCATGTTTAGTAGATTGTGATTCATTGATCCAAAACCGAAGTATCATCCTCTAAAATCACATGCATCCAAGACAAATTTAATTATTTTGGGTTCCATATGCAATAGGTATAGCCTATTTTTCATACATCCACCTCACAATTCACATCCATTTAAAGAAATAGGATTTTATTACTTGTGAAAGTAACTACAAATTGTTGTTGATGTAATAAGAAAAACTTAAATTAAAATTTCTATTGAAAATCAGAATAAAATAAACATTGTCTTAAAACAATATATTTATTTGCAAAATTCATTCAAGCTTATCCTTTTGCCTTGTTTGATACGAACAACCCTTGATGGATACCAAGCTGTGGCTTTTTATCCTTCATGGCTTTCCCAATGCTAAAAGTGTAAAAAGGTACATGCATGTTTAGTAGATTGTGATTCATTGATCCAAAACCGAAGTATCATCCTCTAAAATCACATGCATCCAAGACAAATTTAATTATTTTGGGTTCCATATGCCTTGAGTTCTAGGCAATCTTGTTCCAATTCCCAGTCTCCTTGCAGTTGGAAACACTCCCCTTTTTTGTGTACTTATAATCAGGCCTTGCTCCAAGACACTTTGCAGCATTTGGTGCCTTGCCAGTTGACTTCTTGTTATTTTTGTATGAATTTCTTCCTCTCTTGCTCTTCAAAGAAGAAGCTCAAAGTAGCTTCTCCTTGAGCTTGTTTAGTAGTATTAGTATTCTTTCATTTGCTCGAACTACCATCAACAATCCTCTTTGAAGGATTTGGTGATCGTTGCATGGGAAAAATAGGAATATATTTGATTATCACGAACTCGATGTTGTCTAAAATCAACACCATGTTGATGTTGGACAAACATTTCGTGAGGTTCTCACCATAGAGTAACATTTTAGAGATCAGAGAGAGTATGAGGTGGGAAGCCTAGAGCTTCTATTATCAACTAAGTAGAAATCAACACATTGCTTGACAAACATTTATTCATTAAATATTTTAGAAATAGCATAACATACAAAATGTTTGGAGATAAGAAAAATACTAAAACACTTATCTTTTATTTCTTAGGTACATTAGCTAGCCATGAACCCATGTGTCCCGGTAGGCGAGAGTCACAAATATTCACGCAGTTAAATAGAGAAACATCTCAATTAATAAAACGTCATAGACTTTTATTAACTACCTATTCCATATGATCAAAGTAACGGAAACTCATGTGTCCCGGTAGGCGAGAGTCACAATAAATACGATTAGTTATATGCTCAGGATTTAATAGAAGTTTATATTAAAGAAATAATCATGAAAATAAAACATGTGAGCAAAGTGATTGACCAAGTCAAAAAATGATTTCTATTCTTTATTGATAATAAATGAGATTACAAAGGAATTGGGTTTTGATTAGGGCATAAAACCCTAACAAACTCCCACTTGCACTAATTGATACTAGTGCATTAATTCTACTAATCCCATTTCTTTGATAAGCTTATCAAATGTAGCTTCTAGTAGTATCTTTGTAAACGGATATGCAAGAATGTCTTTAGATGCAATCTTCATAACCTTCACATCTCCTCTGGCCACATATTCTCAAATAATGTGATACTTCCTTTCTATATGCATACTCCTCTTGTGACTACGAGGTTCTTTCGAGTTGGCTATAGCTCCTGTATTGTCACAAAACAACACAAGCGATTTATCCATTTCTAGAATAACACCAAGATCATAATAGAACTTCTTTAGCTAGACTATTTCCTTAGTTACTTCTGACGTGGCTATGTACTCAGCCTCCATAGTGGAATTTGAGATTGCAAACTGCTTTATGCTTCTCCATATCACAGCTCCACCCCCATGAGTAAACACCATTCCATAAGTAGACTTCCTGTCATCAACATCAGTCTAAAAGTCTAAATCGGTGTAGCCTACAGGGTTCAAAACACCACCCTTGTAGACTAACATATAATCCCTAGTCTGTCTTAAATACTTCAGGATATGCTTAACTGCTATCCAATACTCCGGTCCTGGGTTTGACTGATACCTGCTCACTACTCCCACTGCATAGAAATATCTGGTCTAGTACACAATATAGCGTACATCAGACTTCCAACTGCAGATGTGTAAGGAACTTTTCTTATTGCATCCTCCTCTTCAGGAGTCTGGGGAGAACGCTTCTTTGAAAGATGAATTCCATGGCGGGACGGTAAACGTCCTTTCATGGAATTTGTCATTGACAATCGTTCAAGCACTTTATCTTTGTAAGCTGCTTGAGATAGAGCTAAGAGTCTTGATAACTCTACAAAATAGAGTTATTTTACCACTATTTATGTGCTAATTCTTGCTTAATTCTTGAGTTTTTAAGTAATTTAGAATTTATTAGGTTTATTTTAATTTTATAGATTTTTGTGTATTCTTATAGTTATTTTGTTGTAAAATGTTGTAATTTAATTATTTAAAATTAGTATTGTTAGATTGAATGCTAAAAATATGATTTTATTGGAATTAAATGTGTAAATTAAATTTTATTTAATATTTTCATGGAAGTTATATGATATATTTTATTAGTGAAAATATTGAATTTTAATTTAGTTTATGATTATTTTGTAGGAAACAATGTTGTTTTTGGGCACTTGAAAAGTAAAGAAAAGAAAGAAAAAAATGGCAAATTTCAAAGAAAAGGGCATTCACTCCCTTTGGCCCGCCTCTCCTCCATTCTGCCCTTCCAAGCCCACACGACCAGTAGCCCAGGCCCAATGACTTGCATCCAGCTGCCTTCCCTCCTGGGCCCGCCCAGGAAGCCCACCACCGCAACCTTTGGTTCTCCTCCCCGCTAGCGCTAACCACATCATCACCCAGCCTTCCCAAGCTTCAGCAATCCACGAAGCACCCAGCTTCTCCCCTTCACCAAAGCAGCAACCTCCAGCCAGCTGTCGACTCCTGCTCACCCAAATGCCACAACCGAGCTCCCCAGCCCACCACTCAATCCAGCTGCTCCTTTGGGCCCAAAACTCATCAGCACCTCCGAATCACCCCAAGCCCAAGCCCAAATAGCCACCTGCCACCAGCAGCCACAAGCTTCCCTTTCCCCCCATTTTGAGTCCAACAATGTACATTTGTCCCCTTCGTCTGAAATGCCAAATTTTTACCCATTTTTCTACACATTTTTCACCACAACATCATCATTACACCCTATAATTTACCTCTACATACCATATTTATTTTATTTTATTAATCTAATCAATTTAATTAATTTAAATTGATTATTTTAATAACCTCACTTTGGCTATAAATATGGAGTTTCAAGACCATTTTAGGGTGCTTAATTTTTTATTACCATCTTCTTTCTACTATTTTCTCTCTACCATTCTCTCTTCCATTTTGGGTTTTTCAAGAGCATTTTGCAAGTATGTATGTCATTTATTTTGTAACTTCTACTCTAGTTATGTGCTTCTAATCTTTTTCATAAGATTATTAAGATCATGATGAAGCAACTTGTAACTAGGTAATATTTATGTTGTATGCTGATTTCCCTTGTAATGCAACAAGTTTCTGGATTTTTCTTCTTCATATATGTCTTTCATCTTTAATATCTCATATTTTGGATTGTTAGATAATATGCAATTTGTTCTTCATTTTGCAAAAACATAATATTCTTTGTGTAAGATGTGTCATTAAATTGTACACATCCATGCTTAGAACAAAAATATTATGTTTTGCCTTATAAATAATGTTCATTGATTTATTTGTTATTTCATTAGATTGATTTACACTAAATGCTTTGAAATTATAATTTTGAAAAGTGAAGAAAAATCCTATCTTTTTAGAAGTAATTTGTGCTTAAAATTATAAATCTATTTGAAAAATGATAGTTTGAATTATTTTAACTATCACTAAAACTTGGGAATCAATAAACTAATAAATATTATTAAACTTACATTTTGTGGATTCTAGTATCTTAATAATCTTTTCTTTTAACACTTATTTTCAAATCATTATTGATTTATTTTTGTTCTCTTAAATAGCTTTATTTTTCAATCTTTTATTTTAAGTTCATAATATTAAAACTCATCAATCTTTGGAGCTAGGTTAGAATTTTTTACTTTTGATTTAAAATATTTTTCTTTTTTATTCCATATACGATTCACGCGCTTGCGAGTATAAATTTTTAAAACATACCCGTTTTGGGTACATCAAGTCTGTTCTTTCTATCCTTGATGATCTGGATACCTAGAACATAACTTGTTTCACCCAAATCCTTCATTTGGAATTGAGTGCTCAGCCAATTCTTCATATCTAAAAATTTCTTAACATTGTTTCCAATGAGTAAGATATCATCTACATAAAGAACCAGGAATACCACTATTTGATTTGCCTTAAGTTGGTAAACATAAGGCTCATCAATATTTTGTTCAAAGCCATAGGTTTTGATTATTTCATCAAACCTATGACTCCAGGAACGAGAAGCTTGCTTAAGTCCATAGATGGACCTATTCAACTTGCAAACTTTTCCTTCTTGTCCAGCTACTTTAAATCCTTCTAGCTGATCCATATAAATGACTTCGTCAAGCTTCCCATTATGAAACGCTTTCTTAACATCCATTTGCCAGATCTCATATTCCAGAGTGACTGCTATGGATAGGAGGATGCGAATGGATTTGAGCATGTGTACTGGACTAAAAGTTTCCTCATAGTCCAAGATTTCTCTTTGGGCATAATTCTTTGCCACTAATCGAGCTTTATATGTCTCGATATTTCCATCAACACCTTGTTTCTTCTTGTAGGTCCACTTGCACCCAATGGACCTAAAGCCACTAGGTGCTTCCACAAGATCCTAGACGGAATTTGAGTACATGGACTCCATTTCCTATTTCATGGCTTCGAGTCATAGTTCCTTTTCAGGGCTTTCCATTTCCTATTTCAAAGAAAACAAAACATCATCCCTAGTGTCAACAACAACCATATTGGTTTCACCATCCAAACCATAGCGAACTGGGTTCCTAGAAACCCTCCCACTACGACAAGGCTCTGTGACTGTTTTCTCAAGAACAGTGGTACATTCTTCATCGACTTGCGTCGGTTGGACATGAAGAGTGGGAATTTCATCATCAACTCACATTGATGACGATGGAAAATTGTTTGGAGTCAATTCATTAATCATCAACTCTAAAACTATTTTGCTGTGTGGTTTGACGTTTTGGACATAGTCATTTTCCAGAAAAGTAGCATTCGTAGAAGTAAACACTTTCTTTTCTGAATGACTATAAAAAAGTCCACCTCGATTACCTTTAGGATTGCCAACAAACATGCAAACTTCAGTTCGCGGTTCTAGCTTTCCCTCCTTTTTCCTCAGGACGTGGGCAGGACACCCCCAGATTCTATAATGCCGTAAACTAGGTTCACGATTATTCTAGCGTTCTAAAGGTGTTTTGGGGATTGATTTAGACGGCACGACATTGAGAATGTCATTCACAGTTTCAATTGCATGTCCCCAGAACGAAGTTGGTAGAGTTGAGTAACTAAGCATGCATCTAACCATTTCCAATAAAGTTCTATTCCGGCGTTCCGCTACACCATTTTGTTGCAGAGTACCTGGGGCAGTAAGTTGTGATAAAATCCCAAGTTCAGTTAAATAATCTTGGAATTGCATATCCAAATATTCTCCACCCCTATTAGATCGCAAGATCTTTAACATTTTACCTAATTGGTTCTGAGCCATCGCTAGGAATTCCTGAAACTTTGAAAATGTTTCTGATTTCCTATGCATTAGGTAAAGACATGAGTATCTAGAGTAATTTTCAATGAAAGTGACAAATACTCAAAACCACCCTTGTCTTGTACATTCAATGGTGCACAAACATCTGAATGCACAAGTCCAAGTGGTTCTTTGGCCCTATCACCCTTTGTAGAGAATGGATGCTTGGTCAGTTTGCCTTCTAGACAAGATTCACAGTTAGGTAATTCACCTAAGGTAAGTTCCCTCAAAGGCCCATCCTTTGTAAGTCTTTGAATCCTATCATAGCTAATGTGACTTAGTCTCAAGTGCCATAAATACATCACACTATCATTATCGGTCTTTTGACGTTTATTGGTCCTAGGCTTAGCTACTTTGAATAAATCATTGTTAAGAGTGAGGGGTTCGTTAGCTCGCATAATATAAAGCCCATTTTCCAAACATGCAATACACAATTGTGACCCATTGAAGGAAATAAATATATTAGAACTTGCAAAAGTCATACCAAATTGTTCTAATTGCAACATGGAAACTAAAATTAAATTTCTACAAAAATTCAAAATAAAAAATACATCTTTTAAAATTAAGTATTTATTACTGAACTTCAAACGAGCTCTTCCTCTAGCTTGGATCGCAACGAACGCTCTGTTCCCAACTCTAAGCCTTAAGCCGCCTTCGTCCACTTTTTCCCACGATTCAAGAAGCTGTAAAGAGTTACAAACATGGTTAGTAGATCCAAAATCAATAATCCAAACAGATTTATCATTCTCTAAAACACATGTTTCCAAGATAAATGAACTATAATCATTACCTTTGTTTTTAGCTGCTATAAACTTCAGGCAATCTTGTTTCCAATGCCACTTTTCTCTGCAGTGAAAACACTTATATTTACCTTTCTTGTTTTTCTTGTTCTTCCCCTTAGGCATCTGTGCACTTGGTTCGGCACTCGTCTTTGCAGCCTTTACAGGCTTGGGGTTGTTGTTTTGTCCACCTTTCCTCTTTTTTCCAGCTTTCAAAGACGAAGCTTGGTTAGCTTTAGCCTTAGCTGGATCAGCAGCAGTAGTAGTAGTTGTCTTCTTTTCTCCTCCCTTACTAGGTCCACCCATGATAGACACAAAATTCTGAAGCTCGTTCATGAGCTACGTCAGACCATAGTTAAGTTGACTCAACACATAGTTGGTGGTGAATGGCAGGAAAGCTGGAGAGAGACTGTTGAGGATTAAGCCTACTTGAGTTTCCTCATCTATTGTTGCTCCATGCAGTTCGGCTTCTTGAAAGTAGTTTGACATTTTGATCAGATGATCACGGACATGTTGAGAAGGTGCCATCCGAGCATTGGCATATTTCTTGGTGGCCTCAAAACGAGTCTGCGCTGACTTGGCACCAAATATGTCTTCGAGTTGATCCATGATTTCATAGGCCGTCTTGACATTCTCCATCTTAGTCTTGAGAGTGTCGACCATAGTAGTCAACATGTAGTATCGCGCCTTGTTGTTAGCCGCCTTCCAACGCTCATACTTATCCTTTACAGACTTGGTAGCTCCTTCAGCTGGAACTTCCGGGGATTCCTCAGACATGAAGAACTTGGAGTTGTCACCAATCAACACAATGTTGAAGTTTTGCTTCCATTTAAGGAAGTTTTATCTAGTGAGTTTCTCCATCGAAAGTTGAGAAAGGATGGGAGTAGACATAGCCATACTTAATGTTGGGGTTTTATGCCCTAATTAAAACCCAAATTCATTGTAGTCTCATTTTATTATCAATAAAAGAATAGAAGTCATTTTTTGACTTGGTCAATCACTTTGCTCACATGTTTTATTTTCATGATTATTTTTTAATATAAACTTCTATTAAATAGCAAGCATATATCTAATCTTATTTATAGTGACATAATCACAGTGGAATATAAATATGATTATATGTTCAAAATAAGTTAGTCCTAAGATTAGTCAGTGCACATGATTTACACTGACTTGCCAATCTACGATATAATCTACTTACCCATTACAGTGTCATGTTCTTTCCAGAATATTAGCAAAGTAGATAAGATCGGATGTATTTGTTACATCGGACTAGACCGATATTGACAGTTGATAAGATAAGTAAACATACTGTTACTATCTATTCTAGTCATATCATATAGTTGACCATAGGTCAATTCAATCTCAATTTTGAGTGGTTAGTATTCTAACTGATTGTATTATTTGAGTTCTTTGACTTTTTCGTTACCAGCTTACCCTACAGACTAGCCCATACTTACATCTTGGGAACTCGATAGTATAATTGAGTGGGAGTATTAATCATAGATATGAACATCTATAGCTTCTAATGAAGAAGTGAAATGATGGTTTCCTTTTAGTTTAATTCAAGGTGTTAAATGATAGAGATCTCATTTCAGTAATAAAATTAGTTTACTAAAATATCATTTACAAGGAACTAAGTGTTTTAAGGATAAAATACAATGAGGGGTAAAACGGTATTTTAGTCCTATCTCATTATAGACCGTCTATAGAGGATTGAGTGACAATTATGGTTGTAACAATGGATTATTAATAATGTATCTATATTTGTTATATAGCGTTCTATGAATTCAAGAGTGCAATTCCGAGTCTATAGTGGAGTCACAAGGAATTAATAAGTTAGTAAATTTATTTGTTAGATTTATGATAACTTAGTGGAGCTTGATTTCATAGGCCCATGGTCCCCATTGTACCTTAGATAAAATCATCTAGATAGTCTCAATTAATTGATTTAACTATCAATTAGAATTATCAAAGTTGACCAGGTCAATTTTGGATAGTTTCATAGAGTTATGTAATTTAGAGAATAAAAGAGAAATTATGGCAGATTTATTAATTAAGATAAATTGGTATCTAAATTAATAAATAAATTTAAATCAAGGTTCAAATTATAAATAATTAATTTGATAAAGGATTTAAATGATTATTTAATTAATTAATTCAATAGAAAATAATACAGGCCTTAATTTTAAGCCCAACGGGCTTATAATCAAATGGGAAATTTCACGGACCTAAAGCCCATGATAATTTTGACCGAGGGTTGTTAATTGGCTATTATTTTTAATTTTTTAATTAAATTAAATGGCCTAATTGATTGGTGACAACTCTGAGTTTGTCAGGTTTGAGGAATCCCCAGAACGAGCATTGTGTCTGCACGTTCGTGATGGCACCGTAAATGCTTGGATAGCACCATCTCTGCACGTTCGTGATGGCACTGTAAATCCTCAGATGGCACCGTGTCTGCACGTTCGTGATCAACTCAACTATGGTCTGACGCTTCTCATGAACGAGCTTCAGAATATTGAGCCTATCATGGGTGGACCTATTAAAGGAGGAGAAAATAAGACTATTGCGGCTACTACTGATCTAGCTAAGGCTGAAGCTAACCAAGCTTCGTCTTTGAAAGCTGGAAACAAGAGAAAAGGTGGAAAAAAACAACAACCCTAAGCCTGTAAAGGCTGCAAAGGCAAGTGCACAACCAAGTGCACAGACGCCTAAGGGGAAGAATAAGAAAAACAAGAAAGGTAAAGGTAAGTGTTTTCATTGCAAAGAGAAAGGGCATTGTAAACAGGATTGCCCCAAGTTTCTAGAAGCTAAAAACAAAGGTAATTATTATAGTTCATTTATCTTGGAAACATGTGTTTTAGAGAATGACAACTTTGTTTGGATTATTGATTCTGGATCTACTAACCATGTTTGTAACTCTTTACAGCTTCTTGAATTATGGGAGGAAGTGGACGAAGGTGACTTAACGCTTAGAGTTGGGAACGGAGCGTTCGTTGCAGTCCAAGCTAGAGGAAGAGCTTGTTTGAAGTTCGGAAATAAATTTTTAATTTTAAATGATGTATTTTTTATTCCGGATTTTAATAGAAATTTCATTTCAGTTTCCATGTTGCAGTTAGAACGATTTATTATGACTTTCACAAGTTTTAATATATCTATTTCTTTCAATGGATCACAATTGTGTATTGCATGTTTGGAAGATGGGCTTTATATTCTGCGACCTAATGAACCCCTCGCTCTTAATAATGATTTATTCAAAGTATCTAAACCTAGGACCAATAAACGTAAAAGACCGATAACGATAATATGACGTATTTATGGCACTTGAGACTAGGTCACATTGGCTATGATAGGATATAAAGACTTGTGAAGGACGGACCTTTGAGGGAACTCACCTTAGGTGAATTACATGTCTGTGAATCTTGTCTAAAACGCAAACGGACCAAGCGTCCATTCTCAGCAAATGGTGATAGGGCCAAAGAACCACTTGGTCTTGTGAATTAAGATGTTTGTGGACCTTTGAATGTACAAGCCAGGGGTGGTTTTGAGTATTTCGTCACTTTCATTGACGATTACTCTAGATATTCATGTCTTTACCTATTGCATAGGAAATCAGAAACATTTTCAAAGTTTCAGGAATTCCTAGCAATGGCTCAGAACCAATTGGGTAAAACATTAAAGATCTTGGGATCTGATAGGGGTGGAGAATATTTGGATATCCAGTTCCAAGATCATTTAACTGAACTTGGGATTTTATCACAACTTACTGCCCCAGGTACTCCATAACAAAATGGTGTAGCGGAACACCGGAACAGAACTTTATTGGAAATGGTTAGATGCATGCTTAGTTACTCAACTATACCAACTTCATTCTGGGGACATGCAATTGAAACCGCGAATGACATTCTCAATGTCGTGCCATCTAAATCAATCCCCAAAACACGTTTAGAACGCTGGAATGGTCGTGAACCTAGTTTACGCCATTATAGAATCTGGTATGTCCTGCCCACGTCCTGAGGAAAAAGGAGGGAAAGCTAGAATCGTGAACTGAAGTTTGCATGTTTGTTGGCTATCCTAAAGGTACTCGTGGTGGATTTTTCTATAGTCATTCATAAAAGAAAGTGTTTACTTCTACAAATGCTACCTTTCTAGAAAATGACTATGTCCAGAACCTTAAACCTCACAGCAAAGTAGTTTTAGAGGAGATGGTTAAAGAATTGACTCCAACCAATGTTCCATCGTCATCAATGCGAGTTGATGATGAAATTCCCACTCTTCATGTCCAATCGACGCAAGTCAATTTAAATGAAGAAAGTACCACTATTCCTGAGAAAACAGTCACAGAGCCTCCTCGTAGTGAGAGGGTTTCTAGGAACCCAGTTCGCTATGGTTTGGATGGTGAAACCAATATGGTTTTTGGTGACACTAGTGATGATAATCCGTTGTCTTTCAAATAGACAATGGCTGCCCCTGAAAAGGTACTATGGCTCGAAGCCATGAAACAGGAAATGGAGTCCATGTACTCAAGTTCCGTTTGGGATCTTGTGGAAGCACCTAGTGAATTTAGAGCCATTGGGTGCAAGTGTATCTACAAGAAGAAACAAGGTGTTGATGGAAATATCGAGACTTATAAAGCTCAATTAGTGGCAAAGGGTTATACCCAAAGAGAAGGCGTGGACTATGAGGAAACTTTTAGTTTGGTAGCCATGCTCAAATCCATTTGCATCCTCCAATCCATTGCAGCCCCTCTCGACTATGAGATCTAGAAAATGGACGTCAAGACATCTTTTCTTAATGGAAAGCTTGACAAAGTCATTTATATGGATCAGCCAGAAGGATTTATAATAGTTGGACAAGAAGGAAAAGTTTGCAAGTTGAATAGGTCCATCTATGGACTTAAGCAAGCTTCTCATTCCTGGAATCTTAGGTTTGATGAAATAATCAAGACCTATGGCTTTGAACAAAATATTGATGAGCCCTGTGTTTACCAACTGAAGGCAAATCAAATAGTGGTATTCCTAGTTCTTTATGTAGATGACATCTTACTCATTGGAAACAATGTTAAGAAATTATCAGATGTGAAGAATTGGCTGAGCACTCAATTCCAGATGAAGGATTTGGGTGAAGCGAGTTATGCTCTAGGTATCCAGATCATCAGGGATAGAAAGAATAGACTCTTAGTTGTATCTCAAGCAGCTTACATAAATTAAGTGCTTGAACGTTTCTCAATGACAAATTCCAAGAAAGGCCGTCTACCGTCCCGCCATGGAATTCAATTTTTAAAGAAGCAGTCTCGCTAGACTCCTGAAGAGGAAGATGCAATGAGAAAATTTCCTTACGCATCTGCAGTTGGAAGTCTCATGTATGCCATGTTGTGTACTGGACCAGATATCTGCTATGCAGTGGGAGTAATGAGCAGGTATCAGTCAAACCCAGGACTGGAACATTGGATAGCAGTTAAGCATAGCCTGAAGTATATAAGGTGGGCTAGGGATTATATGTTAGTCTATAAGGGTGGTCATTTGAACCCTGTAGGCTACACTGATTCAGGTATTCAGACTGATGTCGATAACAGGAAGTCTACTTCTGGAATGGTGTTTACTCTTGGGGGCGAAGTTGTGATATGGAGAAGCCTAAAGCAGTCTGCAATCTTAGATTCCACCATGGAGGCTGAGTACATAGCCGCGTCAGAAGCAGCTAAGGAAATAGTCTGGCTGAAGAAGTTTTATTCAGATCTTGGTGTTATTCCAGAAATGGATAAACCGCATGTGTTGTTTTGTGACAATACAGGAGCGATAGCCAACTCGAAAGAACCTCGAAGTCACAAGAGAAGAAAGCATATAGAAAGGAAGTATCACATTATTTGAGAATTTGTGGCCAGGGGAGATGTGAAGGTTATGAAGATTACAACTGAAGACAATCTTGCGGATCTGTTTACAAAGACACTACCAGAAGCTACATTTGATAAGCATATCAAGGAAATGGGATTAGTAGAATTAAGGCATTAGTTTCAATTCGTGCAACTAGGAGTTTGTTGTGGTTTTATGCCCTAATTAAAACCCAAATTCTTTGTAATCTCATTATATTATCAATAAAAGAATAGAAATCATTTTTTGACTTGGTCAATCACTTTGCTCACATGTTTTATTTTCATGATTATTTGTTTAATATAAACATCTATTAAATCTCGAGCATATAGCTAATCTTATTTATAGTGACGTAATCACAGTGGAATATAAATATGATTATATATTCAAAATAAGTTTGTCCTAAGATTAGTCAGTGCACAGGATTTACATTGACTTGCCAATCTACAATATAATCCACTTACACATTACAATGTTATGTACTTTCCAGAACATTAGCGAAGTAGATAAGATCGGATGTATTTGTTACATCGGAATGGATCGATATTGACAGTTGATAAGATAAGTAAACATACCCCTATTATCTATTCTAGCCATATCATGTAGTTGACCCTAGGTCAATTCAATCTCAATTCTGAGTGGTTAGTATTCTAACTGATTGTATTATTTGAGTTCTTTGACTTGTTCGTTACCAGCTTACCCTTCGGACTAGCTCATACTTACATCTTGGGAACTCGGTAGTATAATTGAGTGGGAGTGTTAATCATAGATACGAACATATATAGCTTCTGATGAAGAAGTGAAATGATGGTTTCCTTTTATTTTTGTTCAAGGTGTTAAATGATAGAGATCTCATTTTAGTAATTAAATTAGTTTACTAAAATATCATTTACAAGGAACTAAGTGATTTAAGGATAAAATACAATGAGTGGTAAAACGGTATTTTAGTCCTATCTCATTGTAGACCGTCTATAGAGGATTGAGTGACAATTATGGTTGTAACAATGGATAATTAATAGCGTATCTATATTTGTTATAGAGCATTCTATGAATTCAAGAGTGCAATTCCGAGTCTATAATGGAGTCATGAGGAATTAATAAGTTAATAAATTTATTTGTTAGATTTATGATAACTTATTGGAGCTTGATTTCATAGGCCCATGGTCCCCTTTGTACCTTGGATGAAATCCTCTAGATAGTCTCAATTAAATGATTTAACTATCAATTAGAATTGTCAAAGTTGACTAGGTCAATTTTGGATAGTTTCATACAGTTATGTAATTTAGAGAAGAAAAGAGAAATTATGGCAGATTTATTAATTAAGATAAATTGGTATCTAAAGTAATAAATAAGTTTAAATCAAGGTTCAAATTATAAATAATTAATTTGATAAAGGATTTAAATGATTATTTAATTAATTAAATCAATAGATAATAATAGAAGCCTAGATTTTAAGTCTAATGTGCTTATAATCAAATGGGAAATTTCACGGGCCTAAATCCCATGATAATGTCGAGCTAGGGCTGTTAATTGGCTATTATTTTATTAATTTTTTAATTAAATTAAATTGCTTAATTGAGTCTATAAAAGGAGTGCTTAGAGAGAAGTCATTAGTTGAGATTGCTGAGATCACAGATAATTTTAATCACTGGTTTTCTGATAGTTTTAGATTCTCTCTAAACACAAGTCATTTTCTAAGCCTCTTTCTTATTCTCTCTTATTCTCTCTATATCTATCTCATGTGTTGAGAATTTCCCACACTAGTCTAGGTGATTCTAAGGATACATTGGAAGACTGTGAAGAAAATAGAAGATCGGTTCAGTTTCTTGATAATACTCTGTGACAGAGAGGATACAAGAGTTAGCGAAACTGAAGGAAGGACTATTTCATTCCGCTGCGTATACTGTAAGTATTCTTGTCTTTGTTTCTCTTGGAATTCAATTTTAGAAACATGTTCTAGGTTATCTCATATTAATTTGTTTAATATTAGATCTACATGAAAATAAATAAAGATCATATATAAGTTTTCCCAACAACTGACCTTAGAGCCTTTGGTAATTTTTATTTTCATGCATTAACATGTTAAAAATTGGATTATTTTATTTGTTTGAATAATTGGATGGTTTTCATGTTTTTATGTAGCATACTGATTTTATGTGATTATTTGTAATTTTTAGGTTATTTTGTTGTGTTTTCTATGCTATTAAATTTTATATATGCTTTATTTTGTGTAAATCATGTTAAAAATTAATTAGGAAAATGGTTTTGTTTTGAAAATTTTCTCAAAAAAAAATTTTGGAAAAATTTGGCCTGGCTACCCATGCGCATGCGCACCCGTGCGCCACCCACGCGCACGCCCACGTGCACCTGCCACCAGCGCGGTGAACAGTAACCACGAGTACTATTCATCCAAATAAAAAATTTTAATTTTTTTAAAGAAAAATAAAATGTGTGGAAATAAATTATTTATAATCAAAACAAAAAATATATTTTTTCTTTTATCATTTAAAATTATTTTTTAAAAAGATAATATATTTTTGTTAGTTGAGATTTAAATAGTTAGATATTTTCTACAAAGATTCAAATTCAAATTTAAAAATAGATTAACTTAATTTTAAATCTTTTAATATATTAAAATATTAGCATTGTGATATCAGATATTTAAGATATTTTCTTTTAAATTCTTGATATTTTTATTAAATCTTTATTTGAAAATATAAATATTTTTTTATTCTATAGTTTTTTAATATTTAAATTATTTTAAATTTGAATATTTTTTGTTAGATATTTTTATGGATATTTGAATTTTTTTAACTATTTTGAGATATTTTAGGATTGTTATAACTATTAATATTTTATTTTTTTAATGATTAAAATATTAGCTATAGTTGTAATTACAACAAAAAAAAAATACTTTTCACAACACACAATGATAAGAGTATTGGAAAAGTATTATTATATAGGGAAAGAATAGCGGTAAAGTAAATACACTTAAATCAAAAAGCGGTAAATGAAATATGAGTGTTATATTGTTTCAGTCTCTTTCCCTCCCTCTCACACATTTCGCATCACTTTTTCATTCTCTTTCTATTTCCTCCTTTAGCCCTCTTTGATTTTTTCAAACCCTAGAAGAACACCAAGAGCATCAATGAACGAAGCAGAGCTTCTATTTGCATCCACTTACTAGTACTACTTAGGGAATGGACGAATCTAATGGACCACCACCTTCATGAGCCACTCTTAACCTCTTTGGTGACGTGAAGTTGTTGGACAAACCCAACCCTTTCTCTTGGTCTCTCTTGCCTCTGTTTCTCCGGTGAGATAGTTTTTTCAAATATTTACATATCAAAGTCATAAAACCCATTAAATTCTAGAATTTCCTTGATTATTTGTTTTTTCCTTACTTCTTTTATATTTGTTTTTCTTAAATTTTGATTCCATGAAAGTTTAACTTGGGTCTTCCTTAGTTGATTATGAAGCTTGCATAGTGAGAGTAACGTGATTTTTCTTTAAAGTATTTTTTTGCAGTAAAAAGATACGTATCTTTCACAAGGTCAAGCAATTCATTTTTTTTGCTATATCTCAAATGTTTTGTTTTATTTTTCTTCTTATTCTTTAATTTTAAATCTGAGAGAATGGCTATGGCCTTACTGGATTGAACTAATAATTACATGGTTTTGCCACCTTGTTTGTTCCTTTCTTCCCAATTTCACCTTCTTTATTTAATCATTTTCCTATATAATTTTTTTTTAAGTAAAGGCTAAACTTTGTCTCAATCATGCTAAATGTATTTGTGATGGAGAGGAGACCTAGTTGTAGTTTTAATTTTTGGTTTTTTTGGTTTTTCTTTCAGGAAATTAAGCTGGATCAAGTTCGTAATCAAATTCATGTTTGGTTTTTAAGTCAACTTTAAGAAAACCATTAATTTTTTTTATCTTGTAGGTTTTCCATTTGGGCAGTGCTATGTGCATTTAAATATATTGGTTAGCACATAATCTCTTTGTTGCAAATTTTGTTTGGAATCTTGTACATTAAAAATTTGAGAATCATCTTGATCATTTATTGAAGGACTGATATATATATATATTTACGCAAGTGATGATCTGTACTATGTTTTTGCTAGTTATCTAGATTTTATTTATGTCATTATTAACTTGTAGAGTTTCAAGGAAAGTCTTGTTTCTTGTGGAGATTTTGATTTGGTTTTGCAGAAAACTCATTTCTTATTGATGCTTTTATTTTTTTAATTTGGTGGCTTTTAGTATTCAAAAAGTGTTATGGCAACCCAGCCTTTTATTCTAGCAAAAAATATGAGGTGAGTGACTAAACTCTATTAAAGCTATCTCTGACTTAGTGTTATTTAGCTACTTTTCATTATTATTCTTTTTCTAAAGTTTACATCCATGAATTGGTTTTGAATAAAATGCATGGTTGGTTGTTCTCATTGGTATATCAATGCCAAATTTGAAGAACTTGTATTCATGTGAAAGACTTTACAGGAGACTTTTGGGGTCAAGTTGAAAGAATTATTGTTGACGTTGTTTCTATTTAATAAATAATTTCTCTTATAATAAGACTTGTAACAAAAGTTAGAAAACTAAGAGATTTGTTTAGTCACAAAAATAGTAATGAAGTAAAATAAAAAATAACATATGCTTGAAATATTCTAAATTGGTGCCTGTAAACTCTGTCAAAGGAATAGAAATAGACTAATTGACACATGACCTCATTTAGTCACAAATTTACTTTTTTGATTTTTAATTCCTCCATGACCCCACTCTTGTCAATTGTCAAAGAGAATGTAGATCAATAATGGCTTTGGATGTATGGGACTATTAGATCATTATGTGAAGAATCTTTTAAAGTTATTGACTTATATTGGTAGTCATAAATTATTTAAATAATAGGCTTATTAGCTAATCCAGATTAATGTGTACTTTTAAATCTCTTTGTTCTCAATTACATTGTTATCGGATCTTTGATATTGAATTGTGTAGAGCTTTTGCATTATTTTTCAAACTATTTGGTCTCTTCAGTATAGAAATGAAAATTGTACTTTTGGTTGTTCAGATTAGGCTTCTCTTTAATAATGGAGCAATAAATGGCCAAAATATTAGAGGTATGCAAGTTGATGTGAGATATCTTAGGTTTGTAGGTTGCACAATGATTCTTGTACTTGGTTATTTATTCAATAATTCTGAGTTGGACGACAGACTCCAGTAATTAAGGAATTGATGCTTTTGGGTGAAATATCATTACTTTTAAATATGTATAATCCATTATTGGTTGTAATACAATTGTTGTCTTTATTTTGCAGGAAGGGTCATCAAACTATTTTAAGGGATTGATGCTTATTCTTTGCTATTTTATAGTTGCAGCCACTTTCTTTGTGCACGTTGACCATTCAAATAGTGAGAACTGATCAAATAATTTTATATATATATATTTCCTTGATCATTTTATCTACAAAGGAACGCATGCAATTGCACACATACATAGACATTTGATTATTTGTATGAGATTTGATTCTTTTTTTTCCAATGACTTCTCCAAAAATGTTGTTCTTCATAACGTAGTAGAGACACTTCCTGTTGTTGGATCTCATAATGGGTTTAAGGTGCTAATATTTCTATATTATGAGGACACACTTAGCCTTTCAGAATTGGGTTTTGTGATTTGTTTTATCAATTTAACTTTGCTTCTCGTTTCTGCATATCATCTCAGTAGTCAATTCAATTTTTCATGTATATATTTATACATAGTGAAGTTGGCTCGTTGAATTTACTTCATAAAATCTCCATGTCATGGAAATTGCTAGTGTTGAAAGCTTTTATATTTGGGAAATAATTTTTTTTATTTAGTTATTATTATTTTTTATGGGTTCATTGTCAAAGCTATTTGTTCCTTTCTGGTTTATTAGAAGTGAGATTACAGTCAGAAATTTGACTACTTACTGAGGCTCTATATGAAAGACCATTTTTGTTGCCAAATATAAAATAGAAAGAGCTCATTAGTATATTTTTGCTTGATTATTATATTCATAATTAATTCCTCTTATGATGATATTTATTAATCTCAAATATATAATATTTTTTAATTAAAACTATATATTGTAGCCTATTTATTTATTTTTGTTTATTTTTATTTAAGCCTACCACAATCATTTAATGTAGCATTAATATGCTAACCCATGAAAATAAAGTAATTTTTCTTAATAGAGTAATATTTATGCATCTTGTACACATTGCTGTAACTTTATATAAAGAATACAAGGACTCCAATAAACTGACTTTCTTTGGAAACAAGATTGATTTTGTTTAGTTCTTTGTTCAAAATAACACTTTTTTTTCTCCATTCAACCAGGTTTACATTTTGAGTAAAGTTTCTTGAGTTTGTATATTTTTTTTTTGGGGTTATCTATTATCTCAAGTTGTAGTCTTCTTTCTATTTTTTTTTTACAAATAATAAACATTTTTGTTCATATATATATATAATTTGCATAGTTTTGCATTTGAGGAAATAGAACAAAGCAGAGAAAATTTCCTAAGAAACTCTCTATAAATCCTCGACAAATAGTTTCTAATATTCATGTAAGATATCTAGCTATTATATTTTCTCATTCCTTTTTATTCTCGCTTTTTTAATGTTACTTCTGGTAAATGCTTAAAAGAAACAGAGAAGATAAACTTAAATCAATGCCCAAATATGACACTTGTACTCTTTGAATTATATGTTGTGTGTGGGTTTATCCTTTCTCAAAAGGCTGATGAATTACTTGGATATCTATTGTAACCCAGGTAGAGAACGATCTTTCCTGGCTGTCTGATATTTTCTTAGACATTAAACTTGTTTTTGATATAATCAATAAAAGAATTAAGTAGTTATTCAATTATTTGTTGCCAGAAATGTCATAATTGAATGATTTGGTAATGTTTTTAAAGTGCAATTATTTTTCTTTATTTATTTTGTGCATCTTCAGGAAATATTTAAAATGGCTCATGCTCATGATGCTCTTGTCTTGGTGGATAACAGTATAATGTCTCCTGTAGTGTCACAACCTCTGAAACTAGGAGCTGGTGGCAATATAAAACATGAGCTTTACATTCTACAAATTACTCTTTTTTATTTCCTCTATAAAACTGTTGGATTTTGATTCATTCATCTTTCATTCAGACATTGTTATGCACTCAACTACCAAGTTCATTGCTGGGCACAGTGATGTGATGGCAGGTGTACTGGCTGCAAGAGGGGAAAGGTTATGCATGGACTTTCTTTACTGTGAACTGTAATGTTATAATTTATAACTTCAGGCCCTTATTATAATTTTTTTTTCAGATTAGCAAAAGAGCTGTACTTTCTACAAAATGCAGAAGGGTCTAGGTTGGCTCCATTTGATTGTAGGCTCTGCTTACGAGGAATTAAGACAATGGCTTTACGAATTGAGAAGCAGCAGGTGAAACTTCATGCTTTTATCACTTTATAATTTTCTTATAATCTTTTTTTACAACTGTAAAGCTCTGACTTGTTAAGGTCATAATTATTTAATATTTATTTCTTGTAGTTATGAATTATAGCCTGGTCATTTATCATATACATTGTCTTGACTTCACATAACTAATTCAAAACAATATTGTAACTTTGTTATATGTACTTGAACTTGTGCTGTGCATCTTGGGTAAGTTTGAATTATGTTAGTAATTAATGCTTTACCTTCTAACTTAATATTTCGAGGCCGAACTTTTAAGTTTGCAAAATCACTTGAGATGAATAAAGTTTTGGCTTTGAGTTTGACATATATGCTAATTGCTTCAAAATTTTGCTCACCTTCAGCACTTACAATGCAGTTTTCATCTGTTAATAGGGAGTGTGAAGTCTCTCATAAGCCTGTCCTGCTTCATGTCTCATGCTAGCATACCAGCTGAAAAAGGTTGAGTAAAACAAAAAAAACATTTATACTCTACTGTCACAAAAATGGGATGAGTTCTTTTTTCTAACTTTATTTTTAGTTTTATTGCAGAAATTGGGCTAAACCTTATATTAAAGATGCTAAAGAAGTTTCCAAGTGCATTTTTATTTTATTGTTTTTCTTTATGATTTTGTTGTATAAGAAGTCAAAGTTTGATTATGTTTTTATTCTTTAATTTTTTTGGGGATATATTGACAGAATTTAGAGTTTTGGAATCAATTCTTCCTCACATACTTTTTGATCATTGAGAATGATATATTTGTTATCTTGATACATTTCACAAGTCTTGTTTTAAGTTGCATGTTTTGTTGCTTCAGTCATTGTTTTGCATGGTAGTACATCTTGCTATACCCTGCTGTTTCGTCAAGTTTTGGAGTTGTTACAAATTTAATTTAAACTTTATATGCTTACAGGTGGAAACTAGCTTAAGTCTTATGTTCTTAATAATAAAATGACTTTTTTTTTACAATGTGCAAGCATATTGAGCTGATTTCTTTGGAGCAATTCTTGACAATATTTGTAGTTGAGGCCTTTAGAATGGAAGAATGTATTTCACTAATTTTTGTATACATTTCTTGTTTTGTATTTAGTGATGAAGGAATCTGAATTGGGCATAAATTATGTTGTAATATGATTTCTTAAGCCTAGACTAGTAGACTAAATATTGTAATTACATTTGAGTAATTAATAAAAATCTATTTATGTTACCTTATTTGATTTCAACTTTCATATTTGTTTTCCTAGTTTTGTGTAAGTAAAAAAAGATTATGTTTCTCTAAGCTAATATAACACATGAAGTGTAGTATAACACAAATTTATAAGTATTGAAATGTGTTATATAATCGACTATAAATAACATAATTAAACACTTATCTATTTATTAAAATAACACAGAAATTGTGTTATCGTTGACAGTATAATAACACATCTGTATAACAATGATAAAGTGTTATGTAAAGTACCCTGACCTACGATAACATAGTCGGTATTAACACATCAAAAAGTGTTATGATATGTTTTGATAACACATTTTCGGTGTTATTAAAAGCTTTTTTTCTTGTAGTGAATAACACAAGATATTTTTGAAAAACAATTAAGGTATTGATTTTAAATTTTAAAATTGGTTAAATTTGAAAAATATCAAAAAAATTTCAACCAATTAATAAAATATTTTTTAAAAAAATGGGATTTAAATTAACTATGGTTAATTGTTGATAAATTCTATTTAAATTAAATTAATATTTTTTTTCAAATCAACCTAAACCAAGTTAATTGTTGATAAATGAAATTTAAATTAAATATTATTAATTGTTGATAAATTTCATTTAAATTGACTTATTTTTTGTAAAAAAAAAATTAATTTGAATTTTTGATAAATTCTAGATAATTAATTGTGGTATTTTTGCAAATGAAATAAATTGTGGTATTTTTGCATAAATTCATAGAATTGCTCATATAGTAACATGATTAGGCCCATCCAATTATAACATGTATGTTTGCACTATATGTGGTATTTTTGCAATTGGGCTTAGATGCATATAGTGGCCCATATGTTTGTTAGATATATGGATTTTGCCAAATAAAATATTCATCAAATGATAGGTTTTATTTGGGCCCATTAGAAAATGTAAAGTTTAAATTCCTCTCTTGTGGGTGATTCTACTTGTGAAGGCTCATTTTCTTTGCATGACTATAGTGGGCCTAATCAATTAATAACAATTTTTTTTTTATCAAGAAAAAGAATTTTTATTGATCACAGCACAAAGCAACCAAGCTACAGCCAACACAAGCCCACTGGAACAAACCAGCTCACAAATTCAACACTAAAAAAACTCACAGCTTTACAACATCATCAGAGAAAAACGCACTCAGTCTACACTTAATGGCATTTTTTATCAACTCAACTACAGCCATAATACTAAGAGAGTAATTATGAACAACACAAATGTTTCTGTTATGCCACACAGCCGCCACTTTTGAAGCTCTAACCCCCTTACTCATACCTCCAATCCATCTGCACCAGTCTGAGTATATAAGAGGCCAAGAACAGCCAAACCAGTCATGAATCTTTTGAACAACCTGCTGAGAGAAGTAACACCCAAATAGCAGATGACTATGACTCTCCAACTCTTGATCACAGACCAGGCAAAGAGAAGATTCCAGCTGCATCACTCTTTGTAAGTGGCCCCTAGTTAGCAACTTAGAATTGACTGCAAACCAAGTGATGAACCTATGCTTAGGAACACTCACTCGGTTCCAAAAAAATTGATTGTAATTGACAGGGATAAGCTGAAACAGACCAATATACAGCTGTCTAACTTTAAATCTTCCATTACTACCAACCTTTTCAATCTCCTCTTGAGAGAACATCTCACGTAAGTGACAGATTTTGTGCCAATACCAACTAGCATCAGCCTTAAGTTGGTATTGCCAAAAGTTTTGGCCCTTTAAATACACTGCATGAACCCACTTTACCCATAATGCTTCCTGCTGATGGCTAATAGCCCAGATATATTTGCCAAGCAAAGCCTTATTCCACTTAGACCTTTCTCCAAACCCCAAACCACCAAAAGCTTTAGGCAAACAAACCGTAGACCAGGAAGTAAGATGAAATTTGCTCCTAGTTCCATCATTACCCCAAAGAAACCACATGCAAATCTTGTCCACTTCTTTGATTATACTTTGAGGCAGTAAAAAGAAATTCATCCAGTAATTTCTCAGCCCCAAAAGAACAGAAGTGATGAGCTGAACTCTCCCTGCATAGGATAGATGTCTACTTGACCAAGTGTGATGTTTGAGCTTTATCTTTTTAAGAATTTCACTGCAGTCAGCCACTTTCCATTTTGTGGGTCTCATAGGGACTCCAAGGTATTTCAAGGGGAAGGAACCCTCTTCTAACTCTAACAGTAGTTGTAGTTGGTGTTTTGCTTAAGCAGAGATACCACTGAAGAAGACTTGAGACTTGCTTAAGTTAGCCTTCATTCCAGTACTATGGCAAAAGTCCTCAAATACCTGCTGAATTATCTGAACTGAACCTCTATTAGCTTTGCAAAAAATCACTAAATCATCAGCAAAGCATAAGTTGATGATTTTGAGATTTTTACATAAAGGGTGAAACCGAAATTCATGATGCATTGCACTAAATTTAAGCAATCGAGTGAGATATTCCATAACTAAGACAAATAGTAATGGGGAAATAGGGTCGCCTTGTCGAAGACCCTTAACTCCTTGAAATCCACCCTGCAAACGACCATTCATCAAAACAGTATAGGACGTACCTCTGAGACAAACCATCACCCAATGAATGAATCTAGAAGGAAACCTCAGTCTTATTAATAACCTTTCTAAAAAATCCCAGTCAATAGTATCATAGGCTTTACTCAGATCTATCTTCAAAGTACATCTCGGGGAAGCATTCTTTCTGTTATAATTCTTAATCAAATCTTGAAAAATAAGGATGTTATGAGCAAGAGATCTCCCTCTAATAAAAGCACCTTGATTGGAACTAATAATAGAGGGCAACACTTCCGAAAGCCTACTGCAAAGCATTTTTGAAATGCACTTATACAGAGTATTACAGCATGCTATAGGCCTATAATCAACTGCCCTATTAGGGGAATCAATTTTAGGAATTAGAGCCAAAACTGTTTTGTTCAACTCAGCCGAGATCCTCCCTGTTTTAAAAAAATCTAAAACGGCCAAAGAAATGTCATCTCCAATATACTTCCACATAGCCTTGTAAAAATCTGAATTGTAGCCATCTAAGCCTGGACTTTTAGTACTCAGAATACTAAACAGAGCTTTTTTTACATCATCTTTAGTAAATTTCCTGATTAAGTTCAGCTGCAAATCAATGTCTAAACAAGGGCCCAAATCAATGCAATCAGTGTTAATCAGCCCAAAACCTGAACTTTGACTTCCCATATACTGCCTAAAATGATCCAGAAAATGCTTCACTACTGCCCCATAATCAGTAATTACCGCCCCATGATCATTCAAATAAGACACTATTCGATTCTCCTCTCTTCTCTTTTTAATACAAGCATGAAAATAAGAATTATTTTCATCCCCCTTCTGAATCCAAGTGACTTTACTACGCTGAATTAAGTAGCTCCTATACCGAGTATAATGCTCTTTATAACAGATCGCTGCTAATATCTCTGCCTCCTATGCAGAAGCATCCAAAGGATGTTCCTAAGCTTCTGTTAATGCAACCTGATAAGCACCCTTAGCCTGATGATACCCCTGTTCAATGTCCCCTATTTCCTTCCTATTGAACGCTTTCAAGGTATGCTTCAGCCTGAGCAATTTCCTAGTCACTCCCAATAACCCTTTTGTTGTCAAAGGCTTGCACCAGTTATCAATGACAGTTTCTTTAAATCTGCTGTGAGTTATCCAGCAATTAAAGAATCTAAAGGGTTTAATTCCAAGATGTCCCACCTTAAGTGCCTTAATGAGAATGAAACAATGATCCGAAAGCACATCCCACTGAATTTCAGCAACAGTATTCAGAATAAAGTCAGACCATTCTTCATTGATAAACCCATGATCTATTTTAGAATATACTCTATCAGCTCCCTCCTGTCTATTCGACCAGGTAAATTTGGAACCTATGCTTTTGATTGGAGCTAGCTGAGAAAAGGCTAGCCAAGCTGTAGAGCCCATAATCTCATTAGCATTAACCCTCTTGCCCCCTAGTCTGTCATCATAGTTAAACATTGCATTAAAATCACCCACTACCAGCCAAGGCTTACTAGTAACTTGAATTGAAGACAAAGCCCTCCACAAATCCAACCTCTCAACCACTGTGTTAAAACCATACACAAAAGAGACCACAAATTCCAACTGAAGGCCAGTAAAAGAAACCAAACAATGAAGAAATTGCTTGTGTTCCATTAACACGTGAACCTTAACAAAAGTCTTCCTCCATAAAACCAAAATTCTTCCCTCAACAACTGGGCTATTATAGTAATCCCAGCCCTCAAACACTTTAGACATCATATCCTTAGTTTTATCCATCTTCAACTTATTCTCTAACAAAGCACCAATACCAACTTTATTTAACCTTAAGAGACTTAGAATTGCTTGTTGTTTGTCTCTCTTATTCAACCCCCTAACATTCCAACTAAGCAAATTTGAGCAATCCATCAGCTTTAGGGTCAATTAGAACCTCAGATTTCTCCCCTGTTTCCTGTTCTTGGAGTACCTTGAATACATTCAGCTTACTTCCTATATGCGTGCTCACTGACTTACCCTTGCTCTTTGAATTCCCAACCTTCTTTGGGACCTCCCAGTTTTCTTTATTGGCCTGAAATCGTGTCTCCTGTTGAATTTGTAATCTACTCGTAGGATCACTAGTAACATTGCTTAACTTTGTTGCTCCCTGCTGAGATAATACTGCTTTATGGCCCTCAGTTTCTGCAATATTCCCTTCTGAGTTATTTCCAGCTTCAACTGCTTTAGCATCAGCCCTTATAACCTCCTTAATAGCCTTATCCTTGATCGCCCAACTTTTGTTATCAGATTTCTTGCATTCAGCTGAATTATGCCCATATCCCTTACAATTCTGGCATTTTATAGGGAGCCATTCATATTCCACAAATTGTTCTTGAATTTGGCCTAGCTCATTGACAAATTGAATGACAAAAGGAGGATCATCAGTTATCTCCATTTCTACAAGCACCCTTGCAAATCTGATCATAGATCTATCATTGGTAAATTTATCCACAATAATTGGCTTCCCAATAGTGCTTACCAAAGCACTGACACATTTTTTTCCCCAATATTGCAGACCTAAGTTTGGAAGTCGAATCCACAGGGGAACAGATCTCACTAACCTGATGGTGTCTAGATCTTGGGTCCAAGGCCTCACTATGACTGGTTTTCGATCAAAGTGGACAATGCCATTCTGCAAAACAAAATCTCTAGTAGCCTCATCATTGAACTTGACAATGGTGAGACCCATATGCATCCTTACTACCCGTTCAATACCCAGGTGACCCCATATTCTTTTCACAAACCCTTCAAAAACTGCAAAAGGGGGGTTGGCTCCCAAAACCATGCATATCACAGCTGAACTCCAATTCTGAACTTGTTCAGCAACCTCCTCCAAATCAATTTGAGCTACTTTCTTTCCATTTTTCAATAAAGGCTCCTCATAATGCAGCTTAGTCGACTCATTGAAGTTCAATTTACCTCTGAGGTTCGCCCAATGCGATTGAGCAGAAGATAATAGAACAAATGTTTAAATTCCTGTCTTTTTGGACCTTGTATGGAAGATAGGGGGCATTTGTAGTGGGAACGACATACTGGACCCAGCCCTCCTCAATACAAGCCCAATTGTTAAGGCTCATTTACCTGAGTTGGACTTAATTGTATAGGTTCAGTATATTAGTTAAACTTAAATATTGATTAGCAACAAAGTAATTCTAAATTAATTGAATTTGTTTCAATGTGACACTTTAGAATTAATAGGAAATTATAGGACTTTGGTTTTAAAAAATTTATCTTTCAATTTTTTGGAGAACCATAGTCATTAATTTTCTAATAATAAATAATAAAAATACTATTTTTAATTTTATAATGAGCTTATATTTAAGAATTGTATTCGATCTCCACCATTGGTTTAACATAGTCAATAGCTTAATGGGGCCTCGAGGCACTTTGATTCGTCCCCCTATGAAAGGTGTTCATTAGTTTTTTTGACGAGGTTAGATTTCGAAAGATAGATAATTATAAGTCAAATTCTACTAGACTCACCCCTACGGTGACTACTAGGACTAAATATATGATTATTGAAACCGTGGGTCTAGCTCATAAAATAAGAGATTTTGTTTTCTTATTTTGATCGAATAGTTGGTTGTTAATAGTGGTGTTTATTATTAAATGAGTTTACAACTCTATTTAACTAGCGGTATTTTTTACTCTTGCCAACCGGAACAAGGATATCATAGATTAGTTAAAATCCTAAAGAAATAGAGATATGATTGTTTTTGGTATTTTTTTCTCATATCTTACATATTTTCGTATATGTTGTGCTATTTCTTGAAATATGTGTGAATAGAAGTTTTATTGAGCAAATGTGATTGATTTCTATTTTATTGGTAATTTGTAGTTTTAAGTTAAGTAGTGTCTACTCCCATCCTTTCTCAACTTTCGATGGATAAACTCATAGGAGAAAACTTCCTTAAATGGAAGCAAAACATCAACATTGTGTTGATTGGTGACAACTCCGAGTTCGTCCTGATTGAGGAATCCCTAGAACGAGCATTGTGTCTGCACGTTCGTGATGGCACCGTAAATGCTTGGATAGCACCGTCTTCGCACGTTCGTGATGGCACCGTAAATTCTCAAATTGCACCGTGTCTGGACGTTCATGATCAACACAACTATCACTACAACAATTTTGACCAAATATGACATCAAAAATATAACATATTTGTAGGAGTGTTATTAATATACCTAATAAAAAAACACGGATCAAATTTTTTATGCTTTAGGCGGCAAAATGAAAACTTAGGCGCCTGAAATCGACAAGAGGAAAAACAAAAGAGGGTTTTCTCAAGTATGAATCCCTAATACCTATCTCACACTCATCAACCTCTTGGTTCTCTCTCTCTCTCTCTCTCGACTCTCTCGTCTTCACGCCGCCGGTGCTCTCATCTGTTGAGCCGCTTAAACACACCTCGACCACGCTACCCTGTCCTTCCCTATGTATCTCTCTCGGTCGCTGGCTAGAAGAAAGAACCCAGGTAAGCGTGACCTTTGTTTGTCTCTCCCTCTCATTTTATTCCCTTTTGTTTATTTGGGTTTTGCTTCTTTTTCAGGGAGTGTCGATTGTGCTGCCATTGATATGTCTGAGCTTGGCAGTTATTGGTTTGATTTTGTTTGGAAATTTTGGCTCTCTTTCCTTCTTTGTGACTCTCTCTCCGTCAATCGGGTTCTTCTCATTTCCTTCTCCAGATTTAGTTCTTTCCCTCTCACCCACGATCTCATTCTCTCTCTTTCTTTCTCTGTTGTTGCAGATGTTAGCATGGAGGTGGGACTGTGGGGATGGTGTTGTAACGACAGGGACTTCAATGGGACTAGGGTACCGTCGCCGTGAAGAAAATGGTTTATTTTGCTTACATCCCCACTTATCTAAAATGGTAATGACAATTTTTTATTCTTAGGCATCATCTTTGATTAATTTTTAAAATAATTATTATATATTGTTTCTGTTTTAGGGATTTATGCAATTTTTAATATGAATTATTGATGATATTTCTATTAACTTTAGGTTTGGTTTGTTTGAGGATTTTGGATTACTAAATTTGGTGACTTTGAGGTTTGTGGATATGCTGCTAGCTTTGGGATTCTATTTTTTATATTGGTTTTAGATTTAGAGTTTTTGTGTTTTATGTTTTTGTATATTTAGATTTAGAGTTTTTGTTTTTTAGAGTTTTCTCAGTATGTTGTTGAAGGCAACTTTTCTTGATTTGCCTTTATGGCATCACATTCTTGTTCTTCAAGTCCTGAGGGTAATTCTAGAAGTGGAAACATACTCCTTATTTATGTAGTATGTGTGACATAGAAGATTATGGTAGAGCCTTCTAAAGCTGTTTGAATAATTACAAAGGTGGAACTTTGACAGGGTTTTTGTTTGGAGGCACGAACTTTGCAGATTCTCTTCTAAAACTTTGATATGTAAGATCACTTGTACCAATCTTCTTTATTTTCGTTTAGGATATTTTCCTATGTAGCTGTATTAAGTCTAAGTGGCCTAATTTATGGTATATGCTATATAGGCATCCCAAGAACACCAATATTGTTGAGGGCATGGTTAAGGCTCTGGCTAGAGTTGTTTCAAGTGTACATGTAAGTGTTGGATTAGCTTATACAGGATCTTTATTTATTTTCATGTATATATAATATTAAACAAATTAATACAAGATAGCCTAAACACATGTATCTAAAATTGAATTCAAAGAGAAACAAATAATATAATTCTTACAGTATACGCAGCGGAATTAAGAATCCTTCCTTCAGTTTCTCTAACTCTTGTATCCTCTCTGTCGCAGAGTATTATCAAGAAACTGAACCGATCTTCTATTTTCTTCACGATCTTCCAATGTATCCTTAGAACCATCTAGACTAGTGTGGGCAATTCTCAACACATGAGATAGATATAGAGAGAAGAAGAGAAAATAACAAAGTGGCTTAGAAAAGGACTTGTGTTTAGAGAGAATATAAAACTATCAAAAAATCTGACTTGTGACTTATATGTCATCACTGAAATCCTCTTTCTAAGCACTCCTTTTATAGACTCAATTAGGCCATTTAATTTAATAAAAAAATCAATAAAATAACAGCCATTTTGAAGCCCTAGGTCGAAATTATCATGGGCTATAAGCTCGTGAAATTTCTCATTTGATTATAAGCCCATTGGACTTAAAATCAAGGCCTGTATTATTTTCTATTGATTTAATTAATTAAATAATTATTTAAATCCTTTATCAAATTAATTATTTATAATTTGAACCTTGATTTAAATTTATTTATTAATTTAGATACCAATTTATCTTAATTAATAAATCTGCCATAATTTCTCTTTTCTTCTCAAAATTACACAACTTTGTGAAACTATCCAAAATTGACCTGGTCAACTTTGATAATTCTAATTGATGATTAAATCAATTAATTGAGACTATCTATATGATTTTATCCAAGGTACAATGGGGACCATGGGCCTATGAAATCAAGCTCCAATAAGTTATCATAAATCTAACAAATAAATTTACTAACTTATTAATTCCTCGTGACTCCACTATAGACTTGGAATTGCACTCTTGAATTCATAGAACGCTCTATAACAAATATAGATACGCTATTAATTATCCATTGTTACAACCATAATTGCCACTCAATCCTCTATAGACGGTCTACAATGAGATAGGACTAAAATATTGTTTTACCCCTCATTGTATTTTATCCTTAAAACACTTAGTTCCTTGTAAATGATATTTCAGTAAACTAATTTAATTACTAAAATGAGATCTCTATCATTTAACACCTTGAACCAAACTAAAAGGAAACCATCATTTCACTTCTTCATCAGAAGCTATAGATGTTCATATCTATGATTAACACTCCCACTCAATTATAATACCGAGTTCCCAAGATGTAAGTATGGGCTAGTCCGTAGGGTAAGCTAGTAACGAACAAGTCAAAGAACTCAAATAATACATTCAGTTAGAATACTAACCACTCAGAATTGAGATTGAATTGACCTATGGTCAACTATATGATATGACTAGAATAGATAATAACGGTATGTTTACTTATCTTATCAACTGTCAATATCGGTCCTGTCCGATGTAACAAATACATCCGATCTTATCTACTTTGCTAATGTTCTGGAAAGAACATAACACTGTAATGTGTAAATAGATCATATTGTAGATTGGCAAGTCAGTGTAAATCTGGTGCACTGACTAATCTTAGGACTAACTTATTTTGAACATATAATCATATTTATATTCCACTGTGATTACGTCACTATAAATAAGATTAACTATATGCTCGGGATTTAATAGAAGTTTATATTAAACAAATAATCATGAAAATAAAACATGTGAGCAAAGTGATTGACCAAGTAAAAAAATGATTTCTATTCTTTTATTGATAATAAAATGAGATTACAAAGAATTTGGGTTTTAATTAGGGCATAAAACCCCAACAAACTCCCACTTGCACTAATTGAAACTAATGCCTTAATTCTACTAATCCCATCTCTTTGATATGCTTATCAAATATAGCTTTTGGTAGAGTCTTTGTAAACGGATCCGCAAGATTGTCTTCAGTTGCAATCTTCATAACCTTCACATCTCCCCTAGCCACATATTCTCGAATAATGTGATACTTCCTTTCTATATGCTTACTCCTCTTGTGACTTCGAGGTTCTTTTGAGTTGGCTATCGCTCCTGTATTGTCACAAAACAACACTAGCGGTTTATCCATTTCTGGAATAACACCAAGATCTGAATAGAACTTCTTCAGCGAGACTATTTCCATAGCTGCTTCTGACACGGCTATGTACTCAACCTCCATGGTGGAATCTGAGATTGCAGACTGCTATACGCTTTCCCAAATCACAGCTCCACCCCCAAGAGTAAACACCATTCTAGAAGTAGACTTTCTGTCATCGACATCAGTCTGAAAATCTGAATCGGTGTAGCCTACAGGGTTCAGAACACCGCCCTTGTAGACTAACATATAATCCCTAGTCCATCTCAAATACTTCAGGATATGCTTAACTGCTATCCAATGTTCCGGTCCTGGGTTTGACTGATACCTGCTCACTACTCCCAGTGCATAGCAAATATCTGGTCTAATACACAACATGGCATACATCAGACTTCCAACTACAGATGCGTAAGGAACTTCTCTCATTGCATCTTCCTCTTCAGGAGTCTGGGGAGACTGCTTCTTTGAAAGATGAATTCCATGGCGGGACGATAGACGCCCTTTCTTGGAATTTGTCATTGAGAAACGTTCAAGCACTTTATCAATGTAAGCTGCTTGAGATAGAGCTAAAAGTTTGTTCATTCTGTCCCTGATGATCTGGATACCTAGAACATAACTTGCTTCACCCAAATCCTTCATCTGGAATTGAGTGCTCAGCCAATTCTTCACATCTGATAATTTCTTAACATTGTTTCCAATGAGTAAGATATCATCTACATAAAGAACCAGGAATACCACTATTTGACTTGCCTTCAGTTGGTAAACACAGGGCTCATCAATATTTTGTTCAAAGCCATAGGTTTTGATTATTTCATCAAACCTAAGATTCCAGGAAATAGAAGCTTGCTTAAGTCCATAAATGGACCTATTCAACTTGCAAACTTTTCCTTCTTGTCCAAATACTTTAAATCCTTCTGGCTGATCCATATAAATGACTTCGTCAAGCTTTCCATTAAGAAAAGATGTCTTGACGTCCATTTACCAAATCTCATAGTCGAGAGCGGCTGCTATGGATAGGAGGATGCGAATGGATTTAAGCATGGCTACCGGACTAAAAGTTTCCTCATAGTCCACGCCTTCTCTTTGGGCATAACCCTTTACTACTAATCGAGCTTTATAAGTCTCGATATTTCCATCAACACCTCGTTTCTTCTTGTAGATCCACTTGCACCCAATGGCCCTAAATTCACTAGGTGCTTCCACAAGATCCCAGACGGAATTTGAGTACATGGACTCCATTTCCTGTTTCATGGCTTTGAGCCATAGTTCCTTTTCAGGGCTTGCCATTGCCTGTTTGAAAGACAACGGATCATCATCACTAGTGTCACCAACAACCATATTGGTTTCACCATCCAAACCATAACAAACTGGGTTCTTCGAAACCCTCCCACTACGACGAGGCTTCGTGACTGTTTGCTCAGGAACAGTGGTACTTTCTTCATTTAAATCGACTTGCGTCGGTTGTACATGAAGAGTGGGAATTTCATCATCAACTTGCGTTGATGACGATGGAACATTGGTTGGAGTCAACTCTTTAACCATCTCCTCTAAAACTACTTTGCTGCGAGGTTTAAAGTTCTGGACATAGTCATTTTCTAGAAAAGTAGCATTTGTAGAAGTAAACACTTTCTTTTCTGAATGACTATAGAAAAGTCCACCCCGAGTACCTTTAGGATAGCCAACAAACATGCAAACTTCAGTTCGCGGTTCTAGCTTTCCCTCATTTTTCCTCAGGACGTGAGCGGGACACCCCCAGATTCTATAATGGTGTAAACTAGGTTCACGACCATTCCAGCGTTCTAAAGGTGTTTTGGGGATTGATTTCGACGGCACATCATTGAGAATGTCATTCGCGGTTTCAATTGCATGTCCCCAGAACGAAGTTGGTAGAGATGAGTAACTAAGCATGCATCTAACCATTTCCAATAAAGTTCTGTTTCGGCGTTCCGCTACACCATTTTGTTGCGGAGTACCTGGGGCAGTAAGTTGTGATAAAATCCCAAGTTCAGTTAAATGATCTTGGAACTGCATATCCAAATATTCTCCACCCCTATGAGATCGCAAGATCTTTAACCTTTTACCTAATTGGTTCTGAGCCATTGCTAGGAATTCCTGAAACTTTGAAAATGTTTCTGATTTCCTATGCATTAGGTAAAGACATGAGTATCCAAAGTAATCGTCAATGAAAGTGACGAAATACTCAAAATCACCCCTGGCTTGTATATTCAAAGGTCCACAAACATCTGAATGCACAAGACCAAGTGGTTCTTTGGCCCTATCACCCTTTTCAGAGAATGAACATGTAATGACCCAACTACTCTAGACTTTTGGACCATTAACGAAACTATACATACAAATCCTTAGTAAAACTTACATTTGCGAAAATACCATAACTTTATTAAAAACTTGTAAAAACCAATGTTAAAACTTACATAACTCAAGGCAGGATATGGGATCCCATTGTTTTAAAAACAAATCATAAAATAATTTAAAATAAAAAGGATTACATAACAAGTGCGGAAAAATTACACATAAACCATAAATAAAAGACTACATCCTCGAAATCGAACTCTCGACTCCTTGAATCCATTCATCACCGATACACATTCTCCCAAGCATCCACGAATCTTTCCCGCCACTATAACTATTTTCCTGCACATATACACAAAAAGGAATGAGCCTAATGCCCAGCAAGGAAAATCTAACACATAGTTCATATACATAAATTTCATAAGAAACATAAAAAAATAACATAACATATATATATCATACACATACTATAATGGCCATTATTACTTGGGGTCCCATAGACTAAACAAGTCATATGCCCATTAGATTAGTGGGGTCCTACTAGCTAAGTAGGTCATATGCCCATAATCTATTTGGGGCTTGTTAGTCAAATGGGTCTTATGCCCAAGCCTACAAACATACATATCATAACACTTATCATAACATAAGAAACATAAGATAACATATAAAACATATAACATATGCATTTCTATCCTATTTTCCTTACCAAAGTTACCGGGATATGAGGACAGAGTTGGGACTTTTGGAACACTCTTAAAACCATATATAACAGGGTGAGTAGATTTGAAGAAAAAGAAATGAAAGGAATGGAAGGACTAAACCTTGAGAAAAATACTTACCAAAACCTTTTTGCTCAAGAACTTAGATTTCCTAACCAAAATAAAGATTAAGGTTAGAGGCTGAGTAGAAGGCTATGAGAACTTAAAAGAACAAGTACAGAAATGAACTAGAGTTTTGGGTTACCTTGAAGACTTGTAAGACCAATCTACACCTCAAACCGAAATACTATAAAACCTTACTTCCCCAAGTGTTTGATAAGCTTATGATGATCAAGCTTATGATTCCCCAACCCAGGTGTTTACACTCTCACACTCACCTAGCACTTGCAGCCTCTGAACTTAGAGCAAAAGATGAATAATGGCTAGGTACTAGGTCCTATTTATAGAGTTTAGGAATGAAAGGATCTTAATTTTACTTGAATAAAAATAATATCTTTTTAGGTAAAAATAATTTGAATTATCGTTCAGCATAGGCTAAAGACTCGTTCAAAAAGGTGCTGGTCTTATCAAGAGGTTGAAGTGCTGAATGGAAAACGATTTCAAAATGTTTCAAAATATACTGAAGGAGGCGATATATCGCCTGGGCCAATATGCCCGAGGCTGTCGTGCATCGTCTCGTGTTTTCCGTATCTACGTGCTGCGATATATCGCCCCCTATAGCTGCGATATATCGGCACACGCTGATTATTTAAACACGAAATTACACATTTTTAGCTAAATTTGAATGGAGTAAACATCCTTGACTAAGCCCTCAACGTATTCAAAGCTGCTGACTGGCCTTATAGCATTCAAACTTTACCCCTTATTAAATTTAATCCTCAAAATACTTAATCCTTAATCACCCATTCATAACATGTGCTTAAAATCCTATTGGTTCTTATCTAAACCTTATAGTATAATAAATATTATCCTTAATATCAGTCATATTAATCAAACCTTAGGTTAAACTTAATATTCTTAAACTATAGGTTAAACTTAGAAAATCTACAAGTACTACTATGTGTGTCCAAATAATTCCCGGTCTGAACCAAAAATCCACAGTTACAAAGATAATGCTATAAATACTATAATACTACTATCTATCTTAGCTAAGTAAAGTTCTTGGACTCTGCAGGACGCTTGGTCAGTTTGCCTTCTAGACAAGATTCACAAACAGGTAATTCACCTAAGGTGAGTTCCCTCAAAGGTCCGTCCTTTGTAAGTCTTTGAATCCTAACATAGCCAATGTGACCTAGTCTCAAGTGCCATAAATACATCATATTTTTGTTATCGGTCTTTTGACGTTTATTGGTCCTAGGTTTAGCTACTTTGAATAAATCATTGTTAAGAGCGAGGGGTTCGTTAGGTCGCAGAATATAAAGCCCGTTTTCCAAACATGCAATACACAATTGTGATCCATTGAAAGAAATAGATATATTAAAACTTGTGAAAGTCATAACAAATCGTTCTAATTGCAACATGGAAACTGAAATTAAATTTCTACTAAAATCCGGAATAAAAAATACATCTTTTAAAATTAAAAATTTATTTCCGAACTTCAGACGAGCTCTTCCTCTAGCTTGGACCGCAACGAACGCTCCGTGTCCAACTCTAAGCTTTAAGCCGCCTTCGTTCACTTCCTCCCACTATTCAAGAAGCTGTAAAGAGTTACAAACATGGTTAGTAGTTCCAGAATCATTAATCCAAACGGATTTATCATTCTCTAAAACACATGTTTCCAAGATAAATGAACTATAATCATTACCTTTGTTTTTCGCTGCTAGAAACTTGGGGCAATCTCGTTTCCAATGCCCCTTCTCTTTGCAGTGAAAACACTTATCTTTACCTTTCTTGTTTTTCTTGTTCTTCCCCTTAGGCGTCTGTGCAATTGGTTGTGCACACGTCTTTGCAGCCTTTGCAGGCTTGGGGTTGTTTATTTGTCCACATTTCCTCTTGTTTCCAGCTTTTGAAGACGAAGCTTGGTTGGCTTCAGCCTTAGCTAGATGTGCAGCAACATCAGTAGTCTTATTTTCACCTCCTTTACTAGGTCCACCCATGACAGGTTCAATAATCTGAAGGTCGTTCATGAGCTGCGTCAAACCATAGTTGAGTTGAGAACGAACGTGCAGACACGGTGCCATCCGAGAATTTACGGTGCCATCACGAACGTGCAGAGACGGTGCTATCCAAGCATTTACGGTACCATCACGAGCATTGACGGTGCCATCACTAACGTGCATACACGGTGCTCGTTCTGGGGATTCCTCAATCATGACGAATTCAGAGTTGTCACCAATCAACTCTATGTTGATATTCTGCTTCCAATTAAGGAAGTTTTCTCTAGTGAGTTTCTCCATCGAAAGTTGAGAAAGGATGGGAGTATACACAGACACTACTTAACTTAAAACTACAAATTATCAATAAAAGAGAAATCAATCACATTTGCTCAATAAAACTTCTATTCACACAAATTTCAAGAAATAGCACAACATATACCAAAAATATGTAAGATATGAGAAAAAATACCAAAAACAATCATATCTTTATTTCTTTAGGTTTTTAACTAATCTATGATATCCTTGTCCCAGTTGGCAAGAGTAAAAAATACCACTAGTTAAATAGAGTTGTAAACTCATTTAATAATGGACACCATTATTAACAACCTACTATTCGATCAAAAAAAGAAAACAAAATCTCTTATTTTATGAGCTAGACCCACGGTTTTGATAATCATAGATTTAGTCCTAGTAGTCACCGTAGGGGTGAGTCTAGTAGAATTTGACCTATAATTATCTACCTTTCGAGATCTAACCTTGTCAAAATAACTAATGAACACCTTCCGTAGGGGGACGAATCAAAGCGCCTCGAGGCCCCATTAAGCTATTGACTATGTTAAACCAACGGTGGAGATCGAATAAAATTCTTAAAATAAGCTCATTATAAAATTAAAATTAGTATTTTTATTATTTATTATTTATTTTTAGAAAATTAATGACTATGGTTTTCCAAAAAAAATTAAACAGATTAAAATTTTTAAAACCAAAGTCCTATAATTTCTTATTAATTCTAAAGTGTCACATTGAAACAAATTCAATTAATTTAGAATTAATTTGTTGCCAATCAATATTTAGGTTTAACTGATATAATGAACCTATACAATTAAGTCCAACTCAGGTAAATGGGCCTTAACAATTGGGCTTGTATGGAGGAGGGCTGGGTCCAGTATGTCGTTTCCACTACAAAGGCCCCCTATCTTCCATACAATGTCCAAAAGACACGAATTTAAACCTTCGTTTTATTAATTGTTATTAATTGATTAGGCCCACTATAGTCATGCAAAGCAAATGGGCCTTCACAAGTGGAATCACCCACAAGAGAGGAATTTAAACTTTGCATTTTCTAATGGGCCCAAATAAAACCTATCATTTTATGAATATTTTATTTGGCAAAATACCATATATCTAACAAACAGATGGGCCACTATATGCATCTAAGCCCAATTGCAAAAATACCACATAAAGTGCAAACAGACATGTTATAATTGGATGGGCCTAATCATGTTACTATATGAGCAATTCTATGAATTTATGCAAAAATACCACAATTTATTTCATTTGCAAAAATACCACAATTAATTATCTAGAATTTATCAAAAAAAATTCAAATTAATTAAATTTTTACAAAAAATAAGTTAATTTAAATTAAATTTATCAACAATTAACAATAGTTAATTTAAATTTCATTTATCAACAATCAACTTGGTTTTAGGTTAATTTGAAAAAAAATATATTAATTTAATTTAAATAGGATTTATCAGCATTTAACCAAAGTTAATTTAAATCCCATTTATTAAAAAAAATATTTTATTAATTGGCTGGAAAAAAAAATTGATATTTTTCAAAATTTAACCAATTTTAAATTTTAAAATCAATATCTAAACTATTTTCCAAAAATATCTTGTGTTGTTACAACTATTATCTAATATTTTAACCATTTAAAAAAAATATACAAATAGTTATAACAACCCTAAAATATCTCAAATAGTTAAACAAATTCAAATATCCATAAAAATATCTAACTAACAATGTCCAAATTTCAAATAATTTAAATATTAAAAAAAATAGAATAAAAAGATATTTATATTTTCAAATAAAGATTTAATAAAAATATCAAGAATTTAAATGAAAATATCTTAAATCTCTGATATCATAATTCTAATATTTTAATATATTAAAATATTTAAAATTAAGTTGTTAGTCTATTTTTAAATTTGAATTTGAATGTTTATAGAAAATATCTAATTATTTAAATCTCAACTAACAAAAATATCTTATTTTAAAAAAAAAAATTAAATGATAAAACAAAAAAGATATTTTTAGTTTTGATTATAAATAATTTATTTCCACAAAATTAAAAAAAAAATTTCAAAAAAAAAAAGGATGAATAGTACCCGCGGTACTGTTCGGGCGTGCGCGTGGTGGCGCGCGGAGGCGCGTGGGTGGCGTGCGGAGGGGCGCGGGCGTGCGCATGGGTAGCCAGGCCAAAAATTTTCCAAAAATTTTTTTGAGCAATTTTTCAAACCAAAACCATTTTCTAATTTATTTTTACCATGTTTTACACAAAATAAAGCATATATAAAAATTAATAGCATAGAAAATACAACAAAATAACCTAAAAATTGCTAAAATTCACATAAAATCAATATGTTCATAAAAACATGAAAAACCATCCAATTATTCAAACATATCAAATAATCCAATTTTAAACATGTTCATGCATGAAAATAAAGATTACCAAAGGCTCTGAGGCCAGTTGTTGGAAAAAGCTTATACAGGATCTTTATTTATTTTCATGTATATCTAATATTAAACAAATTAATACAAGATAGCCTAAAACATGTGTCTAAAATTGAATTCAAAGAGAAACAAATAATATAATTCTTACAGTATACGCAGCGGAATTAAGAATCCTTCCTTCAGTTTCTCTAACTCTTGTATCCTCTCTGTCGCAGAGTATTATCAAGAAACTGAACCGATCTTCTATTTTCTTCACGATCTTCCAATGTATCCTTAGAACCACCTAGACTAGTGTGGGCAATTCTCAATACATGAGATAGATATAGAGAGAAGAAGAGAAAATAACAAAGTGGCTTAGAAAAGGACTTGTGTTTAGAGAGAATATAAAACTATCAGAAAATCTGACTTGTGACTTATCTGTCGTCACTGAAATCTTCTTTCTAAGCACTCCTTTTATAGACTCAATTAGGCCATTTAATTTAATTAAAAAATCAATAAAATAACAGCCATTTTGAAGCCCTAGGTCGAAATTATCATGGGCTATAAGCTCGTAAAATTTCTCATTTGATTATAAGCCCATTGGACTTAAAATCAAGGCATGTATTATTTTCTATTGATTTAATTAATTAAATAATTATTTAAATCCTTTATCAAATTAATTATTTATAATTTGAACCTTGATTTAAATTTATTTATTAATTTAGATAACAATTTATCTTAATTAATAAATCTGCCATAATTTCTCTTTTCTTCTCAAAATTACACAACTCTGTGAAACTATCCAAAATTGACCTGGTCAACTTTGATAATTCTAATTGATGATTAAATCAATTAATTGAGACTATCTAGATGATTTTATCCAAGGTACAATGGGGACCATGGGCCTATGAAATCAAGCTCCAATAAGTTATCATAAATCTAACAAATAAATTTACTAACTTATTAATTCCTCGTGACTCCACTATAGACTTGGAATTGCACTCTTGAATTCATAGAACGCTCTATAACAAATATAGATACGCTATTAATTATCCATTGTTACAACCATAATTGTCACTCAATCCTCTATAGACGATCTACAATGAGATAGGACTAAAATACCGTTTTACCCCTCATTGTATTTTATCCTTAAAACACTTAGTTCCTTGTAAATGATATTTCAGTAAACTAATTTAATTACTGAAATGAGATCTCTATCATTTAACACCTTGAACCAAACTAAAAGGAAACCATCGTTTCACTTCTTCATCAGAAGCTATAGATGTTCATATCTATGATTAACACTCCCACTCAATTATAATACCGAGTTCCCAAGATATAAGTATGGGCTAGTCCGTAGGGTAAGCTGGTAACGAACAAGTCAAAGAACTCAAATAATACATTCAGTTAGAATACTAACCACTCAGAATTTAGATTGAATTGACCTATGGTCAACTATATGATATGACTAGAATAGATAATAACGATATGTTTACTTATCTTATCAACTGTCAATATCGGTCCTGTCCGATGTAACAAATACATCCGATCTTATCTACTTTGCTAATGTTCTGGAAAGAACATAACACTGTAATGTGTAAGTAAATCATATTGTAGATTGGCAAGTCAATGTAAATCCGGTGCACTGACTAATCTTAGGACTAACTTATTTTGAACATATAATCATATTTATATTCCACTGTGATTACGTCACTATAAATAAGATTAGCTATATGCTCGGGATTTAATAGAAGTTTATATTAAACAAATAATCATGAAAATAAAATATGTGAGCAAAGTGATTGACCAAGTCAAAAAATGATTTCTATTCTTTTATTGATAATAAAATGAGATTACAAAGAATTTGGGTTTTAATTAGGGCATAAAACCCCAATAGTAAGATATGTTTATGTATATATTTTATAAGATTTTTGGTTAGTCCTAGCTGGAAAAACTCAGACTAGTGGTGTTTAGTTCTAAAGTTTTCATTTTTTTTTTCTTTTTCATCTCTTTATCTATAATAAAACTTTTGTTTTTTTAGAAAAATTGTTTATCTTATCGTCTTCTTATAGAAAAAAAAATTAATGGGTACAATCTTCTGGTTCAAATAAAACTGTATGTGTAGTTTTGTACAGGCACACTTTGGATCAGATTGATGAGATTTTATCATATGGTAATTAATTTGCATATTGTAATTTGCTTGACTTGAAGAAACTTTGACATGTAGGGTCAAGAGACTAGTGAGGAGAGCCTGGCAGCTGTTGCTGGGATGTTCAGCAGCAAAGTTAAAGGTAATCACCTCCTTGGCTAAGATCAAATATAATCTATTTTTATTTGTTTGATCAAGATAAAGAGGTTTTTTTACATGTGTGTTTTTGTCGAAATCTTGGCACCCTGAGTTTGAGGATATGGTTGTCAGGACTATATTTCTAGCATATGTTATGCTGTCTTGCATTTGATTTATAGAATATGTTATATTGGATCAAGTTAAGGTGATGTAAGTAATTGTCGTAGTTGTGTGTGTAACTAATTTAAGATGTACTCCTCGAATTATAGGGGAATCATCTATTTTATTCTTAATTTTTCAAAAACAATGACCACGTGCCCTTTGCAGGAATTGAGTGGAGCCTTGATAATGATGCGTCCAATACTGCAGTCTTAGTTGCTAGTGAAGCTCATGCTATAACTCTAGTTGTTGAGGGTTTGTTAGGAGTTGTCTTTACAGTGGCTGCATTAACAGATGAAGCAATGGATGCTGGTGAGGTATTTATTTTTTTTGCTATAAGAGTTCTCTGATATGTCTACAAATTAGTTTATGAATTTTGATCTATATCTAATTTGTTCAAGAAATTGTTTAAAAATCATAGTTTAAAGTTTAATTAAGTGTTTGTTCTCTTTATTTAATTAACCTTGTTCAATCCCCAAATAAAGTCTAGCCATTTACTGCAATTCAGAGTTTTTTCAGTTCTTGTGACTGAGAATTGATTTTGTCCGTTAAGTGATATAATTTGGGGATTTTTATTTATGTTTTTGGATTTAGGTTTATGGTTCTGCTTTGTGATAATGATGTTTTGAGGGAGAATCTACATCTCCAAACTGATTTTAGGGATGTTTTGAATATTTTCTTTCCTTTGTACTGCTTAGGTTTGCACATAACATTCTTGTTAAAATGCCTCAATATGTACCAGCTTCATAAACATCTTTGTTTTTTCTTTCAAAGCTCCATTTTCCCTTTCCTCTGTTTTTTCATTTCCTTCTATTTTTGTTTCTTTCGATTGTTTTTTATTTTTTTCTTTAACATCTTTGGTGCATTTTGCTATTGGCTTTGGTGTATTTTGTTACTGGTTTGTGTCATTTTTTTACTGCTACTGCTGCTCTATTTTGCTGCTACTACTGGTCTATTTTTTTTAATTTGGTAATTTAATTATGCCACAATTACATAGGTCCAATTACTTTAACAATTTCCTTGTTTCCTAGTAGTGCATACAATGGAATAATACCAAATTCTGATTATATTACTAAGTTATTGGGAATTCAGTAGGAATATGCTTGCTCTTACAAACTCTAGTTAAGTTTAAGTTGCATTGATTTGTATTTCCTTGTTTTAATATCAGTAAAGGACATATAGCTGTTTTTTTTATTATTTTAAAAAAAAAAACTTTGCTTGATTATGTTTGTAATGTATCAAGCCTTTGCCTTGCTTTATGAAGAAAGTTATGAAACACTTTATGTCTTCATTGCTCCCTACTATCTGAAAAACTAATGTCTTAATGGCAGCAAGTTGTTTGACATGTTTAATTTTATTTACACTTTATTCTCTTCTCTTATTTATAGCTTTGGTAAGTTATAGTTTATATCATAGTTATGGGATTGGCTTTGCATTCACTTGTTATATTATTTATTTATTTTAGTTTTCAAAAGGCCTGTTGGAACAAGAAAAAATTTATGGGCAGTGGCACTGAGGATTCTGGTCACTCATCATCAAAACCTCTGAAGTTAAGGGCTTCATGCATTTTGGTATCTAGCTAATTATCTCTGATTATATTGTTTATTGTCTTTTACTTGCAAATCACTTATGTTTTCTTAAGAACATGGTCTTATTAGCTAGCATTGGGACATGTTATTGTGCTATTTTGGGCAATTTTCATGCTGTTTAAACTTCATGATAAAATTTACTTTTGATGTTCTGTCTTCTTTGTAAGATGATGTAGATTTTCTTTCTCATGGTCATGAGTTATTCTCACTGCTGTCTGGTGTTGTTTTCTGGTTTGCTAGTGTAGTTTTCCTTTTAACAGGGGTATGCATTGTTGTAGGCATTGTGAACACCAATATAGAAAATTATTGAGGTGGGGTCTTCTTAATGTTTGTTTTCCAATTGAACAGTTCAATCTTCATATGTTTAATTTTGTTTGAGTTATGTGATTGTTGAAAAAGAAGATAAAGCCTTTGGGGTACGAGATGAAACTGAAACCAGCGAAGAAAATGGTATGCCAATCCATAACAAAATTATGGTTTTATGCATAGTTTTCTTGTCTAGTTCTTGTGCTTACATTGAACCTTGAATGTGGCATTGCTAGAACAAGTGTTAGAATACTTATATAGTGCTTTCTTGTTATCATTTTAGATTATCGCTTGAGCTTAATATTTCTGATGGTTTTGGATACCTTGAGTCATGCAATGCAGAGTTTCCATTCGAATTCTGGGCCTTAGAAGTTGCACTAGAAGCTATTTGTAGTTGTCTTGATGCTTGCACAAGAGAATTGGAAGCTGAAGCTTATCCAACTTTAGATGAGCTGACCTCCAAGGTAACAGAAAGTAGTTCTTTTGCCCAAAACATAAGAAGTGAAATATAAGTGACCATAATTTATGTGCCATTTTGAAAGGTTTTTAGCCTAATCTCTTCCTGCTTCTACTTTTTGAAATTATTAAAAACATGTATAATGTACACTTTGTGAGATGTTTAGATTCAGTTTTTGTTTATGATTGTGACATTTAATTATTTGTGGGTGTGTTTTGGGAATCTGCTAGTTTGCATATATTTTAGAATGGATATGATCTTATTCTTAATAGTGCCTACCCAAAGTGAGAAGCTTTTTCACTAACCTCTATTAAAAACTAACACATCAGTGTAGATAAAATCAGATTATCACCCCCACTTAGTTAGCATGATAATGTTTTCCTGAATTTTAGATCCTTCTCTAGCAAGCGACATGCATTGGGTGTGAAACTGAAAGTACAAACTAGAATTTGAACACTAAACTCTAAATGTGAACTAGTTATAGTTTTAATAGATCTTTATGCTACTTAAATTCTTCCATGTACAATTTTGAGATATTGTTGCTCATGTTGGTCTAATATATATGCTCATGCTTGTTGATTTTTGTTGAATTTGATGTTTGTGGTTATTTTTTATTTAAGATATATATTGGTTTCTTTAACTTTTATTGTGCTTGAATGCATTTTTAATTGAAATTAGAAGTAATTAACTAGCCATTGATTCTCATGGTCTTCTAAAGTACCATCTTTCTGATTATAATGTATTGTATATATATATATATTTATATGTTTGGTTGGTGTATCATTTGCATTTTCATTTCATAATCATAAAGCGTTTGAGCTAACTTTTCTAATGAGTATTTTACCAAGCATAAATCTTCAATCTTTCATGCCTATGTGCTGTAGTTAGTGTAATTGCATGGCCATTTTATAAAGTCGTAATGAGTTTATTAACTTTCTTTCTTTTTGTACTATTTTAGTTTACTATTAACTCTAAGTTTAAGCATTAATTATTTAAACTCTTGTGTAGCTAAGCAAATTAACTTCACAACAAAGACAAGTGCACAATGGAATGGATGATGAATTGGAGGGTGGAGCAAGCTTCATGGTTTACTTTTTGTGTATCTTGTTATGTTTCTGATTTTTACTTTTGAAGCACAAGATGTGCAAGACTATAGAATTTTATTATGTATGCTTTCAAATTCAAGTTAGAACTAAGAACTTTTGAAGTGGACATTGTCATGGTTTGAAGTAGTTTGTCTTCAAATGTAAAAATACTCATGGTTTATCATATATATTGAATATTTTAAATTTTTTGATCTATTTAATATTACACTTGTGATCAATTGTGGTTTTTTTAATCAAAATACAATAATAAAAACTTTTATAACAATTAAAAATGCATATTACAAAATAACAAAATGTTATTACTGGGAGAATTTACAATAATTATGGTTGTTTTGTATAATATATTATAATTGGGACAAAAAGTTATGATTTATATAATAGAATGAACTAAAAACGTTATAAAATGATCAAATATATCAATTTTCATAATAGTTGGAAAGTGTTATGCATAAAGTATAAGATTAAACTTCAAATTTATAATCAAATACTCTAACTAAATGTTATTATTTGAATATTATAGCAACTAAAAATGTGTTATTGAATAGTTTAAGATAACATCGAACATAACATTCGAATACCGTTATAGAAAAGACAGGACTTTTAATAGCAGGGGCTATGTTAGCGTTTTCAGAAGCGTTATCAATACTCCCGGTTAGTAGTTTTTAAGTTATGAATACTGTTTTTTCTTGAAGTGTATGGTCTGACGCAGCTCATGAACGAGCTTCAAATTATTGAGCCTATCATGGGTGAACCTAGTAAAGGAGGAGAAAATAAGACTATTGCTGTTTCTGCTGATCCAGCTAAGGCTGAAGCTAACCAAGCTTCGTCTTTGAAAACTGGAAACAAGATGAAAGGTGGACGAAACAACAACCCCAAGCCTGCAAAGGCGAGTGCACAACCAAGTGCACAGACACCTAAGGGGAAGAACAAGAAAAACAAGAAAGGTAATGGTAAGTGTTTTCACTGCAAAGAGAAGGGGCACTGGAAACAGGATTGCCCCAAGTTTCTAGCAGCTAAAAACAAAGGTAATGATTATAGTTCATTTATCTTGGAAACATGTGTTTTAGAGAATGATAGCTCTGTTTGGATTATTGATTCTGGATCTATTAACCATGTTTGTAACTCTTTAAAGCTTCTTGAATCGTGGGAGGAAGTGGACGAAGGCGGCTTAAAGGTTAGAGTTGGGAACGGAGCGTTCGTTGCGGTCCAAGCTAGAGGAAGAGCTCGTCTGAATTTCGGAAATAAAATTTTAATTTTAAATGATGTATTTTTTATTCCGGATTTTAGTAGAAATTTAATTTCAGTTTCCATGTTGCAATTAGAAGTATTTGTTATGACTTTCACAAGTTTTAGTATATCTATTTCTTTCAATGGATCACAATTGTGTATTGCATGTTTGGAAAACAAGCTTTATATTCTGCGACCTAACGAACCCCTCACTCTTAATAATGATTTATTCAAAGTAGCTAAACCTAGGACCAATAAACGTCAAAAGACCACTAACGATAATATGACGTATTTATGGCACTTGAGACTAGGTCACATTGGCTATGATAGGATTCAAAGTCTTACAAAGGATGGACCTTTGAGGGAACTCACCTTAGGTGAATTACCTGTCTGTGAATCTTGTCTAGAAGGAAAACTGACCAAGCGTCCATTCTCAACAAATGGTGATAGGGCCAAAGAACCACTTGGTCTTCTGCATTTAGATGTTTGTGGACCTTTGAATGTACAAGCCAAGGGTGGTTTTGAGTATTTTGTCACTTTCATTGAAGATTACTCTAGATACTCATGTCTTTACCTATTGCATAGTAAATCAGAAACATTTTCAAAGTTTCTGGAATTCCTAGCAATGGCTCAGAACCAATTAGGTAAAACGTTAAAGATCTTGCGATCTAATAGGGGTGGAGAATATTTGGATATCCAGTTCCAAGATCATTTAACTGAACTTGGGATTTTATCACAACTTACTGCCCCAGGTACTCCGCAACAAAATGGTGTAGGGGAACGCTGGAACAGAACTTTATTGGAAATGGTTAGATGCATGCTTAGTTACTCAACTCTACCAACTTCGTTCTGGGGACAAGCAATTGAAACCGCGAATGACATTCTCAATGTCGTGCCGTCTAAATCAATCCCCAAAACACCTTTAGAACGCTAGAATGGTCGTGAACCTAGTTTTCGACATTATAGAATCTGGGGGTGTCCTGCCCACGTCCTGAGGAAAAATGAGGGAAAGCTAGAACCGCGAACTGAAGTTTCCATGTTTGTTGGCTATCCTAAAGGTACTTGGGGTGGATTTTTCTATAGTCATTCAGAAAAGAAAGTGTTTACTTCTACAAATGCTACTATTCTGGAAAGTGACTATGTCTAGAACTTCAAACCTCGCTGCAAAGTAGTTTTAGAGGAGATGGTTAAAGAATTGACTCCAACCAATGTTCCATCATCATCAATGTGAGTTGACGATGAAATTCCCACTCTTCATGTCCAACCGACACAAGTCAATTTAAATGAAGAAAGTACCACTATTCCTGAGCAAACAGTCACGGAGCCTCGTTGTAGTGGGAGGGTTTCTAAGAACCCAATTCGCTATGGTTTGGATGGTGAAACCAATATGGTTGCTGGTGACAGTAGTGATGATGATCTGTTGTCTTTCAAACAGGTAGTGGATACCCCTGAAAAGGAACTATGGCTCAAAGCCATGAAACAGGAAATGGAGTCCATGTACTCAAATTCCATCTAAGATCTTGTGGAAGCACCTAGTAACTTTAGGGCCATTGGGTGCAATTGGATCTACAAGAAGAAACGAGGTGTTGATGGAAATATCGAGACTTATGAAGCTCGATTAGTGGCAAATAATTTTACCCAAAGAGAAGGCTTGGACTATGAGGAAACTTTTAGTCCGGTAGTCATGCTCAAATCCATTCGCATCCTCCTATCCATAGCAGTCGCTCTTGACTATGAGATCTAGAAAATGGATGTTAAGAAAGCATTTCTTAATGGGAAGCTTGATGAAGTCATTTATATGGATTAGCCAGAAGGATTTAATGTGGCTGGACAAGAAGGAAAAGTTTGCAAGTTGAATAGGTCAATCTATGGACTTAAGCAAGCTTTTCGTTCCTGGACTCATAGGTTTGATGAAATAATCAAAACCTTTGGCTTTGAACAAAATATTGATGAGCCTTGTGTTTAAAAACTGAAGGCAAATCAAATAGTGCTATTCCTGGTTCTTTATGTTGATGATATCTTACTCATTGAAAACAATGTTAAGAAATTATCATATGTGAAGAATTGGCTAAGCACTCAATTCCAGATGAAGGATTTGGGTGAAGCGAGTTATGTTCTAGGTATCCATATCATCAGGGATAGAAAGAACATACTCTTAGCTCTATCTCAAGAAGCTTACATAAATAAAGTGCTTGAACGTTTCTCAATGAAAAATTCCAAGAAAGGTCCTCTACCGTCCCTCCATGGAATTTAACTTTCAAAGAAGCAGTCTCCCCAGACTCCTGAAGAGGAAGATGCAATGAGAAAAGTTCCTTACACATCTGCTGTTGGAAGTCTGATGTATGCCATGTTGTGTACTGGACCAGATATCTGCTATGCAGTGGGAGCAGTGAGCAGGTATCAGTCAAACCCAGGACCGGAACATTGGATAACAGTTAAGCATATCCTAAAGTATTTAAGGCGGACTAGGGATTATATGCTAGTCTACAAGGGTGGTGTTCTGAACCCTGTTGGCTACACCGATTCAGGTTTTCAGACTGATGTCGATGACAGGAAGTCTACTTCTGGAATGGTGTTTAGTCTTGGGGGTGGAGCTGTGATATGGAGAAGTGTAAAGCAGTCTGCAATCTCAAATTCCACCATGGAGGTTGAGTACATATCCGCATCTGAAGCAGCTAAGGAAATAGTATGGCTAAAGAAGTTCTATTCGGATGTTGGTGTTATTCTAATAATGGATAAAACGCTTATGTTGTTTTGTGACAATACAAGAGCGATAGCCAACTCGAAAGAACCTCGAAGTCACAAGAGAAGTGAGCATATAGAAAGGAAGTATCAAATTATTCAAGAATATGTGGCCAAGGGAGATTTGAAGGTTATGAAGATTGCAACTGAAGACAATCTTGCGGATTCGTTTACAAAGACACTACCCGAAGCTACATTTGATAAGCATATCAAGGAAATGGGATTAGTAGAATTAAGGCATTAGTTTCAATTAGTGCAAGTGGGAGTTTGTTGGGGTCTTATGCCCTAATTAAAACCCAAATTCTTTGTAATCTCATTTTATTATCAATAAACTAATAGAAATCAATTTTTGACTTGGTCAATCACTTTGCTTACATGTTTTATTTTCATGATTATTTGTTTAATATAAACTTCTATTAAATCGCGAGCATATAGCTAATCTTATTTATAGTGATGTAATCACAGTGGAATATAAATATGATTATATGTTCAAAATAAGTTAGTCCTAAGATTACTCATTGCACATGATTTACACTGACTTGTCAATCTACGATATAATCTACTTACACATTACAATGTTATGTTCTTTCCAGAACATTAGCAAAGTAGATAAGATCGGATGTATTTGTTACATCGGACTAGACCGATATTGACAGTTGATAAGATAAGTAAACATACCGTTTTTACCTATTCTAGACATATCATATAGTTGACCATAGGTCAATTCAATCTCAATTCTGAGTGGTTAGTATTCTAACTTATTTTATTATTTGAGTTCTTTGACTTGTTCGTTACCAGCTTACCCTACGGACTGGCCCATACTTACATCTTTTGAACTCGGTAGTATAATTGAGTGGGAGTGTTAATCATAGATATGAACATCTATAGCTTCTGATGAAGAAGTGAAATGATGGTTTCCTTTTTGTTTGATTCAAGGTGTTAAATGTTAGAGATCTCATTTCATCAATTAAATTAGTTTATTGAAATATCATTTACAAGGAACTAATTGTTTTAAGGATAAAATACAATGAGGGGTAAAACGGTATTTTAGTCTTATCTCATTGTAGACCGTCTATAGAGGATTGAGTGACAATTATGGTTGTAACAATAGATAATTAATACTTGTCTTTATTTTTTATAGAGCGTTATATGAATTCAAGAGTTCAATTCCGAGTTTATAGTGGAGTCACGAGGAATTAATAAGTTAGTAAATTATTTGTTAGATTTATGATAATTTATTGGAGCTTGATTTCATAGGCCCATGGTCCCCATTTTACCTTGGATAAAATCATCTAGATAGTATCAATTAATTGATTTAACTATCAATTAGAATTATCAAAGTTAACCAGGTCAACTTTGGATAGTTTCACAGAGTTATGTAATTTAGAGAAGAAAAGATAAATTATAGCAGATTTATTAATTAAGATAAATTGATATCTAAATTAATAAATAATTTTAAATCAATGTTCAAATTATAAATAATTAATTTGATAAAGGATTTAAATGATTATTTAATTAATTAAATCAATAGAAAATAATACATGCCTTGATTTTAAGTCAAATGGGCTTAGAATCAAATAGGAAATTTCACGGGCCTAAAGCCCATGATAATTTCGACCTAGGGCTGTTAATTGGCTAATATTTTATTGATTTTCTAATTAAATTAAATGGTCTAATTGAGTCTATAAAATGAGTGCTTAGAGAGAAGTCATTAGTTGAGATTTCTAAGACGACCGATAAGTTCAATCACTGATTTTCTGATAGTTTTAGATTCTCTCTAAATAAAAGTCATTTTCTAAGCCTCTTTGTTATTTTCTCTTCTTCTCTCTATATCTATCTCATGTGTTGAGAATCGCCCACACTAGTCTAGGTGATTCTAAGGATACATTGGAAGACTGTGAAGAAAATAGAAAATCGGTTCAGTTTCTTGATAATACTCTGCGATAGAGAGGATACAAGAGTTAGAGAAACTGAAGGAATGACACTTTCATTCCGCTGCGTATACTGTAAGTATTCTTGTCTTTGTTTCTCTTTGAATTCAATTTTAGAAACATGTTCTAGGTTATCTCATATTAATTTGTTTAATATTAGATCTATATGAAAATAAATAAAGATCATGTATAAGTGATCCCAACACTTAAAACTACCAATTATCAATAAAATAGAAATCAATCACATTTGCTCAATAAAACTCATATTCACACAAATTTCAAGAAATATCACAACATATATAAAAAAAATATGTAAGATATGAGAAGAAAAAAAATACCAAAATAATCATATCTCTATTTCTTTAGGTTTTTAACTAATCTATGATATCCTTGTCTCGGTTGGCGGGAGTAAAAAATACCACTAGTTAAATAAAATTGTAAACTTATTTAATAATGGACACCATTATTAATAACCCACTATTCGATCAAAATAAGAAAACAAAATCTCTTATTTTATGAGCTAGACCCACGGTTTCAATAATCAATAGATTTAGTCCTATTAGTCACCGTAGGGGTGAGTCTAGTAGAATTTGACATATAATTATCTATCTTTCAAAATTTAACCTTATCAAAATAACCAATGAACACCTTTCGTAGGGGGGGCGAATCAAAGCGTCTCGAGGCCCCATTAAGCTATTAAATCTGTTAAACCAATAGTGGAGATCGAATATTATTTTTAAAATAAGCTCATTATAAAATTAAAAAATAGTATTTTTTTATTTATTTTTAGAAAATTAATGACTATGGTTTACCAAAAAATTGAAAAGATTAAATTTTTAAAACCAAAGTCCTATAATTTCCGATTAATTCTAAAGTGTCACATTGAAACAAATTCAATTAATTTATTGTTAATCAATATTTAAGTTTAACTAATATAATGAACCTATACAATTAAGTCTAACTCAGGTAAATGGGCCTTAACAATTGGGCTTGTATGGAGGAGGGTTGGGTCCAGTATGTTGTTCCCACAACAACGGCCCACAATCTTCCATACATGGTCCAAAAGACAGGAATTTAAACCATCGTTTTATGAATTGATTAGGCTCACTATAGTCATGCAAAGCAAATGGGCCTTCACAAGTGGAATCACCCACAAGAGATGAATTTAAACTTTACATTTTCTAATGGGCCCAAATAAAACCTATCATTTTATGAATATTTTATTTGGCAAAATCCATATATCTAACAAACATATGGGCCACTGTATGCATCTAAGCCAATTGCAAAAATACCACATATAGTGCAAACAGACATGTTATAATTGGATGAGCCTAATCATGTTACTATATGAGCAAATCTATGAATTTATGCAAAAATACCACAATTTATTTCATTTGCAAAAATACCACAATGAATTGTCTAGAATTTAACAAAAAATTTGAATTAATTAAATTCTTACAAAAATAAGTCAATTTAAATCAAATTTATCAACAATTAACAATAGTTAATTTAAATTTCATTTATCAACAATCAACTTTGTTTAGGTTAATTTGAAAAAAAAAATATATTAATTTAATTTAAATAGTATTTATCAACAATCAACCAAAGTTAATTTAAATCCTATTTATTAAAAAAATATTTAATTAATTGGTTTAAAAAATGAAAATTTTCAAAATTTAACCAATTTTAAATTTTAAAATCAATATCTTAACTATTTTTTTTTAAAAAAATAAGTTATGTTGTTACAACAATAAGCTAATATTTTAACCATTTTAAAAATATATATATTAATAGTTATAACAACCCTAAAATATCTCAAAATAGCTAAACAAATTCAAATATCCATAAAAATATATAACTAACAAATTTCAAATTTCAAGTAATTTAAATATTAAAAACTATAGAAGAAACATATATTTATATTTTCAAATAAAAATATCAAGTATTTAAAAGAAAATATCGAAAATATCTGATATCTTAATTCTAATATTTTTAATATATTAAAATATTTAAAATTAAGTTGTTAGTCTTTTTTTAAATTTGAATTTAAATCTTTGTAGAAAATATCTAATTATTTAAATCTCAACCAACCAAAATTATCTTATTTTAAAAAAAAAATTTAAATGATAAAATAAATATGATATTTTTGGCTTTGTTATAAATAATCAATTTCACATTTAAAAAAAAAAAAGAAATTTTAAAAAAAAATTATGAACAGTACCCGTGTGCGCGCCTGGTGTGCGCACGCGTGTGCGCGCGGGGCGTGTGTGCACACGCATGGGCAACCAGGCCAAAAAAATTCCGGAAATTTTTTTGTGGAATTTTTCAAACCAAAATCATTTTCTATTCATTTTTAACATGTTTTACACAAAATAAAGCATATATAAAAATTAATGGCATAGAAAACACAACAAAATAACCTAAAAATTGCTAACAATCAAATAAAATGAATATGCTTCATAAAAAATATGAAAAATCATCCAATTATTGAAACACATCAAATAATATAATTTTTAACATGTTCATGCATGAAAATAAAGAAAGACTCTGAGGCCAATTGTTGGAAAAACTTATACAAGATCTTTATTTATTTTCATGTAGATCTAATATTAAACAAATTAATATGAGATAACCTAGAACATGTTTCTAAAATTGAATTCAAAGAGAAATAATAATAAGAATACTTACATTATACGCAACAGAATAAATGAGTTATTCCTTCAGTTTCTCTAACCCTTGTATCCTTTCTGTCGTAGAGTATTACCAAGAAACTGAACCAATCTTTAGTTTTCTTCATAGCCTTCCAAAGTATCCTTGGAATCACCTAGACTAGAGTGGGCAATTCTCAACACATGAGATAGATACAGAGAGAAGAAGATAAAAGAACAATAAGGCTTGGAAAAGGACTTGTGTTTAGAGAGAATCTAAAACCGATTAGAAAACCAGTGTCTGTCATTTGATTTCAAGTCTCACTTAACATTCCTTTTATAGACTCATTTAAATAATTTATTTAATTAAAAAATAAATAAAATAATAGTCAATTAATAGCCCTAGGTCGAAATTATCATGGGCTTTAGGCCTGTGAAATTTCTCATTTCATTGTAAGCTTGTTGGACTTAAAATCAAGGTCTGTATTATTTTCTATTGATTTAATTAATTAAATAATTATTTATATCCTTTATCAAATTAATTATTTATAATTTGAACCTTGATTTAAACTTATTTATTAATTAAGATACAAATTTATCTTAATTAATAAATCTGCCATAAATTCTCTTTTCTTCTCAAAATTACATAACTCTGTGAAACTATTCAAAATTGACCTTGTCAACTTTGATAATTAAATCAATTAATTGAGACTATCTAGATGATTTTATCCAAGGTACAGTGGGGACCATGGGCCTATGAAATCAAGATCCAATATGTTATCATAAATCTAACAAATGAATTTATTAACTTATTAATTCCTCGTGACTCCACTAAAGACTCAGAATTGCACTCTTGAATTCATAGAATGCTCTATAATAAATATAGATAAGTTATTAATTATCCATTGTTACAAACATAATTGTCACTCAATCCTCTATAGACGGTCTATAATGAGATGGGACTAAACTACTGTTTTACCCCTCATTGCATTTTATCCTTAAAACACTTAGTTCCTTGTAAATGATATTTTAGTAAACTAATATTAATTACTGAAATGAGATCTCTATAATTTAGCACCTTGAACCAAACTAAAAGGAAACTATCATTTCACTTCTTCATTAGAAGTTATAGATGTTCATATCTATGATTAACACTCCCACTCAATTATACTATCGAGTTCCCGTGATGTAAGTATGGGCTAGTCCGTAGGGTAAGCTGTTGACATATGGTGAACTATATGATATGACTAGAATAGATAATAACGATATGTTTACTTATCCTATCTACTGTCAATATCGGTCCAGTCCGATGTAACAAATACATCCGATCTTATCTACTTTGCTAATGTTCTGGAAAGAACATAACACTGTGATGTGTAAGTAAAACATATCGTAGAGTGGCAAGTCAATGTAAATCCTGTGCACTGACTAATCTGAGGACTAACTTATTTTGAACATGTTATCATATTTATATTCCACTGTGATTACGTTACTATAAATACGATTAGCTATATGCTCGGGATTTAATAAAAGTGTATATTAAACAAATAATCATGAAAATAAAACATGTGAGCAAAGTGATTGACCAAGTCAAAAAATGATTTCTATTCTTTTATTGATAATAAATGAGATTACAAAGAAATTGGGTTTTAATTAGGGCATAAAACCCCAACAGATTGCGTTGTGCTTACCTATGTTAATTAATGATAGCTTATCTGTATATCTGATTGAAAGGCTCGGCTTATAAGTCGAAGGTTAACTGTTATATCTGATCGAAAGGCCTAACTTATAAGTTGAAGGTCATCTATGATATCTGATGGGAAGGCTCGGCTTATATGTCGAGAGTTTATCGATTATATTCGAATGAAAGGTTCGGTTTATAAGTAGAGGAATTATCTATTGCATCTGATTAAAAGCTTGGCTTATAAGTCAAGGATCTATTTATGCTATCTGATTTAAAGTTCAGCTTATTAGTCGATAATATATTTGCGGGTTTAAAGGCTCGACTTATAAGTCAAGGGTTTCAAAGCTCGGTTTATGGGTCGAGGGTGGCAATAGCGTGCTGAACACCAGCTGGTGTGGTTAAGCTAACCAGAAAGCGTGATATACGCTTGAACGACCTTATGGCCGCCTAAAACAATAAGCGATAGGTATGCTTGGCCAGCTCTAAGGTTGGTTATACATGGAATTGGGCAACGGGCCCTGGTGTGGCTCTATAGTCACTTATCTGGATTGAACGCATGCACAAGTAGGGTTATTATGGCTAGACATGCTAATTATGATCTTGTGATCTGATGATTTACTGCTTATGAGCATGATTATGTTTTCTTGTTGTGCCTCGGCTCACAGGTGCTAAATGGTGAAGGTAAAGGAAAAGAAAAGTTAAGTCAGCCATGAGTTGGAGAGCTTCAGACGCAAAGTGTACATATGTGGCCTGCTCGACCGCCACGGCCAAGATTATCAGTTAGAAATAGGGTTGGACCTTGATTTTGCCGCTTAGGTCGGATTTTGTATTAATTTTGAGTTTGTAACAGTTTTAAACTCTGATGGGGTCCCATGTAATGCAATCAAACTCTTTTAATGAAATTGTTGAATTTTGACGGAAATTTTAGTACTTAAACCTGTAGTTAGTTTCAATTACACATTTGAAGTCCAAATGACTCGTTTAGCGAGTTAAGCACTATTTAATTACATAGTGTAACGATTCTGGGTTAGGATGACGTTACAAGCAATATTCTCCAGAGATGATGCGGGAGGATCTGGAAGCTGTGTAGAAACAAGTGCGCGAAAGGAAGCAGGAGGGCACTAAGTACAACCGCACACTTATGGCGTATGCAAGGTAGCAAGGATTCAAGGTGGCTAGTGAACCACTTGTTCAAGGAATCACCGTGGAGTTTATAGATAAGCTCAAGAATTCTTACCCCTTACATAGCTTGTGGATTTAGATGTTTCATGACATGCAGTTTGGTTTAGTTTGATTATTTCATTGTATTGGTTTTTGAACTTAGTGGATAATGGATGTATCAGGATATTTTTCTTTTATGAATAAATGGAGATTAGTTGTTTGATGGATTAAATGTTATGGTTCTTGTTTTGAAAGTTTCACTAAGATACGCTATTGGTTTCAGGAATGAACTAAAATCACCCCTCTTTGATTTGATGGCATTGGAAGTTTAGGGATTTGGAGGAGAGCATTGATCTGAGTTTCAATGGGCTAGGAGTTACCATAAAGATGCAAGGATTAGGAATTGTGGATGAGGTTATTGATCGATAATTTTTCATACTATGTTGTTTATGCCTGATTCTATATTTGGGTTTGATGTTAGAAACATGTGGTAGGGATTCAAGGTCGGATTTTTACGATTTGGGTGTTTCTAGGTTCAACTGGTCGATCGGCTGGTATGAACTGGTCGACTGGTCTGCGATTTCTCCCAGGTTTAAAATTTTCCCAACCGATCGGCCGGCTAATATGAACTGGTAGACCGTCCTGCGATTTCTGGTATTTAATTTTCAAAGCAAACGATCGACTGACCTATTATAGAGAGGTGCATATGTTTTTATACATGAGAAATTTGGGTCTATAAGTTATGGGTATCCTAATGTAAGGTCTTGATACATCTAGAAACATGTTTTTATGGTCATTTGGGTCCTAGGAAGTTAATGTATCTATTTTTGAGAATGTTAAGTTGTTGATCGTGGATTATGATGTTGTGTAATTAAGGGTTCACTAAGGATACTTGAAGGAACATGTTAGTTTGTGGATTGTTGCTGCTATCGATGTAAGAAAAGTGGACACCTGCATGCAAGGTGTACGCTAAACATACTCAGAAGGTAAGAATTTTAATGATTTGTCTACTTATGGTTGATGTATGATTATGTTAGTGCATGTTTATATTCAATGTTACCTATGTGTGATACTTTGCTTGACATGCTTATGTTTTTAAATGCATGTCTACGTTACAAACTTGCATGTTATGATATGTTGGAAAATGCATGCTTATGTTATTATGTGCTTTAATGCACTATGTTTATTTTTGCTTTGGATTTGACCTTTTGTTTAATGTAAATGTTTATGATCTAATTATTTATTGTGTTATTTTATTTAAACTATTGATTCATGTTCTTGGGTAAGTTTAAGGGGGTTGTGTCCTACACAACTCTTCTTGCTGGGTCCGAGCTCACGGGTACTCTGTGTTGCAGGTAAAGGCAAGGAAGTGGTTATAGGGCAATGAGTTTGAGAGCTTTGGCGGAGGGCGTACATGTTATGGATATCTTGACCGTTAGGGGTCGGGCCTACTTGGAATTTATTTAATGTTTATTGTTCAGTTTTAAGACATGTTATTTTACGAATTTAAATGATGTTTTAAGTCTTGCTATAGAGTCAAAATGTTTGTTTTTTTTAAATGATAACTATGAAACTCCAGAATCTCTTTTCTTGTTAAACATATGGGTTGTCATTTACGTTTGATTTCTTTATAATAAAAAGTATTTTATCTCAACTTTCTTTATAAAATTGGTCATTAACTCCTCAAGGAAATTAGGGTGTTACAAAAGAACGACATAAACTTTGAAGGAGCTAGTCGACCCTTCACCAGAGGACAGAGATTCATAGAAAGCTTCAATGCACAATTGGTCAGAACATTAGTCAACGTTTCATTTAGAAAAACACTTATAGACAACTCGATGAAATGCCTGACCAGTACTTCAGTAAAAACACATAGATTGACATGTTCCAATAGATTTTTATCATTTGAAATGTATTATCATTAATTATTTCATTATTTTTATTATTAATTTTCACACAAGTCATGTAAGACCCACAACTCACTTATGTAATGTTCCTAAGCCTATAAATAAAGGGCTTAGTAAATTATTATCTCTCTAAACTTACATTTGCATATTTTTATACACATAGCATTGTATTCCCTCAAAGCTTACAAAACTGAGCTGATCATACTTATTTTAAATAATATACAAACACTTTAAAAGAATTTTTCTTCAAAAAAAAAATCTTTATATAATAATTACCCAAACCGACAAAATAAGCCAAAATTTTTACTTATCTTATCTTTTAGCTATAAGCAAAATGCAGAAGCTTTTCTTTTATTTGTACACACTTTCTTTCTGTGATCAAAACAGATAAAACAAATTTACTTCTTTTTCCATCTTCCTTTTGATAAAATTATGAAGCATATACATACTATCAATCATTTGAATTTTTACTTCCTTTTGGCTTTCTATTCCTGATACAAATTAAAGTGATCAAGGTACTACACATAGGTACAATATTAAACAATTGAAATGGATATGAACACTTTATAGTTTATTGAACTCAAAATGGAATTGAAATCCGCAGCTTATAGACCAAGATGACCATGAATATTTTTAAGAGCTGTGCTATGCGTTCCAAGGACGAGCACAATCATGGGCAAGTTGGCCCCTTGCAATTGGATTTTTTTGAAAAGAATTGTGATGAGCTGCAGCTTTTTAATCCATTGTACCAATAAAAGGCTACCAAATCAGTTCGGGTGGGAATTCAATCCGGGTGCAAAGCATTTTCCTATTTTTGAAGGCAAGACAAAGTCAGTTCGGGTGGGAATTCAATCCGGGTGCAAAGCATTTTCCTATTTTTGAAGGCAAGACAAAGCACAGCGTATCTAGATCCTTCCACCTAATCATCGTGACAAAATAATCTGAAAACCAACTACCAATGGTCCTTTCAGAGTTAAGGGTGCTTATTCGGAAACACACAAAAATACATTCCATCAACAAATGCCCATTTGGAAACCGAAGGTCCACATGCGCCAGAGTATTTGCTTGTGGAGAGTCCTTTCTGAAAGCTTTACCTACTAGAAATAAGCTTCCCTTTTGCCTGAATAACTCATGCTCCCTTTGTGATGAAGACGATGTGGTGGAGACTTCACTCCATTTGTTCAAGGAATGCAATGTTGCTAGAGCTTTATGCTATGTAGGTCCTTTCAGTATTAGACCCGACATATCTCACTGCGCAGACTTGAAGACATAATTTTGTGGTCTAATAGAGAACTTAAGCAATGAAGAAAAGACAAACTTTGTGCTCTTTGCTAGTTGCTGCTTGTTTATGTGACACCATTTGGAAGAAAAAAAATGAAGCCATATTCAGAAGTCACAAGTGGAATATTACTAGCTTGCTTCAATCATTTCTACATAGATATAATGAGTTCTTCAATCACAATCTGAAGATATCCAGCGTGGTAGAAGCAAATGACAAGCACAAAACTTGGCAAGCAATCTCAGTTGGAGAAACAGAATGGTTAATTTTCATAGATTCCTCCTTCAAAGGTGTTGCAGGTATTGCAACTGTCTGCATCAACTAAATTGATAGGGGATTCTTCAACATAGCTGATCGTATATCCACCTCCTCAGAACTGAGAGTGAAATAGCAGCATTGTTTTGGATCTTAACTGGGCAAAAACCCAAGGTTGGAAGGCAATAAGCTTAGCTTTACACTCCCAAATCACTGTTCAGAACTTTCAGAAGAAGTCCCCCCTCAAGACTGTCGCAATCTTAGTTTACCCTTACAATAATAGAACCAAGCAGTAGTTTTAATTGTTGTTAAGAGATTGGACAACTCAATAGCTGATGGTCTTGCTAAATGGTCTAAATTGTCCAAGACCATTTCTGAACCAATTTACAGTGGTCATCAACTCTTTTCCTTTATATATATTAAAAAAAAAATCCGAAAAGAACAACGAAGCCAATCACAATTGGCAATGAAATTCCCTACCTGAAAGCCATAGAAATATTAGAAAACAAGAGAGAACGAGAGAGAATCATATTATGTGAAATTATAATTTACAAAAAAAAAAAAAACAATACGATTTCTCTTTATTTGCTAAACAAAAACCAAAACCAATATTCATAGCTATGTTATGTGATAACAAGATCCGCGAACATTATAATGGTAATGCAACGAGTACCAAACTGTTCAAGAACAACCTTGATATCGGAACTTGGAAGGTTTATTGAAAGTAAGCCCTGTTCCAAAGACCAGAAGGATATGCGGTATTTTCCATTTTTCTTGCCAAAAGCAAAACATTGTAAGAAAACAAATTACAAATGGATTATTGTTTCCCCTTTTATTTTTAAACAAGCATAAAAACCTTCAGAAATACAAAAGCACAATGCTGGCACATTTTTTTTTTTTTAAAAATACAGTTCTTGGCCAGTCACAAATTAGCCAAGTAAAATTAACTTTCAACTTTAACCAGAAGTAAAATACCAACAGATACTAGTAATATCTTGTACCCATTAATAGGCAGAAACTAAGTCATTCTCAGAGATTCCTACACACACTTCGGCTGAATTATGGGGCAAGTTTTCAAGAATCTCTGATATAAACTTGATCAGAGAGCAAAGTCCACCCAAGAAGTTATGATCAATAACACCCTCCCCTTCGATCACATGTGCAAAGTCAATCAGTTTAATTGTAGCTCCTGGGCCCTCCCCTTTTAGAGTTGCTTCCTTCTCATAAACCATCAGAACCGAACAAGAATAGAAATGGAAAATGGTTTGATCTTCAAACCATGCCTTGAGCTTCAACAATTGTGCCAAGACCCCATCAGCACCACCATAAACATTTTCTGCAAACGCACAGTCTGGTTCTGGAACTAAATCATCTGACAAATTAGATGAAACAAATTTCCTAAGAGCTATTCTAACATCATTTGTACTAAACCCCAGAACATACTTCCTTTCCGGTTTCCAATATCCAGAGTCTTTACTTCCATAAATCTGAAATCCAGATATCCTAAATCCCAAGGGCAAGCTTGTTGTTTCTCTATCTTTCTTAAGACATCTCATGATATAATCTTCAGAAGCTGTCGGGAACCATGTTCTAGATCCCATTTTAATGTCCATTAGAGAAGGATTAGTACGAATCGAAGCAATATCTTCCATGACGAGATGGGGACGGAGACCAGATCCATCAGACGCCTCTAAATCTTTAGTGCCATAATAGGTGGGGAAGAATTTGCGTATATGATTTGGAATTTCATTGTTGGAAGAGAATTTTGTATAGAACGCCACCTCCTGGGAGCCAAGGTCATCACTTTGAAGAGGCTTGTAGAAGCGCCCTGAATTATCTATGAGAGGGCCAATGATTCCTTTACTGGCTTGGTGGCCAGCAACCTGATGATCTGGTATCTTAAACATTTTCTAGAGGACAAGAAGTACCAAAACAATGTCAACATAAATTCTTAAATCTATCATATTAAAAAAATTCAAGAAGTCTCTTTTCATTGATAGATACAATAATTGAAACAAACATAATAAGCTACTAACAATATAACCCCAAAACTAATTACATACATAAATATTCATTTCTCGAAAATAATATTTTTAAGACACAATTAATATTAAATAAAATTGATTACGTTGAAAGTACTTGACCCAGAATCAACAATCTACAAATATTGTAGCCCCAAAACCATCAATATTATAAAATAAGATCATGTCCAATAATTAATTATTTATACTAACTCTTCATTACTTAAAGATATCTTGAAAAGTAGAGCTTTATCATTAAATAAATGAACACCTAATATTGGGGAAGAATTGATCGAAAAAATCACTTTTAAGGTCTGCGGTTTTGATGTTGGATCTTAAGCTGGTAACTAAAATACAAATATCAAAATAAGAGATTCACACTTACATTAATTTTTATTTTAATATATCCATGAGCTAAGAGTCAAATCTAGTTGGGGTTATGTGCTCCCACTGGATCTTGTCTAAATTGTTTTAAGATACATGTAAAGATGTCTTTACATTATTTTATACATGTGCACATATATATAAATAATATTCCAGAACAGTAAGAGCAAAGTATTTATAGAAGCAAAACACACTTTCTTTTCAACAGCCAAGGAATTATTATTTAATGAGCACTTTGAGAACAAATAGAAAATCATACTGATCCTTTAGAAGATCAATTCCAATAAAAATTTACTTCATTTTTCCTGTCGAGAGAATTTAATTTCAGCATTTCAATTTACAAGAATCTAAGCTCAGTACTACATTTTTAAAATTAGTGATCAAAACATTCATATAGAGATTAAAAAAAAAATGGTAAATAACATAACTACCTGATAGGCTGATAGCGATAAAGGGTATCAACACGGGAACCGGGTTTGCCAGAGAACTCCCGCAGAGAGAGAAGGTAGGAATTTCGTGTGAATTTGAGAAACAAACAATAGTAATTGTTGAGGAAGCACTGTTTTTGGGTCTATCCGATGAAGGAATTAGAATTGGGAGTTAGGAGAACAAGATAGATATTTCCGTTTGTCATTTTTATCCCTCTGTCATCTATTATTTAATTTTTTTATTAAGTAATTTTACCTTTTTTTGTTGTGGACTTTTGTGAGATATTTTTTTTGGGCAAACTTTTTCCTCAGCCCATATCTTTTCTCTCTCCCCACCTTACTGGGCATTTATTTCGCTCCATAGTCCATAGCAGACTGGAGGTGACATTGACTAGTGATTAGTTAATATTAAATATTATATTTATTATTTTTGTTGTTGCTTATTTTTAATAGAATTTATCTAATGGGTCATTACATTCAATTCAAGAATATGAGAAAGGCGAGAATGCTTCTTTAAAAGTCTTTGAGTTGAAAGGTTGTTTTAGTTTTAGTTTATTTGGAGGGTAAATTTCTGTTATTTTATCATAATTTATAAGGAATTCTACTAATTATTAAGTCAGATTCTTAATATATAATTTTTAGAAGAAAAATGAGTTTGTTTCTTTGTTATGTGAAATGCACATCAGATTTATGGAGATTAGTTATTTTCTTATGAAAGCAAATATGCTTAAATAGTTAATACTATAACCTCTATTAGTAGAGAAAAACAACTTAAGTACAATAACTATGGGACAAGTCTCTCAAGTTACATTTCTTTGAAATCTTCTAATTAAATTATTCTATAATAATTGTTAACGGTGGATTTTATATAAGCCACTCAAAAGGAAGACAGAAAAAAAAATATATGTGTAAATATAGGTGTTGTTGAGTAATACTTAAAAAAAAATAGTTTTTTATTTAATTAATTAAAAATTTAACAATTAAGTATAAAATAATGTTTAGTAACTCTAATTTTATTTATTATTTTTTAAAATTTTAATTAAAATTTATTAAATTTTGAAAATAGAATTTTTTTTACTTTTAAAATTTTTTAAAACCATTTTCGAATTTTAGTTTTTTTTTCTTCTCTTCTTCAAATTATTTTATATTATTAAACAAAAAATAAAAATAAAAGTTATTAAAAGTATTTATTATTTTTTATTTTTAAAAATAAAAATAAAAAATAATTATCAAACATATTTTTATTTTTTTAAAATAAAAAAACAAAACCAAAATTAATATTTTTATTTTTGTGTTTAAAAAGTTCAACCATAGTTTTTGTTGTAGAAAATGAAGAAGTAAAAAAACGTCTGCTCTTATTTTGAAGTCATTTATATTTCCAACAATGGTTTCATCACATCATTTCATTTTTTTAAAATGATACTAATCTTATAGAATTACTTAATGCTTGTAGGAACTAAACCATAAAAAATGTTGTTCCTGAACTTAAAATGAAATTAGTTTTCACCACAAACACAAATAGTCAACTACTTTTTTAGTGTTTAGGTTTGAATTTTTTTTAGGCTTTAAGTTCATTTGTCCGTTAAAAAATAGATTAGTTTCTTTATTTAAGTTTTATTAACAAACATTAATTTAAGCAATCACACTTTCTTATTTTTAGGGAAAAAGGGAAGTAAATAAAATAAAATAAAAAAAGAAAATAATGTGTTATTATTATAGATGTTCTTTTCTTTATTGCTCAAATTTGTCGTTATTCGAGTTGTTTTACATGGTCAACATAATATTCCTCTTTCATAAGCTTATTAACAAAAAACATAAGCTTATTAACAAAAAAAATATACAGTTTTACTTTTTTGCTTCAACATGAGAGTAACTTACCACCAAGGTAATTAATAATAAAGGTTAATGTATGGTATTAATTTGAATGAATTCACAGAAATGATGTTTCAAGATATACATATCACAGAAATGATTAATAATAATAATAATAGCAAGTCATTGGGCCCAAACACGTCAGGCCAGTGCCTTGACCCCCACATAATAAGACCCCAAATTTTTTTAAAATGTCATTTTTTACATACACAAAAAGACCCCCAAAATAATTTTTTATATATATATATATATTTAAAATAACATATTGTATAGTGTAAATCCTAAAATTGGCATATTTTATAGAGATATCGTTTTATTAAAAGATCAATTGTTTGTTTCCATTTATTGTGTTTTTTGGAATTAAACTTTCCCTTTCTTGTGATTTGTGGAATATTTATATTCATTATTTAACTTTATTTGATTATAAAGGGAAGTAATATCTTGCAAATATTCATTACTTACTCAAAACTATTACTGGAATATTTGACATTATATTTTCGTGCAGCTCAAGAATTGAAATTCAGGAAACTGAATATTTAATGTCATTAATTGTTCTTTCTATTTTGAGCATGTTTTCGATCCGACACAGGTCTGAGCTGTCCCCACCAAAATCGTATCTGTCGGATCAACATCTTCTAAAAAAGGCAATTCTTCATCAATCAAGAATATCTTCAATTATTCTTGCTTTTATTAGGAGATTCTTTCTCAGCCTTTATGAGCACGGAAAAGGACTCTATAAATAGAGCTCTAAAGGCAGTGAGAAAAAGTGAACTCTTAAATGCATAATTTGTGAGTGTATTGTAATATTTGTGAGAGTTCCTTATTTGTATTCAAGATCATAGTATTCACGTGATCTTGTAAAAATATGAGTGCTTGAATTTGGGGTGAGTTTATACCACATTCATGAGTGAATACACATTGTAATTTGAATACAACTTTTATAGTCTTCGGGAGAAGATTTTTACAAGCCTTGCGTCGGGAGGATACAAGCACTCGCTGGCCATTGAAGGGAGTTCAAGTGGTTGAGCGTTTCAATCAAGATCAGATTAGTGAAGAGAAGTACAACAAAGTTGCGGCAAATCTCAAGAGGGAGTCTTGTTTTGTTTAAGTCAATATTTTGTACTTGTGATTCTTTATTAATTGGTTTTATTCTCTGGGCGTGGCCATAATGAGTAGGTTATCTGAAAGGGTTTCTGAACCTTGTAAGAATTTGTTGTGTTATTTATTGTTTTGCACTGTCTTTTTATTGTGTTCAGTTTCTGTCGTGACAAGTTCGGATTTTGTCCCGACAGAACTGCAATCTGTTTAAATAGTTAATTACCATTCCGCACTTTAATTAATTCACATGGTTAAATTAATTTGGTAATTACTAAAAACAAAATTTCAATTGGTATCAGAGCAGGTCACTCATCTCTGAGTATGATCTTGGTTTATTCTGTTTATTGTTCTTGTTCTTGCAATGCCTTTTTTCACAGAATCACTACTACAAAACTGGGATTTCCCGACACCCAACCACGACAGTCAACTCTGTTGACTGTCGTAATTGCTTAGCAGGACTCTACGCCGACAGTTAAAAACTGTAGGCATAGAGACCAACGCCGACAGTTAATAACTGTCACCATTGCTTTTGACTGTCGCTATTGACCTCAACGCCGACAGTTAATTCAAGACCAATGCCGACAGTTAAAAGGTGTCGCTATTGACCCCAATGCCGACAGTTAATTCGAGAGCAATGCCGACAGTTAAAAGGTGTCGCAATTGACCCCAATGCCAACAGTCAATTCGAGACCAATGCCGACAGTTAAAAAGTGTCGCTATTGACCCCAACGCCGACAGTTAATAAAAGTCCAATGCCGACAGTCATAAAATGTCGCCAAAATTCAAATAAAAAATAATAATGAATGAATAGTATAATTTTAAAAATATAAACTAAATTATGTAAATATATCTTTATAATAATTATGTATTTATTAAAAACTTTTAAAACTAGATTTTTTTTGTTTCCAAATTTTTTATTTACTTTTTTATGTATAATAATTTTTATATCAAAATTTAAATGTATTATTCTTTAACATATTTATAAAATTAACTACATTATTAACTATATAATTCTTTAACATATTTATAAAATTTGTATTAGTTAAAATAGAGTTGTTTTATTAATTGGAAAAATATTGTAAAAAAAATTAATGAATAGTATAATTTTAAAAATAAAATAAATCATGTAAATATATATTTATAAAAATTATGTATTTATTAAACAAAATTTAAACTAGATTTTTTTGTTTCTAAATTTTTTATATTATTATCTTTTGTATTTATAATAATTTTTATATCAAAATTTAAATTTATTATTCTTTAACATATTTATAAAATTAATTATATTATTAACTATATTATTCTTTAACATATTTATAAAATTTGTATTAGTTAAAAAAGAGTTGTGTTATTAATTGAAAAAATATAGTAAAAAAATTAATGAATAGTATAATTTTAAAAATAAACTAAATTATGTATATATATTTATAAAAATTATTAAAAAAATTTTAAACTAGATTTTTTTTGTTTCTAAATATTTTATATTATTATCTTTTGTATTTATATAATAATTTTTATATCAAAATTTAAATTTATTATTCTTTAACATATTTATAAATTAAATTAACTATATTATTCTTTAACACATTTATAAAATTTGTATTAGTTAAAAAAAAAGTTGTTTTATTAATTGGAAAAATATTGTAAAAAAAATTAATATATAAATTTATTAGTTATGATTTTTTTTATTAATATATATATGTTTAAATATTTTTTTATAAAAACGTATTGGAGTAATGCCGACAATTCAAATGTGTCGCTATTGGGAAATTGAATTTTTTTTAAGGGGCAATGCCGACACCTATATGGTGTCGCTATTGGAGGCAATAGCGACAGCTTATAGGTGTCGGCATTGCCCATTAAAAAAAATTCAGCCAGTAAATTTTTTCCCCCCAAACCTCAATTTTTCCCTCCTTCTTTCTTTCTTTTCCCTCTTCTTCTTTCTTTCTTCCAGCCAGCCGAAACAGTAAGCCTCCACCTTCCAACCGAAACCATTCAGCCTCCACCAGCCAACCCACCACGACGCCGAACCACCAGCCTTCTCCGACGCCATCGAAGGTCTCCTCCATCTTCTGACAACCGCAAGGTAGCCACAAAGGATTGAAGTTCTGGGGTTGTTTACTTTGCAAAAATAAACAAGGAAGAACAAGAAGGGGTCGAGAAGAAAGGGAGATAGATAGTCTGGTATATATTAATTAGATTTATCTTTATTACAACATATGTTTAATCAATAACATCAATCTTGATCAACACTCCCAGATCTCGCTCAGAGGGTTGAGAAAAAATCTGTTGAGGTGGGTCATCAAGATTCAAGATCCTTGGACTAGACAGTGGCTTGGACTTTATGAATTTTTTTCAAGATTAAAGGAGCACGGTAAGGTATGTTTTTTAACCTCTCTGCTCTTTGTTTTTCAATATTTTAATTTATACCATGGAAGCATTCTACTAGCTAAGTTTGATACCAAAAAGTTGACTATTATTCAAACACATATACTTAACTAGTGATAGAGTTGAACCTGCTGAAACCTTAGTGAACTCATAATTTTGATCATGCTTATTAAGGTGGTTGATGGAAATTGAGCGTGACCCCATATTCTAAAATTTTAGAGCACACATCGTAGTTGAAAGTAGTACTATAATGGGTTACAAAGCCTTGATTGCTCCTTTTACACTCTTCATTTATTATATTGCAAATACTAGTTCTTAGTTGACCAATAGGATCAGCTAAGATGATGATTTTGTTGGTCTTCTACACTAATAAACAATTCTATAAATTTTTCTAAGAAAACAAAGTCATCAGGAACAGAAGGAGCACCATAGAAATCAAACAGTCTATAAATGATTCAGTGAAAAGGTTTGCAACAAAACAAAAACAGAGACCTCCTCAAAACCACCCTAAAAACCGAAAACACTTCTAAACTTATCAACCGACCCCTAACCATAGTTTCGATCACAAACAAAAGTGAAGGCTTAAAAAAACTCATAGTTACAAACTAAGAAAGAGCCCAGAAAAAAGCAAAAAAAAAAAAAAAAGGAAGCTTAGTACCGTAAATAATGAAAGAGAGCAGAGGAGAAGACCCAAAGAAATCTTCACAAAACCAAAAGCCAAAGTCAAGAAACAAACCCACCACCACAAAGCACAATAGATCACAAGAAAGCAGAATCAAGTAAGTAACAATATATCAGATGAAAATTCAAACAAGAAAGGATAATACTACACTACTGAGAGTGAGTACCAGAAGCCCCTACTCAAAATAGCCTCTATATACTATATATTATTATATAATTTTTTAAATGAGTATCCGGTTGTAACCCGAATTGAAAATGCCAAGGTAATCAAAGCTCTCATTCATTACCCTACATCAAACCTATTTATTAACAAAACTCCAAAAGTCAACCATATTTTTAACAACCACATGATCTAATCCACACTCTCATTTATTTGGGTCTCAATTGTTTTTCTTTTTTTGTAATAAACAAATATTTTTTTCAAAATCAAAAAGAGAAAAGACATAATTAAAATTTTTAATATATGCATATCAAACTGGAAGAGTAAGCCAGTGCCCATCTACCAACTCCTTTTACTTTTTCTTTTGGCCCTCACTCACTTACATTTTGACCTTTATCAGTTTAGGAAATTTTGAAAATGTGAATCAGAGAGAGCAGGTGTGTTCTTTCAAGGTTTTATTTATTTATAAGCCTAAAAATGCAAATACTTGTTTGTAAAATTATATTTGACAAATTTCATGTTATTTGTAGTGGATCAAATATTATATGTTTCTAAAACATATTATACAAATATATCATCTCACTTAGCTTGGTAGCTTAGTATTATTATTTTAGAAATGAAATGTTGGCAGGGATTTAAGCATAAACTTATTACTCTTGCATTTATTTTATTTCATGTTTTTGAAAGGCTCTTTGGGATAAAACTCTTGATCTCAGATTTTTGCTTCAGAAAGCAATCTAAAGTTCAAATAGATCATCTCGGGTATGTTTTAATGGTTAAAACTTATTAATTTAGATTCTAATTGTTTAAACATATTTAGAGGTATATTCTTTTATTATTTTTAAAATTATACAAGTATATGTTAGAGGAGTTTGAATATCTTAAATATTCATCCATAGTGAAGTAGGTTCTGGGATTATAATTGTGTGCTGCGGTGATAACGGAAGGTTGAGAACTTGCATGTCTTAGTGAAGTAGGTTCTGTGATATCTATATAATTGCGTGCTGGGGGAGATATCAGGAAGAAAATTTGTTTGTTGTTTGAATTGATTGAATTATTTGTATTAATATTGACAGATGGTTAGGTTACAAATATAGGGGAAGTGTTGTCCTTTTTAAATCATAAAAAATAGTATGAGTCATATTAACCTAGATAGAAAACAAAGGGAATCTCTTTATTGGAAGAAAATAAGTCTCTTATATTTTGAATTTTTTTTAGATTATTTAATTGAACATAATTCTGAAAATAGATTTTTTTTGTGTGTACATTTTTAGACAAAATAATGGCAATCGATAAAGAATGGATGTCAGCGAATAGATTATCAGTGAAATATAAGGATGGAGTTGAGCATTTCTTGGAGTTTTGCGCAAGAAATGCTAAAGATCCTAATAACATTTGTTGCCCTTGTATTAAGTGTGGTAGTGTTCAAAGAATGAAAATTATTGAGATAAAGGGTCACTTATTTAAGTATGGAATAGATCAAAGTTATAAGATGTGGTTTATGCATGGAGAAAAAATCACATTTAGTAGAGAATCTCCATCTAAGAAGAATAATTGTGATTATGTGAATGAAGATGAGAGAGATGACATTGCAGAAATGATAGGTGGCGCACAATTTGAATCAGATTTTGATCAAGGAAAATTTCAATCCATGTTAGAGGATGCTGAGAAACCCATTTACCCTGGTTGTAATAAGTTCACCAAACTGTCAACATTTCTTTCTAATGCAACATATTCAATGCAAGCTTGCTATCAAAACGAGAGACAACATAGTTGCATTGGGATACATCCTTAAGACTGATAGTACAAATATCCATGGAAAAAAGATGCCTAAAGAAGTTGCTCGTGTAGTCGTTGAGGTAGCCCACAATGAGATGGCTAGGCTACAATTTCCTAATTTGAATGCAGGGATCACTTTGGTAGGTCAAGCAGTTAGGGTACCAGTAGCATGGCATAAACATCTTATTATCGACGAAAGTGAGCGGGGAAAGGTAATGTCTATAAGTTTTTATCGCCTAACTTATTTTATTTTGAAATTTATTTTATTTTAACTTTTCCTTGGGTCATAAGCAGAAGAGAGCGCAAGAAGATATTAACGCGATGATACCTTCCACTCAACATGCACAACCCCCAAAGCTACCGCGTGTAGAGCCATTGACACAGGAGGTAGTGTCAATCTCTCACAATGATTCAGCATCTATGTTAAGAAATTTGAGCTCTTTATTGAAGTTTGTATCACCATGGGATAATGACTACCACAAGAAGATTAATATCCCATCGCATGTTTTTGGATACAACACGATTGCTACGCTTTTCAAGGATGATGTGATGCAATTTTGCAACATGGACAAGATTGGGCAAACTCCAATGATATTGTATTTGAGGTATATATTCATGTCTTTTATAATTTAAAGTTTGAATTATATGCATGCCTTTTATAATTAAATATGATTAATTTCTAGGTTGTTGGATGATATACTACATACCAATGGGTTGGATCATTTGTATGCATTTCAGCATCCTGGTGAAGTTAGTGTAGGTCATGAGAATAAGCGTGCCCAAGCACTTAAAGATCGATTCATTCAAATGGGCGAGAAGCAATTCCTTATTTGTCCCTGGAATAACAAGTAAGTTTATATTGAGTTTTGAAATGTTAAGTTCATATAGTCATCTTCTAAATATTTGATTGTTTGTTTTCTAGTGAACATTGGATGTTATCGCTATTTCAACCTCACTCACATTCAGTGGCGTTCTTGGATCCCATTAACCTTCAATTACGCATTGAGATTAAAAATATAGTTAGGCTGTAAGTTTATATAAGTTTCATTCCTTAAAGTATATTATCTTTTTAATAAAACTTGTTTGCTAATTAAAATACTTTTATTATGTATAGTGCTTTCACGCTATATGATACTGAAAAAGGAAAAAGAGTTGTAAGTCTAAAGTATTATAGTCCAAAAGTAAGTAACATTCAACTTTATAAAACATAATATTTAAATTATTAGTATACTAACAAGTATATGTAATATACTTTTACATTTGTCTATGTTAACAGTGCCGACAACAACCAAAAACCACAGAGTGCGGTATCTACTGCATGAAGTATGCTAGGGATCTCATTTCACAACAAAGATCCAGAGCATATCTATCGAATAATGTAATAATTAAATGTGTTTACCTTTTAACTTTAATAAAGTTATATTTTAATTTCATATATATTTGACATGTAACTTATAATTTAAATTATTTGCAGTTCAATTCAGATTTACCATATACTGACGCTGAACTTAATGAAGTTCAAGAAGAGTGGGCAAAATATATTCTACCGCAACTCGCTAAATGATGGCATGCATGCTTAGTACCTATGTGAGGGGATTTAGTCATTTTTTGAACTTTGTATTTCTTTTATTAGAAATTGTTAGAACTAATCAAATATAGAATCAATATAACAAATTATAGGTAGTTAATTTAGCTTTTTGAGGTGCATACTGTGCTAAATATTCATTTTATGTCAAACTTTTTTGGAACTATGTATTTCTTTTATTTAGAAAGTGTTAGAACTAATCAAATGTAAAGTTAATATTATCAATGTTAATTTAATTTAATTTTTTATATGTATTCTTTTACTGCAATTTTTGTGTTGATTTTGAAACCAAGGGGCATTGACAACATATTTGCAATGTCCTCTGGTGTGGAAATTTTGTGACAGTTAAAAACTGTCACCATAGACAGTCAATCATGACACATAATAACTGTCGGCGTTGCTAGCAACGGCGACACATATTAACTGTCGGTGTTTCCAGCAACGGCGACACTTAATAACTGTCGGCGTTGCCAGCAACGACGACACCTAAAAACTGTCGGTGTTGCCAACAACGGCGACACCTAATAACTATCGGCGTAGCCAGCAACGGCGACACCTAATAACTATCGGTGTAGCCAGCAATGACGACACCTAATAACTGTCGGCATAGCTACCCTATGCCGGCATAGGCAAATACGACAGTTAGTCGACTGTCGTCGTTGCTCAATAGCGACAGTTAAAAACTGTCGGGAAATCCCGTTTTTGTAGTAGTGAATGAAGCTCCATAACTCGCCCTCCTTTACTCAATGATTCGAACTATCTATATTGGAAAGTTAGAATGAGAGCCTTCATCAAATCTCAAGATGAAAATGCTTGGAGAGCTGTTTTAAGTGGTTGGACTCCTCCAGCAGAAAGCGATGATGTAACTAAGGTAAAATATGAACTTGATTGGACTGATGCTGAAGATAAACTGTCCAGTTACAATAATAAAGCATTACATCCTATTTTTAATGGTGTTGGTGAAGGTTACATTAAATTTATTTCTTCATGTGTGTTCGGCCAAAGATGCTTGGCAAATCCTTCAAACTCAATTTGAAGGAACTGCTGATGTCAAGCGTTCTAGGCTTGTTATGCTCACAACAAAATTTGAAAATGAAACCCTCACTGAATTTTATGAGAAATTGTCAGATATTGTTAACGAATATTTTTCTCTTGGTGAAAAACTTGAAGAGAATGTTTTGGTTTGAAAAATTGTTAGAGTTTTCCTTGACAGGTTTCAGACGAAGCTAACTGCAATTGAAGAAGCAAAAGATTTGGAAAAAATAAAAGTAGAAGAATTGATGGGTTCACTCCGAACTTTTGAACTAAACCAACAAATTAGACAAAAAGGTAAGACAGGTAGATAAAAGCTTCCAGATCAACTCTTAGTCTCCGGGACATCGAATTCCACTTAACAAGGGAGTAGAATCGATCCCGAGCCCAAATGGTTAGGTTCCCAATCTAAAAGTCCCATTTAAGCCAATTTTCCCCTTAAGGGTCGCTACCCCTCACACCCGAGCTGCGACCCGCCTCTAAATCTAGAGGCTCGGCCTCCCTGGAATCCAACATGCACCGCGGCGTGCCCCTGAGGCGCTTCGGCCTGCCCCTACCTCTGAGCCCTGTTGGCTCAAAAATCCCTTCGCAAGCCGCAGCTCACCACCACGGACCCAGAAATTTCTGGGTTTTTCTTCAACCGAACCCACCTAAAACCCATCTAATTCCAACCTAACCTTCCAATTCAGTTCCCATAATTATCACAACCCTTTCCAAAAACAAAACCCAGCCACATATCATAATAAAACTTATCAAAGTCCACAAACTCAACCTTCCAACTATCTAACATGCATTAACACCATAGTTCTAAATTATTCTGCATAATTAACCAAACAATTATGGTTCAAAACTCTTACCTCAGCTGGAATGAATCACTTGAACCTAGCTTCTATTTTTTCCCAAGCCTAACACCTTGATTTCCCAAGCTTTACTCTTCAATTCCCCAAAAACTACTCAAGCACCCATGGAGCATAAAGAGAACATGAGAGAGAGAGAGAGAGCTGCTGAATTTCTTTCCTTTTAGTTTCCTGTAATTTCTCAAATCTTCTCAAAATAATCCAGCCAGCCAAGTCCTAAACCCCAATGGAATTGACTAATTTGCCCCTTGCCCTTAGCCTATTCAACAAGTGCTCACAAGGGCAATCCCGCTATCCACAATTTGCATCCTATAATTCCTGCTACTTCCAATACTCTCACACGGTTACCAATAAATTACCATTACCCACTAATTCTCGGTAATGTACTAAATTACTAAAATACCCCTAAGCTCACCCCGAGCCGGGTATTAAGACCCCGTTGTGACTTTCCCGCTAACTTGCTCATCGGGATTGCCTTTCGCCAAGTAACCCAAATATATCCACATAATAATGTGGTCTCAATCACACAAACACATATTTGCATTTATACCCCAAACAGGTCAAATTACTTATCTACCCTTCTTATAAGAAACGGGCCCACATACACATATTTAATATCTTTAACATACAAGCATAATTATATTATAATATAATTCACATAATAACTCAATTATTTCCTCCCGGCCCCCTAATCTAGGCACTAAGCCCTATTAGGAAATTTGGGATGTTACATGCTCCTTCTCGACAAGAGAATCCTTCCGCAATCGGTCCATGTCAGCAATCAGCTTCTCTTTCTTAGCTTCAGACTGTTGGAGCTGATCAGCAAGTTCCCCTTCCATCTGGGTTATCCTGAGAGTCAACTCGGTCACTTCCTTCTATTTGAGCTCCACGGTACTGCAGAGGGTGTTGATCTCTTCATCCTTTGAGGCAATGTCAACATCCCTAGAGCCAATAATGCGCCTAAGGACTAGTACCTCTTGGCAGACAACTTCAAGCTCAGAATGAAGGTTGGAGAGCGTAGAAGTACACTCTACAGACCTATCAAGGACATGAGAGACTAGCATCAATGCCTGCAAAGAACATACAAGTGTTAGATAAATAGAACACAAGGTAAATAGATGAGAAGAGAACTGTAAAGGACTCACACTCTGAATGTCCAAGACTGACTTCGTGAGAATGGTGTTCAGGTCCTCATTCTTGATCCCATTAAAGGCTGTTGTTGTTTGCTCCAGATGCGATGCCTAGTCCATGAGGGCGCTTAAGTTCCGTATAGAAAACTGATGTGGCTCAGATAAAGGAGTAGGCGTAGAACAAGAAGCACCCGCATTAGCAGAAATGGGAGGAACTAGTGTAGAAAAAGATGACTCTGCCTCTGCGATAGAGCTAAACGCCAAAAGAGTTGGATTAGACGCCAAAGGAGTCAGAGGAGACACCTCAAGAGGAACGTCCATGACCGACTCAGCCTCAACCCTGGCCCTTTTTGTTGCTCGAATAGAAGGGCTGGCCTCGGTGGGAGTCAACCTCTGCTAGTTATGGACAAAACCAAACATCTCTGAGCCTGCAAAAGAAGATCAAATGTTAGAAGGATATTAAGTACATATGAATCATAAAAAAAATGAAATAAAGTGTCGAACCTTCTGAATGTGATTCGAGTTCTAACATAGCATCATCAAAGTCGTCTGAAGCAAGCGATGAATACGCAGTAGATGAACCCACCTCATCACCCTCATGTCCAACTAGCATCGGTGAAGAGGGTACCTCCTCGACATGAATGTGTCCCAGGGAGTCTATGGCTATCATGAGCTCAGAACCATCATCATTCGGAACATCTGATATGGTAGGAGGAAACAACCCTACTTTCCTAAGGTTTTATGGAGTAACGAGGGTCTTGACATTCTTCTCCTCAGAGGTCATGGAAATCAGTGCCTTGGCCCTAACTGTCATATCTTGGGTTGAGAGTGGTCTATAGAAGGGCCCAACATGCTTAAACTTGGAGTAGTTGGCCTCTGCGTCCTTAGTAAAAAAATTATTGTCGGCATATCTAAATGCCTTGCTATTTCCAGAGATCTCTTCCAAGAAGGTGTTGGTACCCTCGCTCATATAATGGTGGAAGTGGAAATACCCCGAGTTGGGCTGAGAAGGGTTTGTCTTCAGGTCGAACAGGTAGTGGATCTCATGAGGCAATAGAGCAGCCCATTTTCTGCACTGATAGATAATGTAGAATGCAGATAAGGCCAAGATTGCATTAGGAGCCAGTTGAGAAGGTCTAATACCAAAATAGTCTGCTATACTTCGAAAGTACGGATGAAGAGGAGGTAAGGCCCTAGACCTAATGGCAGAACGTGTCGAAGCACACATACCCAGAGGGGGGGTCCTCAGCTCTGTCATCTAGACTAGGGATAGTGATGGACACGCCGGAGAGGTCAAAGGTCTTCCTCAAGTTTTTTTACCTTCTCTTCAGTCATATCAGAAGCCACCCCCTTGAACCAAAAAACCTCATAATCAACAGGGTGAGGCTTCTTAACCAGTTTCTATATGATCTCACTGGCAATGGTGGCCCAAGAATCTGATAAATGGAACTCCTTTTGTCATCTCCTCTTCTGCTACTCAGCTGGTGAGACTGTCTTGCTCTTAGAAGGAGGGCGAACCACCTTAGGATGGAATCTGTGAATGGGGCGCTCCTGAGGATGAGTAGTATGGTGACGAGAGCCCTTGGTATAATCTTGTCAAGAAGAAGTTTGATGGGGAACCCGACTAGTATCTCAGTGCGAAGAGTGTTGCAATGGTTCTCGCTGACCTAACCTATCCTGCTGAGAAGAATGACTCTGCTGAGGTGTACCTTGGGTGCCTTGGGAGACGTTGGGCATACTATGCTGAGAAGTAATCTAAGAAGAGCTCGACGAGGAGCCCTGAGTGATATGCCTGGCAATCTGAGAATCATCTTCAGATGGTTGTTGAGTTGTGTGTTTCACTCTCGCCATTGGACATTACCTCTTTAAGAAATCTTCCTCACTGAATAAGTATGAAGCGGAACGAGGGAGAATCCTTTTCAACCATTCCAAGAACTCTTGGGGAGTACACTCACTTACTGACTTGTCTGATGAAGAGGAGCTCGACATCTGCAATAGAAGAAAAATAAAGATTAAAGTTAGTAAATGAGCACAATGAAGCCAACGGCTGGGGGCATGTTCATGAATCCCTAAGGTGGCCGGCCTAGCCCTAATTCTAGGCTTGGAAATCGCCTAAGGGAGGAAAGGGAGTACTCGGCTTATGATGCTCTATGGGTGGTTGGCCTAGTGATGAACCCAAAACGGGTATGTTTAAAAATTTATAAATCGCAAGCGTACGAATCGTTCATATAGAATAGTGATCGTGTAAGCAAGGATGTCGAACCCAAAGGAGTTGTCTAAAATCGAAAAGAGAATACTATTTTAAATCAAAAGTAATAAATTCTAACCTAGCTCCAAAGATTGATGAGTTTTAATATTATGAACATAAAATAAAAGATTGAAAAATAAAGCTATTTAAGAGAATAAAAATAAACCAATAATAATTTGAAAATAAGTGTTAAAAAGAAAAGATTATTAAGATACTAGAATCCACAAAGTGTAAGTTTAATAATATTTATTAGTATATTGATTCCCAAGCTTTAGTGATAGTTAAAATAATTCAAACTATCATTTTCCAAAAATATTTATAACTTTAAGCACAAATTACTTATAAAAAGATAGGATTTTTCTTCACTTTTCAAAATTATAATTTCAAAGCATTTAGTGTAAATCAATATAATGAAATAACAAATAAAGCAATGAACATTATTTATAAGGCAAAACATAATATTTTTGTTCTAAGCATGGATGTGTACAATTTAATGACACATCTTACACAAAAAATATTATGTTTTTGCATTAATGAAGAACAAAGTGTAAATATATGCTAACAATCTAAAATACATGATATTTAAGATGAAAGAATATATTTGAAGAAGAAAATTCCATAAACTTTGTTGCACAAAATGGGAAATCAACATACAAAATAAATACTATCTAGTTACATATTGTTTCATCATCACCTTAATAATCTTAAAAAGATTAGAAACTCATAACTAGAATAGCAAATACAAACTAAAAAATTACAAACATAAATAGGAAAATTTGGAGGAGAAACCCCCAAATTTTTCCTCTAAAAATACATAGAAAATAACCAAAAAGAAGAAGAAGATGAAGAAAATAGAGAGGTTTTGAAATGTGTAGAGTTTTTGGTATGGTAACCTCTTCCCTAAAATGGACCTCCCAAATCCCTTATTTATAGCCAAAAATGATGATTAAAATAATCAATTTAAATTAATTAAATTAATTTAATTAATTATAATATGGAAAATAGGGGTAAAATATAGGGTGTAATAATGATGATTTTGGGTAAAATGTGTAGAAAGTGGGGTAAAAATGTGGTATTTTTAAACAAAATAGACAAGGGGACAAGGTGCTTTTGAGAAAAAATGTTGGTCGCTTGGTAGGTGTGGCAAGCGGCTGGTTGTGTGCACTGGCGTGAGGAGGCTGTTGGGCCTGCTGGAATGGGCTTCGTGGGCCTTGGTGGTTTGATTGCTGAAGGTGGTCTTGGCTGAAGCAAGCTGGTGGAAAGGAGGCAAGAGATGCATCAGGCGTGGCTGGCAAATGAGAAGAAGATTGATGTCTTCAGTTGGGCCTTGGAGGTGGGCCTTTATCAAGGCTTATGGCATTTTAAAAATGCCAAGCTTTTCATTTCTTTTTCTTGAAAATGCCATATTATCCTTCATTTTTATTTCTTTCAAGAGCATAAATTCCCTACATACTAAATATAAAATAAATCATAATAAAATATTTTCAACTATAAAATAAATCAATTTAATTCTTTGAAAATATTAATTATAACTTAATTTATATTTCACATTTAAGTTCAATAATACACCATTTTTTTTATCGCTAAACACAATAATAATTCAAATAATTAAACTACAATATATTACAACAAAATAACTATAAAAACACACAAAAATATATAAAATCAAAATAAGACTAATAAATTCAAAATTACTTAAAAACTTAATAAATCAATTAAAAACTCAAGAATTAAGCAACAATTAGCACATAAAAAGTGGTAAAATAACTCTATTTTGTAGAGTTATCACCTAGCCCTAATTCTAGGTCTAAAAATCGCCTACGGCAAGGGAAAGGAAGTACTTGTGTAATGCCCTGGTTATCCCAGAACAGTTACGGTGAATGGTGAACCGGAAATTTGACCCGCTACCCGAGTCCTTTGGTTAAAAATGTGCTCTAAGTGTTATTAGCACGCTAAGGTGGAAAAACCAATAAAAAGGAAAGGATATATTTCATTAAGTATATAAACTGCTCATGAGCTATTCAAAACATTTACAAGTTGTTTACGGTACAAAATGGTCACTACTGTTTCAAATTTACAACCCCGCCGACCTAAGCGACAAAAATAGGGTAAACCCCCTAGTTCCTCTGAGAACTCCTTGGCCGTGGTGGTCAAGCGGCCGCATATGTACACACCACCACCTAAGCTCTCCACTCAAGGCTGGGTGAGCTTTTCTTTCCCTTTACCTGCACCACATAGCACCCACGAGCCGAGGCCGAGCAAGAATACACAATATGGCATGATATAATATCAACAATGATCATAATTATCATTCAGGACTATCATTCCAAAACAGATAGGTGATAGTCACAAAAGTCACTAAAATTGGGAATAGCTCCCTTCGGCCTTGTGACGATAGGGTCACCGGGGCTTAACATGTAAGTGAACCTTTCATTAGCTTAAACAAGATAGGTGCATGGTGACTGGTCACCAACATAACCTTCCTCTTGACCATAGAGTCATAACCGTGGAACATCGTTCCCTAGCCATGTGACAAGCGGTCACCTGGGCCTTAGGCCCTAGCTCTGAGTAACTAGTCTTAGACTAGCCAAGCGCTTATTGTTAGGAAAATATAAATTGTTTCAATGGAAATGGTAAGAAAATATTACAAATCTATGCAAAATATTACAATAGACAAGGATTGATTAAATAAAGTGTTACAACTCTATAACTGAAAATACAAATAAAAGGAGAAGGAGATGTAAGATGATAGAAATAGAAAGTACAACTCTATTACAAAAGGATACAAGTAAACTAGAAGTGTTTGAACAAAGGAAATAAAAGGATTACAACTCTTAAACAAAAGTACAAGTAAATAGAATAAGAAGAAAAGAAGAAAGAGCAATAGAAGAAAATAAGAACAAGAACCAAAACAATAAACTCTCACTCACACAACCAAAGTGAAGAGTGTTGGGGATCACCAACTTGAACAAGGTTTGAAACCTTTGCCCAAAAGCTTATTTCTCCCTAACTCAAGCACTAAGGAATCTCTCATAGATTATAGGAAATGCTTTATGGAATAATCAAGCCTTAAGGTGTTTCTAGCCAAGTGCTCTAATGGATAGAAAATGTTGTGTCTTACAAGTGAGCTATAGGCTCCTATTTATAGAGTTTAGAGACACCCTTTGAATTTCAAATTCCACCAACCCCCATGGCTGTTACCGATGTTTAATTGGATTAATATGGAATTAAAAAAGAGATTTGGGAGTTATTTGGGTTTTTTGAGCCGTTCAACAAAGATTGAAAAAACTGAAAAATTGGTCAGTTTTTGGCCTGTGGCTGTGGCCAGAGACATTAGTGGCCGCGACCACTGGTCTCTGTCCCATAGGCCGCGGCCACCAACATTCAATGGCCACGGCCACTGACCAATTTCAGCACTTAAAAATGTGCTGTTTTTCAAACGGTTCCAAACCCTCCCAAATGATTTTGTAACTCCCAAAACACATTATTGGGGTTAAAATCATATCTCTAACAGCCATATCACATATGGCTTTATGAAATTTATCTCAATATTATGTAACAACAAATTTACACAATAAAGGGTAATATTTTGAATTTACAAATTTGTAACACCAAATATGTTACATTATTTGGATATATCTATTATATGTTACAATATGTGACACTCTTTGTCACATTTATTCAATCTAAAACATTATATTATAATATAAGATAATATTACATTATATTATAAAATAATATAACATTCCCCCACTAGATTAAATAGTTATCTATTGTAACACTTATTTAATCAATCATTATATTTTGAAATATAACATATCCCCCACTTGATTAAATAAGAACTCTCTCTTATAGGAGTCATTGCATTAGTGCATAAAGAAAAGTATTTTTCAACTTGAACTTTACTATAGTGTAATTATCACAAAATTTGTCAAAAATTTGGTTGCACTAGGCATTGAACCATCTTTTCATAATAACATATCGGTGATAACACACACACCTTTGCGATGTTCACTTGAGACCTCTATGTCTCGCTTTGCACCGTTAATGGCCATGTGCACTTTCCATTCATGGACAATCTTGAGAATACTCCCAATTCTCATGAGAGGCGGCACCACCCCTATGTCCATCTAGGTAGAATTCTTACAGTATTTTGTTACAAAAAATACTTGTCTTTACAAGACTGAATTCTATTAAAAAACCTTTCGGTTTTAACCCTCCACTTGGTAACACACAAGTACTCAATATCTCAGATGGGACTTGTTTTGAGTACAACTAATATTCACTTGATTGACTTGTTATTACCTATTGAACCTAAAACTAGTTGAATAACTAGTGTTAAGATAGGTTACCATCAATCATGAATCTCTTTAGGGTGTTTAAGTCCCATCCCTCGAGATGATGCAGCCACTAAATCCCTCGTTAGTGGCTTAGTGAATGGATCCGCCAGATTTTCACTTGTTCTCACATAGGATATTGAGATGACTCCTCTTTGAATCAATTCTCTTACATATCCATGTCTTAGACTAATATGTCTAGACTTCCCATTATACACTCCGCTATATGCTCTAGCCAATGTCGCTTGGCTATCACAATGTATCGATATAGTAGATACATTATCTTTGATTAGGGGAGTCTCTATCAACAGATCCCTTAACCATTTGGCCTCTTTGCCGGTAGTAGCTAGAGCTATGAACTATGCTTCCATAGTGGAATGAGATATACAGGTTTGTTTCTTGGAACCCCAAGAAATTGCACCTCCACCAAGTGTAAATACCCAACTAGTTGTGGATAAGTTGTCCCCAAGATTGGATATCCAACTTGCATCTGTATATCCTTCTAATATCGAAGGTAATTTGGAGTAGTGAAGGCTTAGTCCTTTGGTTTTCTTGAGATAACCTAGGACTCTTCAAATTGCCTTCCAGTGATCCACACTTGGATTACTTGTAAACCTACTAAGTTTACTTACTGCAAATGCTATATTAGGTCTAGTACACTTGGCAACGTACATTAGACTCCCTATAGCACTAGCGTACTCCAATTGAGCCACTGCTCTTCCTTCATTATTCTCTAGTTTTACACTATGATCGAATGGAGTATTGGCATCTTTAACCTTGAGATGGTTGAATTTGTTCAATACTTTCTCAACATAGTGGGCTTGCCCTAACGCAAAACCCCCACTATGTTTCTTTACTTTGATACCGAGTATGGTATCAACTTCTCCAAGATCTTTCATCTTGAAGGTTGATGATAGAAACCTCTTCGTTTCATCTATCCCTTTCATGCTATTACTTAGAATAAGCATGTCATCCACATATAAGCAAACGATGATCACATATCCCTTTCATGTTTTGGAATACAAACACTTGTCCCCATTGTTATGTCTAAACCCATTAGACATGATGGCTTGATCAAATTTCTCATGCCATTGCTTAGGAGCTTGTTTCAATCCATATAAGGATTTTACAAGTCTACAAACTTTATGTTCATATTTTGGTAGGACAAACCCTTCGGGTTGTTCCATATATACCTCCTCATTGAGGTCACCATTAAGGAATGCTGTTTTGACATCCATTTGATGAACATACAAGTTGTGTATGGAAGCTAAAGTGAACAAAATTCTTATAGAAGTTGTTCTTGCAACAGGCGCATAGGTATCGAAATAATCGATACCCTCTTTTTGCCTAAACCCTTTAGCTACTAATCTAGCTTTAAATGTTTGGATAGTGCCGTCAGTGTGGTATTTTATCCTAAATACCCACTTACACCCAATTGGCTTAGACCCCGGTGGGAGGTCTACCAATTCCCAAGTGTTATTGGAAAGAATGGAATCCATCTCATCATTGATGGCTTCTTTCCAAAATGCACTATCTCTCGATTGCATAGCTTCTCTATAAGTCTTAGGATCATTGTCAACGAGAGGTACAATAGGAATTTTCCTAATGACTTCCTCTCTATTTCCTTCTACCATGTAGAATGAAATTCGTTGAGAATCTATCTCATCCACTACTATACTTTTATGATTTTTAAGCCTTTGATTTCTTCTAGGTTCAAAGGGTTGCTTTACATCCTTTTGAGAATTCTCCTCTTGAGAATCAACTTTGGATGTAGAAGCTTGAGAATTGTTCTCATATAACAAATTCTCCTTTAGAGATGTTGAAGCTTGAGAATTGTTGTCACATAACATATTCTCAAAGAATTCAACTTCTCTAGATTCAATCATAATATTAGACTCTAAGTCTAATAGCCTATAAGCTTTACTATTGTTGGCATAACCAACAAAAGCACACTTTATGGCTCTTGAATCTAACTTTGTTCTATTAGGTTCGGTTTTCTTGCAATATGCAAGACACCCCCACACTTTGACGTACCTTATGTTGAGTTTTCTTCCTTTCTATAACTCATATGGAGATATCTCATTTTTCTTCACCGGTATTCGATTAAGAATGTGACAAGTGGTTAAAAGCGCTTCACCCCATAAGTTGAAGTTCAACTTAGAAAACACCAACATAGAATTTATCATCTCTAGATAAGTCCTATTTTTCCTTTCGGCAACACCATTGTGTTGTGGTGTATAAGGTGCAGTGCACTAATGAATTATACCATTTTCTTCACAAAATGTATTGAATTCATTAGAGAAGTACTCTCCTCCTCTATCACTTCTTAGCACCTTAATCTTTTTATTTAGTTGATTTTCAACTTCTAATTTATACAATTTAAAAGCATCAAAAGTTTCATCTTTATGCTTTAAAAGGAACACATAGGTATATCTACTAAAATCATCTATAAAAGTAAGAAAATACCTTTTACCACCTCTAGTTAAAACACCATTTAATTCACAAAGATCACTATGGATTAAATCTAGTAAATTAGATGATCTTTCTACACTAGGAAATGGTTTCTTAATCATTTTCGCCTTAACACATGTTTCACATTTACCATAGTTTTTAATATTGCATGAAATCATACCACATTTTACTACTCTTTTCATGGTAGAAAAACTTATATGCGATAGTCTAAGATGCCACAAAAATAAAGAATCATACTCAACAATATAGGCGGAATTAACATTTTTATTGATAACATTGAAAGTTAAATCATTGGTGCACAATTTAACCATTCCCTCACAAGAGTACCCTTTTCCCAAGAATACATTTGATTTGATAAGTGTAAGTTTACCGTACTCAAAAACAGCTTTAATGCTGGGCTTGCCAAGCAAATCACCACTTACCAAGTTTCTACTCATTTCGGGAACATAAAGTACATTCACTAATGTAACTTTCTTGCCGGAGGTGAAGTAGACTTCAATAGTACCTTTGCCAAGACCTTGGATTTGCCCTCATTGCCTATTTGTATCTCATGGTTGCCCTTTAACTCTTCAAAGGTCTTGAACAATGATTTGTCATAGGTGACATGGACGGTGGAACATGTATCATACCACCACCCTTTCACCTTGCCTTGGACTGCATTCACCTCACTAAGGGTAGCAACTATGTTTTCCTCTTGAGCTGCGTTCACCTTAGGTCCTTGTTGGTCTTTTCTATGCCTACACTCTCTAGCATAGTGACCATTTTTCCCACACACTAAGCAAGGGTCTTTCTCGCCCTTAAACTTGTTTGGGTTGGCTTTTGGACCCAAAGGTTTCTCATTACCCTTTTTCCCTTTGTTTTTGGGATGTTTTGGTTGTGACATCGCATTTGCTTTGGAAGTCTCTCCATTAGACCCCTCCACAAGTTTATCTCTACATATCGATTCCTCTTTGATTCGAATATGTTTTTGGATTTCCTCCAAAGAATAATCCTCATTTTTATGAAGCATTCTTTTCCTATAGCTCTTCCAAGTTGGTGGTAATTTAGCCACTATAGCTCCAACTTGAAAGGCCTCGGGAAGCTCAATCTTTAACACTTTCAATTTATTAACAATAATTTGCAATTCATGAATTTGAGGAAGAATAGGTTTATCACCAAAACATTTGAAATCGAAGTATTGAGATATCAAAACTTTTTGGTACCTTCCTCTTCCGCCTTAAACTTTTTCTCAAGTGCATCCCATATCTCCTTAGCTGATTTGGTTTCGGTGTAGAGGTCATAGAGCCTATCGGATAGGGCGTTGAGGATATGACCCCTACAAAGGAGATTGTCCTCCTCCCTCTTCCTTCTCTTCTCCACCTCCTCGGGAGTGTCTTTGTCGGATGGCTCGGCTAGAGGTGCCAAGGAAGACTCAAGGATGTAGGCGATTTTGAGAGTGGTTAATAGAAACCTCACCTTGTCTTGCCACCTAGTAAAATTGGATCCATCAAACCTATCCAATCTTACTAGGTCTTGGTTCATGATCTTGATGGTTTCCGCTTCCATTGAAACAAAAAGGGATAAGCTTTTGAATGTTACCATTTCCATTGAGACAATTTATATTTTCCTAAAATTCAAAAGCTTATTTCCCCCTAATTCAAGCACTAAGGGATCTCTCACAGATTATAGGAAATGCTTTCTGGAATAATCAAGACTCAAGGTGTTTCTAGCCAAGTGCTGTAATGGATAGAAAATGTTGTGTCTTATAAGTGAGTTATAGGCACCTATTTATAGAGTTTAGAGACACCCTTTGAATTTCAAATTCCACCAACCCCCATGGCTGTTACCAATGTTTTAATTAGATTAATATGGAATTAAAAAAGAAATTTGAGAGTTATTTGGGTTTTTTGAGCCGTTCAACAAAGATTGAAAAAACTGAAAAATCGGTTAGTTTTTTGCCGTTGGCTGCGACCAGAGACATTAGTGGCCGTGACCACTGGTCTCTGTCCCACAGGCCGCGGCCACCAACATTCAATGGCCGCGGTGTTGGGGTTTTATGCCCTAATTAAAACTCAAATTCTTTGTAATCTCATTATTTATTATCAAAACTAAAATATATTTTTTGTTTTATCATTTAATTTTTTTTTAAAATAAGATATTTTGGTTAGTTGAGATTTAAATAATTAGATATTTTCTACAAAGATTCAAATTCAAATTTAAAATTAGACTAACAACTTAATTTTAAATCTTTTAATATATTAAAATATTAGAATTATGATATCAGATATTTAAGATATTTTCATTTAAATTCTTGATATTTTTATTAAATCTTTATTTGAAAATATAAATATCTTTTTATTCTATAGTTTTTAATATTTAAATTATTTGAAATTTAATATTGTTAGTTAGATATTTTTATGGATATTTGAATTTGTTTAATTATTTGAGATATTTTAGTCTTGTTATAACTATTTGTATTTTTTTTTAATGGTTAAAATATTAGATAATAGTTGTAACAACACAAGATATTTTTTGAAAATAGTTTAGATATTGATTTTAAAATTTAAAATTGGTTAAATTTTGAAAAATATCATTTTTTTTTTCAGCCCATTAATAATTTTTTTTTTTAATAAATGGGATTTAAATTAACTTTGGTTAATTGTTGATAAATCCTATTTAAATTAAATTAATATTTTTTTTTCAAAATTAACCTAAAACCTAGTTGATTGTTGATAAATGAAATTTAAATTAACTATTGTTAATTGTTGATAAATTTCATTTAAATTGACTTATTTTTGTAAAAATTTAATTAATTTGAATTTTTTTTTATAAATTCTAGATAATTAATTTTGGTATTTTTGCAAATGAAATAAATTGTGGTATTTTTGCATAAATTCATAGAATTGCTCATATAGTAACATGATTAGGCCCATCCAATTATAACATGTCTGTTTGCACTATATGTGGTATTTTTGCAATTGGGCTTAGATGCATATAGTGGCCCATATGTTTGTTAGATATATGGTATTTTGCCAAATAAAATATTCATAAAATGATAGGTTTTATTTGGACCCATTAGAAAATGTAAAGTTTAAATTCCTCTCTTGTGGGTGATTCCACTTGTGAAGGCCCATTTGCTTTGCATGACTATAGTGGGCCTAATCAATTAATAACAATTAATAAAACGAATGTTTAAATTCCTGTCTTTTGGACCTTGTATGGAAGATAGGGGGCCTTTGTAGTGGGAACGACATACTGGACCCAGCCCTCCTCCATACAAGCCCAATTGTTAAGGCTCATTTACTTGAATTGGACTTAATTGTATAGGTTCATTATATTAGTTAAACCTAAATATTGATTAGCAACAAATTAATTCTAAATTAATTGAATTTGTTTCAATGTGACACTTTAGAATTAATAAGAAATTATAGGACTTTGGTTTTAAAATTTTTAATCTGTTTATTTTATTTTTTTGGAAAACCATAGTCATTAATTTTCTAAAAATAAATAATAAAAATACTAATTTTAATCTTATAATGAGCTTATTTTAAGGATTTTATTCGATCTCCACTGGTTTAACATAGTCAATAGCTTAATGGGGCCTCGAGGCGCTTTGATTCGTCCCCCTACGGAAGGTGTTCATTAGTTATTTTGACAAGGTTAGATTTCGAAAGATAGATAATTATAGGTCAAATTCTACTAGACTCACCCCTACGGTGACTACTAGGACTAAATCTATGATTATTGAAACCGTGGGTCTAGCTCATAAAATAAGAGATTTTGTTTTCTTATTTTGATCGAATAGTAGGTTGTTAATAATGGTGTCCATCATTAAATGAGTTTACAACTTTATTTAACTAGTGGTATTTTTGACTCTCGCCAACCGGGACAAGGATATCATAGATTAGTTAAAAACCTAAAGAAATAGAGATATGATTGTTTTTGGTATTTTTTCTCATATCTTACATATTTGTGGTATATGTTGTGCTATTTCTAGAAATTTGTGTGAATAGAAGTTTTATTGAGCAAATGTGATTGATTTCTATTTTATTGGTACTTTGTAGTTTTGAGTTATGGCTGTGTCTACTCCCATCCTTTCTCAACTTTCGATGGAGAAACTCACTAGAGAAAACTTCCTTAAATGGAAGCAAAACATCAACATTTTGTTGATAGGTGACAACTCCAAGTTCGTCATGACTGAGGAATCCCCGGAAGTTCCAGCTGAAGGAGCTACCAAGTCTGTGAGGGACAAGTATGAGCGTTGGCAGGCGGCTAACAACAAGGCGCCGTACTACATGTTGACTAGTATGGTCGACACTCTCAAGACAAAGATGGAGAATGTCGAGACAGCCTACGAAATCATGGATCAGCTCCAAGACATGTTTGGTGCCAAGTCAGCGCAGACTCGTTTTGAGGCCACCAAGAAATATGCCAATGCTCGAATGGCACCTTCTCAACATGTTCGTGATCACCTGATCAAGATGACAAACTACTTTCAGGAAGCTGAAATGCACGGAGCCATAATAGATGAGGAAACTCAAGTTGGCTTAATCCTCAACAGTCTTTCTCCAGCTTTCCTTCCATTCACCACCAACTATGTGTTGAATAAACTCAACTATGGTCTGACGCAGCTCATGAATGAGCTTCAGACTTTTGAGTCTATTATGGGTGGACCTAGTAAGGGAGGAGAAAAGAAGACAACTACTACTACTACTGCTGATCCAGCTAAGGCTGAAGCTAACCAAGCTTCATCTTCAAAAGCTGGAAACAAGAGGAAAGGTGGGCAAAACAATAACCCCAAGCCTGCAAAAGCTGCAAAGGCGAGTGCACAGACGCCTAAGGGGAAAAACAAGAAAAACAAGAAAGGTAAAGGTAAATGTTTTCACTGCAAAGAAAAGGGGCATTGGAAACAAGATTGCCCCAAGTTTCTAGCAGATAAAAACAAAGGTAATGATTATAGTTCTTTATCTTAGAAACATGTGTTTTAGAGAATGATAACTCTGTTTGGATTATTGATTCTGGATCTACTAACCATGTTTGTAACTCTTTACAGCTTCTTGAATCGTGGGAGGAAGTGAACGAAGGCGGCTTAAAGCTTAGAGTTGGGAACGGAGCGTTCATTGCAGTCCAAGCTAGAGGAAGAGCTCGTCTGAAGTTCGGAAAGAAATTTTTAATTTTAAAAGATGTATTTTTTATTCCGGATTTTAGTAGAAATTTAATTTCAGTTTCCATGTTGCAATTAGAACGATTTGTTATGACTTTCACAAGTTTTAATATATCTATTTCTTTCAATGGATCACAATTGTGTATTGCATGTTTGGAAAACGAGCTTTATATTCTACGACCTAACAAACCCCTCGCTATTAACAATGATTTATTCAAAGTAGCTAAACCTAGGACCAATAAACGTCAAAAGACCGATAACAATAATATGACGTATTTATGGCACTTGAGACTAGGTCACATTGGCTATGATAGGATTCAAAGACTTAAAAAGGACGAACCTTTGAGGGAACTCACCTTAGGTGAATTACCTGTCTGTGAATCTTGTCTAGAAGGCAAACTGACCAAGCGTCCATTCTCTGCAAAGGGTGATAGGGCCAAAGAACCACTTGGTCTTGCGCATTCAGATGTTTGTGGACCCTTGAATATACAAGCCAGTGGTGGTTTTGAGTATTTTGTCACTTTCATTGATGATTACTCTAGATACTCATGTCTTTACCTGATGCATAGGAAATCAGAAACATTTTCAAAGTTTCAGGAATTCATATCAATGGCTCAGAACCAATTAGGTAAAAGGTTAAAGATCTTGCGATCTGATAGGGGTGGAGAATATTTGGATATGCAGTTCCAAGATCATTTAACTGAACTTGGGATTTTATCACAACTTACTGCCCCAGGTACTCCGCAACAAAATGGTGTAGCGGAACGCCGAAACAGAACTTTATTGGAAATGGTTAGATGCATGCTTAGTTACTCAACTCTACCAACTTCGTTTTGGGGACATGCAATTGAAACCGCAAATGACATTCTCAATGTCGTGCTGTCAAAATCAATCCCCAAAACACCTTTAGAATGCTGGAATGGTCGTGAACCTAGTTTACGCCATTATAGAATCTGGGGGTGTCCCGCTCACGTCCTGAGGAAAAAGGAGGGAAAGCTAGAACTGCGAACTGAAGTTTGCATGTTTGTTGGCTATCCTAAAGGTACTCGAGGTGGACTTTTCTACAGTCATTCAGAAAAGAAAGTGTTTACTTCTACAAATGCTACTTTTCTGGAAAATGACTATGTCCAGAACTTTAAACCTCGCAGCAAATTAGTTTTAGAGGAGATGGTTAAAGAATTGACTCCAACCAATGTTCCATCGTCATCAATGCGTATTGATGATGAAATTCCCACTCTTCATGTACAACCGACGCAAGTCGATTTAAATGAAGAAAGTACAACTATTCCTGAGCAAACAGTCATGGAGCCTCGTCGTAGTGGGAGGGTTTCTAGAAACCCAGTTCGCTATGGTTTGGATGGTGAAACCAATATGGCTGTTGGTGACACTAGTGATGATGATCCATTGTCTTTCAAACAGGCAATGGCTAGCCCTGAAAAGGAACTATGGCTCGAAGCCATGAAACAGGAAATGGAGTCTATGTACTCAAATTCCGTCTGGGATCTTGTGGAAGCACCTAGTGACTTTAGGGCCATTGGGTGCAAGTGGATCTACAAGAAGAAACGAGGTGTTGATGGAAATATCGAGACTTATACAGCTCGATTAGTGGCAAAGGGTTATACCCAAAGAGAAGGCGTGGACTATGAGGAAACTTTTAGTCCGGTAGCCATGCTCAAATCCATTCGCATCCTCCTATCCATAGCAGCCGCTCTCGACTATGAGATTTGGCAAATGGATGTCAAGACAGCTTTTCTTAATGGAAAGCTTGACGAGGTCATTTATATGGATCAGCCAGAAGGATTTAAAGTATCTGGACAAGAAGGAAAAGTTTGTAAGTTAAATAGGTCCATCTATGGACTTAAGCAAGCGTCTCGTTCCTGGAATCTTAGGTTTGATGAAATAATCAAAACCAATGGCTTTGAACAAAATATTGATGAGCCCTGTGTTTACCAACTGAAGGCAAATCAAATAGTGGTATTCCTGGTTCTTTATGTTGATGATATCTTACTCATTGGAAACAATGTTAAGAAATTATCAGATGTGAAGAATTGGCTGAGCACTCAATTCCAGATGAAGGATTTGGGTGAAGCAAGTTATGTTCTAGGTATCCAGATCATCAGGGATAGAAAGAACAAACTTTTAGCTCTATCTCAAGCAGCTTACATTGATAAAGTGCTTGAACGTTTCTCAATGAAAAATTCCAAGAAAGGGCGTCTACCGTCCCGCCATGGAATTCATCTTTCAAAGAAGCAGTCTCCCCAGACTCCTGAAGAGGAAGATGCAATGAGAAAAGTTCCTTACGCATCTGCAGTTGGAAGTCTGATGTATGCCATGTTGTGTATTAGACCAGATATCTGCTATGCAGTGGGAGTAGTGAGCATGTATCAGTCAAACCCAGGACCGAAACAATGGATAGCAGTTAAGCATATCCTGAAGTATTTGAGACGGACTAGGGATTATATGTTAGTCTACAAGGGTGGTGTTCTGAACCCTGTAGGCTACACCGATTCAGATTTTCAGACTGATGTCGATGACAGAAAGTCTACTTCTGGAATGGTGTTTACTCTTGGGGGTGGAGCTGTGATTTGGAGAAGCGTAAAGCAGTCTGCAATCTCAGATTCCACCATGGAGGCTGAGTACATAGCCGCGACAGAAGCAGCTAAGGAAATAGTCTGGCTAAAGAAGTTCTATTCGGATCTTGGTGTTATTCCAGAAATGGATAAACCACTTGTGTTGTTTTGTGACAATACAGGAGCGATAGCCAACTCAAAAGAATCTCGAAGTCACAAGAGGAGTAAGCATATAGAAAGGAAGTATCACATTATTCGAGAATATGTGGCCAGGGGAGATGTTAAGGTTATGAAGATTGCAACTGAAGACAATCTTGCGGATCCGTTTACAAAGACACTACCAGAAGCTACATTTGATAAGCATATCAAGGAGATGGGATTAGTAGAATTAAGGCTTTAGTTTCAATTAGTGCAAGTGGGAGTTTGTTGGGGTTTTATGTCCTAATTAAAACTCAAATTCTTTGTAATCTCATTTTATTATCAATAAAAGAATAGAAATAATTTTTTGACTTGGTCAATCACTTTGCTCACATGTTTTATTTTCATGATTATTTGTTTAATATAAACTTCTATTAAATCCCAAGCATATAACTAATCTTATTTATAGTGACGTAATCACAGTGGAATATAAATATGATTATATGTTCAAAATAAGTTAGTCCTAAGATTAGTCAGTGCACCAGATTTACACTGACTTGCCAATCTACGATATGATCTACTTACATATTACAGTGTTATGTTCTTTCCAGAACATTAGCAAAGTAGATAAGATCGGATGTATTTGTTACATCGGACAGGACCGATATTGACAGTTGATAAGATAAGTAAACATACCGTTATTATCTATTCTAGTCATATCATATAGTTGACCATAGGTCAATTCAATCTCAATTCTTAGTGGTTAGTATTCTAATTGATTGTATTATTTGAGTTCTTTGACTTGTTCGTTACCAGCTTACCCTACGGACTAGCCCATACTTACATCTTGGGAACTCGGTAGTATAATTGAGTGGGAGTGTTAATCATTGACATGAACATCTATAGCTTCTGATGAAGAAATGAAACGATGGTTTCCTTTTAGTTTGGTTCAAGGTGTTAAATGATAGAGATCTCATTTCAGTAATTAAATTATTTACTGAAATATCATTTACAAGGAACTAAGTGTTTTAAGGATAAAATACAATGAGCGGTAAAACGGTATTTTAGTCCCATCTCATTGTAGACCGTCTATAGAGGATTGAGTGACAATTATGGTTGTAACAATGGATAATTAATAGCGTATCTATATTTGTTATAGAGCGTTCTATGAATTCAAGAGTGCAATTCTGAGTCTATAGTGGAGTCACGAGGAATTAATAAGTTAGTAAATTTATTTGTTAGATTTATGATAACTTATTGGAGCTTGATTTCATAGGCCCATGGTCCCCATTGTACCTTGGATAAAATCATCTAGATAGTCTCAATTAATTGATTTAATCATCAATTAGAATTATCAAAGTTGACCAAGTCAATTTTGGATAGTTTCACAGAGTTGTGTAATTTTGAGAAGAAAAGAGAAATTATGGCAGATTTATTAATTAAGATAAATTGGTATCTAAATTAATAAATAAATTTAAATCAAGGTTCAAATTATAAATAATTAATTTGATAAAGGATTTAAAAAATTATTTAATTAATTAAATCAATAGAAAATAATACAGGCCTTGATTTTAAGTCCAATGGGCTTATAATCAAATGGGAAATTTCACAGGCCTATAGCCCATGATAATTTCGACCTAGGGCTTCAAAATGGATATTATTTTATTGATTTTTTAATTAAATTAAATGGCCTAATTGAGTCTATAAAAGGAGTGCTTAGAGAGAAGTCAAAAGAAGAAGCTTGATAAGTCACATGTCAGATTTTTTGATAGTTTTAGATTCTCTCTAAACACAAGTCATTTTCTAAGCCACTTTGTTATTTTCTCTTCTTCTCTTTATATCTATCTCATGTGTTGAGAATTGCCCACACTAGTCTAGGTGGTTCTAAGGATACATTGGAAGATTGTGAAGAAAATAGAAGATCGGTTCAGTTTCTTGATAATACTCTGTGATAGAGAGGATACAAGAGTTAGAGAAACTGAAGGAAGGACTCTTTAATTCCGCTGCGTATACTGTAAGTATTCTATTCTTTGTTTCTCTTGAATTTAATTTTAGAAACATGTTTTAGGCTATCTCGTATTAATTTGTTTAATATTAGATATACATGAAAATAAATAAAGATCCTGTATAAGCTTTTTCCAACACGCGGCCACCGACCAATTTTAGCACTTAAAAATGTGCTGTTTTTCCAAATGGTTCCAAACCCTCCTAAATGATTTTGTAACTCCCAAAACACATTATTGCGGTTAAAATCATATCTCTAACAGCCATATCACATATGGCTTTATGAAATTAATCTCAATATTTTGTAACAACAAATTTACACAATAAAGGGTAATATTTGGAAGTTACAAATTTGTAACACCAAATATGTTACATTATTTGGATATATCTCATATATCTAAATATTGTAACTCTCTATTATATGTTACAATATGTGACACTCTTTGTCACATTTATTTAATCTAAAACTTTATATTATAATATAATATAATATTACATTATATTATAAAATAATATAACACTTATAAGTTTCATCGACCTTAGGGCCGGTCCAACATTAATGCCTTAGAGCCATTCAATGCTGATATCGATTAGATCTAATCTTCATTCGGCCCTGCGTTCAGAACGCTTATGCCGTTTCTGACTCTTAGGTCAGTGTCCCTGACTAGTCAGTGCCATATACAAGTAAACAACATTCACTAGCATTTAATATGCAATCCACGTCCACATTTATCAATCAACATGCCTCAATAACAATCACGCATGTCATATATACACATGGTGCAATTTTCTTACCTCAGATTCGAGCTAGAATGATTAAAAGAGCGACCCTTGAGAACGATCAACCTTTAGTCCTTTAGCGGTCACCTAGTCATAACCAAATATAGGATACCATCAATAAAAATGATCAACATAGGTTTCCAAACCAATATCTAGGCTCCGGGACATCAATCCAAACTAATCCAAGTAGTAGGAATGACCCCGAGGCCAAAAACCATGTTCCCGGGGCCAAAGCACTCAAACGGGCTCAACCCTGCTCAAGAGCCATGGCCCTGGCACCTTGGGCCGTAGCCCTCAGCCACCGCTGAAGCAAGGGCCATGGCGCCCTACATCAAGGGCCGCGACGCCAAGCAAAGGCAAACTCAGCCACTTGCTTCTTCGAGCTAGGGCCACGGTGCCCAACCCAGAACATGCCCAAACTCGTTCTACAACATCCTAAGGCCTCCAAAAGCATACCTAAACATTCCCAAATCATCAAATCAAAGTTTCCCAGCTTCCCAATGGTCCAAAACCATCAAAACCCAAGGTTCAAACGAACCAAAAACTCAACGATTCGCAAAGTCCAATTCAAAGCTTAGAAACTCTAAAAACTCAAAACTTTAAACTTAGATTACCTTCGATTAGGTTGTTTCTCATCAAATCCTTCAGTCATGAAGCTTCTAATCTTTCCTAGGATCGCTATGCCTCAATCCTCGCTTGATTCCGACTCCTAAAACTCAAGATATCTTCGAAAACGCTTTGAACGGTAAAAATTAACTACGGGAAGAGAACGAGAGGTTTTCTAACGTACGTTCTATCTGACAAGCTACTTAAGGCTTAAGTAACCTCAAATAAAACCTAGTGCTCGGGGTCCCGAAAACACCCCCAGGGACATTATAGTCAAAACTTCCAGAATTCCATCCTGATCTCAAATACTCCCAATTTATCATCAAATAACATTCCTATTACCCAATAATTGACCCCGTTATGACAAAATCGCTAATCCATTATATAGGACCGTCTCATGCCGAATAGATTGAATATATCTCCATAATAATGGGATCTCATTCACAAATCACAATATGCACCCAAATATACAATTATACCCTTAACGGGCCATATTATCAAAATATCATAATACTCAAATGTGGACCCACATGCATGCATAAAACATCATATTATAATATAATTCATATAAACATGCATATTATCATTTAATGGCGTAATTAAACAGTTATGGCCCTCTTGGCCTACTAATACCGCCATTAAACCATATCGGAGAATTCGGGGCATTACAACTTGGCCCATGAAGCTTTAGGGGTGGTCGGCCTAACCCTGTTCCTAGACCTGGAAATCGCACAAAGGAAGCCCTGGAGGTGCTTGGCCCAAACACTGTTCCTAAGACTGGAAATCGCTTAAGGCAAAGGTTGGAAACTCTGAAGGTGCTTGGCCCAAACCTGTTCCTATACCTAGAAATCACACAAGGAGAAGCATGAGGTACTCGACCCATGATTGGGTGCCAAGGAGGTGCTCAGCCCAAACTTGGGCCTATCCCTAGAAATACCAGGCACTGGGTTTGGAGTCCTAGAAATTGCCAGGACTATTGAGTGGTCGGCCTAGCGTCTTGCATCCCTAGAAATCGTCCAGTCTGGGTTTATAACCCTGGAAATCGCCCTGACTAAGGAATTTTGCAGAGAAATCTTGATTCAAGTAGGTCAATTGTAGAGTCCCAGAATGTTTACTTAGTTAGCTAGATAGTAGTAGTTGTAGTATTTTAGATTTCGTGGATTTTGGTTCAAACCGAGGCTTAGTTGGAAACTCATAACAGCAATTATGGATTTTATAAGTTTAACCTATAGTTTAAGAATATTAATTATAACATAAGGTTTGATTAATATTGCTAGTCCTAGATAAATTATTTATTATAACCTAAGGTTTAGATAGAGCCAATAGGAATATGACACTTGTCATAGGCATGATTATTAAGGAATTAGTATTTTAATGATAAAATAAGGAAATATAAGCTTTATTCTTCACCAGAAACTGTTAGGGTCGTAGTTTGACTCAGTCAAAGCAGTTATCCAACCTTAATTATGCTGAAAAAGTGCAATTACGTGTTTAAAATATTCTGGTATGCCGATATATCGCAGCTAGGAATTGATATATGGCCTGACAAAAGATACGGAAAACACGTTGACGTTGCACGAACAGACGAACGAAGACTCGGGACTAGGGCAGAGCCGATATTGTAACGACCCACTAATCTAGACTAATTGGACCATTATCGAAACTATACATAAAACTTACATTTTTACGAAAATACCATAATTCATTGAGTAACTTGCAAAATAAGAGTTATTTACAAATAAACAGAATACTAAGGAGGATTATGGGATCCCATTGTCTTTAAAAACAAAAGATGATTTAAAATAAAAGACATTACTTAATAATGCAGAAAATACATGTAAAACCATTAAAAACATAAGAAGTGAGACTACATCCTCGAATCGAATAACGCTCGGCCCCTTGACTCCATTCATCATCGATACACATCCTCCAAGCGTCACGAATCTTACCGCCTCTAAGCTTATTTTCCTACACATAAACAGAAAGGAGTGAGCCTAATGCCCAGCAAGGAAAAACCTAACACATAGTCATATACATAATTTCATAAGAAAACATAAAGACATATCATAACACATAATTCACTTATTATAATGGCCATTATTACTTGGGGTCCCATAGACTAAACAAGCTTATGCCCATGAGATTAGTGGGGTCCTACCAGCTAAATAGGCTTATGCCCACAATCTTTTTGGGGTCTTGTTAGTCAAATAGGGCATAAGCCCAAGCCTACAACATACACATCAATAACATATTCATAACAAAACATAACACATTAATAACATAAAACATATAGATAACATAAGCACATCACATATTAATTCTAGCCTATTTTCCTTACCAAAGTTACCGAGATTATGGACTGAGTTGGGACTGTTGGAACACTCCTAAAACCATAAGAAAGAGTAAGTCTAAAGAAAGGAGATGAAATGAAAGAGATGGAAAGACTAAACCATAGAAATCATACTTACCGACTTATATACTTAAAAGCTTGGATTCCCTAACCAAAATAAGAATAAGGTTAGGGGACTGAGTAGAAGGTTTTGAGAAAGGAAATAACATAAAATACAGAAAGGAACTAGAGTTTTGGGTTTACCTCAAAGATTGCAAGATCAATCTAACATCCACCGAAATACTATAGCACTCACTTCCCAAAGTGTTTGATAAGCTTATGATGTTTAAGCTTATAGTTTTTCCCGAAACCAAGTGTTTACACTCTCACACTCACTTAACACTAGCAGCCTCTGAACTTAGAGCAAATGGTGAATCATGGCTGGGTACTAGGTCCTATTTATAGAGTTTGGGAATGAAAATATCTTGATTTTACTTGAATAAAAATAATGGCTTTTTAAGTGAAAATCATTTGAATAATCGTTCAGCAGAGGCTGAAGACTCGTTCAAAAGATGCTGGACTGTTGAAGGAGTTTGAATGGCTGAAGGGAAAAGAATTCAAAAGTATTTGAATTCATGCTGGTGGAGGCGATATATCGCCCCCTATAGGCGATATATCGCCTGGACCTTTGTTCCCGAGGCGACCGTGCATCGATTCGTGTTTTCCGTATCTACGTGCTGCGATATATTGCCCCCTATAGCTGCGATATATCGGCATACGCTGAATATTTAAACACGAATTTACACATTTTTAGCTAAGTTTGAATGGAGTAAACAACCTTGACTAAGCCCTCAACGTACTCAAGGCTGCTGACTGACCCTATAACATTCAAACTTTACCCTTATTTAATTTAATCCTCAAAAATACTTAATCCTTAATTACCATTCATAACATGTGCTTAAAATCCTATTGGTTGATGTCTAAACCTTATAATATAATAATATAATCCTTAATATCAGTCACATTAATCAAACCTTAGGTTATACTTAATATTCTTAAACTATAGATTAAACTTAGAAAATCTATAAGTACTACTATGAGTGTCCAAATAATTCCCGGTCTGAACCAAAAATCCATAGTAACAGAGATAACACTAAACATACTATAATACTACTAACAATTAGCTAAGTAAAGTTCTTGGACTCTACAATTCTCCCCTACTAAAAAGAATTTCGTCCTCGAAATTTACTTACCAAATAACTCTGGATACCGGCCTTGCATGTCCTATTCCAACTCCCATGTTGCCTCGCGTTCAGAACTATTGCTCCATAGGACTTTAACTATAGGAAAGCTCTTGGACCGCAGCTGCTTCATCCCTCTATCTAGGATGCTAATCGGTCGTTCCTCATAACTTAAGTCTTTCTGGAGCGCTATGGTATCGTACTTGAGGACATGAGATGGGTCTGACACATATTTGCGTAGCATCGAAATGTGGAAGACGTTGTGACTATCGGCTAGTGCTGGCGGTAGGGCTAGTCTATATGCAACTGGTCCCACTTTGTCCAATATCTCAAAAGGACCTATGAATCGGGGACTGAGCTTGCCTTTCTTCCCGAACCGCTTGACACCCTTCATAGGAGATATTTTCAGGAAGACTTGATCTCCAACTTGGAACTCCACATCGCGTCGCTTGGTATCCACATAGCTCTTCTGACGGCTTTGAGCAGCAAGCATACGCTGTCTAATAAGCGTTACTGCTTCTTGAGCTTGCCTAACAGCTTCGGGCCCTAGAAGCTGCCTTTCTCCTACCTCGTCCCAGTGCAACGGTGATCGGCACCTTCTTCCATATAGCAACTCATAAGGTGCCATCTCGATCGTCGACTGGTAGCTGTTGTTGTACGAGAACTCGATCAGCGGTAAGTACTTGTTCCACGATCCTCCGAAGTCAAGTACACATGCGCGTAGCATATCCTCTAAAATCTGAATCGTACGCTCGGACTGCCCATCTGTCTGAGGATGGAAAGCTGTACTAAGACTTAACTTAGTACCCATGGCTTGCTGTAAGCTTCTCCAAAATCTTGACGTAAACACTGATCCTCTATCTGATACTATCGTCTTGGGGATTCCATGCAATCGTACAATCTCTTGGATGTAGATGTCTGCATATTGGTCTGCCGTATAAGAAGTCTTAATAGGCAGAAAATGAGCCGACTTGGTTAGTCTATCTATGACTATCCAAGCAGAATCATGCTGCTTATTCGTCTTTGGCAGACCCGTCACGAAGTCCATGGCTATATCGTCCCACTTCCATTCCGGTATGCTAAGCGGTTGCAATAATCCTGCAGGCCGCTGATGCTCCGCCTTCACTTGCTGGCATACCAGACACTTAGATACATACTCCGCTATGTCCTTCTTCATCCCTGGCCACCAATAGACTGCCTTGATGTCATGAGTCATCTTGGTAGACCCTGGATGAACCGAGTATGGGGTGCTGTGCGCTTCTTCTAGGATCATCTTCTTAATACTTTGATCGTCTGGCACGCATACCCGATCCTTATATCTCAATAAACCTTGACTGGATATTGAGAAATCTGTAGTCTTGCCTTCTCTGACTGCATCCATGTGCGTTGCTAGCGAATCATCACGTCTCTGACCATTTCGTATGTCTTCTAGCAGATTCGATTGGATAGACAAGTTAGCCAGCTTGCCTACAACCACTTCTATTCCGGCACTGATAAGCTCCTGTTGGAGCGGCTTTTCTATTCCGGATAAGGCTGCTATGTTCCCATAACTTTTTCGGCTAAGTGCATCGGCAACTACGTTTGCCTTCCCCGGGTGGTATAGGATTTCGCAGTCGTAATCCTTTACTAATTCCAACCACCGGCGCTGCCTCATGTTAAGCTCCTTCTGAGTAAAGAAGTATTTTAAACTTTTGTGGTCCGTATAAATCTCGAACCGTTCTCCGTAAAGATAATGGCGCCAGATTTTTAATGCAAAGACCACCGCTGCCAACTCCATATCGTGAGTTGGATAGCGTTGTTCATACTCCTTTAACTGACGTGAGGCGTAGGCTATCACCTTGTCATTTTGCATCAGTACGCATCCCAATCCTAACTTTGATGCATCACAGTAGACAACGAACTTGTCGTTGGGTGTTGGGACACTAAGTACTGGAGTTGAGCAAAGCTTATCCTTAAGCAACTGGAAGCTTTCCTCACACTTATCATTCCAGTTAAACTTTTGTTGCTTCCGGGTCAAGTTGGTGAGTGGAGTGGCTATTTTAGAAAAGCCCTCTACAAACTTTCTATAGTAACCTGCTAGTCCTAAGAAGCTTCTTACTTCCGACGCGTTCTTTGGTCTAGGCCAATCTTTCATGGCCTCTACCTTCGATGGATCCACAGCGACTCCGTCTTTCGATATGATGTGCCCGAGGAACGCCACTTGTGAGAGCCAAAACTCGCATTTCTTGAACTTCGCGTAGAGTTGGTGCTCCTTCAATCGCGTCAAAATTATCCTCAAGTGTTCCTCGTGCTCCACTTCATCCTTGGAGTAAATTAAAATGTCGTCGATGAACACAACGACGAATTTATCCAAGTAGTCCTTGAAGACCCTATTCATTAAGTCCATAAACGCGGCTGGCGCGTTAGTAAGACCAAAAGACATAACCAAGAACTCGTAATGTCCATAACGAGTCCTAAAGGCTGTCTTAGGAATATCTTCCCCCTTTACCTTGAGCTGATGATACCCGGACCGTAAATCGATCTTAGAGAATACAGTCGCGCCTCGGAGTTGATCAAACAAATCATCAATCCGAGGTAGCGGGTATTTGTTCTTAATCGTTACTTTATTCAGCTCACGGTAGTCTATGCACATGCGCATACTTCCGTCCTTCTTCTTCACGAATAGTACCGGAGCTCCCCATGGTGAATGGCTTGGCCTAATGAAACCCAAGTCTAGGAGTTCTTGTAGCTGCGTCTTTAACTCCTTGAGTTCCGTAGGTGCCATCCGGTATGGTGCCTTAGAGATAGGCTCGGTGCCGGGTACTAATTCTATCGTGAAGTCTATTTCTCTAGTTGGCGGCAATCCTGGCAAGTCATCGGGGAAAACTTCTGGAAATTCTTGTATAACCCGAACATCTCCAACTTTGAGTGATGTCTCCTTCTCCACATTCGTGATGCTGGCTAAGAACGCTTGGCATCCTTTCTCCATCATTCTCTGAGCTTTGATAGATGACACTAGCGGTGTGCGTAGTCCTGAAGCTTGTCCCATGAAGCACAGTTTCTGGCCGTCAGGAGTCTCGAACATCACCTTCTTGCGTCTGCAGTCGATCGTTGCGCCATGCCGTGCTAGCCAATCCATGCCTAGTATGACGTCGAAGTCTTTGATCACCAGCTCTATCAGGTCTCCTTCTAGTTCCTTGTCCTCAATCTTGATTGGTACGCCTCGTACAATTCGTGATGATGGAACTACTTTGCCCGAAGGCAACTCGGTTGCAAACCTAGTTATAAATCTTTCACTAGGTTTGTCTAGTTTATCTATCATTCCTAACGAAATATACGAATGGGTGGCCCCCGAATCAAATAATACATTACAAAATTTATTGAGGATGGAAACCTGACCTGTGACCACCTTGTTGCTAGCATCCGCCTCTCCTTGGGTTAAAGCAAAAACCCGAGCAGGAACCATCTTTTCGTCCTTCTTTCCTTCCGGCTTTTGCTGAGGACAATCTTTCTTGCGATGCCCCTCTTGACCACAATTGAAACACTCCTTGGTGTTGGCACGGCATTCTCCGGGGTGCTTCTTCTGACATTTGGCACAGGACGGGTATTCCATGTAGTTTGACTTATTTCCCCCATTATTTGGTCGTGCCCTTTTATTGTTGTCGACTTGCTTGTTGTCAGGATGCCTTCTCTTCTGTCCGTTACCGTTGTTGTTGGACTGACTGTTGCTGGACTGATTGTTGTTCCGACTGGCCTGAGGTTGGCTCTGCTGTCTAGGTTCCGGCTTGCTGGCTTCTTCTTTGCTCACGTTGGCTTGCAACCTTTCTACTTCAATTGCCGTCTCAAGAACGTCGGCATATGAAGTGTTTCCCGGGTTCGCTAGTTTAACCCCCATCTCGATCTTCGGGCGAAGTCCTCTAACAAACTTGTTCACCCTTAGATAGTCGGTTGGAACCAACTCTGCTGTGAACTTGGCTAAGCGATCGAACTGACGAGCATATTCCGCCACTGTTAAATTCCCTTGCTTCAGATTGGTGAACTCCTCAACTCTCGTAGCAAGCACTGCTGAATTGTAGTACTTCTTGTGGAAGAGCTCCACAAATCGGGTCCACGTCATAGTGGCAGCATCGTGGGATTGCTGGACCAAATCCCACCATATCCTGGCATCTTTCTTGAGTAAAGATGAGACGCAGGATATGCGATCAGCATTATTGAGGTTCATGTGGGCTAGGATCGGCTCCACATTCCTTAGCCATTCTTCTGCTTCAAAGGGGTCCGTAGTCCCTTCGAAGTTCGGAGCGTGCTGCTTGCGGAACCTTTCGTACACTGGCTCCATATGCTGTACTGGATAAGGAGCGTAGTTCGTCATAGGCCATCCCCCATACGGACCAACTTGTTGGGGTGCTGGGGCCATTGGCTGTGGCTGCGGCTGTGGCGGAGGCTGAGGCTGAGATTGAGCCTGTTGGCGTTGTTGCTGCAGAAGTTCCTCGACTTGCTGTCGTAGTCTGGCAATCTCTGCAGTGTTGTCAGCTGGCTGTGCTGGTGCGTTGCGGCGAGCAGTAACACGTACTCTCCTTCGGCGAACGGTAGGGACCGCATTGGTCGCTGGAACATCGTTGGAGGCGTTTCCGTTGGTGCGTGCGGATCTTCGGAGAGACATCGTAGCAGAGTTCTAACAGTTGAAAGAAACATGTTAGAACTTTTCCTAATAGGCTCTAAGGCAAAAACTTATTCTAAACAAACATATCTCGGACCTATTTATTATGACTTCTTATGAAAAAATTATATAGGTCTTTATTTATTATTAGAGCGGGTTTCTATACTTAGAAAAACAAGTCATCTTTATTTTCTAAGTGTGTTTCTAATCATCCTATATGACTTAATTCTCAGGCTCGAAACTTATCTTTGTTCCAAAGTTAACCATATTGAGGGAGGGCTGGGATCAGTAAAATCGTTCCCACTACTAAGGCCCCCTAACTCTCAATAAGGAAACCAGGTTCATTGATTTGTATCCACCCTCACCGAACTTAGTCATTATTCATTTTATTTAGTATTTATTATGATTGTGAAAAAAAAAAAAATTCAAACTCACACATGATATTCAAATAGCATGTTTATTCATTTGGAAAAATAATTTCACTTATTACAATCAAAATAAAACAAACATTTGAAAACTTCTAATCTAAAAATCGGGATCTTCTACATCCGATCCGTCATCTAACATATCATCATCTATTGCCTCATAGTCATCATTATCATGAGCATCAAAATGCCCTCTAGGAAGGTTTGTGAGAATCCTATTCTTTTGCTCATTGGTGAATTGAAATTCAAATTTTGCGGTGAGCCTAACTAAGAGGAAATAGTATCTCATTGCTAATGGTGATTCATCCTCATCATTCATTTCTTCCCATATTTCTTCTAAGGCTGCTATTACAGGATGGAAATCTTTAAACAACCTAATCACTAATACATATTGTTCTGTTGATCTTAGCATTATTTGTTTATCCTCTTGAAGGCCACCTATCGCTTGGTGAAACAAAAGCAACCTTCGAGTAATCCTTTCTAGGGCTCCTACGGTGTTTCTTGGCTCCCTTATTCTTTTTAAGGCCTTAATGGCTCGGATATCTTGGTAGGTTAAAGCTCCGTTCATTCTTAACTGAAACACAAACACTAAAGTTGTTAGCTATACACATAGACAAAGTAACTTGTAACTTGTAACTTAAACACTTACTTGGCGGTCAGATTCGGAGCTTTGAGCATGTGTATCGAGGAGAACTTCATGCGAAGGAACCGTTGTCTCTGATACCAACTGTAACGACCCACTAATCTAGACTAATTGGACCATTATCGAAACTATACATAAAACTTACATTTTTACGAAAATACCATAATTCATTGAGTAACTTGCAAAATAAGAGTTATTTACAAATAAACAGAATACTAAGGAGGATTATGGGATCCCATTGTCTTTAAAAACAAAAGATGATTTAAAATAAAAGACATTACTTAATAATGCAGAAAATACATGTAAAACCATTAAAAACATAAGAAGTGAGACTACATCCTCGAATCGAATAACGCTCGGCCCCTTGACTCCATTCATCATCGATACACATCCTCCAAGCGTCACGAATCTTACCGCCTCTAAGCTTATTTTCCTACACATAAACAGAAAGGAGTGAGCCTAATGCCCAGCAAGGAAAAACCTTACACATAGTCATATACATAATTTCATAAGAAAACATAAAGACATATCATAACACATAATTCACTTATTATAATGGCCATTATTACTTGGGGTCCCATAGACTAAACAAGCTTATGCCCATGAGATTAGTGGGGTCCTACCAGCTAAATAGGCTTATGCCCACAATCTTTTTGGGGTCTTGTTAGTCAAATAGGGCATAAGCCCAAGCCTACAACATACACATCAATAACATATTCATAACAAAACATAACACATTAATAACATAAAACATATAGATAACATAAGCACATCACATATTAATTCTAGCCTATTTTCCTTACCAAAGTTACCGAGATTATGGACTGAGTTGGGACTGTTGGAACACTCCTAAAACCATAAGAAAGAGTAAGTCTAAAGAAAGGAGATGAAATGAAAGAGATGGAAAGACTAAACCATAGAAATCATACTTACCGACTTATATACTTAAAAGCTTGGATTCCCTAACCAAAATAAGAATAAGGTTAGGGGACTGAGTAGAAGGTTTTGAGAAAGGAAATAACATAAAATACAGAAAGGAACTAGAGTTTTGGGTTTACCTCAAAGATTGCAAGATCAATCTAACATCCACCGAAATACTATAGCACTCACTTCCCAAAGTGTTTGATAAGCTTAGGATGTTTAAGCTTATTGTTTTTCCCCAAACCAAGTGTTTACACTCTCACACTCACTTAACACTAGCAGCCTCTGAACTTAGAGCAAATGGTGAATAATGGCTGGGTACTAGGTCCTATTTATAGAGTTTGGGAATGAAAATATCTTGATTTTACTTGAATAAAAATAATGGCTTTTTAAGTGAAAATCATTTGAATAATCGTTCAGCAGAGGCTGAAGACTCGTTCAAAAGATGCTGGACTGTTGAAGGAGTTTGAATGGCTGAAGGGAAAAGAATTCAAAAGTATTTGAATTCATGCTGGTGGAGGCGATATATCGCCCCCTATAGGCGATATATCGCCTGGACCTTTGTTCCCGAGGCGACCGTGCATCGATTCGTGTTTTCCGTATCTACGTGCTGCGATATATCGCCCCCTATAGCTGCGATATATCGGCATACGCTGAATATTTAAACACGAATTTACACATTTTTAGCTAAGTTTGAATGGAGTAAACAGCCTTGACTAAGCCCTCAACGTACTCAAGGCTGCTGACTGACCCTATAACATTCAAACTTTACCCTTATTTAGTTTAATCCTCAAAAATACTTAATCCTTAATTACCATTCATAACATGTGCTTAAAATCCTATTGGTTGATGTCTAAACCTTATAATATAATAATATAATCCTTAATATCAGTCACATTAATCAAACCTTAGGTTATACTTAATATTCTTAAACTATAGATTAAACTTAGAAAATCTATAAGTACTACTATGAGTGTCCAAATAATTCCCGGTCTGAACCAAAAATCCATAGTAACAAAGATAACACTAAACATACTATAATACTACTAACAATTAGCTAAGTAAAGTTCTTGGACTCTACAGATATATCGCCACATAGGGGCGATATATCACCCTTAGCAACATACTTTTTATTTATTTTTGTTTTTAATTTTTAAAACAAGCTTTGACTCCTTAGACCTACCTCTGAACGATTTTACCGAGTCCTAAGCCTTTGACTGACGAATATTAAAATATTTTCAATTAAATTCATTATTTTTATTCAAAGCCAAGAAGAAGATATTTATTCCTAGAACTCTATAAATAGGACTTAGAACCTAGCCCTTCCACTCACTCTTCAGCTGTGATCAGAGTCCAAGGTGCTAGTACTACCATAGAGTGATAAAACACTTGCTCTGCCATTCTTAAGCTTTATAAAACACTTGGGAAGTGAGGATTAGTGTATTTGAGTATTGCAGTTAGACCAATCCTTAAGGTCAACTAAGGTACTCTTATTCTTTAAGTTCAATCCTTTAAAACTCTTTAGTTTTCTTTAGTCCTTTTATTCAGATTCTAACTTTTCATATTGGTTTTTGATTAGGCTCTTGAAACTTAAAGATCTTTCTTGGTAAGTTTTGTCTTGAAGGTTTAGTTTCCACATTTATTCTTTACTCTTTAGAAATACTCACCATTCTTATTGTTGGTTTTAGGAGTGTTCCAAGTTCCGCATTTGTTCTCAATTATCCTAGTTTTGGTAAGGAAAATAGGATAGATCTTGTATGTTTGTATGATATGTTATGTTATGTGTTATGTTATCTTATGTTGTATGTTAACATTATGTATAGTATGTTTATAGACCTTGGGCATATGACTTGTCTAGCTAGCAAGCCCCAATAATTTATGGGCATATGACCTGCTTGGCTAGCAAGCCCCACAAATCTAATGGGCATATGACTTGCTTAGTTGACAAGCCCCAAGTAGTATAATGGCCATTGTAGTAGTATATGACATATGTTATAGTATATGTTTGTGATATAGTTTATGTATATGTTTTATGATATTAGTAGATTTTCCTTGCTGGGCATTAGGCTCATTCCTTTTTCTTTTAGTGTGATGCAGGAAACTAGATACAGCGGTGGAAGGATTCTTGGCAGCTTGGGGTTGTGTATTGAGGAAGAAGGGATTCGGTTGACTGCGTGAACGATTTGAGGACGATGTTGTCTTCAGTCTTTTTAATTATGTTTTTATGTATTCTCCACACTTAGTTTGTAAACAATTTCATTTAAGTTTAAAGTTATGTTTTATTTTTAAAAAATGGGATCCCATACCGTTCATTTATGTATTTCAACATTTACTTTATAGTTTTTTAATAAAGTTATGAATTTTTCTCATGTATGTTCTCTTCAAGGTAGTAGTCATGTCTAGTAGGTTTAATGATCTAAGTCTTAGAATAGTTGGATCATTACATCAATTATCTTTTATCAGGATACAACAAAGCAAGAAGATTCAGACAAAAATTCCTCAAAAATGCAAAGTGTTTCTTATGAATCTAAGCACATTTAAATTAAATGATGTGAGGATTAGAAGAAAGTACTTACCAAAGATCTGAGTTTGAGAAGGAACTGGAGAAATCAAGCTTGGATTTTACTTGGAAGTGGCGCATAGAGCAAAATGAGAAGAGGGGATCTACTTATAACCTCTCAGGCAGACAAGATATTTTTAGGAATTCAAACTTCCTTGAAAAATATCTGATATGGTTAATATTTAAATTCCTTGAAAAATATTTATATTTTTAGGAAATAAAATTCCTTAAAAAACTCTTATATTTTTAGGAATTAAAATTCCTTGAAAAATATTTATTAATTTTAGGAATTAATATCAAGATCTCAAATTTCCTTAAAAAAATATAACGTCCTGGATTTTCAAGACTCGATAATGCGGAAATATAAATGTTTTCATTTAACCAAAAGTCTCAAAAACCTGTATAAAAAAAAGCTTTTTAAAAAGTCGTATGGCCATATTTAACATTTAATACAAACATATTTTATATAGAGTAGAGTGAGGCGTAGTTTAGGAAAATAACGCAACATTTCCAAAAAAAAAAGGCTTCCCAAAAGGTCGGTCCACATGTACATTTGCAAGGTAGACTCCATCGCTCACTGCTCTGCCTTGCCCTTGCTCTTACCTACAACAAAAACAACTAGGTAAGCGAAAACGCTTAGTAAGTTCAAGTTTAAAACAAAAGCATGACGAGATTTAGGGTTCCGGATCCATCCGGACCCTACACAATCAATTTCAAGAATGCAAAAGCGTCCTGGAAAACTTATGGTCATGCCTGATAACCAATGACAAATTATTTCATAGAAACAGATAAATTCCTGCAATCAGAAAATCCAAGAACAAGTAGATCTATTATATCACAACTATTTCTTATCAACAAATAAATCCCGGCACTCAGAAAATCTCAGAGTAAGCAGATATAATATATCACAATATAATTCGAGACCAACGTTCGACAAATTCCAACAATTCGGGCATAACACGCCCTCCAGCATAAATGCTAATCAGTAAGAGAGAACCGAGTCTCAACACTAAGATCTAGCCAGTAAATATCCCCATCAAGGGTAACTATCGTGTTACCTAGAGCATCGCTACTTATCCAAGAGTAAATCCCTCACAAGGGTAACCATCAAGTTACCTAGGGCATCACTACTTATCCAAGAGTATAATTGAAGTTACATGGTTTTAAAGAGACTTCTATGTTAATCAGTGGTGCTGGTGAGCAGTTGCCCCTAGGGTGTTCAACCTCACTCAAACTTGGCAACCCCTAGTATCTCTAGGCACTCTCACCGAATGACCAATATTCACGACTACTATCTGGGAATAACTTATCAGAGCACTTGCTCGGGTTCTAGCCATTCACTGATTAAGTAAGCATGAGGGCCCCTAGGATCCATTCATTTTGACGCCCCTAGGTTTAAAACAGCAATCCTCACCTCTTGGCCACTCGCCACGGTAATGAACCAAACATAATAAAATCAAGCACTGTGATGAGGATCAGCCGTCTAGAATATGACAGATATCTATCAGTCATATTTTTCGAATCAGCACGAACTAGACTAAGGTATTTAAGCAAACTTTCTACGACAGTGTATATATGTGCATATATCTCTATACTAACATACAATACAATCGTCGTTTCATGTTGCGGCCACACAATAGAAGTTGACTTACTTGGAGTCACTTGCTCTCAGCAAGATTTCACCCACCAATGTATAATCCAGCTATGCTTAGCCAATACTGTAATTATCCATACAGTACACTCAGATTAATTATGACACTTTATAATTCATTAATATTATTTTGGGCAATTTGGTCATTTTAAAAATCATTTGGAAGGATTAAAGATCCTTATTTGGGTTTATACCCATTAAGGAAACTCATAAAAAAATATTTGAGACTAAACCCTATGTCTCGGGGAGACCTACCCTATGGTCTTGATACCTAGGCCTGGGTATCACAATAGTATTTTCCCACAATCTGCTAAAAATCTTATTCTTTAAAAGTTTCGCTATTAACCCGTACTTTCAACAGTCGGTAAAATATATAAAAGATTTTAGCCAGTACTATATCCCAAAAATACTAATTAAATTCCTTAATTATTTTTCAAGAAAATAAACTCTTATTTTCCTTTCGTTTTTTCTTAAGGTTTTAATCTCTAAAAATCGTTTTAAGAAAATTGTCTAATTTATCTTAATTAGGAAAACCGTTAAAAATTTCTCATCTTGACTAGTTAATTTTTTCCAAAGTCAATCAATCTAGTTTACTTACTAGAAAAATAATTCACTTAATTATTTTCTCAAAATATAGGGTTTTAAACCCTCTTTTAATTTATTAACTTATTAATAAATTAATTCTTTTATTTTTAGAAAGAATAAAAATTCTTTAATAAAAATAATTCTCACTAAACTCAAAGTGGTATTTTAGGTCAAAATATGTTTTCAAGACTTACCAAATTTTTATCTTGCAATAAGCAAAAATTTACTTTTTACCTTAAGTTCCAAAATCTCATTTTTACACTAAGTGTGAAAATCCTATTTTTCACATTTTAAACTACATATTTTGTTAGGTCATAACTTGATATTTACTTACTCTCAATCTCAAAAACATCACAGTAAAATTAAATTTTAGAAAATCAATATACATTGAATGCTTTACCCCTTGGAAGTCAGAACTCAAAACTTGTATTTTGTTTTAGGGTTCTCACCAAAACGCTTAGGGATTTTGGTCCCTATTTTCAAAAATCAACACACAAGCATGATAAAAATTATAGAGAAACTACCATACCCTTATTAAATCACCAATAAGAAACTTTAAGCATTCAATATACAAAATAATGCTTAAAAATAAAAACCATACAATAACAACCATAAAAAGAAATTTTTTTTACCTCTTGTTGTTCTTGCTCTAGGTTTTGATGTTCCTACTAGCTTTGAGCCCTTCAAAACTCTTTCAATACCTTAACCAACTCCCCCAACAACATAGACAATTAGCTATTGAAAAATATATGGTTAAAACTTTACAAAAGTCTAGTTTTTTTAAACTTTACCTTAGGGAAACCCTTCCTAGACCAAAGCTTACTGCTTCCAAGCCTTCTTAGTGTTCTTGAGGTTGAAGATGGAGAGAAAACTTGAGAGAGAGTTTTTAAAAAAAAAGATGAGAGTGATTGGGAGAGAGAGGGGGTCGGTTTTGGGGGGTTAGAAGGGTTTATACAACTCTAAAAATATCCTATAAACACTTGAGTGTTTTACTACCCACTTGCCTATTTACCCTAATACTTAAATAAATGGGATCAAACTTAATTAAAATTTTGTCAACCCAATTAATTCCTTCACATGGTCGGCCACCACTTAGTTTGTATATGTGTTTATATATATATTTATTTATATAAAGGTTAATAAATATTTACCAAGAAGAAAAAAAATCCAATTTGACTTCCTATAACCTTTTTCAATCTTATTAAGTTTTAAAAACAAAAATTAACACATAATAATTAAATTAAATGTCTCTCATATTTAATTTAATTAATCACACAATAAATTTTAACCTAAGGTCCATTCATGGAATAAAATTCTCCAATTCGGTAAAATTAAGCATTTAACACAAAATGTCCTAAAATTTCCATTTTCCCTTGGTTTATTATTTTTGATCAAACTTTAATTTTTATGAATGTATTTTATTCACAAAATACATTTGCCATAGTTTTTCATTTTATTTTTTGAGATTTTTACCCGATCAGGATTTTTGTGTTGGTCCAAGTCCGAAAGTCTTATCTTGACTTTTAAACACTAAATTCATAATTTGGCTAGCAATATCTCATGGAAATAAATTCCAAACAAATATAATACTATTTAAAATAATATTCTTAACTTGGGGAAAAAATCCCACCCGAGTCGTTTCAAGGTACTCGAAACGCAGGACGTTACCATACCTACAATTTATAGAGGTTTCATCCTTGAAATTTAAAACAAATGAGGATACAACTCCATCATCTTGTATTCTATTTCCCAGGTTGCCTCTTCAATGTCATGGTTACACCACTGTACCTTTACCAACGATACCGTCTTGTTCCTCAACACTTTTTCCTTTCGATCTAGAATCATCACCGACTTCTCCTCATAGACGAGTTGAGGATCAATACTAAACTACTCGTAGGTGAGTACGTGCGAGGGATCGTGCATGTATTTTCTCAACAAGGATACATGAAACACGTCATGCACCTTAGATAGGGCGGGCGGAAGAGCTAAACTATAAGCTACTTCCCCAATCCTCTCTATGATTTCTAAAGGTCCAACGAACCTTGGGCTAAGCTTTCCTTTCTTCCCGAATTGCACAGCCCCTTGTAGCGGAGCTACCTTCAGCAACACATTATTGCCAACCTCAAACACAAGGGGTCTCCTGCGTCGGTCGGCATATTTACGTTGTCGATCAATCGAAGTTTGCAAGCGTTGCCTTATCTGTCGGATGTCCTCGGTAATCTGATCAACCTCATCCGATTTGAGAACCTTTCTTTCAGAGGTCTCGTGCCAATGAATCGGTGATCAATACTTCCTTCCGTAAAAAGCCTCATACGGAGCCATCTTGATGGAATCATGATAGCTATTATTGTAAGCGAACTTTGTCAGTGGAAGCTTCTCATTCCATAACCCTTGAAAGTCGAGCACATAGGCTCTTAACATATCTTCCAGGGTCTGAATTGTTTGTTTGCTTTGACTGTCTGTTTGTGGGTGGAAAGAAGTGTTGAATTGCAGTTTAGTACCCAACCTTGTTTGGATTCTATCCCAGAATGTCGAGGTGAAACATCTGTCGTGATCTGATACGATGGAGTTGGCTACACCATATAGTCTCATTATTTCTGCAATGTAAATATATGCTAACTTATGTGCCCCATAAGTTACCTTGATCGGCAAGAAATGAGCAGACTTAGTCAGCCTATCTACGATAACCCAAATGGAATCATGCCCCTTGGGAGTGGTTGGTAGACCTGTGACAAAGTCCATAGTGGCCATCTCCCACTTCCATTCTCGAATTTCTAAAGGTTGCAACAATCCAGCTGGCCGTTGATGCTTGGCCTTTGTCTGCTGACAAGTTAAGTAGTGCGCCACATATTCTGCCGTCTCCTTTTTCATCCCAGGCCACCAAAAGTACTTCTTCAAGTCTTGCTACATTTTCATGGTACCTGGATGCATGGCATAAGGAGCATTATGTCCCTAAAAAAAGATCTTCTTCTTGATCTCGTCATCGTCCAGAACACATATTCTGCCCTTGAACCCCAATACTCCATCTTCGAAGATATGGAATCTTGGTCACCCCTTGCTCCTCACTTCGTACATCAATAATTGACCCCAAGGATCGACTAACTGCCTGCCTTTTATAGCTTCCATAATGGTAGGCTCGATAGAGAGGTTAGCCAATTGACCGACTATTATCTCTAAATCCAAGGTAGCAAGGTTGGCTCGTAACTGTGGCGAAATCTCTTCCACTGTCATCATGTAAGCACTTGGCTGTTGACTCAATGCATCGCCACCTTGTTTTCTTTTCCCGGATGGTACAGAATGTCGCAGTCGTAGTTGTTGAATAGCTCCAACCATCGATGCTGTCTCATATTCAATTCCTTCTGAGTGAAGAAATACTTCAGAATTTTGTGATCAATGTAGATGTCACAGTGTATCCCATAAAGGTAGTGCCTCCCAATTTTCAATGCAAAAACCACCGTTGCTAGCTCCAGATCATGAGTTGGATAATTCTTCTCGTAATTTTTTCGCTGTCAAGAAGCATAAGAAATTACTTTTCCAAGTTGCATCAGCACTGCTCCCAACCCTTGGCCTGAGGCATCGCTATAAATAGTATACCCCTCTGTGCCATTAGGGATTCTAACCACTGGGGCAGTTATCAATCTTGTTTTCAACCCTTGAAAACGCTTCTCACACTTATTAGTCCATTAGTACTTGATGTTTTTAAGGGTGAGGGCAGTCATTGGTGCAGCTATTTTGGAAAATCCTTCCCCAAATCACCGATAATATCCCGCTAACCAAAGAAAACTTCTAACCTCTTGAGCATTTTTCAGAGGTTTCCACTACTTAACAGCTTCTATCTTGGTAGGATGTACCGAAATTCCGTCTCCCGACACTATGTGCCCCAGAAAACTAACTTTCTCTAGCCAGAATTCGCACTTTGAAAACTTAGCGTAAAGCTTTTCATCTTGAAAATGCTGGAGGACCAGTTCCAGATGTGTTGCACGCTCTTCTTGGCTTTTTGAGTATATTAGAATATCGTCAATGAACTCCACGATGAACTTATCCAAATACTCACAAAATACGCGATTCATGAGATCTATGAATGCTGCAGGCGCATTGGTTAGTGCAAAGGACATCACTAAGAACTCATAGTGATTGTAGCACGTTCTGAAGGTCGTCTTTGGTATATATGTCTCCTTAACCTTGAGCTGATGATAGCCTGATCGCAGGTCTATTTTGGAAAATACTGAAGCTCCTTCTAGTTGATCGAAAAGATCGTCAATCATGGGCAATGGATATCGGTTCTTGATAGTCACTTTGTTCAGCTCCCGATAGTCAATGCCATTCTCATCGAGCCTTCTTTCTTCTTCACGAATAAGTTTGGGGCTCCCCACAGAGAATGGCTTGGCCTTATGAACTTCTTGTCCAGTAACTCTTGCAGTTGCGGTTGCAACTCCTTCAGTTTAGCTATCGCCATCCGGTAAGGAGTCTTTGAGATCGACGCAGTTCCCAGAATTAGCTCTATCACAAAAACGATCTCTCGGTCTAATGGAATCCCTGGGAGATCTTCAGGAAATATGTCGGGAACTTGCACACAACCGGTACATCAGAAGGTTGTTGACTCATCTCTTTATCCTTATCCACTATGTTTGCCAGAAAACTGATGCATCCGTCACTCAACATTTTTCTCGCCTTCATCGCAGAAAATCATGGGGCACTTTTTTTCTCTTGACGTACCCTTGAACTCGAATGGTTCTTCTCCCGCTAGGGTGAAGACCACTTTTCTGCACTTGCAATTGATAACGGCTCCATATCTGGTTAACCAATCCATCCTAAATATGACGTCATATTCATGTAGGTCCAAGACTAACAGATCCACCATCAGCTCACGACCTTCAACCCAAACTGGTACAGCTCTAACCCATGTTTGCACCAGCATATCCTCTCCCGAAGGCAATGATACCCCAAAAATAACAGGCATAGGTTCAGGCATTCTGTTTAATTTTTCCACAAAGGATGCAGATACAAAAGAATGTGGTGCACCAGTATCCATTAATGCATATTCCGAGGTTTGGGCGATAGAAATCTGACCTGACACCAAATTAGATGGTCCAACTCCTATATCACTGTGCGTAAGCGCATAAACTTGAGGTGGAGCTCCAATTTTTTTCTGCTGGTCATTTTCGTTGCCCTTGGTTGGCATTCAGCACTCTTTAGCAAAGTGCCCTAGCTTTCCACAGTTAAAACATACCCCACACTCGCCCCGATGGCGTTGGTTACACTTGTTGCACAGAGGCCATTGTTCAAACTCACGTCTTGGCTGTTTGTTGGGACTAGCCATTGCTTGATTGGGAGGTCCCCCTTTTCTTTTGGTATTTCCCCCAAAAATCGGCCTTGTGCCTCTTGGATTGTTTGTTCGCCTCGAGTTCTAGCCGAACCTCAGGTTGAACTTTCCCCCTGGGACATTTTGATTGGCCTGAAACTATCCGGGGTTTTTGGGAGTGTACCTCTTATCTTCGTTCTTCTATGGTTCTGGCTTGTCTGACGACCCAAGACTCTTGGTGAAGAGCCCGTTCCACAACTTCGACATATGTCTCTGAGCCAGTTCTACCAGTGTCTACACACCTAGCAATGTCTCTGTGTAGGCCCTTCATAAAACTCCAGTTCTTATTCTCTTCAATATTCACCTAGTTCTTCACGAACCTAGATAACTGGTCGAATTTTCGAACGTAGTCCTGCACGCTCGATGATCCCAACTTCAGATTAGAGAACTGATTCACTTTGTGGCCGATCATTGCCTTACTGAAGAACTTGCCGTTGAACAAGGTCAAGAACTCTGGCCATTACATCTCGGCAACATTATGCCCTTTCTTTGCTACGTCCCACCAAATGCGTACATCTTTTCTTAGCATATAGGTCACACAAACTACATTTTCTCTCTTGGTAGTTCAAATGAAGTTGAAAATCCTTTCCAAGATACTGATCCATTCCTCTCCCACTGATGGGTCAGTGGTCCCCTCAAACATAGGTGGATTCTGGTTGTCGAACCTTTCTGATATAGGTTTTGCTCGAGCAGCACTTGGTGCTTCTACCGGTAGTACCGGTTGCTCAATGACAACCTGCGGGCCAGGTTTCTATTCTTCATTTTTTTTAGGTGGTATTTCGTTGTTCTGAGCATTATTGGGTGGTATGGGGAATTGTCCCATAAGGGTGTTAAACCTTTCAGATTGGAGGGCATCAGCATCCTCTTGTCTCTTTTGCCCTCTTTCAATTTGGGCTCCCTGCGTCTCCACTAGCCTTTGCAGATTAGTCATCTGCTCAGCAATCTCGCGAATTCTAGCAGCTTGGTTTGGAGCTCCAGCGGCAGGCGCATTCTGAGCTCTAGTAGCAGGCACGGCCTAGCCTCGGCCAGCAGCACCCTTTCCTCTCTGAGCTCTTGTCCTTACCATTTTTGTATGATTTAAAATAAAAAAGATCCTAAGCGCATAGTGACGAGAAGTTAATACCAACGCAGATTACCTTTTTCCTTTTTGGTAGCCACCACAAAGTCAAAGATCCTCAATCTGAGTTGCCAGATTTTGTTTCAGTTGTACTCTTTGTCCTCGGCCATGATCTGCATCTTGTTCAATGGTCGCTTTTTCGGCTGGGTCTTGTTGATTAACAACTCAACCTCCCCTGGCTCGAGTGTTAGGCACCACCTCAAGTCTTTACACCACAATGTATAGTTGGGAAGAATACTAACCTAGCAATAAAAAATGACCATGACAGATCATGCCATAGGATTTTAGTTAACATGACGATAAATACACAAGAGAACCCTAGCTACATGTTGGCTTTCTACGTTTGCCTGCTACAGCTACACCAAAGTCCTACAACCTAGTAGGTTTCCAAGGTCTTTACAAAAAGTATCAACAAGACTCTCACAGCATAACCTAATCTAGGCTATCCATCGGGATATCTAGCTTTATGTCGGTATCCTCATCCATCTTCTTGGGATCCTCCTCTGGCTCTACCGCCTTGCCTCGAGGTATGCTATCAACCATGGAGATAGACTAATCCATGGCCCAAATGCTAGCTCGATCTGCATATGGAAGTCATCCCATGTGTCACAATCAACCGCCAACGTTTGTGACGAAACCATATCTGCGTCGAGCCTCTCAGACAAGTGCCAGCATATCGCACTCTCCGTCACTCGTGTGTGTTGGCCCTATCAAGGACTTCTATCATGCAATGAGTCCATTTCCAAATGACACCCCGATGTTGTTGATCGTACTCGAAGCGTCATGGATTCTCATCGTTAAAGATTCTACAGTAATCGATCTTAGGCATAGGGATCATGGGTAGGTTTCCTATCAAAAGATCACCTATCTCAGGTATATCTACCATAACCTACAATTTATAGAATCGAGGTAAATAAAAGAAATCAAAGGTAATATATATGAAAAGACAGTACTTACAGTGAGTGTGGCCTATCTTTGTGAATGGTACATGTGGGTTGTCTACAGAACTGGCTTAACTCGAGCTTTGATACCAACTGTAACAACCCGAATTTTCAAGACTCGATAATGCAGAAATATAAATGTTTTCATTTCACCAAAAGTCTCAATAACCCGTATAAAAAAAACTTTTTAAAAAGTCGTATGGCCATATTTAACATTTAATACAAGCATATTTTATAAAGAGTAGAGTGAGCCTAGTTTTGGAAAATAACACAACATTTCCAAAAATAAAACGACTTCCCAAAAGGTCGGTCAACATGTACATTCGCAAGGTAGACTCCAACGCTCACTGCTCTGCCTTGCCCTTGTTCTTACCTACAACAGAAACAACTAGGTAAGCAAAAACGCTTAGTAAGTTCAACTTTAAAACAAAAGCATGAAGAGAATTAGGGTTTTCGGATCCATCTGGACCCTACACAATCAATTTCAAGAACGCAAAAGCATCTTGGCAAACTTATGGTAATGCCTGATAACCAATGACAAATTATTTCATATAAACAGATAAATTCCTACACTCAGAAAATCCCAAAATAAGCAGATATATCATATCACAACTATTTCTTATCAACAAATAAATCCCTGCACTCAGAAAATCTCAGAGCAAGCAGATATAATATATCACAATATAATTTGAGACCAACGCTCAACATAATAAAATCAAGCAGTGTGACGGGGATCAACCGTCTAGAATATGAAATATCTATCAGTCATATTTTCCGAATCAGCACCAACTAGACTAAGGTATCTAAGCAAACTTTCTACGACAGTGTATATATGTGCATGTGTCTCTATAACTAACATACAATACAATAGTCGTTTCATGTTGCAGCCACACAATAGAAGTTGACTTACTTGGAGTCATTTGCTCTCAGCAAGATTTCACCCTCCAATGTATAATCCAGTTATGCTTAACTAATACTGTAATTATCCATACAACATACTCGGATTAATTATGGCACTTTATAATTCATTAATATTATTTTGGGTAGTTTGGTCATTTTACAAATCATTTGAAAGGATTAGAGATCCTTATTTGGTTTTAAACCCATTAAGGAAATTCATACAAAAATATTTGAGACTAAACCCTAAGTTTTGGGGAGACCTACCCTATGGTCTCGATACCTAGGCTCGGGTATCACAATAGTATTTTCCCACAATCCGCTAAAACTCTTATTCTTTAAAATTCTCGCTATTAACCCGTACTTTCAACAGTCGGTAAAATATATAAAAGATTTTAGCAGGCACTATATCCCAAAAATATTAATTAAATTCCTTAATTATTTTTCAAGAAAATAAACTCTTAATTTTCCTTTTATTTTTTTCTTAAGGTTTTAATCTCTAAAAACTGTTTTAAGAAAATAGCGTAATTTATCTTAATTAGGAAAATTGTTAAAAATTTCTCATCTTGAGTAGTTATTTTTTTCCAAAGTCAATTAATCAAGTTTACTTACTAGAAAAGCAATTCACTTAATTATTTTATCAAAATATAGGGTTTTAAACCCTCTTTTAATTTATTAACTTATTAATAAATTAATTCTTTTATTTTTAGAAAGAATAAGAATTCTTTAATAAAAATAATTCTCACTAAACTCAAAGTGGTATTTTAGGTCAAAATATGTTTTCAAGACTTACCAAGTTTTTATCTCGCAATAAGCAAAATTTTACTTTTTACCTTAAGTTCCAAAATCTCATTTTTACACTAAGTGTGAAAACCCTAATTGTCACATTTTTAACTACATACTTTGTTAGGTCATAACTTAAAATTTACTTACCCAATTGTTACCAAAATTTCCCAATTCTATTTTTGGTATGCCATTTAGGTCTTTGTAAAAGCTTAGGTCAAAATGAGCATTTTTTATTGGTGAAATTATTTTCCAACAATGAGGTAAAAATGACCTTATTTTCAAGGCCTTTATTTTTCCAAACTTTGGCACTTAATAACTTTCAAAACGTTTAGTATTTTTTTACCAAATTTTACAGTGGAATACTAAGTTATTCCAAGATTATGTCAACCAAATTTTAGAAAAAACTGGGTTCATTTGCCCTATACAATGGCTATCCAAACTTGGTCCCGAAATTAAGAATACAAAAAAAAAAACAGCTTTTTATCTAAACTTTGAAACAACATAACTAACTCATTTTTAAACATTTTTGAGTGTTTAAAAAGCTCAATTTTATGTACTCAATCTCAAAAACATAACAGTACAATTAAATTTTACAAAATAAATATACAATGGATGCTTGACCCCTTGGAAGTCACAACTCAAAACTTGTATTTTGTTTTAGGGTTCTCACCAAAACCCTTAGGGATTTTGGTCCCTATTTTCCAAAATAAACACACAAACATCATAAAAATTATAAAGCAACTACCATACCCTTATTATATCACCAATAAGAAACTTTAAGCATTAAATATACTAAATAATGCTTAGAAATAAAAACCATACAATAACAACCATAAAAAGTAAACTTTTTACCTCTTGTTGTTCTTGCTTTAGGTTTTGATGTTCCTACTATGTTTGAGCCCTTCAAAACTCTTTCAATACCTTAACCAACTCCCCCAAACAACATAGATAAGTAGCTATTGAAAAATCTATGGTTAAAACTTTACAAAAGTCTATATTTTTTGAAACTTTCAAAAGTTTAATGCTTCCAAGCCTTCTTAGTGTTCTTGAGGTTGAAGATGGAGAGAAAACTTGAGAGAGAGTTTTTTAAAAAAAAGATGAGAGTGATTGGGAGAGAGAGGGGGTCGGTTTTGGGGGGTTAGAAGGGTTTATACAACTCTAAAAATATCCTATAAACACTTGAGTGTTTTACTACCCACTTGCCTATTTACCCTAATACTTAAATAAATGGGATTAAAATATAATATTATTTAAAATAATATTCTTAACTTGGGGAAAAAATTCCACCCGAGTCGTTTCAAGGTGCCCGAAACGCGGGACGTTACGAAAAATATGTTAGATTTTTAGGAAATTAATTTTCATTGAAAAACCTAATTATTTTTAGGAATTACTAATTGTCCCTAAAAAATTCGTACTGACCAAAGTATCGATAGTAAGAAAAAAAAAGTATTATGTAATGTCCCGAGGGTCTTGAATATCTAAGTACTGCTACGGTATGTTTCTCTGGCCTGGATCAAGTTTACCGTAATGTTGAATACATTACAATAAACTTGAGGGACAAATGTTATCCCTCAAAATTACAAGGATGACATAGCAAATGAGAATGTGACATGTGACATCACAAATTAGGGAAAAACGATAAAGTAATGAGAAAAGACCAACGGGCAAAAAAAGATAGGTCCAGGACCTAGGAAAGTCGACCAAGCCTAAAACCCCTAGGGGTGGTTGGCCCCTATCCCTAGGGGTGGTTGGCCTAAGTAGGCCGAAGGGCTTAGGAGTAGTCGGCCTGACCCCTATCCCGGGGGTGGTAGGCCTGACCCCAACCCCTAGGGTGGTCGGCCCCTGTATGCCCAAGGACCCCTAGGGTGGTCGGCGTGACCTCAACCCCTAGGGTGGTCGACCTAAGTAGGCCAAAGAGCCACCTGGGTGGTCGGCCCACCCTATTTTTCATAGGGTGGTCGGCCTAAACCCCTAAGTACACTTCACTGAGAAATAATACCTCTCGTTCAAAATGAGAGCAATAGGCCTAGCACTCTGAAGATCAACAGGCCTAGCACCTAGAGGATCAACAGGTCCAGCACCCAGAAGGTCACAGGTCCAGCACCCAAGCTTTGGTCATTGGGCCTAGCACCTAAGTCTCATATAGCTACAATAGCTTAACATTTTCCCAGAAGTTTCAATCGTTCATTATCTACCACGATCTAAAGAAACAACGAGAAGACCCACGATCTCATGATCATGGGAAGGTGGATACGTCTCTCCATTACATGATAATCTTGTACCAAACCACGATCCCAGTACTACTGGTCATGTAACAGCCCCTGGTAACTATAAATAAATGACCCAGGGCTTCATTTACAGGGACTTTTTTTGGACTCTTTGTTGGATCACTTTTTCTGGAATTTTGGAGATCTAAAGAATATTTGGAGAGAAATTCTGGGCAAGTGAAAACGAGTGAATACTTTGGTTCAACAGTGTAATTATCGAGTGATCCAATAGTAAAAGCTAAGTGGATTAGGTTATTACTGTTCATCAGAACAGAGCTGAACCACTATAAAATTCCCGTGTGTTTATTTAAGATAATCGTACTTTGTCATTTATTTTATTTATTTCGTTAAAAAGGTGTGTATACTGCACATACGACTGTTGGCCAATTTCACCGGTCAACAGTTTAATTATTTATTTTATTTTATTTTAGTTTATAACCTAACATTTAAATATAAGAATATTCTCTTAAAGTTAACGGAGAAAAAATAAAAAAACAGTTAAAACCGAAAATTTATGTTATCTACACATTTTTTTTATATAGAAGAGATATATATTTTTGCCAAGACACTTTAGAGAAAGGGAAATTGAGTTTCTATAATTAAAAAGCATCAATATTGCAAAAAATAAAAAACTTATTAAAAAATTTATAAAAATTATGCCTCAAAATCAAAATTGGACAAGAGTATCTCATCCATTAACTCTTTTTCTCACATAGTTCATTATCTCTCTCACCCAAACTCACTTGACACCCATCACTAATCTTTGTCGACTATGCAACTCTAATAATGTTCACATTTTACTTACAACATTGCTCAAAAATCAAGAGGAAAATCATGTGAAATTATTTTCTTAATTATTTATTAATAGGTGAATTTAAAATATTTAACTAACAATCAATCGAGCAATTGTCAGTAAATTATTATTATTTATGTTGCGTTTTTAGTTATTTTAATATGAAAGTTATATTTCAGTTCGTCTTGATCTTTTTAAATTTTTGTAATGAAAATTGATAAATTTAGATGGCGATTCGATAACACATTGATAGAAATCAATGAGAATTAATTCCATAATAAAAATCTGGATTTTTATTTAGAAAAATGTAATGTCTTGGATAACCAAGACCATTACACTGTGTATTTTAAATAGTGTTGAACTTTTTAATCGAGTCGTTTGGATATAAACGTGTCACTAAGGATAATTAATGGATTGGGGTTAAAAGATTTTGATCATATGAATAGTTGTTTTTCATTAAAAGGTGTGAGTTTATACATGGGATCCCAAAAAAATAAGTGTTTACAAGGCATTTACAACCCTCAAAATAATTACAACTTATGCCAGCCTAAGCGGCAAAATTAAATTTAGCTCTAGTCCCTATTGATCCATCGGTCGTGGCAATCGAGTAGGTGCCGATGTACACACCACCCTTAAAGCTCTCCAACTCACGCCTGGTCCAGCTTTCTCTTTACCTGCACCACATAACACCCGTGAGCCAAGACTCAGTAAGAAAACTTAAATCAACGAATACAATGAGCAACAACATATAAGCAATAAAATTGAATAAAAAAACTCATTAAATAATGGGATATAAACAATAAGCTTTGCAGTGATAATCTGCTCAATCAAATACATATTACAATCTCAACAATCAATACAGTTAGTTAAGTTAAATTGACACTTATATTTATTTAAGTGAGGTTCAAACCGAGCGCCCTTAGGCCGATTCCTCTGGTCTTATGGCCGACATCGGCTCGCTTAGGCCAGGATGCATTTCGCATGCTTAATGTCAGCTCCGACTCCCTTAGGTCAGACTTTCAACATAGATATAACACCATATATATATATTGCATAAACACACAACCAAATACAACATATGCAAACATGCCTAGTTGAGTAATTATAATTATAATCACAGTCATATCCATTTACAGGGCTCCAAGCCCCGATCACAACCAGGGTGCAATTTTCTAACCTCGAGTTCCATGCGATCCTGAGCCTTGCAATAAGATAGTCATAATATAAACATACTCTTGTTAAGGATTATTGGCTGCCTTTTCGCTATCAACCTTAATAAGAGAGATTAAAGAAATGAACTCTAAGAATGCAATGATTTTTACATGGTTCAGGTTATAAAAGAACCCTAGTCCATGAGTCTCTGGTATTAAGATGGTTGTGAGCTTGTGGTTGCAAGCCTTAGTAGTGTATTCTTAGACAACATTTAGATTGCTCTAAGTAAAAGTAGTTTTTCCTCTAAAAAACCGAACCCTTTACAATGAGACTCCCATCCCTATTTATAGAGGCTGGGGTCATTAATGTTAATCATAAGTAATTACTACACATTCTTCCAATAATTGGGGGATTAATACCCTTCTATGCATTGGGCTGCATTGAATAGAGACCACGACCCAGGAGAGATTTGTGGGGTCCACTATAGAAAGGTAACCATTTTACGATGAACATGCCCCTGGGACTGTTAGGGCATGTTGTACATATTTTCGTGTCAGGCGGCGTAGTGGTAGTGCGGGTTGTTGAGTCGTACCATCGATAAAATTGTAGGCAGATCACCCAAAAAGGTTGTCAGGTCTTCCTCTGAGGCAGCTAATCTGCATTGGCTGACACTTGGCCTATCCCTAAGATTCTGAGAACTAGGTCCTCAACCTAGATAATAGCTGAGGGCAAAGAAAGACGTGGACTACCAAGCATCCCTGAGAGGTAATCTTATGAAGACATTCACAGTTCTTGGGACGTGGCCTAGGAGAGCTGTCGACGCCTTCTCATTATCCGAGGGGGACGGCCTCCAACTGTGGGACTGACCTCCCGATGACATATCCTTTGGGTGTTGCCTACTAAAAGAGGCATGTGTCTTACTTAGGAGATCACGTGTTCTTGGGTGAAAAAACAGACAATATTTGCCCCCCAAGTCTCTACTTGTCCTCGGATAGTGGAGACTTAGAACTGACGAAGGCTTCAAAAAGTACTTGGGCAAGAAACCCTTGGACTTCCACTGACGTCACTATCAGATTTCCTGCCACGTGCCTTAACCCCATTGTTGGGCCCATAAATCGGTGTAATTAATAAAAGGTGTTTTCCATACCCTAGGTGTCTTTTCGGCTTACGCTCGAGATTTTCCTTTTCCAATGCTAATGATCATGATCTACACCATTCTAATTTTAGGCCCTTGGATCGTCCTCGAATACCCAAGTACTGGGTCTATAAAAAGGTCGAGAACCAAATTCCCAATGTTACTTTAGCTCATTTCAAAAATTTTGTGCCTTCAACTCTCTCGACCTCTCTTAACCACTTTTCCAATAGTGCCTCTTCTTCAACTCCTTCTGTCATTCTAGACGACTGGTGTGAGGCTTCATACTACGACCAATTGCTCTTCAAAGTTTGCACTCGGTTCAACACAATCCGACACTTCATTTCGAGTAAGTATCCCTAAATTGTGATTTCTAGTTTCGTGCATATTTGAGAGTTTAGGATGCATGCTTAGGAGTTGTTTATTGAGCTTTTTCTGAGGTTGTTTTTGCCTTTTTTGGGATCATAAATGGTCTGAATGGCCCAGTTGACCACTCTGTAGTGTTTTGGGGCATCTTCCTTTGTCTACTTCCTTGGCTTGAGTCTGGAAAATTTCCAGATTCCGGTGATGTTCATCATCTCCGATGGTGTTCATCTTTTCCGGTGTTGTCTCCGGTGTAAAGTACTTGGCTCCGAGGACACCCCAGAGCCACTCGTATATATATATATATATTTCTTTTTTCTTATTCTTCCCCGAGCAGTTTGTTAGGAAAAATAATTTTGCCTCAGTGGAAATGGTAAGATAATTATAACCATAAACAAAATATTACAAATAAATAATTATTGATTAAATAAAGTTACAACTCTATGACTGAAAATACAAATAAATAAAAGAAGAAATAGAAGAAGAGATATAGAGAAATACAACTCTATGCAAAATAATACAAATAAAGTAAAGTGTTTGAAACAAAAAGGAAAGAAGATTAGAACTCAAAACAAGAAATACAAATAAACAAAAGAGAAGAATATGAAGATGAAGAGAAATAGAATAGAAAGAAAGAACAAGAAAACAAAATAGAAACAACTCTCACTCACACTACCAAAGTGAAGAGTGTTGAGGATCACCAACTTGAACAAGGTTTGAAACCTTTGTCCAAAAGCTTATTTCCCCCTAACTCAAGCACTAAGGGATCTCTCACAGATTTTTGGAACTGCTTTCTAGAATAATATAGCCTCAAGGTGTTTCTAGCCAAGTGCTCTAATGGATAGAAATGTTGTGTCTTACAAGTGAGCATTAGGCTCCTATTTATAGAGTTTTGAGACACTCTTTAAATTTCAAATTCCACAACCCTCATGGCTATTACCAACGATTAATTGGATGTTTATGGAATTAAAACAGAGAATTTGGGAGTTATTTGGCTGTTGGAAACGTTCTAAATTGGATAAAACTAAAAACTAGAATATGCTGTCAGCCACTTGGGCCGCGGCCTGACAAACAGGCCCTGCGACCCTTGACCTTTTCCAGCAACCAATTTTTCAATTTTTTCAAAACGTTCCAAATTTATTCCTACTTGATTTTGTAACTTCCATACACAATATGGGAGTTAAAATCACATCTTTATCAGCCATTTCTCATATGGCTTTAAGAAATTCATCTCAATATTGTGTAACAACAAATCTACACAATAATGAGTGCTATTTGGAGGTTACAAATTTGTAACACCAAATATGTTACATATTTGGATGTATCTCATATATCTAAATATTGTAACTCTCTATTATATGCTACAATATGTGACACTCTTTGTCACATTTATTTAATCTAAAACATTATATTATAAAATAATATAACACAGTTGTCTTAGGGGCTGTCGTTTTGGCCCAGCTTCCTTCGGGTCAAGGTGCTAACTGCTTGGTGTTTTTTTTCAAATGTCCGAGGAGCTTCATCAGCTCCACCAACAACGATTCTACGCCTTCGACAACGAAATCCTCCAGATGACTAGGGAGGTAGAACAACATTCCAAGAGGGGAAAACGTGTGGCTGGCAGTAGCCAGGATCTTACTGTTCGAGAGTATCCGAGGCCAATGGCGGAGAGGCCCCGCATAGATGGCCTCTCAGAGGAAGAGACCAACGCTAGCCCGATGATGTCAGATACCCCGTATCCTAACATCAGATTTGAAGTAGAGGAAATTTCGAGCAAACTTCGGCATCGGGGGGCGTTAAATAAAATACTCGCCAACTATGGGGTGAAGGACAATGAGATATTAGTTTGCCTGGCTCGAGAGGATGAGATGGCGCACGAAAGCGTTCACGGGCTTAGGCCTTGGAGCACCTCACACCTTCAGGCGGGTGCAGCCCTGCTGCTGCACCAATACTATGTCGACTTCCCCAAATACGTTGGCATAGATCTGTTCCAACTGTCCCCGAACAGTTATCGAGTGTTGGCCAGACTTTACTTCCTATAAAAAAGCAAGGACTGGCCTACCCCTTTGCCTGCCAAAATACTGTATATCTATAGTTTTCAGCAATGCTCAAAGAAAGGGGAGAAATGGGGATATTACACCCTGATGAAGTATACCAGTCTGGGGAAAGGAAGTTATAAAGCCCCATGCAGCAACGAGAACCATGCTCGGGCATACAAAGATCAATTCTTTTGGGCAGACGACTTCCCAATGAGGACTAACCCCACCTTACTCCTAGACTTCAACACCATCGGTAAGAATCAAACCTTCGTAGGTTAGCCCGATGGTGCTTAGCTCGTAACTAATTTTTGTACATATTTTCCTAATCAGGTATGTACTGTCGTACCCCCTTCGTGGAATCCTTTCAAGAGAGGCTTCGGGCAATGGGCTCCCTCAATGACAAGGAGCTAGAGCTTCCCTGCCTCGTCACCAATGCCCGTCTTCAACAATGTGGGCTGCTGCGGGCGGGGCAAAGTGTGAATTCCGTGGTCCTCACCCCATTTTGAGATTTGAAGATGTCTTCAATAGAAGCAAAGGTGCACAAAGACTTCATGGCGACCAAGGCACTCCAGCAATACCAGTAGCGCCTTCGTGAGGAGCGCGCGAAGAATGTTCTTGTCATCAAAGTCGTCGAGGAAGCGAGAGAAGACGAGGAACTTGAGGCGGAGCTAGAATCGGGGATCGAGTCATCCTCCACACACCAAGGGAAATCTCTGATCCTTCTCCAATATGATAGGCGCGTAGGGGAGGGAACTAGTCCTGACCATATCTTAGTTTCTTCCTCCCTTCTCGAGTGCGGCAAAGATTTGGAGCGTTGCTAGTTTGCGAAAGAGTATCAAGATTACCAAGATCTCATCGACGTGTCCCTTCACAACCCAAAGAGATAAAGGCACCTTCCCAGCTTCATACCTCTTGACGAATCGATGACCATGTATGCGTCTTGGTTTTGCCAGTACGAGACCAATTTGACACAAGAATTGGGTCGTCTCATACGTGACTTTGCTAGTGCCCTCCTCCATCCCAAGGAGCCTGATCATGGTGGGGATCCCGAGGAGTTTTACCTTTCGAATCATGAATAACCAAGGTGTTTCCTTTGCATAGATAGCATGGGCCTTTCAGATTTGGTGCACTCGAAGCGTCAAAGGGTGTCGGGCCCTTTCGAGATCGAACTCCCAACGGATCCGACACTCGTGCCACCACCCCCTTAATTTATTCTAGCATCCTCAACTACTGCTCCAATGGCCCCTACCTCGAGCACAACAGTCGCCTGTGAGGTCATAGACCTTGAGGTCTCCTCCCCCCGAGATGAGGGGTTCTCTGAGAAAGGCAAGGAAAATCCTCCCAGGTCCCCTCAAGCCAAGGATCCCCATCTAGTTATCTTTCCAGAGTATTACGATGACGATGACTTGGGTCTACATAGAGGGGTCACTGAGTACTACAATGCTTGCATCGGCGAGGGCAATGAGAGTGTCCGAATATTGACCTAGTTTCTGCGCGAGGACTGGCCGAAAGAACCTGTCTGTGCTCCTCACCATGAAGAACTTGAACCTTTTCTCGCGGGGAGAATAAGAGAGAGGTCATACCTCTCGACACAGAAATCTTGCAGGGACTAACAACATCCTTTTGTGAGATGACCGTAGGCAGCTTTGCCTGTTGCGATGGTGACAATGAGGTGGCGCTAGTGGCAACTAGTCGTCACGCTGCCACTAGGGTAAGTCTTGGTTTCTTTTTAAGCTTGATGACTGTCTTGTATTTTTGGCTGATTCATTGTCCTGAATTTACAAGTTTCTACTTTAGACCAATGACTCAGGGACCTTGTGCTGACACAATCTCCTAAGATGAAGAAGACTGGGGAGGAGTTGGCTCGCATCCAAGTGGATCTTGCTTAAACCAAAGAGACTACAGTTCCTCTGGAGGAACATTCACGGCTTCAGAAAGAAGTGGAGGACACTAGGGGTTGTGTTCGAGAGGTGGAGGATCAACTGGTCGTGGAGAGGTCAAAATTCTCCACCTTAGAGGAGACATCCGCCAAGTTATTGGAAGATGGCGTGATCTGGACACGGACCGTGGAAGAGGAACTGGCCCGAGTCCACGAGGAGTTTTGGAAAAGCCAGATGGAACTTGAACCCATGTTGGTGAGCTGGAAAAGAGCAACGGGGACTTGTCTAAAGACCTCGACGTGATGGCTGAGGACATGCTCTTTATCGTGTGGTAGAGCAACAAGGACATGGACCTTTCCTTCATAGAGGATTCTGATACGAGGACCAAACTCAAAGTGCGTCTCGAGGCGAACATTGCCTGCAAGACTCAAGAGAGAAAGGCCTCGGCAGCGGGCCGAATTCCAGAAGACAACCCAGTGGTCGAGCTAGTGACAGAGGTGCCATCAGGCGAAGGCCCCCAGCAATTCCTTGAATAGAAACTGTTAGGAAAATATTGTTTTGCCTCAATGGAAATGATTATAATATTACAAATCTATGCAATAATATTACAAGTAAATATAGATTGATTAAATAAGGTTACAACTCTATAACTGAAAATACAAATAAACTAAAGAAAGGGAGAAGATGATGATGAAGAAGAGAATAGTAAGAATACAACTCTAAGCAAAAGATTACAAGTAAAATAAAGTGTTTAGACCAAATGAAAAGATTGCAACTCTTAAACAAAATATACAAGTAAATAGAACAAGAGAATAAGAAGAAAAGCAATAGAATAAAAAGAAGAATAGAAACAGAAGTAAACTCTCACATACACAACCTAAGTGAAGAGGGTTGGGGATCACCAACTTGAACAAGGTTTAAAACCTTTGTCCAAAAGCTTATTTCCCCCTAACTCAAGCACTAAGGGATCTCTCTCAGATATTGGAAAAGCTTTATGGAATTATCAAGCCACAAGGTGTTTCTAGCCAAGTGCTCTAATGGATAGAAATGTTGTGTCTTACAAGTGAGCTATAGGCTCTTATTTATAGAGTTTAGAGACACCCTTTGAATTTCAAATTCCACCAACCCCCATGGCTGTTACCAATGTTTAATTGGATTAATATGGAATTAAAAAAGAGATTTGGGAGTCATTTGGGTTTTTTGAGCCGTTCAACAAAGATTGAAAAAACTGAAAATTTGGTCAGTTTTGGCCTGTGGCCGCGGCCACTGGTCTTTGACCCACAGGCCGCGGCCACTGAATGTTGGTGGTCGCAACCACTGACCAAATTCAGCACAAAAATTGTGATGTTTTTCCAAATGGTTCCAAATCCTCCCAAATGATTTTGTAACTCCCAAAACACATTATTGGGGTTAAAATCATATCTCTAACAGCCATATCACATATGGCTTTATGAAATTCATCTCAATATTGTGTAACAACAATTTACACAATAAAGGGTAATATTTGGAGGTTACAAATTGGTAACACCAAATATGTTACATTATTTGGATATATCTCATATATCTAAATATTGTAACTCTCTATTATATGTTACAACATGTGACACACTTTGTCACATTTATTTAATCTAAAACATTATATTATAATATAATATAATTTTACATTATATTATAAAATAATATAACATTCCCCCACAAGATTAAATAGTTATCTATTGTAACACTTATTTAATCAATCATTATATTTTGAAATATAACATATCCCCCACTTGATTAAATAAGAACTCTCTCTTATAGGAGTCATTGCATTAGTGCATAAAGTAAAGCGTTTTTCAACTTGAACTTTACTATAGGGCAATTATCACAAAATTTGTCGAAAATTAGGTTGCATTAGGCATTGAACCATCTTTTTATGATGACAAATCGGTGATAACACACACACCTTTGCGATGTTCACTTGAGACCTCTATGTCTCGCTTTGCACCGTTAATGGCCATGTGCACTTTCCATTCATGGACGTTCTTGAGAATACTCCCAATTCTCATGAGAGGCGGCACCACCCCTAGGTCCATATAGGTAGAATTCTTACAGTATTTTGTTACCAAAAATACTTGTCTTTGCAAGACTGAACTCTATTAAGAAACCTTTCGGTTTTAACCCTCCACTTGGTAACACACAAGTACTCAATATCTCAAATGAGACTTGTTTTGAGTACAACTAATATTCACTTCATTGACTTCTTGTTACCTATTGAACCTAACACTAGTTGAATAACTAGTGTTAAGATAGGTTACCATCAATCGTGAATCTCTTTAGGGAGTTTAAGTCCCATCCCTCGAGATGGTGCAGCCACTAAATCCCTCGTTAGTGGTTTAGTGAAAGGATCCGCCAGATTTTCACTTGTTCTCATATAGGATATTGAGATGACTCCTCTTTGAATCAATTCTCTTACATATCCATGTCTTATACTAATGTGTCTAGACTTCCCATTATACACTCCATTGTATGCTCTAGCCAAAGTCGCTTGGCTATTACAATGTATCGATATAGTAGATACATTATCTTTGATTAGGGGAATCTCTATCAACAGACCCCTTAACCATTCGGCCTCTTTGCCGGTAGCAGCTAGAGCTATGAACTTTGCTTCCATAGTGGAATGAGATATACAGGTTTGTTTCTTGGAACCCCAAGAAATTGCACCTCCACCAAGTGTAAATACCCAACCAGTTGTGGACAAGTTGTCCCCAAAATTGGATATCCAACTTGCATCTGTATATCCTTCTAAAATCGAAGGAAATTTGGAGTAGTGAAGGCTTAGTCCTTTGGTTTTCTTAAGATAACCTAGGACTCTTCCAATTGCCTTCCAGTGATCCACACTTGGATCACTTGTAAACCTACCAAGTTTACTTACCGCAAATGCTATATTAGGTCTAGTACACTGGGCAACGTACATTAGACTCCCTATAGCACTAGCGTACTCCAATTAAGCCACCGCTCTTCCTTCATTCTTCTCTAGTTTTATACTATGATCGAATGGAGTATTGGCATCTTTAACCTTGAGATGGTTAAATTTGTTCAATACTTTCTCAACATAGTGGGCTTTCCCTAACGCAAAACCCCCACTATGTTTCTTTACTTTGATACCGAGTATGGTATCAACTTCTCCAAGATCTTTCATCTTGAAGGTTGATGATAGAAACCTCTTCGTTTCATCTATCCCTTTCATGCTATTACTTAGAATAAGCATGTCATCCATATATAAGCAAACAATGATCACATATCCCTTACAAGTTTTGGAATACAAACACTTGTCTCCATTGTTATGTCTAAACCCATTAGACATGATGGCTTGATCAAATTTCTCATGCCATTGCTTAGGAGCTCGTTTCAATCCATATAAGGATTTTACAAGTCTACACACTTTATGTTCAATTTTTGGTGGGACAAACCCTTTGGGTTGTTCCATATAGACCTCGTCATTGAGGTCACCATTAAGGAATGCCATTTTGACATCCATTTGATGAACATACAAGTTGTGTATAGAAGCTAGAGCGAACAAAATTCTTATAGAAGTTGTTCTTGCAACAGGCGCATAGGTATCGAAATAATCGATACCCTCTTTTTGTTTAAACCCTTTAGCTACTAATCTAGCTTTAAAAGTTTGGATAATGCCGTCAGTGTGGTATTTTCTCCTAAATACCTACTTACACCCAATTGGCTTAGACCCCGGTGGGAGGTCTACCAATTCCCAAGTGTTATTGGAAAGAATGGAATCCATCTCATCATTGATGGCTTCTTTCCAAAATGCCCTATCTCTCGATTGCATAGCTTCTCTATAAGTCTTAGGATCATCCTCAACGAGAAGTACAATAGGAATTTTCCTAATGACTTCCTCTCTATTTCCTTCTACCATGTAGAATGAAATTCGTTGAGAATCTATCTCATCCACTACTAGACTTTTATGATTTTTAAGCCTTTGACTTCTTCTAGGTTCAAAGGGTTGCTTTAAATCCTTTTGAGAATTCTCCTCTTGAGAATCAACTTTGGATGTAGAAGCTTGAGAATTGTTCTTGTTATCCAGATTTCCGGATAGCGTTTAGATTGATGGCCTCGGGGAAGCAGAATTATCGATGTCTTTCACGATAGGTGACCAGAGCTCGCGGATATACAGAAAGGCTTCACCTCTCCCGCTTGGTGTCCGGATTACTCTTCCAAGCAAACACAATACGGAAACTCGTCAACTCTCCCGGACTCCCGAAGGGGTATCCTTCGGGGAAGCTCCTTCCAGGAGAAGCTCTTCGAGTGGTCTCCGCGGAAGCAGTTCCGTGCCTCGCACGGAACAAAGCCAAACGGTCGAGTCCTGGAGGAGGCATATTTGGAATGATATCCGCCTGACACAGGATCCCGCCTGACACGCCCGTCAGGTCAAAGCCGCACACATCCCAGCACGCCTAAGGGTACCTTTTCGCCTACTGTTCCGCTGACAACTTGGAAAAGACGGCTGACTTTGTGTGTTCCCCATACTTTCACGTAAATATACCCACATAGAGTCTTGTAGCCATGCTACTACAGTAATTGTATCCCTATTTACGGCTGGTGTAATTAAGACTCATGTACGTAGAGAAAAACCCTAATCCAAAACCCTAGCTATAAAGACCCCTTCATTTTACAAGAAGAGGGACGAACAAATCATATAGCAAAAACTCTACTAAAATCTCTCTAGCTTCATCTTCTTCAAGAGAACCCGAGAGAAACATTGTGAGTGTGTGAAGTTCTTATGCACCAGCCATCTTACTGTAATCTTTTCCAAGTATAATAACATCGACTCGTGGACTAGGGCTTGTTAACGCCTGAACCACGTAAAAACACTGTTTGTTTAGTTACATTTCAGTATTTCTACAGTTCTTATCTTTTTATTATTCTGTTAGTTATTCGTTTCCGAAAAACTCGGTAAACATTTTGGTGCTTTCATTGAGAGCTGTAGGAAGTTGTTAGTCAGCTCTTTTTCTGTGTACGTTTTTTGTATTCACTTCGTACTAAAGAGATGGTGACTACGCGAAAATCTGCTGTTGACAAAAATGCTACGGTCAACCCCGATACCGTGATGGAAGATGTGGTGCAGAGCGAACCCTTAGACTACCGAGGTGAAGACCCGACATCCCGCCAGGATCAGGTCAGTACCGAAGATACAACATACTTAGAAGACGAAGAAGAGTATGTCCAAGACGGTTATTACAAGGACGGCTGCTACTATGAGAAGGACCCAGAACTGGTCCAAGTAGCCGAAGAACTGGTGGCCACTAAGGCCAAGCTTGCTGAGCAGGAGCGCGTCTCCGAAAGAATGCAACGCATGATGGAACGCCTCCAAAGTAAGTTCGGAGATCTAGGCGACTCGGACGAGGATGCCTCTGTTCTAGGTGGTGCTGATGCCCCCATGCCGGATCCAGCCGCTGATGGACCATCCAAAGCCGCCCCTAACAAGGGCAAAGAAAAAGTTGGAGAGCCTGTGCGCGCTGACGCCCCTGCACCTCCTAAAGGCGTGAATCACCAGGCCGACTGCCCCCCCCGCGCGCAGAAGGTCTCTGGCGCTCCTAAGCCCAGACGCCCTTCAGCCCCAAGGGGGCACTCTGTGCCTAAAGGGCCCGGTGCTAAGGCACCCAGGCCTAGGGGAAGGAACAACCGCCCCAGTGATTCCGTCAATCAGGACGGTCGGGCTGCGAACTCGCACTCCGAAGATAGCTGGTCCACGGTGGACCTAAGAAGAAGGTTGGAGGCCAAGTATGAGAAGGCCAAAGGAGAAAAAGCCCGGCCTCGCGGAGATGACCTCCGAAATCATATTAATGACAAGCTCCGGGGACGTGACCTCCCGGAAAGTGATACGAAGAGGCTCGAGGAACAGATTGCTGCCTTGACCAAGCTGGTCCGGAAGCAAAGTGGGGCCCTGTCAGATTCTGAGGAGGAAGACCCGGAACCATGTATTAGGAGGATCGCGGAAACGTCCCTCCCGGATAACTTCAAAATGCCTCACATAGAATTATATGATGGGAGGACAGACCCGCGTACCCACCTAGCTAAATACAATAAAATGATGCAAGTGGCGCGCGTCAGTGAGGACGCCAAATGCATGTGCTTCTCACTCACCCTTACCAAGTCTGCGGAGGACTGGTGGAAAAGATTAGCTCCCGGATCAATCCACAGTTGGAAGGAGCTACAGTCCGCGTTTAGGAGGCAGTTTATTGCTGCCCGCGACCACGACATGGAGGTTGGTTCCTTAACCAACATCAAACAGCAACCCACTGAGAACCTCAAAGCTTTCATTCAGAGAATGATGGAAGCTGCTGCAAAAACCAAGGTCAGCGATGACATGAAGCTGATCGCCCTTCAATCGGGCCTTACTGTCGGCTCCCTGCTATGGGGGGAAATGCAAAGGAGACGGGCAGAAACCCTGTCCGAATTCATGTCAAAAGCTCAGGGAATCATCAACCTTGAGGATGCCTACCAGCAAGCCTTTGGAGTTCCCCCGGCTCCAACCCCTTCCGTGACTGCGCCGAGCTTTGCTTCGCAAGCTCCCGCACCAGTCCTCACGCTTCCAGGAGCCCGATTCACTCCGAGTGTGTATGGGCCTTCCGCGTCTGCTCAGACGCCGGGTCAAACCCATTTCTCTGGGTATGGAGCGGTACAAACCGGATGTAGTATCGCTCCTAGCATGCTGCAGCCGCAAGCGGAAGCCCCGGAACGAAGTTTGAGCCAATCGCGGAGCAAACGAAGCGGAAAAAACTCCAACCGGGGAGACCATTCAAAGAAACCCCGAAAGGATTATGAGCCCAAGTTCACGGAATATACCAGTTTGATAGACTCGCGAGAGAATGTCTATCGGGCGACCTGTAATATGGTCAACTACAGGAAGCCCCCGAAAGTGTCTCACGGAGGAAGGCGTCCGCGAGACTCCAATAAGAGGTGTGAGTTCCACGGAGACGTGGGGCACACCACGAATGAGTGCCTTCAGCTGAAGGATGAGATCGAGTCCCTGGCAAGAGCGGGACACCTCGGTCAGTGGGTGAGAATACCCATAATCTATCCCGGACAGGGGGTAGTTCACGGAGCTGCATATTCACCAGGACAGAGGGGGGCCGCTAGCGCTCCTGGAGCCGGTCACCCCCAAGCTCCCGGGTCTCAGTTCCCAGCACTTCCTCCTCCACCTGCTCCGGCACCCATTGCCTTGTTGGCTCCAGGGCCAGGCAACCCATATCCGCCCGGCCTTGCTCCGCCACTCGTTGACGGACACGTCGCCACCATTTCCGGAGGACCACACCTTGCCGGAAGCACCCGCAATTCCCAGAAGAGGTACTTGAGGGAGTTAGAGCACGCCGAGGAGATGTGCGCCTTGGTCCAATCATCTGCTCAACGTCCCCGAATGATGGATCTTCCCATCACCTTCACGGAGGACGATGCTCGACATGTGCACTTCCCCCACAACGATCCCCTCGTGGTGGAAGCCCAGATTGCCAATAAGAAGGTCTCACGGGTCTTGATCGATAACGGAAGCTTCGTGAACATCCTCTTCAAAGCGGCCTTCCACGCGATCGGATTGACCGAGACGGACCTGGCCCCATGCCCCATCCAGCTTCAAGGTTTCAATGGGGACGCACTCATGCCATTAGGCAAAATTCAACTTCCGGTCACCCTCAGAGGAGAAAGCGACGCTTGTGCCTTCAAGCATAGCACATTCGTGGTGGTCGACTGCCCCACGGCGTATAATGCCATCTTAGGCCGACCGGTCCTGATCGATTGTGGGGCCATAACCTCGATACGTCACTTATGCTTGAAGTTTCCCTGCGACGATGGGCGTATTGGCACCCTCCGAGGAGACCAGAGAAGTGCACGGAGCTGTTATAACGTCTCCGTCCGAGCCGTCTACACGGTCCGAGAGACGTTTGCTGCCATTCCTTTGGCGGAAGTATTGCCAGAAACTAGGGATGCTCAGGAGGCATACTTTGACGAACTCGACCCAAGAGTGGGAATCGAGAAAGCAATAGAGTCGATGGAGGAAGTCGAAGAGGTGATCCTCAATCCGGGAGAACCCACCAAGGTCATTCAGGTGGGGAAAAACCTGCCGTCGGCCGTTCGAGATAAGATCGTGGCCACTGTGAAGGATAATCAGGATATCCTGGCATGGTGCCACGCTGATATGACGGGGATTAATCCCAATGTTGCGTGCCACGCACTCAACATAGACCCAGCTGCAACTCCAATTCGCCAAAAGAGGAGGCCGCTGGACCCAGTGAGAGCCGAAGCCGTCAAAGCTGAAGTGGACAAATTGATGTCCATAGGCTTTCTCCAGGAGTCGCACTATCCCGTGTGGTTGGCCAACCCAGTTCTGGTCCCGAAACCCGATGGGTCCTGGAGAATGTGCATTGACTTCACGGACCTAAACAGGGCCTGCCCGAAAGATTGTTTCCCTCTCCCGCGAATCGATCAGATGGTGGACGCTACTTCCGGGTACGAACTCTTATCCTTCATGGATGCGTACTCCGGATACAACCAGATCAAGATGCATGTCGCGGACCAGGAACACACCAGCTTCCTCACGGATAAGGGTGTCTACTGTTACGTGGTCATGCCTTTCGGTTTGAAGAATGCTGGGGCGACTTACCAGCGTCTGGTAAACAGAATGTTCAAGGACCAACTGGGGAGGAACATGGAGGTGTACGTGGACGACATGTTGGTAAAGTCCAAGACCTCCGGGGACCACAGTAACGACCTTGAGGAAGCTTTCGCCGTGATCCGAAAGTACGGGATGAAACTAAATCCAAAGAAATGTACTTTCGGGGTCTCGTCTGGGAAGTTCCTCGGTTTTATTGTCAGCTCCCGCGGCGTGGAAGCCAACCCTGAAAAAATAAAGGCGTTCATAGATATGCCTTCCCCCCGGAAGCATAAGGATGTCCAGAGCGTTACCGGAAGGATAGCTGCTCTCAGTCGCTTCGTATCCAAGGCCACCGACAAGTGTATCCCCTTCTTCAATGTTCTGCGAGGGAACAAGAAGTTCGAGTGGACCCCCGAATGCGAAGCGGCCTTCCAACACCTCAAAGAACATTTAACCCGAGCCCCCATTCTGTCCAAGCCGGTCGAAGGAGAGGCGTTGTTCTTATACCTAGCTGTGACTGAGCACGCAGTAAGTGCCGCTCTCGTCCGGGAAGATGGCCGTATCCAGCTCCCTGTGTATTACGTAAGCAAGAGGTTATTGGACGCCGAGTCCAGATATTCGATGATCGAGAAACTCTCCCTCTGCTTGCTGATCGCTTCACGGAAGCTGAGGCCATATTTCCAGGCGCACACCATCAAAGTACTCACCAACCACCCTCTCCGACAAGTCCTGCAGAAGCCCGAGTCTTCTGGCAGATTGCTTAAGTGGGCCATGGAACTAAGCCAGTTCGACGTCCACTACCAACCGCGTGTTTCCATAAAAGGTCAAGCTCTCGCGGACTTTATTGTGGAGTGCTCGGGAATGAATGACCTCCCAGAAGATCCTGTCCCGGAACTTCCCACCTGGAAGGTCTACGTAGACGGAGCCTCAAATGAAAAAGGAGCTGGAGCGGGGGTTATCCTAATATCTCCCCAAGGGCATCAGCTCCAGAGCGCCATCCGTTTCGCATTCCCAGCATCCAACAACGAGGCAGAACACGAAGCCATGTTAGCTGGGTTACGACTGGCCAGAGAAGTCGGAGCCCAAAAAATCGAAGTGTACAGCGACTCCCTACTTGTGGTAAACCAAATATCCGGGGAATACCAGACGAAAGGCGAAAGGATGGCTGCCTACGTGTCTCTCTCCCGCGACCTACTGCAGCATTTCAAAGGCTACAAAATCCGCCAGGTCCCCCGGGACCAGAACTCACTTGCGGACACGCTGGCCAAGCTTGCAACGGACCCGGAGATTGAACAGTATGGCTTAGTCCCCATCGGGCACTTAGAAGCCCCCAGTACTGAGACGCGAAGGATAAACGCCATCATCGACCATTCCCACTCCTGGATAGGACCCATCCTCAGATTTCTCACCACCGGAGAACTCCCCACCGATAAAGCGGACGCAAGGAAGCTCCAGTATCAAGCTCCCCGATACGTGGTTATGGATGGAAAACTTTACCGCAGGGGGTTGTCCATACCCTTCCTTAGGTGTGTTGCCGGAACCGAAGTCAGCACCATCATCCATGAGATTCACGGAGGCTTCTGTGGCGATCATACCTCCGGGCTGAGCCTCTCCAAAAAAATCCTTCGACAAGGATACTTCTGGCCCACCATGAAGAAGGATTGTGTGGATTATGTCAGGAAGTGTGAGCAGTGCCAGAGGTACGCCAAGGTTCCGCGAGCGCGGCCTACGGAAATTACCCTAATGACCAGCCCCTGGCCGTTCGCCGTTTGGGGCATTGACCTAGTAGGTTCCCTCCCCACTGGAAAGGGTGGAGTGAAGTACGCCATAGTCGCGGTAGACTACTTCACCAAATGGGCTGAAGCTGAACCTATGAACACGGTCACATCTAAAAAAGCACTGGATTTTATCATCAGGAATATAGTGTGTCGTTTTGGGCTTCCACGGAAAATTGTGTCCGACAACGGAAAGCAGTTTGACAGTGAACACTTCACGAACTTCTGTGCTTCGCATGGAATTATCAAAAGCTTTTCCGCAGTCGCCAGACCCCAGGCTAATGGACAAGTGGAAGCTGTAAACAAAATATTAAAGACCACGTTGAAGAAAAAACTCCAAGCCTGCAAGGCTCACTGGCCGGAAGAACTTCCGCGAGTACTTTGGGCTTATCGCACAACAGAGAGAACTTCGACGGGGCACACGCCTTATTCCATGACCTTCGGTTGCGAGGTCGTCATCCCAGTAGAAGCTATGATCCCCTCTCACAGGCAAGACACCTACGATCCTACCCGGAACCATGCCCTCCTCCAGGAGTCCTTGGACATGATCGAGGAGCTCCGGGAGCAGTCGCAGGTCCAACTAACAATGTACCAAGGCAAGATAGCCCGACACTTTAACATGAGAGTCCAGAGCCGTACATTCGAAGTTGGAGATCTTGTCCTACGGAGAGTATTTCCTGCTACGCAGGACCCGGGAGTAGGAGTCCTCGGACCCAACTGGGAAGGCCCCTACGAAGTCCAAGAAAAAGTGGGCCATGGGACGTATCACTTAAAGAGACTCGACGGATCTAAAGTCCCGCGCGCCTGGAACGCGGAGCACCTCCGCCGTTACTACCAGTAGGCCCCGGACCATCCAGTCGGAAGTCCTTGGTGAAAATAACAAAAGTGAAAAATGTGGAAATAATCCTCCCTGTTGTAAAACTCACGCCTAGCAGGCTAATTCAATGAAACACGGAGAGATTCACTCCGCTTTTACTGCACTTTTTATCCCTGTGTTCAAAGCTGCGTTTTAACAAGTGACCACGCGGTCCGGAGACGTCCGGACCCCACGCTCACTTGGGGGGTATACATGGCTAAGGCATAACCATACGCCCCTTGAACAAAACGTACACAGAACACCACTTATGTGCTAGCATTGTGTTTGAAATTTTTAAATTGTTTGAAATGTTTAAATTGTTGAGCTTAGGTTTATTTGTTGCCATGAACATGCTTGCATTACGTGTCATATGTGCTTATGTGAAAATTGCCATGGAAATGCCTGCCATTATGTATCATAAGTATTATCTCCTGTGTAGCCCAGCGATGGACGGGACTGGGGGTTGAGGCACGTTCATAGAGCTACGCCAAAACACCCCCAACTCCCTGACAAGTCCTTTGCAGAATTCTCCGCGATCGCTGTAGATCTTTGCTTCGCAAACTCCAGCTCCGGGTCTCGGAAGGCAAAAAATGGCAAGATCCGCGAACACTGTAGAGCTTTGCTTCGCAAGCTCCAGCTCCGGGTCCCGCAAGGCGAAAGATGGCAAGATCCGCGAGCGCTGTAGAGCTTTGCTTCGCAAAGCTCCAGCTCCGGATCCCGCAAGGCGAAAGATGGCAAGATCCGCGAGCGCTGTAGAGCTTTGCTTCGCAAGCTCCAGCTCTGGGTCCCGCAAGGAGAAAGATGGCAAGATCCGCGAGCGCTGTAGAGCTTTGCTTCGCAAGCTCCAGCTCCGGATCCCGCAAGGCGAAAGATGGCAAGATCCGCGAGCGCTGTAGAGCTTTGCTTCGCAAGCTCCAGCGCCGGGTCCCGCAAGGCGAAAGTTGGCAAGATCCGCGAGCGCTGTAGAGCGTTGCTTCGCAAGCTCCAGCTCCGGGTCCAGCGAGGCGAAAGATGGCAAGATCCGCGACCGTTGTAAGCCTTGCTTCGCAGGCTCCAACTCCGGATCTCACAAAATAATGCATGGCAAGCTCCATGGCCATTGCAAGTTTCAGCTCCAGAAGCAGGCATGCTTGATCCCCCCACTCACAGCCGGCTTTGCTTCGCAAAGCCCCTGCTCCAGGATCACACCTGGTGGGCGTGGCGATTTCCCCAACAGCAATAAGCCTTGCCTCGCAGGGCTCCATGCCAGGTCCCTGAAGTCAGCCACAATGAGGTTCGCAACAACAGTTAGTTTTGCTTCGCAAAGATCTAACCTTAAGTCTAGCGACGCTCACCAAAAGAACTCCCGTTCCAAACAATGGAACGACTCACCTTAGCAATCCCAGCGAACAGTATAACTACAAGTCCCGGGATTGGCTATTTGCCTCAGGAAAGATAAAGTACGGTGAAAGGAGCCTGGCCGTTGGAACCAGAAAACCTTCGTAACCTAGAAACTACGTGGGGAAAGACATCATCCGTTAAAGCTTCAACTGGGAAGTGCATAAGTTTTGGCCGTTGGAACCAAAACCCCATACGCCCCTACAACAGTTTCTACCGTATAAATGTCTACCCTAAGCGCAAAGATAAATAAAGAACTCGGCAGAAAAAGAAAGGAGAATGCTATGATTATGGCAAAATTGTCCGCAATGAAAAACTCAAAATGAAAAACAATTAAAGATAAAACCCCTTCAAGCATTGGGGGTAACTACAGCGTCCACGACCGCAGCTTCGGGGGCATCTGTTTCAGCTGAGGCTGACGGAGTCGGCTCATTGGAAGGAGGAATTTGGTCATGAGAAGGTTCAGAGGTCCCCGCCTCTCCGGGATCTCCCGCCTCAGGAGCTTCAGCACGATCGTCAATGTTATAAGTTTGGACGTACGCCTCTGGGCCCTGATCCCACACGAGTAGCTTCTCCCTCATGGCTTCGGCATCATCTCCCAGATAGCCTAACACCTCCGGGTTCACTTTCCAGAGTTGATGCATGAGGACCACATGCGATATATTAATAGTCCTGTTCAGTATCACCTCAGCATCCTCCTTCTCCTTCAACCGCTCCGCCTCGGAGGTTGCCAGCTGTGCTTCCGCGGCAGTTAGTTGGGCCCTCAATTTTTCCATTTCGGCCTTGGAGGCATCCCGCTCCCCCTTAAGAGAATCAATCGCCTTGCGCTGCTCCCTATTTTGGTTCAGCACGGATTGCTTCTCGGTCACATGCCCCCTGGCAGTGAATTGCAAAGCCCCGATCTCTTTATCCTTCTCGGCGAGCCCCAACTGAAGCATAGACACGAGATCCCTGCTCCTCTTATGGAGTTGCTCCTCGTCGTGCAGCTTACTCTGAAGAGTGGAATATTCCTCTTGCCGCTTAAGGAGGAGATCGTTCTTTGATTGCAAGCGGGCTTCCAGGGTATCTTTCTCCACCTTGGCTTGGGACAGCTCTTCCCGGAGCTTGGAGTTTTCGGTCTTAATCCCATCCGACCGCTGTCTAAACTCATTCTCTGCCTTGGCCCGGTACTCTTGATATTTGGCAAGATATTTCTTCTCCGCCTCTTCTTCAGCCGTGCGCCGGGCCTGATCAATCTTCTCCGAAGCCCCCAAGGCCTGTTGGGTCAGTTTCTGTTTCTCCGCTTCCAAGGCCTGGCGAGCCAGTTGGCTCTCCTCCAGCTGAACCAGAGCTGCACCAACCTCCCGGAACGAGCGTTCCGCGATCATAGAGGCCTGCAAGGAAAGACAACAGAATGAGCTAAAGCAGGACCAAAAGACAGATGGTCCCAAAATAAAAAAATAACAACTGACGGCTTACCCCGGACAGTTGCTGCTTCACAGCGTGTGTCAGCAACAGCGGATCCTTGCTGCTGCTGATGGCCCATTTCTCAGAATTGAGCTCGCATAAGCTCAGGGCCATGTCCTCCATCATCTCAGCTCCGAACGGCGCCAATGCACGTCCGAGCCTAGGCACCAGCCTCTTCTCCAAGGCTGGACCATCCAGAACCGCTCCGGCCGGGTGAGGAGATCTCACCCCCTCGGCCAGCTCAGCCCTCTTCACGGCAGACAAGTTATCTGCCCTTCCCTGAGTAACGGCCTTCTCCGCCTCTAGCCGCCTCTTCAAAAAACTATCGGCCCGTCTTACACCCTCCAGGAGGGCAGCGGGAAAACTGGTCGGCTTCCGCGGAAAGTGGAACTTCAGGCCAGGCAGGGGAAGATTGGTTGTCTGAGAAGACGGAGACCCCGGAAGGGTGGACCCCCTTTGGGCTGGAGGAGGAGGCAGCCGGGGTATTAAGGCCCCGGTCTGTTGCTTTTGCTGCTGCGGTAGCAGAAGTAATTGCCCTTGTTGCTGCTGCTGGTTTGGATGTTGCTGTTGCTGCTGCTGCGGCGTTGGTGATTGTCTCTCTTGTTCCTGTTGCTGCTGTTGTTGTAGTTGTGATTGCTGTCGTTGCTGTTGTTGTTGCCTTCGACCGGGAGAAGAGTGTCTAAGGCGTTTGTTTTTAGCACCCTCAGCATCTCCTCCGGGACGCTTGCTCACCCCAGTTGTCCTCACGGGGAACACAAGCCCTTCCCCGTCGCTACTGCTACTCGAGACCATCATAGTCTCGGAAGGCCCTTCAGCAGGGGACTTCTCTACCCTCGGAGACGCTTGCGCCTCGCCACTTGTCTTCTTGGGGGAGGCAGCCTTACCTCCCCTACCAGCCTTGGTCTTCCGTCCTTTCCCCGTGGGCGGGTCTTGGCTGGTGGCAGCCTTCTTAATAAGCAAAGTAACCCTCCCCAACATCTTGGCTTCGGGATACTCTGCAAGAAACGTACAAAGCAAGGTTAACGAACCAGCAAGAAATGAGAAAGAAGATAAGCGGAAGACAAGACAATCAGCAACATAAAAGTACAAGCAAGCCCGCCAGCAGGGAACAAGAAACAAGAAAAAGAAAAGTTTGAAAGGGACGACCATGCACGAGAAACGTGGATGGCCTTCCCCGAGCAAAACAAAACATCGCTTCCTGCTCCAGGAAGCTCCCGTACTCCTTGAAGTCCGGGAAGAACATGCTGAGAGAAGAAGGGTCAACCATGATGACACCTTCTGGCAGACTACCATCACTCAGACACCAGAGGAGCTCATCTACCCTATCACAGTACCTGTCGAAAGGTATCCTACGCGGATCTAGCCTAAGGAAACGAGGATCAAACCCCATCTGAGAGGTTTGGGAAACTTCAGACAGGCTGGGGGTGTGGATCAATCGAAAACTAGTCTTACCTCTCCCGGAGGAACTAGCCCCCGGAGCCCCTTCGTTAGGGTAAGCCGCGGCGTGGCGAGCCTCGATCTCCTCTCCCTCCGGCTGGGGGTCGGGGAACCTCTCCGCCCAACTAGGAGATAGAGTATTCTCGTCCCGAGCGGCTTGGGTGATCACCTTAGACAGCTCCAGGGCAATCTGCTCCCGGATGTCAGCCGACACCTGAGTCTGCCCCCTACCACTTACTGGCTCGATATTTTGGAAGGAGGCGAGTAACCCATACTCCCTCAACGATTCGGAGGTCACAAGTCCCTCCACTCTCAACTCTTCCTCGGAAAGCCCTTCGTAGAACTTGGACCTCCTTATCATCTCCGCGCAGCGAGGTGTCCGCGGAATGACTTCTGCAAAAATCAAATACAAGCGTTAGAGATCCTCCCAAAAGGCAAATCAAACACAAAGAAACAAAGTTGAAAAGGAAAAGAGGAAACACTTACCAGGGATTTTGAAATCCAAAGATAGAGCTGGCACCCTCTTCAGCGGGAAGCCAGTCGTCAGGAACCAGTATTCCCGGAGGTCTGGAACCCTCGCGGTATGACAAGTGGGGCACATCACATCCGGGTGCCTTTCTAGCCTGTAAAACCCCACCTTGTCTGAGTGACCCCTCATAGGCTGAGACTTCAACCCATAAAAGTACAGCACCTCCTCCGGGGTAGGAGCTTCCAGTCTCCGGGACTTGCAAAAGATGAACCACCCCGCTAAGAGCTTGTAGCTGGGAGGAATTAACTGGAAGGGGGCAATCCCCGCCTTCACACAGAAATTGGCGAAGTAACTCCTTAGGGGCAAGTGCGCTCCGCACACTATGTGTGCCCAACTCCAGGCACCAAAGCCCTCGTGGCTCTGGCTAGCTGACTCGCCCAGCACCGACAGACGGTGCCACATCAGACCTGGGATGTTCTTCAGGCCTGCCTCAGAGGAATACAGCTCCAGCATGCCATAATTCCTGAAAAGGTTCGGTTTTTGGTCCATCTCCCAGATGGAACTATTGGAGGTTGGTGGGCTAGCCGCGACCGCTTTCGCCTTTCCTTTCCCCTTTCCACCAGCGACAGGAGAGCCCTTCTCTTGGGCAGAATCAGCCTCCCCCGCAGCAAGGAGTTGTTCCTTCGAGATGTTCGTCACTGGACAAAAGAAAAGAAAGAAGAAAACACTCTAAGCAGTCAGCACCCTTGTCATACCCTAGTGGTATCAAAGGCGTCGGGGAGACCCTCCTCGAAAACTGCTTGGAGAGGCTCCCACCGAGCTTACCGAGGGATTGGCACCATGCCACCCGAAGGACAGCAAGGAACCAGACTCAGACCCCGAGCCTAAGCCCACCAAAAGAAGTGTTTTTCCAGAGAAAGACACCCTAAAGGCGTTCATGCTTATGCCCTAAAACAGCAAAACAAGGGACGACTTTCCAAACGCAAATCGCCAAAACATGCAGAAAAGGCTACTTATCGACTCACAATCAATCACATGCCTACCAAAGCCCTATTCACAAATGCACATAAGCAATAATGGCAGAAACCTCTACTCTAACAACTACCAACAACCTAAGGTTTGGGAGGAAAGAGCAAAGTAGAAATACTTACTGATATTCGGGTAGTTGGAGGTTGAAGGAGTAACTGGATCACTGCACAGCACGATCGCGAGAAGTAAAAGCTGCAAAGACGAACGGCGATTCGAACCAGGAACTTCGGGGAATAAACCCACTGCCAAATCAAAAAGAAAAGTTTCCAGATACTTACCAAAAGAAATGGCAAGTTCGGGGGAACGTAAGCTGGGAAGCCTGAGAGTTCGAAGGTTTGGAAATCTGAAAATCCTAAAGATGGAGAATCTGAAAGCGTAAAGAGGAAGAAAGGTCCTTTCCCTCGTTTTTATAGCAGGGAAGAGGCCGTTTCGAATTCCTCAAGTGGACGGTCCCGATCTTCCCATTCCGTGTGCATCAGATCCAACGGCTGGAGAGGAAGCGACGATCCTATTTATGACTCCTCGGATGGGAATAAAGTATTTATTTCCCATCGTTACACCACCTCGGGCCCGGAGTACCATTAAAAACCGTCAAATCATTAGTTAGATGACTGATGCACGCATACTCAACCAGTCGCCTCACGCACACGTCTTGGTCGCAGAACCATTCCCAGAATGACACGTGGTCCTTGCCGCACTTGAGTACTTGATCTCAAACAGAAGAAATTCTCTTTCTTTTCCATACTAACACTCAGGCGGGAAAAAGGAACCCTTCCGGGAACACAGAAGGTGCCCCCTCGCCTAATCTAAGAAACCGATTGTACAAGCTCCCGGATCCCTCAAAGCTCCGTGACCTTGGGGGGTAAATGTTATCCAGATTTCCGGATAGCGTTTAGATTGATGGCCTCGGGGAAGCAGAATTATCGATGTCTTTCACGATAGGTGACCAGAGCTCGCGGATATACAGAAAGGCTTCACCTCTCCCGCTTGGTGTCCGGATTACTCTTCCAAGCAAACACAATACGGAAACTCGTCAACTCTCCCGGACTCCCGAAGGGGTATCCTTCGGGGAAGCTCCTTCCAGGAGAAGCTCTTCGAGTGGTCTCCGCGGAAGCAGTTCCGTGCCTCGCACGGAACAAAGCCAAACGGTCGAGTCCTGGAGGAGGCATATTTGGAATGATATCCGCCTGACACAGGATCCCGCCTGACACGCCCGTCAGGTCAAAGCCGCACACATCCCAGCACGCCTAAGGGTACCTTTTCGCCTACTGTTCCGCTGACAACTTGGAAAAGACGGCTGACTTTGTGTGTTCCCCATACTTTCACGTAAATATACCCACATAGAGTCTTGTAGCCATGCTACTACAGTAATTGTATCCCTATTTACGGCTGGTGTAATTAAGACTCATGTACGTAGAGAAAAACCCTAATCCAAAACCCTAGCTATAAAGACCCCTTCATTTTACAAGAAGAGGGACGAACAAATCATATAGCAAAAACTCTACTAAAATCTCTCTAGCTTCATCTTCTTCAAGAGAACCCGAGAGAAACATTGTGAGTGTGTGAAGTTCTTATGCACCAGCCATCTTACTGTAATCTTTTCCAAGTATAATAACATCGACTCGTGGACTAGGGCTTGTTAACGCCTGAACCACGTAAAAACACTGTTTGTTTAGTTACATTTCAGTATTTCTACAGTTCTTATCTTTTTATTATTCTGTTAGTTATTCGTTTCCGAAAAACTCGGTAAACAGTTCTCATATAACATATTCTCCTTTAGAGATGTTGAAGCTTGAGAATTGTTGTCACATAACATGTTCTCAAAGAATTCAACTTCTCTAGATTCAATCACAATAGTAGACTCTAAGTCTAATAGCCTATAAGCTTTACTATTGTTGGCATAACCAACAAAAGCACACTTTATGGCTCTTGAACCTAACTTGGTTCTATTAGGTTCGGTTTTCTTGCAATATGCAAGACACCCCCACACTTTGAAGTACCCTATGTTGGGTTTTCTTCCTTTCCATAACTCATATGGGGATATCTCATTTTTCTTCGTCGGTATTCGATTAAGAATGTGGCAAGCGGTTAAAAGCGCTTCACCCCATAAGTTGAAGTTCAACTTAGAAAACACCAACATAGAATTTATCATCCCTAGATAAGTCCTATTTTTCCTTTCAGCAACACCATTGTGTTGTGGTGTATAAGGTGCAATGCACTCATGAATTATACCATTTTCCTCACAATATGTATTGAATTCATTAGAGAAGTACTCTCCTCCTCTATCACTTCTTAGCACCTTAATCTTTTTATTTAGTTGATTTTCAACTTCTAATTTATACAATTTAAAAGCATCAAAAGTCTCATCTTTATGCTTTAAAAGAAACACATAGGTATATCTACTAAAATCATCTATAAAAGTAAGAAAATACATTTTACCACCTCTAGTTAAAACACCATTTAATTCACAAAGAACACTATGGATTAAATCTAGTAAATTAGATGATCTTTCTACACTAGGAAATGGTTTCTTAGTCATTTTAGCCTTAACACATGTTTCACATTTACCATAGTTTTTAATATTGCATGCAATCATACCACATTTTACTACTCTTTTCATGGTAGAAAAACCTATATGCGATAGTCTAAGATGCCACAAAAATAATGAATCATACTCAACAATATAGGTGGAATTAGCATTTTTATTGATAACATTGAAAGTTACATCATTGGTGCACAACTTAACCATACCCTCACAAGAGTACCCCTTTCCCAAAAATACATTTGATTTGGTAAGTATAAGTTTACCGGACTCAAAAACGGCTTTAATGCCGGGCTTGCCAAGCAAATCACCACTTACCAAGTTTCTACTCATTTCGCGAACATAAAGTACATTCACTAATGTGACTTTCTTGCCGGAGGTGAAGTAGACATCAATAGTATCGTTGCCAAGACCTTGGATTTGCCCTCATTGTCCATTTGTATCTCATGGTTGCCCTTTGACTCTTCAAAGGTTTTCAACAATGATTTGTCATAGTTGACATGGATGATGGCACATGTATCATACCACCACCCTTTCACCTTGCCTTGGACCGCATTCCCCTCACTAAGGGTAGCAACTATGTTTTCCTCTTGAGTTGCGTTCACCTTAGGTCCTTGTTGGTCTTTTCTATGTCTACACTCTCTAGCATAGTGACCCTTTTTCATACACACGAAGCAAGGACCTTTCTCGCCCTTAAACTTGTTTGGGTTGGTTTTTGGACCCAAAGGTTTCTCATTACCCTTTTTCCCTTTGTTTTTGGGATGTTTTGGTTGTGACACCGCATTTTCTTTGGAAGTCTCTCCATTAGACCCCTCCACAAGTTTATCTCTACATATCGATTCCTCTTCGATTCGAATATATTTTTGGATTTCCTCCAAAGAATAATCCTCATTTTTATGAAGGATTCTTTTCCTATAGCTCTTCCAAGTTGGTGGTAATTTAGCCACTATAGCACCAACTTGAAATGCCTCGGGAAGCTCAATCTTTAACACTTTCAATTTATTAACAATAATTTTCAATTCATGTATTTGAGGAAGAATAGGTTTATCACCAAAAAAATTGAAATCAAAGTATTAAGATATCAAAAAAATTTTGGTACCTTCCTCTTCCGCCTTGAACTTTTTCTCAAGTGCATCCCAAATCTCCTTGCCCGATTTGGTCTCGGTGTAGAGGTCATAGAGCCTATCGAATAAGGCATTGAGGATATGGCCCCTGCAAAGAAGGTTGTCCTCCTCCCTCTTCCTTCTCTTCTCCACCTCCTCGGGAGTGTCTTTGTCGGATGGCTCGGCTAGAGGAGCCAAGGAAGACTCAAGGATGTAGGCGATTTTGAGAGTGGTTAAAAGAAACCTCACCTTGTCTTGCCACCTAGTAAAATTGGATCCATCAAACTTATCCAATCTCACTAGGTCTTGGTTCATGATCTTGATTGTTTCCCCTTCCATTGAAACCAAAAAGAAATAAGCTTTTGAATGTTAGGAAAATATTGTTTTGCCTCAATGGAAATGATTATAATATTACAAATCTATGCAATAATATTACAAGTAAATATAGATTGATTAAATAAGGTTACAACTCTATAACTGAAAATACAAATAAACTAAAGAAAGGGAGAAGATGATGATGAAGAAGAGAATAGTAAGAATACAACTCTAAGCAAAAGATTACAAGTAAAATAAAGTGTTTAGACCAAATGAAAAGATTGCAACTCTTAAACAAAATATACAAGTAAATAGAACAAGAGAATAAGAAGAAAAGCAATAGAATAAAAAGAAGAACAGAAACAGAAGTAAACTCTCACATACACAACCTAAGTGAAGAGGGTTGGGGATCACCAACTTGAACAAGGTTTAATACCTTTGTCCAAAAGCTTATTTCCCCCTAACTCAAGCACTAAGGGATCTCTCTCAGATATTGGAAAAGCTTTCTAGAATTATCAAGCCACAAGGTGTTTCTTGCCAAGTGCTCTAATGGATAGAAATGTTGTGTCTTACAAGTGAGCTATAGGCTCTTATTTATAGAGTTTAGAGACACCCTTTGAATTTCAAATTCCACCAACCCCCATGGCTGCTACCATTGTTTAATTGGATTAATATGGAATTAAAAAAGAGATTTGGGAGTCATTTGGGTTTTTTGAGCCGTTCAACAAAGATTGAAAAAACTGAAAATTTGGTCAGTTTTGGCCTGTGGCCGCGGCTAGAGACATTAGTGGCCGCAACCACTGAATGTTGATGGCCGCGGTCACTAACCAAATTCAGCACAAAAATTGTGCTGTTTTTCCAAACGGTTCCAAACCCTCCCAAATGATTTTGTAACTCCCAAAACACATTATTGGGGTTAAAATCATATCTCTAACAGCCACATCACATATGGCTTTATGAAATTCATCTCAATATTGTGTAACAACAATTTACACAATAAAGGGTAATATTTGGAGGTTACAAATTTTTAACACCAAATATGTTACATTATTTGGATATATCTCATATATCTAAATATTGTAACTCTCTATTATATGTTACAATATGTGACACACTTTGTCACATTTATTTAATCTAAAACATTATATTATAATATAATATAATTTTACATTATATTATAATATAATATAACTTTACATTGTATTATAAAATAATATAACAGAAACAGGCCTGTGTGCCATACTTTTTTAGAGGTATAAACATACATTTTATTGCTTGAGCCCCCAAGCACCCTTGTACTTTTTTTCTTGTTTAAATACACATATTTTCTTTCCCTTGATTTGGTTCTTTGAATTCAACGTAACCAATGCTACCACCCGAATAAGCACTCAAATAGTTTTGAACAATTGGTTTTATAAATTCAACGTAACACGAATGGTACGAGAATAAGAACTCATACTTATTTTACAACAATTGGTTCTATAAATTCAACGTAACATGAATGTCATGAGAACAAGAACTCAAATCATTTTAAACACTTGGTTCTATAAATTCAATGTAACACGAATGTCACGAGAACAAGAACTCAAATCATTTTTAAGCACTTGGGTTATATAAATTCAATGTAACACGAATTTCACGAGAACAAGAACTCAAAGTCTTTTTAAGCACTTGGGTTCTATAAATTCAACGTAACATGAATGTCACGGGAACAAGAACTCAAAGTCTTTTTAAGCACTTGGTTCTATAAATTCAACTTAACACGAATGTTACATGAACAAGAACTCGGTCTTGGTTCTATAAGTTTGACATAACACGAATGTTATGAGAACAAGAACTCAAGTTGTTTCAAATACCCAGTTTCTACATTTAGTCTCTTCTAGGCACATAGTCCTAGAAGTAGCTTCGACGCAAAATTTGCTACAGGTCTTTACTTGTCGCCTCATGCCCCTACAACCCGAATATTCAGGCTTTCAGGGGTCCTGGCATGTGAAACACCTACCTCCTGAGTATGCACTACTTAAGAGGTCAGGGGTTTCGGCTCTGCTCCCCGAGTGCATACCTACCTTCTAGGCTATCTCCTTCGGAGGTGAAGTTAATGAGACGCCCAGGCGGAGGCTGTCTGGGTATCCGTTTGTATCGCACAAATTAGGATTTGGTTATTACTACCCGGGCGCGCGCTGTCCTCGGGAGGTAACCCTAATTCTTGTCTGTTATACTGGCTTTCCTAAATATAGGGTATAGTGATTCTAAGGGAGCTTCGCTCGTCGACTAGCCATGCTTCCCATATCACGGATTTCCCGAGGCCAAGTATGGGAACTCAGCCTTCCGTTCGCATCTAGAAACCAAAAGACTTAGTTAGAGCTCCTTGGGCTCGGTGTCTGTAGGAGATGACAATAGTCCACTCTCGCGCTACTTGGGTTATCTAGCTCTTAGGTACTAAGCTTAGTTCTGCCTGGAACAAGCTACCTTCTAGGCTAGACTTTGTTAGCTTCCTAAGACTTTCTATTCTCGTGATGGCGATACTAGGCTTACTCCTCTTGGCCATTTACAAGTTTAGTTTCCTAAGTCGTTCCTTGCGAGGCGCGGTACTGCCCTAACTCCATGCCCCCCAAGTGATCAGAGGCTAGTCTCCGGTCACTTATCCAGGTGAGGGGATGCTTTTTACGCATAATTAATAGAATATAACGGAAACTAAAGAACATAAACAAAACAAAAAAAATTATCATGTTTTATATACATGGTTTCCATTATATGTGCCCAAAGGCTAAAGGGGGTATTACAGAAATAAACTGTTTGTTGCAGATTCTACTGGTAATACCAGTGAAGATGCTCAACATTCTAGGTGTGAGGAATCAACTCCCCATTAATTTGGGATAATTTATATGTTCCAGGATATACATTGCCCTCGACTTGGTATGGGCCCTCCCAGTTGGGTCCTAGCACTCCTACATCTGGATATCGAGTGGCTAAGAAGACTCTTCCCAACACCAGGTCTCCGACCCCGAATTTTCTAACTTTCACTTTGGAGTTGAAATATCTGGCCACCTTCTCCTGGTAGGCTGCTACTCGTAGCTGAGAAGCTTCGCGTATCTCCTCCACGAGGTCTAGGGATTCCCAAAGTAAGGCATGGTTCATGGTTGGATCATACGTATCCCGTCAGTGCGTGGAGATTGCTGCTTCAATCGGGAGCATAGCCTCGTGCCCATAGGCCATCGAGAAGGGAGAATGGCTGGTGGAGGTTTGGGCAGTGGTGCGGTAGCTCCACAATGCCCTAGGTAGCTCCTCAGGCCAAGCTCCTTTTGCCATCTCCAACCTTTTCTTCAGAGTGGACTTGAGTGTCTTGTTCACTGCTTCTACTTGGCCATTGACCTGCAGATGGGCTACGGAAGAGAAGCTCTTGATGACACCATGTTGTTGACAGAAGTCTATGAAAACTTCACTGTTGAACTGCAATCTGTTTTCGGAGACTATTTTCCTTGGAAGCCCATACCAGCAAACGATGTTTTTATGACGAAGTCTAAAGCCTTTTTGGAGGTAATAGTGGCGAGCGGCTCGACCTCAACCCACTTCGTTAAGTAGTCGACGACCACTATGGCGTATTTAACCCTTCCTTTCCTTGTAGGCAGGGACCCGATAAGGTTGATGCCCCAGACAGCAAAAGGCCATGGGCAGGTCATTTGAGTAAGCTCATTTTGAGGCGCTCGGGGGATGTTGGCGAAGCGCTGGAATTTGTCACATTTCTTGACGTAATCCATCGCATCTCCATTCATGGTGGGCCAGAGATACCATTGTCTTAAGATCCTCTTGGAAAGGTTCTGCCCCCCCGGTGTGATCTCCGCAGAAACCTTCATGTACCTCTCGTAGTATTAAACTGGCTTCTTGCTTGGACACGCACCGAAGCAAGGGCAAAGAATAGCCTCATATGTAAATCCTGTTATCCATAATTATGTACCTTGGTAGTTGGTACAACAACTTTCGAGCTGCCTTTTTGTCTTGGGGCAACTCCCCAGAGATGAGGTATTTAACTATTGGCTCCATCCACCCATCTTGGGATTGTACTGATTCCACCTCATATGGAGCTGAGATACTCAGGGACTCCAAGTAGTCAATGGGGACCACATTGATTAATTCGACGTCTTTGGTCATGGCCAGCTTTGCCAAGGCGTCCGCATTAGAATTTTGCTCTCGCGGCACTTGCCGAATAGTGAAACTTCGGAAGTTGTGCAATATTTCTTGAGCCTTTGCCAAGTATGTTGCCATCTTTGTTCCCCGTGCCTAGTATTCTCTGAGAACCTGGTTCACCACTAGTTGGGAGTCACTGAAGATCTTGTGTCCTTCGACCTTGAGCTCCAGTGCCACGCGAAGCCCAGTGATTAAGGCTTCGTACTCCGCTTCATTATTAGAGGCGTTAAACCCTAAGAGGAGAGCACTGTGCACCCTATGCCCCTCAGGGGAAACCAAAATAAGTCATGCCCTGGTGCCATTCTCGTTTGAAGACCCATCCATGAATAACTTCCATGTTGGTCCGACCGCTGGGGTGCACTCAGTTTTCCCCTGACTCTCGGTGCACTCAGTGATGAAATCAGTGAGTGCTTGACCTTTTATGGCAGTCCTCGGGTGGTAGGTGATGTCGAACTGACTTAACTCCACCGAAAACTTCAAGATCCTTCCGGATGACTCAGGCTTCTAAAGGACTTGTCTGAGTGGGTGGTTCATGAGGACCTTAATTGGATGCGCCTAGAAGTAGGGTCTTAGCTTTCGAGAGGAAACCATTAAGCAAAAGGTTAACTTCTCCATCAGTGAATACCTAGATTCTTCCCCGAGGAGTCTCTTGCTAATGTAATAGATGGGGTGTTGAATGTGACTTTCCTCCCTTACCAACGCGACACTGATGGCGTCTTCTGAAATAGCCATTTAGAGTAGGAGGGGTTCTTCGTCTACTGGCTTGGACATGATCGGAGGGTTTTCCATGTGCACCTTGAGCTGTTGGAATGCATGTTCGCACTCTTCTGTCCATTCTAATCTCTGAATCCCTCAGACAACATTGAAGAAGGGGATGCACTTGTTCGTTGCCTTGGAGACAAAATGGCTCAAAGCTATGATCCTTCATGTCAGGCTTTGAACATCTTTATGCTTCCAGGGAGAAGGCATTTCGATTAAAGCCTTGATTTTTTTGGGGTTTTCCTCAATCGCCCGAGCGCTCATGATGAAGCCTAGGAACTTGTCGCAGGCCACCCCAAATGTGCACTTTTGAGGGTTGAGCTTCATCCCGAACTAGCAGAACATCGTGAAGACCTTAGTTAGGTCACCAACATGATCTGGGGCGGTCTGGGACTTAACCAACATATAATCCACATAGACCTCCATGTTCTGCCCTACTGGTTTTTGAACATTTTGTTAACTAGCCTTTGGTAAGTGGCATCGGCGTTCTTCAACCCGAAAGGCATCACGATGTAACAATAGACACCTTTGTTGGTTCGAAAGCTAGTGTGCTCCTGATTAGCAACGTGCATAGATATTTGGTTATATCTCGAGTATGCATCCATAGATGACAGGCCTTGACCATCTGGTCTATCTTGGGGAGTGGAAAATAGTCCTTCGGATAAGCCTTGTTAAGGTCCGAAAAATCGATGCATGTCCTCCAAGTGCCTTTTGACTTTGGCACGAGGACAAGATTCGATAGCTACCTGAGATATTAGGCTTCTCGGATAAACCCATTGAAGAGGAGATTGTCCACTTCGGCCTTGATGGCCTCTTTCTGAGTTTGGTCAAACGTTCATTGCTTCTGCTGGATGGGAGCAAAGCTAGAGCCGACATTCAAGGCATGGTATATGATATTCAGATCAATGCCAGTCATGTTGGAATGTGACCACGCGAACAAGTCTTGGTTTTCTTAGAGGAAGACCACTAATGCCTCGCGGACCTCCATTTTCAAGCTTCCCCCGACTTTTACTTTCTTGTCGGGGTGGAGGTATCAAGGGCTACCTCCTCCACCTCCTCTATTGGTTCAATGGACCTCTCCTCTTGAACCCTTAGGTCTAACTCATCAGGCCTCGAGTCTTGCACAACTTGTACCTCCAGGATCTCGAACTTCTTGGAGCCTTCCTCCCTTACCATCATCACAGGAGCCTTGAGGGAGACATTGTAGCAATGTCTTGCCTGTTTTTGGTCATAGCAGACTGTGTCGATACCTGCATCCATGGGGAATTTCATGCACAGATTTCGGATGGAGGTGACCACCCCAAACTCCACCAGTGCTGGCCATCCCAAAATGGCGTTGAATATTGAGGGGCAATCCACGACTACGAAGACGTCATCCCAAAATGGTATCTTTGGAGAATGTTATGACTTGGTCAATCATTCGCGACATTTGAGCAGGTAGTTGGGTCAAAGCCCCCCAATCGTGGTTCAGAGCTGCGCATACATGTTCTGTGAGCTCTGTGAGGTGCCCCCCAAGTGAGGTCCTCCTGAAATGGTTCCTACCCACCCATTCACTAGAGTAGGTCCTTGGGCCACTGGGTGTTGGGGAACTACACGAGCCACTGCCGGGGCCTGTGGTGCAGCAGGTGGGACCACTGGTCCCGCCACGAGAGGTTGTGCTTGTTGCGCTCCACCATTAGCATATTGATGGAGATGTCCCATCTTGATGAGATTCTCAATCTCATCATTGATTTGACGACACTCATTGGTTTGATGCCCTATGTCGTTGTGGAAACGACATAATTTGCCAGGGTCCAGTCTATCCCTGTCACTTTGGATGGGTTGTGGCTTCCTGTAGTGCACGTGATGTGTCGTGGCCACGAAGATGTTCTTTCGGGAGTCCACCAAGTCAGTATACTCTGAATACTGTGAGAGGTACTTCTTGCCTGACGTGACTCCTTTCTCAGGCTGTGTGGTTTCGCTCCCTCTGGGTTTGCGGCCCTTACCCTTCCCTTCGCGCCTTGTGCCACTGAGAATTCTATTGGATTCTGGTGACAGGGATAGGGCGAAAAATCCAGCACTAAATGCAGGCTCAAAAGCGCTGTATCCAGTGGACGTTGCCCCGAATCTTGCCGGAGCCATACCAAATCCAGGAGCAGGCATGGCGTAACCGGAAGGGGTGGCGCTCTGGCTAGGTTGGGCTCCCAACAAGCCCTGTTAGATGTGAGCATAAGGGGAGTAATGGATTCTCGAGGCCATGGGACTAGGTGCAGCTAATTCAGGCAAAAGGGCGGACACCTCGAATGCCCCAATCTGGGCGTCTTCCCAGCTGATGTATTCTTGTGCTCGAAGAATGAATTCGTCGAGACATCGGAATCCCCTTCGCTGGAGATCATCCCATAGTGGGGATCCTGCGCATATGATAGCCTACAATGCCATCAGTTGGTTGCCATCATCGACCCTCTCGGTTCTTGCCGCTTCCTCTTTGAAGGGTATGATGTAGGCCTTGAGGGTCTCGAACGGTCCTTGCTTGATGTTAGCCAAGGAATTTACCTCAAAGCTTACCTTCCGCACCCCTATGAACTGTCTTTAGAAGGCAGATGATAATTGTTGCCACATCTGAATGGACCTTGGTCTGAGTTTCTTAAACCATTCATCTGTTGGTCCTGTCAAGGTGAGCGGGAACATGTGCACCCCATTGGAGTGCCACCTGTTGAACTTGGACAGGTGGTCCGTGGGATCCCAACCACCATCATAAGCTGGTATGGATGGCATTTTGAATCCTAGAGGTAGCGGGGCCTCAACAAGGAGAGGAGTAATGGCTTTAACTCTTCATCTTCCGAGTCAGACTTGTGGCCTTGTCGCCTGGCCATTCTGAGAAGTATTCACTTCAGACTTTCTAATTCTGCTCAGAGTAAGTCACGATCCCGGTTGATACTCTAGGCCGGGGAATCTCTTCTCTGAGTGTTGAGATTATCTCGGAGATCTAGTGGGCCTCTACTAGCAGCTCGTGTACTCCTGCCTTATTACACCTTCGAGCATTGAGGTTGTCTCGCAGGTTAGCTTGTCCTCGGAATGCACGGTTATCTCCTGGACGAGCCACTTATGTCTCTTCATTGGACTCATTTTCGTTTACCGAGACACTGATGCCCCGTTCTCAATTTTATGGGGCATTCCTCGGGCAGTTATTCTTGTGGGATTGGTTAGGTTTCGAAGGGACACCAGCTCTAGGCCTTGCGCGGTCTGTATAGGCGCGTTAGAGCGGTACACCCCGAGCTCCACGGGCGTTGACTGCCTAGTGATGTCCTCGGCTCTTATTTCATTGCCCTTACCAGCCTGTTGTGGAGCTTGGTAGCCTTTGGGCTCTTGGCGGGCCCTCTTATTCTTTGAAACATGATTATCATCAGCCTTTCCCTTACCACGGTCCTGCGGTGGCGCCGAGGCTCCAACTCTTGCTGGGTGCCCAGTGGGCACCCCAGCTGGCGGATCTCGCGCCTCTGCAGCCAGGTGCTTGGGAGGCACATTATCTGCATTGATAGGTGGCACTCCAATGGGGTGCACATGTGGCATGCCTGTTGGGTGCCCAACTGGCACGTTGCCATTGGGGTCCACTCGCAACCCCTGGGCTGCTAGAGTGGCCTTTATGGAAAGTACCACTTCATGAAGGGCAGTGATGTTACATTCTTGAGCATCAATATTTTGTTGTTAGGCAGGCACCTGCTCACGGAGCACCACCACCTCTGGCGTCTCTTCCGCCTCCATGGGCTGAGGATATTCATCCTCATAATGCCTTTGGTCGGCACCATTATCTTCGCTGTCTTACTCAGCGTACTCATCGTAGTCCTCCATCATCTCAGGTATGTCCTGAGGTGGTTGCCTAATGGGTTCTCTTCCTTCAACTCTGGTAGGAAGGAGCACATCATCTGTAACGTTTCTTCGTGTAGTCACCATGATCGTGAATGTTTCAAATAATTTCTTCAAGCTCTCAATGAAAGCACCAAAATGTTGACTGCCTTTTCCGCTATCAACCTTAATAAGAGAGATTAAAGAAATGAACTGTAAGAATGCAATGATTTTTAAGTGGTTTAGGTTATAAAAGAACCCTAGTCCACGAGTCTCTGGTATTAAGATGGTTGTTAGAATGTGGTTGCAAGCTTCAGTAGTGTATTCTCAGGCAGCGTTCGGATTGCTCTGAGCACAAGTAGTGTTCCTCTAAAAAACCGAACCCTTTACAATGAGACTCTCATCCCTATTTATAGAGGTCGGGGTCATTAATGTTAATCATAAGTAATTAATACACATTCTTCCCATAATTGGGGGATTAATACCCTTCAATGCTTTGGGTTGCATTGAATAGAGACCATGACCCAGCCAAGATTTGCGGGGCCCACTGCAGAAAGGTAACCACTTTATGAGGAACATGCCCCTTGGACTGTCAGGGCATGATGTACGTATTTTTGTGTTAGGCATCGTAGTGGTAGTGTGAGTTGTACCATCGATGACACTGTAGGCAGATCGCCCAAAAAGGTTGTCAGGTCTTCCTCTGAGGCATCTAATCCGCATTGGCTGACACCTAGCATATCTCTAAGATTTCCGAGGACTAGGTCCTTAGCTTGGACTATAGCTGATGGCAAAGAAAGACGTGGACTACCAAGCATCCCCGGGAGGTAACCTTATGAAGACATTCACAGCTCTCAGGACATGGCCCAGGAGAGCTGTTGACGCCTTCTCATTATCCAAGGGGGACGACCTCCAACTGTGGGACTGACCTCCCGAGGACATATCCTTTGGGTGTTTCCTAATAAAGAGGCGCGTCTCTTACGGAGGAGATTATGTGTTCTTGGGTGAAAACATAGACAACAGGGATTGATTACAAATCTCGAGCCTTACTCTAAACCCCATTCTTAGCCTTACAAATCTCGAGTCCCCAAGTGGGTCACCGAATGGATTCCCGAACTTTCGAGCCTTAATCCTAAAATCAGCAAATCCACATTTCGAGGCATCTGACGTGGCCGCTCCTGCCCCTGGCGCGGTCGCGCTTGCAGAAAGTTTAGGCTTTCTTAGATATTAGCACGGTCAAAACCTAGCCCAGCGTGGTCAAGCCCCTAGACTTGATACCTCAATCCCAACAAAATTTTCTAGTTTCTAGGACATTAGTACAGTCGCGCCACAACCTAGCGCGACCGCGCTAGGTCACCAGAAACCCAAAAACTACCCAGAAGTGTAGTGTACTTCCCCAAATTCAGACTTACGAGTTCTCCGTGGATTTCAGACCCAAAGCTTGATCCCGATTTAGTATTTCAGTAGATTTATGACTACAAAATGGCTCATACAACTTAGACCAACTATTACCAACATTAATCTACCATAAAATGCGCAAAAATTCATCAAAATTACAACATATCAGCAATTAACATTTTTGAGCTTAGAACTCAAGCTTCCAGCCACCAAATTAAAAAATCCTAAGCCCAAATCACAATCATACAACAACACACCTAGGTTAGCAGCAACAAAACTCATTTCAAAGCTCAGTACAACCCAAAACCTAATTCTAAGCACTTCAATACCATTTTAAACACCTCAAACTTCCAAAATTTAAGAACAACTAAAGCACAAGAGGAACAAGGGAAAATAACTTATACATCAGTTTTAGAATTTGAATTTCCTAGGTTGATGGAGACTTGGCAACAACTACTCCCACTCATATGCTTGCAAATTCACCAACTAGCTTCAAGAGAATCAAGACTTGACCTTTCCTTAGCACCCAAAAATCCACTCAAGAGAATACCAAAGTGGAGAGAAAAAATGTGTAAGTGAGTTCCCAAGTGCTACTGCCCCTTGCTCTAGTGTATAGGTCAAATGACCCTAATACCCCTACCAATAATGAACCCCCAAGGCAATCTTCAATGGTACCAAGGTCATTTTGTCACAAACCCCACTAATCCTCAAATTGATACCCTAAACTCCCAATTAAATTACTAACCTACCAATTACAAATACTTCTTCCAATAACGTTCCACTAATTCCCAACCTACACAAAATTACCTAAATACCCCTTGGCTCACCCCAAGCCGGGTATAAATCCCCGTTGTGATTTTTTCCCCAAGTTGCTCTAAAGGATCGACTTAAGCCTGTCATTGCAAATATATCCACACAATATTGTGGCTCCAATCACGTAACGTATATAATTATAATTATACCCTTAATGGGTCAAAATTACAAAAATGCCCCTTATTAACAAAAACGGGCCCACATGCATATTTAATACACATAAACATGCATATATCCTCATATTACCGTATAATTCACATATACCACATAATCACACATATATTCAATCAAATTCATGTAATAATCCATTTATGCCCTCCTGGCACACTAATCAAGGCACTAAGCCCTATTAGTAAATTCAGGTTGTTACAACTATCCCCTCCTACTGAAAATTTTGTCATCAAAATTTACCAGAATAACTCGGGTTACTGATCCCGCATAATCGTCTCTAGCTCCGAGTTCGCTTCCTCGACCTTGTTATTCCTCCATAAAACCTTAACTAGAGGAATCGAATTTTTCCTCAGAACCTTGTCCTTTCTATCCAAAATCTACACTAGTCGTTTCTCATAAGATATGACTGTCCGTTGCTCCAGATCCTCATATCCCAATACATGGGTCGTATCTGACACATACTTCCGAAGCATCGAGATGTGAAACACATCATGAACTCATGATAATGACGGGCGCAACGCCAATATTTAGGCTACTTGCCCGATCCTCTCCAGGATCTTAAAAGATCCTATGAACCTAAGGCTCTGCTGGCCCTTTTTTCCAAACCTCTTCACTCCCCGCAGTGGCGAAACTAGCAGAAACAAGTGGTCCCCTACCTGGAACTCTACGTCCCTACGCTTAGGGTTAGCGTAGCTTTTCTTTCTACTCTATGAGGTAAGCATTTGAGCTCAGATCTTTTCAATAGCTTCATTAATCTTCTGAACCATCTCTGGACCCAAATACTTCATTTCTCCCATCTCAACCCAATGAATGGGTGACCTACACTTCCTCCCATACAACATCTCGTACAGAGTTACTCCAATCATTGACCGATAACTGTTATTGTATGAAAATTCAATCAACAAGAGATACTTCAAGACCCCTCGAAATCCAATACACATGCCCTAAGCATGTCCTCCAGTATCTATATCGTCTTCTAAGGCTGCCTGTCTCTGAGGAGAAAGGTTGTACTGGACTTCAATTGAGTCCCAATAGCCTTCTGTAAGCTACCCCAAAACTCAAAGGTAAAAATGGGATCCAAGTCGGACATTATAGATTTTGGAACTCTGTGGAGACGGAAAATCTCCATCACATACAACTCTGCATATTGGTCCACATTATAGTTTGTCCTCACCAGCAGAAGTGAGTTGACTTGGTATATCTGTCCACTATCACCCATACCAAGTCATGTTGCCCCACTGTCATGGGAAAGCCTCCCACAAAATCCAAAGTAATATCTTCCCATTTCCACTCGGGAATACCTATATGCTGTAACAACCCCGCTGGCCGCTGATGCTCAACCTTTACCAATTGACAGGTCAAACACTTCGCTACATAGTCGACCACATCCTTCTTCATTCCAGGCCAGCGGTACAACAATCATAGATCCTAATACATCTTTGTGGTGATTGGATGTAATGAATATGGTGTGGTATGAGATTCATCAAGGATCTCTCGTCTCATACCTATGTTCATCGGAACACAAAGCTGATCCTTATATCTCAACAAACCCATCTCTAAAATAGAATAGTCCTTAGCTACTCTAGCTAAGACATCCTCTCTAAGTTTCACCATCTGTGTATCCCTCATCTGGCCCTCTTTTATTCTCTCCAAGAGGGTGGACTACAAAGTAATATTAGCAACCTGGCCCATTACCAATTCTATATTCTGGTAATGTCTTCTGCCAATTCCTTCGATATCTGCTTTGAGCTAAACAACTGTCCTGGGCCCCTCTGGCTCAAAGCATCTGCCACTACACTGGCTTTCCCTGGGTGATAAAGGATCTCTCAGTCATAATCCTTTACCAACTCTAGCCATCGTCTCTGTCTCATGTTTAGGTCCTTTTGGGGTGAAGAAATACTTCAAGCTCTTGTGATCGGTATATATTTCGCACTTCTCTCCATATAAATAGTGTCGCCACACTTTCAACGCAAATACAGCCACTGCTAGTTCCAAATCATGAGTAGGGTACCGCTGCTCATATTCCTTCAGTAGTCATGATGCGTAGGCAATGACCTTCCTACTCTGCATTAACACACATCCTAACCCCAGTCTCGCTGCGTCGCAATATAGCACAAACTTATCCCCGTCTGAAGGAAGACAGAGCACTAGAGTAATAATCAACTGTCACTTCAACTCTTGGAAACTATTCTCACATCTGTCTAGCCACACAAACTTTAGATTCTTTCGCGTCAACCCAGTCAATGGTGTGGCAATCTTTGAGACCACGAATCGCATGTAATACCCCGCCAACTCAAGGAAACTCCTAACTTCTATGGCGTTCCTTGGCCTCAGCCAATCTCTAACTGCTTCTACCTTAATCTCGTCTCCATTGAAAATGTGACCAAAGAATACCACCCGCGGTAACCAAAACTCACACTTCTTAAACTTGGCGTACAACCGATGCTCCCTCAATCTCTACAAAACAAACCAGAGATGTTGCTCGTGCTTTACCGCTGAACAAGAGTAAACCAGGATGTCGTCGATGAATACAATTATGAATTGATCCATAAGTGCTGCTGGGGCATTAGTCAACCCATAAACGACATGACCAGGAACTCATAATGCCCGTACCTCGTGTGAAAGGCCGTCTTCGAGATATCCTCATCCTTGATCAATCTTTGAGAATACTGTCTTACCCTGCAACTGATCCAACATGTCGTCTATCCTCGGTAGTGGGTACTTATTCTTGATGATAAGCTTATTCAACTCCTTGTAATGTATACACATCCTTAGGGTCCCATCCTTCTTCTTCACAAACAAAACTAGAGCACCCCACGGTGAGAAGCTAGGTCTAATAAATCCCAGGTCCAATAACTCCTATAACTGTACCTTCAACTCCTTCAGCTCTACCGGAGCCATTCTGTATTGGTGCCCTCAACATTGGTTTTGTACCTGGGGCTAACTCAATAATGAACTCAATCTCCTGATGCAGCGGCAGTCTTGGTAATTCCTCAGGGATCACATCTAAGAACTCACATACTAATCTGGTCTCTTCTGGTCCCACTGGCATGACCCTAGTGGTGTCCACCACACTAGCTAGAAATCCTATAAAACCTCCTTATAATTGGTCTCTATCCTTCAATGCTGATATCATGGGAATGCGGTGTCCATGCACATTACCAACGAAAATGAAGGGGTCCTCACCCTCAGGCTCGAAAGTCATCGTCTTCTTCTTGCAGTCTATGGTCGCCCCATACATGACTAACCAATCCATCCCCAAAATCATATCATAATCATCCATGCCTAACTTAATCAAATCCACTGATAGTTCCCTATTTTTCACCACCACTGGCAGTACTCTAAACCATCTCCTAGAAACTTCCAGTTCCCCTATAGGAAATATAGTCCCGAACCCCGTAGTATAATAATCACAAGGCCTATACAATCTACCAATCACTTAGCTAGAAAAAAAATGAATTTGTAGCACCAGAGTTAATCAATGAAGTATATGAAGTGTCAGCACTTAAAAGCTGACATGTCACCACCAAGGGACTAGCCTTAGCCTTTGCTGAGTCAAGGCAAATACTCGAGCTGGAGTCAAGCTGTCCACCTTCCTTGGTACTTTATTCTTCAAAGTCGGGCAGTCTTTCTTGAGATGCCTAATCACCCTGTACAAGTAAAATGCTTTTGCCCGACACTCCCCCAGATGGGGCTTCCTGCACTGAGCACACTCCGGGTAACTTCTCCATGCCTCACTGCCGCCCTGGATACCCTGTCTCCTCATATCAGAAACAACAGTGGTCGAGGTGTCAGGGGTCTTCCTCTTGTGATCACTGGGGCCTTCGCCCCTACCAGATCCCACAAATGAAGGCACTGGCCTCCGAACATCACGTCTTGCATCGCTCTCCCTCCAAATCTTATTTCTTGCCTCCTCAGTTGTAAGGGCCTTCTCAACCACCAGGGCATAGTTAGTCTCCCAAGTAATGAGGTAATCCACACATCCCGGGCTATTATAGAATTCAGCCCCTAGACGAACCTATCTTGCCTGACTGCATCTGTAGGCACTAGATCATGTGCAAACTTTGCCAGCCTATAAAACTTCAGGGTGTACTCAGTAACTATCATGCTGCCCTGTACCAAACTGGTGAACTCGTTCACCTTCACCGCCCTTACGACACTACTATAGTACTTATGGTTGAACAAGTCTCTGAACTCATCCCAACCCATGGTAGAAACATCTCGAGTCTGAGATGCCACCTCCCACCAAACGCGGGCATCATCTCGAAACATGTAAGTGGCGCAGGCCACTCTATCATTACCTACCACTCTCGTGAAGTCTAGGATGGAGGTAGTTAGACTCATCCACTGTTCAGCCTTAAGTGGATCTGGTCCTCCCTCAAAGATTGGAGGATGCTGCTTCCTGAACCTCTTGTACAACAGTTCCCACCTGTTCCCAATATCAGGCTGTTGTATAGATGGTGCCACAACATGTGGCAAGTCTGGTGCAACGTTCCCTGGCGTAACCTGTTGTCTCAGAAGGCAAATCTCTTCCTCTTGACTAATATGAAAATCAGATTCAAACTCCAATTTTGCAACTAACAAGCAGATATTTTTACTCCAAATTCAAAAATTAGAGATGTCATAATAATATTAAAGGAAAATTAATATCTATTAGTTCTTGTTTAAGTTTTAAATTTTATTTTGATTAGTTTTTGTTAGTATGAGACTATTATAAATAGAGATTTGTCTCTATTTGTAAACACACTCTCTATTCTCTCTTTTAGAACCCACGAGGACTAATATTCAATTTATTATTCAAATGACAAAAAAATTATAATAAATGAAGGCTTTTTGAAAATAGAAATAAAAATAGCAATAAAATAATTAAAAATAAAGTTAATAGTTAAAATAGTTAAGATATCATTCTCCACCACTAAATACTCATTCAAGCATTTTAATAATAACATTGATCTATATTCCCAATTAAACTATTAAACCCGCAGATAATACTTATGCAGTCAATTTTCTAAGTTTCCCTATTATAATTAATTAAAGCTAAGCACTATTTACTAACCCTTTTTACCAAGTGATAAAATCATTAAGCATGCGATCTATTTAACCCAGGAAAAACATTACACTCAGTGGAAACAGGTTAATCTAGGCAACAAATTCATTAAGCATGCAATTCAATTAACCTCGGTTCTATTTTTCATAAAAATTAAAATAACCGTCACAATACCTTAATTGCAATTTATCACTTCTACTTAGAATCCTAAACTACTAGGTGAATAGAAATCCTACGATGATAGTAGAATAGTGAAAAACTATAATTAGTTGGCCACCTAACAAGATCTCACAAGATTCATAATATTCAATTAGAAAGATAGAAGCAATTTAATACAAGGGAATAGAAGATCAATGAAAATTATTAAAACAAAAAAAAAATCATATTTAGGGCTTGAAATCACCCTTAACAATAGCACAACAATAAATAAAAACTAAAATTACTAAAAGAAAAAGAGTAAAAGAGAATGTCTCTCTCTAAAAGAGAGAATAGAGAGTGTGTTTTCAAATAGAGAAAGACATCTATTTATAATAGTCTCGTACTAACAAAAATTAATCAAAATAAAATTTAAAATTTAAAACTTAATCTTAAACTAATAGATATTAATTTTCTTTTAATATTATTGTGATATCTCCAATTTTCGAATTTGGAGTAAAAATATCTCCTTGTTGGTTGCAAAATTGAAGTTTGAATATGATATTTTCGTATTTCTCAAGAAATTGAATTTTCCCACACAGCTAATTATATTTTGGTCATATCTCCCTTGATATAAGTCTGATTTGGACGATTCAACACGTTTTGGAAAGCTTAGAAAAATATTTACAACTTCTATTTCTCAAATAATTTCCTAAATATTGCTGGTGCAGTCTCAAAATCCTTTGTGAAGGTTAAGCTCCGACTCTGTCTCGGAATCTTGTTCACATTTCAATACTTTATTTTCTTCATAAAAATACACAATTTCCTATAAAACCAAATAAATCAAATCAAAATTAAATATTTCCAAATAAAAAATATATTTAATTAAAGTAAGAAATATTAATTCAAACTTTTTTTTATATATTAATAAATGTGTATTTTTACTCTTAAAATTCTTTTTAAACCAAAAATCACAAAATACTAAAAACAAAATTAAAATAACTAAAAACTAACAATTTCTAAGCCTAAAGAACTTAAAAATATATTATCAAAATTGAACTTATCAAATTCCCCCATACTTAAATTTTGCTAGTCCCTTAGCAAACAAAAAATCTAAAACTAAACTAAACACAAACAATAAAAATATAAAGGCATGGTCTTGTCAAAAATAATAAGCGTCTCAAAGATTGCATAAATGTATAATTCGAAGATAAATCTAGATTCACAATCCTTAGAATTTCAACTTAAGTATGATTACTTCTTAAACTCAATTCTTGTATGTGTGTGCACAATTAAATTCACTATATCACTTGCACCTAAATCAATTTGTCCATGCCAAAACTAATTAAAAGTATCTCAAATATATAGATTTATTATTAAGAATACTCCATATGCTTATTATCAAATCATTCTCCACTAATGTAAGTACACATAATTAAAGGATCAATAGTACTTATTAGGCTTATAATATATGGCTAAGGTTAAAGGTAGATGAGAAAGACAATTTAGGTTCAAATCACACCATAAAATACAATTTCTTCTACTTTCAACCCTTAAAAATATTTCCTAACAATTTACAAAATGTTTACTTTTCTCTTCTCCTTTTTTTCAGGCATAAATCTCACTATTTCCCCCATACTTGAATTGTTGCTAGTATTTTTTTTTTCATCTTGCAAACTTTTTTTTTCTAGAGGAATAGGAGATTTTATACATTTATAGCACAACCCCAGTACAAAACCTTAATTTCAATACTTTCTATCTTTACAACTCCTTCACAACAAATAAACAACCAAGCACTATATCTATGGTGTTACAGGTTTAAAGATACGAATATGTTTTTTTTTTCATAAGGCTCATGTATAAGGGTAAAATAAGAAAAACAAAAGGATATCAACCCAGTAGGTTTGAAAGGTTCAACCAGTCCATAGAAATTGCCTAAATCATATCCGTAAGCATATGTAACTTATAAATTTCGCCTCAAATGATCATCTAATAAGTTCTAGAGTGGTAGAGACTAAACAAAAATATTATCTTAGCATGCATAAATCTCTCTAAGTACTAGCAACTAAGCAAATTCAATCATGTGCAAATTTTAAAATTAAGAATCAAATCTAAGAAGTAATCAAAACAAAAGTCAAGCACACAATTCATGCAAAATCTATCATTCTCCTAAAATCATATCAATCACAACTAAAAATCTTATCATAGACTAATTATTTTCAACTTAACCATGCCTTAATATAAGCATATGAAAATTTTTCAACAAACTAAAAAAAAAAAAAAAGATAGAATATGAAAATTTTCTCCCCCCACACTTAATATAAGCATTGTCCTCAAGGCATAAATTAAAAAAAAATCAATGCAAAATAAAAAGATAAGGGTAAGAAAAACTCCCACTAATTCTTTGTTTAACGTCGTTAGCTCGACTGAGTATTGCTCATGTGGTCATTATGTTGGGTCATATCTATTTATTTGTTGTGAGACATTGAATGAATTGATAAACAATTGATAGTACATCGTCATGTCTCCAACTAAATTCTATAAAAGTCCTGAAAACAGAACCCATAACTAATAGACCAAGTAAGTAAAAAGGAAAAAAAAAAAGAATAACAAATTAAATAAAATAGTCCCTGACAACGACACCAAAAACTTGATGGGTGTCTTATGGAACATCAAATTTAATTATTAATTTTAATAACTTATAACAGCAACTTCAGTGACGTTCAGACCTGGTGCCCTGAGGCCGAGTCCTCTGGTCTTATGGCCGACCTCGGCTCGCATAGGCCGGGCTGTGTTCCGCACGCTTAATGTCAGCCCTGGCTCCCTTAGGCCGAACTTTCAGCATAGATATAACCACACGCATATATATTGCATAACCACACAACCAAATACAACATATATATGCAAGCATGCCTACTCGAGTAATTATAATTATAATCACAGTCATATCCATTTACAGGGGTCCAAGCCCAGATCGCAACCTGGGTGTAGTTTTCTTACCTCGAGTTTCGTGTGATAGAATATAAGGCCTCAAGTACAATTCTGATCAATAGCCTTGCAATAATATAGTCATAATATAAACATACTCTTGTTAGGGATTGATTACAAATCTTGAACCTTACTCTAAATCCCACCCTTAGGAATACTATTCTCAGTTTTCGGGACATTAAGAATGTCTCCCTTGCCCCCAAGTGAGTCACCAAATGGATTCCCAAATGTCCAAGCCCTAATCCTAAAATCAACAAATCCACATTTCGGGCCATCTGGCACGGTCGCGCATGCCCCTAGAGTGGTCGCACTTGCAGAAAGTTTAGGCATTTTGGGATATTAGTGCGGTCGCGCCCCTAGACTCGATACCTCAATCCCAACCAGATTTCCTAGTTTCTGGGACACTAGAGCAATCACACTAGGTTACCATAAATCCAAAAACTACCCAAAAGCTTAGTGTTCTTCCCCAAACGAAGACTTGCGACTTCTCCCTGGATTTCAGATCCAAAACTTGACCTCAATTCAGTATTTCAGCAGATTTATGACTACAAAGCGCCTCATACAAGTTAGACAAACTATTACCAACATTAATCTACCATAAAACACACCAAAATTCATCAAAATTACAACATACCAACAATTAACATTTTTGAGTTTAGAACTCAGGCTTCTAGCCACCAAATTCAAAAATCCTAAGCCCAAATCACAACCATACAACAACACACCAATGTTAACAACAACAAACTCATTCCAAAGCTCAGTACACCCAAAACCTAACTCTAAGCACTTCAATCCCAATTTGAACACCTCAAACTTCCAAAATTCAAGAAAAACTAAAGCACAAGAAGAATAAGGGAAAATAACATATACCTCTGTTTTAGAATTCGAATTTCCTAGGTTGATGGGGACTTGGCAGCAACTAATCCCACTCCAAAGCTTGCAAACTAGCTTCAAGAGTTTCAAGACTTTACCTTTCCTTAGTAGCCAAAAATCAGCTCAAGAGAAAACCAAAGTGGAGAGGAAAAACGTGTTAGTGAATTCCCAAGTGCTACTGCCGCTTGCTCTAGTGTATAGGTGACCCTAATACACCTACCAACAATTAACCACCAAGGCAATCTTCAAGGGTACCAAGGTCATTTTGTCACAAACCCCACTAAACCTCAAATTAATACCCTAAACTCCCAATTAAATTACTAACCCTCCAATTATAAATACTTCCTCCAATAACGTTCCACTAATTCTGAACCTATGCGAAATTACCAAAATACCCCGTGGCTCACCGTGAGTCGGGTATAAATCCCCGTTGTGACTTTTTCGCCAAATTGCTCGAAAGGATCGACTTAAGCCAGTCATCACAAATATATCCACATAATAATATGTTTCCAATCATATAACGCATATAACTACAATTATACCCTTAATGGGTCAAAATTACAAAAAATGCCCCTTATTAACAAAAATGGGCCCACATGCATATTTAATACACATAAACATACATATATCCTTATATTACTGTATAATTCACATATACAACATAATCACACATATATTCAATTAAATTCTTGCAATAATCCATTTATGCCATCTCAACATGCTAATCAAAGCACTAAACCCTATTAGCAAATTCGGGTCGTTACAAAAAACTTCGAATGTCCATCAAGGCACACCATCAAAATCCACAATACCCATCGAAAACCACTATCAAGACTCCATCAAAAACCATTGAACCCTAGCTAAAAAAAACTATTTATTACAATGCCTAGATGAAATCCATCGAAAACCACTATCCAGGCTCCATCAAAAACCATCAAATCCTAGCTTAAAAAATTATTTTCACATTATTTAGATGTCAGTGAGGCATCATTGATATCCATCAAAAACTACCATCGATGCTTCATCAAAAACTATTGAATTGCATCAATTTTATTTAAAATAACAAATAATTGTAGCCAAAACCTAGATTTTAAAACAATGAAAAGAATATATCTACACACAGTTAGGCACATAATAGTTCCAAATTTATAAATATATGCTTTAAATCTACACCTACCATTACATTTGTGAGCTACTTACCCATGAATTTTCTATTCTAAGAACATCAAAACTTTGCAATGTTGTGAGTTTAATGGTTAATCTTTGTGTTTTAGGTTAAACACTTTAATTTTTGTGTTGATTTAGAAGAGAAATGTGAAAAATAATATAAAATGGTGCTCTTTGATTTCAGGTGGTCTTTGGTTTGGGCTGGTCGGTGATAACATGAGAGAGAAAGAGAGACAAACAAAGAGAAGAGAGATTTGAAGGTTAGAATTATGAGGAGGCACTACAAAAAACGGGACTTTTGCCGGCGCAAATTTGCGCCGGCAAAACCCAGGCAATTTTTGCTAACGCAATTTTGCGCCGGCAAAGGACCGCGACATACCCCCGTCGCTAATTTCACTTTTGCCGACGCAAATGTAATGCGCCAGTAATGGTATCGTTTGGCGACAAAAAAATACGCCGGTAATAATAAGGATGCGCCGGCAAAAATTTTTGTCACGTTGTTGTGGAAAACACTTTTAGCAGCGCAAAAATGCGCCGGTAAAAGTTGACTCTTTTAGTGGCGCATTTTTGCGCCAGGAAAGGTGTATATATATAGTAAGGATTGAAACTTTTGCCGACGGAATTTTACCTCGGTAAAAGTATTTTTTTAATAATATTTTTGATTAAATTACTAATTTTATTTTCAATATATTAATATTAATTAATAATTTTTTATTTTAATATATTAATAATTATTTAATTTTTTAGTAATATTATTTAATTAGAAATAAAATTAAAATTTTATAAATAAAAAAAAATTACAACTATTAATATTTATTGTCTCCACCAAACATGAAAATATAAAAGTAGTTTAGTAAAATAAATGTCTCATAAATTAAACTTTAAATAAATAAAAAAAACTTCTACAAACGAGTACTGCTCGCCTCATCATCCCCGCCCCCGTCAGCATCATCGTCCTCGTCCAGATCCTGGTCTGGTAAGTCAACTGTAAAACCAGGAGCCAATTCACCAACCTGCTTCAACAAAGCACTGAGCAGGAGATCTTGACGCCGTTGACGACTCTCAAGTTTGGTATTATGCTTTTTTAGGTTATGATTTTCTAGCATAATGTCCTCAGTTCGCTGCAAAAGGCTGTCCATTTCAGGTGGCAATTTCTCGGACATTTGAGAAGTTGACGAAGATGCTGCCCTCTTTACGCCAATTGCCTTCAACCTAGGCAACCCCCCAAACCCTTTCTTATAATGCGAGCGGGGTCCAAGGACATCCGTGACAATATCCATATCAGGCGGGAACTGACCGTCGACATTATCGCCGACACAAGAAGCAGCAGATGATACAGGGGCCGTACTCTGCGATGCTCGACGCTCGGTCATCTCAGTCTGCACAATAAAAAGCACGTATCTCGAATTCCAATATAACATTATTTGAAAACCTAACTTATAAATTTTTAATATAACAACATATAAAATATAACTTTATTATCTAACTGTAGTGCACCAAATTTTTTTTTTAGATTATTTAAATTTTTGTGATTTATTTTATTTAAATGTTAAGTGTGATGAATTGTTTTATTTAAGTGTTGTTATGTTATTTAGTTGTTGTTTGTTTTATTTGATTGTTTATTATTTGATTTAATTGTTAGAATTGTTTGGTATAATCTTTTGAATTTAAATTTGTTAATTGTTTGTTTGGTTAATTAATTTGATAAGGGATTAATTGTGTAACATGTTTATTTTACTACTAATGTTACATTTTAAATAAATGTGACAATTGAGGTAATTATGTGAGTTATGGTTGAATGCACTAAGGTGCATGGTAGATAGTGATGCACTCTTAAGTGTTTTAGTGTGTGCTAGTACATGGTAATAAGGTGCACATGTGTGGATTTTCTACACATTTTATAATTGCCATTTATGATATTCTTGGGTAGTTATTTTAATAAGTAGGGAATTAAAGAAAAATAAAATAAAAATAAAGGAAATGGCATGTAGTGTGGACGTGTATGTGTAGTGGGAAAAGAATGGTTTATTCCATTTATTTTCTTGATTCAATTAAATTAAAATTAGAAGACCATGGTTATTTTAAGTAAGGATGTGATCATCTTTTTATTCCTTGCCATTTAAAGATAAAAAAAATTATACAAAAATTAAGAGAAAATATGGAGAAAATAGGAAACTTACCTTTTCTTTTTATTAAGCCATTATGAGAGAATAAGGATAAAGGGGAAATGAAAGAGGGGAAGAGTCATTTGCTCTTGTGGCTGCTGAAATTAGAGAGAGAGAGAGAGAGAGTGGCGTGTAGAGAGAGAGGGAGAAGAAGAAAGAAAGAAAGAAGAAGAAGGTGAAGAGGAACCCATCGTAGAGTATGTTCTCTTGTTTTTATTGTTTGTTTAATCTCTTTTTATTGATTATATGTTATTGACTTGTTTATTTGTTGTGTGTGTTTGGGTTCTTTCTCCTCCTCATGGTGGTTTTCAAATAAAAACCCTAGGCTTGAACAAGGGTGTGAAGTTTGGGTGTTGATCTTATTGTGTTCTTGATTTTACAATCAAGAGAGGTAATGGTCTTTCTTAGCCTATATATTGGTTTTGATGGGTTTGTCTTTGAGGTTTTTGATGGTGATACTAATTGTTGATTATTGTAGGATTGATGATTATGATTTGTATATTTTGAGAATATGATTTGTTTTAAAAAGGGTTCATGGGTATGATTGAGGGAATGGATTTGATAGGGTTTATTATGAGGAGATGTGTTATGTTTATATTGCTATGGTTATCTTTTTAATCTTTGATTTATGTAAATGGTAAATAAAGATTTTAGAAATATGATAAGAATATGTTAGGATTGTTATAAGGCATGTTCATGGGATATTGTGTTATGAATTTGTGTATGTTATTACCATGGTTATTGTTGTTGGATTTCATGTGTAGATTCAATGGAATAGAAAAAATTGGTTTTATAAGATCTCATGTGAATATGTTAGTAATATTCTTAGAATCATGTATATAATAAGGGTATGATGATATTTTGGACATGTATGATTTTATGTAATTTTTGGGATAAAAAATGAATCTCTTGAGGAATTAAGCTTGCTGATTTTTTTTAAATAATTGGGTAAAAGTTGATAAAAAGATGATTTGCATGCATAAGTAATGTTCTTGATGTTATGTTAATTCTATGAAATTAAAAAGGGGATTTTAAGTTTCATTAAAATGATATTTTACTCAAATAATTACCTATAGAATTTTTATTGATTTTTGTGAAAATATGAGCTTTTAAATTGAATATGGTGATTTTTAATGATAAAAATAGTTGCTGGAATTTTTGTAAGAAAATATGAAGTAAGTTTCACTAAAATGAATTTGATGAGTTTTTTGAATAAATTATTTTTCCTAAGTTATGGTAATATTGAAAAATTGTATTTTAATGGTATGAATGCATATTTTGATAAGTTATGATTTTCCTTTATTTTGATTGAGAAAAATATTTAGATTCTATTTATTTGTGATTTTTGAAGAAAATAAATGGTGGCTGAAAGTTTGTTTTAAAAAAGTTAAAAATTGTTATTAAATTGTCACATATGGATTTTTGCTACATAAAACTAAGTCTTAAATAATTTAAATCAAAATATATTTTCCACACTTAAAAATATATTTTTTTTTTCACATCATTTATGTAACACAATGATAAAATTTATTTTTCTAAAGAAACATATTAAAAATAGGTATTTTAATTAAATCCAAGCTTTTTGGTCAATTCTTTGTAATTTGAGATTTATAAATGAAATTGTCACATATTTTATTTTTAAGCTAAAATAAAATAATTTTATAAAATAAAATAATATTTTGAGAAATTTAATCAACTTAGAAATTTTAAGAAAAATAAAGCATGTAATATGTCTATTGATTTTAAAATAATAAAAGTAAGAAATGTAGAATAATCGTTTTTGAAAACGTCTCTATTACGCAATGTTCCCACGTATGCATGTTACATGCAAATCCACTTTTACGTCCAAAATTATGTTTATTATTCAACTATGTGGTTTTTATAAAACGATCATGCTAGTAAAATGGGTAAAACGAGCATTATTCTTTTATGGCGATAATTGCATGTTTTGTGTAACTGTTATTACGTGTGCATGGCCCATGCACACATGAGTTGTGTGGAAGGGCAAAATAGTAATTTTATGAACCTAAGAAATGTTATTTTGATTATGATATAGGCTCGTTGAAAGATTGTGAAATTTCTTAGCTTGGACCTGAGGTAAGGAAGTTAGATAGATTCTATGATTTTATGCTATGAATGGTAAGACTGTTGTATGAATGAATTGTTATGAATTATGAATGCCATAACGTGATGATATGTTGAATGTGATATGTGTATGGATGTTAGATACATCAAACCAGTTACGATGTCAGATACATCAAACAGAATACGATGTTAGATACATCAAACAGATTACGATGTCAGATACATCGAACGAGTTACTAAGGAAATTGAGACGTAACTCCTAGGGCGGACGCGCCGAGGTTATTCAAGGACCAGTGATCTCCTGTTTACCTCATAGGGTGACATGGACAACTAGCGATCCATGCTCATCATGTATGCTGTATGATTGTGATATGATGATATGTTACGATTATGTTATGATATGATGATATGTTACGATTATGTTGTGATATGATGATATGTTACAATTATGTTATGACATACTTTGATGTTTTAGATGAACGTTAGTGTTTGTATTTGTTGTATTCTTACTTGCTTATTTGTTTGTACTTCCTTACTGGGCTTTTAGCTCACCCCCCTTACTTTCCTTCCAGGTAGCAAATAGGATTTCTTTATGGCACGCGTGGTGACGTGAGGAGTTCTATCATCATGGGGTGTATGGCGTGGGGTAATCCTATGGACGGAAAAACGATCAACGTAGAACGCCATTTAAATTATGTTTTGTTTTTAAGAGACTTTCCTAAATTATCAGTGGGACTCGGTTATTTAATTTTTGGTTTCTTTGAACTTTGCATAAAAATCTATGTTTTATTTTAAAACTTATGGCGCCAACTTGCATGGTTTTAAGTAAGTCCCCACTGAGACTTTGATAATGAGTGGTATTCTTTTACAACTATGTTATGCGAATGTTTTATAAGTATTAGCTTAGGGTGTTCTTTACACTAACTGCCAACATCCTATCATTAATGACTACAGACCAGTGATTAAAAAAGAAAGTAATTAATTTTGTTCCCGTATCAGGGAGCAAGTGGGCTAAAGTAAATTTGGTCATGAAAATCCATATTTGGATGAAAATCATGAAAATGTTGTTGATATATACGGTAGGTGCAGTTAATTCCATTAATGGGGAATTTACGTCTCCAAGCATATACATCAACTACATTTGCATGTTTTTCATGACCAAATTTACTTTAGCCCGCAAGCTCCCTGATACGGGGACAACATTAGTTACATTCTTTTTTTTTATCTTAGTCCACAATCATTAATCATAAAAATATTGGCACATAGATTATAAAGATTTCATTGTTAAAAATTTAATTAATAATTAATAAATAATTACTAATTGACAACAACCAATTAATAATTAATATTTATTAATTATTTACTAAACTTTTTTAAAGTTAAATGATCATAAATTAGTTAAGGTTATGCAACTTACATGTTTTGTCGTCGCTGCATCACTAATCCACTTATCCTTCTTCTTGTGGAGGTGCTCGAATGTGTCGATCATGCTCGGGAGCTCACCAGTAGATGGGTCCATCTAAAAAAGCAAATTATTTAAACATCGTGACATTTATAATATTTTCGTAAATGTAAGGATATAGGTTATTATAATTTACGTGATCATAAACATGGACAACGATGGATTTGGAACCGTGTCCTCCTGGTATGGTCATTTTTGCTCGAGCTTCTTTATTTTTCTTCAATATATGCTTCAAACAGAAAACAGTACTCATTAATCTAGATTGTAATTTTATAATTAAAAATTAATGTAAAATCTACGGCATACCTGGTGAGAATCAGATGCCCAAAAATCACATAGAATTGCCCAATCAGAAGAAGTAATCGACACAAAAGGTTTTGACTTCGCTCTCTCATTGTTTACCTCTCCTCCAACATCTACCCAGTGTTTCTTCATCGTGTGGCGCCAATCAGTCAGATGTTTTTGCATTTGTCTTACCATGGCATCGTTGATTACTGGATTGTCTTCTGGATAAATGAGTTTTTCCTAAAATCACAATTAAATTTGGAATTTGTTAAAATATTATGAAGATAGACAAAATATTTAATAGTGAGTTATTAAAGGTTTAAAAAATGCTTATAGATAGCCTCTTTCGAATAACTTGGATATCAGCCGGTTTTACTTGTTCCCAAGCTAGTGTAGTTGGGGGTACGGTGCTACGCAAATAACGAGCCATGGAATTGTTGAACCACTTGCCGTACTTTTGAATAGCTTTTCCAGTTTGTTCATCAAACTCTACTTTCAAATGACTAACTTTTTTGGTGGCCAGCTCCTTCTCGATATTGGCACCGTAATAAGCTCCCCTGCCTCTCTTGGAGCCACCATCTATGTCATTACTTGGTTCGGCCATTCTACATTAAAATATTCATTAATTAACTAATTCAAATTATGTATGTCTATTGTTTTTTGTTATAAAATTAACATTTAGTCATTATGGTATTTCCAAACCTACCCTATTCCAACCTAGTGGATCCCTTGGAGATAGTAAGGACTCATGTACTTCTCCTCATTTTTTAAAAATGTTTCTCAAACATTTTAAAAAAATGAGGAGCAGTACATGAATACATTGGCTATCCCCAAGGCATCCACTAGGTGCATCACTATTATTTTTTGTTATAAAATTAATATTTTATTACTTATTGTCTTTCCCAACTTACCCTATTCCGACCTAGTGGATCCCTTGGAGATAGTAAGTAGTCATGTAGTCATTCTCATTTCTTCAAGATGTTTCTCAAACATCTTGAAAAAATGAGAACCACTACATGAATACATTAATTATCCCCAAGGCATCCACTAGGTGCATCACTATTGTTTTTTGTTATTAAATTAACATTTTATTACTTATTGTCTATCCCAACCTACCCTATTTCGACCTAGTGGATCCATTGGAGATAGTAAGCAGACATGTAGTCATTCTCATTTCTTCAAGATGTTTCTCAAACATCTTGAAAAAATGAAAACCACTACATGAATACATTAATTATCCCCAAGGCATACACTAGGTGCATCACTATTGTTTTCTGTTATTAAATTAACATTTTATTACTTATTGTCTTTCCCAACCTACCCTATTCCAACCTAGTGGATCCCTTGGAGATAGTAAGAAGACATGTGCTAATACCCATTTTTTCAAGATATTTCATCAAATATCTTGAAAAAATGAGTACCAGTACATGAATACATTGACTATCCCCAAAGCATCCAATAGGAGCGTGTGTACCTATATCTGATACTATCATTAATTAATGATAATAAATTAAGTTTTCATTGAATTAAATAAAAAGTTACATACACTTGTTTAAATTACATATCACTGTCCGCATCATCACTAACTACAACATCATTACGAACATCACTATCACTATCACTATCGACTAGAACATTATCTTCATCCTCATCGTCTTCATACTCGGCCAACGTGTCGTCTTCAAATTCAACTTCATCATCGACAACAAATTCATCTGAACCTTCGCCAACCAAATCATCGACGTTGTACACTTCAGTGGCATTGACATCAACCAGATCATACTGAAGATTATCAAAAATTGGAACTTCTACCCACAACTGAAATGAAGAAGAATTAACTTCTTGCAATATTGGTATATCATTTGTGGTCTCAGTATCATCAACATCGGAATTTGAGAAATCCCATACATTCCTCGGAATGTATTCATTAACGAGCCTCCAATCATCCCCATTTTTCACATCTCGAAGAAAATACACCAACTTCGCTTGAGATGCGAGAACGAAAGGATCATCTTTATAACATTCTTCCTTCACATATACGCTCGTAAAATTGGATTCCACTTTAATTCTACTTGTATTTAACCATCTACACTTGAATAGGACAACACTGTAACCCATCAAGTAGGACAATTCAATTACTTCTTCCAAAACTCCATAGTAGTTCACTCCTTCCTCACTTGGCACCATTACATCGCAATTTTGTGTTTTAAGCTTCATATCATGACCACGAGTCACAAATTTCACACCATTCACTATCATCCCTGGATATGAGTACACGGTGCCACTTGATTTGTTTGCGAGAGCATACAATTCACTATTCACTTCAGTAGGTGTTGACTCATGCAAACCGTTCACCTATCAACATTAACATTGAAAGTTAGTTTTGGATTGATTAAGTGGGGTTTCGGAAAAGAATTGACTAATATACATACTCTTTCTTTGAACCATTGAGGAAAATCAGTTTCTTGTTGAACTTCAAGATTCGAGCCTCCCCGTCTTCTTAGTTCATCCATATGCTCACTACAAATGGACAACAATATTATGATTTTGGCATTTACTCGGTATATAAACCAAACATCATTATTGAAAAAAGACTAGAAAACACACCTAAGGTACTCCTTAATTTCGGCACAATTGTTCAAGATATACCACTCAGCCTTTTGCTTTAACTGTGGATTGAGGAGCATACTTGATTTCTTACCAAATGGACAACCAACAGCCTTATAAATAGAATATTCCCGATTTGGTTGGGATTCAACGCGATCGTCATTCCTCTCAGGTCGATTGAATCGAGTCTCAACCCCTCGAAGGTACATTGAGCAAAAGGTTAAGGCCTCGTTCACCACGTAAGCTTCTGTGATTGAACCTTCCGGACGTGCACAATTTCTTACATACTGTTTATAAACTGCCATCGAACGTTCAATGGGATACATCCACCTAAAGTGCACGGGACCGCCAAGAATTGCCTCTTTCGGAAGATGCAAAACCAAATGCACCATAATGTCGAAAAATGCTGGAGGAAATATCATTTCCAACTGGCATAAAATGGTGATAATGTCTGTCTCCATCTTCTCAAGGTCTTTCACATTCAAAGTCTGTGCACAAAGTTTTTTGAAAAAACCGCACAACTCAATAATTGGCTTCCGAACTTCACGAACCAAAAACGACCTAATTGCGGCGGGCAACAACTGCTGAAACAACACGTGGCAATCGTGTGATTTCAGCCCAGTTATCTTGCCATCATTGACATTGACATTGACATTCTTTGAAAGGTTTGCAGCAAAACCGTCCGGGAATTCAACTGACTTCACAAATTCACAGAAAACTCGACGCTCCGGGACACAAAGGGTGTAACTGGCGTGCGGTTTCTTCCACTTGTTTCCCTCTTTGCGGAGGTTGAGTTTTTCCCTAATTTTCATGTCTGCTAGATCAAGTCTTGCCTTGTGAGTGTCTTTAGATTTTCCCTCTAAGTTCAACAAAGTTCCCAAGACACTATCGCAAACATTCTTCTCAATGTGCATTACGTCCAAGTTATGCCTCAACAATAACTCCTTCCAATAATCAATCTCGAAAAATATGCTCTTCTTTGACCAATTAAGTTCAATCGGAGCCCTTTTGCGTTTCACACCACCAAATTCTTTGTGTTTCCCGGAATGTCTAATCAGCAAATTCTCTAATTGCTTCAACACATCATCACCGGAGTAATCTTTCGGTGGTGGCCTGAGTTCCTTGTTACCGTCGAATAGTGCTCGTTTGCTCCTCCATTCATGATCCATATCAAGAAACCTCCTATGGCCAATGTATGCAATTTTACTTCTAATCCCTATAGAGGGAGTTTCTTCATTGCATGTGGGACACGCCTTGTACCCTTTTGTGCTCCACCCAGACATCATAGCATAAGCTAGGTAGTCGTTAATGGTCCACAAGATTGATGCTCGCATATTGAACAATGTACTATTGTATGCATCTCGTGTCTCGACACCATTCGCCCATAACTCCTTCAACTCGTCAAGCAAAGGTCTCATATAGACATCGATATCTTTTCCAGGTGAAGAAGGACCTGGAATTAGAATAGACAACATTAATGACTGTGGTTTCATGCACTTCCACGGCGGCAAGTTGTATGGGACAAGTATCACAGGCCACATGCTGTAAGAGTTGCTCATGTTCCCAAAAGGATTGAAACCATCTGTAGCCAACCCAAGCCTAACATTTTGAGGTTCGGATGCGAAAGATGGGTACAACTCATCAAGGTGCTTCCACACCTTACTGTCAGCGGGGTGCCTCATCACACCATCTTCCCTTGGCCTTTTAGAATAGTGCCATCTCATATCCTCTGCAGTATATTTGGAACTGTACAACCTTTTCAATCTCGGCGTCAACGGAAAGTACCGCATTACCTTATGGGCCACTTTCTTCCCGTTCCCACGATTATCTTGCCAGCGACACTCACCACAAACCGGACAGAATTCCAAATTCGCATTCTCCTTCCAAAACAGTGCACAGTCATGCTTGCAAGCATCGATGGACTCATATCCCAATCCAATACTCCACAACTTTGCCTTCGCCTCATAGTTAGACTTAGGTAAAATTGTTCCGTCAGGCATAGCGTCGACTAACAATTCCAACAAACCATCAAAGTAATGATTGCTGCACTTGTTAATAACTTTCAGATGCATCAGCTTCACCAAGAAGTTCAACGCGGAATACTTTCGGCAACCCGGGTACAGTTCACTTGACATCTCCTTAAATAAATTGTCATACTTGTCGCGATGTTGAGGATCATCTTGGGGAGGATCATTATAGTTTCCAGCGCGAACGTCATCTTCAGCGTAAACATCCTCCAGGATATCTGCTATCTCATCTCTATCATGATCTCGTACCACAGCTGGTGGCGACGGCAGCGCCTCTCCATGGTAATGCCACACTTTGTAGGACTGTACGATGCTATTGTTGAATAAATGCATCGAAATTGCTTTTATAGGCTGGAACTTAACATTCCCACATTTCTTGCACGGACAGCGAACAAAACCTCGATCATTCAACTGATTTTTGGCGATATCGAAAAACTCCTTAACATCATTTCTATACTCCAAAGACCAACGATTCCTCGCACTCATCCAGCTCCTGTCGCTCACCATATTTAAGCGAAATAATTAAGAAAATATTTATAATTGTCTTAAAATGAGGGAAATGATAGTCAAAGTATTTCATGACTGTTTGTCTCCTTAATTATAACTAACTGATAATAATATCCTATCTCTGGCAAAAATAATTATTTATAGAGATATTTGCGACTAAATTACTCAAACTTACAACTTACTAACACTTAAAGGACACGTGGCACCACATGATTGGTACACATTATTATTATTATTATAAATAATTTTTCATAAAAAAAATCATTTTATATTTTTCATTTTTAAAAAAAAATCCAATTTATTGTTTTTCAATTTAAAAGTAACAAAAAATAAAATTTTCTCATTTTTTCAAAAAAAATATCAAATTTGTTGCTTTTAATCAATTATTTAAGATTAAGTAAAAAAAAATATTTAATCTTAAATTATTGCTTGGATTTTAAACAAAATTACTTAATCTTTAATTGAAAAAAAGTAGACAAAATGATAAATAGGAAGATTTTACTAATAATAATAATAAATTAAAAAATTTGAGGATATTAACAATAAAAAATTAAATTTAAAAAAAATGTATTTTTCATACTTAATCTTAAATTGAAAAAAAGTTGGATTTTTTTATTAAAAAAATGTAAATTTTATTTTTTGTTAAATTGAAAAATAAATTGAAAATTATTTTAAGAATAATAACAATGTGGACAAATCATGTAGTATCACGTGTCCTTTGACTAGTCAACTTTAATATTTACTTATTTATTACTTTTATTTTAAAATTAATTTAATTATACATTAATTTAATTTTGTAATTTTTTATTAAATTCTTCAATTTGTATTGGATTATTTACTTAATCAATAACAATTTTATTATATTTATATTTTACTTAATTATATTTTATTAAATCATTTATATTTTTAACTTTTTTCAATTACAAAACATCTAATATTAATGTTAAAATCAATTATTATGATTGGTAATTTTATTTTATTTAAATTATAGTTAAAAATTATTTTTTTGATGAATTTTTAATTATACTTAAATTTTTATTTAATTAATTATTAAACTTTTATTAATTTTACTAACTCTAACAAAATTTGGGCAGCATAACGACAATATTTCAAACTATCCCAAAAATTGAAAAACCTACAAATTAAACACATATATACCCAGAATATTCCCAGATCATACAAAACATATATATACATTAACAAATACATCAATTTACATATATACAAATATTTATTCACAAAAAAATATATACCAAAACTAATTTTTTTATTAATACAAAAAAAATTATTAAATACATATTTACAAAAATATCACATTTAATATAAAACAATTTAAAAATATAAACATACATTCTTAATCTGGTTTTTTTAAGTTCATACTTTAACTAAAATACATATATCGCAAAATACAATATAATAAATATTAACAAGCAAAATTAAACAAATACATATAACACATTAAAATAAAAAAAAATACATATTCAAATCTGTTTTTTAAATTTTACAAAAAAAATTAATAAATACAAAAAACATATATTATAAAAGTAACTTAAATATAGTTGTTATTAAGATAAACAAATACATATAAAGCATTAAAATAAAAATTAATGTTAAGGGCTATATTTTTTTTGTAATTAATGTTAATTTTCCTAAGACTAACAAAATTTGGGCAGCATAACAGCTATATTTTAAACTATCCCAAAATTTTATAAAACCTGCAAACTACACACAAAAATATACATAATATTACTAGATCAATATACAGAATATTCCCAGAGCATGCACAACATAAACGTATATTTACTTAAAATTTCTAAAATGTTTTCAAATTTGATTTTTAATTGCTAAAATTTAATCTTATTATAATACCAAATCTAATCTCATAATCTTAAGATTAATCGAATATTAATTAAATTAATTTCTAATTATGAGATTATATTAGATCATCTAATGTAATGATTTTTACTATACTATCATGCACAACATAAAATTTGATTTTTTCTTGTACCTCTTTTTCTAAAATTTAAAACAAAAAATAAAAATAAAAACAAAACAAAAATTAAATCATATATAAACAAAAATAAATAAATAAATAAAAAATACAAAACAGAAAAAAAAAACATAAATATAAATATAACCATATACATTTTTCGGTTTAAATATATATATTAGTTTAAATATATAATATATATCAGATTATATAATATATATATCAAATTATATATAATATATATATATATATATATTGTTGACGCCGTTTTTCGTCAAACAGTGAAAGAAGAGCATATAAACAATAACTGATAATGGCCAATTGAAATAAGACAATACAAACACACGATTTTTACGTGGTTCAGCAGTTAAATCTGCCTAGTCCACGAGTCTTTGTTATTAAACTCAAGATTATCTCTGAAAATTCTTCAGCATGAATTCTTCAGAGTTTTCTCTCAAGGTTCAGAATTTCGGTCCATTACAATGGTGCATGACCCCTCTATTTATAGAGAAGGCTGCAGAATACTATCCCACATATTTTGGGTAGTTACTCTTTTTGTGAATAAAATTAATGGCTTTAAATGCCTGTAATCAGATATAAAAGGAAACGTCCCCTGAAGACCAGGGGGCGTATAACTGACCAAATAATATCCCACGATTGTAGGGGATTTTCAGTAATAAATGAGGATTACATCTCGTATTTACAACACTTGTAGATATTCAAGGTGGTTATCATGTATCTCTAAGGCTTTAGCTTCCTAGGTTTCCCGTCATCTTTCGAGCTAGAGACATCTCCCGAGGTCACATGGCTTGAGCTCGGGACCCCTGGTCCGAGGTCATCCCTGAGAATGGATGCGTTTCCGGAGCTATCTTTCGAGGTCATGAATACTTCGAGGTCACCATACTCGAGGTCGTCCATGACTTGCAGGCTCGATATTCAATCCTGGAGCATACTTCAAACCTTATGAGCCCACTTGCTGCGAATCCACCTTTCGAGGTCATATTTAACATAGCTCGAAATCTGGGTATAACATCTTGCCCCCTCAAAAGTATTTGTTCGAATCCTAAGAGAAGGAAACTTTTGAACTACTTTCTTTGAGAACTGTACCGTCACACTTTTGAAAATGGACACGCGTCAACTGGGTATTGTTCACTTTTGGTACTTGAGTACCTTGGAAACATGCCCACGATCATCCGTCTGCCACCTTTTCGGCGCCATCTTGTCATTGATCGTGATCCGTCCGATCTAGCAAGAATTTCATTCAACACCCCGGATTAACCCCCCTTTTTCCATCTATATATACGAGACCCCACTCTTCATCTTCTTTTTACCTTCGTTCACCAAAAGCGAGAAAAGAAGAAAAATGAAACCAGAGACCTCTCTATAAAGTTTCTATTCTGTGCATGTTTTCTCAGCCAAAGAAACAAAGAAACCCTGGTTTGTTCGAGTCCGTGAGTTCTTATTTGCAACCTCTTCTTCGATCGACAATCTCTCTGCAATCGCCATTATTGTGTGAGTATGCAATCTTTGTTTTCCATTTTGTTATTTTTTTTTTGTTCATACTGTTCTTGCTGTGTACGTGTATATACTAGTTTACATCCTTAGCGTACTATGATAGGAGGTTTCTATCCGATAGGTTCTCGTGCCTTTTTTTTTTTTACTCCCAACACAGAATTTGCATCACTGGTTCATACCCAGTTTTGATGTTCGAACAAGATTCCTGTTTTCTGGGTTTTAAAATTTTAAGAGACGTTTCTTGTACACCAAGATTTCGGGTAAAAAAACATGGGCCTTGACAAATGCACGAAACCCAAGGCTGCCTTTCCTGGTTAACCGCCACTCTTTTTTCCCTTGATTTTCAGGATTTTCAAAAAAAATTCCACTCTCCTTCCTTTCCCGTGGAACGCACGTCCTGACTCTTTAATAAGGGCCTTAATATATAGCTTGTTTTGTTCCTTAACCCCGAGCTCGTAAGTTCGAGCTCGAACTCTTGCATGCATGGCCCTCACCATTTTTTCTTTCTCGCTAGATGTCACAGAATCTGGAAAGACGGTGGGGGTCGTTGCTGACAATCCCTTACGAGCCAAAATCTCTGAGCCCAGAATCGCTGTTCGCCCGGAATCAACGTCGGATAAGAGAATACGAGCTTGTGCGCGAGCAAGAGGACATTCAAGCTCACTACCGCCGCCAGATAGATGAGGTCATAGAAGGGAAAAGGAGAGTTCTTCGGGAGGCCCTCTATCCAGAATCCAATTCAGGACCTAGGCCGATTCCTCTTGATCCTGCATTAACGGTTCCTGTCGCATACCATCCAGGAGAGCTCAAATTTTCACTGATGGGGGAACCCTCTTCTTCGCAGCTGAGGAGAGAAATGTTTGAGGCCGAGCACTACTGGAGCTCGGTTACCACAACTAGTCAGATAACTGACATCCTGGCTTTCCACGGCCTTAGCCTGTCAGGCTCCTTGAAGTGTCGAGCTCCGGTCGACCATGAACGAAGCTGCTTCGTCCCTAGGGGCCGCGACGCCAGTGTGAAATACGCGGCCTGGAGCCAGGAACACATGAAGGCAGGAGCTCTGCTGCCCTTGAAATATTTTTTCAAGGACTTCACGGATTTTGTTGGGTTGGCCCCGTTCCAACTCAACACCAACTCTTACAGGGTACTGTCTGCCCTGAGGTCCTTATACCACGAGATGGGGTGGAAAGGACCTTCGCCTCAAGAGATCTTGTATCTCTTTTGTCTGAAAAGTAACCCCTCCCGAGCTCGGGGAGGGGATGGCTTTTATTATCTCTCGAGCTATCCCAAGGAGAGGAAGGTCTTTGAAGATCTTCCCAATCATCTGCCTGATTTCAAGAAGGCCTTCTTCTGGACGGACGGCCTGTCCCCGTCTCGACACTATTCGTTCAGGCTGATTCATAAGTATTCCCGTTATCTTTATTTCTGTGCTCGTAAATTTAGTTCTTAGATCCGTACTTAGTAGAAATATGTTGTCTTTCAGCCAACTTTCAGCGTCCCACTCCTGACGAGACAATGAAGGAGCATAGAGAGACCCTACTCCAACTCCCACATGGCAGGAGGTCTTTCTTGTACCTTTTACATGAGGACAAGCTCCGAAAGTGCAGACTTTTGGGGGAGGGCCAGTCCACCTTTGACTGGTCCAATAAAAAATATGAACACTGGGAGCAGGTGCCACTGTCCACAGGCGCCCTTCCTCCGAGGAGAGAAACGAGGTCGCCACTTCCAGTTCGCCCGAGGAGTCCACTGTCTGGGAATGAGGCTAATGATGAAGCCTCGAGCTCGGATTCGGATGAAGGTAAAGTCCTTCCTACCTCAAGAATGTGGTCCCCCACCTTACTAAAACATAGGCCCAATAGGTTAGTCTCGTGCCCACAGGATAGATACCACTTCTACATATGGAGTTGGGTAGATGACTGTGTCCATAGGTTTGATAGTGGGCTCAGGAAATACGACACCATGTATACCACGGACGAGGTGTGGAACGGGATAGCTGTTCAGTATGGGACCAACGATTATAGGGACCTCTCGAGGTTATCACCCACATATAAGGAAGGCACTCCCCCCGCCTCCTCTGAAGACGGGGGAATTTCATGGTCCCCAAGCTCGAGCTCGGGGGAGAGTTCCAGTTAGGTTTCTTCTATCATCACTTTATATGTCTATGATACTGAAACAACTTGTATGCTTCTCTTTTATTAACTCACTCTGTGTTGCGACTTATGCAGACAAGATGGACTCCGACCTCGACAACATCATCGATGGTGCTGGTGCCAAGAGGAGCAAGCGTCCCAGAGCGGGGGCGCTGAAGACCGACCGGCCGGGCAAGGGCCCCAAGAGGTCCAAGAAAAACCCTCCTCCTGCTCCGCCGGTTTCGACTTCCATCACTGCGGCGGCTTTCCAAGCCGGCGCTTCCACAACGGCGCCGTCCTCGCAGGCCGTCGCCTCGACAGTGGCGCCGACTTCGCTGGTTGGTCCCTCCGCTATGGTTGAGTCCCAACCTCTTGTGGTGGTTCAGTCATCCTTGGGGCCGCCTCCTAGAAGGCCTTCTGCTTCTCGAGCACAAAAGCTATCAGTTTCCACCCACATGGATGCATATGTGGTTGACAATGCTGCTGGGTCCCATGGATCTACGCTGGTCATGGATGTTATGTCTCGGATCGGCCAGACCTTTGGCAGCCTCGAAGCTCCCCAATGGCAATGCTTGAACGATACCCAAGACTGCACTGTCCTCTATGAGAAGAGTATCGAGCTCGCTGCCACGGTAAGTATCCTTCTATAGCCCTTCTTCTTGGTTATAATCACACAGACTTGGTATTAATGATGACTTTTTCTTTTCAGTCTCTTGCCTTTACAGCCCAGCTCAATTATAAGTTGAACAACGAGATTCACTCGAGTAAATCTCATGCTCAAGAGGCGAAGAATCTCCATCTCAAAGCGAGCGATGATCTGAAGGCAGCGAATGCGAAGCTTGAAGCAGGAGCCAAGGAACGTGAGGACATGGCCACCGAGCTTGGGAAGCTGAAAACTGAGCTCGAGGAGCATAAGAAGGAGATCACCCAGCTTCAGGAGATCAACAAGAAGCTTGAAGAGGAAAAGGCTGCTGCCTTTGACATCATGGAGGATGCAAAAGCTCGTCTCCTTGCTGAGTACAAAGAGAAGAAGGAACAAGCTGTTGACTCAGCCATGTACCGAATGTGGGCCTACAATGAAGATCTGGACACCAGCTTCTTAGGTCCTCACGAGGCGACTCTTCTTGACAGGTGGAATGCTCGGCTCGAGAAGGAAAAGGCGGCTCGGGATGCTGTTTTGGAGGGAGCCCAGGAGGACAGCCATGCTATTCGTCCTGAGGAATCCGGTGCTGCCGATGCCGAGAAGGCCAAGGAGACTCCTCTTCCTTAAATCTGATCTCGGGGAGACCATCTATCGGGGCTGCGTCCCCTAATCTTTGTAATTATTTTAATTTATGCCCTCAGGGCTGATACAATTTCTTTAAATATTACATATATATGCTTTACATTTCTTGGCTCGAAATATTTTGCACATTTTTTATGGATGAATCATTTATGTTTATTTATTCATACAAACATATTATGGATTTAGGTTCGAAGCTCAATGCGTTCATGCAAAGTTTGTTCAAATTATCCGCTTACGACCTCGTTATTTTTCAAAGTCGGATATTACTTTAACCATGAACCTAAAAGTACTTATATGGTATGTAATGTGAATGATTTGGTTATATCTTTTTTGCTTAGTCACTTTTCCTCATCCTCAGTTTTTGCTCCAAGGTTAAGAGTTCGAAACTATTTTTCTTTAAGATATTCCAGCCTCGATCTCGACTTATTTCGAAATAGGTTTAGGTTCCTACTTACCATCGATTAGTTTTTTGGCTGGTTTGTTCCAAACCTGTTAAGTTTGCACATCTGGTTAACTCCAAACGTTTTTGGTTTTTGATAATTCGGTTATGTCCGAACTATCTAAGCTCGCGTATTTGGTTACATCCAAATACTTTATATGTTTTTGATAATTCAGTTATGTCCGAACTATCTAGGCTCGCGTATTTGGTTATATCCAAATGCTTTATATGTTTTTGATAATTCGGTTATGTCTGAACTATCTAGGCTCGCGTATTTGGTTATATCCAAATGCTTTGTATTTTTTTTGTATATGTTATTTTATTTTTTAAGCTGATGGTATATGTACCAATGATGCCCCCTTAATATCCTATGATTTTGACCATAGGTTATTAAATTAAGAGAGATTGCAAAAATAAAAAGAAATAACATATTTGAACGAAATGGATCTTTTATTTGATGAAATTCAAAAACAAACAAACTAATACAAATAGGGACTCATGGTTATAGGCAACACTTTTCCTACACTACTGATAGTAAGGTCTAAGGTGTTCGCCATTCCATGCTCGCGGTACTAGGCTCTCGTCCAATCTCGCAAGTTTATACACACCAGGTCGGATGACTGATTCTATCTGGTATGGCCCTTCCCAGTTCGGCCCGAGCACTCCAGCTGCTGGATCTCGAGTTGCCAAGAATACGCGTCTCAACACCAGATCTCCCATTCCGAACTTTCGATCTCGAACCCTCTTGTTGAAATATCTGGTAGTTCGTTGCTGGTAGGCAGCATTTCTCAGCTGAGCCTCTTCTCTTTTTTCTTCAATCAAGTCTAAGGTTTCCTCGAGTTGAGTATGGTTTGAACTTTGGTTGTAAATCTGAGTTCGGATCGTGGGGATTTCGACTTCTATGGGCAACATTGCCTCGCAGCCGTATGCTAGAGAGAACGGGGTGTGTCCTGTAGAGGTTCGAGTCGTGGTCCTGTATCCCCAAAGGACTTGGGGCAATTCTTCGGGCCACCGTCCCTTTGCTTCCTCCAACTTTTTCTTTAAAGAACTCTTGAGAGTTTTGTTTACAGCTTCGACCTGGCCATTCGCTTCAGGGTGAGCTACTGATGAAAAACTCTTTATTATACCGTTCTTTTTACAAAAGTTGGTGAATAGGTCGCAATTGAACTGGGTTCCGTTGTCGGATACGATCTTCCTCGGCACTCCATATCAGCACACGATGCTCTTTACAACGAAATCAAGGATCTTCTTTGAGGTTATAGTTGCCAACGGTTCAGCCTCCGTCCATTTTGTGAAGTAATCCACGACGACTACAGCATATTTCACTCCGCCTTTTCCAGTCGGGAGAGAGCCTATGAGGTCGATGCCCCATACCACGAAAGGCCATGGGGATGTCAACATGGTCAACTCGGAGGGTGGGGATCGGGGTATCGTGGCGAATCTCTGGCATTTGTCGCATTTCTTCACATACTCGAAAGAATCCGTTTTAATGGTTGGCCAGAAATATCCCTGGCGTATGATCTTCTTGGACAGGCTATGCCCCCCAGTGTGATCTCCGTAGAACCCTTCATGAATTTCTTCAATGATTTTCTTAGCTTCGGGAGGGGTTACGCACCTGAGTAACGGCATGGAATATCCCCTTCGGTACAGCCTTCCATCCAAAATTGTGTAACGGGGAAGTTGATACATCAACTTTCGAGCTTGGTTCCGATCTTTTGGAAGAACTCCGTTTTCGAGATAATCAACTATCGGGGTCATCCAGGTCGGTTCTGTTTCGATCATACACACATCTTCCTCTTCTGGCTCGTTAATGCTAGGTGCCGATAGGTGTTCTATGGGTACAACATTCAGTTCTTCATTTTCGGCGGACGTGGCGAGTCGAGCTAAGGCATCTGCATTCGAGTTCTGCTCGCGGGGAACCTGTTCGATTGTATAGAATTTGAAACACTCTAACGCTGATTTTGCCTTCTCCAAATAAGCTGCTATTCTCGTGCCACGAGCCTGATATTCACCCAAGATTTGATTAACCACTAGCTGGGAGTCACTGTAGCAATGTATAGCTTTAGCTTTGAGCTCCTTAGCTATACAAAGTCCTGCGAGTAAAGCCTCGTATTCGGCCTCATTATTCGACGCTTTGAAGTCAAATCTTAGGGCAGAATGAAATCTGCTTCCCGCGGGGGTAACCAAAATGACCCCTGCCCCCGCTCCATTTTCATTTGACGAGCCGTCGACATAAAGTTTCCACAGCTCGTGGGCCGTGGTTATTACCTTGTCGTCGGCTATACCAGTACATTCCACTATAAAGTCCGCCAATGCCTGTGCCTTAATGGTCGTTCTTGGGTGGTAGGTGATCTCGAACTGTCTGAGCTCAACAGCCCATTTAAGAAGCCGACCTGAAGCTTCTGGTTTAGACAGGACTTGCCTAAGTGGTTGATCAGTCAACACATGGATGGGATGTGCCTGAAAGTAGGAGCGGAGCTTACGGGATGAATGAATTAGACTGAGCGCGAGTTTCTCCATCAATGGGTATCTTGACTCTGCCCCCAGTAATTTTTTACTGATGTAGTAAACGGGTCTTTGCACCCTCTCTTCTTCTCGAACGAGCACTGCGCTTATCGCGTGTTCGGTGGTTGAAAGGTATAGGTACAATACTTCTCCCGTTTCAGGTTTTGACAGGATTGGTGGTTCCGCCAGGTGCTTTTTGAGCTCCTTAAAGGCCAACTCGCATTCCTCTGTCCATTCGAACTTCTTACCTCCTCTCGGTAAGTTGAAAAATGGAAGACCACGATCGGTAGACTTCGAGATGAATCTGCTTAGGGCCGCCATCCTGCCAGTCAGACTTTGGACATCTTTATGCCTTCGAGGTGAGGGCATGTCAATCAGGGCCTTGATCTTGTCGGGGTTAGCCTCGATTCCACGAGAGTTCACAATAAAGCCCAGAAATTTTCCTGAAGATACCCCGAAAGTGCATTTCTGAGGATTTAGCTTCATGTTGTATTTCCTGAGCACGCCAAAGCACTCTTCGAGGTCATCAACATGGTTCTTGTTGAGTTGAGACTTTACAAGCATGTCATCAACATAAACCTCCATGTTGTTCCCTATTTGTTCTGAAAACATCATGTTTACGAGCTGCTGGTATGTGGCTCCAGCATTCTTGAGCCTGAATGGCATGACATTATAGTAGTATAACCCTTTATCCGTGATGAAGCTCGTATGTTCTTGGTCGGGGGCATGCATGGGAATCTGGTTATATCCAGAATAAGCATCCATGAACGACATCAGGCCGTGCCCTGCCGTGGCATCTATGAGCTGGTCAATCCTTGGTAACGGAAAACAGTCTTTTGGGCAAGCTTTGTTGAGATCTGAGTAGTCAATACAGGTTCTCCACGTCCCATTGGGCTTTGGGACGAACACCGGATTGGCTACCCAGTCAGGGTAAAAGGCATCCCTAATGAATCGGTTTGCCTTTAACCTGTCAACCTCCTCCTTTAACGCCTTTTTTCTGTCCTCGTCCAGCTGTCTTCGCTTTTGTTGCTTTGGAGGAAAGCTTTTGTCTATGTTTAGTGCGTGGCTTGCAACATTCGGGCTTATCCCCACCATGTCTGAGTGCGACCATGCGAAGACATCCTGGTTTTTCTTCAAAAAAACAGATTAATTGCTATTTGGCTTCGTCTTGGAGGTGTTTTCCGACCTTCACCTTCTTCGAGGGATCAGTTTCTTCGAGCTGAATTTCTTCGAGCTCCTCTAAAGGTTCGAGGTCAACTTTCTCCTCAATCCTTGGGTCAATCTCCTTGTCAATTTCTAAAACCGTTCCGTCTTTGTTTTGTATGATAACGAGTGCTTGGGCGTTCATTTGTTTCTTTCCCCTCAAGGAGATGGTATAGCATTCCCTCCCTGCCAATTGGTCTCCTTTTAATGTCCCGACTCCACTAGGGGTCGGGAACTTAAGGGCCAGATGCCTTACTGATGAGACTGCCCCCAGCCCGACCAGGGCGGGTCTCCCGAGCAGCACATTGTAGGCAGATGGTAAGTCTACTACCACGAACTCCATTATCTTGGTCACCGAGACTGGATAGTCTCCCAAGGTTATGGGGAGCTCAATAGATCCCATACAGGCAGTTCCTTCTCCTGAAAAGCCGTACAAAGTAGTTGGACATGCTTTCAGGTCACGAAGGGAGAGTCCCATCTTCTCGAGGGTTGCTTTATAGAGGATGTTGACTGAGCTCCCATTATCTATGAGAACTCGGTGGACCCTTATATTGGCCAACTGAAGAGTAATAACCAGCGGATCATGATGAGGGAATTGAACATGGGAGGCGTCTTCCTCGGTGAAGGTTATTGGTTGTGTTTCAATCCTCTGGCTTTTTGGTGCCCTGGGTTCGGGTTCATAAGGAGACCCGTCCCCTGTCTTCAACTCGTTGACATACCTCTTTTGGGCATTCCTGCCCCCTCCTGCGAGATGAGGCCCTCCCGAGATGGTTATTACATCCTCTCCATCTATCGGCGGGGGCCTATCTTCTTCTCGAGATCGGGAGTTATTGTTTTGTGTGGTCGGAGGCGCGGCTACTCTCTGGCTCGCGGCCGCCTGACCAGTATTCTGGTTTTTGACATAACTCCGGAAGTAACCTCTCGAGATCAACCCTTCGATCTCGTCCTTCAGTTGTCGACATTCATCGGTTGTATGTCCGGTGTCTCTGTGGAACCAACAATATTTACTGGAATCCCTCTTGGATTTTTGATTTCTCATCGGGTCCGGACGCTTAAAGGGGACCTGGTTCTCATTAGCCAGGTATATGTTCTCCCGAGAATCATTGAGCTCGGTGTATACTCTATACACGGAGAAATACCTCTCCCCTTTCTTTTTCTTTCCTCCCTCAGCTTTGGGGTTACTTCCTTCGTCCTTTTTCCTCTTGGAGGGGTTCTCCGAGGCAGGCTTTGGTGCCGCTGGGTCCGCTGAGGTTGAGGCAGAGTTGATGCTTATCGTTGTAGTTTCGGACTGGGAGGTCTGTTTGAGCGTCGACCTCGCTTCCTCTACATTGACAAACCTCTGCGCTCGTCTGTTAAACTCGGTTATTGACCTTACCGGTTTCCCTTGCATGTTGTCCCAAAGGGCACTTCCCGGTAATACGCCAGCTCGGATAGCCATGAGGTGTCCACTGTCATCCACATCCCGAGCTCGGGCTACTTCTAGATTAAATCTTGTTAAGTAACTCTTCAATGTTTCGCCCGGTTGCTGCCGGACGTTAGTTAAGGTGGATGCTTCTGGTCTGACCCCTACCATTGCTCTGAACTGCTTCTTAAAGTCTTTAGACAACTGCTCCCATGAGGTTATTGAGTGTCTCTTATACTTTTCGAACCAACTTTTGGCAGGTCCTGCCAATGATGTTGGAAACAGCATGCACCTGAGCTCGTAACCCACGTTACTGGCTCTCATGATAGTGTTGAACATGCTTAAGTGACTACACAGGTCGGTCTTTCCTTCAAACGTAGGGACGTGAGGAATCCGAAACCCTTGAGGAAATTGAGTGTCAGAAATATGGGGAGCAAACGGCTCGAGATCCTCATCAGAGTCCTCATATCGACCATTTCCTCGTTCATTTTTTAAAAGCCTAAAGGCTCTTTCGAGCTGATCGATTCTTTCTTGGACTGGGTCAGTAGGAGGTGCTGTCTGGAATTGATTGTCTTTGATCGTGATTCCGGGCTCGCGTCTCCGCGAGGGATCTCTGTGCCTATTCAAGCGATCCCTTAGGTCCGAATTTGTTTGATCTCCATTCCCCCGACTCTGATTCAGGTGATTTCGCAGGTCGGGACGATTCTTGCGACTTCCAGTATTCTTACGTCCTCGGTCGTGTTTACTGACGGACCTGGTCTCTCCGGACTCGTCACTGGTGAAACTCATTGCTCGGTCATTTCGCGATGGATTCTTCCCACGTCGCCTCGTCTCCGTAGTGCGAGACCGAGACGTCTGACTTCTCTCAGATGGAGTGCCTCTCCGCTCCTGGAAAGTCTCCCTGTTTCCTTGTCTTTCCCCCGCACGCCCTTGATCTTGATCTCGAACAGGTTGAGCGTTTCTGTGGGGGGGGGGGGGGGGGCGAAGGAAACCTTATGGGTGACGGAGGAAACCGTATAGGCGACGGTGGCTGCCACCCTTGTCGCGGCCTAGAGGGTCCGGAATTCGCCCGAGATGGGTCGGTCGCATTTGGTGCGCTCCCAGGTACCTGAGTTCGAGCCTCTGCAGGGGTTCGGTTATTCTCAGCTCCTGCAGGCACTTCCACTGGCGGGTTAGCCGGGGCCCGAGCTTGAGTACTCCTCTGAGGCCTAGGTGGAGCAGATGGCTTTGCTGGTGCCGGAGGTTGAGTCGGCCTCCTCGTGGCAGCATCCTTTCGTGGACGCCCGCGGGGCCTCCGGGGAGGAACATGCACGTCCCTTGGAGGAGGGACTTGGTTTTCGCGCGGAGGCGGGGGCTGAGCCACCTGCGCCTTTGCGGCTATCCTTGTCAACTCCTCATTCCATTTGTTGGCTTCTGCCAACAGCTGCTTCAGTTGCCGGTTTTCAAGTTCCACAATAGGAACGTACCGCTCCGGATTGTAGTACATATCCTCATCCCTTGGTGGAGGCGGTGGTCCCCGGGAATCAGAAGACCCACTCCTCTCCTCAACATCCGGGTTCTCCATTGGTTGTTTTCCAGGACGTCTTTGGTAATTTTCTTCAGGTGTGTTCTGATTGTTTGTGGCCATGATTTTCTCAAGGATGAATGCTTAAGGCTCTCAATGAAAGCACCAAACTGTTGACGCCGTTTTTCGTCAAACAGTGAAAGAAGAGCACATAAACAATAACTGATAATGACCAATTGAAATAAGACAATACAAACACACGATTTTTACGTGGTTCAGCAGTTAAATCTGCATAGTCCACGAGTCTTTGTTATTAAACTCAAGATTATCTCTGAAAATTCTTCAGCATGAATTCTTCAGAGTTTTCTCTCAAGGTTCAGAATTTCGGTCCATTACAATGGTGCATGACCCCTCTATTTATAGAGAAGGCAGCAGAATACTATCCCACATATTTTGGGTAGTTACTCTTTTTATGAATAAAATTAATGGCTTTAAATGCCTATAATCAGATATAAAAGGAAACGTCCCCTGAAGACCAGGGGGCGTATAACTGACCAAATAATATCCCACGATTCTAGGGGATTTTCAGTAATAAATGAGGATTACATCTCGTATTTACAACACTTGTAGATATTCAAGGTGGTTATCATGTATCTCTAAGGCTTTAGCTTCCCAGGTTTCCCGTCATCTTTCGAGCTAGAGACATCTCCCGAGGTCACATGGCTTGAGCTCGGGACCCGTGGTCCGAGGTCATCCCTGAGAATGGATGCATTTCCGGAGCTATCTTTCGAGGTCATGAATACTTCGAGGTCACCATACTCGAGGTCGTCCATGACTTGCAGGCTCGATATTCAATCCTGGAGCATACTTCAAACCTTATGAGTCCACTTGCTGCGAATCCACTTTTCGAGGTCATATTTAACATAGCTCGAAATCTGGGTATAACATATATATATATATCAGTTTATATATAATATATAATATAATATATATATATCCGTTTATATATATAATATATAACATATATAAATATATATATATCGGTATACCTGTGGTCCGGTCGGCGTGGTGGTCCGGTGGTGGCGCGGTGGTCTGGTCGGCAAGGTGTGGCGGAGTGGTCCATCGGCGCGGTGGTGGCGTGGTGGTGGTCCGGTCGACGTCCTAAAACAGAGAAAAAAAATGAAATGAGTAGAAAATTTAGGGGCAAAACAAACAAAAAAAATAATAAAACAACTTACCCTTGAGAGAGATGGAGTCGTTGAAGAAGATAGTGTCTGAAAAAAAATATGAGAGAAGAGAGGGAAGAAATGAGAGAAAGGAGAGAAACTGAAAAAAAAAGCGGCTGTGATATTATGTTATGACTTTTGCCGGCGCATTTCGTTGCGCTGGCAAAAGTGTATCAGAGAAACCCTAGTTCAAAACGACGTCGTTTTAATAAGCATACTTTTGCCGGCGCAATGAAACACGTCGGCAAAAGTCTGGCCACCTACCTCCTTGAAAACGTGCACATTATTAAATCACGTTCACTTTTGCCGGCGCGTTAGGTGAATTGCGCCGGCAAAAGTCTCTTCGTATTTAATTATTAAACTTTTGCCGGCGCATTTGGTGAATTGCGCCGGCACCGACAAAATCAATGACTTTTGCCGGCGCAATTCACCAAATGCGCCGATGAAAGTCTTTTTTGTCGGCGCAATTCGGAATTGCACTGGCAAAAATTCCATTTCTTGTAGTGAGGGTACCTTCCTCCAAAGAAAATTCAAGCATATTTTTCAAATAGATGACATATGTAGGATAGTTTTCTAACAATAGTCCCCTTAATGAATTAAAGCTCAAATTTTCCTATGACATTATATATTTATACCGATAATTATATAAATACAATTTTGTTAAGGAAAAATTACATAATTAACCACAAGTAAAATGACTATATTATACATTTTAAATTTGCAAATCTTTTATATATAATTTTAGGCTTAGTTAGTATATCTCATTTCTAATATAATTAAACCTCTATTTTTAAAAATTTAAATTGAGTCTTTTTAATATATAAAAATTATACCTCTATTTTTTAATTTAAATTGAGTCTTTTTAATATCTAAAAATTATATAACATCACATCATTGTATTTTTTAAAAAATATTTTCTCATATATATTTATTTGAGATTGTATTAAAAATTTCATTTTTTTATTTATTTTATCAAGAAAATTTTAATTTTAAATTTTTAATAAATGAGGTCCATATGATTTTATTTTAATTTTATTATTTGTACAAAGATGTACAATGCTACAATTCAAGACCTCGTATCAGAAATATACGAGGTATAATTATAAATAAAACCCTATCCTTTATTGGTTGGCAGCCCCACTAGGACTATTTTTTGCTCTTTGCTTTAGTGTTGGATGGGAGATTGTATGTTTTATCATTATAGAATGAGATATAATTTGCTCGTGGCATATTTATACATTTATAAAGTGCATATATAGATCCCTTATATATGTATAGAGAATTATATTTTCACCATATAAATATATAACTACATCCATTTTTTTGTTAAAAAATCTATTACATATTTATCCTTTATAAGAAAATTACTAAATGTATCATTTTAAATATTTGATTCATTTTATAAAAGTTTAGCTTAGTTAGTACATCCCATCTCCAATATAATTAAAACTCTATTTGTTTTCTTCCATTTAAATTGAATATTTCCAATATAATTTTTTTTATAACAACAGTAGAAAAAAACTATTTAAAAATTAATGTAATAAAACTCTAAGTTAATTATATTTTAATTAATTTTTCATAAATTTATATTTGTGATCATATTAAACATTTATATTTGTTTTTTATTTTTAATTTTTTTTAGAAAACATTAAATTTATAATTTATATAAAAATAATCCTTATTGACGATTATTAAGATGTTGTTACCTATTCGTAATGAGAAGGTACTCAGAGATTTTTGGGAATTCCTAGGAGAAGTTCAAAAATTTTTAGGTAAATCACTGAAAAAACCTTTTGATCAGAAAGACATCTTATCATTGCACCTATCGGTCTGGGGCTATACACTTCATGTTGCGGTACACGTTATGTGTTACGGGAGCCCAAGCCCAAGTGTTAAGCCCAATATTACTGGACCAAGAGGCCATTCAGAACCACATAAAGAAGTGGGTAGGAGACCCGAAACCAGCTGATAAACCAGCTCCTGAAGGAAACGAAGACAACAGAATGGAAGAGGAAGAGAGCATCGACCCAGCTGAAAGGAAGGCGCGTAACAAGCGAGAGCGCGTCAAGCCACGTTGGCTCCAAGATTTCATTATGCTGTTTGAGCGTTGAGGGCTGTGAGAGTTGTAACAAATTTCTGTTAGTATACAACTTTGAGAATTTGATACACATATATATATATGTGACTAATGTAATGAGGAGGTTGTTGAATGAAATTGCAAATTTGTTTTGGGAGATTAGCTCTGTCTCATAGAGAGCCTGTAGTGTATCATTGGTGCTTTCATTGACCCTTTACCTTCACCATGAAGAATGAGGAGATAGCTGCTATGCTTCAAGCTTTGGACCTCAAGTTTCAGCAATATACGGAGGCACAGCGGGCAGATTTTCAATCACTTCTGGACAAGCATGTTGCTAAGACGGAGGAACGCCTTGCTCAGGTGACTTCCCAACCATCACCGGGCACAGATGGAGTTGCTAGTGCGCTAGGCGAAGCTAGCAAATCAGTGGGTAAGCTTCCGACACCACTTTCGGATTTCAGGGATGTGAATGCTATGATAAAAACATTACGGGTTAAGGTACCCAGATTTGATGGAGCCAATGTTGAGGATTTGATTTATAAGATCAATAAGTTTTTTGATCTTCATCGTGTTGATCACTCAATGCGTCTAACGGTGGTGGCATTTCACTTGGAGGGAGCTCCATCTACTTGGTTTCAATGGATGGAACAGGGGGGAGCATTTGCTGATTGGGACTCTTTTCTGCGGGCGTTGAAACATCGTTTTGGTAGTTCAATATATGATGATCCGTTGGGCCGTATCTCCAAACTTATGCAGACAGGCCGAGTATCAGATTACAAAGCTGAATTCGAATCCTTAATGCCCAGAATCTCAGGAGTAAGTGAGTCTATGTTCTTGAACTTCTTTGTGTGGGGTCTTAAATTGGAAATTCGGAGGGAGTTATTGATGCTGAAACCAGTGGACTTGGTGGATGCAATGGCGAAAGCGCAATTGTTTGAGGATCGTCACGATGATATGACCACTCGAAGTAGAGGTGATGGCAGTCGTTCTACTTGGATTCCTCGATCCAATGGCACCAATTCGGGCACTGTGGTGGTACCTCCGCCAGCAACCAAACAAGTTTTCTCTTCTGCAGCACCAACAAACAGACCACCACCAGCCGGTACTCATTCGTTACCTATTAAACATTTAACACCTGCGGAGTTGAAAGATAGAAGGGATCGGGGTGTGTGTTTTACTTGTGATGAAAAGTTAACTTATGGTCACAAGTGTAAAAACAAGATGTTGCTGTATTGTGAATATGGAGACGAAGACTCTGAAGAATTTGCAACGTTAAAATTTCCAGGGGATGGGGATACAACTGAAGAGGAGGTGAGTTTCAATTCACTAACGAATTCGATGAATCCGCGCATTTTTCGAATCATGGCGAAGCATGGGAGTGACGCTTTGGAGGTGTTAATTGATACGGGCAGCAATAATAATTTTATACAGGAATCATTAGCCTCTCAGTTGAACTTACCGTGGGAGGATACTAAGCGTTTTAAGGTGTATATGGGGAATGGAAATTTTCTACTGTGTTCTAAGATTTGCAGGGATGTTGAACTGGTTTTGCAGGGCCATTCATTTGTTGTTGATCTATATGTGTTACCAATTTGTGGTCTGGATGTGGTATTAGGCATGCAGTGGTTACAAACTTTGGGCCCGTGTATCCATGATCATAAGGCGTTAACCATGGAATTCTCGTGGAAAGGTAGCTTGGTAAAATTAGCTGGTTCCACTGAGGTTGTAGCTCACCAAGTTTCGTACAACCAAATTACTGCCTTGTTGCGCGAGGGAGAAGTCCGAGATGTGTATCGCCTCGCTGCGGTCATGGCGGAGGAAAATAACACACACACCAATCTGGCATTAGTGGAGTCGACAATTCCTACTGTTGGTAAGGGTCTGCTCACTGACTACGCAGATGTATTTTAGGAGCCCAAACAACTACCTCCTTACAGAGTTGTGGACCATAGGATTTTTCTCCAACCCGGATCACTGCCGGTGAATATCCGTCCCTACAGGTACCCTTATTTTCAGAAGGATATAATTGAGAAATTGGTCGAAGAAATGATGGGAATGGGTTTCATCAGATCGAGCACTAGCCCTTATTCTTCTCCGGTGTTACTAGTCAAGAAGAAGGACGGGTCTTGGCGTTTTTGTGTCGACTATCGAGCTCTCAATGGTCTCACGGTCAAGGACAGATTTCCCATCCCTACCATTGAGGAGTTACTAGATGAATTGGGCCTGTCAATGGTTTTTTCTAAGCTGGATTTACGGGCAGGGTATCATCAAATCAGAATGGATCGAAGGGACATTCATAAGACAGCGTTCCGGACCCATGAGGGACATTATGAGTTTGTGGTAATGCCATTCGGGCTCACCAATGCCCCTTCTACATTCCAGGCAGCCATGAACCAAGTTTTTCGGCCTTTCTTGAGACAATTTGTCGTTGTTTTTTTTGATGACATATTGGTATATAGTACCAATGTGGAGGAGCACGTTACTCATCTCAGGAAGGTCTTGCAGCTATTACATGAGCACCGTTTTTACGCCAAAATAACTAAGTGTCAATTCTTTCAGAAAAAAAATTGAATACTTAGGACATTTGGTATCTGCAAATGGTGACCAAGCCGACCCTGCCAAGATATCCGCCATGTTGGAGTGGCCAACACCAACTTCACTTAAGCAGCTAAGAGGGTTTCTTGGCCTTATAGGATATTATAGAAGGTTTGTCTCTCACTACGCTTCCATTGCGATACCATTAACAGAGCTCTTAAAAAAAGATAATTTTCATTGGACCCCAACAGCTGCTGCCGCATTTGAACACCTCAAGAAAGCCATGACGGAAACCCCCGTTCTTAAGTTGCCTGATTTCTCGAAGCAATTCATTATTGAAACAGATGCTTCCAATATTGGAATTGGAGGAGTTTTGATGCAGGAAGGACACCCTCTAGATTATTTTAGCAAGAAGTTAGGACCGCGATTTGCTGGAGCTTCCACTTATTAGGCAGGCAGTTTGTGATAAGAACAGACCACAAAAGTTTTCGTGAGTTGTTAACACAGGTGATTCAGACCCCAGAGCAGCAACACTTCATCAGGAAATTATTAGGATTCCAGTTTACTATTGAGTATAAAGCAGGAGCTCAAAATGCAGCTGCGGATGCTCTGTCAAGACAGTCTGACAGTATTTTATCTTCTTTTCACATGGCTTTAAGTGCTGGTTGCTTTGACGTATTAGAGGAGTTGCGTCAAGAAAATATCACTTGTCCAGATCTAAGGCTCATCCACCAAACCATGCAGCACGACCCGACGACTAACGGACACTACGCAGTTAGAGAATTTCATGCCTCTCCAGTAGGAGGCCACGCGGGTGTGGAACGCACTTTTTTACGATTGGGAGCTAATTTTTTTTGGCTTGGTTTGCGAAAGGATGTTAAGAAATTTCTTCGAGATTGCTTGACTTGTCAAACCATCAAGTATTCGCCAGCTACACCTTACAGTAAATTACAACCGCTTGACATTCCAAAAAGGGTGTGGGAAGATTTGTCGATGGACTTTATCGTTGGACTACCGAACTCGCACGGCCTTACAAACATTTTGGTGGTGGTTGATCGACTTACGAAGTATGCTCATTTTGGAGCTTTGCCTAATCACTACTCAGCCACTAAAGTAGCTGATCTTTTCTCCCACATGGTGATTAAACTTCATGGCATGCCCCGGACTATAATCTCTGACAGAGATCCCATTTTTACCAGCGCATTTTGGAGGAAACTCTTTGAACTGATGGGAACAACTTTGAAGATGAGTTCAGCGTACCACCCACAAACGGATGGCCAAACGGAAGTCACAAATCGGTATTTGGAGCAGTATTTACGAGCGTTTACAGCAGACAATCCCAAAAAATGGAGCAAGTTTCTCTCATGGGCCGAATACCATTACAATACCAGCCACCACTCGGCAATAGGAATGACACCATTTCAGGCGGTTTATGGACGGACACCACCTACAATTCCAGCATACACAAGAGGCACTACAACAATTCAGGCAGCGGAAGAAGATTTGTTGACACGAGATCAAATTTTGCATCAGCTGAAACAGAACTTGCAAAGAGCACAGAACCGAATGCGGCAACAAACTAATAAGAAGCGAAGGGACATCGAATTTCAGTTGGGAGATCAAGTCCTAGTCAAGCTCCAACCATATCCTCAAACCACAGTGGCTCATCGACTCAATTCCAAACTTTGTCGATGATACTTTGGTCCCTTTGAGATTATCGGACGAGCTGGTCTTGTAGCTTACACACTTAAGCTCCCTGCTGGAAGTATAATCCACCCCACCTTTCATGTCTCCCTGCTCAAACCTTATTATGGTTCCAAACCAGTCACTTGTTTTCCCCTCCCAGAGTTGAGCCTTGCCAACAATCCAATCATGATTCCCCAGGCCATTTTAGCCACTCGAATTCAATCCATCAACAACATAACCAGACGACAAGTACTGGTGCAGTGGACAGTGAGCTCTCCGGAAGATGCTACGCGGGAAGATTTTGACGAACTCATCACCATGTATCAGTTGCCCAACCTTGAGGACAAGGTTGATTTCGGGGAGGAGAGTAATGTTACGGGAGCCCAAGCCCAAGTGGTAAGCCCAATATTACTGGACCAAGAGGCCATTCAGAACCACATAAAGAAGTGGGTAGGAGACCCGAAACCAGCTGATAAACCAGCTCCTGAAGGAAACGAAGACAACAGAATGGAAGAGGAAGAGAGCATCGACCCAGCTGAAAGGAAGACGCATAACAAGCGAGAGCGCGTCAAGCCACATTGGCTCCAAGATTTCATTATGCTGTTTGAGCGTTGAGGGCTGTGAGAGTTGTAACAAATTTCTGTTAGTATACAGCTTTGAGAATTTGATACACATATATATATATATATATGTGTGACTAATGTAATGAGGAGGTTGTTGAATGAAATTGCAAATTTGTTTTGGGAGATTAGCTCTGTCTCGAAGAGAGACTGTAGTGTATCATTATGGTTGTGTTTGGTAAACTTTTTATTTTTGAATTTTTTAAACACAAAAATAGAAATATTATTTTTATTTTTGTTTTTTATTTTAAAAAAATAAAAATATGTTTGATAACTATTTTTGTTTTTTGATTTTAAAAATAAAAAATAATAAATGCGTTTGATAACTTTTATTTTTATGTTTTGTTTAGCAATATAAATTGAGGTGGTGATTTGAAGAAGAGAAGAAAAAAAAACTAAAAGTTGAAAACAATTTAAAAAAAATTTGAAAGTGAAAATTTTCTATTTTCAGAATTTAATAAATTTTGTTTAAAATTTAAAAAAATAAAAAATAAAAATAGAGTTACCAAACACTATTTTATGTTTACTTGTCAAATTTTTAATTAATTAAACAAAAAACTGTTTTTTTAATAGTTACCAAATAGCACCTATAAATGCAGTTCCATCTAAGTATGTCAAAAAGACAGCTTTGGAGCTATGGAATAGTATTAAACATAGTTTAAACTATTTTTCTCATATGGAGATCCAACACATGTGATGAAAGGAAAGATTGGGAAGCTAGAACCATGAACTAAAGTATGCATTTTCATTGGCTATCCACAAGGCCTAAGAGGAGGTTTTATAGTCCTAGTGATAAGAATATATTTATGTCAACAAATGCAACATTCTTTGAACATGACTATATGAATAATTTCAAGCCTCGCATAAGAAAGTATTGGAGGATATTATCTCATCAATTAAATCATCATCAATTTGATTCACTAACAATCTAAACTAAACAAAATAAAATCTACTCACAACCTAGCTTCTACACATAACAACACAATAATAAATCTAACTCAAATTTCTTCCCCCAAACTTAAATCTAACATTGTCCTTAATGTTAAAAATTAAAGAAAAGAAAAAAGAAATAAAAAGAAAACTCTCCTGTAATCTAATGTGTTGCTCCATTGAAGTGACTCTCATCATCGTCCTTCTCCTCAATTTTTTATATATGTCGAAACACTTCAATGAGTGGTTTTCACCCATAATATGTATCATACAAGACAACATGATGGTTGTCATTGTGAATGCCCTTAAGTTTGGTATTCAGAATGTCACACCAACAACACAAGATTTTGAAAGATGAGCTTGGAGAGAGAGATTTGGTAGCTCATAAAGAATGTAGAATGGTGAAGGCAGCATTGATATAAAATATGGATCCAATGGTGGTATATATGATAGCAGCGTTGATAGACTCAAATTGTGGATCCTACAAAGAAAACTTGATTAGTTAAGCATTTCTAAAAACTAATTCAAAAAACAAACTCAAATTTATTGAAGGATTTAGGAAACAAAAATATCACGTTTTCAGCATAATTATTTTTCTCTTTCTTTTGTTCTTTATTCATTTTTGAAATACATTCTTTTTTTCATGGCTATACTTTTCTCTTTCTTACACTCTTACATTGGCTTCTATCTTTTGTCTTTTCTTTTCATCCTTTCTACACGTTTATCTGCTTTTTTTAAGGTTACTTTTTATTTACTTCTATTTAAAATTCCTAGTCACCTATATACAAAATTTCAGAAATAATTAATTATAAAATCATATAGGCGGATATAATTTGATTCTACTTTACAATATATTTGCTAAAAGAAAATTCATTGAAGAAAAAATATTTGATCAAATAAAAATAACAACAAATAAATAATGCAAAAATTATTTTCACTTCAATTATTATTTTTCTAAAAGTAAAAAATATATAATTAAAACATAGTTTTCATATTTAGCTATGCTAATTACATATTCAAATTTACATTTTTAGATTTTCTATCAAATACATATTCAATTTTTTAAAACTAAAAAATATTTAACAAACAATCACATTTTCATAAACATGTTTTCAGACACTAAATCTAGATTCTTATTACACAATCACACTTTTTAAAAATACAGTTTTCAAATCACGAACCAATTAAATCTAAGATTTTTTCCAATAAATTAAATTTGAATTCTCCTTAATCTTCTCCAATAAATTTCTTCTATTTTTTTCCTCTTGATTAAAGTTTATATTTCAAATAAAAAATATTTCTCAAATATCCATGTAACATATAGTAACCTGAAAAATACTACAACCGCACATAAAAAGAACTATATATATATAAAATGTTTATTTTTAAAAATATAAAATTTTAATACTTAATATATAAAAATATGACATTCCCACACAGATGAAACACTTTGAGATAGTTAACACAAAACAAAAGCCATAATTAATATGATAGTTTGAGGTAGTTAAGTGTTAACATTTCCCATACTACCATACTATTAATTTTTTTTTAAACTTACTCATGTATAAATAACTTCATATATATTCACGGATATATATTTATCATATACATATAAATATATTATTTATGTTGCATTATATATATAAATAAATTATGCCTATATATAATATAAATATATTATTTATTTATAAGTATGTATACTTACTTCTAGATATATTATATATACTAGGTAGAATGTAAGTCTAGATATATTATATATACTAGGTAGAATGTAAGTGCAATGCACTTTATGTTTTGTACTACAATCTAAAACAGATATATTTAAAAATTACACAATTTCAATAATATATATTGAATGATGTGAAATAATTAAAATATACTATATGGTATTAAAAGGAAAACGTTCTCGTAATATGTAAAAGATTAAGTTTAGGTAATTTATAAGTTAAGACGAAGATTCAACTATTTCCTTTTGTTGCAATTCTTGACTAGATTAGACATTAAAATTCTTATATTTTTGTTACTTTAGGTTTTTTGGATCAGCATAAATTTGTATAATTTGTATTGTCCAGCTCTTTGTTGACAAATTTTTGCTTACACTTTCAATATATTATTTCTTCTCCTGAGAAGTAATTTTTATAGGTTTATGTTAGTATTGAAAAATGATATTACTGAAATGTGTTCATTATATACGAATATTTTTGTTTGGTTGATTTTTTAAAAACACAACAAACCTCTTCAGAATGTTCCATTAATTGTACTACAGAGCAACCCAACACCTCTTCTGCTACATGGCCGAACATAATTACAGATATGCTTCCAGTGTTCTCATTGATTTGCGCATATCTCCTGACACTGGAATTGATATATTTTTCATTTGAGCACTGGTTTATTTTGAGAAGATACATTTTTTTAAAAACGTTTAAATTATTAAATACGCATCATGGTGTTGCATTTGATTAACTTCCACATTTACAAAAAAAGTTTTCGTTTCAATTTTTCGAAGTTCCCAAGTTACATGCAGGACATGACATGTAGTAGAATATTTGCGCTAAGTTTGTTAGAATTATTTTTCCTTGAATCCAGAATTTTTCTATCTACATCAATTTATGTAGAATAGTGAGTAAAAATGTAGGTATACATTTAATTTACTAGAAAGTAATAAAAATCACTTTACCTTTGTTGGTTGTAAGCTTTTCATCAAATCTGCAATATTTCCAACCTTAACAATTTCACGAATCCCAACAGATGGATATGTACAAGATCTTGTAATGATATTTCTTATTTTTAATTTATTTTTGTCTGCCCTGAATAATAATAAAATAAAGATAAATGTTAGAAAATGTTATAATGTAAATGGGTTTAATTAATCAAAAGTTAATTGATATGTATTTAAAAATTATAATTTTCTCATTGTTGTTGCTTGTGGACGTGCATGATTTATGGTAAAGTTACTTGATGAAGTTTGTTGACAAAGTTAAACCTTTTTCAAAATAAAATAATGTTAATGAAAAAATATATGTTTTTTTTTATATATAAATTATAAGATTGTGACTTATAATAGTTACCCCTGTATGATTTGACAGATATGTTTATTGCTAATATGATTGGTTTTTCATCGACAATTTCAGATATCTTTTGGCCATTATATTTCACAAATCGACCCCACATGGTTAAACAAATTGGAGTGAAACTAAAGTTTAAGAAAATTTCAAATAGTTAATATTTAAATAAAAATATATATTTCTTATGTATTTAAAGAAGTGAATGATTTTACGTTGTCTGCTTACCTCTTATCAATGAGATATATTACTTGGATTCTTTTTATTCCATGCATTGTCGTTACATCTTTAGTTGAGTTCATTTTTATTGCAACTGCTAATATATCTGTATTTTTTAATTTCAAATATTAGGAATTCGGTAATGAATATGCAATAAAAATGATTAAAATTATTATAACAAAAATTAAATTAAATTACCTATATTTTCAGGTGTCATTTTGTAAGGATCCAAATCTTTGAAATAGACTATTTCATATTTTGGTTGTTGTACATGGTTGTCATTTTCTGATAATTCATCTATTTTGGTCTTCGAGTTAATTGTCCACTGATATGGATGGTCTCCAATTTTGTAACGTGGATTTGCTTGTGTAACACGTGCATTGCTGATGTAATATGATTGGTAAACATTTAAAGAATCCTCCTAAGCGTGGATATCAGACTAAAAAATTGTAGCTTGTAATTTATTTCTCTGTGTCAAAAATAAGAATACATTGAGATTATTAAGATATAATATGTTTTTTTATTTCTAAATAAATAATGGAAATGATAAATATTTTATTTAAAATTAGTGAAGAAAATAATTATTTGACCTCTTTATCAATAAGCGCTAGATTTTGATATTTTAATTGCTTTCTGGGCTTGTTCATACAATAGACTTTTCAGAAACTATCATCTTGATTGTCCAGTCTTCTGTAGCTGGATCAATATCCTTTATTGATGTGTGTATCGTGTTATTTATTTCTTCAACTTTTTTTAAATACATAAATATTATATGTATAAGATTATAAATTGTTAAATTGAATTAAAATTAGAAATATATATCTTTAGCATAGTTATAATATCAAAAAACATGAAAATTTATACTAAACTATAAACTATACTATATATATTATGTTCTAAATTCATAAAAATATTCTCTCTCCATCCTTTCTATTATTTCTCTATCTCTCTAATTATCTCAATTTTTTTTTTAAATATAGTCCACGGCACAAGCCCAAGGGCCCAAGAGACAATTCTAAGGAAACCTAATTCCCTCTGTGGACCAAACCGACTCACCTCACCACAGCTGCTTCTTCTTCTTCACCAAAACTCGTTTCCCTCACTTCGCCACCCTCTCTTTCTACCTTGTTGTCTCTCAAACTTTGCCACTCCCTCTATCTCCCCAACTCTCTCTCTCTCTCTCTCTCTGTTATTGTTTCCTTCTCTCTTCCACTCTTTCTGTCACCTATTAGAGGAAAGCAATTCTTGCAGACCTAATTATTTATTTCTGGGTTATTTTTTGGGGCCAATGGTGGAGCTTAATGTGCTTTATTGTTTTGGTCGATAGTTTTGGTGGCTGAGTCTTCTAATGGAGGCATGCAATGGGGGTCGCATGGTATTCTACATTGATCTTAAAGAGGGTGTAACCATACTGCATTGGTGTGTGTAGAGGATCAGTTTCTATTTTTCTTTTCTCTTTTCATATGAATTCCCCTATCCTTTTCTTATTTGAAGTAGATATTTGTTGGATTTGGTCAAACACTTTTATCTAGCAAGGCCCATCAGTAACTTGGAACAGATTATTAAAGAACACTTATTGTCTATCAATGAACAAAAAATCAAAATGTAGAGTGTTTGAAGTAGACGTATACTTTTTAAATTATTTTATCTATCAAACTAATATTATTGATTTGAGATTGTAAGAACATCTATTTGAAATTGAGGATTTTCTTATTTTAAGATTTATAATTTGATGGGTTGGTTTTCTCAATATTTGTATTATGTACGTGAATACCAATGGTTGTATCTTTCTGAAGTATCGCATTTTCTTTTCACTTTTTGTTATACAAACGTTAAATCTATTGATTAAAATTGATTTTCTTTGTCGGGTATTAAATTTAAACTGGTTGTTTGGATGATTTTGAACTTATGGGTTATTCATTTCTGAGTTTTTTTTTTCGTTTTTGGTAAAGGATAAGTGCACTTTTTCCCCTTGTTTCTTCTATATTTCTGAAGTGTAGTTGAGATGTAACTCTTATCTTTGAATTTAGTTTTTTCTGTTTATGTAAATAAAAATTAGTTTTCTACTCTCTGTTTGTTTAAACTAATGTAGTTTTTTCAGTTTTTGCAGGAATTACTATGATATTACTATATGAAAAGAAATATCACTAACCTTTTTAATGTTTCTGTAAATGTTTCACGGATGAAATCAAACTGTATTACTTCAACAATTTCTGCAAGTGAAATAAATCTCAAAAAAATTTTAGGAGGAGGTAACCATTCCAGAGTTGAAATTATAGTGTATTAATTCAACACTTTATGCAAGTGTAATTGATATGAGAGTAAGTTTCAGGAGGTGGTTTTTATTATTTGAGAGTTTATATTGATGAGAGAAGAGGTGTAACGACCCAGATTTTCATGACTCGATAATGTGGAAATATAAATGTTTTCATTTAACAAAATGTCTCAAAAACCCGTATATAAAAAAAAACTTTTCAAAAAGTCATATGACCATACTTAACATTTAGTTACAAACATATTTTAAAAAGAGTAGAGTAAGCCTAGTTTATGAAAACTACACAACATTTCTAAAAATAAAACGGCTTCCCAAAAGGTCGGTCCACATGTACATTTGCAAGGTAGACTCCAGCGCTCACTGCTCTGCCTTGCCCTTGCTCTTACCTACAACATAAAACAACTAGGTAAGCGAAAACGCTTAGTAAGTTCAACTTTCAAACAAAAGCATGTAGAGAAAATTAGGGCTCCGGATCCATCTGGACCCTACACAATCAATTTCAAGAACACAAAGCATTCTGGCAAACTTATGGTCATGCCTGATAACCAATGATAAATTATTTCCTATAAACAGATAAAACCCTGCACTCAGAAAATCCCAGAACAAGCAGATATATTATATCGCAACTATATCTTATCAACAAATATATCTCTGCACTCAGAAAATCTCAGAGCAACTAGATATATTATATCACAATATAATTCGAGACCAACGCTCGATAATTTCCAACAATTCGGGCGTAACACGCCCTTCAACATAAATGATAATCTATAAGAGAGAACAGAGTCTCAACACTAAGATCTAGCCAATAAATATCCCCGTCAAGGGTAACTATCGTGTTACCTAGGGCATCGCTACTTATCCAAGAGTGTAATCGAATTTACAAGGTTTTACATAGACTTCTATGCTAATAAGTGGTGCTGGTGAGCAGTTGCCCTAGGGTGTTTAGCCTCACTCAATCTGGCAAACCCTAGTATCTCTAGGCACTCTCACTGAATGGCCAATATTCATGGCTGTTATCTGGGAATAACTTATCAGAGCACTTACTCGGGTTATAACCGTTCACTGATTAAGTAAGCATGAGGGCCCCTAGGTCCCATTCATTTTGGCACCCCTAGGTTTAACCAGCGATCCTCACCTCTTGGCCACTCGTCACGGTAGTGAACCAGACATAATAAAATCAAGTAGTGTGATGGGGATTAGCCGTCTAGGATATGACGGATCTCTACCGTTCATATTTTCTAAATCAGTACTCACTAGACTAACGTCTCTAAGCGACTTTCTACGACATTGTACATATGTGCATGTATCCCTATGCTAACATACAATACAATAATCGTTTCTTGTTGCAGCCATACAATATAAGTTGACTTACTTGGAGTCCTCAGCACTCAGCAGGTTTTCACCCTCCAACGTTCAGTCTAGTTATGCTTAGTCAATACTGTAGTTATCCATACAGTATACTCGGATTAATTATGACACTCATAATTCATTATTATTATTTTGGGCAATTTGGTCATTTTCAAAATCATTTGTAAGGATTAATGATCCTTATTTTGTTTTTAAACCCATTAAGGAAATTCATTCAAAATATTTGAGACTAAACCCCAAGTCTTGGGAAGACCTGTCCTATGGTCTCGATACCTAGGCTCGGATATCACAATATTATTTTCCCACAATCTGCTAAAAATCTTGTCCTTTAAACGCACCGTTTTTTATCCGTACTTTCAACAAGTCGGTTAAAACATATAGAAGATTTTAGCATGTATTATATCAAGAAAATACTAATTAAATTCCTTAATTATTTTTCGAGAAAATAAACTCTTAATTTTCCTTTTATTTTTCTTAAGGTTTTAATCTCTAAAAACTGCTTTAAGAAATTAGCCTAATTTGTTTTAATTAGGAAAATCGATAAAACTTTCCTATCTTTACTAGTTAATTCTTTTCAAAATCAAATAATCAAGTTTACTTACTAGAAAAATAATTCACTTAATCATTTTCTCAAAATATAGGGTTTTAAACCCTCTTTTAATTTATTTGATATTAATAAATTAAATCTTTTATTTTTAAAAAGAATAAAAATTCTTTAATAAAAATAATTCACACTCAACTCAAAGTGTTAATTTGAGTGAAAATATGTTTTCAAGACTTACCAAGTTTATATCTTGAAATAAGCAAGAATTTACTTTTTACCTTAAGTTCCAAAATCTCATTTTTGCACAAGTGTGAAAACCTTATTTTTCACATTTTTAACTACATACTTTGTTAGTTCATAACTTGAAATTTACTTACCCAATTGTTACCAAAATTTCCCAATTCCATTTTTGGTATGACATTTAGGTCTTTGTAAAATCTTAGGTCAAAATGAGTATTTTTGATTGGTGAAATTATTTTCCAACAATGAGGTAAAAATGACCTTATTTTCAACTCCTTATTTTTTCCAAACTTTGACAGTTAATAACTTTCAAACCGTTCAATATTTTCTTACCAAAATTTACAGTAGAATACTAGATTATGCCAATAGTATGTTCACCAAATTTTAGAAAAATCTGGGTTTATTTTCCCTATACAGTGGCTGTCCAAACTTGGTTCCAAAATTAAGAATACGAAAAAATAGTTTTTTTACCTAAACTTTGAAGTAGCATAACTCACTCATTTTTAAATATTTTTTAGTGTTTCAAAAGCTCAATTTTATGTACTCAATCTCAACAACATCACAATACAATATACAGTGGATGCTAGACCCCTTGGAAGTCACAGCTCAAAACATGTATTTTGTTTTAAGGTTTCCTACAAAACCCTTGCAGGTTTTTGTTCCTATTTTAAAAAATCAATACACAAGCATCATAAAAATTATAAAAAAACTACCATAACCTTATTACATCACTAATAAGAAACTTTAATCATTAACTATACAAAATAATGCTTAAAACTAAAAATTATACAATAACAACCATAAAAGTAAACTTTTTACCTCTTTGGTGTTCTTGCTTAAGGTGTGGATCCTCCTACTAGCTTTGGCTCCTTCAAAACCTTTTCAAAACCCTAACAAACTCCCCCCAACAACATAGATTATTAGATATTTGAAACTCTATGAATAATACTTTACAAAGTTCTAGATTAATGAAACTTTACCTTAGGGAAAACCCTTCCTAGACCAAGCTTAGCTTCCAAGTCTCCTTAGTGCTCTTGAGGTTGAAGGTCGAGAGAAAACTTTGAGAGAATTTAAAAAAAAAGATGATAGTGAAATGGGAGAGAGGTGTGGTTGGTTGGGGAGGGTTAGAAGAGTTTATCAAACTCTAAAATTCTTAACAACACTTAAGTGCTTTACTACGCACTTGCCCATTTGACATTATCCCAAATTTTTAAATGAATGGGATTAATCTTAATCAAAATCTTGTCATCCCCATTTAATTTTTCACATGGCCGGCCACCTTATCCTACATATATCCATTTATATATATATATATATTTTTATATAAAGGTGAATCAATATTTCATAAGAAGAAAAATCCAAATTGACTTTTGATACATTTTTCACTCTTATTAAGTTTTAATCACAAAAATTAACATTAAATAATTAAATTAAATATCTCTCACATTTAATTTAATTAATCACACTATAAAATTTAACCTAAGGTCCATTCATGGAATAAAATTCCCTATTTTGGCAAAATTAAGCATTTAGCACAAAATGCCCTAAAATTTCTATTTTCTCTTAGGTTTATTATTTTTAACCAAACTTTAATTTTTATGAATGTATTTTATGCCCAAAATATATTTGTCATAGCTTTTCATTTTATTTTCTGAGATTTTTACCAGATCAGGGTTTTTGTGTCGGTCCAAGATCGAAAGTCTTATCTTTTCTTTTAAATCACAAAATTCATATTTTGGCTAGCAATAATTCATGGAATAATTTCCAAACAACTATAATATTATTTAAAATAATATTCTTAACTCGGGGGAAAATCCCGACCCGAGTCGTTTAAATGTATTCGAAAATGCAGGACGTTACAGGAGGTTTGATGAGATAATGTTTATGTATTTGTAATGTGTTACTGAATTCGAAAGGTTGTGTACATGAATGGTAAACTTGTAAGAAAATGAATTTTTAATTTTAAGTAAATTTATTTTTTACCTTCTCTGCAAGTTTAATAGCAGATTGTGTCTTATGGCAATGGTTGTATCTTTTCTCAAATTGTTGCATTGCTTGACTGAATTACATATTATGTTAAAGTGTTAATAGCCAATAGTTAAAGAATACCAAATTTTGTTAAACCATACTAAATTCTATTAAAACATAAAAAATACTGTTTCATAGTAATTTCTTTTAAAACCATGTTATATATTTTAATTATTTCACATCATTTAGTATATATTATAAAAATTATGTATTTTTTAAATATAAATACTACAAATATGAATATACCAACTCGAATATATAATATTTTGAAAACTAATTTGCATGTTATATTTTGTGTTTATTTGGTAATTTTTTTTATGGGCGATATAATATTTGGAAACTAATTTGATAATATTTTCATATAGTATTATTATTTTTTAACTTTTTAAGATACTTGGATGTTAAACCAACTTGAATATATAATATTTTGAAAACTAATTTGCACGTTATATTTTGTGTTTATTTGGTAATTTCTTTTGTATGGACGATGTAATATTTGTAAATTAATTTTGATAATATTTTCATATAGTATTATTTTTTTTAACTTTTTAAGATACTTGGATGTTAAACCTACTAGAATATATAATATTTTGAAAACTAATTTGCACGTTATAGTTTGTGTTTATTTTGTTGTTTTTTTTTTTTTTGTATGGAGGATATAATATTTTGAAAACTAATTTGATAATATTTTCATATAGTATTATTTGTTTTAACTTTTTAAGATACTTGAATGTTCAAGGTTATCAAGTATTAGTTTAAAGTGAAGAAATTTCAGGACATTAAAGAATTAAATTTAATTAAATGATTGTATAGAATGTAGATGTAATGCCCCAAATTTCCTAATAAGGTTTAGGACCCTGATTAGGAGGCCGGGAGGGCCATAATTGATTTATTGTGTTATTAAATGATAATATGCATGTTTAGGTGTATTAAATATGCATGTGAACCCATTTCTGAGTAATTGGGTGATTTTCATATTTTGGCCATTTCGGGCATATTTGGCATATATGTGATATGTGTGTGGTGCTTTATTATTATTTGGTTATACCAGGGTTACTCAGCCCAAGACGATCCTAGGAGGTAAGCTAGTGGGAAAGTCACAACGGGATTTATTCTTGACTCGGAGTGAATCAAGGGGTATTTAGAGCATTACCGGGTTATTGGGTAATGTGAATTAATATTTGGTGATAAATTAGGAGTTAGTAAGATCAGGGGAAATTCTGGAGGTTTTGACTATTTTTCCCCGGGAGTGTTTTCGGGACCCCGAGCGTTAGGATTTGGTTGAGGCTACATAAGCTTGAAGTAACCTTTTAAAAGAATAAAAGAATGTTCTGTACTTTCTCTCTCCCTCTAAGTTTCCTTTTCATCTCCTGATCGTATTTTCGAAGGTAACTTGAGTTCTAGGATTCGGATTCAAGCGAGGATCGAGGCATAGCGATCCTAGGAAAGATTAGAAGCTTATTAGCCGGAGGATTTAGTTGGAAACAACTGAATCGGAGGTAATTCAAGTTTTAAGTTTTTTAAAGTTTTTAAGCTTGAATTGGACTTTGTGTTTTGATGAGTTTTTGGGTGAGTTGAGACTTGTGTTTTATGGGTTTTGGATCATGGGGATGTTTGGGAACTTTGATTTTTGAGTTTGGAGATGTTTGGATATGTTTTTGGGAGGTTTTAAAAGGTTGAAAACAAGGAAAAATGGCTGGTCCGAGGTAAGGCCGCGACCCAGGCTTGAAGAAGCAGGTGGAGGTTTTGTTTAGCCTGAGGGCCGCGACGCTTTCCAGGAGGGCCGCGGTGCTTGGTGCTATTTATGGCCAAATTGATGTTTTGGTTAGGGGAACTCAAACCTTAGGCCTCGGGATCGATCCTACTACCCGGTTTAGTGGGATTTGATGTCTCGGAGGCTAGGTCTTGGTTCCGGGAGTGGTTTAGAACTTGAACTCATTGGATCACGGTTTATGGTTATGACTAGGTTATCACTAGAGGCTTGGAGTAAGGATTGTGCTTGTGGATCGTGCTTGTGTATCATTAGGTGACTGCTTGTCACATGGCTAGGGAACAGTGTTCCATAGTTATGACTCTAGGGTCATGAGGAAGGTTATGTTGGTGACTAATCATCATGCACCTATCTTGTTTAAGCTAGTGAAAGGATCACTTATTTATAAAGGGAACGGAACCCAACTTAGTGACTTGTACCACTGTCACTCTTTTATTCAGGGCTATCAGCCTGGTATGGTTACCGGAACCACCAGTGTCACTTATCTGATTGAGATTGACTTGATAGTCATCCACTCAGGAGGGCAGGATTTCTTATCCTGGATACCCATCATTACGTGGATTTGTTGCCTACTTGACTAGGGCTAGGTGTGTGCCTTATGATTTTATGACATGTTATTACTGTTCATGAGCATATTGAGTTTTCTTGTTGGGCTTCGGCTCACGGGTGCTATGTGGTGTAGGTAAAGGCAAAAGAAAGTTGGACCATCCTTGAGTTGGAGAGCTTAGGTGGCGATGTGTACATATGCAGCTGCTCGACAACCACGGCCGAGGTTTGAAGAGGAATTAGGGTTTAACCCTGTTTTTCCGCTTAGACCGGCTGGTTGTAAATATTTTCTTGTAATAGACCTTTAAATTATATTTTTGGGATCCCAATATATATAATAAACATTCTAATGAAACGTTATATCTTAACCAAAATTTTTAATCCCTAAATCGCTAATCATACTTAGTTACACAATTTTGGCCAAATGACTCGATTAGCGACTTTAGCACTATTTACAAGGCACACCGTAACGGTCCCTGGAGTTTAGGGCATTACAATAGATACATGCATTACATTAATTTAATCTTGCCAGTGTTAGTAATTCTATAATTACAATGTTTTTTGTATAGTTTTTTCCTCGTTGTTCAGTGGACACTGGTTGTATTAGAATTTTTACTGTACATGTTGTTTTCGCCCTTGATAAAGCCACATATAACTGACCATGTGAAAAAACTGGTTGAGGCAAATAAATTCCAACATAATCCAATGTTTGTCCTTATGACTTATTTATAGTCACTGCAAAACTTAATCTTATAGGGAATTGAGTTCGTTTGAATGGGAAGCCACTGTTTTCATCAAGATTTAGTAAAAATGGAATCCTAGGAATGAACACTCTTTTCCCTTTGTAATGCCTCACTGCAATTTCAGTGTCTATGATATTTTGATCAAGTGCTCAATAAATTAAGCAAGTTCCATTGCATAGGCCTTTTGAAGGATTAATGTTTCTGAGAAGCATGATTGGGCAATTTTTCTTAAGTAATAATTCATGTGGGGGGAGTCCATTTGGGGTTAGATTATTTAAGAAATCTTCCATCACTGATTGTTCAGATGCATCTGTTGTTTCATCAAAACTATAATATCATTGTTCTTCATCAGAGAATCTATGAATTAACAAAGTGTTTATTTCATCCACAAAATCATTTTTTGGTATTAGTATGGCTCGTTTCATCATACTGGAAATATTTTGCGAAAAATCGTGAATGTTGTGGAAAACATCTTCAATTAAATGATCTAAAGAAAAATTATCATCCATATACGGAATAAGCATTCCAGTTGGTATTTTTATCATTTCATTGACTGTGTTTGGTGGCATTCCATTGCCAACTTCTAACACATAATCTAAGAATGTAGGATCCAATCGCGCTCGCATGTTTTCAATTAATTGGAACTTGGTTAAGGAAGACCACAAATATGAAGAAACCCAACTGGAATGAACTTGGTCTTCTCTCTTTTCTTTAAGAACCACAGGTAAAACCTATAAAAAATCTCCACCCAAAATGATTACTTTTCCACCGAATGTTACATCTACATTAGTGATGTCACGTAGCATTTTGTCCAATGCTTCTATATGTTGTTTTCCTGTCATTGGAGCTTCATCCAATATTATTAATCGGGCTATGCGAAGTAGGCTTGCAAGACCACTCTGTTTGTTGATGCAACATGTGTTCATTTTTCTAGTACCAAGTGGAAGCATAAAACGCAAGTGTGCTTTTCGCCCTCTAGGAAGAATAGATGCAACAACACTTGATGAAGCAGTTGCAAGTGCTACTACATTTCTTGATCGTAATGTTGCCAAAATTTCCTTGTATAAGAATATTTTTCATGTTCCGCTTGGACCATCTATAAAAAATGAAGTGCTTTTATTCTCGAGTAACTTTTCTAGCACTGCATCAGATACATGTTGTTGTTCATTGTTTAGACATTCTTAGGCCGTAATATCTTCCTCTAGGACTTCAACATCCATTTCGTCATTAATTTCTCTGGACTGAATTTCTTCGTCGTCAAATGAGATGTCATTGTTTGTGAGATTGTAGGAGTTGATGTCTTTCCCTAATGAGTCAACTACTAAAGAAATTGATCTTAATACCTAGATTCTTACATTTGAAGTGGAATAGTCTGCTGATTTGAAATCTACTAACATTTCACTTTCAAAACGCTCCCAAAGGTATCTTGGATTGATTGGATTACAATAAACCAATATGGTTGCAAATAACCGTCTCAAACTAGGTGGCATTTGGAATAATGATGCTTCTTGTAAAAAAATCTTCTAAGTTATTGTCTCTTTGTACTAAACCATGCATTGTTGCGGCATTGCGGAATGTTAGGACTACAATTCCATAAATAGACCTAAGATTTTGGAAGGACAGTGGTCCTTTTACATGAGTTAATAGTAGTCGTAGATAAAATCTCTCACCTTCAAATGGATTTGCTGTAACAATACGACCTATAACTGTTTTCCTTTTTCGAGGGGTCCATTGTTTATGTTGATGGTTCCATACGTAATGTTCTGGAAATTCATTGTATAGTAGTCTTCTTGCATTGGAATCTACTTGATTCATGGCAAAGAATTCTGTTAACATAGTTTTTCGAGATTGATCTAAATTTACAATGTTGGTTAGATCGTCTTTTGCTTGGAAAGTGACTGACTGTTGATCTTCAAGATGTAAATGAAAGCTATACACTGTTGGGTACATTTCATTAATAACAAACCCATATATTCTTCACATAGCTTCTGGGGGAGCGATCCATCGAGCGGATTGGAATTCTTGGATTTCATCAACTTGATGATTATTTTGTTTAGAAATCAAGTGGAAAGCAACACGATCATGGTCTTTGTAGATCTACTTGTAAAGATATTTGATTGCTTTTATTGTCGAGAAAATCTCAACATTAATGTGACAATCAAACGTTGCAAGTAGATATGGATTATATGGAATGACCCAAGGATTGTCTAAATTATTTCCTCTTACTTTCACGTTTACCCCATTATCTGAACGCTTATAAATGGGAAAGCAATCACTTCCTACGTTTGTACTTGGGGCAGATTTATTTGGATAATTACATTTGCAACAATGATTTCTTTTCATGCAAACATTGCATGGGTTCAAGACTCCACAAGGTCCATGCATCATATGTTTCACTATTGCATTATGTAAATGGTGTTGGAGTTTTATGCCCTAATTAAAACCCAATTTCTTTGTAATCTCATTTATTATCAATAAAAGAATAGAAATCATTTTTTGACTTGGTCAATCACTTTAATCACATGTTTTATTTTCATGATTATTTGTTTAATATAAACTTCTATTAAATCCTGAGCATATAGCTAATCATATTTATAGTGACGTAAGCATAATGGAATATAAATATTATTATATGTTCAAAATAAGTTAGTCATAAGATTAGTCAATGCACTGGATTTACACTGACTTGCCAATCTACGATATATTCTACTTACACATTGCACTGTTATGTTCTTTCCAGAACATTAGCAAACTAGATAAGATCGGATGTATTTGTTACATCGGACAGAACCGATATTGACAATAGATAGGATAAGTAAACATATCGTTATTATCTATTCTAGTCATATCATATAGTTGACCATAGGTCAATTCAATCTCAATTCTTAGTGGTTAGTATTCTAACTGATTATATTATTTGAGTTCTTTGACTTGTTCGTTACCAGCTTACCCTACGGACTAGCTCGTACTTACATCTTGGGAACAAGGTAGTATAATTGAGTGGGAGTGTTAATCGTAAATATGAACATCTATAGCTTCTGATGAGGAAGTGAAACGATGGTTTCCTTTTAGTTTGGTTCAAGGGGTTAAATGATAGAGATCTCATTTTAGTAATTAATATTAGTTTACTGAAATATCATTTATAAGGAACTAAGTGTTTTAATAATAAAATACAATGAGGGGTAAAACGGTATTTTAGTCCTATCTCATTGTAGACTGTCTATAGAGGATTGCGTGATAATTATGGTTGTACCAATGGATAATTAATAGCGTATCTATATTTGTTATAGAGCGTTCTATGAATTCAAGAGTGCAATTCCGAGTCTTTAGTGGAGTCACGAGGAATTAATAAGTTAGTAAATTTATTTGTTAGATTTATGATAACTTATTGGAGCTTGATTTAATAGGCCCATGGTCCCTACTGTACCTTGGATATAATCATCTAGATAGTTTCAATTACTTGATTTAATTATCAATTAGAATTATCAAAGTTGACCAGGTCAATTTCGGATAGTTTCACACAGTTATACAATTTAGAGAAGAAAAGAGAAATTATGGCAGATTTATTAATTACAATAAATTGGTATCTAAATTAATATATAAGTTTAAATCAAGGTTCAAATTATAAATAATTAATTTGATAAATGATTTGAATAATTATTTATTTAATTAATTAAATCAATGGAAAATAATACAAGCCTTGATTTTAAGTCCAATAGGCTTATAATCAAATGGGAAATTTCACGGGCCTAAAGCCCAAGGTAATTTTGACCTAGGGTTGTTAATTGACTATTATTTTATTGATTTTTTAATTAAATAAATGACCCAAATGTGTGTATAAAAGGAATATTAAGTGAGAGTTGAAATCAGATGACAGACACTAGTTTTCTGATAGGTTTTAGATTCTCTATAAACATAAGTCATTTTCTAAGCCTTATTGTTCTTTTCTCTTCTTCTCTCTGTATCTATCTCATGTGTTGAGAATTGCCCACCCAAGTCTAGGTGATTCCAAGGATACTTTGGAAGGCTGTGAAGAAAATTGAAGATCCGTTCAATTTCTTGATAATACCCTGCGACAAAAAGGATACAATGGTTAGAGAAACTGAACGAATGACTATATTATTCTACTGCATATATGGTAAGTATTCTTATCATTATTTCTCTTTGAATTCAATTTTTGAAACGTATTATAGGTTATCTCATATTAATTTGTTTAATATTAGATCTACATGAAAATAAATAAAGATCCTGTATAAGCTTTCCCAATAACTGACCTCAGAGCCTTTGGTAATCTTTATTTCCATGCATGAACATGTTAAAATTTGAATTATTTGATGTGTTTGAATAATTGGAAGGATTTTCATGTTTTTATGAAGCATATTGATTTTATGTGATTATTAGAAATTTTTTGGTTATTTTGTTATGTTTTTTTATGCCATTAATTTTTATATATGCTTTATTTTGTGTAAAACATGTTGAAATTTAATTAGAAAATATTTTTGGTTTGAAAAATTGCACAAAAAGAAATTTCGAATTTTTTTTGCCTGGATACAAGTCGCCTGCGCGTGAGCGCGCATAACCCCACCCCGCGCGCGCGTCACTCAGCCGTCTGATACACACCGCTCGCGCGCATGCCCCCACTTGCATGCAGAACCCTCGGCAACCACACCATTCACGCGCGCGCACACCTGCAGCCAGTCCACGGTGAACAGTACCCGAAACGGGTACTGTTCATACCAATTTTTTAAAATAAAAATGTGAAGATTAATTATTTTTAATTAAAGCCAAAAATATCAGATTTGTTTTATTATTTAAAAATATTTTTTAAAATAAGATATTTTTGTTGGTTGAGATTTAAATAATTAGATATTTTTACAAAGCAAATTTAAAAATAGACTAACTACTTAATTTTAAATATTTTAATATATTAAAATATTAGAATTAAGATATCAGATATTTAAGATATTTTCTTTTAAATACTTGTTATTTTTATTAAGTCTTTATTTGAAAATATAGATATATGTTTATTCTATAGTTTTTAATATTTAAATTATTTAAAATTTGAAATTTGTTAGTTAGATAGTTTTTAATGATTAAAATATTAGCTTATATATGTAACAACACAAGTTATTTTTGAAAAACAGTTAAGATATTGATTTTAAATTTTAAAATTGGTTAAATTTTGAGAAATATCAATTTTTTTCAACCAATTAATCAAATATATTTTTTAATAAATGGGATTTAAATTAACTTTGGTTAATTGTTGATAAATCATGTTTAAAGTACATTAATATTTTTTTTCAAATTAACCTAAATCAAGTGGATTGTTGATAAATGAAATTTAAATTAATTATTGTTAACTGTTGCTAAATTTCATTTAAATTGACTTATTTTTGTAAAATTTTAATTAATTTGAATTTTTGATAAATTCTAGAAAATTAATTGTGGTATTTTTGCATAAATTCATAGACTTGCTCATATAGTAACATGATTAGGCCCATCCAATTATAGCATGTCTGTATGCACTATATGTGATCTTTTTCTAATTGGGCTGTGATGCATATAGTGGCCCATATGTTTGTTAGATATATGGATTTTGCCAAATAAAATATTCATAAAATGATAGGTTTTATTTGGGCCCATTCGAAAATGTAAAGTTTAAATTCCTCTATTGTGGGTGGTTCCACTTGTGAAGGCTCATTTACTTTGCATGACTATAGTGAGCCTAATCAATTAATAACAATTAATAAAACGAAGGTTTAAATTCCTGTCTTTTGGACCTTGTATGGAAGTTTGTGGGTCTTTTGTAGTAAAAATGACATTCTGAACCCAGCCTTCCTCCATACAAGACCAATTGTTAAGGCCCATTTACCTGAGTTTGACTTAATTGTATAGGTTTATGATATTAATTAAACCTAAATATTGATTAGCAACAAATTAATTCTAAATTAATGAATTTGTTTCAATGTGACACTTTAGAATTAATAGGAAATTATAGGACTTTGGTTTTAAAAATTCTAAATTTTTATTTAATTTTTTGGTAAACCATTGTCATTAATTTTCTAAAAATAAATAATAAAAACACTTCTTTTAATTTTATAATGAGATTATTTTAAGAATTATATTCGATCTCCACTATTGGTTTAACAACGTCAATAACATAATGAGGCCTCGAGACGCTTTGATTCATCCCCCTATGAAAGATGTTCTTTAGTTATTTTTACAAGGTTAGATTTCGGAAGATAGATAATTATAGGTCAAATTCTACTAGACTCACCTCTACGGTAACTACTAGGACTAAATATGTGAAACCATGGGTCTAGCTGATAAAATAAGAGATTTTGTTTTCTTATTCTGATCGAATAGTAGGTTGTTAATAATGGTGTCCATTATTAAATAAGTTTACAACTTTATATAACTAGTGGTATTTTTGAGTCTCGCCAACCGAGACAAGGATATCATAGATTAGTTAAAAACCTAAAGAAATAAAGATATGATTATTTTGATATTTCTTCTCATATCTTACATATTTTTGGTATATGATCTGTTATTTCTTGAAATTTGTGTGAATTGGTGTTTTATTAAGCAAATGTGATTGATTCCTATTTTATTGATAATTTGTGGTTTTATGTATGGTTGTGTCTACTCCCATCCTTTCTCAACTTTCGATGGAGAAACTCACTTGAGAAAACTTCCTTAAGTGGAATTAGAACATCAACAGTGTGTTGATTGGTGACACCTCCAAGCTCGTCATGACTGAGGAATCCCTGGAAGCTCCAGTTGAAGGAGCTACCAAGTCTGTGAGGGATAAGTATGAGCATTGGCAGGCGGCTAACAACAAGGTGCGGTTCTACATGTTGACTAGTATGGTCGACATTCTCAAGACAAAGATGGAGAATGTGGAGACGACCTACGAAATCATGGATCAGCTCCAAGACATGTTGGGTGCCAAGTCAGCGCAGACTCGTTTTGAGGCCACCAAGAAATATGGCAATGCTCGGATGACACCTTCTCAACATGTCCGTGATCATCTGATCAAAATGACAAACTACTTTCAGGAAGCTGAACTGCATGGACCAACAATAGATGAGGAAACTCAAGTTGGCTTGATCCTCAACAGTCTTTCTCCAGCTTTCCTGCCGTTCACCACCAACTATGTGTTGAATAAACTCAACAATGGTCTGACGCAGCTCATGAACGAGCTTTAGACTTTTGAGTCTATCATGGGTGGACCGAGTAAGGGAGGAGAAAAGAAGACAACTACTAATACTATGGCTAGTCCAGCCAAGGCTGAAGCTAACCAAGATTCATCTTCGAAAGCTGGAAACAAGAGGAAAGGTGGACAAAACAACAACCCCAAGCTTGCAAATGTTGCAAAGACGAGTGCACAACCAAATGCACAGACGCCTAAGGGGAAGAACAAGAAAAACAAGAAAGGTAAAGGTAAGTATTTTTAGTGCAAAGAGGAGGGGCATTGGAAACAGGATTGCCCAAAGTTTCTAGCAGCAAAAAACAAAGGTAATGATTATAGTTCATTTATCTTAGAAACATGTGTTTTAGAGAATGATAAATCTATTTGGATTATTGATTCTAGATCTACTAACCATGTTTGTAACTCATTAAAACTTCTTGAATCGTGGGAGGAAGTGGACGAAGGCGGCTTAAACCTTAGAGTTGGGAACGGAGCATTCATTGTGGTCCAAGCTAGAGGAAGAGCTCTTCTGAAGTTCAGAAATAAATACTTAATTTTAAATAATGTATTTTTTATTCCGGATTTTAGTACAAATTTAATTTCAGTTTCCATGTTGCAATTAGAACAATTTTTTATGACTTTCACAAGTTCTAATATATCTATTTCTTTCAATGGATCACAATTGTCTATTGCATGTTTGGAAAACGGGCTTTATATTCTGTGATCTAACGAACCCCTCGCTCTTAACAATGATTTATTCAAAGTAGCTAAACCTAGGACCAATAAACGTCAAAAGACCGATAACGATAATATGACGTATTTATGGCACATGCTATTGAAACTGCGAACGACATTCTCAATGTCATGCCATCTAAATCAATCCCTAAAACACCTTTAGAATGCTGGAATGGTCGTGAACCTAGTTTACCCCATATTATAGAATCTAGGGGTGTCCCGCCCACTTCCTAAGGAAAAAGGAAGGAAAGCAATAACTGCAAACTAAAGTTTGCATGTTTGTTGGCTATCCTAAAGGTACTCGGGGTGGACTTTTCTATAGTCATACAGAAAAGAAAGTGTTTATAGTGACGTAAGCACAGTGGAATATAATTATGATTATATGTTCAAAATAAGTTAGTCCTAAGATTAGTCGATGCACTGGATTTACACTGACTTGCCAATCTACGATATGTTCTACTTACACATTGCATTGTTATGTTCTTTCCAGAACATTAGCAAAGTAGATAAGATCTAATGTATTTGTTACATCAGACAGGACCGATATTGACAATAGATAGGATAAGAAAATGTTAGAAAAAGCTTATACAGGATCTTTATTTATTTTCATGTATATCTAATATTAAACAAATTAATACGAGATAGCCTAAAACATGTTTCTAAAATTGAATTCAAAGAGAAACAAATAATATAATACTTACAATATACGCAGTGGAATTAAGAGTCCTTCCTTCAGTTTCTCTAACTCTTGTATCCTCTCTGTCGCAGAGTATTATCAAGAAACTGAACCGATCTTCTATTTTCTTCACGATCTTCCAATGTATCCTTAGAACCACCTAGACTAGTGTGGGCAATTCTCAACACATGAGATAGATATAGAGAGAAGAAGAGAAAATAAGAAAGAGGTTTAGAAAAGCACTTGTATTTAGAGAGAATCTAAAACTATCAGAAAATCTGACTTGTGACTTATCTGTCATCTCTTAAATCTTCTCTCTTAGCACTCCTTTTATAGACTCAATTAGGCCATTTAATTTAATTAAAAAATCAAAAAAATAACAGCCATTTTGAAGCCCTAGGTCGAAATTATCATGGGCTATAGGCCCGTGAAATTTCCCATTTGATTATAAGCCCATTGGACTTAAAATCAAGGCCTGTATTATTTTCTATTGATTTAATTAATTAAATAATTATTTAAATCCTTTATCAAATTAATTATTTATAATTTGAACCTTGATTTAATTTTTTTTTTTAATTTAGATACCAATTTATCTTAATTAATAAATCTGCCATAATTTCTCTTTCCTTCTCAAAATTACACAACTCCGTGAAACTATCCAAAATTGACCTGGTCAACTTTGATAATTCTAATTGATAATTAAATCAATTAATTGAGACTATCTAGATGATTTTATCCAAGGTACAATGGGGACCATGGGCCTATGAAATCAAGCTCCAATAAGTTATCATAAATCTAACAAATAAATTTACTAACTTATTAATTCCTCGTGACTCCACTTTAGACTTGGAATTGCACTCTTGAATTCATAGAACGCTCTATAACAAATATAGATACGCTATTAATTATCCATTGTTACAACCATAATTGTCACTCAATCCTCTATAGACAGTCTACAATGAGATAGGACTAAAATACCGTTTTACCCCTCATTGTATTTTATCCTTAAAACACTTAGTTCCTTGTAAATGATATTTCAGTAAACTAATTTAATTACTGAAATGAGATCTCTATCATTTAACACCTTGAACCAAAATAAAAGGAAACCATCGTTTCACTTCTTCATCAGAAGCTATAGATGTTCATATCTATGATTAACACTCCCACTCAATTATACTACCGAGTTCCCAAGATGTAAGTATGGGCTAGTTCGTAGGGTAAGCTGGTAACGAACAAGTCAAAGAACTCAAATAATACAATCAGTTAGAATACTAACCACTCAGAATTGAGATTGAATTGACCTATGGTCAACTATATGATATGACTAGAATAGATAATAACGGCATGTTTACTTATCTTATCAACTGTCAATATCGGTCCTGTCCGATGTAACATATACATCCGATCTTATCTACTTTGCTAATGTTCTGGAAAGAACATAACACTGTAATGTGTAAGTAGATCATATCGTAGATTGGCAAGTCAGTGTAAATCCGATGCACTGACTAATCTTAGGACTAACTTATTTTGAACATATAATCATATTTATATTCCACTGTGATTACGTCACTATAAATAAGATTAGCTATATGCTCGGGATTTAATAGAAGTTTATATTAAACAAATAATCATGAAAATAAAACATGTGAGCAAAGTGATTGATCAAGTCAAAAAATGATTTCTATTCTTTTATTGATAATAAAATGAGATTACAAAGAATTTGGGTTTTAATTAGGGCATAAAACCTCAACAGTAAACATATTGTTATTATCTATTCTAGTCATATCATATAGTTGACCATAGGTCAATTCAATCTCAATTCTTAGAGGTCAATTTTCTAACTGATTGTATTATTTGAGTTCTTTGACTTGTTCGTTACCAGCTTACCCTACGGACTAGCTCATACTTACATCTTGGGAACCAGGTAGTATAATTGAGTGGGAGTGTTAATCGTAGATATGAATATCTATAGCTTCTGATGAAGAAGTGAAACGATGGTTTCCTTTTAGTTTGGTTCAAGGTGTTAAATGATAGAACTCTCATTTCAGTAATTAATATTAGTTTACTAAAATATCATTTACAAGGAACTAAGTGTTTTAATAATAAAATACAATGAGGGGTAAAACGGTAGTTTAGTCTTATCTCATTGTATACCGTCTATAAAGGATTGAGTGATAATTATGGTTGTAACAATGGATAATTAATAGCGTATCTATATTTGTTATAGAACGTTCTATGAATTAAAGAGTGCAATTTTGAGTCTTTAGTGGGTCACGAGGAAGTAATAAGTTAGTAAATTTATTTGTAGATTTATGATAACTTATTGGAGCTTGATTTCATAGGCCCATGGTCCCCACTATTCCTTGAATAAAATCATCTAGAAAGTCTCAATTACTTGATTTAACTATCAATTAGAATTATCAAAGTTGACTATGTCAATTTTGGATAGTTTCATAGAGTTATACAATTTAGAGAAGAAAATAGAAATTATGGCAAATTTATTAATTAAGATAATTTGGTATCTAAATTAATAAATAAGTTTAAATTAATGTTGAAATTCCAGCGTTCTAAAGGTGTTTTGGGGATTGATTTTGACGGCACGACATTGAGAATGTCATTTGCGGTTTCAATTGCATGTCCCCAGAACGAAGTTGGTAGAGTTGAGTAACTAAGCATGCATCTAACCATTTCCAATAAAGTTCTGTTTCGGCGTTCCGCTACACCATTTTGTTGCGGAGTACCTGGGGCAGTAAGTTGTGATAAAATCCCAAGTTCAGTTAAATGATCTTGGAACTGCATATCCAAATATTCTCCACCCCTATCAGATCGCAAGATCTTTAACCTTTTACCTAATTGGTTCTGAGCCATTGCTAGGAATTCCTGAAACTTTGAAAATGTTTCTGATTTCCTATGCATTAGGTAAAGACATGAGTATCTAGAGTAATCATCAATGAAAGTGACGAAATACTCAAAACCACCCCTGGCTTGTATATTCAAAGGTCCACAAACATCTGAATGCACAAGACCAAGTGGTTCTTTGGCCCTATCACCCTTTGCAGAGAATGGACGCTTGGTCAGTTTGCCTTCTAGACAAGATTCACAGACAGGTAATTCACCTAAGGTGAGTTCCCTCAAAGGTTCGTCCTTTGTAAGTCTTTGAATCCTATCATAGCCAATGTGACCTAGTCTCAAGTGCCATAAATACGTCATATTATTGTTATCGGTCTTTTGACGTTTATTGGTCCTAGGTTTAGCTACTTTGAATAAATCATTGTTAAGAGCGAGGGGTTCGTTAGGTCGCAGAATATAAAGCCCGTTTTCCAAACATGCAATACACAATTGTGATCCATTGAAAGAAATAGATATATTAAAACTTGTGAAAGTCATAACAAATCGTTCTAATTGCAACATGGAAACTGAAATTAAATTTCTACTAAAATCCGGAATAAAAAATACATCTTTTAAAATAAAAAATTTATTTCCGAACTTCAGACGAGCTCTTCCTCTAGCTTGGACCGCAACGAACGCTCCATTCCCAACTCTAAGCTTTAAGCCGCCTTCGTTCACTTCCTCCCACGATTCAAGAAGCTGTAAAGAGTTACAAACATGGTTAGTAGATCCAGAATCAATAATCCAAACAGAGTTATCATTCTCTAAAACACATGTTTCTAAGATAAATGAACCATAATCATTACCTTTGTTTTTATCTGCTAGAAACTTGGGGCAATCTTGTTTCCAATGCCCCTTTTCTTTGCAGTGAAAACATTTACCTTTACCTTTCTTGTTTTTCTTGTTTTTCCCCTTAGGCGTCTGTGCACTTGGTTGTGCACTCGCCTTTGCAGCTTTTGCAGGCTTGGGGTTATTGTTTTGCCCACCTTTCCTCTTGTTTCCAGCTTTTGAAGATGAAGCTTGGTTAGCTTCAGCCTTAGCTGGATCAGCAGCAGTAGTAGTAGCTGTCTTCTTTTCTCATCCCTTACTAGGTCCACCCATAATAGACTCAAAAGTCTGAAGCTCATTCATGAGCTGCGTCAGACCATAGTTGAGTTTATTCAACACATAGTTGGTGGTGAATGGAAGGAAAGCTGGAGAAAGACTGTTGAGGATTAAGCCAACTTGAGTTTCCTCATCTATTATGGCTCCGTGCAATTCAGCTTCCTGAAAGTAGTTTGTCATCTTGATCAGGTGATCACGAACATGTTGAGAAGGTGCCATTCGAGCATTGGCATATTTCTTGGTGGCCTCAAAACGAGTCTGCGCTGACTTGGCACCAAACATGTCTTGGAGCTGATCCATGATTTCGTAGGCTGTCTCGACATTCTCCATCTTTGTCTTGAGAGTGTCGACCATACTAGTCAACATGTAGTACCGTGCCTTGTTGTTAGCCGCCTTCCAACGCTCATACTTGTCCCTCATAGACTTGGTAGCTCCTTCAGCTGGAACATCCGGGGATTCCTCAGTCATGACGAACTTGGAGTTGTCACCTATCAACACAATGTTGATGTTTTGCTTCCATTTAAGGAAGTTTTCTCCAGTGAGTTTCTCCATCGAAAGTTGAGAAAGGATGGGAGTTGACACAGCCATAACTCAAAACTACAAAGTACCAATAAAATAGAAATCAATCACATTTGCTCAATAAAACTTCTATTCACACAAATTTCAAGAAATAGCACAACATATACCAAAAATATGTAAGATATGAGAAAAAATACCAAAAACAATCATATCTCTATTTCTTTAGGTTTTTAACTAATCTATGATATCCTTGTCCCGGTTGGCGAGAGTCAAAAATACCACTAGCTAAATAGAGTTGTAAACTCATTTAATAATGGACGCCATTATTAACAACCTACTATTCGATCAAAATAAGAAAACAAAATCTCTTATTTTATGAGCTAGACCTATGGTTTCAATAATCATAGATTTAGTCCTAGTAGTCACCGTAGGGGTGAGTCTAGTAGAATTTGACCTATAATTATCTATCTTTCGAAATCTAACCTTGTCAAAATAACTAATGAACACCTTCCGTAGGGGGACGAATCAAAGCGCCTCGAGGCCCCATTAAGCTATTGACTATGTTAAACCAACGGTGGAGATCGCATAAAATTCTTAAAATAAGCTCATTATAAAATTAGAATTAGTATTTTTATTATTTATTTTTAGAAAATTAATGACTGTGGTTTTCCAAAAAAAATTAAACAGATTAAAATTTTTAAAACCAAAGTCCTATAATTTCTTATTAATTCTAAAGTGTCACATTGAAACAAATTCAATTAATTTAGAATTAATTTGTTGCTAATCAATATTTAGGTTTAACTAATATAATGAACCTATACAATTAAGTCCAACTCAGGTAAATGAGCCTTAACAATTGGGCTTGTATGGAGGAGGGCTGGGTCCAGTATGTCGTTCCCACTACAAATGCCCCCTATCTTCCATATAAGGTCCAAAAGACAGGAATTTAAACCTTCGTTTTATTAATTGTTATTAATTGATTAGGCCCACTATAGTCATGCAAAGCAAATGGGCATTCACAAGTGGAATCACCCACAAGAGAGGAATTTAAACTTTACATTTTCTAATGGGCCCAAATAAAACCTATCATTTTTATGAATATTTTATTTGGCAAAATACCATATATCTAACAAACATATGGGCCATTATATGCATCTAAGCCCAATTGCAAAAATACCACATATAGTGCAAACAGACATGTTATAATTGGATGGGCCTAATCATGTTACTATATGAGCAATTCTATGAATTTATGCAAAAATACCACAATTTATTTCATTTGCAAAAATACCACAATTAATGATCTAGAATTTATCAAAAAAATTCAAATTAATTAATTTTTTACAAAAAATAAGTCAATTTAAATGAAATTTATCAACAATTAACAATAGTTAATTTAAATTTCATTTATCAACAATCAACTTGGTTTTAGGTTAATTTGAAAAAAAATATATATTAATTTAATTTAAATAGGATTTATCAACAATTAACCAAAGTTAATTTAAATCCCATTTATTACAAAAATATTTTATTAATTGGCTGAAAAAAAATGATATTTTTCAAAATTTAACCAATTTTAAATTTTAAAAACAATATCTAAACTATTTTCAAAAAATATCTTGTGTTGTTACAACTATTATCTAATATTTCAACCATTTAAAAATAATAAAATACAAATAGTTATAACAAGCCTAAAATATCTCAAATAGTTAAACAAATTCAAATATCCATAAAAATATCTAACTAACAATGTTCAAATTTCAAATAATTTAAATATTAAAAAACTATAGAATAAAAAGATATTTATATTTTCAAATAAAGATTTAATAAAACAAAATCAAGAATTTAAATGAAAATATCTTAAATATCTGATATCATAATTCTAATATTTAATATTTTAAAAGATTTAAAATTAAGTTGTTAGTCTATTTTTAAATTTGAATTTGAATGTTTGTAGAAAATATCTAATTATTTAAATCTCAACTAACAAAAATATCTTTATTTTAAAAAAAAATTAAATGATAAAACAAAAAAGATATTTTAGGTTTTGATTATACATAATAAGTTTCTACAATTTTAATTTTATTTATTTTTCAAAAAAAAAATAAAATTTCTGGAAGAACAGTACCGTATCGGGTACTGTTCACCGATGTGCTCTGGCTGCTGGTGGCGCGAGCGCGGGGCTGGGGTGCGCGCACGAGGCGCGCGCGGGGCTGGAGAAGCGTGCGCGTGGTGCGTGGGCGGGGCGCGCACGGTGTGCGCGCGCGCATGGCAGCCAGTGCAAATTTTTCCAAAAAAAAATTTTTTTGAGCAATTTTTCAAACCAAAACCATTTTCTATTTAATTTTTAACATGTTTTACACAAAAAAAATGCATATATAAAATTTAATTGCCTAGAAAACACAACAAAATAACCTAAAAATTTCTAAAATTCACATAAAATCAATATGCTCATAAAAGCATGAAATCCATCCAATTGTTCAAACATATCAAATAATCCAATTTTAAACATGTTCATGCATGAAAATAAAGATTACCAAAGGCTCTGAGGCCAGTTGTTAGAAAAAGCTTATACATGATCTTTATTCATTTTCATGTATATCTAATATTAAACAAATTAATACGAGATAGCCTAAAACATGTTTCTTAAATTGAATTCAAAGAGAAACAAATAATATAATACTTACAATATACGCAGCGGAATTAAGAGTCCTTCCTTCAGTTTCTCTAACTCTTGTATCCTCTCTGTCGCAGAGTATTATCAAGAAATTGAACCGATCTTCTATTTTCTTCACGATCTTCCAATGTATCCTTAGAACCACCTAGACTAGTGTGGGCAATTCTCAACACATGAGATAGATATAGAGAGAAGAAGAGAAAATAAGAAAGAGGTTTAGAAAAGGACTTGTGTTTAGAGAGAATCTAAAACTATCAAAAAATCTGACTTGTGACTTATCTGTCGTCTCTTAAATCTTCTCTCTTAGCACTCCTTTTATAGACTCAATTAGGCCATTTAATTTAATTAAAAAATCAAAAAAATAACAGCCATTTTGAAGCCCTAGGTCGAAATTATCATGGGCTATAGGCCCGTGAAATTTCACATTTGATTATAAGCCCATTGGACTTAAAATCAAGGCCTGTATTATTTTCTATTGATTTAATTAATTAAATAATTATTTAAATCCTTTATCAAATTAATTATTTATAATTTGAACCTTGATTTAAATTTTTTTTTAATTTAGATACCAATTTATCTTAATTAATAAATCTGCCATAATTTCTCTTTTCTTCTCAAAATTACACAACTCCGTGAAACTATCCAAAATTGACCTGGTCAACTTTGATAATTCTAATTGATAATTAAATCAATTAATTGAGACTATCTAGATGATTTTATCCAAGGTACAATGGGGACCATGGGCCTATGAAATCAAGCTCCAATAAGTTATCATAAATCTAACAAATAAATTTACTAACTTATTAATTCCTCGTGACTCCACTATAGACTTGGAATTGCACTCTTGAATTCATAGAACGCTCTATAACAAATATAGATACGCTATTAATTATCCATTGTTACAACCATAATTGTCACTCAATCCTCTATAGACAGTCTACAATGAGATAGGACTAAAATACCGTTTTACCCCTCATTGTATTTTATCCTTAAAACACTTAGTTCCTTGTAAATGATATTTCAGTAAACTAATTTAATTACTGAAATGAGATCTCTATCATTTAACACCTTGAACCAAACTAAAAGGAAACCATCGTTTCACTTCTTCATCAGAAGCTATAGATGTTCATATCTATGATTAACACTCCCACTCAATTATACTACCGAGTTCCCAAGATGTAAGTATGGGCTAGTTCGTAGGGTAAGCTGGTAACGAACAAGTCAAAGAACTCAAATAATACAATCAGTTAGAATACTAACCACTCAGAATTGAGATTGAATTGACCTATGGTCAACTATATGATATGACTAGAATAGATAATAACGGCATGTTTACTTATCTTATCAACTGTCAATATCGGTCCTGTCCGATGTAACATATACATCCGATCTTATCTACTTTGCTAATGTTCTGGAAAGAACATAACACTGTAATGTGTAAGTAGATCATATCGTAGATTGGCAAGTCAGTGTAAATCTGGTGCACTGACTAATCTTAGGACTAACTTATTTTGAATATATAATCATATTTATATTCCACTGTGATTACGTCACTATAAATAAGATTAGCTATATGCTCGGGAATTAATAGAAGTTTATATTAAACAAATAATCATGAAAATAAAACATGTGAGCAAAGTGATTGATCAAGTCAAAAAATGATTTCTATTCTTTTATTGATAATAAAATGAGATTACAAAGAATTTGGGTTTTAATTAGGGCATAAAACCTCAACAGTAAACATATTGTTATTATCTATTCTAGTCATATCATATAGTTGACCATAGGTCAATTCAATCTCAATTCGTAGAGGTCAATTTTCTAACTGATTGTATTATTTGAGTTCTTTGACTTGTTCGTTACCAGCTTACCCTACAGACTAGCTCATACTTACATCTTGGGAACCAGGTAGTATAATTGAGTGGGAGTGTTAATCGTAGATATGAATATCTATAGCTTCTGATGAAGAAGTGAAACGATGGTTTCCTTTTAGTTTGGTTCAAGGTGTTAAATGATAGAACTCTCATTTCAGTAATTAATATTAGTTTACTGAAATATCATTTACAAGGAACTAAGTGTTTTAATAATAAAATACAATGAGGGGTAAAACGGTAGTTTAGTCTTATCTCATTGTATACCGTCTATAGAGGATTGAGTGATAATTATGGTTGTAACAATGGATAATTAATAGCGTATCTATATTTTTTATAGAACGTTCTATGAATTAAAGAGTGCAATTTTGAGTCTTTAGTGGGTCACGAGGAATTAATAAGTTAGTAAATTTATTTGTAGATTTATGATAACTTATTGGAGCTTGATTTCATAGGCCCATGGTCCCCACTATTCCTTGAATAAAATCATCTAGAAAGTCTCAATTACTTGATTTAACTATCAATTAGAATTATCAAAGTTGACTATGTCAATTTTGGATAGTTTCATAGAGTTATACAATTTAGAGAAGAAAATAGAAATTATGGCAGATTTATTAATTAAGATAATTTGGTATCTAAATTAATAAATAAGTTTAAATTAATGTTGAAATTATAAATAATTAATTTGATAAAGGATTTGAATATTTATTTATTTATTTAATTAAATCAGTAGAAAATAATACAAGCCTTGATTTTTAGTCCAACAGGCTTATAATCAAATGAGAAATTTCACGGGCCTAAAGCCCATGATAATTTTGACCTAGGGCTATTAATTGGCTATTAGTTTATTGATTTTTTAATTAAATAAATTACCTAAATGAGTCTATAAAAAGAATGTTAAGTGAGAGTTGAAATCAGATGACAGACATTGGTTTTCTAATAGGTTCACTACTACAAAAAAGGCTTTTCTCTGCGGTTTTTTTACTTAATACACTGCGGTTTTCGAGAGTACTGAAAAATGCAGTGTATTCGACCGCAGAGAAAAGTGGTATGCCAACCGCGGAGAAAGAACATCTTTCTCTACGGTTGTAATAAGCCAACCGCAGAGAAAGATGTACTTTTCTCCGCAGTTTTTTTAAAACAACCGCTAAGAAAGAAAGACTTTTCTCCCCGGTTTTATTGAAAAAACCGCTGAGGAAAGTACTGTAATTTTTCAAAACTTTGACGAAGCATAACTTTGTGCTCAGTTGTTCGTTTTTGGTGTTTTTTATTTTAACTTTGGTATTTTTTTCGAGATCTATCTAGCTGCATACAAAGAAAATCTGAAAACCTGAAAAAAAAAAAACAAAATTTTCAGGTTTTGTCACCGAAAAATGTGAAGAAAAAAAATTCAGCAACCAAATTAATGATTTATGAAAAACCTCTCAAAATTTTGAATTTTATTTGTCTATTTCACACAAAATAAACTCTAAAAATAATGATGAAAAAAAACAAAAAACTATACAAACAAAGATATATAGATCATTACCTATTTTGAAGCTCAAGAACACAATGTATGCCAAAAAATACAGTGAAAATGGATAATTTTTCGACCAAATCCTAACCATTTTTACTACCAAAAACCTGAAAATAGACAAATATCAAGCATCTACTTCAATTTTTAACTAAGATTTAGCTAAAAATGATGAAAAAGAATAGTAAGATTAAGGTTGAAAGACATACCGCCGCTGTTAAAGAAGTTTTTCGCGAAATGAAGTAGGTTTACGAACCTTGTGGGGAATAATGAGTTTATATATAGGTCTGGAACTTTTTCTCCGCGGTTTTCTTAAGAAAACCGCAGAGAAATAAAGACTTTTCTCTGCGGTTTTAAAACCGCTGAGAAAAAGTTTTCACTTCCCACTTTTCCTACTTTACATTGCGTTTTTAAAAAAAACCGTAGTAGCATATTTTCTAAGTGTCCTTCAATCCTTTTCTCTGCGCTTTTTATTTTAGATTGAAAAAAAAGCGCAGAGAAACCCTATATTTGTAGTAGTGGTTTTAGATTCTCTCTAAACATAAGTTCTTTTCTAAGTCTTACTGCTCTTTTCTCTTCTTCTCTCTATATCTATCTCATGTGTTGAGAATTGCCCACCCTAGTCTAGGTGATTCCAAGGATACTTTAGAAGGTTGTGAAGAAAATTGAAGATCGATTCAGTTTCTTGATAATACCCTGCGACTGAAAGGATACAAGGGTTAGAGAAACTGAATGAATGACTCTATTATTCTGTTGCGTATAATGTAATTATTCTTATATTTATTTATCTTTGAATTAAATTTTAGAAACGTGTTCTAGGTTATCTCATATTAATTTGTTTGATATTAGATCTACATAAAAATAAATAAAGATCATGTATAAGTTTTCCCAACAAATGGATGTTTGTATTTTTATCTGGGATTTCTGCTGAAACAATTTCATCGAAAGATTCCGGTGTATATAATTTCCAATGCCTTTGCAAGATAATTAAAAAGTGTGCTTGTTGAAGGCATCTTTTTTGGTGCTCTATGGCGTAGACATAGGTTGAGACTTGACCAAATATTTTCTTCTTAAACAATTGGTCTTTCAATTCTTCTAATTTTGAATGGAAAACTCGAGTGACCAAATCAGGTCTATTTTGAGGTTCTTCATGTTGGAGTAGTTCGTTTGTAATTTCTGACCAATTTGGATTGCAAGTCATTGTTAAGAAAATCTCTTGTTTTCCATAACGTTGTACTAAAGTCATTGCTTCCATATATCTTTTTCGCATGTCTCTTGGACCACCAATAAATGAACAGGGCAAGATCATTCACTTCCCAACATTAGATGCATTCCTTTCGCAAAGAGTAACGGTATCAACAATACCTTGATATATCTCTGAGCGAAAATGATCTTAGTTGCTTCTAAAATAATCCAATCTTGACGTCTCAATCTTAACATACATATCAACCACAAATTGTTGTAACAGTCTTCTAGTGATTAATAAGATTGAGTTGGCATTTTCTCGAATTTGTAATTTGTAGCAATAGTATTCACAACATGAAACTATCAAACCCTTGCCTACATTGTTTAACCCTGAAATTTTTTAATGTTAGTTAAGTGATTATAAGTTGGACGTGCATACTTAAGTAATTTTTAAACCATTAATATTATTAGCATTTATGTAGACATTAAAATTTTAAGCTAACGTCGTTCTTCCCTTGGTATCAATTCGTCAGCATTTATTGATTGTTGAGGTAGTATTGAATGATTTGTTTCGTTATATGTAGATTTGTCTCCTCGACTAACCCTTTTAATTCCTTGGTACCATCCAATATCTCCAAAAGAGAACAATAGTGGATATTGTAGTGGATCATAACAACCAAAATAGTATTGAACTTTATGGTTTCCACCTAAATGGTTATGGACGAAAATGTCACGAGGTTTTAGTTGTTCTCCTTCATTATTTTTGACCAATATTGTTGCAACTTGTGAGGATGTGGGGGCATTAAAAATATTTTGATCAAGTCCTTGATATGTCCTTATAAGAATTGTTTGGTTTTCCAAATCTTCTAAATCACCTAGTGAAATAATTTTTTTTGAATATGGATTAATTCGAAGAATATCGATTAGTTGAGCGACAATTGATGGAACCATTCTATCTGAAGTTGAAACTCAATTTTGTAGTTCATTATCTATATCATATAAGTACAACTGCAAAAAAGAAGGATGACCATTCTAGGGTAGCAAATCATTGATGTAGTGATAGATCTGTCCTTGAGTTCTGAAAGTATAAATCCCTTTATTCCTTCGACAGAGATCTTTATCAAAATTTACTCCGAATGAGGTAAATGCGAACTTGTTGTTGTAAGTGTGAATGTATGTCCTAATATGTATGGATTCATTTGTGTTCCCGGTAAACAAATCAAGAAGTTGTTTATGTACATCATTTGTGGTTAAAGAAATCTTTCCATTACCACAACAAAAGCTAGTTGTCTCATGTGGGAATCGCTTTGCTTTGCAATGTGTACATCTAGACATTAATTTTAACAAATAAGGTTCAAATGGTGCGAATTCCAATAGTTTTCTAAATTGTACAATAGATTTTTATTGCATCCCACCTAATACAATGGAAAGTTAAAATGTAGTTACAAACAAGAAGACATCGTATTGAGTTAATGGTATAAATTTTAAACAATTTATGTATATTGATTTGTTACCCATCGTATTGAGTTAATGGTATAAATTTTAAACAATTTATGTATATTGATTTGTTACCCCTAAACATTGTCGATAATTGATTTGAAAATTCATAATCATTGTTGATAGATGTGTTGGTCTCTGAGATGTTAACACTAACATTATAATCATTAGTGATAGAGACTTCACGGGCATTCCATATAGTCATTGGGCCACTCACAAATCTATCAGAATCTTCATGGGCAATTGATGTGGACACATTGATATGAATCATATTGTTTCTTGAATTTTTTTTGTCTAGCATGTATTTCTCTTCATTTTCTATGGACTTCCTCCTTCTTTTCTTCTGATAAATCACTATGAACTTTTCTTTTTCCTTTACGATTTGGATTATTTAATGAAGATTTTTGTTTAGGACTACCCACAAATGGTTGAGAATCATCATCGCCAATTGATATAGATTCATTTATATGAATTAGATTATTTCTTGAAGTTTTTTTTGGCATATATTTCTCTTCGTCTTTTGCGGAGCTCCTCCTTCTTTTCTTGATATAAATCTCTATAAAGTCTTCTTCTTTCATTGAGAATTAGATTGTTTCTTGAAGCTTTTGTTTTGAAGCACCTGCTAATCTTTGAGAATTATCATGGCCAATTAATGTAGATTCATTTATATGAAGTACATTGTTTCTTAAAGATTTTTCTTTCGCATATTTTGCTCTTCGTCTTCTACAAAGTGACTCATTCTTTTCTTATGATAAATCTCTATAAAGCTTTCTTTTTTGAGTTTGTTTATCATTGTCTACATAAAATAACTTCAAATTTAAAAAATTTCTGGTTATATTATTACTATTTTTATTTGTAAATAATTATTGACATTAGCTTACCAATTCTCATTATGTTAATATAGGAAATATTTGCCTCATTTGATGTGGAAATCTGTGCATAAGGAAGCACAAATGAATATATAACAAATATTACTTAAATTTATTTACAAAAATAATCAAATGATAATATTATATGCAATAGTTGTTTTGTTGATTTACGTAAATTGCTGAAATATATTTTGAATAGTAAAATATAAGCATAATTTACTTAATATTATATTTTCATACACTATATATAGTAAAATAAAGTCTATATGAAAGTAATAAATTAACCTTTTATAGAGTATTAGAAATTTGCCCAGTGTTACTTTGGTTTAACTCTCGATTTGACAAGAATTGAACTGGTATAATAAGGGTGGGTAAAAATTAAGATTTATAAAACGAATACATAAATGAAGATATATTATAATTTTTTTCTACCATTATAGTTGTTAACGTAGGTTTGTAGAAAAACAAAGACATAATTAACAATATATTCTAAAATTTATTATCAATGTAGTTGTTAGTATAGATTGTAATTATTATATTGTCTTTTTGGGTTTTATATTTCACGGTAACTCTCTACATTTATTAACAAATTATAACAATTTTGTAGATTTTTTTTAAAAAAAAAAATTGTTATCATGAAACATTTTCATTTGTAGTTTTAGTGATTTTTTTTTATTTGATGTGTCCAGCATCTGTTTTAATCTAATTCATAGATAATACTTTTTATATACTAATAGTTTTGAAATAAGTAAACCCATAACATATATTAGAAGTTGATAAATCATTAAAATGTACAACATGATTTAAATAGAAATGTTATTGTTGTATTACGTAAAGAATTACTTTGAGGTACCTTTTTCAAACAATGACTACTTGAATAACACAATATATTAAACTATAACTGGTTAAAACCAAATTAAATAAAATAATTGAGCTCAAAAAATTAGGCAAGAAGGATTTCGACGAAGCCAGTTAACAATACAGTCCACATGAAACAAATGTAAACATTGTGGCAAATGTGCATAGCTCGTTCCCACTTCAAATTCCTCCAAACACACAGGATAGCTCTGTCTTAACTGTTCATAACCTTCTCCAACTATGAAAGTAATAAGAATCAAATCCACAATCTCCATATTAGTCCAATATGAAAGCCAATCCTCAACTGTCGTGCACTTCTTCCAGTCTCAAAGTTCTATCTATCTTATCTGTCTTTAAACATTCTTTTTTTAAATAGCTACGAGACTCTGGTTAATATCCAATACATAAGAGTTAGATTGGATTCAATAATAATGATATTAGTAATTTATGAAGTGCCTATAAAGTTTCAGCTAAGAAACTTAATTGGAAAATAAATATATATATATTTTAAAAAAAAAAGCTACAAGTCAATACTCAATTGGTTTAATTAAATTTTATGAATATCTAATTTTGACTAAATATGATTTAATTAAGTAATAGAATTTTAATTATTAAAAAAATAAAGTAAATTCTAATAATATTAAAAAATTTGATCAACCCACAGAGATTTTAATTTATGTTATGTAAATTTTTTCTAAACTTTTCTTAAATTCCTAAAAATATTCTCTCTATCTTTCCTATTATTTTTCTATCTCTTTAATTAGCTAACAAGAGGCCACGTTGCTTTCAATTTTATTTTTTTAAATATAGTCCACGACACAAGCCCAAGAGCCCAAGAGACAACTCTAAGGAAACCTAATTCCCTCTGTAGACCAAACCGACTCACCTCTCCACAACTGCTTCTTCTACTTCACCAAAACTCGTTTCCCTCACTTCGCCACCCTTTCTTTCTACCATGTCGTCTCTCCAACTTTATCACTCCCTCTATCTCCCCAACTCTCTCTCTGTCATTGTTTCCTTCTCTCTTCCACTCTTTCCGTCACCTGTTAGAGGAAAACAATTCTTGCGGGCCTAATTATTTATTTCTGGATTGTTTTTGGGGCCAATGGTGGAGCTTAATGTGTTGTATTGTTTTGGTCAATGGTTTTGGTGGCTGAGTCTTCTAATGGATGCATGTAATGGGGTCGCATGGTATTCTACATTGATCTTAAAGAGGGTGTACCCATATCGCATTGGTGTGTGTAGAGGATAAGTTTCTATTTTTATTTTCTCTTTTCATATTAATTTCCTTATCCTTGTCTTATTTGAAGTAGATATTTGTTGGATTTTGGCAAACACTTTTATCTAGCAGGGGCCATCAGTAACTTGGAACAAATTTTTAAAGAGCACTTACGTCTATTAATGAAAAAAAATATAAAAATGCAGAGTGTTTGAAATAGTCGTATACTTTTTAAATTATTTTATCTATCGAACTAATATTAATATGCTTTTTGTATATTAAAAAAATCACTAACCTTTTGATTGTTCCTTCAAACTTTTAGAAAAGAAATCAATGCATTTCTTCAACACCATCTTCAATGCATGAGTATTAAGTTTTCTGAATTGATGATTGTACTTTGTAAGAAAATATTTTTTTTTTCAATTAATGTCAGTCTAATTTTTACCTTTTACATAAGAGAATTCGATTTGAGATTGTAAGAACTTCTGTTTGAAGTTGAGGATTTTCTTATTTTAGGATTTATAACTTGATGAGTCGGTTTTCTTAGTATTTGTATTATGTATGTGAATACCAATTGTTGTATCTTTCTGAAGTATCGCATTTTCTTTTCACTTTTTGTTCTACAAACGTTGAATCTCTTAATTCAAATTGGTTTTCTTTGAGACAATTGAGATACCTAAATCTAATTGAGCTTCAACCAAGCGTACAAAGAAATTGAGATAATTCAAGATGGTAGAAGATATACAGAATAATGTCATTGCTAAATATAATCTAACTTAAGCCATTCTAAACAGATCCATACAAAAAAGAGATCATTAACACATTTTTTTCTCAAACTGAGATGTTTCAAAATAAAAAAGAAAAGGAGAAAGAGAGAGAACATAAATTCAAGAATAACTAGAATAATCTCCTTTCTTACTTCCAAAAATAAAATGGCCAGTTTTAAGAATTGAATAACATGTTGTTATTAATATAAGATTCAATACAAGGAAAAATAAGCCATAATAGTACCATGAATTATATCTAAGTAACCAGACCCATCTTCCCACACAAACCAACAAAAAAAAAAAAAACCGGAGAAAGGTCAACATGGCAAGTAACAAAACGTACCTCTGTGATTGGAGTATCAAGAACTCTGTCAGGGCCATACTTGTCCAAAAGACCTTTGAATATCTATGCAAAAGCATAGGGGAAATGGGCAGCATTAGACAAGAGTTTGTAAAGAATATTACATAAGAAAAAAAATTCATCTTTTCAATAAATAAAAAAATCCAACCTTGTATGCTTCTTGGTATTCCCCAACCTGGAATGAAAAACAATTTGAAGAAAAATGAAAAACAAAAAGAATAAAAGAGCACTAAGAAAAAATAAATACGAATTTCCCACCTCTTCTCCAATCAAGAGGATCTTAAGATCAACTACAGAAGACATCAATCTTGGACATTGTAATTTAATCATGAATCTTCTTATGAAAATGGTTGTTCAACATCTGTATTATGATGAGTTTACAATCACACACAAAGCAAATGTATAAGACAGATGGAGAATTGACAAGTATAGTCTATGTTTTTATTAGAATTACTCCCAATCAGCCAAAGAACCCCCAGGTTTCCGAAAGCCAATCTCTTCAATCCACTCTAAAATTTTCCCAACAACCTCTGAAAGACCTGATCCTTTCCTATTTATATCTCACCCCAAGTATCTTGTCATTATCTAGTCCTTGGACCAAGAGACATCACTGAAGTGCTCATCCTAACTAAGCAAAACCAACAAATTTTATCATGTGTAGGCTGTTTCATCCCAAATTACAATTATTTTGTAATGCTGGACTAGGTATGGTAACAAGCAAATCATAGAGAAGCATGCATTTTTTATGATTCTTGGTGAACTTTACAAATCTAGTACTCATAACTGTTATTTATTGCTAATGAACATGCTAAGCATATAGGCTAATGAACATGCTGAGAATAAAGGTTATTCCCAAAAGTAACTTGTGAATTAGAGTAGTAAAGTACAATGTTGGTTAAAGTAGATTGTCATCGTTATAAAACACATATTCAGACACAAAAACAAAGGCACTGCTGAAACTAGTAGAAAAAAAATAAGTTTCTAGTCTTTTTTTTAAACGTGCCTCAGGAGCACTACAATAGATCTATTCACAGAACAAACAACACAACAAAAAAATAATTGAAATAAGAACAAGCACCACTTAAGCAGAAAAAAAAACAGCTAAGAAAAGTACCAAGTCACACATTTGAATATATTTATAAAGTTTTTGTTTATTCTTTTCCTTATACATATATAAATTAAAGCTACAAACAATACTTAAAACAATTTCCAACAAACAAAGCTCGTTTGGCTACAAATATCGCTTATCAAAAGCACACCAAAACAACAAATTCTATAAAAGAAAATATATCCATCCAATACACCATAATACAAAAGCATAAAAAGCTCAATTCAAAAGTCCTTTAAAGCTTTAACCTCAATCTATGGAGCTAATCTATAGTTAATTGACAATAAAATATATACAAATCAATAATCTTAGCTTAGAAAATTACAACCTCTTGAAATAAGAACAAGATTATAACTTGAATACATAGAAAATAAAAAACAAAAAAGAAAAGTTAGGAACTTGAAAGTACCTGCAAAGAGATTTCATTTCTTCTTTCCTCCCAAATTTTATAAGCCTTTCTCTCTTAGAAGCTACAATAGTCTTTCTTATTCACAACTCCCAATCAACTGCCATAAAAAAACACCACAACTTTAGATAGTCAAGAGCAATTTCTTATTAAAAGAGGGTACTCATTAATTATGAAAATAAAAAACCTTCCTTTGTGTTTAGAAGTTCTTGAAGTGTAGGAGGTACTTTTCTGTAAAGAACTGCAGCTTCGACAATTAGATATCAAAAACACAGTTAAAATTAAAAAAAAAAACAATAGAACAGAGTATTTGTAGTACCATTGTCTTACAAATACGATTTCAAAGTCCCAAGTGTAAATCAACCATTGGTAATGCTCTGCATTTTTCAAAAGCCAAGGAAAATTAAACAGTAGATAATCATCAAGAACTAGAAATCTAAACTTATACCAAGAACTAAATATCCCCAACAAGTCATGGTCATATATGTATATAAATCTAGATCCCACATCAAAATCCAAGACCAGAGGGATCTGCAAAATCATGTAGAATACACACAAAACCCTCAGTAATTATAATAAACTATTAGTTACCAACACAGTGCACAAAGTAGTTGCATAGAACGACTGAAACTCTACAAAACACATAAATACTAGTACAAATTCCCAACTTCAGAACAAAAATCGACAATGCTCTGAGAATCATCGATGAATAAATACTGATCACAAAGCATAATTCAACCTCTCCAAAAATAATAGTTCTCACAATATCAAGAGATAAAAAAGGGATGAAACATATCTAGCCCACAGTGATGGGAATGGAGAAGACAAAGATGTGTGTGACTTGCAGCATGACCTCTGAAGCATCCAAGATTTACCAACATGTTATGATAGTATTCTCGAGTAAAAGTGGAACCCTGAAAAATCATTAAACGCACAAAAGCAAAGACATGAACCAAAAATCTTACAAAACCGAAGCTACAGTTCTAGAAAAGATAAAAAATCATTAAAGGAAACACTAACCCAATTCAACTCCCTTTCAAGTTTAAGTTCTTGTCTAAATAGACACGGGAAGAGAAGATTGACGCCTTACAAAGTTGAAAACTTGAAAATGAACAAAATACATATGCAAAGAAAGACAACATATAAGAAAGCGCCTAGAAGAAAATAAGAATTCAAAGAATCATTTTTCACCCCTCTCCACAATCCAACAACACAAAAAACCTTGAGCCATTCTCTCTCGGATCACCTAAAAAGAGAAAAACCAAGAGCAGATCAAAAATCGGCAGTGCTATGAGAATCATCTGCAAAAAAATACGGATCACAAAGCATAACCCAATCTTTCCAAAAATAATACTTCTCCCAACATCAAGAGATAAAAGGGTGATGAAGTACATCTAACCCGCAGTGATGGGAATGGAGAAGAAGAAGACATTTGTGACTTGAATATATATACATTGATTATATGATATTAATTGAAATCTAAATGATAAAAAAAAAAATACCTCACAAAAAAACAGAGGTCCGAGTTGCATGACGGGGAGAGAGAGGTGGCACGGTCATGGTATGTTTCAGTGAGAAAAAATGACGGGGAAGCTGGCACGGTCACGGTGTGTTTCAGCGACTCGCATGAGAGAGAGAGGGCTGAGGAAACTAAGTGAGAGAGAGAGAGGAAGAGGGAGGCGACACTGATTTAGGGAGCTAGTTTGGGTAGTTTAGGGTTCAGGGATTCATTGAGAGCAAATGAGGGATTAGAGAAAATTTTCATATGGCGCCTCTTTTCTTTTTCGGACTCTCCGTGTTTTTTTTTTCATTTGCCCATTAATAGCACTTCTTCATTTATGTAATTTTTTACTGTAACATATAGTCAAAATTGTTGTAGTGGATGTTATGTTACGATAATGTTATGATATACTATGATGATATGTTACGATAATGTTATGATATCCTATGATGTTATGTTACGATAATGTTATGATATGCTATGATGTCATGATGTTTAAGATGAACGATAGTGTTTGTATTTGTTGTATCATTACTTGCTTATTGTTTGTACTTCCTTACTGGGCTTTTAGCTCACCCCCTTACTTTCCCTTCCAGGTAGCAAATAGGATTTCTCTATGGCACGTGTGGTGACGTGAGGAGTTCTATCGTCGTAGGGTGTATGGCGTGGGGTATCCTATGGACGGAATAAATGATCACTTTAGGACGCCATTTTAATTATGTTATGTTTTAAGAGACTTTCTAAATTATCAGTGGGACTTAATTATTTAATTTTGTTTCTTTTGAACTTTACATAAAAACTCATATTTCCTTTTTAAACTAATGGACCCAACTTGCATTGTTTTAAGAAAGTCCCCACTGAGACCTTTATAAAAAGTGGTTTTCTTTATGGACCAATGATATGTGAATGTTTTATCAAGTACTAGTCTAGGGCGTTCTTTACACTAGTTTTAAATTTTATTATATTTAAACTGGTTGTTTGGATGATTCTGAACCTATGGGTTATTCATTTCTGAGTTTTTTTTTTCGTTTTTGGTAAAGGATAAGTGCACTATTTTTTTTCCTTGTTTCTTCTATATTTCTGAAGTGTAGTTGAGATGTAAATAAGAATTAGTTTTCTTCTCTCTGTTTGTTTAAAATAATGTAGTTTTTTTTTTCTTTCAGTTTTTGTAGGAATACTAATTTGAAACTTACATATGTATTGATCTAATTTTACTATGCTATTAATATATGAAAAAATATATCACTAACCTTTTTAATGATTCTGTAAAGTTTCACAGATAAAATGAAACTGTATTACTTCAACAATTTCTGCACGTGAAATAAACCTCAGATTTTTTTGTTTCAGGAGGATGAAACCATTCCAGAGTTGAAATTACAGTGTATTAATTCAACACTTTCTGTAGGTGTAATTGATATTGTAATATCCATTTTCTCGAAAGGGTCATTTTGTAATTTTTCCACTGAGAGTATTCTGTCATTTTACATATTTATAGGTTTAGATATGTATGGAGTCCAATGATAACAAAGATTCTTAGTTTCTTATGTTTGAGAACCTAGAATGACATTTAAATCTCGACATGTGCATGATGCCTAATAAATAATTAATTACGTGGGTTAATTTAATTATTTATTTATGTTGTGAATGTTATTATTATTATGAGCATAATAATATTAATAACATGATATGAATTCATTTTATTTTATTATACGGTTTATTGCATTATTATTTAAATGGATTAAATAATGGTAATTGCATGTAATTATGAAATGATCATAATGTCCCTATGTTTGAATTTAGTTGAGGGGAATTTAAATGACATTAGAATATGATTTCAAATGCAATTAATTGATTATTTTGACAGTCAGAATCTATGATCCGCAAAGGGAAAGATCGGGTAAAAGCTTTGCAATCCCACATCGCCTGGGGAAGATCAAGTGTGATGATTATGAGACTGTGTAGGTATGGGAATACACAGTTGAAGAGGGCTTAAATGGATTGATGGATACTACCTATGCCAACAAGAAGCATCTTCTTTTCGATAGCCCATCACTTGAGAATTCAAAAGTTAAGCGTGCTTGACTTGGAGTAATCTCAAGATGGGTGACCTCCCGGGAAGTTTTCCCAGGAAGCGTGCGAGTGAGGACAAAGCACGCTGGAAAGACTCTTGTTGGTTTGTAGGGCTAGTCGTCATTCCAGGAAGCAGCCATAGTGACGTGGGGCGTTACATGGACGGAGATTGGAGCTAACACTATCTTAACCTGAATACATGGAGGGGCAGCTAAGGCTTACAGGAAGAGAAGAGAGAGGGAGGAGAGAGATGGGTTAGTTTTAATTTTGATTTTGTTTTGTGTTTTATTTTATTTTTTAATTAGTTTATATGTTAAAATCAATTTAATTTAATTCTTTTATTTATATTTTATAAATTTTTAATTTGATAACATTATATTAATATTATGAAGTTAACTAATTTATAAAATTTGGGGCCATTTTAGTCATATTTAAAAAAAGTTTGACCAAAATCAAGTCTAGGGTACCATTTTGTTCTATTTTGCAAAACAAAGGGTCCGATCGGTAACTTTTGCAAAACACAGGGTCCAAAATGGTATTTACCCTATTTAAAATTGTGAAAAATAAGTGTGATAATTCAAATTAGATTTCAATTGGTTTATAAATGTATTCAGATAATTAAAATATTTATCTGATATGGTTGGTCATCAGTTTTTAGATATTTTATTTGCAACACTCTTATTTTCTCATAAATATAATATAGAGAACAAGCGTTGAAACATAAAATCATAAACGTTGCCCTTTATTGAAAAGTATACTACTTCAAATGGGATCTCGGTTTTACAACATAAAAGATATCTTTAAAAAAAATAAAAAAAATATAGCAACAATTATTTCAAATGACAAAAATACTAGTTAAGAAACAAAATATAAGTCTTAGATCTTCCAGCAGCGATATGGCTCTCACGAATACACATGCACCTATCCAGGTCCAACTCGCCATCGACCATCTATCTCTTTACGTATTTTGATCTGCACAAATACATTATAAGGAGTGAGCTTCTAAGCCCAGTAAGAAAAATACAACCATAACAAACATACAAACAATATTCATACATATAACAAATATTTCATCATTTCCAATAATACAATAACAACTACATATCACTATAATAACACTATCTTACAAGAGAAATTTGTTATCATAATTATCTATACAATTCTAAAGTCATGATAAAAAATTTAATATTTTCATAATCATAATCATAATAGCTATAAATGAATCAGTCAAGTATAGATAAAGTGCTTATAAATTTTGGGCATCTGAACCTTTTAGACGTTACTTGGGTCCATCATACAATATTTTTAGACATCACTTAGGACCATATATGAGCTTCACTTAGGCCAAGCCAAATTTAATCTTCTTGTACCTTAAATGTTATTATCATAACATTTACTTAAGGTCATAATCTAAATCTATCTAATTTCCCTTACCATGAGTGTGGATAAAAGGAGTAGAGAGATTGCTTTTAAATACTAGTGGATCACGCCCAACACCTTACTGCAAACATCAAGACTAAAATTAGGACCTAATTAATAACTTAATTTCATAATCTAAAACCTTTTAGAAACCATACCTTATCCCTTGAAACACGACAACACAATCCTATTATTTCGAGCCTTTGAGAGAACAATGACTTTCTTTGAAATAACTAGGGTTTGAACTTTATGAGGCTTGATAAATAGTATAGTGTCTCTACTTGAAAATGGTGATTTGGGCTAGGTATATCTCGGTCAAGTGAGGGAATTACGATGATGAAGGTAATGAGGCTAAGTTTCAAACTCTAAAGAAAAGAAGAATAAGAGTTTGAACACCACTAGGGTTTTTGGTGATTTCGGCTATATGGAGTATTTGTGAGCAAAAATGAAAACTTGAGAGAGTGTAATAATTTTTAGCAATTTTCGAAAATAGAAGAGCTTGGAAGCTTTGAGTGTGTGAAAAATGAAGGACTTTAATGCTCTATTTATAGGCTCTATACTCCAACTCCCTTCCTTAGTTTTCTCCACTACCATCAAACAATTTTTAAAATTTTGAATCTTCCCTCCCCTTAGTAGTTTCGGCCAGCCCATTCAACACCATATTAAGATGCTGCACATTCTCTTTTAATGCCACACAGAATCTAATGTAACGATAATGGAGTCAAAGTCCAGACTTGTTTCCTCAATAGTCTCACACACCTATAACTATACATTTCAAATTCGAATTGTGTCAATCAAGCTTCAACCATCACACTACATTCTCCATTCTAATTTTTTTAACTCCACAAGCCTAGATTTCTAGTCTCCACTTCGCAAGCTTTCTTTGACACATAGCCACTTAGTTTCAAACTAGTTCCCCCACGCCACCTTTGGTGTTCCACACTAGTCAAATCCTTTCCTAGTTTCATTCTTCACATGCCACCCATCTTTTGGTCTTCAACCAAGTGAAACTTTAATTACTTAACATATGCTTCTTACACCAACTATTAAATAAATTTTGTAATATGCTTAAAAAATTTCAACTAGCTACACCATACGGAATTTCGGTCATGCATGGCAATTCAAATAATTAGGACTTAAATTGATGTCACATGTATACAATATCTACCATCAATAACAAGTGTACATCTTTTATTAATTCTTCTTTTCTTAAAGAAAAATTATACACTAATTTAATAATGTATTTTTAAGTTTCATTAAGTTATTTACTAAATACCCCAATCATTATAATATTCCAAACTATAATTATTTACTAAATCATAAAATCATAGCCTATTTACAAAAAAAACAAATACTTCTAAAGCAATCATTCTAATTTCCACCGCTCAAGTATAAACTATAACAATATAGGGTCATATTTAAGGAGTTTACAAGAAAAAAAACATTGGTTATTATAATCTTCCCCCCTTAAAGGAAATTTCATCCTCGAAAATTTACTTACCAAAAATCTCAAGGTATTGTTCCCTTATATCTTCCTCCAGCTCCGATGTTGCTTCTCTCTCATTTCTATGGCTCCACATGATTTTCACTATGGGGATACTCTTGGATCTCAACTCCTTAGTTCCCCATTCCAGAAAGCGTACTGGTCGTTCTTCATAACTCAAATCATGCTTCATCTCTAGAGCCTCGTAATTCAGCACATGGGACGCATCAGACACATACTTTCTTAGCATTGAGATATGGAACACATTATGCGTCTCTACTTCTGATGGCAGTAAGGCCAACCGATATGCCACTTGTCAAAATTTGTCCAATATTTCAAAAGGACCTATAAATCTCAGGCTTAGCTTCCCTTTCTTTCCAAAACGCATAGTCCCCTTCATTGGTTATACTTTTGAACAAACTTTATCACCTACTGCAAACTCAATATCTCTCCTCTTAGAGTCAGCCGAACTTTTATGGCGGCTTTGAGCAGTGATCATTCTTTGTCGTATCTTTTCTACCACTTATGTTGCTTTTCTTATAGCTTCTGGGCCTAGTTATCTTCTTTCACCAACCTCGTCCTAATGAAGTGGTGATGCACACTTTCGTCCGTAAAGCATTTTGTAAGGCGCCATGCCTATCATGGCTTGATAGCTATTATTGCCAGAGAACTCTATCAATGGTAAATACTTGTTCCATGACCCTGAGAAGTCTAAAACATATGCCCTCAGCATGTCTTCAAAAATTTGAATGGTGCGTTCTGATTGACCATCTGTCTGAGAGTGACATGTCGTACTTAACTTCAACTTAGTGCCCATGGCATGCTGTCAACTTTCCCAAAATTTGGTGGTGAACAACGATCCCCTATCAGAGACGATCTTCTTTGGAACTCCATCCAATCTCACTTTCTCTGCCACATATTTTTTCGTGTACTGCTCCGCGTTGTAAATGGTTTGAACTGGCAAAAAGTCAGTTGTCTTTGTAAGTCTATCTATAATCACCACAGCAGAATCATGCTCCTTGGTTGTCTTGGGATTCTCGTTACAAAGTACATTGATATATCTTCTCATTTCCACTTGGGAATCTCTAATGGTTGTAATGTTCCGGCGGGTCTCTAATGTTTAGCTTTAACTTGTTGACATGTAAGGCACATGGCTACAAACACTGCTATGTCTTTCTTCATTCCTGGCCATCAGTACATTGTCTTGACATTGTTGTACATTTTGGTCGACCCTGGATGAAGCGAATATGGAGTGGTACGCGCCTTTTGCATAATATTGTTTCTCAATTCTTCATTTCTACATACACACTTGGTTTCTATATCGCAGCATGCCTTCATTTGTCATTGAGAAATCCCCATTCTCTGAGCTCTATAGTAATGCCTTTTTTTTTTAGAAGAAACTCATCTTGTTGCTGCTTCTCCTTAATTTCTTAGGGAAGTGTAGAATTGATTGTGAGGTCAGCTAATCATCCTGTTATCAGCTGAATTCCAGATTTCATAATATATTGCTGCAGGGGTTGCGCTATTCCCCTATGTACCGATACACTTCAATAACTTCATCTGCTGAGAGCATCTGCCACAACGTTGGCCTTTCCCGGGTGATATAAAATCTCAAAATCATACTCTTTCACCAACTCCAGCCATCTTCTCTACCTCATGTTGAGCCCTTTTTGCTTAAAGAAGTAATTTAAGCTTTTTTGGTCTGTGTAGATTTCACACTTTTCTCCGTATAGATAGTCTCTCTAGATCTTTAGTGCGAAGACCACAACTGCCAATTCTAAGTCATGGGTTGAATACTGCTGTTCGTACACCTTTAACTATCTCGTGGCATAGGTGAAAACTTTTCCATTCTGCATCAACACACAACTTAGTCCTTGCTTTGATTCATTGCAGTATACTACAAATTCGTTCTTATTAGTTAGGACACACAAGACTGGTGTCGATAGGAGTTTGTCTTTCAACATCTGGAAACTCTCTTCACACTTATCTATCCATGTGAATTTATATTTTTTCCGCATTAAATTTGTTAAGGGTGTAGCTATCTTGGAGAATCCTTCAACAAATCCTCTATAATACCCTGCTAAGCCTACGAAACTCCTTACCTCAGTGGCACTTTTGGGCTTGGGCCAGTCTTTATCTAATTTTACCTTAGCCGAGTCTACCTCGACTCCATATTTAGATACAATGTGACCTAGAAATGCCACATTTTCCAAAAAAAATTACACTTCTTGAATTTGACGTATAATTGGTGATTTTTAAGTCGCTACAACATTAGCCGAAGGTGCTCCTCGTTCTTGGCTTTCATTTTTGAGTGGATCAGAATATCGTCTATGAACAATACTACAATATTATCCAAATAATCCTTAAAAACTCAATTCATCATGTCCATGAACACTATTGGCACATTTTTTTAGGCCAAAAGACATAACTAGAAATTTGTAGTGTCCATATCTCATCCTGAAAGGCATCTTTGGAATATCTTATTTTCACGCCCTTAGTTGGTGACATCCCGATCGCAGATCTATTTTTGAAAATATTGTGGAACCTTGCAGTTGATCAAAAAGGTCATCTATGCAGGGCAAAGGGTTTTTGTTCGTAATCGTCACCTTGTTGAGTTGTCGGTAGTCGGTGAACATTCTCATACTCCCGTCCTTCTTTTTGACAAAAAGTACTGGCGCACCCCAAGGTGAATAGCTAGGTTTGATGAAGCCTTTGTCTAACAGCTCCTAAAGGTTTACCTTCAATTCTTCCATGACCACAACCTCAACCTCTACTGCGAACACAACCTCGTCCATTCAATCTAACAGATCTTCTAGGTTTTGGATGGAAAAGTCTCTTATGTTCCCAAGAGAGAGTATCACGTGAAATATATATATATATATATAATTCTATCAGCCAACAAGATTCTAACTTAACCAATTATGCTAATATATATTAAGGTCCATCTATAAACTACCCTAATACAATTAAGTCCAACTTCGGTAAATGGGCCTTAACAATTGACCTTTCCATGGAGGAGGGCTGGTTTCAGTGTGTCATACCCACTACTTAGGCCCCCTAACTTCCTCTTGAACCCAAAAGATAGGAATTTAAACACTCGCTTTATTAATTGTTATTCATTTTAATTAGTCTCAACCTAATAGTGCAGAGTAAATTGGACTTCACTAATAGGCTAACCCATAAGAGAGGAATTTAAACCTTACACTTTCAATTGAGCCAAACGTATCTTAATCATAATATTAATAAATGTTGACCCTTAATTTGGCCAACGATACGGAGTCAAATGTACGACAAAATATGAAACAGGAATGAGAAAGATGATCTAACGGAAAGGAAGAAAACACCAAGGAATTATAGTGGTTCGGCCCCAAGGAATTGTAATGACCTACGTCCACTTAGTGATCTTGTAATTATTGAATCTCAATGTCGTGATCAAAGAACTAGGGTTCTTGAGTTTCACAAACCTTGAAAGTATTACAATAAGACGATGGACAATTCACTATAGCTCTTTTTTCTCTCAATATTTCGCAAAAAGACTCAGGAATCAAAAGTCCAAAAAGTCCCTCCCTTGAGCTATTTCATGCATATTTATAGGCTCAAGAAGGGTTACATGTGTCAACGTGTCCTATCTTTCCTTAATAATTGCGTATCAAGATAATAATGAAGAAATATTCAATGCGGTTATCATAGGATTACAATCTTAAGAAGGAAATAAATGAGGTTACATGACCAGACTGGTCATACTAAAAATTAACCCTGACGATGCGGTGTGCTTTTGGTCGATAGTCGAGCAGTACTTTGGCCATGTGTCAACCACGTGTGAGAAATTCTCGCCACGTCATCAGCAACCGTTTTTTTGGTAAACATTTTCCCCCCAAGTTTATTTATTGCGACCAGTAATAAGTAAACTTAGGAAACCAACTCTTCGAATACCCCATGAAATCTGTCAGAGTCGCCCATGCTTTCTCGAAAAAAGGTGACCAATCATGTCTAATCAAGTCTTTTCGGTTTCCCAAGAATGTGTTCGACGGCCATTTCACTTCCCTATGCTTAGAAAAAGTAATTCATGATTACCACTTTTAACATGTCGCAGTCACTATATATAATACCCCAAATCCATTTTTTTTTACTTTTTACTTTTCGTTCGCCATTTTCTCGTCAAGAACTCCTAAGAACCTCGATTTTCAGAGCCCAAAGAATTCAAGGAGCTTCGATCGCTGACCTAAGGATCCTTCGTTCGAACGCTTGAAGCTTTCGTTTCAGACCCCTCTTTTCATCCAAGTTTTACGAACCCCTTGGTTGTTTGAGATGCCATGCAAAACTGTTTCTTATGTATTCAAATCTATGTTCTTGACTGTTCTTGACCGAAACTGTTTTGGGGTAATGGGCATATTTATCGATGCTTGACAGGGTAGCGACATAACGTTTCGTAGGAGTTAGGAGCCAATTTGGTAGTCGAGATTGTAGATTTAGGGCGTAAAATTGAAGTAAAAATTCAATTTTTAAGCTAGTTGAAAAACTGAGTTTTTCTCGCCCCTTCGGAGTCGAAAAAGCTTTTTCCTGAAAAACTTTTTACTTTCGCTTTTCAATCTGATTTTCAAACTACTCGTATAGAACTTAGTGTTTTTGTTAGAATGCTGCTGGGCATATAAAAACTTAATTTTTATACGCGAGCAACGTTAGTCCAACTCTCAACACAAGCTTTTAAGCTTTACGTCTTACCTCCCCCTTTCTCTATTTGCAGCTTTTCATGCAAGATCTGTGGGGAGGTGAAAGACCCATCGACGATGACCTGCTAGCTCAATTTCTTGAGGATGAGGAGCAACCATCGTTACTAATACCTGAAATTTCCTTTTCTCGTGCCACTTCAAACACTCCATCGACCCTCGTCCAAAATATGGGTCGAGCAAAAACTAAAGCCCAGAAAAAGAAACCTTCCAATCCATCAAATCAGCCTGCTCCTTGGGCTGAAATTCCCTCGACGAATGGTCGAGAAGAAAATATTCCCGACCCTATCATCCAAACTCACACTCAACTTCGAAATTCCATTCAACCAGATGTTGAATGGTATGTCGCCCCTTCTAGCTGAGTAACAATCAGGATGATTGCGAATTATATTAAAAAATACGGTCTTCCTAGGGTAACCTTAGTACAACCCACCAAAGACTAGAGGGACGCGCTTTCAGCGCCTGGTCGAGGTATCACATCGAGGCAGGAGCTATCCTGCCTCTTCACCCTTTCTTCCAAGGAGTGGCCAACTATTTCAAGGTCGCTCCTTTTTCAAATAACTCCTAATGGATATAGAATTTTGTTGCACTATATATCCTTTATAGCCACAAAAAATGGTCTGTCCCCACTCCACATGAGGTCAACTATCTGTTCGACCTCAAATCTAATCCCAACCAAGAAAACACGGGGTTTTTCCACTTTTGTCACCAGGATACAGGTCACACTTTCCTGTCTGACACCACTCACATATCAAATGTGGGGAAGTACCATCAGGAGTTTTTCCTTACGACTGACATGGTTGCCAACAATCTGGTCTTCACCCAAGGAGGTAATACTTTAACACCCCTGATCGTTTATTTTTCTTTAATTTTTTCCTGCACTTTCCTTAGCTTTTTAGCGCCTTTCAGGCCCATGGTTGCGACCAGACCTAACTCAAGACATGGAGGTTCGATCGGCCCTCTTGGCCAGTATGACTGGCGTGGAGAAGAGCGTCAAACAGTTGGTCACGGAGGCCAATCTAAGACTGGTCAGCCTTTTGGCACCTCATCAGGATGTGAGGGAGTCAACGGTGGGGAATGCTACTGGCGGATAGGTTCCCGAGCAGCACCTAGATGTGGAACAACCCCCTCCGAGAAAGGCCACTGGAGTAACAATCGGGGAACCTTCCAAAACTCCGCGGGCTGCTGCTCCCCTCGCCCCAAAGGGAAAAGGGAAAAAAGAAGGCAACCGAACCCCTCGAGCCCCTCGACGAATCTTCGAATGAGAACGGTACTGATCTCTCGCTCTTAGATAGATTGCAAATTTCTTGTCACTTATTTGATGGGGACGGTAATTTTAAGTACGCTCCAAATTTAGATTCAGCCTTTTTCATGCTAGAGAGTGAGTGTAAGACTAGTAGAGTACATAATGTAGCGACTAGTAGTTGTAGCACGAGTACTTTACTTATAATCTCTTTACTTTCATTTTTAGTTCCATCTATATATCTTGTCTCACTGCTCGTGTTGTTTCTTTTTATGCAGATATGTCATCTAAAGACATGTTCGAGCATTACAAGGCTGCCGCTACATCTTCAGGCAAGAAGAAGGATAGCAAGAGGACTCGGGGGGAGAACAGTAAAACTGCCTCAAAGAAGGCCCGAACTGAGGACCCTCCAGCCACTGTCCCTTCGAAGGATAATACACCACCTCCATCGCCCCTCGAGCAGCCAGACTCAACTCCTATGGTCGACCAGCATTCCACTCCTCCAACACCCATCGACCAACACCCTACTCCTCAGGTCCCTACCAACCAAACACAACGCACTCAGCCCGAAGGCTCCCTGTCCATCATCGTGGTCAGCTCAGCCAGGGAGAGGATATACAAGCTCTCCAAAAACAAACATAGTCAAGAGGCCATTGACAGAACCATTTCCATGGAGACTGGCCAAATACTCAACCGAGGGCTAAATGAGATAGTCAGCGTAAGTTATTTCCCGATGCTAAATAATCTGCTTTTGATTTTCTTCCATTGCCTTACCTTTTTCATCTTACTGCAGGGATTACTGACCATGACCGTTGGTTGGCATCGTGCGGGTGCAATGGTGTCCAAGACTAAAATTTTTGACACCAGGCTTGCTAAGGCTAAGAAAGCTCTTGAAGGGAAAAACACTGATCTGCTCGAGAAGAACAATGAGCTAACTAAGCAGAATGGCAAGTTGCTTGAGAGGAGTGCGGAGTTGACTAAGCAGAAAGAGGAGCTGCTCGAGCAAAAAGCCACTCTGACCGAGGAGCTGCTGGAGAGTCGGGACGCCCTGAAGAAATCCAATGAAGACAAAGAAAGATTAAGGGAAAATGACAAAATCAACTACCAACAATCCAAACAGCTCGAGCTTGATTTGATTGCGAGCAGGCAGGAGACGGAGGAGCTGGAAAAGCACGTAAGGGAGCTTGAGGAACTTGAAGCCAAGAGCTTGGAGAAGTACAAGGAATCCACTCATCTTTGCTTCTACGAGTTCTGGAAGCACAACCGAAAGGCTAACTTCAGCTATCTATCAGAACGCCTGAGGCAGACTCTAATGTCTCAGTGTGCCATTCGCCTGGAGGAAGAAGAGAGGGCTAATGTTCCTGCTTCCCCAAAGATCTCTTTGGCAACAGGGACAGATGATGCAGATAATGAAGCTAGCGCAGCTGTCGACCAGGACGCTCCTCAAGATCCTCTAGGCTTTTAGTCTTTTCCCTTTCTATCTTTTAATCTTTTAATTACACAACCTACGAGTCGTGATGTAAAGACATTAATTTTGTATTGCTGCGTGGGCAGCTATTTTCCTTTTAATTAAACAATTACATCCGAGCAGTATTGCTCGCGGTGTAAGGTAATTCGTTTTTGATATTATAATGCATTTTCATTTTATTATAACATCTGTTCGCATGACCGAACTTAGCATAGCACTTTGGTTTGATTTAACAAAATAAATTTTTTTGAAAAATACTCTAAGTACCCTAGCATGCTTTCACTTATTTTGCTCATGTGTTTACATACCTTTTGATATGATTTGCTTACTAGATACCTTATATGCCCCCCAAGTGATCGAGGAGCTTTAGGTCCTTGGTCACTTGCCTTGACCAAAACCTGTTTGAACAATACTGCTCGGAGCAAAATAATTAAAATTGTAATACAGCAAAACAACACACGTAATGAGCAAATACTTGTAATAAATAGAATAATTGGCAAGAAATGACTGGTTGCTCACAGTCCCTTATATTTCTCGTAATAAATGGACAAAACATGTCTGTACGAGTGATCAATAAGATCTTACACTTATAAGCGATCAGTCACATAAAATGACCAACCCTTTTTCAAAACTTGTAAAAAGTAAAATTAATACAAGCCAATTATTTAAGAAGAATTGTTTATTGATAGTACTTGCGTAGGTGTTCTCCATTCCAATAGCGAGGAACGAGATCTCCATTTAAGCGAGCAAGTTTATAGGTGCCTGGGTGAAGGACTTCTTCAATCTGGTATGGCCCTTCCCAATTAGGTCTGAGCACTCAAGCAGCTTGGTCGCGGGTGTTTAGAAAAACTCTTCGTAGTACAAGATCTCCATCGCTGAACTTTCTTTCTCGTACTTTAGAGTTGAAATACCGGGCGACTTTTTGCTGGTACGCAGCTACTCGGAGTTGGGCTTGCTCACGTTTCTCATCGATCAAGTTGAGGGATTCCATCAATAGTCGGCTGTTCGAGCTTTGGTCGTACGTTATTCTGTGATGTGAAGGCGGATCTAACTCAACAGGAAACATGGCCTCATATTCATAAGCTAAAGAAAATGGAGTATGGCCTGTTGCTGTTCGATGGGAAGTTCTGTACAACCAAAGGACTTCAGGCAATTGTTCTAGCCATGCCCCCTTAGCTTCTTCTAGTCTTTTCTTCAGTGTATCCTTCAGCGTTTTGTTGACTGCTTCAACTTTTCCATTTGCTTGGGGATGAGCGACTGAAGAAAAGCTCTTGATAATGCCATGTCACTCACAGAAGTCCATGAATAAATCACTATCAAACTGGGTACCGTTATCTGAGACGATCTTCCTTGGAAATCCATAGCGACAAACGATGTTTTTTATCACAAAATCTAGAACCTTCTTAGTCGTTATGGTTGCAAGTGGCTTGGCTTCAGCCCATTTAGTGAAGTAATCGACGGCAACCACATCATACTTGATGTTGCCCTTCCCTGTGGGCAAAGATCTAATCAAATCTATGCCCCAAACTGCAAATGGCCATGGACTTTACATCTGTTTAAGCTCATTGGGGGCTGCTCGCGGGATTTTGGAGAATCTTTGACACTTGTCGCACCTTCGCACAAACTCCATTGAGTCTTCATTCATTGTGGGCCAGAAGTATCCTTGCCTCAATATCTTTTTTTTCCAAGCTTTTCCCCCTAGCGTGGTCTCCACAAAAGCCTTCGTGTACCTTTTTCATCAATTCTTTGGCCTTCTCCTTCGAAATACACTTGAGGAGTGGCATTGAGTATCCTCTTCGATACAAGATTCCATCGACCAGGATATACCTAGCAGCTTGCCGCTGAAGGGTCCTAGCTTTGTTTATGTCCGTAGGCAATATGCCTTGCGTTAGAAACTCTATATATGGGGTCATCCATGCATCCTTCATTTGGATCACCATAGCAGTATCCTCTGCTTGGATACTTGGCATTGTTAGCCGCTAAACCGACACTATATTCAGAGTATCAGAATCCTTCGCACTTGCTAATTTGGTCAAAGCATCAGCATTGGAATTCAGGTCGTGAGGTACTTGCTGGAGGCTGTATTTGTTGAACTGAGCCAATAGATCTTTTGTTTTGTTCGGATAGGCAACCATCTATATGTTAGGAAATTTTTTTTTGCCTCAATGGAAATTGATAATAATATTACAACTCTATGCAATATATTACAAATAAATAATGATTGATTAAAAGGAGTTACAACTCTATAACTGAAAATTACAAATAAACAAAGGAAATGAAGAAGATGATGAAGAAGAAGAGAATAGTAAAATACAACTCTAAGCAAAAGGTTACAAATAAAGAAAAGTGTTTGAAACAAAAGAAAAGAAAAGATTACAACTCTTGAACAAGAAATACAAGTAAAAAGAACAAGAGAATAAGAAGAAAACAATACAATAGAAAGAAGAATAGAAATACAAGAAACTCTCACTTACACAACCTAAGTGAAGAGGGTTGGGGATCACCAACTTGAACAAGGTTTAAAACCTTTATCCAAAATCTTATTTCCCCCTAACTCAAGCACTAAGGGATCTCTATCAGATATTGGAAAAGCTTTATGGAATTATCAAGCCTCAAGGTGTTTCTAGCCAAGTGCTCTAATGGATAGAAATATTGTGTCTTTCAAGTGAGCTATAGGCTCCTATTTATAGAGTTTAGAAACACCCTTTGAATTTCAAATTCCACCAACCCCCATGGTTGTTACCAATGTTTAATTGGATTAATATGGAATTAAAAATGAGATTTGGGAGTTATTTGGGTTTTTTGAGCCGTTCAACAAAGATTGAAAAAACTGAAAAATTGGTCAGTTTTGGCCTGTGGCCGCGGCCAGAGACATTAGTGGTCGCGACCACTGGTCTCTGACCCACAGGCCGCGGCCACTGAATGTTGGTGGCTACGACCACCGACCAATTTCAGCACAAAAAATGTGTTGTTTTTCCAAACGGTTCCAAACCCTCCAAAATGATTTTGTAACTCCCAAAACACATTATGGGGTTAAAATCATATCTCTAACAGCCATATCACATATGGCTTTATGAAATTCATCTCAATATTGTGTAACAACAAATTTACACAATAAATGGTAATATTTGGAAGTTACAAATTTGTAACACCAAATATGTTACATTATTTGGATATATCTTATACATCTAAATATTGTAACTCTCTATTATATGTTACAATATGTGACACACTTTGTCACATTTATTTAATCTAAAACATTATATTATAATATAATATAATATTACATTATATTATAAAAATAATATAATACTATAAACCTCGCGCCTAGTATTCTCCCATGACTTGATTCACAACCACTTGAGAATCACTATAGATGTCAAGCACTTTTATATTCATGTCCCTGGCTAACCGCAACCCAGCGAGTAATGCTTCATACTCAACCTCATTGTTAGAAGCAGTGAAGTCAAACCTGATTGCGCAGTGAAATCAATGCCCTTCCGACATTATCAATATAACTCCTACCCCAGCGTGGCACTTGTTAGAAGAACCATCTGTAAATAATTTCCACATGGGAGCCTTGTTTTGACATTCAGGCTCATTAGGTTCTTCAATCCGCTCGCTATCTGTAAGTTCAGTGAAATCTGCAATAAAGTCAGCTAGGGCTTGTCCTTTTATCGCTGCTCGCGGCAAGTAAGATATATCGAACTGCCCAAGTTTGGCTGCCCATTTTAACAATCTACCTGTAGCCTTTGGTTTTTGCAGGACTTGTCGTAGAGGCTGGTCAGTCAATACTATAATTGGGTGAGCTTGAAAGTAAGGCCGCAACTTCCTGGAGGCCAAAACTAGGCAATAGGCTGGCTTCTCGATGGGCGGGTACCGCTGTTCAGCTCCAATTAGCCTTTTGCTTACATAGTAAACAGCCTTCTGCACGCCTTCTTCCTCCCTTACTAAAACGGCACTAGCAGCATATTCTATGATCACCAGGAAGATGAATAAAGTTTCTTAATCGACTGGCTTTGACAGGATGGGTGGTTGCGCCATATGAGTTTTTAGTGCTTGAAAAGCCTGTTCGCACTCCTTCATCCATTCAAACTTTTTATTGCCTCTAAGTAGATTAAAGAATGGGACGCACTTATCTGTTGACTTTGAAATGAATCTACTAAGAGCGGCAATTCTTCCGGTTAACCTTTGAACATCCTTAATCTTCGTTGGCGATTTCATATCGATCAGGGCTTTAATTTTCTCAGGATTGGCTTCAATTCCTCTTAAGTTAACTATAAATCCCAAGAACTTCCCTGATCCTACTCCGAAAGAGCATTTAAGGGGATTTAGCTTCATCTGATATTTGTTCAAGACGTTGAAGCACTCCTGCAAATCCTTTACATGCCCTTCTACTTTCTTCGACTTAACCAGCATGTCATCAACGTAGACCTCCATGTTTGTGCTGATCAGTTCCTTAAACATGTGGTTGACGAGTCGCTGATAAGTAGCACCAGCGTTTTTCAAACCGAAGGACATCACTTTGTAACAGTAGAGCCCTGTATCAGTCCGAAAGCTAGTGTGATCCTCATCAGGGGGATGCATACTAATCTAATTATACCCGGAGTACACATCCATGAATGAGAGGATCTCATGTCTTGCAGTGGCATCGACCAGCTGGTCGATTCTTGGGAGTGGGAAACAATCTTTGGGGCAGGCTTTATTTAAGTCTGTAAAATCCACGCACGTACGCGACTTGCCATTCGGCTTGGGAACTAGCATGGGATTAGAGACCCATGATGGATAAAACGACACCCTGATGAACCCATTCTCCTTCAGCTTCTTGACTTCTTCTTTTAAGGCCCTTGATCTATCTTTGTCAAGCAGCTTTCATTTTTGTTGCACTGGTGGAAAACTCTTATCGATGTTTAGGACATGGCCGATGACTGCAGGATCTATCCTGACCATGTCTTTGTGCGAACAGGCAAATACTTTCTGATTCTTCCTCAAAAATTCCACCAGTGCTTGTTTTGTTGTTGTCTCTAAGTTTTTACCGACTTTCACAACCCTGGTCGGATTTTCTTCATTGAGTTGGACCTCTTCAAGGTCCTCGATGGGTCCAACTTCTTCCTCAAAATCCCCAAAGCGAGGATCTAAATCCCTATCCTCACTTTGGGCAACGCCCTATTTAGTTACATTTTCACCTGAGTGGGCCTGAGCATCAGTTTCCATTTGCAACTCTTTCCTGAACATCTCTCGATACACCCTTCTTCGCCTTGGTGATCAAGGCGTTGTAGCACTCCCTCGCTTCCCACTGATTTCTCAATACGCAACCTGTCTGTGCGTCTATTTGGAATTTCATGGCGAGGTGCCATATCGAGGTGATGGCTCGTAGGTCGACCAGAATCAGTCTCCCAATTATAGCATTGTATGCTGAAGGACAATCAACTACTATAAAAGTAGTGAGTAATGTCCTTTTAGCAAGTGCAGTACCTGCTGTAACTGGAAGCCTAATCGACCCTGTTGGGGCGAGCCCTTCACCGGAAAAACCATAAATGGTTTGGTTGCATGGCTCCAGGTCTTTGACGGACAGCTTCATTCTTTCCAGCGAAGACTTGTATAGGATGTTAACCGAACTTCCTGTGTCGAACAACACCCTTTTCACCATCATGTTGGCAATTTGTACGTCCACGACCAGCGGATCGGAGTGTGGGAATCGTACGTGCGAGGCATCGTCATCAGAGAAGGTTATCAATTCCTCCTTTGTACGAGCCTTTTTTGGTGCTCAATCTTCCACACTCATCATCTCGATGCCTGGTCATGGCGTAGGGTTCGAGCGTATCGTTCCCTTGCCATCCCACTGTCTCCTGCAAGATGTGGGCCTCCGCAGATGGTGAGTAAAGTGCCTGCCACAGGAGCTGGCTGTAGAGGTGGCGAGCATTGGCCTGCAGCCGCGTGCTTGTTGCAGCCTCTCGCTGAGACCCTCCTATGACTCGCACATGTCTTCTTAAATGTCCCTGCCTGATCAGGAACTCAATCTCGTCCTTCAACTGGTTACATTCATTAGTGTCATTCCCGTAGTCATTTCCTTATAGGTGCGGGTCGTTTGTAAGGCACGCTTGAGCAGGCCGCCTGGTAGACTTCAGCTCAGCTTTCGACAAGGGCCGTGTAGTTGGTGAATCTCGGCTCATAACGATTGCCTTTGGGGCAGTTACTCTCAGAAGCCGAGGGTTCATTGTTCGCCCATTTTCCACCATTCCTACCATTGCCATTCCCATTGCCTTTGCCATTTCCATTGGGATTTTCTGACCTGTTGGCAGCTTTGGCGGGTTCTATGGGCCCCTTGTCTTTATTTGGCGATTTCCCTTCGTTGGAAATCGCATCTTCCAACTTGATATATCGATCAGCTCAATCCATGAACTCTTGGGTACTTTTAACCCCATGCTTTTTTAGGCTACTCCAGAGGGGAGAATGGCGCCTAACTCCAACAGTTAGAGCCATCATCTTACCTTCATCGCCCACTATCTTGGCTCCAGCTGCTGCTCGCATGAAGCGTTGGACATATTCTTTCAAGGGCTCTCCCTCTTTCTGGCGTATCTCGACCAGCTGGTTGGCCTCTGTGGGGTGTACATGACCTGCGTAGAACTGTCCGTAAAATTCATTCACGAACATTTCCCAAGATACTATGCTGGCATGAGGAAACTTGAAGAACCACTCCTGAGCGTTGTCAGATAGTGTCGCAGGGAAGATCTGGCAGCGGGCGTCTTCTGACACTTTTTGTATGTCCATTTGTATCTCAAACTTATTAATGTGAGATACTGGGTCTCCGTACCCGTCGAAGTTTGGCAATGTAGGCATCTTGAACTTACTGAGGGTTTCAGCCACAGAAATCCTCTGTACGAAGGGGTGCCCCTCCTCCTATCGTACTCGATATGGGACGTTCGTCCCCTGACCAGTTGATGTACTGCCTGGTTCAGGGCATCAATCTGAGCCTGAACAGCTTCTGGGACTGTCGAGGCCGCTGGTGTCGGGGGAGCGTACTCTTCGTGCCTTTCACGGTGGTCGTTAAGTACGTCCCTAAGATCATCGTCTCTACGTCTCTGCTCACTAGCTCCTAGCTGACTAAAGACGTTCAGCTGCCTGGGCTGCCCCCCAGCATTATGGCTAGCTGGCCTATTTTCTATAGGTGAGGGGCCTCTGCCTCCACCTCTTTCTTCATTTCTCCGGCCAGCATTTCCTCTGCCGGAATCAACTTCATTATAGCCATGGCCATCTCTGAATTGTGGCTGACTGTGGTGTGACCAGCCGTTCACACTATTTCCTCCTCGAGGTGGCATCTCCTGAGCATTAAGGGGAGGCCTACGCTGGTCGTTAGGTCCCCATGCATTGTTATGCCGTGGGGGGCCCTTACTGCAGAGCCTGACTCAGTGTTCCTTCTGTTGGTAGAAGGACGCTGCCCCCTGTTCCGTAGATTCAGCTCTTCATCCTCTGGGGTTCTAGGCTATGGGGTGGCTGCCCTGCCCTATTCTGCGTCTGGCGTTGGGGATTGCCTCGACCAGCCTGAGATGGAGGTTGTTGCTCAGGATCCCTAGGTGGGACATCATCCTGAGCCGCAGGCGGCTGCTCCGGTCTTTGAGGGCTTGCCGGCTAGAGCGGAGGGCTAGGATTGGGACCTCTTTGAGGTGGCATGTTTGGTGGCTGATCTGGCTGGGAGGCTAGCGCAACCTGATTCCTAGCCAGTTGAATGGCTGCTTCAAGGTGGCCATGGCATCCCTCTGCCGACGATCCATCTCAGTCTGTCGCTTACTCAACTCTTGACGCTGGCATTCTATTTCTCTCTATTATAACGCCATTGTCTCTGCAGCATTCTCTTGATTGGCCAACACATCTTGTAATACTCCCAGCGTTGCCCTCAGTGTTTTTGAATCTAATTCCTCCTCATCAAACTCCAAATGAGGTTCATTCTCAGCCACGTTTGGGGGAGGAGGTTGGGACGGTGCAGCACCTGCAGCCTGTCCAGTCTTCTTGGATGTTTTCGCCATTAGATTTTTTTTCACAGTTTTTCCTCAAACTCTCAACGAAAGCACCATAATGTTAACCCTTGATTTGGCCAACGACACAGAGTCAAAAATGAAATAGGAATGAGAAAGATGATCTAACAGAAAGGAAGAAAACACCAAGGAATTATAGTGGTTCGGCCCCAAAGAATGGTAATGACCTACGTCCACTTAGTGATCTTGTTATTATTGAATCTCAAAGTCGTGATCGAAGAACTAGGGTTCTTGAGTTTCACAAACCTTGAATGTATTACAATAAGACGATGGACAATTCGTTATAGCTTTTTTTCTCTCAATATTTCGCAACAAGACTCAGGAATCAAAAGTCCAAAAAGTCCATCCATGAGCTATTTCATGCATATTTATAGGCTCAAGAAGGGTTACATGTGTCAATGTGTCCTATCTTTCCTTAATAATCGCGTATCAAGATAATAATGAAGAAATATTCAATGGATTTATCATAGGATTACAATCTTAAGAAGGAAATAAATGAGGTTACACGACCAGACTGGTCGTACTAAAAATTGACCCTGACGATTCGGTGTGCTTCTGGGCGATAGTCGAGCAGTACTTTGGCCACGTGTCAACCACGTGTGAGAAATTCTTGCCACGTCATCAACAATCGTTTTTTGGGTAAACAATAAATAACAAAATAAAAATAGCTACTTTATAGAAAAGAAATTTATTACAAACTAGCGAAGTTATACTAAAACTTTGAAAATAAGACTAATTATCATGCAGCATTTTTAATCTTCTACGTCAGACCCATCCTCTAACATATCTTGAGTAAGGTTCTCATAGTCGTATAGAGTGTAAACAAAACATGAGGTGAAGGGAACATTACTAAGGAATCCCTCCCTAAATTTGTCTGCTAGTTGGTGCACCTTTTCATCTTTTCACATATTTCCTTGGAACACCTTGATCATATAAAACTTCCTTCATTGTTATTATTTGACTTGGTTCAACTAAAGGTAATTTTTCAGAATACATGAGAGCTATGTATTTCTCATGAGACTTAGCAGTGCGTTATGGTTGAGGTTGATCTTTTCTATTTCATGATGGACTCGGTTTATTCTAAGGAATACCCTTTCAAACTCTGTCTCATCGGCTAGTTCAGGTATTCTCCTTATATCTTTAATAGCCCTAACTATGCTTTGGTTCATGATGCTAAATTATGAAAATATATAGTCAAAAATTACTAATTTACATACACAAAGAATAACATAAAGTGAGTATACTTACTTAGTAACGAGTTTGTTCCCTTTTTAGCTGTCGTGTGTATTTCTTGAGAATCTTCAAGACCAATATAGTCATGGCTCTGATACCACATGTAACACCCTTATTTGCTCATAAATATAATATAGAGAACCTGCGTTGAAACATGAAAACATAATTGTTGCCCTTTATTGAAAAATATGCTACTTCAAACAAGATCCCAGTTTTACAACATAAAAGATATCTTTAAAAAAAATACAACAATATTTATTTTAGAGGAATAAAATACTAGTTAAGAAACAAAATATAGCCACCAGCCATCTATATCTTTACTTATTTTGATCTGCTCAAATATACTATAAGGAGTGAGCTTCTAGGCCCAGTAAGGAAAATCCAACCTTAATAAAAGTACAAGCAATATTCATAAATATCACAAATATTTCATCATTTCCAATAATACAATAAAAACTACATATCACTATAATAACACTATCTTACAAAAGAAATTTGTTATCATGCTTATCTATACAATTCTAATGTCACAATCATACACTTAACCTTGTCATAATCATAATATCTATAAACGAATCAGTCAAGTATTGATAAAGTGCTTATAATGTTTGGGCATCTGAGCATTATGGACACCACTTAGGTCCATCATACAGTTTCTTTTGGACATCACTTAGGTCCATATATGAGCATCAATTAGGTCCAGCCACACTTTTCTTCTTGTACCTAAAACTTTAGTGTCATAACATTTACTTAAGGTCATAATCTAAATCTATCTAATTTTTCTTACCTTGAGAGTGGAGAAAAGTAGTAGAGAGATTGCTCTTAAATACTAGTGGATCACACCCAACACCTTATAACAAACACAAATAATAAAATTAGGACCTAAAATAAAAATTAATCTCATAATCTAAAACCTTTTAGAAACCATACCTTAACCCTTGAAGCACGACAACACAATCCTAATATTTTGAGCATTTGAGAGAACAATGAATTTCTTTTAAATAACTAAAGTTTGAACTTTATGAGGCTTGATAAATAGTATAGTGTCTCAGCTAGAAAATGGTGTTTTGGGCTAGGTATATTCGACCAAGTGAGGGATTTATGATGGTGATGGTAACGAGGCTAGGTTTCGATGAAGAAGAGTTTGAACACCACTAGGGTTTTTGGTGATTTCGGATATATGGAGTATTTGTGAGCAAAACTTAAAGAACTTGAGAGAGTGTAATATTGCTTAGCAATTTTCGAAAGTAGAAGAGCTTGGAAGCTTTGAGTGTGTGAAAAATGAAGAGCTCTAATGCTCTATTTATAGGCTCTAGACTCCAACTCCCTTCCTTAGTTTTCTCCACTACCATCAAACAATTTTGTAAATTTTGAATCTTCCCTCCCCTTAGTAGTTTCGGCCAGCCCATTCAACACCCTATTAAGATGCTGCACATTCTCTTTCAATGCCACACATAATCTAATGTACCAAAAATGGAGTCAAATTCCAGACTTGTTTCCTCAATAGTCTCCCACGCCTATAACTATACATTTCAAATTCGAATTGTGTCAATCAAGCTTCAACCATCACACTACATTCTCCATTCTAGTTTTTTTGACTCCACATGCATATCTTTCTATTCTCCAATTCGCAAGCTTTCTTTGACACATAGCCACTTAATTTCAAACTAGTTCCCCATGCCACCTATGGTGTTCCATACTAGTAAAATCCCTTCCTAATTTCATGCTTCAGACACCACCCATCTCTTTGTATCAACCAAGTGAAACTTTAATTCCTTAACATTGTAACACTCCGCGTTTAGGGCACCGGGTAAACCCTAGTTTGGGTATATTAATTCCTTGTATTATGTATTACGCCAGGGGAAAATTTTATGTTACAAGAAGTTGTGATGTTTGAATGCTAGCCATGATGTGGTAAGTGCGGTTTTTTTTAGAAACCGAGACCTTTGGTCGTGGACCGGGTCAAAAACTCTTATCGGGTAAAAATCTCGGATTAATTAAATAGGATATACTATGGCATAAAAATATTAATTTTTTCTGGCACTGGGACTTTGTAGTAGAGCCAATAAGTTTAAGAAAATTTTATTGAGGATTTAATTCCAATCTATCGGGTTTAAGAATGGAAATTCTTGCCCGAGCCTCTATGGACATTTTGGTCAATTTGAGTAAATTACCAAAATTATGTGTTAAGTGACAAAATTTATTTTGTTCAGATTTATTTTATTTTAGCATGGAGATATTTAAAAACTATAGGGTAAAATTTTGGTCTATTTGGAGAGTGAAATTACCAAAGGGCCCTTGAGTGCATTAGAAGTGAGTTAAAAGGGGCAAGAGCATTTTAGTCATTTCCAAAGGAGGAGAGAGGGTGTGATGGGCAGCTAGGCAATGCCCTAGTGTACTCAAGTGTCTATGACACCTATCCTAGGAAGAGTAAGAGGCTACCTCACCCATTGGCTAACCCGCCAATCATTCCTCTTACACACCAATCATTATTTCTTTTAATTTCTTTTTTCCTCAAGAAAACAAAAAGAATAGCTCTCTCCTCTTCTCCCCAAAACCGAAGCTCTCCCTCTTCCCTCTCCATTTTTTTTTTTCCATTTTTCTCTCCAAGGAGCAAAGAGATCTCGCTCTCCATTGAAGGAAGGAAGAAAATTCAAGAGCACACTAGGCAAGTGTAAGTTTCGAACCTAGTACATGCTTTCCCTTCTCTTTTTCTTTCAAACCCAAAATCCTAAGGAGTTTTACTATTCATGCATGTGATTCTAATGGCCATGCATGACATGGATCTTTTATTCTAGGGTTCAAGAGTGGTGGTTCTAGGAGGATCTCAAGATTTGAAGCTTGTTGATGTTTTAGCGAGAACAAATGTAAAGATTTTAGAGTTTTGGTAATTTTCCGCTCATCTCCATCTTCTACCCTAACAATCCCTTTTCTTTAAAAATCTGCATGTGGAACCTTGGTGCTCGGTTTGAGTGTACAAAACACAAGGAGGAAGTTTGAAAGGCTAAGGGAACCTTATCTCCAAGCTAGAACCATCAAAGGTAGATTTTTGGTTGGTTTTGAGTTGTTATCTGGTTGTTTTGTTTGTTTTTGAAGTTTATTTTATGCTTGAGGGTTATATTTTTTGATTTGTTGATTTTCATTAATGCATGTGGCTAGGGTTTTGCTAGTTGTGTTTATTTTTGCTAGAATGTGTAGAAATGCATGCTGCCAAGTTTTCGTGGTCTGACTTCCAACGAGTCAGATCATACCCTAATACCTTTTTCTGTCAAAATAATTTTTATGTTTTCATAGTTCTAGATGATTACTTGAGTTTAGGCTTTTGAAAATAAAAAAAAGGTGTTTTCAAACCGAAGTTATGAACTTTTTGGCATCTTGATGCAAAGCATGCATTGCCCAGATTGTTTTGAATATTGAACACGTTTTACTGAGCCAAAAGCAATGAAATTTGGTAAAATGTTAGTTTAAAAATGTATAAGGATCGTAGAAATTTTTTAGAGGAAAATGCAATTTTTTTAAAGTGTAATGATTTTTCAAATTTCTTCCCTAATAATCTGAAAATGAAATTTCTGGGTAGTAAACACTGCCCAGATTGTCTTACATTTTTTGATAGGTTCCCCTATCCTAAAAATTATGACATTTTGAGAGAAACTAAATTAGATATGATTAAAGATACTGGTAAAATATTAGAAAAACTAGGCTACGATCTAAGAGAAATAATTTTTCTAAGAACCCTAAAAATCTGAGAAAAACTGCTGGGTAGCAGCACTGCCCAGATTTCTTTAAATGGTTTAATTGGTTTTGCCTTCCCAAAAATTTTGAAACTTGGTGAGAAATTTTTTAAGATAGGTATTAAGGCCTTGGTCAAATTTTAGATTAAAATATGTCACGATTTTATAGTAGTAATTTTTCTAATTTACCTAACAATGGAGAAAAATAGTAATTACAAACCTTAACGAAAAAACGAGTTTTGGAAGGTTCTCCTAAAGTAAATTAAATTTTTGACATGAGCTTTCGCCTAGTTTCCATTATTAGGACGCATAATACATGAACGGGATTTTAAATGGTTGTGGTTAGAGAACCTAACATTGAGTATGAGCTTAAAAGCGGGATTTTTATCACGTTAAAATGAATAGTGAAAATGTTAGGCTCAGAATTGGAAATGAAGTTGTTTTAAAAAATAGGTAAAGTTTTGGATATCTAAAAAATCCCAAATTAGTTTAAGGTTATTGAGAATTCATTTGTTTTACCATTTTCTAAACTCGAGGTCCAATTTCCCTTTCTTTTCGAAAATGACGTAATAGAGATCCTAGGTTATGGATTTAAAGATGGTAAAAATGAGAGTTAGGTTTTATAAAACTGTAAATCAAAAAGTATTATCATTAACCGATAATAAATTGAGAAAGGTCAAAATATGATATTTTTGGGTAAATAATGTAAAACGGTAACTCCGTACTTGAGTAGAAAGTGGGTGGTTTTCTAAGAGTAAGAGTCGTTTAAAACTTCTTTTATAAGTAACCAAAATATGTGTAATACGATTGAGAGAGTCTTCTAGAAATAGAATATTAAAATGCACAACACGAAGAGCATGTTGTTGTAAGGGCGATTTATTTCAAGAAACCGTAAATTTATTTAAAGTAGAATCTAGTCTTATACACTATAAAGTATATAAGAGAAATGTTTGTATAGAGTCTCTAAAACAACTTCATTGAATGTAGCTATCATGGAATCTTAACTATAAGAATATGCCATAGTTTAATCTGAGTCACTATGTGATTTCGCTACAGTGTTATCTAAGCGTGAAGGCTCGCTTCTGGATAGAAGATTTCCACAAGTAAGCGCTAAAGAATCTGGGTAAGACAACTTATGATATGTTTGGCTACAACACGTTAATGACTAGTTAAGATAACTAAGTTATAAGCTAATAATTTGAACTAGTCTTAGAAGGTTTACTCAAGACCATGGTCCTAGAGGGTTCGCATTCTCATGAATAAGGTAATCAGTCCGAGTAGCTACCGCGACGATTATGAACTCTGGCTAGCCACCGGTGAACTAAGTGAGGAAATGGTTCTCCACCAATGACTATGTGACTAAGGTCAGTTGGCCACTGCAATATGTAGAATTCTGGCTTAACACCCGTGACATAAGAGTCTGTTGAAACTCTGGGACACATAAGTAAGTTGATTCCGAGTCTGGTTAGCTACCGTGACAATTATGAACTCCTGCTAGCCACCGGGGAACTAAGTGAGAAATTAGTTTTCCACCGATGACTATGTGACTAATGTCGGTTGGCCACTGCAATATGTAAGAAGTCCTGCTTAACACCTGTGACATAAGAGTCTGGTTAAACTCCGCTGCACGTAAGTAAGTTAATTCGAGAATCAAATCTCTATGACTAAGAAAGTATGTCGAATTCTTCTAGGAGTCTGGGTAACTAGTGTAACTGGTTTACACCTGTCAACGCTATGGTAAGATATGTTAAGATGTACTAAGATACATTAAGTTATGCTAAGATATGTTAAGTTGTGTTGAAGGTTCCTCCGGAACCCTAAGTAAGTATGTATGTTAAGTTATGAATGACTAAGGGGGTATGTATGTTATGATACGAATAACTAAGTAAGTATGTATGTTATGATACGACTGAGTAAGTATGTATGTTATGATACGACTGAGTAAGTAAGTATGTATGTTACTAGTTAAGACTATATGTAAGCTCTATGATTTTCTGCATGCAGGTGTACTTTCAGGATACAAATTTTGGTTATGAGGCATGACCATAAGTTTGTCAGGACATTCACACGTTCTTAAATTGTATGTTAGGATTCAGTTTCATAAAAATCCTATTCTTGGTTGATTATCTGTCTAGTTACAGTTAGTTAAGTTCTTGCTCTGTTATGTGGTTATGTCTTTTAAGTTGTTCTTACTAAGCGTTTGACTTACCTAGTTGTTTCATGTTGTGGGTAAGCTCAAAGGAAAAGTGGATCAGTGAGCGCTGGAGTTTATCTGTGAGGATGTACATGTTGATCGACCTTTTAGGAATTTATGTTTTGGGGACTAGAACCCATATGATAACTAAGAAATTATTTTGGGCTTGTTGAATGTTTTAAAATTATGACATTGTAATTTTCTTTTAAGTATGTCCATACTTCTGAACTCTTGCATGTTTTGAAAAGTTTTTCTTTTATTTTTATTTTTAGTTACCTTATTTTTAGAAAATGGTTATGTTTTTTTCGCAAATTATGTTAAGAGATTTTACGGGACGTTACAGTTGGTATTAGAGCACCGGGCTAAAACGGTAATGTAGAAAAACTCACATGTACATTCTGCAAGATAGATTGACACTCATTGTAAGTACTGTCTTTTCATATCTGTTTCCTTTACTTTCTTTTATTTTACCTCATTCATATAAATTGTAGGTTATGGCTGCTATACCTATGATAGATGACCTTGTGATAGAGAACCTACCCGTGATCCCTACACCTAGGGTTGACTATTATAGGTTATTTCACAACGAGAATCCTCGACACTTCGAGTACTATTAGCGACATCAGCGTGCCGTTTGGCGATGGACGCAGTACATGACCAATGGTCGCAGTAGATAATGAAACTTTTGACTTTTTAACTCTTTATAGGTTGTAAAATGAGCTCCATAATGACCTATTTATCTCTCCAGCTTCCGCCTCCCATTAAGCTCACTCAGCCCTTGGTTAATACTTAATTAATCTAACTTAAGTTTAATTAGTCTTAGGCTAATGGCATTTTCCTCCAAAAAGTTACCATGTAGTAATTTTTCCCTCAACTCCCAAATTGAGATTTTAATCCATGGTAATTATATTAAATAGGCTTTGACATCTAATTTAGGTAGTCATACTCCTATAGTTGTAACTCAAATAATTAAATCACTGAAAATCCCATTTTTGGCCTAAAATATGTATATTTTTCACAAAAGTGCATTTGTAAAGATTTTTTCACACAAAAATAAAAAATTTTGACCTTAATTTAAATTGAATAAATAATTAAATGCCCAATATTATTTTTCCGTAATTATGCTTCTCAAATAACAATTATCCGAGAATTTACCCAATTAAGGTTTCCATTTCAATTCGAGACTAAAATGCTCTGTTCGTCGCCAAATCGCACATATCACACTTTGGCTAACACTTGCAACATGAATTTTGCTTCTCAAGCATAGATTATCATTCACAATGATATTCACATACATCTCACCACCCCATTCTTAGTTACTCGTAGGTGCCCAAAACGCGAGGCATTGCACTGTCTGCTATGCATTAGCTTATAGTGAATGAATACTCAGGCACTTACAAGGCACTCAAGCTCATGGTCTGTCTTTGACAACTACTTCATCATTGCATCTCTCAGCCTTCACAAATGTTGATTAGGCTTCTAGTCCAGATGATCGTCAGAGTACATGAGGGTATTGTGTCTTCCTTGGTGACAACTTGGTTTCGTGGTCCTCAACCAAGCAACGAGTTGTTTCTCGAAGTAGCACAAACTTTTAATATAGGGCTCTTGACAATGCAGTAGCCGAAATTTCTTGGTTCAAGCAACTGTTTTCAGATTTTTATCTTGACATTGTTGTCCCTCCTATGATATGGTGTGATAACATTAGTGCTACTCATCTTGATGTTAATCCAATGTTTCATGCCAGCACAAAGCACATTGAAATTGACTTTCATTTCATTCGAGATATGGTTCTGCGCAAAGACATTAGTGTGCACTACATACCTTTAAAGGATCAAGTAGCAAACATATTGTCTAACACTCTTCTTAAATAAAGGTTCACATGTTTATGTACCAAATTGACAGTTCTTCTATGGCTTGTCCATTTGAGGGGGTTGTTAAGCATTGTATATAGTCATCTTTTATTATGTTTTGGTTTTGTTATTTTTGTTAGAGGCTTAACTAATTCTATTAAAGTAAATAATTCAATTTAGTCAGTTTGATTTGTAATCCTCATTTAGTATAAATAAAGTGATAGGTTGCCTTGGTCTATAATGATCAAGCGTCATCTCTCTCGTCCCACTTTACACTTTACATCATCATCATTAGAATTTAATATCCCATAGACCATTATTACCTGTATGCTACCCACTAGTAGGATTTTATGCCCTAATTAAAACCCAATTTCTTTGTAATCTCATTTATTATCAATAAAATAATAGAAATCATTTTTTGACTTGGTCAATCACTTTGCTCACATGTTTTATTTTCATGATTATTTGTTTAATATAAACTTCGATTAAATCCCGAGCATATAGCTAATCGTATTTATAGTGATGTAATCACAGTGGAATATAAATATGATTATATGTTCAAAATAAGTTTGTCCTAAGATTAGTCAGTGCACAGGATTTACACTGCCTTGCCAGTCTACGATATGATCTACTTACACATTGTAGTGTTATGTTATTTCCAGAACATTAGCAAAGTAGGTAACATCGGATGTATCTGTTACATCGGACAGGACACATATTAACAGTTGATAGGATAAGTAAACATATCATTATTATCTATTCTAGTCATATCATATAGTTGACCATATGTGAATTCAATCTCAATTCTTAGTGGTTAGTATTCTAACATATTGTATTATTTGAGTTCCTTGACTTGTTCATTACCAGCTTACCCTACAAACTAGCCCATACTTACATCTAGGGAACTCAATAGTATAATTGAGTGGGAGTGTTAATCATAGATATGAACATCTATAGCTTCTGATAAAGAAGCAAAACGATGGTTTCCTTTTAGTTTGGTTCAAGGTGTTAAATGATAGAGATCTCATTTCAGTAATTAATATTAGTTGACCAAAATATCATTTACAAGGAACTAAGTCTTTTAATGATAAAATGCAATGAATGGTAAAACGATATTTTAGTCCCATCCCATTATAGACCGTCTATAGAGGATTGAGTGACAATTATGGTTTTAACAATGGATAACTAATAGCGTATCTATATTTGTTATAGAGTGTTCTATGAATTCAAGAGTGCAATTTCGAGTCTTTAGTGGACTCACAAGGAATTAAAAAGTTAGTAAATTTATTTGTTAGATTTATGATAACTTATTGGAGCTTGATTTCATAGGCCCGTGGTCCCCACTGTACCTTGGATAACATCATCTAGATAGTCTCAATTAATTGATTTAACTATCCATTAGAATTATCAAAGTTGACCAGATCAATTTTTGATAGTTTCACAGAGTTATGTAATTTAGAGGAGAAAAGAGAAATTATGGCAGAATTATTAATTAAGATAAATAGGTATCTAAATTAATAAATAAGTTTAAATCAATGTTCAAGTTATAAATAATTAATTTGATAAAAGATTTAAATAATTATTTAATTAATTAAATCAATAGAATATAATACAGGCCTTGATTTTAAGTCCAATGGGCTTATAATCAAATGGGAAATTTCACGAGCCTAAAGCCCATGATAATTTCGATAGAGGGCTGTTAATTGACTATATTTTATTGATTTTTTAATTCAATAAATGACGTAATTGAGTCTATAGAAAGGAATGCTAAGAGAGAGTTTTAAACATAAGTCAAAACACAAATTGAAACGCAAGTCTCTGATAGGTTTTAGATCTCTCTAAACATAAGTCATTTTCTAAGTCTCATTGTTCTTTTCTATTCTTCTCTTTGTATCTGTTTACCCAAAAATGGCTCCTGATGACGTGGCAGGATTTTCTTACATGTGGCGGTTTCGAGTGAATGGATCCTGTTCGACCATCGACCAGAGAATCTTTAATTCATCAAGTCTCACGATTAAGTGCGACCAATCTGGTCGCATACTTTCATTTGTTTCCTTTGGGATATGTAATCTTGTAATAAGTACATTTATTATATTTTCTTTATTTACTTTGATACGTAAATCTTAATTGTATTTAGGGCCCATCGGCCCATGTAACCCCTTGAGCCTATAAATAAGAATCAAAGGGGCTCAAGGAAGGGACTTTTTCACTTATGATCATTGTATTCAGAGAGAAGAATATAGTGTGATTATCCACCAAAATTGTAATCCTCCCGAGGCTTGTGAAACTCATGAACCCTAGTTCATTGATCAAAATATTGGGATTCAATATCAATAAGAACACTAAGTGGACGTAGGTCATTACCATTCGATTGGGGCTAAACGACTATAAATCGTTCGTGTCATTTGCTTTCCATTTGATTTTCTTCTTGTTTTCCTCTCGTTCTTTGTCGTTTATCTGACTCCGTGTCGTTGACCAATCTGAGGGTCAACATTTTGGTGCTTTCATTGAGAGGTTAATTTGAGACTTTAAGAGGATCAAATGGCGAAGACATCCAAGAGAACTGGGCATACTTCTGGCACTGCATCCACTCAGCCTCCTCCTCCAACTGTGGCTGAAAATGACCCACACTTGGATTTTGAGGGGGAAGAAATGGATTTCGAAACATTGAGGACAACACTTAGTGTGTTGCAGAAGAAATTGGCCAATCTGGAGGCCAATCATGAGAATGTAGCTGAGACCTCGGTGCTACAGCAGAGGGAGACCGAATGTCAGCGTCAAGAACTGAATGAGCGGCAGGCAGACATGGATCGCCGGCAGAGAGACACCACTGCCACCCTAGAAGCATCCATTCAGTTAGCTTGGGGACAAGTTGCGCAAGCTTCTCAACCGGATCAACCACCAAATGCACCACCACAACGGGCCCCAAATCCAAGTCCTCCACTTCAACCAGCGAGCCCTCAAAGACCGGAACAGCCGCATGCTGCTCAACAGGATATCCCAGTTTAGGATCCTGAGCAGCAGCCGCCTTCTCAAGATGATCGAGACAATACCCAGCGTCAGAGGCAGAATAGGGCCGGGCAGCCTCCCCGAAGCCCTAAACGCCCAGTGGCTAATGAGCCAAATCCACCGAGCAAGGGGCAACGTCCTTCTGCTAACAGAAGGCACGTCGAGTCAGGCTCTGCGGTCAGGGGACACCCATGGCATAATAATGCACAGGGACCACTGACCAACGCAGGACTCCCCTTGACGCTCGGGAGATGCCAGCTAGAGGAGGAAACAATGTGACCAGCCGATCACGCCATAGTCGGTCGCAGTTTAGGGATGGCCTTGATTATAATGAAGTCGACTCCGGCAGGAGAAATTCTGGTCGAGGGCATGAAGGAAGAGGTGGAGACAAGAACCCTCCACCAAGAGGAAATAGGCTTGCGATCCAAAACATTGGGGGGCAGCCTAGACAGCATAATGTCTTTGAATTGTTGGGCGCTAGCGAATAAAGGCATAGAGATGATGACTTGAGGGATGTGCTCAATGACAGGTGCGAGAGGCACGATGAGTACGCTCCTCCGGCACCAGTCACCCCAGCGATCCCAGACGCTATACAAGCCCAAATTGATGCACTGAATCAGGCTGTTCAGTAGCTGGTGGGAAGTCGGACATCCCACATCAAGTGTGATCGGAGGAGAGGTACTCCGTTCGTATAGAGGATTGATGTAACAGAAACCCCCAGCAAGTTCAAGATGCCAGTACTGCCGAACTTTGATGGGTACGGAGACCCAGTATCTCATGTGAACAAGTTTGAGATACAGATGGACATCCAGAAGGTATATCGACAATGCTCGTTGCAGGATCTATCCGGCCACCCTATCTGACACTGCTCAGGAGTGGTTCTTTAAATTCCCTCCTGCTAGTATAGTATCATGGGAAATGTTTGTGAAGGAATTCTAGGGACAACTCTACGCTGGTCGTGTACACCCCACTGAGGCCAATCAGCTAGTCAAGATACGTCAAAAGGAGGGAGAATCCTTAAAGGAATATGTCCAGCGCTTTATGTGAGCAGCTTCTAGAGCTAAAACAGTGGGCGATGAAGTAAACATGATGGCCCTGACAGTTGAGTAAGGCGTCGTTCTCCCCTCTGGAATAGCTTAAGAAAGAATGGGGTGAAGAGTACCCAGGAGTTTCTTGATCGAGCAGATCGATACATCAAGATCGAGGATGTGATTGCCAACGAGGGGAAATTGCCTGCTAAAAACAAGGGACCAAAGGAAGATGCCACCAAAGCCGCCAACGGGTCGGATAAACCCAATGGCAACGGGAATGGGAATAGTAAAAATGGTGGGAAAAGGGCTAACAATGAGCCATCAACGTCCGAAAATAAGCGCCCCAAAGGCAATAGGTATGAGCCAAGATTCACCAACTATACAGCCCTTGTCGAGAGCAGAGTGGAGGTCTACCAGGTGACCAATTCCAATGTCCCTTATAAGCGACCATCACCTATACAGAAGGATATCTCCAAGAGAGACAGAACAAAATTTTGTCGTTTTCACAATGACTATGGTCATGACACTAATCACTACACCAAATACCCATTTTCATAACACACAAATATAATACTAATCAAAAAGTGTTATGCTAAAGTAATATATTGGGCCACTTTATGAAAAAAGGGCGGGAATAATTCCACTATCCCGCCACACTTAGCTTTTTTTTTTTCATCTGTGAGACCTGAAAATATGTGAGACCCGAGAGACCCAATTCATTCCCTTCAATTCTTTCTCCTTTTTCTTCATCATTCTCTCTCCTCTCTCTCGGATCTCTTTCTCCCACCAGACCGTCGAAGCTTCAACCACGCGGGCCCAAGCCCTCACACGACACCAGAGGCAAACGACGACACCGGATTGTTCTTCTTTCCATCGCTTTATTATTATTGTGTGCTTTTGGATTGTTCTTCTTTCACCACTGCTTTCAGTTTTGCTCTGCCTTTTAGGGATTTTGCGTTTCGTCACCTCTGTAATTCACCTCCTCTCTTCTTTCTTACCTCGTTGAGATTGCATTTCGTGGCTTTTCATGTTCCGGTGCTTCATTGGTTTTGTTGGAATTCGTACAGGTATGCCTTTGATTTCATTGTTTTTTCTACAGTTTGAGCTTTCAATTCTTTTCCTGTTTGGTTGCCGAGAAAATTGAAGAGAATTACTTGGTGATTGTGTGTGTGAGAATTGTAGAATTAATAACTCATTTGAGCTAAATGAGATTTTGTTTCATGTTTTGAGTCAGTTTATATATGTGAAATGGAGTTGTATGCATACTGTTACGTTTTTCTTTCTTTCTTTCTCCCCCCTTTCGTTTTGTTTTCTTGGCTACCAAACGGAAAATAGTTGTGGTCTGTCTCTCGACGACTAAAGGGAGCCTCTTGGCCACCACCGTCGTAGAGTCTCTTTCATTCGCATCGATGATGTGAAGTTGTGGGTGAAACCATTTTATTTTAGAGTTTTTATTTTTCTCTATTTCCTTCTCACCTCTGTTTGGTTCTTTCTCTTTTTTTTTTTTTTGAAGATCCAGAAGGTCTATAGATTTTGGGATTATCATCATTGAAGGAGAGAACTTATACCAAAGATCATTGAAAGAGCTTGTTGAGTTTGTGAACGAGCGGGTTCAAGTTGATGGAATTGTAGAGTTTGTGAAGGAAATGCTCAATGGCGGGAGTTAGAGACATTCTTTCTTCATCATCTCCAACCACCAACTGGATCTCTCTTCTCCCATGGTTGTCCAATTACTTAATGTATTTATTCTACTTATTTATCTCATATTTATTCATTTTCATTTCTAGATTTTTATTTGAGGTTCTGAAACTCATGAAGGCCAAAGTAAGCAATTAGGTCCTCTGAGGCAGTCTTGAGCTGGGTATGACACGCATGAGGCAAGTGTGAAGGATGAGGAAGAGATAGAGCCTATAAAATGCATGAGCTGGGATACAAAGGTGGGTTTGGGTGTTTTATTTTGTCCTATTATTTCTTTCATGCCTTGTTATTTTCGTTCTGTCTTGGGGTTTTATTGTGATTTCCTTCACATTCATATCAAAATATCTATATTAGTTTAGTATTCTTATTTTGGAGGTGTGCGGATAGTTTCAATTACATAATAAAAATTAATTTTAAGTGGGACAAGTGGAATCATTCATTGATCTTTCAATTCATTAAAGGGTCAATCACTACTTGTTACACCTGTATACTAACAAGCCTATACAAAAAAAATTATTGATCATCTTAATTAAATAAGCTAGCGAGTCATCTTATCATAGTGCCATTGATATAATTCTATATATCATTAATTTCGGCTACTTTTTGACTAAGAAATAGATTGGCAGAGACTAAGATTATAAAGATAATAGTAATTATATAACAATAATTTGAATGAATACTTTTTTGTTAGGTAATACGTATAGGGAAAGATCAAAAGTGAGGTCCTATTTTACATATATATGCTTGAGAGAGAGGATTTTGATGAGCCCTGTTACAGGATTATGGTGGCAGCAGTAACACTAAACAGTAACAGAGAATAAGAACAAGAAAAATGCAATGAAACAGTAGCAAAAACGGTAGTAATCACAGAAGCTTTATTGAATTAGAAATAGAGACCAAGTCTCATACATGGGAGGAGGAGCCTCTCTGAGATAGAGAAACTACTCAATTCTCGCCTAAACCCAACAATAGCTTCCCCAGACACTATATGTCTAAACAGTACCAAAATTACCCCTTAACAAACTACCTCCAGCTCAGCCCACAAATGACCAAGACTACCCTTGACCCGTGTGCTTCTTTGGCCCCCTTATAGAGTAAGTAAATCTTATATTAGGCCTATCAATTCTATCATTACCCCCCCCCCCCCCCAAAATTTTAACCTTGTCCTCAAGGTTGAAAGCAGGGAATTGCCCTCGGATAACATCAAACTTTTCCCAAGTCGCCTCAAATAATGGCAGATCTTTCCAGCGAATCAAAACCTCAACAACTTGCTCTTGAGAGGCTGAAGTTTGGCAAACGTTCAGCAGCTCAGCAGGCTCAACAATGAGCTCTAAATCGGCAGTCAACGACGGGGGAATTGTACTGGAAGAGTGAGCAGTACCAATGGCAGCGCGGAGTTGTGACACGTGAAAAATAGGATGAATGGCAGCCGAAGAAGGAAGGTCCAAACGATAAGCCACATTACCAATACGTTTCAGAATCGAAAAGGGACCATAGTACCGTGCTGCCAGCTTCTCATTCCTTCGGTTGGCTAGAGACTTTTGACGATAAGGCCTCAATTTAACAAAGACCTTATCCCCCACAGCGAACTCCACATGCCGGCGAGAACCATCGGCCACAACCTTAATCTTTTGCTGAGCACGCAAGAGATGCATCTTCAAGTCATCTAGGAAAGAATCCCGTTCTTCCAGCAGCTGATCCACAGCCATCACCGAAGTAGAACCGGCTGAATATCGAACCAAGGGGGGTGGATCACGCCCGTACAACACCTTGAAAGGGGTACATCCCAAGGAGGAGTGGTACGTGGTGTTGTACCAATATTCTGCCCAAGCCAGCCACTTTGCCCATCCTTTGGGACGGATCGAAGCAAAACAACAAAGATAAGTCTCAAGGCAACGGTTGACCACCTCGGTTTGCCCATCGGTTTGGGGGTGATAAGAGGTACTATGGCGAAGCTCGGTACCTTGAAGCTTGAACAATTTAGACCAAAAGTGGCTGAGAAAAATCCGGTCCCGATCCGAGACGATCGTGAGTGGCACCCCATGTAGTTTCACCACTGTGTTGGTGAAGATTTCAGCTACTGTTTTGGCAGTAAAAGGATGTTTGAGGCCAATGAAATGGCTATACTTGCTAAGCCGGTCCACCACTACCAAAATAGTGTCCACTCCTTCGGATTTGGGTAGGCCTTCGATAAAATCCATGGTTAAATCGTCCCACACTTGAACGGGCAGCGACAGTGGTTGTAATAAACCCCCTGGAGACAGCGAGGAGTGTTTATTACGCTGACATATCTCGCAAGCACGAACAAACTCCAGCACCTTGGCTTTCATACCAACCCAATACACATCACTTTTCAGCCGTTGGTAAGTACGAAGTTCCCCAGAATGACCACCCACCGAAGAGCAATGGTATTCTCTCAAAAAGTGAGGAATCAAGGAAGAAGTAGACGACAAAACCAGCCTTCCATTATACAGCAACTGCTCATGAACAGTGGCAAACCCAGTGACAGTATTCCCTTGCTCCAAATCAGCCTTTACACGCGACAGAAACAGGTCACTAGCAATCTCTCGACGGCAAACATCCCAATCCAACCACGTGGTAGAAGTCAACAAGGAGCATTCAACTGGCCCAATCCTAGACAAGGCATCGGTTGCCCTATTAGTGTGCCCAGCTCGGTACTGAATCTCGAAATCATAGCCCAATAATTTTACCAACCATTTCTGATGTTCAGGAGTGATTAACCTTTGTTCCAGCAAGAACTTGAGACTTTGCTGGTCTGTTCGAACAATGAAATGCCATCCAAGAAGGTAGGGCCACCATTTAAGGACCGCAAGAACAATCGCCATAAGTTCTTTTTCATAAATGGACTTCAGTCGTGCCTTAGGCTTCAAAATCTGGCTGAAATACGCTATGGGCCGGCCCTCTTGCATCAACACAGCTCCCAATCCATACCCCGAAGCATCGGTCTCCACCACAAAGGGCTTAGTAAAGTCAGGAAGAGCCAACACTGGTACTGTTGTCATGGCTGTTCTCAAAGATTCAAAGGCTGTTGTTGCTTCATCGGACCAGCCGAATTGGTCTTTTTTGAGTTGATCTGTAAATGGCCTTGCTATCGTCCCATAATCTTTGACGAACTTCCGATAATAGCCTGTGAGGCCGAGAAAACCCCGCAGCTCCTTAATCGTCTTGGGCAGCGGCCATTCCAGCATGGCCTTGATCTTAGATGGGTCCACCGCTACTCCTTGACCCGAAATAATGTGCCCAAGATACTCCACCTGCCGCTGTCCAAAACAACACTTTTTAAAGTTAGCAAAAAAGTGATGTTGTGACAGTGTTTGCAAGACTATTTCCAGATCCTTGAGATGGGTTTGCTCATCTGGGCTATATATGAGAATATCATCAAAAAACACCAGCACTCGCTTCCGAAGATGAGGCTTGAAAATTTCGTTCATTTGAGATTGAAAAGTTGCTGGAGCATTAGTCAACCCGAATGGCATCACCACAAACTTGTAGTGACCCTCGTGAGTCCGAAAGGCTGTCTTGTGAACATCTTCGGGTTTAACCCGAATTTGATGATAACCCGAACGTAAGTCCAGCTTTGAAAACACTTGTGCCCCGTGCAATTCATCAATCACTGGAATGGGGAATTTGTCGGGTACGGTAGCCCGATTCAAAGCCCGATAGTCCACACAAAATCGCCAACCGCCATCTTTTTTCTTAACCAACAAAATCGGGCTTGAATAGGGGCTATTACTTGGCTGAATGATACCTCCATTTAACATATCATGCACTAACTTCTCGACTTCATCCTTGATACTATGAGGATACCGATATGGACGGACACTCACCAGCGTGGCATCGGGACGAAGTGTGATGGCGTGATCATGATTTCTTGGAGGAGGCAGAGATGTAGGTGTCTCGAACACCGCTGAGTACCGTTGTAACACCTGTTTGATGGCTGCCGACTGCTCAAGAACTACTTGGGAAACCGATACACATCCTAATTCCACCCAAACACCTTGTCTCTCGTGTTGCAGCAAACGAATCATGTTTTTCAGCGATACTCGAGTCTTGTGGAGTGTTGGGTCACCTCGTAAAGTGATAGTTTTGCCTCCAACTTTCAGCTTCATGGTATGTTCCCTCCAATGGTGGATAGTTTCTCCCAATGTTTCGAGCCATTGAACACCCAATATCACATCGGTACTACCCAGTTGTAAAGGAAGAAAATCTTCAATAATCTCCAATTCTTGTAACACCAATGGAACTGCCCGACAAACTCCTTCGCCTTGAACCGCTTGACCACTCCCCATTTTCACCCCATAAGCCTCTGTGGTGGATAAGGGAAGCCTCAATTTCTGCGCTAACTCTGTGGTGATAAAATTGTGGGTCGCACCACTGTCCACGAGAACCACCACGTCTTGACCATGAATGGACCCCAGAATTTTCATGGTCTTAGGAGAAGTGAGTCCCACCACAGCATTCAATGATACTTCCACCATGTGCGCTTCAGGCGGCGCCAACGGAGGCATACCCGTGGCCTCTGCAATTGGGTCTTCAGGTGGTTCCTCCTCCGGTTCTGTTTGAATGATAACCACTTGTAACTTCATTGCCTTGCACTCGTGACCCCGAAACCACCTTTCATCACACTTGAAACACACCCCCCGAGCTTTCTTCGCCTTCAGTTCAGCCTCAGTGTACTGCTTGAAGTGAGTCGGAGCCGATGACGAAGAAGACGAGGACTTGAGATTGGAGTTAGTGGAAGTTTTTGGGGAAAATTGTGAAGTCACGTGGGAGGACTTAGATGCGTCGGAATGACTCATTGAGCTCATGGGTCGAATTGGGCCTGGATTGGTTTTACTTGGCCCAAAACGGTGATTCTTTACCAAGGCCTGATTAACCTCAATTGCTTCTGCCAATTCCATTGTCTTAATAAGCCCATCGGGCTCCAATACACGAAGTGGGCCTTGTATTTCAATTTTCAGCCCTTTGATGAAGGCAGCTTGTAGGGCTGGGTCCCCCATCGTCTCCATTGAAGCAACCAGGGACTCAAATTGCCTCCGGTATTCCTGGACAGTCGACACCTGTTGGAGGCTGAAGAATCGGTCGTAGACTGTCCCTCCTTGTGCTGGTCGAAACCTCTTGATGAGCATCGCCTTCAACTCTTCCCAAGAAGCGATGGTCTGGCGCATATTCTCCCATCGAAACCAGCTAAGGGCCGCTCCCTCTAAACACAGAATCGCTGCCTCGCGTTGCTCTGCCGGAGTCAATCGTTGGAGACCAAAATACCTTTCTGCCCTATACGCCCATTCATCGGGGTCTTCGCCTGAATAAACCGGTAGCTCAATCTTCCTTGGCCGGAATTTAGAGCGTCGCCCGTTGTTGCCATCGCGGAGCTGAGAAATAGCCGGTCCCGGAGAAGATGGTCGCTCACCACCAGTGGACCGTCGACCGGAGACGTGCGAGGTCTCGTTCATCTCTCGTATACTCAATACCTCATCCGCCAATCTTGCTTGACCATTCATCACTGTTTTCATCTGTTCCGTGAGTACTGAAACAGAGTGTGCCTGGGCTTTAATCTCCCCCAGCACCGATTTGATGTTGTTGATATCCGATCTGATTCCGTGCACTTCAGACTCGAGGCCTTCAATTTTTTTCTCCATCCGTGTTGACGGCATTCACCAAGAACGGTGTCTCTGATACCAATTGATGAGCCCTGTTACAGGATTATGGTGGCAGCAGTAACACTAAACAGTAACAGAGAATAAGAACAAGAAAAATGCAATGAAACAGTAGCAAAAACGGTAGTAATCACAGAAGCTTTATTGAATTAGAAATAGAGACCAAGTCTCATACATGGGAGGAGGAGCCTCTCTGAGACAGAGAAACTACTCAATTCTCGCCTAAACCCAACAATAGCTTCCCCAGACACTATATGTCTAAACAGTACCAAAATTACCCCTTAACAAACTACCTCCAGCTCAGCCCACAAATGACCAAGACTACCCTTGACCCGTGTGCTTCTTTGGCCCCCTTCTAGAGTAAGTAAATCTTATATTAGGCCTATCAATTCTATCAGATTTGAATATATATATATATATATATTTCTTTATGAATATATAGTCTTTAATGACCTGTAGAAATTAAAGTTAAAATGTATATATTGAAAACACACCATATTGGATGAAATAATGACATTGGAGACCATATTTTGAAAATAATAATTTGGAAACTAATATTGTGTTTGGGTTGTTTGTTGGATTCTAAAGAAGCTTTGAGAATCTAGGCCCCAATACATACATGCAGGTACTATTATTTCTCTCTTCACTCTACTTCTATAGATAATTATTTACTCTTCTAACTTCTCTTCTACGTGCTTGGAATGTACTGAGTTGGTTGTGTCCTTTGGCTAAATAAGAATAGTGAGAATATTCATTTGGTTTCACTTTACATATTTTGCTCAGTTTTTTATTTCTTATGCACTCAAGATGTTTGAAAAAATGCCTAATAGAATGACAAAAAAATGGCTTTATAATTAATAATATTCTAATAGATATGTTTATAAGCTTTATTTAGGCAAGAGTTTAATCTCTCTGTTTTTCTGGGTTTTGTATTCTATATATATAAATATATAAACTTTTCTTTGTCCAAGTAAGCATAATCTCTCAGTTAATATTGATTTTGCATTTTGAGACTAATGCATTTGAGTTATATGCTTTCAGTTGCTCATACGGAAAAACTCCTATAATAATAACAAGATTGACTGGAATGGTGCATGAATCATGTCTCTTCAATGTATGCTTTCAATTGTGCCATTAATGTTTTCATATATATATATATATATTATTCATATGTGTATTGCCTAAATGTTACAAATCAATAGAAAATAGAAAGTTAGAAGTTGTACTCATGACTATGCCTTTTCCTATTGAACTTTCTGTTTTATGAACTTTGAAGCTTGTTTTAGCTTTTAGTATACCAATAATACATGACTTATTTATGTGAAGATGAATCATATAATAGTTAAAGTTGGAAGTCAAATGGTACATATATGGTTCTTTTGCCTTTTATTTTCTTATAAAAAAAGAGTCAAACTTTTCATTAATGTTTGCTAAGTAGATGAAGAGCATTTTTATTGTGTGTGTGTTAGTTAAGTAGAGCCATGCTAAACTCTGGCTCTAGCATGAGATTTTTTTTTAATCTCAGTTTTTCTCTGTTCTGCAGTATGATTTAATTTTAGTTTATCTTTCTTGAGAAAAGTGACTTGTTGAGACTTTATTGTTTGTTGGGACTCGATTAGAGCATAAGCAACAAGAATATAAAATTATCTAACTATTAAATTTAGACTATAGATAAATATATAAAATCATTATGCCTTAATAAATTCTCTTTATACATTGCACATCAAAGACCAATAATTAAACTTTAAATTGATATTGTTTGTTAGACTATATTAAGTTTTTTTCATTATGTTGTCTTTCATCATATAGTGATTTTCATATTTTATGTGTTTTCTTAGTACATTTTAATGGGCCACTTAGCAAATCTAGTTCTCATGCATGTTACAAGTAATAGAAAAGCTTGGTCTTCTAAACAATTCTAAGTTTGAATTGTTAAGGATTTACTAGTACAGTAGTCTTTCGTGATCATTTCCTTTTCAAGACTTAATCATTGGCTATAAATGACTCATAATTTTATAAGTGCTTGTATTTTTTTTTGTTTTCTTCTTTGTCTGACTCACGTACTCATAAATGCTCTATATGAATCTAATTATTGATAGTAAGGGTTTAGCTACAACAATGTATTCTTGAGCACTTAAATTTTTTCCAAAATGGATTGATTATCACTTAAAATTCGAGGCTTGCTTAGATTTCATAATTACATGGTAATATTTTTTTAATATATATGTATGCTTGACCATATTTTTTCTTCAATTCCTCTGAAATAAGGTAGCATGTCAACTTGCATTTATTATGATTATGGAGCATTTATTCCCAATTTGGTCTCTCCTTATGTAAGAGTTATAAATCTTTTTTATGTAATGAGATAAAATGGTGCATTATTATATAAGTTCATCATGCAAGTTAGTTGGGCAAAGCTTAAGTAAAGAAAAAAGAAGAAAGAGAATAAAGGTGGTAGCTAGGCATGTTTGCTTTGACAAGAAAATAAATTCAATTCCAGAAAGGGCATTCAACATATGATAGTTTGTTAAGTTGTTGGATAAAAATATTGATTTGTTACAAGCCACCATTTCTCTTTGAAATTTTGGTTTGCCCTGCATCATACAAGATATTGTAACTTATAAATAATTTCATTTATATAGCTTTTTTTTCCCCTTTCAATTGTTGCATGTTAAAATGAATGGCCTGGGCTAAAAGAATGAAAAATAATTACATTTAAATTTATGTAATAATTGCATCCATGCTTTATTTGAGGAGTGTTGTCTCCTATCTTTATTTGAGGAGTCTTGTCTCCCTTTTCTTTAATTGAGGAGTCTTATCTCCATTATAATCTTTATTTAATATTTGTTATCTCTTATCTTGTAGTAGGTCCTTATGCATATATATAACTATTGAAGCATATGTATGTTCTTTCCATTTTCTTTTATTTTGTTTGATTGTGTTGTGTCATATGATTCTAGTTCAATAAAGTATCATGTTGCTACTATTTTGTTATTAGCATTCAGTAAGATTTTAGTTACAAATTTAGTGACTTAATTATCGTTCTTGCTTCTTTTTTTTTTTATGATTTTTGACTAGTTTATTAATGGTCTTGAAGTCTTGAAAACAATTGTTGGTGAAAAAAAAATAATGTTAGTGATAATAGTGATAGCGATGTTATTGTTAATGGTCTAGGAGTTATGAAACAAAAGACTACAAAGTCCATGTCTTCTTTTTGTTGGCTTTTGGTATAAATACATGCTTCTGCTTCTTATAACACTACACCAATAACCCCTTTTTATAATATAATACATGGGCATGATGGAATTGCAAGGATAAAATATAAGCGTTGTTTCTTCTTACCTGAATTTCTTATCTTTTTAACATTACTGTGATATTGAACCCAAGGCACCCGAACTACTGTTGAAGCTGCACGTCGCCGCTAATCTGCCGTCGGTCTCCTCTGCTCTGGTTCTAAAGGTAGGCTTTCTTGCCTTATATCTCTTGTCTTTTGCTTCTTTGAAAAAGTTCTGGGTTAGATTTTGGAATGTTTGTTTGTATTGAGGTTCAAGGTAGTGTAAGGTAATTGTGGTCTATGTTACTCTTGAACTAATGGTCAATGCCCCACAAGTGTATGATAAAATGATGCAAAGAAACTGTATATACATTATGAGCTTGGACAGATAGAATATGCTGTATGAGCCCTTTTGTTTAATTAAATATTCAAGATAGTTTTAGAGGGTGAGCTATATATTTCTAGGCTAAGACAACAATTTCTTGCATGAGATGAGATATAATGAGCTTTGTAAGAAAGGAGAGGGGGAAAGTATATACCAATTATATTCTTCCTCTATGTTTAATGACACAGTAATTCCTACTATTTTGTCTTGGAGAGGCTTTCTTGTATAAATATATACATATATATATATTTTGTGTATATATAGAGAAAGAGGGGTATACTTTTCTTCAATTGGAGAGAAGAGCTGTAGTTATTTTGTAATCAATTAAGGAATCTGTAGAAATTTTTGCGTTGGTAGTTCCTAAAAACTTACTTTCTATGCTATTTTAATTTGATATTCTTATGACTAGTATTAATATGGACAGTAAATTTGGCCCTGAAAATTGTAATGGGTCTATGACAGTGTTAGCAAGTTATGGCTTGTTTGAGGAGTAGTGCTTTTGTGGACCTGAAGCTTGTCTTTTTCCAACCCTTTTACTAAACATAGTCTTTGGGTGATCATGTACTCTCTGGTTTTGAGTTTACTGGTGATGGTGATGTTTTTGTATAGAAATTTCATTTTCAACTTCAGTTGATTGTTTTCATTATTGTATTCAGAGTGCGGGAGTGCAGTTTTCCCAAAGGCCCTCTGCAGTCACCACAAATCATTAGTAGCTAAATTTTGCAAAATAAAATGATTGAAACTTTATTTTTAGCTAACAAAAAATTAGTGGGTAAATGTTTTTTCTTTGCTACCAAAATAAAATGGTAGCAAATAATACATAAAGTTTTCAATTATATATTTAGGCACAAATAGATTTAGCTACCAAAAGAAAATTGGTAGCTAAAATAATAAATTAGCTACTGTTATCCCCAAAAATGGAGATTGATGGCGTGGTAATAGAGGTGACAAATGGCAGTACATGGTCTATAAAAGACACATTAAATAGTCAATAAATACATTGACCCCTCAGAGTTGTGATAAAGTGACCCGGTAGATTGATGAAGAGTTTTGACTGCTTTAGAGTGTCACGTCCTAGCCAAGTACATCCGAGGAGCAGTCCAAGTGCCCGGTCGGACCTTGGTCCGATGGAAGGGCAAGGTGAGGTTGGACCTTGGTCCGAGGAGAACTCAAGAGAGTGGTCCTAGGAGACCCCAAGGATGTGATCCTGGGAGAGCTAAGGAGAGTGCATCCTAGAAGATCCCAAGGGTGTGGTCCGAGGAGAAACATGGCATGCTAGAGGAGAGTGCCATGTTAGAGGAGAGAAGTGCATGTCCTACCACCATGCACGTCCGACCAACAAATGTTTGTCCTACCACCATGCACATGTCCGACCAGCACTTGCATGAGTGGTCAGTAGGAGAGGTGGATCAACTAGCTAGAGGAGGACTAAGTCAAGATTCCCAGAAACAGCTTCAACAAGATACGCGGGAATCTCTCATTCTTCCCACAAATGGGGGGTTTGGTTACATGTTGAATGTTTTTTGTAATTTAAATGTAATAAATATAATAAAATATCCCGATTCTAGGGGATATCAGATGTGTGACCCTAAGCCTATAAATAGAGGGCTTATGGGATTAGAGAGGGGTTCTTCGGCTTCTTCTTTCTAGAGAGAGAAAATTTGGGTTTGAGCATTCTAGAGAGAGAAATTTGGGTCTGAGTATTCTAGAGAGAGAAAGTGCTGACATTTGAAAGAATTCTTGTATTTTTGCAATCTGTACTGAAGAAACTCAGTTGGCTCAGTCTATCTGATCTTGAGTATAGAACTATAATCACAACTCTAAGTGGATTAGGCTATTACCGACTGATCGGGGCTGAACCACTATAAAAATCTTGTGTGTTATTTATTTTTCTTGATTAAACTGTCTGTGTTATTTAAATTCTCTTGAAGGTTTGTCGTATTTGACGTTCTCACGTCGTTGGCTAAAAACACAGTCAACAGCTACTAATAATTTTTTGTAGTAGAATTAATTAGTCTTATTATTTTAGAATTAGCAACTAAATTGTTTGGCTACCATAATTTAGTAGAGCAACATTGTTATTAGTATTAAGTTGATGAAATAATGTTTATTTTAGTATTTTAGAAGCTGAATTTAAGATAGAATGAGCGGAAATGATGGTGATGATGAAAATGATGATTTTTTTTGGACATTTGGTTGGAATATGTTTCTTTATGTTAAGTTTGAACCATTAATGAATACAGTTTATGATTTTAAGACTCGTAACAAGTAATTTCATGAATTTTATGGTTTTATTATATCATTTAATTTTAATTTTGTATTAATCTTTTAGGTATTGATTATATTCTTTTGGTTGTGGATCAAATTGGCAATGAGCATTGCAAAGTTAATTAACTTGATTATTAATAGCAAGAGGTACAGAAGTATGTTTTCTTAACTATTTTCTTAATATCATACAAATGTTAGAGGAGTTTGAATATCTTAAATATTCATTCATAGAGAAGTAGGTTCTGAGATTAAAATTGTGTGCTGCAGTGATAACGGAAGGTTGAAAACTTGTGTCTTAGAGAAATAGGTTCTGGAAAATTTGTTTGTGTGTTGCGGTGATATAAGGATGAAAACTTATTGTGTGTTGTTTGAATTTTTTTACTTGGTATTGATAGATGGTTAGGTAAGCTTTTATATGGAAAATGATGTTAGATTTTATCTAGAATTATAAGCTAACATCTTCTTACAAATAAATTGTGTTTGCTTGAATTTGTTTGATTATATTGATAGATATCTCGCATTGGGTGTGAATAAGGGTAGTTTTCACATCCCCAACCTTAGGGTTTGAATAATAAACCATTATACATATGAGTTGTGATTAGAAAAACGTATAATCTGATAATGCCTCTATGAGTTCTAAGTCAAATATAATTACCCAAAACATCATAAATATAATTACCCAAAACAATAGCTTGGTTTCCCTCCCCTGACATTTGAGTAAGCATTTAAATAAATAATTGTTTCAAGGACTATGTTTAAGGGCCCTAATACATAGGAAATGTGTACTTTGATCATTTTGACTTATAGATATGGCACAAGAATCAGGTTGTATTTAGTTGAACACACATAATAATCCCATACTAAAGCATACAAGAACTCCAAGTTTCCAAAACATGCCTTCCCATCAAGAATGACTTCACAAAGAGTTGAGCATGAGATCTATTTTATCTATTTTTTTGAACAAATTATCACACATATTCAAAGGCATCCCTGATATGATTGATATTTGAAAAAATGTGCCATTAATATCTAGTACAGTAGCTTTCAAATGATTGTAAAATTGCAAGCAAAGATGAAGAACACACATACATAAATTTAGAGAAGTCAAAAAAGAAAATTTATAACAAGTCCTGATCTTGATCCTCATTTTAGTAGTTCATAATTTAGTGCTTCATTCATATTAATTCGATTGAATCCCTCCATTTTTTCTCTTCAGTCCCACTTAGATAAATACTTAAATACACTGCATAGCTTCAATTTTTCCATTGAGAATGCAACAAGAAAATATGTAAAAATATCCGAACATGATGTCTAAAGATTTTGCTACTAACAGTAGGACATTATAAATAGATAATAGTGTTTAAAAGTAGTGTTTGAGAGAACTCAATCCATTAATTCAACTCAGTTAATAATGAACATTAACAGAAAAGCTTCCACTATAAATTAACACTCCCATCACACACATAAAATGACAAAAAGTAAAAGATGCATGACCAATCATTAATTACATTTATATGTACATATATATATAATAATGTCTCTACATAAGTTGATCTATATTGACAAAACCATCTCCTCATATGTAATAATAATATATAATAGTACATGAGCCAGAAATGAGTTTAGGACTCATGAAAGAGAGATTACTACATACCAAATTAGAATACTTTACAGCTTATGTAGCTGAATTAGTACATACTTATGGGAGGAAACTCTGGTGTTTCCATAGCTAGAACTGTATATTAATCTATTACAATAGATATATTTTAATTACCAAAAGTTCTCATGTTTAAGCTTAACTAAACTAGAAAACATAGTTATTTGAAAACTCTTGCTTATTAAATTAGTAGGACTTTCAAGTAGTTAATAGATCATATATATTTACACAATCACAACAGTAACTTAAAATTGTCGGGAATAGGTTTTTTTCTTATGTAAATGATTTCTAAACATGAGCTAGCTAGCTTTGGCAGAGAAAATAGTTATGATCAGATCAGACCACCAAAGAGATAATCAAATAAGGAGATGGAATCATTGTAGAAGTTACATTACATGTGCATATATAACACAGAGGATGTAACTTCAGTATATGAATATTGTCAAATATCATTTTCTTGTATGTTTCTTTGAAAAATTCAGTTCGATCACATAACATACACATATATAGATATATAGGAAAAAGAAATAAAATATGTAATTATAATCAGTAGTTACCAGTTAGAGCTAATGATCCCCAAATGTTTTCAATAAGAAACAAAAAGCTTAGTTAAAAAATTAAATAACACACACAAACACCTTATGATCACAACAAGAAACCAGAAAAGAAAGTAAGAAAGAACACACACCATTACAGAACTCAACCTTGCAAGAATGAATATCACATCTCAGGTTTTTTTCTCTGTTTTCACTCTTCTTTTCTTGAGTTTTTTTTCTTCCTCACAATACCCAACTAGCTTTATAAGACAGCTGGAACATTTATACAATGTGTAGGATATAACTACCATAACTAACTTTATAAGCCAGCTTTCTAACAACACTAGAAAGATATGTTTACTCTAATTATTCCACACAGTGGCTTTCTTAAATAGAAATTATTTTATGTATGCTGATACAAGTGATATTAAACTTGTTGAGATGACTAGTTGACTTACTTGACTATAGTCTTACCTACTAGTGTGGAATATAACAGAATATGACTTACTTGAGAAAACTTCTTGTCATTATGTGACTTGAGTGTGTAATCTCATGTTTGATAGTGAATTTGACTAAGGACCTCTGTTGCCTTGGCTGTAGGACTAACTTGATTTGGTTAAGTCCGAACAAAGAAAACTTGGGCGTTTCTGGTGTGTTTGATTAAATTTCTGTCAGCTGACTTTGTCTTCGATATTGTTAGCCATTTTTCTGTGTCACTACAACAATTATGCCCATATATTACATTAAAATATAGCATATTTTAAAAAACGCTATTGTTTGACCGGACTAAAAATTTTAGGCGCTAAATTATACTTAGGCGCCAAATGAAAGACAAAAGCAAAAAATCCCTAATAACCCTACGCCTCCTCTGTTTCTCTCTCATGTTCTATCTTTCTCTCTCAGCAACTCTCTCGTTCAATCTTTCTTTCTTTCTCTCTGTTTGTTGCAGGTGTGCAACAAGGTGATGGGGTCCGCGGCTTGGGTCGTGTGACAGGGAGGCTTGACTCGTGGGTCTACGGCGTGGCTCGCTCGTGGGTGCGACAGTCCTTGCAGCGGTGGGTCTACGGCGTGGGTGCGGCGATGCTTGCGGCGGTGGGTCTACGGCGTGGGTGCGGCGGTGCTTGAGCTCACGATCTCCGAGTAATATATATGTGCTCTTTTGGTGGCTGACCTTGCCATTCGTGGTGGACGCATTCTTCGTATGAGGGTATTAATTTTTTTACAGTGTTTAATTTTCATATGTTGTTTACCACATCAAATGTTTGTTCTTGAATCTAGGTATATCTTCTTTTTGAATCTTGTTATTATCTGTGGATTTCTTGAATCTGAGTATTGTATATTGAGTAAGTAAGAAAATGTTATGCTCAATATTATTTGTCAGGCCACCTGTTCCGGACTTGGGTAATAATGCTATGATGGATGATTGGGTCAAGCAGTTTGAGGAGCTTGCTGGCTCTCAGGTACTTCTCTATTTCAATCATTTGGGTGTTGAAATTATTTTGTGATGAAATTATTTGAAAGTGTTTGTACATTGAATTGTTGATGTTGCATTCAAGGTTTATTGATGTGTTTGTTTTTGTTGCAGGAAAAGTTGGCATATTTTAGAATAAAAGAGCTTAAGGATGTTCTCACTCACTTAGGTCTTTCAAAGCAGGGGAAGAAGCAGGTGAGCTGGTGCCGAGCTATCTTGTTTGTTGTTTTTCTATTATTACCACTTATGTTAGATTGACAACAATAACCTCTAAGTGTGTACTATATTATGACAATTTTTAATCTAGGCTATTAGGGATTTTAACTTGCTCAAGTGTTGCAAGTTATTGTTTGTTATTTGTTTCATATTTAAGAGTTTTATGGCTTTTACATCTGAAAGATGCATGATTTGCTTCTAAATGTTGTAGTTCATGGAGCTTTGAGGTGCTGGGCTCTTCTCTCTGATGACTTGGACGATAAAGTGATGCCCACATTAGTACCTGTTTTGTTCCCATGCTTGCTTACTATTGTTTCATCCACTCAGGTTTGTTTGTGTTATATTTTGGTTCCCATTTTGGCAGCTCTTTAGAATCCTATATTGAGTGTATTTTTATGTTTTTTAATTTTAATTTTATTTTATTTTTTAAGGGGTGTTATTTAAGGAAATCTGAAATAAGCATAAATAGTCAATTATGCTTTTGAGTTCACATTAGTATTTGCACATGTGCATAACAATGTTAATTTTGAGTCATTTGCTTTATTGAACAAATGAGTGAGGTAAAGAGGCCAAATGAATGAGAATTTTATGTCAAAACTTCGCGAGGAATTTGATGGTTCAAGTAAAAGTTTAAATTGCTTACCAAATGACTGAATCGAACTTGCATTTTTGTCTGTTTGCAATCTCTGGGCATCGTATTTATTTCTTTAGCTAAAGGTGGGTAATATGCATAGTGATTAGTAGTCCTTAAGGAAGGGACTTCTATATTACAGGAGAGAGCTATGCAGGTGATTAACCTTCAAACTCGTTTTATGTTGATTTAATGGATTAAGCTGTGTAGGCATTAGTAACAAGTATCTCAAAATTCATTTGTTGAATTCATGTTTGAGCCAATCAGTTCTCCAATTTCTTCATACTAATTATATTTTATGCACACGTATATTCATATATCATCAATACTTTGTTTGAATTGTGGTTTTCTTTGTGGGCATCTATGTACTAGGACATTATGTTCCTCAGCTGAGCCAGGCAATTGTAAAACACAACTCTGCAACAAAGGAAAAAGCCATTAATCTGAAGGGTTATATGGTACTTGTTATATGGTAATTATTCTCTATAACATATTTTTATTATCCTCATGAGTTGAATATATAGTTATATGCGTGCTATATTAGAATGGGGTATTAGACATTTGATAGTCTACCTTTCTTTTATGCACCACACCTTACATACAACTTTTTCAGCATAAGCTCTTTGATAATATTTTCGTAAGGGTGACATTTTTTCTGTTCACAGTTTTATTTCTACTACCATGCTATATGTTATAGGACTAGTCATCTTTAGCTAACTTCCGTGAGCATCAAGTTTCCATCTGTGTTGGACCCTCATGTCTAATCACTAAAAATATTCAACTTCAGTTACTGTAGAGGAAGGTTGGTTGTTAAAGTTATATTAATTTCTATTTAGGAACTCATAGATTGTAATTATTATCCTAATTATTTGCATATATGGTTCTTTTCCAAGCAAAAGTGCAAAATATGGGTTATTATTTCATGTTTAATGCCAGACTACAAAGCCCCACAGCCTCATCTCCATAAGGGGCCTGTGTGCTTTTGCTGGTCACATAATACAGGAATTTCAACGAGTGTTTATACAATGTGAGGTTGTATAAGTTATTTGTGTTTTAAGTAAAATTTGAATATATCTTTTTCTTACCTTTATTATACTACTTGAAGAACATGGAACAACTTAAATTCTACCTGTCACATTTGTTTAGGTGAGTATCAATGTGTTTCACATATTAAAAGTTAGAACATTATATACTCCTTACTTTTACTGGTTATAAATGCCAAACTTATCTAATGTATTGTTCGTGTTTCATCTTTTAACATTCTGTTTGATATATTGGACCAACAACTTCCTTCCACATTTTCAGGGATCTGGTATATTGTGGAACAAGTATGATTTTCCTGTATTCTTGCTCTCGGAGAGTAGTACGAAGACCATCCAAGAGGTAGTAAGTGCCATTTCATTTGGTTTTCATTTTGTACCGTCCACTGAAGAAGTGAAACCACTTTTAAAAGAAAAAGTCTAGTTATTTCAATTTTCATATTAATGGACTGTATTTAATTGTTGTTGATGTTTGCCCCCCCAACCACAAGACAATTTTTTGGCAGCTTTAGTTTATTGTTAATAAACTTTTTGATGTCACTCATATGCAGGTTTCTGAAGAAATTTTGAAGAGACAGAGATCTTATACCACTGTTGTGGCTGAGTTTGATCTTGTGATGCAGGTAGCTTGTTTGTTTTTAACTTTCTAGTGCATTTTATTGACTTTATCTCGCAGACATTTTTTGGTTGTTGGCTTAATGATGTTTTCAAGGAATCTGTGATACATTTGTTTTGATTAGACAGTGAAAGCTGGAACTCGTGATTCAGAATCTTGTTTGAAAGAGGAGACCTGCCTTCCATTAGGGGGATACAGGTAACTCATTTTGCATTTTTTGGTATCCATAATGAAGTCTAACAGCTCTAAATGTGGTTCACGATTTGTATTTGTGTCTCATCTCTCTTTTGAGTTCGAAATCTGACTTGTATTTTAGAATGTAGTCCTTATTCTCATTGGCTTGGTTTTCATTTTCTTTCTTATTAGATTTTATATTATTATATGTAAATATATATGTGTGTGTGTGTGTGTATTTATTGTTTTGAGTGGGGAAGATTTCATGGGATTCTTTTTCTCAGTTTTATTTGTACAGGGGAGGTCAAAAGAATATGTATGTTGGTCTATAGTTGAGCTTTGTAGGATTCAAATCTTTGATGCTGAAACTTACTTCCATCAACTTTCAGTGTTTGAAACACATATTTAGAAGATCAACACATTTCTTCTTATCTTTATTCTTTTGACCTTCCTAAATTACTTTGAATTTAACTATTGCTCATAATTATGAAGGGCAGTGTTTGGTCATCACTTCCTTCGCTTAATATCTCCTCCTTAGATCAGGGTAAGCCTATTATATTGACTGTGGCGTCAATGGATTCGGCTTCATTTTTCCGTGACAAAAGCCTTGGTGCAGACTCCCCAATATCAATAAGTTTTAAGTCTTATCATGTTGCTTTCCATGTTGAAATGTGATATTACATCTCTGAAGTTTAGGAAACCCTTAATTAACATTTTTGTGGAATGATTTTAGGGCATGATTGCACTCTTGGCAGCGGGCAATGCACTATCACATTTGGAGGCTTTCCATGACCTTAATAAAAAGGTGAGTGAGATGTATATAAGAGTTCCTTTAAAAAAAAGTGCTTATAAGAGTTCCTTGATATAGTGCCTTCGTAATGTTTTTTTTTTCTTCCATATATGGGAAGACATTGTTCTAGTGGCTTTGTCGTCTCTTAACTTGGCAAAAAAGTATTTTCTTTTTCAGTGATCACATTTTCATCAATCCGATTTATGAAGACTGTACTATATTCAAGTGATTGTGTGTTATCTTATTCATTGTCTTTATATTGCTTGTCTTGATTTTAATAGTATATGATTTTCAATACGTCTTTAGACATGTAAGTGGGGCCTCTCCTTATTACACTTGTCCCTCTTAGGCAATGTAACAGCTCTATAATAAAAGGCTAACATCCTCGCATCTATACTGCATGCTGAGGTTGTCTTTGATGTTATCTGCCCAATCCATTATTTAGTTATTCTTGTTGGTTTAAAGAGAGAAAACTGTTCACTTCATTAAAAAAATGTACTAGAAAAAATATAAATAATAAGGCAACAAAGGATGTGCCTGCACTTCTGTTTTGTCATTTGTTTTATTAAAATGTAGGAATCTTCTTTTCAATCTCTGTGCTGCAATTTTTTTCCCTTGTATTGAAGCATTTATCTATCTCATTTCAACATTTCATATTTAAGGTGTAAAATTTGAGCCTCTCTCTGTCATTTTAGATTTTCTCTAGAAATCCAAGTCTCGTCTTTTTTTTTCTGCAATTTTGGGTAAAATCTGAATCTGAATCTCATATTATAATTGTTGCTCTCTCTATAAAATTGTCTACTATATTCATATTTTATTACTTCTCTTACTTTTATTTTTGTTATAATATTATGCTAACTTCAGACACAATTTAACTGTTAGAATACTTAATTTATTGTATGTGAAACTCAAGCAGAAATTTCTTCTATACCTCTTCTACTGCCTTATCTTTACAGGTTGAATGAACTCATTATTAACTTGTTAAAACAGTAAAATACAAATATGCTGAAACATATTGATATACATTCACTGTATTCTCTAATGGCAGCAAGTTGTTTGACAAGTTTGATTTTATTTGCATTGTATTCTCTTTTCTTATTTATAGCTTTGGTAAGTTATAGTTTATATGATAGTTATGGGATTGGCTTTGCATTCACTTGTTATATTATTTATTTATTTTAGTTTTCATCTTGCAGTTGTTCCCAAGCTTTGTTTGAATCTTCATTTTGTTTTCTATTATGCTTATTTATATTTGGATTTCTGAATTCTGTTTTGTTCATGTTGATTATAGTCAGTAATGATTTAAATGGGGCTAATTGTATGTTAGGTTTGTGGCATCAGCTCTCCAAACCTGACTGCTTATCTTTCTCTATTTATTTTTCAGAGAGTTTGAACAAGTTCCCTCAAAGGACTAGTACTCCATCTGGGGTTCATAGTCAAGCACAACAATCTGAAGAACAGCTACAACAACAGCAACAATAGCATTAGCAGCAACAACATCATCCAAACTATAGTTTGAAGTAAAAAATGTTCAAGATTATAAAACTTTATTATGTTATGCTTTCAAACTTAAGTTAGAACTAATATCTTATGAAGTAGACACATTCATGGTTTGAATTAGTTATTTTTTAATGTAATACTTATAGTTTATCAATCTATTGAGAATTACATTTTATGATTAATTTTGTTTTTTTTTTTATCAAAATACAATAATGAAGATATTTTAATTAAAAAAAATCATATAAGTATACTTATTAAAATAAAATTTAAAATATATTATCCACACTAAAGTAACAAAATTTTATTACTATATGTTACGATTTAAAAACATATTATAAGCGAAACAAATCGTTATGATATATATAATATAACAAACTAAAAATGTTATCAAAATAATTAAATGTAACAGTTGAAAAGTGTTATGAAAAAAGTACAAGATTAAACTTCAAATTTATAACCAAAAACTCTATCTAAATGTTATTATTTGAATATTATAGCACCTAAAAATGTGTTATTGAATAGTTTAAGATAACACCGAACATAACATTCAAAAACTGTTATAGAAAAGACTGGACTTTTAATAACAGGGGCTATGTTAGCATTTTCAGAAATGCTATCAATAGTCCCGGATAGCAGTTTTTAAGTGTTATGAATACTGTTTTTTCTTGTAGTGTGTGTTTGTAATATGTTTTTGCAGGGGTTTATAATACAACAACTAGGATAGGAGATTATTTGTTGGCATGTTTTCAATTGACAAGTGGTTAATATTGTTGATAAAGAATATGTGTGGTTGTACATTTGGCACTTGTAATTAAGAACTTTTGAGTGATAATATTTGTTTTATGGATATTTGTTCAAGATCATGTTTTTTTATAGACTATTCTTCTAACTGTGTCAATAGTAAATTACACTAATAGTTGTTTTTCAGAGGATGAAAAGCTCTCTAAAAATCTTAACAAAGGAAAACCAAAGAGAATGGCATATACCTCATTCTATAATACAATATTTTTTAGAGATTAGACTTTAAGAAAGAGAGAACTAGCTTTGTGAGAGAGTTTCTTCAGGACTTCTATTATGTGTGAACTGTTATAATTTGAGTGTGCTAGTTCTTCTCAACTGTGTATAAGGTGTAATCTCAGATTGTTGATGCTTAATAAAGACTTATGGTGTAATCTCAGATTCTTGTGCAATATTACATTTGATTCTTCTTACTGTGTTACTGTTATTCTTGTGAGCTAGTTTTGCTAATATATGTTGGCCTAAAGTTGACAAGCAAGTAATAGTATACATATAAATATATATTATATAGTAATATTAATAGTATAAATATATAATAAACTCTTTTTTTTTGTATTTTATAGTAATAGTATTGAATGGTTGGAGTTAGATATCATTAATAATTAATATACATTTATGAATAATATGCTTTTTAGCTATTATGCTTTTTAGTTATTCGCTGAGTGATTTTCTTACTACTTTACATAGGTTTTTCATGAGGAATTTGGTATTCTTGAAGGTTTAATGACAACTGTTCATGCAACTACATGTTTGTTTTTCACTTTATTTGTTTCTATAATAGGAGAATAGTTTACAAGTTGGTTGCTTGACTCTTGTTTCTAATGTTCAGCAACACAGAAGACTGTTGATGGCCCATCAATGAAGGATTGGAGAGGAGGCCGTGGAGCTAGAAAAAATATCATTCCTAGTTCTATTGGTGCTGCAAAGGTAGTGAAATCTAAATTCATAGGGAAATCTAAAAACAATGCTGGTTTTAATGTGGTTTGATTCTTATTATTATGTTTATTATTTTATTTTTTGGAACTATAGGCTGTTGGAAAGGTTCTCCCAGAACTGAATGGAAAACTTACTGGAATGGCCTTCCGTGTTCCAACTCCTAATGTCTCGGTGGTGGACCTAACTTCTCGACTTGAGAAGAGTGCTTCCTATGAAGATGTCAAGGCAGCCATAAAGTATGTTCATGCATTCTTTGTGAAGTATCTAATCATTGCATTTATTCCTCTCCTCTTGTGTTTGTCTAAGTGTGTAATTGTCTTATTTTTAATTTTTGTTTTGTGATTGGAGATATAGGTATGCATTAGAGGGACCACTTAAAGGCATTCTTGGGTACACAAATGAAGACGTTGTCTCCAATGATTTTGTTGGTGACACAAGGTATAATTTATTTGATGTGTATTTTTAATACATTTTAATTACACTGATGGAACTATTGGCAATGTCATGCGTAAGAAGTCTGTTTTCATCTTGCTAATATTCTCTTAACTAGTTTTTTTAAATGGCCCAGAAAAATCCATTGAAAAAAACAAGATCATATTGGGGAAACTAATAGTAGTTATGCTGTTATTTGTTAAAATTTGTTTTTTAACATTTGGATGATGTAATTTTTCTAAGCATATCCTCTACCTTTACCATAAGACCTTGTACAACTTGCCTTCAATTGCTAACCAATGGTTAATTTTGTGGTCTTGCCAATCAACTATCTCCCTCTCTTGGTTCTATATCCTTTCATTTCATTCTTGTCAATTCATCTCATCAAAAGTGATAACTTTCTGTGTGTGTGTGTGTGTTTTTTTATTAATGGTTATTTGTTGCAGTTCCACCATTGCTTTCAAGATCATATCTTTAGTCAATTTTATGGGGTCCATTGTCACCTAAACAATCACTGATCATCTTTTGTTTTGCATACTCTGATATTTTGGTCTCCTATCACCACAGAAAACATGTTTAGACAACTTAGCTTACTTGGGATTAGAATGGAATCAAATTATTTCTATGTTGTTTTTTTGGCATGTTTTGAATTGAGCCAAGAATTGCTAGGAGCCCTAGTTGGAAAGGAAAAAAATAAAAATGAAAGATGCGTGATGCTTGTTCCAATGTATATAATCTATATGATAAAATGTATTTGATATAGATTGAAAAATTATGGACAATCTTATTGATATAACCCATGCTGTGACTATGAGGACCACCACACTTGGTGTTTTGCTTATATTTCTACTTTCTCATGCAGATGTGACAAGCGAAGTAGAAAATGATACTTAATTTTGAAGGCTTTGTGTTGGGCAGCTGTAGAATATTTTGTGTTGAAAGTAGTAACTTTTCACTATGTTGAATATTTAAGACTCCTTGAATACTTAAATAACATTTTGTTGTTGATGACAGTGCTGAATGTTTTAAACTAATTTGTGGATTTTTAATACAATGTTGAATGTTTTTATTTTTTGTTATTTGAAAATCAAGTTCATTTGATGATGATAGTATATAATAGAAAGCTAATTTTAATTATATAAAAAAATTAAAATATAATAGAATAAATTAGTGTTATAATACGAAAATTGTGTTATAATATCTATTACAATAACACTTTTTATGCAAAGAATTGTGTTATGCAAACTTCATTATATAACACAAATAATGTGTTATACTAAAGTGTAATATAACACAAATTTATATAAGTATTGAAATGTGTTATATAATCGACTTTAAATAACATAATTAAACACTTATCTATTTATTAAAATAACACAGAAATTGTGTTATCGTTGACAGTATAATAACACATCTGTATAACAATGATAAAATGTTATGTAAAGTACCCTGACCTACGATAACATAGTCAGTCTTAACACATCAAAAAGTGTTATGGTATGTTTTGATAACACATTTTCGGTGTTATTAAAAGCATTTTTTCTTGTAGTGAATAAGTGTAACCAGTTGAAGGATGAGATTGAGTTCCTTATCAGACAAGGACACCTGAGGAGGTATGTACGAGCCACGGAAGGTTCTCAGCAAGAGGCTCAAGGAGGCAACGCCAATGCTCGCCACATTTATAGCCAGCTCCTATGGCAGGTATGTTGCTCACCATCTGTGGTGGCCCACACCTTGCAGGAGATAGTGGGAAGGCAAGGGAGCGATACGCCCGGATCTTACGCCATGACCAGGACATCGAGATGATGAGCGTGGAGGAGCGAGGGCCTAAAAAAGCTCGAACAGAGGAAGAGTTAATAACTTTCTCTGAGGATGATGCTCAGCATGTATGATTCCCACATTCGGACCCACTGGTCTTGGACGTCCAGATTGCCAAAATGATGGTTAAGAGGGTGTTAGTTGACACTGGGACCTTAGTCAACATCTTGTACAAATCTTCACTAGAGAGGATGAAGTTTTCGATCAAGGACCTAGAGCCGTGCAACCAAACCATATATGGTTTTTCTGGCGAAGGTCTCACGCCAGCGGGCTCGATTAGGCTCCCAGTTACAACAGGAACTGCGCCTGCGAACAAGATAATACTCACTACTTTTATAGTAATCGATTGTCCTTCTACGTACAATTATGTAATTGGAAGACCTATTCTGGTCGACCTGCGAGCTGTGACCACGGTTTGGCACCTTGCCGTGAAATTCCCAACTGACGCAGTGATAGGATGCATTTTGGGGAATCAAGGAGAAGCGAGGGAATACTACAACTCCTTGATATCTAAGGCAAAGAAAGGTGGGTCGAGAGAAGGCGCCAGAAAAGAGCTGTAGACGACCAATGAAGTACAAGCCCAATTAGGTGATTGCGACACCAAATAGGGTGTTTCCCAAAGTGAGGATAGGGATTTGGATCCTTGCTTTGGGGATTTTGATGAAGAAGTAGGACCCATCGAGGACCTCGAAGAGGTCCAACTCAATGAAGCAGATCCGACCAGGGTTGTGAAAGTTGGCAAAAACTTAGAGACAACAATAAAACAAAAGCTAGTGGAATTTTTGAAGAAGAACCAGGAAGTCTTTGCTTGGTCGCATAAAGACATGGTTGAAATAGACCCAGCAGTTATCAGCCATGTCCAGAACATAGACAAAAGCTTTAAAGGAAGAAGTCGCGAAGCTAAAGGAGAACGGATTCATCAGGGTAGTGTTTTATCCATCGTGGGTCTCTAATCCTGTACTAGTACCCAAGCCGAATGGAAAATGGAGAACATGTGTGGATTTCATAGACCTTAATAAAGCCTGCCCGAAAGATTGTTTCCCATTCCCGAGGATCGACAAGCTGGTCGATGCCACTTCAGGGCACGAGATCCTATCATTTATGGATGCATACTCTGGGTACAATCAAATTAGTATGCACCCACCTGATGAGGATCACACTAGCTTTCAAACCGATACAGGGCTTTACTCTTACAAAGTAATTCCCTTTGGTATGAAAAATGTTGGTGCGTCTTACCACCGACTAGTCAATCACATGTTCAAGGAGCTGATCTGTACAAACATGGAAGTATATGTTGATGAGATGCTGGTTAAGTCAAAAAAGGCAGAAGAACACATAGGGGACTTGCAAGAGTGCTTCAACGTCTTGAACAAGTATCAGATGAAGCTGAATCCCCTCAAGTGTTCCTTCGGAGTTGGATCAGGAAAATTTTTGGGATTTATAGTAAACACACGAGAAATTGAAGCTAATCCTGAAAAGATCAAGGCCCTGGTTATATGAAATCGCTAAGGAAGATAAAAGATGTTCAAATTTTAATCGGGAGAATTGCTGCTCTAAGTAGATTTATCTCTAAATCGACGAACAAGTGTGTCCCATTTTTTAATCTACTTAGATGCAATAAGAAATTCGAGTGGACGAAGGAGTGCGAACAAGCTTTCTAGGCTTTAAAGTCTCACATGTCACTGCCACCGATTCTATCTAAGCCGGTCGAAAAAGAAACTCTGTTCATCTACTTGGCAATCACAGAATATGCTACTAGTGCTATTCTAGTAAGAGAGGATGAAAATGTGCAAAAAGTTGTGTACTATGTAAGCAAAAGTCTAATAGGGGCAGAACTGCAGTATCCGCCCATTGAAAATTTAGCCTACTGCTTGATTTTAGCCTCCAGAAAACTGCAACCGTATTTCCAAGCTCACCCAATCACAGGTATAACCGACCAGCCTCTGTGGAAAGTTCTACAGAAGCCAGAAGCCGCAAGACGATTATTGAAATGGGCGGTTGAACTTGGACAGTTTAAAATCTCTTACTTACCATGAGCAGTAGTAAAAGGACAAGCTTTGCCCGACTTCATCGCAAAGCTCACTGGGCTTCCAGACAACAAACAGACAAAAGAGGCTGAACCTCAAAGCCAAACTCCCTCTTGGAAGTTGTTTACAGACGGTTCTTCTAATGATCACCACGCTCGAGCCAGAGTGATTTTGGTAACACCTGAAGGACATTGATTCCACTACGCAATCAGATTCGACTTCACAGTGTCCAACAACGAAGCAGAGTATGAAGCACTACTCGTCAGGTTATGATTAGCCAAAGACATGAACATAAAGTCGCTTGAAATATATAGTGACTCCTAATTGATGGTTAATCAAATTACTGGAGAATATCAAGCCCGAGTTTGAAGATGAGTGCTTACATGAGCAAAGCAAAAGATCTGTTAGCACAATTTCAAAGGTACACTCTCCAGCAAGTTCTTCGCGACCAGAACTTAAACGCTGATGCTTGGCCAAACTAGCGAGTGCGAAGGATGCCGACACGCTGAACATAGTGCCTGTTGAATGGCTATCTGCACCAAGCATCAGAACAGAAGAAAATTCTCTGATAATTCAGGCAATAGATACATGGATGGCACCTTTCATTGAGTACTTGATGCATGGAGTATTGCCGACAGACAGGAACAAAGCAAGGGCCCTTCATAGGCAGGCTGCTCGATTTATCCTAGTGGGTAGAATTCTATATCGAAGGGGGTACTCAATGCCACTATTAAGATGTGTCTCAAAAGAAAAATCCAAGGAGTTAATGCGAGAAGTCCATGAAGGTTTCTGTGGGGACCACACTGGGGGCAGAGTTTATCAAAAAAGATCCTAAGGCAAGGATACTTCTGGCCAAAAATGAATGAAGACTCGATGGAATTTGTTTGAAAATGTGACAAGTGTCAGGGATTCTCCAAGATTCTACGAGCAGCCCGTAATGAGCTAAAGCAGATGCAAAGTCTGTGGCCATTCACAATATGGGGAATAGACCTAATTGGGTCTTTGCCCACAGGAAAGGGCAGTGTTAAATACGCCGTGGTGGCCATTGATTACTTCACAAAGTGGGCCAAAGCTGAGTCACTTGAGACCATAACAACCAAGAAAGTACTGGACTTTGTAGTCAAGAACATATTATGCCGCTATGGGTTACCAATAAAAATTGTCTTAGACAACGACACGCAGTTTGATAGTGATATGTTCACAGATTTTTTTGAACGACATGGAATTATCAAGAACTATTCTTCAGCAGCTCATCCGCAAGCAAACATACAAGTTGAGGCTGTCAATAAAACACTAAAAGATACTCTGAAGAAAAGGCTTGAAGAAGCAAAAGGGGCGTGGCCAGAACAGTTGCCTGAAGTCCTCTGGTCGTATAGAACGTCGCATCGAACAACAACAGGTCGTACTCCATTTTCCTTGGCCTATGGATATGAAGCTATGTTGCTTGTTGAATTAGATCCTCCATCACATCGACAGATGGCTTACGATCAAGGCGCTAATAGCCACTTATTGATGGAATCCTTGGATTTGGTCGATGAAAGGCGCGAGCGAGCCCAACTCCAAGCAGCAGCTTACCAGCAAAAGGTCGCCTGATATTTTAACTCTAAAGTGCGTGAATGGAAATTTAATGTGGAAGATCTGGTACTTAGAAGAGTTTTCCTTAACACCTGCGATCTAGCTGCTGGAGTACTCGGACCTAACTGGGAAGGACCGTACCAAATTGAAGAAGTCCTCCATCCAGGCACTTATAAACTTGCTTGCTTAAACGGAGATCTCATTCCTTGATATTTTAATGGAGAACACCTACGGAAGTACTCTCAATAAACAATTATTCTTAAAGAATTGGCTTGTACTAGTTTTACTTTTTACAAGTTTGTGAACAAGGGTTAGTCAATTTTGTGACTGATCGCTTATAAGTGTAAGATCATATTTTTGATCACTCGTACAGACTCGATTGTCCATTTATTACGAGAAATAAAAGGGATTGTGCACAACAAGTCAATCTTGCCAACCATTGTATTTATTACAAGTATTTGCTCATTACGTGTGTTGTTTTGCTATATTGTCATCCTATAATTTATATTATGACCAGTGATGTTCGAACAGGTCTTGGTCAAGGCAAGTGACCAAGGACCTAAAGCTCCTCAATCACTTGGGGGGCATATAAGGTATCTTGTAAGTAAAGCACATTAACAGATATGTAAACACACGAGCAAAATAAGTGAAAGCATACTACGGTACTTAGAGTATTTTTCAAAATTTTGTTATTTTGTTAAATCAAACCAAAGAGTTATGCTAAGTTCGGTCATGCGAATAGATGTTATAATTAAATGCAAATATTATAATATCAAAAGCGAAATCCTTTACACCGCGAGCAGTCATTGCTCGAATGTAATTGTCTATTAAAAGGAAAGTTGTCCGTGCAACAATAAAAATTGTTTTGACATCATAAACTGTAGTTCATGTGTCTTAAACTACAGGTTAAAATTAAAGAAAAACAAGGAAAAATTATGAAGCGGCAGGAGGGTCCTGAGGAGTTTGCTGGTCGACAGAGGTCCCAGCCTCCTCTTACGCGCCCCTTCAGCCCTTTAGTTTCCTTCCTGCTAGCGATCAGGTCATCCACAAGCTTTTTGGCTTCCTAGAAGTTAAGTTTAGCAGCCTCCCTGGACTTCTCTTTTTTTGCAAGGGCTTTGGTCAAGGCAGCCTAAAACGTCTTCAGTTCTTCGGCCAACTTGACGTTTTGATTGAGCAGTTTTGCATTTTTCCCCTCGAACATCTTGACCTCCTCAGCATGCTTGGCATCAGACTCTTTGAATTGAGTAATCAAAGCCCCCGTACGGCGCTAGCTGGCATTCATAGTCAGCATTCCTTGGGATCAAACAAAAAGATAAGGTGATGGCAGAAAAAGACAAGATAAATAAATAAAGCTTAGCAAAAGAAAGCAGCTTACACTGGCTATTTCCTTTAGTGCTCGGTTAATTATCTAGTCAACCTCCATGGAGTCAGTGATGACAATGGCCTCTTGGCTGCATTTGTGCCTTAAGAGTTTGGTCATTCTCTCTTTGGCCGAGCTAACCACGACATTTGTTAGGACATCTCCAGTTTGGTACTGGTGGAGGAGGGTTCTAGTCAGCTGGTGCTGGGGGAGACGTCTGGTCGAGGGGAGACGGAGGGGGTGTTGTTTCCTTTGAAGGAACTGCTACTGGAGGGTCCCTAGTTTGAGCCTTTTTGCTCCGGGGATTCCTGTTGCTTTCCCCTTGGTGTGACCTGCTCTCCTTCTTCTTGCTCGAAGGAGAGGCAGGTACACTGTAGAGTTCGAACATATCTTCAGATGACATATGTGCAAGTAAGAAAATATACGAACAGTTAGATAATATGAATAGATGTATTTACTACATCCAGGAAACAAGATCAAGGAAATCATAAGTAAAATACCCGAGCTATAACTATTGGTCGCTACATTATTTACTGTACTACCTCTACACTCACTCATTGCCTGGAAGAAATCTGAATTTAAATTGGCTGTGTATTTAAAGTTGCCTTCCCCGTCAAATAAATGACAAGGAATGGGCAAACTGCCTAATAGTGAGAAGACAGTACTGTTCTCATCCGAAGATTCGAGAATGGGCGTAGGGTGTTCGAAAACCTTCTTTTTACCCTTTCTTGAAGGAGCAGGGGTGGTAGCTGCTTGCGGGGTGCTGGAGGGTTCCCTAATATTCACTCCCATTGGCCTTCTCGAAGGTTTTGACACGTCTTGGTGCTGGTCGGGAGCTTCTCCACCAGTGGCACTCCCCACAGTTGATTCCCTCACGTCTTGGTGAGTGGCCAAAAGGCCAACCAGCCTTAAATTGTTTTCCGTGACCAGCTCTTTGACGCTTTTTTCTATATCTGTCATGTTGGCCAGGGAAACTGCTCGTATCTCCATTTCTGGAGTAGGGCGGCACCACGGACCTGAAGGGCACTAAAATTCTAAAGAATGTGCAGAAAAACTAAAAGAAAGTAAGCGATTAGAGAATAAGGAAATTACCTTCTTAAGTGAAGGCCAGATTGTTGGCGACCATGTTAGTTGTTAAAAAGTACTCTTGGAAGTACTTTCCTACATTGGACTTGTAGGTAATCTCACACAGGAAGGTACGAACTGATTCTAGTGATGAAATTGATCTCATGTGGTGTTGGCACAGGCCACTTCTTATGGTTGTACATGATATAGAGAGCAGAAAGCACTCTATATCCGTTTGGGGTGATTTGGAAGGGGGCGACCTCAAAATAGTTTGCCACCCCCTGGAAGAATGGATGAGAAGGCAAGGTTGTCCCTGCCTTAATGTGGTATCTCGACCAGGCGCTGTAGGCGCCCCCAGGCAAGTTTGCCTGCAGGTCGATGGAAGGTTTATTTAGGGTTATCCCAGAAAGTCCATACTTTTTTAGATAATTCCCTGCCATCCTAACAGTAATGTTGCTAGGAGGTATCACGTACCATTCGATCTCTGGTCGAAGGACGTTCCAGAGTTGGGACTTTGTTTGGATTTCTGGCTGGGATGTGTTTTTGGGTGGAGGTCTGGTCGAAGGATTTTCAGCCTGAGGAGCAGGCTGTTTGGCAGAAGGAGTGTTTGTTTTTCTATTCTTTTGAGCAGTGGATTTTACTCGACCCATGTTTTGTGGTCTGGTCGAAGGATTGTCCGAAGGGTTGCATGAGAAAGGAATTTCTTGGATTAGCAATGACGACTATTCTTCGTCTTCGAACAGTTGGGCTAGCAGGTCGTCGTCGATTGGTCTCTCACCTCCCCACGGATCGTGCATGAAAATCTGCGAGTAGAGAAGGGGAGATGAGAATCTACGGCCAAAAGACCAAGAAGTGTGAAAGTTTGAATAACGTTGCTCGTGTATAAAAGTTAAGCTTATATACAACCCGCAACATTCTAACAAAATCACTAAATTATATGAGAATAGTTTGGAAGATGGATTAAAAAGCAGAAGTGAAAAAAATTTCAGGAAAAACTTTTCGACTCTGAAAGGGCGGGAATAAACCCAGTTTTTTCTAAAAGCTTAAAAATTGAATTTTTACTTCGATTTTACGCCCTAAATTAATAATCCTAACTACCAAACTGATTCCTAACCCCTGGAAAGTATTATTTTCCTATCATGTTAGGCTCGGATCTACGTACCCTCTTTACCCCAAAATAATTTCTTCAAGAACTTAGAATCCGAAACGGATATAAAACAGATATGGCATGGCATTTCTACGACTAAGAGGTTTGAGATACTTACTTAGATGAAGATTGGAGTGAATATCAGAGATGCTAAGTCAAGTAGCTGGGCAGAACCTTTGTGGATCGTCGAGGTCGTACGGGTTTCTGAAGTTTTCTGTGTATTTTTCTTCAGTGTTCTTGAGGAGAAAGTGAAAAGTAAAAAAGTAAAAGGATGATTCTGAGGGGTTATTTATATTTCCTGGGGAGCAATTACCAAGGTAATCATAAGGGGTGACTTACCGAGGCATGGGTAAGTGTAATAGCCGTCAAACCACTTTTGGGAAGCTGCAATGACGTGATTGGTTGCCTTTTTTGAGAAGGCATGGACGACTCTGATAGATTTGATGGGGCATGCTAAAGGACGGTGAGCTAAGTTTACTTTATGTTGGTTACAGTAAAATAAACTTGGGGGGCAAATGTTTACCCAAAAATGGCTCCTGATGACGTGACATGATTTTCTTACACGTGGCTGGCACCTGGCGGTTTCGAGTGAATGGATCTTGTTCGACCATCGACCAGAGAGTCTTTAATTCATCAAGTCTCACGATTAAGTGTGACCAATCTGGTCACATACTTTCATTTATTTCCTTTGGGATATGCAATCTTGTAATAAGTACATTTACTATATTTTCTTTATTTACTTTGATACGCAAATCTTAATTGTAATTAAGGGCCATCGGCCCATGTAATCCCCTTGAGCCTATAAATAAGAATTAAAGGGGCTCAAGGAAGGGACTTTTTTACTTTTGATCTTTGTATTCAGAGAGAAGAATATAGTGTGATTATCCACTGAAATTGTAATCCTCCCGAGGCTTGTGAAACTCGTGAACCCTAGTTCATTGATCACAATATTGGGATTCAATATCAATAAGAACACTAAGTGGACGTAGGTCATTACCATTCGATTTGCTCGAACGACTATACATCGTTCGTGTCATTTGCTTTCGATTTGATTTTCTTCTTGTTTTCCTCTCGTTCTTTGTCGTTTATTCGACTCTATGTCGTTGACCAATCCGAGGGTCAAAAATATCTATCTCATGTGTTAAGAATTGCCCACTCTAGTCTAGGTGGTCATAAGGATACTTTGGAAGGCTGTGAAGAAAATTGAAGATCGGTTCAGTTTCTTGTTAATACTCTGCGACAGAAAGGATACAAGGGTTAGAGAAACTGAAGGAATGACTCATTCATTCCGTTGCGTATAATGTAAGTATTCTTATCATTATGTCTATTTGAATTCAATTTTAGGAACATGTTCTAGCTTATCTCATATTAATTTGTTTAATATTAGATCTACATAAAAATAAATAAAGATCATGTATAAGTTTCCCAACAACTGGTATCAGAGCCAGGTTATTCTTTATTTTCATGCATGAACATGTTAAAAATTGAATAATTTGATATGTTTGAATAATTGGATGGATTTCATTATTTTATGAAGCATATTGAATTTTATGTGATTATTAGCAATTTTATGCTATTTTGTTATGTTTTCTATGCCATTAATTTTTATATATGAGTTATTTTGTGTACAGGATGCTAAAAATTAATTAGAAAATGTTTTGGGGTTGAAAAATTGTACAAGAATTTTTCTAGAATTTTTTTTGGTCTGGGTGCCATTGCGTGCGCACACCCGCGCACCTGCCTGCACACCTGCGCGCGTCTCCTCAGCAACCAGCAGCCATTCACCCGCGTGGGGATGGGAACTGTTCATCCGAATTTTTTTTATTTTATTTTATTTTTTAAATTAAAGAAATAAAAATGTGAAAATCGATTATTTATAATCAAATCCAAAAATATTAGATTTTTTTTATCATTTAAAAATATTTTTTAAAATAATATATTTTTGTTTGTTGAGATTTAATAATGAGATATTTTCTACAGAGATTCAAATTAAAATTTAAAAATAGACTAACAACTGAATTTTAAATATTTTAATATATTAAAATATTAGAATTAAGATATTAGATATTTAAGATATTTTCTTTTAAATACTTGTTATTTTTATTAGAAAATATAAATATTATTTTAGTCTATAGTTATTAATATTTAAATTATTTGAAATTTGTTAGTAAAATAATTATGGATTTTTGAATTTGTTTAAATGTTTTGAGATATTTTAAGGTTGTTATAAGTATTAATATTTTATTTTTTAAATTGTTAAAATATCTGCTTATAGTTGTAACAACACAAGATATTTTTTGAAAAACAGTTAAGATATTTTTTCAACCAATTTATAAAATATTTTTTTAATAAATGTAATTTAAATTAACTTTGGTTAATTGTTGATAAATTCTATTTAAATTAATTGATATTTTTTTTTCAAATTAACCTAAACCAAGTTAATTCTTGATAAATGAAATTTAAATTAACTATTGTTAATTATTGATAAATTTAATTTAAATTGACTTATTTTTGTAAAAATTTAATTAATTCGAATTTTTGATAGATTCTAGATAATTAATTTTGATATTTTTGCAAATTAGATAAATTGTGGTATTTTTGCATAAATTCATAGACTTGCTCATATAGTAACATGATTAGGCCCATCCTATTATAACATGTATGTTTGCATTTTATGTGGTATTATTGAAATTGGGCTTATATGCATATAGTGGCCCATATGTTTGTTAGATATATTGATTTTTTTGCCAAATAAAATATTCAAAAAATGATAGGTTTTATTTGTGCCCATTAGAAAATGTAAAGTTTAAATTCCTCTCTTGTGGCTGGTTCCATTTGTGAAGGCTCATTTGCTTTGCATGACTATAGTGGCCCTAATCAATAAATAACAATTAATAAAACGAAGGTTTAAATTCCTGTCTTTTGGACCTGTTGTGGAAGTATGGGGGCCTTTGTAGTGGGAACGACATACTGAACCCAACCCTCCTCCACACAAGCCCAATTGTTAAGGCTCATTTACCTGAGTTTGACATAATTGTATAGGTTCATTATATTAGTTAAACCTAAATATTGATTAGCAACAAATTAATTTTAAATTAGTTGAATTTGTTTCAATGTGACACTTTAGAATTAATTAGAAATTATAGAACTTTGGTTTTAAAAATTCTAATTTTTTCAATTTTTTGGTAAACCATAGTCATTAATTTTATAAAAATAAATAATAAAAAATACTATTTTTAATTTTATAATGAGATTATTTTAAGAATTATATTCAATCTCCACCGTTGGTTTAACAAATTCAATAGCTTAATGGGGCCTTGAGACGCTTTGATTCATCCCCCCATGCTGTGCACCACCAACTATTTGTTGAATAAACTCAACTATGGTCTGACGCAGCTCATGAACGAGCTTCAGAATTTTGAGTCTATCATGGGAGGACCGAGTAAGGGAGGAGAAAAGAAAACAATTATGACTACTGCTGCTGATCCAGCTAAGGCTGAAGCTAACCAAGCTTCGTCTTCGAAAACTGGAAACAAGAGGAAAGGTGGACAAAGCAACAACCCCAAGCCTGCAAAGGCTGCAAAGACAAGTACACAACCAAATGCACAGATGCCTAAGGGGATGAACAAGAAAAACAAGAAAGGTAAAGGTAGGTTTTTCATTGCAAAGAGAAGGGGCATTGGAAAAAACAAAGCTAATGATTATAATTCATTTATCTTAGAAACATGTGTTTTAGAAAATGATAAATCCTTTTGGATTATTGATTCTGGATAACCTAACCATGTTTTTAATTCTTTATAGCTTCTTGAATCGTGGGAGGAAGTGGACGAAGGTGGCTTAAAGCTTAGAGTTAGGAACGAAGCGTTCGTTGCGGTCCAAGCTAGAGGAAGAGCTCGTCTGAAGTTCGAAAATAAATACTTAATTTTAAAAGATGTATTTTTTATTCCGGATTTTAGTAGAAATTTAATTTCAGTTTCCAAGTTGCAATTAGAACAATTTGTTATGAATTTCACAAGTTCTAATATATCTATTTCGTTCAATGGATCACAATTGTGTATTGTATGCATGGAAAATAGGCTTTATATTCTGAGACCTAACGAACCCCTCGCTCTTAACAATGATTTATTCAATGTAGCTCAACCTATGACAAATAAACGTCAAAAGAACGATAACAATAATATGACGTATTTATGGCACTTGAGACTAGGTCACATTGGCTATGATATGATTCAAAGACTTACAAAGGATGGGCTTTTGAGGGAACTCACCTTAGGTGAGTTACCTGTCTGTGAATCTTGTCTAGAAGGCAAACTGACCAAGCATCCATTCTCTACAAAGGGTGATAGGACTAAAGAACCACTTGGACTTGTGCATTCAGATGTTTGTGGACCTTTTAATGTACATGCCAAGGGTGGTTTTGAGTATTTCATCACTTTCATTGATAATTACTCTAGATACTCATGTCTTTACCTAATGCATAGTAAATCAGAAACATTTTCAAAGTTTCAGGAATTCCTAGCGATGGCTTATAACCAATTAGGTAAAATGTTAAAGATCTTGCGATCTGATAGGGGTGGAGAATATTTGGATATGCAATTCTAAGATCATTTAACTAAACTTGGGATTTTATCATAACTTATTGCCCCAGGTACTCCGCAGCAAAATGGTGTAGCGGAACGACGGAACAGAACTTTACTAGAAATGGTTAGGTGCATGCTTAGTTGCTCAACTCTACCAACTTCGTTCTGGGGACATGCAATTAAAACTGCGAATGACATTCTCAATGTCGTCCCATCAAAATCAATCCCCAAAACACCTTTAGAACGCTAGAATGGACATGAACCTAAATTACGCCATTATAGAATCTGGGGGTGTCCCGCCCACGTCTTGAGGAAAAAGGAAGGAAAGCTAAAACCGTGAATTGAAGTTTGCATGTTTATTGGCTATCCTAAAGGTACTTGGGGTGGAATTTTCTATAGTCATTAAGAAAAGAAAGTGTTTACTTCTATGAATGCTACTTTTCTAGAAAATGACTATTTCCAAAACTTCAAACCACGCAGCAAAGTAGTTTTAGAGGAGATGGTTAAAGAATTTACGCCAACCAATGTTCCATCGTCATCAACGCAAGTTGATGATAAAATTCCCACTCTTAATGTCAAACCGACGCAAGTCGATTTAAATGAAGATAGTACCACTATTCCTGACCAAAAAGTCACAAAGCCTCGTCATAATGGGAGGGTTTCTAGGAACCCAGTTCACTATGGTTTGGATGGTGAAACCAATATAATTGTTGGTGACACTAGTGATGATGATTCGTTATCTTTCAAATAGGCAATGGCTAGCCCTAAAAAGGAACTATTGCTCGAAGCCATGAAAAAAGAAATGGAGTCCATATACTCAAATTTCGTCTGGAATCTTGTGGAAGAACCTAGTCAATTTAGGGCCATTGGGTGCAAGTTGATCTACAAGAAGAATCGAGGTGTTGATGGAAATATCGAGACTTATAAAGCTCGATTAGTGGCAAAGTGTTATATCCAAAGAGAAGGCATGGACTAGGAGGAAACTTTTAGTCCGGTAGCCATGCTCAAGTCCATACACATCCTCCTATCCATAGAAGCTGCTCTCGACTATGAGATCTGGAAAATGGACATCAAGACATCTTTTCTTAATGGGAAGCTTGATGAAGTGATTTATATGGATCAGTCAGAAGGATTTAAAGTAGTTGGACAAGAAAGAAAAGTTTGCAAGTTGAATAGGTCCATTTATCGACTTCAGAAAGCTTCTCGTTCCTGGAACCTTAAGTTTGATGAAATAATCAAAACCTATGGCTTTGAACAAAATATTGACGAGCTTTGTGTTTACCAACTGAAGGCAAATCAAATTGTGGTATTTCATGGATCTTTATGTAGATGATATCTTACTCATTGGAAACAATGTTAAGAAATTGTCAGATAAATTGCTTGAACGATTCTCAATGACAAATTCAAAGAAAGGGTGTTTACCATCTTGCCATGGAATTCATCTTTCAAAGAAGCAGTCTTCCCAGACCCCTGAAGTGGAAGATGCAATGAGAAAAGTATCTTACGCATCTACAGTTGGAAGTCTGATGTATGCCATGATGTGGTCCCCACTGTACCTTGGATAAAATAAACTAGACAGTCTCAATTAATTGATTTTATTATCAATTATAATTATCAAAGTTGACCAGATCAATTTTGGATAGTTTCACAGAGTTGTGTAATTTAGAGAAGAAAAGAGAAATTAGGGCAGATTTATTAATTAAGAAAAATTGGTATCTAAATTAATAAATAAATTTAAATCAAGGTTCAAATTATAAATAATTAATTTGATAAAGGATTTAAATAATTATTTAATTAACTAAATCAATAGAAAATAATACAAGCCTTGATTTTAAGTCCAATGGGCTTATAATCAAATGGGAAATTTCACGGGCCTAAAGCCCATGATAATTTCGACCTAGGGCTGTTAATTAGCTATTATTTTATTGATTTTTTAATTAAATGAATGACCTAATTGAGTCTATAAAATGAATGACCTAATTGAGTCTATGATAATTTCGACCTAGGGCTGTTAATTAGCTATTATTTTATTGATTTTTTAATTAAATGAATGACCTAATTGAGTCTATAAAATGAATGCTAAGAGAGAGCTGAAAACATAAGTCAAAACACAAGTTGAAACACAAGTTTTTGATATGTTTTAGATTCTCTCTAAACATAAGTCATTTTCTAAGCCTCGTTGTTCTTTTCCCTTCTTCTCTTTGTATCTATCTCATGTGTTGAGAATTTCACACTCTAGTCTAGGTGATCCTAAGGATACTTTGGAAGGCTATGAAGAAAATTGAAGATCGGTTCAGTTTCTTGGTAATACTCTGTGACAGAAAGGATACAATAGTTAGAGAAACTGAAGGAATGACTCATTCATTCCACTGCGTGTAATGTATGTATTCTTATCATTATTTCTCTTTGAATTCAATTTTAGAAATATGTTCTAGGTTGTCTCATATTAATTTGTTTGATATTAGATGTATATAAAAATAAATTAAGATCCTATATAAGTTTCCCAACACCCACACAATCGAAGTTGACGACCACTGAACATTGTCATCAACTTCGTAAAGATACTGTTGAAATGACTAAAAAGGGTCCAAGGTCCTGATATGTCAACTAACAACACCGTAGCTTCCACTTTGACTTCCAGCACCCACACTCGCACCATCCTCGCCAATCAACCTCTCCATAGAAGAAAATTGCGGTGATAACCCTATCTCTTGCTACGACCTCCTCTCCCTCTACATTGACTTTCATTCTCTTCTCTACTTCTTACAAACCATAATGAAGATTCATGCTCCAAGACTACTCACCTTCAATCGCTCTATAATTGTCGTCGTTAGCACCGACATTATCAGGGTAGGAAAATTTATAGAAAAATACAATAATGTGTAGATTGGATTCTCAAGACCGTTTGGAGGACATAGGATGTTCATAATCTAATGAGACTTCTACATATATATATCTTACCGATTATATAAATGGTTATCAAACAAAATTTTGTGTGCTTAACAGAATTTTGTGTGTTTAACAGAATTTTGTATGACTTTAACAGAATATGTTAAAAAAAAGTTACAGTTTAACAGAAATGGTAAATAAGTCATCCAAACTGAACAATTGATTCTATTCTAAAAAAATATAATAATTACTTCTTCACTCATTCAAATGATTAATCTTAAAAAAAATTAAACAATACAACACTTCAGAAATACACAACCTTTCGCATTCAGTAACACATTACAAATACATAAACATTGTCTCATCAAACCTCCTCTCTCATCATTATAAACTCTCAAATAATAAAAACTACCTCCTGAAACATACTCTCATATCTGTAATATCCGTTTTCTTGAAATGATCATTTTGTAATTTTGCCACTAAGAGTATTTTGTCATTTTATATATTTATAGGTTTAGATATGTATGGATTCAAATGATAACAAAGATTCTCGATTTCTTATGTTTGAGAACCTGGAATGAGATTTAAATCTCGGCATGTGCAAAATGCCTAATAAATAATTAATTACGTGGGTTAATTTAATTATTTATTTATGTTGTGAATGTTATTATTATTATGAGCATAATAATATTAATAACATGATATGAATTCATTTTATTTTATTATACAGTTTATTGCATTATTATTTAAATGGATTAAATAATGGTAATTGTATGTAATTATGAAATGACCATAATATCCCTATGTTTGAATTTAGTTTAGGGGCATCTAAATGACATTAGAATATGATTTCAAATACAATTAACTGATTAAATTTGAAATTTAAATCAGTTATAATAAGATCACCATTTCTTTTATTTAATTTAAAATGAAATTCCTTAACCATAGGCTTAGAATCGGTCAACAACAACCAAGTGGTTAAGCCTTCGTTTCTTTTTGTTTAAGCACGATTTAGAGGGCCTTTCAACAGTTCAAAATCGTGGGAAGAGAGGGAGAGTCGCACTACTGGAAGAAAATAGACGTTCTTGAACTTTCTAGAGAGAGAAAGAGAGATTTCGGGTTTGAGATCTCTAGGAAATTTCTGGGTGATTTTGAGTGTTTGAAATATCTTTCTTATGATCTAAGGAACATTTTTTACATGACAAAAGGGGCTAGAAATGTTGTTTTCAAAAATAACAAATTTTCACCATTAAAGTGGATGCTCTTGAATAATTTCGGATCTAATGGAGCATGAGAGGTTCCGGGTTTATTTGAAGTGTTTAGAAAGCTTAGAGGGATCCTAAGAAGTGTTTTGGACGTGAAGAAACAGAAAGCTCTAAAACAAAATTTTGTATTTGACCACCATTTTTGGTGGTACACCGGCGACGGGGAAGACAAGCACGATCTGTATGATTTTAATTTGGTGGTACACCGTCGCGCCATCATGGGTCGGTTTTCTTGAGCTTCAAGGGTTAATTGAGGTGCTGGGATCTTTGGGAACAAATTCCAACCGGTTTGGAGTGTCAAAAAGAAGTGGAAAGAGGAGTTAGAATCTTGGCGACGGCGGAGAAGAAGAAGATTTCGGCAAGGCTCCAGCAAACCCGATCTGGGTATTTATGTAGGTTTTTTCTTTGGTTTTTGAATCCTAAAAATTAGTACATTCATTTTAGAGCATTTTCCAACTGGTTTGGTATTTTTCTGATTTTTCTTTGAATTGCTATGATTTATTTAAGTTTAAATAGAGATTAATTATGAAAAATATTTTTATTCTTTTGAAAAGTATGAGTTTATGTTTGAATGATATCTGTATGATTTAGATTTTTTTTGTATGTTTAGATTTAAGTTTTGATCGTATTTGATAGTTTTCTATAATTAATTTCTTTTAAATATGTGATTTAAGAAAATAAATGTGGAAAAATTATTTAAAGTATTCTAAAAATTCTAAAAAAAATTATATGTTTAAAATGAGATTCTAAGGCTCTTTGTAATTTTATTTCTAATTTTTATCATTTATGTAATTTCCATGATTTATTTGGCTTATTACATATTTTAAATATGAAAAATATTAATGTTATTGTTCTAAACCCTAGGTAATTTTTGTGTGTTACTGTAGGGTAAAGAAGCCAGTTTGTATAGTTAGATTTTATTTTTAAATCATTTATGTATTTTTCTTGAATTAATTATTTTTTCTATTAAATCAATTAAGAAAAATAGTCATTTTGCCCAGAAAATTATAAAATAATTTTTATAAGTTCATTTTGGCTTTTTGAACAGTTTTGTATAATTATTTTGAAGTTTGGGCTGACTATATAATTATTTTGAATTATTTAAATTATTTGGGAAATTGAGGAAAAATAATTTATAAATGTTAAAAATTATTTTTCCAGTCTTATATGAGCCTTTGTTGATTAGTTACGGTTTTGGAAAAGTTGTCTATTAAATTTTGTTGTCATATGATAATTTTTAGAAAATTATCGAGTCTTTAATGTAATTATTATATTAAAGGGTATTTTGGTAATTTTCACACAAAAAGTATTTATATGAATTCACGCGATACGTTAGAAACATCATTGTTTGTGCATGTGATATGATGGTTTGAACCTTTGTGGAAAATGATTTTAATTTACGTGTCATGTCTGTTAAAATGGCATAGTTAAATTATTTCGATAATTAGGGTTTCGAAATAAAACCCTGACGCCTATTTTTATTTTTCCTGAATTGTCACCGTGTAATTGGACATCTAGGAGCCAGTGGTCATCGATGTGACACAGCAAGTGGTTCGAGACACGTCAACGAACAATTCACTGCTTAAGGTAAGAATAGTGGACAACTGCGCATAGGGTGTGCGTTATGCGTACAACCTTGTTTTCCTATTTGTCTAATTATGTAATTATATTGTGACTTGAATTGTTGCATTAGGTTGACTAGGATGAGGATAGTGCTAGGGATTTTACTTAGTAGACGTGCTTAGACGATAGAGTAGGCGTGCTACTAGATTCTAGCTACTTGTGTGAGTATAGCATTTGCAGGAATTATCTTGGGTGTGTATAACTCAAAATAATTGGATGCCACCACGAAACTGCCAAGTGTGAGTACAGCGTAGGTGGGACAACGATCTCTCGAGGGAACGACCGAGTGTGAGTACAGCGCATGCTAGACTAGGTGCTGCCGTGGGAATGCCGAGCGTGAGTACAACGCAGACAAGGCAGATTACATTTCATGTCCAATCAACATGACTTGTTAGTATTTATGTGTGTGAGTGTAAACACATTATGTTAGTGTGATATGGTGCTTATGTATCGCACGATGATTATTATGTTTATGATGTTTATTTTTTTGTTTTCTAGTTTGGGGAGTTATGTCCTACATAGCTCTTCTTACTGGGCGTTATGTCACGGGTACTCTGTGTGCAGGTAAAGGCAAAGCAAAGCAGTGAGTGGTGCGGGCTCGAGGCATGAACAGGACATGTTAGAGGCTAGGCTCCAGTTATTTTATGTTTTTTTAGAAATGAATGTCATGTTTTAAATTTTCAGACTTGAACGGTTATTTTCTTTAAGTTGTTGTTATTAAACCTAGTGTCCAACATTTTTACTTTTAAATAATGAGATCTCATTGTCTGTTTAAATTTTAAATAAATATTTTCTTTTAGTGTTGTAAAGTATTTATTGTTTATTATTTTAAACGGACTCCCTAAGTAACGTCTCAGAAAATTGAGGCATTACAATCCACTAGACTAGCCACCCACAAAAGCGATTGCACAGACCCAGCCACCATCCCTGCCATTCGATAGTCACTGCTTTCTCAGACGACGCCATATTAAGTTCTGCGAAATCATTAAGGAGTTTCCTAATCCAGTTCCAAAAACAAAGTGAACATCGACTCTTTTTTTTCCACTATGCTTGCTCTGGATTTTACTTGATTCAGGGGCTTCATTTTTTGTTCTGGTGTATTGTTATGGTTTTTTGTTTTGATAGACACTGGTGTTGTTTCCTTTGGCCTTGGGGCCTTGTATTTCAATGAAGTTCTTTGCCCCTTCGGTTGAAGGGGTTCTTCCAACAAAAAAGTACCTTGTCTTTGCTTTAATATTTCTAAAACTATTTAATGAATTTGTTGTAGACTGGGATGAATTTCTGGGTTCAACTTATTGTTTTATTTAAGACATTTTTGTGTTCGGGGTCATGTTGGGATGCATTTCTCGGTTTGGGGTCATGTTAAGATGCATTTTTGGGTTCTGGGTCTTTTTGGGATGCATTTATGGGTTCAAGCTTCAGGCTCTTGCTAGATATTATGAGAAAGAAAGTTTAAAATTTAAAGTAAAGGTAGAGTAAATCCCATCAAAGCCCAAAACCACAGTCGACTCACAAAGATCTAGCCCAAACTCACGACGATCTAGGGACCACCTCCACCTTTATCTGACGACGAAAACCTCCACCTCCATTTGTAGCCTAGATACACACTGACCCAACCCCACCTCTATTCAAAGTAGAATTAAGGAGGAAGCCTAGATCCACAAAAATAGAAAGCCTAGATCTAAGAGTGAGGAAGCATCGGTAAAGGAAGAAGAGGAATATTGTGGAAATTTAGGTTTAAGGTTTGTTCATGGAAGAAGAAAGAGTAGGGGAGTATTTTAGATTAGTGATTTCTTGAAAACAAATGTGATAAATTTGAATATTGATTTTTAAATTAGTTTTATTCTTTATTTAATTTTTAAGTCAATAACATTTGATTAACATTATTAAATCAACTAATTTATAAAACTAAGGGTATTTTAGTCATATTTAAAAAAACGTTTGACCAAAATTAGGTCTAGGGTACCATTTTGTTCCATTTTGCTAAACATAGAGTCTGAATTGTCATTTAACAAAACACAGGGTCTGATCGGTAACTTTTGCAAAACACAGGGTCCAAAATGGTATTTACCCTTTTAAATAAACAAAACTAATTAATTCAAATACTTTTTTTTATTATTTATTAAATTTGAAAATTATATTTAATATTTAATAATAATTTCGAAAATTATAACTAATTGTTTAATTAATTAATCTCGTTTACATATTTTCCATAAAGAACAATTTTCTTCCAAATATGCCCTTACACTGATTAATCGCGATTTGACCTCTTTCTTTGAACAATGTTGATAGAGCCACCTCAGGGACCTATGAACCTATAATTTTAAGCTCCAATAAATTTAGATTATTAATTAAATCTCTTCAATATAATAACCTTAATTTATTAATCTCAATATTATTTAACTAAAAGTGTGAGACGACACTCTTGCAATTACATACATTTATTTATAGTCCTTTTTTATAGATAAAAAGCATCCATCAATTTAATCATTACATATAATTCAATCTTCTATTAATTGTTCATAATTAAAGCAGAGATAAGATCATTATTTTACCTCTTAAAAAGGTATAGATTCCATATCCGTATACTATGTCCCCAACACAGCCTGATCATACTGATAAACCATAACGAGTGAATCAAAAGACTCAAATGACATAAATAGGAGTTCATAGTAAATTCAGGATTGAGATCAATTTGTATATGATCAATATGTTTATTTAATACTTATAAAAAAATAGTATTTAACTAAGTATTAAAAACATATCAGGTCTTGTTCTATATAATCACATTATACAAAGTATCTTCACCAAGAAGTCTTTCTACATCGGTACTCTAGATCTAGATTACATGTATTCATAATACTAGTGAACCGTACTAACAATATTTAATCCAAAGATTCCATGTAACTTTGTTTTAATGTGAACTATTTAAATTCGTTCCCTACAATCTTATTCAAATAATAATAATAATGAACAATTAATATATGCATAAAAATTCATCTTAGTTATTTATTTCATAAAAACATTGTCAAATACATAGGCTTTCAACGACACCATTCCTAACCGATATAGAGGCAGGAAAAATAGTTGGAGTAAAATGTGAAGGATTGGATGAAATTAGTACACGAGTGAAAGTGAAACAAGGAAAAGAGGATATAAAATACAACATGTTGACTTGTATAGATGCAATGAGTATTGTAATCAAGACAAAATTTGGTGATAGAGAGTAAATTGGTAGATGAGTTAGGAACATGATATACATTATGAAGTTGAAAAGAATTGAGTTTAGTGTGAAGAGTAGAATCACCAACAGAAGTGATGGGAAGTTGGTGGCCATCATCTAAGTAACAAGGTCAAAACCAGTATATTGGGAGGTTGAATAAAGCTGATTGAGATTGGGGTGAGATGCGCAAGAATTGAACCACCAAGATTCATCATTCAAGGTACTGGAGCTGGCAACCATTGCAGATATTGAAGATGATGATGCTGAGATGAAGTTGAAGGAGAAGGGAGGTTGGGATCAAACCTTTTGTAGCAATTATACGCATTGTGACCTGGACGAAGGCATAGTCGGCAGAATATTCCTGACCCATTATTCTTAGAGCCTTGACCTTTTGAACCACCACGGCTAAGAAAATTAGAATAAAAATCACCACGACCAAAGTTTGGGCGATTCCAAGAATGGCATTTATTGCTCTGAGATTGTCGAAAAGCAACATTAGCCGTGATTTTGGAAGACTTGTCAATAGAATTTTGATGCTCAAGTTTGGATGCATAGTCATGAAGAAGGCTGGTGACTTGTTCCAAAAAGATGCCCAATGAAGGAGTTGTATTCAGAGCCTAGCCCACCAAGAAGGTAAAGAACTTGATCACTATCAGAAAATTGTTCAAAAATTGGAGCTAACTAGTTTGTAAGATTCTTAACCTTAAAAATAAAATCCATCATTGACAAATCTCTTTTCTCAAGGGTTTGTAGCTGAAGACGAAGCTGCATTATCCAAGAAAGAGCTTCAAGAATTAGGGATTTTGTTGAGAAAGGGGTTTTTTCGTGAGAATGGATCATTAGAATTTGATACCATGCAAAGTGTAAAGTGGGATGAGAGAGAGTGCTCTTAATCGTAATAGACCAAGGCAGTGTTATCACTTTATTTATACAAAAGGATGATTACAAAAGAAATTGATTAAACTGTGAATTGTCTGCTTAAATAAAATTAATTAAGCCTATAACAAAAGTAACAGAATCAAAACAAAATAAAAAACTAACTATATACTATGGCCAACAGATGATATCTAACACCATTGCTATTATATCTTTCTTTTGCTATTGAGATTAGAGAAATATATAGAGAATGAATAGCGCAAATATATATATATATATATATATATATATAAAAAGAAAGAAAGACTAAAATGTTTTGCATAAAAAGATATGCAAACTTGAAGACCTTTCATATTATGGTGTTTGTTTAAAAAAAATGGAAGAAAACTAGATGTTCTATTTTAATAGAAAAACTTATTACTTTGAAGTTGATATATGGTTGGGTAAAGCATAATCCATCACAAATGAATAAGTTGATCATATGAAAGTATGACAACCACAAATTGTATATATATAACCAACAAAATATATATACAAAGTACTATCAAATATATAATATATAAATAAAATATATTGAACAACCCAAATTAATGGGCATGATCTGAATTTGGTTACCAAGCATAAAAAAAAAACAACTTGATAAAGTAATAAAAGCTATTAAGTACAAAGTGTAATTGGCGATTGTTTAAACTTTTAAAAACTTATAACCAGTTATTGTGCTATGTTTTTACCTGGTTATTACCCAAAAAACGTTTACCAGTTATAGTGTGATATTTGTAACTCGTTACGAATGTATCATGTTTATAACTAGCTACTACTCTAAAAATTCTAACCAGTTAATAAAAACTGTAACCAATTATAGTGTCATCTTTGTAACCAGTTACCTTTCTAAGACTGCAGCCAATTATTGTGTCATAGTTGTAACTAGCTACTACTCTAAAAATTGGAACTAATTAACAAAAAGTGTAACCTGTTACAATGTCAAGTTTGTAATCGGTTACTACTCTAAAGATTGTAGCCAAGTATTGTCTCACGTTTATAATCTGCTACTAAAAAAATTGGAGCCAAGAAATAAAATTCTAACTAGTTATAATGTTATGTTTGTAACTAGTTACTCTAAAAATTTAGCAATTTATATTATGTCGTCCACAAATTTTTAAAAACTCTAATTGGCTATCATATACAGTGGGACCCTTACTTGGAATTTGTAAACTATAATCTTTTTTAATAATAATAATAATAATTGATTATAAACAGTGCTATTTTGCTTCCACACAAGTAGTGGTGTTTTGCTCTAAAAAATAATAATAAACAGTGATCATAACACTCTATTTTACTCTAATATCCGATCACACAATTCAATAATTATTTATTTATTTATTTTGTTCATTTTTTTATTTTAATTACTTAATTTTTATTTAATTGTATTTATAATTGATTTATTTTACTTTTACAAATGTTAATTTTGTTTATTAAATAATTGTTGTTAGTTGTCTTTTATGTATTTTGTGTGTGCTTGGTGTTGGGCTTGTGAGAGGAGAACAGTAGGTAAGTGTGAACAATTTTGGAAACAATGATTGGAAAGGAAAGAATCAAGAGTGACATCCATGTGATTGTGATTTACCTTGCTAATTTAAAAAATTGGGGAACTAATTGGAGCATATGTTATTCTCCTTAATTGCTTAATTCCACGAAGATAGTAAGTTGATTTTTTAGAACTTATTAGAGGCAATTTCAAAAATAAAAGGAAAGAGGGAATCAAGTGTGATTATTATGGAAACTAGGATAACATTATTATGATTGATTTGATTGAGGATTGACTTTAAGTGTGATTGAGTAATCATGATTATTAGTGATTATACAATTAAGGAACGAATAATGCATGTCACTATGACTAGTTTCAAGGGTTTGTGATAAGACTTTTAAAGAATAATGGTGATTGATAGTAGTAAATTAATGGTTATTTGATTTTGGATTTCTGAATCAATTATGGTTTAATTAGATGATTTTATTGGAGCTAATTGAGGGATGTGGTAGGTAGGATTTGATGGGTTTGAAGCTTATAAATAGAGGAGCGTGCCTATCATTTTTCTTCATACACCAAATAGAGAAGGAAAGCTAGAAGATGGCGTGAGCAATAGAGAAGGAAGGCAAGAGTGAGGCTCAAGATTTTAAAAGAAAGAGTAGAGCAGTAATCAAAATTTGGTGGTAAGATTTCATGGCTAGTCTCTTATTAATTTCTTCTCATTTTTAGGGTTATCTAAGATCTATTATCTCGGTGGTTTAGAGGTATTCAAACGATACAACAAGAGGGTGTGATTGAGGGTTCAGCTATGACCGATTCAAAGAGGTATTAATTGTTTTTCTTTGAGGTTAATTGTAACGCCCTGGGTAGCCATAACCGTTACACTGTGTTTATAAAGGTGCAGAACTTGCTAAGCAAGTCATTTAGTTGGAAACGTGTCACTAAAACAACTAATGAACTAGGGCTAAAAAGGTTTTGGTCATAAAAGATACATTTCATATAATTAAACGTTTTGTGCAAGGGATCCCAAAAGAAACAATGTTTGAAAGTCGGTTTACAAAATTTCCAGAGTACAAACAACCACTACCCACTCTAAGGGCAAAACATATATTTATGGTCCTCTTGTTTCTGTCCCACCCTCAACCGTGGTGGCTGAGCATCTAGTCATGTACATTACACCTCTAGAGTTCTCTAAGTCAGGGCTAATCAAGCTTACCCTTGCCTTTACCTGCACCACGTAACACCCATGAGCCAAGGCCCAGCAAGAAAATATAACATTATAGCGCAAACAATGATAATAATTAAATAACTCCTTAAGTATGTTCATACACTTAACATCTCACATTAATCATATAGTCCATAGACATAACCAGAGAATCTACAAACCAATACTCATCTACTCAGCATAACAAACTCATCAATCAACAATGATAACAAAATCACACGATAATCATGGTTGATGCCCTTAGGTCGCACCCTCTTCTTACCCCACTGACTCCGGTCCACTTAAACCGAGCTCAGTGAATATTAAGTTGTCCTTAGCTACCAGTGGCTGAGCCGCGCCCTGTGCGCCAATGTAAACTTCGACACTCTTAGGTCGTTTGTTTATTATTCACATGTCATAATACCATCCTTCATAATGCATACAAAATAGGGAACCCTTAGTCCCATTGTAAATTCACAACTGGGTGCAGTTTTCTTACCTTTAATTTATGAGTATTCTGATTATGAGAGATGCCCCTTGAGCACGATTCGTTTCCTGAGCCCTAGCTTATACCTAGTTACAACCAAGATAAGGGATTCCATTAATAATTGTATAAAGGTTTATGGATAAATTTCTAGCCTCCTGGACATCGAATTCCACCAAACACGATAGTGGGATCAATCCCGAGCACCCTAGGTTAGGTTCCCGCGCTTAAAAACTCGAAAAGGCCAAAAATACCCTTAAGAGTTGCGGCCCAAGCTGCCTATGCCGTGGCTTGCCCCCAACCAAAGGCCCAGCCTCGCCCAAAAACAGACATGGGCCGCGGCTCAGCCTTCCCTATGCCACGGATCAATAGGGGCTTGATACTATTTTTCTGGGTTTTCTACATTTTCTGCAACATTTTTGCTCGATAACAACTTAATAGGGGCTCGATACTATGTAGAAAACGGTTAAGTTGTGAGCTTGATGCTACTCGATAGTTGCTCAATGATAGCTCGATAGGTATAGCATTTATTCTTGATGGTACTCGATAGGAACTCAATAAGGGTTCGATTGGACCCTTGACTATTTGGTTTAGTTGTTTCTCGATACGTGCTCGATGGGAGTTCGATAGGGGCTCGATAATATGCAGATGGCATGGGCTTTATTAAGATCTCGATTGTTGCTCAATTGTGGCTCGATTGTGGATAGATAGGGGTTCTCGATGGAGCTCAATTAGTGCTTGATAGTGGCTCGATGAAATGTTTTGTTAGGGTTATGTTTGGTTTAAAAAATTGTTGCTCGATATAAGTTCTATTGAGGCTCGATAGGGGCTTAATTTATGTTCGACTACAGCTTGATAGATTTATTTTTGAAGCTTGAAAAAAATACAATTTTTTAACAATTTCATGGTTTTTTTTCATCACAGGTTCCATTTTTTACGTTTTTTTTATCTTGCAATGGTATTTGGGAAATAGAAGGGAGGAAGTAGATTTTCAAGGATGCTCAATACATGGTGATACCGATGGAGAATGACATAACGTACTTGCTACTTCTTGACATATTGCACAAGAAACTTCATGTGGATAAACAGATGTATGGGTTGAAATTGGAGGCTCCGTACACATGCAGCGACAAACCATTTACACCAATTTATGTTGAAAGTGATCTTGGTGTCCGTGCATTCTTAGAAGTAACATCGAAAGAAATGATTGCCTTCTGTGTCACTTCGGTTAAGAAGATTGTTAATAAAGTTCATAGAGAGGTGGGCACTTTTGTTCAAGTAAAAGATCTTGTGGGAGATCTTGTGGGTACTGTGGGTGTTGATCCTATGGATACTATTGGACCTGAGGGAGATCCTGTGGGAGGACCTATTAGTGATCTAAGGTACAGCCAATATGAATACGACCCCTATGTAAATGACGACCTAGTAGCTGAATTTAATGAGGGGCTGGGTACGATTAAGAGGCATATTATAGTGCAGGAGTGTCGATTAATAGGTTTGATGATTTGCAAGTCGAACAAGTATAAGAACAGTCAGTACGTCCTATTTCATGTGCGAACCTACCAAGTCTAGGACATCCAACACCTGGCACTAGCTCTAGTCATCGTAGTGGAATAGAAGATAAGGGAAATTTCCAATGTTTTCAACAGAAGTTCACAGAAGATGGAGTGCTCCCATGTTTACGAAAGAAGATATTATGACCTTTGGTTGATCACATACCTCCTCACTCAGTGCATTGTTTGGAGAAATACACCTTCGGTAGACTTTTTAGAACAAGATGGATTTGAAAACCAATGCGACTTTCTTCGCAATTAAGAATAATTTTGAGTTTATGGTGAAAAAGTCTGATACTGATGTGTGGTATATAATCTGCAAGGATCGTGACTATAGTTGGAGATTAAGGGGGAAACAGTAGCGCGGTCTTCCATGTTTGCAATCACTGTTTACAATAGTGTACATACGAGCTCACTAGAAATGCGACAGAATGACCACTGTCATGCACCACCTTGGATCGTTGGGCACCTTATCAAGAACAAATATGCTACTGATGAATCTAGCTACATGGAAAACAACATAAATGAGGATATGAAGAATTCTTCTAGAATCAATATGAGTTATATAAAAGCATTGAGACACAGAGATAAGGCACTTGATTATGTCAGGGGGACACCTGAATAATCCTACTATAAGTTACCTTTTTACTTGCACATGTTGCAACAAAAGAATCCAGGTACAATAACCGATTTTTTCACTAAGTATGGTCACTTTCGTTATTGCTTCTTCTCACTTGGAGTTTGTAGAAGGGGATTTAAATCATGTCATCCTATGATATGTGTGGATTGTACTTTCTTGAAGGCATGGTATGGTGGCCACATTTATCCAGTGGCATTCGCGTTGGTGGACAGTGAGAATCACAATTCTTGGAAGTATTTCATGATGAAATTGAAGGAAGCCACTGGAGTTGTTGATAATCTGGCTTTTGTATCAGACAGACATGCTAAAATTATTCATGCTCTTGAGGTAGTCTTCCATGATGCCTACCACGGTGCATGATACCATCATATAAGTACGAATGTAATCTCCAAGTTTAAGACTGATCACTGTCACACAGAGATGTGGAGTGCGGTATAAAGCAAATGGATCCTGCCATAGGTCAATATCTCGAGGGTATTGGCTTTGATAAGTGGACTTGTGCTTACTTTCCTGGGAATCGATATAATATAATGACAAGAAACTACAGCAAAAGCTTCAACAACAAAACTAAAGACGCAAGAACCTTCCCAGTCACTACTATTGTGGAATTCATTCATTTCACACTTCAACCATGGTTTTCTGGGTGCTGTGATGAGGTAAAGAAGTGCACATAAAAATTATCACCACTAATGGAGAAAGATTTTACAAGTAATGCAGCTGATGCAAGGTACTTGAAAGTCCACGCTCCTTGACAATTTGAATTTCATGTGGTCGACCCAAATGGTGATGGTGAAGTGGATTTGTTGACCAAATCATGCTTCTGTGGCATGTTTCAGATTATAGGTATACATTGTGTCCATGTAGTGGCTGCTACCATCAACTACGGTATCAACATTTACTCACTTTGTTCACAATTCTACACTACTGAGATGTGGAGGGAGTCATATAAAGAAACAATTTACCCAACCGGCAATGAGGATGAGTGGACAGCTCTCAAGGACATAAAGAATATGCAAGTTGGGGTGCCCGTTGAGAAACAACCAGTTGGTCGACCGAAGAAGAAAAAGGTAGGATGAACGAAGACAATACGTTATCCATCGACCGACGAAGTGTTGCACAAAGAGTAAAAGTATAGAATGTGTGGTGATCTTGGCCACAACAAGGCTTCATGCAAAGCTGGACAATAAACGATTTATATCAATTTGGACACATTTTTATTATTAACTTTGCTTAGTTTCCATTTTTTTCCGCATATTCTGTATAGCTCGATATAAACTCGATATGTTCGATAATAGCTCGATATGGGCTCGATAACTGCTCGATATGAGCTTGATGACTGCTCAATGATAGACTTGTTAAAATAATTTTTAAACCTGGCTGGTTTCTTAGCTCAACGGCTGCTCGATATGAGCTTGATGGTTGCTTATTAATATCTTCTTAAATTAAATTTAAATTCGAATATGTATGTTGCTCGATATGGGCTCGACGACTGATCGATATGAGCTCGATGATTGCTCGATGATAGACTTATGAAAATGAATTTTAAACTTGACTGTTTTCTTAGCTCGATGGTTGCTCGATAATATCTTCTTAAATTAAATTTAAAGTCGAATATGTATGTTTCTCATTTACAGCTCGATAGAGATTGATTATAACTCGATAATTCCTTTACACTAGTTATATAGTTCTATAGTTATCACAAAGAAACCTAAAACACAATCAGAACATGTAAAGAACCTGTATATATACAGTCATCATAAAAAATGAAGAGCCTATTATAATCGCTCCTATGAAATATGTCCAATAAAAAATATATACAAGTATCTGGTGGTGTGGAAGCCAGTCAAGGTCGCATATTTCGATACCACAAGTTTGTCATCTACTTGTTCTCGAATAACTCTATATTTTCATTGCAAATGGTGTCCAATGGATGGTTATAAATGAGATGCTCAATATGCCTGATAGCATACACATCACAATGTCCACTATAAATAACATATAAAAATTAAATGTACATTACTATAAATTTCCTTAGAAACTGGTATATTATAGAGATGATGTTATTTACCTTATCTTGGACTGAGTGAGCTTGTGCCAATGTAGGCGAAAACATATGAGTTGATGTGGTCTCTTTTCTATAGCAGGAATCTCAACACCAAGCTATTGTTGAACAATTTACTCTGCAGCAACAGGAAGAAAACAACATGCACCACGACTTCATAGTTTCCTCCATCTGTGTGTCACTAATCATCGAGATGTCTGAATCATTTATGGTGAGTGTCCAACTAGAAATAGAATCCTCAATGGAAAACCAATGAGACTGCTGATAGTTCTAGCACAAATATACATCCTGAGCTCCTTACCAAGATTCTAGAAACTGTTGCTCGAGAACGATCTCCTTGGACATCACGTCAGCATCCCAAAAGGTACTTTTCTTTATTAGTATTGTTCTTGTACTGATCATATCTGGCAGGCATCACTTGTGAGAACATCACGTTCATTACAACAACACTATGGAAATATGTCGTGGGAAATAACTTACGACGCTTACGAAGGATGTGATGTGCCTCATCAATTTACTAGAAAGAGAGTACAGAAGAAAAAGTTAGCAAAAATCTCCATAAGTGGCTTAAATGTAGTTTGAAAAGCATACATCAAGCTCATGTCTAGCTCATGTCGAGCTCTTATCAAGCCCCTATCGAGCTAGTCAAAATAGTTAACCTCAAAACCTAGCTTATTTCCCCATCGAGCCCTCTCATATCGAGCTAATATCGAGCACCTATCGAGCTAGTCAAAATAGAACTTAAAACAATGGTAAAACATTATATAATTTGTTAACATTTCAAATAAATATCTTACCCCATCATCAAGCCACGACCAGGGTGTCTTCTACGTTAGAAACCATGCTGGATCGTGACACCCTATCTTCACATCCCTCGAAGTCTCGTTGAGGATGTTTCTAAGCAGCTACTTGTAGAGTATCCTATACTGTTTGGCATCTAGCTACTTGAGAGGGTCGAGCACCAATGCCTCCTATGTATCTACAACTACATCAGTGCATGGTCTCTTCCTTGTTGGATCAGTGTAGTCCTCAAACCATTTTGGCCTATGTCTTCTCCTCTTAAACTGAACCTCATGCACCTCCTCTGGGTTGACAATAGTGATTCCCGCAGTCGCAGCATCAGGTGTCATAACAATGGTGGGAGGACTGGATGGATCAATTTCAAAGTCATCTGGAATATCCAATGACTCTGAGTCTGAATCTGCCCTTGAATCCCTTAGTCGTTCCTTAATAAATGTTAGGATCTTACTGACCGCGTCCATGATCACTTATTGGTTCTTCAGGAGGGTCTCCTGTCAATCCTCGAATCTATCCAACCATTGCATCAACTCTTTGATATCGACTAGAACGGGGCTGGGGCTGCAGAAGGGACAAAGGGAGGGGTGGGACCTGCAACCTCCTCTGCCCTAGGGATAGCATCATAAAAAATGTTTGATGCCTGGGCAACATGAGAAACTATTTGGTCAACTTTCTCAATATCCATGGCCGCCTCCTCCTACCCATCAAACTCCTCAAGATCCTGGCCAAGCTAAGGATACAGGGAAACATCTCCCAGAGTCAAGGAGTTGTAATAATTGACCTCTAATGGTTGGGGCTTCAACAACGGAAGGACGATCAACTGTAAACAACATAAAACATTGATTTAATTCAAATAATCATAAAAGATTAACATACAGCTAAACATAATTGATTAACTCCAATCAAATATAACTTATAGTGCCCTTCGATAACATCAGTGAGAGGACAACCTTGGTGAAATCCTTATTCTTTCAGAGCGACCAACTAAGCATCCTCGGGACCATATTTCTCAAGCTCACAACAAACTTCATCACAAGATGATAAATAGTCTCATATGCCCAATACTTTAATGTCGGGGCATAACCATAAAAATTGTACTTCAACTACTATTGCATCTTGGCATCCTTCTTCTTTTCATAGTTAGCCTTCAATTGCTGCACGTCTTTCTTACAAGAATTTAAAAGCCTCTTGTAAGAGAACTTCCCCCATGGATAGCTGAAGAAGTAGTCTATGCCCTCAACCATTTTCAGTATATCTCGTCATATATTCAATTTTCCCTCTGTGTCATTTAGAACCCCCTCAGCCAACAAACAAATATCCACTTTGTACACATATTCGACCACAATACAAGTTTTGAAAGCATTCTCCAACTATAGGAGCATTATTTTCTCAGCATCATTGAAATACTCCTTTATTAAGTGGTTCACTAGTTAGACACTCATCCAACTATGCTTGTGACGGTGTAGAACTGAAATTCAACCCTGTCACAAGAGCAAACTCACCCATGCCGAATCTACAGGACTTGGAGATCAAAATGAAATGAACCTCATCTTCTTTTTTACTTGCTATTTTCCTCAACATAAGCTCATTTACCAAAACTCCTGAGAAATGAAACTTTGAAGCAAAGAAGAACTACTTGAAAGAGGATTCCTTAGCCTTTTCTATCAGGTTGAGCTCCACAAACCTTTTCTTAATATCAACCAAAGTCCTACCACCCCTATATGTGACTCGGCCAAGAAAGTGATCTTGAAACGGAACATGCAACTTCCATATCTGCATCGACACATGAAAGAAATTGGTAAGAAAATTTAATGTTAGACTGAATCGGGAAAATATTCAAAAAAATTATTAGAAAACTGAAGTAAACACTGTTATTAAGCTCTATCGAGTTATCATCGAGCTACAACATAACCCTATCGAGCCACTATTAAGAAACGATTGAGCCTATCGAGAAAATCATAATTTTTCTACATAAGATAATCCTCATGGATTCAAGAGATGATTTGCAAGGTTTTTTTTTCTTTTTCTATGTATCCTGCCCCCAAATGGTTGACAGGATTTATCTCTTCGGGCATTTTGTTCATTTTTCTCTTGTATACACAGAGGAACTCCTTGAGGCATTCAACATTTTAAGCATAGGTGCAAAACATGGCTCAAACATGTGAAGGGTCAGGCATTACACAAGAGGGGGTCAATGGACCTTTAGTGCATTAGCGGCCTATCGCTATGTGAGGGGGTACTCCTCGTGCAAAGGACTCCTTAGTTGACATCCCCATGTGTCCAACTCCTTCTTGTGGTCTCTTTGAGAGCTTCTCATTTTCTTCACATTCTCTAGCATCTTTGGGATATAGTCCTAGTGAGTTTGACTTCTTAGCTACCCATCCTAGTATTGCCAATGCCATTGGTTCCCGCGGCTTTGCAGCTCTGTGAAGGGATGTGTTGTAGCATTCTCTGGCTTCTTTATGCTCTCCATTTACACTAGTCACTCCAACTGGGGTCGGCTACTTTATAGCTTTATGGTAAATTGATGTTACTATCTTTAGCACTCTTTATGAGGGCCTTCCCAACACTGCGTTGAAGGCGAACGAGCAATCTACCACCATGAAGTTTGAATTTTTTGTTGTTTTCCTTGGTTGTTCACCCATGGTAAGGTCCAGCTCAATAGTTCCCAATGGTTGAATTGAATCACTAGCAAATTCGTATAGTGAGATGTTGACGGTGAGAACCCGTCAACGATGTTAGATCGGAAGACTCAAAGCTTAGTAAGAAAAGAGCTTAGAAAGAACTTAGAATGGATTTGAATTAAAATAAGTACAGAGCAAAGATGGAGTAAAAACTCGTATATTGCTCAATAGTCTGAGTATAAAATGAATTTTCCACCCCTTTTTTTTGAGGGGTGAGGATCTATTTATAGTGGAGCTCTAATGGCTCCTGATACATTGTGGTCCCAGGGGACCAAATTGTACATCGGTACACCGTCAGTGTGGTGGAACAGGTAATAGTGGTGCAGAAGGTCGTGGTGTCGGCTCTAGTACATGGTCAGAAGCCTGCAAAAATGCTCATGGTCTTGTACCATTCTGTACCTCCACCATTTTTCTGGTACGAACATTAAAGGCATGCTGGGGGAGTACTTGCCACATACCATTCTTGTTCTACTACTACTTGTAGGGTATGGGTGTCCTATGTGTACCCTTGTTCCCTTTGTCTTGTTTGTACCTTCCGCACTAGTACGTGAATTCCATTCATGCTATCATTCTTCATGGGTACATCCATGTCCCGAGCTTCTCACTATTTAGCCAAGTAAGGATACTTGGTGCTTCCATTTGGACATATACATAAGGTGCATCTTGTCGGTGGTACCTACCCCAAAATAGAATAGGGCCTCCTCAGTAAGACACATTCTTCCAAGATGCTTAAGGGAGGTTATTGGTGCACCGAGGCTCATGTCTAGGCGCGAGTGCCTTTGTGAAGGTTGCCCCCCACAGGAGGTGCTAGGTGCATGAAGTGTGTGGATAGGCGTGATGGCCTTGCAGAGATATGAGGGAGTCTTAACAGAGGTTATCCTTAATGAATCCTACTAGCTTCGTCTTGAAGACTTCTTGTAAACTTCTTCCAATCATCAACTTGATCAGCAACATCTCTATCACAATGTTCTCTTCTACATGGAATCTTCAGAATTATTGGTGGAAGGTGGATTGGAGGAAGGTTTGCGTTCCCCAACATGCAAGTTCTCATAACCCTCATCCACACGTATATGTTTTTGTGCTCTTTCAAAGAATTTGTTTAAGTTTGTAATCTCCCTCTTGAGTATATTATCCCCTAAATATCTTCCTGGATGAACTCTTGCTGTGATAGTAATCTTGAGCTCTGCTTTAGTTGAACTTCCCAACTTAGTTGCTTCCATATTACCTCTATGGATATAACTCTTCAGGATTTTGTTCTCACCTTATTTTATGTTAGCGAGGATGGTACTTTGCATAACATAATCACAGACTGTGTGGTGTTGATGAAGAAATTCACTAGAGAACTGGTGCCATGACCTGATTATTCCTGGCCTTAACTTGTTGAACGACTTGTATGCAACTCCTTTGAGTGTAATGGCGAAATAGTGGCACCTTGCCCTGCTGTTGACCTCCCTTAACATCATAATGTTTTTGAAGGCGTCTGAATGATACTTTGGTTCCATAGTACCCTTGTACAGAGTCATGCAAGGTTGTTTTATGTTTTTGGGGAGTTGTTCAACCTGGATCTCCCTTGTGAAGGGCGACTCATGGTTGAACTCATCATCACCTCTGTCACCCCCCCCCCCCCCAGGTGCAGTGACTATCTTGCTTCGAAGGCTTTTCATTTCGGTGTCTAGTTCCCTTCTATTTTTGTTTAAGGAGTTATTGCGAATTTTTATGCTATGCAAGTGCACATAGTCATAATTTGTAATGATTTCTTGGTAAGACCAAGTATCATCCCACAAGGAATGAATTATCAATTGCCAAATAATTAATTCTTAGTTTCTATTTGGTTAACGAAAATTGGTTTTTATATCTTGATAAATAAAAAAACAATAAAGCTACTAAAAATAATGCAAGATTGTAAGAACATAAACAAGAATAAAATTCCAAAGATTTAAATAATTAGAGGTTTTAATATCATCTACAATCCCTCCTATCAATCACTAACACAATATTTTAAACTCTTTTTCTCACTAAGCTAACAAGTTGCCAAGGTATTTTATATTCAGATTAGGAATTATAAAACTCAACCTAATTGTGAACTTTCTATATTTCTAAGATAAATTCAACAATTAGGAGGCAATGAATTCATAACCTAGATGCTACACTAATAACCTAGATACTTTCGTTCTAGATTAAATCTATGTTGTTTCAATCAAAGCTTCTTTAAATTTCACTCTTAAGAATTTCAATTCAAACACAAATAGATAATGAAATAAGATGGCCAATCACATTTCATGCATTAAAATAGATTGAGACAAGCTTAATAGATGAAGAAGAAAAATACTAATATTGCATTAGATCATCAAAGGAGTTCAAGAGAGTCCATTAAAAATCCTAATAAAGATTTAGTTCAACATTGTCATTCTAATGATAAACAGCAATTAAAAATAACATAGAATTAAAAGACAATAGAAAAAGAATTGTAGAGAGAAAATGGAGATGCTCCACAGTGTGTTCCTTGCTTCACAATTCTTCCTTCTCTCCCCCTCCTCACTCCATCTCGAAAATTAGGTTTAAGAACCTAATTTTTTTTTCTTTCATTTGCATTACGGGTCATGGCCCACCTATTCCAGCGCCTCAACCGTGTCTAAATTATAGTTGGGCTTCGATCAAGCGAGTCGCGGCCCAACCCCTTCAATGCCGCAGCCCGTGTAAATTTTATGGGCAGAGACAATCATCAACGTTGTGGCCCTCTGTTCCTGCGTCACGGCCCGTGTATAACCTTGAAAAAAAGATTTTTGCCTTAGACCTAGCTGGGACTCAGCATCATAGAACCGCAGCCCTTAACAACTTCTTCAATATTTGTGCTTTTGGTCCCGAAAATTCATTGAGGCCAAAAATTGCTTGAGGATTCATCTTTTCACTTAGTCAACACAAAAAAACCAATTTTTCATCATTTTTCTGCCAATTTGCTCCAATTGTTCTTTTCCTTTATTTATAAGCTAAAACGTGAAAAAAAAAACAAAAACAAGCATAATATCACACTAAACAATAAAGAAACTTAATAAAAAATACCTAAAACACAACACAATGCTAGACTCAACAGGAGTCTCGTGGGTTCTCAGGTTGAACCCTTGCTTTGGTTGTGTTCCTCAAGGGAGTTGCAAGGGGTGCGGTTTTTACCTCGGGCCCTCTCTGGTTGAGTTTCTCCCTTAGGTCAAATGAAGCTCTTTTGGAGGTTGTCTTTGGTTCGCACCTCCTGTAAGTGGGGTTCACACCAGGCTGCGCCATTGGTGTAGAATCTTCCTTGCGTCCTGGGCGAGGGGTATAACAATTTAAGAGTTTCGTGTTTCCACTGTCCACGGGTATGGTTATCTCTCCTCGTACATGTTCCTTCTCCATGTGCTTGGGAAAATACATGCTTTACTTCCCTTGTAGTAGGTCATTGAGCACCTCTTGCATGGTCTCTATTAAGGCTTCTAGCCTTTGATTGTTTACATGCAACTTGCGTATCTCATCCTCATAAAAGCGAGATCTAGAGCTGGAGCTCACAGAGTGCACTCGTTGACTCTTGTCGGACCTGCACATAGATGGACCTAAATCTCTATGGTCGGAGCGCAGTGCAGTCGGTGGTCAGGGAGGAGAATGCTTACCTAGGCCACCACAAGGGCGGAAAATGGTTACAGATGACCTCTGTTAGGTTGAATAGCTGGGGATGATGCGTCTTTCTCCTCTCCAGGGGCTGGATATTCCTCGAGCATACCTCCATCCTCCGCTGGTGGATGGTCTCTTCTGGAGGCTCTTAGTTAGTCTCCGTCAAGGTGGGTCTCAACATCCTGAGATATCCATAGGCATCTTGAATGCCTTGGCATTTCTTCTTGTAGAAATTGATGGAAGAACATTGACTTGATATTTGTCCTTCCCACAGATAGCGCCAAACTGTTGATGGTGAGAACTCATCATTGATGTTAGGTCAGAAGACTCAAAACTTGGTAAGAAAATAGATAGAAATAACTTAGAATGGACTTGAATAAAAATAAGTACAGAGCAACAATGGAGTAAAAACTCGTATATTTCTTAATAGCCTGAGTATACAATGAATTTTCCAACCCCCTTGTTTGAGGGGTGAGGATCTATCTATAGTGGAGCTCTAATTTCTCCTAATACATTGTGGTCATGGTGGACCAGATAGTACATGGGTTCACCGTCAGTGTGGTGGCACAGATAATAGTGGTGTAGAAGGTTATGGTGTCGACTCTGGTACATGGTTAGAGGCCTACAAAAATTCTCATTGTCTTGTACCATGCCGTACCTCTACCATTTTTCTGGTACAAACATCAGAGACTCGCTGGGGAATCCTTGCCACGTACAATTCTTGTTCTACCACTACTTGTAGGGTATGGGTGTTCTACGCGTACCTTTGTTCCCTTTGTATTGTTTGTACCTTTCATACCTGTACGTGAATTCCATTTACTCTATTGCTCTTCTTGGGTACATCTATGTCCTGAGCTTCTCAATATTTAACAAAGTAAGGATAATTTGGGCTTTAATTGGGACATATACATGAGGTGCATCTTGCTGGTGGCACCTACCCCAAAAGAGAATATGGCCTCCTCAATAAGACACGTTCTTCCAAGAGGCTTAAGGGAGGTTATTGGTGCATGTGAGGCTCATGTCTAGGTGCGAGTGCCTTTGTGAAGGTTGCCCCCACATGAGGTGCTAGGTACGCGAAGTGAGTGGCTAGACGTGAGGCATGATGGCCTTATGGACAGACGAGGCATGAGGTGCGGGGCTCGCAAGGCGCTGGGTCACGAGAAGAGTTGGGGCGCGCGAGGCACTAGATGCTCTAGACACCAGGTGCGCAAGACGTGCCCCTCCAGGGCATGAGGCACTAAGGTCTTCAGCTAGGCAGGGACCTCGCAGGGCACTTGGGAGTGCTGTCTAGATTGTGGTTTCATGAGACCTCTAGGCGTGAGCCCGACAGAGTGGATAAGTGACCCTTAGACATTTATTTCAACAAGGGATCATACCTTTTTTCCTTCACAGATTTTTGGCATCCACATGAGGTAACACACAGTTTTAGGTTCTTCATTCCTAGACCCACTCTTTCCTAAGCTTGGAGATAGAGGATGTCTACTGAGCTGCCATTGTCAACTAGGAATCTATGGATCCTCATATTCATCAATTGGATAGTTTACACCAAGGGGTCATTGTGAGGAAATAGTATTCCTCTTGCATCCTCTTCAGTGAATGTGATAGGTTCATTCTCTCCTTTAAAACTCTATGGGGGTCGCTCTTTCATAAAAATCATCCAGGTCTGAAACTTCTCTGATGAGCATGTATTCCCAAATTGTACTTCCGGGATGCATTCCTGTTGTAATGGCCATTTTGAGTTTGCCTCTTGATAAGCTCCTTACCTTTGTTGCCTCCATATTAAACTGATGGATGTAACTTTCAAATTATCATTCTCTCCTTGCTTCTAGTTGGTGAGGTTCGTACCCAGGAAAGTGTAGTCGCGGAAAGTGTGATGTTGTTGAAGGAACTCATCAGAAAAATGTTGCCACAACCTAATGCTTCCTGTCATCAGTATTTTGAACCGCTTATATGCAGCTCTCACTATGGGTGACTGGAAAGCAGTGCCATCTCGCCTTGCTATTGACTCCTCTTAGCTTCATCAGTTCATTGAAGGAGTCGATGAAATACTTAGGATCAATTGTTCCCTCGTAAGGGGTCATATGGGGATCGTTGAAATTGATTGATAGTCTGGATCTCCCGGGTGAAGGACGACTCATAATAATATTCGTCATCATGTACTCGTACTATCTTACTTCAGAGGGTTCGTATCTCAGAGTCAATTTCGTGTCTTCATTTGTTCAAAGAGTCCTTGAGGTTAGAGGGGTTGACTTTCCCTTTCCCTTTCCCTTTCCCTATGCCCCTTGGGGGAGCCACGGGGGGTGTCGTCCTCACGCCTGTCCTTCTTCCATTGAGCTCCTCTCTCAGGTCGGGTGGTGCTCTCTTGGACATATCCTCAACTTCACTCCTCTGGTTAGCATCGTTCCTCGACCTTTGCTTTTGCAATTGTACCGTTGTAATGACCCAACTATTTCTAAGACCTTGGACCATTAAAACTACTAGACATAGCTACTAATTTTGGAGAAAACATACATAAGAAATAATCATAACTTTATTAAAACTCCAAATAAATATTGTATCAATAACATAAAATTATAAATTTAATATGTAATATGGCATGGGTACCCATTGTTTATAAAACATAAAATATCACTTTAAATACTAATTGCGAAATTACATCAAAACATAATTTAAAAGACATAAAATAAATAATCCTTCCACCTTCCATATCATTTTCTTGCATTACACTAAAAATAAAGGAGTGAGCCTAATGCCCAGCAAGGAAAATCTACTATAACATAAACCATAAGTATAAGGCTATATCATAAACATATACTATAAAACATATATCATAAGGGCTATAACAATAATGGCCATCATAAATTCTTGGAGCTTGTTAGCTAAGCAAGTCATATGCCCATAAATTTGTGGGGCTTGCTAGCTAAGCAAGTCATATGCCCAATATAACTTCTTGGGGCTTCCTTATCTAAGCAAGCCATATGCCCAATCATCAATTCTTGGGGCTTGTTATCTTAACAAGTCATATGCCCAATCATAAATTCTCGGGGCTTGCTTATCTAAGCAAGTCGTATGCCCAAGCGACTGAAAACATATTCTTGGGGCTTGTTCTTTAAACAAGTCATATGCCCAAGGACTATAAAGCATATAACATAACATATATCATATCATAGCATAAAACATATCATAACGTAAACATATACATATCATAACATATAAGCACATAAAATCTATCCTATTTTTCCTTACCAAAAGCCAGGATATTTGGGAACAAGAACGGGATTAAAACACTCCTATAAACTAACAGTAGAAATGGTGAGAATCTCTAATAATAAAGATGATTATGAGAACTAAACCATCAAGAAGAAACTTACCAAGAAGGACCTTAAGTTTCAAGAATTTAAATACCTAATCAAGAATCAATAACAAGAGTTAGGATCAAAATAAAAGAAAACTAATGAAAACTAAAGAATCATACAGAACTGAACTTAGGAATAGAAATACCTTGAATAACCTTATGGATTGGTCTAAACCTCAATATAGAAATCACACTATCTCTCACTTCCCAAGTGTTTATAAAAGCTTGGAATGATAAAGCTTTAACCCAAAACCCAAGTGTATCTCTCTATAGTGACACTAGCACCTTGGAGGCTTAGATTAAATGCTTGAATAATGAAGAAAATGGCTGAGTACTAGGTCCTATTTATAGAGTTCAAGAAGTGAAACTAACCCCTTTTAATTTGAATAAATAAATGATTATAAAATGAAAAAGATTTCAATTTTCATTCAACTGTCGCCTAGAACTCGGTCAAAGTCGTTCAAAGGCACGTCTAAGTGAATAAGGGTAATTTTTAAAATAAAAAACCAAACTTTTCAAAAATCATCATTAAGGGCGATACATCGCCCCCCTATAGGCGATATATCGGCTCTACCCTAACCCCGAGCCCCGTTCGCACGTTCGTGCAAAGGCAACGTGTTTTCCGTATCTTCCGTAGGCGATATATCGAGCCATATGCTGTGATATATCGGCATACGCTGATATATCAAACACGTATTTGCACTTTTTCAGCATAATTTGAATTGGATAAAGGCTTTGAGTTAGTCATAATACGATCCTAACAGCTGCTGGAAGGTTCTAGAGCTTCTAGATCTTTCTTTTATTAAACTATTCATCAAAAATACTTAATTCCTTAATAATCATGATTATGACAAGTGTCATGCTCTTAATGGTTCTATCTAAACCTTAGGTTATAATAAATATATATATGACCAGCAATATTAATCAAACCTTATGTTATAATTAATATTCTTAAACTATAGGTTAAACTTAAAAAATTCATAACTGTTGCTATGATTTTCCAACTAAGTCCCGATTTGAACCAAAATCCACGACAACTAACATACTACTAACTAATACTAACCTTTACTAACTAGCTAAGTAAACATTCTGGAACTCTACAACTGTTGGCGTGGAGCCCTCTCGATGCTTTGACGGGGGAGTATTGCTGGTGGAATGTTTGGTCTTCTCGTCGTTTACAGGGACGGTGATTTCTCCCATCCTTGGCTCTTTAACCTTATGCTTGGGGATGGGCATATCTGACTTTCCATGCAATAGGCCATTTAATACTTCTTGCATGTTTTCTAGTGTAGTCTCTAGCCTTTGATTTTTCCTATGCAACCCGCGCATCTCATCCTCGTAAAAATGGGTTAGCGAGCTTGAGCTCACTGAGTGTCCCCGGGGACTCTTACCGGGCCTACATGTGGATGGATTAGGATCCTACTGGCAAGAACGTGGTATCGCTGGTGGTCGAGGAGGACGGTGTGTACCCAAGCCACCCCCGAGGGCGGCTGATGGTGCTGGAGGATCCCCATTAGGTTGGACGGCTAGAGATGACCCTTCTCATTCCTCACTAGGGACCGGGTGTCCCTCCGGTGCGCCTCTATTTTGAGGTGGCATAGAATCTCTCATGGAGGCCCTCAACTAGTCTTCATCCATGTAGACCTCCACGTCTTGCAACTCTCCTTGGCGTCTGGGTCGCCTTGGCATCTTTCATTTTCGAAAACATTGGAAGAACAATAGCTTTATACTTGTCATCCCCACAGATGACGCCAAACTATTGACGGTGATAACTTGTCAATGATGTTAAGTCAAAAAACTCAAATCACATTAAGTGAATGAATAACTTATAATGAACTTGGAAAGGATTCAAAGAAAAAACACGTAGAACAACAATGTAGCAAGAACATGTATATTGCTTAACAACCTAAGTATACAATGAATTCTCCAACCCCATGGTCTGAGGGGTGAGGATATATTTATAGTGGAGCTCTGATGGCTTCTGATACATAGTGGTTCCGGGGGACAAGATTGTACATAAGTACACTATTAGGGTAGTGGCACGGATCATAGTGGTGTCGGCCATGGTACATGGTCAAAGGTATGCAGGTAGTGCCACCTTTCTTTTTACTAATTCGTACCACCACTACTTGTCTGATACTGATGTCAGGGTGATACCTCTATCCTCCTCATGGTCGTACATCCTGTACCCATACACGTACCTTGTACCTGATGGTTGTTTTCACTTTTCCAAGACATACCTTTGCTCCAAGCTCCTCCATATTATGCTAATTGTAGGAAAACTTGTGACTTATCAGGAGTGATATACTCAGTCATCTTCATCACCCCTGACTTGACACCAAATAATTTTTGGCTCTTTCCTAGTTCTCCTCGTACGTATAATTAGGAGGTTATGAACATTACATTTCGTGAGAAGCCACGACGTAGGTGAACCTCGCTGGTGGCACCTGCTTCAGGAAGGGAAGTACGGTCTCTTAAGAGGCATGAGGTGCAAGTGGCGAGACATAATATTTCGCACAGGTGCACGGTGGCGAGACATGGCACCTTTCAAACTCAGCTCTTCTCAACATCAAAGGGATGTCGGGCCATGCGCAGGTCATGCCCTTAGGCACTTGGGGATGCCAGGCCTCCCTATGCGAGGCACTCCTTCACGTCGAGTCACACGGGTAGCGCCCTTAGGCACTTGGAGGAGTCAGCCTTGCATAGCGAGGCCCTCCTTCATGTCGAGTCACACGGATGGCGCCCTTAGGTGTTTGGAGATGTCAGGCCTTGCTATGCGAAGCCCTTTTTCATGCCGAGTCACGCAGGCAGTCGTAGGCGCCTGGAGATATTGGGCCTCGCTATGCGAGGCCTTCCTTCATGTCGAGTCACGGGGACAGCCTTAGGCACCTGGAGATGTCATGCCTCACTATGTGAGGTCTAACCTTATGCAGACTAATGTGGGTTGTGCCCTTAGGCCCTTGGAGATGTTGGGCCTTGCTATGTGATGCCCTCCTTCGCGTGGGTGGAACCCTTAGGCTCTTAGGCTTGCCGGGAGACTCTCCTTCATCTGGGACTTGCGAGGGTCATGTGCCTTGACACTTACGCCTCTTAGAATCAGGGCATGACGTGCCTCATGCCTCGCACCTCGCGTACTAGCGTCTAGACACTTTCGTGGGTTTTGTCTTATAAGGCCCCTCGTGTGCAGTTCTTCACCTTGTATTGTTCCTAAGGCTTTGCCTTTCTTAACCTCGCGTCTGGACATTTGTACCGACATCTTTTGGTGCAAATGTCGCAAGATTGGTCCACATCCCTTCGTAATTAGACTTTGTTTCTAATATTGGTTAGGACAATTGTCCACGCTCACACAAGATCATATTCTCATAAATAAATATGAAATTTTATGATATTTTTATAAATTATTCAAATAATAATTATAACATTCAAATATGATAAAAATGTACTTTTATTTAAATAAAAAATGTCCTTTTAGATGTTTTTAGGGCACAAATCCTAAAATGAAGTTGATCAAGATAATGATTGTCTTGAGAATTGCAAAGGCTTGTACAATTCCAATTTCATTTCCTCTTAAAAAAAAGCCTTAAGTATCAATAATGGGCTAGGAAATAGAGAATTTGGACACAGATACTCTTCGTGTATGAGCCTTATGATGTTTCTCCCCCTACTTTGAAGTTTTCAAGTGGTGTTATTCTTCTCTTCATAGATAGGATTTTGCTTTTCAGTTTTCACTTGTTTTTTCCTTGAATTATTTGGTTTCCTACATTTTAAGTTTCATTCCAAATCTATCTAGATAGGTGGTGTAAGTTCACTCTCCCCTAACAATCAAATTCTCTATATCTCTTTGTTTCTTATTTTCTACATCACCATTGATGAATCTTCATCAATTTCGTCTATGAAATTTGTGACTCAAATTTGAACTGATTTTGTGTGTTGTCAAGAAAAAAATAGGTTTCTTCTCACTACTCTCAAGGTGTATTATGTCTTGGAGAATTATTTGAAAGCCCTTGATCTACAAAAGGAGGATGTCATTCAAGATGTCATTAAACAAAGAAAGAATAGTGAAGAAGATGAGCTCATATGTCAAGGACAAATCCTAAACATCCTCTCAGATCATCTTTACGACCTCTACAACAACACCAAATCTGCCAAAGGGAAATTGGAGGCCTTGGAAAACAAATACAAATTCGAGGAAGAAGGCACAAAGAAATTTCTTATCACTGAATACATGGAATTTAAGTTTATTTATGATAAGCCCCTTCTACCCCAAAATCATGAGTTACAAATCAATGTGAATAAGCTCTCCACCTTTAAGATTGTGTTGCTAAAGAAATTATTTGTTGGTGCTAATAGCTAAGTTATGTTCATCTTGAAAGGCTATTGTAAATAATTTCGCCATAAGAATTAGAAGATCTCTTTGGAAGAGATTCTCAAGCACCTAAGAATTGAGGAAGAGTCTCGTTCCAGGGATAAATATATGGATGAGTCTATCGGTGGGACCTCCAAAGCCAATGTAGTGGACAAAAATCCTAACAACAAAGGCAAAAGGAATAAGAAGCCACATGATAAAAGTGACAAACCCTTAGCCCTAGAAAGAACTAAGGAACATTCAAGAGAACCAAAGGGCCTTGGTGTGTGGCAAAATTTTCCATTTTGCAAGGAATTGTAGGTTCAAAAAGAGCCACAACAATTAGTCAAAAGTGAATACAGCTGAAGAAGACTTAGTGGCTGCATTATGTGAAGTTAATGCCATCAATGGGAAACTGGAAGGGTGGTGGTATCACGCTTGTGCCGCCATCCATATCACTCATGATAGGTCACTCTTTAAGACCTTTGAAAACACAAGTGATGGGAATGAAATTCAAATGGGCAATGAGAAAAAGGTCCAAGGTTGAAGGCAAGGGTACAATTGATCTCTTTTTCACTTATGGCAAGAAATTTATACTTACTAATGCTCTCTATGTACCAGACATGAGTGGAAACCTTGTGAGTGGGGACTTGCTAAGCAAACTGAGCATCAAGGCAGTGCTTGAATACAAAAAGCTCATTTTGTCAAATTGGGGGGATTTTTGTGGGGAACGGTTATGGTTGTGATGGAATATATAAACTTTGTACTATCAAAAGAACAATTAAATGCGGATTGATTCATTGTGATATTGTTGAGCATGATAAAAGTGAAGTATGTATAAAATCAAAAATCGTTAAGAAGCCCTTTCTTAGTGTTGATAGAAAGTCTAACTTGATAGATTTGATACATATTGATTTATGTGAAATAAATAGTATGTTTAGTAGAGGTGGAAGTAGGTACTTTATTACCTTTATTGATGATTGTTCTAGGTTCACATATGTTTATTTTCTTATGAACAAAGATGAAACATTTAATGTGTTTAAAATATATAAAGTCAAAGTTGAAAATCAATTGGAAAGCAAAATTAAAGTGCTTTGAAGTGATAGGGGTGGTGAATATTTTTCAAATGATTTCAACATGTTTTGTGAAGATCATTATATAATACATGAATATACCGCCCCATGTACTCCACAACAAAGTGGTATAGTGGAAATGATAAATAGGACATTTCGAGAATTGGTTAATGATATGCTAATATATTCTAAATTGAGTTTTAATTTGTGGGGTGAAGCCTTGTTGTCCGCATGTCATATTTTGAACCGTATTTTTATCAAGAAACCTAATATATCTCCATATGAGTTATGGAAAGGAAAGAAACCAAATATTGATTATCTTAAGGTGTGGGGGTTCCTTGCTTATTGCAAGAGCACAGATCCCAAAAGGACCAAGTTGGGTCTTAGGGGTATAAGATGTTCTTTTGTTGGATATGCCTCAAATAGTGAAGCTTATAGATTATTATACTTAGATTATAATGTGATAATTAAATCTAGAGAAGTTGAGTTGTTGGAGAACGTGTTGTATAGTGACAACAACTCTCAAGAATCCATCATAATTAAAGAGTCTCAAGAGGAGACTCCTACAAAGATTGATGAACAACCTATATTGCTTAGATGAAGCCAAATTCTTAAAGAGTTGGAATCAAATGAGAAACACTCTCAAGTTGAGACATTTTATATAGTAGAGGGAAACCTCACAGAAGTCACTTGGAAATTCTAATAGTTCATTAAATAAAAAATGATACCAAAAATTTCAAAGAATAGGTATCTTCAAGAGACTCCACCTATTGGAAGGAAGCAATAAATGATGAAATGGATTCAATAATCTCTAACCACACATGGGACATGGTTGGCCTTCCACAAGGATAAAAAAATTGGGTGCAAATGGTTATTTCAAAAGGAAAGAATAAATTATTTTGACATCTCAAAAAATCAAAGAGGCAAATACACTATTCAATTCAAACATGAACCTTGAATAGAATGGAGGAAGAGCAGTGTCTCGACTTGAATATGCAAGTGCAATAGGGAGCCTAATGTACACCCCTCATCAGGAACAGACATTGCATATACGATTAGTAAACTTAGTAGGTTTACTAGCAATCCAAGTATCGAGTATTAAAGGGCTATTGAAAGATTCCTATGGTATCTTAAGCATACCAAAGATGTTATCCTCCATTACTCAAATTTTCCTAAGATACTCTAAGGATATTCTGATGCAAGTTGGACATTGAATGGGGAAACACAATCTCCCACCCATCGATTGGGGATTTACACTTGGTGGATGTGCTACTTCTTGGTGCTCCAAGAAAAAAACTTGTGTATCACAATCAACCATGGAAGCTAGGTTTATAGCTCTAGTGGCAACCAGTAAAGAGGCTGAGTGGCTTAGCTATCTTATGTTGGACCACCCCCTTACACTGAATATATTATTGACAATCTCGATACATTGTGTTGGTCAAGCTTTTATTGCTAGAGCATACAATAGTGTGTATTATGGAAAGTCTAGACACATAAGTCTAAGACATGAGTATGTGAGACAATTGATTCAAGACAGAATAATATCAATCTCATATGTTAAGACTAGTGAGAACTTACCTGATCAATTTACAAAACTTTGTGTGAGAAGGTTAGTAAGTTCTAGATCTAGAGGGATATGCCTTAAACTCCTAAATTAAGAGGTTCACCAATGATGGTAACCCAAATCCAAACTTGTAAACATCAAGGGGAAGATTTCAATTGGTAAGACCAAGTAATTCATAAGTGAATGGTTTTCAACACTAAACGATCGTGAGTCCCATCCAAGATTGTTAGTGTTGGTTGCTCCCGAGTGAGGGTTAAGCCTAAGGATTTTAATGAAATTCAGTTAAGTGTAACAAGCATCTCTAAAGGTGTCAAAGATGTTGTAAGAACTTCACCTATGTGAACTTGGTGGTGGAGCCGCCTCTCATGGGAATTAGAGTTTCTCCCCAAAAAGTTCATGAATAGATGAGCACATGACCATGATAGTGCTATGCGAGAAAAGTGGGAAAAATAAATGATCAAGTAGAGGTATGCATTGTATTACTGGTCTCATCATGAGAATACTTCGTTCAAGCTTTTAAGCTACTGATGATTTAGATAAGGCTTTGTGGTACTTTCACTAAGGTAAAGTTCAAGTCAAAAGGCACTATATTTTAGGCACGAATGTCGTTTCTGAGATAGAGGTAAAGGTTTGTATATAACCAAGTGGGGTAATGTTAGGATTGGTTAAAATACAAAGCCTAAGAGGTATGAGACAAGCTATGTGTAAAACCCTAACGATTTCTGTAGCATCCTAAATTTGCTATTAAGGTGTGGGGCCTTGATTGGCATGCTAGGAGGGCAATAATTGATTTAATTATTCTAATATGTGAATTAAATGGTTATATGATTAGAAATGCATGTTTAGGTTAATTAAATATGCATTTGGGCCCCTTTTGGTTATTAGGGGCATATTTTTAAATTTAGCCCATTGAGGGCATAAATATGATATATGTGTATATTGTGATTGATACCATGAGTGAGTGGTGATATATTTGTGATGTGCGATCTGAGACGGTCCTGGGGAACGGAATAGTTAAACAGTTACAACGGGGTTGAATACTCGGCTTGGGAGGAGCCTAGGGGTATTTTGGGAATATATTATATGTTCGAGAATTATCGGGTAACAGGTAGTAATGTAGAAATTATTTGGACATGTCGGGATTAAATAGGGATTTATAGGAACACTCGAGGATTTAGTGGGATGTGGCAATTGACGGGATTGCCCTTGTTGGCCTTAAAGGAGTGAGGATAGACAAAGGGGTATTTTGGTCATTTAGGAAGATGGTGACTTTGAGAAAACACTGGAATGAGGAAAAGACAAAGGGAAGGAAACATAAAAAAATCTCAGTTCTTACTCACTCTCTATCTTATCTCTCCCTCTTTCGGTGATTGAAGGCTAAATAATTCTTGAGGATATAAGCTAAGGAATTAAAGTCTAGAGGCTTGCAGAACTTGGGGAATTAGCTCAAGGGTGAAGATATCATAGAGGTAAGGAATTTCATCCATAGTGTCTGGGTAATTCTAATAGAACTATAGGGATTGCATGTGAAGGATTCTAATATTTGGTTTTGGGTGTTTGATGAATCTATGGAATTTTTTAGGGGATTATTAAGATGTTTAGGCTATGTGAATAAGGATTCTAGGCCTAACTCTGTGTTTAATTGATGTTTGGAGTGTGAATTCATTGTTTAGGCTCTGGGAAAAACACAGGAAAATGGTGGATTTCTGGGTTTATGGGGCCTGAGCCGCAGCCCGCGCGTTCGAAGAGTCTGGAGGAGTCTCTGAATTTGCCCAAGCGTCGCGGCCCATGTCCTTCAACAAAGAGAGTTCTGCTCTCTAACCTGTAGGTGCGTCACGGCCCAAAATGGAAGGAAAAGTGAAATTGAGGTTTTAAGTTTGGGAACTCGAATGTTAAGGCTCGGGAAGGATTCTACTACCTGTTTTAGTAGAATCTAAGGCCCCTGAGGCTAGATTAATATTTTGAAGTTATTTGTTGGTTTAAGGCTTGATTGATGTTATTGTGAATGTGTTGTGACTAGGTTTTCAACGAAGCCCGAATTAGGGGACTGTGCTCGGGATCGCATTGACTTATCAGCTCGGGACACAGGTAAGAAAACTGTTGTACCCGTAGAGCAGGACACGACCCTATTGTTTGTATTTTAGGGTGCAGCCTTATTGTTTATGCTTAATATATGTGTGGATATCTGTGATTATTATGCTATGTTATGCATGTTATAAGTGAAGGGCGAGTGTCTGGGAATGACATGAAGTTGGGTACAACAAGGGGGCCAAGATCGGCATCAAGCACAATGACTGCTGGCCGCTAGGGAGAGACCCTCCTACGGTGTTGAATCCACCTACTCGATGAAGACTGTGAACCCAGGGCCTGGTAAAGTGCCTGGGATGGCGTAGGCTGCTATGGGTTTAGCCCGTTGTCTGTTTTGTTGTATACTATAAATTGTTATGTTATATGTTGAGTTTTCTTAGTGGGCTTTGACTCGCGGGTGCTTTATGGTGTAGGTAAGGGCAAAGGAAAGGTTGACCAACCATTAGTATGGAAAGCGTTGAGCGACGGGTACATGTTCGGCCTACCTGGCTGCCACGACCAGGGTTATTTTGGGAAAATGTACTGTAATTGTAACATCCCAAAAATGCTAATAGGGTTTAGTGCCTTGATTAGCGTGCTGGGAGGGCATAATTGGTTATATGTGTGATTAATTGATTAAATGTGTGACTATGTGGCATGCATGATTTATATGATATTATGAATATATTTATATGCATATTTTTTAGTATTAAATAAAAATATGCATGTGGGCTCGTTCTTGGTTATAAGGACATATTTGTAATTTTTGTCCGTTAAGGGCATAAATGTGATTATATGCATTAAATGGTTGGGTCCACATTATTATGTGGATATATTTGTAGTATTAAGCCCGAGGCGATCCTAGTGAGCAGGTTAGCAGAATAGTCACAACGAGGTTTAATACCCGACTCGGTGTAAGCCTAGGGGTATTCTGGGAACTTAGTGAATATTTGGTGATTTATCGAGAAACAGGTAAGTATTTGGTGATTAGTTGGGCATGGCGAGATTAATTGGGGATTTTTAGGATGACTTGAGGAATTAGCGAGAATTGGGGCTAATGACCGTTTTGCCCTTATGGGCAACAAAAGGGCTGAGTTAATTTTAGGGGCATTTTGGTCCTTTTAATTAAGGGATACAGTGGAATAGACCTTCAGGAATACATCAGAATGTCCTAGAAGTCTCAGGTCCCTCTCTCTTGCACTTTCACATTCTCTCTCTCTCTCTCTATGTCTCTCTCTCTCCAAGGCTTAGAAGCTTAAAGGAAAAGGCTTAGAATTGAGGCTGGAGGTGGTGGATTCAGTTGGGAATTAAAGCTAGGATTTTTGAGGTGCAGCTCAGGGACATCATCACCATCATCAAGGTAATGTTTAATCTTTAACTGTTGGGTGAAATTATGATGTTAATGTAGGTATACTCAAGCTTTTAGGTTTCTAAGGGGTTTGATGAATTCTGGGTTCTTAGAAGGATTTTAGTTAGAATCTTAGGAGGTTGTGATGCTCTAAGTAGGCAATTGTGGTATAGTGGTTAGAATTATGGTTCTGGTGTATGCTAGGTTGGATTTTGATCAATTGAGTTGGAAGAAAATGCAGGAAAAACCCAGGCCTTTCTGGGTTCTCGGGGGCACACTGCGACCCAGTTCATGGGCGCCGCGACCCGCTTTCCCCAAAAGGCCCTGGGAAGGCTACTGACTTTGGGGCACGTCGCAGCCCTATAGGGAAGATCGCGGCCCACCTCCCCCTGGGACAAAAGGCTAGCACCTCTGACTTGGGGTGTGTCGCGACCCTTAGGGCCAGGTTGCGGCCCACCTAGGCAGCCATAGCAAAGATTAGTTTTTAGGTTGAGGGAGGCTCGGGGACTTAAACCTAGGTGATCGAGATGAATTCTACTGCCGGATTAGTAGAATTTGAGGTTCAAAAGGCTAGTATTTGGTTCCAAAGTGTTTAGTTGGATTAGAATTTTGATAGTTATCCATTGTCGCTTGTGACTAGGGTTACCATTAACGTAACGCCCTGGATAACCAAGACCATTAAACTGTGTATTTTAAAATAGTGCAAGACTTTCTAATCAAGTCATTTGAACAATAATGTGATCTTGAGGTCAACTATCAGGATAGGGTTAAAATATTTTTTATTATAAATGGTTAATTTTCATTAAAACAGATGTTTGTTACTTGGGATCCCAAAAACAGGGTATATGTGGTAATTACAATCCCCAAAAGTTAATACAACAAAAGTTAGTCTAATCGCAAAATACAAGATTTTTTGGGTTTTGTCCCTAAACTTTCCCTCGGCTGTGGCGGACGAGCAGCTGACTATGTACAATTCACCCCCAGAGCTCTCCAACTCATGGTTGGTCCAGTTTCCCTTTGCCTTTACCTGCACCACGTAGCACCCGTGAGCCAAGGCCCAGCAAGAAAACCATAAACAGCAAGTGCACATAACAGTAGTAGTATTCAATCAATCAATCTTAACTAAACCAATTCAATTATATAAAAGAATATAAGCATTAAACTAATCAATGGTAAACATATAATATCATGTTCATATCTTAACCAGTTACACAAATGTTCAGGGTTGGCACGCTTAGGCCGAGCCCTCTATTTATCTGGCTGACCCCAGCTTGCTTAGCCTGAGCTGTGTTCCGTACACTAATCATTAGCCCAAGCACTCTTAGGTCGTTCATACTCATATACATAAAAATTGTACAATCACACAGTACACATATTCAATTATTGGGAAGCTCAGCCCTATTCACAACTACAAGGGTGCAGTTTTCTTACCTCGAATCCTGAGCGAAGAATAAAGAATGGTCCCGAGCACAATCCTCAATCCTGAGCCTTAGAGATAACCTACTCACAGTGTCAATGGGTAACCATCAATTCCTAATCCAAATAAATATCTAGGAAACACAAAAATAGCCTCTGGGACCTCGAATTCTACTAAACCGGATAGTAGAATTCGTCCCAAGCGCCTAGATTCGAATCCCCGAGCCCAAAAACAATCCTAGGCCAAAGTTGTCTAGGAAGGCCGCGACCTGGCCCTGAGGGTCATGGTGCACCTCAAGTCAGAGGCACAGCCTTAAGCTTCTAGGGGGAGAGGCTAGCCACGACTTGCACCCTAGGGTCGTGGGCCGCCCTCAAGTTTGTAAGCCCTCCCAGTGCATTCTGGGCACGCGGGCCGCGGTGCTCGTGAGCTGGGTCGTGGTGCACCCCCGCGAACCCAGAATTCTCTGGTTTTCCTCAACATTCTACCCAGCCATAACCTCAAAAAATCTTTGTTACCATACTACCAAACTCATATTCAAGCCCAGAAAACTTATCCCTATAACCTAAACATCATATTCAATCGATAAACAATTTCTTACTCCCCCTAAGTACCTGAAACTAACTTTAAGAACCAGAATCATGCAAGCTCTAACTCTAGCATAATCTCCAACAGAATTCAACAATTAAACTTGAAATTTACCATAGTTTATGGCTTGAATATCTCCAGCTATTCTTTGCCCACCTCCAGCCTTAATTCTTCAGTTTAACCTGGCCCAAACTCAGCTCCAATCCCAGCTTAAACCAAGTCTTTTCCTTTAGCAAACTCAAAGCCTCAACACAAGAGGGAGAGAGAGAGTGAACATGAGTGAGAGGGAAAATGAGAGTGTGAGAGTATTCTTGATGTTTCTGATCACTTCCTAAAATTCCTACGTATATCCTTAATCCATAAAAGACCATTTTTCCCTTTAGACTAAATCTGCTCCTCCTTGCGCTTAAGGGTAAAACAGTCTTTTCTCCTGGTTCCCGTTAATTCCTCAAGTGTCCTTACCATTAACCAATTAAGCAAGTTGTGTCCAATTAAACCCCGTTGTGACTATTTCGCTAATTCGCTCACTAGGACCGTCTTGAACCATATACTGAAAATATATCCACATATTAATGTGGTCTCAACCATTTATCTCATACAATCACATTTATGCCCTTAACGGGCCAAAATTACAAATATGCCCTTATGAACAGTAAAGGGCCCATATGCACATTTAATACTCATAAACATGCATATAATATACTCACGTAATCTCATTAATCATGCATGCCACATAGTCACGCATTTAACCAATTAAACACATATATAAACCAATTATGCCCTCCCGACATGCTAATCAAGGAGCCAAACCCAATTAACAATTTTGGGTCATTATAGTTAAGGCTCGGGATTGAGGATTGTGCTCGGGATCGCTCGACATCCTGCGCTCAGGACTCGAGGTAAAAAAACTGCACCCGAGTTGTGAATGGGACTGAGATCTCCTATAAATGAACATATGTGTTATGCAACTTGTATATCTTATGTTGAGCGTGCTGAATGCAACTCGGCCTAAGCTAGTCGGGATCAGCTAAATAACCAGAGGGCTCGACCTAAGGGCGCCAACACCTAAATATTTGTATTAAGATTGAATTATATGTTTAAAAGTATATGTTTAATGTTGCCTAATTTATTGCTCATACTCTGTTGTTGGTTGAGCTAGTTGATCTAATGTTCACCATGCACATTTTGTTGTTATCTATGCTTGTTGAATTTGGTTTTCTTTCTGAGCCTTGGCTCACGAGTGCTACATGGTGCAGGTAAAGGCAAAGGAAAGCTGGACCAGCCATGAGTTGGAGAGCTTTGGGGGCAGTGTGTACTTTGGCAGCTACTCGACCGCCACAGCCGAGGGATTTACAGGGACTAGAGCCAAAAATTGTATTTTTCCATTTAGGCTGGCTACTGTTGTATTTATTTTGAGGGTTGTAACCGCCATGCAAACATTATTTTTGGGATCCCATGTATCAAACTCTTATTTTAATGAAAGCCAACCATTTTATGATCAAAATCTTTTAACCCTAACCTGCCAGTTGACTTTAGAAACACCTTTATATTCAATCGACTTGATTAGAAAGTCTTGCACTATCTTAAACACACAGTGTAACGATCTTGGTTACCCAGGGCATTACAGTAATAAACTGCTTTGTCGCTTAGGTCAACCATAATTATATTTTTGAGTTTTAATATATCTTCTAAACAGTATTTTGGGATCCCAAATGTATAACTTTTTATGATTTCAACGAATGTCCAAATTTTTATAATTAATGTTGTTGACCACAATTTTGGCCAACTGGGAGTAGACGCAAAAACGATAATAAACCTTGAATAGAAAATAAATAACACAAGTAATTTTTAAGTGTAAGTAGAAAAATACATAGTTTCCCTCTCTAGAGAATACAAGCTTTCTCTCTAAGCTCGCTCAGAAAATTCCCCAAGAATGCCCCAAGTAACAGCCCCAAAATCCCAAAACTAGAGAGTTCTTTCAATCTAAAAAAGATCAGATGCCCCCAAATGATGCCATGAGCCATTTATTTATAGGCTCATGGATCATACATGAGAAATATCCCGCATTGACGAGGTCCTTGGTTGTTTCAACAACTTTAATTAATGAATAATAAACAAATTCAAATTACAACAATATAGCTATTATTCCAGGATGTTTAAGATGTTCCCGCGGCAGTTGCAAATGATTTGGGTTGAAGTTGTTACTGAGGCTTTACCAAAGAGTCACTTAGATGGTAACTTCTGAGATTCTGATCAGTCGACCAACCAAATCCATCCCCGAAGTAACAGTTCAACCAAGACAATGCCAAACACAACACCGGATGGCATAGACAAGCACATTGGTCGGCATAGGCAAAGCACACCTCTAGTTAGCATAGGCAAAGCACACCTATGGTCGGCAAAGCACACCACTGGTCGGGCATGGCAAATCACACCACTGGTCAGGCTGAGCAAATCACACCACTGGTCGGGCATGGAAAATCACACCACTCATCAGGGATGGAAAATCACACCACTGGTCGGGCATGGCACACCACCGGTCAGGCATGGCACACCACTGGTCGGCTAAACTTATTCTTGACCAGGAATTTCACAACTCCTCAGGTCAATTCTCAACCTTTTCACCTCTTTAAATAACACATTTATTGACTATTAATGTGTCATTTATTGACCATGCCCTGCCACTTGTCCATCCAATTGCCATGTCATTGAACAAAATTTTGGGGGTAACATTTGCCCCCGAAGTTTATTATATGATTTTCTCATATGATATACTTTTCTTCTGACTCCTTGCAAGGATCCACAATAAATTTAATAATTATTGTGTCTTAAAATTCCAAAAATGACCATCTATATTCTCCCGTCTATTCAAGTAAACCAACGATTAAACTTTTCGGTCCATGAAAATGGTAGTTATCAGTTTCCCATCTTCCATCGCACTTTCGGGTTCATGGGTTTATATGAACTTTGAAGTCTTCTTGAAACTTTTTGAAACCCTTGAAGTTCCCTCTTTTATCTTGTTGTTGTACTCCATGAATAGGAAAACGTGTTTGTGCTCCACATTTTTTAGTAAACTTGTGCTTGCTTAGCCGATTAGAAATGCTTATTCGGTCCTCAGGACCCAAATAATTTCTTAACTGCTGGCCCTTGGGTTCTTTTTTTTCTGCTGCTCGGACGCATGCCTTACTCCTCGGACACCACTCCTCAAATATGCCTAGCCTCTCGAACGCACAGCCTCGGATGTGCCTAGATCCTCGGGAATGCTCCCATCTGCTCGGGGCATGCAAGCTCTTCAGATAGCAGCCCCTCGGCATGCTCAGCTCCTCGGCACACGACTCCTCGGACAGAAGCCTCGAGATGTCCTCCTCCAGCTGCTCGGACACGAAGCTCCTTGGATGGCCAGCTATTCAGAGACCAAGACTGGCATGCCTGGATCCTCGGATGTGCACCCCCCTCGGCGTGCCCCTCGATCCGCTCAGACACATGGAGCTCCTCAGATGCGCAGCCCCCTCGGCGTGCCTCATGAGTCGCTCGAGCATGCGGCGTAGCCGCTCGGGCACACGACATAGCCACTTAAGCACACGCAATAGCCTAAACCTTGTCCCTCCGAACACTATTCGGCACTTAAAACACCTTGTTTAAATCTCTCAATAGTATTATTACTTCCCTAAATGCCTTTCTTTGGGGAAAATTGATTTCTCTTCTCAAAGAAATTATTTTCGCAGAGTAGTGTATATATTTTTTGTTTTTCATTCGATTTCTATTTGGTTTACTCCAGGGACTCATCACTATTAGTCCTGCTCAATGCCGAGCAATAGACTATAAGGAGCTGTTCAAGGTCTTGAATGATCAATTGGTGGAAGCTCAGGCAAAGATTGAAAGTCTGACTATGTTTGAGAAAGATCTCTAAGAAAAGACTGAGCAGGCTGAGAAAACAATTGCTGATTGAGATAGATCATGGAAGGAGTTGGTTGATGAGAACAACAAGCAAATCCAAACCAACAAGATGTTGAGTGACCAGCAAGAAAAAATAACTCGTGAGAATGAGGAGCTGAAACAAGACAAAGAAGCTGATCTTGCTCGTTATGAGGAGATTTGTTTCAATTGCTTCTACCAGATATGGAAGCTGAACAAGCCCCTCAACCTCGATTTTCTCTCAGAAGAGGCAAAGGCGGAAGAGCTTGCCAAATACGAGACAAAGGTCGCTGAGGAGGTAGCTAATCCATCTGACACTATGCCTGCCTCTCCTGCTCTATCATTCCGACCAGAGGAGGTCCTGGATGTTGACGATGGTGTTAACCATTCAGGGACTAGTTTGTCCAACCAGTAGACACTCTTAGTCGACCTGAGAGCTTCCTATCCAACAACAGAGTTTCCTACTCAACTAGTGAAACATGCTCAGCAGACCAGGGAAGTTGTATCTGCTCTCTCAACCAGGAAAACTTTCCACCTGACCAGCTGAACTTTGTATCTGGCTAGTAGTTTACTCTTTTTTCTTATACTTTTGTGAAGACAACTGCTGCTTAACATCTTTGATATTTTTCTGGTAAGGCTGAGTTGTTGGCATTTATAATTACTTTTCTTTGATAACTTGAAACATTCTAAGTCTTTTTAGATTTAAAACATTATAAGTTTTTTGTTAATAGTAAAGTCACTCTGATGTATGTCTTATATTTTCGCATGAGTACTTAGTTTTCTAACTTAGAAATTCTAGGCATTTCATAAGTCCCTACTAAGTATACTTTCTCACAATCTTATTGCTCTAACATTTTATGAGCATAATGTTTATGGTCACACGAATATCTGCTTCTAACTTGAAATTTTGAAAAATTCCAAGTTACTTAAGCTTTTTCAAACAAGTTAGCTTAATGGCCTTTTTTTACTTCAAAAATTTACAGGTCAGCCTAAAAACAAATATATTAACTCCTGTTCTTATTGCCTGTGTTAAATTATATACCAGTACACCCCATGTACCCACCAAGTGGTTAAGGGTTGAAAGATCCTTGGTCACTTGCTACTTGACCGAATATGTTCTAGCAGTTAATTACTCGTGAAACACATAGAATATATGGAAAATATTCAAGCAGTTGAACACTGCTTGAACGTACTGACCAGTTGAACACTGTCTGATTTTACTGACCAGTTGAACATTGTTCGGATAATTAACACACATGCACATTTGTAGCAAGGATCGACCACGCTACGCGTAGTCTCTTTTATGACTCGTAAATTGAAAAAGGACAAAACATGTTTAATAACGAGTCTTAAACAACAAAAATTATTCAAAAATAATAATAAATGACTAGTTGGCAAATAACCAGCTCATAAACCAAACTTAAATAACAAGTTAAACAACTTGAAATTAAGCTACCACTCTGAAAGCGGTATTTAGTGATAATATATCCATAGACGCTCGCCATTCCAGTGGTTCATGATCAAGCTCCGTTCACCCAATCTCATCCTAGCATCCAGCTCATGTCGAAGTGTCCGGGCATACATATCCCTTTCTTTGTTACTATCCCCAGCCAAGTATGGACCTCCACATATAGTGTCTAAGGTAAAGTCCACAGGGCCGGGTTGCAAGGGTGGAGATCTATGTCGTTTGAACCCAGGATTGTTGCTGCCTCCTTGTCCTTGGGGTTTCTCTGCCTGGTACTTTTTCAACTGGCCCGACCAGAGAAGAAATTATATCTCATCTTTGAGGTGATTTCATTCATTCAAGTCTTTACCATAATCTCCATGGCGACGACAAAACTTATTCATGTCTCTCTTACTCATCTCTTTCCTGATGGGTTGAGGTTTCTTGTAAGGAACCTCTTCATGACTAGCAAGATATATTTTTGCCCGGCTAGTTGAGAGAGTGGTGTAATTAGTGAACTGAGGCTCATACTTCGTTGGCTTTTCATTTGAACTCGACTTATCCTTCTTTTCTTCATGGAGGTCAAACCCATTATTCCCACATTTCTTTCCACCATTCTGACCGTTTCTGCCATTCTCAGTAGGGTCAGTCGATCCGCCCAGATTGTTTATGCCATTCTCCTCTTCCTCGATTGCATCATCCAATTTCATATACTTATCCACTCAGTCAAGCAATTGTTGAAGTGTTGAAATTGGATTTCTATGTATACTATCCCACAAAGGGCTCCAGTAAGTGATTCTAGAGGATATGGCAACAATCTTCCCCTTGTCTCCTATAGCAGTTGCTCTATTGGCTTCTTTTAAGAATCTTTGTGTATAATTCTTTAGAGACTCATCCTTTCCTTGTTTGATATCTACCAAGTGGTTGGCATAAACTGGTGGAGTCCGGGCAGCGTTGAATTGTCTACAAAACTCCTTCCTGAATGTTTCCCAAGAGGTAATGGAATTCGGCTTAAACATCCAATACCACTCCTGAGCAATATCTGACAATGTATTCGGGAAAACCCTGAGCAACTCCATCTGGTCTTCAAATTTCCCAACATGTCTGATGGGATCCGCCTTTTCTGTATATACTGGCAGCATCGGTGCTTTATATTTTTCCGGTGGCTGGGCTGCTCTAATCCGGGCACAAAATGGACGGCCACTCCTATGGTCTACCGCATCCATTACGAAAGGTCGTTTTGATAAACCCTGCACCGCAGGTGTTAGCCCGTCAAGCTAGGCTTGGATGGCTGGAGAAACAGACGATGCTCCAAGGTTTTGACCTCCTGGTCGGGCATTTCCATCTGGAGCACTGTCATCAAGTATTTCTATTTACTGGCAAGGCGGTTCAGATCTTGCCCTTTGACCAGGACAGTCCTCCACTTGTTGGTGACAACGTCCCTTAGATCCTTCCGGGAAGCATGTTCTCCTAGCCAATTGAACAGCGTACTCTTTGAATTTTCGAAGGGCTTACTGCACGGGTCCTGCTCTCTCCCACTACGCTGCTGGTCGGGATGTAGTGGTGGCTTTTCGGTATGGCTCGAGCAGTCTTTTCCTCCCTGCTGGTCAGTGCCTTCCTTTTCTTTTTCTTTTGACTGGTCAGTCAGATGACTATCCCCCTCGTCTCGAGCATGTCCATTTTTGTAGCTAGGAGTTTTTTTTATCTTGAGGAGCTTTGGTTTGGTTGTTTCCAGGCGGAGTGTGCTTACTATCCAACCAGTAACTCTCTGGTCGGGAGGTTTTCGACTGATGACCTTTGGCAGGGGTTCTAGAGTTCTCCCTTTGTGTAGATGCAGTTCTAGAGTGGACTCTGTCATCTACCGAACCAGTCTGATTTTTTTGACTCTGGACAGGTCCTCGAGAGTCTGTCCTTCCAGCAGGGGATTTCTAATTAGCATTGTCCTTTGGTGCTCCCTGGACAGCTGCTCGTGTCGCGGCTTGAGCATTGGCTTGGGCCAATTGGGTAGCTGCTTCTACAGCAAGTGTTGCTTCACGATGTCTCCGGTTGACTTCGTCCTGTCGTTGTCTGATCTCTTCGCTTCTGACCTCCATATCGCACATTTGCTGTTCTAACGCTGCTCTCTGCCTGGCCATCTCTTCAGCAAAAGACTCTTGTCGGGTGTTAAATTGCATCATCTTCTCCTGGAAAGCCCCCATGGCCTCCTGGAGTTGTTTGACCTCTGGATTTGTCTCCTCGAGAAAGACCCTGGTTTCATTCTCAAGGTTCCGAGGTCCAGGACCTTCTGATCTAGCAGGCTCTTTTTATGTACCCGACTTCTTGGACGCCATATTGGGATTCTTGGGCGCCATATTGGTAGGATAGTAGTGTATTTCTTGAGTTCAACTCTCAATGAAAGCACCAAAAATATTGACCACGATTTTTTCCAACTGCGAGTAGACGCAAAAACAATAATAAACCTTGAAATGAACTTGAGCCAACTAAGTTTCTTAAGTGTAAGTAGAAAAATACAGAGTTTCTCTCTAGAGAATACAAGCTTTCTCTCTCTAAGATCTCTCAGAAAATGCCCTAAGAATTCCCCAAGTAATAGTCCCAAAATCCCAAAACTAGAGAATTCTTTCAGTCTAAAAAAGATTAGATCCCTCCAAATGATGCCATGAGTCATTTATTTATAGGCTCATGGATCATACATGAGAAATATCCTGCTTTGACGGGGTCCTTGGTTGTTTCAACAACTTTAATTAATGAATAATAAACAAATTCAAATTACAACAATATAGCTATTATTCTAAGATGTTTGAGATATTCCCGCGGCAGTTGCGAATGATTTGGGTTGAAGCTGTTACTGAGGCTTTACCGAAGAGTCACGTAGATGGTAACTTCTGAGATTCTGATCAGTCAACCAACCAAATCCATCCCCAAAGTAACTGGTCGGCCAAGACAACGCCAAACACTCCACCGATCGGCATAGGCAAGCACATTAGTCGGCATAGGTAAAGCACACCTCTAGTTGGAAAAGCACACCAATGGTCGGGCATGGAAAATCACACCACTGGTCGGGCATGGCAAATCACACCACTGGTCGGGCATGTCACACTGCTGGTCGGGTATGGAAAATCACACCACCGGTCGGGCATGGCACACCACCGGTCGACTAAACTTATTCCTGACCAGTAATATCACAACTCCTTAGGTCAATTCTCAACCTTTTCACCTCTTTAAATAACACATTTATTGACTATTAATGTGTCATTTATTGACCATGCCCTACCACTTTTCCATCCGATTGCCACCTCATTGAATGAAATTTTGGGGCTAGCAAATGTCATTAAACTAGTTTTATTTCAGTTTAGTTACACTTTTAACCTAAAACCTCGATTAGCGAGCTAATGGCATATTTTTAACTCATATAGTAATGGCTCTAGGGAAGTAGGGTATTACAGTTTCACATAATGTAGGTATGAAATTTGACTATTTTTTTCAGTAGGCATTGATAAATTATAATTTTAGGTCCAAAGTGATACATTGAGGTATCTAAGGTTGCCCAAAACATTTGGGAGCCTTTAGAGAAATGTGACATGCCTATTTGGCTTTGTGTCGCCTCTTTGTAGGCGACGCATTGCTTAGAACTTTAAGCCTAGGTGAAACACAACAAGTGACGTGTCACCTACTAGTAGGCAATGCATCGCCTAGCAAACAACATGTCGCTTATAGACAGGTGACGTGTCGCCTGTATGCACTACTACAAAAAAGGCCTTTCTCTGCGGTTTTTTTTCTCAATACACTGTGGTTTTCGAGAGTATTGAAAAGCACAGTGTATTCAACCGCAGAGAAAAGTGTTACGCAAATCGCGGAGAAAAGCTACACTTTTCTCTGCGGTTGTAGTAAGCCAACCGCGGAGAAAAGAAAGTTTTCTCTGCGGTTGTAATAAGCAAACCGCAGAGAAAAGAGAGCTTTCTCTGCGGTTTGTTTATTACAACCGCAGAGAAAGCTCTCTTTTCTCCGCGGTTGGCTTACTACAACTGCAGAGAAAAGAGCTTAATAAAAAAAAAAATTCAATTTCGGTTGATAACCCAGCATTTTTATTTCTAAAAATAATTAATTTTCAATTTTAATTATAAATAATTATTTTCAATAGTATAACTAATTTGTTAAATTGTTATATATACATTTCATATCTAATACAAAATAATTGGCTGGTAATGAATCAAAGACTTTAATCATTCTAACCAATATAAGTTAGCACTTTAATCTTACATACATACAAAAATTTAGATTTCATAAACAAATGGCATTAATCTAGCTAACCAATCACTTTGTAGTGGTAGTAGATCCTCTTTGACATTGAATTACTTTTTGTCAAACCACTGCAAAATTGAAAAGTTAATATAGATTAGATAATTAAATACTATATCTAGTTTTTCTTAAGCAAAAAAGAGTTTAAAATATAACATACTTTCTTCTTGATAACTTCTGCTTGATTCGGTGCATTTACAAGATCATAAATGTATCTTAGTACATAATAACCACATTCATGACTTTCAGGTTGTTTTGGACAAGAACCTCTCACCAATTTTGTAAATGTGCCGATGTATTCATTTTCCAAGCATTGTGCGTATGCTCTACAAAAATTAAAATTAATTAAATACATATTATGCTCTCAACTTTTAAAAATTAATAATGCATACATTACAATTGAAGAACTTACTTTTCCATAACCTCCGTAATTATTGGTGGAGATTTATGATTTTTTAAAGGGTCCAAAATTATGGTCATCCCCCGCATCATCACGAGCACCAACATCCAATGTCGACTAAAATAATAATAAAATATGATCATTATAAAATTAAAATTCAACCATAGTAGTGATAATGTTTAAGTAGTTTGTTCTTACTCAACAATCCAAGGAATGAAATATATTTGGCCTCGTCTATCCATAGTCATCATCCATTTGGCTATAAGATCCACCGTATAGTTTTTACTTTCATCATTGCCAATAGAAAGATGTTCGGTGTCAAAAAATTTATATAATTGTCGTGAATTTGGGTGCATGCTTTCCCAAATGCATCTGTAGAGAATCAATCATTCATATTACATTTTCAATTAATAAATTAATATCGTCAAAAAAAAATTGGGCAGAGTTTCCTCTATTTCTATAGCATATTCAAAATTATTAGAACCTATAAATTCAATTTAGACAAAGCATACAACAAACAACATGCATGTTCTCAACCATAAGCCACCGCAGCACACAAAATTCACAGATCCTACTTCATTAAGGCACACATGTTCTCAACCTTTTGTTATCTCCGCAGCACACACTTTTATCTCAGAACCTACTTCACTATGGATGAATATCTAATATATTCAAACTCCTCTAACAATAGTTTGTAAATATAAAAAATAAAAATAAAAAAATTAAGTAATAATTACTACTTACCTTAAAAATTAATATTCACCAATTTCAACCTCGAACAAATATTTCAACCTTGAGTGGGAGCTTACACTCAAACAAATATTTCCTACAATAAAAAGTTAAACATTAGTAAATATATGGTAATTGAATTTATCCTAAAATAATATAATTAACAAAAATATACTTTAAAAAAATCATTACCTAAATAATATACAAAATTATGCAAGCACTAATTTTTAATATAAAAAATTATGTAAACAACATTATTCTAAATAAAATAATACAAAAATACCCTAAACCGAAATATAAATTAAAGAAATCAAGTTTTAGTGATCAATACACGTTTTAAACAATGAAAATGCCCTCCAATCCTATATAAAATTTCAAAAATATTACAAAAAATAACCATATGAACATACATAGAAACCACCATTAAACCCACACAATATTTCTTCATTTTTACCCTAAAACTTCAAAATAACTCAAGATTAAGTATATATACATGATTTCAAGCTTTAATATGCAAGGAAATGGAAAAAAAAACAAAAAGAAATAGACAATGTGGCTTACCATGGGTAGGGACGGCGTGGTGGGAGAGAGCTTCGGCCGTGACTTCAACAAAGAAGAAGATGAGAAATGAGTGGGAAAAATAGGTTTTTGGGCTTTAGTGGGTGGAGACCACCTTTCTTCGCGGTTTTATACCCAAAACCGCAGAGAAAAGTGGACTTTTCTCTGTAGTTTTGGGTATAAAACCGCGGAGAAAGGTGCCACACTTTTCTCTGCGGTTTTATACCCAAAACCGCGGAGAAAAGTGTCCCATTCAAACCTTTCACTGCGTTTTTTTTTTAAAAACCGCAATAAAATAGGGCGCGGACATTAAATATACTTTTTTTGACTCTTTCAAACCTTTTCATTGCGTTTTTTATTTATTGTTTTAAAAAAACCGCAGAGAAAGCCTATATTTGTAGTAGTGATGGTCCGTAAAATTTCATTTTTTCAACTCCAAATGATGTGTCTAAGAGCTCTAATCCTATTTGTTAGACTCAATGATAGTACATACACTATAAAAATGATCTTCTAGAATTTTGAAGCCTTGATCACATTTCTAAGCTCTCTCTTCAACCCCCCCCCCCCCCCTCTCTCTCTCTAGCTCTCAAAGATCATAAGTTTTTCCAAGAAATTCATCAAGAAAATGCTTGTCTTGATAATTTTAAAGGATTGTTCAATCCCAATTCCCTCTTCTCTTAGTTAAAGCCTCAAGCATCAGCGGTGTGCTAGGAAATAGAGAATTTGGACAGTGATACTCCTCATGTATGAGCCTTATTATGTTTCTCTCCCAACTTTCAAGTTTTCAAGTGGTGTTCTTATTTTCTTCATAGATTGAATTTATTTTTTCGGTTTGCACTTGTTTTTTCCTTGAATTTTTTGGTTCTCTACTTTCTAAGTTTCATTTTGAATCTATCTAGATAGATGGTACAAGTTCACTCTTCCCCAATAAAAGCTATGGACTAGAGTATCTGAATGATGTCTTCAACATGTTCAGTTAGTCAGAAAGGATGATACATCACAGGTTTGTGGCTCGCACATTTCAACAAAATGGTATTGCAGAACATATGAATATGAGCATTTTATAAAGAATTACATATATGTTCTTAAGTGTCAATATGTTGGTGCAGTTTTTTGGAGAAAATATGAACATAACTATGTGTTATCCCAAAATTTGAAAATGATGATGTGGCAATAGAAATGACAAGTGGCATGGAATAGTTGGGTGATCTGGCTTAGCAGTAGCCCAATACATCGGTGAAGAGTTTAGACTGCTTGAGAGATGTCATGACCAAGCCAAGTGCACCCGAGGAGAGTACTTGGGCTAGGGTGTGCCCGGTCGGACTTTGGTCCGAGGAGCACTCCAAGAGGTCTGGTCGGACCTTGATCCGAGGAGAGCCAAGGAGAGTGTGATCGGACCTTGGTCCGAGGAGAGCCCCAAGTGGTATGATCGGACCTTAGTCCGAGGAGGGCCAAGAGGTGTGTTCGGACCTTAGTCCGAGGAGAGCCAAGAGGTGTGTTCGGACCTTGGTCCGAGGAGAGCCTAGAGGTGTGTTCGGACCTTAGTCCAAGGAGAGCCATGAGGTGTGTTCGGACCTTGGTCCGAGGAGAACCTAGAGGTGTGGTCGGACCTTAGGTCCGAGGAGACCTCAAGGCTGTGGTCCGAGGTGAGCCCAAAAAGTGACTGGTCGGACTTTGGTCCGAGGAGCAGTCCAAGGTGACTGGTCGGACTTTGGTCCGAGGAGAGTCTAAGGGGTATGGTCCATATGCAGGTGTCCAACATGCATATGTCCGACCAGCACTTGTGTGTGTCCAGCATGCACGTGTTCGACCAGAAGACGATATTCATCAACCAAATAGACTAGACTGCGTCAAATTCCCATAAACGGCTTCAGCAAGAATCGGTCTGGGCATCGCGGGAATCTCTCACTCCTCACTCAAATTGAGGATTCTGTTGCATTTTTTAATATTTTGTGTAATTTAAAAATAATATGAGTAATAGAATATCCCGATCCTAGGGGGATATCAGTTTAGGATCCCAAACCTATAAATAGAGGGTTGATGGGATCAGAAAAGGATTGGACAATTTGAAATTTGGTCTGAGTTTCTAGAGAGAGAAAGTGCGTTTTCCTTGAAAATTTACACTGAAGAAACTCAGTTGACACTGGTTCATCTGATCTTGAGTGTAGATAAATTAATCAAATCTCTAATTGGATTAGGCTATTACCGACTGATCGGGGCCGAACCACTATAAAAATCTTGTGTGTTATTTACTTTTCTTGATTAAATTGTCTGTGTCGTTTGAATTCTCTTGAAGGTTTGTCGTTTTTGACGTTCTCACGTCGTTGGCTAAAAACGCAGTCAACACTATCTATTTGATTAACTTGTCCATCCACTGTCATTAATTTTAAAACCTCAGTAGAGATTTGAGAAAGATTGCCACTGAGTTATGACAACCTGAGAGTTTTTTATTTTGCTTCATATATGTTCTTGTCAATTAAGTAGGGAAAGCTAGATGTGAGAGCAAAGATGTGTATGTTTTTGGGAATTCATGATGGGCTTCAAGTCACAGTATCAAGAAGGATATGTTTGTAAGTGTTTTGTGAGTAGAGATGTCACCTTCAAAGAATTTGAATACTACATGAAAGAAATTAGAGAATGTAGTGAGAGTGTTGAAATTATTACTTAGAAGAAAACCAATATTAGGGTGGAACTCGATGACTTTTTCAGCTAATCGAACTTATAAGACTACTGGCATTGAGGTGGAACACCAGGAGGAAGAATGTACTGAGAATGATCAAATGATTCGATGGACTATTTATTGGCTCATGACAAACCAAAAAACTAAGAATAGCAATGGTTAGGTATGGCTATGCATTTAATTTCATTTTCTTTTTACACGTCTCAGACATTTGAAGATTAAGAACCAAAAAATTGTAAGAAAGTCATTAAAGTTAAAACAAAGAAGAATAGAAGTTGGAAATGCAAGAAGTATAGACTCTTTCATAAAAATAAGACATGGATACTTATTGCTAAATCTCAAAGGCAGAATCTTGTGTACTGTAAATGGATTTATGAGAAGTATATAAGGATAATATATGAACTTGTAAGCCACAGTTCAAAGCTATAATGGTGGCTAAGGGTTTCACACAATAAGAAGGCATAGACTTTTATGAAGTTTTCTCACCCATAGTTAAACACACCTCTATTAGAGTGTTCTTGGCTTTGGTCACTCAGTTTGATATAGAGCTTGAACAAATGGATGTAAAATAATGTTTTTACCTGGAATCTTGAAGAGCAAATTTTTATTGCTCAACGAATGGGCATCATAAAAAAAAAGTCAATATAATGTGAGTTTTTTGCAAAAATTCCTGTATAGTTTAAAACAGTCTCCACAATAGTGGTATTTGAGGTTTAATGAATTTATGTAGATAAATAAGTATATGTGAAGTTCTTATGATAGTTTGTGTGTAAGTGATGTGGATAAATGGCTATTTAGGAGTATTTCTGATACTTTATGTAGAAGACATGATAAATGCTTCACCTTGCATGGTTCAAATTCAGAAGCTTAAGTGATTGTTGAGTTTTTAATTTGAAATGAAAGATTTTGGAGCAACTAAAAAGATTTAGGCAAGGAATGTCTCAGGAACATGATTGAAAGATTGAACTATTTGTCACTCAATAATGGCTGCTATGTCATCAAATTGTTATAGAAGTTCAACGTGACAGTGTGCCTGCATGTTGTAACACCTCTAACTTATTATTTTAAGCTATCTTTTTCTCAATCACCTAATGCTATATAGGATAAGACAAAGATGCTTAAAGTTTCTTATGCTAGTGTAGTTTGGAGTATTATGTATTCTATGGTGTAAACGAGATTGTATTTGGCTTTTGTAGCAAGCATAGTGAGTTGTTATGTGGAAAATCTAGGGAAAGATCATTGGGAGGTTGCTAAATGGTTGTTTAGGTATCTTAATGGTATTACTAGTCGTAGTTTACACTTTAGAAAGATGGACTAGTGTAAATGAAAAGAACAAGCTAGTTGGCTATGTGGACGTTTCTCATTATGTTGGTGATCTTGACAAGAAAAGACCACTCACAGGGTATGTGTTAACACTATTTGGATGTGTTGTTTGTTATTGGAAGGCTTCCTTGCAACCTACTATGGCCCTATCAAAAACTAAGTTAGAGCTTATAACTATTATAGAAGTTGTTCAGGAGGTGATGATTTGGTTAAATGGGCTATAACTAGTGAGGTCTAGGTGAAGCATGAAAACGTAATTATTTTCTATGATAACTAGAGCATAATGTACTTGACGAAGAATCACAAGTACCATGAAAGAGCGAAGCACATAAAAATTAAGTTATTCTTCATTAAAGATGTTATATCTCAAGGATTGATGAGTGTTGAAAGGACTCATACAGATGGCATCTTCACATATGATTATGAAGCTTGTCATAAGTGCTAAGTTCAATCAATGTTGGTAATTGATTAATGCTTAAGTTGCTACTGTGTCAAATTGAAGATTTAAAAAAATTCAGCTAATTTCAGTATGAAGACTTGATAAAAGCATCACCTTAAGCTTGAGTCAAGGTGAAAATTTGTAGCTTAATGACTCAACTTAAGGTATTGCAGTTCTGGTTGTACTGAGACAAGTAGATGTAATTTATTTTCCTGTTTTAAATGACTTTCAATGAGATGCAAAGTAAAAGCATCATATTTCCTTGATTGGATTTTGTTATTTCCTTTGTAATAAACAAATATTTAGAAATTGGAGAGAGAAAGAGCAAAAAGGTAATAAAATAGGGATGGCTTAGTATTGTCTAATTTCCGTTTGTTTTTTTTCTTCTATGGACGTTGTCATCACTACAACAAATTACACTTTTAATGACTCCCTATAGAGTAGTGTAAGAGATTAAAAGTTGGAAGGGGCTTTCTTATGTCTAATTTTGGGAGTCATTGAAAGCTTATGTTTATGACTAACAATGTAAAATATAAAATATAGTTAGGCTGAGCACGAGTATAGTCCGGATGAATAGCCTTCGTTATGTTTAACAATATGGTATAATCCTTTTGTCATGGCCTTCCCTATGTCATGGTACAATTACTCTGGGTATTAGTTAGGCTGAGCACGAGTATAGTCCGGATGAAGAGCCTGAACCTCGTAGGTCGATAATTTAGTAATGTTAGAATCTCCCCCCTCCTCTGATAATCCAAGAGTTAGAGGTTTTACCCAGCCCAATCCATATCCCGGAACTGATCATAGTAGTCTCATCCTCTAGTTTGGAGGGTATGGTTCTTTTTCTGTTACTCTTTGCTTTGTGTTATCTTGACTAACATTTCTTGGGTCTAACTTTTCTACTCGTTCTTTTGCAGATGATGAAATTAATCTAAAGAATGCTTTCAAAACTGAGCAAAATGTAAAGAGGCAAAGAGTTTTGAAGAAAACCACTCCCAGAGCTGGAGCCACCACTAGTTCTCCTGCAAAAGACAAGGGTGCCAGCTCAGCCCAGAAGCAGCAGCAGCCTCATCCCACCATAGCCATGACCCTACTAGCTCCTCCACCAGTTCCTCGCAACCCCACTCATGTCATGCAGGTCATCCAAACCAAGGCCCCAACTGTCACTATCCCAGTCCCCCTCCTTAAGGTTGAGAAATATCTAGATCCTCTACGTGGTTCATATGAGGAAATCATGAGCCATTTGATGAAGCACGTGAGTGTGGTCAGCATCAAAGAGTTGCAGGCTATTGAGTCGAGACCATCAATGACCATCTCCTCAACTCTGTGTTGGGGATTACTCTGACGGTAAGTATTATACTTATCCTCTTCTTCCAGTCCCATGCCTTCAGAAATTGAACCCTCTTTATTTATTGTTTGCAGTCTTGCATGGCTCAGATCTGTGGCATCACTCGGGTCCGAGCTGAGGTTGACGAGGCCAGGACTTCCTTGGGGAAGGCGCAAGATCCCTTGGAGGAAACCAACGCCATGAAGACCGCTCTAGACAAGACCAACAATGCCCTGAAAACCTCCCAGGATAATGAGCGAGTTTCCAAAGCACAAGCCTTCAACTCAAGGTTAATGATCTTAAGAAGAAGCTTACGGAGGTTGACAATCTCAAGCAGAGGCTTTTGAAGGTCAAGGCCAAGGCCAAGGAGGATGCTACTGAAGCGAAGAACTCTTTACAAGAAATTTTTTGTTGTGTTTGGGCGTATAACCAGAAAGAGGATTTCTTGTTCCTGGACGCGGAAGTTTGGGGGTGCTACCTCGCTCAGTTCAAGGACTGGTTATCAAAGGAGCCTATGGACACAGTCGAGGCTTCCAGAGTTGTGGGAGGGGCCGAGGAGAAAGAGGTGTCATCCTAGGAACAAGTTACCGAAGCTCAGGGATGAAGGAAGACCTATTTTATATATTTTAGACCTGGAGCCCTTTGTATGTGGGTCGTTTAGGCTGAGATAATTGCCCTTAGGCTTTTAATTTTGGGTTATTTTTACCCTCAACATAATTCACATATTTTGGTATATCTCTAATCTTTTTGTTTACCCCTCTTTTCTATCAAGTATTTATGTTTGTGAACCTTCATAGTCTTTATACATCCAAATAGCTATAGGGGTAATTTTAAATTGAGGTATTGTTACTTGATGTCTCACCGAGTTAATTTTTGGTCAATGACCTGGTATACATGTTAGGGATCAGGCCTTGGATCAGATTTAGTTCTCGGATTTTTGTACCTAGTTATGTTCTAGGATTTTTTTATGCTTTAAATTTTCTTAACATAGTTCGTATTCGAAATTTCCTTGACAACTCGAGCTTTAAGAAGTCATAGAGTAACTAATTTTCCAAATTCTAAGTTGCAAAAAATTTAGCCTAAATTTGTCGAATGTTTCAAATATTTTTCGAGGGTTATATGCCCCCCAAGCGATCATAATTTATAAATATTCTAGATCGCTTTTACATAATCAACTCACGCTAAATTATGAGAATTAAGTGAAAAAATCTGGTGCCACATTTAAAATACATAGCAATCCTTTATTATTCAAATTCAAACAAAATGAAATGGCTTTTATAAATAAGCCGTACAAAGAACAAAACACATTAAATCTAACAAAGAAGTTATATTAGTGATAATACTTGTTGAGATGTAGTGTGTTCCAAGTTTGTGGAACAAATTCTCCACTAAACCGAGCTAGTTTGGAGGTTCCTTCCTGTAAGATCTCCACGATCTGATAGGGTCCGTCCCAGTTTGGTCACAATATACCATCTTTAGGGTCTTTGTTAGCCAGAAATACCCTTTGGAGCACCAAATCCCCCAACTTATGTCTACGATCCTTGGCTTTTGAATTAAAATACCAAGCTACTCTTTGTTGATAATGGATGAGCTGCAACTGAGATACTTCATGTTGCTCTTCAATTAGATCCAGGGATGCATTAAGCAGATCATGATTCTGATCCTAGTTGTAGGTTCTTTGCCTATGCGACATCACCAGAGCTTCTACTGGGAGCATAGTCTCACTTCCAAAGCTCAGAGAGAAGGGAGTATGCCTAGTAGAGGTGCGATGTGAAGTCCTGTAGGCCCAGAGCACTTACGGGAGCTGTTCAGGCCATAGCCCTTTAGCATCATCTAGTCATTCTTTTAAGCTCGCCTTTAGGGTTTTATTTACTGCCTTGACGTGCCCATTAGCTTAAGGTTATGATACTAAAGAGAAACTCTTCATTATGTCGTATTTCTCGCAAAAGGTTGTGAGGAGGTTGCTGTCAAATTGAGTTCTGTTATGAGACACAATCTTCTTTTGGAGTCCAAAAGGACATACAATATATTTCACAACAAAATCTAGAACTTTCTTTGAGGTTATAAATGCTAGGGGCTTGGCCTCAACCCTCTTAGTAAAGTAGTCGATGGCAATCACCACATACCAAACTCCTCCTTTTCCAGTAGGCAACGAGTTGATTAAGTAAATCACCCATATAGCGAATGGCCAGGGTGAGGAGATCATGGTTAATTCCATGAGCACATCTTGAAAAATAGTGGCAAAACACTGGCACTTATCGCACTTTTGGACATACGAGGCTGAGTCCTTCTTAAGCGTAAGCCACAAAAAGCCTTGCCTTAATACCTTTAGAGCCAAGTTTTGCCCTCCAACGTGGTCTCCACAAAACCCTTCATGTACTTCTCGAATGATGGTTTATGCTCCCTCGGGCAGAATACACCGTAGGAGGGCTAAAGAATGACCTCACCTATAGAGAGTTTCGTCGACCATAACATACAGCAGGACTTGTTACAACAACTTTCGTGTGTTCATTCGATCTTCTAGAAATTTTCCAATCTGAGGTATTCGGTTATGGGAGTCATCCAGGTTGGTTCTTCAAAAATCATTGCAACCTCAACTGGCTCTTCATTGATGCTTGGTTTATCCAAGAATTCTACGAGGACCACATTTAAAGTGTCCGCTTCTTTGGTTGTGGTGAGTCCAGCCAAAGCATCTGCATTCGTATTTTGCTGGCGGGGGACCTGTTCGATGGAATAAAACTCAAATAGCTCACCTTTAACCTTAGCTAGATAAGCTTCCATTTTGATTCCTCAAGCTTGGTACTCCCCTAATACTTGATTAACCACGAGCTGAAAATCACTATAACATTGAATTGTTCTTGCTTTCAACTCTTTTGCTACCCGAAATCCAGCCAATAATTCCTCATACTCTGCTTCGTTGTTGGAAGCGATGTCCTTCGGGTCAAATTAAAATTATTCAAGCTCCAGACCCATTCTCGTTTGACGATCCTTCAACGAAGAGTTTCCACAACTCTTATACAAGTTCTCTCATTGGTCCGTCCTGGAACCCTATACATTCAGCCACAAAGTCAGCGAGTGATTTACCTTTGATTGTTGTTCGTGGTTTGTATAAAATCTCGAATTGACTGAGTTCAATGGCCTACTTTAAAAAACGTCACATTGTCTTAGGTTTTTGCAAGACCTGCCTTAAAGGTTGATCGGTTAATACATGTACAGTGTGGGACTGAAGATACAGCCTGAGTTTTCTCAAGGCCAGGATCAAACAAAACACGAGTTTTTCAAATAGAGGATATCTAGATTCAGCTCCCCAAAGCCTTTTGCTCACATAATATACTAGTTTCTGTGTTCGGTTTTCCTCTCGAACTAACACAGGGCTGACCACATTTTTGTTATAGTTAGGTACATGTATAAACATCCCCCAGCAACTGGTTGTGATAATACGGGGGGCTCATCCAGATGAGTCTTCAGATCCTGAAATTCCTATATGCATTCTTCTGTCCATTCAAACCGCCCATTTCCCCTAAGCAAGTTGTAGAAGGGAAGACATTTGTCCGGGGATTTCGATACAAATATGTTCAAGGCAGCAACCTTTCTAGTTAAGCTTTGTACACCTTTTCTTGACCTTGGTGAAGGCATTTCTAATAGCGACCTGATCTTCTCAGGATTCGCTTCGATTCCCCTTACGTTGACTATGAAGTCTCAGAACTTTCGTGATGAAACCCCAAAGGTGTTGGTATTAAAAGTGTAAATCAGATGTATGCAATGGAATGGAGTTTTTTAAAAATTTAATAATACCAGCCAGGATCAACCATATATAGATATATTAAATCACATTTAAATATATTAGAGATTACCTCTTGAAGCCTATCATGTATCCACAAATCTTTTTGTATAAATCAACGATCTTGCAATCCAAATTCTGAAAGCTTACACCTTGATCTTACAAACCAATCTTCAAACAAACAAGGACTTGTGTTAGCACGTAGGATTTAAATGGTTGATTTAGGACTCTCTAGATGTATTTAACACATGAGATCTAGAGAGGTTTGATAGAGAGAATATTTATTGAATAGTTTTTCAGGTTTAGAAAAACTATCGCTTTCTTTTCAGAGATAGAGTCTGAAAGTCAAGTGAAAACCACTTTTCTGAAAAATATCGCTTCTTTTCAGGTTTATGAAGATAATTAACTAATTTAATTATCTTTATTTATTTAAAATAAAATTGTTCAGTTATAACCTATTTAATTATTTAATTTAAATCATATTTAAAAAGAATAATTAAATATATATGATTAAATAAACAAATTATTTGAAATTCAAATCCTTGGGATAGGAAATCTCTGTGTCGACCACACCATTAGGGTTATTCTTAATTTTCTCATTTATTTATTTAATTAATATTTAAGACAATATATTTATCCCAAAATAAGTATCAGTTAATTCAAAATTAACTTTATCTTAGAATATAAGTTTTAAATAAATAAATAAATATCTTATTCTAAATAAGATAATTATTAATCTCTCTTTATATTAATCAAAACATGATTAATATTTATTTTAACCTATCATTTTTTAAAATAAAAGCAGTATAGTTAAAAAATTAATTTATTTATAATTAATCAATTGCCTATAATTATCACATAGTTATTTCATTACCTTGGAAAATTAATTCCTTTGCAATTTTGTCCTTCTCTCTACAAATCTTTCATTTGACATCCTTACCCTTGATAGTGCAGGATAGAGGTGATCTGGGGACCATGGACCTATAATACGAAGCTCCAATAAACCAGATTATTAATTAAACTATTTAATCTAATAATCTTATTCGTTAATTCCATGATTAATCCACTATAAATATGAAATTGCACTCTAAGTATTTATAGAATTATATTTACAGAGTTTTCTCTTGTAGTCCATTGATATAATCAATAAATGTAGTTTTGCCCTCAATTTATTTGTTCGTTAATTAGAGCTAGTCAAGATTTCTGTTTTACCCTTTTAATTACCTATTGATACTTAAGTACCATTAATTCACTAGCGAATAATTAATCTATATTCAAATTATAGATTTGAGCTCAATAACTATTTAGATCTATAATTAACCCTTAAGGGAACCAATATTCGATCCATTAGGAAAGTATGGATTGCATTATTGTAAATCATGTTCCCAGCTATACATGATATTAAATCTCCAAAACAAAAGTCATTAGACACATTATACTAAGAAACCTTAACGAGTGAATAACAGATCCAATAAACACAAACAAGTGTTTTAGACTAGTCTACAAATGATCATCTATCATGATATGAATTAAATCTTTATGTCAAACAACAAGTTTATAATGATAATTCATTCCCATCAATCATGTGATATATAATCTCTATTATATTCAGCACATTTACTAAGATGTCTATCGGTAACGCCCCACGTCACTATGGCTGCTTCCTGAATGACGACTGGCCCTACAAACCAACGCGAGTCTTTCCAGTGTGCTTTGTCCTAACTCGCACGCTTCCTGGGAAAACTTCCCAGGAGGTTACCTATCTTTTCGGTAGCCCATCACTTGAGAACTCCAAAGTTAAGCGTACTTGACCTTGAGTAATCTAAAGATGGGTGACCTCCTGGGAAGTTTTCCCATGAAGCGTGCGAGTTAGGACAAAGCACGCTGGAAAGACTCGTGTTGGTTTGTAGGGCCAGTTTTTATTCCAGGAAGCAACCATAGTGGCATGGGGCATTACAAATGGTATCAGAGCCTTGACCCAGTTGGAAGTGTGGCCGACGGGGACGTCGGGCCCGGAAGGGGGGTGAATATGACAGTCAGAATCTCGTGATCTGTAAGGGGAAAGAGCGGGTAAAGCTGTGCAATCCCACACTGCTTGGGGAAGATCAAGTGTGATGATTCTAAGCCTGTGTAGGTATGGGACTACACAGTTGAAGATGGCTTAAATGGATTGATGGGTACTACCTATATCAACAAGATGCATCTTCTTTTCGGTAGCCCATCACTTAAGAACTCCAAAGTTAAGCGTGCGAATGAGGACAAAGCATGCTGGAAAGACTCGTGTTGGTTTGTAGGGTCAGTCGTCATTCCAGGAAGCAGCCATAGTGACATGCGCCGTTACAATATCCACATCAATAACTGAATCTAGATCACTTGCATTATGTATGCTTAGTAAACTGCACGAGTAACCATTTATTAAAGATTCCTTACTTTAATATGTTACTGAATATTTTATTCGTTATGTGTGATCTTAATTCTCTCGTACTAATATAAGATCATATTCTCATGAATGAATAAGGAATTTTCTTGATATTATTATATAATTAATTCAAAAAATAATTATAACATTCAAATATAATATAATTGTGCTCTTATTTAAATCAATAAAATGTCTTTACATGCTTTTAGGGAATTAATCCTAAAAAATATACATTTCTTAGGGTTCAACTTCATGTTGTATTTTCTCAGCACGCCAAAACATTCTTCCAGATCGGATACATGGTCATTGGTAGTCTTTGACTTGATAAGCATGTGATCAACATACACATCCATGTTTTTCCTAATGTGGTTAACGAACATATTATTGACCAGCCTTTGATATGTTGCACTAGCATTCTTTAGACCGAACGACATGACTTTGTAGCAGTATATGTTATGTTCGATCATGACACTAGTGTGTTGCTGGTCAACAAGTTTCATCGCTATCTGTTTATATCCAAAATACGCATCCACCATGGACATGAGCTCATGGCTAGCTATGGCGTCAACTAGCTGATCTATTCTCGATAACGAGAATCAGTCTTTAGGATAGGCCTTGCTGAGGTCAGAAAAATCAATGCAAGTCCTCCCCTTTCTGTTGGGCTTCAGGACCAAACTAGGGTTGGCTATCCAAGTCAAATATTTAGCCTCCCTAATGAACCTGCACTTCAATAAGCGAGCTTCCTCTTCTTCCAGAGCTTCTCCTCACTTGTTTCCCAACAACCTACATTTATGCGCTTTTGCAGGCATGTTTTTATCCAAGTTTAATGTGAGCATCATCACGCTTGGACTGATTCCTACCATCTCCTAATGCGACCTGGCAAAGGCGTCCAGATTTCTTCTTAAAAACTCGACCAATTCCTTCTCTCTTTCAACTCTGAGATTTTTCCCAACCTTTACCACTTTCGAAGGTACTTGTAGGTTGAGGATGATTTCCTTTAGCTCCTCTAAAGCCTGGAGATCAGACCTATCTTCACCTAATCTCAGATCAATTTCTTTAGGTTGGGCAACTTCATTGCATATTTCCTAAGGTTCTTTTACCTCTCTTGCAACTACCATTGCCCAAGGTTCCTTATTCTCCTCAATTATTACCATGGCTTGCTGCCTGGGTTGTGATTCTCCCTTCATGGCAATGCTATATCATTTCCTGGCAACGAATTGATCTCCCCTCACGATGCATATCCCTAAGGATGATGGAAATTTTATGACCAGATGGGGAACTGAAGTTATAGCTTCAAACGCCATCAGATCAGGTCTCCCCAAAATTGCATTGTAGGCGGATGGATAGTAAATTACTATAAACTCGAGCATATTGGCGACAGTTCGTGTCTCCTCGCCCAATGTTACAACGAGCTCAATTGTTCCTATGGTTGCCATTCCTTCTCTTGAAAATCCATAGAGGGTCATAGAGGTTACCTTGAGATCGGCAATAGATAGCCCCATCTTTTCAAGGGTGGACTTGAATATCACATTCACAAAGCGCCCATTGTCAATCAATATTCGACACACTCAAAAGTTGTTGTTAATCAAGCAGCTATGGGGAAATATGTATGGGTTGTTGCAACTAAACAAGACAATCTCTGGATCAAATGGGTTCACCATGTATATTTGGGAGTAGCTGATTGGTGGAGTTATGAAGCTCCATCATCAAGCAGCTGGTACTGGAAACAAATAGTTGCTGTCAAAAATAGGTTTAAACAGAGCTTAGACATTCAAAAGTTCTCAACTGAGAAATATCAGATTAAGCAAGGCTATCAGATATTGTGTCCAGTGCTTGACTCAATAAATTGGCAACAGATGGTATGGGACAGACTCAGTATTCCACGACATAAATTTATGTTTTGGTTGATCATGATGGGAAGGTTGCCAGTCCGAGAAAGACTTAGTCGATTTCAAGTCTGTCAAGAAACAGATTGTGTCATCTGTGGCGATGGATTGGAAACTATACATCATTTATATTTTGAATGCTTGTATAGCTACAGGGTGTTACAAGACTTAAAGACATGGTTGCATTGGAATACATCAGCTACTTCTTTACATAGGTTAATAAGTAGTATTAGACATAGCAAGCATAGCAGGTTTAAAAAAGGAGTACTTACTGTCATAGTTGCTGCTATGGTCTATCAAATATGGTTAAACATAAATGAAACATTGTGGCATTTCAGATGTAAACAAGTAGATTCAATTGTACAAAAGATAAAGATTGTGGTCAAATATAGAATTACAGGGGTTTGGTCTAGGAAATTAACACATAGTGATAAGCAATGGTTTGATCAATTGTGATGAGATTTAAATGTATACTTTTTCTGATTTACCAAAAAAAATATATATATTCGGCACACTCTCTAGTTAGCAAGTTGAATAGTTATCACCAGCACATCATTATGAGGGAATTGGACATGGCTAGTGTCTTCTTCCGTAAAAATGATTGGTTGTTTATCCAATCATTGTTGTTTAGATAACCTTTTCTCGAGGATGAACTCAGTGCCATCATGCATTTTTAGCTTCTAAATATATCTATTATGGGCCTTACTGGTCGTCCTTGCTAGATTAGGTCAGCATTCAATGGAGGCTATGTCCCTTCCTTCAACAGGGGGAGGCATGATCTTATTTCCCTGAGTTGATTGTGTTGGATTGACTTGGCTATCCGAAGCCGGTTAAGGGTTTTTCCCCACCTGTTGATTAGGAGCTACCCTCTTCCAAGCTTATTGGGCTAATGGTCTACTCCAAATAAGAGTCTCGATCTCATCTTTCAGTTGACGGCAATCATTAGTGTTGTCGATAATGTCATTGTGATACCCGCAGAACTTAGGTGGATCTTTCACCCTTTGATGTTTCATGGGCTCGGGCTTCTTCCATGGAAGGTGAGTAGAATCAACTAAATAATTACGCTCTCGCGTATATGTTAAACCAGTATAGGCGGTGTTGATGGAGGTATATTTATCCTCGTGCTTATTTTTCTTGCCCTCGTTCTTGTCGCCCCCACCATTCCATTTTCGTTTATTACCCTCCACCTGGTTATTCTAGGTAGCAGGCTGAGTCGTAGCTGTAGCATTCGCCACCACTCCAGCGGGCTGAACGAGGGTCTGGCTGGTTCCTGCAATAGCAGATTATGCCTCTTTTAGGTTTATCCACTCTTGAGCTCGAGCCAAGAATTCATCTACACTTTTCACCCGTTTCCTTTGGAGCTCCTTCCATAAATTTCTTCCTACAGTGATTCCTGTTCTCATGCCCATGAGCTTGGCACTGTCATTAGCATCTCTAGCTTGAGCTGCTACTTTAGTAAATTGGTTGAGGTAGGCCTTCAAAGACTCATCGAGTTGTTTCTTAATGTTGGCCAGTGAGTCGGCCTCCACTCGAATCTCCTTCGCAGCTCAGAACTGTCTATTAAACAAAGTGGACATCTTTTTTCCATGAGGTGATTAAGTGTTTCTTATACTTGTTGAATCACAGCTTGGCTAGTCTAGGGAATGTAATTGGGAATAGAACACACCACTGGTAGAGGCTCACATTGTGGGCCATCATCAGAGTGTTGAAGGTCGCAATGTGGTTGGATGGATCAGTGGTTCCATTATGTGTGGGCATAGTTGGCATCCTGAAACCAACATGATACAAAGCTACTGCAATATGAAGAGAAAAAGGCTCGAGTTCCTTATCATAATCGTAATCATCTATGTTTTTTCTAGACAAGAGCTTCTTCATTTGCTCCTCCATTAGGGCCAGTCGTTCGAGGGTTAGATCCTTCTTCTCTATGTTATTTGGGAGATGGTTACCAGCTCCCATCATATTGTATGTGTTTGGTGGGTTATTTTCATGTACAATAGACGAATCTCCCCCGTTCTGAGTATAGCACAGATTGTCATAACGAGCTGACTGTCCTTTCTACGTGTTTAGATGATCACACAGGTCGGACGGTGGATTGGAGCGCAAGCTTTGAGCTAAGCTCAACTGATTTCTCAAATCCCTTTCATGTCTATGGGAATTTGTGTTACGGACATTCCTGGTCCTGCCTTATGATGGCTCTCCATCTAATAACTACCATCCACAAAGATTACTGCTCATGGTTGAGGTCGAGGAGCTGAATTATTAGCACGAGATCATGGGGAATATGTGTCTTCTGCAGGTATAGAATGTCTTCTTTCATTTCCGTGCCATGGAGCGTTCCTTTGTGGGTGTGGTGGTGTTGGAAGACAAATATGTGAAGGAGGATGCCTTATCGATGAGGAAATCAGTGTCCCATCTTGATGAATGAGATTAGCATGCCCATTGTCTACTCCAATTTCCAAACTTGGTGACAACACGGAGTTATTACGTGGTACCTAAGCGGCTGGTTGATGCACTAGTGGATTCGCAAGGACTTCTACCCTTCTCGATGTGGTCTCAGCTTGCCTTGCATGGCCAAATTGATTTTTGTGAGCATTAGTCGTTTGTCCATTCCTACGGTTATAAGTAGGAGGGTTGTTCCTGGGAGTCTGCTCTGAAGGCACGGAGCTTGGTGTTGGTGTTCTGATGGAACAACTTATATTAGGCCAATTATTTCGGTTGGACCGAGATCTATGGGACCCACTTTGTCTCCTTTCGACATTCTCATCGGTTTTAAGATGAGGTAATCGATCCATGATAAAATCTATTCGCTTGTTAGCCTGGGTAAGGTGGCTCCTCAGCTGAGTATTCTCCATTTCAATGGTGGTTAGGTACCCAGGATTGGGATTTGGTGGGCGTGAGGCTGAATTTCCAGCATCACCCTAGTCCACATGTTGTTTTCCAAGGCGACGTTGTGCGGATGTACCTTCTTCAGTGGGGATTGTCGTATGGTTACCTCCATGATCATCAAGTTGCTCTGTTTCATTGTCACGCATGGAATGAGTGACCACCATGATGATTGTTGGCTTGGATATTGTGCGAAATTTCAAGCTTAATCTACTCTCAATGAAAGCACCAATTTGTTGACGTAGTGTTTCATCAACAGGGGATTTAGAAATATGAGACAGAGAGATTAAGCTTTTTGTAAGCCAAATGTATAAGAAATAATGCCACAAGTCACTCTTATTGATCTGTTTTGAACCCTTGATGAAATTGTTTATGATAATTTCAGGAGAGTTTTGGCATACATAATGTCGGTCCTTTTTACAGTCCATCCCTTTATATTTATAGGGAAAAAATGGTGGAAAGTATGGGGTAACTGTTCATTAATATGGTAATTGAAAATTTTGGGTAACTTCCCATTTACATAAATACATGATTCCTATTAATTCTATATCCGTTATATCAGATAATAAATACATAATAAATACAGGGCATTTATTAGGCATATAAGAAATCTCTGAGTATTTTGGGATCCTTCACTGTGCGTCATAGTCAGGCTTCCGCGAGTTGAAGACATTCCTTGAGCTGGATGTTGTAAGGCCAATGCAAACTGACACGGGTCATGTTTAGAGTTTCACGAGGGTGATCTAGACGTTATGTACCTTGAACTACGTTATTGGTGTAAGAGGCGATCTGGAAACCTAGGTTGTCACAGACTGTCAAGTAAGCTCAAGCAACTCACTCCACAGTTAATAAAATACTTTTTATATAATTTTTTTCTTCATGCGCTTGTCTTCCCGCTGTATCTTGTGCTAAGTAATTCAGCCCGCATTTTTTAGGTACAACAAAGTTAATTTTGAATGAATTGATATTCATTTTGGGATAAATATATTGTCTTAAATATTAATTAAGCAAAAAATAAGAAAATTAGGGAAAACCCTAATGTGGCGCCACCCTGGGATATTCCTTATCACTGGGATTTGAATTTGTATTTCAAATAATTTGTTTATTTAATTATTCTTTTTAAATATGATTTAAATTAAATAATTAAATAGTTCATAACTGATCGGTTTTATTTTAAATAAAATAAAGATTAATTAAATTAGTTAATTATCTTTATAATCCCTAAAAAAAGCAATATTTTTCAAGAATAAGTTATTTACAGAAGTTTTAACTGTGAGAATCTCTCTCAGAAAAATAAAGCGATAGTTTTTCTAAACCTGAAATCTATTCAAAATCTCGTCTCTTAATCAAACCTCTCCAGATCTCGTGTGTTGAGTACATCTAGAGAGTTCTACATCAACATTTTGAATCCTACATGCCCACACACGTCCTTGTGTGTTTAAGGATTGGTCTGGAAGATCTAGGTGTGAGCTTTCAGAATCTGGATAGGAAAATCGCTCATTTGTACAAAAATATTTGTGTATTCTTGATAGGATACAAGAGGTAATCAATAAACTATTTTAATGTGATTTAATATATCTATATATGTATGATCATGGCTGATATTAATAAAAAAAATTAAAAACTCATTCCTCTGCGTAACTCTGATTTACACTTTTAATACCAACACCTACCACATCTCCTGAGGGAAGACATTGTAGATTCACTTATAATGACATTAGCTATACCATGTCTCCCCACATGGGTGACGTGGTGGACTTTCAATATCTCCTCCCATGGAGTCATAAAATTCTCATTTTGTAGTAGTGTGTGTAGTTTTTGTTGTAACTCTCCCATATGTATTGGGTGTATCGATCATTGACCATTCATAAAGGACTTGATCAAGCTAACAAACTAAACGCAGTCACACATTGTAGTCATCTAATTTTTAGTGTGATTTATTTACATTTCATTGATTTTTCTGCTGGTTTTTATGTGGTTTATGTTATTTATTGCTCGCTAGTGTGAATGTTAGTCCTAGTTTTGTTTCACATCATAAATATCTATTTAGGATTTTTAAAATATATATATTTTAAATAATTTTAATTGATTTAATCAATGAGCCATTAGGTTGCCACGTAAGCCTCTAGCATGAAGTTAACGATGAGATACAAAGGAGCACACCAAAACTATATAATTGTTGGAAATTTTACTATAAAAAAATTAAGGATTTAAGTACAACTTTTTTCCTAAATTTATGTAACCAAATAAATTATTTCAAAGTAGAACTATAAGATATGTAATGTTCTTTACAAAGTAGCTTCCAAGGTGTTGGATAATAGGCAGAAGAGAGTTTTATCTCACATTATTTAGATACACAAAGTGTGTTCATACCAGGTAGTCTTATCTATGACAATATTATGGTTTCTTTTGACGTGATGCACTACTTGAAAAGAAAGAGACAAGGGAAAGAAGGCTATATGGAAATCAAATTGAATATGAGCAAAGCTTACAATAGGGTAGAATGGAGGTATTTAAGAGTAGTGATGGAAAGGATGATATTTGATAAAAGATGGGTGGATTTGGTGATGGGTTGTGTGGTGTTTGTTAGATATATGGTGACTCATGCAGGAAGGGATATGGGTCGATATTTCCAATAGGGGAATTAGGCAGGGCATCCGTTGTCACCCTATCTTTTCATTATGTGTGCGAAGAGATTCTATTCTTTGATTCTCTCTTATGAACACAAAGGGTGGCTAAGGGGATGTCAGATGGCTAGACTGGCACCTGTTATCTCTCACATGCTCTTCACAAATGACAGCTACATGTATTGTAAGGAAAATATTGAGACGGCACAACATGTGGTTAATCTTCTTCGATGTTTTAAGGGAGCTTCAGTGCGAAAGGTTAATTTTGACAAGTCATAGATGTTTTTTAGCACAAATACTTGTTCTTATACTCAGGCACAAGTGTGTTCCTTATTGGGAATGCAAGAAGCAGGGGTGGAAAGTATGTATTTGGGGCTCCATAATACTATGGGGAGGAATAAATCGGTTATTTTGGGGTTTCTCAAGGGGAGGAATTGAAAAAGGGTGCTTGGTTGGGATGGTAAGTTATTATCAAGGGCAGAATAAGAGATCTTAATCAAAACAGTAGCACAGTCCTTACAAACCTATGCTATGAGTGTGCTTTTTCTCCCTTTGGAAATGTGTAGAGATATGGAAAGAATGATGAGTAGGTTTTGGTGGAAGTCGTCTTCTTGTAATAGGATAGGATGAGTGCTCACAAAACAAAGGGAGGTATAGGATTTAGACATTTGCGGGATTTCAATTTGGCTATGCTTGGAAAATAAGCTTGGAGGTTAATGACTAGGTAGGACTCGTTAGTTGGTAAGGTATTTAAGGCAAGATATTTTTCAATAGGGTTGTTCCTTAGTGCTAGATTGTGAGGCAATTCTAGCTTTCTCTGGCGAAGTGTTCTGGAAACTCAAAATTTTATTCGAAAATAAGTGCGATGGAGAGTGGGGTTGGGGAGAGGGTGAATGTCTTGGAGGAGTCGTGGCTTCCTGATCATGATAACCCACTGGTGAGAAATATAAACAAGGTTTCCAATCTGATGAAAGTTGATAGGTGAGAGTCTAATGTAGATGTGGTTCAAGATCTGTTTGAAGATAGAGATGTTGTTTTTATTCTGAGCATTCCGCTGAGTCTTAATGTTACTGAGGATATTTGGAGTTAGGGAGGGGAAAATATGGGTCATACTCTGTGGAGAGTGCTTACTGTAGCATCCAAAGGGATAAAGAAAATGATCACGTTGTGGATAAGTTGGGCTTTTAGCGTAAACTCTAGAATTTGAAGGTGCCGCCAAAAGGGAAGAATTTGTTGTGGAGGGAGGTTTTAGGTTGCTTGCCCACAAAATCACAATTGAAGATGAAGCATGTGGCTATAGATTTGTACTATCCTTTCTGTAATATGTCAGAGGAGACCATCTATCATAGTTTGGTTATTTGCTCATTTGCTCAAGAAGTTTGGAACAGCTTGACGGTAGATGTGAATGCAGATGGTTTTGAAGTGTTTGGGGATTGGTTCGATGCCATCTTTCAGAGATATTATAAGGATCGAATGGGGAAGATAGCAACGATTTGCAAGGCACTTTGGGGAGTGAGAAATTATCTGGTTTGGAACCATAAGGGTACGACTACAGATGCTTTGGTTACATCAGTTTTACTTTTCCTTGAGCAAAGGATTAATGCTCAGGACAGAAACTTGGATGTCTCAATGGAGTCTTTCTTACCAGGGGACGAGAGTGAGCATTGGGTTTGCCATCAAGAGAATACAGTTAAGGTCAATGTTGGTGTAGCTTTGTTTAATGACCCTATGTGTTATAGTTACAGTGTTGTTTCCAGAAGTACAAATGGTCTCTTGGTTGAAACAAAAGTAGTGTCCAAACAGGGACGAATCCAACCTAATGTAACGCCCTACTAATCCAGGACCATTGCACCGTGTGTTAAAAAAATAGTGCTTAACTCGTTAAGAGAATCATTTGGACTTAAAAATGTAATAAAGGTTAAACGACAGTTTAGGTATTAAAAGTTTTTGGTCGATAAGTGGAACTTTTCAATAAAAATGGTTGAATAGTTACAAGGGATCCCAAAAGTTTCTAAGTAGAGTACAATTTTATCAAAATTACAGACTTAGTTGGCCTAAGTGGAAAATTTCAACTAATGACTCTTGCTCCTCAAAATATCTCGACCGTGGCAGTCGAGCAGGCTGAGTATGTACACACAGCTCTACAGCTTTCCAACTCATGGCTGGTCCTGCTTTCATTTGCCCTTACATGCACCACGAAGAACCCGTAAGCCAAGGCTTAGCAAGAAAACCCAACCAAATCAAACAGATATCCAAATGTAACATGTACAACATACTTTATAACCACATAGGTTCACATAGATTTTAAGATAAGTATACGACTCATGCCGAGTAGATGGATATCACATCCTCAAAATGGCCCCGCCACTATGGCAGATATCGCATCCAAGTTCTGGCACCGTCACTATGACATACATTACACATGTAATGCCGATAACAGTCTCACAACCGAGCAATCATGATCACAATTACTTAGTAAAAATAGTTATAACAACATAGGTTCATGCAAAGGAGACATTAACTTAAACAGATTAATGATACGATCATCCCTGTGTCTTATAATTGGGGTGCGCCCTACACTTGGTGCGAGTGTCGGTTTTCTACCTCAAGTCTTGAGTGATAGGGTAAAGTGACGACGAGCACGATCCTTTCCTCTCGAGCCTTGCGATACCCCTAGTCACAACACATTAAAGGATATCCAACAAGAAATAAACCAGTTAAGGACTTCAAGATCAAGTCCTAGCCCCCCTCCCCTCCCCCCACCCTCCCCCCCCCCCCCCCCCCCCGGACCCCAGATTTCACTAAACCAGGTAGTGGAATCGTTCCCGATCCCTTAAGTTTGGGTTCCCATAACCCAAAACCTATTTTTTCCCACTATTACCATTTGAGTCGTGGCTACCCCACAAAAGAGTCATGGCGCTCGACTAGCTAGAGAGTCCCACGACCAAAAATGCGCAACGCGCCAAGCGTCACGGCACTAAGCCAGTTCGAGGCACCTCCTACCTCTCTGAGTTCATGCTAGTTCCGACGACCTAAGAACAACGTCGCGACACGACTCCTCGAACCTTAGAAATTCAAGCGATTTCAGAAATCACAAATCTCCCTAACTCAACCAAACTCGATTTATACCCCAATTTTAACCACCAAAACAGTCCAGCAACACAGATACACAATAAACAACAATCAAGAACCTCTAAAACACCCCCAAACAATAAATTCACTAACTTTCCCCCAAGAACACAAAAGGCAACAAAACTAAAAAATAAAAAAAACAACTTGGATTACCTCAGCCAATTTGAATTCCCAGTGGGATTCCTAGCTTCTTTACAGTTCCTAGTCTCCTCTAGGTTGGAATTCAAGGCTTTCTCTTCAAAATCAAAGAAATCTCTAAGAGAGAGAGAGAGACGAAGAAACGAGAGAGAGAAAAAAGACAAAAGAGTTATTTACTTAGCCTTGGCCTATTGCACATAATGGTCCCAAAAGACCAAACTACCCCTGGCCCAAAAATCTCTCTCAAAGCCTCTTAAGGGTAAAAGGGTCATTTGCCCCCAGTTTCCCTCTAAACCTCAAACTTCACCCATGATCCCTAACCAACTCTACTAATCCAAAAATATCAATATTTCCCCAATAATAACTCATATCCCAATGAGTCCTAATAACTCACCAAATTACCAAAATACCCCTAGGCTCACCCTGAGCCGGGTATTAATCCTCGTTGTGACTTTTATGCCAAGTTGCTCACTAAGATCGCCTCGTGCCAAATATCTCAAATATATCCACATCATAATATGGTCCTACTCATAAAACATATATAATTACAAATATACCCTCAGCGGGTCAAAATTACAAAAATGTCATTTTCGCATAAACAGGCCTTTAAGCACATTTAATACACTTAAATATACATAAGGAGTCATATCATAATATAACTCATATAGTTCACATATATAATCACAATTAAATCATATTAACACATAAACATCCAATTATTCCCTCATGCCACAGTAATCAAGGCACTAAGCCTTATTAGAAAATTTGGGACGTTACAACTATCCCCTCCTTATAGAAATTTCATTGTCAAAATTTACCTGAATAACTCCGGATATTGATCCCACATGTCTGATTCTAATTCCCAGGTCGCCTCCTCAACCTTTCTGTTCCTCCATAACACTTTAACTAAGGGTATAGTCTTGTTCTTCAAGACTTTATCCTTTCTATATAGGACTTGTACTAGACGCTCCTCATAGGACAATTCTGTATGTAGCTTCTGATCCTCATAACTCAGTACATGAGTTGCATCTAATACATACTTTCGGAGCATCGATATATGAAACATAATGTGAACTCCTGACAATGTCGGAGGTAAATCCAACCTATAGGCTACCTGACCAATCCTCTCCATGATCTCAATAGATCCTACAAATCTAAGGCTCAGCTTGCCCTTCTTCCCAAACCTTTTCACCCCTTTCAGTGGTGAAACTCTAAGGAAGACATAGTCTCCCACTTGGAACTCCACGTCTATGTCTACTCTGTGACGCGAGCATCCGAGCTCTAATCTTTTCTATGGCCCCATTTGTCCTCTTGACTGCTTTAGGACCTAAGTATTTTCTCTCACCCATTTCATCCCAATGAATGGATGATATGCACTTCCTGCCATACAACATCTCATATGGAGCCACCCCAATGGTCGTTTGATAGTTATTGATGTAAGAAAACTCTATTAGTGGCAAATATTTACTCCAGGACCCTTCAAATTCCAAAACATGTGCCTGAAGCATCTCTTCCAGTGTTTGAATTGTCCTCTCTAATTGACCATCTATCTAAGGATGGTAAGCTATACTAAATTTAAACAGTGTCCCCATAGCTTTCTACAGACTTCCCCAAAACTTGGAAGTGAAGATGGGGTCTCGATCTGACATGATAGACCTAGGAGCCCCATGGAGGCATACTATTTCTTTCACATAAAGATCAGCATACTGATCCACTATAAAGTTCATCCTTATTAGAAAAAAATGGGTTGATTTGGTATATCGATCCACAATCACTCACGCTGAATCGTGCTAGCTCGTTGTCCTGGGCAATCCAACTACAAAGTCCATAGTGATGTCCTCCCATTTCCATTTAGGGATACCCAAAGGTTGTAGTAACCCTATTGGTCTCTGGTGTTCATCCTTGACTTGCTGACATGTGAGGCACTTAGCCACATACTCAATCACATCTTTCTTCCATCTCAAGCCATCAATATAGGGTTTTCAGGTCCTGGTACATCTTCATGGGGTCTGGATGCAATGAATACGGTGTAGTATGAGACTGATCCAGAATCTCTCATCTGATAGCAGAGTCCATCGGAACACAAATCCTCTCCTTACACCTCAACAAACCCATCATCGAAATAGTATATTCCTTAGCCACTCCAGCTAGGATGTCTCCTCTGTGCCTCGTCAACTAAGGATCATTCAACTGACCCTCATTTATCCTCTCCAAAAGAGTAGATTGCAAGGTGGTGCTGGCTAACTAACCCACCACTAGCTTTATCCACGCTCTAGTCATATTCTCTGCCAATTCCTTTGATATCTGCTTCAAACTGAATAACTTTCTCGGACCTCTCCGACTCAAGGCATCTGCCACCAAATTAGCTTTCCCTGGGTGGTAAAGAATCTCACAGTCATAATCTTTCACCAACTCCAGCCAACACCTTTGTCTCATGTTTAGATCCTTTTGGGTAAGGAAATACTTTAAGATTTTATGGTCGGTGTATATCTCACACTTCTCCCCATAAAGGTAGTGCCACAATACCCTCAATGCAAAGAACATTGCTGCTAACTCCAAATCATGCGTAGGGTACCACTGTTCATATTCTTTCAGCTTCTGTGATGCATAAGTAATCAACTTCCTGCCTACATAAGAACAAAGCCTAACCCCAGCCTTGAAGCATCATAGTAAACCACAAACTTCTTCTGATCTGATGGAAGACTCAGTACTGGAGTTGTAATCAATCGTTGCTTCAACTCCTGGAAGTTGTTCTCACATATGTCTAACAACACAAACTTCTGATTCTTGCGTGTCGACTTTGTCGGTGGTGTAGCAATCCTTGAGAACTCTTCTACAAACCGTTGGTAGTATCCTGTCAATCCAAGGAAACTTCTGATCTCTGGGGCACTTCTGGGCCTTGGCCAATCTCTCACTGCCTCAATCTTGGTCGAATCAACCTTAATTCCATCTTTGCTAACAATGTAACCAAGAGAGGTCACCTGAGGTAACCAGAACTCATACTTCTTGAACTTCGCATACAACTTGTGCTCCCTCAACCTATGAAGTACCAACCGAAGATGATGCCCGTGTCCTACCTCTGTTTACGAGTAGACTAGGATGTCGTCAATGAAGACATTCACAAACTTGTCCAAGTAGTCTCCAAACACCCTGTTGATAAGATCCATGAATGCTACCGGGGGATCGGTCAGTCCAAGCGATATGACCAAAAACTCATAATGTCCATATCTCATGTGAAATGGCGTCTTCAGAATATCCTCATCTCTGATCCTCAACTAGTGATAACCAGATCGAGGACCAATCTTTGAGAAAACTGTCCTACCACACAACTGTTCAAACAGGTCATCAATCCTTGGCACCATTTACTTGTTCTTGATAGGCAGCTTGTTCAATTCCCTGTAATCGATTCACATCCCTAATGTCCCATCGTTCTTCTTAACAAACAACAATGGTGCACCTCGCGGTGAGAAGCTAGGTCTAATGAATTCCGTATCTAGTAACTCTTGTAACTGTACCTTCAACTCTGCCGGACCCATTTTGTATGGTACTCTAGATACTGGTTACTTCCCTAGTGCCAACTCTATAACAAATTGGTGAAAACCCCAGTAGGCCCTCTAGGAACACATCCAAAAACTCACAAACCAATCTGGTCTCTACTAACCTAATTGGCACATCCCTAGTGGTATCCACTATGCTCACTAGGAATCTTATGTAACCTCCTTGCAATAGGTCTTTAGCCTTCAGTGCGGAGATCATAGGAATACGAGGCCCGTCCACAGCACCCACAAACACAAACGGGTACTCCCCCTCGGGTTCAAAGGCCACCATCCTCCTCTTACAATCTATAATTGCCCCATACTTGGCTAACTAATCCATGTCCAAAATCATATCAAAGTCCTCCATAGCTAGCTCAATCAGATCTACTGACTACTCTCTACTATCCACCTCTACTGGCAAGGATCTAATCTACCTCCTAGAAACTACTAATTCCCTAGTAGGAAATAAGGTCCCCAAACCCACAACATAGAAATCATAAGGCCTACACAGTCTATCAACCACTCTAAATAAACGAATGTGTAGCACTAGAATCAATCAATACAGTGTAAGTAGAGCCAGTGCTAGAAATTTGACCTGTCACTCCCAATGGACTAGCCTCAGCCTCTGACTGGGTCAGCGTGAACACTCGAGCTGGCATCAAACTATCATCTTTCTTATGCTTCTCTCTCTCCAATTACGGGAAATCCCTTTGAAAATGTCCCACTACCCCGCAAAGGAAGCATGCTTTAGCACAGCATTCTCCGAAATGGCGCCTCCTGTACCTGGCACATACTGGATAACTCCTCCAGGCCTCATTGCCTCCCTGGCGGCCTCCTTGAGTTCCCTGACCCCTCTTGTCAAGACATAGAGTAGTAGAAGTGTCAGGGGTCTTCCTCTTCTGGTCACTAGGGCCTCCTCCCCTACAAGATCCAATAAATGGAGGCACCATATCACTACAACAATTCTTCTTATATATTACATTAAAATATTACGTATTTTTATAAGTGTTATTAATAAATCCTAAACGAAAGAAAGTGATCCCCGCCTTTTCTCCTTCTAAAAATTAATGAGGCGGCAAATGAAAATGATCCCCGCCTTTTCTCCTTCTAAACGAAAGTTGCTTCTCATTTTTCAATATATGCATAGCACACTTTCCCTTTCTCTCCCTCTCTCACGTCTCTGCCCAAGCCAATTGACCACTTTCTTCCTGTTAGGGAGCCGCACGAGCCACACCACAAGGAAGCACGACCACCTAAACCATTTCTCCATATCCTCGCCTATGAACGCACCATCCTCCACTGGTTGCTTGTCGAAGTCATGCGCCTCTATGAGATTCGAGGATTTTTCCAGCCACCTCTGTCCTCCATTTATGGAGCTAGTTGCACGGTTGGATTCAGCTCTTCTTTAGATTCAAAACCCTCTCAAGGATCGAACCCTTAGATTGTCGGAGTCACCATTGGTTCTTTGATGGTGTTGGGTTCTTGCGAGGCAGCGGGAGATAAGGTGTCTCTCTTTCTCTCTTTATTCTATCAAGTGTTTGATTTTATATATTTTCTCTTGTGTTTTTCCATGAATAACCCTAAAATTCCTCACTCACTCACTCCTTCTAATCTCTCCCTCTCATGTATCTCTCTCTCTCCCCATCTCACTGATACCTCTCATCTCTCTCTCTCTCTATCTGTTACAGTTCTCTAGTGGTTACGAAAATAGGAAGTGGGAAATTTTGGTGAAGCTTTCAGGGAAGATGGGCTCGACTTCGATTTGGACGGGGCTGTGTTTGTAGGTAATATGTTTTATTCATTTTTTCTGTAGATCAGTTCACTTAATATTATTGCCTTTCTCTTGATATTGACATTTTCATTTGTTAATGCAACATATTGAATCATATTTGTTAATGATTGCCTTTGTAACAAATTGATATGCTTTTGCCTGTTTTTACCGATTCTGAGGTTAGTGTAATGTGTGAGAATAATGTACAAATTAGGGTAAGGGAAGCATTTAAAGATGTACAAATTAGGGTAAGGGAAGCATTCTAGCAAGTGGGTTTTATTTAAGATGCATGTTAGACTTAAAATTGTTCATAAATCATATTATTTGCATAGATTGATGTGGTAAATAACTTAAATGTATCGAAAACTATATTTTATGCTATAAGAGAATTTGAAAACTAATATTGGTGGGGCTTTAGTATGATTTATGCTTACTTAGTTGTGGCAGAGGAGTTGGTTCGTAGTAATTAGTTGGAGAATGCCAATAGGGTCCTCTTGTGGGGTGCCAAAGGTATCTGGGCTTTAGTATGATTGGAATATGCTTGCTGTACCACCAACTGGCTCGCACAAGGTAATTTTCTGCTTTTCTATTGTAGTGTGCTTTTTTTTAGCACTTGTCTTTTGTTGTTTATCCTTTTCTCATTTTCCAAACATGCATGGTTCACTCGGGTAAAAACTTGTGATCTAGCACTAGTATTTGATATTTGAAACTAAGTTGTAATTGTATGGCAACTTGAGTGCATAGGTGGGTTATTTAGTACAACTTGTAGTTGGTTTTACTCTACTTGTGACATTGTATCTTTTAACCTAACTCCTTTTTGTATTTAAACAAGAAAAATGGAAGTACCATTTTTTTTAAGAAGCTTTTACTTGAATGTGTAACCAAACTTGTAAATTTTAATTTGCTTTTTACTTCTCTTGTTATTGTAGGAAGAAATGCAATGGATGGCATGGAAACAGTTGTTAGAATTTGAAAAGTAAGAATCTATACTATATTTGTGGTAAAACTTCATTAATGGTTTTCAATTATCCTCGCTATTGCTCAGTAATAGAGAGGAAATTTTAATCGCTATTTCATAGAATATTAGGTTGATATGCATACATATATATGGTATGTCATTAAACCAGCTTTTTTCTACTTGGTTATGTTAGGCTGTCATTTTGTGAGTGACTTTATGCAAAGAGTAGCAGCAAGTCTTTTCAACTGAGTAGCATTTATGGATTTAATTCATAATTAAATATTTTGATACCAAGACCAAGTCTAACACCAGATGAAAGAAAACCCTAGTATTAGACATTTACCAAAACATATAACAAAATAATAATAGAATAAATCAAGTGAGAATTGTTTTTTGTTTTATCAAAAAGAAAGAAAGGGGGCCTAGTTCCATTACCCAAGTGTGTAAACTTTGTTGAGACCCATGATTTAGTTTCTATGCCATTAATTTTTTAATGCTTTCCACAATGAATTGTGATAAGGTATTTCGTTTGTTTCCAAATGATCAAGTAGTTGAGTCTTTGGAGACCTTGAATTTGACTGATTTATTTGTGGCTTTTCTTGTTGCTGCTATACATGTTTAATGGAATAGTTAAATCCTTTTGTAAGGTATTTCTTTGATTAGTCTGAATACAATGTGATTGAATCCTACATTACTTTGTTTTTTTTCACTATTAATGGCAATTATGAGGAATTGTATTGCATAGAGATACTCTTTAAATCTCCATAGAGTTATCTGTGTTTTTTTCTCTTTTGTATTTTAATATTAATATTTTACATTGTTTTTGTTTTTAAATGAGATGAAAACTTATAAAACCAATTTCAAGTTTTTGATTCAATCGTTGTTGTGTCTCTAGTTAGTTTTTTGGTTTTTATATTTTATTAAGTTTTTTTATTTATATTTCTATTTGATAGTTTTATTTATGTATAATTTATGCGTTTATATTTATATGGATATTATAGACTTGTGAAAATGGTAAATCAATGTATTTTATTGATGAATATTTTAAGAGCCTCTAATGTTAGACATAGAGCCTGATTTGATGTTATAGTGCTTGTAGTCTCTTCTAGTTTTGTACAAATTAAGCATTGTAAAATAATTCTTTTAACATTAGAATAACCAAAAGCCCTTGAATAAGATTTTTCTATAGTTATCTTACTGGTTTAAGCAAAAATTAGTCACCATGTGCATAACAACACATTAGAAACACTATATAATCAGCAATCAACTAAAAAAAAACTATTACTTAAATTTTAAAAGCAGAATAAGAAAACTATGTCATTTTAAGTTTGATTTCTATAGCTTGATTTCTTATAAGTTTTTCACCATGTCATTTTAACTACTGATAGCAAAACAATTTTCTTGCAATTTTAGATACAATGATTTTGAAATTGTTTTTTTTTTATTATTTTTTTCTACTTTTGAAATGGCATGTTGCTTGCAAAAACTTAGGAGCGACAGACTTTTTTAGTTTAATCAATGGCGGTCCCCTATTTTTTAGATTGCGACATTTAAATGATGAGTATTTCCTTCTGTTATGGTGTATTCAGTATTTCCATCTGTTTTCTGTTAATTTTGTTTGCTTGTAGGGTTTGCTTTTGTTTACAGGTTGCCTGCAGCTACATTTTGATCTCTGTTTCAGGCTCCTGTTAGTGGTATTTTTTATGCTCTGCAACTAGTTTTGTTTTCTGTTTTTATGCTCTACATTTTGATCACATGCTTTTAACCTTTGAAAAATGGCACTACTAAATTTCTTTTTATTTAAGCCTTTTAACTCTAAGGCTAAAATGGTAGCTACAAAGGGGATACCTCCCAAAGACTAGGAGCCTAAGACAATCTGAGCTCTATTTATATGATCTTGTTTACTTTCTGACCTTAAATTCAACCTAATTGTTTCTAGATTTTAATCTACATGATCCTTTCATTATTTACCCCTTTTCATGTGTTTTGCAAAAGGAGAAATTGATTATGTGAGGGTTTTGAATGGAGCCCTTCCAAATGATATGGGAGTTTTAGGCTGGTGTTCTGTTCCAATTGATTTCAGTGCAAGGTTTTTCCACTGTAAATTTTAGAGGATTTTGAGTAGTAAAATTGTGGAGCAAATATATTTTCTCTCATATTGCTTCTTTGAAAGATGAACTTGAGTGTTGCTCTGTCTTGCATTGGTGTTTGGACTTGTGAATGATGATAAACTGTAAAAAAAAATTTAATGGATGGAAGGTTTCATTATCAGTGGGAGGTTTTGAAGATAGTATAACTTGTAGCTCTTCTGTTGTCATGGTGAATTTTTAGAGAATAGTATATGATCAGTTTTCGAAATTTTCATCAAATTACTCAATAATACATAATCAATAAACCCTGCAGACATAGTCACTTAAAGATAATTGCAAGTTCTCTACTATATTTTCTTTGTTCTACATGTCTTTACGATTACTCAATGAAAAAAAAGCTTCATTTTTATTTCTCTATCTCGTTTTAATGTTCTTTCATTACATGGTATCACCTCTCTTTTCATTAGATCTTTCCATATTTGACTTATTTAGTGAATTATTTGTTTACTTTTGTGTGTGTGTGTGTCTGTGTCTGTGTCTGTCAGTGTTGGATTGATTGTCTTCTGATGGTTGCCTTATCCAAAATACAGGTTTAGCTATCTGAGCAAGGAGTACAAATATTTCTTTTGGGAAGACAATCTAAATCTCAAGGTATATCTTTTAGCTTTTTTCAATTAACTCAATAAATGATCTGTTTTGTGTGTTGCTTCAGTTTAATCTTAACCATCTGTACTTTCTGATTTATTCTACTTGTTCTGATTTTCATTAGTATTTATGATAATTAGATGGTGTTTAACATAGAATGGTTTCTTCTTTGAAAGTGATGCAATCATGTTTAACAAAAACTGGTGGTTAAGCTCCCACAAGTAAAACATGTAATTGAGGGTGCAGGAACAATGTGTGAGAACTATAAATAACAGTGGTCAAAGCTGAGTAGAAAATAGTAGTAGTAGCTTCTAAAGTTTGCGATTGTAGCTCTAGAGACATACCTATATTCTGGGTTTCACAAGCACCAGCTAGGGAGCAGACTTGTGATAAAAGCATGGTTCCCTGACTGCAAGTGCAAGTTGCTGAATGGACTTGTCTTAATGGTATGTAAGTGTCATCAATTGAATTGATTACTGTCATATTAAATAGTGTGCAACAGAAATTCACAGTTTTTACATCTATTAGTTTTTATTTTTGAATTCTCAAACCTTTTTCTGATGTCACTTGATCACTTTTGCTATTCGATACCATCTAGAATGAACAAAATGTATCTACCATCTGTTCTTTTAAAATAATGTTTGAGTATTGCTGAACTTTTTTAGGTTTCAAGGAAGCCAACTTTGGGAAATTAAAATCAAAGGCAGTGCTTTCTTGTGGCACCTGGTCTGATGCATGGTTGCAGTACTATTAATGATTGGCCAAGGTTTTGAATCTTCTGATGTGTGTATCACTTGTCCTTTTAATTGATTTGTTTTCAAATTTTGTTAACTTTGCTTTTTTGAGTAGTTAATATTGTGCAAAAGAATAGTCTTAGCTTTAGAATAGAAGTTAATTATTTCTTCATAGTAGCATATATAAAATCTACTATGTACAGTTTTGCAAGCAACGTTTTCATTCAATACATATTTTTTCTTCATTTCTTAACACTGGTTTCTCTAACTAATACAATATATGTTTGTTCATTTATAGGCCTGACTAATCAATCTAATAAATCAAACGGATATTTGAGAATTCATTGTGTTATTTTGTTTAAGGAATATTTTTGAGTGATAGTCTTTATAATGTGTTTATGATTTATAAATGCTTTAGTGATTCTTATAAAGCATTGGATTGGTAGCTAATTGCAAGAGGTATGTTGTATTTGATTTATTTTTTTTAATTTTCAATCTTTTATAATTTTGAATAGAATTTGTATAACTTTAGTGGAGTTTGAATATTTTAGATATTCATCCGTAGTGAAGTAGGTTCTGGGAATTCTGTGTTCTGTGGTGATAACAGAAGGTTGAAAACTTGCATGTCTTAGTGAAGTAGGTTCTGGGAATTCTGTGTTCTGTGGTGATAACAGAAGGTTGAAAACTTGCTGTCTTAGTGAAGTAGGTTATGAGAATTTTGTGTGCTGCGGTGATATATGGATGAAAACCTGTTTGTTGTTTGATTTGTTTGAATTGGTTGTGTTGATTGTGACAGATGGCTAGGCTATTAAATTAGGGAATATGTTGTCCGATTTTTAGTAGATTTTTTATACTTAGTTTTGTTTTGTATGCTTATTTTATTTTCATAATTTGTATCTTTTATTAAAACAGATAGGCACAATATGGAAAAGGAATGGATGTTAGCCGATAGGTTGTCAGTGGAATATATAAAATTGGTCGATGAGTTTCTTAAATTTAGTTTGGATCATGCCAAAGATCCAAACTATATTTGTTGTCTATGTAAATCTTTGCAGACTCACATTACTTTTTCAAAGTTGTTGTATATTTTTCTAATATTGTGCTGCCATGTTTGCTATATTCAGATTTAGCTTGTTGTATATTTTTTTTTTATATTGTGTTTCCATGATGTTGATATTGGTATTATGATTGAGGATGTAATTTTTCCTATGTTTACTGCATTAGTGAAGTAGATTCTTTGTTGCTGAAGTGAGATTTAGATGTTTGGTTGCTTGAGTTTCTTATAAATGTTTCTTAGCCATGTGTAAAGAATCTATGCTTATTTGGATGAGCATCTTGTCAAGTCTCTTTCCTCTTCTTTTAAATACTATATTGTTAGATGCTTTTAACTAGTTCATGTGTCTGTGCTATTGGGTTTTCTTTATAAATTAGTTGTTGTATTGTATATATATATATTATGTTTGGTTGGTGTTTCATTTGCATTTTCATTTCATAATCATAAAGTGTTTGAGCTAACTTTTCTAATGAGTATTTTACCAAGCATAAATCTTCAATCTTTCATGCCTATGTGCTGTAGTTAGTGTAATTGCATGGCCATCTTATAAAGTCGTAATGAGGTTATTAACTTTATTTCTTTTTGTACTCTTTTAGTTTACTATTAACTCTAAGTTCAAGCATTAATTATTTAAACTTTTGTGTAGCTAAGCAAATAAACCTCACAACAAAGACAAGTGCACAATGGAATGGATGATGAATTGGAGGGTGGAGCAAGCTTCATGGTTTTTTTTGTGTGTATCTTGTTATGTTTCTGTTTTTTACTTTTGAAGCAAAAGATGTGAAGACTATAGAATTTTATTATGTATGCTTTCAATCTCAAGTTAGAACTAAGAACTTTTGAAGTAGTTTGTCTTCAAATGTAAAAATACTCATGGTTTATCATATATATTGAATATTTTAGATTTTTTGATCTATTTAATATTGAACTTGTGATCAATTGTGATTTTTTTAATCAAAATACAATAATAAAAACTTTTTACAGCAATTAAAAATGCATACTACAAAATAACAAAATGTTATTACTGGGAGAATTTACAATAATTATGGTTGTTTTGTATAATATATTATAATTGGGACAAAAAGTTATGATTTATATAATAGAATGAATTCAAACCGTTATAAAATGATCAAATATAACAATTTGCATAACAATTGGAAAGTGTTATGCATAAAGTATAAGATTAAACTTCATATTTATTACCCAATACTCTAACTAAATGTTATTATTTGAATATTATAGCAACTAAAAATGTGTTATTGAATAGTTTAAGATAACAGCGAACATAACATTCGAATAGTGTTATAGAAAAGACAGGACTTTTAATAATAGGGGCTATGTTAGCATTTTCAAAAGCGTTATCAATACTCCCGATTAGCAGTTTTTAAGTGTTATGAATACTGTTTTTTCTTGTAGTCCTCCTAGCATCACATCTCGCAGCGCTGTCGTGCCAAATCTTATCCTTTCCACCCTCAGCAATAAGGGCATTCTCAACTACCTGAGCATATGAGTAACTGAGGTGATCCTAACATTCCATGCTATCATGGGGTTTAATCCTCGAACAAACCTATATCTTGTCTCTCCTGGCAGCATCAGTTGGCACCAAGTCAAAAGCAAACTTGGCCAACCTATCAAAGGCATACTCACTCACAATCATGTTGCACTGAACAAATCTGGTAAATTCATATGCCTTCGCAGCTCGAATTGTGTCGTTGTAATATTTCTCATTAAACAAATCCCGGAACTCATCCCAACTCAATACAGCGACATTCCGGGTTTGAGATATAACCTCCCACCAGATACGGGCATCCTATCAAAAGATGTACGTGGCACAGACCACTCTCTCATTACCTACCACCCTCATAAATTCCATGATGGAGGTGGTCATACTTATCCACTACTCAGCTCGTAGTGGGTATGGCCCTCCCTCAAAAGTGTGAGGGTGTTGCTTCCTGAACTGCTCATATAATGGTTCCCCTCAATTCTTAACCTCTGGTTGCTACTGTACAACTGAAACTAGGGCAGCAGGTGGTCATACTAGCGCAGTGTTCTCTGCTGGAACCTGCTGCTGTCTTAACTTGCGAATTTCTTCTTCCCGTCTCTGTAGTCTACTGCCAGTTCTCAAGAGCTAGCGGAGGGTTCTGACCCTGGTTATCATATCTAGCCCAAATTTCAACGCCAACTAGTCTATTTGATCGCCTTGGAGGCATAACTCTCCAAGTATATTTGCAATCAACAACCCGGGTCATCAGGCAATGATAACAGATTATAGAAACTTCCCCACAGTTCACAACCGAACAAATAAGAAACTCTCGAAAACACAGTACTAATTGACATTTCACATGCATCAACAATGTTAACATGCATACATTCTCATATTCACCTAGCATTCAAAAGCCAAGCCTTATCAGTATAGCTCATGATCCCTAATCAAGCATTCAAATAAGGCATATATACTTTATTTAAGAAAGTAAGCACATGATCACATCATCAGTTACCCAACCCTGAGTCGAGCTTATCTTTAGCGGTGAGTGTACATGGTCAGCCAATCTTCAAGAACTAATAAACCATGGAACCTCTGATACCAAGTTGTAACACCCTACTAATCAAGAACGGTTACACCGTATGTTAAAAAATATTGCTTAACTCATTAAGCGAGTCATTTGGACTTAAAGTGTAATTAAGATTAAATGATAGTTTAAGTATTACAACTTCTTGGTCGATAAGTTGAAATTTTCATTAAAAATGGTTTAATAGATACAAGGGATCCCAAAAGTATCTAAATAAAATACAAGTTTGTCAAAATTACAGACTTAGCCAACCTAGGCGATAAATTTCAACTAATGACTCATGCTCCTCAAAATATCTCGACCGTGGCGGCCGAGCAGGCTAAGTATGTACACGCAGCCCCTACAGCTTTCCAACTCGTGGCTGGTCTAGCTTTCAATTGCCCTTACATGCACCACGAAGCACCCGTGAGTCAAGGTTGAGCTAGAAAACCCAACCAAATCAAACAGATATCAAAATAGACATTAACATGTACAACAAACTTTATAACCACACAGGTTCAAATAGATTTTCATATTAGTATATGACTCATGCCGAGTAGATGGATATCACATCCACACAATGGCCCCGCCACTATGGCAGATATCACATCAAGTTATGGCCCCACCACTACGGCATACATTATGCATGTAATGCCAATAATTGTCTCACGACCGAATGATCATGATCACAATTACTTAGTACAAACAATTATAACAACATAGCTTCATGCAAAGAAGACATTAACTTAAACAGATTCATGACACGATCATCTTTGTGTCCTACAATTGGGGCACACGTCCTAAACTCGGTGCAAGTGTCAGTTTTCTTACCTCAAGTCCTGAATGATAGGGTAAAGCGAAAACGAGCACGATCCTTTCCTCTCGAGCCTTGCGGTACCCTTAGTCACAACATATTAAAGGATATCCAACAAGAAATAAACTAATTAAGAGCTACAAGATCGAGTCCTAGCTAAGCCCCCCCCCCCCCCCCTGGGACCCCAGATTCCACTAAACCAGGTAGTAGAATCATTCCCCAGCCCTTAGGTTTTGGTTCCCATAACCCAAAACTTGTTTTTTTTTTTCACTTTTACCATTTTAGCCACGGCTCCCCCACAAAAGAGCGCCACATCGCTCGACTAAGCTGAAAGTCCCACACCCAAAAATCCCTGCACACACGCCATGATGCTAAGTCAGTTCAAGGCACCTCCTGCCTCGTTGAGTTCATGCGGGCCGCAGTATCCCAAGAACAACGTCATGGCACGACCCAGGGAACCTCCCAAACTTGATTTCAGCCCCCAATTTAAACCACCAAAACAGTCCAACAACTCAGATACACAATAAACAACAATCTAAAACCTCTAAAACACCCTCAAACACTAAATTTACTTATTTTCCCCCAAGAACACAAAAAGCAACAAAACTAAAAAACTAAAAAAAAAACTTGGAGTACCTCAGCCAATTCGAATTCCCAGTGGGATTCCTAGCTTCTTGACAGTTCCTAGTCCTCCACAACAGCTTAATCACCAATTCAAATCACCTTTAAGTTGGAATTCAAGACTTACTCTTCAAAATCAAAGAAATCTCTAAGAGAGAGAGAGATAGAGAAAAAAGAAAAGAAAAGATATCTGAGTTATTTACTTAGCCTTGGCCTATTTCACATAATGGTCCCAAAAGACCAAACTACCCCTGGCCCAAAAATCTCTCTCAAAGCCTCTCAAGGGTAAAAGGGTCATTTGCCACCGGTTTCCCTCTAAACCTCAAATTTCACCATAATCCCTAACCAACTCTACTAATCCCAAAATACCAATATTTCCCCAAGAATAAATCTTATCCCAATGAGTCCTGATTACTCACTAAATTACAAAAATACCCCTAGGCTCACCCTGAGCCGGGTATTAATCCTCGTTATGACTTTTCCGCCAAGTTGCACTCTAGGATCGTCTCGTGCCGAATATGTCAAATACATCCACATGATAATGTGGTCCCACTCATAAAATATATATAATTACAAATATACCCTCAGCGGGTCAAAATTATGAAAATGTCATTTTTCACAGAAACGAGCCTATAAGCACATTTGATATGCTTAAACATGCATAAGTAGTCATATCATAATATAAGTCATGCAGTTCACATATATAATCATAATTAAATCATATTAACACATAAACATTCAATTATGCCCTCCTTGTACAGTAATCAAGACACTAAGTCTTATTAGCAAATTTGAGACGTTACACCTGAGGTGGCTGAGACAATTGGGATGAAGGAGGCTCTGAGTTGGGTGCAGGATCAGCAGGAGTAGAGTTTTGTTATTGAGACCGACTACCTTAATGTGATTCAAGCTTTAATAAGGAGCCCAATGCAGATGAGTTCTTATTTTGGTGTGGTTATTCAAGATTGTAAGGTCTTGCTATATGGGTTACATAATGTTTCGTTGTGTTTTGTTAAATGCTATGCGAATAGAGTTGCTCATTACTTCGCTCGAGTATCCTATATTATTTTTAAGCGTAATTTTAAAGAGAGTAATGCTCCCTTTGAGTTTAGTGTTGTATTGCTAAACGATTTATCTTAATGAAGTTTATACTTTTCATTCAAAAATAAATAAATTAGAAAAATCTAAATTTGAAATATTTAACCAAAATATTATAATCTATCATTAATGCTAAAAGGGCAACAAATATTGAGCTACAACACTAATATAGTTGCGGGGTCTATATAAGAATTTATTGCTATAAAGTCTCACATCTACATTAATGTGTGATGATCAACACTACAGGTGTTTTGTGTTAAAACACTATAATATTAATTTATTCGGTTATGCCCCTCAAATTTGAAGTGATGAATATTTGGGTTGGATTACGATGATAACGTCCCCACATGTTAAAATTAACATTTTATTTTTTTAATTCTATATCAATGGGATACACTAATATAATTAATTACATTAAGTTATAAATATGAACAATATTAACATTTGGAATTAAAAGAAAGATGAGATAACTATGACCAACAACTATACTAGTCTTTTCATCCCCGATCGACTTGTGTTCACCTAAAGAACGGACTTAGCTTTTAACGCTTGGGCTAACTCCAAGGAGTAAAACACAAATTTCTCTTCTATTCTAACATGATTTCCAAGAATTAATATGAAACATTAGAGAGTATATTACTTGGCACATCTTCTATTATATTTATGTATATCCAACTAGCCAGACTAAGTCGTACTTGATTAAAAGATCACATTAGCTACAAGAATATTATTATTGTTATTATTTCTACACATTGATGTGTCCGAAAACATGTATCAGAAAAATTAACATATACAGAATTAATTATATATAACATATATTAGCTAGCTTTATCCTAATGTCTTTAGAGATATGCTCCACATAATTGTATTCAAATTTTACAAAGACTTTTTAATAAAATATCAACAACCATGCCATATATATACTATTCAGGGGAGTCATTCCAGAAGAAATCCATATAACCTAGATCCAAGAATATTTTTTTTAAAAAAATAAAAATAAAAATAGGTTATTTTGTGGGTTTATAAAGTCCCTTAGTCTCTTCTATAAATTATTATTTCAAAATTCCCATAAAGGTTTTATTCGGTGTTTTATAAAATTGATCATCTCAGTTGTCAAATTCTTTTTTAATATAACTAATTTAATATTTGAATTAACTTTACATTTATAAATGCAAGATCCAATTTAATATTTGAATATAAAAAAGACTACTCATGCAAGTTTTTAACTGGACCACAAGGCTCAGCTTTTTTTTTATTTATTATTATTATTTATGAAACACATGACACAGCTTAGACCACCACTATTCACTACTGCAAAAAAGGCGAGCCCTAAAAAAACTTTTTAGGACACGCGAGGTGCGAGTCGAGAGCCTTAAAAACTGAGGATTTTTAGGACTCGCATTGCGAGCTCTAAAAGAATGTTTTTAGGGCTTGCATTGCGAGTCCTAAAAGAATGTTTATAGGGCTCGCATTGCGAGTCCTAAAAAGTTTTATTTTTAACTTTTAAAAAATAAATTGATATCCAAAGCTTCAGCTGGAGCTCTGACATTAACGGCGGTGCCACCACCCCACGGTGGTGGTTCGAGAAAATGATGACTGGGCATCGAAGCCCAAGTCTCGGGGAGCGGTGGTGGTTCTTCTTGGAAAGGCCTAGAATGGCCGAATTTGAACTATGATTTCTTGGACCTCCATGGATTCCGGCAAACGTCGACTTCCGATTTCAATGGTCGTTGAGTTCAATCCTTTAGTGGGTTTTGCTGTCCACAGCACAAGGAATGCACTGGTAGTGGTCGTTTGGGTCGGAGTGGCTCGAGGCGGTCGACAAACACTCGGAAGTGTTTGGGAAATGTAGCACCACTGCGACTTTGAACGGCTCTAGGCGGCGGAGGGCGGCGCGTGTGGGGCTGGGTTCGCGGGGGTCAAAGTTCGACGACCTTCTACGTCCAATGAGGTGGCGTGTGTCGATGGTGGACGGCGGCAGGGCGACGGTCGGGGCCCTTGTATTGACGCAGGCGGGAAAGAGTTCTAGAGGGAAAGAAGCAGCTCATTTTTTTCCTCTTATTCCTTTGTGTGTGCTGATGAGAAATGATGCACTAATATAGCCCAATTCGAAAATGATAGAAATTTTTGTCATTTTTTACTTAAAAAGTTTTAAGACACGCTTTGGGAGCTATTAATACTATTTTAAAACACCCAAAGTGAGCCCTTAAAAGTTATCACTCATATTACACTTAAATTTTCTATTCAGGTTTTTAAGGACTCACATATATTTTTAGAACACTCATTGTGAGTCTTAAAATATGTTTTTAAGGACTCTCAATGAGTGTTTAAAAAAGTCCAGGAACTTTTGTTAAAAAATAAAATAAAATTTAGGATGTACATCAGTTTTTAGGGCTCGCACTGCGTGTCCTAAAAGAAATTTTTTAAAAACTTTCAATGAGTGTCTTAAAAAAATGTTCTGAAATACTGTTTTTGTAGCAGTGATTCTCATATATTTTTATTAATTTGTTTCTTATTTACATTTTTTTTTCCTTTTCCGCAAGCTTTTCAGCTGTGTCGTCATATTCTTAAACCTTAATTAAATTTTAAAAATGATAAGAGAGCCGGTGCTATAGGAGAGCTTCAGTGAATGCTAATCGAATACAAATTCATTTTAAACTTTACAATTTATAATAACGCAACACGAGAACTATATGCAAATGGAAATACATGATATTTATTTTAAATAGTAAAAATTAATATAAAAATGCAACTCGATGACTTCCCAAACTATTTTTGGATATTTTAGTAATTGGCTTATAATCGTAAATCATTGTGATAGCAACAACTTGAAGTGAAGTCGCCTTATATCGGAGTTTTATGTATAATTTGGAAGTATCAATAAGAGTGTGAGGGTTGTTATTTGGTAACTTTTCAAAAAAATTAACAACAAATCTTATCCAGCTTTGAAATAGTCGAGAGAATTGAAAGAATTTATAATTTAAGAATGAGGTAAAATGTCACTAAGATAAAGGGAAAATTATTAATACTCACATATTGTCCATCCACTCATAATTTATTTTATGTACAGCTAGATAAAGATACTTATTACCACTCGCTTCGTCCAATACAGGCCTTAATGGAAATAGGTGCTTTTAGGTTGTAATTTTGTTTGTGGAGTAATGAATTGCTGCTGATTCATCAAAAAAAAATATTGGGGTAATTTCTTAGAATAATTGTAGTGCTGTTTCGAACGACCTTGATCAAAATGGCTAATCCTACAACATGAAAATCGGCCATATATATAGAACTACCCAAAGATAATTTTGAAGTGCATTAACATGGGATGGAGCATGCATAAAGCCAAGATTTTGCAAACCAAGGACCACGAGTTTTGGTAGTTTGAATAATTTTTGTAATTATTGTAATTGAAGGGTACTATTTCCATTTTAAATAGATCTTTCCAAAAATGAATAGCATTTATATCTTTTTAACTTTTCTAATGATAAAGTTCTCTTTTAAAACACACACACACACAAATGTGAGATTTTCAAAAATAAAATTTTCAAGTTTTCATAGAAAAAAATATTGTCTATATAGTGAATATTTCCAAAAACAGTAAAATAATAAAATAAAAATTGTAAAAAAGAAATTTATTTTATTTTATTACAAAAATTATATAAAAAAATGGATGTAAAAATCGCTATTATATAATGAGTTTGACAAAACGTATTTAAGATCATAGTAGAGTATTTTAAAATAAATTTTAACTGTAAATATCCCATTGTTATATATATGCACGTTTCTCACCGCGTTACAGTTCTTAAGCCATTTTAGGACTCTCCGCTAGTTTCATAATCTGTTTGTATTATTGATAATTGTTAATTGTTAACTAGCGGCAGTACCACTATATTTAAATACTTACATGATGTGAAAAGATCGATCGAACATCATTAGCTAATTAAGATTTTAGAACTAACAACTAGTCTACAAGGCGTTGATGCCAAAGTGGGTTAGCTTATTATATATAATCTCAATTATGTTACTAAAATCCAATCTCTTGCTTGACAAATTTGGGTGATAGATTCGATTCGATCAGTGGATTATTAGGGTTTGATTTTGTCTCCACTAGCCCATATCCCTTTAAGACAATTATATTATATATACAGCCCATGTCCCATTCTTCCGTTTCAGTTTCATTCCACATCAACTCTCCATATCATCATATATCAGATCCATCGGTTATATATCTTAAATGTGTTAGAAAACACTGGTACCATGGCTACTGAACTTGGCCTTCTCTCCTTGACCCACCTCCACAAGTTGGCTCAATCACAAGACAACCAAAATCACAATCAAAATCAAGATCACTATCAATTAAACCCTAATACTTTAACCCCAACTACTACTACTAGTGCTGCTCCTTGGATGTGGAACCCTAAGGCTCATCAACACCATCAGGAATCTGATGAAGACTCATGGGAAGTCAGGGCCTTCGCGGAGGACACCGGCAACGTCATGGGGACAACATGGCCGCCGAGGTCCTACACCTGCGCTTTCTGCAGAAGAGAATTCCGGTCAGCGCAGGCACTGGGCGGCCACATGAACGTGCACCGCCGAGACCGTGCCAGGCTCCACCAAGTCATGCCGCCATCCAATTCCATAAACAACCACCCCGCTGCTGCGGTATCTGCCACTGGCAACGCCGCCTCCTCCTCTTCCTCAGGCGGAGCTTCCTCTTTCTTAATTCCTACCGGGGAATTCGTCTCCGCCAATGGAGGCAACGGCGGATTATGTCTTGTCTACCAATTGCCAAATTACAACGCCGGCGCTTTCATGAGCAGTACTACTAATAATATCCCTCCTCCGACGAGTACTATTATTACTACTACTACTTCAAATGCATGCACTGATGATCATCACTATCAGCACCACCAGTCGTTGCCGTCGCCCTCAACTCTTCTTTCCATCTCGCCCTATCCGGGTGGCCGCGGGCCACGGCCGATGATTGGAAGTAGTACTACTAGTAATTATATGAATACTTATCCTCAACACTGGGTTGCTGAGGCACCCTCGGATCACTCAGCTAATCATCATGATGACAATAATGGCGATAATGAAGAACTCGATCTGGAGCTTAGGCTAGGGCATGGCCCAACCTCATCTAACTAACAAAGACAAAAGCGTTATTTTTGGGTAATGATTTTTATTTAATTTGATCATTGATTGTTTGTTCATTAACATTAAGACTATATTTTTCTAAGCTGTGTAGTTCTTTCTTAATTGGATTAGATTTTATGGTTTGAAACTTTGAATTTCTGTGTATAAGTGAGACAGAGCTTGTTGTATGCTTTGAATAAGCTCCCAAAATATATTTATTAAAAGAGGGAAAAAAAAAGCCATGGAAAAGCAAACCTGTGAATTCAAATGAAAAGGAAGGTTAATCAATTTGAACATCGAGAAACTAATAGTGGTTTCAATCTTTTATTCATTTTATTTATTTATTTTTGGAGTGATGTGATAAAGTGTGCAGTGCAGTGTCATTATCTTTTACAGATTTCAGAGTGAGGAAAGAAAAATAGGGCTTGTGTGGGCATATATTTCCGTGGGGATTATTACTATCACGTAACCTCTCTGTTTGAGAAAATTACGAGAATGCCATTCTCCACCAAAATCACCTCTCGAAAGTAGTGTTTCTTTTGCCTGCTCATTTATGGCCAATACCCAATACAACGAGAGAAAGCCAATGCATTTAAATCGTCTGCTTAATTCCATTTATTGATCATCGTCAGACGACAAATATACTTCCTTTAATTGTACACTACTTCAGATTTGTTTTATTAAACACACACATATATATACATATATATATATATATATTTATCGACATTAATTCCCATAAGTTTTATACATAATTCTCCTTTTTAGTTTATATATCTAGCAATATAGTATTATTTTATAGCTATTTCCATCCTCCTACGTAATCATCTGATATTACAGTTTACATGTTATTCTTTGTATCTAAACCTTATTTGTTAATCAATTATATATATATATGAATTTATAATAAGACGTAAATAAGGTAATTAACTTTTTCCCCTCTTCATATAATATACTTTATTACTACTACTCTCCAGATCTTTCACTTGCATTCAATCCAAAATGCTTAAGTTTGACTTTGTAAGTTCAGTCTTGGTGCAATGATCTAATATGGAGTTATATCGTGTGAAGGTTTTTTTTTTCTTTTCTTTTTCTCATATGGAAGCAAGCACAATATTTGCAATACTTAATAGTTGAAAGCAAACGTTATTATATATAGCTCATGTAGTTTGATTGAATTCCATTGTTTAGGGGACAGAAAAAAAGTTTTTATTTAGTCTTTCATTGATATTTTCTAATTTTATAGAAAATTATATTGGAATTAAAAATCTATATTGGTTATTAGTTCATTGTATACGTGAAGTAGTTATTTATTTTTGTTAGCTATTTCATTTGCTTGGAATAATATATAGGGGAATTCTTTTATAGGAGTTTCAATTTAAGCCTTACTGGTAGAACTCTCAGTGTTCTCGACTCGTGATCAGTTTTCGGCGCGATTTTTTTTTATGACCGTGTATATTGTAGCTATTTAGATAATCCTGCAAATTTTCAGAAAATTCCAAATAGTTTACAATACCGAAAACTAAGTTCAAACATGTTATTGCACTCGTGACTAATTTTTTTTATGCGTGTAGAAATCAACATATTTGTGTTAATAATATAAGTTTTATTATTATGTAAGGGTAGTTTAGTCTTTTAGCCTCTCATTATTTTAGCTATATATTTTGTTGCTCTTGTACTTTTATTTTCATCTCTTTTGACATAATGAAAACCTAGCCTCCATTTTGATTCTCTCTCAAATCTCCTTTGTCTATTTTGCAAAATTATCATGGTATCAGAGAAATATTCTTGAGTACCCTCGATTTAGGAATTTGGCTCTGTCTTTGGCTTTGATTTTGAGGTTTTCCCACCAATCTTGGGGATTTCACACTTTGTTCTATTTCTTTGGATTTCGATTGTTTGTCATGGCTGGCGCAAAAGATGATTCGCTTCAGTCCATCAATGTGCAATTGAATGGGCAGAATTATTCGTATTGGCATTATGTTATGAAAAATTTTCTGAAAGGGAAACGTATGTGGGGTTATGTTTCTGGAACTTCCACGAAATCGAAGAATGATAACGATGAGAGCTTTGCAGAAAAGTTGGATCTTTGGGATGCCAACAATTCGAAAATCATCACTTGGATCAACAACTCGGTTCAACAATCAATCGGGATCCAATTGGCGAAATATGAGACGGCAAAGGAAGTTTGGGAGCACTTGGAAAGGCTGTATACACAGTCTAATTTCGCAAAGCAGTATCAGTTGGAGATTGACATTCTGGCCCTTCAACAGAATAGTATGAACGTTCAGGAATTTTATTCTGCTATGTCTAATCTGTGGGATCAGCTTCCTTTGACTGAATCAGCGGAGTTACGGGCATTTGCCCCTTACATTGCTCGGAGAGATGCACAACGTCTAGTTCAATTTTTGATGGCTCTTCGAGATGGGTTTGAAGGTCTTCGTGGAACAATCCTGCATCGCAGTCCTCTTCCGTCTGTTGATTCGATGGTTAATGAGTTGTTAGCAGAAGAGATTCGCTTGAACTCTCGTGTTGATAAAGGGGGGGCAGAAAAGGGGATTCTTCTTTCTCCGAATCCCTCTGTCTTTGCAGTTCCTCATCGGCCAGCCTCCAACAATCAACAAAAGACTCAAGCCAAGGTCGGCTCCGACGAATGCAGTTTTTGCAAGCAAAAGGGACACTGGAAGGCTCAATGTCCCAAATTTTTGAACAGGGCGCAATCACCGAATTAGTCTCCTCACTGGAAATCTGGCAACCAACCTCATCGACCTCTTCACTCTATGTCTTCAAACATGGCAGCTATTGTTTCACCTGCAGATTCTGGAAGCACTCCTAGTACCTCTATTTCTTCACTCACAGAGCAGTTTCAGAAGTTCATTGCCTCGCAGCCACGCGCCATGTCAGCCTCCTCACACATAGGTTTGCCTTCTAGTAGTACACCAGGTATATCTTCCTCTATATGGTCCTTGATTCTGGAGCTTCACATCATATGTCACCTAATTCCAATTCCTTCTTGTCCATTAAATCAGCACCCTCTGTATCTATCATGACCGCTGATGGCACTCCCATGCCATTAGCAGGGATTGGCTCGATTTGCACTCCAAAAATGTCATTCTCTGATGTATATCATATTCCAAATCTTACTTTGAATCTTGTCTCTGTTGGTCAATTATGTGACTCTGGTTTCTCAGTTATTTTATCTAATTCTTGTTGTTATGTGCAGGATCCTCATTCCAAGAAGCTGATTGGGACAGGCCGTAGGCAGGGGGGCTTTACATTTTAGATGAGCTGAAAGTTCCTGATGTTGCAGCTTCTAGTGTCGATTTGTCTTCATTTCATTTAAGTTCGTCTTCGTCTAGTTTTTATTTATGGCATTCTCGTCTTGGACATGTATCTGGTTCACGTTTAAAGTACTTAGCTTCCACAGGAGCATTAGGAAAGTTACAAACCCATGATATTTCAGATTGTTATGGTTCCGAATTGGCAAAATTTTCTGCTTTACCTTTTTATAAGAGTGTTTCTGTTTCTCTTGTACCTTTTGATTTGATTCACTCTGATGTGTGGGGGCCATCACCCGTTCTAACAAAAGGTGGATCACGTTACTATGTCTCTTTTATTGATGATTATACTCATTTTTGTTGGGTCTATCTTATGAAACATCGTTCTGAATTCCTCGCGATTTATCATATGTTTCGTGCTTTTGTTAAAACTCAACATAATGTTGTTATCAAATGTTTTCGATGTGATCTGGGTGGTGGATATACCTCCAATCGTTTCTCTGAATTGCTTGCTTTACATGGTACCTTACATCAAACCTCTTGTACCGATACACCATAGCAAACTGGGGTTGCCGAAAGAAAACATAGACACATAGTTGAAACTGCTCGTTCTCTCTTATTGTCTGCTTATGTTCCTAGTGAGTTCTGGGGGGAAGCCATTCTGACTGCAGTTCATTCAATCAATAGAATTCCTTCATCTGTCACTTCAGGTCTGTCTCCCTTTGAAAAAATTTATGGTCACACTCCTGATTATTCTTCATTGAGAGTCTTTGGTTCCACATGTTTTGTTCTCCGTCCTCATGTTGAACGTAGTAAGCTTACTTCTCGTTCCGCTCTTTGTGTATTTCTTGGTTATGGTGAAGGTCAAAAATGATATCGATGTTATGATCCTATTAGTCAAAAACTCTATGTTTCTCGTCATGTTGTGTTTCTTGAGCATATACCTTTCTACTCTATTCCATTGGACACCCCCAATCTACACAAATCTGATATCACTCGTATTGATCCATTTGATTCTTGTACTGTTGATACGCTTAACTCTGCAGATGTCAGTTCTCAGCCTGTTGAAGTCCCTTCTGTCCCTACTACTGCCCAAGATGCTTCTGAGATTGTGGATCCTGCTCCTCCTCCTCGCTCTCCTCAAAGAATTTGTAAGTCCACACAGTTACCTAATTTTGTCTACTCCACTTATTCTGATTCTTTCTCTTCTTTTTTGACTTCTATTCACCAACTCTCTGAGCCCTCTTCCTATAAAGAGGCTATTCTTGACCCTCTTTGGCAGCAGGCAATGGCTGAAGAACTCTCTGCGTTGTACAAGACAGGTACTTGGGATATTGTTCCTCTTCTTGTGGGGAAGCGTGCTATTGGTTCCCGTTGGGTTTACAAGATCAAGACTAAGTCTGATGGGTCAGTAGAGTGGTACAAAGCTTGTTTGGTTGCTAAAGGCTTTGCTCAGGAGTATGGGATGGATTATGAGGAAACTTTCGCTCCAGTTTCCAAACATACCACTATTCGTACTCTCATTGCTGTTGCGTCTGCTCGACAATGGTCCATTTCTCAAATGGACGTTAAAAACGCCTTCTTGAACGGGACTCTTCAAGAAGAAGTTTACATGGTTCCTCCACCAGGTGTTCCTCATAATTTAGGAGAAGTTTGCAGATTGAAGAAGGCTCTTTATGGGCTTAAACAAGCTCCCCGAGCCTGGTTTGAAAAATTTTCCATCGTGATTACTTCTCTCGGCTTCCACCCCAGTCCACATGATTCAGCTCTCTTTGTTAGGTGTACTTCTTCTGGCCGCACTTTACTCTCTTTATATGTTGATGATATGATTATCACCGGTGATGATGCAAATGGGATAACAGAGTTGAAAACGCACTTGACTCGTGAATTTGAGATGAAAGATTTGGGTTCCCTACGGTAATTTTTAGGGATAGAAGTAGCTTACTCTCCTCGTGGCTATCTTCTTTCTCAATCTAAGTACATTGCTGATATTCTCGATCAGGCTCGTCTCTCTGATGCTCGCACTGTTGATACCCCTCTTGAGCTTAATGCCAGGTGTTCTTCATCTGATTGTGTTGCCTTGTCAGATCCCTCTCTATATCGCACTCTGGTTGGTAGCTTAGTGTACCTTACTATCACCATGCCAGACATCGCTTATGTAGTTCACATTGTCAGTCAGTTTGTTGCATCTCCCACTACCGTTCATTGGGCAGCTGTGCTTTGTATTCTTCGATATCTTCGGGGAACTCAAATTCAGAGTCTGCTTTTTCCATCTACGTCTACTTTAAAGTTACATGCCTACTCAGATGCAGATTGGGGTGGTGATTGTACTGATCGCAAATCTACCACTGGTTTTTGTATATTTTTGGGAGATTCTCTTATTTCTTGGAAGAGTAAAAAACAGACTGTTTTCTCTCGATCGTCTACAGAAGCAGAATATCGTGCCATGGCCTCCACTACCGCTGAAATTGTTTGGTTGCGTTAATTACTTGATGATATGGGTGTTATTCTCTCAGATCTCAACTCCGATGCATTGTGACAATGTTAGTGTTATTCAGATTACTCACAACTCTGTTTTTCATGAGCGCACGAAATATATTGAGATAGATTGTCATCTTACTTGTCACCACTATCAGAATGGGACCATCACTTTACCATTTGTCACTTCCACTATGCAGATTGCCGACTTGTTTACGAAGGCTCATACTATTTCTCGTTTTCGTTTCTTAGTTAGCAAACTCTCGATGCTTCCCGCAAATGCATCGTGAGTTTGAGGGGGGATGTTAATAATATAAGTTTTATTATTATGTAAGGGTAGTTTAGTCTTTTAGCCTCTCATTATTTTGGCTATATATTTTGTTGCTCTTGTACTTTTATTTTCATCTCTTTTGACATAATGAAAACCTAGCCTCCATTTTGATTCTCTCTCAAATCTCCTTTGTCTATTTTGTAAAATTATCAGTTTGAACCTAATTTTCGGTATTGTAAACTATTCGGAATTTTCTACAAATTTGCAGGATACTCTAAATAGCTACAATATACACGGTCATAAAAAAAATCACGCCAAAAACTGTTCATAGGTCGAGAAACACCGAGAGCCCCACCAATAGAGCTTAAAGTGAAACCCCTGAATTGTCATATATATATATATATATATATACTTGCCTTATATTTAACTCCACATATATATATGGATAACATAAAATTCGATTCATGTGTAGTTTTGGTGATCTTATATGTGGGATATGTCCTAATTATAAGATCTCCTCATCGAAGTTCTGGGTTTGCAAGTATAGCTTTTTCTTTATCGCATGTCTTCCATGAACTCATCTTCGCCTTGCACAATCTTTAGAGTTCTTAATTATACTGACGCATATATATGCCTCAGATTTTCTTTGTAATATTTGCTTTGCGCACTTCCCTGAATGTTTTAAGTTTCACTTAGTAATCTTATTAAGGCTCTTATGGATTTTTTCCCACCAATTCAGCTTTTAGAGCACTCACAATGATTGATTTATAATACCTAAAGTTATAAAATTTTGGTCAAAATCATCAAAATACACTACATTGGATGAGCAAAAACTCATTTATTTTAGCTTACCATATTTCTAACTCTATATGTAACAAAGATTTACCTCTCCTTCAAATATTTTTAATTATTATTTTAGTCTTTTTTATTCTTCCTCTTTGTAAATTAATTATTTTTTTATTCTTTAACCCTTTTTTCTATTATTTTAATTAATAAAGATATTTATAAATATAATATTTAAATAATATAGAGAGAAAATATAAAGATGTTGATGTATGATATAATGTATACATCATATAATGTAAAAGTTATAAGTAAAATAGAAAAATTGATGTTTTGGTTATGTATTTTAAATAATAGAGTAGAATATTGATTAGGAGTGCTCTAAGTCAGCCATAGTATGATAGTGGTTTCTTTTCCTTTAGTTTACTATTTGTGAAAATTCTTGATCAAATTAATCATTGCTAGTTGATGTGCTAGGCTGTGGTGTAGTTTATGATGGGATTCCACTTGGATCCCGAATTGGAGATGTTTGAGGGGTTTCTTAAAACAACAAACTTTTCTTCTCGTGCTACATTAAGCTAGTTTTATTATTTTTCGAGGCAACGAATCTTTCAAATTTTTATTGCTTGAATGTATATGTATTCCCAATTCTTTTAAGAATATTGTATTATTTTAACTGTGTTGGGGTCTTCTTGTACAAATTCTCATGTATATATTATTTAAGAAATACAAGTATGATTACAGATTCGTTTGAGATAACTACCTTTTTGTTGTTTTTGTTACTTACGTAGTATTAATGAGAAGTAAAATTCCTATTTATTCTAGTTTAATGCTTCAATATTTTTAAATTGCTATATGGTATACAAATTAAGAATTTAATTAATCATTAAAAAAAAATATTTTAATGTATTTAATTTTTTTTGTTTGATGAAAATGAGGATAAAATAAGAAACATACTCTTAGGAAATGGATGAAATAGACAATATTAAAATTTATTGAACCTCAAACCTTTTTTTTTGGGTCAAAAACCTTATAATTTATATAAGCTTGTCATGAAACTTACTTTCAAGAGCTTCCAAACTACACGTAAAACTCGTTCATCCAAACATTCTTAAGAATAAAAAAATAAATAGAAACTTTAGATTCTAGAAGATATTTTATAACATTTGTCAAAAAAAAAAAAAGTTATTTTATAACCATATCAAACGTACAGATCTCATGTGTTAATTAGTTGATTCTCGAGATATACTTTAAAAATAAATTATCAAGAGTATACATACTCATTAAGATTGTACTTGATAAAGAGAAAGTTAACTAAATAAATGTTGCAAACCGACAAACACACTTATTGACATCTCTCAATTGGATATTTTCACATTCCAACCTTATATATATTTATATATAATATTAATTTTCTTTGACAAATATATAATATTATTATGGTACGTTATGTATTTTAGCTAAACAATAAATTTGATTCTTTATTTTAAAAATTCCAATGACAATCATGTAGAGATGGATAATTATTAATTTTCTATATCCTCACTATATACTAAGAGAGGATATATCTTTCTTTGGAAATTGGTCTAACCATTTATTCAATTTCCAAGTGTATCCTTTTCTTTTTGTGTTTTAGTTGCAAAAATCAAACAAAATTTCAACAAAAGTTTTAGAAATGTTATATATCTACTGAACCTTATATCTTTAACTTAGTTATATATTAATTCTTAAAAAGTAGCTATGAAGCCCCATCAAGAAGTAGCTGGTACTGGAAGCAAATAGTCAATGTCAAAAATAGCTTTAAGCAGCTTGTGGATACCCAGAAATTCGAATCTGAGACATATCAGATAAAACAGGGTTATCGGTTATTATGGCCAATACAGAGAGAAGTTATATGGCATCATCTGGTGTGGGATAAATTAGCTATTCCAAAACATAGATTTTTGTTTTGGCTAATCATGTTGGGAAGACTGCCAGTCAGAGAGAGGTTGCAGAAATTTCAAATATGTCAAGAGGTGGAGTGTGTAATATGTGTAGCTGCTGTAGAGAGCATCCAGCATTTATTTGTTGAGTGTATTTACAGCAGCAGAGTGTTACAGGAAGTGAAGGATTGGCTAAAGTGGAGGACACCAGCAATGTCGATCCATGGGCTGATGAGTAATATTCGGCACAGCAGGTTCAAAAAAGGAGTATTCACAATCACTTTGGCTGCAATGAGCTATCACCTTTGGCAAAACAGGAATGAAGTATTATGGCAATATAGTTGTAAACAGGTGATCAAAATTGTACAAAATATTAAACATGAGGTCAAATACAGGATAAAAGGAATTATATACAAAGGACTAACACCTAGAGATGTGAATTGGTTTGATCAATTGTAACTAGAACATAAAAAAAAAAACAAGCCTTTTGAGGTGCTGTAGGATGTAAATATGTTTGGTCTAATATACTTTTCTCTGATTTACCAAAAAAAAAAAAAAAATCTTAAAAAGTAATGGTTTTCTTTAAAAATCCATCTAAATCTTGTAGTTCTTTTATTTGTTTATAAATTATTGGTTAGATCAATTGAACTTATTGAATACATGAGAAAATCTTATATATATTTTTTTAATTTCTATGTATACTTAAAATTATAGTGGTTATTAATTTACATTCAATTATCAAAAGAGGTAATATATACTAAGGGGCTATATACCCTTTGGGTATTGCTCAAGTGGAGACTGTAAAAACGTCTCCACCGGTGGAGACGTTTATTTTGCACCCTTTGATCAAATAAAGGGCTGTGATTTTCCAAATATTTGGTCTATCTCTCTCATAACTATTCTCTCTCTCTTTCCCTCACAATCGAACCCATTCACACACATTCAGAACTATTCTCTCTCTCTCTCTCTTCCGAATCTGTTTCTTTTCGACTTTCCTGCTCTTGCCTTGTTAGGCTGGTAAGACGAATCTGTTTACTTCAAACTAGTTCTCTTCCCGATCATACGTCAAAGTCCGGCAATTGATCTCTGCTGTACCTGGAATCCAAGTAATCCATCCGCGAAAGGGACGAGACATACGGGAATGATTGATTCCAGAAAGAGAGGGCTTGCGAGGTCCTCGCTATGGCTTTTCTTTATGTCCAGGTAGAAGAACTCCAACAGGATTAGATAAGCTTAAAACACTCCAAAAGGGTTTCCCGCTTGCCTAAAAGAATTCCTACTTTAAAAAGCTTTCTCACAAGCTTGTGATTGCTTTTATTGAATCACTGTATATAAGGCCTACAAACTATTACCTCGTATCGCCTAGGGAACACTATAGCTTTCAAACTTCCTTGCCTTATCCTATTGAAGTCCAATTATCATTTTCTTGCCATTAATTTAGCTTTCACCAGTCTATGAACCTACCCATCTCATAAGATCAGGTATATACAAAGTTTCTCTGTAGTCTGCAATTTGTATTATTTTTCATTGAATCTCTCCAAGCTTTGATATTTTCTTACCCACAGATACTTAAGGTGGGTTATGAAGATTTTGGCTTAAATTATTATTAGCTCTCTTTGTAATGCATAGACTATCTTTGCCTGTTTATGGATTGAACCCATTACTAATTCATTGATTCTCTCCAAGCTTTGATATCTCTTTGTAATGGAGGGACTAAATATATAGTTAATTGAACAACAAATAAAGATAAAATCTAGTGAAGAAATTCACAGTTTCCACCTATTATACGAATGTAAATTAACGATATATGTGTTTGGCAGTGGGGCGTTAGGCTGTGGTTGATTTCAGACTGGGTTTCAAAGCAAGGCTACTGGTGGTTTCTTATTTGTGGATTTAGGGGCTGCGGAGTTGGAGAGTGAAGTTTCTCTGTCTAAGCACCGAAGCAGGTTGGACTCTGTTATTTAGGGGTGTGCAGGTTGGACTCTGTTATTTTGGGGTAATTTTTGTGTGGTCCGTAGTGATGTTAGATTTGTAGCAGGTTTGTACAATTAAGACCAGTAATAATAGTTGATTTACAACTTAACTTAGCCATGACCTACTGTGTTTAGTGATTTTAGTTTGGCATTCTGTTTGCTTGTTATGTTTCAATGCGAGGGGTTTGTAGGAAAAAAATGCTAAATTAAAGAAGAATGATGTTTATGCATCGAAGGTGTCATTTATGGTATTAGGTTGATGAAGAGGTACCGTTTATGTAGTTGAGTAGATTGAACTTTTGCTAAGGATTTGTTAAGTATTAAAGCATTTCTATTATTTTATATATATATACATGATTTCATGACTTCCCTTCGGTTTGTTGGTTTTTTCTGAAGTAGTCTGTGAAAACTTATTTGAAATATATTCCCATGAATTGGAAAAGGTTGTGGTGGTTATAGCTATGTATAATATTGTTATATATAAAACTAGGGACAACATATTCCAATACTACTGGGTTATGATATGTCACTAAAGCTTAACAATAGACTGCAATTCGTTTTGATTGGGAATTAAAGTCGTTTAAAATTAGTGTTTTTACTGTTGTTAATATATTACCCAATTTTGGGGGTTTCTCCAATATGTTAGGCGAAGCTGATATTTTGGTGAAGCAATTATTATTTTAATGTGACACCATTGATGATGTGTAAATGTCGATAACCAATTTAAATTATTATATAATAATTATAATTATGGAAAGAAATTCTTTGTTATTGTAGGCAACTATGGGTAGGGAAAAGTTAGGGGACATCTTGTTCGCATTGAATTCACATGAGAGTGAAGTGAAGGAATTGAAGCAGGAAATTGCATCTCTTAGACATGGTGTTTCCCAGCTTCGTTTGTCTGAGGTTAGAGAAGGAGAAGAGGGCAATTCTTTTGAAGTTTTTTTGGAGATGGCATCTTTGGTAATGAGTGGATGTAACATTGTGAGTGAGAAATTGAGTAAATTAGATGGTGCAAATGTAGATATGGTGGAGGTGGGTCGTTTGGAAGATAAATTTAGTGTAGGAACACCGTCGATGAATTTGGGAAAGGTTGAGTTATCTAAATCAAAAACATTACAAGTGGAATTGGAGTTGCGAAAACTTGAGCCCGTTGATGGGGGGGTTAAAAATGTTCAACTTGAGTCGGAGGAGGTTCGTTTGGTTGACTTAAATGAGATAAGCGAAGTTGATAAGTTGCCTAGTGTGCTTGGTTGCGATGAGTTGGGTGTAGAAATTGGAGAGGGGCCTTCCAATATTGGTACTTTTACTGTAGAAATGAATGATTTAGAGGTTGATGGTGTTGATGGTAATAGTTTGAATGATAAGATTTTATTTGATCCTGAAGTGGGTAGGGAGAAGAAGAGTGGTGTATCTAATCATAGTGAGAAAGTGTGGTCTAGTTGTGTAGAAGGGAATGATTTATGTATGCAACTGGAAAAATTTACAGATATTGTTAGTGAGAGCAAACATTGTGATAGGATTTCATTGTCGACGACTGAAGAAAAAATAAAATGGCACTTTGAGGATGAAAGGAAATTGGTTTTGAAATTTGGAGGTAGTGGTTTTGATTGTGATATGTATGACATTGAAGATAGTGAAGTTGATAAAATTGTTGGGAAGGTATTGTTGATTATATTTTTTTGATTTTGGTGTACTAAATCCAATACAAATACATGTAGTTGGAATGATCTTAGAATCTACTTAACTTGTGGTGTTTGAATTTAGTATACTTTGGATCGTTGTTGCATTAGTGGAGACCTCTTAAGCCGAATAAAGTGGTCAAATTTGGAGTTGTTGAACGATTCTGAGGAAAAGTTGTTGAACTATGTGATGGACTCGAAATTACCTCCGGAGTAAGCTTTTGAATGCTTTGTATTTAAATATTTGGCCATGTTATATTTAAACAGATGATATAACTATTTGAACTAATTTTTTCATTTACAAGGGAGATAGTTTTCTTGGGAGACAAAGTAGTTGGGCGGAGGTCTGATTTTTTGAGTTTGGGAGATAAAGAACTATGCAGCACAAGAGTGAGGATGTTAAATAAATTTGTAATTTTGAGGTTGGTCAATGAAGACTTATACTCACATTAACTAATATGTGACAAGTTTTTTAATGTTGAAGGTTGTCAACTGTATGATTGATATTTTATCAGCGGTTGAAGTGGAAAAGAATGGGAAAAAGATGAGATTCTGGTGGATCCTGACAGCTTTATCGGTTTGTATTAGTTGAAAGAATTTTGTTGTTCTTTTTGTATGCCATGTTGATGACAATATTGTTTGGTTTTTTTAATTTTCTTTTTGTAGCGGCTAGACAGTTTATGTTATAGTACTATAAGTAATAAAAAGACATGGTTTGAATGGTGTGGAGAGGTTGATCAGTTGGAAAAGGTTAAATTGATTACTTTCATGAATATAATTTATGGTTTCGTATTTTATTGTTATGAGATTTTAGTAATTCTTATTGATGAGTATCTGGCAGGTTTACGTGCCTGTGCTTGCTAAAAGACATTGGTTTCTAGCCGTAATCAATATGTTTGAGAAGAAAGTTAATGTGTTCGATAACTTCAGCATTCCTTCGTATTTATTATGTGGTGGCATAATTATGTCGATGGTTTGTATATATTGTGTAGTTTTTTTATTCACATTATAATTTTATTTTTTAGAAATGTTTCAAAATTTATGAACTATCATTTTTTTACACATTTTGAATATTTTTTGTCTCTTTTGTGAACAGCTATGCTCCATGGACAATGCATTCAGTGAACAATTCAAAAAAGTTTACGGATCCGATTTTTCTTTTACACAATTTAGTATAAGTGAACCTATTTCCCATCGATACAAATGCGTTGATTATGATTGCAGTGTGTATGTCACAAGAATGCTTCTACAAGAATATGTGAAGGGAGTGTTAGGTGATGAAGCAGATGATGTGGTTGATGACTATGTTCCTGGAGTACCTATTCGAATAGGACCATTATATGTTAGTGTATCTGAATGTTTAAAAAAAATTGTGTGAAAATATACTTTTACTAATAATTAATGTTTCAATTGTATTAGGTACCGCGGGAGTTTGATTGGAAGGTTATAGGGGCACTAATTTTGACATCTTCACTGAACAAAAGAAGAGATTTTATAATAGAGAAAGTGTCCTGCGTTTGTTAACTTTGTTTTGTAATTTTGTGAGTAATGTGAATAGGCACACAATTATGAAATGCAAAGATTGCATTAGTTAGAAAGCTACGCTAAGGAAGAAGAAAAAGAAGATATTGAAGTGTATTAGAATCAATGAATGTGTTGATTTAACTTTTGTAATATATTGCAATTTATCAATGATTTTATAGTTAATATACCTTATTTTGGATTTCTTTGTCCAGTCTACAATCTTTGGAGTAGCTATTTTTTTTAGAAATAATAGTGATTTCAATTGACAAAATTAGGGAAAAGCTTGGTGTTGTTGAGGCTGTAAATTGTTGAAAAATAAAGATGTTTGAACTTAACCAATGAGCCACACGTGTGGCTGATATTTCAACCATGAAACTGTTAAACAACTATAGGAAGCAGTCACTAATTTTGGATGTTACTTGGATTCAAAAACTGGTTATTATACAAAACTTCAGCACAAGTGGTCATATTAATTAATAATACAGAACTGGAAAATTTGGGCAACAATAGTTGTTTTTAAAGTAGACATATAAATGTCCATTAATAAACAACAACCTGATTATAGTAATTATGTTCTAAAGGTGAAGGAAGAACAAGTATTAATTAAATTTTATTGTTGCTGCTGCCCCACGGGCCTAGTATATGAACTGTTGATGGAGTCCTTTTAATCTCCTTAGTTGTCCCTTTTGAAATCACTTTCGCTGTCTTCACCTGTCCATTGAACCTGCAATTTGATTAATTTCAATTAGTTTTGATTTAAATATAATTCCTATTCTTGTGGATTGTTATTTGATTTAAGGTACCATTTCCTCGTGGACATTTTCAAGTATGGACTTGTAATTATTCAAGGCAGTCGTTGTTGTAATCATTTGCTGCATTAACTCTCTTTGAACCGCATCTATTTTTCGTATAAGTGTTTTTGGTGTTGACCGTGTTACCTAATATTGAATTTGAAAAAAATATATAAGATTGCTCTAAGTATTCAGAAAAAGTTTATGGAATGCTAGAATGAAGGATGCAGCTGAGACATAGATGTGTCTTTTTGTACTATAATTAAAATAAATAATGTTTGGAGTTCGTGGCATAGCGAGATAAAGTGAGATTAATTTTTTTTTAATACAAAAATACACAGTGCACATACCAAGTGAGTTATAATATTGAAGTTAACTTTCATCATCAAATTGAATAACATACCTTGTGGTGTGTTATTGTACACAAAACTTCTCTTTTGTACTTTTCACAGTTCTCCTTTGTTTGTTCTTCCTAGAATTCTGATGCCGATTTACCAGACAAACACCACGGCTTTGTAATTATGACCAGTTTTTCTCGAACAAGCATTGACTTGGGTGGTAGTTGTGGTATTCAGTTGGGAACAATTCCACAACTTTGCATTGAAACTCGCTCCCCCAAATACCACTCTGCTCCGTTCGGGCCAACCAGTAAGATTCGACTGGAGTTGGCTACCTCACTTAGGGCAACATTGTAAGGTTGAATTTCTTCATCTCCCCATGGACAGAGGTCAACCTGGTTAAATTAGAAATTTAGTGAATTTGGTTTCATAATTACAGTCTATACGCTAGCATAGCATACATTTGATTTTACCTCGTCCAATGTTAGATTTGTTAGTTTTTCCCTATAGTACTTCAACAGGGCCGCAATCCCCATTGTTGGTGGAGGGCAATTACTCCATAGAAGGCTTCGTGGAAAGACTTTTGATGATATCGATTGTGGTGTAACACGTACACATGGTAGGTATTCCCTTGCCCAAACCTGTTATAAGAAGAAAATTGTTTGTTAAGTTTCAATAATATATTAAAAATTAATGTTTTATACAACATTCTATGATGACTAGAAAAATGGCAACACAAACATGCCTCATACAGAGATTTTGTATTACCTCCCATGCTTTCCAAAGGCCTCCCATGCAGTGTGTGTTGTGTCTACATAAGTCATCCATTTGCTGGTACATAAAAGCCAATGCAGCTCCCCCCCAATTGAAAGATCCTATATCTCCTATACTAGCCAAACACGGTAAGTAGTACAAGTGCACCATCTTATTAGAACGTGCAAACAAAGTGCACCCAAGTAGTGCGAGTATGAAGACCCTAGTTAAAATATCATGGTCTTCAATATTTCTTAGTTGCATATTGCGATAAGCTGTGTATAGACAACTCAATTTCACCCTTCTTCTGTCAATGGTTGCTAATGGTTGTCCTACTAACTTTGTTAGTTGTTCTATATTTTTGTGGATGCGTCTATCCATTTTCAATGGGTTACCATGCACTGGTATTCCAGAAATTGAACTAAAATCCTTGGGGGTCAATGTCATCTCTCCTAATTTCTCGAATATGAACGTATGTGTTGTGTCCCACCACTTCTCCCCAAGTACTTGTAATAGTGCAACATCCATTTCTGATTGGTTTATGCCGTCCACTAAAGGTTGTAATCGTGTCACTCTAACTCTATCTTTTACTGAATTTGGGAGCTTAGCATACCATTCGATGATTAGTTCACAATCTCCAGCCCCGTCAATATCAATCTCTTTCTCCTGACATGATATATTAATTAATTTTGTACTCATAATAATACAAATTTTCAATTTTAAGATAATTTAAATAACCCACACCGACCTTCCCAATACAAATGGCCAAATTTTATGTTGTATGCATAAAAATAGAAACAAGTAAAACCAAACGAGAGGTGTAAGGACTAGGAATGACTTTTAATAATACGTTGGAATAAGTGTTGGAATAAGTGTTTGTACAGCTAAATGCCTATATGAAATTGGAGCTATATATACTTAAATTGAGTACCTCAAATGAAAGGTGGTCCATTGAATTTAATCTGATAGTGCCCACTGAATTCCTTGTCCTTAATTTGTTCGGTCTACGAATGCCATGCTGTCCTTGGTGTACAATGATGTCTGAGTTGTGGTCAGATTTCCCCACCATGAATTCCTTGGTGCTAGAGCTGGAGGAGGAAGAGATGGGGGTGTCCGACTTACATACACGCTTGGAGGCCAGTTTCATCTTCACCTCATCGAACATGGTCATTCCTCTTTTCATGTTCCGTGTTTTGATAAATTTGATTACCAAATTTAAGCTAGATTGAAGTGATAGTTAAAATTTTAATCAAAAACGCGATGAGACAAATTAAGGTAATAGTACAACAAAGAGTGCAAATAAATTTGTGATTCGTACATGGCCAAATATGTATTCCCCAATGTAAGACGAATTAAACATATTTTCTAATCCCCACCTCAGGAGTGCAGTAAAGTTGTCATTTTTGAGATATGGCTTTTACTTGAGGATGCCATTCTTGTGTCCCTCACTATGTTTTACTAAACTTTGTTGCATTAGTTTGGAGAAGATATATGCTTTATATATATATAGATATATATATATATCACAGCGGATGGTTTTGGTCGGTTTCTCAGGTCCCTAATTTTCCTCCAGCTACATTTTTAAACATAATTTTTCGTCTCTAAGTTGAATGGATATTAAGTAAATAATAAATGGCAGAAGTTAAAATGGAAAGTGATTTATTTAAAGAACATACACCTTTTAACGGATCTCGAATTTCTGCTTGGCGATGATTGGATTCGAAGCTTGTCGGCGGCTGCGATTTTGTATTCGGCGACCACCGCTGTCCACAGAATATTTTTGTACCCACCCAGCACCGCTGTCGAATCTCTTCGATAGTACAAGTATTCTGCACAGACTTTGTGAAGGTTGGGAATGGAGCTTTGAGATCAGATTCACAATAGTTGAGTACAGTGTCAAAAAATGTTAACATCGTGAATGAAGAGAAATCTGTATATTTTATCCCACAAATTAATTAACAACCTACCCAACCCTAACAGGTACACGTTGCCTTTGTTAAAATAGGTGTAACGGTCCAAAATAGGCCAAAACCATTCAATTATAACTCTGGTTTTTAACTAACCATTTACACTAATAACCATGTGTAAATTGACATAACTACCCTCATACATTGTTTTATGGAGAATATTACTGAAGCATGAGAAGTACAGATAAAAGATGAAATACTATTGTTTATCGTGATTGACTATACATAATATTAATTTTTTTTAAGAGAGGTTTATTTTGAAATGGTGTGAGAGGATAAAATTTAATTATATTGATAAATTAAAATTTTATAATATTACATTAATTAAATTCATAACAATTTATATTGCATTGTCATTAACTTTGATTTTTTTTATAAATTAAAGTTATATTTTTTTAGGGCATTAACTTTATTTTTTTTATAAATTAAAGTTATATTTTTTTAGGGCATCATTGATTGATTAGTGATTTAAAAATTGTATTTTGAAAAAGTATGATTCTGAAAAAGATTCTAGATTTAGTGTCTGAATATGTTCTAGATTTAGTGTCTGAAGACTATTTTTGAATTCTATAAAAATGAATAATTTTTTGGTAGAAAATCTAAAAATTGAATATGTAACATATATTTTTTTTTTTGGTATAATAATAATTGAAGTGAAAATATTTTTTTTTATTTATTTGTTGTAATTTTTATTTGATCAATGAATTTTTTTAGAAAATAAATTGTAAATTAGAATTAAATTAAATTGTTATATGATTTTATAATTAATTATTTTACTAAATTTATATAGATAAAAATTTTAAAAAGTAGATTGACTTGTAAAGAGGACAGAAAGAAAAAAAAAATCAAGACTGTAAGAAAAATTAAAGAAAATTAGGAAGAAATTTTGTTTTTTAAAAAAAACTCAATTTACAATTTGTGGAGTTAGAAAAATATTTTACTTTGTTAGCTATTTTTATTTTATAATATTTAACTTTTAGTATAGAATTGAAATGATAAATTTATATTTATTTATTAATTGTAATTTTTTTTGTAATCTTTATTTTATAAAATATTTTATCATTACCTTAATTTTATTTAAAAAAATATATTATAAATTAGAATCAATTGCATCCCTTTGTATAATTTTACAATTAAATATTATAACAAATATAGTTATAAAGGTGAATAAGAATTTTAAATTGAAAAAAATACCCTTTTTATTAAAAAAAATAGAGTAAATAATTTAACACCAGAAGTGTAGATAGAAAAAAAAAATTTGTCTGTAAAGAGAAATTATTGTACATAACATAACATAACATAAGAAACAAGTAGCAAGTGGTCAGAAAAAAAAAAAAGTAAGAAAACGTGAAAACATCATTTCCTAAATCCTTTGATAAATTAGAGTTTGTTTTTAAAAAATGATAAACCAAACAAGAATTTTGTGTAGGTCCACAACTTTTAAATTTTAAAAACATAAAATCTGATTGGAATTCTATACCAATCACACCCTTAATTATTTATTAAATTAAATTAAATATGTTATATATAATAATAATTAATTAATATGTTGTGGGTATAAAATTTCAAACAAAGTTGTTATTATTTATACACGTGTGTAAACTGCCCTAACACAAACATACTCAGAATTGATGTAGAGGCACATTAACCTTAATAAACAGGAACCACAATACTAAAATAAAAACTTAAGCCATTATCTATAGCAAAATCAGGTCTTTGCTTCCAACGCATAATTAGTACTACAAGGAGCATGTCCAAAACAGATTGTGAAATAGTTCCAGGCAAAAGTCGTGTTTACTAACACAAACCATACAAAATATTAACACAAACCATACAAAATATTGAGTATGTTCCGTAACCCCAAACAAGTTCAAAGTCGACGAAAATATAGTACTTAATCCTTAAAACTGTAGAAACCTCCCAACGATAATACATATCTATTTATCATTACCGTTGTTGATTCCAGTAGATGGACCTGTTGTGGGTGGAGTAGGTTTGGGACCAGCAGCATTGAAGTAGGCAGCCATCTGAGAAGACAGGCGATCTATTTTCTTATTGCACTCCATTTGCCTGATTTCGATGTCATCGAGTTTGCTCATGGTATAGTGTTGGAAGAGTTGTGGATCTATCACCATCAATGGCGGCGACGATGGTTGTGCCTCCTCAGATGCATATGGGGAAGCACCGAAGTCGGTGTAGTCTGCACAGAAGCACCCATCGCTCTTATATCCATTGGCTTGAAAGAGATTCCTCATAACGCCGAGGGTTAATAAATTAGGACAACATTTTTTTAGTATATAACAACATTAATAGATTATATTCATCATCTGATTTGAAATAAAAACTATGTTCGACAAACTAAATTAAAAATAGATATAACTCATACTATGTTGGGCTGATTACCAAAAATTATAAATTACAAAGTTAAGAATGGGTAGAAAATGAATACCTTCCTCCCCGTCCCCACATTTCTTGCCTCCCATTCTTTGTTGTTCCTCCGCATCGCTGGTGTTAGAAGAGAGTTCATGCAAAACAATATTGGCTGACCTCTCTTGGATTTCAATGGACGGCGACATAGTGGGTGGAGGGTTTGGGTGAAAACCTTGGTCGTGGTTTACCTTGACTTCAAAGTCGTCAGAGTAGTACGGAGTGTTGCCTGTAGAATAGTCGAACCAATTGTTTGATTGAGCAAACTCCCTTCTGGAACGTGAAGATTTCCTACCATTTTTGTTTTTGGAAGCCATTGCTCTCTTGTTTGAGCTACAATCTGAAGCGTAAACGTTAAAAGACACAGAAGGTCAAATATTAATAAATGAAATATATATTAACAGATTCACACGCAAAGCAATAAATGAAAAAAATGATGGTTTCAGTTCGGATGGGACTGTCCAAACCGTGTCTCCACGGTATTTAATACTTTTGCAGTGCCATCATTCCAAGAGTCTTTTTTTTTCACCGTTAGATGAACCAATATCAATCAACCAATATCTCTTATTTATCCCTAGATTTTTGTTTTTTTTGTTTTCTCTCAAACACATTTCCCTTTCACATGCATGAAAATCTTTGATTTCCATGCATTGGATCCACGTGATGATATTTTTCCTTTATTATATAATAAAACTATCCCATTTAATTGGTTTAAATAATGTATTAATAAGTATACCATATATCAAATGGTAAAAATTAAGTATAATATTATGTATATTTAAAGTCTTTCAGTTAATTACTCTAAAACGACTTCTCAAAATTTATGATGGTATTAGTAGAAATAAAATATGAAATTTATTGTACAAAATTATAAGTGACACTAATTTTTTAATAGACAATGATTAATTATTTACACGTTGGTTTCAAAATCAAGCGGTTAATTAATGGATATATGCAAAAATATAAATTGTAAATCGATGGGAATCGATGAGGGACTCGATGACACAGGCTTTGGGAATTTATTAGAGCATACATCGATGGAAATCGATAGGAATCGATGGGGGACTCGATGACACAGGCTTTGGGAATTTTAGAGCATACATCGATAGACATCGATAGGAATCGATGGGGACTCGATGACACAGGCTTTGGGAATTTTAGAGCATACATCGATGGCACTCAATAGGAATCGATGGGGGACTCGATGACACAAGCCTGTGGGAATTTGAGAGCATACCTCGATAAGAAGCGATAGGACTTGATAGGACTCGATGACACAGGCTTTTGGGTAGTTTAGGGAATACCTCGATAGGCATCGATAGATATCGATGGGGCCTCGATGGTACAGGCTTTTGGGTAGTTTAGGGAATACCTCGATAGGCATCGATAGAGATCGATGGGCCTCGATGGTACATACTTTGGGTAGTTTAGGGCATACCTCGATATGAATCGATAGATATCGATAGGAATCGATGCGAAAAGGTTTTGGGAATTTTAGAACACACCTCGATATGTATACCATATATCAAATGTTCTAGTGAATAATTTAATAGGTTTGAATAGTGTATTAATACGTATACCATATATCAAATGTTAAAAATTAATTATAATATATAATTAAAGTCTGATTATGATGGTATTAGTAGAAATAAAATATGAAATTTATTGTACAAAATTATAAGTAACACTAATTTTTTAATAGACAATGATTAATTATTTACACGTTGGTTTCAAAATCAAGCGGTTAATTAATGGTTATATGCAAAAATATAAATTGTAAAAAATATATATATAAAGGCATGTTTTATTGATTTTTAATGCATGCTTTTCTCAAACCCAGCTTCTTCGTCTTCCACGAACACCAACCAGGGCAGCCAAAGGTCGGACTTCACGATCGGAGAAGGGGAAGGACAAACGTCGAGAAAGCCAACCACATTTTTAGGAAACGTCGAGAAGGTGAGGGATTTCGTTTTATATCTACAATATGTGTATGTGCCTGGTTATTTTTGTTGGTTTTTGTTGATAGGATAGATCGGGGTTGGCAATGAGAAATGTGGGTTTTTTCGATATTTTCATGAAACTCGATAGAACTCGATAGGAATCGATAGGCATCGATAGAGATCGATGGGGGACTCGATGATACAGACTTTGGGACTTTTAATGCATACCTCGATAGGAATCGATAGAGATCGATGGGGCCTCGATGGTACAGGCTTTTGGGTAGTTTAGGGAATACCTCGATAGGCATCGATAGAGATCGATGGAGCCTCGATGGTACGGCTTTTGGGTAGTTTAGGGAATACCTCGATAGGCATCGATAGAGATCGATGGGGCCTCGATGGTACAGGCTTTGGGTAGTTTAGGGAATACCTCGATAGGCATCGATATAGATCGATGGGGCCTCGATGGTACGGCTTTTGGGTAGTTTAGGGAATACCTCGACAGGAATCGATATATATCGATGGGGCCTCGACCGTACGACTTTTGGGTATTTAGTGAATACCTCGATAAGCATCGATAGAGATCGATGGGCCTCGATGGTACAGGCTTTGGGTAGTTTAGGGCATACCTTGATATGAATCGATAGATATCGATAGGAATCGATGCGTAGAAAGTTTTGGGAACTTTAGAACACACCTCGATATGTATACCATACATCAAATGTTCTAGTGAATAATTTAATTGGTTTGAATAGTGTATTAATACGTATACCATATATCAAATGTTAAAAATTAATTATAATATTATGTATAGTTAAAGTCTGATTATGATGGTATTAGTAGGAATAAAATATGAAATTTATTGTACAAAATTATAAGTGATACTAATTTTTTAAAAGACAATGATTAATTATTTACACGTTGGTTTCAAAATCAAGCGGTTAATTAATGGTTATATGCAAAAATATAAATTGTAAAAAATATATATATAAAGGCGTGTTTTATTTATTTTTAATGCATGCTTTTCTCAAACCCAGCTTCTTCGTCTTCCACGAACACCAACCAGGGCAGCCAAAGGTCGGACTTCACGATCGGAGAAGGGGAAGGACAAACGTCGAGAAAGCCAACCAGGAAACGTCGATAAGGTAAGGGATTTCGTTTTATATCTACAATATGTGTATGTCCCTGGTTATTTTTATTGGTTTTTGTTGATAGGATAGATCGGGGTTGGCATTGAGAAATGTGGGTTTTTTCGATATTTTCATGAAACTCGATAGGAATCGATAGGCATTGATAGAGATCGATCGGGGACTCGATGATACAGACTTTGGGACTTTTAACGCATACCTCGATAGGAATCGGTAGAGATCGATGGGGCCTCGATGGTACAGGCTTTTGGGTAGTTTAGGGAATACCTCAATAGGCATCGATAGAGATCGATGGAGCCTCGATGGTATGACTTTTGGGTAGCTTAGGGAATACCTCGATAGGCATCGATAGAGATCGATGGGGCCTCGATGGTACAGGCTTTGGGTAGTTTAGGGAATATCTTGATACGCATCGATATAGATCGATGGGGCCTCGATGGTACGGCTTTTGGGTAGTTTAGGGAATACCTCGACAGGAATCGATATATATCGATGAGGCCTTGACCGTACGACTTTTGGGTATTTAGTGAATACCTCGATAGGCATCGATAGAGATCGATGGGCCTCGATGGTATAGGCTTTGGGTAGTTTAGGGCATACCTCGATATGAATCGATAGATATCGATAGGAATCGATGCGTAGAAGGTTTTGGGAATTTTAGAACACACCTCGATGTGTATACCATATATCAAATGTTCTAGTGAATAATTTGATTGGTTTGAATAGTGTATTAATACATATACCATATATCAAATGTTAAAAATTAATTATAATATTATGTATAATTAAAGTCTGATTATGATGGTATTAGTAGAAATAAAATATGAAATTTATTGTACAAAATTATAAGTGGCACTAATTTTTTAATAGACAATGATTAATTATTTACACGTTGGTTTCAAAATCAAGCGGTTAATTAATGGTTATATGCCAAAATATAAATTGTAAAAAATATATATATAAAGGCGTGTTTTATTGATTTTAAATGCATGCTTTTCTCAAACCCAGCTTCTTCGTCTTCCACGAACACCAACCAGGGCAGCCAAAGGTCGGACTCCACGATCGGAGAAGGGGAAGTACAAACGTCGAGAAAGCCAACCAGGAAACGTCGAAAAGGTGAGGGATTTCGTTTTATATCTAGAATATGTGTATGTCCCTGGTTATTTTTGTTGGTTTTTGTTGATAGGATAGATCGGTGTTGGCAATGAGAAATGTGGGTTTTTTCGATATTTTCATGAAACTCGATAGGAATCGATAGGCATCGATAGAGATCGATGGGGGACTCGATGATACAGACTTTGGGACTTTTAACGCATACCTCGATAGGAATCGATAGAGATCGATGGGGCCTCGATGGTACAGGCTTTTGGGTAGTTTAGGGAATACCTCGATAGGCATCGATAGAGATCGATGGAGCCTCGATGGTACGGCTTTTGGGTAGTTTAGGGAATACCTCGATAGGCATCGATAGAGATCGATGGGGCCTCGATGGTACAGGCTTTGGGTAGTTTAGGGAATACCTCGATAGGCATCGATATAGATCGATGGGGCCTCGATGGTACGACTTTTGGGTAGTTTAGGGAATACCTCGACAAGAATCGATATATATCGATGGGGCCTCGACCGTACGTCTTTTGGGTATTTAGTGAATACCTCGATAGGCATCGATAGAGATCGATGGGTCTCGATGGTACAGGCTTTGGGTAGTTTAGGGCATACCTCGATATGAATCGATAGATATCGATAGGAATCGATGCGTAGAAGGTTTTGGGAATTTTAGAACACACCTCGATATGTATACCATATATCAAATGTTCTAGTGAATAATTTAATTGGTTTGAATAGTGTATTAATACATATACCATATATCAAATGTTAAAAATTAATTATAATATTATGTATAATTAAAGTCTGATTATGATGGTATTAGTAGAAATAAAATATGAAATTTATTGTACAAAATTATAAGTGACACTAATTTTTTAATAGACAATGATTAATTATTTACACGTTGGTTTCAAAATCAAGCGGTTAATTAATGGTTATATGCAAAAATATAAATTGTAAAAAATATATATATAAAGGCGTGTTTTATTGATTTTTAATGCATGCTTTTCTCAAACCCAGCTTCTTCGTCTTCCACGAACACCAACCAGGGCAGCCAAAGGTCGGACTCCACGATCGGAGAAGGGGAAGGACAAACGTCGAGAAAGCCAACCAGGAAACGTCGATAAGGTGAGGGATTTCGTTTTATATCTATAATATGTGTATGTCCCTGGTTATTTTTGTTGGTTTTTGTTGATAGGATAGATCGGGGTTGGCAATGAGAAATGTGGGTTTTTTTGATATTTTCATGAAACTCGATAGAACTCGATAGGAATCGATAGGCATCGATAGAGATCGATGGGGGACTCGTTGATACAGACTTTGGGACTTTTAACGCATACCTGGATAGGAATCGATAGATATCGATGGGGTCTCGATGGTACAGGCTTTTGGGTAGTTTAGGGAATACCTCTATAGGAATCGATATAGATCGATGGGGCCTCGATGGTACAGCTTTTGGGTAGTTTAGGGAATACCTCGATATGCATCGATAGAGATCGATGGGGCCTCGATGGTACGACTTTTGGGTAGTTTAGGGAATACCTCGATAGGCATCGATAGATATCAATGGGGCCTCGATGACACAGGCTTTTGGGTAGTTTAGGGAATACCTCGATAGGCATCGATAGAGATCGATGAGGCCTTGATGGTACACGCTTTTGGGTATAGGGAATACCTCGATAGGCATCGATATAGATCGATGGGGCCTCTATGGTACGGCTTTTGGGTAGTTTAGGGAATACCTCGACAGGAATCGATAGATATCGATGGGGCCTCGACCGTACGGCTTTTTGGGAGTTAGTGAATACCTCGATAGGAATCGATAGAGATCGATGGGGCCTCGATGGTACGGCTTTTGGGTAGTTTAGGGAATACCTCGATAGGCATCGATAGATATCGATGGGGCCTCGATAAGGGGCGTCGATGATACGGGCTTGGGTAGTTTAGAACATACATCGATAGATATCGATAGGGGGGACTCGATGGTACATGCTCTAGGGAGTTTAGGATATACCTCGATTGGAATCGATAGGAATCGATGATACAACACTTTTTTAATTTGAGAACACACCTCGATAGGACTCGATAGGGACTTCATAAGACTCGAGCTTACATGGCTTTGGGATTTTTAGGACCCACATCGATAGGACTCGATATGACTAAACTTTGGTTTTTTGCCTTGCCTCGATAAGACTCGATAGAACTCGATTGTTTCTGCCTCGATAGTAACTGCCTTAGTAGATTGTATTTTTTGTTTTTTTTTTAACTTTTTTTTTTCTTTTTTTAACATGTTTTTTGTTATTTTTTTTCAGATGCCTGAACTTATTGTACCTTTGGAGAAGCACTTTCCTGGCCGTGTCACTTACAGGGGTAGTGCCTACTTGGATACCCTTGTAGAGCAATTTAAGAGGCATGGTCTTATTGAAAGGGAAGAGGCATGCTCGTTGGGGCAATTCTTTAAGGCAAAACAATTTAGTTTTTCTGGGGTTCTGCTGCATCAGCTAATGTTGCGCAAGGTACAAAGTAAGAAGCCTGAAGAGGGTCAGTTCTACCTGGGCAACACTCTTTGTAGATTTGGTATTGCAGAGTTTGCCCTAGTTACCGGGCTAAATTTTGGGAAATCACCGTCCTCGGATGAATTGAAAGAGCATCTTTCAAGTGATCGGATTATCCAGGAATATTTTAATGGTCATTCGAAGGTTAGTTTTGGTCAGTTGGAAGATGCACTGAAGGCCTCCACAAACCCAAAAGATGCATTTAAGCTGGGTTTGTGCTATTTGATAGAGGGGGTACTAAATGCCCCAGAGAAGACAGCAATGATATGGGGAGATTCCCTGAGGATGGTTGAGGATATTGATTACTTTTTCAAGTATCCTTGGGGGAAGTTGTCATTTAAGAAGGTTATCAAAGGCCTTCAAAAGGACATGAAGAAGCAATTGAAACACTACGAGGAGAAAAAGAAAGATGGGTCAAGCAAAAAACAGAAGGAGGCGAAGTACACTTTCAATTGCTATGCACTCGCGGTTCTTTACTGGGCTTTTGAGGTCATGCCTTCTTTCGGGAGTAAGTTCGGTAAGAACAGTGAGAATCAGATTCTGAGGATGCTCAGCTGGGCTACGAAGACTGATATCACTATTTCGACAGCTCTGTTGGCTCCTATATTCGCCAATCGTTGAGTAAGTTCCATTTTCTCTTGTTAAATATCACAAATTAATTGATTAACCATTTATTTTATTAAAGTTTTTCTGACACATGTTATTCAACTATACAGTTAGTGGTATTTTCCATGCTGAAGCCACGTCCCAATGAGGTAGTCTACTACAATAGCCTCCCAGAAGTTGATTCTAGGTTATTCCCTGAGTTGGAGGCTGGGACTGCAGTGGATGAAGTAGTGGTACCTGAGAAGGAGGCAGCCAAGCTAGCAGAAGTTGCAAAGGAAGCCTCCATTTTTTATGAGGATGTCGAGAGGGTTGATGAGTGCACTTCACAGGCCTGTGCAGCTTCATCTAGTCAGGTTGCCCAGCCTAATTATGAGCAACTTTTGCAGAGGCTGAAGAGGGTTGAGGAGGGCCAGGCAACCTTACTATAGAATCAGACCACGATCATGTCTCATCAAACCACGATCATGGCTCAGTTGGCGCAGGTGCTCTCACTGGCCTCAGGTCGATCAACCGACGTAAAATCAGATACAGAGTCTGATATCTTGCCTTCAGACTACGAGCGCGGTGATCAACCCTCCACTCCACAGGCCCAGACATCTGTAGCTCACAGTGATGCTGACAGTCCCAGTGTCCGAGTACTGCAGCCCGAGGAGGCAGCTGGCCTTGAAGTTTTCAATAAGAAACGCAGGCCCAAGCGTATTGATGGCTTCACCGACCCAACAAAGAAGGTCAGACTAGATAAACAGGGGCTAGTTCCTGAACCACTGAGGAAGTGTGACCCACGACAGGAGAAGAGCTCTCATAGGTGGATGGTCGGGACGATCGACAACAAGAGAGACCACAACGTGCATACTGGGACGCACGGTGTCGCATGGTTCTTACAGTTGCACACAGCCCAGACTTGGCTTTGGGATTCGGTATGTAAATTACATTCATGTTTTCATTTCAATCTTAGAATATTTTCATGGTAATAATGATTTTTTATGTTTTTTTAGCATATTGATGCCGCTTTGCACATGCTACACCGCAGACGCCATTTTTACCATGATGCATTTCGGCAGGATGCTGCGATCATGAACACCACCTTCCCCCAGGTGTGCATAGGTCGTTGGAATCATTTCACAGAGAACGACATTAAGTATACATGGGACGACGATGTGATGAGAATGTTGAAGGGCGATGATAATCAATACCTTGTATCATGGCAAAATGTGAGTGAAATATATTTTGCCTTGCACATCGAGAAAGCCGCACATTGGATCGCCGTTGAAGTCTGCATTCCAACGTGCTCCATCAATGTTTATGATTCTAGCCATAGCGCGCTCAGTCCCACTCTGCTAGACGAAGCGATGAAGCCTTGGCGCTTATTGTTGCCTTCATTGTTATGGTGTTCTGGCATGTTTAACGACCACAAGGACCTCCAATTCACAGCTGAGGAGAATACAAAGCCTTTCTCATATTGTCGTATTCCTCCAGAGGAATGTCCTCAGACTAAGACAAGGTATTCCCCTATTTAATTAGTGGATTTTGAAATCTGAAAATTAAAGTTTTTTTTATCTTATATTGACATAAAATGAATTCTATGCAGTGGGGATTGTGGTATGTTTGCCATCAAACATATCGAGCATCTAGTTTCCAGGCTACCACTCGATACTGTTATCGACGAGAACATCCAGCATTCCAGGACCAAGTGGTGTGTGGACCTGTTCTATCAGAATTTGACCCCGTGATGCTCTTTACATTTTTGTCTTACACATCTTGTATAAAAAAATGCACATGGTACAAACTTGAATTTAAATTAAACATAGGAACTAGAAGTATGTATGAGAGCTACTTATATGAGCATATATTTTGGTGTTTAACCATCTCAATTTTTCTTGCCTTTACATCTTTCTTATTATTTACGAAAAAAAAATATGAAGCGTTAAAAAGTTTTAAAATTATACTATAACCCCTTAGTCATGTGTAATCTTTATTAATCAGTAGTAGTTTTCCTTTGAAAAATATTTATAATTTTTCTTTAAGAAAGGTTGTATATAATTTTATCAAGATAACTAAATCAAAATAAACTGATTGGTTCAAAGAAGAACTATTATTGGACTCAAACACCAAGGACTCTAGTTTCAAGAAGCTAAACAACAAGAGTAGATTAAGCTTCTGTAAAAACTCTTGCATTTCCGTCTACTTCAACAATTCTGTCTATACCAACATTTTATGGTTTCTAACCAATTAAAAACTTTTCTTTAAGAATTAAAAATTAAAATTTAATATGTTTTAGGGTAACCTTCTCCTTTCATAAAAAATAATAATTTTTTTTTTAACTTCTACTTCAAAAATTCTTCTAATACCAAGTTTTTACCCAACCATAAACGATAAACAAAAAATTAATCATAAAGTAAATATAATCCCACTCCAAAATATGTTGATCCCAATTATTCTCCAAAATATGATCCCACTCTTCTTCTGTCAGTCACTCTCTTCTTCTGTCAGTCCAGGTCTGCAAAAGTGCCTCCTCTTCTCTCAGTCTAGGCCGCAAAATCCTTTTACTGCACACGCAGAAAGTAGCCTGAAACACATATTTCCCCCAACTTTTGTTCATTTGTCGTTATTTCCATCATGCTTCCACACCTAAGTCACATAATCTCTTCGACACCGAAACACATAAAAACAAGCGTAAAATAGAACAAAACAAGACTAAACCCCTAACACTTAACCTAAAAACACATTGATAAATGAGTATAACACTCACTTAACATTTGCTCACCCTCGTGCAGAGAAAACAGAAGACAAACTTAACAAATAAATACATACACCAAACATAACCACAATTTTTAAACCTAAAAAAACTAATGAATGAGAAGTATATAAAATTGTTTTAAAATAACTAAGAATTAATCCAGATTTTCAATTCAACCACTTCCTCAATTTTCCCTAACTCATTGGTAATTTCTGTCAACTCAATCATGAACAGTAATTAACACACATTTAAAACAATTTACACATGCTGATTTCTCACCATGAATCTATCAAATCTCATATTTCCATATGCTTGTTAACTTATTATTCTCCACTAATATAAATCAATGTTCAAGAATCAAAAGTTCTTGTGAATCTTGTATTGAAAGGCTTGTGTAACGGTGGATAAGATGGTCATTTAGGGTCATTTATACGGCAAGCATACAATCCCAACCAAACCACCCTTGATATTCACATGATAGTCGAATACAACCGAAGATTTCTCTTCATTTTCCAAGATTGAGGAAAATTGACACTCCATAATTCATTTTTTTATTTTTTAACTACAGTTCCCGAAACTTATTTTTTTCAATGCGATCAAACATAAGAAGTGTAGTTTATATATATATATATATATTTTTAATTTATCTCTCAATTTTTTTGTTTTATTTTTCTATGGTCACAACCAAATCACAAAAGAACAGCCATTACAAAATAATATATGCTCATGGTATAAATCATGGGAATGGAAAATCATAAAGTGTTCATTTAGTCTCAAAATAAGTGTTTAACCATAAAAAGATATTCTTTTAGGTTGGAAAACGGTAACTACGGAATTAATGAAGGTTGCCTTGAAAGGTTCGAACGTTCTGAAAAAAAATGCCTAAATCTTTTTGCTAAATATGCATTGTCTATGATTTCGCCTCAAATAACAAGCAAGCAAGTTCTAGAATTTTCCATACAGTCTTTCCACATTCAAAATTCAGCAACTGTACATACATTTAAATGCAAGAATTAATCCTGATGAAATATTCAATTTTACCAATTTCATAAAGCAATCCGAAGAAGTGGTCAAACCAAGCACATAGATTTTCTTATATATAAAATCAAATATATTTTTCTCGATTTATATTACAAGTCATTCACTTATTCTCGTGGAGTAATTAATGGTTATGTTGATTCGACAGACTATGTATGTAATGCCCCAAATTTCCTAATAAGGTTTAGGACTTTGATTAGGAGGCCGGGAGGGCCATAATTGATTTATTATGATATTTAATGATCATATGCATGTTAATGTGGATTATATTATTATATGATGATAAATGCATGCATATGGGTGTATTTATAATGATAAGGGCATTTTGCTAATTTCGCCTGCTGAGGGCATATTTGAAAATTGGGTGCATATTGTAATTTGTGAATGAGATTTCATTATTATGAATAGCTCCATGGCATTAATGTGGGACCGACCCTAAGGTCGAAGAACTTATAAGCGCTTGCCTGGTCTATGACCAGATGTTTATAGCCAAGGTATATGACCCCGATGACTGTTTGTCACATGGCTAGGGGACGTTGTCCATAGCACGACTCTAGAGTCGGGGGGGAAGGTTATGTTGGTGACCATTGACCATGCACCTGTCCTGATCAAACTTATGAACGAATTGTTAACCCAAGATATGTTTCCAAGATATGTTTCCCAAGATATGAATTGGAAATTTAAACTAATTTCGGAAATTTAAAACTTAATATGCCAAATTATGCAATAAATCAAATTTATCAAGTAAAAGCAAATAATATGGCAATCAAATAGATATAGAAAATAATCAAACTTGTAATGTAAAGAGTTGAAGGTTAAGAAATTGCAAACTCTCGAATTTTACAAGGTTCGGTAGAACTAAGCCACCTACGTCCTTGGTCTTCAAAGCTATGGACCTAGCTTTGAGTTCAACTATCGAGCCAAGTTAGCGGGCTTGACTAACCCTTACAACCGGGAATTTTTCACCAAGGTATTTCCAAACCTCTTACAATAGTTTTCCACCACCAAGGACTATCAACCTCTTTTTCGGATTGTTGAAGTGCCAATCTCACTCTAACCGGGTTGTTTACAAAACCGGTGCCAACCTCACCGCAATCACAATATGGGAATGTGTTTGATATTACAAGCAAAAATCACTCTAGAAGTATGATAATACAATGATAAACCTAGAGTGATTAGCAAGCACACTTAGAAGAAATAAATACAAATTTTGGCTCAAGTGTGTGAAAATGTGTTTGGATGATTTAAACTTTGAGAGCTCTTTGAAATCAATGGATTAGGTTTGATATATGTAATAAATGCTCAGCCAACCACCAACTTTGAGTGAAAAACGAGTTTATATAGAGTTCGGGAAAAAACTAGCCGTTTATAGCCGTTGGGGGCTATTTATTGAAGCTGCCAGCCGCGAACCGGAAGTCCGGATGGGGAACCGGAATTCCGGATGGCAAACAGAGAGCAAAAGTCCGAATTATGCCTATTTTCCCATTTTTCAATTAGTTATAACTTTTAGCTCGTTTATCCGATTTCAAAAATTCCAATTGCATTACGACCGTATCGGGATGTATTTTCTTAAAAGTGAATTTAGGATATTTATTTCTCATTTTAAAAAATCACCATTTTTAGTACGTGAGTGAGCCAAATTTTATACTTATGACTTAAAGTAAACTTGCTATCACTTTACAAGACTAAGAAATGAAATTAAACCTTTATCTTGAGTTTCTTGAGTCTTGAAATCCATTTCGGGTCATTTCTGGAAAATTTTGGTAGAATGACCATTTTTCCCTTGGTCATAAGTTTGACTTGGAAATGCCAATTCACTTTGGTTTTTGCTACAAAATCAACAAATCATTAGTAACAAATAATAATCAAATATTAGTTAATCATCAAAACAAGGAGACTTAAGAGTTTGGGTCAACATGAATCACTTATCAGTTAAGCCCTGGTGACCCTATCGTCACATGGCTAGAGGGAGCTATGCTCATTATTGTGACTTTTGGCTATTGTCACCTAATTGCTTGGACTGATAGTCCTGAATGGTTATTATGATCGTTGTTGATATTATATCATGCTTTATTGTGTTTTCTTGTTGGGCTTTGGCTCACGGGTGCTACGTGGTGCAGGTAAAGGCAAAAGGAAGTTGGACCATCCTTGAGTTGGAGAGATTTAGGTGATGATGTGTACATATGCAGCTGCTCGTCCGCCACGACCGAGGTTTAAAGTGGAGCTAGGGTTGAACCCTGTTTTGCCGTTTAGTACGGCCTGTTGTAAATATTTTCTGTAATAAACTCTGAAACTTTATTTTCGGGATCCCAATGTATATATATTAAACGTTCTAGTGAAACATTACATCTTAACCAAAATGTTTAAATCCCTAAACTGCTAGTCATACTTAGTTCACGATTTTGGCCAAAAGACTCGGTTAGCGAGTTTAGCACTATTTACAAGGCACACCGTAACGGTCCCAGGAGTTGGGGTGTTACAATGCATATAACCTGCCATAAATAACTATACTAAATCTCTCTTCCCCAAACTTACAAACGACATTGTCCCCACTGTTTTAAGAAAAGCTAAGGAAACGAGACTTACCTGACTCGACTCACGATGAAGGACCTGCCTCTCATCCCCATCAGGTGGAGGATACCCAAAGTGGGGTTGTTGGGGAAATGGTGGGAATCCACTAGTGTCAATCCCAAAATGAGCAGCAAAGGCTTGGTTGTAAGCATATTGGTTCTGCGCCATATTGACACTCCATAAATGGTGCTGCTGGAACTTAGACACCAAAGTGTCCATCCTTTCGCTTATGCTCTGCGTTCTTTGCGGTGGACGAGCGGACTGTCTGGAGGTAGAGGTACCTGCACTAGACACAGCTGAAAAAGATTTCACATTGTTAATCTTCACCAAATCATAAACTAGAGGGGGCAATTTCTCCTCTAGTTCATTAATTGGGACCCCTGCTTCTAGGAAAATACAACCCCACATATCCAGTGACACAACACTCATTGCGGTAAATGACAAGTAACTCAATTACTTCGCCGAACCAAATATACCCGAACTCTATCACACTAAAACAGATCTAAGAACTCTAAAGAGTAGAAAGGAAAAAACAATATTGAAAATATATATATCACAATCTTGAAAGGAAGACAATATAAGTATAAGTTTTTGGTGTAAATAAAACTAAGGCCTAAGATCTCTATATATATATAGGCTAGAGACACACTTTTATTCACAAAAGATGTGGGACAAAAACCAATTGGTTTTTTTCCATTCAAAAATATCCAACACCATTAAAGGTCCATTCAGTTCCAGGCTGGGTTAACGCTTGCAGGATAGTCTCCCAAGTGCTCTCCTCACATAGCTGGTTCTGTAATTCCCTATACTCATCAGTTTCTAGGGTAGGCAATTTGAAAAAAGTGTTGATATGACTTCTGCGAAATTTGACAGTATTTCCCCTAACAGTGGTTTCCCATGTATAGTTATGGTGAAAAGCATTGGCATAAAATTCTCGAACTACGGAGATGATGGCAGCAATTGGAGGAGCACAAATATTTGGAGGAGCACAAATATACTCCCACTTATGGGCTCTATTCACAGACTTATACTCTTCAAGCACAATAAACTCATCTTTCCAATTAGTGGCAAAACCTCTCTCCCTAATAAGGCTACGCTCCTTATCTTGAATGTACCTAGAATTGGCTATTGGTTTGGACAACCTAGGCACATCCTCACAATTTAAGTCTTCTTCATTCTGAATGGGTGGAGTTGGTGGTTGTTGTTTATTCGTTTTTCGTTCTTTTTCTACTAGTAGACATTATTACACACCAACCAAAACTACACAAAATAATGCACACACCTTCACCTTCGCTCAAAAGAGCACCAAATTGGACATACAAATAGGCATGACGACTTCCCAATTTCAGCAATGTCACTTCAATTTCACCAAATATTATATACCCTCTCTGTCAAAATCTCCTTTTTCACTCCACCTGCCCCTATTCTACTCTACTCGACTTTACTCTCCCATACTACACTTAATAAATCCAAAAAATCCAATTGTTTTTTATTTTATATATATTTCCCTAAAATTAATTATAAGGTGATTTGTTCAAGGCTGTCTTTAGCTAAAAATTCATGATGGTATGTACAGGAGGTTACTGTTTATCGACACTTTTTTGGCAGAGACAATAATTCGAGAGTAAACAAATAAAAACGCAGTTTGACTTTGTACAGGGTATCTAAAGATTACTTAATATATAAGCGTGTGTCAGTCGGCTAAAAGTCACAGTAACTATAAAAAAAATAATGCCAATAAAGAACTCCATCCGTTCCTCCTCAGACACACTCTATTTTGAGTTGACCATCTTTTAATTTGTATCTCATCATCTTATTTCCAAGCAATGGGTCGAAAAAAAATTTATGTCCTATTTGTGGGCAGATCAACTGGTATTTTTGAGTCATGGGCTGATTGCAGCAAAGAGGTGCTTGGATTTAGTGGCAGCTGTTTTAGAGGATACAACACCATAGAAGAAGCTATAGAAGAATATGAGTCATATTTTGGTCGTATCACAGTCACACCTCACAAGGTAAACCATGATGATGAAGAAACCAAGAATAAAATTTAGTATCAAACAAATGGACCAAACGCAACTGCCGAAGAAACCTCAACTTCACTTGATGGGAACGAAAAAACCTCAACAAATGAAGTAAGTTCAGCTTTCGCTGTGGGTTTCCTTCTCGGTTCTATGTCCAACCTTCGCATTCGACATGCGTAGTCGATGAACAAGGTCTCCACAAATCCACTTATCTTTAAAGAGTTATTTCTTCCATCAATTTTATTTTTCTTTTCAGTAAGCTTGTACACCTCCTTAACTATGTTTGTATTTTAGCTTTTTGCCTTCTCTGTTCTGTCATCTACCTTCTCAAAAGTGTGGTTCTCTGTTCCGGTAGTCAAAAAATTACTGTTGAACCTGTAAGGGCAATAGTTAAAGGTGAAGATCACCTTTATTATCCTTTATAATATATAAAGCTAAAATTTAATAGTTACATATTAAAGGTGAAGATGTCACCTTGCAGTTACATATTTTAATAAAAGTATTAATCTCATAGCTACTTCACGCATCAACTGATTTACTAGTGGACTAGGTGTATATATTGTCACTACCAATCAAAAAAATTTCATCATATTTTCTTATTCTTTTTAATAATCAAAAACCCGACTTTTTTTGCTTGGTTACGGAAAATCTCCATAAAATATATCACAAATATTTAATTATATATATTTTAAATTAATCATAAAAAAGTAAAATAAATATTATGCTCTTATAATAATATCAATTAATTGATGCACTAGTTATGACTTATTTCATAGTTTTTTTTAATATATATAAAAAATACCAGGTATCATGTTATTTTACTTATTATTTATTTAATGTTTTTTTAAAGCTATATAAATTTTGTTATTAAGTTGAACAAAATACGATGTTTAGGTTTTGATTTTAAATAAACAAAATTAGTTTAATTAACATTTTTATTCTAAATGAATTAGTATTAATTATCTTTTTTAAATTAGTATTTATTCTAAATGAATTAGTATTGAGTTTAATTAAGATTTTGATTCTAAATGAGTTTAATGGAGTGAGATATAGCCTTTTATTTGTAATTCTCATACTATGTTTGGTTGGAAGAATGAAAATTTAGACGATAGGAAGTTAGTGGATTCAACATTTAATTTCAAAATTATTATAAAATATTTATGTAATTTTTTTAATATTTATTTTTTAGAATTGTGAGAAAAACCTTATCCTTTCATCTGTTTTCTCCCACCATACATTCTTTGTTATGTTAAATATTCATACAACATCTTATTAATAATTTTGCATACAATTTAGAACACTATAAAAATTTAAAGAATACAAAAAATATACCTGATTCACATATAGAGAAAACGTGAATTGTTACTGCAATACTAACCAATTAAGCATTCCTCCCTAGGATCAGATTATCAGACTACAGAATAGCGATGAGACTTAGCTTATATTAACCTAGTTGGACTGGACCTCCTCATCAAATACTTCAATTAACTAAAAAGTACACACTCATGCGGTTTGAGGTCAATGCGGTGCGGGTTGCGGTTTGGAAAATTATTCAAACTGCATATGCGGTGGGGTCCACAAAATTAGCGAAAAACCCCACCAACCGCACCAGTAGTTACAATATACAGTTAATGATAATCACAATATTATTATTCTTTATAAAAATATTATATATATATTTTTTAAATCATAGCTAGTCAAATCTCAACACTCAATGTTAAACCAAAACCATATTGTAGTCCAAGTTTCAAGTTTTGTTACAAAACCGGAGCTGTCGTCATAAGATCATACCTCCTTAGCTTGAGGTAACCCAAGGGTTCGCCAAGATTGACTAAGAACTGAGTCCGGACTCTGAAGACCGAAGGTCAAGTTAAGTATCCAGCTCGTGGTACGAGCTACAGTTGTAGGCTATGACCCTTTGTAAAGTCAACACACGCAAGGTAAACGTGCATGTTAGACCAGATTGTCATGTTAGACCAGAGTGTCATGTTAGACGAGATGTGCCATGTTAGACCAGTGTCCCATGTTAGACGAGATGCGGCATGTTAGACCAGAGTGCCATGTTGAACGAGATGTGGCATGTTAGACCAGAGTGCCATGTTAGACGAGATGTGGCATGTTACACCAGTGTGCCATGTTAGACGAGATGTGCCATGTTAGACCAGTGTGCCATGTTAGACGAGATATGACATGTTAGACGAGTGTGCCATGTTAGACCAGAAACATGGCATGCTAGGCCAAAGTGCCATGGTAGACCAGAAGGTGATACTCACCAACCAGCTTCAAGGAGATATGGGTCGACCAGATAGAGGAGGACTAAGTCAAGATTCCCAAAAACGGCTTCAAGAAGAATTGGTCTTGGCATACGCGGGAATATCTCATTCTTCCCACAAATTGGGTGTTCTGTTACATTTTCAATATTTTTGTAATTTAAATATAATAAATATAATGGAATATCCTGATTCTAGGGGATATCAGATGTATGATCCTAAGCCTATAAATATATGGCTTATGGGATTAGAAAAGGGGCTTCTTTTTATCTAGAGAGAGAAAGTGCTTGTATGTGAAAGAATTCTTGTATTCTTGTAATCTGTACTGAAGAAACTCAGTTGGCTCAGTTCATCTGATCTTTAGTACATATCAATAATCACAACTCTAAGTGGATTAGGCTATTACCAACATATTGGGGCTGAACCACTATAAAAATAGTGTGTGCTATTTACTTTCTGCTCAAAACCGGGTGTTTCGTTTTAGTTCTCTTGAAGGTTTCATCGTTTTTGACGTTCTCACGTCGTTGGCCAAAAACGCGCTGAACAATTGCCTTCACTTTAATTTACTAATAGATATAAAAATTGTTAATTCTATTTTTCGCATATTTTCCTAAAAAAAAAAAATTTAAAATGCCGTAAAAATATATATTGGAATCACTTACTAAAAATATATATGTACAATTATTTTAATTTATTCAAAATTGTAAAACTTACTGACTATATGAGCAAAAAAAATCACTACACAATAAAATGTAGCCATTAAATATACCATCACAAATTTTACCACAAATAATATAAAAAATTCTTATTTTTTCCTTTAAGTTTATAATCACAAATTGTGGCCTCGTTAGCTAATCACATAATTCTTTAAGTATACGGTAGAAAAAAGAATTAACTAATTTAATAGAGATATATTTAAGTATCATTACTAACAAGATAAATTTTTTATAAAAAATATTATTATAATTAAAATGAAATGTGCATGCATAAATAAATGAGTTTATACTTTTTTGGACAATGTCTTTTATCTCATTAGCTGTTTGGACCCCGTGTTTTGACAAATTACTTTTTCGACCCTACGTTTTGTAAAATTGTTAAAATAGAACCATAAATATAACAACACTGTTTTTAAGCAGAATTCTTTTATTTTTGTTCTGAATTGTTAGTTTAGTAAATTATTTGTGATTTTAGTTGAGAAAACATTGACCAAAATCGGGTTTAGGGTTCTATTTTAATCATTTTACGAAACATAGGGTCCAAAAAGTAATTTTTCAAAACACAGCGTCCAACCAGGTAATGGGGAAAAATACATGCTCCAAACAAGTATAAACCCTAAATAAATATATATTTAAATGATTCAAGATATGTTGTGTAGGTTATGTTTGCCTTTAAGTTGGGTTGGGATGAATTCAGTGACCATATTTTTATATAATGAATCAAAATTACTCTTTATTTTAATTTATTATTATTTCTTCAATTTGGGTATAAGAAATGTTACACCTAAAATTTCGACACATTTTTCGCAATGGATTGCTTGAATAAGAACATCATGTTTATCCCTATAATATGTATCAACTAGTAATAAAGGGCATGGAGCAGAGGTGACTTCGTTGAATTTAATAGTACGACATTGATATTGGTATAGTTTGGCCAAGTAGAATCTTATTTCCATAGTATACATTCACATAGAACACATAATTTTGTTTTTGTAAGAAAGTGACATTTAAAACTGTATTATTGATGCTTGGGATTGACAAAGTATTAAAATAATATATAAATTCATTTCATCAGGGCATTTCACAACCAAGTGGCTATTATTTTCGGTGGGTTCTACAAATTTATAACAATAAAAAATACTAGTTTATTTTAAAATAAAAATCTACTATTATTTATTTCTTTGTGAAAATTAATAGAAAAAACTGTTATGATGAAACAACTTATCCATCTATATGTGAAAATTAAACGTGGGTCAATAAACTGCACCGAAACCAATGTTGTTTTGTCATATCTTTAAAAAAATCATAATTATCTCTAGCAAATTTGTGGAAAGGTGAGACAGGATTGACTGCGTTTGTCATTGTGTCAGGAAGCCAACATTACAAAGCATGATACAAAGCATGATAATTAATTGCCAGTAATTAATTGCTGGAGAGGAAGACTGATGAAATATTTTGATGGGCTCAATGGGATAATTATATTTAAAGTAGAATCTAATTATTATTAAAAATGGTCCATTGATTTTTAACCATTGAATAACATAACAAAACGCCGTTGGTTAAAACTGGATTGGAGGAGGCAGAGTGAGAGTTTTCTTTGTTGCTTATTCGGCGACTGTTTTGTATGCACTGCAAGATCGCCTACGCCTACAGGAGGAGTTCATTTCAATTATAGGTCACAGTTGATGATGCACAATGGAGTACCGGTAAATGAAAAATACTATATGTTATGTTATTATACATGAAGTAGTTGTTAAAGTTAGTTAGGGTTTCATGAGTAATGTCAAATGCGTGATGGCTATATATTTAGGGTGGGTTGGACAGTATCTAATTTTATATCTGGTGAAATGTTGAATGAGTGTAAAAATGCATCAGATTCATAAGAATTGTAAAGTTTTGGATTGGCCCTGTCTGAAATCCTCATGGAGGCCTTAAGTTTGTCACGGATCAAGACGGTGACCCTGTCCTCAAGCATATTAGAAGAAAAACGATACTGAATGTAATATTGGGCCGAGTAGCATTAAGTGTCAGTCCATTATTTGGCCCAGTACGACGATAGGCCTATACAAATGAAGTAGCACAAAAGGTGTAACGTGGTTCTATTTTATTTTATGGTAGACCTTACACTTCTAGAGTAGTATAGTAATAGGGTCACTTGATTGAAACACTGTTACTGAAACAATATTATAACCGAATGTAACGAACACATATTATATAGTAAATATTTCTAGCTCAATTAATATGTGAGTTATTTTATGAATTCGTTTTCAACTTTTCGAGTCAAATGAGACTGAAATTATGATTATGAGGAATAGAATATATCATAGGAATTAACAGTTAATGAAGAGAAATGTCAAGACTGGGATAGTTTGATTTTAATGTAGATTTGCATATGAATATTTGGCTAAAAAATACAATTTAATTTCTAATTGTTGGAGAATTTTATGTTTCAAAGGTCCGAAACAGACATTATCGAAGAGAATGATTTGGATTGGTTTGGCTTACGCTTTTGTGAAGAATATGAGGAAGAAGAAGGTGGGGGAGATGACATGGGGAATACGGTTGATGAAGGTGGTGGAGATGCCATGGAGAATACAGTTGATGAAGGTGGGACATCAAGTTTGGAAAAGACGGAAATGGCAACTGACGAAATGAAGGATACCAACCAATTTTCTAAGTATGATTTAAACGATATCCCATTGTTGTTGAGTAGAGATGGCATGGTTGGCCATGTTTTTCAATCACTGGACATGGCTGAAGAATTCATTCATGAATATGCAAGATTCATTGGGTTCAGCCTACGTAAAAGTATCATGCTAAAAAATAATACAGGTGATGTACGTCAACGTCAGTGGGTATGCTCCCGCGAGGGCTGGTGATCTGAAATGCATGTGGGAAGGCTTGATAGAACTAGGGAGCCTAAGCCAATTAGTCGAGTGGGATGCAAGGTTTGCTTTCGAGTGAACTTGGTGAAGGGTAGTACGCATTGGATATGCAAAGAATTCATCCCAATTCATTCTCACAACATTGTAGCAGACAACCATAAACAATTCCTTCGGTCCAATCGGATAATGACACAAGGAACCTTGACGACTGCACAAATAATGAAGGAGTCAGGCATAAGAACTTGCCACATCATGTCATACATGGCAAAGCAAATGGGTGGTTATGAGAAGATTCCATTCACACCAAAAGATCTTTACAATCGAATACCCCATGCTTCAAAAGTTGAGTTTATCGGTTCCAATGCAGGGCGGGCAATCGGATATTTAGAGCATAAAGCTGATGAAGACCCTGGTTTTTTTTGGACAGTTTTCGTACAATGAGGATAATCATCTTCTTAATCTATTTTGGGCAGATGGGAGATGTAGATCAGACTATGAAACATATGGCCATGCAGTAGCTTTTGATTCGACGTACAAGACTAATAGTTATGGGAAGCCACTACTGATATGGATAGGAATTAATAACCACTATACCACATGCATTTTGGGCTTTGCCATTCTTGACAATGAGTCTGCCAACAGCTACAAGTGGGCGACAAGGGCTTTCCTGGAATGCATGGGAGGTGTTCTACCGAAAACAGTAGTGACAGATGGAGACGAAGCTATTGCTAACACGCTACAGGAGTTGATGACTGATGTACCCCACCGATTGTGTTATTGGCATTTACACAACAAAGCTGTTTTAAAAGTGAAAGATCCATCTTTTGCGAGTAGGTTTACCAAATTGGTATTCCGGTACTACACAAAGGACGAGTTTGAAGATAAATGGTGCGACTTAGTGAAAGATTTTGGGATACAAGGCACTGAATATGCTGCAAAGCTTTATGCAGACAAGGAGAAGTGGGCTGAAACATTTCTGAGAGGGAATTTCTTCTGTGGAATGACAACTACTCAACGAAGTGAAGGTATTAATGCGGTGTTGAAGAAAAAAGTGAATCAAAAGTTGAAGTTGTACGAGTTCGTCAGGGGGGTCAACATGACCTTATCTTTAATTAGACAACGTGAAGCAAAGCATGAGTACATTACACTTCACACTAGTCCCCAGCTCGGGAAGACAAATTTGCCACAGATAGAGGATGAATTAGCAAATCTTTACACACGGAACATGTTTTACAAGGTACGACACCAGATGTTGAAAGAAGGTAGGTACATGGTGAAAACCCTATTGGAGGAAGAGGATGCAATCATTTTGAAGCTTCACAAGTATGATGTTGAACAAGTGAAGAGGCATGTATATGTAACACCGGAGCGTGATCTCTTTGTTTGTGAATGCCAATATTTTTTGTCATATGGGATACCATGCCGGCATATATTTTCTTCAATAAAACGACTACACATTACTTCAATGCCTCGAGCACTAATACTATCTCGGTGGATGGTTGAGACTAAACAGACTCACAATTTTCCAGTTGGCAATATGGACTCTACCTTAGACAAACGAGAGGTGGAGAGTGCAAGATTTGGTGCAATTAGTAGCCAGTTGGGTGAACTTACGTATCTTGGATCGAGGAATCAGTCGACATACCATATTGCAAAAAGTGAGATTGACAGATTATGCGGTAAGCTTAAAGCAGTTGTGGACATGGGAGACAAGGAAATTAGCCATAACCTGCCTCTACACAGGGAGTTTCAATTCCCAGTGTTGGATCCATACTTCACAAAAAGTAAGGGTACAGCAAAGGTACCTGGCTCGAAAAAAGGTACTCACCGCAAGTGTAGTATCTGCCAGAAAAGTGGACATAACAAGTTGACTTGCCCCATAAAATGGAAGAAGGATCACCAGATTGGAGAGTCAGATGAATATGAAGATGTAGAAGAAGATGACCAATGCTATCGAATGGGATTGAATGATGAATGGGCTGGGCAAAACTCAATGGACTACACACAACATGAGAATGAGACAGAAAATGATGTTGTTGACGATTTAGGCAGTGAACTACAGAATGATAAAGTGAATAAAGTGGGAACACAAGTTGAGGAGGGAAACAATTGGTGGAAAAGTCCTTTCTGATTTCGTTATGATATTTTGTCTGGAGCTTTATTAAGTACTCTTCTATCTCATTTGGTTGCCAATTAAGTTATGAAAAAATGGCAAAGTTTAATGACACGACTAGTTCATTTTTCGAATCTTGTCTTGGATTGTCATCATGTACGAGGGAATGCTTGTAATTGCACTTACTGAATTGGGAGTAATGCCATTAATTTATAAATTTAAATTTACGCAAAAATGGTCATTAGTGTATAAAAGCTTTGCTCGAATATCATTGCATCAGATTCATTAATTGTGCGTGTCTCTGGCTTGTGGAGTGGCATCACTCTTTGTTTGTGGTCATTGTTAATAGGTTCCATCCATACTTGTTATTATATACATGGTTGTTTTAATGTTCTATATGATGTAAGATACAAGTTTCAGATGAATAAATCGTTATGGTACTTTCTGCATTGGTTTGTCAGGTCACAACACATGTTATATCTAAAAATGAGTTATATATACCTTGTACAATGAAAACAATATTCTCTGTTACTTATGGGAAGGCTCAATAATTATAATTTTCATATGCTATGTCTAAGCACAATCTATAAAATTGCTTTGCTCCTATTTGGTACCTTTAATGGTATGTAGAACAACTATAGTTTCCACCAAAATAATAAAAAACATACATTATTTTGAAGACGTTACCTTCATATAGTTGCAGGTGTTATAAGGCAACTCCAACTAGTAATTAAAGTGGGACATCATATACCAAAATTTTCATAACAGCTAACAACCACCACTGCTATACAAATAGCCACTGCTATGCTATACCATGATTCTTGTCTTTAGTATAAAAACTTGAAATAGGATAGGGTGGTGTTTATAAATGTTTATTCTTAATTAAAGTGGGACAAATATATCAAGCTCTATAATAGAAAATGCTTAATATGCCATGGTAGTTTTTATAATATATTTTATTTGTCTTCAATAGATGCAAGTAGGGGTTGATTCATCATTGTTCATTTTAATAATACATCACACCTATATACAAAGAATTCATCACCCCCACACAATAAACACCCTGTCATTCACATATAGAAAGGGGCAACAAGATCAAATTAAAAGTATATGACAATACATAAATTAGCTCAAAAGGATATGCGGAGCACCCATGACAATAGACCCACACCCCATTAAACATATTTTTCATGAAACACCTCACTCACAATTACTAATCATCAAACCTATTTCCCTACACATGGAGTGGAATTCGTCTTTGTCCTCGCTGAAGCCATTATTTGATCCCTAACTTTGTTGTGTACTGATGTCACTAAACCAACAGCGACACGAGCCCTTTCATCATCTGAGTTATACTTTAATAAAAATTGTGAATTGTGAAAGAAATACAAAAACAAATTTCCATTACTTAATATAAACATTATTCAACTACTAAGAAACTCAATAGTTTTAAAAATTAATACAGTACAACATAAAAACTTACACCCTTCGGTTTGAAGTCAGAAGGGTTGCGTTGTGCCATCCAATTTATCACATGAATACCACAGTCACATCCATTTGATTGTTGGACAACTTCATTATTAGTGAAAGCCTTGAAACATGTGAATGACTTCACAGGTCCCTTCCACCGTGATAGCTCATCTCGGAGAACTAAATCAAGCTGTTGCAACTATAGTGTGGACAAAACAAGATAACATCAACTGTAATGATAGTCAAATACTACACCTTTAGTTTAGAAATAGAAAACCTTCTCTAGTTAATTAATAACCCACCTCAGTTTTACTCCCAACAATGAAAAAGGTTAAAACTTCCCCCAAAAAATTAAAAACTCACCACCACAGGAACAAGAGAATGTGATAATGATTCTTTGCACCCTAGCAGCATCGAATCACATATTTCGACAACCCCATTACCTACATGAACTATAAAGAGAACCCAGTGTTGCATCTCCTCGTTGTGAACTGGAATCTTAATCTGCAAAATAATGAAATATTCAACTAATAAAATAAACCCAAAAATACAAAAAAATACCACACATAAATATACCTTCCCACATAAATTCAAATCTCCAATAAATAGTTTACGAGCTGAATCAGATCGACCACTTTGAGAAAACAAGTTCTGAATACTAATTCCAGTACACTGTCACTCAAAAATATTCACAATTAATTCGATATCTCTTATATTGAGTTGAATTTTGCTACAGGAACAGTACTCACCGTCATTCTAGTATTCAAATACCATGATGAACGACTCTCTGTTGAAACTTGCTGCTCCCTACGTGTGTTCATCTCACATACTAAATTCAACACCTGCGGTCAAAACAAGAAAAAAACATTGGAAACCTACCCTTACCGTCCATGAATATTAGTTTAGATGGGGAAATATATATAAAGTGAATACTTCTAACTAAACAGTCCAACATTATCAATCCATACCTCTCCATTAATAAAAACCCCAGGACACAGTGTTCGAACCAAACCACGCGTGAGATGATTAAACCCCGTGTCTACCAGTGTCTCACTGTGCCACAATTATAAAACAAATTTATAATAATATTGGGTATCGGATAGAAAATTTTTATTGTTAACTAATGGAAAAAATATACTTACTCATGATTCAAACTATCATCAAATATGTATTCTATTAATTTTCCTATATCATCGTCCATTATGGGGGTGCGAATTTTAAAGGGCCCTATGCTTTGGCTCTGCCCAGTTGTAACATTAGAAACATAAACTCCACGTGGAGTTGTTTGCGATTTACTCTTCACCTGATTAAATAAACTAGTAAATTATAAAACAAGGTACAATAACAAATAAATATAAAATGTACTCAATTACACATTTACCGTTTTTTTCCTCCAATCAACAAGCCCACCAATGCTACTAGACACTGACTGGCTTCCTACTTTTACATTCGACAACTTTGAACATTTTTGGTTAATCGTACAAACTCTAGGCTTCTACAATCTCAAGATTAACAACCAATTAGGTTCAACAAGTAAAATAAAAAATACCAAAAATACCAAAAAAAAATTAATAATCAACTTTTAACCTACCAAAAGATACCATTACTTACTTTCATCGACATTTCATGCTGCAATAATGTTTCTCCAAATTGGGATGAAATCCTGAAAACAGTATCATTAAAGTTCTCGAAGTTTCCCCCCAAACATTTATCCTCTCCATTACCAACACATGTCTTCCTTTTGCATTCTATATTAGTTGAGCTATCATCTAACCCCTGAATATCTCCTACACACTTATTCAACTCACCGTTACTTAAATCGTCCATTTTGCTTTCAACCCCACTACATTTAACGACACCATCTTTCTGTCTATCAAAATCATTTGCTTTGTCTTTACCTGAAGGATTTACAAAAGCAACATCTTCCTTCCTCCCAATTAATTTTTCAACCATTTTATGCTCAAAGATTTTCGCCTCGCTATGTCTATGTTTCCCATGTTCAGTTATTGCACGTAATTCATCTTTAATTACTCTCAAATCATCTTTCAACCCAACATAATCATTACGCAGCCTCTGTATTGATTCCATTATAGAATTCAGCAATAAAACTTCCATCCTAAATCACCGAATCAACAGTAACATAAAATGGAGAAATATATTAACAACCATACAATAATCATTTTACTACAAATTTCATTCCTTCTAGAAAAAAGAAACATGACATAAACACAAATATTTTTCCTCTAGCTAATAGTACATAATAAATCAGCCTTCTGCAACATTAACAAAAAAATGATCTCAATAAAATTAACAAAACTCAATACTATTGCAACTTTCAATACTAGTGAAGTTATTTATAGCTCGCCTAAGCCAACTCACACCATTTTGGAAAGAAGAAATTGTCATAATCATTCTTTTAATCATGAAGGGGGTATGAGTTTATTTATGTACAAAACATATATATATATCATCATCATCATTTTTTATCCAGACGAAAAGCACACCTCTAAAGTGGTCCAAGTGCAGCTCTAAACAATGTATACACATGATTTTATCTTTCTCATTAATACCCATATTGAAAAGTTTTATATATATATATATATTTAAAATCCAAGTGCAACTCTAAAGTTTTATACACATCATCTGATCTTTCTCATTAATACCCAAATACAGAGAGATGGAGAAAGAGGCTTAATAGTTATTTCTGGAATTCTCTCCAAACTTTTTACCTAATGTGGTCTTACAACATATATACAAACTACCAAATTATGTCCAACAGTTTATGGGCACACGAGTCCACCTTCCAAACTATATAAGCACACACACGAGTTATGTCCACCTTCCAAACTATATAAGCACACCCAATTATATTCAACATCTAATAGCATATATTAATACCCATATATACATCTTATCTTTCTCTATATTAATACCCATATATACATTGAAAGCTAAATTAATGGCAAGAAAATGAAAACTTACCCATGTGAAGAAACAGAGAAGTCTGTTTCGGAAGAGAGAGACAGAGAATAGTTCTCAATGTGTGTGAATGGGTTGTTTCGGAAGAGAGAAATCTGAATGTGTGTGAATGGATTCGGACTTGTGAGGTAAAGAGAGAGAGTTAGATCAAATATTTGGATAGATACCTTTTCGTATTCTGGTCTACATGGTATCAGTGGAGGTATCAATTGTTAGGATTACAAAATTACACTTATAGTAACACAGTATTCAACAGTAGTATTTAACCCAATTTCCCATAACTTAATCGTGTTACTAAAAGTGAATAACTGATAAACCCTAAAACATATTTCTATAAAACCTTTGCTAAATTAAAGAAAAAAAAAGATGAACATAATAGCGGAAGCACTAACCTGAAGCCATTGATGGAGATTGCAAGAAGAGTGATGGAGATTGAATCAAGGCAATTGATCTTCCAAGAAAATCACTTTCTTTCTCTGTGTATTTCTCTGTGATGGGGAAGAAGAGAAAAATGAAAGAATGTGTTTCTTGGGGACCACTTCCTATTTAAATAATAAACTGATTTACTGATTATTAAATCAGTTTTGGATATTTATAATTTGGCCCCTCATCAAATTATAAATACAACTTATGGTATCTACACATTATTTCCATGACATTTTAATACCTATGATACTTATAACATAATTGGTCACTTTATTTTTGTATCAAACATTATAATAGCATCATACATTAATACATATGTGCCCATAATAGGATTTTTAATCCAACAATCTCCCACTTGGGCAACATATGTTTCCTTATAAATGTATAACTTAATGAGCTCAAAATTTGCTATCATATAAAGATATTCTTTAACAATCTTGTCCATCAGCCATATCCATATAGGATCAAAGCGGTCTTTGTCATATTAATCATGACTAAACCCATCAATGGTCACATATACAAATACAGTCAAATGACATAGATCAATCATGGATGTGTAGCATGGAAATTACATGCCATGTGAACCAAACATGCCTATTTCCAACTGGTCCTACTTAAACTTTAGTGAGGTCAGAATCAAACATGACAAAACAGAGTGAATAAACTGAATACTTCATTCTGATCAGAAAATAACTAAATACATAAATGTCTGAAGCAAATAAAAAATACAAACTCCCACTAAATCATGATATCCTCAAACAATACAACACCCATATGAGCAGTATGCTCATCAAAGACCTTGGGTGGCAATCCCTTTGTGAGCGGATCCGCTATCATGGAGTTTGTCCCAATGTGCTCTATGGATATCTGTCCACTTTGTACTCTCTCTTTCACAACTAGGAACTTTATGTCAATATGCTTTGACTTTGATGAGCTCCTATTGTTGTTGGAATACAACACTGCTGAATTATTGTCACAAAATAACTTGAGTGGTCTTTCTACATTCTCCAAAATGCGCAGCCCAGTGACAAAGTTACGTAGCCATATTCCATGATTTGATGCCTCATAGCATGCTACAAATTCTGCCGCCATTGTGGAAGAAGCTACAAGTGTTTGTTTGACACTTTTCCAGGATATAGCTCCTCCAGCTAACAGATAAATATAACCTGATGTAGACTTTCTGCTGTCTTGGCACCCAGCGAAATCAGAATCAGAATACCCTACAACCTCCAAACGATCTGATTTCCTATATGTGAGCATATAATGTTTTGTTCTCTGGAGATATCTCATAACCCTCTTGGCTGCTATCCAATGGTCCATACCAGGATTGCTTAAATATCTACCTAACATGCCAACAATATACGCTATATCTGGACGCGTACATACTTGAGCATACATTAGACTCCCAACAGCTGATGCATACGGAATCTTTTGCATTTCTTGAATTTCAAGGTTACTTTTAGGGCATTGACTAAGACTGAATTTGTCTCCTTTAGCAACAGGGGTATCACCTGGTCTACAATCTTGCATGCCAAATCTTTTAAGCACTTTATCGATATAGCTTTTTTGTGATAATCCAAGAATACCCCGAGAACGGTCTCAATGTATCTGAATTCCTAATACAAAAGAAGCATCCCCAAGATCTTTCATCTCAAAATGCTTAGATAGAAATCTCTTGGTTTCATGCAATAAGCCTATATCATTAGTGGCAAGCAATATGTCATCGACATATAGAATCAAGAATATATATTTACTCCCACTGAACTTATGATATACACAATCATCAACAACATTCATCTCAAAACCGAATGAGATAATTACTTGATGAAACTTGTGATACCATTGGCGAGAAGCTTGCTTGAGTCCATAGATAGATTTTGTCAATTTGCAAACCATGTTCTTTGGGTCTCCTGACACAAAGTTTTCTGGTTGCACCATATAAATTGTCTCATGAATGTCGCCATTGAGAAATGTTGTCTTAACATCCATCTGATGTAACTCAAGATCGAGATGAGCAACAAGTGCCATAATTGTCCTAAAAGAGTCTTTCAATGAAACTGGAGAGAAAGTCTCTGTAAAATCGATGCCTTCTTTTTTAGTATAGCCTTTTGCTACAAGACGTGCTTTATACCTCTCTACATTACCATTTGCATCCCTCTTGGTTTTAAATATCCATTTAGAACCAATTGGTTTTGCACCTTCTGGTAATGGGACAAGTTCCCAAACTTTATTGTCTTGCATGGACTTGTACTCCTCATTCATGGCATCCATCCACTTTTGAGAGTTAGAACTTTTTATGGCCTGATGAAAGTTGATTGGGTCATCTTTCACCAATCCATTTTCATCCTCATGTTCTTGGAGAAATACAATGTAATCATCTGAAATAGCACTTCTCCTTTCTCTCATGGACCTCCTTAATGGCACTAGTTCTTGAGGTTGTTGAGTTTGTTCTTCTGGAGCAATTACCTCATTTTCATTTGGGGTTTGTTGAGGTTCCATATTCATTTTCTGATCAATGATAGGTGTAGGAACCTGAATATTGTCAAAAGTGATAGCAGAAATTGGGTTTGAATCCAATTCCTCTTCAAAAGAAATATCTCTAACCTTATTTCTCCCCCCAAACTCAACATCCTCGAAAAATGTTGCAGTACCCGTCTCAAAAATATTTTTAAGTGTGGGATCATAAAACTTATAGCCCCTAGATCGCTCAGAATAACCAATAAAGTAGCTACTCACTGTTTTGGAGTCCAATTTCTTTTCATGTGGCCTATAAGGCCTTGCCTCAGCTGGACATCCCCAAATGTGAAAGTGCTTTAAACTAGGCTTTCGGCCTGTCCAAAGCTCATAAGGTGTTTTTGCAACTGCTTTAGTTGGTACTCTGTTTAGAATGTAAGCTGCTATCTTTAATGCTTCTCCCCAGAGAGACTCAGGTAAGGTAGAATGAACAATCATGCTCCTTACCATATCCTTAAGAGTCCTATTGCGTCTTTCAGCTACACCATTCATGCTAGGTGATCCTGGCATGGTGTACTGTGGGACAATACCGCATTCCTCTAGGAATTTAGCAAACGGTCCTGGACGTTGTTCGCCTGAGCCATCATATCTACCATAGTACTCACCACCACGATCGGATCTGACGTTTTTAATCATTTTGTTAAGTTGATTCTCAACTTCAGCTTTATAAGCTTTGAACACATCCAGAGACTGTGACTTTTCATGAATGAGATATAGGTACCCATAACGTGAGTAATCGTCTATGAATGATATGAAATATTGTTGACCATTCCATGATGCTGTAGGGAATGGCCCACAAATATCTGTATGAATAAATTCTAAGACATCTATAGATCTGTTGGCACCTAATCTCTTAGTTTTGGTCTGTTTTCCCTTGATACAATTGACACAAACATCAAAGTTTGTGAAGTCAAGAGACTCTAAAATGCCATCCGCCACAAGACGCTCAACTCTACCTTTTGAGATATGACCTAAGCGCTTATGCCATAATGACGCTGAATTTTCCTTATTTAATTTGCGTTTAGTACCACGTGATTCCACATGCAAGGTTTCATTATAGGATGCAATTGTTTCTAGCAAATAAAGGTTGTCATAAGTATTCAAGTAACCAGTTCCAACAACATTTGAATTTAAAGACAAACTAAATTGATTGTTTCCAAAAGAACAACAATATCCAAATTTGTCCAATAATAAAACAGAAACTAAATTCCGTCTAAAAGACGGTACAACAAAAGTGTCTTTTAAATCCAAATAAAAACCAGTTCCTAATAACAACCTAAAATGCCCAATAGCTTCAACTTCTACCGATTTTCCATCGCCTACGAAGATGTGTCTTTCACCATCACTTGGCTTTCGGTAGCTCAGGCAACCCTGCATAGAAACACTTATGTGAGTAGTAGCACTAGAATCTATCCACCAAGTGTTTCTAGGTACAGAAACTAAATTAACCTCAGAACAAACCAACGTAAGAATCATACCTTTCTTTACACGCCATGCATGATACTTGGTACAATTTTTCTTCACATGTCCAGGCTTGTTACAAAAGAAACAACCATCTGAATCCTTCTGTTGTTTCTTTTGGGTTGGACCCATATATACATCTTATCTTTCTCTATATTAATACCCATATATACATTGAAAGCTAAATTAATGGCAAGAAAATGAAAACTTACCCATGTGAAGAAACAGAGAAGTCTGTTTCGGAAGAGAGAGACAGAGAATAGTTCTCAATGTGTGTGAATGGGTTGTTTCGGAAGAGAGAAATCTGAATGTGTGTGAATGGATTCGGACTTGTGAGGGAAAGAGAGAGAGTTAGATCAAATATTTGGATAGATACCTTTTCGTATTCTGGTCTACATGGTATCAGTGGAGGTATCACTTGTTAGGATTACAAAATTACACTTATAGTAACACAGTATTCAACAGTAGTATTTAACCCAATTTCCCATAACTTAATCGTGTTACTAAAAGTGAATAACTGATAAACCCTAAAACATATTTCTATAAAACCTTTGCTAAATTAAAGAAAAAAAAAGATGAACATAATAGCGGAAGCACTAACCTGAAGCCATTGATGGAGATTGCAAGAAGAGTGATGGAGATTGAATCAAGGCAATTGATCTTCCAAGAAAATCACTTTCTTTCTCTGTGTATTTCTCTATGATGGGGAAGAAGAGAAAAATGAAAGAATGTGTTTCTTGGGGACCACTTCCTATTTAAATAATAAACTGATTTACTGATTATTAAATCAGTTTTGGATATTTATAATTTGGCCCCTCATCAAATTATAAATACAACTTATGGTATCTACACATTATTTCCATGACATTTTAATACCTATGATACTTATAACATAATTGGTCACTTTATTTTTGTATCAAACATTATAATAGCATCATACATTAATACATATGTGCCCATAATAGGATTTTTAATCCAACATCAATGGGCATCGGCTGAAAGAGATTCGGAAGAGAGAGAGAGAGCGAAGGGTTCGTACTTGTGAGGGAAAGAGAGAGAGAATAGTTCTGAGAGATACACCAAATATTTTTAAAAAAAGATCACAGCCGTTGATTTGATGAAATGGTGCAAAAAAAAACGTCTCCACCGGTGCAGACGTTTTTACCGTCTCCACATAAGAAATTGCCTATACCCTTTTACCATAAAATTTCGTCTAACCTTTTTCACTATTTCCTATCTAATCCTTTTCTCTTTTTTATATTTTCTAGACAAATTATGTGTGTGGCTTTTAATAATATATTTTCTTTACAAGTAATATTATTTTTATTAGTAATATACCTTAATTTTTTTTCTTTGTATTTTTGTAGTATATATTATTTGTACAAATACCGCTTTTATAAACTGACTTTATTATAATCATTTCTTACATATTAAATTGAAAAATAAAATATTATAATTTTATTATTTTCTCAATTTTCATGGGTATATAATTATAATCTAAATAATTTAAAATAAATGAAATATATATTTTTTACATATATTACATTGATAAAATGATTAATTATTAAATAATATATATGAAATTTGTTATTTTATTGATGTAAAATTTATAACGATAATAATAAAAATAAATCATGCAAGTTGATAGTATGTACGGAATTTTTTAAACTTAAATAGTGATTTTAATTTTCACGTTGTTCTTCTTAATTAGACAATCACTACACCTATATTATATACATAAACAAATACTTATTCATTTATATAATAATATTAATGCATCTCTCAATCAGCTCATTTTAAAAATACTCTACATAATTTTGTATAAATACACCTATATGTAACGTCAACTTAGTTAATAATTATTGGACTAAACACTTAATTATTTGTCTTCAAATTTCAATAAAAATCTAAACTAATTTTTTTTAGCTTTTGGAGTTGTTGACCTGTGAAATTGGCCAACGATCGTATGTATAGTATACGACACATTTTGAGTGAAATAAATTAAATAAATGACAGAGTACGATTATCTTAAGTAAACACACATGAATTTTATAGTGGTTCAGCCATGTTCTAATGAATAGTAATAACCTAATCCACTTAGTCTTTAGTATTGAATTACTCAATCGACAATTACAAGTACGAACTGATGAATTCTCTCGTTAAAAATATTTTTCTCCCAAAATTCCAGAAAAATAGATCCCTTGAAATGAAGCCATGGGTCATTTATTTATAATACCCAGGGCTATTACATGACCAGTAATATTGGGATCGTGGTTTGGTACACGATTATCAGGTGGTGGAGATACGTGTCCACCTCCCCATGATTATGAGATCGTCGATCTTCTCGTTATTTCTCTAGATCGTAGTGGATAATGCACGATGGAAACCTCTGGGAAGATGTTAAGTCTCTGTTGGTATGTGAGACTTATGGGCTAGGCCCGACGACCCGAGCTTGGGTGCTAGGCCTGTGCCCTTCTGGGTGCTGGACCTGTTGATCCTCTGGGTGCTAGGCCTATGACCTTCTGGATGCTAGGCCTGTTGATCTCAGTTTGAACGAGAGTGAGTATTTCTCAATGAAGTGTATTTGGGGGTTTGAGCCTGCAACCCTATGAAGAATAAGGTGGGCCGACCACCCATGTGGTTCTTGAGCAGGTCAGGCCGACCACCCTAGGGTTTGGGGTCAGGCCATCCACCCCTAGGGATCCTTGGACATACTGGGGCCGACCACCCCTAGGGGGTTTAGGCTTGGTCGACTTCCCCATAGGTCCTGGACCTATCTACTTTGCCTGTCGGTCTTTTCTCAATAATTTGTCATTTTTTCCTGATTTGTAATGCCATGTGTCGCATTCTCATTCGCCACATCATCCTTGTATTTTTTAGGGATAACATTTGCCCCCCAAGTTTCTTGTAATGTTTTCAACATTACGGTAAACTTGATCCTAGCTCGAGAAACATACCGTAGCAGTACTTAAATAGTCAAGTCGCTTGATACATTACATAGTACTTTTTTAACTATCGATAATTTGCTCAGTACGAAATTTTTAGGGACAATTAGAAATTCCTAAAAATAATTAGGTTTTTCAAGTAAAATTAATTTCCTAAACATCTAATATATTTTTCAAGGAAATTTGAAATCCTAAAAATATAACATATTTTTCATGGAGTTTTAAAGTCCTAAAAATATAATATATTTTTCAAGGATATTAGTTCCTAAAAATAAAAATATTTTTCAAGGAATTTTAATTCCTAAAAATATAGATATTTTTCAAGGAAATTTGAATTCCTAAAAATATGTTGTCTGCCTGAGAGGTTATAAGTAGGTCTTCTCCTCTCATTCCTGCTCTATGCGCCACTTTCAAACAAGATCCAAGCACTACAACAAAATAGGGGTTTTATGACTTTATTTGGGAGACATTGAAAGTCTACAATGTCTCCCAATTGGGAAGACGTTGTAGGCGGGGTCATTGTAGGTCTAGGTCTCCCGTCTCCTATTGGGAGAGGTGGGAGACGTGGGAAGTCTCTCACCTCTCCCAATTGCAGACATTGAAAGTCCCTATGAGACTTCCAATGTCTCCCATTAGGAGAGGTGAGAGACTTCCCACGTCTCCCAGTAGGAGAGGTTGAAAGTCAACGTTTGACTTTCAACCTCTCCTACTGAGAGACGTGGGAAGTCTCCCACCTCTCCGAATAGGAGACATTGAAAGTCTCCCAGATTTAAAAAAAATTATAATTAATATTATTTAAATTTGATTTAATAATTAATTAAATTGAAATGATTTTAATTTTGATTTAATAATAATTAAATTGAATTTATTTTGATATTAATTTAATAATGAATTAAATTGAAATCAAATTAATATTAATTTAAATTAAAATTGACATAATTAATAAAATAAAAATATGCAAGAAACACAAAATTTGTTAGACATATACAAGAAATACAATATTTGTTAGACATATTCAAAATTAACAAATATTGCATTGTGTATAAAGAAATAGGTAAAAAAAAAAAACAAAAAACAAAACAAATACAATATTTATTAGACATATTCAAAATTAACAAATATTGCATTATGTATGAAGAAAGAGATAAAAAATAAAAAAACCTAAGGTCGGTTACTTTGGATTATTGGTAACATATATGTCGCCCATTCTTGTCGCAACTCATCAATTTGTGCCTCTGTATATGACGCACGTGTTAGCTGCAAAAATATAAAGTAAAATATATTAATTAATTATTTGATTACATTTATATATATATGGTTTCAAAAATAATTTGTAAATTTTAATTAATAATATCGTTCTCAAGTAATGTCTAGGACTCGGATGTTCAATCAAATCCTTCAACATCCTCATTATGTAGTATCCACATGCCACATTGTCGAGTTGGTGTAGACACTAATTATTTAAAAGTATCAGTAATTCATTATTAAATTGAAACTTGTTAAAAAATGCATACATATTATTCTACTTAATAATTATAAAAGTTCAAGAATTTAAGTTGTAATTAGTTACCTGAGGTTGCTTAATGCGTAGAGTATCAGGGATCTCGACATAAGGAAGATTCATAGAGAAAAAAAGATTGAAAGCGCTGACGATCACTAATACAATCTCCTCACGGTTATTAACTGAATTCACCGAATCACAACAATAAACATGATATGCATACGGTGCCAGAATAAGCAACATCCAATGTTCACTGCATAAGAAAAACCAAAAAATTATAACTCAAATGTTAAACAAAGAAAGTATTGATATGGGTCAGAAAAATGACAACTTTTTAAACTTACCCATGGTTCCAAGGGACAAGCATAACTTGTTCTTTTGATTTTATGTCAATGTATCGTCTGAACAGATTTTGAACACGATCGTCGAATGAACTCCCTTGAGTGGCTACAATGTTAGGATTGACAAATAAAAACTTATTTTGGTGACTTTGTTGTACCACATATTTGTAAATGAACCTAATACAAAAATATGAAAATTGTTATATGATTGAATAAATCAAATTAGAAAGTTAAATGAACGAACTTTGTTAGATATATACCTCATGTAGCTAACGACCACTGCTTGTCCAATCTTCTCCTTCGGAGCAAACTGAAGTATGTCATCCTTAAATATATAACAGTGAGACATATCCTGATCAAAAACTTCAGACTCTATGCCTAGATTGACACACTCGCCATCAGCCCAATGAGATACGATATTTTGTAATCGTTCCAATGGAGTGTGGGGAAATTGTGTTGGAGGAGTTTGTGGTCGTCTTCTTTCTCGTGGTTGTGTTGATGGAGCTTTTGGTCGTTGTGATCTGGTCCTACTTGTAAAGGGAGCCTGTATACAACAATATCAACAATTAAAAAAATGCAAACAAATAAATATGGAATTGTAAAGATAATTATGTAAAAATTTGGCATCACCTCATGATATATATCTTCAGATATAATGACCAAATACTTAGGCCACGCTATTGGCGTACCAATGGCTTGAGCAACTATGTACATGTCCAAATCAGGATATGCAAAAGGGAGAGGATAGGTTGGCTTAATAACACAAGTAATTATAACTTGGTAGTTGTTGCCTGCCTCTCTTTCATTGAATTTACCTGATGCAACAACGTTTGAAACCGAACCAATTGCTAATTGGCATGCTCGGCCCTGTGCAAGAAACATATTATATACAAATAAGCATGTTGAAACAGTAAAGAAATTTATTTGGTTTCAGAATATTCAAGAAAGTTTAATTACCTCTTGCAAAAGCGATTGTAGTGCAATAATTTGTTCTTCTACTTGAGGCACTAGTGGGTTAGGAGTATAGTAGGATGCATGCACTGGTGGCACTAGTGGGTCGGGCACATAGTATGATGGTGGTGCTGGTGGGACTCCAACGTTGGATCCCAACCCACTATGTTGGGCCATGAATTTTCTCAAGAGCTCATCTTGTTGCTGAAGGCGCTCTTCTAGACGTTATGTTTGTTGACGATGCTCTTCTTCTTGTTTTCAAAATCTTTCTTCAAACTCCTTTCTAATGTCGTCATTCGAAGAAGAGGCTTTCGATTTATTTTTCGTTGAGGTAGCTGTCGGAGTATTCCAGTATACTGTGCAGGACACACCGTGTCCTCCAGCCCTAACACGTCCTCGGGGTTCAGGAGTGCCCAACGCCCTCATCAGCACATCATCAGGGCCATCAGGTTCCCATTTACCCTTAGCTTGGAGTTGTCGGTAATGATCCTGTGAAACAATATTCACAGAAAGTTATATATAGAAGCTAATATATAATTTGATATATCAACATTATTCAATATGAACACTTACAATATTTTTTTGAATCTCAAAGGCCTTTCCAACTAGCTCTCCTTTTGCATTCTAACGACCCATGCTCCACAAGTCTGCCCTATCAAGTTCAGTCAGACTTTTCCCACTTTGTTCCATTAACATCTCTTCAATACGCACATAGCCTCCTCTAGAGAGGTTGTGATTGTATTTTTTCAATGCTCAATAATTTTCCATCTCTTCTCTCTTTCTACGCCACTCGGGAGTTAATCTTGAGTTCACAAACTTTAACCATTCATCTGGAGTTATGACATTCTCAAATCTAAATGGAATAGCTAGCGGGAACTCATTTGGGAATTTTTTTCATAGCGTCATACACGTGTACCCTTGTGAGATTAGTCTTAAAATTTCGGAAGTACTTTCCCGCATCCATCAACATTTGTTTCTTTTGTTTGGGGTCCAAATCATAAGTTTTCTGCAAGTTTGAAAGTAATAAGAATCATATTATCAAAACAATATATATTTTAAAAACATTAAATGAATTATAATTAATAAAATCATAGCTTCATTGTATCACATATTATATTTTTATCCACCATACTAACATCGTTCCAACTGTTAGTGTTGATGGACACAGTGGCTCGAACAATAGCTCCAAGTTGTGATGAAACATTGCTTCTAGTCTCACCAACTATTTGACCATACTCGTTGTATTCAACAGGTGTAAGATGTCCTTCACTCCTTTTTTTGGTGTTTTTGGCATCCATGTACGTCCTCTCACAGTTTTTTGTTCTTGTTCCACTGGCTGAGAATGAGGGCGATGCTCCCCCTCATCAGAACTACCACCAAAAGGATCACCCTCCATCTGTAAAACATAAATATCATTATTATAGCCATTTTGGAACCTCATAATCATAAAAAAAAGTTATACAAACATTTGAATTAAAGATGAAACAAAAATATGAAACTAAAAATTTCACATATCATAAACATATCAAACTCATTAAATGATACCTCAGGACCCATTCATCAACCCATAATCCTTCACCGTTTTCACGGAAACAAATACAATCATCATCAACTTCATCATTATCTTCTATTGCGGTGAATGTGACAAGTTCTTCTTTGAGAGGTATATCATGTAAATCACCATCATTAATGTTCCATTCTCTTGTTTGCGTTGGAAGAACAATTGACCATTGGTTGTCTGAAGGATCATTCACATAAAATACTTGTTTGGCTTGTGAAGCTAATATAAATCGGTCAGATTTGTGCCGAATTTGTTTTAGATTAACTAATGTAAAACCAAAATCTTCATATATTACGTCGCTGTCACTTTTCACCCAATCACAAAAGAAAACAGGTACTCGAGTTATGATATAATCTAACTCCCAAATTTCATTAACTACTCCATAAAATGTCATATCACATTCAACTGGATTTTTATCTTTTGCACTAGAGACTTGCACAGTTTTAGCAACAAGGCTAACACTACTGTTTTGTGTGTTTCTGTTGTTATCGCGCTCTCCCTAGTGTTAAATAGAGTGTCATTAATCATGTATGATGAAAACTTGATGACATTAATAGAAGGTACTCGAGAAATCCACTTAGCGATGTCTGAAACCTTATTTGATGTGCTTTGTAATTATGCCATAACCTATTAAATCAACATACCAAAAACAAATCACTAAAAACAACCAACCATGTCATCTTGTAATTACCAATTAATGACAACTTTCAATAATCAACACAATTTACCTTTTGTTCTATCGAACTACTAAAAGTTCGATAATGTTCGTCTTGTAACCATTTTGAGTTCCTTGACTTAGATGGAAATTTGATCTTTATCCAATTAAAATGTTCCTTCAATTATACATATGTTGTTAAACAACTGAACATACAAAATTACACAACTTAAACTAAATGTATTATATGAATATAACTCACTCGATATAAGGTTGAATTTCATTTATATTCTACAACACAAGACGATGCGCTTCATCTAGTATATCTCGACTTACTGTGCATACAACGCTACCACGGCAACTCTGAATCTCAACATTTTCAATATCATTTAACCCAATTCTTTGTACACCAGTCATGTATTCAGAACAAAATTAACCTACCTCTTCTACAATATAGCATTCGATGATGCATCATTCTAGCCGACTTCTATTCCTGACATACCCCTTAAGAATCTTCATATATTGCTCAAATGGATTCATCCATCTTAAATAAACGGGACCACAATATCTTAGTTCTCTAACCAAGTGAACTGTCAGATGGATCATTATATCAAAAACTGCCGGCGGGAAATATTTCTCCAACTCACACAATACCTCAACAATTTCATCTCTTAACTTAGGTAACTTAAGCGGATCAATCACCTTACAACACAATGACTTTAAAAACAAACATAACCTTGTGATTACATCTCGAACTTTCCTAGGCAACACAAATCGAATGGCCACTGGTAGAAAATGCTGCATTAGAATATGACAATCGTGAGATTTCATACCACTCAGAATACAACTTTTCATGTCTACCAATGACCTTATATTTGAGGAATATCTGTCTGGAACCTTTATATTAAACAAACATCTGCAAATTTCCATTCTTTCCTCTTTAGTAAGAGTGTAAGCAGCAGGAGGTAAATATGTTCGTCTCTTATCTGGTTTTGGAGTTAATTCATCCCTTATACCCATTGCAACCAAGTCTTGTCTAGCCTTAATTCCATCCTTAGTTTTCCCAGGAATATTCAACAAAGTGCCAATCAAACTATCACATACATTTTTCTCTATGTACATAACATCTAAATTATGGTGTATAAGTAAGAAAGGCCAATATTCAAGTTTGAAGAGAATAGATTTCTTTTTATAACACCCTTTTGGCTCATCCACAACCTTAGCCTTACGACTATGTTTCATCTTTGTAGGTGTACGAACTTTAGGCTTCCCTAACTTGAACACAATTTTAGACATCTTCTCAAGTACTTGGATCCCATTCAATGGCTCATGAGCCTCCTAAAACTCTTGTTTACCATTGAATGCCTTCTTCCAAGTCCGAAGTTTATGCGTATTAGGCAAGAACTTCCTATGTCCCATATAACATATTTTCTAAGAGTGTTTCAAGTATTCAGAACATGTTTTTTCTTCACAAACGGGGCAAGCCTTATATGCTTTCACACTAAACCCAGATAAATTTCCATAAGCAGGAAAGTCATTAATTGTCCATAATAAGACCACTCTAAGATTAAATTATTCCTACCTATACGCATCATAAACCTTAACCCCTTCATCCCACAAAGTTTTCAAGTCATCTATATGAGGAGCTAGATAGACATCAATGTCATTACCAGGTTGTTTAGGTCCTGATATCAACAAGATCAAAAGCGTAAACTTTCTCTTCATACACAACCATGGGGTAGATTGTAAATAACAAGCATAACAGGCCAACAACTATATTTATTGCTAAGAGATGCGTGTGGATTAAACCCGTCAGTCGAAAGACCTAGACGAATATTACGAGATTCATTTCCAAAAGAAGGCCACTTCAAATCAACTCTCTTCCAAGCTAGGGTGTCAGCTGGATTTCTTAATTTACCATCCTTAATTCTTTCATTAGCATGCCACGACAAAATTTTAGCATGTTCGGCATTTCCAAACAATCAGATGAAATGAGGAATTGGCGGGAGGTACCACAAAACTTTGGCAGGTACTCCTTCCTTGACATCGTCACCATTTCTTTTCTTTCGCCATTGTGACTCACCACAAGTAGGACACGACTTTGCGTCTACAAAGCTATTTCAATATAATATGCAATCATTAGGACATGCATGAATTTTTTTCGTACTGCATGCCTAATGAGCATAACGTCTTCTTTGCCTCATAAAATGAAATTGGAATTTCATTATCTTCGGGAAATAACTCCTTCAAAAGACTAAATAAATCAGTAATGCTTTTATCACTCCAGCCATGTTTAACTTTTAGATTGTACAACCTAAGAAGCGTAGATAATTTTGTAAATCTTGTACAACCAGGGTAAATTGGTTTCTCAGCATCATTAAGTAGTGTCTCAAACTTATTTGGGTTTAATCCTGATCCAAAATGTGTGTCGTCAATCATTTCATCTAATGGATCCCAGTTCTCCTCTACTATATTTCTCCTCACTCATTTTTGTCTACTTGGCAGAGTTGGAGCAATAGGAGCTATCTCCCCATGGTAATACCAAATTGTGTAACTCTTGTCGATCCCATTGAAATATAAGTGTTCTTTAATCTTTTTAAGATCCATCTTTTTAACATTTCCACACTTAAGACATGGACAATAAGTAAAATTTGGGTCTTTCACATTTTCCGAACAAAACCTTAAGAAAAAATCGACCCCGTTCCTATATTTCGCAGATAACGTATTCGCTGACATCCACTGTTTATCCATATATTCTCCTAAGTCTATCAAAAAGAAAAAGAAATGACACTAAATAAGCATGTGATAAAGTTGGATGTCTATATAAAACTAATCGTTTATTATCCTAAATAAAATCGGGCAGCATTTCCCCTATAATAGTGACCTAACCATCTGCATGTGAATAGCAAAACAAACAATTCAAACAACATACAATAAGTTTCTTCCTTATAGAATGTCTATATAAAACTAATTGTTTATTATCCTAGATAAAATCAGGCAACATTTCCCATATAATAGTGACCTAACCATCTGCATGTGAATAGCAAAACAAACAATTCAAACAACATACAATAAGTTTCTTCCTTATAGCTCCGCAGCACACAACCAAATTTCTTAGAACCTACTTCACTAAAACACACAAGTTCTCAACATTTCATTATCACCGCAGCACACAATTTTAATCTCAGAACCTACTTCACTATGGATGAATATTTAAGATATTCAAACTCCTCTAACATTTGTTTAATAATATTAAAAGTAGAAGCAAGAGAATATATATGTACCTCTTGCAAATAATAATCCAAAAGCTAGCAAAATTACTTCACGTAATAATCGAATTCGATATTAAATCCACAAACCAATAAAATTAAATTAATGAATAATAAATAAAATATCACTAAATATCTAGCAATATATAACTTATTATTGTAATTTTAGAAACTTAATTACCTAAAATGTGTAATTGATATAGAAATTTTGATGCAAAATACTCTCTAAAATCTCACCACCAAAATCAAAACCTACGAAATTAAATTAATTAATATGTTAAACATTACTAAACAAATATCACTAAATATCTAATAATAGTAAATGATTGGTAAACAAATAAAAAAAAACTCCAATGCGCCACTAATTATAACCTAAACAATAAATCAATAAAAAAATCCATAACCTAAGAACTTAATAATCAACAAAAACATAAAAAATTTCATATATTTGTATTTTTAAAATTATTTAATAAATTTATTTTAACATAACTATATATATAACAAAATAGTTACAATTTAAAATATATATATATATATACAAAAATATATCTAAATTTTGAAATAAAAAATGATAAAAATTAAAAAAAAATCATGGACATATATACTCTAATGAAATCTATACAATGTTATAGGTTAAATTAAAAAAAAAAACTAAGAAATCATAAATCTATAAAAAAAAAAACTTCCATGAAAAAACTAATAAATCCTACGATGTATAGAAAAAAATGCATAAAAATGTAAAACTAACACAAAACTATGTATATTACTCATCCTAATGCAAAACCTATGATTTTTTTTCAAAATAATTAACTAAAATTCAAGAAAATTAAAAAAAAAAAAAAACTTACCTTGAAACCCTAAAAACGTAGCTTTGCTCTCTGGTTCGCGAATGTGAGGAAGAAGGAAGCAAAAATTAAATAAATATATCAGGGGGACATCCAACATCTCCCACTGGGAGACGTTGGATGTCCCCCTGGCCACTTCTCCAGCCTATTTTCAACGTCTTCCGCTGTTTTTAATGTCTTCCAATTGTAGCCATTAATAAAAACTTTCAATGTCTTACACCATCAGACATTTAAAACCCCTGATAAGTTTTAATGTCTTACATAAGACATTGTAGGGAGTCATTTATATCAAATTTGTTGTAGTGAAGTCTGATTTCTCTAGTTCCTCATCAAACTCAGATCTTTGGTAAGTACTTTCTTCTAATACTCACACCATTTAATTTAAATGTGCTTAGATTTATAAGAAACACTTTGCATTTTTGAGGAATTTTTGTCTGAATCTTCTTGTTTGGTCGTATCCTGATAAAAAATAATTGACTTACTTGAATCAAGATTTCTTTGTAAAATTCCTTAGTCTGGGCGATTTCTAGGGTTATAAACCCCAGACTAGACAATTTCCTGGGATGCAAGACCCTAGGCCGACCACTCACTAGTTCTGGCAATTTCTAGGACTCCAAACTCTAGTGTCTGCGATTTCCAGGGATAGGATCAGGTTTGGACCGAGCACCTCCATGGCACCCAATCATGGGCCGAGTACCTCTTGGCTTCTCCTTGTCCGATTTCCAGGCCTAGGAACAGGTTTGGGTCGAGCACCTTCAGAGTTTCAACCCTTTGCCTTAGACAATTTCCAGGCTTAGGAATAGTGTTTGGGCCGAGCACCTCCAGGGCTCATAATCCTTGCCTTAGGAAATTTCCAGACTTAGGTACATTGTTTGGGCCGAGCACTTCCAGGGCTTCCCTTCCCTAGCCTTAGGCGATTTTCAGGCTTAGACTTAGGGTTAGGCCGACCACCCCTAGAGCTTCATGGGCCGAGTACTCCCTTAGGCGATTTCCAGGCCTAAAACTAGGGCTAGGCCGACCACCCCTAGAGATTCATGGGCCGAGTGCCTCCTTTCTCTTCCCTTAGGTGATTTTCAGGGATTCAGGGTGGTCGGCCCAAGCATAAGCCGACCACCTGGGACCCTAAAAATAATTTTTTCACCTCAGTTGATCTCCTTGGGGGCCTTCCTTGTACTGTAAAAATTACTTTTTCTAGAGACTTGAATGGTCCTCTGGCACTTTTCTTATTTCGTAATTTGATGGATTCATGGTGGTCGGCCCAGGCATAGTGTTTAACGCCCAAATCGTGACAACCACTAAGCAGTAGTTATAGTACAATCGAGTGGTCGATCCACAAGGAGGTAATCTAAAACCAAAAGATTAGTAAAATAATAACACAAAAAGTTAGTAACATGAAACAAATAAAAATGGAAATGACAAGAGATTTGGGATTTTGGTGTTGTCTTTTTTATGAAATGATAAAATGAGACAAGTGAAATAAAAATAAGGTGTAATCAAGAGTTTGAGAAATAGAAAGGTTTTAAGAATCATCCATTTGCTTGTTAGGTTACTTAGTTACTTGATTTACAAAAATACACAAGTAAATAGTTCACATCCCAACATTTACTTGGAAAATCTAACATTAAAGTCCATATTCTTTTCTAACAAAAGTTCATTTGAGTTATAAAGTTCTTTACTTTAGGAGCACAATGTTAATCTTATGAAAAATCTAAAAAAGACAAAATACCCAAGGGCAATAATGCAATAGAAGATTGGACATAAAATTATGTATCAATATTACTTTCACTAATTAGAAGCACATAGAAAGTGCATGAATAATCCTATATACTATTAGTGCAAGTAAATAAAGATAACAAAATAGACATGAGGATGTAAGAACATAAATAACTCAAATACATTATATTAAGAACATAGTAAATCAAAGTAGCAAAATAACATCACTAGCATATGGAATCATCCCTAACCTTCCTAGAAAGATTAGGCCATTATGCTCATGATTCTAACAAAATTCTTAGAAGAAAATATGAGAAGAAAGTGAGTAGAAATTTTGCTATAGTTTCTTTACTCTAAAAATTACATACCAAATGTGAAAGAAGAGTCCTTGTTTATAGAAGGAGAAAATGACTAAAAAGAAATTAAATTACAAATGGGGTCCACAAAATAAATTTGAAATATTAATAATAAAATATGATTTTGAAAAATCAAATCTTATTATTAATATTAACCTAGCTATTTTTAGTGAATGGTCATTTTTCTCTTCTTCTAAAACACCACAAAATATGAGCTTAAGAGCTCAAAATGGAAAGGTGCAAGACCCAAAACCCACAAAAATTGGGTTGAAAGGCGGCTGAAAGTATTGACCAAGTTCAGCCAATAGAGGCATGCCACGTGTCCAAGTGGTGGCAAGCTTGGGCTTGGGCTTGTTTGGGCTCATTTTGGGCATAATTCCCTTAAAAAATGCCACTATTTCAACTCTTTTTTTCAGTTTTGATTCTTTCTTTCTTCTTTCTTTTTCTTTATGCCAAAATGCAACTTTAATTCCTACAAAATAACAATAAATTAAATCATAATCAAATATTTTTATTTATAAAATAAATCATATTAATTCCATGAAAATATTAATTAACACTTAATTTATTTTGACTATTAAAATCAATAATTGTGTATTTTTCACAACTAATCACTTAGGCTCACATGGCCGACCCCCTATATAGAATTTTACTCCTGATTTCTTCATTTTTACTCATTGGTTCATGGATATGCCCCCAGCTATTGGCTTCATTATGCTCATTTACTAACTTTGATCTTCGTTTTTCTTCTGTTGCAGATGTGCAGCTCCTCTTCATCGAACAAGTCAGTAAGTGAGCGTACTCCCCAGGAGTTCTTGTAAAGGGTGAAAAGGATTCTCCCTCGCTCCGCTTTATATTTTTTCAGCGAGGACGATTTCTTGAAAAGGTACTGTCCAATGGCAAGAGTAAAACAGATGACTCGACAACCCTCTGAAGATGATCCTCATATTGCCAGGCACATCACTCAGGGCTCCTCGCCTCGCTCTTCTCAGATTTCTTCTCAGCACAGTAAGCCCCATTGCTCCCAAGGCACATCTCAACGGAGTCATTCTTCTCAGCGAGATAGGTCAGGCCAGCGAGAGTCATCGCAACGCCCTTTCCACTGAGATACTAGTCGGGTTCCCCATCAATCTTCTTCTCAGCAAGAACATACCGAGGGTTCTTATCACTATGCTACTCATTCTTAGGAGCATTCTATTCACAGGTTCTGGCCTAAGGTGGTTCGCCCTCCTTCTAAGAGCAAGACGGTCTTGCCAGCTGCGCAGCAGAAGAAGAGACGACAAAAGGAGTTCAATTCATCAGATTTTGGGGCCACCTTCGCTAGTGAAATCATATGGAAACCAATTGAGAAGCCTCACCCTATTGATTATGAGGTTGTTTGGTTCAAGGGGGCGGCCTCTAACATGACTGAAGAAAAGGTAAAGAACTTAAGGAAGACCTTTGACCTCTCCGACGTGTCTATTACTATCCCTGGTCCAGATGACAGAGCTGAGGAACCCCCCTTTGGGTATGTGAGCTTTGACACGTTCTGTCATTAAATCTGGGGCCCTACTTCCTCTTCATCCATACTTCTGTAGTGTTGTAGACTATTTTGGTATTAGTCCTTCTCAACTGGGTCCTAATGCGATCTTCGCCTTATCTGCATTGTACATTATCTATCACCGCAGAAAATGGGTTGCTCCAGTGCCTCACGAGATCCACTACCTGTTTGACCTGAAGACAAACCATTCTCAGTGCAACTCGGGGTATTTCCACTTCCACCATTATATGAGCGAGGGTACCAACACCTTCTTGGAAGAGATCTCTGGAAATAGTACGGCATTTAGATACGCCGACAACTATTTCTTTACTAAGGACGCAGAGGCCAACTACTCCAAGTTTAAGCACGTTAGGCCTTTTTATAGACCGCTCCCGACCCAGGCTATGACAGTTAGGGCCAAGGCACTGATTGCCATGACCCCTGAGGAGAAGAATGTCAAGACCCTCGTTACTTCAGAGAACCTTAGGAAGGTAGGGCTGTTTCCTCCTACTATAGTCGATGTTCCGGATGACGATGGTCCCGAGCTCGTGACCACCATAGACTCCCCGGGACCCATTCATGTCAAGGAGGTACCCTCTTCGCCGGTGCCAGCCAGGCATGAGGGTGATGAGGTGGGTGCATCTATTGCGTGCTCATCGCTTGCTTTGGACGACTTTGATGAGACTACATTCGAACTCGAATCTCATTCATAAGGTTCAACACTTTATCACCTTTATTTTATGATTCATCTGTGCTTAATATCCTTCTAACATTAGATCTTCTTTTGTAGGCTCAGGCATGTTTGGTTTTGTTCATACCCAACAGAGGTCGACTCCCATCGAGGTCAGTCCTTCTATTCGAGTGGCAAAAAGGGCTAGGGTTGAGGTCGAGTTTGTCATGGAGATTTTTCCTGAGGTGTCCCCTCTGACTTCTTTGGTGTCTAGTCAAATTATTTTAGCGTCTAGTCCTATTGCAGAGGTAGAGCCATTTTTGTCTACACCAGTTCCTCCCATTTTCATTGATGTGGGTGCTTCCTATTCTGCACCTACTCCCTTATCCAAGCCACATCAATCTGCTATATGAAACTTAAGTGCCCTCATGGACCGAGCGTCTCATCTGGAGCAGACGCTAGTCTCTCATCTCCGTGATAGGTCTGTGGAGTATACCTTTATGCTCTCCAACCTTCGTTCCGAGCTTGAAGCTGTCCGCCAAGAGGTGCTAGACCTTAGGCGTGTTCTTGGCTCTAGGGATGCTGACATTGCCTTAAAGGATGAATAGATCAACACCCTTCGTAGTACCATGGAGCTCAAATAGAAGGAAGTGACCGAGTTGACTCTCAGGATAACCCAGGTGGAGGGGAAACTTGCCGATCAGCTCCAACAGTCTGAAGCCGAGAAAGAGAAGTTGATTGCTAACATGGATCAATTACAGAAGGACGCTCTTGTTGAGAAGGAGTATCTAGAGATAGCTTTCTCTTGCTTTTACTTGATCTGGAAGTCCAATAAAAATCAGAACTTGGATTTCCTTCCCGAGAAGATGCGAGCGAAGGAGCTTAGGAAGTGTCTGGCTCGTGAGGCTGCCGAGGCTTAGGGTGGTCTTTCAGAATGTACTCCTCGCCTTAGTTAGTCTTCTTTTTTTTTTTTACTCTCTCTTTCCTTCTATGCCATTGGTGGGGCACCTTGTACATGACAATTTTTCATTTGAAATTTTATGCCTTTATGCTTTTTTTGTTATGAGTACTCAGTGTGTTGATTGAAAATTTTAATTTCCAATGCTTACTAAGTATATCAACTCACAACCCTCATTGGTTCAAGTATCAGTATACTCTGAACACATGTATTTTGTGTGCCATACTAACCTTACTCCTTTATGTTTTTCATGCTAACAAATGGTAATGTGAGTAGTACGATACTTCACAAAGTACCATGAACAAAACGGTTAGGTCGACCACCCTATGGGTGATAGGCTGACCACCAAATAAGGGACATGGATAGGAATCTCTGTAATGCCCCGAATTCTCCGATGAGTTTAACGGCATGAATAGTAGGTCGGGAGGGCCATATTTGTTTAATTATGTGATTAATTGATAAATGCATGTATATGTTGATTATATTATGATATGATGTGAAATGCATGCATGTGAGTCCATATCTCCTATTACAGGGGTGTGATGGTAATTTGGCCCGTTGAGGGTAATTTGTGTATTTGGGTGCATAACATGATTTGAGAATGAGATTCCATTATTATGGAGATATATTCGAGCTATTGAACATGAGACGGTTATTTTTAGTGGATTAGTGGTTTTACCATAATGGGGTCAATTTTGGGGTAATAGAAATGTTCATTTGATGATAAATTGGGAATATTTGAGATCAGGGTGAAATTTTGGAGGTTTTGACTATAATGTCCCCGGGGGTGTTTTCGGGACCCCGAGCATTAGGTTTTATTTGAGGTTACTTAAGTTTGACGTAGCTTATCAGATAGAACATACGATAAGAAAACCTTCCGTTCTCCCTTTTCAAAGTCCGTTTTACCGTTTAAGCCTTTTTGACGAAATCTTGAGTTCTAGGAGTCGGAATCGAGTGAGGATCGAGGCATAGCGATCCTAGGGAAGATTAGAAGCTTCTTAACCGAAGGATTCGATGGAAAACAACCCAATTGAAGGTAATCGAAGTTTAAGTTTTGAGTTTTTCCGAGTTTCTAAGCTCTGAATTGATTTTGTGAATTGTTGAGTTTTCGGTTCGTTCGAGCCTTGGGTTTTGAGGGTTTTGATGCATGGGGAAGCTTGGGAAATTTGTTTTGATGATTGGGGTATGTTTAGGTGTGTTTTTGGAGGCTTTGGAGTGTTAGAAACGCGTTTGGGAATGGCCCAGGGTTGGGGGCCGCGGCCCTGTTCTTGAGCGCCGCGGCCCTAGTTCGATGAAGCAGGTGTCAGGAATTTGTGCTTGCTAGGCGCTGCGGCCCTTGATGGAGGGCGCCACAGCCCTTGCCTCAGAGAACACTGGGGGCCACGGCCCAAGGTGCTAGGGCCGCAGCCCTTGCCCTGTTTTCGCCCCGTTTGCTCGTTTTGACCCCGGGAACCTAGTTTTAGGCCTCGGGAGTGTCCTTGCTATTTGGATTAGTTTGGATTGATCTCTTGGAGGCTAGATATTGGTTTGGAACCCTTGATTATCATGATTATTGATGGTATCCCATATGTGTTGTGTTTAGGTGACCGCTAAAGGACTAAAAGCTAAACCGTTCTCAAGGGTCGTTCTTTTGTTCATTCTAGCTCGAATCAAAGGTAAGAGAACTGCACCCCAAGTGTGACATGCATGGATGTTCATGAGGCATGTTGATTGTGAGAATGTGGACATGGATTGAATATAGAATGCTTAGCATATGTTGCTCACTTGTGCACGGTACTGACTCATTAGTCAGGTTTGGCAAAGGTGCTAGTATCAACTGTGAAGCTGTGACTTATTAGTCAGGTTTGGCAGTGGTACTGGGCACTGATCATGTTGAGCTGACTCATTAGTCAGGATGGCCTTAGCATGTATTACGCAAGCCAATAAGATTTGATCTAATCGATTATCAGCATTGAATGACTCAAAGAGCATCAATGCCAGACCGACCCCGAGGGTCGATGAATGAGATAAGTGCTTGGAGGCTAGTGGCTTACTTAGCAGCCACTCTCCCATTTGAAAACAATGACGTGCTTGTCAGTCACTCAGTATGGTTTACCAGAACCTGTTGAAGGCTAGTGGCTTACCTAACAGCCACTCTTCCATTTGAATTAGTGACTTGCCTGTCAGTCACTCAGTGTGGTTTATCAGGACCTCATGTGATATTCACTCATTTATTTAAAGCTTTATGCTCAGTATGGTTATAATGATAATCGTTTGATAATGTTTATGAAAGTGTTATGTTTTCTTGCTGGGCTTTGGCTCATGGGTGCTATGTGGTGCAGGTAAAGGGAAAGAAAAGCTCACCTAGCCTTGAGTGGAGAGCTGATGTGGTGTTGTGTACATATGCGGCCGCTTGACCACCGCGGCCAAGGAGTTCTCAGAGGAACTAGGGGGTTTACCCTATTTTTGCCGCTTAGGTCAGCGGGATTGTAACTTTACAACTATAGTGACCTTTTTGTACTGAGAACCACTTGTAAATGTTTTGTTTAGCTCTGCAGAGCAGTTTGTAATAAAATCTTCATTTCCTTTTTATTGGTTTTATACCTTAGCCTGTTAATCACACCTAGAGCACGTTTTTGACCAAAGGACTCAGGCAATGAGTCAAATTTCCGGTCCACCGTTCACCGTAACTGTTCTGGGGTAGCCAAGGCGTTACAATCTCCCTACCAATGCCCTATTTTTCTTTTTCTTTTTCTTTATGTTTTTTGCACTTTTGGAACATATGTTAAACAAATGTCCTAGAAAAACTTGAGCTTGCTTAGTAATTAAGGTCACGCCCTCATTGCTCGTGTATACCCTGATCGGTATATACTATATGTTCCCCAAGTGATCATGGGTTTTAAATCCTTGGTCACTTGTTGTAACGCCCTTGTTACCCTAGAACAGTTACGGTGAACCAGAAATTTGACCCGCTACCCGAGTCCTTTGGTTAAAAACGTGTTCTAAGTGTTATTAACAGGTTAAGGTGAAAATCAATAAAAAGGGAATGATATATTTTATTAAATACATAAAACTGTTCATGGGCCCACATGAACATTTACAAGTTATTTACAACTCAAAATGGTCATTACTGTTTCAAAATTACAAACCCGCCGACCTAAGCGGCAAAAATAGGGTAAACCCCCTAGTTCCTCTGAGAACTCATTGGCTGTGGTGGTCAAACGGCCGCATATGTACACATCACCACCTAAGCTCTTCACTCAAGGCTGGGTGAGCTTTTCTTTCCCTTTACCTGCACCACATAGCACCCATGAGCCAAAGCCCAGCAAGAAAACACAGTAATGTATAAAGATATTAACAACTGATTATAATTATAATCAAGCAGAGCTTATAGCTCTTAAACAGATGAGTGAATATCACTTGAGGTTCTAGTAAACCATACTGATTGACTGACAAGCAAGTCACCAATTTAAACAGAAGAGTGACTCCTGGGTAAGCCACTAGCCTTAAACAGATGAGAGACTGGTGGGTAAGTCTCTAACTTAACAGATGAGTGACTGATGGGTAAGCCACACAAGCGTTTATAGTATTCATCGAACTTGAGGTCGGTCCGGCATTAATGCTCTTTGAGTCATCCAATGCAGATATCAATTAGATATAATCTTTATTGGCTTGCGTTGAACACGCTAAGGTCGTTCCTGACTTATGAGTCAGCACTGTGTGACCAGTGCCCAGTACCACTGCCGAACTTGACTAATGAGTCACAGCTTCACAGTTGATACTGACACCTTTGCCAAATCTGACTAATGAGCCAGTACCATGCACAAGTGAGCAAGATTTGCTAAGCATTCAGTAATCAATCCATGTCTACATTTACACAATCAACATGCCTCATGAACAACCATGCATGTCACATATGGGGTGCAGTTTTCTTACCTCTGGTTTGAGCGAGAATTAATATAAGAACGACCCTTGAGAACGACCTGTCTTTTTGTCCCATAGCGGTTACCTGGTCATAACCAATTATGGGATTCCATCAATAAAATGAATAACAAAGGTTCCCAAACCAAAACCTAGCCTCCGAGACATCGAATACTACTAAACCGGGTAGTAGGATCGATCCCGAGGCCTAAGGCTAGAATCCCCGAGCCAAAAACTCATTTCTGGCCAAAATTCCACTAAGGGTCATGGCCCTCCTTGGCCATGCCGCGGCCCGCCCCTCAAATAGAGGCAGCCTCCATCAGCACCCCTCAAGAGCTGCGGCCATGCCGCGGCCCAACCTACAGTTCAGCCTATTCTCTGGTTTTTCCTCCCTTGCGATTTTCCTTGGAATCAACCTTTCAAACCAAGCTCAAACACCACTCAAACATCCAATACAACCCCTAAACTTGATCTATAACACTCCCTCATCAAAACCCAAGTTAAACCCCAACCAAAACTTCCATTAATTCCAACTATCCACTACAAAATTACAAGCTGAAACTAAACACCAAAACAGAGCAAACCAGGAAACTAGTGGTTAGAAACTTACCTCAAACTCAGGTTGTGATGCTCTTTAATGGTAGAACACTCTCCCAAACTCCCAAGGTCTACTTCCCAAACTTGAATACTCAACAAGTACTCAAAAATCACAAAGGAAATGAAGAAGACAGAAGGTACGGGTAAGCTCAAGAACTTGCTCTGTTTTCCCTCTGTTTCACAGCAAAAGGTAGTTTATATTTATCCTAGGGGTAAAAAGACCATTATACCCCTAGGTCAATTAAGGTTTCTAAAGGCTCCCAAGGGAAAATTTGTCATTTCCAACCTATCTCGTTAATCATAATTAACGCTCTCCAATTCCCGCTATTCTCGATAATCACAAACACCAATAATTCATATCCCATTACCCTTTAATTCCCGGTAACGCTCTAATCATTAAAATCACCCCAAGACTCATCCCGAGCCCTGAACTTAAACCCGTTATGACTAGACCGCTAATCAATAATCCAAGATCGTCTCATGTCGAATAGCTCGAACAAACCCACATTATAATGTGGTCTCAACAACATATCACCGACATGCATACAATTATACAATTATACCCTCAACGGGCCAAATTATCATCACACCCCTGTAATTTAAAATGTGGGCTCACATGCATGCATTTAACATCATGTTATAATATAATTCACATAAACATGCATATTTTCATTTAATGGCATAATTAAACAAGTATGACCCTCCCGGCCTACTATTCCCGCCATTAAAACACATCGGAGAATTCGGGGCATTACACTTGCCACTTGACCATGCCTTGCTTCGAGCGTTTAGACACATAATACTATCATATTTACCCAATGATGCAAACATCAAATTCTTGTCCCTCATTGGTAGTCGGGTGATGGTTTCATACTCAGTAGTAATGATACCCATACATAGATGCATATTGTGTAGCAAGTGTCGATCACGATCTACGTAATCTCTTGTGTACTCATTACAATGATTGTAGACAAAAGTGTCTAAGTTGGACCAACCGGGTCTAGATGGGCTAATTGAGCCTGTAACGAGTCTTAGATCAAATTATCGATCGGTCCCTCAAGGACTAGATTCGATTATTATCCAATGATGGAAACTGTTCTTCAGACAAGTCTCTTATTTTTTGATCGTATGGGTCGATAGGTTCCTCAAGAACCAGGATCGAACGTGATCAAATAATGGCGACTGGTCCTCAGAACAGTCACTTTTATTGATCGTATAGGTCGATAGGCTCCTCAAGAACCAAGATCGAACGTGATCAATAAATTTGGCGGCAAGGTCCTCGAACCAGTCTCTCATTTGGATCTTATGGGTCGATAGGCTCCTCAAGAACCAAGATCGAACATGATGCGTTACTTTGGCAACAAGGTCCTAGGACCTATATCTTGTTTGGACCTTATGGGTCGATAGGCCCCTCAAGGACCATAATCGTACATGATCCGATGGGGTTAATAGGTCTAAACGACAAGTCCTTCGTTGAAAGAAATTTAAAGAAATAAGAGAAACTTAGGAAATTAAATCATTCATTGAAGCACAATGGTTGTTACATAGATAATTTGAAAAATACTACATTTGCAAATTAAAACTTGTGTCGCTGCTAAAAAGCTTCACTGATAGTACCGGCGGAGGTGTTCGCCATTCCAGTAGTTTTTTATTAGTTATCCATTTAGTTGAGCTATCTTGTACGTCCCTAGTGGGATCACCTCCTCCACAAGGTATGGCCCTTCCCAATTAGGTCCTAGTACCTCTGCTGTAGTGTCCTTAGTGTTTAGGAACACCCTCCTGAGTACTAAGTCCCCAACTTGGAATTTTCGATCTTTCACTCTGGAGTTGAAGTATCTGGCCACTTTTTGTTGATGTGCTACTACTCTGAGACTTGCCTTTTCTCGTCTTTCTTCAATCAAATCAATCGATTCTTCTATTAGTCGATGGTTCCTCCCTTGATCGTGTGCCTCCCGTCTATGAGATGGGGGAGTGAGTTCAACTGGAAACATGGCTTCATACCCAAATGCCAAAGAGAATGGTGTATGCCCTGTCACCATTCGTGCCATCGTTCGATGTGACCATAGGACCTCTGGAAGTAATTCTGGCCAGGCTCCTTTGGGTTGTTCAAGGCGTTTCTTCAGAGTGTATTTGATAGTCTTGTTCACTGGTTCTACTTGGCCATTAGCTTGGGGGTGTGCTATCGAGGAAAATCTCTTACTGATTCCATGCCTCGTATAAAATTCGGTGAACATATCACTGTCGAATTAAGTCCCATTTTCCGAGACTATCTTCTTTGGTAGGCCAAATCGACATATGATATTCTTCACCACAAAGTGTAAGACTTTATTTGAGGTTATGTTGGCAAGCGATTCTGCTTCAATACATTTGGTGAAGTAATCCACAGCTACAACAACAAATTGGACTCCACCCCTTCCCGTAGGTAGCTTTCCGATTAGGTCGATCCCCCATACAACAAAGGGCCAAGGGCTTTGCATTTGCGTCAATTCGTTAGGTGCCGCCCGGGTATCTTGGAGAATATCTGGCACTTGTGGCATCTTCTTACATACTCCATCGAGCCTTCATTCAGCGTCGGCCAGAAGTATCCTTGTCTTAGGATTTTATTTGATAGGCTCTGCCCCCCAGCGTGATCTCCACAAAACCCCTCGTGTACCTTGATCATTAATAGCTTTGGCTGGTCGGGTGTAACACACCTTAGCAGTGGTACGGAGTACCGTCGTCGGTACAGTACCCCTTCGACTATCATATAACATGCAGCTTGTCTCACCAACTTCCTTGCTTTGTTCCGATCGCTGGGCACTACTCCTTGGTTGAGATAGTTAATAATAGGGGTCATCGATGTATCTCCTAACTCAACAGGTAGTGCCTCCAGATTGGTTATGCTTATTTCTGCCAAGTACTCGACGGGAACAACATTTAGGGTGTCTGCATCTTTGGCACTGGCAAGCTTGGCTAAGGCATCGGCATTGGCATTGTGCTCTCTCGTGACTTGTATAATTGAGTATTTCTTAAACTCTGCCAACAAGTTCTTCACCTTGTTCAGGTACTGCACAATCCTAAGTCCTTTGGCTTGATACTCCCCCAGTACCTGGTACACCACTAGCTGGGAATCCCTGAAATTCTCCAAGGACTGTGCATGTACATCCTGAGACAAGCATAATCCTGCTAATAATGCCTCGTATTCAGCCTCGTTGTTTGAAGCGTTGAATCCAAATCTGAGAGCGTAATGGATTCAATTATACTCTGGAGTGATCAGTATGATTCCTACGCCTGAGTTGTGTTCATTGGATGCTCCATTAACATATAGCTTCCATATAGGAGTATCTCCTTCTTCTCAGTATCTCCATTCTCCGATTGGTAGGAAGGGTCTTCAAGGTTGATGCCTTTGACTATGAAATCTGCCAATGCTTGTCCTTTAATCGCGGTCCTCGAATGATAAGGGATATCAAACTGTCCTAATTCCACTTCCCACTTGAGTAATCGTCCTGAGGCCTCTGGTTTCTGGAGAACTTGTCTTAGCGGTTGATCGGTGAGGACTCGGATCGAGTCAGCTTGGAAATATGGATGCAACATTCGAGAGGCAATTACTAAACAGTAGACTAGCTTTTCAAGAGGGGGATACCTAGACTCCGCACCTACTAGCCTTTTACTGATATAGTATACAGGGTGTTGTGCCCTGTTCTCTTCCTTTACCAAAGTAGCACTAATTGCATGCTCGGTGATCGCCAAATATATGAATAGTACTTCACCATATATTGGCTTCGTTAGGACGGTAGGTTGGGTGAGGTGCTCCTTCAGGGCATAGAAAGCTTCCTCACATTCCTTAGTCCATTGGATCTTCTTGTTGCCCCTCAGTAAGTTAAAGAAAGGGATACACTTGTCCATAGACTTTGATATGAACCTACTAAGGGCAGCTACTCTCCCAGTTAAGCTTTGCACTACTTTCATTGTGGTAGGTGACTTCATGCCGATCAATGCTTTAATCTTCTCGGGGTTAGCCTCGATTCCACGTGAATTGACTATGTATCCGAGAAACTTACCAGAACCAACTCCAAACGAGCACTTGAGAGTATTTAACTTCATGCTATACTTTCTAAGTATTGCAAAGCATTCCTCCAAGTCTTGAACATTCCCTCCAGCGTCTTTGGACTTGACCAGCATGTCATCAACGTATACCTCCATATTTTTGTCGATCAAGTCTCAGAACATGCCATTCACTAAACGTTGGTAGGTGGCTCCTACGTTCTTCAAGCCGAATGGCTTCACCTTATCACAGTACAATCTCTTGTCTGTCCAGAAGCTGGCATGTTCCTCGTCGAGAGGGTGCATACTTATTTGATTATACACAGAATAAGCATCCATGAGTAAGAGTATTTCATGTCCTGCTGTTGCATCGACCAATTGGTCTATTCTGGGTAGTGGGAAGCAGTCTTTGGGGAAAGCCTTGTTCAGATCTGTGAAGTCCATGCATGTTCTCCGCTTCCCGTTTGGTTTTGGGACCAACACGAGATTTGATACCCAATCAGGGTACTAGGCCTCCCTTATAAAACCGCTTTCCTTGAGCCGCTCGACCTCCTCCTTCAGGGCTTAAGATTGGTCTTTGTCAAGTAGTCTCCTTTTTTGTTGCACTGGTGGATAGTTCTTGTCTATATTGAGGACATGACTTATTACTGATGGAGAAATTCCAACCATGTCCTTATGTGACCAGGCAAAGACGTCCTGGTTTTTCTTCAAAAATTCCTCCAACCGTGCTTTAATTTCCACCTTTAACTCCTTCCCGAATTTGATTACTCTAGTCGGGTCCTCCTTATCTAGTAGGACTTCGTCAAGATCTTCGACTGGTCCCACCCCCATGACGTCATCCCCAAAGCGAGGATCGATGTCGTTTCCCTCGCTTTGGGAAACTTACTATAACAACAAATCTTTGTTGAAAGGAGCCCCCGACTCCAGTAAAGTGTTTCTTTCAACATCAACTTCCACGTTGACAACCTCATCGGTTCCTTCATTCTCTTTGAAGTAGGTCACTATCATGTTGTTTATGCATGGTCCTTTCTTTCCTTGACCACTGGCGCATTATAGCCTTCTTGTGCCTCCCTTTTGGTTACCCTGTACGCATCCTTGCCCTACGCATGTGGGGAACTTCAAAGATAGATGCCAGATAGATACTGTTGCGTGTAACGCCAGTAGGACGGGTGTCTCGAGCACTACATTGTAAGTCGATGAGCAATCTACCACTAGGAACTCTGTCATCACAGTCTCGTGCTTGGGGGCATCCCCCACTGTGACCAATAGTCTGATAGTTCTTGCTGGTGCTAGCCATTCTCCCGTGAACCTATATATCACTTGGGAACACGGTGTCAAGTCCTTAACCATGAGCTTCCTATATCCACCAAGCATCTCTTTACTCGAGCATTGGCAATTTGAATGTTAAGGACCAAAGGGTCATTGTGGGGGTACCTCACGTGCCTGGTGTCATCCTCTGTAAAAGTGAGAGTTTCACTTTCATACTTTGGATTTTTTAGAGACTGCTCCTCAACTACCATACACTGGGAAGACTCCCCTACCTCATGTTTTAGGATCCTTGCATATCACTCATGAGCATTGTTACTATTGCTTGCTATGTGGGGCCTCCACATATGGTATCTAGTGTGAAGTCTATAGCTGTCGGCTCCAGTGGTGGACTCCTCTGCCTTCGGAATTCTAGATTCCTGCTTGGGGGGGTTTTAGTCTTGACTTGGTACCTTGGAATGCCATGACAAGTGCATCTATTTGAGCTTGCACTGCTAGTGGGATCGCTGCTCCATGTAGAGTAGACGTCCCTAGTACCCCCTCCTGAGCGTTGGTCCTCTTGTTGATGACTTCCCTCAGATCCTGAGGTTGCGCATCTTTCCCTAGCCTATCAAACACAGTGTTGGTGTTAGTCATCGGTTCCTTTCCCTTGTGAGACGGAGGGTGTAGGGCTGGTAGGTCCGCCTTGTCTCTGTCGGTGCGACCCTGCCCCGAAGCCTCTCCTCCTACATGAATTTGAGATTTTGAGTTGTCGTTTCCATTCCTGTTATGCCTCTCAGATGTTTGACCCTCATCTCCTGTGTTGTTTCGTCGGTCCCCCTGGCAGGGGGCCTTTGGGTTGGTAATACTCCTACTCTGAGATGAAGTGTTATTCTTCTTAGTCATGGAGGAGGCAGTCTTGGACTGTGCCTCTTCATCCTATCTATGGGAAAGTGGTTCTGAGAGTGTCATTGGGGTTCTACTCCTCCCATGGGGCTCTCTGTTATTGTTGTCTCGCATTCTTACTGCTTTGGCCTGAGCCTCCCTGGTCGGCTATGCAGCAGCTTCAACATTAGCTCGGGCTAACTGAGTAGTCGTCTCCAAGGCCACATCAGCCTCTTGGTGTCTCCGGTCAACTTCCTGCTCCCGTTGGATCATTCTCTGGACCTACTCATCTGTCTCCTATCGTTGTCGTTCCATAGTTTCCCTCTGAAGGGCAATTTCTGCATCAAAGGCCTCTTGCCTTGCCAGAAATTGCGCCATCTCCTCCTGGTGAGCATCCTGTGGTTCATCCGCATCAGGTTGATCTCCAGCCTCCACCTAAGGTTCGTTAATAAGATCTATGGGATCCTGGGTGGTGGAATCCCTGGGAGCAGTCTTCTTTGTCTGACTGGGTTTTGGAGGCATCGTAAACTGATGAAAGTGTGTTTCTTGATTTTGTACTCTCAATGAAAGTACCAAAATGTTGACCTGTGAAATTGGCCAACGGTCGTATGTATAGTATACGACACCTTTTGAATGAAATAAATTGAATAAACAACAGAGTACAATTATCTTAAGTAAACACACATGAATTTTATAGCGGTTCATCACTGTTATAATAAACAGTAATAACCTAATCCACTTAGTCTTTATTATTGAATTACTCGATCGAAAATTACAAGTACGAACTGATGAGTTCTCTCGTTAAAAATATTTTTCTCCCATAATTCCAGAAAAAGAGATCCCTTGAAATGAAGCCCTGGGTCCTTTATTTATAGTACCCAGGGGCTATTACATGACCAGTAATATTGGGATCGTGGTTTGGTACACGATTATCAGGTAGTGGAGATACGTGTCCACCTTCCCATGATTATGAGATCGTAGGTCTTCTCGTTGTTTCTCTAGATCGTGGTGGATAATGCGCAATGGAAACCTCTGGGAAGATGTTAAGTCTTTGTTGGTATGTGAGACTTAGGTGCTAGGCCCGATGACCCGAGCTTGGGTGCTAAACCTATGACCTTCTGGGTGTTGGACCTGTTGATCCTCTGGGTGCTAGGCCTGTGACCTTCTGGGTGCTAGGCCTATTGATCTCAGTTTGAATGAGAGTGAGTATTTTTCAGTGAAGTGTATTTGGGGGTTTGAGCCGACCACTCAGGTTGTTCTTGAGTAGGTCAAGCCGACCACCCTAGGGGTTGGGGTTAGGCCGACCACCCCTAGGGATCCTAGGACATACTGGGGTCGACCACCACTAGGGTAGAGGTCAGGCCGACCACCCCTAGGGGGTTTAGGCTTGGTCAACTTCCCCATAGGTCTTGGACCTATCTTTTTTGCCCGTCGGTCTTTTCTTACTTTGTCATTTTCTCCCTGATTTGTGATGCCAAGTGACGCATTCTCATTCGCCACGCCATCCTCGTATTTTTTAGGGATAACAAGAGTTTATTTATTTAACTTTAGATTTTGACAATTAATTTTATATGTTTAATGTATGGATTTTGTTTAATTTTATAATTTTAGATTTTCAACATCTAATATGAGGAAGACTTAAGTAAAGAAAGAAAAGATAGTTTGTGGAAAATAAATTATGAAAGAACATAGTGAGAATGACATATTTTATGAGTTTAAAATATGTTGAATAAAAATAAATTTATTTAATCATTTTATAAATGAGGCTAACTTTTTTTAGCATGTAATTATTAATAATAAAATATATAATTTTTGACATTAAAAGTATTTAAAATATATAAATCGCAGCACATACGTTGCCTGTGCAATTCTACTAGCATGTGTATATGTATACATTTTCGTAAAAAAAATTCTTTTTACCTTATATTATATTAAGTACAAAAGAAGCTGATCTAACCCTTATATATTTTTATTGAACATCCTTCATCCCCCACATTAAAATATCATATAATTATTCCTTAAAAAAGTCATATTATTGTTATTATTTCTAGTTAGGCTAAATTAATAAAAAAAAACTACAGAATATATATGAAGAATCTTATTTGATCAAAAAATATATCTTGACCCTAATTATATATCTATTACATGTAATATAATACAACATAATATGATAGTAAATAATAACGTATATTTCCAAAAGAATCTTGTCATTACTAAAGAACTATAAATTTGTTTTAAAATTAATTGGTATCTTAAGCCTTTTTTTTGTAAATTTATACAATTAGCCCTATATACATTACCATTTGTATTTTAATCACTACATATATTTCCATTTCACTGCCCGCGTCATTAAAAGAATAGAAAAAAAAAATTAGTACTTCTTAACTGACCAAATAATAATGAATACTTGACATCATGTGTAACCAGAGAACTTTTCACATCATTGCAATGCAGTGTACTTTTAAGTGCATATGCTGTAAACAAGAAATTTAGAGTATTGAGTATTGCCCTTCCGATTTTGTTTTACCTTTTTTTATTCAGGTTTTTTTTTTTTTTTGATCTTGTACTTTTGTGTTTTGTTTTAACAAATTCATTTTTAGATTTTATGTTTTATAAAATAATTCAAATAGACTCTTAAACTTAATTTTGATAAAGAAAAAATTGAATATAATAATACAGTTGTTAGGCAAAATGATTTTGTTTTTATTTTAAATTATTAATTTGGTGAATTATTTATAATTTTAACTCAGAAAACATTGATCAAAATCGAGTTTAGGATTCTATTTAAACTATTTTACAAAATACGGAATCTAAAAAGTTATTTGTCAAAACACAGAGTTCAAATAAATAATTTGATAAAACACAGGATCCAAAAAATTATATATCATTTCTTTTTTTTATGCTATGCTTATATATTATTGGCCAATTATTCAATCCCTCACTTCATTTTGAGGTGTGGCATCCCTCAACACATTTATAGCCATTAGATTAATTTACAAAGTCAAAAAATTTAATCTTACGGCTAAAATCAATTGAAGGGTAAAATTTGATGAAAAATTGGTAACTGATTCACATTGTATTAGATCTGTACTATTTTATAATATTTTAATTTATAAAATAAGTTGTCCTCTTATTTTTTGTTTGTACTATTTTATAATATTTTAATATAAAAAAAAATGTTATCCTTTTTAATTTCCTTCTTTGCTCCTTTGTCATTAGTGATGATATTATCAACATAATAAATATTGAAATATTACTATGTTGTTAATTTACCATTTCACAATAAAAAAATCATTTTACTTTTAAGTTAAGACTAAATTCAATTAGAGACAAATAAAAAAAAATGTACCGAAAAAATATATATAATTAAGAGAATGCTTTAATAAAATAAATTTACTTGGATAATATGTATAAGTAAATTTTTTATTTTGTAAATGTGTTAAGGTGTCTATATATCTAAAGATTAACCATATAATAAATTTTAAAATTAAAAAACATTATTCTTAACTCCTTATAATTAAATAGGAAAAAAAAAAGCAATTGGTTAGTCACTATAATATTGTTGAGGCAAGATTTTGTCAATAATAGCGATAACTCTTGAATAAAGAGTTATTTTTCATACTTTTGAGCTTATAATTTTATAATTAGGTTGAGTGATGTTTGTGTATTTTGTTATTTTTAGTTAATTATTTTTCTTTTTGTATTCTTGTGTCTTTTTTTGGTGTTTTAGAGTTGAAGGTAGCAATTAAAGAATTTAGGTATGACATTTGTAATGACCCAACTACTCTAGACTTTGGACCATTAATGACTACTATACATAGACACTAATTTCTAATAAAACTTACTAGTAAATAATCATAATTTCATTAAAAACTTGTAAAACAAATGTTAAACGACATAAAATTTAAAGTAGGATATGGGATCCCATTGTTTGTAAAAGAAAACATAACATAATTTTAAATAGAATGGCTTACATAATAAAGTGTGGAAAAATACATATAAAATCATAATTAAAGAAACTTCATCCTCGAATCGAACTCTCGGTCCTTCGATTCCATTCCGCCTCAATACACATCTCCAAGCTTCCAAGAACCTTTCCCGCCACCAAAGCTATTTTCCTGCACATATAAACATAAAGGAGTGAGCCTAAAGCCCAGCAAGGAAAATCTAACACATAAACCATATACATAAAATTCATAATGCAACATAAAACATATCATAAACATATGTTACACGTACTATAATGGCCATTATTACTTAGGGTCTTATAAACTAAACAACTCATATGCCCATTAGATTTGTGGGGCTTCCTAGCTAAGCAAGTCATATGCCCATAAATTTATTGGGGCTTGTTAGTTATACAGGTCATATGCCCAAGTCTACAAACATACAGAACATAACATATAACATATACATAACACTTAAATCATAAGATAACACATAACATAACATATAAAAGCCTATCTTATTTTCCTTACCAAAAGTACTGGGATATGAGAACAAGTTTGGGACTTTGGAACACTCCTAAAAACCATAAATGAAAAGGGTGAGTATATTAAAGAAAAAGGGATGAAAGTGATGAAAGAACTATACCATCAAAATACATTTACCAAGAATCTTATGTTCAAGATCTTAGATTTCCTATTCAAGAATGAAGAATAAAGTTAGGATGTTGAGTAGAAACTATAAGAACTTAAGGAAAAATAATACCAAATGAACTAGAGTTTTGGAATACCTTGAAGGCTTCTATGACCAATCTAAACCTTGAACCGAAATGTGCTATAAACCTTACTTCCCAAGTGTTTGGTAAGCTTATAATGATTAAGCTTATAATCCCCAACCCAAGTGTTTACACTCTCAAAATAACCTAGTAGCTTGCAGCCTCTGAACTTAGCTTGATGAATGAATAAATGATTGGGTACTAGGTCATATTTATAGAGTTCAAGAATGAAAAGATCTTCATTTAACTTGAATAAAATAATGGCTTTTTAAGTGAAAAATATTTGAATTATCGTTCAGCAGAGGCTGAAGACTCGGTCAGAAAGATGCTGGACTTATCAAGAGGTTAAAGATTAAAATGAGAATGTTTTCAAAAACATTCAAAAATACACTAAGGGAGCAGATATAACGCCCCTTGTAGGCGATATATCGCCTGGGCCAGCATGCCCGAGGCTCGTCAAGGTGCTCGTGCGAAGTTATGTGTTTTTCATATCCTCGTACTGCGATATATCGCCCCGTATAGCTGCGATATATCGGCATACGCTGAATATTTAAACACGAAATTGCACATTTTAAGCTTAATTTGAATTGAGTAAACAACCTTGACTAAGTCCTCTAACATTTTCAAAGCTGCTAACAGACCCTAGGATATTCAAATATTACTCTTAATAAACTTATTTCTCAAAAATACTTAATTATCATTAAACATACACATGACAAGTGTTACTTTCTTATTAGGTCTATCTAAACCTTATAATATAATAAATATCACCATCAATATCAGTCATATTAATCAAACTTTAGGTTAAAATTAATATTCTTAAACTATAGGTCAAAATTAGAAAATCTACAAGTGTTACTATGAGTGTCCAATTAAATCTCGGTCTGAACCATAATCCACAGTCATAAAAATACTACTACTATTAATATTATTACTACTTATCTAACTAGCTAAGTAAAGTTTTTGGACTCTACAACATTGTCCAAAGAAAATATTGAAAAGTGAAAAGGTTCTTATTTGTTTATTGTGCGTTGAAATATTAGGTTTGCTGGAGCATTTTTAGCAGGAATCAAAGAGGAAAAGTCAGCATATAAGGGAAAGACACGTGGCATTTCATTAATTGATTTGTCAAAGGGTGGTGAGGTGGCAACAAATCAGAATATTATCTGCATTTTAGAAGGAAGATTCTAGAGAAAAAAGAGGAGGCTCACGTGGAGTGCTTGGAGGGCATTTTTGGCAAGAGAAAAAAGAGGGTATTGTACCCTAGTTAAAGAGGAGAAAAGGAAAATCTCCATTACCCAATCCAACCATTATTCTAGAGAGAGAACCACCAAATACAAGAGTTTTATGCAGTACAAAGAAGGAAAGGGAAGAAGGAACATTACTAGAAATTTGACATTTACCTACCAATTTCTTACCTACTTATATTTATTTGTAGGTAAAGATGAGTTTTACCTACCAATATTTAATGGTATAAACTATTCATAAGTAAATATTGCAAAATTTATGAACTATTTCAGATTTATTTTTCGCTACCAATAAAATTGGTGGGTAAAGAGTTTTGCCTGCGTATATATTGGAGGAAAAAAATTTCAGCTTTTGGAGCTCACTTTTCCCACCAATTTTATTTTAATTTTAAAATTTTATTAAAATCAATGCTAACGTGTCTACAACATTTGTGTGACCATACTTATTTTATAATTAACACATTATTTTATCAATACATATAAATAGAATACTAACATAAATAAATTTATTATTTAATATAAATTTATACTTATAAACCTAAACCCTAACATATATCTCAAACACTCAAGCTTCTCTCTTCCAAACACAGTCGCCTCTTTCTGTTCTCTTCTCCGAGCACCGCCTCTCTCTTCTCTCTTCTCCGAGCTTTGCCTCTCTTTTCTCTCTTCTCCGAGCACCGCCTCTCTCTTCTTCGAGCTTTGCCTCTATTTTCTCTCTTCTCCGAGCACCGCCTCCACCATCAAACCATGGTTGAGCATAGCTGAGACCCTTAATCTCCATGGTTGAGCATCGGGTGCCTTCCTTTGTCTAGTTCAAGTGCCTTCATTTCCAGTTTCCTTTGTCTCTATTCTTGAATCAACCTAGAGGCTTTCTTCTTCATTGTTGAACCGAGATGCCTTCACCTCTATTCTTGAACCCGCCTCTGATGATAATTCTTAGCCGCTGCCGTCGCCTCCATCTCTGAATCTGCACCTCCATTGACGAGTGGTCTTGGTCGATGCTGCCGCCTCCATCTCGGAATCATGGGTTCTAAATTGTGGCATCCATACAACTCTGTCATCCTCCGACACTCCATTTTATTTTTGTAAGTATGGGTATTGAACTTGTTTAGATTTATGGGTGTTGTCATTTTGGTTATTTTAACCATGTTTACTTAACAGGGATACCATTTTGCGATTTCTATTTGTTTTGATTATCTCGGGGGGTTTGCGATTTCGATTCACTTGGCTTAGTGGCTTTGTGAGCTTCAGAATGTTGGCTTGGTGGCTTTGAGATATATTTTTATGATCCATTTTGATTAAATCCCCACTAATCTAAAGGATTAATGATGATCCATTATTCTGAGGCCTTTTCATTGTTATTTGCTATGTATATTTAGTATAAGGTTTAGACGTATGCTTTGAGAAATATTTGTTTTAATGATTAGTTAGTTTCATTATCCTACGAGTTTGAGTTTTGTTTTTGTTTAGATTACAGTTATGTTTCATTGCTTTAATATGATTTTGTGGCTTTAAGTTTCAGATTAATTGGCTTAGTGGCTTTGGGGAATATGTTTATGGTTCATTTTGATTAAATCCCCACTAATGTGAAGTATTAATGATGATCCATTGTTCTACCTTTCGATTGTTATTTATATGTATATATATATATATATTTAGCATATTGTTTAGATTTTTTGTTTTGGGGTTTCATTCTATTGCATCTTGATTAAGTAAGATTTTTTTAGCAAAGTTTGATTATGAGACATGATTGAGCAAAGTTTTTTTTTTCTTTATATTTACTTTGGTATTTTGTTTCTGATTATAGCTTGATTCCTAGCCAATAGGGATTTGGTGATCTTGTTCATTGTTTGAGGTCTATGTTTGATTATGAGGCATGGTTTATAATATTTTTGAATCTTTGAGGTCACACTCTATTACAGCTTGACTGAGCAAAGTTTTTCTTCTTCAGTATATTTACTTGGTACTTTGTTTCTGATTACAACTTGATTGTGCCTAAAATACCAACTTTTTTTCTTGTTTGTATTCTTTTGAATCATTGTTTCCTGCTTTAAAACTGACTTACTCTATGGTTTTGTTAAGTAAACATTATAAACTTTTTAAAATACATTTATGATTAAAAAAAAAACTAATTGCACTATAAAATAATTAATATTGTGTTCTGTTTCAGAATTTCATCACCAATGAGATCTGTTTGAATATGAATTGTCAATCTGTTTCAGTATTATTTATGTATAATCTCATTGAATTTCTTGATGTCTTGTTGCTTGTTTTTTGTGCTATCATCAATAAATTGATACTTTGTTGCTATATTCAGATTTGGAGTTTTTTTTATGTACGTTGTTATTGATATTGATATTCAGATCTAGGATGTAGATTAATTTAATAAGTTTACTGCATTAGTGAATCTGATTCTTTGTTCCTGTACTAAGATTTAACAGGTTTTTTATGTTCTGATATTTGTTTTTCATATTTAGATATTTGCTTTTTCATATTTCTTTGTTTTTCTATTTCCAAAGTTTTGCATTAATCTCAAGTGTTTCTCTATTTTTAGCATGCTCTGCTTTCTGGTTTGTAGGGTGAACTTTGATATTGATATTGATATTGTAGGGTGAACTTTGTTTTTGGAAAGATAACTAGTTTAAGAGTTTTGTGTAGGTAAAAATAAGTATACCACATCATGCCACGTGGACCAATCATATAGAGCCACATAATTAATAAAAATGAGATAAGTAACCCAATCAGTAAGTTCCAACTGGTCCAACAAATGTGTGCCACGTGTTCCACTATAAAATTGCCACGAGGATTGCCACATCAGTTTCCACATAAGATGTCATGTCAAACAAGTTCAAGTCATTTTTGTGGGGTCCACGTGAGTTTTACCTACCGATATGTCAATCGTAGGCAATTGTACATTTCTCAACTAACTATTACCTACCAATACAGTATGGGTCAAAATATGTAGGTGAAAGGATTTACCTACCAATACGCTATCTTTACCTACAATTAATATTGGTAGGTAAAGGTTGAATTTCTTGTAGTGGAAGAAGAGGAAAGAAAAGATGCTTGCTTCCATCATCATCTTTTGGGCTATTTCTTCTCCTTTGTCATTTCTTTCCTATTTCCTCTTTGTATTTGGTGTTTAAACTCTCATGGATAGATTTAATTTTGTATTTGTGTTTATTGTTAGGCTTTGATTATTAATGAACTCTATGTCTTAATTCTAAATTTCTAGCACTTTATTTTAGTAATTTACCCATTGTTCATTCAAATGTGCTTAATGATGAATTCTTGTTATTTCTTGATCACCAATTACAAGATATTGAGTTATATTTGTGTTGGGAATTTTGAATATAATGAATAGATTTGAATGACACAAGTGGATAATCTTGTTAGATTATGTTTGTGAATAGCATAGGAATGTATTATTTGTCTTGTGTAACAATGATGAATTGGTACTTAATTATGAGTTCTTTAACTTGATTGACATAGGAATATGTTAAATTAGGTGGAAGAATTAATATCATGGGTCTTGGAAAACATTCATGAAAGTGTTTTGAATTTTTGTTAACTCTGGGTAATTTGCTGAGATTTTTCTGCAGCAAAATGTACACGTCAATTGACATAGAGGGATTTAAAAATTCAAGTCTTTTTTAACCAATCAATTTTATCTCACTTTCATATTAGCATTGTAGTTTATTTTTGAGCATTTTTAATTGATTCCAATTAGTGTTAGCTTACAAAAATTAAAACAATTTAATTTGGTTACGTGTAATTTTTTGGTAATTAATTGACGCATTTAGTTTTAATTTGCAATTCTTGTAGAGACAATCTTATATACTTATCACTTTATTAGTTATTTTGTGAGTGTGTACACTTGCACATATTTGATTAAATATTATCACAACAAGATAAAAGAGTAATTAAGCTGTTTGAGATGGATATAATAAAATAGAAAGATACTAGGTTTTTATGTGATTCATTAGTCAACTTTACTTAGTCTACGAGTCTTTATTATTAAGATCTTAGAGCTAATCATTATACTACAAAAAGTAATTTCACTCTAAGTTTTGGAGAATTTTACATGGTTTTGATATAATAATTTATGTGTATCAAAATACATTAATTCGATCCTTATTTATAAAGGGGATTCGACAAAATATCATCTCCCTAACATTAGGGAGAAGATACAACATTTATATTTAAAACATAGTTGTTGTGGATGCTTAAATAAAATATCTACTTCGCTCTAATAAGTATGGACCTAACTTAAATTTAAATATAGTTTTAAACTACTATCTAGATATTTTGCATATGTCCAGTTGGACAACACTAAGCTAGCAACATTTTCGTACTTAGTAGTAACTAGTTTCTATTTGAACATTTTACAATGTTCCCAACCTAACCCTGCAACGCAAACAGTTGTAGTTATCTTGAAATCTTCATGATGTATTATTGAGAATATATTTAGCATGCATTGTCCAACCAAATGATTCTACCCAAGTTAAATACCCTACACACAATACACAGAAGTAAGCCACAAAAATACACACACTACAAGAAATAAGTTCTTTGCCGGCGCAATTCGTAATTGCGCCGGCAAAAATCAACCCCTTTACCGGAGCAATTTTACGCCGGTAAAGGTGACTTTTGCCGGCGCAATTCGGGGGTTGCGCCGTCAAAGGTATGGTGTTAAAAAATATCATAACTTTTGCCGGCGCAAACCCGAATTGCGCTGGCAAAAGTCACCAGATTTTAAAATAAACATACAAATTTTTGCCGGCGGATTTCACCTAACCCGCCGGCAAAAGTCAAACGTGTTTTTTAAATTTCCACACGTTTCAAAGAAGGTAGGTGAGTATACTTTTGCCGGCGCGTTTAGTTGCGCCGGCAAAAGTTGAAATAATTAAAACGACGTCGTTTGAGTGTAGGGTTTAGTAAAATACTTTTGCCGGCGCAACGAAACGCGCCGGCAAAAGTTATAACGATATACTCAGCCGCCCGAGCCTCCTTCTTCCCCATTTCAGTTCTCTCTCTGAAACACAAAGCTTCTCTCTCTCTCTCCTCTGTGATATACTCTCCGACCACCGTGAGCCATTATCCCACCGTGGCTTCTCTCTCAAGGTTAGTGAAGCTTCTCTCTCAAGTTAGTATTCGGGATTTTTTAACATTTTTGGATTTTTTTCTCTATATTTTGTTTTGTAATTTTTTTTTTTTTGTTATTCTCTCCCTATATAAACAGGTGTGTAGCTACTCTCGGTAAAACAAATCTAAAAAGGTTAGTTTATATATATATTTATATATGTTTATATATATATTTCGGTTTATATATATATATTTATTTCGTTTTATATATATATTTATATATATCTGATTATATATATTAATTTATATTTATCAGTTTATATATATATATGTATATATTTATATATATCAGTATATGTTTATATTTATATATCCGAGTACATGTATATATTTATATATCCGAATATATATATATATATGCATTTCAGTATATGTGTGTATATATGTTTATGTATATGTGTAAATGTGTGTGTATATATGTTTATGTATATGTGTAAATATGTGTGTATATATGTTTATTTAATGTTAAATTTTTTTAGAAAATTGATTAATATAAATGTATGTGTGTGATATTTGGTATTATAGTTATATTTTTCTGTTAAAAAAATAAATAATTATGTGTAGTTTTATAAAAATGAGATTAATAATGAAAAAGAAAATATGATTTTAGTATTTATTAAAAAAAATTTGATTTGAGTATGTATATTTTTTAATTTTAATGCTTAATATGTATATTAAAAAATAGATTAGATTATGTATATTAAAAAAATATATATTATATTTTTTATATTAAATATTACTTGTTTATAAATATTTATTAAATAAATTGTTTTGATGTTACTGATATAAAATGATATAAAAAGATTTGATATATGTTATTAATCTTGGTTTATGTTGTGCATGTTATGAGAATGTTCTGTATATTGCTCTGGGAATATTCTGGTTATATATGTGTTTAATTTGTAGGTTTTTCAATTTTTGGGATAGTTTAAAATATAGTCGTTATGCTGCCCAAATTTTGTTGGAGTTAGTAAAATTAATAAAAGTTTAATAATTAATTAAATAAAAATTTAAGTATAATTAAAAATTCATCAAAAAAATAATTTTTAACTATAATTTAAATAAAATAAAATTACCAATCATAATAATTAATAATTAATTTTAACATTAATATTAGATGTTTTGTAATTGAAAAAGTTAAAAATATAAATGATTTAATAAAATATAAATATAATAAAATTATTATTGATTAAGTAAATAATCCAATACAAATTGAAGAATTTAATAAAAAATTACAAAATGGAGATTAATGTATAATTAAATTAATTTTAAATTAAAAGTAATAAATAAGTAAATGTTAAAGTAGACTAGTCAACGGACACGTGGCAGTACATGATTGATCTACATTGTTATTATTCTTAAAATATTTTTTAATTTAACAAAAAAATAAAATTTACATTTTTTTTAAAAAAAATCAAAAAAAATTTCAACTTAAGATTAAGTATGAAAAATACATTTTTTTTAAAATTTAATTTTATATTGTTAATATCCTCAAATTTTTTAATTTATTATTATTATTATTATTATTAAAATCTTCCTATTTATCATTTTGTCTACTTGTTTGCAATTAAAGATTAAGTAATTTTGTTTAAAATCTAAGCAATAATTTAAGATTAAATATTTTTTTTACTTAATCCTAAATAATTGATTAAAAGCAGCAAATTTGATTTTTTTTTTTGTAAAAAATGAAAAAAAAAATTATTTTTTGTTACCTTTAAATTGGAAAACAATAAATTGGATTTTTTTAAAAAAATAAAAAATATAAAATGATTTTTTTTATGAAAAATTATTTAAAATAATAATAATAATGTGTACCAATCATGTGGTGCCACGTGTCATTTAAGTGTTAGTAAGTTGTAAGTTTGAGTAATTTAGCCGGAAATATGTCTATAAATAATTATTTTTGCCAGAGATAGGATATTATTATCAGTTAGTGATAATTAGGGAGACAAACAGTCATGAAATACTTTGACTATCATTTCCCTCATTTTAAGACAATTATTAATATTTTCTTAATTATTTCGCTTAAAGATGGCGAACGACAGGAGCTGGATGAGTGCGAGGAATCGTTGGTCTCTGGAGTATAGAAATGGTGTTAAGGAGTTCTTCGATATCGCCAAAAATCAGTTGAACGATCGGGGTTTGGTTCGTTGTTCGTGCAAGAAATGTGGGAATGTTAAGTTCCAGCCTATAAATGCAATTTCGATGCATTTATTCAACAATGGCATCGTACAGTCCTACAAAGTGTGGCATTACCATGGAGACGATGAGGATGACGATAATATTCTAGTCGATAGTGATAGTGATAGTGATGTTCGTAATGATGTTGTAGTTAGTGATGATGAGGACAGTGATATGTAATTTAAACAAGTGTATGTAACTTTTTATTTAATTCAATGAAAACTTTATTTATTATCATTAATTAATGATAGTATCAGATATAGGTACACACACCTATTGGATGCTTTGGGGATAGTCAATGTATTCATGTACTGCTACTCATTTTTTCAAAATGTTTGATGAAATATTTTGAAAAAGTGGGTAGTCGCACATGTCTGCTTACTATCTCCAAATGATCTATTAGGTCAGAATAGGGTAGGTTGGGAAAGACAATAAGTAATAAAATGTTAATTCAATAACAAAAAACAATAGTGATGCACCTAGTAGATGCCTTGGGGATAGACAATGTATTCATGTACTGCTCCTAATTTTTTTAAAATGTTTGAGAAACATTTTAAAAAACTGAGGAGAAGTACATGACTCCTTACTATCTCCAAGGGATCCACTAGGTCGGAATAGGGTAGGTTTGGAAATACCATAATGAATAAATGTTAATTTTATAACAAAAAACAACAGACATACATAATTTGAATTAGTTAATTAATAAATATTTTAATGTAGAATGACCGAAACAAGTAATGACACAGGTGGTGGCTCCAAGAGAGGCAGGGGAGCTTATTACGGTGCCAATATCGAGAAGGAGTTGGCCATCAAAAAAGTTAGTCATTTGAAAGTAGAGTTTGATAAAGAAACTGGAAAAGCTATTCAAAAGTACGACAAGTGGTTCAACAATTCCATGGCTCGTTATTTGCGTAGCACCGTACCCCCAACTACACTAGCTTGGGAACAAGTAAAACCAGCTGATATCGAAGTTATTCGAAAGAGACTATCTGTAAGCATTCTTTATACCTTTAATAACTCATTATTAAATATTTTGTCTATCTTCATAATATTTTAACAAATTCCAATTTTAATTGTGATTTTAGGAAAAATTCATTTATCCAGAAGACAATCCAGTAATCAACGATGCCATGGTAAGACAAATGCAAAAGCATCTGACTGATTGGCGCCACACGATGAAGAAACACTGGGTAGATGTTGGAGGAGAGGTGGATAATGAGAGAGCGAAGTCAAAATCTTTTGTGTCGATTACTTCTTCTGATTGGGCAATTCTGTGTGATTTTTGGGCTTCTGATTCTCACCAGGTATGCCGTAGATTTTACATTAATTTTTAATTATAAAATTACAATTTAGATTAATGAGTACTGTTTTCTTTTTGAAGTATATATCGAAGAAAAATAAAGAAGCTCGAGCTAAAATGACCATACCAGGAGGACACGGTTCCAAATCCATCGTTGCCCATGTTTATGATCACGTAAATTATAATAACTTATATCCTTACATTTACGAAAATATTATAAATGTCACAATGTTTAAATAATTTGCTTTTTTAGATGGACCCATCTACTGGCCAGCTCCCGAGCATGATTGACACATTCGAGCACCTCCACAAGAAGAAGGATAAGTGGATTAGTGATGCAGCGGCGACAAAACATGTAAGTTGCATAACCTTAACTAATTTATGATCATTTAACTTTAAAAAAGTTTAGTAAATAATTAATAAATATTAATTATTAATTGGTTGTTGTCAATTAGTAATTATTTATTAATTATTAATTAAATTTTTAACAATGAAATCTTTATAATCTATGTGCCAATATTTTTATGATTAATGATTGTGGACTAAGATAAAAAAAGAATGTAACTAATGTTGTCCCCGTATCAGGGAGCTTGCGGGCTAAAGTAAATTTGGTCATGAAAATCCATTTCTGAATTAAAAACATGCAAATGTAGTTAATGTATATGTTTGGAGACGTAAATTCCCCATTAATGGAATTAACTGCACCTACCGTATATATCAATAATATCTTCATGATTTTCATTCAGAAATGGATTTTCATGACCAAATTTACTTTAGCCCACTTGCTCCCTGATACGGGAACAAAATTAATTACATTCTTTTTCAATCACTGGTCTGCAGTCATTAATGATAGGATGTTGGCAGATAGATAATAAAGTTATATTTTATATGTTGTTATATTAAAAATTTATAAGTTAGGTTTTCAAATAATGTTATATTGGAATTCGAAATACGTGCTTTTTATTGTGCAGAATGAGATGACCGAACGTCGAGCATCGCAGAGTACGGCCCCTGCATCATCTGCTGCTTCTTGTGTCGGCGATAATGTCGACGGTCATTTCCCGCCTGATATGGATATTGTCACGGATGTCCTTGGACCCCGCTCGCGTTATAAGAAAGGGTTTGGGGGGTTACCTAGGTTGAAGGCAATTGGCGCAAAGAGGGCAGCATCTTCGTCAACTTCTCAAATGTTCGGGCAATTGCCACCTGAAGTGGACACCATTTTGCAACAAAATCAGGACATTATGCTAGAAATCAGAACCTAAAGAAGCATACGACTAAACTTGAGAGTCGTCAACGGCGTCAAGATCTCCTGCTCAGTGCTTTGTTGAAGTAGGTTGGTGAATTGGCTCCTGGTTTTACTGTTGACTTACCAGACCAGGATTCAGACGAGGACAATGATGCTGACGGGGGCGGGAATGATGAGGCGGGCAGTACTCATTTGTAGAACTTTTTTTCTATTTATTTAAAATTTAATTTATGAGACATTTATTTTACTAAATTACTTTTATATTTTCATGTTTGGTGGAGACAATAAATATTAATAGTTGTAATTTTTTATTTATTTATTTATAACATTTTAATTTTAATTTTATTTCTAATTAAATAATATTACTAAAAAATTAAATAATTTTTAATATATTAAAATTGAAATTTATTAATTAATATTAATATATTGAAAATAATATTAGTAATTTAATCAAAATTATTTTTTTTAAAATACTTTTACCGGCGCAAAATTACATCGGCAAAAAGTTTCAATCTTAACTTCACATATACACCTTTACCGGCGCAAAAATGTGCCACTAAAAAAGTAAACTATTGCCGGCGCATTATTGCGCCGCTAAAAGTGTTTTCCACAATATCGTGACAGATTTTTTTACCGGCGTATCCATATTTTTACCGGCGTATTTTTTCGTCGCCAAAAAAGGCCATTGCCGGCGCATTATATTTGCGTCGGAAAAAGTAAAATTAGCGACGGAGATACGACGCGATTCTTTACCGGCGCAAAATTGCGTCGGCAAAATCTCCATGGGTTTTGCCGGCGCAAAACCATTCTTTTACCGGCGCAAATTTGCGCCGGCAAAAGTCCCCTTTTTTGTAGTGACATAACATTTGATCATTTCATTTTATTTTCCTATTCTTATCTTAATGCATATGCAATGAATGTTAGTATGTGTTAACTTTATTAAACAATAATAATATGCTTTTTTTTGTTAAACATAAATATGCTACAAATAATTTGCTATATCTTAGCTCATAGATATTATTTTAGAAACATAATTTTATTTTAAAATACGTACAATGTTAGATTATACATTTTTTTAGCAAATGATTTTAATAAATTAATACAAGCAAAAGTGAAAAATAAAATAAATTAAGCTAAAATTCTATTTGATAGATCTAATGACTTTTTTCTGAAAAAAATACAAAAGAAGAATATATAAACTAGTTTAAAACAAAAGAAATAAATAATGGTCTTTTAGAAAAAAATTAATTTTTATATAAATTTGTACATAAAAATAAATTTAATTAAAATGAGTCTATGCCTGTAGCGTCCCAAATTTACTAATAAGGCTTAATGCCTTGATTAGCATGTCGGAAGGGCAATACTTGATTTTATTATGTTAATACGTGAATTAAATGATTATGCGATTAGAAATTCATGTTTAGGTGAATTAAATATGCATCTGGGCCCAATTTAGTTATTAGGGGCATATTTGTAATTTTAGCCCATTGAGGGCATAAATGCAATATATATGTGTGTTGTGATTGATACCACAAGATTGTGGTGATATATTTGTAATGTGCAATCTGATACGGTCCTAGGGAGCGAAATAACAAAATGGTCACAACGAGGTCGAGTACCCGACTTTGGGGGGGGGGGGGGGGGGGGGAGCCTAGGGGTATTTTGGGAATATAATATGTGTTCGGGAATATCAGATAACGGGTAATGATTTAATGTTGTTTAAGTGTGTTGGGGATTAGATGGGGATTTATAGGAACCCTCGAGGACTTAGCGGGATATGGAAAATGACGGGATTGCCCTTGGTAGCACTAAAGGATTATGATAGACTTAAGGGCATTTTAGGCATTTTGGGACTTTGGCAGCTAGGGTTAGACTTAGCCATAACACAATTTTGGAAACCAAAAGAAAAAAAACACAAAAATCTCTTAGCTTATCTCGATTTCTCTTTCTCAGCTCCCTCTCCCTCTCAAGGTGCTTGGAAGTTTGATGAATTTTTTAAGACTTTAGGCTAAGGAATTAAAGGGTTTGAGACTTGAGGTGTTTGGGAATCAGCTCAAGGTTGAAGATATCACAAAGGTAAGGGTTTAAACTTGAGTTTTCTGTTTAATTATGCTAGAATTGAAAGTTTGCATGGGAGTCAGATTTTAGTTTGGTTTTGAGTGATTGATGAGGATATGAAATTATTCTTGGATTGTTGTGATGTTTATGCTATGTGGATGAGGATTCTAGACATGATTCTAGGTTTGAATGATGTTTGGGGTGTGAATTAGTGACTTAGGCTCGGGGAAAACACATTAGAAAAGCTTGGTTTCTGGGTTTTGGGGCTAGCGTCGCGACCCTGTTCATCAGGCGCCACGACTTGCTTGAACTTCGAGGCTTGGGAGCCTCGGATTTTTGCTCAGGCACCGCAACGCAGGCTGAGGAGCATCACGACCCGTGTTCCCCAATTTATGCTCTCTGACTTGAGCGCGTTGCTATCCTTAAGGGCTAGGCCGCAGCTCAAATGGGAATTTTCGGCTATTTGAGGGTTTTAGGCTTGGGAACCCAAATGTTAAGGCTCGGGAAGGATCCTACTACCCTTTTAGTAGGATTCAAGGTCCTGATGGCTAGTATTTTAATCTGAAGTTCTAAATTGATTAGAGATTGATGGATATCTATTTATTATGGCGTTGTGACTAGGTTTTTACGTCAAAGCTCGGGTTAGGGGATCGTGCTCGGTACCGCATCAACTTGTCAGCTTGAGACACAGGTAAGAAAACTGTTTGTGCCCGTAGAGCAGGGCATGGCCCTATTATTTGTGCTTCAGGGTATGGCCCTATTAATTGTGTTTAATATATGTATGAATATTTGTGAATGCTATACTATGATATGCATGCTTATGAATGAATGGCGAATGTCGAGAACGACAAGAAGCCGGGTACAGCAAGGGCCGAAATCGGCGTTAAGCAAGCTGAGTGCAGGCTGCTAGGGCGAGACCCTCCAAGGGTGTTGTATTCACCCGCTTGGTGAAGATCGTGAACCAAGGGCATGGTAAAGCACCTGGATCGGCATAACCCGCTATGTGTTTTGTTTGTTGATTGTTTATGCTGTTTATTATTGGATTAAATTGTGCTTTGTTTGCATTGAGTTTTCTTGCTGGGCTTCGACTCTCGGATGTGCAGGTAAGGGCAAGGGAAAGGTCGACCAACCATAAGTTGGAGAGCATGGAGCAGCGTGTACATGTTCGACCTACCTGGCTGCCACGACCAAGGTTATTTTGGGAAAAATATGTTGTAATGATTTGCGTTGTCGCTTAGGTAGACTGTATTCATATTTTGAGTTGTAAAACATTTTCAAACAGTTTTTTGGGATCCCAAATGTATAACTTTTTTTATTTTAATAAATGTCCAAATCTTTTATATCCAATGTTGTCAAATGAGTCTTTATTCTAATTTAATCACACTTTTTAAACCTAAAATCTCGATTAGCAAGCTAACGACATATTTATAATTCACATGGTAATAGTTCTAAGGTAGTAGGGCATTACAATACCAATTTGTTCCTATATTTTAGCTTAATTATATAACAGACTCTCTGTTTAAAAAAATACATTTTTTGACACTATGTGTTAGTCAAATGGTTAAAAATAATCTTCTGAATCTAAATTTGATTAAACTATTTTCAAATATAACACATACGGATTGATGCAAGTTAGAGATCTACTAAAGTGGAGTTGTTTGTGATATGTGTTATAATTAATTTGATAATAATTAAAATTAATTTTTTCCATATAAAACTCTCAAACAAAATAATAGTTACCATTATATACGAAATTCATTTCATACATGGTATATATAGTTATGTAAATGATTTAAGGTTAATTTTCCATTTAAAAAAAAAATACTTCTTCAACAATTACTATCTTTGTAAAAGTATTCATTCTATTATGTTTTGCATATTTGACTTAATTAATTATTATTATTGAAGTAGCTAGATATGTTTTGTATTATTTTCACCTTGTTGCAATTATCAATTCCATTTATCTTTACAAAACTATAACAATATTAATAAATGATTTTTTTAAATCTTTTAATAATTAATGATATATTTAATCATTTATTATTAGAATAGCTACAAAAGTTAAAGTATGATACCAACAAAGAGTGAAAATGAAAATACTTCATAACAGTATTATTTTGGATATACTAATAAATATATATAAGTTAAATAACAAGTAATAATAAAGCAGAATGATGCTAACAACGTCACTTACTCTCTTTATATTGTTTTTTATTTTTTAAAAAAAGATCATTAATGTTTTTGTTTATAAAGCCCTTTTAAAAAAAATATTTTGAGAAAAAATTAATATATATTCCATAAAATAAAATAACTTCCACATAACTTTCTTAGTAAAACATATGCTTATTTTCATATAAAATGTATTTATATATACTTCTATAGGACAATTCTTCTATAGGAGCTTCACTTTAAACCCTATCGGTGGGGCTCTCAATGTTTCTCGACCTGTAAACAGTTTTCGGTGCGATTTTTTTTACGATCGTGTATATTGTACCTATTTAGAGCATCCTGCAAATTTTCAGAAAATTCCGAATAGTTTACAGTACCGAAAACTAGGTCCAAACATGTTATTTTCCACGCGCATAAAAAAAATTAGTCACGCATGCAATAACATGTTTGAACTTAGTTTTCGTTACTATAAACTATTTGGAATTTTCTGAAAATTTGCAGGATGCTCTAAATAGCTACAATATACACGATCATAAAAAAAAATCGCGCCGAAAACTGTTCACGGGTCGAGAACACTGAGAGTCCCACCGGTAAGGCCTAAAGTGAAGTCCCTATAGGAGAATTCCCCTATTTATATATATCAATAATCTAATCTCATGGACATTAAAAAATATATAAATATATATATATATATATATATTTATAGGGGAATTCTCCTATAGGGGCTTCACTTTAAGCTCTATCGGTAGGGCTTTCAGTGTTTACAACCCGTAAACAGTTTTTGGCGCGATTTTTTTATGACCGTGTATATTGTAGCTATTTAGAGCATTCTGCAAATTTTTGAAAAATTCCAAATAGTTTACAGTACTGAAAACTTGGTTCAAATATGTTGTTGTATGCGTGACTAATTTTTTTTATGCGCGTGGAAAACAACATGTTTGAACCTAGTTTTCGGTACTGTAAACTATTCGAAATTTTCTGAAAACTTGCAGGATGCTCTAAATAACTACAATATACACAGTCATAAAAAAAAAGTTGTGCCAAAAACTGTTCACGAGTCGAGAAATACTGAAAGCCCTACCGATAGGGCTTAAAGTGAAACCCTATAAAAGAATTATCCTATATTTTTATATATATATATATATATGTAATGATGATCGAGTCTTGATAGTGACATGTGCTTTGTCATAAAAAATTATAAATGCTTCACTCATAAATAATTTTAATTAACAACTCAATACAATGTGCTTCAAACAAAAAACATTTTTATTTCTCATAAATACATATCAGCATTATCAACAAATATGTGTTATTACAATCTTGCTCCACCAAACAATTAATCAAATAAAAAATATTAAATATAATATACTCGCTATACAATTAAAAAAGTATTACTTTTACTTTATAAATTGCACATAACTGGTCACAAAACCGATTTTTCTAGATAAAAGCAACAAAACTACAGTGTTGCTACAGTAAATTATTCATTGTCTTATTTAAGGGATGTCACACCTCGAAAGATAACCGAGGGACTAAATAACTCCCCTATATTATTTTATACTTTTGTTGAAAATGAATCGTGTACTTTTCTAACACTTGACTTTTATATTTTTTTAAGTTTTGTCGTGTACTTTTCTAACACTTGACTTTTATATTTTAGTGCAAAATGTTGAATAATATGCTTTTGTTGATAATGATTGCGAGTAATTTACGGTGCCAAAGTTAGACTTTAAATAATCTATTTTACACGCGTATAAAAATACAAGCATGCGTGTAACTGATTTATTGAACCTAGCTCATAAGCATCGTAAATTACTTAAATTTTCAGAAAACTAGTGGGATGTTGCTATAACTACAATGTACAACCTTCATATAAAAATATTGGGCTTATAATTTCTCCACGTGCCAAAAATAGAGGGTTAAAGTGACACCCTTGTTATCCAAAAAATAGGCGTGGATGACGTGGCAGATATTTTTAACACGTGGTTGACACCTGGAAGAGGTTCTGTTCGACTATCGACCAGGGAGATTCCCCTGACATAACATTTGGATTTTATATATGACCAGCTTGGTCGTATACTCCGTATATCTTGAGAAGATCTTGTGCAATTGTAATCATATCCGAGATTATCTCCCATGATTCCTAATGATCCGATTATTTAGGAAAAAATATCTGTAACTAATTCATGTAATCCTCATTGAGCCTATAAATATAGAAGAAATAGCTCAAGGGAGGGAGATCTTTTTTTTTTTTCTTTTTTACCTTTTGGCTAATTTGAGTTTATGCATTGCAAGAGAATTATAGCTATTATCTTCTGGTTGTATTGTTTATCCCTCTAAGGCTTGTGAAACTCGAAGAACCCTAGTTCTTTGATCACTCCTTTGTGAATCAATATCAATAATAGCTTAAGTGGACGTAGGTCATTACCAATTCGTGGGGCCGAACCACTATAATTTGTTGTGTCGTTTACTGTTCTTTCCATTAGATCTATTTCAATACCTTCTATCACATCAAGCATTTGACTCCGTGTCAGTTGACCAAAACAAGGGTCAACATTCTGGTCCTTTCATTGAGAGCTTGAGACGAGGTTGTTGAAGCACTAATGGCAAAGACAACAAGGAAGACTGGGCAGGCTGCTAACGCTGCACCATCTCAACCTCCTCCTTCGATATGGCTGAGAATGAGCCACACTTGGAGTTTGATGAGGAGGAACTGGACTCCGAAACACTGAGAAAAACTCTGGGAGTATTGCAAGATGAATTGGCCAATCTGAGGGCCAGTCAAGAAAGTGTCGCGAAGACCATGGTGCGACAGCAGCAAGAAATAGAGCGTCAGCGCCAAGAGCTGAGTGAAAGACAGGCAGAGATGGACCGTCGTCAGAGGTAGGCCATGGCAGCCCTCGAAGCCACCCTCCAATTGGCTAGGAGTCAGGTTGCGCCTGCCTCGCAGCCTGACCAATCCCCGAATGGGCCACCTCAAAGAGGTCCCAATCCTAGCCCTCTGATTCAGCCAACAAGCCCTCAAAGGCCGGAGCACCCGCCAATGCCTCAGGATGATGTCCCACCTAGGGACCCTGAGACGCAACCTCCATCCCAGGCTGATCGAGGCAATCCCCCACAACCGAGGCAGAATAGGGCTGGGCAGCAGCCCCGCAACCCTAGACACCCGAGCGGTGAAAAGCCGCACCCACCGGCAGGGGGCAGCGTCCTTCTGGCAGCAGAAGGAACTCAGAAATAGGCTCTGCGGTCCGGGGCCCCCCACGGCATGATAATGCACAGGGACCTACCGACCAACGCAGGCCTCCCCCTAACGCTTGGTAAGTTCCAGCCCGAGGAGGAAATCGAGGAGACAGTCAGTCCCACCATAACCAATCGAGGTTCAGAAATGGCCATGGCTATAATGAGGCCGACTCAGGCAGAGGGAATGCTGGTCGGAGGAACGAGGAGAGAGGTGGAGGCAAAAGCCCACCACCTAGAGAAGACCAACAAGCAAGACGTAGTGCTGGGGGGCAGCCCAGACAAAACAACGTCTTTAGCCGGCTCGAAGCCAGCGAGCAACGACGGAGAGACAACGATCTAAGGGATGTACTCAACGACCGCTGAGAACGGCACGCCGAGTACATTCCCCCGGCACTAGAGGCCCCGACAATTCCAGAAGTCGTTCAGGCCCAGATAGATGCCCTGAACTAAGCAGTGCAACAGCTGGTCGGGGGAAGAACGTCTCACATCGAGTACGATAGGAGAAGGGGCACTCCTTTCGTCCAAAGGATTGCTGTGGCAGAGACTCCTAGTAAGTTTAAAATGCTCACACTTCCGAACTTTGACGGGTATGGTGACCCAGTATCTCATGTCAACAAATTTGAGATACAAATGGACATTTAGAAGGTGTCCGAAGAAGCTCGGTGTAGGATCTTTCCTGCAACACTTTCTGATGCTGCACAGGAGTGGTTCTTAAAGTTCCCTCCTGCAAGTATTGTATCTTGGGAAATGTTCGTAAAGGAGTTTTACGGACAATTCTATGCGGGTCGTGTGCACCCAACTGAGGCAAACCAGCTGGTCGAGATACGCCAGCAAGAAGGAGAACCACTGAAAGACTACGTCCAGCATTTTATGCGAGCTACGGCTGGGGCCAAAATAGTGGGAGACGAAGGCAAAATGATGGCCCTAACTGCAGGAGTTAGGCGCCGTACGCCTCTTTGGAGTAGCCTTAGGAAGCATGGGGTTAAAACTACCCAAGAATTTTTGGATCGAGCTGATCGATACATCAAGCTCGAGGATGCAATTTCCAGCGAGGGAGAGACCCCAAATAAAGATAAGGGGAATGAAGACCCCACCAAAGCCGCCAATGGGTCAAAGGCCAATGGCAATGGCAAAGGCAATGGGAATGGTAATGGCAAGAATGGGGGGAAGAGGCCCCATAACAAACCCTCTACCTCTGAGAGTAAGCGCGCTAAGGGCAATCGTTATGAGCTGAGGTTCACCAACTAGACTGCCCTTGTCGAGTCTCGAGCAGAGGTGTATCAGGCCACAAGTTCCAGTGTGCCTTACAAAAAACCCGCTGCCATTCGAAATGATATTTCGAAAGGGGATACCACCAAGTTTTGTCGTTTTCACAACGACTACGGACACGATACGAACGAGTGTAACCAGCTGAAGGATGAAATCAAGTTCCTTATTAGACAAGGACACTTGAGGAGATACGTGCGAGCCGCGGGGGCTCCCCAACGAAAGGCTCTAGGTGGCAACGAGCAGGCGCCTACACGCTAGCGCTCGCCACCTTTACAGCCTAACCCCGTGGCTAGCACCTTACTCACCATCTGCGGAGGCCCGCACCTTGCGAGAAACAGTAGAAAGGCAAGGGAACGATACGCTCGAACCCTACGCCACGACCAGGACATCGAGATGATGACTGTGGAGGATCGGGCATCAAAGAAGGCTCAGGCAGAGGATGGTGAAATAACCTTCTCTGATTACGATGCCCAGCATGCCCGGTTCCCACATTTTGATCGGCTGGTCGTGGATGTTCAGATTGCCAACATGATGGTGAAAAGAGTATTGGTCGATACAGGAAGTTCAGTTAACATCCTGTATAAATCTTCGCTGGAACGAATGAAGTTGTCCGTCAAGGACTTGGAGCCCTGCAACCAAACAATTTATGGTTTCTCTGGTGAGGGACTCGTTCCAACAGGGTCAATCAGGCTTCCAGTAATAGCAGGTACATCGCTCGCTACCAGGACATTACTCACTACTTTCATAGTAGTTGATTGTCCTTTAGCCTACAATGCTGTAATTGAAAGGCCCATACTGGTCGACCTTCGGGGCGTCACCTCTATATGGCACCTGGCCATGAAATTCCCAACAGACGCAGGGGTAGGACTTGTATTGGGAAACCAGAGGGAAGCAAGGGAGTGCTACAATGCCTCAATCACTAAGGCCAGGAAGGGTATGTCGAGGAGTGCTCCCCCAGAAAAGTTGCAGATGGCCATTGATGTACAAGCCCAATCAGGTGATGAAGTCACCAAATAGGGTGTTGCCCAAAGTGAGGATAGAGACTTAGATCCTCGCTTTGGGGATTTTGAAGAAGATGTAGGACCTGTCGAGGACCTTGAGGAGGTCCAGCTCGATGAAGAGTTTCCAACCAGAGTTGTAAAGGTCGGCAAAAATTTAGAAGCAACAACCAAACACGCACTGGTGGAATTTTTGAGGAAGAACCAGGAAGTTTTCGCCTGGTCACATAAAGACATGGCTGGGATAGATCCTGCAGTAATCAGCCTTGTCCTGAACGTCGACAAAAGCTTTCCACTCATGCAACAGAAAAGAAGGCTGCTCGATAAAGACAGATCGAAAGCCTTGAAAGAAGAAGTTGAAAAACTAAAGGAGAATGGGTTCATCAGGGTGGCGTTTTATCCATCGTGGGTCTCTAATCCAGTACTGGTTCCCAAGCCGAATGGCAAATGACGAACCTGTGTGGATTTCACAGACCTTAATAAAGCTTGCCCTAAAGATTGCTTCCTACTCCCAAGGATCGACTAGCTGGTCGATGCAACTGCAGGCCATGAGATCTTCTCTTTCATGGATGCATACTCAGGATACAATCAGATTAGTATGCATCCCCCTGATGAGGATCACACTAGCTTTCAGACCGATACAGGGTTATACTGTTACAAAGTAATGCCCTTCGGATTGAAAAACGCTGGTGTGACTTACCAACGACTAGTTAACCACATGTTTAAGGAGTTGATCGGGGTAAACATGGAGGTGTACATTGATGACATGCTGGTAAAGTCAAAAAAGGCACAAGGACATGTGAAGTATTTACAAGAGTGTTTCAATGTTCTGAACAAATATCTAATGAAGCTAAATCCTCTCAAGTGTTCCTTCGAAGTAAGATCAGGGAAGTTCTTGGGGTTCATCGTTAATTCGAGAGGAATCGAGGCTAATCCTTAAAAGATCAAAGCCCTGATTGATATGAAATCGCCAGTAAATATCAAAGATGTGCAAAGTTTGACTAGAAGGATTGCCGCGCTCAGTAGATTTATTTCAAAATCATCAGATAAGTGCGTCCCTTTCTTTAATCTACATAGGGGCAACAAGAAGTTCAAGTGGACTGAAGATTGTGAACAGGCTTTCCAAGCCTTAAAAGCCCACATGGCGCAGCCTCCCATCTTATCAAAGCCTATAGATGGGGAAACTTTGTTCATATACCTGGCGATCACCGAATATGCTGCTAGTGCAGTGTTAGTGAGAGAAGAAGAAGGCGTACAAAAGGCGGTGTATTATGTGAGCAAGAGGTTAATTGGAGCCGAATTGAGATATCCCCCCATCGAAAGATTAGCCTATTGCCTAATTTTGGCCTCGAGGAAGTTACGTCCTTACTTCCAAGCCCATCCAATCACAGTCTTGATTGATCAGCCCCTTTGGCAAGTTTTGCAAAAGCCAGAGGCTGCTGGTCGTTTGTTGAAATGGGTAGTCGAACTCGGGCAGTTTGATATAACATACTCATCGCGAGCAGCAATAAAAGGACAAGTCTTGGCTGATTTCATTGCTGAATTTACTGAACTCCCAGACAACATGCAGGGTGAAAAGCCTAGTGCGCCTGAGCCTCAAGTTGAAGCTCCTTCGTGGAAGCTATTCACAGATGGATCATCCAACGAATCTCACGTAGGAGTAGGAGTGATATTGATAACGCCGAAGGGGCATCGATTTCACTGCGCAATTAGGTTTGATTTCACCGCTTCGAACAACGAAGCCGAGTATGAAGCCCTACTCGCTGGGTTAAGGTTAGCCAAAGACATGAGCATAAAAGTGCTAGATATTTACAGTGATTCACAGCTGGTAGTGAATCAGGTCTTAGGGGAGTATCAAGCACGAGGCCTAAAAATGGTGGCCTATCTGAACAAAACAAAAGATCTGTTGGCACAATTTGAGAAATATACCCTCCAGCAAATACCTCGAGATTAGAATTCAAATGCAGATGCCTTAGCCAAACTCGCGAGTGCAAAGGATGCTGACACTTTAAATATAGTGCCAGTTGAGCGGCTACACACGCCAAGCATACGAGCAGACGAAACCAATATGGAGGTCCGGTTAGCAGATACGTGGATGGCACCATACTTGGAGTATCTCACGAGCGGTATACTACCAACAGATAGAAACAAAGCCAGGACGCTTTAGAGACAGGCTGCTAGGTATATACTGGTCGATGGTATTCTATACCGAAGGGGATAGTCAATGCCACTGCTCAGGTGTGTTACACCAGAAAAGCCTAAAGAACTGATGAAGGAAGTACATGAAGGCTTTTGTGGAGACCACGCTGGGGGGCAGAGCTTATCAAAGAAGATTCTAAGGCAAGGTTAATTCTGGTCAACAATGAACGAATACTCGATGGAGTTTGGGAAAAAATGTGATAAGTGTCAGAGATTTTCCAAGATCCCACGGGCACCTCCTAATGAGTTAAAGCAGATGCAAAGCCCATGGCCCTTCGCAGTATGGGGTATTGATTTAATCGGATCCTTGCCGACAGGAAAATGTGGGGTGAAATATGCAGTGGTGGCGGTCGACTACTTCACCAAATGGGTCGAGGCTGAGCCACTCGCAACCATAACGACAAAGAAAGTACTTGATTTTGTCATCAAGAACATTATTTGTCGATATGGATTGCCAAGAAAGATTGTCTCAGACAATGGCACCCAGTTTGATAGTGACATGTTCACAGACTTCTGCGAAAGGCATGGCATCATCAAGAGTTTTTCTTCAGTTGCTCATCCGCAAGCAAACGGGCAAGTTGAAGCAGTAAATAAGACATTGAAGGATACTCTGAAGAAAAGACTCGAAGAAGCTAAAGGAGCATGGCCAAAATAGCTTCCTGAGGTACTCTGGTCGTATAGAACTTCTCACCAGACAACAACAGGTCATACCCCATTTTCCTTAGCATATGGGTATGAAGCCATGTTTCCTGTCGAGTTAGATCCTCCCTCGCATCGCAGAATCACATACGACCAAGACCAAAATAGCCAACTGTTGATGGAGTCCCTAGACCTGATCGAGGAGAAACGAGAAAAAGCCCAACTCCGAGTATCTGCGTACCAGCAAAAATTCGCTCGGTATTTTAACTCCAAAGTAAAAGAAAGAAAGTTCAACGTTGGAGACTTAGTGCTTCGAAGAGTTTTCTTAAACACCCGCGACCCAGCTGATGGAGTACTCGGACCAAACTGGGAAGGACCTTACCAAATTGAAGAAGTCCTTCATCCAGGCACCTATAAACTTGCACGCTTAAATGGAGATCTCGTTCCGCGTTATTGGAATGGAGAACACCTGCGCAAGTATTATCAATAAACAGTCCTTCTTAAAGGACTGGCTTGTATTAATTTTTACTTTTTACAAGTTTTGAAAAAGGGTTAGTCATGTTATATGGCTAATCGCTTATAAGTGTAAGATCTTTCAAAGATCACTCGTAAATACATGTTTAGTCCATTTAAATACGAGAATTATACGGGACTGTGCGCAGCCAGTCATTCTTGCAAAACTTTGTAATTTTTTACAAGTGTTTGTTCATTACGTGTGTTGTTTTGCTGTATTATAAGTTTTACATTTTATACCGAGCAGTAATGTTCGTACAGGTTGTGGTCAAGGAAAGTGACCACAGACCTAAAGCTCCTCAGTCACTTGGGGGGCATATAAGGCACATAGAAAGCAAAGCATACCAAGAGGTATGTAAACACATGAACAAAATAAGTGAAAGCATACTACGGTACTTAGAGTATTTTTCAAATTTTATATTTTGTTAAATCAAGCCAAAGTACTATGCTAAGTTCGGTCATGCGAACAGATATTATAATAAAGCAGAAATATTATAATGTCAAGAGAATCCTTTTACACCACGAGCAGTCACTGCTCGGATGTAATTGTTCAAGTAAAAGTAAAATGGTTGCCCTTGCAGCAATAAAAAATATTGTCTTTACATCACGACCCATGGGTCGTGTAGTTAAAATAACAGGAAAAGAAAGGTTAAGGAGCTGGAGGGTCTTGAGGAACGTCTTGGTCGACGGATGTGCCAGCTTCAGTGTCTACACCATCTATCCCTGCTGCTAGGGAAATCTTTGGGGAAGCAGGAAACCTTCTCTTCTTCTTCCAGGCGAATGGCACACTGCGACATCAAAGTCCTCCTCAAGCGTTCTGACAGATAGTTGAAGTTAGCCTCCTGGTTGTGCTTCCAGAACTCGTAGAAGCAAAGATGAGTGGCTTCCTTGTATTTCTCCAAGTTCTTAGCTCCAACTTCCTCAAGCTCTTTCACTCGTTTTCCGAGTTCCTCCGCCTCCTGCCTGCTTGCGATACGATCAAGCTCGAGCTGTACAGCTTGTTGATAGTTGAGTGTGGAGCTTTCCCTGAATTTTTCCCTGGCTTCGTTGGATTTCTTCAGGGTGTTCCGGGTTTCCAGCAGCTCCTCGGTCAGAGTAGCTTTTTGCTCGAGCAGTTCTTCTTTCTGCTTAGACAGCTCCGTTTTCTCCGCAAGCAACTTGCCATTCTGTTTGGTAAGCTCGTTGTTTTTAGCTTCGAGTGCTTTCTTAGCCTCGGCGAGCCTGGTATCAAAATTCCTACCCCGAGACACCAACGCCCCAGCACGGCGCCAGCCAGCGATTATGGTCAGTAGTCCCTAAAGTCAGATAGAAAAAGATAAAATAAAGGCAGGGAATCGAAAATAAATGTTACATCATCAGGAGTTAACTTACGCTAACTATCTCGTTCAGCCCTCTATTGATAACTTGATTAGTCTCCATAGAGGTAGTTTCAGTAATGGCTGCCTGACTGCATTTATGCTTGGAGAGCTTGTATATTCTCTCCCTGGTAGAGCTGACCATGATACTAGGCAGGGAGCCTTCGGGCGAAGTACGCAATGTTTGGCTGCTAGGAGCCTTAGGAGAAGGCTGCTGGTCGGCGGGTGTTGCAGGATTAGAAGTTTGATCGACCGAAGGAGTTGAGGCCGGCTGCTCGAGTGGCAATGGAGGTGGTGAGTTCTCCTTTGAAGGGGCGGTAGCTGGAGGGTCGTCAGTTCGGGCCTTCTTTGAGGCAGTTTTCCTGCTCTCCCCTCGAGCCCTCTTGTTGTTCTTCTTCTGGCCAGAAGAGGTGACAACAGCCCTGTAATGCTCGAACACATCCTCAGAGTCCATATCTGCACAAAAGGAAACAACGCGGGCAATGAGACAAGATGGTCACACAGGGCCAAAAAATGAAAGTGAAGAGATTACAAGTAAAGTACTCGTGCTACAACTATTGGTCACTACATTATTTATTGAACTACTTACTGCTTGGAAGAAATCTGAATTTAAGATTGGAGAATTCTTAAAGTTTCCATCCCTATCAAACAGATAGGGAATTGGAAAATTTTTTAAAAGCGAAATTACTATACCGTTGTCATCTGACGAGTCGTCAGAGAGTTCGGTAGGCTCGGCGGCCTTCTGCTTTCCTTTTCCTTTGGGAGCCGAGGGCCTCTCTGCTCGAGGAGTGCTAGCAGGTTCCCTGATTGTGACCCCAGTTGGTCTCCTCCGTGGAGGAGACACCTGAGGTTGCTGCTCGGGTTCCCCTTCGGCGCGAGCACTCCCTGTCGAAGGCCCCTTCGTCTCTGATTGGGGGGCCTAAAGGCCGGCCAACCTAAGGTTAGCCTCACTAACCAGAGCCTTGACACTTTTTTCAGCATCTGACATGCTAGCTAAGAGTGCTGCCCTCGACACCATTCCTAGAGTTGGGTTTGGTCGCAGCCACGGGCTTGGAATACATCAAGAGTTTAAGATCTTGCGGAGGAAAACACCAAGAGAAGATTTCAGCTAGTGAGAAGAAAGTTTTACCTCCACGAGTGAAAGCCAAGTTCTCTGCGACCAGGTCAGGCGTAAGGAAGTACTCCTGGTGGTACCTCCCCACGTTTGAGATGTGGGTTATGTTAGTCAGGAAAGTGCGGCGGGTTTCCTGATGACACGGATGGAAGAACCCCATGCCTTCTTGGTTGGGGTTGGACTTGAGGTCGAACAGGTAGTTGACCTCATGTGGCGACGACACGGGCCATTTTTTCTGGCTATACAGGATATAGAGTGCAGCAAGCATTCTATATCCGTTTGGGGTAATTTGGAAGGGGGCAACTCCAAAATAGTTGGCCACCCCCTGAAAGAATACATGAAGAGGCAAAGTGGCTCCTGCCTCAACATGAAACCGCGACCAGGCACTGTAAGCAACTCCAGGCAGATTAGCCCTTTGGTCTGGGTTAGGTTTGACTAGGGTCACCCCTGTTGTAACGCCCTACTACCTTAGAGTCGTTACTAAGTGAGTTTAAAACATGCAATCACTCGCTAATCGAGGTTTTTAAAGAAAAAGTGTAATTAAATCATAATCAGAGTAAAAACTTTAGAATTAACTCTTTACCATTGAAAATCATAAATGTTTAACACTTGGGATCCCAAAATACTGTTTAGAAATGTTTACAACATTTAAATACAACCAAGTCAGCTAAACGACAAAATCTAGGTTTTATTACAATTATCTCCCAAAATCCATTGGCTGTGGCAGCCAGGCAGACCAAACATGTACACGCCGCTTCATGCCTGCTACACTCATGGTTGGTTGGCCTTTTCCTTGCCCTTACCTGCACCACAGAGCATCCGTGAGCCGAAGCCCAGCAAGAAAACCCACAAACAGATAACATATGCAAAACATACACCAGACATATAATCAGGCCATCAATAGGCTAAGCACATACGACCAAGTTGTCCCAGGCGCTTTACCAGGCCCTGGGTTCGCGGTCTACACCATGAGAATATCCCAGGTATCCTTTAGGGTCCCTGCCCTGGCAGCTCGCACTCCACGTGCTCAACACTACCTCCGGCCCCTTGCCATTCTCAGCCTTGCACTCAACGTGCCCAACGCCATTCCCGGCCCCTGTCGACCTCGGCCCTATACCATTCCCGGCTCTTGCCGATCATTTACACAATAGAATTCATAGCATAATAAACAAATACTAAACACTAACAAATTCAATCAAAGGGCTACGCCCTGCAATTCAGACATATTGGGGCTTAACCCTGCATACAAGCTCTATGGGAACAAGGGTTCTCTTCCCTGAGTCCCGAGCACCGCTATCCCGAGCACAGTCCCTTAACTTGAGCCTCACCGAAACCCTAATCACAACACATTAACAATATCCATCCATCAAGTTCTAATCCATTAAATAACTTTGAGTCATAACTCTAACCTCCAGAACCTTGAATTCTATCAATTCGGGTGATAAAATCCATCCTGAGCCTTATCCACTGAGTTCCTAAGCCTAAACACTCTTAAAAACTCAAACTGGCACTAAGAGCCGCGGCCTTATCCACAAGCGCCGCGGCTAGCCTCGAAATAGAGGCTAGCACTTCCCTGCAACACACACGGGCCGCGGCGCACATCACCAAGCGCTGCAGCGCGCCTCAAGCTTCTCGGCCTCCCATGGCCGCGTGCGCACACAGGCCGCGACATGCCCCTCCTAGGGCTGCGGCCCTAGCCTCCAACCCAGAAATCTTTACCCTTTTCTTGCATTTTCTTCAAACCAATTCACCCAAAACCAAACTAGCAATCCTAGATAATTATCACAAAGGTTCTAGCCCAGTTTTAACATCAAAACCTATCAAGAACCAGCCCCCAAAACTCAGCTTAACAATCAAGACTGTCCTACAATCCATACCATGCATACTAAATGAAAACCAGCAGAAATTCCAAACTTAAACTCTGAAATTTAGAACTTACATTTGCTGGATTGAACCTCAGAACCAGCTCCCTATGCTCCAAGGTTCACCCTCCCTAAAGCCCCAGCTGAATTCCCTTAGCTTCTAGCTAACTTCACCAAGTTTTCCATTAAGCCTCCAAAGGAAAGAAAACCACTTCAAGAGAGAGAGAGAAGAAGTGAGTCGGTTTCCTGAGTGTTCTATGTAATTCTAAGGTTTGTTTTATTCAACTTAAGTCTATAGGCTTACCTCATGGCTCGGGGTACCAAAACGTCCCCGAGGGAAAAATGGTAAATTTCCCCAGTATTCCCTCCTAGACATTCTAACCTCAAATATGTCTCCAAATATTTATTTCCATAACCCGATAACCCCATATAATAGCTAATGCCCAAATTACCCCTCGACTCGCCCGGAGTCGAATTCTCAACCCCGTTGTGACTTTCCGGCTAACCGCTCCCCAGGATTGTCTTGGGCCGTGATACACAGATAAATCACATACATACCACATTTATCACATTTATCACAGTTATACCCCTACTATCCAAACGGGGCCCACATGCAGATTTAACTCAACTAAACATGCATCTTTATCAAATGTTCACATAAATTCACATATTAGCATATTAATTCATTTATTGCCCTCCAGGCACGCTAATCAAGGCCCTAAGCCCTATTAGCAAATTTGGGTCGTTACACCTGTCAAATTGTATTTATTTAAGTGGTTGGCGATCATTCTGATCGTCACCCTACTTTTAGAGACTACATGCCACTCGACATCCGGCTGAGTAGCATGTCGAGGGCGGGCATGCCTTTGCACATTTGGATCAGGGGCATTTTCGTCTCGACCACTGGTCGAGGGAGCATCAGCAGTAGGCTGATGAGAAGTGTTGGAAGTTTTTCTTTTTTGAGCTTTGGTTTTGGTACGAGCCATGTTTTGAGTAAAAACTGGGGAAGTGTTTAGGTTAATGTGAGAAAAAGGAATACCAGGAATCAATATCGAGGGTTGTTCTTCGTCCTCGAGCAGTTGAGCCAACAGATCATCGTCGATGGGTCTTTCTCCTCCCCACGGGTCTTGCATATGAACTGCAAACAGACAAAGGAGGAGATAAGACACACAACCTGGAAGCTTATGTTGAAAGTTGGAATAACGTTGCTAGCGTGTATCGACCAGAAGCATTCTAATCGAAACACTAAGTTTTATGCTAGCAGTTTGAAAAACGGATCAAAAAGTGAAAGTAAAAAGTTTTCTTAAAAGAAGCTTTTTCAACTCCAAAAGGGCGGGAAAATCCCAGTTTTTCAACTAGCCTAAAAATCTATTTTTTACGTCGATTTTACGCCCTAAACCTATGATCCTGACTATCAAACTGATTCCTAACTTATATAGAGCAAAAATACACTACCCTATCAAGCATCAACGGTATATGCAAAATCTTCACAAATTTCTACCCAAGAACGCAAAAAGTTTCAGAGCACAGAAGCATCATACGTGGCATCTTTAAAGGTCAAATGTCAAAGAAGATTTACCTGAACGAAGATTGGAGATCCTGAAAAATAGAAGCTTTGGGTTTGCAGGCGAAAGATCCTCGACAGAGCGTCTGAAAGCTTCAAAGTTCTGGGCTCTGGAATATGGTTCTTGAAAGCTCTTAGCAAAAAGATAGCGAGTAAAAGGTTGAAAGAAGAAGGTGGAGGATACTTATAGAAGCTGAGGTGTGACAAAAAGGAGTAATCATGAATTCCCTTTTTCGAAGCATGGGGGAGTGTAACAGCCGTCAGAATGGTTTCTTGGAAGCCGAAAAGGTGCGATTGGACGTAGTTGGTTTACAGTTTCCGAGAACGCACGAGGGCTCTGACAGATTTCGTGGGGCATATGAAATGTTATTTTCCTAAGTTTACTTATTGCTGGTCGCAATAAATAAACTTGGGAGGCAAATATTATCCAAAAAATAGGTGTGGATGACGTGGCAGACATTTTTAACACGTGGTTGACACCTGGCAGAGGTTCTGTTCGACTATCAACCAAGGAGATTCCCCTGACATAACATTTGGATTTTATATACGACCAGCTTAGTCATATACTCCATATATTTTGAGAAGATCTTGTGCAATTGTAATCATTTACGAGATTATCTCCCATGATTCCTAATGATCCGATTATTTAGGAAAGAATATCTGTAACTAATTCATGTAATCCTCCTTGAGCCTATAAATAGAGAAGAAATAGCTCAAGGGAGGGAGATCTTTTTTTTTTTTTTTTTACCTTTTGGCTAGTTTAAGTTTATGCTTTACAAGAGAATTATAGCTATTATCTTCTGATTGTATTGTTTATCCCTCTAAGGCTTGTGAAACTCGAAGAACCCTAGTTCTTTGATCATTCCTTAGAGAATTAATATCAATAATAGCTTAAGTGGACGTAGGTCATTACCAATTCGTGGGGCCGAACCACTATAATTTTTGTGTTGTTTACTGTTCTTTCCATTAGATCTATTTCAATACCTTCTATCACATCAAGCATTTGACTCCGTGTCAGTTGACCAAAACAAGGGTCAACAACCCTTATATAGTAGAATTATCTTATATTTATATATATATATATATAGAGAGAGAGAGAGAGAGAGAGAGATTCTTTAGTTGGGGCATCACTTTTGCTTCCACTGGTATGGATTTTCTGTTTTTGATACGTAGAGAAATTATAACCCAAATATTTATATATAATGGTGTACATATTGTAGTTATAACAAGCATCCCATAAGTTTTCAAGAAAATTTGAGTAATATACGATGCTTATTAGCAGGGTTCAAAAAGTGAGTTACGCGCATGCTTGTATTTTTATACTCGTGTAAAGTAAATTATTTGAAGCCTAATTTTGGCATTGTAAATTATTCAGAATTTTTTAAAAACTGGTTGGAAGTCGGCTATAACTATAATGTACAATGCCATATAAAAATTTTCTATGATCCAAAAACAGAGAATACCACTATCAGTAGAGGCAATAGTGACACCCTCATTTATTTATATCTCTTCTATATAAAAAGTTTGTGGATAACGAAAATTCTTGATTTTAACAGTTTGTTTTGTTAACTTTAATGGAATATTCTAAATATTTAATGGAATATACACTTAAAAATAACTAAAAATAGATATCTATTAATTATATTAACATAAATTTAAATATTATAGAATATTATTATTATAATAATATTTAATGTAAGACTATATAAATATATATAATAATTAAATTAATATAAATTTAAATTTAAATTCAAATTTAAATGTTATAAAATATCATTATTATAATAATATATAATACCAGACTAGATTTTTAATAATTATATTAATATAAATTTAAATGTTATAAAATATTATTATGATAATAATATATAATCCTAATTTTTTACTAATTTTATTAAAATGAATTCAAATATTATAAAATATTATTATAATAGTAATATTTGATAGAAGACTAATAATTAATACTTATATTAATATAAATTTAAATATTATAAAATATTATTATAATACATAATCTTAATTTTTATAAAAAAAGTTATTATTTATGTTTAAAAGGTTATCATATTACATATATATTTAAAAAATTATAAAAAAATATTTTGGTTTAAAATGTATAATAAAATAAAAATAATGCACAGAGTGAATATGTTTATGTTATTCTTTTATATATAATATTATTTATTTATTTGATATTTATATGAAAATGATACAAATTTAATAAAAATAATTAATAAATTCTATAAATAAAACTAACCAAATGTTTATTGTATATCTCTTCTATATGATAAGTGTGTAGATAACATAAATTCTTGGTTTTAACGGTTTTTTATTTTTTTAATGTTAACTTTAACTGAATATTCTTATATTTAACAGTATATTCTTATATTTAATGGTAGTTGTAAACACTTAAACTTAAACAAAATAAAATAAATAATTAAAAAAATTAAAATACAGTAATTTTGAGATATTTTACAATGATAATTATTTAAAAATAATAAATAATTAAACAAATTAAAATATGATATTTTTGAGATATTTTACAATGAGAATTATTTAAAAATAATAAAATCATATGTTTTATACCTTAAATAAAATTTAATTAAACTTAAACTTACTTATTAGAATAATATCATATTAAACATATAATATAATCTGTTGTGAATTATCAACAAATTACTTTTTTTAAAAAACTAGCAAGAAACTTAAATTTAAAATTCCCGTATAGAATTTAATATTACATTAAATATATAATATATAAGCTCTTGTTTTCACTCCCAAATTCAAAAAGTAGAACAAACATAAACTTTATAAAAAAATTATTTAATTAAAATATGATATTTATTTCAAAATTTATATGACATTAATATATATTTAATAAAAATAATTAATAAATTATATAAATAATTTATATGACATGTTGCATGTTGCTTGTATATAGTATGTATATATATGACAATTCTTCTATAGGGACTTCACTTTAAGCCCTATTGGTGGGGCTCTTAGTGTTTCTCGACCTATGAACAGTTTTTGGCGTGATTTTTTTTATGACTGTGTATATTGTAGCTATTTAGAGCATCCTGCAAATTTTCAGAAAATTCCGAATAATTTACAGTACTGAAAAGTAGGTTTAAACATGTTCATTTCCACGCTCATAAAAAAAAATTAGTCACGCGTGCAACAACATGTTTGAACTTAATTTTTGGTATTGTAAACTATTGGAGATTTTCTAAAAATTTGCAGGATGCTCTAAATAGCTACAATATACACAGTCATAAAAAAATCACGCCGAAAACTATTCACAAGTGAAGAATACTGAAAGTCTCACTGGTAGGGCTTAAAGTGAAGCCCCTATAAAAAAATTCCCATTTATATATATATAACTCGTATTAACATATAGTGGAGTCGATTACGTGTATTTTAATTCAGGTCATTTTCAGATTAGGGTGTTGTCTTTTGTGTCCTCCCCCCAAAGTTTCAGCTTTCATGTTTCTTCACACACTCACTACCCAAATTTTGTCAAACTTTTGTCTCATTTCCCTACAATTTATGTTCTCTATTATTTATTTCTTCGCTGCTATATTTTCTGTCCCTTAGAAAAACACAGTTATATATTTAATATTTAAAAAACAGAGACAAATATTTTAGTAAAAAAAACTTATTTTGAGCTAGTTTGACTTTTCTAATATAATATATAGGACAATTTTTTTTATAGGGGCTTCATTTTAAGCCTTACCGATAGGACTCTCAGTGTTTCTCGACCCATGAACAGTTTTTGGCGCGATTTTTTTTTATGACCGTGTATATTGTAGCTATTTACAGCATCCTGCAAATTTTAGAAAATTCAGAATAGTTTACAGTACCGAAAACTAGGTTCAAACATGTTGCTTTCCACGCACATAAAAAAAATTAGTCACGCGTGCAACAACATGATTGAACTTAGTTTTTGGTATCGTAAAATATTCGAAATTTTCTGAAAATTTGCAGGATGCTCTAAATAGCTACAATATATACGATCATAAAAAAAATCGCGTCGAAAACTATTCACGGGTCGAGAATACTGAGAGCCCTACCGGTAGGGCTTAAAGTGAAGCCCCTATAGGAGAATTCCCCAATATATGTATTTATAGATAGATAAATTTGCTGTTTAAATATATATTGATTCATATCCTTAAATTTGTGTTCATTTTAAAAAGAATAATAAGTTCAAGAAACAAGAAAAGAAAATGAAACAAGCCTTTTATACTTCTAATATCTATAAATAATAATTAATTACTTAACTGAACCCACCACACCCTAACAATACTTTAAAAAAAAGAGAGAAAAAAACTGTGTTACTATTTAGCATTTTAAGGTGCCCAACAATACATGAGGTGGCACCCTATGATTGGTTAATGATACCCAATAATACTTATTAAATTCAAATAAGTAGGACCCGATATTAGATTGAACCAATAATAGTATTCTACCTACTTGTGGTGTTGGGCATTAGTGAAGCCCTTAGCAACTGTTATTAAAGTATACCAAACTGACATTAATTAAGCTCACTATGATAGAGATGGTTTTTATTAGACTGGAAAAGAAAAAAAATAGAAAAGTGTGTTGGGAAAAATGTTCTCATCCACATCACAAAGAGAAACTTGTTCGTCAAGAAGAAAGGCTTAAACAACAAACACTTTCATAGACAAGACAATTACAATATTATTATTCTTTCATTATATATATGATTTAAAAATAGAAGGTGGTGTGATTTGAGCGGCTTGGGCAACATGTATTCCTAATACTTTTTCTGTTGCTGTGGCTGAGATACTTGCAGTTCGTTATGGCTTACAGGTTGCATCTCATCTCTCGGTATTTCAGTTAGATGTTATTGAAAGTGACTCTAGTGTTGTGGTATCTTGAATCTCAAAGTTTAGTCATGTTTTGGCAGATGTCATTCAGTTATTAGATGTTGTAGGTGATGGCTCTTGTCGTGCCACGACAATAAAAAAAGGTCTTTTGCGGCGACCTTTTTTCGCTGCAACTAATGGCATTATTTGCGGTGCAACTAGAATTTCGCCGCTAATTATCTTCGAAAATGTTTTTATAGATTTTTGGAACTATTTGCGGCGAAAGAGAATTATTTGTTGTGAGTAGATCGCCACAAAAAGGGGTCAGATTTGGCAGGAAAAACTCCCTGCCAATCTGATTCATTCGCGGGGTATTTGCATTATTTGCGGCGAAATTTAAGGTTATTTACAGCAAAATTGGTCACCGCTAATGATGTCAAAAAATTGGTCAACTATTTCGGAGGAAAATGTTCGTGGTTATTTGCGGAAAAATCATAAGTATTTGTGGGATTCACCGCAAATACTTTTGAATTTTTAATAATTTTTTTAAGTTTTTTTTATCAATTTTTATTTTTTCTATTATTTAACTGCAAAATACAATTTATTAAATTTATTTGTTTCAAGAAGCTAATAATTTTAAAGAAAAATATAACCTTTGTTTTACTATTTTACAAAATATTTTTTTCGTAAAACTTTATTTTACTTTTAGATAATAATTAACTTTTGTGTTAATAGCTTTTTTTTGGGTTTTTTTTTTTAACTTTTCTTTCAATTTTTAATTCTTTCAATTTTCTCTTTGCCTTTCTTGTAAACTCTTAAAGTAATTCTTTTGAAAAAAAATTTAAATGGGGTTTGATTGGTGGCGATCAAGACCAATCTGTGCATTTTGAACACTAAAGTCAACTAGAACACTCTTGATTAGTACCGATTATTATTCTTACTACAAGAAAAACTACTTTTATTAAGACCGAAAAAGTATTATCAAATACATACCATAACACTTTTCGATGTGTTAAGAAAAGTAGTGTTATCGTAGGTTGGAGCACTTTGCATAAAACTTTTTCATAGTTATAGATAAGTGTTATTGTATAGTGTACGATAACAGTTTTGTTGTGTTATTTTAATAAATGGATAAGTTTTTCTAGCTGCTATATATAGTAGATTGTATAACACATTTTTGTACTTATAAAGTAGTGTTATGGTACACTTTATAATAACACATTTTCTACATTATATAAAATAATTTTCATAACACAATTTTATGCTTATTCTAGCCACAAGTGTATAGAAATCCAACATTTTTTCCTTGCAAGCAACTATAGGAAAAAAAAAAGTTATCCTTGAAGCCAAACAAGATAATATAAATAATATATATTTTTTTATTAATTACTTAAATAGAATTACAATATTTAACCTTGTTTAGGCTTCAAAATTAAAAAAAGAACACACTTCGAAACATTCAATAAGTCTTGATGCTCAAGAAGCACATAGTCCTTGTTCTTGTCCAATACATTACAAGTCAAACAATCAAGAATATCTAGTCTGAACTAATTCATCTCTACTAAGTGCTACACTTCGAAGATCAAGACTTGGTTTAATAACTTCCTCAAGTGTGATCATCACACACAATCCTATTATACTTGCACATTGTAAACGAAGTAATTTAATCGTTACCATAATAAGACCAGTCAAAACAAAGGTCAAAATTGATATATGTAAAAGTGAAAAGCAATTGCATACATATCATATATACATAAAGTAAGGATCCTTTGGCATTTTCTAAGAAAATAATTGTGAACCCTACTTTCAATGACTTTCTTATTTCCTTCCAAGAACCTCAATTGTGTCTTTCTACTGCAGTAGAAACTAGAGCTTATGCACTACAATATATATCAATGCCATGTTAGAGAAATATACATTTAGAAACTTTTCTTATAATTTTTTATATGAACTATTTAGACAAACAAAACAAGTAGATATGATTCAAGACACCACCTATACTAATTTTGTACATGTCAAATGCAAAACAGATAACAAAATTTCACATATATTATAGAAACATTTAAATCTCTTGTGAAAAATTTTCCTTACAAAAACCAAACCCCAAAAGACTCAATTTCAAGTACTCAACTACATGCCCAAAGCTTATTTGCTTAGTTTATATATACTCACACAAAAAGCATATATATGTATAATTCAAATATTCAGCAAAGAAATTAACAAAAATAAGATAAAGAGTACTCATGATTAGCCTAATCCACTACAAGCACAAAAGGAAAAATTTAGAACAAAATTAGCCCAAACTTACAATGGGAGGAAACTAATCAAAGCTTAATACTAGAAACAAAAGAAGAAAGAAACAACAAGCTACAAACTGACACTACACAAACCTAAAACATAACCCAATTCATAGAAGAGAAATTGCCCTGCATTTATTGAAGAAGAGAGGGATGAAGATAAAAATAAGTTAGAGAAATGATGTCCAACAACGATAATATATGAATTATATTATTTGACAATCATTTGTATTGGCAGTCTATGCACATAGATAAAGCATTAAAACAAACATAAATAAAGCATTAAACTAGTTGCGACTGGAAGAGCCCCACGTGTGACACTACAAGAACAACAAAGTGAATATCCCAATGAAAAAGGATTCACAAGAAAAAAACAAAGAAAAGAAAAAAAAAAGAAAAAGAATAATTTAATCATTAGCAAAGCAAAAAGTAAATTGTTCTATTAGAAGCAAAAACATACATGAACTTAATGAGACAACTAGAGCTAGAACCTAATAGGATTAATTAGTCCCCTGTTTTGGACTACTATAGTTCACATAGTTTATTTTGTTATCGTACACATTTTTCTTATGTGTATGTATATAAGAATCATCATTCAATATCATGCAAAAATATGTAGGTCAATATTTGTTTATATAAACACATCATTATTGAGATTTATTGTAGAAAACGTTGAACAAACACATATATATATTTACAGATATATAAATGCAATCAATGAATAAATAAGCAATCTGAATAAACAATATCCTTCTCCTAAAAAAAAGAATATATATTATTTATAATTATACCAAGCACTAACATTTCTAACTCTAGAAATTAAAAAAAAAAAAAAAAGAGCTATTATTATTAGCCAATAGTCCAATATCACTAAATAATTGTGCCATACAGCTGTGGAGCTTTTTGAGTAGCTTGAAAAAACTAAAGGCAATGAATGAATAAATATTTTATTACTCTACAAAGAAAAAGAATAAATAATATCATACTAAAATTTTATTACTCAACAACATGAAAATTGGTCTCTAGCCATAAGAACAAGAATGTGGCCAAAAATGTTCTTCTATTTTTTTCTTCATTTAGTTTTAAATGTTGGTCAAAGTTATGCAGAACAAACTCATTAATCTCAAACCAACAAAAAATAAGTCTATAAAATGAGGAGAGAAACAGAGAAAAAAATATCAAATCCAGAACTTAAAATAAAAAAACTCATGAACCATAATGTTGGGCAATCTTCATAGCTGGAGGCATATGAGTGAAAGAGAGAGAATAAATTTTTTTTTAGGAATGAAAAGAAAACCAAAAATAATAAAAAACAATCAGAGGCACAAATTAATCCAAACATATAAAATATTTTCATACTTAATAAAACAGAGACAAAGATAAACGAAACCCCAAAAAATAAAAATAATCTAGGCAAACTTATTTTATATTAACAAAAAAGGGTTTCCAAAGTTTCAAAAATAGAAAATAGCTAACAGAGAGAGAGAGTGAAATAGATTGACCGTATGAAACAAAAACAAACTCATTATATGTTCATAACCTCTGAAAGCAAAAATTGTGTAAATGAAAAAGATGAAGGAGAAGTAACTTATTTTGTAAATCCAATAGAGGAGATGAGGATTAGAAATGTGTGGAGGTGGCACACATTTTCTGGCATGGAGGAATTTAGGAATTGAGAGGGATTAGGGATTTCTGAGAGAAAGAGAGAGAGAGATAATACAAGTAATCTTATTATTCTCGCATTGTTTATTTTTATACAAAGAAAAGAAATCTCATTATACTTGAACATTGCACATCAAAGATTAGTTAAGCACTTGTCATCTTGATCATTACTTGCATACTATACAGTAAGGATGTTATACATATTTGAGATTTTGAATTATGCATAATGTGTACCAGTAGGCTTGCAAGTTTTTAAAGTGTGTATGCATATGTATAGATAATTTTTATAAGATATGAAAGTTCCTGAAGTAAATTGATAGGGTAATATACACATAATCACACCAAGCCAACACATTTTTATCTTAACTATTTTAACAGACTTTAAAGTGTGTATGCATATGTAACATTAACGGAGCAGCAATGTGTACTACTAAAATTAATTTTCTCAAAGAAAGGTGTTGTTGTAGAAAGTAGACAGCTACCAATTCATCATTTGGAAAAGCATCCTTTAGAAGACGAGGCTCATCAAGTACATCATGATTGCTCTTGATTTTTTTTCTTTACAGCTGCTAATTCTTTCTCCTCTTCTTCAGCTTCTTCTCCAAATGAAAGTAAATTCAACTTTCTGAATTGTACATGTACAGACCACATTTAGCCAAATATTTTGCACCAGACACCGGCAGACACAAACAGACAAGCACTCCACAAAAGGGGCGTACACAAATAAACACTTACTTAACAACTTTTTTCTTCGTATCTTTATTGTCGGTGTCACTTGTTGAAAGTTCCTTAGATTTTACACGTTCTCTTGGTACAATATCATCAAATGGATTCCACAATACCTAGAATATAAGTTATCAAAGAAGTTCAATAATCAAACACACATATAAACGAAAAAGGGCGAAATGAATAGATATAGAATGATAATCGTTACTATTCAACTATCTATGAACCCACCTCAATTGATAATATCTTTGGCGGTGGATCCAATGGACGATAATTCTTATCAGTTTCAACTTCTCCTAACCTCGTAAGATTATAAATTCAATCGAGAGAGAGAGAGGGAGAACAAGAACTTACCACCATCCACCTCGCCCCCTAAAACAAAATTTCGCCCATCGTCCGTAGAAACACAGAGAGAGAGAGGCTAACTGCAAGAACGATAGGGAGGGGGGGAATTCAGAAGAGAGAGAGAGAGAGAGAGAGAGAGAGAGAGAGAGAGAGAGAGAGAGAGAGAGAGAGAGAGAGAGAGAGAGAGAGGGATTGAAGTGAACGAATTCTAGGTTAAAGTTAAACTGACTGGGCTTTTTAAAAAAATAAATAAATATCACTTACTTTATATCCAAACAAAATAAAGGGTTATACCCAAACAAAATATCACTTACATTTCATTTACCACCTTTTAATTTTAATTTTTTCTAGTTTACCGCTTTTTGTTTTGCAAAATTTAGTTTACCCCATTTACTTTATATCTATTATAATATTTTTTTCAATTGTCTTATAATGATGTGCTAATGAAAGGGGTTTTTGGTGTAGTGTTAGAACACCTCGAATTGTGATCTGACAGTTGATTAAGTCCAGAATACTCCTTAATCACTAAAGGATGCCATAGACTACAACATATGGTTGAGATCAACGACGAATGAGAATGATCTCTGCATTTTGAACACTAAGGTCAACAAGACCACCTTGATTAATGCGATTATTATTCTTAAAACACCCCGAATAGTGAACCGACCGTTGATTAGGTCCGGAATAGTCCATAATCACTCAGGGATGCCTTAGAATACCACATATAGGTGAGATCGGCGGCGATCGAGACTGATCTATGCATTTTGAACATTAAAGTCAACAAGAACACTCTTGATTAGTGTGATTATTATTCTTAGAACACCCCGAATAGCGATCCGACCGTTGACTAGGCCTGGAATAGTTCATAATCATTCAATGATGCCTTAGAATACCACATATGCGTGATCGATGGCGATCGATATTGATTTGTGCTTTTTGAACACTAAAGTCAACTTCTTATGCAAGGGTTTTTGCGAGCGATTGTGAAAGTATTTGCGGCGAAACTTTCGCCGCAAATAGTTTTGCAATTAAATTTTCACAAAAAAATTGGTGGGAGAATTTCCCACCTTATTTTTCCCTAAATTATTTACGGTGAAATTTTTAGCCATAAAAGTATTAGGGTTTTAGTGGAATGACGCCGTTTTAATTATTGCTTATCACAACCAAACCTTTGTGGTGAAGTCCTAGGGTATTTGCAATGAAATTTTCACCGCAAATAAAAGGCTTGATATATGTTCCATAAGCCTTTCTTCTTCCTCATTTCTGCTACAAACTCTCTTTCCTCTTTGAATATCTCTGCAAATCTGAGAGATCTCTGCCTGAAACCCCACCTTCAACCCCCATTCGACCCCACCTGCCCTGCCCCACCCCGACCCCATCCACCCCATCCCCGTCCCTATCTGACCCCTTTCTTCTTGAAAAATCTGAAGAAGAAAAAACCCCTCTCTCTCCAAAAAATTTTTAAAACCAATTTTTTTCAAAACAACCATCACCGCCAGAAATAATCCATCACCACACCTGAGTCGATGCCAACACAAGTATTGTCCCTCTAACTCTATCATTTTTTTTATCCATTTAATTTTTTTTTCTGTATAATCCCTCTAACTCTCATTGTATTGTGTTGCCGCCGCCACCACCGCTATGTCGGAGTAGTGCCACAACTACTCATTGCCAAGAAGTCACCACTGCCTAGATTGTCGACTGCCGATGAGTATATATATTTTGGTTATGTTAATATTTTTATAAGAAAATTAATTAAGTTAATAATAGGAAAAAAAAATTATTGTGTTTGGATTATTGATTTCATGTTAATAAATATTTATTTAATTAGTTATAATTAATTTTGAAAGTTTGATGTAAAATAATTTCTAAGTTTGATTTGTTAGGATAAAAGTTTGTTGTTTATTTAATTTAAAAGTTTGATGTTAGTAATATGTGATTAAAAAAATATATGTTGATTTGAATTATTTTACTAATTTATTGTATTAAATATTTTGTATGTTCTGAGACTAGATTTAAGTGTTATTTGTAGGGTTTTAAATTTTGGGATAGGTAGAAATATAGCTGTTATGCTGCTGAATTTTGAGTAGATTTTTATTTAATTAAATTATAGGATAAATTAAAATTTTTTGAATAATAATTTTTTTTAATTAAATATAAGCGATCTGTAGACTTATCTCAGTTTTTGGTGGATCCTACTCCATTTTCTAGGATCTTGCAGGCAAAGGACACCAAGTGAATTGGATAGAGAGGTTAAGAACATGAGGGTGGCATTTACTGACCTGTTTTTGAAGCATAACACTTTCAAAGAAACTGCAAAGCCATCGAGATATTGATGCAAAGAATGGAAGAATGTATTTCACTAATTTTTGTATACATTTCTTATTTTGTATTTAGTGATAAAGGAATCTGAATTGGACATAAATTATGTTGTAATATGATTTCTTAAGCCTAGACTAGTAGACTAAATATTGTAATTACATTTGAGTAATTAATAAAAATCTATTTATGTTACCTTATTTGGCTTCAACTTTCATATTTGTTTTCCTAGTTTTGTGTAAGTAAAAAAAGATTATGTTTCTCTAAGCTAATATAACACATGTGTTATACTAAAGTGTAGTATAACACAAAAAATGTGTTATACTAAAGTTTAGTATAACACAAAAAAATGTGTTATACTAAAGTATAGTATAACACAAAAAAAGTGTTATACTAAAGTGTAGTATAACACAAATTTATAAGTATTGAAATGTGTTATATAATCGACTATAAATAACATAATTAAACACTTATCTATTTATTAAAATAACACAGAAATTGTGTTATCGTTGACAGTATAATAACACATCTGTATAACAATGATAAAGTGTTATGTAAAGTACTCTGACCTACGATAACATAGTCGGTCTTAACACATCAAAAAGTGTTATGGTATGTTTTGATAACACATTTTCAGTGTTATTAAAAGCATTTTTTCTTGTAGTGCGTTAAGGTCTCTTAGGATAATGAGGCTAGTGAATTTGTTTTGGAGATTCAATATCATGGGTTGCTGGGAACATGAATTACAATAATGGAATCAATGCTTTCCTAATGAATCGAATATTGGTTCCCTTAAGGGTTGATTCTGGAATTAAATAGTTATTGAGATCAAATCTATAATTAGATTATAGATTAATTATTCGCTAGTGAATTAATGGTACTTAAGGATCAAGAGGTAATTAGAATAGTAAAACAATAATTTTGACCAGCTCTATTTAACGAACCAATAATGGAGGACATAACTACATATATTGATTATATCAACGGACTACTAGAGAAAACTCTGTAAATATAATTCTATAAATACTTAGATTAAAATTCCATATTTATAGTGGAGTAATCATGGAATTAATAAATAATATTATATGATTATAGAGTTTAATTAATAATCTCGTTTGTTGAAGCTTCATATTATAGGTCCATGGTCCCTAGATCACCTCTGTCCTACACTGTCATGGGTGAGGATGTCAAAAGAAAGATTTGTTAAGAGAAAATGCTAAATTACAAATGAATTAATTTTCCAGGGCAAGGAAATAATTATTTGATAATTATGGGTAATTAATTAATTGTGAATTAATTAATTATTTAACTATATAGTTTGAAAAACTATAGGTTAAAATTAATATTAATCTTGTTTGGATTAATATATAAAGAGAGAGAATAATTAATATCTTATTTATAATATGATATTTATTTAATTTAAAACTGATATTTTAAAATAAAGTTAATTTTGAATTAATTGATATTTATGTTGGGATAAATATCTTGTCTTAAAAGTTTATTAAATTAACAAATGAGAAAATTAGGGCAACCCTAATAGGGTTGGGCGACACACACTGTACAATACAATGTGTGGTGCCTAGCATCAGGGATTTTTATCCCTAGAATTTGAATTTTGAATTTCAAATAAATTTGTTTAATCAGTTATTTAATCATTGTTTTTTAATATGACTTAAATAAATAATTAAATGAAAATATCTTATCAGTTTTAATTTGAATTATATTTTAATTAAATAAAGATGATTTAATTAGATTAAATATTTTTATAAGTCTAATAGTACGTAACTTTCAGAATAAAGAATTATTATTATTTTGAATAATAAAAATACAGACTCTCTCTCTAAATCAATAGTCTTATCTAATCCTGGAAACTATTCTAAACCTTCTCTCTGTCAAAACTCTCTAGATCTCATGTGTTGAGTACATCTAGGGAGTCACTTAAATCATCATTTTGAATCCTATGTGCCCACACATGTCCTTGTGTGTTTGAGCATTGGTCTGGAAGATCAGGGTGTGAGATCTTAGAACACTAGATAGGAAGATCGTTGATTTATACAAAAAGACTCAAGGACACTTGATAGGGTACAAGAGGTAATCCCTGATCTATTTATATGAGATTTAAAATTTATATATGTGTATGATTCTGGCTAGTATTAATATTTATTAAAATGGGTCCATATATTATGCTGTGTACCATTGATTTGATCATTTAATACCAACAATTGGTACCAGAGCAGTCTATACATATATATATATATGTATATTCAATACTTTGTGAGTTTCTTGCATTTGTTATATGTATGTTAATATGTATATTGAATAGATGGATATATTTTTTGAATGTATGGTTGAATGATAGATTGTTAATTATATGGTGCTATTGGGTTAGGAATTTTATTGTTTTTCTAGATCTTGTGTAAGCCATAAATGGCATTGGTTTTTTGTAAATTTATTTGAGCAATGTGTATTTTAAAAAATATTTACACAAAGATGAGGAGGAACCTGAGCCATGCACCTAAGAGGCACACGGTCTGAGGCCTTGCTCACCCACGCGCACACACAAGGCTCAAGCTTCCTGCAGCCGCGCGCCAAATGCAGCCCCAGCCCTGCGGCTCCCTGCGTGCAACCCTGCGGCTCCCTGCATGCAGCCCTATGGCTCCTAGTGCAGGCACCCACCTGCCTCCGTGCCTGCCAGGCCCGTGGGCCAGGCCCCTGGCCGAGCCCTTGCACGCCAACCAGCCACCCCACCCGAGCCCACGACTCCTTGTGCCACCGGCCCTAGGGCACCACCTTGGTGCCCAAAACCCTAATTCCTAAGTTGTTGAAAATATATTTTATTTAATTAATCTTTAAATCATTTAAATTTGAAAGTTTAATTATCTTATTTTATTTTATTAGAAAATAAAATACCTTTTAGTTGATTAATTTATTTTAATATCTTAAGTTTAAATAATTATTTGAATTTGATTATTTAAATTCAACTAAATTAAAAAGATGACAAAGATGATTATTTAATTAAAAGTTAGTTTAAAGTTAAAACTTGGTAACTCGCACCAAAATATAGGCAATAGATTTTATAGGCCTTTAAGATAACTAATTTTATGTAAAAAGTATTTTAGTAAAGTTAGATGAATGTAATGGGTAATTATTTACATCACATTAATTATAGAAACATACTCTTTTATAATTATGTTTTTTGTAATTAATTACATTTATAGGGTTATTAATAAACTACTAATTAATTTGGAATTAATTGATTAGTTTAATAAAACACATTTAATTTAAAATATTAAGTGGAAGAAGTTGAACATCTCAATGTGACCTATGGTCTCCATTATCAGTACAACATCGTGAGATATGAATAGGGCCTCGAGGCGGCTTTGTTTCTGTCCCCCTAAGGAAGGTTTCTAGACATATCGATACCAAGGTTGGCTTCTTACGAAGATAGGAGGAAGTGATGTATTTTAGTCTTGACCAACCCTAAGGCAACACTCTCTAAGTTAAGTCATGAAATCTGAAATAATGGGTTACACTTACAAAGATGTTGTAACGCCCTAATCTCCAGGGACCGTTACGGTGAGCATAAGCTCGCTAATTGAGTCATTTGGCCATAATCGTGTAACGAAGTATGATTAGTAGTTTAGGGTTAAATTTCTTGGTTAAGGTATAATGTTTCACTAAAACGTTTACCATATACATTGGGATCCCAAAAATATAATTTAAAGGTTAATTACAACAAAATATTTACAACCAGCCGACCTAAGCCGCAAAATAGGGTTTAACCCTAGTTCCTCTTTCAACCCTCGGCCGTGACGGTCGAGCAGCCACATATGTACACATCGTCACCTACACTCTCCAACTCAAGGATGGTCTAGCTTTCTTTTGCCTTTACCTGCACCACATAGCACCCATGAGCCGAAGCCCAGCAAGAAAACTTAATATGCTCATGAACAAGTAATAACATGTTACTAAGTCATAATAGGCATTCCTAGCAGTAATAACCATACTCATGCATGAAAGCAGGTAGAAATAAATATTTTTGGAGTCTTGTGCTCTGAGTAGATGACTAGTAAGTCTCTCACTCCGAGGTAGATGACTAATAAGTCTTTTTGAATAATTGACTAATAAGTCACTCTCTAAATAGATGACTGATAAGTTTATCTCGATTAGATGACTGATAAGTCTATCACGGCCAGATGACTGATAAGTCTATCTCAGTTAGATGACTGATAAGTCTATCTCGGTCAGATGACTGATAAGTTCATCTCGATAAGATGACTAATAAGTCTATCTTGGTTAGATGACTGATAAGTCTATTTTGATCAGATGATTGATAAGTCTATCTCGATTAGATGACTGATAAGTCTATCTCAATCGGATGACTTATAAGTTTATCCTGGTTAGATGACTGATAAGTCTATCTCAGTCAGATGAGTGATATGTCTATCTCAGTCAGATGACTGATAAGTCTATCTCGGTCAGATGACTGATAAGTCTATCTCGGTCAGATGACTGATAAGTACATCTCGACTAGATGACTGATAAGTCTATCTCAGTTATATGACTGATAAGTTTATCTCGGTTCGATGACTGATAAGTCTTTCTTGGTCAGATGACTGATAAGTGTATCTCGATCAGATGATTGAAAATTCTATCTCGGTCAGATGACTGATAAGTCTATCTCTGAGGTCCCATACCCTCCTAGCCATGTGACGTGTAGGTCACCTTAGCCTTTCTAGCTCTAGCTCTAAATAACTAGCCTTTAGACTAGACAAGCGCTTTTAGTTTTCATCAAACTTAAGGTCGGTCAAGCATTTCATGCTTATGTAAATTAGATATAATCTTTTCGACTTGCGTTAAATACGCTAATACCGTTCTTGACTCATAAGTCAATACCATATGACCAATGCTCGGTACTACTATCGAACTTGACTAGTAAGTCACAGCTTTACAGTTAATACCGACACCATTGCCGATTCTGACTAATAAGTCAGTGCCATTCATAAGTAAGCAAGATTTGCTAAGCATTTGATATGCAATCAATATCCATATTTAAACACTCAACATGCCTCATTAATAACCATGCATGTCACATATGGGGTGCAGTTTTCTTACCTCTGGTTCGAGCGAGAAATAACAATTGAACAACCCTTGAGAATGATCAATCCTTTAATCCCTTAGCGGTCACCTAGTCAAAACCAAATATAACTTCCAATTAATGAAAATTCACAATAAAAGGGTCTTGACCTAAATCTCACTCCCGGGACCCCAAATCGTACCCAAACGATGAGTGGATTCGATCTCGAGCCTTAGGAATTGAAACCTAGAGCCAAAAACCATCAAAAATGCCTAAAACAGGAATTTGGAAAAGCAGGGTAGCGCTATAGCGCTGCCCCCCTAGCGCTACAACCAGGGCAGTCTGGCCCTGGATAGCGTTGTAGCGCCCTCCCTGGACCAGGCTGGAACAACCCTGGTTCTTCTTCCTTCGAGTTTTCCATTTCCAACCTGAAAAACAAGCTTCCAAACCTTAATTAAACTCCCAAATGAACCCAAAAACCATATACACAAGTCCTAAGCATCATAACCCAAGCAACCCTTGTCAAAAACTCCAATCAATTCTCATTATCAAACTTGAAAACCCAATTGAAACTCAAATGAAAAATAGGGCAAGAACCAGAGTTTTAATGGCTAAAAACTCACCACAATCTCAGAATCACAACCTCTTCAATGGTAGAACAAAACCCTCGATCATCAAAGCTTGGTCCCTCAAAAAGAGCTTCGAAATTCAAAGAGAAATGAAGAACGGGGGAAGAGAAGAAGGAGGCTCTATTTTTGCTTAGCTTTCCACAACCTTCTAATGGCTAAATATAACCTTAGGGTGAAAAGACCATATTTCTCCTAAGCCTAATTAAAACCCTTAACAGCCACCAAGGGCAAAACTGTCCTTTCGCGCCTATCTCGTTAATCATAATTAACACCCTCCAATTCCCGTTATTCTCAATATCCTCAAATACTAATAGATCATATCCCCTTACCCTTTAATTTCCGGTAATGTTCTAATCACCAAATTACCTCGAGACTCACCTCGAGCCTCGAAATTAACCCTGTTATGATCAACCGATAACTTGCATTCAAAGATTGTCTCATGCCGAATGGCTCGAAAAAACCCACATTATAATGTGATATTATTTATAATTCACCAACATGCATGAAAATATACAATTACACCCTCAATGGGCCAAATTACCAAAATGCCCTTATAATAAAATGTGGACCCATATGCATGCATTTATCATCCTATAATAATATAATCCACATAAACATGCATATAATCATTTAATGGCATAATAAATCAATTATGGCCCTCTCGACCTCCTAATCAAGGTCCTAAACCTTATTAGGAAATTTGGGTCATTACAGATGTAATTAAGTTTTTGCGGTGGATAGTTACATCTTGACCAAACAAGCATTACTTTATATTTAAAAGAGAAAATAAAGAGTTATTTTAAGTTTTAAATTATAAAGATAAGATTTTCTTATAAGCTATTTGAATTTAACTTGACCGACTCTAAGGCGACACTTTATTTGTTGGGTAGTTTTATCGTAGAAAAGTAAATGTTAATTTATGTGTTTTAATTGTTGCATTCATGCATCATGTTTACTTTCCAAAATATTGATATTTTTTTCTTCAAATGATAATATTATTATTTTTATTTATTTTAGTAATGTTGAACGGTGGTAATCCAATAACCGCTTTACTATCACTTGAAAAACTTAATGGTGATAATTTTATAATATGGAAATCAAATCTAAATCTTATAATGTCCTGACTGAAGAATGTCCTGAAGATCCCACTGTCACTACTCCGAAGAATGTTCGGGACAAGTATGATGCATGGATTCAATCCAATAATAAGGCAAAGTGTTACATGTTTGTGAGCATGAATGATGTTCTAAGAGCAAAGCATGAAACCATGGAAAATGCGTTTGAGATAATGGATTCTCTACAGGCCATGTTTGGGCAGCAATTTGATCAAAGTAGACACAAGGCTACTAGAACCTACATGACTACTAAGATGAAGAAAGGTGTTTTTGTACGTGAACATGTTTTACACATGATTGATGTGATGCACGAAGCAGAAATACATGGAGCCATCATTGATTAGTGTCCACAAGTAAGCATTATACTGGAATCGCTCACTCCTGCCTTTTCTGCATTCACTACCAACTATATTATGAATAAGTTGGAATTCAACATGACCTAGTTGTTGAATGAACTGCATACATTTGAGTCTCTTAATAAATCCATTACAAAAGAGACTGAAGTTAATGTGGTAGAGGAGAAACCTTCAAACTCTGAGGAGAAATCAAAAAAGAGAAAGAAGAACAATAATAAGGACAAAAGAAATGGAAAAAAGTCCAATAAAGGCAGGAAGGCACCAAAAGCCAAGGAGAACAAAAATTACAACAACTCCAAGAAGAAAGAAACAAAATGTAGCGTCTCAAATTTGCTAATAAGGCTTAGGGCCTTGATTAGCGTACCTGGAGGGCAATAATTGATATATTGCATTAGTATGTGAATTTGATAAATATATGTTGTTGACCCTCGATTTGGCCAACGACATGGAGTCAAAAATACGACAAGAAATGAGATGATAATCAATAATGGAATCTAATGATTAAGAACAAACGCAAATGATTTATAGTGGTTCGGCCCCAAATGATGGTAATGACCTACGTTCACTTAGTGCTATTATTAATATTGAATTCCAATGTCGTGATCAAAGAACTATGGTTCTTGAGTTTCACAAACCTTCGGAGAATTACCACAAGATGATGGATAATCGCACTGTATGTTCTTTCTCTCAGTATTCAGAGAAAGGATTCAAAAGTCCAAAAAAAAGTCCCTTCCTTGAGCTCTCTCATGCATATTTATAGGCTCAAGGGGGTTATATGGGCCAATGGGCCTTAACTCTCCTTAATATCCGTGTATCAAGGTAATAAAGAGGAAATAATCAATGTAGTTATTACAAGATTACAATCTTTTAAGGAAATAAACCAAATCATACGACTAGCTTGGTTATATCTAATCGCGAGGTTTGACGAAGCAAGGTGTAGCTGGTCGATAATCGAACAACATCTCCTTATTTCGACTCTGCCACGTGTGAGAAATCCTTGCCACATCATCAACAGCCATTTTTGGGTAAACATTTACCTCCCAAGTTTATTTTACTGCGACAAGCATAAAGTAAACTTAAGAAACTGACCCTTTGCATACCCCACCAAATTTGTCAGAGCCTCCCATGCCTTCTCAAAAAAGGTAACTAATCATGTCCAATCAAGTCTTTTTGGTTTCCCAAAAACTTTTCTGACGACTATTGCACTTCCCCATACTTTGAAAAAAGTAATTCCATGATTACCTCTTTTATGGTGTCACAATCACTATAAATAATACCCCAAGATCACATTTTTACTTTTTACTTTTCACTCGCCTTCTCTTCGTCAAGAGCTCTGAAGAACTTCGACCATCAGAGCCAAGAAAATCCCAGAAGCTCCCACTGTTGATCTAATGAACATTCGCTCAGATGCTCAAAACATTCGTGTTCATACTCCACCTTTCATCCAAGTAAGCTTTCCAAACCTTTTAGTCGTTTGAGTTACCATGCAAAATCATTTTTTATTTGTTTCGTATCTAAGCTCTTGACTGTTCTTGACCGAAATTGCCTTGGGGTAAATGGGAATTATGATTGATGTTTGATATGGTAGTGAAATAACGGTTCATAGGAGTTAGGAGTCAGTTTGGTAGTCGAGATCGTAGATTTAGGGCGTAAAATCGAAGTAAAAATTCGATTTTTAAGCTAGTTGAAAAAATGGGTTTTTCCCGCCCTCTCGGAGTCGAAAAAGTTTTCTCTGAAAAACTTTTTACTTCTGCTTTTTAATTCGTTTCTCAAACTGCTCGTATAAAACTTAGTGTTTTTGCCAAAATGCTACTGGCCGTATAAAAGCTTAACTTCTATACGCGAGCAACGTTATTCCCACTTTCAACACAAGCTTTTAGGCTTCAAGTTCTCATCTCCTCTTTTCTGTTCACAGATTTTCATGCAGGATCTGTGGGGAGGTGAGAGACCAATTGTATATGACCTGCTCACCCAATTGCTCGTGGACGAAGAACAACCGTCATTACTTATTCCGGACATCCTTTTTTCTCGAATTCCACTTAACAGACCTCACTCAAACCCTTCAGCCATGGTAGAGTCAAATCCACTGCCTAGAAAAAGAAACCAACAAAACCTTCTGAAAACTAGCCTACTCCCCATGCGAAAATTCCCTCGACCAGTGGTAGAGCTGAGGGTACTCCCGAGCCAGGAATCCAAATTCAAGCCCAACTCAGAAATGTCATTCGACCAGATGTCGAATGGTACGTTGCCCCCCCTAGTCGAGTAACGATTGGGATGATTGCCAATTATATCAAGAAGTACGGGCTTCCTGGGGTGACCCTAGTCCAACCCACTAGAGACCAACAGGTGAATCTGCCTGGAGGCACCTTTAGTGCCTGGTCGAGGTATCACATTGAGGCAAGAGCGATCTTGCCTCTCCATCCTTTCTTTCAAGGAGTGGCCAATTATTTTGGGGTCGCTCCTTTCCAAATAACCCCAAATGGGTATAGAATTCTCTCTGCACTCTATACCCTTTATAGTCATAAGAAGTGGTCAGTCCTCACACCACACGAGGTCAACTATCTGTTCGACCTAAAGTCCAACCCCAATCAAGAAAACACGGTGTTCTTCCATTTCTGCCACCAGGAAACGACCCACACTTTTTTGAGTGATACTACTTTCATATCCAACGTGGGGAAGTAGCATCTGGAGTACTTTCTAACTACCAACATGGTCGCCAACAACTTGGCCTTCACACAAGGAGGTAATACCTTTGCACCCTTGATCGTTTGTTTTCCTTTGATTTTTCTTGCATTTCCCTTAGAGGTTTAGTGCGTTTTAGGTCAATGGTTGCGACCAGTTCCCACTCTAGACATGGAAGTTTGATCAGCCCTCTTGGCCAGCATGACCGACATAGAGAAAAGTGTCAAACAGCTAGTCAGCATTCTGGTGCCTCACCAGGATGTGAGGGAATCTACCGCGGGAGTGCCACCGGCACTGAAGTCCCCGAGCAACAAAAAGATGTGTCACAACCTCCAACGAGGAGGGCAACAAGGGTGACCATCAACAAACCAACAGGCGCCCCGCAACCCGCCACTGCACCGACCCCTCCAGGGAAGGGCAAGAGGAAGGCCTCAGAGCCTATTCTTGAGTCGTCGGACGAGAACGGTATTGATTTTTCACTTTTAGATAGTCTGCCTATTCCCTGTCACCTTTTTGATGGGGATGGAAACTTTAAATACACACCTGCTTTAAATTAGAACTTATTCAACCAAGAGAGTGAGTGTAGCACTAGTAAAGTAAATAGTGTAGCGAACAGTAGTTATAGCTTGGGTATTATACTTTTAATTTCTCTGCCTTTGATTCCTAAACTTAGCAAGCTGTTTTTATTATATTGCCTCATTGTCTGCTTGTTTCTTCTTTGCAGACATGCCCGCCGAACAAGCTTTCCACTTATACGCTAAATCGGCGATCAAGAAAAAATCCCACAAGCCCCAGTCTGGGGAGGGCTGCAGCAATCCCCCCGCGAAGAAATATCGAACAGCAGACCCTCCTGCGCCTACTCTGACAAAGGAGGAAACTCCTCCACTAGCCCCTGCCAGAGATGCAACTCTATCGCCTCTAGTAAATCTAGATCCCCCGTCTCCGGTCGGACAGACTCCTCCACCAGCTCCAGCCGACCTTACGCCCCCAACGTCCACCGTACAGCAGCCGGCTGGTTTCCGAGAAGAAGCCTCGGGAGACGACCTCACGGGCGTGGTGCTCAATTCAGCCAAAGATAGGCTATCCAGAATAACAAAGCACCGTCGCATCCAGGAGGCAATTCAGGAGACTTGTTCCATGGTAGTTGATTAAGTCTTCAACCGGGCACTGAACGAAGTGCTTGTTGTAAGTTGCTTTATTTATTGTACTTTATGAATTTTCTCACCAATTCACCCCTTCTAATAGATTTATCTCTTTTTGATCGTAGGGAGTTCTTACCATGACTTATGGCTGGCGATGCTCGAGGTAGCTGACCGCCCAATTCAAAAAGAAACTTAGCGATCAGCTTAGTGCTGCTGAGGCTCGATACACTGAGCAACTCATGGCGACTGAAGCTAGTTATGCCGAGCAGCTGAAGGTAGTTGAGGTGAAGCATTTTGAGGCTCTTAAGGAAGCCAAGGCGAAGCATACCGAGGCTCTTAAGGAAGTTGAGGTGAAGCATCTCGAGGCGTTGCAAGTGACCGAGGCCAAACTTGCTTCTCTTGAAGAGGAGTTGAAAAAGAAGGAGGTGAGTATTGCCAAGATCACTGCATCTAAGGAGCAGTACAAGGAGACTTCGCTCATAAATTACCTCGAAGCCCACAAGCTTCAAGCTAAGCTGAAGATAAGCCGCAAAGAAGTTACTGCACTGGAGGAACAGAATGCCCGCAATCTTGAAGACTACGAAGGGGCGGCGTTCGAGTGCTTTTACTTGTTCTGGAAAAACAACCCCAGTGCTAATTTCTCCTATCTTCCAGACCATATCAGGGAGGCGGAGCTAGCTAGGTATGTTGCTCGTCTAGAAGAAGAAACAACTCCAAGGTCTCCAGAGATTTCTTTAGCAACCAGTATCGAGGGCGCCCGAGAAGAGGCTGGAGATACAGCCGATCAGCAACAACATAAATCGCCATAGGACCCCCCGACTACTTCATAATTTTATCTTTTTATTTTTGAATTATATGACTTACGGGTCATGATGTAAAAACAATTTTATGTTTTAACTTTTATTGCTGCACGGGCAGTTTTTCTCTTTTTATAAAATAGTTACATCCGAGCAGTCATTGCTCGCTGTGTAAAAGAATTCATTTTGATATTATGATATTTTTATGTTATTATAATATCTGTTTGTATGACCGAACTTAGCATACTACTTTGGATTGATTTAACAAACTAACAAAATTTTGAAAAATCCTCTAAGTACCTTAGCATGCTTTTACTTATTTTGCTCATGTGTTTACATACCTTTCGATATGCTTTGCTTACTAGATGCCTTATATGCCCCCCAAGTGATTGAGGAGCTTTAGGTCCTTAGTCACTTGCCTTGACCAAAATCTGTTCGAACATTACTGCTCGGAGCAAAGGGATTAAAATGATAATACAAAAAAACAACACACGTAATGAGCAAATACTTGTAATAAATACAATTGTTAACCGAGATTTTCGGCAACTATCTTAAAGAAAGATGTTTACTGATAATAATAATGAAAATGGAAGATCGACACAAGATTTTTACGTGGTTGGGGCGTTAACTAGCCTTAGTCCACGAGTCTGTATATAAGTCTGTATTAGAGCTAGGATAAGCTTGTACAATGGAGTCATCTAACTACATTTGAGCAGAGGTTCTGCCTTCTCTCTCCCTTTTCTACGTTGCATTACAACTTATATTTATAGGTCGAGGGGGACACCAGGTTTGGGCCGGGCCTGACCCGGACCCATCTGAGGAATGTGCACAAGGGGCCTTCCTAGTGGAGGCCCGAGCTAAAAAGATATACAGTACACCAAACCCAAACCAGCTCAGGCCCAATTCGTTGCCCTGAGACGCAAGCATTCTCCCGACAAAACGACACTTTGGCTCTGACCACTTCGAATCACGAGGCCGATTCAGGGGACAAGACCGGTCAGAGTACTTGGCTGCGCAATCCTGACACACCAGCAGATAATCCCAAGGTGACCCTTTCTGCAGGTGAAAAGTGGGGGGACAATGCCCACGCGAAATGAGGCGGTTTCAGTGTCCTGGACGCCTGACCCATAGCCTGGGGATGAAGCGGTCCAGGTTCGTTTACCCTCGGCCCGCTGCGTTTACTTCGGGCCCGGACCATTCCAGGCCCGGGACAGGGACGCGATGGCCGCGATGGTCCGGGGCACTCCGGACAGTGCCGGGACCGTTCAAGCTAAAGATGAACCCGGAGGAACGTCCCGGACCTTTCTACACAGGCCCAGTCCGTAGTCCTCGGACAAGGCCCAAATACCGAACCGGTCCCTCTGACCGTGGGCCGGGGCGTGGGCCCAAAACCCTGACAGGAAATGGGGATAACATTTACCCCCCAAGCCTTCACCCGGGCTAGCCGGGGGGAGGGTTGCACCACCCTCGCGGTTCTTGCCAAGTTGCCTCCCCAATTTCTACCAGGGCCAGGAGGCTCACAGGGAGGCCGTGGCTGGGGCAGGTTATCCAGCCTGGACCATTTGATGTACCCCAGGGACGTTTACCCTTGGCCTGCTTCAAGAATAGCGACACACGTGTTGCCACGTGACTGTTGCAAGGGCCTCGAAGAGTCGCCTAGGCCTCCCAAAGTTTGCTAGGCCTGGGTTAGGGTGTCAGCGCACGTCACGAGGCGTCCCATCCGCACGGGGAGAGTCATCATTAATTTCCTTGGAATGGGGGGACCGTAGGATGGGGCGTCCTTTGACATCCACCACTCCTGGACCGTCGGATTGGAGGTGCTGAGGATCCAGACCAAAAAAGGGCTCATAAATGTCCTCTGCGCGATCCTCGGCCGTCGGATGAAGAGGCATCTGACCGTTGGATCGGGGGCCAGGATTTGGGGGCTGATATAAAGACTCAGACTACAAACATTCGACACTTTTCCACTTCCGACCCAGCTTAAGAAAAAGAAAAACCAGAACGCTCGCCAGAGCTTTGCATGTCCAACCTCGCCGACGAAATACTTCGCCGTTTACTAGTTCTGCGCCACCGCCTGTTTCCCAGGGCCTCAACCTTCGTTCTGCAACCTGACGGCACTTCTCGGATTTGCCCCGCCGATGAACTGCTGCACCGGCTGTGCCACTTCAAGAACGAGGTCCTGCCATCCTTACGATCGGACAACCGCCAGCTTCAGCCGTCGACACCACACAGTAAGTATCTTCTGATTCTATTGCCAACTTTGTGAATTTAGGCTTTCTAGACGCATGTACCTAGGCTCCGTGCCTTAGAATCTGCTAGGAAGGCTGCCCGGCTTGGGTTGCACCATTCCGGATGCTCCCTGGACAAGGGATGGACCTTAGTAGCCTTTCCTCCCGATCAGGGTCCCGGGGCTTTTCGGAGTCCTGGACCTGATCCGTCGGGACTCCAAGCAGTCCTTAGGAGACTCCCTATACCTCGACCGACTCTCTTGGGTTTAGGTACTGACTGCTTGGCCTTTCTTTCTTTGTTCCCAGATCGTCAACCATGGCCACGGGCATCACACTTCACTCCGAAGAGGAGGTTAATAGGGCTCCTGTAGTCATTCCCGGCTCCATGACGCCCAAAGGAAACAGGTGGGAGACGGACGTAACGCCCAACCTGTTCCAGAACTACCGGATGATGCAGCTTCTAGAGACGGGGCTGGGCATCGAATCGACTCCGGGCCTATTCCACAATCGTATGGCCAGGTTAGAGGAGCGGGCGCATACGTCTGTGGACGGATTCGGGGCCTGGAGTGCCGGCCACATCAGTGCGGGAGCTACGCTCCCGCTTCATGATTATTTCGTGCGGTTCCTTATGTACGTGGGGATCGCGTCGTTCCAACTACTGCCACAGGCATATCGCCTGCTTGCCGGGTGGAAGGTGTTTTGTGTCGCGAAAGAGATCGCGGAGCCTACCCCAGCGGAAATCCTATACTTCTACAAGCTGGTACCGCAGGTCAGCGCCAGAGACAAGAGCCTGGACGGCTTTTACAGGCTGCAGCCACGGAGTGGCTATCCGGCTCCTACCAGCACCTGGAAGCACCCCCCGGATGTCAGGCATTACTGGTTTATGACATCCGGGTTCCTCATTGACAAGAATCCCACGCTGCTGCTAGACTTCCAGCGAGTGGGTAAGTATTTCCCCGGACCCTCTATTTCACTCTTTCGCTTTCCATTTCTCATTGTATCTTCCGGGTCGCAGGTCCTTTCATGCAAACCCCCCTCACCGCCTTTCTCCTGGAACGGAGGAGGTTCTACGCCAAGCTGACCGCGGAGGAGCTGGACGTAGGGGGCTATGTCAACGAAAAAAACCTCCGGCTAGTAGGGTTACTCGCGGCCACCCAGACCATTGTTGCCCCTAGCCTCCGGGGCATCCCGTTTGAGAAGAACGTCGAGGCCCGGGAGCGGCTGGCCCTTGACCATATCACCAAGGTGGTGAGAGCGGCGTGGGCCACCGTAGCCCAGCGTAAGAAGAATCAACTTCCGGTGGAAGAGGCCACCTCAGAAGAGCTGGAAGAGCTTTTCGAAGATGCCCTACCAAACGTCGGGACTCCCGAGGCTAGCGTATCGGGGCGAGGTAACTCCCCTCTAGTCTTAATTTATGCCCCTCAAGTTGGGGACTTAGCTAGGGATAGGCTAGAGCCGCCGGGCCCCGCATTTGGGGCTGATGGGGAGATGAGGCCTTCATCTCCCATCCCTGTAGGATCAGAAACCCTAATGTTCCTGTCCGGGTTCCTCCAGTACGGGGGGTTTCTAATCCAGGACGACGTAGGAGACCGGATACACTCCTTTGCTTTAAGGGAATTGAGTCTCGCCCGGGGCCTAGACTAGGGTTTGTCCCGGGCTACACTTTCTTCTCTATTGTGCTTTCCCGTTCGGCTTATCATACTAACTCCGTTTTCCTGTATTTTTGTAGAGGATTCCAACATGTCTGACCCGGCCAGTGAGATGAGGAGGCTCATCAAGGAAAGATCAACCTTGAAGGCGGCCAGGAGGTCAAATGTCGTGGCCGGTGCGGAGCTCCCCCCAACCAGTGAAAAACCCGGGACAACGCCCGGCCCAGGCGAGGCACTGGCCGTGGTACCATTCCGGGCCGTGGAGCCGGCCGCAGACGGTCTCCCGGACCAACCCCCGGTAATTGATTTGGAAGTGGGCGAAGCCGCAAGCCGGAGCTCTGGGAAGAGAGGCCCCGGAGATGATGCCCGGGAGGGCAGACTCGGGAAGAGGCCTCGGACGACTATGTCAGAGACAGCCGAGGAGTCACACGGGGAGAGTAGGCTAACCGCGAAGGAGATCCCTGCTCCGCCTGTCCTTCCCCTCCGCCCAACCCTTCTCGAGGAGGGGGAGTCCGCTCTGCGGGACGAGCAGTCCCGGCTGGTCAATCGGACCTGCGAGAGCGGCCGATGCTGGAGAGACGATGCTTACAAGGCCCTGATGGTCCGTCGTCAGGTCGAGTTTTCGGATCGTCCTGCCGAGTTCAGCGCTCCTCAGCCGATCGTGGATCGGCTAGCTGCTGAGATGGGCTTCCACCCCAAGCTGGGCCAGGACATTGCCCCCATGGCCGTTGATCTGCTCGATCAGGTCGGGAGCACTATGTCTAACCTCCAGCTGAAGAGGTACGCCACGATAGCCAATCCGGATGGGCTGTTCATCTCTCAGGCTCTCCTCCACCAGGCTACCGCGGTAATTTCCAACTCATGTTCTTTATTCATTCGTTGGTGGTGACTTCTTTTTCTAACTTTCGTTTGCTCTAGGTTGCTTTGTTATCTCAAAGGAGTGCCGATTTGATGGCCGAGCTTGCCCTCAAGATGGAGACGGCCAAGCTGGAAATAGAGGCGGCCATGAACCAGAGGGAGGCCGTCAAGGAAAATCTCAACAAGGAGACAGCTCGCCTCCAAGAAGAGTTGGCCCGCGCGAAGGCGGAGCGCGGGGAAATTAGCCGTGCCAAGACCGGGGTGGAAGAGGAGTTGTCCCAGACGACAAAGGTTGCTGACGAAAGGGCGACTCTCTTGGAGACGGCTGCGGCACAGTCCGTCCTGAACAAGGAGGAGATCTAGATCCTGAAAGCCCGTGTCCTTGAGCTGGGCGACTCCCTTCTTCAAGAGAAGGCGGCACACGAAACCACCCGTCGGGAGAAGGAGGAGGCCGACAACTTAGTGGATGTCACCTTTGACAAGGCCATTTATATGGCCTGGTGCAAGGACAAGAACATGAACCTCCTTGTCTTCCCCGATCCCGACTCGAAGCGTGCCGAGTATGAGGCCAAGGAGAGGGAGGATGCGGACCTCCGGGCGGACGCTCTGTAGGCCCTTGCCTCGGCCCTGTTCTTTTGTTAATGTGTTTAGCTTGTAATCAAATTTTAAACACTGTTTCTTCCTTTGGTTTTTAAGAGATTTTTCCTTTCACCGTTCAGTAAGCAGTTGTTGTTGCGACTAACTGATTGTAGGGGGTTTTGTCCTAGTTCCAACGGCCGGGACTGGACCCAACAAATAGCCCCGGCGCTGCTTGGGACCCTTGTGCGTTTGTTTACCCCGGAGCGCCTAGGATCGGTCGGATGCTTTTGCACTCCGAGCCCGAAGACCAATTTCTTCGGGTCGGATGCTGTTCGCCCGGGGCAGGACAGGCCCTGGTCCGATCCTTTTAATTCTATACCCCCGGACATCGTTCGTCCGGGGTGGGGCCAGCCTTGGGATCGGTCCTTTTATTTTTACTCCCGAACATCGTTCGTCCAGGGTGGACCCAGCCTTGGGCTCGGTTCCCCTTTTTTCTATACCCCTGGACGTCGTTCGTCCAGGGTAGGACCAGCCTTGGGCTCGGTCCTCTTATTTTTATACCCCCGGACGTCGTTCGTCCGGGGTGGGACCAGCCTTGGGCTCGGTCCTCTTTTATTTATACCCCCGGACGTCGTTCGTCCGGGGTAGGACTGGCTTTGGGCTCGGTCCTCTTATTTTTATACTCCCGGACATCGTTCATCCGGGGTGGGATCGACCCTGGGCTCGGTCCCCTTTTATTTATACCCCCGGACGTCGTTCGTCCGGGGTGGGACCGGCCTTGGACTCGGTCCTCTTTTTCATACCCTCGGACGTCGTTCGTCCGGGGTAGGACCGACCTTGTGCTCGGTTCTCTTTTATTTATACCCCCGGACATTGTTCGTCCGGGGTGGGACCGGCCTTAGGCTTGGTCCTCTTTTATTTATACCCCCGGACGTCGTTCGTCCGGGGTGGGGCCGGCTTTGGGCTCGGTCCTCTTTTTTTATACCCCCGGACATCGTTCGTCCGGGGTGGGACTGGCCTTGGGCTCGGTCCTCTTTTATTTATACCCCCGGACGTCGTTCGTCCGGGGTGGGACCGGCCTTGGTTTCGGTCCTCTTATTTTTATACCCCCGGACATCATTCGTCCGGGGTGGGACCGGCCTTGGGCTCGGTCCCCTTTTATTTATACCCCCGGACGTCGTTCGTCCAGGGTGGGACCGGCCTTGGGCTCGGTCCTCTTATTTTTATACCCCCGGACATCGTTCGTCCGGGGTGGGATCGGCCTTGGGCTCGGTCCTCTTTTATTTATAACCCCGGACGTCGTTCGTCCGGGGTGGGACCGGCCTTGGGCTCGGTCCTCTTTTATTTATACCCCTGGAAGTCGTTCGTCCGGGGTGGGACCGGCTTTGGGCTCGGTCCTCTTTTTCATACCCCCGGACGTCGTTCGTCCGGGGTAGGACCGGCCTTGGGCTCGGTCCTCTTATTTTTATATTCCCGGACATCGTTCGTCCAGGCGGGACCGGCCTTGGGCTCGGTCCTCTTTTTCATACCCCCGGACATTGTTCATCCGGGGTAGGACCGGCCTTGTGCTCGGTTCTCTTTTATTTATACCCCCGGACATCGTTCGTCCGGGGTGGGACCGGCCTCGGGCTCGGTCCTCTTATTTTTATACCCCCGGACATCGTTCGTCCAGGGTGGGACTGGCCTTGGGCTCGGTCCTCTTTTATTTATATCCCCGAACGTCGTTCGTCCGGGGTGGGACCGGCCTTGGGCTTGGTCCTCTTTTTCATACCCCCGGACGTCGTTCGTCCAGGGTAGGACCGGCCTTGTGCTCGGTTCTCTTTTATTTATACCCCCGGACATCGTTCGTCCGGGGTGGGACCGGCCTTGGGCTCGGTCCTCTTTTATTTATACCCCCGGACGTCGTTCGTTCGGGGTGGGACCGGCTTTGTGCTCGGTCCTCTTTTTTTATACCCCCGGACATCGTTCGTCCGGGGTGGGACCGGCCTTGGGCTCGGTCCTCTTTTATTTATACCCCCGGACGTCGTTCGTCTGGAGTGGGACTGGCCTTGGGCTCGGTCCTCTTATTTTTATACCCCCGGACATCGTTCGTCCGGGGTGGGACCGGCCTTGGGCTCGGTCCTCTTTTATTTATACCCCCGGACGTCGTTCGTCCGGGGTGGGACCGGCCTTGGGCTCGGTCCTCTTATTTTTATACCCCCGGACATCGTTCGTCAGGGGTGGGACCGGCCTTGGGCTCGGTCCTCTTTTATTTATACCCCCGGACGTCGTTCGTCCGGGGTGGGACCGGCTTTGGGCTCGATCCTCTTTTTCATACCCCCGGACGTCGTTCGTCCGGGGTAGGACCGGCCTTGGGCTCAGTCCTCTTATTTTTATATTCTCGGACATCGTTCGTCCGGACGGGACCGCCCTTGGGCTCGGTCCTCTTTTTCATACCCTCGGACGTCGTTCGTCTGGGGTAGGACCAGCCTTGTGCTCGGTTCTCTTTTATTTATACCCCCGGACATCGTTCGTCCGGGGTGGGACTGGCCTTGGGCTCGGTCCTCTTATTTTTATACCCCCGGACATCGTTCGTCCGGGGTGGGACCGGCCTTGGTCTCGGTCCTCTTTTATTTATACCCCCGGACGTCGTTCGTCCGGGGTGGGACCGGCCTTGGGCTCGGTCCCCTTATTTTTATACCCCCGGACATCGTTCGTCCGGGGTGGGACCGGCATTGGGCTCGGTCCTCTTTTATTTATACCCCCGGACGTCGTTCGTCCGGGGTGGGACCGGCCTTTTGCTCGGTTCTTTTTTATTTATACCCCCGGACGTCGTTCGTCCGGGGTGGGACTGGCCTTGGGCTCGGTCCTCTTAGTTTTATACCCCCGGACATCGTTCGTCCGGGGTGGGACCAGCCTTGGGCTCGGTCCTCTTTCATTTTTGCGCCTGGGATGACACCCCCCGCAAGTGAGCGGAGATTGGTCTGGGGTCACTTGTGATAATAGCCCTGAGGCACACATTTTCATGGAAATAATAGCCCTTTATGATGTTTTGCACACGTCATTTTCATTGTTCAAAAAAGGGAATTAGCCCTGAGGCGTACATGTTACAGCGTAAACATTAAACTGGGACGACCCCTTGGGCTACTGGTAGTATTTACGGAGGTGTTCTGCGTTCCAGGCTCGCGGAACCTCGGAGCCATCGAGCCGCTTCAAGCGGTATGTTCCGGGGCAGATTTCTTGCTGGATCTCATACGGCCCTTCCCAATTGGGGCCCAGAACCCCTACCCCCGGATCCTGAGTGGCAGGGAAGACCCTCCGCAGGACCAGATCGCCGGTTTCAAACTTACGGCTCTTGACTCTGGAGTTGAAGTGCCGAGCGATCTTGCCCTGGTACATCTTTAACTGCACTTGCGACTCTTCCCGGATCTCCTCGATAAGGTCCAGAGATTCTTGGAGTAAGGCGTGGTTCTGGGTGGGATCATACGTGTCGCGACGCTGGGACGGGATGGTCGTTTCAATTGGGATGACGGCTTCGCATCCATACGTCATTGAGTATGGGGTATGCCCGGTTGACGTCCGTTCGGTTTTCCGGTAGGCCCACAACAGGCGGGGGAGCTCTTCGGGCCACTTGCTCTTACAGGCCTGAAGCTTTTTCTTCAGTGTTCCTTTTAGGATTTTGTTCACGGCTTCTGCCTGTCCGTTCGCCTGGGGCCTGGCCACGGCGGAGAAACTCTTCACTATACCGTGCCTCTCGCAGAAATCCGTGAAGTGGAGGCTGTCAAATTGTTTCCCGTTGTCAGACACGATTTTGTAGGGGAGGACATATCGACACTCTATGTTGTTAACGACGAAATCTAAGGCCTTCCGGGACGTGATCGTGTTCATAGGCTCCGCCTCAACCCATTTCGTGAAATAGTCAACCGCCACAATGGCATACTTCACCCCTCCTTTCCTGGTCGGGAGGGACCCCACAAGATCGATCCCCCACACTGCAAAGGGCCAGGGACTGTTCATCAAGGTTATCTCTGTTGGGGGGGCCCGAGGGATTTTTGCGTACCTCTGGCACTGTTCGCACTTGCGGACGTAGTCAATGCAGTCCCTTTTCATGGTGGGCCAGAAGTATCCTTGGCGCAGAATCTTCTTGGACAAACTGGGTCCGGCTGTGTGATCTCCGCAAAAGCCTTCGTGGACGTCATGCATGATGGCGCCCAGCTCAGTCCCGGACACGCACCTGAGGTAAGGCATAGACAGTCCCCGGCGATAAAGTTTCCCGTCCATCATGACGTATCGGTGGGCCTAGTACAGGAGCTTCCTGGCCGCGGCTCGCTCTTTCGGAACCTCCCCGGTGGACAGGTAGCGGACCAACGGCCCCATCCATGAATTGGAGTGATCGACGGCATGGACGGTCGGAGTCCCGATGCTTGGGACGGGGAGATGGTTGACGGGGACCAGCCCGGCCACCTCGGCCTCTGTGTCGGTTGCTAGCTTCGCTAATGTGTCCGCAAAGACGTTCTTCTCCCGGGGTATCTGGCGGATGGAATGCGCCGCGAACGCTTGGAGAATCTCCCTCGTTTGGGTTACGTATGCCGCCATTCGCTCTCCCTTGGTCTGATACTCCCCCGAAATCTGTCTGACTACCAACTGAGAATCGCTGTATATTTCGAGGTTCGCCGCCCCTACTTCTCGGGCCAGATGCAAACCAGCTATGACGGCCTCATGCTCCTCCTCATTGTTCGACGCTTTGAATTGGAAACGGAGGGCGTTTTGTAGCTGGTGCCCCTGCGGGGATACCAGGATGATCCCTGCGCCGGCCCCGTTCTCGTTCGATGCTTCGTCCACGAAGACTTTCCAAATGGGAGAAGTGCAGGCCGCGGGGGTAATCTCTTCTGGGGTGATCCCGGAACATTCGACGATGAAGTCGGCCAGGGCCTGTCCCTTAATGGACACCCGGGGTACGTAAGATATATCAAATTGGCTCAGCTCCATGGCCCATTTCAGGAGTCTCCCCGACGCCTCAGGTTTCTGCAACACCTGCTGCAGGGGGTGGTTGGTTAAGACCTTTATCGTGTGGGCCTGGAAGTAAGGTCGAAGCTTCCAGGATGCCGTCAGCAGGCAGAAAGTCAGCTTTTCGATTAGTGGGTATCTAGATTCGGCGTCTAGTAATCACTTGCTCACGTAGTACACCGGTATTTGAGTCCTTTCCTCTTCGCGCACCAACGCGGCGCTGATGGCGTGCTCGGTTACGGCCAGGTATAAGTACAAAGGTTCTCCTTCGACTGGCTTCGCCAGGATGGGGGCCTTGGCCAAGTGCTCTTTCAGCTTCTGGAAGGCTTCTTCGCACTCGGGTGACCATTCGAACCGCTGGTTTCCCCGGAGGACGTTGAAAAAAGGGACGCACTTGTCCGTGGCCTTGGAGACAAAACGGATCATGGCGGCCACTCGCCCCGTCAGGCTTTGAACGTCCTTGTGCTTCCGGGGAGAGGCCATGTTGATCAGGGCCTTGATCTTCTCGGGGTTGGCTTCAATTCCTCGGGAACTCACTATAAAGCCCAGGAACTTCCCGGATGCGACGCCGAAGGTCCACTTCTTAGGGTTCAGCTTCATTCCGTACTTCCGGATAACCGCGAAAGCCTCCGCCAAATCGTTCGAATGTTCCCGCGACGTCTTGGATTTGACCAGCATATCGTCGATGTATACTTCCATGTTTCGCCCCAGCTGGGCCCTAAACATTCGATTGACGAGCCTCTGGTAAGTTGCTCCGGCATTCTTGAGTCCGAAAGGCATGACGACATAGCAGTAGATGCCCTTGTCAGTTTGGAAACTGGTGTGCTCCTGATCTGCCACGCGCATGGAGATCTGGTTGTAGCCCGAGTAGGCGTCCATGAAACTCAAGATCTCGTAACCGGACGTAGCATCCACCATTTGGTCTATCCGGGGGAGCGGGAAACAGTCCTTCAGACATGCTTTGTTGAGGTCCGTGAAGTCGATGCAGGTCCTCCATGTCCCGTTAGGCTTCGGCACCAAGACCGGGTTGGCCAGCCATACGGGGTACACGGCTTCGTGGATGAAGTTGATGGAAGACAACTTCTCTACCTCCAGTTTGAGGGCCTCGGCCCTTTCCGTCCCCAGAGGTCTGCGCTTCTGGCGGACCGGGGTCGCGTTTGGGTCAATACTCAACGCGTGGCATATGATATTGCGGTCGATCCCGGTCATATCGGAGTGGGACCATGCCAGAAGATCCTGGTTTTCCTTGACTTGGGCGATAATGGCGGCCCGAATGTCTTCTGGCAGGCTCTTTCCCACTTGGATGACCCTGGAAGGGTCGGACTCGCTGATGCATACCTCTTCTATTTCGTCCATTGGCTCAAGGGCGCGCTCCTCTCCTAACCGTGGGTCCAGATCGTCCTCATCCCGGACCATATAAACGGGATGGGCAGAGATATGGTAACACTTCCGCGCGCTTTTCTGGTCTCCGCGGACCGTCCCAACCCCTCCGTTGCTGCACGGGAACTTCATGCATAGATGGCGGATGGAGGTGATGGCCCCGAACCAGACCAGGGCGGGCCGGCCAAAGATGACGTTGTAAGCGGTCGGGCAATCCACCACCACAAAGGTGCAGAACTTGAACGATTGCTGCAATGCGTCCCCCAGAGTTACAGGCAGCTGGACCTTTCCCATGGGGAGGAGCGTGTCTCCGTTGAAGCCGTAGATTTGGGTCAGGCACGACGCCAGATCAGCCTCCGTCAGGCCAATGGCGGCAAAGGCGGATTTGAACAATAAGTTGACGGAGCTTCCGTCATCCACCAACACTCGGGACACCATCTTGTTGGAAATTTGAGCCTCAATGACCAGTGGGTCGTGGTGCGGGAAATGGACGTTACGGGCGTCGTCTTCTGTGAACGTGATGGGGAGGTTCATCAATTTGGGGTGCTGAGCAGGGGCCTGGACGAGGGCGGAAACTTCTTGGTCATGGTCCAGCTCGCTCAGATAGCGCTTTTGATCATTCTTCGAAGGTCCTCCTAGGTGGGGACCGCCTGATATGGTCGACACATGCCCGTCCACTCGAGGGGGCGCTGCCCCAGGAGGATAGGGCATTCCAGGACCGGGGGCCTGCGTGGCGACGACCCCCTGAGGGGCCTGTGCCGGGAGCCCCGGCGCGTACCCCCCCTGGGGCGGGTATGCACGAGTCGTTGCCGACGCCGTAGACTGCGCGGGGGGTGTCATGCCCGGGACGCTTACGGGCATTCTTACCCACTGATGGAGGTGGCCCAACTTGATGAGGTTTTCAATTTCATCTTTGAGCTGCCGACACTCGTCAGTGGTGTGGCCCACATCTCTGTGATAGGCGCACCGTTTGCTGGTGTCTCTGGGGTTCCTCCCCCCCCCCCCCCCCCCCTAAACATGGGGCTGGGTTTCTGGTAGTGGACCGCTCTTTCTGTAGCCAGGTAGATGTTTTACCGGGTATCCACCAAGTTAGTGTATTCTGAATACTAGGGCTCATAGCCCCTCTTCCCTTTTTTGGCCAACTCTAGCCGGTTCTGGCCTTTGCCGGCCCGCTTACCCCGGGAGGGATTCACGCTTGCCTCGGTTACTCCGGTCTATGATTGTTGGGCCACGACGGGGGCCATACTGTGCCCTGCTGGCGCGACGCCATACCCGGAGAAATGCGTTGATTGGGCCGGGGCGTATCCCGAAGCGGCAGGACCGTACACCGTAGGCGTGTAACTAACGCCGGGCGCGACACCCGCCCCCGGGACAATGGGGGGCGTTGCGTAGGACTGTGCGGGGAAATGTCCCGCACCTCTTGGAATCGTCTGAGGGACTGGATGAGGAGCCGAAGGCCATCCGAAGGCCTGGATCTGAGCCTCCTCCCAGTTGATGAACCCTTGGGCCCTCCTAATAAACTCTTCTAGAGTGGCGGCTTTATTGCGCTGCATGTCGTCCCAGAGCGGGGACCCGGCCCGGATTCCAGACTGTAGTGCCACCAGGCGCTGTCCGTCATCGACCTTTGTCTTGGAGGCTTCTTCAGTGAAGCGCTGAATGTAGGCCCTCAATGTTTCCACGGGCATTTGCTTAATATTGGCGAGGGCACTGATTTGCATGTCCATCCTCATGGCGGCCACGAATTGCTTTCGGAAAGCCGACTGTAGCCCGGACCATGTTTGGATGGACCCCGGTTTAAGCCTTTTCCACCACTCTTCGGCGGGACCGCCCAACGTGATGGAGAAGCAGAGGCACTTGCCGTCATCACTGACATGAGCCACGGTCATGAGTCGGTTGTACCGGGACAGATGATCCCTCGGATTCGTGCTTCCCGTGTAGGCGGCGAGACTTGGCATCTTGAACCCCTTGGGAAATACGGCGTCCAGGATATGTCTTGCGCACGAATCCTTGTCCTCTTCGTCAGAGTCAGTGTCCGCGCCTTCCTGCTTGCGGACCAAGCGGTCGGTGACCTTTTTTAATGCTGCCATTTGCTCCATGAGCTGCCTGGCCGCGCTGTCCTCCAGGGGGATTCTCTCGTTCCGCCTGTCGTTTATGTCGTTCCTGAGGTCGCCGTTTCGAGGAAGGATTTTTTGCTTGCGGGCCCGCTCTTTTTGTGCATTTAGTCAGTCACGTAAATCTACCCGGGAAGTGTCGTCCCCGGAGCTGAGAGCGTTACGATCCTCGCGGCGGGGTCTTTCTCGATGGTTCTTGTTGACCGAGGCACTCGGGTGCAAAGACTTCTCCCTCCCATTCGCCCTTGTGGCGAGCCGGGGCTGACCATCCTGTGGCCGTACCCCCTGCGGATCGAAAGGGTGGCCTCTTCCTGGGACAGGGCGCACCTTCTCTTTCCTGGGTAACGGCCGTGAACGTGCCCCGGCTTTATTGACGGGGGTAGTCTTTTTCCGAGTCGTCCGTCGTTCCTTGTCCGGGACTTTCGGAGCCGCGTCGGGGAGATGCTCTGGGGGACGGATCGGACTGGCACCCTTGGGGTTCCCGGCTTGCGCTTGGGGAACGGGTTGTTGCGTTTCTGGTTGCGGGCCAGCTGTGGGGTTGGCTGCCGGGCCCTGCGCGGCCATCAGTGCTTGCAGGGCTTGCAGAGACTCTTGCACCCGGCAGTGCGCCTCCGCCTGCTCGGCCATCCTGGCCTCCTGGTCTAGGATCTACTGCCTCAGCCTAGTCACCTTCGAGTCTTGCTGACCGTCGAGAGGGACTTCGGGGTCCGCGGCTTCATCATGATACTCCCCTTCGTTCTCCTCGTAGTACTCTTCATTTTCTACTTCGTATTCTGCCCCACCCTCGTAGTCTTGCGACTCGTCCTGGTGAGACGCCTGAAGAGGCACGTCTTCAGGCGGGTCCTGAGGAACGTGCTGAGAAGGCAGTGGGTCTCCGTTACCCTGTTCTGGGTTGGTAGGGTCGAAGGTGGTGTGACGCGTGTTCACCATCGTAGCAAAGGCCTGACGTCGGCGCTAGCTTCCTTCAGCTCTCAATGAAAGCACCAAACTGTTAACCGAGATTTTCGGCAACTATCTTAAAGAAAGATGTTTACTGATAATAATAATGAAAATGGAAGATCGACACAAGATTTTTACGTGGTTGGGGCGTTAACTAGCCTTAGTCCACGAGTCTGTATATAAGTCTGTATTAGAGCTAGGATAAGCTTGTACAATGGAGTCGTCTAACTACATTTGAGCAGAGGTTCTGCCTTCTCTCTCCCTTTTCTACGTTGCATTACAACTTATATTTATAGGTCGAGGGGGACACCAGGTTTGGGCCGGGCCCGACCCGGACCCATCTGAGGAATGTGCACAAGGGGCCTTCCTAGTGGAGGCCCGAGCTAAAAAGATATACAGTACACCAAACCCAAACCAGCTCAGGCCCAATTAGTTGCCCTGAGACGCAAGCATTCTCCCGATAAAACGGCACTTTGGCTCTGACCACTTCGAATCACGAGGCCGATTCAGGGGACAAGACCGGCCAGAGTACTTGGCTGCGCAATCCTGACACGCCAGTAGATAATCCCAAGGTGACCCTTTCTGCAGGTGAAAAGTGGGGGGACAATGCCCACGCGAAATGAGGCGGTTTCAGTGTCCTCGACGCCTGACCCATAGCATGGGGATGAAGCGGTCCAGGTTTGTTTACCCTCGGCCCGCTGCGTTTACTTCGGGCCCGGACCATTCCAGGCCCGGGACAGGGACGCGATGGCCGCGATGGTCCGGGGCACTCCAGACAGTGCCAGGACCGTTCAAGCTGAAGATGAACCCGGAGGAACGTCCCGGACCCTTCTACACAGGCCCAGTCCATAGTCCTCGGACAAGGCCCAAATACCGAACCGGTCCCTCTGACCGTGGGCCTGGGCGTGGGCCCAAAACCCTGACAGGAAATGGGGATAACAACAATAATTGGCAATAATGACTGGCTGCACACAGTCCCTTATATTTCTCGTAATAAATGGACAAAACATGTCTGCACAATTGATCAATAAGATCTTACACTTAAATGATTAGTCATGTAAAATGTCCAACCCTTTTTCATAACTTGTAAAAAGTAAAATTAAGACAAACCAATTCTTTAAGAAGAATTGTTTATTGATAGTACTTGCGCAGGTGTTCTCCATTCCAATAGCGAGGAATGAGATCTCCATTTAAGCGAGCAAGTTTATAGGTGCCTGGATGGAGGACTTCTTCAATTTGTTATGGTCCTTCCCAATTAGGTCTGAGTACTCCAGCATCCTGGTCGTGGGTGTTTAGGAAAAATCTTCGAAGTACCAAATCTCCGACATTGAACTTCCTCTCACGTACTTTAGAATTGAAATATCGGGCGACTTTTTGCTGGTAAGCAGCTACTCGGAATTGGGCTTGCTCACACTTTTCATCAACTAAATCTAGGGTCCATTAATAGTTGGCTATTAGAACCTTGATCATACGTTATTCTTCGATATGATGGTGGATCTAGCTCAACAGGCAACATAGCCTCATACCCATAAGCTAAGGAGAATGGAGTATGGCCTGTTGTTGTTTGGTGGGAAGTTCTATACGACCAAAGGACTTCAGGCAATTGCTTCGGCCATGCCCTCTTAGCCTCCTCGAGTCTTTTCTTCAGAGTATCCTTTAGCATTTTATTGGCCGCTTCGTCTTGTCCATTTGCTTGAGGATGAGCGACTGAAGAAAAACTCTTGAAAATTCCACGTCGTTCGCAAAAATTTGTGAACAGATCACTATCAAACTGCGTGCCGTTGTCTGAGACAATCTTATTTGGCAATCCATAGCGACACACGGTTTTTTTTACCACAAAATCCAGCACTTTCTTGGTCGTTATGGTTGCGAGTGGCTCAGCTTCAGCCCATTTAGTGAAATAATCGACAACAACCACAACATACTTGACGTCGCCCTTTCCTGTAGGGAGAGATCCGATTAAATCTATACCCCAGACTGCGAACGGCCAACGACTTTGCATCTGTTTCAGCTTATTAGGGGCTTCTCGTGGGATTTTGGAGAACCTCTGGCACTTGTTGAACCTCCACACAAATCCCATCAAGTCTTCATTCATTGTTGGCCAGAAGTATCCTTGCCTTAGGATCTTTTTTTATAAGCTTTGCCCCCCAGCATGGTCCCCACAAAACCCTTCGTGTACCTCTTTCATCAATTCCTTGGTCTTCTCTTTCGAAATACATCTGAGGAGTGGCATTGAGTATCCCCTTCGATACAAGATTCCATCAACCAGGATATACCTAGCGGCCTGCAGCTGAAGGGTCCTAGCTTTATTTCTGTCCATTGGTAACACGCCTTGTGTCAGATACTCTATGTATGGTGCCATCCATGTATCTGTCACCTGGATCACCAAAGTAGTCTCCTCTGTTTGGATGCTTGGCATAGACAGTCTTTCAACTGGCACTATGTTCAGAGTATCAACATCCTTCACACTTGCTAATTTGGCCAAAGCATCAACGTTTGAATTATGGTCGCGAGGTACTTGCTGAAGGGTGTAAGCGACCATCTTTAAGCCACGGGCTTGGTACTCTCCCATGGTCTGATTTACCACCAACTGAGAGTCACTGTAGATGTCCAGTGCCTTTATGTTCATGTCCCTGGCCAATCGTAACCCAGCGAGCAATGCTTCATACTCAGCCTCGTTGTTAGAAGTAGTGAAGTCAAACCTGATTGCGTAGTGAAATCAATGCCCCTCAGGCGTTATCAGAATCACACCTGCTCTTGCGTGATGTTCATTAGAGGAGCCGTCTGTGAACAACTTCCATGAAGGAGTCTGGTTTTGAGGCTCAGGTTCTTCAGATGCTTCTAGCTGATCGCTATCTGGAAGTCTAGTGAACTCTGTGATGAAGTGAACCAGGGCTTGCCCTTTTTTCACTGCTCGTGGCAAGTAAGAGATATCAGACTGCCCAAGTTCGACCGCCCATTTCAATAACCTACCTGCGGCTTCTGGCTTTTGCAGAACTTGTCGTAGAGGCTGGTCAGTCAAAACCGTAACTGGATGAGCCTGAAAGTAAGGTCGCAGGTTCCTGGAGGCTAAAATTAAGCAATAGGCTAACTTTTCAATAGGTGGATATCGCAGCTCTGCTCCAGTTAGCCTCTTGCTTACATAATAAACAGCCTTTTGCACGCCTTCTTCTTCTCTTACTAAGACAACACTAGCAGCGTATTCTATGGTCACCAAGTAGATGAACAAAGTTTCTCCATCAACCGGCTTTGATAGGACCGGTTGTGCATCTTCAATGCTTGAAAATCCTGTTCACACTCCTCTGTCCATTCGAAATTTTTGTTGCCTTTGAGTAGATTAAAGAATGGGACACATTTGTCCGTTGATTTGGAAATAAATCTACTTAGAGCAGCAATTCTTCTGGTCAAGCTTTGAACATCCTTAATTTTTGCTGGCGATTTCATATCGACCAGGGCTTTGATATTTTCAGGATTAGCCTCAATTCCTCGCGAGTTTACTATAAATCCCAAGAACTTCCCTGATCCTACCCCGAAGGAGCACTTGAGGGGATTCAGCTTCATCTGATATTTGTTCAAGATGTTGAAGCATTCTTGCAAATCCCCTATATGCTCTTCTGCCTTCTTCGATTTAACCAGCATGTCATCGACGTATACCTCCATGTTTGTCCCGATCAGCTCCTTAAACATGTGGTTGACCAGTCGCTAGTAAGTCGCACCAGCATTTTTCAAATTGAAGGGCATTACTTTGTAACAGTAAAGCCCTGTGTCAGTTTGAAAGCTAATGTGATCCTCATCAGGAGATGCACACTAATCTGGTTATACCCGGAGTATCCATCCATGAATGAGAGAATCTCGTGCCCTGCAGTGGCATCAACCAACTGGTCAATTCTGGGGAGTGGGAAACAATCCTTAGGGCAGGCTTTATTAAGGTCTGTGAAATCTACGCATGTTTGCCATTTGCCATTCGGCTTGGGAACAAGCACGAGATTAGAGACCCACGACGGATAAAACGCTACCCTGATGAATCCATTCTCCTTCAGCTTCTCGACTTCCTCCTTTAGAGCCTTTGATCTATCTTTGTCGAGGAGCCTCCTTTTCTGTTGCACTGGTGGAAAATTTTTGTCTATGTTCAAGACATGGCTAATGACTGCTTGGTCTATTCCAACCATGTCTTTGTGCGACCAGGCAAAGACTTCTTGGTTTTCCTTCAAAAATTCCACCAATGCTTATTTTGTTGTTGTCTCTGTTTACCAACTTTCACAACCTTGGTCTAATCTTCTTCATCGAGTTGGACCTCTTCAAGGTCCTCGATGGATCCTATCTCTTCATCAAAATCCCCAAAGCGATGATCTAAGTGCCTATCCTCACTTTGGGCAACACCCTATTTGGTGACACTATCACCTGATTGGGTTTGTACATCAACTTCCATTTGCAACTCTTTTCCGGGAACTTCCCTCGACACACCTTTCTTCGCCTTAGTTATCGAGGCATTGTAGCACTCCCTTGCTTCCCGCTAATTTCCCAACACGCATCCTACCCCTGCTTCTATTGGGAATTTCATGGCCAGGTTCCATATTGAAGTGACGGCTCGCAGGTCGACTAGAATTGGCCTCCCAATTACAACATTATATGCCGAAGGACAATCAACTACTATGAAAGTAGTGAGTAATGTCCTGTTAGCAGGTGCAGTACCTGCTGTAACTGGGAGCCTAATTGACCCAGCTGGGGCGAGCCCTTCGCCTGAAAAACCATAGATGGTTTGGTTGCATGGCTCCAAATCTTTAACGGACAACTTCATTCTTTCCAATGAGAACTTGTATAGGATGTTGACCGAGCTTCCTGTGTCAACCAACACTCTCTTCACCATCATGTTGGCAATTTGCACGTCCACAACCAGCAAATCGGAGTGTGGGAATCATATGTGCTGGGCATCATCTTCAGAGAAGGTTATCAATTCCTCCTCTGTTTGAGCCTTCTTTGGTGCTCGATCCTTCACACTCATCATCTCGATGTCCTGGTCGTGGCGTAGGGTTCAAGAGTATCGTTCCCTTGCCTTCCCACTATCCCTTGCAAGTCGTGGGCCACCACAGATGGTAAGTAACGTGCCTGCCACAGGAGCTGGCTGTAAAGGTGGTGAGCGTTGGCGTGCAGGTGCCTGCTCGTTGCCACCTTGAGCCTCTCGTTGAGACCCTCCTGTGGCTCGCACATATCTCCTTAGATGTCCTTGCCTGATCAGGAACTCAATTTCATCCTTCAATTGGTTACACTCATTAGTGTTGTGTCTGTATTCGTTATGAAAACGACATAATTTTGTGATTTCCCCTCATTGGAAATTGCATCCTCAAGCTTGATATATCAATCATCTCGATCCAAAAACTCCTGGGTACTTCTTACCTCATTCTTTCTTAGGCTACTCCAGAGGGGGGAATGGCGCCTAATCCCAACAGTTAGGGCCATCATCTTGCCTTCGTCACCCACTGTCTTGGCTTTAGCCACTGCTTGCATAAAGCGCTGGACATACTCCTTCAAGGGCTTTCCCTCCTTCTGGCGTATCTCGACCAGCTGGTTGGCCTCTGTGGGGTGTAGGCGACCCACATAGAATTTTCCGTAAAATTACTTCACGAACATCTCCTAGGATACTATGCTGGCAGGAGGGAACTTAAAGAACCACTCCTGGGCAGTATCAAACAGTGTTGCGGGGAAGATCTTGCAATGGGCATCGTCTGACACCTTCTGAATGTCCATTTGTATCTTAAATTTGTTGACATGAGATACTGGGTCTCCATACCCATCAAAGTTTTGCAGTACAGGCATTTTGAATTTGCTGGGGGTTTCTGCCACATCAATTCTCTGTACAAACGAAGTGCCTCTCCTTCGATCGTACTCTATGTGCAACATTCGACCCCTGACCAACTGTTGTACCGCCTGGTTTAGAGCATCAATCTGAGCCTGAACCGCTTCTCGGATCGCTGGGGCAACCGGTTTCGGGAGAGCGTACTCATTGTGCCTCTCACGACGGTCATTGAGTACGTCCCTTAAATCATCATCCCTGCGTCTTTGCTTGCTAACTCCTAGCCGATCAAAGACGTTATGGTGCCTAGGTTGCCCCCCAGCGTTATGGCTTATTGGCCTATTTTCTCTAGATGGGGGGCTTCTGCCTCCACCTATTTCCTCATTCCTCCGACCAGTATTCCCTCTGCCGAAATCGGCTTCATTATAGTCATGGCCATCTCTAAATTGTGGCTGACTACGGCGTGACCGGTTGTTCACGGTATTTCCTCCTCGGGCTGGCATTTCCCGAACGTCAGAGGGAGGCCTGCGCTGGTCGTTGGGTCCCCGTGCATTATTATGTCGTGGGGGGCCCCTGACCGCAGAGCCCGACTCGTGATGGCTTCTATTGGAAAAAGGATGCTGCCCCTGCTCGGTGGATTTGGCTCTTCGTCCCCTGGGCGTCTAGGGTTACGGGGCGGCTGCCCAACCCTATTCTGCCTTTGGCACTTGGAATGCACTCTTGGATTTGTGTATGGATCTTTGATGAATGATGCAATTTGTGGCTGTTTTGATGTAGTTTAGGCTATGGGTAAATCAATTTGGTCTCCAATTTTATGAAAATTTGAAGAAAAATGATTTTCCATTCCACATTGCATATTTGGGTTTATGGGTCTATGAAGAACATATGAAATCCCTATGAGACTTGTTGAACTCTTGAAAGTCCACTTTTTGATCTTGTTTCCCTAGTTCAAAATCAAGAAAATGTGTTTATGGACCATACTCCTTAACCTTTATCCCATCAACCCGTGACTTTAATTACCCCCAGCCAATCGAACACTTATGGAGCACCTCGGTCACATGTCTCCTCGAACGCACGACCCAGTCGCTCGGATGCGTGCCTACATCAGCTCCTCGAATGCATGGCAGCATCCCCTCGGATGCACGATAGCATCCCCTCAGATGCCCACCTCCTCGGATAGCCAGCCAGTGTCTCCTCGGACACCTCTCAATGCTGGCTTCTCGGATGGCAGACCTTGGATGCAGACCCTCGGAATAGCCGTAACAGCTCCTCGGATGCACAGCAACATCCCCTCGGATACGCACACCAACCGCTCGTACATACGCCACCTTCCGCTCGGACGCCAAGGCATAACCACTCAGACGTGCGCTGGCTGCTTAGACGCAGTCCCCAGGCTGCTCAGACACTCATGCCATTCACTCGGATGCAACCCCATCCCGCTTGGACACGAACGCCAACCACTCGGACACGCCCCATCCGCTCGGACGCATGCCTATCTACTCGGGCGCACATATCTTAGCCACTCGGATCAACACTCAAACGCTCGGACACCAGAGCCTAACCGCTTGGTTCTGAATGCTCTCAAGTCCTCGGGCTTGCAAAAAATGGTTTATGCATTTTAGGCACCAAATTTTTTTGCTTATTATTGTTGCTCTCATATATGTTTATCTGGGGAGTAAAAAATAAGTTTACTACTCAGAGAAAATATTTTACTGCGTAGTAAATATTTTTTCTTTGCATTCATTAATTTATGTTTGTTTGGTTCACTCACCTCCCCATACTTTTTTGTAGATGAATCACTTCGACTACAGGGGAGGTGACAACCATACAAACTCTGATTCTTTAGTTCCCAAGTCAAGCGACACTCCTCAAAGTAGCGATTCTTCATCCAAATCTCCTAGCAGTCGTACTCCCGAGGATCGCCTTTGTCGCCTTATGAAAATCCTTCCACGGTCATCTTTATACTTCCTTCATAGAGAGTAGTTTCTTAATCAACAACTTCAACATCTGCTGATGAGGGTGAAAAAATCTAATCGACTTCCTCAAGACCAAGATCCTCAAGTGGCTCGAAGAGCGACACAAAAGGTAGTGGAACGTGATGAGGCTCAAACTGCAGCTTCTTCAAGGCCTCCTCGCCAGGTCCAAAAAGCTAGTAAACCCAGGAAACAGATTACTCAAAACTTTACAACTGAGATTCAGCAGCCAGCTGCTCTAAAACCAAGAAAAGATGAAGATGGAACGCCTTCTTGGATCATAGCCAAAGCTTCTAAACTCAACTCCAAAATGCTCAATAAATACATATAGGCTTCGGGCCTTGAAGGAATAAATGCAATATGCCCGCGACCTCACTAGAGAGATAATAATCTTGGTGGACCCTACTGCGCTTGGTCCAGATACCATTTTTTTGCAGGAGCAACTATCTCACTGCATCCTTTTTTTTGGTCAGTAGAAGATTACTTCAATGTCTCCCCCTTCCAGATAGCTCCCAATGCAATTCAAGCACTATCTGCTCTATATATTCTCTATTATTTCCAGGGAAATAATCCACCTACTCCTCATGAAGTGCATTACCTTTTTGACTTTAGGACTAACCCGAGCCATAAGAATACAGGTTTTTTCCACCTCTTCCATAGGAAAAAAGGGATTAAGTATCTCCATGGTATCACGCATAAATCGAATCCCAGAAAATACTACACATAATGTTTCCTCACTCCAGAAATTAAGGCCAACAACTTGGCTTTCACGCATGCAGGCCCTTTCCATCAACCTTTACCAACTAGGGAAATGCATTCCCGAGCAAAAGAACTTGCTAACATGTCCATTGAAGAGAAAAATGTCAAGGAGTTGGTCAACGTGGAAAATCTTCAGCTGGTGGGGTTATTATCAAGCGATCAAAACATGATAGAAGGTAGTATCACTAAAGAAGTGAACACAACCGATCAATCAAATGCTGATACTGAAGTAGTGACGGATCAGTTCTCTCCTGAACCATCTCCATACTCACGCCGACCAAGTGACCTTATTATTAGGGAACCTCTTCCAAAAGACCATCGTAGACGTGCCATTCCTACCAGGCCTAGGAAAGGAAAGAACCTTGAGCTCCCTAGAGAAGTCAGCTCATCATCTGAAGAAGAAGACGACTTTCTCAATGAAATTCTAATTTCAGGTTTTTCTACTAACAGTAACCATAGTTTGGTGGTTTGTTATAATAACTTTCTTTCAGAATGATTGTGTGAAATCTGTAAAGTTATGTGGTAATAATAAAACTTTCATTTACTTATGTATTATCTCCCATTTTTACTAACAACGTTTGTGCTTCACTCTTTTTTGCAGATCCAGATATGTTTAAACAATTCAACACTTCCTCTGCCCAAAAGAGGAAATGTGGGGAAGGGAGTAGCTCAAACCCTCCGAGAAAAGTCGCAAAGAATGTACCGACCAGCCAGGGGAGATTATCTGACTAGCCTATCACTATCCCGCAATTGACTCCTTCATCAATTCCTCCTTCTGCTAGCTTAACAACTACCCGATCGACTAGCTTAAGTGAGCCCCTTCACATTGCTGGTGATATTGGAAAGGAATTGATAGACCACACTCTACACCATGCTACAACAACTCAAACCTTTGAGTCTTTACCCCGGCTTAGTTTTGAAGTTGTCCTTCAAAGAGGTCTTGCTCAAATGATGAGTGTAAGTATCTTATCATCAAGACACCATACTTTGTTATTAATTGTTTTTACTCTAAGTAGCTTTCTGTTATCCATTTCAGGCACTTATCACTATCAATCATGCTCAACAATGAGCATTAGACTATAAGGAATTGGACAAAGTCTTGAATGATCAGTTGGTGGAATCCTAAGCGAAGATTGAACACTTGACCAAGTCTGAGAAAGATCTTCAAGAAAAAAATGAGCAGGTAGAGAAAATAGTTGCTAACCGAGATTGGACTTTGAAGGAGTTGACTGATGAGAACAACAAGCTCATCCAAACCATCAAGAAATTAACCGATCAGCAAGAGAAAAATGTTCAAGAGATCGAAGAGTTGAAGCAGGACAAGGAAACTGATCTGGTTCACTATGAAGAAATCTGCTTCCACTACTTCTACCAGATTTGGAAGTTAAACAAACCTCTCAACCTTGACTTTCTTTCTAAAGAAGCAAAAGCCGAGGAGCTCGCCAAATGTGAAGCCAAGGTTGCTGAGGAGGCAGCTCTTCCAGCTGGCACTGTGCCTGCCTCTCATGCTCTATCTTTCCGTCCCGAGGAGACCCCTGATGACGACGGTGTTGACAACCCAAGAAACAGTCTACCCAATCAGTGAGCATTTTGGGCCGACAAGAGAGCATGTTTGGTCGACCAGAGGCCATGCTCAACTAGAATAGTGAAAACTTTGTTCCTAGCCAGTAGTTTACTTATTTTTCTCGAACTTTTATGAAGACAATTGCTGCTTAGCAGCCTTAATATTTTTCTTGTACGGCCGAGCTATTGGCATTTATACTTTACTTTTCTTTGCTAACTTGAAACATTATAAGTCTATTTAGACTTAAAACATTATAATTTTTTTGTGAATAGTAAAGTCACTCTGATGTATGCCTTATATTTTCGCATGAGTACTTAGTTTTCTAACATAGAAATTCTAGAAATTTCATAAGTCCCTACTAAGTATGCTTTCTCACACTCTTATTGCTCTAACATTTTATGAGCATAATGTTTATTGTTAAACGAATATTTTCTTGTAACTTGAAATTTTGAAAAATTCCAAGTTATTTAAGCTTTGTCAAACAAGTGAGCTTAATGGCCTTTTTTTACTTCAAAAATTTACAAGTCATCCTAAATACAAATATCTTAACTCGTGCTCTTATTGTCTGTGTTAAATTATATACTAGTATACCCCATGTGTCCCCCAAGTGATCGAGGGTTGAAAGATCCTTGGTCATTTGCTACTTGACCGAATCTGTTCAAGCAGTTAATTACTCGTGAAACACATAGAATATATGGAAAATATTCGAGTAGTTAAACACTACTTGAACGTATCGACCAGTCCAATTTTACCAACCAGTTGAACACTATTAGAATAACTAACACATATGCACATTTTTAGCAAGAATCGACCACGTTGCGCGTAGTCTCTTTTAATACTCGTAACTTAAAAAGGACAAAATGTCTCTAATAACGAGTCTTAAACAACAAAAATTGTTCAAAAATAAATAAACGACTAGTTAGCAAATAACCAGCTCATAAACCAAACTCAAATAATAAGTTAAACAACTCGAAATTAAGCTACCACTCTGAACGCGGTATTTTCGTGATAATATATCCTCAGATGCTCGCCATTCCAGTGGTTCTTGATCAGGCTCCATCCACCAAATCTGATCCTAGCACTCCCGCTCACACCGAAGTGTCTAGGCATACCTCTCCCTTGCTTTGTTACTATCCTCAACCAAGTGTGGACCTCCACATATAGTGTCTAAGGTAAAGTCCACAAGCACGGGTTGCAAGGGTGAAGATCTCTGTCGTTTGAACCCAGGATTGCTACTGCCTCCTTCTCCATGGGGTGTCTCTGCTTGATACTTTTTCAACTTGCCCGGCCGGAGAAGAAATTCTATCTCATCTTTGAGTTGATTGCATTCATTTGTGTCGTGGCCATAATCTCCATGGAACCGAAAAAATTTGTTCATGTCCCTCTTAGATATCTCTTTCCTGATGGGTGGAGGTTTCTTGTAGGGAACTTCCTGATGATTGGCGAGATAGATTTCCGCCCGGCTAGCTGAAAGCGTTGTGTACTTTGTGAATCGGGGCTCATACTTGGTTGGCTTATCGTTCGGACCCGACTTAGCCTTTTTTCTTCATGGTGGTCAGACCCGTTATTCCCACGTTTCTTTCCGCCATTTTAACCATTTCCTCCATTCTTAGGAGGATTAGTTGATCCACCCGGATTGTTTATGCCTTTCATTTCTTTCTCAATCGCATTGTCCAATTTCATATACATGTCCGCTCGGCCAAGAAATTGTTGGAGTGTTGAAATTGGATTGCGATGTATACTATCCCACAAAGGGCTCCGATAAGTTATCCCAGAGGATATTGCAACCATCTTCCCTCGTCTCCGACAATAGTTGCTTGGTTGACCTCTCTCATGAATCTCTGTATATAATTCTTTAGAGATTCATCCTTCCCTTGTTTGGTGTCAGCCAAGTGGTTGGCATAAACTAGAGGGGTCCGAGCAACACTGAATTGCCTACAAAATTACTTCTTGAAAGATTCCCAAGAGGTAATGGAGTTTGGCTTGAATTTCCAATACCATTCTTGGGTAGTATCGGATAATGTAGTCGGAAAGACTCTACACTGGTAATCGTCACTTATGCTGAGCAACTCCATTTGGTCCTCAAATTTCCTGACATGTCTAATGGTATTTGCCTTTTCTATATATACTGGCAGTACTGGTGCTTTATACTTTGCTGGCGGCTGAGCTGCTATGATCCTAGCACAAAAGGGACTACCACTTCCATTCCAAAGGGACGTTTTGAAAAACCTTGCACCGCGACCGTTAGCGCATCAAGCTGGGCTTGGATGGCTGGTGCAACTGACGAGGTGCCAAGGTCGTGACCGCCTAGTCGGGCATTTTCATCTGGTGCATCGTCGTCAAGTATTTCTACTTGGCTAGCATGATGGTTCAGATTTTGCCCTTCGACTAGGACGGTCCTCCTTTTGTCCCTGATAACATCCCTTAGATCCTTCTAGGAAGTGTGTCCTCCTAAGTGATCAAACATTATGCTCTGAGTTTTTTCAGAAGGCTTACCGCGTGGGACTTGTTCTCTCCCACTGCGCTGCTGGTCGGGATGTAGTGGTGGCCATCCTGTACGTGCTAGGCAGTCTTTTCCTCCTTGTTGGTTGTTTCCCTCTTTTTCCTTTGACCAGTCAGTGTGATGACTATCAGCCTCATCATGACCATGTCCATCTTTGAATTGTGAAGTTCCCTTATCTCGAGGAGTTCTGGTTTGATCCTGCCTGGGTGGAGTTTTCTTACTGCCCGACCGGTGACTTCCTGATCTAGAAGTTTCTGATCGGTGGCTCCTAGAGGGAGTTCTAGAGTTCTCCCTTTATGTCGAGGCATTTCCGGAGTGAACCTTATCATCCTCTCGATCAGGGGGGTTACTCCTACTTCTGTCCGGTCCCCGAAAATTGGCTCTGCCAGCAGTTCTTCGACCAGCATCATTATTCCTTGCTCCCTGGGTGGCTGCTCCTCGTGTTGCAGTCTGGGCATTGGCTTGGGTCAAATGCGTTGTCACTTCTAGAGAAAGTGCAGCCTCATAGTGTCGTCGATTGGCCTCCTCCTGCCGTTGCTTGATCTCTTCACTTCTGGCATCCATCACCCGTTTTTGCTGCTCAAATACAACTTTTTGCCTGGCCATCTCTTCAGCAAATGACTCCTGCCGAGCATTGAATTGCATCATCTCCTCTTGGAAGGCCCCTATGGCTTCCTGGAGTTGTTCAACCTATGGAGTCTTCTCCTCGAGAAAGACCATGGGCTCAGTCTCAGGGTTTTGAGGTCCAGAACCTTCTGATCTAGTAGGCTCTATTGACGTGCCTGACTTCTTGGATGTCACATTGGTATTCTTGGGCGCCATAATGATATGATAGTAGTGTGTTTCTTCTCTTCAGGCTCTCAATGAAAGCACCAAAAATGTTGGCCACGATTTTGGCCAACGACGAATAGACGTAAAAACTACAGTAAGCCTTCAAGAGAAAATATGACACCAATAATTTTATAGTGGTTCAGCCCCAATTTATTTGTAATAGCCTAATCCACTTGGAGTTGTGATATATATAACCTGTGCTTAAGATCAAATGAACCCGTGTCAACTGAGTTTCTTAAGCGTAAGTGAAAAAGTACATAATTTCTTTCTCAAGAATACAAACTTTCTCTCAGAAAAATACATCAAGAATACCCGAGTTCCCAAAAGCTTAGCCAGAAAAATTAGAATCGAATCCCTTCAATGATGCCATGAACTCTTTATTTATAGGCTCATGGATCGTACAATCAAAACCCCCCAACAATCAAGATATCTGAGAGATTCTCACTATAGCTACGGAAGATTCTAACTGAAGTCGTTACTGAAACTGGCTGAGTTTCTGATCTATCTAGTCAGCCAACTCCACTCCCTGGAGTGAGACTGGCTGGTCATATCACTCTTCTAGTTAGGCAAAACATCTTCATAAGCTGACTGGTCGGCCAAAACGCTTTACTGATCGGCCAAAACATTTTACTGGTCGGTCAAAAATCCTTACTAGTCAGTCAAAAATCCTTACTGGTCAGCCAAAACATTTTACCTGGTCTGTCAAATTACTTCCAGACTAGATAAATAATTTTCATGATCAGTAATATCACAACTCTGAAGATTAATCTCAAACCTTTGACCTCCTTGGTCAACACATTTATTGACTATTAATGTGTCATTCACTACCATGCATTGCCACTTGTCACTTTCTTCGCCACGTCATCGTATTCAAATTTTGGGGATAACAGAAACATGCCAGGGTTTGTGTTGGAATATTGTTACATAAATAAGCATGAAATTTTGTGAAATATAATGAAAAGAATGAATTTCATGATTTAATGTGCTTGCTGATTTTTGTGCAAAAATGATGTTGTATGTGATGAGAATAATGTTTTGAGTGCTTAAATAAATTTTACTAGTGTTTTGATGTATTAAGAAATTAAATGAAAAATTTAAGATGTCTTGAAATGATATTTTGTGTAAATAATTACCTACATAATTTTTCTAATATTTTTGAGAAAATATGAGTTTAAAAAAATAAAGATGGTGATTTTAATGATATAATTGGTTGCTGGAATCTTTGTAAAAAATGTGAAGTTGTATTTTAATAAAATAAATTTGGTGAGTGTCTTAAAATAAATTAATACCCTAAACTATGGATATATTAAAAGTGAATATTTTTTTTTAATATAACACAAGTGTTCATTTTAATATTTATGATTTTTCTTTTATTTTGATTGAGAAAAATGTTGAATTTAGTTTACTTGTGAATTTTAAGTAAATAAAATTTGGCTGAAAGTTTAGTTAACTATTTATAAAAATAATCATTGGATTTTCACATATGAATTTATTTTATTTTAAATTTAATCTTTAAAAATAACACAAGTAAAAATGTATTTTTCCACATCTAAATTAGATTTTTCTCACATTAAATTTATAAATTTGATAATTGAATTATAATGTTATTTTCTAAGTAAACATGTTAAATTATAAGTATTTTACATAATTGTTGGTCTTTGTTATTTTACGGAAATTAAAAGTGATTAATGGAATAATTATATTTTTAAAATGGCTGATTAAATTATTTTTTTATAAAATAAAAATAATGCTTTGGAGGATAAATCAACTTGAGAATTTTAAAGAGATAAATAATGGTAATCAAAGCATGTTACAAATTTTGTTATTTTCATAACAATTGAAGTAAGACGCGTAGAATTGTCGTTTTAAACGCCACTTTTACACAACGTTCTCACGTATGCATGTCACATGCAATTCCACTTTATGTGGAAATATGCCTTGTTTGGATGTTGTGAACAACTTTAAAAAATGTGTCTTTTATGCAACCATATAGTTTTTATAAAAGGACCATGCGTGTAATATAGGTAGAATATGCATTATTCTTTTATGACTTTATGTGGAAATATGCCTTGTTTGGATGTTGTGAACAACTTTCACCATGTGTGCATGGCCCATGCACACATGGGTTATATGAGTGGAAAAAATAGAGTTTATGTGATGCTAAGGAATATTATTTTGATTATGGTATAGGCTCATTGAGAAGTTATTTTACTTAGCTTGGACCTGAGGTAAGGAAGTTAGATAGAATTTATTTTTATTTATTCTGTGAATGGTAAGACTGTTTGTATGAAAGTGTTATGATGCTTTGCGTTATAAATTATAGAATGCTTTAATATGATGATATGTTTGGATTGTATGAATGTTGTGTGCTATGAATGGATGTTAGCGTGATGAGCGCGACACATCAAAAAGGGGTTGTTAAGGATATGAAGACGTAACCCGAGTTACTAAAGATATGAAGACGTAACCCAAGTTACTAAGGATATGAAGACATAACTCCAAAGGTGGACGCGCCGAGGATATTCAAGGACCAGAGATCCTATTTACCTCAAAAGGTGACATGGACAAGTTAGCGGGCCATGTTCACAAGGAAATGTTATGATGATGTTTGTGTTATGATGTTTATGTTATGATTATGATGTTAATGTTGACGTGACTATGTTTATGTTTATGATATTGACGCCATTATGATGATGATGCTATGATGGATAAAGATGGATAAATGTGTTTGTGATTTGTTGTATCTTATTTGTCTGTTGCATGTACTTCCTTACTGGGCTTTTAGCTCACCGCTTACTTTCCCTTTCAGATAGCAAATAGGTTTCTCTATGGCACGCGTGGTGATGTGGGAGTTCTATCATCCTGGTGTGTATGGCGTGGGTGCATCCTATGGATGAGAAACGATCAGTTTAAAACGCCATTTTCTTTTAATAACGATATGTTAAATGGGACTTTTTTTTTTAATTTATTAGTGGGACTTGAAATTCTGGTTGTTTAAGAACTTTGCATGAAAACTACTATTTTCTTTTTTAAATTATTGGGCCCAACTTGCATGTTTTTAGCAGGACCCCACTGGATTTTATAACAAGTGGCTTTTCTTTTATAAACCTATGAGTATGTGAACGTTTTACAAAGCACTAGATTAGGGCGTTTTACAAATGGTATCAGAGATGGTCGTCCATATTTCCAAGGACCCTCCCCATACATGCTGAAGACGAGAAAATCTCACCTCACCGCGTCGTAAGTATTTGTTTATGTGTTATTACTTGTTCATGTATTATTTAATTTTATAGTTTCGTTAACTACAGTATAGTAAGATGCCTCATATTTTGAAAACGACTAAGAAACAACTACTCAAGGTGATCCGTGCAATACCTAAGGTCTAGCTTGATGAGGATCCCTACGATTGGCAGATAGCGGTCTTGAAAATGACAAAAGTGGTTTGTGATCACATTGAAGGGATCATGAACAATAGAGGAGCCTTGCTATGGCCCATAGAGCAATATTGGGTCTTGAGGGAAGCATTGTCGATGTACTCGAAGGCCTTTCTTCAGTGGAATCGATCATGGAATAGCGTTGAGCAAGATGACCTGGAGTTTAGTACCATGGAGTACGCAATTCGCGATTTTCTGGAAAATTACAATTTTAGTCATCTGGAGCTGGTGCTAGTGAAGACGGATGACAGAGAAATAGAGGAGCGTTTGGAGACGGTACATGATGTGGAATGAGAGTTGGCAATTGAGGAAGTAATTCAAGTATGCCACGTCTGACCGCTAGGATGGAGATAATGGCGAGCGCTCCCAGCTATTTCCACATCCCAAAGAACGTCTTTGATTACAGTTCAGGGGACGAGTCCACCATTGAGGACTAGAGTCCATTGCGTAATCGTTACATGGGGTGCTAATGAATAAAATGGGATATTTTCTAAGACCTTAAGGGATTTATGTTTGGTCATTAAACACTTTTTGGGATTGTTTAAATTTTGGAATAATTTGAAACATTTTGAATGCTATGGTTTATTTTGTTGCAAATTCAAAATGATGTGGTTTGAATGTATGGCTTTGCAATTACCTATCAAACCATTATACAACTATTTCTTCCTTATGATTTTCCATTGATTGCCTTAGAATCTCATTATGTCGACTAGAGGAATAGGAGGAAAGGGAAGAGGAAGAGGTAGAGGCAAAGGAAAAGGTGTCCCCACAAGGTCTGAGACCACCCCTGACGTTGAAATGCCACCTGTTCAACCTGTAGCTCCAACAACACCATCTGTGGACCTGGCTGCAGAGGTAGCAAGGTTAAGAGAACATTTGAGGCTGAGAGATGAGGAATTAGCACATGCTAGACAAGCACCGCAAATGTCCCAAATGCCCCAAGTACCAGTGGCGCGACCTCAGCCGCCAACGCCACCACCTACACCACTGCCTGGAGCTTACGAGTTCGAGCCAGTGTATGAACGCTTCAGGAAATAAGCCCCACCAACTTTTGAAGGGAAAGTTGATCCAATGGTGGCAGAGGATTGGGGAAGATCGGTTAAGGCTATTTTCAATCATATGGACTTAATGTTATATTATTTTATAATATAATATTTTAGATTAAATAAATGTGACATAGAGTGTCACATATTGTAACATATAATAGAGAGTTACATTATTTGGATATATGTGAAATATCCAAACATGTAACATATTTGGTGTTACAAATTCATCACAAATTTGTAACTCCTAAATATCACCCATTATTGTGTAGATTTGTTGTTACACAATATTGAGATGAATTTCTTAAAGCCATATGAGAAATGGCTGATAGAGATGTGATTTTAACTCCCATATTGTGTATGGAAGTTACAAAATCAAGTGGGAATAAATTGGAACGTTTTGAAAAAAACTGAAAAAATTGGTGCTGAAACTGACTGAGGGCCGCGGCGCTTGGTAGCAAGCGCCGCGGCCCTAGTGCCTGACAGCCACTTCCAACTTTGGTTTTTATCCAATTTTGAACGTTTCCAAAAGCCAAGTAACTCCCAAATCTCTATTTTAATTCCATAAAACATCCAATTAATCATTGGTAACAGCCATGGGGGTTGGTGGAATTTGAAATTCAAAGGGTGTCTCTAAACTCTATAAATATGAGCCTAATGCTCACTTGTATTACACACCATTTCTATCCACTAGATCACTTGGCTAGAAACACCTTGAGGCTTGATAATTCCATAAAGCTTTTCCAATATCTGAGAGAGATCCTTTAGTGCTTGAGTTAGGGGGAAATAAGCTTTTGGACAAAGGTTTTAAACCTTGTTCAAGTTTGTGATCCCCAATCCTCTTCACGTAGGTTGTGTAAGTGAGAGTTTGTTTGTGGTTTCTACTCTTCCTTTTATTCTATTGTTCTTCTTCTTATTCTCTTGTTTTATTTACTTGTATATTTTGTATAAGAGTTGTAATCTCTTCATTTGGTCCAAACACTTTATTTTATTTGTAACTTTTGTTTTGAGTTTTATTTAACTATTCTCTTCTTCATCATCATCTTCTTCATTTCCTTTGTTTTATTTGTATTTTCAGTTATAGAGTTGTAACACTTTATTTAAATCAATCTTGTCCATTGTAATATTTTGCATAGAGTTGTAACATTATCTTACCATTTCCATTGAGGCAATATTATTTTTCCTAACATTCAAAAGCATATCCCTTTTTGTTTCAATGGAAGGGGAGACAATCAAAATCATGAACCAAGGCCTAGTGAGATTGGATAGGTTTGATGGATCCAATTTTACTAGGTGGCAAGACAAGGTGAGGTTTCTTTTAACCACTCTCAAAATCGCCTACATCCTTGAGTCTTCCTTGGCACCTCTAGCCGAGCCATCCGACAAAGACACTCCCGAGGAGGTGGAGAAGAGAAGGAAGAGGGAGGAGGACAATCTCCTTTGTAGGGGTCATATTCTCAACGCCCTATCCGATAGGCTCTATGACCTCTACACCAAGACCAAATTGGCCAAGGAGATTTGGGATGCACTTGAGAAAAAGTTCAAGGCGGAAGAGGAAGGTACCAAAAAGTTTTTGATATCTCAATACTTTGATTTCAAATTTTTTGGTGATAAACCTATTCTTCCTCAAATACATGAATTGCAAATTATTGTTAATAAATTGAAAGTTTTAAAGATTGAGCTTCCCGAGGCCTTTCAAGTTGGTGCTATTGTGGCTAAATTACCACCAACTTGGAAGAGCTATAGGAAAAGAATCCTTCATAAAAATGAGGATTATTCTTTGGAGAAGATCCAAAAGCTTATTCGAATTGAAGAGGAATCAATAAGTAGAGATAAACTTGTGGAGGGGTCTAATGGAGAAACTTCCAAAGCAAATGCAGTGTCACAACCAAAACATCCCAAAAATAAAGGGAAAAAGGGTAATGAGAAACCTTTGGGTCCAAAAACTAACCCAAACAAGTTTAAGGGCGAGAAAGGTCCTTGCTTTGTGTGTGGGAAAAAGGGTCACTATGCTAGAGAGTGTAGACATAGAAAAGACCAACAAGGACCTAAGGTTAACGTAACTCAAGAGGAAAACATAGTTGCTACCCTTAGTGAGGTGAATGCGGTCCAAGGCAATGTGAAAGAGTGGTGGTATGACACATGTGCCACCGTCCATGTCACCTATGACAAATCATTGTTCAAGACCTTTGAAGAGTCAAAGGGCAACCATGAGATACAAATGGGCAATGAGGGAAAATCCAAGGTACTTGGCAAAGGTACCATTGAAGTCTTTTTCACCTCCGGCAAGAAAGTTACATTAGTGAATGTACTTTATGTTCCCGAAATGAGTAGAAACTTGGTAAGTGGTGATTTGCTTGGCAAGCCCGGCATTAAAGCCGTTTTTGAGTCCGGTAAACTTATACTTAACAAATCAAATGTATTTTTGGGAAAGGGGTACTCTTGTGAGGGTATGGTTAAATTGTGCACCAATGATGTAACTTTCAATGTTATCAATAAAAATGCTAATTCCGCCTATATTGTTGAGTATGATTCTTTATTTTTGTGGCATCTTAGACTATCGCATATAGGTTTTTCAACCATGAAAAAAGTAGTAAAATGTGGTATGATTGCATGCAATATTAAAAACTATGGTAAATGTGAAACATGTGTTAAGGAAAAAATGATTAAGAAACCATTTCCTAGTGTAGAAAGATCATCTAATTTACTAGATTTAATCCATAGTGATCTTTGTGAATTAAATGGTGTTTTAACTAGAGGTGGTAAAAGGTACTTTCTTACTTTTATAGATTATTTTAGTAGATATACCTATGTGTTTCTTTTAAAGCATAAAGATGAGACTTTTGATGCTTTTAAATTGTATAAATTAGAAGTTGAAAATCAACTAAATAAAAAGATTAAGGTGCTAAGAAGTGATAGAGGAGGTGAGTACTTCTCTAATGAATTCAATACATTTTGTGAAGAAAATGGTATAATTCATGAGTTCACTGCACCTTATACACCACAACGCAATGGTGTTGCCGAAATGAAAAATAGGACTTATCTAGAGATGATAAATTCTATGTTGGTGTTTTCTAAGTTGAACTTCAACTTATGGGGTGAAGCGCTTTTAATCGCTTGTCACATTCTTAATCGAATACCGATGAAGAAAAATGAGATATCTCCATATGAGTTATGGAAAGGAAGAAAACCCAACATAGGGTACCTCAAAGTGTGGGGGTGTCTTGCATATTGCAAGAAAATCGAACCTAATAGAACAAAGTTAGGTTCAAGAGCCATAAAGTGTGCTTTTGTTGGTTATGCCAACAATAGTAAAGCTTATAGGCTATTAGACTTAGAGTCTAATATTGTGATTGAATCTAGAGAAGTTGAATTCTTTGAGAATATGTTATGTGACAACAATTCTCAAGCTTCAACATCTCTAAAGGAGAATTTGTTATATGAGAACAATTCTCAAGCTTCTACATCCAAAGTTGATTCTCAAGAGGAGAATTCTCAAAAGGATGTAAAGCAACCCTTTGAACCTAGAAGAAGTCATAGGCTTAAAAATCACAAAAGTCTAGTAGTGGATGAGATAGATTCTCAACGAATTTCATTCTACATGGTAGAAGGAAATAGAGATGAAGTCATTAGGAAAATTCCTATTGTACTTCTCGTTGAGGATGATCCTAAGACTTATAGAGAAGCTATGCAATCGAGAGATAGTGCATTTTGGAAAGAAGCCATCAATGATGAGATGGATTCCATTCTTTCCAATAACACTTGGGAATTGGTAGACCTCCCACCGGGGTCTAAGCCAATTGGGTGTGAGTGGGTATCTAGGAGAAAATACCACACTGACGACACTATCCAAACCTTTAAAGCTAGATTAGTAGCTAAAGGGTTTAGGCAAAAAGAGGGTATCGATTATTTCGATACCTATGCACCTGTTGCAAGAACAACTTCTATAAGAATTTTGTTCGCTTTAGCTTCTATACACAACTTGTATGTTCATCAAATGGATGTCAAAACGGCATTCCTTAATGGTGACCTCAATGAGGAGGTCTATATGGAACAACCCGAAGGGTTTGTCCTACCAAAATATGAACATAAAGTTTGTAGACTTGTAAAATCCTTATATGGATTGAAACAAGCTCCTAAGAAATGGCATGAGAAATTTGATCGAGCCATCATGTCTAATGGGTTTAGGCATAACAATGGAGACAAGTGTTTGTATTCCAAAACTTGTAAGGGATATGTGATCATTGTTTGCTTATATGTGGATGACATGCTTATTCTAAGTAATAGCATGAAAGGGATAGAAGAAACGAAGAGGTTTCTATCATCAACCTTCATGATGAAAGATCTTGGAGAAGTTGATACCATACTCGGTATCAAAGTAAAGAAACATAGTGGGGGTTTTGCGTTAGGGCAAGCCCACTATGTTGAGAAAGTATTGAACAAATTTAACCATCTCAAGGTTAAAGATGCCAATACTCCATTCGATCATAGTGTAAAACTAGAGAAGAATGAAGGAAGAGCGGTGGCTCAATTGGAGTACGCTAGTGCTATAGGGAGTCTAATGTACGTTGCCTAGTGTACTAGACCTGATATAGCATTTGCGGTAAGTAAACTTAGTAGGTTTACAAGTAATCCAAGCGTGGATCACTGGAAGGCAATTGGAAGAGTCCTAGGATATCTCAAGAAAACCAAAGGACTAAGCCTTCACTACTCCAAATTTCCTTCGATATTAGAAGGATATACAGATGCAAGTTGGATATCCAATCTTGGGGACAACTTGTCCACAACTGGTTGGGTATTTACACTTGGTGGAGGTGCAATTTCTTAGGGTTCCAAGAAACAAACCTGTATATCTCATTCCACTATGGAAGCGGAGTTCATAGCTCTAGCTGCTACCGGCAAAGAGGCCGAATGGTTAAGGGATCTGTTGATAGAGATTCCCCTAATCAAAGATAATGTATCTACTATATCGATACATTGTGATAGCCAAGCAACATTGGCTAGAGCATACAGCGGAGTGTATAATGGGAAGTCTAGACATATTAGTCTAAGACATGGATATGTAAGAGAATTGATTCAAAGAGGATTCATCTCAATATCCTATGTGAGAACAAGTGAAAATCTGGCAGATCCTTTCACTAAGCCACTAACGAGGGATTTAGTGGCTGCATCATCTCGAGGGATGGGACTTAAACTCCCTAAAGAGATTCACGATTGATGGTAACCTATCTTAACACTAGTTATTCAACTAGTGTTAGGTTCAATAGGTAATAACAAGTCAATCAAGTGAATATTAGTTGTACTCAAAACAAGTCCCATCTGAGATATTGAGTACTTGTGTGTTACCAAGAGGAGGGTTAAAATCGAAAGGTTTTTTAATAGAATTCAGTCCTCTAAAGACAAGTTTTTTTGGTAACAAAATACTATAAGAATTCTACCTATATGGACCTAGGGGTGGTGTCGCCTCTCATGAGAATTGGGAGTATTCTCAAGAATGTCCATGAATGGAATGTGCACATGGCCATTAACGGTGCAAAGCGAGACATAGAGGTCTCAAGTGAACATCGCAAAGGTGTGTGTATTATCACCGATTTGCCATCATGAAAAGATGGTTCAATGCCTAGTGCAACCAAATTTTTGACAAATTTTGTGATAATTACACTATAGTAAAGTTCAAGTTGAAAAACACTTTACTTTATGCATCAATGCAATGACTCCTATAAGAGAGAGTTCTTATTTAATTAAGTGGGGGATATGTTATATTTTAAATATAATGATTGATTAAATAAAGTGTTACAATAGATGACTATTTAATCTAGTGGGGGAATGTTATATTATTTTATAATATAATGTAATATTATATTATTTTATAATATAATATTTTAGATTAAATAAATGTGACATAGAGTGTCACATATTGTAACATATAATAGAGAGTTACATTATTTGGATATATGTGAAATATCCAAACATGTAACATATTTGGTGTTACAAATTCATCACAAATTTGTAACTCCTAAATATCACCCATTATTGTGTAGATTTGTTGTTACACAATATTGTGATGAATTTCTTAAAGTCATATGAGAAATGGATGATAGAGATGTGATTTTAACTCCCATATTGTGTATGGAAGTTACAAAATCAAGTGGGAATAAATTGGAACGTTTTGAAAAAAATTGAAAAAATTGGTGCTGAAACTGACTGAGGGCCGCGGCGCTTGCTACCAAGCGTCGCGGCCCTAGTGCCTAACAGCCACTTCCAACTTTGGTTTTTATCCAATTTTGAACGTTTCCAAAAGCCAAGTAACTCCCAAATCTCTATTTTAATTCCATAAAACATCCAATTAATCATTGGTAACAGCCATGGGGGTTGGTGGAATTTGAAATTCAAAGGGTGTCTCTAAACTCTATAAATATGAGCCTAATGCTCACTTGTATTACACACCATTTCTATCCACTAGATCACTTGGCTAGAAACACCTTGAGGCTTGATAATTCCATAAAGCTTTTCCAATATCTGAGAGAGATCCCTTAGTGCTTGAGTTAGGGGGAAATAAGCTTTTGGACAAAGGTTTTAAACCTTGTTCAAGTTTGTGATCCCCAATCCTCTTCACTTAGGTTGTGTAAGTGAGAGTTTGTTTGTGGTTTCTACTCTTTCTTTTATTCTATTGTTCTTCTTCTTATTCTCTTGTTTTATTTACTTGTATATTTTGTATAAGAGTTGTAATCTCTTCATTTGGTCCAAACACTTTATTTTATTTGTAACTTTTGTTTTAAGTTGTATTTTACTATTCTCTTCTTCTTCATCATCTTCTTCATTTCCTTTGTTTTATTTGTATTTTCAGTTATAGAGTTGTAATACTTTATTTAAATCAATCTTGTCCATTGTAATATTTTGCATAGAGTTGTAACATTATCTTACCATTTCCATTGAGGCAATATTATTTTTCCTAACACTTAAATGATCGCCAAAGAGTTTCTTGTGCTGTTTATTTACTTAAGATGGATTCACGAATTTGGTGGGATGTAATTAAACAGACCCGTGATCTGAATACCATGACTTGGGCAGAGTTCATCCAAGATTTTAGTAAGAAATATTACAGTCCAGCTGTGCTAGCAACTAAGGTTGGCGAGTTTGTAACTCTGGTACAAGGAACCTTTCTGTCACTGATTATGCACAGAAGTTCGATCGATTGGCTAAATTTGCTCCTGAAGTGGTGCCAACTGAAACATCGTGAGTCCAAAGGTTTGTAAGGGAACTCAAACCGATGATTGCGAGGGACGTTATGATGACCAGTGCTGAAGTGGTCAATTATGCAGAAGTATTGGATAGAGCTCTTGAAGCTGAGTATTTGGAAGAACGGATATGGAAGGATAATGCCGCCAGAAGAGAGAACTATCGAAACAAGGGCTTCCACGAGGGCAACAAGAGAAAGGCTAATGAAGGACAGAATAGTGGCACTCATAAGAGACCCAGACCTCCGGCCACAAATAGCAATAATCACAACCCTCAGAACCACAGCAACCGCAATAATCGTTTCAATGACCGGAACCGTGGGAACCAACAAGGCAACCGAGTATAGCATCCTATCTGTCCTAAATGCTCGAAAAGACACCCAGGACAGTGCCAGGCTGGTACCAACAAATGTTTCAAGTGCGGTCAGGCAGGACATTTGAGAAAGAATTGCCCACAATGGAAGGCGGGACAAAATAACAACAATCTGGTGCCAGCAAGAGTTTTCGCCTTAACCTAGAATGAAGCGGCCAACAGCAACACAGTAGTTACAAGTTAGCTCCCTATATCTGGTACAATGTGTAGAGTCCTAATTGATTCTGGAGCGATTCATTCTTATGTTTCCATGAATGTGATTGATAGACTGAATATGCCTTATAAGATGTTTGACCATACCTTTAGTACATTGTTGCCATCGGGAGATATGATGTTGTCAACTAAGTGGTTATCGTCAACACCTGTAATGATAGAAGGCAGGGAGTGCCCAGCAGATCTCATAGAACTGAGTATACCAGATTATGACCTCATACTCGGCATGGATTGGTTATCCAAACATGGGGCTACGATAGACTGTCGAAAGAAGACTGTAGAGTTCATGCCAAAGGAAGGAGAGGTCTTTTCCCTTAGATGTGAAGTAACGGGTTTACGAACACCCCTAATATCTGCACTAGAAGCATGGAATATGATGCAACATGGATGTTCGACGTTCCTAGCCAGTGTGGTGGATAAATCCAAGGAGTCAGAACTAAAGACAGAAAATGTACATATTTTTTGCAAGTTCCTAGAGGTGTTTTCCAAGGAATTACCAGGATTACCCCCGGACAGAGAGTTTGTAAACGAGCTTGCACCAGAAACAGCACCGATCTCTAAAGCACCTTATCGAATGGCGCCTGCGGAGTTGAAGGAACTTAAGAACTAGCTACAGGAGTTGTTAGATAAGGGGTTCATAAGACCTAGCCATTTGCCATGGGGAGCACCAGTCCTATTTGTGAAGAAGAAGGATGGGAGTATAAGATTGTGCATTGATTACCAAGAACTCAATAAGTTCACCATTAAGAATAAATATCCTTTGCCTAGGATAGAGGACCTTTTTAATCAACTGCAAGGGGCAGTAGTGTTCTTGAAGATTGATATGCGATCCGGGTACCATCAGTTGAAGAAGGAGGGGGACATTCTGAAAACGCCTTTCTGAACTCGCTACGGGCACTATGAATTCTTAGTGATGTCTTTTGGACTCACCAATTCCCCAGCACCATTTATGGACATGATCAACATGGTATTTAAGGATTTCTTGGACAAGTTTGTGGTAGTATTCATAGATGATATCCTTTTTTCCTTGAAGACCAAGGAGGGGCACGAGGAGCATTTGAGGTTGACTCTGAACAGATTGCGAGAACATCAGTTGTATGCCAAGTTCTTTAAATGTGAGTTTTGGCTGGAACAGCTAACTTTCCTAGGGCATAAAGTGTCCAAGAATGGGATAGCAGTAGACCCATCGAAGATCGAGGCCATTAGAGACTGGCCCCAGCCAAAGAATGCCTCTGAAGTTTGGAGTTTCTTAGGGTTGGCAGGTTATTATAGGAAGTTTGTAGAAGGTTTCTCAAATATCGCCACCCCATTGACCAACTTAACCCGCAAACATCAGAAGTTTGCATGGACTGAAAAATGTGAAGAGAGCTTCCAGACCATGAAGGATAAGTTGATTTTTGCGCCTATCCTTTGTGTTCCCACTAAGGGCGGAAAATTTGTGGTGTATTGCGATGCATCAAAGAATGGCTTGGGATGTGTGTTGATGCAAGATGGGAATGTGGTGGCTTATGCTTCCAGACAACTCAAGGATTATGAGCAACGTTATCCCACCCATGACCTTGAATTGGCAGCAGAAGTGTTCGCACTAAGGATATGGAGACATCACCTATATGGGGACAAGTGCGAGATATACACTAACCACAAAAGTTTGAAATACTTTTTCACACAAAAGGAATTGAATATGAGGAGCGAAGGTGGTTGGAATAGTGAAGGACTACGATTGTGAGATTCTATACCACCCAGGCAAGGCCAATGTGGTTACAGATGCTTTGAGTAGGCAGGGACATGGGAATGTCTCAACACTACGTACAATGGAGATGCCTCTTCAGAAAGAGCTCATAAATGCTGGCATCGAAAATGTGATGGGAAGTTTGGCGAACCTCACATTGCAATCCTCCCTACTAGAACAAATCCGAGAAGGACATAAATTAGATGAAGCCTTAGTGAAACAAGAGGCTTTGGTACAAGAAGGTGGCAGCATTGATTTCGCAATATCTAGTGGTGGATTGTTGAGATACAAGGATAGGATTTGTGTGCCTGATAATGCTGAAATTAAGGAAAATATTATGAAAGAAGTGCATACAACGCCTTATTCCTTGCACCCAGGGTCCACGAAAATGTACCAAGACCTTAAGGCGTTATATTGGTGGCATGGAATGAAGAGGGATATTGCTGAGTTTGTTGCTAGATGTTTGACATGCCAGCAAGTCAAAGTGGAACATCAAAGGACAGCAGGGTTGCTTCAACTGCTCTACATTCCTAAATGGAAATGGGAGGATATAACAATGGATTTTGTGGTAGGGTTGCCTAGAACCACCAAGCAACATGACTCAGTGTGGGTGATAGTAGATAGGCTCACCAAGTCTGCCCATTTTCTGCCAATCAAGACCACATACATGGTAGAACAATATGCTGAATTATACGTAAGTGAGATAGTGAGACTCCATGGGGTTCCAAAGTCAATAGTTTCTGATCGTGGGTCAGTTTTCACATTGAACTATTGGAAAGGGCTACAAAGAGCTATGGGATCAAGACTAAAGTTTAGCACCACTTTTCATCCTCAGACCGATGGCCAGTCTGAGAGGACTATACAGATTTTAGAGGACATGTTGAGGTGTTGTGCTTTGGATTTTTCAGAGTCTTGGAACCGATATTTACCCCTAATGGAGTTCTCTTATAATAACAGCTACCAATCTACTATGGGGATGGCTCCATATGAGATGCTTTATGGGTGTAAGTGTAGATCTCCTTTGCACTGGGATGAAGTTGGGGAGAAACAGATTTTAGGCCCTGAGGCAGTTAGGGAAGCCAGTGAGGCGATTGAGAAGATTCGCCAAAGGATGCTTACCGCGCAAAGTAGGCAAAAGAGTTACGCTGACCTTAAGAGAAGGGACATCGAGTTTTTAGTGGGCGAGTTTGTTTTCTTGAAAGTCTCGCCGATGAAAGGTGTTATGCGCTTTGGAAAGAAAGGGAAGTTAAGCCCTAGATATATTGGTCCATTTGAGATTTTAGACAGAGTAGGGCAAGTTGCGTACCGTTTGCCACTGCCCCCAGTATTAGCTGAAACACATAACGTCTTTCACATCTCGATGTTGCATAAGTATGTGTTTGACCCCTCTCATGTTTTGAGATATGAGCCGTTACAGCTGAAGCAGGATCTGAGTTATGATGAACAGCCTGAGCGCATTATTGAAAAGGGAATCAAGGAATTGAGATCCAAAAGGATTCCACTAGATAAGGTCCTGTGGATGAATAGTACGAAACAAGAAGCAACATGGGAGTTGGAGGAAGACATGGAAGAAAGATACCCTGAATTATTACGTAAGAAAGAATTTCGGGACGAAGTTCCTTTTAAGGAGTGTATATTGTAGTGCACCAATTTTTTTTTTTACTTATTAAAATTTTTGTGTTTTATTTTATTAAATTGTTAAGTGTTGTGAAAAATGTTTGTTTATTTTATTTAATTGTTTGTTTGCTTTATTTGATTGTTGTTGTTTAAATTAATTATTAGAATGGTTTGGTAGAATTTTTGTGAAATTATTTGTTAAATGATATTTATTAATTTATTTTAAAAATGTGATTATTTGAGTTACGGTTGAATGCACTAAGGTGCATGGTAGGTAGTGATGCACCCTAGTAATTTAGTGTGTGCAAGTGCATGGTAGCATGATGCACATGTGTAGAATTTTCTACACACCTTGAAGTTGGCTTTTATTGGATTTATTGCTTTAATTAAAATAAAATAAAAAAGAAAAGGGAAACAATGGGTGTGGACGTGTAGCACATACTGGGAAAGGAAGAGGATTTATTCTATTTATTATTTCAAATAAATTAAAAAAAAAGATGATAAATGTTATTTTGGGTAAGAGGATTATGGACATTCCTTTTTGTTGTTAAGTCTTTTATTTATACAATATTTTTAGGCTTAATTAGAATAAATAATAAAGGGAAATTTACCAGTTGTATTTATTAGGCTATTATGAGTAAATTTTCATAAAAGGGGAATGGAGAAAATAGAGAGCATTTTTGCTCTTGTGGTTGCCGAAGGTTAGAGAGAAGAGAGAGAGAGAGTGGCGAGCTAGAGAGAGAAAGGGAGAGAAGGAAGAAGAGAAAAGAGGAGAAAGAAGAAGGTCTTGGAAGGTGATAGGTATGATCTCTAGTGTTTGGTCCATTTTTTTTTTCATTTTAAGTCTAAGGATTCTCTCCCCCTCATCTTAAGTTTTATTTTTGTGTTCTTCTTCTTCACGGGTTTCAAAAACCCTAGGATATTCAAGGGTGATTATCATTTAGGGTGTGGATCAAATTGTGTTCTTGATTTTACAATCAAGAGAAGTATTAAATCTCTAACCCTAATGTTGTGATGTTCATGGATTGATGGATATTTTTCATATATATTGATGCATAGGAAAATAGACCTAGGCGTGGGCATGGGTTTATGGTATTTTGGTTTGATTCTCATGATTGTGTATTCATAATATGTGTAATGAGATGATTATTGAAATGTGGTGTTAATGATATGTTGTTCAAAGTTTTTCTATGGTTTAATGATAGGTGTGTTTTGGCTTAAAGATTTTATGTGAAAGTATATAAGGATTTTAAATTGTGATCTGTGAAAAGTGATGATGAGTATTTAAAAATAACATGAAAAAGAATTGGTTATTTTGGCTAAATGGATTTCGGCCTAGGGTAATGCTCAAAGGATGATGGTTATTTTTTTTTATTTTATGATTAATGTCAATATAATCTTAGAAACATGATAGGTTGTCGTAATATCTTAAATGAATTTATGATGATTTTGTATTCAATGGAATATTTGCATGATAATAATATGTTAAGAGTATATTTAAGACAAGATCAAAGATGATTATTTGTTTATGACTTGTGAGAATGGTTCAAGGTGTTTGATGAATTAATATATGCTAATAGTAACATTAAAATCATTAAAAGGGGTATAGAAGCATGCTAGGGTTTGTGTTGGAATGTTGTTACCTAAATAAGCATGAAATTTTGTGAAATATAATGAAAATAATGAATTTCATGATTTAATGTGCTTGCTGATTTTTGTGCAAAAATTATGTTGTATGTGATGAGAATAATGTTTTGAGTGCTTAAATAAATTTTACTAGTGTTTTGATGTTTTAAGAAATTAAATGGAAAATTTAAGATGCCTTGAAATGATATTTTGTGTAAATAATTACCTACAGAATTGTTTTAATATTTTTGAGAAAATATGAGTTTAAAAAAATAAAGATGGTGATTTTAATGATATAATTGGTTGCTGGAATCTTTGTAAAAAATGTGAAGTTGTATTTTAATAAAAGAAATTTGGTGAGTATTTTAAAATAAATTAATACCCTAAACTATGGGAATATTGAAATTGGAATTTTTTTTAATATAACACGAGTGTTCATTTTAATAGTTATGATTTTTCTATATTTTGATTAAGAAAAATGTTGAATTTAGTTCACTTGTAAATTTTAAGTAAACAAAATTTAGCTGAAAGTTTAGTTAAATATTTATAAAAATAATCATTGGTTTTTTACATATGAATTTATTTTATTTTAAATTTAATCTTTAATAATAACACAAGTAAAAATGTATTTTTCCACATCTAAATTAGATTTTTCTCACATTAAATTTATAAATTTGATAATTGAATTATAATGTTATTTTCCAAGTAAACATGTTAAATTATAAGTATTTTACATAATTGTTGGTCTTTGTTATTTTATGGAAATTAAAAGTGATTAATGGAATAATTATATTTTTAAAATGGTTGATTAAATTATTTTTTTATAAAATAAAAATAATGCTTTGGAGGATTAATCAACTTGAGAATTTTAACGAGATAAATAATGGTAATTAAAGAATGTTACAAATTTTGTTATTTTCATAATGATAGAAGTAAGAAGCGTAGAATTATCGTTTTAAACGTCACTTTTACACAACGTTCCCACGTATGCATGTCACATGCAATTCCACTTTTACGTTAAAAAATGTGTCTTTAATACAACCATATAGTTTTTATAAAAGGACCATGCGTGTAATATAGGTAGAATATGCATTATTCTTTTATGACTTTATGTTGAAATATGCCTTGCTTGGATGTTGTGAATAACTTTCACCATGTGTGCATGGCCCATGCACACATGGGTTATATGAGTGTGCAAAATAGAGTTTATGTGGCTCGTTGAGAAGTTGTCGTTTCACTTAGCTTGGACCTGAGTTAAGAAAGTTAGATAGAATTTATGTTTATTTATGCTGTGAATGGTAAGACTATTTGTATGAAAGTGTATTGATGCTTTGCACTATGAATTATGGAATGCTTTAATATGATGATATGTTTGTATTGTATGAAGGTTGTGTGCTATGAATGGATGTTAGCGTGGTGAACGCGACACATCAAAAAGGAGTTGCTAAGGATATGAAGATGTAACTCGAGTTACTAAGGATATGAAAACGTAACTCCAAGGGCTGATGCGCCAAGGTTATTCAAGGACCAGAGATCCTGTTTACTTCAAAGGGTGACATGGACAAGTTAGCGGGTCATGTTCACAAGGAAATGTTATGATGATGTTATGATAATGTTTATATTATGATGATGATGTTAATGTTGACGTGACTATTTTTATGTTTATGATATTGACGCTATTATGACGATGATGCTATGATGTATAAAGATGGATAAATGTGTTTGTGATTTGTTTTATCTTACTTGTTTTTTGCATGTACTTCCTTACTGGGCTTTTAGCTCACCCCCTTACTTTCCCTTCCAGGCAGCAAATATGTTTCTCTATGGCACGCATGGTGATGTGGGGAGTTCTGCCATCCTGGTGTGTATGGCGTGGGGGCATCCTATGGACAAGAAACGATCATTTTAAAACGCCATTTTCTTTTAATAATGTTATGTTTAATGAGACTTTTTTTTTTTAAATTTATCAGTGGGACTTGAACTTTTGGTTGTTTAAGAACTTTGCATGAATACTACTATTTTCTTTTTAAAACTATTGAGCCCAACTTCCATGTTTTTAGCAAGACCCCACTAGGATATTATAAAAAGTGGCTTTTCTCTTATAAACCTATGAATATGTGAATGTTTTACAAAGCACTAGATTAGGGCGTTTTACATTCATGCATGCAAATAAGTCCAGATAATGATTGTGGGCCCTACCCTTTGTATGGATGACTATCAAGTCAATCCTATTAAGATGAGTGATTAACACTTTGAGGTTCTGATAACCATGCTGGGGCTTGTATCCCTAATCAGATGAGTGACTGATGAGTAAGTCACTAACTTGAACCAGATGAGTAAGTCACTAACTTAAACCAGATGAGTGACTATGGAGTCACAAACTTGAATCATATGAGTGACTGATGAGTAAGTAACTAGCTTAAATCATATAAGTGACTGATGAGTGAGTCACTAATTTGGGCTCCGCACCCTTAGCCATGTGACGATGCAGTCACCTGGGCCTTTTGGCCCTGACTCTAAGTGACTAGCCATTAGGCTAGAAAAGCGCTTTTAGTTTTCATTGAACTTGAGGTCGGTCAGGCATTAATGCTCATGATGAGTCATTCAATGCTTATGTCGATTAGATCTAATATTTTCGGCTTGTGTTGAACACATCAGTGCCGTTCTTGACTCTTAAGCCAATACCATACAGCTCGTGTCGATTTCTGACTCATGGGTCAGTGCCATACACAAGTAAGCAATGCAACCAGGCATATATCATATGTCAAATATCCAAATGTAGGGCATTCGACATGCTTACTTAACAATCACTAGCATAATTATGATCATGCACATTGACAGAGACTCAAACTCTGATCAATCTCATATTCAATATTCATGCCATGCCCTAATCACATGTTTCTCATGCATCACATGCATCACATACTAGGTGTAGTTTTCTTACCTCTGGTTCGAGCGAGAAATAACAAATGAACGACCCTTGAGAATGATCAATCCTTTGATCCCTTAGTGGTCACCTAGTCATAACCAAATATGGAATCCAATCAATGGAATCCATAATAAAAGGTTCTTGACCTAAACCTCACTCCCGAGACCTCGACTCGTACTCAAACGGTTAGTAGATTCGATCCTGAACCTTAGGAATTGAAACCCCGAGCCAAAAACCGTCAAAAGTGCCCAAAATATGAATTATGAAAAGTAGGGTAGCGCTGCACCCCTAGCGCCCCAACGTTACAACCATAGCTGTTTGGCCCTGGACAGCGCTGTAGCGCCCTTGGGCGCTATAGCACTAGGACTAGGCTAAAACAGCCTTGGTTCTTCCTCCTTTCAGTTTTCCAATTTCAACCTTCAAGAATTGATCCCAAAATTCATCCAAACTTCCAAATGAACCCAAATATTCGCTCTACAAGTCCTAGGCATCATAACCCAATCAACCTTTGCCGAAAGCTCCCATCAATTCTCAACTATCCAACTCAAAATCCCAACTGTAAAGCAAATGAAAACAGAGCAGAAAACTAGAGTTTCATTGGCTAGAAACTTACCTCAAGCTCATAATCACACCCTCTTCAATGGTAGAACATAACCCTAGACCATCAAGGTTCAACTCCCTAGCTTGCTTCCTCAAAAGAAGCTTCAAAATTCAAAGAGAAAATAAGGGAAATGACGATCGGGAGAGGAAGAAATGATGCTCTGTTTTGCTTAGCTTTCTACAGCCTTCTCAATGGTTTATATCTATCCTTAGGTGAAAAGACTAAAATACCCCTAGGCTTAAGTAAAACCCTTAACAGCCACCAAGGGCAAAACTATCATTTCTCCTCTAACCCCGCTAATCATAATTAACACCCTCCAATTCCTGTTATTCCCAATATTCTCAAATGCTAATAAATCATATCCCATTACCCTTTAATTCCCGGTGATGTACTAATCCTCAAATTACCCCGAGACTCATCTCGAGCCTCGAAATTAACTCTGTTATGACCAAACCGATAACTTGCATTCAAAGATCATCTCATGACGAATGGCTCGAACAAGTCCACATGATGATGTGGTCTGACTCATAATTCATCAACATGCATGAAAATATACAAATGTGCCTTCAACGAGCCAAATTACCAAAATTCCCTTATAATGAAAAATGGACCCATATGCATGCATTCATCATCATATAATAATATAATTCACATAATCATGCATATAATCATTTAATAACATAATAAATCAATTATGGCCCTCTCGGCCTCCTAATCATGGTCCTAAACCTTATTAGGAAATGTGGGTCATTACAGTATCCCTATGCTTCAGCAGTTGGGAGTCTGATGTATACTATGTTGTGTACTAGTCCCGAAATATGTTATGCAATTGGGATTGTAAGTCATTATCAATCAAATCCTAGTTTGGAACACTGGAATGCATTAAAGCACATTCTCAAGTATCTTAGGAGAACGAGAGATTATATGCTGGTATATACATGGGTGAGCTAAACCCTACTGGATACACTGATTCTGATTTCCAATCAAACAAAGTCAATCGAAAATCGATATTTGGGTCAGTGTTCACTCTTGGTTGAGGAGCTGCTGTCTGGAGAAGCATTAAGCAATCCAGCATAGCTTATTCAACCATGGAAGCTGAATACATAGCAACTTGTGAAGCAGCTAAGGAGGCAGTTTGGTTGAGGAAGTTCTACACTGATCTGGAAGTTGTTCCAGTTATGGATAAGCCACTAATCTTGTACTGTGACAACAGTGGAGAAGTAGCAAATTCCAAAGAACTAAGAGGCCTCAAGAGAGGGAAGCATATAGAAAGGAAATACCATCTGGTAAGAGAGATTGTACACCGAGGTGATGTGACTGTTATGAAGATAGTGTCAGAACAGAACTTGGTTGACCCGTTAACCAAGACACTTCCTGCAAAGTTGTTCATGGATCACATGCACAATATGGGATTAAGGGAGATGCCTCACTTGCTTTCAGGGCAAGTGGGATATTGTTAGGATTAATGCCCTAAAAGCATGTGAAGACATTTTATTGGTTTTAAATAAAAGTACAATTTTATTATATTTGAATGTTATAATTATTGTTTGAATTAATTATATAATAATATAAAGAAAATTCCCTATTCATTCATGAGAACATGATATTGTATTAGTACGAGAGAATTAAGATCATATATAATAAATAAAATAGTCAATAACATATTAAAGTAAGGAATCTTTAATGAATGGTGTTGACTGTGAATTTAGCCAACGACGTAAGAACGTCAACTACGACAAGCCTTCAAGAGAATTAAAAATGACACAGACGGTACAATAAAGAAAATAAAGAACACACGAGATTTTTATAGTGGTTCAGCCCCGATTGTCGGTAATAGCCTAATCCACTTAGAGTTGTGATTTATAGATCCGTACTCAAGATCAGATGGACTGAGCCAACTGAGTTTCTTCAGTACAGATTGTGAAAATACAAGAATTCTCTCTAATTTCAGCACTTTCTCTCTCTAGAATAGACAGACCCAATTTTCTCTCTCTAGAAAGAAGAAGCAGAAGAAGGCCCCCTCTCTCATCCCATAAGCTCTCTATTTATAGGCCTGAGATCCTCAACTGATATCCCCTTATGATCGGGATATTTTATTATATTTATTACATTTATATTACAAATAAACGTTCAAAATTCGAAATGTAACAAACTCCCCATTTGTGGGAAGAATGAGAGATTCCCGCGTATGTTGTTGAAGTTGTGTCTGACTTAGTCTCCTCTAGCTAGTTGGTCCACCTCCTACTCACTACCCATGCAAGTGCTGGTTGAACATGCATGGTGGTAGGACATGTTTTTGGTGGGTTAAACGTGCATGGTGGTAGGACATGCACTTCTCTCCTCTAACATGCACTCTCCTCTAGCATGCCATGTTCCTCCTTGAACCAATCTCCTTAGCTTCTCCTCGGACCAAGGTGGTCCGAGGCAACCTCCTTGGCACCTCGCCTTGGACAACATTGAGGCAGCCTCACCTTGGACAACATTGAGGCAACCTCCTTTAGCATCTCCCAAACATGTCCGATCGAACATTGTATAGGCTCTCCTTATCAAAATCTAAGTCTCCATTCTCTTGCATGAGACTCCTCCTCCTTAGCTACTTACCTTGGACACGTTCGAGCCAACACTTAGAAAACTTTGGGAGGCTTACCTCCTACACACCCTTGGGGTCTCCTAGGACCACATCCTCCTTGGGGTCTCCTAGGACCACTTTCTCCTTGGGGTCTCCTAAGACCACTCCCTTGGGGTCTCCTAGGACCACATCCTCCTTGGGGTCTCCTAGGACCACTCCCCTTAGCTCTCCTAGAATGCATTCTCCTTAGCCTCCTAGGATGCATTCTCCAATTTTTGGGTATAACAAATGGTTACTAGTACGATTTGCTAAGCATACAGGATGCAAGTAATCAAGATTCGGATTACTAATGTCGATAGAAATCTTAGTAAAGGTGTTGTCTATAGTAGATATTATATATGACAAGACTGATGAAAACTAATTATCTTTATTAACTTACTGTTTGATGTAAATATTTAATTCTTATCATAATAGATGATCATTTCTAGATCAGTTTAAATCCCGAGTATTTATGAACTCCTGTTTATGTTTATTGGATCTTTTAATTCACTCATTAAGGTCTCATAGGATAATGAGGCTAATGACTTTGTTTTGGAGATTCAATATCATGGATGGCTGGGACACATGAATTACAATAATGGAATCTATGCTTTCCCAATGAATCGAATATTGGTTCCCTTAAGGATTGATTCTGGAACAGAATAGTTATTGAGCTTAAATCTATAATTAGATTATAGATTAATTATTCACTAGTGAATTAATGATACTTAAGAATCAAGAGGTAATTAGAAGGGTAAAACGATAATTTTGACCAGCTCTAATTAACGTACCAATAATGGAGGACAAAACTACATATATTGATTATATCAATGGACTACTAGAGAAAACTCTGTAAATATAATTCTATAAATACTTAGAGTGCAATTCCATATTTATAGTGGAGTAATCATGAAATTAATAAATAAGATTATTAGATTAAAGAGTTTAATTAATAATCTGGTTTATTGGAGCTTCGTATTATAGGTCCATGGTCCCCAGATCACCTCTGTCCTACACTCTCAAGGGTAAAGATGTCAAAAGAAAGATTTGTTAAGAGAAATGACTAAATTGCAAAAGAATTAGTTTTCCATGGCAAGGAAATAATTATTCGTTAATTATTGGTCATTGATTAATTATTTAACTATATAGTTTTTATTTTAAAAAACTATAGGTTAAAATTAATATAAATCTTGTTTGGATTAATATATAAAGAGAGAATAATAAATATCTTATTTATAATATGATATTTATTTATTTAATTTAAAATGGATATTTTAAGATAAAGTTAATTTTGAATTAACTGATATTTATGTTGGGATAAATATCTTGTCTTAAAAGTTGATTAAATAAATAAATAAATAAGAAAATTAGGGCAACCCTAATAGGGCTGGGCGACACACACTGTATAACACAGTGTGTGGCGCATAGCATCAGGGATTTTTATCCCTAAGATTTGAATTTTTAATTTCAAATAAGTTTGTTTAATCAGTTATTTAATTATTCTTTTTAAATATGATTAAATAAATAATTAAATGAAAATATCTAATAAGTTTTAATTTGAATTATATTTTAATTAAATAAATATTATTTAATTAGATTAAATATCTTTATAAGTCTTATAGTACGTAACTTTCAAAATAAGGAATTATTATTATTTTGAATAATAAAAATATAGACTCTCTCTCTAAAGCGATAGTCTTTTCTAAACCTAAAAACTATTTTAAACCTTCTCTCTGTCAAAACTCTATAGTTCTCATGTGTTGAGTACAACTAGGGAGTCACATAAATCAACATTTTGAATCCTACGTGCCCACACACGTGCTTGTGTGTTTTAGAATTGGTCATGAAGATCAGGGAGTGAGGTAATCCCTGATCTATTTGTATGTGATTTAATATTTGTATATATGTATGATCCTGGTTAGAATTAATATTTATTAAAATGAGTCCATATATTTCGCTGCGTACCTTTGATTTGATCATTTAATACCAACACGAAGTTGTTCGTCGCGACCCGTTACGATAGGGTAAGTAACAAATAAAATATAAATTTTCTTTATTAATAAATTATTTATATGATAAGTTGTTTCTTTGTGTTTAGACAAACTTAGAATCTGGGAATGTATCGGGTTACATTAAAAGCTGGAAGCAATTCCACACTCACAATGAGAAAGAAGAATTCATCAATGCGCAAGCGAGAATGTACTATGTAAAAATTATCTTATTGTTTAACCTTAAAATCACTATGGTTTGGATGTATTATTGATATTTTTCTGTAAAAATAGGAAATAATATGTACAAAGATTTTGAAGCGTAGAGCCTGTAAGTCTCGTCTTCCATTTCTGATGAAGGAAGCACGATTGACGAAAGAATGATCATGAGAAAAGTGTTGGGTGAATGTCGTGGCCATGAACGAGGAGTTGGTCGCACATTAAAGGGAGAAAAGACCTTTAGCAATCAATCTCTAGCGCGTCTTTGCTAGCTACACCACTGGCTACATATATGTTCGGAGATGACACACCTACACATGTTCACCCGCTAGTCCTGCCTCAATCTACATTTTGAAATGACGCGTCTTCGTCAGCACCTCCGCCACGATCTCTATCACCCCCAGTCATCCAGTTTCAAGATGACAGTGACGATGATGGTGTGATCAACTTAGGATAGATTATATAGTTATATAAATAGTATTTTTTATTTGTTTTAATACTATTAAGAAAATTATTAATATTAGATTTACGGTCTATTTTCTTATCAATTAATGGAGACTACAATTCTAATTTTAAATTTTATTATATATTAAATTTGAATTTTTTTTTATTACACTATTTGCGGCAAAAATATATTGTAATTTTTAAATAATTCACCAAAATAAGAGTCAGACAAAACAAATCAACCATTATTTGCGACGAATAATAAGACTATTTGCGGCAAATTATTTTAAATTTTTCGCTGCAAATAAGGGTCAATTATGACAAAATCCAAAATTATTTGCAACATATTTATTGATATTTGCAGCGGTTTTTTCGCCGAAAATAATGAGGTTATTTGCGGCATGCATTTTTTTCACCACAAATAATGATATTTACAATGACCTTTTTGCGGCAAAGTATTTACGGTGAATTATGGAGGTATTTGCGGCGAAATTGATCGTCACAAAAATCTTAATTTTTTGTAGTGTGCTATTTCATATTCTGCGAATGGTGTGACTCATGCACTGACAACTTATGTTACTAGTTCGGTAGGAGAGATTATTTGGACTGATTTTTTCCTCGATTTCTTAGTTCTCCTATAACAGCTTATTTTCATTAATGAACATATTTTCCTTAAAAAAAATACATAAACTAGTAATCATTCATATATCCACTACATATAAAATTGGACAACTTTTAGTCACAATATAATTCTTTTTGTGTTCCTTTTAACCACAAGAAAATATTACTTGTTACTGAAAAAGTAATATTTAATTATAAGTTTTCATTATATAATTTTAGTCAAAATTTATTAAATATAATGATATAATTTGTTGTGACTAAAAACTTATTTAGTCACAATAAAGTCACTTTTGTGACTAATACGTACTTTTAGACAATGACTTTTAGTGATGATTTGCCTAAAATGATGATTTTTTATACTTATAAATTGATGTTGGTGAAAATAGTCTAGAAAGTTTATTGTCTTTATATTAGAATATTCTAATGTTTTAGTTTATTTCTTTTTATGTATTTTACTTTCGTATATGTTTGTGTGTTATATAAGCATATGAGAGGAAATGTAATGGATAATTATTGATCATTAATATTTTGAAATAGAGTCTTAAGAGAGAGTTTCTCCCATTTTAGGGTTTCCCCCTTGTTGTGAGTAAAATTAAATTTTTTTAGTTATCTAATAACCTTAGTAAGCTCATGGTTTCTCACTCCCGACATCCCTACATACTTTTGGGGTGTTTGGTATAGGGGTTAGGTTTGGTGGGAATGAGAGTGTCAATTCTAACCCATGTTTGGTAAATTTATTTTTAATAACTTTGAGGTTTGTGTTTCCAAGTGAGTCTTACTTTTTAGCTTTATTTGATGGTAATCTTGACCCTTTTAAAATCTTAAGTTTCATATTCCCTTAATCTATAACTAATCTAATTGTACTCCCACCAAATAACTTATCTCCCATACCAAACACCCCTTTATAATTCTCGATCACATATGTCTGTCTTCTCATACCTCTCATCAACTCTCATCATCAAATAATAAGCAACACAGTTTTAGATTTTATATATTTAACAGAACTCTTTGAACAATGAAAAAAAATAGTATACACTTTGTACAATGAAAAATATAGTATAGTTACTCTAATATAAGAATTAAGGGATAACCACACAAATATCATTTCTTCACACTTAATACACATAATTACCCTTTATTTCAAAAGAATGAGATCTATACCATTTTTCTTAGAATATTTGATTAAAATAACCTTAACATATAAAAAATGTATTAAGAATATATATTAATTTGTATTGAATTAAAATTTCAAATTTATATTTATTTGAAGTTAAAAACTACACACAAAAAATTACAAAGCATTTTTTTTGTATTTTAATAAAGTAATTTAGTATATAAATAAAAATCAAGAACAATAATTTACGATTTCCTTAAAAAATCAAAAGATTAAATTATACTTAAATTTGAAATAGTAAACAGGTAGTTTACAACTCATATTATTTAAGTTGGTTTGAAGTTGTAAACAAGTAGTTTACGTTTATATTTTTGTTTATCATTTGAGTTTTTTTATTGAAAATTAATTACATTCATTAGAATAGAAATTCAAAAATATATTTATGTTTAAATTTAAAATTGGAAACAAGTGTTTTCATTACCATAGATTCTATCCTTCTGGAGAAAATAATATTTTATTTATTTACAACAAAATTATAAACAACGAGTTTACTCTTTACTATTTATTTTAATGAAATTGCAAACAACGAGTTTAAAATTTAGGAAAGTAAGAGTATATCTACGAGCATATATCCTTGTAGAGACAATACAAATTTTTATTTAATAAAAATGTAATTAATGAGTTTATTATTTAATTATTTAAATGAAATTGTAAGTAATGAGTTTATTTTAATAAATCTAAACGTTCTTAACAATATATTTAAAACTATTAATATTAATTGATATAGCAAGTTTTTCATTATAATTTTTGGAAAAAATTGAAAAACTATAATAATTTATATTTAAAAGTATGAACAAATAAATTATATTTATTTGAATAAGATATGGAATTGAAAATTTTGAAAAGAAAAAAAAAATCTAAGTGTGAGAGTTTGAAACAATTAAGCTATTCAAAAAATGATAATTTGAGATTTTACTATAAAAAAAACACGTATTTATAATGAAAAATATAAAAGTGAGCAATTTTATGGAGTGATGTGAAAAAAGAGACATTTGTGACAATTTCTGAAGAATTAATTATAAGGGCGTACTTAACTAAAATAGAAAAGATGACCCATATAACTTAGGGATTTTTTCTAAAATAACCAAATACTATTAAAAAATAACATTTTTACTGTTACATGACAAAAACAACTTTTGTACGGCACAAAAGTTTTTTTTTTCTTTCAAAAATACTACTTGTTCTCTCATTCGCAGGCGACAAGATCCCCACCTTCTTAGGTGACCCACGGTGTCGGCGAGCTTCAGCTTCTATAAACAGCCACCACAAACCCAATAAGGAGAGAACTCCATGAACTTCGGTGAGTAGTTTTCTTCGTTAATTAGTCATGGCAACGACTAGCGAGAGGAGATCTCCATGAATGTCAGCGAGAGAAGATCAATGGAAGATATCCATTAACGTCGGTGAGAAAAAATCCACAGAAGGGCTATTTATGTGAACAGAAAATCGTTGATCTAGAGTTGCCCAAACATTTCGAAACAAAATCATTAAAAAAATCTGAGGTTGATTAGTGTGTAGTTAATTTAATTTATTCATCAAATGTGGTTGCTCTTTGTTTGATTCTCATATTTTAATGGTATTTCTCCCTATAGTGTAGTTGCTTTCTCGTTAATTTTGTAGATCTAGAAGGGAAAACACTGAATTGAAAAATCTAGGTAGTATATTAAGAACAAGGGTATTTTAAAATTTTAATTTAACCTCTGTTGTTGTTTAGTTGTTTAGTTGTTCACTTGTTGTCACTTAAACTTATATAAACGTAAAAATGACAATGTTGACATTCTAAAAAACATTAATTTATGCACATCTCAGATAATGAAATCGATACTAATTTTGAAGATAGTGGAAAAATGATCCCAAAACACTGCAAATACAAAGACCTCCTACTTAAGATACATCAACAACTACAAAGCAACACGAAAACAACAAAACTTCAATTACAATATCAAGTCAAAATAACACTACCCACTCCAAAAAATAATTGATGATGACAGTCTCATTATTTACTTGCAGTTGAAAATAAAATAAATTGATTCCAATGCATCTCTTGTGTGAGTATAATGGATACAAAAATAATAACCACTCATTCTCTTTTTCTACTATAGAGAATCAACAATGCATCAAAGTTTCGTTGCTATTGTATTGTAAAGTTGTTAGTAATGGTTTTTTTCTTTTAGCAGTTTATGCTGTGTTGCTTTGGTGTTGATTTAATGTTGGTAAAACTAAAATTACAACTATTGATATCATAAACTACATTCAATATTTTGCAAAAACAAAAGTTCAATGGAATCCTTTATTTTGGATGAAATGTGATGTCCAACATTGATACAAACAAAAAATAAAAATAAAAACTTGACAATAATCTAGAATTCTAATATAACAACAAATTAAACTAAATATAAGAATAAATATGTCTGAATTTGAAATGAATATTGAACATATGTCAAAAGCATAAAAACAGCAGCTCTTGTGTTGCGCCTTCTTCTTGTTGTAGCCTTGATTACTTTGATATGCATGATCTTTTTTCCCACTCCAAAGCCCTCTATTTACCTTTGGGTTTGATTGGAGCTTCACCATCACTGTCCATATTTCCAATTGCTTCATCGACAAAGTACTAAACAAAAAGGACGCTACAAAAACAACACAATCATTACAGAACAACAGAAACAACATAATACTAATAAAAAAACCAACAAAACATAATAAACCTTTAAACATAAAAAATATTCAATAGATACTTGCTTATTTTCTTGCTCAGGCAAACCCTAAAAGAGCCAAACACAACCTAAACACCGAAAAAATCAACCACAAAATCCTAAAATAACACTTAATAAAAATAAAAAACAAACATAGAAAAATAATTATAAAAACTAGCACTAAACAACTAAATCTGAATCATTCAATCAATACACCAAACACATTACATGCATTGTGAAAAAAAAGTACTAACATATATGAAAATAGAACAAAATAAACCAAAAAATAAGGTAACAAAAAAACAAAAAGCAGCAAGATAATAAAATACACAACTAAAGGAGTAAAAAAATCAAATCAACCAAAAATCAACAAAACGAAAATACTTGGGTAATGCCGGCGACGGAGAAAAGTGGCTGGTAGCTGCCGATGACAAAGAAAAGGGGCTGGTAGCTGCCAGGGAGACCGAAGTGATGGTGAAGAGCAAGTGAAGCTTGGGTAGAGAGGAAATGAAGGAAGAAGAAGGGAGAAAACGTGCTGGAGGAGGAAGAAGAAGAGAGAGAAGGAGATGGAGGAAGAAGAAGAAATAGAAAAAGTGATTGATAGATATGAGTAAAGCAAATAATATTTTTTTGTAAATATAAAACTTAATAAATAATATATAAGTATACACCAAATAGTAAAAAAGTTAAAATACCACAGTATTTTTGTAATAATATCACTGAATATCTCAAACATTAATAAAAGAGTAAATAGCGCCTGGTTTCCAATTTTTCTTTTGTATACTTAACCCTTAAATTCCTAAATTAATTATGAATCGTTTGGCTCATCAAATTTATAATTAAAATACTTTATTTGTTAGAGAACCGTTAATAGTCACGTGTGATCATGTCATGAATGAGGAGATGATACACTTGGAAAAAGTTAGAGACTTAAACATTACACGTGAGAAAAGATGGAGACCTCATTTGTTATTTAATCACCTACATGACCAATATTTTTTATTTAAGAAACCCTTTACTCTTTCCAATTTTTTTTTTTAAATTGACTGAAATTTTATTTGATTAAATATTTTTAACATATATGAAAGAAAGAGAAATCAACAGGTATTACTATGCAGCAAAACTCCAATATAAAGGAGATTAATACTCGGTGGTCGACCCCATCACATTGCCAAAATATACATAAATATGTCTTTTAGTTTCAAGGACAAAGATTTATAGTCTTTTTAGTACGGAAATGAGATCGAATCATCCCCCTACAATTTTGACCATTTGTTTTCGATTATGTAGTGATAAAATTTTCCAAAAATTTGAATCAATTAATACGATACATTGATTTGATAATACACATAAATTGCAAAATATATTACATGGCTTTTTTATTGACGGCATGAGCGATCTGGCTTCCATAAGAGGCCATATGGAGAGGTCAAACCTAGTATTAAATACAGATGTTAATAAGACAACAAATTAATGAAGAAAACAAATAGTAATTTTGAAGATAAATTAAATTAGAATTCGTATAACACAACGTGCGTCGGCAGGCTTTTTCTTTTTCGAATTCGTAGACTATATTGAAATATGACTGTAAAACTCTTACTTGAATAGTGAAAGTCGGTTAATGTCGTTTACATATATAGCAGCAGCAGTAGCCATGGCATTATATAAATATAGCCTCTGCAAACATAAATAGGTTTATTTATTCTTACACACACATATATATATATATAAATCAAAGTTAAAAGCAATGGCTAAATAGCTAGCTAGCTAGGTATTTCTGCACCATTCGCAGACTCAGCTTTTTCCCACCTTCCCAAATAAAACAAACATTCCCCTCCAACAAGTAAATGGGAATCTTTGATTAATTGAAGCCTTAGAGTATCTCCAACCTATTACCCTATTATGGTGTTGCACCAACACCAAAACTAAAGAATCTTAGTACCATATTTTTTTTCCATTCCAACCACAACACCAAAAGTTACACCAAAAAAATATATTATTTATTATTATATTATTTTTTAATAAAATAGAATATTCTTTTTATTATTATATTATTTTATTTGATTTTAATATTAGAATGTAAGTTTGTAATATTTTAATTATCTTTTGTATATTTAATCAATTTCAATATTAATTTATTTTCCTTATAGTGTAGAGTAAGAATTTTCACACAAATTAAAATAAATTATATAAAAAATTAATTATGAAATATTTGAAATTTTATTTAAAAAATTAAATTATGTTTATTTATAATTTAAAAAACCCAACATAAAATATAGACCCAAATAATACTCATATATTTATATATATATATATATATAAAAGATATAAATATATTTATATTTAAAAAAAAAAAATTGCCGTGTGAACAGTGCACGACATATATACAGTGGCACTGTTCATCAACGGGTAAATGGAGGCATTTTTAGAGTTGGGTTGGAGATGGATTTGTGCTCTCCACAGCATTTATTGCCGTAATACCGTCTGATTGCATATGGCCTTACATGTATGTATGTATTAGACATGTGAGGATTATATCATGTTATTTCAATATTAATATAGTCGTACCAATTATGAGTTTAAATAATAAGCTATTGTCTGTTTACTTGTGATCTTTATATGCGTGATCTTTTTATATATAATATATATATATAAATATATACACTAGATATAAACAACGTTTAATATATATTTTTTTATTTATAAAATTTATTAATTATTTTTAATAAATTTATATTAATTTTAAATAAATAAATAATATTATATATAAAATAATTACATAAACATATTAAATGAAAAATTAAACCAAAATATTGTTTATAATTTTTTTTTAATATATATACATAATATGATAATCTTTTTAAACATAAATGATAATTTTTTTAATAAAAATTAAGATTATATATTATATATTATTATTATAATGATATTTTATATTAATATAAGTATTAAATGTCTAATCTTTTATTAAATATTATTATTATAATAATATTTTATAATATTTGAATTCATATTAATATAATCAATAAAAAATTAGGATTATCATAATAATAATTTATAACATTTAAATTTATATTAATATAATTATTAAATATCTAGTTTTTTATTATATATTATTTTTATAATGATGTTTACCCAAAAAAGATTCATTTGATGATCTGGCAAGTCCAATACACACGCGGGATGCGTGTGACTATTTAAGTTGGTACGTTTTGGTCGACCATCGACCATAATAGAATTCACTCAGCAGAAGGCATATTTTATGGGCGACCAGGCTGGTCGCAGTATATCAGATATTTTTTATATAGATATGAAATCTCGCATTTATGTGATAATTGTAATTTCCATTATTATTTGAGATACGCTTGTATTAAATGTAATCAAGGCCCATCGACCCTTAAGGAGATCCTTGAGCCTATAAAGAAGACTCAAATGGCTCATTTGAAGGGATCAGATGGGATCTGGAGAGAGAGAGAGAGAGAGAGAGAGAATTATTGTTTTACGCAATACCTTGTATCTTTTGTGGAGCTTGTGAAACTCAGTAGACCCGAGTTTACTAATCATAAGTTTCCATACATTAATAAGAACACTAAGTGGACGTAGGTCATTACAATCTCTGGGGCCGAACCACTATAAATCTTTGTGTCATTTATCTTTTTTTTTTTGAATTCATCTCATTTCAATCGTTTTACTTGACTCCGTGTTGTTGACCAAATTAAGGGTCAACATTTTAGTGATTTCATTGAGAGCTTGAACTCAAGACCTCCAAGAAGAAAAATGGCTAAAAAAACTAGGAAAATTAGACAATCCTCTGGGAATGTGCCAACCTAACCTCTTCCACAGAATATGGCTAAGGATGAGCCACAAGTGGAATTGGAAGAGGAGGAGATGGATGCTGAAACTTTGAGAACGACTCTGATTGTGTTGCAAGAAAAATTAGCCAATTTGAGGGCTAATCAAGAGAATGTGGCTGAAACAATGATGTTGCGGCAGAGGGAAATTGATAGGCAGAGCCAAGAGCTGAATGAGCGGCAGGCCGACATGGACCGCCGGCAGAGGGATGCCACTGCCGCCCTGGAGGCAGCCATTCAGTTGGCCCAAGGACAGCCTGCACCTGCCTCCCAACCGGATCAACCACCTACTACTCACCCACAGCAAAATCCACAATCAGATCATCCCTAACATCACCACCATCCGCCACAACCGGCAACCCTCAGAGGCCGGAGCAACCCCCTACTACTCAATAGGAGAGGTTGTTCCAGGATCCTGAGCAGCAGCCACCCTCTCGTGCTGGTCAAGATAATTCCTAGCAGCATAGGTAGAATAGGGCCAAGCCTTAGACGCCAGATGGCTGAGGAACAAAATCCTCTGAGCAGAGGACAGCATCCTTCTGGGAGTAGAAGGCAAGTGGAATCAGGCTCTGCGGTCAGGGGTCCCCCACAACATAATAATGCATTGGGACCTACCAACCAACGCAGGCCTCCACCTACCTATCAGGACATTCACTACTACAAATATAGGGTTTCTCTGCGCTTTTTTTTCAATCTAAAATAAAAAGCGCAGAGAAAATGATTGAAGGACACTTAGGAACTTTGTTACTGCGGTTTTTTTAAAAAACGCAATGTAAAGTAGGAAAAGTGGGAGAAAAACGCAGAGAAAAGTTGCACTACTTTTCTCCGCGGTTTTATTGAAAAAACCGCAGAGAAAAGTAGTGTAATTTTTCAAAACTTTTACCAAGCATAACTTTGTGCTCGGTTGTCCGTTTTGATTGTTTTTTTTTTTAACTTTGATATTTTTTCGAGATCTATCCAAAGAAAAAAATATCAAAGTTAAAAAAAAAACAATCAAAATGGACAACCGAGCAAAAAGTTATGCTTGGTAAAAGTTTTGAAAAATTACACTACTTTTCTCTGTGGTTTTTTCAATAAAACCGCGGAGAAAAGTCTTTATTTCTCTGCAGTTTTCTTAAGAAAACCGCGGAGAAAAGGTTCCAGACCTATATATAAACTCATTCTTCCCCACAGGGTTCGTAAATCTACTTCATTTCGCGAAAAAACTTCTTCAACAGCGGCGGTACGTCTTTCAACCTTCATCTTACTATTTTTTTTTTCATCTTTTTTAGCTAAATCTTAGTTAAAAACTGAAGTTGATGCTTAATATTTGTCTATTTTCAGGTTTTTGGTAGTAAAAATGGTTAGGATTTGGTCGAAAAATTGTCCATTTTCACTGTATTTTTGGGCATGCATTGTGTTCTTGAGCTTCAAAATAGGTAATGATCTATATATATTTGTTTGTATAGTTTTTTGTTTTTTTTTTCATCATTATTTTTAGAGTTTATTTTGTGTGAAATAGACAAATAGAAATCAAAATTTTGAAAGGTTTTTCATAAATCATTAATTTTGTTGCTGAATTTTTTTTTCTTCAGATTTTTTGGTGACAAAACCTGAAAATTTTGTTTTTTTTTTTCCAGGTTTTCAGGTTTCTTTTGTATGCAGCTAGATAGATCTCGAAAAAATACCCAAGTTAAAAAAAAAACACTAAAAACAGAGAATTGAGCACAAAGTTATGCTTCGTCAAAATTTTGAAAAATTACACTACTTTTCTCTGCGGTTTTTGCAATAAAACCGCGGAGAAAAGTACATCTTTCTCTGCGGTTGGCTTACTACAACCGCAGAGAAAAGTGACACTTTTCTCCGCGGTTGGCATACCACTTTTCTCTGCGGTCGAATACACTGCGCTTTTCAATACTCTCGAAAACCGCAGTGTATTGAGTAAAAAAACCGCAGTGAAAAGCCTTTTTTGTAGTAATGATTCCAGCAAGGAGAAAGGGAAATAGTGCGAACAGCAGGTCGCACCATTATCGGTCACAATTTAGAGATGGCCATGACTATGATGAGGCAGATTCTGGCAGGAGGAATGCTGGTTGGCGGCAAGAAGAGAGGGGAGGGGTGAAAAGCATAACCCTCCGCCAAGGGAGAATCGACCAGTAAGCCAAAACACTGGGGGGCAACCTAAACAGCCCAACGTCTTTGATCGACTGGGCGCGAGCGAGCAAAGGCGTAGGGAGGAAGATTTAATGGATGTCCTCAATGATAGAAGGGAAAGACACGACGAGTATTCCCCCCCAGCACCGGTTGCTCCAATAGTACCAGATGTCGTACAGGCTCAGCTCGATTCTTTAAATTAGGTCGTCCAGCAATTAGTTGGGAACTGGACTTCCCATATTGAATTTGATCGGAGAAAGGGCACTCCATTTGTGCAAAGATTCGCAATGGCAGAGACTCAAAGAAAATTCAAAATGCTAGTCTTGCCCAAATTCACTTGATTAAAAGATCTTGTGTCTCACGTTAACAAATACGAGATATAGATGGACATCCAGAAGGTGTCAAACGATGCTCGGTGCAGAATTTTTCCGGCAAATTTATCCGAAACTGCTCAGGAGTTGTTTTTTAAATTCCCTCCGGCTAGTATAGTCTCTTGGGAAATGTTCGTAAAGAAGTTTTATTGACAATTCTATGCTGGTCGTGTACATCCAATTGAGGCCAACCAGCTGGTTGAGATACGCCAAAAGGAAGGAGAAACCCTGAAAGGATATGTCCAATGATTCATGCGAGCATCCGCGGGGGCCAATACGGTTGGAGATGAAGGAAAGATGACGACTCTTACTGCTGGGGTGCGACGCCACTCATCTCTTTGGAACAGTTTGCGGAAGAATGGAGTTAAGAGAACGCAGGAATTTATGGATCGAGTAGACAGGTACATCAATCTTGACGAGGCCATTTCCAATGAAGGGAAATCTCCAACAGATTACCTGTAACGTCCTGCGTTTCAGGTACCTTGAAACGACTCGGGTCAGGATTTTTTTTCACCGAGTTAAGAATATTATTTTAAATAATATTATATTTGTTTGGAATTTATTTCCATGAATTATTGCAAGCCAAATTATGAATTTTGTGTTTAAAAGTCAAGATAAGACTTTCGGTCTTGGACCGACACAAAAACCCTAATCGGGTAAAAATCTCGGAAAATAAAATGAAAACTATGGAAAATATATTTTGGGCATAAAATACATTCATAAAAATTAAAGTTTGGTAAAAAAATAATAAACCTAAGGGAAAATGGAAATTTTAGGCCATTTTGTGTTAAATGCTTAATTTTACCGAATTGGAGAATTTTATTCCATGAATGGACTTTAGGTTAAAATTTATTGTATGATTAATTAAATTAAATGTGAGAGACATTTAATTTAATTATTATGTATTAAGTTTTATTTTTTTCCTTTTAAAAAAATATAATAATAACTTTATTATGAGTGAAAAAGGGTATAGAAAGTCAATTTGAATTTTTCTTCTTAGGAAATGTTTATTAACATTTATAAAAAAATAAAAGAATTAATTTATTAATAAATTAAAAGAGGGTTTAAAACCCTATATTTTGAGAAAATAATAAAGTAAATTATTTTTCTAGTAAGTAAACTTGATTATTTGACTTCGGAAAATTAACTAGTCAAGATGAGAAAATTTTAACGGTTTTCCTAATTAAGATAAATTAGGAAATTTTCTTAAAACTGTTTTAGAGATTAAAACCTTAAGAAAAATAAAAGGAAAATTAAGAGTTTATTTTCTTGAAAAATAATTAAGGAATTTAATTAGTATTTTCTGGATATAATACCGGCTAAAATCTTCCATATATTTAATCGACTTGTTCAAAGTACGGGTTAATAGCGATACTTTTCAAGAATAAATTTTTTAGCGGAATGTGGGAAAATACTATTATGATACCCGAGCCTAGGTATCGAGACCATAGGGTAGATCTCCGAGACTTAGGGTTTAGTCTCAAATATTTTTATTTGAATTTCCTTAATGGGTTTAAAACCATATAAGGATCTTTAATCCTTTCAAATGATTTTTATAATGACCAAACTGCCCAAAATAATAATAATGAATTATGAAGTGCAATAATTAATCCGAGTATACTGTATGGATAATTACATTATTGGCTAATCATAACTGGATTATACATTTGAGGGTGAAATTTTGCTGAGAGCAAAGGACTCCAAGTAAGTCAACTTCTATTGTGTGGCTGCAACATGAAACGACTATTATAGTGTATGTTAGTATAGAGACACATGCATATATATACACTATCGTAGACAATTTGCTTAGAGATGTTAGTCTAGTTGGTGCTGATTTAGAAAATATGACCGGTAGATATCCGTCATATTCTAGACGGCTAATCCCCGTCACACTGCTTCATTCTATTATGTCCGGCTCATTATCACGACGAGTGGCCAAGAGGTGAGGATTTATGGTTTAACGATGAGAATCAATGACGCTTCATGTACGATCAACAACATCGGCGTGTCATTTGGCAATGGACTCATTACATGACAGAATTCCTTGATAGAGCCAACATACCCGAGCGACGGAGAGTGCGATATGCTAGCACTTATTTGAGAGGCTCAGCACAGATAGGGTTTCGTCACAGACATTGGTCGATGGATCGCGACACATGGGATGACTTCCGTATGCAGATCGAGCGAGCATTTGGGCCATGGATTGACCTATCTCCGTGGTTGATAACATACCTCGAGGCAAGGCGGTGGAGCCAAAGGAGGATCTCGAGAAGTTGGACGAGGATACTGACATAAAGTTGGATATCCTAATGGATAGCCTAGATTAGGTTGTACTATAAAAGTCTTGTTGATACTTTTTGTCCCACATGTCACAACCACCAATCTTGTCCAAACCAGTTGAAAAGGAAACCCTGTTTATATATTTCTCAGTCACAAACTATGTTGCTAGTGCTGTTTTAATTAGAGAAGAAGACAACATTCAAAAAGCAGTATTGTAATGCCCTGAATTTCCTAATAAGGTTTGAGACCTTGATTAGGAGGATGGGAGGGCCATAATTGATTTATTATGTTATTAAATAATTATATGCATGTTTAGGTGAATTATATTATTATATGATGATAAATGCATGCATATGAATCCACATTTTATTATAAAAGGAATTTTGGTAATTTGGCCCGTTGAGGGCATAATTGTGTATTTTTTTGCATGTTTGTGATTAATTGATAAGGCCACATTACAATGTGGATTTGTTCGAGCCATTCGGCATGAGACGATCTTGAGTGCAAAGTAGCGGTTTAGTCATAACGGGATTAAGTTCGGGGCTTGGGGTGAGTCTCGGGGTGATTTTAATGATTAGAGCGTTGCCAAGAATTAAAGGGTAACAGGATATGAATTATTGGTGTTTGAAAATTTTGAGAATAAGGCGAATTGGAGGGCGTTAATTATAATTAACAAGATATGCAAGAAAGGACGATTTTGCCCTTGGTGGCCTTAAGAAGAGTTTTGTTAAGCCTAGGGACATTATGGTATTTTGACCTAAAGGATATATATTAACCATTAAGGTTGTAGAAAGCTGTAGAAAACAGAGTATTGCTCTTCTTCTCCTCATGATGGTTTTTCCCTCATTTTATCTTTGAATTCTCAAGCTCTTTTTGAGGAATCAAGCCAGGGAACCGAGTCTTGATGATCTAGGGTTATCCTCTACCATTGAAGAGGGTGTGATTATGAGTTTAAGGTGAGTTTCTAACCATAAGAACATTAGTTCTTGCTCTGATTTTCCATTTGAGTTTCAGCTGGTTTGTGAGTTGGAAAGTTGAGTTTCAATAGATGTTTTTGGCTAGGGTTCTTGGGGTTGTGATGCCTAGGACATGTGGGGATGGTTTTTGGGTTCATTTGGGACTTAAAATGAAGTTGGGAAGCTTTTGGTTCAGGTTGGAAATGGAGGAGTAGAAGGAGAAAGTTTCAGGGCACTTTCTGGCTCAGTGTAGCGCTATAGCGCCCACTAGGAGGCGCTACAGCACTACCCAGGGATGCTTGGGCAATTTTGGTTCTAGAAAAAGCGTTGGGGCGCTAGTGGGTAGCGCCCCAGCGCTACCCTATTTCATCATATTCCCGTTTAAGGCATTTTTAAGGGTTTTTGGCTCAGGGTTTCAATCCTTAAGGCTCGGGATCGAATCTACTCACCGTTTGGGTATAATTCGGGGTCCCGGGAGTGAGGTTTAGGTCAAGACCCTATTATTGTTGATTTTCATTAATGGAAGTTATAATTGGTTATGACTAGGTGGACACTAAGGGATCAAAGGATCGATCATTCTCAAGGGTCGTTCAATTGTTATTTCTCGCTCGAACCAGAGGTAATAAAACTGCACCCTGTGTATATGACATGCATGGTTATTCTTGATGCATGCTGGATGTTTAAATGTGATGCTTGTGATGCACGAGAAACATGTGATTAGGGCATGCCATGAATATTGAATATGAGATTGATAAGAGCTTTAGTCTCTGTGTTTATGTATGATCCTAATTATGCTAGCAATTGTTAAGTAAGTATGCTGAATTCCCTGTATTCGGATAATTGACATATGATATATGTTTGGTAGCATTGCTTACTTGTGTGTGTGGCACTAACTATTCAGGATCGACACTGGTCGTGTATTACTGACCTAAGAGTCAGAAGTGGCATAAGCGTCATGAACGCAGAGTTGATAAAAGATTAGATTTAATCGATATCAGCGTTGAATGACTCAAAGAGCATTAATGCTGGACCGACCCGAAGGTCGATGAAAATTATAAGCACTTGTCTAGTCTACGACTAGTTACTTAGAGCCAGGGCCAAAGGCCTAGGTGACTGTTTTGTCACATGGCTGACGGAGAAGAATCCCATGTTAGTGACTTGATAATTAGTCACTCGTTTAAAGGTACAGACCCCTTTTTAGTGACTTGATAATTAGTCACTCGTTTAAAGGTACAGACCCCCTGTTAGTGACTTGTTGATTAGTCATTCATTCATTGTTTGAACTTATTTCCCTGCTTGAATAGGGCTGTATTTGCTAGGCATGCACCTTATGCTTTGATGACATGTTATTACTGTTCATGAGAATATTGAGTTTTCTTGCTGGGCTTCGGCTCACGGGTGCTATGTGGTGCAGGTAAAGGCAAAAGAAAGCTGACCATCCTTGATTTGGAGAGCTTAAGTGATGATGTGTACATATGCGGTTGCTCGACCGCCACAGACGAGGGTCCAAAGAGGAACTAGGGTTAAACCCTAGTTTGCCGCTTATATCGGCTGGTTGTAAATATTTTCTTGTAATAGACCTTTAAATTATATTCTTGGGATCTCAATGTATACAGTAAACATTCTAGTGAAATGTTTTATCTTAACCAAAAATTTTAATCCCTAAACCGCTAATCATACTTAGTTACACGATTATGGCCAAATGACTTGATTAGTGAGTTTAGCACTATTTATAATGCGCACCATAACGGTCCCTGGAGTTTAGGGCATTACAAGTATATTATGTGAGCAAGAGGTTAGTGGGAGCAGAGTTGCGATATCCACCCATTGAAAAGTTAGCCTAATGTCTGATTCTGGCCTCAAGGAAGCTGCGACCCTACTTTCAAGCTCACCCCATTGTGGTGCTCACCGACCAGCCATTACGGCAAGTCTTACAGAAACCAGAAGTCGCTGGTCGGTTGTTAAAATGTGCAGCTGAACTTGGGCAGTTCGACATTTCTTATTCTCCACGAACAACTGTGAAAGGACAAGCTCTAGCATAATTTTTTGCAGAATTCACCGGGATTCCAATTAGCGAACCGATGGAAGAAATGGAAAGTCAAAATCAAACTCCTTCCTGGAAGTTGTTTGTAGATGGCTCTTCCAATGAGCATGATGTAGGAGCGGGTTCGATCTTAATCATGCCTGAAGGACATCAGTTCCATTGTATTATTAGATTCGACTTTACAGCGTGCAATAATGAAGTCGAATACGAAGCTCTGCTCATAGGATTAAGACTAGCCAAAGACATGGATATAAAGTCACTAGAAATTTATAGCGATTCCCAGCTAGTGGTTAACCAGATTAGGGGAGAGTATCAGGCTAGGGGTCTCAAGATGGTGGCTTATTTGAACAAAGCAAAACACTTATTGGCGCAGTTTGAAAAGTATACTCTCCAACAAGTACCTCGCGATCAGAATTCAAATGCTGATTCCTTGGCCAAGTTGGCTAGCACAAAAGATGCTGACACCTTTAACATAGTACCATTTGAACGTTTGTCAGCACCGAGCATTTGAGTAGAAGAATCCTCATTGGTAATTAAAGCAAGAGACACATGGATGACACCCATCGTTGAATACCTCAAGCACGGAGTGCTGCCAATGGAAATAAACAAAGCGAGGACTCTCCAGAGATAATCGACTCGATTTATCCTGGTCAACAGAATTTTATATAGAAGAGGGTACTCAATGCCTTTTTTGCGATGTGTTTATAAGGAGAAGGCTAAGGAACTGATGCAAGAGGTCCACGAAGGTTTCTGTGGAGATCATGCTAGGGGGCAAAGTTTGTCGAAAAATATCTTTAGGCAAGGGTATTTCTGGCCTACCATGAATGAGGACTCTATGGATTTTTTTTCGAAAATGTGACAAGTGCCAAAGATTCTCCAAGATACTGCGAGCAACCCCTAATGAGCTCAAACAGATACAAAGCCCGTGGCCATTCGCAGTATGGGGGATTGATTTGATCAGGTCTTTACCCACAGGAAAAAGGGATGTCAAATATGTAGTAGTTGCTGTTGACTACTTTACAAAGTGGGCCGAAGCTGAGCCACTAGCAACAATAATGACTAAGAAAGTTTTGGACTTTTTTGTCAAAAATATCGTGTGTTGGTATGGGCTACCAAGGAAAATTGTCTCAGATAATGGCACACAATTTGACAGTGACCTTTTCACTGATTTCTGCGATAGGCATGGTATTATAAAAAGTTTTTCATCAGTGGCTCACCCGCAAGAAAATGGACAAGTTGAGGTTGTCAATAAGACTCTAAAGGACACACTGAAGAAAAGGCCCGAAGAAGCAAAAGGCGCATGGACAGAGCAATTACTCGAAGTACTTGGTTGTATAGAACATCCCATCGAATAACAACAAGCCATACTCCACTTTCCTTGGCTTATGGGTATGAAGCCATGTTGCATGTTGAGCTCAACCCACCATCACATAGAAGGCTGACATACGATCAAAGCGCTAATGATCAATTATTGATGGAGTCCTTAGACTTGATCGATGAAAGGCGCGAGCAAGCTCAGCTTCGAGTAGCAACTTACCAGCAAAAGGTCCCTCGATATTTTAACTCTAAAGTACACGAAAGAAAGTTTAGTGCGGGAGAATTGGTACTTAGAAGATTTTTTCTCAACACTCACGACCAAGCTGCCGGAGTGCTCGGACCAAACTGGGAAGGTTTGTATCAGATTGAAGAAGTTCTTCAACCAGGCACATATAAACTTGCTCGCTTAAACAGAGATCTCAGTCCTCGTTATTGGAATGGAGAACACAACTGCACAAGTATTATCAATAAACAATTCTTTTTAAAGAATGGGTTTGTATTAATTTCACTTTTTACAAGTTTATGAGTAAGGGCTAGTCAATTATCTGACTGGTCGCTTACAAGTGTAAGATCAATTTTTGATCACTCGTACATACACGATTTTGTCCATTTATTATGAGAAATAAAAGGAACTGTGCACATCTAGTTATTCTTGCCAAATTATTGTATTTATTACAAGTATTTTCTCATTACGTGTGTTGTTTTGCTATATTACCATTTTTGATTATGAGTACGCGAGCAGTAATGTTCGAACAGGACTTGGTCATGGCAAGTGACCGAGAACCCTAAGCTCCTCAATCACTTGGGGGACATACAAGATACTAAGCAAGCAAAGCATATCAATAGGCATATGTAAACATGCGAGCAAAATAAGGGAAATCATACTATGGTACTTAGAGTATTTAAAAAAAAAATAGTTTAAATTTTGTAAAATCAAAACAAAGTGCTATGCTAAGTTCGGTCATATGGACAGATGTTATAATAATAACAAATATTATAATATCAAAACAAAATGTTTTACATAGCGAGCAGTTACTGCTCGGATGTAAATTAATAAATTAAAAGAAAAATTGCCTTGAGCAACAGAATTGTCTTAACATTACGAACCTTAGTTCGTATGTTCCAGTTACAAAAATAATAACAAAAATAAATTAATCACTGAGCAGCAGGAGGATCTGGCTGGGATTGTTGGTCGACGGTGGCCCCCGCATCCTCTTCGACAACTTCGGTGCCCGTTGCCAGGGAGATTTCAGGGGACTCCTGTGCATTCTGTTCCTTTGCCAGACGAGCGACACACTTTGCCAATTCAACTTGCTTTACCTGCTCGGGAAGATAGTCAAAATTCGCCTCTGGATTTTTCTTCCAAAACAAGTAGTAGCAGTTAAAAGTCGTCCTTTGAACTTCTCAAGATTGCGAGAGTTGGTTCCCTTGAGAAGTGTAATTCGATCCTCCAGTTCGGCGGTTTCCTTCCGACTGATCACCAGGTCATCTTGAAGTTTGGTGGCCTCTTTGAAGTTAATCTTCAAAGCCTCCTTAAACTTGTCCTTGATAGCTGTAATTTTGACCACTGACTCTTAACACTTTCTTAGCTCCTCGGTCAGGCTGGTAACTCTAACCTCGACCGACTTAATCTCTTCGACATTTTTGGCCTCGATAGCCTTCATCTCCTCAGCATATCTAGCCTCGATCGCCTTGTTCTCCTCAGCTCGGCGCCAGTTGTGTCCTATGGTGAGGATACCCTAGCAACAGAAAAATAAAAGTAAATAAGTCAGGGGCAACTAAAGAAAGTGTTGTTTGATTAAAGAAAGAAGAAACACACTTACGTTGAGGACTTCAGACAGTCTGCGACTGATGACCTGGCTGTTTTGTAGAGGAGGGAGATGCGAAAAAGCTTCCTGGCTATGGCGGTGCTTTGATAGCCTTTGCAGTTTATCATAAATAGCGTTGAAGGCGCTATTCAGAAGGTCGTTGGCCGAGGGTCTCCTCGCCTGCTTAGGGGGAAGGCTATTACGAGGAGGAGGAGGAGGAGGTGTCATATTCCTGGAAGGAGTGGGTGCAGGGGGAGGCGCTGGAGGATCCTTCGTTCGAGCTTTCTTCTTGGAGGGTTCATGACTGCTTTCCCCAAGGTGCCGCCTGCTCGCTTTCTTTCTGGTCGCAGGAGTTCGATATTTGTGTATATGTCAAAGGCTTCCTCAGAAGGCATGACTGCAAGACAAAAACAAACGATCAGACAATATAACATAAGAAATTTAAAAGAGCAAGGGAATAATGAAAAGAGAAATTCTAAGTGATATACTCGAGCCATTATTACTGGTCGATACATTAATTATAGAACTACTGCTACACTCACTCTTTTCCTTGAAGAAGTCTGAATTAAAATTACTGGTCGTAAATTTAAAGTTACCATCCCTGTTAAATAAATGACAAAGGATGGGCACGCTATCTAAGAGTGAGAAGTCAATGTCGTTTTCGTCAGAAGACTCGAGTACAGGTTCGGCGTACTCCGGAAGTTTTTGCTTGCCTCTCCCATGTTGGGCAGGGGCAACAACAGCCTAAGGGTTGCTGGAGGGTTTCTGGATGGCCACTTCCGTTGCTCACCGTCTCGGGGGTTGTGACACATCCTGTTGCTGCTCGAGGATTTCCTCTCTAGTAGCACTCCCTGCTATGGACTCCCTCACTTCCTGGTGAGGTGCCAAAAGGCCGACTAGCCTTAGATTGCTCTCGGTGACTAGCTCCTTGATGCTCTTCTCAATATTCGTCATGATGACCAGAGCTGCAGCCCTCATCTCCAATCTGGAGTGGGGTCTGGTCGGTACTATAGACCTAGACACAGCATCCAGGTTCTAAGGATGGTGAAGGAAAAACCAGTAAAACGAAACGACCAGAGATTAAGAAATTTACCTCCTCGGGTGAAGGCCAAGTTGTCGGCAACCAGATCGCGTCGTAAGGAAGTACTCCTGGAAGTACTTTCCTATGTTTGATTTGTAGGTGACGCCACTCAGGAATATGTGAGTAGATTCCTGGTGACAGAAATGGAAAAATCCCGTGTTGTTCTGGTTGGGGTTGGACTTTAGATCGAACATATAGTTGATCTCATGCGGTGTGGGCACATGCCACTTTTTATGGTTGTAAAGGATATAGAGTGCTGATAGTACTCTATATCCGTTGGGTGTAATTTGGAAGGGGGCAACCTTGAAGTAATTGGCCACCCTTTGAAAAAATTCATGCAGCGGAAAAATTTCCCCTGCCTCAATGTGGATCCTCGACCAGGCGTTGAAGGCACCTCGAGGCACGTTTGCTCGTTGGTCGGAGGTAGGTTTGATTAAGGTCACCCCAGGAAGATCGTACTTCTTGAGGTACCTTGACACCGTCCTAGTTGATATGACACTAGGAGGTGCGACATACCAATCAACTTCTGGTCGAAGGTCGTTGCGAGGTCAGGCTTTGGGTTGGATTTCTGGTGGTGCAACATTTACAGGTTGAGGATCATTTGAAGGACCCTTAGTGTCAGTTGCTGGATGGTTAGAAGGAGAATAGGTGGTTTTCCTTTTCTTGCGAGCTACGTGTTTAACATGACCCATGTGTCGCTGTTGGTCTAGAGAGCTGGTCGTGGGGTTTTGTTGAGAAGACTGAAAGTCAGAGAAAGGCAATGACGGTTGCTCTTAATCTTCGAACAATAACGCGAGAAGATTGTCATCTATTGACCTCTCACCTCTCCAAGGATCGTGCATAAATATCTGATAAGAGTAAAGGGGAAATGAGAATCTACGACCAATAGATAGAGGAAGAGGAAGTGTAAGGATAACGCTGCTTGTGTATAAAAGTTAAGCTTTTATACGACTAACAGCATCCTAACGTAAATACTAAAAACATAAGAGCAATTTGGAAAAACAGATCAAGAAGTGGAAGTGAAAAGTTTTTTCAGGAAAACTTTTCGACTCCGAAAAAAGGCAGGAAAGACCCAGTTTTTCCGAAAACAATAAAATTGAATTTTCACTTCGATTTCGAGCCCTAAAACAGTATGCCTGTTTCCCACAATAATTTCTAAGCCTCACCTAATGTTTTTCACTACCTAAAATTCCTAGTCTTTCATGCTTTTGCATACGAACCCGATCACCCAAAACTTTTTCCTCAAGAACATTAAGAACCCAAACCAGAAAACATACGAAATTTATTCTAGATTGTATAACAGAGAAGACGAGTTCAAAAACATACTTGGATTGCGGTTTTAGGAGAAATCACAAAGATGCTGCACGGAGTTGATCGAACATGTCTCGGATTGACGAAGCTTTTCTGGGTTGTTCTTGGAAGTTCTTCAGAGTTCTTGAGGAGAGAGAATGATACAGTAAAAAGTGAAAAGTAAGAAAGGAGAGATATTTATACTGATCGTGGTGCAGATAAAGAGGTAATAATGGGGTGAGATTTTGATGCATTGGAAATCGTATTAGCCGTCAAAATATTTTTGGGAAACTGTAACAATCATGATGGCTTACTTTTTTGAAAAGGCGCTGACATATGTGATAGGTCAGACAAAAAGCTGATCGAGTAAGTTTGTTAAATGCTAGTCGCATTAAAATAAACTTGGGGGGCAAATGTTTACCCAAAAAAGATTCATATGATGTTGTGGCAAGTCCAATACGCACGTGAGATGCGTGTGAATGTTTAAGTGGGTACGTTCTGGTCTACCATCGACCAGAATAGAATTCACTTGGCAAAAGACATATTTTATAAGCGACCAGGCTGGTCACAGTATATCAAATATTTTTTATGTAGATATTTAATCTCGCATTTCTGTGATAATTGTAATTTCCATTATTATTTGAGATACGCTTGTATTAAATGTAATCAAGGCCCACCGGGCCATAAGGAGATCCTTGAGCCTATAAATAAGACTAAAATGACTCATTTGAAGGGACTGGATGGGATCTAGAGAGAGAGAGAGAGGATTATTGTTTTACGCAATACCTTGTGTCTTTTGTGGAGCTTGTGAAACTCAATAGACCCGAGTTTACAGATCATAAGTTTTCATACATTAATTAGAACACTAAGTGGACGTAGGTTATTACCATCTCTGGGGCCAAACCACTATAAATCTTTATGTCATTTATCTTTTTGTTTTGAATTCATCTCATTTTAATCATTTTACTTGACTCCGTGTCGTTGATCAAATCAAGTGTCAACAAATGATATTTAATAACATTTGAATTTGAATTTATATTAATATAATTATGATATTTGTAGTCTTATATTAAATATCATTATAATTTTGATATTTTATAATATTTAAATTTATATTAATATAATTAATAAATATCTATTTTTAGTTAGTTTTGAAGGTATATTCCGTTAAATATTTGGGATATTCTGTTAAAGTTAACAAAAGAACTAGTTAAAATCAATAAATTTCGTTATCTACACAATTTTTATATAGAAGATATATATATATATATATATATATATATGGGTGCACTCTTAATGGTTATTACCCATGGATGATTACTTTAATATTAACCATTAGATTAAGATCAATGATACATAATTATAGTTGTTAATTAATATTTCTAAAAATAAATTTCGATTTTTTCAAAATTTTGGAAGGGTTACCAAATGAAAACGTGTATTTATTATGAAAATATAATATTGTAAAAATTTTCATTTTTAAAATGCATGTCAATTTCTAAATATAGCTAGTGTCTCTTATTGGTTGGAAACAACATTAATTATGGCAAACAAAAATAACTAAATTCGAAATTAATGTGGAAAAAAAATATTTACCTGTTGGTGACTTGCTATACCAAGTCACTATGTTGTCACATCATCATAATTGTTAGTACCCTTCTATGGGTAGTAACCACTGAGAAGTCTTCCATATATATATATATATATATACGCACACACACTAGATACAAGCAATGTGAATGCACATTTATTTAGTTTTATTTATAGAATTTATCAATTATTTTAATTAAATTTGTATCATTGTCATATATATTTCAAATATATAAATAATATTATATATAAAAGAATGACATAAACATATTAAATGAAAAATTAAACCAAAATATTGTTTATGATTTTTTAAAATATACATATATATATAATTTTTTTTAATAAAAATTAAGATTATATATTATATATTATTATAATAATAATTTATAATATTTAAATTTATATTAATATAAGTATTAAATATATAATTTTGTATTATATATTGTTATAATAATAATATTTTATAATATTTGAGTTCATATTAATATAATTAGTAAAAAAATTAGGATTATATATTATTATAATAATATTTTATAGTATTTAAATTTATTTTAATATTATTATTAAATATCTAGTCTTGTATTATATATTATTATAATAATGATATTTTAATATATTTGAATTTATATTAATATAATTATTATATATGTAATTTTATATTAAATATTATTATAATAATAATATTTTATAATATTTAAATTTATACTAATATAATTAATAAATATCTATTTTAATTAGTTTTAAATGTATTCTGTTAAATATTAATAACCGTTAAAATTAATTTTTTTTTGTTATTTATACATTTTTTATATAAAAGAGATATATGGGATGACTGTGGTAGTACGCCGACCAAAACCAATATATATTTTAAAAGTGTTAAATATATATATATTTATTTATATATAGCATAAGTTGAATTTACTAATATTTTTTTTTTAGTCCATATGGTCCATAAAATATATATGTATGCTTATCTTAAATTCGAATATTGTTTTGGTAGCAAACTAAGATATGGACGGTATATATGGTGTGGTCCAGTATCTAAAGGTGAAACCCCAAACATTAATTTACAGTGGCTCTGAATTCAATATAGCTATAGTTTAGTAAGTGGATCTGCACCTAATTGAGTGACTCCAAGAACTGTCAACAAGTTTCTACCTTCAGTTTGAATTTCTTTCCTAATATAATGCTAGCCTACCTAGGTCCTCTGATAACAAATACCTATACATATAGCTAGGTCATTAAACCGTTATCATGATATATTCATATTTATAAAGTTTATACTTTTTTTTTTTTTAGATGTGTTGTTTTGTCAAATTATTTGTTTAGACTCTATATTTTGATAAATTATTTTTTGGATTTTGTGTTTGATAAAATTGTTTAAATAGGTCCCTAAACTTAATTTTGATGAACACAAAATTGAATATAATAATAACACAGTTTTTAAGCAGAATAACTGTATTTTTATTTTGAATTATTAGTTTGATGAGTTACATGTGATTTTAGTTCAAAAAATTTTGATCAAAATTGAATTATTTTAAAAAATTTCAAAATACAAAATCTAAAAAAAGTATATACCTTATTTATAAAGGGAAAACATAGGAAGAAAACCTTTGTGTGTGGATAGATACTATACTCCGGAACATTTATTATATAGCTAAATATTTAGAATATAAGACAATAAGGGAAGATTATTATTATTATTAGTGGCAATGAACTCGAGAACACTGTTCCAACAATATGCCAGTATAATGTGATGCCAGTGGTGAGTCTGTAGTCTGTACGCTGGTTGTCTTGTCCATGCAAAAAAATCATATCTCTTCCGAAACCTATTTATCGGGATTCGGGGACTTGTTACACTTGTTCCAAAGCTCGTTATATAGGTACATAAATATATATATTTAGAAAAATTACTGTAAATTTTTTTATATTAATTTTGAATTTTTATATATAATACTTAAATAATTTTTTTTAATTCTTTAATTTAATAAAAATGTGATTGTAATGTAATTAGGTAATTTTAAAAAAAATTTAAAATTTATTTTTAAAATTATTAATTAAGAATTATAAATATTATACCTTTAATATAAATCTATGTATAGTAATTATTAAAATTACTCCCATATATATTTATATATGAGTGTAATTAGAATTATTTGCTTCACTACCATTAACATTATTCCTCATTTCCTTATTTTTAGCAAGACATGAAAATGTGTACATTTTGAAATTAATGTTATATATACAATTTAAAAAGCCCATGAAACTTGTTCATCATCACTTACAATTATTACACTATTTCTTTTCGGTTAGCAAGTTCATTTGTTGCAGGAATCATACATAGACATTTATACAGGTTAGGTCGTTAATTAATTTTATTTTCCTATAATTAAGCGAGCACTGAACATAATTAAGGGAGTAGAATTGGAAATTTTCTATAGGGTAACTCTCTGACAGTACATGTATATGATCGATCATTACTTACTGCCATTTGAGTGTATTTCTGTAAGTACATATATTCGCGGTATCGATAATATATACATATATTATAATCATAATGAATGTATGTATGATATATATGTATATCCTATTCAAATATTATTATTTTCTAAGATTCGAAAGATTAAGCTATCAACATCTCTTGCGCGACAGTAATAGTAGTAGTAGTAATAGTGGACCCCACCAGATTCCACAGCAAGACAGAAGGAGCCAGCTAAGACATATCAGCACACACGTATATTGTTGATGATATAATGATATGATTTAATTCAATTGTCATTTGGTCCCCCTCTCACTTTCTCTCTCTCTGATCATCTCTTAATTCCAATTTTCTTTTGATATAATAAAGATGTTGCTCTGAGAATATGCATATAACTATGACATGAATTCAGTGTCCACTGTAATGCATTATGCATAATATATAAGACAATAGTAAACAATCAGTTGAATGTCGTGAAGAGGAAGAAGAAAAAAGAAGTTGTAACATAATGGAACTAGCTAGCAAGAGGATATAATATCATCTACTGAAGATACTTTCATACCATCTTACGATTCTGATATTTCTCACTCTCTCTCTCTATATATATATTTATACATTGCTTTTAATAATTGTTCACAATAAAAAAAGAATGTATATGTCAAACATATTATATATATATATACATACGTAGCCGACATGAAATTGTTACATAGAAAATTAATATATATTATTTAGGCCATCTGAAAAAGCTAAGTGAGTAGTTATTGCGACCAAGATTCGGACAGTGTGGAAGAAAAGAAAATATATAATTATATTATATATACAAGGGTTGGGTGGGTGGGATAGTTATAATAGTAAATCGTGGGAGTAAGGAGAAGTGGGGTTTTGAGGTTTAGTCGTGGTCAATGCATAGGGGGGAGGCTCGGACTCCCATTAGTAATCATTACGCATTTCCTCTCTTATCTATTCTGCATCTATGGACTGCATGACAATTGAGGCTACCCATCGATCTGCTGTTTCATTTTCCTTATCTTCTAAATAAAAAATTGACTGTTATTAATAGTGACACTCTTCCATACCACATATGTACACACACTGTCAAACACCATCTATATGTGCATGGTATCCTTACAGAGATTTTGTGCCACAAAATAATTAAACCCTATATACCTATCTAGCTATAACTAGCTAGCTAGTTAGCTACCAGCTCTGTCTTTTCTCTTCTGTTCTTTTCTTGTTCTTTGTTATCAAGAAGAAAAAAAAATATTATAAAATGGAAGCACAAATAATTGGTGTACCATTGATGGAGGAGGAGATGTAATTAATTACGTCTACTCAAACAAAAAACAATATAACCTAAAAATACCCTGAATATAGCTATTCGAGCGTGGATGGGTCGATTTTAGATATCACTATTTACTGATTTTATATCATCCGCTAAGTTTTATATATATTACTGAAAATGTTTGATAAATGGAGAAAATCTGAATTCAATTTGTATTGATTATCTCAGTTTTAGCTATACAAGAAGAAGAGTATATATACTCTATAAACAGGGCAACAAATGGGCTATACACAAAGAATAAGATTGGGCCTAAATATACAAATGGTCCGTTTACAAATATACAATAAGTCATCCTTTATCATCCCCCGGCAAACTCAGGGGGCGGGAGAGCACCGTGAGTTTGGAACGAAGCTGGAGAAATCTAGTACTAGGGAGAGCTTTAGTGAGGCAGATGGCCAGTTGGTCTTCAGTAGGGGTGTGCTGAACAGTCAATGAATGAGAGGCAACCCGTTCAACAAATGGAGGCACTGCCCTTCGAACATCTCGTCGTGCAACACTCTCCCTCCATATCTTGTTCTCTACCTCTTTAGCTGTAAGAGCCTTCTCAACCACCTGGGCAAAAGTAGTCTCCCCAGGTACTGATGTAATCCGCACATCCCAGGCTATCATAACATGCAGCCCCTGAACAAACCTGTCTTGGCTGGATGCATCTGTAGGCACTAGGTCAGGTGTGAACTTTGCCAACCTATCAAATTTCAGGGCATACTCAGTAACTGTCATACTACCCTGCACCATACCGGTAAACTCGTTCACCTTTGTCGCCTTAACGACATTACTGTAGTACTTCTGGTTGAATAAGTCTCTGAATTCATCCTAACTCATGGTAGAAACATCTCGAGTCTGGGATGTCACCTCCCACCATATACGGGCATCATCTCAGAACATAAAGGTGGCACAAGCCACTCTGTCATTACCTATCACCCTCATAAAATCTAGGATGGAGGTAGTCAGACTCATCGAATGTTTAGCCTTAAGTGGTTCTTGTCCTCCCTCAAAGATTGGAGGATGCTGTTGTAACGTCCTGAATTTACTATTAAGGCTGAATGCCTTGATTACTGTGTCGGGAGGGCGTAAATGGGTTTATATATGTGGAATTAATCAAATAAATGTGTGACTACGTGGAATACATGATTTATCTGGTAATATGAATATATGAGCATGTTTATGTGTATTAAATACGCACGTGGGCCTGTTCTTGTCAAAACATGCATATACGTAATTATAAGCCGTTGATGGCATGAATGTGATTATATGTGTTAAATGATTGGGACCACATTATTATGTGGATAGATTTGCAGTATTCAGCTCGAGGCGATCCTAGTGAGCGGATTAGCGGACTAGTCACAACGGGGTCAAATACCCGGCTAGGGGTGAGCCTAGGGGTATTTCAGGGACTTAGTGCGTACTTGGAAATTATTGGCTAACGAGTAATTATTTGGTGATCAATTGGGCATGTCAGAATTAGTGGGAAAAAGTCCGTGCCAGTTGTATGATTTGCCATGGACTACTAAAAGTCAGATGAGGTAACAACAGGGACTGGAATAGAATCTGTGGTTCATAGTTGGCAGTTATACCTCTATGAACAATGAAATATAGAAAAAAAGTTGTTGTAGGAATCGTTAAGAATCCTACTATTTTAACAAGGATATGTTAAAATATGAGGATTGGATGGGTGATCCGATGGATGCTGGTGTTAGGGTAGAGATTATGAAAGAGTCTCATACCACCCCTTATGATCATTGTATCCAAGAAGTTTGAATGGGTATTAGGACCTAAAAATTGTATACTGGGAGGCGAACTGCCTAATTCTTCTAGAAAGTGGGAGATGATAAATAGAAGCCAGAAATACTATTATGACTCTAGGGTATCTTGGAGTTAGCATGGAGGGATATAGGTATGGATCGTAGGGTGGATTACCCTAGACTGTAGGTAAGAAGAGTGGATATGAAAAGTTGTGAATCAATAGATTGAGTTAGCACACTTTGGTTCGTGTGAAATGGTATCACAAGAATGCGTATGTGCGAAGGGGGGGGGGGGGGGAATGTATGTCTCCGTGGGACACCAAAGTCAATAGTGTCGGATTGGGACACCAAAGTCAATAGTGTCGGATTGAGACCCTTTATCTCCCAAGTTCTAAAAAGCGTCGTAGAGGGTGATGAGTATAAGATTGGGATGTAGGATTATTGGTTACCTTCAGACAGAATGACAACCTGAAGGAACGACTCAGACTTTAAGAATTTTACCCTAAATGTGTATGTTTTTGAGGCATTGAGGTAAGTACGGTCCATTGATTGAATATTCGTGATGATGAATGCCGATCAACATCTAGAGTGACTCTGAATAAGATATAGTATGATAGGGAACAAGAGGTATTCATTCCAGGAAATGAGATAAGGGATAGGAAGTATCCTGATTCATAGTTGGTTCGGAGGACTAATGAAGTTATTAAAAATTATCAGGGTAGGAGTGTATGCTTATTTGAAAGGACATAAGAGTTCGTAAATTTAAACATGGGAACGTGGAGTTCCAGGATTGGAGATTTTTTACTTCTCCAAGCATGGTGGACTAAAAAGGATAAGATAATTTGAGAAAGAAAGATGAGTTTTAATTCTAAAGTTGACAGATTTATGAGATCCTAATAAGGATTAGGCCAGGGGCCTACAGATTAGCTCTATCCCAGCATGGGTAGGGGCTCTTAAGGGGTTACTGGTGCCAATATCAAGGAAAGGGGTGTTGGGTACTACCCCTGATTGGGTGAAGAGACACTGGAATTTTAGTGAGATTTATTGTGAAAGGAAAAGCTAGTGAAATTAAGGATAGATGAGATAATGTATTACAAAATAAGACTGTCACTCTTGCGAGGGTGTTACAAAGGATAGTAAGGTAAAGGACTAGACTTTGAAGTTATAGTCAGATTCGCGGGATTAGTATCCCGAGGCATTCGAATAAATTTCGAGGATGAAATTTCAATAGGGAGGAGATAGTTGTAACGTCTCGAATTTACTATTAAGGCCGAGGGCCTTGATTACTATGCCGGGAGGGCATAAGTGAGTTTATATATGTGGAATTAATCAAATAAATGTATGACTATGTGGCATACATGATTTATAATCAAATAAATGTATGACTACGTGGCATACATGATTTATCTTGTAATATGAATATATGTGTATGATTATGTGTATTAAATATGCATGTGGGCCCGTTCTTGTAATTACGAGCATATTTGAAATTTTGGCTCATTGAGGGTATAAATGTGATTATATGTGTTAAATGATTGGGACCACATTATTATGTGAATATATTTGCAGTATTCAACTCGAGGCGATCCTAGTGAGCGAATTAGCAGAATAGTCACAACGGGGTCTAATACCCGGCTTGGGGTGAGCCTAGGGGTATTTCGGAGATTTAGTGCATACTTAGAAATTATTGGTTAATGAGTAATTATTTGGTGATCAATTGGGTATGTCAGAATTAATTGGGAGTTTATAGGGCTACTTGAGGTTTAGCGGGAAAAAGGTGGGAAAAGATGGTTTTGCCCTTCATGGTGTTAGAAAGGCTAAGGATGAGTTTAACGGTGTTTATCCATAAATCAGCTGCTAATGACGTGGCAAGGATTTTCAACATGTGGCAGACACGTAGCAGAGATACGGCTCGCCTGTCGACCAACATTATTTTTACACGAAGAGATCAAGTTTTATATATGACCAGCTTGGTCGTATATTTCGTTTATTTATGTAAAGATCTGTACAGTTGTGATGATATCCGAGAATATCTCTTCATTATGACTTGCAGATCCGATCATTAAGGATAGATATTATTTCCTAATTCATGTAACTCTTCCTGAGCCTATAAATATACAAGAAATAGCTCAAGGAAGGGGATCGATCTTTTTCTTTCAGAATTATACTACTATTATCCATCGTTGTATTGCTTTCTTCTTCTAAGGTCTGTGAAACTCAGGAACCCTAGTTCTTTGATCACACCTTTGAAGCTCAATATTAATAATAGTATCAAGTGGACGTAGGTCATTACCAATCACTGGGGCCGAACCACTATAAATCTCTGTGTTCTTTATCTTTCCATTAGATTATTTTCAAGCTCTATTTCATTTTCCTGTCGTTTCTAGACTCCGTGTCGTTGACCAAAATCAGGGTCAACATTCTAGTGCTTTCATTGAGAGACTTGAATCTAAGAAAGTCTAATGGCAAAGACTACCAAGAAAACTGGACAGGTTGCTGCCGCACCATCCCAGCCTCCTCCCCCAAATATGGCTGAAGACGAACCTCATTTGGAGTTTGATGAGGAGGAAGTGGCCTCTGAGGCCCTGAAGACATCACTGGGGGTGTTGCAAGATGAGTTGACCGCTCTGAGGGCCAATCAAGAGAGTGCTGTCGAGATAATGGCGTCATAGCAGAAGGAGATAGAGCGCCAGCGCCAAGAGTTGAGCGAGAGATAGGCAGAAATGGATCGTCGCCAGAGGGATGCCATGGCAGCCCTTGAAGCAGCCCTCCACTTAGCTAGGAATCAGGTTGCACCTACCTCGCAGCCTAATCAACCCCTCAAAGAGGTCCTAATCCTAGCCCTCCGCTCCAGCCGACAAGCCCTCAAAGGCTGGAGCAGCCACCGATGCCTCAGGATGATATCCCACCTAGGGACCCTGAGACATAGCCTCCGACCCAGGCTGGTCGAGGAAATCCCCCACGCCCAAGGCAGAATAGGGTCGGGCAACAGCCCCGCAACCCTAGATGCCCAGGGGGTGAAGAGTCGCACCTACATAGCAGGGGGCAGCGTCTTTCTGCCAACAGAAGGAACTTAGAGACAGGCTCTGCGGTCAGGGGCCCTCCACGGCGTGACAATGCACGGGGACCCACCGACCAGCGTAGGCCTCCCCCTAACGCTCGGGAAGTTCCAGCCCAAGGAGGCAACATAGGAAACAGTCGGTCCCACCATAGCCAGTCAAGGTTCAGAGATGGCCACGGCTACAATGAGGCTGACTCAGGCAGAGGGAATGCTGGTCGGAGAAATGAGGAGAGAGGTGGAGGCAGAATCCCCCCACTTAGAGAAGACCGACAAGCAGGACATAATGTTGGGGGGCAGCCCAGAAAAAACAACGTCTTTAGCCGGCTCAGAGCCAGCGAGCAGTGGAAAAGAGACGATGACCTGAGGGATGTACTCAATGACTGCCGAGAAAGGCACGATGAGCACATCCCCCCAGTGCCAGAGGCCCCAGCAATTCCTGAAGCTGTTCAAGCTCAAATCGATGCCCTGAACCAAGCTGTACAGCAGCTGGTCAGGGGAAGGACATCGCATATCGAGTACAATCGGAGGAGAGGCACCCCTTTCGTACAAAGGATTGCTGTGGCAAAAACCCCCAGCAAGTTCAAGATGCCGACTCTGCCAAACTTTGACGGGTATGGAGACCCGGTGTCTCATGTAAACAAATTTGAGATACAAATGGACATTCAGAAAGTCTTTGAAGATGCTCGCTGCAGGATCTTCCCAGCGACCCTTTCTGATGTCGCTCAGGAGTGGTTCTTTAAATTCCCTCCTGCAAGTATAGTATCATGGGAAATGTTCGTGAAGGAGTTTTACGGACAGTTCTATGAGGGACGAGTGCACCCCACCAAGGCAAACCAACTGGTCGAGATACGCTAGAAAGAAAGGGAGCCTTTGAAGGAGTATGTTCAGCGCTTCATGCGGGCCGCAGCAGGAGCCAAGGCTGTGGGCTATGAAGGCAAGATTATGGCCCTAACCGCTGGGGTTAGGCGCCATTCTCCTCTCTGGAGTAGCCTCAGGAAGCATGGGGTTAACACTACCCGGGAGCTTTTAGATCGAGCTAATCGGTACATTAAGCTCGAGGACGCGATTGCCAACGAAGGCAAATCACCAGCAAAGGACAAGGGGCCCAAAGAAGAACCCGTCAAAGCCGCCAACGGGTCTAAGCCCAATGGCAACAGCAAAGGCAACGGGAATGGCAACGCAAAAATTGGTGGAAAGCGGGCGAATGGAAAACCCTCGACCTCCGAGAGTAAGTGCCCCAAAAATAATCGGTATGAACCAAAATTCACCAATTACACCGCCCTTGTCGAAAGCCGAGCTGAGGTTTTCCAAGTGACCAGCTCAAGCATGCCCTACAGACGACCCGCGCCTATAAGAAAAGATATCTCCAAGAGAGATTCAACAAAGTTCTATTGTTATCATAACGACTACGGGCACGGCACCAATGAGTGTAACCAGCTGAAGGACGAGATTGAGCTCCTGATAAGATAGGGACACTTAAGATGATATGTACGAGCCGCAGGAGGTTCTCAGTGAGAGGCTCAAGGTGGCAATGAGTCGGTGCCTGCACGTTAGTGCTCGCCACCTTTACAGCCAGCTCCAGTGGCAGGTACCTTACTCACCATCTGCGGAGGCCTACATCTTGCAGGAGATAGTGGAAAAGCGAGGGAACGATACGCTCGAACCCTACGCCACGACCAGGACATCGAGATGATGAGTGTCGAGGATCATGCACCCAAAAAGGCTCGAACAGAGGAGGAACCGATCACCTTCTCTGATGACGACGCCCAGCATGTGCGATTCCCACACTCCGATCCGCTGGTCGTGGATGTCCAAATCGCAAATATGATGGTGAATAGGGTGTTGGTCGATACAGGAAGTTCGGTCAACATCCTATATAAGTCCTCGCTGGAAAGGAAGAAATTGTCCATCAAGGACCTATAGCCATGCAACCAAACCATTTATGGTTTTTCCGGAGAAGGGCTCGCCCCAGTAGGGTCAATTAGACTCCCAGTCACAACAGGTACTGTGCCTGCTAAAAGGATATTACTCACTACTTATATAGGGGTTGATTGTCCTTCGGCGTATAATGCCGTGATAGGGAGACCAATTCTGGTTGACCTTCAAGCTCTCACTTCTGTATGGCACCTCTCCATGAAATTCCCAATAGACGCAGGAGTAGGATGCGTGCTGGGAAACCAACGGGAGGCGAGAGAATGCTACAACGCCTCGATTACCAAGGCATAAAAGGGTGTATCGAGGGATGCCGTCGGAAAAGAGTTGCAAATGGCATTTGATGTTCAAGCCCGCTCAGGTGATAATCTGGCCAAATAGGGCGTTGCCCAAAGGAGGATAGAGACTTAGATCCTCGCTTTGGGGATTTCGAAGAAGAGGTAGGCTCCATCGAGGACCTTGAAGAAGTCCAACTCGATGAGGGAAATTCGACCAGAGTTGTGAAAGTCGGTAAAAACTTAGAGACAACAACAAAACAAGCACTGGTGGAGTTCTTAAAGAGGAACCAGGATGTCTTTGCCTGGTCGCATAAAGACATGGTTGGGATAGATCCCGCAATCATCAGCCATGTCCTGAACATTGACAAAAAATTTCCATCTATGCAGCATAAAACAAGGCTACTCGACAAAGACCAATCGAAAGCTTTGCAGGAAGAAGTCGAGAAGCTGAAGGAGAATGGGTTCATCAGGGTGGCGTTTATCCATCGTGGGTCTCCAATCCCGTACTCGTGCCCAAGCCGAATGGCAAGTGGCATACGTGCATGGATTTTACAGACCTCAATAAAGCCTGTCCCAAAGACTGTTTCCCACTTCCGAGGATCAGTCAGTTGGTTGATGCCACTACAGGACACAAGATCCTCTCGTTCATGGATGCATACTCTGGGTATAATCAGATTAGTATGCATCCCTCTGATGAGGATCACACTAGCTTTCGAACCGATACAGGGCTCTACTGTTACAAGGTGATGCCCTTTGGTTTGAAAAACACAGGTGCGACTTACTAGAGACTCATTAGCCACATATGTTTAAGGAGCTAATCGGGGAAAACATGGAGGTTTACATCGACGACATGTTGGTTAAGTCGAAGAAGACAGAAGGACATGTAAGGGATTTGTAGGAATGCTTCAACGCACTTAATAAATATAGGATGAAGCTGAATCCCCTTAAATGTTCCTTCGGAGTTGGATCAGGGAAGTTCTTAGGATTCATAGTTAACTCGAGAGGAATTGAAGCTAATCCCGAGAAGATAAAAGCCCTGATCGAGATGAAGTCGCCAGTAAAGATCAAGGATGTCCAAAGTCTGACTGGGAAAATTTCCGCTCTTAGTAGATTTATTTCAAAATCAACGGAGAAGTGCGTCCCATTTTTCAATCTACTCAAAGGAAATAAGAAATTTGAATGGACAGATGAGTGTGAATAGGCCTTTCAAGCACTAAAAACGCATATGGCGCAGCCACCCATCCTGTCGAAGCCGATCGATAAAGAGACTTTGTTCATCTACCTGGCAATCACAGATTACGCTGCTAGTGTTGTTCTTGTGACGCCCCACGTCACTATGGCTGCTTTCTGGAATGACGACTGGCCCTACAAACCAACACGAGTCTTTTCAGCGTGCTTTTTCCTCACTCACATGCTTCCTAGGAAAACTTCCCAGGAGGTCACCCATCCCTAGATTACCCCAGGTCAAGCACGCTTAACTTTGGAGTTCTCAAGTGATGGGCTACCGAAAAGAAGAAGCTTAAATGGATTGATGGGTACTACCTATATCAACAAGATGCATCTTCTTTTCGGTAGCCCATCACTTGAGAACTCCAAAGTTAAGCGTGCTTGACCTAGGGTAATCTAGGGATGGGTGACCTCCTGGGAAGTTTTCATAGGAAGCATGTGAGTGAGGACAAAGCACGCTGAAAAGACTCGTGTTGGTTTGTAGGGCCAGTCGTCATTCCAGAAAGTAGCCATGGTGACGTGGGGCGTCACAAACGGTATCAGAGCCTTGACCCAGCCGGAAGTGTGGCCTACGGGGACGTCGGGCCCGTAAGGGGGGGTGATTGTGACAGTCAGAATCCCGTGATCCATAAGGGGAAAGACCGGGTAAGCTGTGCAATCCCACACCGCCTGAGGAAGGTCAAGTGTGATGATTCTAAGACTGTGTAGGTATGCGACTACACAGTTGAAGAGGGCTTAAATGGATTGATGGGTACTACCTATATCAACAAGATGCATCTTCTTTTCGGTAGCCCATCACTTGAGAACTCCAAAGTTAAGCGTGCTTGACCTAGGGTAATCTAGGGATGGGTGACCTCCTGGGAAGTTTTCATAGGAAGCATGTGAGTGAGGACAAAGCACGCTGAAAAGACTCATGTTGGTTTGTAGGGCCAGTCGCCATTCCAGAAAGCAGCCATGGTGACGTGGGGCGTCACAAACGGTATCAGAGCCTTGACCCAGCCGGAAGTGTGGCCAACGGGGACGTCGGGCTCGTAAGGGGGGGTGATTGTGACAGTCAGAATCCCGTGATCCATAAGGGGAAAGACCGGGTAAGCTGTGCAATCCCACACCGCCTAGGGAAGGACAAGTGTGATGATTCTAAGACTGTGTAGGTATGGGACTACACAGTTGAAGAGGGCTTAAATGGATTGATGGGTACTACCTATATCAACAAGATGCATCTTCTTTTCGGTAGCCCATCACTTGAGAACTTCAAAGTTAAGCGTGCTTGACCTGGGGTAATCTAGGGATGGGTGACCTCCTGGAAAGTTTTCCTAGGAAGCATGTGAGTGAGGACAAAGCACGCTGAAAAAACTCGTGTTGGTTTGTAGGGCCAGTCGTCATTCTAGAAAGTAGCCATGGTGACGTGGGGCGTCACAAACGGTATCAGAGCCTTGACCCAGCCGGAAGTGTGGCCAACGGGGACGTCAGGCCCGTAAGGGGGGGTGATTGTGACAGTCAAAATCCCGTGATCCGTAAGGGGAAAGACCGGGTAAGCTGTGCAATCCCACACCGCCTGGGGAAGGTCAAGTGTGATGATTATAAGACTGTGTAGGTATGGGACTACACAGTTGAAGAGGGCTTAAATGGATTGATGGGTACTACCTATATCAACAAGATGCATATTCTTTTCGGTAGCCCATCACTTGAGAACTCCAAAGTTAAGCGTGCTTGACCTAGGGTAATCTAGGGATGGGTGACCTCCTGGGAAGCTTTCATAGGAAGCATGTGAGTGAGGACAAAGCACGCTGAAAAGACTCGTGTTGGTTTGTAGGGCCAGTCGTCATTCCAGAAAGCAGCCATGGTGACGTGGGACGTCACAAAAGGTATCAGAGCCTTGAACTAGCCGGAAGTGTGGCCAACGGGGACGTCGGGCCCGTAAGGGGGGGTGATTGTGACAGTCAGAATCCCGTGATCCATAAAGGGAAAGACCGGGTAAGCTGTGCAATCCCACACCGCCTGGGGAAGGTCAAGTGTGATGATTCTAAGACTGTGTAGGTATGGGACTACACAGTTGAAGAGGGCTTAAATGGATTGATGGGTACTACCTATATCAACAAGATGCATCTTCTTTTCGGTAGCCCATCACTTGAGAACTCCAAAGTTAAGCGTGCTTGACCTGGGGTAATCTAGGGATGGGTGACCTCTTGGGAAGTTTTCATAGGAAGCATGTGAGTGAGGACAAAGCACGCTGAAAAGACTCGTGTTGGTTTGTAGGGCCAGTCGCCATTCCAGAAAGCAGCCATGGTGACATGGGGCGTCACAGTTCTATTGAGAGAAGAAGAAGGTGTGCAGAAGGCTGTCTATTACGTAAGCAAAAGGCTGATCGGAGCAGAATTGAGATATCCCCCCATTGAAAGGTTAGCCTACTGCTTAGTATTGGCCTCTAGAAAGTTACGGCCTTTCTTCCAAGCCCATATGAGTACGGTATTGACCGACCAGCCTCTTCGGCAAGTTCTGCAAAAGCCAGAGGCTGCCGGAAGATTACTAAAGTGGGCAGTCGAACTCGGGCAGTTCGATATATCTTACCTGACGCGAGCTACGATAAAGGGACAAGCCTTAGCTGACTTCATCGCTGAGTTCACATAGCCCATGGGTGGCGAGCAGATCGAGGAGCCTAGCGAGCCTGAATGTCAAATCCAAGCACCCTCGTGGAAATTGTTCACAGACGGATCATCTAACGAATCCCACACATGAGCAGGGGTGATATTGATAACGCCAGAAGGGCATCGATTTCACTGTGCAATAAGATTTGACTTCACTGCCTCTAACAATAAGGCTGAATATGAAGCACTGCTCGCTGGACTACGGTTAGCCAAGGATATGAACATAAAAGCGCTTGACATTTATAGTGATTCTCAGCTAGTCGTGAATCAAATCTTGGGAGAGTATCAAGCGCGAGGATTAAAGATGGTCGCCTATTTGAACAAAGCAAAGGATTTGTTAGCCTAGTTGGACAGATACACTCTTCAGCAAGTGCCTCGTGATCAGAATTCCAACACAGATGCTTTGGTAAAGTTGGCAAGTGCAAAAGATGTCGACACTCTGAACATAGTGCCAGTCGAGCGACTATCCGTGCCCAGCATCCAAGCAACAGAAACCACTTTAGTCATCCAAATGACGGATACATGGATGGCGCCATATGTAGAGTATCTATCAAGCAGCGTGCTACCAGCGGGCAGAAACAAAGCTAGGACCCTTCAGCGGCAAGTTGCTAGGTATATCCTGGTTGATGGAATCTTGTACCGAAGGGGATACATACTGCCATTCCTAAGATGTATTACAAAGGAGAAAGCCAAAGAGTTAATGAAGGAGGTACACGAAGGCTTTTGCAGGGACCACGCTGGGGGGCAAAGCCTGTCAAAAAAGATCCTAAGGCAGGGATATTTTTGGCCAACAATGAATGACGACTCCATGGAGTTCGTGCGAAAATGTGACAAGTGTCAAAGGTTTCTAAGATCCCGCGAGCAGCTCTCAATGAGTTAAAGCAGATGCAGAGTCCATGACCCTTTGCGGTTTGGGGAATAGATCTAATTGGATCTTTGCATACGGGGAAAGGTGGTGTAAAGAACGCATTGGATGCCGTTGACTACTTCACCAAATGGGCCGAAGCTGAGCCACTCGCGACCATAACGACGAAGAAAGTGCTTGACTTCATAGTCAAAAACATCATCTGTGGCTATGGATTGCCAAAGAAGATAGTCTCGGATAACGACACCCAGTTCGACAGTGATCTATTCACAAATTTATGCAAATGTCACGATATTATCAAAAGTTTTTCTTCAGTCGCTCATCCCCAAGCAAACGGGCAAGTCGAGGCAGTTAACAAAATGCTGAAGGATACACTGAAGAAAAGACTTGAAGAAGCTAAGGGAGCATGGCCAGAACAGTTGCCTGTAGTCCTCTGGTTGTACAGAACTTCCCACCGAATAGCAACAGGTCATACCCCGTTTTTCTTGGCATATGGGTATGAGGCCATGTTTCCTGTTGAGTTGGATCCACCCTCTCACTGCAGAATAACATACGACCATGATTCTAACAACTAGCTACTGATGGAATCCTTGGACTCAATTGATGAAAGGAGTGAGCAAGCCCAGCTCCGAGTAGTTGCATACCAGCAGAAGGTCGCCCGGTATTTCAACTCCAAAGTTCAAGAAAGAAAATTCAATGTTGGAGACCTTGTGCTCCGAAGAGTTTTTCTTAACACCTGTGACCAAGCTGCTGGAGTACTCGGGCCAAATTGGGAAGGGCCTTACCAGATTGATGAAGTCCTTCACCCAGTCACTTATAAACTTGCACGCTTAAACGGAGATCTCGTTCCTCGATATTGGAATGGAGAACACCTGCGCAAGTATTATCAATGAACCATTCTTCTTAAAGAACTGGCTTGTATAAATTTTACTTTTTACAAGTTTTGTGTAAGATCTTATTGATCACTCGTAAAGAAATGTTTAGTCCATTTACTATGAGAATAAAAGGGACTGTGCTCAGCCAGTCATTTCTTGCCAACTATTGTATTTACTACAAGTATTTGCTCATTACGTGTGTTGTTTTGTTGTATTATAATTCTAATCGCATTGCTACAAGCAGTAACGTTCGGGCAGGTTCTAGTCAAGGCAAGTGACCAAGGACCTAAAGCTCCCCGATCACTTGGGGGGCATACAAGGTACAAGTAAGCAAAGCATATCGTTAAAAGGTATGTAAACACATGAGCAAAATAAGTGAAAGAATGCTAGGGCACTTAGAGTATTTTTCAAAATTTTGATATTTTGTTAAATCAAACGAAAGTGCTATGCTAAGTTCGGTTATGCGAACAAATAAATGTTATAATATGCAAATATATTATAATATCAAAGCGATCCTTTTACACCGCGAGCAGTAACTGCTTGGATGTAATTGTTCAAAATAAAAGTAAGAGCTGCCCATGCAGTAAAACCAAAGAAAAAGTATATTGTCTTTACATCACGACCCGTAGGTCGTGTAGTTAAAAAAGAAAGAAATATAAAAAGAAAAGACTAAGGAGCTTGAGGAGCTGGAGGATCCTGGGGAGGATTCTGGTCCACAGCTTCGTTGTCTGCACCCTCCATCCTGGCAGCCAGTGAGATTTCGGGGGAAGCAGGGACCCTCGATCCTTCTTCTTCAGCCAGCTGAGCCACGCAGCGAGCCAGCTCAGCTTCCCTCGCATTCTCAGGAAGGTAGTCAAAATTGGCACCATGATTGTGCTTCTAGAAATCGTAGAAGCACCTCAGGGTGGCATTTTTGTACCTCTCCAAGTCCTTAACTCGACCCTCCAAGTCTCTTGTTTCTTGCCTGCTCGCGATCAAGTCTAGCTCGAGCTGCTTAGCCACTTATAGTTACAGCAGTTGGACTCCTTGTATTGGTCCCTCTGCTCGTGGGTTTTTTCCAGAGACTTCATCTTCTCCTCCAACTCCTTAGCCAGTTGGACCTTTTCCGCAGTCACTGCCGCAAGGTGATCAGCATGTTTGACCTCAACAGCTTTGAGTTCGTCCTCGTGCCATTGATCCGAGGTCCTGGTCTTCTCGGTTACAGCACCCAGGCAGATGCGATCAACAGTAAGGGTCAGCATGGCCTGCAGTCATAACAAAAAATTAGACAAACTGTAAACTAATGAAGACCTGATTTCACAAAAGGAGATAACTTACACTAGTGAACTCATTCACGACTCAGTTCAGAATTGGGTCAACTCCCATCGTCTCCGTAGCCGCCATTGCCTCTCGGTAGCGTTCATGCTTCACGATTTTTGTGACCCTTTCCTTGATCAGCTTAAAGGCGCAACCAACCATCAAGTTCCCAATTGATGCAGGATCCTCCTGCTGAGGTTGGTTAGATGGGACATCGGGAGAAGGAGTCAACCCGGCCGCAGTAGATGGAGTCTGCTGTTCGCGGGGAGAAGGCGGAGTCCCGGTGGCAGAGGGCACGTCCTCCGAAGGGCCTGCGTTCCTGGCCTTCTTCGCCTGAGGCTCTTTACTGCTCTCCCCAGTATGCCTCTTACTAGTTTTCTTCTTTGGAGGGGCAGCAGCAGCCTCTAGGGTGCAGTAAAGATCGAATACGTTGGTAGAGTCCATGCCTGAGAAACAAGAACAAAGTCAAACAGTGAGATAGCATGAATAGCCAAACACATTACATCAAAAAAAGAAACAAGAAAGGATTGCAAAGTCCAATACCTGAGCTATTATTACTGGTCGCTACACTACAGACTCTACTAGTCTTACAGTCATTCTTTGACACGAAGAAGTCTGACCCTAAGTGTGGAGCATATTTAAAATTGCCATCCCCGTCGAATAGATGACAGGGAAGTGGCAAATTGTTTAAAAGCAAAATTACTATACCGTTGTCATCCGACGAGTCGTCAAAGAGGTCGACAGGCCCGGTGGTCTTCTGCTTTCCTTTCCCTAAGGGGGCCGAGGGCCTCTCTGCTCAAGGAGTGCTAGCAGGTTCCCTGATCGTGACCCCAGTCGATCTCCTCCGTGGAGGAGACGCTTGAGGTTGCTGCTTGGGTTCCTCTTCGACGCGAGCACTCCCTGCCAAAGACCCCCTCGTATCCGATTAAGGGGCCCAGAGGCCAGCCAACCTAAGGTTAGCCTTTGTAACCAGATTCTTGACACTCTTCTCAGCATTTGACATGCTGGCTAAGAGTGCCGATCTCGACTCCATTCCCGGAGTTGGGTTTGGTCGCAGCCACGGGCCTGGAAGACATCAAAAGTTTAAGACATTGTGGAGGAAAACACTAAGTGAAGAAGTCAACCAGCGATATGAAAGTTTTACCTCCTCGTGCGAAAGATAGGTTATCCGCGACTGGGTTAGCCGTAAGGAAGTACTCTTGGTAGTACCTCCCCACGTTCGAGATGTGGGTGATGTCAGTCAGGAAAGTGCGCCCAGTTTCCTGATGACAAAGGTGGAAGAACCCCGTGCCTTCATGGTTGGGGTTAGATTTGAGGTCAAACAGGTAGTTGACCTCATGAGGCGATGGCACGGGCCATTTTTTCTGGCTATACAGGCTATAGAGTGCAGCAAGCATCCTATATCCATTTGGGGTTATTTGAAAGGGGGCAACTCCAAAAGAGTTGGCCACCCCCTGAAAGAATGGGTGAAGAGGCAAGGTGGCCCCTGCCTCAATATGAAACTGCGACCAGGCGCTATAGGCACCTCCAGGCAGATTAGCCCTTTGGTCTGGGTTGGGCTTGACTAGGGTCACCCCTGGCAGACTGTATTTCCTCAAGTAGTTGGCGATCATTCTGACCGTCACCCTAATTTCAGAGACTACATGCCACTCGACATCTGGCTGAATAGCGTGTCGAGGGCGGGCATGTCTTTGGATGTTTAGGTCGGGAGCATTTTCGTCTTGACCATTGGTCGAGGGAGCATCAGCCATACAGCAGGTTGATGAGGTTTTTCTTTTCTGGGCCTTGGTTTTGGTGCGAGCCATGTTTCGGGTCAAGACTGGGGAAGTGTTTGGATTAATATGAGAAAAGGGAATATTAGGGATCAATGTGGAGGGTTGTTCTTCGTCCTCGAGTAGTTGAGCTAGCAGATCGTCGTCGATGGGTCTTTCTCCTCCCCACGGGTCTTGAATATAAACTGCAAACAGACAAAGGAGGAGATAAAACGCACAGCTTGGGAGCTTATGTTGAAAGTTGGAATAACGTTGCTTGCGTCTATCCACCAGCAACATTCTAACTGAAACACTAAGTTTTATGCGAGCAGTTTGAAAAAAGGATCAAAAAGTGAAAGTAAAAAGTTTTTCTGAAAAAAGCTTTTTCAACTCCAATGGGGCGGGAAAAACCCAGTTTTCAGCTAGCCTAAAAATCGAATTTTTACTTCGATTTTATGCCCTAAACCCATGATCCTGACTATCAAACTGATTCCTAACTTATATAGAGCAAAAGTACACTACCATATCAAGCATCAAACGGTATATACAAAATCTTCACAAATTTCTACCCAAGAACACAAAAATTTTCAGAGCACAGAAGCAGCATGCATGGCATCTCAGAGGGTTAAACGTCGAAGAAAATCTACCTGAATGAAGATTGGAGATCCTGAAAAGGAGAAGCTTTGGGTTTGCAGGTGAAAGATCCTAGGAAAAGCGACTGAAAACTTTGAAGTTCTGGCCTCTGGAATATAGTTCTTGAGAAGTTCTTGGCAAAAAGATAGCGTGTAAAGAGTTAAAAGAAGAATGTGGGGATTATTTATAGAAACCGAGGTGTGCCAAAAAGGGGTAATCATGAGTTACCTTTTTCAAGGCATGGGGGAGTGTAAGAGCCGTCCGAATGGTTTCTTGAAAACTGAAAATGCATGATTGGACGTGATTAGGTCACAGTTTTCAAGAACGCACGAGAGCTCTGACAGATTTCGTGGGGCATACGAAAAGTTATTTTCCTAAGTTTACTTATTGCTGGTCGCAATAAATAAACATGGGGGGCAAATGTTTATCCATAAATCAGATGCTGATGATGTGGCAAGGATTTTTGACACGTGGCAGACACGTAGCAGAGATACGGCTCGCCTGTCGACCAACATTATTTCTACACGAAGAGATCAAGTTTTATATACGACCAGCTTGGTCGTATATTTCGTTTATTTATGTAAAGATCTGTACAATTGTGATGATATCCGAGAATATCTCTTCATTATGACCTACAGATCCGATCATTAAGGATAGATATTATTTCCTAATTCATGTAACTCTTCCTGAGCCTATAAATATACAAGAAACAGCTCAAGCAAGGGGATCGATCTTTTTCTTTCAGAATTATACTACTATTATCCATCGTTGTATTGCTTTCTTCTTCTAAGGTCTGTGAAACTCAGGAACCCTAGTTCTTTGATCACACCTTTGAAGCTCAATATTAATAATAGTATCAAGTGGACGTAGGTCATTACCAATCACTGGGGCCGAACCACTATAAATCTCTGTATTCTTTATCTTTCCATTAGATTATTTTCAAGCTCTATTTCATTTTCCTGTCGTTTTCTAGACTCCGTATCGTTGACCAAAATCATGGTCAACAAAGGGCATTTTTGCTTTTTGTGTTAAGGGATAAACTTAAGAAAACTTCAGGAAGTGACCAGAACCTCTCTCAACTCTCTCTCTCTCTCTCTTTTGGTGCACTTGAAAAATTTGGTGAGATTCTTGGAGAATTCATGCAGCAACTATGGATTTGAATTTTGAAGGCTGGAGATTGAAGCTGGGAATAAGTAGAGAAATTCAAGGGGGATCAAAATTCGCAGGTTAGGTAAGAATTTTAGCTTCTGTTTTGGTGAGTTTCTACTGTGACTTAGCTATGTTAAGTTGTTTAGCTAATTGTTGGATTTTATTTAGGTTAAGGATTTGGCTTGGTCTTTGGGTTGTTTGTGTTATTTATGAGGTGTTATTGAGAGTTCTGGACTCAATTATGGCTTTAGTAGATGTTTAGGTTGAATTCTGATGGCCTTGGTTTGGGGGAAAATGTAGGAAGGAGTTGGGAATTCTGGGTTCGCGGGGTCGCGTCGCAACCCTGTTCTTAGGCGCCACGACCCGCGTGAACTCAAAAGCCCTAGGAGCTCCCTACTTTCGTAGGCACGCCGTGACCTTGAGGGCCGACTCGCGGGTGTGTCACTAGGGATTTAGGGCTGGGAACCTCTAACTAAGGGGCGCATTGCGACCCTTAGGGCCAGGTCATGGCCCGCATAGGCAGACTTAGCCAAAATAGTTTTTGTAGCTCTGGAACTTAAATCTAAGCGCTTAGGACAAATTCTACTACTCGGTTTAGTAGAATTCGAGGTCTTAGAGACTAGAATATTATTCTGAAGCTTTTAACTGATTTAGATTTTTATGGTTATCCATTGTCTCTCTGTGACTAGGGTTACCGTTAAGGCTCAGGATTGAGGATCGTGCTCGGGACTGCTCTACACATTTAGCTCAGGACTCGAGGTAAGAAAACTGCACCTGGGTTGTGGATGGGGCTTAGACCCCTATTAACAAGTATATTATAATTGTGAATATATCTGTATCTGAGAATATCTGGATAGGCATGCTTGGATATGCTGCCTTCGATTGCTTGTTGTTCAATGTGTATATGTTATTGTATATGTTTAAAAGGTAGGCCTAAAGGTACTGGAGGCCGATAGCCAGCGTGTGGAACGCAGCCTGACCTAAGCTTGCCGGGGTCAGCTATAAGACCAAAGGACTTGGCCTAAGGGTGTCGGGCCTGAACATTATACAATAAACAGGATTGCTGTTAGCACTCAACTAATTGTATTGATTGATGAGCTTGGTTTATGCATTTAATTGAGCTGAATATTTCTGTTAAGATGGTTGCTTATATCCTGTTGTTGATTGAATTTATTGATTTAAGTTTATTTCTTTATACTATTGCCCAGTTTTGCATGCTGATTTAAGTTTTCATGCTGAGCCTTGGCTCACGGGTGCTATATGGTGTAGGTAAGGGAAAGGGAAAGCCGGACCAACCATGAGTTGGAGAGCTTTAGGGGCGGTGTGTACATATGGAGCCTACTCGACCGCCATGGTTGTGATAGCCTGGGAGGAACTAGAGTTGAACCCTGTTTTGCCGCTTAAGATGACTAATTTGTATTCCATTGGTTATTTATCACTTTGTAACCATTTTTGAGATCTCATCTATAAACTTAATATTTTTAATGAAAAATATTCACTTTATTGACCAAATTTTTTAATACCTAACCTTGACTTAGTCTTTAATGACACATTTAAGTCCAAATGACTCGCTTAGAGAGTTAATCACTATTTTAAACACATAGTGTAACGGTCTTGGCTAACCAGAGCGTTACAGCTATTTTCTAAATCACTCGTACAGCTGCTCCCACCTGTTCTCAATTTCAGGTTGCTGTACGAATAGTGCAATGACAGGTGGTAAGTGTGGTGCAGCATTCCCTGGTATAGTCTGTTGTCTCAGAAGGTGAATCTCTTCCTCTTAGCTCTGAAGTCTAGCTTGTATATCAGCAAGCATCTGTGTCAGTTCTCAGGGACTAGAGGAGGGTTTTGACCCATATTATCATATCTAGCCTCGATCGCAACACTAGCTAGTCGAAGTGATCACCTTGGAGGCATGACTCTCCAAGTATATATATAATCATCGACTTGGATGATCAGGCAATGATAAAATGTTTTTGAAATCTCCCCACGGTCTAATGGCAACAATTAAGTAAAATATGTAATCACAATGCTAACAGGCATTCCAATAACACTAACATACAGTAGCAATTGTATTAAGCATGCCTTATCATATACACATAGCAGTCAAGGGCCAAACCCTATCAATATATCTCATGCTTCCTATTAAACAGGCAGATAAAGCATTTATATTTCACTTGAGCAGTTAAACACATAATCACATATATAGTTACAAATCCTTGAGTGGAGATTGTCTTTAGCGGCGAGTGTACATGCCCAGCCAGCCTTCAGGAACCCTTAAACCTAGACCGCTCTGATACCAAGTTGTAACGCCCTGGATAGCCAAGACCATTACACAGTGTATTTTAAATAGTGTTGGACTTGTTAATCAAGTCATTTGAATATAAATGTGTAACTAGGGACAATTAATGGATTAGGGTTTAAAGATTTTTATCGTAGAAATAGTTGTTTTCATTAAAAAGTTTGAGTTTGTACATGGGATCCAAAAAATATGTTTACAAGGCATTTACAACTTCAAAATTAAATATAACATAGGCCTACCTAAGCAGCAAAATTATGTTTTGGCTCTAGTCCCTGTTGATTCCTCGGCCATGGCGATCGAGCAGCTGCAAATGCACACGCCGCCCCTAAAGCTCTCCAACTCATGGCTGGTCCAACTTTCCCTTTCCCTTACTTGCACCACATAGCACCCGTGAGCCAAGACTCATCAATAAACTTAAATCAATAGATTAAATAAGCAACAAAATAATAACAATACGCTTAGTAGTAATATTCTGCTCATTCAAACACATAAATTCAATTTTAACAATCAATATAGTTAGACAAGTGCAATCGACACTTCTGTTTATTTAAGTGACGTTCATGCCCGAAGCTCATAGGTCGAGTCCTATGGTATTATGGCCGACCCTGGCTCGCTTAAGCCAGGTTGCGTTCTGCACGCTTACTGTTGACCCCGACTCCCTTAGGCCGGACTTTCAGATTAAATTTAATCAAACGTATATATTATACAGTACACAATCAAATGCCACATATACAAGCATGCCTAATCGAATAATTACATTCACTACTACAAAAAATGGCAATTGTGTCAGTCAAACGCGTCAGTCAATGCAGTTGACTGACGCTGTTGACCAAGAATTACATTTGTGGCAGTTGGACACTGCGACAAATGAGGGTCCAATTGCGTGATAACATACACTGACGCTGTTTAATGGGACCGTTTGCGTCAGTGGGGCATTGACGCAAATGGGCCGTTAACGGTGTCAGTGGGCCACTGACGCAACTGGGCCTCCTTTTCAATAAACCCTCATCATCCCCAACCGAGCCCCATTTCACTCAAAAAATTTCAGAACCGTTTCCTTCACAAACCAGCGGCGCCCAATCGAACTTCTACTCATTTATGTACGTTTTTAGCCTTTTTTTTTTCAATTTTAATGTCAAAATAATGATTTATATATGTTTATGAAACTTATATATAGTTTTTTTTTTTGAATTTTTTGTATAGATTTTGTTTTTTGAAGACTATAGTTTGAAAACCCATAATCTTTATTGGTTTTTTTGGGTTTTCTACTTCAAGAACCCACATTGCTCAATTACCACAAGTAAGTGTAATTTTATTAATTTTTATGATTTAAATTTAATTTTTGTGATTTTTTTTATAAATTGACTATATTTCGGATTTTTAATTTTTAGATAGTTTTATATTAATGATTATGAAATAGTTTTAAGTTTAAACTTTGCATTTTAATATTTTATTTTTTTAGAATTTTTTTATTATAATTTATTTATTTTTTATTAACTTTTTTTTTTAAATTTAATTAAATTTCGAATTTACTTATGTAAATGAGTATATATATATTAATGTATATATTTTGTATAAGTTTCGTTTTATTAATTGTTTAGTTTGATTATTATTAGTAAATTTTTGTTTATATTTTGTTAACTTTTTAAAATTATTTTTAAATTTCGGGTTTAATTGGTTAAATAGGTATATATTAAAATTGTTTATTTTTTTAAGTTATATTTTATTATTGATTTAGTTAGGATATTTATAGTCGATTTTTATTTATGTGAGTTGTTAACTTTTTAAAAAAAAAAAAATTATTTCGGGTTTAAGTAAACAAATGAGTACATATAACAATTTTTTTTTTTTCTTTAAGCACTTTATTGTTTATTTAGTTACAATAAAGCTTTAATATATTTTGTTAACTTTTTTATTATTTTTTTGTTTATTGTTATATTTGAGTATGTATTTTGTTGACAACTTTGTTGGTGAGATCAAACTTTGGAGGATTTTATATTAGAGGTAATATTTTAAACCTTAATGTATAATTAATATATTGAACTTAATAGCATGTACGAATTATAAAATAGTGGAGATAGGATCTGGGACTGTGTGCTGCGGTGATATAAGGCTGTCATTGTGCATGTTTGATTGATTACTTGATTTTTTGTATTTATGTGATGAATATATGTTTATTTAAATTGTGGGAAATATGATAGAAATAGGAGAAATGCTGCCCAATTTTTTGTAAGATTTAGTAATTTGATAATTATGCATGTTTGATTGATTAATTGGTTTGTTGTGTTTATGTGATGAATATAGGTTTATTTAAATTTTGGGAAATATGATAGAAATAGGGGAAATGCTGGCCAATTTTTTTTAGGATTTAGTAATTTGAGAATTATGCATGTTTGATTGATTAGTTGGATATTTTTGTGTATACCATGTGCTGTATAAATGCACATTTTCAATTTAGGAAATGTGATAGAAATAGGAGAAATGCTGCCCAATTTTTTTGGATATATTGTTTCCTTTATTTACTTGTCAATTAAGTAATCCATGAACTTAATTGTTAATGTTTGTTGCTTTGTTTGTTTGTTTGTTTTTTGTTGTTGTGTGAAGTTTGACAATGGATAGAGATTCGATGTCAGCGGATAGGTTATCCATGAAATATAGGAATGAAGTTGAGTTTTTCTTGGAATTTTGTGCAAGAAATACCCAATCTCCTAATAGTATTCCTTGTCCATGTGTTAAGTGTGGTAACATTGTGAGGATGCTAATTTTTAAAATAAAAGACCACTTATTTAGGAATGGAATAGACAAAAGTTATAAAGTATGGTTTTTGCACAGTGAAAGAATGAAAGTCACTAATGAGGGACCATCTAAGAATAATAAGTATTTTGATGTTGATTACGAAGTTGATGATATTGCAGAGATGATTGATGATGCACAATATGAATCACATGTGGATCCAATTAAATTTCAGTCAATCTTAGAAGATGCTGAGAAACCTTTTTTCCCTAATTGTACAAGGTTCACTAAATTATCAGCACTGCTTAGGTTGTATAACTTAAAAGCCAAACATGGGTGGAGTGATAAGGGAATGACAGAGTTGTTAACATTTTTAGGAGAATTATTACCCGAAGTTAATGAAATGCCGTCTTCATTTTATGAAGCGAAGAAGACATTGCGTTCTTTAGGCATGCAATATAAAAAAAATACATGCATGTCCTAACGATTGCATCTTATATCGAAAGAGATTTGTTGATGCAATTGCATGTCCGACATGTGGCGAGTCTAGATGGAAAAAGAAAAAAAATTCAGATGCAGTTAGAAAAAGTGTCCCTGCAAAGGTTTTATGGTATCTACCACCGATACCTCGTTTGGTTAGGTTGTACCGAAATGATGATCATGCTAAAAAATTAATTTGGCATGCTAAAGATAGAGTAAAGGATGGCAAGCTAAGACATCCAGCTGACTCGCCAGCTTGGAAAACAGTAGATGTTAAATGGCTGGAATTTGGGAATGAACCGAGGAATATTCGTTTGGGTCTTTCTGCTGACGGAATTAATCCACACAATTCCCTTAGTAGTAAATATAGTTGTTGGCTTGTAATGCTACTCATTTATAATCTACCGCCATGGTTGTGTATGAAGAGGAAGTTTACCATGTTGACCTTGTTGATATCTGGTCCTAAACAACCTGGAAATGATATTGATGTATACCTAGTTCCATTAATTGATGATTTGAGCACATTGTGGTATGAGGGGCTTAATGCTTCCTTTAGATATCGACAATTGGAAACAAATGCCGAAGGATAAAAAGGAGACTTTATGGGGTCAAATACATGTAAGTTATTTTGTTAACTATTAAATTTATCCTAACAAATTAATATATTGAAATTTTTTTAATATTTTTGGTTTCGTTTGTGCAGACTACATTCAAACTTCCAAATTCTGCTAAAACAGACGTACTAAAAGAGGCAGGAAAAACATGGAGAAATTGGAAAACAAGACTAACAAAAGATCTTATTTATGTATATAAGAATGTAGCTCCCGAGCTTCTTGCCAATCTGCCACTAGAGTACATCGAATATTACGACCTTGAAGATTGGAAAAAATTTGTTGCAAAAAGACTAACTCCAGATTGGGAAGAGTTGAGAAAACAAAAACAAGATGCTCGGTCTCAGAACAAGTATCCACATCACTCAGGGCGTGGCGGTTATGCACTGGTAGAGCAACAAATGGAAGATGAATTAGGTCATGATTTGACCGAATATGACAGAGCTGAGATGTGGACACGAGCACATGAATAAGAAAGGAGAAGTTATTAGTGAAGAAGCTCGAGAGGTGGTGAAGAAGATTGTAAGTGTTCTTCGCTTTTTTGAAATAATTTTAATGATTAATGTGTGTGTTAAATTCTAATTGATTTATTTACTATGTATATAGGCAGAATACAGTCAAAAAGTAGTAGAAGGTGAGTTGATGGAGGAAGGTTCAAACGATATACTAACAATGGCATTAGGCACTCTAGAGCATGGGGGACGTGTTAGGGGAGTCGATGCACATGTCGCTCCCCGTCAATTTTTTCATGTCCCACCGCCAAGAAGAAAAAGTCACAAACAAAAAGATGTGTAAGATGCTCGTTATAAAAACCTTGAAGAGAAATGGCGTCAATCTAAAGAAAGGTCACACCAACAGGAGGAAAAGTTAAACCAGTTGATGGCGTATATTGCATCTCAACAGAGCGGTGTGTTTGGATCATCAAATGCATCTGGTTCGGGTGTAGGAGGAGCCTCAAACACGCCACACACACCATATGCCCCTCCACCACCGATGACGCAGGCACAATATGCTCCGCCACCACCGACATGGACATCATATGCTTACCGAACACCCTCATAGCCACCATATGATCATCCACCACAGACACAGGCACCATGTGCTCCCCCACCACCGCAGTCAAATTTTCCTGATGAGGTAATAGTTTCTTATTAATTTATTATTGCATATACTGCCTCTTGGAAATTATCGTGTGAGAATTGAGGTAGCCATTCAAGAGAACGCTAGTTTAACATACCCGCTTACAATGGTAGGTTATACATTGGTTGGACAAGCAGTCGGGTACGATGTTGGATGGCCACAACATTGGGTCCTTACTAATCAACAAATGAAAGAGCCACTTGCCCCCTCTACTCAACAGCCAAGACAATCAAAGAAAAGAATAGAGGCATTGAAACAGGAGCCTACAGAAGTGCCTATGCCAAGAATTGTTAAGTGTTTGGTGAAGTTTACTAATAAATGGAAAGCTGACCACATGGTAGAAATTCAAATTGTAGAAAGGGTATTTGGATTCCAAACTACTGCTATGTTAGGGAAAGATGAGATCCTCCACTTTTGCAACTATGAGATGATCAGGCAGATTGAACTAGCATTATATATGAGGTACAATGGTGTTTATAAACTTTTAGTTTATTTAGTGTAACTTGAAATTTAATAGTTTATTGAATTTTTTAATTATATGTAGCGTGCTCGATGATTTAGTGCAAACGAAGGGGCTGAACCACATGTACACATTCATGCATCCTGCTTTAGTGTCCACTAATGTAGGAACCAATGAAATACATGCTGAAAATCTTTTCGATCGGTTTCTATAGATGGAGCTAGAGACACAATTTCTAATTTGTCCTTGGAACAACAAGTAAGTCAATTTAATTTTATATTTATACATTTTGTTTATTGATAAATATCTTACGCAAGTTTTTTTATTGTAGCTATCATTGGATGTTAATATTAATTCAGCCACATAGTCATTCGGTAGCTTTTTTGGATCCTGTAAACTCACATTTTCGCACAGAAATCAAGGAGATAATTATCATGTAAGTTATACATATTACTTAATTAATTTATAATTTCATTTCAAACTCATAATTGGGTAAATATTAATATTTTGTGCAGGGTATTGGATCTATATGATACTCACCGAAGACAAAAAGAGTCAATCAATCTTAAAGTTTGTGTTCCTAAGGTAAGTAAACTATATTACTTATCATATTAAAGTTTTTGGCATATTTTTATTATAATCACTTGCTAAATATAATACTTAAATTTGTATAACTATGTTGTAATAGCGTCGAAACCAATTTGGGCCAACCGAGTGTGGCTTTTACATTATGAAGTTTGTTAGAGAGTTGATTTCACAGCCTAGACCAAAGGCCTACTTGAAAAATGAGGTATTGTTTTACCTTTCAATTTTAATTTAAACTATCGTTCATGATTTTATTTGGATGATTTCTAACATATTATTTTTAATATTTTCTAATTAGTTTACGAATACGACACCATATTCGGCTAACGAAATCAACGAGGTACGGGATGAGTGGGCTGAATCAGTTTTGGCATGTCTTGCTTAGCAAATGAGCAAGTTGGTAAGGAAATTTTAGTTAAATGAGGTTTAATACTTAGAAATTTAGAACAGAAGACTACCTATATACATAGATTAACATTGAAATCTGAATTACTTTTGTAGATTTGATCATAAAAGTTAACTTTAGATAAATGTTTAAAAAAATTATACAGTTTTTTTTCTGTTTATACTGTTGTTTTTTATGTTTTTGCTGCTATTTTTTCTGTTTCTGCTACTGTTTTTTAAATCAAAATAGGTCAGGGAAATTAGCATAAACATTTGCAATTTCCCTGGTTAATACTTCATGTGACAGTTCCCAACTGACACAAAAAATACCCATTTTTAACATTTGTGGTAGTGTCCCACTGACACAAACTCCTGTCGTTTGCGTCAATTGGGCACTGTCACAAATCTGGCATTTGTGACAGTGCCCCACTGACGCAAACGCCAGGAATTTGCGTCAGTGGGGCACTGCCACAAATGCCAGATTTGTGACAGTGCCCCACTGACGCAAATGCTTGGCGTTTGCGTCAGTGGGGCACAACCACAAATGCCAGATTTGTGATAGTGCCCAACTGACGCAAATGCTACTATGGTTTGCATCATGGGCAATTGCGTCACATACTAAACTGACGCAAAAACTCAATTGTGGCAGTTATAAACTGACGCAAATTGCCTTTTTGTTGTAGTGATTTATAACCACAGTCATATCCATTTACAGGGGTCCGATCCCCAACCACAATCAGGGTGCAGTTTTCTTACCTCGAGTCTTGAGCAGAAAGTATAAGACGATCTAGAGCACGATCCCTATTCCCGAGCCCTAGCGTTATAACCTAGTCACAACACAATAATGGATAACTATCAATCATTTAAACTATTTAAGAGCTTCAAGGTGAATTTCTAGCCTTTGGGATCTCAAATTCTACTAAACCAGGTAATAGAATCCTTCTCGAGCCTTTAGATTTGAGTTCCCGAGCTTAAAAACCCTAATTGGCCAAAATTCCCTATTTGAGCCGCGACGCTCCTCAGAGGCGTCGTGGCCCTCTACAAGTCGCAGAGCTTCCCAAGTCCATTTCCTGGAAACGCGTCGTGAGGAAATCTACCCAGTGCTGCAGTGCTAAGGTAGTTCAGCAAACCCTCCTAGGCCTTTGAGTTCATGTGGCTGCGGCGCGACCCCATGAACTCAGAATTTCCATCATTTTTCCTACATTTTCCCTGAGCCAAACCCTTCTAAATTTACCCTAAACATAACTAAACCCTAAAATTGAGTCTAGAACACTCAACCACACAACATAAGAATCATAATTACCCCCAAAACTAACCACAATCTTACCCCAACTCAGCAACCAAAGCTAGCATAAAAAACTCAGTCAAAACCTAAACTAATAAGAGGATTCATAGTAAAATCAGGTTGTAAAGCTTACCTCAGTAGTGATTTAGACCCCAAAATATCTCTTGATCTCAATCCAGCTTCAATCCTTCAATTCACATCTTCAAATTTAAGAAAAACTCAGCCTTTCCCTTCAATTCTCCACAGCCCCAACCGAAGCTATGAAAGGGTGAGAGAGAGAGAGAATTAACGATAGAAAGAGAGAGAGTATGAGCTGAGAGTGTTTCCTTCTGTTTTGCTTAGCTTCCAGGGTCCTCTAGTCTAACTAAGCCCAACCAAAGCTTAGATAAGGACCCTAATGCCCATCATCCTAAAGTTTCCCTTCAATGCCCTCAAGGGTGAAACGGTCACTAGCCACCTTTCCTGCTAATCCTCAAATTGAACTATAAATCCCTGATTAATCCTGACATACCCAAATAATCATTAAGTAACTACCCATTACCCGATAAACCCCGAATATGTACTGAGTTTCCCAAAATACCCCTGGCTCACACCGAGCCGAGAATTTGACCCCGTGGTGACTTTTTCGCTAATCCGCTTACTAGGATCGCCTCAAGTCGAATATTGGAAATATATCCACATAATAATGTGGTCTTATTCACATAACACATATACTTACATTTATACCCTCAACGAGTCAAAATTACAAATAAGCCCTTCTTAACAAAGACGGGCCCACATGCATATTTAATACACATAAACATGCGTATTTATTCATATCACCATATAAATCATGTATACCACATAATCACACATATATTCAATTAATTTCACATATAAATCCAATTATGCCCTCCCGAAACACTAATCAAGGCACTAAGCCTTATTAGCAAATTTGAGACGTTACATAGTCGCACCAAAAGAATAAAGAAATCACCTAGGCTAACATAGTCCAAATGTTTTCGAAGAGTACCATAAGTTATTTTTTTATTGACGATAAGCAGTTATGCTTACTTGAATGAATATTATTTTATGATAATTTGACTTAAATCAATAATTTCTGTTTGTAAAGTTGATCGTGTTACCCTTGTTGAAGCCCCAATCTGTAGAGATGGATTATTACAATGCCTTGATAGAGGGTGATGCTCCGATAAATTGTGGGTTGGGTGAGGGCACTGAAGAGACTGTTAGGGACGATGAAACGACCCTATATTTTGAGAAAGTGGCCTAGAATGTGGTTGAGGTTGCCAAGGCAGCACAAATATTTGATGATGCCGACCCTAAGGAGGAGGAGGTTGCAGACCCCATCCTTGCCTCAACCCCTATTGCAGCTCAGACCCTGCCCCAGCCCCTGTCGTAGATGATGTCACAGAGTTGGTATAGAGGCTAGAGATAGTAAAAGGTCAATAGGAGACCATTTTGAAGAATCAGTCTATGATCATGGACACAGTTAGTAAGATTATGACATTTACACAGGATCGAACGAGAGGCCCTGGGGCTTTGCACTAGATTCAGACTCACTGGATATGCCAAATGATTTTGAGCATGATAAGGCATCCACTCCTTCGACTGTTATTGTCACACCAAATCCTGAGACTCTCGGCGTAGCTATTGTCAACCCTGGGGAGGTGGTTGGCATTGAATTTAAGAGGAAAATACACTGCCCTGGTTGGTACAAAGAGACTACACTGATCCAATGAGAAAGATATCTCGTGGTGATGCTGATACAAAGGAGCCATTACTCCTAGACCCTCTCAAAAAGTGAGTTAGCAAAAAATATAGGACACTCCGCAAGTGGCTGCTCGGAGACATCCACAACAAGAAGAAGAGGGATGTCAAGACATGGAGTTATGGGTTGACATGGTTTCTAACATTGAAGACACCCAGTCGTGGCTCAATGATGGGGTAAGTTATTTAAAATGATTAAAAAAAATTGTCCTTTTGAATAATTTTTAATGATGTTTGAACTAGCTCGATAAAAGCTCAATGCATGTTGGATAAGATATTTAACTGTCTTGATAGGGAATTTTAACTAGTTCGATAGGGAATTTTAACTGGCTCGATAAGGTATTGCACTTGCTTGATAGTAGCTTGATGCATGATCAATAGGATGGGGAGGCTTTGGTAGATAGGGAGCTCGATAGGAGCTTGATGCATGCTGGATAGGATATTTAACTGGCTCGATAGGGAATTTTAACTGGCATTATAGGGTATTGCACTTGCTTGATAGTAGCGCGATGCATGCTCGATAGGACAAGGGGCCTCTAGTAGATAGGAAGCTTGTTAGGAGCTCGATTCATGTTGGATAGGATATTTAAATAGCTCGATAGGGAATTTTAACTAGCTTGACAGGATATTGAACTAGGTCAACAAGAGCTCGATAAGAGCTCAATACATGCTCGATAATTACATTTTTCAACAAAATTTATCATGACTTTTGTGATTTAATGTGTTTTTCATTTTTCTTTTCTTTGTAGTATATTGATGCGGCACAACACATGGTCCGTAGGCGTCGCCAGTTGTACCTAGGGGCATATTGTCAAAATGTTGTTGTGATGAATATCATTTTCTCACAAGTAATACCTGCTAGACAAGAACAACACAAGTAAAACAAAGAGAATTTCCTCTAGGATGTAGACATTATATCGTTATCGACTAACCTCCCACAATAATTTCATGTGTTGTGCCAGAACTATGATCAATCTCATTGGTTTGCGATTGAGGCGTTTATTTCTAGTTGGACATACACCGTATATGATTTAGACTTGTTGGTGTTGAGTGAGAAAGATGTCGAGGAATTTATGAGGCCATGGTGCATCCTCTTTCCTTCTCTGTTGTTGATGAATAAACTATTCACAGACAACATACTTGATGTTGAAGATTCCTGCAAAAAGGAAATAGGTCACCTGAGTTCCAATGGCACTTCCTACAGCGACACAGGGTCCCTCAATCCAAGACAAGGTAAACAACATCATCATTAGAAAATTTTATCACTAAGAAAAGTTTTAATATAGTACATTTAATGTTTATATTTTTTTACAGTGGAGATTGTGGTGTGTATGTTGTTTAGGAAATATTGAGCTATTTAGGAACAAGTGACGACACACTCGTGGTATCAGAATGTGTGACCTTGACGGGCTTCCATTAGACACCATTAACCAGTAGTAGTATATTGTTTTTTTTATTAGACATATTTTATAAGAGCGAGTATAGTATCAGAATGTGAGAATGCTCGACTCTTCATTTTATTTTGGATAATGATAGTATATATTACATATACCTATCATTAAGGGAAAAGCTTATAGTTTCTTTAGCTATTATTTTGTCAATTTGTAAAAACCATTGAGCCTGTATCGAGCTATAATCAAGCACATATCAAGCTATTATCGAGCTACTATCGAGCATTTCCATATTCAATTTTTATATTTAATATATCTATTATCGAGTTATTATCAAGAATGCATCGAGCATATCCTTTATTGCATGACATTTCATTTTTTTTTTTTGCATTTATCGAGCCATAATCAAGAAAGTATCGAGCATGAATCGAGCCATATCGAGCATGCATTGAGCAACAAAACTTCCAAAAAATCTGAAATGAATAAAAAAAGGGAAACCCAGCAAATTAGAAGGAATAAAATACAATGGAGTCCAAATTGATACATTGAATGTATAGTATGGCTTTAAATGAAGCCTTGTTGTGGCCATGACCACCACTCCTACTACACTTACGCTCTTTCACTAGAATTTATCCATTCAATGGAAATAGTTTTGCCTTTGGTCTTCCTAATGTTTTCTTATTTGGACAACCAACTGGATGTTTCTCAATAGGTACCCCAACTTGCACATTCTTTATGTCCTCGGGAACTGTCCACTCGTCGTCGTTGCCACATGGGTAAATTGTTTCTTTATACGACTCCCTCCATGGCTCAATAGTGAAGAATGAGGAACACAATAAGTAAATGTTGACACTGTGGTCGAGGGTTGCAGCCACTGCATGAACACAAGGTATCCCTATAATCTGAAACATGCCACAAGAACATGATTTGGTCATCAAATTTACCTCACCATCATCATCTAGGTCAACCACATGAAATTTGAACTTTCCAATAGTGTGGACATTCAAGAACCTTGCTTTGTCTGCAATTCCTGACAAATCTTTCTCCATTAGTGGTGATAATTTACTTGTGCTCTTCTCGACCTCATCATGCCGCTCAGATGCCTTCTCCATAAGTGCCTACTCTCTACATCTCCATGCCTTCATGTAACTCATATCGATCCCATAAGATTTCTTCATATCCTCCTTTATGTTGTTTTCCATGTAGCTAGTCCCATCAGTACTATATTTGTTTTTGATAAGGTGCCCAATGACCCATGGTGCTGCTTGACGGTGGTCTTTCTGTCGTACTTCTAGTGAGCACGTATGTACACTATTGTAAAAATTGATCTCAAACATGGAAGACCATGCTAGATTTCCCCCCCTTAATCTCCAACCACAGTCAAGAACCTTGCAGGTGATATACCACACATCAGTACCAGATTTCTTCACCAGAAACTCAAAATTATTCTTCATTGTTAAGTGAGTCACTTTGGTTTTGAAATCCATCTAGTTGTCAAAAGTCTTCCCAATGTGTATTGCCAATAAAGAAACTAAAGTACTTTTTGAGACTAAAAATTGAAAAAGAATTTTCAATTTAAAAAAAAAATACTTTTTAATACAAAGTGGAGTTTTTGTTCATTACCAATTTTTTTCTTTCATACCCACAATTAGACATTGTGGAAGACTTCAAGAGGTCATACAATGGAAAAAGACAAAAATAAGGAAGTGAAATGGAGTGTTCCCATTTTATTACAACTATAGTGCACCGGATGAGGATGTCTGTGATCGACCAAAGGCCACAATATCTTCTTTCGTAAACATGGGAGCACTCCATCTTGTGTGATCTTCTGTTGAAAATATTGGAACTTTCCCTCTACTGTTATCTTCTGTTCTAGCAGGACGACTAGAGCTTGTGATAGGTGTTCATCGTCCTTCACTTGGTAGGTGTGTCTGTGTAATAGAAGGTACTGGCTATTCTTGTACTTGTTCGGCTTGCAAATTGTCTGACCTATTAATTGGCACTTCTATACTATAATATGCCTCTGAATTATCCCCTGACCCCACCACATTATCTTCAACAAATTCAACTATTGGGTTGTCCTTCACATAGGGGTCGTACTCACACATTCCTTCGAAAAACCAATAGGACCTCCAGTTGGGATATCAACGTCAACAATATCCATATTCATAAGAATACACTGACATCAAGATCACTTTTAACACGAACTATTTTAAATGGTTGGTCGCCGAATGTGTAAGGAACCTCCAATTTCAACCCATATACCTCTTTATCAACCTGAAGTGCCTTATGCAATATCTCAAGAAGTTGCAAGTAGGTTACATCCTTCTCCATTGGTATCACTATACACTGAGCATCTAGGATGCATCGAGTCCCTATTGAGCAACATATATAACTGATAAATTCACCCAGCCCGACCCCTACTCAATTGATACAAATAAGCTCATTGAGCCCATATCGAGCAACCATCGAGCAGCCATCGAGAAACTACTAAACAAAAAATCTACGCCCTAGTCGAACCCATATCGAGAAAATATATATATATATATACATATCGAGCCTTTATCGAGCACATAGAAATAAATATTGAACCATCATTGAGCCACAATCGAGTAAAATAGTTGCAAAAAACGCAGAAAAATTCAAAAAATTGTAGATCAAGAATACACACAAAAAAAAAAAAACACACCAAGGTAAACTCAGATTTGTTCGAAGTAACCAAGAAAATAGTAAATAAACAACACCCAACACTAAAAAAAACAAACAATTCTCTTGCCCATGGTTTTTCTCCTCCAATATCCCTAAAAATGGATGTTGCCTTTGATATTGGGATCATTAGAACCACAATGGAGATGCTTTCAAAGACTTCACAATGAAATGTGGTTGCGATTATTGTATTGAAGTGCAAGCTGTGGGGTTGGTTAGGGAGAGCGAGCTTTTCATGAGAGAGAGAGAGAGAAGAGTGAGAAGAGAAGTGATAGAAAAAATAAATGGGAGGGGTATCATGAACTTGTATTTATGTCAACTGGGGTTTTTGATTCACTCGTTATGGTCTATCTAACTTGTCAAGCTACGAAAGAGAGAGAGGGAGAGAGAGAGAGAGAGAGAGAGAGAAAGAGAGAGTGAAGTGTGAGAAGAGAAGTGATTGAAAAATAAATTGGAGGGGTATCATGAACTTCTATTTATGATTCACTCGTTAGGGTCTATCTAACTTATCAAGCTACAAACTTTTATTTTGGAGGCTCATTGATGTAAATGGCTAGGGACATAATATACAGTTATGAAATTTATACCTTCTTCTCTTAAGAATTGAATAATGGTTCATCTAATGTTGATTTTGGAACTGAATTGATTTGAACTTAATTTGTAATTAAGATTATGAATTAACTGTTCACTAGTAACTTAATGGTACTAAAGGTAAGAGATTATTAAGGGGGTAAAATAGTAATTTTGCTAGCTTTAATTATGAACCATTAATAGAAGATTGAATTGTATGAAGTGATTATATCAATGGATACTTAAACAATACTCACTAATATAGTCTATAATTTCAAGAGTTGAATCTCATATTATTAGTGGAATAATATTTGAATTAATAAATAAGATTAATTATATTAAAGAGTTTAATGAATAATCTAAATTTATTGAAGTTTGAAATTATAGGTCAATAGGTCCCCAAGCCGGCTCTATAAATATGGTTCAAATAAAAGTTGAAAAGGGTAATATAGAATGGGTTATATTTGAAAAAAAAAATCATTCTTTGGGCGAATATATAATGATGAGATAATTAAGGTTAATTTTTGAATTTGTAATGACCCAAAATTCTTAACGGTTGACTCATTAGAAAACAATAGTGTTTTCGTATTGGTCAACTCATTATAAAAAGGTCAACTATCATAAAATGGTCATTAAACTCTTAAAAATACATGCACAAATGCAATAAAAGTGTTTACATCACAAACCAAAAGTTAAATATGTGTGAGTCTGAAATCTCAATATTTTAAAAACAAAACATATCCTTGAACGATGAAAAATAAAGTACATGGCCAAAGGGCGTTCTTGACTTGCTTGAAAACATCACACATACTTAAAAGACTTAAAAACTTGGTACAAAAGAGTTTAGGAAACCCCATTAAGCCAATAGGAAATTGGTTATAGTGTGCCTATGCAGACAAGATTCCTTTGACTCATCATCGTCGAGTTCTTAAACCTTAACTTTACCTATAATCACAGAGTAAATGATGAGCTAAAATTCCTAGTAAGGAAGGAAAACATACAGAAGTATATACTATGTAACAACAACAACAACAACAACAACAACAACAACAACATGATAATAATAATAATAATAATAATAATAATAATAATAATAATAATAATAATAATAATAAGCATCCTAATATCTTAACCTATCATAAAACTTATAAACATAATCATAAGATTTGACGGATTCGGTACCCTAATCTAATACTCCGTTCATTTATCATAATATAACTCAAATCACATAAGTAAAGTCATTGAGAATGAAACATAGCATATTAAACATATGGAGGTGATTAGCCTTAAGACCCCATGGTCAAGAGAATAATCACTGCCCATACTAAATGGAAAACTCCAAATACTTCCACGATAATTATCCTACAATATGGACATACCACACTGCGGATACATTGCCACCCATAACTACTGAACCTTAGCATGCATAGGAAACAGTTGCATCGTAACTCATAAACATAATTTAATTCATAAGTAGAATTCATATTAATGTAAATAATATCATAAACTCATATATATCACAGAAATAGATAGAATACACATAACCTAAGTTACTCATGGTAGAGAACTTTCTTACCTTGAATCCTTACAACTTGAAATATATCTTAGCTTATATTCATGTTACGTCTTAAAAGAAAAGAAGTTAAAGGAAAACTTAATCCCAAAATCTTATTCTTGACATTTAGCGTAAACCCGAGCCCTTAGGGTAAAATGACCAAAATTCCCCTCTCAGAAGCCTGTATTATGCTTAGAAAATCATTATTCTCCATAAAATATTATTCTTAATCTATTTCTAACATTTCACGTCCAAACTATTATTATATCTCAAATCACTACACCAAATACCACTTTCCACAACACATAAATATAAGTTATTAAAAAAGTATTATAATATCTAATGTAAAAATAAAAGCGGTAAAGAATAGTGAAAGTTAAAATAAAGGCGGGCTTTGAAATTGTTAAATGGCAAACTAAAATTAAAACGTATTGTTATACTTTCCCAAGTCTAGTTTTGTCTTCCCTTTTCCCTCTTCCCGTTCTATTCTCTCTTAGAATTTTCCATACAATATTCAACCTAAACCCAGAGCTCTCATTTTCTCTCCTCTATTCTACCTATCTTCTCTTTCCCCATTCCAGATCTGGATTATTTTTATGTCTTCACTAAATCTCTCATCGCATTATCACCCTCTCTACTAAAGCAAACCCAGCCGCCTCTGTCCTTTATATTCCTCTACTCATTTCATTCTGAAGAATTTAGTCGCTATCACTCCTCTCTCTCTAAATCTCACACTCTTCTCTTCACTTTGGGCATGCAACGGAGATGTTGGGCATGGGAAGACCATTCATGTGACAGCCGTGAGCAGCGCCTCTTTCTCGGAGTGACAACCCAGGCGAACGGTGACAAATCTCTACAGCTTTGAGGAGCCGACTGCCCATCCCGAAAAGGAAAACGACGAAGTTGTACCTTTCCTTCGCTTGATCAACAGAGACGAATGCACACCAGCGAGTATTTATTTACTTATTTAATATGTCAATATGAACTTAGTTATTTCTATTTTGGTACTGCAATAGGTTTTTTTTAATATGACATTGAATTTGGACGAGTAAAGTTGAACCCACCATGGGTGTTTTGCTGTCACTTCCCTGAGCTCCTTCATGCACTCAGGCTCTCTTGGGTAGTCTCTAGGATAAGCTAGACAAAAAATCAAACACAATAAATTCAGAAAGAGAATGTTGTTGTTGTATTTGTTAAGTGAAATTATGAAGAACTGACCTGGTTTACCTGGAACAGAGCATCGCTTTGGAGAAGGCTCTTGTGGCCGACCTCTTGGTGTCTGCTGAAGTTGGTTTGCTCTCCTTCTCCATTGTTGGCCATTTTTGTTGGGAAGAGAGGTTTTTTTTTTCTTGGAATGAAGCTGAATTGTGAGAAAGAGAAAATGACAGTTTTTCCATTTCTTCTTGAAAGTGAAATATTGATATGCCAGTTTTTTTTCTCTTTATTTTTATGTGGTAAGAATGGGTCAATATTTTGTGTTACAGAATACTAGAGAATCATGAATGAAATTCATAAGACTCTAGATGTGCTCAAACCTTGTCCGAGCTTGAATGCACTTCATGTAGAGTTTGGCCTAACTCCAAACTAAGCACACCTTAAAGAGTGGACCTCATTGAAATCCTTGTGAAGGTGATCATACTTTTCCTTTAAATAGTGCAAGTTTAGTTTGAAATGTGAGTTCATAATTCTTTTCATTAGCCTGCATGGTTAAGTTTTATAGTTAAAATGTTATATTGTGATCCATAATTTGCTTTTATACATTTAGAGCGTTAGGAACTCTTTTCTCACACTTGTTCACTTTTTTTTTGTAATTCTGTATTTTTATTTTTTTTTGTATGTCGACTCTTGCTGGTAATACCTTCTTTTTCTTAAGCTCTTCTCTAGCTGTAGATTCTAAAGTGATGAATTGTTTTGAGTGTCATTTCTTATGCATTGAAAGATTAATATATTAACATGAATAGACAAGATGATAACTTGATACACTAATAATGTTGTTATGAAAAGTAGAGGAATAGAAATATAGAATCTATTGTGACAGGACCCAAGTGTGAAAGGTAATATATGGGTTACCTTTTAAATTTATATGCTTCTACATACAGACAACTTATACAAATACCATTGACATATTTATATTTATGTATCTTCCTTATTAATAAAGACAACAACAAAGGAAAATCAAACTTTTTTACCTTTTAATCATTCTATTTTATGTTCATTATATGACCTACTACGTTCACCGTCTTATCCAATCCAAAACGGATTGAAAGTTAGTTGAACGGAATTATCATTGTCTTGATGCTAATGATGGAGCTGAAATCTATGAAGGGGTTGATTTTAGATTTACTAAAGCACTTTTGAACAGCGAAGTTGAAGCTATAATGCAGTTTTCTTTTCTTTTTAATTATTAAATACTTTGCTTCACTTTTTAAGATTTTATTTTGTAATATGCTCATTCTCCTATAATGCTAAATTTATCTACAGTCTGTTAATAAATACAATGAGCTGCTTACCTACCAACTTGAGAAGAAAAGACTGGTAAGTTAATTCTTTAATTTCATTGGATTTTATTTTTTAATTTGAAATACAACTTTGCTATTCTCCTCCTTGGTAATTATCATCACTGATCAATGATGGAAAATTGAGAATGTGTTGAATTGCTATGCTATAGGCTTTCTAGTAGAATGTTTCTCCTTTTTGGGGGGTGTGATATAATTTGTTTGAACTGCAGCATTCTGAATCCTTACTGGAAGAAGTCAAAGAAGAAACTGAAAGGAAAATTTCTAGCGCTGTAAAGAAGGTTGGTACCTTAAAACTACAAAAACTTAAGGCTAAGCTGGATAGATTTCTTAAAGAAAAAAATATTCTTGATGATGTATGTCATTGCTAGCTTCTGGTGATCGCTCAGTGCGACTTTGTGGCTTCTTTTATAGCATTTTCACCTGGCTGCAAGATATTTTAGTTTCTAATAAATGTTCGCGTTACATGCAGCTTAACGAGAATCTTTTAAAAAATATGGAGATTTGGAAAGAAAAGATAAATCAAATTGAAGAGAGGTCTATTGATGTGATAAGTGAATATTCAGCCAAGAGTATGGTCGCATAAAATGGTAATGTTATTTTTTGTGATAACATGAATGTTGTGTATGTATGTTGTCAGGGAGAAAAAGGTTGTGAAAGTGAAGGATGATAAAATCAAGCAATTAGAGGAACATGTAATACAAGATTTTGATAACATGTTATCTTTTTGTTTGTTAATAATAGTTTGGGTTGCTTTTGCTAACATAACTTCCATTGGCTATTATTTCACTTTTCACAGGTTCTATAATATAATCTATTAGGTTCATATGGGGCGCAATTGAAGCAAAGAGAGGAAATCTATGTCATGACTCATGATTGTCCAATACATAATTTGGGGCAAAGTGAAATATATACAAATATATAATGGTATGTAATCTTCATTCTTGTATTTTCTTTGATTAGATTGTGATTTTATTTATTTATTTCTGGACTTGGTCACCTCTATTTTTCTTTTTGAAGATCTTTCTGTTGAATTTATTTACTATAATCATTTCTTTTTTGGTATAGGATGCTTTTAGAATCTTAATCATGCTGTTTGCTAACTGTAATTCTATGAGAAACGTATATGTTTTAGGTTTTACCTCGTGTCTTGGGATATCAATACCTCAAAATTTTATCATTTTTCCAATAGAAAATAGATTTGGCAGGTAGCTTTTGACTTTTAGTATCATTTGTTTCATTTGTTTCCCTGTAATAAATTTTGATGTATACATATGTACAAATTCTATTTTTTTTTAGGTATTGGACAATCATAATTCTTTTTATAATCATTTTATTGATTTGTCCTCTTTTTTATTTCTATTTAATGTGATAAACATTTCCAAGTCTATACTTACTTTACATTTATTCAATAAGACCAAATAAGAAAAGAAGAAGAAAGAAAAAGTCTACTGTTCTTAAAGATTATAAAAATCTGAAATCATCAATTGCTGAAGTCTACATATTTAATATTTATTGCACTCTTTGTTTCAAGGATGGAATCATGAAATTATACATATAATGAATTATGTTTGTGTAAAAATTATTTATATAAATATACAATTAATTTCAGTCACATTTTTTTACAAGTCGTTTGAATCATATTCAAATTGAAAAGAGAGAATAAAAAAGATAAGTGAAGGGACTAAACTATAAGTTGCAATCAACATGAAGGGACTAAACTATAAGTTGCATCCATTCCATATATTTCATAAGTTAATTAAAGTATGTGATGATTCTCAATGAATCACTGATAAGTGAATTGGCTATATGACAATTTAGTTAGTTATATAAACTAGTTCATATACTGTAAACTTTAGGATAGAAAAGTTCAAAAATTTCTTTACTTTGTCATGATTTTGTGCTTGACTAGTATTAGAGAAGGTGAATCTTTTAACTATCCAGAAGCTGTAATAATAACTATTGTCCTTTCTCATTAAACAAACTGAAAAAGGTTGAATAAAACAAAAAAAACATTTATACTCTACTGTCACAAAAATGTACAAGACTATTTCTGGATGATCAAACAGAATTAACTTAGATAATCTTTAAGTAAATGGTTAACTCATTAGAAGAGCAAACATTTCTCTCTACTAGCTGGACATGAATCTTAGGTTTGAGACTGAAGCTTTGAAACTCCTTTAGCCAAATAAATTCTAACTTCTAAGTAAAGTTGCTAGCTTTGAAAAGCATGGTGGATTAAAACAAAAAAACCTTCACAAAAAACTATATCTAACTATAAATATAATCTCATAGTCAAATACATAAAATACATAAAGTCAAAGTCATAAACAAACATGTGTCTAATTTACTACACGTAATTTTTGAGTTAGGCAAGTCAACCCTGTAAATGACCCATTTATTATACAAGTTAGAAACCTCAACTTAAAACTAATTCAACCCCCTTATAATTAAAATCCAAACCAGCAAACTTAATGCAAGTTTCAAGTCGTATTATCATGTTTGACCTATTTTGCCACCTTCAATCTTGACCAAAAAGTGGTCAGAAATCAACTATATCTCAGATAAAGTGTTTTTCCTTTGCCTGTGATATTCTTCTATCCTTCCCTACAAGCTTTATTTTGTAACAAAGGAAAACACTTGATACCTATGGGAACCAAGATATAGAAACATTTTAAAGTTAGATACTTATAGTCTAAAGAAGAAGAAACTAAAGAAAGCATTAATATTCATGTACAGAGTCATTCGTTACAGCTATACTTGAAAGATATCTTTGTGATATTACTGCTATACTTATACTAGAGAAAGTAGATTCATATTGTTTTATGCATAATTTTATGAAATATATGAATATTTCATCTGGTCTGGGATTTCTTTTTCTTCTGTTGTTATTGATTATGACTGGTCTGGGATTTAGATGTGTATATATATTTAATAAATATGAATATTGCACATGCTCTTGTATTGCTGGTATGTTTTATTCATTAGATTTTGTTTTATGAAGTATTCATGGTGCCATATTGTTAGTTAATATTGTTAGTCATGGGTTTATGTTAATTAGTTACTGCTATTATTTTGTTAGTTGTTCACTTCATGAAGACCTTAAAAATAATAATATATAGATTGCCATGTTCTGTTTATCCAATTTATTAGAATTGTTTTGCTCTTTCCTCCTTTCAAGACAATTTTCAATTAGTTAATGGCCTTTATTATAATTATTTAGTTAATATATTTATATATTTTATATATGTTGATCTATATTCATGTGGATAAGCAAACCATGCTTGTTTGTGTCTCTCTTTGTTTGTTCAATAATGGTTGCTGTCTCTCTTTGTTTGTTCAATAATGGCTTGTTTGTTCAATAATCGTGTTATTAAAAGCATTTTTTCTTGTAGTGATAAAAAAAGTCTTTGACTATAGTATTAATCCTTCTAAATTTGTAGGAAATAGAATATTGCCCACTTAAAGTAATTTACCTGAACAAAATACACTGAACAAATAGTTTACCTGTGGTAGTTGTACTTGACCTTTCATTTGGGCTTGCTTGATGTATTGTATTTGAGTACCTTAAATTTGTGCTTATTTGTGGCAGTCATATTCGGTCCTTATGTGTATTTGGTACCTTGATATTTTTAGGAATGAAACAAATTGGATCTCTTTCTAATTTTATATGGTGCCTACTTTTGCAGAATTTAACATTCATGTGATTTCTAAATACTATGAGTTAACTATATTCATGTGGTTTTCAAATAATTTTGCACATGTAGTTAGTTAGCTCTAACCGTAATATAGGTTCAGCTATAGTTAGTAGATTAGTGTGGTTAGTATCCTGTTAATCACTTCTTGGTTTCCAGCTCCTTTTTCCCTCTCTTTGTATCTTTGTACTATTCAGCTATAAATAATAAAGTCTCATATCTCTGGTACATTTACAGAGATCATTTTATCCAATTCATTTTCTATTAAGTACTCTTATATGTGTGTGATGGCAGCGATCACACAGGGGGGCCTGTTTGGAAGCATGAAATGCTATTATTTAATCACAAAGGAATGCTGATGATACCATGTAGTACAGTGTGATGGTGCTCCTTCCTATGATGATACCATCTAGATAATGACCACCATTGATTACTAAGGCATGCCAAAGGCTTTTGTCATATTTTTTTGGCCAAGTAATTTTCAGAGATTACCCCCAAAACAGAAGCTTCTGTTCTCCTTTTTATTTTTTTTTATTTTTACCCTAACAGAGGTGAAAATCAATTTAGCAGAGGTGAAAATCAATTTATTTTTATAGAAGCTAGAAGCTAAAAGTTTGATAAGAAAATGAGATAAAAATATTGCTAGACAATTTTATTGTGAGTCTTGTCTCCATGAAGTTTAATAAAAAGGTCCAATTATTATGAGACATGTCTAGAATCCATTCTTTTTTGTTTTTCCTCCTTTTTCTATATAATTCTTTTGGCTGCTCCTTCTCATGATTAATTCAGTATTAATTATATTTTTTTAGCTCATTACAAGTGTTGAATCACAAATATTCAACACTTGCATATATTTAGATAAAGTTTAGTTCATTCATTCTCTATTCTCTTTGATGAATGTGATGCTATTTGGAGAGACCAGTGATAAGGAACACAACATAATGAAAATTTCATATGTTTGCCATAATGGAGTTGTATTGTATTGTATGTATTTGGTTTCGATTCATGTTAGGGTGATTGGTGCAGGATAATTGGCCTTCTGTGATGTTTGCAATGGCAGGAGGGGTGGTACTTAGCCTTGGAAATCTCTCAACTCAGTATGCTTGGGCTTTTGTTGGCTTATCAGTCACAGAAGTGATCACTGCAAGCATAACAGTTGTTATAGGTCCTTTCTTTCATTGTCTCTCTCTCTCTGACCATTTCTAAATGTTGATGTTTGTCTGTGTTGCTCTTATAGATACTGAATTTTTTGCTTCTGATGTGATCTTTAATGGTGACAGGAACAACCTTGAATTACTTTTTAGACAATAGAATTAATAGAGCCGAGATCCTTTTCCCTGGTGTGGCTGCTTCTTGGTTGGAGTTTGCCTTGCTTCTATTGTCCACTCATCTAATGCAGCTGATAATAAAGAAAAGCTTGAAGGTTTTTAATCTAAAGAGGGGTATGTTTCATTCATTAAATGTTAAGGTTATCAAAGAATTATCTTGTTTCCAGGTGACATTCTTCTTTCTTTTTATTAGAAAGAGTTCTTTTTTCTAACTTTATTTTTAGTTTTATTGCAGAACTTGGGCTAAACCTTATATTAAAGATGCTAAAGAAGTTTCCAGGTGCATTTTTATTTTATTGTTTTTCTTTATGATTTTGTTGTATAAGAAGTCAAAGTGTGATTCTATTTTTATTCTTGATTTTTTTTTGGGATATATTGACAGAATTTAGAGTTCTGGAATCAATTCTTCCTCACATACTTTTTGATCATTGAGAATGATATATTTGTTATCTTGATACATTTCACAAGCCTTGTTTTAAGTTTCATATTTTGTTGCTTCAGTCGTTTTGCATGGTAGTACATCTTGCTATACCCTGCTGTTTCGTCAAGTTTTGCAGTTATTACAAATTTAATTTAAACTTTATATTCTTACAGGTGGAAACTAGCTTAAGTCTTATGTTCTTAATAATAAAAGGACTTTTTTTTAACAATGTGCAGGTATATTGAGATGATTTCTTTGGAGCAATTTTTGACAACATTTGTAGTTGAGGCCTTTAGAATGGAAGAATGTATTTCACTAATTTTTGTATACATTTCTTGTTTTGTATTTAGTGAGAAAGGAATCTGAATTGGGCACAAATTATGTTGTAATATGATTTCTTAAGCCTAGACTAGCATACTAAATATTGTAATTACATTTGAGTAATTAATAAAAATCTATTTATGTTACCTTATTTGGCTTAAACTTTCATATTTGTTTTCCTAGTTTTGTGTAAGTAAAAAAAGATTATGTTTCTCTAAGCTAATATAACACGTGTTATACTAAAGTGTAGTATAACACAAATAATGTGTTATACTAAAGTGCAGTATAACACAAAAAATGTTTTATACGAAAGTGTAGTATAACACAAAAAAAGTGTTATACTAAAGTGTAGTATAACACAAATTTATAAGTATTGAAATGTGTTGTATAATCGACTATAAATAACATAATTAAACACTTATCTATTTATTAAAATAACACAGAAATTGTGTTATCGTTGACAGTATAATAACACATCTGTATAACAATGATAAAGTATTATGTAAAGTACCCTGACTTACGATAACATAGTCGGTCTTAACACATCAAAAAGTGTTATGGTATGTTTTGATAACACATTTTCGGTGTTATTAAAAGCATTTTTTCTTGTAGTGAATTATGAATTCTCGGGCTTGGAGCCCAAATTTCGAGCCCCAGTCTTGACATAAAATTGAGCCCCAAACATAAATTTCATCATAACTTAATCATTAAAGTGTGTTCTAGTCCTTGAAAATACTTTAAATCATCGAATCAAATACCGAACCTCAATTATTGTTTCCCGAGCCTCATCTTAAATCTCGATCCTTAGGATCCTCTTGGGTATCATTCTTAGCCATAATTATTTTCTATCCCTTGATAATATTATCCCGAGCCTCGATTTATAATACTTAGTCATTGACTAATTCAGACACTGAGCATAAAACCAACTTTCACGTGCATGGACATGCATGGCCCATGCACGTGCTCGGCCCCAAGGCCATTCATATGACACACCATTTACATCATCACCTACCACCATCACCCTTGCCAGTCACACTCACTACCACCATCTTCATAACCATAACCACCACTCATGGTGGTAGTTTACCCATTGCCCTAGCCTACATCAAGCCCAAAAAGGGCTGGTGTTCCCTATCTATTACTGTGGCGCATACCCAAACCCAAAACCATAACAACACCACCATTGACCACCCTCCATTAATGTCGATGGTGTGGTTTCCAAAATTCGGTAACTACTCCCTATGTGGCAACTACCACCATCAAGTTCTAGACCTACTCCACTAGAACACTAGAGTACCATTCACTTAAACATAAACAAGATCAAGACTCAACCCCCAACATCACAAGCATCAAAATTCATAAAAATCATATTGGAAGTCCAAAATTACAATCTTACCTCTATGGTCGAGACTATCACTTCTCTTCTACTCTTTTTGGATTCAAACACTACACAACTAAAACCTATAAGATACACTCTAAAACCAAACTTAAGAGAAATAATATGGTCAAAAAGGGCCCTTATGTGAACCTTGCCCAAGCCAAAACTTTGGAGCCTTCATTTGCTTGTTTCTAGTTTCTACTCTACAAACACAGCATATATGATATGATATCTAGCAATTCAAATTAATTTGAATTTGCATTTATTCATTAAGGGGTTCCTGCTATAAGTTAGTTAGACAAACTAACGGATCAATAGACCTAGGAATTTCTCACACGGATCTGCACGACTTACTCTCTAAATTGAGTGACTTACGATCATAAATGATAGATTGCTAGATCAATTAACTCGAAGGCTAATCTAAAAACTTATAACAGTAGTTGCCTTCAATATGATCCATATTGCATATTATCTCTACTTTAGAAATCTCTGAAGGAAGGATTTAGAAGAACATTTGTTATAACAAACACTCTGATATTTTATTACTTCGTAATTCTCTGCCTTACACAAAGAGAGATGATGGCCTTATATAGCCATGTACTCAAACATACAAACCTAACCCACCCTAGTCAAAACCAACCATGGTTGGGACAGAATAAGGGATAAGATTCCCTTAGACAAGATAAGGGATAAGATTCCTTGACAAAAGCATAATGACAAAAGCATAAAGTAAAACATAAAGATAAGGGATAAGATTCCCTGACCAAAGACTAAAAGACACATTATTTATTTAAAGATTGTCTCATGGCTGGCCTCATAGTCAGAGTCATATGATGGGTCGTCATGGAGTGGGTTCCATCCTGTCATTTCTTCTTCATCTTGATCACTGCCAGCTAGAAGGCAGGCATTGTAGTCTGTATACCCCATGTTCCATTCTTTTCCTGTGTACTGGAAGAGATAAGGATCTTGCATATCTGAAGTGTCAGCATGTGGGTCTTGAGAATCTTCAAAGTAAATATTATTTTGCAAAATTACCCCTTTAGTGTCGGTCAATTTGTATAGTGACGAATATTTTTGCTCTAATGTTTCTTCGAGTTTGGTGCCCTGATTTGTTTCATTTTTTTGAAATATGGAAGGTTTCAATGGGCCCTCGTTATTTTGCAAGTATAGTCAGACGGGAACATCTCCCAAGGAGTGTCTTCTTCTGGCTTGGGCCATAATTTAGGGGGTATAATTTGATTCTTCTCAAATAGACTCTTTTTGGTGTCTAAGTATTCTTGGCCACCAAGACCACATAATGGCTCTTCTTTTGACCTGTAGACTTCGAATGCCGGGTTGATAACTATATTATGTTTTTCATCAAGCTTGGCATTAAGACTAAGAAAGAGAATAGTATAATAGTTCATTAGGCTGGCAACATTTGGGCCTGGTAGGTAGATAAAAGTGGGCTTGTTATTTTGGACCTTTTTCCATTCAGCTGATAGGACCTTTTTCCATTTTTCCAATGTGGTGAACCAGGACAGAATGTCAATTTGGACTTGGTAAGCTGGTTTGAACCTTTCTTGGTTCAAGAAGGATTTTATGGATGTGTGCAAGGCCATAGTTTGTACCTCGACAGCTATGGTAAAAACACTGGCCAAATACCAGAAAAGGTGAGCTACTTGTTTTGGTGTGAAGATAGCATCTCGAAGAGGTAGGATTTGGGAAAATGGATATTTTGGATGGATTCCAAAGTCATTTTTTTTTATAGAAGGTCCAAGTTTGGAAATCATAAAATTATGAAGAAAGATTGCTCTATGAGTTGCTCTTTCTCTGGCTTATTTATTGGATGTTTTCGAAAGAATATTTTTTGCATCCCGGGGAAAAGATTGGTTGTGTGTGACATAAGAGGAAGAAGCCATCATGATTATGATTGGGATGGTATGTGATGATTTTTGGACGACAATGGGGATGGTTCTTGGTGAGTATCCTGAGGCTAGATTTATAGCAGGGGGTGATTTGGATAAGAAATCAGCCACATTATTGTCTTTGCCTTGAATGTGTTTAATGTCAAAAGAGTAGTTGTTAAACCAGACTGCCAATTTCAAAAGCTGGGCATTTGTCATTTTGCTCTTTTCTAGACCAATCATTTGTTTTAACGCGACAAAGTCCATTTCCACCAAGAAATGATGACCTATCAGATGGAATTCAAATTTTGTAATACCCATCTTTATCGCTAATAATTCTTTTAGGGTAGAATGATAGTGGAGCTGAGAGTCTTTGAAGTGGGCACTCTTGTATCCACATATTTTTCTTTTCCATATCTTGTCTTGTTCAAGTAGGACAGCTCCCCAATACCTATTACTAGCGTTTGTTTACAGGATTATTTTTCCATCAGAAGGAATCTGCAAAGGTGGTAGTGTCTGCATTATCTCCTTTAGTTTTTTTACTGCTACAATTTGCTCTAGTGACCAAGGTAGAGTTTTCTTTTTAAGCATGTCACTGAGTGGTCTCGTCATTTCCAAAAGTCGCGGGATAAAATCCCGTAAATTGTTTACAATTCCTAGGAACTGTTGGATTTGGATCTTTGTGAAGTCCTTTTCGGGAAACTTTAACAACTCTTGGGCTATGTGCAGTTGGGCTTCATATTGGCCTTTAATAAGATTCATCCCCAGAAAGTCAATTTGGGCTTGTCCAATGATCATCTTCTTTTCAGATAACATGACCCCATGGGCTTCTGTGAGAGAGATGAACTGGGCTAGAAGATTGTGATGGGCTTGTTCATCTTGTGAGAAGAGCAATATATCATCAATGTAGATTAGGGCCTTATCTAGAATGGGGCCATAGATTTTAGTCATGGCCTTTTGGAACAGTGATGGGGCTGTTTTGAGATCAAAGGGAAGGACAGTCCATTGATAGTGGTGATTTGGAATGTAGAAGGCTGTTTTGGGCCTATCTTCTTCTTTGACACACAACAACCAAAATCCCGCGTTTAGATCGAATTTCAAAAATATTTGAGCCTTTCATAGGCTTGCAAATAGAGAATTCTTGTTTGGTAGGGGGAGCTTATCATCTGCCAAAAATTCATTCAAGGGCTTATAATTGATGACCAACCTTTGTTTTCCTTGAGCCTGATTCGATCTCTTATTGACGTAGAAAGCATGGCATGCCCATGAAGAGGTGGTTGGTTCGATTAATCCTTATTGTTGTAGTACTTTGAATTCCTCAGTTGCCATTTTCTGATGCTCTGGGTTCATGCCTGGTTGACTTTCCTTGGTAGGGTTAACATCGTCATTGAGCTTAAATGGTACACTGATGAAGAACTGATGATTTTTCCAAAGAGGGCGTTCACATTTTTGGAGGAATTCGGCATGACTTGTGGCACAGGAATTTTCTATGAGCCGAGGCCTGACCTTGGAGAATGGATCAGAAGGCATGAGAAAATATTTTGGTATGGATTTCCATGTAGCAAAATGTTGTTTGTAGCCGAGGCCACCAGGAAGGATTCGCAAACTCTTTTTCTTGGTGCAGACATCAAAACCAATAATTAGATCCTTCCCTGGTAATTTTGAGCCAATTACTCTATGAATGGTAAAGCATCTTGGGAAGAGCTATAATTTAATTGGTTTACTGATGAGCTCTGTACAGAAGATGCTTCCATTTGCAGCGTCGAAGAATTGTTTTTCTTTCCTCCAATATTCTAGAGGGAGAACATCAGGGTTCATCATGGTGTATGATGATCCCGTATCTTAGAAGGCAGCTACTTTGATTGGCCGAGCATACTTTGTAGAGAGGATCTGCATGGAGATGATTGGTGATGGTTGTATTGTATTGATAGCTGTCATGTGGTAGAATTCATCTGAAGCCTTCTATTTTACGAATGCACAGAGGGATTCTAAATTTATGTCGTCATCAGTAGAGAAGATGGATTCTAGGTCATTCTCTTTGAGAGATATGCTCATTGTTTGTTGAATGTGGGGGATCACTTTGGCAGTTTTCTCATTGGGGCATTGCTTGGAATAATGTCCTTTGTCGCCATAAATGAAACATCTGTCGGACTTCTTCCTGAAATAGCACTTCCTCCTTAGAAACTAGAATGAGCGACGTCCTTTTTCTTTTGAGGATTTAAAGGTCTTAAAGGTTTTAAACCTTTTGTTGTGTTTCCTTTTTTCTAGAAGAAAAGAACATGCTGATTCTGATGGACATTTGATTCGTAGGTCCTTTTGGATTTAAACCTTGCCAAGCTTCTTGGAATGTTTCATGAATTCTTGGATAAATTTGTGCTGAGAGCACATCTTTTCCAATGCCTTTAGAACTAGCTGATAGATTTCTCCAATTGTAGCATCAGCTACGGTTCTTCCTGTTCCTGAGAGAAGTCTGAAAGTTTCTTCTTCTAGTGGTTCTGGTATGGAAGAGAGGAAAGCCTATTTTAGATTTGGATCATCAATTCCACCTATTTGGTAGAACAGTTGAGTCATCTTTTTGTAATGCTTCTCCAAATCTCTCTTATCCATTGAACAACATTTTAGTATAAATAATTCTGAACGTAGTCTTTCAGTGACTTAAGCGTCCTGTCTGCAGAATTCAATATACAAATAGGTTAGGGCATTGGTGACAGATGGAAGTTGTAAAAATGTCATTTGCCTTGAATCGCCCAGACTTGTGCACCAGTCTTGTAGGGTGCCTGTAAAACAGGAAACAAAGCTGAGGAGAACTGTTCCTGTTTGTGCTTCTGGTCTTTGTGATTCTAGGCTGAGCCAAGCCTGAAACTCTTGGAACCTTTCACGTCATTTTTATGGAGGGAGGTCATCTAAAGTAAAAGTTTGAAAATTTGAACCTTTACTCTTTCATTTTTGGGGAACATGTGGTGTTGCTGATTCATTTCCACTTTCGTCTTCACTTATGATAATTGGTTCGATTTGTGAGTTTGATTCAGCAGGTTGAACCATCAAATGTGGAAATGCTCCATCGTCATTGCTGTATAAGTTTTTATTGGATAAGCTCTTCGGATCACTAGGTATAGTATCATCAGAAGTTGAGCTCGTTTCTTCAAACTAGTCATCTGAATAATTGCTTGAACTAGCCAAAGGGCTTTGATCGTCTGAGCCCGTTTCATTTTCTACGATGTGGAGAGTGCTTGTATGTCAAATCATTTGTGACAGAGGATTTTTGGCTGGATGAACTATAAGTTGCTTGAGTTCGTCTGTCGGTTGGCTTTGTGATTCTTTCTTCTTCCCCTTTTTTGTCTTCTGTTGTTGGTTTTCATCAAGCATGCATCTTAAGCTTACAACCGAGTCCTCTTGCACAGATCCAGTAATAGGAAAAGGCTTGGAGGTTTTTGGTATTGTAGCAAACTGCCAAGGGACCGGCATCGTAGTTATCCCGAACGGGGATGAGGTTCCCAAATAGCTAGTTGAAGGAGTCTTTGTCGGTTCTTGTTGGCAGAACCTGTTCTTGAGGGATTCATATTGAGTTTTAAGGCTCTTCATCTCGACTTCTTTTGCCAGGAATACTGGCATCGGGACTGAGTTTGCTTTGATGATGGCTAAAAGCTCTTCATGAGCTGTTGGATCTTTGTAGTGAGTTTATCGATGACAGTAGTATGAGATTGTTTTACTGCCGTCTCTATTCTGGTATTTTGTAACTCGACTTGCTTTAAGACCTTGTTTTGGGCAATCAAATTTTCTAATTTCCAGTTGAGAACTTCTTCGGCTGGAGGTACTTTTTTTTTAGAGACCCATCCGCATTCCTGGTTGTGGGGTTCTGAACCTTTTGTTGGTGGGAAACCGAACCTTGGTTGTCTTGTTTATCAAATTTCTTGAGAGGAGGAAAATTTGACTCATAATGAGTAGTAGTCATCATACATACTTGTGGAATTTGTTGTAACTTATTTTGAGCAGGAAAAGCTTCTCCATGATGTTGCATCCATTTTGCTGCTTTTTTGTAGCATGGAAAAATGTTCTGTTGAGGAGCCGAAAGTGGAGGCTCTTGGGAGCCTGTTGGAGGAAGCTCAATGTCCCATCCAGTTGATTCTGGAGGAGAGTCAGGTAAGTTTTTAGGAGCAGAATATTTGACTATATAGTCAAACGTTCCAGAGGGTTGGCCTAACAATCCTATTCCTTTTTCTCCTTGATCTAGCTGCTGCTTAATTGGTTTTCCTGAGCTAGGACGTTGCTTTGGCTTTGGGAGGTCTTCTTCTATTTTTAGGCAACTTTTACAGTAAAATACATCCCAATACTTATGTCCATCCAAAGATTCGAAAGCATAAATAGGCCTTCCTTGAGAATCAAAGGATTGGATTTCCACATCAGTTGGTGTGACAGAAGTCATCATATACTGGGTGGTAAAGCAACTGGGAGTCTTTGTTTGAGTTTTTGTCAAAGATTATTTTGACAGAGCCATCTTCTTTCTTGTGATAAGATGGTTCAGTAAGAGTCTGGACAACTTTTTGAGGTTGATGGAGCATCGCATAGTTTGTTATCCATGAACTGGGCAAAATCTTCATAAGATCATCTGTAGAGATTTTCCTTGGAATATGAGTGCATGTTGGAGCTTGGGTAGAGTCTACCGAGACTAGTAATGCTTCTTCAGCTGTTGGCAAAGAAAGATCCAGAGCATGATCTTTGAGTCTGTATGCCATCTAGTACTGAAGAGTAGCTCCAATGGAAGTATGATCTTAGTCAATCCCAGAAAGTTGGACCTTTACTTTGAAAGCATCACTAAAGCAGTTGTCTTTGAGAGACATATTAAAGTTAGGAGATAGTGTAGTTATTATTGTTCCTGTGTTTAATGTAGTTTCAATGGTTGCAATGATTGCATGTTGGTATTTCCTCATTCGGGTGTCGAGCAGACCCATTCGGCAGCCAATTGGAAGGCCCTTTCGGCCATGAAGGGAAATAGCTAAGCGAATGGCACCAAAATTAATATGGGTGAATCCTTGTGTCCACTTGGGAATAAATTCAGGAGGGATTTGTAAAGTAACGAATTGGACCTCAAGAGTAGGTCTGAATTGGCACTCGCTGAATTTAGAAGCTTGGATATATTCTTTTGGGGCTTTGTAGGATGGTTTAATGAAAGCTTTAATGGACCGGGTAAAATGAGTAATAGATTTTGGGAAGATTTGGTATGGATTAATCAAAGGAAAGTTGTTATTGGTAATCTTGGTTTCTTCAGGAACATATGATAGTTCATAAAGAAAGTCAAGTTGGTTGGCTATGGACTTACGGAAAGATGGAGAAGGAGTAAGTGACAAGGGTGATATTATAGGAGCACTAGAGTTTGCAGAACTTGTAGATGAGGTTTTGTTTGCCATGATCGGAAATAGAGATTTGTGGGTAGGATAGGATGAAGTATGGCTCAGATACCATTAAGGGGTTTAGAAACCACTAGGAGAAGAAACTTTCAGACTTCTCTCGGGAACAGGAAGAGCCTTAGCTGATGCTATGATTGGAGAAATCTATCAGCTAGTTCTAAAGGCATTGGAAAAGATGTGCTATCAGCACAAATTTATCCAAGAATTCATGAAACAATCCAAGAAGCTCAGAAAGGTTTGCAGCCAAAAGGACCTACGAATCAAATGTCCATCCGAATTAGCATGTTCTTGTCTTCCAGAAAATAGGAAACACAACAAATGGTTTAAAACCTTTAAGACCTTTAAATCCTCAAAAGAAAAAGTACGTCGCTCATTCAAGTTTCTAAGGAGGAAGCACTCTTTCAGGAAGAAGTTCGACAGATGTTTCATCTGTGGCAACAAAGGACATTATGCCAAGCAATGCCCCAAAGGGAAAACATCCAAACTGATCTCCAACATTCAACAAACAACCGGCATATCTCTCGAAGAGAATGACCTAGAATCCATCTTCTCTACTGATGACGAGATAAATCCAGAATCCCTCTGTGCATTCGAACAACAGAAGGCTTCAGATGAACTCTACCACATCGCATCTATCAATACAATACAACCATCACCAATCATCTCCATGTAGATCCTCTCTACAAAGTATGCTCGGCCAGTAAAAGTAGCAGCCTCCTTCGATACAGGAGCATTATACACCGTGATGAACCCTGATGTTCTCCCTTCAGAATATTGGAGGAAAGAAAAAACATTCTTCGATGCTGCAAATGGAAGCATCTTTTGTACAGAGCTCATCAGTAAACCAATTAAATTACAGTTCTTCCCAAGATGCTCTATCATTCATAGAGTAATTGGCTCAAAATTACCAGGGAATGATCTAATTATTGGTTTTGATGTCTATACCAGGAAAAAGGGTTTACGATTCCTTCCCGGTGGCCTCGGCTACAAACAACATTTTGCACCATGGGAATCCATACCAAAATATTTTCTCATGCCTCCTTATCCATTCACCAAGGTTAGACAACGACTCATAGAAAATTCCTATGCCACAAGTCATGCCGAATTCCTCCAAAAATGTGAACGCCCTCTTTGGAAAATCAACAGTTCTTCATCAGCTTACCATTTAAGCTCAATGAAGATGTTATTTCTACCAAAGCAAGTCACCCATGCATTAATCCAAAGCATCAAATGGAAACTGAGGAATGCAAAGAACTACAACAGCAAGGATTAATCAAACCAACCACCTCTTCATGGGCATGCCATGCTTTCTACGTCAATAAGAGATCGGAGCAGGGTCGAGGAAAACAAAGGCTGGTCATCAATTATAAGTCCTTGAATGAATTTTTGGCAGATGATAAATTCCCTCTACCAATGAGAATTCCCTATTTACAAGCCTCTCAAAGGCTCAAATATTTTTGAAATTTAATCTAAAGGCGGGATTTTGGCATTTGGGTATCAAAGAAGAAGATAGGCCCAAAACGGCCTTCTGCATTCCAAATCTGCACTATCAATGGACTGTCATTCTCTTTGGTCTCAAAACAACCCCATCACTGTTCCAAAAGGCCATGAATAAAATCTATGGCCCCATTCTAGATAAGGCCCTAATCTACATTGATGATATATTGCTCTTCTCACAAGATGAACAGGCCCATCACAATCTTCTTGAGAGGAGGAAAATCTGACTCATAATTAGCAGTAGTCATCATACATACTTGTGGAATTTGTTGTAACTTATTTTGAGCAGGAAAAGCTTCTCCATGATGTTGCATCCATTTTGATGCTTTTTTGTAGTATGGCAAAATGTTCTGTTGAGGAGCCGAAAGTGGAGGCTCTTGGGAGCCTGTTGGAGGAAGCTCAATGTCCCATCTAGTTGGTTCTGGAGGAGAGTCAGGTAAGTCTTTTGGAGCAGAATATTTGACTATATAGTCAAACTTTCCAGAGGGTTGGCCTAACAATCCTATTCCTTTTTCTCCTTAATCTAGCTGCTGCTTAATTGGTTTTCCTGAGCTAGGACGTCGCTTTGGCTTTGGGAGGCCTGCTTCTATTTTTAGGCAGCTTTTGCAGTTGCAAACATCCCAATACTTATGTCCATCTGAAGATTCGAAAGCATAAATAGGCCTGCCTTGAGAATCAAATGATTGGAATCCACATCAGCTGGTGTGACAGAAGTCATCATATCTTGGGTGGTAAAGCAACTGAGAGTCTTTGTTTGAGTTCTGTCAAAGATTATTTCGACAGAGCCATCTTCTTTCTTGTAATAAGATGGTTCTGTAAGAGTCTGGATAGTATTGGGAAACATTTTAAGAATTTTACCATATACTCCACGTGAGGGAAAATACTTAATGAAACCAAGTAATGTTTTTTTTTTATTACTTTTCATATCATTCAAATAATTCCTTGATTCTCTCTTGATTAACCACCTTACATTTAACGATTTTCTCAATTAAACAATGCTTCATAGTGTTCTTCATATCCTCATAATTTTTCTGTATGTCTATATACATTTTCTTACATATAATTTGATATGTTTCAAAATAAATATATGTAAGTAAAAACTACATAGATAAAATTTAGCTATATATATGTAAGTATAAAGCTTATACATAATTTTAATGACATGGCAAACAATTTTTTACTTATAGATAGTTATGCATAAGTAGATAATGATTTTTTAACACATAATATAGGGTATGTGCATGTTAAAATTACATATTGAAGTAATAAAGTAATTATATATTTTGATCAACACACAATTTAAACGTTTTCCATGTCACTTGTGCGACATCCATTAAACTCTTTATTGTACTTGTGTATTCTAATTGAGCTAGTGTTCTCCCTTCATTCTTTTCAAGCTTTTGGCATGAATCAAGGGCATGTTTGCCTCTTTGATATTAGGATGACCAAATTTGTCAAGCATCTTCTCAACATAGTGAGCTTGACCTAAGCATATCCATACACATTTCTTCTAACTTTGATACCTAGTATAGTATCAACCTCTCCACGGTCTGTCATCTTAAAAGCAAAAGATAGAAACGACTTTGTTTCTATTATGCCTTTCATGTCATTACTTAATATCAACATATAGACACACTAGAATTACATAGTCATCATAAGTCTTAGAATATAAGTACTTATCCGCACTATTGTTCCTAAATCCATCCGAGATAATGGCTTTATCAAACTTCTCATGCCATTGTTTCGATGCTTGTTTTAATCCTTATAATGATTTAACAAGTCTATACACCTTATGTTCATTTCATTTCAGAACAAACCCTTTCGATTGTTCCATGTAAACCTCTTTATCGAGGTTACCATTTAGAAATGTCGTTTTGACATCCATTTGATAAAAATATAGGTTGTGTAATGATGATAAGGTATAAAAAATTCTTAGTGAAGTTGTCCTTGCCACCAGTGCATAGGTATCAAAATGGTTTATCCATTCCTTTTGTCTAAACCCTTTAGCCACCAACCTTGATTTAAAAACTTGGACGGTCCCATTGGTGTGTGTTTTCTTTGAAATATCCACTTACAACCTATTGGGTTTGATCCTTGGGGTAGATCAATTGTAACGCCTTGGTTACCCCAGAACAGTTACGGTGATCGGTGAATCGGAAATTTGACCCGCTACCCGAGTCCTTTGATGAAAAACGTGCATCTAAGAGTTATTAACAGGATAAGGTGGAAAACCAATAAAAAGGAAAATATATGTTTTATTAAATACATAAAACTGATCATGGGCCCATAAAATCTTTTACAAGTTATTTACAACACAGAATGGTCGTTACTGTTTCAAATTTACAAACCCGCCGACGTAAGCGGCAAAAATAGGGAAAACCCCTAGTTCCTCTGAGAACTCCTTGGCTGTGGTGGTCAAGCGGCCGCATATGTACACATCACCACCTAAGCTCTCCACTCAAGGCTGGGTGAGCTTTTCTTTTCCTTTACCTGCACCACATAGAACCCATGAGCCAAGGCCCAGCAAGAAAACACAAAATAGCATGATATAAGATCAACAATGATCATAATAATCATTCAGGATTTTCAGTCCAAAACAGATAAATGACAGTCGCAAAAGTCACTAAGATGGGTACTGTTCCCTTAAGCCATGTGACGATAGGGTCACCGGAGCTTAACAGATAAGTGAACCTTTCACTAGCTTAAACAGGATAGGTACATGGTGACTAGTCACCAACATAACCTTCCTCATGAACATAGAGTCATAACCCTAGAACCTCGTTCCCTAGCCATGTGACAAACGGTCACCTAGGCCTTAGGCCCTGGCTCTGAGTAACTAGCTTAGACTAGTCAAGCGCTTATAAGTTTATCAACCTTAGGGTTGGTCTAGCATTAATGCCTTAGAGCCATTCAATGCTGATATCGATTAGATCTAATCTTCATTCAGCCCTGCGTTCAGGACGCTTATGCCGTTTCTGACTCTTAGGTCAGTGTCCCTGACTAGTCAATGCCATATACAAGTAAACAATATTTTCTAGCATTTAATATGCAATCCATGTCCACATTTATCAACCAACATGTCTCAACAAAAATCATGCATGTCATATACACAAGGTGCAGTTTTCTTACCTCAGGTTCGAGCAAGAAATATAATAAGAACAACTCCTGAGAACGATCAACCTTTTAGTTCCTTAGCGGTTACCTAATCACAACCAATTATAACCTCCATTAATGAAAATCAACATGGAAAGGGTCTTAACCTAAGCACCACTCTCGGGACCTCGAAACATGCCCACATAGTGAGTAGATTCTATCCCGGGCCTTAAGGATTGAAACCCCAAGCGAAAAACCCTTAAAAACACTCAAAACAGGATTCTTAAGGAATAGAGTAGCGCTACAGCACTGCTCCCTAGCGCACTAGCACTATTCTTAGAACCCCCAAAACACCCAAAAGAACCCTGTGTAGAGCTATAGTGCCCTAGGGTGGGCGCTGTAGCGCTACCCCCAGATCAACACTCCCCTGAAACCTTCTTCTTCGACTCCTTCGATTCGAACCTGTTTCCAATGCTTCCAAATCCCATTTTTGGTGCCAAATGAACCCAAAACCATCCTCACATATCCTAAACATCACAACCATAAGAACCCTAGCCAAAACTCCCAACAAAATCAAGTATTCAACCTAGAAATCACAACAGAAAACTAGAACTAAAATAGGGCAAACCAGAGAGTTCAATGGCTAGAAACTTACCCAAAGCTCAGCTTGTGATGCTCTTCAATGGTGGAACACTCTCCCAAACTCCCAATGCTTACTTCCCAAGCTTGTGATGCTCTTCAATGGTGGAACACTGAAGGAAAGATAGGTACGGGAACGCTCTTGAACTTACTCTGTTTTTCCTCTTCTTTCACAACCTAAAATGGTTTATATCAATCATAGGGGTGAAAAGACCAAAATACCCCTAGGTCAATTAAATGTTTCTAAAGGCTCCCAAGGGAAAAATTGGTATTCCCCACCTATCTCGTTAATCATAATTAACGCTCTCCAATTCCCGCTATTCTCGATAATCTCAAACACCAATAATTTATATCCAGTTACCCTTTAATTCCCGGTAAAGCTCTAATCATTAAAATCACCCCGAGACTCATCCCGAGCCCCAAACTTAAATCTGTTATGACTAGACCGCTAATTAATATTCCAATCGTCTCATGCCGAATAGCTCGGATAAACCCACATTATAATGTGGTCTCAACAATATGTCACCGACATGCATACAAATATACAGTTATTCCTTCAACAGGCCAAATTACCAAAATATCATTGTAATCAAATGTGGACCCACATGCATGCATATAACATCATATTATAATACAATTCTCATAAACATGCATATTATCATTTAATGGCATAATTAAACAAGTATGGCCCTTCCGGCCTACTAATCCTGCCATTAAACCATATTGGAGAATTCGGGGCATTACATCAATAATTTCCCAAGTGTGGTTAGATATATTTGAATCAATCCCATCATTTATCGTCTCCTTCCAAAATAAGGAGTCTCTAGAAGATATAACTTCTTCGAAGGTTTTAGGATCATCCTCTACTTGAAATACCATTGGATACTTCCAATTGTTTCCTTTGTGATTACCCTCAACTATGTAAAAAATATCCACTTGTGAGAACTTTTCTTGTTATCCTATCTCTTTACGCCTTTGGCTTCTTCTAGGAAATAATGCCTGCTCTACAACCCTTAAAGGTAACTCCTCTTGAGTTCCTTCCAATGAGATTGGTTCTTGAGGTTTGTTGCCCCTATGAAAAATATTCTCAAAGAACTCAACTTTCCTTGATTCAATTATGACAATAGGCTCCAAATCTAATAGTCTATACTCTTTACTATTTGAGGCATGACCTACAAATACACACCTAATCGCTATAGGACCCAACTTGGTCCTTTTAGGTTTCGTACTCTTGCTATATACAAGGTATCCCCACACTTTGAGATACCCTAGGTTGGGCCTCTTTCCTTTCCATATCTCATATGGTGAAATTTGATTATTCTTTATAGGAATGTGGTTTAGAACATGACAAGTAGATAGAAAGGCTTCTCCCCATAATTCAAAACTTAAATTTGCATGCAAAAGCATAGCGTTTATCATTTATACAAATGTTTTATACTTTCTTTTCGCTATACCATTTTGTTGGGGTGTATAAGGAGCTATACTTTCATGAATTACACCATGCATTCCACAAAACAAATTGAATTCATTGGAAAAGTTATCACCACCATTATCACTTCTTATTACTTTGATTTTCTTTTCCAATTCATTTTTAATCTCAGCTTTATAAATTTTAAACATGCTAAAGACTTCATCATTATTTTTAAGAAAGTAAACATATGTGAACATAGAACGATCATCAAGAAAGGTAATAAAGTATCTATGTCTATCTCTAGTTATCATTACATTTATTTTGACATAGGTCACTATTGATCAAATCTAAAATATTAGTTTCTCTTTCAACACTAGAATAAGGTTTCTTAACCATTTTAGATTTAACACATACTTCACATATGTCATGCTCAACATCATCACATACAATTAAACCACATTTAATAACTATTTTAATTGTAATATAACATATTATAAGCAAGTATATTATGCCACAAATAATAGAATTTAAGCCAAGCATATAACATGAAGATTTAGAAATATTATTGTCAAATTTTGAGTCTTGAGTAAACAATTTAATCATACCAACACAAACATACCCCTTTCCCACAAAGTAATTTCCTTTGGACAAAATTAGCTTACCAGACTCAAACACTGCTTTGATGCCTGATTTGCTCAACAAGTTCACTTACAAGAATTCTACTCATATCTGGAACATATAACACATTTATAAGAAGAACTTTATTTCCAGATGTGAAGAAGAGATCCACATTGCCCATTCCCATCACCTTGGATCTATGCTCATTGCCCATTTGGATTTCATGGCCATCTTTGGTCTCTTCAAAAGTTTTGAATATTCCTCTATCATAAGTTACATGAATGATGGCATAAATTTCATACCACCATCCTTGCACTTTTCCATGGATGTCATTCACCTCACTCAAGGCTGCAACCACATCCTTTTCGGTTTTGTTGACCTTGGACCAAAAGTTGGTAGACTTTCATAATTTTCATTCCTTAGCCAAGTGACCACTCTTGCTACTTACACATACAAAAGAAGGGCCTTTTACACCCTTGAATTTCCCTTCATTCTTCCTATGGGCTAGGTCGTTGTCATTCTTCGATTGGGGCTTCTTGTAAGCTTTTCCCTTTGATTGAGAGGGTTTCTCTGTGGCATTAGCCTTAGATGTCCCTTCATTGGACTCTTCCATACACTTGTCTCTAGATCAAGACTCATCTTACATCCTTTGGTGCTTTAGGATTTCCTCCAAAGATATCTCCCCATTCTTATGAAGAATCTTCTTCTTATAGCCCCTCCAAGATGGAGTAAACTTTGCTATTATAGCACCCACTATAAAGGACTTCAGCATGGTTATCCTTAGAGTAAAAAACTTATCCACAATAACTTATAATCCATACACTTGAGGAAGTAGGTTTTTTCATCAAAAAATTTAAATTAAGTTATAAGGAATTTCTTAGTACCTTCTTCTTCGACTTTGTATTTCTTCTCAAATGATTCCCAAATTTCTGTTGTTGATGTTGTGTTGGTGTATAGATCATAGATGTGATTCGAGAGAGTGTTGAGGATGTGGCCACAACATATGATTTCATCTTCTTCATGCTTCTTTCTCTCCTTGATGACTTCTTGAGAATCATTGTCCAAGGGTAGACCTAAATCTTTCAAATCCTTGTCCAAGATGTAGTAGTCCTTTAAAGTTTTGAGGAGAACTTCATCTTGTCTTGCCAACGAACAAAGTTAGAGCCATCAAATTGATTTAGCCTCACTAGATCTTCGGACATGAACTTAAATGCTAAGATTGGGAAACTTTCTTCCATGGTGTTTAGGGTTCTTGAAGACTAGAACTCTAGGCATAGACAATCTTTGAGAGAGAAATCTAGGGTTTATGAATAGAGTTCTTTTATTATTGAGAGTATAGCTTTTGATCACAAAATAATATTGTAATTCAAGAAATTTAAAAACAATATAACCATATAAACAATGAAACAATAACACAACTTAAATCAAAAGGAATATATGACCTTCGAAATGAGAAACCATAGTTACATATAATCATAACTTTATCATTTTATGTAATAAATCAATGGAGCTGACAATAAGGCTCGACACATTTAGAATTGTTGTCCAAAAAACTCTATTCCTAGTCTCCTGTAAGAGATTGCTTGAAGCTACTATAATTGTTGAATTAGTTTGGGATATACAAGCCTTGGTCTTCAAACAAGTAAAGTTTTCTTAATGAAGATCTTGGAGAACACTAGCAATATTTGTGAGTTAGAGAGAGAGAGAGAGAGAGAGAGAGAGAGAGAGAGAGAGAGAGAGAGAGAGTTGAGAGTGATTAATTCACCAATATCTCATTTGAGCACCATAAATAGTGTAGGAAGTCATTAGTGTTCATCAATGAGATTATAACATCTTAAAATGAATTTTGTAGCCAAAATACGTAACTTTACAACTCTGTATGGACAGCCCACACAAAGTGTCGCTTGGTAGGCGATTCATCGCCCACTTATAGGTGATGTATCGCCTATCTGAGCTTTCAAGAGATAGGTAATGCCTCGCCTCTCAATAAGTGATGCAACACTATTGAAACTGACTTTTGACCCCGTACATCGACTTAAAACATCTCTAAATTCCTCCAAACTTTTTGGTTGCTCTATATACTCCAAAGAAACATTTTGGATCCAAAAAGATAATTTTTAAATGCCTACAACAAAGTCAACCCACTCATGTTTACTTTAGTGAAATCGTTATGGTTTTTGCACCTCTTTGTGCATAACTAGTTTTACTATGTCTTTAACCAATCCTGACATCACTTACACATAATATGAGCATCCATAAGGATAAATTTGTGGACGTAAAAGTTACATGTACAAAACTTTAGCTACACATATATGTATAAGTAATAAATTGCATTAACGTATTTTTGATGACAATACAAATTAAACTTTTACTTAACTATTCTTAATTATATGTAAGAAAATACAGAATTACTTACATAGTACATGAGGATATGCAAGTAAAAGTTATGTATACATAATTTTAGCTACATGTATATGTGTCAGTAATACAGCACTTACATATTTTCGATTATATGAAAAATTAAATTTTTACTTACACTTAATTTTGTGTGATAAATATGCTTAAGTAATAGTATATATATACAAAATTTTAACTACACATATGTGTAAGTAATAAAAAAAAATTAAATTGTTAACATATGAATGTCGACATTCAAGCTTATAGAAATTAGGATTATTTTGTTTTCATTACGATTTAAATTTAATATTTATTTTTTAAAAAAATTAAAAAATAATTGTCTTTTACTTACACAATATCAACTTATATATATTAAATATTTGTATATTACAATTGGGCAGCTGGTGCCCAATACCTTGTAATGTGGTATTCTATCATTGCTAAATTTAATATTGGACCCATATACTCTCATTTAATATATTAAAACCATTTAATTTAACCATTGATAGGGATCATATCAAGTGATATCGAGTATCATGTAATGCCCCATATTAATATTCTAAATAATTACCCATACATATAACTTTGTGCCACGTGTCATTATTTAAATTTGGCACATGTCGACACTATTTTTCACATATATGACATATCAATAATCACACCATTGACGTATTAGGAGCTGTGGATGCCAAAAATCCACCAAGAAAAAAATCCCCAGTAAATGGTCAAAATACGCACTTAGTCACATTATCAGGCTCAGACCTGTAAGTCTTGTGAAACCGGGAGATTATCCCAAGGGAAGCATCACCTTGTGGGCTGTGAAGTATGGCCTTGTTAGGCTAGGAGGCCAAGCTACGGGTCACAAGAGGCCAGGCGCATCAAGGGCCTCGCGCCATGCACCCCCCGACCACGCACAAGGGTCTCACTATGCGAGGCTGCCCTTCCCCCGCATGCGAGGCTACCCTTCCCCCGCATGCGCCTGCCAAGGCTACAAGGGTCTCACTATGCGAGGCTACCCTTCCCCCGCATGTGCCTGCCAAGGCCATAAGGGTCCCACTATGCGAGGCTGCCCTTCCCCCGCATGCGAGGCTACCCTTCCCCCGCATGCGCCTGCCAAGGCCACAAGGGTCCCACTATGCGAGGCTGCCCTTCCCCCGCATGCGAGGCTACCCTTCCCCCGCATGCGCCTGCCAAGACAACAAGGGTCTCACTATGCGAGGCTACCCTTCCCCCGCGTGCGCCTGCCAAGGCCATAAGGGTCCCACTATGCGAGGCTGCCCTTCCCCCGCATGCGAGGCTACCCTTCCCCCGCATGCGCCTGCCAAGGCCACAAGGGTCTCACTATGCGAGGCTACCCTTCCCCCGCATGCGCCTGCCAAGGCCACAAGGGTCCCACTATGCGAGGCTGCCCTTCCCCAGCATGCGAGGCTACCCTTCCCCTGCATGCGCCTGCCAAGGCCACAAGGGTCTCACTATGCGAGGCTGCCCTTCCCCCGCATGCGAGGCTACCCTTCCCCTGCATGCGCCTGCCAAGGCCACAAGGGTCTCACTATGCGAGGCTGCCCTCACCCGCACGCCTTGCGACCCAGATGCGCGCCAATGCCTCGCACAGCAAGACACACCTCACCACGCTCATGTGCGTCTCGCGAGGTATGACCACACTAAGGAGCCTCGTACCACCATCGTCTTGTGGCCCTCATGCAACCCCATCACGCCTTGTGAGACCCATGTCCGAGCCTCGTGAATGCCCGGGTCATACATGGGTACTCACTTAGGCACCAAGGGTCTTGCCTTGTGAGACCCATCCCCATTCCTCGTGAATGCCCAAGTCATGCCTGGATACTCGCTTAGGCACCAAGGATCTTGCCTTGTGAGACCCATCCCCAAGCCTCGTACATGCCTATTTCCAGGCCTCCTACTTGGAGGTAAGGACGGGATAAAAGAAGTATGGATCGACACTTACTAAAATATAAAGAAACCTAGAGAAGATATTTAGGTAAAGGGGACCACTAGGGATGAGATAAATGTACGAGCACGGGATGTACAATCCTGAAAAAGGGCAACGGCATGACTCTGACATCTGTGTCCTACAAGTAGTGGAGGTACGGATTTGTACAGAGAATGGAAGCACTACATGCATACCTCTAACTATGTACCAGGCCGACACCATAACCTTCTGCTCCACCACGACCTGTGCCACTACCCTGACAATGTACCTCTGTACAATCTTGTCCCCTGGGACCACAATGTATGGGGAGCCATTAGAGTTCCAGTATAAATAGGTCATCACCCATCTAGAAAGGGGGTTGGAAAATTGATTGTATGCTAAGGCTGTTAAGTAATATACAATTTCGACTCCATTGCAGTTCTACACATTTACTCTTTCAAGTTTTCTCCATCTTCTTCTAAGATACCTTTGGCAATATAGTCTTAGTTTTCTAACCTTATATCGTTGATGAGATTTCACCATCAACAGGAGCTAGTTCAATGACCACATCACCAATGACGTCATCGCTATAACATCATCCACGTTATTACTGTTGAGAGGGAGTGAGCTTACTCCACCTATCTAGATATATCCATGATGAAACATACAATATAGAGATCCAAAAAATTAAGAAAGAAAGCAAGTGCAAACTGTTGATCAAAATCCAATCTATGACGAGAAGAAGAACATCACTTGTAACTTCAAGGTTGGGGAAGAAAACACCATAAGACTTATACACAAGGAGTATCGTTGTCCAAATTCTCCATTTCCTAGACCACCATTGATACTTGAGGTTTTTGAAAAGGAAAGAGAATTGAGATTGAACATGCCTTAGAAATTCTCAAGACAAGCATTTTCTTGATGAATTTCTTTGAGAAAACTTATTATCTTTGAGAGCTAGAGAGAGAGAGAAAGATAGAGCTGAAAAGTGCGATCAAGACTTTACAACTCTAAATGACCACTTTTATAGTGTAGGAATCGTTCTTAAGCCTAACCAATAGGATTAGAGATGTTAAACACATCATTTTTGGAGCCAAAAACCGTAATCTAAATGTTAGGATTGGTTGAAATACAAAGTCTAAGAGGTCTTACACAAGGTAATTGTAAAACCCTAAATGGTTCACATATTGAAGATGTGAAATTTGACTTTTTTTGTAGGCATTTGAAAATTGTATTTTTGGGTCCAAAGTGATACATTAAGGTATCTAAGGATGCCCAAAAATTTTGGGAGCATTTGGAGGTGTTTAAATGTCATTTTTGAGAAGTTGGAACTTCCCATGTGGCATTGCAACACCTCCTTGGAGGCGAGGCATAGCCTACGAACATAGGGTTTAGTGATTCACAACTGGCAAAGCACCACCTACTAGTAGGCGGTGCATCAACTGGCATGTGATACATCACCTATAGTTAGGTGATGCATCGCCTGACGTCCGTACATACATGTTTTTAAGCTCCTAATGATGTGTTCAAAATCTCTAATCCTATTGGTTAGACTTAATGACAATACCTACACTATAAAAAGGTTCTCTTAGAGTTTTGATAGACTTGATCACTCTTTCAAATCTCTCTCCAACCTCTCTCTAGCTCTAAATATCATAAGTTTCTCCAAGAAATTCTCAAATAAAGTGTTTGTCTTTGTGAATTTCAAGGCTTGTTCAATCCCAATTTCCTTTCTTACTATAAAAATCCTGAAGCATCCATCAGGGGCTACGAAATAGAGAATTTGGACGATGACACATCTCATGTATAAGCCTTGTGTTTGATTCTCTCCATCAAAAGGATTCAAGTGGTTTTCAAACAAAGGGTTTAAAGCTTTCAACAAGAACAAGGGGTTTTATTCTACTACTTTAATATGCATATCTATGTCTATATCTTTCCTTGGACTCTATCAAATGTTATTGTGTGTAGATTCTTATTATTGTGGTGGTGTAATATCACTTTCTCCCAACATTAGGTATCCTAGAACTCTCTAAATTTCCTTCCAATGCTCGATACTTGGATTGCTAGTTAACATACTTAGTTTACTAATCGCATATGTGATATCTGCTCTATTGTACCCTGAAAATATGAGCTAAAATATTTAGATGAGGGTCTAGACAGCAAGTCATTTAGTCACATCCCCAATCCAGCAATAATAAAGACTGAGGATTAATCAACGAATGAGGTGAGTTATGTTTTACGTCTCGAAAGTTCAAGCAAAGGTCGAGACATGGCAATATGATCAGAGCTTAGCTTAGCATGTTTGCTCGCCTAATACAATGGATTTATTCGAGATATCAAAGTGTAGTAAGAGTTCAACTTATCATTATAGCTCGCCTAATGTGATAAATCTGTCCAAGTTATTATAGCATAATTGGAGTTCACTAACAGTGGATGATAAAGGACATGTGTTGGAAAATCCCTAAAGATCCATGATTCATTCTTCAATAAGGAATGAATCTAATTTATTTCTATATCAATTGTATTAATTACAAATTAATAGAATATATTGTAATTATGGGTAATTACCTGCACAATGTGTATTACCCAAACCTGTTCATTCTCCATTATAAATAGGAGGAGAATGAAAAGTGAAAAAGACAGCTCTTTTATGTACTGAAACTCTGGAGAAATAATCTTGGATTGTTCTCTCTAAAAAAATACTTAGAGATAATAGTAACTTGTGGACTAGGTGGATTTTAACCATTGAACCACATAAAATTGTTGGGGGATTTTTTTTATTGTTTTTAATTGGTTTATTAAAGACAAATATCTTTTCATTTTGTTTTATAATATTAGTTGACAAAAAACTGTGTCAACAGTTTGGTGCTTTCATTGAGAACATTAGGCTTGATTTGAGTATTCGATATTTTGGGATGATTTCAGCCTTGTAAGAATGGTCATGACTACTAGAGGATCGTCACTTGAAGAAGAATCAGCTTTGCCAATAGGTCAATGGGAATACGTGCCTCATATTCCACAAGCGGAAGGAACCACTTGCTTGCTGACAAACGTCCCCAATATTCCTCGGGGAATAACCAAGACATAAGAAATTCATCAACACACCCATAGAGAGAAGATTTTTTTCCTCATATTATGTTGGACAAGTTCAGCAAGAAAATGGTAAACTCAGGGATCAGCTGAACAATGTGAACATGTCATTGATGAGACCATAGCAAGGTTGCCACTTGTAACAAATGACAGTGCTAGGGATAGTGTCTCTCAAGAAACTAGGTCTCGAGGGTGCCCACGTACAAATGTACGTTGCTCTATCAGGACAACAACTCCTTGTATACAATTCCATCAAGAGAGCAAACACCCCTAGTTGAACACCCATGAGTTAATTAGAGAGCCCGAAAAAAGGGGCAAGCTCCCCCCTCATCCAATAGCTGGAGTTGCTACTGGCAGAGAAAATCAAGAGGATGTACCACCACAAGAGGAGAGAGAAATACATGTAGATGTGGAGCGCCCACGAGCTAGACTACCAAGTGGTCAGCAAACTTCTTCTCGTATTCATTTCACTCCATCACCTATTCACCATCCATCTCCTCCCCGAGCTCAAGGGTCCCAACAAAGAGCTCGGGGAAATGTTCCATGTTGAGGAGTTAAGAGAGGACGAGCTTCGTCTAGAAAGGTAACACATGTAACTTGACCTCATAAAAAAGGAATCAAAATATATGTGAATGATCCAAAAACTTGTCCTCACATCCGGGCTATAAGCTTTGCAGAAGACAGCTACTGGACAGAGAGTTGTCATGAAAGTGAGTCGAAAAGCGTATATAATTCCCATCCTCGTAGGAGACAGGGGTCCGACCTCCGCAATAATCTGAATGCCAAGTGAAGTTATCGTGGCTGTACTATATTCGACCTTCATGAACATCTTAACACAGATAGGTGGCGTAAGATTTCCAACCCTTAGCAAAGCAACATTTCATTGAGGGATGATCCTACTAAGGGACACGAGAATTGGAATGCCCTATTGGAGATTGGAGGGACCAGAGCCTGTATAATGAACCATCAAGAGCTGGAGTTAATGATCAACTCCATGCTAATCCTGCAATTTCTGATCCAACCCAGGAACTGTTGGCCTCTGTAGAGGAACCTATGAGACTTCTCATGGCTGAGAAGAATAATTATGATTTAGATGAAGAACTTAAGCCTTTTTATCCTCATATCGTTACTATTGTATCCCCACACGACTTCAAGATGCCGCATATGGTGACCAACGATGATACTACTGACCGCGCTAACCACATTAGAACTTTCAAGCTCTGATGCGAGCTTATAACATAGACATCGGTCCCTTGTATGTACTATTTCCTAGAGCGTTGATCGGGGCTGCTAAGATGTGTTTCAACAAGTTTCAAAGGCATTCAATTACATCTCAGAGTAAAATATCTTCTGATTTCAAGAAAAAATTTCGAGCTGTGAAAGAAAGGCGCATTGAAGCTTACTCCCTTGCTCACATCAAATGGCAACCAGTCGAAACTCTCAATGCTTTTATGAATAGATTCACAAATGTCGCGACCCAAGCTAGAGATATGGATGACAGTGCAATGCTAATTGAAATGTGATCTATGATAACTCCTAAAGGATGGTTTTGGAAAGAAATTTAGAAGAAGGGAGTCAAGAATACATACGAGTTTTTATCTCGAGCTCAAGAGTGGATAAATTTGGAGGAAGCAGAATCGATGATGACTGCATCCAATAACACTGTCATTCAGTCTGCAAATGATGTGGCCAATACACCTCTAACTACATTCTCAACAATTGGTAACAGTCAAATCAGGAATAACAAGAGAAAAGGAAATGGCGAGGGTGATTAGGCTAGTAATAAAAAGACCAAGTGCACAAATATTTTTCTTGTAAGTACACAAATCGAACAGGTTGTATAATAGTCAAAAGAACGATATCGTCCCACAAGGATTAAAATCAATTAAATAAATTAAGTACAGCGAGTACTAACTTCTATCATTATCTAAGCAACAATTTTGAAAGATAAAGAAAAAATTAAAATAAAATATGAATTTCAAAAAACAAATAATTAAATGTAAAAACTCAAGATAAGAACAATTGTTAAGGTTATAGCTTCATTCTCCAATAATTATAATCCTAGTAATTAATGTGCCTAACTCAATCGAATACTCTCAAGAACCTAGAGCATTGTTTTATCTCTATACCCTCTCTCGAGTGCCGCATAAAGAATGTGTAAGTGACAACTAGCCTATATCTCTATAGGACAATTTATCATTACCTTCGTGAACTTCAACTCTAGAAACTGTGCTAAATATTCCACCTCTCAATTTCACATTCTAGAACTATTTCGGCTACCTAGATCCATGGTTATCTCTCAATCTCACACATTGTAAGTTGTTCTACCCACTGCCGGATTGTTTAAATGTTCCCCTCTCAAGTAATAATTCTCACAATCTATTTATAGCCTTAATTATAATAATATAATGCAACACAATATATAAATCACAATTATAGAATTTATGAATCAAAGTAGAACAGAAGAACAATGTTGTTCCTGTTTTCACCAACTGACACATGGCAGTCATTATAGAGTAATTAAGCTTCGCAGAAGCTAAGAAATCCCTGGTGAGCTGGCCCAGAGTTCCTTAGAAGTTAAACCAATTCCCATCTTCGTGCACCACCCTTGGAGAAGGATGTCATCTGACGAGATACGCTCCGAGGACCACTGTTATGATACCCTCCGCCTTCTCAATCCAAGTCCTCCAGGTCTACAAGATGCATAGTGCCACGTGTCAAGCACAGCGACGCTGGACCACAAGCAGTTATTTGACACGTTACTGTTCCCTCAAGTCGTGGTGTCAGGTCCGTACATGCGATAAACAACATGTCCCAATGCGCCGTCTGACATGGGAAATCGTGCAGCTACCCCCTGACACTGTCAGGGATGTGCTACACCAAAAATTTGTGGAATGTAACCTCATTAATGGGCCTCGTGTGATAAGCATGGGCCTTTACCTCTTTAATTATGAGAACATGTATTAATTAGCATTTATACCCCAATTACTTTGATTATTTGTAATAACTCTCCATGACAGGAATTATTTGTCATTAGCCTCTATAAATGGGGCTAGGACATCTATTGTAAATGATCCAATTTTTTGTATTTCAGAGCATTGCCAAGAGCTACCTGAAATCCGTATAAACTTGAAACCTTCAAGCTTCCTCACATCCTAATAAAATAAACTCATGGACTAGGGTAAACTAATAAACTGAACCACGTAAAATTTGTATCTTCTTATTGCATTTTCTTTAAGTTCTATTAATGAGTTGATAGCGAAAAAGTCAGCAAACATTTTGGTTTTCTCATTGAGAGCATGAAGAAAGCTTCGAAGACTCTGTAATGGAGACTACTGGAAGAAACACAACATATGATGTTGCTCCTACCATCGTTGCTATGGGGAAAGAACACAGTGACCACCTCCACCAGCTAACCCGGAGGTCGCTCAGGACGACTACGACAAAAACACTGAGTACGACAGTGAGGATGGAGGTCACTACTACGAGAGTGACTAATCTCAGTCATTTTACACCGAGGAGCCACCAGAATTGGTGGCCCTCAAAGGTCAAATCGCCTCCCAACAACAAAAGATTGAGGCCCAAGAGGGAAATATCACTGCCTTACAAGAGGTGGTTAATACCATAAAGGTCACTTTGGCGGCTCAAGGGCTGCAAGTGGACTCTTATGGCGAAGTACCACCAAAGAAGCCAGGTTGCATGCCACCCGTGCACCCAGTTGGAGTGCCACCTACTTCGCCAGTTAGTGTTCCTCTCGAGCACCCTACTGACATGGTGCAAGATCTGACAGCTGGCGTGCAACCTATGCACATAGCTGGAGTTGGAACCTCACCTATGCCACAAGATCATGGGAAGGGGAAGGTTGATGTAGAGCCTTCTCAAAAGAGAAAAAGGTCTCGTCGGGCCTCCGAGCTCATTTAGTTCCCGAGGACACTGTCAGGCCGCTAGCGTCTACATAGCCTAGGTCTTTCCGCCCAGTTGTGCCATGACAGACTGCGTTAGGCTTGGAGGTTGTGTGCTACCAACACCTTGCTAGCCTCAGAGAAACCCTGGCCAAGGGGACAACATGAGAATCATCTCCGGTAACTAAGAATAAGGAATTAGAATCTCAGTTAATAATGATTATGTTGATTTTGAGGGGGAGACCATTGGTGGTATACCCTGAGGACGGTGGTCACCATTGTGCATAGCCTAACCTACGAGATGATCAGAATTCCTGCAGGCATAGGCCAATTCCTGAGGACTACCCCAGGAGACAAAAACAATAAGACCTCCAAGACAATCTTAATGCTCGGAGAAGAGAACACCCGACAAAGAGTGCCAATCAAGATTACGAACCTCTGAGTGCGGAATTAGAGAGTTTAAAAAGGTTTATGCTCAAGATGGCCCGAAGACATGGACATGACTCCAACTCGGAGGATGAAGATGGGGCACTTTGTTCTTCTCTCTTTGTACAAGCCTCGTTGCCCCCAGGCTTTAAGATGCCAAACATAACTCTGTACAATGGAGAAATGAATCCCATCGACCATCTGTCAAAGTTCAATCGATTGATGTCGATTCATCGTGTCTCCGAGGATGCTGAGTGCCGCGTTTTCCCATTAACTCTGACGGGACTAGCATACAAGTGGTTCAAGAAGCACCAACTAGGGTCCATCCACTCTTGGAAATAACTCTCCACTTCCTTTTGAAGAAAATTCATAGTTGTTCAGAAGGTGAATTTTGAGGTCAATGCTTTGGCCAATATAAATCAAGTTCTCCATTATGGGATAACCTATGGTGGAAAGGATGCCACAAGATCGACGACTTTATATATCAGGCCCAAGAATATATTAACTGAGAAGATACCAAGAACAGTTTCCATTCCTGCTCTGACAGTCCCGAATACAGTGGTTCCCAGTGTCATGCGCTCATTGTAGTACAACCCATCCATTCCACATGCTGGTTTTAGTGCCGCTTTGTTCAGATATGGAGAAACTCCCATTGGATACAATGCATTTTAGCATGCATTCAGTGCTGGAACAACAACTCCAGAACAATCAGCGACACCCAGCGAGACCCCCAACTGGAGCAAATGCAGGGGAAAATGCAAGAGTAAAAAGCCCAAGAGAACTGGAGTGGCTCCTGATGAAAAATATACTCCAAAATACTCCAAGTACACTAACTTGGTTGATACTCGGGGAACATCTTCTTAGCCATGTCGTAGCAGTTCCACTACCAAAAACCTCAGCCTATCTAGAGGGATCAGGAGAGAAGAGACTTTTCTAAGTTCTACCGATTCAACGACGATGTGGGGCTCAAGATAAGATTAAGAATCTCATTAAACTATGACATCTCTACCAATACGCCAAGGTCGAAGCATGCCCTGTTCAGGCACTAGCTGGACTTGTTCCTCCTCCACAGGTGGCACCTCCTCAAGCACCAGGCCAAGTGCCTATGGCACCACCATAATAGGTAGCCCATGGACCTCCCTAGGTAAACAGGAGAGTAGAGAATATCTCCAGAGGATCCCACCTTGGGGGCACATCAAGGGGTTCACATAATTGCTATGCGCGGACCCTAGACCATGATGATGAAGTGTTGGCGCTAGCCCAACTCCCAACATAGATGCCTTTGATGACGGACCAGGTCATCACGTTCTCTGAAGACAATGCTAGAAGAGTGTACTTCCCCCACCACGATCCACTAGTGGTCGAGAGCCAGATTTCCAACAAAATGGTGGCTTTGATCTTAGTGGATAAAATGATTTATGTGAACATCCTATTCAAGACAACCTTTGAGAAGATTGGGTTGACCACGAGTGACTTGTCCCCCTATACCTCCACTCTCTATGGGTTCTTGAGGGAAGGTTTCATCCCTATGGGGTAGATTAAGCTATCAGTGACACTTTGAGAAGTGCCTTGCTAGGCCTTAAAGTATTGCACATTTGTTGTTGTAGACTGCTCCTCCGCATACAACGCCATCCTGGGACATCCTACCCTGGTGGAATTTGGGGTAGTCACCTCCATACTACACTTATACATGAAGTTTCCCACCTAGGTGGGAATAAGCACTGTCTGCAGAGACCAAAAGGAGGCCCGCTAGTGCTACATTGTGTTGCTATAAAATCCAATAATGGTTGTGGAAGTCGTTGGCCCCGAGCAGCTTCCTCCCATGGAGGAGGTCTAGGATGTACAAGAAGATAGGGACTCCAATGAGTTGGAACCCAGGGTTGGAGAAGAAAGATCTATCGAGCCCATAGAGGAGGCCAAAGAAGTCGTCCTTGATGACTCCAACCGTGAAAGAAAAACTAAGTTCGGAAAAAACCTCAGGGCAGAGGTCCAAGAATCTTTGGTTTGATTTCTCAACAAAAACCAGGATTTCTTCGCCTGGTCTCACTTTGACATGACGAGAATTAACCCAAATATCATATGTCACTACTTGAATATTGATCCAAATGTTACCCCGATGCAACAAATGATGATGACTATTGACCCGACCTGGGCAGAGGTCAATAAGCTTCTTGCAAATGGTTTAATCTGAGATGCTCAATACCCAAAGTGGTTGTCAAATCCAATCCTAGTGCCTAAGCCCAATGGTACCTGGAGGACTGTGTAGCGTCCCAAATTCGATAATAAGGCTTAGGGCCTTGATTAGTGTGTTGGGAGGGCAATAATTGGTTTAATTATGTTAATATGTGAATTTAATGATAATGTGATTAGAAATGCATGTTTAGGTGAATTAAATATGATGTGGGCCCCATTTGGCTATTAGGGGCATATTTGAACTTTTGGCCCGTTGAGGGCATAAATGTAATATTTGTATATATTGTGATTGATACCACGAGTGAGTGGTGATATACTTGTGATGTGCGATCCGAGATGGTCCTAGGGAGTAGTTTAGCTAGATAGTCACAACGAGGTCGAATACTCGGCTCGAGAGGAGCCTAGGGGTATTTTGGGAACACAGTTGGTGTTCGGGATTTACCGAGTAAGGGGTAGTAGTTTAGTAATGATTTGGAAATGTTGGGATTAAACGAGGATTTATAGGAATACTCGAGGTCTTAACGGGTTGTGGCATATGACAAGATGTCCCTTGGTGGCACTTGAAGATTTAGATGGGTTTAAGTGGTATTTTTGTAACGCCCTGGATAACCAAGACCGTTACACTGTTAATTTGAAATAGTGCAAGACTTGCTAATCAAGTCGTTTGAACAAAAAGTGATCCTAAGGTCAATAATCAGGTTAGGGTTAAAATATTTTGATCATAAATAATTAATTTTCCTTAAAACGGGTGTTTAATACATGGGATCCCAAAAACATGCTATAAGTGATAATTTACAATCTCCAAAATATAATACAACCAAAGGCCACTCTAATGGAAAAACACAAGTTTTAGGGCTCAGTCCCTACACTTTACCTCGGCCATGGCGGACGAGCAGCTGACTATGTACACTTCGCCCCTAGAGCTCCCCAACTCATGGTTGGTCCAGCTTCCCTTTGCCTTTACCAGCACCACGTAGCACCCATGAGCCATGGCCCAACAAGTAAACCATAAACAACAAACACATATAGCAACAATGGAATTCAATCAGCCTTAACTCAACCAGTTCAATTATATAACAAAGTAAGAGCATTAAACTAACTAATGGTAAACATATAATTTCAAGTTCATATCTTATTCGGTTATGCAAATTTTTAGGGTTGGTACGCTTAGATTGAGCCCTCTGTTTATCTAGCTGACCCTGGCTCACTTAGGCCGAGTTGCGTTCAGTACGCATATCATCAGCCCCGACACCCTTAGGTCGTTCATTCTCATATATCATAACAATCGTACAATCACCTATTACACATATTCAAATATTGGGAACCTCGATCCCATTCACAAGCACAAGGGTGCAGTTTTCTTACCTCGAATCCTGAGTAGAGAATTAGAAGGATGCTCCCGAGCACGATCCTTATTCCTGAGCATTAGCGATAAACCTAGTCACAGTGTCAATGGGTGATCATCAATTCATAACCCAAATGAATGTTTAGGAAACAACAACTAGCCTCTGGGACCCTGAACTCTACTAAACTGGGTAGTAGAAATCATCCCGAGCATTTAGGTTCGAACACATGAGCGTTCCCAAGCCTAAAAGCTAACCTAGGCCAAAGTGCCCTAGGCGGGTCGTGACCTGGCCCTGAGGGTCGCAGCACGCCCTAAGTCAGAGGCGTGACCCCATGCTTTTGGGGGGAGGCAATTCATGACTTACTCCACTAGGGCCGTGGCGCGCCCTAAAAAGAGAGAGCGCTCCCAGGGCATTATGGGCACGTGGGCCGCGGTGCCCATGAGTTGGGTCGCGGTGCGTCCCTGCGAACCCAGAATTCCTTGGGTTTACAGAAATTTTCCCCAACTCCCAGTTCCAAAATTCAACTTTAAAATACACCTCAATCAAAAACTAGTTTGAGATTTCTAAATATCATCTCAGGAACACATCTAAATCCTGGAATAACAATTTAATTCTCCCTAACTCCCAAATTCAAAAGCTAACCTGGGCATTTCTAAATTTACCTAAACTCAACCAGAAATTCAGAGAATAGGACTTAGAATTCTTACCTCTGCTTGTAGCTTAAATCCCCTAGCTCCAATCTTTTAACGCTTGAGCTCAAATTCCCAAGCTTCCCAGTTGAATTCCCTAGTTCTATCCTTCAGTTCCTCAAGAATTCTTCAAGCATAAGAGAGAGAGAGAGAGAGCGAGAGAGAATTGTGACTGAGAGAGAAAGGGAGAGTGTGCAAAATTTCTTAAGGTTTCTGATCATTACCTACACATCTAAGTATATCCTTAGCCCAAATGACCTTTTTGCCCTTTAAACTTATTTAACCTTCTAATGGTTTCTAAGGGTAAAATAGTATTTTCCTTGATTCTCGCTAATTCCTCAAGTGTTCCTACTATTAACCAATTAATCATGTCGTGTCCAAATAATTAGCAAATACTTATTCATTACTAAATAAATCCCAAAATATTCGCTAAATTCCACAAAATACCCCCTGGCTCCCCCGAGCTGGGTATTTAAACCCCACTGTGACTATTTCACTAATCCACTCACTAGGGCCGTCTCAAGCCATATAATGCAAATATATCCACATAATAATGTGGTCTCAACCATTTATCATATATAATCACATTTATGCCCTTAACGGGCCAAAATTATAAATATTCCCTTATGAACAATAAAGGGCCCACATGAATATAACATATTCACATAATCATATAAATCATCCATGTGACATAATCACACATTTAACCAATTAAACATACATATATCCAATTATGCCCTCCTTGCACGCTAATCAAGGCACTAAGCCCTATTAGCAATTTTGGGTCGTTACAATTTTGGACCTTTTGGCTAAGGACTGATTTACACACTTAGGCAGCTGTGTGGCTTGAGAAAACACCAGTATTAAGTAAAGGACCTCTAAGACTCTCTCTCTCTTCATCGGTTCTCTCTCTCTCTCTCTTTCTTGTGGGGTTGAAGGCTTAAAGAAACCTGGAGGATTTTAGGTTAAGGAAGAGAGGAATTGGAAGCTTGTAGTGCTGTAAAGTGATTAAGGGACTAAATTAAGTGTAGAGGTAAACTCCTTAACTTGATCTTGTTGCTGAATTGTGTTAGAACCTTAGGCTTGCATGAAAATGGATTCTAAGACTGGTGTTGGGTGCTTTTTGAGTATATATATTGTTTATGAGATTTGTTATGGAGCCTAGGTTGTGTGGAAGGGAAGTCTAGGCCTAATTTTGAGTTTAATTAGTCTAGGAGAAAAATCATGAAAAAGGTTAATTTTATGGGTTTGGGGGATTGGGCCGCAGCCCTGTTCTTCTGGTGTTGCGGCCCGTGTGCTCGAAGAGGCTGGAAAGCCTCTGTTTTACCTAGGCGTATCGCGGCATGGGTGGAGCATGCCGCGTCCCGTGTACTCCAGTAGGGAGGCCTTGTCCTCTGACCAAATAGCGTGTTGTAGCCCTAAAGGGCATGCCGTGACCCTAAATAAAAAAATAAGAGAGGTTAAGGATTTTGGCTTGGGAACTTGAATGTTAAGGCTCGAGAAGGATCCTACTACCCGGATTAGTGGAATCCAAGGTTTTAGAGGCTAGATTAATATTCCAAAGTTATTTATTGGTTTAAAACATGATGGATGGTTATTATGAATGCATTGTGACTAGGTCTTCAACAAGGCTCGGGTTAGAGAACTGTGCTCGGGATCGCGGTATTCATATAGCTTGGGACACAGGTAAGACAAATGTGGTACTCGTAGAGCAGGGTATGGCACTATTGTTTGTATTGTAAGGCAGGGGCATAATGCTTGTGTTTAATATGCATTGAATATATGTGATTATTATGCCATGTGATGCATGTTTGTGATGGAATGACGAAGGCCAGGAAATAGCAAAGGCCGAGAAACGCAAGAAGTCGGGTTCCAGGATTGGCGTTGAGCATGTGGAGTGCAGGCCATTAGGGTGAGACCCTCCTAGGGTGCTACAATCACCCTCTCGTTGAAGACCACGAACCCAGGGCCTGGTAAAGCGCTTGGGACGACGTTGGCCACTATGCCTTTAGCCCGTTGGCTGTTTTGTTTTATATTGTGGATTGTTATGCATATGTTATATGTTTTGTGTTGAATTTTCTTGCTGAGCTTCAACTCACGGGTGCTCTATGGTGCAGATAATGGCAAAGGAAAGATCGACCAACAATGAGTACGGAGAGCGTGGAGCGATGGGTACATGTTCGGTCCACCAGGCCGCCACGGCCAGGGTTATTTTTGGAAAAATACACTATAAATAACCATTATGTCGTCTAGGTCGACCGTGTGTACATTTTGAGTTGTAATGCAATTTTCTAAACAGTATTTTTGTGATTCTAACTGTATAACTTTCTATAATTTCAAGGAATGTCCAAATTTTATAATTTTTGCCATTTAACGAGTGTAATTTTAGTTTAGTCACACTTTTAACCTAAAACCTCGATTAGCGAGATAATGGCACATGTTTAACTCACATAGTAACGACTCTAAGGTAGTAGGGCATTACAACTTGGTATCAGAGCGTGCCAAGGTTTATGGTTCCTCGAGATCGACTAAACATGTACGCTCGCTGCCCGTGAAAAGCTTGACTCAGGGTTGGTTGGTATTTAATGAAATATATGTTTAATTGCTTGCTTAAGTTGCCCTGTTTGCCTAAATATGTAGCTATAGCATGATGAATGTGCTGATATATATGAATGATGCTACGATATGGCCCCTTTTATTGTTGTATGTTATCTGTGTTATGTGGATTTGCTGGTTTTGATTGGTTGATTGAATTGGGAGGTGGTTTTTGATGTTGTTATCATGCCTGATGTGTGGCATCATTGATTGTAGGCATATTGCAGTAATGCCTCGACGATCAATTAGACTCCGCGGAAATAGGGCCGAGGATGATAACCAGGGTCAGGACCAGATGAGACCATACTGGAATGTGAGTTTCCTGATTTATTTCATGCAGACTTCCTAGGGTTTCTGCCACACCGAGAGATCTTGTTTGTCATAGAGTTAGCGCTAGGGACAGAGCCATTATCTAGGATACCTTATAGAATGGCTTCGACAGAGTTGAAGGAACTGAAGATTCAGTTGCAAGAGTTACTGGATTTGGGATTCATCAGACCGAGTTTTTCACCTTGGGATGCCCTAGTGTTGTTTGTCAAGAAGAAGGATGGATCCTTAATGTGCATTGACTACAGAGAGTTGAATAAGTTGACCATTAAGAACAAGTATCCACTACCTAGGATCGATGACTTTTTTGATCAGCTACAAGGGAAGATAGTGTTCTCTAAGTTTGACCTTCGGTTGGGTTACCACCAGTTAAGGATTAAAGAGGAAGACATACCAAAGACCGCTTTCTGCATGAGGTATGGACACTATGAAATCCTGGTTATGTCCTTTGGATTAACCAACACCCCAGCAACCTTTATGGACATGATGAACAATGTCTTCAAGGAATATCTAGACAAGTTTGTGATCGTATTCATTGAAAACATATTGGTGTACTCTAAGTCAGAGATAGAGCACGAGCAACATCTACGCTTGGTATTATAGTAGTTAATGAAGCATAGGTTATATGATAAGTTTAGCAAGTGTGAGTTTTGGCTACCGCAAGTAACATTTATAGGTCATATCATTAGTAAGGAGGGGATTCTGGTTAACCCAAGTAAGATTGAGGTAGTGAGGGATTGGCCCAGGCCGAGCAGTGTACAAAGGTTAGGAGCTTTTTATGATTGGCAGGGTACTATCAATGGTTCATTGAGGGATTCTCTAGAATATTCATACCATTGACCGAACTGACGCATTAGAAGACTAAGTATGTATGGACAGATATGTGTGAGAATAGTTTCAAGGAGTTGAAGCAACGATTGATCACCGCTCTAGTATTGAGTCTGTTGTCAAACAATGACAAGTTTGTAGTCTATTGTGAAGCTTCTAGACAGGGTTTGGGGTGTGTGTTGATGCAAGCCGAAAAGGTGATAGCCTACGCATCGAGATAGTTGAAGGAGTACGACCAGAGGTATCCCGCACATGATCTGGAATTGGCGGCGGTGGTATTTGCACTTAAGGTTTCGAGACATTTTTTATATGGCAAGAAATGTGAAATATACATCGACCATAAGAGTTTGAAGTACTTCTTCACTCAGAAGGATCTGAATATGTGACAAAGATGTTGGATGGAGTTGTTAAAGGATTACGATTGTGATATTATATACCATCCTAGGAAGGCCAATGTGGTGGTCGAAGCACTAATTTGGAATGGCCCAGGACAGTTGTTTAGTTCGAGGCAGATATCAAATAAGTTGCCTGAAGAGATGAGTAAAGCAAGTGTAGAGTTGGTGGTTGGTAAATTAGCCAACATCACTCTTCAGTCGATGCATCTTGAGAGGATCAAGGAGGAAAAGGGGGAGGATCCCCAGTTGAGAGAGCAACAAAAGGACATCTTAGTCGAATCGGCAAAAGACTTTTATATTTCAGAGATGGGATTATTGAAGTACAAAGGCCGGATTCACGTTCCGATGGATTCTGGTATTCGACGAGAGATTTTAGATGAGTCTCATACCACTCCCTATTCTTTACATCCGGGTACAAAGAAGATATACCAAGATTTGAGAACTATGTATTGGTGGCTGGGAATGAAGGGGGAGGTGGTGGATTATGTGGCCAAATGTTCAGCAGGTAAAGGCCAAACATCAGAGGCCAACAAGGTTGTTATAGCCTCTCAGGATTCCAGAGTGGAAATGGGAGGATATCACCATGGACTTATTGGTTGGATTACCGAAGATCATGGGACAACATGATTCATTGTGGGTGATTGTGGATAGGTATACCAAGTCCGCCCACTTTTTGCCTGTTAGGACAACTTATACTGTGGAGCAGTATGTTGAATTGTATTTGAAGGAAATCGTGCGACTACATGGGGCTCCGAGGTCGATAGTATCCGACAGGGACCCCACCTTCACCTCCATGTTTTGGGAGAGCTTGCAGAAGGCTATGGGCACACATTTGCGGTTTAGTACCGCTTATCATCCTCAGACAGATGGATAGTCTGAGAGGACGATTCAGATACTGGAGGATATGTTGTGAGCCTGCTTGTTGTAATTTGGGGGATCGTGGAGTAAGTATCTCCCTTTGATTAAGTTTTCCTACAAAAATAATTATCAGGCGACTATCGGAGTGGCTCCATATAAGATGTTATATGGGAGAAAGTGCAGATCACCCATCCTTTGGGATGAGATGGGTGAGAGGAGGTGTCTAGGTTCTGAGGTTGTTTAGGGGACCAATAAGGCAATTGGGAAGATTAGAACTTGAATGCTCGCCTCCGAGAGTCGGCAGAAGAGTTTCTCAGACTTGAGACGCGGGAGTGTAGAGTTTCAAGTTGGTGACCATGTGTTTCTCCCTTAAGAGGGGTGAAACAGTTTGGAGTACGGGGCAAGTTGTTCCCTAGGTTTGTTTGCCCCTTTGAGATTCTATAACAAGTTGGAGGGGTAGCTTACAGATTGGCGATGCCTCCAGCTCTGTTAGGGGTTCACAATGTGTTTCAGATTGTATGTATCAAATTCTACGCATATGCTAAGTTATGAGAACTTGGAGCTGGATCAAGATTTATCGTATGTGGAGAAGGCGGTTCAGATTCTCGACTGAAAGGATAAAGTCTTGTGGAGCAAGGCCATCGCCTTAGCAAAAGTGATGTGGAGGAATAGCAAAGTGGAGGAGGCGAGTTGGGAACTCGAGACAGATATTTAGGTAATTTCGAGGAAAAAATTTCTATAAGGAGGGGATAGTTGTAGCGTCACAAATTTGCTAATAAGGCTTAGGGCCTTGATTAGCGTGCTGGGAGGGAAAAAATTGGTTTAATTATGTTAATATGTGAATTTTATAATAATGCGATTAGAAATGCATGTTCAGGTGAATTAAATATGCATGTGGGCCCCATTTGGCTATTAGGGCATATTTGTAATTTTAGCTTGTTGAGGGCATAAATGTAATATCTGTGTATATTGTGATTGATACCATGAGTGAGTGGTGATATTCTTGTGATGTGCGATCCAAGATGGTCCTAGGGAGCAGTTTAGCTAGATAATTACAATGGGGTCGAATACTCAGCTCGGGAGGAGCCTAGGGGTATTTTGGGAACAAAGTTAGTGTTCGGGATTTACCGAGTAACGGGTAGTAGTTTAGTAATGATTTGGACATGTCATGATTAAACGGGGATTTATAGGAATACTCGAGGACTAAACTGGTTATGGCATATGACAAGAATGCCCTTGGTGGCACTTGACGATTTAGATGGGTTTAAGCGGTATTTTGGACCTTTTGGCTAAGGATAGATTTACACACTTAGGCAGCCGTGTGGCTTGAGAAAACACCAGAATTATGTAAATGAAAAACAAAAATTCACCTCCAAGACTCTCTCTCTCCATCAGTTCTCTGTCTATCTGTCTTTGTCTCTCTCTCTCTCTCTTGTGGTGTTGAAGGCTTGAAGAAACCCTGAGGATTTTAGGCTAAGGAAGAGAGGAACTGGAAGCTTATAGTACTAGGAAGTGATTCAGGGATTAAATTAAGTGTAGGGGTAAGCTCCTTAACTTTATATTGTTCTTGAATTTTTCTGAATTGTGTTAGAACCTTAGGCTTGCAAGAAAATGGATTCTAAGACTGGTGTTAGGTGTTTTATGAGTATATATATTGTTTCTGAGATTTGTTATGGAGCCTAGGTTATGTGGAAGGGAGGTCTAGGCTTCATTCTGAGTTAAATTGGTGTTTGGGGGTATGAAATTGGGGTTTAGACTCGAGGAAAAAACACATGAAATGGTTGATTTTATGGGTTTGGGGGCTCGGGCCACGACCCTGTTCTTTAGACGCTGCAGCCCGTGTGCTCGAAGAGGTGGGAATGCCTCTGTTTTACCTAGGCACGTTGCGACATGGGTGGAAGCATGCCGCATCCCATGTCCTCCAACAGGGATGGCCTAGCCCTCTGACCAAGTAGCGGATTGCGATCCTAATGGGCATGCCGCTACCCTTAATAAAAAAATAAGAGAGTTTAAGGTTTTTAGCTTAGGAAATTGAATGTTAAGGCTCGGGAAGGATCCTACTTCCTGGATTAATAGAATCCAAGCTCTCGGAGGCTAGATTAATATTCCAAAGTTATTTATTGGTTTAGAACATGATGGATGGTTTTTATGAATGCATTGTGACTAGGTTTTCAACAAGGCTTGGGTTAGAGGACTGTGCTCGATATCGCGGTATTCATATAACTTGGGACACAGGTAAGAAAACTGTGGTACCCTTATATCAGGGCATGGCACTATTGTTTGTATTGCAGGGCAGGGTCCTAATGCTTTTGTTTAATAGGGGTTTAAATATCTGTGATTATTATGCCATGTGATGCATGTTTGTGATGGAATGGTGAAGGCCGGGAAACGGCGAAGGCCGAGAATAACAAGAAGTTGGGTATAGTAAGGGGTCAGGATCAACGTTGAGCACGCAGAGTGCAAGCCATTAGGGCAAGACCGTCCTAGGGTGTTGTAGCCACCCTCTTAGTGAAGACCGCGAACCCAAGGCTTGGTAAAGTGTCTAGGACGGTGTTGGTCACTATGTGTTTAGCCTGTTGCCTGTTTTGTTGTATATTGTGGATTGCTAAGGATATGTTTTATGTTTTTCGTTGAGTTTTCTTGCTGGGCTTTGGCTCACGGGTGCTCTATGGTGCAGGTAAGGGCAAAGGAAAGATTGACCAACTATGAGTACAGAGAGTGTGGAGCGACGGGTACATGTTCGGCCTACCTGGCCACCACGGCGAGGGGTATTTTGGAAAAATTATACTGTAAATAACCATTTTGTTGTCTAGGTCAACTAAGTGTACATTTTGAGTTGTAATACAATTTTATAAACAATATTTTTGGGATCCCAACAGTATGACTTTCTATAATTTCAAGAAATGTTTAAATTTTATAATTTTTGTCATTTAACGAGTTTAACTTTAGTTTAGTCACACTTTTAACCTAAAACCTTGATTAGTGATATAGTGGCACATTTTTAACTCACATAGTAATGACTCTAAGGAAGTAGAGTGTTACAACATGCATTGACTTCTCCGACCTCAACAAGAATTGCCCAAAGGACTTCTTATCTTTTCCAAAGAATGATCAGATGGTCAACACTACCTCTGGGTATGTTCTCTTGTCCTCCATGGACTCATACTCAGGATACAATCAAATCTGTATTCATGTCGCAGATCAGGACCACACCAACTTTCAGATTACAAAGGCATCTACTGCTACAAGGTGATGCCTTTTGGTCAGAAGAACGTTGGTGCCATTTATCAAAGATTGTAAAGAAAAATGTTCAAAGACCATCTTGGTCTGAACATGGTGGTTTATGTGGATGACATGCTGGTGAAGTCAAGGACGGCCCCCGAACACGTGAAAGATATGGAGGAATCATTCTCAATCCTCCGCAATTCCCAAAAAATGCACTTTTGGAGTACCCCTTCCAGGAAGTTCTTGGGGTTCATCATCAGTGCTTGAAGAATAGAGCATAATCCCAAGAAGATCAGAGGCCTGATAGAGATTTCATCCCCCAGAAAGCAGAAGGATGTGCAAAGCCTAACTGGTCGGATCACGACTCATAGCCTCTTTGTCTCCAAGGAAACTAATAAGTGCATTGCCTTCGTCAAAATCCTCTGAGGAGGTCAAAGTTTCAAATGGATAGAGGAGTGTGAACATGCATTCTAGTAGTTGCAGGCACACATGGCGAACCTTCCTATTTTTTCAAAGCCCGTAGACGGAGAGCCGCTTCTCTTCTACATGGCTATCTCTGAGAATCTGTAAGTGTTGCCTTAGTTCAAGAGGAACGTCGTGTCCAACATCCCGTTTATTACGTGAGGAAAAGACTCCTCGGAGAGGATTCTTGGTGTCTGCTCATGGAGAAGTTTACTTTTTTTCCTGATGATTGCTTCTTGGAAGCTAAATCCATACTTCCAAGCGCATCATATCAGGGACCTCATGAACCAGTGCTTAAGGCAGGCCCTCCAGAAGTTGGAGTCCTCTGAGAGACTCCTCAAATGGGCGATCAAACTGAGTCAGTTCGACATCACTTACCATCTGAGGATTGCAATAAATGGATAAGCACAAATGAATTTCATTGTCGAGGGCACATGGACACATGATCGACACGAGAAGGCCCAAGCGATTGGGACGAATGGAAGCTGTTTGTGGATGGGTCCTCCAATGAAAATGGAGCTAGAGCAGGCCTTATATTGGTATCCCTCGAGAGACACAGGGTTCAGAATACTTTGAGATTAGGCTTTAACACCTTGAACAATGAAGCTGAGTACAAAGAACTTATTGCTCGACTTGGAGTAGCCCTAGAGCTCAAGGTTGAAGGCCTCAAGAATTATTGTGATTCTCAGCTCGTAGTGAACCAGGTCCTCGAAGAGTATCAGGCCCGAAGGACCAAGATGGCTTCTTATTTAGCCAAGACCCAGGAAATGCTACATAACTTCAAAATGTTTTCCATCCGACAAGTGCTAAGGGAACAAAATTCCAATGTTGATGACCTGGCGAAGCTTGCTACTGCCAAGGATACAGAGTTGATCAATGTGGTCCCAATATACTGTTTGGCCTCTCCAAGAATTTCAGCTCCCGAGGAGGTAGTGGTGGTCCAGCCCCAGGATTGTTGGGTGGAACCAATTGTGAAGTACCTTGTCTTCGAAAAGTTACTGCCGGGCAAAAATATAGCTCATAAACTACTTTACTAGGCACCTCGATACGTAATCATGGACAATAAGTTGTATACGCGAGGATATTTGTTAGTGCTACTCTATTGTGTGTCCATGAAGGAAGCTAGCCTCATACTTAGAGAAGTGCATGGAGGATTTTACGGGGACCATGCTAGGTGGCAGAGCCTCGCCAAGAAAATTCTAAGACAAGGATACTTCTGGCCTACAACAAATGGTAATGCGATGGACTATGTCAAGAAATGCGGCAAGTGCTAACGTTTCACCAAAATCCTCCGATCTCCTCCAAATGAGATCACAAAGATGACATGTCCATGGCCCTTCATAGTCTGGTGCATTGATTTAATTAGATCCTTGCCCATGGGAAAGGGTGGAGTAAAGTAGTCGACTACTTCACGAAGTGGGTCGAGGTCTAACCTCTCGCTACGATTACCTCCAAAAAGGTACTGGACTTCATCATCAAGAACATCGTTTGCCCTCACGGGCTCCTGAGGAGCATAGTCTTAGACAACGACATGCATTTTGACAATGAGTTGTTCACTGAGTTTTGTCAAAGGCATGGAGTCATGAAGAGTTTCTTCTCCGTAGCTCATCCGCAGGAAAATGAACAAGTGGAAGAGGTCAACAAGGCTCTTAATGCCACTTTTAAGATATGGCTAGAACAGGAAAAAGAAACTTTCCCCGAGGAGCTGCCTAAAGCATTGTGGAGCTACCGCACCACTAGTAGGATGCTTACTGGCCATTCGGCCTTCTCCATGGCCTACAGCGATGAGGCCATACTCCTAGTTGAGGTAGCAATCTCCATGCACTGAAGAGATACTTACAATCTGACCACAAATTATGCTTTACTCTGAGAGTCCGTGGACCTTGTGGAGAAGCTTTGCAACTACGTGTATAGTCCTAACAACAAAATGTGGCCAGATATTTCATTGTAGCCTCGGCCGTGGCGGTTGAGCAGCTACAAATGTACCTGCACCACATAGCACCCAGCCAAGGCTCAGTAAGAAAACTTAAATCAATAGAATCAAATGAGCAATAGAATAGAAGTATACAAGTTTAGAATTAGTAACCCCACTCAATCAAACACATAGTCCAATTTAAACAACCAATGAGTGAGACAAATGCAAAGTGCAATTCTAGTTATTTAGATGGCGTTCGGGCTAGACAAGTGCATGTTGCACTCCTAGGTTGTCCTAGCCAAAATAGCTTGCATTCCGCACGCTTGTTGCCGACCCCAACTCTCTTAGGCTGACCTTCCAAATCATATTGCCGACCTCGACTCTCTTAGGCTGAGCTTTCAGATCTTATTGCCGAGCTCGACTTTCTTAGGCCGAGCTTTCAGAAAAAGTATAATAAAACATACAGTTTCCCTATCACACAATCAAATAAAGTGTATACAAGCATGTCTACTCAAGTAATCATAGGCATAATTATAGTCATATTCATTAACAGGGGCCCGAGCCCAAATTACAACCAGGGTGCAGTTTTCTTACCTCGAGTCCCGAGCAGATAGTGTATAGCGATCCCGAGAGTGATCCTTACTCCTGAGCCCTAGCGGTATAACCTAGTCACAACACAATCACGAGAAATCATAAAGAACTAACTAATTAAAAGCTTCAGTATTAATTCCTAGCCTATGGGATCTTTGAATTCTACTAAATCGGGTACTAGAATCCTTCCCGAGCCTCTAGATTTGAGGTCAAAACCCCAAATTTGAGCTGCAGCTCACCTCACAAGTGTTGTCACCCTCTATAAGTCAGAGAGCCTATGCACTTATTTCCCAAGATACACGCTGCGACGCAGCCCACCCAGCGTCAAGATGCTAAGGTGATTTAAAGAACTACCCTAGCCCCTGAGTTCATGCGGGATGCAGCGCGACCCCACGAACCAAGATATTTTGGGTCTTTCCTTTGTTTTTCCCGAGCCAAAACCTCTCCAAATTCGACCCAAAGTTGAACCTAAGTCGCAATAGAGTCTACGACTCAACAACACATCATAAGTGGCATATACTCCCCAAGAACCCAATCAAATTCTTTCCACAACTCAAAACCAATCCCACAATTTTAAAACTTATAAGACCTTAAACCACACTAGAATTTCTTTAAAACTAGACTTAAATCTTACCCTAAATGGAAGCTGCGACCTAAGCTGCTCCCTAGCCCACTCCACACCCTCAAGATTCCCAATGCTTTTTCCTAAAAAATTCAAAAAACCCCAACACTTCAAGGGAGAGAGAGAGAGAGAGAAAGAGAGAGAGAGAGAGAAACATGAGAGAGACGCAATGTGAGCTGAGTGTTTTCTTGTTTCTTAGTTTTCCTATAGTCTCTAGATGGCTAAGGTAATCCAAGGCTAAGTAAAAGACCAAATTGCCCTTAGCCTTTACCTTGGTTCTATAGCGCCCCCAAGGGAAAAATCATCTTTTACCACCATTTTGCCACTAAGCCTCAAATTCCACTAAAGATTCCCAATTAATCTCGACATACCCAAAAAATCACAAAATAACTACCCATCACCCGATAAATCCCGACTACGTACTAGATTACTTAAATACTCCTAGGCACACCCCAAGTCGAGTATTTGACCCCATTGTGACTTTTCTGCCAACTACCTCGCTAGGATCGCTTCGTGTTAAATATCACATATATATCCACATAATAATGTTGTCTCAATCACATAACAAACACAAGTACAATTATGCCCTCAACCGGTCAAAACTACAAAAACGCCCTTCCCACATGCATATTTAATACACATAAACATGCATTAGTATTCATATCACAATATAATTCATATATGCCACATAATCACAGATATATTCATTTAAATTCATATGTTAATCCATTTATGCCCTCCTGACACACTAATCGAGGCACTAAACCTTATTAGCAAATTAGAGACGGTACAACTATCCCCTCCTACTGAAAATTTCATCCTCGAAATTTACCTGAATAATTCAGGATACTGATCCCGCATATCTGAGTCTAGCTCCTAGGTTGCTTCCTCGACCCTATTGTTCCTCCATAGAAATTTAACTAGACGAATCGTCTTGTTCCTTAGAAGCTTGTCAATTTTATCTAGGATCTGAGTTGGTCGCTCCTCACAAGACAAGTCTGTCTGTATCTCCAAATCTTCATAACCCAGCTCATGGGTTGTGTCTGACGCATACTTTTGAAGAATTGAGACGTGAAACACATCATGGACTCCTAATAATAACGGGGGAAAAGCAAATCTATAGGCTACCTACCCGATCCTTTCTAGGATCTCAAAAGATTCTACAAACCTAGGGCTCATCTTGCCCTTCCTTCAAAACCTTTTTTCTCCCCGCAGTGGTGAAACTTGCAGAAATACGTGGTCCCCTACTTGGAACTCCACGTTCTTACGCTTAGGGTCAACGTAGCTTTTCTGTCTACTCTGTGAGGCGAGAATTCGAGCTCTAATCTTCTCAATAGCCTCATGATACACAATTTTTATTGCAAGCGCACAATGTTATTTATAGCAAAGTTTTAATATTTACAAGGTTGTCGAACCCACAGGGATTGATTATTAAATTTAATAAGTACCACACTTTTTAGTCTCTTGTTTTAATTAGATGAAATGAAATTTAGAATTCTTTAAGAACAAAAGAGTAATAAATATCATAAAAGTAAACAAGACGACTAAACAATTTCAATGAGAGAATATAAACCTAGAGCATTGATTTCCCTATTTCAAACTACGAACATCAATTTAGTTTCTAAAATCCTAATGTAGTCTATTAACCTTTCTTAAGTGATGATAGAATTAACTTAATCAATTAACAAGATATCTCTATTCAATATTAGTAAATTAAGTAGGAATAAAGCACTTTAATTCTCTTAAATAAAAGTCATATAATTAGTGGAATCTCTCAATCTCACACTTAACCTATGTCATATTTATGGGAGTAAACTAAAACTTTAATTCATAATCTAAAATAGTTCCATCAATGGTGATACAACATTAACAAGATAGTAATAATCACAAAATTTCACAAACGAATTACAAGAATAAATATGGGAATAAACTAAAACTTTAATTCATAATCTGAAATAGTTCCATCAACACTGTAGAAAAAAGTGTTTAGTTCATAATCACAAACATGATAGCAATAATCATATTCATAATTAAGTCACTAAATAAGAGAATAAAATAAGAAAGAACTCTCATGATGATCAATGATTGCTTGGAATCTCGTTCTCTCTTCCTCTTCAATGTGTTTCTCTGACATAAAACATCGTCTATATCTATCTAGCCCCCAACACTGAAGCTATAAGATTGTATTTATAGGCCCGTAAAAATCACTCTTTAAAAATAGGTTAATGAAAATCGGCAGACATATGGAAATATGGCGCCTCGCAAGCGGCGCAATTGCGCCTAACTTATTTTCCTGAAGTCTTGTTGTTGGCGCGTGAAATATTTTTTTGTCCACGAATGACGCTATTGCACTTCATATGCGCCGCTATTATGCATGAAATAGCATTTCTTGATTTTTCATGGTTCTTGACCCAGTTGCTTCCCGATTTTTTCACTTTATTCAATATCTTAATTGTTCTCTAAGACTACCCATCAGTCTGAGGATAATCAGCTGTACTGAACTTCAGCTGAATCCCCATATCCTTTTGCAGGCTTCCCCGAAATATGGAGGTAAAAGTGGGATCCTAGTCCAACACTATAGATTTGGAACCCCATGAAGATGTACAACCTCCCTCACCTACAATTATGTATACTGGTCAATGATATAGTTTGTTCTCACTGGCAGAAAATGAGCTGACTTGGTATATTTGTCTACTATTATCCATACTGAGTGATATTGACCCATTGTCCCGGGCATGCCTCCTACAAAATCCATAGTAATTTCTTCCCACTTCCACTCGAGAATACCTAGTGTGGATGCAAAAAATCCACCAAGGAAAAAAGGTGTAGTCCCTTATTGAATTAAACGGCTAAGGGGGCACCGAAGGCGTCAAGTACGTGATAAAGGCAGAAGAGGCCACACATTTGCGAGGCCCCAGGCCTCACGAAGTCATTCCATGACCATGGGAGACAAATGCCAGAAGCCCTCATCTCATGCACATGCCTCGAAGCCGAATCCCCCCACAAGATGCCTCTGTCTCGCGTGCATGGCTTCTGGTCGTGCTCCCAGCTGCATTGCGCCTGCGCAGAGTCATGACCCTAGCTTCGTGAAACCCTCCATCTCATGCATGTGCTCCCAGCTACATCACTCCTACGCAAAGTCATGACCCCAGCCTCGTGAGACCCTCCGTCTCGCGCATGCGCACCCAGCTGTGTCGTGCCTCGCCTCACACCTCAGTGAGGTCGTCTCACACTGTGCCTCCATCAGGCCACCTTGCCTTGCACCTTAGCGAGGCCATCTTGCTCTATGCCTTTCTAAGACCGTCTCGCCCCTCGCCTCAGTGAGTCCATCTCACCCCGTGCCTTCGCGAGACCATCTCTCCTCATCCGGAGGGCAAGGCTGTGTCGCACTATGCCTCCGCGAGGCCACCTCTCCTTGCACCTTAGTGAGATCATCTTGCCCCGTCCCTTTGCTAGATCATCTCGCCTCACACCTCACCGAGGCCATCTCGCCCCGTGCCTCCACAAGGCCCACCTACCTTACACGACCACCTCCTGCCTAAGGTATCGCGAGGTCCCCTTCGTGCTGATGTCAAGCCTTGCATGGAGGCTCCAGCCACTTGGGTCTGCATGGCACACGCCTGACCAACTCCTCACACGACATACGCCCCTTACGCCCAAGATCTCGCGGGGTGCCCCTCGCGCTTCGTAAGTGTGTATCCACGACGACAAGTAGTCTGATGCTTAGCAGAATATAGAGTGGCATGAGGCATAGACACATCTTGGAAAGGTGTAAACATCTACGGGGCATACGTATGATGTTCGTATCAACCAAAGGAATCCCCAAGCATGCCTATGATGTTCGTACCCGATAAGTAGTGGAGCTACGCACGGTACCAAGGCAGGAGTGCTGTAGCTGACCCTTGGCACATACTAAAGTCGACCACCTCTCCACCTACACTACTACAACCTGCGCTACTATCGTTACAGTGTACCCACGTACTATTTTGTCCCAAGGGACCACCATGTATAAGGGGTCATTAGAGCCTAATAGAACTTCACCCGTCACAATAAGGGGTTGGAAAATTCATTGTATACTCAGGCTATTAAGAAATATACGAATGTTTACTCCATTGTTGATCTGCGCTTATTATTCCTCAAGTCTATTCTAAGTTCTTACTTTGTTATCTGCTTACTAAGCTTTGGGTTTTCTGACCTAACATCGTTGATGAGTTCTCACCGTCAACACCTAGAGGTTCTAACAACCCTGTTGGCTGCTGGTGTTCAGCCTTCACCGACTGACAGGTTAGACACTTCACCACATAGTCAACCACCTCTTTCTTAATCCCAGGCCAACAATACAAAGACCTTAGATCCTGATACATCTTCATGGTGCCTTAATGTAATGAATACAGTGTGGTATGAGATTCATCAAGGATCTCTCGTCTGATACCCATGTCCATCAGAACACATATCTTATCCTTGTATCTCAGTAAACCTGTATACGTAATGGAATAATCCTTAGTTACTTTGGCTAGGGCGTCCTCTCTAAGCTTTATCAACTGAGAATCACTAATCTGGCCCTCCTCTATTCTCTCCAAAAGAGTGGATTGCAAGGTAATATTGGACAACCGGTCCACCACCAACTATTTCCTTGCTCTAGTCATGTCTTCTGCCAATTCCTTTAATATTTTCTTCGAACTAAACAATTTTCCTGGGCCTCTCTGACTCAAAGTGTCTGCCACTACATTGGTTTTCCCTGGATGGTAAAGAATCTCACAGTCATAATCCTTTACCAACGTCTTTGTCTCATGTTTAAGTTCTTCTGGGTGAAGAAATACTTCAAACTCTTATGATCGGTGTATATCTCACACTTTTATCCATTCAAATATTGTCCCCACACTTTCAGTGCAAATACCACTGCTGCTAACTCCAAATCATGAGTAGGGTATCGCTATTCATATTCTTTCACCTGTCACAATGGGTAAGCAATCACCTTCCCATTCTACATTAGCACACATCCTAATCTCAATTTCGATGCATCGTAGTACACCACAAACCTATCCCCATCTGAAGGAAGGCTCAGCAACGGATGAGTAATCAATCATCGCTTCAACTCTTGGAAGCTATTCTCCCATCTATCTGACCACACAAAGTTTAAGTTCTTCCGTGTCAATTCTTTCAGTGGTCTAGAAATATTTGAGAATCCTTCCACAAAGCGCTGATAACACCCTGCCAATCCAAGGAAACTCCTAACCTCCAAGGCATTCCTTGGCCTCGACCAATCCCTAACTACTTCAATCTTGGCCGAATCTACTTTAATCCCTTCTCCACTAACAATGTGACCAAGGAATGTCACTTGCAGTAACCAAAACTCGCACTTCTTAAACTTGGCAGACAACTGATGATATTTCAATCTCTGTAATACTAACCGGAGGTGCTGCTCATGCTCTGCCTCTGAATGAGAGTAAACTAGGATATTGTCGATAAAGACAATCATGAACTCATCCAAATAATCCTTGAACACCCTGTTCATCAGATCCATAAATGCTGCTGGGGCATTGGTCAACCCAAATGACATGACTACAAACTCGTAATGCCCATAAATCATGCAAAAGGTCATCTTTAGAAAAAAAAAAACATCCTTGATCCTCAGACAGTGATAACCAGATCAAAAATCAATCTTCAAGAACATTGTCTTACCCAGCAAATGGTCAAATAGGCCATCTATCCTCGATAGTGGGTACATATTCTTGATAGTTACCTTGTTCAAATCCCTATAATCTATACACATCCTCAGAGTCCCATCCTTTTTCTTCACAAACAAAATAGGAGCTAGGTCTGATAAATCCCATGTCTAGTAATTCCTGTAACTTTACCTTCAACTCTTTCACTTCTGCCAGAGCCATTCTATAAGGTGCCCTTGACACTGGTTCTATACCTGGTGCCAACTCAATGACAATTCAATCTTTCGGTGCTGTGGCAGTCCCGATAAGTCCTCATGAAATACATCCAAGAACTCACACACTAATCTGGTCTCCTCTAGTCCCACTTGTATGACCTTAGTGGTGTCCACCACACTAGCTAGGAATCCTATGGAACCTTTCTGCAATAGGTCTATAGCCCTCAATGCTTATATCATGGGAATACAGGGTCCATTCACATTGTCAACAGAAACAAAGGGGTCCTCACCCCCAGGCTCAAAAGTCATCATCTTCTTCTTGCAGTCTATAGTCGCCTCATACCTGGCCAGCCAATCCATTCCCAAAATCACGTTGACATCATCCATACCACACTCAATCAAATCCACTGATAGTTCTCTGTGCTCTCTAGTAGGCAATAAAGTCCCAAACCCCATAGTATAATAATCATAGGGTCAACACAATCTATCAATCACTCTACTAGAAACAAATGAGTGTGTAACACATAAATCAATCAATACAGTATATGGAGTGCCAGCACTAGAAAGCTGACCTTTCACTACTAAGGGACTAGCCTCAGCCTTCGCCTGAGTTAGGGCGAACACTCGGGCTGGAGTCAGGCTATCCATCGTCTTGAGTTCTTTTTTCTTCGAACTCGGGCATTCCTTCTTGAGATTTCCAATCACCTTACACAAATAGCATGCCTTCGCCCGACATTCTCCCAAATGGAGCTTACTACACATGGCACACTCTGGGTAACTCTTCCAAGTCTCATTGTCACTCTAGCGGCCGCCCTGAACACCCCGACTCCTCCTATAAGGACCTGCAGTGGTTGAGGTGTCAGGGGTCTCCCTCTTCTAGTCACTAGGGCCTACACCCACACCAGATCCCACAAATGGATTCACTGCCCTTCGAACATCACGTTGTGCACCACTCTCCCTCAATATCTTGTTCTCTACCTCTTCAATTATGAGGGCTTTCTCAACCACCTAGGCATAAGTAGTTTCCCCATGTACTGACGTAATTCGAACATCCTGGGCTATCATAGCATGTGGCCCTCGAACAAATCTATCTTTCATGGTTGCATCTCTAGGCACTAGATCAGGTGCAAATTTAGCCAACCTATCAAATTTCAAGGCGTAATCTGTGACAGACATACTGCCCTGCACCAAACTGGTAAACTCATTCACTTTTGCCGCTCTAGCTGCATTATTTTAATACTTCTGGTCAAATAGGTCATGGAACTCATCCTAACTCATAGTAGAAACATTTTGAGTTTTGGATGCCACCTCCAACCAAATACAGGCATCGTCTCGAAACATAACAGTGGCGCAAGCCACCCTGTCATTACCTACCGCCCTCATAAAATCCAAGATGGAGGTAGTCATGCTCAGCCTTGAGCGGATCTGGTCCTCCCTCAAAGGATGGAGGATGTGGCTTCCTGGATGTCTCGTACAGTGGTTCCCACCTATTTTTAATCTTAGGCTACTGTACGGCTGGTACCACTACAGATGGCATGTCTAGTGCAATGTTCCTTGGTGGGACTTGCTGTCTCAATAAGCGGATCTCTTCCTCTTGAGTTTGAAGTCTAGCTTGCATATCGACAATAATCTAGTGCCAGTTCGCAAGGACTGACGAGGGTTCTGACCCTGGTTATCATCTCTAGCCTCGATCTCAGTGCCAAGTAGTCGAAATGATCACCTTGGAGGCATGGCTCTCCAAGTATATCTGCAATCAATGACTCGGCTGATCAGGCAATGATAACATGTTTTTAGAAGTCACCCCATGCCCCAACACCAATAATTAAGCAAATACATGCAACCACAATGCTACCAAGCATTTTAATAAACCTAACATACAGTAGCAATGCTAATAAGCATGCCTTTTCATGCAGTAGTCAAGGGCCAGGCCCTATCATTATATCTCATGCTTCCTAATGAAACAGGCAGATAAGTCATTTATATCTTATTTAAGCAGTTAAACACATAACCATATTAATAGTTACCAAACCCCAAGTCAAGTTTATCTTTAGCAGCAATCGTACATGCGCAGCCAGTCTTAAGGAACCCTTACACCTGGACCGCTCTGATACAAAGTTGTAATGCCCTGGATAACTAAGACCATTACATTGTAAATTTTAAATAGTGCTGGACTTGCTAATAAATTCATTTGGATTTAAATGTGTAACTAAGAGTAATTAACAGATTAGGGTTTAAATTTTTTGATACAATTACTTTCATTTAAAAGTTTGAGTCTGTTCATGGGATCCCAAAAAAAATATTTTCAAGGCAGTTACAACTTCAAAGGTAATTACAATCTAAGGCGGCCTAAGCGGAAAAATTGGGGTTTGTCTCTAGTCCCTCTTGAATCCTCGGCCATGGTGGTTGAGCAACTGCAAATGTACACGCCACCCCTAAAGTTCTCCAAATCATGGCTGGTCGAGCTTTCCCTTTCCTTACCCTTACCTGCACCACATAGCACTCATGAGGCAAGGCTCAGTAAGAAAACTTAAATCAACAGAATCAAATGAGCAACATAATATAAATAACAAGCTTAGCAGTAGTAACCATACTCAATTAAACCCATAGTGCAATTTAAGCAATCAATGAGTTAGACAAGTGCAGACTGCACTTCTAGTTATTTAGGTGGTGTTCTGACCAATCAAGAGCATATTGCACTCCCAGGTTTCCTTAATAAAACTGGCATGCGTTTTGCACGCTTCTTGCCGACCCTAGCTCTCTTAGGCTGAGCTTTCAAATCTTATTGTTGACCCCGACTCTCTTAGGCTGAGCTTTCAGATATTACTGCCGACCTTGACTCTCTTAGGTCAAGCTTTCAGCTCAAGTATAAAAAACATACTATTTTCCTATCACACAATAAGATACATCATATACAAACATGCCTAATCAAGTAATCATAGGCATAATTATAGTCATATTCATTAACAGGGGTCCGAGCCCCAATTACAACTAGGGTGCGGTTTTCTTACCTCGTGTCCCGAGCAGATAGCGTATAACGATCCCGAGCGCTATTCTTACTTCCGAGCCCTAGCGGTATAACCTGGTCATAAAAAAAATGGGTAATCATCAAGAACTAATCAATTAAAAAGTTTAGGATTTATTCATAGCCTCCGGGTTCTCAAATTCTACTAAAGTGGGTAGTAGAATCCTTCATAAGCCTTTAGGTTTGAGTTATCGTGCCTAAAAATCCTAATCGGAGAAAACCCCCCAATTTGAGTCGCGTCACCCCTCACAAGTGCCACCGCCCTGTACAAGTTATAGAGCCTATGCCCTTATTTCCCTAAACACGTGTTGTAGCGTCCCAAATTTGCTAATATGGATTAGGGCCTTGGTTAGCGTTCCTGGAGGACAATAAGTGATTTATTATTTAAATATGTGAATTTTATGAGTATGTGACTAGAAATGCATGTTTAGGTGAATTAAATATGGATGTAGGCCCCATTCAGTTATTAGGGGCATGTTTGTAACTTTAGACCATTGAAGGCATAAACGCAATATTTGTGATTATTGTAATCTTTACCACGTGTAAGTGGTTATATATTTTTGATGCATGATCTGAGACAGTCCTAGGGAATGGTTTAGCTGGGAAGTCACAACGAGGTTGAATACTCAACTCAAGGCGAGTCAAGGGGTATTTTGAGGCGAGTAAAGGGGTATTTTGAGCATTAGACATTTTACTGGATTATCAGGTTATGAAAATAAATATTTGGAGATATATTTGAAGTTAGAACTTTTAGCATGGAATATTGGGGAGATTTACCATTTTTCCCTCGGGGACATTTTTTTTTTGGTACCCCGAGCCTTGGAGGTAACTTAAGTGACCTAGGATAAGTAAAACAAAATTTAGGAAACATTCAGAATTTGGTAAATTGACCCAAACAACCTTTTCTCTCTCTCTTATTTTCTATAAACCTTACCAAGGGAAACATTGAAGATTAAGCAAGGAATTTGGGCTTTAAACTTGGGGATTAGCTCAGTTTCAACTTGTGAATTCAAGCAGAGATTAAGGTAAGCTTTGAACTGTGATTTTAGCCATTAGATTATGTAATTATTGAATGATTTTTTAGCTTTCTTGAGTCTTTGAAGTTGAAGATTAAATTTGGGATTCGATGGGGTTTTAAGATAGCTTTTTGTTAGGTTGTGTTGCTAGGACTATTCTAGAACTACTGTGGTAATTAAATTGAGTTGTTAGAGTGATTTTGTGGTAAATTGGCTTGGTTTTAGTTGTGAAAATGGGGGATTTTTCTAGGTTCGAAGAGTCGGGGCACGACATTGTTCTTGGTGAGCCACGAGCCTCTAGAACGGTTGGGAGGCCAGGAAGAGGGGCAGGCTACGGTGCCCTATAGGTTGGGCTGAGGCGCGCATAGGCAAAAATGGAGGCTGGGTTTCTCGTTGAGGCGGGCCATGACACTTAGTGGGTTTTTGGACCCTTAGAAGGTTTTAGGCTCGGGAATCTAAAAGTTAAGGCTTGGGATGGATGTTATCACCCGGATTGATAGAATTCAAGGTTCTGAAGATTATAATTATAACCCAAAGTTATTTAATGGATTAGAACTTGATGGATGGATGTTGTTGATACGTTGTGACTAGGTTTTCAACGAGGCTCAGACTAGAGGCTGTGCTTGGGATATTGGAGCTCGGGAAGCTTGGGACACAGGTAAGAAAACTATTGTACCCGTAGAGCATGGCGTGGCCCTATAGTTTGTATTGCAGGGAACGACCCTATGTGATTGTGTTGCAGGGCGTAGCCCTATTAATTACGTTTCTATTTGCTTAAGTATTTGTTAAGTTTATGCTATGCGTTGCATATCTGTAAATGTGCGGAAAGGACCGGGAACGGCGAAGGCCGAGAACGGTAAGGCCGAGTACTGCAAGGGCCCGGGAGCAGCGTTAAGCATGCGGAGTGCAAGTATCCACGGTGAGACCCCTATTGGATACCTGGGATATCCTCACTGTGTAGACTATGAACCCAGGGCTTGGTAAAGTACCTGGGACGGCATGGCTGCTATATGTTTAGCCTGTTGGCGGCTTTCTTATATGTTGATTGATAGTTGCATATGTTGATTGCTTGTGTGGAGTTTTCTTGCTAGGCTTCAGCTCACGGGTGCTCTGTGTTGTAGGTAAGGGCAAGGGAAAGGTCAGTCAACCATGAGTACAGAGAGCGTGAAGTGGCGTGCACATGTTCGACCTACCTAGCTGCCACGGCTAGGGGTATTTTTGGGAGATGGTTTGTAGTAGTCTGAATTTGGTCGTTTAGTCGACTTTAATCATATTTTCAGTTGTAAATATTTCTAAACAGTATTTTGGGATCCCAAATGTATAACGCTTTATAATTTCAATGAATGATTACATTTTCAAATTATATGACTTTTATTACAGTTTAGCTACACTTTTAACCTAAAACCTCGATTAGCAAGTTAATTACACATTTTAAACTCACTTAGTAGGGACTCTAAGGAGGTAGGGTGTTACAACTTGGTATCAAAATGAGCCAAGGTTCGTGGTTCCTGGAGATTGACCGAACATGTACGCTCACTGTTAGTGACAAGCTCGACTCAGGGTTGGTTGGTAATGGTAGAATTATATGCTTGATTATTTGTTTAAATGCATTGTTTGCCTGATTATTTTATATAGAGCATGATGAATGAGTTAACATATGCATGATGCTAGGGCATGGCCCCCTTGAGATTTGTATGTTGTTTGTGTTATGTGGACTGATATTTATGGTTGGTTGGTGTGAATTTGGAGGTGATTTTGGATGTTGTTATCATGCCTGATGAGCGGCGTTGTTGATTGCAGGCATATTGTTGAGATGCCTCGACAATCATCTAGACTCCATGACAATAGGGCCGAGGATGACAACCAGGGTTGGGACCCTCCACCTGTTCATAGAATTGGCAACAGATGTTTGCCAAAATGGAAGCTAGACTGCATCGAACAGAGGAAGAACTTTGACAGCTAAGGCAATAGGCCCCTCCTCAGGACACTGGGTTGCAAGTTCAACAGGCTGTGGCGCTAGTGCCAGTTCATCCTGTTATGGAGAGTAGGTGGGAACCTTTGTATGAGAGGTTCAGGAAGCAGCATCCTCCCACCTTTGAGGGTCGACCAGACCCACTGTGGGCAGAGCAGTGGATGAATATGACTTCCTCCATCCTGGATTTCATGAGGGTGGGAGGGAATGAGAGGGTAGCTTGTGCCAGCTACATGTTTAGAGAGGATGCCCACATCTAGTGGGATGTAGTAACTCAGAGAAGAAATGTTGCAATTATGACCTGGGAAGAGTTCAAATTTATTTTTAAGGTGAAGTACTATAGTGTTGCAGTCTGAGCTGTGAAGGTTGATGAGTTTATCAACCTAACTCAGAATCGGTTGACAGTTACTGAGTATGCTTTGAGATTTGACCGGTTGGCGAAGTTCGCACCAGATTTAGGGTCAACTGATGCGGCAAGAATGGATCTGTTGCGGGGGTTGAATGTCATGATCGCCCATGATGTTAAGATAACTTTGGATTCAGGGACTACTACATATGCTCAGGTAGTGGACAAGGTCCTTACAGCTGAGGGGGCCGAGGATCAGACTTGGAGAGAGAGCGCTGCTAGGAACGATGCTAGGAGGACGGTGCCTCCTTTTACTTGATATAGTCGGGGTAGTGGCCCCAGTGAACAGAAAAGAAAGGCCCCAGATTCTTTTGCTCCTCCTAGCTTGGATAGGAGGGCACGGAGTGCATTTAGCAGCCGTGAGGGCGGAATTGACAATTGTAAGAGTTTACCCGTGTGTTCTCGGTGTAGAAGACGACATCAGGGAGAGTGCAGGATCAAGGCCTACTTTATTTGTGGGAGTATCAACCATCTGAAGAAGGACTGCCCACAAGCCAGGAAAGAGGAGACTAAGCAAGGCGATAGTCTCGCTCTTTCCATATTATTCCCCTTTACTCAAACTGAGGCTAAGGCTAGCCCCTCGATTGTGATAGGTCAGATTTCTAGTGCTGGTTCTTCTTATACTGCATTGATTGATTCGGGGGCTACTCATTCATTTGTGTTTGCTAGAGTGATAAATTGGTTGTGTAGACATACTAACTTGTATGCTAGGGGTTTTGAGACTTTGTTGCCATCTGGGGAACTGGTAGTTTATAGGAGATGGATTAGAGCATTGCCAGTAGAGATAGACAGTAGAGAGTTGTCTGTTGATTTGATTGAGTTAGAGATGGATGACTTCGATATGATCCTAGGGATGGATTGGTTATCAAAGTATGGGGGGACGATTGACTGCAAGCGCATGATGGTGACTTTTGAACCAGAAGGGGAGATACCCTTTGTATTTGTGGGGACAGTTAGTAGACCGCGAGTACCTATGATTTCAGCACTGAAGGCTAGAGGCCTGATGTGGCAAGGTTGCATAGGATTCCTACTAAAAATTGTGGATACCTCTAGGGTTGTGTCGGTTGGACCGAGTGAGACCAGATTGGTATGAGAGTTTAAAGATTTATTTTCGCAAATTTGACAGGGTTACCGCCACAACAAGAGATCGAGTTTGTTATAGAGTTTGCGCTAGGGGCAGAGCCAGTATCTAAGACACTTTACAGAATGGCTCTGGCGGAGTTGAAGGGATTGATGAATCAGTTGTAGGAGTTACTGGATTTGGGGTTCATTAGACCGAGTTTCTCGCCATGGGGTGCTCCAGTGTTGTTAGTTAAGAAGAAAGATGGAACTTAAAGAATGTGTATTGACTACAGAGAGTTGAACAAATTGACCATTAAGAACAAGTATCCATTATCTAGGATTCATGACTTGTTTGACCAGCTACAAGGGAAGACATTATTCTCTAAGATTGACCTCCGGCCAGGTTACCATCAGTTAAGAATTAAAGAGGAGGACATACCAAAGACCGTTTCCCACACAACATATGGAAAGTATGAATTCCTGGTTATGTCCTTTGGATTAACCAATGCCCCAACAGCTTTTATGGACACGATGAATAGGGTTTTCAAGGGCTATTTGGACAATCTTGTTATTGTGTTTATTGACGACATATTGGTGTACTCTCAGTCAGAGATAGAGCACGAGCTACATTTACGGTTGGTATTGTAGCAGTTGAGAGAGCATAGATTATATGCTATGTTCAGCAAGTGCGAGTTTTGGCTACTGCAAGTCACGTTTCTGGGCCATGTTGTTAGTAAGGAAGGGATTCTGGTTGACCCGGTAATATTGAGGCAGTGAGGGATTGGCCTAGACCGAGTAGTGTACCAGAAGTTAGGAGCTTCCTAGGATTGGCAGTGTATTATCAGCGGTTTGTTTAGGGTTTCTTCAGGATAGCCACACTGTTGACTGAATTGATGAGGAAGAAGACTAAGTGTGTGTGGACAGACAGGTGTGAGACCATTTCAAGAAATTGAACCGGCGATTGATCACCACTCCAATGTTGAGTCTACCGATAGACAATGAGAAGTTTGTGGTTTATTGTGATGCTTCCAGATAGGGTTTAGGGTGTGTGCTGATGCAAGTTAGAAAGGTAATAGCCTATGCATCGAGACAAATAAAGGAATACGAGCAGATATATCCCACGCATGGTCTGGAGTTGGTAGCGGTGGTATTTGCACTCAAGGTTTGGAGACATTATCTATATGGTGAGCAGTGCGAGATATACACGAACCATAAGAGTTTGAAGTACTTCTTTACTCAGAAGGATCTGAATATGCGCCAGAGATGGTGGATGGAATTGGTGAAGGATTATGATTGCGATATCCTATACAATCTTGGGAAGGCTAATGTAGTGGTTGATGCATTGAGTCGGAAGGGCCCATGACAATTATTCAGTTTGAGACAGATATCTGATAGGTTAGCTGAGGAGATGACTAGAGAAAGTATAGAGTTAGTGGTTGGTCGGTTAGCCAACATCAATCTTCATTCTACACTCCTTGAGAGGATCAAGGAAGCGCAGGGGAAGGATCCCCAGTTGAGAGGGGACAGAGAGAGTGTCTTAGTCGACACGGCTAAGGACTTCTCTATCTCGAAGATGGGATTACTGAAGTACAAGGGTTGGATCTGTGTTCCGATGGATTTTGATATTCGGCAAGAGATTTTGGATGAGTCGCATACCACTCCCTATTATTTACATCCGGGTACGATGAAGATGTACCAAGATTTGAGAGCCTTGTATTGGTAGTTAGGAATGAAGAGGGATGTGGTGGATTATGTGGCTAAGTGCTTAACTTGTCAGCAAGTAAAGGCTGTAAACTAGAGGCCAGTGAGGTTATTGTAGCCTCTAGGGATTCCAGAGTGGAAGTGGGAGGATATTACCATGGACTTCGTGGTTGGTTTGCCGAAGACCTTGGGACAACATAATTATGTATTGGTGATTATGGATAGGTATACCAAGTCCACCCACTTTTTACCTGTCAGGACGACTTATATTGTGGAGTAGTATGCTGAGCTGTATGTGAAGGAAATTGTTCGACTTCATGGGGCTCTGAGGTCGATAGTATTTGATAGAGACCCCTCCTTCACCTCCAAGTTTTGGGAGAGTCTGCAGAAGGCTCTAGGCACGCAATTGCGGTTTAGTACTGCTTATCATCCTCATATGGATGGATAGTCTGAGAGGACAATTAAGATACTGGAAGATATGCTACGAGCATGTGTATTGGATTTTGGGGGATCTTGGAGTAAGTATCTCCCATTGATAGAGTTTTCATACAACAACAGTTACTAGGCGACTATCGGGGTGGCTCCGTATGAGATGTTATATGGGAGGAAGTGCAGATCATCTATCCATTGGGATGAGACGGGTGAGATGAGGGTACTTAGGTCCTTAGATGGTTCAGAGGACCAAGGAGGCGATTGAAAAGATTAGATCTCAAATGCTCGCCTCCTAGAGTTGCCATAAGAGTTACTCGGACTTTAAACGCAAGCGTGTAGAGTTTCAAGTTGGTGACCATGTGTTCCTTAGGGTTTCACCCTTGAGAGGAGTGAAACAGTTTGGTGTTCGGGGCAAGCTGAACCCTAGGTTTGTTGGCCCCTTTGAGATTCTGGAACGGGTTTGAGAGGTAGCTTACAGATTGGCGATGCCTCCAGCCCTGTTAGGGGTTCATGATGTCTTTCACATATCCATGCTCTGGAAGTATGTATCAGATTCTGCACATGTATTGAGTTATGAAAACTTAGAGCAAGACCAGGATTTGTCCTATGAGGAGAAGCCGGTTCAGGTTCTTGACCGGAAGGATAAAGTCTTGCGGAGCAAGACCATCGCCTTGGTGAAAGTGTTGTGGAGGAACAACAGAGTTGAGGAGGCGACGTGGGAACTTGAATCAGATATGTGGGAGCGATATGCCGAGTTATTAACGTAATTTCTATAGGGAGGGAATAGTAGTAGCGTCCCAAATTTGCTAATTCGACATAGAGCCTTGATTAGCGTGCCTTGTGGGCAGTAAGTGGTTTATTATTTAAATATGTTAATTTGAAGAGTATGTGATTAGAAATCCATGTTTAGGTGAATTAAATATGCATGTGGGCCCCATTCGATTATTAGGGGCATGTTTGTAATTTTAGGTCGTTGAAGGCATAAATGCAATATTTGTGATTATTGTGATCTTTACCTCGTGGAAGTGGTGATATATTTTTGATGCACAATCCAAGATAGTCCTAGGGAGCGGTTTAGCTAGATAGTCACAACGGGGTCGAATACCCAACTTGGGGCGAGTCAAGGGGTATTTCGAGCATTAGACATTTTACTGGGTTATCAGGTTATGAAAATAAATATTTGAAGATATATTTGAAGTTAGAACGTTTAGGAGGGAATATCGGGGAGATTTACCATTTTTCCCTCGGGGACGTTTTTTTTGGTACCCCGAGCCTTGGAGGTAACTTAAGTGACCTAGGATAAGTAAAACAAAACTTAGGAAACACTCAGAATTTATTAAACCGACCTAAACACCCTTTTCTCTCTCTCTTATTTTCTCTAAACCTTACCAAGGGAAACATTGAAGATTAAGCAAGGAATTTGGGCTCTAAACTTGGGGATTAGCTCAGTTTCAACTTGTGGATTCAAGCAAAGACTAAGGTAAGCTTTGAACTGTGATTTTAACCATTAGATTATGTAATTATTGGCTAAGTTTTTAGCTTTCTTGAGTCTTTGAAGTTGAAGATTAAATATGGGATTTGATGAGGTTTTAAGATAGCTTTTTGTTAGGTTGTGCTGTTGGGACTATTCTAGAACTACTGTGGTGATTAAATTGAATTGTTAGAGTGATTTTGGGGTAAATTGGCTTGGTTTTAGTTGTGAAAATGGGGGATTTTTCTGGGTTCGAAGGGTCGGGCCACGACATTTTTCTTGGTGAGCCACGACCCTCTAGAACGGTTGGGAGGCCAAGAATAGGGTCAGGTTGCGGCGCCCTATAGGTTGGGTCGCGGTTCGTATAGGCAAAAATAGAGGTTGGGTTTCTCGTTGAGGCGGGCCGCAGCGCTTAGTGGGTTTTTAGACCCCAAGAATGGTTTAGGCTCGGGAATCTAAAAGTTTAGGCTCGGGATGGATTCTATCACCCGGATTGATAGAATTCAAGGTTTCAGAGATTAGAATTATAACCCAAAGTTATTTAATGGATTAGAACTTGATGGATGGATGTTGTTGATACATTGTGACTAGGTTTTCAGCGAGGCTCAGACTAGAGGATTGTGCTCGGGATATCGGAGCTTGGGAAGCTTGGGACACAGGTAAGAAAATTGTTGTACTTGTAGAGCAGGGCGTGGTCCTATAGTTTGTATTGTAGGGCACAACCCTATGTGATTGTGTTGCAGGGCGTATCCCTATTAATTACGTTTGTATTTTCTTAAGTATTTGTTAAGTTTATGCTATGTGTTGCATACTGTAAATGTACGGCAAGGGCCGGGAACGGTGAAGGCCGAGAATGGCAAGGGTCGGGAACGGCGAAGGCCGAGAACGGCAAGGGGCTGGGATATCCTCACGGTGTAGACCGCGGCCCCAGGGCCTGGTAAAGCGCCTGGGACGGCATGGCTGTTATATGTTTAGCCTGTTGGCGGCTTTGTTATATGTTGATTGACAGTTGTGCATATGTTGATTGCTTGTGTGGAGTTTTCTTGCTGGGCTTCTGCTCATGGGTGCTCTGTGGTGCAGGTAAGGGCAAGGGAAAGGTCGATCAACCATGAGTACGGAGAGCCTGAAGCGGCGTGTACATGTTTGGCCTGCTTGGCTACCATGGCCAAGGGTATTTTTTGGAGATGTTTTGTACTAGTCTGAATTGTTTCGTTTAGTTGACTTTAATCATATTTTGAGTTGTAAATATTTCTAAACAATATTTTGGGATCCCAAATGTATAACACTTTATAATTTCAGTGAATGATTACATTTTCAAATTATATGACTTTTATAACAATTTCGCTAAACTTTTAACCTAAAACCTCAATTAGCGAGTTAATTGCATATTTTAAACTCACTTAGTAACAGATCTAAGGAGGTAGGGCGTCACACGCGCCGCGGCGCACCCCACCTAGCGCCGTGATGCTAAGGCGATTCAGAGAACTACCCTAGCCCCTGAGTTCATGCAAGCTGTGGCACTCTAAGAACAGCACCGCGATGCAACCCTGAGCACCCAAATATTCTAGGTTTTTCCCAAGATAAAGCCTCTCCAAACCCAACCCAAAGTTGAACCTAAGTCCCAATTGAGTCTAGAACTCTCAACAACACAACATAAGCGACATATAATCCCCAAGAGCCCAACCAAATTCTTTCGACAACTCAAAACCAATCCCACAAGTTTAAAACTTATAAAAGCTTATGCCACACAATATATTCTTTAAAACTAGACCAACATCTTATCTCAAATGGCAGTTGGGACCTAAAGCTGCTCCCTAGCCCTCTCTATAGCCTCAAGATTCCCAGCCCTTATTCCTCAAAAATTCAGAAAACCCCAACACTTTAAGAGAGAGAGAGAGGCAATGTGAGCTGAGTGTTTCTTATTTTTGAGTTTTCCTAAAGTCTCTAGATGACTATGGTAATCCAAGGCTAGGGAAAAGACCAAATTGCCCTTAGCCTTTTCCTTGGTTCTCTAGCAAGGGAAAAATTGTCCTTTACAACCATTTTCTTGCTAAACCTCAAATTCCACTTAAGATTCCCAATTAATCTCGACATACCCAAACAATCACCAAATAACTATCCATCATCCGATAAATCACGACTACGTACTAGATTACTAAAATAACCCTAGGCTCACCCTGAGCGGGGTATTTGACCACGTTGTGACTTTTATTCCAACTCCCTAGCTAGGATTGCCTCATGCCGAATATCACAAATATATCCACATAATATTGTGGTCTCAATCATATAACACACATAAGTACAATCATACCCTTAATGGGTTAAAATTACACATAAACATGCATAAGTATTCATATCACTATAATTCATATATGCCACATAATCACACATATATTCAATTAAATTGACATATTAATCCATTTATTCCCTTATGGCACACTAATCGAGGTAGTAAGCATTATTATCAAATTTAGGATGTTAAACCTCTGCGACTCCAGTCTGTGTAGTCTCAATGGGGTCCTAATCAAGATGATCTTTAAACTTGGCTTGATAAGGGATCAAGATCTCGTCACCAATGAACAAATAGTTGGCATCTTGGTTAAAACACCAGACTCGATAAAATACTTTTTCCACCAAGCTACCAACCTTCAGTCGATAGACTTTTCAAGGGCCTCAACCTCAACTTGATGCGACCGTTTTAGGGAATTCACCTCAGCCTTGAGCACCTCTTGTACTCTCACAAGCTTAGTGGCATGCTCTTTGGAGCTCTTCTCATTATCCCAGGTTGTGTTGAGCTTCTCTTGAAGTCTCTTCACTACTGTTTTGAGGTGAGCATTCCTCTTTTCGGCCTCCACCTATTGAGACTACAGCCTATCTTTTGATTTACTTTGTGCCAGGGGGACTGTAAAATAAAAAAGGGTTATTAGGACTTGATTTTTTCTAAAGATAAAAAGTGTGAGCATCTGGAAAATGAGCATGTCACTAGGTTAATCTTGAACGCATGATTATAGATGTCAGCAAGAGGAGCCTCTTCAATTTTATTCAGTGCTCTCTCCCCTAGTCATTCCACATGACTGTGGAGACTCTCCACCAGAGACCAGAGTAAGCTCTGATGGTGGTCGGGAGCAGGTCGAGGGGCAGGAGGAGGCGTGAGTTGGGTGTTGATCCCAACACTATAATCTTAGGAGACTTATCTAGGAGGAGGAAATGCGTTGAGTATGGTTATCTTGCCCTTTTTACTCTGGTTCCCAGTCGAAGGACCTTCATCACCGGAGCTGAGAGCCTTTTTCTAAAGTCGCGACTTCTAAACCGCTGAACCAGAGCTAGTGAAAATGTTAGGTAGTCCGCTCATATCCTCTTCTATAACAAAAAAGAAGAGGTGAAGGAGATTTGCAAAACCTAGTTGAATGAACAAAAAGTGAAAAATTAGTGATCCTATCCTCTATAATAGAAGAGTCTATCACAATTATTTTGGAAGGGGGAATAGGGGTAGCAGGTTTGTGATCTGGTTCTTCAGTCGACCTAGGCTTATACTCTCCAAATTTTTGGACGGGGAATAAGTACTAGGCGAAAGGTGGGACCCAGGTCATATGTTAGTACAACATTTGATAAATTTCCTGCTCCTAAAACAAAATGTGTTATCCATTAAAATGGTCCCTCGAGGAAAGCTATTGTCATATCGGGTTATTAGTGAATCCACACATTATTGGAAGGTTACGTTATTGTCAGTGTCAGTATCTCGCATCACGATGTGGCGAGGGTTACAAGTCATTTATGGATGTAATTGAAGGCAAAGAAGGAAGACTTTGTGAGACTCTACTTGGAGAACAGGTTGATTATTCGAGATGTTTTGTCATTGTTGTAGGTTCGTCACTTTCATTACATCGATATGAATTTTTGTGCGAGATAGCAATAGATTTTTTCCAAATATTTGTAATTCATGGTTTAATTATACAACATTTTTTTTCAAACATAGAAGTTGATAAGAGTAAAATCCGAGAAATAGAGTCGGTTTTATAGGAAAAACTTGTGGATGTTATGTAAGGGCATCCTGTATTGCTGAATATGGGGCCCACACTACATAGATTAGGCATACATGCTTTCCAACAAATTTTAGAATAAGGACATGCTATTTGTTTACATCTATGACATTGTAAGGGATTCAATGCAGACTTTAATGGAGATCAAATGATTGTTCATGTACCTTTGTATGTAGAGGCTCAAGCAGATGCTCATTTACTTATGTTTTCTCATACAAATTTGTTGTCTCAAGTTATTGGGGATCGTCTTTTCGTACAAATTCAAGATATGTTTATTGGGATCAATGTATTAGTGAGTGCTAATTGCTGAGGTATTTGTGCAAATAGGTATAATCCCTCTAATCACAGAAATTCTCAAAATGACAGAATTGTCGATATTACCTATCAATATATAAAAGAACCCTTTTTGGTAATTTCTATGCTACAATTAGAACTTATCGACAAATAAAGACGTCATTTAGATAGTCCTTTTTGGCTCTGGTGGTGACTCGATCAACACATTATTACTTCAAGAGAAGCACCCATCGAATTTCACTATGAATCTCTGGGTACCTATCATGACATTTATGAACATTTACTAATAGTAAGAAGTAGAAAAAAAGAAATTCTTTGTATATATGTTCGAACTACAGTTGGTCATATTTCTCTTTATCGAGAATTCGAAGAAGCTATACAAGGGTTTTGCCGGACCTACTTATATGGTACCAAATCATATGGTATCCAAGCTAAGTAGTTCTCTGAATCCAGTGTTAATTCAAGTCTCTCCCGTTCAAGAAGGAAGATCATTCCTAAATTTCTACTCGAATCAAGATTGAGAAAAGAAAGTTTTCTAGTCTTTGACTCGAACCCATTGTCAAACCCCTCTCATCAGAACATGGAGGTACTTATGGCAGAACTAGAAGGTTTGGACTTTCACAATAAAGTGATAGATGGAACATTCATTAAATGACTTATTAGTATACTAATAGATCACTTCATAATGACATGTACATCCTACATTCTGGATCAAGTAATGACTCTGGGGTTTCGGCAAGCCACTGCTACATCTATTTCATTAGAAATTGCTTATCTTTTAAGAATACCTTCTAATGGATTGCTAGTCCAAGGTGCTTAAAAACAAATTTTGATGTTGGAGAAAAAACCGTCATTATAAAAATTTACATGTGCTCAAAAAATTACAACAATCGATTGAAATATGTTATGCTGCAAGTGAATATTGTAGGATTTGATATCTTTAGTCTAGATGCATACTTCCTATTTTCATATACATAATATATAATACAAAAACAGCAAAATATTGTCACAAGTGAATCATTCATGTAAATACTCAAATAAACATATAATACTTACAAAATGTGTAGCGAAACAATGTCTCATTCCTTTGAATTCCCTAACCTTTAGTCCTTGTAGAATGCAAGGTATTGCCAAGAATTCAAACTGCTAGAACACAATACCACAATCTTCCAAACCTTTCTCTAATTTAGATCTATCAAAGGGTGGGCTAAGTATCAGCACATGAGAAGACAGAAATACAGAGAAAGAGAGAATGAGAGGGGCGACCTAGTGAGTATTTTGATAGAATTTTCTTACCTAAATAACTCTTCTTAGTAAATCACTTAATTAAGGTTATATTTATAGGAAAATCCTAGGGCAACCAAAATATGGTTGTTACCTTTTTTATTTAATTATTTAATTTAATAAATAAATGTATAATTGGAGCAATTATTTGCTCACCAAGTCTACTTTATGGCCAGCCACTTAAGGGTATAAATTCCATTTTGATTTTTGAATTTTGTTTCCAAAATGACCCTAAATAAAATCCTTATTTATTTATTTATTTATTTTAGATAATAATTAATTAAATACTTGTTCAAAATAACTATTTATATTTTACTTAAAATTTTCCAAATATCTATAAAACTCTCTTTTCATAATTTTAAATTAAATCCTCAAACTTTCTCTTAATTCTATTTCTCACCTAATATCAATAAATAATTCACCATTATTTATTTATGTTGACACAATCAACTCGATATTACTAATTGATAATTAAATTAATTATTTGAAACAATTAGATCTAATTTTACTATAGACGACATGGGGATCATGGAGCCATGGACCCAAGCTACAATAAGTTCTCATAAGTTTATTTATAGTAATAAATTATCTCTGAACTTGTTAATTCCTCGTGACTCCACTATAGACTTAGAATTGAACTCTTGAATTCACAGAACGTATTTTTTAAACCACAAAAACGTTATCTATTGTTATAACCACTATAAACAGTCAATCCTCTATCAATGACTTACTAACAAGCTAGCTGCAAATTATCAATTTTGTAATGACCCAACTTTTCTTAACTAGACCCACCAAAATACGGCTATGACTAACTGGGGTCACCTGGACCCTTACTGTCAACTTTCGTAAAAATCGGATGTTAATAACTAACTAAACTTAAAGCAAACTTTAGAAAATTGTACATTAGAGTACTTTGAAATAAAACACTGTTTGGATGGGATCCCATAGTTTTGAAAACAAAACATAGTTAAATTGTAACTTAAGATATTGTCTGTGGCCATAGGGCCTCTTTAAATAAATCTAGTAAACATGAAATTGATAAAACTGTTACTGGACTCAGTGGAAGACTTAAGAGAACCCTGACAACCCTACAGGTCGGTTGTTTCACAGTATGCATACTTCAAACAAAATAACAAAATCTCCTCGAGCTCGTTGCACTGCTCCTGAAGCTTTGCCCTTACCTACACATAGAGTAACTAATGAGCTACAACGCTCAGTAAGGAAGATAGCTACAACTTATGATTCTACTATCAAAACAACTTTGCATAACAGTAATGCGTAGTAAACTGAGCAACATATCTAGAACATTCACATAAGTAAAAGTATTGCAGAATATACTGAGAACATATAACTGAGCCATCGAATTATCTATAGAGTCATGATCCCCGTGTGGCCTTTACGACTCAAAGAGTACCTACCTACTATACCAAAGGGGTACCAAAGGGCTAACCCCACTGTACATCTGTATGGGACCCACCTTCACAAAATTTTCCTTGGCAAGCACAAATATTTCACATATTGCACCTACAATAACTTTATTGAACTAAGTGCATTCAACCCTAACAGATGGGTACTATTGGGCACATCTAGCCATACAATCACACTTCTATATAGCAACTAAAATTTAACTGGCATCATACAAACTTTCAAGCAATTCACTGAAATCACAATCATGATAAGTTACTCTTGGTGTATACTTCCTTACCTATTGTCCTTAGCTTTCGTGAATTATGTCTATGTGAATATTTTTTATCGCGTTTAGACCTTATATCATATTGGGACAATATGTTTTATTTTATCCCTTACCCAGATTTTAAATATAGATAAGGGAATTTAAAATCAAAAACTGAAATTCTCGACCTTGGCCCAAACTGAGCCCTTGGGGTAAAATGACCATAATAACCCTCTCAAATCCCAAACTCCACTTAGAATATCATTATATCCAATAATAATTTTATCTTATACTATGTTTGAAATTTCAAGTCAAAAACTCCAATTATTTCTTAAAATTCAATCTTTCGATACTTGAGTCAAATTCCCGAGCCCCGAGCCCACTTCTTGATCTTTAAGGCTTAAAAGGGTAAAATTGTACTTCATGAATTATTTTCAAATTCCTTGAAAATATTTTGTAGGTTTTCAGTCATCAAATCTAAACTTTGGAACTAGTTCCTGAACCTAGAACTTTTCTTGAAGCTTAAGTAATAATTTCCGAGCCTAGCTCGTAAATTATTAAACTCAAATATTACATAGAGAATTTCTAACCCTGACTCTCAAAAAAATTAGATCTTAAACTTTGGGGAATATAATCTCGAGCCTCACAATAATATTCTAAAGTTTTGGGACCAACTACCATTTTAGTCCCCTTGGTTACTAATTTGTAACTACTAGCAACTAGCTAAATGCATGCATGCACATGCACGTGACCACCAAAGATGGTCTCCCCATATGCACGGTCAGCCTTCTTAGGCTATCCCGATCCTTGTTAGGACCTCCGGTCCCTCACCATGGCAGCCACGACATCACCCTCAGCTGCACCACGACCATCACTTCGGCCACCACCACCACCACCACCGACCTCCACCATTAACGCCGAGGATGGTGCTGTATTTTCCATAACCACCACCTACCAAGCACTAACCACCACCAAAACATCCCAAGACTAAAGATCTTCATATTAAACCATCCCCAACACCTTAATGAGGGTTTCTAGTCCCAAAACTCTGATTAAAACCATGTGTAACAGCCCAGAATTTTATAACCATTCTTAAGAAACAAAAACGAAACTGGAATCGAAAATCTACGATGAAAACTACTGGCTTGTACCTCTTACTGTGGCTGGTTCTTGGTGGTTTCTTCTTCTCTTTCCTTTTGTCTCCAATGCTATGAACACAACCAAACCATTATGCATGAGTATCATACTTAAAATCTAAGAGAAAAAGAAAGGCAAAATTGACACTTACACAAGTTTGTTTTTTCGGATCGCTCTTGTACTGAAACTTCCAAGAACAACTCCCCTTTCCTTTGCTTCCTTTTACAAGAGATTGAGAGACTATAAGAACTTGATCAAGGTCTGTAACTCAATGGAGACACAAAGAAATAACTCACCTTGCTCCCTTCTTCATGGACCCATACCGTATGAACACTACAAGAACACTAATTGTTCTTCTTCTTCTTTCTCTCGGTCTCTCTCTAAGATTTTGAATATGGTCTGATGTAAATGAGAGAATGACTCTAATTCCCTCTCATCCAACCTCTAATAAATTTCCATGACCATTTCAAAATATTTTTTTCCCACCAAGTGTGTGTGTTTGGCCGAACACTTACAAGAGAAACACAAAAAAAGAAAAATGTGCTGATATGTCCCATGTAAAGGTACCACATCCCCATCATTTTACGGACTCAGCTTCTCACTTAAATTTGGCTCTATTCCCAGCCAAAACACTCTTTGAATTTTATCCAAAATAATGCATTAAAACCATAGCTTAAAAATAATTAAATATAAATTATTGTCTAAGAACCAAATAATGCAACTTTACTTTAAACTTATGTCTATGATTTTATGTGAATCCTTTCAACATAAAATCATGACTTTAATCTCATAAAATTCCACTTGAATTATTTACACACACTTAGTGAATAAATCACAAAACCATAGTCGAAAATGATTATATGATTTTATGTGGGTCCAAACACATAAAATCATATAGTAATTTTTTTTAAAATTCCCTCAAATTCTCTTGTGACCCAAATTAATTTTCTAAGATTATTAGAGGGTCCTTCTATAATTATTCAACTCAAATATAGCCAGTAAAATAGATATTTCTCAACTTTATATTTATTTGACATCTAAGTACCAAACCATGTTCTAAAGCGATCAACTCACATTTCTTTAATTAAAATTGTTTTCCCCAAAATTTGAAAACGATGACGTGGCAATAGAAATGACAAATGGTAAGGAATGGTTAGGTGATCTGGCTTAGGAGTGACTTGGTAGACCAGAGAAGAATGTTGACTGGCCCGTCAAGTGTCATGACCGACCAAGCATGACCTTGTCCGACCAGTCACATGTTTGTCTGCCCAGGCATGACCTTGTCCAACCAGTCACATGTTTGTCTGCCCAGGCATGACCTTGTCCGACCAGTCACATGTTTGTCTACCCAGGAATGATCTTGTCTGACCAGTCACCTGTTGATCCGACCAGGCATGGCCTTGGCCCACCAGGTATGACCTTGGCCGACCGGTCATGACCATGTTCGATCAACTAAGTGCATGTCTGCCCAACCAAGTGCATGTCTACCCAGTCAGGTGAGTGTCCGCCCAGTGAAGGTTTGGCCGACCAGCTTGAATGTGATATGGATTGACTAGACAGAGCAGGGCTACGCAAAGATCTCAGAAACGGCTTCAACAAGAATCGGTCTTGGCTTGCGCGGGAATCTCTCAGTTTATCCCGTGAATATAGTGTATTGTTATATTTTGAATATTATTGTAAATTAAATATAATGAGAATAACAAAATATCCCGATTATGGGGGATATCATTTGTACGATCCTGAGCCTATAAATACAAGGCTTATGGCATCATAAAGGGGACTTTTGGGACTTTTTGATTCAAATTCTAATTTTCTAGAGAGAGAGAGTACTTGTATTTGAGAGAATTCTTGTATTCTTGTAATATGCACTAAAGAAACTCAGTTGACTCAGGTTCATCTGATCTTGAGTGTAGATCTATAATCACAACTCTAAGTGGATTAGTCTATTACCAACACATTGGGGCTGAACCACTATAAAAATCGTCTGTGTCGTTTATTTCTCTTGAAGGTTTATGTCATTTTTGACGTCTACACGTCGTTGGCCAAAAACGCGGTCAACATTTTGGTGCTTTCATTGAGAGCCTGAAGAGAAAGACAGACGATCCCTGAAGTATTATGGCGCCTAAGAACACCAATGCGGCTTCCAAGAAGACAGTCTCCTCTAAAGAGCCTACCAGATCAGAAGGTCCTGGCCCTCAAGATCGTGAGACTGAGCCTAGAGTCATGCTCGAGGACGTGGCTCCAGAAGTTGAAGAGCTCCAGGAAGCCATGGGGGCCTTCCAGGAGGAGATGGCACAATTCAACACTAGATAGGAGGCGTTCGCTGAAGAAATGGCTAGGTAGAAGGCTGCATTCGAGCAGCAAAGACAGGAAATGGATGCTAGGAGTGAGGAGATTCGGCGACAGAAGGAGAAGGCCGATAGGCGACATCGCGAGGCTGCAGTCGCTTTGGAGGCAGCTACGCAGCTGACCGGGGCCAATGCCCAAGCTGCAGCACGAGGAGCAGCCACCCCAGGAGCAAGGACCACAGAAGCTGGTCGTAAGAACACTGATAGACCCCATTCTCGAGGGCCAAATAGGAGTGGTAGTAACTCACCTGGTCGGGAAGAAGATGGGGTCCGGTCGGGCACTGCCTCAACTCAAAGGGGGAACTCCAGAACCCCCTCAAGGAGCCACCGATCAGAGACTTCTAGATCCAAAAGTCATAAATCAGGTAGCAAGAAAACTCCACCTGAGCAGGAGCAAAATAAAGCTCCTCAAGGTAAAGAAACTTCTCACTTCAAAGATGGGCATGGTCGTGATGAAGCTGATAGTCATCACACTGACCAGTCGAAGGAGAAGAATGATAACAACCATCGAGGAGGAAAAGACCGCCCAGCTCAGGAAGGCCACCACTGCATCCCAACCAGCGCAGTGGCAAGGAGCATGTTTCGCATGGCAAGCCTTCCGAAAAAACTCGGAGTACAGTGTTCGATCGGTTAGGAAAGCATACCACTCAGAAGGATCTAAGAGACGACATTGCTGATAGAAGAAGGACCATCCTGGTCAAAGGGCGAGATCCAATCCAACCTACCAGTCAGGTAGAAATACTTGATGATGGTCTGCCGGATAAGAGCGCCCGACCAGGTGGTCCCAAAAATGAGTCCCAAGCAGTGGCCTCAAGCATCCAAGCCCAGCATGATGCTCTGATAGTAGCAGTTCAGGGTCTGTCGAAACGACCCTCCGTGATCGATCCAGTAGACCACAGGAGTGGCAGCCCGTTCTGTGCTCGAATTAGAGCAACCCATCCACCAGCGAAGTACAAAGCACCGGTACTGCAAGTTTATACGGAAAAGGCAGATCCGATAAGGCACTTGGGAAATTCGAAGATCAGATGGAGCTGCTCGGAGTGAGTGATGACTATCGGTGCAGAGTCTTCCCTACTACATTGTCCGACACTGCCCAAGAGTGGTATTGGAGGTTTAAGCCTAACTCTATCACTTCTTGGGAAAGTTTTAGAAAAGAGTTTTGCAGGCAATTTAGTGCTTCTCGGGCCCCTCCAGTTTACGCCAATCACTTGGCAGATATTAAGCAAGGAAAGGATGAGTCTCTCAAGAACTACATACAAAGGTTCATGAGAGAAGCTAACCGAGCTACTACAATTGGAGATGAGGGGAAGATGGTGGCAATTTCTTCCGGCATAATCTATCGGAGTCCTTTGTGGGACAGCATTCATCGCAATCCAATTTCAGCATTACAACAATTTCTTGACCGGGCGGACAAGTACATGAAATTGGATGATGCAATTGAGAAGGGAGAGAAGGGCCTGAACAATCCGAGCGGATCGACTAATCCTCCTAAGAATGGTGGAAATGATCAAAGTGGTGGTAAGAAACGTGGGAATAACGAGTCTGACCGCCACAATGAAAAGAAGGCTAAGTCAGGATCAAACGACAAGCCAACTAAGTATGAACCTTGGTTCACCAATTACACCACTCTTTTGGCGAGCTGAGCGGAGATATATTTGGCAAGTCATCAAGAGGTACCCTACCGGAAACCCCCACCAATCAAGAAGGAGATGAGTAAGAGAGATATGAACAAGTTCTGTCATTTCCATGGGGACTATGGTCACGACATGAATGAGTGTAATCATCTCAAAGATGAGATAGAGTTTCTCCTCCAATCGGGGAAATTAAAAAAGTATCGAGCAGAGAAGACCCAAGGAGAGGGAAGTAACAACAATCCTGGGTTCAAGCGGGAACGATCCCCACCTTTGCAACCTGAGTCTGTGGACTTCACTCTGGACACCATATGTGGAGGTCCACATCTGGCTGGGGACAGCAACAAGGCAAGGGAGAGATATGCTCGTACCCTTCGTCATGAGTTGGATGCAGCATCAACCTCCAAAGTTATGGTTGTGGAGGAGCGGCCACCGAAGAACCCACAATATGAAAGTGATTCCCTCACTTTCACTGAAGATGATGCTCGACACGTGAGATATCCTCACAATGACCCTCTTGTCGTGACAATCCAAATTACAAATATGAAGGTGAAGAGGTGTTTGATTGACACAAGAAGTTCGGTGAACATTATTTACAAGCCATCCTTTGAAAGGATGAAGCTATCTATCAATGACTTGAAGCCATGCTCTCAAGTCATTTATGGGTTCACTAGAGAAGGATTGTCACCAGCTGGAACAATCAAGTTGTCAGTCACAACGGGGGAAGCTTTCAAGCATGAGACAGTGATGACCGAGTTTTTGATTGTCGACTGCCCGTCCGCCTATAATGTGGTTATTGGTCGATCACTGCTCACAACTTTGCATGCGGTAGTCTCTATGTGGCACCTGTCTATGAAGTTTCCAACCAGTGCAGGCATAGGCTGTGTCCGAGGAGACCAGAGAGAGGCTAGGGAATGTTATAATGCCTCGGTAGCTAAAGCAAGCAAGGGAGCTAAGGAAAGCAACATGATTGTATGTGCCGAGAGAGAGGAGGTAGACAAGATGGATGTCGACCTAAGTTTTGCAGTTGTAATCGATTAGGAAGAGAAGTTAGAAGAGTTTGACCAAGAAAGCATTCTTGGTTTAAGAGAACAAAAAGCCCCATTCGGTGATGAAGTCACCAAATAGGGTGTTTCCCAAAGCGAGGGAAGGGACTTTGATCCTCGCTTTGGTGATTATGAAAGTGATGTTGGACCATCCGAGGAGTTAGAGGAGGTCCAAATAGATGAGACTGACCCGACCAGAGGGGTGAAAATTGGAAAAAAGTTGAAGGCAGAAGTAAGGGCACAGCTGATAGATTTTTTGCGTAGGAATCAAGATGTCTTGGCCTGGTCTTACAAGGATATGGTGGGTATCTCACCAACTGTGATCAGCCACGTGCTCAACGTGGATTAAAGCTATCTGGCAGTGCAACAGAAAAGGGGATTGCTTGACAAAGATCGAGCGAAGGCTCTCAAGGAGGAGGTAGAGCGGCTAAACGAGAATGGGTTCATAAGGGAAGCATATTACCCTGCTTGGGTTCCAAACCCAGTGTTAGTGCCCAAACCTAATGGAAAATGGAGGACTTGTGTAGACTTTACCGACCTGAACAAGGCATGCCCAAAGGACTGCTTTCCTTTGTAGAGAATAGACCAGTTGGTGGATGCAACCTCTGGTCATGAAACATTGTCCTTCATGGATGCGTATTCGGGGTATATCAAGATTAGCATGCATCCTCCTGATGAAGAGCATACCAGCTTCCGAATAGACATAGGGTTGTACTGCTACAAGGTCATGCCCTTTGGAATGAAGAACGTCGGAGCTACCTACCAGCGTTTGGTGAATGGTATGTTCCGTGACTTAATCGGCAAGAGCATGGAGGTGTACGTAGATGATATGCTGGTGAAGTCAAAGGTAGCTGAAGGACATTTACGAGACTCGGAGGAGTGCTTTACAATACTGAGAAAGTACAGCATGAAGTTAAATCCCCTCAAGTGCTCATTTGGAGTAAGCTCTGGAAAATTTCTTGGGTTTATTGTGAACTCCCGAGGAATAGAGGTGAATCCAGAAAAGATAAGGGCTCTCACAGAAATGAAGTCTCTGGCAAGAATTAAGGATGTGCAAAGCTTGACTGGGCGGATTGCAGCTCGAAGCAGGTTCATCTCTAAATCAACGGACAAGTGTGTCCCGTTTTTTAACCTGCTTAGAGGTAGCAAGAAGTTTGAATGGACAGTAGAATGTGAGCAAGCTTTCTAAGCCATAAAGGAACACTTGGCCCAACCTCCTATTCTTTCAAAGCCAGTTGATGGAGAAGACCTCTTTATGTACCTAGCAGTCATGGAGCACGCTGTTAGTGCTGCCTTAGTACGAGAATAAGATAAAGTGCAACACCTGGTGTACTATGTTAGCAAGCGATTGATAGGAGCAGAATCCCGGTATCCAATGATCGAGATGTTGGCTTATTGCTTGGTACTTGCATCACGTAAGTTGCGGCCGTACTTCCAGGCACACCCCATTAAAGTCCTTACCGACCAGCCCCTACGTCAAGTCTTGCAGAAACCAGAGTCATCTGGTCGGCTACTTAAATGGGCGGTTGAATTGGGCCAATTCAAAATTAAGTACCAACCAAGATCTGCTATTAAGGGTCAGGCTTTGGCGGATTTCATTGCTGAATGTACTGGGATCGTTGATGTCCCCGACCAGCAAGAGCATGCCACTGGGCAGAAAGAAGAACTTCCTAATTGGCAACTTTTTGTTGATGGGTCGTCGAACGAGCATCATTCAGGAGCTGGAATTATATTGGTCACTCCAGAGAAGCACCGAATTCATTGCGCATTAAGATTCAGATTCAATGCTTCTAACAATGAGGCGGAGTATGAAGCCCTTCTAGCAGGCTTGCGCTTGGCTAGAGATGTTCGTGCCCGGCCAGTTGAAGTGAACAGTGATTCCCAATTAGTGGTCTATCAATTCTTAGGGGAATATCTGGAAAGGGGCCTGCGCATGATGGCTTACTTAAATAAGACCAAGGACCTACTAGCGCAATTCGAGGAGTACACCATTAAGTTGGTACCACGAGAGCATAACTCTAACACAGACGCTCTAGCAAAACTAGCTAGTGCCAAAGACGCTGAAACTCTGAATATAGTATCGGTGGAATACTTGGCGGAGCCAAGCATTAGTGATCAAGAAGCCATGCCCGTCGCAGTAGTTGACACTTGGATGACACCCATCATTGCTTACCTTGAGCAAGAGACCCTCCCAGATGATCGTAATGAAGCAAAGAAGATTATGAGGCAAGCTACTAGGTACATTATGATGGATGGGGTGCTGTATAGAAGAGGGTACACTTTGCCTCTACTCAGGTGCATAGCACCCGACTAGTCAAAAAACTTATTAGCTGAAGTGCACGAGGGGTTCTGTGGAGATCATACTGGGGGGCAGAGTCTATCTAAAAAGATCTTGCGGCAAGGATTTTTCTGGCCTACAATGAACGAGGATTCTATGGAGTACGTGAAGAAGTGTGATAAATGCCAGAGATTTTCTAAAGTGACAAGGGCGCCTCAGAATGTCCTGAAGCAAATGTAGAGCCCATGGCTTTTTGTAGTATGGGCGATTGATCTGATCGGGAAATTACCCAAAGGGAAAGGAGGAGTACAATTTGCGGTTGTTGCTGTGGACTATATCACTAAGTGGACTGAAGCCGGACCACTAGCCACGATCACCTCAAAGAAAGTGTTAGACTTTGTGGTTAAGAATATAATATGTCGCTATGGTCTGCCCAAGAAAATAGTATCTTACAATGGCACTCAGTTCGACAGTGACATATTTACCGATTTCTGCACTCGGCATGGCATCTCAAAAAGTTTCTCCTTGGTAGCCCATCCACAAGCCAATGGGAAATTCAAAGCCGTAAACAAAACTCTGAAGGACACTTTAAAAAAGCGTCTAGAGCGAGCTAAGGGTGCTTGGGCGGAAGAATTGCCAGATGTCCTTTGGTCATACAAGACTACTACCCGGACAGCAACTGGTCATACCCCCTTCTCCTTGGCATATGGGTATGAGGCCATGTTACCTGTGGAAGTAGACCACCATCTTATCGAAGAGCCATGTACAACCAGGAGGAGAATCACCAATTGCTAGCTCAATCTTTAGATTCCCTCGAGGAGAGACGAGAAAAATCAAGCTTGAGAGTTGCTGCTCATCAGCAAAAGGTGGCGCTATTTTAATTCCAAAGTCAGAGATCGAAAGTTCCAGGTCAGAGATTTGGTCCTCAGAAAGGTGTTCATCAGAGACCTGGCAGCTGGAGTACTAGGACCAAACTGGGAGGGACCGTATCAAATTAAGCAAGTCTTGCCACTCGACACTTACAAGCTTGCTCAGTTAAATGGAGAGCTGATATGGAACTATTGGAATGGCGAGCACTTAAGGAAATATTATCAATGAATACTGCTTACAGAGTAGTATCTTTGTATCAAGTGCTTAACTTGTTATTTAAGTTTGTTTGTGAACTGGCTATTTGCTAACCAGCCATGTTATTTTGAACAATGTTATTTTGTTTGAGACTTGTAATTAGACATGTTTTGTCCTTTTTTTTACGAGTAATAAAAGAGATCACGCGCAGCGCGGTCAAATCTTGCTTCAAATTTTGCATATGTGTTGATTATTCTTGCTTTGGCAGTGTTAAACTGTCATTACAACTTAAAACAAAAAAAAGGGTCTTCTAAAAAGAAATGTTGGGCAGTGTTCAACTGGTCGATATCCATTAGAAGAGTACCAACGTTTAAATAGTTGCATGTTTTTGCTGTGGTTAATTGCTGAAATATTTTTGTATATTCTATGTGTTTCACGAGTAATAATTGCTCGGACAAATTCGGTCAAGTAGCAAGTGATCAAGGATTTTTCAACCCTCAATCTCTTGGGGGCACATAGGGTATAATAGCGTACACTTCAACAGAGGCAATAAGAGCACGAGCAAATATATTTGTTTTTAGGCTGACTTGTAAATTTTTGAAGTCCAAAAAGGCCATTAAGCTAACTTGTTTGACAAAGCTTAAGTAATTCAGAATTTTTAAAAAAAATTTAAGTTAGAAGCAGTATTTCGTGTGACAATAAACATTATGCTCATAAAATGTTACAGCAATAAGATGTGAGAAAGTATACTTAGTATGGACTTATGAAATGTCTAGAATTTCTAAGTTACAAAACTAAGTACTCATGCGAAAATATAAGCATACATCAGAGTGACTTTGTTACTCACAAAACACTTATAATGTTTTAAGTCTAAAAAGACTTAGAATGTTTCAAGTTAACCAAGAAAAAGTAAAGTATAAATGCCAACAGCTCGACCATACGAGCAAGAATATATAACAAAAGACAAAACAAAAGTCTACTAGAGAGCTGGTAGGATGACAACTTGTCTGGTCGGATGGAGGCTTCTCTGGTCGGATGAGAGATCACTAGTCGGCTCTGGCAGGTTGATCAACCCCATCCTCAGCATCACCTGCTCCTTCCGGTCGGAATGATAGAGTGGGGTAAGCAGATGTAGTGTCGGCAGGATTAGCTACTTCCTCGGCAGCCCTGGCCTCACATTTCGCAAGCTCCTCTGCCTTAACCTCCTTTGTGAGAAAGTCGAGGTTGAGAGGCTTGTTTAGCTTCCACACCTGGTAAAAGCAGTTGAAGCAGATCTCCTCATAGCGAGTGAGATCGGCTTCTTTCTCCTGCCTTAGCTCCTCATTTTTCACGAATCAGTCCCTCGTTCTCGCGAGCCAACCCCTCGTTCTCATAAGTCAGTTTCTCTAGTCGATCAGTCAATGACTTGTTGGTTTGGGTTAGTTTGTCGTTCCCATCAGCCAACCCCCTAAGAGACTCATCTCGCTCAGCCACAGTCTCCTCTGACCGCTCTAGCTTAGATTTAAGATTCTTTTATGAAGAAGTCAGAGTATCCACCTTAGCTTGGGCCTCCACTAGTTGATCATTTAAGACCTTGATCAACTCCTTGTAGTCTAGTGTTCGGTGCTGAGCATGACAGATGGTGATGAGCGTCTACATGAAAAATAAGAGGTTACTACAAGTATAAATATAAATAACAAACTGTCTTGTGATAGAATACTTACATTCGCCAACTGAGCAAGCCTTCTTTGTAAGACGACATCAGCGTTAAGTCAAGGAAAGGATTCAAAACTTTGAATCGTTGAAGCGTCATGAAGAGTCTGATCAACCACTTCCTTCCCAATAGTACCAGTAGTTCAAAGTGCCTCACTCGGGCTAGTCGGACGAGTGGGGGTTAGGCTCGCTAAGGGAGGAAGCGAGGAAGGGGTCAGCTGCAGGATTGCAACTGACCCCTCGGGTTGTCTCCCTTAGCTAGGCGGTACTGTCCTCGGGACTTTGCTCGGAGGGGTGGAGCCACTTCCTTCTCCGGGCTTCCTCTTCGGGGCAAGAGGGGCGTTGAAATGCCTAAACATCTCTGAATCTGCAAAGGAGAAAACACAAGATTTGTTAGTAAAATATATATATATATAAGGCAATATGTCGATAAGTATATTACTACTGCTAGTCAGTTCTATTAATCCCATATAACCAAGTTGACAAACATATCACTATGACTACTAGACCTGAGTTGAGGATTTGGTTAAGGAAGTCGTCCTCATCGTCGGATGATGAGCTTAAGTCCCTCTCATGCTGGATGGCCTTCCCTTTCCCAGGCTGTGTGGGAATTGTAGATCTACGCTGGTCCTCTCGTTGGGACTCCCTAATGATGAGATCACCTAGTCTGCGGGAATGAGGAGATGGTCCAGGAGGTAACTGATTGGTCACTACCTCAGTGCCGGCGTTGGACTGATCAGTTGCATTATTTTCCTCAGTAGTACTCTCCACTGTGATGTTCTGGTTACTTGGTAGCAGGCCCACCATCTGAAGATTGTCTACAGTAACCAAATTTTTCACATCCTTCTCCTCGAGGCACATGTTGGTCAACTCCTCTGCTCGGTCAAACATCTCTTTTGTGGGCAAGGGTTGCTGGAATGGGCCCGCATGCGTAAAAGCCAGGTTGTTGGCTTTGATGTCTGACGTGAGAAAATACTCTATATAGTATTTCCCAAGATTCGACTTGTGAGGAATGCCACAAAGGTATTTAACCCCTTTATGCCTATGAAAGAGGTGGAAAAAACCTGTGTTCTTATGTCTTGGGTTGGTTCTGAAGTTGAATAAGTACTGTATCTCGTGAGGAGTAGGCTCATCCCAGCCTTGCATGAAGTAGAGAATGAACAGGGCAGACAACGCCTGAATCCTGTTAGGAGCGATCTGGAAGGGAGAGGCGTTGAAATAATCCGCTATTGACTGAAAGAAGGGGTGTAGCGGGATAGTCGCTCCTGCATATATATGGTGCCTAGACCAGGCACAGTACAGTCTGCAAGGCCTGTTAGCTCTCTGGTGAGGGCGCGGACATATCACATTCACCCTTCTCAAGCCCAAGGCTTGGATGTGTTTGTCAAACATCCCGGGGTTGAGTTTCGTAGGCTTGGCGGTAAACCAAGAAGGTGTTTCTTCTCCTTCCTTTCTTGGTTTTTGGACAGCCAAATGCTAGCTCTCGGTAGCAACTTTCTGGGTAATTTTTCTCCAAGGATTGTTTGGTTTTGGCGTCTGGCGGGGTGGTCTCGAAGAAGCCGCAGTTTGGACCTCACTGCGTTCTACCACTTTCTGTACCGCTCTACGGGCTACTTGAGGATCCTGGTCCTGCGGGAGTCTGTTGGACTTCTTTACCCTCATTGTCGACTGTTCAGCTTGATGAAGGAACTTCTCTTCGTGAAGAAAGTATAAAGCTGAATGGGGGAGGATCTTCTTAAAGCGGCGGAGGCGATCCTCAAGAGTGCGATTGTTAGGAGACTTTGACGAGGAGTCGCTGCTTTGAGGGGTGTCGATCGACTGCGGGACGGACGTATCATAATTCGTGTGGTTGTCTCCTCCCCTATAGTCGAAGTGATTCATCTACAAAAAAATAAAAATGGGGAGGTGAGTAACCATACAAATATAAATCGATAGAGCACTGTTTATTTTTCTACTTAGAAAAAATTTGTCGAAGTAGTAAAATTTAGCATGCATGAAGAAAAAATAATTTTTGTGCCTAAAAGTGCCTAAGGTCCCTAAAATGAGCATGAACGAAAAATTTTGGTAATAGGCAAAAAAAAATTTCGGTGTTGTGTATGCTTATGTCCGAGTGAGTTGCGTGCCTAAGAGGTTGTCCGAGGAGCTCAACGTCCATGTCTGTGTGTGCGTGTGTGCGTGCCTAAGAGGCTATCCGAGGAGCCTAGCGCCCATGTCCATGTGTGCGTGTGTGCATGCCTAATAGCCTGGCCGAGCTGCGCGCCTTGGTCTGAGGATAAGCCAGCGTCGCGTCCGAGCTGCGTGCCTGGTCCGAAGGGCTACGTCTGCTGTCCGAAGAGCCCCGTGGATGTCCGACCGGACACTTGGTGTCTGAGGGCCAGCGTAGGCATCGGCATCCGAGCAGATGCCTAGTGTTCGAGGAGAAGCACCAGGGTTCAAGGAGCGCTGGAGGTCCGAGGGCTGGTGCGTGCATCCTAGGAGAAGCAACTTGGTCCGAGGGGTACTGAATGGCCATGTCCGAGCAGTGCCTATCCAATCGGACTAAACTAAACACCCAAGCAGCCGTAGGCATATCCATATATTCAATATACAAAGAGGGAACAATGGCCAATCGGCCATACCCCAAACCACAAACATAAACCCATTCCGAAAAAGCAAAGCCCTAAATTCCAACTAGCACAAACACCATTTCTCATCCAAAACACACAACCACAAGATCAAAATGGGGAAATTGAAAGGTTTTCAAATGTTCTTGAGACCATATATACCATTCATTACCCATAAACCCATATTCATGATTTAGGTTAAAATGACTAATTTTTCTTTAAATTTCTATGAAATTGAAGGTAAAATTGAGTTACCCATAACCTAAAAAACATCAAAACAGCCACCAAACACATTGTATTTCGAAGATTCATAGACAAACTCAAGAAAAAACTCCCTAGGAGGGTTTCGGCCATCTCATGCATTTTTCTTGAGGTTTTGAAAAAAAAAAATAACAACAACACAAGTGGAGATGAAGGAGAAAACTTACCTAATCTTGAAGAGACCTTGGAGAATGCTTGAAGAAATGAGAAGCTTTTCCTTGAAGACCCTTGAAGTTTCGTCCAAGAGAAGAGAAAATCAAGAAGGTTTTGGCCAAAAGAAGGAAAAGAAAGATGATGAGAAGTTTTTGTTGTTTTTTGTTTTCGCTCTCTTGTGTGTGTGGAAATGTGGGAGTATAGGGGTCTATTTAAAGGAAAAAAGTGGGAATTACCACTTATTTTTGGACCCTTGGATTTCTTGGGATATTTTTTCTCCCCACGACTATGAGCAGCTAATTGCAGTGATCGTGGGCTGTGGAGTCGTGGTATGTTGCATGACGAGAATATGGACAGTTGATTTTTTTTTAATTGTACCGTTGGATGTGGAGAAAAAAGTTTATTATGTGAGAGCATCATATAATAAACTTGGGGGGCAAATGTTATCCCCAAAATTTGAAAACGATGACGTGGCAATAGAAATGACAAATGGCAAGGAATGGTTAGGTGATCTGGCTTAGGAGTGACTCGGTAGACCAGAGAAGAATGTTGACTGGCCCGTCAAGTGTCATGACCGACCAGGCATGACCTTGTCCGACCAGTCACATGTTTTTCTGCCCAGGCATGACCTTGTCCGACCAGTCAGATGTTTGTCTACCCAGGAATGATCTTGTCCGACTTGTCACCTGTTGATCCGAACAGGCATGACCTTGGCCGACCGGTCATGACCATGTCCCATCAGCCAAGTGCATGTCTGCCCAGTCAGGTGCGTGTCCGCCCAGTGAAGGTTTGGCCAACCAGCTTGAATGTGATATGGATCCACTAGACAGAGTAGGGCTACGCAAAGATCTCAGAAACGGCTTCAGCAAGAATCGGTCCTGGCTTGCGCAAGAATCTCTCAGTTTATCCCGTGAATATAGTGTATTGTTATATTTTGAATATTATTGTAAATTAAATATAATGAGAATAACAAAATATCCCAATTATGGGGGATATCATCTGTATGATCCTGAGCCTATAAATACAAGGCTTATGGCATCATAAAGGGGACTTTTGGGACTTTTTGATTCAAATTCTAATTTTCTAGAGAGAGAGTATACTTGTATTTGAGAGAATTCTTGTATTCTTGTAATCTGCACTGAAGAAACTCAGTTGACTCAGGTCCATCTGATCTTGAGTGTAGATCTATAATCACAACTTTAAGTGGATTAGGCTATTACAAACACATTGGGGCTTAACCGCTATAAAAATCGTCTGTGTCGTTTATTTCTCTTGAAGGTTTTTATCGTTTTTGACGTTTACACGTCGTTGACCAAAAACGCGGTCAACAAAAATAATATTCACCAATTATTATTTTAATTATTACTCATACACATAAATAAAATTAACTCACAAATAATCTTTACATAAAACAAAATAAATAAATAAAATATTCCAGGTTATTACACTCTTCCCACCTTATAAGAATTTTGTCCTCGAAATTTCACTTACCCAAATATCTCGGGATACTTCTTGTGCATGCCATCCTCCAGCTCCTAAGTAGCTTCTTCAATCGCATTGTTACTCCACAGAACTTTAACTAGGGGTATCCTTTCAGTTCTCAACTATTTGATTTCCCGTTCCAGTATTTTAACTGGTTTATCTTCATAACTTAAGTTCGGTTGTATCTCCAGCTGTTCATAACTAAGCACGTGGGACTGATCGGACACATACTTTCTGAGCATGGAGATATGAAACACATCGTGGGTACTGGCCAATGCAGGAGGTAGATCTAAGCAGTAAGCAACTAGTCCTATTCTCTCGAGAATCTCAAAATGACCTACATATTTGGGTCTTAACTTCCCCTTTTTCCCAAACCTCTTGACATCTTTTGTTGGCGAGACTTTTAAGAAAACTTTGTCTCCCAAACTTGATGTTCTGCCTCTTGATATTGGCATAGCTTTGTTGTCTACTCTGAGTTGTGAGCATATGCTTACTTATCCTTTCTATAGCACCTGTAGCCTCAAGCACCAATTCTGGCCCAGCTAGTCGCCTCTCTCTTATCTCATCCCAATGTAAACGAGATCGACACTTCCTGCCATAAAGCATCTCTTATGGGGCCATTCCAATGGCTGCTTGGTAACTATTATTGTATGTAAATTTTATATGGTACAAGTACTCTTTCCATGAACCCTTGAATTCTAAGGTGGACGCTCGCAACATATCTTCTAGTCTCTGGATGGTTCTTTCTAACCGTCTATCAGTTTGCGGGCGAATGGATATGTTGAGCTTCAACTGCGTACCCATTGCCTCTTGCAGGCTTTCCCAAAAACTTGATGCGAGCCTCAGGTTTCTATCTAAAACTAAAGATACTTGTACACCATGGAGTTTGATTATCTCTTTCATGTACAACTTTGCAAATTAATCCATAGTGTATGTCATTTTCACCGAATTAAAATGAGCTGACTTAGTAAGGTGGTCCACGACCACCCAAACTGAATCGTGATGCTCTGTAGTCACTGGTAGACCAACTACGATGACCATAGCGATTTCTTCCCATTTCAATACTAGTATTGGTAGCGGTTGCAGTAACCCATCGGGTCTTTAGTGTTATGCTTTCACCTGTGGGCAAACCAAGCATTTGGCAATGTACTCGGCTATGTCCCTCTTCATTCCTAGCCACCAATACATGGACTTAAGATCTGGGTACATCTTCATTGTGCCTGGATGCAACGAATAAGGTGTTGTGTGCACCTCTTCAAGAATCCTATCCTTGATCCTCTTATAACTAGGCACACAAACCCTGCCCTTGTACCTTAATATATGGCCTTCCGGCACTGTGAAGTTTCCATTCTTCTCCACTTGTAGCAAGGCTTCCTGCTTAACCAGAATGTTATCCAATTTTTTCCTTTCTTTAATCTTTTCCTAGAGGTCTGACTATAGTGTGAGACTGGCAAGCTCGCCTATAACTATTTCTATCTTGACTCTTACTATCTCTTTCTGTAATGGTGCTTCCACCATTCCTAGAGCTCCAAATGTGCCATGGCTTCGCTTGCTAAAGGCATCGGCTACCACGTTAGCCTTTGCAGGATGATATAGTATCTCACAATCATAATCTTTAACGAGCTTAAGCCACCTCCTTTGCCTTATGTTTAACTCATTTTGAGTGAAGTACTTAAGCCTTTTGTGGTCCGTGTATATTTCACATTTTTCTTCACAGAGATAATGTCTCCATATTTTCAAAGCAAAAACCACAACAACCAACTCCAAGTCTTGCGCTGGGTATCACTATTCGTCATCTTTTATTTGTCTGGACGCGTAAGCCACCACAGTTTCAGCTTGGATCAGTACACATCCTAACCTCTTCTTGGATGTGTCATAGTAGACCACGAACTGTTCGTCACTTTTTTGTACACACAACACTGGAGCAGTGATTAATCTTTCCTTTATCTCTTGAAAACGTTGGTCGCATTATTAGTCCACACAAACCTCTGTTGCTTGTGAGTAAAGTTGGTTAGTGGTGTTGCCAATATGGAGAATCCCTCCACGATTATCTTGTAATAGCCTGCTAGACAAAGAAAAGTCCTTACATCAGTGGCATTCTTTGGTCTTCGTCAATCCCTGATTGCCTCAATCTTAACTAGGTCCACTGCCACTCTGTTCTTAGTTACAGTGTGGCCTAGAAATGCCACTTCCACTACCCAAAACTCGCACTTCTTCAACTTGGCATATAACTGGTGTTCTTTGAGCCTCTAGAGCGTCATTGTCAAATGATCCTCATGCTCTTCCTTTGTCTTTGAATAGATCATAATATCGTCAATAAAGACAGTTGCAAACTTGTCCAAATAGTTTTTGAACACCCTATTCATTAAATCCATGAATATTGTAGGGGCGTTCGTTAGACCGGATGATATTACTAAAAACTCACAATGTCTGTACCGAGTCCTAAAAGCAGTTTTGGGTATATCACTCTCCTTGATCTTAAGCTGATGATATCCCAATCCCAAATCTATCTTATTGAATACCGGTGCCCCTTGTAATTGGTCAAATAAATCATCGATTCTAGGTAGTAGATACTTGTTCTTTATCGCCACCTTGTTCAGATCCCTATAGTCAATGCACATCCTCATCGATCCATCATTCTGCTTGACGAACAACACCGAAGCTCCCCATGGTGAGTGACTTGGTCTAATGAATCCCATATCACGCAGTTGTTCTTTCAACTCCTTCAATTCTGAGGGCGTCATCCTATACAGTGCTTTTGAAATAGTGGTTGTCTCTGGTGCTAACTCGATCACAAACTCGTTCTCTTGGTCTGGGGGTAAACCTTGTAGATCTTCTGGGAACACCTTGGAGTACTCACACACCACTCTATTGTCCTCAGACCTTTGTGGCATGTTCTTAGTTGTGTCCATTATACTAGCCAGGAATGCTTGGCACCCCTTTCCCATCGTCCTCCTAGCCTTGAGCACTGAGATGATTGGCATCTTGGGTCCCGTTCTTTCTCCCTTGAACACAAACTTCTCTCCCCCCTTGGCTTGGAACACTACGATCTTCTTTCTACAATCTAGGTTTGCACTATACTTGAAGAGCCAATCCATTCCAAGTATCACGTCATAATCATGCATAGCCAGCTCAATCAAGTCAACTGAGAGTCTCGTCCATCTACTGTCATCAGCACCGCGCGTACCCATCTCCTAGATGTTATCATATCTCCAGACAAAAACATCGTACTAAAGCCTATCAGAAATACCTCTCTCGTTCTTCCTACGCATGAGTACCATACTCAAAATCTAAGAGAAAAACAAAGGAAAGTTTATACTTAAACAAGTTTGTTTTTCAGACCGCTCTTGTACCGAAACATCCAAGAACAATTGTAATGCCCTACTACCTAAGGACCGTTACGCTGTGCATTTTAAACTCTCCAACCGAGTCATTTGGCCATAATCATGTAACTAAGTATGATTAACGGTTTATGGTTAAAAATTTTGGTCAAAGATACAACGTTTCACTAAAATGTTTACTGAATACATTGGGATCCCAAAATACATTTTAAAGGTTAATTATAATAAAAGATTTACAACTAGTCAACCTAAGTGGAAAAATAGGGTTTAACCCTAGTTCGTCTTTAAACCCTCGGTCGTGGTGGTCGAGCAGTCACATATGTACACATCGTCACCTAAGCTCTCAACCTCAAGGATGGTCCAACTTTCTTTTGCCTTTGCCTGCACCACATAGGACTCGTGATCTGAGGCTCAGCAAGAAAACTTATTACTGTATGTATACAAGATAAATAAATCATTCTGGGGCTTGCAGTCCTAATCAAATGGTGACTAATGAGTCACTTTCTGGATAGGTGACTAATGAGTCACTCTCTGGATAGGTGACTAATGAGTCACACTCTGGGTAGGTGACTAATGAGTCACACACTGAATACGTGACTAATGAGTCACTCTCTGGGGCTCTGCACCCTAAGCCATGTGACATTTCAGTCACCTGATCCATTTGGCTCTGACTCTAAGTAACTAGCCTTTAGAATAGACAAGCGCTTTTAGTTTTCTTCGACCTTAGGATCGGTCAAGCATTTAATGCTCATGTTGATTAGATCTAATCATTTTGGCCTGTGTTAAACACATTAATGTAATTCTTGACTCTTAAGCCAATACCATACGATCAGCGCTTAGTATCATCACTGAACTTGACTGATAAGTCATAACTTCATGATTAATACTAAACATCATTTCTGTTATCTGACTAATAAGTCAGTACTAGACACAGATAAACAAAGCTGCTATGCACTTACTGTGCAATCAATGTCCATATATAAAGCACTCAACATGCTACATCAATAACCATGCATGTCACATACTGGGTGCAGTTTTCTTACCTTTGGTCCAAGCACAAGTTAACAATGAATGACCCTCGAGCACGATCCTGTCCTGAGCCCTAACGGTAACCTAGTCACAACCATAAAATAATAATCTCATAAGATTCAATCCTTTAAAACAAACTTCAGGACCATTCTCGTGCTCTTAGGACTTCCAATCCACCCAACGGGGTGGTGGAACCATTCCTCGAGTCCCCAAAGTCCTCCCAAGCCCTAAAAATGGGTCTAGCTGAAATAGACATAGCACTGGGGCATCCATGGGTAGCGCTGGGGCGCTGCCCCAAGTCAGAGAGCACCCATGCTCTCCCCTGCCTAGCGCTGGAGCGCCAGTTCGACTGACAAGAATTTTCTGGTTCTTTCCCCTACGTTTTCCCCTAAATTCCAAACTTCAAAATCGATCTAGACACCATCCAAACTTATAATTTAACCTCAAAACCTCAATCAACCTCATCAAAACTGAAGTTCCCACTTGATCAAAATCCCATAAACACACAAAAATCCACACTCGAGCCCTGAAGCTCAAGAACACCTTTAAGCTCAAAACAACTCTGAATTAAAAAAGGGTTTATGGCTTACCTCAATGGTGAACTTTAGGCCTAAAGTTGTCCTTGACTAAAACCCAGCTTCAAGCCTCCAAATCCCAGACAACTCTTCTCAAAATTTCAAGTACTTCAAGGCACACCAAAGGGTGAGAAGAGTAACGAGAGAGAGAAAGGGTGAGGATGAATGATGCTTTGTTTTTTTTTTTCCGTTTTTTTTTTTTGCTTCTGTGAGGTTTCCTTCAGCTGAGCATTTTAGTGACTCGATCACTATATTGGTCCAAAAGACCAATTTTCCCCTAGGGCCATAACACTCTCCAAAAACCCTCCAAGGGTAGTTTCGTCATTCACCACTTACCCTGTTATTCATAATTAACATCTCACAATTCCTGTTAATTCTAATATCCTCAAATAATTACCAAATAATTTCCCCCATTACCCGATCCCTGTAATGTACTAAATTACCAAATTACATCTAGACTCGCCCCGAGCCCGGTATTTCACCCCGTTATGACTAAACCACTACTTTGCTTGCTAGGATCATCTCATGCCAAATATCTCAAATATATCCACATAATGATGTGGTCCCATCATATATATATATATATCACATATATGCCAAATATACCAAAAACTGGCCAAATTATGAAAATTACCCAATCAAACAGAAATGGGCCCACATGCATATTTAATATACCTAAACATGCATATCAAGTCATATTATAATATTACTCACATATTCACATAATGACACACATAAATATCATATAATCACATAATTCCATAATTTGTCATCCTAGCCCCCTAATCAAGGCCCTAAACCTTATTAGGAAATTTGGGACATTACAACAACTCCCCTTTCCTTTGATTCCTTCTACAAGAGATTGAGAGACTCTAAGAACTTGTTCAAGGTCTGTAACTCAATCGAAACCCAAAGAAATAACTCACCTTGCTCCCTTCTTCTTGGACCCATACCATATGAACAGTATAAGAACACTAAGTGTTCTTCTTCTTCTTTCTCTCGGGCTCTCTCTAAGATTTTGAATATGGTCTGATGTAAATGAGAGAATGACTTTAATTCCCTCTCATCCAACCTCTAATAACTTCCCATGACCATTTCAAAAGATTTTTTTCCCACCAAGTTGTGTGTTTGGCCGAACACCTACGAGAGAAACAAAAAATAAAACATATGCTGAAATGTCACATGTAAAGGTACCACATCCCCATCCTTTTAGGGACTTCACTTCTCACTAATACTTGGCTCTATGCCCAACCGAAAAAATCTTTGAATTTTATTCAAAATAATGCATTAAAACCATATCTTAAATATATATATATAAACTATGGTCTAAGCACCAAATAATGCAACTTTAGTTTAAACTCATGTCTATGATTTTATGTGAGTCCTTTCAACATAAAATCATGATTTTAATCTCATAAAATTTCACTTGAATTATTTATAGACTCTTAGTGATTAAATCACAATTCCATAGTCTAAAATGACTCTATGATTTTATGTGGGTCCAAACACATTAAATCATATACCAAAATTCTTTAAAAATTTCCCAAAATTCTCTTGTGACCCAACTTAATATTATAAGATTATTTTAGGGTCCTATAATTAGTAAACTCAAATCTAGCTAGTAAAATAGATATTTCTCAACTTTATATTTATTTGACATCTAAGTCCCAAACTATGTTCTAAAGCGATCAACTCACATTTCTTTAATTAAAATAATATTAACCAATTATTACTCATACACTTAAATAAAATTAATTCACAAATAATTTTTACACAAAAAATAAATAAATAAAATATTCTGGGTTATTACAATTTTACCCTTCATCAGTATTTTATATTTAACTCCCACTAAGTTCTTTATAAATGATATTTTTGTGAAATTAATCACACAAATGTGATCTCAATCATTTAACCTTTTCAACAATGCAATTAAGGAAATCATCTTTCCACTTCCCATACAATAGTTATTAATTTCATATCTATTAATAATACTTCCACTCAATTACACTACTACATTTACAAGATGTAAGTATGGGTAGACCGTAGTGTAAGCTGGTAACGAACAAGTCAAAAGATTTAAATAATACAATTAACAGAATATTATCATTCAGAATTATGATCGACTTGATCTATGGTTAACATTGTAACTATCCATATTTTCAAAAAAATTTGAATGTTTGTATTAATTGAATAAACATGTAATAAAATAGGTGACTAATGCGATTTAATAAACGAAATGCTTTCTACTTCTATTATTGATAATAAAAACATATTACATGAGAAATATGCTTTTATTAAGGGCATAAAATCCAACACCCACTTGTCCTTTTAAAACAAATGTGACATGTTTTTCAAACCCATTCTGTAACGTCCCAATTTTAATAATAAGGCTTAGGGCCTTGATTACTGTTCTAGGAGGGCATAATTGGATGTTTATGTGTTAGTATGATTTAATTGTGATTATATATGTGAATTTATAAGTTATATTATGATATGATTGCTTATGATAGTTTAAGTGTATTAAATGTGCTTATAGGCTCGTTTATGTTAAATTGGTCATATCTATAATTATATGTGTAATCATAATTTTGGCCCGTAGAGGTTATATCTATAATTATATGTGCTTTCTGATTGAGACCACAATATTATGTGGAGATATTTAATATGGGTGGCACGAGGCGATCATAGTGAGCAGTTTGGCAGAAAGGTAACGTTGGGGATTTATACTTGGCTCCAGCTGAATCTACGAGTATTTTAGTAATTCGGTGAATTACTGGGGGTATTGGAGTATAAGTTATAACTGAGGAGAAATATTTAAGTTTGGAATATTAGTGATATTAATTGGGAATCTTAAGTGAAATTTGAGGTTTAGCGGGATAGTGGTTCCAAATTACCTTTTCGCCCTTGGGGGCGTAAAGGAAAGATTTTTTGGGTAAAGGCAATATGGTATTTTGCCAAGGGGATAACTAAGACTTCGCCAAAGTCTGAGGGAAGTCTTTCACTTACGCTCTCTCCTACTTGCTCTATCTCTCTCACTCTACTTTGTTCCAAGAAGAAGATTCTTGAACAATTGAAAGATTCTTGGGGGCGTAAAGGAAAGATTTTTTGGGTAAGGGCAATATGGTATTTTGCCAAGGGGATAACTAAGACTTCGCCAAAGTCTGAGGGAAGTCTTTCACTTACGCTCTCTCCTACTTGCTCTATCTCTCTCACTCTACTTTGTTCCAAGAAGAAGATTCTTGAAGAATTGATCTTGAGGCAACCCTTAGTGGAATTGAAGCTAGTTCTTTAGGATTAGAAGCTGCCAAACTGTAGGAATCTAGTGGGGGAATTTAAATTCTAGGAGGTAATCTTAGTGTTTTTATTCAAAGCTTTTAGTTTTATTTTTGTTGTTTTGATGAAATCCATTGGGTTTGAGTTTGGTTGTGTTTTACAAGGTTTTGATGGTTGTAGTTTGTGTTTCTATGTTGCTGGTGTTGTTCTGATGGTCAAAATTGGGTTGAGAGTGGGTTTGGATGGATTTTGGATCGGTTTACGATTTCTAGAATTGCAAAAATTTTGGGTTTGCAGGGTGGCGCCGCGACATTGTTCTTGGAACGTTGCAACCCACATGAACTCAGAGGCATTGGGGGGTTACTTTGAACCCCCTGGCGTCGCGACACCTGGTAGGCAGAGCCGCAGATTATGTTTTGTGTCCTTGTGGTTTGGGGCTCTTTCAATAGAAGTGCATTACGGCCCTTCAAGGGCCTGCGCCCCAAGTATAGAACACGAGAATGGTTGTGCCATGAATCCTTTTATAGTTTAATGTCTGATTTGTTTGAGTCTATGTAGTTATACTTGTTTGTACTGATCACTCGGTCGGGATTCCATTATCGGCATTACATGCGTAATGTATGTCGTAGTGGCGGGTCCATAACACGAATATGATATCTGCCATAGTGGCGGGGCCATTGTGAAGTTGTGACATCCATTTACTCAGCATGAGTCGTATATTGTTTGGAATGTATATTGTTTGGAAAATATATGTGAACCTGTTATGGTTATAAAGTATGCAATACTTGTTGATGTTTATCTCAATATCTTTATTATATTGTTGACCCTCGATTTGTTCAACTGACATGGAGTCAAACGCTTGATGTGAATGAAGGTGTTTAAATAGATCTAATGGAAAGGATAGTAAACGACGCAACAAATTATAGTGGTTCAGCCCCACGAATTGGTAATGACCTACGTCCACTTAAGCTATTATTGATATTAATTCTCAAAGGAGTGATCAAAGAACTAGGGTTCTCTGAGTTTCACAGGCCTTGGAAGGATAAATAATACAATCGTAAGATAATAGCCCTAATTCTCTTGTAAAGCATAAACTTAAATCAACCAAAAAGTCCCCTCCTTGAGCTATTTCTTCTCTATTTATAGGCTCAAGGAGGATTACATAAATTTGTTACAGATATTATTTCCTAAATAATCGGATACTCAAGAATTATGGAAGATAATCTCGGATATCGTTATAATTGCATAATATCTTCTCAAAATATACGGAGTATACGACCAAGCTGGTCGTATATAAAGTCCAAATGTTACGCTAGGGGAACCTCCCTGGTCGATAGTCGAACAGAACCTTCGCCAAGTGTCAGCCACGTGTTAAAAATGTCTGCCACGTCATCCACGCCTATTCTTTAGATAACATTTTCCCCCCAAGTTTATTTTTTGCGACCAGCAATAAGTAAACTTAGGAAAACAACCTTTCATATGCCCCACGAAATCTGTCAGAGCCCTCGTGCGTTTTTGAAAACCATGACCTAATCAAGCCTCTTCAGTTTTCAAGAAACCACTCCGACGGCTGTTACACTCCCCCATGCTTCAAAAAAGGGAAAGTCATGATTGCTACTTTTTGTCACACTTCGGCTTCTATAAGTAACCCCCTCATTCACCTTATAATATTTTACTCACCATTTTCTGCCAAGAAATCTCAAGAACTCCATCCTAAAACTCAGAGCTTCGAAGGTCTCAGATGCCTTGCCGAGGATCCTACAGACCCAAAGCTTCTATTTTTCAGTTTCTCCAACCTTCATCCAGGTAATTTTTTTCGTCTTTTAAACTCTTTGAGATGCATGCATACTGCTTTTGAGTTCTGAGACTTTTTGTGTTCCTGAGTAGAGATTTGTGAGGATTTTGTATATACCATTGATGCTTGATAGGGCAGTGTACTTTTCATCTATATAAGTTGGGAATTAGTTTGATAGTCAAGATCATAGGTTTAGGGCGTAAAATCGACGTAAAAATTCGATTTTTAGGCTAGTTGAAAAACTGGGTTTTTCCTGCCCCTTAGGAGTTGAAAAAGCATCTTTTCAGAAAACCTTTTACTTTCCTTTTTGATCCATTTTTCAAACTGCTAGCATAAAACTTAGTGTTCGGTTAGAATGCTGCTGGTAGATAGACGCGAGCAAAGTTTTTCTAACTTTCAACATAAGTTCTCAGGCTGTGTGTCTTATCTCTTCCTTTGTCTGTTTGCAGTTCATATGCAAGACCCGTGGGGAGGAGAAAGACCCATTGACGATGATCTCTTAGTTCAACTTCTTGAAGACGAAGAACAACCTTTGAATCTAATATCAGATATTCCTTTTTCCCGCCTTAACCTATACACTTCCCCAGTTCCAACCCAAAACATGGCTCGTACCAAAACTAAAGCTCGAAAAAGAAAAACTCCCAACATTTCTCATCAGCCTACTGCTGATGCTCCCTCAACCAGTGGTCGAGACGAAAATATTCCTGACCCAAATGTGCAAAGGCATGCCCGCCCTCGACACACTATTCAGCCGGATGTTGAGTGACATGTTGTCGCTGAGAGTAGGGTGACGATCAGGATGATCGCCAACTACTTAAATAAATATAATCTAACAGGGGTGACCCTAGTCAAACCTAACCCAAACCAAAGGGCTAATCTGTCTAGAGGGGCTTACAGCGCTTGGTCACGGTTTCATATTGAGGTAGGAGCCACTTTGCCTCTTCATGCATTCATTCAGGGGGTGGCCAATTACTTCGGAGTTTCCCCCTTCCAAATTACCCCAAACGGATATAGAATGCTCGCTGCACTCTATATCCTGTATAACCAGAAAAAATGGCCCGCGTCGTCGCCACATTAGGTCAACTACTTGTTCGACCTCAAATCTAACCCTAACCAAGAAGGCACAGGGTTCTTCCATCTTTTCATCAGGAAACCGGGTGCATTTTCCTAACTGATACCACCCATATCTCCAACGTGGGGAGGTACTACCAGGAGTATTTCCATACACCTGACCTGGTCCCAGACAACTTGGCTTTCACGCGAGGGGTAAAATTTTCACGTCGCTGGCTTCTTCACTTAGTGTTTTTCTACCACAATGTCTTGAACTTTCAATGTGTTTCAGGCCCATGGTTGCGACCAAACCCAACTCCAGGGATGGAGTCAAGGGCGGCACTTTTAGCTAGCATGTCAGATGCTAAGAAGAGTGTCAAAAATTTAGTTACAGAGGCGAACCTTAGGCTGGCTGGCCTCTGGGACCCTCAACCAACTATGAGTGGGCCTTCGGCGGGGAATGCTCGCGCCGAAGCGGAACCCGTGTAGCAACCCCAAGAGTCTCCTCTGTGGAGGAGACCCACTGGGGTTACGATCAGGGAACCTGCCGACACTTACCGAGCAGAGAAGCCCTTGGCTCCCAAGGGAAAAGGAAAGCAAAAGGTCGTCGAGCCTACCAAATTCTCTGACGACTCGTCAGATGATAATGGTACAGTAATTTCGCTTTTAACCCATTTGCCAATTCCCTGTCATCTGTTCGACGGGGATGGAAACTTTAAGAATGCTCCCATCTTAAATTCAGATTTCTTCCAGGCAGTAGGTAGTTCGGTAAATAATGTAGCGACCAATAGTTGTAGCGCGGGTATTTTACTTGTAATCTTTTTACTTTCATTATTTGGCCCTGTGTGACCATCTCGTCTTACTGTTCGTGTTGTTTGCTTTTGTGTAGATATGGACTCCGAGGATGTGTTCGAGCATTACAAGGCTGCTGCCGCCTTTTCTGGCCAAAAGAAGGAAAACAAGAGGGCTCGAGGGGAGAGCAGAAAGACTGCCTCAAAGAAGGCACGAACTGACGACCCTTTGGTTACCACCCCTTCGAAAGAGAACTCACCACCTTCAACACCCCCCGAGCAGCCGGCCTCAACTTTCGCCAACCAGCAACCTTCTCCTAAGGTTCCTAGCAGCCATACATTGCGCACTCCGCCCGAAGGCTCCCAGCCCAGCCTCGTGGTCAGTTCTGCTAGGGAGAGAATATACAAGCTCTCTAAGCATAGACGCAGCCAGGTAGTTATTACCAAAACCACTTCTATGGAGGCTGATCAAGTTCTCAATAGAGGGTTGAACAAGATAGTTAGCGTAAGTCAACTCCTGCGGATGTAACATTTATTTTTTATTCCCTGCCTTTACTTTATCTTTTTCTATCTGTCTCCAGGGATTGCTGACCATAACCGCTGGCTGGTGCCGTGCTAGGGTGTTGGTGCTCGGGGCAGGAACTTTAATGCTAGACTTGCCGAGGCCAAGAAAGCACTCGAAGCTACGAACAACGAGCTTACCATACAGAATGGCAAGTTGCTTGCAGAGAAGACGGAGCTGTCCAAGAAGAAAAATGAGCTGCTCGAGGACAAAGCTACTCTGACCAAGGAGCTGCTGGAAACCCGGGACACCCTGAATAAGGCCAACCAATCTAGGGAAAAGTTCAGGGAAAGTTCCAAGCTCAACTATCAACAAGCTGTACAGCTCAAGCTTGATCTGATCGCCAGCAGGCAGGAGGCGGAGGAACTCAGAAAATGAGTGCAGGAGCTTGAGGAGGCTGGAGCCAATAACTTGGAGAAGTACAAGGAAGCCATGCATCTTTTCTTCTACAAGTAATAGAAGCACAACAGGGAGGCTAACTTCAGCTACCTGTCAGAACGCTTGAGGAGGACTCTAATGACGCATTGCGCCATTCGTCTGGAAGAAGTAGAGAATGCTGAAGTGCCTACTTCCCCAGAGATTTCCCTGGCAGCAGGGATAGATGGTGCTGACGTAGAAGCTGGCCCAGCTGTCGACCAAGGTGCTCCTCAAGACCCTCCAGCTCCTTAATCTTTTTTTATCTTAACTACACGACCCACAGGTCGTGTTGTAAAGACAATTTAATTTTTTCTTTGGTTTTGCTGCACGGCAACTTTTACTTTTACTTGAACAATTACATCCGAGCAGTACTGCTCGTGGTGCAAAAGGATTCCTTTCACATTATAATATTTCTGCTTTATTATAACATATGTTCGCATGACCGAACCTAGCATAGTACTTTGGCCTGATTTTTCAAAATATAAATTTTGAAAAATACTCTAAGTACCGTAGTATGCTTTCACTTATTTTGTTCATGTGTTTACATTCCTCTTGGTATGCTTTGCTATTGATGTACCTTATATGCCCCCCAAGTGATCGAGGAGCTTTAGGTCCTTGGTCACTTGCCTTGACCATGACCTGTACGAACATTACTGCTCGGTATAAAATGTAAAACTTATAATACAGCAAAACAACACAAGTAATGAACAAATACTTGTAAAAAAATTACAAAGTTTGGCAAGAATGACTAGCTGCGCATAGTCCCTTATAATTCTCGTATTAAATGGACTAAACATGTCTTTATGAGTGATCTTTAAAAGATCTTACACTTATAAGTGATTAGCCATATAACATGACTAACCCTTTTTCAAAACTTGTAAAAAGTAAAAATTAATACAAGTCAGTCCTTTAAAAAGGATTGTTTGTTGATAATACTTGCGCAGGTGTTCTCCATTCCAATAACGCGGAACGAGATCTCCATTTAAGCGTGCAAGTTTATAGGTGCCTGGATGAAGGACTTCTTCAATCTGGTAAGGTCCTTCCCAGTTTGGTCCGAGTACTCTAGCAGCTGGGTCGCAAGTGTTTAAGAAAACTCTTTGAAGCACTAAGTCTCCGATGTTGAACTTTATTTCTTTTACTTTGGAGTTAAAATATCAAGCGACCTTTTGCTTGTATGCAACTACTTGGAGTTGGGCTTTTTCTTGCTTCTCCTCGATCAGGTCTAGGGACTCCGTCAACAGTTGGCTATTCTGACCATGGTCGTATGTGAGTCTATGAGGCGTGGGCAGATCTAACTCGACAGGCAGCATAGCTTCATACCCATATGCTAAGGAAAATGGAGTATGACCTATTGTTGTTCAATGAGAAGTTCCATACGACCAAAGTACTTCAGGCAGCTGTTCTGTCCATGCCCCTTTGGCTATTTTGACTTTACCAGCATGTCATCTATGTATACCTCCATGTTTACTCCGATCAACTCCTTAAACATGTGGTTAACTAGTCGCTGGTAAGTCACACCAGCATTTTTCAATCCGAAGGGCATTACTTTATAACAGTATAACCCTGTATCGGTCCAGAAGCTTGTGTGATCCTCGTCAGGGGGATGCATACTGATCTGATTGTATCCTGAGTATGCATCCATGAAAGAGAGGATCTCATGTCCTGCAGTTGCATGGACCAGCTGGTCGATCCTTGGGAGTGGGAAGCAATCCTTAGGGCAGGCTTTATTAAGGTCTGTGAAATCCACACAGGTTCACCATTTTCCATTAGGCTTGGGAACTAGTACTGGATTAGAGACCCACGATGGATAAAATGCCACCCTGATGAACCCATTCTCCTTTAGTTTTTCAACTTCTTCTTTTAAGGCTTTCGATCTATCTTTATCGAGTAGCCTTCTTTTCTGTTGCACAGGTGGAAAGCTTTTGTCGACATTCAAGACATGGATGATGACTGCAAGATCTATCCCAGCCATGTCTTTATGTGACCAGGCAAAAACTTCCTGGTTCTTCCTTAAAAATTCCACCAGTGCGTGCTTTGTTGTTGCTTCCTAATTTTTGCCGACCTTTACAACTCTGGTCGGAAACTCTTCCTCAAGCTAGACCTCCTCAAGATCCTCGACAGGTCCAAAATCTTCCTCAAAATCCCCAATGTGAGGATCTAAGTCTCTATTATCACTTTGGGCAACACCCTATTTGGTGACTTCATCACCTGATTAGGCTTGTATATCAATGGCCATCTGCAACCTTTCTGGGGTAGAGCTCCTCGACATTCCCTTCTTTGCCTTATTAATTGAGGCATTATAGCATTCCCTTGCTTCCCTCTGGTTTCCGAACACGCGTCCTACCCCTGCGTCTGTTGGGAATTTCATGGCCAGGTGCCATATTGAGGTGACGGTCTGAAGGTCAACCAGTATGGGTCTTCCAATTACAGCATTGTAAGCCGAAGGACAATCAACCACTATGAAAGTAGTGAGTAATGTCCTAGTAGCGGGCATTGTACCTGCTGTTACCGGAAGCCTGATTGACCCTGTTGGAGCGAGTCTCTCACCAGAGAAACTGTAAATCGTTTGGTTGCAGGGCTCGAAGTCCTTGACGGACAACTTCATTTGTTCCAGCGAAGATTTATACAGGATGTTAACTGAACTTCCTATATCGACCAGCACTCTCTTCACCATCATGTTGGCAATTTGAACATCCACGGCCAGCGGATCAGAATGTGGGAACCGGACATGCTGGGCGTCGCGATCAGAGAAGTTTATTTCACCATCCTCTGACCGATCCTTCTTTGATGCCCGGTCCTCCACAGTCATCAACTCGATGTCCTGGTCGTGGCGTAGGGACCGAACATATCGTTCCCTTGCCTTTCCGTAGTTTCCCGCAAGGTACGGGCCTTCGCAGATGGTGAGTAAAGTGCCAGCCATGGGGTCAGGTTGCAAAGGTGGCGAGCATTGGCGTGCAGGCGCCTGCTCGTTGCCACCTGGAGCCTTTCGTTGGGAAGCCCCTGAGGCCCGCACGTATCTTCACAAGTGTCCTTGTCTAATAAGGAACTCGATTTCATCCTTCATCTGGTTACACTAGTTCGTATCGTGTCCGTAGTCATTGTGAAAACGACAGAGCTTGGTGGTATCCCTTTTCGAAATATCCTTTCGAATGGCAGCGGGTCTTTTGTAAGGCACACTGGAACTTGTGGCCTGATACACCTCTGCTCGAGACTCGACAAGGGCAGTGTAGTTAGTGAACTGTGGCTCATAACGGTTTCCCTTAGCGCGCTTATTCTCGGAGGTAGAAGGTTCGTTATGGGATCTCTTCCCCCCATTTTTGTCGTTGCCATTCCTGTTGCCTTTACCGTTGCTGTTAGGTTTTGACCCATTGGCAGCTTTGGCGGGGTCTTCAGTCCCCTTATCTTTGCTTGGGGTCTTTCCCTCGCTGGCAATGGCATCCTGGAGCTTGATGTATCGATTAGCTCGATCCAAGAATTCTTGGGTAGTTTTAACCCCATGCTTCCTGAGGCTACTCCAAAGAGGCATACGACGCCTAACTCCTACAGTTAGGGCCATCATCTTGCCTTCGTCTCCCATTGTTTTGGCTCCAGCATCTGCTCGCATAAAATGCTGGACGTAGTCTTTCAGTGGTTCTCCTTCTTGCTGGCATATCTCGACCAGCTGTGTAACGACCCAAATTCGCTAATAAGGTTTAAGGGCCTTGATTAGTGTGCTAGGAGGGTATTACTGGAATAATTGTGATTTAATGAGTAATTATATGTTAGATAATGTTTATATGATAATTGATTGTATTATGTGGTAATATGATATGTGATATATGTGAGAACCACATTATTATGTGGACAGGTTCGTTGAGCACGACTCAAGACGATTCTAGGGTCAGATAGCGGGAAAAGTCACAATGGAAGTTATGACTTTGGAGAAGTCGGGGATATTTTTAGATAACGGGTAGTGATTTGGGTTATCGGGATATGAAAATAAATATATGGAGATATATTTGAGGTTAGGATGTCTAGGCGGGAATAATGGGGGATTTTACCATTTTGGCCTCGGGGACGGTTCCGGCACCCCAAGCCTCGGGACTAGCATAACACGTGAGATAGACTTAAGGAAGCCTTTAGAAGAAAAACATAAACCGACTTAATTTAGACTCAGCTCTGTCTCTCTCACGTTTAAGGAAAACAAAGGGGAAAACTAAGGGAAGAAAACACAGAAAATCAAAGGGGAAACAAGCTGGAATTCTAGGATTTGAGGTGAGGAATTGAAGGTCTAGCTCAGGGGTTTGTCAAGCACTAGAACAGGGATTAAGGTAAGCATCTAAACATCTTTTCTGTGGTTGAATTCTGTGCTCTAGCTGGATTTTTGGTTAAGTGTTGAAACCAGTATAGCTTTGGTGTTTTAAGGTAGAATTAAAGAAGGGAACTTGGGGACCTAGCTTGGCTACATCTTGGTGAAGTGGTTCTACAGCAAAGGTGAGTTCTAACTCCAAGTTTAGAGGTTTTAGATGGAGTTTGGTGGCTGGTTTGTGTGTGTTTTGGCATTTGGGTTTCAGAAATTGAAAGGAAGAGATTGGAGTGTGTTAGGCTATGTTTTCTTGGGAATTATGCTGTTTAGATCATGTTAAAGAGGTTGGGAACTAATTGGTTAAGAGTTGGGGAGTTTTGGGATGGTTTAAGGTGGGGTTTTGAGCTTTAGAATGGTGAAAAAATCTGGGTTCGTAGGGGAGGGCCGCGGCTCTGTTCTAGAGCGCCGCGGCCCTAGAATGCAAAGAAGACAAGGAGGTTCAGCCAAGGGGGCGCGCCGCGGCACCCAAGGCAAGGGGCGCGGCGCGTGTGTGGTTTAGTGTAGGGGTAGTTTCTGTTTTGGGGAAGGGCCACGGCTGGGCATTGGGGGCCGCAGCCCTTGGTTGCACACTTGGAATTTTGAGGGTTTTAAGCATGGGAGAGTGGTCTTGGGTGCTCGGGTTTGGTTTCACCACCATGCTTGGTGGAATTAGGAGTCCCGGGAGTTAGTTTTGTTACTGGGAACCTATATTTGATTATTAATGAGACCCTATGCTTTGGTTGTGGCTAGGTGATAAAAGCTTAGGCTTGGGAACGAATCGTGCTTGAGGGGTGTTGCTCGTAATTCGATAACCGTACAGACTAAAGGTAAGAAAGATGCACCTGGTTGAATATATCTGACGGGACTAAGGGCTCCCAATTGTAGATGCTTGAAAAGATGGTATTATGCCATGCAAGCCATTTAGTGAACCAACGGCCTAAGGGTGCCAAGGGTCTCACTAGCGCACAGGGCGCGGCTCGGACACTGGTATCCGAGGATAGCTTATTATGCACTGAGCTTGGTTTAAGCGGGCCAGAGTCAGTGGGTTAAACAGAGGGTGCGACCTAAGTCGTCGGCCCTGAATATTATGCGATATGAACGTGAAATGAAATAGAATGTGTCTTGGATTGAATTGTATATGCTGATTATCTGTTGTGGAATATCTGATAAGTATACATGCTTACTGAGCTATTTGCCTGTTGTTATTGTTTGAGTTATCTGTGATGTTTTCTTGCTGGGCCTTGGCTCACGGGTGCTACGTGGTGCAGGTAAAGGCAAGGGCAAGTTAGATCAGCCCTGACTGGAGAGCTCAGCGAGCGGAATGTACATAGCCAGGTGCTCGGCCGCCACGGTTGAGATCTATGCAAGGACATGGAACTTGAAGACTGTCTGTTTTGGCCTTAGTATGGCTAGTGGTTTCTCATGTATTTTTGGGAGTCTGTAAACTTTCTTTAACTTCGTTTTTGTATGGGATCCCATGTTACTACAATTTATATATGCTAAATGAGTCTTTTGAGACCAAAACCTTTTTAACCTTAGCTCTTACATGTTTAGCGACACGATTTCAAATTAATGACTTGATTAGCGAGTCTTGCACCTTTATAAGTACACAGTGTAACGACTTTGGCTATCTAGGGCGTTACAAGCTGGTTTGCCTCAGTTTGGTGCACACGACCCGCATAGAATTGTCCATAAATTTCTACACATGAATAGAGAGGAACAGAAGAAAGGAAATAGTCTGATGCAAGCTCTAGTGTTCACGCTGACCAAATCAGAGGCTGAGGCTAGTCCCTCGGTAGTGACAGGTTAGATTTCTAGTGTTGGCTCTACTTACATTGTATTGATTGATTCTTATGCTACACAATCGTTTGTTTCTAATAGAGTGGTTGATAGACTGTGTAGGCCTTGTGATTTTTATGTTGTGGGGTTTGGGACCTTAATACCTACTGAGGAACTAGTAATTTCTAGGAGATGGATTAGATCCTTGCCAGTAGAGGTGGATAGTAGAGACTTGTCAGTAGACCTTATTGAGTTAGCTATGGAGGATTTTGACATGATTCTGGGCATGGATTGGTTAGCCAAGTATGAGGCAACCATAGATTGTAAAAGGAGGATGGTGACCTTTGAGCCCGAGGGAGAGGGCCCATTTGTGTCTGTGGGTGTTGTGAACATGCCTTGTATTCCTATGATCTTAGCACTGAAGGCTAGAGACCTATTGCAAGGGGGTTGTATAGGATTCCCAGCAAGCGTAGTGGATACCACCAGCGATATGCCAGTTGTGCGAGTAGAGACTAGATTGGTCTATGAGATTTTGGATGTATTCTTAAAGGACCTACAAGGGTTACCACCACAGTAAGAGATTGAGTTTGTTTTAGAGTTGGCACCGGGGATAGAACCAATATCCAGAGCACCATACAGAATGGCTCCGGTGGAGTTGAAGAGTTGAAGGTACAATTACAAGAGTTACTGGATATGGGATTCAATAGACCCAGCTTCTCACTGTGGGGTGCGCCAGTGTTGTTTTTTAAGAAGAAAGATGGGACATTGAGGATGTGTATCTGTTATCCAAAAAATTGGAATTGATGACGTGGCAAGTGATCCCTGGACCCGTGGCTGACACCTGGAGGAACTCTGCTAGTGTATCGACCAGAAGACGTATTAGAAGTAGTAAACAGCCTAGTCATACCTGCGACCAGTCTGGTCGATAGTTCCGCATGCAATGTAATATTGCTGTAAAGATCTTTGTAGATCCCGAATTTAACTCACAAAATCTCCTGAATATCCGGTTATTCAGGAGAGAAAATCGGCAACTAAATCATGTAATCCCCCTTGAGCCTATAAATAGAGAAAGATAGCTCAAGAAAGGGACTTTTGGCTTTCGAATTACTGGATACTAGTATAATTCTATCTGTAATATTGTATTGTTCTTCAGAGGTTGGTGAAACTCATTGAACACTAGTTCTTTGATCACTCCTTTGATTCTCACATCAATAACAGCCTAAGTGGATGTAGGTTATTACCAGATCCTGGGGACGAACTACTATAAAATATAGTGTTCTTATTCTTTTCATCATTACGTTCTTTTCAACTCAGTCATTCAAATCAAGCATATTCTGACTCCGTGTCAGTTGGCCAAAATCTGGGTCAACATTCTGGTGCTTTCATTGAGAGCTTGATTTATCATTGTTGAGAAAACCAATGGCGAAAACTGGAAGGAAAGCTGGACAGGAGGCCGCTGCTGCGCCATCAAACCCACCTCCTCCTCCCCTTGCAAGCGTGGCAGAAGATGAGCAACATCTGGACTTCGAGGAGGAAGAGATGGACGATGCAACGCTGAAAAGTACCCTGGGGGCGTTGCAGGAAGAGCTGGCTAATCTGAAAGCCAGTCAAGAGACAGCTGCCGAAGTTGTGGCGCGGCAGCAGCAGGAGATTGAAAGGCAGCGCGCAGAGTTAAGCGAAAGGCAGGCGGAGATGGACTGCCGCTAGAGCCAAGCCATGGCAGCCCTCGAGGCAGCCTTGCAACTGGCTAGGAATCAAGCCGCACTTGTCTCGCAGCCTGACCATCCTGCAAATGGGCCGCCCCAGAGGGGTCCAAATCCTAGCCCACTAATCTAGCCCTCGAGTCCACAAAGGCCCGAGCAGCCTCAGGTGCCCCATGACGATGTCCCGATGGACCCTGAGGCACAGCCTCCATCCCAGGCTGGTCGCGGCAATCCCCCACAACAGAGGCAGAATAGGGTCGAGCATCAGCCTCGTAGTCCTAGACGCCGTAGGGGCGATGAGCCAAACCTACTGAATAGAGGTCAGTATCCCCCTGGTAACAGGAGGGACTCAGAGTTAGGCTCTGCGGTCCGGGGTCCCCCACGGCATGATAATGCACGGGGACACCACGACCAGCGTAGGCCGCCCTTTAACGTTCAGGACATTTTAGCCAGGGATGGAAATCGAGGGAACAGTCGATCCCACCATAGCCAATCGAGGTTCAGAGATGGCCATGGATATAATGAGGCCGACTCAGGCAAGGGAAATGCTGGGAGGAGGAACGAAGGAAGAGGTAAAGGCGGGAACCAGGTACCTCAAGATGACCAACCCAATAGACGGGATGCTGGGGGGCAGCCCAGGCAAAATAATGTCTTCAACTGGCTCGGGGGTAGCGAGCAGTGGAGAAAAGACGAGGATTTGAGAGACATACTCAACGATCGCCGCGAGCGGCATGGAGAGAATGTCCCCCCAGCAACAGAGGCTACAGCGATTCCTGCCGCTGTACAAGCCCAGATAGATGCCCTCAACTAGGCAGTGCAACAGATGGTCGGGGGAAGGACATCTTATATCGACCACGATAGGAGGAAAGGCACTCCTTTCGTGCAGAGGATAGCTAATGTAGAAACTCCAAGCAAGTTCAAAATGCCTACACTTCCAAACTTTGACAGGTACGGGGACCCAGTGTCTCATGTCAATAAGTTTGAAATACAAATGGACATTCAGAAAGTGTCCGAAGATGCTCGGTGCAGGATCTTCCCTGCAACACTTTCTGAAGCCGCGCAGGAATGGTTTTTTAAATTCCCTCCCGCAAGCATAGTTTCCTGGGAAATGTTCGTAAGGGAGCTTTACGGACAGTTCTATGCAGGTCGTGTGCATCCGACCGAAGCAAACCAGCTGGTTGAAATTCGCCAGCAGGATGGAGAATTAGTGAAGGACTACATCCAGTGCTTTATGCGAGCGGCAGCTGGAGCGAAAATGGTGGGGGACGAAGGCAAAATGATGGCCATAACCGCAGGGGTTAAGCATCGTTCTCTCCTCTGGAAAAGTCTCCGAAAGGAAGGAGTGAGAACTACCCAGGAATTCTTGGACCGGGCTGATCGTTACATCAAACTCGAAGATGCCATTGCCGATGATGGAAAGCCTTCTAGCAAGGATAAGAAGACAGCCGAGCCTGCCAAAGCCGCCAATGGGTCCAAACCTAACGGCAAAGGCAATGGGAACGGCAGCGAGAATGGCAAGAATGGTGGAAAACGGCCGTATAACGAGCCTTCCACCTCCGACAATAAACGAGCCAAGGGTAATTGTTATGAACCTCAGTTCACTAACTACATTGCCCTCGTTGAGTCTCGGGGAGAGGTTTATCAGGCCACAAGTTCTAGTGTGCCTTATAAAAAACATGGCCCCATTCGAAAGGATATTTCGAAGAGAGACACTACCAAGTTCTGTCGTTATCATAACGACTACGGACATGACACCAACAAATGCAACCAGTTGAAAGACGAAATCGAGTTCCTTATTAGACAAGGACACTTGAGAAGATACGTACGAGCCTCGGGAAATTCCCAACGAGAAGCTCCGGGTAGCAACGAGCAGGCGCCCGCGCGCCAAAGCTCGCCACCCATACAGCCTGCCCCCGTGACTGGCACACTCTTAACCATCTGTGGAGGCCCGCACCTCGTGGGAAATAGCGGAAAGGCTAGGGAACGATATGCTTGGACTCTGCGCCACGACCAGGACATCGAGATGATGACTGTGGAAGACCGTGCACCAAAAAAGGCTCGGTCAAAGGAAGGTAAAAGTACCTTCTCTGACAGCGATGCCCAACATGTCTGTTTCCCACATTCCGATCCGCTGGTCGTGGATATCCAAATGGCCAACATGATGGTGAAGAGAATGCTGGTCGATACAGGAAGTTTAGTGAATATCCTGTATAAGTCCACACTGGAACGCATGAAACTGTCCGTTAAGGACTTGGAGCCTTGCAACCAAACGATATACGGCTTCTCTGGGGAAGGACTCACCCCCACACGATTAATCAGACTACCAGTGACGACAGTGTAGAGTCCAAGAACTTTACTTAGCTAATTATTTAGTAGTATTATAGTATGTATAGTATTATCTTTGTTACTGTGGATTTTTGGTTCAGACCGGGAATTATTTGGACACTCATAGTAGTACTTATAGATTTTCTAAGTTTAACCTATAGTTTAAGAATATTAAGTATAACCTAAGGTTTGATTAATGTGACTAATATTAAGGATTATATTTATTATACTATAAGGTTTAGATATCAACCAATAGGATTTTAAGCACATGTTATGAATGGTAATTAAGGATTAAGTATTTTTGAGGATTAAATTAAATAAGGGTAAAGTTTGAATGTTATAGGGTCAGTCAGCTGCTTTGATTACGTTGAAGGCTTAGTCAAGGCTGTTTACTCCATTCAAACTTAGCTAAAAATGTGTAATTTCATGTTTAAATATTCAGCGTGTGCCGATATATCGCAGCTATAGGGGGCGATATATCGCAGCACGTAGATACGGAAAACACGAGACGATGCACGGTCGCCTCGGGCATACTGGCCCAAGCGATATATCGCCTACAGGGGGCGATATATCGCCTCCTCCAGCATAAATTCAAACACTTTTGAATTCTTTTCCTTTCAGAAATTCAAACTCCTCCATAAGTCCAGCATCTTTTGAACGAGTCTTCTGCCTCTGCTGAACGATTATTCAAATGATTTTCACCTAAAAAGCCATTATTTTTATTCAAGTAAAATCAAGATACTTTCATTCCCAAACTCTATAAATAGGACCTAGTACCCAGCCATTATTCACCTTTTGCTCTAAGTTCAGAAGCTGCTAGTGTTAAGTGAGTGTGAGAGTGTAAACACCTGGGTTGGGAAAATCATAAGCTTAAACATCATAAGCTTATCAAACACTTTGGGAAGTGAGGTTCTATAGTATTTCGGTTGAGGTGTAGATTGGTCTTTCAAGTCTTTGAGGTAACCAAAACTCTAGTTCATTTCTGTATTATGTTATTTTCTTTCTCATAATCTTATACTCAGTCTCCTAACCCCATTTTATTTTGGTTAGGAAATCTAAGCTCTTGAGCATATAAGTTTTGGTAAGTATAACTTTCAATGGTTTAGTCTTTCCATCCCTTTCATTTCATCTCTTTTCTTCTTTAGACTCACTCTTTTTAATGGTTATTAGGAGTGTTCCAAAAAGTCCCAACTCAGTCCACATATCCCGGTAACTTTGGTAAGGAAAATAGGCTAGAATCAATATGTTATATGCTTATGTTATCTTATGTTTTATGTTATTAAATGTGTTATGATATCTATGCATGTATGTTTGTAGGCTTGGGCATATGACCCATATGACTAACAAGACCCCAAATGGGTTATGGGCATATGACCTACTTAGCTAGTAGGACCCCACTAATCCCATGGGCATATGCTTGTTTAGTCTATGGGACCCCAAGTAATAATGGCCATTATAATAAGTGTATGTATTAAGTGTTATGATATGTCTTTACGTTTATTATGAAATTTATGTTTATGATTATGTGTTAGATTTTCCTTGCTGGGCATTAGGCTCATTCATTTTTGTTTTATGTGCAGGAAAATAGCTTTAGAGGCGGTAAGATTCGTGACGCTTAGAGGATGTGTATCGATGGTGAATGGAGTCAAGGGGCCGAGCGTTATTCGATTCGAGGATGTAGTCTCATTTTACTTTTTTTTTTATGGTTTTACATGTATTTTCCGCATTTTCTATGTAACTCTTTTCACTTTAAGTTATTTTTGTTTTAAAGACAATGGGTACCCATATCCTACTTAATTTTATAAAAGTAACCTTTGTTTCTACAAGTTTATAATAAATTATGGTATTTTCGCAAATGTATGTTTTAGTAAGAATTTGTATGTATAGTTCGATAATGGTCCAAGAGTCTAGATCAGTGGGTCATTACAGACAGGTACAGCGCCTGCTACCAGGACATTACTCGCTACTTTCGTGGTGGTCGATTGTCCTTCGGCGTACAATGCCGTCATTGGGAGGCCTATACTAGTTGATCTACGGGCCGTCATCTCTATGCGGCACTTGGCCATGAAGTTCCCAAGAGACGCAGGGGTAGGACGCGTGTTGGGGAACCAAAGGGAAGCCAGAGAATGCTACAGCACCTCAATCACAAAGGCGAAGAACGGAACGCTGAAGAGCACTACTTCGGATAGGTTGCAGATGTCATTAGATACACAAGCCCAATCCGGTGATGCAGTCACCAAATAGGGTGTTGCCCAAAGTGAGGATAGAGATATAGATCCTCGCTTTGGGGATTTTGAAGAAAATGTTGGACCCGTCGAGGACCTGGAGGAGGTCCAACTCGACGAAAAAGACCCGACCCGAGTCGTAAAGGTTGGGAAAAACTTAAAACCTACCACGAAGCACGCACTGGTGGAATTTTTGTGGAAGAACCAGGAAGTTTTTGCTTGGTCAAACAAAGATATGGCTGGGATATATCCTGCAGTTATCAGCCATGTCCTGAATATAGACAAGACCTTTCCACCCGTGCAACAAAAGAGAAGGTTGCTCGATAAGGATAGATCGAGAGCCTTAAAAGAAGAAGTTGAAAGACTAAAGGAGAATGGGTTCATCAGGGTGGCATTTTATCCATCGTGGGTCTCCAATCTAGTGCTGGTTCCCAAGCCTAACGGCAAGTGGTGGACCTCCGTGGAATTTACAGACCTCAATAAAGCCTGCCCAAAAGACTGCTTCCCACTCTCAAAAATCGACCAGCTGATCGATGTAACGGCAGGGCACGAGATCCTCTCATTCATGGATGCATATTCGGGCTACAACCAGATTAGCATGCACCCCCCTGACGAGGATCACACCAGCTTTCGGACCGATACGGGCTTATACTGTTACAAAGTAATGCCCTTCAGACTGAAAAACGCAGGTGCGACTTACCAACGGCTAGTCAACCACATGTTTAAGGAGCTGATTGGAGTAAACATGGAAGTATACGTGGAGGACATGCTGGTAAAGTCTAAGAAGGCAGGAGGACATGTGAGGGATTTACAAGAGTGCTTTGATGTATTGAACAAATACCAGATGAAGTTAAATCCCCTCAAATGTTCCTTCGGAGTTGGATCAGGGAAGTTTTTGGGGTTTTTTGTAAATTCAAGAGGAATCGAGGCCAACCCCGAAAAGATAAAAGCCCTGATCGACATGAAGTCGCCAGAAAGGATCAAAGATGTACAAATTTTAACCGGGAGAATCGCAGCCCTAAGTAGATTTATTTAGAAATCAACAGACAAGTGCGTCCCTTTTTTCAATCTACTTAGGGGAAATAAGAAGTTTGAATGGACAGGAGACTGCGAGCAAGCATTCCAGGCCTTGAAAGCCCATATGGCACAACCTCCCATCTTATCAAAGCCGATCGAAGGAGAAACTTTGTTTATTTACCTGGCGATTACTGAAGTTGCTGCTAGCGCGGTACTAGTGCGAGAGGAAGAAGACATACAAAAAGCAGTCTACTATGTCAGCAAGAGACTGATCGGGGCAGAATTGAGATATCCACCAATTGAGAGGTTAGCATATTGCTTAATCTTGGCCTCTAGGAAGCTACGCCCTTACTTCCAAGCCCATCCTATCTCAGTTTTAACTGACCAGCCCCTGCGGCAAGTCCTCCAAAAACCAGAGGCGGCTGGGCGATTATTAAAATGGGCAGTCAAACTAGGACAGTTCGATATAACTTATTCACCGCGAGCAGCAGTAAAGAGACAAGTCTTGGCCAATCTTATTGCAGAATTCGCCGAACTCCCAGACAGCGAACAGTGCGAACAGCCTAAAGCGCCTGGGCCTTAGGACAAAGCTCCTTCGTGGAAGTTATTCACGGATGGGTCATCCAACGAATCCCACGCTGGAGCGGGAGTGATATTGATAACGCCGGAAGGGCATCGATTTCACTGCACTATTAGGTTCGAATTCACCGAGTCAAATAATGAAGCAGAATACGAAGCACTCCTCGCTGGATTGAGAATGGCGAAAGATATGAGCATAAAGACGCTTGATATCTACAGTGATTCACAGCTGGTGGTGAATCAAGTTCTAGGAGAATATCAAGCGTGAGGCTTAAAAATGGTGGCCTACTTGAATAAAACAAAGGACCTGCTAGCCCAGTTAAAAGAGTACACCCTTCAGCAAATTCCGCGGGATCAAAATTCAAACGCAGACGCCTTAGCAAAACTTGCGAGCGCAAAAGATGCTGACACCTTGAACATTGTGCCAGTAGAAAGACTGAGTGAGCCAAGCATACAAGCAGTTGAGACAAATATGGAGATTCGAATGGAGAATACGTGGATGGCACCTTACTTGGAGTATCTGACGAACGGTGTGCTTCCAGCCGATAGAAACAAAGCCAGAACTCTACAAAGGCGAGCCGCTAGGTACATACTGGCCGATGGTATTATGTACCGAAGAGGATATTCAATGCCACTACTCATATGCGTTACACCGGAAAAAGCTAAGGAACTCATGAAAGAGGTGCCTGAAGGCTTCTGCGGGGATCACGCTAGGGGGTAGAGTTTGGCAAAGAAGATTCTAGGGCAAGGCTACTTCTGGCGAACTATGAATGAGGATTCGATGGAGTTTGTACGAAGATGCGATAAATGTCAAAGATTCTCCAAGATTCCACGAGCAGCTCCAAATGAATTGAAACAGATGCAAAGCCCGTGGCCTTTTGCAGTATGGGGGATAGATTTGATTGGATCCCTTCCTACAGGGAAAGGCGGAGTAAAGTATGCAGTCGTGGCAGTTGATTATTTCACCAAATGGGCCGAAGCTGAACCACTTGCTACCATCACGACCAAGAAAGTTCTTGATTTTGTCATCAAGAACATTATTTGCTGATATGGTTTGCCTAGAAAGATTGTTTCAGACAACGGAACCCAATTTGACAGCGACTTATTCACCGACTTCTGCGAAAGGCACAGAGTTATTAAAAGCTTTTCTTCAATTGCGCATCCCCAAGCAAATGGGCAGGTCGAGGCCGTGAATAAAACTCTTAAGGACACCCTGAAGAAGAGGCTTGAAGATGCTAAAGGAGCATGGCCAGAGCAGCTGCCTGAAGTCCTCTGGTAGTATAGAACGTCTCACCGAACAGCGACAGGTCATACCCCATTTTCCTTGCCCTACAGATATGAGGCTATGTTACCTGTCGAGTTAGATCCCCCCTCACATCGACACCTAACATACGACCAGGATCAGAACAGCCAACTAATGATGGAATCCCTAGACTCGATTGATGAAATTCGGGAGAAGGCCCAACTCCGAGTTGCTGCGTACCAGCAAAAATTTGCCCGGTACTTTAACTCCAAAGTTAAAGAAAGAAAACTCAAAGTCGGAGACTTGGTGCTACGACGAGTTTTCTTAAACACCTGTGACCCCACTGCTGGAGTACTCGGACCTAATTGGGAAGGACCTTACCAGATTGAAGAACTCCTTCATCCGGGCACCTACAAACTTGCACGCCTAAACGAAGATCTTGTTCCACGTTATTGGAATGGAGAACACCTGCGCAAGTACTCTCAGTGAACAGTTTTTTTTAAAGGACTGGCTGGTATTAAATTTTACTTTTTTACAAGTTTTGCAAAGAGGGTTAGCCACGTTGTATGGCTAATCGCTCGTATATGTAAGATTCTATTTTAGAATCACTCGTAAAGACATGTTTAGTCCATTTTTAATACGAGATTATAAGGGACTGTGCGCAGCCAGTCATTCTTGCCAACCTTTGTAAATTTATATTTACAAGTATTTGTTCATTACGTGTGTTGTTTTGCTGTATTACAAGTATTACTTTTTCACCCGAGCAAAAATTTTCGAACAGGTCATGGTCAAGGCAAGTGACCAAGGACCTAAAGCTCCTCGATCACTTGGGGGGCATATAAGGCACATCGATAGCAAAGCGTACCATGAGGTATGTAAACACATGAACAAAATGAGTGAAAGCATGCTAAGGTACTTAGAGTATTTTTCAAATTTTATATTTTGTTAAATCAAGCCAAAGTACTATGCTAAGTTCGGTCATATGGAAAAATGTTATAATAAATGAAAATGTTATAGCATCATGATGCAATCTTTTACACCGCAAGCGTCACTGCTTGGATGTAACTGTTCAAAAGAAAGAAAAAATATTATAAAAGCTCAAGAGGCATTGGGAGCAGGAGGGTCTTTATCAGCATTCTGATTGGTCGCGTCCTCAACGACTCTTTCTTCTTCTGCACCAGCAAGGCTTGGGGAAGCAGGGATCCTTGCTCTTGCCTCCTCTGCAGCCAGTTGAGCAGTGCAACGAGCCAGCTCAGCAGTCCTAACATCTTCTGAAAGATAGCTGAAGTCGGCGCCCTGGTTGTGTTTCCAGACGTTGTAAAAACACTGGAGCGTTGTCTTCTTATACCTTTCCAGATTCTTGGAGTTGTCAAGCTCCAGCTGCTTTACTTTGCCCTCAAGAGTAGCAATGGCCTCGTCCTTGGACTTATGCTCCTCTTCCAGTCTCTTGCGTTCACGATACTGGACTCGGCCGGCCTCCTGATACTCCTCCCTCTGCTTTATTATAGCTGCCTTCGTAGCTTCAACCTCTGACAGCTTTGTCACCGCGGCATCCCTCTGCTGAACCATCGCCTCCAACTCCTTTGCATGCCTGGCCTCTACAGCCGAAAGTTCCTCGACCGCTTTCACCTGGTGCCTCTCGATAGCCTTTGCCTGAGCCTGTTCAATGGTGGCTTGGGTGCGGGTACGAGCAGCAGTTGCAGACAGCAAAGCCTGAGGACAGAAGATAAAGTTAGAACCTATTGCAAAGAATAAAAGACTAAGGCCTAAGAAATAAAGAAGCACTTACGCTAGCTATTTCGTTCAGGGTCCTGTTCAGAATTTGGTCGACCGCCATACTCTCTACCTCAACCAATGCATTTTTGACGCGGTCGTTCTTCGCGATATGCGCGAGGCGGTCTTTGGCTGCTCGTAAGGCATGGCTCGAGAGTTTGGCCCCAAGAGCTTCTTCCCGCTTGTTTTGTTCCCTAGTGGGCGCAACCGGAGGGTTTGGCGGGGCAGGAGGAGTGTGCTTCTCAGCAGGAGCCGGAGGATGAGCAGAATTTTGCCTAGCTGGCACGTCCTTAGGAGGGTCTTCTGTTCGACTCTTTTTTGCAGGTCCCTGGCTTGTTTCGCCGGTGTGTCTCCTTGACGACTTTCGCTGGAGCTGAGGAACTTCCTCTTCCTCCTCAGCCTGATATAGGTCGAAGACGTTGGGAGTGGCCATATCTGCATACAAGTAAACACATGCAAAGGGTAAGATAGAGGCAGATGAAAACTCTTTATTCAACGGAAAAGAAGGTCACAAAGTTAATACCCGAGCTACAACTACTGGTCGCTATACTATTGACTCTATTAGTCACACACTCACTATATGGCACGAAGAAGTCTGGCCCTAGATTTGGAGTATATGTAAAGTTGCCCTCCCCATCAAACAAGTGACAGGGAATTGGAAAGCTATTTAAAAGCAAAATAATTTTACTGTTCTCATCAGAGGATTACCCCAAGTCCACAACCGGCTCTTTGGCCTTTTGTTTCCCCTTGCCTTGGGGAGTAGAAGGCCTTTCTGCGGAAGGATTGCCTGTGGGCTCCCTGATTGTAACCCCCGTCGGCCTCCTTCGTGGAGGGGACGCAGGGGGTTGGTGCTCGGGAACCCCCTCAGCAGTGGCATCGGCTACCACGGATCCTCTTGTTTCATGGCGAGGAGCCAGGAGGCCAGACAGCCTCAGGTTTTCATTAGTAACCAGGGACTTGACGCTTTTTTCTGCGTCTGTCATCCTGGCCAATGTATTGGACCTCAACACCATGTCTGGTGTTGGGGTCGGACGTAACCATGGGCCTGAAAGACAAAGTACAGTTTGAGAAAAATGAAAGGAGACTCTTTGATTAAAAATATCGACCAGTAAAAGACGGCACTTACCTCCTCGAGCAAAGGCCAGGTTGTTGCTAGTTATGTCCGGAGTAAGGAAGTACTCCTTACTGTACTGCCCCACGTTAGATATGTGCGTAGTGTCACTCTGGAACGTCCGGTTTGTCTCCTGGTGATAGAGGTGGAAGAAACCCGTCCCATATTGTTGCGGGTTGGATTTAAGGTCGAAAAGATAATTGACCACGTGAGGGGTAGGTTCTAGCCATTTTTTAAGTTTGTACAGGATATAGAGTGTGGCCAGCATTCTATATCCGTTTGGAGTAATTTGGAAGGGGGCGACGTCGAAATAATTAGCCACCCCCTGATAAAAAGGATGTAGAGGAAGGAAAGCCCCTGCCTCTATGTGATACCGAGACCAGGCGCTATATATACCTCCGGGGAGGTTAGCCCTTTGGTCTGCGGCAGGAATTTTAATGGAAACCCCTGTGAGGGGATACTTCCTTAAATAGTTAGCAACCATCTGAAGAGTCACTGATCTGGTAGGGGAAGTATACCACTCGACATCAGGTAGATTCTGATGGCGAGGGCGGGCTCTAATTTGGATGTTAGGGTCAGGAACAGGATTGTTTCGACCGCTGGTTGAGGGAACCCTAGCCTGCGAATCAGGCTGGGCAGGAAGGTTTGGACTATCGTCGGAGTCAGGTCTTCTCTTACCTGAGGATTTGGAACGAGCCATTTGACGAGGAGAAGGACGAGGTCTGGAAGAGGATCGTGAGAAAGGAATCTCATGGATTCGATCAGCCGGTTGTTCTTCGCCTTCGAGCAGCTGGGCAAGAAGATCGTCGTCGATGGGCCGTTCACCTCCCCACAAATCTGGCATCAATGTCTGCAAACAGAAGAATGGGGAGGTGAGGATGGAGAATTTTTAAAGACTTTTTAGAATAACACTGGTCGAGTATAAAAGCCAAGCTTTTATACAACAGCATTCTAACAAAAAGCTAAATTTTTCCACACGAACGATTTGAAAAACGGATCAAAGGGTGAAAGTAAAAAGTTTTTCAAAAACGCTTTTTCAACTCCCCTTAGGGCGAGAAAAACCTATTTTCCAACTGGCCTAAAGATCGAAATTTTACTTCGATTTTACGTCCTAAAAGTATAATCCCGACTATTAAACTAACTCGTAACCCTTTTTCACCTACAAGACATTCTACTCACGAGCATCTCAAACCAGAAGCAGATGAACTCAAACAGTCGACATACAGAAGCATGCATTGCGAAAGTACAAAACATAAAGATTCGAAGACTTACCAGAATGAAGATCGTTGAGGAGGGTAAAGAGTCTTCGGAAGTTGAGGTGCTTTCAAGATGAACTTGGAAAGTGCAGAAGAAAGGTTTCTGGGAGAAGATGAGAGCTCTGGTTTTAGGGTTTCTGGAGTGAGTAGTGGCGTGCGTAAAAAGAAAAGGAAGATTTCGGAGATATTATATAAGTTTGTCTGTGGCATTAAAAAGGTGTAATCATCAGTTTCCCTTTTTCAAAGTATGGGGAAGCGGAATGGCTGTCGAATTATTACTGGGGAACCAAAAAGTCATGATTAGATAGGAGTAGGTTACTTTTTCCAAGAACACACGAAGGGTTCTGACACGTAAGGCAGGGTAACCGAAGAGTCGTTCGCTCAAAAGTTTATTCATTGCTCGTAATAAATAAACTTGGGGGGCAAATGTTATCCAAAAAATTGGCATTGATGACGTGGCAAGTGATCCCTGGACACGTGGCTGACACCTGGAGGAACTCTGCTAGTGTATCGACCAGAAGACGTATTAGAAGCAGTAAACAGCCCAGTCATACCTGCGACCAGTCTGGTCGATAGTTCCGCATGCAATGTAATATTGTTGTAAAGATCTTTGTAGATCCCGAATTTAACTCACAAAATCTCCTGAATATCCAGTTATTCAGGAGAGAAAATCGGCAACTAAATCATGTAATCCCCTTTGAGCCTATAAATAGAGAAAGATAGCTCAAGAAAGGTGTTATACCCAAAAATTGGAGAATGCATCCTAGGAGGCTAAGGAGAATGCATTCTAGGAGAGCTAAGGGGAGTGGTCCTAGGAGACCCCAAGGAGGATGTGGTCCTAGGAGACCCCAAGGGAGTGGTCTTAGGAGACCCCAAGGAGAAAGTGGTCTTAGGAGACCCCAAGGAGGATGTGGTCCTAAGAGACCCCAAGGGTGTGTAGGAGGCAAGCCTCCCAAGGTTTCCTAAGTGTTGGCTCGAACGTGTCCAAGGTAAGTAGCTAAGGAGGAGGAGTCTCATGCAAGAGGAAGGAGACTTAGATTTTGATAAGGAGAGCCTATACAATGTTCGATCGAACATGTTTGGGAGATGCTAAAGGAGGTTGCCTCAATGTTGTCCAAGGTGAGATGTCATGGAGCAGGTTGCCTCAATGTTGTCCAAGGTGAGGTGCCAAGGAGGTTGCCTCGGACCACCTTGGTCCGAGGAGAAGCCAAGGAGATTGGTTCAAGGAGGAACATGGCATGCTAGAGGAGAGTTCCATGTTAGAGGAGAGAAGTGCATGTCCTACCACCATGCACGTTCAACCCATGAAAACATGTCCTACCACCATGCATGTCCTACCACCATGCACGTCTGACCAACACTTGCATGAGTGGTCAGTAGGAGGTGGATCAACTAGCTAGAGGAGACTAAGTCAAGATTCCCAGAGACAGCTTCAACAACATACGCGGGAATCTCTCATTCTTCCCACAAATGGGGGGTTTGTTACATTTCGAATTTTGAATGTTTAAATGTAATAAATATAATAAAATATCCCTATCATAAGGGGATATCAGTTGAGGATCCCAGGCCTATAAATAGAGAGCTTATGGGATGAGAGAGGAGTCTTTCTTCTGCTTCTTCTTTCTAGAGAGAGAAAATTGGGACTGTGTATTCTAGAGAGAGAAAGTTGGGTCTGAGTATTCTAGAGAGAGAATTCTTGTATTTTTGCAATCTGTACTGAAGAAACTCAGTTGGCTCAGTCCATCTGATCTTGAGTACAGATCTATAAATCACAACTCTAAGTGGATTAGGCTATTACCGACAATCGGGGCTGAACCACTATAAAAATCTCCTGTGTTATTTATTTTTCTTGTTTAAACCGTCTGTGTCGTTTTTATTTCTCTTGAAGGCTTGTCGTATTTGACGTTCTCACGTCGTTGGCTAAAAACGCAGTCAACAAATGGGACTTTTGGCTTTCGAATTACTGGATACTAGTATAATTCTATCTGTAATATTGTATTGTTCTTCAGAGGTTGGTGAAACTCATTGAACCCTAGTTCTTTGATCACTCCTTTGATTCTTACATCAATAACAGCCTAAGTGGACGTAGGTTATTACCAGATCCTGGGGCCGAACAACTATAAAATATCGTGTTCTTATTCTTTTCATCATTACGTTCTTTTCAACTCAGTCATTCATATCAAGCATATTCTGACTCCGTGTCAGTTGGCCAAAATCTGGGTCAACAGTATCGATTAAAGGCAGTTGAACAAGTTGACTATCAAGAACTAGATTCCGCTACCAAGGTTTGATGACCTATTTGACTAGTTGCACGGTAGGATAGTATTCTCAAAGATCGATCTGGTTATCACTAGCAGAAGATCGAAGAAGAGGATATTCCAAAGGCGGTCGTTCGCACAAGATATGGAAATTCTGAGTTATTGTTCATGTCATTTGGATTGACCAACCCCACAACGGCTTTTGTGGATCTGATGAACAAGTTGTTCAAGGACTACCTAGACAAGTTTGTGATTGTCTTCATCAGCGATATCCTAGTCTACTCTCAGACAGAGGCGGAACACGAGCAACATCTCTGATTGGTACTTCAGAGGTTGAGGGAGCACATGTTGTATGCCAAGTTCAAGAAGTGTGAATTTTGACTACCTCAGGTGACCTTCCTCGGTCACATTGTTAGCAAAGATGGAGTTAAAGTTGATCTATCTAAGATTGAGGCAGTGAGAGACTGTACTAGGCCCAGAAGTGCCTCAAAGATTAGGAGTTTCCTTGGATTGGCAGGATACTACCAATGATTTGTAAAGGGTTCTCAAGGATTGCTACACCACTGACAAAATTAACACGGAAGAAAAAGATGTTTGTATGGTCAGACAGATGTGAGAAAAACTTATGGGAGTTTTTGAACTAGTGATTGATTATAGCTCCAGTATTGAGTCTTCCATTAGATCATGAGAAGTTTATGGTTTATTGTGATGCTTCAAGGCAGGGCTTAGGCTATGTTCTTATGTAGGCTGGGAAGGTGATTGCTTATTCATCACGACAGTTGAAAGAATATAAACAGCGATACCTTACGCATGATCTGTAGTTAGTAGAAGTGGTCTTTGCATTGAAGGTATGGCGGCACTACCTTTATGTGGGGACGTTTAAGATATACACTGACCACAAGAGCTTAAACTATTTATTTACCCAAAAGGATCTAAACATGAGACAAAGGCATTGTCTTGAGTTGATGAAATATTATGATTGTGAGATTACTCACCACCCAGGGAAAGCCAACGTTGTGGCAGATGCCTTCAGTCGGAGAGGTCTAGGGCAGTTATTTATTTTGAAGCAGATATCGAAGAAGTTGGCAAAAGATATGACTAGAGCAGGGATAAAGTTGGTGGTGGGTCAGTTAGCTAACATCACCTTGCAGTCTAATCTCTTGTAGACGATAAAGGAGGGTCAATTGAATGATCCTCAGTTGAAGAGACACAAAGGGGATGTCCTAGGTTGAATGGCTATGGACTATATTGTTTCAGAGATGGGTTTGCTAAGGTACAAGGATCGAATTTGTGTTCTGATGGACCTTGCTATCAGATGAGAGATTGTAGATGAGTCTCACAATACACCATATTCTTTGCATCTGGGCACCACAAAGATATACCAGGATCTAAAAACCTTATATTGGTGGTCTGGGATGAAGAAATATGTGACTGAATATATGGCTAAGTGCCTGACATGTTAGCATGTCAAGGCTGAACACTAGAGAAAAGCAAGGCTACTACAACCTTTGAGTATTCCTTAATGGAAATGGGAGGACGTCACTATGGAAAACGTAATTGGGTTACCCAAGACATTGGGTCAAGATAATCACTATGGGTGATTGTGGATCGTTATACCAAATTAGCCCACTTCATGCCAGTAAGGACAAACTTTACAGTTGATCAGTATGCTGATCTTTTTATGAAAGAGATAGTAAGTCTCCATAGGGCTCCTAGGTCTATTGTGTCAGATCAGGACCCCATCCTCACTTCCAAATTTTGGGGAAGTCTGCAGAAAGCTAGTACACAGTTGAAATTCAGTACCGGTTACCATCTGTAGACAGATAATTAGTCTGATAGGATGATTCAGATACTGAAAGACATGCTTCGGGTATGCATTTTGGACTTCATAGGGTCCTAGAGTAAGTATTTGCCTTTGATAGAATGTTCCTACAACAACACCTATCAGTCGACCATTGGGGTGGCTCCATATGAGATGTTGTACGATAGGAGGTCCACATCACCCATTCACTAGGTTAATATGGGTGAAAGGAAATACTTGGGTCTTGAATCAGTTCAGAGGACCAATGAGGCCATAGAAAATATTAGAGCTCGGATGCTCGCATCATAAAGTAGACAAAAAAGTTATTCAGATCTGAACTACAGAGTCGTGGAATTCCAAATGGGAGACTATGTCTTCCATTGTTTCACCGCTGAAACTGGTGAAAAGGTTTGGGAAGAATAGAAAACTAAGCCTTAGATTTTTAGGACTAATTAAGATCATGGAGAGGATTGGTTAGGTAGCCTATAGTTTGGCTTTACCTCTGACATTGTCAAGAGTTCACAGTGTGTATATCAAATATCGATGCTTCACAAATATGTATCAGATGCAACACATGTAATGATTTATGGGATCTAGGGCTGCAAACATACTTATCCAATTAGGAAGGTCCAGTACAGATCTTAGATAGAAAGGATAAAGTCTTGAGGAACAAGACTATACCCTTGGTTAAAGTGCTATGGAGAAACATCAAGGTCGAGGAGGAGACCTAGGAACTAGAATCAGATATGCGGGATCAATATCTCGAGTTGTTCAGGTAAATTTCGAGGATGAAATTTATGAAGGAAGGGATAGTTTTAACGTCCCAAATTTGCTAATAAGGCTTAGTGCCTTGATTACTATGCCAGGAGGGCATCATTGGATGTTTATGTGTTAGTATAATAATTGTGAGTATATATGTGAATTTTATAAGTTATATTATGATACGATTGCTCATGCATGTTTAAGTGTATTAAATGTGCTTATAGGCCCATTTCTTTTAAAGATAACATTTTTTGTAATTTTTTCCCACTGAGGGTGTATTTGAAATTATATGTGCTTTCTGAGTGGGACCACATTATTATGTGGATATATTTGAGATGGGTGGCACTAGGCGATCCTAGTTAGTAATTTTCCATAGGTGGCACTATGCAATCCTAGTGAGCAATTTGGCGAAAAAATAACGTCGGACATTTATACCCGGCTTGGGGGTAGCCTAGGGGTATTTTAGTAATTTGGTGAATTACCAAGGGTATTGGAGTATCAGTTATAACTGAGGGAAAATATTAGTTTTTAGAAGAATAATGGTATTAATTGGGAACCTTAAGTGAAATTTTAGGTTTGGCAAGAAAGTGGTGTCAAATGACCCTTTTACCCTTGGTGGCCTAAAGGAAAAACAAATGGGTAAAGGCAATATGGTCTTTTGCGAAGGGGATAACTCAGACTTAGCCATAGTCTAAGGGAAGCCTTTCACTTACATTCTCTCCCTCTTGCTCTCTCTCACTCTCACTCTACTTTGCTCCAAGAAGAAGATTCTTAAAGAATTGATCTTAAGGAAACCCTTAGTGGAATTGAAGCTGTTTCTTGAGGATTACAAACTCCCAATCTTTGGGAATCCATTTGGGGAGTTCAAATTCTGGGAGGTAATTTTAGTTTTTTTTTCAAAGTTTTTAGTTTTATTTTTGGTGTTTTGATGAAATCCTTAGGGTTTGAATTTTATTTTGTTTTAGAGGGTTTTGATGGTTGTAGTTTGTGTTTTTGTGTTGCTGGTGTTGTTATGATGGTCAAAATTGGGTTGAGCGTGGGTTTGGATAGATTTTGGGTTGGTTTATGATATCTAGAATCGCATAATTTATGGGTTTGCGGGATTGAGCTGCGGTGCTATTCTTGGAGTGTCGCGGCTCGCATGAACTCAGAGGTGTTGTGGGACTCCTCTAAAACCCCTATGCCACCGCAACGCCTGGTAGGCAGTGCCGCAGCGCGTGCCCTATGCCCTTGTGGTTTGAGGCTCTCTGACTAGAGGCACGCCGCAGTCTTTCGTGGGCGAGCCATGACTCCAAGTGGGGAAATTGGCCAACTAAGGTTTTGAGTTGCGGGTACTAAACCCTAAGGGCTCGGGATGGATTCTACTACCCGGTTTAGTAGAATTTGAGGTCTCAGAGGCTAGGAATCATTCTTGAAGCTCCTAATTGATTTAATTCTTGATGGTTATCCATTAATATGTTGTGACTAGAGGTACCGCAAGGATCGAGAAGGAAAGAATTGTGCTCGTTGTCGCTTCGCCCTATCGCTGAGGACTTAAGGTAAGAAAATCAACACTTGCACCAAGTGTAGGGCGTATGCCCCAATTATAGGGCACGAGAATGGTTGTTCCTTGAATCCTTTTATAGAGAAGTGTCTGCTTTGTTTGAATTAATGATGTTATAGTTTTTTGTATTGATTTCTCGGTCGGCAGGCTATTAACGGCATTACATACATAATGTATGTCATAGTGGTTGGGCCATAACGCGGATGCGATATCCACCATATTGGCAGGGCCATTGTGAAGATGTGACATCAATCTACTCGGGATGAGTCGTATATTGTTCGAAAAGTATAGTGTTTTGAAAATCTGTGTGAACCCATTGTGGTTATAGAGTATGCAATACATGATAATGTTTATCTAAATATTTGTTGATCTACTTGGGGTTTTCTTTCTGGGCCTTGGCTCATGGGTGCTTCGTGCTGCAGGTAAGGGCAAAGGACAGATGGAACAACCATGAGATAGAGAGTTGTAAGGGTGTCGTGTACGTACTTAACTTGCTCAGCCGCCACGGTCGAGGTACTTTTGGAAGCTAGAGTCATTAGTTGAAAATTTGCCACTTAGGTTGGCTAATTCTGTAATATTGATAAACTTGTATTTTGTTAGAAACTGTTGGGATCACTTGTAACTATTTAACCATTTAAATGAAAAGACCAACTTTTGACCAAAACTTTTAACAGCTAAACTGTCGTTTAACCCTAATTACAGTTTTAAGTCCAAATGACTCTCTTAACGAGTTAAGCACTATTTTTAACACACGATGGAATGGTCTTGACTATTCAGGGTGTTACACATTCCCTCTACATGCCTCACAAAAATGCTCTCTCCCATAGTCTTGGTAAAAGGATCTTCTAGATTGTCTTCTTATGTTATCTTCATCACCTTGACGTCAACCCTAGCCACACATTCCCTAATGATGTGGTATTTCCTCTGTATATGCTTTCCTCTTTTATAGCTTTGAGTTTCTTTTGAATTCTCTATAGCCCCATTATTGTCACAGTACAATATGAGTGGTTTATCCAATCCTGGAATAACACCAAGATTCGTGTATAACCTCTTCAGCCTGACTATTTCCTTAGCTGCCTTAGACGCACCTATGTACTCAGCCTCCATGGTGGAATCTGAAATGGCAGACTGCTTAACGCTTCTCCAAATCACAACTCCAACCCCAAGAGTAAACACCATTCCAGAAGTAGATTTCTAGTCATTGACATCCGACAGAAAATATAAATCGTTGTAGCCTAGCGGGTTCAACGATCCACCCGAATAGACTACCATATAGTCTCTAGTCCATTGAAAATACTTAATAATATGCTTGACTGCTACCTAATGTTTCTTTCCATGGTTAGACTGGTACCTACTCACAACTTCCACTGCATAGCAGATATCCGGTCTAGTACACAATATTGCATACATCAAACTTCCAACTACAAATGCTTAGGGAATTCGTTTATCTCTTCTTCCTCTTCAGGAGTCAGTGGTGACTGCTTCTTTGAAAGATGAATTCCATGTCGGGACAACAAACATCTTTTCTTGGAATTTTTCATAGAGAAACATTCAAGTGCCTTATCTATGTAGGCTGCTTGAGATAGAGCAAAAAGTCTATTATTTCTAACCCTAATGATCTTGATACCTAGAACATAGCTTGCTTCACCCAAGTCTTTCATCTGGAATTCTGTTCCTAGCCAGTTCTTTATGTCTCACAATTTCTCGACATTGTTTCCAATGGAAAGATATCATCTACATAAATGATTAAGAACAGCACTATGTCATTTTCCTTTAGTTGGTAAATGCAATGCCCGTCATTATTTTGTTCACATCCATATGTTTTAATGATCTCATTAAGCCTTAAGTTCCAGGAGAGCGAAGCTTGCATAAGTCAATAGATTGACCTATTAAGCTTGCAAACTTTATTCTCTTGTCCAGTTACTTTAAATCTTTTTTGTTTATTCATATAAATGGTCTCATCAAGATAGCCCTTAAGAAATGTTGTTTTGACGTCCATTTTCCATATCTCATAGTCAAGAGTTACGACTATGGATAAGAGTATACTAATGTATTTTAACATGGCTACCAGAGAAAAAGTTTCCTTATAGTCAAATCCTTCTCTTTGGGTATAACCCTTTGCCACGAGTCGAACCTTGCATGTCTCGAACTTTCCATCAACTCCCCTCTTGTTATTGTAGATCCACTTGCATCCAATGGGCCTGAAGTCCAATGGTGCTTCTACAAGATCATTGAGTGAGTTGGAGTACATAGACTCCATTTTATGGTTCATGGCTTTGAGACAAAGATCATTTTCAGAACTATCCATTGCGTGTTTAAAGGACCACAGATCATCGTCATTTGTGTCCCCAACCAGCATGTTCGTTTCACTACCATTCCATAGGGTAGCAAGTTACAAGAAACCATCCCACTATGACTAGGGTCTGTGACTGTCTGAATTGGATTTGCGGTTTCTAAATCTACCCTATTATCATTGACTTACGTTGATTTACATCGATTAGGAAGGAAGATTAGGAATAGTAAAATCTGACCGCATTTCCTCCAATATTATTTTGCTACTAAGTTTGAAATTCAACATATAATTGTTCTCTAGAAAAGTTGTGTTTGTCGAAGAAAACACTTTCTTGTCACTAGATTATAAAACAAACACCCCCAAGTACCCTTAGGATAGCCAACAAACATGCAAACTTCAGTTTGCGATCAATGAAAGTAACAAAGTACTCATAACCACCCTTTGCTTGAACATTCAGTGGTCCACAGACATCATAATGAACTAACCCTAGTGGTTCTTTGGCCCTTTCTACTATTGCAGAGAATGGACACTTTGTCATTTTGACTTCGAGACAAGATTCACAAACAAGTAGGTCACCCATAGTGAGCTCCTTCAAAGGCCCAGCCTTTGTTAGTCTTTGAATCCTATCATAGCAAATGTGACCAAGGTGAAGATGCCAAAGGTACGTCATGTTATTGATATCGACCTTTTGTCGTTTAGCAGCCCTAGGATTTATCTTAAACAACTCATTATTAAGCGCATAGGGCTCATTTGGTCGCAAAATATAAAGCATATTCTTCATACATCCAACGCAGAAGTCACATCTATTTAAAGAAATAGATATATATTAAAACTTGTGGAAGTAATAGTGAAATGTTATTGATGTAATAAAGAAACTGAAATTAAATTTCTATTGAAATTCATAATAAAATAAATATCGTCTAAAACAATGAATTTATTCCCAAAATTCATTGAGTTATTCCTTCTTGCCTTGACTGAAACAAACTCTCCATTCTTGACTCTTAGTTTGAGCTCGCCATCTTTCACGGCCTCCCCGTTCCTAAGTAGTTGTAAAAATATACACACATGATTAGTAGATCCTGAATCAATGATCCAAAGCAAAGAATCATTTTCTAAAATAAATGAATCTAAGACAAATATTTCATTTCCCTTGAGAGCTGGGCAATGGCGTTTCCAATGCCCAAACTCCCTGGAGTTGAAGCATTCCCCTTTACCCTTCTTTGCAATAAGTTTTGCTCTAGCTGTCTTTTCAGCAGTCAGTGCCTTGCGGAAGGATTTCTTAAGTCATCACGACTTGTCCATTCCTCATCAACAAAATGTTGATGTTGCACTTCCATTTCTGAAGGTTTCATCGGTCAGCGTGAGTTTCGACAGAAGAGAGAGAGAGTGGGGTTAAAGAACCTAAAGATCTAGGATTATCAATAAGGTAGAAATCAACGCATTGTTCGAAAAAAAATTAATTCACACAAGTTTCAGAAATAGTACAACATAAAAACAATGTTCAAAGATAAGAAAAATACTAAAAACACTTATCTTTTTATTTCTTAGGTATTTCAACTAGTTGTGAACCTATATGTCTTGGTAGGCGAGAGTCACAAGTATTCATTTAGTTAAATAAGAATCATCTCAGTTAATAAAATATCCTAAAATTTTATTAATTACCTATCCATGCGATCATAATAACAAAAATACATTATTACTTACTTTATGAGTTTGACCCACAATTTTAATTATTATAGATTTAATTCATATAGTCACCGAAGGGATGAATCTATAGAAGCTAAATCTATAACCATCTATCCTAATAAATACAACCATGTTAAGAGTCCAGTGAGCACCTTCCATAGGAAGATGAAATATAAGCATCATTAGGCCCCACTAAACGCTAACCTTGTTAAATCAATAGTGGAGATTGAAATTAGATTTTAAAATCTCATTTCTAAATCTTTTAGTATTTTATTCTTTTGAAAATTACCAACTAGGTTTTCCAAATTGTTAAAAGAATCTATAAACCATAGTTTATAATTTTCCTATTAATTCTAAAATTATCGTTGAAAATTAAACCAAAAATTAGAATTAAGTTGTTTCTAATCAATTATTAGGTCAAACTAAAAGATTAACCTAATACAATTAAGTCCAACTTAGGTAAATGGATCTTCACAATTCGAGCGTGCATTGACGAGAGTTGGGTTTAGTATGTCGTACCCACTTCTACGGCTCCCTAACTTCCACACAAAGCCCAAAAGACAGAAATATAAACCTTCATTTTATTAATTGGTATTCAATTGATTAGACCTAGTCTAGTAATACAAAGCAAATGGGCATTCACAAGTGGAATCATCCACAATAGAGGAATTTAAACTTTGTACTTTCAATTGGGCCCAAATAAAACCTAATTTATTATGAAAAAGTTTTATTTGTCTTCCATTATCTAAAAATAATTATTCATCACTATATCCTTTCATCAAAGCCTAATTGCAAAAATGATATATATAATGATGCATGACATGTTAACAATTGCATGGGCCTAGCACATTATTTCATATAGTATGTTACTTATTTATGACATTTATTTCTAAAATAAACAATTTTTCCTAAAATAAATCCTAACTAACCAAAAATAATTAGGCATTTATCATTTTAAAATGATTAATTAAATACAAGAATTTATCAAAAAAAATTTAATTAATTATTTAAATTTAACATGATTTTTATGTTTAGAAAATATCCCATAAAATAAGAAAACTTAAAAAAATAATTAAATTATCAACCATAAATAATTCAAAATTTTAAATTTTTAAAAAAATATTTGTTTCCCAAAAAAATATCAATTTTCGAAATTTATGGTTACCAAAACAATTTTTTTTCACTAGTTGCACACAAGCATGCCCACGCCCAACGTGTGCACGCGCATGCTAATTACCCAAAATTGCAAACCAATCCGACCCTTTTGTGCGAAAATCATTCCAAACTTGTTTTTACTAAATTTTTAGGTTTTTTTTACAATTAATAAAACACATAAAAATTAAAAACATTCAAACAATCAACTTATAGGCCAAACCCATAAAACCTAAACGTGCTTCTACAACATCCTAAAAGTAAGTATTTGTAAATTACACGTGTGTCATGAGATTCTATGTTTCTTAGAGAAACGTTTGTATGTTTGAATTTTGGGTGCAAATTACTTAAATTTTGGAAATAAATTTATGTTATTGGATAATGTTTATTTTTTTCCAAACTTCAATGGGAATTTAGTTTCAGGTTCTTTATTACATAACCAACGATTTGATGTTACTTTCACAAGTTTTAATATATCTATTTCATTTAATGTATGTGAATTGTGCGTTGGATGTATGGAAAATGGCTTGTATGTTTTGCGACCTCATGAATCCCTTGAGCTTAACAACAAATTGTTTAAGGTACGTAGCTAATCCTAGGATCGCCAAACGAAAAAAGATTGATAATGTCTACATGACATATCTTTGGCATCTTCACCTTGGTAACTATGATAGAATTAAAACACTTACAAATGTTGGGCCTTTTGGGGAACTCACAATGGATGACTTACCTGTCTGCGAATCTTGTCTGGAAAGTAAAATGACTAAGCGTCCATTCTCTGCAAAAGTGGAATGGGCCAAAGTACCCTTATGGCTCATTCATACTGACGCCTATGTACCGATTAATGTTCAGGCAAGAGGTGGTAATGAATATTTCGTCACTTGCACTTACAATTTTTCTCAAAATTCATGTCTTTACCTAATGCAAAGGAAATCTAAAAGTTTGGACAAGTTTAAAGACTTCTTAGCGATCCAGTTATGTAAAACTTTAAAGATCTTGAGATCTAATAGGGGTGGAGAATATTTGGGTAATTATTTCCAAGATCGTCTAACTGAGTGAAGGATTTTTTCTAAACTCACAGTCCCAAGGACTCCGCAACAAAATGGTGTTACTTAGTGTCAGAACTGAATATTGTTAAAAAATGGTAATATCAATGATTAGATATTGACTCTACCGCCTTCTTTCTGGGGGCATGCCATTTAGACTGCTATTGACATTTTAAATGTTGCAACATCTAAGGATTTCTCCAAAATGCCTCTGGAACTATGGAATGGGTGTGAACCTAGTTTACACCATTGTAGAATTTGGGGTTTCATGCTCATGTCCTAAGGAAAAAGGAAGGAAATCTAGAATCTCAGATTGAGATTTGCTTGTTTGTAGGATATCCTAAAGGTACTCAGGGTGGTCTGTTTTATAGTCTAGATGACAAGAAAGTGTTTGTTTCCACAAATGCTACTTTTATGGAAAACGACTACATGAAAAAATTCAAACCTCGGAGTAAAATAGTGTTGAAAGAAATGAAATTAGGAGAAAATGTTAAACCAATATCGATGTAAGTAGACGAGAACATGGAAGATGAATAAACAGATGGTCCAAATCAGACAGTTACAGTGCCTCGTCGTAGTGGGAGGGTTTCTTGGTTACCGAAACGCTATAGGATGTATGGTGAAACCAATATGGTAGTAAACGATACTCGTGAGGATGATCCATTGTCCTTTAACAAGAAATTTTTAGTTCTAAAATGGATCTATGGCTCGAAGCCATGAACCAGTAAATGGAGTCCATGTACTCCTGCTCCGTCTAGGATCTTGTAAAAGCACTGATAAGCTTTAGGCCCATTGGATGCAAATGGATCTACAAGACGAGGAAAGGCATTGATGAAAAGTCTCGACTCGTTGCAAAGGGTTATACCCAAAGAAAGGGAGTTGACTATGAGGAAACTGTAACGTCCCAAAATTACCTAATAAGGCTTAGGGCCTTGATTAGGGGGCAGGATGGCAATATATGGAATTATATGTTTATTTGATATATTTGATTGTGATTATGTAAGGTATATGATAATATAGCTAGTTATGCATGTTTAGGGATATAAAACATACATGTGGGCCCGTTTCTAATTAGAATGGCAACTTTCGTAATTTGGCCTGTTATGGGCATAATTGTATTTATGTTCATATATGTGATATATGTGAGAGACCACATTATTATGTGGGTTTATTTGGGTTACTCGGCACGAGAAGAACCTAGGGAGCAAGTTAGCGGGAAGTCACAACGGGACCCAATACCCAACTCGGGATGAGTCAAGGGGTATTTTAGGTATTTGGCATTAAATTGGGCTATCGGGTAATGGGAATGAGTAATTAAGGATATATTTGGAGTTAGGGAGATTATGAGGGAATACTGGGGATTTTGACCATTTAGCCCTCGGGGACGTTTTTGGTACGACGAGCCTCGGGATTAGCTTAAGTTGTTTAAGCCTCAAGGAAACAAACACATAAACACTTAAACACCTCACTAAACTGACTCTCTCTCTCTCTCTCAGCTTCCCTAAGTAACTTCTTGAAGAACTAAGTAGATTTTGGCTGGTAACTAAGGAATAGAAGGCAGGGGATTGGAATTAGGGGATCACCATTCACAGCTAAGGTAATACCTTAATCCTTGTTTCATAATGATTTCTGCCCCGTTTTTCCTAAATTTAATGTTCTTGAGCTTGTGGCTCAAGTATGAGAGTTTTATTTTTGGTGGATTTTTAATCTAGATTTTAGTTGGGTTTTCTTGCTTGGAGGATTTTAAAACTGTTATGATGATTGAATTATTGCTTTAGGGTGGAATTGGGATGGTTTTGGTTGAATTTGGCAGATGAAAATGGAGGAAATCTGGGTTTACAGAGCCAAGTCGAGGCCCTATTCTTGAGGGGTCCCGACCCAACCGAACCCACGACCCATGGGGGCTTCTGTCTGGGAGGCGCGTCGCGACACTCAAGGGCAAGTCGTGGCCCGCTTGGGCTATTTGGCCATGGTAAGTTTTAAGAGGCGACAATCTTTTCCTTAGGGCTCAGGATCGATTCTACTACCCAGTTTAGTAGAATTTGAGGTCCCGAAGGCTAAGAATTGGTCTCGAAGCCTTTATTTGATCGTTATTGATGGAATCCTATATTATGGTTGTGACTAGGTTATCGCTAGGGGCTCAGAACCAGGATCGTGCTCGAGGGTCGTTCTTATTTTATGTTATACTTGGACCTGAGGTAAGAAAACTACACCCAATACGTGTTATATGTGATTAGGGCTTGGCCCGACTGTTAATAATAATTATGAATAGGGCTTGGGCCCCTGAGAATGATTATGATTAAGTTATCGTTCCATTTATTGATTAAACATACTTGAATAAACTATACCTACTTAAGTGTTTCATGACTATTTGCATGGTTCGCGTGGCTAGGGCTTGGCCCCATTAAATAAGCATGATTATTACTATGATCACGGTTACTTGATGATGTTATGTGATTAATATGTATGTGTGTTTGTCTTCTTGAGGTATGCCTATCCATATCTGATTCTGTATTGATATTTGAATACCTAGATCAGGGCTTGACTTATTAGTCAAGGATGACTGTAGCGCGCTGCGTGCTGGTCGAAAGGCTTAGGCCTAAACATGAAACGTACTATTACGAAGGCCGACCCAATGGTCGATGGAAAACAAAAGTGTTTGGCTAGCTCTATGGCTAGTTACCCAAAGCTAAGAGCAAGGGCCTCAAGTGACTCTATGGTCACACAGCTAGGGGATAGGGCTTTGGGGTTGACTCTAAGGTCAACCGTTCAGAGGAGCGGCCCCAGAATGGTCCAATAACCATTTATTTATGGTTGTAGTTCGATATGAGTAGATTATTACCCCTGTTTATGCACATGTTTAAGTTTTCTTGCTTAGCCTTGGCTCACGGGTTCCTTTTTGGTGCAGGTAAGGGAAAAGGAAAGCTTGATCTGCCATGAGTTGGAGAGCTTTTATGGCAGCATGTACATATGCGGCTGTTCATCCACAACGGTTGGGGATATCTTAGAGGAACTAGGGTTGTAGCTCTAATTTTTCCGCTTAGGTTGGTCGGTTGTAATTTTGACGTATATACACCTTTTCTAAAGTTTGGTTGTAATATTTTGGGATCCCATGTATGTATAAACTTTTTAAATAAAAGTCAACGTTCCTTTGACCAAATTTTTTTACCCTTTCCTTTAACGTTAACCTTGGTCACACATTTATAACCAAATGACTTGATTAGCAAGTTTGACATAATTTAAAGTACACAGTGTAACGGTCCTTGGTTGGAAGGGTGTTACAACCCTATCCTTTGGCGCTAACCTTAGTTACACGTTTATAACTAAATGACTTGATTAGCAACACAATTTAAAGTACACATTGTAACGGTCCTTGATTAGGAGGGTGTTACAACTTGGTATCAGAGCTGCCAAGATTTCAAGATTCCTGAAGATTGACCGGGCATGTACACTCACAACTTAAGACAAGCTCAACTCGGGGTTCAGTAACTATTATGTGGTTATGTTTTTAAGTCCTCAAGCATGATATGAATGCCTTATCTACGTGCTTGTTTAGGAAGTATGAGATAATGTGATAGGGCCTGGCCCTTGACTACTACATGAATGATAAAGATTGTGCTTATTAACATTGTTAATGCTTGTGAATGCAAGGGAAATGCTTGTTGGCATTATTATTTGTATATAGGCCAAGAAATCTTATTAGCACTGTTAACACTGACATGGATTAAAGACATGCTTATTAGCTATGTTATACTTGCGTAAATGTTTGGATATGTTTATGTGCGTTGTTATTTGCTGATGGGTATCAAGAAGTGCTTATTAGCACCATGAATAAGCATATTATGTGTTCGCATGCTTATTAGCATTGCATCTGTTGTCTGTCTGTTTGATCTTGGATCGTCAGGCAACAAGAGGTATTGTTATTACATACCTAACGGCTGATTTGATCACTGCAGAGTGGATTGAATAACAGTATGAATCCTCAAAGTTCAAAAAGGTTTGCTGGCCAAGAGTTACAGGCCAGGGAAGGGGATGACCAGGGCCAGGCCCCATCGCCAGCTCCAGAAAACTAGCAACAGGCGCTTGCTGGTATGCAAGCGAGATTAGAGAGGAAGGAAGAGGAGATTCACCTCTTGAGATACCAATAGGTTCCAGTAGAGAACCCACAGTCCGCAGTACCGGCAGTGATACAACCAGACGTAACAACAGTAGTGCAGCCCCAAGAAGGGGGAGAAAGATGGGAACCCCTGTATGAATGGTTCAGGAAGCAACACCCTCTAGTCTTTGAGGGTTGCTCCAATCCACTAAAGACTGAGCAGTGGATGACCATGATAACCACCATCCTGGATTTTATGAGGGTAGGTGTTAATGAGAGAGTGGCCTGCGTCACTTATATGTTTTGGGAGGATGCCCGAATTTGGTGGGAGGTGGTATCCTAGACCAGAACAGTAACCACAATGGAATGAGAAGACTTGAGAACCTTGTTTAATGAGAAATACTACAACAAAGCAATTAAAGATACGATGGTTGAGTAGTTCAGCAAGTTACTTCAAGGTAATATGATAGTGACTGATTACGCCCTAAAGTTTGACAGATTCTCAAAGTTTGTCGGCGGTCTGGTGCCCACTGATAGGACCAAAGAATAGAGGTTTCTTCAGGGGCTACAACCAATGATAGCCCGAGATGTTCGTATTACCACTATGCCAGGATTGACTACCTATTCACAGGCTATGGAGAAGGTGCTTACAGCTGAGAGTGAAGAGAATAAGATCTGACGTGACAATGCATCCTGAAGGATTCTAGGAGGTCGGGACCTCCATTTATAGGTTTTGGTTGGGGCAGAGGACCAAGTGACTAACAGAGGAAAACTTCGGACATAGGTTTAGCTCCAGGGCCAGATAGGAGGCCACGGGGCATACAGATGGGCCGCCAGGGTGGCGGTGAGACCTAGAGAGTGTACTCGATGCAGGAGGCACCATATTGGGGAATGTTGGGCAAAGGCTTGCTTTGTTTGCGATAGTGTGGGGCATTTGAAGAAGGACTGCCCGGAAGCCAGAAAGGAAGAACCAAAGAAGGTGGACATCCTAGCGCCAGCTCAAGTGTTCACCTTGACCTAGGCAGAGGCCGAGGCTAGTCCCTCTGTGGTTACAGGTCAGCTTTCTAGTGTTGGAACCTTCTATACTATTTTGATTGATTCGTGTGCTATGTACTCATTTGTTGCTAGTAGGATTATAGATAGATTATGTAGTTTGTGACTTTATCCTGTGGGGTTTGGTACTTTCCTGCCTACTGGGAAGTTAGTGGTTTGCATGAGACGGGTTAGATCACTACCAGTTATAGTGGATGACAGGGAATTAGCAGTTGACTTGGTAGAATTGGTAGTGACTGATTTTGATATAATCTGGGTATGGATTGGTTAGAGAAGTATGGGGCAATAATAGATTGCAAGAAAAAGATGGTAACCTTTGAGCTTGAGGGTGAGGACCCCTTTGTATTCGTTGACATTGTGCATGGACCCCGTATAACTATGATATCTGTACTTAGAGTTAGAGACCTATTGCAGGGGGGATGCATAGGATTCTTAGCTAGTGTGGTGGATACCACTCAGGTCATGCCAGTGGGGCCAGAACAGACCCCATTAGTCTGTGAGTTTCTGGATATCTTTCCAAAGGATCTGTCAGGGTTACGTCCACACAGGGAGATTGAGTTTATGATTGAATTGGCGCCAGGGACAGAGCCAGTATCTAGGGCACCTTATAGGATGGCTCCAGCTGAGCTGAAGGAACTAAAGGTTCAACTACAGGAGTTACTAGACTTGGGTTTTATCAGGCCCAATTTCTTGCCATGGGGCGCACCAGTTCTCTTTGTGAAGAAAAAAGACAGTTCTCTAAGGACGTGTATCAATTACAGAGAACTGAACAGGTTGACTATTGTTAATACGGTTCTTCGCCAACAGGTAATTAAGAAATTAAGAGAATGGGATTAGTGCTATGTAATGAACCGAAATAGATGAATGATCTTACAATGAACTGATGATACCAATACTTTTTTAGGTGGTTCAAAGGTTAAAATCCTTCTACTCAACCAGCCAATATTATTGCTATATTTCTGGTATTCTTTATAGGATATTTCTTTACACCATGGAATCCAACCCTTTGCAACTCCCAGGGTCTCCATATTTATAGGAGAGGACACCTGGGGGTCGGCAAGGGGGTCATCTCGTGACCTTCTTACCCATCATGTCACTCCTGTGACATTCATGATTAATTCCTAAAACCTGACAAATGAAGTGTGGTCTAATCAATAGGTAAGGGGATAATGGGCCGCACGGCCCAACCCAGTCGTGGGTGGCTGAACACGCACGTTTACGCTGCATGTTCGAGAATTCAGGGATATATCACGTGATGTCTGATATATGCACATTTACATTGCGTGGTTGACTTTATAAAGGGTCACGGCTTCCAACTCAAGCTCGGCCTTGAGCTGGATGCCTTCTTAACTCGCGATCTTCATACCTCTGACTCGGATCCTTAGTGATCTTAATAAACCTTTGGTCACCTCAAACTAAAGAGGTAGGACCTGACAACAGCAGCTCCTGGCATGTGGCCTCCACGTGGCTGATATAATTATGCCATATCTCAGCTCGCTAATAGCCCGTGCAAAATTAGGGCGTACATTTCCCCCCAAGCCTCTGCTCGTGGCGTATGACGTCACCTGGGGCCACAGTGGGGGCTTTTAGGCATCCTCAACTACGTGAAGTTGGCCCCTTTTCAGCTCTTCCCTAACTCCTACCGTTTGTTAGCGGGGTTGAAATATTTATTCCTGAAGCAGGAATGGGAGGTTCCCACCCCGGCGGATATCTTATATTTTTTCTGCCTCAAGGCCAGCCCGGAGCAGCGGGGGCGAGGCGACGGGTTCTACTGCTTGACCCATTTTCCAAATACAGATGCGGTCATCGAGCTGCCTAGTCACCTCAACGACTTCAAAGACCAGTTATTTATGTCCAAGGGGTTTCGCAACTGCAAACTTCATTACTTCAACCACCCTCATAAGTATCTTTTACTCTTAGCTCGTGAGTTGACTATTAAATAGCTCCCCTCATTTTTTCCTGACTTAGAAACAATCATGCAGCCATTTTCGCGAGGACGGCCAAGTCTGTGACCCTCGGGGGTCAATATGAGACCTTGGCGGGGCTGCCCCCCAGCGAAAAGGACTATCGCCAGCTCGTGTCAGACGAGAAGATGCTGGCATGCAAGTTGATCTCTCTCGGCCAGACTTTGGCCTTGAGGAGACCTCAGGGCCTCCCTCCAGCCCGCGAGAAAGCACCCATCCTCGAGGAGGAGGCCGCGGGAGAAGAAGAGGACGAGGTGCCCCTCGTGAGGCAGAAGCGGGCGCTGGAGGTCACCCAAGAAACAGACGAGGAGAGGGTCCGATCCGGAGCAGCCACCGGTCCCTCTGGGCAAGGTAATCCTTATACATTTAGGGACTTAGATAGGGACACCGCAGACCCTCGGTTAGCTAGGTTCAACCCCAACCAGCCCGTTCAACGTAACCGAAGTGACACAGACCGCGATATAACCCTACTCCAGTGCGTCGACCAGCTCGTGCTGGATTACGAAAGTAGTCGCCCTAGGGGCACTGTAGTCATAGATAACACCATAGCATTCAGGTCGGTATTTTTCGAGGAGTATGGGACCAACCTTCGGTCGTGGCCCTCCCTTCGGGAGGGTACATTAGCTCCGGGCCTTAGGCAATATGTAGAAGAGTCTAGTCCCGAGCCGGATTCGGACCCGGAACCTCTTCCAGCCCGCGAAGTCATTATCCTAGATTCATCTGGTGTAGCTCTGGGGACGATGGTCGTAACCATAGATTCCTCCTCTAGCTCGGAGGGTAGGATCCCTTTCAATATACTTGAGATATGTTTTCCCTTTAACTTTTGTTGTCTTGCATAAATATTTCTACTTGTATTTTAATACTTTGCCTTTGCTTTCTCAGAGGAGATGTCTCAGCCCGGAGGCAATGACCTGCAAGCCATGTTCCCTGGAGGGAACCCTTCCGGGACCTCTGGGCCCTCGGTGAAAAAGCTCCGGCTGGCGAAGAAGGCCATTGGAAGTACTTCAAAGTCTCCTGGAAAGGGGAAGAATCAAGCTCCGGCAGCTCCGGAGAAACCGCCTCCGCCTCCTCCTGTTATGAAGATGCCCCCTCCTCCCCCGCGACTTCCCGACCCAGCTCAGGAAACGGAGGTGCCCCCCAGGACCCTGGCGGCCACAACCCCTGAGGTGCGCGTCCCGGTGAACCCCCGGGCTCTGGAGAAGATCCCCGACGTCTTTTAGGGAACGGTCTACGAGACAGCGAGCTACACCGTGGACCATTATTACAATGCCACCAAGAGGGACCTGAGGGCGATTTAGACAAGGAGCCCAGAGAATGTGATGGAGTCTTCCCTGGGGATGGCTCTCACGGTGAGTTGACCTCACCTTTGGTATTCCTTTCTCGCTATGCATCATATGTTTATTATTTTTTATCTAAGGGAGTTGCCTTATCATCTTTTTGGCTTTTTGCAGGGTGCCCTGGCTTTCTCCTTCATGGGGGCGGATGCGTGGGAGAGCTTCTTGGAGAAATTCAAAGCTCGCCTTCAGCACGAGGCGCCCTCCGAGACCGGGGAGAACTCCGCAGCCGCCGAGTAGGAGGGCGAGGTGGTGACCTCATCGAAGCAGCCTGGCGGGGCCTAGGACATCTTTTCCTTTTATCCTTTGTGTACATTTTTTTTTGTAACTTTGTATGAGGTTTTCTAACCTCGAGACAATTGGTTTTACCAACTTTTTGCTTCTAATTGATTTGCATCATTTTACTTTTATGCATTTTGGCAATAGTCTTAGTTTTTGTTGGTGCTGCGATTGATATTTTATGCTTTTCTAGGAAAAACGTAATCAATTTTGAGCTAACTTCTAATATAAGTCCTGGTTGCATCCCGGACATTGCTTTAAAAACTTAGTTCGCGTTAATTTTTTATTAATATCTCTTGTTTTTTAAGAAAAACACCGATCAACCAATTTGAATCAACTTCTAAGTTTTAGGACCTGGTTATATCCAGGACGTTAATTTGAAAACTTCGTTCGTGTTAATTCTTGATTAATATCTTGTGATTTTTAAGAAAAACACCGATCAACCAATTTTGAATCAACTTCTAAGTTTTAGGACGTGGTTATATCCAGGACGTTAATTTGAAAACTTAGTCTGTGTTAATTCTTGATTAATATCTTGTGCTTTTTAAGAAAAACACCGATCAACCAATTTTGAATCAACTTCTAAGTTTTAGGACTTGGTTATATCCAGGATAGGACTTAGTTCTTGTTAATCCTTTATCAATATCTCGTGTTTTTTAAGAAAAACATCGATCAATCAATTTGAATCAACTTCTAAGCCTTTAAGGCGACCTGGTTATATCCAGGCACCATATGCCCCCCAAGTAATTAGGAAAGGGTCTTTCATGGTTACTTGAGATTACATTCGCAAATATACACAATAATGAAAAAATAATTAATTCTCATTGCTTGATAAACAAAAAATGGCCTTTCTGAATAAGCCTTACAAGGGTGTTACTGATAATATTTCTTCAAATGGAAGGCGTTCCAAGTTCGTGGGACCGCTTCTCCATTAAGCCGAGCTAACTTGTAGGTTCCTTCCTTTATGACCTCGGTTATTTAATATGGCCCTTCCCAGTTTGGTCCCAATACTTCATCTTTGGGATCCTTACTGGCTAAGAAGACTTTTCTGAGGACCAGGTCGCCAATGCTAAAGGCGTGTTTTTTGACCTTCGAGTTGAAGTAACGAGTGATTCTTTGCTGGTAATGCGCGAGCTGGAGCTACGAATCTTCTTGTCTTTCATCAATCAGGTCGAGGGACGCGCATAGTAGTTCGTGGTTGTGGTCCTGGTCATACGCCTGGACTCTATGCGAAGATACCTTTATCTCGACAGGTAGGACTGCCTCACTCCCAAAAGCCAGGGAAAAAGGAGTGTGACCTGTAGGAGTCCAATGCGAGGTCCGGTATGCCCACAGTACTTGGGGGAGCTATTTTGGCCAGACCCCCTTGGCTTCGTCCAGCCTCTTCTTAAGACTCGCCTTTAGCGTCTTATTGACGGCTTCGACCTGCCCATTAGCCTGGGGGTAGGCCACGGAGGAGAAACTTTTTTCAATGACGTACCTTTCACATAATTTGGTGAAGAGGTCGCTGTCGAACTGAGTCCCATTGTCGGATCCGATTTTCTTTGGCAGCCTGAACCGGTAGATAATGCTTTTGACCACGAAGTCAAGGACTTTCTTGGAAGTGATTGTTGCCAAAGGTTCGGCTTCAGCCCACTTTGTGAAGTATTCGATAGCCACCACATCATAGCGAACCACGCCCTTTTCAGTAGGGAGGACACCAACCAAGTCGATTCCCCAGACCGCGAATGGCCACGGGGACGAGATCATCTTCAGCTCGACTGGGGGAGCTCGTGCAATTGTGGCAAATCGCTGGCACTTGTCACAACTCTTGACGTACGAGACTGAGTCCTTCGACAGAGTGGACCAGTAATACCCTTGCCTTAAGACTTTTAGGGCCAAGCTTTGCCCCCAGTGTGGTCCCCGCAAAAACCGTCGTGCACCTCCTGCAAGATGGTCTTTCCTTCGCCTGGCAGAACACATCGTAGGAGGGGTAGGGAGTGCCCACGCCGGTATAGCACCCCGCCTACCATCGTATACCTTGGAGCCTGGTACAGTATCCGCCGTGCATCATTATGCCCCTCGAGTAACTTTCCTTCAGTGAGATACTCGAGGATGGGGGTCATCCAGGTCAGTCTATCATCGATCATCTCGACCTCTGCCCCGACCTCTTCTATACTTGGTTTCTCCAAGAACTCTACCGGTACTAACCCCAACGTCTCTGTCTCCCCTGAGGTAGCGACCTTGGCGAGGGCGTCTGCGTTAGCGTTCTGCTCTCTAGGTATCTGCTCGATTGAGCCCCGTTCAAATGCAGACAGCTCGACTGTAACGACCCAAAATAGCTAATAAGGCTTAAGGGCCTTGATTAGCGTGCCAGGAGGGCATGATAGGATTTATGTGTGATTTTATGAGTTAAATGCATGGTTATGATTTAAAGCATGTTATATGACTATTTGTTTATCTGAGATGCATGACTATGTATATTAGTATGCATGTAGGCCCGGATCGTGTTAGAAGGGCATAATGGTAATTTTGGCCATGTTGGGCATAACTGCATTGATATGTGATGATTGTTGAGACCACAGTGGTATGTGGGTGTATCTGTGATTTGTGACTCGAGACGATCCCAGTGAGCAGGCTAGCGGAAATTCATGACGGGAATTTATACCCGGCTCGGGGCGAGCCTAGGGGTATAAGCAGGAATTCAGAGAATAGATTGAGATTTATTTTGATGATGGGGGATATTTATTTGGTGGTTTATCGGGTGTTGGAAAGCAACGGGAAAATATTAGAGACACTTGAGGATTAACGGGAATTGGGTAAAATGACAAAATGGCCCTATTTGGACAAAAGGATTTAGAATTAATAGGGTGGGCATTTTGGTCATTTGGCTTTTAAAGATAGATTTATGAGGCTTTATACACTTAGTGGGATTTATAGAGAAAGAGTGTTGGCTGTGGAGAGAAAGAAAGAAAAGAAAGAAAAAGGAAAGAAAGAAAAGAGAGAAAAACAGAGGGGTTTTCCAAAGGATCGGTTTGTGCATTTTTGCACCATTCCTCTCCAATTTTCTTGGAGCAAAGCTTAGTGGAGAGCAATGGTAGGCTGAGCATCAAGGATCTTGGGTTAGACTTGAAGATTTGGCAAGAACACATCAACTTTTGAGGTAAGTTCTTAGAGATTTCTGTTTTAGGGTTTTGATGGTTTGAGTTGTGTTTTGAGCTAAGTTGATGGGAATTTTAGGGAATTTCTGGACAAGCTTTGATGATGAACAAGCTAAGGAGGCCTAGGGTTGAATCAAGGTCGAAATTGCATTAATGGTATGATTTCTAAGACTCTATCTTTGTGGTTTGCATGAATTTCTGGTTTAGGGTTGTTCATGGTAGATTTTGAGTTTTGGGTTGCTTGAGCTTGGGATTGGGTTCTTGGGATGCTTGGGATGAGTGTGAGGTGTTTATAAGCTTGATTTTGGGCTTGGAAAAGGTTTGGACAAGTTTGGGGTTGAATTGGTTGAAGGAAATCGCAGAAATGCGATTTTGGGTTTTCTGGGCTGCAACTAGAGCTACAGCGCTAGTCAGTGGGCGCTGTAGCGCTAGCCCCTGTTCTGGGGGGGGGGGTGCATTCTGCTTGTAGCGCTACAGCGCCCTCTTTAGAGCGCTGTAGTGCTGCACTATTCACAGAGGTGAATTTTTGGGTTTTGATGAGGGATTTTGACCTAGGGTTCGGGGCTTGATTCCGCCACTTTGTTTTGGGGATTTAGGACTTCCCGGGGGCTCGGGATTGGTCCCGAGGCTAGGTATTCGAACTTGGGGTTCGGTATTGACTTTGACCTATGTTTGTGCCTAGGTGTGCGCTAAGGCTCGGGTGGGATCGTGCTCAAGGAGTCAGGTGATCTAAGCTACTGAATGGAAAGGTAAGAAAACTATAACACCCGTAGGATAGGGCATGGGCCCATAGTGTGATTGCGGGGCATGGCCCTATATTGCATGACATGTTAGGATGCAGACTTAAATGAATTATTATCCGTTCGAATGTTGTTGTGTTATACTATATGTGCGATTATAATAAAATGAACGGCAAGGGCCGAGAGCGGCGTAGGCCGGGTGCAGCAGCGGGGCCGGAAGTAACACTTAGCACATGGGATGCTATAGTCAGGGCAGGGCCCGGTGGATACATGTGTTATCCTTACGGTGTGAACCGATACCCCAGGCTTCGGTAAGGCTTCTGGGGCGGCATGGCCGTGTTTGCTTAGTCTAATGGTTGACTTGTTTATCTGTGGACTATCTGGTATGATTAACTGTATATTTGCATATGTTATGTTCTGCATGAGTTTTCTTGCTGGGCTTCGGCTCACGGGTGCTACGTGTTGTAGGTAAGGGCAAAGACTGAGTCAACCAACCATGAGTACGGAGAGCGTGAAGCGACGCGTACATGTTTGGCCTGCCCGACTGCTTTGGTTGGGGGTTTATTTGAAAATGGCTGTAATAATCTATGATTTTATAACTGATCAATCGTAAACTTATTTTAAGATGTAAATAGTTTTCAAACCTCATTTTGGGATCCCAAATGTTTAATACTAGAAGTTTTATTGAAACAACGCATTTTTCTAAGATTACAGCCTTAACTTTTAATTAGTTACACTTTTGTTTCAAAACCTCGGTTAGCGAGTTCATTGCACACTGTTTTGTCTCAAAACTCACTTGGTAACGGCTCTAAGGTAGTAGGGCGTTACATCGACTTTCACCTTGGCCAGGTAAGCAGCCATCTTGGTCCCCCGTGCTTGATATTCACCTAGCACCTGGTTTACCACGAGCTGGGAATCGCTGAAGCATTGAACGGAGCTGGCCTTCAGCTCCTGGGCTACCCTTAGCCCGGCCAGCAAAGCTTCGTATTCGGCCTCATTGTTGGATGCCTTGAATCCGAATCTTAGCGCCGAGTGGAATCTATGCCCTTCTAGGGATATCAAAATGATTCCAGCCCCGGAGCCGTTCTCATTAGATGAGTCGTCCACGAAGATCTTCCATGACGCCTGGGCCGAGGTGACCTGGGGTGAATCTTCTACAGAGTCTTCTCTGAATCCTGTGCATTCTGCCATAAAATCGGCCAGGGCTTGGCTTTTTATTGCAGTTCGTGGGGTGTACAAAATCTCGAACTGACTAAGCTCAATAGCCCACTTCAACAGGCGTCCCGATGCTTCAGGTTTTTGTAAAACCTGCCTTAAAGGTTGATTGGTTATGACGTGTATTGAGTGGGATTGGAAATACGGCCTGAGCTTTCGGGAGGCCGTGATAAGACAGAATGCCATCTTTTCCATCAACGGGTATTGGGACTCGGCCCTGAGAAGTCTCTTGCTGATGTAATAGACCGGTTTTTGAACCCGGTCTTCTTCTCGGACCAATACGACACTAGCTGCATCTTCTGTGATAGCTAGGTAAAGGAAAAGAGGCTCCCCTGCCATTGGTTTGGACAATACGGGTGGCTCGGCCAGATGTGCTTTCAGGTCGAGGAAGGCATTTTTGCACTCCTCTTTCCACTCGAACTTCTTATTTCCCCGGAGCAGGTTGTATAATGGCAGGCACTTGTCGGTGGATTTAGAAATAAATCGATTAAGGGCTGCCACCCTTCCTGTTAGACCTTGGACATCCTTTCGCAACCTAGGTGAGGGAAGCTCGAGCAATGACTTAATCTTATCGGGGTTTCCCTCGATTCCTCTAGTGTTGACAATGAAACCCAGGAATTTTCCAGACGCGACCCCAAAAGTGCACTTCTGTGGGTTAAGCCTCATGTCGTACTCCCTTAGTATCTTGAAGCATTCCTCCACGTCAGAAACATGGTGATTGGCAGTCTTTGATTTGAGCAACATGTCATCCACGTATACTTCAATGTTCTTCCCGATCTGGCTGGCGAACATCCTATTCACCAATCTCTGGTATGTAGCACCGGCGTTCTTCAGTCCGAACGGCATGACCTTGTAACAATAGACGTTAGTTGGGGTCATAAAGCTAGTGTGCTCCCGGTCTGCCGGATTCATGGCGATCTGATTATAGCCTGAGTACGCATCCATAAAGGACATGAGCTCGTGCCCCGCCATGGCGTCCACCAATTGGTCGATCCTTGGCAAGGGAAAACAATCTTTGGGGCAGGCTTTATTCAGATTGAAGAAGTCGATGTAGGTCCGCCATTTCCCATTGGGCTTCAGGACCAGCACAGGATTGGCGACCCAAATCAGAAACTTGGCTTCACGGATAAAGCCGCATTTCTTGAGCCAGGCTACTTCTTCTTCTAGGGCTTCAGCTCGAGTTGTTCCCAGGCGCCTCTGTTTCTGGGACTTTGCAGGAACGTTCTTATCCAAATGAAGGGTGTGCATGATGACATTTAGACTGATTCCCACCATGTCCTCGTGTGACCATGCGAACACATCCAGGTTCTCCTACAGGAACTTGATTAGCTCCGCCTTCCTCTTGCCACAGAGGTTTTTCCCGAGCTTAACCATCCATGAGGGATTCTGTGGATCGATATTTACTTCCTCGAGCTCTACAATAGCTTGGAGCTCGGACTTATCCTCGCCTATTTGGGGGTCAATATCCTTACTTAGGATGATATTTTCATCTTCGGCGCTCTGAGGTTTTTCAATCTCAGGATTAGGCAAAGGTTCCTAAGATTCCTCTTCTCCACCTTGGACGACCATTATTAACTGCCCGAGTTTCAATTTTCCCTTCATGGAAATGTTGTAGCATTCCCTGGCAGCAAGCTGATCACCACGGACTGTGCATATCCCTGTGGAAGAAGGGAACTTCAGTGCGAGGTGGCGGACGGAGGTGATGGCTTCAAAAGCTATAAGTGTAGGTCGACCCAAAATGGCATTGTATGCGGCGGGACAGTCGATGACCATGAATTCAAGGAGTTTTGAGACTGTCCGAGGTCCCTCTTCTAAGGTGATCACCAGCTCGATCATCCCTATAGCCGTTGATCCTTCTCCAGAGAAACCATAAAGCATCATGGAGGTCGCCTTCAGCTCGGCAACAGTCAAACCCATCTTTTCCAGCGTTGACTGGAATAGAAGGTTTACCGAGTTCCCATTATCGATCAGCACTCTCCTAACCCTCTGATTAGCGAGTTGCACTGCTACGACCAGAGGGTCGTTATGGGGGAACTGAACGTGGCTGGCATTTTCTTCAGTAAAAATGATTGGTTGCCTTTCCAATCGTTGCTGCTTTGGAAGATGCTGCTCGGGGATCAACTCAACTCCATTATGAGCCTTAAGTTCATTGACGTACCTCTTTTGGGCACCTCTGCTCGTGTCAGCCAAATGAGGACCTCCAAAGATTGTGGAGATCTCTCCTCCTATTACTGGAGGAGGGACGTCCTGATCTACCCGAGACCCGGGCTGAGTGGCCGGGACTTCTGGAGCTAGACGGGCCGCGGGAACTCTATTTCGCATGTATTGAGCCAAGGGGCCGGCTCGGATGAAAGTCTTGATCTCATCCTTCAAGTGTCTGCAGTCATCGGTATTATGGCCAACGTCGTTGTGGATACGGAAAAACTTGGAGGGGTCTCGCTTCCCCTTTTGGTGCTTTAACGGCTCCGGCTTCTTCCAGGGGAGGCGAGTAGAGTTTGCTAGGAAGATGTTCTCCCTAGAGTGGGTGAGCTCCGTATAAGTCGCGTAGATCGGCTTAAATTTTTCTACAGACTTATTCTTCTTTGGGTCGTGTTGGTTGCCCTCGTCGTTCCCCTTTCTCTTGCCTCCACCAAATTGGTTATTCTGTGTAACGTTCTGGGTCGCTGTCACGACCTCCATTCCCACTTCAGCGAGCTGCTCAGGGACTTGGCTGGTTCCTGCAGCTGAGGCTTGGGCCTCCTCCAAGTTGATCCATCCCTGGGCCCTATTTAGGAATTTGTTTACGGAGCTGACTCCCTTCCTTTGTATCTCATTCCAGAGCCCCCCTCCGATGAGGATTCCAGTTCTCAAAGGCATGAGCTTGGAGCTGTCATCTGCGTCTCTAGCCCTAGCAGCGACGTTCGCGAACCTGCTCAGGTAAGCCTTCAGAGGCTCGTCGGGTTGTTGCCTCACGTTGGCCAAGGAGTCAGCCTTGACGCGGCAACCTGGGAAGCTTCGGAATGCTCTATTGAAGTCAGTAGAGAAAGTTTTCCAGGAGCTGATTGACTTTTTCTTATTCTGCTTGAACCACTGCCTGGCCGGTCCAATCAGTGTGGAGGGAAATATTAAACACCTCAGCTCGGGGCCAACGTTGTGGGCCATCATCAGGGTATTGAACATACCCAGATGATCTGACGGATCTCCGTCACCGTTGAATTTGGACAGGTGCAGCATACGGAAACTGGGCAGGTTTGCCGTTGCTGCTATGCTGGGGGCGAAGAGCTCAAGTTCGTCCCTCGAATCGTATTCGTCCTTTTCTTTTTCTAACAGGAGCTTCCTCATTAGCTCCTCCATCTAAGCCAGGCGCTCAAGGGTTTTGTCCTGATTTCCTTGGTTATTCCGGGGTTGTTCAACAACTCCGGATCCATTGTACACATTTGGCAGGTTAGTGTCCCTCCTATCTTGAGATAGGTTATATGGGACATTCCCGCTGTCGCGTACCTCGGACAGGTCTTCCCTTGGGCGAGCATGGCTGCCATTTCCAACTGGGTTTCCCCTTTGAGAGGTAAGACGATCTCGGAGATCGCCCCTCGGGGTGGCTTGAGGACTCTGCACCGAGCTTAAGCGTTGGCGCAGGTCTCTGCCAGAAAGGTCACTACGACGGCTTCCGGTCCAATAGCTCCCGTTTGAGAAGCTCGGAGCCCGCCTCTGGTGATGAGGATCCGGGACTTCTCTGGGCGCTCTGCTACGATGGGAAGGTCCTGCGGAAGGTGGGTTTCTCCTGCTGCTCCCATAAGCTGGAATATCTCGGACAGGTCGAGGAGGAGACAGATATCTTATCGGTGAAGGAGGATGTCTGACCGGGGATGCAATCCTGGTCCCGTCAGGGCAGATCAGGTTAGGTAGGGGCCTCTCGGACCTGCCAACCTACGGGTCTTGCGCTTGGCGGTCTGAGCGGAGCGTAGGACGGCTGGCTGGGACGGGCTGTCACTATGAGCCCTCCTCGGATCTCCTTCTAGAATTCCCTCGAGCCCTCCTGGGTGCGCTCGAGGGTGGTAGCGAGCTGGGAGTTGAAGTTCGGACCGAGCGGCTATATTGTTGCTCGGCCCTGGGTAGTTCTTCGAAGGTTGTCTCTCGGCGGTGCGATGAGGGAGTAGATTTGGATGCCGAGGGTCTGGCTGACCGGCTAGGCCTGGACCAATTACCCCAGCAGGACTTATGAGTCTTGCCTTGCCTCTTTTCGACGTTAGCGTCGGTTGTAAGAGGGGGTAGTTGGGCCAACACCTCCTTAATCTGTTGGTTAGACTTTTCCAGCTGACTCCTCGACTGAGCATTCTCCATCTCTACTGTCGTGTAAAAATCCGGGTTCGGATTAGGTGGCCAGGGCGTCGAACTTCCAGTGTCATCTTGGCCTATTAGATGCTTGCCCGGCCGCTGCTGAACTTCAAGGTTTTGCTCACCGGAGATGGCGGCATGATGGACCTCCTGCCCATCATGTTGGTCCACCTCGTTACCGTGTCTTGAGCGAGTGATCACCATGGTTGGGTATTTGCGATAGCACCAATCTAACAAGCTCTCAATGAAAGCACCAAACTGTTGACGCAAGTCTTCGTCAACAGGTAATTAAGAAATTAAGAGAATGGGATTAGCGCTATGTAATGAACCAAAATAGATGAATGATCTTACAATGAAGTGATGATACCAATACTTTTTTAGGTGGTTCAAAGGTTAAAATCCTTCTATTCCACTAGCCAATATTATTGCTATATTTCTGGTATTCTTTATAGAGTATTTCTTTACACCATGGAATCTAACCCTTTGCAACTCCCAGGGTCTCCATATTTATAGGAGAGGACACCTGGGGGTCGGCAAGGGGGTCATCCCGTGACCTTCTTACCCATCATGTCACTCCTGTGACATTCATGATTAATTCCTAAAACTTGACAAATGAAGTGTGGTCTAATCAATAGGTAAGGGGGATAATGGGCCGCACGGCCCAACCCAGTCGTGGGTGCCTGAACATGCACGTTTATGCTGCGTGTCCGAGAATTCAGGGATATATCAGACACGTGATGTCTGATATAAGCACGTTTACATTGCGTGGTTGACTTTATAAAGGGTCACGGCTTCCAACTCAAGCTCGGCCTCGAGCTGGATGCCTTCTTAACTCGCGATCTTCATACCTCTGACTCGGATCCTTAGTGATCTTAATAAACCTTTGGTCGCTGATTAGCGAGTTTTAGACTTGTTTTAATGTGTCTACTATGGAAGTATTTTAGAGGTTTAGGATTGTTTTGTTCTATTTTACGTTTGTTTTGTGTTGTTTATGTTTATTTTCAGGTTTTGAAGGATTGGGATGATTTAGAATGAAAAAGATGCCAAAAAGCACAAAAATTCGTAAAGCTGTCAAAAATGCCTTTTCTGAGAGAGTAGCGCGACCTCGCTACTGTAGAGCGCGACCGCGCTAGGTTGCTGGAAATTGAAATTCGGCAGATTTTTAAATGAAGGGCTTTTTGGTCCATTCACAAGGGCTAATTTAGGGTAACGAGTTCTGATGCGAGGGGGAAGCAGAAAAACGTGAATTAGAGGCTAGAGACAAGAGGAAGGAGAGAGAGGAAGAGGAAAAAGCTTGGAGCAAGCGGGGGCGATCTGTGACAATTCCCCGTCTAGTTTCATTCTCTTTTTCTTTAAATTTTCTATGTCATTGTTTATGTTTAATTTGATTATGGATTTGAATATTGAGATGATGAGCTAAACTCTTATTAGGGATTTGATGGATATTGACTGAGATCATCCCATGGTTAATGCTATTTGATTATTTCTTCTTGCTTGTTTATGAAATTTGTTCATCTCTATGCTTAATGTATGCTTGAGATTGATCACCTTAAGCATGATTCATGATCCTAATGTGAAATCTGAACAGTGATTATTAGGAATGCTCTAATTGAATGAACATAGGTTTTGATGCGAAACGAAAGTATTCGCATAGCTTATGTGACTTATAGATTATTACTTAATGCGAATTGATTGTTGTGCTATCTCAGAAATGTAATAGTTGACAATGCAATTTAGAACCTAAATGATCTTAAAAGAGTTTAGGTGATTTTATAATCTGTCATTTCATTGAAAGAAGAAGAATAGTTAACTAGTGTTAACAATTGGGTAATCGAAGCAATTGAAATCATATCCCTATCTTCACATCCATTGTTAAACCCTTAATTTCTTATTTGTTGATTTAGCTTGTTGAGTTTTCTGCAATTTAATTTAAAAACCAATTTTTATTGTCACCAAATAGAAATATAAATCCAATTTGGTTAGTACTTAGCTGCAATTCCCTTGGGTTCGACCTCACCTGTGTGAGTACTACTTGTATGATACGTGCACTTGCATGTATTAAAAATTAAGCAACAGTCACCTCGAACTAAAGAGGTAGGACCTGACAACAGCAGCTCCGGGCATGTGGCCTCCACGTGGCTGATATAATTATGCCATATCTCAGCTCGCTAATAGCCCGTGCAAAATTAGGGCGTAGAACTATCAAGAACAGATATCCACTACCAAGGATTGATGATTTGTTTGACCAGTTGTAGGGTAGAACAATATTCTCTAAGATAGATCTTTGATCTGGTTATCACCAGCTCAGGATCAGAGAGGAGGATATACCAAAGACAGCTTTTCGCACCAGCGGGCATTATGAGTTTTTGGTGATGTCATTTGGATTAACTAATGCCCCAACAACATTTATGGATCTGATGAACAGGGTGTTCAAAGATTACCTAGATTGGTTTGTGATCGTCTTTATTGACAATATATTGATATACTCTCAGACAGAGTTAGAACACGAGTAGCACCTCATACTATAGAGGTTTAGAGAAGACAAGAGAAATTCAAGAAATGTGAGTTCTAGTTGCCATGGGTGACTTTCTTATGTCACATAGTCAGTAAGGATGGAATTAAGGTGGATCCAGCGAAGATTGAGGCGGTCAGAGATTGGCTAAGACCGAAGAACGCTTCAGAGATCAAGAGTTTCTTAGGATTGGCAGGGTATTATAGACGCTTTGTGGAGGGGTTTTCCAAGATTGTGTTATCACTGATAGAGTTAACATGCAAGAATCAGAAGTTCATATGGTTAGAAAAATGTGAAGACAGCTTCTAGAAGCTCAAGAAGAGTTTGATCACCGTTCTGGTTTTGAGCCTTCCTACATATCACGACAAGTTTGTAGTTTATTGTGACGCTTCGAGGCAGGGTCTGAGTTGTGTTCTTATTTAGACAATGAAGGTGATTGCCTACGCATCATGTCAATTGAAGGATTTTGAGTAGAGATACCCCACACATGATTTAGAACTTGCAGCAGTGGGTTTTGCACTGAAGGTGTTGCGGCATTACTTGTATGGTGAGAAGTATGAAATATACAGTAACCACAAGAGTTTAAAATACTTCTTCACTCAGAAGGATCTGAACATGATCCAAAGACGTTGGTTAGAGCTACTCAAGGATTAGGATTATGAGATCCTCTATCGCCCTAGGAAGGCCAATGTGGTAGCTTAAGCCGGAAGGGTCCAGGACTATTATATAGTGCCAGGCAGATATCAAGGAAGTTGGCTGACGATGTGGCTAGAGCAGGAATTGAGTTAGTGTTGGGCCAGCTAGCCAACATCACCCTACAGTCTACTCTTTTGGAAAGGATTAAGGAGAAGCAGTTAGATGATCCATAGTTGGGGCAAATTAGAGGGAACATCCTAGCTGGAGTAGTTAAGGACTATACAGTGTTAAGCATGGGCTTGTTGAGATACAAGGCTCGGATCTGCGTTCCGATGGACACCAGGATCAAACGGGAGATTCTGGATGAATCTCATACTACCCCTTATTCTCTACATCTGGGCACCATGAAGATGTACCAGGATCTAAAAGTTTTATATTGGTGGCCTAGGATGAAGAGGGATGTGACTGAGTATGTGGCAAGGTGCCTGGCCTATCAGTAGGTCAAGGCTGAGCATCATAGGCCAGTAGGGCTGTTATAGCCTCTGAATATCCCAGAGTGGAAGTGGGAGGACATCACTATGGATTAAGTGGTAGGGTTGCCAAGGACAGTGGGCTAGCATGATTCTATTCGGGTCATCATTGATCGATATACGAAATCAGCTCATTTTCTACTAGTGAGGACAAATTATACGATTGAACAGTATGCAGGCCTTTATGTGAGAGAGATAATCCGCCTTCATGGGACTCCAAGGCCTATCGTGTCAAATAGGGACCTTATCTTTACTTCCAAGTTTTGGGGAAGTTTACAAAGAGTGATGGGTACACAGCTAAAGTTCAGTAGATCTTATCATCCTCAGACTAATGGTTAGTCTGAAAGGACTATCCAAATATTGGAGGACATGTTGAGAGCATGTGTGTTGGACTTTGAAGTGTCCTGGAGTAATTATGTGCCTCTAATAGAATTTTCCTATAACAACAGCTACAAGTCTACCATTGGAGTGGCACCTTATGAGATGTTGTATGGTAGGAAGTGCAAATCGCCCGTTCACTGGGATGAGATGGGTGAGAGGAAATATTTAGGTCCCAAAGTAGTTTAGAGGACCACTGAGGCTATTGAGAAGATTAGAGCTCGGATGCTCGCATCTCAGAGTAGACAAAAGAGCTATTCAGATCCAAGGGGGAGGAACATGGAGTTCCAGGTGGGAGACTATGTCTTCCTTAGGATTTCACCTCTGAGAGGGGTGAAGAGGTTCGGGAAGAAGGGCAAGTTGAGCCCTAGGTTTGTTGGACCACTTGAGATCCTTGAGGGGATCGGTCAGGTGGCCTACAGGTTGTCCTTACCCCCTTCACTGTCTAGTGTGCATAATGTATTTCATATTTCCATGCTGAGGAAGTATGTGTCAGATGGAACTCATGTATTGAGTTACGAGGATCTGGAACTGGAGGCATACTTGTCCTATGAGGAGTAACTAGTTCAGATTTTAGACAGGAAGGAAAAGGTCCTAAGGAACAAGACTATACCTTTAGTTAAGGTATTATGGAGGAACAACAAGGTCAAGGAAGCAACCTGGGAGCTGGAGGTAGTTATGCAGACTCAGTATCCCGAGCTGTTCAGGTAAAATTTTGAGGACGAAATTTTTGTAAGGAGGGATCAGTTGTAACGTCCCAAAATTACCTAATAAGGCTTAGGGCTAGGGGCAATATATGGAATTATATGTTTATTTGATATATTTGATTTTTATTATGTGAGTTATATGATAATCTAACTAATTATTCATGTTTAGGGATATTAAATATGCATGTGGGCTCGTTTCTTATTAGAAGGACAACTTTCGTAATTTGGCCTGTTATGGACATAATTGTATATATGTTCATATATGTGATATATGTGAGATACCACATTATTATGTGGGTTTATTTGGGTTACTCGGCACGAGATGATCTTTGGGAGCAAGTTAGCGGGAAAGTCACAACGGGACCCAATACCCGACTCGGGGTGAGTCAAGGGGTATTTTAGGTATTTGGCATTAAGTCGGGTTATCAGGTAATGGGAATGACTAATTGAGGATATATTTGGAGTTAGCGAGACTAGGAGGGAATACTGGGGATTTTAACCATTTTTCCCACGGGGATGATTTTGGTACCCCAAGCCTCGGAATTAGCTTAAGTTGTTTAAGCCTCAAGGAAACAAAAGCATAAACACTCAAACACCTCACTAAACCAACTTATTTGGTAATCTACGATATGATCTACTTACACATTCAGGGTGTGATGTCTTGTCCTAGGCATTGACCAAGTAGATGAGATCAGATGTATTATTGTACATTGGAGTAGGACCATATTAATTATTGATATATAAATAAGTATCGGTGTTATCGAATCTAATCATTGTCACAACGTTGACCATAGGTCAAGTCGATCTCAATTTTGTGTGATAATATTCTTCTACCTATATTATTTAAATATTTTGACTTGTTCGTTACCAGCTTACCCTACGGTCTATCCCATACTTACATCTTAGAGATTTAGTAGATATGAAATCTACAACATCTGTATGAGAAGGGAAACAATGATTTCATTAATTTCTTTGTTCAAAAGGATAAATGATTGAGTTCTCATTTTTGTGATTAAGTACACAGAAATATCATTTATAAGAACCTAGCGGGAGTTAAGGATAAAATACTGATGAGGGGTAAAACAGTGATTTGCACCTGCCTTTTTAGTAAGTCATCAATAAAGGATGGATTGACTGTAATGGTTATAACAATGGATAATGTATTATTGATTTGAGAAATACAATATGTGAATTCAAGAGTTCAATTTTGAGTCTATATTGGAGTTACAATGAATTAATAAGTTGTGAGTTACTATATTATTATAAATAAACTCACGGGAACTTATTGTAGCATGGGTTCATGGATCCATGGTCCCCATGTCATCGCTAATAAAATTAGATCTAATGGTTTCAAATAATTGATTTAATTATCAATTAGTAATATCGAGTTGATTGGGTCAACATAAATAAATAACGGTGAATTATTTATTGATAATAGGTGAGAATTAGAAATAAGAGAAAGTTTGAGGATTTAATTGGAAATTCTCAAAAGAGAGTTTCATAGACTATTAAGAAATTTTATTGATTTTAATTAGTATCAATATTTGTAAAAATAAATTAAATTAAGGTTCAAAATATAAATAGTAGTTTTAAACTAGTATTTAATTAATTATTATTAAAAATAAATAAATAAGGATTTTATTTTGGGTAATTTTGGAAACAAAATTGAACAATCAAAATGGCATTTATACCCTTAAGTGGTCGACCATAAAAAAGACTTGGTGAGCAAGTAACTGCTCAAATTATAAACTTATTTATTTGAATAAATAATTAAATCAAAAATTGGAAACTACCCTACTTTTGGTACCCTAGCATTTGCCTATAAATATAACCTTAAGTGAAGTATGTTGTAGCCCAAAATAAGTGTGGACTCAATCATTCAGCTAGGGGTACAACTGTCAGATAAACTAATGGAAAAAGCAGGCGAGTAGAACATCTAGCTAACGTTGATGTGAGCACCTTGAGTTAAGACTTGGTTGTGCAACATGTAGATAATCTCCAGATCGCCTCTCAAGACAATTATCTTGTTCGAGACATGTAATGGCCAGATTGCCTTTAGGGTGCTCTAAACTTAATCCAAACTAAAGTTTGTTCACTCTTTGATCACCAGCTCGATGAATATGTTCAGCTCGTGGAAACCTAGTCATGACGCATAGTAAAGGATCCCAAAAGACTTGGAGGTCCCATATACGCTTATTAATGCCCAGGCTATATTACATATTTATTGCCCCAGATAACGAGAGTAATTTACATAAGCAATTGTATCCTTATGTAAATGAGAATTATCTTGAGTGATTTATGCACACGGTTACCCAAACCTGTTCAGGAATATCCACTTTAAATATCATGGATAATGGATAGGAAAAGAGATGACTTTTTGTAATACAGAAACTCTGCAGAAATTGTAAGAGATTAATAATATTGTCTCTTAGACTAGGTAGATTTTAACCATTGAATCACGTAAAATTGTGAGTGTGAGAAGTTTTTCATATAATTCATTACAGTTTAGAAAAGAGCATTAATATCTTTGTTATTGGATTTCTTAATCTACTGTTCACGAGAAACCGCGTCAACAGTTTGGTGCTTTTGTTGAGAGTTCATTAGTGCTTAATTCTTTACAAGTTTCATTCAACATTCATCATGGTGGTCACCCGATCAATGCACGACAATGAAATGGAGCAGCCTGGTGACCAAGAGGCACATCATACGGTCGTTCCCACTGAAAAAGGCCTAGACGTTCAGCAACGCCTTGGAAAGCAACAGGTGGGCCAAGACGCTACTGGGAGTTCAGTGTCACGCCCACCAAATCCTAATCCAAGATATCTAATAACCATCGAGATGGAGAATGCCTAATTAAGGAGCCATCTCACTCAGGCTGACAGGTAGATTAAGGACGTCTTAGCTCAGTTACCCCCTCTTGCAACCGACGTCAATGTCAGAAAGAGGCAAAGTGGGTCTCATAGGGACCACAGGAATAACTGACCCAATCCCAGTCATTCTATCATAACCGCAAGTCCTAGCTCACTACCTTTAGAATGAATTCAATAGAGTGCTCAGCCTGTTAATCATCATAGGAACTATCATCTTCATGTTATTCAATCGGTTAGAACTGCGACCCCTAGCTCTGTGCCTTCCAAACAGATTCCAAGGAATGTTCACAACAACCCAACATGGCGAGCTGGGACAAATTCACAGAGACTCGAGAGATCAGGGTAGAACTAATACGGGCTAATTCAGTATGACCTGATGGGACAAGGATAGCCTCGCCGATAAGACACTCGCCATCATCGGTTAGACATCCAACACCACCGCGCTCACAAAGAGATGCTCCAGTTTGTGGGGATAACAGGATAAATCCTCCCCCATCAGTGGACATCTACGTCCCACGACCTCACATTGATAATTCAGGTCCTCGATCTCAACTGCAGATCGCAAGTTTCGCTAATGGAAGTTACTAGACGGGGAGCCAGCGTGGAGCCAGGTCTGAAACCGACCTGAGGAATCATCTGAGTTCCGCACAAAGTCTTCGTTCTGATCCATATCCTAACCTGCATGACCATCTACATTCATAAAGGAGGTATCCATCTCACAATGATAATATGAGTTATACTCAGCATGGGGGAGGTCTGTCTATCATGCGCGACAATTGGAATGTCCCACCTAACCAAGCTCGAACTTGGAGGGAAAACCACCCATCTAACACATACAATAGGATGACCTAGAGACCAAAGATCCAACCCTCAAGTGACTGGCCTTGATGGAGGAGCAGATGAAGAGGCTTTTATGATTATGATTCTTATGAGGAGCTCAAGATTTTTGCTCCAAGCATTGCAGCAACTCCGTATAATGTTGAATTCAGGATGCCGACCATGCATACGTATGATGGAAAATCATATCCATCCAATCACCTCTGAACGTTTCATACACTGATGATTGCCCACAATGTCGGGTTTGACCTAAGATGTATTTCATTCCCTACAAATCTAACTGGACTTGCCAGACAGTGTTTCAAAAAATACAAAAGACATTCAGTCACCTCGTGGAAAAAGTTGTCTTCCAAGTTTAAGAGAGCATTCTAAGCTTTAAAGGAAACTCATGTCGAGGCCGACTCATTGGCAAACATAAAACAACAACCTGGTGAGTCCTTGAAAGCATATCTGAGTAGGTTCACCAATGTTGTAGCACGGCCTAGAGATGTTAATGATAGCTCAAAGCTCATGGAAATGAGGACGGGAATCATGGTAGTAGGCGATTTGTGGTAGGAGCTCTAGCAAAAAGGAGTTAAAAGTGTAGATGAGTTCTTGGCTTGCGCTTCGGAATGGATAAATTTGGAGGAGGCACAGTCTACTATTGCAGGAACCAGCCAGGTCCCCATTCAGCCTGCTGGAGCGGTAATAGATGTTGCACCTACGGCTCAACCTGCTACCCAGAATAATCAGGTGGGAAGAAATAAAAGGAAAGGGAATGGTGATGGCGACCAGAGCGGCATAAAGAAGAACAATCCTGGGGAAAAATTCAAGCCCATCTATGCCACTTACACTAATCTGACAAATACACGAGAGCATATTTTCCTAGCAAACTCTAATCGCCTTCCGTGGAAGAAACCAGAGCCATTGAAGTACCAGAGGGCAAAGAGAGATCCCTCTAAGTTTTGCCAATATCACAAGGACATCAGCCATAACACTGATGATTTCTGACAACTAAAGGATGAAATCGAAACTCTCATTCGGGTCGGACCGTTGGCTCAGTCTGCCCGAAACTGAGCATTTCCCAATCAATCAACCGGGCAGAATTCTCGTCCAACTCCAAAAAATTTGGATGGTCAGCCTAGAGTTTAGACAGGTCAGGGAAACCAAGTTGACCCTCCTCCAATAGTAGGAGGAGATATAACCATTATTGTTGGACCCCATTTGGTTGGCACAAGCAATGAAGTCATAAAGAGATATATACAGGAGTTGAAAACTCACAACGGGCTGAATTTATCCCAGAGCAACGTTTATCAAAACAAACTCAGTTGGAAAAATAATCAATCATTTTCATAAAAGAAGACGCTAGCCACGTTCAATTCCCGTATAATGACCCGCTGGTGGTAACCGTTCAGCTCGCCAACCGAAGGATACATAGGATATTGATTGATAATGGGAGCTCAGTAAATGCACTATTCAGGTCCACCCTAGAAAAGATGGGATTTTCCATAACCGATCTTAAGGCGACCTTAATAATACTGTATGGATTCTCAAGAGAAGGAACAACAGCCATAGGGACAATCGGACTGGTAGTTACGCTGGGGGATGATAAGCGAGTTGTTTCTAAAATACTCGAGTTAGTCGTAATCTATTGTCTGGCTGCATATAACGCGATTTTGGGACGACTTGCGCCGATGGTTTTTGAGGCCATCTCCTCGATCCAACACGTGTCCATGAAGCTTCCCTAAACTTCAGGTACATGTACCATGAGAGGAGACCAGCTCGCTGCTAGAGAATTCTACATCATTGCCATGAAGGGAGAATCACAACCTAGGCATCAGACAATGGTCATAGTCAAGGGACGAGAGGAGCCTCGGGTAATGGAAGTTACCCATAAGGCGGAAAAACCTCAAGAATGAGATAACGAGGTCGCCTAACAGGGCGACATTGATCCGCGATTAGGCGAGGATAGTTTTGAGCTCCAAGTTGTGGAGGAGCTCAAGGAAATCAGTATTGACCGAGAGACACCTTCAAGAGTTGTAAAAGTTGGGAAAAATATTGGGGCTGAAAGGAAGAAGGAGCTGGTCAAATTCTTCAGAAAGAACCTGGACGTCTTCACCTGGTCGCACGAATATATGGTGGGAATCATTCGAGTGTAATAATGCATACTTTGAATTTGGATAGGAATGTGCCTGCAAAGTCCCAAAAATGAAGGTTCCTGGTTAGATAATGATCGAAAGCTCTAGAAGAAGAAGTAGATCGCCTACTTAAATGTGAATTTATCAGGGAAGCAAAATATCTGACCTGGGTTGCTAACCCCGTTCTGGTCCTGAAACCAAATGGGAAGTGGAGAACTTTCATTGACTTCTCTGATCTCAACAAGGCATGTCCTAAGGAGTATTTCCCATTACATATAATTGACCAGTTGGTAGACGCAACAGCCAGTCATGAGCTCATGTCTTTCATGGATGCATATTCTGGATATAACCAGATCGCGATGAACCCTACTGACCAAGAGCATACCAACTTTATGATCGATCATAATGTATACTACTACAAAGCTATGCCATTTGGGCTAACGAATGTTGGTGCAACTTACCAACAGTTAGTCAATAAAATGTGCATTAACCAGATCGGGAAAAACATGGAGGCTTATGTCGATGATATGCTCGTTAAATCAAAGACTGGTAGTAACCATGTGTCCAATCTTGTAGAATGTTTTGGTGTACTAAGGAGGTACGACATGAAGTTATATCCTTAGAAGTGCACTTTTGGAGTCTCGTTGGGAAAGTTTTTGGGGCTTATAGTAATCATATCTTTATTGGAAATGCCTTCTCCTAAGTCACGTAAGGAAGTACAAAGTTTAATTTGAAAAGTATAGCCTGAAACTGCTTCGTTTCAAATTCCACTAACAAGTGTCTCCCATTTTACAACTTGCTCAGAGGAAACAAAAAGTTTGAGTGGACCGAAGAATGCGAACAAGTGTTTCACGACCTGAAAGATCACCTAGCTGAACCCCCCGTACTATCGAAACTGACAGCTGGAGAATGTTTGCTTCTATATCTGGCTGTGATGGAAAATACGGCTAGCACTTTGTTAGTTTGAGAGGAGAATCGGGCCCAGAAACTAGTGTACTACGTAAGTAAATGACTTCTTGGAGCTGGTCCCGATATCCTGTAGCGCCCTGGATAGCCAAGACCGCTACACTGTGTACTTATAATGGTGCAAGACTCACTAATCAAGTCATTATTTTAAAAACGTGTCATTAAACATGTAAGAGCTAGGGTTAAAAAGGTTTTGGTCTCAAAAGACTCATTTTATATAATTAAACAATTACATACACAGGATCCCAAAAGAAACAGAGTTAAAAGTTAATTTACAGACTCCCAAAAACACAAAAAACAAAGGTTAGCCATACTAAGGCAAAATAGATAATTTATGGGTCTCACGTCTCTGTCTGCACCTCTACCGCGGCGGCTGAGCAGCTGGTTATGTACATTTCGCTCGCAGAGCTCTCTAATCAGGGCTGATCAAGCTTACCCTTGCCTTTACCTGCACCACGTAGCACCCGTGAGCCAAGGCCCAGCAAGAAAACATCATATACAACACAATCAATGATATCAAACAGTTAATTCATTAAGCATGAACTCTCATCAGATAATCCACAATAGACATTCAGCACATATTTTCAGATCTAAGATGCAATCTATCACTTATTTCACTCATATCACATAATACTTAGGGCCGACAACTTAGGCCGCACCCTCTGTTTATCCCACTAAGTCTGGCCCGATTAAACCGAGCTCAGTGCATAATAAGCTGTCCTCGGCTACCAGTGGCCAAGCCGCGCCCTGTGCGCTAGTGTAACTCTTGGCACCCTTAGGCCGTTGGTTCACTAAATAGCTTACATGGCATAATACCATCATTTCAAGCATTTACCATAGGGAACCCTTAGTCCTATCACATATATTCAACCAAGTGCAGTTTTCTTACCTTTAGTCTTTACAGTTATTGATTATGAGCAACACTCCTCAAGCACGATCCGTTCCCGAGCCTAAGCTTTTATCACGTAGTCGCAACCAAGATATAGGGTTCCATTAATATTCAAATATAGGTTTCCAGTTACAAAACTAACTCCTAGGAATCCGAATTCCACCGAGTACAGTGGTGAAACCAATCCCGAGCATACTAGACCACATTCCCATGCCTAAAATCCCCAAAAGTTAAAGTACACAACTAAGGGTTGCGGCCCTTGAAGCTTAGCTGTGGCCCTAGCCTCAAAACAGAACCAAGGACCACCCTGGGCAAAGACACGCGCTTCGGCCCTTGCTTTGGGCGCCGCGGTGCCCACCCTTGGCCGAGCCTCCTTGGCTTTTCTTCATCCTAGGGCTGCAGCGCTCTAGAAAAAATTCGCGGCCCTTCCCTTCGAACCCAAAATTCCCACCATTTATAGGCTTGAAACCTTAGCCAGAGCCACCCTTAAGCTCCCTACTTCAACACCCAACAATTTGAACACTCTTAGCATGACTTAACATAATTCCACAGAAAACCCAGCCCAACACACACTAGAATTCTCTTTTTAATTTCTGAAACCCAAGAACATAAACACCCAAAACTAACCATCCAAGAACTCAAATTCAAACCTCTAATTCATGGAGTACAGCTTACCTTATTAACAGAACCTTTCCTCTATCCAAAGTCCAACTGATTCCCAAGTTTCCTAGCTCAATTCCACCCTAATAAATAATTGGACAGCACCTCAATAACCAATTGGTACACAAAGTTAAACTTCAGGAAAACACATGGATTAACCCTTACCTTAGTCTTGATTTAGTCCTGGATTTTTTACTGAGCTAAGCCTCTAAATTTCCCCCTGAATTCCTCTGAATTCCCAACAATCTACAGCTCCAATTTCTCAAGAATTTTCCTCTATTTTTCCTCTTGAATGTTTCTTGAGTGTTCCTTGAGAGAGAAGTCTAACTAAGGAAGGAAATAAGTCGATTTATATTTTTTCTAAAGACTTCCTAACTTTTGTGTTACCCGCTAAGTTAATCCCAAGGCTCGGGGTGCCGGAAACGTCCCTGAGGGCAAAACAGTAAAATCCCCCAATATTCCCGCTTAGACTTCCTAACCTCAAATATATCTCCATATATTTATTTTCATAATACAATAGTCCAAATCACTACCCAATACTTAAAATACCCCTGACTTATCCAAAGTCAGTTGTTGAGCCCTGTTGTGACTTTTCCCTACTAACTAGCTCTAGGATCGCGTCGAGTTGTGCTCTGCAAACCTACCCACATAATAATGTGGTTCTCACATTTATCACACATATATATATATCATATTATCATAAAAACATTACTAAACATATAATTACACATTTAATGCAGTAATTCCCTCCTGGCACACTAATCAAGGCCCTGAAGCCTCATTGGCGAATTTGGGGTCATTACATATCCATTAATAGAAAAGCTTGCATTTTGTCTTATTTTTGCTTCAAGAAAGCTCAGACTGTATTTTCAATCCCACACCATCCACGTCTTAACCGATCAACCTTTAAGGCAGGTCTTGCAAAAGCCTGAAACATCAGGACATCTACTAAAGTAGACCATCAAACTCAGCCAATTTGAGATACTGTATATGCCATGCACGGTGATCAAGAGTCAAGCCCTTGCTAACTTTGTGGCCGAGTGCACAGGATTTTAGGACGAGCCGATGAAAGAACCAGTGAAGGAGTTGTGGAAAATCTTCGTGGATGGATCTTCTAACAAAAACATATTAGGAGCTGGGATAATAATGATCTCACCTGAGGGGCATCGGTTGAGGTTGGAATGATTGACATAAAACTGACCTGGATGACCCCCATAATGGATTACCCCATAACCGTTAAGTTACCAGGCTATCGAAAGGACACAAGAAGATTGTTATATCAAGCTTTGTGTTATGTTATGGTTGAAGGGATTCTATATCGACGAGGGCATTCACTACCTCTCCTGTGGTGTGTTCTGCCTGAGGAAGCACAGACTGTCTTGCAAGAAATACACAAAGGCTTCTGCGGAGACCATGCTGGGGGTCAAAACGTGGCCCTAAAGATATTGTGATAGGGCTATTTTTGGCCAATGCTGAAAAGGGATTCAGCATTATACGTGCAAAATTGTGACAAGTATCAACGCTTCGCCACAATTTCTCGGGCAACACCCATTAAGTTAACCATGATCTCATCCCCTTGGTCATTTGCAGTATGGGGGATCGACTTGATTGGTTCTTTACCAATAGGAAAATTAGGAGTTTGTTATGTTGTTTTCGCCATCGACTACTTCACGAAATGGGTTGAGGTCGAGCCTCTGACGACCATAAGCTCGAAGAGAGTCCTGGATTTCATCATAAATAATATCATATGTCGATTTGGGCTCCCAAAGAAGATCGTGTCTGACAATGGAACTCAATTTGATAGTGATTTCTTCACAAAAGTTTGTGAGAAATACGACATAACCAAGAGTTTCTCGTCGGTAGCATACTCGCAGGCTAATGCGTAGGTCGAGGCTGTAAAAAAAACCCTAAAGGCGAGCTTAAAGAAGCGGTTAGACAAAGCCAAGGGATTATGGCCCAAGTAGCTCCTGAAAATACTCTAGGCCTATAAAACCTCACATTGCACCTTCCCATGACATATTGCCTTCTCTCTGACCTTTGGAAGTGAGGCCATGCGTCCGATTGAGGCACTGGTGATGACCCATAGATAGATTGCCTTAGATCAAGATCAAAACCATGAGCTACTCAATGCATCCCTGGATCTGATCGAAGAAGAATGAGAAGAGTCATAATTGCAACTCGCCCAATATCAACATAGAATCAATTGCTACATCAACTCAATGATAAAAGGATGCAAACTCGAACTCAGTGATTTAGTACTTGGAGGGTGTTTTTTGCAAATAAAGATCCCAAGGACGGTGTATTAGTACTGAACTAGGAAGGGCCATAACAAATCGTGGAAATCCTACGAGAAGGGGCCTTTAAATTAGCTCAATTGAATTGAGAAATAGTCCCACGAACCTGGAATGCCTTGGACCTTAAAAAAATACCATCAGTAGTAGTTGGCATGATTACTTTTTTCATTAATGTTTTTGGTACTATTCCATGTAAGGCTTATTTATAAAAGTCACTTCATCTTAATGACATTGGATTTTTACGTAGTTAATATTTTCATCTTATTATTGTGAAGTGACACATACTCATTTTGTAAAAGCGACCTAGAACATGTATAAGTTATGGTCTCTTGGGGGGCACATAAACGAATGGAGCTTTTAAAAGAGTTTAGCATATTTGGATAAACTTTGAAACTTAGAATTTGGAAAATTTTGACTATTCAATGGCTTTTTAAAGCTTGGGTTTTCAAAATAATTCCGAATACGAACTAAGTTAAAAAATTTCTAAAACAAAACAAAACCTAGGAGACAACTAGGAAACCCTGGATATAACCAGGTCCAAGGCCTGATTCTTAACAAGTACAAGGCTATTAATAAGACAAAACTCCTGGACACAACTAGGTCCAAGGCCTAATTCCTAATAGACATAACGCAATTATGCAGGCAAATTCTTGGGTACAACTAGGATATCAACTAAAATTATTTAGTTGAGCCATCAAGAACTTATCCCAATCTAAAGACAACCCCTACGATTTTGAGTGTGCAAGAATTCAAGATTCATAAACACAAGAAAAAAATAAATTAAGGGGAACACAAATAGATCACAAACTAACATATATGTACTAAAAAGTATATAGTTATCTCAAGGAGGAAAAAACCTTGATCTTAGCCCGAAGGTGATTGTCTCAATCCTTAAGGACTTAAAAAAGCTATTAAAAAAAAGAAGCATCACTGAACTCCATTAACTTGCTCAAGTGATGTCACCTCCTCGCCGTTCCCATCAGCAGCTCTGGAAGCATCGACAGTCTCCAAAGGTTCCTGTGAGAATCGAACCATGAACTTGGGAAGATAAGGTCCCCAAAACTCCAGCTCCATGAAAGAAAAATCTTCGTCCTAGTTGAAAGCCCTCCACCGGTAGAGCATGTCCTCCAGAGAATTCGTTGAGTCTGCAATCTCCAACCTCACCTTGTCGACCTCCTCCTTGGCTTTGGTCTCGGCCTCGTCAAGTTTATTTTTGAGGCTATTAGTCTCGACCTGCAACTGGTCCCATCTTTGGCTCACTTCCACAACTTGGTCTTTGGCGATCCGTTCATTCTCCTAGGAAGTTTCCAGGGCAGCCTTGGCAACCCACGCGTTCTCTTGGGAGGTGGCCAAGGCGGCCTTGGCAATTTTCTCGTTCTCTTGGGAAGTGGCCAGAGCAGCTTGAAGATTATCCCTCCTAGCTCAAACCCGAGTAATACTGCAGAGTTGAGCCAAGACAAACTGCAAAGGGAAAATGCAGGTCAAGGTTAGTTCAAAAATAAAAGGAAAGGAAAAAGGAGTACTATAGTAGGAATGAAGGTATCTCACAGTGAGGTCCATTCCCATGGAAGACTCGAGAACATCTTCGGGAGAATGCTCCTCCATGGTCCTCAGGTCCTTAACATTGGCTCTATATGAATGGCCCACCATATGGCTTGCCATCTCATTCACAATCCCTCGGAAGGCTTCTGGGATCCTTTTTAGCTGCAGTGGTTTTATTGGGATCTGAACGGAGGGGGCTTCGCCCTGGATAACCTGAGGAACTGGGGCAGGTGCATGTCAAGGAAGAGGAGGAGAAGCCTCAAGGACAGTGACTGTTGTTATCGGAGTTGGAGTTGAGCCTGTTGTTGCTGCCCCTAGGTGGGGCTAGCACCTTTATCTTTCATAGGAGACTCGATGGAAGTTCCAGTCTTGGGGGCATGTTTCTTTGACACTCTAGCCCTTTTGATCACAGGTCCAGCTCCAGCCCCACCAGCCTTAAAGGTACCCTGTTAACCCAAGGCACCCATCAAATCCATCTCTTCGCCTGCAAAGGAATGAGCTGAGGATTTAGATACAAGAAATAGTTAGTCAAAATAATGAAAAAACAAAAAGAACAAAGTAAGAACCCTACCCTCCGAGCTAGAAGAAGAAAATATTAAGATCGACTAGGGGTTATGAAATGGATTAGATAAAACCTCTAACTCCTGGAGTACCAGGGTGGGGGGAATCTAGAATTATTACCACCCTGGGTCCTAGGGGGTTCAGACTCTTCTTCCGAGCTGGACTCATCTACGGATTGCCTAAATCGGGGGGGGGGGGGGGGGGAATACACCCTGATGTAAGGAAGGCCATGTCCTATGATTCGTACCATATTCCTAAAAAATGGTTGACCTAAAATTGAGGGTATTGTCTACCACAACAGTGTATCTGGGGTAGCTATTGTCGTAGTGTGCCACCAGATGATCCACACATTGGAGGAGGGTTGTGTTCAGGTCTGGCTCAATTGGGTGTCAACTCATGAGTTGACGTGGGTTGAATCGGATTAGCCTAAAACTTGAAGCAGTTCAGTATAATTCTTTATAAGGGTTACCTTGGCCGAAAGTGCCACTGCTTCCCCAGACTCAGCTCAGTCTAGGTCAAGATGTTGCCCATCCTCAAGAGCTATTCTCTTCCTCACCAATGGTGCCACCTCTTCTTCCTCCTCATTGTCTTCAACGGAAGGCAAAACTTCTTGAGGAGGGGGAAGCTTGGGGGGCAGACCTCGGCATCTAATAGCTAGCATATGATCTTTGTGAATCAGATTGTAGGCCACCATGGTAGCATCATTCACTACCCTTCAAAATTCCTTCTCCTTCGAAGGTAGATGAGACAGCATCTTGTACTGACCTCCAAGGGTCTCAGACCACCCAGTTCTCATGAATATAGCTGCACCAAGAACAAACTCAATTAGGAGGGATAAACTTAATGAAAAAAAAAGGGATTCACATATGGAGTTCAGAGAGTTAGGAGACTTACGAGGACGGTTGAAGTACCAGTGAGTGCAGAGCTTGAACCCATTCAACATAAAGAATTGATTTTTATAGTCATTTGGGTGGCTGGGGAGGTCAATGACGAAGGCTGTGTTGGGAAAAGGAGTGAGGTAGTAGAAACTACCACCTCGTCTCTTCTGCTCAAGACTGGTTTTGAGGCAGAAGAAGTACATAATATTTGTCGGGGTGGGGACCTCCCACTCATGCCTCAAAAATAAATATTTCAGCCCCACCAAAATCTGGTATGAGTTTGGCGGGAGCTGGAATGGAGCCAGTTTGAGGTAGTTTAAAAATTATACAAAGTACTGGTCTAGGGAAAGGAAAGCACCTACTTTCAAGTGCTCATCACTCCAAGCCCTGAAATCATCTTGAAGTGGGGCACAACTTCGCTCTCCTTCCAGTGGAGGCCGGGCAATAAGGCCATCAATCCCCATCTCAATCTCGTGGCTCAGCAATATCTTGTTCACCATCTCTTGAGTCATTATTTGGGACAGGATGTGCTCGGCCTCGAAGAAGGCGTCAGGGCCGACTACAACCTCCCTTTCCACACATGGTCGAAGTGGGAAATCAGGGTGTCAAGCGCGACCTACTTGCCCTTATTGTTTCTTTGAGAAGAAGAGCCTGCAACGTTTTTCTTTTGTTGGGCCATGAACTAGCTCGTCTGACGAAAAAGCGGCCTAATTAATAGTGACCTAAAACAAAGCTTAGCTAGGACGATAAAGGTATGATTGACCCAAGGGTTTGAATTCAGTTTTATTAGCCTAGAATATATGCAAGCTAAAAGTTACCCTAGCATCAACGTGTGTTGCCACGAGCTATAGACTGGGGGAATTCCTTGATACTTCGGGATTTGCGTGTCAGGCCCGTCACCTTTTTTAAGTGGCTTAATGCAAAATTGCTTAAGGAATCGTGACCCTTAAGCTACCTAGAATCTCTCAACTTCTACATCCAAATAGGTATCTTAATCGATTCATCAACAAAGATTTCCTTACAAAACCCAAAAAAAATTCCTAGTTTTCAAACACCTTATTTCTAAACAAGTCTACTATTATTCTTTTGGTTTAAGAAAAACCCCTATTGAACTCAGACATGGCTAGAATACGAGACAGTATTGAAAAAATACTTTTTTGAAATAAAAGGAACTTATTAGAAAATAAAGAGTGAAAGATTCAAACTAGATGAAGAGGTACTTACAGTTGATACGTTTACTCAACGAGGTTGCTGGTGGTTCCAAAGGTAGGAGCTTGAGAGCTTCAGAAAAATAGAAGGATGATGAAGGATTTTGAAAGCGGTATGAGAGAAAAAGGGAAGTTTTGTTTTTGAAGGGTAAGTTTTTGAATGTGAAGATGGTGAAGTTCAGGCCTGGTCTCCCTATTTATACATAAGCTTCAGGAATTAATATGTGCCATCCAATCTGGTCAGCTCGGGATCCAAAGGCCAGGATTAATTGACCCATGCAGCGGCAAAAAGTTGACAGGACAATTGTCACAGTCCTCGAAACCCAAACAGACGCTAATTATAGACGGCCACATGTTTAACACTCGGGTAGTGGACAGGCTCGATTTCACATGACAGAAGCCTAAAAGCCCCTACTGTGCGTGTCAGGAAATGATGATGTCAAGCACGAGCAGGAGCTTGGGGGGTAAATGTTGTACCCGAAAATAAGCCTGGACTCAATCATTCAAGTAGAGGTATAGCTGTCAGATAAACACATGGAAAAAGCAGGTCAGTAGAACATCTAGCTAATGTTGATGTGAACAACTCGAGTTAGGACTTGGCAATACGACATGTAGATAATCTCCAAATCGCCTCTAAGGACAATAATTCAGTTCGAGACATGTAATGGCCAGATCGCCTTTAGGATGCTCTAAAATTAATCCAAACTAAAGTTCATTCACTCTTTGATCGCCAGCTCAATGAATTTTTTAAGCTCGTGGAAACCTAGTCATGACGCGCAGTGAAGGATCCCGAATGACTTGGAGGTCTCTTATACGCTCATCAATGCCCAAGCTGTATTACATATTTATTGTCTGAGATAATGGGAGTAATTTCAATAGGCAATCATATCCCTTTTTAAATTGGATTTATCTTGATTGATTTTTTACCATATCTATGCACACAGTTACCCAAACCTGTTCAAGAATATCCACTATAAATATCAAGGTTAATGGACACGAAAAGGGACGACTTTTTGTAATACAGAAGCTCTGTAGAAATTGTAAGAGATTAATAATATTGTCTCGTGGACTAGGTGGATTATAAACACTGAACCACGTAAAATTGTAAGGGTGAGAAGTTGTTCATATAACTCATTACAGTTTAGAAAAGATCACTAATATCTTTTTTATTGGATTTCTTAATCTACTATTCACGAAAAACTGCGTCAACAAAGTGATTTTCTAAGAGTTATTCACGTATGAAAACTCTGTCAAAATACTCACTAGGTTGCCCCTCTCTTTCTCTCTTTCTATGTATTTATGTCTTCTCATGTGTTGATACTTTGCCTACACTTTGTTACATCTAAATTAGATAAAGGATTGGAATATTGTGGTCCTTGTTCTAGCGGTTTGAATTGCTGGCAATACTTAGCACTCTACAAGGACAAAAGGTTAGGAAATTCAAAGGAATGAGTCAATTAATTTTCTGTGTATTCCTAAGTTTCTTTATCTTTGTTTTTAAGTAAATTTACGAATACGATGTTTCTTTAGGAAGCATGCATCTAGATTTAAATTCTTAGGTCATACAATTGGTATCAGAGCCTTCAATTGGTATCACTACCCTAGGGACTCCGCAACAAAATGGTGTTGTTGAGCATCAGAACCGAACGTTGCTAGAAATGGATAGGTCAATGATTAGTTATTCAACTCTACCATTGTCTTTTTAGGGGTATGCCATTCAGACAACTAACAAAATTTTAAATGTTGTACCATCTAAGGCTATCTCCAAAATACCTCTGGAATTATGGAATGGGCGTGAACCTATTTTACGCCATTATAGAATTTGGGGTGTCCTGCTCATGTCCTGAGGAAAAAGGAAGGAAATCTAGAATTGCAAACTGAAGTTTTCTTGTTTGTTGGCTAACCTAAAAGTACTCAGGGTGGTCTATTTTATAGTCCACTTGATAAAAAAAAGTGTTTACTTCAACAAACACTACTTTTTGGAAAATGACTACATTAAAAACTTCAAATCTCAGAGTAAAATTGTGTTGGAAGAAATACAATCAGGATGAAATGTTCAACCCATACCGGTGCAAGTAGATAAGAACGTGGAAGAAGAATAGATAACTGGTCCAAGTTAGATAGTTATAGTGCCTCGTTGCTACGGGATGGATAGTGAAACCAATATGTTAGTAACCAAAACTCGTGAGGATGATCCATTATCCTTTAAACAGGCAATGGTTAGTTTTGAAAATGATATGTGGCTCAAAACCATGAGCTAGGAAATGGAGTCGATGTACTTCAACTCTGTCTGGGATCTTGTAGAAGCATCGATGGACTTTAGGCTCATTGGATGCAAGTGGATCTACAAGAAGAAGAGAGGCGCTAATGGAAAAGTCGAGATATATAAGGCTTGACACGTGGCAAGGGGTTATACCCAAAAAGAGGGAGTTGACTATGAGGAAACTTTTTCTTTGATAGCCATGTTAAAATCCATTCGCATACTTAAGCATAGCCACATCTCTTGATTATGATATTTGGCAAATGGACGTCAAGAAAACACTTCCCAATGGCTTTCTTGATAAGACCATTTATATGGATCAACCTTAAGGATTTGTAGTAGTTGGACAAAAAAAGAAACTCTGCAAGCTCAATAGGTCCATTTATGGACTTGAATAAGCTTTGCGCTCCTAGAACTTAAGGTTTAATGAAATAATTTAGACCTATAATTTTGAGCAAAACGTTGATGAACCATATGTTTACCAAGGGAAAATGACGTGAAAGTGTTCTTGTTACTTTATGTATATGATATCTTGGTCATTGGCAACAATGTCAAGAAATTATCAAACATAAAGAACTGACACGGGACCAAATTTCAGATGAAAGATTTGGGTGAAGCTAGATATATTCTTAGTATTCAGATCATTCAGGGCAGGAAGAACAAGATGTTGGTGCTATCTCAAGCAATGTACATAGAAAAGGTAGTTGAACATTTCTCTAATACATAGAATTACGTGGAACACATGTAATCAACAATATTATAAATATCTCACAAAATTCATAAGTTTGTACATCTTTGTGTTTGTTTTAATCTATTAATCTGATGTTTAAATGTATGACATGCGATTCTATGTTACTATTATGTTTTTTTTTTTTTTTGGAAAATAATAAGGAGCATGCATCTAGATTTAAATTACAAGATCCTACAATTGGTATCAAAACTAGGTAGATTTTCTATTTGTATAAATATGCTACTTTGTGAATTTTGACATGTTTGAAAATTGGATGGGTGCATGTTGTAGAAGCATGTTTAGGTTTTATGTGTTGTTACCTAAAAGTTGATTGTTTTGGTATTTTTAATTTATAGGTGTTTTATCAATTGTAAAAAAAAACCTTAAAAATTATTAGAAACAAGTTGGGAATGATTTTGGCACAAAAGGGTCGAACCTTTTGCCATTTTGGGCGTTTAACACTCGTGTGCGTGATCTGGGCGTGCGTGCACGTGTGTGCAGCCAGTGGGTAACCATAAATTTCGAAAATTGATATTTTTTTGTGAAACTGATATTTTTTTAAATTTTAAAATATTGAATTATTTAAGGTTAATAATTTAATTATTTTTTAAAGTTTCCTTATTTTGTGGGATATTTCTAAACTTCACAATCAAATTTAATTTTCTTAATTAATTAAATTTTGTCTAATAAATTCTTATATTTAATTAATTATTTAAAATTGATAAATGCCTAATTATTTTTGGTTAGTTAGGATTGATTTATTTTGGCAAAAAAATTTATTTTTAAAATAAATTTCATAAATAAGTAACATGCCATATAGAATAATATGCTACGCCCATCCAATTGTTAGCATGTCATGCATCATTGTGTATGTCATTTTTGAAATTGGGCTTTGATGAAAGGTTTATAGTGATGACCCATTATTTTATATAATGGGAGAAAAATAAAACTTTTTCATAATAAATTAGGTTTTATTTGGGCCCAATTGAAATTATAAAGTTTAAATACCTCTCTTGTGGGTAATTACACTTGTGAATGCACATTTTCTTTGTATTACTAGACTGGGCCTAATCAATTGAATACCAATTAATAAAACAAAAGTTTAAATTCATGTTTTTTGGGCTTTGCGTAGAAGTTAGGGAGCCTTAGAAGTGGGCACGAAATACTAAACCCAGCTTTCCTCCATGCAAGCTCGAATTGTTAAGGCCCATTTACCTAAGTTGGACTTAATTGTATTAGGTTAATCTTTTTAGCTTGACCTAATAATTGATTAGAAACAAATTAATTATAATTTTTAGTTTAATTTTCAATGTTAATTTTAGAATTAATAAGAAAATGATAAACTAGGGTTTATTGATTACTTTAATAATTTGGTAAACCTAAGTTGTTAATTTTTAAAAGAATAAAATCTTTTAAAAATCTAAATTCGATCTCCACCATTGATTTAACAAGGTTTGAGTTTAGTGAGGGAAAATGGCGCTTAGATGGATTTCTTTAGGACTCTTAACATGGTTGAATTTCTTTAGGATATATGGTTATAGATGTACATTATATAGACTCATCCGTGTGGTGTCTATAGGAATTAAGTCTATAATAATCAAAATCATGGGTAAAATTCATAAAGTAAGAAAAAAAATCGTTAAATTCATCGAATGGATAGGTATTTAATAAAAGTCTAGGACATTTTTTTTAATAGAGATGATTCTCTATTTAGCTAAGTGAATATTTGTGACTCTCAACTACCGGGATATATAGGTTCACAACTAGTTGAAATACCTACGAAATAAAAAGATAAGTGTTTTTAGTATTTTGGTTATCTTTGAACATTATTTGTATGTTGTACTATTTCTGAAACTTGTGTGAATTAATGTTTGTCGAATAATGCGTTGATTTCTACCTTATTGATAATCCTAGATCTTTAGGGTCTCCAACCCCACTCTCTCTCTCTCTCTCCCTCTTCTGTCGAAAGACATGCTGACTGGCCAAAATATTGATGGGATGGAAGTCAAACATCAACATTGTGTTGATGAGGAAATACCAATTCGAGATGACATAAGAAATCCATCGGCAAGGCATCGGCTGCTGAAAAGCTAGCTGGAGCAAAGCCTGCTGCAAAGAAGGCTGAAGGGAATTCTTTCATTGCAAGGTGTTTGAGCATTGGAAATGCTATTGCCCAGCTCTTAAGACAATGGAAACCAAGGCAATGAAATATTTTTCTTGGGCGGATGTATTTTAGAAAATGATTCTTCAGTATGGATCGTTGATTTAGAATCTACTAATCATGTGTGTACATCTTTATAGCTACATAGCAACGGGGAGGCCATGAAAGATGGCAAGCTCAATATAAGAGTCAAGAATGGAGCGTTCATTTCATTCAAGGAAAGAAGGATGAGCTCATTGAATTTTGGGAATAAATTCATTATTTTACACAATTTTAATTTTATTCCTAATTTCAATAGAAATTTAATTTCTTTTTTTTAATTAATCCTTGGACCGCTAAACGACAAAAGATCAATAACCATAACTTGACATACCTTTAGCATTTTGTCTTGGTCATATTAGCTATGATAGGATTCAAAGACTAACAAAGGTTGGGCCTTCGAAGGAACTCACTATGGGTGAAGTACTTGTTTGTGAATCTTTTCTCGAAGGCAAAATGACAAAGCATCCATTCTCAGCAAAAGGCAAAAGGGCCAAAGAACCACTAGCGATAGTTCATTCTGATGTCTGTTGACCGTTGAATGTTCAAGCGATGGGTGGTTATGTTTACTTCGCCACTTTCATTGACGATTACTTTAGATACTCGTGTCTCTACCTAATGCAAATGAAATTAGAAACTTTTGACAAGTTCATGGAATTTCTTGCAATGGCTCAAAGCCAATTAGGTAAGAGGTTAAAGATCTTGCAATCTAATAAGGATGGAGAATATTTGGATAATCAGTTCCAAGATCATATAATTGAACTTTGAGTATTGTCTAAACGTACTGCCCCGAAGAACTCCCCAACTAAATGGTGTTGCTGAGCGTCGAAATCCCATGTTGATGGAAATGGTTCAATCTATGATAAGCTATTCAACTCTACCGACTTCTTTCTGGGGACATGCAATCCAAACTGCGTGTGATATTTTAAATGTTAAGCCATCTCAAGTTGTCTCCAAGACACCATTAGAATTATGGAATGGACGTGAACAAAGTTTGCATCATTACAAAATCTAGAGGTGTCCAGCTCACGTCTGGTAACGTCCCAAAATTCCTAATAAGGCTTAGTTCCTTGATTAGTGTGATGGGAGGCATAATTAGATCTATATGTGATATTGTGTGATTTTATTGAATATATATGTGATTACATGAAATATTTTAGTCATATTATGATATGATGGTCTTTGCATGTTTAAGTGTATTAATTTTGCTTAAAGGCCCGTTTTTGTTAAAAATGGGCATTTTCATAATTTTGACCTGTTAACGATATAATTCTTATTATATGTGTTATATGTTTGAGACCACATTATTATGTGGATATTTTTAAGATATTCGGCTTGAGTCGGTCCTTTTGAGCAAATTAGCGGAAAATTCACATTGGGGATTAATACCTGGCCCGGGGTGAGCCTAAGGGTATTCCGTTAATTTTGTAAATGACTGGGAATTATTGGGATAGTGGTACATATTTGAGAAAAATATTAGTATTTGGAGGATTAGTGGGTTAATTTTAAATTTTAAGTTTAATTGGAGGTTTAGTGGAAATTGGTGTCAAATGACCTTTGTGCCCTTGTGGGCTTTAGTGAGAGACTTCATGGGCAGGGGGTATATTTAAAGGATATAGCTAAAGACTTAGCCAAGTCTGAAGCATACCCCTTCATTCATGTTCCTCTTGCTCTCTCTCTCTCACTCTACTTTGTTCCAAGGAGGAGCTCATGAAGTTTTGAACCTAAAGGTGATCTTAGAGGGAGTTAGAACTTGTGGTTGAGGATTTGAGGCTACTAAGAGTACCTACAGCTAAGGGATTCAAATGTTTGCTGAGGAATTCAGAGGTAAGAACTCTTTTCATAGCTTTTTAGTGGTGTTCTTGAGGAGTTAAATTTTTTGGTCAATGAGTTATGAATTGTTTGTTTTAGAGTGTTTTGGGGAGTGTTTTTGGGTCTATTGATGTTGTAGGGCTGGTTTTGTGATTGTTTGGTGGTGAAAATCTGGCTGAATGGGGGTGTTTGGGATGGCTTATGATTTCTAAGAATCGCAGAAATATGGGTTCTCGCAGTAGCGCTGCAGCCCATTTGAAGCTAGGTTACCCTCGGACTGCCTTAGCGTCGTGGCCCTAAGTGGGCAGCGCCGCAGCGTAAAATGGGGAAAGTTTATGGGGTAAGCTCTCAGCCAGTAGAGCGTCACAGCCATTGTGGAGGGCATCACGACTCAAAATGCATGTTTTATAGGAAATACTTCTCGGCCTATTGAGTGGTTGCGGCACAACTAGGGGGCGTCGCGACGCTTAATGGGATTTTAGAGTATATTGGTTATGGGTTTTAGGAAACCAAATTAGAGGGCTCGAGAATGATTTTGCTACCCGGATTAGCAAAATCGGATGTCCCAAGGACTAGGGCTTGTTCTTGAAGCTCTTTATTGGTTTTAGTACTTAATGGAAGTCATCGTTAATGTTGTGACTAGGGTACCGCCAGGCTCGGGAAAGAGGATAACACTCAAGGTCGCTCTGTCATCAGCACAAGACTTGAGGTAAGAAAACTAGCACATGTACCGAGTGTAGGGCTTGAGCCCTGATTAGCAAGCATGGGTTTGACCATGCTTTGAATCTGTTTAAATTTAAATGTTTGCTCTATGTAAGCTTTGATTGTTATAAACATTTTTAATGATTGGTTGTTGTTTGTGATTGATCGGTCGGGAGGCCATTATCGGCACTACATGCGTAATGTAGGCCACAGTGGTGGGGTCAGGCCGTAGTGGCAAGGCCATTATAGGGATGCGGTGTGCATCTACTTGGCATGAGTCATTATACTTTTTCAGAAAATCAATGTGAATCTGGTTATGATTTTATAAAGTAGCTATTTGATAGAAATGTTTGTCTAAATATCTGTCTTGCTTGATTGACTTTTCTTGCTAGGCCTTGGCTCATGGGTGCTCTGTGGTACAGGTAAGGGCAAAGGAAAACTACACCAACCATGAGTTGGAGAGCTCTAGGGGCGGCGCGTACATACTCAGCCTACTCGGCCACCACAGACGAGATACTAATGAGGAACAGGGGTTATTTGTTTGATTTGGTCGCTTAGGTTGGCTAATTATGTAATTTTGATAAATTTGTATTTTTAATTTAAACCTGTGGGATCCCTTATATTTAGTCAAACCTTTTTAATGAAAAGTTCAAGTTCTTTGACCAAATGTTTTAGTACCTAAACCACCATTTAATTTTAATTACACTTTTAAGTCCAAATGACGTTACAACTTGGTATCAGATCTACCAAGGCTTATGGTTCCTGAAGATTGGTCGAATATGTACACTCGCTACTGAAGACAAGCTTGACTCACGGTTCGGTGGGTAAAGGGTTGATTATTTGTTTATATGTTTAATTGGACTATATGCCTTATCTGCATGCTAGAATATAGATCTTGATATACATACTATTAGAGTAGGGCCCGATGCTTGATACATGAATATTATAGACCTGTGTATTAGTATTATTGTTGCATTTGGATGCTTTGTTGTTCGGTTTTGACCATGGGACGATTCTGGATATGATTATCATGTCTGGCCAGTCGAGTCATTGATTGCAGTTGTACTTGGAAGTTATGGATCCAGGGCAGTCAATTGGACTAGGTAGTGTTGATATCGAGGCCAGAAATGATAATAAGGGACAGAACCCTCTGCTTTCCCCTTGGAATTGGCAGCAGATGTTTACAAATTTGCAAGCAAGACTACAAGGGCAAGAGGAAGAGATCAGGTGGTTGAGACAATAATTTTTGTCAGAGGACGCTACCACGTTTGCCCTACTGGTAGTGGCACCGATTTTTGCTTAGCTGGCGGTTGAGAACAGATGGGAACCACTGGTTGAGAAGGTCCAGAGAAACTACCCTCCAGTCTTTGAGGGAGGCCTGGATCTGCTCAGAGCTGAGCAGCGGATGGACATGATTAGCTCCATCCTCGACCTTATTAGGGTGGCAGGTAATGATAGAGTGGTTTGTGCCACAATTATGTTGCATGATAATGCCTGGACTTGGTGGGGAGTGGTATCCCAGACCCGGAATGTCATTATGATGGGTTGGGAGGAATTTAGACAGTTTTTCAACTAGAGATATTATAATGACGCAGTTCGAGCTGCGAAGGTGAACGTATCTATGAATCTACTTCAGGGCAACATGACAGTGACAGAGTATGCCAATAAATTTGATGGGTTGGCCAAGTTTTCCTTTGACTTAGTGCTGATTGATGTGGCTTGAAAGGAGCAATTTATCCGAGGGTTGAATTTTAGGGTAGCCCAGGGTGTCAGAATCGCCCCAGTAGTAGAGATTTCTACCTATGCTCATGCAGTAGAGAAAGCCCATACTTTTTAATGTGCATATGATGAGATATGGAGGGAGAGCGTCGTATGGAGCGACGCTTGGAGAATGGTGCCTCTATTTACTGGATTAGGTAAGGGCAGAGGCCCCAGTGATCATAAAAGAGTGGCTATAGACATATTTAGCACCCTTGGACCAGAGAAGGGGTTTCAGGGTGCTCAGAGTAGCTGACAAGGTGGGGGTGAGAAGTGGAGGACTTACCCAATGTGTTATTGGTGCAGAAGACGCCACTTGGGAGGATGACATGTTAAGACATGTTTTCGTTGCAACATGGTGGGTCATCTCATGAAGAAGTTCTCGCAAGTGAAAAAGGAAGAACCAAGGAAGTTCCGACTCAAATGGTTGCTTTGATACAGACAGAGGCTGAGGCTAGTCCTTCCGTGGTGATAGGTCAGATTTCTAGCATTGTCTTTCTTACACAGTATGAATTTATCTTGATACTAGGCATGCAATTGTTTTTATTGTGTAAGGTTATTAATAGACTAAGTAGACCTCGTGGTATGTATATTGTGGGAGTTGAGAATTTGTTGCCTATTGGGAAATAAACAGTGTAATGTCCCAAAATTCCTAATGTTGCTTAGTGCCATGGTTAGTGTGCAGGGAGGGATAATTGGATTTATTTGAGAATTATATGAATCTAATTGAATAAATGTGCGAATAGGAGAAATATATGAGTTATACTGTGATATGATTGTTATTATATGTTTACATGTGAGAAGCAGTTTGTGGTGTATTACGATGCATCAAGACTGGGGTTAGGTTGTGTATTTATGGAGGCTGGGAAGGCGATTGCCTACGCTACACGACAGCTGATGATGTATGAACAGCGATACCCTACTCATGATTTGGAGTTATCAGTGGTGGTATTTGCACTGAAAGTGTGGCGACACTATTTGTACTGAGAAAAGTGCGAGATATACACCAATCATAAGAGTTTGAAATATTTCTTCACCTAGAAGAACTTAAATACGAGACAGAGACATTGGCTGAAGTTTGAAAAAGATTATGACTGTGAGATTCTTTACCATCCGGGGAAAGCCAATGTGGTGGCAGACGCTCTGACTTGGAGAGGTCCGGGATAATTATTCAGTTCAAAGCAAATATATATGGAATTGGCAGAGGATATGACCAGAGATGGAATAGAGTTGGTTGTGGGTAAATTGTCCAACATTACCCTTTAGTCTACACTCCTTGAGACAGTAAGATAAGCTCATAGAAGTGATCCCTAGTTGATTAAGCATAGAGAGAACGTCCTATCTGGAGTGGCTAAGGACTATACCGTTTCAATGTCTCCTACTTGGAGAGGTGAGAGACATCTCATGTCTCCCAATGAGAGACATTGAAAAGTCTCCCAGGGACTTTCAATGTCTCCCACTAGGAGAGGTGAGAGACATCCCACGTCTCCCAGAGGGAGACATTGAAAGTTAATGTATGATGTCTCTCACCTCTCCCATTGGGAGACGTGGGATGTGCACTTACAATGGCTTCACATATGATGTCTCCCCCTGTGGGAGACATTGTAAACTTTTAATGTCTCCCAAATAAAGTCATAAAACCCTTATATTGTTGTAGTATGGGTTTGCTGAGATACAAGGATCGAATCTGTGTTCCGACAGACGTGGGTATTAGACGGGAGATTCTTGATGAGTCTCATACTACATATTCATTACATCCAGGCACCACAAAGATGTATCATGATCTAAATTCCTTGCATTGGTGGCATGGGATGAAGAAAGATGTGATTGACAATGTGGGGAAGTGCCTGACGTGTTAGCAAGTGAAAGTTGAACACCAGAGACTAGCAGGGGTGTTACACGCTTTGGGTAACCCTGAGTGGAAATGGGAGGACATTACTAGGGACTTCATGCTTGGGCTGCCCAAGACAATGGGTCACAATGATGTGGATCGGTATACCAAATCAGCCCACTTTTTGTCTGTGGGGAATTTTTTTATAGTGGATTAGTACACTGAGCTATATGTGAAAGAGATCATACGCCTTCATGGGGCTCTGAAGTCTATTTTTTCAGATCAGGACCCCGCCTTCACTTTCTTGTTTTTGGGAAGTTTGTAGAAGGCTATGGGTACACAGTTAAAGTTTAGTACTGCCTGTCAACCTCAGACTAAGGGACAGTTTGAGAGGACGATTCAGATACTAGAAGACATGCTTCGGATATGCGCATTGGAATTTGAAGGGTCCTGGAGTAATTATTTACCTTTGATTGTGTTATTCTACAACAACAACTATTAGTCGACTATTGGAGTGGCTCCATATGAGATTTTGTATGGTAGGAAATCTAGATCGCCCATCCATTGGGATGAAATGGGTGAGAGAAAATATTTGGGGCCTGAAGCAGTTCATAGGATCAGTGAGGCTATTGAGAAGATCATAGCACAGATGCTAGCCTCATAGAGTAAACAGAAAAGCTACACTAACCCTAAAAGTAGGAATGTGGAGTTCTAAGTTGGGGACCATGTTTTTCTTTGAGTTTCACCATTGCAGGGAGTGAAACAATTTGGGAAGAAGGGAAAGTTGAGCCCTAGGTTTGTGGGACCTTTTGAGATCCCGGAAAGGATTGGGCAGGTAGCCCTATAGAATGGTTTTTCCCCCGTCATTATCAAGAGTTCATGATGTGTTTCACATTTTGATGCTTTGAAAGTATGTGTCAAATACAATCCATGTGTTGAGTTATGAGGATCTAGAGTTACAGATAGATTTGTCTTACGAGGAGCAATCGGTTCAGATCCTAGATAGAAAGGACAAAGTTTTGAGGAACAAGAAGATTCCTCTGGTTAACGTATTGTTGAGGAACAGTAAGGTCAAGGAGGCGACCTGGGAGTTAGAGTCTGATATGCAGGATAGTATCCCGAGTTTTTCAGGTAAATTTCGAGGACAAAATTTCTATTAGGAGGGGATAATTGTAATGTCCCAAAATTCCTAATGAGGCTTAATGCCCTAGTTAGTGTGTCGGGAGGGCATTATTGGATTTATTTAAGAATTATGTGGATTTAATTAATATGTATGTGAATAAGTGAAATATATGACTTATATTATTATACGATTGTTATTATATGTTTACATGAGTTAAATGTGCTTAAAGACCAGTTTTTGTTAAAAAGGGCGTTCTCGTAATTTTGTCTTGATGAGGATATGATCGTAATATATGTGCTATGTAATTGAGACCACATTATTATGTGGATATATTTGCTTGACCTTTTTGAGAAAATTAGTGGAAAAGGCATAATGGGGATTAATACTCGGCTCAGGGGCGAGCCAAGGGGCATTTTAGTAATTTTGTGTATGTTGGGAATTATTGGAACATTGTTGAGGGAATATTAATGTTTGGAGGATTAGTGAAGTGTTTGGGAATTTAGGGTGTTAATTGAGGTTTAGTGGAGTTTTGGGCAAATTCACCAATTTGCGCTTGGGGATGTTTTGTAGAGGGGTTTTGGGGTAAGGGTAAAATGGTCAATTGGCCATTGGTTTAGGCCCAAGGAAGTTGCAGCCCCTTCACACATTACTTATTCTCTCTCTCTCTCTCTCCCATTTGATTGTTCATCTCATCTTGCCAAGGAAAGACAATTGAATTGGAGGAAGTGAAGTTGGAGGCAATCTTTGAGGAATTGAGCTGCAAAGTGAGAAAGTTAAGGGATTTGAAGCAGCAACCAGCTAGGAAATTCAAAATCATAGCAAGGTAAGCACTTTGTTTTGGTATTCTTAGTGTTTTTCTAAGTTTTGAGGATTAAGGCAAATTCTTGGAATTTGGATGTTTCTAGGGAATTTCGTGGTGTTATTAATGAGGGAATGCAAGTGTCAACTGTCTTGAAGTTTCGATTTCTACTGAGAACTTGGGATTTTGGCTTGGGAATTTCGGATTTGACGTAAGACTTTAGCTCAAAATGCAAATGTTTTCAAATTCTGAATTTGTGTGTTTTATTTAAGTTTTGGGTAGTTTAATGTTAGGGATTGATCTTGCTCTTGATTTGAGGATGATATTTGGTTGAAATTCTGCTGGGAAGTCTGTTTTGGTCAATTTTTTGGGTCTGGTTTTGCAAGGAAGTCGTATCTTGGAAATTTGGGGAAGAACACTTGAGTTTCTGGGTAATTCTAGGTTTCTGGCGACCTAGCACGACAACTTGTGTCCAAGAAACCAGGGAATTTTGTTTGTGGTTTGGAGTTTCAATACTAGGACTGCGCTGGGTATGGCGCGACCGCACCAGTGCCCTAGAAACCTCAAAATCTATGTGTTCGCGACCGCACCAGGTGCCCTGAAAAATGTTTTTCTGATTTTAGGTTTATGGCTTGGGGAGTTCTGGAGTCAATTTTGGTGGCCCACTTGGGGGCTCTGGGGACGTTTCTAACGTCCCATTAACCATGAATAGTTAGTTTATAAGTTAGGGTTCAGAGTGAAGCTCAGGATTTGGATTCAGTCCCTAATATGAGTGTGTTATGTTGTGACCATATTTCCGCAAGGCTCGGGATCGGGATCGCACTTGAGTCCATATCTTAATTCGCACAAAACTTAAGGTAAGAAAATTGCACTTGTGTTGAAATTAGGGCTTGAGCCCCTGTGATTTAATGTGGCTGTAACCACGCTTGGAAATGTTTGTTTAATTATGAATAAATGTGTTATACATTGTCGTATTGTGTATGCAATGCATGTCTGTTTATATCTAGAAGTATGATCCGCACCTGTACGACCCTATAGTCGCTTGAAAAGAAACTGGAGTGTGAGTTACGCTTGTCCGGCTCTATAGCCATTTGAATAAGGAATGTGCAGTGTGCACTTGGGTGGCTCTATGGCCGCATAAATAGACTAAATGCCTGCTTGAGTGTTGATTATAACTGTTAAGCATGTTATTTATATTATGTATTATGTTGATTGTTTGATATGTTTAATTGAGTTTTTTTGTTCGGCCTTGACCCACGGGTGCTACTTGGTGCCGATAAGGGCAAGGGAAATCTGGATCGGCAATGACTTGGAGAGCTTCGAGGGTTGTGTGTACATATGCGGCCTGCTCGACCGCCATAGTTGAGACTTCTTTTGAAGACCTAGGGTTTAGTTTTTTTATTTTTTAGGTCGGCTATTATGTACCTTGTGTATTTTTGTTTGTATCAGTTATAAACTCTTTTTCTCGGATCCTCTTTACATACCAAATCTTTTAGTTAAAATTAGTATTCGTCTGACCAAAAAAATTTAATACCAAATTTTTAATTAACCCTAATTACATGTTTTAATCCAAATGACTCGCTTAACGAATTGAGCACAATTTTAAATACACGGTGTAACGGTCTTGGATTAGTAGGGCATTATAAACAACCTCTAGAAGGCAGAATTAGATCCTTGCCAGTAGAGGTAAATAGAGGGAGTAGTCTGTAGACTTGATAGAATTAGTAAGGAAAGAATCTGACATAGTATTGGATGTGATTGGTTGGCCAAGTGAGATCTACCATAGATTGTAAGAGGAAGATGGTGATTTCTGAGTTCAAAGGATAGGAATTGTTTGTGTTCGTGGGTGCATGGGATTCTTAGCTAGTGTGGTAGATACCACAAAGGTTTTACCACTTGGATATGAGGGTCTATCGGGATTGTCGTCGCATTGGGAGAATGAGTCTGTTACTGAACTAACACTAGGGATAGAATCGGTAGTCAAGGCACCGTATAGAATCGTCCGCACTAAGTATGCACATCATGGATTTTCAGTGAAGGTTTCTGAACTGACCAATGCTTGAGCGGCCTGCGCAAATTTGATGAATAAAAGGTTCAAGGATTATCTAGACAATCAGTATTTGAGCTTATCGGTAAGGTATCGGCCTATTTCCGGTTATAGACAGAATACGAGCAACATCTTCATTTTATATTACTGAAGTTAAGGAAGCATGGATTACAGGTAAGGTTCCAGAAAGGATGTGTTCAAATTTCTTTGAGTCATGTTTGGAGTCACATTATGAGTAAAGGTGAGATCGTGCTTGATATAGTTAAGATAGAAGCGATAAAGAATTGGCAAAAGGAATGCTTTAATAGTTAGAAGTATTGAGGGGCTGGCAGAATACTGGCGGTATTTACTTGAAGAATCTTCGAGGACTACAATACCCTTGATTGAAGTAACGAAAGGATCTGAGGTTTGTCTAAACTGATATATGTGAAGTGGGATTTCAAGAGTTTAAATGGAGGTTAATCATCTCGTCATGGTATCAGTATAAGTATGTGGTGGACTGATATACAAAGATGGTACATCGAACATTGTCTTCGTTGTTTGAAAGCGAACAACCCATAGTGTTTAGTGGTGTGGCATGTCAAGAACTAGGATATGCCATGTGTGGGTTGGAAATGTGATTGCTCATTTTTTATGAAAGTTAAGGGAATAAGAACATAGATATTCTACACGGGACTTTGAGTTGGCAATAATGATAGTTGCGTTTAAGGTGAGGCGACAGTACTTATGGGGAAAGAAGTGTGAAACATACACTGCATAAAAATTTAAAGCGTTTTGTCACTCATTTTGAATATGAGATTGACGTTGGTGAGAATTGGTGAAGGATTGACAATGAAATCATTTATTACCCAGGGAAAACTAATGTGGAGGTTGATTCCTTGGGTTGGAAAGGTCCATGCCAGGTGTATGATTCGAAACAGATTACAGCAAAGTCAGTTGAGGAAATGACTAGGAAGATGTACCTCTACAACCAATGAATTACAACAAAGTCAGGTGTATGATTAGAATCTGTGAATTATAATTAGTAGATGTACCTCTACAACCAATGAAATACAAAAAGAAAATCTTATACGAGTGGCTAAGAAACCTACTATTTTAACATGGATTGGTTGAGATATGAGGATCATATGCGTATTCTGATGAATGCTGGCATCAAGATGGAGATTCAAGATGAATCTTATATCACTCCATGCTCATTATACCCAGGAATTTTGAATGTGTATCAAGATCTGATCTGTATATTGGTGGCTAAGTGCCTGACCTTTTAGCAAGTGAGGGCTAAATATCAGAGGCCAACGGGATTAATATGACCTTGGGGCATTACAAAGTAAACGTGTGTAGATATAACTATGGATCATATGGATACCACGTCTTTGGTTGTGAGTAAAATGACTTTGGTCTGCGAGGTTGTGACTCAGTACACTAAGTTAGCTCACTTTCTCCCTGTGCGAGCAAATTATCATGTGGATTAGTATGTTAAGTTATATGTGAAGGGAGATCGTATGTCTCAGTGGGGCACTAAAGTCTATAGTGCATGATTGAAACACTATACTTATTTCCACATTTTGGAAAAGTTCGTAGAAGGAGATGGGTAGAGGGTTAAGATTTATTAATACTAGTTATCCTCAGACAGATAGACAATCTGAGAGGGAAATTCCAACTTTAGACATTATGCTTCAGGCATGTAAGTTTTAGGGACACTGGAGTAAGTACATTCCATTGATTGGATTGTTACAGCAATGATTACCATTCAACAACCAGAGTGGCTCCGTATGAGATATTGTGAGACAGAAAGAATTCTGGTCCTAAACCAGATCAGAGGACCAATGAAGTTATTGAGAATCATTAGAGCAGGGATATTCACCCTAGTGAAAAGACATAAAAGTTGGGCAAATTTGGATATGGGAATGTGGAGTTCCAGGATTGGAGATCTTCTGCTTCTCCAAGTATTGTTGAGTAAAGAGATAAAATAATTTAAAAAGAAATAGAAATTGGACTCTAGGTTTGCTAGATCTTTGAGATCCTTACGGGAATTAGGCCAGAGGCCTACAAATTAGCATTACCGTAGCATGGGTGGAAGTTCTTAGGGTGTTCCAAATATCTATGTTATGGAAAGATAGGTTGAATAATACACCTGTTTGGGGTTTAGAGACCCTGGAATTACAGTGAGAACTACCATGTGAAGAGAAGCCATTGAGAATTATGGATAGAAAGGATAAGGTCTTAAGGAAGTAAGACTATCACTTTAGTGAGAGAGTTCTAAAGGAACGACATGGTGAAGAGCACAACTCCGAAGTTAGAGTCAGATTTGCGGAATTGGTATCCCGAGATGTTTGAATAAATTTCGAGGACAAAATTTCTTTAAGGAGGGGATAGTTGTATCGTCCCAAAATTCGTAATAAGGCTTAGTGCCTTGATTAGTGTGTCAGGAGGGCATTATTGGATATATATGTGATATTGTGTGATTTTATTGAATATCTATATGTGATTATATGAAATATATGAGTTATATTATGATATGATTGCCTTTGCATGTTTAAGTGTATTAAGTGTTCTCAAAGGCCCGCTTTTGTTAAAAATGTGTTTTTCATAATTTTGACTCATTGAGGGTATAATTGTAATTATAGGTGTTATATGATTGAGACCACATTATTATGTGGATATTTTTAAGATATTAGGGTTGAGTTGGTCCTTTTGGGAAAATTAGTGGAAAAAGTCACATTGGGGATTAATACTCGACTCGTGGTGAGCCAAGGGGTATTCTGATAATTTGCTACCTTACCGAGAATTATTGGGATAAGGGTATATATTTGAGAAAAAAATATTAGTATTTGGAGGATTAGTGGGTTAATTAGGAATTTTAAGTTTAATTGGAGATTTAGTGGAAATTTGTGTCAAATGATTTTGCCAAAAGCTTAGCCAAGTCTGAAGCATACTCTTCATTCACGTTCCTCTTGCTCTCTCTCTCTCTCACTCTAATTTGTTCCAAGGAGGAGCTCTTGAAGTTTTGAACCTAGAGGCAATCTTAGTGGGAGATAGAACTTGTGGATGAGGATTTGAGGCTACTAGGAGTACCTACCGCTAAAGGATTTGAATTTTTGTTGAGGAATTCAGAGGTAAGAACTCTTTTGATAGCTTTTCAATAATGTTCTTGAGGAGTCAAGTTTTTTGGTCCTTATGTTAAGAATTTTCATTTTTAGAGTGTTTTGGGGAGTGTTTGTGGGTCTATTGATGTTGTAGGGCTGGTTTGTGATTGTTTGGTGGTGAAAATATGGTTGAATTCGGTGTTTAGGATGGCTTGCGGTTTTTAAAAATCGCATAAACATGGGTTCTCGCAGTAGCGTCATGGCTCATTTAAGGCTAGGTTACCCTCGGACTGCCTTGGTGCCGCAACGCAAAATGGGGAGAGTTTATGGGGTAAGCTCTCGACCAATAGGGTGTCGCGACTCAAAATGCATGATTTATACGAAGGCTTCTTGGCCTATTGAGGGGTCGCGACATAGCTAGGATGCACCGCAGTGCTAAATGGAAGTTTAGAGTATATTGGTTTTGGGTTTTGGAAACCAAATCAGAGGGCTCGGGAATGATTCTACTACCTGGTTTAGCATTATCTAAGGTCTTGAGGACTAGGGCTTGGTCTTGAAGCTCTTTATTGGTTTTAATTCTTGATGGAATTCATCATTGATGTTGTGACTAGGGTTCTGTGAGGCATGGGAAAGAGGATCACACTCTAGGTTGCTCTGTCGTCAGTACAAGACTTGAGGTAAGAAAACTAGCACATGCACCGAGTGTAGGGCTTGAGCCATGATTAGCAAGTGTAGGTGTGACCGTGCTATGAATCTTTTTAAAGTTAAATGTTTGCTCTATGTAATCCTCTGTTTTTATAATTGTTTGTAATGATTGGTTTTTGTTTTTGATTGATTTGTCAAGAGGGCGCTATCACCCTTGAGATCATTATCGGCACTACATGTGTAATGTAGGCCGTAGTGGCGGGGCCATTGTAGGGATGTGGTGTGCATATACTCGGCCTGAGTCATTATACTTGTCAGAAAATCCACGTTAATATGGTTATGATTTATAAAGCATGTATTTAATAGAAATGCTTGTCTGAATATCTGTCTTACTTGATTGACTTTTCTTGCTGGGCCTTGGCTCACGAAGCTTTGTGGTGTAGGTAAGGGCAAAGGAAAAGTGGACCAACCATGAGTTAAAGAGTTCTAGGGGCGGCACATACATACTCATCTTGCTCAGCCGCCACAGAAGAGATACTTTTTAGGCACAGGGGTTATTAGTTTGATTTTGTCACTTGGGTCAGCTAATTCTGTAATTAGGATAAATCGATATTTTTAATTTAAAACCTTTAGGATCCCTTGTATTTAGTCAAACTATTTTAATGAAAAGTTCAAGTTCTTTGATCAAAATTTTAGTACCTAAACCATCGTTTAATTTTAATTACACATTTTAGTCCAAATGACTTGCTAAATGAGTTAAGCACTACTTTTAACACACGGTTTAACAGTCCTGGATTAGTATGGCGTTACACGTCCTAAGGAGAAAGGAAAGAAAGCTAGAACTGTGAGTTGAATTTTGCATGCTTGTTGGCTACCCTAAGGGTACTCGGGCGGTTTTTTTATAGTCCAATGGACAATAAATTGCTTGCTTCGAGAAACGCTTCTTTTCTAGAGAACGACTATATGTTGAATTTCAAACCTCGTAGCAAAATAGTATTGGAGGAAATGAGGCCAGATTCGACTATTCATACAGTTCCTTCCTCATCGATGTAATTTGATGAAAATAGGGTAGGTTTAGAAACCGCTAAACTAATTCATATAGTCACAAGGTAGTGTCATAGTGGAAGGGTTTCTTGTAACCCGATACGCTATGGAATGGATATTGAAACCAACATGTTGGTTGGGGCACAAATGAGGATCGTCTATTGTCCTTTAAACAGGCAATGGTATGTTCTGAAAAGGATCTTTGGCTCAAAGTCTGGGATATTGTAGAAGCACCATTGGACTTTAGGGCCATTGGGTGTAAGTGGATCTACAATAAGAAGCGAGGAGCTGGTGGAAAGGTTGAGACATAAAAGGCTCGACTCATAGCAAAGGGTTATACCCATGGAGAAGGAGTTCACTGTGAGGAAACTTTTTCTCTGGTAGCCATGTTAAAATCTATTCATATACTCTTATCCATAGCTGCAACTCTTGATTATGAGATATGGCAAATGGATGTCAAGACAACATTTCTTAGTGGCTATCTTGATGAGACCATTTATATGGATAAACCAGAAGGATTTAAAGTAACTGGACAAGAGAATAAAGTTTGCAAGCTGAATAGGTCAATCTATGGACTGAAGCAAGCTTCACGCTCCTGGAACTTAAGGATTAATGAGATCATTAAAACATATGGCTTTGAACAGAATGTCGATGAGCATTGCATTTACCTGGTAAAGGCAAAAGACATAGTGGTGTTCTTAATCCTTTATGTAGATGATATCTTGCTCATTGGAAACAATGTCAAGAAATTTTCAGACATAAAGAACTGGTTGGGAACAAAATTCTAGATGAAAGACTTTGGTGAAGTAAGCTATGTTCTAGGTATCCAGATCATTAGGCATAGAAAGAACAGAGTTTTGGATATATCTCAAGCAGCCTACATAGATAAGTACTTGAAAGTTTTTCTATGAAAAATTCCAAGAAATGACATTTGGCGTCCCGATGTAGAATTCATATGTCAAAGAATCACTCTCCACATACTCCTAAAGAGGAAGAAGAGATGAAACGAATTCCCTATGTATTTGTAATTGGAAGTCTGATGTATGCAATATTGTGTACAAGACCGAATATTTACTATGCAGTGGGAGTTGTGAGTAGGTACCAGTCTAACCATGGAATGGAACATTGGGTAGCTGTAAAGCATATTATTAAGTATCTTCAACGGACTAGAGACTATATGCTAGTCTATTCGGATGGATCATTGACTCGCTAGGCTACAGCAGTTCAGATTTTTAGACTAATGTCGATGACAGGAAATCTACTTCTAGAATGGTTTTAACTCTTGGTGGTGGAGTTGTGATTTGGAGAAGCATTAATTTGTCTACCATTTTAGATTCCACCATCGAGGCTGAGTACATAGTTGCGTCTGATGCAGCTAAGGAAAAAGTCTGGCTGAAGAAGTTCTACACGAATTTTGGTGTTATTCGAGGATTAAATACACCACACATAGCTTATTGTGACAATAATGAGGCTATAGCGAATTCGGAAGAATCTTTAAGCCATAAAAGAGGAAAGCATATAGAGAAGAAATACCACATCATTAGGGAATGTGTGGCCAAGGGTGACGCCAAGGTGATGAAGATAGCGTCGGAAGACATTCTGGCTGATCCTTTAACAAAGACTTTAGGAGAGAGCATTTTTGTGAGGCTTGTAGAGGGAATGGGTTTAAGAAACATGTTCCATTTGTTTTAAAATGGAAAGTGGGATTTTGTAGGGTTTTATGCCCTTAATAACAACATATTTCTAATGTAACACATTTTTATTATCAAAAAAAAGAAGTAGAAATCATTTTTGTTTATTCAATCGCATTGTTCACCCATTTTATTACACGTTTATTCAATTAATACAAACATTCATAAAATCTCAAACATATGGATAGTTACAATTATAGTGACTAGGTCCCAATGAATTATAGTTGTAATTATATGTTCAAAAGAACAAGCACTAATATTAAGTCAGTGCATTGGATTTTCACTGATTATTAATCTACGATATGATCTACTTACACATTCAGGGTGTGATGTCCTCCCCAAGACATTAACCAAGTAAATAAGATCAGATGTATTTGGTTACATCAGACTAGGACCAATATTGATTATTGATAGATAAATAAGTATCGTTGCAATCGAATCTAATCAATGTCACAACGTGGAGCATAGGTCAAGTCGATCTTAATTATAAGTGATAATATTCTACTAATTATATTAATAAATCTTTTGACATGTTCATTGCGAGCATACCCTACGGTCTAGCCCATACTTACATCTTTGAGATTTAGTAATGCAATTGAGTGGGAGTATTATATTATAGATATGAAATATATAATTTTTGTATAAGAAGTGAAAAGATGATTTCCATAATTTCTTTGTTCAAAAGGTTAAATGATTGAGTTCTCATTTATGTGATTAAGTTCACGAAATTATCATTTATAAAGAACTTAGTGGGAGTTAAGGATAAAATACTTATAAGGGGCAAACCAGTCATTTGCACCTGTGCTCATTAGAAAGTCATAGATAGAGGATCGACTAACTGTAGTGGTTATAACAATGGATAGCGTATTTGTGTTGTGAGATAATTTATTACCATAAACAAACTCACGATAACTTATTGTAACTTGGGTTCATGGATCCATGGTCCCCATGTCATCTCTAGTAAAATTAAATCTAATAGTTTCAAATAATTGATTTAATTATCAATTAGTAATATCGAGTTGACAAGGTCAACATAAATATATAATGGTGAATTATTTATTGATATTAGGTGAGATTTATAATTAAGAGGAAATTTCACAAACGTTAAAACGTAAGGTTTTATTTGAATTTTCCCACATTTTTAGATCTTTATTTTTTGGGCCATCATTATACTTATAATTACAACCCAAATAAAAAAAATAACTTAATAATGATGCATGACTTTTATATCACCTATTAATTGGATGAGCCTTGCATGATATGCTAAATGAAAATTTCATATTTTATGAAACACTCATCACTAAATAAATGAATTTCAAAATAATGACATAATTAATCAATTTGTTAAAATTCAATCAATTGTCTTATTTCAATTAACTTACTTATTAACTAATTATCATAGAGATCTTACCAATTGAAAATCTCTCATATAACTAATTGTTGAAGGTAAAAACTCTTTAATGAACTTAGGTTGAAAAACTTGAGTGAATTGGTAAAAATTGTAAACTTAGATGAACTCGTAAAAACATAGACAAAAGTTGCAGAAAAAAATGAAGGAAAACTTGTGTATTTCTCTCATAATGATATGGTGTTACAAAAATTTCCCAATCCCTTTCCTTAGAGAAGAGAGATCCCTTTTAAAGGTGAGCACTGTTGGCTCTTACTACATAGTGGTCCCATGGGGACAAAAGAGAACATCCACAGGCTGCAGGTGATCGTGGTACTGGTAGTAGTGGTGTTGGAGAGGTGGTGGTCGGTTCTAGTACATATCAGAGACCTACAGGTTCTGTTCCAGGCCGTGTACTAATTCATACCACCACTACTGTAGGATCTCATTTATATAAGTCTATAAGCATGCACCCTATTGCACAAAATAACATACAATAGAAAACATAAATGCATGCATAGATATTATTTTCATACAGAGACACGTAAATAAAATAATAGAACCATTAGAGTTCTTACGAGATGCGTAGCGGAACAATGACTACACTATCTGGATTCCTTAACCTTTTGTCCTTGTTGAATGCTAGGTATTGCAAGGAATCCAAACTGTTGTGAAATAAGACCACAGTCTTCCAAGTATTTCTCTAAAACAACCTAGTGTTTGTGTGGGCAAGTTTCAATACATGATAAGAGAATTCTTAGAGAGAAAACTAAGAGAGTGTGGGTGGTTAGGTAAAGAATATTAGGAGCGGATTTTTACATTGTCAAATTTAGCTAACTTAATACATTCTATAACACTAGTATATATAGGCAATTAGCTATGACATAAAATAGGCTTTAGTTTCCTATTTTAATTTAATTATTTAATAATTATAATTAATTAAATACTTTTCAAAATTAACCAATTATTCTTTTACCTTTATTTAATTCATTTTATTAATATTAATACAAATTTATCAATATTAACAAAATTGTCCCAATTTGCTATAATACTCTCTTTTTTAAGACATTGCAATAAAAACCTCAAATTTTCTTCTATTTCTTTTCTCAAATATCAATAAATAATTTAACATTATTTATTTTCACTGACCTAGTCAATGTGATATTTTTATAATTAATAATTAAAATTAATTATTCAAGACTACTAGGTTCATTTTAATAAGAGATGACATGGGGACCATGGATCTATGAACTCAAGTTCCAATAAGTTACCGTGGGTTTATTTATAACAAATAATCTCACTATTTATTAATTCATCGTGACTCCACTATAGACTCATAATTGCACTCTTGAATTTGTAGAACGCTTTACACCAAATGTAAATACGTTATCCATTATTATAACCATAACCATCATTAATCCTCTATAGATGATCTACTAATGAGACGGGTGAAAATTACCGTTTTACCCCTCATTGGTATTTTATCCTTAACTCCTACAAAGTTCCTTGTAAATGATATTTCCGTAAATTTAATTGTAGAAATGAGTACTCTATCATTTAACACTTGAACCAAGCTATAAGGAAACCATCATTTCACTTCTTAAACATAAGCTATAGATTGCATATCTATGATAAATACTCACACTCAATTATACTACGAAATCTCCAATATGTAAGTATGAGCTAGTCTGTAGGGTAAGCTGATAACGAACAAATCAAAAGACTAGAATAGTACAATTAGTAGAATATTAATCACTTAGAACTAAGATTGAATTGACCTATAGCCAATGTTGTGATATGATTATATTAGATAATAGCGATACTTACTTATCTTGTCAATAATCAATATCGGTCCATTCCAATGTAACAAAATACATCTGATCTTATCTACTTGGTCAATGTCCTGGATATGACATCACACCAGATGTGTAAGTGAATCTTATCGTAGATTACACAATCAGTAAAAATCTAGTGTCCCAATTTAATCTTAGGAAAAATTTCTTTTGAATATACAATTACAATTATTATCCACTATGACCATGTCAGTATAATTGTAACTATACATATGTTCAGGATTTTATAAACTTTTTTGTTAATAATAATTAATCATGTAATAAAACATGTAAACAACGCAATTTGATTGAACAAAATAATTTCTACTACTTTATTGATAATGAATGAATTACATAAGAAATGTGGTTTTATAAGGGCATAAAACCCAACAAACTCCCACTTGCACTTTTAAAACAAATGCGACATTTCTCTCAATCCATTTCCTTCTATATGCTTTAGAAAATATGTCTCTCCCAATGTCTTTATGAAGGGATCTGCAAGATTGTCCCCGAATGCAATCTTCATGACCTTCTCTTCTCCCCTTGCCACATATTCTCTGATAATGTGGTACTTCCTCTCTTTATGCTTCGCTCTTTTGTGGCTCCAAGGTTCTTTAGAATTGGCTATCGCCCCATTGTTGTCACAATACAAAATGAGGGGTTTATCCATTTCTAGTATAACACCAAGATCTGTATAGAACTTCCTCAGCCGGACTATTTCCTTAGCTGCCTCAGAAGCAGTTATGTACTCAGCCTCCATGGTAGAATCTGAGATTGCGGATTACTTAACGTTTCTCCATATCACAGCTCCACCCCCAAGATTAAACACCATTCCAGAAGTTGACTTCTTGTCATCAACATCAGTCTGAAAATCAGAATCGGTGTAGCCTAACGGGTTCAGAACTCCACCCAAGTAGACTAGCATATAAACCCTAGTTCGTCGAAGATTTTTTAGTATATGCTTGATCGTTGTCCAATGTTACCTTCCTAGGTTTGACTGGTATCTGCTCACAACTCCCACTGCATGGCAGATGTCCGGTCTAGTGCCCAACATAGCATACATTAGACTTCCAACTACAGATGCATAAGGAATCCTTCTCATATCATCTTCCCCTTCAAGTTTCTGTGGAGACTACTTTTTAGAAAGATGGATTCCATGCCGGGATAGTAAATGTCCTTTTTTTGAATCTTTCATAGAGAAACGCTCAAGCACCTTATCTATGTAAGTTGCTTGAGATAGAGCCAAAGTTTTGTTCTTTCTATCCCTCAAAATCTGGATACCAGGAACATAACTTGCTTCACCCAAGTCCATCATCTGGAATTGAGTTCCCAGCTAATTCTTTATGCTTGATAATTTCTTAACATTGTTTCTATTGAGCAAGATATCATCCACATAGAGAAACAAGAATACAACAATGTTGTTTTCCTTGAGTTTGTAAATGCAGGGCTCGTCAACATTCTGCTCAAAACCATAGGGTTTAATGATTTCATTAAACCTTAGATTCCAGGAACGTGAAGCTTGCTTAAGTCCATAAATGGACTTATTCAACTTGCACACTTTCTTTTCTTGTCCAGTTACTTTAAAACCTTCTGGTTGATCCATATAAATGGTTTCGTGTAGGTTCCCGTTAAGGAACGCTGTCTTGACATCCATTTTCCAAATCTCATAATCAAGAGTTGCAGCTATGGATAAGAGTATGCGAATAGATTTTAGCATGGCAACCGGAGAAAAAATTTCCTCATAGTCAACTCCTTCTCTCTGGGTATAACCCTTTGCCACGATTTGAGCCTTGTAAGTCTCGACCTTTCCATTAACTCCTCTCTTCTTCTTGTGGATCCACTTGCACCCAATGGCCCTAAAGTCACTAGGTGCTTCTACAAGATCCCAGACGGAGTTAGAGTACATGGAATCCATTTCCTGTTTCATGGCTTCAAGCCAATGATCCTTATCAGCACTACCCATCGCCTATTTGAAAGACAATGGATCATCGTCATGCGTGTCCCTAACAACCATGTTGGTTTCACCATCCATATGATAGCAAATTGGGGTATGAGAACCCCCTTCCACTACAACGAGGTATTGTAACCGTCTGAATGAGAACTGTGGTTTCTTGTTCTTCCTTGTTAATCTCGACTTGTGTCACTTGAGGAAGATCAGTAGGAATTTTATGGAATCAAAACAGGAGGAATAGCTAAGTCAAATTGCAATTCTGCCAAGACTACTTTGCTACAAGGTTTGAAATTAAACATGTAGTCCTCTTCAAGAAAAGTAGGGTTTGTAGAAACAAACACTTTCTTATCTTGTGGACTATAGAATAGAGAACCTCGAGTACCTTTAGAATAGCCAACTAACAAGCAAACTTCAGTTTGTGATTCTAGCTTTCATCCTTTTTTCTCAAGATGTGAGCAGGAGACCCCATATTCTATAGTGATGCAAGCTAGGTTCACGACCATTCCATATTTCTAAAAGTATTTTGGAGAGAGCTTTATACGACACAATATTTAAAATTTCACGCGCGGTATGTATGGCATGTCCCCAAAAAGAGATCGGAAGAGTTGAATAACTAATCATGGACCAAACCATTTCCATTAACATGTGATTCTGACGCACCGCAACACCATTTTATTGTGGAGTACCTGGGGCAGTACATTGCTATAATATCCCAAGTTCATCTAATTGATCTTGGAACTACATATCCATGTATTTTCCACCCCTATCATATCGCAAGATCTTTAACGTTTTACCTAATTGGTTTTGAGCCATTTCAGTGAATTCTTTAAACTTCTCAAATGTTTCAGATTTCCTATGCATTAGGTAAAGACACGAGTATCTCGAGTAGTCATCAATGAAAGTGATGAAATACTCATAACCACCCCTTGCTTGAACATTCAGGGGTCCACAGACATTTGAATGAACCAGCCCTAGTGGTTTCATGGCCCTTTCTCCTTTTGTAGAGAATGGACACTTGATCATTTTACCCTCAAGACAAGATTCCTAGACAGGTAGGTCACCCATTGTGAGTTCCCTCAAAGGCCCAGCCTTTGTTAGTCTTTTGATCCTATCACAATTAATATGACCAAGTCGAAGATGCCAAAGATACGTCATGTTATCGTTATCGATCTTTTGTCATTTGGCGGTCCTAGATCTAGCTACCTTAAATAACTCATTATTAAAAGCGGATGGTTCAATAGGCCATAAAATTTATAGCCCATTTTCCATACATCCAACACACAATTCACATCCATTCAATGAAATTGATATATTAAAACTTATGAAAGTTGCAGCAAAATATTGTTGATGTAATAAAGAAACTAAAATTAAATTCTGACTAAAGTTTGGAAAAAAATAAACATTATTTAAAACTAAATATTTATTTCCAAAATTTAGACGAGATTGTCCTTTTCCTTCAACCTTCACGAAGGATCCATTTCTGACTCTAAGCTTCAACTCGCCTTCCTTTACTGGTGTCCAATTGCTAAGTAGTTGCAAAGAAGTGCATACATGGTTAGTGGATCCAGAATCAATAATCCACACAGAATTATCATCTTCCAAAACACATGCATCCAAGACAAAAGATTGACAATTACCTCGGGCTCCTCTAGCCTTGAGAGTTGGGAAATCCTTTTTCCAATGTCCAGACTCCTTGCAGTGGAAACATGCTCCTTTAGCTTTCATAGCAGTGGGTTTTGCAGCACCTCCAGCTGGTTTTGTAGTAGCTGTGGCCTTGCCCTTCTTGTTCTTTCTCTTATTCCTCTTGTTTCTCTTCGAGGATGAAGCTAAGTTAGCTTCTCCAGGAGCGTCCTCAGCAGTAGCAGCAGGCTTCTTGTCATGTCCCTTACTTGGTCCACCATTGATACCTTCAAACATTTGAAGCTCGTTCATGAGTTGAGTCATTTCATACTTTAGTTTGTTTGGTAAGTAGTTGGTGGTGAATGGAATAAAACTGGAAGCAAGACTATTAAGAATAAGCCCTACTTGAGTTTCCTCGTCTATGGTGGCTCCGTGCAATTCTGCCTCTTAAAAGTAGTTCGTCATCTTGATGAAGTGATCATGAACATGCATTCTAGGCACCATCCTGACATTAGCATACTTCTTCATTGCCTCGAAATGAGCTTGTCCAGATTTATGTCTAAAAGTTTCCTGAAGTTGCTCCATGATTTCATAGGCAGTTTTGACATCCTTCAGCTTCATCCTTAGCGTGTTCCACATGCTAGCTAGCATGTATGCCTTGGCTTTACTATTGGCAGTGAGCCAACGCTCCTATTTCTCCCTTGATTCTTTTGAAGATAAATCACCAGGGATGCCAGGGCAAACCTCACTCATAACAAACTTGGAGTTTTCGCCGATCAACACAATGTTGATGTTTGATTTCCATTTGGGAAAATTCTTTCCAGTGAGAAGTTCCTTGGAGAGAAAGGTGATAATGGGATTCAACATAGACCTATAATTATCAATAAGTAGAAATAAATGTGTTGTTTAACAAACACTTAATCACATAAACATTTAGAATATGCATAGATATGTAAAATACTAAAAAACACATATCTACTATTTCTAAGGTATTTTAACTAGCCATGAATACATGTGTCCCGGTAGGCGAGAATCACAAATTCACTTAGTTAAATAGTTCAAATATCTCAATTAATAATAGTCTAAAACTATTATTAATAACCTTCTTATTCGATCAAAGTCACGAAATCCAATTATTTCGAACTTTATGAGCTAGACCCACGATTTCGATTATTATAGACTTAGTTCTCATAGTTATCGTAGGGATGAGTCTATAAAGGTTTGATTTATAGCTATCTATCCTAAGAAATTTAACCTTGTTAAAAGTCCAGTGAACACCATCCGTAGGGAGACGTAATCAAAGCGTCATAAGGCTCCACTAAACTCTAACCTTATTAATTTAACGGTGGAGATCGGATTTCAAAAATTAAAGATCATTATTTTAATTTAGTATTTTCCTTGTGAAAATTATAAAACTAGGTTTTTTATATTATTTAAAATAATTAATAAACCTTAGTATAAATTTCTTTTAATTCTAAAATACTCTGTACGTCCTAAAATTCAGCACGAGTCTTTTAGAACTGGCTAGCCAAGAACTGTAATAGATGATCCACAAGTCCATATTTTCTCTGTAAAGGCAGCATAACTCCCCAGGCCTATAGCACGAGCTGATGAATACAAAGCAAAGGCACGAAATGAAAATGTTTATAAAGCATAGCATCCTAGATACGAGCTAACGCTGCACTCAGCTCGGGGTACGCTAGAGATCTGTCACATCTTTGGATCTTTATAAACCTGGATACGTTATATAGATGTACATGGTCAGACATTACATGTCCGCAAATCCCTGAAATCTCAGACAGGTAATATAATCGTGCATGATCAGACATCGCATGTCCAAATTATCCCTGAGGACCCATGATCAGTTTTACCTAATGATTATACCATACCTTAGGATAAACTGTAATAATTATAATTAGTGTGAGACAGGTCACACTAGGGATTTGATTCAAGTGATGAGCCCAATGCCTATCCTATCCATGGATTTTCTCTATAAATAGTAAGACCTAGGATAAGGAAAGGTGGGGTGTTTCTGTAATACAAAAACTCTATCAAAATTTAGAGAGAAAAATAGTAATAATACAGACTCGTGGACTAGGTGGACTTTAACCTCTGAACCACGTAAAAAATGAGAGTTCTTAATATTTCTTTTCTAGTTTTTTTAAGCATCATTTTCCTATAACAGTTTATCATTAAGCACTAATCAATCCTAGCTATTTTCATAATTCACTATTGGCGAAAAACCGCGTCAATAGTTTGGTGCTTTCATTGAGAGTTGCAGATTAGTGCTATTGTAAAAGATTCACATCAAAGTTCATCATGGTGGTTACTCGCTCAAGACACGAGAATGAAATGGAACAGCCTGGTGGATAGGAGGCCCACCATACCACTATCTCTGATGAGCATGTCCCAGAAGTCCAATAGAGATCGGGAAAGCAATTGGTGGGCCATGGCGATACTGGGAGTTCGGCGTCTGTGCTGCCAAATCCGAACCCCGATTACCTGACTGCCAAAGAAATGGAAAATATACAATTACGGAGCCATCTGGCCAGGGTAAACAAACAAATCAAGGAGTTCTTGGCTTGGTTACCCCCCCTTACAACTGACATTAATGTCGGAAAGAGGCAAAGTGGGCTTCGTAAAACCCACGGGAATAACCAGTCCAAACCAAATCGATCAAGTAAGGTTGCCACCCTAAGTTCTGTGCCCACGGCAAGAAATGCTCAGCCTAAAAATCCTCCCAGGGGTTGTAGGCAAGACAGTCAATCGGTTAGAACCTCAACCTTAAGTTCAATACCATCAGCATGTGTGCCTGGGAATGTTCATGGCAATTCATGGGGAAGGGTTGGGGAAAACCCACGAAGGCATCCTATTCCATCTAACCCTCAGGCATCACGATCAGGTCGCCAGCGCAGAGAGCTAGAGAGGGAGGACCAAAATGGCCATAGGATAATTTAATCCGCTCCGATGGGACGAGAATAACCTCGCCAATTAGACATCCTTCGTCGCCCATAAGGCATCCAACGCCACCCTGTTCTACGTGAAATGTCTCCGCCTATGGGGACAGCAGGAGAAATCCTCCTCCAACCGTCACCGCCCATGTCCCCTGGGTACATGACAATATCCCTGATCCTCATCCACGAGCACCAAGTTTCACTAATGGGAGTTACTGGACAAAGAGTCATCAAAGTGGTAGGACCGGCACAGATTTGAGAAATCAGCTGAGTTCAGCTCAGAGCCCTCGAGTCGATCCACAGACTGATCTGGGAGATCGCCTAAACTCACAAAGGAGAAATCCAGCCCACGATGGATTCAGTGCATTCACCATAAGAGAGGCCCTTCCAAAGTACGTGACAACGGGAATGTCCCGCCAAACCAGGCTCGAGCTTAGAGGGGCAATAACCCCCCGAACGCATACGACTGAATGAGAGCTGTTGAACAGCCCCATAACAACCAAGGAACCAAGGACCAAACCCTCGAAAGGTTAGCCCAGATGGAAGAGCTTATGAAAAGACTCCTATCAAAGAAGGAAAAAGACGAATATGACTCAGGGGATGAGCTCGAACTTATTGCCCCAAGCATCGCAGCAACAACATACCCGTCGAGTTTCAGGATGCCCCATTTGTCAAAATTTGATGGAGATGGATATCTGTTCAACCACTTGGGAATGTTCAACACCCTGATGATGGCCCACAATATTGGACCCGAGTTGAGGTGCCTGGTATTTCCCTCGACTCTGGTCGGGCCAGCTAGACAATGGTACAAGCAATACAAAAAGCATTCTATCAGCTCGTGAAAGAGTTTCTCCGCTGATTTCAAGAGGGCGTTCAATGCTTCTCAGACGGCTTGCATCAAGGCAAACTCCCTTGCAAATGTAAAGCAGCAGCTCGGAGAGCCTCTAAAAGCATATATGACTAGGTTCGCCAATGTTGTTTATCGAGCTAGAGACGCAGATGAAAGTTCTAGGCTCATGGCGATGAGAACATGAATTCTTGTTGGGGGTGTGATTAGTGCTCAAAAATATCATTTTATTAATCTTAAAGTGTAAAATTAATTATGTTTTAATTAATATTTTCATGGATTTAATGTCATATATTTTATATTTAAAAATATTAATTTTAATTTAATTTGTGGTTAATTTTCAGGAAATAAAATATATTTTTGACACAAAGAAAAAGAAAGGAGAAAGAAAGAATTAAAATTGAAGAGAATTATGAAGAAAATGGCATTTTTGAAGATGAAATGGCCCAAAACTAGGCCCAAAAAGAAGCACAGCCGCCAGCCGCCAAGCCGCCAGCCGCCACGCTGACACGACTGACGCGCTGTCCAATCCGCACCTGCCACGCTGACACACGTTCTGACGCCACTGCCCCCTGACGCGTCTGACGCGCTTGTCCCCCACTTCACCAGCATCCACTTCCCATTTTCATCAGCTTTTTTAGCCACTCCCCCCCCCCCCCCCCCACTATTTTGTACACAATTTTACACGTTTTTTGTCATATTTTCTCTATAAATAGATAACCAAAGCCAGTGTAAATTATCAGATTGTAGAGTGGGGAAAATACACTTTATTATTTTGTTTCTTTTCTTATTTCTAGTTTAATTTTGCTTGTTTTAGGTGACAAAAATGAGTGAATTATTTTAGAAATATTGGTGAGGTTAGAGTGTAGTTTTTGTACTTCTTATTCTCAATAGTGATATTGATTCTTCTTATGCTTCATTTCCATATCTCATTAATTATTTTGTTTCTCATCTTCTAATTTCTTTTCTAAAATTATTTAGCATCTTTTACATAAGTTCAGTCATGCTTTTCTTATGTAACTTAGATTGTTAATTTATTTTAGTATATTTGTTATATTGTATGTCTTTTACTGCATTCTGCCAGTGGTATTTTGTCGCTCTTGGATATATAATATGATATGCTATGAAATTAGGAGTTAGATTCAATTTAATCTAGATTATTTAATTTGTGCTTTTAACATATACATCTTCCAGTTGCAATTAATCGTGTAGAATTGCAACTGTGTTTTGAATTAATATCAATATTAGAATAGGTTTTACAGCACTGCATCTCTACCTTGCCATGCCCTTTATCTGATCATTTTCTCTAATCTATAATTTTAATTTCACAAAATCCATATCTTCAATTCTACTTTATTTTTATCTTTTATTTACTAATCAAATTTTTAGTTGGGTTTGCCTCTCTGTGGATACGACATAGCCCGATTACTACTGCGACCGCTTAGGAGTTTATTGGGCGATATCAATTTTTGGCGCCGTTGCCGGGGAGGTAATTCTACAATTAAAGGTTTGCATAGTAAATTATTTTTTTTTATAAAAAAAAAAAAAAAGTAGTATAAATTTTTTTAATTTCTCTTTTAATTTTATTTTTCCTTAGTAATTTTTATTTTTAGTTTTTTTTTATTTATTCATTTATTCATTTTTTTAATTAATCTATTTGTTTATTTTACTTTTAGGTTTATTTTTATTTTTAGTTTGTTTATTTGTTTTTAATTTTTGTTTTTGGGCTCATTTTTAGTTATTTATTTATTCTTTTTTTTTTATTTATTTTACTTTTACTTTTAGGTTCAGGTTTAGGATTTTATTTTTTTAGATTTAGTTTTTTTTCCCAAAAATATAAATAAAAATATAAATAAAATTTTGTATCAAAACAAAGTATTGAGAACATTTGTGTAATTTTGGAAATCAGTAAAAACCAAACATGTTCTGTCTTAGAAAAATTGGTTCTTAAATAAGGTCTGTGTTAGCGTTACCCTCCAACCTTTTCTAAGAACCTCGGGGAGTTCTAGAAAAGCTCTTGGGCCTAAAGTGGTACCTTGGCAGCCTTCCCAATTGGCCTGGGAACATTTTTGGTGTATACTTATTACATTATTACACATTTGCGCTTATAATACTTACAAAAAAAAAAAAGCAAATGAATGAAGAAGATCATCGACGTTTTGAGTACTATTATCCAATATATCTCTCTTCACTTCAAAACAATCCAAAATCTAGTGCTACTGAGGGTACTAGAAATTTTAGAGGTGCCCACCAACTTAGCGAAAGAGAGTACCTTAAATCTGAAGTAGAATTCTTGACTAGAGAATTCGAAAACTTGAAAGCTAAGTATGGTCGAGAAAGTAACGAGGTAATAAGGGTAGAGTATGATGAACCATATTTTGACTGTGAAAGAGTCGACCATTTTGCTCAAGATTACTCAACTCTTAGAGAAAGGGAGGAAGCTTTTCAATACTATTCTTACTACAAGAATAGTAATCTTAGCTGGAAAAACCCTGTTGCTTCAAGTTGGAAGTCTAAGTACAACTACCGTGCACCGATTGGTTGGGAATTGGCACCATCTAGCAGGAATGTTGAGCACGATTTTTCTAACTCTTACCATGAACCTCCACATAATGTCGGGACTAATACAGATTCCTTAGAGGAAACATTATATACAATTATGGAGGAACAAATAAACTTTACTGAACACATAAGCAACATTGCTAAACACATGATGGAGGAACTTAGAGAAATTCGGACTCAATTTTCAGAATTGACTGACAAAGTTAATTCACATTATTTCAGTCAATTCCAATCAAAAGAAGAAATAATGGCACCAATCTCTAATCCTATTTCCTTCAAATTTGATGAGGATGATGCCATTACGATTCGGAGTGAAAATATTCCTCATGCTGAAATTCTTCCAACAACTCCGAATGAAAACAAGTGTTATCATACTGATGTGATAAACCTTCTTGTGGAGGAAATTTGCAAACTTTTCTCAAAGAATCAATCACACAATTTCCTCCACGATACTGAAAACGAACATCTTCTTTATCCTAAGAATGTTACTAATGCTTCCATTTTTGAGACACAGGATAAAAGAAAATTCATTTTTGATACTGGATAGTCAAGAATATTGAGTTGGTGAACCTACCTGAGGAGACGTTTCTTCGATTTACCAAGGCTAATCAGGTTCTATCTTTCCTTGCTTTCTTTATTTCTGGTATGTTTTATTTTTGTTCTTTGTTTTATTTTTCCTTTTTATTTTATTATGATAGTTTGTCTTGTTATTTATTTTTCTTTTTCTAAGAATCAATATCATATCATTTTGCATTAGCTCACTCTCTATATGTTCTCATTTCACGCTTTTCATGCATATATTTTTAAACAATGAGGACATTGTCTAATTTTGATTGGGGGTGGTGAGCATATTCATTCACGTTCATGTTGATTTTTGTCATACTAATATTTTCATGGTCAAATTTTTTTAAAAAATTACTTATTTATTTTTGCAAAATGTTACTTTTGAGTCAATTTTTGTTATCTGTATTACTAAGAGTTTCGCTAGAGTTACCTAATGCACATGCCAAATGTTGTGGTAAGATGGTTGTTAGCACATATTTGCTTAGAAATTTTCCATGTTTAAGTAATTCATTCTTTTGTGTGAGAAGTGAGACTTGAGAAAACAACTTTTAAATTTTTATTGATTCTTAGAAATGGTTATAATTATTTGGACAAGGTATTGTGGTATGAATGGATGATGTTTTAGGGATAATATTTTCTATAGACAAATCTTATTAGAGAGCCTTTTATTATGTTGTTCATGAAAAAGAAAATGAAAAAAAAAAAAAGAAAAAGGAAAGAAGAAAAAAAAAATAGAAAAAAAAAGGAGAAAGACACCAGAGCAATATTTCTATCATTTTCAATTATGTTGTCTCTTGTGTCCAAAAAAAAAAAAAGTGTGTTTATTAATTTCATGTTTTATGGCTCTTAAAATAAATGTAAAGATTGTCTATTCAACTTAAAATCCCGAAAAACTGGTTTTGTGGTACTCTTTATGGTGGTTGTCCAAATGGTTTATTTCCTATCTTTGTTTCAATAATTATTTAAGAGTTTATCCTAAATATATACTCATTTGATGAGTGCTTACTTCTTTTCCAACTCCATGAGTGAAACCCTTAAACTTTAAATACTTTCAATTACATGGGAGGTTAATGGAGTTGAGACTTTTACTTGGCATAATTTCGAAGGTTTTATGTGCTATGGTTTGCGGTAAGAAGGTTCAAGTTTGGTGCACACACTCACAACTCTAGATTTATTCGAAGTAATTTTGATAACTCTTGTTGACTTGTTACTGACATTTTGTGTTAATACTTAAGTTATTTTTATAATTTTTGACCGGAAATATATCATGTTGACATTTATCATTTCGCTTGAATTGCTAGAGACTAGCAATAAGCTGGTTGGGGGTTGTGATTAGTGCTCAAAAATATCATTTTAAAGTGTAAAATTAATTATGTTTTAATTAATATTTTCATGGATTTATTGTCATATATTTTATATTTAAAAATATTAATTTTAATTTAATTTGTGGTTAATTTTCAGGAAATAAAATATATTTTTGACACAAAGAAAAAGAAAGAAGAAAGAAAGAATTAAAATTGAAGAGAATTATGAAGAAAATGGCATTTTTGAAGATGAAATGGCCCAAAACTAGGCCCAAAAAGAAGCACAGCCGCCAGCCGCCACGCTGACACGACTGACGCGCTGTCCAATCCGCACCTGCCACGCTGACACACGTTCTGACGCCACTGCCCCCTGACGCGTCTGACGCGCTTGTCCCCCACTTCACCAGCATCCACTTCCCATTTTCATCAGCTTTTTTAGCCACTTCCCCCCCCCCCCCCCCCCCCACTATTTTGTACACAATTTTACACGTTTTTTGTCATATTTTCTCTATAAATAGATAACCAAAGCCAGTGTAAATTATCAGATTGTAGAGTGGGGAAAATACACTTTATTATTTTGTTTCTTTTCTTATTTCTAGTTTAATTTTGCTTGTTTTAGGTGACAAAAATGAGTGAATTATTTTAGAAATATTGGTGAGGTTAGAGTGTAGTTTTTGTACTTCTTATTCTCAATAGTGATATTGATTCTTCTTATGCTTCATTTCCATATCTCATTAATTATTTTATTTCTCATCTTCTAATTTCTTTTCTAAAATTATTTAGCATCTTTTACATAAGTTCAGTCATGCTTTTCTTATGTAACTTAGATTGTTAATTTATTTTAGTATATTTGTTATATTGTATGTCTTTTACTGCATTCTGCCAGTGGTATTTTGTCGCTCTTGGATATATAATATGATATGCTATGAAATTAGGAGTTAGATTCAATTTAATCTAGATTATTTAATTTGTGCTTTTAACATATACATCTTCCAGTTGCAATTAATCGTGTAGAATTGCAACTGTGTTTTGAATTAATATCAATATTAGAATAGGTTTTACAGCACTGCATCTCTACCTTGCCATGCCCTTTATCTGATCATTTTCTCTAATCTATAATTTTAATTTCACAAAATCCATATCTTCAATTCTACTTTATTTTTATCTTTTATTTACTAATCAAATTTTTAGTTGGGTTTGCCTCTCTGTGGATACGACATAGCCCGATTACTACTGCGACCGCTTAGGAAATATTGGGCGATATCAGGGTGACCTATGGCAAGAACCCCAAAGAAAGGGGGTCAACACCGTGGATGAGTTCCTGAACAAGGCTCAAAGGTGGATCAACTTGGAAGAGGCACGAGCTTCAGTCGCAGGAACCAGCCAAGCCCTTACCCAGCCCGTTGGAGCGGTAACAGATGTTGCAGCTATGGCTCAAACCGTTACCCAGAAAAACCAAAGGGAGAAATAACAAGAGGAAGGGAAATGGTGAGGGTGGCTAGAGCGGTTTAAAGAAAAACAAGCCCGTGGAGAAGTTTAAGCTGATCTATACAACTTATGCCGACCTCACGGATACTAGAGAGCGCATTTTCTTGGAGAATTCTGCCCTCCTTCCATGGAAAAAGCCAGAGCCTTTAAAGAATCAAAGGGCGAAGAGAGATCCTTTGAATTTTTGTCAATTCCATAATGAAATCGGTCACAACACTGATGATTGCAGGCACTTGAAGGATGAGATCGAGACACTCATCAGGGCTGGACCTTTGGCTCAGTATGCTTGGAATCGAATAACTCCCAATCAGCTCGCAGGACAAAACATTCCATCAGCTCTGGAGGCCCCAACGAATCAGGCCGGAGCTCAGGTGAATCAGGATACCCCTCTTCCGATAACAGGGGGAGAGATAACAACCATCTCTAGAGGCCCTCATCTGGCAGGCACAAGCAGAGGTGCCCAGAAGAGGCATATCAATGAGCTGAGATTGCACAACAGAGTTGAGTTTGTCTCGGAGCAGCGTTTATCTAAGCAACAGCAATTGGAGAAACATCCAATCAGTTTTACTGAAGAAGATGCTAGCCATGTCCGATTCCCGCATAACGATCCTCTAGTCATAACTGTCCAGCTCGCCAACCGGAGAGTTAGGAGGACACTAGTGGATAATGGAAGTTCCGTGAACCTACTATTCAGGTCCATACTAGAAAAAATGGGATTGTCTGTATCTGAGCTGAAGGCAACCTCCTTGATGTTGTATGGGTTTTCCGGTGAGGGATCGGCAGCTATCGGAACAATCAAGTTAGTGATAACCTTAGGTGAAAAACCAAAGACTGTTTCCAAGATTCTCGATTTTGTCATCGTCGATTGTCTGACTGCGTACAATGCAATTTTAGGTCGACCTACGTTGGTGGCATTCGAAGCCATAACATCTATCCACCACCTTGTGATTATGTTCCCCTCATCTGCAGGAATATGCACTGTCAGAGGCGATCAACTTGCTGCCAGGGAATGCTAAATCATTTCCATGAAGGGAAAATCACAACCCGGGCAGCAAACGATGGCCATACAGGACGAAGGCGAGGACTCCCAAGACATAAGGGCTGCTCCTGGAATGGAAGAACCTCAGCAAGCGAATGGCAGGGGTATTACCCCAAGTGATGATATTGATCCGCGAGTAGGTTAAGATAGATCTAAGCTCCGAGCTATTGAAGAGCTCGAAGAAGTAAACATCAATCCCAGAGATACTTCGACAGTCGTTAAGCTCGGGACAAATCTTGACGATGAGAGGAAGGTGGAGCTGATAAAATTTTTACAAGGGAATCTAGATGTTTTTGCCTGGTCTCATAAATACATGGTAGGGATAAACTCGAGTGTGATCATGCATACCTTGAACTTGGATAAAAGCGTGCCCGTGAAATCCCAAAAATAGAGGCGTCTAGGTACAACCCGAGCTGAGACCTTGGAAGAAGAAGTAGTTCGGCTATTAAAATGCAAGTTTATTCACGAGGCTAAATATCTGATCTGGGTCGCAAATCCTATCCTGGTCCCAAAGCCGAATGGAAAGTGGCGGACCCGCATCAATTTCTCTGACCTAAACAAAGCTTGTCCCAAGGATTACTGCCCATTGCCAAGGATTGATCAGTTGGTGTCCTTCATGGATGCGTATTCTAGATATAACTAGATCGCGATGAACCCCGTGGACCAGGAGCATACTAACTTTATGACTCCAACGAATGTTTACTGTTATAAAGTTATGCCCTTCGGGTTGAAGAACGCTGGGACTACCTACCAGCGATTGGTCAACAAAATGTTCGTTGATCAGATTGGGAAAAACATGGAAGTGTATGTCGATGATATACTGGTCAAATCTAAGACTGCCGATAACCATGTTCCCGATCTGAAGGAATGTTTTGAGATCTTAAGGAGATATAATATGAGGTTGAATCCCCAAAAGTGTACTTTCGGAGTGGCATCAGGAAAGTTCTTGGGAGTCATAGTCAACACAAGGGGGATAGAGGCGAACCCAGACAAAATCATATCGTTATTAGAAATGCCTTCTCCCAGGTTGCGTAAAGATGTCCAGAGTCTGACTGGAAGAGTGGCAGCCCTTAATCAGTTCATTTCTAAGTCCACTAACAAGTGTCTGCCATTCTATAACCTGCTCCGAGGAAATAAGAAGTTTGAATGGATTGAGGAGTGCGAACAGGCATTTCTCAATCTAAAAACACATTAGGCTGAGCCACCAGTATTGTCTAAATCAGCAGCGGGGGAGCCTCTTTTCCTTTATTTGGTTGTTACGGAAAATGCAGCCAGCGCCGTGTTGGTCTGGGAAGAAGACCGGGTTCAAAAATTGGTATATTATATAAGCAAAAGACTTCTCGGAGCTGAATCGCGGTATCCCTTAATGGAAAAGATGGTGTTCTGCCTTATTCTAGCCTCCAGGAAGCTTAGACCGTACTTCCAATCCCATTCAATCCATGTCATGGCCGACCAACCTTTAAGGCAGGTATTGCAGAAACCTGAAGCTTCGGGTCGTCTCATAAATTGGGCAATCGAACTCAGCCAGTTCAAAATACTGTACGTACCACAGACTGCGATCAAAAGCCAAGCCCTAGCTGATTTCATGACTAAATGCACCGGGTTTCAGGAGGAGCTTTTGAGAGAACCAGTACAAGCATTGTGGAGAATATTCATGGATGGTTCATCTAACAAGAATGGGTCCGGAGCTAGGATCATATTGATCTCTCTTGAAGGGCATTGATTCCACTCCGCACTACAGTTCGAGTTCAAGGCATTCAACAATGAAGCCGAATACGAAGCTTTGTTGGCTGGACTTAGAGTGGCAAAGGATTTAAAGGTCAGGGTCGTCCAATGTTATAGCGATTCCCAGCTCATGGTAAATCAAGTGTCAGGAGAATACCAAGCGTGGGGGGCCAAGATGGTGGCCTACTTAGCCAAGGTGAAGCAAGAGCTATCAGAATTTGAATATGGCCTCGTCGAGCAGATCCCTTGCGAGCAGAACACCAACGCTGACGCTTTGGTGAGACTCGCTACCTCCAAAGAAGTCGAGACATTGAGCATAGTACCGGTGGAATTCTTAGAGAGCCTAAGTGTGGCAGGAAGCACAATGGAGGTCGAGATGATCAACACCAGGTCGACCTGGATGACCCACATAATAGAGTATCTTACAACAGGGAATTTTCCTGATGAACGAAAAGACGCGAGAAGGATACTCTATCAGGCTCCAAGGTATGTAATCGTGGATGGAGCGTTGTACCAACGTGGCCACTCCTTGCCTCTTCTACGATGTGTTCTGCCAGAGGAGGCCAGAACTATTTTATAGGAGGTGCATGAAGGCTTCTGTGGGGATCATGCACAGACTCCAGACGTTCAACCAGGAGTGGAATGATGAGTTGCTTAGTGCGTCTCTCAACCTAATTGATGAGAAACGGGAGGATTTGCAGTTACAGCTCGCGCATTACCAGCAAAAAATCACTCGATATTTTAATTCCAAGGTCAAAAGACGTAGTTTTGGTTTGGGCGACCTAGTCCTCTGAAGGGTATTTTTAGCAAACAAGGACCCCAAAGATGGTGCCCTAGGTCCGAGCTGGAAAGGGCCCTATCAAATAGTGGAGATCATGCGTGAGGGAACTTTCAAATTAGCTCGACTTAGTGGAGAAACAATCCCACGGACCTGGAACGCCATGCACTTGAAGAAATATTATCAATGATGATAACATCCATCTATGTAAGGCTTATTTATAAAAGCCATTTGATTAGGAAATAAAGGGATCATTATGTATTTCTTATCTTTTATATGGTTCATTCAGATATTAGTTCGTGTGATAGCATTTATCCAAGAACCCAAGAAAGTTCACTTTCTGGTTACTTGGGGGGGGGGGGGGGGGATATAACTCGAGGTGGATCAAAGCATCTAGATCATTAAAAGTCCAGGACTTAATGGATCAGAGCATCTAGGTCATTAAAAGTTCTGGACTTAACCAGGTACAAAAATATTCCTGGATAAAACCAGGTCAAAAACTTAAAAGTTTGGAAAATTGATATTTGACGATTTTTTTAAGAGCTTGAGATGTCAATAGACCTAGCACGAACTAAGTTTAAATTACTTAAAATCCTAGGTACAACCATGTCCAAAACTTAGAAGTTAGCAAAATTGAAAATTCGATAGCTTCCCTAGAAGCTCGAGATATCAATAAATCTAAACACGAACTAATTTTTGAAAATTTTAAAACCCCGGACACAACCGTGCCCAAGGCCTGATTCCTAACAGGTATGATACAAATCAAGAAAAATAAGTTTGGACATAACCGAGCTTAAAATGTCTATCCCGAGCTAAAAGTCGATTCCTAAAATCTCAAATGTACGAGGCTGAGAAGGCATAAACATAAGACAGTTAAGGAAACGATAAATAAATGAAGGAGATAGGCATAAAAACTGAATACAAGTTCATCTCAAGGAAAAATAACCTCGTACCAAGCCAAATGGAAAATGTTTACAAATATATATATATATATAAAGGTGGAAAAAAAAATCAAGACCCTCCAAGATGCTCTGAGGATGTAACCTCCTCGATCTCCTGCTCGCCAGCGGTTGAAGCATCCATGGTCTCGGACTGCTCTTGTAGAATCTGAGCTTTGAACTTCTCGAGGTAGGGATCCCACACTTCAGAGGCCAGGAAGGAGAAGTTTCCATCCTAGTTGAAGGCCCGGCAGTGGTATAACATGCTTTCCATGGAGGATAGCGAGGCTGCCTTCTCCTCCTTAGTAGCAGTCTCGGCCTCCAATTGCTTGGCTTTGGCCTCTGCGAGCTCGACTTAAAGAGCAGCCAAGGTAGCCTTTGCAGCCTGCTCACACTCTTGAGATGCTGCAAGGCCAGCCTTGGCATCTAGCTCGCCTTGTTGAACAGTTGTGAGGGTAGCTTGGGCAGTAGTTAGGGTGGTCTGAGCAGCCTGGAGCTCGACCCAAAGCTCTTCATTCCTGGCCCTGGCCCGAGCTATGTTGCGGTGCTGAGCCAAGACCGCCTGCAAAAAGTAAGGAAACAAGTTAGGCGTATACTGGGATAAAATCAAAATAGTGTATGTTCAACTAAGGAAAGTTGGCTTACTATAAGATTCATCCCCAGCGCAGATTCCAGGACGTTCTCAGGGCTCCTCTCCTCGATTACCCTCAGGTCTTTCGGATTGGCCTTGTAAAAATGCTCCACTGTATGGTTCGCTGTCTCATAGAGAGTCCCCCGAAAGGTGTTTGGGATCTTCTCCAGGTCCTGGGCATTGACTGGGATGCATACGGTGGTGGCGGGGACAATAGGCGCTGGGGGATCAGATGGTGTTGCCTAATCCTGAGCAGAGGCGGATGGAAACCGAGGAGGAGGCGGAGGCGGACCCTTTTTTTCCTGAGCAGCAGCAGCTGGAGCTGTTGAGCTCTGGCCTTTCCCCTTAGCCGAGGATTTGGAGGTCGTCCCTATCGCAGGAAGCACCTTCTTGGTTGTATACCGGGGCTTCTTTACGATTGGCCCCGAGCTAGGTTTTCCCTCTTGGAAAATTGTGCGGATATTGGGAACCCCTGACTGTGCCATCTCCTCGCCTGAAAAGAATGAGAAGGATGTTAATAAACATATAAGGTCATCAATTTACATAAAACATGTATACGATATAACAAAAACTCCTACCCTCCGAGCTATAGGAGGAATCTATTGCCACAAACTCCGGCCTTGGAACTGCTAGAGGAGAGGGGGAGCCTAAGTCTACAACTTCTTGAATTAGGGGAAGTTCATGCTCAGGTTCTATCTCAGGGTTGGACTACTCTACATATTGCCTAAGTCCAGGGGCAAGGATACCCTGGAGCAGAGAGGGCCACGACCTGAGATTGGTTTCATACTCTTCAAAAAAGACTAACCTAAAGGATAGGGTGTTATCTACAACTATGGTGCCTTTAGGATGGCCCATGTCATGACGTAACACTAAGTGATCCACGCACTGAAGCATGGTTATGTTACGGTCGGGATCATTGGGGTGGCGATGGACGAGTTGGTTTGGATTAAACCTGACTAACCTAAGGTCGGTGACAACCCTATCTATGTCCCTATAGGGGTATGGGTTACCTTGGCCGAAGGGGCCAGCTACTGCCCCCGATGAAGCTCGCTCTACATCAAGGTCCTGAGCAGCCTCGGGAGCTCGCCTCTTCCGCACGAGAGGTACCTCGTCTTCTTCTTGCTCCCCGCCTTCATCGGCCTCAACATCCCCTTCAGGGATAGGCGGGAGCTCGCGGACTATCGGGAAGTTAGCCCATGTTTTTCTCAAGGCAAGAGTCTGGCCTTCAGTAATTAACTTACACACCAACATCGTGTCGTCAAACACGAGCTGGCGGTAATCCTTCTCGCTAGGCGGAAGCCTCGATAGAGTATCATATTATCCCCCGAGGGTCACAGATTTTTCCGTCCTCGCAAATATGGTTGCACGAAAATTCTACTTAGTTAGTATACATACGAGAAATAACTCCAGATACAAAGAGAATAATTTCACGAGCTAAGAAAGGAAAGGAGACTTACGAGGATGATTGAAGTATCAATGTTCACAGTTGCGGAACCCATTCGACATAAAGAATTGATCTTTATAATCGTTGGGATGGCTGGGGAGCTCGATGACTGAGGGCGAGTTCGGGAATCGGGTCAAGTAATAAAACCCATCACCTCGCCCTCGTTGTTTCGGGCTGGCCTTGAGGTAGAAAAAGTAAAGAATATCCGCCGGAGTGGGGACCTCCCACTCGTGCTTCAAGAAAAGATACTTCAACCCCGCCAGCAGTCGATACGAGTTCGGGGGAAGCTGAAACGACACCAAATTCACATAATTAAGGAAGTCAGCGAAGTATTGGTCAAGGGGAAGGAAGGCCCCTGCCTTTAAGTGCTCATCGCTCCAAGCCGCAAAGTCATCATGGAGTGGCATGCAGCTCCGTTCCCCTTCATATGGAGGTCGAGCAATGAGGACGCCAGACCCGACCTCAATATTATGGGACAACATTATCTTGTTGACCCTCCCTTGGGTCGTGATCTTGGAGACAATTTTCTCTGCCTCGAAGAATGCGTCAGGTTCGACCATGAACTTCTCCTCCACCACGGGGCCAAACTGAGGGATAGGGGATTCGGAGGCAACCTCATTTCCCTTGTTGGCTTGTTGAGATGATGAGCCGGCTGCACTCTTCTTGGATATGCCTTTCTTGGGTGCCATTAGGTCGCCTAGCGAACAAGAATGACGAGTCACTTAATAGGCGACCTAACATTTTATAAAGATAAAGGCAAGGAATTGCACGCGCTACCTATGCTACGTGCCTAGGTTTCCCAGTAGACCCCTGGTATTTAAGGATCTATGTGTCAGAAAAGCAGGCCATTACTTACCGGGGGAGGGTGGTATACAGAAAATCCACAAAAGAAAGTGTGTTCCCTAAGCAACCCAATTTTTTGAACCCTAACCTTTCATCTTCTATGCACCTAATGGGTATTTTCTCAAAGTTGCATAATTCTACCTAGAAAATATCCTATTTCATAAGTGCTGCAATATTAGGAGAAGTTCAAAATCTTTTGTATAACCCTAAAGTTGAAATCTATGTGCCAAAAACCAAGAAGGCACCCTAATATTGTCTATGGCGAAGCATAAAGAAATATGGCAAATAAAATGCAGAAATTTATAAAGAAAGAACCCATAAGGAATGTTATGACTTACAGTAAGATCGTCGATGCAAGAGGTGTGCTTCGTACGGATTTGGAAAGCTCACTCTGGGGCAGCTGAACGGCCGGGTCTTTGGAAGATTTGGGGTAAAGGGGGTTTTTGAAAGTTTTTCTTTTCTCTGAAAAAGAAGAAGGTGTGAGAACACAGAAGGTAGAAGACGAAGAAGAAAGTTTTCAAATGAAAGGTGGTAAGCTGTAGGATTGACCTGTCCCTTTTTGTACGTAAAAGGCATAAAACAACGTGGACCGTCCGATCAAACCAGTTCAAGATCCGAGGATAGTGTTTCGAAAGACGAAATGGCGGCAAAAAGTTGGCCAGGGCATAAATGTAGTCCTCAAAACCTGAACAGACGCCAATCGTAGCATTCCACGTGTCCAATACTCAAGTAATGGGCAAGCCTTGATAACCACGGCGGAAGTTTAAAAGTCCCCGCCGTATAAGTCAGAAAATGACATCATAGAACACGAGCAGGGACTTGGGGGGCAAATGTACGTCCTAAAATTCAGCACGAGTCTTTTAGCCAGCTCGGATACAGCTGGCTAGCCAAGAACTGTAATAGATGATCCACAAGTCCATATTTCCTTTGTAAAGGCAGCATGACTCCTCAGGTCTATATCACGAGCTGATGAATACAAAGCAATAGGCACGAACTGAAAACGTTTATAAAGCATAGCATCCTAGACACGAGCTGATGCTGCACTCAGCTCAGGGTACGCTAGAGATCTGCCGCATCCTTGGATCTTTATAAACCTAGATACGTTATAGAGACGTGCATGGTCAGACATTACATGTCCGCAAATCCCTGAAATCTCGGACACGTAATATAATCATGCATGATCAGACATCGCATGTCCGAATTATCCCTGAGGACCCATGATCAGTTTTACCTAATGATTAGACCATACCTTAGGATAAACTGTAATAATTATAATTAGTGTGAGACAGGTCACACTTGGGATTTGATTCACGTGATGACCCCAATGCCTATCCTATATATGGATTTTCTCTATAAATACTAAGACCTTGGATAGGGAAAGGTGGGGTGTAATGTAATACAAAAACTCTGTCAAAATTTAGAAAGAAAAATAGTAATAATACAAACTCGTGGACTAGGTGGATTTTAACCTCCAAACCACGTAAAAAGACAAGAGTTCTTAATATTTATTTTCTAGTGTTTTTAAGCATCATTTTCTTAACACTGTTTATCATTAAGCACTAATCCATCCCAGCTATTTTCATAATTCACTGTTGGCGAAAAACCTCGTCAACATACTCATTTAAATTCTCTTCAAATATTTAGAATTACAGTGTTACTAATCAATTAATTTAGATTTAACTAGAATTAACCTAATACAATCAAGTCCAACTTAGGTAAATGAGTCTTAACAATTTGGGTTTGCATGGAGGAGGGCTGGGTCCAGTATGTCGTTCTGACTACAAGGCCCCCTATTCAATACATAACGCAAAAGACAGGAATTAAAATCTTCGTTTTATTGATCGTTATTCAATTGATTAGGTCCAATATAGTAGTGCAAAACAAATGGGCATTCACAAGTGGAACCACCCACAAGAGAGGAATTTAAACTTTACATGTTCAATTGGGCCCAAATAAAATCTATCAAGATTATGGTCCGTTTTATTTGATCTTTTTCTCATTATCTAATATAATGGACCATCACTATAAGGCCATCGTCTAAGCACAAATTTACAAAAATGACAATTATAATGATGCATGACATGTTAATTAATTGGATGGGTCTAGCATACAATCTATATGGCATGTTACTAATTTATTCATGTCCACATTTATTACCAAAATAAATTAATAGCTAAAAAATAATTAATCAATCAATTTCATGAAATCAATCAACTAATTAATCACAATCAATCTTGAAATTATTAATAAAATTAAAATTAATTCTATTGTTCCCATCTGAAAAATATATATATATATATCTTTATTCTCTTTTTAGAAAAAAAATGCCAAAAAGATATTTTTTTTTATCAAGAAGAAAGTTACTTCATTAATCAACCAGCAAGCCAAACAATGAACAGTACAAACAATTCTTACAAACCAAAACCACAAGGGAAACCCTCCAATCCATGCTAAACGCAAGCAGCCAAAAGGCCCCAAACTAGATTACATGATTAATCTATCTATAAATCTCTGCTCTTGTATTGATAGTTTCCTATTTTTTTACATTGAAAATTTTGTACTTAATCCTATACTTTATCTCAGTAGAAATGCTATTAGCTGACCAAGAACAACTATCAAATATACATCTATTTCAGTTCCTCCAAATACCATACACTACTGCTGCTAGAACCGAATTGATGATGTCAAACATAGTTCCAAGCCTCCTACTGGAGAGCCAAACCAGCCAGCTAGAAAAATCAGCAGGCCAAGCTTGAAAACCCAACCAGCCAAATATGATGATTAGTATCTGCCTAGATAGACAGCAATCAAAAAATAGATGGCCATGAGTCTCAGTAGAAATTCCACAGACACGACAAAGCAGAGAATCAAGCACCACATTTAACTTGAGCAGATTATCACAGGTTAAGAGCTGAGTGTTAACTGTTTGCCGAAGAAGAAATCTGTGTTTAGGTATGGATAGCCGGCACCAAACAACTCTATGATAGTCTTTTTGTTGTTGACAGAGAGAGTTGTTATACAACTTAGAAGGGTGAAATTTTCCAGCACTACTAGCAGCTTTTAGCTCTTCATAGTTGAAGATATCCCTGAGATTACACAGTTTTCTCCAATACCAGCTAGTGTTAGGAGGAAGCCTATAAGACCAGAACTCAGACCCTTTTAAGTACACAGAATTTATCCATTTTACCCAAAGCAGATCATGCTTCTCAGTTATAGCCCATATGTACTTAGCTAAAATTGCTCTGTTCCAAGCTGAGCCATTCCTGAATCCAAGTCCACCATAAACTTTCGGGAGACAGACCTTAGCCATGAAGCCAAATGAATTTTACCCCGGTAACCATTAACTCCCCAAAGAAAGCCTCGACATAATTTTTCAATCTCCTTAATAATACTTTGAGGAAGTATAAAGATACCCATCCAGTAGTTTCTTAGACCAAATAAGACAGGGTGAATGAGCTGGATTCTACCAGCAAATGAAAGGTGCCTACTAGCCCAGTTATGAATTTTCATTCGAAATTTTGAATTATGATGTCACAATCTTCATGCTTCCATTTAGTTGGTCTCATAGGGACACCAAGATATTTAAGGGGAAATATACCTTCAGACAGTTGTAACTCAACAGCTAAATTCTTCCTGTCTGCAGTAGAAACCCCTCCAAAATACACATGCGATTTGCTAGCTTTAATTTCCAGCCCAGTAATAGCACTAAACTCCTCAAGAGCACTCTTTAGCACTCGAACAACAACCATAGATCCTTTACAAAATAAGAGTAAATCATCTGCAAAACAAAGGCTTAGCAAATTCAGGCTTTTACACATCTGATGGTATCTGAAAAATGTGTCAAGAGCTGCCAATTGAAGCCTCCGAGTGAGATATTCCATGATTAGGACAAATAAAAGAGGCGACAGAGGGTCCCCTTGCCTAAGCCCCTTCTCACCCTTAAATTTTCCTTGAACTCTGCCATTCATGAGTAAATAATAAGATGTGTTTTCCAAGCATGTCATTATCCATTTGATAAATCTCACAGGGAAACACACAGGTTTTAAAAGATCTTCAATGAACCACCAATCAACTGTGTCATAAGCTTTACTAATATCAATTTTGATTGCACACCTTGGAGAAGTAGCTGATCTCCCATAATTCTTGATAAGGTCTTGAAAAATCATTATGTTGTGAGCTATTGATCTACCTTTAACAAACGCTCCCTGATTAGATTGAACCAAGATAGGAAGGACCTTAGCTAGGCAAGAGCAAAGCAGCTTAGAGATACATTTGTATAAGGTAGAACAACACGCTATAGGCCTATAATCCACAGCCTGAGAAGGGTTCTCACATTTGGGGACCAGAGATAATATGGTATCAAGCAGCTCCTCAGGGATTCTGCCTGATTCAAAAAAATGACTTATAGCTCTACATATTTCATCTCCAATATCCTACCACATGACCTTGAAAAAACCCAAGCCAAATCCATCGGGACCCGGGGATTTGATAATAGGAATACTGAATAAAGCTTCTCTTATTTCCTTGTGAGAAAAAGGCTTCAACAAAGATAGTTGCTGGTCCATATTGAGTTTGGGACCCAACTCTACACAATGGACATTTATTTTCTTAGTAGCTGAACTAGGCCTACCCATAATACTCCTGAAGTGGTTCAAAAAATGAGCAACAAATTCAGAGAAGTTATCCACCAATCTACCTTGCTCAGTAACAAATGAAGCTATCCTATTCTCTTCTTTACGTTTCTTCAGACAAGCATGGAAATAGGTTGTATTCGAGTCTCCCTTCCTTAACCAATTTATCTTACTTCTTTGAGTCAAAAAACTATGATACATCTGTTCCTGACTACTATAAGCTTCAGCAGCAGCCTTGACGTTATCTTGGAGAGTAAAATCTCTAGGATATTGCTGAGCAAGGAGAAGGGCTTCCTGAAACTCAACTTTAGCCTTCTGAAATTGAACTCCTATATCTCCTATGTGATCCCTATTAAACTTTTTCATCTTGTGTTTCAACCGCAAGTCTTAAGGTAAATGGCCTTTAATCCAATCCCCTGAATAGGCTTTCCCCAGCTATCAAGAACCATTTCTTTAAAATCTTTATGGTCTACCCAGAAATTATAATACCTAAACAATTTAACTCCCAAGTGCTCCATGGTCTGAATAGAGAGAGTACAAGAGCAGTGATCCGAAATCGTTTCCCATTTGAAAACTGTTGTTGTATTGGGAAACATATCCAGCCAGTTCTCATTAGCGAACACATGATCAATCTTAGAATAAATTCGAGCATGGCCATCTTGATTATTCGTCCAAGTAAAAAAAGAACCCGTTTGTTTAAGCACATCAAGATGGGAACTAGCTAACCATTGAGAAGAGTCTAATAATTCAGCTTTAGACACAGGCTTCCCTCCATCCCTATCTTTGGCTTTAAAGACTGCATTAAAATCTCCCAACATTACCCAAGCATCAGCTGAACTCTTAGGTAAATTTTGCCATAAGATCCTCTTTTCCTCTAAAGTGTTACACCCATAAACAAAAGTAACACTAAAAGGATAATTCAGACCAGCCATTCTAATTTTACAGTGAACAAATTGACTTGTCTCTTCAACCACAGTAACCTTGACAAAGACCCTCCTCCATATTATTAAAATTCTTCCCTCAGTAATCGAACTAGAGTAATAGTCTCAGTTCCAAAACTTATTAACCATCATCTCAGTAACTTTAGACCCCCTCATTTTTGTTTCCAAAAGAGCACCAACTCCAACTTTATTCTTACTACAAAGATTCAAAACTTCAACCTGCTTCTTCGGACCATTCAAACCCCTTAAGTTCCAGCTCGAAATGTTACAGTTATCCATGAGATGAGCTAGCATCACCTAATCCTCCTTTCTCCCTCTCTATCTGTTCTTGGAGAACCACAAAATGGTTGGACTGAGTCAGACCCGACTCAACTAAAACTTTGTTATCCCTCTGCTTTCTACTCTCTGCTGTCTCCTGTCTATATACCACTTTCTTAGGAGTTTGGAAATCCTTTTCACACACAATCTGGCCATTATCAGCTAGCGGATCCTCAGAGACAAGCCTAGGCATACCTGCAACTACTTTCTCATCTATACTTCTCTTTTCCAAAGAGGGATTCCTAGAAGAAAAATCAGCAGCTTCCTCACCCTTGTCCCTCCCTATCACAAGGGGATTCTTTGAAGGAGTGTCCTTCTTAATCCCCAGAACTTTCTGCTCCTTACGGCAGTCAACCATAGAGTGGCCAAAACCTGCACATGTTTTGCATTTCACTGGTAACCATTCATATTCTACCCCTTGTTCTATTAAATGACCATGCTCATTCATATATTGTATTTTCCTAGGCGGATTATCTGTGATTTCCATCTCCACCATGATCCTAGCAAATTGAACTCTAGAACGTTCACGAGTAAACTTGTCCACCATGACCAGCTTGCTTATTGTACTTACAAGAGCACTGAGGCATTTGCTTCCCCAATATTGAAGGCCAAGATCTTGTAACCGGATCCAAAGAGGCACTGAACGAATCATTCGAATAGCACTCAAATCTGAAGACCATGGCCAAATTATCACTGGTTTTTTTTATCAAAATGAAGGATGCCAGTTTCCAACACATGATCTCTTGTAGCATCATCATTAAACTTGACCATAGTCAATCCCACTGTCATCCTGGCTATTTGAGCAATCCCTAAATGACCCCAAACCCTTTTGATAAACCCTTCAAACACAGCCATTGGCAGATTAGCTCCAAGAACCATGCAAATGACAACAGAACTCCAATTAGCCGACTGAAACTTAACTTCCTCAATATCAACTTGAGAAATCTTCTTACCATGTTTAAACAAAGGCTCAGTATATTCAAGATTCTGGTCAGAAAAGGAGAGATTACCCGATTTGAAATTCTGCCAATGGTTTTGGGCTGAAGTTTGAAAGTCTCCTGCCTCCACTGAGTCTGCCCAGCTTGATGAAGCAGTCTGTCTAGCAGCCGCAAGCTCATCGTGCTTGTTTATTCCATCTTCCGTCAAACCCATCTCTTCAGCATAATGGGGCAAATCATACTTCTGTTCGTAACCATCCACCAATATTTCATCATCAACAAATCTTTCCTGAGTAGACTCTTCTTGGATTGAAGGCAAGCTCTGCGAAGCCGCGCGAGTAACAGGCTGCCGAGCCGATTTCTTCCTCTTCGCCATGGAAGAGAGGGAAAACTAGCCTTGAGCCTTTTTATTATAATTACCAAAAAGATATTTACTTTCACAAAAATATACTATTTATTAAGGAATTAAAGATACAATTCCAAGATAAATGATTTTTTTTAATCAACCACAAAAATCCCAAAATAAAAAAAATAAACTTTTGTGTAATTTTCAAACTTTGATTTTATGTACATAGTTTATGAGTTTTATACAACAAAATAAAACACACATAAACATTCATAAACATACAGAAATCATGAACAATATTCTTTTAGTATCACACATACATAAAACTTAAATATGCAAGCATTTATGCTGCCATCCAATTAACCTATTTAATATGTCAAAATATCACATACATATATATATATAAACATATAAATTAGCAATCATTAGCTTTGAAGCTAGTTGTAGGATCTCATGTATATAAGTCTATATACATCCTACCTTTTGCACAAAATAACATACAATACAAAACATAAATACATGCATATATATGGTTTTCATACAGAGACATGTAAATACAATAATAGATCTATTAGAGTATTTACAAGATGCGTAACGGAACAATGACTACACCATTTGGATTTCCTAACTTGTTGTCCTTGTTGAATGCTAGGTATTGCAAGGAATCCAAACCGCTTTAAAATAAGACCACAATCTTCAAAGTCTTTCTCTAAAACAACCTAGTGTTTGTGTGGGCAAGTCTCAACACATGAGAAGAGAATTCCTAGAGAGAAAACTAAGAGAGTGTGGGCGGCTAAGTATAGAATATTAGGAGTGAATTTTTACCTTGTCATATTCACCTAACCTTATGCATTCTATAATACTAGTATATATAGATAATTAGCTAGGACATAAAATAAGCTTTAGTTTACCATTTTAATTTAATTATTTAATAATATAATTAATTAAATACTTGTCAAAATTAACCAATTATAATTTTGACATTTATTTAATTCATTTTGTTAATATTAATACCAATTTATTAATATCAACAAAATTATCTCAATTGGCTATAATACTCTCTTTTTGAGACTTTGCAATAAAAACCTCAAATTTTCTTCTATTTCTTTTCTCGCAAAATATTAATAAATAATTTAACATTATTTATTTTCATTCACCTAGTCAATATAATCTTTTTATAATTAATAATTAAATTAATTATTCAAGACTACTAGGTTCATTTTGATAAGAGATAACATGGGGACCAAGGATCCATGAACTCAAGCTACAATAAGTTACCGTAATTTTATTTATAACAAATAATCTCATTACTTTATTAATTTATCGTGACTCCACTATTGACTCAGAATTGTACTCTTGAATTCATAGAACACTTTACACCAAATATAAATTCGTTATCCCTTGTTATAACCATAACGATTATTCAATCCTCTATAGATGATATACTAATGAGACGGGTGAAAATTACCATTTTACCCCTCATTGGTATTTTATCCTTAACTCCCACAAAGTTCCTTGTAAATGATATTTCCGTAAATTTAATTATAGAAATGAGTACTCTATTATTTAACACTTGAACCAAGCTATAAGAAAATCATCGTTTCACTTCTTAAACAAAAGTTATAGATTTTATATCTATGATAGATACTCCCACTCAATTATACTATCAAATCTCAAATATGTAAGTAAGAGTTAGTTTGTAGGGTAAGCTGGTAACGAACAAATCAAAAGACGTGAATAATACAATTAGCAGAATATTAATCACTCAGAATTAAGATTGAATTGAACTATGGTCAACGTTGTGATATGATTAGATTAGATAATAACGATACTTACTTATCTTTTCAGTAATCAATATCAGTCCAGTCCAATGTAACAAAATACATCCGATCTTATCTACTTGGTCAATGTCCTGGAGATGATATCACACCAGATGTGTAAGTAGATCTTATCGTAGATTACCCAATCAATAAAAATCTAGTGTATTGATTTAATCTTAGAAAAAAATACTTTTTAACATACAATTACAATTATAATCCACTATGGCTGAGTCACTATAATTGTAACGATACATATGTTCAGGATTTTATAAACGTTTGTATTAATAATACTTAATCATGTAAACAACGCAATTTGATTGAACAAAATAATTTCTACTACTTTATTGATAATGAATGAATTATATAAGAAATGTGGTTTTATAAGGGCATAAAAACCAACAACTACTTGTCTGGTACAAATGTGAGGAGCGTGATAGTGGAGGCTTCACCATGTACTATCCTTGTAATGCCACCACTTGTCTGGCGTGGACATTATGCCCATGCTCTGTCCCCTCTTGGTTGGTACATACATTCCATACCTATACGGTACCACATACCTAATGGATGTTTTCACCTTTCTTAGATGTATCTGTGCTTCAAACCTCTTTATAATTTGCTAAGTATTGGATTACTTGTGGACTGGGAAGGGATACATATGGGAGGCATGCTCTGTTGGTGACACCTACTCTAGCAAATAGGACAGGGCCTCATCAACATGGCACATAAAATATAAAAAATGCATTTTTTTTCAAATTTAAAAGGTCTTTTTGGAGAAGCTAGGATTCTAGCTTTATTTAAAAGACCTTTCTGAGAAGCAATTTTTTAAATGAGAATAATTTTATTATTCCTAATTTACCCATAAAACATATTTTTTTTTATTAATATCCAATACTTTAAAAATAACTTTTTATTAAAAAAATATTTGTATAATAGTTATCCAATCAGAAAAAATAAGCTAAAGCTTCTACTTATCTTATACTTTTAGCTATAAGAAAAAGTAGAAGCTTTGCCAAATAGGGCCGACTTCTTCTAGCTAAAAGCTAAAGTAAAAGCTCACCTAAACAGCCCCTTAATAAATGTTAGTTTACAATAAGCTACACAAAGTACACATGATAAATAAATCCAAACAATTTATCGAAGATGCTTTAAAATATTAAAAGTAAAAAAAATGCCATAAAGTAATTTTGGAAAGTGTTGCAGCCAGGTTGGGCGGAGCAGCTTCATGGAGACGGTGGGCGACTTCAGTCCAACGAGATTGGGCATAAAGCTTCTAATCTGGATGACATCGGGGTTGGGCTCCAACGGTGTTGATGATCTGGGGGTGGCAATCTGAGATCTACTAGGCTCCAACGAAGAAGAATAATGAAGATCTAAAGAGAGAAGACAGAGATATGAACATCCGAAACAGATCAGATCAACATTGGGGGCGGGGGTGGCTCGATTCAACGACGCCGACAGAGGTCGCTGGGTTCAATAGTGTCGGCGAAGGTGGATGGGTTCAACGCCGTGGTTGTGAGATTTGGGTTTTAATACCCATTTATCTCTCTTAGCCATTTTTGTTCTATGATATCTCCAACGTTTTTTTCTCTTTTTTATTCTGATTAGTGCTATTGTTGTTGGTGTAAACAAATCAATTTATTAATTACTATAGATTTGGGCTGAAAAGTTTTGATGGGGATTATGATAATGATGAAATATGAGACTATTTTTGTTTTAGATTTGAGTTGAATTGTTGTTTGGTTATTTGAGAAAGTGAGGGAATAAAAAGAAAATTTTAATTTTAAGTTTCTCATTTTTCATGGAGAATTTTTTTTTATCAAAATGTAATTGTATTTTTTGAATCTGGCTCTATTTATTTTAATCTATAAAATTTTGATTAGTATTAATTTTAGTTTATTTCAATGTAATTTATTAATTTTTAATAAGAAAATATATAATTTTAAAATTTAAATTATTTTTTATTTTAAATTACTCATGTGGCGCTGACTTGGTAATGTCACATCAGTGACTAAAGAGCCATAACAACATTCCGTTAGCTACATAGGACGAAACTTAACAAAAGTCCTAACTTACAATACTGTGAATAGTTCGGGGGTAATTTTTAACGGCATGAAAAAATTAGGAGGCACAATAATGTATAGGTCATAATTCGGGAGGCAAAAATCCAAAATAGCCTATAAATTATGTAGGGTGCTTTTGTCATAAATGAGTACTTTTATTGACATTTTTTTCCTACTATCCTTACTCAACTCATTTTAAAATTTAAAAATTAATTTTTGTTTTTATAATTTCAAATTTCAAATTTTTATTTGATACAAAATTACTATTTTATATATTGAAAAAAAAACAAAAAACAAAATTATTAAACACCCATACTTCATTACCAAAAAATGTAAATACTTGTTTGGTAATTTGTATTTTATCGAAATACAAATTTCGTACCTATGTTTTCAACAATACTCATTTGGTATCTTATAATTTGAAATCGTATATATTTGATATTTTGACTCAAATTTGATTAATATAACTAAATTGTTCTCAATTATATGAATTTCAAATTCAAATTTAATTACCTAGTTTTATATAAATGAAACTAATTTGGTTATATGATCAAATTTGAGTCAAAGTATTATGTAGGATTTTAAATTAGCATTATTGAAAACACTGGTAATAAGTGTATATTTAAATAAAACATAGTTAACAAATAGTCATTTAGAAAAAGAAAAAAAAAAGCAAAAAAAAAAAAAAGTACAATATCAAACTTCCTCTTTATCCCTTTATTTTAATTTTCAAGCTATTTCGGTTTCCTCTCAATACTCTCTATCTCAATCTCAACAATGGCTACGTCTTGCGACGTGAAAGAAACGCTAGGCGACCTTAACAGAGATACGTTTGTGCCACTCCTTTCGAAGCTCATTGGGGAGTCAAAGTACGTCCAAAACAACCCACCTGAACTGATCCCAGAGGAGGATCGTATAGTGAAGCATGTACTCGATTCTCTCCTCCCTTATAGCACCACCACCGGTGGCGGCCCTCTTATCATCAACCACGTTACATATTTTCCCGGTAGAGGAAACCTCGTCATCGAGTACCCTGGAACCGAACCAGGGAAGATTTTGTCCTTCGTGGGTTGTCACATGGACGTGGTCACTGCCAATCCCAACGACTGGGTTCGTTTCTGTATCTCAAATACTTCCTTTTTTTTTACTGTTTTTGAAATGATTTTCATGGTTCGGCTTAATTTGGACATTAATAGTGTTGACTTTTGTGTATGTGAAATGTTTTTTTTGGGGTGTGAATTGGTGACATTTCTATAATTGTATGATTTGATTTCAGTTGTTTAGTTGCTCTTTTTGATGATTGTTTATCTTATTAAATCCCTGTTGATAAATTTTGTCTGAATTATATGATTTTATTTTAAACTCTTGATCTTTGTCACACACTCTTTGATACTAAAGCGTTTTTTCTTTCTTGGATTTTTGCCAAAGTTTGTATTTATTATTCTTTGCTCTTTGTGTCTCTATTTTCTGTTTTTGTTCGTAATTGAAATCAGGACTTGAGCTTAAAATTTTCTCATTATATTTTTACTAATGTGGGGAATAATTCATTTCTTCTTACATGCGGACTTTGTTTTCTCAACATTTTTTTGAGGCTCAGATCAGTGCTAGCTTAAGAACGAATCACTCTTTTTCTTGATTCAAAGTTTATTATCAAATATTTTCATTCTATTCTATCAATCCTTCTTTTTAAATTATTGGATTTGGAACAACTTGGCCTCTTTTCCTTGTTCGGCCTGAATCATAGCAGAAGTGTGAGGAATTTCTGTACAACCAGCTAGTCCGAAGCACCTGCACACACAAGATCAGAAAACACACACACACACCAACAATAGCAGAGTTTTTTTATCATAAAAGAAAGAATGACGAACACCACAATTTACTTGGTTCAGACCAATTAATGGTCCTACGTCCAAGGTTGGGAGAAAACTCCCTAGTCTTTTCACTATATAGAAAGTTCAAGTACAGCTCAGTCTTCAAAAGAGAACTCTCGAGTACACCCCAGGACTTTTTTCCTCTCAGTAATGCTATTTTTCCGTTTTTGAATAAGAACAAAGCCTCTCAATATATTGGCTAGAAACAGAGAAGAGATAGAAAATAAAAAAAGACTAACTAACTTAAACAGTAATAACAAACTAATAACTGTAGTGAAATCAAGACACAAACTTCACAAATTCCACCTTTTGTGTCCTGATGAACAGTGAGTGAAAAGAACTACGGACTCCCAAACAAATCAGCTTACTACTTAGGAGCAATGTTGAGTAAGTTCAGACTGTTTTTGAACTTACCAACAGGAATAACTTTAGTAAGCATATCAGTAGGATTATCTTCAAATGCAATTTTCTTTATCTCGATATCTCCTTCTTCAATGATGTCACAAACAAAATGTAATTTGATGTCAATGTGCTTTGTGCGCTCATGATACATATTGTTCTTGGTGAGGTGAATTGCACTTTGTGAATCACAATAAAGGACTGTCTTGTCTTCATTATAGCCTAGCTCATTTATGAATCTTTTGATCCATAACCCTTCTTTTACAGCTTCTGTAATGGCCATGTATTCCGCCTTTGTAGTTGATAAAGCCACAACTTGTTGTAGGGTTGATTTCCAATTTATAGTGTGATCTCCAATGGTAAATACATAACCAGATATTGACCTTTTTTTATCCAAGTCTGCTGCATAATCTGAATCACAAAACCCCTTTATAAAACTGCCTGAACTTTGATTTGAGTATTTAAGCTTCAAGCTTGCTGCCTCTTTGAGATATTTAATCAGCCATTTAGTTGCATTCCAATGATCTCTGCTGGGATTGCTCATAAATCTGCTTACTAAGCCAACTCCATAAGCAATGTTAGGCCTAGTGCTAACGATTACATACATCACACTCCCTACTACGTTTGAGTAAGGAATAGCCTTCATGTCATTTTCATCTTTGACTTTACTCAATGAAGACAATTTAAAGTGAGCTCCAACTGGTGTCGACTGATTTTGCCTCTTCAAGATTAAATTTTTTAACAATTTTGTCTATATAAGCTTGCTAAGATAAAGTCAGAGTACCTTGAGATCTGTCTCTTGAGATTTCAATTCCCAAAATGTTTCTAGCTAGACCAAGATCCTTCATTTCGAATTCCATAGCAAGAGCTGTTTTCAGCATTTGTATTCCAGCAAGATCTTTACATGCTATAAGCATGTCATCATCATAGATCAAAAGATATATGTAATCTTTGAGTTGTAATTTTGATAATACACACAGTGATCATATTGGCTTCTCACTAATTTCCTTTTAAGAATAAAGTCATTAAAACGTTTATTTCATTGCCTTGGGGATTGTTTCAATCCATACAGTGATCTTTGTAGTAGACACACCATATCAACATTCCTCATTTCTTCAAATCCCTCTAGTTGTTGCATAAAAATCTTTTCATCAAGTGTACCATGTAGGAAAGCTGTTTTAACATCTAGTTGTTCTATTTCCATGTCTTCCTTCGCAACCAAAGCCAAAATAATTCTAATGGAAGTCATCTTAACAACAGGTGCAAAAATGCCATGATAGTCAATCCCTTCCAACTGAGCATACCCTTTTGCAACGAGTCTAGCCTTGTATCTAGGCTTCTCAACCCCTGGAATCCCTGGTTCTCTTTTGAAAATCCACCTACACCCAATGACTCTCTGAGTTTGCCCTTTAGGAACTAATTTCAAAGTCTGATTCATTTTCAAAGAATTTAATTCTTCTTTCATAGTTGTTTCCCAATGTGTCCAGTTGGGGTTGTTTCTTGCTTCGTCATAGGTCTCTGGCTCCTCTTCATTAATAACTTCAGCAACTGTGAATGCAAATGCAAGCAGATCAGCCTGAGCATATCTTGATGGCAATTTGATCTGCCTTCTCTCTTGATCTCTTGCTAAAAGGTAATCTCCAAGACTTTGTTGGTCAGTCACTTCTTCAGGTTCACTTTTAGTCACTTCTTCAGGTTCACTTTCAGGATCTGTATCACACTTTGGTTCATCTTGTGTTGATGGAGAGGCTCCACCTTCAGTTGGAATGTCAATAGAAACCTGCATATCTTTTAATATTTCCTGAGACTTGTTTTGAGTCCCGGAGTCACTGTTAGAATCAATAGTTTTTCCCTGCATGTTAGTGTTAAATAATACAGCTTCATTGAACTATACATCTCTACTAACAAGTAACAACACATTTATGTTCACTACGAAGCCATACTTTATAACCCTTAACTCCATATGGATATCCAATGAAGTAACCTTTCTTTGCTCTATGATTTAATTTCCTTGACTAGTATGTACATAAGGAACACAACCAAATATTCTGAGATGACTATATCCTGGTTTTCGTCCAGACCATATTTCATTAGGGACTTTAAGATTTAAGGCAGCATTAGGAGACCTATTAATTATATAAGCAGCTGTATTTGCAGTATCTGCCCAAAACATTTTTGAAAGCCTAGATTCTCCTAGCATACATCTAACTTTATCCATTATTGTTCTATTCATTCTTTCAGCCAACTCATTTTGTTGAGGAGTATTTATGCAAGTCCTATGTCTAGCTATGCCATTTTCAGAGAAATATTTGTCAAACAATTTATCATAAAATTCAAGACCATTATTAGTCCTAAGTCTCTTGATTTTCTTACTAGTTTGTCTTTCCATAAGTGTTTTCCATTCTATAAATTTTTCAAAAGCCTCATCTTTTGTTTTGAGAAAATATAACCAAATTTTCCTAGAGAAGTCATCAATAAATGAGACAAAATATTGGCATTTAGAAAGAGAAAATGGTATGTTTGGTGATCCCCACAAATCTGAATGTATGTAATCAAGTGTACCTTTTGTCTGTGAACCTTTCCTAGTATGCAATGCTCACAAAAATTGATTCCTGACAACTTGCTTTTGTTAATGAGACCCTGTTTTCCAAGCTCCAATATGCCTTTGATGCTCATATGGGCTAATCTACTATGCCATAGTTTGGTTTGATCTTCTTTGTAGATAGAAATAGCAGTTGTTCCCTCATCAGCAATTCCTTGCAAAATATACAGCTCTTGTTGTAAGCTTCCCTTCATTATGACCATAGATCCTTTGGAGACTTTCAAGACTCCACCTTGAGCCTTATATGTACACCCTAAACGGTCCATGGCACCCAAAGAAATTAGATTTCTTTTCAGGCTTGGAATATGCCTCACTTCATCAAGAATATGAGTTGAACCATCCTTTAATCTGAGTTTCACTCTTCCAATACATGCAACATCACAAGAATGGTTATCTCCCATGACAACTTTATTGTTAGATATAAGTTTATAATCAATAAAAAAATCTTTTCTTGGGGTCATATGGAATGTGCATCCAGAGTCCATCATCCATTCAATTTCTAGATTTTCAGTACTCATGTTAAGTACATCAGCACTTTCATAACCATTTGAGAAATTCAGAACTGAGTTGTTGTCTAGATTTTCTTATTTGCTGTTGTAGTTGTCTGATCTATGTCCTTTGTTGAAATTGAATCTTTGAGGACAATTTCGCCTTATATGACCACTTTTGTTACATGTCCAACATACTCGTTTCTCTCTTGATTTAGAACGAGTTTTGCCAAATCTGTAATTCTCACTCTTTGAGCTTTGATTTCTGAATTGGTGATGCTCTCTTCTTTCAGGTCTTCCACAAGCAAGTAACCCTTCACCAGTACTCCTATGAGTCTTGCCACTTGCTTTCAAGTCCATCTCTTTTGAGTAGGCTGCACTGATAACTTCATCCACGGTCAAAACTTCTTTGCTGAATTTGATAGTATCTTTAAGTTGATCATATGCATTGGGCAATGAATTCAGCAATTAGATAGCTTGATCTTCTTCTTCAATGGTGATCTTCATCATTTCAAGATCACCAATCATCTTGACAAATACATCATAATTTTTGTCAATCAATTTCGTTTCATCCATCTTGAAACCACACACTTTCTGTTTCAAGTTAATCCTATTAGGAAGAGCTTTGGTCATGTAAAGTTGTTCAAGCTTTTCCCACATTTCCCTTGCTGTCTTTTCTTTGATCACCTTCCTTGGGACAAAATCACTCAAGCTGAGCACAATGGTGTTCCTTGCTTTTTTCAAAACTTCTTCCTTATCTTCTTGTTTGAGTGACATTTTGTCATTTTCTTTTAAAGCTTCTTCATAACCCAGATTTCCAAGGTGTGCACGCATCTTCTCCTGCCATAAGATCAAATTTCTCATTATCAACCTTTGCTGAAGACATTGTAATCGAATCTAGTGGCCAGTTAAATTCGAAAGAAAAAAAATAAGAAACAAGAGAAACAGAAAGATGGTTGAAGTAATCTTTGATCTCGGCGTGGGAATTTCCCTTCTGCAGCCTGATCTCTGATACTAATCTGTGAGGAATTTCTGTACAACCAGCTAGTCCGAAGCACCTGCACACACAAGATCAGAAAACACACACACACCAACAATAGCAGAGTTTTTTTTATCATAAAAGAAAGAATGATGAACACCACAATTTACTTGGTTCAGACCAATTAATGGTCCTACATCCAAGGTTGGGAGAAAACACCCTTGTCTTTTCACTATATAGAAAGTTCAAGTACAGCTCAGTCTTCAAAAGAGAACTCTCGAGTACACCCCAGGACTTTTTTCCTCTCAGTACTGCTCTTTTTCTCTTTTCTCAGTTTACACAAATTTTTGTTACATTCCGTTTTTGAATAAGAACAAAGCCTCTCTATATATAGGCTAGAAACAAAAAAGAGATAGAAAACAAAAAAAGACTAACTTAAACAGTAATAACAAACTAATAACTGTAGTGAAATCAAGACACAAACTTCACAAGAAGTTCACCTTCTTGTGGGTTTGACTGCTTGTTCCCATCACTAATGATATTTGATAAAAGTTCCTCCTGGATTACCCTTTGCTAACATTTAACATTGCCCACCTGAATACTTTTTAAAATTATGGTTGAAACGTTTTTCCAAATGATTTTGTTGATTCATTTAACATTAAATGGTTTTTATTTTTTCAGTAATTTTTTTTGTTAGTGAAATGTTATCTTTGGTTGGTAAGTTGGCCATTATGTAATATATTGAGCATTTCCTTTGCAGGAATTTGATCCTTTCTCATTAGGCATTTGTGGGGATGAACTCCGTGGGCGTGGTACTACTGATTGTTTAGGACATGTTGCACTTGTAACTGAGCTGATGAAGAAGCTTGGGGAAACAAAGCCGAAATTGAAGTCAACTGTAGTTGTAGTACTAATAGCAAATGAAGAGAATTCTTCCATCACAGGGGTTGGTGTGGATGCTCTAGTGAAAGATGGCCTACTCAATAAGCTGAAAGATGGTCCTCTGTAAGTGCTTTTTTTTTTTTTTTTCTTTCTTTTCTTTTGTAAGAACCCAAAGGTTAAATAATTGTAATGTCTTTCCAATTCATCTTCAGCACTCACAGATTTCCAATGCAGGTTTTGGATTGACACAGCAGATAAACAACCTTGCATTGGTACTGGTGGTATGCTACCTTGGAAGCTTCATGTGACCGGGAAGCTTTTTCACAGTGGTTTAGCACACAAGGTACGAAATTACTGTCTGCTATAGTGTTTTCATAACTTAGATTGTGTGCTGTAAAAAGATGTTGGTCTACTTATTTTGAAAGGGTGTTGTTGGGTATTTTTATTAATTAAATTGGAGAGACAGTTTAGCTTTTGTAACTTGTAAGAAACTGCACTTCGCCGAACACTTGCACCTAAAACTTAAAAAGGGAAAATTCCATCTTCAAAGAAAACTGAAACTATTTGTTGTGGTCTTACTGAACATATGCAGGCTATAAACCCCTTGGAATTAGCCATGGATGCTCTGAAAGAAATCCAAACACGGTTTTATAGGGATTTCCCTCCCCATGCTAAAGAGCAGGTTTATGGGTTCGCAACACCTTCAACCATGAAACCAACACAATGGAGTTGTGAGTTACTTAAAACATTGAATTTCTTTGGAGATAAATGAGATGTGCTCTTTCTCATGGTATTTTGTTTTGCAGATCCTGGAGGTGGAATCAATCAAATTCCAGCTGAGTGTACAGTTGCAGGAGACGTTAGGTTTATAATATTCTCAGTGACTCCTTATTCATGAAAAATTAATATTTCATCAAGATTTCTGTTTTAATTTTTCCTATTGGCTCAAACTCAATTGTATTTATTTTTCTTTTGGTCTTTTGTAGGTTAACTCCCTTTTACAAGTAAGCAACCTGATTTTGTTTTTTGAAATCTTCCATCACATAGAAGTTGCTTAAAAGATGTTTTCTTTGCTTGCTTATGAATTCTATTCTGACAACCTTGTTATAGTGTTAAGGATGTAATGGATAAACTACAAGAATATGTGGACGACTTGAATGAAAATATAGAAAAACTGGAGTGCAGGGGTCCAGTTTCAAAGTATGTCCTAGCAGATGAAAACCTTAGGGGAAGGTCTGCTCTCTCTCTCTCTCTCTCTCTCTATCTCTAGACACACACACACTTGTATATACATAAAGCAGGGATATTACCTAGAACCATTATTATTTTGTTCCAATGCACTCTTTATTCTCATTATAACCACGCAGAGAAATCTAGAAAACTTTGAATGCTTTAGTCGTGGAAGTGTTTCATTTATTGCCTTCAAAAGAATATTTCCCAATAATTTATATATTCCTTCAATTTATTCTACGCATTATTTGCTGTCAGGGAAGTATTTGTTTCCATAATATTTCACATAAACTAATATCAAGCGGGTGGTATTATCGTTGCACACAAGCTGACTGCAAGAAGTACACACAAAGAAATAATTATATTTAAAAATAAATTTAAATTGGGAGATTTACAGAAAGGATTTGGAGACGTTCAAATTCAAATATTTGGTTTTCTATATGATGCCATAGATATTTGAGAATATCTAAGATGTATTGGCATCTAATATAGATGAAATACAAAGTACGGATCTCATATAGAGCCATTTGACAACTCATCGGGCTTAAACTTGTGAAAATCTCTGGCCTTAAAGAGACAAAATTTATCTTCCTTAATATTGCAAACTGTTACACTACGGTCTTTTGTTCTTCAGACATGTTTATTTCTGTAGTTAGGAGAAAAAACATTCTTCACCGTTAGCCCATGGTATTGCATACACCACAACTGACCAGGATAGTTTCTTTTGGAGCTTTTACATTTTAAAATTTGTGCTTTCTCCTCGTGCTGCTCGTGTCCAGTTTTTATGTATCTGATACTGTGTAACCGTCCCGTCATATCTGATATTGGTTATTTGCCTTTTAAATCATTTTACCATGTTATCTTGAAGAGGCTTAATCCTGTTTTTGTATTTTTTTTTTCAGCCTTGCTATAAGTTTTGACGAGGCAATGTCTGGAGTTGCTTGTGATCTCAACTCTCGTGGATTTCATGTGCTTTGTAAAGCAACTGAAGACATAGTTGGGCATGTAAAGCCTTACTCTATTACTGGAAGTCTACCACTAATTCGAGAGCTGCAGGTTAGTTCCCTCTTCTTTTCTGATATGGTCATCGTTTTCATCTCCTGGAATCAGTCATTAAACTTTGCTTTGTTACTTTCTCGCAGGAAGAAGGCTTTGATGTTCAAACCGCTGGCTATGGTTTGATACTTTTACTCACCTATTTCTTTCTTATTATACATCCGAAACTAGATAATTTAAGCTTCAACAAGCCTAATGATATGTTACTAAAGATTGTGTACATACATTAATTTTTCATTTTGGGTTAATATTATAAATTGCAAGTGGATAAATGTTGGAGCTATATTAGTCCTTCCAGTCCAATTACCTTTCATAATACTGACGCATATATTTGCAAATTTTCTTGAGAAAACTTTTTTTTTTTTTGGTCTTTTGTATGGAAATTGAAGTGAGGGGTTTGGCTGTAGAACATAAGGATAGATAAATCTGTATTTATTTTGGTGAAGGACACCGAAAGTCCTCTTTTATTCCAGTCTGAATGTCTGCAATTTGGTCAATGTAGTAATGGTTGTCTTGGTTATATGCTCTAGCAGTTGCGAAACCACGTATCTTTATACCAATATCTTCTCCTATTAGTGTGTTTTTATAAATTATTATTGATGACAAGTTTTTGATTCATTTCTATATGCGCATATGCAGGCTTAATGAAAACATACCATGCCAAAAATGAGTACTGCCTGTTTTCTGATATGTCCCAAGGCTACCGTGTATTCGCCAGCATTATCGCTCAATTGGAAGATTAATACTGCCAAATAATGGGAACTTCCTGAAATCCTCCCTTTGGAGATAAACTACGCTAAATAATGATATAAACTCTGATGATGTAAAAGGTTTGTGTTTTGTAGTGGAAATTTACTCATGTTTTAATCCTCATCCTTAGTTTCATACTTTCAAGTATTAACGAAAAACGCACCAGCTTAGCAGGAAGAAAATTTGGGGACGAAAGTTAAAGTTAGACATGGGTTTAGCTACCTCATAAAGAGCTGAATAGAGCTTGAATTTGAGTTTCCCAATTTTAGTATAGGAGTTGAAGACTAAACATGCATGATTAAACTCATGAGATCAACTAGTCTGATAATAACCACAGCTCAACTTGTTCCTACTGCCAAATACAATTTTTGTGGAAAGCTCCTTATAAAAATAAATAATTTCACTAAGCCTGAAAACAAAATTGGAAGTGATCCTATAGCTTTCCTTTTTAAAAAAAAAATTTATGGCCAAGTTAGCTTGTGTTAAAACCGGAAAACTTTTTTTTATTAATTATCGTTATTAAATTTATTGTGATACAACAGCCAACAATATATATTTAGAACAATTGTAGACAATTTTATCCTTACTGATGTATATATTTTTGTATAAAAAATGTGTAGATAGCAGAATTTTTTTATTTTAAGGGTTTGTTTTGTTAATTTTAATGAAATATTCTAAATATTTAATTGAATATACTTTTAAAACTAATTAAAAATAGATATTTATTAATTATATTAATATAAATTCAAATATTATAAAATATAATTATTATAATAATATTTAATATAAAACTAAATATATATAATAATTATATTAATATAAATTTAAATGTACGATAATAATATAATCTTAATTTTTTACTAATTATATTAATATGAATTCAAATATTATACAATATTATTTAATATAAGACTAAATACTTATATTAATATAAATTTAAATATTATAAAATATCATTATAATAATAATAATATATAGGGCACTTCTTAAGTCCCTCGGTTACTTCAGGAGGACTTAGTCCTTCAGTAAATGTGAGTCGTTGGATGGGTGTAATATTTGTGTTCAACGGCTGGATTGAATGTGAAGCTTTGAGTGTGCAAAAATACTGAAATACCCCATATGGGTACCCATTAACCGGCTACGGTTTGTCTTCGTGTTAAGAGCATTTTTTTTTTCTTCAAAAAACCTTCTCAACAAATCAGTTTCTTTCCCTCCCCCGACTAATCGAACAAATCAGTTTCTTTCCCTCCTCCGACTAACCGAACAAGGTTATTCTCCTCCCCAACTCTGAAAAGAGACATTTTTTGAAGAGGAAAACCCCCAATGAGGAATATTTGCATTGGGTTCTTGGTTTGTTGGCTTGGTCGATAAGTTCGTGGGGTTTTGTTTTTGAATGTTCTGTTTCGTGTCACTCATTCCCTCCCCTGAGTAGATTCGCGGTTTTGGGTCGAAGGAATGCCCGTTTACTAGGTAGGTCGACATGCTTTAGTGTTCGGGTTCGTGTAGCCGTTCCATTCATGGTGAGTTTCCTCTAACCGGTTTCTTGATTATGCATTGTGAATTTTTTTTGTTTGAGTAAGTAATTTGTATGGCAATACACAAAATTTCCAAGTTGGGATGTTTGTTGTTGAACTTTATGGAAGAGTATTTTTTTTTTTTAAAAAAATTTGGACTTTACGTTTGAAGTAGAGGATTGATTTGCCCAATTTGACAATGGTAAGTAGTTCCGATAAAAAACAAGAAATGAGTACAATAGTGTTGCATGTGAACTTATAATATAGGACTATGTGTAATAGGATTGAAGCTCGGACTTTTAAAAGATGTTTGAAAAAATATCAGTGTAAACTTGAGTGAACTAGTTATCAGTTGTGCTTCGTTATGTTTACCGTGAAATGCACACTATTTTGGGGTTGAGTTACAGTTAGGCAAAGTATTCTATGCTGTGCTTGGCTTTTATGTTGTGGGTTTTCCATGAAATTTGGTGCAAGGTGAGAAGAGAGAAGAAACCAGAAAGATGATGATGGTGCCAAGCGAGGTTTTTTTTGTGTTGAGCGCTTTATCGAAGGAATAGTTGGACAAACTAATGTGAGTGAAATTTGTGATAATGTTAATTTTTTTTAAAATTATGTTTTATTGAGTTTGTTATGTAACTTTGTTCAAGTAAATGTATGAAACTTGTACGATGATGCTAATGTATAAGAAAGTGGGAGGATTAGGTGCACTTCTCTGATTTATGAGTGTATTATACGTTGTCTAGATAGACGAGATGTTAATCGAATTGGTCAACATGCTTTTGTTCCCTTTACTCAATTAGAAAAAATTTATTTATGTTTCCCAACTTATTATTTGAACTGTGAACTATGTTGTCTGAATTTGTTGCAGAGGTCCATAGAATGCTCTTGTCGTTGTCTCGTCTCTATTGTTGTTCACCACATATTTCTAAGTATTAAAGATTCAGGTTTGTGCTTTTACTTGGAGTTTGTACTTGGATTAAGTCATCTAAATATTTGTAAATTTTTAATGTAAGCATGTTGATAAAAGAAATGACACGCCTTTATTGGTAGCTTGGAATATTAACTTGAAGACACACACACCCACTCTAGGTAGATATGTCAAAATTGATCACTATGGGAGCAACTTATGCTAGTCTGGTTAAGTTTTATTATAAATTGAGTAAATACCATTTTTCTATTTCTGCATCTTGCTTTTGATAATTACATGTTACCCAAGCAACGACCTTTGGTACGTTACTAAAGGTAACTTGTAATGCAATGGAGTTGGCGTTTGTACATTTAAGAGTACAATCTCGTTTATTTTTATTTACTTGGTATGCCACTGAAACAAAAATTGCTCTAGATTTCTAAAGTGGACGTTGGAATGAGGCTGTTGATATTTTCTTTGTTGCTTAAGTGCATCATTTTAGTGGGAAGAGTGGTGGTTGTTGAGATTGTTAATTTTTATGGTTTAGAACTTTAGGTCTTGTTTGGAGTTTTGTCTGAATTTTATGGTTTGGTATTTCATTGAGATTTGGTGAATTGAGTGTGGATTTTGTTGTGCAAAGTATCACTGAATTGATACAAAAGAAACTCAAAACTGAATTCAAGCAATAAACCTTAAGAATGCAATTAGAAATTTAATCAAACAAGTAAAGAACAATCATGAGAAAAATGAATATGAAAGTGACTTTATTGATCACCATCCAATCTCGGTTAGAACTCACTTTCTTTCTCAAGATGAGTTTCAGATTAGAAAGAGTTTTTCTAGAGAGAGAATTGGAAAAAAAAAATCGATGCCCAAGCTATAGAGTAGGTGAGCTATTATACTGGTTTTTAGAAATGGACAACACACCATTGTCAGTAGTCTGTTACAAGTGTTTTAACTACCAGCTTAAAATACGAAAGCTTAGGAATTAGAGGCTTTAGTTATGTGGACCAACTAATCAACAAATCACCACCTTGGCTACATAACTAAGCAAAGATCAGAGTGTCTGCCCTTTTTGACATCAGACTAGCTGACATTACTTCAAATTTATACGGTCTAAGCAGTAGAAAAGGTTGCTGGTTGGTAGATATTTTATCAATCAATACAGTCCCTCCCTGAATGATCTTTCCAATAAAATGCATCTTAATATGAATATGCTTTTTCCTGTCATGATGGACATGATTCCTTGACAACTGAATGCCACTTTGAGTATCACAAAATACTGTCATAGTTGTTTGCCGAATCCCCAATTCTTGAATCTGTCCCTTCATCCACAAAGCTTCTTTAACTGCCTCAGTTATAGTAGTATATTCTGCCTCAGTTGTAGATTACGCTACAACTTTCTGCAATGTATCCTTCCAACTCACAGTTGTACCTAAAACAGTAAAAATGTACCCAGTAATTGATTTTCTGGTGTCCAAACAGCTAGCATAATCCGAATAAACACATCCTTTAACACTGTTCAGGTAATTTGAGATTTGTTTCTCTCCACCAAAAACCAAACCCTTAGTGATGGATCCCTTAATGTATCTTAAATTCCATTTAAGAGCTTCACAATGTTCCTTTCCTGGGTCTGCCATAAAACTACTCACCATGCTAACAGGTCAAGTCAATTCTGGTGTTGTATAGACTATGGCATACATGACTGATCCTACAGCACTAGCATAAGTTACAGCTGCCATATACATCCTACAGTTCCCAAGTTTCATACCAATATAAAGATATCATTTCCTTTCTTATTGCTTCAATCCACTTATGGCTATCCTTGCTATTCACAGCTTCCTTATAACTCAGTGGTTCTTGCTCTATTTCCTCTTCAGCAACATTAAGAGCATATGCAATAAGGTCTGCATATCCAAATCTTTCTGGTGGCTTGATTTCCCTTCTCACTCTGCTGACTAACCTGTAGTCGTGAAGATATTGAATTTCTTGACCTTTACTTGTACCTTCAGTAGCATCACTTGTCAATTCAGTTGTCTCCATTTGATCTCTATCATTTGTATCGGATCTGAGAGTCTCCACCTGCCTGAGATATTTGTCTCTCAGTATTGTTCCTTTCTGAACTGTTTTGTACACTCTCTTGCTTATACCCCATTTAAAACTCATTAAAAGTCACATCTCTACTCACAATGCATTTTTTAAATCCAGATTCCATGCACCAAAGTCTGTATCCTTTTACACATTCTGGGTAGCACAGAAAAATGCATTTAACAGCCTGTATTGTCTCACATGAGCATAGCAGTTTCAACCAAACACTCTCAAATTTTCATACTTTGCTGGATGTCCAGACCAAGCTTCCGCAGGAGTCTTGAATCCCAAAGCTATGGATGGGCATCTATTGATCAAATACACAGCTGTGTTGACAGCTTCTGCCGAAAACACTTTAGGTAAGCCTGCACTTAACATCATGCACCTCACCCTTACCAAAATTGTTCTGTTGAACCTTTCAGGTAGACCATTCTGTTGTGGGGTTCTAGCTATTCCTGCACAATACTCTAGGTCATTGTCAGTTCTTAACCTTTATATTTTTCTACCAATTTGGTTTGGAGTGAGCATTTTCCATTGATTGATTGTATCAAATACATTATTATTATTCTTCAGAATATAAACCCAAAGCTTTGTAGAAAAATCATCAAAAAATATTAAGAAATACCTAGCTCTCGACTGTGAAGGAACTCTTCCTGGCCCCCAAAGATCCGAGTGTATATAATCAAGTGACCACTTTGTTCTTTGCTGCCCTACACTGAACTTAACTCTGCAAGGCTTCCCATATACACAATTCTCACAGAAATCTAAGTCTTGAAGCAGGTCCTTTCCCAATAGACCTTGCTTGTGTAGCTCAGCCAATCCCTTCTCACTCACATGCCCGAGCCTCATATGCCATATAGCCCTTTTGTTCACCTTGTGTTTTGAAATATTTGCATAAGACTTTTCAACAGTCTTGCCTTCCAGTAAGTAAATTCCATTCTTTCTGCTCCCCTTCATAGCAATCATAGATCCCTTTAAAACTTCATTAGGCCATTTTCAACTTTAATCCGAAAACCCTTATCATCAAGCATTCCTACTAATATGAGATTTCTCTCTAACTCAGGTACCATCCTAACATCTTTCAGCATTCTTTCAAGGCCACCATGAAATCTAATTTTCACATTACCTCTCCCTGTCATTTTACATGATTTATTGTCACCAAGCAGTACCTTTCCACCCTCTTCTTATCTAAAAGAGTCAAACCAAGATCGATTTGGAGTCATATGGAACCCCACATCCTGAATCCAGGATCCATTCATCATCCGAGGCAGAAGATGATACCAGTAATGCATCTGAGGACTCATATCCATCACTAGCCACAGAGGCATCTGCAATCTGTTTAACCCTTTCTAGACACAACCTTCGAATATGTCCTTTGTGACAGTGATATCATTTAATAGTATTCGAATTTGATTTTCTTGATGCAGACTAGGATCTTGATCTGCTAGACTTCCCTCTCTTTTGATGTTCTTTCGTTTCATATCTCCCTCTAACAGTGAGACCTTTCACCATTACTGTGAATATTAGCATCCTTCCTTTGATTCAACTCCCTCAATTCAAAGCAGATTGGACATCATGAAGAGTCATAGTGTCTCTTCCATAGAGCCAATTTTTTTTGAAATTCTCAAAAGACTTAGGATGTGAACTCAGTATTAACAAGGCTTGATCCTCATCTTGGCTTTGTTACTCAACTTCTCCAATCAGATAATACATGCCATTCTCTTGCATCCATTTTATGAATGTCATGGAGCCCTTTAGGACTTTCAGAACTCCATTCTCCCATTTGAACACATAGCCTTGTTTCTCAAACTCACTCAGAGAAATAAAATTTCTCCTCATGCACTTCTACAAGACTGACATTGTTGATGACTCTTTGAGAGTAATTTTATCTCTTCAATGAAGTTGAAGTTTAATTTGAACAATATTACAAGGTTAAGATGCTTCCGAGTAAAAAAAAGAGAGAGGGACGGGCGGGTTGATTTGAAAATGAAAATTTAGAAAGAATTATGTTTGGATTAAAGCTTGAAATTTGAAAAGGTTCGTTGACCATATTTGCAAAGCTGATTGAAGTATTAGTCAGTTCTCCGCCATTTGGTTTATTATGAAATGCACTCTTCTGCACATGATTGATGGTTATGCACATTGTTTCATTTTTATCTCAAATTATTGGTCTGCTTTGAAGTTGTGGTTCCAATTTATATTGATGTATTATTTCAAAATTTGGGGCACCAAGTTTGGTCTAAATTTTTAGAATTTAAAAGCGGCTAGTGGTTTGATTGTAGGGTTAGTTTGTGCATTTCATGTTCTGAATTGATTGTAGAATTCTTTGATTGGTGAATTGTTTTCCATATTGAAAAGTAAATATTAGTTTTTAGTTTAGTTTCACTGTTTTACTTATGTTTCTTGTGTTATGTTATCATCAGCTGCTAGACAGGTTTTTGAAATGGTTGATGTAAAGAAATTGGATTACAGATGCTCCCCTCATCGGCTTTTCTCAAATTTTTCCCATATGAATGGGGCGCAGAAAGAGGTGGTCAAACAAATGGGGTTCGGCACACTACTGGGGATGAAAGATTGTACCGTTAGAAGAAATCTCATAACATGGTTGGTGTCCTGCTTCAACGTTGAAGATGGGAGTTTGGAAGTCCACAGTAAACAATTTAAGTTGGATAGTAAAATTTTTACCGCTACCATGGGGGTTAAGGACGGAGTTCAAGATTTAGTGGACAGTGTTAGTGGCGATGAGCCGAATGATAAGGGGGAAAGATTATCTTTGTCAGTTCTAGAGTTCAAACTAAAACAAAATCAATCAACCAACATGTCTTTCATTCGAGACTTCCTTTTGTTCCTTGTGTCCTCCTTTCTGATGCCGAAAAAGGGACTAAAAATTTCGCGAGATTTCGACGGTCCTATACTTGCCATAAAAGACATTGCAACTGTCTCTCGGGTTAATTGGGCCTCAATGTCTTACAAGTTTCTGTGGAAAAGCCTTCGACAGTTTCGTGCCAAACCAACCCAGTTTGTGGGAGGATGCATCTACTTCTTGCAGGTACATTTTGTTAATAATTAGTTGATGTAATTGTTATACCATACACTAGTGTATTAAATATGTTTTGTCTTTGTACACTCTGTAGGTTTTTTATTGTCATCACGTTGCCTGGAAGGAAGGCTATGTCGATAGAAGCCTGTGCCCTTTAAATGTTTGGTCCGAAGATGATTTTAAGGCCGTCCTTGATTGGGTAGAGCAGCAAGGGGGGTTTCAGTCAAACACAGTAAGTGGATGATGGATTTTTCTAGGATTAGTAATTTTTATAGTGAGTCACTTTCTCATTTGTAATAATTGATCCGTTATTTTGCTATTTATTTGGTTTTGCAGATACCATTGTTAGAATTGCAGGATGGGTTGGTTGAGTTGAAGTTGCCCGCTACGATCTCATCCCTATGTACTATGGTTGCATCACTGCAGAAGAAAATGATCGATCAAGAGAATCAAATTGTTAAATTAGAAGAGGTGATTCAAAGGAAAATGTTTAGTGAATTTGAAAGATTACGTAAAAGCTTCAGTCGTTCAATAAGTTCAACTGCGGGTGGTCCTGCCATTCCCGACTCCCGGAAAGAGAAGGAGGCTCACGGAGGGGATGGAAGGAAGTTCATGGACGACCCTATAGAGGGGAACCTTCAGTTGAACAATGGGACAAGTTGGACCAAGGTTTTGAGTCGGAGTGACCCAATGTTGATCGAGTGTGGTGCTGGTTTTATGGATGAAGTTGAAAATTCTTTTGCAAAAGCTCCCGTTTCATACAACGACAACAACGGTGTGGAAATGGAGCATGATTTGAATGATTTTCAACCAATGGCTGCACCCCCTAGTGAACAGAACGATGTGGTAGAAGCAGCTACTGAACTGGCTGCTTCGCAGACTAAGTCGACAGGTTCCGACAAGGAGACTAAAGCAGTGTCAGTGAAAAAAAGATTATTCAAAACAACTGCTCAACGTAGACCTGTTGAGAAGGAGAGGGAAGGGGTGAACAGGGGAAAAGGGAAGGAAATAGTGTTGTATAACATTATTTCTGAACATAATATCGATGGTGGTACCGGTGATCGCGTCATTCACGAAATAGAGGACGATGACGACTTCAACATTGATCCTGCCATTCGTAAGAGAGACGCACAACTATGCAAAGAGGACAAGTTATTTGAGAATATGGTCGCCACGTATATGGGAAGCGACAGCTACCAGGTTGGGGCATTTAAATTCAAACATTCGGTATCCGTGGCTAGTTTCCAGCTTGGACTGTTCCTTTTTGATAACAGTTTGTCATTGAGGTACGCAAAACTATCACATGTAGTAGCAGAGTTTTATTTTGTAGACTTTTTACTTTTGTGAAGAGTGTCCATTTTGGTAGAGTTTGCTAACTATCCCACACATTACTTTGCAGGGATGTTTTGGTGGATACTCACGTGGTAAAGGTGGAGCGTTGGTACTTCAGAAGCCTCAGACCAGAAGGTCATGTGGATGTGAAGGTAAGACCTTCTGCTTATGTAAAGATAATGAGTGATTTATACTGTGTATTAATTCAATGATGTTGGGATTGATGGTTGAACTCTCTCTTTTTACCACTTGGCAGATTATTGATGCTTTTGGGTCTGTATTACGAGGAAGATATGCATGTGATGTCCCCCGACTTGAAGATATGAAGACTCTCATTTTGCCATCCTTTGCCCCCCATATGGTAAGGTGTAATAGATACTCCTTTTGCTTAATTGTTTATTGAAGCGCTCCTTGGTGGCCACTCCTGATATTGCTTAAATGTGAACTTTCGACATAGCAACGTGGTCAGGGTGGGAAGTTTTGGGAGACTGGGAGCTTTGACTTCCTCGGCGGAGAAGTGGATGCGACAAAGTTACTAAAGAACGTGGATAAGGTATTTACTTTTAAGACTTATTATTACCTTGTTTACAATTGGATAATAAACTTGATAATTATGTGATATTCGCCCTGCTATAGATCTTGGTCGCTTTGAAGGACGTGGAAAACAGTCATTGGATACTTTGTATTTTGGACATGAAGAGGAAGTTCGCATCATACTGGGACTCTATGAAGACCGGATGTTCGAAAATGCACAGGATCCATTTGCTTAGTGGAATGGTGGGTGTGTGTTTTCATCTTAATATGAATCTTATTAAAACCTTCCTAACAATACATCATTTGTACTTCTTGTTACAGTTGAATAAGCTAGATGACTTGCTACTGTCGTCGATGGATGATGTATACGTAGGTCGACCGGTGTTCAAAGTTTTTGGTATAGTCCCCGCTCCACCACTACCCCAGTAGGATAATGGCCATGATTGTGGTATTTTCGTCATGCACTATATGGAGTGCATTGTATTTGGACAATCTCCTCGCACCACCTACGTAAGTGCATTTAGGATTTGTGACAATACAAAGCCAACATTTACATATTAATCAATGTAATGTAACGGTTTGTTGGGTAGTAGTTGACTTGATTCTTATATTTTGCAGAAGGTTGACCATAGTGAAAGATTCCGGTTAGCAGTCAATATTCTTACATCCGAGTCAAACAGGCTGTGTTTGAAGGCCGCACGAGATGCGGCTGATTATTACAACACATGTTTAAGTGAACGTAGTCCAAGCTTAAAGAAAGGTGTTTGTCTCCCCCCAAGTCATTCACCTTCCATTTCCATGCATTCTGTGAAAAAGGGAAGAGGCCAACCCTGGTCTAACCCTCGTAAGAGAAAGAGAAAGCCATGAATGAGTTCCACCTTTCCTCAGTTGTGTTTGGTAGTAGGCGCTGTAGAACTAACATGTAGGAGTTCGTTTTTTATACCAAACATATTCTACCCCGTCTCACTAAATTAATCGTTAGTTTTGTAAATATTTTTTGGGAATCAATTTATGTTCAGTGGGGATGTTTTTGTTCTCCTTGTATTCGCACATATGTGGAATTAGAATTCCAAACAGAGGACGATTTCACTATGGAAATTTTTTGTAATTCAGTGAAATGAATGTATTTTATGGTGGGGGTGGAACGAGAGAGGAATACAACTAGTTTACTAACAAATATATCAATTAAACAGACCATCATTCATGGCCTTCCCAAGTACCAATTGCTATTTAAAGTTTTACTTCCCATAAGAGTACATGTTACTTTAGCCCGAATAATACTTACTTGGTAAAACAACAAAAAATATGTTCCTATTCCATTGTTCCCCCCTTTCCCACGCGAGTAGGTTAGTTTGTTAGTTTTTAATTTTGATGTTTTTTGGGTTCGAGAACCCGGTATATCTTCACCTACTTTTCTATAAACTATTTCAATTTCACAAACCATAGGTCCGACACACCCCGAGTACCAAATGTTTTTTAAACTTTTAACCTTCCGTAAGACAACATTTACGTTCGCTTCTGAGATAAGTTACAAATTACAACACAAAAAAGATGTGAATTTCCATAAACGAGGCATGATTACATTAAGGCTACCCTTCATCTTCATATATGCTCATTCCTTTTGAGTTTGGTAGGAGTCTGAGCTATGTTTTCGCACACATCATGTGGGACCCCCGTAAGTAGCATACCTCTTTAATTCCATCACGAGTGTTGACTCAGTGAAATAAGGGGTACATGTGTATAATCCATGACAAAGATATTAGGGATTGTACTCGGATGAAAGAACCATGGGAATATTTTAAACGAAGATCCTTAAATCATTTACTCCAATCTTTTGTTCACCTACCACGGATACAAAAATCATTTACCAAAACTGGGTAGAAGACAAGTATATTTGTTGAAATCACATTTCTATGACCACCCAGGGAGTTAGCCTCCAACTAGAAAACAGTAGTTATACTATACGTACTACATACATGTCTCCCAGTGGCCCACCCATGCATGCAAAACAATGATTCTTGTGAGTGGTGCAAGATACTTTGTACCACTATAAAAGTCTGAAGATTTGGGAAACAATTAGTGCAAGCACCATTCACCCATTTCTTTTACCTCCACCAGTAATTGAAATACCTACATCCACTAAGACATGTATTCTGAAAAGAACCCCATGGCTTCCTCAAGGAAGGATTCAAAGAAGGAGGATAAAAATTTACACATCCAGGCTGAGTCCAACAGTCCAAAAGTTGTCTCAGAAAGCTGGGATACTACCATCGACAATTACGTACAGTCTCTGGGGAACTCAGTACATGTTCAAGTCAGCGAACCAGCACCTGGGATCAAGTTGACAACCATCGTTCCTTATGAAGTTGTTCGTAACCTCGTCGAACTGAAACCTGGGAGAGCAGAACCAGTAGATGTTCAATGTTTCATTGCAGAGCAAATACGCAAGTTCGACGAAGCAATGGAGCAGGCTCAATCCGTGCGTAAGGAAATTGGGAAGATTGGAATAAAATGGTGCACTGTCAATGGAATGCAAGATGCAGTTGTGTAGAGTCCAAGAACTTTACTTAGCTAATTATTTAGTAGTATTATAGTATGTATAGTATTATCTTTGTTACTGTGGATTTTTGGTTCAGACCGGGAATTATTTGGACACTCATAGTAGTACTTATAGAATTTCTAAGTTTAACCTATAGTTTAAGAATATTAAGTATAACCTAAGGTTTGATTATATGATTGATATTAAGGATAATATTTGTTATACTATAAGGTTTAGATATCAACCAATAGGATTTTAAGCACATGTTATGAATGGGTGATTAAGGATTAAGTATTTTTTAGGATTAAATTAAATAAGGGTAAAGTTTGAATGTTATAAGGTCAGTCAGCAGCTTTGAATACGTTGAGGGCTTAGTCAAGGCTGTTTACTCCATTCAAACTTAGCTAAAAATGTGTAATTTCGTGTTTAAATATTTAGCGTGTGCCGATATATCGCAGCTATAGGGGGCGATATATCGCAGCACGTAGATACGGAAAACACGAGACGATGCACGGTCGCCTCGGGCATACTGGCCCAGGCGATATATCGCCTACAGGGGGCGATATATCGCCTCCTCCAGCATGTTTTCAAACATTTTTGAATTCTTTTCCTTTCAGCCATTCAAACTCCTTCATAAGTCCAGCATCTTTTGAATGAGTCTTCAGCCTCTGCTGAACGATTATTCAAATTATTTTCACCTAAAATGCCATTATTTTTATTCAAGTAAAATCAAGACACTTTCATTCCCAAACTCTATAAATAGGACCTAGTACCCAGCCATTATATAGCTTTTGCTCTAAGTTCAGAAGTTGCTAGTGTTAAGTGAGTGTGAGAGTGTAAACACCTGGTTTGGGAAAAGCATAAGCTTAAACATCATAAGCTTATCAAACACTTTGGGAAGTGAGGTTCTATAGTATTTCGGTTGTGGTGTAGATTGGTCTTTCAAGTCTTTGAGGTAAACCAAAACTCTAGCTCATTGTTTTATGTTATTTTCTTTCTCATAGCCTTCTATTCAGTTTCCTAACCTCATTCTTATTTTGGTTAGGAAATCTAAGTTCTTGAGCACATAAGTTTCGGTAAGCATGTTTCTCAAATGGTTTAGTCTTCCCATTCCTTTTCATCTCTTTTCCTTCTTTAGACTCACTCTTGTTCATTATGGTTATTAGGAGTGTTCCAAAGTCCCAATGCTGTCCACATATCCCGGTAACTTTGGTAAGGAAAATAGGCTAGAATCAATATGTTATATGCTTATGTTATCTTATGTTTTATGTTGTTAAATGTGTTATGATATGTATGCATGTATGTTTGTAGGCTTGGGCATATGACCTACTTAGCTAGTAGGACCCCACTAATCCCATGGGCATATGCTTGTTTAGTCTATGGGACCCCAAGTAATAATGGCCATTATAATAAGTGTATGTTATATGTATTATGTTAAGTCTTTATGTTTCTTATGAAATTATGTTTATGACTGTGTTAGATTTTCCTTGCTGGGCATTAGGCTCATTCCTTTTTGTTTTATGTGCAGGAAAATAGCTTTAAGAGGCGGTAAGATTCGTGGACGCTTAGAGGATGTGGATCGATGGTGAATGGAGTTAAGGAGCCGAGCGTTATTCGATTCGAGGATGTAGTTTCTGTTTTATGTCTTTTACATGTATTTTCTGCACTATTTATGTAATGTCTTTTTATTTTTTAAATCATGTTTTGTTTTTAAAGACAATGGGATCCCATATCCTTCTTTGTATTTATTTTGTACGTAACTCTCATTTTCTATAAGTTTTCTAATAAAATTATGGTATTTTTGCAAATGTAAGTTCTAGTAAGAATTTGTATGTATAGTTTAGTAATGGTCCAAGAGTCTAGTTTAGTGGGTCATTACAGTTGGTATCAGAGCAACAGTTCCTTTGCATGAAGTTCTCCTTGATACACACGCTCAAAGCTCCGAATCTGGCCGCCAAGTAAGTGTTTAAGTTACTAGTTATGTTACTTATGTGTATAGCTAACACCTTTAGTGTTTATGTTTTCAGTTAAGAATGAACGGAGCTTTAACCTACCAAGATATCCGAGCCATTAAGGCTTTAAAAAGAATAAGGGAGCCAAGAAACACTGTAGGAGCACTAGAAAGGATCACTCGAAGGTTGCTTTTGTTTCACCAAGAGATAGGTGGCCTTCAAGAGGCTAAGCAAATAATGTTAAGATCAACGGAACAATATGCACTAGTGATTAGGCTATTTAAAGATTTCCATTCTGTAATAGCAGCCTTAGAAGAAATATGGGAAGAAATGAATGATGAGGATGAATTACCATTAGCGATGAGATATTATTTCCTCTTAGTTAGGTTCACCACAAAATTTGAGTTTCAGTTCAAAAATGAGCAAAAACATAGGATTCTCACCAACCTTCCTAGAGGACGTTTCGATGCACATGACAATGATGATTATGAACAAATAGATGACGATATGCTAGATGACGGATCAGATGTAGAAGATCCCGATTTTTAGATTAGTAGTTTTATTATTTGTTTTACTTTTTATGTTATGATTGTAAATAAGTGAAAATCTTTTTCCAAATGAATAACATGCTATTTTATTTTCATGTATGAGTTTGATTTTATTTTCGCAATCATAATAAATACTAAATAAAATGAATAATGACTAAGTTCGGTGAGGGTGGATACAAATCAATGAACCAAGTTTCCTTATTGAGAGTTAGGGGGCCATAGTAGTGGGAACGATTTTACTGATCCCAGCCCTCCCTCAATATGGTTAACTTTGGAACAAAGATAAGTTTTGAGCCTGAGAATAAAGTCATATAGGATGATTAGAAACACACTTAGAAAATAAAGATGACTTATTTTTCTAAGTATAGAAACCCACTCTAATGATAAATAAAGACTTATGTAACTTTTCATAAAAAGTCATAATAAATAGGTCTGAGATATGTTTGTTTTAGAATAAGTTTTTGCCTTAGAGCCTATTAGGTAAAGTTCTAACATGTTTCTTTCAACTGTTAGAACTCTGCCACGATGTCGCTCCGAAGATCTGCACGCACCAACGGAAACGCCACCAGCGATGTTCCAGCGACCAATGCGGTCCCTACAGTTCGCCGAAGGGGAGTGCGTGCTACTGCTCGCCGCAACGCGCCGGCACAGCCAGCTGACAACACTGCGGAGATTGCCAGACTGTGACAGCAAGTCGAGGAACTTCTGCAGCAACAATGCCAACAGGCTCAATCTCAGCCTTAGCCTCCGCCACAGCCGCAGCCGCAGCCTCAGCCAATGGCCCCAGCACCCCAACAAGTTGGTCCATATGGGGGATGGCCTATGAAGAACTACGCTCCATATCCAGTACAGCACGTGGAGCCAGTGTATGAAAGGTTCCGCAAGCAGCACGCTCCAAACTTCGAAGGGACTACAGACCCCTTTGAGGCAGAAGAGTGGTTAAGGAATGTGGAGCCGATTCTGGCCCACATGAAACTCAGTAATGCGGACCGTATATCTTGCGTCTCATCTTTACTCAAGAAAGATGCCAGGATATGGTGGGACTTGGTCCAACAATCCCATGATGCTGCCACCATGACGTGGACCCGATTTGTGGAGTTGTTCCACAAAAAGTACTACAATTCGGCTGTACTTGCTACGAGGGTTGAGGAGTTCACCAATCTGAAGCAGGGTACTTTCACAGTGGCAGAATATGCTCGTCAGTTCGACCGCTTAGCAAAGTTCGCGGCAGAGATGGTTCCAACCGATTATCTGAGGGTGAACAAGTTTGTCAGAGGACTTCGCCCGAAGATCGAGATGGGGGTTAAACTAGCAAACCCTGGAAACACCACATATGCTGATGTACTTGAGACGGCAATCGAAGTAGAGAGGTTGCAGGCCAACGTAAGCAAAGAAGAAGCTAGTAAGCCTGAACCTAGACAGCAAAGCCAACCTCACGCCAGTCGGAACAACAATCAGTCTAGCAATAGCGGCAATAATCAGTCCAGCAACAACGGTAACGGCCAGAAAAGACGGCATCCTGATAACAAGAAGTTCGACAGCGATAAAAGGGCACGTACGAATAATGAAGGAAATAGGACGGGCTACGTAGAGTACCCGCCATGTGCCAAATGTCAGAAGAAGAATCCTGGAGAATGCCGCGCCAACACCAAGGAGTGTTTCAACTGTGGTCAAGAAGGGCATCAAAAGAGAGACTGTCCTCAGCAAAAGCCAGAAGGGAAGAAGGACGAAAAGATGGTTCCTGCTAGGGTTTTTGCTTTAACCCAAGGAGAGGCCGAGGCTAGCAACAAGGTGGTCACAGGTCAGGTTTCTATCCTCAATAACTTATGTCATGTATTATTTGATTCGGGTGCCACTCATTCGTATATTTCGTTAGGAATGATAGAAAAACTAGACAAACCTAGTGAAAGATTTAGAACTAGGTTTGTAACCGAGTTGCCTTCGGGCAAAGTAGTTCTATCATCACGAATAGTACGAGGCGTACCGATTAAGATTGAGGATATAGAACTAGAAGGAGACCTGATAGAGCTTGTGATCAAGGACTTCGATGTAATATTAGGCATGGATTGGTTAGCACGGCATGGCGCAACGATCGACTGCAGACGCAAGAAGGTGATGTTCGAGACTCCTGACGGCCAGAGACGATGCTTCATGGGACAAGCTTTAGGATTGCGCACCCCGTTAGTGTCATCTCTCAAAGCTCAGAGAATGATGGAGAAAGGATGCCAAGCATTCTTAGCCAGCATAACGAACGTGGAAAGTGTGACGCCGCTTAAGGTTGGAGATGTTCGGGTTATACAAGAATTTCCAGAAGTTTTCCCCGATGACTTGCCAGGATTGCCGCCAAATCGAGAAATAGACTTCACAATAGAATTAGTACCGGGCACCGAGCCTATCTCTAAGGCACCATACCGGATGGCACCTACAGAACTCAAGGAGTTAAAGACGCAGCTACAAGAACTCCTAGACTTGGGTTTTATTAGGCCAAGCCATTCACCATGGGGAGCTCCGGTACTATTCATGAAGAAGAAGGACGGGAGTATGCGGATGTGCATAGACTATCGTGAGCTGAACAAAGTAACGATCAAGAACAAGTAGCCGCTACCTCGGATAGACGATTTGTTTGATCAACTCCGAGGTGCGACTGTATTTTCTAAGATCGATCTACGGTTCGGGTATCATCAGCTCAAGGTAAAGGGAGAAGATATCCCTAAGACAGCCTTTAGGACTCGTTATGGACATTACGAGTTCTTGGTGATGTATTTTGGTCTTGCTAACGCGCCAGCCGCGTTTATGGACTTAATGAATAGGATCTTCAAAGACTACTTGGATAAATTCGTCGTTGTGTTCATCGACGACATTTTAATTTACTCCAAGGATGAAGGAGAGCATGAGGAACACTTGAGGTTGATTTTGACACGATTGAAGGAGCATCAACTCTACGCCAAATTCAAGAAATGCGAATTCTGGCTTTCGCAAGTGGCGTTCCTCGGGCACATCATATCAAAAGACGGAGTTGCAGTGGATCCATCAAAGGTAGAGGCAGTGAAGGATTGGCCTAGACCAAAGAACGCGTCAGAGGTAAGAAGCTTCTTAGGGCTAGCAGGTTATTATAGGAAGTTTGTAGAGGGATTTTCTAAGATAGCCACTCCACTCACCAACCTGACCCGGAAGCAACAAAAGTTTACCTGGAATGATAAGTGTGAGGAAATCTTCCAATTGCTTAAGGATAAACTTTGCTCAACACCAGTACTTAGTGTACCGACACCCAACGATAAGTTCGTTGTCTACTGCGATGCATCAAAGCTAGGATTGGGATGCGTGCTGATGCAAAATGACAAGGTGATAGCCTACGCCTCATGACAGCTAAAGGAGTACGAGCAGCGCTATCCAACTCACGATATGGAGTTGGCAGCGGTGGTCTTTGCGTTAAAAATCTGGCGCCACTATCTTTACAGAGAACGGTGCGAGATTTATATGGACCACAAAAGTTTAAAGTACTTCTTTACTCAGAAGGAGCTTAACATGAGGCAGCGTAGGTGGTTGGAGTTAGTCAAGGATTACGATTGCGAAATCCTATACCACCCAGGAAAGGCGAACGTGGTTGCCGATGCGCTTAGTAGGAAAAGCTATGGGAATTTAGCAGCCTCATCTGGAATAGAAAAGCCACTACAGCAGGAGCTTATCAGTGCCGGAATAGAAGTGGTTGTAGGCAAGCTGGCTAACTTGTCTATCCAATCGAATCTCCTAGAGAACATACGGATTGGTCAGAGACATGATGAATCGCTAGCAGCACATATGGAAGCAGTCAGAGAAGGCAAGAATACCGATTTCTCAATATCTAGCCAAGGCTTATTGAGATATAAGGATCGGGTATGCGTGCAAAGTGATCAAAGTATTAAGAAGACGATCCTAGAAGAAGCGCACAGTACCCCGTACTCAGTTCATCCAGGGTCTACCAAGATGACTCATGACATCAAGGCAATCTATTGGTGGCCAGGGATGAAGAAGGACATAGCGGAGTTTGTATCTAAGTGTCTGGTATGCCAGCAAGTGAAAGCGGAGCATCAGCGGCTTGCAGGTTTATTGTAACCGCTTAGCATGCCAGAATGGAAGTGGGACGACATAGCCATGGATTTCGTGACGGGTCTGCCAAAGACGAACAAGCAGCATGATTCTGCTTGGATAGTAATCGATAGACTAACCAAGTCGGCTCATTTCCTGCCTGTTAAGACTTCATACACGGCAGACCAATATGCAGACATCTACGTCCAAGAGATTGTATGATTGCATGGAATCCCCAAGACGATAGTGTCAGATAGAGGATCGGTGTTTACGTCAAGATTTTGGAGAAGCTTACAGCAAGCCATGGGTACTAAGTTAAGTCTTAGTACAACTTTCCATCCTCAGACAGATGGGCAGTCTGAGCGAACGATTCAGATCTTAGAGGATATGCTACGCGCGTGTATACTTGATTTCGGAGGATCGTGGAACAAGTACTTACCGCTGATCGAATTCTCATACACCAACAGCTACCAGTCGACGATCGGGATGGCACCTTATGAATTGCTATATGGAAGAAGGTGCCGATCACTGTTGCACTGGGACGAGGTAGGAGAAAGGCAGCTTCTAGGGCCCGAAGCTGTTAGACAAGCTCAAGAAGCAGTAGTGCTTATTAGACAACGTATGCTTGCTGCTCAAAGCTGACAGAAAAGCTATGCGGATACCAAACGACGCGATGTGGAGTTCCAAGTTGGAGATCAAGTCTTCCTGAAAATATCTCCTATGAACGGTGTCAAGCGGTTCGGGAAGAAAGGCAAGCTTAGTCCCCGATTCATAGGTCCTTTTTAGATATTGGACAAAGTGGGAACAGTTGCGTATAGACTAGCCCTACCGCCAGCACTAGCCGATAGTCACAACGTCTTCCACATCTTGATGTTACGCAAATATGTGTCAGACCCATCTCACGTCCTCAACTACGATACGATAGCACTCCAGAAAGACTTAAGTTACGAGGAACGACCGGTTAGCATCCTAAATAGAGGGATGAAGCAGTTACGGTCCAAGAGCTTTCCTATAGTCAAAGTCCTATGGAGCAATAGTTCTGAACGCGAGGCAACGTGGGAGTTGGAGGAGGACATGCAAGGCCGGTATCCGGAATTATTTGGTAAGTAAATTTCGAGGACGAAATTCTTTTTAGTAGGGGAGAATTGTAGAGTCCAAGAACTTTACTTAGCTAATTATTTAGTAGTATTATAGTATGTATAGTGTTATCTTTGTTACTGTGGATTTTTGGTTCAGACCGGGAATTATTTGGACACTCATAGTAGTACTTATAGAATTTCTAAGTTTAACCTATAGTTTAAGAATATTAAGTATAACCTGAGGTTTGATTATATGACTGATATTAAGGATAATATTTGTTATACTATAAGGTTTAGATATCAACCAATAGGATTTTAAGCACATGTTATGAATGGGTGATTAAGGATTAAGTATTTTTTAGGATTAAATTAAATAAGAGTAAAGTTTGAATGTTATAAGGTCAGTCAGCAGCTTTGAATACGTTGAGGGCTTAGTCAAGGCTGTTTACTCCATTCAAACTTAGCTAAAAATGTGTAATTTCGTGTTTAAATATTCAGCGTGTGTCGATATATCGCAGCTATAGGGGGCGATATATCGCAGCACGTAGATACGGAAAACACGAGACGATGCACGGTCGCCTCGGGCATACTGGCCCAGGCGATATATCGCCTACAGGGGGCGATATATCGCCTCCTCCAGCATGTTTTCAAACATTTTTGAATTCTTTTCCTTTCAGCCATTCAAACTCCTTCATAAGTCCAGCATCTTTTGAACGAGTCTTCAGCCTCTGCTGAACGATTATTCAAATTATTTTCACCTAAAAAGCCATTATTTTTATTCAAGTAAAATCAAGACACTTTCATTCCCAAACTCTATAAATAGGACCTAGTACCCAGCCATTATTCACCTTTTGCTCTAAGTTCAGAAGCTGCTAGTGTTAAGTGAGTGTGAGAGTGTAAACACCTGGTTTGGGAAAAGCATAAGCTTAAACATCATAAGCTTATCAAACACTTTGGGAAGTGAGGTTCTATAGTATTTCGGTTGTGGTGTAGATTGGTCTTTCAAGTCTTTGAGGTAAACCAAAACTCTAGCTCATTGTTTTATGTTATTTTCTTTCTCATAGCCTTCTATTCAGTTTCCTAACCTCATTCTTATTTTGGTTAGGAAATCTAAGTTCTTGAGCACATAAGTTTCGGTAAGCATGTTTCTCAAATGGTTTAGTCTTCCCATTCCTTTTCATCTCTTTTCCTTCTTTAGACTCACTCTTGTTCATTATGGTTATTAGGAGTGTTCCAAAGTCCCAACGCTGTCCACATATCCCGGTAACTTTGGTAAGGAAAATAGGCTAGAATCAATATGTTATATGCTTATGTTATCTTATGTTTTATGTTGTTAAATGTGTTATGATATGTATGCATGTATGTTTGTAGGCTTGGGCATATGACCTACTTAGCTAGTAGGACCCCACTAATCCCATGGGCATATGCTTGTTTAGTCTATGGGACCCCAAGTAATAATGGCCATTATAGTAAGTGTATGTTATATGTATTATGTTAAGTCTTTATGTTTCTTATGAAATTATGTTTATGACTATGTGTCAGATTTTCCTTGATGGGCATTAGGCTCATTCCTTTTTGTTTTATGTGCAGGAAAATAGATTTAAGAGGCGGTAAGATTCGTAGATGCTTAGAGGATGTGTATTGATGGTGAATGGAGTTAAGGAGCCGAGCGTTATTCGATTCGAGGATGTAGTTTCTGTTTTATGTCTTTTACATGTATTTTCCGCACTATTTATGTAATGTCTTTTTATTTTTTAAATCATGTTTTGTTTTTAAAGACAATGGGATCCCATATCCTTCTTGGTATTTATTTTGTAAGTAACTCTCATTTTCTATAAGTTTTCTAATAAAATTATGGTATTTTTGCAAATGTAAGTTCTAGTAAGAATTTGTATGTATAGTTTAGTAATGGTCCAAGAGTCTAGTTTAGTGGGTCATTACAAGTTGACACTATGGTTCTCTGTTTCCAAGAGTTGGAGGACATAGTGGACCTTGAACTTAATGCACCAGTCATCTAATTAACCTATTACTGATATTAATCATGTAGGTGGTTCAACTAGTAAGTTCTTTTCATGGAGTATAACACTATGGATATAACCTTTTGTGGTCATCGGAGGAGGGAAATTGCCATTTTAAATATACTATATACACGTCTGTGTGTGTACAAGACAAATTGGCTGGACCTTATATTTTTAAAATGATCATGCAGTGGCCACCGTATTTTATTATGTTAAGTAAATGACTTATCATTAAGAATTTAAATGTGTAGATGTGACCACCTTTTTAATCTTAAATGTCAAGTCTTACTATATATATACATATGTATGTTACCACCTTAGTGAAACTGTAAGCTCACTACTCCAGAATACAATAGACAGTGTTTTATTCAAATAAATGCTACGACTGAATCGCGAAAAAATAATGACAAATTTTAATTGGAAGGTGTATACGCGGTTTTTTCTAAACAATTAAACAAGAAAATAACAAGTAAAAATTATTGCTTAATGGAAAAACGAAATAATAAAATTACTCTCTGGCCTTTTCTCTACAGATTTTGAATATTACGGAATAATGGTCCCTCTTCCTGTGTAATATTCTGAAAATTTGTAGAGAAACTACTTAGACAGGTTTGGGTATCCGTCTAATATTCTCAAAATTTGTAGAGAAACTACTTAGACAGGTTTGGGTAACCGCGTGAGTTAGTCATAAGATTTTCATATATATATATATCATTTGTTATAAGATATTGTAATTTATATTATGATACGATTTGATCATCAAATAAATAGATTCTTAATATCTGCGACATTAAATATCACTGGCTGCCATCATCGGAGTCTTCTGGGATCCGCGAACATGGCATATTCGCAATCTACCATGACCTGAATAGACCATCGAGCTTCTGTCATGGAGGTCATGTCTTGTAAATATTACAAGCTCCCCCTTTTCAATTTAGGTATCCCAAGCTCGCACAATCAGCACGAGAACTATGCCGTTACTGTAAAGAATACATGGATTTATAAGGTATTCCTTCCCTGCAGTCAATTGCCAGCTATACACAATCTGAGTAATAGACTAATGGTGAAATTAGGCTATAGACGATGGTAAAAACTTAAAAAATTTAGTTGCATGGTTTTCATATTAAAATGAATTTTTCTTATTTAGTTCGGCACCCAATACGACTCTAATTGGAAAAAAAATTCCAAAGAATTGCAAACTTCCCTTCCCCTTCCACCATTCAAAGCCCATGCTTTCTCTCTGCCGCAGCATACTGACTCCGAGGCTGCGGGGGAGACAGCGTGTCGTCGCGGCTGCAAGACCCATTGCATTTGTAAATTTTTTTATTTTTAAAAACGTTTAAACCTCTTTCCCACGTGCTTTAGCATATTACATAATGACTCTATGCAATTGAAACATGAATGTCTACCTCTCAAGTCATTATTGGGGAATTAAACCTTTATATATCATTTTCTAACTCCAAAATATAATTGGTGAAAGACACTGACATATGAATCGCTTTGGTAACTCTCAATGTCACACTAAATGAAAATGCTTTAACAAAATAAAAAAAACAAAATCCTATCCATTTATAAGTGATTATTCACTAAGAAAATTTATGTAATATATAACCAAAAGTTAACTATGTTTCATGTCCGAAAGCTGAAGTAGTTATTGTTTTCGATTTAGGGTGTTGTTTCGCAACTAAAGGCATGGTTTCTTAATTAGTTTGCAACTATTTAATTCATTATTCATAAAATTTATTAAGATTAATGACAATAGATCGTAGGTGTAAGAAGATGATTTATAGATTCACTGCTGAAATAGGAAAGCCAAAAATTACATCTAACAATAATGGAATTACGGTGCACTATTATTTAATTACCTGGGCTAAAACCAAAAATACGTGTAGCTGGACATTAATGTTAAACTATTTTCAAATTTCGAAATGCCCATATTTGACCACGTTAAAATGACTTTTATAATTGTCATTAGTTTAAATTGATGATGTTATGCAGTTCATAAAAAAATAGAGTAAATCCAAAAGTAGTCAATTTAGAGAAATGCTTTCTTACATTTTTGTACTTCACATAGGACAAATATATTTCTAGCACCTTCGGTACAGTAACTAAATCCCACATAACCTACTCAAATTATTATCAATTGCCCACCTAACCCCTAACTCATACACGTAACACTCATTGGCAGTATATATTTTGTCCACCAATTTTGGCAATGGTAGTATGTTAGGTTGTCAATTGTATCTTTTGACAAATAGTAAATCCCATATCCTCAATAATGTAACAGCCACCCACTCCATCACTTTCCCTCACCTAGAGAGGATATCAATGGTACGGTTTTCTGTGACAATTGAATGGGCTCACCATGCTTTTTCCAGGCCATCATTTCAAGTTGTACTAGTATTTCCTCCCAAATTGGTGAAGGACATGACAACTACAATTAATGCCTATCTTCAGTAGCAAATTGAGGGAGAAAAACTTTAGATTTACAAAATGAATAAAGTTTGAAGTTAAATAAATTTCAATGTTGTAACTTAAACAGGGTAAATTAAAAAGCAATATAGTTGTATTCCTCATGAATAACATGTCCAACACAAATTTAACACTCCAAAATAGCTGTAATATAACAATAATCTATCAAACATTTAATATAATATTTTTGGAGTAAGGGTAACAGGGAGGACCCTCATCCTCTACCACCTGGTATGCAGCAATCACCCACAATATGATTAACTTTCTCCCCTAGATAATCCTGGTACCTACTCATGGACTCCGTCTTCAAATGTCCGACTGCTTCCCAAAGTCTTTCATAATCCGCCATGGACTCATCCAATGAGTTCCGAGCATCATCTTTCATTCCTTCTAATGTCTTTGTCTTTTGTGCAACCTCCGCCTCCAACTGCACAATCTTCTCCTTCATAGACTTGTTCATTTCCTCCAAAAGACGCTTGTCCACATTAACTGAGAAAATGCCATACTCTTTCTCCTCCAACCTCCTCTTCAGATCGTTAATGTACTCGATAGGTTGTGGGGGGAGGCTTGTAATTTTAAACTGAGTGAATTCATCCCAGTTGACGTCATCTAATTTCGTTTTGGGCAGTTCATGGAGGAACTGAAGATTGCATGAATTGAGTGAAGATTCAGAATCCATACGCCTGGCTGAAGGAAAAAAAAAATCAATAGTATGTAAGACGAAAAGAAAACTTATAACCACCGATATAGGTACAGTGTAATGTAAATTGAAGCTCCCCCTGTACTTAAAAGCAATCTACGAAAATATATTGTTAAAAAATATGGAAGTAATATTCCGTGGGCCCACCAAGGACATGAGAGAGACAGTGTCCCTTTCAGCCACACGAAACATTGAGGTCAAACTTGACTAATATAAGGGTTGTAGGCCAAAAGTTAAGAGTTGGTTTTATGGAATAAAAATTATACTCCAATAATCAAACCCAGTTTAATATTTATATACATCACGGGTCCCACTTTTTTATTTAATCAATCATTCTTCATCTCATGGAATCATTTGGTGAAAAGTCTCTTACTCCAACTTTAAATTTATGACCTATTGCGGTGTGGGGAGTGTCTAAAAATATATTATTTTTCACCAAAAAGTCAAAAGTGAACTGTTTCCCCATTGAGTTTGGCATTATCCGAAACATGCTTTTCCTGAAATAGGGTACACGTAATAAGTTCGGCCTAACCACGTTCCAATTACGTGTCCAAAAGTAACTTCTGACTTGCACCAAATTACTACTTATTTGGTGATATTACACTTATGCATGTCTTTCTAATTGAATAAAATAATTAAATGATGTATAATTGTCCTTATTTGGAAATGACCTTGGATTAACAAATTTAGCTACTCCAGAAGTAACCCCATCGACCTACCCCATCATCTCCTCCTACTTGTCTTATATAAATACCTATATTCATGTTTCAGATTTCATCACAAAACAAACTGAAAGTCAACATATTTAGGAGCTACAATGAAGCCTACAAGTTCCAAAAATCCTGTAGTTTTTCCTTGTCCAAACTTTGACGAGCTAAACGTAGAGCAAATGCAGTACGTGAACCACATTGCACAAGAAAACCTTAGGATTTCCACTGACCGGAGTGATATACAGAACCAGTTATGTGCCGCGCTCCTTCGTAACACCACACTCAACTCCGACGTGCAGTCCATGAAGGGGACGTTGGAAGATATGAAGGCCAAGTTCTTGGCATTGGAATCATCAGTTAGGAGGGACCTTGAAGCTGTGGCATGTGCCGTTGAGGAACTCCGCAACGACTATATCACCATGTACACCTTGTTTGCTAAAGGTCCAAAGCCACCAACTCAGTAGTACACTGTCTACTTGTAGAAGAAGTGTTTCTAATAACTTATGAATATGAGTTAACGTGTAATGACTCAGAGGTTGTGTGCTTACAACCAAACATGGATCATGGCTATGTTCTTTTGTGGGTGGCTACTCCATCTGTTTAATATCTTCTTTAGAGAGTACATGCCACTTTTTTTGTGTTATATTATATGTTTCGTCTCTCTCTCTCTCTCTCTTTCTGTACGTATACATATGTATATATATGTGTATGACTATGTATCGTGTGCCATGGACGTGTATGTTTTATTATATGACATTTGTCGTCGTATGAATATATATTATCCTACAGATTATGGTTGCTATGTCCCTTATTCTTCATTAGCTTGTTGAAAATATATGGAAAATTAAATCCAAAATCAACCATGCATATAATACACCTAACTAACTTCGTAATGGTAGAAAGACGAATATAATACGCACACTAGTTTGAGTTACATAAAATGGGCGTTCCTCCATAGGAAACAGTAATACTATTGACTCAATTGATGAAACGAACCTTCTGCAAATTAAACAGTGTAAAACTGTGTAATGTTATTAATGGAGAATCCTCAGTAAAGAAGGACGTGTTGGACACAAAAAATAGCATAATTAATGCTATCAAATCTTCCTACAACAAACCCCTTCTCCTAACAATAAATGAGGCAAAAGCCACATTCTCTGTGTATACATACATACATACATATATATATACATATAGATGATGAGTCTTACTCAAACTTGGTTTCGTCATAACCAACGGGGAAATCAGCAGAAGGAGCTTCACTCCCCAGGCTTCAATTATAAGTTACGAGGAATGGCTTGTAATTTAATCAAGGTTCATTCCACAATAAGAGTTTCACAAGTTACAGAACAAGGTAATGAAATCCATTTCATGAAAATCTGGAAAACTAGTACATATTGTTCGTACCAATTGTTTATCAGTAGTCATGTAATTTTTTTAAAATTTTACTTGAAACATAAAGCTTTTGGTACCTTATTCTATCATATCCCCTTTGAATATGCTTTTTGACTTGGAGTTTGTGTGGTATTGGTGAGAAAGTTTGGAGTTGGTGAGAAAGTTTCATAGATCCTATGTGTCTACGAGCATATGCTTCATCTACAAGTGAGACAAACCCAAGTGTACACTACTAGGGTTCTACCACGTACTAGAGCTGCACATATCCAAAATTGATTAAGTTGGTCAGCCATTGTTAACTTAAGTAAACCGATCTTAGTTTGTTGGGGGAGATTGTGATAATGTGATTTTTGTTTCATTGATATGCTTATTTGTTCATTTATTTCACAATAATTGACATTATATTCTGTGATTCCATCTTTTATTTTGGCGGGAAATTTATCTTCCTACTTGTCTTTCTCTTTCTACACATATATATGTATAGATATGTATGTGAAGCTCCGTCATTGGTTCCCGACTCTCTAAACCCCTTAGAGAAAGCTTCACCTTTTCAAAAACACTCTTACTCTTACCATGGAATCATCCAAGTTATGCGTCAATCTCTTTCCTAAAGAATATGAAGTGAAAAAAGAGTTGGAATCTCCAACAAAACAATTTCCTATACCATTCCCGGCGGACTTTCCCCTAACTCCATCACCACCAACTAACAACAAGGAGAAGACGACCATCCCCACTCCTTCGTCAGTAACTAGTTCCGCAACAGCCTCCCGTAGTGATAATGGAAAAAAATTTCCAAAAACTAAGCCTGGGTTTCGCGGCAAGTGCAAAAATTGTATGAAGAAAGATGTGCAGATTTAGAAGCTTATGGCTTTCAAGGAACTTGTTGGTAAGAAAGCGACGACTTTAAGGATGAATTCAATGGATATTAAGTCTTTTCTTTTTGACCAGCGCCAGATTATGGATCATGTAGGGACTATGGTGAAACGACAAGAGACAATTAGTGGTGAGTTGTGTGTTGAAGCTACGGAGGTAGGACCTACCAAGGAAATCATATTTCTTGATTGATTTAACTTTAACATTCTCGTGACATGGGTCTTCATTTCAGTTCTTCTATAAACTAGATGATCCCATGTGTATAAGAGACAATTAGTGGTACTGTTGATTACTTTAAACATTAAGAACCAGTATGTACTAAAGTTACCTTAAACTATAAGTTAAGGGTAATGGATGTACCTACTATTGGTATTTTCCAAGTCATCATAGTGTGTAGCAGGAGATATATCTCCCTCAACCATCTATCGTGTAGCTAGACATTATGTAATGATGTGATGTTTATCCTTTATTAATCATGTTTATGTTGATTTTGGTTGTTTGCATCCCTACAGTGAATTTGTATTTTATATTGGATGCCTACAAAAACATGATAAACCCATTACAACTGGCTTCGATAGAAGATGTATATATATTGATAAAAGTTATATGACTGAAATGCTTGCCAATTCAAAATCAATTACAGTAAGGGTGGTCATATGCTCGAAAAGGGTTAAGTTGGAAAATGGTGGATATGTGGGCAGTTACCTTTTAATTTGTTAATGCTTGAGAACAGTGACGAGTTGTTTAGGGTTTAGGCCCTACACTTACCAAAATGAAACTCAAAGTATAGGTAGAGACATACACGGTAAAAGTACAAAACTTACCATAAGTAGCTTATTAACCATTGCATACCTAATCCAAAACTAAATTCCAAACCCATTGGCCTAAAAAAATTAAGTGCTGGAAAAAATTCATCTTTTTCTGGGTTGTAACTTGAAATGACATACACAGGGAGGCAATGTTATTATAAATTGTATAGTTTAATTTTTTGTCTCCTTCTGATCCCACCAATACAAAACTGAAATTTTTGTGGAGGCACAAAAAGCCCATTTCAAGGTGGGTACTTCAATTTTCTTAGATATATTTTCCGGCCCTTCCCATTGGTAAGTTGGGGCTATAATAATCGATACCCTCACTAATTGTATGTAATTTACACTTTAGTTATCGCTACATAATTGTGTTTTCTAATGTTTCTTTTACCATACAATAATTACTGATTTAACATAAATATGTGCCTACTTTTAATTACATGGGTACGTTTACTAACGAAACTGAAGTGTCTAGGGTGATAAACATAGACATTCAATTGCATTTCCAGTGAATATAAGATTGAGTTAGGTTTTTTCCATCAAGCCTTATTTTTTATTTGGTTTTTCTTTTCATCTCTAACAACTGTTTCTTTCGTGTTCAGGAAACAAAAAAATAATTACTCAAACAACATGGCGAACGACATGTCGGAAGCACTCGCAGAACTAAATATTACGAACAAGCTTCCACAACAATTAACAAAGGAAGACATTATAAACAAACACCTACCCACGGTTGGCCACTGGGAAGATTTTTACTACAAATACTCTCAGTGGATGGGGTTTAGTGTTAGAAAAGAAGATGTCCGTCGCGACAATGAAAATAAAGAGTGGCAAAGAAAATGGGTTTGCTCTAATCAAGGGTTTAGGCGAGAAAAGTGGACAAACCTAAAGAACCCTAAGAAAAAACCTCGGGCTGTTACTCGCACAGGGTGCCTAGCACTATTGCGCGTGAATTTTGACAAGTCCGAAACAGTTGGGTAGTGAAAGACTTAAACCCAACACATAATCATGACCTTGCTTTGAAGACAGATATGCAATTCTTGAGATCTAACCGTGCTGTCCCAGATTGTATGGGTGCCCAAGTAATGTCAATGAGACGGTCGGGCATACGAACTTGCCACATATTGAATCACCTTGCTGCAGAAAGAGGAGGACATGAGTATGTTCCGTTCTTGAAAAAGGACTTATACAATTGGATTGGACGACAAAGAGAGTTAGAAGAGGAGGAGGAAACAGATGCTGAGGGTGCCCTGGGATACTTGGAATGTCTTGGGTTACGTGACCCCAATTTTTTTGAAACACACGCGATAGACGGGGGAGTATAGGCTCGCTGACTTGTTCTGGGCCGATGGAATTTCGAGAGATGACTATGGACGTTTTGGGGAGATCATCACATTTGCCACAACGTACAAGAAGAATGCCTACAACAAACCCCTTCTTCTTTTTGTCGGCGTGAATCACCACTTCAGAACTGTTGTCTTTGCAGTGGCATTGCTGTACGATGAGAAGGAGGACACATACATTTGGTTGTTGGAAGAATTCCTTCAATGTATGAACAACAAATTGCCTCAGGTTGTTGTCACTGACGGAGATAAAGCTATGGCTAAAGCAATAGAGAAAGTCATGCCTAATGCTGTCCATCGTTTGTGTGCGTGGCACCTTCAGAAAAATGTTACCATTAATGTACCTCACCCGATTTTCAAGACAAGGTTTAATGAGCTTCTATATCAATATTGTACAGAGGAAGAGTTTGACGAGAGTTGGAGTGGCTTGGTTACAGAATTTCAGCTACAAGATAGCCAATGGGCAGCCATAACATACAATAATAGAAGGAGTTGGGCAGAATGCTTCCTACGGGGTAATTTCTTTGCGGGCCTCAGAACCACCCAAAGGTCGGAGTCGATGAATTTTTACCTGTCACACTTCTTGACAAGCAAACTTAAACTTAAAGACCTTGTTGGCCAAGTTGATAAAGCCATACAAAGCATACGCCACACGGAACGAGAAGATGACTTCATCAGTAACAACACATCGCCCCAGTTCCCTTCCAACATACTACAGCAGTATTACCAGCAAGTTGCTTCAGTTTTGACGAGAAACATGTACGATAAGGTCGCACAACAAATCAACAACGCTCTTGCATACTCAATTGATTCGACAAGTGTGGAATTTGGGTGTAGGGTATTTTCCCTAAGTCGTTTCTGTAGAGGACTGGTAAGAAGTGTAGTTCGATACGTAATTGATCATGATCACTTTGAATGTAGTTGCATGCTATTCCAGTCAGACGGAATCCCTTGTCGACATATGTTTGCGGTAATGAAGCATTTAAACCTACCCTGCATCCCGAAACCTCTGTTAAAGGAACGCTGGAGGAAGGACGCCAAATTGAGAGGTGAATTGAGTAGCGCTCCCCATGATAGGGTCCCCCGTGATGTGTTATTATGTACCCGTTGGGGATCGTTGACATCACGGTTAAATGCAATGGGGTACTATGCTACACAACGTGATGATACATATGAAGAAGCATTAAGCGAAATGTCCCGTTTAGAGGAAAAATTTAAAACAATGTGTGGTCAGCCTAATGATGAGTTTGAATCGAGTCACGTTGTACATGGGGACCGCCGATCGCAACAACAACAGAGAGTAATTGGGGATCCGGCAATTGTGAGAACGAAGGGGAGGGAACCAAACAAAACAAAATAAAAATATAAGGGCGTGGACAATGCCACCCCAAGGAAGAATAGGTGTCGCAACTGCAACCAATTAGGCCATAATAGGGCGACTTGCAAAGTTGTTCCAAAAGTGGACAATCAATCCATGGAGACAGAAGATCCAACATCTTCCAACTATCCAATGTACTATACTCCGAACGTGGACGACATCAGTCAAAGTCAAAGGAGTTAATTAACAAGAGATAATGGCACAAACGAGCAATGGCATAGTCACCAATGACCTACTATTTCAAAACAAATTCTCAATCCCTCTACAGATTGTTACATCCCATAGCCATGCGATCAGTTTTATGCTAAGGGTTTAGAATTAGTTTGCAAAAAAATTCATGAATTATGTGTAATGCTTTGTATGTCTCGTTTTTTACCAAATGTAATGTTATGGACGTCAATCTTGTTTACTAAGTTCTACTATGTGGAATGCCCTTACTATGTTTTGAAGAGTCATTTATGGATGGATCGTTATAGGAATCATTTGTTGACACATTAATTTAAGAAATTTTGCGGAAAAGATACTACAATAATTCGTTAATAAAAAAATTGAGGCATAATTAATTGATTTTTTCCTTGTGTAGCATGCATATATATATGGCAATATTTTTATAGGGGCTTTACTTTAACTCCTACTGGTGGGGTGCTCAGTGTTTCGCATCCCGTTAACAGTTTTCGGGGGGACTTTTTTAAGATCGTGTTTACTGTAGCTATTTATAGCTTCCTGCTAATTTTCAAGAAATTGTGAATAGTTTACAGTACCGAAAAATAGGTTCAAACATGTAGTTTTCCACGCGCTTAAAAAAATTTAGTCACGCGAGCACCATGTTTCAACCTAGTTTTCGGTAATATAATCTATTCACAATTTTTTGAAAATTAGCAGATGCTCCTAATAGCTACAATATACCATTTAAAAAAAAAATCCCCCGAAAATTATTCAAGTTTTGAAGAACACTGACAGCCCCACCGCCACTGATGGGGATTAAAGGGAATCCCCTTTAGCATAATTTCCTTCTTTATATATATATATGATGTTCCTCGTATATTTTGTTTAGTGTGGCCACATTACTACTATCATGTGAGCCTAAATTGCTTGGTATATTATTGGGACTCACTTGTCCAAATTAGTGAAGTCTTACAGGGTATGAAATAAGTTGTTCATTATCTTGCCTAGCCTATATCATCATAAGGAAGGTGAGGGCAGGTGGAGATTGAGTGAAACAAGCCATTGCTTGTATTCACAATTGATGTATAGTACGTTCAATATTACAATTATGCAAAAGGTATGATTGGATTGGAGACATATGAATTGATTAGTACAATTTATGCAAAAGGTGTGGTAGGATTGGAGACATAAAAATTGATTGGATCTATGATTTGACAAACCAGTTGACTTGCTCAATATAGAATAGTAGACAAATATGATTACTTACTTCTTCCAATTAATAGTTGTTGACATATATCAAAAAATTTGTAAAAGTTAATTGCTACTACTAGAGAAATATTAGAACCATACAAATATTCTGTATTTAAATAATGTCTTCATTAATCCATGTTATTCGTTACAAACATGTTTAAACCCTTAATAAACAAAAAAAAAAAAGACAAACAAATTGGACCACTCATCTGTAAGGTGAATTAACAATCACCACGCCATCGCACTACAACACTTCAGATCTTCATGTTCTTCTACGTCCAAGTGGGGCAACATCACCAACTATATTGTTAATTTTCTCCTTCAGGTACTCATCGTATCTACTCACTGCTTCTGCCTTAAGTTCCTCTAGTGCTTTCAACACCCTTTCATAGGCTGCCATGAACGCGACATCCCTCACTTCCTCTATTTTCTTTGTCTTCTGTTGAAGCTCTGTTTCGAGCTGCATTATCCTGGCTTTCATGGACTCGTTATCTTTCTCTAGCATGCGACAATCCAAATTTCTAAAGAAAATTTCTTCATCCTTCCTCTCTAATTTGATCTTCAGATCGTTTATATAGTCTATAGGTTCAGGGGGGAGGGTGTTTATGTTGCTGTTGGTAAACTCCTCCCAATCCGGTCGGTCTACGTGATGGTCGCCCGTGACAGGAAATACCTCAATATTGCACGAGTCAAATGAGGAGTCTGAATCCATGGGTATGGGTGGAAGGAAAAATTATGGGGTGGAAGGGATGAAGCAAGATATGGCTGCCAAAGTAGTTGGTAGTGGTTTGTGTGATGGATAACCTTTTTTTACTCGTTCAAAATGGCCAGTTGTTGTACACTGTCTATATTTGAGGAGGGCCCCCACGTATACATGACATTTTTGTCTTACTGTGACACGCCAAAGGTCAACTTCACATTGAATGTTGAGACATACCGTAAAGATGCATTATTTTTTGCACAAGGTACAATTCCTTGTCTAGGGAAATCATGCCAGGTGTTATGAGAAAGGCAAAAACTTGAGAATTATACTTGAATCGAGGATTGGTTTTAAAAATCACTGGACCACAATTAACCACATTAAAAATAACAACATTATGGATGGTTGTCGTATATGTGTATTTGTCAAACAAACTTAAAAAAATAGTCTATATGTTTAAAGTGTCATGTCATTATTAATGGAAGCACTTCAAACAAATATAAAAGACCATTTATTAGGCAACACAATTAGTTTATGTTCCATGACCAAATATATTATCTCCCAACTTTGTTCTACGGATGTAATGTCCTAATTTTGCTAATAACACTTAGTGGTTTAGGGGGCATAATTGGATGTTGATGTGTTAGTGTAATTTAAATGTCATATTATATGTGAATATATGAGTTATACTATGATGCGACTACGTAAGCATGTTTTACTGCATTAAAAATGATTAAAGGGTCGTATTTGTTGGAAAGAGTATTTATGTAATATTCCCCCTATAAGGGTATATATGTAATTTTATGTGCTTTGTGAGTGAGATCGCATTATTATGTTGTACGCCCTAATTTTTTACGGGCTATTAGCGAGCTGAGATATGGCATAATTATATTAGCCATCTGGATACTGCGTGGCCATAGCTGTTGTTGTCAGGTCCAACCTTCTTAGCTCTCGGAAAATGCGCCAAGAATGGCCCAAGTAGCAATCCCAAAGTCTCAAAACTAGAGAGTCACTAGACGGTAAATTCTGAGATTCTGATTCGTCGACCAACCAAATCCATCCCCAAAATGACTAATCGGCGAAGACAACTCACCAGTCGACATAGGCAAGCACCTCTCATCGGCATAGGCAAAGCACACCTCTGCTCGGTATAGGCAAAGCACTCTTCTAGCACACCTCTGCTCTACCATGATACATCTCTGGTCTGTCAAAAATCTTCACCGGTGGGACAAAAAATCTTCCTGGTCGGTCAAATCACTTCCAAACCAGATAAATAATTATGATGACTAGTAATATCACAACTTTGAAGATTAATCTCCGACCTTTCCCTCCTTGGGTAATACATTTATTGAATATTAATGTGTCATTTACTGACCATGCATTGCCACTTGTCACTTCTGTTTGGCACGTCATTGAACTGAAATGTTGGGGATAACTCCTATTAATAACACGTAGATGCACTTTTATAACCAAATGACTAGTTTACCAAGTTAAACACGGTTTAAAGCTCACCTTAACAATGTTGGAGTAACCAGGGCGTTACACTCTCTCACTATTGTTGTCGTGGACCACCATCTAAACACAAACTCCATGGCCAAAATCTCCATCACCGTCACCTCTTCAAATCTTTAAAGAGTCCACACGACGAAGGTTATCTTTATTATTGTCGAAACCCTACAACCAACATTTTAAGGATCTAGGAATTCTTTTAAAGATCAAGGTTGCGGTATAGTTAAGTTTTGAATGTTTTGAGTTTTAGATCTACTAGTTTATGTTTTAATAATGGTATAATGTTAATGAAATAGGATTTTAAGCAGGATTAGCATATAAATGTTAAGCATGTTGTATATGATTTATATTTTGTTGGTTCACTATTTATGCTTATTTCAGTTTTCTTGCTGGGAGGTGGCTTACGGGTGCTATGTGGTGCAAGTAAGGGCAAAGATAAGTTGGACCAACCATGAGTTGGAGAGCTCTACGGGCTGTGTGTACATATGTAGCCTGCTCGACTGCCACGACCGTGATTTCTTTTAAGGATTTAGGGTTACGGTGTTTTATGTCGCTTAGGATGCCCATTTACTGTAACGCCCTGGATACCCAAGAACAGTTACGGTGATCGGTGGACCGGAAATTTGACCCGCTACCCGAGTCCTTTGGTACAAAATGTGCTCTAAGTGTAATTAACAGGTTAAGGTGGAAAACTAATAAAAAGGAAATGGATATTTTCATTACAAAATGCTCTGCAGAGCTAATCAAAACATTTACAAGTTGTTCTCAGAACAAAACGGTAATTACTGTTTCAAATTTACAATCCCGCCGACCTAAGCGGCAAAAACAGGGTAAACCCCCTAGTTCCTCTGAGAACGCCTTGGCCGTGGTGGTCAAACGGCCGCATATGTACACAGCACCACCTAAGCTCTCCACTCAAGGCTGCGTGAGCTTTTCTTTCCCTTTACCTGCACCACATACCACCCATGAGCCAAGGCCCAGCAAGAAAACATAGTATAGCATGATATAATATCAACAATGATCATATAAATCATTTAGGACTATCTTTCCAAAATAGATAGGTGACGGACGCAATAGTCACAAAAGTGGGCACAGCCCCCTTAAGCCATGTGACGAAAGGGTCACTCGGGCTTAACTGATAAGGGAACCTTTCATAAGTTTGAACAGGATGGGTGTATGGTGAATAGTCACCAACATAACCCTCCTCATGACCATAGAGTCATAACCCTGGAACAACGTTCCCTAGCCATGTGACAAACAGTCACCGGGCCCATATGCCCTGGCTCTGAATAATTAGTTGTACGGCCTGATTTTCCCACGGGCTGATTAGCAAGCCGAGCTGCGGGCTAACCATGATTACCTCATGTTCATCCCCAGTGCCGGAGCTTCTGTCGTAGTGTCATGCCTTCTTAGCTCGAGGAAGCCCCAAGAGCTCGCCTTCACCTTCCAAGGCCGGGGCAGGGATTCCGAAGGCCGAAGACCGAGCTAAGTATGAAGCTCGTGATACGAGCTGGATATGGAGGTTGTGACCCTTTGTAAAGTCAACACACACAAGGTAAATGTGCATATATCAGGCATCATGTGTCTGATATCCCCCTGACTTCTCGGACACGCAGCTGGAATGTGCGTGTTCAGACACCCACGACTGGGTTGGGCCATGCGGCCCATTACTTCCTTACCTATTGATTTGACCACACTTATGTGTCAGGTTTAGGAATTAATCATGAATGTCATAGAATTGATACGACAAGTAAGAAGGTCACGGGATGACCTTCTTACCAACCTCCAGGTGCCTTCTCCTATAAATATGGAGACCCTGGGAGTTGATAGGGGTTGGAAAAACAATCTCTTGTAAGAAATACTCTGTAATCAAATACTCAGTATAGATCAATAATATGGACTAGTGGAGTAGAAGGATTTTAACCTTCGAACCACTTAAAAACCGTGTCTTGAGTCACCTCTTTCATCCTCTAAGATCATATATCTATTTCGATTCACCTTTAGTACTAATCCCTTTCTCTTCTTCTCTTAATTACCTGTTGGCGAAGAACCGCGTCAACACTAGTCTTATAATAGCCAAGCGCTTATAAGTTCATCGGCCTTAGGGTTGGTCCAGCATTAATTCCATAGAGCCATTCAATGCTGATATCGATTAGATCTAATCTTCATTTGGCTCGGCGTTCTCAACACTATGCCATTTCTGACTCTTTAGGTCAGTGTCCCTGACTAATCAGTACATATACAAGTATTCACCATTTGCTAGCATTCAATAGGCAAACCATGTCCACATTAATCAATCAATGCCTCAATAATAACCACGCATGTCATATATACACAGGGTGCAATTTTCTTACCTCAGATTCGAGGTAGAAAGATTAAAAGAACGACCCGTGAGAACGATCAATCTTTAGTCCTTTAGCGGTCACCTAATCATAACCAAACACGGGACATCATTAATAATAATGATCAACATAGGTTTCCACACCAATATCTAGCCTCCGGAAGATCAATCCCAACTAATCCAAGTAGTAGGAACACTCCCGAGGCCTATAACTAAGTTCCCGGGGTCAAAATGAGCAAACGGGGTGAAAACAGGGCAAGGGCTGCGGCCCTAGCACCATGGGTTGCGGCCCCTAGAAATCATTTGTTGAAACAAGCACCGCGACGCCCAACACCAAGGGCCACGTCACCCAGCCAAAACAGAACCACCCTTTCTTCCTCTTCGAACCAGGGCCGCGGCGCCCAAGAACAGGGCCGCGGCCCCTGACCCAAAGCCATTCCCGAATGTGTTTTCAACTTCTCCAAGCTTCCAAAATCACACCTAACCATCCCCAATCATCAAAAAAAATTTCCCAAGCTTCCCAAAACTCCAAAACCCTCAAAACCCAAGGTTCAAACCCACCAAAAACTCAACAATTCACAAAGTCCAATTCAAACCTTAGAAACTCGGAAAAATCAAAACTTTAAACTTATATTACCTTTGATTGGGTTGTTTTCTGTCAAATCCTTCGGTTAAGAAGCTTCTAATCTTTCCTAGGATCGCTATGCCTCGATCCTCTCTTGATTCCGACTCCTAGAACTCGAGATATCTTCGAAAATGCTCAAAAGGTAAAACGGGCTATCGAAAGGGAGAACGAGAGGTTTTCTAATCGTACGTTCTATCTGACGGCTACTTCAAGCTTAAGTAACCTCAAATAAAACCTAATGCTCGGGGTCTCGAAAATATCCCCATGGACATTATAGTCAAAGCCTCCGAAATTTCACCCTGATCTCAAATATTCCCAATTTATCATCCAATAAACATTTCTATTACCCCAAAATTGACCCCGTTATGACAAAACCGCTAATGCAATATATATGACCGTCTCATGCCGAATTGCTCTTTGTTTATATCTCCATAATAATGGAATCTCATTCACAAATCACATTATGCACCCAAATACACATATTCACCCTCAATGGGCCAAATTATCATAATAGCATAATTATTCAAATGTGCACCCACATGCCCGCATATAACATCATATCATAATGTAATCCACATATACATGCATAATAACATTTAATGGCAAAATTAAACAAGTATGTCCCTCCCGGCCTACTAATCCCGCCATTAAACCATACCGGAGAATTCAGGCCATTACATTTACTACCCTTTTGCTTTTGTTTTGTGTTACAAACTCTTCTTTGATCCTTTTACTTAATGAAACCTTTTTAATGGAATGTATTACTTGTTTGGCACAAAATAATGAACAAAATTTCTTATTTCTTCCCCACTATTCAATTGTCATTACGCATTATAGTAACACTGTTGTATTTACTACGTCGTTAGACACATCGTTCAAGTGTGATGTGTTTACATTTTCAGAGAACGAAATAACTATGGTACATATGAAAATCATAAACACACACGATCGATGACAGAAACTGGAAAATAACGGTGTTTTGATTCTCTCAATTTAGTCTGAGTATATTATGCAATACATTATCACAATTATAGGGGGTTCACTCTCTGTCCCATTGATTATTTTCGAAAACGAAATTCATCAATTTCATGATCTGAAGTATACATATTACGAAATTAGTGGCTGATTTTGAAATTAATGAAAAATAATGTAAATCTTTAATTTGTTTTAAGCATATACGGAAAAATAAAATTTTCTATGCCTAAACCTTTTTTTAGTTGCAGTAAATAGGAAATTTTTATATGGTATTTACGATAAATAACCGATTAGCACTGATGATTTGCCATAAAAAGAAATTCAATTGTGACCACCCTTTTAATATATACTTTATTGGTTTTCCTATGAGCAAAAATTTTCCTTAAATCTTCTTATTTGTGGTGTATTAGAAATGGAAGACTCCCGGAGGTGGACTGGGAAGCCAACTACCACATCGAATTTGTTCAAAGTCGGGGTGCCAATCCCCACATATACAGTTCTATCCATGAACGATGGACTGCCCCTGCTGCAAATGAGCTTTTGATAAAAGTGGATGCTACCACTAACATGGGCCGAGGCTGCTGTAGCAGTGGCGTGGTGATCAGGGACAGTGAGGGCAGGGTTATTGCGTCCAAAAGCAATTTCATAAACTGTGCCCACGAATCGCTTGTGGCTGAGCTGTTGGCCATTAAACATGGCATTGAGTTGTGTAAGAGTTTAAATCTGCAGGGGGGGCTGCTTGTTTCAGATAGTAGCTTAGCAGTGGGTATGCTCAATAGACCTCCAGAAGAGAGTGGAGATCTTGATTTACTAGTGGCTGCTATTAGAAGGGAAGCAGAGGATCTCAGAATTTTGTCTGTTGGGTATGGCCCAAGATCGTCGAACACTGTTGCTCATTTGATAGCCAAGTATGCTATTCGGTATCAAGCTTCTGGCTTTTGGGATGGAGGGGTTCCTCCTATGGCGTCTTCGGCTCTGGCTAAAGATATGGCTGGCCTGGTTGGCCGACCCTAGGCTGCTCTGTTTTCTTTGTTTATTTAGTGTATTTTCTCTCAAAAAAATAAATAAATGGAAGACTCAAATCTAAATTCACATGATAGTTTGTTTTATTCGGATTTAGAAGCCCGAAATGGTTTTTCAAACGTGGGACCCCAACCCATTGTAGTGGACCCGATATAAAAAAGTAATTCAGTGGGAATATTCCAAGGCATTTGCACTATATATTTTTTTTAAATTCTGAAAAAAGTGTGAGGACAAATTTAGCAAATCAGGCTTTGTGTGATTAAGTATATCTCCACGTTTGGCAGAAGTGAGGACATTATGTGCCTATGGTACTAGACCTATAGGGACTGTTCAGTTTCTCTGTTTGAAGAACAAAGGTTCACATTACTTAATAAACTTGAAAATGTACTGATGAATTCTTTCCCCCTGGGACTTTACTTTCAGTTCCCACTCCAAAGAAAATGAGATACAAAGCCTTGGCCACCCGCTTCCCCGCAATGACGGCCGATAAGATCGAGGACTCTCACAGGCCGAGTTCCCTCCAACGTCGTCCCAGGAAAATGACCATCAAAAGTGATGCAACCCAAGTGGAAGAGGGCGTACAACCACAGAGTGTGGAAGGTGGCGAACTCCAAGGGCATCCTTCCACCACCCAACCACGGCGTAAGTGAGGTAAATACTTTATGTAGCAGCTGCCCTTCCTCTTGATAAAGAACATCTTTTTTTAAAAAAATAAAAGAGGGTAGTCAATGCACGTTTGGTAAACTTTAATTTTTTCACATACTGACATTTCTGTATTTTTGTTTGCTATAACAAAGGGCGACCCCGAAAAAACTCCATCCCCGCGAGTTCTGTTCGTGCTGGACAGGAAAAGTCAAATGCAAAAATGGTCCCTTCCTCCTCTTCAGACTCAGAGATATCAGACCCTGAGATTTACATGAGCAGGAGTACATTCCAGAAAGTGGCTTTCAACATGTTGTTCAATCTCCGAACGGACATTGACGAGATAAAGAAGAGAAGGTTTTGCCATTGTTGCCAAGGGGCCAAAATGAAGAGTGTTGACTTATTCAGGGAAAAGTCTCCAAGTCCATCAAGTCGATCTAGCCCTGAGTTGTAAGGTGAGTGGATGTTGAATTTTTAAAGTACTGTACTTTCATGTACCCTTCACTCATTTGGTTTAGTTGTTATGTTATTAGTTCCAAGTACAAAACCAATCAGTGATGTTGTTAGTTATTATTGAAGTTTAATTTTGAAGTATCAGAGTGGTTCAACATGTTTCCAGGTTCAACAATGGGTGATTTCGCCCGTGTTTGGTGAAGTAGAACTATGATATATTGTGACGTTGTTTAGTTCCTTTACTTTGAAGTAGAATCATCATATATATTTTCCTGTTTTTTCTTAAGTTTAAACTTTTTAAAAATTAGTACTGTCTCGTGGGTTTCTATATGGATTCCCTTCAAAAAATTCATCTCTGTCGCCCGAGGATATTGGTAAGTATTTTGATCTAATGATCAGTTTAATAAGAATGGACGAATAAGACAAATAAGGAAATTCAGAAAAATGATTACCATCTGAATTGGAGGACGATTTGTACTGCATTAACTGGAAAAGTGATACAATGGCATACCTAATTTTACTGGCAGTTTATTCAAGAATTATTGTTATTCAAATACAACCTGCACATGCAAGTTTCAAAGTAATAATTTTATAAATAAACTCCAACCAAAACATCAGTTTTTGTTACGTCGCCCTTGTGCATTTATTCTCCACCAACAAAGAAAAATGATTTGCGCGTGTATAAAATATTACGTCCATAATATGTTCACTCCGCTTTGTAAAATATAATTTAAAATGAGAAATATTACCCAAACGTCCCTAGGTCCACTATCTTTTTCAATTAGAAGGTTAATTAATTACCGTATTACATGTGGCAACTTACAAGTCTTTCAAATGGACTGTTTATGTACAAGCAATACCATGGAATCAGTTTTTGTTACTCCGTTATTGAAGTAGAAAGGGTACACACAAAATTATTAGACATATGGTATCTCATAGGAACTAGTGTAAAATCTATTTTGTCTCTCACGGGTATCTCATAGGAAAGTGTAAAATCTATTTTGTCCCTCAGTGAGCTGGTTCTAACTTTTCACATTTTAAACTTTATTTCACATTTTAAACGGTATTTTTGGATCCATGTATGAATGTAAATATTTTAATTAAAAAAACTTCACTTTTTCTCACAAATTTTAACCGTTAATCACATTTAATTATACCTTTATTGCTAATATATTCCTATAGAAAGTGCAATCACGTTTAATTAATTCTTTATGGCTAATAGATTCGTTTAGAGAGTCTAACACTATTTAAAAACAATATTCGCTGCCGTTTTTTCAAACACTATTGGACGAGTTCCCCACCTTTTGTTCATGTACAATGATCATTGCAAAACAAAAAACCAATGGATTTGGAATATCCCATTTTTCTTAACAAATATAAAACAAAACAAAAATGAACTCTTCAAAAACGTGTTAGGCAAGATTGAGATACAGAATATTCTGTCAGACCCTTGCGTCTCTTACTATCTTACCACATTTGGCATAGTACTCATAATGAACCTATGCTGCAAGGCTTATAGGGACTATTGAATTTCTTTGTGCCATGACCATGCTCATTAAATTTCAATATATCTTTTCTAAATCTAACCCTTTTTCTCAATGAGCACCTTCATCTCTTAAACATTTTCCTACTTGGAAGATGAGGAGATACATTGCCTTGGCAAGCCGACCCTCTTCAATAACGGGCGACAACTCTGATGCCTATGAGGAGTCATCTCCCCCGCTAAGGGCCGGCTCTCCGAGGAAGAGGAACAACGAAGTCCATAAAAGGACAGCGAAAGAGTTCGTACGTCCCCAATCTTCACAAGGTGCCGCAATCAAACAACATCATTCCACCAGACAGCCACCCCAGAAGCGAGGTGATAAGTTTATGGATCAATAGTTCCTCTTCTTTATGTTAATGTGTTTGAATTCCTATATATAATACGGTTTTAACATTATGTTAGGAATGGTTACAACTTTTCAAGGACTGACTTTTATATTGTGTTTATACCATAACGAAGGACGACCACGCAAAAATCATTTGCCTGACACTGATGGAATTGTCAATGAGGTACCGCTAGTGGAAAGCAAATCATATTTGCAACCGGTCCCCTTCACCTCTTCGGACTCCAACATCTCAGACCCTGGTATTTACATGAGGAGGAGTAGATTCCAAAATTTGGCTTTGAGCATGTTATTCAATATCCGAACTGACGTTGACGAAATAAAGGACGGAGGGTGTTGCCATTGTTGCCATGGGGACCAAAATAATAGTCCACCTCATCACTCCAACCATAACTTGTAAGCCAAGAATACTGAAGGTTCTATTTTGTATTAAAAGAACTCTACTGTTTAATTAAGCTCTTCATTATATTACAATTGTAAGGTACAAACCAATCATTTAGGTAGGTAGTTCTTCTTGTTTAATTTGCCAAGTACACATTGGTTGGGTTATGTTTTGTTTCAGGGGAAATGGCTCCTTCACCTCTTCTAAACCCATGTATGAATTAGTATGTATTATGTGGTGATAATGAATTTCGTTAAAGAGCTTTTTTTTCACAAGTATGGAGCATTTTATTAAGCAAAAGATCCCAAACCTAATTTAATTAGAAACACATTCAGTGAAAATTTTAATTGATATATAGCCTGATCGTTTTAGTTTAATATAAACATGTTTTAGAAAAATAGGCAACCATTAAATAAGTTTGTGTTACGTCGAACTTTCGTTTTGTTCGCCAATCATTAAGAAAATTACTTAGTCTAATCGTCTCATCTACGTGGATAATTGTACGGTTTGTTCTCACTACTACCTTGAACCTAAAAAAAACTCCTATAACTACTACATTAAACCAATCTGGACATATAACCTGTCTATTATTATCACTACTCAATATTGATGTACATTGAAATGAGATTCATTTTCTCACTGACATATAACCTATCATGTGGGACCCCATGAGTACTCTACCTCTTAAATTACACCACTAGTGTCGACTGTGTCAGAGAAGGGGTAGATGAATACAATCTGTAACGCCCTGGATAGCCAAGACCGTTACACTGTGTGTTTATAAAGTGCCAGACTTGCTAGTCAAGTCATTTAATTAAAATTGTGTTGCATAAACTACAAAGGAACTAGGGTTAAAAGCTTTTTGGTCTCAAAAGCCACATTTTCCATTAAGAAACATTATCTGATTACACGGGATCCCAAAAATACAAGTTTTAAGACCGTTTATAGAAGTTGTAAGACTCAGATACAATAACCAGCCATATTAAGGCAAAACAAGCAGTTAGGTAGTCCCTGTCCTGGTCCACTCCTCGATCGTGGTGATCGAGCAGCTGGCTATGTACATTTCACCTTGGAGCTCTCCACCTCAGGCTTGGTCCAGCTTGCCCTTGCCTTTACCTGCACCACGTAGCACCCGTGAGCCAAGGCCCAGCAAGAAAACACAGTATTAATAGAGCATAAGCAATTATCAGACAAGTCAATATCTCATGTTGCATCACATAGCCTCAGTCAGATAACCATTCAATATAGTCAAGTATTCCACATACTAGGCATATCAACTCCTAACATGTACAGTTTATAAACGATAACCAGGGCTAGTGCTCACAGGCTGCTCCCTCTGTTATCCCAGTGGTCATGGCTCCCAGTGGCCAAATCGCGCTCTGTGCGCTAATAGTATGTACGACACCCTTAGGTCGCTTTTACATGTCCCATGGCGTAATACCAACGTTGACACGATACAATTCTCGGGAGCACTTAGTCCCATCACAAACATATAACCGGGTGCAGTTTTCTTACCTTTAGCTCTCAGATGAATTAGTTACGGGCGATACTCCTTGAGCGCGATCCAATCCTCAAGCCCTAGCTTAACACCTAGTCACAACCATGATAAAGAATACCATTAACAATCTTAAATGAGTTCCCAATCCAAGTTCTAGTACCCAGAACATTGAACTTCACCAAATATGGTAAAAGACTCAACCCCGAGCACCTTAGGTTAAATTCCCAAGCCTAAAATCTCAAAATCCCAAAATCCCTTAAGGGCCGCGGCATAGGCCACCCATGCCGCGGCATGGCCCCCAAACAGAACCTCCAAAGGCTCAAAAATAGGTAAGGGCCGCGGCATTGCTTGGGCCATGCCGCGGCCCGCCCTTCTTCTTCAGCATGCAACATCTTCGAAGGGCCGCGGCTCACCAAGAACCATGCCGCGGCCCGACCCTTCGAACCCAGAGAAAACCACCATTTACAAACTCTAAACCTCACCTTAAACCATCCCAAAGCCCCCAACTCAAAACCAATTAATAATAACAACATTAGAATGATTTAGACAACACAATCCAACCAAAAATCCAACCTAAGACTCACCAAAACCCCAATTCCAACTTCTGAAATTTCAACCCATAGAACTCAAAACCATCCATGAAAACTCTCAAATTCAACCATCAAACTGTAAATTAAACCTTACCTCAGCTGTAGAATCGATTCTCCAAGAGTCCCCTGACCTATCTTTAAAGTTTCAAGCCCCAATCCCACCTTAAATTCCAAAACCACAGATATTTAAAACTCAGCCATTTTCTTTAAATTCCTAACCTTAGAAACAAAAAATCAGAACTTACCTTAGCTCTATCTCAGACCTTGATCAGTTCCTGAGCTAACCCTCCAGATTATTCCCTTCAATTCCCCAAGACACAGCTTAAATCCAGCAATTCCCTCTCAAGTTTCAGTAGTTTTCCTTTGCTAAGAGAGAGAAGGAAGAGAAATAGAGATAGGGTCAGTTTACACTTTTCTGTCTAGTATTTTCCTAAGTCTTCCAAGTATACCCTTAGATTATTAAACTAATCCCAAAGCTCGGGGTGCCGAAAACGTCCCCGAGGCCAAAACGGTAAGATTCCCCAATAATCCCGCCTAGACATCCTAACCTCAGATATATCTCCAATTATTTATTTTTATCACCCGATAGTCTAAATCACTACCCGATACCCAAAATACCCCTGACTTGCCCAAAGTCAATTATAATGCCCCGTTGTGACTTTTCCTGCTATCTAGCCCTAGGATCACCTCGAGTCGCCGGCTGCAGAATTATCCACATCATAATGTGTTTCTCACATATATCTCAAACATATATATCATATCATCATATAATATCACTAATTATCGTAAACACACTATTAATCATACATTTACGCATTTAAATCAATAACATTCATTCTAATCCCAGTTATGCCCTCCCGGCACACCAATCAAGGCCCTTAAGCCTTAATAGCAAATTTGGGTCGTTACACAATCCAAGTCAAAGATATTAGGGATGACAAGTAACCATGAGAATATTCTAAACGAAGATCCTCAAATCATTTAGTGCAATCTTTTGTTCACCAAAACACTGATACAAAATTCATTTAAGAAGAGAGGATACAACACCAGGCATATTAGTTGGAATCACTTCTGTCTGACTAGCCTCCACCTGACAGAAAGTCCCTCATATTGTAAGAACTACATACATGTCTCCATGTGCCCCTCTCATGCATGGCCGACGATCTTTCTTCTAAGGAGGGGTACTGGACCATTTCTACCGCTATAATAGTCAGATGATTTGGAAAACAATTAGAGCAAGCACCATTCAGCGAAATCGTTTTTGCTCTTCCACTAATAGAAATAGATACATCCATTACGACATATCTTCTGAAAATAACCCGATGACTTGCTCTAAGGAGGATGAAGAGTTACACATCCACTGGATCCAAAAACAATTTAAAAACAACCATAACTTTAGCAAACCAACCATATGAGTTGAATAATAGGCCCAAAGAAAATGGTCTTACTGTTTGCGCAACCTAAGGCCCGAACTCACTCCATTTTCACTCAAAGATAATTAATATGCATGTGCCAGTACACCAAACAATAAAAATGAACCACGCATCAAGGAAGTATAACAAACAGTGAAGAAATAAATGTACATTAATATGGCTTCACCGATTGTGCTGTACTATATCAAATATAAAATCATCTCAATGCACCATGTTCTCCCTCTGGTTGTTAGGATGAAGGTCATTCACATTCATACCAACTTATGTAGTGGTGGTGGATCATCTCCATTTCGGTCTCACAAATTTCAATGCAATGCCCCGTCCACTAGAGTGAAAATCGGTAAAAATTTGAAATAGTGCAGCGGCAAAGCCAAGTACCCCGTGGTGAAGCAATAGAAGTTTTTTTTTCTACCAGAGTAACTTACTAATTTATACGGTATTATGTAATGGTTCATTGTGCGGGTACTTCCCTAAAAATGGTCGTTCAACTAATACAATTCCACTATAAGTTATTCATTAAACACATTTGAGTTTCACTTGACTTTGAAATGTGATTTAGTACTCCGAAACTTGATCTATATTCAAATAAATTTTATCATCTCACTCAACTGTTTCTTTTTTTAAATAATTTGGGCCTTTTTTTGATAGCCCACATATAAGTGGCCTACTTCATTTCCTCAAGGGGGTCATAATTTTTTTTTATTGAAACTATAGGCTTCATTGTTTCCTAAGTTGGAAAAAATAACATGAAAAAATAACATGTAATTGTAATAATAATATTCTAAAATTGCTCACTATAATTAAGCTTTGTTATTACCTTAAAATAATAATATAACCAATAATATTTTCATAACAAACTTTAACGGATCCTTATAATCACATAAACTTATGCAATACATGGGGGAGCCACAACACAAATAATTTGAAACAAAACAACCTTGAGTAGTAGGCAGTATTGGAAAATAAAATTGTGCTTACCACCCTCAGAGAGACAAGATTCCAACACACCTACTACGCCATGTTTCACTTCCAAAATACCATATACAACCAATATCTCTCCCATTTTCACAATGCACAAACTCCAAATTTATAAATGCTAATGGAAACCTTGCCATGATTGTGTTTGACGAAGGACAGTGCGTTGTATACAACCTTCTCACAAGATCAGTAAGTCCTTCAATCTACAAATTGAGATTCTATTGATTCAATTTTAATATCTAGTTTTCTTTACCCTGTCTATGTACTCATTTAGACAATGCTCCTTGTAAGTTCATTTATGACTTACAAGGAGCATGGAGACAAGGTTGTGAATATAGACGTAAGGGGTGGTAGAAAAATGACAACTTACATACTCTCAGGATCCCCAAAACACTTGCAATTAGATACCAGAATCAAGCAACTGTGGTTGTGAAGTAAAAAAGTATTACCACTAAACCAGAAGGGTGTCTATGCTTACAATCGCTCTAGCATATCCTCCTACTGCATCCAATACGACATACTCATACAATCGACACTTCTCAATTGGTTGACCTCATCTTCAGTGCAATCAATAATAAAATAATAATTTCCTCGTCACCTTACTTTAACTCACATATCTCACTATGCATTTCATCTAAACCAAAAGGAGTGTATTAGTGATCATTTTTACAACCATTATCTCCTAAATGTTATCGCTCTTTCTTTGTTTCCACTAAATTAACTAGAAAAAAAAAACACAACCAATGTATTATTATTTTCTTTAAATATTGTCACACATAATTTGACGTAGATTATGAAGTCATCCAATACTAGAAGAAAAATGACTTCAAACAAAAACCAATGCATTGAAACTTAATAGAAAAAAAATGTACAAACTAACACTAAAATATATGTTCTCCTTGGGTTGTACTTTAATTTTCTCACTTAACAAACCCTCAGAAGTTACTAATCAGAATTAAACTTCTTATGTGGCTAATACATATACCAATATGCCCAATATTCATGCAAAATAAAAACCCCATGCAAAAATTAACTACTAAATGGTAATGCGGTGTATCATTCAATAATTAATACATTTAAAAATAAAATTTATTTATATTAAAAATTTGCCACCTCATTATATTCATTGCTTATACAGCATAAAAAAATTATAACAACTTCAGTTTTTGTTACGTTATTTTATTATACATTTGTCTAAGTCAATTATAATAGTTACTTAGTAGCAGTCAAATAGTTACGTGTCCACAATCGTAAATAAGTCCCAACTCTTACCTATATTTACTATAAAACCCTCAACTGTACTATTTATTGGACCTAAAATTACCCTTCTACCCCCCACTTACTAAAACAGTGCCAACTAAAAAATCACAACCGGTTATACAACCGGTTATACCAAGTCATAATATTTAAAAGTCAACATTTTTATACCAATGTAACTTTGACACTTGGCAAATTTCTGGGCCCCACATAAACCCCACATGAAGGACTTAGTCCTGTGAGGGACGCCAGAATCCTCCTAATATATAATGTATATTCTTAATTTAAATTAAAAATTTATTTATGTTTAAAAATGTTATCCTATTATATATATAGATTTAAAAAAATCATAAATAATATTTTGGTTTAATTTTTCATTTAATATGTTTATATCATTCTTTTATATATAATATTGTTTATTTATTTAAAATTTATACGACAATGATACAAATTTAATAAAATTAATTAATAAACCATATAAATAAAACTAAGAAAACGGGCATTGTACGTTGCTTTGCTTGTACTAGTATAAATATATTTATACAACTCAATTAGGCAATCAACAAATCTTATTCCACTCTAGAACATTAGGTGCAAATTTGCAAGTATGTAATAAAGTGTTATAAATATTGGGTATCTGCGGTATAAATACCTAATATTTTTTATGTTATACACTTATATATCTAATCTTTTTTTTTTCGATGGCAAAAATATTGAACGTTACATTTTTTCTTAGCTACATCACTACCAGGCCCGTTAAGTGGGAAAGGTGGACATGTGGAGGGCCCATATCAAATTCCTTTATTTCTACGTTTAAATATCAATTTAATTATAAATCACATTAACAAACTTAATAATAATTCTGAAAATAATAATGACTTTTATTAAAAATAAATAATTAATTAATAAAATATACTAAACCAAACTAATTAAGAAAAAGAATTAAACTCAGAACCCATTTAATCGAATACCCCCTTAAATCCCTCATCCTTTTCACGATAAGAACCCAAATACCCAAATCTTCTTGCCAAAAAAAATACCCAAGCCCTAACAAAGCTATTGGAAACATACAAAGACGATGACTTGACATGGATTTTGCTCCAACAAGCCCGACAGCTCCGACGATGATTGTGGGCAATGCACCTCCGACAGCTTCATGGGGATGACCCTTTAAGTACAGTAAGTCTTAATGTGCTCTGGGTCTTTTGAATTGATTTGAATATGAGTTTTCGTCATTTTGAAATGGGTTTTATGCTTTAACAATTAACTTTGACGATAGTGGTGTATTTATTTATTGTTTTTTGTGTTGGTAAATTTTGTGGGGTTCTTAGTTAGATGTATTATTAAATTGGTGGGGATACTTGTGTTTGGAAGGATGTGTAGGTTCCCATGTGCATTGACGGTATGCGTACTTGTTTTGGAATCTTATTGTAATGCCCTGGATAGCCAAGACCGTTACACTGTGTGTTTATAAAGGTGCAAGACTTGCTAATCAAGTCATTTTATCCAAAACGTGTTACTAAAACTATAGTTGAACTAGGGTTAAAAGATTTTGGTCTCAAAAGCTGCATTTCTTATAAATAAACATTTTCTTTTTACATGGGATCCCAAAAGTAATAAGTTAAAGACTGTTTACAAAAGATTCAAGATTTAAATACAGTGCCACTCTAAGAAAAAACAGACAGTTAAGCATTTCTCATCCTATTCCACTCCTCGGTCGTGGCGGCTGAACATCTGACTATGTACATTCAGTCCCGCAACTCTCCACCTCAAGGTTGGCCTAACTTGCCTTTGCCTTTACCTGCACCACGTAGCACCCCTGAGCCAAGGCCCAGCAAGAAAACACAATAACAGATCATAATCATTCAACAGACAATTAGATAACTCATACCGCATAAGCATGTACTCAACAGTCTAAGCATTCATATTATTCAAGTATTCAGCATACCAAGTATATCATTCCATATCATCAATCAATTCACATATGATAACTAGGGTTAACACCCTTAGGTCACACCCTCTATTTATCCCACTGACTCCAGCCCGCTTAAACCGAGCTTAGTGAATATTAAGCTATCCTCAGCTACCAGTGGTCGAGCCGCGCCCTGTGCACAAGTATTATTTACAGCACCCTTAGGCCGTTTATCACATGTCCCATGGCATAATACCATCTATGACATCATACAGCTATAGGAGCTTTTAGTCCCATCACAAACACATAACCAAGTGCAGTTTTCTTACCTTTATATTCGCTAGCTTTGTTCAATTTGATCCTCAAGCACGATCCCTCTTGAGCCCTAGCATACACCTAGTCACAGCCATAGAAACATGGCCTCGGGACTAACCCTGAGCCCTTGGGAAGCCCTAATTCCACCAAACGGGGTGGTGGAATCAAACCCCGAACCCTCGGGCAAAAATCCTTGAAAATAACCCAAAAACCCCTTTCTGGAAACAGGGTAGCGCTACAGCGCTCTAAGGAGAGCACTACAGCACTACAAACAGAGCCTAAAACGCCCCAGACCACATAGCCTAGCGCTACAGTGTAATGACCCACTAATCTAGACTCTTGGACCATTATCGAACTATACATACAAATTCTTACTAAAACATACATTTGCGAAAATACCATAATTTATTATAAACTTGTAGAAACAAAGGTTACTTTCATAAAATTAAGTAGAATATGGGTACCCATTGTCTTTAAAACAAAAATAACTTAAAGTGAAAAGAGTTACATAGAAAATGCGGAAAATACATGTAAAACCATAAAAAAGGTAAAATGAGACTACATCCTCGAATCGAATAACGCTCGGCCCCTAGACTCCATTCACCATCGATACACATCCTCTAAGCGTCACGAATCTTACCGCCTCTAAAGCTATTTTCCTGCACATAAAACAGAAAGGAATGAGCCTAATGCCCAGCAAGGAAAATCTAACACATAATCATAAACATAAAATTTCATAATAAACGTAAAGACATATCTTAACACTTAATACATACACTTATTATAATGGCCATTATTACTTGGGGTCCCATAGACTAAACAAGCTTATGCCCATGAGATTAGTGGGGTCCTACTAGCTAAGTAGGCATATGCCCATAATCTTTTTGGGGTCTTGTTAGTCAAATAGGGCATAAGCCCAAGCCTACAAACATACACATTCATAACATATCACATAAGATAACATAAGCAATACACATATAGATTCTATCCTATTTTCCTTACCAAAGTTACCGGGATATGATGGACTGAGTTGGGACTTTTGGAACACTCCTAAAACCATAATGAACAAGAGTGAGTCTAAAGAAGGAAAAGAGATGAAAAGGAATGGGAAGACTAAACCATTGAAAGTCACACTTACCAAACTTATGTGCTCAAGAACTTAGATTCCTTAACCAAGATGAAGATTAAGGTTAGAGATTGAGTATAAGACTTTGAGAAAGAAAATAACATAATACAGAAATGAACTAGAGTTTTGGTTACCTCAAAGACTTGTAAGATCAATCTACACCACAACCGAAATACTATAGAACCTCACTTCCCAAAGTGTTTGATAAGCTTATGATGTTTAAGCTTATGATTTTCCCAAACCAGGTGTTTACACTCTCACACTCACTTAACACTAGCAGCTTCTGAACTTAGAGCAAAAGGTGAATAATGGCTGGGTACTAGGTCCTATTTATAGAGTTTGGAAATGAAAGTATCTTGATTTTACTTGAATAAAAATAATGGCTTTTTAGGTGAAAAATATTTGAATAATCGTTCAGCAGAGGCTGAAGACTCGTTCAAAAGATGCTGGACTTATGAAGGAGTTTGAATGGCTGAAAGGAAAAGAATTCAAAAGTGTTTGAATTTATGCTGGAGGAGGCGATATATCGCCCCCTATAGGCGATATATCGCCTGGACCATTGTTCCCGAGGCGACCGTGCATCGATTCGTGTTTTCCGTATCTACGTGCTGCGATATATCGCCCCCTATAGCTGCGATATATCGGCACACGCTGAATATTTAAACACGAAATTACACATTTTTAGCTAAGTTTGAATGGAGTAAACAGCCTTGACTAAGCCCTCAACGTATTCAAAGCTGCTGACTGACCCTATAACATTCAAACTTTACTCCTTATTAAATTAAATCCTCAAAAATCTTTAATCCTTTATCACCATTCATAACATGTGCTTAAAATCCTATTGGTTGATATCTAAACCTTATAGTATAATAAATATAATCCTTAATATCAGTTATATTAACCAACCTTAGGTTAAAATTAATATTCTTAAACTATAGGTTAAACTTAGAAAATCTATAAGTACTACTATGAGTGTCCAAATAATTCCCGGTCTGAACCAAAAATCCACAGTTACAAAGATAATACTATACATACTATAATACTACTAAACAATTAGCTAAGTAAAGTTCTTGGATTCTACATACAGCACCCAGTGACTAGCGTTGTAGCGCTAGTCACAGCACAGCCTTGCACAACATTTTCTCCTTCGAATTTTCCTGAGCCAAACCTACTCAAAACTCAACCAAACTTCAAAGCAAGCCTCCCAACATCCTCCACTCATCCCATAAGTCCCAACCACACAAAACTTAATCACATGCACTCCAAATCACAAAATTCACCATAGCTGAACTTAAAGCTCAGAAACTCAATAAAAACAACAACTGAAACCACAGAACTTGAACTAGAATTCCTTACCTTTGATGGATGAGCTCAACCTAGGTTATTCTCCACACTAGCTTAGCCTTCACCTCCTCAAAGCTTCATCCTCAACTCCCTAGAATTCCCCATCAAAACTCAGCTCAAAATCCATGTTTACATAAAACCAGAAACTGAAGAAAACAACCTTAGACCTTACCTCAAGTGGATGGATTACTCTTGCTAACTCCTTGCTAATTCCTCAAGCCAGACCAAAGACCTTAGCCTCAAGCTCCTGCCTAGACTCCCTCTGAGTTTTAGCTCCAAACTCCTTCAAGAATTGAGGAAGAAACCTCCAACTTAGAGAGAGAAAGATAGACTTCCAATTCCCCTTTTTTTCCTTTTCCTTCTTTTCTTTTCTTTCTTTTCTTTCCTTCAGACTTCCAGCTCTTTCGACACATTCCACTAAAGTATAAACCTTAATAATACTTATCCCCTTATAAACCAAATGACCACAATACCCTCCCATTAAAATTTATGCCCTTAACCCATCCAAGGGCATTCTGGTCATTTATTCCCAATTCCCGCTAATTCCTCGAGTGTCTCTAATATTTACCGCTTACTTCCCGACACCTAAACAATCACCAATTATATTCCCCAATATCAAAATAGACTCCAATATATTCTCTAAATTCCCATAAATACCCCCAGGCTCGCCCCGAGCCGGGTATAAATCCCCATCGTGACTTTTTCGCTAAATCGCTCACTAGGATCGTCTCGAATCACAAATTACAAATATATCCACATAATAATGTGGTCTCATCAATTTATCACATATATATACAGTTATGCCCTTAACGGGCCAAAATTATGATTATGCCCTTCTAACCTAATCAGAGCCTACATGCATACTAATACACATAGTTGTGCATCTCAGATATTCAAATAATCATATAACATGCTTTTAATCATTAAATCACATATAATCCAGTTATGCCCTCCCGGCACACTAATCAAGGCCCTTAAGCCTTATTAGTAAATTTGGGTCGTTACACTTATTGACTGTGTAAAAGGGAATATATGCTTTGGGACGTGGGGGTTTTTTGTCTGTGTTAGTCATTAGACTAAATTTTCAATACAATTTTTTTTGCAGACTTTGACTATGAGCTATTCACAGTTATATTGCATCATGGTGGAAGGTGGTACACTTATTTTGAAGTGAGTAAATATGAAGGGGTGAGGTTGAATATTTTCATTAGTAGAGAAGGAATACACAACAATTTGAACATGGTTTTTGATGCTAATGGTTGAAGATCTTGACATTCAAAACCCAAATGTATTCACCATGATGAATGACAGACAGAAGGGTTTGGAAAAAGTATTGGTTGGCATTTATGATGGAGCTGAAATTAGGCTATGTGTCAGACACCTACATTCGAAGTTCAAAAAAGAGCATCCTAGTTTGCTTCTTACACAGATGCTATGGGCTTGTGCACGAGAAACTATACCTGCAGAGTTTACACGAAGAATGAATGAGCTGAAAAAAGTGGATGAAAAGGCATACCAGTGGTTGCCAAAGAAAGACTCGAAAGAATGGAGCAAATCACATTTCAGAGTAAGTGTGAAATGTGATATGTTTCTTAACAATTTTTGTGAAATATTTAACTCAGCAATCATGCCTTCAAGAGACAAGCCAACTGTAACACTACTGGAGAAGATCTGATTTTAGCTTATGTGCAGATTCTCTACTAAACGAAAAGTTGTTAAAAAATGGGTGCATCCCGTTGGTAGAAGGATCCTGGACATTATTGAGAAACATAGAAAATTGGTCAGACATTGTCACTCAACTTTGGCTAGTAATGATAAGATCCAAGTCACTTATGTGGGGGCATATATATATTTGTAGTTGATTTAGTGGTCAAAGTCCACACTTGAAGGGGTTTTGAGTTATCTGGCATACCCTATCCACATGCCTTAGCTTGTATCTGGGCAACTTGCTTTGTTGGTGTATCATGGATATCACCTTACAAATGTTTATGCATCTTATTAGATTTGTGCTAGAAGTATTAACTATTGACAATCGACCATATGCAGAAAAATAGTAAAAAAAGTTAGAAACTACAAATGCAAGCCTTTCACTTTCATTCTTTGATTCATAACAGAACTTGACATACAGTTTCAAAATACAACTTATTTTCCTGCTAAACATATTCTAAATTGAATTTCACCTGGCATGTCTCATATAGTCACTAAAAAAAAATTATTTTCATATTTTCACTAATCTAGACAAAGTTAGCCCCATTTAGAGCAGCTTCATCTCTCAAATAGCGGGTTCCACATGTTGTTGGTCCTTTAATTCAACATTCATGTTTCATAATCTCTATTGGTTCTATGATAATTCCAATTTCATATTCTAGCTGCCTGATTTTTCTAAGCAGCCTCGGTATGACTTGCTTTGATCTTTTACAAATTTTAGGGTCAATCCAGGCGAAAAAAAATTACGCCTACCCTCTGACTGAAAATTCAACATAGAATAAATGAACAAAAATACGAGACAAGGAACTTACTCTCAGTTTGAAGCAACTTATTAACCTTCTTCCATGATTAATGTCTATCCATGAAGTCCTCTCAACCCACGGTACCCCACAATCATAATTGTTGGGAGCCCTTGATTTAAAAAAAAAAACCCATTCGTCACTGAGTTTCTGCACGATGTGCCTCTGTGCCAATTTCTACGAGGGCATATGTGAGATGAAGAAGAATATGCATCTGCCAGTGCAAGACCTACGATGGTTCATCGGAGGGCATGTCAATTACAGCATCGCCTTCAACCTTCGACTCCATTTGTCTTCTTCGGGGGAGGATAGCCCTTTCTTAGGGATTTAGAATTTTTAATGGGTTATTGGAACGAATGGGTATTGGGTTTAATTAGTTTACTTTATTTCATTAACTAATTGATTATTTTTAATAAAAGTTATCACTATTTTCAAAATTATTATTAATTTTTTTAAATGTGATATGTAATTAAACTGGTATTTAAACCTAGAAATAAATGAATTGGATCCGGGCCCCCCATGTGTCCACCTTTCTCACTTAACGGAGCTGGTAGTGACAGAACTAAGAAAAAAAAGATCAGGTTTATAAGTGTATAACATAAAAAATGTTAGGTCTTTATGACGCAAATACCACTATAAATATTAAGTTAAAATATACTGCTGAGTATAAAAATAAATATATATATATACTATTTTGATAAATTGGGTTTAATAGAAATTTACACCATACTATAATTTTTATAAAATATTTGCTGATTTGTTTTGCCGACAAGAGCCCCATCAAACACAGGGGGCCAAATTTCATCGAGTGTTGTTATTTTGCACCTAAAAATTCCCAACACCACAATGTGGTGGCACCCTATTGTTAGTTAGCGATACTCCATAATATTTATTAAATTAAAATGTCTAAGCCTATAATATTTATCAAATTAAAATATCTGGGACCCGATATTAGAGAGCACCAATAGAGATATGTCACCTCATTGTGGTGTTGGGCACTATTGATGCCCCTTAGCAATTCTCAATTTCATTAGAAATACAAAGTTTCAAAATAACTACAAGAGTACCAACTTCCAATTCTCCATAAGAAACAAAACATAACTAAGAGCAAACATACATCAAACAAGACACAATAACAACTAAACAATATGACTCAAACAACTTAAATAAAGACTACATAACTAGAGTAGTTTAACACCATTATGGTCAGTAGATAGCCTTGTAGTCATTGAAACTATTAGGATCCCACGTCTTCCAATCATTGACACCAGATAATCCATTACCCAGATCAAACTTTGTTGCATTGTGGGCTGCAAAGTTGACTTCTCATGATATCTTGGTAAGCTCCCATAGCTCAAGTTTGGCGCAGTGGTTGAGGAATTTATTGTCGCTATCTTCCACCCTCACAGATTGCAAGGCTCTATTCTGATTGAAAGAACTCACCACCCCTGCATCATCACTATTGGAAATGACAGTTTTACATTCCATACGCGGGAGCATCAATTGCTAGCACTAAGGCTTCAACTTCAACGATCATAGGGTCAGTTTGTAATATTTTTTGAACCACAACCTACTTGATTTCTCCTTTTGATATTTTGAATATAGCTTCAATGGCTGCCCCTCTGTTGGAAATAGCCAGATCCACCATGAAGCATAACCAATCCAGAGGTGGTGGAAGCCACTAGATGGCAATAGAGTTGGTCCATCTGCAAGGTTGATTTCCACTTTGAAAGTCTATTGATAAATGCTTTTGAGAGCCCATTCGAGTCAACTTGTTGACTTCCATGAACCACTTGATTTCTTTCTCTTCAAATCAAATTCACTAGCATGGAAGCCTGGATCATAAAATCTGAGAATTCTAGCCCAGTAGGATGATTTGTAGTATTTTTCCAAAAATTAAAACTATCCCCTATAATTATCTATAGGCACTTTGCCTGATTTTAAACCACTTAAATTATCAAACCATAGACACGCCGCTAGTGGACATTTTCAAAACAAATGAATGGAGATTTCAATGTGGCTCTTGCATAAAGAACATTCAGTCGAAGCTATAGGCATGACTCGTAACAGTTTCTCTCTAATTGGTAGCACATTGGCCACTATTTTCCACCAAAGGTGCTTATGTCTAGAATGAATTTTGCTTTCCCAGATAAAGGCAAAAACATCTTCTTTAGGAAAATGTAGATTTGGTATATTAGTAGCTAACCTTATAGAAAATGAGCCGGGGGGATCTAAGTTCCACATCCAAGAGTCTAGTCGATTGTTCGAAGGTAACAGGATATTCAGGATATGCTTAGTGTTATCCGCATTAAACCGTTGACTCAATTTCATCACGATAGATCTTTTGGTCATGAATGCACTATTGATTGGTTTTATTGATTGGAAGTTGAAGCCTCCACATAATTTTGGTTTGCACTTCATGTCCCAAGGAATTCTGTGGAAGTGTCTCTTATCCTCTATATCACCCCACTAGAATTCTCTGTGCATTCTATCCATCCCTTGGGAAATGGAGTTTGGTATAGGGCCAGTTGAGGCCACATGTGACACTAAAAAAGTGCCAATGACTAATACTAGCGTAGAATTGGACGATTTAGAGAGTAGTCTCACTTTCCACCCTTGGACTCTCGATTTGACCTTGTTGAGAATAAATCTCTTGTCTTTTGTTATTATTCGAGATTGAATAAGTGGCAGGCTTGGGTGTAAATTATATTTCCTCAAGCATGACATTCCCAGGTAGTTTGCAATATGAATTGCCTTGGCCTTGTTGACACCTTTAGAGGAGTGGAAAATTTAAACAACATTATTATTATTATTATTATATATACAACAATATTTTTATTTTATTATATCAAATTTTTTTTAATAAATAAAATTTATTTAATTTAAATCCAAATAACTTTTCATTTAAAATTTTTAATGTAAGTGAATTTATTAAAAATTATTTATATATGAGATTATATATGCAAAAATGAAAAAGGGCAAAAATAGGTTTAAGTTTACACGTTTAAAGACCTCGTGGGATTGTGTGGAGCCTTCATTGGAGGGGTTTGTGCCATCTTTAGCATATCATGTGCTTGTATAGGCTTATTTTTGTGCTTGCCAGTAGGTTGTTTGTAAGTTTTATGTGTCTGTTTGTAGACTTGGTTTGTACCTATTTGTAGGCTTGGCTTTGTGCACATGATGACCCTAGGGGCATTCAGGCATATATCTTGCTTCTGGGTTGGCTTAAACCTATCGGTCGCCGATTAGCTTGCTATTGCTGCCCTCAACTCCTAAGCCGAGCCTTTAAACGAGACTTATAAGCCGAGTCCCTTAACCTTTGACTGATAAGTCGAGTCTTTAAACAATCAACTGATAAGTCGAGTCCTTAACGTTTGGCTGATAAGTCGAGTCTTTTAACCTTCGACTAATAAGAGTATTTTAACCTTCGACTGATAAGTTGAGTCCTTAACCTTCGACTGATAAGTTGAGTTCTTTAACCTTCGACTGATAAGTCGAGTCTTTTAACCTTCGATTGATAAGTCGATTATTTTAACCTTCGATTGATAAGTTGAGCCCTTTAAACGAATATGTCCTTAACTATTATGCCAAGCTCTTAATCAGATAACACAAATAAATCTTCAGCTTATAAGCCGAGCTTCCCAATTAGATATACAGACAAACAGTTATTAAATAACATAGGTAAACACATCACATTTAATATGTTAGAATAAAATATTCTCAACATAGTAATAATCCTGTACTATAACTGGGCCAAGCCCTAAATGCAGCCCGGGTGCAGTTTTCTTACCTCAGGGCTGAGTGCAACGTATAATAAGAACGACCCTCGAGCACGATCCTGATTCAAGCCCTAGCAGTAACCTAGTCACAACCATAATATATAATCCCATCAATAACGAGCAAATAAAGGTGAAACGACCCAACTTAAAACCCATTAATTTACTAAATACTCCTTATTTAAGCAAATTAATATTTACATGAATGTCTTTAAGAAAAACAAAACTTTTATTGAAACAAACATGAATTAATACCTTTTACAAAACATGCAAGTCGAGATCTCAATATTTAAAATAAAACATGTTTTACATGCACGATGTAGGTAAAAATACATGTTTTACATGCACGATGTAAGTAAAAATACACGTTTTAGACACAACATAAAACCAAAGGTTAAAGACCTTTTAAAAAATAATACATTAGTAACAACCCCTTGAACCCCAGGTCAACCAATCATGACATGCAAACATCTCGCCAAGCCTGCTCCAACTCATCACCTCATCAACTACGCTTATGCCTTTTCCTGCAACACATAGTACCCGTGAGCTAACACCCAACAAGAAGAGCTATATAAGACACAATCCCCAAGCCCAACAATATGAGTTATAAAACACAAACATAGACATAAACTAATTCATATAATCACAACCTAAAACTTATATTACTCCTAACTTATACCCTTACATACACTATAACGTTCAACAATAATTCATATTGTATCGTATCATTCTCGTAGCATAACTTTACATAAAATAGCATAACATAACATACAACAATCATAACATATCACAAAACAATCATAACAGTATTATCGGTGTCATTCTGGCCGTAAAAAAGTGCTAATCTGGTTAAGTGTTCAACTGAGCACGAGAAACGTAAGCATACATTTTATTATAACGTAAGCATGCAATTTATTGTAATGTATGCATTTTCATAACGTAAGCATGCCACACAAACATACAGCATATTCACACATAACATGCATAACCTATAACATACCTCATAGCTCAACCCATAACATAATTCCTAATATAACTCATAACATAATTCATATCATAGTTCATAGCATAATTCTTAGCAAAGTTCACAACATAATTCCTGACATAATGTTAGGAGTGTGTCCTAAAAGCATGTAAAAGACATTTTTTTTTCTGTGAATAAATAAATACAATGGTTTATTATTATTGTTATATTTAGATTGTTAAATTATTGTTTGAATTTAACAATGCCCTCGTAAATAATAGAAAATTTCCATATTCATTATTGAGGATGTGATCTTGTATTAGTACGAGAGCATTAAGATCACATGAATGAATAAAATAGTCAACAACAACAAATTAAAGTTATGGAATTCTTTAATATGAGTTGTAAGTACGGTTTACTGAGTATCATAATGATACAAATAATATAGATTCAGATTATTGATGTGGTAAGACATCTCGGCTTACCACATATAATATGATTATATATGACATGGACCGATATGAATTAAAGTCTTCATCCAAAAACCATTTAACAATAAAGACTTGTAATTCATATCATAACAGATGATCATTTATAGATCAACCTAAATCTTGAGTGTTTATGAACTCCTGTTCATGTTTATTAAATCTTTTGCTTCATTCGTTAAGGTCTCTTCAAAGAATGAGGCTAATGACTTTTGTTTTGGAGATTTAATATCATGGATGGCTGGGAACATGTATCAACAATGCGGAATCTAATCTTTCCTAACGGATCGTATATTAGTTCCATTAATGGTTAATTCTGGAACTGAATGATTTTGAGCTCAAATCTATAATTAGATTAATTATTCACTAGTGAATTAATGGTACTTAAGGAATAAGAAGTAAATTAGAAAGGTAAAATGGTAATTCTTCCATTCTAATTTATGAACTAATTAATTAGAGGGTTGAACTATTGTAAGATGGTTATATCAATGGACGACTTAATATAAGATTTCTGTAAAAGTATATCTATAACATAAAGAGTGCAATTCTGAATTTATAGTGGAGAAATATCAGAATTAATAAATTAACTATTATAAGTAAAGAGTTTAATTATTTAGTTTCAATTTATTGGAGCTTAATGTTATAGGCCCATGGTCCCCGAAATGGCTCAAACAAACACTGACAAAGGTAAATACAAAAATGGGCAAAAAGGACTTATTTGATAAGTAAGATATTTTTCTATGTATCAAACATAATTATTGTATAATTATGTGTAATTAATTAATTATTTGATTTAACAAAAATATAATTAATTTTGAATTAATTTATTTTGGGGATTTTTGGTATTTAAATAATAATAAAAATTAGAAAAAATCACACGCCATCACTGACATGTGGTACACGTGTAGCACAGTGCACAGTCACTGTGCTACACACATAAGAGACTGAGAAAGTTTATTGGTTCCACAATTTTAGTTATTTAAATATTAAATAAATAATGAAATATTGTAATATGATTAAAATATTATTATTTAAACAAAAATCTGATAACTGATTAGTTATTTTCAAATTATTTAAAATAACTAAGATTTTATTTTAATATATTGGATATATTAAATATAGGATATCAGTTTTTCAGAACGTAACTTTTCAGGGATAGAAAAATATCTAGAAATCTCTCTCAGAGAAAGAGAACATAGATACATAAAAAAGTCACTGTTCTTCACAATACCTAGGTCCAAACTTTATCAGATCTCATGTGTTGAGAACATCTAATAAATAGATTTTGCCTATTATTTGTATAGCGAGCCCACACTCGTTCTTTGTGTGTTGAGAACATTTTGGAAGATCTTGGTGTGAGATCTCAAGGATTTAGCCATACAAAAAGATAGCAACAAGGAAGGACCTGAGGTAATTTTTATATTCATGTCTTTGATTCAATATATATGCATGTGAAGAAGTAGATCTAGAAATCTTGAGGGATTAAATTAACAATTTGATTGTAGTTCCGCTGTGTATAATCTCTGATTCAATCAATAAAATCCAACAAATGGTACCAGAGCCATCTTCACATATATATATATTGAATCTGTGTGGGTTTACTTTTATGCATTTATTTATTTTGATGAATGAATGGATGGCTTAATATGATTGAATGCATGGGAATGTTTAATCATTAATTGTATGGTGTTTTTGGGTTAGGATTTGCTTATTGTACGCCCTGGTTTTCCCATGGGTTGATTAGCGAGTTGAGGTACGACCTGGTCATGATTGCCAGGCAGACATCCCCAGGACCGGAGCTGTTGTCGTAAGGTCCTACCCCCTTAACTCGGGGTAACCTAAAGGTTCGCTAAGATTTCCTAAGGACTGAGTCTGGACCCTGAACACCGCAGGTCGAGGGAGGCATCCAGCTCGAGGCGTGAGCTGGGGGTTGAAGGCTGTGACCTTTTATGAAGTCAACACACAAGGTAAACGTGCATATATCAGACATCACGTGTCTGATATACCCCTGACTTCTCGGACACGCAGCAGGAACGTGCGTATTCAGACACCCACGACTGGGTTGGTCCATGCGGCCCACTATCTCCTTACCTATTGATTTGACCACACTTATGTGTCAGGTTTAGGAATTAATTATAAATGTCACAGAGTTGACATGATAGGTAAGAAGGTCACGGGATGACCTTCTTACCAACTCCCAGGTACCTTCTCCTATAAATATGGAGAACTTGGGAGTTAATGGGGGTTGGATTCTCAATTGTAAGAAAGACCCTGTAATCAAATATCCAGTATATAGCAATAATACTGACTAGTGGAGTAGAAGGATTTTAACATTTGAACCACTAAAAAAAAACGTATCCTGAGTCACCATTTCATTTCTAAGATCATTTATCTATTTCAGTTCAACCTAGGCACTAATCCCTTTCTCTTTTCTCTTAATTATCTGTTGGCGAAGAACTGCGTCAACACTTATGATTAGATCAATGTGTAAGCCATTAAAGGGCATAGGATTTATGTAATTTTATTTGGTTTTTGACACCATAAAATTGTAATTCCGATCACACAAAAGTCATAACGGAGCCCGGGATTCAGAATTCAGCCATCGCTCCTATGAGGCCGCCCTTCGAGCCGCTGCCGGGACGTCATACAGATGGGTCCGTACAGATCCGTACATCCCGGCCCCGGCAGCCCCGTTTGACGCCACGTGTCCCTGTCTTGCTGGTCCAGAATTTTTTTTTATTTTTCTGAAATTATTCTGTTATTTTTTTTAATTTTAAAATGTTAAATATCCTATTTATTTGAAATTTGATATTTAAATAATGTGATAATTTTGTTATCCTAACAAACATTTTTTTTTGAAAATCTAGTTTCAAATTTTAATTTTAAAAATAACAGATTTTATTTAATTATTTCAGTTTCTAATTTTAATGAAAAGTTGTTTTAATTAAAAAGAAAATTAAAATAATGATTATTTAAAAGTTTGTTTTAATTAATAAAAAATAATTAGAAAATTGTTTTCTTATTATTATTTTGGACCAACAACGACACATATCCTACCGACAGTAAAGTAAAGAAGCCTGATGGAGATCAATGCTGTTTTATTTTAATTTTTTAATTTTATAAAGTGGTTGTAAAATTAGAAATACCCAAAAGCACCCGGTTCAACATTTATTGTTTATTTATGAATTTATTTAAATAATTATTTTAATGTGATTGATAACATGTTCATGCATTTTATGCCATACATAAAAACCCACACAGTCATAATCATGCATCTCATTTGTAGAAACATGATTATTAGGATTGTCCTATATGTTTATATAAATTGTTTTGCGAAATCAATTGCATGTAAATTACTTAGTTTTATTTTGAAAACTTGGTAAAATATCACACCAATTTTTTAAGTCTTTATGACTTATTTTCTTTAAACCAACTTTATTTTAAAAGTGTTTTTTTTAGTAAAGTTTAGATGAACATGATTGGTAATTTAAAATTGGATATGGACCTAGAAACTCGCTTTCTTTCCAATTTTAATTATGTTCATAAGGTTTAAAGATGTTATAATTAATTTGGAATTAATTAGGTTAAAAACACTTATTTCAAAATAGTGAGTGAGAGAGGGTTGATATCTCAAACATAACCCATGGTCTCTATTATTAATATAACATTGTGAGATATGAATAGCGCCTCGCGACGACTTTGTTTTCGTCCCCCTAAGGAAGGTGTCTAGACATATCAATAGCAAGGTTGTATTTCTTACATAGATAGGAACTAATGATGTATTTTAGGCTTGACCGACCCTAAGGCGGCATGTCCTAAGTTAAGTTATGAACTCCGAAATAATGGGTTACACTCACAAAGCTATGATTAAGCTTTTGAAGTGGATAATCATAACTTGACCAAACTAAGCGGTACTTTAATGTTTAAAAGAGAAAATAAAGAGTTGTTTTAAGTTTTAAACAATAAAGATAAGAATGTCTTATAAATTCTCTAAAATTAATTTGACCGACCCTAAGGGGGCACTTTAATTGTTAGAAAATTTTATCGTGGAAATTAATCTTTATTTTATGTGTTTTAATTGTGCTCATGCATCACGTTTAATTTCTGAAAATTATGATATTTATTTTTCTAAATATAATAATATTTATTTGTATTTATTTATTGCCAGCAAAAATGTCTATTGGTGAATTACACACCGATGCCTTTCTCAAATCCTTGGTTTTTGAACCTGAAAATATGCAACACTGGTTTCGAGGCATGTTGACTATTTTTTCTTATAAGAAGATGATGTCATCTGTCTGTGAAAAGCCTCCAACAGAACCACCTCTGGCTACTAGCTATGAAGAAGAAGAAAAATATGCAAATTGGATGAAATCCGATCGGTTGGCACGTTATTGCATTCTTTCAACCATGCCTGACGAAACAAAGGAAAAATATATACACTATGACTCAGCACATGAGATGTGGCGAGCAATGACAGAGGAAGTCTATGCTGAGTGTCATCGTTTATATCGAACGAAAAAGGTAAATAAGATTTGCATATATTTTTTCAACTATGAATAGTAGATTCAAACACTATGAATATAAGATTCAAATTTTTGGATAGTAGATTCAAAAATATATGCCACTAATCTATTTTTCTTTTGTCTTTCCTTTTGCAGAATCAGAACCCTGAAAAGGAGGAAGAGACTGATGATGATTTTGGTAGCAAGTAAGGAGCTGGAGAAGTTGGAGAGTAGTTTTTATTTAGTAATTTTATTGTTAGTTGAACAATTTAAATTTCTTTATTTTGTTTTAGAAATTTTAGATTTCTTTAAACAAAGAAAACTACAGTCTAGAAATTTAGTTTATTGTTAGTCATTTTGATTATTAATGTTTGGAAACTTATTTCTATTTTTGCATAACATTTATTTCTTTTATTAATAAAGTAGTTATTATTTAAAGAAATTATCTATTTACTTGTTATGCAAATGCTTTGGAATAAACAAAGTTTACATACTTATAATGAATGACAAATTTTTTTATAATTTTGAATTATTTAAAAACAGCTAATCCTAAATCTATTAAACTGATTGCGATAGTGAAACATATCTGCAGCACTTGAGATTGGGCCATATTGGTCTAGACGGAATAAATAGGCTTGTAAAGGATAATCCTTTAAGAGAACCATCTATTGGATCTCTCCCTATTTGTAAATCCTGTCTAGAAGACAAAATGACCAAGAGACCTTTCTCAGCTAAAGGTTCAAGAGCCACAGAACCACTTCAGCTAGTACATACGGATGTTGCAATCCACTTAATGTACAAACAAGAGGAGGTTATGAATATTTTGTCACATTTACTGACGACTATTCTAGATACAGTCATGTTTACCTAATGCTTAAGAAGTCAAAAACTTTTGATAGGTTTAAAGACTTCAAAGCCTTAGCTGAGAAGCAATTAGGTAAATCTTTAACAACACTCCAATCTGATCGTGGTGGTGAATATTTGGATTCTTAATTCAAAGATTTCTTGCTGGAGCATGGCATTCAATCCCAACTCACAACACCTGGAATGCCACAGCAAAATGGTGTTTCAGAAAGACAGGATAGAACGTTATTAGATATGGTTAGATGAATGATGAGTTTCTCATCATTACCACTGTCATTTAGGGGTTATTCGATTCAATGTATTCTATACATATGAATGATGTTCCATCTAAGTCTATCCAAAAGACACCCATAGAATTATGGAATGGTTGTAAACCTAGTTTACACCATTTTTGAATTTAGGGGTGTCCTGCATGTGTGCTTAAAGGAAAGACCGGGAAGTTGGAAACACGCTATGAAGTGTGCATGTTTGTGGGATATTCCAAAGAGACTAGAGGTGGAATTTTCTATAGTTCAAAAGAAAATAAAACATTTGTATTGACAAATGCAAATTTTCTTGAATATGACTATGTTAATAACCACAAACCTCGTAGTAAGGTTGTACTGGAGGAGATGGTCTCAAATGAAGTCGCAAAGTCACCAGCAACAATTAATGATAAAACAACCAAAGAAACCACAATTCCTGAAAAGGAAAAACCAGTGCAACGTCGTGGTGGGAGGATTGTGAGACAACCTATTCGCTACGAACATGAGGCACACGTTCTTGTATCAGATATTGAAAAGGACGATCCATTGGATTTTAAAGAAGCAATGGAAGACCCTGATGTTGATAAGTGACAAGATGCCATGAATCAAGAAATGGAATCAATGTATTCCAATTCAGTCTGGGAACTTGTAGATCTGCCTGACAATGTTAATGTCATTGGATGCAAATGGATCTACAAGAAGAAAAGGGGTGCAGATGGAAAGGTAGAGACCTATAAAACAAGGCTTGTGGCCAAAGGCTACACACAGAGAGAGGGTGTGGACTATGAAGAAACATTTTCTCCTGTGGCCATGCTTAAATCCATATGCATACTTTTATCCATAGCTGCCATCTATGATTATGAGATATGGCAAATGGACGTCAAGACAACCTTTCTGAATGGCCACCTTGATGAAACCATTTATATGGAACAACCAGAAGGGTTTAAAAAGAAGAATCAAGATAAAAAGGTATGCAAGTTGTTGAAATCCATATATGGATTGAAACAAGCATAAAGATCTTGGAACTTAACATTTGATGAAACTATTAAAACATATGGTTTCGAACAAAATGTTGATGAAGCATGTGTTTATAAATACATCAAAGGAAAAATTGTGGTTTTCTTAGTTATTTATGTTGATGATATCCTACTCATTGGGAATGATGTAGACACATTATCAAATGTAAAGAAATGGTTGGCTGACAAATTCCAAATGAAAGATTTGGGAGAAGCGAGCTATGTTCTAGGCATTAAAATTCTAAGAAATAGAAAGAACAAGCTCCTAGCACTTTCACAAGCAAATTATATTGATAAAGTGCTTGAAAGATTCTCTATGGAGAATTCCAAAAAGGGTCAATTGCCGACCACACATGGAATTACTCTTTGCAAAAATCAGTGTCCAAAGACACCACAAAAACAAGAGGATATGAGAAAGTATCCCTGTGCATCAGCTGCAGGGAGCCTAATGTATGCAATGTTATGTACTAGACCTGATATATGTTATGCAGTAGGGATTGTCAGTTGTTATCAATCAAATCTAGGTTTGGAACACTGGATTACGGTTAAACATATTCTCAAGTATCTCAGGAGAACGAGAGACTATATGCTAGTATATTCGGGTAGTGACCTCGAACCTACTGGATACACTAACTCATATTTTCAATCTGACAAGGATAGTAGAAAGTCTACTTCTGGGTCAATATTCACTCTTGGTGGTAGAGCAGTTGTCTGGAGAAACATTAAGCAATCCAGTATAGCTGATTCAACCATGGAAGCTGAATACATAGCAGCTTGTGAAGCAGCTAAGGAAGCAGTTAGGCTGAAAAAGTTCTACACAGATTTGGAAGTAGTTACAGAAGTGGAGAAACCACTTGTTCTTTACTATGACAACAGTGGAGCAGTGGCCAATTCTAAAGAACCAAGAAGCCACAAGAGGGGATAGCATATAGAGCTCAAATACAACTTAGTCAGAGAAATCGTACATAGAGGAGATGTGTCCATTCTGAAAAATCGCATCAGAACACAACCTAGCAGACCCGTTCATGAAGACGCTTCCAGCAAAGCAATTCGAGGGTCATGTACATAATATGGGATTGAGAGAAATGCCTCACTTGCTTTAAGTACAAGTGGGAGATTGTTAGGAGTGTGTCCTAAAAGCATGTAAAAGACATTTGCTTTTTTTTTCTATGAATAAATAAATAAAATGGTTTATTATTGTTGTTATATTTAGATTGTTAAATTATTGTTTGAATAATTTTGTAAATATCAGAAAAATTCCATATTCATTTTGAGCTCAAATCTATAATTAGATTATAGATTAATTATTTACTAGTGAATTAATGGTACTTAAGGAATAAGAAGTAAATTAGAAAGGTAAAATGTTAATTCTTCCATTCTAATTTATGAACTAATTTATTAGAGGGTTGAACTATTGTAAGATGGTTATATCAATGGACGACTTAATATAAGATTTCTGTAAAAGTATATCTATAACATAAAGAGTGCAATTCTGAATAGTGGAGAAATATCAGAATTAAGAAATTAACTATTATAATTAAAGAGTTTAATTATTTAGTTTCAATTTATTGGAGCTTAATGTTATAGGTCCATTGTCCCCGAAATGGCTTAAACAAACACTGACAAAGGTAAGTACAAAAATGGGCAAAAAGGACTTATTTGATAAGTAAAATATTAATCTATGTATCAAACATAATTATGTGTAATTAATTAATTATTTGATTTAACAAAAATATAATTAATTTTGAATTAATTTATTTTTTGGATTTTTGATATTTAAATAATAATAAAAATTGGGAAAAATCACACGCCATCACAGTCACTGTGCTACACGCATAAGAGACTGAGAAAGTTTCTTGGTTCCACAATTTTAGTTATTTAAATATTAAATAAATAATGAAATATTGTAATATGATTAAATATTATTATTTAAACAAAAATCTGATAACTGATTAGTTATTTTCAAATTATTTAAAATAACTAAGATTTTATTTTAATATATTGGATATATTAAATATAGGATATCAGTTTTTCAGAACGTAACTTTTCAGGGATAGAAAAATATCTAGAAATCTCTCTTAGAAAAAGAGAACAGAGATACATAAAAAAGTCACTGTTCTTCACAATACCTAGGTCCAAACTTTATCAGATCTCATGTGTTGAGAACATCTGATAAATAGATTTTTCCTATTATTTGTATAGCGAGCCCACACTCGTTCTTTGTGTGCTGAGAACATTTTGGAAGATCTTGGTGTGAGATCTCAAAGATTTAGCCATACAAAAAGATAGCAACAAGGAAGGACCTGAGGTAATTTTTCTATTCATGTCTTTGATTCAATATATATATATGCATGTGAAGAAGTAGATCTAGAAATCTTGTGGGGTTAAATTAACAATTTGATTGTTGTTCCGCTGCGTATAATCTCTGATTTGATCAATAAAATCCAACACATAATTCATAATAAAATTCATAGCATACAAATTTTACCACACTTAAGTACGTCGAGCGTACACCCTGCGTGCAGGTGTCCACTCTTCTTACCTTAGGTCCAGCAGCGATGCAATCACCTCCCTTCAAGTGCCTTGCCGACTCCTAAATTCAAAATATACAACATATATCATTTAGAGACTCATAACTCAAATAAAATGTCATGAACCAAACCTTACCCTTCCTAAGACCCAATTAACCTTATATTGTCCTTAGGAAAGTCCAAAAAATGTCTCCAAGAAGTTAGGGAGGAAGTTCCCAACGAAATTCATATGAAACGACTTCAAAATGGCCTAAATCCAACAAAAAATTACCTTCTCATAGTCAAGCATTGTGGCCCTAGCATTTAGCACCACAGCCCTTTCAGTTTCCCAGATTCTGGGCATTCTAGGCACTCTGGGCGCCTAGGCGCTCTCTTTTTGCGTCGCGACCCTAATTCGAAAATCAGACGCCGACCAAACTTCTAAATGTCATAACTCATTCAATATAAATCTGATTTTGATAATTTATTTTGGGTTTTTCTCATCTCGAATCCCTCTATATCATCATATAAGTTTTAGAGATAAATAAAATACCGAAAATTCATGAGAAGCCCCTAACTCCATAACCCTAACAAATCTCATGACTAGAACTTCTTCTTCCCCAAGATATGAACATATATCACAAAACTAGACCTTATATCATCATTAATTCACCCCTAACATGTTTCTAATCATTATAGATTGATACCTTAGTATCCAACTTGCATATAAACCAATCAACCCAACCTATCAAGCTTTCTAATCAAAACCACCATTAACTAACCCAAACCTTCAAGAACAATCAAAGAAACTTAAAAAGTGTGAAAAGTTCTTACCAAGATCATGTGGAGAAGCCTAGGCCACGAAAATCTCCTCCAAAAGCATCCTAATTGAGCCCCTACATGAGTGCCTAGTGATCCACATGCATATGAAGAGACCTTCATCCTTCTTCTTCCTTAGATCTTGAACCCTAGTCTAGAGATAGAGTGAGAGAGAGTTCTCTCCTTTGATCATGTGTTGAGCAGCCACCAAATTCAAATTGTGAGTCTAACACTAACCCTAATCTCTCACTTTCTATTTATAATGACTCATTATCGCCAAATGACCATCCTACCCTTCATCGAAGCCATTCTAACAATTTCACTAAACCCTTCTTAGTAATTCTCCACTTAAACTATTAGTTTTCATAATCCCTAATTAATTTATTCCCCATAAGTTATATTTACTCAATTATGACACCTCTTTAAAAAATTCTTGACAATAGGCCCCTAGCACTTGAAGGAAATCATGATTCGTCACTTTAACACATATCTTGAGCACTTTTGGTATTTTCCAACGTAAAATATCTTACACTGATATAATATCACATATACATATTGATATAATGTAATAATACGTAATTTCACAATTACAAAAATACCCCTCAAGAGTATTAAATTACGAAATTGTCCTCATAGGACAAAATTACCAAAATACCCATGAAACGAAAAGATGGATATTACAAAAGGATTTTGTACCGAGTCCTAGCCCCCAGGATGTCGAATTCTACTAAATTGGGTAGTAGAATCAATCTCGAGCCCTTAGGTTTGAGTTCCCATCACTCAAAATCCTTCCTGGCCAATTTCCCCTATGCGTGACGCAGAGCCCCTTTACGGGTCGCGGCGCGCCTCAAGTTAGAAAGGCCCCCTTGCCAAAATCTCAGGGACATGCACCGCGACTCAACCCTGAAGGCTCATGGTGTGCCTAAGTAAAATAGGAAACCCTAGGCCCTAGGTTCACGCAAGTCACGGCGCCCCAAGAACAGGGTTGCGGCGTGACCCTACGTACCCAGATTTTCCAGCTTTCTTCCTCAGCCAAAACCTACCAAAATCATCACAAATAATTCCCAAAACCATAATTCAATCCCACAAACATCTTCAACACTTTAACACCAACAAAACCCAGCCCTATACTTGACCAAAATCCCACCAAAACTCATAATCAACTACCTTGAGCCACAAAGCTCAAGAACATCTTAAACAAAAATAGAATTCAGTTTAAACAGGGATTAACTTACCTCAGCTATGAATTATATCCTTCTAGTTGTAGCAAATCCCAATCCCAAAGTCAAGCCTTCAAACCTTGAATTCCCTTAGTTTTTCCTCAAGAAATCCACACCAAAAATTGAGAGAGAGAGAGAGAGAGAGAACGGTTGGGAGAGAGAAAGAGAGAATTGACAAGAGTTTATGTAACGCCCTGGGTAACCAAGACCGTTACACTGTGTATTTTAAAATAATGCAAGACTCGCTAATCGAGCCGTTTAAACAATAATGTGTTTCTAAAGTCAAATATGGGTTAGGGTTAAAAGATTTTAATCATAAACAATTAATTTCCGTTAAAATAGATGTTTGGTACATGGAATCCCAAAAACAGTGTTTAAGAGACAATTTACCACTCTCAAAATTTGTATACAACAAAAAGCCACTCTAATGGAAAAATAAAAATTTTAAGGCTCTATCCCTGTACTTTCTCTTGACCGTGGTGGACGAGCAACTTACAATGTACGCCTCACCCCCAGAGCTCTCCAACTCATGGTTGGTCCAGCTTTCCTTTACCTTTACCTGCACCATGTAGCACCTGTGAGCCAAGACCCAGTAAGAAAACCAAAGAAAACAACAGATACGTGTACTAATAATAATATTCAATCAAGCTTAACTCATTCAATTCAATCATAAAACAGACTGAGAATATTCAACTAATCAATGATAAACACATTATCTCGAGTTCACAACCATTCAGGGTTGGTACCCTTACACCGAGTCCCTGTTGATCTTGCTGACCGCGGCTCGCTTAGGCCGAGCTATGTTCAGTACACTTACCGTTAGCCTCGACTCTCGTAGGTCATTCATTCTCGTATAACAAATCAATCTTACAAACACACAGTACAAGCAATCAATAATTGAGAACTTCACTCCCGTTCACTACCTCACAAGGGTGCAGTTTTCTTACCTCGAATTCCGAGCGAAGAATAAAAAACAGTCTCAACCACGATCCTCAGTCTTGAGCCTTGGTGATAACCCTAGTCACAATGTCAATGGGTAACCATAAATTTCAAATCCAAATAAATACTTAGAAAAAAATAGCTAGCCTACAAGACCTTAATTTTTACCAAATCGGGTGGTAAAATCATCCTGAGAGCCTAGGTTTGAATTCCTGAGCCTCCCCGAGTCTTAAACCTCTTTCCCCCTTAATTCTCTAATTAGGGCCGCGACTTTCCCTGGAGGGCCACGGCCCGCCCCTTGGACAAAGGCTTAATCCCCCCTAATGGGGGACACGGGCCACGAATTGCCCTCACCGAGTCGTGGTGCGCCTAGCGAACGAGGCTCCCAGCCTCTAAAAATTCATGCAGGCCGCGGCACTTGAAGAACAGGGTCGCTACCCGATCCCCTATACCCAGAAAAACAACCTTTCTCTCAACATTTTCCATGAACCTAACCTCAAATTCACACCCCAAATCCTCAACAAATCTCAGAACTAAACCCAAAAAATCTATCCTTATGTCCCAACCATTAAAACTATCTATAACAATTTTCTTACACTATCAAACACCTAAAATCAGCTAGCAAACTAAAACACATGCAAACTCTGATTTTTAACATAGTTTCAACATACTTTAGAGATTCTAGCCTGAATTCTTACCTCAAGTGGCAGCCTAATTCCTCAACACTTTCTTTGGTTATTCCAAGCTTGAATCCCCTCTGATTTCCAGCTTGATCATCTTAAACTTTCCTTCTGTATTTTTCCTTCAATCTCAAGATACAAGGAGAGGGGGAGAGAGAGAGAGTGTGTACGTGAGTGTGAGGGAAGAAGGAGGGTTTGAGAGCATTCCTAATGTTTCTCATCACTTCCTAAGACTTTTTTTTCTTGTGTATATCTGAATCCATAAAGACCAAACTACCCTCATGCTTTCCCAACCTCTAATTGCTTCTAGGGGTAAAATAGTCATTTTTTTATTCCCGCTAATTCCTCAAGTGTTCCTACCATTTTCCAATTAATCCTGTTGTGTCCAATTAATTACCAATTATTTATTCATTACTCAATAAATCCCAAAATATTTCTAAATTCCCAAAATACCCCTAGGCTCTCCCCGAGTCGGGTATTAAATCCTGTTGTGAGTATTTCGCTAATCCGTTCACTAGGACCATGTTGAGCCATATGCTGCAAATATATCCACATAATAATGTGGTCTCAACCATATATCACGTAAAATCACATTTATGCCATCAACGGGTCAAAATTACAAATATGCCCTTATAAGCTATAAATGGCCCACATGCATATCTAATACTCATAAACATGCATATAATACATTCATATAATCATATTAATCATGCATGTCACACAATCACGCATTTAACCAATTAAACATACATATACCCAATTATGCCCTCCTGGCACGCTAACTAAGGCACTGAGCCCTATTAGCAATTTTGGGTCATTACAACTATCCCCTCCTACTGAGAATTTTGTCCTTGAAATTTACCTGAATAACTCAGGATACTGATCCCGCATTGCTAACTCCAGCTCCCAGATCACTTCTTTGACCTTGCTATTCCTCCATAATACTTTGACTAGAGGAATCGTCTTATTCCGTAAAACCTTATCTTTCCTATCTAGGACCTGAACTAGTCGTTCCTCATATGTCAAATCTGTCTGCAACTCCAAATCCTCATACTTCAATACACGAGTCATGTCTGAGACATACTTTCGAAGCATAGAAATGTGGAATACGTCGTCAACCCCTGATAACGATGGTGGCAGTGCCAACATGTAGGCCACTAGCCCGATCCTCTCTAAGATCTCAAAAGGTCCTATGAATCTAGGGCTCAACTTGCCCTTTTTCCCAAACCTCTTCACCCCTCGTAGTGGTGACACTCGCAGAAACACATGGTCCCCTATCTGGAACTCCACGTCCCTACGCTTAGGATCAGCGTAGCTTTTCTGTCTGCTCGGCGAAGGAGCATTCGAGCTCGGATCTTCTCAATAGCTTCATTAGTCTTCTGAACCGACTCCGGTCCCAAATACTTCCTCTCAGCCATCTCATCCCAATGAATGGGCGATCTACACCTTCTTCCATATAACATCTCATATGGAGCAAAAACTCAATCAATGAGAGATACTTACTTCAAGACCCCTCAAAGTCCAACACACATTCCCTAAGCATGTCTTCCAATACTTGAATGGTCCTCTCAAACTGTCCATCTGTCTGAGGATGAAAGGTTGTACTGAACTTAAACCGAGTCCGCATAGCAATCTGCAAACTACCCCAAAACTTTGAGGTAAATATGGGATCCCGATCTGATACAATAGACTTGGGAACCCCATGGAGATGTACAATCTCGCTCACGTACAGCTCTGGATACTGATCCACATTATAGGTCATCTTCACTAGTAGAAAGTGAGATGAATTAGTGTATCTGTCTACTATCACCCACACTAAGTCATGTAACCCCACTGTCCTGGGTAAACCTCCTACAAAATCCATAGTAATCTCCTCCCACTTCCACTCGGGAATATCCAAAGGCTGTACCAACCCCGCCGATCGCTGATGCTCAGCCTTCACCTGCTGACAGGTCAAACACTTGCCCACGTACTCCACTACATCCTTCTTCATCCCATACCGCCTATATAACGTCCGTAGATCTCGATACATCTTCGTGGTGCCTGTATGGAGTGAGTATGATATAGTATGGGATTCATCAAGTATCTCTCGCCTAATACCCATATCCATCGGAACACAGATCCGATTCTTATATCGTAGTAACCCAATCTCTGATACAACATAGTCCTTAGCTACTATGGGTAGAACACTCTCTCTAACCACCTGCAACTCTGTATCATCCATCTGACCCTCTCTTATCCTCTCTAGGAGGGTCGACTGTAAGGTGATATTGGCCAACCGACCCACAAACAGCTCTATCCTCTCTCTAGTCATCTCATATGTTAACTCCATTGATATCTGTGTAGAACTAAATAACTATCCCGGGCCCCTCCAGCTCAATGCATCTGCCACCACATTGGCTTTCCCTAGGTTGTAAAGGATGTCACAATCATAGTCCTTCACCAACTCTAACTAGGGCCTCTGCCTCATATTCAAGTCCTTCTAGGAGAAGAAATATTTCAAGCTCTTATGATCAGTGTATATCTCGCACTTCTCCCCATACAGGTAATTTCACCAAACTTTCAGTGCGAATACCGCCGTTGCCAACTCCAGATCATGGGTAGGATACCGCTGCTCATACTCCTTCAGCTGCCGTGACGCATAAGCAATAACCTTCTCATTCTGCATCAACATACATCCCAATCTGTAATGACCCAACTATTTCTAAGACTTTGGACCATTAAAACTACTAGACAGATCTACTATTTTGGGAAACATACATCATAAATAACATAACTTTATTTAAAACCCAAAATATTGTACAAAATACAAAGTAAAATATGAAATATAAATACGGTACGGGTACCCATTGTTTAATACATAAAAACATAAACCATAAACTTTAATTGTTTAAAACTAAGTGCGGAATTACAAAAGAAACATAATTCAAAAGATTTAAAAAAAATAACGTCATCCTCGATCGTTCACGTAATCCATTCAATCCATTCATCCTTAACACATAAGCCAAGCTGCCACGAATCTTTCCGCCCTCCATAATCATTTTCCTGCATCAAGCTAAAAATAAAGGAATGAGCCTAATGCCCAGTAAGGAAAATCTACTAACAACATACATCATAAATAAAAAACATAAGACTATAAAACATATCACTATATATAAATAAAACATATAACATATATTACTACAATATTAATGGCCATTAACTCATTAACATGGCATGTGATAAACCATCTAGGTCTTCTGTCTACTAATCGGGGTAGGTTAGATCACATGGTAGTATATGATAACCCATCTAGGTCCTCTGTCTACTAATCGAGGTAGGGTAATTCATAACTCTAAACCATGAAAATGATAAAAATTCTTGGGGCTTGCTATCTAAGTAAGTCATATGCCCAAGCAACTATAAAACATATTCTTGGGGCTTGCTATCTAAGAAAGTCATATGCCCAAGGACTACAAAACATAATTATACATATACATTTCATAGCATAAAACATATCATAAAATATAAAGCACATATAATCTATCCTATTTTCCTTACCACAAACCGGGATATTTGGGAACAAGAACGGAATTAGAACACTCCTAAAAACCAACAGTAAGAATGGTGAGTATTTCTAAAGAATAAAGATGAAAAGAGAACTAAACCATCAAGAAGAAACTTACCAAGATGAACCTTAAGTTTCAAGAAACTTAAACACCTAACCAAGAATCATAAACAAGAGTTAGGATCTGAAAGAAAGAATGAAAATAAAGAAAAATAAAGAACCATAAAGAACTGAACTTAATGATAAGAATACCTTGAATGATCTTATGAATTGATCTAAACCTCGATACCGAAATCTCACTACATCTCACTTCCCAAGTGTTTAGAAAATCTTAGAATGATAAAGCTTTTAAACCAAATCCCAAGTGTTTCTCTCTATAGTAACACTAGCAACTTGGAGGCTCTGAACAATTGCTTTAAGAATGAAGAAAATGGCTGAGTATTAGGTCCTATTTATAGAGTTCAAGGAGTGAAACTAACCCCTTTTAATTTTAATAAATAAATGATTATAAAATAAAAAAGATTTGAATTTTCGTTCAACAGACGCCCAAAACTCGGTCAAAATCGTTCAAAGGCAAGTCCAAGTGGTTAAGGCTATTTTTAAAATTTAAAATCCAAACTTTCAAAAATTAAAGCACCAGGGGCGATATATCGCCTACCCTGGGCGATATATCGGCTGGTCCATTTTCCCGAGCCCCATTCGAACGTTCATGCAAAGTCGACGTGTTTTTCATATCTTCCGTAGCCGATATATCGACCCCTATAGCTGCGATATATTGGCATATGTTGATATATCAAACACCTATTTGCATTTTTTTAGCATATTTTGAATTGAGTAAACAGCTTTGACTGAGTCATAATACGATTATAACAATTTATGTAAGGTTCTAGAGCTTCTAGACCTTTCTTTGAAATAAACTATTCATTAAAATACTTAAAGCCTCAATAAACATGCATATGACAAGTGTCACCATCTTATTAGTTCTATCTAAACTTTAGGTTATAATTGTTAGGAAAAAATAGTAATTTCCTCAATGGAAATGGTAAGATAATACAACTCTATGCAATATATTACAAATAAATAATGATTGATTAAAAAGAGTGTTACAACTCTATAACTAAAAACACAAATAAAAGGAGAAGGAGATGTAGGATGATAGAAAAAGAAAGTACAACTCTACTACAAAAGATACAAATAAACTAGAAGTGTTTGAACAAAGGAAATAAAAGGATTACAACTCTTAAACAAAAGTACAAGTAAATAGAACAAGAAGAAAAAGAAGAAAAGCAATAGAAAAAAAAATAAGAACAAGAAACAAAAGATAAACATGTAGTGCACCAAAATTTTTTTTTAGATTATTAAAATTTTTGTGATTTATTTTATTTAAATGTTAAGTGTGATGAATTGTTTTATTTAAGTGTTGTTATTTTTATTTGGATGATTATTTGTTTTATTTGATTGTTTATTATTTTATTTAATTGTTAGAATTGTTTGGTTAATTAATTTAATAAGTGAATAATTGTGTAACATGTTTATTTGTTACATTTTAAATAAGTGTGACAATTGAGGTAATTATGTGAGATTTGGTTGAATGCACTTAGGTGCATGATAGATAGTAATGCACCCTAGTGATTTAGTGTGTGCTAGTGCATGGTAGCATGGTACACATGTGTAGATTTTCTACACACTTTATATTTCCTTATTTTAGATTTTATTTGAGTTAATTTATAAAAATAAAAAAAATAAAAAGAAAAGGGAAATAGGGTGTTTGGGCGTGTGAACCTAGTGGGAAAGGAATTATTTCTTTTATGTAATAAAAATAAAAAATTGAAGACAATTGTTATTTTGGGGATAGGCATGTTATCATTTTTATTCCTTTATATCTATTATTATAAAAGAAAATAAAGAGAAATTAAGAGAAAATAAAATGGAAAAAGGAAACTTACCATTTTGTGTTGGTGAGGCTTTATGAGAGAATAATGATAAAGGGGAAAGGAAAGAGGAGAAGAGCCATTTGCTCTTGTGGCTGCCGTGACCTAGAGAGAGAGAGAGAGAGAGAGAGAGAGTGGCGTGTAGAGAGAAAGAAAGAAAGAAGGAGAAGGTGAAGAGGAACCCATCTTAGAGTATGTTCTCTTGTTTTTCTTGTTTGTATAATCTCTTTTTATTGATAATATGTTATTGACTTGTTTTATTGTTGTGTGTGTTTGGGTTCTTTCTTCTCCTCATGGTGGTTTTTCCAATAAAAACCCTAGGCTTGAACAAGGGTGTGGAGTTTGGGTATTGATCTTATTGTGTTCTTGATTTTACAATCAAGAAAGGTAATGGTCTTTTCTTAGCCTTTATATTGGTTTTGGTGGGTTGTCTATGAGGTTTTGATGATGATGTTAATGGTTGATTTTGGTAGGATTGGTGAATATGATTTGTATATTTTGAGAGTATGATTTTTTTTAAAAGGGTTGTGATGTTGATTTTGCTATGCATAAAAAAATTGGTGATAATCTATGAATGCATGCATGGAGATTTCGGCCTAGGCATACCTAAGTATGTTCTTGATATTTTTGTGTGATGTTGTGTGATTTTCTATATATTAGATCCATGTTTTAGGACCTATGTATTATGGGTAAGTTGATAATTGGCAATCTTGATATTTGGATCCATGAAATTTTGATAGGATGTATGTTATATTGAGAATGAATAAATTATAAGATGCATGAAAATAATGATAGAAACATGTTAGGATAATATAAGGCATATGTGAATATGGTGCTTAAGAATTACTATATGTTATTGTTATTGATAGTGTTTTGTTGGTTTTCATGGAATAGCAAAAAAATGGTTTTAAAAGAATTCATGTGAATATGTTGGTGATATTAGAAACATGCATATAATAAGAGTATGATGAGGTTTTGGACATGTATGATTTTATGTGATTTTTGGGATAAAAGTTGAGTATCATGAGGAATTAAGCTTGCTGTTTTTTTTTTGTAAATAGTTGGGTAAAATTTGATAAAAAGATGATTTACATGCATAAGTAATGTTCTTGATGTTATGTTAATTTTATGAAATTAAAAAGGGGATTTTAAGTCCCATTAAAATGATATTTTACTCAATTATTTACCTACAGAATTTTTATTGAATTTTAGAAATATGAGCTTTTTAAATTGATTATGGTGATTTTTAATGATAAAAATAGTTGCTGGAATTTTTGTAAGAAAATATAAAGTGAGTTTCACTAAAATGAATTGGATAAGTTTTTGGATTAAATTATTTTTCCTAAGTTATGGTAATATTGAAAAATTGTATTTTTAATGGTATAAATGCATATTTTGATAAGTTATGATTTTCCTTTATTTTGATTGAGAAAAATATTTAGATTCTATTTATTTGTGATTTTTAAAGAAAATAAATGGTGGCTGAAAGTTTGTTTTAAAAAGGTTAAAATTTTTTATTTAAATTGTCACATATGGATTTTTGTTACATAAAACTAAGTCTTAAATAATTTAAATAAAAATATATTTTCCACACTTAAAAAATATATTTTTCTCACCTCATTTATGTAACACAATGATAAAATTTATTTTTTCTAAAGAAACATATTAAAAATAGGTATTTTAATTAAATCCAAGCTTTTTGGTAAATTCTTTGTAATTTGAGATTAATGAATGAAATTTGTCACATATTTTTTTTAAGCTAAAATAAAATAATTTTATAGAATAAATAATGTTTTGAGAAATTTAATCAACTTAGAAATTTTAAGAAAAATAAAGCATGCAATATGTCTATTGATTTTAAAACAATAAAAGTAAGAAATGTAGAATTATCGTTTTTGAAAACGTCTTTATTACGCAATGTTCCCACATATGCATGTTACATGCAAATCCACTTTTACGTCCAAAATTATGTTTAATATTCAACTATGTGGTTGTTATAAAACGATCATGCATGTAAAATGGGTAAAACGAGCATTATTCTTTTTGGCGATAATTGCATGTTTAGTGTAACTGTTATCATGAGTGCATGGCCCATGCACACATGAGTTGTCTGGAAGGGCAAAATAGTAATTTTATGAACCTAAGAAATGTTATTTTGATTATGATATAGGCTCGTTGAAAGATTGTGAAATTCTTAGCTTGGACCTGAGGTAAGGAAGTTAGATAGATTCTATGATTTTATGCTATGAATGGTAAGACTATTGTGTGAATAAATTGTTATGAATTATGAATGCCTTAATGTGATGATATGTTGAATGTGATATGTGTATGGATGTTAGATACATCAAACCAGTTACGATGTCAGATACATCAAATAGATTACGATGTTAGATACATCAAACAGATTACGATGTCAGATACATCGCACGAGTTACTAAGGACATTGAGACGTAACTCCTAGGGCGGACGCGCCGAGGTTATTCAAGGACCAGTGATCTCCTGTTTACCTCATCGGGTGACATGGACAACTAGCGTTCCATGCTCATCATGTATGCTGTATGTTTGTGAAATGATGATATGTCACGATTATGTTATGATATGATGATATGTTACGATTATGTTATGATATGATGATATGTTACGATTATATTATGATATGATGATATGTTACGATTATGTTATGATATACCATGATGTTTTAGATGAACGTTAGTGTTTGTATTTGTTGTATTCTTACTTGCTTATTTGTTTGTATTCCTTACTGGGCTTTTAGCTCACCCCCTTACTTTCCTTCCAGGTAGCAAATAGGATTTCTCTATGGCACGCGTGGTGACGTGAGGAGTTCTTTCATCATGGGGTGTATGGCGTGGGGTAATCCTATGGACGAAAAAACGATCAACGTAGAACGCCATTTTAAATTATGTTTTGTTTTTAAGAGACTTTCCTAAATTATCAGTGGGACTCAGTTATTTAAATTTTTGGGTTCTTTGAACTTTGCATAAAAACCTATGTTTTATTTTAAAACTTGTGGCGCCAACTTGCATGGTTTTAAACAAGTCCCCCTGAGACTTTGATAATGAATGTTATTCTTTTATAAACTATGTTATGCGAATGTTTTGTAAGTATTAGTCTAGGGCTTTCTTTACAAAACAACTCTCACTCACACTACCAAAGTGAAGAGTGTTGGGGATCACCAACTTGAACAAGGTTTGAAACCTTTGCCCAAAAACTTATTTCCCGCTAACTCAAGCACTAAGGGATCTCTCACAGATTTTAGGAAATGCTTTCTGGAATTATCAAGCCTCAAGGTGTTTCTAGCCAAGTGCTCTAATGGATAGAAATGTTGTGTCTTACAAGTGAGCATTAGGCTCTTATTTATAGAGTTTTGAGACACCCTTTGAATTTCAAATTCCACCAACCCCCATGACTGTTACCAATGATTAATTGGATGTTTATGGAATTAAAATAGAGATTTGGGAGTTATTTGGCTGTTGGAAACGTTCAAAATTGGATAAAACCGAAAATTGGAATATGCTGCCAGCCACTTGGGCAGCAGCCCACAAAGTGGTTCTACCTCTTGGGCCGCGGCCTGACAAACATGCGCTGCGGCCCAAGACCTTTTACAGCAACCAATTTTTTAATTTTTCAAAACGTTCCAAATTTATTCCCACTTGATTTTGTAACTTCCATACACAATATGAGAGTTAAAATCGCATCTCTATCTGCCATTTCACATATGGCTTTATGAAATCCAATCTCAAATGTGTAACATATAATATACACATTATTAGGTAATATTTGGGAGTTACAAAATTGTAACTGATTTTGTAACTCCAAAATATGTCACATTTGGGCACACACATGTGCCTAATTTTCGTGACTCTCAATAATATGTTATAAGGTGTGACAAATAACATTTGTGTGACAAATCACATTTTGTCACATTATTTAATCTAATATTATATTATATGAAATAATATAACAAAAATAAACAATATATCTAGGACCAACAATATTAATCAAACCTTATGTTATAATTAATATTTCTAAACGATAGGTTAAACTTATAAAATCCATAACTATTGCTATGGGTGTCCAACTAAGTCTCGGCTTGAACCAAAATCCACGGAATCTAACATACTACAAACTAATACTAACTACTACTACTACTACTACTACTATATAGTTAGCTAAGTAAATATTTTGGGACACTACAATTCTCCCCTACTAAAAGGAATTTCATCCCTGAAATTTACTTACCAAAAAATTTCGGATACCGTGCTAACATGTCTTCCTCCAACTCCCACGTTTCCTCCCGCTAAGAACTATTACTCCATAGGACCTTGACTATCATAATACTCTTAGATCGTAATTCCTTCATCCCTCTATCTGGGATGCTAACCGGTCGTTCCTCGTAACTCAAGTCTTTCTGGAGTGCTATCGTATCGTACTTGAGGACATGAGATGGGTCTGACATATATCTACACAGCATCGAGATGTGGAACACATTGTGGCTATCTGCTAGAGCTGGAAACGGGGCTAATCTATATGCAACTATTCCCACCTTGTCCAATATCTCAAAAGGACCTATAAAACGAGGACTAAGCTTGCCTTTCTTCCTAAACCGCTTCACATCTTTCATAGGAGATATCTTTAAGAAGACTTGATCTCCGACTTTGAATTCCACATCACACCGATTGGCATCCACATAACTTTTCTGTCAGGTTTGAGTAGCGAGCATATGCTTTCTAATCAGCGCCACTGCATCCTGATCTTCTCTAACAGCTTCGGGTCCAAGAAGTTTCCTTTCTCCTACCTCGTCCCAATGTAACGACGATCGACACCTCCTTCCATAAAGTAGCTCATAGGGTGCCATCCCGATCGTTGAATGATAGCTATTGTTGTAGGAGAATTCTATCAGTGGCAAATACTTACTCCACGATCCTCCGAAATCAAGTACACATGCACGCAACATATCCTCTAAAATCTGTATGGTACGCACGGACTGACCATCGACCTGAGGATGAAATGTCGTACTAAGACTTAACTTGGTACCCATAGCTTACTGCAAGCTTCCCCAAAATCTCGATGTAAACATCGATCCTCTATCAGATACTATGGTCTTAGGGATTCCACGCAGCCGTACTATTTCTCGGACATAAACGCCGGCGTACTGATCTGTTGTGTACGTAGTCTTGACATGTAGGAAGTGAGGTGACTTGGTTAGTCTATCTATTACTACCCAAGCCGAGTCGTGCTGCTTATTTGTTCATGGTAGTCTTGTCACGAAATCCATGGCTATGTCTGCCCACTTCCATTATGGAATACTAAGCGGTTGCAATAAGCCTGCAGGCCGCTGATGTTCTGCTTTCACTTGCTGGCATACTAAGCATTTAGACACATACTCTGCTACATCTTTCTTCATTCCTGGCCACCAATACAATGCTTTAAGATTGCGAGTCATCTTGGTCAACCCTGGGTGAACTGAGTATGGGGTATTGTGCGCTTCTTCTAAAATCTTCATCTTAAATCCATGATCATTTGGCACGCATACCCGGTCCTTATATCTCAAGACCCCTGTCCTGATATAGAGAAATTTGTGGCCTTGCCTTCTTTGACTGCAGCTATGTAAGATACTAATGTGTCATCATGCCCTTGTTCGATCTGTATATCTTCTAACAAACTTGACTGGATGGACAAGTTAGCTAGTTTACCAATGAATACTTCTATTCCGGCATTGATCAGCTCTTGTTGAAGCGGCTTTTCTATTCCAAATAACACTGCTAGATTCCCATAAATCTTTCTGCTTAGCGCATCAGCAACTACGTTTGCTTTTCCCGGGTGGTATAGGATTTCGCAGTCATAATCCTTTACGAATTCTAACCACCTGCACTGCCTCATGTTGAGCTCCTTCTACGTGAAGAAATATTTTTAGCTCTTGTGGTTCGTATAAATCTCACACCGTTCTCCATAAAGATAGTGGCACCAGATTTTCAATGCGAAGACCACCGCTGCCAACTCTATATCGTGCATTGGATAGCATTGCTCATATTCCTTCAGTTGCCTTGAGGCGTAGACTATTGCTTTGTCATTCTGCATCAGCACACAACCCAAACCTTGCTTCGAAACATCACAATAGACTACAAACTTGTCGTTGGGTGTTGGTACACAAAGTACTGGTGCTGAGCATAACTTATCCTTAAGCAACTGGAAGCTCTCTTCACACTTATCTGTCCAGTTGAACTTTTTCTATTTCTGGGTCAGGTTGGTTAGCGAAGTGGCTATCTTAGAAAAGCCTTCTACAAACCTCTGATAATAGCCTGCTAGCCCAAGAAAACTTCTAACCTTTGACGCATTCTTAGGTCTTGGCCAATCCTTCACAGCCTCTGCTTTAGCTGGGTCTACAACAACTCCATCCTTGGATACTATGTGGCCAAGGAATGCTACTTGTGAAAGCCAAAATTTGCATTTCTTGAACTTGGCGTAAAGTTGATGCTCATTTAGTCGCAACATGGTCGTTCTTAAATGTTCCTCGTGCTCAACTTCATCCTTTGAGTACACCAAAATATCATCGATGAACACTATGATGAATTTGTCCAAGTAATCCTTGAAGACCCTATTCATTAAATCCATAATGCGGCTGGAGTGTTGATAAGACCAAAAGACATAACTAGAAACTCGTAATGTCCATATCGAGTTCTAAAAGCTGTCTTAGGAATATCCTCATCTCGTACCTTGAGCTGGTGATACCCGGACCGTAAATCAATCTTAGAAAACACGGTCGCTCCTCGGAGTTGATCAAACAAGTCGTCAATATGGGGTAGTGGGTACTTATTCTTAATTGTCACCTTATTCAGCTCGCAATAATCTATACACATCCGTATGCTTTTGTCCTTCTTCTTCACAAATAGAACCGATGCTCCCCATGGCGAATGGCTCGATCTAATAACACCTAAGTATAAGAGTTCTTGTAGCTGGGTCTTTAATTTTTGGGTTCGGTAGGTGCCATCCGGTATGATGCCTTTGAGATAGGCTCGGTGGCTGGTACTAACTCGATTGTGAAGTCAATTTTCTGAGTTGGCGGCAACCCTGGCAAGTCATCAGGAAATACTTCTGGAAATTCCTTTATAATGCGGACGCCTTCAACCGTTAGTGGTGTTTCCTTTACCACATCCGTGACGCTGGCTAAGTACGCGTGACATCCTTTCTCTATCATCCTCTGGGCTTTGAGAGATGAAATAAATGGTGTTCGTAGTCCTGAAAATTTTCCCATAAAGCATAGTCTTTGACCATCAGGAGTTTCGTACATCACTTGCTTGCATCTGCAGTCGATGGTTGTGCCATGCCTTGCTAGCCAATCCATGCCCAGTATCACGTCGAAGTCTTTGTCATCTAACTCTATCAGGTCTTCTTCTAGTTCTACGTCCTCAATTTTGATCGATACGCCTCGTACTATCCGTGATGATAGGACTACTTCATCCGAAGGCAATTTTGTGACAAACCTAGTTCTAAATCTTTCACAAGTTTTTTCTAATTTATCTATCATTCTTAATGAGATATACGAGTGTGTTGCTCTCGAATCAAATAATACTAAACATATATTATTGAGGATAGGAATCTGACCTCTGACCACTTTGTTAATAGCTTCAGCTTCTCCCTGGGTCAAGGCAAAGACTTTGGCAGGAACCATCTTGTTGTCCCTTTTCTCATCTTGCTTGAGTTGTGGACATTCTCTCTTCCGATGAACTTCCTGACCACAATTGTAACATCCCTTGGTGTTTGCACGACACTCCCCAGGATGTTTCTTTTGACACTTAGAGCACTACGGGTATTCTACATAACCCGAACTATTGCCCCCATTGTTTGTCTATGCTCTTTTATCATTGTTGGACTGCTTATAGTTAGGATGACTTCTCTTCTGGCCATTACTGTTGCTATGCTGATGGTTGTTGTTGTGGTTCCGACCATTCTAAGGTTGATTCTGCTGTTTAGGTTCAGGCTTACTGGCCTCCTCCTTACTAACATTTGCCTGAAGCCCTTCCACTTCTATAGCCATTTCTAAAGCATCAGCTTAAGAAGTGGTTATAGGAGTTGCTAACTTGACTCCTAGCTCAATCTTGGGTCTGAGTCCTCTAAAAAACTTGGTGACCCTCAAAAAGTCTATTGGAACTAACTCTAGTGCAAACTTGGCTAGTCAGTCGAACTGACGAGCATACTCTGCTACCGTTAAGTTGCCCTGCTTCAAACTGGTGAATGGTGAATCTAAAAATAAGGATCTTCTACATCTGACCCTTCATCTAACATATCATCATCTATCTCCTCATAATCATCATTATCTTGAGCCTCAAAATTTCCTCGAGGAAGATTCATAAAGATTCTATGCTTTTGCTCATTAGTAAATTGAAATTCCAACTTAAAGGTGAACCTAAGTATGGGAAAATAATATCTCATGGCTATCGGTAAATCATCTTCATCATCTACAGTCTCCCATATTTCTTCTAAAGTAGAAATTACAGAAGGAAAGCCTTTAAAAAGCCTCATTACTAAGACATATTGCTCCGTAGCTCTCATCATAATTTTCTTAGAAGTTTGGAGGTGAACTATCTCCTTGTGGAATAAAATCAATCTCCGAGTGATTCTTTCTAACACTCCTACATTATTCCTTGGCTCTCTAATCCTTTTCAATGCCTTAATGGCTCGGATATCCTCATAGGTCAAGGCTCCATCCATTTTTAACTGAAAACATAAGGGCTAAAACGTTAGCGATAAACATAAACACTTACATTGGCAGTTAGATTCAGAGCTTGTGCGTGTGTATCAAGGAGAACTTCATGTATATGAACCGTTTCTCTGATACCAATTGTAATGACCCAACTATTTCTAAGACATTGGACCATTAAAACAACTAGACATAGCTTCTATTTTTGGGAAACATACATCATAAGTAACATAACTTTATTTAAAACCCAAAATATTATACAAAATACAAAGTAAAATATGAAATATAAAATACGGTATGGGTACCCATTATTTAATACATAAAAACATAAACCATAAACTTTAATTGTTTAAAACTAAGTGCGTAATTACAAAAGAAACATAATTCAAAAGACTTCAAAAAAATAACGTCATCCTTGATCGTTCACGCAGTCCATTTAATCCATTCATCCTTAACACACAAGCCAAGCTGACAAGAATCTTTCCGCCCTCCATAATTTTTCTGCATCAAGCTAAAAATAAAGGAATGAGCCTAATGCCCAGCAAGGAAAATCTACTAACAACATACATCATAAATCATAAACATAAGACTGTAAAACATATGACTATATATAAAAAAAAAATATAACATATAGGACTACAATATTAATGGCCATTAACTCATTAACATGGCATGTGATAAACCATCTAGGTCCTCTGTTTACTAATCGAGGTAGGTTAGATCACATGGTAGTATATGATAACCCATCTAGGTCCTCTGTCTACTAATCGAGGTAGGGTAAATCATAACTCTAAACCATGAAAATGATAAAAATTCTTGGGCCTTGCTATCTAAGCAAGTCATATGCCCAAGGACTACAAAACATAATTATACATATACATATCATAGCATAAAACATATCATAACATATAAGAACATATAATCTATCCTATTTTCCTTACCACAAACCGGGATATTTGGGAACAAGAACAGAATTAGAACACTCCTAAAAACCAACAGTTTGAATGGTGAGTATCTCTAAAGAATAAAGATGAAAAGAGAACTAAACCATCAAGAAGAAACTTACCAAGATGAACCTTAAGTTTCAAGAAACTTAAACACCTAACCAAGAATCATAAACAAGAGTTTGGATCTGAAAGAAAGAAAATAAAGAAAAATAAAGAACCATAAAGAACTGAACTTAAGGATAAGAATACCTTGAATGATCTTATGAATTGATCTAAACCTCGATACCGAAATCTCACTACATCTCACTTCCCAAGTGTTTAGAAAATCTTAGAATGATAAAGCTTTTAAACCAAATCCCAAGTGTTTCTCTCTATAGTAACTCTAGCAACTTGGAGGCTCTGAACAATTGCTTTAAGAATGAAGAAAATGGCTGAGTACTAGGTCATATTTATAGAGTTCAAGGAGTGAAACTAACCCCTTTTAATTTTAATAAATAAATGATTATAAAATAAAAAAGATTTGAATTTTCGTTCAACAGACGCCCAAAACTCGGTCAAAATCGTTCAAAGGCAAGTCCAAGTGGTTAAGGCTATTTTTAAAATTTAAAATCCAAACTTTCAAAAATTAAAGCACCAGGGGTGATATATTGCCTACCCTGGGCGATATATCGGCTGGTCCATTTTCCTGAGCCCCGTTCGAACGTTCATGCACAGTCGACGTGTTTTTCGTATCTTCCGTAGGCGATATATCAGCCCCTATAGCTGCGATATATCGGCATACGTTGATATATCAAACACGTATTTGCACTTTTTCAGCATATTTTGAATTGAGTAAACAACTTTGACTGAGTCATAATACGATCCTAATAGTTTCTGGAAGGTTTTAGAGCTTCTAGATCTTTCTTCTATTTAAACTATTCATTAAAATACTTAAATCCTTAATAAACATGCATATGACAAGTGTCACCATCTTATTAGTTTTATCTAAACTTTAGGTTATAATAAAAAATATATCTAGGACCATCAATATTAATCAAACCTTATGTTATAATTAATATTTCTAAACTATAGGTTAAACTTATAAAATCCATAACTGTTGCTATGAGTGTCCAACTAAGTCTCGGCTTGAACCAAAATCCACGAAATCTAACATACTAGAAACTAATACTAACTACTACTACAATCTAGCTAGCTAAGTAAATATTTTGTGACACTACGATTCTCCCCTAATAAAAAGAATTTCGTCCCCGAAATTTACTTACCAAACCATTTCGGATACCGTGCTAACATGTCTTCCTCCTTAGCTGGATCCACCTTAATCCCACCTCCACCGACAATGTGTCCAAGGAATGTCACTTCTGGTAGCCAGAACTCGTACATCTTAAACTTGGCATACAACTGATGCTCTCTAAATCTCTGCAATACCTACCAGAGATGCTGCTCATGCTCTGCCTCTAAACTAGAGTATACCAGTATGTCGTCGATGAAGACAATCACAAACTGATCCAAGCAGTCCTTGAACACCCTGTACATCAGATCCATGAATGCTGTTGGGGCATTGGTCAGCCAAAACGACATGACCAAGAACTCATAATGCCCATACCTTGTTCAGAACGTTGTCTTCGGTATATCCTCGTCCTTAATCCTTAGCTGGTGATAACTAGCTCGAAGATCAATCTTCGAGAATACCGTCTTTCCCTGCGGCTTATCAAACAGGTCATCGATCGTTGGTAAGGGTTATTTGTTCTTGATGGTCAACTTGTTTAATTCTCTATAGTCTATACACATCCTCATAGTCTCATCCTTCTTCTTCACAAACAAAACTGGAGCGCCCCATGCGAGAAACTAGGTCTAATAAACCCCAAATCAAGAAGCTCTTGCAGCTGTATCTTCAACTCCTTTAGTTCTGCTAGAACCATCCAATATGGTGCCTTTGACACTGGCTCAGTACCCGGCGCTAACTCGATAACGAACTGAATCTCCTTGTGCGACGGCAGTCCTGGTAAATCCTCAGGAAACACATCCAACAACTCGCGTACCATTCCGGTCTCTCCCGGCCCTATTGGCATAACTCTCGTAGTATTAATCACATTGGCTAAAAGACTTATACAACCTCCCTGCAATAAGTCCCTTGCCCTCAATGTTGATATCATGGGTATGCGGGTCCATGCACAACACCCATGAAAATAAAGGGATCCTCTCCCTCAGGCTTAAAATTCACCTTCTTCTTTCTGAAGTATATAGTAGCCCCATATCTGACCAGCCAATCCATCCCTAGAATCATTTCAAAATTGTCCATGCTCAACTCGATCAAATCTACTGATAGTTCCCTACTATCTACCATCACTAGCAGTGCTTAAATCCATCTTCTAGAAACTACCAGTTCCCCTGTAGGCAATATAGTCCCAAACTCCGTAGTATAATACTCACTCGGTCTACATAATCTATCAATTACCTTACTAGAAACAAACGAATGTGTAGCACTAGAGCCAATCAATACAATATAAGAAAAGCCAACACTAGAAAGTTGACTTGTCACCACTAAGGGACTAGCCTCGGCCTCTGCCTGCGTCAAGGTGAACACTCGAGCTAGAGTCAAGTTGTCGACCTTCTCTGGTTCCTCCTTCTTCGTTGTTGGGCAGTCCTTCTTGAGGTGTCCCACCACCCAGCACAAGTAGCAAGCTTTCGCTCGACATTCACCTAGATGGTGCTTCCTGCATCTCGTGCACTATGTCTAACTTCTCCATGTCTCCCTGACGGCCACCTTGAACACCTCGACCCCTCCTATTAGGACCAGCAGTGGTCAAAGTGTCGGGGGTCTTCCTCTTCAGCTCACTGGGGCCTTCGCCCCTACCAAACCCTTTGGATGGAGGCACTGCCCTACGAACATCCCGTCTCCCAGCGTTCTCCCTCCAGATCTTATTTTCTGCCTCTTCTATGGTAAGAGCCTTCTCAGCAGCCTGAGCATAAGTCGTGATCCTCCCCTTGGACAGAGGCTCAAACCCCTGATGGGGGACACGAGCAGCAACTTGCCCTCACCGAGTCTTGGTGTGCCTAGCGAACAGAGGCTCCCATCCTCTAAAAATTCATGCGGGCCGTAGCTCCTGAAGAACAAGGCCGTGACCCGAGCCCCTATACTCAGAAATACCACCTTTTTTGCAACGGTTTCCACGAACCTAACCTATAATTCACACCCCAAATCCTCAACAAATCTCAGAACTGAACCCAGAAAATCTATCCTTATGTTCCAACCATTGCAACTAACCTATAATAATTTTCTTACACTATCAAACACCTAAAATCAGCTAGCAAACCAAAACACATGCAAACTCTTATTTTTAACATAGTTTCAACATAATTTAGAGATTCTAGCCTGGATTCTTACCTCAAGTGGCAGCCTAATTCCTCAGATGACAAGAATTAACAAATGATCATTTATTATGACAAGAATTAAATCTTTATGTCAAACGACAAGTTTATAAAGATAATTAATTCTCATCGGTCCTGTCATATATAATCTCTATTATATACAACACCTTTACTAAGATGTGTATCCACATCAGTAATCTGAATCTAGATTACTTGCATCTCGTATGCTTAACAAACCGTACTAGTAACAGTTCATTAAAGATTCCTTACTTTAATATGTTATTGACTATTTTATTCATTATATATGATCTTAATTCTCTCATACTAATACAATAACATATTCTCATGAATGAATATTGAATTTTCTTGATATTATTATATAATTAATTCAAACAATAATTGTAGCATTCAAATATAATAAAATTGTACTTTTATTTAAAACCAATAAAATGTCTTTAGATGCTTTTAGTGCATTAATCCTAACAATTGGTGCACCCCACGGTGAAAAACTGGGCCTGATAAAACCCAAGTCCAGTAACTCCTATAATTGAACCTTCAGTTCCTTTAACTCTGCTAGAGCCATCCTGTATGGTGCTCTAGATACTGGCTCTGTCCTCGGTGCCCATTCAATGACAAATTATATCTCTCTGTGGGGCAGTAACCCTGTTAACTGTTCTGGGAATACATCCAGAAACTCACAAACTAACCTTGTCTTCTCGGGTCCAACTGGCACAACCCTAGTGGTATCTACCACACTAGCTAGAAATCCCATGCAACCACCTCGCAATAGGTCTCTAGCTCTCATCGTTGATATCATAGGAATACGGGGTCTATGCACAGTTCCCACAAATATAAACGGGTCCTCGCCCTCAGGTTCAAAGGTTACCATATTTTTCTTACAATCTATGGTTTCCGCATACTTGGCTAGCCAATCCATACCCAATATCATATCAAATTCTTCCATGACCAGCTCAATGAGGTCTACTGATAGCTCCCTGTTATCCACCTCCACCGGTAATGACTTGACCCATCTCCTAAAGACTACCAGATCCTAAGTAGGCATTAAAGTCCCAAATCCCACTGCATAGTATTCCCATGGTATACACAACCAACCTATCACCCTACTAGATACAAAGGAACGTGTAGCCCCATAATCAATCAAAACAGAATAAGAAGTTTCGGCACTAGAAAGTTGACCTGTCACCACTAAGGGTCGAGCCTGAGCCTTTGATTGTGTCAATGCGAACACTCGAGCTAGAGCCAAGCTGTTCGCCTTCTTTGGTTCTTCATTTTTCACCCTTGGGAAATCTTTCTTGAGGTGTCCAACTATATCACATAAAAATTAGTTTTCAGCCGACACTCTCCCAAATAACGTCTCTTGCATCTAGCATATTCTGGATAAGTCCTCTAGCTCTTATTGCCACCTTGGCGGCCAACCTATATCCCTCGTGGCCTCCTATCTGGGCTTGGAACTGTAATGGTACCGGGGTCTTCCTCTTCTAGTCACTAGGGCCTCTGTCCCGACCAGCTCTAATAAATGGAGGTTCCACCCTCCTAGTGTCCCTTCTGGTCGCGTTCTCGCGCCATATCTTGTTTTCAGCGTCCACAGTAGTAAAGGCCTTCTCCACTACCTGAGCATAAGTCGTCACTCCAGGTACTGAAGTAATTTTAACATCATAGGCTATCATAACATTTATCCCTCGAACAAATCTCTCATTTCTTATCACATCAGTTGGCACCAAGTCTGGAGCAAACTTGGCCTTTCGATCAAATTTTAAGGTGTACTATGTAACAATCATGGTACCCTGCACCAAAGTACTAAACTCATCAACCTTTGCAGCTCTGACTGCATCATTATAGTATTTCTCATTAAATACTTCTTTGAATTCCTCACAGCTTAGGGTTTTTACATTTTTGGTCTAGGATACCACTTCCCACTAGATTCAGGCGTCCTCCCGAAACATGAATGTGGCACAGGCCACTCTGTCATTACCTGCCACCCCTATAAAGTATAGGATGGAAGTGGTCATAGCCATCCACTGCTAAGTTCGCAGCGGATCTGCCCTTCCCTCAAAGGTAGGAGGGTGTTATTTCCTGAAGCACTCATAGAGAGGCCCCGAGCTATTTTCAGCCCCTGGCTGTTGCTGTAATACTGGTGCCACAACAGGTGGCACAATTGGTGCAGCGTTCTCTATTGGAACCTGCTACTGTCTCAACAGGCGGATTTCTTCTTCCTGCCTCTGTATCCTAGCTTGCATATCAGCAAGCACCTGTTGCCAGTTCTCAGGAGCTTGCAAAGGGAATTGACCCTGGTCATTGTCTCTAACCTGACTTCTAGCATCGACTAGTTCATTTGATTTCCCTGGAAGCATACTTCCATGTCTATCTGCAATCAATGACTCAACACATTAAGCAACAAGAACGGTGCCCAGCACCACCCCACGGTCCAAAACTGGATAATTAAGCATACACATGCAATAACAGTGCTAATAAGCAGTTCAATAGCTTTCACATACAACAAACATGTTAATAAGAAAGTCACTTTATATTCATGCTCAACGAGGGTGCTAATAAGCACCTTCTTCTCAATATTCATAACATTAATAGTTCTAATAAGCACATCCTTTATCATATACATAACAGTCAAGGGCCAGGCCTTATCAGTATAACTCATGCTTCCTAAATAAGCATGCAAATAAGACATTCATATGTCAAATAGGCAGGTAAACACAAATATAGTTACCGAACCCTGAGTCGAGCTTGTCTTCAGTGGAAAGTGTACATCCTAGCCAATCTTCAAGAACCTTTAAACCTAAACGGCTCTGATACCAAGTTGTAACGCCCTCCTAATCCAGAGCCGTTACACTATGTAATTTAAATAGTGCTAAACTCGCTAAACAAGTCATTTGGGCTTAAATCATGTAATTAAAACTAACCACAGGTTGAGGTACTACAATTTTTGGTCAAAAGTTAACTGTTTCATTAAAAGAGTTTGACTTCAATACTTGGGATCCAAACATAGTTTAAAACAGTTACAAACCCAAAAATGTATACAAAAGCTGACCTAGGGGGAAAAATCAGGGTTCAACCCTAGTTCCAACTGATAACGTCGGCTGCGGTGCCCGAGCAAGCTACATATGTACACTCTGCCTCTGAAGCTCTCAAACTCATGGCTGGTCCAGCTTTTCCTTTCTTTTACCTACCCCATTTTGCACCTGTAAGTCGAGGCTAAGAAAACATAATCATGCTTATAAGCAGTACATTATCTTATCACAAATTCATAATTAGCATGCCTAGCAGTAATAATCCTACTCATTCATGCAATCAACCCAGATAAGTGACTATAGAGTCATGCCAGGGCCTATTTCCCAATCTCTCATATAACTAGCCTTACAGCAGGCCCATCGGTTCTGATGCTTAACATTCTAGGCTACCCTAGGGGCATTCAAGCGTTTATCTCACTTCTAGTTTGGCTTAACCCTATCAGCCATCGCTTAGCTTGCTATTTCCGCCCTTGACTCCTAAGCCATGCCTTTAAACCCTGGAGTTATAAGCTGAGTCCCTTAACCTTCAACTAATAAGTCGAGTCTTTTAATGTTCGACTGAAAAGTCGAGTCCTAAACCTTCGAATGATAAGTCAAGTCTTTTAACCTTCGACTAATAAGTCGACTCTTTAAACCTTAGACTGATAAGTCAAGCCCTTAACCTTCGACTGATAAGTCGAGTCTTTTAACCTTCGACTGATAAGTCGAGTCATTTAACCTTCGACTGATAAGTCGAGTCATTTAACCTTCGACTGATAAGTCGAGTCTTTTAACCTTCGACTGATAAGTCGAGTCCTTTAACCTTCGACTGATAAGTCAAGTCTTTTAAAATGGCTATGTCTTGACTATTAAGCCAAGCTCTTCATGAGATAACACAAATAAATCTTCAGCTTATAAGTTGAGCTTCCCAATGACATATACAAACATGCAGTTATTAAATGGCATAGGTAAACACAGTGCATTTAATATGTTTGATAAAATATTTTCAACATAGTAATAATCTTGTCCTATAACCGGGCCAAGCCCTAAACACAGACCGGGTGCAGTTTTCTTACGTCAGGTCCGAGTGCAACGTATAATAAGAACGACCCTCGAGCACAATCCTAATCCGAGCCATAGCAGTAACCTAGTCACAACCATAATATAGAATCTCATTCATAACGAGTGAATAAAGGCTTCCAGAATGAGTCGTAGTCCTCAGAACATCGAATTCTACTGAAATGAGTAGTAGAATCGATCTCGAGCCCTTAGGCTTGATTTTCCGTCACTCAAAACACTTCCTGACCAATTTCCCCTATGCGTGCCATGACGCGCCTCAAGTCAGAAAGGCCCCCTGCCTAAATCTCAGGGACACGTGCCGTGACTCAACCCTAAAGGGTTGCAGCACACCTAGGCAAAATAGGATACCCCAGGCCCTATGTTCACGCTGGTCGCGGTGCCCTCAGAATAGGGTCGTAGTGCCCCAAGAATAAGGCTGCGACGCGATCCTAAGAACCTAGATTTCTGCTTCCTTCCTCAGCCAAAACCTATCAAAATCACCCCAAATAATTCCCAAAACCATAATTCAATTCCCAAAACATCATCAACACTTTAACACCAACAAAACCCAGCTCTATACTTGACCAAAATCCCACCAAAACTCATAATCAACTACCTTGAGCCACAAAGCTCAAGAACATCTTAAACCAAAACAGAATTCAGTTTAAACAGGGATTAGAGGTTACCTCAGCTGTGAATTTTATCCTTCTAGTTGCAGGAAATCCCAATCCGAAAGTCAAGCCTTCAAACCTTGAATTCCCTTAGTTTTTCCTCAAGAAATCCACGCCAAAAATTGAGAGAGAGAGAGAGAGTCTGTTTGGGAGAAAGAATGAGAGAGCTGATGAGAGTTTAAGTGTTTCTTTCTTTCTGTTTTGTGAAGCTTACTTAGAGTTCAAGTAACTCTAAGTAAATCCCGAGGCTCGGGGTACCAAAACGTCCCCGAGGGTAAAATAGTCAAAATTCCCAGAATTCCCTCCTAATCTCACTAACATCGTATATATCCTCAATTATTTATTCCCATTACCCGATATCCCAATAATGTACTAAATACCCAAAATACCCCTTGACTCATCCCGAGTCGGGTATTTTGTCTCGTTGTGACTCTCCCACTAACTTTCTCCCTAGGATCACCTCATGTTGAGTAACCCAAATATATCCACATAATAATGTGATCTCACACATATATGCACATATAGTCCAAATATACCCATAACAGACCAAATTACGCAAATTGCCCTTCTAATAAGAAAAGGACTCACATGCATATTTAATACACCTAAACATGCATTGTAGCATCTCAGAATTTTACTTAGCTAGATAGTATTATTAGTAGCTCCTAGTATTTTAGTTTTCGTGATTATTGGTTCAAGTTGGGATTTACTTGGAAACTCGTAGAAATAGTTATGGATTTTTATAAGTTTAGCGTATAGTTTAGAAATATTAATTTTAACATAAGGTTTGATTAATATAGCTGGTCCTAGAAATGATATTTATTATTACCTAAGGTTTAGATAGAATAATTAAGAACGTGACACTTGTCACATGCATGTTTACTAAGGATTTAAGGATTTTTTATGAATAAATTAATAAAGGATAGGTCTAGAAGGTCTAGAACCTTCCAGCAGCTGTTAGGATCACGTTTTATTCAGTCAAAGCTCTTTTAACAAACTTCTAGTGTGCCAAAACGTGTTTAAAATATCAGCGTATACCGATATATCCAGCTTTAGGGGCCGATATATCGCCTATGGTTGATACGAAAAACACGTCGACTTCGCACGAACAAAAACACAGAGACTTGGGACTAAGGGGGAGGCGATATATCGCCTATAGGAGGCGATATATCGACTCATTCAACATAGTTTGAAATTCCATGGAATCCGAACTTAAAACAACCCTCAACAACTTGGACTTACTCTTGAACATTTTTGACTGAGTTCTGGGCATCTGTTGAACAAAAAATTCAAATTTATTCATTTATTAATCATTTATGTATTCTTTTTTAAAAGGGGTTAGTTTCACTCCTTGAAATCTATAAATAGGACCTTGCTCTCAACCTTTTCATTCATCATTCAAGCATTCTTCAGAGCCTCCAAGCTGCTAAGTTTATTATAGAGAGAAAACACTAGGGTTTTGGGATTAAAAGCTTTTCAAACTAAGCTTTTCTAAACACTTGGGAAGTAAGATAGAGTGTCATTTCAGTATTGAGGTGTAGATCAAAGTTCTAGTCTATCCAAGGTATTCATATCCTTAGGTTTAGTTCATTATAGCTCTTTTTATTCTTTCATTTTCTTCCAGATCCTAACTTGTTATTATGACTTTTGGTTAGGTGTTTGAGTTTATTGAAACTTAAGGTTTTTGCTAAGTTACTATCTTGATGGTTTAGATCTTCTTTTCATCTTCATTTCTTTAGAAAACTTATGGATCTTACTATTTTGTTTTAGGAGTTTTCAATCCCGTTCTTGTCTCCAATATCCCGGTTTTTGGTAAGGAAAATAGGTTAGATTTTATGTGTTATGATTATGTTTATATGCTATGTTATGTTTATATGTTATATGTATATATGTATATGTTTATATTGTAGTCGCTTGGGAAATATAGTTGCTTAGATAGAAAATAAGCAAATCCCAAGATTTTTATCATTATCGTAGATTATAGTTATGATTTAACCTACCTTGACTAGTAGCAAGAGGACCTAGATGGTTTATCATATACTATATTGTGTTTAAACCTACCTCGAATAGTAGCAAGAGGACCTAGATGGTTTCTATCACATACTACAGTAATGAATTAATGGTCATTAATATTGTAATCCTATGTTTTTATGATTTACGTTTTAACGTCATACGTTTTATGATATATATTTTTAGTCTTATGACTTATGGTATGTTCTAGTAGATTTTTCTTGCTAGGGATTAGGCTCATTCCTTTTTATTTTAGATGGTGCAGAAAAATAAGCTTGGATGGCAGGAAAAATTCATGGCACATTTGGCATGTGTATTGGGAGAGGACTAAATGAATGCACTGCTGGAAAAGATCGGGGATGACGTTTATGTTTTGAGTCTATTTAATTATGTATTTATGATTTTTCTGCATTTAGTATTTGAACAATTAATTTAAGGTGTTGTTTTCCTTATAATTTTATGTAATAATAATTGGATCGAGTATTTTTATTTTCTAATAAAGTTCTATTATTTCATGTATGTATTCCAAAATAATAGTTATGTCTTAGTAGTTTTAATGGTCCGAGATCTTTAAGTTAGTCAAGTCATTACATGTATGTCTAGTTATATTATAATATAACTCACAAAATCATGTAATGATACATATATATATCATGTAAACACATATTCCATAATTAAATCAAATATATTCAAATAATTTGTCATCATGCCCCCCTAATCAAGATCCAAAGCCTTATTAGATAATTTGGGATGTTACAATATTCGACTAAGTTTGCGAGCTTTCAGTGTTATATTTTTATTTTTTTTATTGTCTAATTTTTAGAGGCATATTTTCATGCATTTTGGCTAAACAATAAAATTAAATTGTAAGTCGTTTCTCAATTCAAATAGAATAAAGTCTATGCCTAATAAAAAAAAATTAATGTGTGTGCAAAGAGAGAAAAATACACATATATCTATTTTATTTATTTTTATTAAAATGTACATTTTTTCTCTATTGATTTATTACTTTCCCTTTTCTATATTCAACAAACTCTCTTCATCGTCTCTCACTCTCATTAGCAAATTTATAATTATTAAAGCTTGCAGAAATGCATGAATGAACATGCATGATTAAACTCTTGAGATCCACTAGTTTGAAAATTAACAAAGCTCAACTTGTTCCAACTGCCAAGTGTAAGGAATTGTCTCCTTAAAAGCATATGAGTTGGACAATGTTTTATTAAATAAATATTTAAGATGAATTTTTGCACATATTGATTGTTTAATATTATTATTTGAATAATACTATATAAATATCAGAAATTCTCTAATTCATTATTGTGACTACAATCTTGCATTGGTACGAGAAGATTAAGATTGTAGGGAACAAATTTAAATAGTTCATAGTAAAACAAAGTTATATGGAATCTTTGGAATAAATAATGTCAGTACGGTTCACTAGTATTATGAATAATGTAATCTTGGTCTGGATTACTGATGTAGTAGGACATCTTAGTGGAGGTACTTTGTATAATGTGGTTATACATGAACTGGACCGATATGTTATTAATACTTAACTGAATATTGTTTTGTTTTTATAAGTATTAATTTAAAGGCATCAATAAGATGATCATATACAAATTGATCTCAATCTCAAAATTATTATGAACTCATGTTTATGTCATTTAAGTCATTTGATTCACTCGTTATGGTTTGTCAAAATGATCACGCTAAAAACTTTTATTTTGGGGACTCATTGATATGAATGGCTAGGGACATAATATACAGATGTGGAATCTATACATTTCCAAGATGAATTGAATAATGGTTCTCTTAAGGGTTAGCTTCTGGAGCTGAAAGGTTATTGAACTCAAATTCATAAATCAGTTTATGAATTAACCTTCACTAGTAAAATTAATGGTACTTAAGGAAACATGAAATAATTAAAGAGGTAAAACGATGATCTTATCCCTACTGTAATTATGAATCATTAATATGTTGGGATTTGTGCCCTGAAAGCGTATTTCTGTATGAACAATTACTGTTAATTAGATAAAGTTAATATTTTGCACTCATGTTTGTATTTAATTGTACATGCCATTTATCATGAAGATCTAATATTATTGATGTGGTCTTGAATTGAGTATATGTATAACGATATATATATATATATACAAGATGACTTAATTCAAGATAATAAATAAAAATTGTCTGTAATCGCTAAATAAAGTGGGGGGGGGGGGGGGGGTTCATTTAATAAATATTATGAGTGTGGTTAATCTTCTATTTAAGACAGAGCAATTTATCCAGACTGTTTAGTGTAGCGACACAAAAAAATAGAGGTACCGTATACAATATAGATTGTATTGGACTGGGACACGATGAAAGAATGAACTTCTGATAGACTCCATTAAATATAGAACTTCAACATTCATCAATCGATGGTCGTTTGAGACTTGACCTCAATTCTGAAGTGATTAATGAACTCCTATTTGTGCTTTTATGACTTTTGACTTATCGGGTAAGGTTCAATATTCCTACGGCCGAATGCCTGATATCTTTGAGTCATAGAACTGCAAGTGGCTGGGAACATACTTAACAAATATGGAATCTTCTCATTCCTTAAATGAAAGCAGATTAGTTGTTCATTTTAGTGTTGATTCGAGGCTTGAACATAGAACGCTCAATTTCTGTTAGAGAATAGAAATTTCATTCTATAATTAAATTTATAGAAAAATGTTCATTAGAGGATCAATAGAACTAATTAATAAAACATAATTAGAAAGGTTAAAGGACATTAAGATAGCTTTATTTATGAACAACTAGCAGATGGTAATAATTCATGCAATCACTAAATCAATGGACAACTTTATAGTTATAGCTTCTAATAATATAAGACTGTAGTTTTGAGACTTCAACTATTAATTTCTAGTGGAATAACTCATAGTTAATAAATTAATTAATGAAACTAAGAGTTAGTGAAATTAATTTAATTATTGGAGCTTCGAACTATGGGTCCATACTGTCCCCGTACTAGCTCTATAACACAGAGGTAGGATTTTGGTATTAAAAGGAAATAATTAAAAATAGTAAAGTATTATTTTTAATCTCCCAAATTAATATTATTTGTGAAATAATATTTAAAATATTATTTATGAAATAATATATAATGGAAAATAAAATTATATTAGTAATTTTGTGAAATTAAACTTTTTTGAAAATTAATTTAATTATATTTAATTTTGTGGTATAATTGTATACTACATAAAATAATATGATAAATACCCGACAAATAGCATTTTATAGAGATAAAATACCACAGGGCCCAAAGCCTTGTAGTTGGCACCAACCAAAGTGCAAATGGACTGTGGCCCACGCAGAGGCCCAATAAGATTAGGGGTAAGTCTCATTTTGATTGTTATATTAATAGAATATAACATCATGAGAATGAGAAATTAGATTTCTTTTCACGTTATTTTGCCAAGAGAGAAAAATAGATAACTTTTTTCTCTCTGTATTTTGAGAAGAAAAATCTCTCATGTGTTGAGATAAAAAATAGTGTTCTTGTGTATCCTACCAAATAGCATAGACATCCACCTATCTCATTCTCTTTGTGCAAGCCATAGTATGGAAGATGGTGGGTTAGGAGGCTAAAACGTTATTTGATCTATGCTTGTTCTACATATAGAAAAGGTACTTGTAATTTTTATTTTATTCAGATTCATGTTGTATGAGAAAGATCTCATTCTAGTTATGGTTCCTAGAGTGATTCGATCCCATGCTTCCGCTGCACTGTCAATCACATGATCAAAAACCAGCAATCGTTACAAGAGCCATGGTTGAAATCACGTGTCATGAATCTGATATGTGTTTATTTTTAATGTATGAACACGTAGGGCACATGTTTTATGAGTGGACTTAAGGGTTGTTCTTATTTCTTATATATTTTGAATATGTTGAATGAGTGTGATAAATGTGATTGAACGTTAACTATATGATTCTCTTTATTTTTTGTTTTGTTCTTCATTTATGATTTAGATTGAATGTACACCTATATTATTTTGTTGGGTATTATGTTCAATGTAATTTTTAATTTTATTGTTTTAGAATTTGAGTTATGTTCCTAAATGAGGTGTTATTCAATAGGATTGAATATAACCAAAATTGTTTTATTTTTTTTAATGATTATTGTAATCAAATAAAAAAACTTATTGCCTGCGCAACAAAGGAGTCGTTGGCTGTGCACCATATTGATCAATATTTGTAGAAATTACATTTTATATGGGTTTTTTTTAACCAACTTTGCAAAAATATCACTTTTTTTTTTTTTAAAAAAAAGTTATTTTATGGGTTTTTATAAATTTAATCACTTTTATGGGTTTTTTTCTCATATTTTTGTAACAAATCCTTATTATGCCATATTTTTATTACTAATGAGGTTTTATTAAAGTAGAAAGGTAGTTATGTAAATTCCTTTTTTATTTTATTTATTGTTCATTAATTTTTTTTACATTTTTTATTTGTTTTTATGTTTTTTTTATTACTTTTTAACTGAAATATTTACTTTACTAATTTCACTTTTACCTCTTTCTCTCTCCTCTCTCCTCTCTCTCCTTGGCTGTGTGATTTCTCCTTCGGCAGTTGTGGCATTTTCTGGGTTGCTGATCTCTGCAATATCAGCGAATGGAGGCGGACAGAGGTCTTCAAGTGCGGTGATTGGAGTCGAACAATGGTCTCGTGGTCGGCGATCAATGTTTAAGCCTCAAGTTTGTCGTTTCCCTACTTTTCATTTTGGGTACTGCATTTTTCTATCATTTTTTAAAAATACATGTTTGATAAGAGAATATTCTAGTTTGAAGGTTGGGTACTGCATTTTTAGTGTGTACTGTAACATACAATAAGGTACACATTCTTCTTAGTTCTTTGATTAGGAAACATGTGAGTTGGGGCTATTACGATTGCCCTTGGTGATCATCCACTATTTTGAATTTGTGTGGTAACTCACATGAGCCCGTGAAACTCCACACAATTATTTATTATATGAAATGTGATGAGGATAAGTTATGTGTGTGTATATATATATAAAGTTAACATGAACATGCATTGTCTATGTACTATTTATTTGCAAGAATAATTGAGGATTGAGAAGATGAAAATGTTGACTTAATTGGCTTGGAGAATTCCTGCTTAAGCAACTTGTTGTGGTTGAGGTTTAGCCAACTAGATTTTTTTTCCGGTAAATTTTTTTAGTTTGTCAAGTAGAAATCTATTGACCATACTGTAGTAAATATATAGTTGTGCTTCTTAAACTATATGCATTATTCAAGTAATGTAGTTACACTGAATTTATACACATATTTCTCATTGAGTTAAGAACTCAATGCTTCAAAATCCATAAAGCTAGAAGTTATATCGTGTATGTTGTTTCAATGTTCTTTTTTTGTGTTTTGTGTTTGTGTAGAGATGGTTCAAAAGGAAGGGGATGTTGGCCCTTCTAAGTCCATTGACGAGGCTAGATTGTCAGTAAAATTGCAACGTTCTCCTCGAAGTCCTAGGGGAGGATTGAAGCCCTGTAGATTTGTGATTATCAATGAGACTAACTGTAACGCCCTACGTCACTATGGTTGCTTCCTGGAACGACGACTGGCCCTACAAACCAACACGAGTCTTTCCAGCATTCTTTTTCCTCACTCGCAAACTTCTTGGAAAAACTTCCCAGGAGGTCACCCAACATTAGATTACTCCAGGTCAAGCACACTTAACTTTGGAGTTCTCAAGTTATGGGTTACCAAAAAGAAGAAGCATCTTGTTGGCATAGGTAGTACCCATCAATCCACTTAAGCCCTCTTCAACTATGTAGTCCCATACCTACATATTCTTAGAATCATCACACTTAACCTTCCCCAAGCAATGTGGGTCTGCACAACTTTTTACCCGGTCTTTCCCTATGTGGATCACGGGATTCAGACTTTCACAATCACCCTCCTTACGGGCCCAACGTCCCCGTCGACCACACTTCCGGCTAGGTCAAGGCTCTGATACCATTTGTAACGCCCCACGTCACTATGGTTGCTTCCTGGAACGACGACTGGCCCTACAAACCAACATGAGTCTTTCCAGCATGCTTTGTCCTCACTCACACGCTTCCTGGAAAAACTTCCCAGGAGGTCACTCATCATTAGATTACTCCAGGTCAAGCACGCTTAACTTTAAAGTTCTCAAGTGATGGGCTACCGAAAAGAAGATGCATCTTGTTGGCATAGGTAGTACCCATCAATCCATTTAAGCCATCTTCAACTGTGTAGTCCCATACCTACATAGTCTTAGAATCATCACACTTGACCTTCCCTAGGCGATGTGGGATTGCATAGGTTTTTTCCTGGTCCTTCCCTCTGCGGATCACAGGATTCTGACTGTCACACTAACAATCAGGTATTTTAGTTTCTTATTTTCATGTTTTAATGTTGTTTTTTTTTTCTTAGTAGGTTGTTTACTTAAATTTTTTTATATGCTTAGTAACTGGTCACTATTTTTTATATGCTTAGCAACTGGTTATTATATTTTTGTTTATTGTGGTTTATTTATATCTCTTTTGGTTATAGGTAACTAGTTACTTTGAGATTATTCATATTTTAAATGTGTTGTTTAATTGTTAAGGTAACCGGTTACTTTGGTAAGTAATTGGTTCCTTTTTTAGAGTGTATGTTTTTAAGAAATTTAAGTGATCATTTATTTGTGATTTTTAAGTGTTCTTGTTTCTATAGTTGTTATGTTTTTTCTTTGTATAGGTTGTAATGTAGTTTGTTAAGTTTGCAAGTAAGTGGTTTCCATAGTTGTTTATTTTTTTTTTCATGTGTTGTGTAATTTTGTAGGTAACTGGTTACTTTTGGTATGTAATTGGTTTCTTTTGTGAGTTTTTGTATGTAATCATTTTTAATTGTGATTTTTAGGTGTTTCTATTTTATAGTTGATTTTTTTTTTGCCTTGTATACGTTGTAATGTAGCTTGATAAGTCTACATGTAACTGGTTAACCTAGTAGTGTATGCATTTTCATGTGTTGCTTAATGTTCAAGGTAACTGGTTACTTTTTGTATCTAATTGGTTTCTTTTTGTGAGTGTCTATTTATAATTCTGCTACGTAATCATTTTTATTTGTGATTTTTATTTGTAATCATATGTTGCTTTGATTTGTTTTTGTATTGTATATGTTGTAATGTATCTGGTTAACTTTTAAAGTAACTGGTTTCCTTAGATGTGTATGATTTTTTAATGTTGTAGTTATTATTTATTTTAATTTTCCTTTTTCTGTTAATTGTGTTCTATTTTTTTTTTCAAGCTGTGCATTATATGATCAAACCAGAGTTTTGGTTTGGAAGTAAGGTTCAACAATGGAATAAACAAGAGGTTATAGCTGATTTGAAAAAAGTTTCACCAAGAAGCAGAAGGTTATGTTTAGAAGAACTCCTTTTGGTCATTTTTTGGATTTGCCAAGTACTGCATGGCAAACACAACTTATACATATTGTTTTAATGATGGAAGTTCATCAAGAAAAAGAAGAATTTGAGTTTTGGTTTAAGCTTGGTGATAATGTAGTGATGTTTTCTATTAGTGAGTTTGGATTAATTACTGAGCTAGATTGTGTTAGTAATGTTGATTTAAGTATCATTCCTGATGATAAAAAACGTCTTAGGAAAGAATTTTTCCCAAGTGTTAAAGTGAATGACAAAGTTAGCAAAAATGAAGTCAGTAATCTTTTTAATTGAGAGGATTTTAATGCTATGGAGGATGACCTTGTTGTGAAGTTGGGGATTGTTCACTTTTTGGCTGGTTTTTTGTTTTGGACCCAGAATGAGATAAGGGTAGACAACAAGTTTTTTGGTATGGTTGATTGTGAGCTTGACAATAATTAGTCAATGACAATATGTTGAATGATATATTGTATAAATTGAATAGAATGAAACTATATAAATTTGTGTGCTTGATTGAATATTTATTTCCATTTTTACTTTGTCCACTTAAATAATTGAGAGCTTAATCATGATTTTTGATAAATTTTGTGTGATTGAATATTATTTATGCTTGGTGAATTTACAAAAATAAAAATAAGATTGAAATTGGTTTTATCTTAGAACTTGTTTGCTTGCCTTTTGAGACGAAATCCTAGATGATGCATGCTTAGGAAGATGATTTAGGAAATTCTTTGAAACGATTGAGCCTTTCAAGCCAACCTTGATGTATTAAATCCTTAGTTACCCATTTTTGAGCTTAATGTGATATTTTTTTGTTTGACGCTTATTTTGAGACTATTTGAAACTTAGTTATTATTATTTTTTCTTCCCTTTGATGTATACCATGACCATATGAAAAGTGATTCGAGCGTGGTTTGTAATTGGGTTTATATTTGGAAATTTTTGTCAATAGAAGAAGAAAAATTGAGAGACAAAGAAAACAAATATTGAAAATAAACTACACTCCAATTGAAAATACAAAGAAATAAGTTTGGGGAAGTGTAGTATCATTAGAAAACAATGAAAAAAAATCAAGTTTATGAGTTCTCTATCAAAGCAAGAAAGATTGAGAAATTTGGGATTGTTTTGGGTTTGTAAGTTTATCATAAGATTGGTTTGTTTGGTTACCTAGCCATTCAATTATAAGCCATGAAGGTCCTATTGATTTTTGAGTATGTGTTGTCTATATTAGTGGAGATTAGTAAGTATAACAATCTTATGAGATAATAATTGATTGATTCATTGTAATGAAAAAATTTGGTGAGCATGAATTGCTTTAATTGCATTTTATTTATTAATCATGATTATGAGAGCTTTTATTTTTGTTTGGACTTAAGTGAATTTGAAAAATGTTCTGACTGAAATTCTGGATTATTGGTTGATTTTCCTGAAGATTCTATAAGTATGTTATTCATAATATGTTGAGGCTTAAATTGTTGTTGTTAACTTGATTCATTTGTGTTGGTTGTTTTAGGTTTTTAGTTTGATTTTTGTTTGTATTTTGTGTTCTTTACTCGAGGAAGAGTAAATGCTTAGTTTGGGGGAATTTGATAGGATAGATTTTTAATACTTTTTAGTCTTAGTTATTTTTAGTTTTATTATTAATATTTTATATTTTTAGTTCTTTTTATGTGTGGTTTAGGTTGTCATTTGCTACATGGATATTTGAGAAATATTTCAAAATTTATTTGAAATATTATCTTCAACCAAGAGAAAAACAATAGAAGATATTTATTTGAATTGATTGAAGAAGATAAAGGAGAATTCAAACTTAAATTGTTGGAAAAATCTAAGATATTTTGAATATGAGACAGTTTTGGTATTTTGACTATATCTCATTTCTCAAATATCTGATTTATGTATTCTTGGTGGCGTTGGAAAGCTTATTGAAATACCTACGAAAGCTTATTTAGCAAGAAAAGTCAAATTCAGACATTTACTTGGTGATATTTAAGCTACAAAATTACAGAAGCTAGAGTTACGGGATTTGAAATTCAAATAAAGATATTTTGAGAATTATCAAGTAACAAGTGGAAACATCTAGAAAATTCTTTTAACAACTTTATCACTATAAAAAGAATGCTTTAGACTATTTTAGATCTCTCTCTCTCTTCTCTCTTCTCACTTACTCATCTATCTCTTCTCTCTTTCTTCTCTTTCTATTCTTTTCCATGAACTAATTTACATTTTAGGGTATTAATAGATTATTCTTGAAACCTTATGACTATCTAATACAATTTTTATGATTTTCCTATCAATATTGTGAATTGTTTGACTTGTGTTTAATGCTTGTGAATGCTTAATCACCATTTGCATGATATATGTGATTTTAACATGAGATTTGAGAACTGAAGGATAAATATGCTATAGTCAAATAATCATAAATTATATTGGACGAGAGTATCCGTATGATTTTTGTAGCTTAGGGATTATGTGTTTAATGCCTGCGATATGTTAATTTACCACAGAGATGTAGGAGATTTTCTTATTGTAAAGAGTTATAAATCTTAACAAGAATATAATTTACAGTTGTAATCTGCTATCACGATAGAGATAGGAATTCTTAAATTTATATTAGAGAGGCCTAAGTGGATAGTTGATGAAATTAATAACCCTAATTCTTAATACATTGAATTAATATTTAGTTTTGAGTTCTCTATAGTTCTATTTTATTGTTTTAGTTTTATACATTCAGAATTTATTAATTGTCAATCAATTAGAATCAAAGATTATGTTTTAGTAATTAGTAATAGTCCTTGTGGGAATGATACTTTACTTACTATTTGATTACTTGTTATGATTGTGTATACTTGCGTAGTACATAATTTTCACAACAAGTGTTACATGCGCTCAGCTTTAAAAGAGAAGAGTGCTCTTTATATGAAGATTCCTAGGAAACCAAATGGGACTCTTGATAATTGGAGTTACAAGTGTTTTGGTTTTCCTCTTGCATTTCTTATATGGATTCATGAGACACTTCCAATGTGTTCATCGTTTTTATGTCGAAGGATTGGTTCTTCATTTCCAAGGATATTGAATTGGCATAGCAAGGATAGTGTGTGTTATCAAGAAGTTCTTGAGAAAGTCTTTATAGAAGAGAAGGTAATTTTTTTCCTATTTTGTTTTGTGTTGTATTTTTCTATCTGCTATATTAGTTTTATATTTGTAAGTAACTGGTTACTTGTCATTTTTATTGTTCTTTTTTTGGTATTTCATATTTAATTATTGAAGCAACTTGTTGCTATTTATGTTCTTTTTATTTGATTCTCTTTGTTTTTCTTTTGATTTAATGCAGTTTGATGTCAATATTGTCATTCCTAATGCAGAGGAAAAGAAATTGGGTATTTTAAAAAGATTATCATTTGAAAGTGTATTCTGCCCAATACCACAACCTATAGATGAGAACATTCCACTATCAGATATGCATTTGTTAAGGCCTGGAATTTTTCTGCCAAAGAATCGTTTGGAGGTTTGTTTTTTTTTTTTTTTAATTTTTTTAAAACACATTGTATATATGATTATGTTTTAATGTTTTTGTCTTCTTGTTTACTTGTATGCAGGATCATTATAACAAGGGGTTCCAAGATCAATTCAAGGAGTTACATGTAAAGCTAATTGAAGTCCAAGCTTCCCAAAAGTTGATTCTTGGTGAAGTTGGTTCTTTGAAGAAAAGTTTTGAAGCTGATTTTGCTATAGCGACCAATTTGCTTGTAGACATTAAGACTACTGTGTCTGTCAGAACTGATGGTGGAGATTTAGATTCACAAATGGACTTTGACCATGTTTCTCAGGTAACCAGTTTCTTGTGTAATTGTCTTTTTCGTTTAATATATGTTGTCTATGTTGTTTAAATATTTTGTTCCTTTTTATAGGATTATTTGATGATGTTTGTGTGGGAGGGCACTAAGATGTTGAAGTTGGTGAAAAGTTGGGGGCTGATTTTGAGTATTCTGTGAAGATTGCTTCAGATTTTGTTACTCATGTTAATGTATATTGTTTTAATCATATATTTTATAAGCAAGTAGTTTGTTTTTAATATTTGTTATAAATTTTATGTTTTTTCTCTTTTGATTTTGCAGAGTCAATCTAAAGAAGCCTCATTGCTATGCTCGACTCATTCAACTCCTACATTTCATGTGTCAAATGAAATGTGGAAGGTTATAAACGAGTCTGTAGAGAGACCATCAAAAGAGAGCAGTTATGTCGAAGATAAAAGTAATTGGTCAATTGTTGTTTATGATTCTTTAAGAGTAGCTGATTCCGTGGCTATTTTGCCTAAGAAAAGAGAGGCGGAGCCGAGTGCCGTGGTAAAGTCTCATTTCATGGCAAAGTTTAGGTCTTCTAAAGATGAAGGTAAATTAAAAAGGAAGAAGACTATATTGGACAATATATGTCCTTTTTCTAATGATTTTTTTCATAATTACACTGAAGAACAAGCTTCTGAGTTTCATAGTTGGATTGAAACTAAAGTGAAGCACAATAACAAGTATGTTCAATTTTTAAAATTTTTTTGCTTTGTTGAAATTGTTTGTTTGATTTTCTAAAAATTGTTTGGTTTATTTGTTTTGTAGGTTTAAGAAATATGATGATAACAAGGTTGAGTCATCAATCGAATTCACTTTCATTTTTATTGATGAGAAGACTCGGTTCTACGGTTTATATTATCCCGAGCATTTTGTTGATTCATCAGTGAGTTTCTTTCCTTTTATGTTGTGTTTATCATTTTTCAATTTTATTTTAAAAAAATTACATTGATCTAGTTCAATTCTATACTATGTTGTGATGGGGTAGCTAGTCACCACAATCATTTTTTGTGTTGCAATGTTCTGTGTAACTGGTTACCCAAATGTATAATTTTGATGTTTAGCTGTGTTAACTAGTTACCACAGTCATTTTTGGTGTTGCAATGCTGTGTAACTGGTTACCCAAATGTATAATTTTGATGTTTAGCTGAAGGTAACTTGTTACCCAAACTTTATAATTTGTTTTGTAGCTAATGGTAACTAGTTACCCTTAGTTTTTCAAATTTGTTATGTTCTAAGTGGTAACAAGTTTCTTCATAGTTTGTCTTATAAGCATTTATTTTTTTAAATGCAACACATTGATGTCATGATGTATTATTTGAGGAGAAAGGCTAAGTTGTGCAAAGTTTTGAAGTGGAGAGTCTTTACTACTGATAGTTCTTTTTTGCCAAAATATTGTGTTCATGTATGAGAAGTTTAAGAAATAAGGCAGTGGTACATTTAACATTGATGACAGTTGTGTTCCTTTGAAGATTATGAGGGGCGAGTCATTGTTTTGCAACACTCACTGAAATCTACTTGATCATGTTCTTATGCCTGTTAATGTGAAGGATCTTGCTCATTGGGTTTTGCTGCATTTTGACATAAAGAAGAGGTTGCTCATTATTTATGATTTTATGTCGGGGGAGAGGCATGAAAATTTTAGTTTACCTGTAATTTAAGCATTTTCAATAATGCTTCCTATAAAATTGGAAAAGATTGGTTTTTATGATCGTCTTGATATAAATATTGATCTTAGTCCTTATGATGTCACTGAGAATGATGCTTTGCAATTGACTATTTCTAGTCAATAAGTTGAGTGGTGAGATTTTTTTTAAAGTTTTTTTTTATCTTGTTTGTTTCAGGTTTTGTTTTTATGTTCTTAGTTTTTGTTTGTGTTTGCAATATTGCAGCGACTGTGGGGTTTTTACAACTTATTTTGCCGAGCAATTAATTCTTGGAAAGGAAAATGAGATGCCAAAAGAACTTGACGCTCAGTTCCTTCGCCAAGACATTGCTATTAGCTTGTATTTTCATGGGAGGAAGAAACAAGAAGATGGATATTTGACTAGCGATGAGTTTAGTGAGAAGTTTTTGGATAGGAGGTAGAAGAGGAGGAAGACTGCTACATAGGTTTACTTAAGACTGCTGCATAGGTTATTTAGGAAGCTTTAGGGAATGATATTTGACTTTTTTTATTTTGTCTATACTCTAGACCAGCTCAGCTTTTGGAAATGATATTTGACTTTTGGAAATGATGATCAATAGTTAGTTAGATACTTGTCTATGTTAAATTGCTACTATTGTAAGACATTGGTTATTTGAGACTGTTTTATATATCTTTTGATCTTTTTTGTGTTCTTTATTTGTTGTTTGTATTTGCATTTTGTTAGTTTTATTTTAATTCTCTTACTAATATAAAATTTGAATAGTTTATATGTTCTCTTTTGTCTGTTTTTACTAAGGTATTTCTTAGTAATGTCATAATGGTAACCAGGTACCTTGCTTGGTGTTCATTTTACATACCAAGCAGTGACTGGTTACTTTTGGTGCTTGATGTTTTTCTTATTACTATTTTTTTATTGCAATTGTTAGATCAAAGTAACCATTTTATTGTTTATTTTTTTTTATTTCGAGTTTAATATATATATATATATTATATGTCACTTTTTAAAGCAACTGGATTCTTTATATGTTTTATTTTGTATATTTTTACTTAGTTTTCAGGGATATTTTAATAGTAACCAGGTACTTAGTTTGGTCATCATCTTATATACAAAGGGGTAACTACTTACCTTTGGTGCTTGATGTTTTTGCTATTTTTTTGTTTCAATTGTCAGAGCAAAGTACCCAATTTCTTGTTTATTTTTTTTTTGTATTTCACGTTTAATAAATATATATTATATATTTCACTTTTTAAAGCAACTGAGATATTTTAATGGTAAACAAGTACTTAGTTTGGTCTTCATCTTATATACAAGGGGTAATTAGTTACCTTTGGTGCTTGATGTTTTTACTATTTTTTTTTTGTGGGGCAATTGTTAGAGCAAAGTACCCAGTTTCTTATTTTTTTTTTGTATTTCACATTCAATAATTATATATTATATATATTCCACTTTTTAAAGCAACTGAGATATTTTAATGGTAACCAGGTACCGAGCTTGGTCTTCATCTTATATACAAAGGGGTAACTGGTTACCTTTGGTAACCGATTACCCAGAATGTTGTGTTTAATTTTTAAAAAGCATAATTTTAGGGTGTTGATGTCGTAAATATATAACAGGCAACAAAAAAAATCAACAATTTATTCTAAAAGGAATTTATAAGTTTGTGTAATCAATCAATGTATTTGAATTTGTAACGTATCTATTATAATACTCAATAACAATTTATGAATATGAAAGGCACCCATTTAATGAATAAAGCTATGATAGGGTTGTTTGCTGTAAAATATCAAGCTATGTCTTTTGCTTTCTTCTTGTTTGCCTTGTCAATTGGAGGATTCTTGCAAGTCTTCCTATTATATCCTGGTTGACCACATTGTTATATTATTTTATAATATAATATAATATAATATTATATTATAATATAATGTTTTAGATTAAATAAATGTGACAAAGAGTTTCACATATTGTAACATATAATAGAGAGTTACAATATTTAGATATATGAGATATATCCAAATAATGTAACATATTTGGTGTTACAAATTTGTAACTTCCAAATACTACCCTTTATTGTGTAAATTTGGTGTTACACAATATTGAGATGAATTTCATAAAGCCATATGTGAAATGGCTGTTAGAGATATGATTTAAACCCCAATAATGTGTGTTGGGAGTTGCAAAATCATTTGGGAGGGTTTGGAACCGTTTGGAAAAACAACACATTTTCAAGTGCTGAAACTGGGATGTGGCTGCGGCCTGGGGGACAGAGAGCAGTGGCCGCGACCACAGGTGCATTTCAGGCTATTTTTTCAGTTTTTTCCAAATGTGTTAAACGGTTCCAAAAACCCAAATAACTCCTAAATCTCATTTTTAATTCCATATTAATCCAATTAAACATTGGTAACAGCCATGGGGGTTGGTGGAATTTGAAATTCAAAGGGTGTCTCTAAACTCTATAAATAGGAGCCTATAGCTCACTTGAAAGACAAAACATTTCTATCCATTAGAGCACTTGGCTAGAAACACCTTGAGGCTTGATAATTCCAGAAAGCATTTCCTATAATATGTGAGAGATCCCTTAGTGCTTGAGTTAGGGGGAAATAAGCTTTTGGACAAAGGTTTCAAACCTTGTTCAAGTTGGTGATCCCCAACACTCTTCACTTTGGTAGTGTGAGTGAGAGTTGTTTCTATTTAGTTTATTTGTTCTTTCTTTCTATTCTATTTCTCTTCATCTTCATATTCTTCTCTTTTGTTTATTTGTATTTCTTGTTTTGAGTTGTAATCTTCTTTTCTTTATTTCAAACACTTTCACTTTACTTGTAATATTTTGCTTTGAGTTGTATTTTTCACTATTCTATTCTTCTTCTATTCTTCTTGCTCTTTAGTTTATTTGTATTTTCAGTTATAGAGTTGTAACCTTATTCAATCAATCAATCAATATTTATTTGTAATATTATTGCATAGAGTTGTATTATCTTACTATTTCTATTGAGGCAAATACATATTTTCCTAACATTCAAAAGCTTACCCTTATTTGTTTCAATGGAAGGTGAGACCATCAAAATCATGAATCAAGACCTCGTGAGGTTGGATAGGTTTGATGGGTCCAATTTCAGTAGGTGACAAGACAAGGTGAGATTCCTTTTGATCACTCTCAAAATCGCCAACATCCTAGAATCCACTCTAGAACCTCTCCCAACACCATCCGACAAGGACACTCCCAAGGAGGTGGAGAAAAGAAGGAAGAGGGAGGAGGACAATCTCCTTTGTAGGGGTCATATCCTCAACGCCCTATCTGATAGGCTCTATGACCTCTACATCGAGACCAAATCAGCCAAGGAGATATGGGATGCACTTGAGAAAAAGTTCAAGGTGGAAGAGGAAGATACCAAAAAGTTTTTGATATCTCAATACTTTGATTTCAAATTTTTTGGTGATAAGCCTATTCTTCCTCAAATACATGAATTGCAAATAATTGCTAACAATATGAAAGTGTTAAAGATTGAGCTTCCCGAGGCCTTTCAAGTTGGTGCTATAGTGGCTAAATTACCACCAATTTGGAAGAGCTATAGGAAAAGAATCCTTCATACATATGAGGATTATTCTTTGGAGGAAATCCAAAAACATATTCGAATTGAAGAGGAATCGATATGTAGAGATAAACTTGTGGAGGGGTCTAATGGAGAGACTTCCAAAGAAAATGCGGTGTCACAAGCAAAACATCCCAAAAACAAAGGGAAAAAGGATAACGAGAAACCTTTGGGTTCAAAAACCAACCCAAACAAGTTTAAGGGCGAGAAAGGTCATTGCTTTGTGTGTGGGAAAAAGGGTCACTATGCTAGAGAGTGTAGGCATAGAAAATAGCAACAAGTACCTAAGGTGAACGCAACTTAAAAGGAAAACATAGTTGCTACCCTTAGTGAGGTGAATGAGGTCCAAGGCAAGGCGAAAGGGTGGTGGTATGATACATGTGCCACCGTCCATGTCACCTATGATAAATCATTGTTCAAGACCTGTGAAGAGTCAAAGGGCAACCATGAGATTCAAATGGGCAATGAGGGAAAATCCAAGGTACTTGGCAAATGTACCATTGAAGTATTTTTCACCTCCGGCAAGAAAGTTACATTAGTGAATGTACTTTATGTTTCCGAAATGAGTAGAAACTTGGTAAGTGGTGATTTGCTTGGCAAGCCCGGCATTAAAGCCATTTTTGAGTCCGGTAAACTTATACTTACCAAATCAAATGTATTTTTGGGAAAGGGGTACTCTTGTGAGGGTATGGTTAAATTGTGCACCAATGATGTAACTTTCAATATTATCAATAAAAATGCTAATTCCGCCTATATTGTTGAGTATGACTCTTTATTTTTGTGGCATCTTAGACTATCGCATATAGGTTTTTCACCCATGAAAAGAGTAGTAAAATGTGGTATGATTGCATGCAATATTAAAAACTATGGTAAATGTGAAACATGTGTTAAGGCAAAAATGATCAAGAAACCATTTCCTAGTGTAGAAAGCTCATCTAATTTACTAGATTTAATCCATAGTGATCTTTGTGAATTAAGTGGTGTTTTAACTAGAGGTGGTAAAATGTATTTTCTTACTTTTATAGATGATTTTAGTAGATATACCTACGTTTTTCTTTTAAAGCATAAAGATGAAACTTTTGATGCTTTTAAATTGTATAAATTAGAAGTTGAAAATCAACTAAATAAAAAGATTAAGGTGCTAAGAAGTGATAGAGGAGGAGAGTACTTCTCTAATGAATTCAATACATTTTGTGAGGAAAATTGTATAATTCATGAGTGCACTGCACCTTACACACCATAACACAATGGTGTTGCCGAAAGGAAAAATAGGACTTATTTAGAGATGATAAATTCTATGTTGGTGTTTTCTATGTTGAACTTCAACTTATGGGGTGAATCGCTTTTAACCGCTTGCTACATTCTTAATTGAATACCGATGAAGAAAAATGAGATATCTTCATATGAGTTATGGAAAGGAAGAAAACCCAACATAGGGTACTTCAAAGTGTGGGGGTGTCTTGCATATTGCAAGAAAAACGAACCTAATAGAACAAAGTTAGGTTCAAGAGCCATAAAGTGTGCTTTCGTTGGTTATGCCAACAATAGTAAAGCTTATAGGCTATTAGACTTAGAGTCTAATATTGTGATTTAATCTAGAGAAGTTGAATTTTTTGAGAATATGTTATGTGACAACAATTCTCAAGCTTCAACATCTCTAAAGGATATTTGTTATATGAGAACAATTCTCAAGCTTCTACATCCAAAGTTGATTCTCAAGAGGAGAATTCTCAAAAGGATGTAAAGCAACCCTTTAAACCTAGAAGAAGTCAAAGGCTTAAAAATCATAAAAGTCTAGTAGTTGATGAGATAGATTCTCAATGAATTTTGTTCTACATGGCAGAAGGAAATAGAGAGGAAGTTATTAGGAAAATTCCTATTGTACTTCTCGTTGAGGATAATCCTAAGACTTATAGAGAAGTTATGCAATCGAGAGATAGTGCATTTTGGAAAGAAGCCATCAATGATGAGATGGATTCCATTATTTCCAATAACACTTGGGAATTGTTAGACCTCCCACCGGGGTCTAAGCCAATTGGGTGTAAGTGGGTATTTAGGAGAAAATATCACACTGATGGCACTATCCAAACCTTTAAAACTAGATTAGTAGCTAAAGGGTTTAGGCAAAAAGAGGGTATCGATTATTTCGATACCTATGCGCCTATTGCAAGAACAACTTCTATAAGAATTTTGTTCGATTTAGCTTCTATACACAACTTGTATGTTCATCAAATGGATGTCAAAACGACATTCCTTAATGGTGACATTAATGAGGAGGTCTATATGGAACAACCCGAAGGGTTTGTCCTACCAAAATATGAACTTAAAGTATGTAGACATGTAAAATCCTTATATGGATTGAAACAAGCTCCTAAGCAATGGCATGAGAAATTTGATCAAGCCATCATGTCTAATGGGTTTAGACCTAACAATGGAGACACGTGTTTGTATTCCAAAACTTGTAAGGGATATGTGATCATTATTTGCTTATATGTGGATGACATGCTTATTCTAAGTAATATCATGAAAGGGATAGAAAAAACGAAGAGGTTTCTATCATCAACCTTCAAGATGAAAGATCTTGGAGAAGTTGACACCATACTTGGTATCAAAGTAAAGAAACATAGTGGGGGTTTTGCGTTAGGGCAAGCCCACTATGTTGAGAAAGTATTGAACAAATTTAACCATCTCAAGGTTAAAGATGCCAATACTCCATTCTATCATAGTGTAAAACTAGAGAAGAATGAAGGAAGAGCAGTGGCTCAATTGGAGTACGCTAGTGCTATAGGGAGTCTAATGTACGCTGCCTAATGTACTAGACCAGATATAGCATTTGCGGTAAGTAAACTTAGTAGGTTTACAAGTAATCCAAGTGTGGATCACTGGAAGGCAATTGGAAGTGTCCTAGGTTATCTCAAGAAAACCAACGGACTAAGCCTTCACTACTCCAAATTTCCTTCAATTTTAGAAGGATATATAGATGCAAGTTGGATATCAAATCTTGGGGACAACTTGTCCACAACTGGTTGGGTATTTACACTTGGTGGAGGTGCAATTTCTTGGAGTTCCAAGAAACAAACCTGTATATCTCATTCCATTATGGAAGCAGAGTTCATAGCTCTAGCTGCTACCGGCAAAGAGGTCGAATGGTTAAGGGATCTGTTGATAGAGATTCCCCTAATCAAAGAGAATGTATCTACTATATCGATACATTGTGATAGCCAAGCGACATTGGCTAGAGCATACAACAGAGTATATAATGGGAAGTCTAGACATTTAGTTTAAGACATGGATATGTAAGAGAATTGATTCAAAGAGGAGCCATCTCAATATCCAATGTAAGAACAAGTGAAAATCTGGCAGACCCTTTCACTAAGCCACTAACGAGGGATTTAGTGGCTGCATCATCTCGAGGGATGGGACTTAAACTCCCTATAGAGATTCATGATTGATGGTAACCTATCTTAACACTAGTTATTCAAATAGTGTTAGGTTCAATATGTAACAACAAGTCAATCAAGTAAATATTAGTTGTACTCAAAACAAGACCCATCTGAGATATTGAGTTCTTGTGTGTTACCAAGTTGAGGGTTAAAACTGAAAGTTTTTTTAATAGAATTTAGTCTTGTGAAGACAAGTATTTTTGGTAACAAAATACTGTAAGAATTCTACCTATATGGACCTAGGGGTGGTGCCGCCTCTCATGAGAATTTGGAGTATTCTCCAGAACGTCCATGAATGGAAAGTGCACATGGGCATTAATAGTGCAAAGCGAGACATAGAGGTCTCAAGTGAACATCGCAAAGGTGTGTGTGTTATCATTGATTTGTTATCATGAAAAGATGGTTCAATGCCTAGTGCAACCAAATTTTCGACAAATTTTGTGATAATCACACTATAGTAAAGTTCAAGTTGAAAAACACTTTGATTTATGCACTAATGCAATGACTCCTATAAGAGAGAGTTCTTATTTAATCAAGTGGGGGATATGTTATATTTTAAAATATAATGATTGATTAAATAAGTGTTACAATAAACAACTATTTAATCTAGTGGGGGAATGTTATATTATTTTATAATATAATGTAATATTATATTATATTATAATATAATGTTTTAGATTAAATAAATGTGACAAAGAGTGTCACATATTGTAACATATAATAGAGAGTTACAATATTTAGATATATGAGATATATCCGAATAATGTAACATATTTGGTGTTACAAATTTGTAACTTCCAAATATTACCCTTTATTGTGTAAATTTGGTGTTACACAATATTGAGATGAATTTCATAAAGCCATATGTGAAATGGCTGTTAGAGATATGATTTTAACCCCAATAATGTGTTTTGGGAGTTACAAAATCATTTGGGAGGGTTTGGAACCGTTTGGAAAAACAACACATTTTCAAGTGCTGAAACTGGGCTGTGGCCGCGGCCACAAAATGATGGTGGCTGCGGCTTGGGGGACAGAGAGCAGTGGCCGCATTTCAGCCCATTTTTTTTTCAGTTTTTTCCAAATGTGTTAAACGGTTCCAAAAACCCAAATAACTCCCAAATCTCATTTTTAATTCCATATTAATCCAATTAAACATTGGTAACAGCCATGGGGGTTGGTGGAATTTGAAATTCAAAGGGTGTCTCTAAACTCTATAAATAGGAGCCTATAGCTCACTTGAAAGACAAAACATTTCTATCCATTAGAGCACTTGGCTAGAAACACCTTGAGGCTTGATAATTCCAGAAAGCATTTCCTATAATATGTGAGAGATTCCTTAGTGCTTGAGTTAGGGGGAAATAAGCTTTTGGACAAAGGTTTCAAACCTTGTTCAAGTTGGTGATCCCCAACACTCTTCACTTTGGTAGTGTGAGTGAGAGTTGTTTCTATTTAGTTTGTTTGTTCTTTCTTTCTATACTATTTCTCTTCATCTTCATATTCTTCTCTTTTGTTTATTTGTATTTCTTGTTTTGAGTTGTAATATTACTTTACTTGTAATATTTTGCTTTGAGTTGTATTTTTCACTATTATATTCTTCTTCTCTTCTTGTTCTTTAGTTTATTTGTATTTTCAGTTATAGAGTTGTAACCTTATTCAATCAATCAATATTTATTTGTAATATTATTGCATAGAGTTGTATTATCTTACTATTTCCATTGAGGCAAATACATATTTTCCTAGCACAAATTTCCCACAGGTGCTTATTACTTTTGGTTTCCCTCTTGATCTTATTATTTTCTTTCTTGGTCTTCCTAGAGGGATTTTTGCCTTTGGAGGGAGCACCACTATGTCCAAGTGTTGTGGGAGATTCCATTCATCTTTATGGGGCAAATGATAAACATTTTCTTGATACAGTGCTTTCAACGTTTCTATTTTGTAAAACTTTGCACAGTAATTATACACTCCCAAGTTTCTCTTTGCAATTATAGCTACTGCATGCCAACAAGGCATTTCATCTTCTTGAAACCTATTACAAGTACATGTTCTATTGTGTATATTTACTACGAAATTGATCCCATTTTCATGACGAACTTGATATTCTATTGGGTTGAAAGGCAAGACCTGAAGATATTTTTGTCATGAATTAGAATAAAATAATAAACATTAACATTGAAGGTAACCTGTTCCCCCTCTGTGTAGCTTAATGTTATCATTTTCGAAACAATGTAATGTCTTAACTCATTTTCTGTTGCTGTAGAGACTTTTGTGAATGTTTCGTTTGCATTATTTGAGTTGTTCCAAACCAACTTTTGAACCAAACTTCTAAGGCATTCAACCAAGATATCAATAGGGAGATTTCTTGCAGCTTTTAGTGCAGCATTGAGCTATTCTGCAATGTTGGATGTCATCATGGTGTATCTTTTTGTTGGTGAGTATGATCTTCCCAAGTTTCATACTTGGGTTTTTCTAGATAGGGTCTAATGCGTCTGTCAAGTCTATCAAGGCCTCTCATGTAGTGTTCACATTCTGTTTTTGTGTATGCTTTTGCTGCTACAATGAAATTCATTTGTAGCTCTTCTCCATGGCTTCCATACTTGCTTTTCAAATTATTGAGCAAGTGAAACATGCAAGCTCCATGGAAAGCATTTGGGTACACCATATGTGTAACGTCCCATAAAATCTCTTAACATAATTTGCGGAAAACATAACCATTTTCTAAAATAAGATAACCGAAAATCCATATAAAAAAAACTTTTCAAAACATACAATAGTTTAGAAGTATGCACATACTTAAAAGTGAATTACAATGTCAGAATTTTAAAAACATTCAACAAGCCCAAAATAAACTATTAGTTATCATATGGGTTCTAATCCTCAAAACGTAAATTCTCAAAAGGTCGGTCCACATGTACATCCTTGCTGATAAACTCCAACGCTCACTGATCCACTTTGCCTTTGAGCTTACATACAACAGGAAACAACTAGGTAAGCGAAACGCTTTGTAAAAACAACTTAACAAACATAACCACATAAACAAAGCAAGAACTTAACTAACTATAACTAGGCAGATAATCAACCAAGAATAGGGTTTTGATGAAACAACCCTAACATACAATTTAAGAACATGCGAACGTCCTGGCAAACTTATGGCCATGCCTCATAATCAAAATTTATAACCTGAAGGTACACCTGCTTGCAGAAAATCCCAGAGCATACATACAGTCTTAACTGGTAACATACATACTTACTTACTCCGTTGTACATAACATACATACTTACTTAGTCATTTGTATCATAATATACATACTAACTTAGGGTTCTAGAGGAAACTTCAACATAGCTTAACATATCTTAGCATAGCTTAGCATATCTCAACATATCTTAGCATAGCTTATCATATCTTAATACATCTTCACTGTAGAGTCCAAGAACTTTACTTAGCTAGTCAGATAGTAGTAGTAATAGTAATAGCTAGTGATAGTTGTAGTATTTTTATGACTGTGGATTTTGGTTCAAACCGGGACTTAGTTGGACACTCGTAGTAACACTTGTAGATTTTATAAGTTTAACCTATAGTTTAAGAATATTAATTATAACCTAAGGTTTGATTAATATGACTGATTATGGAGATGATAATTATTATACTATAAGGTTTAGATAGACCCAATAAGATATTAACACTTGTCTTGTGTGTGTTTAATAAGAAATTAAGAATTTTTGAGGAATAAGTTTATTAAGAGTAATATTGAACATCCTAGGGTCTGGCAACAACTTTGAAATTGTTAAAGGACTTAGTCAAGGCTGTTTACTTAATTCAAATTAGGCTGAAAAAGTGTAATTACATGTATAATATTTCAGCGTATGCCAATATATCGCAGCTCTATGGGGTGATATATCGCCATACGGGGATACTAAAAACACGTAGCTTCACACGACAACCTCGACGAGCCTCGGGTATATCAGCCCAGGCGATATATCAGCTATGGTGCAAGATTTTTGAACAATTTTGAAACCGAGCTCATTTTAGTCCTTAACCTCTTCATAAGTCCAGAATCTTTCTGACCAAGTCTTCAGCCTCTGCTGAACGATTATTCAAATGTTTTTCAATTAAAAAGCCATTATTTTATTCAAGCTAAATAAGGATCTTTTAATTCTTGAAATCTATAAATAGGACCTAGTACCCAGCCATTTCGTCATTCATCAAGCTAAGTTCAGAGCCTAAAAGCTGCTAGGTTATTTTAGAGTGTTAAGCACTTGGGTTGGGGTTATAAGCTTAATAAACGCTTGGGAAGTAAGGTTTATAGTATATTTCGGTTTCGAGGTGTAGTTCAGTCATAGAAGCATTCAAGGTATTCCTTATTCTAGTTCCTTTCTGTATTGATTCTTATAGTTTTTCTACTCAAATCCTAACTCGTATTCTCTATTCGTGGTTAGGCATCTAAGATCTTGAACGTAAGATTCTTGTTGGTAAGTATCTTTTTGATGGTGTAGTTCGTTATTTTCATCTCTTTTCCTTAGTATACTTACCTCTCTATTATGGTTTTTAGGAGTGTTCCAAAGTCCCGATCTTGTTCTCATATCCCGATATTTTGGTAAGGAAAATAGGGTAGATTTGTATGCTTTTATGTTATTGATATATGTTTATGTTATAAGTATGGTATGTTTCTAGTATATGAATTGTTTAGATAACAATCACATAATTTGTTTAGATAACAAATATATAACTTGTTTAGATAACAAGTCCCAATAGTAGATTCCTTGGGCATATGATTGTTTAGATAACAACCCCATAAATTTATATGACTTGTTTAGATAACTAGCCCCGTAAATTTATGGGCATATGATTGCTTAGCTAGCAAGTCCCAAGAAGTATGATGGCCATTATAATAGATGTTGTATTTATATAGTTATATGATTATAGTTTATAGTTTATGTGTATGTATATGTTTCATGCTTATAGTAGATTTTCCTTGCTGGGCATCACGCTCACTCCTTTATGTTTTATATGTGCAGGAAAATAGTTATAGGCGAGAAGGTTCTTGGCAGCTTGGGGATATGTATTAAGGCAGGATGGAATCGGTGGATTGCGTGTTTGATTAGAGGATGAAGTTTTTACGTCTTTTAGTTATGATTTCTATGTATTATTTTTCCGCACTTAATTTTGTAATCAATTTATTTAAGTTATGTTTTGTTTTATTTTCAAAACAATGGGATCCCATATCCTAAGTGAGATTTTTTTGTATTTAAACCTTTACTTTATAGTTTTAAATAAAGTTATGATGTTTTCATATGTACGTTTTCTTAAGATTAATATAGTAGTTATTAATGGTCCAAGGTCTAGAATAGTTGGGTCGTTACATTCACATATCTTACCATAGCATCGACTGGTGTAAACTAGTTACACCAGTTACCCAGACTCCTAGAGGAATTCGACATACTTTCTTAGCCATAGAGATTTGATTCCAGAATTAACTTACTTATGTGTCACGGAGTTTAACCAGACTCTTATGTCACGGGTGTTAAGCCAGAATTCTTACATATCACAATGGCTAACCCACTTTAGCCACACAGGCTCTGGTAGCGAACCAGTCTTCTTACATATCGCGATGGCCAATCGAATTTAGCCAGACATGCATCGGTGGTGAACCAAACATCTTACATACTGCGATGGCCAACCGACTTTAGCCACACAAGCATCGGTGGCGAACCAGACTTCTTACATATCGCGATGGCCAACCGACTTCGCCACACAAGCATCAGTGGCGAATCAGACTTCTTACATATCATGATGGCCAACCAACTTAGCCACACAGGCATCAATGGCGAACCAGCCTTCTTACATATCACGATGGCCAACCGACTTAGCCACACAGTCATCGGTAGCGAACTAGACTTCTTTCATATCACGATGGCCAACTGACATAGCCACACAGGCATCGGTGGCAAACCAGACTTCTTACATTTTGTGATGCCCAATCGAATTTAGCCACATAGGCATTGCTGGCAAACTGGGCTTCTTACATATTGCGATGGCCAACTGACTTAGCCACATAAGCATCTATGGCGAACTGGTTTCTCACATAGTTGTCACGATAGCTAGCCAGACTGCTTACCTTAGTCACGAGTATGTAATTCTCTAGGACCACAGTCTTGAGTAACCTTCTAGGACTAGTTCAAATTATTAACTAATAACTCAATTATCTAAACTAGCCATTAACGTATTGTAGCCAAACATATCATAAGTTGTCTTACCCGGATTCCTTAGCGCTTGCTTGTGGAAACCTTCTATCCAAAAGCGAGCCTTCACGCTTAGATAACACTGTAGTGAAACTACACATTGACTTGGATTAAACTATGGCGTATTCTTATAGTTAATATTCCACAATAGCTACATGAAATAAATTCGTAGGGACTCTATACTATAGTCTCTTATACACTTCACAGTGTATAAGAATACGCTTCACAGTGTATAAGGCCGAATTTCGTTTCAGTCTTAACGGTATCATAGGAAAATCGGTCTCGCCGTAACACTCTCAGCGCCATGCATTTTATATTATTTAAATGAAGAACTCACTTATCAGATAACTCATATTTTGGTTTTAGAAAAAAGGAGTTATACTCAACTCATATCTTTAGAAAATACCAACTTGTCATATTCTTATGAAAATTTACCATTTTTATCATTTACCAAAATACCCCTTATTGATCCGTTTCAAATAATATTTAACAATGTCATATCACACTCTTAAAGGTTCTACGAAACCCAACTCCCATTCTTACCAATTCTTACCCATAATCTAGGATGTCATTTATGTTGTTTTTGAAAAGAAGGGCAATTGGACCCTTAAATTATAAAATTATAAAAATCAACTTTTTGTTAAGGTTCGAAATTGCTACCTTTCAGTTTTTACAGCAAACTTAGAAAAATTGTTTCTCTTAAATCATAACATATTTTTCTCTTAAATTTTACATGAGTCCTTGTACACATCGTAAATAATTCCCTTCAAAATTTTATAATTTTTGAGATGGCAAAACCCATTCTAATTTTTAAAACAATCTAGGCAGTTCTTTCTAAAATTTTACAGAGATCTTTATAAATATGTAAATTAGCTTCCTAAAAAATTTCATAAATTTTGGAATAATAAAACTTAACCAAATGTTTAAAGCCATCTGGGCAGTGCTTGCTGCCTAGAAGTTTTGTTTCTAGATTCTAGGGAAAACTTTAAAAACTCATATCTCTTATACCTTAACATATTTTTCTTTAAAATTTCACAGTGACCATTAAATATGTTTAAAATAATATCTTACAAAATTTCCTAGCTTTTTGATTAGTAAACCCGTTCAAAAGTCAAAACAATCTGGGCAGTGCATGCTGCCCAATTTTTTTTCAGATTTACATCAAGATGCCAAAAAGTTCATAACTTCAGTTTGAAACACTTTTTTTCGATTTTCAAAAGCCTAAACTCAAGTACTCATCTAGAACTATGCAAACATACAAATTATTTCCACAAATAGGGGTAATAGGGTACAATCTGACCCCTTGGAAGTTAGACCATAAAAACTTGGCGGCATTCATTTTTACACATTCTAGCAAAACTAAACACAACTAGCAAAACCCTAGTCACATGCATGCATGTAAATCAACAAATCAACTAATCTAACCCTCAAGCATAAAATAAACTTAAAAAACATACAAAACAACCTATACAACCAGATCTAACATCAATAACCAAAAACAACTCAAAACCAACAAAAGATCTACCTTTGATTGTTCTAGCTTGGAGAAGATAGTCCTTAGCTTGTCCAAAATTCCTTGGATTCTATACCCTCAAACCGAGCCCCATAGGTTTCACATGCATATTTTTAAGAGAGTGTTAGAGTAGGAGATTTTAAATGAATGGAAAAACACAAAAACTCTAGAATCCTTACCTTTGTATTCACTAGATCACCAAAAATCTTCAAACTTTGAGATCCTCCTAGAACAACCTCCCTTGAACCCTAGAACACTAGATCCATGCCATGCATGGCTATTAGATCACATGCATGCATATTTGTAATGCACTGGATAGCTAAGACCATTACACTGTGTTTATAAAGGTGCTAGACTTGATAATCAAGTCATTCAATTAAAAATGTGTTACTGAAACTATAATGGAACTAGGGTTAAAAGATTTTGGTCACAAAAACCTCATTTCTTACAAATAAACATTTTCTGTTTACACGGGATCCCAAAAATAATAAAATTAAACCATTTACAGAGATTCAGGATTTAATTATAGTAATTAGCCACTGTAAGGCAAAACAGACTGTTAGGCATTCCTTGTCCGGATCCACTCCTCGGCCATGGCGGCCGAACAGATGGCTATGTACATTCAGCCCCGCAGTTCTCCATCTCAAGGCTGGTCCGATTTGCCTTTGCCTTTACCTGAACCATGTAGCACCCGTGAGCCAAGGCCCAGCAAGAAAACACAGTAACAGAGCATAATCAATCAATAGTTAGTAAAATATCTCATATTGCATAAGCATGTACTTAATCAGTTTAAGCTTTCATGACAATCAAATATTCATCACATCAAGTATATCAATAATCAATCCACACATGATAACTAGGGTAAGCGCCCTTAGGCCGCACCCTCTGTTTATCCCATTGACTCCGGCCCGCTTAAATTGAGCTCAGTGAATATTAAGTTGTCATTGGCTACCAGTGGCCAAGCCGAGCCCTGTGTGCAAATATTGTAAATGGCACCCTTAGGTCGTTTATCACATGTCCCATGGCATAATACCATCTATGACATTTTATAGATATCGGGAGCACTTAGTCCCATCACAAACACATAACCGGGTGCAGTTTTCTTACCTTTAAATTCGCTAGCTTTGTTCACTTTGATCCTTGAGCACGATCCCTCTTAAACCCTAGCGCACACCTAGTCACAATCTTAGGTCAGAATCATCACTAAACCTCAAGTCTAAAACCTAACCTCAGGACCAATCCCGAGCCCTCGGGAAACCCTAATTCCACCAAATGGGGTGGTGGAATCGAACCCCGAACCCCCAAGCAAAAATCCTTGAAAATAACCCAAAACCCCCTTTCTGGAAACAGGGTAGCGCTACAACGCTCTAAGGAGGGCGCTACAGCGCTACAAGCAGAGCCCAAAATCGTCCCAGGGTATATGGCCTAGTGCTACATCGCCCAAAGGCTAGCGCTGTAGCGCTAGTCACAGAACAACAAATGCTGTTTTTCCCTCCTTCGACTTTCCTCAAGCCAAACCTTACCCAAACTTCTCCAAACTTCCACCAAACTTAGAATGAAGCTTATTAACATGTCTAACTCATCCCAAGCATCCCAATCATACAAAACTTAAACACATGCACCCATAATGTCAAAATTCACCATGGTTGAACCTCAAACTTAGAAACTTCATCAAAACAACCAAAACCTCAGAGTTTAGAGCTAGAATTTCATTCCTTCAATGGAGATTTGACCTTAAGTCAGCCTCTACACCTACTTGGCTTACTCCTCCTCAAACCCTTGGCTTGAATTCCCTAGAATTTCCACCAAATACAGCTTAGAAATCTTAGTTCAACATCAAAACCAGAAACCAAAGTAAACCTCAAAGTCTTCCCTCAACTGGATAGTTTGTTCTTACTAAATCCCTGCCAATTCCTCCAGCCAGATCAAAGACCTTAAGCTTAAGCTTCTGCTCTAATTCTCCCTAAGTTTCTACCCCAAATTTCCTCAAGAGATGATGAAGAAAACTTGAACTGAGAGAGAGAAAAGAGTAGACTTCCAATCCCCTTTCTTTCCTTCTTTTTCTTTCTTTTTCCTTCCTTCAGAATTCTATTTCTTTCTACAAGTTCCACTAAACATAAAGCCTCAGTTATGCCTATCCTTTATAAGCCCAAATGACCACAATACCCTCCCCTTTAATTCTAACTCTTTTAATCAACCTAGGGGTATTTTGGTCATTTCATCCAATTCCCGCTAATTCCTTGAGTGTCTCTAATATTTACCACTTACTTCCCGACACTTAACTAATCACCAGTTATATTCCTCAATGTCAAAATTAACCCCAATATATTCTCTAAATTCCCATTTATAACCCCAGGCTCGCCCCGAGCCGGGTATAAATCCCCGCCGTGACCTTTTTCGCTAACCCGCTCACTAGGATCATCTCGAATCACAGATCACAAATATATCCACATAATAATGTGGTCTAGAAAATTTATCACATTTATATAAAATTATGACCTCAACGGGCCAAAATTACAATTATGCCCTTTCTAACCTAATCAGGGCCCACATGCATACTAATACACAGAGTCATGCATCTCAAATATTCAAATAGCCATATAACATGCTTTTAATCATTTAATGACATATATTCCAGTTATGCCCTCCCGGCACACTAATCAAGGCCCTTAAGCCTTATTAGTAAATTTGGGTTGTTGCTGTTGGGTGTACAACCAAAGTCCCACATTGGCTAGAAATGGGAAGGATCTTGGGTATATACGGATGGACACTATCTCCATTGGAATGAGGCCTTTTGGGAAGGTGCCCAAAAACAAATCCGTGAGGGCTTAGGCCCAAAGCGGACAATATCATACCAATGGAGAAATAGATGGTGTCTGACAGTCCTTACAGTTACAACTATCCCCTCCTAATGAGAATTTCGTCCTCGAAATTTACTTAAATAACTCGGGACACTGATCCCACATCGCTGTCTCAAGCTCCCAGGTCGCTTCCTCGACCCTACTATTCCTCCAAAGCACTTTAACAAGAGGAATCGTCTTATTCCGCAATACTTTATCTTTCTGATCTAGGATCTGAACCTGTTGTTCTTCATAAGCCAAATCTGTCTGTAATTCCAAATCTTCATACCTCAACACATGAGTCACATCTGAGACGTACTCCAGACAATGATGGTGGCAAAGCTAATCTGTAAGCCACCTGACCAATCCTTTCCAGGATCTCAAAAGGTCCAATAAATCTAGTGCTTAGCTTGCCCTTCTTTCCAAACCTCCTCACCCCACGCAATGGTGAAACCCGAAGAAACACGTGGTCCCCAACCTGAAACTCCACGCTTTTCTGTCTGCTCTGGGAGGCGAGCATCCTAGCTTGGATCTTCTCTATTACTTCACTTGTCGTCTGAACCATATCTGGCCCCAAATACTTCCTCTCACCCATATCATCTAAGTGAATGGGTAATCTACACTTCCTCCCGTACAAAAACTCATAGGGAGCCACTCCAATTGTTGATTGGTAACTATTGTTATACGAAAATTCAATCAACGGAAGATACTTACTCCATGAACCTTCAAAGTCAATCACACACGCTCTGAGCATATCCTCCAACACCTGAATCGTCCTCTCAGACTATCCGTCAGCCTGAGGATGAAAGGCTGTATTGAACTTCAACTAAGTCCCCAAAGCCTTTTGCAGACTACCCCAAAACTTGGAAGTGAAGATAGGATCCCAGTCTAACATTATAGACTTAGGAACCCCATGGAGACGTACGATCTCCCTCACATACATCTCAGCATACTGATCCACAATATATGTCGACCTCACTGGAAGAAAATGGGCTGACTTGGTGTACTTGTCCACTATCACCCACACCGAGTCATGAAGCCCCACTGTTCCGGGTAAACCTCCCACAAAATTCATAGTAATGTCCTCCCATTTCCACTCAGGAATACCCAAAGGTTGAAGCAACCCTGCTGGTCGCTGATGCTTAGCTTTCACTTGCTGACAGGTTAAGCATCTGTCTACGTACTCCACCACATCCTTTTTCATCCTGGGCCACAATTCTACGTCGGTAAATCCTGGTACATCTTCGTGGTACCCGGATGAAGTGAGTATGGCGTCGTATGAGACTCATCTAGTATCTCTCGTCTGATTCTCTCATCAGCTGGTACACAAATCTGTCCCTGATACCGAAGCAAACCAATCTCAGATATAGAATAGTCCTTAGCTACTCCCACTAAGACATTCTCTCTAATCCCCTGGAACTGAGCGTCTGCCAACTGTCCTTCTCTGATCCGCTCTAGTAGGGTCGACTACAGAGTTATATTGGCCAACCGGCCTACCACCAACTCTATCCCCGCTCTGACCATCTCATTAGCTAACTCCCTTGAGATTTGAATGGAATTATATAGCTGACCTGGGCCTCTCCAGCTCAATGCATCTGCCACCACATTGGCATTCCTCAGATGGAAAAGAATATCGCAATCATAGTCCTTTACCAACTCAAGCCAATGCCTCTGTCTCATGTTCAGGTCCTTCTATGTAAGGAAATACTTCAGACTCTTATGGTCGGTGTACACCTTGCACTTCTCCCCATACAAGTAATGTCGCCAGATCTTCAGTGCGAATACCACCGTTGCTAGCTCCAAATCATGGGTAGGATACCACTGCTCATACTCCTTTAGTTGTCGTGATGCATAAGCTATAACCTTCTCATTCTGCATCAACACACAACCTAAACCCAACCTCGGTGCATCGCAGTAAACAACAAACTTCCCTTCCCCCGAAGGAAGACTCAACACAAGCGCTGTAATAAGTCATCGCTTCAACTCTAGAAAACTGTCTTCGCACTTATCTGACTAGATAAAATTCAAATTCTTCCGAGTCAATTCTGTCATTGGTGCCGCTATCTTCGAGAAGCCCTCTACAAACCGTCTGTAGTAACCTGCCAAACCAAGAAAAATTCACACCTTCGAGGCGTTCCTTGGCCTTGGCCAATCCCTAACTTCCTCTACCTTAGATGGATCCACCTTAATCCCATCTGCACCCACGATATGTCCAAGGAATGTCACTTCTGGTAACCAAAATTCACATTTCTTAAACTTGGCGTACAACTGATGCTCCCTCAACCTCTAAAGAACTTGTCGAAGATGAAGCTCGTGCTCTGCCTCTGAACTGGAATACACTAAGATGTCGTCGATGAAGACAATAACGAACTGATCCAGAAAATCCTTGAACACCCTGTTCATTAGATCCATAAAGGCTGCTGGGGCATTGGTCAAACCAAATGACATGACCAGAAACTCATAGTGCCCGTACCGCATTCGGAAGGCCATCTTCGGTATGTCCTCATCCTTGATCCTCATCTGGTGATAACCAGATCGAAGATCAATCTTTGAGAACACCGTCTTACCCTGCAGCTAATCGAACAAGTCGTCAATCCTTGGTAGGGTATACTTATTCTTGATAGTCAACTTGTTCAATTTCCGGTAGTCTATGCACATTCTCAAAGTTCCGTCCTTCTTCTTCACAAATAAAACTAGAGCACCCCATGCCGAGTAACTAGGCCTGATAAACCCCAAATCCAGAAGCTCCTGCAACTGTATCTTCAATTCTTTCAGTTCCGCCGGTGCCATCCTATATGGTGCCCTCGACACTGGCTCTGTCCTTGGTGCTAACTCAATGACAAAATGAATTTATCTACGCGGCGGCAACCTTGGCAAGTCCTCAGGAAATACATCTAAGAACTTGCAAACCAATCTGGTCTCCTTTGGTCCTACTGGTGAAACCCTGGTGGTATCCACCACACTAGCCAGAAAGCCTATGCATCCACCCTGTAACAAGTCTCTGGCTCTCAACATCGATATTCTGGGTACGCGGGGTCCATGCACATCTCCCACAAAAACAAAGGGATCCTTGTCCTCTGGCTCAAAAGTCACCATCTTCTTCCTGCAGTCAATGGTAGCTCCATATCTAACCAGCCAATCCATACCTAGAAGCATATCAAAGTCCTCCATATTCAACTCAATCAAGTCTACTGATAACTCTCTACCATCAACTATCACTGGCAGTGCTCTAATCCACCTCCTAGACACTACCAGTTCCCCTGTAGGCAAAATAGTTCCAAACCATGAAACACAATACTCACTAGGCCTACACAGTCTATCAATCACCTTACTAGAAACAAATGAGTGTGTAGCACCAGAGTCAATCAATACAGTAAAAGGAGTGCCAACACTAAAAATCTGACCTGTCACTACCGAGGGACTAGTCTCAGCCTCCGCCTGCGTCAGGGTGAACACTCGAGCTGGAGTCAAGCTGTCCACCTTCCTCGCATCTCCCTTCTTCACTGTCGGGCAATATTTCTTGAGGTGTCCCACCACCCCACACACATAACAGGCCTTAGCTCGACACTCGCCCGGATGGCGTCTTCTGCACCTTGTACACTCAGGATAAGTCCTCCATGTATCACCGACTCCCTGACGGCCTCCCTAAGTACCCTGACCTCTCCTATCAAGGCCAGGAGCGATCGAAGCATCAGGGGTCTTCCTCTTCAAATCACTGGGGCCTCCGCCCTTACCAGAACCAGCATAGGGAGGCACTGCCCTGCGGCCCTCCCGCCTCACTGCACTCTCTCTCCATATCTTATTCTCTGCTTCCTCAGCGGTAAGAGCCTTTTCTACAGCCTGGGCATAAGTTGTCCCTCCAGGAACTGTTGTAATCCTCACATCTTGGGCAATCATAGCATTAAGCCCTCTAATAAACCTATCCTACCTAGCTGCATCAGTAGGCACAAGATCTGGTGCGAATTTTGCAAGTTTATCAAACTTTAGGGCATACTCTATAACTGTCATACTGCCCTGAACTAACCTCACGAACTCATTTACTTTCGCTGCCCTGATGGCAACATTATAATACTTCTGACTGAACAAGTCCTTGAATCCCTCCCAAGTCAAAGCAGTAACATCTCTGGTCTGTGACGCCACCTCCCACCAGATTCGGGCATCCTCTCTCAGCATATATGTGGCACATGCCACTCTGTCATCTCCCTCTACCCTCATAAAATTAAGAATGGTAGTAATCATGGTCATCCACTGTTCAACCTTCAGTGGATTTGGTCCTCCCTCAAAGATCGGGGGCTGTTGCTTCCTGAACCGCTCATACAACGGTTCCCACTTATTCCCAACCTCAACTGGCTGCACAACAGGTGCCACTGCAGGTGGCACAATGGGGGCAACACTCCCAGATGGAGCTTGCTGCTGCAGAATTCAGATCTGTTCATCTTGGCTCCGTAGCCGATCCTGCATATCTACCATCAATTCCTGCCAGTTCTCAGGGACTGGCAGAGGGGTCTGGCCTTGATCATCATCTCTAGTCTCGGACTTGCTAGCTAGTCGTGTAGATTTTCTTGGACGCATAATTATCCAAGTCAATTTGCAATCAATGACTCGACAATCAGACTATGATGACAAGGTAATAATCCTTTCATGATCCATCACTGGAACTCCAATCATTCACAAGCAATCAATTTCATAGCAATTTATCCAAATATTCATCCTTATATTCATTCACATGCATAGCAGTGCCGATAAGCACGCCTCAATAACATCATGCAATAGTCAAGGGCCAGGCCCTATCATTATCTCATGCTCCCTATTAATCAAATAGATATCAACAATCATTTCTCATTCAAATCAGTTAGGCACATAATCATGTGTACACAATTACCAAACCTTGAGTCGAGCTTGTCTTTCGCGGTGAATGTACATGTCCAGCCAGTCTTCAAGAACCCATAAACCTAGGACGCTCTGATACCAATTTGTAATGCCCTGGATAGCCAAGACCGTTACACTGTGCGTTTATAAAGGTGTTAGACTTGCTAATCAAGTCATTCAATTAAAAACGTGTTACTGAAACTATAATGGAAAAAGGGTTAAAAGATTTTGGTCACAAAAACCACATTTCTTACAAATAAACATTTTCAGTTTGCACGGGATCCCAAAAATAATAAAATTAAACCATTTACAGAGATTTAGGATTTAAATACAGTAATTAGCCACTCTAAGGCAAAACAGACTATTAGGCCTTCCTTGTCTTGATCCACTCCTCGGCCATGGCGGCCGAACAGCTGGCTATGTACATTCAACCCCGCAGTTCTCCGTCTCAAGGTTGGTCCAACTTGCCTTTGCCTTTACCTGCACCACGTAGCACCCGTGAGCCAAGGCCCAGCAAGAAAACACAGTAATAGAGCATAATCAATCAATAGTTAGTCAAATATCTCATATTACATAAGCATGTACTTAATCAGTTTAAGCTTTCATGACAATCAAGTATTCATCACATCAAGTATATCAATTCATATCAATAATCAATCCACACATGATAACTAGGGTTAGCGCCCTTAGGCCGCACCCTCTGTTTATCCCACTGACTCCGGCTTGCTTAAATTGAGGTCAGTGAATATTAAGCTGTCCTCGGCTACCAGTGGCCAAGCCGTGCCCTGTGCGCAAATATTGTATACGGAACCCTCAGGCCATTTATCACATGTCCCATGGCATAATACCATCTATGACATTTTACAGATATCGGGAGCACTTAGTCCCATCATAAACACATAACCGGGTGCAGTTTTCTTACCTTTAAATTCGCTAGCTTCGTTCACTTTGATCCTTGAGCATGATCCCTCTTGAGCCCTAGTGCACACTTAGTCACAATCTTAGGTCAGAATCATCACCAAACCTCAAGTCCAAAACCTAACCTCGGGACCAATCCCGAGCCCTCAAGAAGCCCTAATTCCACCAAACGGGGTGGTGGAATCAAACCCCGAACCCCCGGGCAAAAATCCTTGAAAATAACCCAAAAACCCCTTTCTGGAAACAAGGTAGTGCTACAGCGCTCTAAGGAGGGCGCTACAGCTCTACAAGCAGAGCCCAAAATTGTCCTAGGGTATATGGCCTAGCGCTACAGCGCCCTAAGGCTAGCGCTGTAGCGCTAGTCACAGAACAACAAATGCTGTTTTGCCCTCCTTCGACTTTCCCCGAGCCAAACCTTACCCAAACTTCTCTAAACTTCCACCAAACTTAGAATGAAGCTTATTAACATGTCTAACTCATCCCAAGCATCCCAATCATACAAAACTTAAGCACATGCACCCATAATCTCAAAATTTACCATGGTTGAACCTCAAACTCAGAAACTTCAACAAAACCTCAGAGTTTAGAGCTAGAATTTCATACCTTCAATGGAGATTCGACCTTAAGTCAGCCTCTACACCTCCTTGGCTTACTCCTCCTCAAACCCTTGGCTTGAATTCCCTAGAATTCCTACCAAATACAGCTTAGAAATCTTAGTTCAACATCAAAACCAGAAACCAAAGTAAACCTCAAAGTCTTACCTCAACTAGATAGTTTGTTCTTGCTAAATCCCTGCCAATTCCTCCAGCCAGATCAAAGACCTTAACCTTAAGCTTCTGCTCTGATTCTCCCTAAGTTTCTGCCCCAAAAGTCCTCAAGAGATGATGAAGAAAACTTGAATCGAGAGAGAGAAAAGAGTAGACTTCCAATCCCCTTTCTTTCCTTCTTTTTCTTTCTTTTTCCTTCCTTCAGACTTCTATTTCTTTCTACAATTTCCACTAAACATAAAGCCTCAATTATGCCTATCCTTTATAAGCCCAAATGACCACAATACCCTCCCCTTTAATTCTAACTCTTTTATTCCACTTAGGGGTATTTTGGTCATTTCACCCAATTCCCGCTAATTCCTCGAGTGTCTCTAATATTTACCACTTACTTCCCGACACTTAACTAATCACCAGTTATATTCCTCAATGTCAAAATTAACCCCAATATATTCTCTAAATTCCCATTTATACCCCAAGCTCGCCCCGAGCCGGGTATAAATCCCCGCCGTGACCTTTTTCTCTAACCCGCTCACTAGGATCATCTCTCATCACAGATCACAAATATATCTACATAATAATGTGGTCTAAAAAATTTATCACATTTATATACAATTATGCCCTCAACGGGCCAAAATTACAATTATGCCCTTTCTAACCTAATCAGGGCCCACATGCATACTAATACACATAGTCATGCATCTCAAATATTCTAATAGCCATATAACATGCTTTTAATCATTAAATCACATATATTCCAATTATGCCCTCCCAGCACACTAATCAAGGCCGTTAAGCCTTATTAGTAAATTTGGGTAGTTACAATATTCCACCCCTTAGGGTTTCAGATTTGAAGAGGAAAAGAAGAGAAGGAATAGCTATTCTCCGAAACTTACAATGCTAGAACTCTTGAAGGTCACCTTCCCTCAATGGGGAGTGAGTGTTCTTGCTCCTTGGAGAGAAAATGGCAGCCATGGAGGGTAGAGAGAGACTAGGCTGCGATTTTGGGGAGAGAAATGGAGAAAGTTATTTTTATTTTCTTGAGGAAAAAGGAAATTAAAAGAAAATTAATGATTGGTTGTGTAAGAGGGAAATGATTGGAGGTTTAGCGAAAGGGTGAGGTAGCCTCTTACTCTTCCTAGGGTAGGTGTCATAGACACTTGTGTACACTAGGGCTTAGCCTAGCTGCCCATCAAACCTTCTCTCCTCCTTTGGAAATGACTAAAATGCCATTGCCTCTTTTAACTCACTTCTAATGCACTCAAGGGCCCTTCGGTAATTTCACTCTCCAAATTTAACCAAAATTTTTACCCTATAGTTTTTAAATATCCCAATCTAAAATTAATTAAATAAATGCGAACAAAAATAAATTTTGTCACATAACACAAAATTTTGGTAATTTACTCAAATTGACCAAAATGCCCTTAGGGACTCGGGCAAGAATTTCCATTCTTAAACTCGGTCGATTTGATTTAAATCCTCAATCAATTTTTCTTAAATTTATTGGCTTGAATATAAAGTCGTAGTGTCAGAAAAAATTAATATTTTATTCCATAGTAATTCCTATTCAATTAATATGAGATTTTTACCCGATTAGGGATTTTGACTCGGTCCACGGCCAAAGGTCTCGGTTTCTAAAAAAAAATCCACACTTACCACAACATGGCAAACATTCACACATCACAACTTCTTGTAACATAAAATATTCACCTAATATAATACATAATACAGGGAGTTAAAATACCCGAACTAGGGTTTTACCCGGTGCCCTAAACGCGGGGCGTTACAACATGTACTGCATTGTCTATGCTCTTACGTTTGTCAGAAACTATAGCCAATCTTGTGGAGTTTAAATATTGTAAAATAAAAAACAAAAATGAGGTATTATTCATTTTTTAAATTTTTGGTGAAGGTAACCAGTTTCTTTAATAAGATATTAACAGAAATAGCATGTGTGTGTGTATTTGGTTTGGGTAACCAGTTCCTTTTTCTATGTAAAAAAGAATATATAAATGAAGCTATCATACCTTTGGGTTCTCCATAGGTGTCTCTCAGTTTGGAGAAGAACCAAAGCCATGAGTTATCATTTTCAAAGTTTGCTATTCCAAAAGCCAAGATGAAAATGTTGTTGTTTGAATCTAACTTTGATGCTGAAAATAGGGTATCACCATGTGTATTTTTCAAGAAAGTTCCATCAACAACAATTATAGGCCTCAAGTATCTCCAGCCCTTGATTGAGTTAGAGGAAGCTATGTATAGGTATTCGAATCTATCTTCCTTGTCTGTGAGTAGGTGTGTTATTGTTCTTGGATTCGCTTGCTTCAACATGTAAAGATACATTGGCAACTTTTGATATGAATCATTAGGGTTCCCTCTTACTAGATGCAAAGCTTTCTCTCTTGATCTCCATGCTTTTGTGTATCCCATGGTTACTCCAAAGTCATCATTCATGTCATTCATGATGTCATTTGGAGTATAATTTTATTTGATTGACTTGTACTTATTCTTTATTAATTCACCAATTACGATGCTTTTTGCTTTCCTATGGTCCTCCATAACAATTTCAACGGTGCAAGTGTGATTTGGAATGCATTTTCATACCTTGAATAAATATTGATTTCTGTACTTAGATGCTCTCACAAACCAGCTGCATGTGTCTTATGTGCAGGTAACCAGGTACTCTCTCGGTTCTCATCTTTTTGTTTTGAACAGGAAGTTATGCAGCATGGCATAGTAGCTAAGAGCTAATTTGATTGTGTTCTTGTCCTTGTAAATTTGTCTTTGCTCTATTGTGTTCACTCTGCAATTAGATATTACTATTTGGATTTCCTCCAACTTCTTTTTTCTTTTTGTATTGTCTTCAATTATGAAATCAGCTACTTTTTCAGCAAGGTGGGGTATATATGACACATTGATGCTCTCATTTTTTGTGCTTAAGATTCCTTCTTCAAGTAACATTTGTTCATTGATGGAAGCTTGGTTTTCTTGCATTAATAATGTCCCCACCTCCATTTGTTTTGCTATAGCTTTCTGATTTGCTAGTAGAAGAAGGTTATTTTCATTGCATGATTCTTGAACTATAGTGACACACAATGGTAAGTCTGTTATTTTTGCAGAATTTTTTTTTCTTTATTTCCATGTAGAACAACACTGAATTATCTGTTTCAACCTTCATTGGTAGTGTTCCTTTGGCTACTTGGTAAGAAACTTCAATAGTTGCTGTTGTTTCCTTCATCACCTTTTTTTTTTATCAAATTCACCAAGTTGTCAAGAGAAATTTTTTGTGGAATTAATATCCTAGTCATTGTGTACCCTTGGTACTCATTGTTTTCTGTAACGCCTTAGGTAGCCAAGACCATTGCACTGTGTGTTTATAAAGGTGCAAGACTTGCTAATCAAGTCATTTAGTTAGAAACGTGTTATTGAAACCGTAATTGAACTAGGGTTAAAAGATTTTGGTCATAAAAGTTACATTTCATTTAGATAAATATTTCGTACATGGGGTCCCAAAAGAAATAGAGTTTAAAAGATAGTTTACAAAAATTCCTGGTTGTAAACAAGTACTGGCCACTCTAAGGGCAAAATAGACATTTAGGCTTCTCCTGTCCTGTACCACTCCTCGGCCGTGGCGGCCGATCAGCTAACTATGTACATTCAGCCTCAAAGCTCTCCAACTCAGGACTGGTCCACCTTGCTCTTGCCTTTACATACACCATGAAGCACCCGTGAGCCGAGGCCCAGCAAGAAAACTATAATACATAGCATAGAAAATTTACGAATCATCAATCAGATATACACAAGTCATACAACTCACATAAACAATGATATCAATCTACAAGCCAACAATCAGTTATTCAGATAACAAACTTGTCACACTCAACAATTTAGACAACAATAAACATATCACACCAAAGTCCAGGGTCGACGCCCTTAGGCCGCACCCTCTGATTATCCCACTGACTCTGGCTCGCTTAGGCCGAGCTCAGTGATTATATATTTAACCTCAGCTACCAGTGGCCGAGGTTCGCCCTGTGCGCAAATATTGATTCCGACACTCTTAGGCCGTTTATCACATGTCCCCATGGCATAATACCATCTCATGAAATTGCATACAAATATAGGGAGCTCTTAGTCCCAACATATTCACATAACTGGGTGCAGTTTCTTACCTTTGATTTCGATAACTTTGATTAGTGAAGTCGACCTTCAAGCACAATCCCGTCCAAGCCTTAGCAAACACCTTTAATGGAGAGTCCAAACCTAAGTTGCCCTTAGTATCTTTCCAATCCTTAGCTCCTCAGTTTCCAAAGATCAATACCTTAATTGAACTTAATTACAGCAGAACTTCCTAGCTCCACCAAGGACCCAAGTTCCAAGCCTTAGCCTAAGCCTCCTCTGAATTATAGATCCAAAAATCCTCAAGAAATGGTGCAGGGAGAAGAAACCGAGTGAGAGAGAAAGGGGGTTAGCTTATGTGTTCTGTTTTTCCTTCCTTCTTCATTTTTCCTTCAGTTTCCACTGTATTCTACAAATTTCACTAAGTGTAAAAGGGCAGATTAATACTTATCCCTTTTTAAACACCAAATGACCATATTGCCCTCCCAAACATAACCAAGCCTTTAAGTCATTCTAAAGGCATTTATTCCCAACTCCTGCTAACTCCTCGAGTGTCCCTAATAATTACCGCTTACATCCCGACACCTAACTAATCACCAAGTATTTTCCTCAATATCAAATAGTCTCCAATATATTTCCCAAATTCCCAGAAATACCCCCAGGTTCCCCTAAGCCTGGTATAAATCCCCACCATGACTTTTCCGCTAAACCACTCGCTGGGATCGCCTCGAGTCACAACCTGCAAATATATCCACATAATAATGTTGTCTTAACAATTAATCACAAATAATTACATTTATGCCCTCAACATGCCAAAATTACGAATATGCCCTTATAAGCTAATTAGGGCCTACATGCATACTAATACACATAATCATACAACTCATATATCCAAAGAATTATATAAGCATGCTTATCACATAATTATGCATTTATTCATTTAATTATGCCCTCCCGGCACACTAATCAAGGCCCTCAAGCCCTATTAGTGATTTTGGGTCGTTACATTTTCATTCCACTTGCCTCCAAATTGAACCAAAGAAGTAGTATTTTCCATGCCTGCAAAATTTGACAATATTTTAAGGAGATAGTTTGTGGTAACTAGGGAAGGTAACTGGTTACCTTAATCTGTAATCACATACCCTACTGAAACACTTTATTGAATATATTGACTGTTTTACAAAGTAAGTGGTTACTCTGTTCTTACTGAATGTTTTAGCATTTAAACTCCACCAATATCAAATGTTTTTTTTAAATAAAACAAATTACAAATTCTAAAAATTTCACAGTTCTTGATTTTTGTATATTTTTGGTTCATGAATGTAACCATATTAGTAGGTTTAAATAGTTATTTTTTTTCAAATTTCAAGCTCATAAATTGGATTGTTTTTTTGAAAATGGACATCATGAACTTCATCATTATCATTATAATCAATAAAATAGTGTTGTACCCTAAAATTAGCACGAGTTCAATTACTCAGCTCAGATACAGCTGGCTGATGAATAAGTGGAAAAATAACCAAGTAGAATATCTGGCTAACAGTGATGTGAACAGCTCAAGTTTGGGGGCTGGACATCATGATACATAGGTTATTATCAAACAACCTCTTATGATAATAATTAAGTTCGAGACTTATAATAACCAGATCCAACTTTGGGCATTTTGAGTTTGCTACGAGCTAGGGTTCAGATAGTCGTTAAACATGAGCTCGGGTGAGACATTTAGCTCGTGAAAACCTAGAAAGAATGAATAATGAAGGATCCCAGAAGATTTGGGGACTCCTTATACGCTCATTAATTCCCAGGCTGTATCACATATCTATCATTTATTATCCGAGATAGCAGGAGTATATTCTATTATGTTAGCAAATCATATCCCAATGTAAATGGGAATAATCTGTATTAATTATATACCTTCTTTATTTACGCGGCTTATTTATGCAGTTACCCAAAATTGTCCATGGAATTCCCCTATAAATACTAGGAATATTGAACAGGAAAGAGAGAGCCATTTTTGTATTACCGAAACTCTGCAGAAATAGAGAGAAGAAAGTAATAATATTGACTCGTAGACTAGGTGGATTTTAACCACTGTACCACATAAAGGTTGTGTGTTTTTGAGAGAGTGTTTACTATTTCCTTACGGCTTATAATCTAGCACTAATCTACCTATTTAATTTCTTAATAAACTGTTGGTGAAAAACTGTGTCAACAAATAGCTATGAAATAATTATGAAATTAATGGTTCAAGAATAAATAGAAGATTTAGGAATTTAATAGTTTTGAAGGTGAAGAAAATTACAATGAAATAGGTATCGACAAAGCAAGATTTTGGAAACCATTGTTTCTTGGATGACTTGGACGCTGGAGATGCTGAAGAGGGCAGCAGAACTAATCAGATATTGCTAGAGGTGTTCCGATCTGAGTTGGCTGGAGGTTGTAACTCCCTACTTCCTTAGAGTCGTTACTATGTGAGTTAAAAATGTGCCATTAGCTCTCTAATTGAGGTTTTAGGTTAAAAGTGTGACTAAACTGAAGTTAAACTCATTTAATGACAATAATTATAAAATTTGGACATTCATTGAAATTATAGAAAGTTATACAGTTGGGATCCCAAAAATACTGTAAAGAAAATTGTATTAAAACTCAAAATACACACTGGGTCGACTGTAGTGTCCTTGAATATTTACTTATCTAGCTAGGTAGTAGTAGTTAGTATTAGTTTGTAGTATGTTAGTTACTGTGGATTTTGGTTCAAGCCGGGAATCAGTTGGACACTCATATCGATAGTTATGGATTTTATAAGTTTAACCTATAGTTTAAGAATATTAATTATAACATAAGGTTTGATTAATATTGCTGGTCATAGATATATATATTTATTATAACCTAAGGTTTAGATAGAGCAAATAAGAGCATGACACTTGTCATATGCATGTTTATTAAGGATTTAAGTATTTTTGATGAACAATTTAAATAAGAGAAAGATCTAGAAGCTCTAGAACCTTCTAGCAGCTGTTAGGATCGTATTATGACCCAGTCAAAGCTGTTCACTCAATTCAAAATATGCTAAAAAAGTGAAAATACGTGTTTGATATATCAACGTATGCCGATATATCGCAGCTATAGGGGCCGATATATCGCCTACGGAAGATACGAAAAACACGTCGACTTTGCACGAATGATCGAACGGGGCTCGGGAATATAGGGGGAGGCGATATATCGCCTATGGGGGGCTGGGGGGGGGGGGGGGAGAGATATATTGGCTCCAAGCTTGATTTTTGAAAAGTTTGTGATTTTGAATTTAAAAATACCCTTAACCACTTGGACCTGCCTTTGAACGATTTTGACCGAGTTCTGGGCGTCTGTTGAACGAAAATTCAAATATTTTTCATTTTATATTCATTTATTTATTCAAATTAAAATGGGTTAGTTTCGCCCCTTGAACTCTATAAATAAGACCTAGTACTCTGCCATTTTCTTCATTCAAGCAGTCTTCAGAGCCCTCCAGTTGCTTGTGTTGCTATAGAGAGAAACACTTGGGTTTTGGGTTAAAGCTTTATTATTCTAAGCTCTTCTAAACACTTGGGAAGTGAGATATAGTGAGATTTTGGTATTGAGCTTTAGATCAATTCATAAGATCATTCAAGGTATTCTTATCCCTAAGTTTAATTCTTTATGATTCTATAGTTTTCTTTTATTCAGATCCTAACTTTTGTTTATGATTCTTGATTAGGTATTTAAGTTTCTTGAAACTTAAGCTTCTTCTTTGTAAGTTTCTTCTTGGATGGTTTAGTGTTCTTTTCATCTCTTTTTCTTTAGAGGTACTCACCATTTTTACTGTTGGTTTAGAGGAGTGTTCTAATCCCGTTCTTGTTCCCAAATCTCCCGGCTGTTGGCAAGGAAAATAGGATAGATTATATGTGCTTTTATGTTTATTTTATTATATGTTTTATGTTATGATATGTATATTTATGTATGAATATGTCTTGTAGTCTTCGGGGCTTATAGTTACTTTGCTAGAAAACCCCAATGTTTTTATGTTGCTTGGGGCTTATAGTTGCTTAGCTAGCAAACCCCAATGTTTTTATGTCGCTTGGGGCTTATAGTTGCTTAGATAGAAAACCCCAAGATTATTTATTATTTTAATGGTTAAGAGTTATGATTTACCCTACCTCGACTAGTAGAGGACCTAGATGGGTTATCATATACTACCATGTCATCTAACCTACCTCGATTAGTAGACATAGGACCTAGATGGTTTATCACATGCCATGTTAATGAGTTAATGGCCATTAATATTGTAGACCTATATGATATATGTTTTTATAGTCATATATTATATAGTATATGTTTATGATTTATGATTTATGTATAGTAGATTTTCCTTTCTGGGCATTAGGCTCACTCCTTTATTTTTAGTTTGATGCAGGAAAATGAATATGGAAGGCGGAAGGATTCATGACAGCTTGGCTTGTGTGTTAAGGATGAATGGACTGCGTGTTGATCGAGGATGACGTTATTTAGTCTTTTTAATTATGTTTCTTTTGTAATTCTGCACTTATTTTTTGAACAATTAAATTAAACATTATGTTTATGTTTTATAAACAATGGGATCCCATACCATATCTATCACATTTTATATTTTTATATTATCTTGTATCTGATACAATATTTTGGGTTTTAAATAAAGTTATGTTATTTCTTATGTTTGTATCAAAATTGTAGTAGCTATATTTAGTAGATTTAATGGTCCAAGGTCTTAGAAATAGTTGGGTCATTACGTCGACCTAGGCGACAAAACAACCATTACAATACATTTTCCCAAAAAAATAACCCTGGCCTTCGCAGCCAAGCAGGCTGAACATGTACCTGTCGTTCCACGCTCTCCATACTGATGGTTGGTCGACCATTCCTTTGCCTTTACCTACACCATAGAGCACCCGTGAGTTGAAGCCCAACAAGAAAACTCAACATATAAGAAAACATAACATTCAGCAGTATATAGCAAAGCAGCCAACGAGCTAAACACATAGCGACCTACGTCGTCCCAGGCGCTTTACCAAGTCGCGGGTTTGCGGTACTCACCGAGCGGGTGGATATAGCACCCTAAGAGGGTCTCACCCTAGCGGCCTGCACTCAGCGTGCTCAACGTCGATCCCGGCCCCTTGCCGTACCCGGCTTCTTGCCGTTCTCGGTTTTCGCTGTTCACTCAACGTCAGGTTTGTAAACTCATCCACCTTCGCAGCTTGAACTACAACACTGTAATACTTCTCATTGAATATGCTTCTGAATTCTTCCCAAGTCATGGCTGCGATATTCCTTCTCTGAGACACAACATCCCACCAGTTCCAAGCATCTTCTCTCAACATGTAGCTGGCGCAGGCTACTCTATCATTCCCTTCTACCCTCATGAAGCCCAGGATGTTAGAAATCATGTTCATCCACTGCTCTTCCCGCAGTGGGTCTGGGCCACCCTCGAAGGTGGGAGGATGCTGCTTCCTAAACCTTTCATACAAAGGATCCCACCTATTTTCCATAACAGGCTGGACTAGCACTGGTGCCACAGCATGTGGAACCTGTAACTTAATGCCCTGAGGAGGGGCCTGCTGCCTCAACTGTCGAAGCTCTTCTTTTTTTCGATGGAATCTAGCTTCCATCTCGGCAAACATCTATTGCCAATTCAGTGGGGGAGGTATAGGGTCCTGATCCTGGTTGTCATCCTCGGCCCTATTGCCATAGAGTTTGATTGATCGATGAGGCATTACTGTAATATTCCTACAATCAATGACGCCGCACATCAGGCATGACAACAACATCCAAAACCACCTCCCAAATTCATCAACCAATCACAACCAACAAGTCCACAAGTCTTACACATCATAAAACAATCAAGGGGCCATGCCCTAATATCATGCATATAATAACACTTTCATCATGCTCTATTTAGATATTCAGGTGAACAGGGCAACTTAAACGAACAATTAAGTATATAATTCATTAAATACCAACCTACCTTGAGTTGAGCTTGTCACTGGCAGCGAGCGTACATTCTTGGTCGATCTCCAGGAACCATAAACCTTGGCACGCTCTGATACCAAGTTGAAATGCCCTACTTCCTTTGAGTCGTTACCATGCGAGTACAAAATGTGCCATTAGCTTGTTAATCGAGGTTTTAGGTTAAAAGTGTGACTATACTGAAGTTAAACTCATTTAATGACAATAATTATAAAATTTGGACATTAATTGAAATTATAGAAAGTTATACGGTTGGGATCCCAAAAATACTGTTTAGAAAATTGTATTACAACTCAAAATATACACACGATCGACCTAGGAAACAAAACAACCATTACAATACATTTTCTAAAAAAAATAACCCTGGCCATGCCATCCATGTAACGCCCTACTACCTTAGAGCGGTTACTAAGTGAGTTTAAAATGTGAAATTAACTCGCTAAACGAGGTTTTTAGAACAAAAGTGTGATTAAACAAAAAGTCAAGGCTGTAATCTTTAAAAGTACTCTATTTCGTTGAAAATTCTAATAGTCCAACATTTGAGATCCCAAAATAAGGTTTACAAAACATTTACAACTCAAAATAGGTTTACAGGTAACCAACTATCAAAAACACAGTTTAATATAGCCATTTCCCAAAATGCCCCCAACCAAAGCAGTCGGGTAGGCCAAACATGTACGCGCCGCCCCACGCTCTCCATACTCATGGCTGGTTGACTTTTTCCTTGCCCTTACCTACAACAAATAGCACCCGTGAGCCGAAGCCCAGCAAGAAAACTCTTACATCACATAACATACGCATATTATATAATCAGCATATTAGTCAATCCACAGATAACACAGATAGTCCATCAGACTAAAGAAATACGGCCATGCCGTCCCAGAAGCATTACCAACGCCTGGGATCTCGGTTCTCATCGTAAGAATATCCCATGTATCCATTAGGGTCTCACCCTAACCATAAGGACTCCATGTGCTAAGTGTTATTCCCGGCCCCACTTCCGTTCTCGGCCTTCACCATTCTCGGCCCCTCGCCGTTCTTGGCTCCTTGCCGTTCCCGGCCCCTTTGCTGTTTATTCTACTATAACCACATATAGCATACCTAAACAACATTCAAGCATATATTAATTCAATCAAGGCTACATCCTAACAATAATACAATCTAGGGCCGTGCCCTGCAACAACACTATGGGCCCATGCCCTACTCTACGGGTGTTACAGTTTTCTTACCTGTATCCCGAGCTTCACAATGCACCAAAGTCACGAGCACGGTCCTCTATCCCGAGCCTCTCCGTAAACCTAGTCACAACACATATGAAGCACTCTTTAATACTAACCAATCCAAAACCACCTCTCGGGACTAATCTCATACTCTCGGGATCCCCAAATTCCTAAAACAATGTATCGGAAACATCCCCCGAGCCCCCGGAACAAATGCCCAAAAATGAAAAATTCCCTGTCATGAAAATAGTCTAGCGCCGCGGCACTACCCGAGGGGGCCACGGCGCCCAGCAAGTCAGAGAGTCCCCCAGCTCCTGATACAACCTCGCGCTGCGGCGCCAAAGAACAGGGCCACGACGCCCCTTCGCGAACCCATAAATTTGGGTTTTCCCCTGCATTTTCCCCGAGCCAAAATACTCCCAATTCAACCCCAATGCATACCTAAACCCAAAAATTAGTTTAAAACCCCAAATAAACCATTTAAAAACCTATAAACATCAACAACAAGCTCAATTACACAATTAAACCCAAAATCCACACTTGAGTTTTAGATTTCAGAAACTCAAACCATGGCTTCTAAAACTTAGACCAGAGCTTGAAAAGTATAACCCATGCTTATAAAATCTTAAACCATATCAGATATAAAAATTCAAACATGTTTAAAGCTCTTACCTCAATCAAGAATTCAACTTTGAGCTGCTCTTCCCAACCAAGTTCCAAGCTCAAATCACAAACTCCTGCTGAACCTAACCTCAATTCATCCCAAAAATTTACCCAACAAAACACATAACTCAATTCTCAATTCCATGATATTCTTAGCTAAATTCTACAACATATACACAGAATTTCCTTACCTCAATTCACTGAATAATCCTCCAAGTTTCTTAGCTTTAATTCCCTTCTTGATCCCAAGAGATTTGCCCTTAGTTTTTCCCTCTTTCTCCACTAGGCTCCCAACAAATTTTAGCAAGAACTCAATTTGGCTAAGTGTTGAACGTGAATGACCCCTTTTCCCTCAGATGAAACTTATCTAACCCTTGCCTAATGACCACTTTACCCCTCATAGAAATCCTTTCCTAACTAAACACCAAGGCCCTTTTTGTCATTTCTCCCTTCTTACAATTCTAACATTTCTCTCATCTAAACTTGTTACCCTTACTAATTACCAATGGTTACTCAAGTTACTGAATCACCAATAACCATTAACCACTAATTCTCAATTCAACTTACAAAATTCCCAAAGTACCCCTAGGCTCCTCCCGAGCCGGGTATTTAATCCCATTGTGACTTTTAAACGAACAGCTCCCTAGGACCGTCTCAGCACGTGCATCACAACAAGATCACCACTCACACGTGGTATTAATCATATAATACAATTATCACATTTATGCCCTCAACGGGCTAAAATTACCAATTTACCCCTATCATACAAACGGGGTCCACATGCATATTTATACCTCCTAAACATGCATTCTAATCACATACTCATTTAAATTCATATATTATCATTTAAATTCACCCTCCAGGCACGCTAATCTATTTCCTTAACCTTATTAGCAAATTGGGGTGTTACAATCCAGGCAGGTCGAACATGTACCTGTCACTCCACGCTCTCCGTACTTATGGTTATGAGGCCTTTCCTTTGCCCTTACATGCACCATAGAGCACCCGTGAGCTGAAGTCCAACAAGAAAACTCAACATATAAGATATAACATAACATTCAACATTGTATAGCAAAGCAGCCAATGGGCTATCGACGACACTTACTTGTGTTGGTTATTTCATCATTGTACTTATATGAATATGTTTTTTTAAGCATGCAACATGTTTATTTTTTAATTTCATTGTACGAATACTATGATTTATGGTGTATAAGTGTCTAGTAGTATTTATTAATTTTCTTTTGTTTAATTACAGTAATACAATGACAGGAGGAAACTCACATATGCTCATTCTTGCTAATGACAAATTAACTAATAATATTAAAGGTGGAAAAGTAACAAAAATCTATTGCCAATGAATGAGCGCATAACTCATAAGCCTATCATTAACAAAGGCAAGGAAACATAATTTGCCCACTCTAGCTTCAATGGAAATTGTTCACACTACCATACAGATGACTATTTTAAGAGGAACTGTAAAAGGAACCTTGAGGAGTTAAAGAACAAAATTAAAAGTAAATCTGATTTGCTGGACATTGAGGCTTATTTAGTAGAAAATAATTGTTGTACATGGATAGTTGATTCAAGAGCCACTAATCATGTTTTTTCTAATTTTCAAATTCTTAGCTCTTGGAGAGATCTCCAATAAGGGGAGTTCACATTGAGAGTGGGGACATGGACTTTTGTTTTAGCAAGAGCAGTGGGAGAAGCAAAAATTTATTTTACTAAAAATAAATTTTTATCTCTAAAAGAGATCTATTTTATTCTCGATTTCAAAAAAGAATTTAATTTCTATTTAAATTATTTTAGAACAATGCTATTCTATTTCTTTCAATAATAATAATTTTGTTATTATTTCAAGAAATGGTTCGCATGTTTGTCACGGAAATCTAGAGGAAGGTCTATATGTAAAAAGATCTGAAATGTCTTCACTACTCAATACTGAAATGTTCAAATCTGATCAATCAAAGCCAAAATGACAAAGATTACCTCAAGACGATATGTGTCTTTGGCACCTAAGAATAGATCATATTAACTTAGATAGGATTCAAAGACTAGTTAAGGATGGGCCTCTAAGTGAGGTAAAGGTTGGAACTCAATCGGTTTGTGAACCTTGTTAGGAAAAATGACCAAAAGACCTTTCTCCTCTATAGGTGTTAGAGCCAAAGAACCTTTCGAGTTAATTCACATAGAATTTTTCGATCCAATGAATGTACAAGCTCGAGGTGGTTATGAGTATTATGTCACCTTCAATGATGACTACTCAAGATACAGTTACGTATACCTGATGCAAAGGAAATCAGAAACCTTTGAAGCGTTCAAAGAATTCTGAGTCCCATCAAACATAGGGGACAAAATTTCATTGAGTATTGTTATTTGGCATCTAAAAGTGCCCAACACCAAAATGAGGTGACACCCTATGGTTAGTTAGCAATACCCCGTCATATCTATTAAATTAAAATGACTAACCCTATAATATTTATTAAATTAAAATGTGTGGGACTCGATATTAGATTGCACCAATAGCGATATGCCACCCCATTGTGGTGTTGGGTACCAATGATGCCCCTTAGAAATTCTAAATTTCATTAGAAATACAAAGTTTCAAAATATCTACAAGAGTACCAACTACCAATTCTCCATAAGAAACAAAACATAACTAAGAGCAATCAGACATTAAACAAGACTCACTAACAACTAAACAACATGACACAAACAACATAAATAAAGACTACTTAACTAGAGTAGTCTTACACCATTAGGGTCAGTAGATAGCCTTGTAGTCATTGAAACTATTGCAAGACACCCAAGTCTTCCAATCGTTGACACTGAATAATCCATTACCCAGATCAAATTTTGTTGCACTGTGGATTGCAAAGTTGACTTCCCTTGTTATCTTGATAAGCTCCCATAACTCAAGTTTGCAGTAGTTGAGGAATTTACTGTCACTATCTTCCACCCTCACAGATTGCAAGGCTCCATTTTGATTAATAGAACTCACCACCCACACATTATCACAGTTGGAAATGACAGTTTTTCATTCCATACCTACAATAGCATCAACTGCTAGCACTAAGGCTTCAACTTCAACGATCATAGGCTCAGTTTGTAATATTTGTTGTGTTAGGATTAATGCCCTGAAAACATGTAAGGATATTTTATTGGTTTTAAATAAAAGTACAATTTTATTATATTTGAATTTTATAATTATTGTTTGAACTAATTATATGAAAATATCAAGAAAATTTTCTATTCATTTATTAGAATGTGATCTTGTATTAGTATGAGAGAATTAAGATCATATATAATTAATAAAATAGTCAGTAAAATATTAACGCATGTAATCTTTAATGAATAGTTACTAGTACAATTTGCTAAGCATACGAGATGCGAGTAATCTAGATTCAGATTACTAATGTGGATATAATAGAGATTATATATGACATGACTGATGAGAATTAATTATCTTTATAAACTTTCCATTCAACATAAACATTTAATTCTTATCATATTAGATGATCATTTTGTAGATCAGTCTAAATCTTGAGTATTCATGAACTCTTGTTTGTGTTTATTGGATCTTTTGATTCACTCGTTAAGGTCTCTTAGAATAATGAGGCTAATGAATTTTTGTTTTGGAGATTCAATATCATGGGTGGCTGGGAACATGAATTACAACACTGGAATCCATGCTTTCCTAACAGATCGAATATTGGTTCCCTTAAGGGTTAATTCTGGAACTGAATAGTCATTGAGCTCAAATCTATAGTCAGATTATAGATTAATTATTTGCTAGTGAATTAATAGTACTTAAGGATCAAGAAGTAATTAGAAGGGTAAAATGGTAATTTTAACGAGCTCTAATAATTAACAAACCAATAATGGAGGACATAACTACATACATTGATTATATCAATGGTCTACAAGAGAAAACTCTATAAATATAATTCTATAAATACTTAGAGTGCAATTCCATATTTATAGTGGAGTAATCATGGAATTAATAAATAAGATTATTAGATTAAAGAGTTTGATTAATAATTTGGTTTATTGGACCTTCATATTATAGGTCCATCCCCAGATCACCTCTGTCCTACACTGTCAAGGGTAAGGATGTTAAAAGAAAGATTTGTAGAGCGAATTACTAAATTGCAAAGGAATTAATTTTCCAAAGCAAGGAAATTCAGGATACACTTAATGTTGTTTGCATTAAACCGTTGCCACAATTTTGTCATGATAGCTCTTTTCGTCAACTGTTGATTGGTTTTGTTAATTGGAAGCTGAGGCCTCCACACAATTTCAGTTTGCACATCATGTCCTAAGATATTGTGTTGAAATGTCTTTTATCCTCTATATCACCCCACCAGAATTCTTTGTGCATTCTATACACCCCTTGGGAAATAAAGTTTGGTATAGGGCCGGCTGCTGCCATATGTGACACTTAAAAAGAGCCAATGACTAACACTAGGGTAGAACTAGACAATTTAGGGAGTAGTCTTAGTTTCCACCCTTAGACTCTCCATTTGACCTTGTTGAGAATAAATCTCAGGTCTCTTGTTTTTATTCGAGATTGAATAATGTAATGCCCTGACTAATTCTATACCTCGGACCATTAAAAACTACTAAACATAGCTACTATTTTGGAATACATGCATAAGAAATAACATAACTTTATTTAAAATCCAAAATATTGTACGAAATACAAAATGAGGTATGGGTACCCATTGTTTAGTACAGAAAACATAAAAACATAAACTTTAATCAATCGTTTAAATACTAAGTGTGGAAATACATAAAACATAAATTAAAAGACTTTAAAAAACGTCATCCTCGATCTTCCAACAATCCATTTAATCCATAATACACATGCCATGCTGCCACGAATCTATCCCGCATTCGAAGTTCGTTTTTCTGCACCATCTAAAATAAAAGGAATGAGCCTAATGCCCAACAAGGAAAATCTACTAAAAACATATATCATAAATCATATACTATAAAACATATGACGTAATAAAAACGTATAACATATAGGACTACAATATTAATGGCCATTAACTCATTACCGTGGCATGTGATAAAATCATCTAAGTCCTTAGTCTACTAATCGAGGTAGGTTAGATCACAAGGTAGTATATGATAACCCATCAAGGTCCTCTGTTTACTAATCGAGGTAAGGTAAATCATAACTCTAAACCACGATAATGATAAAAAAAAAAACCATGGGGTTTGCCATCTAAGCAACTATAAGCCCCAAGTGACTACAACATAAAACATATTGTAACGCCTTGGATAACCAAGACCATTACACTGTGTGTTTAAAATAGTGCAAGACTTGCTAATCTAGTCATTTAAACAGAATGTGAATTCAATGTCATCAACGGATTAGGAATAAAAGATTTTGATCATAAACATGCTATTTTTATTAAAAATGACAATTTAACACATGGAAACTCAAAACAGGGTTTAGACGACTTAGTTACAACAAATTCCAAGAGCTACAAATAATTCAAGCCACTCTAATGGAAAAATTACATTTTAGGTTTCCGTCCCTATACAATTCCTCGACCGTGGCGGCCGAGCAGCTGACAATGTACACCTCGCCCCCAGAGCTCTCCAACTCATGGTTGACTCAGCCTACCCTCGCTTTTACCTGCACCACGTAGCACCCATGAGCCAAGGCCTAGCAAGAAAGAATGATATCATAGCAAAACCAACGTCATTAATCAAATATTCCTCAATACACAACCAGGAACTCAGCTATTCAAAGCAGTTATCCATTCAGTGATAACACTCAGCAGATTAACAGTTTATCATTCAGGCAGTCAACCAATCTTAATCATAACACAGCATTCACGTTCATAATCAACAAATTACCACATCCATCAAATAACATTCAGGGTCGGCGCCCTTAGTCGCACCCTCTATTTAACACAATGTCTTCGGCTCACTTGGGTCGCCCCCAGTGTAATGCTCACTGACTCCAGCCAGCTTAACCGAGCTCAGTGATAAATAAGCTGCCTCAGCTACCAATGGCTGAGCCGCGCCCTGTGCGCAAATATTGATTCTGACACCCTTAGGCCAGTTATCGCATGTCCCATGGCATAATAATACCATCTCATGACATGATATACGAATATAGGGAGCTCTTAGTCCCATCGTGTCCACATGGTTAATAACATTCACATAACAATGCATACAAACATAGGGAATACTTAGTCCCAGCCTAGCCACATATTCAGGTGCAACTTTCTTACCTTTAGATCCCGCTAGCTCGTTCAATTGATCCTTAAGCACGATCCCGTCTGAACCTTAGCGCGTACCTAGTCACAGCCATAGATGAGAATCATCACCAAACTCCAAATCCAAAACCTAGCCTCGGGACCAATCCCGAGCCCACGGGAAGCCCTAATTCCCCCAAATGGGGTGGTGGAATCAAACCCCGAGCCTCCGGGCAAAAAACCCTAAGGAAAAACTCAAAAACCCCTTTCTGGAGATAGGGTAGCGCTACAGCTCTCTAGGGTGGGCGCTATAGCGCTATAGGCAGAACCAAAATGCCCAGAAAGCCCTAGCCTAGCGCTGTAGCACCCAAAGGCTAGCGCTACAGCGCTAGTCACAGACCAACAGCACCCTGTTTTCCCTCTTCAACTTTCCTCGAACCAAAACCCCTTGGAACCCTTCCAACCCCAAATTGAGTCTACCGTCACCTATATCTCACCCCATACAACCCAATAACACAAGACCTAACCACATGCATCATCAAACTAGAAAAACAAACATTGAACCCAAGAACTGAAAGATTCAACCAGAAACTCAGATACTTTAAACATCAAAGCCTGAACTTGTTACCTTTTATGGAGGATTTCGACCTTAGGTTATTCCTAGCATCCAACCAGCCTCAAGCCCTTCAACTCCTCAGGTTCACATCCCTTTATTCCATCCAAAACTCAAACTTAGAAATCATCTCATTAAAACCCAGAAAATCACATCAAGAAACCTTAAAACTTACCTCAATTGTCATGGCTAAAACCTGCTAATTCTTCTAGCTTCACCAAGGTCCTTAGCCCTAAGCTCCATTCTGAGCTTACTCTGGAATTCCAACTCCAAAACTCACAAAGAATGGTGAAGAAATGACCCAGCCGAATGAGAGAGGGAGAGATAACTCTAAGTGTTCTGTTTTTCTTTCTTTCCTTCTTCTTCTCTTTTCCTTAAGCTTCTGAGTTAATCTACAACTTCCACTAAGACATAAAGACAGCTGTTACTTATCCCTTATAGTTAAATGACCATATTTCCCTCCCAATTAAACCAAGCTTTTAGATATCCTAAGGGCATTTTAGTCATTGCTCCCAATTCCCACTAACTCCTCAAGTGTCCTAAATATTTACCACTTAATTCCCATCATCTAACTAGTCACCAATTATATTTCTCAACACCAAATCATCTCCAATATATTCTCCAAATTCCTAGATACATCCCCAGGCTCACACCGAGCTGGGTATAAATCCCTGCTGTGACTTTCCCACTAAACCGCTTGTTAGGATCGCCTCGAGCCACAAGCTGCAGACATACCCACATAATAATGTGGTCTCAACATTAACCTACCAATATACACATAAGTATGCAATTACGCTCTCAATGAGCCAAATTACCAAAATACCCTCACAACAGAGTATATAACCCCATGCATGCCTTTATCATCATATAATAATATGACCCACATAATCATGCATATAATCACATAATAGCACAATAAATCAATTATGGCCCTCCTGGCCTCTTAATCAAGGTAGGGAATTTGGGTCGTTACACATATTCATATACATATGTACATAGCACACATCATAGCATATAAACATATCATAACACTTCATATAAACTCATATAATCTAACCTATTTTCCTTACCAAAAACCGAGATATGGAGATAAGAACGGGATTGGAACACTTCGAAAACCAACAGTAAAAACCATGAGTTTCTAAAGAAAAAGAGAACTAAACCATCAAAGTAGAAATTTACAAAAGAACCTTAAGTTTCAAGAACTTAAATACCTAACCAGGAAGCCATAACAATAAGTAGGATCTGAAAGAAAATGGAAGGAAACAAAAGAACTATGACAAACTAAATTTGAGGATAAGAATACCTTGGATGATTTAGAACTCTAATCTGCACCTCGATGCCAAAAAGTCACTCTATCTTACTTCCCAAATGTTTATAAAGCTTAGATTGAAAAGCTTTTATCCCAAAACCCAAGTGTTTTCTCTCTAGAGTAATCTTAGCAGCTTGGATACTCTGATGAATGCTTGAATGATGAGTGAAATGGCTGAGTACTTGGTCCTATTTATAGAGTTCAAGGAGTAAAACTTACCCCCTTTTAAAATGAATAAATAAATGAATATAAATTGAAAAGATTTGAATTTTCGTTTCAAAAGATGCCCAGAACATGGTGAAAAACGTTCAAGAGCAAGTCCAAGTGGTTGAGGGCTGTTTCTAGCTCGGATTCCATGGACTTTCAAAATATGAGTGTGGAGCCGATATATTACCTCCCCCATATTCTCGAGTCTCTGTGGTTTTTTTCGTGCGAAGTCGACTTGTTTTTCGTATCTTCCGTAGGCGATATATCAACCCCTAAAGCTGCGATATATTGGCATACATTGACATACCAAACACATTTTTGCACTCTTTCAACATATTTGAAAATGATTAAGCAGCCTTGACTGAGTAAAACGTGATCCTAATAGTTGCTGGAAGGTTCTAGAGCTTCTAGATTCATCCATTGTTAATTAATTCATCTAAAATCCTTAAATCCATAAATAAACAAGCATGTGACAAGTGTCACGCTCTTAATAATGCTATGTAAACATTAATAAATATTATTTCTAGACCAGCTATATTAATTAAACCTTAAGTTATAATTAATATTTCTAAACTATAGGTTAAACTTATAAAATCTATAACTGTTTCTATTAGTTTTCAACTAAATCTTGGCTTGAACCAATAACCACGAAAACTAACACACTACAAGCTATTACTACTAGCTACTACTACTACTACTATCTAGCTGAGTGAAATTCTGAAACGCTACAAATAAGGGCAGGCCCGGGTGTAAATTATCTTTCCTTACGCGTGGCATGCCCAGGTAGTTTGCAATTTCAGTTACCTTTGCCTTGTTGACACATTTAGAGGAGTGCACAATAGATTTAAACAACAATATTATTATTATTATTATATACAACAATTTTTTAATTTTATTATATCAAAATTTTTTTAATAAATACAATTTGTTTAATTTAAATCCAAATAGCTTTCGTTTAAAAATTTTAATGTGAGTTATTTTATTAAAAAATATTTCTAAATGAGATTATATATTCAAAAATAAAAAAGGGAAAAAATAGGTAACAGTGCTCCCATTATAATAAAGTATATTATGAAGAAAAAATTGAGGCACTAGAAAACTTAATCCATCAACTATACATTCAATCTTACAAATCTCTATTTGGGCACCAAAAATCTCTTTTGTTTGTTTTTCTTGTGCCCTTTTAGGCTAATTTTGTTTCTTTTTAGTTGTTCTTAGAAGAAGTATCTTATTTTTGTTGGTATGATGTTACATGTATGTGATTGAGATTTCAAGGCATTTGCTCTTTTAATTGAGTTTTCTAACATCTAGCTGAATGACTTTCCTATCCTTTAGCTAGAATAGTCAGTATCTTGCCCAACATATATATATATATATATTTATATCAAATATATTATGATAGCTTGTAAATCTTAATTGATTTTCATGTTTAAATCTTGATTTTTTGGAGAGTTTCATATGGGACTAAGTTTGCGAGCTTTTAGTGTTTTATGTTTTGATTTTTTATTGTCTAATTTTCTGAGGCATATTTGCATGCTTTTTGACTAAACAATAAAATTAAATTGTAATCTTTTATTGTTTCTCAATTCGAATAAAATAAAGTCTATTCCTAACAAAAAAAAATTAATGTGTGTGCAAAGAGAGAAAAATACACATTTATCTATTTTATTTATTTTTATTAAAATATACATGTTGACACAGTTTTTCGCCAATAGTGTATTAAGAACTAATAAGGTATATTAGTGCTTAATAAACGGTAATGAAAAATAAGCAAACTCACTCAAGAACACAGGATTTTTACGTGGTTCAGTGGTTAAAATCCACCTAGTCTACGAGTCTATATTATTGTTGTTTCTTTCTCTCTCTATTTTGGCAGAGTTTTGCTATTATAGAATAATGGTCCCCTTTCTTGTCCAATATTCCTAGTATTTATAAGGAAATTTCATGGACAAGTTTGGGTAACCGCGTGAGTCAATCACGCATTTACATAATTATTACATTTAATACAAATAATTCCCATTTATATTGGGATATGATTTGATCACAAGGTAAATGAACTCCTAATAACTGAGATATTAAATATGACAACCTGGTCATAAATATATGTATAAAGGGACCCCGAGTCTCTGGGGATCCGCAGGTATGCAATATATTAGAACTACCACGAGCTGGATATCTCCTTCAAGGTCGTGCTTCGACAGCTGTTTTAATATTCTGAGCTCTGCTTCACAGCCTTCGTATCCCATGCTCGGATTAAACCCAGGACGCCTAAAACCACGTGTGACCACATGAAACTCGAGTTGTCCATGTGGATAATAAGAAGAAATCATTCCATTGGTTATTTCTCCGTATATTCATTTGCCAGGTATACCCGAGTTGAGTGAATGAACTCTGGCTAAAATTAGGGTACACATTTGCCCCCCAAGCTCCTGCTCATGTATGACGTCGTCACTTTCTAACCTACACAGTAGGGGCTTTTAGAATTCTGTCACATAAAAACACGCTTGCTTACTACTTGAGTACTGGACACGTGGTGTACCGTAATTGGCATCTATTCGGGTTTCGAGGACTGCAATAGTTGTCTTGTCACCTTTTTTCCGCCATTTTGTCTATTTAATCTTAGCCCTTGGATCTTGAACTAACCCAATTGGAGGGCCCAGATTAATTTGCACAATTTACGTATAAGTAGGATGGCCAAACTTCAAACTGCACCACCTTTCTTTTAAAAAATTTCCTTTTCTGCACTTCCAAGCCTCTCCTCTCTCCCAAAAATCCCAAAAACTGTTCATCGTTCCCAGATATTTAGAAGCTTTCTAGGAGCTTCCCATTGCCGAGTCTATTCCTTCAAGTCTGCGAGTCCTACATTCCTGTAATTATCTCATCCTTTGGTTTTAAAAGTTTTTTTTTATCCAATGGAATTTATGTTCTTCACCATGCTCATCTGCAACATTCATTGTAGTTACTATTAGGCTATTTCTAAATGTTCTTAGGGATTAGGATTTGACTTAGGGTCAACGAGTGAGTCCAAAAATGTTATAGAAATAAGATGTTCCTAAAATTGGGAAATTTTTGGGTAAATCTGGGTAACTCTAATGGTGAATTAATTTAAAGAATACCCATTCGGGGTAAAGGAAATGAAGGGTTTTTAGGTTTAGAACCAGATAGCTTAGAGGTTACGTTTTCTTAGGTGGTTTTGCACTAAACCGCCTCCCAAGGAGAGTAGTGGTCTCACATTCTGACACACAGATCCCCAAAAATCAGGGGTCTATAAGGAAACCGAGGTGTGTAGCTTAGGATATCGCGTAGCGTCATGCGATGGGGCTGAGGCTAACCTTAGCTCGTGTAACAAAAGTAAATTGTTTCCTTCGTACTCTCACGTCATAGTATTAGATACTCTTAGGTCTCCTACTAATTAGGCCATTTTGTCATTAGGCGATCTGATGGCTCCTCAAAAGAAGAACACCCCAAAGAAGAATGCCTTGAGCTCATCCTCTCAATAGAACAACGAAGGGAAGCGGATCACCCCAGAATCTCCCATCCCACACTTCGGTCCAGTGGTGGAGAAGGAGATCGTGGTTGATCCCAATGCATACTTCGAGGATGAGCGTATCATTTCAAAGATCACGACTCAGGGGAGAGTAAACAAGATCATGTTGGGCCACAATATAGAGGTCGGAGCTGGAACTCTCCTTGTCCCACCTGCATTCGAAGGGGAACAAAGCTGCTACCCTCTCCAAGACGACTTTGCGGCTTGGAGTGACGAGCATCTGAAGGCTGGGGCCTTCCTCCCTCTAGACCAGTACTTTGCATATTTTTAAAATTTTGTGAAGTTGGCTCCATTTCAGCTCCCCCCAAATTCGTATAGACTTTTGGCGAGACTGAAGTATTTGTTCTTGAAACATGAGTGGGAGGTCCCCACTCCGACAGACATTCTGTATTTCTTCTGCCTCAAGGCGAGCCCCGACCAGAGGGGACACGGTGATGGATTCTACTACCTCATGCAATTCCCTAACTCGACCTCCGTCATCGAACTTCCCAGTCATCCAAACGACTACAAAGACTTGTTATTTATGTCGAATGGATTTTGAAACTGTGATCACCGATACTTTAACCAACCTCGTAAGTCTTCCATCGTTATGAATTCATCTCGTGAATTTTTATTCCTTAAGATATAGATACATATATTTTTTTTACATGTCTTAACTGAATTTTTTTCTCGTGCAGCCATATTTGCGAGGACAGCAAAGTCCGTGACCCTCGGGGGTTAGTATGAGAAGTTATCTGGGCTTCCCCCAGTGAGAAGGACTACCGCTAGGTCATGGATGACATCATGATGTTAGCTTGCCAGTTGATTGGCGAAGGTCAAACACTGGCCTTGAGGACCCGGGCTACCCTTCAGGCGATCCCTGAGCTCCCATCCTCTCAAGAGGCCTTGCCAGCCATTGAGGATGAGGAGGATGAAGAGGACGAGGTGCCTCTAGTGCAAAAAAGGCAGGCTCTCGAGGCTGATCGAGAACCCGATCTAGAAATAGTTGCGTCAGGGGCAGTAGCTGTCCCCTCTGGCCAAGGTAACCTATACCCCTTTAGGGAATTAGATAGGGCTGTTGCCGATTTTAGGTTAGTTCATTATAATCCAAATCAGCTCGTCCACCATCATCCGTATAACCAGGATCGAAATATAACCCTGCTTTAGTGCGTATACCACCTAGTGGTACGTCATGACAGTAGTTATCCTAAGGGCACATTCAGAGTTGATAACACCTTAAACTTTAGGTCCACCATTTTTTAGGAATATGGGACCAACCGTAGGACCTGGCCTTCTCTGCTCCAGGGTGCATTTGCCCCTGGATTTAGACAGTATGTAGAGGAATCCAGCCCTAAGGAAGGACCTAAACCTGAACCCCTTTATATTAACTGTAGACTCCAATTCTCTTCCATTAGTTTCAAGGCCGGAGGTTGTGCCTATCCTGGTCAAAACACCCGAGCTGGTGATAACAGACTCCTCCAGTCTAGAGGGTAGGATCTTTATTTTCTTTCTTTATATATGTTTTTGACAACGTTATATTGTGAACTAACTCCCTTTGTGCTTTTTAGGCGAAGAGATGGAACAACCTGAAGCTCCCGAACTTCGAACTGCTTTCCAAACTAAGAAGGCTGGCTCGGGCCCTGTTGTGAAGAAGCCCAGGTTTACGAACAAGGCCCCCCTGTAGTGGGAAACACCTCAAAATCCCCCACAAAATCTAAGGAGACGAGCTCGACTCGGGAGCCAGCTCCGATGGCTACGGTCACTACTCTCGCTTCATGGTCCTTCAAGTTATACAGATCGAGGCCCCAGCCCCCACCGTTCGAATACTAGTAGACCCTCAGGACCTGGAGAACATCCTTGAAGCCTTTCAAGGTATCATTTACGAGACTGTGATTCACATGGTGGGGCATGCCTACAAGGCTAGTGTGAGGGACTTGAGGACCATCGAAGAGCGCAGCCTGGAGAACGTTATGGAATCAACTATGGGGATGAATCACATTGTAAGTTCTCTTTCCTTACTTAGTGAAAAATTTCTTTTTATTGTGACTGGGTGTATATCTCTGAGTTGTTCTGTTATTTTTCAATCTGCCCTGGCCCAGTATCGCAGCATAGCTCGAGCTAGGGCTAGAAATGATAAGCTCCGGGTTGAACTGAATGTTTCCTAAAACCACCATGACTGAAGCTCTAAGGAATAATTTCGATACCAAGTTGACTGCAGCTAGAAATTTTGAGGTAATTTCGATACCAAGTTGGTAATTTAAATACAAAAGGTTTAGGTATTTAAAATTTTGATCAAGTCATAACCATTTCATTAAACCCAAAAACATATTTTTTACATGGGATCCCAAAAACATTAGTTTAAAAATTGGTTACAACATCCAAATTACATAGTAGGCCGACCTAGGTGGCAAAAGGTCGGTACAACCCTAGCTTCCTTAAGAATCTCGGCTGTGGTGGTCGAGCGGACTGCATATGTACATGTCACTGCTAACGCCCTCTGACTCATAGCTGGTTGAGCTTCTCTTTACCTTTACCTGCACCACAAAGCATCTGTGAGCCAAAAGACTCAGCAAGAAAACATATTAAACAATTCACAGAGTAATATATCTTCCAAACAGTAATAACTAAATCTGGTGTACTTGTTATACAAATTGGCAACCATAGAGTTGCACAAGAGCGTGTCGCACTACCTTTCCATTTTTTTCGCATCTGAGCCAGTCAAGTGCGTGTTGCACTCCTAGGGTGGCCCATCCATGGTGGCCTGCACTCCACGTGCATAATGCCAACCTTAGCTTATAAGCTGAGTCCTACTGATCCTTGACTCATAAATCGAGCCTCACAAGCCCCTGACTTATAAGTCCAAGCTTAAGATCCTCGGCTTATAAGACGAGTCTCTCAGAATGTAGTGAACCTTTGACTAATAATTCAAACTCCAATTCACATCCTAATAATCCCTTGGTTTATAAACCAAGCTTTCTAGTTACAATAGACAATCACATATTTCATTTAACATTCACACCTATAGTTACAATGTATTATAATACACTCAGGCAACAATCATAGGCATAATCATAATTGTGCACTTTCCAATGTACTTAACATGACATTCACAAACATAATTATAATCATGCTCATTAACAGGACTAAAGCCTTAACCATGTCTATATTTAGCCATTGCGCTAATCCCTAATCACACATTCACATACTGGGTGCAGTTTTTTTACCTTCAGTCCAAATGCAAGTTACTAGCGACGCCCCCTTGAGTACGATACCAGATTCGAGCCCTTAGCGTTGACCTAGTCACAACCTTAATAAGGAATTCTGTCAACAAGGAGGGAATAAAAGCTTCCAGACCAAGTCCTAGCCTTCGGGACATCGAATTGCACCCAACACGGAAGTAGAATCGATCCCGACCCCAAAAGGTTAAGTTCCCAAACTAAAAACCTTATCACAGCCAAAAATCCCCTTAAGGGTCCATGATTCCATGCTGCGGCCCGCCTCTAATCAGAGGCTCGGCCTCCCCAAAAACCAGACACATGTCGCGACCCATCCCTTGTGGCGCCGCGGCCCGCCTTTGCCTCATAGCCAACCTGGCTACCATTTTTCCCTTAGAGGGCCACGACACACCAAGAACAGAGTCGTGGCCCAGCCCTTCGAACCCAGAATTTATGGGTTTTTTCCTTAGCCGAACCCAACTAGAAATAATCCAATTATATCCCAATCTTTCAATTCAATCCCATCATCAACATAATCCTTTTCAACAACAAAAACCTAGCTAATTACTAGATTAAAACTGATCAAAAAATCTCAAAACTCAACCTCCCAATTACCAAGCATGCATGGACTTAAGCTTTAAACAAAACCACAAAATTAACATGAACAAGTTTCGAATTCAAGCCCTTACCTCTGATATGATGATCCCCTTGAGCGAATCTCCTATTTCCCCAAGCTCAATACCTCAATTCCTAGGCTTAGTTCTTCTGTTTTCCCCAAAATTCTTCCCAAGCATCATGAAATAAAGAGAAAAAGAGGGAGAGAGAAAGAGTGAGCTGCTGAGACTTTCCTTCCTTTAATTTCCCAAACCATCTGAGAAGTTTCCAGCCCACCAAGTCCTATACTTGGATAGAAATGACCAAATTGACCATTTTCCCTTAGCCTATTCATCACATGCTTCCAAGGGAAATTTTGTTTTTTGTCTCATACTATGCTACTCCCAATTTACATCCTATAATTCCCGTTACTTTCAATACTCTCACAAGATTACTAAATAATTTCCCATCACCCGCTAAATCTCAGTAATGTACTAAACTACGAAAAATAGCCCCAAGCTCACTTCGAGCCGAGTATTAAACCCTGTTGTGACTTTTCTGCTAACTTGCTCATCAAGATCACCTCACATCGAGTAACCCTAATATATCCACATAATAATGTGGTCTCAATCACACAAACACATATTTGCACTTATACCCTGAACGGGTCAAATTACTAAAATGCCCTTCTTATAAGAAGCGGGCCCACGTACACATTTAATAATTCTAAACAGGCAAACATAATCATATTATAATATAATTCACATAATAACATGCTCATACTATATTAACACATAATTAACTCAATTATTGCCGCTCTGACCCCTAATCTAGGCACTAAACCATATTAGGGAATTTGGGATGTTACAACTATCCCCTCCTTACAAGAATTTCGTCCTTGAAATTTTACCTGAACAGCTCGGGGTACTGATCTCGCATGGTTGATTCCAACTCCCAGGTCGCCTTCCCGACCTTGCTGTTCCTCCATAATACTTTCACTAAGGGTATAACTTTATTCCTCAGGACCATGTCCTTCTTGTCTAATATCTGGACTGGCTGCTCCTCAAAGGAAAAATCCGTCTGCAACTCCAGATTTTCATAACTCAATATGTGAGTCTCATCAGATACATACTTTCGCAGCATTGAAATATGAAACACATTGTGCATGTCCGACAGCGCTGGAGGGAACGCCAACCTATAGGCCACCTGATCGATCCTTTCCAGGATCTCAAATGTTTCTACAAACCTAGGGCTCAGCTTTCCCTTATTGCCAAATCTCCTCACCCCTTGAGTGGCGAGACTCTAAGGAAGACAAAGTCTCCCTCCTGGAACTCCACGTTCCTACGCTTCAAATTTGCATAACTTCTCTGTCTACTCTGCCATGCGAGCATTCGAGCCCTGATCTTTTCGATGGCTTCATTGGTTCTCTGAACTGCCTCAGGACCCAAGTATCTGTGCTCACCTAACTCATCCCAGTGGATAGGTGACCTACACTTCCTACCATACATCATCTCATAAGGAGCCACTCCTATTGTCGCCTGATAGCTGTTGTTGTAGGAAAACTCTATCAGGGGTAAATATTGTTAGATAATATATTTTATGCTCAATGGAAATATGGAAAAACAAAAATACAAATCTATGCAAAGAATACAATAGACAAGGTAATTGATTAAATAAATATTACAACTCAATTACTCAAAATACAAGTAAATAGAAATAAGAGATGGAAGAGAATTATAAGAACTAAAATCCTAAAAAAAATACCAATAAATATGTAAATAGGAATAAGAGAAGAGGATTACAAAGTCAATACACTAATAATACAAGAAGAACAACAGAATGAAAAGATCAATGGAAAACACAAACTCTCACACAACCAAAGTGTAGAGTAGTGGGGATCACCAACTCGAACAAGGTTCAAAACCTTTGTCCAAAAGCTTATTTCCCCCTATTCTTTAAGCACTAAGGGATCTCTCTAGGAAATAGCTCTCTAGAATTATCAAGCCTATATGGTGTATTTTCCAGCCAAGTGCTTTATGGATGGAAAATGGTGTGTCTTACAAGTGAGCATTAGGCTCCTATTTATAGAGTTTGAGATACCCCTTTGAATTTCAAATTCCACCAACCTCCATGGCTGTTACCAATGTTTAATTGGATGTTTATGGAATTAAAATGGAGATTTGGGAGTTATTTGGGATGTTAGAACTGTTCAATTTGGAAAAAACTGAAAAATCATATAGGCTATCAGCCTCACTGGCCGCGGCCACTGGCTTCTGTCCCCCAGGCCTCAGTGGCCGCGGCCACAGGCCATTTTTAGCACAAAAAAGTTATTTTTCCAAAACGTCCCAAATCCTTTCCCACATGATTTTGTAACCTCCAAACAACTTTTGGGAGTTAAAAACATGTCTCAAACAGCCATATTTCATCATGGCTTTGTGAAATCCAATCTCAAATGTGTAACATATAATATACACATTATTGGGTAATATTTGGGAGTTACAAATTTGTAACTGATTTTGTAACTCCAAAATATGTCACATTTGGGCACACACATGTGTCTACTTTTTGTGACTCCCAATAATATGTTACAAGGTGTGACAAATCACATTTTGTCACATTATTTAATCTAACATTATATTATATGAAATAATATAACAAATATTTACTCCAAGATCCCTTAAAATCCAGTGCACATGCTCTCAGCATGTCCTTTAGTATCTGCATAGTCCTCTTGGATTGACCATCGGTCGGAGGATGATACACTGTACTAAACTTCAGCTGCATGCCCATTGCCTTCTGCAAGCTTCCCCAGAACTTAGAAGTAAAGGTGGGGTCTCGATCCAACACAATCGACCTCGGAGCTCCATGAAGACGTACTATTTCTTTTACATAGAGATCTGCATACTAGTCAATGTTAGAAGTTGTCTCCACTGGTAGAAAGTGAGCTAATTTAGTACATCTATCTATAATCACCCATATCGAATCATGCTGTCCCACTGTCTTAGGTAATCCCACCACAAAGTCCATTGCGATGTCTTCCCATTTCCACTCTGGAATGTCTAAGAGTTGTAATAATCCTACTGGTCTCTAATGTTCAGCTTTAATCTGCTGACACGTCAGATACTTGGCTACATATTCTGTTACATCACCCTTCATCCCCGGCCACCAATACAAAGTTCTCAGGTCCTGGTACATCTTCGTGGTGCCGGGATGCAAGGAATACAGAGTGGTATGAGATTCATCTAGAATCTCTAGTCTAATAGCAACATCCATCCGAACACAAATCTGGTCCTTATACCTTAGCAAACCCATATTTGATATAGAATAGTCCCTAGCTACTCCAGCTAGAACATCCTCTCTAATCCTCACCAACTGGGGTTCTTGTAACTGACTCTCCTTTATCCTTTCTAGGAGAGTGGACTGCAGGGTAATGTAAGCTAATTGGCCCACTACTAACTCAATCCCTACTCTGGTCATATCCTTTGCTAACTCCTTGGATATCTGCCTCACACTGTACAACTGCCTTGGACCTTTTCGACTTAGGGCATCAGCCACCACGCTGGCTTTCCCTAGATGATAAAGGATATCACAATCATAATCCTTCACCAATTCCAACCAATACCTTTGTCTCATATTCAAATTAATCTGTGTAAAGAAGTACTTGAGGCTCTTATGGTCTGTATATATCTCACACTTCTCTCCATAAAGGTAATGACTCCATACCTTCAATGCAAAGACCACCGCTGCCAACTCCAAATCATGGGTTGGGTATCTCTGCTCATAATCCTTCAACTGACGTGACACAAACTCAATCATCTTCTCTGCCTGCATAAGGACACAACCTAACCCCTGTCTCGAAGCATCGCAATAAACCATAAACTTCTCCTGGTCTGTTGGAAGACTCAAGACTGGGGTGGTAATCAAATGCCACTTTAACTCCTGAAAGCTATTCTCACATCTTTCTGACCACATCAACTTCTGATTCTTACGTGTCAACTCTGTCAGCGGGGATGATATTCTTGAGAATCCTTCCACATACTTCCGATAATAACCTGCCAATCCAAGGAAGCTTCTAATCTCATAAGCATTCCTTGGCCTTGGCCAATTCCTAACAGCCTCAATCTTAGCTGGGTCCACCTTGATTTCATCTCTACTAATGATATGACCCAAGAATGTCACATGTGGTAACCAAAACTCACACTTTTAAATTTCGCAAACAACTTGTGCTCTCTCATTCTCTGCAAGACCAAACGAAGGTGCTGCTCATGCTCCCCCTCGGACTGTGAATAAACTAAAATATCGTCGATGAAGATTATCACAAACTGGTCTATATAGTCTTTGAACACCCTATTCATTAAGTCCATGAAAGATTCCAGGGCATTAGTCAAACCAAATGACATAATGAGGAACTCATAGTGCCCATATCTGGTACGAAAAGCTGTCTTGGGTATGTCTTCGTCCTTAATCCTCAACTGGTGATAACCAGATCAAAGATCTATTTTTGAAAATACCATTTTACCTTGCAGTTGGTCGAATAAGTCATCTATCCTTGGTAGAGGATACCTGTTCTTGATAGTCAGCTTATTCAGTTCTCTATAGTCTATGCACATCCTTAGAGAACTGTCCTTCTTCTTAATGAATAACACTGGCGCACCCCATGGCGAGAAACCGGGTTTGATAAAACCCAGATCTAACAGCTCCTGCAATTACACTTTGAGTTCTCTCAACTCAGATGGGGCCATTCTATACGGTGCTATTGACACTGGCTCTGTCCCTGGCGCTAGCTCAATAGCAAACTCGATCTCCCTGTGTGGCAGAAATCTTGGTAAATCCTCTAGGAACACATCCAGCAACCCACAGACCAACCTAGTCTCTTCTGGTCCCAATGGCACGACCTGTGTGGTATCCACCACATTGGCTAGGAATCCTATGCAACCTCCTTGCAGTAGATCTCTAGCCCTCAATACTGAAATCATAGGTACTCAGGGTCCATGCACAGTGCCAACAAATACAAAAGGTTCTTCGCCCTCAAGTTCAAAGGTTACCATCTTCTTTTTACAATCAATGGTTGTTCCATACCTAGTTAACCAGTCAATTCCAAAAATCATGTCAAAGTCGGACATATCTAACTCTATCAAATCAACTGATAGCTCCCTACCATCAACCATTACTGGAAAATATCTAACCCATCTCCTAGAAACCACCAATTCCCCAGTGGGTAGTACTGTCGCAAATCCCACAGCATAAAACTCACAAGGCCTACACAGTCTTTCAATAATCCTACTAGAAACATAAGATTGTGTAGCACCAGAATCAATCAGCACAGAATAAGATATGCCAGCACTAGAAAGCTGACCTGTGACCATTGAGGGCCTAGCCTCATCCTCAGCTTGTGTCAATGCAAATACTCGAGCTGGAGTCGAGTTGTCTGTCTTCTTAGGTTCTTCTTTCTTCAATCTTGGGCAGTCTTTCTTGAGATGCCCCACAAGTCCACATACAAAGCAGGCCTTCACCCGACACTCACCCAGATGATGCCTCCTGCATCTGACACATTTCTGATATGTCTTCCAGTTCTTAGTTCCGCCCTGGTGGCCAACCTGTACACCCTGTGGCCTCCTATTAGGTCTAGGAGTCAAACTAGTATCCGGAGTCTTCCTTTTCTGGTCGCTGGGGCCTCCGCCCCTACCTGATCTTGAGAAGGGAGGTCCCTTCCTCCTCATATCCCTCCTGGCCGCATTCTCGCGCCAGATCTTATTCTCTGCAGTGAGGGCCCTCTCCACTACATGAGCATATGTCGTTATTACAGGTACTGTGGTAATTCTGACATCTTGGGCTATCATAGGCTGCAGTCCCTGAAGGAAATTTTCAGGACGAAATTTCGAAGTAATTTCGATACTAAGTTGAGTTAGAGCCGGGAGGAAAAAGACAAAATTGCCCTTGGAAGCATGTGATGAATAGGCTAAGGGAAAAGGGTCAATTTGTTCAAGTTTGTCCAAGTATAGGACTTAGTGGGCTGGGAACTTCTAAGATGGTTTAGGAAATTAAAGGAAGGAAAGTCTCAGCAGCTCACTCTGTAGAGTCCAAGAACTTTACTTAGCTAGTTAGATAGTAGTAGTAATAGTAATAGCTTGTAGCAGTTGTAGTATGTTTATGACTGTGGATTTTGGTTCAAGCTGGAACTTAGTTGGACACTCGTAGCAACACTTGTAGATTTTATAAGTTTAACCTATAGTTTAAGAATATTAATTATAACGTAAGGTTTGATTAATATGACTGACTATGGAGATGATATTTAATATACTATAAGGTTTAGATAGACCCAATAAGATAATAACACTTGTCCTATGAATGTTTAATGAGAAATTAAGTATTTTTGAGGAATAGTTTATTAAGAATAATATTTGAAAATCCTAGAGTCTGACAGCAGCTTTGAAATCGTTAAAGGACTTACTCAAGGTTGTTTACTCAATTCAAATTAGGCTGAAAAAGTGTAATTACGTGTATAATATTTCAGCGTATGTCGATATATCACAGCTCTATGGGGCGATATATCGCCACACGGGTATATGAAAAACACATAACTTCGCACGACCACCTCGGCGAGCCTCGGGCATATGAGCCCAGGCGATATATCGCCTATGGTAGGCAATATATCGGCCCTAGGGCATAAATTTTGAATGATTTTGAAACCGAGCTCATTTTAATCCTTAACCTCTTGATAAGTCTAGAATCTTTTTGACCGAGTCTTCAGCCTCTGCTGAACGATTATTCAAATGTTTTTCAATTAAAAAGCCATTATTTTATTCAAGCTAAATGGAGATCTTTTTATTCTTGAACTCTATAAATAGGACCTAGTACCCAGCCATTTCTTCATTCATCAAGTTGAGTTCAGAGCCTACAAGCTGCTAGGATTACTTTAGAGTGTTAAATACTTGGGTTGGGGTTATAAGCTTTATCATCTTAAGCTTATCAAACACTTGGGAAGTAAGGTTTATAGTGTATTTCAGTTTCGAGCTGTAGTTCGGGTATAGCAATTTCAAAGGTATTCCTATTCTTAGTTCCTTTCTGTATTATTTCGTTAGTTTTTATAGTTTTTCTCTACTTAATTCCTAACTCCATGTTTTGATTCGTGGTTAGGCATCTAAGTTCTTTAAACTTAAGGTTCACATCGGTAAGTATTTTCTCGATGGTTTAGTTCATTCTTTTCATCTCTTTTCTTTTAGAATACTCACCTCTCTATGGTTTTTAGGAGTGTTCAAAAATCCCAACCTTGTTCTCATCATCCCAGTATTTTGGTAAGGAAAATAGGATAGTTCTTATGTGATATGTGCTATGTTTATATAAAAGTGTTATGATTATGCTATAGTATGACTTTATGTGTTATGATATATGTATGTGTGGGGCTTATAGTTGTTATATAGCAAACCCTATCACTTTTATGTTTTGGGGCTTATAGTTGCTATATAGCAAACCCCAACACTTTTATGTTTTTGGGGCTTATAGTTGCTTAACTAGTAAACCTCATTATAGTACGAGGCTTATAGTTGCTTAGTTAGCAAACCCCAATAGTCACCATGTACATGGGTTAGAATTATGATATATGTGTTATAGTATATGATATATGTTCATAGTTTATGTGTATGTTCATGATTATAGTAGATTTTCCTTGCTGGGCATTAGGCTCATTCGTTTATGTTTTATATGTGCAGGAAAATAGTTATGGCGGCGGGAAGGTTCTTGGCAGCTTGGGAATGTGTATTGAGGGAGAATGAAATCGGTGGACTGCGTGAACAATTTGAGGATGAAGTTGTTTAAGTCTTTTAAATTATGATTTCTATGTATTTTCACACTTAATTTTTTAACCAATTTATTTAAGTTACGTTCTATTTTATTTTCAAACAATGGGATCCCATATCCTAACTGAATTTTATGTTAACCTTTATTTTACAGTTTTAATAAAGTTATGACTATTTTGTATGTATGTTTTCTTAAGATTAGTGTCTGTGTATAGTAGTTATTAATGGTCCAAAGTCTAGAATAGTATGGTCGTTTCACACTCTTTCTCTCTCCCTCGTTTTCTCTCTATTTCATGAAGCTTGGGAAATTTTTTGGGGAAAATTGAGGAACAAAGCCTAGGAATTAAGGTATTGAGCTTGGGGAACTAGGAGATTAGCTCAAGGGGATCATCATACTAGAGGTAAGGGCTTGAATTTGAAACCTGTTCATGTTAATTTTGTGGTTTTGTCTAAAGCTTAAGTCCATGCATGCTGGGTAATTGGGAGGATGAGTTTTGAGATTTGTTGATGAGTTTTAATCTAGTAATTAGCTAGGTTTTTTCTGTTGAAAAGGATTATGTTGATTATGGGATTGAATTGAAAGATTGGGATATAATTTGATTGTTTCTAGTTGGGTTCGGCTAAGGAAAAAAACCTATTAATTTTGGGTTCGAAGGGCTGGGCTGCGACTCTGTTCTTGGTGTTCTGCGGTCCTCTAAGGGAAAAATGGGAGCCAGGTTGGCTCAGAAAAAGGGTGGGCCGCGGTGCCACAAAGGATGGGCCAGAATGTGTGTATGGTTTTTCGGGAGGGCGAGCCTCTGATTAGAGGTAGGCCGCAACATGGAATCATGGGACTGCAACCCTTAAGGGGATTTTTGTCCTGAGAAGGTTTTTAGTTCGAGAACTTAACCTCTTGGGCTTGGGATCTATTCTACTTCTGTGTTGGGCGGAAATCGATGTCCAGGAGGCTAGGACATAGTCTGGATGCTTTTATTCCCTCATTGTTGATGGAATTCCTTGTTATGGTTATGACTAGGTCAACGCTAAGGGCTCGAATCAGGGATCGTACACAAGGGGGCGTCGCTAGTAACTTGCATTTGGACTGAAGGTAAGAAAACTACACCCAGTATGTGAATGTGTAATTAGGGATTAGCCCAATAGCTAAATATAGACATGGTTAAGGCTTTAGTCCTATTAATGAGCATGATTATAATTATGTTTGTGAATGTCTGGTTAAGTACACTGGAATGTGCACGATTATGATTATGCCTATGATTGTTGCCTGAGTGTATTATAATACATTGTATCTATAGGTGTGAATGTTAAATGAAATATGTGATTGTCTGTTGTAACTAGAAAGGTCGGTTTATAAACCAGGGGATTATTAGGATGTGAATTGGAGATCGACTTATTAGTCGAAGGTTCACCAAATTCTGAGAGACTCGTCTTATAAGCCGAGGATCTTAAACTTGGACTTATAAGTCAGGGGCTTGTGAGGCTCGATTTATGAGTCGAGGATCAGTAGGACTCAACTTATAAGTTGAGGTTGGCATTAGGCACGTGGAGTGCAGGCCACCATGGTTGGGCCACCTTGGGAGTGCAACATGCACTTGACTGGCTCGGATGCAAAAAAAATGCAAAGGCGGTGTGACACGCACTTGTGCAACTCTATGGCTGCCAATTTGTATAACAAGTACACCAGATTCAGTTATTACTGTTTGGCAGATATATTACTCTGTGAATTGTGTAATATGTTTTCTTGTTGAGTCTTTTCGCTCACGGATGCTTTGTGGTACAGGTAAAGGTAAAGAGAAGCTCAACCATCCATGAGTTAGAGGGAGGTAGCAGTGACATGTGCATATGTAGTTCGCTCGACCACCATGGTCGAGATTCTTAAGGAAGCTAGGGTTGTACCCACCTTTTGCCGCCTAGGTCGGCCTACTATGTAATTTGGATGTTGTAACTAGTTTAAAAACTAATGTTTTTGTGATCCCGTGTAAATAATATGTTTTTGGGTTTAATGAAATGGTTATGACTTGATCAAAATTTTAAATTCCTAAACCTTTTGAGGCCAAAGAAAAATTACTTGAGGCCGAGGCCGCAGTCAAAGAAGAAAAGGCGGCCTCATCATCAGCCATGGAAGAGATGCAGTACCACTGCTGGGCCTTCAATCCGGATGGGAACTTCTCTTTCTTGGGACCTGAGCTGTGGGATCCGTACCTTGCAAAATTTTAAGGCTCAGCTCTTGCAAGAACCATCGAAGACTGGCAATGAATTCGAAATGGTGGAGGGAGATAGTGAGGAGGTCACATCTTTAGGGTGAGCTGATGGAACTCACTGATCTACTTTGTATTTGTTTTTCTTTGTAATTATTTAACATTTTTTTTATATTAAACAATTTCCTTTGGGCTCAATTCGAGGTTTTTCTCCTTGTGTAATTTATTGGCTTTATTTCGATATATATCCATCTTTTGATCCACTTATCTTCCCTTGATTATCCTCATGCTTGTGAATCCTTAGACTTTTACATTAGAGATTTTAGGAATCAATTTTTAGATCAAGATAGATTTTATCGAGCTTTGTTATATTAAAGTTTTTGTTTGATTATTTGCATCATACCTGTTAAGAATCAGGCCTCGAACCTCGTTAGATCCATGATTTTTTAGTGATTTAAACTTAGTTTATGCTATTGAAAACTCGAGCTTTAACAAGCCCTTGATATAAGCCATCGAATAATCAATTTTTCCAAGCTTCTAAGTTTCAAACTTGGTTATATCTAGGATTTTAAATGATTTATACTTAGTTCGCGCTAGGTTTACTGAAAACTCGAGCTCTTAAAATTCCATCGAATAATCAAATTTTCCAAGCTTCTAAGATTTAGACCTAGTTATACCCAGGATTTTAAATGATTTATACTTAGTTCGTGCTAGGTTTACTGAAAATTTGAGCTCTTTAAAAGCTATCAAATAATCAATTTTTCCAAGCTCTAAGTTTGTTAATCTTATCGAGAAGGCTTAATTTTTCCAACCTCATGTAATGACCCAACTACTCTAGACTTTTGGACCATTAACGAAAAATATACATAAACACTAATCCTTAACAAAACTTTACAAGTGAAAAGACCATGACTTTATTAAGAAACTTGTAAAAATAAAAGTTAAACTTACATAAAATATCAAGTAGGATATGGGATCCCATTGTTTTAAAATGAAAACATGACATAATTAAAAAGAGATTTACATAATAAAATGCAGAAAAATACATGTAAAAACCATAAGAAACAAAACTACACCCTCGAATCGAAACGCTCGACTCTTGAATCCATTCCGCCTCAATACACATTCTCCAAGCTTCCAAGAACCTTTCCCGCCATTAAGACTATTTTCCTGCACATATAAACAAAAAGGAGTGAGCCTAATGCCCAGCAAGGAAAAATCTAACACATAGTCCATATACATAAATTTCACAAAAACATAAAAACATAACATAACACTTATATCACATACATACTATAATGGCCATTATTACTTGGGGTCCCATAGACTAAACAAGTCATATGCCCATTAGATTAGTGGGGTCTTGCTAGCTAAGCAAGTCATATGCCCATAATCTATTTGGGGCTTGTTAGTCATATAGGTCATATGCCCAAGCCTACAAACATACTTAACATAACATATTTCATAACATAAAAATCATTAGATAACATATAAAAGCATATAACATATAAATTCTATCCTATTTTCCTTACCAAAATTACCGGGATATGAGGACAGAGTTGGGACTTTGGAACACTCCTAAAAACCATTTATAAAAGGGTGAGTCTATTGAAGAAAAAGAGATGAAAGAGAAGAAAGAGCTATACCATCAAGAATATACTTACCAAAAACTTATGTGCAAGTTCTTAGATTTCCTAACCAAAATAAGAATAAGGTTAGAAGGCTGAGTAGAAGACTATGAGAACTTAAGTAAAATAATATCAATTGAACTAGAGTGTGGAAATACCTTGAAGGCTTATAAGACCAATCTAAACCTTGAACCGAAATGCGAATAAACCTTACTTCCCCAAGTGTTTGATAAGCTTATGATCCCCAACCCAAGTGTTTACACTCTCACACTCTCCTAGCAACTTGTAGCCTCTGAACTTAGAGTAATAGATGAATAATGGCTGGGTACTAGGTCCTATTTATAGAGTTTAGGAATGAAAAGATCTTCATTTAACTTGAATAAAAATAATGGCTTTTTAAGTGAAAATAATTTGAATTATCGTTCAGCAGAGGCTAAAGACTCGTTCAGAAAGGTGCTGGACTTATCAAGAGGTTGAAGGTTTGAATGGAAAACGATTTCAAAAACTTTCAAATTATGCTGAGAGGGGCGATATATCGCCCCCTGTAGGCAATATATCGCCTGGACCAGTATGCATGAGGCAATCGTGCATCGTTTCGTGTTTTTCGTATCTTCGTTCTGTGATATATCGCCCCCTATAGCTGCGATATATCGGCATACGCTGATTATTTAAACACAAAATTACACATTTTTAGCTTAATTTAAATTGAGTAAACAGCCTTGACTAAGCCCTCTAACGTTTTCAAAGCTGCTGACTGACCTTAGGGTATTCAAATTTAACCTTAATAAATTTAATCCTCAAAATACTTAATCATTAATAAACCCATACATAACATGTGCTATTATCCTATTGGTTCTTATCTAAACCTTATAATATAATAAATATTACCCTCAATATCAGTCATATTAATCAAACCTTAGGTAAAAATTAATATTCTTAAACTATTGGTTAAACTTAGAAAATCTACAAGTACTACTATGAGTGTCCAAATAAATCCCGGTCTGAACCAAAAATCCACAGTCATAAAGATAATACTATTATTACTATTATACTACTATCTAACTTAGCTAAGTAAAGTTCTTGGACTCTACACCTCGGGTTATGTGTCCCCCAAGTAACCAGAATGTAGAACTTTCTTGGTTGCTTTTACAAACATTAGAACATGAACTAATACAATCTAAAAAGGAAATTATTTAATAATCCATCTATTATTTAATCAAATGGCTTTCATAAATAAGCCTTACATTGATGGTGGTACTACTGATAATATTTTTTCAAATGTAGGGCGTTCCAGGTCAGTGGGCCTACTTCCCCATTCAGCTGAGCTATCTTGAAAGTTCCTTCATGCAAAACCTCAACGACCTGATATGTTCCCTCCCAATTCGGGCCTAAAACACCGTTTTTGGGATCCTTATTTGCTAGAAATACCATTCGAAGAACCAGATCTCCCAATCCAAAACTATGCGTCTTAACCTTAGAATTAAAACATCGAGTGATTTTTTGTTGATAATGTTGAGCTGTAACTGTGACTCTTCTCATTTTTCTTCAATCAGATTGAGAGATGTGTTAAGTAATCCATCATTTTGCTCTTGGTTGAATGTCCTTTGCCTGTGAGTGGCTACCATGGCTTCGACTGGAAGCATGGCCTCGCTTCCAAAAGATAAGGAAAAATGAGTATGCCTTGTGAAGGTTCTGTGAGAAGTTCGGTAGGCCCACAATACTTGCGGGAGTTGTTCAAGCCATATTCCTTTGGCTCCATATAACCTCTTCTTCAAGCTTGCCTTTAAGGTTTTGTTCATAGCCTTGACCTGCAGGTTGGCCTGCAGATATGCTACTGAGGAGAAACTCTTCATAATGCCATATTTTTCACAGAAATCAGTAAAGAGATCACTGTTGAATTGTGTCCCATTTTCTGACACGATCTGTTTAGGAAGCCCAAATCAACATATAATAGTCTTCAGCACGAAGTCTAGGACTCCTTTTGAAGTGATGGTTGCTAGAGGTTCGGCTTCTACCCACTTCGTGAAATAGTTGATCGCCACTACCGCGTAACGAACTCCTCCCTTTCCATAGGTAGGGACCCTATTAGGTCAATTCCCCATACCGTGAATGGCCATGGGGATGAGATCATCGTTAGCTCAAATGAAGTAGCTCGAGCAACTATGGAAAAACACCGGCATTTGTCGCACTTTTGAACATACGAGATTGAGTCTTTTGTTAGAGTGGGCCAAAAATAGTTCTGCCTCAGTATTTTCAGTGCTAGGTTTTTCGCCCCAACTTGATCTCCACAAAAGCCTTCGTGCACTTCTTGTAAAATGGTTTTTGCTTCATCAGGTAGAACACATCGTAGGAGAGGCAATGAATGACCACGTCGGTACAAGGTCCCATTCACTATCACATACCTTGGAGATTGATAAAGTATTTTTCTTGCATCCTTTCTATCGTCAGGTAGCCTTGCTGTTGCGAGGTATTCCATTATGGGAGTCATCCAGGTCAGTCTTGTGTCGATCATTTCGACTTCTATCATTTCTGTTACACTCGAATTCTCCAAGAACTCCACTAGCACCACATTCAATGTCTCAGCTTCTTTTGTGTTGGCAAGTCGTGCCAAGGCATCAACATTTGAATTTTTCTCACGAGGTATTTATTTAACAGAACTGTACTCAAATTCAAACAATTCTCCTTTCACCTTATCTAGGTAGGCTGCCATCTTGGTACCTTGAGCTTGATATTCTCCCAATACATGATTGATCGCGAGCTAAGAATAACTATAGCATTGGACGACTTTTGTGTTGAGCTCCCTTGTCACTCTCAGCCCAGCTAGTAATGCTTACAATCTGAATCTCAGAGCTGTATGAAATCAATGCCCTTCTGGGGAGATTAAGATGATTCTAGCTCCCGATCCATTCTCGTTTGATGATCCATCCACGAAGATTTTCCATAACTCATACATCGACTCCTTCGAGAGTTGTTCTTGAAATCTGGTTCATTCAGCCATAAAATCAACAAGGGCCTACCTTTTGATTAAGGTCTATGGTACGTACAATATCTTAAACTGGCTAAGCTCGATAGCCCATTTTATCAGACGTCCTGATGTTTCAGGTTTTTGCAAAACCTGCCTTAAAGGTGGTCGGTCATGACGTTGATTGAATGGGACTGGAAATATGGTCAGAGCTTCCTCGAAGCCAATATCAGACAGAATGTCAGTTTCTCTATCAATGGATATCGTAATTCAGCACCGAGAAGTCTCTTGCTTATATAATATACTTGTTTTTTAGAACGGTCTTCTTCTCGAACTAATACAGTATTGACTGCATTTTTTTGTCACGACCAAATAAAGAAACAGAGGTTCTCCAGACATAGGCTTAGATAACAGTGGGGGTTCGGCCAAGTGTGCTTTTAGGTTGAGTAATGCCTGTTCGCATTCCTCAGTCCACTCAATTTTTTTTTCCCCTGAGCATGTTGTAGAATGGCAAGCACTTGTCTGTGGATTTTGAAATAAAACGATTCAAAGCTGCCACCTTTCTAGTCAGGCTTTGAACTTCTTTACATGACCTGGGCTAGGGAATTTCTAACAATGACCTGATTTTCTCGGGATTTTCCTTTATTCTCCTCGTGTTGACTATGAAACCCATAAACTTTCCAGATGCCACTCCGAACATGCCCCTCTAAGGATTCGGCTTCATGTCATACCTCCTTAAGATTCCAAAGCATTCTTCTAGATTGGATACATGATTATCATCAGTCTTTGATTTGACAAGCATATCATGACATACACTTCCATACTTCTCCCATTCTGATTAGCGAACATTTTGTTGACTAAGCATTGATATGTAGCTCCGACATTCTTCAGTCCGAAGGGCATGACTTTATAACAATATACATTATTTGGGTTCATGAAGCTAGTATGTTCCTGGTCTGCAGGTGTAATGCCCCAAAATCCCTAATAAGGTTTAGGACCTTGATTAGGAGGCTGAGAGGGCCATAATTGATTTATTACGTTATTAAGTGATCATATGCATGTTTATGTGAATTATACTATAATAAGATGTTAATTGCATACATGTGGACCACATTTTGTTATGGGGGTGTTTTGGTAATTTGGCCCGTTGAGGGTGAAATTGTATATTTGTATGCATGTCGGTGACATATTATTGAGACCACATTATAATGTGGATTTGTTCGAGCTATTCGGCATAAGACGATCATGGAATATTAATTAGCGGTTTAGTCATAACAGGTTTAAGTTCGGGGCTCAAGAGTTGGTATTTTTCCCTTGGGAGCCTTTAGAAACCCTTAATTGACCTAGGGGTATTTTGGTCTTTTCACCCCTAGGATAGATATCAGCCAATAAGGCTGAAGAAGCTTGGTAAAAGTAGAGCTTCTCTTCCTCTTCTCCCATACCTCTTTTTCCTTCTTTTTCTCTTTGAATTTTCAAGCTCTTCTTGAGGAACCAAGTCAAGAAACCAAGCTGGGATAAGCTAGGGTTATGCTCCACCATTGAAGAGGGTGTGTTGCTGAGATTGAGGTGAGTTTTTAGCAATTAGAACTCTTGCTTTTGCTCTGTTTTCTTAGTTAAGTTTCAGCTGGTTTTTGAGTTAGAAAGTTGGGAATTGATTGGAGTTTTGGCTAGGGTTCTTGTGGTTGTGATGCTTGGGGCATGTGATGATGGTATTTGGGTTCATTTGGCATCAAAATCGGGGTTTGGAAACATTGGAATCGAGTTAGAATGGAAGGAGTCGAAGAAGGAGGTTTCAGGGGAGCAGCAGTCTGGGGGTAGCGCTACAGCACCCATCAGAGGGCGCTATAGCGCTACAAAGGTTTTGTTTGGGCGGTTTGGGGGTTCTGAGTATAGCGCTGGGGCACTAGGGAGTAGCGCTACTCTGTTCCTCCAGAATCCCGTTTTGAGTGTTTTTAAGGGTTTTTGGTTCGGGGTTTTAATCCTTAAGGCCCGGGATCGAATCTACTCACCGTGTGGGTATATTTCGGGGTCCCAAGAGTGGGGTTTAGATAAAGACCCTATTATTGTTGATTTTCATTAATTGGAGCTGGTATTTGGTTATGACTAGGTGATAGCTAAAGGATTAAAGGATCGATCGTTCTCAAGAGTCGTTCTTGTTCTAATTCTCGCTCGAACCAAAGGTAAGAAAACTGCACCCCATATGTGACTACATGGTTATTCATGAGGCATGTTGAGTGCTCTATATGTGGACATTGATTGCATTGAAAATGCATAAGATACATGATATTAGGGCCTGGCATGAATGTTGATTATGAGATTTATCAGAGCTTGAGTCTCTGTAATTATGCATGATTATAATTATGCTTTTGAGTACTGAATGAGCATGCTAAATGCCTTATATCTGAATATTTGACATATGATATATGTCTGTTTGTATTACCTAAATGAGGAAGAACTGACTTATTAGTCAGGGATTGGCAATGGTGTCAGTATCAACTGTGAAGTTGTGACTCATTAGTCAAGTTTGGCAGAGGTACTGGGCACTGGTCACACAGTGCTGACTTATAAGTCAGGAACGGCTTTGCGTGCTTAACGCAAGCGAACAAAGATTAGATCTAATCGGCAACTGCATTGAATGACTCAAATGAGCATTAATGCCAGACCGATCTCAAGTTCGATGAAAATTAAAAGCGCTAGTCTAGTCTAAGGGCTAGTTAATTAGAGCTAGAGCTAGAAAGGCTAAGGTGACCTACATGTCACATGGCTAGGAGGGTATGGGACCTCCAGAGTGTGACTCATTAGTCACCTATACAGGGTATGACTCATTAGTCATCCACACAGAGATTGACTTATTAGTCATCTATACCGAGTGTGACTTATTAGTCACTAATACAGAGTGTGACTCATTAGTCACCTAGACAGAGATGAACTCATTAGTCATCTATACAGGGAATAGCTTATTAGTCATCTATACAGAGCGTGACTCATTAGTTGCCTATAAAGAGTGAGGCTCATTAGTCTTCTATATAGAGTGTGACTCATTAGTCACCTATGTATAGTGTGACTCATTAGTCACCTAGACAGAGATGGACTCATTAGTCATCTGTACAGAGTGTGAGTCATTAGTCACCTATGCAAGGTGTGACTCATTAGTCACCCACTCCGAGATTGACCTACTAGTCATCTATTCAAGAAGCAGGTCCTCAGAGAATGACTCATTAGTCTTCTATTCAGATGCAGGACCCCATAATCATTTATTTGAACTTATTTGCATGCATGATGAAAGCTATTATTGCTAGGCATGCACATTATGTTTCGATGACATGTTATTACTGTTCATGAGCATGTTGAGTTTTCTTGCTGGGCTTCAGCTCACGGGTGCTATGTGGTGCAAGTAAAGGCAAAAGAAGGCTGGACTATCCTTGAGTTGGAGAGCTTAGGTGATGATGTGTACATATGCGGCTGCTCGACCGCCACGACCGAGGGTTTGAAGAGGAACTAGGGTTAAACCCTATTTTGCCGCTTAAATCAGCCTGTTGTAAATATTTTCTTGTAATAGACCTTTAAATTATATTTTTGGGATCCCAATGTATACAATAAATGTTTTAATGAAACGTTACATCTTAACCAAAAATTTTAATCCCTAAACCGCTAATCATACTTAGATACACGATTTTGGCCAAATGACTCGATTAGCGAGTTTAGCACTGTTTATAAGGCACACCGTAACGGTCCCTGGAGTTTAGGGCATTACAGCAGGATTCATCGCGATCTAGTTATATCTAGAATATGAATCCATGAAGGACATGAGCTCGTGATATGCCGTGGCATATACTAGCTGATCAATCCTTGGTAGTGGAAAACAATCCTTGGGACAAGCTTTGTTCAGGTTAGAGAAGTCGATGCATGTCCTCCATTTCCCATTTGGCTTTGGGACCAGCACAGGATTGACAACCCAAGTCGGGTATTTTGCTTCTCTGATAAACCCGCTCTTTAGTAGTTGAGCTACTTCTTCCTCAAGATCCTCAGCTCGGACTGTTCCCAAGCGTCTCTGTTTTTGGGATTTTGCAGGCATGTTCCTGTCCAAATTTAAAGTGTGCATGATTACACTCGGGCTTATTCCCACCATATCTTCATGTGACCAGGCGAAAACGTCTAGATTCTCTTGTAAGAAATTTACCAGCTCCTTCTTCCTTTTATCATTAGATTCTTCCCAATATTTATAACTCTTGAAGCTTAATTGGGGTCAATGTTTACCTCCATGAGCTCTTCTATAGCTTGGAGTTCTGACCTGTCTTCACCTATCCGTGGGTCAATGTCATCGCGTTGGGTGTCGTTACTGTCCTCCTTATTTGAGGTTCTTCCGTTCTGAAAGTAACTTCTACTTCCTGGGACTCCTCACCTCCATCATTTATGACCATAGCTTGCTGCCCGGGTTATGATTTTTCCTTCATCGAAATGCTATAGCATTCTCTGGTAGCGAGCTGATCACCTCTGACAGTGCATATTCTCGCAGCTGAGGGGAATTTTATTGCTAGGTGGTGGATAGAGGTTATGGCTTCAAATGCCATTAGCGCAGGTCGGTCCAAAATTGCATTGTATGCATCTGGGTAGTCGATTAACACGAACTCTAGTAACTTGGAAACAGTTCGTGAGTCTTCTCCCGATGTTACCACTAATTCGATTGTCCCTGTGGCTGCTGACTCTTCAGCAGAAAACCCATACAGAGTCATTGAGGTCGCCTTCAAGTCAGTTACTGACAACCCCATTTTTTCCAAGGTGGACCTGAAAAGTAGATTCACAGAACTCCCGTTATCTACTAGTGTCCTCCAGACCCTCCGGTTGGCGAGCTGAATGGTTATGACCAAGGGATCGCTATGTGGGAATTGGATGTGGCTAGCATCCTTTTCTGTAAAAATGATTGGTTGTTTTTCCAATCGTTTTTGTTTCGATAATCGCCATTCTGGGACAAACTCCACTCTGTAATGGGATTTGAGTTCGTTAATGTACCTCTTATGGGCCCCGTTGTTCATGCTTTCCAGATGAGGTCCTCCCGAAATGGTGGCTATATCTCTCCCCACTATCGGAGGAGGGTCTTCCTAATTCACTTGAGCTCTAGTTTGACGTAGGGTTTTGTCCAGCGGGCTGATTAGGGACCACCTGATTTCGGGTGTACTGGGCTAAAGGTCCTGCTCTAATGAGAGTTTCGATCTCATCCTTCAACTATCTACAATCATCAGTGTTATGACCAATATCATTATGGAATCAACAGACCTTCAAAGAATCTCTCTTTTCCCTCTGGTTCTTCAACGGCTCTGGCTTCTTCCATGGAAGCCGAGTAGAATTTGCCAGGAAGTTGTGCTCCCTAGTATCCGTTAGGTTGGTGTAAGTTGCGTAAACACGTTTGAATTTTTCCGCAGACTTATTTTTCTTCAATATGCTCTCGCCCTCACCATTTCCCCTCCTTTTGTTATTCCCCCTTGGTTATTCTGGGTAACGGTTTGAGTCGTAGTTGCAACGTCCGTTACCATTTGGCTGGATATGGAGCTGGCTGATTCCTGCGACGGAAGCTCGTGCCTCCACTAAGTTAATCCATTCTTGAGCTCGGGCCAAGAATTCATCCACACTCTTAACTCCTTTCCTTTGAGTTATTACCACAGGTCCCCCCCGACGAGGATTCGTATCCTTAGTGCCATGAGCTTGGAGCTGTCATCAGCATCCCTAGCTCGTGCAACAACATTGGAAAACCAACTGAGATATGCCTTCAATGTCTCACAAGGTTGCTGCTTTACATTTCCCAATGAATCGGTATCAACCTGAGCTACCTGTGATGCTCAAAATGCTTTTTTGAACTCGAAGGAAAATTTTCTTCCACGAGCTTATGGAATTTCTATTATATTGCTTAAACCACTGCTTGACTGGCCTGACCAGAGTTGCAGGGAATAAAATACACCTTAGATTGATTCCGACATTGTGGGCCATCATCATGGTGTTAAACATTCTGAGGGGGTCTGACGGATCTCCATCTCCATCAAATTTTGACAAGTGTGGTATTCTGAAGCCTACCGAATATGTGGCCGCCGCAATATTTGGAGCAAAAGGCTCGAGCTCATCCTCTGAGTCACAATCGTCTTTGTTGTTTCTAGATAAAAGCCTCTACATTTTCTCTTCCATCAGAGCTAGCCTCTGGAGGGTTTGATCTCTGGTCCCTAGGTTACCTGGGGGCTGTTTGACAGCTCCCATCCTATCGTATGTGTTTGATGGGTTATTGTCCATCCATGCAAGACCTTGGTTTGGTGGGGCATTCCCATTATCACGTACTATTGATGGACCTCCCTCTCGTCGAGTATAACTAACATCTTCATTCCGAGCTGGATTCCTTCTCTGCGAATTTAGGCGATCACGCAAATCAAGTTATGACTCATACCGAGGGCTTTGTGCTAAAATCAACTGATTTCTTAGGTCGCCCTCAAACCTACCCCTAAACAACTTTTGGTCCAGTAACTCCCATTTGCGAAGCTTATAACTCGTGGTTGGGGCCGAGGACCTGGATTTTCAACACGTGTTTCTGGGATGTAGGTATTGGCAGATGGGGGAGGATTTCTCCTACTGTCTCCATAAGCTGCAATGTCTCATGTAGGACGAGGTGGTGTCAGATGTCTTATAGGTGACGGGGGATGCCTTATTGGTGAGGCAATCCTTGTTCCATCAGTGCGAACTAAATTAGCCCGTCTGTGTTCTACTTGATTGTCTCTAGTTCTCTGCGCCTGATGGTTCGATCGTGACGTAGGAGGGTTTGTTGGAACATTTTGTCTTTGTGAGCCTGTCCCAGTCCTTTCTCGTGGATTGTCAGGGGCATTTCTAGGGACCTATGAAGGAGGCACCGAACTTGGGGTTACGGTTCTAACTGACCGATTGACATGCTGATGACCCCTATGAGGGCCACTTCGTTGAGCATTCTGGCGATCACGCCCTGTAGGTATAGAACTTGGGGTGGCAGTCTTGATTGATCGACTAGGTTTGGATTGATTATTCCTGTGGGACTTGTGAGACCCAATTTTCCTCTTTCCGACATTAACGTCTGTTGCAAGAAGGGGTAACCGAGCCAAAACTTCTTCAATCTGCATGTTTGCCTTAGCAAGATGGCTTCTCAATTGCATGTTTTTCGACGGTAGTTAGGTAGTCTGGATTTGGATTCGGTGGCAATGACGCCGAACTCCCAGTGTCACCATGACCCACTGGTTGTTTTCCCAGACACTGCTAGATCTCAGGGCCATGTTCGTTCGAAACAGCGGTATGATGGGCCTCCTGCCCACCAGGCTGTTCTATCTCATTATCGTAGATTGAGCGAGTGAACACCATGATGAAAATCGACTGGGATCTTGATGAGGCACTAATTTCCCTCTCAATGAAACCACCAAACTGTTGACGCGATTTTTCGCCAAAAGTGTATTAAGATATAATAAGGTAGATTAGTGCTTAATAAACCGTAATGAAAAATAAACAAATTCACTCAAGAACACAGAATTTTTACTTGGTTCAGTGGTCAAAATCCACCTAGTCCATGAGTCTATATTATTGTTGTTTCTCCTTCTCCATTTTAGCAGAGTTTCAGTATTACGGAATAATTGTCCCCTTTCCTGTCCAATATTCCCAGTATTTATAAGGGAATTTCATGGACAGATTTGGCTAAACGCGTGAGTCAATCACGCATTTACATAATTATTACATTTAATACAAATAATTCTCATTTATATTAGGATATGATTTGATCAGAAGGTAAATGTACTCCCAATATCTGGGATATTAAATATGACAACCTAGTCATAAATATATGTATAAAAGGGTCCCGAGTCTCTAGGGATTTATGGGTATGTAATATATTAGAACCACCACGAGCTGGATATCTCCTCCAATCTCGTGCTTTGACAATTGTTTTAATATTCTGAGTTCGCGCTTCATAGCCTTCGTATCCCTAGCTGAGATTAAACCCATAATGCCTAACACCACGTGTGACCACATGAAACTCGAGTTTTCCACGTGGATAATAAGCAGATATCATTCCCTTAGTTATTTCTCCGTATATTTATTTACCAGCTGTACCTGAGCTGAGTGAGTGAACTCGGGCTAAAATTATTGGAGTGTCCCAGAATATTTACTTAGCTAGCTAGATAGTAGTAGTAGTTAGTATTAGTTAGTAGTATGTTAGTTACCGTGGATTTTGGTTCAAACCATGACTTAGGTGGCAACTCATAGCAACAGTTATCGGTTTTATAAGTTTAACCTATAGTTTAAGAATATTAATTGTATCATAAGGTTTGATTAATATTGCTAGTTCTAGAAATATATTTCTTATGGTTTAGATAGAGCTAGTAAGAGTGTGACAATTGTCATTATTATGATTATTAAGGAATTAAGTATTTTTTATGGATAGTTTTAATAAAAGAAAGATCTAGAAGCTCTAGAACCATTCAGCAGTTGTTAGGACCATATTATGACTCAATCATAGCTATTTATCCAATTCAAATTATGCTAAAAAAGTGCAAATATGTGTTTGATATATCAACATATGCCGATATATCGCAGCATAGGGGTCGATATATCGCCTACGGAAGATACGAAAAACACGTCAACTTTGCACGAACGATCGAACGAGGCTCAGGAATACAGGGGGAGGTGATATATCGGCTCCATGTATGTATTTTTGAAAGTTTGATTTTTGAATTTTAAAAAAACCCTTAACCACTTAGACCTGCCTTTGAACAATTTTGACCGAGTTCTGGGCATCTATTGAATGAAAATTCAAATCTTTTTCATTTTATAATCATTTATTTATTCAAATTAAAAGGGGTTAGTTTCACTTCTTGAACTCTATAAATAGGACCTAGTGCTCAACCATTTTCTTCATTCTTCAAGCATTTGATCAGAGCCTCCAAGGTGCTAGTGTTACTATAGAGAGATATACTTGGGTTTTTGGGTTAAAGCTTTATCATTCTAATCTTTTATAAACACTTGGGAAGTGAGAAATAGTGTGATTTCGGTATTGAGGTTTAGACCAATCCATAAGGTCATTCAAGGTATTTCTATTCCTAAGTTCAGTTCTATATGGCTCTTTAGTTTTCTTTATTCATATCCTAACTATTGTTTATGATCCTTGATTAGGTATTTAAGTTCTTGAAACGTAAGGTTCTTCTTGGTAAGTTTCTTCTTTATGGTTTAGTTCTCATTTCATCTTTATTCTTTAGAAATTCTCACTATTTTACTATTGGTTTATGGGAGTTTCTAATCTCGTTCTTCTTCCCAAATATCGTGGCTTTTGGTAAGGAAAATAGGATAGATTTTATGTGCTTATATGTTATGATATGTTTATGTTATGATATGTTTACGCTATGATATGTTTATGTGATAGTATGTATATGTATGATATGTTTTTAGTCGCTTGGGCATATGACTTGCTTAGATAGCAAGCTCCAAGATTATTTATCATTTCATGGGTTAGAGTTATGGTTTACCCTACCTCGACTAGTAGAGGACCTATATGGGTTATCATATACTACCATGTGATCTACCGACCTCGATTAGTAGACAGAGGAGCTAGATGGTTTATCACATGCCATGTTAATGAGTTAGTGGCCATTAATATTGTAGTCCTATATGATATATGTTTTTATAGTCATATATTTTATATTATATGTTTATGATTTAGTCTTATGCTTATGATTTATGTTATATGTTGTTAGTAGATTTTCCTTGCTGGGCATTAGGCTCATTCCTTTATTTTTAGTGTGATGCAGGAAATTGATTATGGAAGGCGGAAGGATTCTTGGTAGCTTGACTTGTGTGTTAAGGATGAATGGACTGAATGGACTACGTGTTGATCGAGGACGACGTTATTTATTTTATGCCTTTAAAATTATGTTTTGATGTAATTCCGCTATTAGTATTTAAAGTTGTGTTTTATAAGCAATGGGTACCCATACCATATTTTACATCTTATTTTGTAACTTGCGCAATATTTATTTTGGGGTTTTAATAAAGTTATGATTATTTTCTTATGTATTTTTTCTCAAAAATAGTAGCTATGTTTAGTAGTTTTAATGGTCCAATGTCTTAGAAATAGTTGGGTCATTACAATTAGGGTACACAGTACGTTTTTTATTTATTGATTTATTACTTTTCCTTTTTTCATATTCAACAAACTCTCTTCATTATCTCTCACTCTCATAACCAAATTTACAATTATTTAAGCTTGTAGAAATTCATGAATGAGCATGCATGATTAAACTCTTGAGATCAACTAGTCTGAAAATTAACGGAGCTCAACTTGTTCCAACTGCCAAGTGTAAGGAATTGTCCTTTTGAAAGCATATGTGTTGGACAATGTTTTATGAAATAAATAACGAAGACGAATTTTTTCACAAATTGATTGTTTATTATTATTATTTGAATAATATTATATGAATATCAGTGACTACATTCTTGTATAGGTACGAGAGGATTAAGATTGTAGGGAACGAATTTAAATAGTTCACAGTAAAACAAAGTTATATGGAATCTTTGGAATAAATAATGTCAGTACGGTTCACTAGTATTATGAATACATGTAATCTAGATCCGGATTACTGATGTAGTAGGATATCTGGACATGATATGTTATTAATACTTAATTGAATATTGTTTTGTTTTTATAAGTATTAATTAAAGACATCAATAAGATGATCATATACAAATTGATCTCAATCCTGAAGTTAGTATGAACTCATGTTTAAGTCATTTGAGTCATTTGATTCACTCGTTATGGTTTGTCAAAATGATCACGCTGAAAACTTTTATCTTGGGGACTTACTGATATGAATGGTTGGGGACATAGCATACAGATGTAGAATCTATACCTTTCCAAGAGGAATTGAATAATGGTTCTCTTAAGGGTTAGCTTCTAGAACTGAAAGGTTATTGAGCTCAAATTCATAAATCACTTTATGAATTAACCTTAACTAGTAAAATTAATGGTACTTAAGGAAACATGAAATAATTCAAGAGGTAAAACGGTGATCTTATCCCTACTGTAATTATGAATCATTAATATGTTGGATTTTTTCCCTGAAAGTGTATATCTGTATGAACATTTATTATTAATTAGATAAAGTTAATATTTTTCACGCATGTTTGTATTTAATTGTACATGCTATTTATCATGAAGATTCAATATTATTGATGTTGTCTTGAATTAAGTATATGTATAATGATATAAATACAAGATGATTTTATTCAAGATAATAAATAAAACATTGTTTGTAATCGCTAAATAATGTGGGGGGTTTTATTTAATATAGATTATGAGTACAGTTTATCTTATGTTTAAGACAGAGCAGTTTATCCATACTGTTAAGTGTAGCGACTCAAAAAGATAGAGGTATCGTATACAATATAAATTGTATTAGACTGGGAGACGATGAAAGAAATAACTTATAATAATCTCCGTTAAAATATAGAAGTTTAACATTCATCAATCGATGGTCGTTTGAGACTTGACCTTAATCCTGAAGTAAGTAATGAACTCCTATTTGTGATTTTATGACTTTTGACTTATTGGGTAAGGTTCAATATTCCTATGAATGAATTCTTGATATCTTGGAGTCATAGAACTGCAAGTGAATGGGAACATACTTCACAAATATGGAATCTTCTCCTTACTTACATGAAAGCAGATTAGTTGTTCCTTTTAATGTTGATTCGGGGCGTGAACATAGAGCGCTCAATTTCTGTAGAGAACAGAAATTTCATTCTATAATTAAATTTATAGAATAATGTTCTTTAGAGGATCAATAGAACTAATTGATAAAGACATAATTAGAGAGGTTAACAGACATTAAGACCTATCATTAATTATGAACAACTAGCAGAGGGTCATAACTCATGCAATGACTAAATTAATGGACAAATTTATAGTTATAGCATCTAATAATATAAGGTTGTACTTTTAAGAGTTCAACTATGAATTTCAAGTGCAATAATTCATAGTTAATAAATTAATTAACGAAACTAAGAGTAAGTGAAATTAATTAAATTATTGGACCTTAGAACTACGGGTCCATACGGTCCCCGTACTAGCTCGATAACATAGAGGTAGGATTTTGGTATTAAAAGGAAATAATTAAAAATAATAAAGTATTATTTTTAATATCACAAATTAATATTATTTGTGAAATATTATTTAATGGAAAATAAAATTATATTAATAATTTTGCAAAATTAATTTTTATTGAAAATTAATTTAATCATATTTAAGTTTGTTATATAATTATATATTACATAAAATAATATGATAAATGTCCAAAAAATAGCATTTGATAGAGATAAAATACCACAGGGCCCAAAGCCCTATAGTTGGCGCCAACCACAATGCAAATGGACTATGGCCCACACAGAGTCCCAATAAGATTAGGGCTACGTCTTCTTTTGATTGTTATATTAATAGAATATAACATCATGAGAAAGAGTCATTAGATTTTTTTCACGTTATTTTGCCAAGAGAGAAAAATAGAGAGCTTTGTTCTCTCTCTATTGTGAGAAGAACACTTTCTCATGTGTTAATATCAAAAAAGTGTGTTCTTGTGTTTCCTACAAAATAGCATAAACATCAACCTATCTCCCTCTCTTTGTGCGAGCCATAGTATGGAAGATGGTGGGTTAGGAGGCTAAGACGCTATTTTCTCTACACATGTTTAACATATAGAAAAGATATTTGTAATTTTCATTTTATTCAGATTCATGTCACATGAGAAATATCTCATTCTAGTTATGGTTCCTAGAGTGATTCGATCACATGCTTTAATAATTGTTACTATCGCATTGAAATATTATCCCATGTTTCTGCTGCAATGTCAATCACATGATCAAAAACCAACTTAATAGAGGATTGAATTGTATGTAATGATTAAATCAATGGACATTTTTTTATCTACAAAATGCACTCAATAAATAAATGTCTATAATTGCAAGAGTGCATACTGAGATTATTAAATTAAGGTTATTATATTAAATAGATTTAATTAATAATCTAAATTTATTGGAGCTTGAAATGATAGGTCCATAGGTCCCCAAGATGACTCTATCAACACTATTCAAGGTAAGAGTTGAAATTTAAAAATTAGGAAAATGACATATGTGGAAGAAATGTTTTCTTCAAGGTCAAATATGTAATTGAGACAAATTAATTAATTAACATATTAATTTTTTAAATTAATTAATTATTCTTTAATTATTATTGTAATTTTCGAAAATGCCATATAAATAATTTGAATAATTAATTAGTTTTATTAATTTAAATAATGTGAAAAGATAATTCAAATAAGATTTTAATTGGTTTAAAATTTATTCAATAATTAAAATACTTATCTAATAAGATTAGCTATCAAGTTTTAGATATTTTTTAATAAATAAATAAAATTAGTTAAGACACATGCCCTGAAAAAGCATGTGTTACACCCCAATCACAGTGCTTGCAGTGTGATTTGCATGTGATAATTACCAGGACTAAGTCTTGGATATTTTTCTTTATTTAATTTATTGTTTAATAATTATTTTAAAATTTTAATTTATTATTCTCTCAAATAACTATCTAGTAGAAAATAGTTTCAAGAGAATTCTAAGCCTTTCATAAATAGAAAAATAGATATCGTATTATTTTTCTCTATCTTTGAAAATTGTCTCAGATCATGAAAATTCTGAGATCTCATGTGTTGACAATATCATATGAATCACAAAATTCCCACCATTATTCTACTTGCGCACTCGTGTTTTGAGGTGTAGAGATACATCTTGGAAGATCTTGGTCTGAGTATTTTGGAGGCTGCTTAGGATTGAATGTTCGTAGGAGATACAAAAAGATAGAGAAGAATCTTGATAGTTCTTTAACTGGTAAAATTTGTTATATTTTCTACGTCTTTGATTAATGTACGCATTTTAATGGATTCAGTTATTTAAAGATTGTTTAAATAAAAAAAAAATTGAAATCTCTGAGGCCACCACTCTGTGCATTCCACTGCACACATGGTAAACCAATTACCAGCAATTGATACCAGAGTGGTCATTAATATCTGCATACATTAATTGTTGTGTGGTTATAAAATATGCATTCTTATATTATTGTAATGTGTGATGAATTGATGGATGTATGTTTGATGAATGTTTGGTTCTTAAGGGTCATTAATTATATGGTGTTTTGGGTTTAGGAATTGTTCTTATTTTTTCCTACATCTACAAAATGTAAGTCATTTGGGGCATAACATCTTTTGTAAATTAATTCTCTACACTTGTATAATTATTTGCAAAAATTTGTAATCCTAAGCCCCAAGCCCGAAAAGTGGTGAGACCCACTCAACACCCACTGCCTGAAGGCACCAGGCCCAAGGCGCTCTGCGCGCACCCCAACGCCCCTTGCATGCCTACCAGAACCTCTAGCGTGCCCTAGCCGTGCCTCTCCCCTGTTTGTGGTGCGTAGGTGGCTTTCGAACCACTTGGACCAAGGCAAGCCCAAATTGTAAATTTCCAAATTCTGGCTCCTCACAAGAGCCCTAAGGCAATTGGACATCTTGAATTAGTGGGCTTGACCCAAATGTTAATTAGTATTTTAAAATTCAAATTAAATTTTAAAATAAGTGGTCCAAATTCAAGTTCAATATATTTAAAGAATTGCATAAAAATTATTGAAGTTATTTATAATTTAAAATTTGGCTTGATGGCATAAAAATAATAGAATGCCCAAAATATGGAGATGGAGATTCTACATGAAGCCTTGTTTTTTTTATTTTGTAATTTATTGCAAGTGTTGTAATTTTTCTAGAAATACCCAAAACACCTGCTCACATTTATTTATTTGTTTAAATGTTTGAATGTATTTAATAACATTCTCATGCGTTGTGACATGGCATACATATTACTCACACAATATTTAATTAAAGTATGCATCTCATATGAGCAGCAATATGTTTTGATTAAAAACATCCTATTAGATTATATGCTTTTATATGACAAATCATATAATAAACATAGTTTAATTTAGTACAAGGTGGTGAACTAATTTAAAGAGTTAATTTCAAACTTAATTGATAATTAATTTTATTAGATAGATGATATTCTTAATAATTAGATAATTTGTAGACTAGATAGTTTAAGGGCCTATTTAGTAGATTTATTACAATTTTGTTTAATATTAAAATGCTTAATCATATTAGTAATTATTAGAATATCATTTGGTAAATTAATTGGATTAATTTAATTAATTAAAAAGCATAGGAAGTTTTGAGAAAACACATATTCTAAAATACTGAGTGAGAGAAGGAGATGTAACAATAACTCTTATGGTCTCCATTATTAGTTAACACTGATGTTTCATGGAATAGGCCTCGAGGTGCCTTTGTTTGCATCCCCCTAAGGAAGGTTTCTGACTGTGTTATTATTCAAGGTTAACTTCTTCAAGAATAGGATTGAATGATGTATTTCAAGTGTGACTGGCCCTAAGACACACTCTTGAGTTAAGTCATTAATATAAAATTATTGGTTACGCTCATAAAGGTTGACTAGGCTTTCAGTGGACTATTTAATCTTGACCAAATAAGCGGTTTCTCATAAGTCAAAAGAGAAAATAGTTGATTTTAAGTTTTCACTTATGAATTTGAGAAATGTCTCAAAATTAATTTTGAAATTAGTCTGACCTACCCTAAGGTTTGTCCATTAATTGTCAAATTAATTTATCGCAGATTAGTAATAATTATTTTAATGTTTTATTTAAATTTGTTGCATTCATGCATCATATTTACTATTCCAAAATTATTGATATTCATTATATGTGCTGAATTCATTATGTTTTATTTATTAATTTCAGCAATGATGTCTAGTTCAAACCTGTTACTGCTTTACTTGCTATTGAGAAACTTACTGGTGATAATTTTAAGAAATGGAAATCAAACATGAACATTGTTTTGATTTGTGAGAGCCACAAGTTTGTCTACACTGGGGATTGTCCTGAGTGTTGGAAAACCATTCAAAGCACGCAGCGAAAACTGGCGTGGTGAGCCCTTTGTTTGTTTATTGAACAGCAGAACAACAACAATAAAAAAAAATTCATTAATCATATAAACAATTTATATGGCCAAGAAAACAATCCAGAAACATTATCATACAAAACTATTAATCATGCAACAAATATGTATATAAATATACAAGATATTTATATAGAATATATAAACACAAAAAATCAAGAACATAAACTTTAACCTCTTGAAGCCTATCAAGTTTCATTGAGTCTTTTTGTATTCTTAACGATCTTCCAATCCAAAGCTTTGAGCACTCAAACCACGATCTTCTAGAGTGTTCTCTACACCTTAAGATGTGAGTGGGCACATAGAAAACATGAGTTTGTATTTTAGGAATCACAAGTATTTCTCAACACAAGAGAACTTGGATTATGATCTGAGAATGGGTAGAATAAAGAAGAAGAAGGAAAAACTTTTTGTCTGACAAAAAACTCTCAATGATTTTTGTTCTGTGTCTGTATATGTGTCTTTCTCTTCTTCTTCTATATCATATATACAGAGATTCATATTACCTTATTATTCATAATAATAATAGTAGTATAAATATATTATAATAATGATGACAAGATATGATTTTAGGTAAATGTCAAACTTATCATATTTGAAAAAACTATTTTCAAATTATTAAATAATTAAATAAATATAATAAAAACTATACAGATGCAATATCTGTATTGTGGTACACACATGACACAGTTCTTGGACTGTGTCAGGCGTGTACTGCTATTCCCTTTTTCAGGGATTTTGCATTTTTATTTATTTAATTATTTAACTAAATCAATCTCCCACAAAATAAGGTATTTATCTTTTTAAGGAAAAGACGATAACCATATTTCAAAATATAAATTCAAAATTCAAAATTCAAATTGATGATCATCATTATCATCATCTTTTCAAATTCAATAAATCAAAAACTATTTTTGACATACCAATTTTATTTTCTCCCACTCAAATAAAATAATTAATTTAAAAAATTTATTTATTTATTTATATATATGAAATTCAAAATTTACATATTTAAATTGATAAATATATTTTCAAAAATTAATAATTAATTCTAAATTAATTATTCAACCTCAATTATCATATAATTGCATACTTGACCCGAAGAATAAAATTCTTCTCAAATTTCCAAATTACAATTATACCCTTGTATCAACTCTTACCTTGATATTGTGTTGATAGAACCACCACTACAACAATTATGCCCATATATTACATTAAAATATCACATATTTTAAAAAGTGTTATTGTCGCATGCTAATAGAAAAAGACACGAACATTTTACTAAAATGAAATGAAACTAGGCGGTAAACGAAATACACTTAGGTGCCAAATGAAAAACAAAATAAAATCCCTAATCTCTAAGGTTGAATCCCTAATAACCCTTCACGCCTCCTCTATTTCTCTCTCACACTCAGTAACTCTCTCTCTATCTTTCTCTTTGAGCAACTCTCCCGTGCAATCTTTCTTTCTTTCTCTCTGTTTGTTGCAGGTGTGTAACAAGGTGATGGGGGCCCGTAGCTTTGGTCATGTGACAGGGAGGCTCAACTCATGGGTCTACGGCGTGGCTCGCTCGTGGGTGTGATGGTGCTTGCGGCGGTGGATCTACGGCATGGCTCGACTTGTGGGTCTACGATGGTCTTGTACCAGGTTAGTTCCAAGTTAATGCTCTATCTTCCATCAGGTCTCAATCTTCCATCTCTGTATTTTTTTTCCTTTTGTTTCTCAAGAAAATTCTTGGGGAAATCGGTTGTTTTGCAAGTTTGTACATTATTTTTTAATTATTTACAGGGTGTTGCAATACTTCAATAGTCTAATGCAAATTCTACATCCAAAAATCAAATACAATTTGGGGTCTGTAGATTGAAGTTGTTTCCGTGTCTTTGTGAAAGTCATATATTATTTGGGGTTTGGGATTTGAATATTGAGGTTGCTCATGGGTATTTCATTATGCTTATTTAAATCTATGATTTACACTCCCTTGAACTCGTTCTCAATGTAAAGTGGGGAGAAAATTTGTATTAGAAGATATATTGTCATCTGATTATGTTTATTTTTATAGGCATACCCATGTTAACATTATTAATTTATTCGTTAAAAATATTAGTGAAAAAATATTTTTTTTATAATAAGTATTCAAAATAAGTATGCTGTTGCTTTCTTCTTCATTTCCTTTTCATGCTTGTTGGATTACACAAATGGTGTGCTTTCTTCCAAAGGGGTTAACTATGAAGGTACGTAGAGTTTTCTAAGCTTTTTTTCATGTCTGCTTTGTATATGAAGAATATTACAGAAGAAGTAATCTATCTTTTTCTCTACAAACAAAATTTTCAGTTCTATATTGTAATTGTTGTTGTTGTTATTATTTTCTCTGTTGCATTGTTGTTGAAGAAAAACTTTTGTAACATAATAATTCAACGGCTTTAATTTTTGAATTGACACATCATTGTGGGGAACCCTCTAATTTGTGCCACGGGGAAGGAACAAGTGTGCTTTGCAACGATGCCGATAGCACCTCCTTTTTCCTCTAATAATTCGCAAAGTAATAATTATTTTCTTTACTGTGTTTTCAGTTTCTTTACTCATTCAGACACTTCCTTCTGCTTTTTTCTTCTTTTCTACAATAATGTTGTGTTCTTTATTTTTCTAAAGCACGAGCAATACTATCTTCCTTTTACCTTTTGTTGGAGCTTCATCATTCAGTTTCTAAGGCAAAAAAAAAAATGTTACTAATTCAGCCCAAGATTTTTAAGATAGATTATTTGAGAGATAATCATTAAATAACATGTTACAACTGCTCTAATTTGCTTCTTTATGCCACTTTTGAAGATGCTCAAACTGCTAGGAGACCCAAAAACCATAAAATTACTTTGGGTCAGTGAATCTCACTTGTTTACTGCTTTAGTTTGGCTTGTGAGGTTTCAGGCGTACAAATGGGATTATTGAAGAGTAACAAAGGAGAAAACGAGCCTTTGTTGCTCTTATATCATGTAATGTATTTTGAACCAAAAAAAGAAGAAATGAAAATGCTTATTGTTTTTTATTCCTATCAGAACTGCCTAGTACTTCACTTTTAGACATGGGCTACAACTTTTAGCAGTGTTAGCTGATCTTTATGATGTTATTCATGCTAAGACCTTATTGTATTTCATTTAGAGCACTGAAAACTAACATATGTGTTTAAAACATCATATTATGTAGGGCCATGAACTTATGTATCTGTATGTGTTATCACATTCATTAGTACCTCCCTATTGAGAATCCAACATGTGGATGATGCATAGATACATTGTTATTACTAATTTAAACTCGATTCACTAAATTCTTTTAGATAAATGTTTATTATGAAGTGGAGTTTATATGCATAGTATGCTGCTGCTGTTCTCAGAATCTTGTGATTATTTTTAGGTACAAATTCTTTAGAATATTTGAATAGGGCCAATAATTTGAAAACAAAATTTGCTTCTTCTCTTAACCGAATTTTAGCTTACAACTTGCCATGGCTTCTTTCTCTTTTGCTCATACTCACTATTGCTACCATATTTATAGATACATTTGTTATAGACATTATAAGATTTTAATCTTGTCTTTTTATGGTCCAGGCATATACAAGCACCTTCGTATTTCAAAGATGCCTCACAAATTCTAATATTCTTGTCTTCAAACTTTTATTCTAGCTCACAGTTTCAACTAATTTTGTGAAAATATGAAATTATCTAGATCAGGCCCTTTTTTCAATTATGGTGTGAAATCAATGTTAGGCATTTTTTAATAGCTAATGTGCTTGATTTTATTTATTTATCTCTTTTCTTTTCTGTGTCAGAAGACATAACGAGGAAAATCAGAGGAAACGGAAACACAGAAAAATAGCAAAAAGTATAAGTGATCTCTAAATTCGAGGAACAACCTCATCAAATTTTGGTACATTACTTGAATCTCATCCCCAATTAAATTGTTATTGTTTTCTTGCTTTCATTTCTTTCCCCATACCCCTAATGGAGAAGAGTTATCTAACCTTCTATCACTATTGGGTAACAAAAAGTTGGATGGGTAACTGATGATTAAAGACATGCCACAATCTCCTGAATGTGTGGTTTCTTTCAAGAGCATTGTCTTCTGAACTTTTATTTGCCTCTATATCAATTATAACTACATTGTATATGTATGGAAATGAATTTATTTGTTTTTCTATTTCTTTCTCTATTTCCATTTTAATTTACTTTCTGTTTTTCTGTATGCCTTAAGGATATTAAGTTATATTGGCAGCTAGCTTATTATGTTTTAGTTGATTTGTTTCTATTTCATAAAATTTCATGCATACATATATATAAGTTCTATTTTTGAGTATTGGACAGTCCATAATTTTGTCTATAACTTGCTTTGTTTTTGGGTTTTGTGGATACTGAAGATTCAACACCGGTAAAGAACCCACATCTCATGCCTAAGGTCCCTGGAAGGTCCAAAGAAGCCATATTTGAAGTCCATTTGATCCCTCAAATTAGTGCTCAAATTGACCTTGCTCCAAATGACCACTCCACCTCGGGCACTGGTAAAGAACTCAGGCGTCCCGCGCACCTCAGACGCCTCGCGCACCCTGCGCGCACCCAGGTGCCCCGCGCGCGCCTAGGCGCCTCGCACGCCCCAGGCGCCTCGTGCACCCTGCTTGCCCCGCGACACCACCAGGAGACAAGCGTCTCGCGGCTCTCAAGATGCCACGCGCAACAGTCACGCCGTGGTCCTCGTGGAGGCCTCCTCTCATACACCAGCCTCGTCCTTAGGGGTGTCCACATGGTGACCATGGAGCAAGAAGAGTTAGAATATGGATGATACGGTGTCCATGATAGATAGGTAGTGGCAGTACAAGACTGGTACATGGTCAGGATTCCCTCAACATGCTTATGAGATTCGTACCCAGCAAGTAGTGGAGGCATAATATGGTACCAAGACGGGAGTACTTTTGCAGACCCGTGACACGTACTACTGCAAACCACCACTCTTCCAACACCACTACCCCTGAGACCACTCTCCTAACAGTGTACTTGCGTACCATCTGGTCCCCTGGACCACAATGTATCAGGGGCCATTAGAGCCCACTATAAAAGGAATTCCACTTCCACTTGGAAGGGGTTTGGAAAAAGCACTGTAGCACTACACCATATGAAATACAAGTTCATTTCACAACTTCTGCAACTGTTCTTTGAGTTTCCAATTAGATCTTTGAAGTTTTACTTTTGACAATCTCTACATTTCTATTTTTCTAACTTAACTTGGTTGACGAGTTCTCACCGTCAACAGTTTGGCGCCGTCTGTGGGAAGGATAGATTGCAAGTCATTGTTCTTCCGTCGATTCTGATAAGAAAAAATGTCGCGAGGTAGAAGTCCACCTTGATGGAGATAAGCTAAAAGCCTCCCTGAGGGATCCTCCTCCACCTACAAACATGGAGGCCCCAAGGGAGTCGGAGGTGCCCAGAGATGAAAGGGAGGCCTCATCCCCGGCAGTCCCACCTGAGGAGGATCACCCAAGGTCGGCGGCTGCCCTAGCAAGGGGCACCGATGAGTTCATGCCTCCAAGGCTGCCGCAGGTGCCAAACCCTGGTTGGCAGGATCTAGGCCCATCGAAGAGCCAGGCTGACAAGCTCCCTCGAATCCACTCTGTCAGCTCAAGTTCAAAGTCTCAATTCACCGCAAGAATCAGAGGCTAGAAACCACCCTGGAAAACATGCAAGAGGTGCTAAATGGGCTGTTGCAAGGGAGATCAAACGTGACACTCCCTAAGCGAAAAGAGAGAGACCGGAGGGGGCTAGAAACCACCGTCCCATTAGATGACGGAAAGACGTGACTCTCCACTAGCAACACCCCCAAACGAAGCAGTGTGAACATCCCGGACCACCGAAACAGCCCCAGAAGCTAGAGCCGAAGATCAATGTTGCCCTTCGTAATGATGACGAGGTCACCTCAAGGAGAACACCCTCAGATTTACGAGAAGAACTCAACAAAAAGAGGGTGGGTAAAAGGACCACACCCCCTATGGTGCCCCGAGAAGGCAAAGAAAATGAGGATCCTAACCCATCTGCTTTGAGAGACTCCCTAAGCAAGAGGAGGCATGACCTGGACACAGAAATGAGGAGCCTACGAAGCAAAATCATCACTGCCTCCGGAGGTCAAGCCTTTGAGGAAGAGTTCGATCATGAGCCGCCCTTCATCAAGGAGATCCAAGCCATTCGGCTCCCAGCCAACTTTAAGGAGCCCCATATGACCCCCTACGAAGGAAGCACAGATCCAAAATACTATCTGGATGCATTTAATGACCTGATGAAGCTGAGGGGAATTAGTAGTGGGGCCAGATGTCATTGCTTTGCTGTCACACCTGCGTACAAATGGTTCAAAAGACTTAGATCGGGGTCCATTAGATCTTGGCAACAATTTTCTGATGAATTCCTCCAGCAGCACCACGCCATGCGAGACTACACGATGCCAGGCACCAGCCTCGCCAATGGGAAGCAAGGAGAAAACGAGAGTCAAAAGAGCTACATTCATAGGTTCAATATGGAGGTAGCTAAAGTAGGGAGCCTGACTCGCAGAGAGCTGAAAATGGCCATCACAGCTTGAGCACGCCTAGGAAGCAAGTTATGGGATAACATGCTCAAGAGGGAGGTCACAGACTTGGATGATTTCTACGAGCGGGCACAAAAGTATATTCGTATGGAAGATGGTCACGAGAGCCTCAAGGCCGGTAAAGACCAGAATTCACCGAAGCCCTCAATCCGGGAGAGCCAAGGCAATGCAAAGAAAAAGAGGGTCTATGAGGGGGCAAGAGATGATCGACCCTGGAAGCATCAGCGCTTTGACGAGCGCAGACAAGGCCCATACACCTATTATACTGACCTCACCCATGAGAGAGAGCATATTTTTGTTACAAACAAAAACCAGGTCCCTTTCAGAAGACCCCCACCAATGAAAAAAGACTGATCTAAAAGAGACCCCAGCAAGTATTTACAGTATCACAAAGATATAGGCCACACAACTACAGAATGCAACCATTTGAAGGTGGAAATTGAGGAGCTCATCTGCAGGGGGCATTTGGGTAGATATGTGCGCAAGGAGAACCATAGGCCAGAAGAAGGAGCATCCTCGCCGCGGGTGCGAGAAGTAGCCCCTAAAGTGCAAGGAGAGGTCAGGATCATATTTGGAGGACTAGGATTCGGGGGTGAATCAAGGAAGGGACGAGATCGATATGCGAGGGAGGCCAGACGAAGTCCACCACCGTGCGTCCTAAGTCTAGAGCAGCGCCCCCCGAAGAGTTTCAAGGGTGAAAATGACTCAATAACCTTAACCGAAGAAGACGCTCGGGGTGTACACTTCCCCTCCAATGACCCCCTAGTGTTGACTGTCCAGCTTGCTAACATGAGGGTGCATCGGGTCTTGGTGGATAACGGAAGCTCTGTGGACATCTTGTATCGCCCAGCGCTAGAGAAGATGGGACTAAGCCTCCGCCACCTAAAGCCTTGCACTACGTCTTTGCATGGATTTACGGGAGATTTGATATAGCCCCTGGGGGCAATCGAGTTAATCCATACTACGGGAGAACAGCCTAGAAAAACCACCATAATGGCAAACTTCGTTGTGGTAGATTGTGCCTCAGCCTTCAACGCAGTATTAGGGAGACCTTCCCTAAGAGAATTGAAGGCGATAACTTCTGTATACCATTTAGCTATGAAATTCCCAACTCCCGGGGGAATAGCATGCATGAAAGGAGAGCAGAAGGAAGCGAGGGAATGCTATAACAAATCCCACCGCACAGCCACAAAGCTGACATCACCTATGGCGATGGTTGTGCATGAAGGCGCGAACCCAGGCGAGTTGGACCCACGAGTCACAGAAGAGCCCAGAGCTGAACCGGTAGAGGAATTGGAGGAAATAACAGTCATGAATGAGCCGTTGAGGAAGTTGAAAGTAGGAGAAAACCTTGCCGGTGAAATGAAGGAGAAACTAGCAGAGTTCTTAAAAGCCAACCTCGATGTATTCGCCTGGTGTAGAGTCCAAAGAACTTTACTTAGCTAGTTAGATAGTAGTATAATAGTAATAGTAGTATTATTGTTATGACTGTGGATTTTTGGTTCAGACCGGGATTTATTTGGACACTCATAGTAACACTTGTAGATTTTCTAAGTTTAACCTACAGTCTAGGAATATTAATTTTAACCTAAGGTTTGATTAATATGACTGATATTGAGGGTAATATTTATTATATTATAAGGTTTAGATAAGACCCAATAAGATAATAGCACATGTCATGTGTATGTTTAATAAAGATTAAGTATTTTGAGGATTAAATTTATTAAGGTTAAAATTTGAATATCCTAGGGTTAGTCAGCAGCTTTGAAAACGTTAGAGGGCTTAGTCAAGGCTGTTTACTCAATTCAAATTAAGTTAAAAATGTGTAATTTCATGTTTAAATATTCAGCGTATGCCGATATATTGCAGCTATAGGGGCGATATATCGCAGCACGGAAAAAGAAAAAAAAATGTCGCACGATTGCCTCGGGCATACTGGCCCACGCGATATATCGCCTAAAGGGGGCGATATAACGCCTCCTTCAGGGCATTTTGAAACATTTTGAAAATGTTCTCCATTCAAATCTTCAACCTCTTGATAAGTCCAGCATCTTTCTGATCGAGTCTTCAGCCTTTGCTGAACGATAATTCAAATATTTTTCACTTAAAAAGCCATTATTTTTATTCAAGTTAAATGAAGATCTTTTCATTCCTAAATTCTATAAATAAGACCTAGTGCCCAACCATTTATTCATTCTTCAGGCTAAGTTCAGAGGCTGCAAGTTGCTAGGTTATTGTGAGAGTGTAAACAGTTGGGTTGGGGATCATAAGCTTAATCATTATAAGCTTACCAAACACTTGGGAAGTAAGGTTTATAGCATTTCAGTTCAAGGTTTAGAGTGGCTATAGAAGCATTCAAGGTATTTCACACTCTAGTTCATTTGGTATTATTTTCTTTAAGTTCTTATAGTCTTCTACTTAGCATTCTAACCTTATTCTTTATTCTTGGTTAGGAAAACTAAGGTCTTGAACATAAGTTTTTGGTAAGTATATTCTTTAGTTCTTCCATTCTTTTCATCTCATTCTCTTTAGTATACTCACTCTCCCATTTATGGTTTTTAGGAGTGTTCCAAAGTCCCAAAATCTGTTCTCATATCCCGGTAATTTGGTAAGGAAAATAGGATAGGATTTATGTGTTATATGACTTTATATTTTATCTTATGATTTTATGTTATGTAATATGCTATGTTAAGTATGTTTGTAGACTTGGGCATATGACCTATACAACTAACAAGCCCCAAATAGATTATGGGCATATGACTTGCTTAGCTATCAAGCCCCATTAATCTAATGGGCATATGACTTGTTAGTTTATAGGACCCCAAGCAATAATGGCCATTATAGTATGTATGTGACATAAGTGTTATGATATGTTTTATGTTTCTTTATGAAATTTATGTATATGGTTTATGTGTTAGATTTTCCTTGCTGGGCATTAGGCTCACTCCTTTTATGTTTATATGTGCAGGAAAATAGCTTTAGTGGCGGGAAAGGTTCTTGGAAGGTTGGGGAATGTGTATTGAGGCAGAATGGATTCAAAGAGCCGAGAGTTTCAATTCGAGGATGAAGTCTTTACTTATGGTTTTATGTGTATTTTTTTTCCGCACTTATTTATGTAATCTCTTTTTAATTACCATTATGTTATGTTTTGTTTTTAAAACAATGGGATCCCATATCCTACATGAGATTTTATGTAAGTTTAACATTTGTTTTTACAAGTTTTAATAAAGTTATGATCTTTTCACTTGTAAGTTTTGTTAAGGAATAGGGTCTATGTGTAGTTTTCATTAATGGTCCAAAGTCTAGAGTAGTTGGGTCATTACACCTGGAGTCAGGAGGATATGGTAGGGATAGACCCAGCGGTCATGTGCCACTATCTGAACATCGACCCGAAAGCAAGGCCGGTGAGGCAGAAAAGGACTGCACTAGACCCAGAGAGATACGCGGCCCTAAAAGAGGAGGTTGACAAGCTGAAGGCGAACGGGTTCATTCGAGAGGCATTTTACCCACTATGGGTGTGGAACCCAGTGATGGTCCCGAAGCCCAACGGAAAATGGAGGACTTGAGTGGATTTTACCAGCCTTAACAAGGCCTGCCCTAAGGACAGCTTCCCGCTTCCTAGGATAGACCAGTTGGTAGACGCCACAGTGGGACACGTGCTACTTAGCTTCATGGACGCATATTCAGGGTATAACCAAATACCCATGAACCCTGCTGATGAGGAGCACGCTTCGTTCATAACGGACAAGGGGTTGTACTACTATAAAGTGATGCCCTTTGGTTTAAAAAATGCAGGTGCCACTTACCAGAGGTTGGTGAACAAAATGTTCACGAATCAAATAGGAAGGAACATGGAAGTGTACGTGGATGATATGCTGGTGAAGACAAAGAAAGCAGAAGAGCTCACCAGCGACCTCATGGAGATGTTCAACACCCTTCGCAGGTATAGAATTGTAACGCCCCGAATTTGCTAATCAGGCTTAGGGCCTTGATTAGTGTGCCGAGAGGGCAATAAGTGGTTTAATATGCTTATATGTGAATTTATGTGTATATATGATTATGATGCATGTTTAATTGAGTTAAATGTGCATGTGGGCCCTGTCTGGATATTAGGAACATAAGTGTGATAAATGTTGTATATGAGTGATATGTCTGTACAGCACGATCCGAGACAGTCCTGGGGAGCGGTTAGCCAGAGAGTCACAGCGGGGTTGATATTTGGACTCGGGGCGAGTCGAGGGGTAATTTGGGTATTAGATGAGTTATGGGATTATCGGGACATAGAAATAAATATTTGGAGATATATTTAAGGATAGAATGTCTACGCAGGAATATTTGGGAAATTTACCATTTCGCCCTCGGGGACGTTTTGGTACCCCGAGCCTTGAGGTAACCATATAGACTTAAGCTGAATAAAACAAAATAGAGGAATAGCTGAGAAACTTGAGAAACTAACATTAGCCTATTCCTCCCAATTGAAGTTAGCTTCTATCTCTTTCTCTCCTTCATTCTCTAAGGCTTTCAAAGGGAATTCTTGGTGCAAGCTAGCTTAAGCGAGGGATTCATCTGTGACAACTTAGGAGCTTAAGGCTTGAGGATTAAGGTTCAACTTCAGAGGTTTAATTTAGCAAGAGGTAAGCTTTTTCATGGAAGTTATGTTTAAGTTTTAGCTGTGTTTCCAAGCTTTGCATGTGGGTAGAATCTAAGCTGTTTTTGGGTATTCTAGTTGAATTTTTGGAGCAGATTTCTGTTGGGTTTTAGTGTTGATATTGAGCTGGAATGATGGTGTTATTATCTAGGATTGTTAGCTTGGTTTTGGTGAGAATTGGCTTGAGGAAAGGTTTGGAAAATGGTGTAAAAATCTGGGTTCGATGTGGAGCGCCGCGGCCCTAGGAGGGGTGCGCCACGGCCCGCGTGTGCAAGCGGCCATGGGAGGCTGAGAGATTCATGCACGCCGCGACGCGTGTGGGGGTCAGAGAGGTGCTAGCCGCGACTCTTGTGGGTGGGGCTGCGGCCCTTACTGCCAGTTTGAGTTTTTAGGGTATTATAGGCTTTGGAACTGAAAGGGTAAAGCTCGGGATGGATTTTATCACCCAGATTGATAGAATTCAAGGTCCCGGGGGTTGGGGTTATGACTCGAAGATATTTATTGGATTAGAGTTTGATGGATGGACGTTGGTAATGTGTTGTGACTAGGTTTTCGGCGAGGCTCCCGTTAGAGGACTGTGCTCGGGGAATCGGTGCTCAGAAAGCTCGGAACTCAGGTAAGAAAACCCCTGTTTCCATAGAGCTTGTGTGCAGGGCTGAGCCCAATGTGTTGAATGGAAATGATATGCAGGGCCGAGCCCAATATGCTAGAACTGCAGAGCGTAGCTCTTTATCTGTTTATGCTTGAATTCTGTACTTGTTGTTATATCATGTATGATATTATGTGAGTGATCGGCAAGAGCCGGGAACGGTGTAGACCGAGAACGGCGAGGGGCTGGGAACGGCTTCAGGCACATTGAGTGCAAGGCCGAGAATGGCAAGGGGCCGGGAGCAGTGTTGAGCACGTGGGGTGCGAGTTGCCAGGGCGAGTCCCTAAAAGGATACCTGGGATATCCTCACGGTATGGTCCGCGAACCAAGGGCTTGGTAAACGCCTGGGACGGCTAGGCCGTATTTGTTTACCCATTGGTGGCCTGTATTTATGCTTGTCTTATGTGTTGCATATGTTATTTGCTTGTGGGTTTTCTTGCTAGGCTTCAGCTCACAGATGCTCTATGGTGCAGGTAAGGGTAAAGAGAAGATCAACCAACCATGAGTACAGCAGGCGTGAGGCGGCGTGTACATGTTCGGCCAGCCTGGCTGCCACAGCCAGTGGTTTTGGGAGATGCTTGTAAATGAACTTGAATTTTGTCGTTTGGTTGACTTAGTACAGTTTTCATGTTGTAAATATTTCTAAACTGTATTTGGGATCCCAGGTGTCAAATTTTTATGATTTACTATGAAAGATTACTAATTCTAATGTTTTTCCTCTGTTTACGGCTTAATTACACTGTTTAACCTAAAACCTCGATTAGCGAGTTGAAAGCACATTTTAAAACTCACTTAGTAACGGCTCTAAGGCAGTAGGACATTACAAGAATGAAGCTGAATCCACTCAAATTCACCTTCAGAGTTTCGTCAGGAAAATTCCTGGGTTTCATGGTGAATTCCCGAGGTATCGAGGCTTATCCTGAAAAAATCAAGGCCTTGCTGGAAATGAGCCCACCACGAAGCAAAAAAGAGGTGCAATGCCTGACGGGGAGAGTGGCAACCCTCAATAGATTCATCTCCAGGTAGACTGACAAATGCCTCCCTTTCTTCAACATCTTAAAAGGGAACAAAAAGTTTTCTTGGGATGACGAATGCCAGGATGCCTTCACCAAGCTGAAGGAACACCTTGGAAGGCCTCCCCATTTGGCCAAGCCAGAAAAAGGGGAGAAGTTGAACCTGTATCTAGCTGTATCAGAGCATGCTATAAGCACCTCCTTGGTCAAGGGAGAAAAGAAGCACCAGCAACCTGTCTACTATGTGAGTAAGCAGTTGGTAGACGCAGAAACCCGGTACCCGGAAATAGAGAAGTTAGCATATGCCCTAATAGTGGCTTCTCAAAAATTGAGGCCCTATTTTCATGCTCATGAGATTGAGGTGCTCACCAACACCCCCTGCGTCAAGTCTTCCACAAGCCAGAAACTTCAGGAAGATTGTTAAAATGGTTGATTGAATTGAGTCAGTTCGACATCACTTACACCCCAAGGACCTCAATCAACGGGCATGTACTTGCAGACTTTATAGTCGAGTTTGCCTACCGACCCCAAGAGGAGGGGAAATAGGGGAGGATGAACTGGCACATGAAGAGGAGAGGCACCCCGAAGAATGGAGCCTCCATGTAGATGAGGCGTCTAACGAAGGGAGAGCCGGTGCTGGCATAGTGATGACGAGACTTGAAGGGGACAAGATGTATTGTGCCTTGAGATTTGGATTCGAGGCTTCCAATAATGAGGTAGAATATGAGGCGCTGTTGGCTGGCCTGCAGCTAGCTAAGGAGTTAACGGTATCCCACTTGCATGTCTTTAGTGACTCACAGCTGGTAGTGTTTCAGGTGAAGGGCGAATACCAAGCTAGAGGTCCAAAAAGGGCTGCATACCTCACCAAGGTGAAGGAGTATTTGGATCAGTTCGAAAAATACACGATAGATTAGATCCCCAGGGAGAAGAACGCGAACGCCGATGCACTCACGAAACTCGCCTCCACATAAGACGAAGATACGCTTGAGTCTATACCGGTTGAATATCTCCGCAAGCCAAGCATAGCCAAAGAGAGGATCAACACAGTCAAGAGCTCCGAGGAGCCATAGTTTGCCCCCATTAGGAGTTACTTAAATGATGGGACCTCGCCCTTGGATAAGAAAGAGGCCCGCAGACTGCTTTACAGAGCCGCCCAGTACACCCTAGTAGATGGAATCTTGTATAAGAGAGGCTTCTTTACCCCACTTCTGCGGTGTGTTGATAAGGGAGAGGCGTCAATTTTTTTACAACAGATACATGAAGGGGAATGTGGAAACCATGCTGGGGAGGGGGGGGGGGGGGGGGGCAGTCCACGGCAAGAAAGGCCGTCCGCCAGGGGTATTATTGGCCTACCATGGAGTAGGATGCGAGTGAGTTCGCTAGAAAGTGTTATAAGTGCCAGAGACATGCGACTTACCCACGACAGTCACCAAATGAGCTGGTGAGCATGACCAGCCTGTGGCCCTTCGCCGTGTGAGGGATTGACTTGATAGGGGCACTGCCAACCGGAAGAGGGGGAGCTAAGTATGCGGTGGTAGCGGTCGACTATTTCACTAAGTGGGTGGTAGCGGAGCCTTTAGTCAACATAACGGCTAAGCAGATCACCACCTTTGTCAACAAATATATTGTTTGCAGGTTCGGAGTACCTTATAAGATCATCTCCGACAATGGAACACAATTTGCAGGAGGGGTGTTCGAGGACTACTGCAAGGCAAAAGGAATCAGGAGGAGTTTCTCCGCAGTAGTACACCCCAAAGCCAATGGACAAGTAGAGGCCATCAACAAGATCTTGAAAAGGAACTTGAAATCTAAGTTGGAAAAGTTGAAAGGGGCCTGGGTCGAGGAACTCCTAAATGTGCTCTGGGCCTACAAGACCACCCCCCGTTCCACCAATGGGGAGGCACCTTTTGCCTTGGCCTACGGCTGTGAAGCTGTCCTTTCAGTAGAAATTAAGGTTAACTCCTTCCACACGCAAGCATACGATGACCAGGCTAACATCACAACATTGGTCGGGAACTTGGACCTGCTGGAAGCCAAGAGGGAAAGGGCACAACTAAGGCGGGCCACATATTAGCAATGGGCAGCGAGGTATTACAATTCAAGGGTGCGAGAGAGAAAGTTCAGGGTAGGAGACTTAGTATTGAGGAAGGTAGTCCCCAACACGCGAGACCTAGGGGCGGGGGTATTGGGGGCAAACTGGGAAGGACCCTACCAGGTCGCTCAATGCATACCACTAAACACCTATAAGCTGGCGCGCATGGACGACACCGTCGTGCCTCGAGCATGCAATGGGGAACCCTCAAGAAGTACTATCAGTGAGACTTCCACATCCAATGCAAGCAATATATGTGCTTAGTTTGTTACGTGTTATGTTAGCTCAGTTGACAAGAATCAAAGTGGTTGCCTAGATAACCTCCCAAGTTAGATGTAAAATTTATATATATATATATATATCATTTTAACCTGCCTACTATGAATGAAACTGTTCACATCTTCGCATGTTATTTTTCTTCTCTATGTGAGAATCAACCAAAGTGACTGTCGAAATAAATTTCACCAGACACTTAGGGGGGTAGGACAGGAGGTAAAGCATACAGCAAACAAGAGGATCCTAAAAAGTACTCCTCGTATCAGGAGGATCATGAAAAGGAGGAACCCAAAAGGACCCCTTATATCAAGGCCTTAAACAAGTTCCTTAAAGGGACTCCTTGTATCCTAAAAAGGACCCTCTATTAGGAGGAATCCAAAAGGACCCCTTGTATCAGGGCCTTAAACGAATTCTTTTAAAAAGGGCTCCTAGAAAGGAGGATCCTTAAAAGGACTCCTTGTATCAGGAGGATCCTAAAAAGGACCCTCTATCAGGAGGAACCCAAAAGGACCCCTTGTATCAGGGCCTCAAAAGAATACATGGTGAACCCTAACAAACAGGGAGGAGACCTTGCAAGGCATTTCCTGAAGTTCACAAGGATTAGCTACCCTTACGTACATCAAGGAGGCCAAAAGGTCTTATAAAAAATAAAAACAACAAGCTTCCAAATAAAGGCAGATACTCTCTCAAAGGTAGAAGCCCCAGAAAGAGCACCCACCAATAAGTCTAGAGCGGCCTCCAAGCCGTCTAGCGAAGAAGGGTCCTAAAAGAGACCCTTGCAAAAATAGTACTATGAATAATGACGAGAAGGACGCTTCTCGCAAGAAATAATAAGCGCGCGCAAAAATATATTAAAGGATAGCTAGAACCCAAGGGGTCAATATATCCTTATAAGAATAATCTAGAGTCACCAAAAAAGGACCAATTGAACCCTTTCACATTGGCTCCAAAGGACCTCTAGCCTGATAAATAAAAGAGGGGAACCTACCAAACCCCATCATACAGGCTCAAAAAGACCTCAAACACAGAGGGATAAGAGATGAATAACCGCATATGTATATATTAAAAGAGAGTCTTGGTAACATGGCAAGATTTTAAAGAAAATAAAAATTATTACAAGCACAATAAGGCTCGAACGAGCATACATTCACAGCGGGCTAACTGGCAAAAATTATGAAGTGACGATCTCAAGGCCTCCTGCTATGGGCGTTCCACCTAGCCGCCCGGGCAATGGCGTGCTCGCCAAAGGAGGAGAAATCGAAGTTTGGATCCTGCCTCCATACACTGTAAAGGGCGCGCTCAATGGACCTATACTCAATAGCTTCCTGTCCGCCTCTAAGGAAGCGACCCTCTCCTGCGACGTGACTGCAGCAGCCTTAGCACCCTCAAGTTCGCCCCCCAAAGAAGTGACCCTCTCCTGCGACGCAGCCACGGTAGCCTTGGCACCCTGGAGTTCAGCCCCAAGGCTGGTGACCCTTTCATGCAACGTCATGGCCTTGGCAATCGCCCTCTTCTTCTTTTTCGATGAGGCATAAATTTTTGCCAAAGCCTTTTCTAGCCTAGACCTGGTTTCAGCAAGCTCCCCCTCGAGGTCCTGGACCCGAACTGCAAGACGGTCCCTCTCGGCATTTGACGTGGAAAGGTTGTGAGCCGAGTCGGCAAACTGCCGAGCCATGGTATAGGCCTGCACAAGAAAAATAACAACAACAGTGATAAGTAACAAAAAAAAAGAAGGGAATAAAAAGATATAAGGCCGACATAAGATGCCTGAACTCACCCAAGCAGTAGAGCGCATAAGAGTCTCCCCAAGGTCCAACATAGTGAAACTCCCAAGACCACTCCAATCAGCTTCGGGAAGGCCTGAGGCGATCTGGACATACCACCGCCTGTAAGAGGCTGCCATGCGGCCCACCCAGGGCTCCTCTTCTGAGCCAAGGGTACCTGGCTGGATGAGGATAGATGATCCGCTCGCCGAAACAGGAGGGGGCGTAGGAAGATCAGAAAAATGAGCCCCGGTTAGATCAGGAGGGGGTGCAGAAAGATTGGGAAAGTAAGCCCCCGATGGACCGGGGTCAAGGGGAGCCTGAGGAAAAGCATCAAAGTCTGCAGGATCAGGGCAAACAAAATGCCCCTGCATGGCCTGTAGGTCTTGAGATTGGGAAGCCATGTCAGGGTCGAATAGGGCAGAGGGAGGGCATTCCCTGGGGGACGGAGATGGCTGGTGAGGTTGCCCCTGTCCAAGGGAGACTCCCTCCGGCACACACTCGGCCTCACCTTCACCCGAGCAAGGCTCAGCCGAGGCATCCTTTGTCTTCTTTGACCCGGGAAGAGTCCACAGCAGCACGGGATCTGAAATCGGGGATAGCTTGTGAAGGTTGAGTGTTTCCATAGTGAAGAGGTATGTAGCCTTTCTCACGGCGCGGTCGGCACTGAGAAATTTGTTCATAGCGTCCACCTCCGATCCAACAACTACAGGTATGGCGAACTTCTCTGCACGATTCACGACGGACAAGAGGCAGCTCAAGGTCAGCCAACTGTTGGGTACCAGCTGAAGTGGAGCGAGGTCAAAATAGTTGAGAATCGCAATGAAGAATGGGGTAATGGGATTGTACCACCTGCCTTCAGGATATGCTCACTAAGGGCCACGAAGCCAGTATTAGGGCAGTCAGCCCGGCACTTGTCTGAAGGGGTGTATAACGCGTACTCCAGGGGAACACGGTAGTGCTCTACAATTTCCATCAATTTATTTTCAGACACGTGGGACACTAGGGTGGATGCCAATAGGGGGGCATCATCCCGGTCATCAACGGACACCTATCGTCGTCCTCTCTTCGGCATATCTGCAAAACCAAAAGAAAAAGGTAAGGAGGAGACAGAACACTTTACCCTCCATTTTTTCTTCCTAGCAAGAGTCTTCTACCGGGGCACCGGCTGCGGAAGCGCTAAACTAGGGAAGATCGAAAATAAGGGCTGAAGAGAAGACGGGGCAGCCCCATGACAGTCATCAGGCAAGGACGGACTAGGAGGCTCAGGCGGAAGATGTCCCTCCATAAACTCCAACTCCACTTGCAAATCTGAAAGGGTCACCCTAAGGTTCGCTACATGGTCACTAATGTTAGGAGGGAAAGGTACTCCATCTCCCCTCAATACCGAGTCAATTTTGCTCTCTACCACCCAAATTTTACGCCTAAGTTCAGCCATGTGCTTGAGATGATGAATACGGGCCTGCCTTAAAATTTCATGGTCACCGTAAGGATTTTCCTCAAGGGACTCTGAGTCTGAAGACAAGTCAACAAACTCAACCCTCGGAGGAATGCCGAACGGACCTTCACTTGCCATGAGACCTCGTCCCGAAAGCAAAAAGGGTTCATGTATAAATGGGAGGATTGCTACAAAACACAATGGAATGAGCTCAAAACCTCTAGGCACAAACGCTCTAAATGACCCACTACGGGGTATGAATGAAGGGGCATGCATCAAGGCTAACTCACGATGAGCTCGGGCCAAAGTACCCCATCCTGAGTGGTTCTAATTTGGACCCAATAAACATAAGGGAGGAAGAAAGTATACCTCAAGCAAGTAAAATTGGGCACTGACGTGGTCAAAAGGAGGTCGAGGGCCAAAAGCACCGTCATGGTCAAATAGAGGCAAGTGGTCGAAAGTACGCGTCTGCAAAAATAAATAGAAAAGATGCGTTAGCCTTCAAATATGTGAAGGGATATAAACATACCAAAAATTAGCTCAAATATATATAAAAAAAGGGAGGAAACAATGACAAAAATGAGATAGTGGGGGATTGAACCCCTCACCTCTTGACAGAAGAAGGAATCTCAAAACCACTAAGCTAAGGAAGTAAGGTATAAATAATAGGCTAGGCATGAAGGCCTATTTATAAGAATAAAAGAGAAAAGTCTACAAGAGAGCCTGAAGACTCTCTCATACAATGGGGGGCAAGTGTGGATACTGAAGATTCAACACCGGTAAAGAACCCACATCTCATGCCTAAGGTCCCTGGAAGGTCCAAAGCAGCCATTTTTTAAGTCCACTTGATCCCTCAAATTAGTGCTCAAATTGACCCTGTTCCAAATGACCACTCCACCTCGGGCACTGGTAAAGAACTCAGGCGTCCCGCGCGCCCCAGACGCCTAGCGCAGCCAGCGCGCCCAGTGCGCCTCACGCACGCCCAGGTGCCTCGCGCGTGCCCGCACGCCCAGGTGCCTCGCGTGCCCCGCTCACCTCGCGACACCACCAGGAGACAAGCGTCTCGCGGCTCTCAAGATTCCACGCGCACCAGTCACGCCATGGTCCTCATGGAGGCCTCCTCTCACACACCAGCCTCATCCTTAGGGGTGTCCACGTGGTGACCATGGAGCAAGAAGAGTTAGAATACAGATGATACAATGTCCATGCTAGATAGGTAGTGGCAGTACAAGAATGGTACATTGTCAGGATTCCCTCAACATGCTTATGAGATCCGTACCCAACAAGTAGTGGAGGCATAATATGGTACCAAGACAGGAGTACTTTTGCAGACCCCTGACACGTACTAGAGAAAACCACCACTCTTCCAACACCACTACCCCTGAGACCACTCTCCTGACAGTGTACTTGTGTACCATTTAGTCCCCTGGATCACAATGTATCAGGGGCCATTAGAGCCCCCTATAAAAGGAATTCCACTTCCACTTGGATGGGGGTTGGAAAAAACACTGTAGCACTACACCATATGAAATACATGTTGGGGAAATATGTATTTGCCTCAATGGAAATAATAATAAATTACAACTCTATGCAATATATTACAAATAAATAATGATTGATTAAAAAGAGTTACAACTCTATAAATGAAAATTATAAATAAACAAAGAAAATGAAGAAGATGAAGAAGAAGAAGAGAATAGTAAAATACAACTCTAAGCAAAAGGTTACAAATAAAGTAAAGTGTTTGAAACAAAAGAAAAGAAAAGATTACAACTCTTGAACAAGAAATACAAGTAAATAGAGAAGAACAATATAAAGGTGAAAAATAATAGAATGAAAGAAAGGAACAAGAAACAAAAGATAAACAACTCTCACTCACACTACCAAAGTGAAGAGTGTTGGGGATCACCAACTTGAACAAGGTTTGAAACCTTTGTCCAAAAGCTTATTTCCCCCTAACTCAAGCACTAAGGGATCTCTCACAGATTATAGGAAATGCTTTTTGGAATTATCAAGCCTCAAGGTGTTTCTAGCCAAGTGTTCTAATGGATAGAAATGTTGTGTCTTACAAATGAGCTATAGACTCCTATTTATAGAGTTTAGAGACACCCTTTGAATTTCAATTCCACCAACCTCCATGGCTGTTACCAATGTTTAATTGGATTAATATAGAATTAAAAATGAGATTTGGGAGTTATTTGGGTTTTTTGAGCCGTTCAACAAAGATTAAAAAAACTGAAAAAATGGTCAGCTTTTAGCCTGTGGCTGCGACCACTAACCTCTGTCCCACAGGCCGCGGCCATCAACATTCATTGGCCATGGCCACCGACCATTTTCAGCACTAAAAAATGCGATGTTTTTCCAAACGATTCCAAACCCTCCCAAATGATTTTGTAACTCTCAAAACACATTATTGGGGTTAAAATCATATCTCTAACAGCCATATCACATATGGCTTTATGAAATTCATCTCAATATTGTGTAACAACAAATTTACACAATAAAGGGTAATATTTGGAAGTTACAAATTTGTAACACCAAATATGTTACATTATTTGGATATATCTCATATATCTAAATATTGTAACTCTCTATTATATGTTACAATATGTGACACACTTTGTCACATTTATTTAATCTAAAACATTATATTATAATATAATATAATATTACATTATATTATAAAATAATATAACATTCCCCCACTAGATTAAATAGTTATCTATTGTAACACTTATTTAATCAATCATTATATTTTAAAATATAACATATCCCCCACTTGATTAAATAAGAACTCTCTCTTATAGGAGTCATTGCATTAGTGCATAAAGCAAAGTGTTTTTCAACTTGAACGTTACTATAGTGTAATTATCACAAAATTTGTCGAAAATTTTGGTTGCACTAGGCATTGAACCATCTTTTCATGATAACAAATCGGTGATAACACACACACCTTTGCGATGTTCACTTGAGACCTCTATGTCTCGCTTTGCACCGTTAATGGCCATGTGCACTTTCCATCATGGACGTTCTTGAGAATACTCCCAATTCCCATGAGAGGCAGCACCACCCCTAGGTCCATATAGGTAGAATTCTTACAGTATTTTGTTACCAAAAATACTTGTCTTTACAAGACTGAATTCTATTAAAAAACCTTTCGGTTTTAACCCTCCACTTGGTAACACACAAGTACTCAATATCTCATATGGGACTTGTTTTGAGTACAACTAATATTCACTTGATTGACTTGTTATTACCTATTGAACCTAACACTAGTTGAATAACTAGTTTTAAGATAGGTTACCATCAATCGTGAATCTCTTTAGGGAGTTTAAGTCCCATCCCTCGAGATGATGCGGCCACAAAATCCCTCGTTAGTGGCTTAGTGAAAGGATCTGCCATATTTTCACTTGTTCTCACATAGGATATTGAGATGACTCCTCTTTGAATCAATTCTCTTACATATCCATGTCTTAGGCTAATGTGTCTAAACTTCCCATTATACACTCCGATGTATGCTCTAGCCAATGTCGCTTGGCTATCACAATGTATCGATATAGTAGATACTGTTAAGAAAAAATGTTTTGCCTCAATGGAAATTGATAATAATATTACAACTCTATGGAAAATATTACAATAGACAAGGATTGATTAAATAAAGTGTTGCAACTCTATAACTGAAAATACAAATAAAAGGAGAAGGAGATGTAAGATGATAGAAATAGAAAGTACAACTCTATTACAAAAGGATACAAGTAAACTAGAAGTGTTTGAACAGAGGAAATAAAAGGATTACAACTCTTAAACAAGAGTACAAGTAAATAGAATAAGAAGAAAAGAAGAAAGAGCAATAGAAGAAAATAAGAACAAGAACAAAAACAATAAACTCTCACTCACACAACCAAAGTGAAGAGTGTTGGGGATCATCAACTTGAACAAGGTTTGAAACCTTTGTCCAACAGCTTATTTCCCCCTAACTCAAGCACTAAGGGATCTCTCACAGATTATAGGAAATTCTTTCTGGAATAATCAAGCCTCAAGTTGTTTCTAGCCAAGTGCTCTAATGGATAGAAAATGTTGTGTCTTACAAGTGAGCTCTAGGCTCCTATTTATAGAGTTTAGAGACACCCCTTGAATTTCAAATTCCACCAACCCCCATGGCTGTTACCAATGTTTAATTGGATTAATATGGAATTAAAAATGAGATTTGGGATTTATTTGGGTTTTTTGAGCCGTTCAACAAAGTTTGAAAAAACTGAAAAAAAAATGGTTAGTTTTTGGCCTGTGGCAGTGGCCAGAGACATTAGAGGCTGCGACCACTAGCCTTTGTCCCACAGGCCGTGGCCACCAACATTCAGTGGCCATGGCTATCGACCATTTTCAGCACTAAAAAATGTGCTGTTTTTCCAAATGGTTCCAAACCCTCCCAAATGATTTTGTAACTCCCAAAACACATTATTGTGGTTACAATCATATCTCTAACAGCCATATCACATATGGCTTTATGAAATTCATCTCAATATTGTGTAACAACAATTTTACACAATAAAGGGTAATATTTGGAAGTTACAAATTTGTAACACCAAATATGTTACATTATTTGGATATATCTCATATATCTAAATATTGTAACTCTCTATTATATGTTACAATATGTGACACACTTTGTCACATTTATTTAATCTAAAATATTATATTATAATATAATATTACATTATATTATAAAATAATATAACAGATACATCCTCTTTGATTAGGGGAATCTCTATCAACAGATCCCTTAATCATTCAGCCTCTTTGCCGGTAACAGCTAGAGCTATGAACTCTGCTTCCATAGTAGAATGAGATATACAAGTTTGTTTCTTGGAACACCAAGAAATTGCACCTCCACCGAGTGTAAATACCCAACCAATTGTGGACAAGTTGTCCCCAAGATTGGATATCCAACTTGCATCTGTATATCCTTCTAATATCGAAGGAAATTTGGAGTAGTGAAGGCTTAGTCCTTGGGTTTTCTTGAGATAACCTAGGACTCTTCCAATTTCCTTCCAGTGATCCACACTTGGATTACTTGTAGACCTATTATGTTTACTTACCGCAAATGCTATATCAGGTCTAGTACACTGGGCAGCGTACATTAGACTCCCTATAGCACTAGCATACTCCAATTGAGCCACTTCTCTTCCTTCATTCTTCTCTAGTTTTACACTATGATCGAATGGCGTATTGGCATCTTTAACCTTGAGATTGTTAAATTTGTTCAATACTTTCTCAACATAGTGGGCTTGCCCTAACGCAAAACCCCCACTATGTTTCTTTACTTTGATACCGAGTATGGTATCAATTTCTCCAAGATCTTTCATCTTGAAGGTTGATGATAGAAACCTCTTGGTTTCTTCTATCCCTTTCATGCTATTACTTAGAATAAGCATGTCATCCACATATATGCAAACAATGATCACATATCCCTTACAAGTTTTGGAATACAAACACTTGTCTCCATTGTTATGTCTAAACCCATTAGGCATGATGGCTTGATCAAATTTCTCATGCCATTGCTTAGGAGCTTGTTTCAATCCATATAAGGATTCTACAAGTCTACAAACTTTATGTTCATATTTTGGTAGGACAAACCCTTCGGGTTGTTCCATATAAACCTCCTCATTGAGGTCACCATTAAGGAATGTCGTTTTGACATCCATTTGATGAACATACAAGTTGTGTATAGAAGCTAAAGTGAACAAAATTCTTATAGAAGATATTCTTGCAACAAGAGCATAGGTATCGAAATAATCGATACCCTATTTTTGCCTAAAACCTTTAGCTACTAATCTAGCTTTATAGGATTGGATAGTGCTGTCAGTGTGGTATTTTCTCCTAAATACCCACTTACACCCAATTGGCTTAGACCCCGGTGGGAGGTCTACCAATTCCCAAGTGTTATTGGAAAGAATGGAATCCATCTCATCATTGATGGCTTCTTTCCAAAATGCACTATCTCTCGATTGCATAGCTTCTCTATAAGTCTTAGGATCATCCTCAATGAGAAGTACAATAGGAATTTTCCTAATGACTTCCTCTCTATTTCCTTCTACCATGTAGAATGAAATTCGTTGAGAATCTATCTCATCCACTACTAGACTTTTATGATTTTTAAGCCTTTGACTTCTTCTAGGTTCAAAGGGTTGCTTTACATCCTTTTGAGAATTCTCCTCTTGAGAATCAATTTTGGATGTAGAAGCTTGAGAATCGTTCTCATATAACAAATTCTCCTTTAGAGATGTTGAAGCTTGAGAATTGTTGTCACATAACATATTCTCAAAAAATTCATCCTCTCTAGATTCAATCACAACATTAGACTCTAAGTCTAATAGCCTATAAGCTTTACTATTGTTGGCATAACCAACAAAAGCACACTTTATGGCTCTTGAACCTAACTTTGTGTTCTATTAGGTTCGTTTTACTTGCAATATGCAAGACACCCCCACACTTTGAAGTACCCTATGTTGGGTTTTCTTCCTTTCCATAACTCATATGGAGATATCTCATTTTTCTTCATCGGTATTCAATTAAGAATGTGACAAGCGGTTAAAAGCTCTTCACCCCATAAGTTGAAGTTCAACTTAGAAAACACCAACATATAATTTATCATCTCTAGATAAGTCATATTTTTCCTTTCGGCAACACCATTGTGTTATGGTTTATAAGGTGCAGTGCACTCATGAATTATACCATTTTCTTCACAAAATGTATTGAATTCATTAGAGAAGTACTCTCCTCCTCTATCACTTCTTAGCACCTTAATCTTTTCATTTAGTTAATTTTCAACTTCTAATTTATACAATTTAAAAGCATCAAAAGTTTCATCTTTATGCTTTAAAAGAAACACATAGGTATATCTACTAAAATCATCTATAAAAGTAAGAAAATACCTTTTACCACCTCTAGTTAAAACACCATTTAATTCACAAAGATCACTATGGATTAAATCTAGTAAATTAGATGATCTTTCTACACTAGGAAATGGTTTCTTAATCATTTTCGTCGTAACACATGTTTCACATTTACCATAATTTTTAATGTTGCATGCAATTATACCACATTTTACTACTCTTTTCATGGTAGAAAAACCTATATGCGATAGTCTAAGATGCCACAAAAATAAAGAATCATACTCAATAATATAGGCGGAATTGGCATTTTTATTGATAACATTGAAAGTTACATCATAGGTTCACAGTTTAACCATTCCCTCACAAGAGTACCCTTTTCCCAAGAATACATTTGATTTGGTAAGTATAAGTTTACCGAACTCAAAAACGGCTTTAATGCCGGCCTTGCCAAGAAAATCACCACTTACCAAGTTTCTACTCATTTCGGGAACATAAAGTACATTCATTAATGTAACTTTCTTGCCGGAGGTGAAGTAGACATCAATAGTACCTTTGCCAAGTACCTTGGATTTTCCCTCATTGCCAATTTGTATCTCATGGTTGCCCTTTGACTCTTCAAAGGTCTTGAACAATGATTTGTCATAGGTGACATGGACGGTGGTACATGTATCATACCACCACCCTTTCACCTTGCCTTGGACCGCATTCACCTCACTAAGGGTAGCAACTATGTTTTCCTCTTGAGTTGCATTCACCTTAGGTCCTTGTTGGTCTTTTCTATGCCTACACTCTCTAGCATAGTGACCCTTTTTCCCACACACAAAGCAAGGGCCTTTCTCGCCCTTAAACTTGTTTGGGTTGGTTTTTGGACCCAACAGTTTCTCGTTACCCTTTTTCCCTTTGTTTTTGGGATGTTTTGGTTGTGACACCGCATTTTCTTTGGAAGTCTCTCCATTAGACCCCTCCATAAGTTTATCTCTACATATCGATTCCTCTTCGATTCAAATATGTTTTTGGATTTCCTCCAAAGAATAATCCTCATTTTTATGAATGATTCTTTTCCTATAGCTCTTCCAAGTTGGTGGTAATTTAGCCACTATAGCACAAACTTGAAAGGCCTCGGGAAGCTCAATCTTTAACACTTTCAATTTGGTAACAATTATTTGTAATTCATGAATTTGAGGAAGAATAGGTTTATCACCAAAAAATTTGAAATCGAAGTATTGAGATATCAAAAACTTTTTGGTACCTTCCTCTTCCGCCTTAAACTTTTTCTCAAGTGCATCCCATATCTCCTTGGTCGATTTGGTCTCGGTGTAGAGGTCATAGAGCCTATCGGATAGGGCGTTGAGGATATGACCCCTACAAAGGAGATTGTCCTCCTCCCTCTTCCTTCTTTTCTCCACCTCCTCGGGAGTGTCTTTGTCAGATGGCTCGGCTAGAGGTGCCAAGGATGACTCAAGGATGTAGGCTATCTTGAGTGTTGTCAAAAGGAATTTTACCTTGTCTTGCCACCTAGTGAAATTGGATCCATCAAACCTATCCAACCTCACTAGGTCTTGGTTCATGATCTTGATGGTCTCACCTTCCATTGAAACAAACAAGGGATAAGCTTTTGAATGTTGGGAAAATATGTATTTGCCTCAATGGAAATAATAATAAATTACAACTCTATGCAATATATTACAAATAAATAATCATTGATTAAAAAGAGTTACAACTCTATAACTAAAAATTAAAAATAAACAAAGAAAATGAAGATGATGAAGAGAATAGTAAAATACAACTCTAAGCAAAAGGTTACAAATAAAGTAAAGTGTTTGAAACAAAAGAAAAGAAAAGATTACAACTCTTGAACAAGAAATACAAGTAAATAGAGAAGAACAATATAAAGATGAAAAACAATAGAATGAAAGAAAGAAACAAGAAACAAAAGATAAATAACTCTCACTCACACTACCAAAGTGAAGAGTGTTGGGGATCACCAACTTGAACAAGGTTTGAAACCTTTGTCCAAAAGCTTATTTCCCCCTAACTCAAGCACTAAGGGATCTCTCACAGATTATAGGAAATGCTTTTTGGAATTATCAAGCCTCAAGGTGTTTCTAGCCAAGTGCTCTAATGGATAGAAATGTTGTGTCTTACAAATGAGCTATAGACTCCTATTTATAGAGTTTAGAGACACCCATTGAATTTCAATTCCACCAACCTCCATGGCTGTTACCAATGTTTAATTGGATTAATATAGAATTAAAAATGAGATTTGGGAGTTATTTGGGTTTTTTGAGCCGTTCAACAAAGATTGAAAAAACTGAAAAAATGGTCAGCTTTTAGCCTGTGGCCGCGGCCAGAGACATTAGTGGCCGCGGCCACTAGCCTCTGTCCCATAGGCCGCGGCCACCAACATTCAGTGGCCGCGACCACCGACCATTTTCAGCACTAAAAAATGTGTTGTTTTTCAAAACGGTTCCAAACCCTCCCAAATGATTTTGTAACTCCCAAAACACATTATTGGGGTTAAAATCATATCTTTAACAGCCATATCACATATGTCTTTATGAAATTCATCTCAATATTGTGTAACAACAAATTTACACAATAAAGGGTAATATTTGGAAGTTACAAATTTGTAACACCAAATATGCTACATTATTTGGATATATCTCATATATCTAAATATTGTAACTCTCTATTATATGTTACAACATGTGACACTCTTTGTCACATTTATTTAATCTAAAACATTGTATTATAATATAATATAATATTACATTATATTATAAAATAATATAACAATACAAGTTCATTTCACCATTTTCTTTCTGGAACTGTTCTTTGAGTTTCCAATTAGATCTTTGAAGTTTTTCTTTTGATAATCTCTACATTTCTATTTTTCTAACTTAACTTGGTTGACGAGTTCTCACTGTCAACAGGTTTTGTCTATAACTTGCTTTGTTTTTGGGCATGTCTCATTCGTTTTCCTTGAAACTCTTTGATTAATTTACTGAAAGAAACATTTTTGGGTGATATTTCTACTAAAGACCATAAGAATGCCAACTCGTAGTGAGAACAGAATTGAACTGTCCCTGAAGTAACTATAAGTATGCATGATTTAGAAATTGTTTTAAACGTGTTTTTGTGTCCGTATTTTGAGATTTCCTTGTCATTTTTTATGTGTTAATGCCTCCCATCTTTTGTGTTTAATAACAAGCTTTTTATGTGTTTTCTAGTTTTGGAATTTTTTTTCTATTTCTTTTTTTTATTTCCTCAGGATACTACATAATTTAGTAGTCATGACTTGAGAGTTTACCATGCCATGAAGGTAGCTAGAATTAACATCTTTGGTGCATTTTGCTACTGGTTTAATGGCATAGAATATGTATTTTGCTATTGGCTTTGGTGTATTTTGTTACTGGTTTGTGTTGTTTTTTTACTGCTACTGTTGGTCTATTTTGCTGCTACTGTTGGTCTATTTTTTAAAATTTGGTAATTTAATCATGCCACAATTACATAGGTCCAATTACTTTAACAATTTCCTTGTTTCCTAGTAGTGCATACAATGTAATAATACCAAATTCTGACTATATTACTAAGTTATTACGAATTCAATAGGAATATGCTTGCTCTTATAAACACTAGTTAAGATTAAGTTGCATTGATTTGTATTTCCTTGTTTTAATTTGTATTACTACAGGGGATGTCATTGTTTGTGACTTCTAAGAGAAAATATTATCATGAAGGTTATATATTCTATCTATTTATATTTAAACTATCTTTTGTACATTTAATATCAATAAAGGACACATAGCTGCTTTTTTTATTATTTGAAAAAAAAAACTTTGCTTGATTATGTTTGTAGTGTATCAAGCCTTTGCCTTGCTTTCTGAAGAAGGTTATGAAACACTTTATGTCTTCATTGCTCCCTACTTTCTGAAAAACTAAGGTCTTAATGGCAGCAAGTTATTTGACAGGTTTGATTTTATTTGCACTGTATTCTCTTTTCTTATTTATAGCTTTGGTAAGTTATAGTTTATATGATAGTTATGGGATTGGCTTTGCATTCACTTGTTATATTATTTATTTATTTTAGTTTTCATCTTGCAGTTGTTCCCAAGCTTTGTTTGATTCTTCATTTTGTTTTCTAGTTGATTTTTTGGCATTTTAGGAACTTGTTACTGCTTGTTGTCATATTGGCTTGCCTTGTCCATGGGGTTGACCATTTATTGGGTCTCTCATTTGGTTTCTGTTTAGTTTTTCCTCATTTGTGGCCATGGGGTTGCTATGCTTTTTATTTACTATGCAATTTTTCTGTAATAATAGAATGGTCTGTTTGGTTGAATTCATGCATTCAACTTTTGATTGAGTATAAAAATTGTCTTAAGATAGAGCAATAGATCATATACTATGTTATGCAGATATTCTATTTACTAGAATAGAAGCTTTGATCATGTTTTTTTATTTATTTTTTATTTGTCATATGATTGCAATTGAGTATGCTGACTTGAGAAACTAAAACTATCTTCAGTTGGAATTTGATTATATTATGTTGTCAATCTTCTTTATTCTCTTTCTATAATGGAGGCGTAGCTATTGTTGATCTGTTTATTAATTCTTCTATTAACTTTCATTCAATATTTGGTCTCTTATTTATAGGTCTGGAAATCAATCAAAGAGACTTCCTTAATTCTCTCAAATGATGATGTTAAGGAGTCATCATATTTAGTTTACTATTAACTTTAAGTTTAAGCATTAATTATTTAAATTCTAATGCAGGTAAGCAAATCAACCCACAACAAAGACAAGTGCACAATGGATGATGAATTGAAGGATGGAGCAAGTTTCATGGTTTACTTTTTGTGTATCTTGTTATGTTTTTGTTTTTCATTTTTGAAGTAAAAGATGTTCAAGATTATAGAACTTTATTATGTATGCTTTCAAACTTAAGTTAGAACTAAGATCTCATGAAGTAGCCATGGTCATGGTTTGAATTAGTTCTTGTTTAATGTAATACTCATGGTTTATCAATCTATTGAATATTACATTTTGTGATTAATTTTGATATTTTTTTTATCCAAATACGATAATAAAAACCTTTTCATTTTGAAAAAACTTATAATTATCGATGCACAACACAATTAAAAACCTATTATCTAGACTAAAATAACAACATTTTATTACTGGACCTTTAATATGGCATTTATGGCTGTTTTGGATACATTTTATAAGTGTAACAAAATGTTATGATTTATATAATATAACAAACTAAAAACGCTATCAAAATAATCAATTATAACAGTTGAAAAGTGTTATGCAAAAAGTTTAAGATTAAACTTCAACTTTATAACCAATTACTCTAACTAAACGATACTATTTTAATATGATAGCAACAAAAAATGTGCTATTGAATATTTTAAGATAACATCGAACATAACATTCAAAAAATGTTATAGAAAAGACGGGACTTTTAATAACAGGGGCTATGTTAGCATTTTGAGAAGTGTTATAAATACTTATGGTTAGCAATTTTTAAGTGTTATGAATACTATTTTTTCTTGCAGTGCACCCTGGGGATCTATGGACATATGATATAAAGCTTCAATAAATATTACATTATTAATCAAAGCTCTTCGATTAAATAATCATATTTATTAATCTCATGATTACTCCACTAAAAATATGATAATGAACTCTTGATAATTATAGACATATATTAACTAAGTACTTTATTAAGAATAAAATGTCCATTGATATAATCATTACATACAACGTTAATCCTCTATTAATGGTTCATAATTAAAAGGGAATAAAATTACTGTTTTTACCCATTTAGCCATTTCTTGTTCCTAGAGTACCATTGAGTTTACTAGTGAAGGTTGTGTCACAACAAGTTTGCGACGTGAGCGCTCATAACCTTTTCAGTTTCAAAAGCCAACCCAGTAGGGAACCATTATTCAATCTATAAGAAGGTATAGATTCCATATCTGTTAAATTACATCCCCAGCCATATACATCATTGAGTCCCCAAAACAATTGTTCTTAGCCTGATCATTCTGACAAAGCTTAACTCATGAATCAAATGATCAAACGACATATATAGGAGTTCATAGTAACCTTAGGATTAAGATCAACGTGTATATGATCATCATTTGTTGTGTTTGATTACTATACTATGAAACAATGTTTAAAAAGTATTAACAAATCACATCTGGTCCAGTTCTACATACTCTCAGCATGCAAAGTCCTTCCACTAAAGTGTCGTACTATACTAGTAACCCGGATCTAGGTTGTAACATCCTGCGTTTTGGGTACCTTTAAACGACTGGGGTCGGGATTGTTTTCCCCGAGTTAAGAATTTTATTTTAAATAATATTATATTTGTTTGTGATTTATTTCCATAAGTTATTGCTAGCCAAATTATAAATTTTGTGTTTAAAATCCTTTTGGTGTTGGACCGACACAAAAACCCTAATCGGGTAAAAATCTCAGAAAATAAAATAAAAAACTATGGAAAATATATTTAGGGCATAAAATACATTCATAAAAATTAAAGTTTGGTCAAAAAAATTAATAACCTAAGAGAAAATGGAAATTTTAGGGCATTTGGTGTTAAATGCTTAATTTTACAGAATTGGAGAATTTTATTCCATGAATGGACCTTAAGTTAAATTTTATTGTGTTATTAATTAAATTAAATGTGAGAGACATTTAATTTAATTATTATGTGTTAAGTTTTGTTTTTAAAACTTAATAATAGTGAAAAAGGTTATAGAAAGTCAATTTGGATTTTTCTTCTTAGGAATTATTTATTAACCTTTATAAAAAAATAAGAAAAATAAAAAAAGTAATATAAATGCATATATAGAAAGAGGTGGTCGGCCATGTGAGGTTTTAAAATTTTGTGGATCAAATTGATTAAGTTTTAAATCATATTAATAAATGTTAATGACACAAAGTGATAAAGGTAAAAACACTCAAGTGTTAAGATATTTTTTTTAGTTGATATGCTCATCCAAACCCTCACCCAACAAATCCTATACTCTCACAATCACTCTCATCTTTTTTTTTAAAAATCTCTCTCAAGTTTTCTCTCCATTTTCAACCTCAAGAACACAAAGAAGGCTTGGAAGCCTAAGCTTTGGTCAAGGAAGGGTTTCCCTAAGGTAAAGTTTAAAAAAAACTAGACTTTTGTAAAGTTTTAACAAAATATTTTAAAATAGCTAATTATATATGTTGTTGGGGGAGTTGGTTAAGGTTTTGAAGATCCAAAGCTAGTAGAAAGATCCAAACCATAAGCAACAACAACAAGAGGTAAAAAGTTTACTTTTTATGGTTGTTATTGCATGGTTTTTAATTTTTTAAGCATTATTTTGTATACTTAATGCTTAATGTTTCTTATTGGTGATATAATAAGGCTATGGTAGTTGCTTTATAATTTTTATGAACCTTGTGTATTGATTTTTGAAAATAGGAACCAAAATCCCCAAGGGTTTTGTTGAAAACCTTAAAACAAAAATACAAGTTTTGAGTTGTGACTTCCAAGGGGTCAAGCATCCACTGTATATTGATTTTGTAAAATTTAATTATACTGTGATGTTTGTGAGATGAATTACATAAAATTGAGCTTTTGATACACTAAAAAATGTTTAGAAATGAGTGAGCTAAGTTATTTCAAAGTTTAGGTAAAAAACTGTTTTTTCATATTCTTAATTTCGGGACCAAGTTTGGACAGCCACTGTATAGGTCAAATAAACCCAGTTTTTTCTAAACATTTGTGGACATATTCTTCACATAACCTAGTATTCCACTGTAAAATTTGGTAACAAAATATTGAACGTTTTGAAAGTTTTTAAGTGCCAAAGTTTGGAAAAAAATAACCACTTGAAAATAATGTCATTTTTACCTCATTATTGGAAAATATTTTCACCAATAAAAAATGCTCATTTTGACCTAATATTTTACAAAAACCTAAATGGTATACCAAAAATAGAATTGGGAAATATTGGTAACAATTGAGTAAGTAAATTTCAAGTTATGACCTAACAAAGTATGTAGTTAAAAATGTGAAAAAAATGAGGTTTTGGAACTTAAGGTAAAAAGTAAAATTTTGCTTATTGCAAGATAAAAACTTGATAAGTCTTAAAAACATATTTTGACCTAAAATACCACTTTGAGACTAGTGAGAATTATTTTATTAAAGAATTTTTATTCTTTCTAAAAATAAAAGATTTAATTTATTAATAAGTTAATAAATTAAAAGAGGCTTTAAAAGCCTATATTTTGATAAAATAATTAAGTAAATTATTTTTCTAGTAAGTAAACTTGATTAATTGACTTCGGAAAATTAACTAGTCAAGCAAAGAAATTTTTAACGGTTTTCCTAATTAAGTTAAAATTAGGCTATTTCCTTAAACCGGTTATTAGAGATTAAAACCTTAAGAAAAAAATAAAAGGAAAATTAAGAGATTATTTTCTTGAAAAATAATTAAGGAATTTCATTAGTATTTTCTGGATATAATACCGGCTAAATTCTTCTATATATTTAACTGACTTGTTGAAAGTACGAGTTAATAGCGATACTTTTAAAGAATAACATTTTTAGCGGATTGTGGGAAAATATTATTGTGATACATGAGCCTAGGTATCTAGACCATAGGATAGGTCTCCCCGAGATTTAGGGTTTAGTCACATATATTTTTTAGTACGAATTTCTTGAATAGGTTTAAAACCAAATAAGGGTCTTGAATCCTTAAAAATGAATTTTAAAATGACCAAACTGCCCAAAATAATAATAATGAATTATGAAGTGCCATAATTAATCCGAGTATACTGTATGGATAGTTATAGTATTGGCTAAGCATAACTGGATTATACATTGGAGGGTGAAATCTTGCTGAGAGCAAAGGAATCCAAGTAAGTCAACTTCTATTGTGTGGCTGGAACATGAAACGACTATTGTATTGTATGTTAGTATAGAGACAAATGCACATATATACACTGTCATAGAAAGTTTGCATAGAGACATTAGTTTGGTGGGTGCTGATTTAGAAAATATGACCTGTAGATATCCGTCATATTCTAGACGGCTGATCCCTGTCACACTGCTTGAATTTATTATGTCTGGTTCATTACCGCGACGAGTGGCCAAGAGGTGAGGATTGCTGGTTTAAACCTAGGGTGCCAAATGAATGGGACCTAGGGGCCTCATGCTTACTTAATCAGTGAACGATTAGAACCTGAGAAAGTGCTCTGATAAGTTATTCCAGGATAGTAGCCGTGAATATTGGCCATTCAGTGAGAGTGCCTAGAGATACTAGGGGTTGCCAAGTTTGAGTGAGGCTGAACACCCTAGAGGCAACTGCTCACCAGCACCACTGATTAACATAGAAGTCTCTATAAACTCGTGTAACTTCGATTACACTCTTGGATACCTAGGTAACTTGATGGTTACCCTTGTGAGGGATTTACACTTGGATAGGTAGCGATGCCCTAGGTAACGCGATAGTTACCCTTGATGGGGATATTAATTGGCTAGATCTTAGTGTTCAGACGCAATTCTTTCTTACAGATTAACATTTATGCTGGAGGGCGTGTTACGCCCGAATTGTTGGAAATTTTCAAGCGTTGGTCTTGAATTATATTGTTATATATTATATCTACTTACTTTGGGATTTTCTGAGTGCAGTGATTTATAGGTTTATATGAAATAGTTGTGATGTATTATATTTGCTTGCTCTAAGATTTTTCTGAATGTAGGGATTTATCTGTTTATAAAAAATAGTTTGACATTTGTAAATGTGGAAATTTTTCCCTTGTGAATTTTATTTACAAGCGAAGCTCTATGCTACGAGGCATCCTACATGCTACTTATTGCACGCACAAGGGGACAAGGATATCACACAACGTTGAAGGAATCGGGCTAAGAGAGCCACCCTCGCTATGCGAGGGCCCTTGGCCGCTTGCCAACCCGAACGCCACCCTCGCTATGCGAGGGTCCTCGGATGGCCATCTGCGTACGCCTTGTCCCCTCAGGCATCGGGCCTCGCCTTGCCTGCACGCGGGAGAAGAAGACTAGCCTCGCTACGCGAGACACCCTCGCTATGCGAGGGTGTGGCCTTGTTTCGACGCCCGTATCTCGATCCATGCCTACACCCGAGGGAAGAGGGCCACCCTCGCTACGCGAGGCACCCTCTCTATGCGAGGGTGAGACCTTATTGTGGCGCCCGTGCCTCGAGCCTCGCCACGCCTGCACCCGGGGGGAAGAGGGGCAGCCTCGCTATGCGAGGGTGTGGCCTTGTTGCGACGCCCGTATCTCGAGCCATGCCTACACCCGAGGGAAGAAGGCCACCCTCGCTACGCGAGGCACCCTCGCTATGCGAGGGTGAGACCTTGTTGTGGCGCCCGTGCCCCGAGCCTCGTCACGCCTGCACCCGGAGGGAAGAGGGGCAGCCTTGCTATGCGAGGGACCCTTGCTATGCGGGGGTGCTTTCATGTTGCGCCGCCCGTGTCTTCAGCCTCGCTTTCATGTGACCTGCGTAGGCCAGCCTCGACTCCTAGCGCCTTGGTTTCATATGGCACCTACTGGTTGAAGCCTCCTTGGCATTGGCAAGAGGAGTACTTAGAGACACTTAATGGGAATGCCAAGTCAGCATTGGGTATCAAACGGGGATTGATAAGGACGACCGGGTACAAGACACGTGTACTGACACGGGGCGTACGGTTGTGGAGAGAGTAAAGGCACGTCCTTGTGATCTGCATCTGAGGAGTAGTGGCGGTACAGACCTGTATGAAGAGTAGTGGTACCACTTGGACACCCCCGACCATACGCCAGAGTCGACAGTACTATGTCCTAGGCCACGACTCTGGCATCATCAGGGTAGACACCACTACGCCCTGAGCCACTACACTATCAGAGTACTTGTGTACGTCCCTGTCGTCTGGGACTTGTTTGTATCCAGGGCCAATAGAGCCCCCCTATAAATAGGCCCCAACCCCTCAGGTTAAGGGGTTGGAAAAATTGAATGTATGAAAGAGACTTAAGAAATATATGATCCTGATTGTTTCTTTGGTTTTCTTCTGCTGATTCAAGTTCTTTCCATTTGATTCAAAGCTTTCTGTAGTATAGAGATTAAAGTTTTCTAACCATCAATCGTTGACGAGTTCTTACTATCAATAGTTTGGTGCCGTCTGTGGGAACGTAAGCACCAAGCTACTGTTCCACCATTACTTCCGGCAAGAGGAAATGCCGAGACGTTCGAAACGACTCAGGGAGACACGAGAGGTGTTGGTCCACCTTAACAGAGTCCAACTGAAGGCCTCCATGAAGGATCAACCTCCACCCTGGGACGTGGAGCCCCCAAGGGACCCTGAGGTCTGCGAGAATGACAGGGAGGTCTCATCACTGGCCATCTCGCCCGATGAGAATCCTCCAAGGATAACTACCGCACCACCCGGGAATGCCAACGAGTTCCCGCCTCCCAAACCACCGCAGGTACCGAACTCTAGCCGGCAGGATCCGGGCCCCTCGACGCATAGACGTGATAAACAACCCCGGGTCCATTCCATGAGCTCGAGTTCTAAATCTCTTTTCTATGAAGAGGAGATTCGTGAGCTGCACCGTAAGAACCAAAGGCTGGAGACCACCCTGGAGAACATGCAAGAGGTGCTGAATGGCCTGTTGCAAGGTAAGTCGAACGTGACCTTGCCCAAGAGGAAAGAGAAAGGTCAGGAAACCACTGTCCCGGTAGACGACGGGAGGACCAGACACTTCACCAGTAACACCCCCAGGGAGAAGCCGCATGAGCATCCCGGACCATCGAGGCCACCCCAGGGACCAAGGCAAGGGAACAATGTTGGCTCTCGCAACGACATCGAGGTCACCTCAAAGAGGACGCCCTCAGATCTACGGGAAGAGCTCAACAGGAAGAGGGCAGATAAGAGGACTACCCCTCCTACTGTCCCCTAGGACGGCAAAGGAAAGGAAGATGTCAACCCGTCCATGTTGAGAGACTCCCTGAAGAAGAGGAAGCAAGACCTCGATACAGAGATGAAGAGCCTGTGGAGTAAGATTGTCACCGCGTCTGGAGGGCAAAGCCTTGAGGAGGAGTTCGACCATGAATCACCCTTCACCAAAGAGATCCAAGCCATCTAACTCCCAGCCAACTTCAAGGAGCCTCATATGACGCCGTATGAAGGAAGCACCGACCCCAAATACCACCTAGACGCATTCAATGACTTGATGAAGTTGAGGGGGATAAGTAGCGGGGCTAGATGCCACTGTTTCGCAGTCACGTTGAAAGGACCCGCATACAAATGGTTTAAGAGACTTCGACCGGGATCCGTCAGGTCTTGGCAATAGTTTTCAGATGAATTTCTCCAACAGCATCATGCTGTGCGTGATTATACAATGCCGGGCACCAGCCTCGCCAATGTAAAACAAGGTGAAAATGAGAGTCTAAAATGCTACATCCACAGGTTTAACATGGAAGCAGCCAAAGTGGGGAGCTTGACCCGCAGAGAGTTAAAAATGGCCATCACCGCCGGGGTGCTTCCGGGAAGCAAATTGTGGGATAATATGCTCAAAAGGGAAGTCACAGACCTAGATGACTTCTACGAGAGAGCGCAGAAGTATATTCATTTAGAGGATGGCCACGCGAACTTAAAGGCGGGAAAGTGTGAGTCCCCTGCAAAGCCCCCAACTAATGAAGGGTCGAATGGTACAAAGAAGAAGAGGGCGTACGAAGGGTCGAGGGATGATCAACATAGAAAGCCCAAGCGGGGAAGCGACCATAGGCAAACGACTTATACTTTCTATACGGACTTGACGGATACAAGGGAGCATATCTACCTCACCAACGAGAAGCGGGTTCCCTTCAAGAAGCCCCCACCAATGAGGAAGGATCGGTCCCAGAGGGATCCCAATAGATACTATCAATACCACTAGGATATTGGTCACACCACAGCAGAGTGTATTCATTTGAAAGAAGAAATTGAGGAGCTCATCCGCAGGGGGCACCTGGGCCGATATGTCAGGAGAGAAAGGCCGAAGTCGGAGGACGAATCAGTGATATCTAAGACGCAAAGAGAAGCTCCGGAGATCCAGGGGGAAGTGATAACTATTTTCGGAGGTCCGGGGTTTGGGGGAGACTCCCGGAAAGGACGAGATAGGTACGCTAGAGAAGCCAGGCGAAGTCCACCACCCTGTGTCATGAGTTTGGAACAGCGCCCCCCGAAAAGCTTTAAGGGAGAAAATGAATCAATCACTTTTATAGAGGAGGATGCACGAGGGGTGCACTTTCCCCATAATGATCCTTTGGTGTTGACAATTCAGTTGGCCAACCGGCGGGTGCATCGGGTCCTCGTAGACAATGGAAGTTTCGTAGATATCTTATATCGCCCCGCCTTGGAGAAGATGGGTTTGGGCATCAGGCACTTGAAGCCTTGTCAATCCTCCTTATATGGGTTCGCGGGGGACTCGATACAACCTTTAGGGGTGATCGAATTAGCACTCACCATGGGAGAACAACCTCGATAGACCACGACCATGGCAAACTTCGTTGTAGTAGATTGTGCTTCAGCTTTCAATGCGGTGTTGGGAAGGCCATCCCTAAGAGAATTGAAAGCAATCACTTCAATATATCACCTCACCATCAAGTTCCCAACTCCTGGTGGGGTAGCAGGTATGAAGGGAGAACAAAGAGAGGCAAGGGAGTGTTATAACACCTCCCTTCACACATCTGCGAAACCGCGAGAACCAATGGAGATGGTGGTGCATGGGGGCACAGACCCACAGGAACTAGACCCCAGAATCGTGGAGGACCCAACCGGGTAAGACTAGCAGTAAGACTCCCACGCCTGATGCAAGTAGTAGCTGTGTTTAGTTTGTTGCAGGATATGCTATTTTAGTAGATGAGAATCAAAGAGGTTACCTAGATAACCTCCCAAGTAGATGTAAGCCTTTTATCTATTTATATATCGTTGTAATCTGACTACTATGAATGAAAATGTTTTCCACTTCGTATGTTACTTACTTCTTTATGCGAGTATCAACTAAAGTCCCCGCCAAGATAAATCTCACCAGGTACTTGGGGGGTAGGACGACAAGAGTAAACAAAAAAAAAATCTCTTATATTCAAAATGATTAGCTACCCTTATGAATATCAAGGGAACAGTTTAAAAGGATAACCTCTAACGAAAGGCCGACACCCCAAGAGGTGAGGCTGTAAGGAGGGAGTCACCCGATAAGTCTAGATCGGCCATTAAGCCGGCTAGCCAAAAAGGGTCTTACAAGGGACCCTTGGAAAAAAAAATAGTACTATGTATAAGGATGAGAAGGACGCTTCTCGCAAAAAGTAATAAGCGCGCGCAAAGAATATAAAGGGACCCCAACAGCCCAACGGGTTAACGTGTCCTTACAAGTATAATCAAGGTGCACCAGAAAGATTATCGCCATCAGATCAAAGAAAAATATGTAATCCATGAACAATAGTAATAAGAGGGACTTAGCAGAGCCCCTTAAGTTTGATAAAAAAAAACAAACAAAGAAGAGAAGAAATGGTGCGAGGGATTACATAGCAAAACCAGACATAGACTGAGTACAAAGGAACCTACAAATCTCCACCTCGACCCTACCACTCAGAAATCTTCTCGACGGCATAGTCCCCAAAAGAAGATAAGTCAACGGCGGGGTTAGTCCTCCAGACAGCATGCAACGTTTTCTCGATTATGCGATCCTCAACGTTCATAAGCTCAGCCTCGAGCACAGCGATCCTCCCGTTCAGAGTTTGGATGGTAGCCTCCAGCTGAATGTTGGTATGAGAGGTTGATGCAGCCCGGGCCAAGGCAGTATCCCTCTGGCACACTGCCTCAGCCAGTTGACTTGACAAGGCATCCTTTGCAGTCTTGGCCACCGATAGGTTCCCCAGTGCGTCCTCAAGCTCGTGTTGCAACCGCTGGGCCGACGAAGAGTGGGAGGCGAGCAGCCGATGGTTCAAGATGGAAGCCTAAGTGAGGGCAAGGATATGAAACAAAGCCTCAAGGGTCAGATGATATACCAGAAATAATATGAAAGGTATATATATGGCCATCATGAATGAACAAACCAAGTATCACAACAAATACATGCAGGGAGGCTCACATATAGACGTTCTCTAGCTCAGCCTCGGAGACATTGTGTAGTGTCCCCCATTCACCTTTGGGAAAGTTTCCCAAGTGATGGCTCATGGCTTCCCCATACTGGCTTGCCAGAGGATGATCTTCAGGAATAGAAACATGAGCTGGGCCGAGGGAGGCGTGAGTACCAGCCGAGGCCCGCTTTGGCAAGGATGGGGACCGAGAAGGGCCTGACCCATCTGCAGTGGTGCGGGGAGCAGAAGAGTGTGGATTTGTTTCCTGGGGTAAAGAGACGCCTGTTGATGCCCACCTGGGATGCCTCCTCGGGGGTGAAGGAGCCCCATCAAAAGAAGGAATGACAAAATTCCTTCTAGGACCGGAGGGGCAAGGGACAGGGGCATCGAAGGCAAACTCACCGCCAGGCGTTAGCGGCGACATCCGAGAGGTAGCACCGCCAATATGACCGTCATCGGCTACACCCTTAGCCCTGCCAGCAACAGAGTACAAGCAGGAGTAGTTCTCAGACACCACGGTCTCCTCAACGTCCATATGGCCGCCCGGGGGTAGACATAGTCCCTATCGACTACTTCATCATAATTTCTTTCATCGTGACCATATACCCACGGACTCTTGAGTACGAGTGCCGCTGGGGGTAGATCCACAAGGTCAGGAGACATAGGGCATTGACCCGCAGGGACGGGTGACGCAGGGTCAGGTGACGCGGGGCGTGGATCCTCAGATTCAGAGGAAATGGAGCATAGGGTAACTTTTTGGTCCGGGGTCAGCAACCCGTACAAGTGGAGGTTGCTCTCTGTGAAAAGGGCACTGGCTTGCTTGCATACCTTCGACATGGCCAGGATTTGTATTACTCGGTCATGAGCCGACTGTTTCAAGTTGGGGCCAACAACCCCTAAGAGACCTGCCATCAAACGAAAAGAAATAACCATAGTTAGAAAAGCTATAAAAAAGAAAAAAAAAAAGAGAGAAGTCGAATAATAAGAGAAACCTCTGATATATGGGATCAAAGTGAGAATAGCCTTACGTGGGGTGTTGAAGCTAGAGTGTCGAGTCTGCCCGCTATAAGTAAAGAAGTAGTCTGACTTCCACGACCCCCTATTGGAAATAGATCCCTCCACGAGGGAACTCCCTTTAAGGGCCGCGACTTTTTGGAGTTGGTAGAACCCGGGGGCTGATGTATTCTCCCTCAGGGTGAAGAAGCAATGAACCACACTCATCGAAGGCCCCCTAGAGTGCACCTGACGGTACAACACATATAGGCAGCTAAGCATCACCCAGGAGTTGGGGGACAATTGTAGTGGCGCTAATTCAAAGTAGTCCAACACTTTGATGAAGAAAGAATGAAGTGGCAAAGATCCACCAGATCGGATTATGGAATCACTGAATGCCACGAACCCTGTTGGTGGTGTGGACACGTGTTCCTTGTGCTCTGGTATAACGAACTTGAGATTCAAGGGTAACTTATGAGCTTTCAGCATGTTGCCCAGTTTCTTCAGAGTAACTGTGGACCTGCTGGTTTCAACGGAGGTGTCCAAGGCTCTCTTCGACATCTCGGGTACCTGGACAAAGATAGACAGTTTAAGAGCAACAGACTTTCTGAGGGTCCTGGAAGACCCCCCACATGTCCTATGTCTACCAGTGCTTTGCTTGACCCTAGGGCGCAAGACATGGGATAGGAGAGGAAGCGCGGGAAAAACCATGGAAAGGAACTTCGGTTCAACCAATTCACGTCTACCGCCTTCAAAGGAGGAATCCCTATGATCAGGAGACTCGTCACGACAAAAGGGAAAAGGCTCAGGGGGCAAGTTTTCTTCTAGGCAAGCAATTTCGGAAAGGCAATCCTGGAGGATTGACTGTAGCTGAGAAATGTATGTCGCTTGCTGGGGGGAGAGACCAGAACCCGCGCCCCTAGGATGGGATTCTAGCTCCCTCTCTAGCCCGCTGGCTTTATGTCTGACGTAAGACAGTCTCCTGAGGTATAGCGCCCGCACCCCCCGCGGTTAGAGGGTCTGCGTGCGTCGACCTCTGAGTCGGAGAATGACAACTCAATAAATTCAACATTGGACGGACCTTTGGGACATCGCCTAGACGCCATGGACCAGCAAGGACTTGAAGGCGTATAAGAAAAGGGCCTATGTATGTGTACTGGAAAGGCTATACGAAGAAAATTTTAAGCTCTGGAGAATGAATGTCGTGCAACCATCAATTCTACCCTCGCGTAATAAATGCAATAAAAAAGGGAGAAGAGAGGAAGGAGGCATACCTGTGGGAATACAAAGCTGAAGGGGTGCAAGGATAAGCTTACGAAGGAGCAGGGGCAAGACCGTAGGAGCAAGGGAATGCCCAGCGTCACCACGAAGCTAAAAAAAGAAAAGGAAACAAAAAAAATAATAATAAAAAAAGGGGGATGAGTAACAAAAATAAAAGAAAGGGTACCTCAAGAATGCTTTGGAGGAGGATAGAACCCTTGAACTCTTGAAGATAAGTTGGAGAGCATGCCACTAGGCTAGGCAAGTCTTGGTATGGAGAAGTGGCTTCAAGCCCTGGGGGTATTTATAGGGAAAGTCAATGCTCCCCAGCCATTGGTTCTATCTCCCTATGAATGGTGGAGATCAAGAGTATGGGTAACCTTGGGATCCACGATTGAGGATGATTGGTCCTTATGCAATCTTAGGAATTTTCATGGATCCCCCAAGTATTAGGTGGCTGTTGTGTTTCTTTGGACACTATAAAGAAACACAGCTCCTAGCCTCACCTCATACTTCTTCGAGCGACGTTGGGAAACTTTCCAAGGCTAAGTCCCCCAAGGTTGGCCGTACATGTCAAGCAAGAGAAATAGAGAAAGTCTACAAACACATATAAAAGTATACTTATAGACTCGGGGGGAAGTGTAAATGTGGAAATTTTTCCCTTGTGAATTTTATTTACAAGCGAAGCTCTATGCTACGAGGCATCCTACATGCTACTTATTGCACACACAAGGGGACAAGGATATCACACGGCGTTGAAAGAATCGGGCTAAGAGAGCCACCCTCGCTATGCGAGGGCCCTTGGCCGCTTGCCAACCCGAACGCCACCCTTGCTATGCGAGGGTCCTCGGATGGCCATCTGCGTACGCCTTGTCCCCTTAGGCATCGGGCCTCGCCTTGCCTGCACGCGGGAGAAGAAGACCAGCCTCGCTACGCGAGACACCCTCGCTATGCAAGGGTGTGGCCTTGTTGCGACGCCCGTATCTTGAGCCATGCCTACACCCGAGGGAAGAGGGCCACCCTCGCTACGCAAGGCACCCTCGCTATGCGAGGGTGAGACCTTGTTGTGGCGCCCGTGCCCCGAGCCTCGCCACGCCTGCACCCGCGGGGAAGAGGGGCAGCCTTGCTATGCGAGGGACCCTCGCTATGCGGGGGTGCTGCCATGTTGCGCCGCTCGTGTCTTCAGCCTCGCTTTCATGTGACCTGCGTAGGCCAGCCTCGACTCCTAGCGCCTTGGCTTCACATGGCACCTACAGGTTGAAGCCTCCTTGGCATTGGCAAGAGGAGTACTTAGAGACACTTAATGGGAATGCCAAGTCAGCATTGGGTATCAAACGGGGATTGATAAGGACGACCGGGTACAAGACACGCGTACTGACACGGGGCGTACGGTTTTGGAGAGAGCAGAGGCATGGCCCTGTGATCTGCATCTGAGGAGTAGTGGCAGTACAGACCTGTACGAAGAGTAGTGGTACCACTTGGACACCCCCGACCATACGCCAGAGCTGACAGTACTATGTCCTAGGCCACGACTCTGGCATCATCAGGGTAGACACCACTACGCCCTGAGCCACTACACTATCAGTGTACTTGTGTACATCCCTGTCGTCTGGGACTTGTTTGTATCCAGGGCCAATAGAGCCCCCCTATAAATAGGCCCCAACCCCTCAAGTTAAGGGGTTGGAAAAACTGAATGTATGAAAGAGACTTAAGAAATATATGATCATGATTGTTTCTTTGGTTTTCTTCTGCTGATTCAAGTTCTTTCCATCTGATTCAAAGCTTTCTGTAGTATAGAGATTAAAGTTTTCTAACCATCAATCATTGACGAGTTCTTACCGTTAACAACATTTGTTATCAGGCATGACCATAAGTTTGCCAGGATGCTTTTGCGTTCTTGAAATTGATTGCGTAGGGTCCGGATGGATTCGGAACCCTAACTTTTGTGAGCTATTGTTATCTGTGGACAGTAACTTGGTCAGTGACCACCTATCTTCTCTGCATGCTTTTGTTTTTAAAGTTGAACTTACTAAGCGTTTTCGCTTACCTAGTTGTTTCCTGTTGTAGGTAAGAATAAGGGCAAGGCAGAGCAGTGAGCACTGGGGTCTACCTTGCGAATGTACATGTGGACCGACCTTTTTGGGAATCCGTTTTGTTTTGGAAATGTTATGTTATTTTCATAAACTAGGCTCATTTTACTATTCATAAAACATGTTTGTATTAAATGTCAAGTATGACCATACGACTTTTTAAAAAGTTTTTTTTATATATGGGTTTTTGAGACATTTTGTTAAATGAAAACATTTATATTTCTGCATTATTGAGTCTTGAACATCTGGAACGTTACATAGGTCACATGTATTCATAATACTAGTGGAGCGCACTAGCAGTAATTAATCTAAAGATTCCATAACTTATTATTTTACTGTGAACTATTTAAGTTTATTATCTTAATCTCAATCCTCCCATACCAATATGAGATTAAGACCACATAGATAAACTTTGGAATTTTTTGATATTCACTTAATATTATCATATAATATCGAACATAGTTTATTTATAATAATTCAATTCAATTATGTATTTCATTTAAAACATTTGTCAACTACAATTGCTTTAAGGGCACCATTCCTAACAATCTCCCACATGCCCTAAAGCGAATTGAGACATCTCTTTCAATATGTCAATCATATTCTCTTGACCGATTTTGTCTAACAAAGTCTTTGTAACTATTTTGAAGTTATCTTCAAGATTATTACATTAGTTATGTAAAATTGTCTTGTATTCAATGATACTTCATTTCATGTGCTTTACCCTCTCATGATTTCTAGTTCTTCTAGAATAATTGTATCTCCATTGCTTTCGCAATGATATGCTAGTTGTTTATTCTAGTCTGAAAGCCTTTCCAGAATGTCAAAGAACTTAACTAAATCAAATAGCCTATTTAACTGCTCATAGCTGTTATATATCGACTTTTGTGGTGAAACATAGAAATTTGAAATGTCTAACACATTTATAGATTAATGTGTTTCCTCCACATTTATCGAATCTGATTCTCATATCAATCTTTAAAGATTTAATATCAGATCATCCATTGGGATTTTAGGTCTCTGCATAAATGCACATACATATAATCTCTATTATATTTAAGATACTCAAAACTAAGTCCTTATAATTATTCAATGACTCAATCAATAATGGATTGATAACAACTGACTATTCCCACCGTTTAACAAATGTCAACTCGAAAATATAACATTCGATACATTAAACAGTTTATCGTTGAGTTGTAGGAATGTTGTTTCATGTCCTCTTTTCTAGTAAAAGAATAACTGGACATTTATTATTTAGATCATTCATCCTCCTTACCGGGAAGCCAAAGAGCTTTTCTTGGATTTTGTAAACTAAAGTATTTAAACTTCTTATCAATATAAGTTGCTTGAGAAAGAGCCTAAGGATTGTTCTTTTATTCTCTATGGAATTGAATGTACAGAACATTCTTGGTTTTCCTAAATCCAATATTTAGAAATGTTCAGCTAACTATTTATTTTCTATTAACGATTTCTCTACATCATTCCCAATGATTAGAACATTGTCAATATTAAGAATAAGAATCACAACATAATCTTTCTGTTCGAGATCTTCAAATGATTTTGTCATATCATCCATTTCAGTGAAGACTAGTTAGACATTCATTTAAATTAATCTCATAATCCATGCATAAAGTAGTGGATAAGAGTATGTAAACATATTCAAGTTTGGTTACAGTAGAAGACATTTATTCAAGTAATGAGTTATTATTAATAGACTATATAAACAGGGAGAGAACCATTGAATGGTTGCAATAAAATATTGTCTTTTATTTGTTTTATGTGTCTAATTAATTATAAGTCAATCTCAAAAATAATTCACATATATGTTTCACTTAATTGGGGCTGGAATAAAATGTCTTATTAAATCTATGATTTGTACAATAATGAATAATTTATAATTATCATTTCTACTCATTGATGAAATAGGTGGAACAAGTAGATTTCAAAAATAACAACTGAATTTATTATTCAAAAGAAGTACTAAACTTGTTCATTAATCAAATAAGGAATCTAAAAACTTAGTTTCTACAAAAAGAACTTATTAATTTCTTTCATAATGAAAATCAACTATTTAAAAATGAATTTTTTTTAATTGTTTTAAAGCAAAATAAATTTCTAAACTAATCTTTTCTTTACTCAATTGTCTTCATTATTTCTTATTCGCTTTGGTTTCAATGCAACTACTCTTTTTCTCAAAAGATTTATGCATCCCTGAAAACAAGAACATATGAAAAATATTATTAGTGGCATAATTTTCAATCAAGAATTCAAAAATATTAAAGAAGAGTTTTTGAGTAAATCGAATTTACCCCGTATTTCAAAAATTGAGCATGTGCTATAGCATCATCCTTTATCATGGCCCACATCTCGTATGCAGTTTCAATAACCATATAGATTTCTTTAATGTCGCCATGCATGGTCGATAAGATGCATTGACGTGCTAGGTGATTCAAAATCATCCATTCACCATATTTTTCATGTTCATCAAAGCTAGATGAAAAACTTGGTTCCTCTGGTGGTAGATCATAGATCGCTCCATACAAGTTTTGTGTTCTGAAGGCAATGCGAACCCCATCGTACCAACTTCTCATGTGCTTAAGATTAAATGGAATCATTTCCAAGAGTTTGTCAATGAGGTAGGTTTGATTTCCCAAATTTTCAAGTACATGATCAAGATTAAGAGAATTAACCATTGTTGCTGGAAATAAATAAATAAAATATAATTAATTAAAACATATAATAAATATCAGATTTTATTTGGAAAAATAAATATGATGCATGAACGCAACATATAAAAACACATAAAAATATATTTAAATCCACGATAAACTAATTTGAAAAGTTAATGGACCTCCTTAGGGTAGGTCTCACTAACCCCAAATTAATTTTGAGACAAATCTCAATTTCATAAGTGAAAACTTAAAACGCATTTTTCCCTTTTCACGTATGAACTACCACTAGTTTGGTCAAGATGCACTAGTTGTGCTCGAAAGCCTAGATACACCTTTGGAGTGTAACCCATTATTTTCAATCAATGACTTAACTCAAGAGTGTGCTTTAGGGTCAGTCAAACTTGAAATACATCACTAATTATATTCTCATAAGATAAGTCAACCTTGAGATAAAATAAACATATTCGGAAGCCTTTCCATAGGGAGGCCTCAAATAGAGGCGACACGAGGCCTTTCCTATGCCTCTTGGTGTTCAACCAATAATGGAGACCATGAGACTTATTGTCATAACTCCTTCTCCCACTCGCTATTTTGGAAAAGTGTGTTTTTCACAAAATTAATACTTTTTAATTTAGTTGTAAAAATAAATTTAATTGTTTTTACCAAATGATATTCTATTGATTACTAATCCAATTAAGCAAAAATTAAAATTGTTCCCTTAATTATAATCCTAATTTTGCTTTAATTAAGAGGATAACATTTATGTTTTAATAAAACATTTTTCATTAAAACAACAATTTAAACAACTTTAATTTTGATTTACCATCTTAACTAATTAAGACTAAATTTATTATTATATGAATTATCAAATATAAACATATAATAAAAATATAGGACGTTCCTAATAGCATATCTTTACACAAATGTAATGCATGCTAGTTACATATTGTGTGGGTATATGAATGACATGTTATAATGCATGACAAAATATTAAACATTTTAATCACATTCAGACATTTATAATAAATAAATAAAATAAAAGCGGGTATGGTAACTTTTGGGTATTTCTAGAAAAATTACAACACTGGAAAAAATATACATGAAAAAATGTAACATAGACTAACTAAGGCTTGATGAAGAGTACTTTGATCTTCAACCTTGAGATGTAGTCTTTTTGAGCCAATGCCACCCTTTTTTCCATATCCATTTTGAATTATACAACTTTTTAATTATTTTAAACAAACTTTTAAAATAATTATACTTTGGGTTTTAACACCCAAAAGTTTCTAAGGCCCAATTTGAATTTGGGTGATTTAATTCAAAAAATAAAATTAAACAATTTAATTTTAATAAATTAAAATTCAAGATGATTTTAATTTTGGATATTTTTAATTAAAAAAATTCTAATTATGGAAGGTAACAATTAAAACATTTCTAATTCAAGTAAATAATCTCCATTATTTCAATTAAAGAAATTTCTAAATTAAAACTATTTTAATTCAATTTCTAATTTTTAATTAAATGAATAATTAAAAAAATACTTCGTTACTTTTATTGATGATTATTCAAGATATTGTTACCTATACTTAATGCAAAAGAAATCTAAAACTTTTGGAAAGTTTAATGAATTCCAAGCAGAAGCTGAAAAGCAGTTAAGTAAATCACTAAAAGTTCTTTGATTTGATCGAGGAAGAGAGTACTAGGATTATGAATTTGAGGACCATTTGCATGAGCATGGAATTCAATCCCAATGAGCAGCATCTGGAATGCCACAACAAAATGGTGTTTCAGAAAGAAGAAACAGGACGTTATTTGATATGGCTAGAACAATAATGAGCTATTTGTAGACTCCCAGAATGTTTACTTAGCAATCTAGATAGTAGTTAGAAGTAGTTTGTAGTATTTTAGATTTCGTGGATTTTAGTTCAAACTAGGACTTAGTAGGACACTCGTAGCAATAGTTATGGATTTTATAAGTTTAATCTATAGTTTAGAAATATTAATTATAACATAAAGTTTGATTAATATTATTGCTCATAGATATATCATTTATTATAACCTAAGGTTTAGATAGAGCCATTAAGAACGTGACACTTGTCACAATCTTGTTTATTTGAGGATTTAAGCATTTTAAATGGATAGTTCAATAATAGAAGTATCTAGAAGCTCTAGAACCTTCCAGAACCTGTTGGAATCACGTATTACTCAGTCAAAGCTGATTAATCAACTCTAATTACCCTAAATTCGTGCAAAAATGTGTATAAATTATCTACGTATGCCGACATATCACAATCTTAGAGGCGATATATCGCAGCACAGGAGATACGGAAAACACGTTGACTTCGCACGAACGAAACCACAATCACTCGGGATATAGGGTCAGGCAATATATCGCCTAAGGTGGGCGATATATCGACCCTAGGAGTAGTTTTTCGAACTCCGAGGAATCCGAGCTTGATTCATCCCTTAACCTCTTGATTTTCCTCTGAACGTTTTTGACCGAGTCTTAAGCATCTTTTGACCGAATATTCAAATATTTTTCATTTAATATTCATTATTTTTATTCAAATTAAAAGGGGTTAGTTTCACTCCTTGAACTCTATAAATAGGACCTAGTACCCAGCCATTTTCTTCATTCTTCAAGCTGTGTTCAGAGCCTTCAAGCTGCTAGGATTTCTTTAGAGAGATACACTTGAGTTTTGGGGATAAAAGATTTATTATCTTAAGCTTTATAAACACTTGGGTAGTGAGATAAAGTGTGTTTTTTATATTGAGGTGTAGATTGGTTCTAGTTCATCCAATGTAATATTATTCATAAGTTCTATTCTTTATGATTCCTTAGTTTTCCTTAAGTTTCTTTCAGATCCTAACTTTTGTTTATGGTTTTGTGGTTAGGTGTTTAAGTTCTTTGATTTAAGGTTCTTCTCGGTAAGTTTCTTCTTTGATGGTTTAGATTCCTTTTCATCCCTTTTCTTTAGAAACTCACATTTTTTACTTTTGGTTTTAGGAGTGTTCTAATCCTGCTCTTGTTCTCAAATATCCCGGTTTTGGTAAGGAAAATATGATAGATTTTATATGCTTATATGTTATGTTGTGTTATATATGTTATGTTACGATATGTTTATGCTATGAGATGTATATGTATGATATGTTTTTAGTCCTTGGGTATATGACTTGTTTAGATAACAAGCCTCGTAAATTTATATGACTTATTTAGATAACAAGCCCTACAAATTTATGGGCATATCATTTGCCTAGCTAGCAAGCCCCAAGAAGTATGATGGCCATTGTAATACATGTTTTTATAGTCATATGTTTTATAGTGTATGCTTATGATATATGATATATGTTTTAGATAGTCTTATGTTTTATAGTATATGATGTAGTGTTATGCTCATGTTTACGATGTATGATTTAGTATATTTTCCTTGCTAGGCATTAGGCTCATTCCTTTATTTTTAGTGTGATGCAAGAATTTAAATATGGAGGGCGGAAGGATTCTTGGCAGCTTGGCTTGTGTGTTGAGGGTGAATGGAATGAATGGGCTGCATGTCAATCGAGGATGACGTTTATTTTAGTCTTTTAAATTATGTTTTGATGTAATGCTGCAACTAGTATTTAATGTTTATTTTTTATGTTTTATCAAACAATGTTTTTATGTTCTTAACAATGGGTACCCATACCATATTTTACATTCTATTTTGTAATTTGCACAATATTTATTTTGGAGTTTTAAAAAAGTTATAGCTATTTCTTATGTATTTTTTATCTAAAATAGTATATATGCCTTGTAGTTTTAATGGTTCAAGGTCTTAGAAATAGTTGGGTTATTACACTATTCTTCATTACCACTATGCAATTCAATGTGCAATGTAAATATTGAATGTTGTTCCATCTAAGTCAAACCAGAAGACACCATTAGAACTATGGAGTGGCAGTAAACCTAGTTTACACCATTTTCTAATTTGGGGGTGTCCAACACACGTGCTAAAAGGGAAGATTGGAAAGTTGGAATCACACACTGAATTGTGCATGTTTTTAGGGTATGCCAAAGAGACTAGAGGTGGTATATTCTATAGTCCAAAAGAAAACAAAACATTTGTATTAACATATGAAATTTTCTTGAACATGACTATATTACTAACCACAAGCCTCGTAGTAAAGTTGTACTGGAGGAAATAGTCTCAGATCAAGTAAATAAATCACCAACTGTTCACAATGAACAATGGCAAGAAGAAGCAACAAGTTCTAGTCAGAATAATAAAGAGCCTCCTCATAGTGGGAGGGTTGTTAGACAACCGATTCACTATGAACACAAATTTCAAATGATTGTGCCTGACACGAACAAAGATGATCCATTGACATATAGAGATGAAATGAGAGATTCTGACAAAGAAGAATGTCAAGATGCCATGAACTCTGAAATGGAATCGATGTATTCCAATTTTGTCTAGATTCTTGAGTATCTACCAGAAAATGTTAAACATATTGGTTTCAAATAGATATTCAAAAAAAAAGAAGAGCGGATGAGAAAGTGGAGACTTTCAAAGCTAGGCTTGTAGCCAAAGGCTATACCCAGAGAGAAGGGGTTGATTATGAAGAAACATTTCTCCTTTAGCCATGCTAAAATCAATTCGTATACTCTTGTCCATAACTGCTTGCATGGATTATGAGATATGACAAATGGATGTTAAGACAACATTTCTAAATGGCTATCTTGATGAGACCATTTATATGTCTTAACTAGAAGGCTTCGAAGTCAAAGGTCAAGAGCAAAACCTTTGCAAGCTTCTTAGTTCCATTTATGGACTCAAACAAGCTTCATCTTGAAATCTAAGATTTGATGACGCAATTAAAACATATGGTTTTGAACAAAACGTTGATGAACCTTGTGTCTATAAACATATCAAAGATGGTATAGTGGTCTTCTTAGTTCTTTACATTGATGATATTCTATTGATTGGAAATAATGTAGAAACGATAACAAAAGTAAACAAATGGCTAGCTAAACAATTCCAAATGAATATTTGGCAGATGCAAACTATGTTCTGGGCATGAGGATCCTCCAGGATATACTGAACAAGGTTTTGGCATTGGCTCAAGCAACTTATATTGATAAGGTACTAGAAAGCTTCGGTATGAAAACTTCCAAGAAGGGTGACATGCGAACTAGTCATGGAATTGTCCTTTCTAAAGAACAGTGTCCTAAGACACCTCATGTAACGACCCAAATTCACTAATTAGGCTTAAGGGCCTTGATTAGTGTGCCTGGAGGGCATAATGGAGATTATGTGTGATTTTTCTGGTTAAGATGCATGATTATGATTTTAAGCATGTTATATGACTATGTGTATTATGTTATGTGATAATTAAGGTATGTGAATCGTACCACGTGGGTGTGGTGATATCAATGTGATGCACGTGCCGAGACGGTCCTAGAAAGCTAGATAGTGGTAATTGGTGATTTGGTAACCTGCGTAACTGCTAGTAACCATATAGAGTAACAGATTTTGCTGGAAAGTGGTAGAATTGTAAAGTAAGTAAAAATACAAGTGTGCCCTTGAGGTTTAGTTAGAAAGGGATATTTGAGGAAGGCTAAAGTGGTCTTTTGGCAGTGAATAGATGAGCTTCAGCTGAGGAAAAGTTAGTCACGTATAACACTTAGGAAGATTGATTTATGCTGAAAATTAGAGGAAAATCTAGAAGAAAGGAGAAGAAGAGGGAAGCTGAAGTTGGGTGACCTAAGAAGAGAATTATGATGATTCAAGGCAATTAAGCTAAACCTAGGCCAAGATTACTCAGAGGTAAGGGTGCAACAACCCGGATTTTCAAGACTCGATAATGCGGAAATATAAATGTTTTCATTTAACAAAATGTCTCAAAAACCCATAGAAAAAAAAAACTTTTTAAAAAGTCGTATGGCCATACTTAACATTTAGTAACAAACATGTTTTATAAAGATTAGAGTGAGCCTAGTTTAGGAAAATTACACAATATTTCCAAAAATAAAAAGGCTTCCCAAAAGGTCGGTCCACATGTACATTTGCAAGGAAGACTCCAGCGCTCACTGCTCTGCCCTGCCCTTGCCCTTACCTACAACATGAAACAACTAGGTAAGCGAAAACGCTTAGTAAGATCAACTTTCAAACAAAGCAGATAGAGAAATAGGGATCCGGACCCATCCGGACCCTACACAATCAATTTCAAGAACGCTAAAGCGTCCTGGCAAACTTATGGTCATGCCTGATAACCAAGGATAAATTAATTCATATCTAGATAAAAATCCTGCACTCAGAAAAATCCCAGAACAAGCAGATATATTATATCACAACTATATCTTATCAACAATTATATCCCTGCACTCAGAAAATCCCAGAGCAAGCAGATATATTATATCACAACATAATTCGAGACCAACGCTCGACAATTTCTAACAATTCATGCGTAACGCGCCCTCCAACATAATTGCTAATCTGTAAAAGAGAACCGAGTCTCCACACTAAGATCTAGCCAATAAATATTCTCATCAAGGGTAACTATCGTGTTACCTAGGGCATCGCTACTTATCCAAGAGCGTAATCCAATTTACACGGTTTTACGGAGACTTCTATGTTAATCAGTGGTGCTGGTGAGCAGCTGCCCCTAGGGTGTTCAACCTCACTCTATCTTGGCAACCCCTAGTATCTCTAGGCACTCTCACGGAATGGCCAATATTCACGGCTGCTATCCGGGAATAACTTATCAGAGCACTTGCTCAGATTCTAACCGTCCAATGATTAAGTAAGCATGAGGGCCCCTAGGTCCCATTTATCTTGGCGCCCCTAGGTTTAACCAGCTTATCCTCATCTCATGGCCACTCGTCGCGGTAATGAACCGGACATAAATAAAATCAAGCAGTGTGACGGGGATCAACCGTCTAGGATATGACGGACTTCTACCGTTCATATTTTCTAAATCAGCACTCACTAGACTAACGTCTCTAAGCAACTTTCTATGACAGCCTATATATGTGCATGTATCCCTATACTAACATACAAGACAATAATCATTTCACGTTGCAGCCATACAATATAAGTTGACTTACTTGGAGTCCTTAGCGCTCAGCAAGTTTTCACCCTCCAACGTTCAGTCCAGTTACGCTTAGCCAATACTGTAGTTATCCATACAGTATACTCGGATTAATTATGGCACTAATAATTCGTTATTATTATTTTGAGCAGTTTGGTCATTTTAATAAAAGTCATTTGTAAGGATTTATAATCCTTATTTGGGTTTTAAACCTATTAAGGAAAGTTATACAAAATATTCGAGACTAAACCCTAAGTCTCGGGGAGACCTATCCTAAGGTCTCGATACCTAGGCTCGGGTATCACAATGGTATTTCCCCACAACCCGCTAAAAATCTTACTCTTTCAAGGTATCGCTATTAACCCGCACTTTCGACTAGTCGGTTAAAATATGTAAGATTTTAGCCGGTATTATATCCAGAAAATACAAATAAATTCCTTAATTATTTTTAAAGAAAATAAACTCTTTAAATTTTCCTTTTATTTTTCTTAAGGTTTTAATATCTAAAAACCGTTTTAAGAAAATTGCCTAATTTGTCTTAATTAGGAAAACCGTTATAAATTTCTCATCTTGACTAATTAATTTTCTAAAAGAAATTAATCAATTTTACTTACTAGAAAAATCATTCATTTAATTATTTTCTCAAAATATAGGGTTTTAAACCCTCTTTTAATTTATTAACTATTAATAAATTAAATCTCTTATTTTTAGAAAGAATAAAAACTCTTTAATAAAAATAATTCATTTAAACTCAAAGGGTAAATTTTAGTGAAAATATGATTTCAAGACTTACCATTTTATATCTTGAAATAAACAAAATTTTACTTTTTTACCTTATGTTCCAAAATATCATTTTTACACTAAGTGTGAAAAACCTATTTTTCACATTTTTAACTACATACTTCGTTAGTTCATATCTTGAAATTTACTTACCCAATTGTTACCAAAATTTCCCAATTCCATTTTTGTTATGCCATTTAGGTCTTTGTAAAATCTTAGGTCAAAATGAGCATTTTTGATTGGTGAAATCATTTTCCAACAATGAGGTAAAAATTACCTTATTTTCAAGTCCTTATTTTTTTCCAAACTTTGACAGCTAATAACTTTCAAACCGTTTAATATTTTCTTACCAAATTTTACAGTGGACTAATAGGTTATGCCAGAAATGTGTCCACAAAATTTTAGAAAAAACTGGGTTCATTTGCCCTATACAGTGGCTGTCCAAACTTGGTTCCGAAAATGAGAATACGAAAAAACAGTTTTTTACCTAAACTTTGAAATAGCATAACTTACTCATTTCTAAACATTTTTTAGTGTTTCAAAAGCTCAATTTTATGTACTCAATCTCAACAACATAACAGTACAATTTAATTTTACAAAAACAATATACAGTGGCTGCTTGACCCCTTGGAAGTCACAGCTTAAAACATGTTTTGTTTTAGGGTATCCTACAAAACCCTTGGGGGTTTTGGTTCCCATTTTCAAAAATCAATACACATGCATCATAAAAATTATTAAACAACTACCATAACCTTATTACATCATCAACAAGAAACTCTAAGCATTAGATATACAAAAAAATGCTTAAAACTAAAAACCCTACAACAAACTCATCAAAAGTAAACTTTTTACCTCTTTGGTGTTCTTGCTTAAGGTTTGGACCTTCCTATAAGCTTTGACTCCTTCAAAACCTTTCAAAAACCCTAACAAACTTCCCCCAACAACATAGTCAATTAGCTATTTGAAACTCTATGCTTCAAACTTTACAAAAACCTAGATTAGTGAAATTTTACTTTAGGGAAAATACTTCCTAGACCAAGACTTAGCCTCAAAGTTTCCTTGGTGTTCTTGGGCTTGAAAAATGGAGAGAACACTTTGAGAGGTCTTCAAAAATCAGATGATTGAATGTGAGAGAGTGGTGTGGTCGGTTGGGGAGGGATGAAAGAGATATATACTATCTAATTTACCCTAAAAACACTCAAGTGTTTTACCCACTTGCTTTTATCCCTAACCTTTAATTAAATGGGATTTAAATCTTATAAAAGTGGGTTCACACAACTCTAAAAGACCACATGGCCGGCCACCCTTTGCCATATATGATCATTTCATATATATATATATTTTTTTTTTAAGGGTTAATAAATGTTTCATAAGAAGAAAAGTCCAAATTGACTTTTGACACCTTTTTCACTCTTATTAAGTTTTAATTACCAAACTTAACATTAATTAATTAAATTAAATGTCTCTCACATTTAATTTAATTAATCACATAATAAAATTTAACCTAAGGTCCATTCATGGAATAAAATTCCCCATTTCGGCAAAATTAGGCATTTAGCACAAAATGCCTTAAAATTTCCATTTTCTTTTAGGTTTATTATTTTTGACCAAACTTTAACTTTTATGAATGTATTTTATGCCCAAAATATAATTGCCATGATTTTTCGTTTTATTTTCCGAGATTTTTACCCGATCAGGGTTTTTGTGTCGGTCCAGGACCGAAAGTCTTATCTTGACTTTTAAAATCACAAAATTCATATTTTGGCTAGCAATAACTCATGGAATACTTACAAACAAAATATAATATTATTTAAAATAATATTCTTAACCCGGGGGAAAAATCCCGACCCGAGTCGTTTAAAGGTACCCAAAAACGTAGGACGTTACAAAGGGTCTATCTATGATTTGTTTAAGTCTCAAGTCTGGTTTTTGGAGGATAAGCATGAATTGAAGCAAGTTTGTGGCTTTTTTTGCATGAAAACTCAGCTGGTTTGTCAAGGGGAAACTCAGTTTAAAGCTTGGATTGGAGGAAGCTCAAATGGAATTTCTGATTGAGGTAAGGGTATTAAACATGTTTGCAATCTCGTAGCTGTTATGATTTAAGGATTTAGAGGTTTGGTTTGTACTTTTCTCCACTTTTGGTTTAAGTGTTGAAATCTGAAACTTAAGTATGAATTCTGAGAATAGTTGTGTGATTGAGTTAGATTATGATGTTTGTAGGTTGTTGAAAGGTTTATTTGGGGTTTTGAGTTGGTTTTGAGGCTTAGGTATAAGTTTGGGGTGATTTGGAGTGATTTGGGTTCGGGAAAATGCAGGGGAAAAACCCAGAATTCTGGGCTCGCAAAGGAGCGCCGCGGCGCAAGGCTGTTTCTGGGCGGTGTGTGTGCTCTCTTACTAGCTGGGCGCCGTGGCCCTATAGGGCAGTGCCGCGGCGCTAGGCCAATTTTAGGATGTTAGAATTTGCAATTTTGAGCCTTTACTCCAGGGGTTCGGGGGATGTCTTCGGTGCATTGTTTTAGGGATTTGGGGGTTTCGAGAGTGTGGGATTGGTTCCGGGGAGGTAGCTTTGGATTGATTAGTGACAAAGGATGTTTCATTTGTGTTGTGATTAGGACTTTGGAGAGGCTCGGGGTAGAGGACCGTGCTCGCGGCTTCGTGGCATCGGAAACCAGTGAATTGAAAGGTAAGAAAACTGCACCCGGGTAAATGTTGGTGATGAGACTAAGTGCTCCCAAGAATTGTGTCGTGTCAAGGTTGGTATCATGCCAAGGGACATGTAAAAGCGGCCTAAGAGTGTCGTACTTGATATTAACGCACAGGGCGCGGGTTGGCCACTGGGAGCCAAGAACAACGGGATAACAGAGGGAGCAGCCTGAGGGCGCTAGCCCTGGTTATCGTTTGTGAATTGTGAATGTTATGAATTGAAATGCCTAGTATGTGGAATACTTGACTATACTGACTGATGATGTATCTGAGTTTATGTGGTGCAATGTAAGATATTGACTTGTCTGCTAATTGTTCATGCTCTATTGTTGTTGTGTTTTCTTGCTCGGCCTTGGCTCACGGGTGCTACGTGGTGCAGGTAAAGGCAAGGGCAAGCTGGACCAAGCCTGAGGTGGAGAGCTCCGAGGTGGAATGCACATAGCCAGTAGTTCGACTGCCACGGTCGAGGAGTGGACCAGGACAGGGATCACCTAACTACTAGTTTTGCCTTAGCATGGCCAGTTGTTGTATATAAACCCTGAGTCTTTTGTAAACGGTCTTTGAACTTAATATTTTTGGGATCCCATGTAACAGATAATAATTTTTAATGGAAATGTGGCTTTTGAGACCAAAACGTTTTAACCCTAGTTCCTTAATAGTTTCAATAACACGATTTTATTTAAATGACTTGATTAGCAAGTCTGGCACTTTATAAACACACAGTGTAACAGTCTTGGCTATCCAGGGCGTTACAACTCAAGAAAAAGAGGGCGTTGGACATTATCCCTATGCCTTTGTAGTAGGTAGTCTTATGTATGCAATGTTATGTACAAGACCTGACATTTGTTATGCAATAGGGATAGTCAGTCGTTATCAATCCAATTCAGGATTGAGTCATTGGGTTTTAGTATAGAATATTCTCAAGTATCTTAGGAAACTAGAGAATATATTCGTATATTTAGGTGGTGACCTGAACCCCACTGGTTACACTAATTCTGATTTTCAATCAAACAAAGATAGTCAGAAATCGACTTCTTGATCAGTGTTCGCAGTTGGTGGAGGAGTTGTAGTCTAGCGTAGAATCAAACAAACCAGTATTGCAGATTCTACCATGGAAGTCGAATACATAGCAGCTTGTGAAGCAGCTAAAGAGGCGGTGTGGCTCAAAAAGTTCTATGCTGATCTAGATGGATAAGTCACTGGTCTTATACTATGACAACAGTGGGGCAGTAGCTAACTCAAAGAAACCAAGGAGTCACAAGAGGGGAAAGCATATCGAGAGGAAGTATCACTTGATCAAGGATATAGTTCAAAGAAGAGATGTAGCAGTTATGAAGATTGCTTCGTAACATAACCTTGCAGATCCTTTCACTAAGACTTTGGCCACTAAGTCTTTTAAGGATCATGTTGGAAACATGGGTTTGAGAGATGCCTCATTTTCTTTAGAGCAAGTGGGAGATTGTTAGGAATTGTGTCCTTGAAAGCATATGTGTTTGACAATGTTTTATGAAACAAATAATAAAGATGAATTTTTTCACATATTGACTGTTTATTATTATTATTTGAATAATATTATATCAATATCATAAAATTTCCTAGTTCTTTATTGTGAATACAATCTTGTATTAGTACGAGATGATTAAGATTGTAGGGAACAAAGTTAAATATTTCACAATAAAACAATGTTATATGGAATCTTGGAATTAAATACTGTGAGTACGGTTCACCAGTATTATGAATACATGTAATCTAGATCTGGATCACTGATGTAGTAGGACATCTTAGTGGATGTACTTTGTATAATGTGGTTATAACATGAACTGGACCTAATATGTTATTAATACTTAATTGAATACTATTTTTATAACTATTAATTAAACATATCAATAAGATGATCATATACAAATTGATCACAATCCTAAAGTTGTTATGAACTCATGTTTATGTCATTTGAGTCATTTGATTCACTCGTTATAGTTTGTCGAAATGATCAAGATAAATTTTTTTGTTTTGGGGACTCATTGATATGAATGGCTTAGGACATAATGTACAGATGTATAATTTATATCTTTATCAGAGCAATTGAATAATGGTTCTCTTAAGGGTTAGCTTTTGGAACTAAAAGGTTATTGAGCTCAAATTCATAAATCAGTTTATGAATTAACCTTAACTAATAAAGTTAATGGCACTTAAGGAAACATGAAATAATTAAAGAGGTAAAACAATGACCTTATCCCTACTTTAATTATGAACCATTAATAGAGGGTTGATTGTAATGATTAAATCGATGGACGCTTTTTATCTTTAAAAAGTACTCAATAAATAAATATCTATAATTGCAAGAGTGCAATCTCATAATTTTAGTGGAATAATATTGAAATTAATAAATTAATTTATTATATTAAAAATATTTAATTAATAATCTAAATTTATTGGAACTTGAAAGGGTAGATCCATAGGTCCACGAGATGGCTCGATCAACACTATTTAAGGTAAGAGTTGAATCTGGGAAAAATTAGGGAAATGACATATTTGGAAGAATTAAGTTCTTCATGATCAAATATGTAATTGAGAAAAATTAATATATTAATTTTTTAAATTAATTAATTAATTGAATTTTCAAAAATAATTTTTTAATTATTACTGTAATTTTAAAAAATGTCATTGTTGACCCACGATTTGGCCAACGACACGGAGTCAAATATACGACAAAAGATAAAACAACAAGTAAGAAAGATAATCCAATGGAAGAGAGGAAAGCAGCATGGATTTATAGTGGTTCGGCCCCAAAAGATGGTAATGACCTACGTCCACTTAGTGTTATTATTAAGATTGAATTTCAAAGCTCTGATCAAATAACTAGAGTTCTTGAGTTTCACAAACCTTGGAAGAAATACAATAAAATGATGGATAATTGCACTATAACTCTCTTTTTCTCTATCTTAGCAAAAAGATTCAGGAATCAAAAGTCCCTTCCTTGAGCTATTTCATGCATATTTATAGGCTCAAGGACGGTTACATGGGCCAACAGGCCATATCTTTCCTTAATAACCGCGTATCAAGGTCATAATGAGGAAATATTCAATGTATTAATTATAATATTACAGGTAAGAAGGAAACAAATCAAGTTATACGACCAGCCTGGTCGTATTTAAAAGTTAAGCCTTGACGAAGCGGTGTGCTTCTGGTCGATAGTCAAGCAGTACTCTCTGCCACGTGTCAACTACGTAGGAGAAATCCTTGCCACATCATCAGTAGTAATTTTTAGGGTAAACATTTGCCCCCCCCCGCCCCCCCACCCCCCAAGTTTATTTATTATGACCAGCAATAAGTAAACTTAGGAAACTGACTCTTCGAATACCCCACGAAATCTGTCAGAGCCGCCCATGCTTTCTCGAAAAAGGTGACCAATCATGTCTAATCAAGTCTTTTCAGTTCCCAATAACTTGCGTGATGGCTATCACACTTCCCCACACCTTGAAAAGTTACCATTTATGATTACCTTGGTAACTGCTCCTCGGCTAATATAAATAACCCTTTAGAATCAGTTTTTACTTTTTACGTTTTAACTTTATCCTCAAGAAAACCGAAGAACCAGGAGCTACATTTCCAGGAGCCCAGAAACACAGACGGATCACGAAGCTCTCGCCCAGCTGAATCAACTTAGCGCCTCAGAACTTTACTCCATCTTTCATACAAGTACGTTGTAATGAACCAACTACTCTAGACTTTGGATCATTAATGACTACTACCCATAGACACCAATTTTTAAAGTACTTACAAGTGAAATAATCATAACTTCATTAAAAAAAAAAAAAACAAGTGGTAAACTACATAAAATTTAAAGTAGGATAAGGGATCCCATTGTTTTTAAAAGAAAAACATAACATAATTTTAAATAACATGGATTACATAATAAAGTTCGAAAAAATACATATAAAATTTAAAGAGACTTCATCCTCGAATCCAACGCTCGGTTCATCGATTCCATCCCGCCTCAATACACATCCCCAAGCTTCCAAGAACCTTTCCCGCCACCAAAGCTATTTTCCTGCACATAAAAACATAATGGAGTGAGCCTAATGCCCAGCAAGGAAAACCTAACTCGTAAACCATATACATAAAATTCATAACGCAACATACAACATATCTTAAACATATGTCACACATACTATAATGGCCATTATTACTTGGGGTCCCGTAAACTAAACAAGTCATATGCCCATTAGATTTGTGGGGCTTGCTAGCTAAGCAAGTCATATGCCCATAATTTATTGGGGCTTGTTAGTTACACAGGTCATATGCCCAAGTCTACAACATACATTACATAACACATAAATCATAAGATAACACATAGCATATAATATCCTATCCTATTTTTCTTACCAAAAGTACCGGGATATGAGAACAGGTTTGGGACTTTGGAACACTCCTAAAAACCATCAATGAAAGGGTGAGTATAATTAAAGAAAAATGGATGAAAATAATGAAAGAACTATACCATCGAAAGATACTTACCAAGAACCTTATGTTCAAGATCTTAGATTTCCAAACCAAGAATAAAGAATAAAGTTAGGATGTTGAGTAGAAAACTATAAGAACTTAAGGAAAACAATACCGAAATGAACTAGAGTTTGGAATACCTTGAATGCTTCTATGACCGATCTAAACCTTGAACCAAAATGTGCTATAAATGTTACTGCCCAAGTGTTTGGTAAGCTTATAATCCCAACCCAAGTGTTTACACTCTCAAAAATAACCTAGCAGCTTGCAGCCTCTGAACTTAGCTTGATGAATGAATAAATGGCTGGGTACTAGGTCCTATTTATAGAGTTCAAGAATGAAAAGATCTTCATTTAACTTGAATAAAATTATGGCTTTTTAAGTGAAAAATATTTGAATTATCGTTCAGCAGAGGCTGAAGACTCGGTCAGAAAGATGCTGGACTTATCAAGAGGTTAAAGATTAAAAAGAGAACGTTTTCAATAACATTCAAAAATACACCAAATGAGCTGATATATCGCCCCTTGTAGGCGATATATCGCCTGGGCCAGCATGCCCGAGGCTCGTCGAGGTGATCGTGCGAAGTTACGTGTTTTTCGTATCCCTGTACTGCGATATATCGCCGCCTATAGCTGCGATATATCGGCATACGCTGAATATTTAAACACGAAATTGCACATTTTCAGCTTAATTTGAATTGAGTAAACAGCCTTGACTAAGTCCTCTAACGTTTTCAAAGCTACTGACAGACCCTACGATATTCAAATTTTTATCTTAATAAACTTATTCCTCAAAAATACTTAATTATCATTAATCATACACAAGACAAGTGTTACTATATTATTGGGTCTAACTATACCTTATAATATAATAAATATCACCAACAATATCAGTCATATTAATCAAACCTTAGGTTAAAATTAATATTCTTAAACTATAGGTTAAACTTAGAAAATCTACAAGTGTTACTACGAGTGTCTAATTAAATCCTGGTCTGAACCAAAATCCACAGTCATAAAAATACTACTACTATTACTATTATTACTACTATCTAACTAGCTAAGTAACGTTCTTGGACTATACAATTCTCCCCTACTAAAAAGAATTTCGTCCTCGAAATTTACTTACCAAATAACTCCGGATACTGGCCTTGCATGTCCTCCTCCAACTCCCACGTTGCCTCTCTTTCAGAACTATTACTCCATAGGTCTTTGACTATAGGAATGCTCTTGGACCGTAACTGCTTCCTCCCCTTATCCAGGATGCTAACTGGTCGTTCCTCGTAACTCAAGTCTTTCTAGAGTGCTATCGTATCGTACTTGAGGACGTGAGATGGGTCTGACACATACTTGCGTAGCATCGAGATGTGGAACACGTTGTGACTATCTGCTAGTGCTGGCGGTAGGGCTAGTCTATACGCAACTGCTCCCACTTTGTCCAATATCTAAAATGGACCTATAAATCGGGGACTAAGCTTGCCTTTCTTCCCAAACTGTTATACACCTTTCATAGGAGATATCTTCAAGAAGACTTGATCTCCGACTTTGAATTCCACATCGCGTCGCTTGGCATCCGCATAGATTTTCTTACGGCTTTGAGCAGCAAGCATACGCTGTCTAATAAGCTCTACTGCTTCTTGAGCTTGTCTAACAGCTTCGGGACCTAGAAGCTGCCTTTCTCCTACCTCGTCCCAGTGCAACGGTGATCGACACCTTATGAATCTTCTTCCATATAGAAATTCATAAGGTGCCATCCTGATCGTTGACTGGTAGTTGTAGTTGTAGGAGAACTCTATCAGCGGCAAGTACTTATTCCATGATCCTCTGAAATCAAGTACATATGCGCGTAGCATATCCTCTAAAATCTGAATTGTACGCTCGGACTGCCCGTCTGTCTGCGGATGAAAAGCTGTACTAAGACTTAACTTAGTACCCATATCTTGCTGTAAACTTCCCCAAAATCTCGATGTAAACACCGATCCTCTATCCGACACTATTGTCTTGGGGATTCCATGCAACCGTACTATCTCTTGGACGTAGATGTCTGCATATTGGTCTGCCGTGTATGAAGTCTTAACAGGCAGGAAAGAGCCGACTTGGTTAGTCTATCTATTACTATCCATGTGGAATCATGCTGCTTATTCGTCCTTGGCAAACCTGTCACGAAGTCCATAGCTATATCGTCCCACTTCCATTCTGGTACGCTAAGCGGTTGCAATAAGCCTGCAGGCCGCTGATGTTCTACTTTCACTTGCTAGCATATTAGACACTTGAACACAAACTGTGCGATGTCCTTCTTCATCACTGGCCACCAATAGATTGCTTTAACATCATGAGTCATCTTGGTCGATCCTGGGTGAACTGAGTATGGGGTACTGTGCGCTTTTTCTAGAATCATCCTCTTAATCCTTTGATCATTTGGCACGCATACTCGAACCTTATATCTCAATAAACCTTGACTAGATATTGAGAAATTTGTGGTCTTGCCTTCTCAGACTGCATCCATATGTGCTGCTAGTGGGTCGTCAAGTCCCTGACCAATCCATATGTCTTCTAGCAGATTCGACTAAATAGACAAGTTAGCCAGCTTGCTGACAACTACTTCTATTCTGGCACTGATCAGCTCCTGCTGTAGCGGCTTTTCTATTCCGGCTAAAGCTACTAAATTTCCATAACTTTTCCTACTAAGCGCATCGGCAACTACGTTCGCCTTCCCCGGGTGGTATAGGATTTCGCAGTCGTAATCCTTCACTAACTCTAACCACCTGCGCTGCCTCATGTTGAGCTCCTGAGTAAAGAAGTACTTTAAACTTTTGTGGTCCGTATAAATCTCGCACCGTTCTCCATAAAGATAATGGCGCCAGATTTTCAACGCAAAGACCACCGCTGCCAACTCCATATCGTGAGTTGGATAGCGTTGCTCGTACTCCTTCAACTGTCGTGAGGCGTAGGCTATCACCTTATAATTCTGCATCAGCACGCAACCCAATCCTTGCTTCGATGCATCGTAGTAAACTACGAACTTATCATTGGGTGTTGATACACAGAGTATTGGTGCTGAGAAAAGCTTATCCTTAAGCAACTGGAAGTTTTCTTCACATCTATCATTCCAGTTGAATCTTTGTTGTTTCCAGGTCAGGTTGATGAGTGGAGTGGCTTTCTTAGAAAAGCCTTCTACGAACCTCCTATAATAACCCGCTATCCCTAGATAGCTTCTTACTTCAGATGCGTTCTTTCGTCTTGGCCAATCCTTCATGACCTCTACCTTTGATGGGTCTACTGCAACTCCGTCTTTTGATATAATGTGACCGAGGAACGCACTTGCGAAAGCCAAAATTCGCATTTCTTGAACTTGGCATAAAGTTGATGCTCCTTCAGTCGTGACAAAATCAATCTCAAATGTTCCTCGTGCTCTACTTCATCCTTAGAGTATACTAAGATGTCGTCGATGAACACTACGATGAATTTATCTAAGTAGTCTTTGAAGACCCTATTCATCAAGTCCATAAACGCGGCTGGTGCGTTGGTAAGACCAAAGGACATAACCAAGAACTCGTAATGTCCATAACGAGTTCTAAAGGCTGTTTTAGGAATATCTTCTCCCTTTACCTTGAGCTGATGATACCCGGACCGCAAATCAATCTTTGAAAATACAGCCGCACCTCGGAGTTGATCAAACAAGTTGTCGATCCGGGGTAGTGGGTACTTATTCTTAATCGTTACTTTGTTCAGCTCGCGATAGTCTATGCTCATCCGCATGCTTCTGTCCTTTTTCTTCACGAATAGCACTGGTGCTCCCCATGGTGAATGGCTCGGCCTAATAAAATCCAAGTCCAGGAGTTCTTGTAGCTGCGTCTTTAACTCCTTGAGTTCTGTAGGTGCCATCAAGTATGGTGCCTTAGAGATAGGCTCAGTGCCTAGTACTAATTCTATCGTGAAGTCAATTTCCCGAGTTGGCGGCAATCCTGGCAAGTCATCGGGAAATACCTCTGGGAATTCTTTTACAATACAGACATCTCCAACCTTAAGTGGTGTCTCCTTTACCACATCCGTGATGCTGGCTAAGAACACTTGACATCCTTTTTCCATCATTCTTTGAGCTTTGAGAGATGATACTAACGAGGTGCGCAATCCTGAAGCTTGTCCCATGAAGCATAGTTTTTGGCCATTAGGAGTCTCAAACATCACCTTCTTGTATTTGCAGTCGATGGTTGCGCCATGCCTTGCTAGCCAGTCCATACCTAGTATTACGTCAAAGTCCTTGATCACCAATTCTATCAGGTCTCCTTCTAGTTCTATGTCCTCAATCTTTATCGGTACGCCTCGTACTATCCGTGATGATAGAATTACTTTGCCCGAAGGCAACTCGGTTACAAACCTAGTTCTAAATATTTCACAAGGTTTGTCTAGTTTTTCTATCATTCCTAACGAGATATACGAATGAGTGGCTCCCGAATCAAATAATACAGAGCATATGTTATTGAGGATAGAAACCTGACCTGTTACCACCTTATTGCTAGCATCAACCTCTCCTTGTGTTAAGGAAAAAACCCTAACAGGAACCATCTTGTCGTCTTTCTTTCCTTCTGGCTTGCGCTGAGGACAATCTCTTTTCCGGTGTCCTTCCTAACCACAGTTAAAACATTCCTTGGTGTTTGCGCGGCATTCTCCAGGATGTTTCTTCTGACACTTTGCACATGGCGGGTATTCCACATAACCCGGCCTATTTCCCCCATTATTTTTCCGTGCCCTCTTATCGCTATCAGATTGCTTGTTATCAGGATGCCTTCTCTTCTGATCGTTACTATTGTTTCCGGACTGATGGTTGCCATTATGGTTGTTGTTCCGACTGGTCTGAGGTTGACCCTGTTGTCTAGGCTCAGGCTTACTGGCTTCCTCTTTACTTACATTAACCTGCAACCTCTCTACTTCTATTGCCGTCTCTAGAACGTCAGCATATGTAGTATTTCCTAGGTTTGCTAGCTTAACCCCCAGCTCGATCTTAGGTCGAAGTCCTCTAACGAACTTGTTCACCCTTAGAAAATCAGTTGGAACCATCTCAGATGCGAACTTTGCTAGGCGGTCGAACTGACGAGCATACTCTGCCACTGATAAACTACCTTACTTCAAGTTGGCAAACTCCTCAACTCTTGAAGTGAGTACAGCCGAATTGTAATACTTCTTGTGGAACAGCTCCACAAATCGAGTCCATGTCATGGTGGCAACATCATGCGATTGCTGGACCAAGTCCCACCATATCCTAGCATCCTTCTTGAGCAATGACGAGACGCAGGATATACGGTCTGCATTACTAAGATTCATGTGCGTCAGAATTGGCTCCACATTCCTTAGCCACTCTTCTACCTCAAAGGGGTCTGTAGTCCCTTCGAAGTTTGGAGCGTGCTGCTTGCGAAACCTCTCATACACTAGCTCCATGTGCTGTACTGGATACGGCACATAGTTCGCCATTGGCCATCCCCCATATGGACGAACTTGTTGGGTGCGTGGCCATCTGCTGTGGCTGCAGCTGCGGTTGCAGTGGAGGCGGAGGCTGAGTCTATTATCGCTGCTGCTGCAAAAGTTCCTCGACTTGTTGTCGCAGTCTGGCGATCTCCGCAGTGTTGTCACCTGGTGGTGCCGATGCATTGCGGCTAGCAGTAGCACGCACTCCCCTTCTGCGAACTGGAGGGGCTTTATTGTTCACTAGAGCAGCATTGGAGGCGTTTTCGTTGGTGCGTGCAGATCTTTGGAGCAACATCGCAACAGAGTTCTAATAGTTGAAAGAAACATGTTAGAACATTACCTAATAGGCTCTAAGGCAAAAACTTATTCTAAAACAAACATATCTCGGACCTATTTATTATGACTTCTTATGAAAAATTATATAAGTCTTTATTATTAGAGTGGGCTTCTATACTTAGAAAAACAAGCCATCTTTATTATTTCTAAGTCTGTTTCTAATCATCCTATATGACTTAATTCTCAGGCTCGAAACTCATCTTTGTTACAAAGTTAACCATATTGAGGGAGGGCTGGGATCAGTAAAATCGTTCCACTACAAGAAAATGGGGTCTTTACCTACCAATTGTAAGTGTAGGTAAAACTAGGCTAATGGTGGGTAATATGGCTTACCTACCAATATTGAATTGGTAGAGACTTGTAGGTAAAGGTTAGTGGGGAAAGAGTCTTTACCTACACTTATTAATGCTGGTAGGTAAAAGAATCAGTGGACCCCACTAAGTTATAAATCACTTGATGAGTCATCAGATGACGTGTTTGATGACTTGTCATCCTACATGTCTGCTGACATGGTTTCCATAGTAGCATACACATGGCATACGTCAATACCGCCACTTGGCATCTTGTGGTTGCTCCACGTGTCAAACAATAATTTGTCCACGTGTCGTTTGCTAATTAGTACATATGTCATCATTTGATATAGACCACGTGTCATCATTTTATTAGTCCACGTGGAATTATTTTATTGGTCTACGTGGCACAGTATTATTGGACCACGTGGGGTCATTTTATTAGCCCACATAGCATGATTTTATTGGTCTGTTACACAATTTATATTTTGGTCAAATTTAATGGTTATGTGTAGGTAAAAGATAATAACAGTTATTTATAAATGTTTTATATTAGAAATAAACTAGAAAAAAACCATACAATAATAAAATGGTTAATGCTAAAATTCTTTATAATGTTCAATACTAAAATAAGTTATAAAGTTATCCTTTTAAGGTTACCCCTACCAAAATAAAAAAACTTCATAAAGTTCATTCCTTAGTAAATTAATGTAAATAAACTAAGAATCATCTTGTGACTCCCGAACCTAACTCAAATAAATTATTTAACATTAATAATAAAATAAACAAACATATATTATAAAATATTCATTGCTTATTAAAGATGAGTGTTAAACTAATTACATTTCATAAAAAATATCAACAAGTCTATTACAAGTTTATTCTTCACTTTGAGATTATTACTAGAGAGCACCCTTTTTCTCGAACTTGTGAATGTCGATGATGGCTATGTGAGGTGGACACCGACGATGGTTGGAGGTGGGGTTCGGGTTGGCAACAATTGGAAAATATAATTAATCTCAACACAATAATTATCCCCAATTGAATCATCATAAGGATTTCAGAAAATATGACTTATTATTATGGGCATTTATGATACTTGATATACCAACATATATTAAAAAACAAATATATGAGCACATCAAGTCCCATAATCACCAACATAAAATAAAATCATTTATCAACATCACAGGAAAAACATAATACATAAAGACTCTAAATGTAATACCAATATCATAAACAAAATAACCAAAACTTGCAGCATATCTAGATGGTGAATCACTCATTTAAATAAGGAATTAGAAAAACATAAACTTAAAACATGTAGAATCATAGACACGCATGTTCTACAAATGAAAATGACATAGCAAAATTAGATTTCAAATATATGGAACAATGCCACAATGTATTACCAAGAAGAATATATATTTTATGGATATCTCTATTTTCTTTCTTAAATGTTCAAGTGCTAAAACTTGCATAATATATAATGTAAGAACATGGGAATACAATCACTTTTGCACAAATAAAGAATCATAAAATACAGAGGCCCTCACAAACAAACAAGAACTAAAGGAATAAAATTTCTAAGAACATTACCCTATATCCTATCATTAGAAACACAATGAGTTTATAGTAAGAAAATATCTAAGGGCCCAGTTCTATAAGTCATGTATAGAAATTTTGAGAAAGTGAAGGAATTTATTGTATGTTATACAGATAATGCAGAAACTCATCAAAGTTCAAACACCATCAATAGACAATCATTTTCACAAACTTAGTAAATCAATCACCAACTTATAAGTAACAATGGCATAAATCCACAAACTAACTAACAAACTAAAAATCAAATTATAGACACAGAACCAGATCCTACAGCCAAAGAGCAACACTAAATCTTAATACAAATATCAGAAACAAATTACCAAACAAAATATACTAAAACATATCCTAGCTCAAAAGAGATCCCTTCATATATAGATGTTAAAATAGATTCCTTCCTCAAAACAGAACCAGAGAACCAGAACGTACAAGCAAAGAGATATAAATATGTAGCTGGTGAAAGGTGTTAGAACCAGACCCTAAACTAACTAACAAACTAAAAATCAGATTATAGACATAAAACATGACAAATGTAGGTGTTAGAACTAGACCCTAAAATAACAAACAAACCAGAATCTGAACCCAGATTCACTCAAACTAAATGACTAAGGTATATTTCACTGAAATATTTACAAAAACAAGATTACAAATATTATTTATGCTTTAGAAAAACACTTGAAAAATTGAGATTAATGCAAAACTTTTGAAATAGGGCAAAAATAAATAAATAGACTCAATGAACAATAAAACAAGCAAACTAATCAATTCTTGAACATCAAAGTAGAACAGAAATTCCTCAAAGCATTCAACAATAATTACAATCTTTAGCAAAATCACATATTCTTCACAAAGACATCTCAGAACCATCTCAAAAAATTAGAAAATAAAAAAAAGCCTCGGGACAATTTTTCATCATAAATCCTTCAGACATATGGGAGCTGATAAACATAACAAGATAAAAAACAAAGTCTTCTACACTAACACAGTAAACATAGCACAAAGCCACCACCAAGTCCCAGTAAACTTAATGACAAAATAAATCAATGAACATATCAAAAACATACTGAACAAACAAAAATTGCCTCAAAAATTACAAATCATCATCAATCCTTCAGAATTGGGGATTTTCATCAAATAAGATCATGAATATACCTCAACCAACAAACTACCAAGCCCGTGAGCGATCCGCCAATCCACTTCAATCTACTAACCGCAGTTGTAAACTACCACTGCAACAACACCATCTGTAAAACAAAAATATAAACAACAATGTCTAGAAGCAGATAACACAACAAAAAATTAAATCATTGGCCTTACAAATCAATATTGGAGAAGGTATAAACAATCATAAAAAAAATAAGCAATGGACTTACAAATCAGACATGGTAGAGGTAGAGAACAATAGCAGTAGCAAAGAGCGGAGGGGAGCAAGGAAGCAGAGGTAGAGAGCAGGGAGGAAGCGAGCAAGCAAGGAGGCAGAGGCAGAGTCAAGAGCAATCCAAAACCCTCAAGGCGCCAAGAAATAAAAAATCCTCAAAGCCTCCAAAACAAATATTACTAAGTACACAAATTATACACAAGAAACAGAAGAAAATTTGCATACAAAATAGACAAATTAGAAATAATATATAGAAGTACTTAAACAAAACATATATCTAAATGCACCTGAAGAACTAACCACCAACAACATTTTGAAAAAAAGTACAAAACCAAAATATACAGATAATACAACACAAAATATTGATAAATCTAATAATGCCAAGAACATAAACAAAATACCCAAATTAGGAATTTGGAGTAGATAACTAATTCTAGAAACGAAGCATTGTCTATTTTTTGGCCTTCAAGAGGGAGTAAGTACACACTTAAGTGTATTGAATTGCCTAAATAGTCAATTGATAACCGTATCCAAAATAATCATGCTATCCATCAATAGTATTTAACTTCTGCCTTAGAATCAAAACCCCAAACCCCATAGAAGAACTAGATAATAATAACATTTATTTAGATTTCAACCTAAAGAATGTCAACTCTATTTTATCAGAAAATGATGTAATTTCAACATAACTACAAATACATATCAAATTCACTAATGCAGTAAACATATCAAAACTATATCCTAAATTTGAATACTAATATGAAGAACAAAATACAAAACCAACCAAACATCTATATCTGAATATAGCAACAAAGTACCAGATTCAGAACAATGAATATATCCATCATTAACTCTTTAGATTATTGGAGATTTAATCAATATCAGTCATAGAATATACCTCAAAGCCACCTAGCCACCAAGCCAAGCAATCTAAAGCTCTCAAAACCACCAAGCCACCAAGCCAAGTGAATCGCAAATATCAAACCCACATAGCCAAGCAAACCAAAAATCACAAATCCTTAAAACCTTAGAAACATTAGACATGGCATCATATCACAAAGGAAAAATAGATCTACCCAACTTAATAACACACGAGTATGCAACAATGGAGTTATTTGTTATATCGAGTGCTTAATAATAAAAACTACAGAAATTACCCAATGATTTTAGGTGAAGAGAATTAGCATTTCAGGGGCTTAGACCAAACAATAAATTAGTCACCGACACAGGTGGCGACATAGAGAAGTCGTGATGGGAGGCGGCAGCAACGACAACTCAAAGAAATCATGAGGGAGGCAAAGACGAAGATGAAGGAGACAAAATAGGAACATAGATGAGAGGACTTAAGGATTGAAGAGCTACATATGAGAGAGGTTAGGTCTGTAACAATGGAGGAGTCGTCTGGTCAGCGCCAAGGATCGAAGGAGATGAAAACCATAGGGTTTTCAGTAAAAACGCAATGAGAGAAGAGGGATCTGAGTCTGAGATATTAGGGTTATATGTTTTCTTTTTTATGTTGATTGATTTGGTTTAAGTTTAGCTTTATAACATATATATATGTTTTAATTAAATAGTAAGTGTAATTAGACAATTGTGTATACTATAATAATTTAAAATATGTTGACATGGCAAGATATTTGGGATAAAAAATTATACACGTAATTATTTTTTTGATAAAAAGTTAAAATATGAAATAAATTGAGAGGGAAAAATTTGCACCAACTGAAAAATTGTTTCCCTCAAATATATATGTAGGTAAAGTTCTATACCTACCAATATTTATTGGTAGCGAATCATAGTTCCAAAAATTTATAACATTGCTAACATTTACCTACCAATAGTTCCTACCAATTAATATTGGTAGGTAAAAATATCATTTGCCGAACAATAAATATGCGTAGGTAAAATATTTGTAGATAAAGATTAGATTTCTTGTAGTGTTCCCACTACTATGGCCCCCTAACTCTCAATATAGAAACCTGGTTCATTGATTTGTATCCACCCTCATCGAATTTAGTCATTATTTATTTTATTTATTATTTATTATGATTGCGAAATAAAAATCAAACTCATACATGATAAAAAATTAATATGATATTAATTTGGAAAAGATTTTTTCACTTGTTACAACCATAAAACAAACAATAAATAAAACAAACAATGAAAACTAACTATTCTAAAAATCAGGATCTTCTACATCCGATCCTTCATCTAGCATATCATCATCTAGCTCTTCATAATCTTCATTATCATGTGCCTCAAAATGTCCTCTAGGAAGGTTCGTAAAAATCCTATGTTTCTGCTCATTTGTAAACTGAAATTCTGATTTTACAGTGAACCTAACTAAGAGAAAGTAATATCACATTGCTACTAGCAGTTCGTCTTCATCATCCATTGTTTCCCATATTTCCTCTAAGGCTGCAATTATGGGATGAAAATCTCTAAATAGTCTAATTACTAAAATGTATTATTCCGTTGCTTTCATCATGATTTGCTTAGACTCTTGAAGGTGACCTATTTCTTTGTGGAACAAAAGCAGTCTTCGAGTGATTCTCTCTAGTGCTCCTACGGTGTTTCTTGGTTCTCTTATTCTTTTTAAAAACCTCAATGGCTCAGATATCCTCATTCGTTAATGCTCCTTTCATACTTAACTGCAAACATAAATGCTAAAATCGTTAGCTATACATATAAGCAAAATAACTATAACTTAAATACTTACTTGGCGGTCAGATTCGGAGCTTTGAGTGTGTGTATCGAGGAGAACTTCATGCGAATGAACCATTTCTCTGATACCAACAATAACAAACCAACTACTCTAGACTTTGGACCATTAATGACTACTATCCATAGACACCAATTTTTAAAGTACTTACAAGTGAAATAATCATAACTTCATTAAAAAAAAAAAAAAAACAAGTGCTAACCTACATAAAATTTAAAGTAGGATATGGGATCCCATTGTTTTTAAAAGAAAAACATAACATAATTTTAAATAACATGGATTACATAATAATGTGCAGAAAAATACATATAAAATTTAAAGAGACTTCATCCTCGAATCGAACACTCGGTTCATCGATTCCATCCCGCCTCAATACACATCCCCAAGCTTCCAAGAACCTTTCCCGCCACCAAAGCTATTTTCCTGCACATAAAAACATAATGGAGTGAGCCTAAGGCCTAGCAAGGAAAACCTAACATGTAAACCATATACATAAAATTCATAACGCAACATACAACATATCTTAAACATATGCCACACATACTATAATGGCCATTATTACTTGGGGTCCCGTAAACTAAACAAGTCATATGCCCATTAGATTTGTGGGGCTTGCTAGCTAAGCAAGTCATATGCCCATAATTTATTGGGGCTTGTTAGTTACACAGGTCATATGCCCAAGTCTACAACATACATAACATAACACATAAATCATAAGATAACACATAGCATATAATATCCTATCCTATTTTCCTTACCAAAAGTACCAGGATATGAGAACAGGTTTGGGACTTTGGAACACTCCTAAAAACCATCAATGAAAGGGTGAGTATAATTAAAGAAAAAGGGATGAAAATAATGAAAGAACTATACCATCGAAAGATACTTACCAAGAACCTTATGTTCAAGATCTTAGATTTCCTAACCAAGAATAAAGAATAAAGTTAGGATGTTGAGTAGAAAACTATAAGAACTTAAGGAAAACAATACCAAAATGAACTAGAGTTTGGAATACCTTGAATGCTTCTATGACCGATCTAAACCTTGAACCAAAATGTGCTATAAACGTTACTTCCCAAGTGTTTGGTAAGCTTATAATCCCCAACCCAAGTGTTTACACTCTCAAAAATAACCTAGCAGATTGTAGCCTCTAAACTTAGCTTGATGAATGAATAAATGGCTGGGTACTAGGTCCTATTTATAGAGTTCAAGAATGAAAAGATCTTCATTTAACTTGAATAAAATAATGGCTTTTTAAGTGAAAAATATTTGAATTATCGTTCAGCAGAGGCTGAAGACTCGGTCAGAAAGATGCTGGACTTATCAAGAGGTTAAAGATTAAAAAGACAACGTTTTCAAAAACATTCAAAAATATACCAAAGGAGCCGATATATCGCCCCTTGTAGGCGATATATCGCCTGGGCCAGCATGCCCGAGGCTCGTTGAGGTGATCGTGCGAAGTTACGTGTTTTTCATATCCCCGTACTGCGATATATCGCCCCCTACAGCTGCGATATATCGGCATACGCTTAATATTTAAACACGAAATTGCACATTTTCAGCTTAATTTGAATTGAGTAAACAGCCTTGACTAAGTCCTCTAACGTTTTCAAAGTTGCTGGCAGACCCTAGGATATTCAAATTTTTATCTTAATAAACTTATTCCTCAAAAATACTTAATTATCATTAATCATACACAAGACAAGTGTTACTATCTTATTGGGTCTAACTAAACCTTATAATATAATAAACATCACCATCAATATCACTCATATTAATCAAACCTTAGGTTAAAATTAATATTCTTAAACTATAGGTTAAACTTAGAAAATCTACAAGTGTTACTACGAGTGTCCAATTAAATCCCAGTCTGAACCAAAATCCACAGTCATAAAAATACTACTACTATTACTATTATTACTACTATCTAACTAGTTAAGTAAAGTTCTTGGACTCTACAAACGTTTCTTAAAACCTTTCAGTTGTTAATATGCCATGCAACACTTGTTTGTTGCTATGTCTAATTTCTGAGTTCTTGGAGATTTTTTTTTTTACTGTTCTTGACTGAAACTATTTTGGGGAAATTGGGAATGTTAACCGATGCTTGAAAGGGTGATGAAACAACATCTTGTAGGAGTTAGGAGCCAGTTTTGTAGTCGAGATTGTAGACTTAGGGTGTAAAATTGAATTTAATTCGATTTTTAGGCTAGTTGAAAAACTGGGTTTTTCCCGCCCCTTCGAAGTCGAAAAGGCTTTTTCCCGAAAAACTTTTGACTTTCGCTTTTCCATCTGTTTTTCATACTGCTCGTATAAAACTTAGTGTTTTTGCTAGAATGCTGCTGGTCGTATAAAAGCTTAACTTTTATATGCGAGCAATGTTATTGTAACTCTCAACACATACTTTTAGGCTTTACATTCTCACCTCCCCCTTTCTTTGTTCGTAGCTTTTCATGCAAGATCCATGGGGAGGTGAAAGGCATATCGACGATGACTTTCTTGCCTAATTACTTGAAGACGAAGTGCAACCGTCGTTGCTTATACCAGAAATTCCTTTTTCTCGAACCCCACCCAATAGACCTCAGCCAAACCTTCCAGCCATGGGAGAGTAAAATCCATTGCCCAGAAAAAGAAAGCTTCCAATCCTTCTATCCAGCCTCCTGCTCAGGCTGGAATTCCCTCGACCAGTGGTCGGGAAGGAAATATTCCTGACCCAAACATTCAAACTCATGCTCAGCCCCGAAACGTCGTTCAACCAGATGTTGAATGGTACATCGCACCTGTCAACGGGGTAACGATCAGGATGAACGCCAATTACATCAAAAAATATGGACTCCCTAGGGTGACACTAGTCCAACCTACTAAAGACCAACGAGCGAACTTTCTTGGAGGCGCCTTCAGCACCTGGTCGAGGTACCACATCGAGGCAGGAGCTACCCTGCCTCTTCATCCTTTTTTCCAGGGGGTAGCCAATTACTTCGGGGTCGCCCCTTTTCAAATAACTCCCAACAAATATAGAATGCTTGTTGCACTCTATATCCTCTATAGCCACCAAAAATGGTCTGTCCCCACACCGCATGAGGTCAACTATCTGTTCGACCTAAAATCTATCCCCAACCAAGAAAACACGGGGTTTTTCCACTTTTGCCAACAGGAAACAAGTCGCACTTTCCTGACTGACACCACCTACATCTCAAACGTGGGGAGGTACTATCTGGAGTATTTCCTGACAACTGACATGGTCGTGAACAACTTGGCCTTCACTCAAGGAGGTAAAGTCTTTCTACCACTGGTCGTCAATATTTCTTCAATTTTTTGCTGCACTTTCCTTAGAAATTTAGTGCGTTTCAAGCCCATGGTTGCGACCAGACCCTACTCTAGACATGGAGATGCGATTAGCCCTCCTGGCCAGCATGACCGACATAGAGAAAAGTGTCAAACAGCTGGTCACAGAGGCCAACTTGAGGATGGTCGGGCTTTTAGCACCCCACCAAGACGTGAGGGAGTCATCAGCAGGAAGTGCCACTAGTGAGGAGATTCCTGAGCAGCACCCGGACGGTCACAACCTCAAAGGAGGACAACTGGAGTGACAATAAGGGAACCCTCCAACATTCCATGAGATTCTGCTCCCCCCGCCCCTCCGGGAAAGGGAAAAAAGAAGGCCATTGTCCCTCTCAAGCCCCTTGACGAATCATCGGATGAGAACGATACTGATTTCTCACTTTTAGATAGTTTGCCTATTCCCTGTCACCTCTTCGATGGGGATGGCAACTTTAAATACCCTCCTGCGTTAAATTCAGATTTCTTCAGGCCAGAGAGTGAGTGTAGCACTTGTAGAGTAAATAATGTAGCGACCAGTAATGATAGCTCGGGTATTATACTTTAAATTTCTCTGTCCTTGATTCTTAAATTTAGCAAGTTTCTTTTATTATATTGCCTGACTGTTCGCTCGTTTCTTTTTTGCAGACATGCCTGTTGAACGTGCCTTCGACTTGTACACCAAGTCAGCAAGCAAGAAGAAATCCCATAGGCACCAGTCTGGGGAGGGCTGCAGCAACCAGCCAGCGAAAAAGTCTCGAACAGACGACCCCCCCCCCCCCCCGTATCTACTCCAACGAGGGAGACAACTCCTCCACCATCTCCTACCAGGGAGGCGACTCCTCCAACTCCAACAAACCCAGAAATTCTGTCTCCGTCGGACAGACTCCTCCTCCGGCTCCAATCGACCCTACGTCCCCAACATCCACCGTCCAGCAGTCGGCTAGTCGTCGGGAAGAACCCTCAGGAGACGACCTTACGGGCGTGATGCTCAGGTCAGCCAAAGATATGCTGAAGAAAATAATGAAGCACCGACGCAACCGAGAGGCAATCTAGGAGACCGGCTCCATGGGGGTCGACCAGGTCCTCAGCCGCGCACTGAACGAAGTGCTTGATGTAAGTTGCTTTCTGCTTTGTAAATCATCTATTTAACTTGATCCTATTAATGAACTTATCTTTTTCTTGATCGCAAGGGGTGCTTACCCTGACCTCCGCCTGGCGATCTTCAAGGACGCAAAATGCTCAGTTTGAGAAGAAACTCAGCGATCAGCTCAGTGCTACTGAGGCTCAATACCCCAAGCAACTCAAGGCGTCTGAGGCTACTTATGCCGAGCAGCTGAAGGCGGTCGAGGCGAAACATTCTGAGGCCCTCAAAGAGGCCGAGGCGAAGCATACCGAGGCTCTTAAAAAAGCTGAGGTGAAGCACCTCGAGGCGCTGCAAGTGACCAATTGCTTCTCTCAAAGAGGAGCTGAAGAGGAAGGATGCAAGTATCGATAAGATCACTGCATCCAAGGAGCAGTACAAGGAGGTCTCGCTCAGGAATTATTGGGAAGCCCACAAGCTTCAGGATGAGCTTGTAATAAGTCGCCAAGAGGTTGCTGCTTTGGAGGAACAGAACGCTCGCGACCTTGAACACTATGAGGGGGCATCGTTCGAGTTCATCTACTTGTTCTGGAAGAACAATCCCACTACCAACTTTTCCTATCTCCCAGACCATATCAGGGAGGCAGAGCTGGCTAGGTGCGTTGCTCGCCTGGAGGAAGAGACAATTGCAAGGTCTCCAGAAATTTCTCTAGCAACAGGAATCGAAGGCGCCCGAGAAGAAGCTAGGGATGCGGTCGACTAGCAGTAGTAGCAATCGCCACAAGACCCCCTGGAAACTTCATAGTTTTTTTTTCTCTTTTAAATACACGACCTATGGGTCGTGATGTAAAGAAAATTCCTTATTTAATTTTTTATTGCTACACGGGCAGCTATTTTCCTTTTAATCGAACAATTACATCCGAGCATTACTGCTCGCGGTGTAAAGTAATTATTTTTTGATATTATAATACATCTGCGCCTTATTATAACATCTATTCCCCATCGAACTTAGCATAGCACTTTGGTTTGATTTAGCAAAATACAAAATTTTGAAAAATACTCTAAGTACCTTAGCATGCTTTCACTTATTTTGCTCATGTGTTTACATACCTTTTGATATGCTTTGCTTACTAGATACCTTATATGCCCCCCAAGTGATCAAGGAGCTTTATGACCTTGGTCACTTGCCTTGACCAAAACCTGTTCAAACAATAATGCTCGGAGCAAAATAATTAAAATTGTAATAGAGCAAAACAACACACGTAATGAACAAATACTTGTATAAAATACAATAATTGGCAAGAATGACTGGCTGCGCACAGTCCCTTATATTTCTCATAATAAATGGACAAAACATGTCTGTGCGAGTGATAAAAAAGATCTTACACTTATAAGCGATTAGTCACATAAAATGACCAACCCTTTTTCATAACTTGTAAAAAGTAAAATTAATACAAGCCAATCCTTTAAGAAGGATTGTTCATTGATAGTACTTGCGCAGGTGTTCTCCATTCCAATAGCAAGGAATGAGATCTCCATTTAAGCGAGCAATTTTGTAGGTGCCTGGATGAAGGACTTCTTCAATCTGGTATGGCCCTTCCCAATTAGGTTCGAGTACTCCAGCAGCTTGGTCGCGGGTGTTCAAGAAAACTCTTCGAAGTACTAGATCTCAGACATTGAATTTCCTTTCTCTCACTTTAGAATTGAAATACCGAGCGACTTTTTGCTAGTACGTAGCTACTCGAAGTTGGGCTTGCTCACGCTTCTCATTGACCAAGTCTAGGGATACCATCAGTGGTTGGCTATTCGAGCCTTGATCGTACGTTATTCTGCGATGCGAAGGCAGATATAACTCAACAGGCAACATAGCCTCATATCCATAAACTAAAGAGAATGGAGTATGGCCTGTTGCTATTCGATGGGAAGTTATGTACAACCAAAGGACTTCAGGCAATTGTTCTGGCAACGCCTCCTTAGCTTCTTCTAGTCTTTTCTTTAGTGTATCCTATAGCAGTTTGTTGATCACTTCGACTTGTCCATTTGCTTGGGGATGAGAAACTGAAGAAAAGCTCTTGATAATGCCATGTCGTCCGCAAAATACGTGAATAAATCACTATCGAACTGGGTGCCGATCAATTCCTTAAACATGTGGTTGACTAGTCGTTGGTAAGTCGCACCAGCGTTTTTCAAACCAAAAGGCATTACTTTGTAACAGTAAATCCCTGTATTAGTCCGAAAGCTAGTGTGATCCTCATCAGGGGGATGCATACTAATCTGATTATACCCAGAGTATGGATCCATGAATGAGAGAATCTCATGCCCTGCAGTGGCATCGACCAGTTGGTCAATTCTTGGGAGTGGGAAACAATCTTTGGGACAAGCTTTATTAAGGTCTGTGAAATCTACGCACGTACACCATTTTCCATTCGGTTTGGGAACTAGCACGAGATTAGAGACCCACGATGGATAAAACGCCACCCTGATGAACCCATTCTCCTTCAACTTTTCGACTTCTTCTTTTAAGTCCTTGATCTATCTTTGTCGAGCAGCCTTCTTTTTTGTTGCACTGGTGGAAAACTCTTGTCGATGTTCAGGACATGGCTGATGACTGCAGGGTTTATCCGGACCATGTATTTGTGCGACCAGGCAAAGACTTCTTGGTTCCTCCTTAAAAACTCCACCAATGCTTGTTTTGTTGTTGTCTCTAAGTTTTTACCGACTTTCACAACCCTGGTCAGATTTTCTTCATCGAGTTGGACCTCCTCAAGGTCCCCGATGGGTCCAATTTCTTCTTCAAAATCCCCAAAGCGAGGATCCAAATCTCTATCCTCACTTTGGGCAACACCCTATTTGGTGACATTATCACCTGAGTGGTCTTGAGCATCAATTGCGACTTGCAACTTTTTTCTGGGAACATCTCTCGATACACCCTTCTTTGCCTTGGTGATCAAGGCATTGTAGCACTCCCTTGCTTCCCGTTGATTTCCCAATACGCATCCTACCCCTGCGTCTGTTGGGAACTTCATGGCGAGGTGCCATATCTAAGTGACGGCCCGTAGGTCGACCAGAATTGGTCTCTCAATCACAGCATTGAATGCTGAAGGACAATCAACTACTATGAAAGTAGTGAGTAATGTCCTATTAGCAAGTGTTGTACCTGCTGTAATTGGAACCCTAATCGACCCTGTCGGGGCGAGCCCTTCACCGGAAAAACCATAAATGGTTTGGTTGCATGGCTCCAGGTCTTTGACAGATAGCTTCATTCTTTCCAGCGAAGACTTGTATAGGATGTTGACCGAACTTCCTGTGTTGACAAACACCCTTTTCACCATCATGTTGGCAATTTGTACGTCTACGACCAGCAGATCGGAGTGTGGGAATAGCACATGTTGGGCATCGTCTTCAGAGAAGGTTATCAATTCCTCCTCTGTTCGAGCCTTTTTTGGCGCTCGATCTTCCACACTCATCATCTCGATGTCCTGGTCGTGGCGTAGGGATCGAGCATATCGTTCCCTTCCCTTCCCACCGTCTCCTGAAAGATGTGGGCCTCCGCAGATGGTAAGTAAAGTGCATTCCACAGGAGCTGGCTGTAGAGGTGGCGAGCGTTGGCATGTAGGCGCCTGCTCGTTGCCACCTTGAGCCTCTCAATGAGACCTTCATGCAGCTCGCACATATCTTCTTAAATTTCCCTGCCTGATTAGGAACTCAATCTCGTCTTTCAACTGGTTACATCCATTGGTGTCGTGCCCGTAGTCGTTGTAAAAATGACAAAACTTTGTCGTATCTCTCTTGGAGATATCTTTCCTTATAGCTACGGGTCGTTTGTAAGGCACGCTTGAGCTGGTCGCCTGGTAGACTTCAGCTCGGCTTTCGACAAGGGTCATGTAGTTGGTGAATCTTGGCTAGTATTGATTGCCTTTGGGGCATTTTCTCTCGGAAGTTGAGGGTTCATTGTTTGCCCATTTTCCACCGTTCCTACCACTACCATTCCCATTGCCGTTGTTGTTGCCATTGGGCTTTTCCGATCCATTGGCAGCTTTTGCGGGTTCTTCCTTGGGCCCCTTGTCTTTTGTTGGCAATTTCCCTTCGTTGGCAATCAGCCTGATCCAAAAACTCTTGGGTACTTCTTACCCCATTCTTTCTAAGGCTACACCAGAGGGGTGAATGGCGCCTAACTCCAGAAATTAGTGCCATCATCTTACCCTCATCGCCTACTATCTTGGCTCTAGCTGCTGCTCGCATGAAGCGTTGGACATATTCTTTCAAGGGCTCTCCCTCTTTCCGGCATATTTCGACAACCTGGTTGGCCTCTGTGGGGTGTACGTGACCCGCGTAGAACTGTCCGTGAAATTCCTTCACAAAATTTTTCCCAAGATACTATACTAGCAGGAGGGAACTTGAAGAACCACTCCTGAGCGGTGTCAGACAATGTCGCAGGGAAGATCTGGCAACGGGCGTCTTCTGACAGTTTTTGTATGTCCATTTGTATCTCACACTTTTTAACGTGAGATACTGGGTCTCCATACTCGTGGAAGTTCGGCAATGTAGGCATCTTGAACTAACTGGGGGTTTCGGCCGCAACAATCCTCTATACAAAGGGGGTGCCCCTCCTCCTATCGTACTCAATATGGGACGTTCATCCCCTGACTAGTTGTTGTACCGCCTGGTTCAAGGCATCAATCTGAGCCTAAACAGCTTCTAGGACTGCTGGGGCCACCGGTGCCGGGGGAGCGTACTCGTCGTGCCTCTCAAGGCGGTCGTTAAGTACATCCCTTAGATCATTGTCTCTACGTCTCTGCTCGCTAGCTCTTAGCTGACTATAGACATTCGGCTGCCTGGGTTGCCCCCTAGCGTTGTGGCTAGCTGGCCTATTTTCTCTAGGTGGGGGGCTTCTGCCTCCACCTCTTTCTTCATTTCTCCGGCCAGCATTTCCTCTACCGGAATCAGCTTCATTATAGTCATGCCCATCAATAAATTGTGGCTGACTACGGCGTGACCGGCTGTTCACGCTATTTCCTCCTCGGGCTAGCATTTCCCGAGTGTCAGGGGGAGGCCTGCGCTGGTCGTTGGGTTCCCGTGCATTGTTATGTCGTGGGGGGCCCCTAACCGCAGAGCCTGACTCGATATTCCTCCTGTTGGCAGAAGGACGCTTCCCCCTGCTCAGTGGATTTGGCTCTTCATCCCGCAGCCCGTGTTGACCCACGATTTGGCCAACGACACGGAGTCAATTATACGCAAAAGATAAAATGGCAAGTAAGAAAGATAATCCAATGGAAGAGAGGAAAGCACCAAGGATTTATAGTGGTTCGGCCCCAAAAGATGGTAATGACCTACGTCCACTTAGTGCTATTATTAAGATTGAATCTCAAAGTCGTGATCAAAGAACTAAAGTTCTTGAGTTTCACAAACGTTGGAAGAAATACAATAAAACGATGGATAATTGCACTATAGCTCTCTCTTTTTCTCTATCTTAGCAAAAAGATTCAGGAATCAAAAGTCCCTTCTTTGAGCTATTTCATGCATATTTATAGGCTCAAGGAGGGTTACATGGGCCAACAGGCCATATCTTTCCTTAATAACCGCGTATCAAGGTAATAATGAGGAAATATTCAATGTATTAATTATGAGATTACAGTGTAAGAAGGAAACAAATCAAGTTATACGACTAGCCTTGTTGTATCTAAAAGTTAAGCCTTGACAAAGCGGTGTGCTTCTCGTCAATAGTCGAGCAGTAGTCAACTACGTAGGAGAAATCATTGCCACGTCATCAGTAGCCGTTTTTAGGGTACACAGTCATTTAAATAATTATAATAATTAATTAGTTTTATTTATTTAAGTAATGTGAAAAGATAAACAAATAATTTCAATTGGATTTCAATTAATTTAAACTTTATTCAATAATTAAATAATATTATTTATTAGGTTTTACATATTTTTTAACAAATAATTATTAAATAATAAATAAACAAAATTAGTTAAGACACATGCCCTGAAAAAGCATGTGTTACACGCCAATCACAATGCTTAGATTTTTTTATTTATTTAATATTTTTTATAATTTGAATTTTAAATTTTAAATTTATTATTCTTTTATAAAATTATTTGATAGAAAATAGTTTCAAGAGAATTCTAAGCCTTTCACAAAGAGAAAAATAGATATCATATTATTTTTCAATATCCCTGAAAGTTGTCTCAGACTTGAAAAATTCCAAGATCCCATGTGTTGAGAATATCTTGTGAATCACAAAATTCGCACCATTACTCTATGTGTCCACTCACGTCTCGAGGTGTAGAGATACATTTTGGAAGATTTTAGTCTGAATATTTTTGAGGTTGCTCAGGATTGGATATTCGTAGGAGATACAAAAAGATAACGAGGATTTGATTAATGTATGCATGTTAATGATTCCAGTTATTTAAAGATTGTTTAAATAATTTTTTTTTTAAATCCTTGGGCCCACCACCCCGTGTATTCCGTAGCGCACATGGTAAACCAGTTACCAAAACCAAGTGGCAACTAGAGTTGAGCTTTGAACAATTTTTTGTTAAAGCTGCTTATAAAAAATAATCTCACCAAGCCTCAAAACACTATTGGAAGTAATCTTGTAGCTTTCTATTTTTTTTTCCCAATTTAGCTTATGTTAATACTTGAAAAACTTTTTTGTTAATAATAGTTGGGAAATTCTAAAATGGGGGTGTCACTTTACTTACCGGCAGTACTTTCCTTTATTTTCTGTACGCGGAGAAATTATAACCTAAATTTTTTTGTATGATGGTGTACATTGTAGTTATATCATACATTCCAGTAGTTTTGAAGAAATTTTGAATAATTTAGAGTGCCGAAATTTGAGTTCAAATAGTCAATTACACGCCTGCCTTTTTTCTTACGCGTCTAAACCTGACTGTTTGAACCCTGATTTTAGTAGCATAAATTATTCAGAATTTTTCAAAAACTGGTGGGACCTCTGTTGTAACTACAATGTACACCATTATATAAAAGTTTTGAGGTTATAATTTATCTAAATACCGAAAACAGAAAAAACCCTACCGATAGGGGTTAAAGTGACACTCTTACTAAATAATTGCCCAATAATATTTATTGATTTACTATGATTAGCAACCAACAATATATAGTTAGGGACATTCTTAGGTAGGGACATTTTTATTTGTGGCACGTGGAAAAACTATAACCAAATTTTTTATATGATGATGTATATTATAGCTATAGCAAGCATCCCATCTGCTATGTCCTGACTAATTCTAGATTTCGGACCATTAAAAACTACTAAGACATAGCTACTAATTTGATACATACATAAGAAATAACATAAATTTATTTAAAACCCAAAAAATATATATTGTGCAAAATACAAAGTAATTTATGAAATATAAAATACGGTATGGGTACCCATTGTTTAATACATAAAAACATAAACAATAAACTTAAATCAATTGTTTTAAAAAAACTAAGTGCGAAATTACAAAAGAAACATAATTCAAAAGACTTAAAAATAACGTCATCCTCGATCGTTCACGCAGTCCATTCAATCCATTCATCCTCAACACACAAGCCAAGTTGCCATGAATCTTTCTGCCTTGCATATTCGTTTTCCTGCATCAAGCTAAAAATAAAGAAATGAGCCTAATGCCAAGTAAGGAAAAATCTACTAACAACATATATCATAAATCATAAACATAAGACTATATCATATACATATATTATAAAATATATGACCATAAAAAATGTATATCATTTAGGACTACAATATTAATGGTCATTAACTCATTAACGTGGCATGTGATAAAACCATCTAGGTCTTCTGTCTTCTAATCGAGGTAGGTTAGATCACAAGGTAGGATATGATAACTCATCTAGGTCCTCTGTCTACTAATCGAGGTAGGGTAAATCATAACTCTAAACCATGAAAATGATAAAAATTCTTGGGGCCTGCTATCTAAGCAAGTCATATGCCCAAGCAACTACAACATAAATTCTTGAGGCTTGTTATCTAAACATGTCATATGCCCAAGGACTGTAAAACATACTTATACATATACATATTATAACATAAAACATATCATAACATAAAAATATAAACACATATAATCTAACCTATTTTCCTTACCAAAAACCAAGATAGTTGAGAACAAGAACGGGATTGGAACACTCCTAAAACAAACAGTACAGGCTATGAGTATTTCTAAAGAAAGAAGATTAAAAGAGAACTAAACCATCAAAGAAGAAACTTACCGAAAAGAACCTTATGTTTCAAGAAACTAAAATACCTAATCAAGAATCATAAACAAGAGTTAAGATCTGAAAGAAAATAAAAGAAAACTAAAGTACTATGAAAAACTGAACTTAAGGATAAGAATATCTTGAATGATCTTATGACTTGATCTATACCTCGATACCAAAATAACTCTATATCTTACTTCCCAAGTGTTTAGAAATGCTCAGAATGACAAAGATTTTAACCCAAAAACCCAAGTGTTTCTCTCTATAGTAACCTTAGCAACTTCCAGGCTCCGAAGATTGCTTGAAGAATGAAGAAAACAGTTGAGTACTAGGTCCTATTGATAGAGTTCAAGGAGTAAAACTAATCCCTTTTAATTTGAATAAAAAAATGAATATAAAATGAAAAAGATTTGAATTTTCGTTCAACAGACGCCCAGAACTCGGTCAAAATCGTTCAAAGGCAGGTCTAAGTGGTTAAGGCTATTTAAAAATCCTCAAGATTAAAAAATGATGCACCAGGGGCGATATATCGCCTACCCTGGGCAATATATCACCTAGATCATTTTCCTTAGCCCCGTTCGATCGTTCGTGCGTTGTCGACGTGTTTTCCGTATCTTCCATAGGCGATATATCGGCCCCTATAGCTGCGATATATCGACATATGTTGATATATCAAACATGTATTTGCACTTTTTCAGGATATTTTGAATTGATAAAACAGCTTTGACTGAGTCAAAACGTGATCCTAACAATTTCTGGAAGGTTCTAGAGCTTCAAGATCTTTCTTTTATTTAAACTATTCATCAAAATGACTTAAGTCCTTAATAAACATAATTATGACAAGTGTCATACTCTTATTAATTCTATCTAAACCTTAGGTTATAATAAATAATATTTCTAAGACCAGTAATACTAATCAAAGCTTATGCTATAATTAATATTTCTAAACTATAGGTTAAACTTATAAAATCCATAATTGTTGCTATGAGTTTTCAACTAAGTCCCGACTTGAACCAAAATCTACGGAAACTAACATACTACAAACTATGCTAACTGCTACTACTATCTAGCTAAGTAAAATTCTGGGACACTACACCATCAATTTTTGAAATTTTTTAATAATATATCGTGTCATAATCATGGTTCAAATGGTCAGTTGCACACGTGTCTGATTTTTTTTATACACTTGTAAAACCTGTTGTAACCATGATTCCGACACCGTAAATTATTCAGAATTTTATAATGATTGGCTGGATGTCTGCTATAACTATCATGTAGGTCTTCATATAAAAATATTGGGATGTAATTTCTCCAAGTGCCTAAAATAGAAAATTCCATTACCGATAAGAGCAAAAATGACGCACCTACCTAAGAAGCTCCCTATATATTTAAAAATATTGCAGACAATGAATCCTCGACCATTGTATATATAAATATACTTATACAACTCAAATAGGCAATCAATAAATCTTATTCAGCCCTAGAAAACTAGGGGCAAATTTGGAAGTATATAATAAAGTGTTATAAACATTAAATCAAAGGGGCATCATATTTGTATCCCAAAATTTGATTAAGACACCTTATTTTTATAAAAAATTAATCAATATTATATATTTTTTAAAACTTTATATGCTCACATTTTTCTAATTTTTTTTCTTTGTCATGTTCTAAAAAATACATATAAATAATATAATTTCTAAATATTTAAACAAAAAAAATTAAAACACAAAAAATATAAAAACTTGTTAAAGTAAGAGTTTTTTTCTAAAAATTATACATTATTTTTAAAAAAAAATTATGTAAATAAGATAAAATAAAATTAATGAAATTAACAAAAAAAATGAAATTAAAGAATGTCAAAAAAATATTGAGAAAAAATGTTTAAAATGATTTTAAAAATTATTTTTTTTAATTAATGGGATGCCTATATATATTTTTGGTGTGCAAATATAATGCCCCAAGTCAAAAATACTGCCAAGTAAAAAAATAAAAAAATATATGATAAACGAGTTTTAGGCTCGATTTTAGGAGGGTTTTCATTAGTTTAGGGTTGTTTTATTGTAGATTTATGTTTGTTTGTTCATGTTTTAGGTTTTTAATGCTAAGATGGTGAAAATAGTAGAATGAAGTGAAAATGGAAGGAAATCGAGTTATTTTGGAGAGAATCATGTCATTCGAGAGCAAGAAGTCCAAGTAATGTTTCTGTGAATAGCGCTACAGCGCTAGCACAATGGCGCTACAACCTAGAAATAAGACTTTCAAGGCATTTGTCTCTGTAACTAGCGCTACAACGCTATGCTAGTAGCGCCAAAGCGCCTGAAGATCCTGAAGAACAGCGCTACACCACTATCGACCTAGTGCTACAGTGTTGGTTGGATAGTTTTTATGAGGATTCGGCTTTGTTTGAAGCATCGTAGCACCCGAGCTGTAGTGCTACAACGCTGTCGATGCGATTTTTGAATTCTAAGCCACTTTTACAAGGGTAAAATGGTATTTTCACTTGTGGGCGTTGGGAAACTATTAATGTGACATTATTCTACAAATTTTGGCAGCCGGATTAGTTTTATACACCCTAGATTTAGAAAAAACTGTTGTTTTATTGTTTCTAGATTTCTTTTTCTGGTTTATTATTTTCTAGATTTCTTCTTCATCTTAATTATTTAGGTTATTTTTGATGAACAATTATTTGAATGTTATTGTTATTATGCCTGATATGAACTAAACACTTTTATCTGGGGTTTAATGTAGTCACTTGGAGTTCTATTTAATTTTATGATGATGTTCTAATGATTCTTCTTCTTGATTCTAATCTATATAATGTTTGCTTAATGCTAGTAAATATCTTATCAATAATTTGCTTGATTTATGATTTTGATTCGAAATTCGAAAGATGAGAATTGAATATGTTATCGTTATATAGACATAGGTTACGTATTGGACAAAAGTACCTGTGTGGCTTGTGTAGTAATTAGATTTCTATGCTTAATGTTTGCTATATGTTTAAGTTTATCATAGAGATGTAGAAAACATGCATATAGGATGAGATCTTATATCTTGAAAAAAAATGGGATTCGATTTATGTTAACCTACTATTAGAATAGGAAGAAAGAAATTTAGAACTTATTAATAAAATTCGTAGAATGAAAAATTGATGAAGTTAAGTCCCTAGATCTTTTTATTATTGATTTTCATCTTTTGATTAGTTATTTTGTTCAGGGTTATTTAAAATTTTAATTAGATTTATTCTTCTAAATTTTGTTTGCCCAATAGAAATTAAAGAACAATTATTGGTAATTGGTTAATAATCTTTGTGTGAACAATAATCTATTTACTATCTACATCACTTGAATCAATTGTGTGCACTTGCATATCATATTTTAGCGTTCAATATACTATTTTGATATATTGGATTTAAGAGAAATTTATACCATAATGCAACTTTTGTAAAATATTTGTTGATGTAAAACAACAATATTATTTTATACATATGGCAATTTTTATTTTATTATATCAAATATTTTGTTTAATTAATACAGTTTTTTTAATTTAAAATCTTAATAACATCCATTTTAAATCTGTAATGTGAGGGGAACAATAAGATTACATAAGTGTGCAAAAATAGGAAAATACACGTCTTTTTATTCAATTTTTTAATAGAAGGTACTTTCCCTCTTCTTTTTTCCCATTAATTTATCATTTTCCCTTTAAATCTATTCAACATACACTATTCATCATCTCTCACCCTCAGTCAAATATACAATTCTTAAAGCTTGCTGAAATGCATGAATAAGTATACAGTCACTTATTTTGAATGATCCTTTTTTTTTTTTTGCCAAAGAATGATCCTTTTAATTATGATGCAATTTCAAAGATAAAAAAGAAAACGTGTTCTTTTTTGTATTTCTTTAAACTCAGCAATTTTTGTGTTTAGGATTTATTATGATCATTTTAAGATAGATTTTAGTTTTTTTGTAGTTTTATTTATTATTTTGTGTTGATTTTTTATTGTTTTCAATTATGCTAATGGTGGTGCATATTTTCATTGTGCTTGATGTTAGCATTGTAGCAAATATGCCTAATAAATGCATTGTTGGGGATATTACACTCAAAGAGGGATGAGAGGGTTACAACCAAACAAACCAAATGATACATACAATAGAATTAAGATTACATATGAGAACTCTTTGAGAATGAGAGAAGAATACAAACTCTATTCAAAACAATACAAGAGATTAACACCAACCAAGAGAGGAAGAAAGAAAAACAACTCTCAAAGGCTTAAACAAGTCTGTATGGACTTTGTCCAAAAAAATTATTTCCTCCCTCTCAAATTGCCAAAACATCCCAATAACTCTCATGCTGCCAGTTATGCACTTCATAACAGATAAAATCAAGCATATAACAGCCATAAACAAGATAGCTTTTGCCAAAATTAAATTCAAATATACGTGTAACTCTACACATTAAGAGAGTGTTTATGTGGAAGTTAGAAATCTTGTAACAACTAATTACCAAGTTTTGTAACTTCCTACTATATGTTACATCCATATTATATGTTACAGCTCATATCTTGTAACATGTTGCATTTAATCAATAATATATTATTTAAACTAAATAATATAACACGTATCAAATTACAATAAGTAAAATTTGAACCAATTATTCTAATAATATGAATTATACAGTAGTAATTTACAAAGAACATAGGTGTCTTGTCTTTGTGTGAGCTTATGTTTCTTTCTCCACTACAACAATTTATACTTGTAATGACTCCCTATAATATCTTACACTATGAGTGTAAGATATTAAAAGTTAGAAAAGGTCTTCAATGTCATATGTTGGAGGATATTGAAAGTTTTTATTTATGACTATAATTGTAAGTCATTAATTAAAATTATAAGAAGACATCATAAGTAGGTTGGGTGGGCCCCACTGCTCGTTTTGGGCTTACATACAATGTCTCCTCACAAGAGACCTTGCATCTAAGCCTAAAATTCCCCACATTATTGTTATTGTTAAACTTAAAAAATAAAATAAAAGGCCGATTGTATGCGCGACCTTCTCTCTTTGCCCTCTCTCTCTCTTTCATTTTGACGTTCTCTTCCCTCTCTCATGACCTAGCCCCCACCCCTCTCTTCCCTCTTCCCATCTCTCATTTTCTCTCAAATTCATCTCCCCTCTCTCAAAAAAGCCCTAGCCCCCTTTTCCCATCTATCATTATCTTCCTCTTTCTCTCAAGAACCATATTCATGTCTTCCCCTTCCAGTTTTTCTCTATATCTCTCTCACTAACTTTCTTTGTTCTTGTACATCAGTGGCGGTCAAGGCTCGCGATAGTGATGGAGGCTTGCAGCGGTAATGCGTGGATATATTTCACTCTCTCAAATGCACCCCTCTCTCTTTCTCTGTCTTTCTCTCTAACTCTCTTTATTTTTGTAGGTCAGCGGTGCAGTGGTCGGTGAGCGTGGCTTGCAGCAGTGGAGGGGTGAAGATGGTGGAGGGACGTAGGAAATGGAAGCTATCTTTCTTCTCTATTTCTTCTTCTTTGTATTTGTTTGTTTGTTTATGAATCTATAAAAAAAAATTGAGTTTTTTCTTTGTAAAAATTTTGAGTTTATTTTAATCTATAAGAGTTGTGAGTTTTTCTGTATTGAATCTGTAAAAATTTGTTTCAAATGAATTTTCATATTATTAATAAGTTTTTTATATATTTTTAATGAAATTGATTTTTCATATTAATTAAATTATTAATAAAAAAGCTGGAATCAATTTCATTTTATTAATTAATATATTAAAAATATCAAACAATTAATATTCTAATTTTGTTTATATTTTTCTAAAAAGAAAGTCCTACGACGTCTCCCAGAAAAGATGTGACACATTTCCAACATTTCCTAGGGTCTCTCAGGGGGAGACATTGGAAGTGTGCCATGTCTCCCTTTAGGAGACGTTGTAAGGCTACCTATGATGACTCCCACATCAATGTCTTCTTTTATGGGAATCATTGAAGGTCTAAAATGTCTTACATACGGATTCATAAAACCCTCATTTTGTTGTAGTACCCTTATTTTCTTAGTCATCATTCATTTGAACTTTTGGAAATACATTTAAACTAAAAAAAAATAACAACTAGTTAGCGATACATACAAAACTTAATATGGTCCGATAATATAAAGTGGCAAATATTTGGTTTCAAATTATTGAACATTACATCTTCTAATAACAAGATAGTATCTATTGTTTCGTTAAGTTTTACAAACACATAAGTTACATAGGTATTATTCATTATATAATTCAAACTTGCACCAGTCTCAACTTACTTTAAGACTAACCTGTCTCATGTCTAGGCACACACATAAGCCATATATCTCATAGAATTATAAGGACTCTTTTACTTATGGCCCACTACCTAAGCTTATTCAAAACAAACATAAGCATATGTCATAACACAACATTCAAAGACTACACAAACAATCATAACAGAACAGAAGAATAACCATTGTAAGTAATCAAATTTATTACTATAAAAAGAAGAGGGTATTTATCTCACGTCCATGCTTGCTACCTTTGTAGTTTGAATAGTTTTACCTTTGTACAATATAATAGAACCTATATTTTTAATGGCACTCCCTCATTTTTTTTCTCCTTCTCTTCTTCACGCTCTCTCTCTCTCTCCCTAGGGTGGACAAACAAAAAAACATAGAAGAATCTTCGGTTAAAGTCATTTATAATTATCTTGAACGCTACTAGAGCCAAAAGAGGAAACCTTCCTCTTTCAAACCTCTTGGCCTAATTCCTAAAGAAGAAACCCTCATCTTCGAAGTTTCTTGGCCGAACTCCAAAATAAGAACCCTTTTGGGCTCTTTGAAAGAGAAAACCCTCATTTTCCAAGCATCTTGGCTAAGCTCCAATTTAAGAACTCTCACCTTCCAAACCTCATTTCATAACTCAAAAATAGAAACAAGAACACTCCTATTCCAAGAGTCGTGGCATAAATAAAAAATTGGAGACCTTCCTCTTCAAAGCCTCTTCGAAGATGCTTGGAAGATGATGGTTCCAGTTTTGGAGTTAGGCCAAAAGGCTTTAAAAAGGAGGAAGGTTCATTTTTTGGCACTTGGCCAAGATGCTTGGAAGACAAGGATTTCTTCTTTTTGAGTTAGGAAAAAGGCTTGGAAGAGGAGGATTCCTCTTTTGAAGTTAGGCCAAGATTTTTGGAAGTGGATGGTTCCTCTTTTGAAGTTAAGCTAAGAGAATTTGAAGAAGAGGTTCGTATTTCAAAATCAAGCCAAGAGTATTGGAAAAGGATGGTTCCTCTTTTATAGTTAGGGAAAGATGCTTTGAAGAGGATGGTTCATATCTCTCTCTTTCTTTTTCCCACATCCAGCTCTCTCTCTCTCTTTTAGCTCTTGGGTGGCCAAACAAAAATGAAATAGAAGAGTCTTCCCTTCAAATCATTTATAAGTATCTTGAACCCTACTAGAGCCAAAAGAGAAATCCTTCATCTTCCAAACCTCTTAGCCTAACTTCAAAAGAGAAAACCCTCCTCTTCGAAACCTCTTCGCTTAACTCCAAAATAGGAACAAAAACACTCATATCCCAAGAGTTTTGACATAAATTTAAGAATAATTAGTATTTTTCCCCCAAACTTATAACACTACTAGATCGTTCCCCTAAAATATACGTCTTGTTAAAAACTCCCCTCGAATTATATCATTTATAGAAACCTAATCCTTCAGTTAGGTTTTGTTCTATTTTGTCGTTTAAACGCTAAAGTGGCATTGTAAATTTTGTTGCCATGTGTAGAGTAATGAGAAATTTGCGGCAATAATACCTATGTAGTTGAATTTGTTGAAATTAAATGCTTATGTAATAAAATTGGCGACAATAATGTCTATCATTACTCATTTGGTGCACTAGTTGGTCCCTGCCGTTATGTCTCAGTTAAGTTTGACTTTGAAGTTTACGTGTAAATTTCTGATTTGTTAGAAATAATTATATACACGAAAAGTAAATTAATTGAAAAAAAATATAAATTTTTTTTTTTTTTAAAATAAAATGTAAAACATATTAAGAAACAATTAAAAAAACCAATAACTCATCTTCAACCCCAGCTCCCTTGACCCCCTGATTCCCATCTCTCCCCGACTGTTCAACTCGCCAAGATCCTCCGACCCCCTAGAACTCAGATCCACTCCCTTTCTCAAAGCCAAAACCACACATGCATGGTTGCACCTACACGACAACGAACATAACTCCAGGGAACTCACGGCTTCAAATGAAGCTATAAGGTTTCTAGGGACTGACGGAGTAGGGGACGACGTACAGAGTTGTAGGGTTCCACGACAATTAGAATGTGTGCTTGGCTTCAACCTAGATCTAGGTAGGAATAAGTTTTTTTTTCTTCTGGGTTTTGGGAATATCAATGAAATGTGGGGTTTGGGTCTGAGATGAATAGTGAAAAAGATGATGATGATGATGATGGCAGTGGTGGTGGTGGTCTGGTATTTGAGTTAGGGGAAGAAGATGAATATGAGGTCTGGTATTTGAGATTAGGAGAAGGAGAAGAAGAAGAAGAATGTGAAGATTGGGAAAAAGAAGAAGATGAACGAAGGGAAGGGACAAAGAAAAGTATAATTTAAAAAACAAAACAAAAAAAGTCTAAATTCGATTATTTTTAATTTTAGTTTTAGGTTTAATTTAATATCAGTTTTTAAAATGATTTTTAATTAAGTTTTATAATAATTAAAGATTAAAATTAATTTAAATTTAATTTTTAAATACATAAAATAAAATTTTATTATTTTGATTATTTTTGGATTTTTTAATTTGAAATCATTTTTACTTATTTTTAAATGACTTTTCTAGTAATTTTTTTCAATTAATTTACTTTTCATATATTTAATTATTTCCAACAAATCAGAAATTGACACGTAACTTTCAATGTCAAACTTAACTGACACATAACGAGAGTGACCAACTAGTGCACCAAATGAGTAACGGTAGGCATTATTGCCGACAAATTTTTTACATAAGCATTTAAGTGCAACAAATCCAACAACATAGGTATTATTGCCACAAATTTCTCTAGAATAATTAATATTTTTGCCCCCCAAACTTTGACCATTTCCAAACCGTGCTCCTTTTTATTAGAAAAATTAAATACAAAATTAAAAAAATCTATTCTTTTTGTATTAATTCCTTAAAAATTATTTCAAACCTAATAATTTTTTTAAAAAAATAATTCAAAAATTAAAATCAAAATAATATTAAAATAGTAACATTAAAAAAGCATTAAATCCTTTAAAAAAATTATTATTAGTTCAAATTTATAATACTTTAATATATAAAATTCCAAAGTTAAATGAAACTAAAATCTAAATACCAAACTAAATATACATTCTTTGTCAAAAAAAAAAATAATAAATATACATTCAAATTCAAATCAAATTATATTTATCTTCTTTCTTTTACAAAAAGAAAAGAAAAATTACAAGAAAATGAAATGATAGGAGTCGTGCAATTTAAAACCCATCATGAAGGAATCGTTTCTTTTTAATTTATATATATAAAAAAATAGGTTGCTAATATGGGTCTATTGAATTAATTAAAATTTTATTTATATTTAATTTGTTTATTTCATTCATATTTCATTTTGTAATATCTAGAGTGAATTTTAATTTTATATTTGAGTTTTTATTTCATTTATATTTGATATATATTAAAATTTGTTAATATCTAGAGTGAATTTTAAAGATTTTATTACAGTTTAACAGACTTTTTTTTTTAATTTCTTAAGATTTAAATTAAAATTTGAATTATTTTTATAAGAATTAATAAAAATTAATTTTTTTATTTTAAATTATTTTTAATTAAAATGGGTACAATTTGGTAGTAATCAAAGTTCAAGTGGCAAAAATGCTAATTATTCTACACATGGGATTGACGTGGCAATATAACATCAGCTCTTAAACGAAAAAATAGAACGAAAGCTAAAAAAAGGACTATGTTTCTGTAAATGAAAAAGTTCAGGGGGAGTTTTTAACATGGCATATATTTAGGGGGCACGATTTCGTAGTGTCATAAGTTCGGGGAGCAAAAATACTAATTATTCGAAATTCATAATTGGAAACCCTCCTCTTCTAAGCATCTTGGCCTAACTCTAAAAATGAATCATCTTCTTCCAAGCCTCTTGGCCATGAGGCTTCAAAGAAGAAACTTAATCTTTTAAAGTTAGGGAAGAGGCTTGAAAAAGAAAGTTTCCTCTTTTTAAATTAGTCCAAGAGTCTTGTAAGAGGAGAGTTCCTCATTTCAAATTAAGTCAAGACTCTTGGAAGTGGGTTCCTATTTTTAAATTAGGCAAAAGGCTTGGAAGAAGAGGAAGGTTCCTATTTTAGAGCTAGGCCACAATTATCCCTTTAGTTTTGGGGTGGCCAAAAAAAATGCAAAATAAAAGTCTTTCCTTCAAGAAATTTATAAGCATCTTGATCATATTAGAGTCAAGAAAGGAAACAATTCTCTTCTAATTTTCTTGGCCTAGCTCCAAAACAGGAACCCTACTTTTCCAAGCCTTTTGCCTAACTCCACAAGAGGAACCCTCCTCTTCCAAACTTCTAGGCCTAACTTGAAAAGAGGAAACCCTCATCTTCAAAGTATCATGACCTAGCTCTAAAATAGGAAAACTCTTCTTCCAATGCTCTTAGTCTAACTCTATAAGAGAAAACCCTCATCTTTCAAGCCTTTAGGCCTAAAAACTCACAATTTGATTTACTAAACCAAAGTTCAACTTAAAGCTCCGAAAATATAAAATAATCCATTCATGATTTTTGAATAATTATCTCATAATAAAACTAAAAATTTGGGACATCACGGTAATACTCATTGTCTTCACTTGCACAAACAAATATGGCCAAAATAGAGAACGGAAAGCACAACGTCACCATTATAGGAAGATTCTCAAACCATTATTAATTAGTTTTCAGTGTAAAATATGAGAACAACATGCTCCAAACACAATGACTCAATGTCCCACTCATGTGGACCATTAAAAAATCTCCTCTTCATGACCCCGCATTGTATGCGTGCATGATAACTCTAGAGCATAGAATTATCTTACACACTTTTAAGCTTATAAAATAAAAAAAATTAGAGCGATATTTGTGTGACTTCATTGCTTGTAGGATTAATAACTCTTTTCATTTGTAAAATAGAAAAAAAATTAGGTATGCAATCACATTGGATTTTTGTAGCATTTGCTGGTGACTTGTGATGATAATGTGGATTATGACTTAAGTGGGTACTAAGGTGGCATTTTACTAAAGAAGGCAGATGGTCCATGTTTAATTACATCATATGGGTCCCACAAAAGGCCTTGCACGTGAGAAAGAGGCATTTTTCCAAAAGGAGAAAACAAAATCCCTAAAAAGGGGAAAATAATGAGCTCTCATTCATTCTCTTCCCCATTCAAGATAGACACCATTGGAGAAGAAAGAACCAGCCGCCTGTACGCTTTCAAACCCATTTTAAGAACCAATCACAGCCAAGAAGAATGAAAAGAGAAAAATACAAGAAGAAGGAGAAGAGGAGAAAAGCGTCTATTGGCTTCTAGTATTTGGATTTGATTTCTCTACTAATATCTCTCTTGTATTTGAACCTGTTGATCCTCGATATAGTCAATGGCATGGAGTCACAAAAAATGATAAGAATTATAGAACTGAATACAAGAATTAAAACGACACAATGGTTTTATAGTGGTTCAGCTCTAGAGATTGTTAATAACCTACATCTACTTGGTGTTTTTATTGATGTAGACTCCAAAACTTGCGATCAACGAACTAAGGTTCACTAAGTTTCACAAGCTCCAACGTTGAATATAAAGATCGTGTATAAAAGCACATGTTCTCTCTAAATATAAAATATTGTGCATGCCTTAAATGAATCATACGAGTCCTATTTATAGGCTCATGGATGTACATATGGGTCTATGGGCCATCCTTAACTTTCGTTACTAGCATAACCAAGTAGTAACAGAAATAATGATATTTACATTTAAAAATAATCAAATATCTTGGGAATATCTAACTCATAACTGTTTCTAAGAATGTCTCAATTCATCGAGCAGCTCTTATCGCATGCATCCATACATCTTCTTTTCTTGCTGCTCAGTATATTCTTTGCGCCTATCGAGGAGCTTTATTTTCCTCTTGATATCCTGGTCGTTTGCCGACCAGGTCTTCATCAATAACCAATCACGTGTTGTCCATGTGCCTCTTAAACATGCCATGACATAATGCAGATATTTTAGGGAAACATTTTCCACCTAAGTTTATTTTAATGCGACCAAAATTTTATAAACTTATTCTAATAGCATTCCTGTCAACATGTCACATCCGACTATACTTACTCCCCTCGAAAAAGTATATAATCATGACCCTTTAAGTTTTCAAACCTTCGTGATTTCTTCTACAATCCATACTCCAAATAAGTTTTCAAACCCATCATCTTATCTTCGTAACAATTTTCATTCATTTTGGCCGTGATTTGTCTGTTTTCACAACTGATATTTGATTGTTCATGATGGGGTTTTGGGTAAATCAGGTTTAGGAAAAAAAAACACCCAGAAATAATATAATAAAATAGGTATTGTAGGAAATGTAGTGCATAAAAAAATTTATATGGAGTATTGGGGTTTATTTACACTAATTTCGGGTCCAAAATCGAAGTGAAAATTCAATTTTAGGTATTTCGAGAAAACTAGGTTTTTCCTGCCCATATTTGGAGTTGAACATTTTTTCTGAAAAAACTTTTCATATTCACATTTTGATCAATTTTTCCAATCTGTTCACATGTTTGTTGTGTTTTTATCAAGATGTTGTTGGTCGTATAAAAGCTTAACTTTTATACCCGAGCAACTCTATCCTTATTTTTCTTTTTCTTCTTTCTCTATTGGTCGTAGATTCTCACTTCCCCTTTTCTCTTCTCAGATATTCATCCATGATTCCTGGGGAGGTGAGAGACCAATAGACAGTGACCTGCTTGCTCTACTGTTCGAGGATCAGGAACAACCTTCTCTTCCTTTTCTAGAACCTTCGGCACCACCTCCAATTCCTATGACTAGCCTTCCTCAAAATCCTCCAAAGAAACAACCAAACATGGGTCGTGTCAAACACATTGCTCATAGGAAAATAAAAACCACAAACTCCCCTACCAATCGACCAGCTGCCAACACCGAGGGTCCTTCGAATGACCCTCAACCCTTGAATGTTGCACTACCAGAGACCAACCTAAAGCCCGTCCACATGAAGGCCCACGAGCAAAAGTACCTTGGTACATCGCCTGTCCAAGCGTCATATTGACCAGGATGGTGGCAAAATATCCCAAGAAGTACAGACTTCCTGAGATTACTGAACACAAACCTACACCCCGCCAAAGGACGAACGTACTCAGGGGCGCATTTAGCGCCTGGTCGAGGTATCACATGGAGGTGGGGGCAATTCTGCCCTTGCACGACTTTTCCAAGGGGTAGCAAATTATTTTGAGGTCACCCCATTCCAAATAACTCCCACTAGATATAGATTACTTTCAGCACTCTATATCTTGTACAATCATAAAAGTGGCATGTGCCTACCCCTCACAAGACCAACTACATGTTCGATCTCAAATCCAACCACAACCAAAGCAACATGGGGTTCTTCCATTTTTATCACTAGGAATCCAATCGCCCATTCCTGAGTGACATAACCTATAAGTCCAATGTGAGGAAGTACTTCCAAGAGTATTTCCTCACAATCGATCTGGTCGCAGACAACATGGCCTTTACTCAAGGAGGTAAATTCTTTAGTCTCTTTCTGGTATTCTCCTAGTCACTTTTTATCTTTTCTTTGTTCTTAATAAGTTTATACTATGTCTAGGTCAATGGTACCGACCAAAACCCACTCCAGAGATGGAGATAAGGGCTGCAACTCTGGCCAGCATGACGCATATAGTAAAAAAGAGTCAAGGAGTTGGTCACAGAAAGAAATATGACATTGGTCGGCCTTTTAGAGCCTTATCAAGAGATGAGGGAATCGACTACGGGGAGTGCCACCGGAGATGGTACTGAAGAACAAGAAAACCCCGAACAACAACAAGATGAGTCACAACCTCAAAGATAATTTCCAACAGGGGTGACCATTCAAGAGCCCAACCCCAATGCTTGATCAGCCAATATCCTTCCCCCACCTGGGAGGGGAAAACAAAAATAACCTGAATATGTTGGTCCTACATTTGAATCCTCCGGCGAGAACACTATAGATTTTTCACTTTTAGATACATTTCCTATCATTTATAATCTATTCGATAAGGATGGCAACTTTACTTTTTCGATCAGTATCTTTATCTTGGACTTCTTCGAGGCAGATAGTGACCAATAATTGTAGTTCGGGTATACTACTTAGAATTTCTTTTAATTTGTTTCCTTATCACACAAAGTTATTTCTTGACAAATATGCTCATGTTTTTTTTTATTGTAATAATGCAAACTAACGATGCGTTCGACATTTATGCCTCTGGAGGCAAACCGGCAAGCTCAAAGAAATCAAACAGGAAAAGTTATGGAGATGTCAGTGGGTAACCTTTGAGAAAAAAGGCTCGACCAGAAGACCCTTCAGCTTCTATTCCTTCCATAACAACTACCCCTCCTCCTCCTCCTCCTCCTCCTCCTCGTACTGAACCCTCCACCGACCAAGTGGGAGGATCTTTGGTGACAGAATTGTTCTGGAAGCCACCTTTAACTGATTTACATGTTCTGGAAGAACAATTAAGGTGCATACTCAGATTACCTTTCTGAGCAAGTAAAACTGGTTGAACTTGCCAGGTTCGCTGCTTGTCTAGAAGAGGAGAAAAATGCCCCAAAATCTCCTTAAATTTATTTGGCAATGGGCATCAATGGAGTCAAAGAGGAAGCTGGAACCACTATTGACCAGCAACCTCAGTAGGACCCCCCTACAGCTGCACATTAGACATAATATTTTTTATATGTAACTAGAACACCCGAACAGATTGTTCGCGATGCTAAGACAATTTTCTCCCTAAGGCAGTCTTATTTACTTTTAATATTTCTAATTACATTACTCATGGTGTAAAGATACTTTGTTTTGATATTACAATTTCCATTATAACTTTAGCTCATATGACCAAAGCTAGCATAACACTTTATTATTTCACAAAATTTCGCTAAATTTTTTGAAAAAATTTCTAAGTGTCGTAGTAGGCTTTCCCTTATTTTGCTCGAGTGTTCACATATTTACATAATATGCTTTGTTCGCTTAGTATCTTATATGTCCCCCAAGGGATCAAGGAGTTTTAAGGTTCTCGGTCACTTGCCATTGACCAATACATGTTCGAACATTACTTCTCGTGTACTTATAAATAATTAATCATAATATAGAAAAATAACTTAAATAATGAGAAAATAATTTTAACAAATACAATAATTGGCAAGAATAACTGGTTGCGTACAATTCCTTTTATTTCTCATAAAAAATGGACAAAAATTCATGTCTATAAGAGTGATAAAAAATTATTCTTACACTTATAAGCGACCAGCCATCTAACTGGCCAACCCTTGTTCAAAACCTTGTAAAAAGTGAATTAAAACAAGCCAAATCTATAAAAAGAAATGGTTACCGATAATACTTGTGCAGGTGTTCTCCATTCCAAAACCGAGAAATGAGATCTCCGTTTAAGCGAGCAAGTTTATATGTGCCTGGTTGAGGAATTTCTTCAATTTGATATGGACCTTCCCAGTTCGGTCCAAGCATTCTAGTAGCCTAATCGCGTGTGTTGAGAAAAACCCTTCTAAGTACCAAGTCTCCTATGTCAAACTTTCTTTCACGTACTTTAGAGTTAAAATATCGAGCGACCTTTTGCTGGCAAGTTGCAACTCGTAGTTGGGCTTGCTCACGCCTTTCGTTAACCAAGTCCAAAGACTCCATTAATAACTGGTTATTTGTATTCTGGTTGTATGTTATCCTTATATGCGAGGGTGGGTCTAGCTCAACTGGTAACATGGCCTCATACCCATAGGCTAGGGAAAATTGTGTATGACCTGTTGCTGTTCGGTGTGTTGTTCTATACGATCAGAGAACTTTGGGTAATTGTTCTGGACACACTCTCTTTGCCTTTTCAAGCCTTTTCTTCAATGTGTCCTTCAGAGTTTTGTTTACAAACTCTACCTATATGTTGTCTTGTGGATGAGCAACTGATGAAAAACTCTCTGTTATGCCATGTCGCTCACAAAAATCGATAAACAAGTCTCTGTCAAATTGTGTGCCATTATCCGATACAATCTTTTTCGGCAATCCATATCAGCATACGATGTTTTTGACAATGAAATCTAGCACTTTCTTGGTCTTGATTATCATGAGTGGTTTATCTTCAGCCCACTTCATAAAGTAGTCAACAACAACTGCCGCGTACTTGACATTCCCTTTACCTGTGGGCAAAGATCAGATTAGGTCTATTCCCCAAATTGCGGATGGCCACGGGCTTTGCATCTGTTTAAGCTCATTTGAGGCTGCTCGAGGTATCTTGGAAAATCTTTGGCATTTACCACACTTCTTAACAAATTCCATAGAATCCTCGATCATTGTAGGCTGGAGGTATCCTTGTTGGAGAATCTTTTTTGACAAACTTTGTCCCCCAGCATGATCTCCACAGAATCCTTCATGTACTTCTTGCATCACTTCCTTAGCTTTTTCCCTGGAAATATAGCGAGCTGATTTCCTTAGTAGTGTTCTCGCCTGATTCTTGTCTGTAGGTAACCATCCCTATTCGAGATATTGAATAATGGGAGTCATCCACGTGTCAGGCACTTGTATTACTAGGGAGGATTCTTCTACTTGAATGATGTGAGTTGTCAAACCTTCGTCTAGTACTATACTCAAAGTATCTGCGTCTTTGGCGCTTGCTAGTTTGGCTAATGCATCGGTGTTGGAATTACGGTCACGAGGTATTTGTTGTAGGGTATGCTGCTCGAACTGTGCCAACAAGTCTTTTGTCTTGTTTAGATATACAACCATCTTAAGACCCCTGTCCTGATATTCTCTAATGATCTGATTAACAATTAGCTGACAGTCATATATCTCTAGTGACTTTACATTCACATCTTTGGCTAGTCTCAACCTCTATGTGCAATGCTTCGTATTCATCTTCATTGTTGGAGGCAGTAAAGTTCAATTGTATTGCGCAATGAAACTGATGCCCTTCAGGGGTAATTGGAATCAATCATGCCCCCAAGTTATGCTCATTAGATGATCCGTCCATGAATAGTTCCAGGTGGGGGTTTGATCTTGAGCTTCAGGCTCATTAGTCGGCTCGCTAGCTGGGAATCTGGTGAACTCAACTACAAAGTCTGCTATGGCTTGTCCCTTTATGGCTGCTCGAGGTGCATAAGAAATTTATAATTTCCCTAGCTCAACTGCTAATTTTAGTAGTCGACCAACAGCTTCTGGTTTTTGCAAGACTTGCTGTAGTGGCTAGTTGGTAAAAACTATTATGGGATGAGCTTGAAAATAGGGTCGTAGTTTTCTTGAGGCAAGTATTAAGACGTAAGCCAATTTCTCTATAGCTGGATAGCACAATTCTGCTCCCACGAGCCTTTTACTTATGAAATATATTGCCTTTTGAATGTTCTCTTCCTCCCTGATTAAAATAGCACTGTCAGCATACTTTGTTATGGCTAAGTAGATGTACAAAGTTTCTCCTTTGACTAGTTTGGCTAGAATGGGCGGTCGCAACATATGGGCCTTAAGTGCCTGAAAAACTTGTCCTCACTCTTATGTCCACTTGAAATTTTTGTTTCCTCTGAGTAGATTAAAAAATTGGATACACTTGTCCGTAGACTTAAATATGAATCTACTCATAGCCGTGATTCTCCCTATCAGGCTTTGCACATCTTTAACTTTGTTTGGTGACTGTATCTCAATCAGTGCTCAAATATTTTTGGGATTGGCTTCGATTCCTCGCAAGTTTACTATGAATCCCAAAAAAATTTCCTGATCCTACTCCAAACGAACACTTAAGAGGATTAAGCTTCATCTGATATTTGTTCAAGATGCTTAAGCATTCCTGTAGGTCCTTGATGTGTTCACCATCACTTCTTGACTTAACTAGCATATCATCAACGTACACCTCCATGTTATTGTCGATCTATTCTTTGAACATGTGGTTTACTAGTTGTTGGTAAGTCGCACCAACGTTTTTTAAACTAAATGGCATTACTTTGTAGCAGTAAAGCCTCGTGTTTATTCAAAAGCTAGTGTGTTCTTCATCAGGTGGGTGCATGTTAATTTGATTATAGCAAAGAGCATGCATCCATGAACGAAACAAAAATCATGTCCTGATGTAGCATCGATCAGATGGTTGATTCTTCGAAGTGGGAAACAATCTTTCGGGTAGGCTTTATTAAGGTTTGTGAAATCCACGAACGTCCTCCACTTACCATTTAGTTCAAGGACTAGTACGGGATTAGAGACCCAAGATGGATAAAATGCTACCTTGATGAATCCATTTTCCTTTAACTTCTCGACTTCTTCCTTTAAGTCTTTAGACCTGTCTTTGTCGAGCAGCCTTCTTTTTTTTTGTACTGGTGGGTGGTTTTTGTCTATGTTCAGGACATGGCTGATAACTATTGGATCTATCCCAACCATGTCTTTATGCGACTAGGCAAAGACCTCCTAGTTTTTCCTCAAAAATTTAACAAGCTTTACTTTGATTGTCGTCTTTAAGTTTTTATCGATTTTCACAACTCTGGTCGGATCTTTTTCTTCTAGTTGGACCTCATCGAGGTCTTCCATGGGTCCAATGCTTTCCTCAAAATCCCCAAAGCAAGTGTAATGCCATGGATAACCAAGACAGTTACATTGTGTGTTTAAAATAGTGCTTAACCTGCTAAGCAAGTCGTTTGAACTTAAATGTGTAATTAAAGACTAAGTCGAGGTCAAGTAATAAAAGATTTAGTCAGCAAAATTATTATTTTTCATTAAAATACTAAGATTGTACATGGGATCCCAAAAATCATATTACAGACTTGTAAAAGATAATCAGATACAATTTTGTTGTCCTAAGTGGCAAAAATAGGGTTTAACACTAGTTCCTCCCAAGCTATCCCGACCATGGAGATCGAGTAGGCTGCATATGTACACACCACCCCTAAAGCTCTCCAATTCATGGCTGGTCTAGCTATCAACTCCCTTACCTGCACCACGTAGCACCCGTGAGCCAAGGCCCAACAAGAAACCTTAAAACAACATGCACAACTGGGCAACATTATAAGAGAAGTACTATAATTTACCAGATTCAACTAACAATAGAATATACGCAATAAACTCAATATAAGCACTTAACTTAATGAAGTGTATAAATCAATCTCATTAATCAAAACAAATAGTTAAGCATGAACCACGCTTATGTTTATTGTATAATGTCCAGGCCCAGCGCCCTTAGGCCAAGTCCATAGGCTTTATAGCTGACCCCGACACCCTTAGGTCGAGCTACATTCTGCACATTTGCTATCGGGCCCCATCACCCTTAGGTCGGCCTATAAACAGGTATAATCACAAATGCGCAATGCATAGAAAGTAATCATTGGTAGCGTATACAACCATGCCTAATCAGATATTCTCACCTACAGATATGTTCATGTTCATAATATATTCATACAAGGGGTTTAAGCCCCAATCACAACTCAGGTGCAGTTTTCTTACCTCAGGTCCCGAGTAGCTAGCATATGGCAGCCCCGAGCACGATCCATAATCCCTGAGCCCTTGCGGTATAACCTAGTCATAATGCGATGATGGATAACCATAAGATCCTAAACAATTTTAAATATTTGGATTCAAATACTAGCCTCGGGGACCTCGATTTCTACTATACTGGGTAGTAGAAATCGTCCTGAGTGCTTAAGTTTAGGTCCCCGAGCCACCTCGAGCCTTAAGACAAACCTGGGCTAAAACTCTCTACGCAGGGCATGACCTAGCTCTGAGGGTCACGGTGCACTTCAAGTCAGAGGTGCAATCTCTGCTTCTTGGGGGGGGGGGGGGGGGGGGGGCAGGTCGCGACGTGCCCCCTAGGGTCGCAGTGCGCCTAAAAATTAGCAAGCTCTCCCAAGGAAATTTGGGCACGACGGCCGCGGCGCACCCTCGTGAACCCAAAATTCCTTAGGTTTCCAGTATTTTTCCCAATTCAAATGCCTAGAATACAATTTAATTATACACCCAAACCCATACCAAGTCCAAAATCCTTATCTCTATAGCCTAAACATCATAACCAACCTATAACACCAGTTCATTCTCCCTCAAATTCTAAATTATGAAACCTACCCAAGCTCCCTTAAACAAAACAAAACTCAACAGAATTTCAGCAATTAATATCTAAAATCTTACCTTAATTGTTAGCCTAGTCACCTCAGAAATCCTTGACTGACCTTGTCTTTGATTCGCCAGACTTTCCCAGCTCAATCTCCTGCTTAATTCCTTGAGTCTTCTCCTCGAAAACTTCAAAGCTCCCTTAGGCTCTAGAGAGGAAATGAGAGAACGTGAAAGAGGAAAGGGAGAGAGAGTTTGAGGTTATCCTAGTGATTCTAGTGGGTTCTGGTTACTCTTAGAGCCTCAGCTGAATAAACCCTTTAACTAAAAAGGACTAAAATACCCCTTAGTTAACACAACCTCTCCTTTTTCCCATAAGGGCAATATGGTCATTGACCCCAATTTCTGCTAACTCCTCGAGTCATCCTATAAATTCCCAATTAATCCTGAGATGTCCATTTAATCACCAAATACTTACCCATTACTCAATAAACCTCAAATATACATTAACTTCCCAAAATACCCCTAGGCTTGCCTCGAGCCAGGTATTAAACCCCGTTGTGACTATTCTCTGCCAATCTACTCACTAGGATCGCCTCAAACCATATACTGCAAATATATCCACTTAATAATGTGGTCTCAATCATTTACTCACATATATTAACATTTATGCCCGCAACAGGCCAATATTACAAATATGCCCAAACTATCAAGAATGGATCCACATTCATATTTAATACTCTTAAACATGCATATAATTATACTCACATTATCATATATATCATGCATGCCACATAATCACGCATTTGATCAGTTAATCAAACATATATCCAGCTATACCCCCCGGCATGCTAATCAAGGCACTAAACCCTATTTGCATTTTTGGGACGTTACAGCGAGGATCTAAGTCCTTATCCTTACTTTGGGCAATGCCCTATTTAGTGACTTGTTCACTTGATTAGGTTTGTGACTCATTTACCACTAGCAACTTTTTTCTACTTCGCTCCCTGATCCACCCTTTCTTGCCATTGTGATCGAGGAGTTGTAACATTCTCTGGCATCTTGCTAATTTCCCAACATGCACCCAATTCTTGCATTGGTTGGAAACTTCATGCCAGATGCCAGACTAAAGTTACTGTCCGTAAAACTACTAGGACGGGTCTTCTAATCACGACATTATGTGCGGATGGACAATCAACTGCTATAAAAGTAGTGAGTAATGTCCTATTCGCATGTGTCATTCCTTCAGTGACAGGAAGTCTGATCGACCCTGTTGATGCTAATCCCTCACCAGAGAAGTCATAGATGGTCTGGTTGCATGGTTCTAAATCTTTCACTGATAGTTTCATTCTTTCCAGTGAACACTTGTATAGAATGTTGACTAAGCTTCTAGTGTCTAACAACACTCATTTCACCATCATGTTGGCAATTTGTACATCCATGACTAAAGGATATGAGTGGGGGAATCAGACATGTTGTGCGTCCAACTCAAAGAAAGTTATTACCTCTTCCTTTGTTCGAGCTTTTTTGGGAGTTCGCTCCTCAACGTTTAGCATCTCTATGTCCTATTCATAATGTAGGGTTCTGGCATATCTCTCCCTTTCCTTACCACTGTCACTAGATATATGCGGTCCCCCGCAGATAGTTAGCAAAGTACCAGCGACCGGGGCTGGCTGCAGAGGAGGCGAGTGTTGGCGTACAGGTGCCTGCTCATTGCCTCCATTAGCCCTTTGCTGGGAATTTCCCCCTGCTCGTACATATTGTCTCAGATGTCCCTGTCATATAAGGAACTCGATTTCATTCTTCAACTAGTTACACTCTTTGGTATCATGCCCATAGTCATTGTGGAAACGACAAAACTTAGTTGTGTCCCTCTTGGATATTTCCTTTCTGATCGGGGCTGATCGCCTAAAAGGGACTGTGGTATGGTTGTCCTGATACACTTCTGTTGTGCTATCGACTGGGATCATGTAGTTAGTGAACCTCGGATCGTATCTATTCTACTTAGGGCACTTGCTATCAGATGTCGTATGCCCAGTATTTGCCTTTTTTCCTCCATTCTTATTGTTACCTTTGTTGTTGGGTTCGCCAGACCCACTAGCGACTTTGATCGACTCTTCCTTCTTGCTCTAGTTGGCCTTTGGGTACTTTCCTTCATTGGCGATAGCTTCCTCCAGCTTGATGTACTTATCTACTCGATCCAGGAATTCTTGAGTGCTATTGACTGCATTTTTTTGTAGGCTACTCCAAAGGGGAGATTGGCGTTGCACTCCAGCTGTGATGGTCATCATCTTTCCCTCATCTTCAACAGTCTTGGCCCGAGCAGCTACTCGCATAAACCTCTAGATGTACTCCTTGAGAGGCTCTCCTTCCTTTTGTCTGATGTCGACCAGCTGATTGGCCTTTGTTGGAAGTATCCAACCAACATAAAACTGTCAGCAGAACTCTTTTACGAACATTTCCCATGAAATTATGCTAGCGGGTGGAAATTTGAAGTACCATTCCTATGCGACATCGAATAAAGTAGCTGGAAAGATTATGCATCAAGCATCTTTGGACACATGCTGGATGTCCATTTGTATCTCAAATTTATTTACGTGAGATATCGGGTCTTCAATTCTAGTAAAGTTGGGCAGCGGTGGCATTTTGAACTTGTTTGGGATTTCTACCATGGCAATTATGTTGATGAATATGGTGCCCTTTCTCTAGTATATTCTATATTGGACATTTTATTCCCGACTAACTATTGCATAGCCTAATTCACGACATCTATTTGAGCCTAAACAACGTCTGGTATGGCAGAGGCCGGAGCGTCCACTACAGGTAGGGCGTACTCATCGTGCCTTTCCCTTCGGCCATTACGTACTTCCCTTAGGTCATCATCCCTTCACCTTTGCTCTCTTACACCTAGTCGGTCAAAGACGTTGGGTTGTCTAGGCTTACCCCAACATTCTGGCTTGTTGATTGGATGTCCATCGGACGAAAGTTTTGCTGCCTGTTCCTTTCCTCCTGTTGTCGACCATTGTTTCTCCTATTATAACTAGAGTCCATTTCACTGTAATTATGGTCATCTGTGACCTGTGACCTGTGAGTACGCAACCTGCTATACGTACTATCCACCTCTCTTCTCCTTAGTCCATCCCGGTAAACAGGTGGAGGCCTACATTGGTCGTTGGGTCCCCGGACATTGCTCTGTCGTGGGGGATCCCAGACCACAGAGCCTGAGTTCACCTGTCTCCTGCTTCCTGAGGGACGTTATCCCCTACCATGAGGGTTCTATTCATCAGTTATTTTACATCTAGGGCTTCTGGGACACTGCTTGTCCCTATTATGTATATGTTGCTATGTATTACCTCAACCGGCACTAGAAAGTTGTTGTTGCTCGTTATTTCTATTAGGATTTTGGGTCTACCTTTCCTACTGAATAGTTGGATGTCGCTCCGGTCGCTGTGGACTTCTTGGGTCTTATGGATTTGGAGGACACAAGGGGTGATCTCATTGTGGATTTTGAGGAGGGTGAGGATTTGGTGGCAGATCTAACTGAGAGGTTGGTGTTGGGGGCTGTCCTCGAGCCAACTGAATGGCCACCTCTAAATTCATTGTAGCATCTCTTTGCTGGTGATCCATGTTCGCCTGTCATTCGTTCAACTCTTGGCGTTGCCGGTCGATCTCCATTTATTGCATTACCATAGTTTCAGCCACGTTCTCTTTGTTGGCTTTTAGGGTAGCTAACTCATCTTCCAACACTTGCAAAGTTGTTCTCAAGGTTTTAGCGTCCATCTCCTCCTCTTCCAATTCCACTTGTGGCTTGTCCTTTGCTACACCTGGTGGAGGATGTGGATTTGGCACATTTTCATATGTCTGTCCAACTTGACCCGCTCTCCTTGAGTTCTTCGTCAATGTTTTCTTGAAGTTCTTGAGTTCATCTCTCAGCGAAAGCACCAAAATATTGACCCTCGATTTTGTCACAACACGGAGTCACAAAAAATGATAAGAATTATAGAATTGAATACAAGAATTAAAATGACACAATTTTTTTATAGTAGTTCATCCCCAGAGATTGGTAATAACCTACGTCCACTTAGTGTTTTCATTGATATAGACTCAAAAACTTACGATCAGCGAACTAGGGTTCACTGAGTTTCACAAGCTCCAAAGTTGACTACAAAGATCGTGTATAAAAGCACTTGTTCTCTTTGAATATAAAATATTTCACATGCCTTCAATGAATCCTATGAGTCCTATTTATAGGCTCATGGATGTACATATGGGCCTATGGTTCATCCTTAACTTGTGTTACAAGCATAACCAAATAGTAATATAAATAATGGTATTTACATATAAAAATAATAAAATATCTTGGGAATATCTAACTCATAATTATTTCTAAGAATGTCTCGATTCATCGAGCAGCTCTGGTTGCCTGCATTCGCACATCTTCTTTTCCTGCTGCTTAGCATATTCCTTGCACCTATCGAGCAACTTTATTTTTCCCTTGATATCCTAGTCGTTAGCCGACTAGGTCTTCATCAATAATCAATCATGTGTTGTCCATGTGCCTCTTAAACATGCCACATCATCATGCAGATATTTTAGGGAAATATAACCTATTTTTTAGATTAATATTGAGACTATGACTGAAATTATTGTGGTTATTTTCTTAAAGATGATCATGAACTAAAATCTTTTGAGTTAGATAACTAAGAAACCCTAATATATGATTATTGGTATTTTTTGGTAAATTGAATGCCTAAAGCAATTTTGAGGTATTGTTCACTCAAGTGGAAAAATGGTGAATGCTTATTTTTGTTTGGTCAACCTTAGTAGGTGATTTAATTAGTATTAATGCTGGAAAGATTAATATTAATGGATAATAAACTTGATTGATGCATGTTCTTAGCCTTTAGGTTTTGAATTTTGATAATATATGTAACGTCCTACAAATGCTAACAAGATTTAGTGCCTTGATTAGCGTGCCGGGAGGGCATAATAGGATATATGTGTGATTAATTGATTAAATGTGTGACTATGTTGCATGCATGTTTATGGGTACTAAATATGCATGTAGGCTCGGTCTTGTTTATAAGGGAATATTTGTAATGTTGGCCCGTTGAGGGAATAAATGTGATTATATGTGTTAAATGGTTGGGACCGCATTATAATGTGGATACATTTACATTACACGGCTCGAGGCGATCCTAGTGAGCAGAATAGTCACAGCAGGGTTTAATACCCGGCTTGGGGTGAGCCTATGGGTATTTTGGGAAGTTTAATGTATATTTGTGATTTATCGAGTAATGGGTAAGTATTTGGTAGTTAGTTGGGCATAGCAGGAGGGAATTCGTAAGACGGCTCGAGGAATTAGCAGGAAACAGGGTAATGATCGTTTTGCCATTATGGGGAACAAAAGGGCTGAGTTGATTTTAGGAGCATTATGGTCCTTTTAATTAAAATTTATGGTAGGATAAGCTTCAGGTAAAGTATGATCAAACTAGAACTTCACTCTCATCACTCTCTCCCTCTCACTCATGTTCTCTCTCTCCCTCTCTTGTGCCTTGGGAGCTTTGAAGCTTTGGAAAAGAAAGCTTAAGGATTTAAGCTTGAGGGCTGGAGAATTGAGGCTAGGACTTTGAGGTGCAGCTCAGGGACATCATCATCATCATCAAGGTAACATTTAAGCTTTAATTGTTGAGTGGAATTCTACTGTTAGAATAGGTGTTCTTAAGCTATTAGGTTACAAAGGGGTTTTGATGAATTTTGGGTTATTACAAGGATTTTGGTTAGAATTTTAAGAGGTTGTGATGCTCTGAGTATGCTATTATGGTATAGTAGTTGAAATTCTTGTTCTAGTGTATGTTGGGTTAGATTTTGATGAATTAAGCTGGAGAAAAATGCAGGAAAAACCCAAGAATTTATGGGTTCACGAGGGCGTACCACAACCCAGTTCATGGGCGTCTTAGCCCGCGTGACCCCAAAAGGCATAGGGGCTTCTTGCTATATCGCAGGCGCGCTATGGCCCTAAGGGGGGCAATCACAGCCCGCCTACCTCTTGGACAAGGGGTTGGCGCCTCTGACTTGGGGTGCGCCGCGACCCTTAGGGCCAGGTCGCGGCCCGCCTAGGTAGCCTTAGCTCGGACTGACTTCAATTGAGTGTTTTACAACATGTATATCTGTTGTTGATTGAACTGGTTAAACTAAAGTCTATTGTGCACTCTATAGTTTTCTACGCTTGTTGAATTTGGTTTTCTTACTATGCTTTGGCTCACGAGTGCTACGTGGTCCAAGTAAATGCAAGGGAAAGTTGGACCATTCATGAGTTACTCAGGGTGGACATCAGTAGTTGCTCGGCCGCCGTGACTGAGGGATTTACAGGGACTAGAGCCAAAATTTGTATTTTTCCATTTAGGCTAGCTGCAGTTATATTTACTTTTGAGGGTTGTAACTCCCTTGTAAACATTATTGTTGGGATCATAACCTGTCAGTTGACTTTAGAAACATGTTTATGTTCAAACGACTTGATTAGCAAGTCTTTCACTATTTTAAACACACAGTATAACGATCTTGGTTATCTAGGGGGTTACAACTTGGTATCAGGGCGGTCTAGGTTTAAGGGTTCCTGAAGACTGGTTGGGCATGTACACTCGCTACTAAAGAAAAGCTTGACTCAGGGTTCGGTAACCATATATGTCATTATATGTTTGATTGTTTAAATAAGATACAAATGATTTATCTTCATGATTATTAAGAAGCATGAGAGATAATGATAGGGTCTGGCCCTTGACTGCTATGTGAATATGATAAGGCATGCTTATTAGCATTGCTATTGTATTTTAATGGTTGTTTGAATGCTTGCTCACATTATACCTGCATGGTGTTGGTTGAGTTTCGGCGGTGAATCATGGGGTGATTATAAACCTATTATCATTGCTTGACAAGTCGAATCATTGATTGTAGATAAACTTGGAGAGTTATGCCTCCAAGGTGATAAATTCAACTAGCCGGCCTTGGGGTTGAGGCTAAAGATGATGAGCAGGGCTAGAACCCTCTGCGAGTTCCTAAGAACTTACAGTAGTTGCTTACTGACATGCAAGCTAGACTTCAGAGTTAAGAAGAATATATTCGCCTTCTGAGGCAACAAGCTCCGCCATGGAGTGCTGCACCTAACTTGCCACCTATTCTGGCACCAGTTGTATAGCCGCCTGAGATTTGGAATAGGTGGAGTCGCTTTATGAAAGATTTAGGAAACATCATCCTCCAACTTTTGAGGGAGGACCAGATCCGCTTAAGGCTAAACAGTGGATGCGTTTGATCACCTCCATCCTGGACTTCATGAGGGGGGAAGGTGACGACATGGTGGCATGTGCCACTTACATGCTTCGTGATGATGCCCGCATCTGGTGGGAGGTAGCATCACAGACTCGAGATGTTTATGTTATGAGTTGGGATGGGTTTAGAGACTTGTTCAATCAGAAATACTACACTATTTTCGTTAGGGCGGCTACAGGGCGGCATGACAGTTACTAAGTATGCTCTGAAGTTCGATAGGCTAGCAAAATTTGCACCTAATCTAGTACCTACAGATGCAGCTAGGCAGGATAGGTTTGTTCGAGGGCTTAATGCTATGATAGCCTGAGATGTGAGGATCACCTCAGTACCTGGGGAGACAACTTATGCCCAGGCGGTTGAGAAAGCCCTCACTCCTGAGGAGGTATAGAACAAGATTTGGAGAGTGAACACTGCGAGACGGGATGTTCACAGGGCATTGCCTCCATTTATAGGGTCAATGATCAAAAGAGGAAGACCCCTGACACCTTGACCACTACTGGTCTTGATAGGAGGGGTCGGGGTGCTCAGGGTGACCGCCAGGGAGGCGGTGAGACGTGGAGGAGTGTAGAGTCCAAGAATTTAGCAGCAGCAGCAGCAGCAGCAGCAGCAGCAGCAGTAGTAGTAGTAATAGCTAGTAGTAGTTGTAGTGTGTTTATTACTGTGGATTTTGGTTCAAGCCGGGACTTAGTTGAACACTCGTAGCAACACTTATAGATTTTACAAGTTTAACCTATAGTTTAAGAATATTAATTATAACATAAGGTTTGATTAATATAGCTGATTATGAAGATGATATTTATTATACTATAAGGTTTAGATTGAACCAATAAGATCATGACACTTGTCATGTGCATGTTTATTGCGAAATTAAGTATTTTTGAGGAATAGTTTTATAAGAATAATATTTGAAAACCCCAGAATCTACCAGCAGCTTTAAAATCGTTATAGGACTCAGTCAAAGTTGTTAACTCAATTCAAATTAGGCTGAAAAAGTGATATTACGTGTATAATATTTCAGCGTATGTCGATATATCGTAGCTCTAAAGGGCGATATATCGTCACTCGGGGAATACGAAAAACACGTAACTTCGCACGAACACTTCGATGAGCCTCGGGAATATAAGCCCAGGCAATATATCGCCTACCATGGGTGATATATCGGCTCTAGGGAAAGTTTTTTTAATGGTTTTGAAACCGAGCTCAATTCAACCCATAACCTCTTAGCAAGCCTCATAATCTTTTTGACTGAGTCTTAAGCCTCTGCTAAATGATTATTCAAATGTTTTTCAATTAAATAGTCATTATTTTATTCAAGCTAAAAGAAAGATCTTTTCATTCTTGAACTCTATAAATAGGACCTAGTACCCAGCCATTTCTTTCATTCTTCAAGCTGAGTTCAGAGCCTTCAAGCCGTTAGGTTTACTTTAGAGTGTTAAACACTTGCGTTGGGGTTATAAGATTTATCATCTTAAGCTTATTAAACACTTTGGAAGCAAGGTTAATAGTGTGTTTTTCTATAAAGGTGTAGTTCGGTTCTAGTGCATTCAAAGGTATTCCTATTCCTAGTTCATTTCTGTATGTTTCATTAGTTTTTTATAGTTTTTCTCTACTCAAATCCTAACTCGCTGTTTTCCATTCTTTGTTAGGCATCTAAGTTCTTTGAACTTGAGGTTTCTTGTGGGTAAGTATCTTCTCGGTGGTTTAGTTCATTCCTTTTCATCTATTTTCTTTTAGAAGTACTCACCTTTCTATTGTTGGTTTTAGAGTGTTCCAAAATCATGACCTTGTTCTCACATCCCGGTATTGGTAAGGAAAATAGGATAGTTACTATATGCTTATATGATTATGTTATAATATGTTTTTGAATGTTATAATATATATATGTTTTTCGGCATATAGTTGCTTAAATAGCAAACCCCAACACTTTTATGTTCTTGGGGCTTACAGTTGCTTAGCTAGTAAACCTCATTATATTTTGAGGCTTATAGTTGCTTAGTTTGCAAACCCCAATGTTTACCATGAACATAGGTTAGAATTATGATATATGTTTATAGTATATGTTATATGTTTATAGTTTATGTTTATGTTTATGTTTCATGATTTTAGTAGATTTCCTTGCTGGGCATTAGGCTCATTCCTTTATTTTATATGTGCAGCGAAATAGTTATGGCGGTGGGAAGATTCTTGGCGGCTTGGGATTGTGTATTGAGGAAGAATGGATTCGGTGGACTCCGTGAACGATTCGAGGATGAAGTTGTTTTTAGTCATTTCAATTATGTTTTCTATGTATTTTCCGCACCTGATTTTGTAACGAATTTATTTAAGATTTAAGTTATGATTTATTTTCAAATAATGGGATCCCATATCATACCCCGTGTTTATGTAATTCAACTTTTAGTTTATAGTTTTTTAATAAAGTTATGAATATTTCGTATGTATGTTTTCTTAAGAATAATGTCTATTTATAAGTAGTTTTAATGGTCCAAAGTCTAGAATTAGTTGGGTCATTACAAGGAACCAGGGAAGGTAGACAGCTTGACTCCAGCTCGAGTGTTCACCTTGACACAGGCAGAGGCTGAGGCTAGTCCTTCATTAGTGACAGGTCAGCTTTCTAGCGTTGGCTCTTCATATACTGTATTGATTGACTCTGGTGCTACACATTCATTTGTTTCTAGTAAAGTGATTGATAGATTGTGTAGACCTAGTGAGTATTATACTGTGGGGTTTAGAACTATACTGCCTACAGGAGAGCTAGTAGTTTCTATGAGATGGATCCGAGCACTGTCAGTGATGGTGGACAGTAGGGAACTATCAGTAGATTTGATTGAGTTGGGTATGGATGATTTTGATATGATTTTGGGGATGGATTGGCTAGTCAGATATGGGGCCACTGTAGATTGCAGGAAGAAGATGGTGACTTTCGAGCCAGAGGGTGAGGACCCCTTTGTTTTTGTGGGTACTATGCGCGGACCCCGCATTCCTATGATATCAGCGTTGAGGGCTACGGACCTATTACAAGGAGGTTGTATAGGTTTTGTAGCCAGTGTTGTGGATACCACTAGATATACGCTGGTGGGGCCAGGATAGACTAGAATAGTATGCAAGATTTTGGATGTGTTTCCTGAGGATTTATTGGGACTGCCGCTGCACAGGGAGATTCAGTTCGTCATTGAGTTAGCGTCGGGTACAGAACCAGTGTCAAGGGCACCATATAGGATGGCACTGGCTGAGCTAAAGGAGTTGAAGATATAGTTGCAAGAGCTACTAGATTTGGGATTTTATTATACCTAGCTTCTCGCCATGGGGTGCTCCAATTTTATTTGTGAAGGAGAAGGATGGGACTTTGAGAATGTGTATAGACTACAGGGAGTTGAATAAGTTAAATATCAAGAATAAGTACCCACTACCAAGGATAGATGACCTGTTCAATCAGTTGCAAGGTAAGACAGTATTCTCAAAGATTGATCTTCGATCTGGTTATCACCAGCTCAGTTGCAAGGACGAGGATATTCTAAAGATGGTCTTCCATACAAGGTACGGGCATTATGAGTTCTTGTTCATGTCATTTGGATTGACCAATGCCCCAGCAACATTTATGGATTTGATGAATATGGTGTTCAAGAATTTCTTAGATCAGCATGTGATTGTCTTCATCGAAGACATATATACTCTTGCTCAGAGGCAAAGCATGAGAAGAACCTCTGACGGGTATTGTAGAGAATGAAAGAGCATCAATTGTATGCTAAATTTAAAAAGTGTGAGTTTTGGTTTCCAGAGGTAACATTCCTCGGACATATTGTCATTGGAGATGGGATTAAGGTGGATTCGGCCAAGGTAGAAGCAATTAAGGATTGGCTAAGGCCAAGGAATGCCACAAAGGTTAGGAGTTACCTTGGATTAGCTAGATATTACAGACGGTTCGTGGAAGGGTTTTCAAAGATTGCCACACCATTCATTGAGTTGACACGGAAGAATCTGAAGTTCACATGATTAGACAAATACGAGGGTAGTTTCCAGGAATTGAAGCGACGATTGATTATTGCTCAGATACTGAGTCTTCCATCAGATGGGGACAATATTTTAGTTTATTGTGACACATCGAGACTGGGATCAGGATGTGTGTTGATGCAGAATGAGAAGGTTATTGCGTATGCATTGCAACAACCGAAGGAATATGAGCAGCGGTACCCTACCCACGATTCGGAACTAGTAGTAGTGGTATTCGCATTGAAAGTATGGTGACATTATTTGTATGGAGAGAAATGCGAGATATACACCGATCATAAGAGTTTAAAATATTTCTTCACCTATAAGGACCTAAATATGAGACAGAGACATTGGCTAGAATTAGTGAAGGATTATGACTGTGACATCTTTTACCACCAAGGAAAAGCCAATGTAGTGGCAGATACTTTGAGCCGGAGTGGCCCAGGACAGTTGTTTAGCTCGAAGCAGATATCGAAGGAATTAGTAAAGGATATGGCCAGAGCGAGGATAGAATTGGTTGTGGGCTATTTGGTCAATATTACTTTACAGTCTACCCTCTTGGAGAGGATAGGAGATGGTTAGATGAGTGATGCACAATTGCAAGAGGTTAGAGAGAATGTCCTGGCTGGAGTGGCTAAGGATTATTCCATTTCAGAGACAGGTTAACTGAGGTATAAGGGTCAAATCTGTGTTCCGATGGATATGGGTATTATACGAGAGATTCTAGATGAATCCCATACTACACCATACTCACTTCATCCAGAGACCACGAAGATGTATCAAGATCTATGGACTTTGTATTGGTGGCATGGGATGAAGAAGGACGTGGTTGAATACATAGCCAAGTGTTTAACCTGTCAGCAGGTAAAGGTTGAACACTAGGGACCATCGGGGTTGTTACAGCCTTTGGGTATTCCCGAGTGGAAGTGGGAAGATATTACCATGGATTTTGTGGGACTTTTTCCCAAGACGGTGGGGCAACATGACTCGGTGTGGGTGACAGTAGACAGGTACACTAAGTCAGCTCACTTTCTACCGGTGAGAACAATCTATACTATGGATCAGTATGCAGAGTTGTATATGAGGGAGAATTTACAACTAGATGGGGTTCTTAAGTCTATAATATCAGATCGGGATCTCATATTCACCTCTAAGTTTTGGGGTGGTTTGCAGAAGGCTATGGAAACTCAGTTGAAGTTCAGTACAACCTTTCATCCTCAGACTAACGGACAATTCAGATGTTGGAGGACATGCTTAGAGCATGTGTGTTAGATTTCGAGGGATCTTGGAGTAAGTACCTCATGTTGATTGAGTTCTCGTATAACAATAGTTATCAATCAATGATTGGAGTAGCTCCATATGTGATGTTATATGAAAGGAAGTGTAGATCGCCCATTCATTGGGATGAGAAGGGGGAGAGAAAGTATTTGGGACCAGAGATGGTTCAGAAGACTACTGGAGCTATTGAGAAGATCTGAGCTTGAATGCTCGCTTCGCAAACTAGACAGAAAAGCTACGTTGATCCCAAGCGTAGGGACGTGGAGTTCCAGGTAGGGGACCACGTATTTCTGCGAGTTACTCCATTACAAGGGGTGAGAAGATTTGGGAAAAAGGGCAAGCTGAGCCCAAGATTCATAGGACCTTTTGAGATCCTGGAGAGGATCGGCAGGTAGCCTACAGATTGGCTCTGGCACCGTCATTATCAGGGGTTCATGACGTATTCCACATCTCAATGCTTCAGAAGTACGTCTCAGATACGACCCATGTATTGGGATATGAGGATATGGAGCTACATACCGATTTGTCTTATGAGGAGCGATTAGTTCAGATCCTAGACAGGAAGGATAAGGTTCTGAGTAACAAGACGATTCCTCTAGTCAAAGTGTTATGGCGGAATAGCAAGGTCGAGGAAGCGACCTGGGAGCTAGAGTCGACTATGCGGGATCAGTTTCTCGAGTTATTCAGGTAAATTTCGAGGATGAAATTTTCAGTAGCACGGGATAGTTGTAACGTCCCAAAAATGCTAAAATGGTTTAGTGCCTTGATTAGCGCGTTGGGAGGGCATAATTGGATATATGGGTGATTAATTGATTAAATGTGTGACTATGTGGCATGCTTGATTTATACGATAATATGAATATATCTATATGCATGTTTATGGGTACTAAATATGCATGTAGGCTCGGTCTTGTTTATAAGGGCATATTTGTAATGTTTTCCCATTGAGGGCATAAATGGGATTATATGTATTAAATGGTTGGGACCACATTATTATGTGGATACATTTGCAGTATACAGTTCGAGGCGATCCTAGTGAACGGATTAGCGGAATAGTCACAACAGGGTTTAATACCCGGATCGAGGTGAGCCTATGGGTATTTTGGGAAGTTTAACGTATATTTGTGATTTATCGAGTAATGGGTAAGTATTTGGTAGTTAGTTGGGCATAGCAGGATTAATTGGGAATTCGTAAGACGACTCGAGGAATTAGCGGGAAATGGGGCAATGATCGTTTTGCCCTTATGGGCAATAAAAAGGCTGAGTTGATTTTAAGGGCATTATGGTCCTTTTAATTAAAAGGTATGGTAGGACAAGCTTCAGGTAAAGTCAGATCAAACTAGAACTTCACTCTCAGCACTCTCTCTCTCTCTCTCTCACTCACGTTCTCTCTCTCCATCTCTTGTGCCTTGGAAGCATTGAACCTTTGGAAGAGAAAAGCTTAAGGATTTAAGCTTAAGGGTTGGAGAATTGAGGGTATAACTTTGAGGTGCAGCTCAGGGACATCATCATCATCATCAAAGTAATATTTATGATTTAATTGTTGGGTGGACTTCTGCTGTTAGTATAGGTGTTCTTAAGCTCTTAGGTTACAAAGGGGTTTTGATGTATTATGGGTTATTACAAGGATTTTGGTTAGAATTTATGAGTTTGTGATGCTCTAAGTAGGATATTATGGTATAGTGGTTGAAATTCTGGTTCTGGTGTATGTTGGGTTAGATTTTGATGAATTAAGCTAGGGAAAAATGCAGGAAAAACCCAAGGATTTCTGGGTTCATGGGGGTTGCACCGCGATCCAGTTCATAGGTGCTGCAGCCCACGTGACCCCAGAAGGCCTAGGGGCTTGCTGTATCGCAGGCGCACTGAGACCCTAAGGGGGCCAATCTTGGCCCGCCTACCTCTGGGACAAGGGGATGGCGCCTCTGACTTGGGTCGCGCTGCGACCCTTAGGGCCAAGTTGCGGCCCGCCTAGGCACCCTTAGACAAAATGGGTCTTTGGGCTCGGGGACTTAAACATAAGCGCTTGGGATGAATTCTACTACCCAGTTTAGCAGAATTCGAGGTCCCATAGGCTAGTATTTTATTCCCAAATAATTTTATTAGATTAAATTTTAATAGTTATCCATTGTTGCTTGTGACTAGGGTTACGATTAAGGCTCATGATTGAGGATCGTGCTCGGGACCGCTCTACATTCTTTGCTCAGGACTCAAGGTAAGAATACTGCACCCGAGTTGTGAATGGGACTGAGATTCCCCTGTATGTGTATATATGCAATGTTATAAAAGTATTTGTGATTGGAAATATCTAGATAGGCAAGTTAGCTCGGACTGACTTCGATTGGTTTTTTTGCATCCTGTATATTTGTTATGTTTGATATGAAAGTCCGACCTAAGGGAGCTGGGGCTGATGCTAAGTGTACTGAACACAACTCGGCCTAAGCGAGCCGAGATCAGCTACATAACTGAAGGGCTCCGCCTAAGGGCGTTAACCCATAATTAATTGTATTGAGATTGAATTATATGTCTGGATTAAATTGTTATTGCTGCCTAGCTTAGTACTTGTACTTTGTTGTTGATTGAGCTGGTTGATTTAAAGTTTACTATGCACTCTGTAGTTATCTACGCTTGTTGAATTTGGTTTTCTTGCTGAGCTTTGGCTCACGGGTGCTACGTGGTGTAGGTAAAGGCAAGGGAAAGCTGGACCATCCATGAGTTGGAGAGCTTTGGGGGCAAGGTGTACATCGGTAGCTGCTCGACCGCCACGACTGAGGGATTTATAGGGACTAGAGCCAAAATTCATATTTTGCCATTTAGGCTGGCTGTAGTTATATTTACTTTTGAGGGTTGTAACCGCCTTGTAAACATTATTTTTGGGATCCCATGTGTCAAACTCTTATTTTAATGAACGTCAACCAATTTATGATCAAATCATTTTAACCCTAACCTGTCAGTTGACTTTAGAAACACCTTTATGTTCAAACGACTTTATTAGCAAGTCTTGCACTATTTTAAAATTATAGTGTAACGGTCTAGGTTATCCAGGGCATTACAATATAGGAATATATAATCATCTTGCATGACTTAGAAGGTTTGTGTTTAAATTGATATTCTTGACATTAATTAGGCATAGGAATATGTTAAATAATGAGAATTGAACCTTAATTGCTTTGGAAAAAGAATTATGACAACTCAATTACTTAGTCAACTTTGCCCAGAATTGTTGTCCCATTGGTTGCCCACATTTTACCGAAAATTGCATGTTACGGGGCATTAGTAGCTCTAACTTCTCATAATAATTTTATTCATCACTTGGTTGCTATTCTAATTTAGTTCGAGTGTTTTGTTTATTTTTCTTTATTTCCTTTTTCAATTTAGTTTAATTGAATCTTTTGCTTATATTCATTCTAAATTGTTTAGTGTATACTATTATAATATTTTGCTAAAATAATCCCTGATAAGTCGATAAAACTATTTATCATTATATTACTTGCTAGCAATTGTGTACACCTACACATGATAAGAAATTTGCAAAAACACATACCTAAACCACCCACTAAAGGACTAATGTAATCTTATAATATAAAATGGAATACAGATAACCAAAGCAAACAACAAAGTTGAAACCTCCAAAAAAAAATTGAAACCCTACACCTTATACAGATAAATTCTAGGTATGATGGAGAAAATGTATAATATTAAGAAGGTGGGTCCTTCAACTTCTACTGATAATGCATTGTTGTCTACCTTGACCTTCGACCATCTTCTTTTCCAGCTATTTGTGTTGTACCTTCACTTTCTCCTTTGATTACTTCACAAGCCCTAGTTCATTAGTGTTTGGATTTGAGATTTTGGAATATGGGAATTAAGTTGAACAATCTTCTTAGTAATACAAATGTACTTTTTGAGTTATGATTTCTGTTAGTCTTAGGTTTTCTTTTACTTTTCAATTTTATGTTAATATAGTTAAGTTTTGAAATAATTATTGTTCTTATTTCAGCTTAATTTTTGAACTATATAGCTTTTTTAATTTGGATTGGAATAAAACAAAGATTTTTAAAATAGTTTCATAATTATAAATTAAAAATAAATGACATGGACTATTGACATCAAGCCATATGTGCACCTAGGTCAAACATGATGTCTAGATACTAATAATCACACGACAAAAGATATTTTTCCCATAAAAAATGATTTAGGTATTTAATTGCAACATTTTGAATTTTTTTGCAAATATCCCTTTTATTTTATTTTCATGGTTTATGAAGTTTTTCTCTCTTTTTTTCATCTTCTTTCTTGAAACCCATCACTAAGCATTTCCCTCCATCTTTTTCATTATCTTCCTTGAAATTTTTTCACCTCACTGTCGTAATACAAAAATTTTAAAGGTAGAAAGATGAAAATTATTGCTCCCTTTGGCTTAAGAAAGACAAGGGAATAGACTTGAACATAAGTTCCCACACATCTTTTATTCAAAAAATAAATAAAGACAAGGGAGTAGACTTGAACATAAGTTCCCAAACATCTTTGCAAAGACCATCTCTCTGAAATAAGTTATTCCATGACCATAGAAGGGAATTAGTGAGGTCTATTTCAAATTTGAAATGAGAACTCTTGGAAGATTAGTGAGTTATGGTTCAGATTTAGAAGTCAGATCTCTCGGTGGACTCATTATTGGAATGGGCTGGTGACGAAGAATATGAAGTCTAAAAAAATAAAAATGAGAAGTTTTCTGAAAAATAAAAAATTATTGAATTTAAATGAGGGAACATAAATATGAGAAAAATAAACATAGTTTCTATATTTATGGGAAAAAATAAGTATACAAAATATGGTAAGTTTTGAAAAAAAAATTAAATAAGGTAATTGCATAGAATATAAAAAATAGATTACCATATTCATAAATACACAAAACTCTATCTCACTCTCCCTCACGATATCTCTCTCTCTTCTCTTTTCTCCTTTCTTCCTCTCTTCTCCCCCATTTGGTTCTCTCATCTCAGCCCTTCGTCGTCGATGTCGCCCCTGATGGTGACGTACTTTTTTCTTCTTCTTCTTCTTCTTCTTCTTCAGATCTAGTTTTATTTTTATTCTCTTTGTTCTTCTTCTTCTTCTTTTTCACATATGGTTTTACCATTTCAAATCTGATTTTGTACTTCATATTTAATTTTTTTCATTATAAACCTAACTGTAACAGGTTACAGTCACGATCTATTCTCATCTTTCGGCTTTATTTTCTTTTTTCAGATCTGTTTAAGTAACTGAGTACAATGGCTTCTGATTCTTTTTATTCATATCTGATTTTATTTTAGATCTTCCTGTAACCAGAATAACGATTAATTTAGATTTGTTTGTTTAGAACTGATTTTGTTTTCACACCTGACTAAGTAACCAAGTACCATGGCAATTGGTTTTTTTTAAGATCTTAATTTGTAACCAGTTGCGATTATGACCAGTTTAGCTTTTTTTTTTGTGATCCTATTTGTTTCCAGGTATGGCTAAGTAACTGGTTACCATCGCAACTGATTTTTTCATATGTATATTGTTTTTCAGACCTTGTTGTAACTAGTTACCTTCACGATCAATTTAATTTATTTTTTTCATATCAGTTTTTTTCCAAATCTTACTAAGCAACCAGTTACAATTCACTTGATATTATGATAATGGTACATTACTAATAAAATCAAAAATATTTTTATAGTTGTAACCAGTTACTACAACACCACTTAAAAAATAAACCTGATTTTTATTGTTATGACCAGTTACCACACATCACTAAAAAAAATTGACAGTTGAATGTGATTACTATCACAAAAAAAAAATACCAAAATTGTTTAGATAGTGGTAACCAGTTACTACATATAAAATATAGATTGAAGAATATAAAAATGGAATAAAAGAAGAAGAAATGGGAATTAAAAGTATGGTGATGAATGTCTCAGATTTTTTTCTTCAAAGAATTATGTAAAAAAGTATATTTTATAAAATATGAATGATAAAAAATAATAAAAATAGATTAAAATTATAAAAACAATCTCAAAACATATCAAAACTACCTACTAAAAATGTATAAAAGATAAAATATGGTATATGTTACACCCAAATTTCGAGAATGAAATAAATAGTCTCGAAATGTAGGCTCGAAAAGTTTAAGATCGGGAATAACAAGTTTTGGCAGTACCTTCATACGGATTGTCAAGTGGTTCTAGATCTGTTATTAGCATTCAAGCATGGGTCGTATTGTTCGAGCCTGAGTTGCAGGCTCGAAGGCACTATTCTTCTTCGAGGGACGTACTCGACCAAATTACTGGATGAGGAGGAGGTTACAACTAGAATGACAAGCTCGAAGCATGGACAGTCTCGAAAGCGCGATAGCACAACGATCAAGTTCAATGATGTGTTTTGCCCATGGAATAGTTGTTAGAAAATCATTATTTCTTAGGGATTCGTTAAAGTTGTATATTAAATCCCTATTATCATGGGATTTTACTTAATTAGCGCACCTAATTAGTATTATTAATGCGAATATTTCTGTTGACTGCGTTTGTAGCCAACGACGTGAGAACGTCAATAACGACAAGCCTTCAAGAGAATGTAAACGACACAGACGGTTCAAACAAGAAAAGTAAATAACACAAGAGATTTTATAGTGGTTCAGCCCTGATTGTCGGTAATAGCCTAATCCAGTTAGAGTTGTGATTTATAGATCTATACTCAAGATCAGATGGACTGAGCCAACTGAGTTTCTTCAGTACAGATTGTGAAATTACAAGAGTTCTCTCAAATATCAGCACTTTCTCTCTCTAGAAAGAAGAAGCAGAAGAAGCCCCTCTCTCATCCCATAAGCCCTCTATTTATAGGCCTAGGATCCTCAACTGATATCCCCTTTCGATAGGGATATTTTATTATTCATCTTATATTTATATTACAATAAATGTTTAAAATACAACTGATTCCTCAATTTGAGTGAGGAGTGAGAGATTCTCGGGTGCCTAGACCAATTCTTGCTAGAGTCGTTCTGGGGACTTTGACGTAGTCTCACATGCATGTTGATTACTCCTTCAAGCTTTACTTGGACCAAAGGGGGTATATGCATGGCTCTCCTCAGACCAAAGGTCATGCAAGCTTGGCTCCTCACCTTGGGTAGGTCCGAGGCAATTCTCTTGTTTCTCACCTCGGACAACTTTGAGGCATCCTTCTCCACGACATGTCCGATCGGACATGATGGCCTTCTCCTCGGACCAAGGTGATCCGAGGCACCTTCTCTTGCCTTCTCCTCGGAACAAAGTGGTCCAAGGCATCCTTCTTGGCATCTCACCTTGTACAAGCCCGAGGCACTCCCCTTGTCAAAATCTAAGTCTCAATTCTTGGTTTGCATGGGACTCCTTCTCCTTAGCTACTTACCTTGGACATGTTCGAGCCAACACTTAGGAAACCTTGGGAGGCTTACCTCGAACACACCCTTGGGGTCTCCTAGGACCACATCCTCCTTGGGGTCTCCTAGGACTACTTTCTCCTTGTCCTAGGACCACTTTCTCCTTGGGGTCTCCTAAGACCACTTTCTTGAGTTCTCCTCGATACACCCCCCTTAGCTCTCCTAGGATGCACTCCCCTTAGCTTTCCTAGAATGAATCCTCTTTAGCCTCCTAGGATCGAGGTGCACTTGGCTTGGCTATGACATCTTTCAAGCAGTCCAAATTCTTCGTATGTCTACCGGGTCACTTTCTCACAACTCTGAGGAGTCAATGTATTTATTGACTATTAACGTGTCTTTTACTGACCATGCACTGCCATTTGTCACATTTATTGCCACGTCCTTGATCTCCAATTTTTGGGTATAACATTTGCCCCCCAAGTTTATTATACGATTTCCCTCGTATGATAAACTTTTCTTCTATTAAAATGTTCTCGAGGTCATCCAAAAGCTCCTATCCGGTTGATAACTTTCACGTAAACTCCCACGACAGGACTTGTCTGGTGATTTCTTCAAACTCCATTTCCTTGATATAATGAAACATAAGCTCCCTTTGTATATGTTGCAAAATCATCATGGTATAGAGACAGGTTGTTGAATATCCTCAATTTGGTTGCGCTAGGATTAGAATTTCGGTGATCGATTTTTCTTTTAGCATTGTGATCCGATCGAATGTTAGGACTTCTTGTCTCTCCTCGGACATGGGTCCAAGGCAATCACTTTGGCTCTCCTCGGACATGTCCGAGCCACATATTTTTGGAAGCTCAAACTAAGGTCAGATCAGACTCTTTGTGGCCTCTCCTTGGACCAAGGTGGTCCGAGCCAATCTCCTTGAAACTCACCTCGGATAGGTCCGAGCCAAGCACTAGACTCCTCCAACCATGTCCGATCGGACCTTGTGTGACCTCTCCTCGAACTTGTCCGAGCCAACCATCTAGGGACTCCTCAAGCTAAGGTCCGAGCCAATCCCTTGGTACACATGCATGGTGTTCTCCTCGAACTTGTCCGATCGGAGCTTTCCATCTAAGGACTCCTCAAGCTAAGGTTCTAGCCAATCCCTTGGCACACATGCATGGTCTTCTCCTCGAACTTGTCCGATCGGAGCTTTCCATCTAGGGACTCCTCAAGCTAAGGTCCGAGCCAATCCCTTGGTACACATGCATGGTCTTCTCCTCAAATTTGTCCGATCGGAGCTTTCATGACCTTTCCTTGAACCAAGGTCCAAGCCAATGACTTCGCTTCTCCTCGGACATGGTCCGAGCCAAGCATTTGGCTCCTCCAACTAAGGTCCGATCGGACCCATTGTGGCCTCTCCTTGGCCGAGGTCTAAGTCTATTCTCTTGGCATGCATGGGCTAGGGTCCGAGCCATGCCTTCCTTGGCTTTCCTTGGACTAGGGTCCGAGCCCATCTCTTGAGGTGCCAAGGACCTAGGTCCGACCGGACACTTCTTGCCTCCTCTTGGTTGGATGTAGCACCTTAGGCACAAAATTTATGGGCCTAGATCTTTGGACATAAGCGAGATGCTCCTTGGATCAACATGCATCCGATCGGCCATCTCAAGGTATGCTTGGACACCACATTTTTCAAACACTTTAAGCACCTGTATTGATCGTGAGCATGGATAAACAGGCATAATGACACGCTCCAAACCCACCGAGGTTAGGGAGTGTGGCACTTCACCAGTCCGTCGGCAAAGTCAGCCTAAAAGAGTGGGTATGGAAAACCACTCCGAAAGAGTGTAAGCAACTTAATGAAAGGAACAAGGCAACAAGGTACAAAGAATCTGTGCTTTGTATTGATAAGAATGTGTTTACAAGTATAGAGAAATGTAATGGTAGCCCCTAAACAAGTGAGGGTCTTGCCCTTTATATAGGAAACTAGAGAACAACCTAGGCCGACAAGTGGCAAGCTCCCCACCATCCATTTCCCTTAAGATATCTATATTAAGCATGTGGACAAGCCCATAAACTAAATGGCCGACCCATTTAAGGGAGTAAACCCACTATGCTAAGTTACTTAAGAAGGAGGAGTACATCCATGCTAAGTAATCCCTAAACCGCCCAAACCCCATGGGCCCTTCGTGGGCCGCGTCACTGGTCGTGACATTACTCGGCCCACTCGTCCGTATGAGTCCGTGCGCAGGATGTGCGCCCACTGGTCGAGGGTCACTGGTCGGGACCTGACACCCTCCCCCACTTAAGTTCGCGACGTCCCCGTCGCATCACCATCCTTGTAACGTAGGATGTGATCTCTGAATTGCCAAAGAAGAGATTCTGGTTCCCAACTAGCCTCTTCGTCTGGCAAACCCTTCCACTTAACCAAGTATTTCGTGTATCTAGGGATCCTCTTTTTACGAACTTCTCTATCGGCCAATATACACTCGACTTCCTTATCATAAGAAGTAGTCATTGTCGTAGGGGCTCGTTTGGACACTCCCCGCTCGGGGTCTTCTTCGTCACCATGATAAGGCTTCAGCATACTTACGTGGAATACTGGATGAATCTTCAACTGTGGAGGCAGCTGATGTTTGTAGGCGACCTGGCCTACTCTCCGGAGCACCGGGAATGGGCCTTCGTATTTCTGAACCAAAGCTTTGTGGAATCTCCGCAAGGCTTTGAACTGTGGAGGCAACATCTTCACCAAGACAAGATCACCTTCTTGGAATACGACTTGCCTTCTCTTCTTATCCGCCCACTTCTTCATCCGTTTCTGGGCTCTCATCAAATGAGCCCTGGCCAACTCAGCCTGTTCACTCCAATTTTTCGCAAACCTAAACGCCGCGGGACTCTGCCCGTCGTAATTCGCGACCAGAGCGTGAGGCGTCTGAGGTTGCATTCCCACGACCAGCTCAAACGGGCTCTTGCTCGTGGACTCGCTTCGTTGAAGGTTGTATGAAAACTGGGCAACGTCAAGCAGACTTGCCCAATTTTTCTGATTCGCACTAACATAGTGCCTCAGATATAACTCGACCAGCGCATTCACCCTCTCAGTCTGTCCGTCGGTTTGAGGGTGAAATGAAGTAGAGAAGTTTAGTTCCGTACCAAGGAGTTTAAACAACTCGGTCCAAAAGCGACCAGTAAAACGAGGGTCTCGATCGCTTATGATACTTGAGGGTATTCCCCAAAATTTCACAACGTGCTTTAGAAATAGTCTCGCCGTTACTTCCGCCGTACATTCGGTCGGGGCTGGGATAAAGGTTGCATACTTGCTGAATCGATCAACAACCACCATTATGCTCACGCAACCATCTGACTTTGGAAAGCCAGTAATGAAATCCATAGATAAACTTTCCCATGGTTTATCAGGAATGGGCAAAGGGACCAGCAACCCGCCTGGTGAGTGCTGTTCTGGTTTGTCTTGTTGGCAGATAAGACAAGTGCAAACATAAGCTTCAACATCATCACGAAGTTGAGGCCAATAATAAATCGCCTTTATGAGCGCCAAAGTGCGCTTCATTCCCAGATGCCCAGCCCATAAGGAATCGTGGCATTCCTTGATGAGCTACCTTCGAAGATTGGCAAATTTAGGCACATATATTCGATGGCTCTTGGCATAGAGTAAACCATCGACCAGCCAGAATTTCTGAGTCTTCTTCTCCTCGACCATAGTAATCAAACTCTTGGCCAAAGGATCATGTGCCAACCCTTCTTTTATCCGAGCCACAAGAGTACCCAGTGGTCTATTGAGCGCAGCAAGAGATGCCTTCCTACTTAGTGCATCCGCGACCATGTTTACTTTCCCTGGTCGATACTCTAGTGAGTAGTGAAACTCAGCAAGGAAGTCTTGCCATCGAGCCTGCTTCGGGCTCAGCTTCTTCTGAGTTTGAAAGTAACTTATGGCTATGTTGTCAGTCATGACAACAAAGAAGGATCCGAGGAGATAATGGCGCCACACTCTCAGACAATGAATCACATCCGTCATCTCCTTTTCTTGGACCGTATACCGCCGCTCGGTCTCGTTGAGCTTGCGGCTCTCGAAGGCAACCGGTCTATTGTCTTGCATTAGGACTCCTCCAATGGCAAAGTCGGATGCATCAGTGTACACCTCAAAGGGCTTTGCGTAGTCAGGCAGGACCAGCAAAGGTTCAACAGCAACCGCGTCCTTCAAGTCATCGAACGCGCTTTGGCAAGCAGCGTCCCATACCCAAGGTTTATTTTTCTTGAGCATGTCGGTCAGTTTAGCTGCTCGGGCAGAGTAGCTCTTGATGAAATGTCGATAGTAGTTCACCAAACCAAGGAAGGACCTTAGTTCAGGGACTTTCTTCGGGGGTTCCCAATCTTGGATGGCCACCACCTTGGCCCCATCCATCATCAGAAGTCCGTCTCTGATTTTGTGACCCAAGAACATTACTTCGTTGCTCGCGAAGGTGCACTTCTCTCTTTTGACAAAGAGCTGATTTTCCCTTAGCAAAGCAAAATCTAACTTCAAGTGGTCAAGGTGTTCTTCCAGAGTGTTGCTATATATGACTATATCGTCCAAATAGACAACAATGAATTTATCAAGGTAATCTTGAAATACCTTATTCATCAATGTGCAGAACGTCGCGGGGGCATTGGTAAGGCCGAAGAGCATTACCAGGTATTCATACGGACCATAGCAAGTCACGCAATTGGTCTTCGGCTCGTCGCCCTCTTTAATCCTCACTTGATAGTAGCCGGAGCGAAGATCAAGCTTGGTAAAGTATCGAGCAGTTCCCAACTGGTCGAACAAATCCGCGATCAGCGGTATCGGGTACTTATTTTTTATGGTAATCCTGTTAAGTGCCCGATAGTCGATGCACATCCGAAGGCTCCCGTCCTTCTTCTTCTGGAACAACACAGGTGCCCCAAAGGGTGCCTTAGAGGTTCTGATTAAGCCAGCGACGAGCAACTCTCTCAACTGACTACGCAGCTCGGCTAACTCCGGCGGAGCCATCCGATAAGGACACATCGTGGGAGGCTTGGCACCAGCTTCTAGCTCGATCTCGTGGTCCACACCACGTCGAGGGGGTAGCTGCGTAGGCAAAGCATCCGGCATCACATCCTCAAACTCATTCAGTACACTTTGTACTTCATCGAGTTCCACTGTTGGGGATGATAATACCTCATCATCAAACTCCTTCAGTATAGCAAGGTAACTCACACCCTCCTGGTGCATTCCTCGCTTGAATTGAAGGGCGGACAATGCTCGCTCTTCAATTTCCATGGCTGTTCGGGTAGAAACAACACACAGACCGGCATCATCAGAGATGCAAACCTGATTGGCGTAGGGAATGAGGATGGCCTTTGTCTGATCAAAGAATTCCATCCCTAGGACAACGTTGTAGTCGTCCATGTTCACTATCGACCAATTAGTCTGACCAGTCCATTCACCAAGACTGGTTTCAATGCCATTGGCAACGCCGATTATTGGGATAGGCACTGAATTTACCGTCTTCAGTGCCCCGCCTTCATGAGCAGGCTTTACCCCAACGCTCCTCGCTCCAAAGGGTGACAAGAAATTGTGAGATGCACCTGTATCAACCAACGCCGTCATCTTCGTTCCGTTGAGGATGATATCCATGAACATCTGGCCATCTGCTCTTGTTCGTGGCCTAGCTTTCAGGGCTTTCAACAATTTCATCGAGCCGCATCTGGCTCCTTGATCCTCGAGTCTTCGTTGTTCCTCAAGATCCCTTTGCTTAACGACTGCCTGAGCATTCAACATCCGTTTTTGTGGGCATTCCCGTGCCTAGTGTGGCCCAGCACAGACAAAGCATCGAACAGTGTCTCGTGTGGCCATCTCCTTAGTCTTCCCCTTTTGACTCGCACTAGCATCGGTCATCCCACGAGCCTTCCACCGTTCTCCTCCTCCGCTCCTCGGGCTAACAAACGTCTTTGTTTCCTTCGGTCTAGAGGATTCTTTAGAAGTATAGTCGGTTAAGCTCTCGGCCACTGCAATGGCCGATGAAAGATCTTGAACATTCCTCCGCCTTAACTCAACTTTAGCCCACTGTTGTAACCCATCAATGTAGTTAAACAGTGAATCTTCTTCGGTGGTGTTCGGGACTTCTAGGATCAAAGTTGTAAAATCTCTTACGTACTCTCGGATCCCGCCAGTTTGTTTGAGCCGTCTCAACTGGCCCTTCGCATCGTCTAGTGCGTTCTCGGGGTAGAACTGTTTCTTTAGCTCTCTTTTGAAATCTTCAAAAGAGTCCATCACGCAGAGTTGTCTTCCAATCTCGCCATGCCTCCGGCACCACCATAACATGGCAGTATCGGATAAGTACATAGCCGAGGTTCGGATTTTTACTCCCTCATCGGTGATGTTGTTAGCTTCGAAATACTGAGATAAGCCCCATATGAAGTTATCAACTTCTTTGGCATTTCGGGCCCCGCCAAAAGCTTTTGGCTTCGGTATTTCGATCTTGTGAACCGAGGGGGTGGAAACTCCACCTCCGGACGCGGCTCTTCTACACATGGCCCAATCGGCTTGGATTTCTTCAAGCTTGGCCATGGTGGCTGTATTTGCCTCCTCCTGCCAATTGAGCATCTCCCGATGCTCTGCGTCTCTCTCTCTTTCATTCACCTCCATGACGTTGAGCCTGGCTCGTAAGGAATGCATTTCTGCGAGCAGCAAATCCCTCATGGTTCCAACTTCATCTCGCAGACCTTCGGCCTGCATTTGAAGCGCATCCGAAATGGAGCCGTGTATAGCAGCATCCTCTGCTTCTAGATCCTTACATTTTTCTTCGAGGCCTCCAATTCGTGAATCCATGGCATGGACAAGGTAAACATTAGTTTCGAGATGTTTTTCTAGTTCAGTTACCGTTTCTCTTAGATCGGCTTTCTTTTTAGACACTTGCTTCGTGGCTTCCGCCATTGGTTGATCCGTCATTAGTTCTACTCTTTCTCCTCATGATCAGCTCTGATACCACCTGACACGCTCCGAACCCACCGAGGTTAGGGAGTGCGACACTTCACCAGTCCGTCGACAAAGTCAGCCTAAAAGAGTGGGTATGGAAAACCACTCCGAAAGAGTGTAAGCAACTTAATGAAAGGAACAAGGCAACAAGGTACAAAGAATCCGTGCTTTGTATTGATAAGAATGTGTTTACAAGTATAGAGAAATGTAATGGTAGCCCCTAAACAAGTGAGGGTCTTGCCCTTTATATAGGAAACTAGAGAACAGCCTAGGCTGACAAGTGGCAAGCTCCCCACCATCCATTTCCCTTAAGATATCTATATAAAGCATGTGGACAAGCCCATAAAGTAAATGGCCGTCCCATTTAAGGGAGTAAACCCACTATGCTAAGTTACTTAAGAAGGAGGAGTACATCCATGCTAAGTAATCCCTAAACCGCCCAAGCCCCATGGGCCCTTTGTGGGCCGCGTCACTGGTCGTGACATTACTCGGCCCACTCGTCCGTATGAGTCTGTGCGCAGGATTTGCGCCCACTGGTCGAGGGTCACTGGTCGGGACCTGACAATAAGCCGTGTTGACATGAATGCAATGCAATGCATGGAACAGTAGCCAGCCTTCTAAGCATGCACATCCGATCGGACATAGGCAGCATCACCATTTGGACGCTTCTCCTTGGAACTAGACACACCTTTCGGACCAAACATGGTATACTCCATGCTATAATTTTTTCAAACATTTCACCTTTAGGCATTCTTAGGACCTTTTAGGAAAAATCATCAAAGCACCTTGTTCGAACCTCCCATAATTATTTTGAGAGATTGGTTTCTCTCAATCAATCTTAGTGAAAACTTGACTTCTCCTCCCAAAGACAAGTTTTCACCATGTAGCAATTATTTTGCATGCATTTGTTTGATTCACTCCAGGGAAGTTGATTGGTGATACATGCTTAGCCTACCAGGGAAGTTGTATCTGCTCTCCTGAGCAAGAAAACTTTGCACCTGATCAGCTAAACTTGTACATGTTGGCATTTATAGTTTACGTCTCCTCGTTAACTTAAAACATTCTAAGTCTCCTCTAGACTTAAAAAGTTATAAATTATTTGTGAAGAGTAAAGTCACTCTGATGTGTGCCTCATATTTTCGCATGAGTACTTAGTTTTCTAACTTAGAAATTCTAGACATTTCATAAGTCCATGCTAAGTATACTTTCTCACACTCTTATTGCTATAACAATTTATGAGAATGATGTCTATGGTCACACGAATATCTGCTCCTAACTTGAAATTTTAAAAAATTCCAAGTTACTTAAGCTTTGCCAAGCAAGTTAGCTTAATGGCCTTTTAACTCGTGCTCTTATTGCCTGTGTTAAGTTATATACCAGTATACCCCATGTGCCCCCCAGGTGGTTGAGGGTTGAAAGATCCTTAGTCACTTGCTACCTGACCGAATCTGTTCGAGCAGTTAATTACTCGTGAAACACATAGAATATATGGAAAATACTCAAGCAGTTGAACACTGCTTGAACATATCGACCAGTTGAACACTGCCCGATTTTACCGACCAGTTGAACACTGCTCGGATAACTAACACACATGCATATTTGTAGCAAGAATCGACCACGCTGCGCGTAGTCTCTTTTATTACTCGTAAATTAAAATGGACAAAACATGTCTAACAACGAGTCTTAAACAACCAAAATTGTTCAAAAATAAAATGACTGGTTAGCAAATAACCAGTTCATACACCAAACTTAAATAACAAGTCTAAAAAACTCGAAATCAAGCTACCACTCTGAAAGCGGTATTTAAAAATAATATCTCCTTCGATGCTCTATGTGCACGCCACTCCAGTGATTCCTGCTCCTAGCACTCCTCCTCAACATACTTCTCCTCAGCCAAGTGAGGACCTCCACATATAGTGTCTAAGGTGAAGTCCACAGGTCCAGGCTGCAAGGGTGGAGATCTTTGTCGCTTGAGACCAGAGTTGCTGCTACCTCCTTCTCCTTGGGGTGTCTCTGCTCGATACTTCTTCAACTTGCCCGACCGGAGAAGAAATTCTATCTCGTCTTTGAGGTGGTTGCATTCATTTGTGTCGTGACCATAATCTTCATGGAAGCGACAATACTTGTTCATGTCTCTCTTCCTCATCTCTCTCCTGATGGGTGGAGGCTTCTTGTAGGGAACCTCTTCTTGGCTAGCAAGATATATCTCTACTCGGGTGGTTGAGAGAGTGGTGTAGTTGGTGAATTGAGGCTCATACTTGGTTGGCTTCTCACTTGAACTCAACTTTGCTTTCTTTTCCTCATGGTGGTCAGACCCATTATTTCCACGTTTCTTTCCACCATCACTAGGAGAGTCAGTTGGTCTGCCTGGGTTGTTTATGCCATTCTCCCCTTTCTCTATCGCATCATCCAAATTCATATATTTTTCCGCCCGGTCAAGAAATTGTTGAGTGTTGAGATTGGATGGCGGTGGATGCTGTCCCATAGAGGACTCCGATAAATTATCCCAGCAGATATGGCAACAATCTTCCCCTCGTCTCCTACAGCGGTTGCTCTATTGGCTTCTCTCATGAATCTCTGTATATAGCTCTTTAGAGACTCATATTTTCCTTGTTTGATATCTGCCAAGTCATTGGCGTAAACTGGCGGAGTCCGGGCAGTGCTGAATTGTCTGCAAAACTCCTTCCTGAATGCCTCCCAAGAGGTAATGGAGTTTGGATTAAACCTCCAATACCACTCCTGGGCGGTGTCTGTCAAGGTGGTGGGGAAGACTCTACACCGATAGTCATCACTCACTCCGAGCAGTTCCATCTAATCCTCAAACTTCCCAACATGTCTTATCGGGTCTGCCTTTTCGGTATAAATTGGCAGTACCTGTGCTTTGTACTTTGCTGGTGGCTGGGCTGCTCTAATTCGACCACAAAATGGGCTGCCACTCTGGTAGTCGATCGCATCTATCTCGGAAGGTCGTTTCGACAAACCTTGCACTGCAGCTGCTAGCATGTCAAGCTGGGCTTGGATGGCTGGTGCAACTGATGAGGTTCCAAGGTTTTGACCGCCTGGTCGGGCATTACCATCTGGCGCGCCACCGTCAAGTATTTCTACTTGACTGGTAGGGCGGTCCAGATTTTGCCCTTTGACCGGGACGGTCCTCCTCTTGTCGGTGATAACATCCCTTAGATCCTTCGACTTCCTAGAGGGCTTACTACGCTGGACTCCTTCTCTCCTGCTACGCTGCTGGTCTGGGTGTAGTGGAGGCTTTTTGGCGCGCTCTGGGCAGTTTTCTCCTCCTTGCTGGTCACGGCCCTCCTTTTCCTTTGACTGGTTGGCGGGATGACTATCAGCCTCATCACGACCATGCCCATCTTTGAACTGTGAGGTCCTCTTCTCTCTAGGAGCTTTATTTTGCTCCTGCCCAGGTGGAGTCTTCTTACTACCCGATCGATGACTTCTGGAGGGGGCTCTAGAGTGCTCCCCTTGGGTTAAGGTAGTGTGTGATCGGACTCCATCTCCCTCACCAGGTGGGTTATTACCACCCCTCCTTGGTCTATCATTGTTCTTACCACCAGCTTCTTTGGTCCTTGCTCCTGGAGGGAGTCCTCCTTATGCTGCAGCTTGGGCATTGGCTTGGGCCAACTGGGTAGCTGCCTCTAAAGCAAGTGCTGCTTCACGATGTCTTCGGTCGACCTCCTCCTGTTGTTTTCTGAGCTCCTCGCTTCTAGCCTCCATATCGTGTTTTTGCTGCTCTAATGCAGCTCTCTGCCTAGCCATCTCTTCAGCAAACGCCTCTTGCCTAGCGTGGAGTTGTGCCATCTCCTCCTGGAAGGCCCCCATGGCCTCTTGGAGCTCTTCAACTCCTGGGGTCACGTCCTCGAGCATGACTCTAGGCTCATTCTCATGATATTGTGGGCTAGGACCTTCAGATCTAGCAGGCTCTTTAGAGGAGCTTGTCCTCTTGGAAGCAGCAGTGGTGTTCTTAGGTGCCATCTTGCTTCAGGGACCGTCTGTTCTTCTCTTCAGGCTCTCAATGAAAGCACCAAAATGTTGACTGCGTTTTTAGCCAACGACGTGAGAACGTCAATAACGACAACCCTTCAAGAGAATGTAAATGACACAGACAGTTCAAACAAGAAAAGTAAATAACACAAGAGATTTTATAGTGGTTCAGCCCCGATTGTCAGTAATAGCCTAATCCACTTAGAGTTGTGATTTATAGATCTATACTCAAGATCAGATGGACTGAGCCAACTGAGTTTCTTCAGTACAGATTGTGAAAATACAAGAGTTCTCTCAAATATCAGCACTTTCTCTCTCTAGAATACACAGACCCAATTTTCTCTCTCTAGAAAGAAGAAGCAGAAGAAGCCCCTCTCTCATCCCATAAGCCCTCTATTTATAGGCCTAGGATCCTCAACTGATATCCCCTTTCGATAGGGATATTTTATTATTCATCTTATATTTATATTACAATAAATGTTTAAAATACAACTGATTCCTCAATATGAGTGAGGAGTGAGAGATTCCCGGGTGCCTAGACCAATTCTTGCTAGAGCCGTTCTGGGGACTTTGACGTAGTCTCACATGCATGTTGATTACTCCTTCAAGCTTTCCTTGGACCAAAGGTGGTATATGCATGGCTCTCCTCGGACCAAAGGTCATGCAAGCTTGGCTCCTTACCTTGGGTAGGTCCGAGGCAATTCTCTTGTTTCTCACCTCGGACAACTTTGAAGCATCCTTCTCCACGACATGTCCGATCGGACATGATGGCCTTCTCCTCGGACCAAGGTGATCCGAGGCACCTTCTCTTGCCTTCTCCTCGGACCAAAGTGGTCCGAGGCATCCTTCTTGGCATCTCACCTTGTACAAGCCTGAGGCACTCCCCTTGTCAAAATCTAAGTCTCAATTCTTGGTTTGCATGGGACTCATTCTCCTTAGCTACTTACCTTGGACATGTTCGAGCCAACAATTAGGAAACCTTGGGAGGCTTACCTCGGACACACCCTTGGGGTCTCCTAGGACCACATCCTCCTTGGGGTCTCCTAGGACCACTTTCTCCTTGGGGTCTCCTAAGACCACTTTCTTGAGTTCTCCTCGATACACCCCCCTTAGCTCTCCTAGGATGCACTCCCCTTAGCTTTCCTAGAATGCATCCTCTTTAGCCTCCTAGGATCAAGGTGCACTTGGCTTGGCTATGACATCTTTCAAGCAGTCCAAATTCTTCGTCAGTCTACCAGGTCACTTTCTCACAACTCTGAGGAGTCAATGTATTTATTGACTATTAACGTGTCTTTTACTGACCATGCACTGCCATTTGTCACATTTATTGCCACGTCCTTGATCTCCAATTTTTGGGTATAACAATTTCATATTTATTTGATTGATTGTAACTTCTCTGTATGAGAGGAAGATATTCTCATTACCATGTCTATAAATAGCCTGGAGTAATTCATTTGTAAAGTGACAAAAAAATTGTACTGGAGAATACTCTGCCAAATTGCTGTCTGAAAAGTTTTGAGAGAGTAGTCAGAATAATAATAGTAACTCATGGACTATGCAGATTTTAACTGTTGAAGAACGTAAAAAGCATTTGAATCCTTCTACTTTTTCTATATTTTTGTTTAGTGCTCTTCATATCTAAGTTAAAGAAAAATGGCGTCAACAATTTGGTGCTTTCAACAAATTTGTGTATTGTTTAATCAAAAACCCCCTGCATACCATCAGTGGCTGCTACAAACAATCCTAGAACTGGTGGGTGACCAATGCCACAAATCCCCGAGAAGCGAACTCCTCAGACTGAGAACTACCCACAAATGCATGGGAAGCAGCCCATGGTAGATCAGAGCCCCGACGAGGGAATTGCATCATTAGCCTCCAGGGGGAACCTGCTCCAACCCCTAGGCCCGACGAGGATCTATACTATAATCTTCAAAGGTACGTGCCCATTGTTGAATTGGAGAACCATATATTGCGCGAATAGCTAGCCAAAGCTACATTGTGAAACGAGGAATTGGCTAGGTAAGTCGCTGAAGTACAGGCACCGCCTCGGAGGACCATAGGATGGTCCCATGGGAGTATGACCACCGGAATGGCTGAGCAAAGGGCCCAACCCAGGCCCAGGACAAATACTGGCAACAGTCATCCTGGGAACAGGGAATAATCGAGCTCCTCCTGTAGATTGGAGTGATAACCCAGAGCCTGTCAGGAACAACCCGAAGCCTGTCCAAGCCAATTCTGGACCTTCCAAACCCAATAACGAAAGGCCCCCGCCATTTCCAATAAGGCATCCTTCATCCCCAATAAGACACCCATCTCTAGCTCGAGTGGCACCCCAACCAGCTCCTAATAGGAACCAAGTGGGGGAACGGGCACCCCAAAGACCCTCTCGGAGTGGTAGCCGAGATAGAAATCATAGGGCTCGACCTGGACAAGGGGGTGAACGAGAGCCTCCCAGAGGACATAGGGCATCCCAACCAGCAGGAAGTCATATGTTGAGGTCACAAACAACTGGGGTGAAGGGGCAAGTGGAAAACCCACCTCGCAACCATCGAGCCACTCAACAACCTGATAGGAATGTTAGCTTCCTTAGTGGAAGACTGGACCTCAGAAGATGGGTGAGTGTATACCACACTGAACCCAAGAATACTAGGAATTATGAGAATGACAATCCTAATCTTCGAGATCACTTGAATCAAAAATGGGGGTAGGCTAACCCTTCAAACCCAGATTTACAAGCAAATTTGAATAGTCAAAAATAGCCCATGCAGGCAGTACACGGGAATCAGTATAACCTTGTACTGGAGTAGGGAGATGGATATTTCACAATAAATAACCAGCTACCCCAAGTGCAAGCTTGGCCTCCGGTGGACCTGGTTCAAGAAAGAATTAACCAACTTGAACGAGCATTCAAACTCCTTCAAGATGAGAGAAATAAGGACAAGGCTAACGACTCTGATGAGGAGATCAAGCCTTTCGCTTCACACATATCAAACACTCTATTTCCTTACGGATTCAAGATACCCCACGTGGCACCTTTTGATGGGACCTCAGACCTATGCATCCACCTGAGTATGTTTAACATGATAATGCATGCCAGCAATGTCAGATATGAGTTAGGTGTATGCTTTTTCCAACCACGCTGACTGGGCCAGCAAAAAACTGGTTTGACAAGTTTTGAAGGCATTCGATCTCGTCTTGGGAACAACAAGCTAAGAAATTCAAGAAGCAATTCAAGTCCACGGTAGGTGTAAGGCCCTAAGCCTCGGCCTTGACTAATGTTAGACAGCAGTCGGGAGAGTAATTAGAAAGCTACCTGGAAAGATTTAACATAGAGATGGCACAGGGCCGAAATGTTGATGACAGTGGTAATCTCATGGCAGTACAAGCATGAGTATTTTCAGGGAGTCCCCTTTGGTACGACATGCAAAGGAAATCCATAAGAAGGATAATTAAGTTCAATAACAGGGTTAAGAGATTCGTCAATGTAGAAGAGGCAAGGCCAACATTAAAAATGACCCGGTAGCCTATTATAACTGCAACGACGAACGTCAACTCAGCCTCAACCTCAGCTACGCCTTCAACGTCGAGGCCATCAGGAGACAACCCTTCAAAAAAGAAGAAAAATGAAAAGAAAAACTCAGAGGCGGACGAGGGAAAAAAGAAAAAGGGAGATAAATACTTCTTAATTTATACAGTTTATACCAAGCTTACAGATACTTGGGAGAACATTTTTATCGCAAACGAAGAACCAGGTCCCATTCAGACGACCTGTTCTGATGCGAAATCAAAAGTCGAAAAGGGGTACCAGTAAATTCTGCAGATTCCATAGGGACATCGGTCATACCAGTGATGAATGCGTGCAATTGAAGGACGAGATCAAGGGTTTGATCTCGAGAGGATATTTTGGCCAGTAAGTTAGAAATAGGAATCTGGCCTAAGCTTCGGCTGGACAGAGGGAAACTCCTACACAGCCTGCCCAACAGAATACGACCCCACGTGCAAAAGAGGATGACCTACCTCCCTCAATAGACGAGGAGGATGTGGTAACCATTGCCAGAGGACTGCATATCACTGGGTCAGGCATAAATGCCCAGAAAAAATATGTCAACAAGTTCAAGACGAGGGACGAATATCCCTACAAACTTGAACCACGAGCTCCCAAACAAAAGAGGGTTAAAACTTAGCCCATTACTTTCATAGAAGAAGACGCCTCGCACGTCCAGTTTCCCCACAATGACCCTTTGGTCATAACATTCCAGCTCGCCAATAAAAGGGTGCACCAGATTCTAATAGATAACGGGAGCTCAGTTAACATCCTTTATAAATCCACCTTAAAAAATATGGGACTCTCAGTTTGAGACTTAAAATCTTGTGCGATGACGTTGTACGGATTTTCAGGAGAAGGAATAGGCAGCACAGGATCCATCGAGCTCCCAATAACCTTAGGAGACTATCCTGTCTTAGTAACCAAGATTATGGAGTTCATAGTGGTGGACACCCCATCGGCCTACAATGTACTACTCGGGAGACCAGCCCTGATTGGGCTGGGGACAGTTTCATTTGTGAGGCACTTGGCCATCAAGTTCCCAACACCTAGTGGTATTGGGACACTAAAGGGAGACTAGTTGGCTGCCCGAGAATGCTATAGCATCTCCATAAGAGGGAAGGGCCAAACAAGTGCACAAGCACTTGTTGTAATCAGAGAAATAAGTGAGACAGTCTTCGAAGTTGAAGAAGAAATCGACCACGGGAAAGAAGAGGATAGGGCCAATCTCGGACCAATCAAGGAGCTCGAGGACATAGAACTCTACGAAGAGGATACCACTAGGGTGGTAAAGATAAGGAAGAATATCCCAAAGGACGTGAGATAACAATTAATCCACTTCTTGAGGGAAAATCAAGATGTGTTTGCATCGTAACACTCACACATGGTAGGGATCAGCCCAAACATTATAAGCCATGCACTCAACATAGACAAAAGTTTCCCTCAAAAGAAACCAAAAAGAAGGCTCATGGACAATGAAAGGAAGAAAGACTTAAAAGAAGAGGTCGAAAGGTTGAAGGCAAATCAATTTATCTGCAATTCTTTCTATCCTTATTGGATAGCCAATCCGGTGTTAGTTCTGAAGCCTAATGGCAAATGGTGAACTTGCATTGAGTATTCAGACCTCAACAAGGCATGCCCAAAGGATTGCTTTCCCCTACCTTGAATTGATCAGCTCGTAGATGCGACTGCAGGGCATGGCATCATGTCATTCATGGATCCATACTTTGGATATAACCAGATAGCCATCCATGCACCTGACCAAGAACATACGAGTTTTATGATCGATCAGGGTTTGTATTGGTACAACGTGATGTCGTTCAAGCTCAAGAACTTCGGGGCCACATATCAGAGATTAGTGAATAAGATGTTTGCTAAACAAATAGGAAACAATATGGAGGTTTATGTGGATGACATGCTAGTCAAGTCCAAGCATAACTGTAACCATGTTAACGATCTCGTGAAATGCTTTGTTATACTCCAGAAGTACAATATGAGACTTAACCTGCAAAAATTCTCATTCAGAGTGTCATCAGGAAAGTTTCTCATGTTCATAGTAAATGCTCGAGGCATAGAGGCAAACCCGGATAAGATGAAGGCATTAATCGATATGCCCTCACCTAAAAAACATAACGATGTCCATAGTTTAACTGGACGAATGGCGGTCTTAAGTAGGTTCATCTCGAAATCTACATACGGATGCCTTCCATTGTTTAATCTTTTGATAGGGGGCAAGAGATTTGAATGGTCGGACAAGTGTGAACTTGCTTTTCAAGCTCTTAAGAAGCACTTCATCGAACCACTATTCTTATCCAAACCAATCACACGGGAAGTTTTTTACCTATATCTCGCCACAACCGAGCATGCAATCAGCGCGGTGCTTGTTCGGGAGGATAAGAAAGTACAAAATCCTGTTTACTATGTTATTAAAAGGTTACTGGGGGCAGAGTTGAAATATCCTTTAATAGAAAAGCTGGCCTTGTGCTTGATACATGAATCACGAAAGCTCCGACCTTACTTCCAAGCACATCATGTACATGTATTGACTGATCAATTGTTCAGGCAAGTATTGTCAAAACTTGAGGCCTCCGGGAGATTGTTAAAATCGATTTTCAAACTCGGTCAATTCGAGATCACCTATCATCTGAGAACAACGATGAAAGGGCAGCCATTAACGGATTTCATAGTTGAATGTACGGGAATCGCCAACAAGGAAGTTATAACCCTAGCCCGCAAACTATGGAGACTTTACGTCGATGGATCTTCAAATAAGAATGGGTCGAGGGCAGGAATCATTTTGATCACTCTGACGGGTAATCATTTTCATTTCGCCTTACAGTTTGGCTTCGAGGCGTCAAATAACGAGGATGAATACGAAGCACTATTAGCAGGACTTCGGATAGCTTCCAAGCTCAAAGCAAAGGCCATTCACTACTATAGTGATTCCTAATATGTCGTTAACCAGGTTTTAGGATAATATGTAGCTCATGTCATTAAAATGGTAGCTTATTTGGAAAAAGTCAAAGCAGCGTTCAGTCAATTTGAGTTCTATGCCATTGAACAAGTTCAGCGGGAGCAAAACTCAAATGCGAACGCTCTAGCTAGGCTCACAACAACAAAAGAAGTTGATGCACTAAATGTGGTGTCAATCAAATTCCTACCAGTCCCAAGCATAGCCGAGTCTGAAGAAGAAGATGTCAACATGATTGACTCGCAACCTACCTGGATGACCCCCATAATTAACTACCTCGAAACTACGAGCCTCCCAGCAGACTAGGATGAGGCTAGGAAACTTATGTGCAAGATACCAAGATACACCATCTTAGAAGGGAAGTTGTACAAAATAGGGCACTCTATGCCACTATTAAGATGTGTAACTCTGCCATAAGCCATAAAAATATTAGAAGAAATTCATGAAGGATTTTGCAGAGACCACACTGGGGGGCATAGTCTATCAAAAAAAGTGATTAGGGAAGGATACTTCTGGCCTACAATCAAAGCAGAATTGTTCTAATAAGTCAAACAATGTGACAAGTGTCAATAGTTCGCTTCAATCCCACGAGCTCCACTTACCAAGCTCACCATGATGAGCTCCCCATGTATATTCGCAATATAGGGAATCGACCTCATAGGATACTTACCAACAGGAAAAGGGGGAGTGAAATATGTCGTAGTCGCTGTTGATTACTTCACAAAGTGGACCGAGGCTGAACCTCTAGCTACTATCACCTTGAAGAAAATTTTGGATTTTGTGGTGAAAAATATTATTTGTAGATACGATGTACCAAGGAAAATAGTACCAGACAACGGGACCCAGTTTGTAACGACCCAAATTCGCTAATAAGGCTTAAGGGCCTTGATTAGTGTGCCTGGAGGGCATAATGGGAAATATGTGTGACCTTAATGATTAAGATGTATGATTATGATTTAAAGCATGTTATATGACTATTTGAATATCTGAGATGCATGACTATGTGTATTAGTATGCATGTAGACCCTGATTAGGTTAGAAGGGCATAATCGTAATTTTGGCCATTTTGGACATAACTGCTTTGATATATGTGATAATTGTCGAGGCCACATTATTATGTGGATATATCTGTGATCTGTGACTCGAGACGATCTTAGTGAGCAAAGTAGCGAAAAAGTCATGGCGAGGATTTATACCCAGCTCAGGGTGAGCTCAGGGGTATAAATGGGAATTTAGTGAATATACTGGGGTCTATCTTGACATTGAGGAATATTATTGGTGATTAGTTAGGTATTGGGAGTTAAGCGGGAAATATTAGAGACACTTGAGGAGTTAGCAGGAATTGGGTAAAATGACTAGAATGCCCTTAAGTGGATTAAAGGGTTAGGAATAAAGGGGAGGGCATTAAGGTCATTTGGCTTTCTAAATATGGGAATTACTGAGACTGTATGTTAGTGGGAAGTGTAGAAGTCTGAAAAAGAAGGAAAAAGAAGGGAAAAGAAAGGGAGAAAACAGAGAGAGTTTTCTAGGTCGGTTTATATTTCCTTCATCTGTTTCTTGAGGATTTCTGGAGCAAAGCTCAGAGGAGAGCTGGGATGGACTGAACATCAAGGATCCTAAGCTAGGGTTGAGGAATTGGCAGAGGTTTAGTAAGAGTTCACTAACACTTGAGGTAAGACTTTAGAGTTCTTCAATTTCTATTTCTAGTTCTTGAGCTATGGTGTTTAAGTTGAATTGGATGGAAACTTTAGCGACTTCAGGCCTAAGGCTAAGGAGGAGCAATCCAAGGAAGTCTAGAAGCAACTTGTGGTCGAAATCCCATCAAAGGTATAAATTCTAAGCTCTAACTTTGATGTTCAACTGGTTTCTGCTGAGTTTTAGTGTCTAGAAGTGACTATGGTGAATTTTGAGTTTGGGGATGCATGTGTTTGGGTTCTAGGTATTTGGGGTGCTTGGGATGAGTGGAGTATGGTCATAAGGTTGTTTTTGAGTTTGGGAAAGATTTGGAGGAGTTTTGGTTGAGGTTGGTTCGAGGAAATCGCAGGAGGGAAAAACTGGTGTTAGCCTACCTGTGACTAGCGCTACAGCGCTAGCCTTTGGGCGCTGTAGCGCTAGGCCAAGCTTGCTGAGGGATTTTGCTTCTGTTTGTAGCACTGTAGCGCCCTCCCATGAGCGCTGTAGCTACCCTGCCTTTTGAAGAGGATTTTAGGGTTATTTGCAAGAGTTTTTGACCAAGGGTTTGGGGTTTGGTTCCACCACCTTGTTTGGTGGAACTAGGACTTCCCGGGGGCTCAGGATTGGCCCTGAGGCTAGGTTTTGGACTTGAGGATTGATGATGACTTTGGCCCATGGTTGTGTTTAGGTGAGCGCTAGGGCTCGAGGGGGATCGTGCTCAAGGAGTCAAGGGATCAAAGCTAGTGAATTGAAAGGTAAGAAAACTGCACCTAGTTATATGTTTGTGATGGGACTAAGTGCTCCCGATACTTGTATCATGTCAATGATGGTATTACGCCATGGGACATGTAAAAGCGGTCTAAGAGTGCCGTACATAATATTTGCGCACAGGGTGCGGCTTGGCCACTGGTAGCCGAGGACAACTTAACATTCACTTAGCTCGGTTTAAGTGGGCTGGAGTCAGTAGGATAACGGAGGGAGCAGCCTGAGAGCGCTAGCCCTAGTTATCATTTGTTTAGTGACATATGATATGCGTTGATATGTTTAGCATGTTGAATACTTGATTATACTGAATGATTATATGGTTGAGATTATGTGATGTAGTATGAGATATTGACTTGTCTGTTGACTGCTTATGCTCTGTTGTTGTGTTTTCTTGCTCGGCCTTGGCTCACGGGTGCTACGTGGTCCATGTAAAGGCAAGGGCAAGTTGGACCAATCCTGAGGTGGAGAGCTGCGGGGTTGAATGTACATAGCCAGCTGTTCGATCGCAAAGGTCGAGAAGTGGGTCAGGACAGAGATTGCTTAACTGTTTGTTTTTCCTTAGTATGGCTTGTTATTGTATCTGAACCTTATAACTTTTGTAAACGATCCTTAAACTTATATTTTTGGGATCCCATGTAAACAGATAGTGTTTCTTAATGAAAATGTGGCTTTCGAGACCAAAACATTTTTAACCCTAGTTCCTTTTACAATTTCGATGACACGCTTTCAATTAAATGACTTGATTAGCAAGTCTGGTACTTTATAAACACACAGTGTAACGGTCTTGGCTATCTAGGGCGTTACACAATTCGATAGCGATCTGTTCACACAGTTCTGTGAAAAGGATGGGATAATCAAAGTTTTTCCTTTGTGGCCCATCCACAGACAAATTACCAGGTCGAAGCAGTGAATAAAACTTGAAGAGTTCTATTAAGAAAAGGCTCGAATAGGCTAAAGTAAAAAGGCCAGAGGAATTACCACAAGTCCTATGGGCATACAGAATGACAGCCCGGACCTCGGCAGGACATACCCCATTTTCCTTGGCTTATGGTTGCGAAGCTATGTTACCTATTGAAGTCGAAATCTCAACAATAAGACGTGAGGCATATGACTAGACCTCAAACTAATCCCAGTTCGAAGAAACTCTACACCTAATTGAAGAAAGACGAGATGAAGGCCAACTAAAGAACGTTGCATACCAGAAAAGGGCTACAATATACTTCAACAAGAGGATTCGAGACAAAAAAATTGGATTAGGAGATTTGGTGCTCGGACACGTGTTTTTGGCCACACGAGACCCCTCAACAGGCGTGCTCGAGCCTAATTGGGAAGGACCATACAAAATCAAGCCCATCATTCGACTTGGTGTTTATAAGCTAGTGAGATTGAATGGAGAATTGGTACCACGAGCTTGGAATGGTGAACATCTACGAACTTATTATCAGTAATGTAGGAATGATGTTTATTCATTTGTAACCCAGCTTGTACTTAATTTCTACTTTTTATCAATAAAGCACTGATTTTTATTCAAATTTGTGTGTTTTTTTATTGTTGTACTTTTTGCAAGCTCTAAAAATTCAATAACCTAAGATCACGATCATAGGATATTAATGGGGCATAACTGGTATACAATAATACCATGGCTCAAAATTATTACATCAATAAAAATGATCTAAAATTAGTCAAAGTGCATGGATTAGCACGAATTAAAAAAAGTGTATCGATTATTAACCAAACACAAACTAAGCAAGTCTGGATTGAACCAATAAATTCTAATCGGCATAACTAAAAGTTGGAATTCTAAATAAACCAACAAATTAATAAGTCAAGATAAAGCTGGAAATGTTTTGCAAACAAGTTTCAACCTCGCAACCTCGAGGCCATTCTCGAGGAAGAGGAAAAGTTACTATCGTTAAGTAAGGAATAACTAGACTAACAAGGTTACACGCCAATAAGTGTTTCATAATGAAGATACGTGGTGAAAGTAATTTTCGATTTTGAAGATAACAAAATCGAAAAATGTGCAATCGAATGAACTATGTATGAATACATTGAAATTCAAGCTCAAGCACAACAAGTATTTGTGTAGATAAACAAATATAGTACTTTATGGGCATGCTCGAAATATTTCGAGGCTAGAAATGTGAAGTATACGATAAAGGAAAGGATCATTAAAGGTAGACAGTATGCATGAAGATTTCGATAAAGAAATTTAAGCATGAAATATAAGTTATCATTAAAAAATAAAAAACCCAAACCTAAGTTTTAATTGTCTTTGGCCAAAGGGCATAAGAGAACGATAATTACAAAAATAAATAAAAACAAAAATAAGGGACGCAACCCTTGTAAAAAATTGGTCTTCAAGGATCAACAACCCCATCAACTGCGGTCCTGGAATGCTCGGTGGCCTCCGCTACCTCTTCAGCATCAAGCCTAGCCTCTTCCTCCTCCAATCGAGCCTGCCACCTGGTAAAAAACTCAGTCTCTCTGTCGGATAGGAAGTTGGTATCGAGGTCAGGATTGTTAGCCCAAATTCGATACATCGCCATGTCTACGGCGCGATCTTTTTTGGTCTTGAACTCCTCAAGAAGACGAGCCTTCTCACTCTAGATGAACTCGAAAGTCATCTTCTTGTCCTTTTCTTATTTGGCGTTGAGCACCTAGATTCTTTTGATCTCTAAGTCTCTAACCCCAACCTCTTTCCGGGTCGCCTCTAGCTTGGTGTCCAGCTCATAGACCCTCTTCATCTTTGAATCTCTCATTTTAAGCTCCAGCCGAGCCTTTTTAAGGTCGTCATCAGCCCTAAGTTGTGCATCTTTGGCCTCTTGGGAATGTGTCTTGCTCACTGTGACCTCACAGTTTAGGATAAAAATATGCTTAACAAAGGATAAGAAGGCCTGCAGTTGAAAATTGATGTTAGAAGCGATGAAATAAAAAATTGGCATGAAAACAAGGAGCTTACTAGTTTTGAGAAAATAAGTTACTGAAGAGAGAAACTCTCCGCTCTTGTCAAAAAGAGTTTTGGCATCCTGGAAGGTGGTCAAGAAGTCCCACTCGGGAACACCGAGGTTGCTAAGGCAGTTACCCATACAAGTCAATGCGTCGGAACCCAGCTGCACCCCGGGAGTACTGGCAACACTTTCAACCACAAACTCAGGCACGTATGTCGAGACCGTAAGATGACGGTCTCGGATACGAGGCTGGGTAAGATGACCTTGCTCTAGTTGACCCATAGGAGAAATGGCCATGATTTATGGGATGAGAATAGGGTCGGTGACTTGGCCCAGGTTGGACAACTTTAAGGCCGATGGAGGTCGGTCGGCTTTCTTGGAAAGCTTGGAAGGGCGACCCCCGTTTTGAGACGTCTAATGGCGTTTGGTGGCCCTCGAGGCCACCGGCTTGTTGAGGAGGTTGTCCAAGTCAGAATCCATCTTGCCTAAAAAATAAAAGAGAAGATCAATTATGTTGAGAAAAGAAAAATTGCACAAGTCTAATATTGAAAATGACTAACTATTAGGGACCTAACTGGTGGACTCATTTTAGCTCGAACTAGGGGACCAGGAAATTCTCCTATCTTCTAACGAGGCCAATGGTGTCCCCTCCCTAAAAGTAGGGGACATCCTTGAAAGGTCCCTATAGTCACTGGTTCCATATTGGATGGCTATCTCATCCTAAACTTTGTTTAGACTGTACATTGTTTGGTATTTCCTTAACCAACTATTGAACCTATGTACCTTAAGGTCTACCCTGACCAGACCATGAAATTGTTCTGGGGATTTTAAATAAAACTACAATAACGGGTTCTTGTCTAAGCAAAGTGGGAGACCATTTGCATAGGTCAAGTACAACTTTACCTCCTTCAGATGAGATCATCGAGGCCTCATCTTGTGCTTCGTTACCCGAGCACGATGGTTTGACAGACCGAGGTATAGGGTCGCGCAAGCTCGAACCCACATGTTACCTCTAGTGGGGAGCTTGGCCGTTGGCATTAGGACATCTTCCCACATCACATATTTGCATATTCCCAAGTCATCTGTCGACTCACCATCACCAAGGGGACCACAAAGTTGGAGCTTTTCCTCATGAAGCAGATAGTTAAGAGATCGCCAACCGTAGGGGAGCTTAAGGATTTCCTCCCTGTGGTCCTTCATGGACTCTATAGGCTGTGGACGATGATAATTGGCTACAAGAAAAGATCGGATGAGCATTTTGACCTGGGAATAGAAAAAAAAGAGGTAAAAATCAAAGAACCATGATAGGATACTTACGAATCCGCTTGAATGAGTAAAATTGGGAGGGAGCGAGACCGTCTATCCAGAAGAACATAATCTTGAAGTTTGGAGGATTGTTGGGGATATCCTCGAACAGTCGTCTCTCCTTTGGATAGCTAGATAGGTAGTAAAACATGTCTCCATCATGAGCTCGGGAAGGGTTGCTCTTGAGGCAAAAGAGTTATAGAACCTCTCGTGTCGAGGGCCCGTCCCACTTCATCTCGTGGTATAAGGACCTGAGAGCGGCCAAGATCCTATATGAGCTCACTTGGAACTGGAATGGGGTGATGCCAGCGTAGTATGTGAAGCTCTGGAAGTAGTCCCTTAGGGGCAGTAAGGCCCCAGCTTGAATGTGCTCACGACTCTAGGCTGGGAGCTTGACCTTCCTCTCAGGATCATCTTCACATGGAGCGAAAAACTCCTCTCTTGGGAGCTGGCGGACCAGCTCATCAGCTGGCCAGAGAGCTTTAAATCATGGTAGGATAATAGCTCTGATATCTACCTGGTCGGGGTAATGGAACTCAGATAATGCTCAGCCTCGAAGAAATTTTCCTTTGAGACTGGAATGGAGAGGGGTTTAGTAGTGAACACCCCAAGTTGCTAATAAGGTTTAGGACCTTGATTAGCGTGCCTGGAGGGCAATAAGTGAATTAACATGATAATATATGAATTTGAATGCATATGTGATTAGAATGCATGTTTAGGTGGTATAAATATGCATGTGGACCCCGTTTGCATGTTAGGGGTAAATTGGTAATTTTAGCCCGCTGAGGGCATAAATGTGATAATTGTATTATGGGATTTGTACCACGTGAGTGTGGTGATATTAATGTGATGCACATGCCGAGACGGTCCTAGGGAGCTAGTTAACTTAAAAGTCACAACGGGATTTTATACCCGGCTCGGGAGGAGCCTAGGGGTACTTTGGGAATTTCGTAAGTTGATTTGAGAATTAATGGTTATTGGTGATTGAGTAACCTAAGTAACCATTAGTAACTGCTGAGAGTAATAAGTTGTGATGGGAAAATGGTAGAATAGTAATAGAGATGAAATGACAAAAAGGACCTTGAGGTTTAGTTAGGAGAGGATTTCTATGAGGGGTAAAGTGGTCATTTGGCAAAAGGGTAGATAAGCTTCAGCTGAAGGAAAAGAGGAACCACGTATAACACTTAGTCACATATTGGTTTATGCTGAAATTGGAAGAAAAAGCTAGAAGGAAAGGGAAACAAGAAGGAGAGCTGAAATCTGAAACCTAGGAGGAAATTCAAGGGGTTTGAGGCACCCAAAATCAAGTTTAAGCTAGGATTATTCAAAGGTAAGAGTTATGCTCTGTTCTTGTTTAAATTTAAGTTTGATTATCAGATATTAGGTGTGGGAATTTAAAGGAAATATGGCTGGTTTGCCTTGGAAAATTCAGTTTGGATAATCAAGGGGGAAGTAGCTTGAGGCTGGAATCAAGGGGGCTTCAGGTTGAATTCTTCACTTGAGGTAAGGATTCTGTGCAATTATGAGGTTTATTTCTGTTGTGGTTTAAGGAATTTGAAGAATGATTTAGGTTTTTGTAGGCTTTGGTCTAATTTTCTAACTTGCTGGTTTGAACTACTGAGATTTGGAATCAAAGTGTGATTTATGGAAGTGATTATGTGTTTATACTTGTTGGTGGTGTTCATAGGTTGTTAGATGGTTTATTTGTGGTTTTAAATTGGTTTTAGGGTTTAGGTATGTATTTAGGTTGAATTGGGAGTGTTTTGGCTCGGGGAGAATGCAGGGGAAAACCCAGAATTCTGGGTTTGTGAAGGGGCGCCACGACCTTGTTCTTTGGCGCCGCGGCGCGAGGCTGCTTTAGGGCTGAGGGTACTCTTTGACTTGCTGGGCGCCGCAGCCCTCAAGGGCAGCGCCATGGTGCTATGCTATTTTTCAGAACAAGGAATTTTGCTTTTTGGGCTTTTGCTCCGGGGGCTCGGGGGATGTTTCCGATGCATTGTTTTAGGAATTTGGGGATCCCGAGAGTATGGGATTGGTCCCGGGAAGTGGTTTTGGATTGGTTAGTATTAAAGAGTGTTTTATATGTGTTGTGACTAGGTTTTTGGAGAGGCTCGGGATAGAGGACCGTGCTCGTGGCTTTGGTGCATTGTGAAGCTCGGGATACAGGTAAGAAAACTGTAGCACCCGTAGAGCAGGGCTTGGGCCCACAGTGTTGTTGCAGGGCACGGCCCTAGATTGCATTATTGTTAGGGTATAGTTTTGATTGAATTATTATATGCTTGAATGCTATTTAAGTATGCTTTATGTGTGGATATAGTAGCATAAACGGCAAAGGAGCCGAGAACGGCAGTGGGGCCGGGAATATCACTTAGCACATGGAGTGCTTATGGTTAGGGTGAGACCCCAATGGATACATGGGATATCCTTACGGTGAGAACCGAGATCCCGGGCTTTGGTAACGCTTCTGGGACGGCATGGCCGTACTTGTTTAGTCTGATGGACTATCTATTTTGTTTGTGGATTGTCTAATGTGTTGATTATATAATATGCATATGTTATGTGTTGTGTGAGTTTTCTTGCTGTACTTCGGCTCACGGGTGCTCTACGTTGCAGGTAAAGGCAAGGAGAAAGTCAACCAGCCATGAGTACGGAGAGCGTGGGGGCGGCGCATACATGTTTGGCCTGCCCGACTGCTTTGGTTGGGGGCATTTTTGAGAAATGGCTGTATTAAACTATGTTTTGATAATTAGTCATCTTTTAACCTATTTTGAATTGTAAATATTTTACAAACCATACTTTGGGATCTCGAATGTTAAACTCTTGGAACTTTTAAAGGAATGGAGTACTTTTAAAGTTTATAGCCTTGACTTTTTGTTTAATCACACTTTCATTCTAAAAACCTCGTTTAGCGAGTTAATTGCACATTTTAAACACACTTAGTAATGGCTCTAAGGCAGTAGGGCGTTACAGGTTGCCTGTTTCGAGACATTCTCCATGAGGCTAAATGAGAGTGTATTGAGGGAGTATGCTACGATGACTCTAATTTAGGATCTAGGGGAAGCGGTCATATCTTGGGGTCCAGATCGGGATACACAACAACTCGAAGATTCTTTCTTTTTACCTCTTCGACCTCGTCGATCTGGCATCGGAAGTGTGCTTTGATGTCCTCTCTTTCAAGCTGCTCTTTGTGCTAGCGGATTAGCCGCTGATTTCGTGTAAACGGTGATTCAAGACAAGGAGAAGGTGGATAGTAAGGGATGGCAAGCTCGGGTCCCCACCAATTCTTTGAAGACTACGACATCTAACAAGAAAGAAAAATGTGATGGTCTATTATTAAAAAGAAAAAGGGGAAATATTAAGATCTTGATAACTCGAGTTTACAAGCTCGAGATAATGAGATCGCCTTAATAGAGTCTGAAGGCTGAAAATGACGAGATTAACTCAAATGGCAACACAGAGCTATTGTAAATTACGGGGCATCGATGATGTACCCACACAAGAGTGGGGCAGTTATTGTTAGTTTAAAAGTATCCAGAGTTTTTAGGAAAAGGTAGGTAGTTACCTAAAAAAATGAGATATTATCGGGATAAGTGCGTTAAAATCCTAATTCAGAACCCTTTTCCTTAAGCTACACGAAACCTATAACCTAATACCCCATAATCTAAGAAAGCCCCATCTTTATCTATTTTTACCAGAAATTTTCTGCATAAAGCATGTTTCTTATCCATGCAAGTCTACACACTCGAGAACTATCTAGTACAAAAGAGATTTCAAGAATCTGGTAGAAACCAGAAAAACTTTCTGACACACAGAGGAAACGCATATAAAAAATATATAGAGAGAAAGATCAGAGAAATTACACAATGTGGACTATTGTTTAACGCCCAAAACGTGCATCCACTAAGAGGTGGTTGTAGTATAGACCGGGCGGTCGATTCCACAAGGAGGCAAGGAATTAAAGTTCATCAATAAATAAAGTTTAGAAATAAATAATATGAGGAAAATGGAACAAGTTATATTTTTCTTGTTTTTGAGATTTAAAGATTAGAAATAAAGATAGACTAAAGTGTGATGTAACAATAGGTAACAAATAAGAATGATCAAGAGTCACCAATATGCATACTTATTTATTTGGATCTTTGATTCATAAAAATTACACAAATGAGTAGTTCACATCCCAACTATTTATTTGGAAGATTTAACATTGAAGCATAAATATGTTTCACAAAAATGTATTCATGTGATTATTATTCTTTACCATGGAAAGATGAGATAAATCATATGAGAAATCTAAAAATGACATTATACCATTAGCAATAATGCAATAAAATATTGGACATAAAACCTAACACAAATATTACTTTTACTATTTATAAAATACATAGAAAGAGCATGACTAATTCTATATAGATTTTAGCAAAAGTAAATATATATGAATGAGATGGAGAAAATGATAAAGATATTATCTATATTATTTTAACTAATTTGATAATACATAGAAAGTGTTTGACAAAATCTATATACTATTAGTAAACATAAATATAGATAACAAGATGAAGAAATAGAGATGAAGAAGTAGAGATGAAAGAAAATAAGTCACTCAAATATATAAACTTTATGCACATGGTGAATCAAAAATACCAAACAAAGTCATAGTGCATATAGGATCATCCTAACCTTCCTAAGAATGTTAGCCGATTATGCTAGACATTCTCATGAAATTCTAGAGAGAAAAATATGAGAAATGAGACTAAAATTTGGTGGAGTTTTGCTACCTAAAAATTACATTTCAAATGTGAAATGAGAGTCCCTATTTCTAAAGGGAGAAAATGACTAAAAAGAAATTAAACAACAAAATGGGGTTTACAAAATAAAAAAAATATGATTATGAAAAATCAAATCTTATTATAAATATTAACCTAGTTATTTTAGTGCATGGTCAATATACCCTTTTTCTAAAACACCAAAAAAAAAAGTGAGCTTTAAAGCTCAAAATGGGAAGTTCAAGGCCCAAAGTGCTTAAAATATTGGGCTGGAAGCACTGTGGCAGCTGGGGATAATTTGGGCTAGAGTTGGTTGGGAGAGGGAGCTGCTACACGCAACCCGAGGCGCGCACACAGCTGCTGAGAGACGCGTTAGGCATGGCAGGCGGCGTTGTCAGGTGTGTCAGGCGGCTCGACTCGGGCTGGGAAGGAAACGGACCTGGGCTGAGACCTTTGGATTGGGCCATTTGTTTCAAGAAAAATTCCATTTTTCTCTTCTTTTTTTAGATTTAATTGTTTTCTTTTCTCTTCATTTCAAAGTGCCAAAATACAACTTTAATTCCTACAAAATAACAATAAATTAAATCATAATCAAATATTTTCATTTATAAAATAAATAATATTAATTACATGAAAATATTAATTAAAAATTAATTTATTTTGACCATTAAAATCAATAAATGTGTATTTTTGGGCACTAATCACAACCCACAACTAGCTTATTGCTAGTGGCTAGCAATTCAAGTGGATAAAAATTATTACCAAGATGAATTACTGAGCTAAATTATGCAAAATCATTTAACAAAATGTTTAGTGAGAAGTTAGAAAATGCTATTTAAAACTATCAAAGTTGTAATTCAAGAGCTTTGTGTGTGTGTACCAAACCATATTATTCTTTCCAAAAATTTACAACACAAACAATATTGAAAAATCACCAAAGAATAAAGTCTCAACTCCAAATCCTCACAAAGGTATTGAAAGTATTTTTATGGGAGATGGTTGAGACTCTTGGAGTTAGAAATTTATCAATTAACACTCAAAAATGGATGTTATCATTTTAGGACAAACAATGTTAACGAATATTGATCAAAAGATAGGTTAATCAATTAATTGGAATTTAAATGACATAAGAACCTTCGAGATTTTTCAAAATGATATCAAGAGCCAAAATAAAGAAAAAAAATTAGATAATAAAACTAAACAATACACAAACTTTTTATTTCTTTCTATTTTTTTTTATTGATGACATAAATTGAAAACAAATGTAGTAGTATTGAATTTTTATTTGACAATTTTTTTCAACAAAACTACAAAATATGAAGATGAAAAATGTTGCTCTTGTTCTCCCTTTTTTTTTCATTCAATTTTTTTTAATATATTTCTTCTTTTTTTTTTATAATTTTTTTGACAAGAGACAACATAAGAATAAAAAGAAATTAAAAGGAAAATTACAATAAAATACAACAAAGGCTCTTGAAAAAAAAATTATCCCTCTAGTAAATGTTATGTTTTAAATCCCAAAAATTAATTTTACCTACTCAAAGGATCAATAGAAGTTTTCAAAGTTGTTTTCTCATTCTCACATCTCGCACAAATTAAAAGCTTTAAAATTTAGGATTTTTCTCAATTGAATGTGTGAATTTTTTTTTTCAATGTTTGGTTGTGCATGAAATTACTCAAAAAAAAAATTACTTCCTAATAGTAAAAATAGCAAAAACTATCTCACAAAAAAATTATGTTGTCATGAGTTTTGCAAACATTTAACTCAAAATTTCAAAATGGTAATCAAAATATAAGTCAACGCAAGAATATGCCTACTACCCCCAACTTTAATTGAGACATTGTCCTCAATGTCTAACGTTTAGCCCATTGTGGGAGAAAAAGGGAATATGATAACCAACAAAACCCCAAAAAGTAAAATTCGCAACATAAAATAAAGACACAAATTAAAATAAAGCGCACTAAAAAGAAAGATAAAATCTGATCAGTCTTTGGTAGACAAAAGCATTGCTCTTAGGTAAGTCTACCAACTGCATGTTTACGTGCTATCCTGTATCGAAAATGAATTTTCTTTTATCATGCATCTCAAAAATCAAAGCGTTAGTAATATTTTTAGGATAAAGAAAATGTTTGGTTTCAAAATCGTGGAGGAAATTGGGTGAATGTTTCATTGCAAATATGTTTATGATTTCCTCAACGATTAAGTCTATCACGTCAGTATGATAGCTTCCATTTTTCTTTGGAGTGGTTGGAAGAATTTCGGTATGGGAAAAAGCTTCACTCCAAATGGTAATAGCATCATTCTCATCGGGTTTAGAACTGGGAGTAGGGGATGGTGGTATGGCCTTAGGTTGGGATGGGAATTAACTTAAATTATGTGAAATAATAGCGTTGGTCAATTCTGAAAGTTGAGTACTAGTTTCCCTAAAATCTTCCACAAATTGTCTATTGAATTCTCTTTGTTCCTCTATAAATGTGTGTAAAGTGTCCTCTAAGGAATTTGCATTTGTGTAGACATTATATGGAGGTTTCATGTGGAATGTTAGGAAAAATTTTCTCAAAATTCATGTGAGGCGATGCATGGTAGTTGTACTCAAGCTTCCAACTAAAATCTACGGGGTTGGTAAAACTAGAATTATGATTCCTATGGTCGACTCTTTCAATGTCACAATAATGTTCATCATAATCTACCTCGGGAACCTCGTAACTTTCTTTTTCAAACTTAATTTCTAAGACCTGGAGTTCGCGGTGATTTCTTACACTAAGTTTGTATGCACCTCTAAAACGGCTAGTACCATCAGTAGCACTAGAATTATGGTTGTTTCCGAATGAAGAATAATACATTGGAAAATACATCTCGAAACGTTTTTTTTCTTCTTCATTCATTTTTTTTATTTTGCTTTTGTGAATTTTTTTATTTTTTATTTTTTATTTTTGATGTTTTTTATTTTGTTGTTTTACTTGTTTCCAGGTCGATTTGAGGTTTTTAGAACAGTCTCACTTAAGACCCACACTTTATCTATAACTCCCCAAGGTTGCTAGATAATTGTGCAGGGGTCACAATTCACAAAAACGGTCCTCTTACAACCAACACTTACTAGAACTCCCCGAGGTTACTAAGTAAGCATGGATGGAACTTTACTCAAATTGGCATTTAAGCAAAAATTGCTTATGTTGACAAAACAAGATTTGTTTTTTTATTATTTTTTTTTTTGTATTTTATGAATTGTTTTTTAAGATTTAAAACCAAAACATAAAAAAACTAATAACAAAAAAATAATAATAAATAAAGAGACAAACCTAGAAATAATAAATAAATAAAAATATGTAAACACAAGAAATAAGATGCTCACAAAGCCTAAAAAAATATTATAGAAAAAAATTAAAACAAATGAATAAAAGGGCTAAAAAAATTTTTCTAAAAAATTAACATTTTTTGAAAGATGAGGAAAAACTAAGTAAACAAAATAATCAAAGTAATCCTACAAACACATAAAAAATAGCATAAGAGAAAGATAGAAAGAAAAAAAATGTAACGAATCCTAAACACAAATAATTAAAATAGAAAACAAAAGGAATAAATTAAAACTAAACTAACAAAACATAAGCAACCAATTTTTTTTAAAGTCTTTTTTTTTTTACTATAATAAAAGGAAAGTGAGCACCAAAAAGAAAAAAAAATGAAAGAAGTTACCAAAAATAAATTAACAAGAGAAACAAAAAAACTAAATACACACACAACAAGCCTTTTTTTTATTTTATTTTTACAATAATAAAAAATAAAAAGAGAGAAAAAGAAAACTAACAAAATAAACTAAGAAAAAGAAAGGATAACAATTTTTTTTATCTTAGCACAACAATGACAATAAAAAAATAATGATAGTAATTTTTTTTTAACTTTTTTTTAGAGTAAATAAGATAAATCTAAAAAAATCCTACAGAAATATACACAAAAAAAAATGATAGAATTACTTACCTCTTTTGCAAAATTTATTGAAAAACTTTTTTTCACTATTACCTCCCCAGCTACGGGTGGTAAATAAAGTTTAGTATAGATACAAAAAAAATGATAGAATTACTTACCTCTTTTGCATCCACTAAGCGGTGGTTATAGTATAGATCGGGCGGTTGATTCCACAAGGAGGCAAGGAATAAAAGTTAATCAATAAATAAAGTTTAGAGATAAATAATATGAGGAAAATGGAACAATTGATACTTTTGTTGTTTTTGAGATTTAAAGATTAGAAATAAAGATAGACTAAAGTGTGATGTAACAATAGGTAACAAGTAGGAAGGATCAAGAGTCACCAATATGCATACTTATTTATTTGGATCTTTGATTCATAAAAATTACACAAATGAGTAGTTCACATCCCAACTATTCATTTGGAAGATTTAACATTGAAGCATAAATATGTTTCATAAAAATGTATTCAAGTGATTATTATTCTTTACCATGGATAGATGAGATAAATCTTATGAGAAATCTAAAAATGACATTATACCATTGGCAATAATGTAATAAAATATTGGACATAAAACCTAACACAAATATTACTTTTACTATTTATAAAATACATAAAAAGAGCATGACTAATTCTATATTGATTTTAGCAAAAGTAAATATATATGAATGAGATGGAGAAAATGATAAAGATATTATCTATATTATTTTAACTAATTTGATAATACATAGAAAGTGTTTGACAAAATCTATATACTATTAGTAAACATAAATATAGATAACAAGATGAAGAAATAGAGATGAAGAAGTATAGATGAAAGAAAATAAATCACTCAAATATATAAACTTTAAGCACATGGTGAATCAAAAATACCAAACAATGTCATAGTGCATATAGGATCATCCTAACCTTCCTAAGAATGTTAGCCTATTATGCTAGACATTCTCATGAAATTCTAGAGAGAAAATATGAAAAATGAGACTAAAATTTGGTAGAGTTTTGCTACCTAAAATTGACATTTCAAATGTGAAATGAGAGTCCCTATTTCTAAAGGGAGAAAATGACTAAAAAGAAATTAAACAACAAAATGGGGTTTACAAAATAAAAAGAAAAGATGATTTTGAAAAATAAAATCTTATTATAAATATTAACCTAGTTATTTTTGTGCATGGTCAATATACCCTTTTTCTAAAACACCAAAAAAAAAAGTGAGCTTTAAAGCTAAAAATGGGAAGTTCAAGGCCCAAAGTGCTTAAAATATTGGGTTGGAAGCACTGTGGCAGCTGGGAAGAATTTGGATCGGAGTTTGTTGGGAGAGGGAGCTGCTGCACGCAACCCGAGGCGCGCACACAACTGCTGCAGGCGGCTGCTGACAGACACGTTAGGCGTGGCAGGCGGCGCTGTCAAGTGCGTCAGGCGTGGCAAGCAACTCATTTTTGTCTAGTATGACATATTTTTTTGTCATTTATTTTTATATTGTAACATTTTAAAAAAAAAAAAAACTAATTTTTCTTTTACTAAATAAAAAAGGAAAAAAAATACTTACCAGGTCGTATCTGACCCACTCGATCACATCTGGGGTGTGTCTGACCCAACCCACATCAAAATCCATAGTGGGGCGGGTCAGGGCGGGAGCTTAGCGGGTCGAGGCAGATCTTTAGTGGGGTGGGGCCGACCCGCCCCATTTACATCCCTACTTGCCTCTTCATGATTACTTCAGGGGGGTCGCAAATTATTTTGACATAGCCCCTTTTCAAATAACCCCAAATGGAAATAGAGTACTTTCAACACTCTATATCCTTTACCATCATATGTGATGACCCGAACCTACTCCTCACGAGATCAATTATCTCTTTGATCTCAAGTCAAACCCTAACTAGAATAACACAGGGTTTCTCCACTTCTACCACCAATAAAGAAGTTTCACCTTCCTCACACACACCACCTACAAATCCAATGTAGGAAAATACTACCAAGAGTATTTTCTTACAGCTGATCTGGTCGCGAACAACCTGTCCTTTAGCTTGGAAGGTAATTTCTTCTTATCCTGATCTTTTCTCAAATAACTTATTCGATAGGGATGATAATTTTATTTCTTCGACCAGTAGCTTTAATTCAAATTTCTTCAAGGAAAATAGTGCATGTTGTAGCCGTAGTTGTTTAGAAAATCTCACGACCATCATTCGTAGATAGGGTATTTGTTATGATTGGTTAATTACAAAAGATAAGTGTTAAAATACAATAAATGTATAAACACTTAGTGAATTTCTCATAGTGAAGATGTGAAATTTAAGTTACAATTGTTGGCATTTAAAAATTGTGTTTTTGGGTCCAAAGTGATGCATGGAGGTATCTAAGGGTCCCCAAAAACTTTGGTAGCATTTGGAGCAATTTTTGGACGTTTGGAGGGGTCCAAAATCGGAGAGGGTGGCAATGCGTCGCCACCCAAGTGGCGTAGCATTTGGAGCAATTTCAGGATCTTTGGAGGGATTCGAAATCAGAGTGGGTGGTGATGCATCACCACCCAAGTGGTGTAGCATCGCCTGATGCTTAGGGTTTCAAAAACCCTGCATCGCCTGCATGAAGACGATACATCGCCTACTGGAGTCCATACAAGTTACTTAAATTGATTTGAATGATGTGTTTTATAAGTTTAATCCTATTGGTAGTCCTGATAACGGTGCCTACTCTATATCAGGGTCAAAATAGAGTTTTGGAAGACTTGATCACTCTCTCCAATCTCTCTCTTGTTGGAAAAATAACCAGAGTGCACAGCGATATGTGCGTGGTGGGCCCAGTGTATATAACACAAAAAAAATTCATCTCTCATATAAACAGTTTATATGTTCAAGAAAAAACATCCAGGCATAAACATTAATATACAATATTATTACTCATGCAACATATATATACACATATTTATATATATATATCATATAAACATATACACAAATATTCAAGAACAAAAGTATTTACTTCTTGAAGTCTATCAAGTGTCCTTGAGTCTTTTCGTATATATATATATATATATATATATCGATCTTCCTATCCAACGCTTTGAGTACTCAAACCACGATCTTCCGGAGTGTTCTCTACACCTCAAGATGTGTGTGGGCACATAAAGAACATTAATTTTTAATTTAAGAATCACAAGTATATCTTAACACTTGATAACTTGGATTATGGCTTGAGAAATGTTAGAATAAAAGAAGAAGATGACAATTTCTTGTCTGACAAAAATTCTGAAACTTTCCTAAATTCTTACTGACTTCTTTTTTCTTGTTATTCTATATTATATATATATAGATTATGTATTACCTTATTCTTCCTAATAATAATAGTAATATAATAATAATAATAGCATAATGATGATAGGAATTGAATTAGGTAAATATCTAACTTACCAAATTTGAAAATATCAATTTTCAAATTATTAATTAAATAAATAATAAAATAAAAACAATAATGATACATTATCAGTATACTGCTACACGCATGGCATAGTCCATGGACTGTGTCATTCATTAATAGTAGTATTCCCTTTTCAAGGGTATTGTATTTTTCTTGTATTTATTTATTTAATTAAAATCAATCATTCCACAAAATATTGTATTATCTTTTTAAGGAAAAAATTACAACCATATTTCAAAATTTAAAATTCAAATTGATGATCGTCATTATCATCATCTTTTAAAATTCAATAAATCAAAAACTATTTTGACTTACCAATTTTATTTTCTCACACTCAAATAAAATAATTAATTTCAAAAAATAATTAATTTGTTTATATATATTTTGAAATTATATATTTAAATTAATAAACATATTTGCAAAAAAATTAATAATTAATTATTCAACCTCAATTATCATATAATTATATATTTGACTCGAAGAATAAAATTCGTCTCAAATTTCCAAATTACAGTTTTACCCTTGTATCAACTCTTACATTGATATGTTGTTGATAGAGCCACCCTGGGGACCTATGGACTTATAATATCAAGCTCCAATAAATATCAGATTATTAATCAAAGCTCTTTGATTCAATAATCATATTTATTAATCTCATGATTACTCCACTACAAATATGAGATTGAACTCTTGATAATTATAGACATATATTTACAGAGTACTTTATTAAAGAATAAAATGTCCATTGATATATTCATTACATGCAATGTTAATTCTCTATTAATGGTTCATAATTAAAAAGGAATAAAATTATCGTTTTACCCTTTTAACTATATCTTGTTCCTAGAGTACCATTGACTTTACTAGTGAAGGTTGTGTCACAACAAGTTTGCGACGTGGGTGCTCATAACATTTTCAGTTCCAAAAGTCAACCCAATACGGAATCATTATTCAATCTATAAGAAGGTATAGATTCCATATCTGTTAAACTATGTCCCCAGCCATATATATCATTGAGTCCCCAAAACAATTGTTCTTAGGCTGATCATTCTGACAAACCTTAACGCATGAATCAAAGGATCAGATGACATATATAGGAGTTCATAGTAACCTTAGGATTAAGAGCATCATGTACATGATCATTGTTTGATGCGTTTGATTAATACTAAGAAACACTGTTTAAACAAGTATTAACAAATCACATTTGGTCCAGTTCTATATATCACTATATATAAAGTATTTTCACTAAAGTGTCCTACTACACTAGTGACCCGGATCTAGGTCACTTGTACTTATAATACTAGCAAATTGTACTAGAAGTAATTAATCTAAAGATTCCATAACTTTATTTTACTGCGAACCGTTTCAAGTTTATTATCTTAATCTCGATCCCCTCATACCAATATGAGAACCACATAGATAAAATTTAGAATTTTATGATATTTACTTAATATTATCAACATAATATCAGGCATATTCTATATATATATAATAATTGAATTCAATTATTTATTTCATTTAAAACATTTGTCAACAACAATTGCTTTAAGGGCACTATTCCCAACATCTCTCTCTAGCTCCAAGAATCTCAAGTTTTCTCCAAGAAACTCATAAAGAAAGTGCTTGACTTTGTGAGTTTAAGGCTTGTTCAATCTCAATCCTCATTTCCTCTTAGAAATACCTCAATCATCAATGGTGGCTAGGAAATAGATTATTAGGACAATGTTAAGAAATGTGTATAAGCCTTGGATTTGTGGTTTTTCTTTTGTTCTAAGGATTTTCTAAAAATGGTGGTTCTACAAGGGGTTTTTGAAGGTTCATCAAAGTTGAAGAAGATCATTCACAAACTTGGGTTTGCATAATATTTCTCAATCTTTATTTAGTCTCTATCAATCCATTTTTTGTGTAGATTCTAAATTTTGAGGGGGTGTTATCTCACTCTTCCCCAACGGTATTTTCTCTATAATTACACTTAATATTTATTTTTCATTCTGCTCGTGTATACTTGACTAATTGCTTGTTTCTTTTGCAATCATGCAGGCTTCCAATGCCTTTGACATTTATGCCTCAGGCGGTGCCACTGCTAGCACGAAAAAATCGAGCATAAGAGATGTTGGGGGTACGAGTGGGCCTGCAGCTATGAAAATTCGACCACCCGACGTCCCTCTGACCAGAGAAACAACTCCACCACCTTCAAAGACTACCACTCCTTCACCCTTCCCTTAGACAGAGTCCTCCACCTAGCAGGCGGGTGGACCCTCTGGCAATGAGAAGTTGAGCAATGCCTGTAATGACCCAACAACTCTAGACTTTTGGACCATTAACGAAAACTATACATAAACACTAATCCTTAATAAAACTTTACAAGTGAAAAGACCATGACTTTATTAAGAAACTTGTAAAAATAAAAGTTAAACTTACATAAAATATCAAGTAGGATATGGGATCCCATTGTTTTAAAATCAAAACATGACATAATTAAAAAGAGATTTACATAATAAAATGAGGAAAAATACATGTAAAAACCATAAGAAACAAAACTACATCCTCGAATCGAAACGCTCGGCTCTTGAATCCATTCCGCCTCAATACACATTCTCCAAGCTTCCAAGAACCTTTCCCGCCACTAAGACTATTTTCCTGCACATATAAACAAAAAGGAGTGAGCCTAATGCCCAGCAAGGAAAAATCTAACACATAGTCCATATACATAAATTTCATAAAAACATAACATAACACTTATATCACATACATACTATAATGGCCATTATTACTTGGGGTCCCATAGACTAAACAAGTCATATGCCCATTAGATTAGTGGGGTCTTGCTAGCTAAGCAAGTCATATGCCCATAATCTATTTGGGGCTTGTTAGTCATATAGGTCATATGCCCAAGCCTACAAACATACTTAACATAACATATTTCATAACATAAAAATCATTAGATAACATATAAAAGCATATAACATATAAATTCTATCCTATTTTCCTTACCAAAATTACCGGGATATGAGGACAGAGTTGGGACTTTGGAACACTCCTAAAAACCATTTGTAACAGAGTGAGTACTTTGAAGAAAAGAAATGAAAGGAATGGGAGGACTATATCATTGAGAATATACTTACCAAAAACTTATGTGCAAGTTCTTAGATTTCCTAACCAAAATAAAGAATAAGGTTAGAAGGCTGAGTAGAAGACTACGAGAACTTAAATAAAATAATACCAATGAACTAGAGTGTGGAAATACCTTGAAGACTTGTAAGACCAATCTAAACCTTGAACCAAAATGCTATAAAACCTTACTTCCCAAGTGTTTGATAAGCTTATGATGATCAAGCTTATGATTCCCAACCCAAGGGTTTAAACTCTCAGACTCACCTAGCAACTTGCAGCCACTGAACTTAGAGTAATAGATGAATAAATGGTTGGGTACTAGGTCCTATTTATAGAGTTTAGGAATGAAAAGATCTTCTTTTAACTTGAATAAAAATAATGGCTTTTTAAGTGAAAATAATTTGAATTATCGTTCAGCAGAGGCTGAAGACTCGTTCAGAAAGGTGCTGGACTTATCAAGAGGTTGAAGGTTTGAATGGAGAACGATTTCAAAAACTTTCAAAATGTGCTGAGAAGGGCGATATATCGCCCCATGTAGGCGATATATCGATTGGGCCAGGATGCCCGAGGCAATCGTGCATCGTTTCGTGTTTTTCGTATCTTCGTGCTGCGATATATCGCCCCCTATAGCTGCGATATATCGGCATACGCTGATTATTTAAACACAAAATTACACATTTTTAGCTTAATTTAAATTGAGTAAACAACCTTGACTAAGCCCTCTAACGTTTTCAAAGCTACTGACTGACCTTAGAGCATTCAAATTTTACCCTTAATAAATTTAATCCTCAAAATACTTAATCATTAATAACCCATACATAACATGTGCTATTATCTAATTGGTTCTTATCTAAACCTTATAGTATAATAAATATTACCCTCAATATCAGTCATATTAATCAAACCTTAGGCTAAAATTAATATTCTTAAACTATAGGTTAAACTTAGAAAATCTACAAGTACTACTATGAGTGTCCAAATAAATCCCGGTCTGAACCAAAAATCCACAGTTATAACAATAATACTACTATTACTATTATACTACTATCTAACTTAGCTAAGTAAAGTTCTTGGACTCTACAATGCCACTAGCTCGACAGTAGACAAGCTCCACAAGGTGGCAAAACACAAGCTAAGCAAACAAGCATTTGCTTCTCTCCCAACTCTAAAACCCAACCAAGTCCTCGGTCAAAGTTTTAACGAGTTCCCCTACGTAAGTTCTTGCTTTCATTTAGTGTTTTTCTGGTCGAGATTTTTGTACTTCTCGTTTATAATGATATTTTTCCTCAATTTTATGTTGATCGCTGGCCCTCCTGACTTTTAACAATGGATGGAGGAGCGTTGAAGAGGAGAGCAACAGGCTTGCTGAGGAGCGAAAAAAATGGGTCACCAAGCAGTAGACTGTAGCGGACACTATCAAGACTTTGATTGAGGAGATTAAGAAGACCAAGGATGAATTGTACAAGGAAATTAAGTTAAAGGAAAAACAAAAAGTTGCATCCAAGACCAACCATGATGAGGCGGTCAAGCTGCACGAGGACCTGGTCGCAAGTAGGAAGGAGTCTGACGAGCTTGAAGAGAAAGTGAAGCAGCTTAAGGAAACAAACACAAGCAATTTGGAGCAATTCTAAGGTGTAGTTTTTAACTGCTTCTATATGTCTTGGAAGAACAATCAAAATACCAATTTTTATTATCTTCCCGAGTAGATAAAGCATTATGAGCTTGTGAAATGTGTTGCTCGCTTAGGCGAAGAGAAAAACCCTCATGCTTCTCTGAAAATCTCCTTGGCCACAGGGATTGATGGGGGAGAAGATGAGATTGGATTGGCTATCAACCAGCAGGCCCAACAGGCTCCTCCTACCCAGTAGTTTTTGTAAAAAAATTATTTTATATTTTGAAACACCCAAGTTTCATGTTCGTGGTGTCAAGACAATACACTACCTAAGGCAGTTCACTTTTATTTGTATTAGTTTTTTTATTACATCCGAACAGTACTACTCATGGTGTAAAAGTAATCATTTTAGTATTATAATGTTTTATAATTATAACACATGCTCATATGACCGAACCTAGCATAACATTTTATATGTTCTTCCAAAAATATTTTAATTGTGTTTTGCATGCTTTTTCTTATTTTGCTCATGTGTTTACATATTTTCATATGTTTTGCTTAGCCTCAGTAACTCATATGCCCTTGATTTGAATTTTTTGTACGCAAGTATACGTAGTCGTGTCAAGTAGTAAATTCCAGAAGAACGGATATCGTCCCATAGAGACTATCTCCTATGTACCACTAATTGATTTTCAAATTCTAATTGGTTAATTAAAATTTAAGTGAACAATTAAAAATAAAAGAAATACTATAAACTACGAACCAAAATTAAAGAACTGGAAACAAAACAATGAATCACTACTTAAAATCAATAATAAAAATCCTAGGAATTAATTTCATCAACTGTTCATTCTATTAATTTTAATAATCAATTACAAATCTGTTCTTTCTATTCTAATAGCAGGTTAATATAATCGATTCCTATTCTTTTTCAAGATATAAGATCTCAATCTATATGCAGGTTTTCTACATTTTTGTGATAAACTTGAACATATAAAAGGCATTAAACATGGAAACCTAATTACTACACAAGTCATATAGGTACTTTCGTCCAATATGCACCCTATGTCTATACGATGATAGCATATTCAATTCTCATCTTTCGAATTTTGAATCAAAACAATTAAATCAAGCAAATAGTGATCAAGTATTTACTAGCATTAAACACACATCATATAGATTAGAATAGAAAAGAAGTATCAAAAGAAAAGCATAATAAAATTAAATAGAATCTCAGTGACTACATTAATTCCTAGATAAAAGAAATTAGTTCATAAATACCATGATGAAAATAAACTGCAAATAATTGTTCATAAAATTAACCTAAAGAATTGAGATGAAAAACTGAGAAAATAATTACAGCAGCCTCTTTTTATCTACGGTTTTTTTAAAACTGAGACTCCTTCATAATCCCATAATAATGCTCTTTAAATAGTCCTCCAAGGTTCCCAAGTGAAAATACCATATTGCCCTTCAAAAAGTGGTTTAAAATCTGAAAAATGTGTAACCAGCGTTGTAGCGCTGTATCTGAAGCGCTGCAGCACTAAAGTCAGAGCCAAAACACATAAAAATATGTTTACTAGCGTTGTAGCGCCCTTGTTGTAGCACTGCATTTGTAGCGCTGGGGCGCTACTTCCAGAATCAATTTTGTGTTCACAGTCCTTCCTAGCACTACGGCGCTCCCTTAATAGCACTATAGCGCTATTAACAGCATCCAAACTTGCATATATCAATCCCGAAAAACCCGATTTTCTTCCACTTTCACTCCTTTTCCACTTTTTTTTACCAATTTAGCATGGAAAACCTGAAACATGAACAAACGAGCATAATTGCGCAATAAAATAATCCTAAACTAACGAAAACACCCTAAAAACTAGATCATAAACGAGCCTAAAACTCGTTTATCAAACTCCCCCAAACTAAACCCTTACTCGCCCTCGAGTAAAGAATCTAACTAAAACCAAAACCTAAATAAATCAAGTTGACATATCTAACCAATTCAAACACTAAATACTGCGATGCATATATAATCCACAAGAAAAAATAATCATACTATGTAAAACATTAATCTAGATTTTCAGTCTCAATCACTTCACCCTTTCATTGCAATCTATCAACACCAAAGCTCATTTACTCTTAACTCGCAAATAAAATAATTGAACCGCTTTATGCACATCAAATTCTCACCAACTAACCACAAACTCAAATAGTCCATATGCCTACATTACTTACTATTCTTCATTAATATAAACAAATGCACAAATAAGAATCAATAGGACTTTATAAGGGTTGTAATAGAAGATTAGGTATAGGTAGATAAAGAGACAATTTTGGGCTTAATCATACCACAAGCATTCCACTAAACAAGCTTTCCCAACAATTTCACACCACTCATCCCTTGTTACCCCTTTTTCTGCGCAATGATTGAGAATATATATATATTTTTTTCAATAAACTCCCCCAAACTTTGATTATTCAATAAATAATTGTTTGGGAGCATAATCATTTTTCACTTTCTTTTCCTTTTCTTTCTTTAATTTTTTTCTTTCTCAATCAAAAGTAATTTTCTGAATAACACATAATACAAACATCCCATTACACATTCACTCCCCTCATATAATAATTTTCATGCTCATAATATGGGTCAAAATGAGTAAATGGTATTTCATTTTACAATTAGGCTCAAAAGAATGTGTTAACAAGAAAACAGTTGTAAGGCTCAAAAGGGTTGACTAAGGATAAAATTTAATAGGGTTAGCTTGAAAGGAACAACTAGTCCAAAAATTGCCTATATCATTTTCCTAAATGTGCACTGTTTCAAATTTCATCTCAAATAGTAAGCAAGCAAGTTCTAGAAATTTTTTTCAAACTTTTCAATCCACAATCCAAATTTGACATGCATAAAATAACTCAAGTATAACATTTACAATGTATGAGCGATAGATCTCTAATGTCAACAAATCACAGTGAAAAACAAAGTAATCTAACCAAGCACACAAATTGTTTTTAGAAGCACATCAATTTTTCCTTTGGATTATATTAGACAACAGTCAATCATATTCAAATGGCAATAATTATCAACTTAATTTATAATCTAAAACATGACTCAGAACGAACAAACAAACCGTAAAACAAACAAAAACGTACAAGAAATAAATCTCTCCCCCAAACTTAAAACTGAACACTGTCCCCAATGTTAAGGACTCAAAGAATGAGAACAGAGACTTCCCTGACTAGCCACGTCAGTATGGCTATTATGGCAGCTAAGACGAAGGTCCTTCAAACTACTGATCTGATTCATTTAAAGACCACCGACTCACCAGATTGTTTAAACGAGCCACATGATTCACCTCATATTCATATCATTGGCCCATATACTGATTCATCATGTGCTGTTCTTGAACCATATATTGATTTTTGTTGATAAGATAATCCAACTTATCACTGACATGTTGCATGCACTGATCACTACTACCGCCCTGCAGCACTATATCAACTTTTTCTTCCACCTCAGTTTCGACACGGCGCTTACCCTTTTTCCAAGCTTGTGGCACATATAAAACAGGCTCGGGATAATCTTTCATCAGAATAATCAATAAAGGCTGCTGCAACGATTGACAAATATCAGTCACAAAATCTGGAACTCCAGCCTTATAACATAACATGGTGATGACAGATCCATGGCCCAAACCTCCAGTGGTATGGCCCTTTTCAATGAACTCAATGTTTTCCTTAAGCCATGAACCCATATTAATAGTCATCCCTGTCATTAATGCATACATCAGAAGTACTCGATCCTTAGTCATGTTAGATACATGACTTACTGGCATGTATCGAGCACAAACAAACAAAGCCCAAAATCTAGATTCAACATTCAGCTGACAAGACGCTATAGTTTTAGGTAAAGAGCCAGATAAGTGTTGGGGTTTTATGCCCTAATTAAAACCCAAATTCTTTGTAATCTCATTTTATTATCAATAAAAGAATAGAAATCATTTTTTGACTTGGTCAATCACTTTGCTCACATGTTTTATTTTCATGATTATTTGTTTAATAAAAACTTCTATTAAATCCCGAGCATATAGCTAATCTTATTTATAGTGACGTAATCACAGTGGAATATAAATATGATTATATGTTCAAAATAAGTTAGTCCTAAGATTAGTCAGTGCACCGGATTTACACTGACTTGCCAATCTATGATATGATCTACTTACACATTACAGTGTTATGTTCTTTCCAGAACATTAGCAAAGTAGATAAGATCGGATGTATTTGTTACATCAGACAGGACCGATATTGACAGTTGATAAGATAAGTAAACATACCGTTATTATCTATTCTAGTCATATCATATAGTTGACCATAGGTCAATTCAATCTCAATTCTGAGTGGTTAGTATTCTAACTGATTGTATTATTTGAGTTCTTTGACTTGTTCGTTACTAGCTTACCCTACGAACTAGCCCATACTTACATCTTGGGAACTCGGTAGTATAATTGAGTGGGAGTGTTAATCATAGATATGAACATCTATAGCTTCTGATGAAGAAGTGAAACGATGGTTTCCTTTTAGTTTGGTTCAAGGTGGTAAATGATAGAGATCTCATTTCAATAATTAAATTAATTTACTGAAATATCAGTTACAAGGAACTAAGTGTTTTAAGGATAAAATACAATGAGGGGTAAAACGGTATTTTAGTCCTATCTCATTGTAGACCGTCTATAGCGGATTGAGTGACAATTATGGTTGTAACAATGGATAATTAATAGCGTATCTATATTTGTTATAGAGCGTTCTATGAATTCAAGAGTGCAATTCCGAGTCTATAGTGGAGTCACGAGGAATTAATAAGTTAGTAAATTTATTTGTTAGATTTATGATAACTTATTGGAGCTTGATTTCATAGGCCCATGGTCCCCATTGTACCTTGGATAAAATCATCTAGATAGTCTCAATTAATTGATTTAATCATCAATTAGAATTATCAAAGTTGATCAAGTTAATTTTGGATAGTTTCACAGAGTTGTGTAATTTTGAGAAGAAAAGAGAAATTATGGCAGATTTATTAATTAAGATAAATTGGTATCTAAATTAATAAATAAGTTTAAATCAAGGTTCAAATTATAAATAATTAATTTGATAAAGGATTGAAATAATTATTTAATTAATTAAATCAATAGAAAATAATACAGGCATTGATTTTAAGTCCAATGGGCTTATAATCAAATGGGAAATTTCACGGGCCTATAGCCCATGATAATTTCGACCTAGGGCTTCAAAATGGCTATTATTTTATTGATTTTTTAATTAAATTAAATTGCCTAATTGAGTCTATAAAAGGAGTGCTTAGAGAGAGGTCAGTAGGAGAAGTTTGATAAGTCAGATTTTCTGATAGTTTTATATTCTCTCTAAACACAAGTCCTTTTCTAAACCTCTTTGTTATTTTCTCTTCTTCTCTCTATATCTATCTCATGTGTTGAGAATTGCCCACACTAGTCTAGGTGGTTCTAAGGATACATTGGAAGATCGTGAAAAAAATAGAAGATCGGTTCAGTTTCTTGATAATACTCTGCGACAGAAAGTTTTTCCAACAATAAGGTCCAAGTAGCACCTTCAAAACATAATTTGTCAGCCACAGCAGTATAATCGATATATCCCTTAAAAAATTTAGTGTATACCTCCTCCTGCTCTTTTATGTGCGGGACCTTAAAAACCTTATTAATGGACTCTACAGTAAAAGGCACTCGCTTACCTTGAACAAAAACTATATCATTGTATTTATTTCTTAAATTGGCATAAAACTCATACACCAATGATACGTTTCCTGTGCAAATTTAGTCACATAATTTTCCCACTTCCTAGCCACAAGATTTGCTCTAACTAACTCAAAATTGTGATGATTAAAAGGGTCAGACTGATATTCCACCTCACGCTCAGGAATCAAGGGCTTTCTAACAAATTTCTCATAACGCTCTTGAGCCTGAAAATTTATAAACTTAGTTTCATTATACTCTTGCTCTGAATTATCATCCCTTGGTTGGGATGCAGACGCTTGACCTTTCCCCTTATCCTTATTCCTACCTGCTCTACTCTTAGGAGCCATTATCCACACTCTCACCAACCAACAAAAATTTGACAACACCTCCCCTTAAATTAAACACTTTTCCTCTTCACAACCACCATATATATTCAATCTCACAAACACAATATCCAAATGCTCCAAAGCACAGCCCAAAAATCTATCCACCAATAACAATCAACAATGAAATCTAATCCCAAATGCAGCAAAAATCTGAGAATAAGAGGGAATGAAAACACTTACTAACCCTTGAAATGGACTCCCTTGTGGTTGAGTGAGTATAGTCCCTTGAAAATTTTGATCTTCATCAAGAAATTAAAACTCTGAATTTCAAGGGTTTCAAAAGTGAATTGGGAAATTGGAATGGGTTTGAGAAGAAAGAAATTAAGTAAAGGATAAAAGGCTAAGATAGAAGAGAAAATGTAGGAAAATGGGAGAATGTATGGTGGAATTTTCTAGAAAGAGGCTATAATGGAGGATCTATGGAGGCTTTGGGAGAGAGAACACGAAAAGAGAAGGAATAATGAGGGTTTTTGGAAAGAAACTCGAAATTCATCCCCTTTTAAAAAAATTTCTGGGTAAGAGCGCTATAGCGCTACATATCCAGCGCTGGAGCGCTACTAAGGGATTCTGGGCTATTCATCTCTGGAAAGAGCGCCATGGTGCTACTAGACCAGCGTTGTCGCACTATGGTACTCTTCAAAAACCCCTTTTCCTCTCTGGAACTAGCGCTGTAGCGCTACTAATACAACGTCGTAGCGCTAATGACCGTTCAAAATGCCTTTTTGGTTCTAAGATTAGCGCCATAGCACCCTCTTCTTTGCGCTGTAGCGCTACTGCATCACAAATCAACATTTTTCCAAACATTTTCTTGAAAACTCTTGCATTTTTTTCACGATTTTCACGGTTCATACAATACATCAAAAATAAAAATAATCACTAAAAAAAATTCCCTAAACATTGTTCCAAACCAAATAAAAACAAAAATCATAAATTTTTTTAAAATGTAAAAGAAAAATAAAAACAGACTTAGGAATGCCTCCTCAGAGCGTGGTCTTTGACGTCTTTTAGCCGGACTCTTGTTTATTTTCAGATCAAATTGGTTCCAACATCACCACAGACTTGCATTTTTCCACCGGACCCTCCAAATAATACTTCAACCTCTGACCATTAACCTTAAAATGTCCCGTCTTCTCACTATGAACTTGCACTACTCCATAAGGAAGTGACACAACTACCATGTACGGTCCTGACCATCTCGATTTCAATTGACGTGAAAAAAGTTTAAGTCTGGAAGTAAATAGCAGGCCTTTATCTCCTAGTTGAAAATCCTTACTCAATATGCGCTTATCATGAAAGGCCTTCGACTTCTCGTTCTAAATACTTGCATTCTCAGAAGCTTCATTTCAGAATTCTTCAAGCTCATTTAACTCCATCAGCCTATTATGTCCCACCATAAAGAGATCATTATTTAACTTTTTCACATCCCAATAAGCTCTATGTTCCAGTTCCACCGGTAAATGGCAGGCCTTACCAAACACCAATCGATATGGTGACATACCAATCAGAGTTTTAAATGCAGTGCGATAAGCCCAAAGTGAATCATCGATCTTCTTCGACCAATCTTTCCTTAACGTATTTACTGTCTTTTCTAAGATACCTTTTATTTCCCTGTTTGACACTTCAGCTTGGCCATTTGCAATTGTATGATAGAATAACACCTTTTGATGATGAACACCATAGCGAGCACATAGAGCAGTGAACCACTTATTGCAAAAATGACTTCCCCGATCACTAATAATTGCTCTGGGGGTGCCAAATCGAGTAAAGATATTTTTATGAAGGAATCTAAGTACCTCTTTCCCATCACAAGTAGGAGTTGCTGCAGCTTCTACCCATTTAGAAACATAATCCACCGCAAGCAAAATATATTTATTATTATACGATGATGGGAAAGGTCCCATAAAATCTATTCCCCATACGTCAAACAACTCAACTTCCAAAATACCAGTCATTGGCATTTGATCTCTTCTTGATATATTCCCAGTCCTTTGACAATGATCACAACTTTTGACAAAATCATTAGCATCTTTAAATAATGTAGGCCAGTAAAACCCACTTTGCAAAAATTTTGCTGCTGTTCTTACTCCTCCAAAATGACCGCCGCAATGCAAACTATGACAGTGTGTCAAGATTGACAACATCTCCTCGCCGGGCACACATCTTCTAATAACTTGATCAAGGCAATGTTTATAAAGAATAGGCTCCTCCCAATAATAATGCTTCACCTCCGAATAAAATTTCTTTAGTTGTTGCCTTGTCATCTCAGGAGGTATAACCTTTGTAGCCAAATAATTAACATAATCTGCAAACCATGGAACATCCTTGCAAACACTTACTTTGTACAGATGCTCATTAGGAAAAGCATCATTAATCTGAACTTCTTTATCAATAGAATCTTCATCAACCTCTAATCTAGACAAGTGATCAGCCACCCAATCCACTGAATAAGACGAGGCTTGGAAATTTTCTTGGTCATAAGATACTTTATCGCAAAATGATATATGTAAACAACCACCTTATTCCCAATCAAGTATGGCCTAAATTTATCAAAAGCAAACACTATGGCCAACAACTCCTTTTCTGTAGTTGCATAATTAATTTGAGCATCATTCATGGTACGATTTGCATAATAAATCATTCGGAATACCTTGTCAACTCTTTGTCCTAACACTGCCCCAACTGCAAAATCACTGGCGTCACACATCAGTTCAAATTGCAAATCCCATTGAGGTGCAACAACTATAGGTGCCGAAATCAATTTCTCCTTAAGTATCCTAAAAGCTTGTTGACACTTCTCATAAAAATCGAATGTAACCCCATTCATTAACAAAGTGGACAGTGGCTTCAAAAACTTGGAAAAATCTTTGATAAACCTCCTATAAAATCCCGCATGACCTAAGAAACTCCGTACTCCTTTTACAGAAACCGGCGGTGGCAAATTCTCTATCATAGAAATTTTAGCCCTATCCACATCAATGCCTATCTTAGAAATCTTGTGTCCCAATACAATTCCTTCATTTACCATAAAGTGGCACTTTTCCCAATTAAGCACCAAATGCGACTCTTCACACCTCCTCAAAACCAGCTCCAAATTAGTCAAACACATGTCAAAAGAGGACCCATAAACCAAAAAATCATCCATAAAAATCTCAATCCCCTTCTCAACCATGTCAGAAAATATTGCCATCCTACACTGTTGAAACGTGGCTCGTGCATTACATAACCCGAATGACATCCTTCTAAAAGCAAAAATCCCATAAGGATATGTAAACGTTGTCTATAGTTGATCCTCCGATGCAATTACAATTTGATGACAGCCTGAGTACCCATCTAGAAAACAATAGTAGTTATGCCCCACCAACCTATCAAACATTTGATCAATAAAAGGCAAAGGAAAATGATCTTTCCTAGTTTCCTTATTCAACTTCCGGTAATCTATACATATCCTCCAACCCATCACAGTCCTTGTTGGAATCAGTTCATTACTTTCGTTCTTCACCACGGTCATATGTAAAATGCCCTAGTCTAGTGCTTTGTAAAGCATTCACATACTCATTCATGTATAAAAGAAAACCACTTATTATAAAGATTTCAGTGGGGTCTTGCTAAAAGCATGCAAGTTGGGCCCAAAGTTTTAAAAGAAAATCAGTTTTCATGCAAAGTTCTTAAAACGACCAAATATTCAAATCCCACTGATAAGTGTGAAAAGTCCCATTAAACATAACATTATTAAAAGAAAAATGGCATTTTGATTGATCGTTTATCGTCCATAGGATGCCCCCATGCCATACACACCACGACGATAGAACTCCCCACAACACCACACGTGCCATAGAGAAACCTATTTGCTACCTGGAAGGAAAGCAAGGGGGTGAGCTAAAAGCCCAGTAAGGAAGTACAAACAATAAACAAGCAAAACACAACAAAACACAAACATATTCATCCATCGTTATACATCATAGCATCATGGTCATAATGACATAAATATCATAAATATATACATATTCACGTAAACTTAATATCATCATCATATCATAAACATCATAAACATCATAACAACACACCATAACATCATCATACACATTTCCTTGTGAACATGGCCCACTAACTTGTCCATGTCACCCTTTGAGGTAAACAGCATCTCTGGTCCTTGAATAATCTCGGCGCATCCACCCTTTAAGCTACATCTTCATATCCTTAGTAACTCGGTTTACGTCTTCATATCCTTAGCAACCCATTTTTGATGTGTCGCGTTCATTACGCTAACATCCATTCATAGCATACAACATTCATACAATCCAAACATATCAGCATGCCAAGCATATCATAATTCATAGCGCAAAACATCATAACAATTTCATTCATACAAACAATCTTACCATTCACAACATAAGTAAATAAAATTCTATCTAACTTCCTTACCTCAGGTCCAAGCTAAGTAAAACCACAAATTCTCAACGAGCCTATCCATAATCAAAACGACATTCCTTAGCTTCACATAATTACTATTTTTCCCTCTCATATAACTCATGTGTGCATGGGCCATGCACACATGGTAGGTGTAACGACCCAAATTCGCTAATAAGGCTTAAGGGCCTTGATTAGTGTGCCTGGAGGGCATAATGGGAATTGTGTGTGTTTTTAATGATTAAGATGCATGATTATGATTTAAAGCATGTTATATGACTATTTGAATATTTGAGATGCATGACTATGTGTATTAGTATGCATGTAAGCCCTGACTAGGTTAGAGGGGCATAATCGTAATTTTGGCCATTATGGGCATAACTGCTTTGATATATGTGATAATTGTCGAGACCACATTATTATGTGGATATATCTGTGATCTGTGACTCGAGACGATCCTAGTGAGCAAAGTAGCGAAAAAGTCATAGCGGGGATTTATACCCGGCTCGGGGTGAGCCTAGGGGTATAAATGGGAATTTAGTGAGTATACTGGGGTCTATCTTGACATTGAGGAATGTTATTGGTGATTAATTAGGAATCAGGAGTTAAGTGGGAAATATTAGAGACACTAGAGGAGCTAGCGGGAACTGGGGTAAAATGACTAGAATACCCTTAAGTGGATTAAAGGGTTAGGAATAAAGGGGAGGGCATTAAGGTCATTTGGCTTTCTAAATATGGGAATTACTGAGGCTTTATGTTAGTGGGAATTGTAGAGAAGTGTAGAAGTCTGAAAAAGAAGGAAAAGGAAGGGAAAAGAAAGGGAGAAAACAGAGAGAGTTTTCTAGGTTGGTTTACATTTCCTTCATCAGTTTCTTGAGGATTTCTGGAGCAAAGCTCAGAAGAGAGCTGGGATAAGCTAAGCATCAAGGATTCTAAGATAAGTTTGGGGAAATTGGCAGAGGTTTAGCAAGGATTCACTAACACTTAAGGTAAGACTTTAGAGTTCTTCAGATTCTGTTTCTGGTTTTTGAGCTATGGTGTTTAAGTTGAATTGGATGGAAACTTTAGGGAATTAAGGCCTAAAGCTGAGGAGGAGCAAGCCAAGGAAGTCTAGAGGCAACTTGTGGTCGAAATCCCATCAAAGGTATAAATTCTAAGCTTTAACTTTGCTGTTCAACTGGTTTCTGCTAAGTTTCATTGTCTAGAAGTGGCAATGGTGAATTTTGAGTTAGGGGATGCATGTGCTTGAGTTCTAGGTATTTGGGGTGCTTGGGATGAGTGGAGTATGGTCATAAGGTTGTTTTTGAGTTTAGGAAAGATTTGGAGGAGTTTTGGTTGAAGTTGGTTCGAGGAAATCGCAGGAGGGAAAATCTGGAGTTAGTCTGCCTGTGACTAGCGCTACAGCGCTAGCCTTTGGGCACTGTAGCGCTAGGCAAGCTTGCTGATGGGGTTTTGCTTCTGTTTGTAGCGCTGTAGCCCTCCCATGAGCGCTGTAGCGCTACCCTGTCTTCTGAAGGGGATTTTAGGGTTGTTTGCAAGGGCTTTTGACCTAGGGTTTGGGGTTTGATTCCACCACCTTGTTTGGTGGAACTAGGACTTCTCGTGGGCTCGGGATTGGCCCCGAGGCTGGGTTTCAGACTTGAGGATTGATGATGACTTTGGCCATGATTGTGTTTAGGTGAGCGCTAGGGCTCGAGGGGGATCGTGCTCAAGGAGTCGAGGGATCAAAGCTAACGAATTGAAAGGTAAGAAAACTGCACCTAGTTATTTACTTTTGATGGGACTAAGTGCTCCCGATACTTGTATCGTGTCAATGATGGTATTATGCCATGGGACATGTAAAAGCGGCCTAAGATTGCCGTACATAATATTTGCGCACAGGGCGCGGCTTGGCCACTGGTAGCCGAGGACATATTAATATTCACTGAGCTCGGTTTAAGCGGGTCGGAGTCAGTGGGATAACGGAGGGAGCAGCCTGAGAGCGCTAGCCCTAGTTATCATTTGTACAGTGATTTATGATATGAGTTTATATGCTTAGTATGTTGAATACTTGATTATACTGAATGATTATATGGTTGAGATTATGTGATGCAGTATGGGATGTTGATTTGTCCGTTGATTGCTTACGCTCTGTTGTTGTGTTTTCCTGCTGGGCCTTGGCTCACGGGTGCTACGTGGTGCAGGTAAAGGCAAGGGCAAGTTGGACCAATCCTGAGGTGGAGAGCTGCGGGGTTGAATGTACATAGCCAGCTGTTCGATCGCTATGCTCGAGGAGTAGGTCAGGACAGGGATTGCCTAACTGTCTGTTTTGCCTTAATATGGCTTGATATTGTATAGAAACCTTGTGTCTTTTGTAAACAGTCTTGAAACTTAATATTTTTTGGATCCCGTGTAAACTGATGATGCTTCTTAATGAAAACGTGGCTTTTGAGACCAAAACATTTTTAACCCTAGTTCCTTTATAATTTCAGTAACACGATTTTAATTAAATGACTTGATTAGCAAGTCTGGCACTTTATAAACACACAGTGTAACGGTCTTGGCTATCCAGGACATTATAGTAGGAGTTACACACAACATACAATTATGCTTAGTTACACATAAGATCATAAAAAGAATAATGCTCATTCTACCTATATTGCATGCATGATCCTTCTATAAAAACTTCATGGTTGCATAATAGACATAATTTTGGACGTAAAAGTGAATTTGCATGTAACATGCATATGTGGGAACGTTGCGTACATGTGGCGTTTAAAACGATAATACTGCGCGTCTTACTTCTATCGTTTTAAAAATATTAGACTTGTAACATGCTTTGTTTATTGTTAATTATTTTCCTAAAATTACTAGGTTGATTAAATCTCTCAAGACATTATTTTTATTTCATAAAAAAAAAAATTTAGCAATTTTTAAAGAAATATGTGATAAATCCATTTATTATTTTCAAATTACAAAGAATAACAAAGGCTTGAAATTTATATAAAATACATATGATTATCATGTCTCCTTAGAAAATAACAATTTAATTTAAGTTAATAGAATTACATAATTGATGTGAGAAAAATAATAATTTTAAGTGTGGAAAAAATATATTTTGCTTGAATTATTTTAATACTTAATTTTGTGTAACAAAAATTTATATGTGAAAATCAAATAATTATTTTAAACTTATTAAACTAAACTTTCAGCCACCATTCAATTTATTTAAACATCACAAGTAAAATATTTTCACCATTTTTCTTTATTAAAAACAAAGAAAATTATAATTATTAATATCAACACTCAAAGTCTTAATAAAAATATCATTATTTATATTTTCATGGGTAAGGTGTTAATTTATTTCAACATATACACAAAATTCCCTTTTATTTAAAAACACAACTTCACCTTTTATTAGAATTCCAGCAACTATTTTAAACCTCAAAATCACCACCCTTATTTTTAAAAACTCATATTTTCTCAAAAATATAAAAAAAAATTGTAGGTAATTATTTGTGCAAAAACATCATTTTAAGTGTGAATTAAAACACCATTTTATTCTCACAAACACCATATATCATTAGAGCCATTCTTATGCATACATATCATTATTTCATCAATCTTTTCACCATCTAATCACAAAATCATCAAGCATAAATCACCAAGAATTTTATCTTTTACCTCATGCCTCATAAAAATTCATACAAGATCATTCATGTTTAATTAACATAATAAATCACAAATCCTAACATGCTTTTATTATACAAATAATTCAAAGAATAAATAACCTACACATATTCAAATACAACCTTACAAAACCTTATTCTATTTCCAATGAGTTCATACTTGAAATCCAACAAACAATAAAAACAACATACATCAATAACATAAACGCCAATATCCATATATGCCTTCATATTAAACCTAACATGTTTCTATCATTTTTCATGCATACCATAATTTATTTATTCATAATATCATATACATCCTATCAAAATTTCATGGATTCAATTATAAAGATTCCAAATTATTACTATACCCAAATTACATAGGTCCTAGAACATGGATCTAAAATATTGAAAATCACAAAACATAAAACATAGGGAATCTATAGACATGCATAGGCCGAAACATAGAGTATCCAAAATCAACCTATCCCAATCATTCAACCTCACAAATATGATTATTAATATAAACAAAATAAACAAAATAAATAACATCATGAATCCCTAGATTATGACTAGGTCGAATCCCTCATCAAACAATTCCTCCAAGCCACAAACATCCCAACATCATAATATCAAGACCCATCATCATAACAACCAAAGGATAGATTCACTACCTCCTTGATAGAAATCAATACCACAAGGTTGATTCTCCTCTTGAGCACCTATGTTTTTTTTCGAATCCCCAACAAGAACAAGGAAGAAAACAAGGAAAAGAAAAACATTATTTCTCTAGATTTAAGAAGAAGAGAATGAAAAGAAAAACAAACAACAAACTTGATTATTTCTCTAGATTCTCCTCTCTAGCCGTGCTCTTCCTCTCTCTCTCTCTCTCACTCTCTCTCTCTAGAATTCGGCAGCCACAAGCAAATGACTCCCATCTTTACTTCATTCCCCATTTAACCTAATTCTCTCCATAATGGTCCACTCAAGAGAAAAGGTAAGTTTCCTATTTCTATTATCTCCCTTTAATTTTTATTTATTAAAAAAAATTGATAGAAGATAAGAATAAGATCTTACCTTACCCAAAATAGCTATTATCCTCCAATTTTAATTTACTTGAATAATAAAATAAATGAAAAACTCATTTTCCTTTCCCACTCTAAGCCACACGCCCAAGCCTTGTTTCCCTGCCTTTTTTTTTATAAATTAATTAAAATAAAATCTAATCTAAGGAAGTAAAAAGTGTGTAGAAAATCTACACATGTGTACCATGCTACCATGCACTTGCCCACACTAAATCACTAGGGTGCACCACTAGTGCACCTTAGTGCATACAAACAAAACTCACATAATCACATTTTTAAAATAAAAGTAAATAAATATCATCTACCAAAAAATTTCACAAAAATTCTACAAACAATTCTCACAATTAAATACAACAAACAACAACTAAATAAAATAAAAAACATTTAAATAAGACAATTCACCACACTTATGTAATGACCCAATTTATTCTAGACTTTGGACCATTAATAACTACTATACATAGACACTAATCTTTAAGAAAACATACATATGAAAAAACCATAACTTTATTATAAACTATAAAGCAAAGGTTAAATACATGAAAATTCATTTAGGATATGGGATCCCATTCTTTTGAAAATAAAACATAACATAACTTTAAATCTTAAAATTCGTTACAAAACAAAGTGCGAAAAATACATATAAAGCATAATTTTAAATGACTAGAAACAACTTCATCCACGAATCGTTCACGTAGTCCACCGATTCCATTCTTCCTCAATACACATTCCCAAGCTGCAAAGAACCTTCCCGCCGCCATAACTATTTTTCTGCACATATAAAACATAAAGGAATGAGCCTAATGCCCAGCAAGGAAAATCTACTACAAGCATGAAACATAATCATACACATAAACTATAAACATATATCATATATAATAACAAATATATCATAATTCTAACTCATGTACATGGTAACTAGTGGGGTTTGCTAACTAAGCAACTATAAGCCTCAAACTACAATGAGGTTTGCTAGTTAAGCAACTATAAGCGCAAAAAACATAAAAAATGTTGGGGTTTGCTATATAACAACTATAAGCCCAATACATAAAAGTGTTAGGGTTTGTTATATAACAACTATAAGCCCCAAAACATGCATATATCATAACACATAAAATCATACTATAGCATAATCATAACACTTTTATATAAACATAGCACATATCACATAAGAACTATCCTATTTTCCTTACCAAATACCGGGGTGTGAGAACAAGGGCGGGATTTGGAACACTCCTAAAAACCATTAATAGAAAGGTGAGTATTCTAAAAGAAGAGATGAAAAGGAATGAACTAAACCACCGAGAAGGTACTTACCGACAAGAAACCTCAAGTTCAAAGAACTTAGATGCCTAACCACAAATGAAAACACCGAGTTTGGAATTGAGTAGATAAAAACTAATGAAACAATACAGAAAGGAACTAGAAATAGGAATACCTTGAATGCACTATAACCGAACTACACCTCGATATCAGAATACACACTATTATCCTTACTTCCCAAGTGTTTAATAAGCTTAGAATGATAAAGCTTATAACCCCAACCCAAGTGTGTAACACTCTAAAGTAAACCTAACAGCTTGAAGGCTCTGAACTCATCTTCAAGAATGAAAGAAAAGGCTGGGTACTAGGTCCTATTTATAGAGTTCAAGAATGAAAAGATCTTCTTTTAGATTGAATAAAAATAATGACTTTTAATTGATAATCATTTGAATATTCGTTCAGCAGAGGCTTAAGACTTGGTCAAAAAGATTCTGGACTTATCAAGAGGTTAAGGATTAAAAAGGAGCTCAGTTTCAAAATTATTAAAAAATGATGCCCTAGAACCGATATATCTTCCATGCTAGGCGATATATCGCCTGGGCTGATAATCCTGAGGCTCGTCAAAATGGTCGTGCGAAGTTACGTGTTTATCGTCTCCCAGTGTGGCGATATATCACCCCTAGAGTTGCGATATATCGGCAGATGCTGAAATATTATACACATAATTACACTTTTTCAGCCTAATTTGAATTGAGTAAATAGCTTGATTGAGTCCTATAACGATTTCAAAGCTGCTGGCAGACTCTGGGATTTTCAAATTTTACTCTTAATAAACTATTCCTCAAAAATACTTAATTTCTCATTAAACAAGCATATGACAAATGTCATTATCTTATTGGGTCTATCTAAACCTTATAGTATAATAAATATCATCTTCATAATCAGTCATATTAATCAAACCTTAGGTTATAATTAATATTCTTTAACTGTAGGTTAAAAGTTTTAAAATCTACAAGTGTTGCAACGAGTGTCCAACTAAGTCCCGACTTGAACCAAAATCCACAGTAATAAACATACTATAACTACTACTAGCTATTACTATTACTACTATCTAACTAGCTAAGTAAAGTTCTTGGACTCTACAATTCTCCCTTACTAAAAAGAATTTTGTCCTCAAAATTTACTTACCAAACAATTTCGGATACCGGCCTTGCATGTCCTCCTCCAACTCCCACGTTGCCTCTCATTCAGAACTATTACTCCATAGGACTTTGACTATCGGAATATTCTTGGACAGTAACTGCTTCACCCCTCCATCTTGGATTCTAACCAGTCGTTCCTCATAACTCAAGTCTTTCTGGAGTGCTATCGTATCGTACTTGAGGACATGAGATGGATCTGACACATACTTGCGTAGCGTTGAGATGTGGAACACGTTGTGGCTATCTGCTAGGGCTGGCAGTAGGGCTAGTCTATATGCAACTGATCCCACTTTGTCCAATATCTCAAAAGGACCTACAAATCATGGACTAAGCTTGCCTTTCTTCCCAAACCGCTTCCCACCTTTCATAGGAGATATCTTCAGGAAGACTTGATCTCCGACTTTCAATTCCACATCGCATCGCTTGGCATCTGCATAGCTTTGAGCAGCAAGCATACGCTGTCTAATTAGCACTACTGCTTCTTGAGCTTTTCTAACAGCTTCGGGACTGAAAAGCTGCCTTTCTCCTACCTCGTCCCAGTCAAGCGGCGATCGACACCTTCTTCCATAAAGTAGCTCATAAGGTACCATCCCGATTGTGGAATTGTAGCTATTGTTGTAGGAGAACTCTATCAGCGGTAAGTACTTATTCCACGATCCTCCAGAATCAAGTACACAAGCGCGTAGCATATCCTCTAAAATTTGTATCGTACGCTCAGACTGACCGTCTGTCTGAGGATGAAAAGCTATACTAAGACTTAACTTAGTACCCATGGCTTGCTGTAAGCTTCCCCAAAATCTCGATGTAAACACCGATCCTCTACCCGACACTATTGTCTTTGGGATTCCATGCAACCTTACTATCTCTTGGACATAGATGTCTGCATATTGGTCCGTCGTGTATGAAGTCTTAACATGCAGGAAATGAGCAGAATTGGTTAGTTTATCTATTACTACCCAAGTCGAATCATGCTGCTTACTTGTTCGTGGCAAACCTATCACGAAATCTATAGCTATATCATCCCACTTCCATTCTGGTACGCTATGCGGTTGCAATAAGCCTGCAGGCCGCTGATGTTCTGCCTTCACTTTCTAGCATACTAGACACTTAGACACAAATTCTGCTATGTCCTTCTTCATCCTTAGCCACCAATACATTGCCTTGACGTCGTTTCTCATCTTGGTCGACCTTGGGTGAACTGAGTACGGGGTACTGTGTGTTTCTTCTAGAATCGTCCTCTTAATCCTTTGATCATTTGGCACACATACCCAATCCTTATATCTCAATAACCCTTGACTAGATATTGAGAAATAGGTGGTCTTCCCTTCTCTGACTGTATCCATATGTGTCACTAGTGTGTCGTCACGCCTTTGCCCAATCCTTATATCTTCTAGCAGATTTGACTTGATAGACAAGTTAGCTAGCTTGCCGACTACTACTTCTATTCCAGCATTGATCAGCTCCTGCTGCAACGACTTTTCCATTCCGACTAGTGCTGCTAAACTTCCATAATTCTTCCTACTTAGCGCATCGGCAACTACGTTTGCCTTTCCCGGGTGGTATAGGATTTCACAGTCGTAATCCGTCACTAACTCTAACCACCTGCGCTGCCTCATGTTGAGCTCCTTCTGAGTAAAGAAGTACTTTAAACTTTTGTGGTCCGTATAAATCTCACACCGTTCTCCGTAAAGATAATGGTGCCAGATTTTCAATGCAAAGACCACTGCTGCCAACTCCATATCGTGAGTTGGGTAGCATTGCTCATACTCCTTCAGCTACCTTGAGGCGTAGGCTATCTCCTTGTCATTATGCATCAGCACACAACCCAACCCTTGCTTCGACGCATCGCAGTAGACAGCAAACTTATCGTTGGGTGTCGATACACAGAGTACTAGTGCTGAGCACATCTTTTCCTTAAGCAATTGGAAGCTTTCTTCACATCTATCATTCCATTTGAATCTTTCCTGTTTCCAGGTCAGGTTGGTGAGTGGAGTGGCTATCTTAGAAAATCCCTCTACGAACCTCCTATAATAACTTGCTAATCCCAGAAAGCTCCTTACTTCGGATGCGTTCTTTGGTCTTGGCCAATCCTTCACGGCCTCTACCTTTGATGGGTCTACTGCAACTCTGTCCTTGGATATAATGTGCCCGAGGAACGCCACTTGCAAAAGCCAAAACTCACATTTCTTGAACTTGGCGTAGAGTTGATGCTCCTTTAGTCGTGACAAAATCAACCTCAAATGTTCCTCGTGCTTGACTTCTTCCTTGGAGTATACTAAGATGTAATCGATGAACACTACGATGAATTTATCTAAGTAGTCCTTGAAGACCCTATTCATCAAGTCCATAAATGCGGCTAGTGCGTTGGTAAGACCAAAAGACATAACTAAGAACGTGTAATGCCCATAACGAGTTTTAAAAGTTGTCTTCTCCTGGCACCTTGAGCTGATGGTACCCGGACAGTAAATCAATCTTTGAAAATACGGTCGCACCTTGGAGTTGATCAAACAAGTCGTCAATCCAGGGTAGCGGGTACTTATTCTTAATCGTTACTTTATTCAGCTCACGGTAGTCTATGCACATTCGCATGCTTCCATCCTTCTTCTTCACCAATAGAACCGATTCTCCCCGTGGCAAATGGCTCGGTCTAATGAAACCCAACTCTAAGAGTTCTTGTAGCTGCATCTTTAACTCCTTGAGTTCTGTAGGTGCCATCCGTTATGGTGCCTTGGAGATAGGCTCGGTGCTTGGTACTAATTCTATCATGAAGTCAATTTCCCGAGTCTGCGGCAACCCTGGTAAGTCATCGGGAAATACTTCTGGGAATTCTCGTACAATGTGGACGTCTCCAACCTTAAGCTGGCTAAGAATGCTTGATAGCCTTTTTCTATCATCCTTTCACCTTTGAGAGATGATATTAGCGGTGTACGCACTACTACAAAATATACTTTACGAGACACCTTTTTAGGACACGCACCTAAATGTAAGTCCTAAAAAATATCTCTGGAGTTTTCAAGACTCTCATTGAGAGTTCTTAAAAATCACATTTTAGGACTCACAATAAGAGTCCTAAAAACATGTGTGAATCCTAAAAACTTGAATAAAAAATTTAAGAGAGGTGACTTTTAAGGACCCACTTTGAGTGTCCTAAAGAATATTAAGGACTCCCAAAGTCAGCCCTAAAAACTTTTAACTAAAATTTGATAAATACACTATAATATTTTCGAAATTGGGGATTTTTACTTAGGGATCCACATAGAAATTTTTCAGCACACAAAGAAGATGAAAGAATAGGGTCTCGGCTGCTGGGGTTTGAAACCAGGGGCGACGGCAGCAGGGCAGCAACAGCGTCGACGATCTCCATGGCAGGTGCGCGTACCACGAAGGATCCTGTTGCAGACGGTGAAGTTGACTGGTGTGTTGTCGTCGACGTGTTGGGTTCCTGTTGCAGGCATACGAAGGCGGAGAAGAAGGCAGGCGTAGACGAACGACTCCTAAGTTCTCTTGGCTCCGACAACTGTGGCAGAGGGTCTCAGCGGCGGCACTGTTGCATATGGTCTCGGCAACATGTTTTTTTTCTTGATTTTTTTTAATATTATGTTGAATTTTTGTTCATTTGTTTATGGATACCTGAGATTGTTCGAGCTATTGTTCTGTTTTGGATTCGTTTCTTCGTCTTTCGATTGATAGTTTAAATGGTTTTTTTTCTCTCTCTCTCTCTGTATTTTTAGGTATCTTTCTCGGTTATGATTAATGGTGATGAAAATTTTTGTAGTTTTATTTTCTTATTAATTTGTTCATTTGTCAAATTATGGCAGTTTTCAGTGAGTTTTAGACATTAAGTTGATGAATTTTGACTTTAAGTTATTCTGAACTAGGTTTCTTCTATGTCAGTTCTCTGTCTCTCCCCTTTATGGAATTGTTTGTTTGTTTGTTCATTTGGGACTGATCAAGCAGAGATAAGAACTAAGATGATGGAAAATATCTTTTGCATTGGGGTTATGAAAGTTGATAGTTTCGTAGAGCCTGTTTGGCTTCATAACTTAAAAATAATTTTCTGTTCTAAAAAATAAAAAATTGTTTTTAGAGTACAAGTAGTTTGTTTTTAGAGAACAAGTAGTAGAGTTTGGATTTGTTTTCTATGAACAACTTTTAAAAACTGAGTTATAAAAAATAGAAAATTCAGAAAACAACTTAAGTGTGTTTTCAAAATTCTCAGAAAACAAACAAAGAGCAAAGGAGAGAGCAACAATGGAGTTATTCCCTACGAAGTGCTTTGGCTCCAATGGTTCTACACAAATCTCAGCCTCAACATCTCCATTCTCTTGAGCATTTCACTCAATCAAGGTTTATCCATATCTTTCTCTTATCTCTCTCTTTTTGTGCCCTAGAAAAAAGATTCAAATCTGAGAAAGAATCTTTGAATTTCTTCTATGAATGATTTTCCATCTTCTATTGGTTGATTTATTTTCCATGAGCATTTCTTTACTCTCAATTTCAATATAGCTTAGTTTAACTTAATACTCGATTATCTCATTTCTTTTTAGAGTCTTTTTTTTGTATTTTTAGTGTAAGTTTTGCTCTTGTTCTAATGATTTGGCAGCTTATGTACATTAATCTTTGATTAATTTTTCTTGGCTTGTTGTAAAGTTAAATGATTCACGTTATAGTTGAGAGAGTTTTGGTCTCTGCCCACCATATGTTTGTAATAATGCTCTAATGAGATTTAGGAAAACATGGTATAAGATGTTAGGTTCATTTTTTTTTATTGTAATAGTAAAATCATTGTTGGTTATGCTTTGAAAAATTTTCATGTGAGGGCCTTAGAATTGAGTAGAAGGGACAAATGGAAGGAGTGGTCATTGATTGAATGATGGTTGAAAGTATTTTGCTGGCATGTAAAGGGTTGAAAAGTATTTACTTGGTAAAGAAAACTCATGGTTACATTATGAGAAGAGGATTATATGATCAAGTGCTTCAAAATGCAATTGTCAATGTCTATGAAGAGTCATAGAGTACCCAAACAGGCTTATAACTTTTGTTAATGTTTGTTTTGGTTAGTTTCATAGCTTTTTCATTTGCATTTCATTACTCTCTGATGTGATCCAAGGCTAAAATCTTTCTCATTGGAAGTTTTTAGTTTGTCTACGTTCTATCTGGGTTCTGCATAACTTTGATCTAGATTTTAAAAAGATAATAAAAAGGAGAAAACGAAAAAGATTACAAAAAAAAAAAAGAAAAGGAAAACTTGAAGGAGGCAAAAGCCTTCTGCTTTTAGCAGTTTAATTTAACTCTTGTCCATTTCCTTTACTGGCTTTCATTGCTTACATATGTTTCCTTAATTTTTCTTTTGTTGTTGGTGGTATTTTTGTACACATATAAATAAAGTAAATTTATAGGTATATATTATTTTCATCCTGTCTTTCAAGTGATGTTCATCCTGGTTGTTAGATTGGATTGGATTTTAAAAACATTGAAAGTTGTAATTTTTTATTATTATTCAGTGAATGTTCATTTATCTATGCTTCATTGTTCCAATATGTGGAGGTTGGTGTTTTTAAACCTCGCTGTTTCTTTTGTTTGCACTGTGGTACATGCTTCATGTCATTTTTTTTAGAATATTGAACTTTTGTCAACTTAAACTACTTTCTTCGATTTATTTTTGGGTATAAATTTATTATTTATAGTCCTTTACGAAGAAGCTAAGTTACGTAGATGCCTTCTAGAGTATATGATATGACAGTGTACATGAGAACTTTAGCAGTTATTTTTATCATCCTTCCCCATGGCCTTCGTTTGAGTGTACTATTAAAGTTCATATGCAAATGCTGAAACTATTTGGAGATAATAAGAAAGAAAAATGTTATCAATTAAACAAGCACTTAGAAGAAGGCTTCTACTCTTCCACATAAGTTATAATTCCTTCCCTATTTCCCTCTTTTAATGTATCTACAGACTACTAAACTTCAAGAAGGAGATTATGTCCTCATCCCATCATAGGAGGAATATATAGCAGCCGGGTATTATAAAATGGGCGTTTCTAGCTCAAGAGTAGAAGAAGATAAAGCCCTGCAGCTATGTCGTGACAAGAAGAAGTTTGTTAGGCAAGCACTTGATGGGAGGTACACACTAGCAGTAGCTCATGTTGCATATATTCAGTCACTAAGGAGCACCAGAGTGGTTCTTAAAAAAATTGTTGAGCCCAAAGCTCCAGTTGAATCTTCCTTGTATGCTTCCACTACTGCAACGCCCGGACCTCTTGCTCTGACTGAGAAAACAAATTCTCAGTTTTCATTTACTTGTGCATATACATCAATATGCTAAATGTTGTTTGTGTTTGAGCTTTAGATGATTGACAATTAAAACTTTTGGAACTTACAAAAAGTATGAGACCAACTTTGTCGGATTGGTGAGAAAAAGGGTGTTCAACTTTTCGTTAAGTACTTTTTGCTAGCTAGTAATTGTAATGGGAATTAACAATACTCTTATTTTTTTTGTTAGGATCTAGTTGCTTTAAATTTATATTTTGTTTCAGGAAGATTTTTGAGTGATAGTCTTTATAATGTGTTTATGATTTATAAATGCTTTAGTGATTCTTTTAAAGCATTGGATTGGTAGCTAATTGCAAGAGGTATGTTGTATTTGATTTTTTTTTTTAATTTTCAATCTTTTATAATTTTGAATAGAATTTGTATAACTTTAGTGGAGTTTGAATATCTTAGATATTCATCCGTAGTGAAGTAGGTTATGAGAATTTTGTGTGCTGCGGTGATAACGGAAGGTTGAGAACTTGCATGTCTTAGTGAAGTAGGTTCTGAGAATTTTGTGTGTTGCGGTGATATATGGATGAAAACCTGTGTGTTGTTTGATTTGTTTGACATGTTGGTGTTGAATGTGACAGATGGCTAAGCTAGTAAATTAGGGGATATGATGTCCGATTTTCTATAGATGGTGACATGTTGGCTTTTCTCTTTTTCTTCTATTTTCAGTGCAAGATATGTATTTTACTATGTTTTAATTTTCATGTAATATGTTTTTTTTTTTTAACCTATTTTTTTGTTAAATTTTCATGTAGTATATTTCTGTTAATTGATGTTGTGCTTTGCTCAGTCAGATTATGTTGTGTGATTATATCATTATAGCAATTTATGCATGTTCTACAATTTTCTTGCATAGCACATGTTTGATGAAAGTCCCAAGTTTTATCCTATAATCTCAATATTAGGCTCCAACATCTAAAGGTTTGAGACACCTTTAAGCATGTTTTATATAGTCTATCGAAACATACTTAAAAGTTATTTTAGTATAATCGTCTCCCCACTTTTTTTTAGGATTCTTTCTCTGAAATTTGTCATGTTTTGTCGCTTGATATAGAAAATAGCTTAGTGTGGCAAAATCTAGAATTTGTCTTTGGTAAGGACTTTCAACACTAGTTTTTATGAAATTGCAATATTTTTTCAAGAGATGTGACACTCAAAGTTCATTAGGATTTAAATGTTGGTTTGAAATCATTTCCTCATAGCAAGTGGACTGTCTATAGGTTAATTAGTGTTAATATATGGTGATGATAGAATTTGACTGTAGAATAAACTATCATGTAATATGATTTTGAGTAATTAATAAAAAATTATTTTGTTGTATTTTCTTTTGAAAATTTTAGAAATCTAACATATATAATACATTTAGGACTTTCAAAGGGATATATTTTTTTCTTTAAAAAAATTTACATTTAAGGGCATGCAAAGAGAGTCCTAAAATCTTAATTTAAAGACACTCAACGGGATCTTTCAGGACTCACTAAAAAATTACTTAAAGGCACTCAAACATATTTTTTAGGACTCGCATTGCGAGTCTTAAAAACATTCTTTTAGGACTCTCAATGCGAGTCCTGAAAACATTTTTTTAGGACTCACAATGCGAGTCCTAAAAAACCTCATTTTTTAAGGCTCTCAAATAGACGACTCGCGCCCTGCGAATCCTAAAAGCTTTTTTAGGACTCGCAATGCTAGTCCTAAAAAGTCTTTTTTGTAGTAATGACGTAGTCCGGAAACCTATCCCATGAAGCATAATTTCTGGCCATCAGGAGTCTCGAACATCACCTTCTTGCGTTTGCAGTCGATGGTTGCACCATGCCATGCTAGCCAGTCGATGCCTAGTATCACGTCGATGTCCTTGATCTCTAGTTTTATCAGTTCTCCTTCTAGTTCTACGTCCTCAATCTTGATCAGTACGCCTCGTACTATCCGTGATGATATAACTACTTTGCCCGAAGGCAACTCGGTTACAAACCTAGTTCTAAATCTTTCACAAGGTTTGTCTAGTTTTTCTATCATTCCTAACGAGATATACGAATGAGTGGCTCCCAAATCAAATAATACAGAACATATATTATTGAGGATAAAAACCTGACCTGTGACCACCTTATTGCTAGCATCAGCCTCTCCTTGGGTTAGGGAAAAACCCCTGGCAGGAACTATCTTATCTTCCTTTTTACCCTCTGACTTGAGCTGGGGACATTCTTTCTTTCTGTGTCCCTCTTGACCACAGTTGTAACATCCCTTGGTGTTTTCCCGGCAGTCCCCAAGATGTTTCTTTTGGCACTTAGCACATGGCGGGTTTTCTACATAACCCGGCCTACTACCTCCATTATTTGTCTGTGCCCTTTTATCGCTGTCGGAACGCTTATTGTCAGAATACCTTCTTTTCTGACCGTTATTGTTGTTGTTGCTGGATTGATTGTTGTTCCAACTTGTCTAAAATTGACCCTGCTATCTAGGCTCAAGTTTGCTGGCTTCTTCTTTACTAACATTAGCCTGCAACCTTTCTACTTCTATTGCCGTCTCTAGAACGTCGGCATAAGTAGTATTTCCTGGGTTTGCTAACTTAACCCCTAGCTCGATCCTCGGTCGAAGTCCTCTAACGAACTTAGACACCCTCAGATAGTCAGTTGAAAAAATTTCCGGTGCGAACTTAGGCAAACGGTCGAACTGCCGAGCATACTCTGCCACTGATAAACTTCTTTGCTTCAGGGCAGCGAACTCCTTAACTCTTGAAGCGAGTACATCCGAATTATAGTACTTTTTTTGGAACAACTCCACAAATAGAGTCTAATTCATGGTGGCAACATCATGCGTCTGCTGGACTAAGTCCCACCATATCCTGGCATCTTTCTTGAGCAAGGACGAAACACAGGATATGCGGTCCGCGTTGTTGAGGTTCATGTGCATCAGGATTGGCTCCACGTTTCTTAGCCACTCTTATGCCTCGAAGGGGTCTGTAGTCCCTTCAAAGTTCGGAGCGTGTTGCTTATGGAATCGCTCATAAACTGGCTCAACGTGTTGTATTGGATACGGCGCATAATTCGCCACTGGCCATCCCCCATATGGACCAACTTGTTGGGGTGCTGAGGCCATTTGCTGTGGATGTGGCTGCGGCAGAGGCGGAGGCTGAGTCTGAGGCTGAGCCTGTTGTCGCTGTTGCTACAATAGTTCCTCGACTTGTTGTCACAGTGTGGGGATCTCCGTAACATTGTCAACTGGCAGTGTCGACGATGCATTGCGGCTAGCAGCAGCACACACTCCCCTTCTCCGAACAGGAGGGGCTTCATTGTTCACCGAAGCAACGTTGGAAGCATTTCCGTTGGTGTGAGCAGATCTTCGGAGCGACATCACAGCAGAGTTCTAATAGTTGAGATAAACATGTCAGAACTTTACCCTAATCGGCTCTAAGGAAAAAACTTAATCTAAACAAACATAACTCAGACCTATTAATTATGACTTCTTATGAAAATTATATAAGTCTTCTTTATTATTAGAGTGGGTTTCTATACTTAGAAAAATAAGACATCTTTATTATTTTCCAAGTCTGTTTCTAATCATCCTATATGACTAAATTCTCTGGCTCGAAACTCATCTTTGTTCCAAAGTTAACCATATCGAGGGAGGGTTGGGATCAGTAAAATCGTTCCCACTACTATGGCCACCTAACTCTCAATATAGAAACTTGATTCATTGATTTGTATCCATCCTCACCGAACTTAGTCATTTTTTATTTGATTTATGTTGACGGTGAAATCTCGTCAACGAAATTAGATCGGAAAACTCAAAGGTAAGTCAGGTGAAGTTTATATAAGAACTGAGAATAAACTTCAAGGAAAAGTAAACACAGATAAACAATGGAGCAAGCCTTAGTATATTTCTCAATAGCCTCTGCATACAATGAATTTTCCAACCCCTTTTCTGTAGGGGTGGTCATCTATTTATATTGGAGCTCTAATGGCTCATTTATACATAGTGGTCCCTCAGGACAAAATAGTACATGAGTACACTGTCAGGATAGCAATACAGGTGGTAGTGGTGTTGGAAGAGTGGTGGTCCTCTCTAGTACATGTCAGGAGCCTGCAAAAGTACTCTTGTCTTGGTACCATATTATGCCCCCACTACTTGCCAGGTACTGACCGCATAAGCGTGCTGAGGGAGTCCTGGACATATACCATACTTGTACTGCCACTACCAGCCTGGCGTAGACACCGTACCATCCGTATTCTAACTCTTCGTGCTCCAAGATCACCACGTGGACACCCCTAAAGATGAGGCTGGTGTGTGAGAGGAGGCCACCACGAGGACCATGGCACGACTGTTGCGTGTGGTATCTTGGGGGCTGCAAGACGCTTGTCTTCTGGTGATGTCGCGAGGCGCGCGGGGCGCGCGGCGCGCGGGGCGCGCGGGGCGCTTGGGCTCTTTATTAGTGCCCATGGTGGAGTGGTCAATTTGAGCAGGGTCCTTTGGAGCAGGGTCATTTTGAGCTCTAATTTGAGGGTTCATGGCTCACTAAGTGATGCTTCCCTTGGGACAATCTCCCGGTTTCGCAAGACTTATAGGTCTGAGCCTGATAATGTGACTAAGTGACCTTTAGCCTTGTATTTTCTCCATGTTCTGGGGATTTTCTTTCTTGGTGGATTTTTGGCATCCACAATTTATTATTTATTATGATTGCAAAAGAAAATCAAACTCATACATGACAACAAAATAACCATGATATTAATTTGGAAAATAAATTTTTCACTATTTACAACCATAAAAGAAAACAAATTATAAATTAAAACAAACAATGAAACTAATTATTCTAAAAATCAGGATCTTCTATATCCGATCCTTCATCTAGCATATCATCATTTAACTCCTCATAGTCCTCATTATCATGTGCCTCAAAATGCCCTCAAGGAAGGTTCGTAAAAATTCTATGCTTTTGCTCATTTGTAAACTGAAATTCCATTTTTGAAGTGAACCTAATTAAGAGAAAATAATATCTCATTGCTACCGGCAATTCATCTTCATCATCCATTGTTTCCCATATTTCCTCTAAGGCTGCAATTACAGTATGATAATCTCTAAATAGTCTAATTACAAAAACGTATTGCCCCATTGCTCTCATCATGATCTGCTTAGATTCTTGGAGGTAACCTATTTCTCTATGGAACAAAAGCAGCCTCCGAGTGATTCTTTCTAGCACTCCTACGGTGTTTCTCAGTTATGTAATTCTTTTTCAAGCCTTAATGGCTTGGATATCCTCATAAGTTAATGCTTCGTTCATTCTTAACTGAAAACATAAAGACTAAAATCGTTAGCTATACATATAAACATAATAACTATAACTTAAACACTTACTTGGCGGTCAGATTCGGAGCTTTGAGTGTGTGTATCGAGGAGAACTTCAAGCGAATGAACCATTGCTCTAATACCAACTGTAATGACCCAACTTATTCCAGACTTTGGACCATTAATAACTACTATACATAGACACTAATCGTTAAGAAAACATACATATGAAATAACCATAAATTTATTATAAACTATAAAGCAAAGGTTAAATACATGAAAATTCATTTAGGATATGGGATCCCATTCTTTTGAAAATAAAACATAACATAACTTTAAATCTTAAAATTCGTTACAAAACAAAGTGCGGAAAATACATGTAAAGCATAATTTTAAATGACTAGAAACAACTTCATCCTCGAATCGTTCACATAGTCCACCGATTCCATTCTTCCTCAATACACATTCCCAAGCTGCCAAGAACCTTTCCGCCACCATAACTATTTTCATGCACATATAAAACATAAAGGAATGAGCCTAATGCCCAGCAAGGAAAATCTACTACAAGCATGAAACATAATCATACACATAAACTATGAACATATATCATATACTATAACACATATATCATAATTCAAACCCATGTCCATGGTAACTAGTGAGGTTTGCTAACTAAGCAACTATAAGCCTCAAACTACAATGAGGTTTGCTAGTTAAGCAACTATAAGCCCCAAAAACATAAAAAAAAATGTTGGGGTTTGCTATATAACAACTATAAGCCCAATACATAAAAGTGTTAGGGTTTGTTATATAACAACTATAAGCCCCAAAACATGCATATATCATAACACATAAAATCATACTATAGCATAATCATAACACTTTTATATAAACATAGCACATATCACGTAACAACTATCCTATTTTCCTTACCAAATACCTGGATGTGAGAACAAGGGCGGGATTTGGAACACTCCTAAAAACCATTAATAGAAATGTGAGTATTCTAAAAGAAGAGATGAAAAGGAATGAACTAAACCACCGAGAAGGTACCTACCGACAAGAAACCTCAAGTTCAAAGAACTTAGATGCCTAACCACGAATGAAAACAGCGAGTTAGGAATTGAGTAGATAAAAACTAATGAAACAATATAGAAAGGAACTAGAAATAGGAATACCTTGAATGCACTATAACCGAACTACACCTCGATATCATAATACACACTATTATCCTTACTTCACAAGTGTTTAATAAGCTTAGAATGATAAAGCTTATAACCCCAACCCAAGTGTGTAACACTCTAAAGTAAACCTACCAGCTTGAAGGCTCTGAACTCAGCTTGAAGAATGAAAGAAATGGCTGGGTACTAGGTCCTATTTATAGAGTTCAAGAATGAAAAGATCTTCTTTTATCTTGAATAAAAATAATGACTTTTAATTGAAAATCATTTGAATATTCATTCAGTAGAGGCTTAAGACTCGGTCAAAAAGATTCTGGACTTATCAAGAGGTTAAGGATTAAAAAAGATCTAGGTTTCAAAATTATTAAAAAATGATGCCCTAGAGCCGATATATCGCCTGGGCTGATATTTCTGAGGCTCGTCAATATGGTTGTGCGAAGTTACATGTTTATCATCTCCCCGTGTGGCGATATATCGCCCCCTAGAACTGCGATATATCGGCAGACGCTGAAATATTATACACGTAATTTCACTTTTTCAGCCTAATTTGAATTGAGTAAACAGCTTTGACTGAGTCCTATAACGATTTCAAAGCTGCTGGAAGACTCTGGGATTTTCAAATTTTACTCTTAATAACCTATTCCTCAAAAATACTTAATTTCTCATTAAACATGCACATGAAAAATGTCATTATCTTATTGGGTCTATCTAAACCTTATAGTATAATAAATACCATCTTCATAATCAGTCATATTAATCAAACCTTAGGTTATAATTAATATTCTTAAACTATAGGTTAAACTTATAAAATCTACAAGTGTTGCTACGAGTGTCCAACTAAGTCCCGGCTTGAACAAGAATCCACAGTAATAAACTTACTATAACTACTACTATTTATTACTATTACTACTATCTAACTAGCTAAGTAAAGTTCTTGGACTCTACAACTTAACACTTAAATAAAATAAAACACTAAAAATTTCATAACTAAAAAAAAAAAAAATTTGGTGCACTACATCATACCACCCTTTTTAGGTACTACTTGTACTGGACTTACCCAAGCATTATCAGAAATAGGGTAAATCACTCCAACATCTAACCATTTCAAAATCTCTTTCCTCACCACTTCTTTTATTGTTGGATTAAGTCTTCGTTGAGCATCAATAGTCAGTCTCGCATCGTCTTCCATGTGAATTCTATGCATAACTGTCGATGGGCTAATTCCTCTTATATCAGCCAGAGTCCACCCTATAGCAGTTTTATGAGCCCTTAACACCCTCAACAATTTCTCCTCCTCTACTTCTAAAAGAAGTGATGAAACTATAACCGGAAGAGTCTCTTTTTCCCCAAGATAAGCATAAAGGAGATGCTCTGGTAAAACTTTCAGTTCTAACACAGGTGGCTTCACAATCGATGGTAATGGTCTTTCCGGTCCCTCACCCAATTCTTCAAATTTCTTATACTTCCACGGCTCAGATGATTTTATCCACTTCAAATAACTCACCGCTTCTTCATTTTCCACACCATCTACATCATCAACTATAAGACTTAATTCAAGAGGATCCTCATTTAATTTTTTTCTTCCTACTACTTCTTATACCACATCAACTGAGAAACAGCTATCACTTGCTTTAGGATAAGTCATAGCCTTAAACACATTAAATACTACTTCTTCCCCTTGAACTCTCAGCTTTAACTCTCCTTTTTTCACATCTATCAATGCTTGCCCAGTTGCTAAAAATGGTCTCCCCAAAATAATAGGAACATTCTCATCCTCCTCCATATCAAGAACTATAAAATCAGCTGGAAATATAAACTTATCCACCTTTACAAATACATCTTCTATAATACCACGTGGATGCTTCACCGATCTATCAGCCAGCTGTAATGTTACTGTGGTTGGCCTAGCATCACCCAAACCAAGTCTACGAAATACTGACAAAGGCATTAAATTAATACTTGCCCCCAAATCGCAAAGTGCATGCTTACATTCAAACTCCCCAATCGTGCATGGAATAGTAAAACTCCCAGGATCTCGTAACTTTTGAGGAAGTTTCCTTTGCAAAATCGCACTACATTCTTCCGTTAATGCCACTGTTTCATAGTCACCCATCTTTCTCTTATTAGAAAGAATCTTCTTCATAAATTTTACATAGCTGGGCATCTGTTCTAATGCTTCTGCGAACGGTATATTTATATGTAGCTTCTTGAACACCTCTAAAAACTTTGCAAACTGTTTATCTAAATTATGCTTATGAAGTCTTTGTGGATATGGAATTCTAACATGGTGCTCAATACTCATAGGTGGGGTCTCCTCTTCTTTCTTAAGGTCTTCAGTAACCTTTTCATCATTAAACTTCTTTTCTTCTTTACCTTGTGTATTTCCCTTCTGACCTTCTTCTTCTTCTTCTGACTGATTCCTCTTTGACCCTTCATACCTCGTTCCACTCCTCAAAGTAATAGCTTGGCACTGTTCTTTAGGATTAACTTCTGTAGTGCTAGTCAAATTTCTGTGAGCTCTATTAGACATTAAAGTATCCAGCTGCCCTATTTGAGTCTCCAAACTCCTTATGGGCGCCCTGGTTTTAGTCATGAATTGGTTAAGGACATCAGCTTCAGGTTCAGCTGGTTTCATTGGCATTGGGTGAAGTGGTCTATTTTGTGCAGGTTGATAATATCCGAGAGGAGGGTTTTGGTGAGCATCTTGTTGTGGATATGGTGGTCTATTTTGGGTAGGTTGATATTGTGGCAGAGGTGGAGGATACGGTTGTAGAGTGTTTTGGTTATTAGACCAGGAAAAATTTACATGATTCTTCCAAGGTGGGGTGTAGGTCATGGAATGTGGATTATTGGGTTGTCTTTGGTAATTTCCTATAGCTTGTACTTCTTCCATGGGCATGTTATTCATATCTATAGTAGGGAATTGGTTAGGTTGATGGGTTGTACCACACACTTCACAAAGGTTTTGAACTTGCATAGCTTGATATGGGAGTGTAGTCTTTTGTAGTTTCTTTGTCAAGGCTGCTACTTGAGCTGTAAGCGTGGATATAGCTTCCAATTCCATCATGCCAGCCACCTTCTTTGATTGTCCCCTTTTAGTTGGCCATTGATAATTATTCATCGCCATCTCCTCTAATAGCTCATATGCCTCATTAGCACCCTTACTCATAAAGGCACCTCCTGCTGCAGCATCTATAATTGTCCTAATTGTTCCATTCAACCAATTGTAAAAATTATGCACCAACATCCACTTTTCTATTCCATGGTGTGGACACTTCCTTAACAACTCCTTAAATCGCTCCCAAGAATCATACAGTGATTCTCCATCCAACTTATAAAAATTATTAATTTCTCCCCTCAATTTTGCAGCCTTCGCTCGAGGAAAGAACTTGGCAAGGAACTTCTGAGCTAACTCCTCCTATGTAGTGATAGAATTTGCTTGTAAAGATATCAGCCAACTCTTCGCCCTGTCCCTTAGTGAAAATGAGAATAACATCAGGCTTATAGCATCATCACTCACCCCATTCATCTTGAACGTTGCACATGTTGGATTAGCTTATACATGATCTTTATTTATTTTCATGTATTTCTAATATTAAACAAATTAATACAAGACAACCTAAAACATGTTTCTAAAATTGAATTCAAAGAGAAACAAAGAATAGAATACTTACATATACGCAGCGGAATTAAAGAGTCCTTCCTTCAGTTTCTCTAACTCTTGTATCCTCTCTGTCGCAGAGTATTATCAAGAAACTGAACCGATCTTCTATTTTCTTCACAATCTTCCAATGTATCCTTAGAACCACCTAGACTAGTGTGGGCAATTCTCAACACATGAGATAGATATAGAGAGAATAAGAGAAAATAACAAAGTGGCTTAGAAAAGGACTTGTGTTTAGAGAGAATCTAAAACTATCAGAAAATCTGACTTGTGACTTATCAAACTTATGTTTTGACTTCTCTCTAAGCACTCCTTTTATAGACTTAATTAGGCCATTTAATTTAATTAAAAAATCAATAAAATACCAGCCATTTTGAAGCCCTAGGTCGAAATTGTCATGGGCTATAGGCCCGTGAAATTTCTCATTTGATTATAAGCCCATTGAACTTAAAATCAAGGCCTGTATTATTTTCTATTGATTTAATTAATTAAATAATTATTTAAATCCTTTATCAAATTAATTATTTATAATTTGAACCTTGATTTAAATTTATTTATTAATTTAGATACCAATTTATCTTAATTAATAAATCTGCCATAATTTCTCTTTTCTTCTCAAAATTACACAACTCTGTGAAACTATCCAAAATTGACCTGGTCAACTTTGATAATTAAATCAATTAATTGAGACTATCCAGATGATTTTATCCAAGGTACAATGGGGACCATGGGCCTATGAAATCAAGCTCCAATAAGTTATCATAAATCTAACAAATAAATTTACTAACTTATTAATTCCTCGTGACTCCACTATAGACTTGGAATTGCACTCTTGAATTCATAGAACGCTCTATAACAAATATAGATACGCTATTAATTATCCATTGTTACAACCATAATTGTCACTCAATCCTCTATAGACGATCTACAATGAGATAGGACTAAAATACCATTTTACCCGTCATTGTATTTTATCCTTAAAACACTTAGTTCCTTGTAAATGATATTTCAGTAAACTAATTTAATTACTAAAATGAGATCTCTATCATTTAACACCTTGAACAAAACTAAAAGGAAACAATCATTTCACTTCTTCATCAGAAGCTATAGATGTTCATATCTATGATTAACACTCCAACTCAATTATATAACCGAGTTCCCAAGATGTAAGTATGGGCTAGTCCGTAGGGTAAGCTGGTAATGAACAAGTCAAAGAACTCAAATAATACAATCAGTTAGAATACTAACCACTCAGAATTGAGATTGAATTGACCTATGGTCAACTATGTGATATGACTAGAATAGATAATAACGGTATGTTTACTTATCTTATCAACTGTTAATATCGGTCCGGTCCGATATAACAAATACATCCGATCTTATCTACTTTGCTAATGTCTGGAAAGAACATAACACTATAATGTGTAAGTAGATCATATCGTAGATTGGCATGTCAGTGTAAATCCTAGGCACTGACTAATCTTAGGACTAACTTATTTTGAACATATAATCATATTTATATTCCACTGTGATTACGTCACTATAAATAAGATTAGCTATATGTTCGGGATTTAATAGAAGTTTATATTAAACAAATAATCATGAAAATAAAACATGTGAGCAAAGTGATTGACCAAGTCAAAAAATGATTTCTATTCTTTTATTGATAATAAAATGAGATTACAAAGAATTTGGGTTTTAATTAGGGCATAAAACCCCAACAGCACATAACTCTAGAAAATTAGCTATGTGTAAATTGGGGTCCTCCGTTGGCATACCTCCAAACTGAACAGTTGTTTGGACCTTTTGAAGAATTGTGGGCTTAATCTCAAAATTGTTGGCAGCAATGGTTGGAGGTCTAATGCATGAATGCACTCCTGTAACAGTAGGAAGTACATAATCTCTCAAAGCTCTTGGTCCTTGCTCCCTTGGAACCTCTGCAGCCCCTTGACCATTATTAGCACCATTTCCCAAATTTTCAGCCATGGTAAAATCCACTCTCCTCTTTGTTTTCCTGTTTTGTCTGCACGTTCTTTCAATTTCCAGATCTATTGGTATAATCTTCTTTTGTCTATTGCTTCGCATATACCAACAAGTCCTGAAACACAATAGAACCTTGATCCAAATAGATGTTAACAGAAATTAAATAAAATAAAATTACCAAATTAGTACAAATAACAATAACTATGATATTGGAATATGAGTCCCCGGCAACGGCGCCAAAAACTTGATCTGAATTGTTTATACACAAGTATACGTAGTCGTGTCAAGTAGTAAATTTTGGAAGAACGGATATCTTCCCACAGAGACTATCTCCCAAGTACCACTAATTGATTTTCAAATTCTATTTGGTTAATTAAAATTTAAGTGAAAAATTAAAAATAAAAGAAATACTATAAACTACGAACCAAAATTAAAGAACTGGAAACAAAACAACGAATCAGTACTTAAAAATCAATAATAAAAATCCTAGGAATTAATTTCATCAACTGTCCATTCTATTAATTTTAATAATGAATTATAAATCTCTTCTTTCTATTCTAATAGCAGGTTAATATAATCGATTCCTATTCTTTTTCAAGATATAAGATCTCAATCTATATGCAGGTTTTCTACATTTTTGTGATAAACTTGAACATATAAAAGGCATTAAACATGGAAACCTAATTACCACACAAGTCATACAGGTACTTTCGTCCAATATGCACCCTATGTCTATACAATGATAGCATATTCAATTCTCATCATTCGAATTTTGAATCAAAATCATTAAATCAAGCAAATAGTGATCAAGTATTTACTAGCATTAAACACACATCATATTGATTAGAATAGAAAAGAAGTATCAATAGAAAATCATAATAAAATTAAATAGAATCTCAGTGACTACATTAATTCCTAGATAAAAGAAATTAGTTCATAAATACCATGATGAAAATAAACTGCAAATAATTGTTCATAAAATTAACCTAAAGAATTCAGATGAAAAACAGAGAAAATAATTACAGCATCCTCTTTTTATCTAGGGTTTTTTTAAAACTAAGACTCTCTCATAATCGCAGAATAATGCTCTTTAAATAGTCTTCCAAGGTTCCCAAGTGAAAAGACTATATTGCCCTTCAGAAAGTGGTTTAAAATCTGAAAAACACGTAACCAGCACTGTAGCGTTGTATCTGAAGCGCTATAGCGCTAAAGTCAGAGCCAAAACACATAAAAATTTGTTTACTAGCGCTGTAGCGCCCTTGTTGTAGTGTTGTAGTGCTGCTTGGCTGTTCGTGATAGCGTTGTGGTGCTGCATTTGTAGCGCTGGGGCACTACTTCCATAATCAATTTTGCGTTCACGGTCCTTCCTAGTGCTACGACGCTCCCTTGATAGCGCTATTAATAGCATCCAAACTTGCATATATTAATCCCAAAAAACCCGATTTTCTTCCATTTTCACTCCTTTCCACTTTTTTTACCAATTTAGCATGGAAAACCTGAAACATGAACAAACGAGCATAATTCTACAATAAAATAATCATAAACTAACAAAAAACACCCTAAAAACTAGACCATAAACGAGCCTAAAACTCGTTTATCAGCCCCCCAATGATCGAGGGGCTTTAGGTGCTTGGTTACTTGCCATAAATCAATACCTCTTCGAACATAATTGCTCGTATATTTTGTAAGTAGTCATGAATATAGCAAAACAATACACGTAAATAGCAAATACTTGTAAAAAATACAATAATTGGTAGGGGTGTTCATGGTGTGGTTTGGCCAGTTGAGCACCCTTTTAATACATTGCACCACAAGTGTGGTGTGGTAGATAGACCACATCGTGCGGTGTGATTTGGTTACACCAAACTGGCCAACCCACACAATAATTTGCGATGTGGTTTGGGTGGTTTTCCATAGTTTGGGAGTACTGAAAAATATGTTCGAACAAATTCTAAAATGAATAAAAAATTACTAAATACTATTCATCAATTTACTTCAACTTTTAAACAAGTTCAAAATATTTCAATAAGTTCAAAATAACATCACGAAATCGTCTTTAAGTTCTTCAACAACAATAATAAAAGTCCAAAATAAGTTTAGTAAGTTAAAAATAGCATTAAAAAGTTATCATAAAGTACAAAACAACAACATTAATAATCTGAAACAAATTGAAAATAACAGTCTTCAATGGGAAATACTTCACCACTTTGGAAACCTAGGCCGAGACTTAGCAAAATCCTGTGCTGCATGGACAGAGAGAAAACAATACATACTAATTTAATTGCATATATAAAGAGACTAGAAATTTGGTTGCATATATAAATGATTAAAAATAAATGACTATAAAATTGGTGGCATATATAATATGACTAGAAACAAACCAAAATGGAAATAGTTCCCTTCACTTCACCAGCATAGGAACCTCTAATTAAGATATACAACTTCAGTCATCACTAAAGTAATATCTACAAAATCTAAAGAGAAAAAAAAGCGAGACAATAAATTAATATAAATATTAAATAACTAAAAAATGATATGTAAAGAATACAAAAAGAGTACCCGAGTCAAAATCTTCATATGTTGTCATTTCTTCTAACATTGGAGTCATATCCAATGGCACCAATGAACTTTTCAACCAATTTTGGCAGCAAATCAAAGCTTCTACAAAAGAAGGGCTCAAAGAACTTCGAAAACAATCAAGCACCCTCCCTCCATAGCTAAATGCAGATTCAAAGGCAACAATAAAAACTTGGACAGCAAAAGCATCATGAGCAACGGCTGAATGAATGGGGTATTTTGAAGATTTCACTTTCCACCACTCCAAAATATCAAAGGACTTGTTCTTTCTATCCTCATTACGTTCTGGAAGATACTTTTCAAGCTCATTTTTTGAATCAAAAGCTTCGTCATCATCGCATTCTTTTTCAAACTCAGATTCAAACATGTCAACAAAATATTCATCATTACAATCCATCTTTGTTATTATCTCTTGAGAAGATGCCCTCCTTGACAAGACCCTCCTAGACTATAGTGACTTCTTGTGAATTCAATTTGATCTCACTTACATAATGAGAGACTAGCTTGGATAAGAAACTCTTAACAAAATTCATGATGACCTTAACTTGTTCCTCACTATACAATTGCTTCAAACAACATGACACATTTTTCCTTTTGCACCTAGGATCCAAAACAACACCCACATACAAAAGCACATTTTGTTTCACAATGCTACCCCAATACTTATCAAACTTTATCTTCTTCTTAGATGCCATATCCTTCAAAATTGATTTGTCACTAAAGCACCATTTAATTAGTCTCCCATGAACTAAGCACATCTCATTAAAACAGGAATTTGAAGTAACAAATAAAACTTACAAAAGGTGGCAAATTCTCTCAACCTTTAGACATTGGTGGACCCAAAGGTGTTCTACAATTTATATCCTCCTCTAAGAAATAGAGCATGTAAAAATCATGTTCTTCTTCCAATAATTTAAAATCTTCTTCATATTTCAATGCATGGTGCAACATCAAATAGTGGGAGTTCCACCTAGTAAGCACATCTAAGCAAACAAGAGCCTTCTCCTCTTTACAAGTATTTTTCACACAACTTTTGAATCTTGCTAACCTAGAAGGAGAACCTCTGACATACCTAACTGAATTGTGCAGTTCCGCAATAGAATCATCCAAATCCCTTAATCCATCACCCACAATCAAGTTTAACATGTGAGTTGAACACCTCATATGTAAATACACTCCATCACAAACCACACTCTTCCAAATTTGCAATCACTTCCTAATATGACTAACAGCAACATTGTTAGAAGATGCATTATTTACAGTTATAGCAAACACCCACTCAATACCCCATTGTTTTAAACATGCCTCAATTGCTTTACCTATTGTCTCTCCTTTGCGATTAGGAATTTGACAAATATTCAAAATCCTCTTTTGCATTTTCCATTCAGGATCTATAAAGTGTGTTGTCAACACCATATAACAAACATTTGGGATGAAAGTCCACGTGTCAGTTGTGATAGAGAATCTTTGTGAATTTTTAACAAAAAAAACCCCTCAACTTGTATTTTCTCATCATTGTATGGACCCATTATATCCCTAGCATTTGTAATGCGTGATGAAGGAGAAAATTTGGGACATGCAACACTACAAAATAAATTGAAACCCTCTTGGTCCACAAATCTGAAAGATAATTCATTAATAAATATCATCTTTGCACATGCACTACCATTTGACTAAATCCCATAGCTAAAAGATTATTTCCTCCCACACTACCATCACCACATTTCTTTTGAAAAGCCAAAAAATTTCGCTTCTTATCCTCCGATCTATAAGGATACTTTTTACACTGGTTATTCAAACGGTTCCAAAGGGTACTAGTCCCATTTTTTCTACTATCACCAGAATAATCCTTATCAAAGTAATTACACACAGCCCTAGGGTCACTTGGATCATCTTCATTTCTAATAAAATATTTCAAAACTTCAGATTGTTGCCTAGGCTTTTTTTTTTAACTTAGTAGGCAGTGGAAGCTTACAACTAGTGCAATCCATTGGACTATAATTACTTATTTGGGTGGAGGGAGTTTTCACAGATGTTGATGTTGGTGTAGTTTTGTTATCTTCCATCTAACATTAACAAAAAAAAACATAAGAAAAAGATACACACATAATAAACCAATAAATCACAGATAGAGCAATACATAACACACATATAGAGCAATACACAACACAACACATAACACAGATTTGTATTGCACGCACATAATATATATTTATATAAATTACAAATAAATATTAAATAAAAATTACCCTTTTGCTGCTTCTTTTCCTAGTACTGCACCACCGTGAGATCAAGAATATTATGAGAGATTTTTCAAAAAAAAAAAGTAGTAGTACTAATATTAATAATAATAATAATAATTGTTAGGAATAACAAAAAAAAAATCATTGAAAGTAAAAGTTTAGATCTATACAAGTGTACATAATATAATATATATATAACTTACATATAGATTTAAAACAAAAAAGAAAAAGAAAATGTGGAGCCGTGGAGGAGTTCATACTGCAAACAGAGGAGAGTAGTTTGCGAGAGAGAGGGAAATGGTGGCAGGGAGAGAGAGAGAAGGAAAGATATATGGCAGTAGGCGGTAGGCGGCGCTAGGCAAGGAGGAGGGAGCTCTCGTCAATCATGGAGGCCTATGGTCTGAGATAGAACTATCATTCTCTGTGTGGGAGGAGTGAATCGTGACTATAAGTGAGAGAGTGAGGCTAGGGTATGACTGAATGAGAGATGGGATAGAAAAAGGAAAAAAATAAAACCCTAGTTTAAAATGAGTGAGATGTTGGATTGGGCTTAACATTGGTCTTTAATACATAGTATTTTTGTAAACTCTAAAACATATTTTGACATATATCTATATTTGTGATGCGGTGCAGTTATAACTGAAATTTCACACCGCCAAACTGTGCACCGCACCGCACGGTTTGGCTAAAATGAAAACCATACCGCACTAATACATTTTTGACACCGTAGTTTACGGTGTGGTGCGACCGGTCACTGCGATTTACTGGTTTATATGAACACCCCTAATAATTGGCAAGAATAACTGGCTGCGCACAATTCATTTATTTTCTCCTAAAAAAATGGACAAAATTTGTGTCTGTACGAGCGATCATATGATCTTACACTTATAAACGACCAGTCAAAATATGACTAGCCCTTGTTTAAAACTTGTAAAAAATATGTAAATACAAACCACCCCTTAAAGAAGAGATGTTTTATTGATAATACTTGTGTAGGTGTTCTCCATTCCAATAGTGAGGAATGAGATCTCCGTTTAACTAAGCAAGTTTATATGTTCCTAGTTGGAGTATTTCTTCGACTTGATATGGGCCTTCCCAACTTGGCCCAAGGACTCTAGCAGCTTGGTCGTGAGTGTTGAGGAAAAATCTTCTAAGTACTAAGTCACCCATTGCAAACTTCCTTTCGTGTACTTTAAAGTTGAAATATCGAGGGACTTTTTGTTGATGAGCTACTACTCGTAGTTGTGCCCTTTCTCGATGTTCTTCTATCAAGTCTAATGATTCTGTCAGTGTAACATCCTCCTAGTATAGGATCATTACACCATGTGTTTAATACAGTGCTTAACTCGGTAAGCGAGCCATTTGGACTTAAAAGTGTAATTAAAATTTAACGATGGTTTAGGTACTAAAATGTTTGGTCAATAAACTTGAACTTTTCATTAAAGTATTTGAACATTGAAAGGCTGCTCCAAGGCCACTGGGCCCATTACTAGACCCTTAGGCACCTCCTCCCAAGGCTACACACTTTGAATCGGAGAGCATTGCCTCCAAAATAAACGTCAGTTGACATTCTTCGGGCCATCGATGAGCATTACAGAATCTCATCCACTCACTTTATTAACAAGATACTTGACGGGATGGAGATGGCATGTTACTCTTACAATGGGTTCTCGATGTGGAGCCAAGCTCACTTGGAAGCAAGGGAGACCCTTCCACTCCACCATTATTCCATCTACTTCGTGGTGTGGATGCGAATCTCCCCCTTTCAACTCATTCCCAACGCCTACCGATTACTGGCAGCATTCTACGTTTTGTGCAAGGAGAGGAATTGGAACCTCCCGAGCCCCAAAGAACTGCACTACCACTTCCAAATAAAAATGGCTTCTAAGAAAGGTGGTCGGGAGAAGGACAGTGTCTACCAGTTGACAAAGTGAGTGTCACCCTACCGAACCCTTCGCCACAACAAGAAGAAACCCCGAGAATCCAAAAACAAATTCTTCTTCTCAACGAGCTTTGACACCCACAGCAATCATCGACTCTGTTTGGCTTTCAATCGATATAGTAAGTGATCATACATCTATACTCCTCTTTTTTACAGTCTATTAGTCCTTCCATTGTCTTAAACACCTCCAATCTCTTCTTTCATAGGTCAATATTCGAGGCCTAAGTATACAAAAGAGTACTTGGTGTGGGTCCAGGCCATTCATGCTCTTTCCCACGAAGAGAAGGATATTCTGTTGTTGACCATATTCGCTCGGCTATAAGAGGCGGGACTCATTGGACTCGAGTAAAGAGTTGATCATCTCGACATGACAAGGACAGTCAACTCACACTAAAGGGAGAGACGTATCTTCCCCGTGGTGGTGATCAATGAGCCTACAGACTTGGACGCACCAGGCCTTGGGCCCCTGGAAGAGGACATTGATGAGGATGTCAAGAACTCTCAGTAGTTTCCTTTGATGAATGTCAATAAGGAGGCATTCAATTTGGGCCTGGTTGTTCCTGATACTCGAGAACCCGAGGGGAATGCTCCCGAGCCCTAGATCGAACTGGAGGATGAGGTCAACAAGGCCTTTGAAGTCGTACATGTCAATTGCTCCAACTGTCACATGCGTTCCCTGAGGCAGCTGGAACTCAAGAACAAAGGTGAAGAGATTTCTCTCTTTGTTCCTCGAACTATTGACGAGGGTCGCAACCTAGGAAACTCTTCTTTTACGCCTTCTTTATGTCAGTACAGGTATGCCGACAGACACTGGTCGAGGCTGAAATATGTTGACTACCTTGACCGTGTCGATGAGATGGTTCATCACCACCATCCTAGGGATCTGCACATAAAATAATCTTTGGCATGAAATTTTCCTAGATGACATCGATTGCATTTAGCGCAGATCGACCAATTTTTAAACTCAAGCCTAGTTTGCTTGTTAGAGTTTGACCCCCGACTAAAAGGTCCTACCCTCCTCTTGTTGCCTCTTCTATTGTTAGTTCTTAAGCCACCTTTCCAGTTCGACCTTCTAGCATTTTGGTTGAACTTGGGAGTGAATCTTCTTTTTGGTCCATCTCTAGTGGCCTGAATTGCTATCAGTACCATGTCTTTCCAGTTACCCTATTCCCCCTCAACCTATGGTTCATGGTTATGTACCTCAACATTAGGTGGTACTTAGTTATTTTGGCCATCATTTGACAGTGTCGGAAGTCGCTACAGAAAATTCTGGAACATTTCAGTTTGACGGGCCTCAACATCGACCTGTCATTTTCTATATTGTTCCAATAGAGTTCTTCGCTCCTCCTGAGCTCTGCGCAGTTCGTGCATTGGTTCGACCAATGTGATTTGAGCTTGTTGTGCTCTAGTTGTAGGCGCCATGTTTGTTCGTACGTGGAATCTTATTTAGTGAGGTAACGACGTGGGATTAGTAATGACATAAATAGTTACTTAATAAAAAAATTAAGTACGCCAAACATGTCCACATATCACAAACATCAACAAATAAAATAGATATAAACCTTTACTGCATATAATAGTAACTCTATGCGGGTTTTAAAGTTGGGCTTAGTCATTCTATGAGGTTTCCCAAAAATTATCTCTAAGACATTAGTTAACTGAGCTTAGTAATCCTAACAGATTTACAAAACTATCTCTAACATATGGTGTAACACCCTACTTCCTTAGAGTCGTTACTAAGTGAGCTTAAAACGTGCAATTAACTCGCTAATTGAGGTTTTAGGTTAAAAGTGTGGCTAAACTGTAATAAGTCATATAATTTGAAAATATAGTCATTCATTTGGAATTATAAAGCGTTATACATTTGGGATCCCAAAATACTGTTTAGAAATATTTACAACTCAAAAATATGATTAAAGTCGACTAAACGACAAAATTTAGATTAATACATAACATCTCCCAAAAGTACCCTTGGCTGTGGCAGCCAGGCAGGCCGAACATGTACACGTTGCTTCACTCTCTCCGTACTCATGGTTGGTCGACCTTTCCCTTGCCCTTACCTACATGATAGAGCACCCGTGAGCTGAAGCCCAGTAAGAAAACTCAACAGAAACAATCAACATATGCATAACTATCAATCAGCATATAACAAGGCAGCCAATAGGCTTAACACATAGCGGCCATGACGCCCAGGTGCTTCACCAGGCCCTGGGTTCGTGATCTACACTGTGAGGATGACTCAAGCATCCGAGAAGGGTCTCACCCTAGTAGCTTGCACTCTGCGTGCTCAACGCCGCTCTCGGCCCTTGTCGTACTCAGCCTTGCACTCCACGTGCTTAACGTCGTTCCCATCCCCTTGCATACTCAGCCTTCGCCGTTCATTCACAAATATGCAATAAATAGCATATATTCAACAAATATTTAAACAAATACAGAATATAAACAATAGGGCTACGCCCTGCAATTCAATCACATAGGGTCATGCCCTGCAATACAAACAATAGCGCCACGCCTTGCTCTACGGGTACAACAATTTTCTTACCTTTGTCCCATGCTTCCCGAGCACCGATATCTTGAGCACAGTCCCCTAGTTTAAGCCTCGCTGAAAACCTAGTCACAATGTATCAACAACATCCATCCATAAAGCTCTAATCCATTAAATAACTTTAGGATATAATTCTAGTCTCTGGGACCTTGAATCCTATCAATCCGGGTGATAAAATCCATCTTGACCCTTAACTTTTGGGTTCGTGAGCCAAAAACATTCTCAGGGTTTAAAAACCCCTAAGAGTCGCGCCCCCTTGGCCTTGTGCCGCGGTCTGCCTCAACCAGAGGCTCAGCCTCCTCAAAACTCAAACACGCTCCGCGGCCCAGTCATTGTGGCACCGCGACCCGCCCATGCAGCAGAGCCCTCCATGTCTCCCATTTGTTCTAGAGGGCTGCGACACACCAAGAACAGAGCCGCGGCCCACCCCCTTCGAACCCAGAAAACCTCCATTTTCTGCAACCAAATCCTATCCCATTTAACCCAAAATCATTTCAATAACATAGTTCAATCAACAAAACAATTCTATTATGTTCCCAACAACAAAACCCAACAGAAAACTAATCCCAAAACTCACCCAAACAACCAAGAGAAATTCATAATTTAACTCACATGCATAAACTTACATTTCTAACCAAAACTCAGCATAATTCAATTTGATCATCAGGTTTTAAAGCTTACCTTTGAACCTAATTAAGTCTCTGAATTAATCCCCTGAGTTCCAAGCTACTAGCCTCCCAAACTCAAGCCTTGAGTTTCTCCCATGATCCCAAAGAAGATCAGCTCTTCTTCTCCTTCTTTTCCTAGCTTCTTGCTTCCTCTAAAGCTTCCAAAAGAAAATTCAAGTATATGCCTAAGTGAGTTATGCCTATGTGGGTTACGTGAAAATTCAAGATCCATCCTTCTTCTTGACGAACAAGACTAAAGCTCCCCATGGCGAGAAACTCAGTCTTATGAACCCCAAATCCAGTAACTCCTGCAACTGAATCTTCAATTCCTTCAGCTCTGGTGGAGCCATTTTATAAGGTGTCCTAGATACTGGCTCCGCCTCTAGCACCAATTCTATAACAAACTCGATCTCCCGCTGTGGCAGAAACCTTGGCAAGTCTGCTGGAAACAAATCTGGAAACTCACATACATATTTGGTCTCATTCGGTCCCACCGGCACAACTCTAGAGGTATCAACAATGTTTGCTACAAATCCTATGCAACCTTCCTGCATCAGGTCTCTAGCCTTCAGTGCCGAAATCATAGGTAATCACGGTCCACTAACTATGCCCACAAATACAAAGGTTACCTCCCCTTCTGGTTCAAAGGTCACCATCCTGTGCTTGCAGTCAATCGTTGCCCCATACTTTGATAACCAATTGTAACGCCCTACTTCCTTAGAGCCGTTACTAAGTGAGTTTTTAAGACAAAACAGTGTGCAATGAACTCGCTAACCGAGGTTTTGAAACAAAAGTGTGACTAATTAAAAGTTAAGGCTGTAATCTTAGAAAAATGCGTTGTTTCAATAAAACTTCTAGTATTAAACATTTGGGATCCCAAAATAAGGTTTGAAAACTATTTACATCTTGAAATAAGTTTACAGTTGATAAATCATAAAAATCATAGATTATTACAGCCATTTTCGAATAAACCCCCAACCAAAGCAGTCGGGCAGGCCAAACATGTACGCGTCGCTTCACGTTCTCCGTACTCATGGTTGGTTGACTCAGTCATTTCCCTTACCTGCAACACAGAGCACCCGTGAGCCGAAGCCCAGCAAGAAAACTCATGCAGAACATAACATATGCAATTTATACAGTTTATCATAACAGATAATCCACATATATATAAGTCAACCCTTAGACTAAGCAAACACGGCCATGCCGCCCCAGAAGCCTTACCAAAGCCTGGGGTTTCAGTCCTCACCGTAGGGATACCACATGTATCCCCCGGGCCCTGCCCTGACTATAAGCATCCCATGTGCTAAGTGTTACTTCCGGCTCCGCTGCCATACCCGGCCTACGCCGCACTCGGCCCTTGCCGTTCATTTCATTACAAACATATATAGCATAAATTAAGCAACATTCAAACATATGCCAATTTATTTAAATCTGCACCCTAACATGTGATGCAATATAGGGCCATGCCCGGCAATCATCTCATCATGCAACATGCAATATAGGGCCGTGCCCCGCAATCACACTATGGGCCCGTGCCCCATCCTACGGGTGTTATAGTTTTCTTACCTGCTTCCCGAGCTTTCCGATGCACCAAGGCCACAAGCACAGTCCTCTAGCACAAGCCTCCTCGAAATCCTAGTCACAACACACATACAACACTTTTAATACTAACCAACCCAAAACCACTTCCCGGGACCAATCCCGCACTCTCGGGACCTCTAAAATCTTAAAACAACACCCCGGAGACATCCCCCGAACTCCCGGAGCAAAGGCCTAAAATTGCCAAAAATGACATCCTGAAATTGGCCTTGTGCCGCGGCACAAGAAAGTTGTGCCGCGGCACCCAGCAAGACAGGGGCTCCACGCCGCGGCACGCAAAAACTGTGCCACGGCACGCCTTCGCAGACCCAGAATTCTGGGTTTTCCTCATGCGTTTTCTCCGAGCTAAAACCTTCCCAAATCATACCAAACCAATACCCAAACCCCAAAATCAATTTCAAACTTCAAATAGTCTATACATCAACCCATAAACATCATAACCCAACTCAATAACACAATCATACTCAAAATCCACCCATTTGATCTCAACTTAAGAAATCTAAACCCATAAACCAAAAACATAAACCAAAGCTTGAAAAGCTTAAACCATGCATCAAATTCCTAAACCACAACAGAAATAAATCTTAAAATTGCATAGAACCTTACCTTGAATGAAGAATCCAACCTTAAGCTTCCTTGGTTCATCCCCTAAGTCCTCAAGTTTTCAGCTCCCTTCTTCTTCTTCATGCCCTAGCTTTTTCCCTCTCCTTTTCTTCTCTTCAAATATCAAAGCATCAAATGACTAAGTCCCCAAACTGTGTACCCCTTAATACCCAGCTGCCATATATCCAATTCCCAGCCAAATGACCATTCTACCCCTCCAAATAATCCTTTCCCAACTAAGTCCTCAAGGGCACTCTAGTCCTTTCACTAATATTGCAATTCTACCATTTCTTTCACCTAACTTGTTACTCTCAGCAGTAACTAATGGTTACCCAGGTTACTCAATCACCAATAACCATTACCCGCTAAATCTCAACTTAGCCATAAAATTCTCGAGGTACCCCTAGGCTCCTCCCGAGCCGGCTATAGAATTCCCGTTGTGACTCTTAAGTTAAATTTGCTCTCTAGGACCGTCTCGGCACGTGCATCACAATAATAACACCACACTCACGTGGTACAAATCACGGAATACAATTATCACATATATGCCCTCAGCGGGCTAAAATTACAATTATGCCCTTCAAACACAATCAGGGCCTACATGCATACTAATACACATAGTCATGCATCTCAGATAAACAAATAGTCAAATAACGTGCTTTAAATCATAACCATGCATTTAACTCATAAAATCACACATAAATCCCATCGTGCCCTCCTGGCACGCTAATCAAGGCCCTTAAGCCTTATTAGCGAATTTGGGTCGTTACACCAATCCATCCCTAGAATCATATCAAAGTGATCCATTGCTAACTCAATCACATCAACAGACAACTCTCTAATGTCCATGTCTACTGGCAAAGCTCTAACCCATCTCCTAGAGACTACCAGTTCTCCAGTCAGCAACAAAGGCTGAAATCCCCTAGCATACAAATCACTAGGTCTACACAGCTGATTTATCACTCTAGCAGACACAAATGAATGAGTAGCCCTCGAATCAATCAATGTAGTAAAAGAAGAACCAGCACTATAAATCTGACCTATCACGACCGAGGGGCTAGCCTCAGCCTCTTTCTGGGTCAAGGTGAATACTCTAGTAGGAGGGAGACTGTCGCTCTGCTTCGGTTTCTCTTTCCTGGCTTATGGGAAATATTCCTTCAAATGGTTGGCACTCCCACAAATAAAGCAGGCCATGATCCTACACTCTCCCTGATGTCGTCTGCACCGTGAACACACAAGGAAACTCCTCCGGTTGTCACCCCCGCCCTGACGGCCACTAAAAGCACCCCGTGCCCTCCTATTCGAGCTAGGAGGAACGAAAGAGTCTGGGGCCTTTCTCTTCTGCTCACTAGGGCCGTTACCCCAACTGGATCCGGTAAGAGGCACCGTCCTCCTAACATTGCGCCTAACAGTGCTTTCTCTCCATATCTGATCCCCGACCCCCTCAGCTCTAAGGGCCTTGTCCACTACCTGAGCATACGTAGTAGTCTCCAGATCCAAGGTAATCTTTACATCACGGGCGATCATAGTATTCAATCCCCGCACAAACTGATCCCTTCTTGCTACATCAGTTGGCACCAAATCTGGCGCGAACTTCGTAACCGGTCAAATCTCAAGGCATACTCAGTAACTATCATCCGGTTCTGAGTTAGGTTGGTAAACTCGTCAACCTTCGCAGCTCAGACTTTAACACTGTAGTACTTCTCATTAAAAATGTTTCTGAACTCTTCCCAGGTCATAACTGCGACATTTTTTCTTTGAGTTACCACATCCCACCAGATGCGGGCATCCTCTTGATCCCTTCCACCCTCATGAAATCCAAAATGGATGAAATCATGTTTATCCACTGCTCTACCCGCAGTGGTTTTGGTCCACCCTCGAAGGTGGGAGGAGGATGCTGCTTCTTGAACCTCTCATACAAAGGCTCCCATCTATTCTCCATAACAGGCTGAACTAGCACTGGCGCCACAGCCTGTTGAACCTGCAACCCAATGCCCTGAGAAGGGGCCTGTTACCTTAGTTGTCAAAGCTCTCCTTCTATTTGATGAAGTCTAGCTTCCATTTTGACAAAAAACTGTTGCCAATTCTGTGGGGCAGGTGGAGGGTCCTGACCCTGGTTGTCATCCTCGGTACTATTGTTGTGGAGTCTGATTGATCACCGAGGCATTTCAACAATATGCATACAATCAATGAGGTTGCTCATCAGGCAAAATAACAACATCCAAAACCACCTCCCAATTCATGTCAACCAACCATAAACAGCAGTCCACAATACACAAATAACATACAACACTCAATGGTCCATGCCCTAACATCGTGCATATGTTAATACATTCATCATGCTCTATATAGAATAATCATACAAACATGGCACTTAAACACGTAGTCAAGCATATAATTCAATCATTATCGACCAACCCTGAGTCGAGCTTGTTACTGGCAGTGAACGTACATGTTCGGTCAATCTCCAGGAACCATAAACCTTGGCTCACTCTGATACCAAGTTGTAATGCCCTACTACCTTAGAGTCATTACTAAATGAGTTTAAAATGTCCAATTAACTTGCTAATCGAGGTTTTAGGTTAAAAGTATGGCTAAACTGTAATAAAAGTCATATAATTTGAAATTATAGTCATTCATTTGGAATTATAAAGCGTTATACATTTGGGATCCCAAAATACTGTTTAGAAATATTTACAACTCAAAAATATGATTAAAGTCGACTAAACGACAAAATTTAGATCAATATATAACATCTCCCAAAAGTACCCCTGGTCGTGGCAGCCAGGCAGGCCAAAAATGTACACGTCGCTTCACGCTCTCCGTACTCATGGTTGGTTGACCATTCCCTTGCCCTTACCTACACCATAGAGCACCTGTGAGCCGAAGCCCAGCAAGAAAACTCAACACAAACAATCAAAATATGCATAACTATCAATCAGCATATAACAAGGCAAACAACAGGCTAAACACATAGTGGCCATGCCGTCTTAGGCGCTTCACTAGGCCCTGGGTTCGCGGTCTACACCATGAGGATGACTCAAGCATCTGAGAAGGGTCTCACCCTAGTGGCTTGCCCTCTGCGTGCTCAACACCGCTCCCGGCCCTTGTCGTACTCGGCCTTGCACTCCACGTGCTTAACGCCGATCCCGACCCTTTGTCGTACTCGGCTTCCCGCCATTCTCGGCCATCGCCATTCCCGGCCTTCGTCATTCATTCACAAATATGCAATACATAGCATATATTCAACAAATATTTAAACAAATACAAAATATAAACAATAGGGCTACACCCTGCAATTCAATCACGTAGGGTCATGCCCTGCAATACAAATTATAGGGCCACACCCTGCTCTACGGGTACAATAGTTTTCTTACCTGTGTCCCAAGCTTCTCGAGCACCGATATCCTGAGCACAGTCCCCAAGTCCGAGCCTCGCCGAAAACCTAGTCACAACGTATCAACAACATCCATCCATCAAGCTTTAATCCATTAAATAACTTTTTGATATACTTCTAGTCTCCGGGACCTTGAATCATATCAATTCGGGTCATAAAATCCATCGTGAGCCTTAACTTTTGGGTTCCCGAGCCAAAAACCTTCTCAGGGTTCAAAATCCCCCTTAAGAGTCATGGCCCCTTGGCCTTGCGTCGCGGCCCGCCTCAACCAGAGGCTTAGCCTCCCCAAAACTCAAACACGCGCCGCGGCCTAGCCATTGTGGCGACGCAACCCACCTTTGCAGTAGAGCCCTCCTTGGCTCCCATTTATTCTAGAGGGCTGCGGCACACCAAGAATAGAGCCACGGCTCGCTCCCTTTGAACCCAAAAAACCTCCATTTTCAGCAGCCAAATCCTATCCCATTTAACCCAAAATCATCCCAATAACATAGTTCAATCAGCACAACACTTTTATTATGTTCCCAACAACAAACCCAACAAAAAACTAATCCCAACACTCACCCAAACAACCAAGAGAAATTCACAATTTAACTAACATGCATAAACTTACATTTCTAACCAAAACTCAGCATAATTCAATTTGATCATCAGGTTTTAAAGCTTACCTTTGAACCTAATTAAGTATCTAAATTAATCCCCTGAGTTCCAAGCTACTAGCCTCCCAAACTCAAGCCTTGAGTTCCTCCCTTGATCCCAAAGAAGATCAGCTCTTCTTCCCCTTCATTTCCTAGCTTCTGGTTTCCTCTAAATCTTCCAAAAGAAAATTCAAGTATATGCCTAAGTGAGTCATGTGAAGGACTTCCTGTTGATGCAGTTTTTCGCCAACAGTGTATTACGTAAATTAGCTGAAATAAACTAGTGCTTAAGGATAAACTGTAGTAAGAATAATGACTTTTAAGGATGCTTAGAATGAAATAATAAGAACACTTGTTCCTTTTTACATGGTTAGGAGGTTAAAATCCCCCTAGTCCAAGAGTCTATATTATTGTTGTATCTCTCTCTATATTTTGACAGAGTATTTGCATTACACAGAAAAAACCCAAGCCCTTTTTTATCCAAGGTCATGGGGTTTATAGAAGAACCATCCCAGGATGGGTGTTGGGGTTGTCATGTGAATATACATCCCTTTTTGTGACATGTCTTCTACGAATGATAAATATTGCAATATATCTTAAGGTAAGGTCTAATCATTAGGTAAAAATTATCATGGGTCGCCTGGCATAATCAGACACGTGATGTCTGATTATGCACGTTTATATTACATGTCCGAGAATTCAGGGATAAATGGACATGCGATCTCTGACCACGCACGTTTATATATAATGTATCCAGCTTAATAAACTCGTGGGCGTGGCAGGTGGCCAGAGGACTCTGACCTGGGCATAACGCCAACCCTTGTCCATGATGTTGTAAGTTATATCTATCTCTAGCTCGTACTTTAATGTCTCGTGTTCCTCAGCTCGTGTTATTATCTGGGGGTCGCACTGCCTTCACCGAGGAGATATCGATTTGTGGGTCCCTTATAATTGTTCTTAGATAGCCAGCTGTACTCGAGCTGCATAAAAGACCCGGGCTGAATATCAGGGCGTACATTTGCCCCCCAAGTTCCTGCTTGTGTCTTATGACATCATTCACTGTCTGACACGGTGGGGACTTTTAAACTTCTGTTGTGATTGTCCATGTTTGTTCATTACTTGAGTACTGGACACGTGGAACGCCGCGATTGGCGCCTGTTCGGGTTTCGAGGATGGCATTAAATGGCCTGGCCACCTTTTTTGTCGCCGTTTAATCTTTCAAAATATGACCCTTGCATCTCACATTAGCTTGATCGGACAGTCCGTGTTTCTTTATGCTTATTACATATAAATAGGGCTGGAAATTTTCAGTGTCCATACTCTCTCATTTAAAAAATTTCCTAGTTTTCTCTCCTCTGAACTTCGAAAACCCTTCTTCCTTTTCTCATAAAATCCCAAAAATCTGCCACTGAAACCTTCGTAAGCCCAGCCACCAAGGATTTTCTTTAAGAACTTTCCTTCTACGTTGGACATTCCTTCCGTCAACGAACACATTGTAAGTTCTATATTCTTCTAGAACTTTCTTTTACTGGTTTTTTGTGTATGTCTTCTTTCTTTACAATGCCAATCTGCACTTCACCGTCACTAGCATTCGGCTGTTCCCACATGTTTTTGGTTTCAGTTTATTGAGTAGGTCCTAAAATATATCTAGGATGGTGATGTTCATAAACTGGGCAAAATCTTCAGGTGATTCCTGGGTAATTTTTAGAAAATATCCATTAGGCATGTAGGAGATGAAAGGTTTTTAGGGTCCTACATTAGGTTACTTAGGGGCTACGCTTCTTGGGCGGTTTTGCTCTAAGCCATTCCCCAAGGAGGGTGGTGGCCTAACTTTTGGACACACGAATCCCTACATATCAGGGATTTGTTGGGAAACCTAGGCGCGTAGCATAGGTAGTACGTGGCATTACACCGCGGGCATATATTGCATCAGCTCCCGTGTTAGGACCCCTGGCCTTTGTTATTTCTTCTGTTTAAAAATTTCTATGTTGCCCACTAAAAACTCGATCATTCTAATTCGATAGGCGAGCTAATGGCACCCAAGAAAGGCGCATCTAAGAAGAATGTAGCTGGCTCGTCGTCCCAGCAATCTCACAAGGGAAAGGAGGTCGTACCCCCCCCCCCTTTCCTAAATTCGGCCCCGTGGTGGAGAAGGAGGTCGCGGTTGTTCCTAACACCTTTTTCGAGGCCGAAAGGATTATCTCCAAGACAACGACCCAAGGAAGGGTCAACAAGATTCTGCTGTCCCACAACATCGAGGTTGGGATGGGTGCTCTCATCGCCCGACCTCCCTACGAGAGAGAGCGGAGCTATGCACCCCTCTAAGATGATTTCGCGGCCTAGAGTGATGAACACTTAAAGGCTGGGGCCTTCCTCCCTCTCGACCAGTACTTCGCGGACTTCCTCAACTATGTGAGGTTGGCGCCATTTTAGCTTCCCCCCAACTCGTATCGACTGTTGGTGCGGTTGAAGTACCTCTTTCTGAAGCATGAGTTGGAGGTCCCCACTCCAGCAGACATCCTCTACTTCTTCTACCTCAAAGCCAGCCCGGACCAAAGGGGACGAGGCGACAAGTTCTATTACTTGACTCGGTTCCTGAACTCGCCCGAAGTCATCCCAACGACTTTAAAGACCAGTTCTTTATGTCGAATGGGTTTCGCAACTGCGAACACCGATACTTCAATCGCCCTCGTAAGTCTTCTTTCTTTTCTTAGCTCGTAAAAAAGAAAGTTCCTTTCACACTTAGTTTTTCTTGCGTGTATATTGACAGGAGTGTCTTCGTGCAGCCATTTTTGCGAGGATGGCCAAATCAGTGACCCTTGGGGGTCAGTATGATACTTTGGCGAGGCTCTCGTAGGACTATCACCAGCTCGTGTCTGACGACACGATGTTGGTGTGTAAGTTACGTGCTGAAGGTCAAACCCTGGCCTTGAGAAGAACGCGGGCCAACATTCCTATAATTCGCGAGCTCCCGCCCATTCTTGAAAGGAATGTTGAGGCCACCGACGGCGAGGAGCCAGAAGAGGACAAGGTACCCCTTATGCGAAAGAGGCGAGTTCCTGAGGCCACCCAAGACCCCATTGCTGAGCGAGCTGCGTTGGGGGTAGCAGCCGGCCCCTCCGGCCAAGGTAACCCATATCCCTTTAGGGATATGGCCAACCTTAGGCTAGTTAGGTTTAACCCCAACCAGCTCATACACCGTCACCCTAATGACCCCGACCATAATATAACCTTGCTCCAGTGTGTGGACCAGTTAGTGCTGCGTCATGATATGGGCCATCCTAGGGGGACCGTAGTTGTAGAGAACACCCTGTCCTTTAGGTCGGCCTTCTTTGAAGAGTATGGAACCAACCTTAGGTCATGGCCTTCCCTTCTCCAAGGTGTTTTTTCTCCTGGACTTAGGCAATATGTAGAGTAGTCCAATCCTGAGGTAAAACCTAACCCAAAATCTCCCCTAATCCAAGAAGTGGTTGACTTAGGCTCTCCTTCCCCTATCGCATTTTCAAGGTCGGAGGTCGTCGAAATAGACTCCTCCTCTAGCTCGGAGGGTAGGATTTTTTGTTACTTTGTACATATTTTCTTTGTAAATTGATGAATGTATGTGTATACTTAACGCATTTCCCATTCTTTTTTAGGTGAGGCGATGGCACAGCAAGGGGAACCTGACATCCGCTTGATGTTCCAGAAAAGGAGATCCAGCGATGGTCCCCTTGTGAAGAAACTTCGGCCCACTTCAACGAAAATGCTTCCTCCGGCCGCGACTGCCTCCAAATCCCCGACCAAGGGGAAAGACTCGGGCTCGGGAGCTCCACCCGCCACAACCCTGGAGAAAAGGGGTACAGATGCACCCCCTCCTCGCTTTCCCCCATCCTCTGCTCGGGACCTGGTAGCGCCAATTGGTCCCCTAGCTCCGGGAGTCCCCGTCGCCACTGTTTGCATCCCCGCCAACACCCAGGACCTGGAGAAAATTCCAGACACCTTTCGGGGGACTGTCTACGAGACAGCGAACCACGCGGTGGAGCACTTTTATAAGGCCAAGCCCAACAACCTGAGGGTGATCGAGGAGAGGAGCCTGGAGAACGTTATGGAATCGGCCCTAGGAATGAACCTCATGGTAAGCATTTTTCCTGACCTGACTTTTATTATTTTTCCCTGGTATGTGCCTAACTGTTTCCTTGCTTTTTGCAGGCGGCCTTGGCTCAACATCACAGCATATCTCGGGCTAGGGCCAGGAATGATGAACTCAAGCCTGAGCTCCAAACTGCTCAGACCACCCTGACTGCGGCACAAGCTGCTCTCGCTGCCTCTCAACAAAGCGAACAGAATGCCAACGCTGCTTTGGCGATGGCCCAAGAAGGCGAACAGGTGGAAAAGGCTGCCTTGGCTGCCCTTCAAGTCGAGCTCGAGGGGGCCAAGGCCAAAAACCTGGAGGTCGAGGAGGCTATTCAGGAGGAAAAGAAAGCATCGACATCCTCCATAGAGAGCATGTTGTACCACTGCTGGGCCTTCAATCAGGATGACAACTTCTTATTCATGGCCTCCAAAGTATGGGGGCATTACCTTGAGAAGTTAAAGGCTCAGCTTCAACAAGAGCTGCAGTCTGAGACCGAGGAGGCCTCTATCGCTGGCGAGCAAGAGGTCAAGGAGGTGACGTCCTCAGAGCGGCCTAGAGGGTCTTAGATTTTATTTTCCTTCATTTATGTTATATATATATATATTGTAAACGTTAATCACAAGGTTATTCTCCTCAAGACAATTTATCTATAATTTCAGTATCTAAGTTTTATTTATTCCTTGATTTCTTTCTCATGCCTCCTGGCGTGCACGTTTAAAGCCTTAGGAAATGACCCTTAGGTCGAGATAGATACTACTGGTCGTAACCAAAAATGAAAATTTATGTCCTACCTGTTAAGTATCAAGCCTTGGACCCGGTTGTATCCGGGGTTTTTAATTAAAAACCTAGTTCGCGTTAGTTTTATCGACACCTCGCTTTTTCTTTAGAAAAAACATTGGTTAATCAATAATTTTACCAACTTCTAAGCTTCGGAACCTAGTCGTGTCCAGGGTATTTAATTAAAAACTTTGTTAGCGTTAGTTTTATTGACACATTGCGTTTTTTTAGAAAAACACTGGTTAATCAATTTTACCAACTCCTAAGTTTCAGAACCTGGTCGTTTCCAAGATATTTAATTAAAAACTTAGTTCGCGTTAGTTTTATTCACACCTCACGTTATTTAGAGAAACACTGGTTAATCAATTTTACCAACTTCTAAGTTTCAGAACCTGGTTGTGTCCAGGATATTTAATTAAAAACTTAGTTCGCGTTAGTTTTATTGACACCTCGCGTTTTTTAGAAAAACACTGGTTAATCAATTTTACCAACTCCTAAGTTTCGGAACCTGGTCGTGTCCAGGATATTTAATTAAAAACTTAGTTCGCGTTATTTTATTGACACCTCACATTTTTTAGAAAAACACTGGTTAATCAATTTTACCAACTTCTATGTTTCGGAACCTAGCATGTCCAGGATATTTAATTAAAACTTAGTTTGCGTTAGTTTTATTGACACCTCGCGTTTTTTAGAAAAACACGGGTTAATCAATTTTACCAACTTCTATGTTTCGGAACCTGGTTGTGTCCAGGATATTTAATTAAAAACTTAGTTCGCATTAGTTTTATTGACACCTTGCGTTATTTAGAAAAACACTGGTTAATCAATTTTACCAACTTTTAAGTTTCGGAACCTGGTCATGTCCAGGATATTTAATTAAAAACTTAGTTCGCGTTAGTTTTATCGACACCTCGCGTTTTTTAGAAAAACACTGGTTAATCAATTTTACCAACTTCTATGTTTTGAAACCTGGTCGTGTCGAGGATAGATAATTAAAAACTTAGTTCGCATTAGTTTTATTGACACCTCGCGTTTTTTAGAAAAACATTGGTTAATCAATTTTACCAATTTCTATGCTTTAGAACCTGGTCGTGTCCATGATATTTAATTAAAAACTTAAGTTGCGTTAGTTTTATTGGAATCTCGCATTTTTTAGAAAAATACTGGTTAATCAATTTTACCAACTTCTAAGTTTCGGAACCTGGTTCTCTGGTTGTCTGCCCCCCAAGTAATCAGGAAGTGGAGTTTCTGGGTTACTTTGGATCAACGCCACCATGCAAACTAACACGAAGATGAAACTATACAAAGGTACAAATATACCATAAAATCTCTTTTATATTTCTAAAATTAAATGGCTTTTATATTCGAGCCTTACATAGACAGGCGGGCTGATCATTGATAGTACTTTTTCAAATGTATAGCATTCCAAGTTCGTGGCACCGTTTCTCCACTAAGTTGGGCCAATTTAAAAGTACCCTCCTGTATGATTTCCATTATCTGATAGGGCCCTTCCTAGCTCGGACTTAAGGTACCATCTTTGGGGTCCTTGCCTGCTAAAAATACCCTTCGCAATACCAAGTCTCCTAAACCAAAGACACGCTTCTTGACCTTTTAATTAAAATAACGAGTGATGTTTTGTTGATAATGCACGAGCCTTAGCTGTGAATCTTCTCGTTTTTCATCAATCAGATCGAGGGACGCACTTAGTAGTTCGTCATTCCGCTCCGGGCTAAAGGTCTGAAGTGTATGTGTGGCTATCTTTGTTTCGATAGGGAGGATGGCCTCACTTTCGAAAGTTAAGGAGAAAGGGGTGTGCCCCGTGTAAGTTTGGTGGGAGGTCCGGTATGCCCACAGCACCTGCGAGAGCTGCTCGGGCCATACTCCCTTGGCCTCGTCCAACCTCTTCTTAAAGCTTGCTTTGAGGGTTTTATTCACAGCCTCGACCTGCCCGTTGGCCTGTGGGTAGGCCACCGAGGAGAAGCTTTTGATTATGTCGTGTCTTTCACAAAATTCAGTGAAGAGATCACTATCAAAATGTGTCCCATTATCTAACACAATCTTTCTTGGCAATCTGAACCAGCAAACAATATTCTTGACCACGAAGTCAAGGACTCTTTTTGTGGTGATTGTCGCCAGGGAATCCGCTTCTGCCCATTTTGTAAAATAATCGATGGCCACTATTGCATAGGGAACTCCTCCCTTCCCCATGGGCAGGGCTCCAATTAAATCGATTCCCCATACCGCGAATGGCCAGGGGGATGATATCATTTTTAGCTTGACTGGCAAAGCTTGAGCGATGGTGGCAAACCACTGGCACTTATCACACTTTTGGGCATAGGATATGGAGTCCTTTGATAACATTGGCCAAAAGTATCCCTGCCTTAATATTTTCAGGGCCAGGTTTTTCCCCCCAACGTGATCCCCGCAGAAGCCTTCGTGCACCTCCTGCAAAATAGTTTTGGCTTCCTCTGGCAGAACACATCGGAGCAGAGGTAAGGAATAATCGCGTCGGTATAGCGTCCCATCTATGATTGTATACCTTGGAGCTTGATAGAGTATTCTCCTCATGTCTTTCCGCTCGCCAGGAAATTTTTCTGTCGAAAGATATTCTATTATGGGGGTCATCCAGGTCAATCTGGCATCGATCATCTTGACCTCCATCGCGCTTCTCGCTACGCTCGGGCTTTCCAAGAATTCCAGTGGTACTATGCTCAGAGTCTCAGCTTCTTTGGAGGTAGTGAGTCTAGCCAGAGCGTCGGCATTACATTTTTCTCACGAGGGATCTGCTCGACTAGGCTATATTCAAACTCGGATAGTTCCTCCTTGACCTTGGCAAGGTAAGCTGCTATTTGGGGCCCCCGTGCTTGATATTCCCCAAAAACTTGGTTACCACGAGCTTGGAATCGCTGTAGCAGTGGACAGCCCTGGCTTTCAACTCCTTCGCCACTCTAAGCCCGACCAATAGGGATTCGTATTCGGCTTTGTTGTTACACGCCACGAACCCGAACCGCAGCTGTAACGACCCGAAATCACTAATATGGCTTAAAGGCCTTGATTACTGTGCCGGGAGGGCATAATTGGTTTATGTGTGAATTTATTAAATTAACGTGTGATTATATGATAAACATGTTTATATGATTATATGAATGTAAATGTGATTATATGCTATATTTGTGAGAACCACATTATTATGTGGGTAAGTCTGCAGTGTGCGACTCGAGGCGATCCTAGGGAGCTAGTTAGCGGGAAGTCACAACGGGGCTTACTGTTTGACATGGGGCAAGTGAAGGGGTAATTCAGGAATTAGATGATTATTTGGGTTATCGGGTTATGGAAATAAATATATGGAGATATATATGAGGTTAGGAAGCCTAGGCGGGAATATTGGGGAATTTTACCATTTTGCCCTCGGGGACGTTTTCGGTACCCCGAGCCTCGGGATTGATTTAATTAGCTAAGATTAGACTAAGTAAACAGAAAGCAGTAGAACAAAAGACACAAACCAACCCACTTTTGCTTCTCTCTTCTCTCTTTTCCCTCTTAAGAAAACTACTGGAACCTAAGGGAATTCAACTGGAAATTCTGTGTTTTGAGCTGAATTTGTGAAGGATTAGCCTAGTTCTGACTAAGGAACACTTAACCAGAATCAAGATAAGAATTGAATCTCATTCTTGAGCATTAGAATTCTGAGTTTTGGCTGAGTATTAAAATTGTTTATGGTTTTGATGTTAAGGATTGAATTAAAGCTGAGAAGCTTGGGTTTTAGCTCAGGAATCTGTTAAGGAAGTGGTTCATTAAAGAAGGTAAGCTTCAATTCGTAGTTTAGAGCTTAAATTATGAGTTTGCGTGACTGGTTTTAGAGTTTTTGAGCTATTGGGTTTCAGAAATCAAAATGGGATTTTAATGATTTTTTAAACAAGGTTTCTGTTGGATTTAGTTGCTTGAACCATGTTAAGAGTCTTGTGATCAATGGGTTTTGGAATTAGGGTGCTTTGGAGTGGTTTTTGGCAAGGTTGGGAGGCTAGAAATGGTGGTTTTTAGGGGCATGAAGGGTTGGGCCGCGGCTCTGTTCTAGAGTGTCGCGGCCCTGCGAAGCAAGGAAGAGCCAAGGAGGCTCTGCAGTGGGGAAGCGCCGCGGCGCGTGTCTGTCTTTAGAGAGGCTTAGCCTCTATTTTAGGGGTGGGCCGCGGCTAGGTTTCAGGGGCCGCAGCCCTTAAGGGAATTTTTGATCTTTTGGGGGTTTTAAGAGCGGGAACCTAACCTAGGGTGCTCGGGATCAATTCCACCACCGTGATTGGAGGAATTCAATGTCCCAGAAGCTAGATCTCCATCCGGAGATATTAACGTGATTATTAATGGTACTCCCTATCTTCGTTGTGACTAGGTTTTACACTAGGGCTCAGGAAGTAGATCGTGCTCGAGGGGCGTCGCTCATAATCTGTAAACTTGGAAATTAAAGGTAAGAAAAATGCACCCGGTTAAGGAATTATAATGGGACTAAGGGTTCCCTATTTTGTATGCTTTGCAAAGGATGGTATTATGCCATGCAAACAGTAAACCAATGGCCTAAGAGTGCCGAAGTTTACACTAGCGTACAGGGTGTGGCTCAGCCACTAGTAGCTGAGGACAGCTTGTTATGCAATGAGCTCAGTTTAAGCAGGCCGAAGTTAGTGGGGTTAACAGAGGGTGTGACGGAAAGTGTCAACCCTGACTATTATATGATTTTTTTTGTTATTATTGTTTGGTGAGTTATTACGTTATATAGCTGGGTGATGATTAACTGACTCTTGGGTTGAATCTTCATGCTTTGTGAATATTGTGGTATGTTAAGTGTATGAACGTGCTTAAGAGTTACCCAAATGTAATTATTGCTTGTTATGTAACATGATATGTTTTCTTGCTGGGCCTTGGCTCACACATGGTGCAGGTAAAGGCAAGGGCAAGCTTGATCAACCCTGATTTGGAGAGCTCTGAGAGCAGAATGTACATGATCAGTTGCTCAGCCGCCACGGTTGATGGGAGACAGGGACAGAAATACCATAAACTTTTGTTTTCCCTTTAGAAAGGCTGGTGGTTGTCTGTACACTGGGAATTTTGTAAATAGACTTTTAAACGCTATTTCTTTTGGGATCCCATATGTAAATATTTAATTATATGGTAAATAACTTTTGAGACCAAAACCTTTTAACCCTAGCACATTAATAGTTTCAGTGACAGGATTTTAGCAAAATGACTTGATTAGCAAGTCCTGCACCTTTATGAGTACACAGTGTAGCGGTCTTGGCTATCCAGGGCGTTACAGCAGCGCGGAGTGGAAACGATGCCCTCATTAGATGACTCATCTACGAAGATTCTTCATAATTTCTGCACTGGTTCTCTCAAGGGCTCTTCCTGGAAGCAAGTGCATTCAACCATGAAAGCAGCCAAGGCTTTGATTTTGATCGCAGTTCGAGGTATATACAGTATCTTGAACTGGCTGACCTCGATCGGCCATTTCAACAGTCGTCCCGATGTCTCAGGTTTCTGCAACTCCTGCCTTAAAGGCTGATCGGTCATGATGTGGATTGAATAAGATTGGAAATATGGCCTAAGCTTCATGGAAGCCATAACAAGGGAGAATGCCATCTTTTCTATTAGAGGATATCAAGATTCTACTTCGAGGAGTCTTTTCCTTATATAATATATTGGCTTTTGAACTCGGTCCTCATCTCGGACCAACACAGCGGTGGCCACATTCTCTCTTACGGCTAAATAGAGAAAAAGGGGCTCTCTTGCCATTGGTTTAGATAACACTAGTGGCTCAGCCAAATGTTTCTTCAGGTCGATGAAAGCCTGCTCGCACTCCTCAGTCCATTCGAACTTTTTGTTCCCCCAAAGCTGGTTGTAGAATGGTAGACATTTGTCGGTGGATTTAGAAATAAACTGATTGAGGGCCGCCACCCTTCCTATCAGACTCTGGACATCTTTATGCTACCTGGGTGAAGGTATCTCTAGCAGCGATTTGATTTTGGCAGGGTTTGCCTCTATCCCCCTGGTGTTGACTTGAATCCCATAAATTTTCCCGACGCCACTCCGAAAGTACATTTCTAGGGGTTCAGCCTCATACCATACTTCCTTAAAATTCCAAAACATTCCTTTAGATCAGAGACATGGTTATCAGCAGTCTTTGACTTGACCAGCATATCATCAACATACACTTCCATGTTTTTCCCGATCTGATCAGCGAACATTCTGTTGACCAACCTCTGGTAGGTCGCCCCAGCGTTTTTCAGCCAGAAGGGCATGACTTTATAGCAGTATACGTTGGTTTGAGTCATGAAGCTAGTATGTTCTTGGTACGCAGGGTTCATGGCGATCTGGTTATATCCAGAGTACGCATCCATGAAGGACATGAGCTCATGCCCTACGATGGCGTCCACCAACTGGTCAATCCTTGGCAAGGGGAAGCAATCCTTGGGATAGGCTTTGTTCAGATCGGAGAAATCGATGCAGGTCCGCCATTTCCCATTTAGCTTTGGGACCAAGCGAAAACATATAGATTTTCTTGTAAAAATGTTACCAGCTCCGCCTTTCTTTCAGCGTCAAGATTTTTCCCGAGCTTAACGACCCTCGAAGCATCTTTGGGATCAATGTTTACTTCTTCGAGGTCTTCAATAGCCTGGAGCTCAGGTCTATCTTCACTCATTCGAGGATCAATATCCTCACTCGGGGTGGTTCCCCTGCAACTAACTTGCTGAGGTTCTTCCATCCCAAGATTAGCTCTGACTTCTTGGGATTCCTTTCCTCGATCCTGTACGGCCATAGTCTGCTACCTGGGTTGTGATTTTCCATTCATGGAAATTCTATAGCATTCCCTAGCAGTGAGTTGGTCGTCTCGGATAGTACATATTCCCGTGGATGAAGGGAATTTTATCACGAGGTGGCGAAATGAAGTTATGGCTTTGAATGCCATCAGCGTGGGTCTTCCCAAGATTGCATTGTATGTGGTCGGACAATCCATGACCACAAACTCGAGCAGCTTGGAAACAGTCCGTGGTCCCTCACCCAGGGTTATCACCAAGTTGATCGTTGCGATAGCTGTCGAACCTTCTCCGGAAACCCCATACAACATCATGGAGGTTGCCTTTAGTTCTGCTACAAACAATCCCATTTTCTCCAATGTGGACCTAAATAGCAGGTTCACAGAACTCTCGTTATTGACCAAGGTCCGCCCAACTCTCTGATTGGCGTAGCGGGACAGTTATGACTAGAGGGTCACTATGCAGGAACTGGACATGACTAGCGTCTTCTTCAGTAAAACTGATCGGTTGTTTCTCCAATCATTGCATTTTAGACAAACGCTGCTCTGGGACGAACTCAACTCCATTGTGAGACCTCAGCTCATTGACATACCTCTTCTGGGCATTTTTGCTTGTGCCTGCCAGATGAAGGCCTCAAGAGATTGTGGTTATTTCTCCTCCTATTATCGGAGGAGGGGTGTCCTGACTCACCTGGGCTCCGGTCGGATTTGCGGGGCCTTCCGGAGCTGATTGAATGTTTTGCCCAGTGGGCTGATTAGGAGTGACTCGATTCTGGGCATACTAAGCCAGGGGCCCAGCCCTGATGAGCGTCTCGATCTCATCCTTCAAATGCCTACAGTCATCGGTGTTGTGATCGATGTCATTGTGGAATCGAAAATTTTTTGAAGGGTCTCTCTTAGCCCTTTGATTTTTTAGAGGCTCCAGCTTCTTCCACGGAAGGCGGGCAGAGTTCACCAAGAAGATGTGCTCTCCGGTATCCGTGAGGTCAGCGTAAGTCGCATAGATTGGTTTGAACTTCTCCACAGGTTTATTCTTCTTCGAACCATTCTGGCCACCCTTGCCACTTCCCTTCCTATTGCTTCCTCCCCCATGGTTATTCTGGGTAACGGTTTGAGTCGTAGCTGCCATGTCCGTTACCTCTCCAACGGGCTGGGCAAGGACTTGGTTGGTTCCTATGACCAAAGCTCGCGCCTCTTCCAGGTTGATCCACCTCTGAGCCTTGTTCAGGAACTCGTCCACTGTGTTGACGCCCTTTCTCTGGATCTCTTTCCACGGGTCGCCTCCGATATGGATTCTTGTTCTCATCGCCATAATCCTAGAGCTTTCATCCGCGCCTCTAGCTCAAGTAGCGATGTTGGCGAACCTACTCAAGTAAGCTTTCAGAGGCTCTCCGGGCTACTGCTTTACGTTTGCCAGGGAATCCGCCTTTATCTGAGCTGCTTGAGAAGCCCAGAATGCCCTCTTGAAGTCAGTGGAGAAGCTCTTCCACGAGCTGATAGAGTGCTTCTTGTATTTCTTGAACCATTGCCAGGTCGGTCCAACCAAAGTCGAAGGGAATACTAAGCACCTTCACTTGGGTCTGATGCTATGAGCCATCATTAGGGTATTGAACATCCTCAAGTGGTCGAACGGATCTCCATCTCCGTCAAATTTTGATAAATGGGGCATCCTGAAACCTGGCGGGTATGGTGTTGCTGCGATGTTGGGGGCGAAAAGCTGAAGCTCGACCCCTGAGTCGTACTCATCTTTTTCCTTTTCTGATAGGAGTCTTTTCATCAGTTCCTCCATCTGGGCCAGCCTCTTGAGGGTTGGGTCCATGGTTTTCTGGGGCTATTCAACAGCTCCCATTCGACCGTACGCATTTGACGGGTTATTGTCCCTCCCAATTCGAGCTTGGTTTGGTGGGGCATTCCCGTTATCGTGTACTTCGGAAGGACTTCCCTCGTGGTGAGTTCCGCTGACTCCATCGCGAGCCGGATTGGTCCTTTGTGAGTTTAGGCGATCTCGCAAATCGGTATGCGGATCAACCCAAGGGTTTTGAGTTGAACTCAGCTGATTCCTCAAACCTGCGTTGGTCCTACCACTTCGATGATCCTCTGTCCAATAGCTTCCATTAGAGAATTTCAGAGCTTGTGGTCGAGTATGAGGATCTAGAGCATTCCTCCGTGCTCGCGGGACATGAGCAGGGGCAGCGGGAGGAGGATTCCTCCTGCTATTTCTGTAGGCAGGAACGTCTCGAGCATAACAAGGTGGGGACGGATGCCTTATCAGCGACGGAGGGTGTCTGATTGGTGAAGCAATTCTCGTCCCATTAGGTCAGACCAAACTAGCCCACGGTTGCTCTGCTCCACCATTTCTGGTTCCCAATGCATGGCGATCTGATCGCGGTATAAAGAAGTTGGTCAGGATATGCCGTCTTTGCGAGTTTGTCCTGGACTGTCTGCGTGGGTTTCCATGGGGATTCGACGGTGGCGTTGAACTCTGAGTCGAGGTTCTGACTGACCGGCTGACTCATTGGTGATCCCTGGGAAAGCCACCAAACAGGGTTTCTTGGTGATTGGGCGGCACGAGAGTAGAACTTAGAGTTGAGGTTCTAACCGATCGACTTGGCCTGGGTCGACTATCCCGGCGAGACATACAAGTCCCACCTTGCCTCTTTCTGACATTAACGTCGGTTGCAAAAGGGGGTAGTCAAGCCAAGACTTCCTCGATTTTCTTATTTTCCTTGGCTAGATGGCTCCTCAACTGCATGTTCTCCATCTCTACCGCAGTCAAGTAATCCGGGTTCAGATTCGGCGGTAGAGGTTCTGAACTTCCGGTATCGTCATGGCCCATCAGCTGCTTTCCCAACCGCTGCTGAATCTCTGGGTTTCGCTCGTCGGAAATATCGATATGGTGAGTGTAACAACCCAAAATCACTAATATGGCTTAAGGGCCTTGGTTAATGTGCCGGGAGGGCATAATTGGTTTATGTGTGAATTTATTAAATTAACGTGTGATTATATGATAAACATGTTTATATGATTATATGAATGTAAATGTTATTATATGCTATATTTGTGAGAACCACATTATTATGTGGGTAAGTCTGCAGTGTGCGACTCGAGGCGATCCTAGGGAGCTAGTTAGCGCGAAGTCACAATGGGGCTTAATGTTTGACTTGGGGAAAGTCAAGGGGTAATTCGGGAATTAGATGATTATTTGGGTTATCAGGTTATGAAAATAAATATATGGAGATATATTTGAGGTTAGGAAGCCTAGGCGGGAATATTGGGGAATTTTACCATTTTGCCCTCGGGGATGTTTTCAGTACCCCGAGCCTCAGGATTGATTTAATTAGCTAAGATTAGACCAAGTCAACAAAAGCAGTTGAACAAAAGACACAAACCGACCTATTCTCTCTTCTCTCTCTCTCTCTTCTCTCTTAAGGAAACTACAGAAATCTAAGGAAAACTCAACTAGAAATTCTGTGTTTTGAGCTGAATTTGTGAAGGATTAGCCTAGTTCTGACTAAGGGACACTCAACCAAGGTCAAGGTAAGAATTGAATCTCATTCTTGAGCATTAGACCTTTGAGTTTTGACTGAGTATTAAAAGTGTTTATGGTTTTGATGTTAAGGATTGAATTAAAGCTGAGAAGCTTGGATTTTAGCTCAAGAACCTGTTAAGGAAGTGGTTCATCAAAGAAGGTAAGCTTCAATTCGTAGTTTAGAGCATAAATTCTAAGTTTGCATGACTGGTTTTTGAGTTCTTAAGCAAGATTTCTGTTGGATTATGCTATTAGAATGATGTCAAAAGTCTTGTGATTAATGGGTTTTGGAATTAGGGTGCTTTGGGGTGGTTTTGAATAAGGCTAGGATGTTAGAAATGGTGGATTTTCTGGGCACGAAGGGTTGGGCCACGGCTCTGTTCTAGAGCGCTGCGGCCTTGCGAACTAAGGAAGAGCCAGGGAGGCTCTGCAGTGAAAAAGCGCCGCAGCGCCTTAGGGCAGGGCCGCAGCACGTATCTGTCTTCAGAGAGGCTTAGCCTCTGTTTCAGGGGTGGGTCGCAGCTAGGTTTCAAGGGCCGCAGCCCTTAAGGGCGTCTTTGATCTTTTGGAGGTTTTAAGAGCGGGAAACTGACCTAGGGTGCTCAGGATCAATTCCACCACCGTGTTTGGTGGAATTCGAGGTCCCGGAAGCTAGAACTCAATCCAGAAATATTAACGTGGTTATTAATGGTATTCCCTATCTTGGTTGTGACTAGGTGTTAAGCTAGGGCTCGGGAAGCGGATCGTGCTTGAGAGGCATCGCTCGTAATCAGTGAACTTGGAAAATTAAAGGTGAGAAAACTACACCCGGTTGTTGAATTATAGTGGGGCTAAGGGTTCCCTATTTGTATGCTTTGCAAAGGATGGTATTATGCCATGTAAACAGTAAACCAACGGCCTAAGAGTGCTGAAGTTTACACTGGCGCATAGGGCACGGCTCGGCCACTGGTAGCTGAGGACAGCTAGTTATGCACTGAGCTCGGTTTAAGCAGGCCGGAGTAAGTGGGGAAGCAGAGGGTGCGACCTTAGGTGTCGACCCTGTCTAATATATGATTTGTTTGTTATTGTTGTTTGGTAGATCGTTATGCTGAATAGTTGGGTGGTGATTGTCTGACTCTTTGATTGAATCTCCATGCTTTCTGGATATTGTGATATGTTAAGTGTACGAACGTGCTTAAATGGGTAACCAAATATTATTATTGCTTATTATGTAATATGATATGTTTTCTTTCTAGGCCTTGGCTCACGGGTGCTACGTGGTGCAGGTAAAGGCAAGGGCAAGCTTGATCAGCCCTGATTTGGAGAGCTCTGAGAGCAGAATGTACATGATCAGCTACTCAGCCGCCATGGTTGAGGGGAGACAGGGACAGGAATACCATAAACTTCTGTTTTGCCTTTAGAAAGGCTGGTAGTTGTCTGTACACTGGAATTATTGTAAATAGACTTTTAAACACTATTTCTTTTGAGATCCCATATGTAAATATTTAATCATATGGTAAATATCTTTTTAGACCAAAATCTTTTAACCCTAGCACCTTAATGGTTTTAGTGACACATTTTTAACTAAGTGACTTGATTAGCAAGTCCTGCACCTTATCAATACACAGTATAGCGGTCTTGGTTATCCAGGGCATTACAACTTGGTATCAGAGCGTCCTAGGTTTAAGGGTTCCTGAAGGCCAGCTGGACATGTACATTCGTTGCTTGAGAGAAGCTCGATTCAGGGTTTGGTAATGTGTATATGTGCATATATGCTTGTATGTCTAGAATGAATTATGAATGTTGTTATTTATTGGATTAATAGGAAGCATGAGATACTGATAGGGCCTGGCCCTTGATTGCTGTATGAAAATATTAAGGCATGCTTATTAGCATCGCTGTGCATGTAAATGAATATTTGGATGATTAACTGCATATTGTGTATGGGTGAAAGCTTTAATCTTAGCTGTTGTGTGGTAATGTGGGGCATGCTTATCAGCAGCCGGTGCATGTGGATAAATGCCTATATTCTGATTGTTTGTGATTGGTTATGTTCCTTTGGTGGATTTTGGAGAAGCTTTTACCCTGTCATCATGGTCTGACTGCGAAGTCGGTGATTACAGATTGACTTGGATAGCTATGCGTCCAAGAAAATCTACACGACTAGCCGGCACTAGGTCTGGGACCAGGGGTGACGACCAGGGCCAGATTCCTCCGCCAGTCCCTGAGAACTGGCAACAACTTATGGCAGATATGCAAGTTCGATTGCAGAGTCAAGATCAGCAAATTCACTTGTTGCGATAGCAGGCTCCATCAGGGAGTGCTGCCCCTATTGTACCACCTGTAATGGTACCAGTTGTACAGTTTGGGGAGGTTGGGAATAGGTGGGAGCCATTATATGAGCGGTTCAGGAAGCAACAGCCCCCAATCTTTGAGGGAGGACCTGACTCATTGAAGGTCGAGCAATGGATGACTATGATTACTACTATCCTGGATTTCATGAGGATAGAGGGTAATGATAGAGTGGCATGTGCCACGTATATGTTGAGGGAGGATGCCCGCATCTGGTGGGAAGTGGCCTTATAGAACAGGGATGTCACTACATTGAGTTGGGAAGGATTTAAAGATTTGTTCAGTAAGAAGTACTATAATGTTGCCATCAGGGCAGCAGAGTTTAATGAGTTCGTTGGGTTGGTTCAGGGTAGCATGACAGTTACAGAATATACCCTGAAGTTTGACAGACTCGCGAAGTTCGCACCAGACCTTGTGCCTACAGATGCAGCTAGGCAGGATAGGTTCATTAGGGGGCTTAATGCTATGATAGCTTGGGATGTTAGGATTACAACGGTACCTGGAGGAACAACTTATGCCCAGGCTGTTGAGAAGTCTCTTACCGCCGAGGAAGCGAAAAACAAAATTTGGAAGGAAAGTACAGTGAGGCGCGAGGGCCGCAGAGTGGTGCCTCCTTATTCTGGGTCAGGTAGGGGCGGAGGCCCCAGTGATTTCAAGAGAAAGACCCCTGACACTTCGACCGTTGATGGTTCTGATAGGAGGGGTCGAGGTGGTCAGGGCAGCTGACAGGGCAGCGGTGAACCATGGAGGAGTTATCCGGAGTGCCCGAGGTGTAGAAGGCGCCATCAGGGTGAATGTCGAGCCAAGGCTTGCTATGTATGTGGCACGGTGGGGCACCTTAAGAAGGATGGCCCAATAGTGAAGAAAGGGGAAGCAGGAAAGGTGGACAGCTTGACTCCAGCTCGAGTGTTCACCCTGACATAGGCAGAGGCCGAGGCTAGTCCCTTGATAGTGACAGGTCAGCTTTCTAGTGTTGGCTCTCCTTTTTCTGTATTGATTGATTCTGGTGCTACACATTCCTTTGTTTCTAGTAAAGTGATTGATAGACTGTGTAGACCTAGTGAGTATCGAACTACGGGGTTTGGGACCTTATTGCCTACTGGGAATTGGTAGTTTCTAGGAGATGGATTAGAGCACTGCTAGTGATGGTCGGTAGTAGGGAGCTTTCAATTGACTTGATTGAGCTAGATATGGAGGATTTCAATATGATTTTAGGGATGGATTGGTTGGTCAGATATGGGGCTACCATTAACTGCAGCAAGAAGATAGTGACTTTTGAGCCTGAGGGTGAGGATCCTTTTGTCTTTGTGGGTACGGTGTGTGGACCCCGCGTACCTATGATTTCTGCATTAAGAGCCAGAGACTTGTTACAGGGTGGATGTATGGGTTTTCTAGCTAGTGTGGTGGACCCCACCAAGATGCTGCCAGTAGGGCCGGGAGAGACCAGGGTGGTTTGTGAGTTTTTGGATGTATTCCCTGAGGAGCTACCAGGATTGCCTCCATGTAGGGAGATTCAGTTTGTTATTGAGTTAGAAATGGGGATAGAACTAGTATCAAGAGCACCATATAGGATGGCACCGGCGGAGTTGAAGGAACTGAAGATGAAGCTACAGGAACTTCTGGATTTAGGATTCATCAGACCTAGTTACTCACCATGGGGCACTCTAGTTTTGTTTGTTAAGAAGAAGGACAGGACTTTGAGGATGTGTATAGACTACAGGGAATTGAACAAGTTGACCATTAAGAATAAGTATCCCCTACCAAGGATTGACGACTTGTTCGATCAGTTGCAGGGAAAGACGGTGTTCTCAAAGATTGATCTTCGATCTGGTTATCACCAGCTGAGGATCAAGGATGAGGATATACCAAACACGGCCTTCCAAACACGGTATGGACATTACGAGTTCTTGGTCATGTCTTTTGGTTTGACCAACGCCCCAGCAGCCTTCATGGATCTAATGAATAGGGTGTTAAAGGATTTCTTGGATCAGTTCGTCATTGTCTTTATCGACGACATCTTAGTGTACTCCAGTTCAGAGGCAGAGCACGATCGACATCTTTGACAGGTTTTACAGAGATTAAGGGAACACCAGTTATATGCTAAGTTTAAGAAGTGTGAGTTTTGGTTGCCAGAAGGTACTTTCCTTGGGCATATAGTTGGTGCAGAAGGGATTAAGGTGGATCCGTCCAAGGTGGAAGCAGTAAGAGATTGGCCGAGGCCAAGGAACGCCTTAGAGGTGCGGAGTTTTCTTGGGTTGGCAGGGTATTATAGGCGGTTCTTAGAGGGATTTTCAAAGATTTCTTCACCAATGACAGAGTTGACAAGAAAGAACCAGACGTTCGTTTGGTCAGAGAAGTGTGAGAACAGTTTCCAAGAGTTGAAGCGACGACTTATTATTGCACCTATACTGAGTCTTCCTTCGGATGAAGGAAAGTTTGTAGTATATTGTGATGCATCAAGGATGGGTTTAGGTTGTGTGTTGATGCAGAATGAGAAAGTTATAGCTTATGCATCACGGCAGCTGAAGGAGTATGAGCAGCAGTATCATACCCATGATTTGGAGCTGGCGGCGGTGGTATTCGCACTGAAGGTTTGGCGGCATTATCTGTATGGGGAGAAGTGTAAGATATACACTAACCATAAGAGTTTGAAGTACTTCTTCACCCAGAAGGATCTGAACATGAGGCAAAGGCATTGGTTGGAGTTAGTTAAGGACTATGATTGTGATATTCTATATCACCCAGGAAAAGCCAATGTTGTAGTAGATGCATTGAGCCGGAGGGACTCATGGCAGTTATTTAGTTCTATTCAGGTCTCCAGAGAATTAGCTAATGAGATGTCTAGGGTGAGGATAGAGCTGGTGGTAGGTTGATTGGCCAATATTACCTTGTAGTTGACCCTATTAGAGCGAATCAAGGAGGGGCAGTTGGTAGATGCGCAACTTTAGGAAGTTTGGCAGAACGTCTTAGCAGGGATAGCTAAGGATTATTCTGTTTCTGAGGCTGGTATGCTTCGATATCAGGGGCGAATCTGTGTTCCGGCAGATGAGGGGATCAGACGAGAGATACTAAATGAGTCGCATACTATGCCATACTCACTTCATCCGGGTACCACGAAGATGTATCAGGATTTACGGGCATTATATTGGTGGCCCGGGATGAAGAAGGATGTGGTAGAGTATGTGGCCAGATGTTTGACATGTCAACAGGTGAAGGTTGAGCATCAGCAGCTAGCAGGATTGCTTCAGCCTTTGGGTATCCCTGAGTGGAAGTGGGAAGACATTACGATGGATTTTGTGGGAGGTCTACCCAGGATGGTGGGACTTTGTGACTCAGTGTGGGTAATAGTAGATAGATACACCAACTCAGCTCATTTTCTACCAGTGAAGTCAACTTACACAGTGGAGCAGTATGTTGAGTTGTATGTGAGGGAAATAGTTCGTCTCCATGGGGTTCCCAAGTCTATTGTATCTGATCAAGACCCTATCTTTACCTTTAAGTTTTGGGGAGCTCTGCAGAGAGCCATGGGGACTCAGTTGAAGTTTAGCATGGCCTTCCATCCTCAGACTGATGGGCAATCTGAGAGGAGGATTCAAGTATTGGAGGACATGCTTAGGGCGTGTGTGATTGATTTCGAGGGATCTTGGACTAGGTATCTCCCGTTGATCGAGCTCTCGTATAACAACAGTTATCAGTCCACAATTGGAATGGCTCCTTATGACTTGCTATATGGTAGGAAGTGTAGGTTGCCCCTTCATTGGGATGAAATGGGTGAAATAAAGTATTTGGGGCCAGATATGGTTCAAAGGACAAGTGAAGCTATTGAGAAGATGCGAGCTAGGATGCTTGCCTCACAGAGTAGGCAGAAAAGCTACGCTGATCCTAAGCGTAGAAACATGGAGTTTCAGGTTAGGGACCATGTGTTTCTGCGAGTTTCACCACTGCGAGGGGTGAAGAGATTTGGAGTTAAGGGAAAATTGAGCCCTTGGTTTGTTGGACTTTTTGAGATTTTAGAAAAGATTGGACAGATGGCTTACATGTTGGCCTTGCCACCGTCGCTGTCGGGAGTTCATGATTTTTTCCATGTCTCTATGTTCCGAAAGTATGTCTCAAATCCGACACATGTATTGAAATATGAGGATTTGGAGATGCAGACAGATTTGTCCTACGAGGAACGACCGGTTCAGATTTTAGACCAGAAGGATAAAGTTCTACGGAACAAGACGCTTCTGTTAGCTAAAGTATTGTGGAGAAATAACAAGGTCGAGGAAGCGACTTGGGAGATAGAGACGGTGATGCGGGATCAGTACCCCGAGCTATTCAGGTAAATTTCGAGGAAGAAATTCTCAGTAGGAGGGGATAGTTGTAACGACCCAAAATCACTAATATGGCTTAAGGGCCTTGGTTAGTGTACCGAGAGGGCATAATTGGTTTATGTGTGAATTTATCAGATTAATGTGTGATTATATGATAAACATGTTTATATGGCTATGTGTATGTAAATGTGGTTATGTGCTATATTTTTGAGAACCACATTATTATGTGGGTAAGTCTACAGCATGCGACTCGAGGCGATCCTAAGGAGCTAGCTAGAGGGAAGTCACAACAGGGCTTAATGTTTGACTTGGGGTAAGTCAAGGGGTAATTCAGGTATTAGATGATTATTTGGGTTATCGGGTTATGAAAATAAATATATGGAGATATATTTGAGGTTAGGAAGCCTAGGCGAGAATATTGGGTAATTTTACCATTTTGCCCTGAGGGACGTTTTCGGTACCCCGAGCCTCGGGATTGAATTAATTAGCTAAGATTAGACTAAGCAAACAGAAAGCAGTAGAACAAAAGACACAAACCGACCTATTCTCTCTTCTCTCTCTTTTTTCTCTTAAGGAAACTACAGAAATCTAAGGAAAACTCAACTGGAAATTCTGTGTTTTGAGCTGAATTTGTGAAGGATTAGCCTAGTTCTGACTAAGGGACACTCAACCAGGGTCAAGGTAAGAATTGAATCTCATTCTTGAGCATTAGAACTTTGAGTTTTGACTGAGTATTAAAAGTGTTTATGGTTTTGATGTTAAGGATTGAATTAAAGCTGAGAAGCTTGGATTTTAGCTAAGGAACCTGTTAAGGAAGTGGTTAATCAAAGAAGGTAAGCTTCAATTCGTAGTTTAGAGCTTAAATTCTAAGTTTGCATGACTGGTTTTTGAGTTCTTTAGTTGCTGGGTTTCAGAAATCAAAATGGGATTTTAATGGGATTTTAAGCAGGATTTATGTTGGATTATGCAATTAGAATCATGTCAAAAGTCTTGTGATTAATGGGTTTTGGAATTAGGGTGCTTTGGGGTGGTTTTGAATAAGGTTAGGATGTTAGAAATGGTGGATTTTTTGGGCACGAAGGGTTGGGCCATGGCTCTGTTCTAGAGCACTGCGGCCCTGCGAAGCAAGGAAGAGCCAAGGAGGCTCTATAATTGGGAAGCATCGCGGCGCCGCGTGTCTGTCTTCAGAGAGGCTTAGCCTCTGTTTCAGGGGCGGGCCATGGCTAGGTTTCAAGGGCCATATCCCTTAAGGGCATCTTTGATCTTTTGGAGGTTTTAAGAGCGTGAACCTGACCTAGGGTGCTCAGGAATGATTCCACCACTGTGTTTGGTGGAATTCGAGGTCCCGGAAGCTAGAACTCCATCCAGAAATAATAACGTGATTATTAATGGTATTCCCTATCTTGGTTGTGATTAGGTGTTAAGCTAGGGCTTTGGAAGTGGATCGCGCTCGAGAGGCATTGCTCGTAATTAGTGAACTTGGAAAATTAAAGGTGAGAAAACTGCATCTGGTTGTGGAATTATAATGGGACTAAGGATTCCCTATTTTGTATGCTTTGCAAAGGATGGTATTATGCCATGTAAATAGTAAACCAATGGTCTAAGAGTGTCGAAGTTTACACTAGCACATAGGGTGAGGCTCGGCCACTGGTAGCTGAGGACAGCTAGTTATGCACTGAGCTCGGTTTAAGCGGGCTGGAGTCAGTGGGGTAAGCAGAGGGTGCGACCTTAGGTGTCGACCCAAGCTAATATATGATTTATTTGTTATTGTTGTTTGGTGGATCATTATGCTTAATAGTTGGGTGGTGATTATCTGACTCTTTGGTTGAATCTCCATGCTTTGTGGATATTGTGATATGTTAAGTGCACGAACGTGCTTAAAGGGGTATCCGAATATTATTATTGCTAGTTATGTAATATGATATGTTTTCTTGCTGGGCCTTGGCTCACAGGTGCTACGTGGTGCAAGTAAAGGCAAGGGCAAGCTTGATCAGCCCTGATTTGGAGAGCTTTGAGAGCAGAATGTACATGATTAGCTGTTCAACCGCCACGGTTGAGGGGAGACAGGGACAAGAATACCATAAACTTCTGTTTTTCCTTTAGAAAGGCTGGTAGTTGTCTGTACACTGGAAGTTTTGTAAATAGACTTTTAAACACTATTTCTTTTGGGATCCCATATGTAAATATTTAATTATATGGTAAATATCTTTCGAGACCAAAATCTTTTAACCCTAGCACATTAATGGTTTTAGTGACATGTTTTTAACTAAGTGACTTGATTAGGAAGTCCTGCACCTTATAAATACACAGTGTAGCGGTCTTGACAGAGTATTTGCATTACACAGAAAAAACCCAACCCCTTTTTTATCCAAGGTCTTGATATTTATAAAAGAACCATCCCAGGATGGGTGTTGGGGTTGTCACGTGAATATACATCCCTTTTTGTGACCTGTCTTCTACCAATGATGAATATTACAATATATCTTAAGGTAAGGTCTAATTATTAGGTAAAATGATCATGGGCCGCCTGGCATAATCAGACACGTGATGTATGATTACGCACGTTTATATTACGTGTTCGAGAATTCAGGGATAAATGAACATGCAATCTCTGACCACGAACGTTTATATATAACGTATCCAGCTTAATAAACTCGTGGGTGTGGCAGGTGGTCAGAGGAATCTGACCTGGGCATAACGCCAAGCCGTGTCCATGAGGCTGTAAGTTATATCCATCTACTGCTCGTACTTTAATGTCTCGTGTTCCTCAGCTCATGTTATTATCTGGGGGGTCGCACTACCTCCACCGAGGAGATATTGATTTGTGGGTCCCTTATAATTGTTCTTAGATAGCCAATTGTACTCGAAATGCATAAAAACTCGGGCTGAATATCAGGGCGTACACTTCCCCTCAGCCAAGTCTATCCACCCATAAGGCCAAATTACCTTTTTGCCCTTTCCTCTAATAAAATTCCTATACTAACCTCAAGGCAATTTAGTCATTTGTCGTGTCCCGCTAATCCTCAAGTGTTCCTATAAATCCCCATTTAACCCCGACATGTCCAAATGATTACTAAATTACTACCCGTTACTCCATAAATTCTAAACACATATTATATACCCAAAAATACCCCTAGGCTCCTCCCAAGCCGAGTATTTGACCCCATTGTGACTTTCTAGCTAAATTTCTTCCTAGGACTATCTCAGATCGTACATCACAAATATATCACCACTCACACGTGGTGTTAATCACAATATATGCAAATATTTCATTTATGCCTTCAATGGGCTAAAATTACGAACATGCCCCTAATAACCAAATGGGGCCCACATGCATATTTAATTCACCTAAACATGCATTTCTAATCACATACTCATAAAATTCACCTATTAACATAATAAATCACTTATTGCTCTCTAGGCACGCTAATCAAGGCCCTAAGCCTTAGTAGAAAATTTGGGACGCTACATATGGGTTCTACAAACCACTGATTAAAATATAAAAACAAGGATATTCATTAAACAAAAGTATATAATCTATCTATCTACTCAGTTTATGACATCCGTGCCGGAGTCAGAATCCTCGTTAGAGTCTTCAGGGATCTCATAAATGATTATCTCTTATTCAGCTTCGTTTCATGCGTCCTCCTTAGGGTCCTCTACTGAGTCCACCTCCATGTCAGGGTCTTCCTTGGAATCCCCATCCATCACTTCCATGTCAGGTCTGCCGCTGCCGCCTGCTTGACTACCTTCTCTTGAGCTGCTCTACGGTTTACCCCTATTGGGTTTGTTCTGACAGCCTGATCTATTGTAGCCTCGTCTTGAGCATGCTATGCTTATGTGCCACTGGTACCGTCATTGAATTGGGCCTCTCAGGCACAAGATAACTAATCTTACCTTAAAACTTAGGGGCGTACTAATGTTTTCAAAGATAATTCTTATAGTGTAGGTCCAAGTCCAAATGTTTTTAGAATAGTCATCTACCTCGTGGTATAGGTACTAGTCAAGGAGCGATAGGTTTTAGTTCTCTATTTGAGGGTATAACCTATGATTGGTTCAACTATAATGGGGATATCTACCTCATGTTATTTTTTCCATTCTAACATACAATTTGTAGAATTTTGGTAGGTACAAAAAAATTAACCAACTAAAATAATCTAAAAGTAATACTTACAATGAGTGTCGGTCTACCTTGCGGAATGTACATGTGGGTTTTTCTACAAAATCGGCTCAATTCGAGCTATGATACCACTTGTAACGACCTGAAAATATTAACACTAATTTTGATGAATAAAAGTCATTTATAACATTTAAAAGGTCTAAAAAATCTGAATAAAAAAACTTATAACGTAATGTGTACAAATGCTAAAAATATTTATAGTATATCTTCAAAGCATTGTGATAAACCCAAAATGGTTTGTACGTAATTACAATGGACATTTCAAAAGACGTAGACTCCCCAAAGGTCAGGCCACATGTACATCTTTGCAAGCAGACCTAGGCAGTCACTGTTCCAAATTTTCTTTGCCCTTACCTACAATATGGAACCAAGAAAATCCATAATCAGATTCATACAAAATTCGTTGGACCCTTTGGAAGTCAGGTCTTAAACATTTTCTTACAAAAATCAAGGTTTTGCCTATGGAATGTTGGGTTCAATCACTAACAAATATCCAAACCCTTATGCATGTATGATCAGCCATCAAACAAACACTATCACAGTTCCAATAATTAATTTAAACACATCAAACAGCTAGAACATGACATATTTAACAAAGATTCAGCCTTTATTCTACATATATTCACTCCCCATAAGCCCAAAAATCAGATCACAAAACTATATAAACTCAGCTAAGTGCACAAACTAACCAAACACAAAACTTTGACAAAGATAGTCTAACTTTTTACCTTTGTGGAACTAGCTTTGTGTGTAGACTTCTTAGCTTCAAACTAGTACTAGAGCTGTAACTCCCTGGATAGCCAAGACCGCTACACTATGTACTTATAAAGGTGCAAGACTTGCTAATCAAGTCATTATTTTAAAAACGTGTCATTAAACATGTAAGAGCTAGGGTTAGAAAGGTTTTGGTCTCAAAAGACTCATTTTATATAATTAAACTATTACATACACAGGATCCCATAAGAAAACAGAGTTAAAAGTAAGTTTACAGACTCCCGAAGGTACATGAGTAAACACTAGCCAACTAAGGCAAAATAGACAGTCTTTGGGTCTCGCGTCCCTGCCTAAACCTCAACCGTGGTGGCTGAGCAACTAGCTATGTACATTCCGCTCGCAGAGCTCTCCAATCAGGGCTGATCCAACCTTCCCTTGCCTTTACCTGCACCACGTAGCACCCGTGAGCCAAGGCCCAGCAAGAAAACATCATATATAACACAATCAATGACATCAAACAGTTAATTCATCAAACATGATCTCTCATCAAATAATTCACAGTAGGCATTCAGCACATTTACTCAGATTCAAGATGCAATCAATCACTTGTATCACTCATATCACATAATATTCAGGGTTGACGACTTAGGCCGCACCCTCTGTTTATCCCACTGACTCTGGCCCACTTAAACCGAGCTCAGTGCATAATAAGCTGTCCTCGGCTACCAGTGGCCGAGCCGCGCCCTGTGCGCTAGTGAAACCTTTGGCACCCTTAGGCCGTTTGTTCACTAAATGGCTTGCATGGCATAATACCATCTTTTCAAGCATTTACAATAGGGAACCCTTAGTCCCATCACATATATTCAACCAGGTGCAGTTTTCTTACCTTTAGTCTGTACGTTTATTGATTATGAGCGACACCCCTTAAGCACGATCCGTTCCCGAGCCTAAGCCTTTATCACCTAGTCACAACCAAAGTATGGGGTTCCATTAATACTCAAATATAGGTTTCCGATTACAAAACTAACTCCCAGGAATCCGAATTCCACCAAGCACGGTGGTGAAACCAATCCCGAGCATACTAGACCACATCCCCATGCCTAAAATCCTCAAAAGTTCAATTGCACAACCAAGGGCTGCGGCCCTTAGAGCTTAGCCGCGACCCTAGCCTCAAAATAGAGCCAAGGACAAACCTGGGCAAGGACATGCGCCGCGGCCCTTGCTTTGGGCGCCGCGGCGCCCACCCTTGGCCGAGCCTCCTTGGCTTTTCTTCATCCTAAGGCCGCAGCTGTAACGCCCTGGTTACCCTAGAACAGTTACGGTGAACCGGAAATTTGACCCGCTACCCGAGTCCTTGGTTAAAAACGTGATCTAAGTGTTATTATCAGGTTAAGGTGAAAAACCAGTAAAAAGGAAAGGGTACATTTCATTACGTAAATAAACTGCTCATGAGCCTTTCAAAATGTTTACAAGTAGTTCGTAATACAAAAGAGTCGCTACAGATCCAAATTTACAATCCCCGCCGGCCTAAGCGGCAAAAATAGGGTAAACCCCTAGTCCCTCTGAGAACTCCTTGACCGTGACGGTCAAGCGGCCCTGTATGTACACAACGTCGCCCAAGCTCTCCACTCAGGGTTGGCTAAGCCTCTCTTTCCCTTTACCTGCACTACAAAGCACCCATGAGCCAAGGCCCAGCAAGAAAACACAATAAGACATGATATAATATCAACAATGATCATAATAACCATTCTGGACTATCAGTCCAACAAATAGGTGACAATAGCCAAAAGTCACAATAATGAGCATCACTCCCTCCAGCCATGTGATGATAGGGTCACCAGGGCTTAACTGAGAAGGAGTTCTTTCATAAGTTGATTAGGACAGGTGCATGGTGATTAGTCACCAACATAACCTTCCTCTCGACCCTAGAGTCGAAACTATGGACAATGTCCCTTAGCCATGTGACGAACGGTCACCGGGGTCATATACCTTGGCTATAGTCATCTGGTTGTAGACCAGGCAAGCACTTATAAGCTCTTCGACCTTAGGGTCGGTCCCGCATTAATGCCATAGAGCCATTCAATGCGTGATCATCGACTTCAGAGTCGGTCCCTGACTAGTCAGTGTCTCAAACAGGTAATCAGAGTTCACTAGCATTTAATATGCAATCCATGTCCACATATATCAACCAACATGCCTCAATGTCAAACCATGCATGTCATATACCTGCACAGGGTGCAACTGTATTCATACACTGCTTCCTTACCTTAGGTTCGAGCTAGAAGTATGATAAGGACGACCCCTGAGAACGATCGATCTTTTAGTTCCTTAGCGGTTACCTAATCACAACCAATTATAACTTCCATTAATGAGAATCCATAATAATAGGGTCTTAACCTAAGCACCACCCTTGGGACCTCGAAACATGCCCACACGGTGGGTAGATTCGATCCCGGGCCTTAAGGATTGTAACCCCAAGTCAAAAACCCTTAAAAACACTCAAAACGGGACTTAGAAGGAACAGGGTAGCGCCACAGCGCTCAACCCCTAGCGCCACAGCGCTATACTCAGAACCGCCCAAGTGCCAGAAAGCCTCCTGAGGAGCGCTATAGCGCCCTAAGGTGGGCGCTGTAGCGCTACCTCCAGACCCAATCTCCCCTGAACCGACCTTCTTCAACTCCTTCAATTCTAACTCGATTTCCAAGCTTCCAAATCCTATTCTTGATGCCAAATGAACCCAAAAACCTTCCCAACACACCCCAAACATAACAAGCATGGGAACCCTAGCCAAAACTCCCAACAAAACCATGAATTCACCCTAGAAATCTCAGCTGCAAAATAAAACCAGAACAGGGCAAACCAGAGAAAACCATGGTTAGAAACTTACCCAAGGCTCGGCTTATGATGGTCTTCAATGGTGGAACACACTCCCAAACTCCCAAGGCTTGCTTCCCAAGCTTGAATCCTGAAAATTGGTTCAAAAACCACAAAGAACGGTGAGGAGAAGAAGGTACGGGAGAACTCTTTTGCATACTCTGTTTTCCACTACTTCCTTCAGCTGTCAAAGGTTATATCTATCCTAGGGGTGAAATGTCCATTTTACCCCTAGGTCAATTAATAGTTTCTAAGAACTCCCAAGGGCATATTTGGTACTTTCCTCCTATCTCGTTAATCATAATTAACGCTCTCCAATTCCCGCTATTCTCAATAATCTCAAACACCAATAATTCACATCCTGTTACCCTTTATCTCCCGGTAACGCTCTAATCATCAAAATCACCCCGAGACTCAACCCAAGTCCCGACACTTAAACCTGTTGTGACTAAACCGCTAATCAATATTCTACGATCGTCTCATGTCGAATAGCTTGAACAAACCCACATCATAATGTGGTCTCAACATATATCATCGACATGCATACAATTAACATTATATTATAATATAATTCTCATAAACATGCATAAACACATTTAATGGCGTAATTAAACAATTATGGCCCTCCCGGCCTACTAATCTAGCCATTAACCATAATAGGGAATCCGGGGCATTACAACAGCGCTCTAGAATAGAGTCGCGACCCTTCCCTTCGTGCCCAGAAAACCCACCATTCTAAGGCTCAAAACCTTAGTCAAAACCACCCCTAAGCTCCCTACTTCAACACCCAACATTACCAAAGCCTACAAACCAAATTAAGCCACACAATTCAACAGAAAATCCATCCCAACACACACTAGAATTCTCTTTTTAATCTCTGAAACCCAAGAACGCAAACACCCAAAACTAACCAGCCAAGAACTCAAATTCAAACCTCTAATTCATGGAGTAAAGCCTACCTTATTAACAGAACCTCTCCTCTAGCCAAAGTCCAGCTGATTCCCAAATTTCCCAGTTCAATTCCACCCTAATCAATAATTGGACAGCACCTCAATAACCAGTTGATACACAAGGTTAAACTTCAGAAAAACACATGGATTACCCTTACCTTAGTCCTGATTTAGTCTTGGATTTTTCACTGAGCTAAGCCTCAAGTTTACCCCTGAATTCCTCTGAGTTCCCAGCAATCTACAGCTCCAACTTCTCAAGAATTTTCCCCTGTTTTTCCCCTTGAGTATCTCTTGAATGTTCCTTGAGAGAGAAGACTAAACTGAAGGAAAGAAAATAAGGTCGGTTTACATTTCTTCTAAGGGTTTCCTTATGTTTGTCTTATCCACTAAGTTAATTCCCAAAGCTCGGGGTGCCGGAACCGTCCCTGAGGCCAAAACGATAAAATCCCCCAATATTCCTGCCAAGACATCCTAACCTCAAATATATCTCCATATATTTATTTTCATGACCCGATAGTCTAAATCGCTACCCGATACTTAAAATACCCCTGACTTGTCCAAAGTCATATCTTAAGTCCCGTTGTGACTTTTCCCGCTATCTGACCCTAGGATCGTCTCTAGTTGCGCTTTATGAACCTACCCACATAATAATGTGGTTCTCACATATATCGCATAAATATTTCATATGATCACATAATATCATTAATTATCATATAATCACATATTTACACATTTAAGTCAATAATATTCACTTTAATCCCATTTATGCCCTCCCGGCATACTAATCAAGGCCCTTAGGCCTTATTAGCGAATTTGGGTCGTTACAACTATCCCCTCCTAATGAGAATTTCGTCCTCGAAATTTATTTGAATAGCTCAAGATATTGATCCTGCATCGTCGTCTTTAACTCTCAGGTCGCTTCCTCGACCTTGCTATTCCTCCATAATACTTTCACTAACGGAATCATCTTGTTCCATAAGACTTTGTCCTTCCGATCCAAAATCTGAACTGGTCGCTCCTCATAGGACAAATTTGTCTGCAATTCTAAGTCCTCGTACTTCAGTACATGCGTCGCATCAGAAACATACTTCCGCAACATAGAGACATGGAACACATTATGAACTCCTGATAGTGACGGTGGCAAGGCCAGCCTATAAGCCACCTGCCCAATCCTCTCTAGGATCTCAAAAGGTCCAACAAACCGAGGGCTCAACTTTCCCTTCACTCCAAACCTCTTCACCCCTCTCAATGGTGAAACTCACAGAAACACGTGGTCCCCAACCTGGAACTCCACGTTCCTACGCTTAGGATCAGCGTAGCTTTTTTGTCTACTCTGCGAAGCAAGCATTCTGGCTCGAATCTTTTCAATAGCTTCATTAGTCTTCTGAACCATATCTGGCCCCAAATACCTTCTCTCACCCATCTCATCCCAGTGAATGGGCGATCTGCACTTTCTCCCATATAACATCTCATAAGGAGCCACTCCAATCGTGGACTGATAATAGTTGTTATATGAGAATTCGATCAATGGGAGATACTTACTCCATGAACCCTCAAAGTCTATCACACATGCCCTAAGCATGTCCTCCAACACCTGAATCGTCCTCTCAGACTGTCCATCAATCTGAGGATGAAAACCTGTGCTAAACTTCAGCAGAGTCTCCATAGCTCTCTGCAGAGCTCCCCAAAACTTGGAAGTAAAGATAGGGTCTCGATCAGATACTATAGACTTTGGAACCCCATGGAGACGAATTATCTCCCTCACATACAGCTCTGCATACTGTTCCACTGTATAAGTTGACCTCACTGGTAGAAAATGAGTTGACTTGGTGTATCTGTCCACTATCACCCACACCGAGTCATGAAGTCCAACTATCCTGGGTAATCCTCCCACGAAATCCATCGTAATATCCTCCCATTTCCATTCTGGGATACCCAAAGGCTGAAGCAATCTCGCTGGTCGCTGATGCTCAGCCTTAACCTGCTGACATGTCAAACATCTAGACACAGACTCAACTACATCCTTCTTCATCCCGGGCCACCAATATAATGTTCGTTAATCCTGATACATCTTCGTGGTACCCGGATGAAGTGAGTATGGCGTAGTGTGAGACTCATCCAATATCTCCCATCTAATCCCCTCATCTACTAGAACACATATCCGTCCCTGATACCGAAGCAAACCTGTCTCAAAAACAGAATTATCCTTAGTTGTTCCCACTAAAACCTGCTGCCTAGTTTCCTGCAACTGCACATCTGCCAACTGGTCCTCTTTGACCCACTCTAACAGGGTCGATTGCAAAGTGATATTGGCTAACTGGCCTACCACCAGTTCTATCTTTGCCCTGACCATCTCATCAGCTAATTCCCCCGAGATCTGGGTGGAACCATACAATTGTCTTAGGCCCCTCCGGCTCAACGCATTTGCCACTACGTTGGCTTTTCCAGGGTGGTAAAGGATGTCACAGTCATAATCCTTAACCAACTCCAACCAACGCCTCTGCCTCATATTCAAATCCTTCTGGGTAAAGAAATACTTCAGACTCTTATGATCAGTGTATATCTCGCACTTCTCCCCATACAGGTAATGATGCCACACCTTTAGTGCGAACACCACTGCTGCTAACTCCAAATCATGAGTCGGATACCGCTGCTCATACTTCTTCAGTTGCCGAGATGCATAGGCTATAACTTTCTCATTCTGCATCAGTTCACAACCTAAACCCATCCTCGATGCGTCACAGTAGACCACAAACTTCCCTTCCTCCGAAGGAAGACTCAACACAGGTGTAGAAATAAGTTGTCGCTTCAATTCTTGAAAACTGTTTTCACACTTCTCTGACCAGACAAATTTCTGATTCTTCCTTGTCAACTCTGTCATCGGTGAAGAAATCTTCAAGAACCCTTTGATGAACCGTCTTTAGTAACCTGCCAACCCAAGGAAACTCCGCACCTCCGAGGCGTTCCTTGGCCTCGGCCAACCCCTTACTGCTTCAATCTTGGATGGATCCACTTTAATCCCTTCTGCCCCAACTATATGTCCAAGGAAAGTCACCTCCAGCAACCAAAACTCACACTTCTTAAATTTGGCATACAACTGATGCTCCCTCAACCTCTGTAGAACCTGTCGGAGATGCTGCTCATGCTCTGCCTCTGAACTGGAATATACCAAAATGTCGTCGATGAAGACAATGATAACTGATCTAAGAAATCCTTGAACGCCCTGTTCATTAAGTCCATAAAGGTTGTTGGGGCATTGGTCAGACCAAAAGACATGACTAAGAACTCATAATGCCCATACCATGTTCGGAAGGCCGTCTTTGGTATATCCTCATCCTTGATCCTCAGCTGGTGATAACTTGATCGAAGATCAATCTTTGATAACATTGTCTTACCCTGCAGCTGATCAAACAAGTCATCAATCCTTGGTAGAGGGTACTTATTCTTGATAGTCAGTTTGTTCAATTCTCTTTAATCGATGCACATCCTCAAAGTCCCATCCTTCTTCTTAACGAACAACACTGGAGCGCCCCATGGAGAGTAGCTAGGCCTGATAAACCCCAAATCCAGAAGTTCTTGCAACTGTATCTTCAACTCTTTCAGTTCTGCTGGTGCCATCCTGTACGGTGTCCTTGATACTGGTTCTGTCCCTGGTGCTAACTCAATCTTAAACTGAATCTCCCTACGCGGCGGAAATCCTGGCAGATCCTCAGGAAACACATCCAAAAACTCACATACCAATCTGGTCTCTCCCGGCCCTGCCGGCATAACTCTAGCGGTATCCACTACACTAGCCAGAAAACCTATGCATCCCCCCTACAACAAGTCTCTGGCTCTCAATGCTAAAATCATGGGTACACGGGGTCCAGACACTGCACCCACAAAGACAAAAGGGTACTCACCCTCAGGCTCAAAAGTAACCATCTTCTTCCTGCAATCAATCGTAGCCCCATATCAGCCAACCAGTCCATCCCCAGAATCATATCAAAATCCTCCAAATCTAACTCAATCAGATCCATCGAGAGTTCCCTACCATCAACCATCACTGGCAGTGCCCTAATCCATCTCCTGAATTCTTCTAAGTTCCCAGCAATCTACAGCTCCAACTTCTCAAGAATTTTCCCCTGTTTTTCCTCTTGAGTATCTCTTGAATGTTCCTTGAGAGAGAAGACTAAACTGAAGGAAAGAAAATAAGGTCGGTTTACATTTCTTCTAAGGGTTTCCTTATGTTTTTCTTATCCTCTAAGTTAATTCCCAAAGCTCGGGGTGCCGGAACAGTCCCCGAGGCCAAAACGGTAAAATCCCCCAATATTCCATCTTAGACATCCTAACCTCAAATATATCTCCATATATTTATTTTCATGACCTAATAGTCTAAATCGCTACCCGATACTTAAAATACCCCTGACTTTTCCAAAGTCATATCTTAAGTCCCGTTGTGACTTTTCCCGCTATCTGACCCTAGGATCGTCTCGAGTTGCGCTTTATGAACCTACCCACATAATAATGTGGTTCTCACATATATCGCATAAATATTTCATATTATCACATAATATCATTAATTATCATATAATCACATATTTACACATTTAAGTCAATAATATTCACTCTAATCCCATTTATGCCCTCCTAGCACACTAATCAAGGCCCTTAAACCTTATTAGCGAATTTGGGTCGTTACAAGAGCACTTAGAACTAAGTATATAAGAGATAAAATATGAGAAAGGAAATATTTATGAAGAAAAATTTTAGAGAAATCAAGCTTTAGGGTTCTTGGCGAAGGTGAGGGAAATCAAGCTTTAGGGTGTTTGGCCAAGGTGAGGGATTTGAGAGAGAATTGAAAGAAAACTTAGCTTCCAAGTTTTACCAATTGTAACTTATGAAGACTTTTGACCTTTTTCCTATTTATATGTGATAAAAATCAATCCAAATATGACCATTCTACCATCTTGCTGCTGCCTCCCACAAAGCCTAATTATCATTTGATTAATTTCCTTATTAATCTAACTTAAGCTAATTAATCTTTAATTCAAAAAAAAAAAGCTAATTAATCTTAGGCTAATGGTATTTTTTTCCAAAAAAGTTACCATGTAGTAATTGTTTTCTTACTTTCCCCTAATTGAGATTTTAATCTAGGGTAATTAAATTAAATAGGTAATTCCATTTAATTTAAGTTATCACACTCCTATATTTACAACTCAAATAATTTAATTAGCCAAAATCCTATTTTTGGCTAAAAATGTGCATTTTCACAAAAATGCATTTTTAGAGATTTTTTACAAAAAAAATAAAACCTTTTGACCTTACTACAAATTTATCCAATAATTTAATGCCCAATATTATTTTTCCATAGTTATGCTTCTCAAATAACGATTATCCGAGAATTTACCCGATTAGGGTTTCCATTTCAGTCTGAGACCAAAATGCTCGGTTTATCACCAAACGAACATATCACACTCTACATTTGCAACGTGAAATTTTTCTTCTCAAGCATATATTATCATTCATAATAATATTCATATACATCTCACCACCCCATTCTTAGTTACTCATAGGTGCCCAAAACGCAGGGTGTTACAATGCGAGCCACTATTATATTGGCTATCTGAGTCTCTATTACCAACAAATCATGGTGAGGAAAATGGACTCTCCATGCATCTTCCTTAGTAAAGCTGATTGCTTGGTCGGTCATCCTCGGCATTTGTGCTGGAGACAACCCAAGGGCATAAATTTCATCATCATGATTGAGGGCTCGGGCATACCTGTTCTGGGAAAACCTCGAATGACCTCCCAAATAAGGCCCTCCCAATATATTATTTACTCGACCATTGGGTCTTGGAGGGATTGAAAGTGGTTGTCCCTGGTTCCCAGCTGGTAAAGGATTGTTGGCTGTAGGATAGCCGGGCACTATCAGAGGAGGTGGCGCCAATTCTTCACCTTCAGCAATCCTTGGTCCTTGGGGTAGATCAACCTGAGCTCCTTATTACGGTCCCCAAGCATAGTGTCAGAGGTGTCCTAACTTTAGGAGGTTCTCAATCTCTTCCTGAGTTTTCAGCACTCGTTTGTGCTATGCTTAATGTCATTTTGGTATTTGCAAAACTTGGAGGGATCTCTTTTTTCACGATCTCTCCTTATTGGCTGAGGTTTTTGATACAAGGTTTTCTTTTTAGTTGACACAAATATATTCAGGCAGGCTTCAACAAAATTTGTGTATTCGGCGTATTGAGGAGTGTATTTGGCGTATTGAGGAGTGTATTTTTCTTCCTGATTCTTTTTACCCCTCTTGTGTTCCTCCTAAGGACTGGTTGTAGTTGCTTCTTTTCCCACCCCCTTCATTATTACTTTATATTGTTGGCTAAGTTTGAGCCATTGGCATGGCACTGAAACTAGCTTTAGGTGTGGAAAAGCTATATTGGGAATTGGTGACCTATCCAAAATTTGTTGTTGGTATTTGGCTATATTGGGTGTCTGCAAAGTAGCCTAGATTGGTTGTCGAGGACCCCGCCATAGTGCTCATTCCTATTGACAGTCGTAATAGAGTGTCTTCCTAGTTAATAAATTCTTGGGCCCGCCTGGCGAAGCCCTCTAGTCTGTGGCAACCTCTTCCTTGCAAGTCATCCCACAGAGGACTTCTAGGGAAGATTCCTGCTTGTAGGGCCATCAATTGTTGACCATCATCCACTCATTTCATTCGGGCAGCTTCTTGGTTGAAGCATTTGATGTATTACTTCAAGGTTTCACTGGGCCTTTGTTTTATATTGGTCAGTGCATTAACCTTGATGATGACCTTTCTCGCGGCCAGAAATTGTCTTCTAAATTTCGAAGACAACTGAGACCAAGACTTTATGGTTCCCGAATAATTTTTCTTGAACCACTCACTCACTGCTCCAATGAGGGTTAATGGAAAACACATGCAACATGCATTCTTGGACACATTGTGTACCATCATTTGTCTGTTGAATCTTACTAAATGGGCGGTAGGGTTTGTGGTCCCATTGTAGGAGTCCATCACAGGCATCTTGAACCCAAAAGGCATAGGCGCCTCGACTAGGTGGTGAGCACAAGGCTTACCTCCATCCTCATCGGAGTCCGAGTCCTGTCCTTGGCATTTCAGAAGTTTATTCATTTGTTGTCGCATTCTCGTAAGTTGAGTGAAAATTGGATTATCAACCAAATTGTGGGGTCACTCGGGCTGCTAAGCCTGCCTTCGGGCGTTTAAATTGTCTCAGAGATTGGGTTGCCCAGGCCTACCACCAAGGTCACTACATTGCATAGCCGCACCCCTGTGATCGTTCAGGCCCTCTCGTAGATCAAGCTGCTCGTGTCCATTTTGGTCAGGTGGTCGAGCCCTTGTTCGCTGAGCGTTCAAACCTTCTCAGAGGTCTTGGTTTTTGGGCACTTCTAGTTCTTCCTTATAAAAATTATTGTCATGCACGTAATCATTGTTGACAGAGATGCTAATGTTCTGATGGTGTGGGGGAACTCGGCCATTTCTTCGAGCTCCTAGTCATAGTTTTTCCCAAGGAACTGAGGACCGCGTGCAGGAGGCATCCGAGCTCCTGGTTGCACACTGACTGACCTTTGGGCTCTCCACTGAGGCCTTGGCCACGACAAAGGATTTCTAGGCTCTTGGGCAGGTTGCCAGAGACCCACTTAAGCCCTACTTCCTCTGGCACTCAGTTATGGAGGGATCACTGGGGATACCTGTTGGCCTTGAGGGACTTTTGGAGCGGCCAGATTTATGGGGAGCCCTTACGCAGCCAACACGGCTCGCATGAAGTCCAGGTTCTCCATCAGGGTGCCCATGTGGATCCGCTGGGCTTCTAACTCCACTCATTGTGTTGCCACCTGGTTTTGAAGGTCAATCACCTCCAAGTTTTGAGGATGCGTAGTGCTAGAGACGTCGTCCTTTGGGAGGTAATCTTCGTTAGCAATAAAATCATCTTCCAGCTCGTAGTCGTTGTTCTCGTCTTTGAGATAATAATCATCTTCGGGTGGTAATTCATTCTCCTCCGCTGTTGGGGGATTAGCTACTGGGGGAAGGTCATCTTTCCTCTCATTCTGCAGAAGCAAATCAGGGTTCTCTCAAGACCGGTTCAACGTGTCCACCATGGTTGAGGTTTTCTTTAGCTTTCCACAACTCTCAATGAAAGCACCAAAATGTTGACCCGATTTTCTGTCAACTAATAAAAATAGAAGACAGCTAGTAGAAAGAAATAAATCAAAACACATGTTTTTACATGGTTCTGTCGTTAACGAGGCCTAGTCCATGAGAAACTTTTATTAAGGAAAGCTCACCGGAATCACATGCTCTTTAGGGTTTACAACATGGGCGGAGGATATTCTTGCTCTAAGGTAAAATGGGAGTCCAAAATCTAGGGTTTCCGATCCCTACAAATGAACCATTCATGACCTATTTATAGGCGACATGCAGGTAGCAAATGGGTCGCTAACCTTAATGGAAATAATGTTTACATTTCTCTCCAAATTTTGTGGGAATTACTCGTTACATAATCAGTACTCTACATGTGTCACTCGACTGTTGGCCTAATTAGGCAGCCTTCTAGCCTAAAAAGAGGGTGGTCCCCGATATCCTAACGTAAAGGCACATGATACAACTTCTCCAATCAATTCTTCATTGGTCCTATACTGTGTGGTCCCCAGATCTCCGAAAATCTTGCTAAAACCGTTAACAAGATTTCTCGGGCTCTCTGAGAAGCTGACGTGAAGGCCTTTTTCCTGGACTTGGTCTCGAGGACCTCCTGATGAGTTATGTCTCAGGGATTCACGTTGGATTTCGAGATCCTTCTTCGAATATCCGGTAGTTCACGTATTGATGATTCCTTGGCAAGGTAATCCACCTCCGAGGACTCCTCGGGAGATATGTCATATATGTCGCCACATGTCGCTTATTGATGACATTGACAGTAGGCAGAAAAAGGCCTGGAACAAAACCATTTTAAGTGATCTTAACTAGAATCTAAATTTCTTCTAAATATAATCAATTGAATTGTAGGGTCTTATAACTCCTTAAAAATAAATTCATTATAAAAGATAAAATTCACTATGATAATAGGAAAAAAAAAATATGGAAACTAGGGTTGAAATTTGGTCAGTTACGGTTGGTTTTTATCGATTGTAACTGACCGGTCGGTTTTGATATGCCTTTCATGAAAACCAAAACTGAACGTTTTGTTTGAGCAAACTGACCTGGTGGTGGTTACGATTGACATAAAATTTATTAATGCATATATGACACATACTGAGCTTTGAGTTTCGAACCTTAAACCTCTTTGTTGCATAAAATGTGCTCAACAACTATGAAAAACCAACCTATATGATAAAAAATAACGTTATATATATTTATACAGTCATTTTTGGTTTAACCATTTTTAAAATCATAGAAATCAAAATTGACATCTGTTATCCCCAAACTTTGAAAATGGTGACATGGCAATAAAGGTGACAAGTGGCAAGAGATACTTGACTGATCAGTTACCTGCTCCGGCCGACCAGTTAGGTGCTTGGCCGACCGGAGAGGTACTTGACCGACCAGAGGAGTGCTTGGCCGACTAGATAGGTGTTTGGCCAACCGGTGAGGTGCTTGGCCGACCAGATAGGTGTTTGGCCGACCAGTCAGGTGCTTGGCCGACCAGTTAGGTGTTTGGCCGACCGGTGAGGTGCATGGCCGATCAGTGAGGTGTTTGGCTGACTGGTGGAGTGCATGGCTGACCGGTCAAGTGTTTTGGCCGACCAGTTTTTTTCCAAGGAGTGGCATCGACGGACTGAATAGATTATTGTTATGCAAGCGAAATTCCAGCAATGTCTTAGACTAGAATCAGCCGTGCCTACGCGAGAATCTCTCAGATTATCCCAAAGAAATCGTGTATTATTGTATTTTAAATATTATTATTAACTAAATATTTTGAGAGTAATAGAAAGATCACGATTATGAGGGATTTCGATTTGTACGATCCTGGGCCTATAAATACAGAGCTCATGGCATCATTTAGGGGTTCGGATTCTGATTTTCCTAAGAGAGTATTTGTATTTTGAGAGAAGTATTGTATTCTTTTCATCTACACTAAAGAAACTCAGTTGACTCAGGTTTGTCTGATCTTGAGTGTAGATCTATAATCATAACTCTAAGTGGACTAGGCTATTACTAACACATTGCGGCTAAACCACTATAAAAATCATCAGTGTCGTTTTTTCTCTTGAAGGTTTATTGTATTTTTGATGTCTACACGTCGTTGGCCAAATCTGTGGTCAACATTTTGGTGCTTTCATTGAGAGCCTAAAGAGAAGAAACACACGACTATCATATCAAGATCGTGCCCAAGAATACCAGTGTGGCATCCAAAAAGTCAGGCACGTCAAAAGAGCCTGCTAGATCAGAAGGTCCTGGACCGTAGAACCCAGAGACTGAGCCCAGGGTCTTTCTCGAGGAGACCATTCCAGAAGTTGAACAACTCCAGGAAGCAATAGGTGCTTTCCAAGAGGAGATGGTGCAATTCAATGCTCGACAGGAGTCTTTTACTAAAGAGATGGCCAGGCAGAGAGCTGTGTTAGAGCAGCAAAGGCGCGATATGGAGGTAAGAAGCGACGAGCTCAGACAACGACAGGAGGAAGTGGACCAGAGACATCGCGAAGCAGCACTTTCTCTAGAAGCAGCTACCCAATTGGCCCAAGCCAATGCTCAAGCTGCGGAACAAGCAGCCACCCATGGAGCAAGAAATAATAATGTTGGTCGGAGGACCACTGACAGAGCCAATTCTCGGGGACCGGACAGAAGCAGGAGTAACCCCCCTGGTCAGGAAGATGATGGGGACCGATCCAGAACTGCCTCGACGCAAAGGGAGCACTCTAGAACCCCCTCTAGGAGCCACCGATCAGAAACTTCTAGATCAGGGAGTCATCGATCTGGCTTTAAAAAGACTCTACCCAGGCAAGATCAGACCAGGACTCCTCGAGATAAGAGGACTTCGCACTTCAAAGACGGGCATGGTCGTGATGAAGCTGATAGTCATCACACTGACCAGTCGAAGGAAAAGGATGACAACAACCAGTGAGGAGGAAAAGATCGCCCGGCACAGACAGGAAGGCCACCACTGCATCCCACCCAGTAGCGCAGTGGCAAGGAGCATGTCCTGCACAGTAAGCCTTCTGAAAAAACTCAGAGCACAGTGTTCGATCGGTTAGGGAGGCATACCTCTCAGAAGGATTTAAGAGATGTCATTGCCGACAAGAGAAGGATCGTCCCGGTCGAAGGGCGAGATCTGAACCGATCTACCAGTCAAATAAAAATACCTGATGATGATGTGCCGGATAGGAGCGCCCGACCAGGCTGTCCGAAACATGAGTCCCTAGCAGTGGCCCCAGGCATCCAAGCCCAGCTTGATGCGCTAACGGTAGTAGTTCAAGGTCTGTCGAAATGACCTTCTGCAATCGATCCAGTAGACCACAGGAGTGCCAGCCCATTCTGTGCTCGAATTAGAGCAGCCCAGCCGCCAGCGAAGTATAAAGCACCAGTACTGCCAGTTTATACAGAAAAGGCAGATCCGATAAGGCATGTGGGGAAATTCGAAGACCAAATGGAGCTGCTCGGAGTGAGCGATGACTATCGCTGCAGAGTTTTCCCCACTACATTATCCGACACTGCCCAAGACTGGTATTGGAAATTTAAGCCAAACTCCATTACTTCTTGGGAAAGTTTCAGGAAAGAGTTTTGTAGGCAGTTCAGCGTTGCTCGGACCCCTCCGGTTTACGCCAATCACTTGGTATATATTAAATAATGGAAAGATGAATCTCTCAAGAACTACATATAGAGGTTCATGAGAGAAGCCAACTGAGCAACTGCGGTTGGAGATGAGGGGAAGATGGTGGCCATTTCTTCTGGCATAATCTATCAGAGTCCTTTATGGGACAGTATTCATCGCAATCCAATTTCAACATTACAACAATTCCTTGACCGGGCGGACAAATATACGAAATTGGATGACGCGATTGAGAAGGGAGAGAAGGGCCTAAACAATCCGGGCGGATCAACTGATCCCCCTAAGAATGGTGGAAATGGAAAAAGTGGTGGTAAGAAACGTGGAAATAATGGGTCTGACCGCCACGATGAAAAGAAGGCTAAGTCGAGACCAAACGACAAGCCAACTAAGTATGAACCTCGGTTCACCAATTACACCACTCTTTCGGCCAGTCGAGCAGAGATATATCTCGCTAGTCATCAGGAGGTCCCCTACCAGAAACCCCCACCCATCTGGAAGGAGATGAGTAAGAGAGATTTGAATAAGTTTTGTCGTTTCCATGGAGACTATGGTCACGACACGAATGAATGCAATCATCTCAAGGACGAGATAGAGTTTCTCCTCTGGTCAGAGAAATTGAAAAAAAATATCGAGCAGAAAAGACCCAAGGAGAGGGAAGTAACAATAATCCTGGGTTTAAGTGACAGCGGTCTCCTCCTTTACAACCCGAGCCTGTGGACTTCACTCTAGACACCATATGTGGAGGTCCACATCTGGCTAGGGATAGCAACAAAGCAAGGGAGAGATATGCTCGAACACTCCGACATGAGTTGGATGCAGCATCAGCGTCCGAGGTCATGACTGTAGAGGAGCGGCCTCCGAAGAGCCCACGGTACAAAAGTGAGTCCCTCACTTTCACTGAAGATGATGCACAACATGTGAGATATCCCCATAATGACCCCCTCGTCATTACAGTCCAAATAGCAAACATGAAGGTGAAGAGATGTCTGGTCGACATGGGGAGCTCTGTGAACATCATTTACAAATCACCCTTTGAAAGGATGAAACTATCCATTAATGACTTGAAGCCATGCTCTCAAGTCATTTATGGATTTACAGGAGAAGGGTTGTCGCCGGCCGAAACGATCAAGTTACCAGTCACAACAAGAGATGCTCCCAAGCACGAGACAGTTATGACGGAGTTTCTGATAGTTGACTGTTCGTCAGCTTATAATGTGGTGATTGGTCGACCACTACTCACATCCTTGCATGCGGCAGTCTCTATATGGCACCTTTCTATGAAGTTCTCGACCAGTGCAGGCATAGGTTGTGTCCGAGGAGACCAGAGAGAAGCTAGAGAATGTTATAATGCCTTGGTAGCTAAAGCACGAAAGGGGGCTAAAGAAAACAATATGATTATATGTGCAGATAGAGAGGAGGTAGTACAGATGGATGTCGACCAACAAAGCATTACAGTCGTGGCCAATCAGGAAAGAATGTTAGAAGAGTTTGGCCAAGAAAGCACTCTTGGTTTAAGTGAGCAACAAGCCCCATCTAGTGATGAAATCACCAAATAGGGCGTTTCCCAAAGCGAGGGAATGGACTTTGATCCTCACTTTGGGGATTATGATAGTGAGGTGGGACCTACAGAAGAATTACAGGAGATTCCAATAGATGAGAATGACCCGACTAGAGGGGTCAAGGTTGGAAAAAAGTTGAAGTTAGAAGTAAAAGCATAGCTGGTAGAATTTTTGCGAAGGAATCAAGATGTCTTCGCCTGGTCTCACAAGGATATGGTGGGTATCTCACCAACTGTGATCAGCCGCGTGCTCAACATGGATGAAAGCTATCCAACAGTGCAGCAGAAGAGAAGGTTACTTGACAAGGATCGAGCAAAGGCTCTCAAGGAGGAGGTGGAGTGGCTAAAGGAAAACGGGTTTATAAGGGAGGCTTATTACCCCACTTGGGTTTCAAACCCAGTATTAGTGCCCAAGTCCAATGGAAAGTGGAGGACTTGTGTGGACTTTACCGACCTGAACAAAGCATGTCCTAAGGGCTGTTTTCCTTTTCCAAGAATAGACCAGTTGGTTGACGCGACCTCTGGTCATGAAACTTTGTCCTTTATGGACGCTTACTCAGGGTATAACCAGATTAGTATGCATCCTCCCGATGAGGAGCATACAAGTTTCCAAATAGACATAGGGTTGTACTGTTATAGGTCATGCCATTCATCTTGAACAACACGGGAGCTACCTACCAGCGTTTAGTGAATGGCATGTTCCGTGACTTAATCAGCAAAAACATGGAGGTGTACATAGAAGATATGATCGTAAAGTGAAAGGAAGCTGAAGGACATGTACGAGATTTGGAGGAATGCTTTGCAGTACTGAGAAAGTACAGCATGAAGTTGAATCCCCTCAAGTGCTTGTTTGGAGTAAGTTCTGGAAAATTTCTTGGGTTTATTGTTAACTCGCGAGGAATAGAAGCAAATCCAGAGAAGATAAAGGCGCTCGCAGAAATGAATTCTCCAGCCAGGATTAAGGATGTCCAAAGCTTGACTGGGCGGATTGCTGCTCTAAGCAGGTTCATTTCTAAATCAACGGACAAATGTGTCCCATTTTTCAACTTGCTTAGAGGAAGCAAGAAATTTGAATGGACGGAATAATGTGAGCGAGCCATAAAGGAACACTTGGCTCAACCTCCTGTTCTTTCAAAGCCATTTGATAGGGAAGACCTATTTGTTTACTTAGCAGTCACAGAGCATGCTGTCAGTGCTACTCTAGTGCGAGAAGAGGATAAAGTGCAGCATCCGGTGTACTACATTAGCAAGCGACTGATAGGAGCAGAGTCCAGGTATCCCGTGATCGAGAAGTTGGTTATTTCTTGGTACTTGCATCTCGCAAACTGCGACCGTACTTCCAGGCACATCCCATTAAAGTACTTACCGACCAGCCCCTACGCCAAGTCTTACAGAAGCCAAAGTCATCTGGTCGTCTACTTAAATGGGCGATTGAATTGGGCCAATTCAAAATCAAATATCAACCAAGGTCTGCTATTAAGGGACAGGCTTTGGCAGATTTTTTTGCTGAATGTACTAGGATTCCTGATATTCCTGACCAGTAAGAGCATGTGACTGGGCAGAGAGAGAGGATCTTCCTACTTGGCAACTTTTTGTTGATGGGTCGTCAAACGAACATCATTTGGGAGCAGGAATTATATTAATCACACCGGAGAAGCACCGAATTCATTGCGCACTGAGGTTCAGATTTAACACTTCTAATAATGAGGCTGAGTATGAAGCCCTCCTAGCAGGCTTGCGCTTGGCTAGAGATGTTTGTGCCCAGTCGGTTGAAGTAAATAGTGATTCCCAATTGGTGGTCTACCAAGTCTTAGGGGAATATCAAGCAAGGGGCCTGAGCATGATGGTGTACGTGAATAAGACCAAGGATCTGCTAGCACAATTCGAAGAGTATACTATTAAGCTGGTACCACGGGAGCAGAACTCTAATGCAGACGCTCTAGAAAAATTAACTAGTGCAAAAGATGCTGAAACTTTGAATATAGTACCAGTGGAATACTTGGTAGAACCAAGTATTAATGAACGAGAAGCCATGCCCATCACAATAGCTGACACTTGGATGACACCCATCATTACTTACCTTGAGCAAGGAGTCCTACCAGATAATCGTAATGAAGCTAAGAAGATTATGAGGCAAGCTGCTAGGTATATTATGATGGATGGGGTGTTGTATAGAAGAGGGTAATCTATGCCACTGCTAAGATGCATAGCATCCGACCAGTCAAAAAACTTTTTGACCGAAGTACACGAGGGGTTCTATGGAGATCATGCTAGGGGGCAGAGTCTATCTAAAAAGATTTTGCGGCAAGGATTTTTCTGGCCTACAATGAATGAAGACTCCATGGAGTATGTGAAGAAGTGTGATAAATGCCTGAGATTTTCTAAAGTACCCAAGGCACCTTCGAATGTCTTGAAGCAGATGTAGAGTCCATGGTCTTTTGCAGTATGGGGCATTGATCTGATCGGGAAACTACCCAAAGGAAAAGGAGGAGTACAGTTTGCAGTAGTTTTTGTGGATTATTTCACCAAGTGGACCGAAGTCGAACCACTAGCAACGATCACCTCAAAGAAAGTGTTAGATTTTTTAGTTAAGAATATAATATATCGCTATGGTCTGCCCAAGAAGATAGTCTCTGACAACGGCACTCAGTTCGATAGTGACTTGTTTACCGATTTCTGCACTAGACATGGCATTACGAAAAGTTTCTCCTCGGTAGCTCATCCGCAAGCCAATGGGCAGGTTGAAGCCATAAATAAGACTTTGAAGGATACTCTAAAAAAGCATCTAGAACGAGCTAAAGGTGCTTGGGCGGAAGAATTGCCAGAAGTCCTTTGGTCATACAGGACTACTGCCTGGATAGCAATTGGTCATACCCCTTTTTCCTTGGCATATGGATATGAAGCCATGTTTCCTATCGAAGTAGACCCACCATCTCATCGGAGAACCACGTATGACCAGGAGGAGAATCACCAGTTGTTAGCTGAATCTTTGGACTTTCTTGAAGAGAGACGAGAAAAAGCAAATTTGAGAGTTGCTGCCCATCAGCAAAAAGTGGCCCGCTATTTTAATTCCAAAGTTAGAGATTGAAAGTTCCAGGTCGGAGATTCGGTCCTCAAAAAGGTGTTCATCAGAGACCCCGCATCTGGAGTGCTAGGACCAAATTGGGAGGGGCCGTATCAAATTGAGCAAGTCTTACAACCCAGCACTTACAAACTTTCTCGATAAAATGGAGAGCTAATCAAGAACTATTGGAATGGCGAGCACTTGAGGAAATATTATCAATAAATACTGCTTACAGAGTAGTAGCTTAGTTTCAAGTGTTTAACTTGTTATTTAAGTTTGTTTGTGAACTGGCTATTTCCTAACCAGTCATTTTATTTTTGAACAATTTTATTTTGTTTGAGACTCATAATTAGACACGCTTTGTCCTTATTTTTTTTACGAGTAATAAAAGAGATCATGCGCATCGTGGTCGAATCTTGCTACAAATTTTGCATATGTGTTGATTATTCTTACTTTGGCAATGTTCAACTGTCAGTGCATCTTAAAACGAAAAAGGTTTTCTGGAGGAAAAACTGGGCAGTGTTCAACCAGTCGATATCCATCAGATGAATGGCCAACGTTTAAATAGTCGAATGTTTTTGCAGTGTTTAACTGTTGAAATATCCTCCTTATATTCAATGTGCTTCACGAGTAATAACTGCTCGGACAAATTCGGTCAAGTAGCAAGTGATCAAGGATTTTTCAACCTCAATCACTTGGGGGGCACATAGGGTATACTGGTATATAATTCAACACAAGCAATAGGAACACAAGCAAAGATATTTGTTTCCAAGCTGACTTGTAAATTTTTGAAGTCAAAAGGGTCGTTAAGCTAACTTGTTTTACAAAGCTTAAGTAACTTGGAATTTTTTCAAAATTTTAAGTTAAGAACAACTATTCGTGTGTAAACAAAACGCTATGCTCATAAAATGTTAGAGCAATAAGAATATGAGAAAGCATACTTAGTAGTGACTTATGAAATGTTTAGAATTTCTAAGTTAGAAAACTAAGTACTCATATGGAAATTTAAGGCATCTATCGTAATAAAACTTTTAAATGACTCAAGTCTAAAAAAGTGAAGTGTTCATGCCAATAGCTCGGCCATACGAGCAAATTACAATAGCAAGACATAAAATAAATGTCTACTAGTCGAGTAAGGAGTTCTCTGGTCGGATAGAGGCTCACTGGTCGGCTATGGGGCTCCCTGGTCGGATTGTCACTCAGGTTGATCAACACCATCCTCAGCATCAGTGACTTCTTCCAGTCGGAACGATAACGTGGAAGAAAAAGGTGTAACACCACCAGGATTAGCTGCCTCCTCAGGGGCCTTTGCCTCTCATTTGGCAAGTTCTTCTACCTTGGCCTCTTCTGTGAGAAAGTCGAGGTTGAAAGGTTTGTTCAACTTCTGTACCTGGTAGAAGCAGTTGAAACAAATCTCCTCGTAGCGAGTGAGATCAGCTTCCTTTTCTCGCTTCAGCTCCTCGTTCTCGCGAGTCAGTTTTTCTACCTGATCAGTCAACGTCCAGTTAATTTGAAGTTGCTTCTGGTTTTCATCAACCAGCTCCCTAAGAGATCCATCCCGCTTGACAATGGTCTTCTCCACCTGCTCAACCTTGGATCTAAGATCCTTTTCAGAAGAAGTTCAAGTTTCTACTTTGGTTTGGGCTTCCACCAGCTGATCATTCAAGACCTTGATTAACTCCTTGTAGTCCACTGCTCAGTGCTGAGCATGGTTGATTGTAATGAGCGATTGTAGTGGAAAACTGAAAGTTACTACAAGTAAAAGCAAATAATAACAAACTGGGATGTCTTATGATAAAATACTTACATTCATCAGTTGGGCCAGCCCCCTTTGCAGGACAACTTCAACACTGAGCTGAGGCAGAGATTCAAAGCTTTGAATTGTTGAATCATCGTGAAGAGTTGGCTCAAACAATTCCTTCCCGATGTTGCCAGCGATGCGAAGGGGCTCACTTAAGCCAGTCGAGCGAGTGGGGGTTAAACTCGCAGAGGGAGAAATTGATGAGGGAGTCAGCTGCGGGATCATGATGGGCTGCTCGGGTTGTCTTCCCTGGCTGGTCGAGGTTGTCCTTGGGACTTTGTTTGGAGGAGTTGAGCCACTTCCCTCCCCAGGTTTCCTCTTTTGAGCAAGGGTAGTGTTGAATTGGTTGAACATCTTTGAATCTACAAAAGAGTGAACACAAGATTTGTTAGTAAAAATTGGAGCAATATGTAGATAAATATTTTTACTACTACCAGACAACTCTATAGATTCTGTATAACCAAATTATTTATAACCAAACATCAAACTATGACTACTGAACCTGAGTTTAAGATTTGATCAAGAAAGTCGTCCTCTTCTTCAGATGATGAGTTGAAGTCCCTATGAAGCTCAATGGTCTTTCCTTTCCCAGACTATGTGGGAGCGACACGTCTACGTTGATCCTCTGGCAGGGGTTCCCTAATAATAAGGTCTCCTTGTCTACGAGAGTAAGGAGATGGTCCAGGAGAGAACTGATCGGCCACTACTTCGGTGTCAGCGTTGAACTGGTCAGTTGCATTCGCTTCCTCCGTAGTACTTTCTCCTGTGATGTTCTAGTTGCTTGGTAATAACCCCACCATCTGAAGATTGTCCACGTTAACCAACTCTTTTACATTCTTCTCCTTGGTGGACATGCTAGCCAGTTCTTCTGCTTGGGAACACATTTCCTTGGTAGGCAGAGGCTGGTGAAATGGACCCGCATGTGTGAAGGCTAAGTTGTTGGCCTTGATATCTGAAGTCAGAAAATACTCTGTATAGTATTTTTCAGGATTTAATTTTATGAGCAATACCATGGAGGTATTTGATCCCTTTATGCCTGTGGAATAGGTGGAAAAAACCTGTATTCTTGTGGCTTGGGTTGGTCCTAAAGTCGAAGAGGTAGTGCACTTCATGAGGAGTGGGTGGATCCCAACCTTGCATGAAGTATAGAATGTATAAAGCAGACAATGCCTGAATCCCATTGGGAGCAATCTGGAAAGGAGAGACGTTGAAATAATCCGCTAATGACCGAAAGAAAGGATGCAGCGGAATGGTAGCTCCTGCGAATACATGGTATCTGGACCAGGCAGAGTAAGGTCCACCAGGCTTGTTGGCTCTCTGATGAGGACATGGGCATATCACGTTAATCCCTTTCAGACCCGAAGCTTGAATGTGTTTATCAAAAATGCATGGGTTAAGTTTGGAAGGTTTGGCTATAAACCAAGAGGGTGTTTCATCTCCATCTTTTCTTGGTTTTTTAACAGCTAATTGTTGAATCTCGGTGGTAAATTTCTGAATGATTTTTCTCCGAGGTTTACTGGGTTTTTGTATCTGGTGAGGCAGTCTTGAAGAAGCCGCAGTTCGGACTTCACTATGTTCCACTACCTTCTGTGCGGCTCTGCGAGCCACCTGAGGGTCTTGGTCCTGAGGAAGTCGATTGGATTTCTTCACCCTCATTTTTGGATGTTCAGCCTGTTGATTGAGAAACGGTTCTTCGTGAAGGAAATATAAGGCTGACCGGGGAAGGATCTTTTTAAGGCGGCGAAGGCGATCTTCGGGGGTGCAACTGCTAGGAGACTTGGATGAAGAGTCGCTACTTTGAGGAGTATCGCTTGATTGCGGAATTGAAGTGTTAGAATTTGTATGGTTGTGACCTCCCCTATAGTCGAATCGATTCATCTACAAAAAAGAAAAGTATGGTGACGTGGCAATAAAGGTGTACGCCCTAAACATCCACGGGTTATTAGCGAGCTGGAAAAGGGCATAATTCTATCCGCCACGTGGAAGCCTCCTACCCGGAGCTTCTGTTACGAGTCTCCACCTCTTTAGCCCGAGCTAGTCAAAGGGTTAGTAAGAATACTCGAATGCATCGAGTCAGCAGTGTGGACACCACGAGCTGGAACTACATTAAATCTATTGGTGCGGCATAGAACTGACACCCCCGACCATTTATGAAGTCAACCACGCAATGTAAAAGTGCGCATATTAGACATCACGTGTCTACTCTATTCCTGAATTCTCAGACACGCAGCATAAACGTGCGTGTTCAGGCACCCCACGACTGGTTTGGGTCATGCAGCCCATTATCCCCCTTACCTATTGATTAGACAACACTTCATTGTCAGGTTTTAGGAATTAATCATAAGTTTCACAGAGGTGACATGATGGGTAAGAAGGTCACGGGATGGCCCCCTTTACCAACACCCAGGTATCCTCTCCCTATAAATATGGAGACCCTGGGCGTTGCAAAGGGTTGGCGTCTAGCTTGTAAAGAAACACCTTGTAAGGAATACTTGAGATATATCAATAATATTGGCTGGTGGACTAGAGGGATTTTAACCTTCGAACCACCTAAAAGGAAAGGAGTTATAACCTTCCCCCTATAATATTTTCGCCAGTTTGGAATATAAATATTTACATATTACGGTTCATTATCTAGCACTAATCCATCCCGTTTATTCGTATAATTATCTGTTGCCGAAGAACTACGTCAACAGTTTGGTGCATTCATTGAGAGAATTTAGATTGGTGCTATTGCAGAAACCCAACCATGGTGGTTACTTGCTCGAGGCATTGTAATGAAGCGAATCAACGTGATGGGCAGGAGGCCCACCATGCCGCCATATCCGATGAACAAAACCCCGAGGTTCAGCAGCGACCGGGAAAGCAGCCAATGGGCCAGAGCGACACTGGAAGTTCAGCTCCCCGGTCGCCAAATCCAAACTCGAATTTCTACACGGCGATAGAAATGGAAAATGCACAGTTGAAAAGTCAACTGTCGAAAGCAAATCGAAGAGGTCTTGGCCCGATTACCCCCTCTTACAACCGACGCTAACGTCGGAAAGAGGCATAGAGGGACTCATAAGTCCCGCCGGGGGGACCGGTCCAGGCCCATTCGGTCGGTCAGAACCTCGACTCCGAATTCTACTCCCACGTCACACCACCAGGAAAATGTGTTTGAGGAACTTCCTAGGGTCGATCAGCAATTCAGCCGATCGGTCCGGACCTCAACTCCTAGCTCGATTCCACCCTCGAGTGCACCCAGGAGGGCCCGAGGCAGCTCGCAAAGGAGATCCGGGGAGGGCTCGCGACGACAGCCCACCCTGGCCAGCCGTCCTGCACCACGGTCAGACCGCCGAGCGCAGGACGCAAGGAATGGTAGAGCGGAGTGGCCGCGACCTAGCTTAATTCGCTCTGACGGGACTAGGATCATGTCACCAGTTAGGCATCCCCTATCACCAATAAGATACCCATCTCCTCCTCGTCCAGTCTGAGACATTCCGGCTCATGAGAGCAGTAGGAGAAATCCTCCTTCCGCCGGACCTTCCCATCGCAGCTGAGCGCATGGGGGAATCCTAGATCCTCACCCTCAACGGTGGGCTCTGAGTTTTTCAAATGGAAGTTACTGGACTGAGAGTCATCAAAGTGGCATGTCCGGTGAAGACCTGTGCCATCGTTTGAGTTCAGCCCAAAGCCCTCGGGCCACCCCGAGGGCCGACCTCCGAGATCGCCTCAACTCTTAGAGAGGAGATCCAGCTAGAAATGGTAGTCGTGCTCACCCAGAGGAGGGTTTGTCAGAAGTACGCGACAGCAGGAATGTCCCGCCTAACCTAGCTCAAGCTGGGAGGGACAATAACCTACCTAACGCTTACAATGGGACTGGAGCTGTTGAACAGCCCCAGAACAACCAAGGAAGTAAGGACCAAACCCTAGAGCATCTAGCTCAGATGGAGGAGCTGATGAGGAAGCTCTTATCGGAAAAGGAAAAAGATGAGTACGACTCGGGGGACGAACTCGAGCTCTTCGCCCCCAGCATAGCAGCCACAGCGTATCCACCTGGTTTCTATATGCCCCACTTGTCCAAATTCGATGGGGACAGAGACCCGTCGGATCATTTGGGTATGTTCAACACCCTGATCATGGCCCACAACATCGGTCCCGAGCTAAGGTGTTTGATATTTCCTTCCACCCTGACTGGGCCAGCCAGGCAATGGTTCAAGCAGAATAAAAAGCAGTCCATCAGCTTTTGGAAAACCTTTTCTGCCAACTTCAAGAGGGCATTCCGAGCTTCTCAGGCAGCCCGCGTCAAATCTGACACCCTGGCAAACGTAAAGCAACAGTCCGAGGAACCTTTGAAAGCTTACCTGAACAGATTCGCAAATGTGGCGGCTCGAGCCAGGGACGCAAATGATAGTTCCAAGCTTATGTCCTTGAGGACTGGGATCCTCGTTGGAGGCGGATTCTGGGAAGAGATACAGAGAAAAGGTGTCAACACTGTGAACGAATTCTTTAATAAGGCCCAGGGATGGATAAACCTGGAGGAGGCGCGAGCATTGGTCGCGGGAACCAGCCAAGCCACTGATCAGCCTGCTGGAGTGGGAACGAATGTCGTGAAAGCGACCCAAACCATTACACAAAATAACCAATTGGGTGGAGGCAAGAGAAAAGGGAGCGGCGAGGGCGGCCAGCACGGCCCAAAGAAGAACAAACCCGTGGAAAAATTTAAACCAGTCTACATGACTTACACCGAGCTCACGAACACTAGGGAGAACATTTTCCTAGCAAACTCTGCTCACCTTCCCTGGAAGAAGCCGGAGCCTTTGAAGCACCAGAAGGCTAAGCAGGTTCCCTCCAAGTATTGTCGATTCCACAACAACATTGGCCACAACACTGACAATTGTAGGCATCTGAAGGATGAGATCGAGACTCTCATCAGAGTTGGACCCTTGGCTCAGTATGCGCGGAATAGAGTTCCCGCCGGTCAACCAACTCCAGAAGCTCCGATAAGTCAGCCCGGGTCTCAGATAAATCAGGACACCCCTCCTCCTGTGACAGGAGGAGAGATCTCCACGATCTCTGGAGGCCCCCATCTGGCTGGCATGAGCAGAGGTGCCCAGAAGAGATATGTCAACGAATTGAAAGCTCATAACGGAGTGGAGTTCGTCCCAGAGCAGCATCTACCCAAACAACAACGACTGGAGAGGCAACCAATCATATTCACCGAGGAAGATGCCAATCACGTCCAGTTCCCCCATAAGGACCCTCTGGTCATAGCCACCCAGCTCGCCAACCGTAGAGTTAGGAGGATACTGGTCGATAATGGGAGCTCGGTGAACCTTCTATTCTAGTCTACGCTGGAAAAGATGGGTTTATCTGTCACCGAGTTGAAAGCCACCTCCATGATGCTATATGGATTTTCTGGAGAAGGGTCGGCAGCAATAGGAATAATCGAGCTGGTGATTACCTTGGGAGAGGGACCCTGGACTATCTCAAAACTCCTCGAATTTGTGGTCATCAATTGTCCCGCCGTGTACAATGTTATTTTAGGCTGACCTACATTGATAGCGTTTGAAGCGATAACCTCCATCCGCCACCTCGCACTAAAATTCCCCTCTTCCACGGGGATATGCACGGTCCAAGGCAATCAGCTCACTGCCAGGGAATGCTATAGCATTTCTATGAAGGGAAAATCAAGACCCGAGCAGCAAACGATGACCATCCAGGGAAGGAATGAGGAATCTCAGGAAATTGTACCTAGTCCTGAGATAGAAAAACCTTAGAATGCCAGAGGGGATGGTATCATCTTAAAAAATGATATTGACCCCAGAGTAGGCGAGGATAGATCCGAGCTCCAGGCCATCGAAGAGCTCGAGGAGGTAAATATCGACCCACAAGACCCCTCGAAGGTGGTGAAGCTCGGGAAAAACCTATGTAGCGAAAGGAAGGCGAAGCTGATTAGGTTTCTGCAAGAAAATCTAGATGCGTTCGCCTGGTCTCAGGGAGACATGATAGGGATCAACCCGAGAGTCATCATGCACACCCTACACTTGGATAAAAACGTGCTTGCAAAGTCCCAGAAACAAAGGCGCCTAGGAACGACCCGAGATGAGGCCTTAGAGGAGGAAGTAGCCCGGCTCTTAAAGTGCGGCTTTATCTGCGAAGCAAAGTTCCCAATCTGGGTCACCAATCCTGTGTTGGTCCCGAAGCCCAATGAGAAATGGCGGACCTGCGTCGACTTTTCCGATCTGAACAAAGCCTGCCCCAAAGATTGCTTCCCTTTGCCAAGGATCGACTAATTGGTAGATGCCATGGTGGGGCACGAGCTCATGTCTTTTATGGATGCATACTCGAGCTATAACCAGATTGCCATGAATCCCGCAAACTAGGAACACACTAGCTTCATGACCCCAACTAACATTTATTGTTACAAGGTCATGCCTTTCGAGCTGAAAAATGCAGGAGCTACGTACTAGAGGTTGGTAAATAGGATGTTTACCAATCAAGTCGGGAAAAATATGGAAGTGTATGTTGACGACATGTTGGTCAAGTCAAAAACTGCCGATAACCATGTCTCCGATCTGGAGGAATGCTTTAAGATTTTGAGGGAATACGGTATGAGGCTAAACCCCCAAAAGTGTACTTTCGGGGTTGCGTCAGGAAAATTCCTGGGTTTCATCGTCAATACCAGGGGAATAGAAGCGAACCCCGATAAGATCAGTTCGCTACTCGAGATGCCGTCACCCCGATCGCGAAAATACATTCAATGTCTGACAGGAAGGGTGGCGGCCCTTAATCGGTTTATTTCTAAATCTACCGACAAGTGTTTGCCATTCTACAACCTGCTCCGGGGAAATAAAAAATTCGAGTGGATCGAGGAATGCAAACGTGCCTTCCTTGACCTGAAAGCACATTTAGCCGAGCCGCCCGTATTATCCAAACCAACGGCAGGAGAACCTCTTTTCCTTTACCTAGCTGTCACGGAAGATGCGGCTAGTGCCGTACTAGTCCGAGAAGAAGACCAATCTCAAAAGCCAGTCTATTACATCAACAAGAGGCTTCTCGGAGCTGAATCCCGGTATCCGTTGATGGAAAAGATGGCCTTCTGCTTTATTACGGCCTCCCAAAATCTCAGGCCGTATTTCCAGTGCCACTCAATACACGTCATAATCGATCAGCCTTTAAGGCAAGTTTTGCATAAACCTGAAGCATCAGGACGCCTGTTGAAGTGGGCTATCGAGCTCAGCCAATTTGAGATACTATACATACCACGAACTGCTATAAAAATCCAGGCCCTAGCTGATTTTGTGGAAGAATGCACAGGGTTCTGAGAAGACTTGGTGGAAGAATCAGCTCAAGCCTCATGGAAAGTCTTCGTAGACGGCTCGTCTAACGAGACCGGCTCTGAGGCTGGAATCATATTGATATCCCCAGAGGGACATCGATTACACTCGGCGTTATGATTCGGATTCAAAGCGTCCAATAACGAGGCCGAATACAAATCTTTATTCGCTGGGCTAAGGGTGGCCCAGGAGCTGAGGGCCAGCTCCGTCTAGTGTTACAACGATTCCCAGCTCGTGGTAAACCAAGTGTTAGGAGAATACCAAGCGCGGGGAACCAAGATGGCTGCTTACCTTGCCAAGGTAAAGAAAGAGCTATCTGCATTTGAGCGCGGCTCAATCGAGCAGATACCTCAGGAGCAAAATGCCAGTGCGAACGCCCTGGCAAAGCTCGCTACCTCTGGGGAGGCAGAGACTTTGGGGCTGGTGCCAGTAGAGTTCTTGGAAAGACCAAGCATAGAGGAAATCGGGGCAGAGGTCGAGATGATCGACGCCAGACCAACTAGGATGACTCCCATCCTCGAGTATCTCACAGCAGGGAAGTTACCCAAGGGGAAAAATGACGCAAGGAGGGAACTTTACCAAGCTCCGAGGTATACAGTGATAGATGGGATATTATACCGGTGTGGCCTCTCTTTACCTCTCCTACGGTGTGTTCTACCAAGCGAGGCAAAGACCATTTTGCAGGAGGTGCACGAGGGCTTTTGCGGAGATTACGCTGGGGGGCAAAACCTGGCCCTGAAGATATTAAGGCAAGGGTATTATTGGCCTACTCTGTCAAAGGACTCGATCTCCTATGTCCAAAAATGTAACAAGTGCCAGCGATTCGCCACAATTTCCCAGGCTTCTCTGGTCGAGCTGAAGATGATCTCATCTCCATGGTCGTTCGCGGTCTGGGGGATTGACCTGGTTGGTGCCCTCCCTACTGGAAAAGGAGGAGTTCGCTACACGGTGGTGGCTATCGACTATTTCACGAAGTGGGCAGAAGCAGAGCCCCTGGCGACGATCACTTCAAAGAGGGTCCTTGACTTTGTGGTCAAGAATATTGTTTACCAATTCGGGCTGCCAAAGAAGATCGTATCAGATAACGGAACGCAGTTCGATAGCGACCTTTTCACCGAATTCTATGAGAGGCACGGCATAGTTAAAAGCTTCTCCTCCATGGCCTATCCCCAGGCCAATGGGCAGGTCGAGGTTGTCAACAAGACGCTAAAAGCAAGCCTTAAGAAGAGACTGGATGAAGCCAAGGGAGTTTGGCCCGAACAGCTCCCCCAGGTACTGTGGGCATACCGGACCTCGCACCGAACTTTGACGGGTCACACTCCTTTCTCCCTGGCTTTTGGGAGTGAGGCCTTCCTTCCTGTAGAAGTAAAGGTAGCCTCGCACAGAGTCCAGACATTTGACCAAGACCGGAACGACGAATTGCTCTGCGCTTCCCTCGACCTAATTGACGAAAAACGAGAAGCTTCACAGCTGCAGCTCGTGCATTATCAACAAAAGATCACTCGTTATTTCAACTCAAAGGTCAAGAAACACGTCTTTAGTGTAGGCGACCTAGTACTCAGAAGAGTCTTCTTAGCCAGTAAGGACCCCAAGGACGAAGTGTTGGGACCAAACTAGGAAGGGCCCTATCAAATAACAGAGGTCATGAAAGAAGGAACCTTCAAGCTAGCTCGGCTTAATGGAGAAGCAGTCCCACGGACTTGGAACGCTATACACCTGAAGAAATATTATCAGTAATATCTTTGTAAGACTTAATTAGAAAATCCACCTTTGTTTATTAAATAATGAAAGAGAGTCTTTTCGCGGTGTCATATATGTTTGTGGATGTAATGTCAAGTAACCACGAAAGGCCCTTTCCTAATTACTTGGGGGGCATATATCCTGGATACAACCAGGTCCTAAAACTTAGAAGTTTATTCAAATTTATTTATCGATGTTTTTCTTAAAAAGCACGAGATATCAATAAAGGATTAACGCGAACTAAGTTTTTAAAATTAATATCCTGGATACAACCAGGTCCTAAAACTTAGAAGTTGATTCAAATTGATTAATCGATGTTTTTCTTAAAAAGCGCGAGATATCAATAAAGGATTAACGCGAACTAAGTTTTTAAAATTAATATCCTGGATACAACCAGGTCCTAAAACTTAGAAGTTGATTCAAATTTATTAATTGATGTTTTTCTTAAAAAGCGCGAGATATCAATAAATGATTAACGCGAACTAAGTTTTTAAAATTAATATCCTGGATACAACCAGGCCCTAAAACTTAAAAGTTGATTCAAATTGATTAATCGATGTTTTTCTTAAAAAGCGTGAGATATCAATAAAGGATTAACGCGAACTAAGATTTTAAAATTAATGTCCTGGATACAACCAGGTCCTAAAACTTAGAAGTTGGTTCAAATTGATTAATCGATGTTTTTCTTAAAAAGCGCGAGATATCAATAAAGGATTAATGCAAACTAGGTTTTTAAAATTAATGCCCTAGATACAACCAGGTCCTAAAACTTAGAAGTTGGTTCAAATTGATTAATCGATGTTTTTTTTTCCTAAAAAGCATGAGATGTCAATCATAGCACCAACAAAAACTAAGTTCTCACCAAATGCGTTAAAGAGGAGCAACAATAAAGTTAAATAAAAAAATATATATAAATAGATTAAAATAAATCTGAGGAAACCAATTGTCTCGAGGATAAAAAACCTCGTGATATAAAGTTACAAATAAGAAATAAGAGAAAAAGGAGCAAAGGTCCTAAGCCCCACCAGGCCGCTCCGACGAAGTCACCCCTTCGGCGTCCTGCTCGGCTGCAGCGGAAGTCTCCCCAGTCTCAGAGAGCACCTTCTGTTGAAGTCGAGCCTTGAACTTCTCGAGGAAGGACTCCCACACCTCCGGCCCCAGGAAGGAAAAGTCACCATCTTGGTTGAAGGCCCAGCAATGATACAGCATGGCCTCCATGGAGGAGCTGGAAGATGCCCTCTCCGCCACAAGGGCGGCCTTGGCCTCTTCAAGTTCGACCTTCGCGGCATCCAAGGTGACCTTGGTAGCCCCGGCCTCCAGCAGCTTGGCCCGGGTTGCCTCCAGGTTGGCCTGCACAGCAACCAAGGCGACCTGCGCGGCCTTCTCGCTTTCCCTGGCAGCCGCCAGGGCAGCCTTGGCATCCTGCTCTTGTTGTTGAGCAGACGCGAGAGCGACCTGAGCAGTCTGGTGCTCACCCCTGATCTCATCAAACCTGGCCCTGGACCGAGATATGCTTCGGTGTAGAGCCAAAGCCGCCTGCAAGGTAAAAAGATAATAAGGCAAGTGCTTTATAAAAATCAAAGAGAACCATTGGTAAAGCAAACTTACCGTGAGGGTCATCCCCAGTGAAGACTCCATAACATTCTCGGGGCTCCTCGTCTCAATCTCCCGCAAGTCCCTCGGGGTGGCGTTGTAGTAGTGATCCACCATATAGGTCGCGATTTCGTAAACCATCCCTCAAAAGGCCTCGGGGATTTTCTCCAAGGCCTGAGTGTTGACCGGGACGCGCACGGTGGGAGTCGGAGCTGGCAAGGGCCCGGTTGGTACCTCCAGTTCCCGGGTAGAGATAGGAGGTCGCGGGGGAGGTGGAGCCATCTTCTCTGTGGTGGGAGGGGGTGGAGGCACCTTCTCTGTGGCAAAAGGACCCTGGCCCTTCCCCTTGGCAGGAGACTTGGAGGTGGTCCCGAGAGGGGGAGTTTTCTTGGTCAGCCGGAGCTTCTTTATTAAGGGTCCGGACGACCCGGAGGAAGGATTCCCCCCTGGAACATGGATCGCAGAATGTTGTCCCCGGGCTGTGACATCTCCTCGCCTGAAACAAAGACAATGAAGCATCAGTATGCATGTAAAAATATTTTATCGCAAAAAAATCTAAAGAATGTATTGAAAAAGGTCCTACCCTCCGAGCTAGAGGAGGAATCTATTGCCACGACCTCCGGCCGCGGAGCTTCTACGGGGGAGTCTAAGATTATAACTTCACAAATGAGAGGGGGCTCTGGGTCCGGATCCGCCTCAGGACTGGACTCCTCTACATACTGCCTAAGCCTCGGAGCAACTATACCCTCCAGAAGGGAGGGCGACGACCTAAGGTTGGTCCCGTACTCCTCAAAAGATCCTGACCTAAAGGCCAGGGTATTGTCTACTACTATAGTGCCCCTATGGCGGCCCATGTCATAGCGCAACACTAGTTGGTCAACGCACTGGAGCAGAGTTACGTTACGAGCTGGGTCATTTTGATGACGGTGAACGAGTTGGATGGGGTTAAACATAGCAAGTCATAGGTCTGCGGCAGCCCTGTCTAAATCCTTAAACAAGTATGGGTTACCTTGGCCGGAGGGGCCGGCTGTTGCCTCGGACTGGGTCCGCTCCGCGTTGACCCCCTAGGCGATCTCAAGAGCCCGCTTCCGACGTACGAGCGGCACCTCGTCTTCCTCGTCCTGCTCGTCGTCATCCGCAGCCCCCTCCTCAGGGATGGGCGCCATCTCACGAGCTTCTGGGGCAATCTGCGTCCTCCTCAAGGCCAGGCTCTGGCCCGAAGAAATTAACTTACACGCCAGCATCATCTCATCAGACACGAGTTGGCGGTAGTCTTTTTTGCTTGGAGGGAGCCCCGCGAAGGTCTCATATTGACTCTCGAGGGTCACCGATTTAGCCGTCCTCGCAAAAATAGCTACACGATAGTATTCAAGTTAATACGCATGGAAAGAAACAAGTCAGCAACAATTTTGTGAGCTGAGGATAGAAAGAACTTACGAGGACGGTTGAAGTAATGGTGTTCGCAGTTGCAGAACCCCGTCGACATGAAGAACTGGTCCTTGAAGTCGTTAAGGTGGCTGGGCAGCTCGATGACTGCGGCGGAGTTGGGAAAATGGGTCAAGTAATAGAACTTGTCGCCTCGCCCCCGTTGATTCGGGCTGGCTTTGAGGCAGAAGAAATAGAGAATGTCCGCCGGTGTAGGGACCTCCCATTCCTGCTTCAGGAACATGTACCTCAGCCCCGCTAACAGGCGGTAGGAGTTAAGGGGGAGTTGAAGGGGGCCAGCTTCACGAAGTTCAGGAAATCCGTGAAGTACTGGTCCAGGGGAAGAAAGGCCCCAGCCTTGAGGTGTTCGTTGCTCCAGGCCGCGAACTCCTCGTCGAGCGGTGCGCAGCTCTGCTGGCCCTCAAGGGGAGGACGAGCAACAAGAGCGCCTGTCCCTATTTCGATATTATGGGAAAACAGGATCTTGTTGACCTTCCCCTGAGTTGTAACCTTCGAGGAAATCCTCTCGGCCTCGAAGAAGGCACCAGGTCCCACCTCGACCTCTTTCTCCACAATGGGAGCGAAGTGGGGGATAGGGGAATCTGCTACCACCTCCTTCCCCTTGCTGGCCTGCTGGATGACGAGCTGGCGACACTCTTCTTGGGCATGTTCTTCCTGGGTCCCATCTGGTCGTCTAACGAACAAAGATGAAGAAAATTTAGAAAGGCGACCTAAAAATAAGAAAGGGAATCTAGCACGAGGAATGATTTTCCTTACACGGGCTGAGGTAATCTCAACCCGCGGTGAGTGAGGCCACGCAGTTCTATGAACACACGCCTATGCTCCCAACGGGTCCCCGATTGCTCGGGATCCGTGTGTCAGGAGAGTCAGGATAATGCTTGCCTTGGAGGGAAAGTTTCAAAAGCAAAACTGCATGGGAAGCGTGGCCCCTAAGCTACCCGGTTTTGCACCCCAGAAACTTGTCGTCTTCCCCTCTCCAAACAGGCATTTCAAGAGATTACCCAGAAAATTCACCCCTGAATTATCTTGTCCTATGCGTCATATTCCTAAGCATTTTCTCCTATGGTCGATACCCCTAGGATAAAAACCTACGCACAAAATACCAGCCAAAAAGAAAAAAAAACAACCTACAGTGTGCGACTAAGAAAGAAGTTTACATAAACAAAGAAAAATGGAAACATTTAAACATACAGTAGGCAGAGGACTTACAGAGGTTTTTGCTGTGTGAAAATCAAAAAAGGCATAGGAATCGGAATCCTAGTGGAGCCTTTAGAACTGGAGTCACGGAGAAACCCTTGTGTCTGGAACTCAGAGACTTCTGGAATGATAACCGGAAGGAAAAAGGCTTCTGAGGCTAAGAAGAGAGAAGATGAGAAAAAAATTTCAAATAAAGGGTGGCTCATGCGAATGGTGGCCAACCTTATATATACGTAAGAGGCAAAGGAACGAGGACTGTTAAATCGTCTTAATGTGATATACGAGGGTCACAACTCGAAAGACGAAACGACGGCCGAAGATAGGCTAGGCCATTTAATGCGATTCTCAGAAGACGGACCGTCACCAACCACGATGCTCCACGTATCTGATACCAGCGCAATAAGCGGGACATGAAGAGTCGAAAAGGAAGCCTAAAAGCCCCCACTATGGCCACAGGTGACGTCACGTGCCACGAACAGGGGCAAATGTACGCCCTAAACATCCATGGGTTATTAGCGAGCTGGAAAAGGGCATAATTCTATCCTCCACGTGGAAGCCTCCTACCCGGAGCTGCTGTTACGAGTCTCCACCTCTTTAGCCCGAGCTAGTCAAAGGGTTAGTAAGAATACTCGAAGGCATCGGGTCAGCAGTGTGGACACCACGAGCTGGAACTACATTAAAGCTCGTGGTGCGGCATAGAACTGACACCCCCAACCATTTATGAAGTCAACCATGCAATGTAAATGTGCGCATATCAGACATCACGTGTCTACTCCATTCCTGAATTCTCGGACACGCAGCATAAACGTGCATGTTCAGGCACCCCACAACTGGTTTGGGCCATGCGGCCCATTATCCCCCTTACCTATTGATTAGATAACACTTCATTGACAGGTTTTAGGAATTAATCATAAGTGTCACAGAGGTGACATGATGGGTAAGAAGGTCACGGGATGGCCCCCTTTACCAACACCCAGGTATCCTCTCCCTATAAATATGGAGACCCTGGGCGTTGCAAAGGGTTGGCGTCTAGCTTGTAAAGAAACACCTTGTAAGGAATACCTGAGATATATCAATAATATTGGCTGGTGGACTAGAGGGATTTTAACCTTCGAACCACCTAAAAGGAAAGGAGTTATAACCTTCCCCCTATACTATTTTCGCCAGTTTGGAATATAAATATTTACATATTACGGTTCATTATCTAGCACTAATCCATCCCGTTTATTCGTATAATTATCTATTGCCGAAGAACCGCGTCAACAAAAGGTACAAGTGGCAAGAGATACTTGACTGATCAGTTACCTGCTCCGACCGACCAGTCAGGTGCTTGGCTGACCGGAGAGGTACTTGACCGACCGGAGGAGTGCTTGGCCAACCAGATAGGTGTTTGGCCGACCGGTGAGGTGCTTGGCTAACCAGATAAGTGTTTGGCCGACCAGTCAGGTGTTTGGCCGACCGGTGAGGTGCTTGGCCGACCAGTCAGGTGTTTGGCCGACCGGTGAGGTGCATGGCCGATCAGTGAGGTGTTTGGCCGACTGGCGGAGTGCATGGCCGACCGGTCAAGTGTTTTGGCCGACCAGTTTTTTTTCCAAGGAGTGACGTCGACTTACTGAACAGATTATTGTTATGCAAGCGAAATTCCAGCAACGGATTAGACTAGAATCAGTCGTGCCTACGCGGGAATCTCTCAGATTATCCCAAAGAAGTCGTGTATTGTTGTATTTTAAATATTATTATTAACTAAATATTGTGAGAGTAATAGAAAGATCCCGATTATGAGGGATTTCGGTTTGTATGATCATGGGCCTATAAATACAGAGCTCATGGCATCATTTAGGGGTTCGGATTTTGATTTTCCTAAGAGAGTATTTGTATTTCGAGAGAAGTATTGTATTCTTTTCATCTGCACTGAAGAAACTCAGTTGACTTAGGTTCGTCTGATCTTGAGTGTAGATCTATAATCATAACTCTAAGTGGACTAGGCTATTACCAACGCATTGGGACTGAACCACTATAAAAATCATCAGTGTCGTTTTTTCTCTTGAAGGTTTATTGTATTTTTGACGTCTACACGTTGTTGGCCAAATCTGTGGTCAACAACATCCACGCATTACAAAATTTAAATTACATAATCATCGTGGTCCAAGCTCCAGTCTCATTGTTGCCCACAACAAAGATAAACCACCATTTTCCTCACAAAATTACTAAGAACATCCACTTAAAAAAAATTATAACATAAAATACATAAAACTAAAAACATCATAGCTAAATCAATGTGTGATTTAAATGTGTGTCTCATTACTCATAATTTATTTAAAGTTGGACCATATTATAAATCATTGTGTAATTTAAGTGTGTTGCTTGTAATTAATTTAAAATTGAACCATATCACTTTTATTAAGTGGTTAACAATATTATCACATTTCTGCGTGCACATTATTTTGGAAAAATTATGTGTCAATCATGCTCAAATTAAAATAAAATTACCAACACTTGATGGCCTTTATTGATGTCCAACCTCCACCAACCATCCATGTTGTCGCCTATAGCCAACATCACACTATCAACACAAATCATCACCATTCTCACAAAACTGACAAATTCTCTATTTGAGATCTTTACAACGCTCCAACTACCACGAGAAGATTCACTACTGGCAAATGCCTAACAAACTATTCACTTCTGACTTGTGCCAAAATTATGATTTTGTAATTTTTAAGATATGTTTTTAATCAAATATTGTTCTAAATTTTTATTTTAATTGAAATTAATGATTGAACAAATTAAATTAAAAAATACACAAAATATAATGGAAAACACCATAAAACAAAACTTAAAAATATATCATAAATATTCTCAAATTAATACATTATAAGTAAAAAAACACTAACATAAAGTGAAGAAATACATAATAAATAAAAACATTAACATATAATAAAAAAATATATAAGCTAAAATTATGATTCAATTGTAGGATGATGATAATATAAACATTAATATAGATTGATATGTACTTCTCTATTTAAATTTAATTAATAGTTATGTAGTTGTAATGTAATGCTTAATTTATGTAAGGACGATGATATTTTAGTCATGTGTATTATTTTTATTTTATTATTATTTAATTAATATTAATTTGTAAACTCTAAATAATTGTTTGGATTTAATTAATAAAATAAAGAGAGTATTATGTATAAATGTTTTTTTTAAGAGAATATAAATTTTTTTAGTATGATATTTAGAGTTTTGGGTTGGAAATGAAAATAAAGGTAGAGTGTGAATGGTGTAAAAATAATGTAAAAGATAGAGAAAAATAAAGAGACAAGGTTAGAGATGGCCAGAAACTATTCTCTATCTTATAAATTTTCCATATTTCATATTGAAGTGACCCCACCACAAGGGTGCCAAACAAAACTGTATTAAGCAGCAGTCGCAAGAAGAAAAAGGCAACATAACAGCAGAGCTGGGAGCAAGTCAGCAAAAGCACAGAAAAAACTTAGGGAAAAAAAATAGCCAAAATACAACACCAACAAGAGATTATTCGAATCCTTCTACTTGTGTAGGATTGTAACTGTAGGATTAACAATCTCCAGATTAATTCAAAATTGCAATTCCTTATTTTCTGAATGTCCCATATTTTAATGTAAAGACAGGTTGGTGATATATAAAATACAGAGTTAAATTTGGTTTGAATGAAGAAATTAGAATATGTAAAAACTCAATTTTATGTAATATGTACTGAATTTTGTATATATAAAAAAAAAAAAAAAAACAAGCATACTCAATGCTCATTGCCTTCTGCAGTTACATCGTTACAATGTATGAACTAAAAGTGTAAGATATGCTCTATATTTTCTTCATAAAAACTTAAGCTAGTTCATAATATATTATATTCCTATGTGTTGTAGACTGTCTCTGAAACAAATAACTTGCTCTGCTACATTTATTTACAAAGTTCCTCCTTATTTCGCTATTCCAAATCCTGAATATCATAATTCACTTCTTTCTTTCCTTCAAGTTTAAGTTGTCGAATTCTCTGACGTAGTCTTCTCCGGTGATCGTGTATCTTCCAAAGACCATGACCCAATATGACAGCAGAGTATATGCCATGTGTGATTATGGGTGCAAGAATGTTATCCGTCTGTCAAATTTTCATCAGAATAAAATTAAAACCACTTATCCATTTTGAAATCTTCTTGAGTATGCAGGTAAAGAAATAGTTAAATAGATAAAAGAATCCAATGAAAATATTACCTGGATCCACTCAAATCCAAGGTAGAGAGCCAAAAGTCCTTCAAGTAGTGGAGAATAAATCTTCTTCATTTGCCTCCTCTTATACCAGGCTGCAGAACCCAAAAATGAATAAAGCATGAATACTATGATTGCAATAAAATATATGAAAGATAGATATTATTTTCTTCAAGGCAACCAAATCAATGAATTTTACAAGGTGCATTTGATGTACAAAATAGAATGAAAGCAATCAAATACCTAAAGCTAACCAAAAAAAATAGGAAAACCAATGCCATTGACATGGAATAACTCAATTAAGGTGATGAAATGCAAGGGTCAGAGTAAAAACCTGTAAAGAGCTTCTTCATATCTTCACGACCAGCGCGAGATGGCAAAACTGGTGCAACTATGTAAGCAGGGTCTGTAAGAAGCATAAAATAAAATAAAAATAGATAAGTAAACGATAAACCATACAAGCAGAGATGACTATTTAGGAGCTGTATTATCTTGATGGCCCATGAATCCACCTTTTGGAGATGCAGCCATATAGTACAGGGAACCAGTTAGAGTAGCTGTCATAACAGCTGCAAACGCCTGAGCAAATGGAACAAATGGGGGAAGAACTCCAGTCTACAATTTACACAAAAGATAAATCAGTTATCATCAACTTTTCATCATTCCTGATAATGGCAAATAATGCGGAAAGAGAGAGAGCTGCATACCAGAGATGCCATTCCTCTAGTATCTGATATCAGATCTGTACCCTTCAGGAATATTTCAGCCAATGCTCCCTATATAATAAGAAATGAGAGAAAGAATGAAAAAAAAAAGGTAGATAAAAGTAACAAAATTACAAGGGTTGTTTACCAAGCCAAGAATTTTATTGGCATGAAGATGCTAATATAAACTAGGATATTGTTCACACATCATAAATATAAAAAAATTCAACCAGATTTTTTTATGTTGTGTTGTGTAATTCAATATAATGCATCTTAATTATGCTGTGTTTCTTCAAGTTACAAAAGTTTATGCCACTACCTCAGGAAAATATTCAAAAGGGAATACAACTCAATAAAAAACACCTAGCATGAAGATATGTCTCACATCATCAAAGCTGAAGCAGATTATCGGTAGAAGATTGGTTATCTTACATCTAACACATTATGTATTTCACCTAAGTTGAAATGAAATTGATCTGTGAAAGGATACCTGAACTGCAGCTCTGTAAAAAAGCTCCTCTCCCACCGAGCTCGCAGCAACAACTAGTATAAACTGCAAGTTGAAGCACTAGTTCACTATTTGGTACTTGCTCTCCCCAAGAAATTATGAAATTTTTAATAGGTCCATAAATACAAGATCATTACCTGCCATGGAGACATTCCATAGAAAAAGTTCCGGAGTTCCTCATCTTCCACATCTCTGATGGCACGAGCATGAGGAGATAGCTTCACAACTTCGTCCTAAAACCACTTCAGATTGTTTAGATGAAAATCGATTAAGCAAGCCTAATAGAATCATCAAAGCTATGACAAAAATAGACTTTCATTCTGACCATTAACATATCCTTTTGAATTTCATATGTTACTTACTTCTACGACTACCACTAGAAACAGCCCATACCATTTCTTCAGGCCAAATATGAAGAAGTAAAGCCATTCAAAGTATGACAAGCCAACTTACATCGAGTATGAACAAAAGGGCCATAATTGGAGGAGCCGCATATCCCAGGCCTTCTAAAATGGCGTCTAATGATGGGTGAAAACCTCCCAAGCAATCAATTCCAGTGATTGAGCAAATAAATTTTCCTGCTAAAGCCATGGCACCATATATACCTGATTGTGTAAATGAAGAAAAGAACAAGTCAGATAACGAAAATTGAAAACAAATAAATAAAACATTAGTATTTGAGATAGAAATATGAAACACTAAGACCTGCCAGGTTATGCTACCATTCTTTTATCAAAAGTATTATTATATCACTATCTTTGGTCATAACATGAAGAATATTTACATGACGCATAAAATTGTTAACAAAAACAAAGCTCAATTAGAATAAATTAATCGAAAGATAAACCATACTACAAACTATAAACAATAGAATTTTTGGTAAATGCATAAATATTTTACATATATACAAAGCACAAATATAAACTTCTAAAATCTAGAGCAGATTGAAACAACTAACGCAGGCCATTATTTTATATTGAAATTCAACTTCTTGAATTCAAAGAATCACAAAAGCTAGTACTAAAGAATCTCACAGAGCAAAGTGAAAGACATAAAGTTGTACTATATTATAGCTACTAAATTTCCTCAAAGATCTTCAAACCACCAATTATTGCGCCAAAATTCAATTGGGAAAATCTTAGGAGAGAAGAGACTAAGCCAAACAAAGTGAGAAACTGACCAATTCCATAGCTGAGTCTAACAACAGCACCAATCTTCTCCCAAACCGGAAACTCAGCATCTTTAAAAGAATCTAATGTAGTGACCTCCATAGCAGGACTCGTGAACCCTCGTCTGCTCTCTCCTTCACTTCCTCTAGCATCCACAGCCTCCCCACTGCTTTGCTCCGTCGAAGCTTTAACCGGCCGGAACCGAACCATATCGACATCAGAAAAACTCACTCGCCCTCTCCTTCTCCTTACCCTAGCCGGAAAATTACAGAGCCTCGAGGAGAGTCCAACTCTACCGGAAAACGACGCCGTCGAAGAAGGATTCAAGTACATCAATGGAAGCTCCATACCCAAAATAAAAAGAAACAACAACAACAACCGAAAAAGGGTGTTGCTCAAAATGGGTTTCTATCAAAATTTCGGCTTCTTCGATCTTCTACTTCTTCACGAAGCATAGTAGCTTTCCTTCTTCTAAATTTGGTGTCTTTCTCTTCTGATTTTTTTTTTCTTTTTTCGTTTTGTTTTTACCAGTGAACGTTGACCGTTCGTTTCTGTATGTGGGCTGTAGAGGTAGAGAGAATACAGACGATCATGACCGTTGGCTTTAGGCTGGTGGTTAATCGACGGTGAGGGAAGACAAAGTGGGCCCAGTTGAGGTGGAATGTCGTTTGAGGTGACAGTGTAGATTAGAGAATATCCAATTAGCAAATGGGTGATTGACACGTGGAGATAACGCTATCGAATTTGGTTTTCTTTCTAGGAAAAGAGCGTATTAAACTTTAAAAGCAAAACAAGCTTTTATGAGAATTAGGGAATAGTTTGTAAATAGAAAAAGTTGGTACCTATGGCTACATCATAACATCATGGGATGGGATTCAATTAATGAAAGTAAAAAACTTTACTTTAAATGATCGAAAGACAAATTAGAAAAGTTGACCTCAATAATGTTGTTGAATCTTTTAAGAACAACTAATTTATTATTTTATATTACTCTAAAAATAATCTTTTAAATAGGACATTTGGAGAAAAAATCTCTTAATCTACCTAAGTATTCTAAAAAATTTTGTTTTTAATTTCTCCATTCTTAAAAAGTTAAGTACTCTTACCTTTCAAAAAAAAAAAAAAAAGTGATCACTCTTGCTTTAACTTTTCCATCAATCACCATTTAACGACCTTCTAATTTTTTAAGCGACTTATGCCCTTTAGTTTATTTTGGGTTTTATGTCCTTGTAAACATATTTTATCATCAATAAAGATTAAAAATTATTTTGTGAAATATAATCCTCATCAACTAACATAACTGTCCAAGGCTCTATTTTAAGAGTTCTGTTATTTTCTTTTGTTGTATCAAATCCAACTACTTTGAGGTTGTTTGTGATAGCTTTTACTTTTACTTTTGGACACTAAAAAAAAAGAAGTAAAAATTTGAATTTTTAAAGTAAAAATTTGAGCTTTTAAATTAGTGTTTGGATTTATGTTTTAAAAAGACTTTTTTTTTTCCATTAAAGAGATTTTCAAAGTATTCAGTAAGTATAATATAAAAGCTCTTACAAAATAATATATGTCAATTTTGTCCATAAAAATAACAATAATAATATATTTTTTTTGCAATCATAAAAAATAATATAAGCAAAATTAACTATGTGCATAAACATAAATCTTTAGTTATTACATAATCATAAAAAAAAATTAATACTCATGTTTATCTAAGCATGAGTTCAGTTACGATTTTATCACGAATAACTCTCATTTCACTCTCATCTCTTACTAAGTTAATATTTGGGTCATCGTCATTTACAAAATCATCACAAGATGGAAACTCTATGTCATTAATGGTCTCTCTCCTGATAAAATTATGTAAAGCCATTGAAGCAGTACCAATAGTTACTTGTTTATCAAACTTATAATTTGGCATTCATTGCAAAATTTCCCATCATGTTTTCCATACACCAAAACAACGTTCAATAACACTGCGCAATGATGAATGAGCGTGGTTAAATATTTCTTTAGAGCCACTAGGTTGACTACATTGTTGAAATTGAGGAAGATGGTATATTTGCCATTTCTATGGAGCTAAATAACATTTCATATTTGGATACCCTACATCAACTAAGTAATACTTACCTGCAATAAAAAAAATTATCATTTTAAAAAAAATTCAAATCATATTCACAAAAATAATATAAATGATTACAACATACCATTGGGTGGTTTAGGAAAATTAAGATGTGTATTTCTTAATGCTTCAAGAAATATATGAGTATCATGTGTTGTTCCTTCCCAACCCGCGCCATACAAATGTGAATAACATATCAAATCCACATACAGTCATAATATTTTGTGTAGGACAACCCTTTCTTCCAATGTATGGTATTTATTTATCTACTGGAAGTGAAACTCGAACATATGTTCCATCTATTGCTCCGATACAATCCTATTAATAACAATTATAAAATCAAAATCTACATAGAGAGTTAAAATATATATAAATATATACATGCATATGGAGATGACGTATTCATACCTTAAAGTAAGACAAATATCTAGGATTGTTTAGTATATAATATGGGACTTCATCAAAATTTTCAAGTGGTCTAATTTCATCCAAAGCAAGCATACTCATTTTTTCCAATACATTTGAAAATTGTCTACTAACAGTTTCACCTAAATGCTGAAAATGCTCTTGAATCATTCTATTTCCTACACCGTGTCCTAAAATCATCATAAGCATACCAACTGACTCTTCTAGTCTCACACCTTTACTACATTTTAGCCCATAACTTCTCAATCTATCACACAGTTTACAAAAAATATGTTTTTCCATTCAAAACATCTCATGACATCGTCGACCATTTCCATCCATAATTTCCATCATAAATTTCCAGCCAGTGTGAGGTGAATTTTTACATGGTTCCTTAACCAAAAGATTATTATGATAATATACTGATGTTCTTGCAACAACAAGGACAAGTTCATCAATTTCCATTTCTTCTGCTATGACTTGTTGTATATATTCTTCATTCATGTCTTCTGAATTTGCGCCACTATCCATTCTGTATTTGAAAAAATGTACATAATTTTTATTTTTAAGATAAATGAGTGTGATATAATACACTTTAAAAAAGATAAACATGTAAACATATAATATATAATTGTATTGTTTTGGATTATATAAAATAAAAAAAAAAGATAATTAAAAAAAACATATTGTGTCTTTCATAAATATTAAATTCAAGAAACAAAACAAACCACGTTGTTCAAGAAATAAACAAACCACAATGTTCGACAAGAAAAAAAAAACAAATAAAATCTAACTTAGAAATCGAACTCTTGTTCTTTCAACCATTCAATTTGATATTATTAGGCTCCTTCAAAGCTACAAAAATTTCCTTATTTTCTTTCTTTGTGAACAAGGAAGTACCAACTTTGAAAAGAGGGTCCATTGGTTCACAACTTGGAAGTGTAACTAACTTATCAATAACTTCTTGAACACTACATCCCGGTGGATCGGTACGTATGTATGAACTCCTATTTTTGATCACCTCACAAATCTCATCAAGTTTTTGGACAACTTTGATGTTGTAGAATTATTCTTTTTTTCCTTCTTAAATTGCTTTCTATTTGGACCAAGTAATTTAGTCTCTTTTTTCATTGGATCACCCACTCCCTCATGATCACTTTCCTCCAAATTCTCATCAATCTCTATATCATTATGATCCTCGTTGTATAAAGGAGGTAGTGAACCAGAGGTTGGTGCCCAAGCTCTAGCTCATGTAGCAGTAACATCTCTAAACAAATCATCCAGTTTGAAAGAATGTTCTAAACCTCTCACTCAAAATTTAGCAGCATCAGGATATTTCTGTTGATGATTTATGAATTAGGAAACAAAATATATAGTAAAATTATTAATTATAAAAAAAATCATAATTATAGGAGCTTTGTACAGAAACCTACTTGTAACTTTGCATCCCACCATTCATCTGGAGCATCAACGGTTTGCCTCTGTATGTCCCATCTAAGTCCAGTTTCTCCTCTAAGTAATGAATCCCATAGTTGCCACTCTTTTTTAACATTATCCCAATGATTTTTCATTTGCTTTTGATCATAATTTTTTTTGTTGCAAGATTAAATTTTTCAATAAAAATTTTCCAACCTAATTTGCTTAAATGTGATCCATTTCTATTACCTGCTCTCACTTGTTCTATAGCTAAATCAATCCATTTCTCATGTGTTGGTGGATCCCAAATTGCTTTTGATTTTCCTTGTGTTACCTCACCCTCACTCACCATTCTATTTTTAAAAAAAAAGTTTCATATAAGAAATGCAAACTAATATAAAATAATAATACACACACATAATATTTTATTTTCTCAAAATGGGAGCAATAATTATTAATAATGTGAAATTTAACTAAAAAAAATTGAGTACAATAAATTGAAATCTAAAAATTAAAGAAGAAGTATAATAATAGGTAGACAATAAAACCAAAAGACATATGCGGATTTAAGTGACATATATAGAAATCGATTCTCATATACTTGATTAATTTATATATATATCTGTGTGTGTGAAAAATGTCTCTCCTCCATGATAAAGGAGGAAGACAAAAAGATTAATAGAAACACTACTTATCAAGAGTCATTAAGACAACACATTAATCACAAGGAATGGAAGAGAATTTGGATCACTCATGAATCATATTAAGGATCATATTGTAGAGAAGCAAGCAAAGGAGATACTTTCAATATGTGAATCAAATTTAATTATATCAGTATACTATATTATTAAAGCAATTTCATCCCTAAGCATGCATGTTTTCTCTTTTTCAAATTCAGTAATAAATAAAAGTCAATGGTCTAGGGTAGTTTTTTTTTCAATAATAGATATAAAATAATAATAATAATAATAATAATTAATAACAACATAAATGATATATTTGACCCAAAAAAAAAAGAGGTTTTTGTTATAGTTACGCATATGTCACAAAGAATAATTATGCAATAGTAATTTAAAAGCACTAAAATCTAATATAAAAAAATCTTGGAATCCTCTTGTTCATGTATTTAGTGATGATCAATTGATGGAACTTGACAAGTGCCATTAAAACGAATATTTTTTACATAATTATAAGTTTACAATTTACATATATCCATTTAGGCTAGATTGCATGCACACTCATATATATTTTTGTAAATAAAAAATTGAATACGACAAATAATAATTACCATTTTTACGATTTTTTTATAAAAATAATTACGTCTTTTACTTTTTATGTATTTTAGGGATTTTATTTTCTTAAGTAAATGCAATAATACGTTCGGATTAAATATATTTTATTAGTGAAGATTTTCATTCCATAATATAAATATGTTTTTATTTTTTTTTAATGTGATTGGTATATCTTATCAAACTCATTCAAATCTAGACTTTAAAAAATCTAGATAAAAATTGCCCAAATATTTAAATATTTATATTCTAATTTACTCTGTAATATCTTAAAATAATTAGTTGTGTTATGTGGACTTACACACATTTAGTAAGGGTAATCAACTTAATCCGAAATGACTCATTCCATCCCATGAAGATCCAATCTAATTTAAATCTTAGGATAATGTACAATGTCTTTGAAAAGAACAATAATTGTAACGCCCTAGATAGCCAAGACCGTTACACTGTGTGTTTACAAATGTGCAAAACTTGCCAATCAAGTCACGTAGTTAGAAACGTGTTACTGAAACTATAGTTGAACTAGAGTTAAAAGATTTTGGGCACAAAAGTTTCATTTCTTATAATCAAGTATTTTTACATGGGATCCCAAAAGTAATAATGTTAAAAGACAGTTTACAAAATTTCAGGATAAAAGTACAACTACTGGCCACTCTAAGAGCAAAACAGACAATTAGGCTCTTCTCGTCCTGTACCACTCCTCGGGCATGGTGGCCGATTAGCCGACCATGTACATTCAGCCCCAAAGTTCTCCAACTCAAGGCTGGTCCACTTTGCTCTTGCCTTTACCTGCACCACGTAGCACCTGTAATGCCCTTCTACCTTAGAGTCGTTACCAAGTGAGTCTTAAGACAAAACAGTGTGCAAAGACTCGCTACCCGAGGTTTTTAAAACGAAAGTGTGACTAATTAAAGGATAAGGCTGTAATCCTTGAAAATGCGTTGTTCATTAAAAACTTCTAGCATTAAACATTTGGGATCCCAAAATAAGGTTTGAAAACTATTTACATCTTGAAATAAGTTTACAGTTGATCAGTTATAAAAATCATAGATTATTACAGCCAGTCTCGAATAAACCCTCAACCAAAGCAGTCGGGCAGGCCAAACATGTACGCGTCGCTTCACGCTCTCCGTACTCATGGCTGGTTGACTCAAACTATGCCCTTACCTGCAACACAGAGCACCCGTGAGCCGAAGCCCAGCAAGAAAACTCATGCAACACATAACATATGCAAATTATACAGTTAATCATACCAGATAGTCCACAGATAAACAAGTCAACCATTAGACTAAGCAAACATGGCCGTGCCGCCCCCGAAACCTTACCAAAGCCTGGGGTCTCGGTCCTCACCGTAAGGATATCACATTTATCCACTGGGTCCTGCCCTGACTATAAGCATCCCAGGTGCTAAGTGTTACTTCCGGCCCCACTGCCATTCTCGGCCTTTCGCCGTTCTCGGCCTTGCCGCTCTCGGCCTTAGCCGTTCATTGCACTATAATCACACATATAATACATTTCGAAATAATCATTCAACATATAATAATTCATTTAAGGTTATACATTAGCACACAATACAATCTAGGGCCATGCCCTGTAATAACACTATGGGCCCATGCCCTATTCTCAGGTGCTACAGTTTTCTTACCTGTATCCCGAGCTTCACAATGCACCAAAGTCACAAGCACGGTCTTCTAGCACGAGCCTCTCCAATAGCCTAGTCACAACACACATAAAACATCCTTTAATACTAATCAATTCAAAACCACTTCCCGGGACCAATCCCACACTCTCGGGACTCCCAAATTCCTAAAACAAATCATTGGAAACATCCCCCGAACCCCCGGAGCAAAAGCTCAAAAATGCAAAATTTCAAGTCCTGAAAATGGCCTAGCGCCGCGGCGCTACCCAAGAGGGCCGCGGTGCCCTGCCCAATAGGGCCGCGGCGCCCAGCAAGTCAGAAGCCTCCCTCTGCCCAGAAATAGCCTCGCGCCGCGGCGCCCAAGAACAGGGCCGCAGCGCTCCTACGCGAAACCCAGATTTCTGGGTTTCTCCCTGCATTTTCCCCGAGCTAACACCACTCCAAATCATCCCAAGCAGGTACCCAAGCCCCAAAACCAAATCAAAACCCCACATAGACCATCTAACAACTCAGAAACATCATCAAAGAAACCCAAACACACAATCAAATCCCCAAAAATCCACATCTTTGATTTCAACTTCAGAAAATAAAAACCCAAAACTCAAACTTAAACCATGCTTAAATTCCTCAAACCATAACAGAAACAAGCCTTAAATTACATAGAACCCTTACCTTGAATGAAGAATCCAACCCTAAGCTTCCTTCATCTCCTAAGTCTCCAATTTCAACTCCTCCACTCATCTTCTTCTTCTTCTTGCCCTAGCTTTTCCTCTAGCTTTTCTTCTCTCTATTCTTTAACAAAACCAAAATATGACCAAGCCCCAAACCGTGTACCCCTTATTACCCAGCTGCAACATATCTAATTCCCAGCCAAATGACCATTTTACCCCTTCATCAAAACCCTTTGCTAACTAAACCTCAAGGGCACTCTAGTCCTTTCTCCTATATTGCAATTCTACCATTTCTTTCACCTAAACTTGTTACTCTCAGAAGTAACTAATGGTTACCCAGGTTACTAAATCACCAATAACCATTAACCGCTAATTCTCTACTTAACCACAAAATTCCCAAAGTACCCCTAGGCTCCTCTCGAGCCGGGTATAAAATCCCGTTGTGACTTTTAAGTTAACTTGCTCTCTAGGACCGTCTCGGCACGTGCATTACAATAAAAACGCCACACTCACGTGGTACAAATCACATAATACAATTATCACATATATGCCCTCAGCAGGCTAAAATTACCAATTTACCCCTATCACACAAACGGGGTCCCCGTGCATATTTATTTTACCTAAACATGCATACTAACCACATAGTCATGCATCTCAAATAATCAAATAGTCATATAACACGCTTTAAATCATAACCATGCATTTAACTCGTAAAATCACACATAAATCCCAACATGCCCCCCCTGGCACACTAATCAAGGCCCTTAAGCCTTAATAATGATTTTGGGTCGTTACAGCACCCGTGAGCCAAGGCCCAGCAAGAAAACACAATAACAGAGCATAATCATCAATCAACAACTAGATAATTAATACAGTGCAATCATACACTCAACAGTCCAAGACATTCATATAATCAGGCTTTCAACATATCAAACTTATCGATTATCATTATCAACCAATTCACATATAACAATTACGGTCGATGCCCTTAGGTCGCACCCCTATTTATCCCACTGACTCCGGCCCGCTTAAACCGAGCTCAGTGAATATCAAGCTGTCCTCAGCTACCAGTGGCTGAGCTGCGCCCTGTGCGCAAACATTGATTTCGGCACTCTTAGGTCGTTTATCACATGTCCCATGACATAATACCATCTATGACATCATACAAATATAGGGAGCTCTTAATCCCAAAACAATCACATAATCGGGTGTAGTTTTCTTACCTTTGGATTCCGGTAGCTTTGATCAATGATGACAACCCTCAAGCATGATCCCTTCAAAGCCCTAGCGTACACCTAGTCACAATCACAAGTTAGAACCATACCAAACTTCAATTCCAAAATCTAACCTCGGGACCAATCCTGAGCCCTCGGGAAGTCCTAATTCCACCAAACGGGGTGGTGGAATCAAACCCCGAGCCCCTAGGCAAAAACCTTAAGAAATAATCCAAAAACCTCGTTCTGGAAATAGGGTAGCGATACAGTGCCATAAAGAGGGCGTTATAGCACTACAAACAGAGCCAAAAAAATGCCCCAAGCACCCAAGCCTACCGCTGTTGAGCCCTAAGGCTAGTGCTACAGCGCTAATCACAGCCAGACAACACCCTGATTTCTCCTCTTCGAACTTCCTCGAGCCAAAACCCTCCAAAATCCTTCCAAACCTCAACCGAACTCCAAAACAAGCCTACCAACATCTATATCTCACCCCATATGACCCAACCATACAAAACTCAACCACATGCATCATCAAACCAAGAAAAAGCCATGACTGGTCTTGAAACTCAAAAACTCAACATAAAACAATAGAAACTTCAGTATTCAAGTGACCAAGTTCAGAATTTCTTACCTTCAATAGAGAAATTCGACCTTAGGCTATCCTCCACACTTCCTTAGATTTCCCTCCTCAAAACCTAGAATTCCCATCAAAACCTAGTTCAGAAATCCCGTTCAACACCAAAACAAAAACTGAAGAAAACCTTGACAACTTACCTTAATGGGATGAGTAACCTTTGCTATTCCTCAAGCTTAATCAAGGTCCCTAACTCCAAGCTTTATCCCAAGATCTCCCTGAGTTATAGCTCTAGAAGATCCTCAAGAAATGAAAAGGAATGGCCAACCGAGTGAAAGAAAGGTGTTAGCTCTAGGTGTTTTGTTTTTCTTTCTTTCCTCCTTCTTTTCCTTTTGTCTCTTTCCTTTCTTTCTTTCAGCTTCCACTATACTCTAAACATTCCACTAAGCCTTTAAGGTAGAAATAACTCTTATCCCTTATAAACCAAATGACCATATTACCCTCCCAATAATAATTAAACCATAGAGTCATTCTAAGGGCATTTCGGTAATTACTCCCAATTCTCGCTAATTCCTCGAGTGTCTCTAATATTTACCGCTTACTTCCCAACACCTAACTAATCACCAATTATATTCCTTAATATCAAATAGACTATAATATATTTCCTAAATTCCTAGAAATACCCCCAGGCTCACCCCGAGCCGGGTATAAATCCCCGCCGTGACTTTTTTGCTAAACCGCTCACTAGGATCGCCTCGAATCACAAGCTACAAATATATCCACATAGTAATGTGGTCACAAAAATTTATCACGGATATTTACATTTATGCCCTCAACGGGCCAAAATTAGGAATATGCCCTTATAACCTAATCAGGGCCTACATGCATACTAATACACATAGTCATGCATCACAAATATCTAAATAATCATATAAACATGCTTTTAATCATTTAAATCACATATTATCCAGTTATGCCCTCTCGGCACACTAATCAAGGCCCTTAAGCCCTATTAGTATTTTTGGGTCGTTACAATAATAATGAATGTGAAAAAAATTAGTCCCATGCATATGAAAGTGTAAAAAAGGCAGTAGTGAAAAAGCACATCATACTTCTATAACAAGAAATAAATATCTAATCATAATACAACAAGATCTAAACAAAAATGAACAACCAAAATTTCAAATAGAATATTATAATACAAAAAAAATTTAAATATGGTTAGGAAATTAATTTCTATTTATAAAATAAAAAAATTAAACAAATAATAAAAGATACGATTTGTTTAAAATTTAAACTTAAAAATGATTTGTTGCTAAAAAAAACTTAAAAATGATTTGTAGAAAAAACAAGCGTAGTTTAATAAGAACTTTGAACACTATTAGCAGAAAAAATAAATAAAAAAATTACTAACCTTGAATTTTTGTCGAGAAAAAAATGAGTGAGATTGTTTTGAAAATGGCTATTACAAAAATGAAAAGTAGAGAAAATTATATTATATTCTTCATGAAGAAACTAGACAAAATAGATCAAAGAAATTACTAACCTTTAATTTTTTCTTGATGAAGAAATGACTACTGGTTTTTTTTTTTATATAAAAATGGCTGCTAGGTTTTCATTGTGAGATGAATGAAAGATGTGTGTAATATATCGTAATATATAATTAAGGATAAGGATGTAATTTAAATTTTTTCTTTCATAAAAAAATGGGTAAAATAGGAATTATGAAAGCTTCATCAAAAAAATAAAATAACTTCTCGATTTTTTAGAAGTCCTTCCTAGAAAAGCTGGTGAGTCATTACTTCTCTAGAAAGCTCTTCTAAATTAACGAAGCTCTTATAATGTTTCATCTAAACACACTTGAAAGTTACTTTGAGATCCCAAAAGCTCTTTTAAAGCCATGCCAAACAGGGCCTTTGTCTTGTTGGTTATGTATAAAAGGCCAGTGCCTTATTTTATTTTGTCAGTAAGAAAACTGATATTAGAGAGAAAGTAGAACAGAGAGAAAAGGGCATTGGGAAACACTAAGAGAGAGTTGTATTGGGTTGAGATTGAGAGTTTCTTTTGAGAGTAGTGTGTGGCTAGTGTGCCTAGTTGAACTCCTACTTTGGAAGAACTGGATTAGACCAGCAATATGGTTGAACCAGTATCATCTTGGTGCTTTTGTTCTTTTCTTTTACTCTTTTTAGTTTGATTATTTTGTGTAAATCTTGTCAAGTATAATTGTTGTTATCTGATTCTTGTGTTTAGATTTGTTTGTGTTGAGTCTTGTTGTTGTAGAGTAATTACAACAAGTGGTACCAGAGGCCAGGTTCTAGCAAGGAGAAGACTCACTGTGAAGCACTGCAAGAATCAAGAAAGATACAACAATGGCTTCAGCATCAACAAGATTTGATCTAGACAAATTTGATGGAACTAGGGACTTCAGCTTGTGGAAAGAAAAGATGATGGTCATCCTTATTTTCCAAAGGATTTACTCGACTTTGGAAGTAGAGAAACAATCAGAGAAGTCAGAGAAACAAGAGAAAAAGAAAGATGCAGAGTTGATTATGAAGCAAGTTAGGACTGCTATTGTGATGAACCTATCAAATAATGTACTAAGACAAGTCATTGGGGAAAAGACAGCAGCTGGTCTATGGAAGAAGTTGGAGGATCTAAACATGAAAATATCTACATCAACAGAAATCTTCTTGAAGGGGAAAATGTATGGTTTCAAGATGAATGCAACTTTTTCCCTTGAGCAAAATTTCGATGAAGTGAACAAAATAGTTCTAGCCCTTTCAAATATGGGAGAAGATATTAAAAAGGCAGATCAAGCTGTGATACTCATGAACAACTTACCCGATCAATTCAAAGAAATGATGATTGTAATCATGTATAGTCGTGATACACTTACCTTGGAGGTTGTGATGAGTTCTTTAAGATCAAGAGATGCATAATTGACTTGGGAAAAGGCAGCTAAACAACAGAACACAAGAAGAGGTTTTAATGTTTTGAGGCGGGATTGATAAGAGGAGTGTGTCAAGAGGACATTCAAGATTTCACTCTGGATCAAAATCAAGGCCAAAGGAGACAAGAAAATGTCATCATTGTGGTAAAGTTGGTCATTTAATCAGTCATTGTTGGGAATTAAAGAAGAAGATGAAGATAAGAACCAAGATTCATCATCCTTGGTTGACACTCTTTACAACTCAGATAGTGGATGATTCAAAGAGATACCTCAGATTGGATATTGGACAGTGGATGCACATATCACATGTGTCCAACAAGAAGTTGCTTGATTGATTATCAAGAAATAGATGGTGGAAAGGTTCTTATAGGAAATGATCATCAATGTAAGGTGGTAGGAATTGGAAATATAGCTATAAAGGGTCCTGATCGTACAATCTAGATTCTAAACAAGGTCAGGCATATACAAGATTTAAGGAGAAATTTGATCTCTATAGGTGCCTTGGATGATGAAGGGTTATGATTATAAGAGAAGCAAGGATACCATGAAAGTTACAAAGGGTTCTCTAGTAATACTGAAAGGAACTAAGAAAAATGGTTTATACTATTTGGAAGGAGAAACAATACCTCCTGTACAAGCAGTGATATAGAAACACAACAACTCTGGCATGCAAGATTAGGTTACATTAGTGAGCAAGGAATTGTGGAATTTTCAAAACAAGGTATACTTAAGAATTACAAACATGTTAACTTACCATTCTATGAGATTTGTGTGCACGGAAACAATTGGATTACATACATGTTGCCTTGTGAGGTGTAAGCAGAAGAAAAACTCAAGAATGTAATCAATATTTTTTATCCATTGTTGATGATTTCAGTGGGAAAGTATGTGTGTTTTTACTTAAGAACAAAGTGATTATTTGGAAAAGTTTAAAATCTGGAAAACACTTGTAGAAACACAAACTGAAAGGAAAATTAAAATTTTGAGAACTGGCAATGGACTTGAGTTTGTGAATGAGTAATTTAATGATTTATGCACAAGGTTTGGAATACGAAGGCACAAAACAATTGTTCACACCCCACAACAAAATGGGGTTGCTAAGAGGATGAACAAAACATAATGAATAAAGTTAGATGCCTTTACTTGAATCTGGTTTAAAGAAATTTTATTGGGGGAGGCTTTATATACTGCTTGTTACATGAAAAATAGGAGTCCCAATAGAGATAATAATTTGAAAACCCCAGAAGAAATGTGGTCTAATAAACTGCCTTCAATGTCTCATCTCAAAGTATTTGGATGTGTAGCTTATGCACACCATGTATATGATATACTTGCTAATAGATCAATTAAATGTGTCTTTCTTGGTTACCCTACTTGTGTGAAAGATTATAGATTATTTTTCCCCGAAAATAATAAAATAATTACAAGTAGAAATGTTATTTTTAATGAAAATGAATATCCTTTTAAAAATAAATTATTATGATTGGTTAAATACGTAGTGAAATTGGACAGGCACAAAGAGGTGCAAAAACCATAATGGTTTTACTAAAGTCAACAATGAGACTTGACTTTTGGTATAGGCATCTTTAAATCACCATTTTGGGTCCAAAGTGTTTATTTGGAGTGTATAAGAGTACCCAAAAATTTTAGAGGCATTTGGAGATGTTTTGAGACAAGTTTTGGTGTGCCAAGTCAGAGAGACCTGCGTTGCGTTGCCTCTGGGAGGCGATGCATCGCTAGTCCTTTGATGCATCGCCTGCATGGCATCGCCTAGGTAGTCTATACAGTTACATGTTTTTGGCTCCAAAATTCAAATTAAAATGCTCTAATCTCATTAGTTGAGTCTAATGATGGTTCCTATACTATTTAAAAGAGTCATTTGAGTTAATTATTACTCACCTCTCTCTCTCTCTCTCTAAAACCTCCCTCTCTCTAAATCTCAAGATTACAAGTTTTCTCCAAGATCTTCATAAAAAAAGCTTGACTTGTATGAAGATTCAAGGCTTGTGAATCCCAATCTCATTCCAAAGTAGTAGTTTCAAGCAATCTCAAGGAAGAGGCTAGGAATAGAGATTTTTGGACAACAAATCTTCATTTGTGTCAAGCCTTGTTACATTTTGTGATTCACATAAAATCATAAACTTATGATTTTATGTGACTTGGTTTTCTCTCCACAAAGGTCTATTCTATCTCTTGATCTAATTTATGTTATTCTTACATTAAATCCGTGGTTATATTGTGATTAAGTGTTTCTAAATTCATGTTATAATTATTTAATTACTTAATATTTGATTATCAAGATTTGCATTCATACTTTGAATATGGTTCTTGAATAGTCTCTAAGAATTGTAATATTGAATTAATTATCATTATTCATTGTTGATTTAGAAAGTGTAAGCCATAAATCCCCAACAATAAAAAATCTCTATCTCTAATTTCTTTCTTTTGTGTTTTGGATAATCAACAATGAGAGAAATTTGTTCATCTTATACATTTTCAAATCCTTCTTCAAGATTTGGTTTGTGTTGACCACATAACCATGAGAGATTAAAGAAAATTCTATTTGGATATGCGGTACATGAATGTGATTAAGGATTCAAAGTCTTCATCAACAAAGGATGAGACTACTCTATGGGATTACAAATTTAAGGCGATCAGTATCATCAAATTCCTCATTTCTAAATGTGTAGATTTCAAGCATTTGAATGAATGTGTTGCTGCCATATTTTTTTTAGTTTTAGTTTATTGTTTATGTTAAGAGTACAATTGAAACGAACGCCCTAGACTAATACTTACAAAACATTCGCATAACATAGTTTATAAAAGAATAACATTCATTATCAAAGTGGGGACTTGTTTAAAACCATGCAAGTTGGCACCATAAGTTTTAAAAATAAAACATAGATTTTTATGCAAAGTTCAAAGAAACCAAAAATTAAATAACTGAGTCCCACTGATAATTTAGGAAAGTCTCTTAAAAAAAAAAAACATAATTTAAATGGCGTTCTACGTTGATCGTTTTTCCGTCCATAGGATTACCCCACGCCATACACCCCATGATGAAAGAACTCCTCACGTCACCACGCGTGCCATACAGAAATCCTATTTGCTACTTGGAAGGAAAGTAAAGGGGGTGAGCTAAAAGCCCAGTAAGGAAGTACAAACAAATAAGCAAGTAAGAATACAACAAAAACAAACACTAACGTTCATCTAAAACATCATGGTATATCATAACATAATCGTAACATATCATCATATCATAACATAATCGTAACATATCATCATATCATAACATAATCGTGACATATCATCATATCACAAACATACAGCATACATGATGAGCATGGATCGCTAGTTGTCCATGTCACCCTATGAGGTAAACAGGAGATCACTGGTCCTTGAATAACCTCGGCGCGTCCGCCCTAGGAGTTACGTCTCAATGTCCTTAGTAACTCGTTCGATGTATCTGACATCGTAATCTGTTTGATGTATCTAACATCGTAATCTGTTTGATGTATCTGACATCATAACTGGTTTGATGTATCTAACATCCATACACATATCACATTCAACATATCATCACGTTATGGCATTCGTAATTCATAACAATTCGTTCATACAACAATCTTACCATTCATAGCATAAAATCATAGAATCTATCTAACTTCCTTACCTCAGGTCCAAGCTAAGAAATTTCACAATCTTTCAACGAGCCTATATCATAATCAAAACAACATTTCTTAGGTTCATAAAATTACTATTTTTCCCTTCCACACAACTCATGTGTGCATGGGCCATGCACACGTAATAACAGTTACACAAAACATGCAATTATCGCCATAAAAGAATAATGCTCGTTTTACCCATTTTACTAGCATGATCGTTTTATAAAAACCACATAGTTGAATAATAAACATAATTTTGGACGTAAAAGTGGAGTTGCATGTAACATGCATACGTGGGAACATTGCGTAATAGAGATGTTTTCAATAATTCTACATTTCTTACTTTTATTATTTTAAAATCAATAGACATATAACATGCTTTATTTTTCTTAAAATTTCTAAGTTGATTAAATTTCTCAAAACATTATTTTATTTTAGCTCAAAAATAAAATATGTGACAAATTTCATTCATTAATCTCAACTTACAAAGAATTAACCAAAAAGCTTGGATTTAATTAAAATGCCTATTTTTAATATGTTTTTTTAGAAAAATAAATTTTATCATTGTGTTACATAAATGAGGTGAGAAAAATATATTTTTAAGTGTGGAAAATACATTTTGATTTAAATTATTTAAGACTTAGTTTTATGTAACAAAAATCCATATGTGACAATTAAATAACAAATTTTTAACCTTTTTAAAACAAATTTACAGCTACCATTTATTTTCTTCAAAAATCACAAATAAATAGAATCTAAATATTTTTCTCAATCAAAATAAAGGAAAAATCATAACTTATCAAACTATGCATTCATACCATTAAAAATTACCATTTTTCAATATTACCATAACTTAGGAAAAATAATTTATTCCAAAAACTCAACAAATTCATTTTAGTGAAACTCATTTCATATTTTCTTACAAAAATTCCAGCAACTATTTTTATCATTAAAAATCACCATATTCAATTTAAAAGCTCATATTTTCTCAAAAATCAATAAAAATTCTGTAGGTAATTATTTGAGTAAAATATCATTTTAATGGGACTTAAAATCCCCTTTTAATTCCATAAAATTAACATAACATCAAGGACATTATTTATGTATGCAAATCATCTTTTATCAAACTTTCACCCAATTATTTACAAAAATCAGCAAGCTTAATTTCTCATGAAACTCATCTTTCACTACAAGAAAAAACAATATTCATAACACTTAAAAACTGCTAACCGGGACTATTGATAGCACTTCTGAAAATGCTAACATAGCCCCTGTTATTAAAAGTCCAGTCTTTTCTATAACAGTTTTTGAATGTTATGTTCGGTGTTATCTTAAACTATTCAATAACACATTTTTAGGTGCTATAATATTCAAATAATAAATTTTAGATAGAGTTTTTGGTTATAAACTTGAAGTTTAATCTTGTACTTTTTTCATAACACTTTTCAACTGTTACATTTGATTATTTTGATAACATTTTTAGTTTGTTATATTATATAAACCATAACAATTTTTTACGCTTATAATATGTTTTTAAATCATAACATATAGTAATAAAATTTTAAATTTTATTTTGATAAGTATACTTATATGATTTTTTTTTAATTAAAAGATTTTCATTATTGTATTTTGATAAAAAAAATTCAAAATTAATCATAAAATGTAATTCTCAATAGATTGATAAACCATAAGTATTACATTAAACAATAACTAATTCAAACCATGAATGTGTCTACTTCATGAGATCTTAGTTCTAACTTAAGTTTGAAAGCATAACTTAATAAAGTTTTATAATCTTGAACAATTTTTACTTCAAAAATGAAAAATAGAAACATTACAAGATACACAAAAGTAAACCATGCGTGAAACTTGCTCATCCTTCAATTCATCATCTTTTGTGCACTTGTCTTTGTTGTGAGTCCATTTGTTTAGCTACAACAAAATTTAAATAAGTAATGCTTCAACTTAAAGTTATAGTAAACTAAAAGAGTACATAAAAAAAGTTAATTACCTAATTATAACTTTATCAGCTGGCCATGCAATTATACTACCTACAACATCTTCTATAGTAGACATAATTGTTGAAGGCCTCCACAGAAATGCATCATTCTTTCTCACAAAATCTATCCCCACTTTCATAGCACTAGGCCCAAGAGGAACATGGTGAACCTCATCCTTTGGGTCACTTGAGATAAAATAACCTTCTGCAATAATTTCTCCAGATCCAATCCAATCTAATATTTTGCATTTTGAGCCAAATGTGTGGTTCTTGACACTCTAACAATATATCAATATAACAAATTCAGCAGCAGTAAATGATTTTATATTGAATATTATATGTTTTAGATTTTATCATTTTCATATAATTAGTATCATAATTACTTGAGTGGAATGAACATGAGAATTTGATTGAACATTGACATTTGATTGCTCCTCACTCTGAGTAGATGTATTCTATTTACAAGTAAGATAGAAAGACATGAATTCAACATCAAAATTAAAAAAAATACAAAAGTAAAGACTAACCAAAAAATTAAACATGAATCTTAGTTATTATTGCAATTCAGCCACATGAAAATATAGTTTCAGCATCAAAATACTTGATTTTTCATTAAAGAAACAATGAGTTGCTCCATGTGTTGCATTTTGTCTTTCAAATATAGTACCATAAGTGGGCCAGTAAACAATTAAAAATGATAAATAGTGTTACAACATATATCACTTTTTGAATTATATGATTTTTTTTTCTAACAAGTACTAATACGTATACAATAGTACAATAACACCTACTTTGTTACTCTGTTTTTAACCTTTAAAACAATTTTTTCTTTTGTCAACCAATAAATCGTTAAACAAATTTAGAACGAGTAGAATTTGCCTATTTTGATGCTAATTATTACGAGTCAAATTACACTTATTACTCTTTAGCAATATTTTGTTAAGAAAAGTATTTTATGTGTTTTATGATCAACTATTAAAGCAAATGTGGCAATATAAATAGTGTTGAAAAAAATATAAAAAATAGTGAGAAAAAAAATAATGAAATCTTCTACGGAAGAGGTTTTCTCCAAACTCATTTATTTAGTCATTAAAAATTGGGAGGAAAATTAAAAAAAGAAAAACTGACAAAGAAAAGTCAAGAAACACTCTGTTTTCCTCTTCTCTTTTCTTCTCTTCTACATCAAAGAGAAGACAGAATTCAATTTTCAGTAGGCCGAGGGATTCATTCGATAGTTGAGGTTGTTTGTAATATTTTTTTTTTGTTTGTTATGATGCTTTTAACATATTTTTCATCAACTACTAAACTATTTTGTTCCTTCACTCATTAAGTTGATCCTCTAATCTTTTATAGGTGTATACAAAAGGGATACTACTGTTTACAGAGGTTTCAAACTCATTAAAGGAAGTTAAATCCCAATTTGAAGGCCTAACTAAAGGGTTCAAATTTATTGAGATGATTTAATACTTGACAAAATATGTGCTCTAACTAATTATATACATGTGTCTTAATATAATTAATTAAAAAAAAATTAAATTATTTAAAATTAAAAAAAAAACTAAAATTAAACCATAACAATTGCAATAAATTGAAACTGTGTGATGGTTAGTTATAGATATATAGTTAGTGTTGACATGAACTGTGAATATACATTTGTTTTGGATGGATCCACTAGATATTTTGAATCAAATTTTGAGGTTCAAATGCTGTATATTTATTTATTTTTTATTTTGTAGTAATCATAATTTGTAGGTACGTATGAATAGCATTCAATCATTGAGAAAGAAGAATCAAAGGGTCAAAAATGAAAAATGATCCAACCAAAATGATTGAAGCTAGACTGTTATCTTATGTTCTTCTGGACCACTTGAAAACATATTATCAAACGAATAGGGTCTTTTCTTTTTTTATCTATTAAAATTCATTCCTTATTGCTCAAATGGTTTTGATTGTTCTAGTGCTGAGATTTTTAATTGTATGTTATAGCAGTTACTTGATTTTCTAGTACCATGATTCTTAGTCCCACTAAAGATTTCTTGGTCTAAATCTATTACTAATTTCTAGTACTTTAGTTTCATTAAGCTTTCAAGAGATTCTAGTGTTGTTTTTAATTTAAAAATCAGATTTTAAAATGGTAGCCACTAACTAATTGGGTTTGGATCAAAGACAAGATTTTAGCTTGGGTTGTGGCAATTAAATCTAATCTATACATATGGAAATAATGAAAACAATATGACTAAATGAAAAATTTAATCTATACATATAATGAAAAATCTAATCTTTACATATAAAAGCTTACCTAACCATCTATCAATACCAAGTCAAAAAATTCAAACAACACACAATAAGTTTTCTTCCTTATATCACCGCAGCACACAAACAAATTTTCCAGAACCTACTTCTCTAATACACACAAGTTTTCAACCTTCCGTTATCACCGCAGCGCACAATTTTAATCTCAGAACCTACTTCTCTATGGATGAATATTTAAGATATTCAAACTCCTCTAACATTTTAAAGATATTAATAATAAGAGTTAAAAGAACAAATTTCATACCTCTTGCAAATTACCTTTGCAATGCTCCTTGCCAATTCGATCCCCAACCTAAAGAATATAATCAATACTTAAAAGATTAATACAAAATTAAAATTTGTCAATAGATATTAAACAAGCATGTATGATAAACTAAAAAACTAAACAACATGACAAGCAAGCTCAAACAACCAAAAATAAAAGTTGGAATATCAAATAAATGTAACAACAGTGGTTTTATCTTATATTATTTCTTTATTAATCCTTCTTTTAAAAAAGAAACCTTGTGGTTTTCCATGCTTGTTCATATGTAACTTTGATCATTGTTATGAAAATTAACTAGATGAGTAATTTGTCCATGTTGGGACTGTTTTATTAGTATTCAAGTTTTATCATTGTGGTTTTACCTGCGAGAATCCAAGTTTAATGAGGAAATTAGGCTCTGCAACATTTCATGGGAGTGTTATTACTGCTACCAATAAGCCTTAGAAAAAACTGATGAGCAGATGTATTAATAACTTGCACACTATTGAGAATCTCATGTTTTGACCCCTGCATTTTTTTATTATTTGAACTCACCCACTTCGTCAAAGTTGATATTGATACCAAAATCTTAAAATAAACTTTAGCAAAGTAGACTCAACATATATATCAGCATATTTAGTCTCACACAAGCTCGTTTTTACAGATGTGATTTCTCTTTTACTTTGCAAAAGATTTATATCCATTTTTTATTGTTTTTGAGACTAGTTTTACAATCATTATCAAAATTATGGAACTTTATAATTAACAATGACAGAGAACTTTTAGTAGAACAACCAAACACTGATATAAGCACAGGAAAAAGAAGAGTTGTATTCTCATTTATACACGGAAATGAAATGAAACATCAATGATATGAGCCATTCATGGTTCAGTGACTTCAGTATGAAACAGTATACTAAATGCAGATGCAGAGGTTTCCTACTGTACGCAAATGCAGAGGCTATAAACTTATGTTTTTTGCCTTTCACAATTTCAGTTGCAATTGGTCTGTTATGGGGCATTTTGTACTATTTTGCTGGCACAAGACAACAATAGTGTTTTAAAATACCTATTTTAAGATCTTCATGTAATAAATCATGGACTATATGCATATGCTCTAATTTCAATTATTCTTGATCAACATGAAATGTCATCAAACTGTTTAACCATAAGCACCATATCATGACCAGGAAATGTCATCAAACTGTTTAACCATAAGCAATAGCTGTACTCCTGATGTAGTAAGATTATTCCAATATGATTATGACCAGGTATTGTTTTATGAAACTACAGATTGGGATGGAGGATGGAATGCTAAAATGGGTTTTATGAAATGGATAGAAAACAAAATAATTAAATTGTCAAATGTACTATATTTTTTTTTACTGAAATAGTCTAAAATTAATAACAATTACATGAGATAAGAACAAATAATTCTTATCTAAAAATGGTTCAATTAATGAATTAGAATTTCATTACCATGAAATAGTGTGTTACTTTATTTTAGTACCAGTTTTTTGTTGGTTCCTTGATCTGTAATGGAAGTGAAACAAGCACTTTTGTTAGGAAAGGTCATAAAACAGTAGACATGCCTCTTGACAGTGATGTTTTCCAAGTTTTTCTTGGCTATAATGATCCTTAACAGGTATATGCATTTGTCTATATGTATATTTTTTTTTAAAATGAGTTTCAATTCTTAGTTATAAATTTTGCTTGTATAGAGATAGCTATTGGTTTATTCTACATGGTTCCTAAGATCTGAAGCAATCATGATGTTGGGTTTTCTATTTGGTGGAATTAAGTTAAATAATTTGACTTGAAATTTATGAAATTGTTCAAATGGTTTCATTGTTTGATGGCCTGAAATTAAGGTTCATATTGCACTAGGATACCAACTTGGGAAGACATAAATAGTGTTCATGGGTTACAATGGCCTAACCAGGTTCAAGTAAAGTGTTTTACTGCATGTAAGTTAGCAAGAAACAAAAGGTTGTCGAGAGCAAATTAGTAACTTATAAATTCATCAACTGTACTTTTGGTTTATAAGATAAACATGTGTCAAGTAGACTTCTGTAACTTGTTATATTTTAATTGCCTGGTTATTATTTATGTATACATTTGCTGGCATTATGTGGTCATTAATACATGAGATATACAAATACCACTATCCTTATTCTAGACATAACAGTAACTTACAAAAACTACAATATTATAGAGTTCCAATTCTAGTGAAAAACAAGATTAGCTGTACCAAATTTGCAGAAGAATAATGAAACAACTACCTGATTATATGCATATTATTCATATGTTTTTTACAATTTAAACACTATACTTTCATGAAGTCTCAATTATATTCTCTTAGAAGAACTGTATTCTCTTCACATTTTTAACGCCTAGAATCAAGACATAAAGCATTTCTAGACATCTTTTTCGATGAATTATATGGTAGAAGTTTTAATATCCTTGCAGCACACACACACACTCACATGCATCCACACAGTTGGAACTTTCCTGACAGTGCTCGTGAAGCAATAAATATTATAAGTTCCAGAACTTACACTCCTGCCATTCGTGGCTGGAATAAGATTTCTCCTGTTTGAAACCGCTCTTTTGAAAGAGTGAACTGACCTTCTCCTGCTGCGTCAGATGATGCTCGTGTATCTTTGAGTAGCTCAGCCTCATAATCATAGGCAACATAACAGAGATTCTGTATAGAAATAAGGTCATAAATAGAACTCAGCTTCAGCAAGGTCTCCTTACAAAAATGAGAGAGAAGAGCAGTAGAAAACAAAATTGAAACATTCCACTAAAACACAGGATACTAATGGTATTAGTAGTTTAATGTACCATGAGCAAAATATTTTCTTTGAGGGTGCAAAGCTGATAGTATTAAAACAGAATAACTACAGTCAGGAAAAACGAGGATAAATATTCAACAACAATATTCTGCACTCAAGAAACAAGCAAGACTTGTACCTCTTTCAAAGTGCGAACGGTGTACAGCGATTCAAAACTAATATTGTTCTGCTGCATCAACTCCTTAAGAAACCCGGTAAGTTTTAGTGCTCCCAGTCCCACAACCTCCACACCCACTTTGCACATTACTTTACCATATAAAACTAGAAGCCGAAAAAGAAAAGAAAAGAGTATATTTCAGATCCCCAAACATTGAATGCAACCAAGATATGATATAAAAGAAAGCACTGGAAAGTCCATAGAATGAAAATGAAAAAAGAAGAATAAAAGCAGCAAGGCTGCATGGAAAGTTAAAACTGTAACTCATACTGCAGGGCTAATCAGTATATATCATAGGTAAATGAAACCTTGTTGATAGTTTAAGGAAGCATAAAGCATATAAAAGATAAAAGAGAAACTATCACTCCTTACTTGGAACAACTGATGTGACTTGAAACCCAATATTTACAAAAATTCCTGAAGTTCTTCTAGCAGCATACAAAGCTAAAGTTGCCTACATTTTCAAAAACAGAAAATGGATAAGATCTTACAAATAAAAAACATCTATCAAAGAATCAATCGAACATTTTAAGCCAAAAGCAAAAGGTCCAAATTACTCATAAACAAGCATAAGTACATAAAGCATCTTAGCTTATAGTGTTAATAAGTAAATTTGGTGCCTGTTCAGGATTGTCAACCACTCAAGTCATAGAAGCTTGCTTTACAAAAGGAAAATGAAGAATGAAAATTGGATCAAGGCCTCGAAATCTATATCCGATGGTAAATGTCATTTTTGCATGAAACAAACTAATCTTAATTCTTTACCAAAGAGGGGTAGCTCAAATGATAAGGCATATGGCTTGCTATATCACAAGGTATGAGGTTTAAGTTTCTCTTGGATACCTACATAGCAATTGTTAGCGGAATCATAGTTTTAAGAAAAACACACAATTCTCAAGTGTCTCACTAAGGAATTACACGACCAAACTTCTAAAAAATTCAACTATCTAAATTACAGAAAAGGCAATGAATATATAGAAGCTGACCATCATAATGCAATATTGGTATAGACACAACCACTGGCTGTGATGGTGCTCTTACCTGCATCCTGTAAAAGACATATCAAATATACATATGTGAGTAAAGAAGCTCATTTCATGAAAGCCAAAGCAAAGAAAAAGAGAGGAGCTACCTGCTATAAATAGTGGAAAAAAGCTGTCTAAGTCTTGTATACATTGGAGACTCAATATTACCAAATTCCTGCATATGAGAAAGTGACAATTGGGATTACACACAGTTGTGGTTAATGAATGAATGAATGATGAAACTTTGAAGCTGGTAGTTAAAAGGTGACCAAGAAAGTAGCAGAACGCACAGATGGCAAAAATAATAAATCCTATCTTTGGTATTGATTCATGAGCCAAACAGAAACCAATTTTCACATATCTACAAATTTTAACCGGAGTAAATAATAGGACTTTCCAAAATAAACCCAACAACCCAAATCAACTCCTGTTTACTGTTGTTATTTGGCTCTCCTTTGCTGAATGGTGTATATATAAAAGGTCCAGAAGGAGCTGATCCAGCCCACCAATCTTCTTTAGCTGAATTCCGCTTAACAATGTCCATTTGTGATTGATGAAGGGGAAAAGAATGCAATCTGGAATAAATTGAAAATTGCAGAATAATATGTGATGATAAAAGTAGAGCTCTAAGAGTGAATTTACCCTATTTTTAACGATCCAGCCTGGGAAAATTTAAAAGATAGACTAGTAAATAACATAGTTGAAACTGCTACTGAAGCTGGAAATTTTGAGTTGAAAAGAAGTAAAAGAAAACAAATATATATATGGAAAACATCTACCATCCATAACATTTTTATTTTTGGGGAAAAAATGCTAGCAGCATCTATGTCATACTATATCTTAAAGTTGCCAAATATTTCAGATTGTATTCAAATCAAAGTTAAGCAGTACAAATGTCGCCATAATTGCTTCTAATTTAAGAGTGTTTACCATCTCTAATAGTAATCTAGATTTAGTAATATGTACAAGTGAAATTGATCAAACAAAAGTAACAGTCGAGAACTCAGTTTAGCAAAAGAAATATTCACATGCAAGTTAGTATCAGCTACAGTTATCACATTATCAATAATGGACAGATTTGGACAAGAATTATAAAAATCAACAGCCAAGTATAAACAATAAATCAAAGTGGATTATCATACACATATTATCCATACAAACATATATAGCAAGATAAACACCATGAAAAGTTTTTCTTTTACAAAGAATGGAAAGCCAGAACCTAGCCTCAGTCTGTCTATCAGTTCAGCAATTCACAACTCACAAAGTAAAGCACTACCCTTGCTTAAGCATTATGCATTCTGTGCGCATACATCACTAAAAAATATCGTGTTATTTGCTCGTAAAAGTAGAATAGCCTCCTTAAGATATTGTATACTTACCTAATGAAAGGTAGAGCAGGATCAGCAGAGCGTGTTCCAGAAGGCAGCCTATCAGTTGAATTTGAAAGTGCACTAGCAAGACCATTTTGCCCTACAGGTGTAATTAAAGGATAATATGACCTAAGCAGTCGTGCAGCTGCACTCCAGGCAGCAAGAGGATCTCCAGCACGGACAACAGATAGCAGAATCTCTCTCAGTACAACCATTTGCAGGGTGCTCCATTGAGACTCAAAAAGAGAGATTACGGCCTGGTGCAACATTTTTGTGCTATCAGCATGACCTGATCCAACCTCCTTTAGTAAATTTTCCAAGTAAGATAAAGGCAAATAAACTTGTTAACAACATATTTACAAGATATGTTCCATAAAAATAAGAGGATCTGGTCAGTGAAAATTAAATTTTTTTTTAATAAATGACAGATAGTGGTAAAGAACGAGCTCTAAAATAGCTATAAGAAACATAAGAGTCCACCGACAATCAAAGTAGACAAAGTGAAACCCAACTCCTCGTGTCAAATGAATGATATGAGCCAAGAATGCTGCTTAATACATGTAAAGACATGAGATCCCCGAAAATTAAAAACCATCTCCCAGATAATATTTATATACTCACTTTTACAACAAAAGATCTAGAAACAGATGCTGTACTCTGAACACGATATGCTTTTGTTGTCAATGCCAAAACATTCATAGCACTAATAGCAGCCAACTTATTTTCTTGTTGCAAATATAACTGAGCTACCTGCCTTGAAAAGAACGCCGCCTTACGCTCATAACCAAGAGTACCATATAATCGAGCTAATTCAACATATAATATCAGCCTATCACTAGCATCAATCAAAGATTTAGCACCATCTGCAGCAGTGGTCAAAAGTTCAACAACTTCCTTAGCCAGCTCTCTTCTGCAAAAACATAATAAAATAATAAAAATACATAAAATGATAAATAACAAAATAATCTCAAACAACGATAATAATAAATATTCCTAAAAGTAAATACAGGCAAATATGTGAAATCTTTAAAAAAATATTTAAGCTAATAAACATTAGTCAGGCTGAACATTGATTATATCATAATGGGTCATTGCACCAAACCCCTGCAACCCTTAGTCAGCTCAAAAAAAAGTACCCAACAATCCTTGGTAGGATCTCAAGCAAAATACTGGGTACTTTAACTTAGTTCATAATGTCTGCTAATAATGAATGTTAAAACAGATGAAACACATCAAAAATTGACCAAATTGAAAGGGAAAAAAACTGCAGCCATAATAGTATCAGATGGGAAAAAATAAATACTAATTTTTTTTCTAAAATAAACTTCTTTGTATTAATATCGTGAGAAGATGACCTCAAAGTGTCTGAATACAATTATGAGAATAATAATGTAAAGCAAAACAAAACAATAAGACAAAACTGCTTAGTGCAGAAAACTTCCCCATTAAGACTAATGATCCATATTGAAATATTTTATGATGTATTTTGGGATGTGAATCTCTTCCCTCTACATATAAGACTTAAAAGATGTCATTTGTGTGTGTTTCTAATAAAAAAAAAAATAGAAAATAGAAAAGAAAGAACGAAGCAGAATAAGATTTTGTGTTTTTTTTACATATATAAGATAAGAAACGAACCTGAGATAGTGGGCGTGAGGCAGAGAACTCGTGAGGCAGAGAAGCTCCACTCTGGAGCGTGACTTCGTGAGGCGGAGAAAGAGCTCCACTCTGGAGCGAGTCTTCGTGAGGCAGAGATGAGTTGAGAAGACTTCGTGAGGCGGAGAGACGAGACGAGAGAGAGACTTCGTGAGGCGGAGAGGGCGGAGAGACGAGACGAGAGAGAGACTTCGTGAGGGCGGAGAGGGCGGAGTGAGTCTTCGTGAGTGAGAGATGGAGGCTGAGAGAAACTTTCGGGTAACTTAGATTTAGGGAATTTCGGGTAACAAAAATTCATTTTGGCGCCTGAGTTTTATTCATATGGCGCCAAGTCTTCCGTGTGTTTTTAATCCCCTCCAATAATAGCACTTCTAAATATATGCTATTCTTTAATGTAATATATACTAAATATTGTTGTAGTGTTTTATCCCAAAAATTTCACATAAAATCATACATGTCCAAAATCTCATCATACTCTTATTATATACATGATTCTAATATTACTAACATATTCACATGAAATCTTATAAAACCAATTTTCTATTCCATTGAATCTACACATGAAATCCAAAAACAACAACCATGGCAATAGCATACATAAATTCATAACACCATATTCACATATGCCTTTATATTAACCTAACATGTTTCTATCATTATTTTCATGCATCTTATAATTTATTTATTCACAATATAACATGCATCCTATCAAAATTTCATGGATCCAAATATCAAGATTGCCAATTATCATCTTACCCATATTACATAGGTCCTAAAACATGGATCTAATATATTGAAAATCATACAACATCAAACAAAATATCAAGATAATCCTTAGGTATGCCTAGGCCGAAACCCTATATTTGCATTCATAAATTACCACTAATCATTATACATAGAAAAATCGACATCATAACCCTTTTATACATTAAACCATGATACCCTTCATGCAAATCAAACAACTTATTATCAACAAGATATCAAGAACACAAAGTACCCATTTTTTTTCTACCCAAAACATGAATCCCCTTTTAACCATAATCCCTCTAATAATCTATTCATCAAAACCATCACAAAATTTAGGGAGGGATTTCAATACCTCTTCTTGATAGAAAATCAAGAATCAAATCCAACCAAGAGTCCAATAATCCTCCTTGCTCAAACCCTAGGGGGTTGTATATTTTGAATAATCAAGATGGAGAAGAAGATGAACAAGGTTAGAGACAACCCAATCATAATACTAGATTAATCATAAGGAAAACAACCAAAAACCTTACCCTAGCTTGAACCCTTTATTCTTCTTCTTCTTCCTTTCTTTCTTCTTCTCCTTCTCTCTCTAGGTCACGCTCTCTCTCTCTCTCTCTCTCTCTCTCTCTTCTCTCTATAATTCGGCAGCCCCAAGAGCATAATGCTCTTCCATTTTTCCCATTCCCTCTTTATCCTAATTTTCCCATAATGACTCAATAAAAGAAAAAAGGGTAACTTTCCTATTCTCTTCCAAGATTTGTCTTAATTCATATTTATCTAATTATATCACAATAGGTGGAAAAATAAAGATGATCACTTCCTTTCCCAAAATAACATTATCACCTTATCTTTTTTTTAATTTATTTTATCTAAAAAAATTATGGAAATAAGATGATAACTATAATTGACCCAAATACAATAAAAATCTCAATCTTCCTTTCCCATTTAGGTTCACACGTCCAAACCTCTCCATTTCCTTTTTTTTTTATAAATTAATTCAAATAAAATCTAAAATAAGGAAATATAAAGTGTGTAGAAAATCTACACATGTGTACCATGCTACCATGCACTAGCACACACTAAATCACTAGGGTGCATCACTATCTACCATGCACCTTAGTGCATTCAACCAAATCTCACATAATTACCTCAATTGTCACATTTATTTAAAATGTAACACTAATAGTAAAATAACACATGTTACACACTATTCACTTATTAAATTAATTAACCAAACAAACAATTAACAAATTTAAATTCAAAATATTATACCAAACAATTCTAACAATTATATAAAATAATAAACAATCAAATAAAACAAACAATCAACTAAATAAAATAACAACACTTAAATAAAACAATTCACAAAAATTTAAATAATCTAAAATTTTTTTTTGGTGCACTACAACAATGGTGAATATTAATGAAAAATTCAAGGGCTATAGTTATACTTGCTTTGTTTGTAAAATTATTGATCATCACGTGAGATATGGTAATTGTAAAATTAAACATAATTAAGGCAATTGATGTTAAGATCATTGCACTTCTAAATGAATTTAATTGAGTCACTTTGATTGATGATGATATCTTTGTGACCTTAGTTAAATGTAATGCATTCAATGAGCAATGCATTGTAACCCTAATTGAGAATAATGCATTCAATGAGGAATGTATGATAACTCTAAAGGAAATTGACATAGTTTATGCATGTAGTGATGAGACCAATGCAACCTTAAGAGAAGGTAAACATGTCAATGTAATTGATGTTGAGATCATTGCAATCTTGAGTGAAGTAATGCAACCTAAGGGAAGGTGCAAGGATAATGGTATGATGCTTATGCCACCATTTATGTAACTTATGATAAAACTCTTTTCAAAACCTTTGAAAGTGCAAATGAGGGACTTAAAGTCCAAATGAAAGTGAAAAGAGATCCAAGAATCTTGGAAGGGGCTGCATTCATTTGTATTTCACTAAAGGAAAGAAAGTGACTCTAACTAATGTTTCATATGTTCCCAATATGAATAGAAACATTATAAGTGGAAGTCTATTGGGTAAATCCAGTATCAAAATAGAGATTGAATCCAGTAAACTCATTTTGACTAAATTGGGCACTTTTGTGGGAAAAGGGTTATTCATGTGATGATATGATCAAACTATGTACTCTTGATAATGACAATAATAATATGACATCTAATTCTTGTAATGTCATTAATTCAAGTTCTATTACTTTGTGGCATAATAGACTTGCTCATATAGGTTATAGCACAAATAAAAAAGTTATTAAATGTGGATTAGTTAATTGTGATGTGAATGAGCATGATAAATGTGAATTACGTGTTAAATCTAAAATGGTTAGAAACCTTTTCCAAGTGTTGATAGACGTTCAAACTTGCTAGATTTAATACATAGTGATTTATGTGAATTAAATGACAAGTTGACTAGAGCAAGAAATAGATACTTCATAACTTTATAGATGATTGCTCTAGGTATACTTATGTGTATTTTCTTAATATTAAGGATGAGGCATTTAATGAATTTAAATCTATAAAACTTAAGTATAAATCAACTAGAAAGGAAAATTTGGACTCTTAGATGTGATTGTGGTTGTGAGTACTTTCAAATGATTTTAATGTATTTTGTAAACAACGTGGTATTATACATGAATGCACTGCACCATACACTCCACAACAAAATGGAATAGCTGAAAGAAAGAATATGACATATCTTGAGGTGATTAATTCTATGCTTTTACATGCAAAATTGTGTAATAATTTGTGGGGTGAAGCTTTGCTTATTGCGTGCCATATATTGAATTGAATTCCTATGAAAAATAGCAATGTATCTCCATATGAGTTATGGAGAGGAAATAAGCCTAACCTAGGCAATCTTAAAGTGTGGGGGTGCCTTGCTTATTGCAAGAGCATGATGCCTAAAAGGACCAAGTGTTGGGTTTTATGCCCTTATAAAACCATGTTGGATATGTAACATGATTTTGTATTGTCTATAAAAGTAGTAGAAATCATTTAGTTTGACAATCGTGTTTCTTGCTTGTTTTATTACATGATTATTGGAATAATACAAACATTTATAAAATCTAGAATATATGGATATTTACAATTATAGTAACTAGGTCACAGTGGATTATAGTTGTAATTGTATGTTAAAAAGAACGAGTTCTAAGATCAGATCAGTTCATTGGATTTTCATTGATTAGGAAATCTACGATATGATATACTTATACATTCGGGGTGTGATTTCTTGTCCAAGGCATCGACCAAATAGATAAGATAAGATGTATTTGGTTACATCAGACTAGGACCGATATTGATTATTGATAGATAAGTAAGTATCGTTGTTATCGAATCTAATCAATGTCACAAGGTTGACTATAGGTCGAGTTGATCTTAATTCTGAGTGATAATATTCTGCTAATTATATTATTGAAATCTTTTAACTTGTTCATTACCAGCTTACCCTACGGTCTAGCCCATAATTACATCTTGGAATTTAGTACTGTAATTGAGTGGGAGTATTATTCATAGATATGAAATCTATAACTTCTGTATGAGAAGTGAAAAGATAATTTCCTTAATTGCTTTGTTCAAAAGGTTAAATGATTGAGATCTCATTTCTGTGATTAAGTTCACGGAAATATCATTTATAAAGAACTTAATGGGTGTTAATGATAAAATACTGATGAGGGGTAAAACGATAATTTTCACTTAGCTCATTAGTAAGTCATCGATAGATGATTGACTAACTATAATTGTTATAACAATGGATAACATATTTGTTGTTCAAAATACGTTCTATGAATTCAAGAGTTCAATTCTGAGTCTATAGTGGAGTCACGATGAATTAATAAGGTAGTGAAATTATTTGTAAATAAATTCACGCTAAGTTATTGGAGCTTGATTTCATGGATCCATGGTCCCCACATAACCTTTGAGAAAATCATCTAAAATGTCTCAATTAATTGATTTAATTATCAATTAGGATTTTTAAAGTTAACTTGGTCAATTTTGGAAAATTTTACAGAGATATGAGATTTAGAGAATAAAAGAGAATCTTTGGGCGAATTTATTTGTTGTCCGTATTTTCACCTCCTGACACGTGGCAACTCATGTTTGTAGACATCTTCGGGATATGTTACCCCCCGAGGCCACCTGTCTGTGCCAGTTGGTAGGTCGCGAGTGCCTTAAAAGGTAAATTACGCTCTGAGATTTGCCCTCTGAGTTGGAGGTTCTCCAAATGAAGCAACGACAACAATGGATCTCTTTCCTCAATCGTCCCCCAAGTCCGAGGTTCTGGTTCTCCAACCTAAGATAGGCGCTAGATGTCAGCCAATGTGGTTTCACAATGCTAGAGAATTGTCTGACAATCTTTTTGGCAATCCGTCCACAATGTTGTTGAGTGTACGACTCGACAATTCGCACTCCCACTATGCCGTCTGACATGGAGATACGTACAACATGCCCTGACAGTACCTAGGGATGGTTCCTCGTAAAGTAGGTACCTTTCTGCAGTGGGCCCCTTGGACCTCGTCTGGGCCGTGGTCTCTATTCAATTCAGCCTAATGCATTGAGTTGGTATTAATCCCCCAATAATAAGAAGAATGTGTATTAATAACAAATGAGTAGTATTAATGACCCTAACCTCTATAAAGAGGGTTGGGAGTCTCATTGTAAAGGGTTCAGTTTTTTAGAGAGAAGAACACCTTGTACTCAAAGCAATCTAAACGCTGCCTGAGAATACACCATTGGAGCTTGCATCAACTAGCTTCCAATCCTCTTAATACTAGAGACTCGTGGACTAGGGCTCTTTTATAGCCTGAACCATGTAAAAACCTGTTGTGTTCTTGTTAATTATTTCTTTAATCTTTCGTTTTAAGGTTAATAGCGAAAAAGGCAGTCAAAATGTTAGTGCTTTCATTGAGAGTTTGAAGAAAGCATTCAGAACACTTACAACCATGGTAACTACTCGAAGAAACATCGTAGATGACGTACTCCCTCCTATCGGAGTTGAAGGAGGGGAACCTAGCCAGCAGCCACCTCAGGACATGCCTGAGATGGTGGAGGACTAGGACAAAGATGCCGACTACAATGACAAAGATGACGATGTCGACCAAGGGTATTATGAGGAAGAATACCTTCAGTTCATGGATGCGGAGGAGACACCAGAGGTGATGGTGCTCCGTGAGATGGAAGCCACCCATCAACAAAAGATCGATGTTCAAGAGGGTAACATCGCTGCCCTATAGGAGATGGTACTTGCCATGAAGGCCACTCTTGCAACCTAGGAGCTGCGGGTGGACCCCAATGGAAATATACCAGTTGGGTATGGCGTGCTGCCCCTTTGGCACACCCACATGGGGCCATTTTGTAAGTGAGCATGCCTTGGTGCTTGATCATTAGTCAAGTCTTGCACCAAGCAACCTCATGGGATAGGGTAGTGGCAGTTTTGTAATTATGCATATGTCTCCCAGACAAAAATCATATATGTTCCTGGGAAGACCTTATTTCCCTAGAAGGCTCCTTAGGGGGAGGTGACCTGGTGACTTAGGGAATCACCATGTCCATCAGCAAATAGGGGCCAAAGCTGTGTACTCCCTTGCCTAATCAAGGCTATATATTAATAAAACAATATTTATCCATACTTGCCCCTGTGTGCTTCCTTATTGCCTATGTGTTACTTGTTTGTTATCTTCGTTGGGCCATTGCGTGCCACTTGCCTTGTTGTGTGCTTTGTGTTGTGTGGAAACTCCTAGGAATGACTTGCTTTGTGCTTACTCATACTTCATTATTGCCCATTGCATGTCCGAGATGTGTATGTGGCTAAGCACTGAGTTTGTTTGCCTGTAGGTGTCTGTTGTAGGCTGACTTGCTAGCTTGAAGAGTCTACAAGTGCCGCACGTTCCGTCTAGTTGGAATACCCAAATAGCCGGCCCGTGACAATTGGTATCAAAGCCAGGTTAGAAAGAGCTTGGGAAAACACACTATGGTGAGCAACACTCAAAGGATCGAAGCACTTGAGAAGAGTTTGGGGGAATTAGATGGCCTGGACGAAAGGGTCAGGGATCTTTCCTCTGCAAGTCATAACTCTGGATCGTCTGATGCAAACAATCGCATAGCTGCGCTAGAAAAGGAGAATGATGTTCTCCTATCTAGAATATTCGCGTTGGAGAAAAGAAACACTCCAACAAGTACTTCTGTTTCCCCTCGATGGGAAGAGCACATCGCGGCAGTGGAGTGCATGCTGAAGGAATAAGAAGTTTCCATAAATGACACTACGGAAGACTGCAGGGAGGCAGTTGGCGTGCTCAGAGAAGAAATGGCTGAGCTAACTGCCAAGGTAAACCTGACCATGCGAGCAGTTGGGAATGCCCCTGCAATGGGGCTGATAGGTATGGAATATGGCCAAGCTAAAGTACCCGAGCCGAGGCCCTATAACGGGGCTAGAGACGCAAAGGATTTGGAGAATTTCCTCTTCGACATGGAACATTATTTTAGAGCCGTGTGGGCCGATTCGGAAGACGGAAAGGTCGCCATGGCTACCATGTACTTGTCTGGGGATGCCAAGGTGTGGTGGAGGACCAAGTATGATGACATAGCGAATGGAAAGTGCACCATCACATCTTGGGCAGACCTGAAGTGAGAATTAAAGACGCAATTTCTACCAGAAAATGTCGCTTATATGGCTCGATGCCAGTTGAGAGAGCTTAAACAAGTTGGGACAGTCCGAGAATATGTGAAGAAATTTTTGGGACTAATGCTCGACATAAAGGACATGTCCAAAGTAGACAGACTCTTCTGCTTCCTCGAGGGATTGAAACTGTGGGCCAAGCAAGAACTTCAGAGACAACGTGTGTCTGACCTAGCCACCGCTCAAGCAGCTGCTGAACGCTTAACAGACTACACTTCGGAGAGTAGCCTGCCAAAAAGGACTACCCTTCCAACTAGCTCAAGTAGCACTGGGAGTAAGAAGTCTGGGAAGTCATGGCAGGGCAAGAGTGGGGGAGAGAAGAGGATAGCTGAGTCCAATTCTTCCAGCGGTATAGATGCCGTTGCATGGAGGAAGTCGCTAGCTTGTTGGCTCTGCAAAGGCCCACATAAGTCAGCAGTTTGCCCTTACCGGGGCAAGTTGAATGCCCTCATTGGCCAAGAACAACAGGGCGAAGGAGAAGAGGAAGACGAAGAGTACACACACATTGGTGCTATCCGCCTGTTGAATGCTCTCAAGAAACATGGAGAAAAAGGGAAGAAGACCCTGGGAAAGGGGCTAATGTTCGTAGAAGCCACCATCAATGGCAAGCTCACCAAAAGCGTGATGATCGATACGGGCGCCACCCACAACTTCATCTCTAACTCGAAGCAAAGCGACTGGGACTAAATCTGGAGAAAGATGTCGGCCGCATTAAAGCGGTCAACTCCAAGGCCTTGGCCACAACTGGCATGGCTAAAGGGGTAATATTTAAAATCAACACATGGGAGGGGCAGACTGACTTAGTGGTGGTCCATATGGACGACTTCGATGTAGTCTTGGGAATGGAATTTCTAACCGAGAAAGGTGCCATTCCAATCCCTGCCACTGGGAGCTTTCTCATAATGGGAGAGACTCCTGCAATGGTGCCTGCAAAGGTGAAACCACCCCCTGGTGTGAAGCTTCTATCAGCTTTACAGTTCAAGAAGGGTGTGAAGAAGCAGGAGCCCACTTATGCAGCGGTACCCACCGTGTTCGAAGAAGCAGTGGAAGGGATTGTTCCACTAGAAATTACGAAGGTCTTAAAGATGTATGGGGATGTGATGCCAGATAAACTCCCCAAAGCCTTGCCACCAAAGAGGGGGATTGATCACCAGATAGATCTGGTGCCGGGAGCAAAACCTCCAACTAAAGTGCTTTACAGAATGGCACCCCTTGAGCTAGAAGAGTTGAGGAGACAACTAAAAGAGTTATTGGAGGCAGACTTCATCAGACCATCGAAGGCGCCATTTGGCGCACCGGTGCTATTCCAGAAGAAGCACGATGGGAGCTTGAGACTATGCATCGACTATAGGGCTCTCAACAAGGTGACAATTCGCAACACCTACCCCATCCCTCTGATCGCTGATTTGTTCGACCGGCTATGTGGAGCCAAATACTTCACAAAGTTGGACTTGAGATCGGGCTACTATCAGGTGAGGATTGCAGATGGGGATGAACCAAAGACAACATGCGTTACTCGATACGGAGCATTTGAGTTTCGAGTAATGCCATTTGGGTTGACAAATGCACCTGCTACTTTCTGTACACTGATGAACCAAGTATTCCACGAGTATCTAGATAAGTTCATGGTGGTGTACTTGGATGATATCGTTGTTTATAGCACCACGATTGAAGAGCATCAAGAACACTTGGCTCAAGTGTTTTAGAAGTTGAGAGAGAACCAGCTATATGTGAAGCGTGAGAAATGCTCGTTTGCACAAGAGAGCATTTGTATGGATCTGGATAAGGTGAAGGAAATCCAAGAATGTAAAGCCCCCAAAAATGTGAAAGAACTCCGCTCCTTCTTGGGCCTAGCCAACTACTATAGACGATTTGTGGACGACTACTCAAGAAAGGCGACACCCTTGACTGAGCTTCTGAAAAAGGGTGTGACTTGGGCGTGGACTAACAAGTCTGCTGAAGCATTCAGGAGTTTGAAGGAAGCCATGATGAAGGATCCTGTTCTTGCCTTGCCAAATGTTAGCAAGCCCTTTGAAGTATAGACAGATGCCTCAGATTATGCCCTAGGAGGGGTACTAGTACAAGAAGACCACCCGGTCGCATATGAGAGCCGCAAGCTGTCTGAAGCTGAAAGGCAGTATACTGCCCAGGAGAAGGAACTCCTCGCAATTATCCATTGCTTGTGAGTGTGGAGGCATTACTTGCTGGGGTCAAAGTTCATGGTGAAGACGGATAATGCAGCGGTTAGTCATTTCCTTACTCAGCCGAAACTGACCCCTAAGCAGGCTCGATGGTAGGAGTTCGTGGCGGAATTCGACTTCCATTTTGAGCACAGGGCAGGATGCTTGAACCAGGCAGCTGATGCCTTGAGTCACAAAGCAGAATTAGCGACTCTAAAGATCTTGGCTAGTTTGTCGGCTAGTGTGGTGAACACTCCATTCAAGGAGCGCATCAAAGAAAACTTGGAGAAAGACCCGGTTGTCAGGACCATCCTGAAGCTCGTAAAAGAATGCAAGACTCGCGCAGTTCTGGGTGGAGGATGATCTTCTGTGGGCTAAAGGGGGTCTCTTGTATGTTCCGAAAGCTGGAGATTTGTGGAGGACATTACTAAGCAAGTGTCCTGACACCTTGTGGGTAGGTCATCCAGGGTGGCAGAGAACCCATGCACTCTTGAAGCAGGGATACTACTGGCCACACATGCGAGATGGTGTAGTGGAGTACACCAAGACCTGTCTCATCTGCCAGCAAGACAAGGTCGATAGGAACAAGAAACATGGGTTGTTGGAGCCCTTGCGAGTCCCAAGCCGACCATGGGAGAGTGTGTAGCTTGACTTTATCACCAGTCTTCCGAAGACAGGGGATTTAAGTGCGATCTTGGTGGTCGTAGACAGATTCTCGAAGTACACAACATTCATCCCAGTGTCGAAGTACTGTTCGACAAAAGAGACAGCCCGACAATTTTTCAAGCATATGGTCAAATATTGGGGAGTGCCCCAAAACATTGTTAGTGACCGAGATGGAAGATTCACTGGGACCTTTTGGTCTGAACTATTCAGTCTCTTGGGGTCCCAACTGAACATATCCTCGAGCTACCATCCACAGATAGATGGGCAGACAGAAAGATTCAACGGGATGTTGGAGGAGTACTTGCGCCACTTTGTCAATGCGAATCAGAAAAATTGGCCGAAACTACTCAATGTAGCTAAATTTTGCTTCAACTCTCAAAAGTGTTCTTCATCAAATAAGAGCACTTTTGAAGTTGTTAATGGATAGCAACCACTGTTGCCCCACACAGTGGATGAATATCACGGTCGGAACCCGCGAGCCTTTCACTTCACAAAAGACTGGAAGAAAACGACAGAGATTGCCAGAGCTTATTTAGAAAAAGTATCAAGAAGAATGAAGAAGTGGGTAGATAAGAAGTGCAGACCACTGGATTTCAAAGCAGGTGACTTAGTGTTATTCAAGATGAGGCCTGAATAGTTGAGATTCTGAGGGGACAAAGACATCAGACTCGTTCGCAAGTACGAGGGTCCGGTCTCAATCATCTCAAAAGTTGGCCTAACTTCCTACAAAGTCGACCTACCAGCATGGATGAAGATACACCCAATCCTTCACGTCAGCAACTTGAAGCCGTATCATGAAGATCCAGCAAATCCAAAGCGCAACCAGTCAACCAGAGGAGGAGTCATCGTTTAGCCAAGGAGCAAACGTCAACCTGAAGAAATCCTGGCGGAAAGGACGGTCACCACTGACCGTAAAAAGCATAAAGAGTATCTGGTAAAATGGAAGGGGCTTGCAGATGACGAGATCAACTGGGAGAGGGCAGAAGACTTGAAGAAGCTCACGCAGAAGATTGAAGATCTACAAGCTACTTCGTCGAGGACGCCGAAGGATTGAGTGGGGGAGAGTATGGCGTGCTGCCCCTTTGGCACACCCACATGGGGCTATTTTGTAAGTGAGCATGCCTTGGTGCTTGATCATTAGTCAAGTCTTGCACCAAGCAATCTCATGGGATAGGGCAGTGGTAGTTTTGTAATTATGCATATGTCTCCTAGACAAAAATCATATATGTTCCTGGGAAGACCTTATTTCCATAGAAGGCTCCTTAGGGGGAGGTGACCTGGTGACTTAGGGAAGCACCATGGCCATCAGCAGATAGGGGCCAAAGCTATGTACTCCATTGCTCAATCAAGGCTATATATTAATAAAACAATATTTATCCATACTTGCCCCTGTGTGCTTCCTTGTTGCCTATGTGTTACTTTTTTATTATCTTCGTTGGGCCATTGCGTGCCACTTGCCTTGTTGTGTGCTTTGTGTTGTGTGGACACTCCTAGGAATGACTTGCTTTGTGCTTACTCATACTTCATTATTGCCCATTGCATGTCCGAGATGTGTATGTGGCTAAGCACTGAGTTTGTTTGCCTGTAGGTGTGTGTTGTTGGCTGACTTGCTAGCTTGAAGAGTCTACAAGTGCCGCACGTTCCGTCTAGTTGGAATACCCAAATAGCCGGCCCGTGACACTAGGCACCCAATTGGCGTGCCACCTATGCACCCTGTTGGAGTGCCAACTATCAATACAGCCGGTGTGCCCTCGGGCACCCGGCTGAAGAGGTGGGAGATCCGTTAGCTGGAGTGCCCACCAAGCATCCAGCTAGAGTTGGAACCTTAGTGCCGCCATAAGATCGTGGCAAAGGAAAAGTTAAGGATAATCCTGCTCCAAACTAGAAGAGGGGTCATCAAGACCCCGAGGGCCACCAGTTTCCCCAACAGGCTGGTAAAGGTAATGACCCAGGGTCCCGAGGACACCGTCAGGTTGTCAATGACCGTGGAGCTTGGGGCATTCTGTCCCGACGCATCCATATGGATCGCACGAGACCTGGAGGTGGTGTCCCCTCAGGACCTCACCAACTCCATAGGAACAACGGTCTGAGGGCCTACCCAAGGAATGTCTCGCAAAACTGAGAACATGGCATCCGTATCTTGGTAAATGATGAGAATATTGAGTCCGACGGAGAAACCGAGGTGGCTCATCCCGAGGATAATGGTGCGTCCCGAGGTCAAGCTGACTTGTGGGACAACCTTAATGCCCAAAGATGTAATAAGGCCAATGGGCATGAACTTGCCAGGAAAGGTTTATCAGACCTACAGGACAACCTCAACACCTGAAGAAGAGATAACCCAGCGTAGAGTGTCAATTAAGACCGAGATCCGCTCCGTGCAGAGTTAGAAAGTCTAAAGAAGATCATGCTACGAATGGCCAGACAGAAAGGCCACGAATCAGACTCGGAAGATGAAGAAGTAGAGCCATGCGCTCCCCACATTGTTGAAGTCCCCTTGCCACAAGGCTTGAAGATGTCGGCCATCCTGCCCTTTGATGGTGGCTGGGATCCCACCGACCACCTTTCTAAGTTCATCAGGTTGTTGTTGGTACCCCGCATCTCCGACGACGCTAAGTGTCACGTGTTCCTGATCACTCTAACGGGACCAACAGATGAATGGTTCAAGAAGCATTGACTAGGATCCATTCACTCGTGGCAGCAGCTGTCATCTACCTTCAGAAGGCAATTCATAGGAGCTCTGAAGGTGAGCTTCAAGGTCAATGCTTTGGCCAACATTAAATAAGGACCCGTTGAGACCCTCAAGTCATACATCAAACACTTCAAGGAGGAGGCAGCAAGAACCAGAAGGAGGTGGTGGAGAGGATGCCGATGACTCGACGACTTTATTTGTCGGGCACAAGAGTATATCAGCGGGGAGGATGTCCAAATTGGAGCATTCGGAGGACTCGTTACCTTCCCTGCTCCGACTGCATCTGCCCCCGTGGCTTTGGGAATCCAATATTCCCCCTATGCTCCAGTCCAACTAGGCTTAGGAAGAGTCCAGCCCAACTTGAGCGTCCCACCCATAGGTTTCAGTGTCGTGCCAACTTCTGGTTTCAGCGTGGCCCCGTCAGGATATGGAGTAGTGCCCACTAGATACAATGATTTTTAGCCTGCATTCAGTGTTGGAGTTGCTGCTCAATCCCAGTCTGCTACATCTAGTTGAACCCCCAGTGGCTATAGATGCGGGGGCAAAGGCAAAGGCCGAAAGCCCAAGGACAGGGAAAGGCGAGACCCAAGCAAGTTTTGTCGTTGTCACAACGACATAGGGCACCACACCAATGAGTGCTGCCAGCTCAAGGAAGAGATCGAAAACCTCATCAAGTTGGGACATCTCCACCAATATGCTAAGGGTGGAGCGCGCCAGGCCTAACTCCCCGCAGGTGGAGTGCCCATGCTGCCAGTGGACCCATAGGTCTCAGCAGTCGCTCTTGTAGCCCTGTAGCATCTAGTGGTCCGAGGACCTCTGGTGAACGGGAAAGTAGAAACCATCTAAGGAAGGCCCCACTTGGGGGGTACCTCCCAAGGCTCATAGAATAGGTTTGTGGAAGCTTTGAATCATGATGATGAGGTGATGGCTTTGGCTTAGTTGCCTGCCTAAATGCCTCGAGTGATTGACCAAGTCATAATGTTCTCCAAAGACGATGCTTAGAGAATACACTTCCCACACCACGACCCATTGGTAGTTGAGAGCCAAATCTCCAACAAAATGGTGGCGCAGATTCTGGTGGATAACAGGAGTTTAGTGAACATCCTGTTTAGATCAGCCTTTGAGAAAATAGGGCTGATTACCGCAGATTTGTCCTCGTGCGCCTTAACCCTTTACGGATTCTCGAGAGAAGCCCTCATCCCGATGGGCCAGATAAAGCTTCCTGTAACACTTGGAGAAGTCCATCGCCATGCCTTCAAATATTGCACCTTTGTGGTGGTGGACTACTCCTCAGCGTTTAACGCCATCCTGGGATGGCCTGCCCTAGTAGAGTTTGGAGACGTCACTTTAATTTGCCACATGTGCATGAAATTCCCCATGGAGGCAGGGATTGGTACCGTTTGTGGAGACCAGAAAGAAGCGAGACAGTGTTACAATGTGTCTCTCAAGACCACCGTCATGATGGTAGAGACAACAATCCCTGAGTAGTCCGAGGCTTTGGAGGTACATGCGGTCCAGGAGACCGAGCCCAACAAGTTGGATCTGAGGGTTCAAAAGGAGAGGGCCATTGAACCAATAGATGAGGTGGAGGAGGTAGTTCTTGATACCTCCACCCCCAATAGAAAAATAAAAGTTGGGGGAAGTTTGAAGGCGGAAGTCTGAACGACACTAGTGGACTTCCTTCGAGAAAATCAGGACGTGTTTGCATGGTTGCATTCTGACATGACCGGCATTGATCCGAACATCATATGCCGCACCTTGAACATTGATTCTCACTTTGCTCCCATCCAACACAAGAAAAGAACGCTTGATCAAACTCGGAAGGAGGCTCTCAAGGTTGAGGTAGACAAGCTCCTCACCAATGGATTCATCCGAGAAGCCCCATACCCCAGGCGACTATCTAACCCTATTTTTGTGCCAAAGCCAAATGGCACATGGAGGACATGCATCGCTTTCTCAGACCTTAAAAAGGCTTGTTCGAAAGATTGTTTTCCGCTTCCCAAGATAGATTAGATGGTCAATGCCACCTCTAGCTATGAGTTGTTGTCATTCATGGATGCATACTCGGGATATAACCATATTTCCATGCATGTCGTGGACCAGGAGCATACTAGTTTTCCAACTGAAAAGGGTGTCTACTGCTACATCGTGATGCCTTTCGGACTGAAGAATGGTGGTGCCACCTACCAGAGGCTGGTTAATAGGATGTTCAGAACCAGTTGGTGCGAAACATGGAGGCCTACATGGATGACATGCTGGTCAAGTCTAGGACAACTCCCGACCATGTGGGCGACTTGGCAGAGGTTTTCTCGGTGCTTCGTCGATTCAGAATGAAATTAAATCCCCAAAAGTGCACATTTAGGGTCGCCTCCAGAAAGTTCCTAGGCTTTATCATCAGTGCTCGGGGAATTGAGGCAAACCTTGAGAAGATCAAGGCTCTAATCGAGATGTTGTCTCCTCAGAGGCATAAAGAAGTTCAGAGTTTGATAGGGAAGATCACAGCTTTGAGCTGTTTTGTCTTCAAGGCAACAGAGAAATGCATCCCTTTCTTTGATAATCTCTGAGGGAGTGAGAGATTTGAATGGTCAAAAGAGTGCGGATAGGCATTCTAGAAGCTTAAGGCACACATGGAAAATCCCCCGATTCTATCCAAGCTAGTAGACGGAGAGCCTTTCCTGCTCTATATGGCTGTCTCAAAGAATGTTATCAATGCCGCATTAGTATGGGAGGAAGGTCGTGTTCAACATCCCATATATTACATTAGCAAGAGACCCCTCAGTGCAGAATTTAGGTACCCGCTGATGGAGAAGTTAACTTTTTGCCTGGTGGTGACTTCTCTAAAGTTAAGGCCCTACTTCTAGGTGCATCCAATTAAAGTCCTCACAAACCATCCCTGCAGGCATGTCCTTCAAAAGCCAGAGTCATCGGGAAGACTCTTGAATTGGTCGGTAGAGTTGAGTCAGTTCGACATCACCTACCATTCGAGGAAGGCTATAAAAGCTCAGGCACTAGCCACCTTCATCGCCGAGTGTACAAGGAATCATGAAAAGCCTGAAGGCATCCCAGTGATCGGACCAACTTGAAAGTTGTATGTGGACGAGTCTTCAAATGAAAATGGTGTTGGAGCTGGACTCATTTTGGTTTCCCCCGAGGGACATAGAGTGCACAGTGCCCTCCGCTTTGGGTTCGACGCCTCGAACAATGATGCAGAGTACGAAGCCTTAATGGAAGGGCTCCGAGTGGCACTTGAGCTCAAAGCTGAGGGCCTCAAAATTTTTAGCGATTCTCAACTCGTGGTAAACCAAGTACTCAGAGAATACCAGGCCCCGGGAACAAAAATGGCAGCATATCTGGCGAAGGCTTAAGAAATGCTACATAACTTCAGAAAGTTCACTATTCAACAAGTGCCGAGAGAAAAATTCCAACGCCGACGCCCTGGCTAAGTTGGCCACCACCAAAGATGCTGAGTTGATTAATGCGGTTCCCATTGACTACTTGGATTCTCCAAGCATCTTGGCTCCCGAAGAGGTGGAAGCTATAAAACCCCTAGATGGTTGGATGGAGCCGATAATCAAATATCTTGTCTCTGGGGAGTTGCCTCCAGATAAGAAGGTGGCTCGGAAGTTGCTCTATCAGACACCTCGGTACGTGATCATGGATAGTAAGTTGTATCAATGAGGTTATTCTATACCTTTGCTTCGATGTGTATCTCAACAAGAATCTAGTCTAATACTCAGAGAAGTACACGAGGGTTTTTGTGGGGACCACGCTAGGAGGCAAAGTCTTTCCAAAAAAATCTTAAGCCAAGAATACTTTTGGCCCACCATGAATGAAGACATGATGGATTATGTAAAGAAATGTGACAAGTGCCAGCGCTTCGCTAACATCCCTCGAGCGCCTCCAAATGAGCTTACGCAGATGACCAGTTTGTGGCCTTTCACTGTCTGGGGTATCGAACTTATTAGGTCCTTGCCTACAGGAAAGGGAGGGGGTGAAATATGCCATAGTGGCTGTTGACTACTTCACGAAATGGGTCGAGGTCAAGCCACTCACTATAATCACCTCTAAAAAGGCCTTAGATTTTGACATTAAAAACATCGTCTGTCGATACAGACTCCCGAGGAAGATAGTCTCCAAAAATGGGTTACAATTTGATAGTGAAGTATTCGCGAATTTCTGTCAACGACATGGAGTTATCAAGAGCTTCTCCTCTGTGGCCCATCCACAAGCCAATGGCCAAGTAGAAGCAGTTAACAAGTCACTCAAGTCCACTTTGAAGAAAAGGCTAGAACAGGCAAAAGGAGCTTGGCTCGAGGAATTGCCTAGGGCATTGTGGACTTATCGCACCACTGCCAAGAATTCTATCGGCCACTCACCATTCTGCATGGCCTATGGATATAAGGCTATGCTCCTAGTTGAGGCAGCAATCTCCACGCACTGACGGGATATGTATGACCCGACCGCGAACCATGCTTTACTGCGACAATCCTTGGACTTCGTGGAGGAGCTTCATGAAGCTTCTCAGCTTTGCATAGCATCCTACCAGTAGAAGGTAGCCAGGTATTTCAACTCTAAAGTGAAGGATAAAAAGTTTGGGGTTAGAGATCTGGTGTTGCGAAGAGTCTTCTTAGCAACTCGACACCCCGGTGCATGAGTGTTGGGACCTAACTGGGAGGGCCCATACCAAGTCGAGAGCATTGTGTGTCCGGGAACATACCAATTGGCCTAGCTGGGTGGGGAGTTTATTCCCCATGCCTAGAATACCGAGCATCTTCACCGGTATAACCAGTAATATGAGCAATGAACTTTATGAATTTCGGTAATACCCTTTGTAGCCTTCAGGCACATTTAATGAAAATCGTGTGTATAAAACACGGTAGGAAGGAAATTTGTTGTCTGCTTATTTTTTTTAGTTTCCTTTATTCTGTTATTGTTATGAATAAGAGCATCCTCACACTGGCCTGAACAAGTGAACGCAGACTAGTCTCCGATCACTTGGGGGGCATGGAGTTAGGGCAGCGTCATGACTTATAGAGGGTGACCAAGGAAACTAGGCTTTGTCAAGCAGAGTAAGCCTAGTGTCGCCACCCTGAGAATAGGAAAACCTAGGAAACTAATTGAGTCTAGCCTAGGAGACTAAGCTTATTCCAAGCGGAACAAGGCTTAGAACCTTAAAATTAGATAATCTTAGTAGCACCAAAATAAAATTTTGTTTTCTCCCGTGGACATCGTGCCCAAGGAGCTCTAACCAAGTCTTTGACCTCGAGATGCGAACAGAAGACCAAGTACTCCGTACTTGGTCCCGAGGAAGATTTGGGACACCTCTCGTGGACACTGTGCCTGAGGAGTTATGCCCAAGTCATGTTATAGAACTAAGTCGAGTGTTTAAAATAGTTTGAGTGCTTATTCTCGTGGCAGCTAGGTTACGTTGAATTTAGAGAACCAAACCAAGGAAAACATGACTTAGGGTTATTGTTATCGTGAATGTAATGTTACGACAAACTAAAGGAAAATCCTCACGCTCTAAGCACCACAGGCAAGCACTGTCCTGAGTCATTGGAACTCAGGGACGTGGGGCTGCGTCAAGTGCCCATTTGACAGTGTTAAAGTCACTCTCAAGGATCGCGTGCCTACGAAACAACACTAAATGCATAAAAATTTCCTAAGTACTGAGAGAAGGCAATTGCATTAGGGGGATAAAAACGCATTTTAAGGAAATGCATTGTATTTTCTATACAAAATAAAAACATGCATTAATAAAAACATAAATGGCGACAACTACTCGAGGTCCCGAACTTCAGCAGTCCTCGGGAACCTCCTCTACTAAGTCAATGATCGGGTCTGTACTCTGAGAACTCCCTGTCTGGTGGATTACAGCTTGGACTGCCTCGGTAGTTGGAGTTACCTCGGTCACTTGAGCCACCTCGGCAGGGGAAGTTGCCTCTGTAGATTTAGTCGTCTCAGTAGATTGTCGCCTGAGCATTTTGGGCCGCCTTGGCAACTAAAATAGCTTTTGCAACCTGGGTTGCTTAGAAACATTTCTTAAAGAGAAGTTCATACTTCTTGGGATCTCTAGTGAAGTACAAGCTCATGTCTTGGTTATGGTACCAGGTCACGTAGAAGGCGTCCTCAGCAATTGTCTCGACTTCCTTCTTAAACTTCTCCACCTGGCGCTGAGAGGACCTGTTCATCTCCATCGCTTGGAGGGTCTTCCTCTCCCCAAGTTTAGCCTGGTCGGTAACCTCCTCGACCTACTCCTGAAGCTGGGAGTTTTCAAAGACCCCTCAGGCGACCTCAGCTGTGGCCTTCTTTACCTCTTTTTGGGCCCGTTTCATGTCCTCGATGGCCTTTTGGACAACCTCTCCAAGCTCTCGATAGCATTTTTGCTCGGCTTCCAGGGCAGCCTGAATTTGAGTAAGCTCTTATTGGGGGCCTCAGAGCTTTTCCTTAAGGGAGGCTACCTTGTCCTGAGATCGCTGGAGTTGATAAGATTTCTCCATCATGATGTCTACCAAGCGTTGGCAAGCCAAGACAGACCGTAGAAAAGGAAAAGATTAGCTTAAGCATTGATGGATTAAAGGGGAACATAGAAAATTAATAACTTACCCAAACAAATGCATACCGACTTGAGGCCACGAGAGAAGCCTCATTTCTGTCGCCAAGGTGAGCGAAACTTTGGGCGGTCAGCTCACACATAGTGGAGCTAACCCCCTGAAGGAACTCGGCGGCGAGAGGGGTGATGATCTCCCCTAGCTTGGCGGAGAATAAGGTCTCCAACTCGGCCCAACCTATCAAAGGAATGATTTGTCTCTCTCTTGGTGGCTTTAGTTGGCGAAGAGTCTTCGTGGTCTCGTGGAGGGCCTTATTGCCTTCCTCCTGCCTCACTTCAAAATGCTGAAGCATTCTCTCATATTGCTCCAGCAGGGCCCCCTTGTACCTCTCGGGATACACCAGAAGACGAGCGCAGGGTGGAGCCACCTCTTGCTCCGACCCTTGGACCACCTTGTCTGACGCGGGTGAGGGAAGGATCTCCAAGATCGGGGGCAAGTACATCATAGGAATGTCCGCTGGGGGAGTAGGAACTCTCTGCCTCTTAGCTGGTGGAGAGGGTTTCGTATGCTCCCGAGGATGCGATGACCCCCCTATCGTCGAAGAGCTTGGGAGTGCTCCTTATTTGAAGGTGGACCGGGCAATATCACCTAGCCCCATATGACCTGCAAGAACAAGAAAATAGTTAGTGTATAATCCACAATGGTGTAATGCAATAACATAGGCTCCTTGAAGGCCCACCGTGAGTCAAACCTTGGTGTAGGCATTGAGGGTGTTTTATCCTATCTCCAATCTTACAACTCATGTTGGTGCCATATTGGCAAAACCAGTTAGAGTTGAAAGAGGTCACTCAGTCTAATGGTACGAAGCCCCAAGGAGGTAGCTGTCTCCTCAAGCGGTGGAGATACACATCTATCAGATCTAAGTAATACTGAAATTCTTCCTTAGTCCAACGCTGATGTGAAATCTGACCACAGTGAAGGAGAGCAGGGGAAGCCCAAACATGCTCGGGGCTTATCCTATCCCCTACACAGGGAGCATAGTTTAAGGTGAGGGGTAGTTTACCTGGAGCAAGGTGAGAGGCCTCCATCCCCACCTGAAGTTCTTCCTCAAGCTTCCGATCCTCCTAGGCTTCTCGGGCTGCTTCTACGGCGCACATATTCTCTAGCCGTTCCTTCGCAAGCTGCTTGTGTAAATTTTCCCGAGCTTGCCCATCAATGTAGCTAATATGAAGGGATGCCAACTCTCGAGACTTCTTGGACTGGCGAAACTTAGCCACCTCAAGGTTGTTGATTCTTTGTCCCACGTTGAGGAGCCCCGACCTAATGAGATTAGCTTCTGTCACCAGGAGGCTAAGGTCCAGATCTTCGTTGGGGAGGGATTTCATCACCTGAAGATGGTCCTCGAAGAGTTGGACATAGTGGGTCTAGCAGAAGGGGCCTATTCAGAAAAATGGCTAAGTACAGAACACAAAAGAACCCATAAAACATGAAAAATAAAACAATTGGGAAGATACTCACCAACCCTGGAGAAGTCGAGGATCAAGGTCGGATTGCTACGAGTCGAAAAATTGTTCGTAAAGAAAAAGGCATCTTTGAAGTCCCGAGAATGGTTCTCGTTATGGTGAGGAGCCTTGCATTTGAGAGACAAGGCATCATACTTTCCCAAAGCATAGTACCCATCTTGGATGGGTTTTTTCTTCCTTGAGGTGGTGCAGAAGCTGTAGAAATACAAGATCTCCGCCGGTGAAGGCTCGGGCCATTTTTGTTTCTAGTATAAGATATACATCCTCGCGACCACCCTGTAGGGATTAAAGGACAGTTGGAAAGAAGCTACCCCCACGAACTTCAAAAATTTCACGAAGTATTGTTGTAAGGGCAGGGTAGCCCCAGCCATAAGGTGGGCATGGCTCCAGGCACCAAGGCCATTAACGCTATGATGCGCTCTATCGAACTCCTAACAAAGACACATGAGACACTTGTCCCTGATTGAGTAGTGCTTCATGATGGCTTCCAAGACGTCGAGGTGTCAGAGCAGGGTATGGTAGTTCACCGCTTCAAACCCATCACCCTTGTACGTCTTGGTAGGGTGTGGAATTGGAGCTCTGTTTACTTCTTCCACGGTCAAACCCCTGCCTTCAGGCATTTCATGCCTCTCTGCCACTGGGATGTTGGGACAAACAACCAACTCCCTAGCTGGTTCTTGGGCTCCCGCCCCGCCCTGTCTCCGAAGGCACCTTGTTCACGGGCCATGTCAGAAATATCCTGGCCAAAGAGGTAGAATTCGTGTTCATGTAACTGTCGAAGTTCCTCAGACATCTGAGACAAAAACAAATCACTTAGTATTCTGACCAAAGGAAAGATGGCCAAAACACAGATGACTCTAAGGATACTGTTTGGGGAGAAAAATAAAGTTTTGGAAATGTGGGTTGTCCTCGGCGCGTGAGGATAGACAAAAGTTGATGAACCTACCGGAATCTGGGAATTCCCCATATTCTGGTCGAAGGTCCAGAAATGTGAAAGTGACATAAAATATTTTGAGGGCCATTTTGAATGTTCCTAATATCGAAATGCGCCTAGAATGACTCGTAAAAACCAGAAACAACCTCTCAAATGCCACATGACATTCCTAAACAGGCACCCTAAATCCTCAAATATACACAAATAGAAAAATGGGTCAAAGACACTTACTCAATATGAAGCGCAGATAGGTGCTGAGGCGAGTCTTGACTCTGAAGTATCACCTGCCATTATCACTCCAAATATTGCAGCATCCACATATCTGGTAGGCTTCAGAATGCCACACTTGTCAAAATTTGACGGAGATGGAGATCCGTCAAACCACCTAGGAATGTTTAACAACATGATGATGTACCACAATGTCAGACTCAATCTAAGGTGTATTTTATTCCCTACAACTCTGGTCGGGCCAGCCAGGCAATGGTTTAAGCAATACAAGAGACATTCCATAAGCTCGTGGAAGAAGTTTTCCTCCGATTTCAAAAAAGCATTTTGAGCTTCATAGGCAGCTCAGGTTGATACTGATTCATTGGCCAATGTAAAGCAGCAACCTGGTGAGACATTGAAGGCATATCTAAGTCAGTTTGCCAATGTTACTGCATGAGCTAGGGATTCTGATGACAGCTCCAAGCTCATGGCACTGAGGACAGGAATCCTTGTCGGGGGCGACCTGTGGCAAGAACTCCAAAGGAAAGGAGTTAAGAGTGTGGATGAATTCTTGACCCGAGCTCAAGACTTGATTAATCTATAAGAGGCGCAAGCTTGTGTCACAGAAACCTGCCAGCTCCATGTCCATCCCATTGGAGCGGTAACGGACGTTGTAGCTACGGATCAAACCATTACCCAGAATAACCAAGGGGGGAATAATAAAAGGAAGGGAAATGGTGAGGGCGACCAGAGCAGAATGAAGAAAAATGAGTCTGGGGAGAAATTCAAAACTGTTTATGCTACTTATACCAACCTAATGAACACTAGGGAGCACATCTTCCTGGCAAATTATGCTCGCCTTCCACGAAAGAAGCCAGAATCATTGAAGAACCAGAGGGCGAAGAAAGATTCTTTGAAGTTCTGCCGATTCCATAATGATATCAATCATAACACTGATGTCTGTCGACAGCTGAAGGATGAGATCAAAACTCTCATTAGAGCAGGACCTTTGGCCCAGTACACCCAAAATCGGGTGGTCCCTAATCAGCTCGCTGGACAAAACCCTCCATCAGTCCCTGAAACTCCAGTAAGTCAAACTGGGGCTCAAGCGAATTAGGATGACCCTCCTCCGATAGTAGGGGAGATATAGCCACCATTTCGGAAGGACCTCATCTGGCAGGCACGAGTGGTGGGGCCTAGAAAAGGTACATTAACGAATAGAAATCCCATAATAGAGTGGAGTTTGTCCCGGAACAACGATTATCAAAACAACCATGATTGGAAAAAAAAACCAATCATTTTTACAGAAAAGGATGCTAGCCATGTCCAATTCCCACATAACGATCCCTTGGTCATAACCGTTTAGCTTGGAAACCGGAGGGTTCGAAGGACACTAGTAGATAATGGGAGTTCTGTGAATCTACTTTTCAGATCCTCCTTGGAAAAAATGGGGTTGTCAGTAACTGACTTGAAGGCGACCTCAATGACTCTGTACGAGTTTTCTAGTGAAGGGTCAGCAGCCATTGGGACGATTGAATTGGTGGTGACATTGGGAGAAGACTCACGAACTATTTCAAAGTTACTTGAGTTCGTGGTAAGCGACTGCCCAGCTGCATACAATGCGATTTTGGGCCGACCTGCACTGATGGCATTTGAATACATAACCTCTATCCGCCACCTAGCAATAAAATTCCCCTCAGGTGCGGGAATATGCACCGTCAGAGGTGATCAACTCGCTGCCAGAGAATGCTATAACATTTCTATGAAGGGAAAATCACAACTCGAGCAGCAAGCTATGGTCGTAAATGACGGAGATGAGGAGTCCCGGGAAGTAGAAATTACTTGCGGGATGGAAGAATCTCAGATAAAAGAGGAAAGTAACGACGCCCAACGCAATGACATTGACCCATGGATAGGCGAAGACAAGTCAAAACTCCAAGCTATAGAGGAGCTCGAGGAGGTAAACATTGACCCCAATGAAGCTTCAAGAGTAGTAAAGATTGGGAAGAATCTTAATGATAAAAAGAAGAAGGAGCTGCTCAATTTCTTACAAGAGAATCTGGACGTTTTCGCCTGGTCACATGAAGATATGGTGGGAATAAGCCCGAGTGTAATCACGCACACTTTAAATTTGGACAGGATCGTGCCTAAAAAATTCCAAAAACGGAGACGCTTGGGAACAGTCTGTGCTAAGGCTCTTGAGAAAGAAGTAGCTCGACTACTAAAGTGCGGGTTTATCCGTGAAGTAAAATACCCGATCTGGGTTGCCAATCCTGTGCTGGTCCCAAAGCCAAACGGGAAATGGAGGACCTACATCAACTGCTCTGACCTAAACAAAGCTTGTCCCAAGGATTACTTTCCACTACCAAGGATTGATCAGTTGGTAGATGCCACGACAGGTCACGAGCTCATGTCCTTCATGGATGCGTATTCTAGATATAACTAGATCGCGATGAATCCTTTGGACCAGGAACATACTAGCTTCATGACCCCAAATAATGTATATTGTTATAAAGTCATGCCATTCGGGCTAAAGAATGTCGGAGCTACATATCAACGCTTAGTCAGCAAAATGTTCGCTAACCAGAGATACTTGCCAAATCAAAGACTGCCGATGATATGCTTGTCAAATCAAAGACTGCCGATAATCATGTATCTGATATAGAAGAATGTTTTGGAATCTTAAGGAGGTATGACATGAAGTTGAATCCTCAGAAGTGCACGTTCGGAGTGGAATTTGGAAAATTTCTGGGTTTCATAGTCAACACGAGGGGAATAGAGGCAAATCTTGAGAAAATCAAATCATTGTTAGAAATTCCCTCGCCCAGGTCGCGTAAAGAATTTAAGAGCCTGACTGGAAAGGTGGCAGCTTTGAATCATTTTATTTCAAAATCCACTAACAAGTACCTGCCATTCTACAACTTGCTCAGGGTAAAGAAAAAATTTGAGTGGACTAAGGAGTGCGAACTGGCATTACTCGACCCGAAAATGCACCTGGCTGAGCACCCACTGTTGTCTAAGCCTATGTCTGGAGAACCTTTGTTAGTGCCGTATTAGTTCGAGAAGAAGATCGTTCTCAAGAACCAGTATATTATATAAGCAAGAGACTTATCGGAGCTGAATCACGATATCCATTGATAGAGAAACTGGCATTCTGTCTGATATTGCCTTCCAGGAAGCTCCGGCCATTCAATCAACGACATGACCGACCAACCTTTAAGGTAGGTTTTGCAAAAACCTAAAACGTTGGGACGTCTATTAAAATGGGCTATCGAACTTATCCAGGTTCAGATATTGTACGTACCACAGACCTCAACCAAAAGTCAAGCCTTTGCTAATTTTATGACTGAATGCACCAGATTTCAAGAGGAGCTCTTGAAGGAACCGGTGTAGGAGTTATGGAAAATCTTCATGGATGGATCATCAAACGAGAAAGGATCGGGAGCTGGAATCATCTTTTTCTCCCCAGAAGGGCATCAATTTCATACAACTCTGAGATTCGGATTCGAGGCATCCAACAACGAAGCCAAATATGAGGCTTTACTAGCTGGGCTGCGAGTGGCAAATGAGCTCAAGGCAAAATTCGTCCAATGCTATAGTGATTCTCAGCTCGAGATCAATCAGGTATTGGGAGAATATCAAGCTCAAGGTACCAAGATAGCGGCCTATCTAGCTAAGGTGAAGGGAGAACTGTCTGAATTTGAGTACAGTTCTGTTGAACAGATACCTCGTGAGCAAAATCAAAATGTTGACGCCTTGGCATGACTTGCCACCACAAAAGAAGCTGAGACATTGAATGTAGTGCCAGTGGAGTTCTTGGAAAATTCGAGTGTAACATAATTGATAGAAGTTGAAATGATCAACACAAGACCAACCTGGATGACTATTATAATGGAATACCTCACAATAGAAAGGCTACCTGGCGATAGAAAGGATGCAAGAAAAATACTTTATCAAGCTCTGTGGTATATGATAGTGGATGGGACCTTGTACCGACGTGGTCATTCATTGCCTCTCCTATGATGTGTTCTGCCTGAGGAAGCTAAAACCATTTTACAAGAAGTGCACGAAGGCTTTTGTGGAGATCATGATGGGGGCAAAACCTACCACTGAAAATACTGAGGCAGGGCTATTTTTGGCCCACTCTTACAAAAGACTCAATCTCGTATGTTCAGAAGTGCGACAAATGCCAGGATTTCACCATAGTTGCCCGAGCTACTCCAGTTGAGTTAACGATGATCTCATCCCCATGGCCATTCGCGATATCGGGAATCAACCTAATAGGGTCCCTACCTAGGGAAAGGGAGGAGTTCGTTATGCAGTGGTGGCGAATGACTATTTCACGAAGTGGGTAGAAGCCGAACCTCTGGCAACCATCACTTCAAAAAGAGTCCTATACTTCATGGTGAAGAGTATTATATGTCGATTTTGGCTTCCTAAAAAGATCATGTCAGACAATGGGACACAATTCGACAGCGATCTCTTTACTGATTTCTGTGAAAAATATGGCATTATGAAGAGTTTCTCCTCAGTAGCATATTCGCAGGCCAACGGGCAGGTCGAGGCTGTGAACAAAACCTTAAAGGCAAGCCTGAAGAAGAGGTTAGATGAAGCCAAAGGACTATGGCATGAACTGCTCCCACAAGTACTGTGGGCCTACCGAACTTCTCATAGAACCTCCACAGGGCATACTTCTTTTTCCTTAACTTTTGGAAGTGAGGCCGTGCTTCTAGTCGGAGCCATGGTAGGCACTCACAGGAAAAAGACATTCAACCAAGAGCAGAATGATGGATTACTTAATACATCTCTCGATTTGATTGAAGAAAAATGAGAAGAGTCGCGGTTACAACTTGCCCATTATCAACAAAAAGCACTCGCTATTTTAATTCTAAAGTTAAGACGCGTAGATTTGGATTGGGCAATCTGGTTCTCCGAAGGGTATTTCTAGCAAATAAGGATCCCAAGGACGGTGTTTTAGGCCCGAATTGGGAGGGACCATATCAAGTCGTTGAGGTTTTCCATGAAGAAACTTTCAAGATAGCTTAACTGAATAGGGAAGTAGTCCCACGGACCTAGAACGCCCTACATTTGAAAAAATATTATCAGTAGTACCACCATCAATGTAAGGCTTATTTATAAAAGCCATTTGATTAAATAAAAGATAGATTATTAAATAATTTCCTTTTTAGATTGTATTAGTTCGTGTTCTAATGTTTGTAAAAGCAACCAAGAAAGTTTCTATATTCTGGTCACTTGGGGGGCACATAACCCTAGGTTGGCAAAATTAAGCCTGCTCGATAAGATTAGCAAACTTAGAGCTTGGAAAAACTAATTATTTGATGGCTTTTTATGAGCTCTAGTTTTAACTAAACCTAGCGCAAACTAAGTATAAATCATTTAAAATCCTGGACGTAACCAGGTCCGAAATTTAGAAGCTTGGAAATATTGATTATTCAATGGCTTTTTAAAGTTTGAATTTTCAATAAACCTAGCGCGAACAAAATTTAAAATCATTTAAAATCCTGGACGTAACCATGGCCAAAATTTAGAAGCTTACAAATATTGATTATTCAATGACTTTTTAAAGTTCGAATTTTCAATAAACTTAGCACGAACTAAATTTAAAATCATTTATAATCCTGGACGTAACCAAGTCTGAAACTTAAAAGTTTGGAAAAATTGATTATTCAACGACTTCTTAAAGCTTGAGTTTCAATCAACCTAATGCAAACTAAGTTTAAAACATTAAAATCCCTGGATATGACCAGGTTTGAGGCCTGATTCTTGACAGGTAGGGTACAAATAACCAAACAAAAGCTTGGATATAACCAAGCTCGATAAAATCTATCTCGATCTAAAAATCGATTCCTAAAATCTCGAATGTACAAGTCTAAGGATTCACAAGCATGAGAGATAATAAAGGAAAGATAAGTGGATCAAAGGATGGATATATATTGAAATAAAGCAGATAAATTACACGAGGAGAAAAAACCTCGAACTAAGCCCGAAGGAAATTTTTTAATATAAAAAAGTTGTTAAATAATTACAAAGAAAAACAAATACAAAGGAGATCAGTGGGTTCCATTAGCTCGGCCCAAAGATGTGACCTCCTCGCCATCTCCCTCTGCCATTCTGGATGCATCGCCAGTCTCTGACGGTTCTTGCAAGAGCCGAGCCTTAAATTTTGCAAGGTACGGATCCCATAGCCCGGGTCCCATGAAAGAGAAGTTCCCATCCAGATTGAAGGCCCAACAGTGGTATAGCATCTCTTCCATGGTCGATGATGAGGCCGCCTTTTCTTCTTTGAGTGTGGCCTTGGCCTCGAGCAATTTTGCTTTGACTTCATCAACCTTGGCCTAAAGATGTGCAGTTTCAGCCTGGGAGGTAGACAATGCAGTCTTTGCAGCCTGTTCGCTTTCTTTGGATGAGGCAAGAGCATCCTTGGCATCAAGTTCATTCTTCTGAGTAGCTGTCAAGGCAACTTTGGTGGCCTGCTCGCCTTCTTGAGCTGCAGTCATGGCGGTTTGGGCAGCGCTCAGTTCAGCCCGGAGCTCATCATTTCTAGCCCTAGAATGGGCTATGCTGCAATACTGGGCCAGGGCAGACTGCAAAATAACAAAATTCAGAGATATATACCTAGTCAATTATTTTTTTCACTAAGTAAGGAAAGAGAAATTACAGTGAGGTTCTTCCCCATAGCTGATTCCATAATGTTCTCCGAGCTGCGCTCCTCGATGTCCTCAGATCCCTCGAGTTGAGCTTATAGGCGTGCCCCACCATATGGCTCGCAGTCTCATAAATGATACCCCGAAAGGCTTCAGGGATCTTCTCTAGGTCCTGAAGATCTACTGGTATTCAGATGGCGAGGGTTGGGGCCTCGGTCTATATAACTTGAGGGGCCATTAAGCGAGGCAGGGGAGGAGGATGTTGCTTGGTAGTGACCGTAGCCACTAGGGCTGGATCCCGAGTCGAGCTCGTCTCCTTATTTTTGGCAGGGGATTTTGAGGTGTTTCTCATTGCAGGGGGGCCTTCTTCGTAAACCTGGGCCTCTTCACAACGGTGCCTGAGCCAGCCTTCTTAGCTTGGAAAGCAGTTCAGAGGTTGGGAGCTCCGGGTTGTTCCAACTCTTCACCTAAAAAGAACAAAGGGAGTTAGTTCACAAAATAAAGTTGTCAAAAACATATATAAAGAAAGAAAATAAAGTTCCTACCCTCTGGGCTGGGGGAGGAGTCTATTATCACCAGCTCGTGTGTTTTGACTGGGATAGGCACGACCTCCGGCCTTGGAACTAATGGAAGAGAAGGGGAGTCTACAGTTAATATTTCTGGGATCCTATTGGGTTCAGGTTTAGGTCCTTCCTTAGGGCTGGATTCCTCTACATACTGTCTAAATCCAGGGGCAAATGCACCTTGCAGCAGAGAAGGCCAGGTCCTACGGTTGGTCCCATATTCCTAAAAAGTGGTGAATCTAAAGTTTAAGGTGTTATCAACTACGACTGTGCCTTTAGGATAACTACTGTCATGGCGTACCACTAAGTGGTCTATGCACTGGAGCAGGGTTATCTTTCGATCTGGGTTATAAGGATGACATTGGATGAGTTGATTTGGATTAAAATGAACTAACCTAAAATCGACAACAACCCTATCTAATTCCCTAAAGGGGTATGGGTTACCTTGGCTGGAGAGGCTGGATTCTGCCCCTGACGCGACTCTTTCTAGATCAGGTTCCCTGTCAACCTTGGGAACCCGCCTTTTTCACACTAGAGGTACCTCGTCCTCTTCATCCTCCTCATCCTCCTCATCTTGAATGGTTGGCAAGGCCTCTTGAGAGGATGGGAGCTCGGGGATCGCCGGAAGGGTAGCCTGGGTCCTCAAGGCCAGTGTTTGACCTTCGCCAATCAACTGACAAGCCAGCATCATGACGTCATTCATTACCTGTCGGTAGTCTTGCTTACTGGGGGGAAGCCCAGATAGCTTCTCATACTAACCCCCAAGGGTCACGGACTTTGCCATTCTCGCAAATATGGTTGCACAAGAAAAAAATTCAGTTAAGACATGTAAAAAATATATATCTTAAGGAATAAAAATTCATGAGCTGAATTCATAAGAATGGAAGACTTATGAGGTCGGTTGAAGTAGCGGTGTTCGCAGTTCCGAAATCCATTCGACATAAAGAAAAAAGTCTTTGTAGTCATTTGGATGACTGGGAAGCTCGATGACGGAGGCCGAGTTAGGGAATCGCGTGAGGTAAAGAATCCGTCATCGTGTCCCCTCTTGTCAGGGCTTTCCTTGAGGAAAAAGAAATAAAGAATGTCTGCCGGAGTGGGGACCTCCCACTTGTGTTTCAAGAACAAATATTTCAGCCCCGCCAAAAATCTATACGAGTTTGGGGGGAGCTGAAATCGAGCCAGCTTCATGAAATTTAAAAAACCCGCGAAGTACTGGTCAAGAGGGAGGAAGGCCCCAGCCTTCAGATGCTTGTCACTCCAAGCCGCAAAGTCATCTTGAAGAGGGGAGCAGCTCCATTCCCCTTCGAATGCAGGTCGAACAAGGAGAGTTCCAGTTCCAACCTCTATATTGTGGCTCAACATGATCTTATTTACTCTCCACTGAGTCATGATCTTTGAAATGATTCGCTCAGCCTTGAAGTATGTTTTGGGATTGACCACGATCTCCTTCTCCACCACCGGACCGAAGTGCAAGATAGGAGATTCTGGGGCGATCTGTTTCCCTTTGTTCTTCTGCTGAGAGGATGAGCTCAAGGCATTCTTCTTTGGGGTGTTCTTCTTTTGAGGAGCCATCAAATCACCTAACGAAAAAATGGCCTAGTTAACAGGCGGCCTAAGAGTATCTAATTCTATGACGTGAGAATACAAAGGAAATAGTTTACTTTTGTTACACGAGCTAAGGTCAGCCTCAGCCCCATCGCGTGATGCCACACGATATCCTAAGCTATGCGCCTCGGTTTTCTAACGGACCCCTGATATTTAGGGATCCGTGTGTTAGAATGTCAGACCACTACTTTCCTTGGGAGGCAGTTTAGTGCAAAACCACCTAAGAAAACATAACCTCTAAGCTATCTGGTTCTAAACCAAAAAACCCTTCATTTCCTTTACCCTGAATGGATGTTCTTTAAATAAATTCACCATTAAAGTTACCCAGATTTACCTAGAAAATTTCCTAGTTTTATGAACATCTTATTTCTAAAACATTTTTGGACTCACCCGTTGAACCTAAGTCAAAACCTAATTCCTAAGAACATTTAGAAATAGCATAACAGTAACTACAATGAATGTTGCGGATAAGCATGGTGAAGAATAGAAATTCCATTGGATAAAAAAAACTTTCAAAAACAAAGGATGAGATATTTACAGGAAAGTACGACTCGGAGACTGGAAGGAATAGACTCAGCAATGGGAAGCTCCTGGAAAGCTTCTGAATATCTAAGCATGATGAACGATTTTTGGGATTTCTGGGAGAGAAGAGAGGCTTGGTAGTACAGAAAAGGAAATTTTTTAAATGAAAGGTGGTGCAGTTTGAAGTTTGGCCATCCTACTTATACGTAAATTGTGTAAATTAATCTGGGCCATCCAATTGGGTTAGTTGAAGATCCAAGGGCTAAGATTAAATAGACCAAACAGCAGCAAAAAGGTGATAAGAAAATTATTGCAGTCCTCGAAACCCAAACAGACGCCAATTGCGGTACACCACGTGTCCAGTACTCAAGTAGTGGGCAGGCGTGGTTTTATGTAACAGAAGTTTAAAAGCCCCTATTGTGTAGGTAAGAAAGTGACGATGTCTTACACGAGCAGGAGCTTGGGGGGGGGGGGGGGGGGAAATGTTGTACCCTAATTTTAGCCTGAGTTCATTCACTCAGCTCGGGTACAGCTGGCAAATGAATATATGGAGAAATAACCAAGGGAATGGTATCTGCTTATTATCCACGTGGACAACTCGAGTTTCATGTGGTCATGCGTGGTGTTAGGCATCCTGGGTTTAACCCGAGCTAAGGATACGAAGACCGTGAAGCGTGAGCTCAGAATATTAAAACAGCTGTCGAAGCATGAGCTTGGAGGAGATATCTAGCTCGTGGTAGTTCTAGTATATTGCATACCCACGGATCCCCAGAGACTCAGGATCCCTTTATACATATATTTATGACCAGGCTATCATATTTAATATCCAATATATTAGGAGTACATTTACCTTGTGATCAAATCATATCCCAATATAAATGAGAATTAATTGTATTAAATGTAATAATTATGTAAATGCGTGATTGACTCACGCGGTTACCCAAACCTGTCCATGAAATTCCCTTATAAATACTGGGAATATTGGACAGGAAAGGGGACCATTATTCTGTAATACCGAAACTCTGCCAAAATAGAGAGAGTGAAACAGCAATAATATAGACTCATGGACTAAGTGGATTTTAACCACCGAACCACGTAAAAATTATGTGTTCTTGAGTGAATTCATTTATTTTTCATTACGGTTTATTAAGCACTAATCTACCTCATTATTTCTTAATACACTGTTGGCGAAAAACTGCGTCAACAGTTATCCATAAAAAATAATCAAAATTGGACCTGAAATCCCCAAAACAGCTTAGGTCAGTTGATTTGTTTCTTTTAGATGGTCAACCGACTTTGTAAAAATGTCCCTATGCCATAATGAAGGTCGGTCACCCATTTCATGTCAGTAGCCAAAATCTACGTTTTTCCAGATTTTCCATCTTGTCCAATCTGAACTCAAACCTATTTTCTGTAACGCCCTGGTTACCCCAGAACAGTTATGGTGAACGATGGACCGGAAATTTGACCCGCCACCCGAGTCCTTTGGTCAAAAACGTGCTCTAAGTGTAATTATCAGGTTAAGGTATAAAGCTAATAAAAGGGAAATGGATATTTTCATTACAAACTGCTCTGCAGAGCTAATCAAAACATTTACAAGTTGTTCTCAGTACAAAATGGTCATTATCGTTTCAAATTTACAATCCCGCCGACCTAAGCGGCAAAATAGGGTAAACCCCCTAGTTCCTCTGAGAACGCCTTGGCCGTGGTGGTCAAGCGGCTGCACATGTACACATCACCACCTAAGCTCTCCACTCAAGGCTGGGTGAGCTTTTCTTTCCCTTTACCTACACCACATAGCACCCATGAGCCAAGGCCCAGCAAGAAAACACAGTAAAGCATGATATAATATCAAAAATGATCATAATAATCATTCAGGACCATCAGTCCAAACAAACAAGTGATAGTCACAAAAGTCACAAATATGGGGACAGCACCCTCCAGCCATGTGACGATAGGATCACCAGGCTAAACTGATAAAAGAACCTTTCATAAGTTTAGACAGGATAGGTGTAAGGTAAATAGTTACCAACATAACCTTCCTCATGACCATAGGGTCATAACCTTGGAACAGCGTTCCCTAGCCATGTGACAAACAGTCACCGGGGCCATATGGCCTGGCTCTGAGTAACTGGTCTTAGACCAGACAAGCGCTTATAAGTTCATCGACCCTAGGGTCGGTCCATCATTAATGCCATAGAGCCATTCAATGCTGATATCGATTAGATCTAATCTTCATGTGGCTCGGCGTTCATGACGCTATGCCATTTCTGACTCTTAGGTCAGTGTCCCTGACTAATCAGTACATATTCAAGTATTCAACATATGCTAGCATTCAATAAGTAATCCAAGTCCACATTAATCAATAAACATGCCTCAATAATAATCATGCATGTCATATATACACAAGGTGCAGTTTTCTTACCTCAGATTCGAGCTAGAAAGGTTAAAAGAACAACCCGTGAGAACGATCAACCTTTAGTCCTTTAGCGGTCACCTAATCATAATCAAACATGGGACATCATTACTAATAATGATCAACATAGGTTCCCACACCAATATCTAGCCTCCGGAAGATCAATCCCAACTAATCCAAGTAGTAGGAACACTCCTGAGGCCTATAGCTAAGTTCCCGGGGTCAAAACGAGCAAACAGGGAGAAAACAGGGCAAGGGCTGCGGCCCTAGCACCTTCCCCAAGGTTCCCAAGCTTCCCCATGCATCAAAACCCTCAAAACCCAAGGTTCAAACGAATCGGAAACTCAACAATTCACAAAATCAATTCAAAGCTTAGAAACTCCGAAAAACTCAAAACTTAAACTTCGATTGGGTTGTTTTCCGTCAAATCCTTGGGTTAAGAAGCTTCTAATCTTTCCTAGGATCACTATGCCTCGACCCTCGCTTGATTCCGACTCCTAGAACTCAAGATATCTTCAAAAATGCTCAAACGGTAAAACGAACTACCGAAAAGGAGAACGAGAGGTTTTTCTTATCGTACGTTCTATCTGATAGCTACTTCAAGCTTAAGTAACCTCAAATAAAACCTAATGCTCGGGGTCCCGAAAACACCCCCGGGGACATTATAGTCAAAACCTCCAGAATTTCACCCTGATCTCAAATATTCCCAATTTATAATCAAATAAACGTTTCTATTACCCCAAAATTGACTGTCTAATCCACTCTATATGACCGTCTCATGCCGAATAGCTCGAATATATCTCCATAATAATGGAATCTCATTCACAAATCAAGTTATGCATCCAAATACACATATTCACCCTCAATGGGCCAAATTATCAAAATAGCATAATTATTTAAATGTGGACCCACATGCACGCATATAACATCATATCATTATATAATTCACATATACATGCATAATATCATTTAATAGTATAATTAGAAAAGTATGGCCCTCAAATACAACATCTAATCACCATAGAAACATCAAATTTCATGTTCTATCTTTGTCAGAAATGACTAAAATGCTCTTCCCGCCTATTTACCCACCTAGCCATCCTCAAGGGTAATTTGGTAATCATGACATTATTACTGGTTACCATAAATAATAAATTATTTATTACCCAATTCGAATATTTCCCTTTGTGACATTCCGCTATTATTGCTTGAAATAATCCACTATTGTCAAAAATCAATAAAATGCAATAATCATGAAAATCAAATAAATGCCCGTTCTGACAATGACGAGTCTTAAACATATATAATTCATATAAACATTCACATATGAAATTGTATAATTCACAAAATTACCAATATACCCTTGATCCATCCAAATTACCAAAATTAATTTCTTTAAGAAAGCAGATATTACAACTGTCCCCCCTGAAAAGAATTTCATTCTCGAAATTTACCTGAACAATTCCAGATAGTTCTCTCTCGTGTTCGACTCCAATTCCCAAGTCGCTTCTCCCACTGCACTGTTCTTCCACAAAACCTTAACCAATTGAATTTTCTTGTTTCTTAACACTTTGTCTTTCTTATATAATATCTACAATGGCTTTTCCTCATATGAAAGATCTTGTAAACTCAAGGTCTCATAACTAAGCACATGAGACGAATCTGACACATATTTTCTCAACATAGATATGTCAAATACTTTGTGCACTCATGATAGTGCTGATGGCAATGCTAACCGATAAGCCACTTGCCCAGTTCTTTCCAAAATCTCAAAAAGGCCTACAAATCTAGGACTTAAATTCCCTTTCTTTTTTAATCTTTTAACTCCTTTCATTGGTGATACTCTAAGAAAGACGTAATCACCAACTACAAACTCTATATCCTTTCTCTTGGGATCTGCACAACTCTTCTGTCGATCTTGAGATGCAATTATCCGTGCTTTAATCTGAGTAATAGATTCATTCACTTCCAGGACTGATTCCGACCCAAGAAACCCACTTTCTCTCTTCTCATCCCAGCGTATTGGCGATCTACTCTTGCGACCATATAACATCTCATACGGTGCTACTCCAATAGTCACCTGATAACTGTTGTTGTAGGAGAACTCGATCAAAGAGAGGCACTTACTGCATGGTCCAGTAAAATCCAAGACACACACTCTCAACATATCTTCTAGAATCTGAATCGTTCTTTCACTCTGTCCATATGTCTGTGGATGAAAATTAGTACTAAATTTCAATTTATTACCCATAGCTCTCTGTAGACTTCCCCAAAACTTCGACGTAAAGGTTGGGTCTCTGCTGACACTATAGACTTCGGTGCCCCGTGAAGTCTAACTATCTCTTATACATACAATTGGGCATACGGGTCTACTGTATACACTGCTCTAATAGGTAGAAAGTGTGATGGCTTTGTGTATTTATCCACAATCACCGAAATCGAATCATGTTGTTTCCTAGTCATCGGCAGTCCCACCACGAAATCTAGTGCTACATCTTTCCATTTCCATTTTGGAATGGAAAATGGTTGTAACAATCCGATTGTTCATTGATGATCTGTCTTCACTTGCTGACAAGTAAGACATCTAGCCACATAATCCACCGCATCCCTTCTCATACAAGGCCATCAATACAAAGTCTATAAATTCTGATACATTTGGTCATACCTGGGTTAAAAGAGTAAGTTGCAGTGTGAGCTTCCTCAAGAATCTCTTTCTGTAGCTCTTCATTAGCAGGCACGCATATCCTATTCTAGTATCTCAATATACCGTTCTTAGAAATTGAAAACTGAGCATTGTTCCTGTTATGAACCTCTTGTTTATGTTTCAACAACTGTTGATCATTGTCCTATTGTTCTTTAATCATCTCCAAAAGAATGGACTGTAAAGTTATATTGGCCAATACGCCAATTATCAACTCTATATACCAGCCCATTTTATTTTTTCAATCAACGTGGGTGTAACTTGTCTTACTTCAGACACTTGTCCAGGACCTCGGCGCCTCAAGGAACCCACCACTACATTCACCTTTCCAAATGATACAAGATATCGCAGTCATAGTCTTTTACCAACTCTAACTAGCATCTTTGTCTCATATTCAAATATTTGTGCCTAAAGAAGTACTTGAGACTCTTATGATCCATATGGATCTCACATTTCTCACCATAAAGGTAGTGCATCTAAATCTTCAAGGAAAACACCATCACCGCTAACTCCAAGTCATGAGTGAGATAGCGTTTTTCATAATACTATAACTGTCAAGATGCATATGCTATTACCTGCTCAACTTGCATCAGGAAGCATCCTAATCCCATTTTCAATGCATCACAATATACCACAAATCTTTCCTTATTAGAAGAAAGACTTAACACTGGTGTTGAGATAAGTTTCTCTTTCAACTCCTGGAAACTAGCCTCACACTTGTCTTCCCAGCAGAACTTCAAGTTTTTCTTTGTCAATTCAGTCAATGGTGTCGCGATTTTGGAAAAAACTTTCCACAAACCGCCGATAGTAACCAACAAACCCAAGAAAGCTTCTCACTTCAGATGCGTTCTTTGGTATAGGCCAGTTCTTTACTACTTCTATCTTGATTGGGTCTACCATAACTTCATCCTTGCTCACTATATGACCCAAGAATGTCACCTGGGGCAGCCAAAATTCACATTTCTTGTATTTTGCATATAACTTGTGTTCTCTTAACCATTGAAGAGTTAACCATAAATGTTCCTCAAGTTCTTCCTCCAAACTTGAGTATATAAGAATATCTTCAATGAATACCACGAAAAAATCATCTAGAAAATCCTTGATCACTCAGTTCATTAAGTCGATAAATGTGGAAGAATCATTAGTTAACCTAAACGACATCACCAAGAATTCTTAGTGCCTGTATCTAGTACGGAAAGATGTCTTTGGTATGTCCTCCTCTCTAATTCTCAACTGGTGATACCGCGAACATAGATCTATCTTCAAGAACACCTGTTTTCCTTGAATTTGATCAAATAAGTCATTAATCTTCAGTAGAGGATACTTGTTGTAATGCCCTACTACCCAGGGACCGTTACGCTGTGCATTTTAGATAGTGCTAAACTCCCTAAATGAGTCATCTGGCCATAATTGTGTAACTAAATGTGATTAACGGTTTAGGGTTATATTTTTTGGTCAAAGATACAACATTTCACTAAAATGTTTACTATATACATTGGGATCCCATAATATATTTTAAAGGTTAACTACAATAAAAGATTTACAACTAGCCGACCTAAGCAGAAAACTAGGATTTAACCCTAGTTCCTCTTTAAACCCTCGGTCGTGGTGGTCGAGCAACCGCATATGTACATATCGTCACCTAAGATCTACAACTCAAGGATGGTCTAGCTTTCTTTTGCCTTTACCAACACCACATAGCACCCGTGAGCCAAGGCTCAGCAAGAAAACTTAAACATGCTCATAAACAGGTAATAACATGTTACGAAATCACAATAAGCATGCCTAGCAGTAATAATCTTATTCATGCAGACAAGCATATACAAATCAATAATTGTGAAGTCCTGCGCTCAACATAGATGACTAATAAGTCTCTCTGAGGTAGACGACTAATAAGTCTCTCTTTAAATAGTTGACTAATAAGTCACTCTCTAAATAGATGATTGATAAGTCTATCTATGTATAGATGACTAATAATTCTATCTCTGTATAGGTGACTGATAAGTCTATCTCTGTATAGAAGACTAATAAGTCTATCTATGGGAATCCACTCCCTAAGCCATGTGACTTTTTAGTAACCTGAGCCTTTTGGCCCTGACTCTATGTAACTAGCCATTAGACTAGACAAGCACTTTTAGTTTTCCTCGAACTTGGGGTCAGTCAAGCATTTCATGCTCATGTTGATTAGATCTAATCATTTTGGTTTGCGTTAAACACGCTAATACCATTCTTGAGTCATAAGCCAATACCATACGATCGGTGCTCAGTATTATTGCCGATCATGACTGATAAGTCACAGCTTCACAATCAATACTGACACCATTGTCGTTCCCTGACTAATAAGTTAGTGCTTCCTCAATGAGGTAATGCAAATAGGCATGTATCATATGTCAAATATTCAGTTATAAGGCATTTAGCATGCTCAATCAATATTCAAAAGAATAATTATAATCATGCACAATTACCGAGACTCAAGCTCTGGAAAATTCCAAATTTCACCTTCATGCCATGCCATAATCACATATATTTCATTTTGGTCCAAGCATAGGTTACCAATAAATGACCCTCAAGCACGATCCTATTTCCAAGCCCCTAGCGATAACCTAGTCACAACCATACTATAAAACCTCATCAAAATGAGTAAATAAATACTTCCAGACCCAAACCTATCCTCCGGGATGTCAAATCCTACTCAAGTGGGTAGTAGGATCGATCCCAGCCCTTAGAATTAAGTTCCCACGGCTAAAAAAAAATCTAGGCAAAAATGCACAAGATAGTCACGACATGGTCCTTAGGGTCGCGACTTGCCCCAAATGAGAGAGCAACTGCCTGGGCTTTAGGGTGCTGGTCGCAACTTGGCCCCTCTTGGGTCACGGCGCACCCCCCAGGCTTCCTCTTCTTGGCTTCTGGTTCATCCCTGTCGCGATTTGCTAGAACAAGGTCGCGACTTGACCATGAAACCAGCCATTTCCTACAATTTTCCCACTTAAAAATTTCCAAAAACCTACTCAAACATCTCCAAATCCCAAAATCAAAGTTCCCAAACATTCTAATTATCCAACCCCAATAAAACCCAAGCTTTAATTCATCCAAAAACTCATCAAAACATAAAATCCAATCAAAGCTTAAAAACTTTAAAAACTTAGAACTTAAAACATGGATTACCTCTGATTGAGTCGTTTTCCAACTAAATCCTCCTGCTAATAAGCTTCTAATCTTCCCTAGAATCGCTATGCCTCAATCCTTGTGTGAATCTGAGTCCTAAAAATTGAGTTTCCTTTGAAAATGTGAACGGGTGTCGAAAAGGGAACGAGAGAAAGAGAGAACATTCTAAACATTCTTTTATAATTCTGACAGGTTACTTCAAGCTTAAGTAACCTCAAGCAAATCCTAATGCTCAGGGTCTCAAAAACGCCCCCCGGGGTAATATAGTCAAAATTCCCAGAATTTCCCCTTGATCTCACTAACTCTAAATTTATCATCAAATTTTTATTCCCATTACCCAATTTCTCGGTAATGTGCTAAATACCCCTTGACTCACTCCGAGTCAAGTATGGATCCTATCGTGACTTTCCCACTCACTTGCCTCCTAGGATCATCTCGTGTTGAGTAACCCAAGCATAACCAAATAATAATGAAGTACCACACACATATACCACATATACCCATAACGGACCAAATTATGAAAATTACCCAATTAAACAAAAATGGGCCCACGTGCATATTTAATACACCTAAACATGCATATCAAGTCATATTATAATATAACTCACATTATCACATAATGATACACATAAATATCATATAATCACATACTTCCAAAATTAGTCATCCTCGCCCCCTAATCAAGACCCTAAGCCTTATTAGGAAATTTGGGTCGTTACAACTATCCCCTCCTTAAAGAAATTTCGTCATCGAAATTTTATCTGAGTAGCCCGGAATATCAATCTCGCATAATTGATTCCAGTTCCCAAGTCGCTCCCTCGACCTCATTGTTTCTGAATCATACCTTAACCCAAGGTATAATTTTGTCTCTCAGAACCTTTTCTTTCTTTTCATATCTAAACTGACTATCCTTCACAGGATAACTTAGCCTCCAATTCCAGATCCTCATGAATCAACACACGAGTCTCATCAAACATAGGTTTCCTCAACATGGAAATATGAAATACACTGTATACGACCGACAGTGCCAAAACTAAGGCCAATCCAAATGCAACCTGACTGATCCTATCCAGGATTTCCAACGATCTTACTAATCTAGGGCTCAACCTTCCCTTATTTCCTCACCCCTTTCCATGGTGATATCCTAAGGAAGATACAGTCTTCCACTTGGAACTCCATGTTCCTGCATTTCAGATTAACATAACTTTTTTGTCTATTTTGAGAAGCGAGTATCCAAGCTCTAACCTTTTCAATAGCCTCAATGATTCTATAAACTACCTCAAAATCCAGATATAACATCTCACCCATCTCATTCCAATGAATGGGCGACATACACCTCTACCATACAATGTCTCATATAGTGCCTCTCCAATAACTGGATAACTCTCTTTCTGATTTACCATAAGTCTAAGGATAATCAACTGTACTAAATTCCAACTGCATAGTCATCGCCTTCTGCAACCTTCCCTAAGACTTGGAAGTAAAAGCAGGTCCTCATCTAATAAGATAGACCTCGAAATCTATGAAGGCATACTATCTCTCTCACATAGAGATTTGCATACTGGTCAACTGTGTTACTCGTCCTCACTGAGAAAAGTGAGCTCACTTTAAATACTGGTCCTTAATGACCCAAACCAAATCACACTGGCCCACTATCTTGGGCGGCCCCACCGCAAAATCCATCACGATGTTTCTTTACTTCCACTATGGAATACAAAAAGGTTGCAATGGCCCTACTGGTTCTTAATACTCTGGCTTGACCTGCTAACAGGTTAAGAAACTTACCACATATTCTGTTACGTCCCTCTCCATCTCAGACCACCAATATAAAGCTTTCATACCCTGTTACATCTTCATGATGCCTGGATGAAGAGAATAAGAGGTAATATGAGATTCATCCAAAATCCCTCATTTAATCTCAGTGCCCATCGAATCCCAAGTCCGATCCCTATACCACAATAAATTCATACCTGACACTACATAATCCTTAGCTAATCCAGGTAAGACATTCCCTTAAATTTTTCCCATCTATGGGTTCACTTAACTGTTTTCCTTTAGTCCTCTCTGAAATAGTAAACTCAAGTGTAAAGTTGGCCACCTCGCCCACCAGTAACTCTACTCAAGTTCTGCTCACACCCTTCAACTAACATGTTGCTTGGGCAATCACCTTTCCTGTCAATAAGGTATCATAATACCCTTCAAATTGGTTCTGATCTGTAAGAAGGCTCAGAACATTTCCACAAAGCACATGTGTTACCTTGCCCATCCAAGGAAACTCCTGCCCTCTAAGGCATTCCTTAACCTTGGCAAATCTCTAACTGAGAGTATACCACAATACTGTCGATCAAGACGATCACAAATCCAATTCATATAATCTTTGGATACTTTGTTCATCTAATCCATTAAAACAACTCGACACCAATCAAATCCTCACAACATAGCTTAGCACTCCCAGTGCCCATATTCGATATAGAAGGCAGTCTTCTGCATATCATTCTACCTGATCTTTAGCTGGTAATAACCAGATCAAAGATCCACTTTAAAGAATATCATCTTACTCAATAACTGAGCCTTTAGTTCTTACAGCTTTGCTGAAGCCATTCAACACAGTGCCCTAGGCCTGGTTCCGTCCTCGACACCAATCCAATCACCATTTATCTCTTTGTGTAAATGTAATCTTGGAAAATTCCTTGGAAACACATCCAGAAACTCACAGAATAATCCAGTCTGTACTAATCCTACTGGCACGTCCTAAGTGGTTTCCAGCACACTAGCTAAAAGTCTTATGCATCCTCCTGCAATAGGTCTTCAGCTCTAAATACAGATGTCATCATCATAGTGCCAACTACCACAAGGGTTTCCCACTATCCAACCCAAGAGTTACTATCTTTTCCTTGCAATCTATCATTGCCCCATACTTGATTAACCAATCTATATCCAGGATCATACTAAAGTAAGTCAGAACCAACCCTATAAAATCAAATGATGAGTCCTTTCCACAATAATCTAACTCATCACAACATAACCATGCAATCTGCATAACAAGTCTATGCATCTCTAGATGCAACAAGCAAAGAACAACATGGCACCAAAACTAGTTAGCACAATACAAAAATCAAACCTGGAAAGCTAACCTGCCACCCCTTAGGAACTAGCCTCAGTCTCAGTCTCCGACTCTGACTGCATCGGAGTGAACACTCGAGCTGAAGTCGAGCTGTCCACCCGCTTTGGCTCATCCATCCTCCGTCCTGGGCAATCCTTCTTGGGGTGCCTAGTGTAACATATAGGCCTTGAGTGAAAGTTACAAGCTAGGATGGCGCTCGGTTAGATGCGCACGAGAGGATGCAGGCTGGTGAGCATGCTGATGCCTAGTTTGTACGGCAGTGGCATTTTTGTAAATAACTTCAATATTGCCCGAAAATGGACGGGACTTGGTAGGTTCCATATTGAAGGGTCAATGAACGCAATGGTGTGATCAGATTTGGGAGATTCGGAGAATTGGCGAGCAGGAAGCCAAATATGTCTCGCAAGCAAAAATCACATATGTTCTCGGTAGAAGGCTAAAAGCTCAAAAGGCTCTTTGTAGAGGGAGCACTTGGTGTCAGCTTTCCACCACCCCCTGGCGCAAGTGCATCAAGTGAGCTACTACTAGTTAGGAGGATTAGTAGGGCAGACATATGAGCACCACGAGGGGACTCATATGTCTCCATGAGTAGGAGTACTCATGGACATTACTGGGCCGCCCCGGTAGTGCGTCGAAGTGTGCTGCCAGAGGTTTAAGGGTACGGTTCCCTTGGCTTACCGGGATGCCGCTTGCATGGAACGTGGCCCAAACCTTCGAGAGATGTCGTGGTGCGCCATGTCCATGAATCTTGACATGAGATGGCACGAGAAGTCATTCGTGGGACTTGTTAGCATGCAGGCATTAGAGGGTGCACTATGCTTGAGTAGGACAGAGGTCCAGTGTGTGCTACTAGTCTGGAAGCCAGTCTCAAGGGCTTGCCAACATGCATGATGGTATGGTGCCTTGAGGATTGGACCATGGACGTATGGGAGTCCTTGGTCTGTGACGTGAGCTAATCGGACAGTATCGAATGGGACATGATAGGAGGTGTTGGCACGTGAGCTTGGTGTTGTCTCTTAGCCACACATGCTACCTTAACTTGCGAATGTCTGGGTGAGCATCGGTGTTGGGATTTACGTTGCCATAGTGAGAACCTATGGTCAGTGTGAGTGTCTTGGCTAGATAGCCTCGATGCATGATTGCACTCATAGATGCTGGAGAGCATGACTCATCGAGAGTTGTTCGAGAGATGAAAGTTTGTAGAGGCACACAGTCGTGCGAAAAATGTGCCCATTGTTATTCGAATGGTTGGAAGGCTGACCTTGGCTCAGAGGAGTCAAGGTGCCGCACGGGCATTTCCGTTGTCAAAATGTCAGCCTGTGACAGTTGGTATCAGAGCAAGGTTCACCTCAAGTTGGGGTGAACCTGGTTGGCCCATCCTAGAAAGGATGTAGGCATGCTGAAGGACCATAAAGGTCTGGATGCTTGGATAGATGTCATTGAGCCTTTTAGTCACCTAGAAAGGATCATTAGGCTGAGACGGGATGAGACTTGGTTGCTATTCTTCGTGGGAATATTGGACATCCTAGAGAGGGGAAAAGTTATGGTTACTTCGAATCAAAGCTCAGTGATGCTCGAAAGACAACAACCACATACAATTGTGGAGAGGTGCTACAAAAGAGTTGGAACTCTTTGACACGAGACAAGGTTTGATCGAGAGGTCAAGGTTTTATGCTGGGTTCACTAGTTCAGATTTGCCTGAGTGACAATGTAAGTCGCACGGAGCGTTGTTGTTGAAAAGGGAACTTGTACGCAAGAGTGTGGGAGCATAACGGTGGTCGTCAGACGCTTATTAGTCACGACATAGGTCGACAGTGGATAGCTTTAGGGAACTAGATAAAGATGGACATGAAATGCTTCAGTTGCTACTTGTGTGCCAAATGGCATCACATGGAGACCAAGGTGGCAGTGGCCGCGATTGTCAGAGGGCAGTCGTACTTGGAGGTGTTTACATGTTATCGTGTTTCACCCAAGAAGGGAGGCGCCGAGAGAATTGAGTGGAACGTGTTGCCTCACAGTGATTAGTTAGTGTGGGCACACTGTGGCATCGTGGGAGATGCTGAGTTATGGAATATATGCATCAAAGGCCAGCAGGGCCGAGTAGACCATGCGTAGTGGTCAGAATAGTACTAGAGTTTCTGGAGTGCTGGAGAGTTGCGTCAAGGAAACTTAGTACTACAAGAAGGCTTAAGGAGGCAGAGATGGTGCTGGAGCTTAAATGTGGGCCGGAGGGCCTTGCTATTAGGACTTAGTGACCATAGGAGCCTAGAGAAGCTGCTCGGAGGGGCGAGATGCTAGTATAGAGCAGATGGATAGCTATGTGGACATTGCACGCATAGGGGAATCAACAGTGGTGCTACACAAAGTAGTTGACTCAAGAGTCACATCCTACGGGGTGCACTTCTAGATTTGTAGTGTGCATTAAAACTTGAGGCAGTCAGACATTCTTGCGTGTGGGCAAGTTGTCGAGGACGCCAATAGTTGAAGTAGGGGAGAGACCTTCACGGTTCAAACATCTAGATGAGTTATCATGGAGATTGTTAGTTGTTCAGAATGTAAAGTCAAGGAGACTCAGAGACAAAGACAGAGCCATTTGCCTAAGATGAAAGTCAGCAGGACTCAGGTACTAAGGCAACGTAGAGATGTCAAAAAGCGAAGAGTCAAAATGGCCAAGACATTAGTTCAACATCATCTTCAAAAGTGATAAATGGAACGAGGGACCGCACGAGAAAAGCGGTTGGCTTGCAAGCTATACCTTGAGAGGTACACCTCGAGAAGAGAAGTTATTCCCAAGTTGAAGTGGGGGAGCCCACTAATTCATATGTTCGAAGGGTCAGGGTACTTGTTCAGTTTTGGTGTGTGAATCTAGAGAGAAACACAACAACAGATGGGTTGTACAGTGCGAAGACATGCATGACTGATGCGAGTAGGTCAGGTGACCAATTGAAACTGCAGATAGATGGTATGCATGGGCGTAGGCTGAGACCAAGATTGGGCAGGTTTTGTAGCATATTATGGGACATGCTTAGTGTTTTATGGGGACACATGTTTATGGGAACACAAGCTGAATGATTCAGAGAACATATGCCGAAGGGAGATAGCGGATTGGGACAACTTTAGACCTCAAGGGTGAGGTAAAGTGCAGTCAAGTTGATCAAGATTCAACAGGTCGTCTAGAGTTAGGCAAGGTTGATTTGGGGGCAGAACTTGAGGCACGATGTTGAGTGTCAGCATGAGCACGAGCCAGAAGGCAGTGTAGTGGTTTCGAATGATGTCAGATCATTGAACACATTGTAGAAGCTTAGAAGAGAAATTATGCGTATGGTCAGGAGTGGCCATTTCGCATAAGCCATGGGTATGCAGTAAGGCCGGAGGGCCAAAAGTCTAAGAGACTACTTCGTGAAGTTTAGGTGCAAGGGTGCACTAGATACTGCATAAAGGCTACAGTTGGCATGAGTGCCACGTTGAAGAGAGACATGCCTTCAATGGAAGGATGTTTCGTAGGTGCCGTTGGGAATGGTTGGTTTGCGAACGTCACCCTGAGGGGTGCACCTTAATTTCGTCCTTGTCAATAAGAGTAGGCATTGGAAAATTGGTGGGAAAGCAACAATCAAATGATGTGTTGGCTTTGGGGTCAGTGTTGTAAGGGCTACTTGGTTTACTGGAGGGACGTCATGATGGACTTAGAAGAGTTCATGTGTGCAAGGATTATTCAAGTGCAACGGCACTACTTCATGGGAAGATTCGGAAAAAGCATGGAGTGAGCTTAGAGTCAATACAGGAAGAAGATTGGCCAGTGATCTGTCGATGAGGGCATCGACAATTGAAGTGGGGGAGAGTGTAACATGCCGGCCTTAAGGGCATGTTACAAGCTAGGATGGCGCTCGGTCAAATGCGCACGCGAGGGTGCAGGCTGGTGAGCATGGTGATGCCTAGTTTGTACGACAGTGACATTTTCGTAAATAACTTCAATATTGTCCGGAAATGGACGAGACTTGGTAGGTTCCATATTGAAGGGTCAATGAATGCAATGGTACAATCGGATTTGGGAGATTTGGAGAATTGGTGCGCTGGAAGCCAAATATGTCTCCCAAGCAAAAATCATATATGTTCCTGGTAGAAGGCTAAAAGCTCATAAGGCTCTTTGTAGGGGGAGCACCTGGTGTCAGCCCTCCACCACCCCGTGGCGCAGGTGCGTCAAGTGAGCTACTACTAGTTGGGAGGACTAGTAGGGCGGGCATATGAGGACCACAAGGGGACTCATATGTCTCCACGAGTAGGAGTACTCATGGACATTACCGGGCCGCCCCGGTAGTGCATCGAAGTGTGCTGCTAGAGGTTTAAGGGTACGGTTCCCTTGGCTTGCCGGAATGCCGCTTGCATGGAACGTGGCCCAAACCTTCGAGAGATGTCGTGGTACGCCATGGCCATGAATCTCGACACGAGATGGCACAGAAAGTCATTCGTGGGACTTGTTAGAATGCAAGCATTAGAGGGTGCACTATGCTTGAGTAGGACAGAGGTTCAGTGTGTGCTACTAGTCTGGCAGCCAAACTCGAGGGCTTGCCAACATACATGATGGTATGGTACCTTAAGGATTGGACCATGGACGTATGGGAGTCCTTGGTCTGTGACGTGAGCTAGTCGGATAGTATCGAATGGGACATGATAGGAGGTGTTGGCATGTCGGCTTGGTGTTGGCTCTTAGCCACACATGCTACCTTGACTTGCGAATGTCTGGGTGAGCATCGGTGTTGGGATTTTCCTTTCCATAGTGAGAACCTATGGTCAGTGTGAGTGTCTTGGCTAGATAGCCTTGATGCATGATTGCACTCATAGATGCTGGAGAGCATGACTCAGCGAGAGTTGTTCGAGAGACGGAAGTGTGCAGAGGCACACAGTCGCGCGAAAAATGTGCCCATTGTTATTCGAATGGTTGGAAGGCTGACCTTGGCTCAGAGGAGTCAAGGTGCCGCATGGGCATTTCCGCTGTCAAAATGTCAGCCCGTGACACCCAGCTATCCCACATAAGAAATATACCTTTGCTCAGCATTCCTTCAGATGATGCCTCTTGCACTAAGCGCATTTTGGGTAAAGTCTCCAATTCTTATTCTTGCTCGATCCAATAAACGGAGATATCATTGTCTGAGCTCCTTACTCTCCGACATTCTCCTTCCCAATCTAATTTCATGTGCTCTCAACAGCAAAAGCCTTTCCTACTACTTGAGCGTAGGTAGAGATTTCATGCACTGGGGAAACTCTAATGCCCTGAGCTATTTTGGAATTCAATCCCGGGATAAACATTTCCTTTCGAGCCACATCCGTGGGTACCATATAAAAAGAAAACTTGGCCAACCCATCAAATCTGTTAACATAATCGGTTATCGTTGCATTTCCCTTAACGAGGTTCAAAAACTCATTCATCTTAGCAGTCTTGGCTGCATCACAGTAATAAATTTCATAAAACAGTTGTCTAAATTCTTTCCAGTCTATCACGACTAGGATACTACTTCCCACCATGTCTGTGCATCATCCCGCAATACATAAGTAGCACATATCACCCTATCGTGGCCTACCATCCCCATACTGTCGAGAATTGAACAGATCATGCCTATCCATTGCTCAGCTTTGAATGGATCTAGGCCTCCCTTAAATACTGGAGGGTAATACTCCTAGAATCTTCCACAAAGAAATTCCCAACTGTTCTCAACCCTAGGCTTAGCCAATATCGGTGCCACTCCCGGCATAGCAAAGGGATAGGTGTTCCCTAACATAACCTATTGTTGTTTCAAACACCTAATCTCTTCCTCTTACCTCTGCAATCTTAATTGCATATCTATAAACACCTGCTGCAAATTCTGAGGGGCAGGTGAAGAACTCAAACCTTGGCTGTATTTCCCAGCCTTGGTCTAACCACCACCAGGTTTCATTAACTACCCTTGGTACATAATCTCTTATTAAATATGCAGTCAATAACTTGACCCATTAAACATGATGAGCATATTCAAAAGCCTTCCCCATGGGAACAATCACACAACACCACATTCACAAATCACTGCAGTGCTAACAACACACCAAAACATTCGTACATCAATTTATAACCCCTGCTCTTGCAACATACATACCATGCTCTCAACTCCAACATGCAAATAACACATTTATATATTCATTGAGCAGGTAATCATACTCATGCTCACTAATACAGTATGTAGGTAAAGCATTTACATTCTATTTAAGCAGTTAAGCACATAACCACATAAATAGTTACAATACCCTGAGTAAGGCTTGTCTTTAGTGACTAGTGTACATGCCCAGCTTGTCTACAGGAACCTTTAACCTTGGCTCGCTCTGATACCAAGTTCTAATGCCCTACTACCCAAGAACCATTATGCTGTGTATTTTAAACAGTGTTAAACTCACTAACTGAGTCATTTGGCCATAATCGTGTAGCTAAATGTGATTGATTGTTTAGGGTTAAAAATTTATGTCAAAGATACAACGTTTCACTAAAATGTTTTCTATATACATTGGGATCCCAAAATATATTTTAAAGGTTAATTAAAATAAAAGATTTACAACCAGCCGACCTAAGCGGCAAAATAGGGTTTAACCCTAGTTCCTATTTAAACCCTCGATCGTGGTGGTCGAGCAACCGCATATGTACACATCGTCACCTAAGCTCTCCAACTCAAGGATGGTCCAGCTTTCTTTTATACCTAGTTGTAACACCCAACTACCCGATACCATTACGTTGTGTATTTTAAACAGTGCTAACTCACTAACCGAGACATTTGGCCATAATCATGTAACTAAATGTGATTGACGGTTTAGGGTTAAATTTTTTTGTCAAAGATACAACGTTTCACTAAAATTTTTGTTGTATACATTGGGATCCCAAAATATATTTTAAATGTTAATTATAATAAAAGATTTACAACCAGCTGACCTAAGCAGAAAAATAGGGTTTAACCCTAGTTCCTCTTTAAACCCTCGTCAAGCAGCCGCATATGTACACATCGTCACCTAAGCTCTCCAACTCAAGGATGGTCCAACTTTCTTTTACCTTTACCTGCACCACATAGCACCCGTGAGTCGATGCTTAGCAAGAAACTCAAATATGCTCAAAAGCAGACAATAACATGTCACCAAATCACAATAAGCATGCCTAGCAGTAATAACCTTATTCATGCATGCAGGCAAGTCCAAATAAATGATTATAGGGTCCTACACCCTGTGTAGATGATTGTCAAGTCAATCTGGGGTCCTGCACCCTAAATAGATGACCGTCAAGTCAATCTGGGGTGCTGATTCCTAAACATATGACTAATGAGTCTCTCTCCGAGGACCTGCACCCTAAATAGATGATTAATGAGTCTCTCTGGGGACGTGCATCCAGAATAAATGACTAATGAGTCTCTCTCGGGACCGACACCCTGAATAGATGACTAATGAGTCTATCTCTGGGGACATGCGCCCTGAATAGATGACTAATGAGTCTATCTATGGGGACCTGCCCACTAAGACATGTGACTATCCAGTCACCTGAGCCTTTTAGCCCTGACTTTGAATAACTAGCCTTAGACTAGCCAAGCGCTTTAGTTTTCTTTGACCAATGGGTCGGTCAAGCATGTAATGCTCATGTTGATTAAATCTAATCATTTTGGCTCTGCGTTCAATACGCTAATGCCGCTCTTGACTCGTAAGTCAATTCCATACGACTAGCACTCAGTACTATTGCTGATCATGACTGATAAGTCTGAGCTTCATGACCAGTACTAAACACCATTGTCGTTTTTGGTTGATAAGTCAATGCCACTCACAAGTAAGCAATGCAACCAGGCTTATATCATATGTCAAATATCCAAATTTAAGGCATTCAGCATGGTTACTCAACGATCACAAACATTATCATAATCTCGCACATCTACAGAGACTCAAGCTCTGACCAGTTCCATATTTCACATTCATGCCATGCCATAATCACATGTATCGCATGCATCACATGCGTCACACACTGGATGTAGTTTTCTTACCTTTGGTCCAAGCATAGGTTACCAATAAATGACCCTCAAGCACGATCCTCGTCCAAGCCCCTAGCGACTACCTAGTCACAACCATAATAAAAAAATCCCATCAAAAGCGAGTAAATAAATACTTTTGGACTGAGTCCTCGCCTCCTCATTTGAGCCACGACGCCTCTCAAAAGCATTGTGGCCCTCTACAAGTCAGAGAGCTAATCCTCATAATTCACTAGACACACGCTGTGGTGGTACGGCGGTTCAGAGGACCACTCTCAGCCCATGAGTTCATGCGGGTTGCGGCGCTTCAAGAACAGCGTCGCGACGCGACCCTGCGAACCTAGAAATTATGGGATTTTCCTGCGTTTTCCCTGAGCCAAAACCTTCCAAAGCTCACCCCAAACGTGAACGAAAGCCAAAATTGAACCCTAATACCTCAATACTACACCTAAGGCAACACAACCACACCAACAACTACACCAAAACTCAGTCGCAGCTTAAAATTCACTCCCTGAGTTCAAAACTCAAGAGCACTAAAAAAAACAAATCAAAGCCTAATTAAGACAAAATTTGAAGCTTACCTCAACTGAGAATTACGACCCCTGGGCTGAACCTACATCAATCCTAGCCTCCAGCCTTCAATTTCCTAAGCCAAACTCCTCCAAAATGATCCAAACCCCATCCAAGCCACAAGGGAGAGAGAGAAACGAGAGAGAGAGAGAGAGAGAGAGAGAGAGAGAGAGAGAGAGAGAGAGAGGAGAGAGACTGAGTGAGTTTTGTTTTTCATTTTTTTTTCTTATACAAAATCCTAATGTTGGCTAAGTTTAAACCATGCCCCTGGTAAAAGACTAAAATACCCCTATTTACCAAGCCTCTCCTCAAAGCTCCCAAGGGCATTCCAGTCATTGACACCAATTCCCACTAAACCTCAAATCCTACTTAAGATTCCCAATTAGTCCCGACATACTCAAATACTCACCAAATAACTACCCATCACTCGATAAATCCCGACTACGCACTAAGTTCCCTAAATACCTCTAGGCTCACCACTAGCCGGGTATTTTACCCCGTTTTGACTTTTTCGCCAAGCCACTTACTATTAGGATTAATGCCCTAAAATCATCTAAAGATTTATTGGTTTTAAATAAAAGTACAATTTTATTATATTTTAATGTTATAATTATTGTTTGAATTAATTACATAATAATATTTAGAGAATTCCCTATTCATTCATGAGAATATGATCTTGTATTTGTACGAGAAAATTAAGATCATATATAATGAATAAAATAATCAGTAACATATTAAAGTAAGGAATCTTTAATGAATGGTTACTAGTACGGTTTGCTAAGCATATGAGATGCAAGTAATCTAGATTCGGATTACTGATGTGGATATCTTAGTAAATGTGTTATATATAATAGAGATTATATATGACAGGACTAATGAGAATTAATTATCTTTATAAACTTGTAGTTTGACGTAAAGATTTAATCCTTGTCATAATAGATGATCATTTGCAGATCAGTCTAAATCCTGATTATTCATGAACTCCTATTTATGTTTATTGGATCTTTGATTCACTCGTTAAGGTCTCCTAGAATAATGAGGCTGATGACTTTTTTTTTTTTTTTGAGATTCAATATCATGGATGGCTCGGAACATGAATTACAATATTGGAATCCATGCTTTCCTAACGAATCGAATATTGGTTCCCTTAAGGGTTGATTCTGGTACTGAAGAGTTAATTAGTTCAAATCTATAATTAGATTATAGATTAACTATTCGCTAGTGAATTATGGTACTTAAGGATCAAGAAGTAATTAGAATGGTAAAACGGTAATTTTGACCAATTCTAATTAACAAACCAATAATGGAGGACAGAACTACATATATTGATTATATCAATAGACTACAAGAGAAAACTCTATAAATATAATTCTATAAATACTTAGAGTGCAATTCCATATTTATAGTGGAGTAATCATGGAATTAATAAATAAGATTATTATATTAAAGAGTTTAATTAATAATCTGGTTTATTGGAGCTTCGTATTATAGGTCCATGGTCCCTAGATCACCTCTATCCTACACTGTCAAGGGAGAGGATGTCAAAAGAAAGATTTGTTAAGAGAAATGACTAAATTGCAAAGGAATTAATTTTCAAGGACAAGAAAATAATTATTCGATAATTATGGGTAATTGATTAATTGTGAATTAATTAATTATTTAACTATATAGTTTTTATTTTAAAAAACTATAGGTTAAAATTAATATTAATCTTGCTTAGATTAATATAAAGAGATAAAATAATAAATATCTTATTTATAATATGATATTTATTTATTTATTTTAAAACTGATATTTTAAGATAAAGTTAATGTTGAATTAAATAATATTTATATTGGAATAAATATCTTGTCTTAAAAGTTGATTAAATTAACAAATAAGAAAATTAGGGCAACCCTAATAGGGCTAGGCGACACACACTGTATAGTACAGAGTGTTGCGCCTAGCATCATGGATTTTACCCCTGGGATTTGAATTTTGAGTTTCAAATAATTTTTTTTTAATTTATTATTTAATTATTCTTTTTAAATATGATTTAAATAGATAATTAAATGAAAATATCTAATCAGTTTTTATTTGAATTATATTTTAATTAAATAAATATTATTTAATTAGATTACATATCTTTATAAATATGATATACGTGATATTCAGAAGGATGATGGATATCAGATTCTCTCTCTAAAGCGATAGTTTTCTCTAAACCTGAAAACTATTCTAAACATTCTCTCTGTCAAAACTCTCAAGGTCTCATGTGTTGAGTACATCTAGAGAGCCACATAAATAAACTTTTTGAATCCTACGTGCCCACACACGTCCTTGTGTGTTTGAGGATTGGTCTGGAAGATCAGGGTGTGAGATCTTAGAACACTGGACATGAAGATTGTTTATTTATAGAAAAAGACTCAAGGACAGTTGATAGGCTACAAGAGGTAATCCCTAATCTATTTGTATGTGATTTAATATTTATATATGTATATGGTCCTGATTGGTATTAATATTTATTAAATGGGTCCACATATTCCGCTACGTATCTTTGATTTGATCATTTAATACCAACAATTGGTATCAGAGCAGTCTATACATATATATATATTAAATATTGTGTGGGTTTCTTGCATTTGTTATATGTATGTTGATATGTATATTGAATAGATGGATATGTTTTTTGAATGTATGATTGAATGATGGATCATTAATTATATGATGGTATTGGGTTAGGATTTTATTGTTTTTTCTAGATCTTGTGTATGCCATAAAGGGCATAGGTTTTTCGTAAATTTATTTTTAAAACTCTGTACACAAAGATGAGGAGGAATTTGAGCCATGCACCTAAGAGGCACATGGCTCGATCCCCTACTCACCCTCGCGCATGCCTAGGCCCGAGGCTCCACCTACTACTGCGCGCCAGACGCACCCCAGCCCTGCGGCTCCCAACGTGCAGCCCCTGGCTCCCTGTGTGCATCCCCATGGTTCCTAGCGTGCACCCAGCGCCCATGCGCGCGTGCACCTGCCTTCCTCCGTGTACACCAGGCCCCGAGCCCTTACACGCCAGTCTGCCACTCACCCAAGTCCTTCTCTCCTTGTGCTCCGGCCCTAGGGCACCATTTTGGTGCCCAAAACCATAATTCCTAAGTTGTTATAAAATATCTTTTATTTAATTATTTTTTAAATTATTTGAATTTAAAAGTATAATTATCTTATTTTATAAGAAAATAAAATATCTTTTAGTTGGTTAAGATATTTTAATGTCTTAAGTTTAAATAATTATTGGAATTTGATTCTTTAATTATTTAAATTCAACTAAATTAAAAAGATGACAAAAATAGTTATGTAATTAAAAGTTAGTTTTAATTAAATAAATTAATTAGAAAATTTGTTTCTAATTAATAAGTTGGGCAAAGCAAAGTTCCTAAAGATTAGTAAGAAAGCCTAAAGGAGAAGATAAGCATTCTTGGAGAGTCTTGAATACTACATAGGCTTAGATTGCAATTTTATTTCTAATTTTTTCAAAGGGTTGTACATCTTAGAAATACTCATTAGTACTCGATTCATCATTTATTGTTTATTTATTTATTTACTATATTTATTTAAATAAATGTTCATTGATGTTTGATTAATAACATGATCGTGCATTAGTCAATTACATGCCATTCATGAAACCCCACACAGTTTCTCATTAATCATGCTTCTTTTAGAAACATGATTATCTAGGATTGTCCTATTTGTTTATATGAATTGTTTTTGGTGAAATCAATTGCATGTAAACTACTAAGTATTAAATTAGTTAAAACTTGGTAACTCACACCATAATAAAGGCAATAGTTCTTAATAGGCCTTTAAGATAACCAACTTTATGTAAAAAGTGTTTTACCAAAGTTAGATGAATGTAATGGGTCATTATTTAGATCACCTTAATTATAGAAATAGGCTATTTTATAATTATGTTTTTTGTTATTAATTACATTCATAGGGTTATTAATAAACTAGTAATTAATTTGGAATTCATTGATTAGTTTAATAAAACATATTTAATCTTAAATAGTAAGTGGGAGAAGGTGAACATGTCAATGTGACCTATGGTCTCCATTATTAGTACACACCGTGAGATATGAATAGGGCCTCGAGGCGGCTTTGTTTCCGTCCCCCTAAGGAAGGTTTCTAGACATATCAATACCAAGGTTGGCTTCTTAGGAAAATAGGAGGAAGTGATGTATTTTAGGCTTGACCGACCCTAAGGCGGCACTCTCTAAGTTAAGTCATGAAATCTGAAATAATAAGTTACACTTACAAAGATGTAATTAAGCTTTTGCGGTGGATAATTGCATCTTGACCAAACAAGCGGTACTTTATATTTAAAAAACAAAATAAAGAGTTATTTTAAGTTTTAAATTATAAAGATAAGATTGTCTTATAAGCTATCTGAATTTAACTTGACCGACCCTAAGGCGACACTTTATTTGTTGGGTAGTTTTATCGTGGAAAAGTAAATGTTAATTTATGTGCTTTAATTGTTGCATTCATGCATCATGTTCACTTTCCAAAACATTGATATTTTTTCAAATGATAATATTATTGTTTTTTATTTTATTTAAGTTAAAATGTCTCAAAACAACTGCAATGTAGTGGTTGAACTTAATGATGAAAATATAGTATTTTGGAGACATGATATGGATATATTATAGTTAAGAGAGAATTTGATGGAGGCTGTCAAGACTCGTGGCCATGGCGCACCACGACATCTCTCGGAGGTTTGGGCCATGTTCAATGCAAGTGGCATGTAACGTCCTGAATTCCTTAATATGACTTAGTGCCTTGATTAGGGGGCCAAAAGGGCAATAATTGGTTTATTGTATTATTATGTGATAAAATGCATGATTATGTGAGTTGTATTATTATATGGCTATATTTGCATGCATGTGGGCTCGTTTCTTATTAGAAGGGCATTTTCGTAATTTTGGCCAGTTGAGGACATATTTGTATATTTGTGTGTATATGGATTGAGACAACATTATTATGTGGATATATTTGAATTATTCGGCACGAGACGATCCTAGGAAGCAAGTTAGTGGTTTAGTCATAACAGGGTCAAATACTTGGCTCGGGGCAAGCCTAGGGGTAATTTGGTAATTTAGTGCATTACTGGGATCGGGTAATGGGGAAATTATTTGGTAATTATTTGAGGATATTGGAAGTAACAGGAATTGTGAGACGTTAATCAGGATTAACAGGGTATGTGGCTAGTGACAAAATTGCCCTTAAAGGGCTTTGGGAGAGTGTTTTGACCCTAGGGGCATAAATTTTGAGTCAAAGCGAGTGACTTATCACTCTTTCCCTCGGCAAAAGGAAACCTAAAAAAAAAAACAGAGCAGCTTCTCTTTCTCTCTCTCTCTCGATTATTCTCTTTTTTTCTCTCTAAGAATTGTGTTTGATTTTTGAGAAAGAACTGAATTCAAGGCTTGGGAACTGAAGCTTGAGGTCTAGGACTGTTGTTCTACAGCTAGAGGATTAGATTCATAGCTGTGGTATGCTATAAACTCTGTTTTTGTTTAAATTCTGTTTTGGTTTTTGGCTGTTCTTAAGCTTTAAGGCTCAAGGTGTTGGATTGAGTTTTTGGTGGTGTTTTGATTGTGTTTAAACTTGGGTTTTGATGAGGTTGGTGTATTGATGAGGTTTTGGGGTTAAATTGTGAGTTTGGATGGTGTTTAGATGAGGTTTTGGTGACTTGAACTTGGGGGAAAACGCAGGGGAAGAACTAGAAAGTTCTGGGCTGTAAGGATAGCGCCCCAGCGCTATCCTGGTCGCCCCAGCGTTAGGCAGGGGAAATTAGGGGTGGCTCTTTGACTTGGATGGTTCCCCTATGCTATCTTCAGCGCCCATGCGCTAGTCTAGTTTCAGCAAAGCCCATTTTTAGGGCTTATGAGGACTTTGGGGGCTCAGGGGATGGTTCCACCACCCCGTTGGGTGGGATTGGAAGTCCCAAGAGCACGGGAGTGGTGGCAAAGTTTATTTTTAAGGATTGATTCTTACGAGATTATTATTTATGGTTGTGACTAGGTTACCGCTAGGGCTTGGGGCAGGATCATGCTCAAGGGTCGTTTATATATAACTTGTGCTCGGACTAAAGGTAAGAAAACTGCACCCAATATGTGATGTACATGATTAGGGCTTGGCCCGAATGTTGAATATAAATTTGATTAGGGCTTGGACCGTTGTAAATGCACATGATTATGATTATGCATGTGATTATTGATTAAGCATGTTGAGTGCTCTGTATATGGATATTTGATATATAATGAATGCATGTTAGCATTATATAATTGAGAAAGGCTTGACTTATGAGTCAAGGACGGCAATAGCGCTGAGCGCTGGTCAAAAAGCATTGACTTATTAGTCAAGGATAGCAATAGCGATGAACATTGGTCATAAAGCATTGACTTATGATTCAATGGCGGCAATAGCGCGATGAGCGCTGGTCGATATGGTTAAACCTAATCAGAAGTGCATTATATGCTTGTTCAACCCAATGGTTGTGGAAAACTAAAGCGTCAGGTACGCTTGGCCATCTCCAAGACTGGTTATACCGAGGATAGGGCAATGGACCTCAGGGTGACTTATTAGTCCCAGATCCTAGGGCGCTGAGCCCCAATGTGATTTATTAATCATATACTTAGGCAAAGGGCCCCGAGTGACTCTATGGTCACATAGCTAGGGCAAAGGGCCCCAGGTTGACTCTATGGTCATCTGATTAGGGCTGCGGACCCCAAAATTATTCTATAATGATTTATTTATACATGTATGCAATCATGGGTAGGTTATTACTATTGGGTATTCTAGATATACATCTAAATTTGTATATATTGCATGCACTTGTATTAAGTTTTTTTGCTGGCCTCAACTCACGAGTGCTATGTGGTGCAAGTAAAGGGAAAAGAAAGCTATACCAGCCATAAGTTGGAGAGCTTAGGTGGTGACGTGTACATATGCGACCACTTGACCACCACGTGCAAGGTTTCTCAGAGGAATTAGGATTAAACCCTATTTTTGCTACTTAGGTCGGCGGGTTGTAACTTTTGAGTTGTAATGACCATTTTGGAACTGTAAACAACTTTGTAAACGTTTATTATGGGATCCTATGGACAGTTTAATGTTTTAATGAAATATCAATTCCTTTTGACAAAATTTTTTAACTCAGGACCATTAATCACATTTAGATGCATGTTTATGGCCTAATGACTCATTTAGCGAGTTAAGCACTATTTAAAATACAAATTGTAACGATATTGGCTAACCAGGGCGTTACACGACATACCAGCAAGCCAAGAGAACTGTACCCATGAACCTCTTGCAGCACACTTCAACGCACTACCGAGGCGACCCGGTAATGTCCATGAGTACTCCTACTCATGGAGACATACGAGTCCCCTCGTAGTCCTCATATGCCCGCCCTACTAGCCCTCCCGGCTAGTAGTGTCTCACTTGACACACCTGCGCCAGGGGGTGGTGGAGAGCTGGCACCAGGTGCTCCCCCTGCAAAGAACCATCTGAGCTTTTAGCGTTCTACCAGGAACATATATGATTTATGCTTGGGAGACATATTTGTCTTTCAGCTCACCAATTCTATGAATCTCCCAAATTCAATCATACCATTGCATTCATTGACCCTTCAATATGGAACCTACCAAGTCCCGTCCATTTCTGAGCAATATTCAAGATATTTACGAAAATGGCATTGTCGTATAAACTAGGCATTATCATGCTCACTAGCCTGCACCCTCGCATGCACATCTGACTGAGCACAAACCTAGCTTGTAACATGCCCTCAAGGCTGGCATGTTATACTCTCCCCCACTTCAATTATTGATACTTTCATCGATAGACCGCTGGCCAATCTTCCTGCGTCGACTCCTAAGCTCACTACATGCTTCTTTTGAATCTTAAGTCTGCACTTGTCCCTCTACCACTATATAATCATCCACTTAGTTGTGATCTCCCACGTCCACTATTGGACTCGATCAAAGACCCTATGCCACTGTCGCTATTAAGAATTCTCTCATAATGTAGTGCCTTTGCACTCGAATACTCCTTGCACACATGAACTCCTCCGAGTCCATCACAATGTTCCTCAAGTTAACCAAGCAGCCCTTGCAAAACTAACCCCAAAGCCAACACATCATCTGATTGTTGCTTTCCCGCCAACTGTCCAATGCCATCCTATTGACAAGGAAGAAATTAAGGTGCACCCCTCAAGATGAAGTTCACAAACCAACTGTTCCCAACGACACCTATGAAACATCCTTACGCTGAAGGCATGTCTCTCTTAAACGTGGCACTCGTGCCAACTGTATCCTTTATGCAGTATCTAGTGCACCCTTGCACATAGACTTCGCGAAGCTCTCAGACTTTTGATCCTCTAACCTTACTGCATACCCACAACTTGATGAAAAATGGCCACTCCTGACCATGAGCATAACCGCTCCTTTGAGTTTCTACAATGTTGTCAATGATCAGACATCATTCGAAATGACTACACTGCCTTCTAGCTCAAGTACATGCTGACTCCCCAGCATCGTGCCTTAAGATCTGCCCTTAAACCAACCCTGCCTAACTTAGACGGTATGTTGAATCTTGACCAACTTGATTGCACACTACCTCACTCTTGAGGTTTGAAGTTGTCCCAATCTACTATCCTTTTGACATACGTTCTCTGAATCATTCAACTTGTGTGCCCATAAATACGCGTGTTTCCATAAACACGAAACATGTCCCATAACATGCTGCAAAACCTGCCTAATATTGGTCTCAGCCTACACGCCCATGCACACTGTCTATCTGCAGCTTCACTTGGTCACCAGACCCACTCGCATAAGTCATGATTGTCTTCGCACTGTACAACCTGTCTGCTGTTATGTTTCCCTCTATAAGAATTAGTGGGCCCCCCCACTTCAACTTGGGAATAACTTCTCTTCTCGAGGTGTACCTCTCAAGGTATAGCTCGCAAGCTAACCGCATTCTCTCGTGTGGTCCCTCGTTCCATTTGTCACTTTTGAAGATGATGTTGAACTAAGGTCTCGGTCATTCTAACTCTTCGCCCCTCGACATCTCTACGTTGCCTTAGTACCTGAGTCTTGCTGAATTTCACCCTAGGCCAACGTTGCACTGATGTTACCTTAGTTCCTGAGTCTTGCTTACTTTCACCCTAGGTAACTTAGCTCTGTCAATGGCTCTGATTCTTGACTTTACATTATGAACAACAATTGATCTCAATGATATCTCATCTCGAAGCTTTTGTAATTGATCCATTGGTTTGTTATTTGGATGTCTGAACCGTGAAGGTCTCTCCCCCACTTCAACTATTGGTGTCCTCGACAACTAGCCCACACACAAGAATGTCTAACCGCCCCAACTCTTCATGCACACAAAAAATCTAGAAGTGTACCCCGCATGATGTGTGCATTGTGCACATAGCTACTTTATGTAGCTTCACTATCGATTCCCCTATGCGTGCATTGTGCACATAGCTATCCATCTGATCCATACTAGCATCTCGCCCATTCGGGCTTCTAAGAAGCACTAAGTTTCTCTCGATGCAGCCCGCTGCCCACATACAAACTCTAGCGCAACTTCTCAGTTTCTCTAGGCTCCTATGGTCACTAAGTCCCAATAGCAAGGCCCTCCGACCCACACTTAAACTCTAGCACCATCTCAGCTTCCTTAAGCCCTCCCACGGTACTAAGTTTCCTTAACGTAGCCCTCCAGCACTCAAGAAACTCTAGTACCATTCTGACCACTGCACGTGGTCTACTAGGCCCTTCTAACCTTTGATGCATACATTCCACAACTTAGCATCTCCATCAATGCCTTAGTGTTGCTCACACAAGTTAACATCTCTATGAGCCAACACGTCCCACTCCATTGTCTCAGCGCCTCCCCTCCGGGTCAGAACAAGCTAACATGCAAACACTTCCAAGTACGACTATCATTTGAAAATCACGACCACTACCACCTTGGTCTCCATGTGATGCCTTTTGCCACACAACTAGCAACTGAAGCATCTCATGCTCATCTTGATCTGATTCCTCAAAGTTGTACATTCTCGACCACTATCGTGACTACCAAGCATTTGACGACCACCATTATGCTTCCACACTCTTACGTACAAGTTTCCTTTTCAACAATAGTGCTTCGTGTGACTTACATGGTCACTCAGGCGAACTTGAACTAGTGTACCAAGCATACAACCTTGACCTCTCAATCAAAGATTGTCTCATGTCAACGAGTCCCAACTCTAATATAACACCTCTCCACAATTACTTGTGGTTGTTGTATTTCTAGCTTCACTGAACTTTCAAATTCGAAGCAACCATAACTTGTCCCCTCTCTAGGATGTCCAGTATTCCCATGAAGAAGAGCAACCAAGTCTCATTTCGTTTCAGTCTACTGATCCTTTCTAGGTGACTAAACGGCTCAATGACATTTGTTCAAGCATATAGACCTTCATGGTCCTTCTGCATGCCTACATCCCCTTTAGGATGGGCCAACCAGGTTCACCCCAACTTGAGATGAACCTAACTCTTATACCAACTGTCACAGGCTGAAATTTTGACAGCAGAAATTCCAGTGCGATACCTTGACTCCTCTGAGCCAAGGTCAGCCTTCCAACCATTCGAATAACAACGGACACATTTTTTGCGCGACTGAGTGCCTCTGTACACTTCCCTCTCTCGAACAACTCTCATAGAGTCACACTCTCAAGCATCTATGAGTGCATCCATGCATCAAGGCTCTCTAGCCAAGATACTCACACTGTCCATAGGTTCCCACTATGGCAAGGCGAATTCCAACACTAATGTTCACCCAGACATTCACGAGCCAAGGTAGCATGTGTGGCCAAGAGCCAGCACCAAGCTGACGTGCCAACACCTCTCATCATGCCCCTCATTTGATACAATCCAAATAGCTCCTGCCATAGACCAAGGACTCCCATACATCCATGGTCCAATCCTCAAGGCACCATGCCTTCATGCATCTGGGCAGGCCCTCGAGACTTGCTACTAGACTAGTAGCACACACTAGACCTCTATTCTTCTTAAGCATTGTGTACCCTTCAATGCCTGCATGCTAGCAAGTCCCAAGAATGGCTTCCCATGCCATCTCGTGTTAAGACTCATGGCCATGGCGTACCACGATGTCTCTTGGAGGTTTGGGCCACGTTCCATGTAAGCGGTGTACCAACAAACCAAGAGAATTTTACTCATAAACCTCTGGCAGCACATTTCAATGCACTACTGGGGTGACCCAATAATGTCCATGAGTACTCCTACTCATGGAGACATATGAGTCCCCTCGTGGTCCTCATATGCCAGCCCTACTGGCCCGCTCGACTAGTAGTAGCTCAATTGAAGCATTTGCTCCAGGGGGTGGTGGAGAGCTAACACCAGGTGCTCCCTCTACAAAGAGCCTTCTGAGCTTTTAGCCTTCTACCAAGAACACATATGATTTTTTCTTGGGAGTCATATTTGGCTTTTAGCTCACCAATTCTCCAAATCTCCAAAATTCAATCGCACCATTGCATTCATTGAACCTTCAATATGGAACCTACCAAGTCCCGTCCATTTCCGGGCAATATTGAAGATATTTATGAAAATGCCACTATCGTACAAACTTAGGCATCAACATGCTCACTAGCCTGCACCCTCACGTGCGCATTTGACCGAACATCAACCTAGCTTTTAACATGCACTCAAGTACGGCATGTTACACTGCACACTCGCGCCCCTACGCACACCCACGCCCATGTGCCTTCGTGCCTGCGCCCGTACACCCACTGTGTGTGCACCCATTAATTAACTAGATCACACTAATTATAGAAATAGGCTATTTTATAAATAAATGTAATTTTTAATTAATCACATTCATAGGTTATTAATAAACTAGTAATTAATTGATTAGTTTAATAAAACACATTATTTCTAAAATAGTAAGTGGGAGAAGGTGAACATCTCAATGTTACTTATGGTCTCCATTATTAGTACAACACCGTGAGATATGAATAAGGTCTCGAGGCAGCTTTGTTTCTGTCCCCGTAAGGTATGTTTCTAGATATATTAATACCAAGGTTGGCTTCTTACGAAGATAGGAAGGAGTGATGTATTTTACGCTTGACCGACCCTAAAGCGGCACTCTCTAAGTTAATTCATGAATTCAGAAATAATGAGTTGCCCTTACAAAGATGCAATTAAGCTTTTGCAGTGGATAATTGCATCTTGACCAAATCAGCGGTACTTTATTTTTAAAAGAGAAAATAAAGAGTTATTTTAAGTTTTAAATTATAAAGATAAGATTGTCTTATAAGCTATCTGAATTTAACTTGACCGACCCTAAGGCAGCACTTTATTTGTTGGGTAGTTTTATCATGGAAAAGTACATGTTTATTCATGTGTTTTAATTGTTGCATTCATACATCATGTTTACTTTCCAAATAATTGATATTTTTTCAAATAGTAATATTATTGTATTTTATTTCTTTCAGTAATGTCGAATGGTGGCAAACTTATAATTGCATTACTTTCACTTGAAAAACTTAATGGTGATAATTTTATAAGATGGTAATCAAACTTGAATCTTATGTTAATATGTGAGAACCATAAATTTTTCCTAACTGAGGAATGTCCTGAAGAGTCCACTGCCAATGCCTAGAAGAATGTTCGGGACAAGTATGATGCCTGGATTGAATCCAACAAGAATGCAAAGTGTTACATGCTTGTGAGCATGAATGATGTTCTGAGAACAAAGCATGAACCCATGGAAACTGCATTTGAGATAATGGATTATTTGCAGGCCATGTTTGGACAGCAATCTGATCAAAGTAGATATGAGGCTACTAGAACCTACATGACTACTAAGATGAAGAAATGTGTTTCTGTACGTGGACATGTTTTGAGCATGATTAACGTGATGCATGAAGTAGAAAGACATGGGGCCACCATTGATGAGCATGCACAAGTAAGCATCATACTTGAATCACTCACTTTTTCCTTTTTAGTGTTCACCACCAACTATATTATGAATAAGTTAGAATTCAACATGACCCAGTTGTTGAAAGAATTGCAGATATTTGAGTCTCTTAACAAATCCATTACAAAAAAGGTAGAGGCACATGTTGATAGAGGAGAAACCTTCAAACTCTGAGGATAAATCCAAGAAGAGCAATGATAAGGACAAAGGAAGGGACAAAAAGGCACCAAAATCCAAGGAGAACAAGAATGACAATAACTCCAAGAAGAAAGAAACAAAAGGAAAATGTTTCCACTGTGGAGTTAAAGGTCACTGGAAGAGAAATTGTAAAAAGTATCTCTCAGAGTTGAAAAAGAAAGGTAAATTTTATTTACTTGTACTTGAAGCTTGTGTAGTGGAAGATGATATGTCATCCTGGGTTTTAGATTCAGGAGCCACTAACCATGTTTGTTCTTTAATGCATATACTTGAGTCATCAAGGGAGCTGGTTGATGGAGAGGTGACCATGCGAGTTGGAAGTGGAGCGCTCATTTCAGGTAGAGCAAAAGGAACAGTATCTTGTTTTGAACAATATTTATTTTATTCCAGGATTTTCTATAAATTTAGTTTCTTTATCTATGTTGCATGCACAATCTTTTGATATTTCTTTTAGTAATAATGTGATTATTATTTTGAAGAATAGTTTCAAAATTTGTCAAGCAACATACAAACGGACTGTATATGCTCAAACCTAATGAACGAATGCTTAATAACTCAGAATTATTTAAAGTAGCAAAATCGTAAGGAAACAAAAAACAAAAAGTTTCAAAGGAGGATGACACATATCTTTGGCATCTTAGACTTAGTCATATAGGTCTAGACAGGATAATCTAGTTCACAAAAGATGGACATTTTAGAGAATTAAGAGTTGGAACTCTTCCGGTTTGTGAATCTTGTCTAGAAGGCAAAATGACCAAACGTCCTTTCTAAGCGAAAGGCAATAGAGCTAAAGAACCTTTGGAGCTTGTACCCAGCGATGTCTGTGGTCCAATCAATGTACAAGAAAGAGGTGGGTATGAGTACTTCAACACTTTTATTGATGATTACTCAAGATATTTTCATACTTACTTAATGCTTAGGAAATCTGAAACCTTTGGTAAGTTCCAAGAATTCAAAGCTGAGGCTGAGAAGAAATTAGGTAAAACTCTTATGACACTTCGATCTGATCGAGGTGGAGAATATTTGGATATAGAATTCAATGATTTCTTGCTGGAGCATGGTATTCTATCCCAACTCACACCACCAGGAACGCTATAGGAAAATGGTGTTTCTGAAAGAAGAAACAAGACCTTGTTAGACGTGGTCAGATCTATGTTAAGCTACTCTTCACTTCCTCTCTCATTCTGAGGATATGCACTTCAAACGGTGACTTACATTTTGAATGTAGTCTCATCTAAGACCATAAGAAAAACGCCACTGGAACTGTGGAATGGAAACAAAACTAGTTTGCTCCATTTCCGCATTTGGGGTTGTCCTGCTCATGTTCTTAGACCTAAATCAGGGAAACTTGATTCAAGGTTTGAAGTATACATTTTTGTGGGCTACGCTCTAGAAACAAGAGGCGGTTACTTCTATAGTCCAAAGGACCAAAAGGTATTTGTTTCAACAAATGCAACCTTCCTTGACCATGACTATATGAATAATTATAAACCTCAGAGCAAAGTAGTTTTGGAGGAACTCACAGCTGATAAGATTCCATCACTTTCATCTTCTTCATTAAATGATAAATGAGAAACCAAGGAAACCACTAATCCTGGAAAAGAAACCTCAGTGCAACGTCGTAGTGGGAGGATTGTGCGACAACCTTTTTGCTACGAACATGAGGCACGTGTCCTTGTTTCTAATACAGACAAGAACGATCCATTAACCTTCAAAGAGGCAATGGATGATCCTGAAAAGGAGAAATGGTAAGAAGCCATGAACCAAGAAATTGAATCTATGTATTCCAATTCTCTCTAGGAACTTGTAGATCCGCCTGAAGATGTTAGGCCCATTGGGTGCAAATGGATATACAAGAAGAAAAGAGGTGTAGATGGGAAAGTGGAGACTTTCAAAGCAAGGCTAGTAGCCAAATGTAACGCCCTAATTTCTCATAGATTACCGAGAACACAGCGTTGGGTCATAAGTTTCCTAAAGAAAATAAGATGAAGAGAAGATCTAAACCATCATGATAGAAACTTACTGAAAACTTTATGTTTCAAAGAAATTTAACACCTAACCAAAAGTCACTATCACAAGTAAGGATTTGAAGAAAAATGAAAGAATAATAGAAACTATAGTGAACTAAACCTGAAGATAATGAATACCTTGGATAGCTTAAAACCTTGATCTATACCTCGAACACCAAAATCACACAAAAAACTTACTTCCAGTGTTTATAAAATCTTTAGATTTGAAAGCTTTAACCCCAAAACCCTAGTGTTTCTCTCTAGAACGAACTTAGCAACTTGGAGGCTCTGAACTATGCTTGAATGATGAATAGAATGGCTGAGTGAAGGGTCCTATTTATAGAATTCAAGGTGTGAAACTAACTCCTTTAAAGTGAATAAATAAATGATTAAAAATGAATAAATTTGAATTATTTGTTCAACAGATGCCCAGAACTCGGTCAAAAACGTTCAGGAATGAGTCAAGGTTGTTGAGGGTTGTTTCTAGTTCAGAATTTTATGAACAACTCAAATATGGCCACTGGAGCCGATATATCGCCTAGGGTAGGCGATATATCGCCCCTACCAAGATCCCGAGGGTTCGTGGTTTCGTTCGTGTGAAGTAAAAATGTTTTTCGTATCAATTATAGGTGACATATCGTCCTCTATAGCTGTGATACATCGGCATACGCTGATATTTCAAACACGTTTTTGCACACTTCAGCATAATTTGTAATTTGTTTAAACCCCTTTGACTGAGTAAAAACGTGATCCTAACAGATAATGGAAGGTTCTAGAGCTTCTAGATCTTTCTTTTAATTAAACTATTCATCAAAAATACTTAACTCTTTAATAAACATACATGTGACTAGTGTCACATTCTTAATAATTCTATATAAACCTTAGGTTATAATAAATAATATTCTTAGGACCAACTATATTAATCAAACCTTATGTTAAAATTAATATTTCTAAACCATAGGTTAAACTTATAAAATTCTTAACTATTTGTACGAGTTTCTAACTAAATCCCGGCTTGAACCAATATCCACTAAAACTAAAATTCTACAGCTACTACTACTACTACTACTGCTGCTGCTGCTGCTACTACTACTACTACCTAGATAAGTAAAATTTTGGGACACTACACTCAGAGAGAAGGTGTTAATTATGAAGAAACATTTTCTCCTATGGCCATGCTTAAATCCATTCGCATCCTCTTATCCAAGCTGCCACCTATGACTATGAGATATGGAAAATGAACGTCAAGACATCTTTTTTGAATGGCTATCTTGATGAAAGTATCTATATGGTACAACTAGAAGGGTTCATCAAGAATGGGGAAGATCAAAAGGAGTGTAAGTTGCTGAAATCCATTTATGGATTAAAGCAAGCATCTAGATCTTGGAATATCACCTTTGATGAAACAATTAAAACATATGGCTTCAAACAAAATGTCAACAAAGCATGTGTGTACAAATACATCAAAGGAAAAGCAGTGGTTTTCCTAATTCTTTACGTGGATGACATTCTCCTCATTGGCAACAATGTAGAGACATTGTCAAATGTGAATAAGTGGTTAGCCAAAAAGTTACAAATGAAAGATTTGGGCGAGGGAAGCTATGTTCAGGAAATCCAAATCCTAAGGGATAGGAAGAACAAGCTCTTGGCACTTTCTCGAGCTAATTATATCAATGAGGTGCTTGAAAGATTCTCTATGGAGAATCCCAAGAAAGGTCAGCTACCAACCAGACATAGAATTACTTTCTCCAAGGAACAGTGTCCTAAGACACCTCAGGAGGAAGAGGATATGAGAAAGTATCCCTATGCTTCAGTAGTTGGGAGTCTAATGTATGCCATGTTGTTTACTAGACCCGATACATGCTATGCAATAGGGAGTGTGAGTTGTTATCAATCAAATCCTGGTTTGGAACACTGGATTGTAGTAAAACACATTCTGAAGTATCTTAGGAGAATGAGAGATTATATGCTTGTATATTCAACGGGTGAGTTGAACCCTACCAGATACACTGATTCTAATTTCCAATCAGACAATGACACTCGTAAGTCGACGTCTGGGTCAGTGTTCACTCTTGGTGGAGGAGTTGTGGTCTGGAGAAGTATTAAAGAATCCATCATAGCAGATTCAACCATGGAAGCCGAATACATAGCAGCATGTGAAGCAACTAAAGAGGTGGTTTGGTTGAGAAAGTTGTACACTTATCTAGAAGTAGTTCCAGATATGGATAAGCCACAAATCCTATACTGTGATAACAGTGGAGCAGTAGCTAACTCCAAGGAACCAAGAAGCCACAAGAGAGGAAAGAATATAGAAAGGAAATACCATCTAGTTAGAGAGATTGTACACCAAGGCGATGTGACTGTTATGAAAATAGTGTTGGAACAGAACCTAGTTGACCCGTTTACCAAGACACTTCCAGCAAATTTGTTTATGTGCCATGTATGCAACATGGGATTAAGGGAGATGCCTCACTTGCTTTGAGGTAAAGTTGGAGATTGTTAGTATTAATGCCCTAAAAGCATGTTAAGACATTTTATTGAATTAAATAAAAAGAACAATTTTATTATATATTTGAATATTATTATTATTGTTTGAATTAATTATATGATAATATCGAGAATATTCCTTATTCATTCATGGGAATATGATATTGTATTAGTATGAGAGAATTAAGATCATATATAATGAATAAAATAGTCATTAACATATTAAAGTAAGGAATATTTAATGAATGGTTACTAGTGCAGTTTACTAAGCATACGGGATGCAAGTGATCTAGATTCGGATTACTGATGTGGATAAACATCTTAGTAAAGGTGATGTATATAATAGAGATTATATATGGCAGGACTGATAAGAATTAATTATCTTTATAAACTTTCCGTTTGACAGAAAGATTTGATTCTTATCATAAAAGATGATCATTTGTAGATCAATCTAAATCCTGAGTATTCATGAACTCCTGTTTGTGTTTATTGGATCTTTTGATTCACTTGTTAATGTTTCTTTGTATAATGAGGCTAATGACTTTTGTTTTGGAGATTCAATATCATGAATGGCTGGGAACATGAATAACAATAATGGAATCCATACTTTCCTTAATCGATCATATATCGGTTCGCTTAAGAGTTAATTCTAGAACTTAATAGTTATCGAGCTCAAATATATAATTTGATTATAGATTAATTATTCTTTAGTGAATTAATGGTACTTAAGGATCAAGAGGTAATTAGAAGGGTAAAACGGTAATCTTGACCAACTCTAATTAACGAACCAATTATATTAATGGACTACAAGAGAAAACTTTGTAAATATAATTCTATAAATACTTAGAGTGCAATTTCATATTATAAGGGAGTAATTATGGAATTAATAAATAAGATTATTGGATTAAAGAGTTTCATTAGTCATCTGGTGTATTGGAGCTTCGTATTATAGGTCCACGGTTCCCAGATCACCTCTGTCCTACACTGTCAAGGGTAAGGATGTCAAAAGAAAGATTTATAGAGAGAATGACTTAATTGCAAAGGAATTAATTTTTCAGGGCAATGAAATAATTATGTGATAGTTATAGGCAATTGATTATTATTTATTTATTTAACTATATAATTTTTATTTTGAAAAACTATATGTTAAAATAAATATTAATTTTGTTTGGATTAATATATAAAGAGAGATTGATAATTATCTTATTTAGAATAAGATATTTATTTATTTATATAAAACTGATATGTTAAGATAAAGTTAATTTTGAATTAACTTATATTTTTTTTGGGATAAATATATTATCTTAAATATTAATTAAATAAAAAATGAGAAAATTAGGGAAAACCCTAAAGTGACGCCACAAAAAAAAAAATTATATCCCTGGGATTTGAATTTTGAATTTGAAATAATTATTTAATTATTCTTTTTAAATATGATTTAAATTAAATAATTAAATATGGTTATAATTGATCAGTTTTATTTTAATAAAATAAAGATTAATTAAATAAGTTAATTATCTTTATAAACCTAAAAAGAAGGTTATTGTTTAAAAAAACAAACTCTCTCTCAAAAACAAAAGCGATAGTTTTCCTAAACCTGAAAACTATTCAATTTGTCTTCTCTCTATCAAACCTCTCTAGATCTCATGTATTGAGTACATCTAGATAGTCATAAATCAACCTTTTGAATCCTACGTGCCCACACGCATCCTTGTGTGTTTGAGGATTAGTCTAGAAGATCAAGGTGTGAGTCTTTAGAACTTGGATAGGAAGATCGTTGATTTTATACAAAAAGATTCGATGACACTTGATAGGCTACAAGAAGTAATCTCTAATCTGATTGTATGTGATTTAATATATATATATGTGTGTGTGTATGATCTTAGCTAGTAGTAATAATTATTAAAAAAATGCCCATTCCCTGCTATGTATTTTTTATTTGCTCTTTTAATACCAACTTTTCATAGAGTGATAGAAATGAGTAGAATAAAATTTTATAAATGAAGTTCATTGTTTTCTAATCTTCTTTGCTTTTGCAAATATAGTTGTTAGATTAAAAGATAATTCAACATCTTGAGTTTTTGTTACATGTGATTAATTAACATATTGTGTAAATATTCACTAGTGGACTATTGGGTTATATGTTAACTTATTATATAATTGTCTTATTTTGTTATAATGAGAAATTATTAGAATGATAGTTTTATGAGCTTTATATGACAGGTATAAATATATTGATTTTGTGAATTAATAGAAATGTGAAATCATATGTGTATGATATTTGTGATTTATGGTTACCATGTTACTATGATATAAGTCATATGTGTTGACAATTATGTGAAATTATATTGAAATATAATCATGAAAATATTTGTGAGATGTTAATAGATTTTACCTAAATATTATTGTTCATATGTGATAAAAGAATTATTTGAGAATTTAACATTTTCTCATTTAAGAGAACATCATCTCATTTTACATAAGAAAAGATGAATCTAAGAGGGTTACATCTTTTAGTGGTTGTGTCTTGCTATTGAAAGAAAAATGGATCAAGGTGGATTAAAAAATTATGGGATGACATATTGACAAATAAGGCTTGGAGTCTAAAGTGTGTTCAAATGAAAAATATTTGAGAATTATTTAGTGACAATAATTCTTAAATATTCAATGTCTCAATGAGGAGACATTACAAAATTGGAGCAATTTTGAATCTTAAAACCAAAAATAGTGAATGAATTGATGATAATTTTGTTCAGTTTTGTTAAAGATAATAAAATGGTGATGTGATTAATTTAATCTAAATGAGGGGAGAATTTTAATTGTAGATCCAATTTTAAAGTATAAGAAATCAAGGAATTGAAATAAATCAATGAGGGATTACTTCTTTGGTTTAAGTATTTTTGACATCTTCAAATTGATTTTAATGAGAAAATCAATGGATGTCAAAATGATGTTTTCAAAAGAATCTCAAAGAGACTCTTAGAAGATGCACAAAAGTTGTTTAAGTGATTTTGAGATTATTTAGACAACTAAAAGTGAAAATTAATGATTATTTGCTTGTAAAATTTTCACATGGTATTTGTGTTCACATATTTCATTTTGTGAAATATATAAAAGAAAGCAACCAAGTGAAGGTCACTTTCAAATAAGTGTGTCTTTCTTTAGGAAGTAAATAAATTAAAATAAACTAACATTGAGATTTTTTTTTATCTTGATCTATTGATAGTTTATCATGTGGATTAAAGGACAAATGATGAACTTTGGGGATTATAAGTCTAGATTTATCTTTGAGGATAAACGACTTAATAGAAATAAAGAGATTTCTATTTAAAAAATGATATTTTCACTTTATGAGATAAATGTGGGGGTGATGCTCCAAAGTTAAATCAATTTATTTTGTTGATAATAATTGATTAATTTTGTCAATAGGTGATTTGGAATTTCACATTCTAAATTACCTTAGCTATATAAGTATAGAATGAATATATATATATATATGCTTGATGTCTAAAAAGTTCTTGTTTGAGAGATATTTGGTTCAAGAAGAAATCAATTAAAAACATAAGGGGAGTTTTTAGAAACAAAGAAGTTTCCAGAATTAATATTCAAGAAAAATGTTTATCTTGGATATTGAAGTAAAAAATAGTGAGGTGTTGACATGGTTAAACTCACTATTTGAAAGGTGTAGCTATTTTAATCAAACTATAGCTAGCAACAAGGCTTGAATAAAATATTGAGATAATGATTAAATATGCATACATGAGAAAATGACTCAAATTGAATCATTTCTACTTCTCAAGGAATGCAACTTAGACTCCCTAAAGAGATTCACGGTTGATGGTATGTAGTGTCCCATAATTTTTTTTTACTTAGCTAGATAGTAGTAGTAGTTAGTATTAGTTTGTAGTATGTTAGTTACCGTGGATTTTGGTTCAAGTCGGGACTTAGTTGGAAACTCATTGCAATAGTTATGGATTTTATAAGTTTAATCTATAGTTTAGAAATATTAATTATAACATAAGGTTTAATTAATATTGATGGTCTTAGAAATATTATTTATTATAACCTAAGGTATAGATAGAATTAATAAGAGCATGACACTTGTCATAATCATGTTTATCAAGGATTTAAGTATTTTTGATGAATAGTTTAATTAAAAGAAAGATCTAGAAGCCCTAGAACCTTCCAGCAACTGTCAGGATCACATTTTGACTCAGTCAAAGCTGTTTCATCAATTAAAAATATGCTGAAAAAGTGCAAATACGTGTTTGATATATCAATATATGCCGATATATCGCCGCTATAGGGGCCGATATATCGCCTATGGGAGATACGAAAAACACGTCGACTTCGTACGAATGAACAAACTGGGCTCGGGAAAATGGTCTAGGCAATATATTGCCCTTGGGAGTGCATTTTAGAATCTTGAGGATTTTTAAATTTAAAAATAGCCTTAACCACTTGGACCTGCCTTTGAACGATTTTGACTGAGTTCTGGGCATCTGTTGAACGAAAATTCAAATATTTTTAATTTTAATTTCATTTATTTATTCAAAGTAAAAGGGGTTAGTTTCACTCTTTGAACTCTATAAATAGGATCTAGTACTCAACCATTTTCTTCATTCTTCAAGCATTCTTAAGAGCCTCCAAGTTGCTAAGGTTACTATAGAGTGAAACACTTGGGTTTTTGGGTTAAAAGCTTTATCATTCTAAGCTTTTCTAAACACTTGGGAAGTAAGATATAGAGTTATTTCGGTATCGAAGTATAGATCAAGTCATAAGATCATTCAAGATTTAAGTTTCTTGAAACTTAAGGTTCTTTTCAGTAAGTTTCTTCTTTGATGGTTTAGTTCTCTTTTCATCTTCTTTCTTTAGAAATACTCATGGTCTGTGCTGTTGGTTTTAGGAGTGTTCCAATCTCGTTCTTATTCTCAGCTATCCCGGTTTTTGGTAAGGAATATAAGATAGAATATATGTGTTTATATGTTTATGTTATGATATGTTTTATGCTATGATATGTATATGTATAATATGTTTTGTAGTCCTTGGGCATATGACTTGCTTAGATAGCAAGTCCCAAGAATTTATGTTGTAGTCGCTTGGGCATATGACTTGCTTAGATAGCAAGCCCAAATAATTTTTTATCATTTTCATGGTTTAGAGTTATGATTTACCCTACCTCGATTAGTAGATAGAGGACCTAGATGGGTTATCATATACTATAGTGTGATGTAACCTACCTCGATTAGTAGACAGAGGACCTAGATGGTTTTATCACATGCCATGTTAATTAGTTAATGACCATTAATATTATAGTCATATATAATATACGTTTTTATAGTCATATGTTTTATAGTATATGTATATGATATAGTCTTATGTTTATAATTTATGATATATGTTGTTAGTAGATTTTTCCTTACTGGGCATTAGGCTCATTCCTTTATTTTTAGCTTGATGCAGGAAAATGAATATAGAAGGCAGAAAGATTCATGGCAGCTTGACTTGTGTGTTAAGGATGAATGGATTGAATGGACTGCATGAACGATCGAGGATGATGTTATTTTTAAGTCTTTTGAATTATGTTTCTTTTGTCATTCCGCGCATAGTTTTTTTTTTAACAATTGATTTAAGTTTATTGTTTATGTTTTTATGTATTAAACAATGGGTACCCATACCGTATTTTATATTTCATACTTTACTTTGTATTTGGCACACTATTTTGGGCTTTAAATAAAGTTATGTTATTTCTTATATATGTACTTAAATTAGTAGTTATATTTAGTAGTTTTTAATGGTCCGAAGTCTAGAATTAGTCGAGGCATTACATGGTAACATATCTTATTAATCAAACTAGTATTAGGTTCAATAGGTAATAACAAGTCAATAAAGTGAATAGTAGTAGTACTCAAATTTTTTTCTCATCTGAGATATGACTACTAGAGTGTTACCAAAATGACGGTTAAAACCGAAAGGGTTTTAATAGAACTCAGTCTTGAAAAGACAAGTATTTTATGGTAACAAAATACTGTAAGGGTTCTATATAGACCTAAGAGTGGTGCTGCCCCTTATGAGAATTGGGAGTCATTCTCAAGAAAAGTCTATGAGTGGAATGTGCACATGGCCATTAACGGTGCAAAAGCGAGACATTGAGATCCCAAGTGAACATAGAAAAATTGTGTGTGTTATCACCGGTTTGTTATCAAGGAATAGTGGTTCAATACTTCAGCAACCAAAGTTTCAACAAACTTTGTGAAAATTACACTAAGGTAAAATTCAAGTCGAAAGGCATTTTATTTAATGCACCAATGCAAAGGTTTCTATAGATAGTGATTATTTAATCAAGTGGGGGAATATTATATTTTAATATAATGTTTGATTGATTAAATAAGTGTTACAAAAGTGATTATTTAATATAAGTGGGGGAATGTTATATTATTTTAAATAATATAATGTAATAATATAATGTTGGATTAAATAATGTGATAAAATGTGATTTGTCACACCTTGTAACATATTATTGAGAGTTACAAAATTGGACACATGTGTGTGCTCAAATGTAACATGTAACGCCCTGGATAACCAAGACCATTACACTGTTTGTTTAAAATAGTGCTTAACCTGGTGGACAAGTTGTTTGAACTTAAACGTGTAATTAAAAACTAAGTCATGGTCAAGTATTAAAAGATTTGGTAAACAAAATGGTTATTTTTCATTAAAATATTAAGTTTGTACACGGGATCCCAAAAATCAGTGTACAGACTCGTAAAAGATATACAGATACAATTTAGCCGTCCTAAGCGGCAAAAACAGGATTTGACCTTAGTTCCTCCCAAGCTATCCCGACTGCGGCGAACGAGCAGGCTGCATATGTACACACCGCCCCTGAAGCTCTCCAATTCATGGCTGGTCCAACTATCAACTCCCTTATCTGCACCCCATAGCACCCGTGAGCCAGGGCTCAGCAAGAAAACTTAAAACAACATGCACAACTAGGCAACAATATAAAAGCAGTACATGTAATTCACCAGATTCAACTCACAATAGAATATATGCAATAATCTCAATAAAAGTACCCAACTTAATCAAACGTATAAATCAATCTCGTCAATCAATACAAATAGTTAAGCACAAACCACGCTTCTGTTTATTGTATAATGTCTAGGCCCGACGCCCTTAGGCCGAGTCCACTGATGATAACTCTATATTTTAGTGTTATTAATTGAGATTTTGAACTTAAAAATCTAAGTGAAATAGAGTGTTTGTGTTTGGTTTTAGTCATTCATCTTTTAATTTTTGTTTGTGTATTTTGTTTTAATTAATGATAAATCTTGTGGGAAAATAATGAGATTATGATGTAAAAAAAGTGATATCTATTTTTGAAGAAAAAAAGAAAGAATGCTTGGAAAGCTTGGTGAAAAATGTGCGAAGAAAGCATCTTGGAGCTGAAATCGTAGTACTTTGTTGTAGCATCATTTCAAATTTGCTGCAGCAAAGTGTGCACAGTAGCAACATAAGTTATAAATACTTGGCAAGTCATTAAATGAGGTGGAGTGACATGGAGAGTTGGATGATGAGGTGGAAAATAGCTGATATTTTGAGGAAAAATGTGTGGTCCCCACGTGGAGAGAGAATGGAGAGGGTTTTCACCCTTTTTTTGAGCCCTAAAAATGATAACTTTATCTCCTTCAACCTTGGAGCAGCCACCATTAGAGAGGGAGCTGTCATTGTAGAGAGAAAAACACCCAGAAAATGAAAAAAAAGAAAAAGAACAAATATTTTATTTGAGTGTTAGTTTTAGGTTTTGGTATTTTCTTTAGCAATTTTATTTAGAGATTTGGCAAAAATCAAGAGGAAGAAGAAGAGGATTTTGGGGGAAAAACTTGGAGTCTTGTGACAAACTCTATATGGGTTTTTCTTTTTATCTTTCTCTAATTTAGAATTTTGTATTTTTGCACATCTATTTATGAGTTAATTTCTATTTTGCTAGTATTATTTTCTTGACTTGAAATTGTGATTTGGTACTTTGTTGCACGAATGTTTTGGTGGATGAGTTTTGTTCCTTCAAGTGTGTATATTGTCTAATGCTTACTTTTGTTTGATCACCAATTGTGGGTTGATGAATTAATATTAATTCTGGAAAGGTTAATGTTAATGGACACAAACTTGACTGATGCAAGTTCTTAATTTCTTAGATTTGGATTTGTGATTGTATAGGGGTATATTATCACCTTGCATGACTTAGAGGAATTGTACTTATATTGGTATTCTTGAAATTAATTGGGCATAGGAATATGTTAATTAATTAAAGAACCAAACCATAAAAACTTTGGAAAAAGGATTATGACATTTAAATTCCTAGTCAACTCTGCCCAGTTGCTATAGCATTCCTTTGCAACATTGTTACCATAATTGCATTTTTAGGACAATTTAATAATTCTTGCTTGTTTCTTCTCTTAGTTGTTGTTTGTTAGTTTTGTTTACTTTTCATTAATTTAGTTTTATCTCATTGTTTTATTTTCATTGAAACCAATTTGTGAGTAATTAGTTTTGAGAATTAATTTCCAATTTTCAATCCTTGTGGAGACGATACTTAACTTACCACTTTGTTACTTGTTTGACGACTGTGTACACTTGCACACACTATTAATTTCGCAACAACTGGCTTTATATCCAACCCCGCCACCCTTCGGTCGGGTTGTGTTCCACACGCTTACTATCGGCCCATGGCACCCTTAGGCCGGTCTGTAAACAAATATAATCACATATGCACAATGCATAGTAAGTAATCAATGGCAGCGTATACAAGCATGCCCAATCAGATATTCTCAGCTACAGATATGTTCATGTGCATAATATATTCATACAAGGGGTTTAAGCCACAACCACAACTCAGGTGCAGTTTTCTTACCTCAGATCCCGGGCAGCAAGTGTATGACGACCTTGAGCACGATCCTTAATTCCTGAGCCCTTGCGTTAAAACCTAGTCACAATGCGATAATGGATAACCATAAGATTCTAAATCATTTAAAATCTTTGGAATCAAATACTAGCCTCCAGGACCTCGATTTCTACTAAACCAGGTAGTAGAAATCGTCCTGAGCGCTTTGGTTTGAATCCCCGAGCCTAAAAACCTTGGCTTCCCTTTATTTTCCATTTAGGGCCGTGACTTTCCCTTAAGGTTCACTGCCCGCCCCTTAGCCAGAGGCCAGGCCCTCCCTACTGGAGGACAAGGGCCGCGACTTGCACCCCTTGGGTCACAGCGCGCCTGACGAAACAGAGGCATCCCAGCCTCTTCAAGCACGCGGATCGCAGTGCTTGAAGAACAGGGCCGTGGCCCAAGACCCCAAACCCAGAAAAACCACCTTTTTCCAGCATTTTCTTCTCGGCCAAACTCATAATTCCTCACCCAATTCAATCATTATTCCCATAATTAACCCAGAATTCATACCACAGTATCATAACCAAACTAAATATCCCAAAACTTACTCCACCAACTCATTAAAACACAAAATTAAATCCTAAGTCTGAACCTAAGCAACACCCATAAGTCACAACAGAAATTCAACAAGATTAATATAGAATCCTTACCTCAAACAAGGAGTTCAACCCCCAGCTACCACAAACTTGACCCTAGCTTGTTTTCCCCAAGTTCTCAGCCTCAAATTCTTGTCCCCTCAGCTAGTATCCCAAGAGTTCCTCCAAACTTTCAAACCTTATCTTGAGGGAGAAAGAGAACGTGACAGAGAGAGGATGAAAGATTATTCTGTGAGTTAAGAGAAATCTAGAGAATTCTGTCATTCCTAGAATCAGCTAGGTGTAATATCCTTAACTCAGAAAAGACCAAAAAGCCCTCAAATACCCACTTAACCTTTTAATTGCCCTAAGGGAAAATGGTCTTTTACCCCAATTCCCGCTAATTCCTCAAGTCATCCTACGAATTCCCAATTAATCCCAACATGCCCATTTAATCACCAAATACTTACTTCTTACTCAATAAACCTCAAATATATATTAACTTCCCAAAATATCCCTAGCTCGCCCCTGAGTCGGGTATTCGTCCCTACGGTGACTATTTCACCAATCCGCTCACTACGATCACCTCGAGCCATATATTGCAAATATATCCACATAATAATGTGGTCTTAATCATTTACTCATATATTAACATTTATGCCCGCAACGGGCCAATATTACAAATATGCCTCAACTATCAAGAATGGGCCCACATGCATATTTAATACTCATAAACATGCATATAATAATACTCACATTATCATATATCATGCATGCCAGATAGTCACGCATTTAATCAGTTAATCACACATATATCCAATTATGCCCTCCTAGAACACTAATCAAGGTACTAAACCCTATTAGCATTTTTGGAACGTTACAAACATTTTTTGGAGTTACAAAATTAGTTACAAATTTGTAACTCCCAAATATTACCCAATAATATGTAGAATGAGAGTTACACATTTGTGATTTTATTTCATAGAGCCATCATGTAATATGGTTTTTGAAGACATGTTTTTAACTCTCATAAGGTGTATGGAGGTTACAAAATCATGTTGGAAGATATTGGGACGTTTTTTTGGAAAACTGGAAAATTGGAAGCTGAATTTGCACTATGGCTGCGGCCACTGAATATCCCTGGGCGCGGGCACTGATACTCCTGGGCGCGGCCTGGGGTGCTGACAGCCTATTCCAATTTTAATTTTTCTCCAATTTGAAATATTTTGGAATCACAAGTAACTCACTAATCTTCATTTTAATTCCATAAATATCCAATTAAACATTGGTAAAAACCATGGGGGTTGATGAAATTTGAAATTCAAAGGGTATCTCAAACTCTATAAATAGGAGCCTAATGCTCACTTGTAAGACACAATTTTTTATCCACAAAGCACTTGGCTAGAAAATACACCAAAGAGGCTTGATAATTCCATAGAGCTATTTCCTTGAGAGATCCCTAAGTGCTTAGAGAATAGGAGAAATAAGCTTTTGGACAAAGGTCTTGAACCTTGTTCAAGTTGGTGATCCTCACTGCTCTACACTTTGGTTGTGTGAGAGTTTGTATTCTTTCTATTGTTCTTATTTCATTCTTTTGTTCTTTTCGTTCTTATTGTTTTGAGTTTAATCTTCTTTTCTTCTACTACTTCTCAAATCTATTTACTTGTATTTTTAGCAATTGAGTTTGTAACATTTCTTTAATCAATTACCTTGTCTATTGTATTTTTTTGCATAGAGTTATATTTTGGTTTTTCCTATTTCCATTGATTAATATATTCTCTAACACTGTAGAAAATGTAAAGATAAGGGGGTTTTGCCGTTAATCTATATAATTTGATGTTGATAACTATTTTTTTTTTCAAAAAGTAAAATTATAAATATTGGTTCGAAAATATTAAAACTAATAAATAGTGTTTTTTTTTCCAGAAAAATAATTGATCTAAAGTAACCAATCCAATCCACACTTTTACAGATTGGATTGGATTGGTTTTGAACTAGAATGCATAATGGATTTGATTGAATGAACATCCATAGAGCCTTGTCTACTTTTATTAAAAAAATGTATTAATTTATTTTTAGGGATATTGATGACGTAAATACCTAAGTTCATGCATGTGTGACGCTTAAAAACCTAACTTGTTTTTTTGACGGCATAAATACCTACCGTTTAGTTACTTTTTCTCGTTAAGTGACAAATACCAAACTTTTTAAATATGGATATTGGCGGCATAAATACCTAAGTTTATGTAAATGTTGCACTTACAACCTAACTTTTAATTTTTGTAGCATAAATAATAAAAAAAAGTTTGGTTTTAAAAAAGAAAATATTTATTATTTATGCTACAAATATTAAAATTTAGGTATTTGAGTGCAACAATTACATAAACTTATGTATTTATGCAGCCAATATCCCTAATTAAAAAGTTTGGTATTTGCATGTTAACGGAAAAAAGTAATGGTTGCAACAAAAAATAAACGTTAGGTATTTATGTCGTAAAAAAATATAAGTTAGGTTGTTTAACCTAATTTTGACTGGATGACGTGACTACTACGAAGAAGACAAGTGGCGTCATACCACATTAAATTTAGAATGTTGGTCGGAAGGAGTAGCTGCTCGAGGAGGCTATGTGAGAATATAAAAGGTTGTTTCGCAAAGAGCCAATAACGTGCTCGATGATGGAGCAGACTAGTGCCATCCCCTGAAGCTGCTCGGAGTACAAGACTTGCTCGATGAGCATCATGCTTTACCCAAAGATCCAGGTTTCACGAGACACTATAAAATATTCCAAGATATTTATGTAACTGATATTTATATTGTATTATTCCTATATTATTTGAATATGTAACTAAATGTACTGATCCCAGACCTACACATGTAGGGCCTAGATTTGCTTCTATTGGCCCATAGCTCACTAAGACTCTCTATAAATAAAGGGGTTTATTCAATTATTAACCCTAAGTGAAAAAGACGAGAGAAAGAGCTAGAGATTTCTTTTGTAAGCACTTTACGTACAAAACCCTTCGAATTGTATTCTTTTGTGAGCTTAAGAAACTCAGTTGAACCCTATTTCTTCTTGATCCTAAGTTTGATGCTTCTTCAATAAATAAAAGTAAAAGTGGATGTAGGCCATTGCCAACTCTTGGGGCCGAACCACTATGAAATTCTTTGTGTTGTTTACTTGATTTCAATTCGTTTAATTCTTATTCTATCGTATAAATTGACTCAATGTCGTTGACCAAAACGCCGGTCAACATTTTGGTGCTTTCATTGATAGTTGAACTCAAGATCTTATTCTATTAGATTCACCTGAAACAATGGCTATCACTACTAGAAGCCAGAGTCAAGAGGCACAAGCGGGGAACCCTAACACTGCCCAACCTGACCGCCCGTCGAGCAATCAAATCCCTCCTTTGTGCCCTGCTCATCCGTTTCATCCTCCTGGAAACTTGCCTCCGCCAGCCACATTCAGGCGTGATGAGCCCCGTATGGACTTAGGAGAAGAACTGAATCCTGGCCTTGAACAGCTGAAAGGGGTCATGGGGCAGATTCAGGAGCAATTTATTTCCATGCATGAAAGTCAAGCAGCTGCTCAAGAGGCTATATCTAAAGTCCTCAACAAACAACGACAAGATTTTCAAGCTTGGATGGATCAGAGGCAGTGAACCCTTGAGCTCTCTAAGAAGAAGCAGAATATCGTAATGTTGAGGCAGCAAGGTTGCTAGCGGTCGTCTTGTCACAGAATCAAGCAGCAAGAGCCTGACCAGTGGATCCTCAGCCTGAGAACATTGGTTAGGCGAATCCTGAAACCCAGCGACTAGCTGGTCAAGCCCCAAAACTTACCAAACAATCGCGGTCTCGTGACCAAGTGGTCCCTCCTAGACCTGCTACTCCCATAGGGTAACTCAGCCAAGGGTGCAGCGGCTGCTCCATCAAGATGAACAGGTGCTTCCCAATAGGGAGCAGGGTTGTGCCAGACAAGTGTCTGGAATTGAAAAACCTGCTAATGAGCACCCTAGGCAAGTAGCCTTAAGAGGAGGGAAACCTCCAAATTTTGAAGCCAGTCCTCAGGACCGACAGCCAAGGAATGAGAGACCCGCTAGCCAGAATCGAGGCCAGCCACCTCACTTTGTTGGACACAACTGTGGTCATAATCGTAGAAGAAATAAAAGAAGAAATGACCAAGAGGCTAGCAATAGTTATCAAACAGCTTACAAAGATGGTTATGATGATGATGAAAGGGACAATCAGTACTACCAACCCTATGACAATAAACAGTATAATGACCACCGACGGGACGAAAAGCCAAGAGGACAGTTTATTCCGCCAAGGCCACCCGGGCCTCAAGATATTCCACCTAGGGGGAATGTGCAGCTTGAAGGACTGTTTGTCCCACAAAGGCAGCAAGAGCGAGTGAACTATCCCGTGAGACCACCTCCTAGTCCTCCTCGAGAAGACAGACAAAATGTTGGGGGGCGACCAAGAGGGGGAGGGGGAAGTGTCTTTAATAGACTGGGAAACAGAGAGCCTGATCTGCACAATGTCCTTAATAATCTTAGAGAAGGCAACGCGCTAAATGTTGTTGGAACCATCGCACTGATAATCCCACATGTACAATACTGCAATCCAGTTGTAGCACTAGTTGTTGTACCACTAGTTGATCCTGCAATCTAGGCGCAATTGGATGCTCGCTAACAGGCCCAAAGCTCATAGACATCAACTTGGAAAGACGGAAGGGTCTCCTTTCTCAGATTGAATCAATGCCCAAGATGCCAACTTGGAAGATGTACACTGAAAGGGAAGATCCCATCTAACATGTTAGCAATTTTGAGATACAAATGGATCTCCAAGGGGTTAGAGACAATGTTCATTGTAGGATCTTTCCTGTCACTTTATATGATTTTGCTCAACAAAGGTTCTTCAAACTGGAGCCAGGGACCATTACATCCTGGGATACATTTGGTAGGTCAGTTGGCCAATATTACTCTGCAGTCGACCCTGCTAGAGGGAATCAGAGAAGGACAGTTGGCAGATGCTCAGTTACAGAGGATTAGGGAGGATGTCTTAGCGGGAGTAGCTAAGGACTATTCTGTTTCTGAGGTTGGGTTACTTCGGTATCAGGGACGGTTATGTGTTCCAGCTAATGAGGGGATCAGACGAGAGATACTGGATGAGTCTCATATGACATCGTACTCACTTCATCCGGGTACCACGAATATGTACCAAGATTTACGGGCCTTATATTGGTGGCCCGGGATGAAGAAGGATGTGGTGGAGTACGTTGCTAGATGCTTAACCTGTCAGTAGGTGAAAGCTGAGCATCAATGACCAGCAGGGTTGCTTCAGCCTTTGGGTATTCCCGAGTGGAAATGGGAGGACATTACTATGGATTTCGTGGGAGGTTTACCCAGGACAGTGGTGCTTCATGACTCGGTGTGGGTGATAGTGGACAGATTCACCAAGTCATCCCATTTTCTTCCAGTAAGGTCGACATATACTGTGGATCAGTATGCGGAGTTGTATGTGAGGGAGATCGTACGTCTCCATGGGGTTCCTAAGTCTATAGTGTCAGACCGGGATCCTATCTTCACTTCCAAGTTTTGGGGTGGTCTACAGAAGGCTTTGGGGACTCAATTGAAGTTCAGTACAGCCTTTCACCCTCAGACTGATGGACAGTCTGAGAGGACGATTCAGGTATTGGAAGATATGCTCAGAGCATGTGTGATTGATTTTGAGGGTTCATGGAGTAAGTATCTTCCGTTGATTGAATTTTCGTATAACAATAGTTATCAGTCAACGATTGGAGTGGCTCCCTATGAGATGTTGTACGAGAGGAAGTGTAGATCACCCATTCATTGGGATGAGATGGGTGAGAGGAAGTATTTAGGGCCATATATGGTTCAGAGGACAAGTGAAGCTATAGAGAAGATTCGGGCTAGAATGCTCGCTTCTTAGAGCAAACAGAAAAGCTACGCTGATCCTAAGAGTAGGGACGTGGAGTTTCAGGTTAGGGACCACGTGTTCCTTCGAGTTTCACCTCTGCGAGGGGTGAGGAGGTTTGGAAAGAAGGGCAAGCTAAGCCCTAGATTCATTGGACCATTTGAGATCCTGGAAAGGATTGGTCAGGTGGCTTACAGATTAGCCTTGCCACCATCGTTGTCTGGAGTTCATGACGTATTCCATGTTTCTATGCTCCGGAAGTACGTCTTAGATGTTACTCATGTGTTGAGATATGAAGATCCGGAGTTACAGATAGATTTGGCTTATGAAGAGCAACCGGTTCAGATCTTGGATCGGAAAGATAAAGTATTGCAGAATAAGACGATTCCTCTTGTTAAAGTGTTGTGGAGGAATAGTAAGGTCGAGGAGGCGACCTGGGAGCTTGAGACAGCGATGCAGGATCAATATCCCGAGTTATTCAAGTAAAATTTTGAGGACGAAATTCTCATTAGGAGGGGATAGTTGTAACGACCCAAATTTACTAATGAGGCTTAATGGCCTAGATTAGTGTGCCGGGAGGGCATAATTGGAATATATGTGATTTAATGATTTAAAGCATGTTATATGACTATTTGAATATTTGAGATGCATGACTATGTATATTAGTATGCATGTAGGCCCTGATTAGGTTAGAAGGGCATAATTGTAATTTTGGCCCGTTGCGGGCATAACTGTATATATATATGTGTGATAATTGTTGAGACCACATTATTATGTGGATATATCTGTGATTTGTGATTCGAGACGATCCTAGTGAGCAGATTAGCGAAAAAGTCACGGCGGGGATTTATACCCGGCTCAGGGCGAGCCTGGGGGTATAAATGGGAATTTAGAGAATATATCGAGGTTAATTTGGATAATGAGGAATATAATTGTTGATTAATTAGGTATTGGGAAGTGAGCGGGAAACGTTAGAGATACTTGAGGAGTTAGCGGGAATTGGGTAAAATGGCTAAAATGCCCCTAAGTGGATTAAAGGATTTAAATTAAAAAGGGAGGGCATTATGGTCATTTGGCTTGCAAGAGATAAGTATGCTGAGGCTTTATACTTAGTGGGAATTGTAGAAAAAGATAGAAGGCTAAGGAAGAAAGAAAAGAAGGAAAAGAAAGAAAAAGAAAGGGAGGAAAACAGAGCTGTTTTTCTAAGGGTCGGTTGGTGATCTCCTTCACCATTTCTTAGTGTGTTCTTGGAGCAAAGTTTAGAGGAGAGCTAGGTCAAGCTGAGCCATAAGGTTTCTGAGTTAGGCTTGAAGATTTGGGCAAGGGTTTAGCAAGGATAAGCCATTTGGTTGAGGTAAGACTTTGAAGTTTCTTCAGTTCTGGGTTTGATTTCTAACTAAGGTATCTAAGCTGAATTGATGGGGAATTCTAGGGAAGTTGGAGCCAAGGATTGAGGAAGAGCAAGCTAAGGAGGTCTAGAGGCAACTTAAGGTTGAATTTCCATCAAAGGTATAAATTCTGAACTTTAAACTTTGAAGTGTTGGCTGTGTTCTGCTGAGTTTTGAAGTCTAGAAGTGACTATGGTGAATTTTGGAATTAGAGGTGCATGTGATTAGATTTTATGTGGTTATGATGCTTGGGATGAGTTAGACATGTTAGTGAGCTTGATTTTGAGTTTGGTGAAGCTTTGGAGAAGTTTTGGTTAAGTTTGGCTCGAGGAAATCGCAGGAAGGGAAAATGTGGTGTTGGCTGTCTATGACTAGCGCTACAGCACTAGCCTTTGGCCGCTGTAGCGCTAGGCCATGCTTTCTGGGGGATTTTGGTTCTGCTTGTAGCGCTGTAGCGCCCTCCTTAGAGCGCTGTAGCGCTGCCCTGTTTCCAGAAAGGGGTTTTAGGGTTATTTTATCAAGGGTTTTTGACCAAGGGTTCGGGGTTCGATCCCACCACCCTGCTTAGTGGAATTAGGACTTCCCGGGGGCTCGGGATTGGTCCCGAGGCTAGGTTTTGGGATATGAGGTTTGGTGATGACTTTGATCTATGGTTGTGATTAGGTGAGCGCTAAGGCTCGGGAGGGATCGTGCTCAAGGAATCAAGTGAACAAAGCTAGTGAATCTAAAGGTAAGAAAACTGCACCCGGTTATATGTTTGTGATGGGACTAAGAGCTCCCGATGTCTGTATAATGTCAATGATGGTATTATGCCATGGGACATGTGATAGCGGCCTAAGGGTTCCATACACAATATTTGCGCATAGGGCGCGGCTTGGCCACTGGTAGCCGAGGACTGCTTAATATTCACTGAGCTCGGTTTAAGCGTGCCGGAGTCAGTGGGATAACGGAGGGTGCGGCCTGAGGGCGCTAACCCTAGTTATCATTTGTAAATTGATACATGATATGAGTTAATATGCTTAGTATGTTGAATACTTGATTATTCTAAATGTTTATATGGTTGAGAATATGACATGCAATATGAGATATTGAATTGTCTGTTGATTGCTTATGCTCTGTTATTGTGTTTTCTTGCTGGGCCTTGGCTCACAGGTGCTACGTGGTGCAGGTAAAGGCAAAAGAAAGTTGGACCAATCCTGAGATGGAGAGCTGTGGGGTTGAATGTACATAGTCAGCTGTTCAATCACCATGGCCGAGGAGTGGATGAGGACAGAGATTGCCTAATTGTCTGTGTTTTGCCTTAATATGGTTAGTACTGTATTTAACTCTCGAATCTTTTGTAAATGGTTTTAATCTTAATGTTTTTGGGATCCCGTGTAACAGGAAATGTTATTTATAAGAAATGTGACTTTTAAGACCAAAATCTTTTAACCCTAGTTCCATAATAGTTCCAGTAACAGGATTTTAACTAATTGACTTGATTAGCAAGTCTAGCACTTTTATAAACACACAGTGTAACGGTCTTGGCTATCCAGAGCGTTACAATTCTAGCCCAAGACAATGGAGCTCCAAACCAGAACCAGAATTAGACAACCAATGGTAATGGTAATGGAAATAATAATGGACAAAGAAGTGGAAAACGAAATAACAACTTGAACGGTGCAATAATAAAGACAGCAAAAGGCCAAAAACCAATGATAAGCCACGAGAGTACAATCCTCATTTTACCACTTACTCTACGCTCTTGGGGTCACAAGCAAAAGTCTTTCAAGCTACACATGCCGAGGTACCTTATAGGAAACCTAATACCATAAGGAAAGACATAAGTAATAAAGTCACGAATAAATTCAGTCGTTTCCATAACAACTACGGACATGACACCAACGAGTGTAACCAGCTTAACGATGAAATCGAATTTCTCATCCGCCAAAACCATCAGGCCATGAGAAGGTATTTTCAACTTCTTTCTGATCAAACCCAAGTTGTAGCGCCAAATGCGGATGCACCAGCCCAATCGTTATAGCCAGCTCCCATAACTGGTCGGCTAGACATGATATGCGGAGGACTACACTTGGCAGGCGAAAGTAGAAAAGCCTTAGAACGCTATGCTCGGACACTTCACCATGAACCGGTGAATGAAGTATTGGCAGTCGAGGAGCGTACTCCCAAAACCCTTCACTATGAATGTAAGCCAATAACATTCATTGAGGATGATGCAACACACGTGAGAGTCTCGCATAATGATACTTTGGTAATCAAGGGCCTGATTTCCAACATGATCGTGGAACGAACGATGATAGACCAGGGTTCCTCGGTAAACATTATGTTCAAAAAAACCCTTGAAAGAATGAAGTTATCTGTTCAAGACCTAGAACTGTGCACACGAACTTTATATGGTATTACTGGAGAAGGGTTGACTCCAGCAGGAATGATCAAGTTAGCAGTAACAGTGGGAACTGCACCTGCAAATAGCACGGTTATAGCAACATTTGTTGTGGTTGATATTCCCTCGGCCTTCAATGCCCTCTTAGGAAGAATGATCTTGATTGACTTGCAAGCCATAACATCCATGTTTCATCTCATGATGAAATTTCCTACCAATGCCGGGATCAGATGTGCAAAAGGAAACCAGAGAGAAAGCTCAAGAATGCTATAATTCTTCCATTACAACTACTAAGAAAGTCTTGGCCACGACCATCATGATATTTGATGGATCAGCGAATAGCAAGCCAATAGCAGAGATAGGAATAAGCAACATCGAGCAACAAGGTAATGCCTCCTCATATGAGGCAAGCAGCTCCAAACAGGGAGTTGCCCAAAGCGAGGGAAAAGATATTGATCTTCACTTTGGGGACTTTGATAGTGGGGTGGGACCAATTGGAGACCTTGAGGAAGTCCCACTTGACCAAAACGAACTGACAAAGACAGTCAAGATTGGAATAAGTTTAGCAAAGGAAGTCAAGTCTAAACTCATAAACTTCCTAAGGAACAATCAGGACGTATTCGCTTGGTCGCAAAAGGACATGGTTGGCACAAGCCCCACAGTTATTAGCCATGCTCTAAATATAGACAGAGACAACTTTAAGCCTGCAAAATAGAAAATGAGGTTGCTCGATAAAGAGAGATCAAATGTCTTAAAAGAAGAATTCCAAAGGCTAAAAGAAAACGGGTCTATAAGAGAGGCCTTTTACCCCGAGTGGGTTTCTAACCCCGTCCCAATACCAAAACCCAATGGAAATTGTAGGACTTATGTAGATTTAACTGATCTAAACAAGACATTCCCAAAGGATTGCTTCCCCTACCAAGAATCAACTAGTTGGTCGATGCCACTGCAGGGCACGAAATCCTCACATTTATGGACACTTACTCGGGGTACAATCAGATCAGCATGCACCCTCCCGATGAGGGACATACAAGTTTTAGAACAGACGTAGGTTTGTACTGCTACATAGTAATGCCTATTGGTCTAAAAAATGCTGGCGCAACATATCACCGACTGGTAAATAATGTTCAGTGACTGATAGGATAGCTTTTTAATACGTTTTAGTCTTAGTTTTTTTATTATTATTTTATATTTTTAATTCTTTTTATGTGTGGTTGTTGTATTTTTCCGGTTGTCATTTGTTAAATGGATATTTGAGAAATATTTCAAAATTTATTTGAAATATTATCTTCAATCTAGAGAAAAATAATAAAAAGATATTTATTTGAATTGATTGGAGAAGATAAAGGAGAATTTAAACTTAAATTGTTGGAAAAATCTTAGATATTTTGAATCTGAGATAGTTTCGGCATTTTGACAATATCTCCCGACTCACTTATCTGATTTATGTGTTCTTAATGGCGTTAGAAAGATTATTCAAAGACATACGAAAGTTTGTTTCACATGAAAAGTCAAATTCGGACGTTTACTTGGTGATATTTAAGCAACAAGATTACGCATGCTAGAGTTACGGGATTTGAAATTCAAATGAAGAGATTTTAGAGCATTATGAAGTAAAAAATAGAAACATCTAGAAAATTCTTTTCACAACCTTATCACTATAAAAAGAATGTTTTAGATTATTTTAGACCTCTCTCTCTATTTCTTCGTGACCTCTCTCTATTTCCTCTCTTTCTTCTATTACTTCTTTATCTATTCTTTTTCATGAACTAATTTTCTTATCTAGGGTTTAATGTAGTTACTTGGATTTCTATTTAATGTTATTATGATGTTCTATTGATTCTTCTTCTTTATTCTAATCTATATAATATTTGCTTAATTCTAGTAAATACTTGATCAATATTTGCTTGATTTATGATTATGATTCAAAATTCGAAACATTATGAAAATTGAATATGCTATCGTTATATAGACATAGACTACTTATTGAACGAAAGTACCTGTATGACTTGTGTAGTAAATAGGTTTTTATGCTTAATGCCTGCTATATGTTTAAGTTTATCACAGAGATGTAGAAAACCTGCATATAGATTGAGATCTTATATCTTGAAAAAGAATATGAATCGATTTTTATTAACATGCTATTAGAATAAGAAGAAAGAAATTTAGAACTGATAAATAAAATTAGTAGAATGAAAAGTTGATGAAATTAATACCCTAGGTTTTTTTTATTATTGATTTTCATCTTTTGATTAGTTATTTTGTTCACAGTTGTAGAGTCCAAGAACTTTACTTAGCTAGTTAGATAGTAGTATTATAGTATTTATAATATTATCTTTATGACTGTGGATTTTTGGTTCAAAGCGGGAATTATTTGGACACTCATAGTAGTACTTGTAGATTTTCTAAGTTTAACCTATAGTTTAAGAATATTAATTTTAACCTAAGGTTTGATTAATATGACTGATATTAAGGATAATATTTATTATACTATAAGGTTTAGATAACAACCAATAGGATTTTAAGCACATGTTATGAATGGGTGATTAAGGATTAAGTATTTTGAGGATTAAATTTAATAAGGGTAAAGTTTGAATGCTCTAAGGTCAGTCAGCAGCTTTGAATACATTTAAGGGATTAGTCAAGGCTGTTTACTCCATTCAAACTTAGCTAAAAATGTGTAATTTCGTGTTTAAAATATCAGCGTGTGCCGATATATCACAGTTATAGGGGGCGATATATCACAGCACGTAGATACGGAAAATGCAAAACGATGCACGACAGCCTCGGGCATACTGGCCCAGGCGATATATCGCCTACAAGGGGCGATATATCGCCCCTCTCAGATTATTTTGAAATTTTTTGAATTCTTTTTCCATTCAGCCATTCAACCTCTTGATAAGTCCAGCACCTTTTTGAACGAGTCTTCAGCCTCTGCTGAACGATTATTCAAATTATTTTCACCTAAAAGCCATTATTTTTATTCAAGTAAAATTAAGATCCTTTCATTCCTAAACTCTATAAATAGGACCTAGTACCCAGCCATTATTCATCTTTTGCTCTAAGTTCAGAGGCTGCAAGTGCTAGGTGAGTGTGAGAGTGTAAACACCTGGGTTGGGGAATCATAAGCTTAATCATCATAAGCTTATCAAACACTTGGGGAAGTAAGGTTTTATAGTATTTCGGTTTGAGGTGTAGATTGGTCTTACAAGTCTTCAAGGTAACCCAAAACTCTAGTTCAATTCTGTACTTTTCTTTCAAGTTCTCATAGTCTTCTACTCAGCTTCTAACCTTAATTTTTATTTTGGTTAGGAGATCTAAGTTCTTAAGCAAAAAGGTTTTGGTAAGTATGTTTCTCAAAGGTTTAGTTCTTCCATTCCTTTCATTTCTTTTTCTTCAAATCTACTCACCCTGTTATATATGGTTTTAGGAGTGTTCCAAAAGTCCCAACTCTGTCCTCACATCCCGGTAACTTTGGTAAGGAAAATAGGATAGAATCTATATGTTATATGCTTATGTTATCTTATGTTTTATGCTATGAAATATGTTATAAAATATGTTATGAAATATGTATGTTTGTAGGCTTGGGCATATGACCCATTTGACTAACAAGCCCGAAATAGATTATGGGCATATGACCTACTTAGCTAGTAGGACCCCACTAATCTAATGGGCATATGACTTGATTAGAATATGGGACCCCAAGTAATAATGGCCATTATAGTATGTGCATGATATAAGTGTTATGTTAAGTTTTTATGTTTCTTATGAAATTTATGTATATGAACTATGTGTTAGATTTTTCCTTGCTGGACATTAGGCTCATTCCTTTTTGTTTATATGTGCAGGAAAATAGCTATAGTGGCGGTAAGATTCGTGGATTCTTGGGGAATGTGTATTGGTGGTGAATGGAGTCAAGGAGTCGAGAGTTCGATTTTTCGAGGATGTAGTCTTGTTTTATGGTTTTACATGTATTTTTCCGCACTTGTTATGTAACTCTTTTTATTTTAAATTATGTTTTATTTTTAAGACAATGGGATCCCATATCCTTCTTGATATTTTATGTAAGTAACTCTTATTTCTACAAGTTTTTCTAATAAAGTTATGGTATTTTCGCAAATGTAAGTTTTATTAAGGATTTGTATGTATAGTTTCGTTAATGATCCAAAAGTCTAGAGTAGTGGGTCATTACAACAGTTATTTAAGATTTTAAAATTAAATTCATTCATCTAAATTTTGGTTGCCAAATAGAAATTAAAAGAACAATATTGGTAATTAGAAAATAGTCTTCATGGGAACGATACTCTATTTATCATCTATATTACTTGAATTGAATGTGTGCACTTGCGTATATATATTTTCATGATCAAGTTTTTGGCGTCATTGCTGGGGACTAAATTTCCAGTATCAAAATTAATTATTATTTTTTGTTCTAATTTGGTTTTTATATTTTATATTATTAATATCAACATAATTGATTTTTATTTTAACTTGGTTTTTTTTATTTTTTTATTATTTAATTTATGTTTCTTTTCTGTGTTTGACTTGCGAGGTAAATAAAAAAATGCTCCATTAAGATTACATCGTGGGTTTGTCCCAACAACACAATGAGCCATTTTACTCCGCTTGGGGAAGATTTAATGAGTTGGTGGAGAGATGTTATCACAATTTCTCAAGGGGGTGTCTTACACTTTTCTTTTACAATGGATTAGATGATGCAACGAGATGTTGGGTAAATTACGGAGCAGTGGTAACTGGTGAACCTTTATTAAGAAGATGTCATGATGATGTAATGGAGTTGTTGAATGATATGACAGATTTTGATTACTATTGGCATTGGGATCCTTCACTGCAAGGTTGGAGTCACCAATATCCTCCATTATTCAAAGATCTTAATATTATGCCCCAACCATTCGAGCATGAAGAGCATAAACCAGAAATTTGAAGAAGTAATGGCTCAATTGAATAACACTTTAAATTTAATGGTGCAAAATATGGAGTGGTTTAAGGACAATTACTCAAACAATCAAGGTTGTGAGAGTTATTCGAATACTGTAGAAGCACCAATGGTTGAGTCATTAGAAGAGATTGAGTGTAAATTTGACGAATAAGTGACCCTTGAAGTTATATTCACTCAAAATTTTACTAAGTTGGATACTTCATGTGTTTCAAAATATAAAACACCGACGAGGATATAGATAAGAGTCAATACAATGGAGCAATGCATTCGATTACAGGGAAGTTTTCTTTTTCTTTTCTTTTATTTATACATTGGGGACAATGTTTAGATTAAGTTTGGGGGAAGAGATTTTATTTTTGTTGCTTTGCTCATTATAGATATCTTAGTTTTTTTAAGTTTGTTTTTGTTAAGTTTTGTTAGGTTTATATTTATATTTATTTTTATGTTTTTTTTTAGTTTTTGTTTAAAGTGTGAATCAAGTTGACAATGATTAGCCAATAATAATATGTTGAATGATATGTTGTATAAATTGAATGGGAATAAATCTATAAAAATCTGTGTGCTTGGTTGAATAGTTCTTTCCATTTTTACTTTGTCCACTTAAATAATTGAGAGCTTAATCATGATCTTTGATAAATTTTGTGTGATTGAATTTTATTTATGCTTTCTGAATTTTTAAAATAAAAATAAGATTGAAATTGATTTTATCTTAGAACTTGTTTGCTTGCTTTTTGAGACGAAGTTCTAGATTATGCATGCTTAGGAAGATGATTTAGGCAATTCTTTGGAACATTTGAGCATTTCAAGCCAACCTTGATGTATTAAATCCTTGGTTACCCATTTTTGAGCTTAATGTGATTTTTTTTGTATGACACTTATTTCAAGCCAATTTGAAACTTTGTTATTATTTTTTTCTTCCATTTGATATATACCATGAGCATATGAAAAGTGATTGAAAGATGGTTTGTAATGGGGTTTATATTTGAAAATTTGTGTCAATAAAAGAAGAAAAATTGAGAAAGAAAGAAAAAAAATATTGAAAATAAACTACACTCCAATTGAAAATATAAAGAAATAAGTTTGGGGGGAGTGCAGTATCATTAGAAAAAAAATAAAATGAAAAAAAAGAAAAAAAATTTTAAAATCAGTTTATGAATTTCTCTCAAAGAAAAATTTGAGAAATTTGGGATTGTTTTTGGGGTTTGCAAGTTGATACAAGATTGGTTTGTTTGGTTGTGTGCTTATGGTATAATTTAGCTTAAATGACTTTTCCATGCATCTACCTTAACCTAAGCCATTCAATTATAAACTGTGAAAGTCCTATTGATTTTTTAGCATGTGTTTTCTACATTAGTGGAGATTAGTAAGTATAGCAAACTTATGGGATAATGATATTAATTGATTGTAATGAAATTTTTTTGGTGAGCATGAAATGATTCGAATACATTTTATTTATTAATCATGATTTTGAGAGCATTTATTTTTGTTTGGACTTAAGTGAATTGGAAGAATGTTTTGACTGAAATTCTAGATTATAAGTTGATTTTCCTGAAGATTATATAAGTGTGTTAGTCATCATAGCTTGAGGCGTGAATTATTGTTGTCGGCTTGATTCAAGTGTGTTTGTTGTTTAGGTTTTTAGTCGAGCCTATTTATTGTTGTGTTATTTACTTGAGGGCGATTAAAAGTTTAGTTTGGGGGAATTTGATAGGATAGATTTTTAATACTTTTCAGTCTTAATTTTATTATTATATTATATTTTTAGTTCTTTTTATGTGTGGTTGTTGTATTTTTCCGGTTGTCATTTGTTAAATGGATATTTGATAAATATTTCAAAATTTATTTAAAATATTATCCTCAATCGAGAGAAAAACAATAAATATTTATTTGAATTGATTGGAGAAGATAAAAGATAATTCAAACTTAAATTGTTGGAAAAATCTGATATATTTTGAATCTGAGATAGTTTCGGTATTTTGACCATATCACCTGACTCACTTATTCTATTTATAAATTATTAGTGGCGTTGGAAAGCTTATTCAAAGACCTACGAAAGCTTCTTTCACAAGAAAAGTCAAATTCAGACATTTGCATGGTAATATTTGACCTACAAGATTACACAAGCTAGAGTTATGAGATTTGAAATTCAAATAAAGATATTTTGGAGCATTCTCAAGTAACAAATGAAAACATCTAGAAAACTCTTTTCACAACCTTATCACTATAAAAAGAATGTTTTAGACTATTTTAGATCTAAATCTCTCTCTTTCTTCTTGACCTCTCTCTATTTCCTCTCTTTCTTCTCTTACTTCTTTGTCTATTCTTTTCCATGAACTAATTTTCTTATCTAGGGTTTAATGTAGTCACTTGGATTTCTATTCAATGTTATTATGATGTTCTATTGATTTTTCTTCTCTATTCTAATCTATATAATGTGTGTTTAATGCTAGTAAATACTTGATCAATATTTGCTTGATTTTTGATTTTGATTCAAAATTCGAAATATGAGAATTGAATATGTTGTCATAATATATACATAGGTTACATATTGGTTGAAAGTACATGTATGGCTCGTGTAGTAATTAGGTTTCTATGCTTAATGCCTGCTATATGTTTAAGTTTATCATAGAGATGTAGAAAACCTGCATATAGGTTGAGGTCTTATATCATGAAAAAGAATAGGAATCGATTTTTGTTAACCTGCTATTAGAATAGGAATAAAGAAATTTAGAACTAATTAATAAAATTAATAGAATGAAAAGTTGATGAAGTTAACACCCTAGGTTTTTAATTATTGAATCAATCTTTATTCTTGCAAAGTTCATTTTAATTTTAAGTCTTAGTTTAAAAATCATTCTATTTTCGACAACCAAATAGAAATTTTAAAGCATTTATTGGTAATTAGTTGATAGTCCTTGTGGGAACGATACTTTATTTACTATCTATATTACTTGAATCAATTACGTATACTTGCGTATCATATTTTCATGATTAGGGACCAAATAGGCAAAAATATGGAGTTCTACATTAAAGACATGCTGGTAAAATCAAAAGAGGTTGGGGGGCACATGCTGTTGGAAAAACAATCGGAGTGTGCAAGAAAATACCATGGTGGGCCCAGTTGATAAACAAAAAATTTGTCTACCTCTCATATAAACAGTTTATATGTTCAAAAATACATACATGAACCATTAATATGCACTGTCATTAATCATGCAACATATATATACACATACTTATATATTATACACACACGTATACAACTATTTGAGGACAAATATATTTACCTCTTGAAGTCTATCAAGTGTCCTTGAGTCTTTTTGTATAATTAGCGATCTTCCTATCCAATGTTTTGAGTACTCAAACCACGATCTTCCAGAATGTTCTTGTAATGCCCTACTACCCAGGGCCTGTTATGTTGTGTATTTTAAACAGTGCTAAACTCGCTAACCAAATCATTTGGGCATAATCGTGTAACTAAATGTGATTAACGGTTTAGGGTTAAAATTTTTGGTCAAAGATACATCGTTTCACTAAAATGTTTATTGTATACAATAGGATCCCAAAATACATTTAAAAGGTTAATTACAATAAAAGATTTACAACCGGCCGACCTAAGCAGCAAAATAGGGTTTAACCATAGTTCCTCTTTAAACCTTTGGCCATGGTGGTCGAGCAGCCGCGTATGTACACATCGTCACCTAAGCTCTCCAACTCAAGGATGGTCCAGCTTTCTTTTACCTTTACATGCACCACATAGCACCCGTGAGCCGAAGCTCAGTAAGAAAACTCAAACACATGCTCATAAGCAGTTAATAATATGTCATCAAATCATAATAAGCATGCCTAGCAGTAATAACCCTATTCATGCATGTAGGCAAGTACAAATAAATTTTTATGGAGTCCTGCACCTTGCGTAGATGACTAATAAGTCTCTCTGGGGAACTGCACCCTGAATAGATGACTAATAAATCTCTCCGGGGAACTGCACCCTAAGCCATGTGACATGTCAGTCACCTGAGCCTCTTAGCCTTGGCTCTGAGCACTAGCCTTAGGCTAGCCAAGCGCTTTATTTTTCTTCGACCAATAGGTCGGTCAAGTATTTCATGCTCATGTTAATTAGATCTAATCATTTTGGCCTACGGTTAGAATGCTAATGGTTTTCTTTACTCATAGTCAATTCCATACGACCAGTGCTCAATACTATTGCCGATCATGACTGATAGGTCTGAGCTTCCCGACCAGTACTAAACACCATTACCATTTCTGACTAATAAGTCAGTTCTTTCTCAATGAGGTAATGCAAGCGGACATATATCATATGTCAAATATACAGGTATAAGGCATTCAACATGCTTAATCAATAATCACAAGCATAATCATAATCATGCACAATTACAAAGACTCAGGCTCTAATCAATTCCATATTCAACATTCATGCCATGCCATAACCTCATGTATCACATACTGTGTGCAGTTTTCTTACCTTTGGTCCAAACACAGGTTACCAATAAACGACCCTTAAACACGATCCTATTCCAAGCCCCTAGCGACAACCTAGTCACAACCATAATATAAAATCCCATAAAAACGAGTAAATAAATACTTCCGGACCAAGTCCTAGTCTCTGGGAGGTCTAATCCTACCAAACTGGGTAGTAGGATCGATCCCAAAACCTTAGAGTTAAGTTCCCTTGACTAAAAACCAAATCTATCCAAAAATGCACAGGCGGGTCACGACTTGCCTCCCTGACAAAAAGCCTCTGCCTAGACTTCAGGGTGCGGGTTGCGACTTAGCCTCCTTTGAGTCGCGGCGCGCCCCCCAGGCAGACTCCTCCTAGTTCTGGGTTCACTCAAGGTCATGACTTGCTAGAACAAGGTCGCGACTTGACCACGAACCCAGCCATTTCCTACGTTTTTTCCCACTTAAAATCCTCCAAAAACCTATCCAAACATATCCAAATCCCAAAAACAAAGTTCTCAAACATCCTAATTTCCCAAAACCATCAAAACCCAAGTCTCAATCAAATAAAAAATTCATCAAAATGTAAAATCCAATCAAAGCTTAAGAACTCAAAACTTAAAACTCGGATTACCTCTGATTGAGTTGTTTTCCAACTAAATCCTCCGGCTAATAAGCTTCTAATCTTCCCTAGAATCGCTATGCCTCTATCCTTGCCTGAATTCGAGTCCTAAAACTCGAGTTTCCTTCGAAAATGTGATCAGTGTCGAAAAGGGAACGAGAGAGAGAGAGAGAACGTTCTGAACGTTATTTTATAATTCTGATAGGTTACTTCGAGCTTAAGTAACCTTAAGCAAATCCTAATGCTCGGGGTTCCAAAAATGCCCCCCGGGGTAAAATAGTAAAAATTCTCAGAATTCCCTCCTCATCTCACTAACTCCTAATATATCATCAAATAATCATTCTCATTACCCAATATCTCAGTAATGTGCTAAATACCCAATATACCCCTTGACTCACTCTGAGTCAAGTATGGGTCCCGTTGTGAGTTTCCCACTAGCTTGCTTCCTAGGATCATCTCGTGCCGAGCAACCCAAACATACTCACATAATAATGTGGTCTCACAGACACATATATCACATATATTCCAAATATTCCCAAAACGAGCCAAATTATGAAAATGGTCCAGTTGAATAGAAATGGGCCCACATGCATATTTATTACACCTAAACATGCATATCAAGTGATATTATAATATAACTCACATAATCACATAATAATGCATATATATATTATATAATCACATAATTCCATAATTTGCCATCCTAGCCCCCTAATCAAGGCCCTGAGCCTTATTAGGAAATTTGAGATGTTATAGTTCTTTACACCTCAAGATGTGGGTGGGCACATAGAGAACAAGGGTTTATAATTTAGAAATCACAAGTTTATCTCAACACATGAGTACTTAGATTATGGCTTGAGAAATATTGGAATAATAAGAGAAGAAGATGAGAATTTCTTGTTTGACAATTTTCTGAAACTCTTATGAATCACCATTTTTTTCTCTTATTATCACATAATATATATATAAAGATTATATATTACATTATTATTAATAATAATATAATACAATCATAATAATGATAGGAATTGATTTAGGTAATATCTAACTTACCAAAATTGAAAAAATCTATTTTCAAATTATTAGTTAATTAAATAAATAAAATAAAAATAATACTGGTACTTTATCAGCATCATATACACGCACGGCATAGTCCTTGGACTATGTCATGCGTGTAGCACTATTCCTTTTCAGGGAATATTGTATTTTTCCTATTTGCTTTTATTTATTTATTTAATTAAATAAATCTTCCCCACAAAATATGGTATTATCGTTTTAAGGAAAAGATCACAACCATAATTCAAATTCAAATTTTAAATTCAAAATTCAAATTAATGACCATCATTATCATCATCTTTTTAAAAATTAATAAATCAAAACTATTTTGACTTACCATTTTTATTTTCCCCCATTCAAATAAAATAATTAATTTCAAATTTTTATTTATTTATTATTATATATATTTCGAAAATTTTATATTTAAATAAATAAATATATTTTTGAAATTTAATAATTGATTCCAAATTAATTATTCAACCTCAATTATTATATAATTGTATATTTGACCTGAGAATAAAATTCTTCTCAAATTTTCAAATTACAATTTTACCCTTGTATCAACTCTATTACCTTGATATGGTGTTGTTAGAGCCACCCTATGGACATATGGGCCTATAATATCAAGCTCCAATAAATATTAGAATATTAATCAAAGCTCTTTGATTAAATAATCATATTTATTAATCTCATGATTACTCCATTATAAATATGAGATTGAACTCTTGATAATTATAGACATATATTTACAAAGTACTTTATTAAAGAATAAAGTATTATTGATATAATAATTACATACAACGTTAATCCTCTACTAATTGCTCATAATTAAAAGGGAATAAAATTATCGTTTTACCCTTTTAACTATATCTAGTTCCTAGTGTACCATTGACTTTACTAGTGAAGGTTATGTCACAACAAATTTGTGACGTGAGCGCTCATAACCTTTTCAGTTCCAAAAGTCAACCCAATAGGGAACCATTATTCAATCTATAAGAAGGTATAGATTCCATATATTTTAAACTATGTCCCCGACCATATATATCATTGAGTCCCCAATACAATTGTTCTTAGCCTGATCATTCTGAAAAAACTTAACGCATGGATCAAAGGATCAGATGACATATATAGGAGTTCATAGTAACCTCAGGATTAAGTTCATCGTGTATATGATCATCGTTTGATGTATTTTATTAATACTACGAAATGGTGTTTAAACAAGTATTAACAAATCACATCTGGTCTAGTTCTATGTATAACTATATATAAAGTACATTCACTAAAGTGTCCTACTACACTAGTGACTTGGATCTAGGTCACTTGTATTCATAATGCAAGAAAATTATAGTAATAGTAATTAATTAACAAATCACATCTGGTCTAGTTCTATGTATAACTATATATAAAGTACCTTCACTAAAGTGTCCTACTACACTAGTGACCTGGATCTAGGTCACTTGTATTCATAATGCAAGAAAACTGTACTAACAGTAATTAATCTAAAGATTCCATAACTTTATTTTACTGCGAACTATTTTAAGTTCATTATCTCAATCTTCATCATATCATACCAATATGAGATTAAGACCACATAGATGAACTTTGGAATTTTATGATATTTACATAATATTATCAATGTAATATTGGACATAGTATATATATAATAATTCAACTCAATTATTTATTTCATTTAAAATATTTGTCAACTACAATTGCTTTAAACACATTATTCCCAACACATGAAGGATGTTTTAGAATGCTTTGTTGTCCTTAAACATTACAATATGAAGTTTAACCATTTAAGTGCTCGTTTGGGGTAAGCTCGAGCAAGTTTCTTGGCTTCATTGTCAATGCAAGAGGTATAAAAGCTAACCCAAAAAAAATCAAAGCGTTGATCGATATGAAATCCCCGACCAAGATAAAGGAAGTACAGAGTCTGATGGGACGGATTGCAACCCTCAACAGATTTGTCTCAAAATCCACTAACAAATGCGTACCCTTTTTCAACCTGCTAAAGGGAAATAACAAGTTTTATTGGATGGAGGAATGTGAAAAGGCTTTCCAGGAACTTAAGAAACACTTTACTCATCCTCCAGTCTTATCAAAAAATATTGATGGGGAAACTCTATACTTGTACCTAGCAGTCACTTAATACGTTATTAGTGTAGCCCTACTCTGAGAACTAGATAGGACCCAACATCCAATATATTATATAAGCAAAAGCCTGGTCGGGGCAGAATCATGGTACCCATCAATTGAAAAACTGGCTTACTGTTTGTTGCTTGTAGTAAGAAAATTAAGGCCCTACTTCCAAGCTCATCCAATAACAGTTTTAACCGATCAACCTCTCAGGCAAGTTCTGCCAAAGCCAAAGGCATCTGATCGATTACTTAAGTGGGCTATCAAACTCGAGCAATATGACATTACCTACTAGCCAAGAATTGCTATCAAAGGGCAAGATTTAATAGACTTTATTACTGAATGCACTAGAATACAAGAAGAGGATAAGCAAGCAAAAAAATTCCTAAAGACAACGAAGAAAATTGGCCCATTTGGAGGCTGCTCGTAGAAGATTCCTCCAATGAGCATAATTCTAGAGCTGGACTTATACTTATCACACATGAAGGACACCGTATTCGCTACGCGCTAAGGTTTGACTTCAGTGTGTCAAAAAATGAGGCAGAGTATGAAGCCTTGCTAGCAGGATTACGACTCGCTAGAGATGTTAAGGCTGTGAAGGTAGACATATATAGTGATTCACAATTGATCGTGAATCAGGTGTTGGGAGAATACCAAGCTCGAGGAATAAAATGGCATCCAACCTCAGCAAAGCGAAAGACCTCATGGCACAATTCAAAAAATTTACCATCCAACAAGTTGTTATATTATTTTATAATATAATGTAATATTATATTATATTATATTATAATATAATGTTTTAGATTAAATAAGTGTGACAAAGAGTGCCACATATTGTAACATATAATAGAGAGTTACAATATTTAGATATATGAGATATATCCAAATAATGTAACATATTTGGTATTACAAATTTGTAACTTCCAAACATTACCCTTTATTGTGTAAATTTGGTGTTACACAATATTGAGATGAATTTCATAAAGACATATGTGAAATGGCTGTTAGAGATATGATTTTAACCCCAATAATGTGTTTTGGGAGTTACAAAATCATTTGGGAGGGTTTGGAACCGTTTGGAAAAACAACACATTTTTAAGTGCTGAAAATGGTCAGTGGTCGCGGCCTGTGGGACAGAGAGTAGTGGCCGCGGCCATAGGCCAAAACTAACCATCTTTTCAGTTTTTTCAATCTTTGTTGAACGGCTCAAAAACCCCAAATAACTCCCAAATCTCATTTTTAATTCCATATTAATCCAATTAAACATTGGTAACAACCATGGGGGTTGGTGGAATTTGAAATTCAAAGGGTGTCTCTAAACTCTATAAATAGGAGCCTATAGCTCACTTGAAAGACACAACATTTTCTATCCATTAGAGCACTTGGCTAGAAACACCTTGAGGCTTGATAATTCAAGAAAGCATTTTCAATATCTGAGAGAGATCCCTTAGTGCTTGAGTTAGGGGGAAATAAGCTTTTGGACAAAGGTTTTAAACCTTGTTCAAGTTGGCGATCCCCAACCCTCTTCACTTAGGTTGTGTAAGTGAGAGTTTACTTTTGTTTCTGTTCTTACATTTTATTCTATTACTTTCTTCTTATTCTCTTGTTCTATTTACTTGTAACTTTTGTTTAGAGTTGTAATCTTCCTTTCTTTTGTTTCAAACACATTTATTTTACTTGTAATCTTTTGCTTAGAGTTGTATTCTCACTATTCTCTTCTTCTTCATCATCTTCTTCCTTTTCTTTGTTTATTTGTAATTTTCAGTTATAGAGTTGTAACTTTATTTAATCAATCAATATTTATTTGTAATATTATTGCATAGAGTTGTATTATCTTACCATTTCCATTGAGGCAATCTATTTTTTCCTAACAGTTACTTGTCATGTACTGTAGTTGGCATGTAACAAGGTCTAAGAATGGGTCTTGGATATTTCTTTTATTTATTTAATTATTTAATAATTGATTTATAATTTGAATTTTGAATTTTGAATTTTAAAATTTAATTAATTCTTTTATAAATCTATCATATAAAAATAGTTTCATAATACGCTTAACAGAGAGAATATTCTAGAGAGAAAATTCTAAGTTTTTCATGGAGAGAAAAATATCTTGTATTATTTTTATCTATCCCTAAAAACTATCTCAGACCTAATATTCCAAGATCTAATGAGTTGAGTACATCTTGTGAATCAAAAAATTTCCCACCATTACTCTACGTGCCCACACACGTCTTGAGGTGTAGAGATACATCTTGGAAGATCTTGGTCTGATTACTCACAAGAATGCTTTGGATTGGATGTTCGTTGGAGTTACTAAAAGATAGAAAGGATTTTTGATTATTCTACAAGTGGTAAATCCTTATCTTTTTCTTTCTCTCTGATTAATGTTTTACATATTAATGGATCCATTATTTAAATATTGTTTAAATATGTTGTTTAAATCTCTGGGCCCACCACCTCGTTCTTTTCGCTGCGCACATGGTAAATTAGTTACCAACAACGCGTCGCTTGCTAGGGTTTGAGAAACCCTAAGCATCAGGCGATGATACGCCACTTGGGTGGTAATGCATCACCACCCTCTCTGTTTTTGGACCCCTCCAAAGTTCCTAAAATTGCTCCAAATGCTACAAAAATTTTTAGGGACCCTTAGATACCTCCGTGCATTACTTTGGACCCAAATACACATTTTTAAAGTAACTACAATTGAAATTCAAATTTCACATCTTCACTATGTGAAATTCACTAAGTATTTATACCTTGCTTGTATTTTAACACTTATCTTTTTCTATTTAACTATTCATAACAATATGTATTCTATGAAGGGACTGCATGGAGGACAATGATCCTAAGAACACCATAGCACATTTTCTGTTTTATGAAATACATTTATGGTATTTTTGTGGGACATATATTATTAAATTGCATGTTTTAGCATTATCTTTTTGGAAACTTGGATCCAAATTATTTATAAAGTTTACTGTCTTTCGCATTTGAAATGTTTATTCAAAGAATATGTCCTTGTTAAATTTGGTGTTACATATGGTATGAAGACATAACATACACAAGCAAAGAAAAAAAAGTGACTAATTGTGTGTTTTATTTTTTCATAGTTTCTCAAAGGGTTATACAAAGCTAAGCTTGGGTTGAGGAAGCCTGTTATTGATATGGGCTGCTTTCTCATTCCTTCAGCCCAAAATATGCACGACACATTCTTTGCATGTAACATACTTCGACAAGTCTCAACAAGGTGTTAATTCTTTCTTTCTGCTACAAAATTTTGATGTGGTGTATGCAGACACGTCAACTGATGACGTATCTTATACTTTTGTAAATATTGAGAAAATTCATCGGATGTATATTCTCCCTCATCATCAGTGTGCATGCATCAATTTTTTCTTCCTACTACTCCTTCTACTTGTTCTTTATATTCCTTAAACTTTTCTAGAGTATGAGATTTTTCTTTCATGAAGAAAATCCAGACATACATGTAGAATTCATCAATGAACATCACCATGTAGTGTATTCCTCTAATTGAAGATTGCTTGACTTGTCCAAAGACATCAGAATGAACTAGCTCCAAAGGGGCTGCAAACTTGAAGTTTGACTCCTTGTATGGCAACTGGTGCGCCTTCCCATATTGACAAACGGCACAAACAATATCACTTTTGACATTAAGTTGTAGAAGACAATTTAGCACCATTTTCTCCATCGTCTCCTTTAATTTGTGGTAACCAACAGTCCTAGTCTAGCGTGCCATAAGTTTGATGTGTCATTCTTCTGAACCTTGTCTACGTAAGCAGTCTCAGTTGACATAACGTAGATAGATTCCAATCGTCGCCCTTCTATACATTGTTCCCAAAAATCTTAAGATTCTTATAACTCTTGACATCATTAGGAACAAATATGACATAATTTCCTGATGATGCCAGTTGTGCTACGGATAGTAGATTTTTCTTCATTCCAGGCACATGATAAACATTTTGTATTTGAACTTGTTTAGAACTAGAGCTAGGTACAACATCTGACTTACCGATGTGAGTGATTGACAACCTTGAATTATTCGCAGTTATCACTACACATTCTCCTTTATATTCTGTCGCATCTCATAGTTTTTCCTTATCTTTAGTTATATGATTTGAGCATCCTGAATCAATAATCCATTGGGTTTTTAATTAATTTGTTTTGGGATGATTGCTACCAATGCCAATTCTTTAGAGCTTGCATCTTTCTTCTCGGATTCTGGTACTACAAAATATGCTTTGAAACCCCATTCTTCTTCAGTATCAATTGTCTTTTTGGAGGTTACTGCATTGCCTTCGACGAGATTCTTTAAATAACAATGCTTAGCAATGTCCTATTTTCTTCAACAATTATAGCATCAGAAGTTCTTTTGTTTACTCGTCCAACTACTCTTATCATGATTCTTTTGAGCTCCCGCAGATTGAGAGCTTTGATTGTGTTGTTTATGTGACTTTTCATTACTTCTAATGTTATTGTGTCACCTGGGTTGCCCTTGTCTTTTGTTGCTGAAGAGTGCTTAATCTTCTTCACTCTTTAGTGAAACTCCTGACATTTGCTTAGCCAATGATTCTTGATCGACTAGCAAATTATGAAACTCGGCATTAGTTGGCCAACCTTGTATTGCAGCAACAAAACTTCTATATTCGGGCCTTAACCCATGAATAATTACTCTTTTCATTCTTGTTTTTGGAATTTTAGAACTAGGCTTGAAATCAGAGATCTCACGGCAAAGGGATTTTACCTTGTTAAGATATTTGTTGATTATCATCTATTGTTGTGAGACTGACAAGAGCTCATTCTCCAGGAGCTATAGCCTTGCATCATTCTTCTTTGAGAAAAGTGTGACGAAAGTTTCCCAAGCCTATTTCGGTGATTCAGCACGCTTAATGTGCTCGAACATTCATCTTTGATCGTAGTATTGATTGCAAACATTATCTTTCAAGCTTTGATCTTCCATTTCTTCAAAGCTCCATCATCTTCAGGTGGGTTTACTTCAATACCACCGACGACTTCCCAAAAATCTTGGCCTTGGAGGTATGACTCCGTCAATGTTGATCAAGTGTTGTAATTCTAGTTGTTGAGCTTCTTCATACCACCAATTACTTGAGTGTCACTCATCGTGATTTGGCAAACAAATTACCAAACAAGCTTAACTCAACTAGTAAGCTTCACAAACTTATTGTGCACGATAACAAGAAGCTCCATGAACTTGACGAACCTAGCTCTAGTACCACTTGTAAAGTAGAAAATTACAAAACTTTTATTATTATTGAAGAGTAATATAAGCTTAGAACACTTTGGACAAAGGGAATCTCTTAGACACTCTTGTTTCTCACTTACCCTTTAGGCACACACAACACTTGTATTTATAGGCTACAAAGGAAACATCCAAATCTTTCTAGAATTTTATAACTTTCTTTTTTATTTAACTAATTTCCACTTTTCTCTAAATGATTATGGAACTCTCTATACATTGTCTAATTAGTTCTAAGTTTCTTCAAAACCTTTCTAGAATATTCTACGTTTCTCATAGTATATTCTAGAACATTGTAGATACAATAATGACTTTCAAGATCTTTCTAGAATGTACTAGACTTCTAGAATTCTATGTTCTTCCTAGTACATTCTAGAACATTCTAGAATTCTAGAGCATTCTAGAAACGATAATGACTTTTAACATCATAATGTGTTTCTAAAGCTAACATTATATACAATATAGATTTGTAACCAAATGGTAGTGTTGTTGGTCCCCACTAGTGGTGGTGGTTATGGTGCTACTGTCGCCACTCTTCATGGCAAGGGTCGACACTCCTTCTCCATAAGGTGTACATGTATGTCCTATGGTGGGTTGTGTCGGGTTGGGGATTGAAAATAAATTATGGGGATCATTAACATTTTTAGAGATGCAATGATGTACACAATATCGATAACATGTAATAAAAAATATCCATCCAAAATTTATGTTAAATAATTCATGTTCTGGAAAAAATCTCCAACCTATACATCTTTTGTACTTAGGTTCCCAACTTTCAATTCTAACATTAAATTTTTTTCCTACAAACAAAGATAACTTCAAATTATTAAAAAAAAAAAAATTTGTATAATTGTTTTAATCGATAAATATATGAGAATAATTATAATATTTAAACCATGATAAAACTTTATTTTTTAATGTATTTTTAGCATAGTGCAATAAATAGTTATTATTATAATTTATCTTAATTTCAATAATTACATTATAAAAAATTCAAAAATTTAAAAAGATGAAATTTTAAATATTTTTTGTTTTGAATTCATAATAAAGAAACCATAAAATTATATTATTATTATTAATTTTAGTGATTAGATTTCATAACAAAATATTAATGTTAAGGACTTAAGTTAAAAATGATGTATAGATTGGGAATTTTTACCATAAAATTTTAATTTTTTCATAAAAAAAACTATATGAAAAACTGAAAAAATGACTAATGATACTAACTTTTTAAGAGATTGGGGATTTAAATACGAAAAATTTTAGGTTGGAGACCTAGTGTAACGCCCTGGTTAGTCAAGACCGTTACAATGTGTATTTTAAATAGTGCTCAACTCTCTAAACGAGTCATTAGGCCATAAATGTGCATCTAAGTGTGATTATTGGTCCATGTTAAAATTTTTGGTTAGAAGGAATGGATGTTTCATTAAAAACATTAAACTGTACATGGGATCCCATAATAACGTTTATAGTTCCAAAAAGGCCATTACAATTCAAAAGTTACAACCCGCCGACCTAAGCAGAAAAAATAGGGTTACACCCTAGTTCCTCTGAGAAACCTTGGCCATGGTGGTCAAGCAGCCACATATGTACATATCGCCACCTATGTTCTCAAACCCATGGCTAGTCCAGCTTTCCTTTCCCTTTATCTGCTCCACGTAGCACCCGTGAGCCAAGGCCCAGCAAGAAAACATAATACAAGTGCATGAACAATATATATACAGATTCAGATGTATATCTAGTATGCTCAGAAGTAATAACCTACTCATGCATGCATACATGTACAAATAAATAATTATGGAATCATTCTAGGGATCGCAGCCATATTTTGATCACCATAGGTTCATCCCGAGGTCCTTTGCCCTGAATAGACGACAATAGAGTCAACCTAGGGTCCTTTTCCCTGAATAGATGACCATAGAGTCAACTTAGGGTCCTTTGCCCTAGCCATGTGACCATAAAGTCATCCTAGCTCTAAGTAACTAATCATAGAGCTAGTCAAGCGCTTTGGTTTTCTATGACCCTTGGGTCGAACGAGCGTGTAATGCTCTCTAATTAGATCTATTCATATTGACCAGAGCTCAACATGTTATTCTCGCCCTTGACTCATAAGTCAATGCTTTACGACCAATTCTCAATGCTATTTCCATCCTGGACTGATAAGTCAATGCTTTTCTGATATATATAATGCAAATGAGCATTCATCATATAAAAAATATACATATATAGAGCACTCAACTTGCTTCATCAATAATCACAGGCATAGCCATAATCATGCGCATTTACAGGGGCCAATGACTAATCAAAACAATATTCAACATTCAGGCCAAGCCCTATTCATGTACATCACATAATGGGTGCAATTTTCTTACATCAAGTCCAAGTGTAATGAAAAATAAGAACAACCCTCGAGCATGATCATGATCCTGAGCCCCTAGTAATAACATAGTCACAACCAAGTATAGAATCCCATCAATAATGTAACGCCTTGCGTTTCGGGTACCTTTAAATGACTCGGGTCGGGATTTTTTTTCCCGAGTTAAGAATATTATTTTAAATAATATTATATTTGTTTGGAATTTATTTCCATGAGTTATTCCTAGCCAAATTATGAATTTTGTGATTAAAATTCAAGATAAGACTTTCGGTCTTGGACCGACACAAAAACCCTAATCGGATAAAAACCTCGGAAAATGAAATGAAAAACTATGGCAAATATATTTTCACCATAAAATACATTCATAAAAATTAATTTTTGGAAAAAAATAATAAGCAGAAGAGGAAATGTAAACTTTAGGGCGTTTTGTGTTAAAATTTTTAATTTTACCGAATTGGGGAATTTTATTCCATAAATGGACCTTAGGTTAAATTTTATTGTGTGATTAATTAAATTAAATGTGAGAGACATTTAATTTAATTATTATATGTTAAGTTTCTTTTTAAACTTTATATGAGCGAAAAATGTTATAGAAAGTCATTTTGGATTTTTCTTCTTAGGAAATGTTTATTAACCTTTCTATAAATAATAATAACAATATAAATGCATAAAAGGAAAAGAGGTTGCCGGCCATGTTAGAGTTTTAAATTGTGTGAACCAAATTAATTAAGTTTTAATTCCCATTTAAATTAGGGTTAATTGCATCAAGTGGTTAAAGGTAAAAACACTTGAGTGTTTTAGATATTTTAGAGTAGTCTAAACTCTTCCACCCCCCACCCCCCCCCCCCCCCCCCCCCTAAATCACTCTCATCTTGTTAAAAAATTCTCTCTCAAGTTTTCTCTCCATTTTCAACCATCAAGAACACTAAGAAAGCTTGGAAGCTTAGGCTTTGGTTTAGGAAGAGTTTTCCTAAAGTAAAGTTTTAAAAAACTTGACTTTTGTACAAATTTTAACCATAGATCTTTCAATAGCTAACTATATATGTTGTTGGGGGGGGGGGGGGGGTTGGTTAAGGTTTTGAAAACATCAAAACGTAAAGCAAGAACAAGTGGTAAAAATTTTACTTTTTATGGTTGTTATTGTATGGTTTTTATTTTTTTAAGCATTATGTTGACGGTGAGAACTCGTCAACGATTGATGGTTAGAAAACTTCGATCTCTATACTATAGGAAGCTATGAATCAGATAGAAAGAGCTCTAAACAACAAGAGAAAACTTAGGCAACCATGAATACCAGAAACATATATTTCTTAAGTCTCGTTTTTACATTCAGTTTTCCAACCCCTTAGCCTGAGGGGTTGGAGCCTATTTATAAGGGGAGGCTCTATTGGCCCTGGATACAAACAAGTCCCGGACCACAGGGACGTACATAGGTACTCTGATAATGTAGTGGCTCAGGGCGTAGTGGTGTCTACCCTGATGGTGTCAGAGTCGTGGCCTTGGACATAGTACTGTCGGCTCTGGCGTATGGTCGGGGGTGTCCAAGTGGTACCACAACTCTTCGTACAGGTCCGTACCACCACTAAACCTCAGACACAGATCATAGGATCGTGCCTCTGTTCTTTCCATAACCGTACACCCCGTGTCAGCGCACGTGTTCCGTACTCGGTTTTCCTCATCAATTCCCGTTCAATGCTCCATGTTCGTTTGGCATATCAACAAGGTTCCCCCAAGTGATCTCGTGCCTATGCCAAGGAGGCTTCAACCTATGCATGTCCTGAGAAGTCAAGGTGCCAAGGGTCAGGGCCGGCCTATGCGGATCGCATAGACACGAGGCTAGCAGCAAGAGCGTCGTGGCAAGGCCACACCCTCGCATAGCGAGGCTGGCCCTTTTCCCTCAGGTATGGGCATGGCACGGGCGTCGCAACAAGGTAGCACCCTCGCATAGCAAGGCTGCCTCTCCTCCTTCCAGGTGCAGCGTCGCGAGGCTAGGAGCACGGATGCCACAACAAAGCCCCCACCCTCGCATGGCGAGGCTGACATTCTTCCTCCGAGTGTAGGCGAGGCTTGATGCCTGATGGAACGGGGCGCATGCGGACGACCAGTTGGGGACCCTCGCATAGCGAGGGTGAAGTTCGGATGGGCAAGTGGCCGAGGGCCCTCGCCTAGTGATGGTGTCTCATAGAATAGAGCTTCATCCGTGAATAGAATTCTCAAGGAGAAATTTCCACATTTACACTTCCCCCCGAGTCTATAAGTACACTTTTAAGTGTGTTTGTAGACTCTCTCCACTTCTCTTGCTTGACATGCACGACCAATCTTGGGGGATTTTGCCTTGGCAATTTTTCCAACGCCTTTTGAAGAAGCATGAGGTGAGGCTTGGGGTTGTGTTTCTTTTTAGTGTCCAAAGAAACACAAAAGTCACCCAACACTTGGGGGATCCATGAAAGATCCTAAGATTGCATAAGGACCAATCATCCTCCATCGCGGATCCCAAGGTTACCCATACTCTTGATCTCCACCATTTATAGGGAAATAGATCCAAGGGCTAGGGAGCATTGACTTTCCCTATAAATACTCCAAGGCTTGAAACCACTTCTCTACACAAAGACTTGCTTAGCCTAGTGGTATTCCCTCTAAGCCTCTTCCAAGAGCTCCAAGGTTCTATTCTCAATAGAAGCATTTTTGAGGTACCCCTTCTTTTATTTCCATTCTCCTTTCTTTTCTCTTTTTTTTTCTTTGTTTTGTTTTAATAAATTTTTTTTTCTTTTTAACTTCGTGGTGACGCTGGGCATTACCTCACTCCTACGGTCTTGCTCCTGCTCCTTCCTAAGTCTGTCCTTGCGTCCCCTCAGCTTCGTATTCCCACAGGTATGTCTCCTTCATCTCTTCTCCCTTTTGTTTTGCATTGATTATACGAGGGTAGAATTGATGGTTGCATGACACTCAACCTTCAGAGTTTAGCATTTTCTTCGCATAGCCTTTCCAGTACCCATACACCGACCCTTTTCTTATACCTTCACACTCGTGTTGTAGATATTGAGTCACCCTTATGCGTACACGCCCTCGAGTCTTAGCTTGTCCATGGCGTCTAGGCGATGTCCCGAAGGTCCGTCTAATGTTGAATTTATTGAGTTATCCTCCTCCGACTCGGAGATCGACGCATGTAAACCCTCTAACCGCAGGGGTGTGCGGGCGCTCTACCTCAGGAGACTATCTTACCTTAGACATAAGGCGTACTGTCTAGAGAGGGAGCTAGAATCCCATCCCAGGGACGCGGGTTCTGATCTCTTCCCCCGGCAAGCGACATACATTTCCCAGCTACAATCCACCCTCCAGGATTGCCTTTCCGAAATTGCTTGCCTAGAAGAAAACTTGCCCCCTGAGCCTTTTTCCTTTTGTTGTGACGAGTCTCCCGATTACGTGGATTCCTCCTTTGAAGGCGGTAGACATGAATTGGTTGAGCCGGAGTTCCTTTCCATGGTGCCGCCCGTGTTCCCTCTCCTATCCCCTGTCTTGCGCCCTAGGGTCAAGCAAAGAGCTGGTAGACATAGGACATGTGGGGGATCTTATAGGACCCTAAGAAAGTCTGTTGCTCATAAACTGCCTTACTTTGTCCAGGTACCCGAGATGCCGAAGAGAGTCTTGGACACTTCTGATGAAGTTGGAAGGTCTAACGTTACCCTGAAGAAATTGGGCAACATGCTGAAAGCCCATAAGTTACCCTTGAACCTCAAGTTCGTTATACCAGAGCGTAAGGAACGCGCGCCTGCACCGCAAAAGGGGTTCGTGGCATTTAGTGATGCCATAATCCGATCTGGTGGAGCTCTGCCACTCCACTCTTTCTTCATCAAAGTGCTGGACTACTTTGAATTGGCGCCACTACAATTGTCCCCCAACTCCTGGGTGATGCTCAGCTGTTTGTATGTGTTGTACCATCAGGTGTACTCTAGGGGGCCTTCCACAAGTGAGGTTCATTACTTCTTCACCCTGAGGGAGAATACATCAGCCCCCGGGTTCTACCAACTCCAGAAAGCCGCGGCCCTTAAAGGGAGTTCCCTCTTGGAGGGATCTATTTCCAATAGGGGGGCGTGGAAGTCAGACTACTTCTATACTTACAGTGGGCAGACCCGATATTCTAGCTTCAACACCCCACGTAAGGCTATCCTCACCTTGACCCCATATACCAGGAATTTCTCTTATTATTCGACCTCTCTTTTTCTTTTTTTATAGTCCTTGTAACTATGGTTATTTTCTTTCATTTGATGGCAGGTCTCTTGGGGGTCGTTGGTCCCAACTTGAAACGGGCGGCTCATGACTGGGTAATACAAATCCTGGCTATGTCGAAGGCATGCAAACAAGCCAGCGCCCTTTTCACAGAGAGCAATCTCCACTTATGCGGGCTACTGACCCCGGACCAGAAAGTTACCTTATGCTCCATCTCCCCTGAATCTGAGGATCCGCGCCCTGCGTCACCCGACTCTGTTGATTTACCCCCAGCGGCGCCCGTACTTGAGAGTCCGTGGGTATATGGTCATGATGAAAGGAATTATGATGAAGCGGCCGATAGGGACTATGTCTACTCCCCAGGTGACCATATGGACGTTGAGGAGACTATGGTGTCTGAGAACTACTCCTGCTTGTACTCTGTTGCTGGCAGGGCTAAGGGTATAGCCGATGATGGTCACATTGGATGTGCTACCTCTCGGATGTCGCCTTTAACGCCTGGCGGCGAGTTTGCCTTCGATGCCCCTGCCCCTTGCCCCTCTGTGCCTAGAAGGAATTTTGTCATTCCTTCTTTTGATGGGGTTCCTTCACCCCCGAGGGGGCCTCCTAGGTGGGCCTCCACAGGCGTCTCTTTACCCCAGGAAGCGACTCCACACTCTTCTGCCCCCCGCACTACTGCAGATGGGTCGGGGCCTTCCCGGTCCCCCTCCTTGCCAAAGCGGGCCTCGGCAGGTACTCACGCCTCTCCCGGCCCAGCTCATGTTTCTATTCCTGGAGATCATCCTCTGGCGAGCCAATATGGGGAAGCCATGAGCCATCACTTAGGAAACTTTCCCAAAGGTGAATGGGGGACGCTACACGATGTCCCTGAGGCTCAGCTAGAGAGCGCCTACATGCGAGCCTCCCTGCAGGTAATTGTCGCGATACTTGGTTTATTCATTTGTGCTGGCCATATATATACTTTTTATATTATTTCTGGCATATCGTCTAACCCTTGAGGCTTTGCTTTATATTCTCGCCCTCACACAGGCTTCCATTTTGAACCATCGACTGCTTGCCTCCCACTCTTCATCAACCCAACGGTTGCAACACGAGCTTGAGGAGGCACTGGGGAACCTATCGGTGGCTCAGACTGCAAAGGATACCTTGTCAAGTCAATTGGCCGAGGCGGTATGCCAGAGGGATACCGCCTTGGCCCGGGCTGCATCAACCTCTCATGCCAACATTCAGCTGGAGGCTACCGTCCAAACTCTGAACGGGAGGATCGCTGTGCTCAAAGCTGAGCTTATGACCGTTGAGGATCGCATAATCGATAAAACGGTGCATGCTGTTTGGAGGACTAATCCCACTATTGAATTATCTTCTTTTGGGGACTATGCCGTCGAGAGGATTTCTGAGTGGCAGGGTCGAGGTGGAGATTTGTAGGTCCCCTTGTACTCAGTCTATGTATGCCTTGGGTGTGTAATCCCTTGCACCACTTCTTCTCTTTTTTTTTTTTTTTTTTTATCAAATTTAAGGGGCTCTGGCAAGTCCCTCTTATTACTGTTGTTCGTGGGCTATATGTTTTTCTTTGATTTGATGAAGATAATCTTTCTGGTGCACCTTGATTATACTTGTAAGGACACGTTAACCCACTGGGCTGTTGTGGTCCTTTTATGTTCTTTGCGCGCGCTTATTACTTTTTTGCGAGAAGCGTCCTTCTCGTCCTTATACATAGTACTATTTTTTTCCAAGGGTCCCTTGTAAGACCCTTTTTGGGCTAGCCGGCTTAATGGCCGATCTAGACTTATCGGGTGATTCCCTCCTTACAGCCTCACCTCTTGGGGTGTCGGCCTTTCGTTGGGGGTTATTCTTTTTTAACTGCTCCCTTGATATTCATAAGGGTAGCTAATCCTTTTGAATATAAGAGATTTTTTTTTTTTTTTACTTTTGTCGTCCTACCCCCCAAGTACCTGGTGAGATTTATCTTGGCGGGGACTTTAGTTGATGCTTGCACAAAGAAGTAAGTAACATACGAAGCGGAAAACAGTTTCATTCATAGTAGTCAGATTACAACGATATATAAATAGATAAAAGGCTTACATCTACTTGGGAGGTTATCTAGGTAACCTCTTTGATTCTCGTCTACTAAAATAGCATACCCTGCAACAAACTAAACATAGCTACTACCTGCATCAGGCGTGGGAGCCTTACTGCTACCCGGTTGGGTCCTTCACGATTCTGGGATCTAGTTCCTGTGGGTCTGTGCCCCCATGCACCACCATCGTCATCGGTTCTCGCAGTTTCGCAGAAGTGTGAAGGGTGGTGTTATAACACTCTCTAGCCTCTCTTTGTTCTCCCTTCATGCCTGCTACCCCACCAGGAGTTGGGAACTTGACGGTGAGGTGATATATTGAAGTGATTGCTTTCAATTCTCTTAGGGATGGCCTCCCCAATACCGCATTGAAAGCCGAAGCACAGTCTACTACGACGAAGTTTGTCATGATCGTGGTCTGTCGGGGTTGTTCTCCCATGGTGAGTGCTAATTCGATCACCCCTAAGGGTTGCATCGAGTTTCCCGCGAACCCGTATAAGGTGGATTGACAAGGCTCCTCTCGTAGATCCACGGGCGTCCTCTTTGAGGTGACCTCGATGTCGTTGCGAGAGCCACCATTGTTCCCTTGCCTTGGCCCCTGGGGTGGCCTCGACGGTCCGGGACGCTCCTGCGGCTTCTCCCTGGGGGTGTTGCAGGTGGAGTGTCTGGTCCTCCCATTGTCTACTGGGACAGTGGTTTCCCGACCCTTCTCTTTCCTCTTGGGCAGGGTCATGTTCGACTTACCTTGCAACAGGCCATTCAGCACCTCCTGCATGTTCTCTAGGGTAGTCTCTAGTCTTTGGTTTTTACGGTGCAGTTCACGAATCTCCTCTTCATAGAAACGAGATTTGGAACTTGAGCTCACGGAATGGACCCGGGGTTGCTTATCGTGTCTACGCGTTGAGGGGCCCGGGTCTTGCCGGCCGGAGTTCGGTACTTTTGGTGGTTTGGGAGGAGGGAACTCGTTGGCATTCCCGGGTGGTGCAGTAGTTGTCCTTGGAGGACTTTCACCGTGTGGGATGGCCGGTGACGAGGCCTCCTTGTCATTCTCGTGAAACTCAGGGTCCCTTGGGGGCTCTACGTCCCGGGGTGGAGGTGGATCCTTCATGGAGGCCTTCAGCTGGACTCCGGTAAGGTGGACCTCCACCTCTTGAGGCTCCCTGAGTCGCTTCGAACGTCTTGGCATTTCTCCTTGCCGGAAGTAATGGCAGAACAGTAGCTTGGTGCTTACGTTCCCACAGACAGCGCCAAACTGTTGACGGTGAGAACTTGTCAACGATTGATGGTTAGAAAACTTCGATCTCTATACTATAGGAAGCTATGAATCAGATAGAAAGAACTCTAAACAACAGGAGAAAACTTAGGCAACCATGAATACTAGAAACATATATTTCTTAAGTCTCATTTTTACATTCTGTTTTCCAACCCCTTAGCCTGAGGGGTTGGAGCCTATTTATAAGGGGGGGCTCTATTGGCCCTGGATACAAACAAGTCCCGGACCACAGGGACGTACATAGGTACTCTGATAATGTAGTGGCTCAGGGCGTAGTGGTGTCTACCTTGATGGTGTCAGAGTCGTGGCCTTGGACATAGTACTGTCGGCTCTGGCGTATGGTCGGGGGTGTCCAAGTGGTACCACCACTCTTCGTACAGGTCCGTACCGCCACTACTCCTCAGACGCAGATCATAGGGTCGTGCCTCTGTTCTTTCCATAACCGTACACCCCGTGTCAGCGCACGTGTTCCGTACTCGGTTGTCCTCATCAATTCCCATTCAATGCTCCATGTTCGTTTAGCATATCAACAAGGTTCCCCCAAGTGATCTCGTGCCTATGCCAAGGAGGCTTCAACCTATGCATGTCCTGAGAAGTCAAGGTGCCAAGGGTCAGGGCCGGCCTATGCGGATCGCATAGACACGGGCTAGCAGCAAGAGCGTCGTGGCAAGGCCACACCCTCGCATAGCGAGGCTGGCCCTTTTCCCTCAGGTATGGGCATGGCACAGGCGTCGCAACAAGGTAGCACCCTCGCATAGCGAGGCTGCCTCTCCTCCTTCCAGGTGCAGCGTCGCGAGGCTAGGAGCACGGATGCCACAACAAAGCCCCAACCCTCGCATGGCGAGGCTGACATTCTTCCTCCGAGTGTAGGCGAGGCTTGATGCCTGATGTCACGGGGCGCATGCGGACGACCAGTTGGGGACCCTCGCATAGCGAGGGTGAAGTTCAGATGGGCAAGTGGCCGAGGGCCCTCGCCTAGTGAAGGTGTCTCGTAGTATAGAGCTTCATCCGTGAATAGAATTCTCAAGGAGAAATTTCCACATTTACACATTATTTTGTATATTTAAGGCTTAAAGTTTCCTATTGGTGATGTAATAAGGCTATGGTAGTTGATTTATAATTTTTATGATGCTTGTGTGTTGATTTTTGAAAATAGGGACCAAAATCCCTAAGGGGTTTTGTTGAAAACCCTAAAACAAAAATACAAGTTTTGAGCTGTGACTTCTAAGGGGTCAAGCATCCACTGTATAATTATTTTGTAACATTAAATTGTACTGTGATGTTGTTGAGATGGAGTACATAAAATTGAGCTTTTTAAACACTCAAAAACGTTTAGAAATGAGTGAGTTATGCTATTTCAAAGTTTAGGTAAAAAACTGTTTTTTTTTTTGTATTCTTAAAATCGGGACCAAATTTGGACAGCCACTGTATAGGTCAAATGAACCCAGTTTTTTCTAAAATTTGGTGGAAATATTCTTGGCATAATCTAGCATTCCACTGTAAAACTTGGTAACAAAATAATGAACGGTTTGAGAGTTATTAAGTGCCACAGGTTGGAAAAAATAAGGACTTGAAAATATGGTCATTTTTACCTCAATGTTTGGAAAATATTTTCACCAATAAAATATGCTCTTTTTTACCTAAGATTTTACAAAGACCTAAAAGGCATACAAAATATTGAATTGGGAAATTTTGGTAATAATTGGGTAAGTAAATTTCATGTTATGACCTAACAAAGTATGTAGTTAAAAATGGGGAAAATGAGGATCTCACACTTAGTGTAAAAATGAGATTTTGGAACTTAAGATAAAAAGTACATTTTTGCATATTGCAAGATAAAAACTTGGTAAGTCTTAAAAACATTTTCACCTAAAATACCACTTTAAGATTAGTGAGAATTATTTTTATTAAAGAAATTTTATTCTTTCTAAAAATAAAAGATTTAATTTATTGTTAAGTTGATAAATTAAAAGAGGGTTTAAAAGCCCTATATTTTGAGAAAATAATTAAGTAAATTATTTTTCTAGTAAGCAAACTTGATTAATTGACTTAGGATAATTAACTAGTCAAGATAAGAAATTATTAACGGTTTTCCCTAATTAAGTTAAAATTAGGTTATTTTCTTAAAACGATTTTTAGAGATTAAAACTTTAAGAAAAATAAAAGGAACATTAAGATGTTATTTTCTTGAAAAATAATTGAGGAATTTAATTAGTATTTTCTGGATATAATACTGGCTAAAATCTTCTATTTAACCGGCTTGTTGAAAGTGCGGGTAATAGCAATACTTTTAAAGAACAAGATTTTTAGCTGATTGTGAGAAAATACTATTGCGATACCTGAGCCTATGTATCGAGACCATAGGATAAGTCTCCCCAAGACTTAGGGTTTAGTCTCAAATTTTTTAGTATGAATTTCTTGAATGAGTTTAAAACCAAATAAGGATCATTAATCCTTAAAAATGATTTTTAAAATGACCAAACTTCCCAAAATAATAATAATGAATTATGAAGTGCCATAATTAATCCAAGTATACTGCATGGATAATTACAGTATTGGCTAAGCATAACTGGACTATACATTGGAGGGTGAAATCTTGCAAAGAGCAAAGGACTCCAAGTAAGTCAACTTCTATTGTGTTGCTACAAGATGAAACGACTATTGTATTGTATGTTAGTATAGAGACACATGCACATATATACACTGTCGTAGAAAGTTTGCATAAAGACGTTAGTCTAGTGGGTGTTGATTAAGAAAATATGACCGGTAGATATCCGTCATATTCTAGATGGCTGATCCTCATCACACTACTTGATTTTATTATGTCTGGTTCACTACCATGACGAGTGGCCAAGAGGTGAGGATTGCTTGTTTAAACCTAAAGGCACCAAAATGAATGGGACCTAGGGGCTCTCATGCGTACTTAATCAGTGAATGGTTAGAACCCGAGCAAGTACTATGATAAGTTATTCCCGGATAGTAACCATGAATATTGGCCATTCAGTGAGAGTGCCTAGAGATACTAGGGGTTTCCAAATTTGAGTGAGGTTGAACACCCTAGGGACAACTGCTCACCAGCACCACTGATTAACATATAAATCTCGGTAAACCTGTGTAACTTCGATTACACTCTTGGATAGTAGTAATGCCCTAGGTAACTTGATGGTTACCCTTGTGAGGGATTTACTCTTGGATAAGTAGCGATGCCCTAGGTAACTCGATAGTTACCCTTTATGGGGATATTTATTGGCTAGATCTTAGTGTTGAGACTTGGTTCTCTCTTACAGATTAGAATTTATGCTAGAGGGCGTGATACGCCCGAATTGTTGGAAATTGTTGAGCGTTGGTCTCAAATTATATTGTAATATATTATATCTGCTTGCTCTAGGATTTTCTGAGTGTACGGATTTATTTGTTTATATGAAATATGTTTTCATTGGTTATCAGGCATAACCATAAGTTTGCCAAGACGCTTTTGCGTTCTTGAAATTGATTGCGTAGGGTTCGGATGGATCCGGAACCCTAATCTTTGTGAGCTATTGTTATCTGGGGACAGTAACTTGGTCAATAACCACGTGTCTTCTCTGCATGCTTTTATTTTAAAGTTGAACTTACTAAGCGTTTTCACTTACTTAGTTGTTTCATGTTGTAGGTAAGAACAAGGGCAAAGTAGAGTAGTGAGCACTGGAGTCTACCTTGTGAATTATACATGTGGATCGACCTTTTGGAAAGTCGTTTTGTTTTTCTGGAAATGTTGTGTTATTTTCATAAACTTGGCTTACTATACTCTTCATAAACTATATTTGTATTAAATTTTAATTATGGCCATACGACTTTTAAAAAGTTTTTTTTATACGGGTTTTTGAGACATTTTGTTAAATGAAAACGTTTATATTTCTGCATTATCGAGTCTTAAAAATATGGGTCCTTACAAATAATGAATAAATAAACGCTTTCAAACTGAGTCCTAGCCTCCACAATGTCGAATCCTACCAAACCGGGTAATAGGATCGATCCAGAGCCCTTAGGTTTAAGTTCTCATCACTAAAAACCATTTTGGCCATTTTTCCCCTTTGGGTCGTGGCTAAAAAAACCCAAGCCGCAACCTGCTAAAGAACAGGGGCTAACCCCTTCTTTGTATGCGCCGCAGGCCACGGTCCAAGGTGCCCCAATAGTAAAAAACCAAATTTTTTTCAATCCTGGCCTATGATACAGAATAAAAGGGCCGCGATCCAACCACGAACACAACCCAAGAACTCTGTTTTCCCACTTTAAATCCTTCCAAAAACCTACCCAAACATACCCAAATCTCAAAAACAAAGTTCCCAATCATCTTAATGGACCAAAATCCTCAAAACCCAAGCTTCAAACAATTCAAAAACTCCTCAAAACATAAAATCCAAATTCAAAACTTAAGAAACTTTAGGAAATGGAAACTCAGAAATTCAAAGCTTAAATTACCTCTGATTATGTCGTTTCTCGCTAAATCCTCCAACTAATAAGCTTCTAATATTTCCTAGAATTGTTATGATTCGATCCTTGCTTGAATCCTAGTCCTAAAACTCGAGTTTCCTTCAAAAATTCGACGATCGGTAAAAAGGGATAACAGGAGAGAGAGAAACAATGTTTTGAATGTATATCTATTTATGTCAGGTTACTTCAAGCTTAAGTAACCTTAAGTAAGACCTAAGGCTTGGGGTCCCAAAAACGTCCCCGGGGGCCAAATAGTTAAAATTCGAAGCATTTCCTCCTAACCTCCCATATATCATCAAATATTCATTCCCATGACCCAACAACTGGGTAATGTGTTAAATAGCCAATATACACCTTGTCTCACCCTGAGTCAAGTATTGGTCCCATTGTGCCTTTCCCGCTAACTTGCTCCCTAAGATTGCCTCCTATCGAGTAACCCAAATATATCCACATAATAATGTGTTCCCTCACATATATCACATACATGCCAAATATACCCATAACGGGCACAATTACAAAATTTCCCATATAATAATAAACAAGCCCACATGCTTAATTAACACACCTAAACATGCATATCAAGTCATATTATAATATAACTCACATAATCACATAATTACATGCATATATAACACATAAACATGTAATTTCCATAATTTGCCATCATGGCCCCCTAATCAAGGCCCTAAGCCTTATTAGGTAATTTGGGACGTTACAACTATCTCCTCCTTATAGAAATTCCAACCTCGAAATTATACCTGAATAGCTGGGGATACTGATTCTGCATATCTAATTCTAGCTCCCAGGTGGCCTTTTTGACCTTGCTGTTCCTCCATAGTACCTTAACGAAAGGTATAGTTTTGTTTCTCAGGACCTTGTCCTTCCTATCAAGTATCTGGACTGGCTGTTCCTCACAAGAGAGATCTGCCTCAAGCACCAGATCCTCATAACTCAACACATGAGTCACGTCTAACACATATTTCCGAAAGGCTGAAATATGAAATACATTGTGTATGCCCGACAGTGCCGGTGGTAAGGCCAACTTATAGGCCACCTGACCAATCCTTTTATGGATCTCAAATGGTCCTACAAATCTAGGGCTTAGCTTGCCCTTCTTCCAAAATCTCCTCACCCTTTCCATGGTGAGACTCTAAGGAAGACATAATCTCCCACTTGGAACTCCACATTCCTGCATTTGGGATCAACATAACTTTTCTGTCTGCTCTGAGAAGCGAGCATCTGAGCTCTGATCTTCTCAATAGTTGGTCTTCTGTACCGCCTCAGCACCCAAGTATTTCCTTTCTCCTGTCTCGTCCCAATGAATGGGAGACCTGTATTTCCTACCATACAACATCTCATAAGGAGCCACCCCAATGGTTGACTTACAACTGTTATTATAGGAAAACTCAAGCAAAAAGAAAATACTTACTCCAGGACCCACCAAAGTCCAGCACACATGCTCGCAGCATGTCTTCTAATAACTGGATCATCCTCTCAGATTGTCCATCTGTCTGAGGATGATAAGCAATACTGAACTTCAAATGTGCATCCATGGCCCTCTGCAAACTTCCCCATAACTTGGAAGTAATTGTGGGGTCTCGATTTGACACGATTGACCGCAGAGCCCCATGAAGGTCAACTGCATACGTTGTTCTTACTGGCAAGAAGTGAGCTGATTTGGTGTATCAATCCACAATAACCCACACCGAATCATGTTGACCCACAGTCCTGGGTAACCCCACCACGAAATCCATCATGATGTCCTCCCATTTCCACTATGGGATGTCTAGAGGCTGTAATAGCCTTGCTAGTCTTTGATGCTCAGCCTTGAAATGTTGACATGTCAAGCACTTAGCCACATATTCTATCACATTCCTCTTCATCCCAGGCCACCAATACAACGATCTCACATCCTGATACATCTTCGCGGTGCCTAGATGCAAAGAGTAAGGAGTAGTATGAGATTCATCCAGAATCTCCCGTCTGATAACAACGACCACCGAAACACAGATCTGACCCATGTATCTCAACAAGCCTATATCTGACACTGTATAATCCCTAGACACTCAAGCTAGTACGTCCTCTCTGATCTTTTACAGTTGTGGATCACCCAGCTGACCTTCCTTTATTCTTTCCAACAGTGTAGCCTGTAGCGTAATGTTGGTAAACTAGCCCACCAATAACTCTATACTAGCTCTGGTCATATTCTCTGCTAACTCTCTGGATATTAGTCTCGCACTGTATATCTTTCTTGGACCCTTCAGGCTTAAGGCATCTGCTACCATGTTGGCCTTTTCTAGGTGATACATGATTTCATAATCATAATCCTTCACCAACTCCATCCAACGCCTTGTCTCATGTTCAGGTCTTTCTGTGTGAAAAAGTACTTCAGGCTCTTGTGGTCAGTGTATATCTCACACTTCTCCCCATAAAGGTAATGCCTCCACACCTTTAATGCAAAGACCACTGCTACCAACTCTAAACCATGAGTTGGGTATCTCTGCTCATACTCTTTCAACTAACGTGATGCATATGCAATCACTTTCCCTGACTGCATAAGAACACAACCCAAACCCTAATGTGAGGCATCACAGTGAATCATAAACTTCTGATCTGTAGGGAGACTCAAAACTGGAGCCGTGATCAATCTCTTCCTCAATTCTTGGAAGTTGTTCTCACACTTATCTGACCACACAAACTTCTTATTCTTGTGTTTCAGTTCATTCAATGAAGTAGCAATCTTTGAGAACCCATCCACAACACGCATGTAGTACCTTGTCAATCCAAGGAAGCTCCTAATCTTTGAGGCATTCCATGTCCTTGGCCAATCTCTGACCACCTCAATCTTGGCTGGGTCCACCTTGATCCCCTCCTTACTGACAATATGACCAAGGAAAGTTAACCGAGGTAACCAGAACTCACATTTCTTGAACTTAGCAAACAGCCTATGCTACCTCAGTCTCTTTAGAACCAACCTCAGATGTTGCTCATGTTTTACTCTGACTGAGAATAAACTAGAATATTATCGATGAAGATGATCACAAACCGGTCCAAGTAATCCTTGAACACCCTGTTCACTAGATCCATAAAAGCAGCTGGGGCATTAGTCAACCCAAAGGACATGGCAAAGAACTCATAATGCCCATACCTGGTGGGAAAAGCAGTCTTCGGTATATCTCCCTCCTTGTTCCTCAGCTAGTGATAACTAGATCGAAGATCTATCTTTTAGTATACCATCCTACCCTGCAACTGATCAAACAAATCATCTATCCTTGGTAGAGGATACTTGTTCTTAATTGTCAACTTGTTCAGTTCTCTGTAGTCAATACACATTCTCAGAGAACCATCCTTCTTCTTTACAAATAGGACTGGTGCACCCCATGGTGGAAAACTAGGTCTAGTAAAACCCAAGTCTAACAGCTCCTACAGTTGTATCTTTAGTTCTTTTAACTATCATGGGGTCATTCTGTAAGGTGCCCTAGACACTAGCTCCGTCCTTGGTGCCAATTCAATCACAAATTCAATCTCTCTGTGTGGTGGCAACCCTGGTAAATCTTCTAGAAACACATCCAGAACTAACATACTAACCTGGTCTCCTCTGGTCCCACTAGCACGACCTGAGAAGTATCTACCACACTGGCTAATAATCCTATGCAACCACCTTGCAATTGATCTCTAGCCATCAATACATATATCATAGGTACACGGGGTCCATATTGTGCCAACAAACACAAAAGGATCCTCACCTTCAGGCTTAAAGGTTACCATTTTCCTTTTGCAATCTATGGTTGCCCCATACTTCAATAACCACTCCATACCCAAAATCATGTCAAAGTCGGTCATAACCAACTCTATCAAATCCACTGACAATTCTCTACCCTCTACTATAACTGGCAATGATCTGGCCCATCTCCTGGATGCTACTAACTCCCCAGTGGGCTATAAGGTCCTAAACCCCACAACATAACAATCACACAGTCTACACAATTTATCAATAACTCTACTAGCAACAAAAGAATGTGTAGCACTAGAATCAATCAAAAGAGTATAAGGGGTTCCAGCACTAAAAAGCTGACCTGTAACTACTGAGGGACAAGCCTCAACTTCTGCCTATGTCAACGCGAACACTCAAGCTGGGACCGAGCTGTCTGCCTTTCTTGGTTCTTCGTTTCTTGCCCTCGAGCAATCTTTCCTTAAGTGTCCCATTGTCCCATATAAGAAGTAGGAATTTTCCCAACATTCCCCAATATGGCACCTCTTGCATCTAGCGCACTCAGGAAAAGTCCTCCAGCCCTCACTGCCACCCTGGTTGCCCATTGTAACGCCACGTGGTCTCCTGTCAGGGCCTGGAGTTGAAAAGGCATAAGGAGCATTCCTTTTCTAATCACTGGAGCCTCCGCCTCTACCTTAACTCATAAATGGAGGTCCCACCCTTCTAGTGTCTTTTCTGGCCATGGTATTGTGCCAGATCTTATTCTCTACCCTCTCAGCTATGAGCGCCTTCTCAAAAACCTGTGCATAGGTAGTAACCCGTGGCACAGTGATAATGCGAACATCTCGGGCTATCAAATGTTGTAGCCTCTGGAGAAACCTCTCCTTCTTGGTCCCATCAGTGGGCACCAGTTCCCCAGAAAACTTTGCCAATCTATCAAATTTCAGGGCATATTCAGCACTGACATATTCCCCTAAAGTAGTTTCCTGAACTCTTCAACTTTTGCAGCCATGATGACATCATTGTAGTACTTTTCATTAAACAGAGTCTGAAACTCTTCCCAGCCCAGGGCATTAACATTTTTTATCTAGGATATCACTTCCCGCCAAATTTGGGCATCCTTCCAAAACATATATGTGTCACATGCCACCCTTTCATTACCAGAGACCTTCATAAAGTCTAGGATGGTGGTAATCATACTCATCCACTGCTCGGCCTTGGCCGGATCTGCACTACCCTCAAAGACTGAAGGGTGTTGTTTCCTGAACCTTTCATAAAGAAGTTCCCATTTATTCCCAGCCTCTAGTGGCTGCTTAACTATTGGCACCATAACAGGTGGTGCCTCTGGTAAAATGTTCCTTGCAGGAACCTGTTCCTGTATCAGGAGGCAGATTTCTTCTTCCAGTTCTTCGAAGCTGGCTGAGGGGTCCGACCTTGGTCACTATTCTGACTTTGTCTATCATTCTGGCCCTGATCTACCCATCTAGTTGAAGATCCGATCTACCTTTGAAGCATACTTCCAAGCTTATACCTTGCTGCAATAATCAATTTTTCCAGTTAGGTAGTGATAACTAACCCTCTTGTCGCCTCACGGTCAAAGATCAAGCACATAACCATTCACATTCAATAGTCATGCTAATAAGCATGTCGATTCATATTCATATTCAAGTCTGGTGCTAATAAGCACATCTTGATGTTCATAAGCAAAATCAGTGCTAATATGCACATTCTATTTAAATCATGTAGCAGTCAAGGGCCAGGCCCTATCAGTATATCTCATGCTAGTTAATAAGGAATGTAGATAAAGAATTTATATCTTATTTAAGCAATTAAGGACAAAACTACAAAAATAGTTACCGAACCCTGAGTCGAGTTTGTCTTTAGTGGAGATTGTACATGCCCAGCCTGTCTATAGGAAACCTTAACCTTGGCGCACTCTAATACCAAGTTGTAAAGCCTTGGTTAGCCAAGATCGTTACACTATGTATTTTAAATAGTGCTCAACTCTCTAAATGAGTCATTATTCCATAAATGTGCATCTAAGTGTGATTATTGGTCCACGTTAAAAATTTCGGTAAACAGAAGTGATGTTTCATTAAAAAAAATCAAAATGTACATGGGATCCCATAATAACGTTTACAGTTCCAAAATGGCCATTACAATTCAAAAGTTCCAACCCGCCGACCTAAGCGGCAAAAATTGGGTTACACCCTAGTTCCTTTGAGAAACCTTGGCCATGGTGGTCAAGCAGCCGCATATGTACACATCGCCACCTAAGCTCTCCAACTCATGGCTGGTCCAACTTTCCTTTCCCTTTACCTACACCACGTAGCACCCGTGAGCCAAGGCCCAGTAAGAAAACTTAATACAAGTGCATGAACAATATATACAGATTCATATGTATATCTAGTATGCTCAGTAGTAATAACCTACTCATGCCTGCATACAGGTACAAATAAATGATTATGGAATCATTCTGGTGCTCGCAGCCCTAATCTGATGACCATAGAGTCAACCTGGTGTCCTTTGCCCTGAATAGATGACCATAGAGTCAACCTAGGGTCCTTTTCCCTAGCCATGTGAACATAAAGTCACCCTAGCTCTGAGTAACTAGCCATAGAGCTAGTGAAGCGCTTTGGTTTTCTACGACCCTTGGGTTGAACGAGCGTGTAACGTTCTCCTGATTAGATCTAATCATATCAACCAGCGCTCAATGCGCTATTGCCGCCCATGACTCATAAGTCAATGCTTTATGACCAGCGCTCTGCACTATTGCTATCCTTAACTGATAAGTCAATGCTTTTCTCAAATATATAATGCAAACAAGCATCATCATATAGAAAATATCCATATATATAGCACTCAACATGCTTCAATAATAATCACATGCATAGTCATAATCATGCGCATATACAGGGGCCAATGCACAATCAAAACCATATTCATTATTAGAGCCAAGCCCTAATCATGTACATCACATAATGGGTGCAGGTTTCTTACCTCAAGTTCGAGTGTAATGAAAAATAAGAACGACCCTCGAGCACGATCCTGATCCTGAGCCCCTAGCGATAACCTAGTCACAACCAAGTATAAAATCCCATCAATAATGAGCAAATAAAGGCTTCTGGACCGAGTCCTAGCCTCTAGGACGTCGGATCCTACCAAACAGGGTAGTAGGATTGATCTCAAGCCCTTGGGTTTAAGTTCCCATCACTAAAAGCCCATTTTGGTCATTTTCCCCTTTTGGGCCATGACCCCAAAAACCTGAGTCGCGACCTGCTCAAGAACAGGGGCTAACCCCTTCTTTGCCTGCGTCGCAGGCCGCGGACCGCCTAAAAGGTGTTGCGGCCCAAGGTGCCCCAACAGTCAAAAACCACCTTTTTTTTCAAGGTTAGGCTGCAGCACTCAATAAAAGGGTCGTAGCCCAATTGTGAACACAACCCAAGAACTCCTTTTTTCCCACTTTAAATCCTTTCAAGAACCTATCGAAACATACCCAAATCTCAAAAACAAAGTTCCCAATCATCTCAATGGCCCAAAATCCTCAAAACCCAAGCTTCAAGCCATTAAAAACTCCTCAAAACATAAAATCCTAATTCAAAACTTAAGAAACTTTAGGAAACAGAAACTCAAAAATTCAAAGCTTTAATTACCTCTGATTATGTCGTTTCTCGCTAAATCCTTTGGCTAATAAGCTTCTAATCTTTCCTAGAATCATTATGACTCTATCCTTGCTTAAATTTGAGTCCTAAAACTCAAGTTTCCTTCAAAAATTCGATGAACGGTAAAAAGGGATGATGGGAAAGAGAGAAATAGTGTTTGGAGCATAGATCTATTTCTGTCAGGTTACTTCGAGCTTAAGTAACCTTAACTAAGACCCAAGGCTTGGGGTCCCAAAGACGTCCCCAGGGGCCAAATAGTCAAAATTCACATCATTTCCTCCTGATCTCCCTAACTCTGAATATATCATCAAATATTCATTCTCATTACCCAATAACCCGGTAATGTGCTAAATACCCAATATACCCTTTGACTCACCACGAGTCAAGTATTGGTCTCATTGTGACTTTCTCGCTAACTTTCTCCCTAGGATCGCCTCGTGACGAGTAACCCAAATATATCCACATAATAATGTGGTCCCACACATATATCACATATATGCCAAATACACCCATAACTGGCCAAATTACAAAAATTGCCATTCTAATAAGAAATGGGCCCACATGCTTAATTAATACACCTAGACATGCATATCAAATCATATTATAATATAACTCACATAATCACATAATTACATGCATATATAACACATAAACATGTAATTTCCATAATTTGTCATCCTGACCCCCTAATCAAGGCCCGATGTCTTATTAGTTAATTTGGGACGTTACACCTAAGTATAATATGTAGATTTGATTGAGAATTTATGCTGAAAATAAAGCTTTTAAAACCAGGGGTTTTTCATAAATACCGACTTTTTATGTTTTTTTTTTTTACATTTTTACAGTCCTTCATTTTTTTTTACATTTTTACTAACTCAAGTTTTCAAAAATACGATTTTTTTAATGTTTCAAAATTACAAAAATACGATTTACACTAAACATAAACCCACAAAACATAACGTTAAACAAATAACAAGAAAGCAACACGACAACAACCTCACAACAACACAATGCAACTCATTGCTTCCACACAAAAAAAAAAAAAAAACCAACAATCAACAATCAACACAAAAATAACATCAAAAAACTCATTATTACATTTTTAAAAAGCAACACACTTCAATACAATATCAAAAAGCAACTTAAATGCAACATGACAACAACCTCACAACAATAAAGTGTTGAAAAGGCAATTAGACATCAATTCATTGCATTAACTCAAAATAAACTAAAAAATAATAAAAAAGCAACCTAAAAAAAATTCCCTGCATTTGTAAATGTGTCTAAAATAAACTAAAAGTATATCTCAAAATAACTAAACATATATCCAAAATAAACTAAAAAAAAAAAAATTGGAAAACAACTAAACATTAACCTGCTACATACCAGCACTTTAAAAAACAACAATTGGACAACAACTAGAAGTCAACGCATAGCTTACTAACATGTTTTTTTTTTTTAAATAAAAATATATCTGAAAACAACTAAACAATAATTAGACATCAACACAACAACAAAACAACTATATAAAAACTTAAACAACTACAAAAATAACATGAAAACGTCTATACATAAATCTAAAGTACACAAAAACAACTAAACTGACCTGGAAAAAATTATCAAAAATTTCTCAATTTGAAATCAACTAGACATCAACCAAAATTATAGGAAAACTAAATATATATAAAATTTTCAATTGCTTTTGTCTCTTGTTTTGTTCCTACAAACTTGTGGTAGTCTTTGTGGCTTATATTAACGTTATCGTGTTGTGTTGCTGCTATAGTGACAGGTGTAATTGTAGTGGCTTGGTTAGTTTTTTCAAAGGTTCCATAGCTGCCATGTGTTAATAATAAAAATTAGATAAAATGATAACATGAAAACAAAAAAGACAAGTTGCATCAAATCACATGTAGACATTATTATACATATTTAGATTTATATAAATAAATACAATTGTTATTTTATGATTATATGTAATTGCTTAGGTGTTGACTACACATAGCAACTGAAACTTTAATTTTTTTTTGGCTAGACACTCCTTTTATCGATCACAATAATCATCATCAGTAGTAGGAGCAACAACAAGACCATCGAAGTTGCATAGTTTCACCGCTGGCCACCACCACTGTGGGAACTAAAAAAATACACGGTGATGATGATAATGTCGAAAATACTTTATATATATTACATAGTATAACTTATATATTTTATGTAATAAAGAGACTCTGTTTTACTTATTAAAACAGAAATATTGTGGCAACAAGAGTGACATCGGAAATCCTCTTTGCTCGGTAATAATCGGCCTAGATCGTTCCCTCCCTTGTAGACGAAGCAAAGCGTTGATAAATCGTAAAATTGTAAAAATTAATTGAAGTCCGTAATAAAGAAAAAAAAAACTCCGTTCCAACATATAAAAGAAAAGATTTGTGAAGAATTAGTATTTTCTGTAAATTTCCCTAAAATCTATTTGCTTTCTTCTTTTTTGTTTTTTGTTTTATCTTTTCTCAACGATTAATTAATTTTTTAAATATTTAAATATTTATAATCATATCTATTTAACTAAAATATTTTATTTATTAAAAGGAAATAAATAGTACATTTAAGTTTTTCTAATGGGCTAATTTATTTTAGCATTTTTGCTATGTTTATTTTAATAGGGTTTGTTTTATTTTATATCTCTATATTTAGTTGAATATTATTTTTAGTTCGTATCTTAACGAAAATCAAAACTGATATTTGTAATTGGCAAAATAGAACAAAATTAACATTTATTAACCTCGCCACGACCGCCCTATGAGTTACGTCATATCCTTAGTAACTCATTTGCTGTGTCGTGTTCGGCACTTACGCTAACAACCTACTATTTTTTCATACAACATACAAGCAAACATACAACAATCCATAACAGAACATAGTAACTCGTACTTTTCATAACACTTTAGCTTACCATAACTTATACCTTCCATAACACTATAAGTTTTGCAACATAATAGTTCATACCTTTCATAACATAATTCATAGAAAATTCTAGCTAGCTTTCTTACCTCAAGTGCAAGCAAAAATAAAGTGCGGGGTACTTCGCAACGAGCCTAGAATCACAACCAAACATTCGTCTTAAAATCATGTAAGATTACACATACCCAATATACATACCCCACGTCTGCATGGATCATGCACACGTGATACATGTTACACCATACTACAAACATTCAATAATTTCATATAAAATCATAAAAGAATAGTTGCAAGCCTCTGCTAATGAATCCTTAATGTTTGCAAAACAAGAATCACACACTTAATCAAATGGCGTATATTTGAACGTAAAAATAAATTTGCATGTGACATGAATACGTGAGAGTGTTCATTAAAATTAGAATTAAAATTGGTAAATTCTACTTTTTCATTTTATTGCCACTTTCCAAAAATTTCAGAAAGTATTAGTTTACCAACTTGTTAACATTATCATATTACCTCCTTAAGTTATAGGGTTTTATTCTAGATTTTATTTCACCAAAATTATTTATTTAATTACCACTTAAGTCACATTTGTTTTAAAATAATAAAATCTTAATTATTATTTTAAATAAAGATGAAATACGACAACCTTTCTATTTCTCACAAAAATAATTAATTTAACACAAAAAATATTAATTTAAGACATAAAATTTTAAAATAAGTTGGAAAATCAAAACTATACACCCATTTACTTAAATAAATTCCTTAGTCTCGTTTTAAAATAGTTTTACTTAATTAAATATAAAAAACTGCATTAATAAGAATGAGAAATTACATTTTTAAAAGTGTGGAAAAATACATTTTTCATATATAAAGGCTAAGGCCAAAATTAATCAAACATATATTTTATATGTTTTATTTTAAAGGAGACTTTCTCCATGAATTTAAAATTTCAGCAGGCATTATATTTCATTAATTCTAAGGCATGAGTTTTCAGAGCATATTTTTACTAAGCAAAATTCAGGAAACAATAATATTCATAACTCAAAATTTTCCATTGAACCATTTTAACATATTAACCTAGTATGCTTGACAAAAGACTCACAACATGTACATGTTATATATAATTTTCTTATCTTTTAAAACATGCATTCTAACATGAAATCCTAGGGTTTCGAAAACAAATGCAAAAACACATGTACAAAAATTTATACATTTTCTCATTTTAACATATAGAATGACTTATGACATAATTTAATCTCTTTCAAATCATCATTGCAAAATAACATTCTAAATCAATAAAAATCAGCAAGCACAAAATCTCATAGTATGCTAAAAAAATATACTCAATTCTTTTTTCAATTCAACATTTTACCCTAACATGTTTCTACACTTTGGACACCTTAACATTACAATTAGCATGAAAAACTATTCAACAACAAAATCAAACTACTTTAAACCTACCATACACATAAGACCGAAATGTACATGTTCCCTCATCAAAATAATTTTCCAAAATCTATCAAGTCCCTTTTTATGAAAATAAAGAAAATAGAATTAAATAATCAATAACACAAAAAATTAAAACATGCATAGAACATAGAAATACTCCTTGGGCCGAAAACCCTAGTGCTTATTTCTAATTCCAATTTCCATTTTCATTACACAAAACATCATGATTTAAAGAAACAACAATATTCCAATATTAATCTTTACACAATTAAAATCAATACTCTAGAGGATTTTCATGGGACCCTAACATGCTCCTATCTTCCAAATTCATAAACAAGTTGATAGGATATTAACTCAAATAAAATCATTCCTACATGCATAATTACACATATACATAAATGAATTTGTTCATAGAAAATACTCATGCATGTACTACCCATATAATCTTAGCATGTTTCTTTGAATCAAGAAAATAAAAAATATAGAGACATGGTGAACAATCATTGACACACATAGGGAAACAAAAAATATCACTACTACAGAATAAGCTTTTCTCTGCAGTTTTTTTCCATAATACACTATGGTTTTTAGGAGTATTGAGAACTACAATGTATACGACCGCATAGAAAAGTTTTAGAAAAACCACAGAGAAAAGACGTCATTTTCTCTGCGGTATGTTAAATAAACCACAGAAAAAAGTTTTCTTTATCCGCGGTTATCTTAAATAAACGATGGAGAAAAGTTTTCTTTCTTTGCAGTTTATTTAACATAACGACAGAGAAAGAAAACTTTTTTCTGCGGTTATGTTAAATAAACCGCAGAGGATAAGTTTTTTTTAATTATTTTTGGACGTGTTTCTATATATTTTCAATTCCAATTATATAATATACCTAATTTTATTAATTATCATTATATAACTAAATTTTATATAATAATATAAAATACCTAATTTGATAAATTATTATCTAATTAAAAGATAACATATTATTATATACATTCACATATTGTTTCTATTTAAAATATAATATTTTACATATATATACATGTAGTTTGTATATACATAATAAGAACATACAAATGCCATTTAACATAAAAGTCAAGTTAGCAAGTTACACATATGAACAATTAGACTTAAAAAAAATGACATTATTCTTGCTAACCAATCGCTTTGTAGTGGGAGTAGATAGTCTTTGACATTGTATTCCTTTTTGTCAAAACACTACAAAATTGAGAAATTAAAATAGATTATAAGATTAAATACTATATCCAGTTTTTCTTATGCAAAAAGAGTAAAAAATATAACATACTTTCTTCTTGATAACTTCTGCCGGATTCGGTGTATTTACAAGATCATAAATGTACCTCAATAAATAATAACCACATTCATGACTTTCAGGTTGTTTTGGACAAGAACCTCTCAACAATTTTGTAAATGTGCCAGTGTATTCATTTTCCGAACATCATGCGTATGCTCTACAAAAAATAGAATTAATTAACTACATATTATACTCTAAACTCTTAAAAATTAACAATGCATACATTAAAATTGAAAAACTCACTTTTCCATAACCTCCTTCATTATTGGTTGAGATTTATGATTTTTCAAAGGGTCAAAATTATGGCTGTCCCCTGCATCATCACGAGCACCAACATCCAATGTCGACTAAAACAATAATAAGTTATAATTATTATAAGATTAAAATCCAAACATAGTAGTGGTAATATTTAAGTAGTCCGTTCTTACTCAACAATCCAAGGAATGAAATATATTTGGCTTCTTCTATCCATAGTCATCATCCACTTGGCTATAAGATCCATCACATTATTTTTACTTTCATCATAGTCAATAGAAAGATGTTCAGTGTCAAAAAATTTGTATAGTTGTTGTGAATTTGGGGGCATTCTTTCTCAACTGCATCTGTAGAATCAATCATGCATATTACATATTCAAAAACATTTTCAATTAATAAATCAATATCATTTTCAATTAATATCATAAAAATATTGGCCAGAGTTTCCTCTGTTTCTATAACATATCCAAAATTATTAGTACCTATAAATTCAATTCAAACAAAACATACAACAAACAACATGCATGTTCTCAACCATAAGCCACCGCAGCACACATAATTCGCAAAACCCACTTCACTAAGACACACATGTTCTCAAACTTTTGTTATCTCCGCAGCACCCAATTTCATCTCAGAACCTACTTCACTATGGATGAATATCTAATATATTCAAACTCCTCTAACAGTTTATTATGACATAATAGATTGAGTTCAATTTGAATTGATACATACCTCATACCAAAAAACATAGCTGAGGATCCAATATTAGCCATGGAGGTTTCTTGATAAACGTCTTCTGATGTGATGAAGATAGCCTCGCGATCTCGTATAAACTCTGGGTCAATGGGAACTTGTACAACCTCATCTATTCTTTTAATGGAATAGTTCTTTCACTATAAATTTTAGACTAACATCAATTCTTTCCCATTGGTCATCAGTTAACCAATTTGAAGGTTCTGATTGAGCTCTTTCAGCAGGGACAACTATGTGAGATCCAACCGATGATACATGTGGGCTTGGTGAGAGGGATTTGTGTTTAGATGTTGATGGGCCCTACATAATATCATTTACCATATCAATACAGTGTACCCATGTAAAAATAGAATTTAAACACTTGAGCATGTAATTTTATACCTGACAAGCCACGATTAATTTTTTTGGGCAAGCCAGGAATGTATCTCGTGCATCCCCAACATATCATATGTTACCAAAGGGAATAGGGATCTCAGCTTCTTCTTGTAAGACATCTATAAGCCAAATCCTCACAACTGAATCATCAAGTATAACTCCATGGATTGTAATTTGACTACCCATGTTTGGTACAATGATAACACCCTCAGCCACTACATTGTCAATATTTTTGGAACACAATTTTACTTCATAGCTCGGCAGTGGTGGGGTCTCATAAATTGATTGATCATCTTCATCAAAAGGATTTGTTGCGGTTTGGTGGACATGTTGATAGAATTTACCAATAGGATAGTCTTCGGTTTGTGGGACATGTGAATATGTAAAGCACCCTATTCTATTACTTTGTAAAATGTCTCTCATCTCATAAATAATTAGAAAATACCATTTAACATATGAAATTCAGTGGGCCCTTGATAAAACATGCAAGTTGGGCCCAATGGTTTAAAATAAAAATAAATTGTTCTTTTGCAACTTTTAAAGGAAATAAAAATTTAAGTCTCACTGACAAGTTTAAAACCAAACTCCATAACATGATTCATTTAAAACTTGGCGCTTATGTTGATTGTTTATTCGTTCATAGGATACCTCCATGCCATACACACCCAGACATTGGAACTCCCCACATCACAGAGCGTGCCAGAGAGAAACCCTATTTATTACCTGAAAGGGGTAAAGGAAGAGGGTGAGCTGAAAGCCCACTAAGGAAGTACAAACCAATACAACAATATTCAAGGAATCACAGGAAGAACATATTCATATCGTTAAACTCATAGAATATCATACCATAGCCATATCATATTCTTTTCATAGTCACATTGTATCACCTTCATAATCATAATCATATTCATACATCATAATTCAACACCATAATCATAATCATACTCTTTGTGATCATGGCACCGCTATTTTCCATGTCATATCTTGAGGTAACCAGCAAAAGCATAAAACTGGAAAGACCTCTTCTATGGGTAAATAGGATCTGAGGTCCTTGAATAACCTCGGCGTGTCCACCCTATGAGTTACGTCATATCCTTAGTAACTCCTTTGTTGTGTCGCGTTCATCACGCTAGCGACCCTTTGCTTTTCATACATCATACAAACACATGTAATCCATTCCACATCAAAACAAAGGAAACACAAGTTGCATCATATACATCATAACATTTCAAGATAGAACTTCATTTTTCATATTACATGGTCTATCATCATACATAGCACATCATTTTCCTCATAGCATACAAATCTTACCATTCATAGCATAAACATAGAAATTCTATCTAACTTCCTTACCTTAGGTCCGAGCAAAGGAAAAATGAGAAAAACTTCACAACGAGCCTGTAATCATAATCAAACTTTGTCTCTTAGAATCACATAACAATACTCATGCCCAACACATATACCCCACGTGTTCATGTGTGGGTCATGCACACGTGGTACAAGTTGCTCAATAATTCCAAACATACACATTTTCACATAAAATCATATAAGAATAATGTTAATTCTACCTATTAACCATTCATGGTTACAAAGTAAAAACCATATGTTTGAACAATAGGCATATATTTGAACATAAAAATATATTTGCATGCGACATGGGAGCGTTGTTAAAATGTAACGTTTTAAAACGATAATTCCTACATGCTTATTTCTTGCCCTTTCAAATAAAATTCAGCAACATAATTCCAATACCATTATTTTCTTCTTTAAATCCCAAAGTTTGATTAAACAATTTAATACAATATATTTACTTTATAAAATAATTCATTTATCATTTTCCTAATTTTTCATAAATTAATAATTTCATTTATTATTTTAACAAGCATAGAAAATAACAAAATTTGTACCCATTTAGAAATATTTAATAAATTTCTTATTTCCTTTAGAAAATATCCTTTCTAAACCAATAAAAAAAATTACATGTTCAAATGTGAATAAATAACATTTAAAGTGTGGGAAAATATGTATTTTTACTTATATTATTTACGACTTGAATTATTTAGGTGTAAGACTCATTAATTTTAAACAAAATGATTATTTTAGCTTATTAACTCAAAGTTTCAGCATCTATTTATTTTGTTTTAAAAATCATAAGTGAATTAAACCATATTTTTCTTATTTAAAAAAAACCTGCACCTAAATAAAAATGTGAAAAAATACATTTAAAAATATCACATTTGTATACACATAACTTAGGGTATAATTTATTTAATGCACTAACATTATTTATCTCATTTAAAAGACATTTCTTATTTTTAATAAAAAATTCCAGCAACCATTAATTCATTCAAAATCACAAACTTGGATTAAAAACCAAATTTTCTTCATAAAATATACACAAAAATTTGAATGTGTTAATTTGATAAAAACACCAATTATATGTGAAATAAAAATGCCTTTTTGTTAGCATAAACTCATACCCCATCTTAAGGCATTACTTGAGCATATCAAACATTGTTTCACCATCATATTCACCAACGATTACAAAAAATCAACAAGCATAATTAACATGAAATTCATCTTTAAATCATGCTTTTTAAAAAAAATTGTCAAACCATAACCTTCATGTATCATCAAGTCATCATTTATAAAAGGCTTAAGACAAATTCTTAATTTAACCAAATAACCTAGCATATTTCTAATAAGTGTATGTGACATAAAATAAAATGACCAACATGCATCAATAACCCCTATAGGCTGAAACCCTCATAGCAATGTTTCAAATCTTTAATGTTTCCAAAACTCAAGAAAATCCTAGCATATTTTTAAGACCACAATATTCCATCATGACATACAAACAAAATTTGAATGCATCATGAAAAAGAAAATGATCCCTAGTTACCAAAAGCATAAGCACAATATGTATAAGACTCTAGCATGCCATCCAATAATACATCATAACCCAAACACTCAACCTCATAGGTATGCTTATCAATATAAATGAAAAACATCACAAACCCTAGATTAATACTAGGTCGAAACGCACCATAAAAACTACCAAGATCATCATAATTACCATACATCATATTTAGGCATTCTAAAAAACAACCTCAATCAACACATATCAAGAATTTAAACAGAAATCAAAACATCAAAAATCCCTTTAATATAGCAACAAATCAATAACAAGGCTTAGAGATCAACTACCTCCTTAGATAGAAATCAACTCACAAAGTTGATCCCCCTTGGCACCTATAGAATTCGAACACCACAAGGAGAAGAAAGAAAACCAACACTTAGAATTGAGGAGATGATGTAGACTTAAGAATAAAACCAAAACATACAAGACCATACCTATAGAATTCGAACCCCTCCTCTTACCTTCTTCTTCTTCTTCTTCTTCTCCTTCTCTCTCTAGCTCTCTCTCTCTATCTATCTATCTATGGTCGACAGCACCAAGAGCACAAATGGCTCTCTTCTTTTCTTTCTTTCCTGTTTATCTAACCTTAGGGAAATAACTAGCCTAATGCGAATGGGTAAGTTTCCCAATCAAACCCCTATTATCCTCACATAAATCAATTATTATAAATTGCAAAAATAATTAAAAGGAAATAGCATAGGATTTAAAAGGAAAAATCTCTTCTTCCTTTCCCATTCACATTCCTATCCCCTCATTTTTTATCATTTTATTTTCTTTTTAATTCATTTAATTAAATAAAATAAATAAAATAAAAGGAAATAATGTGTAGGAAATCTATTTCATGCTCACCATGCAACCATGCACATGCACACACTCAAGTGCAAAGGTGCACTACTACCTACCATGCACCTTGGTGCATTCAACCAAAACTCATTTTTTTCCTAATTAAAATAATAAATAATAAACAACTAACAATTAAATTCAAATAATTCCTACAAAACAATTCAAACAATATAAAATAATATATAACACTTAACAATTATTAATAAAACAAATCACAAAATTAATAAACTCCCATGTTGCTTTGTCCCGAAATTCTTTCTTACCAAATAACTCTTCGTATCTTTCTCTCATGTCTTTCTCCAACTCCCATGTTGCTTCTCGTTCTGTGCTATTCTTCCACAGAACCTTAACTAAGGGAATCCTTTTGGATCTCAGTTCCTTGATTCCCTTTTTGATAACACGCTTAGGCTGTTCATCGTAGCTCAGGTGCTGCTTCAACTATAACGGCTCATAATTCAGAACATGAGAGGGATCTGACACGTACTTAAGCAACATTGAGATGTGAAAATCATTATGCGTTTCGGCTAGTGCTAGGGGCAGCGCTAAATGGTACACAACTTGCCCAACTCTGTCCAAAATCTCCAATGGACCTATATATCTTGGGCTCAACTTCCCTTTCTTCCTGAAATGCATAACACCTTTCATTGGCGAGACTCTCAAGAACACAAACTCGCCCACTAAAAAACTCGATGTCCCTTATCTTAAGGTCTACGTAACTCTTTTGCCTACTTTGAGCGGTAAGCATCCTTTGGTGAATTTTCTCAATCACCTCGCTGGCTTCCCTAACTGCCTCAGGGCCTAATATTTGCTTCTCCCCAACCTAATCCTAGTGCAAAGGAGATCTACGCTTGCACCCATAAAGCATCTCATAGGGAGCCATCCCAATAGTGGATTGATGGCTATTGTTATAGGAGAACTCCATTAGGGGTAGATATCGACTCCAGTATTCTGAAAAGTCTAATGCACAGCTTCTCAACATGTCCTCTAGAATCTGTATAGTCCTTTCAGACTGCCCATCGGTCTAGGATGGAAAACAGTACTGAACTTTAACCTAGTACCCATACCTTTTTGTATTCCCTTCCAAAAGTTCGATGTGAATACTGACCCTCGATCAGAAATAATAGACTTTGGAACCCCATGAAGCCTTACTATCTCACTCACATACAACTCTGCATGTTGGTCCGCCGAGTATGAAGTCTTAGCTGGTAGAAAATGGGCAGACTTAGTGAGCCTATCCACTATTACCCAAGTAGAATCATGTTGTTTTGTGGTTCTAGCTAACCCTACCACAAAATCCATTGCTATATCTTCCCATTTCCATTCTGGAACGTAAAGCGGTTGAAGTAGCCCTTCTAGCCTTTGGTGTTCGGCTTTAACTTCTTGACATGTCAAACATCTGGCAACAAACTCAACAACTTCATTTTAGGCCACCAAAACAACACCTTAAGGTCTTGGTACATCTTTGTCGACCCTGGATGTAAGGAATAGGGTGATGTATGCGCCTCCTTCATAATACCCTCCTTAATCTCATCATTTTTAGGAACACTGATCCTATCCTTATATCGCAGCAATCCACCGGTAGACATAGTGAAGTCGTCGCTATCACCTTTTTGTACCAATGCCTCCTACTTTATTAGGGCTTCATCCACTTTCTATCCTTCTCCAATTTGTTCCAGTAGGGAGGATTGTAATGTGAGGTTTTCTAGGCCTCCTATCATGAACTCAATACCGGCGTTTATAATCTCTTTCTGCAGAGGCACCTCTATTGTGCTCGGAGCTGAGACATTCCCATATCCTCGCCTACTCAATGCATCGGCAACTACATTGGCCTTGCCCGGGTGGTATAGGATTTTGCAATCACAGTCCTTCACTAACTCTAACCACCTTTGCTGTCTCATATTCAGTTCTTTATGAGTGAAGAAGTATTTCAGACTTTTGTGATCGGTGTAAATTTCACACTTATCCCCATAAAGGTTATGTCTCTATATCTTTAGTGCGAACACCACTGCTGCTAACTCAAGATCATGGGTGGGATATCGTTCCTCATAGTCCTTGAGTTCTCTAAAAGTATAAGCTACCACCTTCCCATCCCGCATCAACACATATCCTAAGTCATTCTTTGATGCGTCACAATGCACCATGAATTTCTCGCCCTCTGTGGGAACACAAAGGATAGGTGCAGAGATCAACTTATCCTTCATAGTCTGAAAGCTTTCTTCAAATTTCTTGATTCATGTGAACTTCTAGTGTTTGTAGGTCAAGTTAGTTAAGGGTGTGGCAATCTTTGAAAAAATCTCGACAAACTTTCGGTAATAACCCGCTAACCGTAAGAAGCTTCAAACGTCTGAGGAATTCTTTGGCTGGGGCCAGTCTATAATGGCCTCGATCTTTGTCAAATCCACTGCTATTCCATTCTTGGACACTAAATGCCCTAGGAAAGTCAATTCTTCCAACCAAAACTCACACTTAGTGAACTTAGCGTATAACTGATGCTCTGGTAGTCTATTTAGGGTCAACCTTAAGTGTTCCTCATGCTCCTCCTTGGCCTTTGAGTAGATAACGATATCGTCTATAAACACTAATACAAACTTATCTGAGTAGTCCTTAAAACCCTTTTCATCATGTCCATGATTGTTGTTGGGGCATTGGTGAGTCCAAAAGACATAACTAGAAACTCATAGTGCCTGTAGAGAGTTTTGAAAGCCATTTTAGGAATGTCTCCCTCCTTTACTTTAAACTGATGGTAGCAGATCAATCTTTGAGAATACTACAGCCCCTTACAGTTGAACAAAAAGGTCATCTATCCTAGGCAAAGGATATTTGTTCTTAATGGTAACCTTATTGAGTAATCGGTAATCGATGCACATTCTCATGCTTCCATCCCTCTTTTTCACAAATAGGACTGGTGTCCCCCATGGTGAATGAATAAGTCTTATGAACCCCTTATCCAACAATTCTTGTAGCTATGTCTTGATTTCATTCAACTCTACAGGTGCCATTCGATAGGGTGCTTTAGATATTGGTGTTGTTTCTGGTGCAAGTTCAATCACGAATTTGATTTCTCTGTTCGTGGGTAAACCTGGTAATTCATTGGGAAACACTTTCGGAAACTCGAACACGATATGAACATTCTCTGGTTCAACTATATCTCCTTGGATTTATCCACCACACTAGCCAGATATGTCGAACACCCATGTTGGATTTATGGGTGTACGAAAAACTCGCCACTTTTCCCTAAAAAGAAAAGAGTTCTCCTTCTTTTGGTCTGAACTCCACGGTCTTTTTCCGACAGTCAATCGTCGCTCCATGTTTGGATAACCAATCCATGCCAAGTATGGCATCCTATTCTTGTATGTCTAATTCTATAAGATTTGTCAGGCACTCCCTGCCCTATATTGCTATAGGTTCTGACTGTAACAACCTTGTTGACAACATTATGTCTCCTGACGGTAACATTGTACTAAAACTTTGCTCAAACAGTTTACAAGGCATACCCAATTTATCAATCCTATTTATAGCAACACAAGAGTGAGTCGCTCTAGAATCAATAAGGACTCTACACATCATACCAGAAATAGAGAGCTGACATGTGACCATAGTGTTCCTGTTGGCTGCTACCTTTTGGGTCAATGAAAAAACCCTCCCTGGCACTAGGTTACTATTACTACCCTGCCTCGCTTTCCACTATGGGCAATCCTTCTTCAGATGGCCTGCTTAACCGCACTTGTAACATTTGTTGGTGTTGGCCTGACACTCTTCCACGTGTCGTCGCGAGCATTTAGGGCACCTGGTGTGCTTAACTCTGTTGTTTTGGTGATTCCCGCGGTTACGATCATTATTGTGACTGTTACGGTTGTTGTGGTAATTATGACTATTGTGATTGTTGTTATTTGTGGCTGGGGGTCTAGGCCTCTTATCAGTGCCATTATTCTACCCTTCATTAGCTTTCCTCTTATTGCCTTCATGGAAGCCCTTGTTTCTATTGGCCTCCCTTCTAGGAGCAATGTCCGTCCATATACGATCCTCCAAGTATTCCGCTTCGAGTGCCTTGTCCAATACCTCAGCATAACTGACCACCTCAGCACTGGTCATCTTGACATCTCTAGTAATCATTGGTTTAAGTCCTCTCATAAACCTTTGGAATCGCATGTCTTCGGTTGGTACTACTTTAGGTGCAAATCTAGCCAACCTATCAAACTTTTGTGCATAGTCAGTAATAGAGAGGTTCCCCTGAACCAAAGTCACGAACTTGTCCACCCTGGTTGCCAATACAGCTTCACTGTGGTATTTCTTGCCAAATTCCTGAACAAAGTCTACCCAAGTCATAGTATTCAGATCACGAGTCTATTTTACCACATCCCACCATATCCTTGCATCCAACTTGAGTAGGTAGGCTACACATGAAATTCTCTGATGATCGTTCAACTGCATGTGATCAAAGATGGCCTCTACTGATCTCAACCAATCCTCTGCCACCATAGGGTTAGCTTTCCCTTCGAAGCTAGGTGGGGCTTGCTTTCTGAAGCGCTTATAGACTAGCTCAAATCCATAAGCCATAGGCAGTGGTACATGTGGTGGTATTGGTGTTGGTATTAAATGATCAAATTAAAGGTATGTAGTGCAATATATGGATCCATTTTAATAAATATTAATACCAGCCATGATCATATAGATATATAAATATTAAATCTCATACAATAGATCAGGGATTACCTCTTGTAGCCTATCAAGTGTCCTTGAGTCTTTTTGTATAAATCATCGACCTTCCAATCTAGTGTTCTGAGATCTCACACCCTGATCTTCCAGACCAATCCTCAAACACACAAGGACGTGTGTGAGCACGTAGAATTCAAAAGGTTGATTTATGTGACTTTCTAAATGTACTCAACACATGAGATCTAGGGAGTTTTGACAAAGAGAAGGTTTAGAATAGTTTTCAGGTTTAGAGAAAACTATCGCTTTAGAGAGAGAGTCTGATTAATCGTTATTATCTAAAAATAACGTATCTCAGATTTATAAAGATATTTAATCTAATTAAATAATCTTTATTTAATTAAAATATAATTCAAGTTAAAACTGATTATATATTTTCATTTAATTATCTATTTAAAAATAATAATTAAATAACAGATTAAATAAATTTATTTGAAATTCAAAATTCAAATTCGAGGGATAAAAACCCTGATGCTAGGCGCCAGACACTACTGTATAGTGTGTGTCGCCCAGCCCTATTAGGGTTGCTCTAATTTTCTCATTTGTTTATTTAATCAACTTTTAAGACAAGATATTTATTCCAACATAAATATTAGTTAATTTAAAATTAACTTTATCTTAAAATATCAGTTTTAAAATAAATAAATATCATATTATAAATAAGATATTTATTATTTTCTATCTTTATATTAATCCAAACAAGATTAATATTAATTTTAACATATAGTTTTTCAAAATAAAAACTATATAGTTAAATAATTAATTAATTCACAACTTAGTCCTTTCTCTTAACAAATCTTTCTTTTGACATCCTTACCCTTAACAGTGTAGGACAAAGGCGATCTAGTAACCATAAACCTATAATATGAAGCTCCAATAAACTAGATTATTAATTAAACTCTTTAATCTAATAATCTTATTTATTAATTTCATGATTACACCACAATAAATATGGAATTGCACTCTAAGTATTTATAGAATTATATTTACAGAGTTTTCTCTAGTAGTCCATTGATATAATCAATGTATGCAGTTTCGTCCTCCATTATTGGTTCATTAATTATAGTTGGTCAAAAATACAGTTTTACCCTTCTAATTACCTCTTGATCCATAAGTACTATTAATTCACTAGCGAATAATTAACCTATAATCTAACTATAGATTTGAGTTCAATAACTATTCAGTTTCAGAATCAACCCTTAAGGGAACTAATATTCAATCAGTTAGGAAAGTGTGGATTCCAATATTGTAATTCATGTTCCCAGCCATCGATGATATTGAATCTCCAAAACAAAAGTAATTAGCCTCATTATTCTAAGAGACCTTAATGAGTGAATCAAAAGATTCAATAAACATAAATAGGAGTTCATGAATACTCAGAATTTAGACTGATCTACAAATGATCATCTGTTATGATAAGAATTAACTCTTTACGTCAAAGGGCAAGTTTTTAAAGATAATTAATACTCATCAGTCCTGTCATATATAATCTCTATTATATACAGCACATTTACTCAGATGTCTATCCACATTAGTAATCTGAATCTAGATTACTTGCTTCTCGCATGCTTAGTAAACCGTACTAGTAACTATTCATTAAAGATTCCTTGCTTTAATATGTTACTGACTATTTATTAATTATATATGATCTTAATTCTCTCATACTAATAAAAGATCATATTCTCATGAATGAATAAGGAATTTTCTTGATATTATTATATAATTAATTCAAACAATAATTATAACATTCAAACATAATAAAATTGTACTTTTATTTAAAACCAATAAAATGTCTTTATATGCTTTTAGGGCATTAATCCTAACAATCTCCCACTTGCCCTCAAAGCAAGTGAGGCATTTCCCTTAAACTCATATTGTGCATGTGACCCATGAATTACTTTGCAGGAAGTATCTTGGTTAACGAGACAGCCAGTTTTTATTCTGACGCTATCTTCATAACAGTCACATCACCTCGGTGTACAATCTCTCTTACCAGATGGCATTTCCTTTCTATATGCTTCCCTCTCTTGTGGCTTCTAGGTTCTTTTGAATTAGCTACGGCTCCACTATTGTCAAAGTACATGATTATTGGCTTATCCATATCTGGAATAACTTCTAGATCAGTGTAGAACTTCCTCAACCAAACCGCTTCCTTAGTTGCTTCACAAGCCGCTATGTATTTGTCTTCCATTGTTAAATCAGCTAAGCTAGATTGCTTAATGCTTCTCCAGACCACAGCTACTCCACCAAGAGTGAAAACGGACCCAGAGGTCACTTTTTGACTGTCTTTGTCTGATTTGAAATCAGAATCAGTGTATCCAGTAGGATTTAGCTCACCCCCTTAATATACCAGCATATAGTCTCTTGTTCTCCTAAGATACTTGAGAATGTGCTTTACAGCAATCCAATGTTCCAAGCTAGGATTTGATTGATAACGACTTACAATCCCAACTGCATAACATATGTCGGGTCTAGTACACAACATAGTATACATCAGACTCCCAACTGCTGAAGCATAGGGATACTTTCTCATATCCTCTTCCTCCTAAGGTATCTTGGGACATTGTTCCTTGGAGAGAGCAATTCCATGTCTGGTCGGTAATTGACCTTTCTTGGAATTCTCCATAGAGAATCTTTCAAGCACCTTATCTATATAATGAGCCTGAGAAAGTGCCAAGAGCTTGTTCTTCCTATCCTTTAGGATTCAGATTCCCAGAACGTAGCTCACCTTGCCCAAATCTTTCATTTGGAACTTTTCAACTAACCATTTCTTTACGTTTGACAATGCATGTACATTGTTCCCAATGAGCAAAATGTCATCAACGTAAATAAGTAAGAAAACCACCACTTTTCCTTTGATGTATTTATACACACATGCTTCGTCAACATTCTGTTCAAAGCCATATCTTTTAATTGTTTCATCAAAAGTGATATTCCAAGATCTAGATGCTTGCTTTAATCCATAAATGGATTTCATCAACTTGCACACCTTTTGATCTTCCCCTTTCTTTATGAACCCTTCTGGTTGTACCATATAGATACTTTCATCAAGATAGCCATTCAGAAATGTTGTCTTGACATACATTTTCCATATCTCATAATCATTGGCAGCCGCTACGGATAAGAGGATACGAATGGATTTGAGCATGGAAAAAATGTTTCTTCTTAATCAACAGCTTCTCTCTGAGTGTAAACTTTGGCTATAAGCCTCACTTTGAAAGTCTTTACTTTCCCATATACACCTCTTTTCTTCTTGTATATCTACTTACACCCTATGGGCGTGACATCTTCAGGTGGATCCACAAGTTCCCTGACAAAATTGAAATACATCGATTCTAATTCTTGGTTCATGGCTTCTTGCCATTTCTCATTTTTAGGATCATCCATTACCTCTTTAAAGGTTAATGGATCATCCTTGTCTGTATCAGAAACAAGGACATGTTCCTCATGTTCGTAGCGAACATGTTGTCTCACAATTCTCCCACTACGACATTGCATCGGGGTTTCTTTTCCAACAATCATGGTTTCCTTGGTATTTCATTTATCATTTAATGATGAAGATGATTGTGATGGAATCTTATCAGCTGTGAATTCCTCTAATGATGAAGATGATTGTGATGAGTGTAACGTCCAGCGTTTCAGGTACCTTTAAACGACTCGGGTCAGGATTTTTCCCCGGGTTAAGAATATTATATTTTTTTTGTAAATTATTCCATCAGTTATTGCTAGCCAAATTATGAATTTTGTGATTTAAAAGTCAAGATAAGACTTTCGGTCTTGGACCAACACAAAAACCCTGATCGGGTAAAAATCTCAGAAAATAAAAATGAAAAGCTATGGCAAATATATTTTGGGCATAAAATACATTCATATAAATTATAGTTTGGTCAAAAATAATAAACCTAAGGGAAAATGGAAATTTTAGGGCATTTTGTGTTAAATACTTAATTTTAGCGAAATGAGGAATTTTATTCCATGAATGGACCTTAGGTTAAATTTTATAGTGTGATTAATTAAATTAAATGTCATAGACATTTAATTTAATTATTTAATGTTAAGTTTTGTGATTAAAACTTAATAAGAGTGAAAAAGGTATCAAAAGTCAATTTGGACTTTTCTTCTTATGAAATATTGATTAACCTTTATAAAAAAAATATATAAATGGATATATATAGGATAAGGTGGCCGGCCATGTGAAGAATTAAATGGGGATGACAAGATTTTGATTAAGTTTAATCCCATTTATTTAAAAATTAGGGATAATATCAAGTGGGCAAGTGGGTAGTAAAGCACTTAAGTGTTTTTAGGAATTTTAGAGTTTGATAAACTCTTCTAACCCTCCCCAACCGACCACACCTCTGTCCTATTTCACTATCATTTTTTTTTTAAAATCTCTCAAAGTTTTCTCTCCACCTTCAACCTCAAAAACACTAAGGAGACTTGGAAGCTAAGTATGGTCTAGGAAGGGTTTTCCCTAAGGTAAAGTTTCCATAATCTAGACCTTTGTAAAGTTTTATTCATGAGTTTCAAACAGCTAATTATCTATGTTGTTGGGGGGAGTTGGTTAGGATTTTTAAAAGGTTTTGAAGGAGCCAAAGCTAGTAGGAAGATCCACAACTTAAGCAAGAACACCAAAGAGTTAAAAGGTTTGCTTTTATGGTTGTTATTGTATGATTTTTAGTTTTAAGCATTATTTTGTATATTTAATGCTTAAAGTTTCTTATTGGTGATGTAATAAGGTTATGGTAGTTGTTTTATAATTTTTATGATGCTTGTGTATTGATTTTTGAAAATAGGGACCAAAACCCCCAAATGTTTTGTAGGAAGCCTTAAAACAAAATACATGTTTTGAGCTATGACTTCCAAGGGGTCTAGCATCCATTGTATATTTATTTTATAAAGTTTAATTGTACTGTAATGTTGTTGAGATTGATTACATAATATTGAGCTTTTGAAACACTCAAAAATGTTTAAAAATGAGTGAGTTATGTTATTTCAAAGTTTAGGTAAAAAACTGTTTTTTCATATTCTTAATTTCGGGACTAAGTTTGGACAACCACTGTATAGGGAAAATGAACCCAGTTTTTTCTAAACTTTGGTGGACAAATTATTGGCATAACCTAGTATTCTACTGTAAAATTTGGTAAGAAATACTGAACGGTTTGAAAGTTATTAAGTGTCAAAGTTTGGAAAAATAAAGACTTGAAAATAAGGTCATTTTTACCTCATCGTTGGAAAATGATTTCACCCTTAAAAAATGCTCATTTTGACCTAAGATTTTACAAAGACCTAAATGGCATACCAAAAATAGAATTGGGAAATTCTGGTAACAATTGGGTGAGTAAATTTCAAGTTATGAACTAACAAAGTGTGTAGTTAAAAATGTGAAAAATAGGGTTTTCAGACTTAGTGCAAAAATGAGATTTTGGAACTCAATGTAAAAAGTAAAAATTTGCTTATTGCAATATATAAACTTGGTAAGTCTTGAAAACATATTTCACGAAAATTACCACTTTGAGTAGAATGTGAATTATTTTTTATTAAAGAATTTTTATTCTTTTTAAAAATAAAAGATTTAATTTATTAATAGTTAATAAATCAAAAGAGGGTTTAAAACCCTATATTTTGAGAAAATTATTAAGTGAATTATTTTTTTAATATGTAAACTTGATTAATTGATTTTGAAAAACTAACTAGTCAAGATGGGAAATTTTTAATAGTTTTCCTAATTAAGACAAATTAGGCTATTTTCTTAAAACGGTTTTTAGAGATTAAAAACTTAAGAAAAATAAAAGGAAAATTAAGAGTTTATTTTCTTTAAAAATAATTAAGGAATTTATTAGTATTTTATGGATATAATACTGGCTAAATTCTTACATATTTTAACCGACTTGTCGAAAGTGCGGATTAATAGCGATACCTTTAAAGAATAAGATTTTTAGCGGATTGTGGGAAAATACTATTGTGATACCTGAGCCTAGGTATCGAGACCATAGGATAGGTCTCCCTGAGACTTAGGGTTTAGTCTCAAATTTTTTGTATGAATTTCCTTAATGGGTTTAAAACCAAATAAGGATCATAAATCCTTACAAATGATTTTTATTAAAATGACCAAACTGCCCAATATAATAATAATGAATTATGAGTGCCATAATTAATCTGAGTATACTGTATGGATAACTACAATATTGGCTAAGCATAACTGGATTGAACGTTGGAGGGTGAAAACCTGTTGAGTGCTAAGGACTCCAAGTAAGTCAACTTATATTGTATGGCTGCAACATGAAACAATTATTGTATTGTATGTTAGTATAGGGATACATGCACATACATAGACTGTCGTAGAAAGTTGCTTAGAGACGTTAGTCTAGTAAGTGCTGATTTAGAAAATATGAACGAAAGATATCTGTCATATCCTAGACGGCTGATCCCCGTCACACTGCTCGATTTTATTATGTCCGGTTCAGTACTGCAACGAGTGGCCAAGAGGTGAGGATTGATGGTTAAACCTAGGGGCACCAAAATGAATGGGAGCTAGGGGCCCTCATGGTTACTTAATCAGTGAACGGTTAGAACCCGAGCAAGTGCTCTGATAAGTTATTCCTGGATAGTAGCCGTGAATATTGGCCATTCACTGAGAATGCCTAGAGATACTAGGGGTTGCCAGATTGAGTGAGGCTGAACACCCTAGGGGCAACTACTCACCAGCACCACTGATTAGCATAGAAGTCTATGTAAAACCGTGTAATTTCGATTACACTCTTGGATAAGTAGCAATGCCCTAGGTAACACGATAGTTACCCTTGATAGGGATATTTATTGGCTAGATCTTAGTGTTGAGACTTGGTTCTCTCTTACAGATTAACATTTATGTTGGAGGGAGTGTTACACTCGAATTATTGGAAATTGTCAAGCGTTGGTCTCGAATTATATTGTGATATGATATATCTGCTTGCTATGGGATTTTCTGAGTGCAGAGATATATTTGTTGATAAGATATAGTTGTGAAATAATATATCTGCTTGCTCTGGGATTTTCTGAGTGCAGGGATACATTTGTTGATAAGATATAGTTGTGATATAATATATCTGCTTGTTCTGGGATTTTTTGCGTGCAGGGTTTTATCTGTTTATAGGAAATAATTTATCATTGGTTATCAGGCATGACCATAAGTTTGCCAGAATGCTTTTGCGTTCTTGAAATTGATTGTGTAGGGTCCGGATGGATCCAAAACTCTAATTCTCTGAATGCTTTGTTTTAAGGTTGAACTTACTAAGCGTTTTCTCTTACCTAGTTGTTTGATGTTGTAGGTAAGAGCAAGGGAAAAGAAGAGCAGTGAGCGCTGGAGTCTACATTGTAAATGTACATGTGGACCGACCTTTTGAGAAGCATTTTTATTTTTGGAAATGTTGTGTAATTTTCCTAAACTAAGCTCACTCTACTCTTTATAAAATATGTTTGTAACTAAATGTTAAGTATGGCCATACGACTTTTTAAAACGTTTTTTTATACGGGTCTTTGAGACATGTTGTTAAATGAAAACATTTATATTTCCGCATAATAGAGTCTTGAAAATCTGGGTTGTTACAGTTGGTATCAGAGCCAGAGTTGAGCAGGTTCTATAGAGAACCCACATGTACATTTCACAAAGATAGACTGATACTCACTTTAAGTATTGTCTCTTCCTTTAGTGTGTTGTTTTCTTTTTATTTACCTCCATTCTATAAATTGTAGGTTATGGTCGATATACCTGAGATAGGTGACCCTGTGATAGGAAAATATACCCATTATCCCTTCGACTAGAATCAATTTTCTATAGACTCTTTAACGATGAGAATTCCTTGCCACTTCGAGTACGAATGACGACATTGGCATGCCATTTGGCAATGTACGTTGTACATCACGGAAGTCTTCGGTAGAGCCAGAGGAGGATCCCGAGCAGTCGGACGAGGATACCGGCATAGAGCTGGATATGTTGATGGACAACTTAGATTAGGTTATGATGTGAGGGTCTTGTTGATACTTTTTGTAAAGACCTTGCAAACCTACTAGATTGTAGGACTTTGGTGTAGTTGTAGCGGAGAATCTGCCAATGGAGGAAGTGGCTGACGACGAACTCAGCAGCAGGGGAAATTTCTTATGAAGAGCCGATGGACTAGAATGAGGAAGATCTCGAGGAGGATCTTGAGGAAGATCCCGAGGAGGATCCTGCGGAAGATCCCGAGGAGGATCCTGAGGAAGGTTCTGATATGGCCGCTGACAGTGACATCAACTAGGTGTTAGGAGCTGCATAGGTGTTAGAGACCCACCTACTTTTGAAATATGTACCTACCTTGTATATGATTAAGGAAATTAGTAACTGGTCTAGCAGGGTTATAAGTCTGTTTTTTTAGGGCTAATTTTGTAAATCCCTTAGATTGGCCGACCCAAACTTGAAACATTGTTGTATATGGTATAGGTTCTAAAATGAAGTTTCTAACTTTTGTTAAAAAGTGTTGATTGCTTGTTGTGCTTGATATGTTTGGCATCCTTAATTAGGTTGATTAACTATCTGTGTCAATATTAACTTCTTGTCCGTATGCGCTTAGGAGCTTTTGATTTAAAATCAAACAAATGGCAAAGACAAGAGCTCAAAGAGGAAAAGGTGTTGCTGGCCGAGGCCAGGCCACACCTGCTGATAGAGCTCAGAACGAGCCTGCCGCTAGAGCTCCAAACCAAGCTGCTAGAGTTTTCGAGATAGCCGAGCAGATGAATAATCTACAAAGGCTAGTGGAGACGCAGGGAGCCCAAATAGAAAGAGGGCAAAAGAGACAGGAGGATGTTGATGCCCTCCAAGCAGAAAGGTTTAACACCCTCTTGGGATGACTCCCCATGCCACCCAATAATGCTCAGAACAACGAAGTACCACCTGAAAATAGTGAAGAACAGAACCTTGGCCTACAGGTTATCATTGAGGAACTTGTACTACTAGTAGAAGCACCAAGAGCTGCCCAAGCAAAACCTATATCAGAATGGTTCGGCAACCAGAATCCACCTATATTCGAGGGGAGCAGTGACCCTTCAATGGCAGAGGAATGAATCAGTATTTTGGAAAGGATCTTTGACTTCATTGGAACTACCGAGAGAGACAAGGTAGTCTGTGCAACCTATATGCTGAGAAAAGATGCCCGCATTTGGTGGGACGCAGCCAAGAAAGGGCATAACGTTGCTGAGATTGAATGGCTAGAGTTCTTGACCTTGTTTAATGGCAAGTACTTTAGTAAGGTAGTGATCGAGCACAAAGTGAATGAGTTAACTAATCTGAAGTAGGGAACGTCGAGCGTGCAGGACTACATTTGAAAATTTAACCAACTGTCTAGGTTCGTGAAGAACCAGGTGAGCACTGAAGAGAATAAGACCTGGAGTTTTATGAAGGGCCTACGCAGAGACATTTCCAGGTGTGTAGACACTGGTAGAATTGGCCCAGAGACGTATGCCGAAGCTGTGGAACGGGCTCTTCGCCAAGAGCCTTGGGATGTGTTAGACAAGCCAGAACCACAGAAGAACGAAGATAGGAGGTACACTCCCAACAACCCCGGGCAATTTTAGGCCAATCAGAATGGCCTAAGGGGAAATTTCAACCCCATGTTCAGCCAGAACTTGGGGCGAACAAATAAACCAATAAGCACAAGACCGAATTTTGGGGGAAATAACAAAAGAAAAGGGGGACCTCCCAATAGGGCAATGGCTACTCACAACAAACAGCCAAGACGTGAGTTTGAACAATGGCCATTGTGCAACAAATGTAACCAACGCCATCGGGGCGAGTGCGGCGTATGTTTTAACTGTGGAAAGCCAAGGAACTTTGCTAAGGATTGCTGAATGCCAGCCAAGGGCAATGGAAATGACCAACAGAAACAAATTGGATCTCCACCTCGAGTTTATGCGCTTACATAAAGCGACAAAGGAGCTGGCCCATCTGATATGGTGTCAGGTCAGATTTCTATCACCCAAACCTCAGCATATGCATTAATGGATACCGGTGCATCACATTCTTTTGTATCAGCATCCTTTGTGGAAAAATTTAATAGAAGTCCTGAGCTTATGCCTGTTATTTGTGGGGTAGTCTTGCCTTCAGGAGAGGATATGCTGGTGCGGACATGGGTTAGAGCCGTACCAGTTTGGGTTGAAGGTCGTGAGCTAACGGTGGATCTGTTAGTCTTGGACCTACATGAATACAATGTCATATTTGGGATGGATTGGTTAACCAAATATGGAGCTGTTATCAATTGCAAGCGCAGAAAAGTGGTCTTCACCTCAGCAGGAAAAGAACCATTCAAGTTCAAGTGTCCCATGATTTCTGCGATGAAGGTGAGAAAAATGTTGAGTGATGGATGCATCGGTTTTCTGGCAAATATAGTGGATAAGGATAAGGAGATGAGCCAACAACCATCAGATGTACCGGTTGTGTGCAAGTTTCTCGACGTATTTCCTAAAGATCTCCCAGGGATTCCACCAGACCGAGAGATTGTGTTTGAGATAGAGTTGATTCTGGGAACTGTGCCGATCTCAAAGACTCCTTACAGAATGGCACCAGCTGAACTCAAGGAGTTGCAGTCACAACTGCAAGAGTTACTGGACAAGAAGTTCATAAGGCTAAGCCACTATCTGTGGGGAGCCTCAATCTGATTCGTTAAGAAGAAAGATGACTCGATGAGCATTAACTATCGGGAGTAGAACAAAGTGACGACCAAGAACCAATATCCATTACTGAGGATCGACTATCTTTTCGATCAACTACAAGGAGCGTCAATATTTTCCAAAATAGACCTGCGATCAGGCTATCATCAGCTCAAGGTTAAAGAGATGGATATACCAAAGACAGCCTTCAGAACACGCTACAGTCACTACGAGTTCTTAGTGATGTCCTTTGGACTAACTAATGTGCCTGCAGCATTCATGGATCTCATGACTCGCGTATTTCGCGAGTATTTGGATAAGTTTGTCGTCGTGTTCATTGACGATATTCTAATATACTTGAAAAGCCAGGAAGAGCATGCAACGCATCTTGAACTGGTCCTCCAGCGTCTGCGAGATGAAAAACATTACGCTAAGTTTTCGAAGTGCGAATGCTGGCTATAGAAAGTAAGTTTTCTGGGGCACATAGTGTCGGGAGACGGAATTTCGGTAGATCTCTCCAAGATAGAAGCTGTTAAGTAGTGGAAACCTCTGAAAAATGGTCATGAGGTTAGAAGTTTTCTTGGGTTAGCGGGATATTACCGACGATTTATGGAACGATTTTCCAAAATAGCCGCACCAATGACTGCCCTCACTCGCAAAAACATCAAATATGAAGGGACTGACAAGTGTGAGAATAGTTTTCAGGAGTTGAAAACAAGATTGACGACTGTCCCAGTTTTGACAATCCCTAACGGCACAGAGGGATATACTATTTATAGCGACGCCTCAGGCCGAGGGTTGGGAGCAGTGCTGATGCAGCACGGAAAAGAAATTTCTTATGCTTCTCGACAGCTAAAGAATTACGAGAAAACTACCCCACTCATGACCTGGAGCTTGCAGCAGTGGTTTTTGCACTAAAAATATGGAGGCAATACCTGTACGGGATACACTACGACATATACATTGATCACAAAAGCCTGAAGTATTTCTTCACTCAAAAGGAATTGAATATGGGACAGCGTCAATGGTTGGAATTGTTTAATGACTATGACTGGGACATTCTGTACAACCCGAGAAAAGCAAACAAGGTGGAAGATGCATTGAGTCGACAACCAAGTGCTTACGTGATGACAATGAAAGATATTTCGCCGCAGTTACAAGCCGACCTTGCTACCTTGGATTTACAGATAGTAGTTGGTCAATTGGCTAACCTCTCGATCGAGCCTACCATTATGGAAGCTATAAAAGGCAGGCAGTTAGTCGATCCTTGGGTTCAAGGATTGATGCACAAAGTGAGGAACGAGAGGGGACCAGGATTCCATATCTCTGAAGATGGAGTATTGGGGTTTAAGGGCAGAATATGTGTTCCGAACTTTGGCTGGTGACTGCATCTTGATCAGTTCTCAAATCTTTTCAGGATTGGCTTCGATTCCTCGCGAGTTTACTATGAATCCCAAAAAATTTCCTAATCCAGCACCAAAGGAACACTTTAGAGGATTTAGCTTCATCAGATATTTGTTCAGGATGTTGAAGCATTCCTGTAAATCCTTGATGTGTTCACCGACCTTTCTCGACTTGATCAGCATATCATCGACATAAACCTCCATGTTGTTGTCGATTAGTTCTTTGAACATGTGGTTGACTAGTCATTGGTAAGTCGCACCAGCGTTTTTCAAACAGAATGGCATTACTTTGTAGCAATAAAGTCTCGTATTTGTTTGCAAGCTAGTGTGGTCTTCATCTGATGGATGCATACAAATTTTATTATAACCGTAGCACGCATCCATGAATGACAAAACTTCATGTCCTAATGTGGCATCAATCTACTGGTTGATTCTTGAAAGTGGGAAACAATCCTTCGGGCAGACTTTATTAAGGTCTGTGAAATCCACGAACATCCTCCACTTACTATTTGGCTTGGAAACTAGTATGGGATTAGAGACCTCAGATGGATAAAATGCTACCATGATGAATCCATTTTCCTTCAGCTTCTTAATTTCTTCTTTTAGGGCTTTAGATCTGTCTTTGTCGAGCAGCCTTCTTTTTTGTTGCACTGGTGGATGATTTTTGTCTATATTCAAGACATGACTAATCACTAATGGGTCTATCCCAACCATATCTTTATGAAACTAGGCAAAGACTTCTTGGTGTCTCCTCAATTTGTTTTTTATTGTTGTTTCTAAGTTTTTATCGACTTTCACAACCCTTGTCAGATTTTTCTCTTCTAGTTGGACCTCCTCGAAGTCCTCCACGAGCCCAACATTTTCTTCTAAATCCCCAAAGCGAGTATCTAAGTCCCTATCCTTACTTTGGGCAATGCCCTATTTGGTGACTTGTTCACTTGATTGGGCTTGTCACTCATTTACTACCAGCAACCTTTTCTCTGCTACGCTCCCTGATCCACTTCATCTTGCCTTCATGATCATAGAGTTGTAACATTATCTAGCCTCTCGTTGATTTCCCAACACGCATCCAACACCCGCATCGGTTGGAAACTTCATAGTCAGATGCCAGACCGAAGTTACGGTTCGCAAATCGATGAGTATGGGTCTTCCGATCACGACATTATATGCGGACGGACAATCAACTACTATAACAGTAGAAAGCAGTGTCCTGTTCGCAGGTGCAGTTTTAGTTGTGACTGGGAGTCTGATAGACCCGGTTGGTGCTAGCCCTTCACCAGAAATACCATAGATGGTTTGGTTTCATAGCTCTAAATCTTGCACTGATAATTTCATTCTTTCAAGTGAAGATTTGTATAAAATTTTGACTGAGCTTCCTGTATCTACCAACACTCATTTTACCATCATGTTGGAGATCTGAACATCCACGACCAGAGAATCTGAGTGGGGGAATCGAACATGTTGTGCATCTAGCTTAGAGAAAGCTAGTAATTCTTCCTCTGTTCAAGCTTATTTGGGAGTTCACTCCTTGACGTTTAGCATTTCGATGTCCTGATCGTGACGTAGGGTTCTAGCATATCTCTCTCTCACCTTACCACTGTCACCTAATATATGTGGTCCTCCACAAATAGTCAGCAATGTACCAACAACAGGAGTTGCCTGCAAAGGAGGCGAGCGTTGGCGCACAGGTACCTGCTCGTTGCCTCCATGAGCCTCCTGCTCATACATATCTCCTCGGATGTCCTTACCAAATAAGGAACTCGATCTCGTCCTTAACCTAGTTACATTTATTGGTATCATGGCCATAGTCGTCGTGAAAATGACAAAACTTAGTTGTATCCCTTTTGGATATGTCTTTCCTGATCGGGGTTGGTCACCTAAAAGGAATGGTGGTATGACTGGCCTGATACATTTTAGTTCGGCTATCGACCAGGGTAGTGTAATTGGTGAACCTTGTTTCATATTTGTTGTGTTTAGGGCGCTTGTTATTAGATGTAGTTGGTTCAGTGTTTGCCCTTTTTCCCCCATTCTTATTGTTACGTTTGTCGTTGCCATTGGGTTTTCCAAACCTGCGGGTGGCTTTGGTCGAGTCTTCCTTCTTACCCTGGTCAGCCTTTGGGGATTTTCCTTCATTGGCTATGGACTCCTTGAGCTTGATATGTCTACTCAAACCAGAAATTCTTGAGTGCTCTTGACTCCATTCATCCACAGACTACTCCACGGGGGAGAATGGCATTGCACTACAGCTATGATTGCCATCATCTTTCCCTCATCTCCAACAGTTTTGGCCTAAGCAGCTGCTCGCATAAACCACTGTATATACTCCTTGAGAGTTTCTCCTTCCTTTTGCCGAATGTCGACCAGCTGATTAGCCTCTTTGAGATGTACTTGACCAGCATAAAACTATCTGTAAAACTCCTTCACAAACATCTCACAGGATACTATACTGGCCAGAGGGAACTTGAAGAACCATTCCTGAGCAGAGTCAAACAAAGTGGCAGAAAAAATCCTGCACCGAGCATCTTCAGACACGTTCTGGATGTCCATTTGTATCTCAAATTTGTTTGCGTGAGATACTGGGTCTTCTCCTCCAGTGAAGTTGGGCAGGTTTGTCATTTTGAATTTTCTCGGGATTTCCACCACATCAATTCTATTAACGAATGGGGTGCCCTTTCTTTGATCATACTCTATGTGGGACATTTTATTCCCGACCAGCTACTACACGGCCTGATTCAAGGCATCTATTTGAGCCTGAACAACATCTAGTATTGCAGGACCAGCTAGAGCCGGGGGGAAGTACTCGTCGTGTCTTTCCCTTCGGTCGTTGAGCACATCCCTCAGATCTTCATCCCTACATCTATGCTCGCTAGCACCTAGTCGGTCAAAGACATTGGGTTATTTAGGCTGTCCCCCAACATTTTGGCTTGTTGGTCAGTTCTCCAATGGGGGAGGATTTCGTTGTCCGTCCCTTTTCTCTTGTTACCAACCATTGTTCCTCCTATCAGAGTCTGCCTCATTGTAGTCCTGGCCTTCTCTGAATTGCAACCTGTGAGTGTGAGACCTGTTGTACGCATTGTTCCCCTCTCTTCTTCCTAGTCCATCTCGATAAACAAGTGGGGGCCTACACTGGTCGTTGGGTCCTTTGACATTACTATGTCATGGGGAATCCCAAACCGCAGAGCCTGAGTCCACCTGCCTCTTGCTTCCTGAGGGATGTTGTCCCCTGCCAGGAAGGTTATGTTCCCTTGTTGTTTGTCGTCTAGGGCTTCTGGGATGCTGCTTGTTCCTATTTGGCATGTGTTGCTGAGTGCTATCTCGACCAGATCGAGAGGATGGTTGTTGCTCATTGTTACTGTCAAGATTTTGGGTTTGCCTTTCCTGCTAAGCAGCGGGAGGTTGTTCTGGTCTTTGCAGAATCCTTGGGTGTGGTGGATTGTGATGATATTGGGGATGATCTGACTGCAGATTTTGATGAGGGTGAGAGTTTGGTGGCCGATCTAACTAAGAGGTTGGTGCAGGTTGTCCTCGAGCCAACTGAATGGCTGCTTCCAAAGCTACCGTGGCATCTCTCTACCGACGGTCCATGTCAGCCTGTCGCTCATTCAGTTCTCGGCGCTGCCGGTCAATCTCCATTTGTTACAGCACCATAGTTTCAACCACATTCTCCTGGTTACATTTCAGAGTAGCCAATTCCTCTTGCAACACTATCAAAGTTGTTCGCAAGGTTTCAGTATCCATTTCTTCCTCTTCTAGTTCCACTTGTGGCTCATCCTCCCCTACACCTTGTGGAGGAGGTGGATTTGGCACACTTTCAGATGTCTGCTCAGTTTGACCCTATAATGTCTCAAATTCCCTAATGTGGGTTATGCTTGGATTAGGGGGCCATAATTGATTTATTATGCAATTACGTGATTAAATGGATGATTATGTGATGATATGATGATAATTGTATGCATGTAGGCCCACTTCTTCATAGAAGGGCATTTTCGTAATTTTGATCTGTTAAGAGCATATCTGTATATTTATGTGCATGTTTATGATTTATGGATGAGACCACATTATAATGATGATATGTTTGAGATATTCAGCATGAGACAATCCTAGAACGCAAGTTAGCGGTTTGGTCATAACGAGATTAATTTCCAAGCTCGGGGTAAGTGTGGGGTAATTTGATGTTTAGTACATTACCGGGAATTAACGGGTAATGGGTTATGATTTAATTATTATTTGAGAATATTGGGGGATAATGGGAAGTGGAGGATGTTAATTATGATTTGTGGGATAACCAGGAATTGACTGTTTTGCCCTTGGGTGGCTATATAGGAATTAATTGGGCTTAGGGGCATTTTGTTCTTTTGATCATGGGATATGTCTAAACTTAGATGGCTGGTTGTAGAAGGTTTAGGCAGTGAAAATAGAGTAGCTATTTTCCTCTTCCACAATCAATTCTTCTTCTTCTCGGTTGGAATTTTGAAGCAAGATTGAGGATTCGAGCAAGGGAATTAAAGATTGAGGGTTTAGGCTAGTGATCAGCCATTGAAGGGGATTCAAACCTATGTTCAAGGTAAGAATCTAGCCATAGTTTCTAGTTTTTCTCTGTTTTAAGGTTAGTTCTTTAGCTTGAGGTTTTGGTCATGGATTTGGATATGTGTTGTTGTTTTGGGTGGTTTAAAGCTTAAGATTTGTTGTTAAATTGGTGTATATATTGTGTTGATGCTTGGGTGTGATTTTGGGATTTAATTGATGAAGGTATGGGCTGGTTTGAATTGAGAAATAGGCAGGGGAGATGGGTTCACTGGGTCAAGTCACGACCGATTTCATGCAAGTCATGACCTGGACCCAAGCCAGAGCCTCCCCTAGGCTCTATTAAGCAGGAGCGTCGCGACCCACTAGGCCAAGTCGCGGCCCGCCGCTGGTACCCCAGACAGAGGCTCTCTGTCTTGGGGGTGCACCGCGATCCACTGGGTCAAGTCGTGGCCCACCTCTTCCTTTTGTGCCAGGAGGGGTTTGTCATGAGGTTTAAGTGCGGGTTTTCATTTCCTAAGGCTCATGATCGAATATACTAACCATTTTAGTACGATTCGAGGTCCCAGGAGTGGGGTTTAGACCATGAACCTTTTTCTATTTATTTTTATTGATGGGATTTCATATTTGGTTATGACTAGGAGACCGCTAAGGGACTTAAGGACCGATCATTCTTTTATTATTTCACGATCTAACCAAAGGTAAGAAAATTGCACCCAGTATGTGACCTGCATGGTTATTGATGAGGCATGTTTAGTGCTCTATATATGGACATTGATTGCATAGTAAATGCATAGCAGTTTTGCTTATCTGTGTATGGCACTGACTTATTAGTTAGGAAACGACAATGGTTTTTTGTATTGATCGTGAAGATGTGACTTATTAGTCAAGTTCAGCGATGATACTAAGCATTGGTCGTATGGTATTGGCTTAAGAGTCAAGAACAACATTAATGTGTTTAACACAGGCTGAAATGATTAGATCTAATCAACATGAGCATGAAATGCTTGACCGGCCCCCAAGGTCGAAGAAAACTAAAGCGCTTGTCTAGTCTAAAGGCTAGTTACGTAGAGTCAGGGCCAAAAGGCTTAGGTGACTGAACTTCACGTGGCTTAGGGAGCAAATCCTCAGAGATGGACTTATTAGTCATCTATTCAAAGAGTGACTCTTTAGTCACCTATCTGATTAGGGTGCGGAGCCCCAGAGTGTGACTCTTTAGTCACCTATCTGATTAGGGTGTGGAACCCCAAAGTAGGACTCACTATCTGATTAGGGCTGCAAGCCCCAGAATGATTACCAGAATCATTTATTGATATTACATACATGCAATAATAAGTTTTCTTGCTAAGCCCAAGCTCACGGGTGCTATGTGGTGCAGGTAAAGGGAAAGAAAAGCTCACCCAACCTTGAGTGGAAAGCATAGGTGGCGATGTGTACATATGCGTCCTCTTTACGACCACGTCCAAGGTGTTTCTCAGAGGAACTAGGGGTGAACCCTATTTTTGCCGCTTAGGTAGGCGGGTTGTAATTTTTACACTATAATGACCATTTTGGATTGTAAATAACTTTGTAAACATTTTTATGGGCCCATGTATAGTTTAATGTTTTCAATAAAATATATCCACTCCTTTTAATCAAGATTTTCACCTCTAGCCTATTAATAATAAATAGATGCACATTTATAATCAAATTACTCATTTAGCGAGTTAAGCACTGTTTAAAGTCCACAGTAACGATCTTGGAGTAACCAGGGCGTTACAGATCCGCTCTCCTGGAGTTCTTTGCCATTGCTTATCTTGAAATCCTTAAGTTCAGCTCTCAACGAAAGCCCTGAAATGTTTACTAGCGATTTATTCAACGACATGGAGTCACTAAAAACGATAGGAATTAATAAACTGATTGCAAGAACTAAAACGACACAAAGTTTTTATACTGGTTCGGTCCCAGAGATTGGTAATAATTTACGTTCACTTAGTGATTTTATTGATGTAAACTCTGAAACCTGCGATCAACAAACTAGGGTTCACTAAGTTTCACAAGCTCCAAAGTGTAATACAAAAGTCGTGTATAAAAACACTTGATCTCTCTGAATTCAAATTATTGTGTCCTCTTCAATGAATCCCATAAGTCCTATTTATAGGCTCAAGGATGTACATATGAGCCTATGGGTCGTCCTTAACTTGTGCTACAAGCATATATGAATAATAACATAAATAATGATATTTGCATATAAAAGGAAACAAATATCTAGAGATATCCGACTCATAACTGTATTTGAATTCTAGCTTCGTTCCTACGAGCATAATTGGTCGTAATAGTCAGCACATCTTCCTCCTTGTTGTTCAGCATATTCCTTGCGCCCATCGAGCAACTTAATTTTCCATTTAATAACCTGACCGTTGCTCAATCAGATCTCTATCAATAATAAGTCATGTGTTATCCATGTGCGCCTCGACCGTGCCACGTCATCATGCAAATATTTTGGGTAAAAACATAATTATACATATACATAAATGAATTTTTTCATAGAAAATACTCATGCATGTACAACCCATATAATCTTAGCATGTTTCTTTGAATCAAGAAAAGAAAAAATATGGAGACATGGAGAACAATCATCAACACACATAGGGATACAAAAAATATATCCAAACAACCATGAACAAGATCACAAACTTCTGGATAAACTCGCTTAGCCAAAAACTATAGAATCGTGTCTCTTGACACCCTTGCCACTTATCACAAGAACCTAGAAGCGAGACACCTTAAAGTATCCATATCTTAGAAATCTTGGAACGAAAGGTAAGGAGAAGGGAAAGAGAATAAGAAAACAAAATCTACCATTATACATCTTCCAATTTTGAGAGCCTAAACCTCTTGGCTTGGTGGTCGACTTCACTATAAGGGCAAAACTCATGAACCTCTTGCTATTACCACCACAAAGATCCTAGTTCAAAGAACCCCAAAAAAATATTCTTAGGTTGGAACATAGAAGAAGAGATTGAGATAATGGAAAAATATAAGAATAATCACCTTACCTCGACTCTTTGGAGCTCACGAACCCTAGCCTCCCTAGTGTTAATGGCAAGAATGAAATGAGAGACAAGTTCTCTATATGGTGTTGGGCGGCCACCAAGGTGATGAGAGGAAGAACAAGAAACGCGAGAGATTAACAGGAAAGGAAACCTATTCTTGTGCACTTCCTAGCTGAAATCTTAGTGCTCTTTCTAACGACCCGAATTTGCTAATCGGGCTTAGGGCCTTGATTAGTGTGCCTGGAGGGCAATAAATGATTGAATATGCTAATATGTGGATTTATGTGTATATATGATTATGATGCATGTTTAGTTAAGTTAAATATGCATGTAGACCCCATCTGGATATTAGGGGTATAAATGTGATAAATGTTATATGTATGTGATATGTCTGTGCAGCACGGACCAAGACAGTCCTGGTGAGCGATTAGTCAGAAAGTCACAACAGGGTTGAGATTCGGACTCAGGGCGAGTCGAGGGGTAATTTGGGTACTAGGGGTGTTATGTGGTTATCGGGACATGAAAATAAATATTTAGAGATATATTTGTGGATAGAATGTCTAGGCGGGAATATTGGGGAAATTTACCATTTTGCCCTCGGGGACGTTTTGGTACCCCGAGCCTTGAGGTAACCATATAGACTTAAGCTGAATAAAACAAAAAGGAGGAATTACTTAGAAGATTTGGGGAAACCGACATACACATTCTCTCTTAACTAAAATAACTTTCATTTACTTTTCTCTTTCACTCTCTAAGGAAAATTCAAAGGGAAACTTAAGGGAAATTAACTTAAAGCTAAGGGATTTCAGCTGGGGGATTTAAGGGAACTTGAAGCTTGAAGATTGAAGCATAGGGGGAACTGGTTCTGAAGCTTAATTCAGCAAGAGGTAAGTTCTAACTACTAAGGTTTGGTCTTGAATTTCTGTTGGTTTTGTGGATTGCATGTTAGTCAAGCTTGGTCTACCTTTGGGTGCCTTAGCTGAGTTTTGGAGTAGGATTCAATGTGATTTTTGTGTTGTTATTGAGCTGAAATGATTGTGCTGGTTACCTAGGATTGTTAGCTAAGCTTAGGATGAATTGGCTTGAGGAAAGGTATAGAAAAATGGTGAGAAAATCTGGGTTCGGTGGTGAGGGCCGCGGCCCATGTGCACGCGCGGCCATGGGAGGCCGAGAAGCTCATGCGCGCGCCACGGCCCGTGTGGGGGTCAGTGTGGTGCTAGCCTCTGTTTCAAGGCTAGCCACGACTCTTAGTGCCAAATTGTGCTTTTAAGGGTATTTAGGCTTGGGAACTCATTGGGTAAGGCTCGAGATGGATTTTATCACCCGGATTGATAGAATTCAAGGTCCCGGAGGTTAGGGTTATGGCTCGAAGTTATTTATTGGATTAGAATTTGATGGATTAACATTGTTAATGTGTTGTGACAAGGGTTTTGGCGAAACTCATGTTAGAGGACTGTGCTCGGGGCATCGGTGCTCAGAAAGCTCAGAACTCAGGTAAGAAAACCCTTGTTCCCACAGAACTTGTGTGTAGGGCTGAGCCCAATGTGTTTAAATAGAATTGGAATGTAGGGTTGAGCCCAATATGTTAGAACTGCGGGGCGTAGCCCTTTAACTGAATATGCTAGAATTCTATGCTTGCTTACTATGCTATGTATGTTGTTGTGTGAATGATCGGCAAGAGCCGGGAACGGTGTAGGCCGAGAACGGCAGAGGCCGGGAACGGCGAAAGGCACGCTGAGTGCAAGGCCGGGAACGGCAAGGGGCCGGGAGCAGCGTTAAGCACGTGGAGTGCGAGTTGCTAGGGCGAGTCCCTAAAAGGATACCTGGGATATCCTCACGGCGTGGTCCGCGAATCTAGGGCTTGGTAAACGCCTGGGACGGCTAGGTCGTATGTGTTTAAACCAATGGTGGTCTGTTTGTATGATTGGTGTATGTGTTGCATATGTTATCTGTTTGTGGGTTTTCTGGCTGGGCTTCGGCTCACAGATGCTCTGTGGTGCAGGTAAGGGTAAAGAGAAGATCAACCAACCATGAGTACAGCGGGCGTGAGGCGGCGTGTACATGTTTGGCCAGCCTGGCTGCCACAGCCAGAGGATTTTGGGAGATGCTTGTAAATAAACCTAGATTTTGTCGTTTAGTCGACATGGTTCAATTTATATGTTGTAAATATTTCTAAACTGTATTTTGGGATCCCAAATGTAAAACCTTTATAATTTTCTCTGGAAACTATTATCTCTAAAAAAAAATTCCTTTGTTTATGGCGTAATTACACTGTTTGACCTAAAACCTCGATTAGCGAGTTAAAAGCCCGTTTTTAAACTCACTTAGTAACGGCTCTAAGGAGGCAGGGCGTTACAACTTGGTATCAGAGCGAGCCAAGGCTATTGGTTCTAGAGAATGACCGAACATGTACACACGCAGTCAGTGACAGGCTTAACTCAGGTTGGTTGGTACGATTGGCTAATATGTCTGAATATGTGTTTGAATGCCTTGTTTACCTGCTTATTTTTTTAGAGCATGATGAATGAATTAATATATGCATGATGCTAGGGCATGGCCTGTTGTGTGCTATATGCTTTATGAGTTATTATTTGTGGATGACTGATGTGCCTGGGAGGTGGTTTTGGATGTTGTTATCATGCCTGATGAGCGGCGTCATTGGTTGCAGGCATATTTGTTGAGATGCCACGACAATCAGCTAGACTCCGCGGCAGTAGGGCCGAGGATGACAACCAGGGTCAGGACCCTCCACCTGCCCCACAGAACTGGAAAGAAATGTTTGTTGAGATGGAAGCGAGATTGCAGCGAACAGAGGAAGAGTTGCAACAGATGAGGCAACAGGCCCCGCCTCAGGTTACTAGGCTGCCAGTGCAGCAGGTCGCAGCGCCAGTGCCAGTGCAGCCTGCCATGGAGAATAAGTGGGAACCTTTGTATGAAAGGTTCAGGAAGCAGCATCCTCCCACCTTCGAGGGTGGATCAGACCCACTGCGGGCAGAGCAGTGGATGAATATGATTGCCTCAATTTTGGATTTCATGAGAGTTCAGGGGAACGAGAGGGTAGCCTGTGCTAGCTACATGTTCAGAGAGGATGCCCGCATCTGGTGGGACGTGGTAGTTCAGAGAAGGGATGTATTAGCTATGACATGGGAGGAATTTAGAAACTTGTTTAATGAGAAGTACTACAGTGTGGCAGTACGAGCTGCGAAGGTTGATGAGTTTATCAACCTGACTCAGAATCGATCGACAGTGACAGAGTATGCCATTAAGTTTGATAGATTGGTGAAGTTTGCGCCAGATCTAGTACCAACTGATGCGGCTAGGAGGGATAGGTTTGTGCGGGGGTTGAATGTGATGATTGCCCATGATGTGAACATTACCTTGGATCCAGAGACTACTACTTATGGTCAAGCCGTGGATAAGGCCCTTACTGCTGAGAGGGCCAAAGATCAGATTTGGAAGGATAGCGCTGTTAGGCGCGATGCCAGGAGGACAGTGCCTCCTTTAGTTGGATTCAGTCGTGGTGGTGGTTCTAGTGAGCAGAAGAGGAAGGCCCCAGATTCCTTTGTTCCTCCTAGCTCAGATAGGAGGGGACGGGGTGCTTCTATTGGCCGTCAGGGTGGCAGTGATAACTGGAGGAGTTTTCCTATGTGTCCACGGTGCAGGCGTCGACACCAGGGTGAGTGCAAGATCAGGGCCTACTTTGTTTGTGGGAGTGCCAGCCATCTAAAGAGGGATTTCCCTCAAGTTAAAAAGGAGGAGTAGAAGCAGAGTGACAGTCTTGCTCCTGCCAGGGTATTCACTTTGACACGGACTGAGGCGGAGGCTAGCCCCTCAGTTTTGACAGGTCAGATCTCTAGTGCTGGTTCTTTGTATACTGCATTGTTTGATTTAGGGGCTACCCATTCATTTGTATCTGCTAGGGTGATAGACTAGCTTTCCTAGTGGTGTGTATGCTAGGGGATTTCAGACCTTGTTGCCAACAGGAGAACTGGTAGTCTCTAGGAAATGGATTAGGGCATTGCCAGTAGAGGTAGATGGTAGGGAGTTGTCTGTTGATTTGGTTGAGCTAGAGATGGATGATTTTGACATAATTTTGGGAATGGATTAGTTATCCAAGTATGGGGCAACGATTGATTGCAAGCGCAGAATGGTGACTTTTGAACCAGAAGGGGAGGTACCCTTTGTGTTTGTGTGGTCCATTAATGGATCGCGTGTACCAATAATTTCAGCCTTGAGGGCTAGAGACCTGATGCAGAAAGGTTGCATAGGATTCCTAGCGAGTGTTGTGGATACTTCCAGGGTGGTGTCGGTTGGACCGGGTGAGACCAGATTGGTGTGTGAGTTTCCGAATTTGTTCCCAGCGGATCTGCCGGGGTTGCCGCAGCAGCGGGAGATTGACTTTGTTATTGAGTTGGTACCAGGAGAGGAACTAGTATCTAGGACACCCTACAGAAAGGCTCCAGCGGAGCTAAAGGAGTTGAAGATTCAGTTGCAGAAATTAATTGATTTGGGTTCATCAGACCGAGTTTCTTGCCATGGGGTGCTCCAGTGTTGTTCGTTAAGAAGAAGGATGGGTCCCTTAGGATGTGTATTGATTATAGGGAGCTGAACAAGTTAACCATTAAGAACAAGTATCCACTGCCTAGGATCGACGATTTTTTTTATCAACTACAGGGAAGAACAGTGTTTTCCAAGATAGATCTCCGATCAGGTTACCATCAGTTAAGGATTAAAAGAGGAGGACATACCAAAGACCGCTTTCCGAACAAGGTATGGACATTATGAATTCCTGGTTATGTCCTTTGGATTAACCAATGCCCCAGCAGCCTTCATGGATATGATGAATAGGATTTTCAGGGATTATCTGGACAAGTTTGTGATCGTATTCATCGACGACATCTTAGTGTACTCCCAGTCAGAGGCAGAGCATGAGCAGCATCTGCGGTTGATACTACAGCGGTTGAGGGAGCATAAGTTATATGCTAAGTTCAGTAAGTGTGAGTTCTGGTTGCCACAAGTTACATTTCTGGGCCACATTGTCAGTAAGGAGGGGATTCTGGTTGACCCAAGCAAGATTGAGGCTGTCAGAGATTGGCCTAGACCTAGCAGTGTTCCTGAAGTAAGAAGCTTCCTGGGTTTAGCAGGGTATTACCGACGGTTTGTTGAGGGGTTCTCCAGGATAGCTACGCCATTGACAGAACTAACAAAGAAGAAGACAAGGTATGTTTGGACGGATAGATGTGAAAACAGTTTTAAGGAACTGAAGCGGCGACTGATTACTGCGCCAGTGTTAAGCTTGCCGACAGAGAATGAAAAGTTTGTGGTCTACTGTGATGCATCTAGGCAGGGTTTGGGGTGTGTGTTGATGCAAGCTGGCAAGGTGATAGCCTATGCATCGAGATAGTTGAAGGAATATGAGCAGAGATATCCTACGCATGACTTGGAGTTGGCAGCGGTGGTGTTTGCACTTAAGATTTGGAGGCATTATCTCTATGGTGAGAAGTGCGAGATATACACCGACCATAAGAGCCTAAATTATTTCTTTACACCGAAGGACTTGAATATGCGCCAGAGGCGGTGGCTGGAGTTGGTTAAGGATTATGATTGTGATATCCTTTACCATCCTGGGAAGGCTAATGTAGTGGCTGATGCATTGAGTCGGAAGGGCCCAGGGCAGTTGTTTAGCTCGAGACAGATATCTGATAAGTTAGCTGAGGAGATGACCAGAGTAGGTATAGAGTTGGTGGTTGGTCAGTTGGCCAACATCACTCTTCAGTCTACACTCCTTGAGAGGATCAAGGAAGCGCAAGGAAAAGATTCTCAATTGAGAGGACATAGGGAGAGTGCCTTAGTTGGAGCGACAAAGGACTTTTCCATTTCAGAGATGGGGCTACTGAAGTACAAGGGTCGGATCTGTGTTCCGATGGATTCTGGTATCCAGCAAGAGATCTTGAATGAATCGCATACCACTCCCTATTCTTTGCACCTGGGTACGATGAAGATGTACCAGGACTTGAGAGCTCTGTATTGGTGGTCGGGCATGAAGAGGGATGTGGTGGATTATGTGGCTAAGTGCTTAACTTTTCAGCAGGTTAAGGCTGAGCACCAAAGGCCAGCGGGGTTGTTGCAGCCTTTGGGGATTCTAGAGTGGAAGTGGGAAGATATTACTATGGATTTCGTAGTTGGTTTACCGAGAACTGTGGGACAGCATGACTCAGTGTGGGTGATTGTAGATAGGTATACCAAGTCCGCCCACTTCTTGCCTATAAAGACAACTTATACTGTGGAGTAGTATGCTGAGTTGTATGTGAAGGAGATTTTTCGACTTCATGGGGCTCTGAGGTCGATAGTATCTGATAGAGACCCCACCTTCACCTCCAAGTTTTGGGAGAGTCTGCAAAAGGCTATGGGCACACAATTATGGTTTAGTACCGCTTATCATCCTCAGACGGATGGGCAGTCTGAGAGGACGATTCAGATATTAGAGGATTTGCTACGAGCCTGTGTGCTTGATTTTGGGGGATCGTGGAGTAAGTATCTCCCTTTGATCGAGTTCTCATACAACAACAGTTATCAGGCGATCATTGGTGTGGCTCCATACGAGATGCTTTATGGAAGTAAGTGTAGATCACCTATTCATTGGGATGAGACAAGTGAGAGGAGGTACTTGGGTCAAGAAATGGTTCAGAGGACCAATGAGGCAGTTGAAAAGATTAGAGCGCGTATGCTCGCCTCCAAGAGTCGACTGAAAAGTTATTCAGACCTGAGACGCAGGAGCGTGGAGTTTCAGGTTGGTGATCATGTGTTCCTTAGGGTTTCACCCATGAGGGGTGTGAAACGGTTTGGTGTTCGGGGTAAGTTGAGCCCCAGGTTTGTTGGCCCCTTCGAGATTCTGGAACGGGTTGTAGAGGTAGCTTACAGATTAGCGATGCCTCCAGCTTTATCAGGGGTTCATGATGTATTCCATGTATCTATGCTCCGGAAGTATATGTCAGATTCAACGCATGTTCTATGTTTTGAGAATCTGGAGCTTGATCAGGATTTATCCTATGAGGAGAAGCTGGTTCAGATTCTTGACCGAAAAGATAAAGTCTTGAGGAACAAGACCATCACCTTGGTGAAAGTTCTATGGAGAAACAGCAAGGTTGAGGAGGCGACCTGGGAACTTGAATCAGAGATAAGGGAGCAGTACCCCGAGTTGTTCAGGTAATTTCGAGGATGAAATTTCTGTAAGGAGGGGATAGTTGTAACGACCCGAATTTGCTAATCGGGCTTAGGGCCTTGATTAGTGTGCCTGGAGGGCAATAAATGATTGAATATGCTAATATGTGGATTTATGTGTATCTATCATTATGATGCACGTTTAGTTAAGTTAAATATGCATATGGACCCCATCTGGATATTAGGGGTATAAATGTGATAGATGTTATATGTATGTGATATGTCTGTGCAGCACGGACCGAGACAGTCCTGGTGAGCAATTAGTCAGAAAGCACAACAGGGTTGAGATTCGGACTCGGGGTGAGTAAAGGGGTAATTTGGGTACTAGGTGTTATGGGGTTATCGGGACATGAAAATAAATATTTAGAGATATATTTGTGGATAGAATGTCTAGGCGGGAATATTGGGGAAATTTACCATTTTGCCCTCAGGGACGTTTTGGTACCCCAAGCCTTGAGGTAACCATATAGACTTAAGCTGAATAAAACAAAAAGGAGGAATTACTTAGAAGATTTGGGGAAACCGACATACACATTCTCTCTTAACTAAGATAGCTTTCATTTACTTTTCTCTTTCACTCTCTAAGGAAAATTCAAAGGGAAACTTAAGGGAAATTAACTTAAAGCTAAGGGATTTCAGCTGAGGGATTTAAGGGAACTTGAAGCTTGAAGATTGAAGCATAGGGGGAACTGTTTCTGAAGCTTAATTCAGCAAGAGGTAAGTTCTAACTACTAAGGTTTGGTCTTGAATTTCTTCTGGTTTTGTGGATTGCATGTTAGTCAAGCTTGGTCTACCTTTGGGTGCCTTAGCTGAGTTTTGGAGTAGGATTCAATGGGGTTTTAGTGCTGTTATTGAGCTGAAATGATTGTGTTGGTTACCTAGGATTATTAGCTAAGCTTAGGATGAATTGGCTTGAGGAAAGGTATAGAAAAATGGTGAGAAAATCTGGGTTCGGTGGTGAGGGTCGCAGCCCTAGGAGGGGCGCACCGCGGCCCGTGTGCGCGCGCGACCATGGGAGGCCGAGAAGCTCATGCGCGCCGCGGCGCTTGGTGCGCGTGCCGCAGCCCGTGTGGGGGTCAGTGTGGTGTTAGCCTCTGTTTCAAGGCTAGTCGTGGCTCTTAGTGCCAAATTGTGCTTTTAAGGGTATTTAGGCTTGGGAACTCATTGGGTAAGGCTCGGGATGGATTTTATCACCCGGATTGATAGAATTCAAGGTCCTGGAGGTTAGGGTTATGGCTCGAAGTTATTTATTGGATTAGAATTTGATGGATGAACATTGTTAATGTGTTGTGACTAGGGTTTCGGTGAAACTCACGTTAGAGGACTGTGCTCAGGGCATCGGTGCTCAGAAAGCTCGGAACTCAGGTAAGAAAACCCTTATTCCCACAGAGCTTGTGTGTAGGGCTGAGCCCAATGTGTTTAAATAGAATTGGAATGCAGGGCTGAGCCCAATATGTTAGAACTGCGAGGCGTAGCCCTTTAACTGAATATGCTAGAATTCTATGCTTGCTTGTTATGCTATGTATGTTGTTGTGTGAATGATCGGCAAGAGTCGGGAACGGTGTAGGCCAAGGACGGCGAAAGGCACGCTGAGTGCAAGGCCGGGAACAGCAAGGGGCCGGGAGCAGCGTTAAGCACGTGGAGTGCGAGTTGCCAGGGCGAGTCCCTAAAAGGATACCTGGGATATCCTCACAGCGTGGTCCGCGAATCCAGGGCTTGGTAAACGCCTGGGACGGCTAGGCCGTATGTGTTTAACCCAATGGTGGCATGTTTGTATGATTGGTGTATGTGTTGCATATGTTATCTGCTTGTGGGTTTTCTTGCTGGGCTTTGGCTCACAGATGCTCTGTGGTGTAGGTAAGGGTAAAGAGAAGATCAACCAACCATGAATACAGCGAGCGTGAGGCGGCGTGTACATGTTTGGCCAGCCTGGCTGCCACAGCCAGAGGATTTTGGGAGATGCTTGTAAATAAACCTAGATTTTTTCGTTTAGTCGATGTGGTTCAATTTATATGTTGTAAATATTTCTAAACTATATTTTGGGATCCCAAATGTAAAACCTTTATAATTTTCTATGGAAACTATTATCTCTAAAAAATTTCCTTTGTTTATGGCGTAATTACACTGTTTGACCTAAAACCTCGATTAGCGAGTTGAAAGCATGTTTTTAAACTCACTTAGTAACGGCTCTAAGGAGGTAGGGCGCTACACTCTTGGTCCCCAAATTATGTTTGATTGATTGCTTATTCGTCCTTTCTAGCCATTAAGATCATTGACCTATCAAGAAATAAAGAAAAAAAATAATCTAAATCCTTTTTCCTTGGCTGGTCGTGACACACACTCATACAAGATCACTCTAGCTCATGATTTTCATATCCTCTCATAAATGAAAGAGCCATTTTCCCTTATCCCCTTTCACAAAACAAATCGGAGACTTCTCAAAACTTTAACTAGATGTCTTGCTCTCCACTACAACTCATAGCCGAGTACACACCATAATACCATAGACATACATGGCAAGACAACACTAAAAGGGAAAGAAAGGATTTCAAGTAATTTAAATAATAATCATTCCAATTAAAATAACACTCAACCAAACAAATAAAATTCTACAATTAACACTTAATAAAACAAATATAAATCATACAAATAACCATTAATTAATTTAAACAATAAAATAATAAATAAGAAAAATATTTGGTGCGCTACAGTTTTCTCACAATTTATCATCAACAAATGATTAGTACTTGAAAATGTAATTTTATTAATGTTCAATGTTAGAATAAATTAAGTTTTTCTTGATATTTTCATGAATTTTATATGATATATTTTTATATTGAAAATATTATATTTTAATTTATGTTATTTTGCAGGAACTAATTGCATTTTGGCATAAATAAAAAGAAAGAAGAAAGAAAAACTAAAAATTGAAGAAAAAAATGAAAACTTGGCATTTTTGAAATCAAAAGGCCCAGACCTATTTGAACCATTTCCCTTAGCCTGCCTACCTCTCTCCTCACACCAGCAGCTGCCAAGTGGTAGCCTCCAGTCATGCCACGAGTCCGCCCAGCTCACGAAGCTCCACCTAACATGGACATGCATGATCCCTCTGCGCCTGCACCAACGGCCTAGCATGCCTAGCCTCCTTCCAACCAGCCTACCACACACCACTTGGTGCTCAACGATTGTCTCCGCTTGGTTCCCTACCACCCAACTGTGCACACCACTTATCATCGTCCCATTTTTCACATCAGTCAAGAGTTAAAACTGCCTTTTTCTACTCAATAAAAGCCACCAACACACAATGTTTCCCATATATTTCTCACACTTCTCCTACATGTACAACTATAGAATGCCATATTCTACTATCATTTGCAAACGACTACTAATCGATGTTTATTTAGAAAAATACCACAATTTTCAAAAGGTCCAGCGAGGCCTTATTAAAACATGCATTATGGGTCCATTTGCTAAAATCAAAATATAAAGTCTTTCATGCAAATTTTAAAATAAAAATAGCAAAGTCCCACTAAAAATATAATCAAACGTAATAAACTCATAAAAATGTTCATAGACATTTCTAAATCATTTTCTGTCCATTCACACTCCACGACATACATACTGTGACCATGGAACGCTCCATATCATCATGCGTGCCAATTAGAAAACCTATCGCCTACCTGAAAGGGGAAAAGTAAGGGGTGAGCTAAAAGCCCAGTAAGGAAGTACGGACAAGAACAATGATTCACATAAGTACAATACAAAACTATTATCATCGTACATAAACTTAAATTTGCATAACATAGACATTTCATAATCTCATACACTTTATCTGAAAATTCATCATAACAAATAAAGCAAACAATTCTATGAGGTGACAAGTAAAGCATAACCCGGTGTGCCATGATCATTGTGAGCTACAAACATAGAAACACAAACACGTGCCTTCAACAGAATAAAGGCATCAAACACAAGTGCATCTAACTCAAAAACAAGCACGTGTATGATACATACATATATTTAATAATGTACTTTAAACAATACAATAGTAGATAACACATTTATGGTTTGACTCTTATATGTATGCATATCGCACTAGGCTAAACAACACAATAATGATTGAAAATTGATCCGTCAGAAAACAATTTATGGCATGAGGCCTATCAGGGTAAAAGCACCTTAAATGATACGAAGCCACAATGAACCCACAATGTTTTTAAATGATGAAGCCAAACAAGATATTGATATAAAGTTTCAGAATCCAACTGAGATTAAAGATTCAAAACCTGTGATGGATGCCGAGATAGTGAGACAGATGTTGAGTACAACGTGACAGAGAGGTCTCCATCCTCCCAAAACTTTGGCTCAGCGGCACCAGCTTCGATGGAATGGGCAGCTTCGATAGATGGGACAAGTTCCCTATGAATCATATATGAGATAGATGGAGAGAGAGTGGAGGCGTCTTCAAAGGGAAGCATGACGGCTTCGATAGAGGAAACCAAGCGGCTTAGACAGAGGAAACAGAGCAGCTTCGACATAAGGTGCTGGTGAAGATGAAAAAAGTATTGATGCAAAGAAGGTGAGAGTGAAGGCGACTAATGGTGTGAATAACAGTGAACAAAATGTTAGGTTAATTGTTAGGGTAGAAATTGTCTTTAATTTTATTTTTTCAGTAATATATTTAGGTTTTCAGTATTAAGTTTTTGTTTTAAAAAAATTAGTTTTTGTTTAATATGATAACACGTCATCATATAAATTGTAAAAATGTAAATAAAAAATTATAATAATATTGTCATATGACATGGCATATATATTCCAGGGGTGCACTCTTAATGGTTACTACCCATGGATGGTTACTTTAATATTAACCATTGGATTAAGATCAATGATCCATATTTATAGTTGTTAATTAATATTTTTAAAAATAAATTTTGATTTTTTAAATTTTTGGAAGGGTTACCTGATGAAAAACGTGTATTTATTATGAAAATATAATATTGTAAACTTTTCATTTTTTAAATGCATGTCAATTTCTATATATAGCTAGTGTCTCTCATTGGTTGGAAACAACATTAATTATGGCAAAAAAATAATAACTAAGTTCGAAATTAATGTAGAAAAAAAATATTTACCTGTTGGTGACTTGCTATACCAAGTTACTATGTTGACACATCATCATAATTGTTAGTACCCATCTATGGGTAGTAACCATTGAGAAGTCTTCCATATTGCACATATGATATTTTCTATCATGTAGAGGGACATATCACTATTATTTAATTAAAAATAAATAAAAAATTAATGTAAAGAATATACAATTGTGTGGGAAAATTTGGCTCCAAATTTTAATTGTATCACCTCCAATTTTTTCTTAGACAAAACTATTTACCTACAAATATATTGGTAGCTAGCATAAATAATTCAATCTGAAAAAAATTGTCAATACCATCACCTCCAAATATTAATAATCCCAAAATATTTGTAGGTAAAGCATTCATTTACCTAACAATAAATATTGGTAGGTAAAAAATACGTAGGTAAAGCCCAGATTTCTTGTAGATACCCTCGTGGGCGTCTTAGCCCATCCGCCCTACTAGTTATCTCATACCTTAGTAACTCATTTGTTGTGTCGCGCTTCAACATGCTAACAACACTCTATTTTTCATACATACATACATACATACATACATACATACATACTGTAGACGATAAGAACTCGTCAACTAAGTTAGATCAAGAACTTCGTGAGTTGTAAAAGAAGTAAATTTGAATCAAATGAACTTCAAGCCAACTCCCTTAAGATTTTAATAACACAAAATATAAGTGCTCAAATTTTAGAATGAAAAATAGAGAGAATATAGAGTGTCTATTCCCATTAACAATGTGTGGTTACAAAATTCACTCAAAATTTCCCTCTCCCTCCCCAGATGAAGGGAGGTCATATTTATAGTAGAGTACTAATGACTCTTAGTACACTATGGTCCCTGGGGACATGACTCTGCATATGCAGTTTACAGGTGGTAGTGGTGCCAGGAGTGTGGTGGTCGGTTTTAGTACGTGCAGAGGGTTGTTGGAGCGCCTCAACTTCAATACTTGGATGTACCTCCACCACTTGTTTAGTACGAACACCAGAGGTTGGCTAAGAAGGACCACATCAGGTACCCTATTCATACACCACTACTTGTCTAGCATGGTGTTTAGGGTCAGACACTTGGGGCATTCAGGGTCGTACCCCCGTACGCACTTCGCCTCCTCTTGGTTTGTAGGTACATTCCGTATTTGTACCGGTTCTTTGAGCCACAATTTTTCACCCTCGCAAGGTACCTTATTCCTAAAGGCTTCAAGTGATGATATCCTTATATGTTATTCACAGATGCCTGGCAATCAAGGACCTCGCGAAATGGCTCTATGAAAATGAGACGAGATGGGCCCCTCTACCCTAGGGGCATGTTCTTAGTGCAAGGTATGGCATCGTAGGCGGGCATGTGCCTCGTGACACAATCAGCATGAGATGCGGCAATAAGAGTGTAGGATGGCCTTGCAAAACTCTTGCTATGAAGCGTGCCTCGTAGGCGAGGCATGCGAGACGGAGACTTGGTGCGCGTGAGACGCCATGGTGCGAGGCCATGCCTCGCGAGATAGAGCCTTGCTGCGCACAAGACGTCATGGTGCGAGACCCCATGGTGCAAGGCCATGCCTCGCAAGACGGACCTGCACTGCGCGCGAGATGCCTCGGTGCGAGACCCCATGGTGCGATGCCATGTCTTGTGAGACGGAGCCTTGTTACGCGCGAGATGTCATGGTGCAAGGGGTTGGTGTGCGTGAGACGCCATGGTACGAGGCCATGTCTCACAAGGCCTCAATGCTAGGTGGTCTATTACTAGCAAAGCATATCAGCCACCTTGGGACCCTTAGTGCGAGACGTGTCGTTAGTTTTGAGGGGTGATCCTACCTAAGCCTCTGCATAAAGCGAGGCTCTAGAAGAGAGGTGCATGCCTTACGAGGCCTTTGGCACAGGGTGCAAGGCCGATCTTGGCTATTTTCATTCTAGGCCCTTACCCTGAGGGTCACGAGTCGGGGCCTTGTGCAACTAAAATTCTGATATCCACACTTGCCCCCCAGTCTATGGGAGGGTCAGTAGACTTTTTGGTATGGTGTTTTCAAAGCATAGGTGGTATTTGTGTGTTTCTTTACTTTGGTGGCATACAAAAACACACTTTGGAGATGGAGACTATTATGAGATTTTGAGAGTGAATGTGAGCCTATCATTGTGCTCCGCAAATCACAAGGCGAGTGCCAAGCCCCCTTCTTGACCATTGATCAAGCATTGGATCCAACAGCTAAGATGAGTTTGTGGTTCTTATAAATAGACCTTCATATCAAGCATAATATCTACATTTTCTCTTCTTAGCTTAGTGTTATTAGTGTCTTCACTTCCTCCAAGAGGTAAGGGGTTCAATTCCTCACAAAGTTATTTTGGGCTTTCTTTTCTCTTTATTATTTAAATTCTTTTCTTTTATGCAAACGTCTATATAGGCGCTTGGAGACTAAAACTCCTTTCTCCTTTATTTTTTCAAATGCATACTTTCGACCCTTTGCATTCCTTCAACCGCGACAGTGCTTTTGACCCTTGGCCTTCTTTCGACCGTGACGGTGCTTTCGACCCTTTGCATTCCTCTGGCTGCGACGGTGCTCGATTGCACTTACTCAAGCTATACTTTCTTTCTTTCTTATGTTCAATGGGTCTAAATTAGCACTACTCGGGATGGGTTGCCTTGGTCGGAGCTCCTTGTGCTCTAGTCCACACACATGCCCTTGCTTGTACCCCGTGGTTGGTCATTTTGAGCACTTGTGTATAGAGGTTTTGAGCCTATTCCTTTGTGTTTTGTAGCACCCCCTTCACCTACACTTGCACCCTTATTACCAACGAGATGAGGTTTCATGGCATGTGAGGGATTGTCTGGAATTCCTCCGAGGGTCGAGTTTGTAGACTTATCTTCAAACTCGGGGTCCCCTGAGAACAACCCTTACCAAGACTATGTCACTTTGAGGAAGGCCCGTATATGTCACCTTGAGCACATGGGTGAGCTTAGGCATAAAATGTGGGTGGTAAAGAGGGAAATAGATTTTTTTTTTAGGGGTGATGGAGTCCCTTTCCTCTTTGACCTTAGTGACCACATTGCAAACCTTAGAGCAAACCTTTTTGATCTACAAATGGAGTTGGAGTTGATGGAAGGAAACCTCCCTCCTGAACCTCCTGCCCCGTTCTCCCCCTATAGTCGCCATGAGGTCACCCCAGGTTCCCTTCAACCCTTGTCTTCGATCCTTTCGTGTTCGATGCTTCCACGCTCAACGCCTCGATGGAAAACTCTTGCTAAAAAGAAAAAATGGAGGGTAAAGTGCCCTGTTTCGACCTTACCTTTTTCCTTGGGTTTTGTAGATATGGCAAAGAGAGTGCGGCGACAGGTGGCTCCCAAGAGGCCAAATTCTGGTCCTCTACTGGCGTCTACTATAGTGTCCAATGTGTCGAAGAACCGGCTGTTGGAGTTATCCGAGAAGTACCATATTGGCAAGGAGTACAAGCTCTACGTTCCTTCCAACAAGTGTCAGGCCGATAATCCCCCCCCCCCCCAAGGGTACGTGGCTATGAGTGAGCACATCCTAAAGGCAGGTGGGACCATTCCCTTACACCTGTTCTTCGTCATGGTCCTCAACCACTTCGACCTTGCTCCACTCCAGCTGGCGCCTAACAGCTAGCTGACTTTGAGCTGCCTATATATGGCGTTTATGGAGCTTAACAGCCATGCTCCTACGGCTCAAGAGGTGCACTTCATGTACAACCTCATGCCCACTCCTAAATCAAAGGCTTTTATTTCCTGCAAAAAGCCAATTCCCGGGTCTCTCTGATAGAGGGTTCCGTGTCCAACCCGAGTTCTTGGAAGAAGGACTTTTTCTTCGTGAAAGGTCCCATTTCCGTACGTGAACATTTTCACTCATCCCCAAGTAAGTACTTCAAGATTTTTTTTATTGAATTTTCTATTTTGGAACTTATGCTCATATTGATAAGTGTATTGATTGTTCAGAGAGCTTCAGCATCCCCAACATTCCTGAGTCGGAGGCAGCACCGGTGGACACCTTTCTCAATGGCGTCCCCGCTACAAAAATGGCCGCCTGTATCTTCACTGTGGCCAACCTTAACTATTATGGTCTATCCACGGTTTCAGAGCCCAATTTGTTGTGGCATATTTTCGAACGCAAGTCGAGCCTCACATGGACGGGGGCGATGTGGAGTGGGTGCCTAAGGAGGTTTCCCCAGAATCTAGGCGCCCACCCCGGTCATCTCCGCCTCCCAGGGGGTGCCCTCATTTTGTCCCTATGGACTGCGATATGGCCTCACATTCCCACGGTCCAAAGGCCATGCCAAGGTGCTTCGTCGTGCCCTTCTCCGAGGACTATGATAACCTTCCTCATGCTCCCATTAATCTTGGTCCTTCGAGGCCTCATTTTTTCGATGTTCCTGCGCTTCCTCCTCCTTCGGTGAGTGAGTCATCAGTCCCTATTCACTCGGGCACCCCTGATTTGGGGGGGACATCCAGGGTGAGTCGCATGGTGGCCTCTTACTAGCAAAGTTATACCCGAGTCGCTGAGGGTATTCCTGAGACTGAGTGGAGAGGTCTTGGGAATTTTACCATGGCGGATCTTGGGGAGACCCTTGCGCACTCCACAGGCTGGGTGAGTTCATGCATCTTACATTGGTCTTTCTCTTTCTTTCTTTTTTGTTTTTTGTTCTTTGTTTGCTCATCATTTTTTTTCTTTTTTCTTTCTTGTAGGCTTCTCTGGTGGCTCAACACTTCGCTGACTCGGCACAGGACCTTTCTTCGTTGAACGCTAAAAGGGACCATTTAGTGGTCAAAGTTCAGGAGCTTGAGAGGGAGCTTACTGACACCAAGCTTAAGGTGGAGAAGGCCCTGGTGAAGGCCTCTTTGTCGTCAAGAAAGAGGAGGAGGGCGGAAGCTAAGGCGGCGATGTTGCAGTAGAGGGTCACTCTCCTGGAGGTGAATTTTGTTGAGGTCAAGTACAAGTCCATAGAGCGCACCCTATATGGAATATGGAGGCAAAATCCTAACTTCGATTTCTCCTCCTTTGGTGAGAATGCCATCGCCAAGGTGGCCGAGTGGAATGCTCGTGGTGGGAGGCCTTGAGATTTTGCTTCTACAGTTTTTTCCTTTTAATTCGATTTGGTTGTATGTCATTTGAACCTCATTTTTTTTTGGAAATTTTCCTAGTCCTGCCACATTATCGCAACTTTTCTTTTTATGTATATATGTGATCATTTGTTTTTGCTTCTCTATGCTTGAGGTCCTTTTGAGCCCGCAAAAAGGGGTTTGATAGGTCTTTCTTTGGTGCACCTTGATTATATCTATAAGGATATGTTGACCCTTTGGGTTCTAGTCATCCTTTTGTATACTTTTGCGCGCGCTTATTATTTCTTGCGAGAAGTGTCCTTCTCGTCATTATGCATAATACTATTTTTGCAAGGGTCTCTTTTTGGCTAGATGGCTTGGTGGTCACTCTAGACTTATTGGTGGATGCTCTTCTTGAGGCCTTTCCTCTCATGGAGGTATCAGCCTTTATTAAGAGGCTTTTCCTGTAGGACCTTTTAACCTTCTTAATTTTCATAAGGGTAGCTAGTCCTTGTGAACTCAAAAGGTGCCTTGCAAGGTCTTCTTCCTTATTTATAAGGGTCTTTTTCAGGACCCCCTTTATTTATATATAAGGGCATCTTATAGGACCCTTTTTTGGCTGTATACTCTGCCCCCCAAGTGGTTGGCGAGATTTATCTCGTCGGGCACTTTGATCATTTTGCTCATGCATTTTGATAATTATTGGAAATGAGAGTTAGATAGTGTGATCATTCTGCTCGTACATGAGAGTTCCTACTACATATTCATTGGATGCCAAAGAGAAACATATTCATTGGAAATGAGTGGAGTACATAGCTACCTACGGTGACTTTGTTCTTACTACATATAAAGGGGTCTAAGTTAGCCCTCTAATTCATAGCTATTACACTTAAACTTGCATGTTTAGACAAAGCAATAATATTCTTGCCTCAGACATGGAGGTCTCACTGATAATATTTTTTTAGATGCTTTGTGTTCCACGCTCTGGGTACCATGGTATCATCCAAACGTGCCAGCTTGTAGGTGTTAAGGGGAACCACCTGGGCAACTTGGTAGGGTCCTTCCCAGTTTGCCCCTAATACACCCGCACTCGGGTCTCGAGTGTTTGGCAGAACTTTCCTTAACACAAGGTCTCTGACCCTGAACGTCCTCTCTCACACCCTTGAGTTATAGTATCTTGCATCCTATTGCTGGTACGTTGCCAACTTCAGGTATCCCCTTTCTCTTCTCGTTTCCAACATGTCCAAATTTTCAGCCAATGCTCCGTGGTTAGCCTGGTCATCGTATGCTTGTATGCGGAAGAAGTTGACTTTCATTTCCACTGGAAGAACATCCTCGCAGCGATAAGCTAAGGTGAAAGGCATTTCTCCAGTAGTGGAACGGGGCGTGGTCTTGTAGGCCCAAAGCACATTGGGCAGTTCTTCGACCCATGCTCCTTTCAACTTTTCCAACTTTGTTTTCAGGTTCCTTTTTAGGATCTTGTTGATGGCCTCCACTTGTCCATTGTCTTGTGGGTGCACTACAGCGGAGAAACTCCTCTTGATTCCTTTTTCTCTGCAATATTCTTCAAATAAGAACTCGTCAACTAAGTTAGATCAAGAACTTTGTGAGTTGTAAAAGAAGTAAATTTGAATCAAATGAACTTCAAGCCAACTTCCTTATGATTTCAAGAACACAAAATATAAGTGCTAAAATTTTATAATGAAAAATATAGAGAATGTAGAGTGTCTATTCCCATTAACAATGTGTGGTTACAAAATTCTCCCAAAACTTCCCTCCTTCAAATTGTGTCCCATTTTCAGAGATTATCTTGTAGTGTACTCCAAACCTGCAGACGATAAATTTGTTGACAAAGGTGGTGATTTACTTAGCCATTATGTTGCTAGAGGCTCTGCTTCCACCCATTTAGTAAAGTAATCGACTGCCACAACCGCGTACTTCGCTCCTCCCCTTCTTGTTGGTAGTGCTTCGACCAAGTCAATCCCCCACACAGCAAAGCTCCACAGACTGGTCATGCTCACTAGCTCATTTGGTGACTGTCTGTGGTAATGGCACTTTTCACATCTTCTTGCGAAATTGCACGTGTCCTTTTCCATGGTGGGCCAATAATACCCCTGTCGTATGGCCTTTTTTACCGTGGATTGCCCCCCAGCATGATTTCCACACTCTCCTTCGTGTATCTCTTGTAGGACCTTTAAAGCCTCTCCCTTGTCTATACACCGCAGGAGAGGGGTGAAAAAGCCTCTTTCTTACAAAACTCCATCTACTAGGGTGTATTGGACAGCTTTGTAAATTGGCTTACGGGCGTCTTTTTTGTCCAAAGGCAATGTTCCATCACTTAAGTACCTTGAGATGGGTGTAGACCATGACTCCTCAGGATTATTGACCATGTGAACCTCCTCTTCTGCTATGCTTGGCCTGGAGAGGTATTCGACAGGGATGGACTCAAGCATGTCCTCGTCTCGAGTAGAGGCGAGTTTTGCGAGAGCATTGAAATTTGTGTTTTGCTCCCTTGGGATCTTTTCTATGGTATATTTTTCGAATTGAGCCAAATACCCTTTCACTTTGGCAAGATATGCAGCCATTTTTGAGCCTCTAGCTTGATATTCGCCCTTCACCTGAAATACTACTAACTGTGAGTCACTAAAGACATGCATATGGGTTATCTTCAACTCCATGGCTAGTCGCAGGCCAGCCAGTAGTGCTTCATAATCTGCTTTGTTGTTGGAAGCTTCAAATCTGAATCTTATGGCACAATACATAATATGTCCCTCAAGTCCCGTCATTACTATGCCAGCACCGACTCCTCCTTCGTTAGATGCACCATCCACATGGAGGCTCCATCTTCAGGCTGCTTTTCCCATTTGCCCATTGGTTCATTCTCTTCTATTTCTCCCTCCTGATGGGGTCGATATGCAAACTCAACTATAAAATATTCAAGTACCTGCCCGTTGACCGAGATCCTTGGGGTATAAATGATGTCAAACTGACTTAACTCAACTGACCATTTTAACACCCTTCCTGAAGTCTCCGGTTTGTGCAAGACTTGACACAGAGGGGTGTTGGTGATCACTTCAATAGCATGAGCGTGGAAATAGGGCCTCAGCTTTCGCGAAGCCACTATCAAGGCATATGCTAACTTCTCTATTTTTGGGTACCAGGTTTCTGTGTCTACCAACCGTTTGCTGACATAGTATACGGGTTGCTGATGCTTCTTTTCTCCATTGACCAGGGCGGTGCTTATAGCATGCTCTGACACTGCTAAGTACAGGTACAGTTTTTCCCCTTTTTCTAGCTTAGCCAAAAGGGGTGGTTTTCCAAGGTGTTCCTTTAGCTTAACGAAGGCTTCCTAACAATCTTCATCCCAAGCAAACTTTTTGCTCCCTTTTAGGACGTTGAAGAAAGGGAGGCATTTGTCAGTGGATTTGGAGATGAACATATTGAGGGCTGCTACTTTCCCTGTTAAGCATTGCACCTCCTTCTTGCTTCATGGTGGGCTCATTTCCAACAACGCCTTGATTTTGTCGGGATTGGCCTTAATACCTCGGGAATTCACCATAAAACCAAGAAACTTCCCTAATGAAACTCCAAATGTGCACTTGAGCAGGTTTAGCTTCATTTTGAATTTTCGAAGGGTGTCAAAAATCTCTCTGAGGTCGCTTGTGAGCTCTTATCCCCTCCTTATCTTTACCACATATCATCTACATATACTTCCATATTTCTTCCTATCTGATTTGCAAACATTTTGTTTACCAACCTTTGATAAGTAGCACCTGCATTCTTTAACCCAAAGGGCATCAGTTTGTAGCAATAAAGCCCATTTTCTGTTATAAACGAAGTGTGCTCCTCATCGGCCGGGTGCATGGGTACTTGATTGTACCCGGAATATGCATCCATGAAGCTGAGTAGCTTGTGCCCGGCCGTGGCGTCTACTAACTGATCTATCCTAGGAAGTAGGAAGTTGTCCTTAGGGCAAGCTTTATTGAGGTTAGTAAAATCCATGCAAGTCCTCCACTTTCCATTGGGCTTTGGGACTAAAATTGGGTTGGATACCCATACCGGGTAGAATGCTTCTCTAATAAACCCATTCGCTTTAAACTTGTCAACTTCTTCTTTTAGGGTCGTGCATCTTTCTGGATCTAGCGCCCTCCTTTTCTGCCTCATAGGTCTCACTTTTGGGTCGATGTTCAAGTGATGGCACATGATTGTTGGGTCTATCCCCACCATGTCCTCATGACTCCAGGCGAATACATCGAGGTTAACTTTTAGAAATTCTACCTTTTTTTCCTTCACGATATCCGGAAGGTTTCTTCCTACCTTCAACTTCCTCAATGGCTCATTCATAACTGTGACCTCTTCCAACTCCTCTACTGGCTCGACCATGGGTTCCTTCGAGACCCGCGGGTCCAATTCGTGTGGGTTTGTGCTTCCAAGTACTACCATCACCATAGGCACTGATGGTTTTATGGTCGTGCAAAGGGAAGTTTTATAACATTCCCTTGCTTCCTTCTGCTCTCCCTTCATGCTCGCTATCCCCCCAGGAGTCGGGAATTTCATGGCGAAGTGATATACTGAGGTTATCGCCTTCAATTCTACCGCATTGAAGGCCGAGGCGCAGTCTACCATGATAAAGTTTGCCATTATGGTGGTTTGACTGGGTTGTTCTCCCATGGTGAGGGCTAACTCAATTGTGTCTATAGGCTGTATTGATTCTCCTGTAAATCCATATAGGGAGGTATTGCAGGGATTTAGGTGCCTGATGTTCAGTCCAATCTTCTCTAAAGCTGGGTGATACAGGATGTCTACGGAGCTTCCATTGTCCACCAGGACCTGATGCACCCTCATGTTAGCAAGATGGACAGTCATCACCAAGGGATCATTGTGACGGAAATGCACACCCTGTGCGTCTTCTTCAATGAAGGTTATCGAGTCGTTCTCCCCCTTAAAACTCTTTGGGGACGTTGCTCCAAACTTAAGACGCATGGAGGTGGACTTCGCTTGGCTTCCCTGGCATATTTGTCTCACCCGCTCCTTGATTCACCTCCAAACCCTGGCCCTCCAAAGATGGTCCTAACTTCTCCTTGCACCTCTGGGGCTACATCTCGTGCCCGTGGTGAGGATACTCCTTCTTCCAGTCTTTGGTTTTCTTTGCAGACGTATGGTGTGGCCAATATCTTTATGATACTGACAATATTTACTGGGGTCTATTTTTTATCAGTCTTTTTTCATTGGCGGGGGCCTCCTGAAAGGGACCTGATTTTCATTTGTGACAAAGATATGTTCCCTAGAGTGCGTTAGGTCAGTATAAAAGGTGTAGGTGGCATGTTTGCACTCATCAGTGCGTTGGGGCTTTCAAGGCTGATCATCTCTCGACCCTTCGTAGACCCTCTTCTTCTTTGCGCTACTTAGGCTTTTTCGGACTGAGGGTTTTGGAGGGGACCTGCTTTTTCTAGCCTTAAGGCTATCTTGACTATCTTCGACATGAATATATTTCTGTGCCCATTCGTAGAAATCGTCCAAGTCGGTGACCTCCCTCTTATGCATGTTATCCCACAACTTACTACTCGGGCGTACTCCAGCTGTAATGGCCATTTTCAATCCTCCACGAGTCAAGCTTCCTACTTTGGTTGCCTCCATATTGAACCTGTGGATATAGCTCTTTAAACTCTCATTTTCTCCTTGTTTCACGTTAGCGAGGCTGGTGCCTAGCATCGTGTAATTACGCACGGTGTGATGTTGTTGGAGAAATTCAGCAGAAAATTGTTGCCAAGACCTGATGGACCCCTGGCCAGAGTCTTTTGAGCCATTTGTACGCAGGTCCCTTTAACGTGATAGCAAAGCAGTGGCATCTGGCCCTACTACTGATTCCTCTTATTTTATTAGGTCATTGAATGCATCCAGATGGTATTTGGGACCCGTATTTCCTTCATAAGGGGTCATGTGAGGCTCTTTGAAGTTGGCTGGGAGCCGGACGGCTTGGATTTCCTTAATGAAAGGCGATTCGTAATCGAACTCATCGTCGACAGCCTGCCCTCCAGACGCGGTGATTATCTTGCTCTTGAGGCTCCTCATTTCTATGTCTAGGTCTTGTCTCCTTTTGTTCAAGGAGTCTCTCAAAGTGGACGAATTAGCCTTTCCCTTCCCTTTGTCTTCCTGGGGAGCCATAGGAGGTGTAGTCTTCTTGTTCGTCCTTTTCTTGTTGAGCTCTTCCCTTAAGTCTGAGGGTGTTTTCCTTAAAGTGACTTTGACTTCGTTACGAGGGTCTGTGTTGTTCTTCTACTCTGGCCTCTGGGGCTACTTTGATTGTCTGGGATGTTCACGCTACTTCGTCCGAGGGGTATTACTTATGGAAAGTCGAGTCCTCCCATCATCTACTGGGACTATGGTTTCTGCCCCCTCTTGGCCTTTCTCTTTTCGCCTAGGAAGAGACATGCTTGATTTCCCCTGTAGCAGGCCATTCAACACCTCTTGCATATTCTCTAAGGTGGTTTCTAGCCTTTGGTTCTTCCGGTGTAATTCATGTATCTCCTCTTCGTCAAATCGAGGCCTAGAGCTCGAGATTATGGAATAGACTCAGGGATTCTTGTCAGGCATGTGCGTCGATGGACCTGGATCTTGCCGGTCAGAGTTCGACACCTGTGGTGGCCTTGGGGCAGAAACTCTCTGGCATCTCTTGCAGGAGCAGCCGCTGATCTTGGACGGTTCTCATTAGGTGGGGCAGGTAGGGACGAGGCTTCCCTTTCGCCTTCAGAAATCCTGGGCTCCTTTGGTGCATCCACATTTTCGGGTGGCGAAGGATTCTTCATGGAGGCCTTCAGCTGGCCTCCATCAAGGTCGACCTCAACCTCTCGTGGTTCTCTCAATCGCTTAGAGCATCTCAGCATCTTCCTTTGCCGGAATCAATGGAAGAACAGTGACTTGGCACTTATCCTTCCCACAGACGGCACCAAACTATTGATGATAAGAACTCGTCAACTAAGTTAGATCAAGACTTCATGAGTTGTAAAATAAGTAAATTTGAATCAAATGAACTTCAAGCCAACTCCCTTATGATTTCAAGAACACAAAATATAAGTGCTAAATTTTAGAATGAAAAATATAGAGAATGTAGAGTGTCCATTCCCATTAACAATGTGTGTTTACAAAATTCTCCTGAAATTTCCCTCTCCCTCCCCAGATGAAGGGAGATCATATTTATAGTAGAGTACTAATGACTCTTAGTACAAGTGGTCCCTGGGGACATGACTCTGCATATGCAATTTACAGGTGGTAGTGGTGTCAGGAGTGTGGTGATCGGTTTTAGTACGTGCAGAGGGTTTGTTGGAGCGCCTCAACTTCAGTACTTGGATGTACCTCCACCACTTGTTTAGTACAAACGTCAGAGGTTGGCTGAGAAGGACCACATTAGGTACCCTATTCGTACGACCACTACTTGTTTGGTGTGATGTTTAGGGTCAAACACCTGGGGCATTCAGGGTCGTACCCCCGTACGCACTTCACATCCTCTTGGTCTGTAGGTACATTTTGTATTTGTACGAGCTCCTAGAGCCACAAGTTTTCACCCTCGCAAGGTACCTTATTCCTAAAGGCTTCAAGTGTTAAAATCCTTATATGTTTTTCCCAGACGCCTGGCAATCAAGGACCTCGCAAGACGGCCCTATGAAAATGAGACAAGAGGGGCATCTCGACCCTAGGTGCATGTTCTTGGTTCAAGGTATGGCATCGTAAGCGGGCATGTGCCTCGCGACACAGTCAGCTTGAGATGCGGCAATAGGATTGTAGGATGGCCTTGTGAAGCTCTTGCTACGAAGCATAGCCCGGTAGGCAAGGCATGCGAGACGAAGCCTTGGTGCGCGAGAGACGCCATGATGCGAGATCCCATGGTGCGAGGCCATGCCTCGCGAGATGGAGCTGCGCTACCCGCGAGACGCCATGGTGCGAGGCCATGCCTCGCAAGACGGATCCTTGCTACGCAGACGTCATGGTGCAAGACCCCATGGTGCTAGGCCATACCTCGCGAGACGGATCTGCACTGCGCGCGAGACGTCGTGGTGCGAGACCCCATGGTGCAAGGCCATGCCTCACGAGACGGAGCCTTGCTGTGCGCGAGACGTCATGGTGCAAGGGGCTGGTGTGTACGAGACGCCATGGTGCAAGGTCATGCCTCACAAGGCCTCGACGCTAGGTGATCTATTACTAGCAAGGCATATCTACCTCCTTGGGACCCTCAGTGCGAGACGCGTCGTTAGTTTTGAGTGCTGAACCTACCTGAGCATGTGCATAAAGTGAGGCTCTATAAGGGAGGCGCATGCCATACGAGGCTTTGGCGCAAGGTGCAAGGCCGGTCTTGGCTATTTGCATTCCGGGCCTTTACCCTGAGGGTCACGAGTCAGGGCCTTGTACGACTAAAATTCGGATATCTTCACGTACATACATACATACATACATACATACATACATACATACATACATACATACATACATACATACCTACGTAACAACTTATCTCATAACTTAGTATCTCATACAGTTCAACATATTTGCATAGAAAATCTTGCTAACTTCCTTACCTCATGTCCAAACTATAAAATGTGAGATAGCTCCACATCGAGCCTAGAATAGTCAATCAAACACTTGTCTTAATATTAAGTAAAACTAATCATATCACACAAACATACCCCATGTGTGCATGGGCCATGCACACGTGGTACAAGTTGCACCACAACTTTATTCTTACAACAACGTCACAAAATCACAAAATAATAATGTCAATTCTACTAAATAATTCTAAATGGTTTCAAAACAAGAACCATGGATTTGATTAGATAGAATATATTTGATCACAAAAGTAAACTTGCATATAACATGCATACGTAAGACAATTCTTAAAACTCGCTTTGAAGTTGGTAATATTTATTCATTTATTTTCTTGACAATTTCACAAAAATTCAACAAGCATAAAATAAATTACCAACTTGGTTAATACTAATTTATTCTTTTAAACCATACAATTGTCATTCATAAATTTTATTACAAAAATTTAATTTACTAAAATAACATTTTAATTGTACAAAATAATAATCTTATTTATTATTTAATAATAATAAAATGTGACAATATTTATAATTACTTATAAAATAATTAATTTCATAAAAGTGCCCTTTTTAATTTTACAAAATTAATTAAATAATACCAATAAAATGTGACATAATTTAATCCTTTTTAAAAATGGAATTTCTTGACCATAAAAATTCACACTAATTATAATTAACTAAAATTTTGTAAAAACTCTAATAATACTAAAACTTTTAATAAAAATCTCAACTTTTAAATAGTAGAAATCTAAATACATCTTATTAAATAAAAATATATTATTTGTGCATGAAATTCACCTCTTACTTGTCTTAGTTTTAAATTATGAATTTTAAGACATAATTTGTTCTTCTTTTTAAATTATTTATAAATCATCATAAAATATAACCTAAAAATCAGCAAACATGATTTATTTTAAATATACTCGTAGTTATTTTTTATCTAATTTAACAAATTAACCTAACATGCTTCTATACATTTATGCATTTCAATATTACAATTAGCATGCAACAAACAATTTAATCATTACAAAAACATAAACTTCAAAAAGAGATGCCTTGGCTGAGACACACTAACAAGCATAAATGAAAATGCAAAACAAATTAAGACATTACTATCATGCTTCCTAACTCAAACATACACCTTAATATATTCAAGACCAAAGCATTACAATATAATCAACATTAAACTCAAATATATTTTATTATAATATCAATGGAAATTCTAACATGCTCCTTATTACAACAAATTTTCATGCTCATAATCTAAATAAAACAAAGGAGCCTAAAGCCTAATATATACCATGGTTGAGATACACATAGAGTTCAATAGCAAGGTTTATCATTCAAACTCATCATGCTTCTTTATTCAAATCATTAAGAGAATTAGTACCCAATAACATGCATAAACCGAAACATGCTGAGTGCCAATAACAAAAATATACCACAAAACTTATCATGCTTCTATTAAAAAAAATAGCCATTTACTCAAATCCTTAAGCATGATTATCAAAATTCAAAAGAAATAACAAGAACCCTAAAACATGTATTCAACATAGAAACCTTGTAAAAATTTATACTAAAACCTCTACACATGCTTGGCCAAAACCCATCATCAAAAAAAGCCCATCAAGACTACCAAAATCAATATGTCATCATACATCATAAACATGCCTTTTCAAAACAACAAACAACCTTTCAAAGTCATAAACAAGAATATAACAATATCAAAACAACAAAGAGGCTAGGAATTCCCATTACCTCCTTTAATAGTGATCACGAACACAAGATTGATCAATCCTTTGGCACCCTAGACATTCAGAGCTTAGCAGTGGATAGGCATGATCAACTCCATCCTCGACCTTATGAGGATGGTAGGTAATGATAGTATGGTTTGTGCCACATGTATGTTACGGGATGACTCTTGGACTTGGTGGGAAGTGGTATCCTAGACTAGGGACGTCGTTACAATGGGCTGCGAGGAATTTAGGCAGTTGTTTAACGAGAGATACTATAATGTTGCAGTTCAAGTTACGAAGGTGATAGAGTAGTTTTTATAGTGCTTTAGAGAGTTGTTTAAAGGAATTTTTGAGATTATTTAGTTATGTTTGTGAAGATGACATGTTTGTTGCCTGTGTTTGATAATATTTTAGGATTTATGGAAAAATTGACAAATAACCGTGTTTGGCTTCGAAAATATGTCGTTTGGTGACAAAAGGGCATTTGAGCCGCAGCTCTAAGCATAAGAGTCGCAGCACTGCGATTAGACAAAGACGCTGAATCGTGATAAGTCGAGGGTCACGATGCTACCTTTGAGAGTCGCAGTGCTATTAATTGGAGAATTTGAGTCGTGACGCACTAGAATTAGATTCGTGACGCTTGTTGAGTCAGAGACGAGATGGATTTTGGAACCTGGACACGGGCCGCGGCACCTGAGGCAGTCAATGTGCAGATTAGGACATTTTAAGCATGGGAAAAAGTGGAATTTCCCATTCAAAGCGCAAACTACTATTTAAGCAACATTATGACGATTTCTGAAAGAAAAAAAAACCCTAAGAGGAGATTGAAGGAACACTTTGGGGAGGCTAAAGCATGGAGATCAACTAGTTTAATCATTTATTTTCTTTTTCTTCTTTTAATTTCTCTTGTAATGATGTTTATATTTAGTTTGATGGATTTGATTGTGTTTAGCATGAATTAATTTTCTAATTTAGGGTGTTAATGGATTCTCTTGAAACCTTATGATTATCTAATGCAGTTTTTATGAATTTCCTATCAATATTGTGAATTGTTTGACTTGTGTTTAATGCTTGTGAATGCTTGATCACCATTTACATGATTTATATGATTTTAACCTGAGATTTGAGAAGTGAAGGATAAATATGCTATAGTCAAATAATCATAGATTTATATTGGACGAGAGTACCCGTATGATTTGTGTAGCTTAGGGATTATGTGTTTAATCCTGCAATATGTTAGTTTACCACAAAGATGTAGAGGATTGCTTATTGTAGAGAATTATAAGTCCTAGTAAAAATATAATTTACAATTGTAATCTGCTATCATAATAGAGATAGGAATTATTAAATTTATCATTAGAGAGGCATAGGTGGATAGTTGAAGAAGTTAATAACCCTAATTCTAAAAATATAATTTACAATTGTAATTCGCTATCACAATAGAGATAGGAATTATAAAATTCATCATTAGAGAGGCATAGGATGATAGTTGATGAAGTTAATAACCCTAATTCTTATTCCATTAAATTAATATTTAGTAATGATTTTTCTATTGTTTTATTCCTTTAGTTTTATAAATTCAAAATTCATTATTTGTCAATCAATTTGAATTAAAGATTAATTTTTGGTAGTTAATAACAATCTTCATGGGAACGATACTTGATTTATCACTTTATTACTTGTTACGATTGTGTATACTTGCGTACATAATTTCCACAACAGAAGGTAAACGAATTTATGAATTTAGTTCAGGGAGATATGTCAGTGATAGGGTATGCCACTAAATTTTATGGGTTAGCCAAGTTTTCTTTAGAGTTAATACTGACTAATGTGGCTTGGAAGGAGCGATTTGTTTGAGGGCTAAATTTTAAGGTAGCCCGGGGCGTTAGAATCGCCCTAGTTTCTAAGGTTGTTACCTATGTTCAGACAGTAAAGAAGGCCCTTACCATTAAGGGTACATAGGATGAGATATGGAGGAAAAGCGTCGTATGGCGCGACGCTCGAAGAATGATACCACCGTGTACTTGATTTAGTACGAGCGGGGGCGCGAGTGATCAGAAAAGAAAAGTTGTAGAGATGCTTATCACCTCTGGACCAAAGGAGAGTTATGGGGCATTTAGAGTAGCCAGCGGGGTGAGGGTGAGAAGTGGAAGACTTACCCAAAGTGCATTCAGTGCAGGAGACGCCATTTGGGAGAATGTTGTGCTAAGACATTATTCCTATTCGGTGTGGTGGGTCATCTCAGGAAGGAGTGCCCGCAATTTGAAAGGAAGGAACCAAGGAAAGGCAGTAATTCAGTTTCAGTTTGATTAGCTGTTTTAACCCAGACTGCAACGCCCTGCTAATTAAGGTTCGTCACCACGTGTGTTTAAATTAGTGTTGGACTTGCTAAACGAGTAATTTGGAATAAAATATGTGATTAAGCCACTAAGGGTTCAGGTATTAAAAATCTTGGTCCAAGAATAAACATTTCCATTAAAAGAAAACTTTAGTCTTTACATGGGATCCCAAAATACAAGTTTTTTTTTTAAAAAAAAAACTACTTACAACTCAAAGATTACAAAATAAGTCATCCTGAGTGGTAAAACAGGGTCCAACCTTAGTTCCACTGCGATACCACGGCCGTGGCGGTCGAGCGGACTACATATGTACACATCGCCTCTAACACTCTCCAACTCATGGCTGGCCAAACTTCTCCTTACCGTTACCTACACCACAAAGCACCTGTGAGCCAAAAGACATAGCAAGAAAACATATTAACAGATTCAGATAGTTTACAGAACATAACATCATGTTTAACAGTAATAACTGGAACCAAGCATACACACTATACAATTAAGTGACCATAGGGTCACACAAGTGTGTGTCGCACTCCCATTTATTCTTATCGCATCAGAGCCAGTCAAGTGCATAACGCACTCCTAGGGTGGCCTAGCCTTAACGGCCTGCGCTCAACGTGCATAATGCCGACCACGGCTTATAAGCCGAGCCATGCAAGCCCTCGATAAGTCGAGCCTTGTGAACCCTCAAATTATAAGTCGACCATTTTAGTCCCTCAGCTTATAAGCCCAACCCCTTTTAACATGATATACCCTCGGCTAGCAGGCTAAGCTTTTGGTTAGGTGCAATAGATAGACTCCCGACTTATAAGTCGAGCCTCCCACTCGGAACAGACATACATATAATACATTTATCATACACAAATACAACGCATTACAATGTACTAAAACAGATATACATAGGCATAATTATAATCATGCTCATTAACTAGGCCCGAGCCCTAATCATGTTTACATTTAACAGTTGAGCCAAGCCCCAATCATATTACATTAATAGCTAGGCCAAGCCCCATTCAAACATCTCACACATCGGGTGAAGTTTTCTTTCCTCAATCCTCATATGAATAATGGAACGACCCCGAGCATTAATCCTAACCTGAGCTTGGCGGAAACCCTAGTGACAACATCAATATATGTTCATCTGGACTTAACCCTAGAACCCTAGTTCCAAACCAAACTCTAACTCTTAAAATCATAATTCCGAGTTAACGGGGCGCTAAAAATGTCCCCCAAGCCGCCAAGCGGGCACCCAAGTCATATTCCCCGAGCCCCTGGGCCTATCCCTAAAAATCAGCAAACTGGCATTCGAGGGCCCCTGGCACGGTCGTGCCCACAGAAAGTTTGGGGCTTCTGGGCACTAGCGCGGTCGCACCAACCCCTAGTGCAGTCGCGCCCCTCAACTCGAGACCCCAAATTGGATTCCAATTTCCCCCTTTCTGGGACACTAGTGCGGTCGCGCTTGGTCGCCAGAAATAAAAAATCTGCCTAGAACTTAGGTGTTCTTCCTGAAATCACAAACTCTACAATTTCTCAACAATTTCAGACCCCAAATCGATCCAACACAGATATTTCTAACTAAATTCCAGCAACAAAAACATCACACTAGACCTAGCCAACAAAACCCAATGCTAAGCTCACCCAAAAAAACATCCAAGCTAGCCACTAGGAATCACAACCCAAGGAACTCAAAAACACCACTTCAAAAAGAAAAGACCAGAGAATTACCTGAATTTCTCTGCCCAAATTCAAAGGCTTGTTGAGATTTTAAGCTTAGCCACTCAAATTCCCCAATACAATATCCAAACTCCACCACAATTACACTTAGTTTGACTTCTAGGTGAAAATCTCCTCAAACTTCAATGTAAGCACCAAGAGGGAAGGCAATGAGCTGAAAAACATGAATGAGCCTTCTCAAGGCTGCTGCCTAATTAGCTATCCCATGTGGTCAAAAGACCACTATGCCCCTTGCCCCTTTTCTACCTTAATGGTTACCCTCAAGGGCAATTTGGTCATTTGGCATAATCCCCGCTATCCTCAAATTATTTCATACAATCCCAAATAATTTAACAATCCAATATTCATCATTTAAGTCCCGTTACTCTATAATTCCCTGTAATTTACCAAATTACCAAAATACCCCCAAGCTCACCCCGAGCCGGGTATTTTACCCCGTTGTGACTTTTCTGCTAACTAGCTCCCTAGGATCGCCTCGTGCCGGATAACTCAAATATATCCACATAATAATGTAGTCCCAATCATATATCACACATATTTACAATTATACCATCAATGGGTCAAAATTACGAAAATGCTCTTCTAATAAGAAACGGGACCACATGCATATTTAATTCACTTAAACATGCAAGCATAACCATATCATACTATAATTCACATAATAACATGCTCATAACACATAAGCACTCAACTAATTAAATTATTACCTCCCGGTCCCCTAATATAGGCACTAAGCCATATTAGGGAAATTGGAGCATTACAATTATCCTCTCCATACGGGAATTTCATCCTCGAAATTTTATCTAAACAGCTCGGGATACTGATCCCGCATGGTTGACTCCTCGGCCTTGTTGTTCCTCCATAATACCTTAACCAAAGGTATGGTTTTCTTCCTCAGGACCTTCTCTTTCCTGTATAATATCTAGACTGGTTGCTCCTCTTAAGATAAGTCTGTCTCCAGTTCCAGATCTTCATAATTCAGTACATGATCCTCATAAGATACATACTTCCTCAACATCGAAATATGGAACACGTTATACAATTGTAATGACCCACTAATCTAGACTTTTTGGACCATTAACGAAACTATACATAAACTTACATTTTTACGAAAATACTATAATTTTATTGAGTAACTTGTAAAATAAGAGTTACTTACACATAAATACTAAGAAGGATATGGGATCCCATTGTCTTTAAAAACAAAAACATGATTTAAAATAAAAGACATTACATAAATAATGCGGAAAATACATGTAAAACCATAAAAAAAATAAAAGGAGACTACATCCTTGAATCGAATAACGCTCGGCCCCTTGACTCCATTCACCATCGATACACATCCTCTAAGCGTCACGAATCTTACCGCCTCTAAAGCTATTTTCCTGCACATAAAACAAAAAGGAATGAGCCTAATGCCCAGCAAGGAAAATCTAACACATAGTCATAAACATAAATTTCATAATAAACGTAAAGACATATCATAACACTTAATACATACACTTATTATAATGTCCATTATTACTTGGGGTCCCATAGACTAAACAAGCTTATGCCCATGAGATTAGTGGGGTCCTACTAGCTAAGTAGGCATATGCCCAAAATCTTTTTGGGGTCTTGTTAGTCAAATAGGGCATAAGCCCAAGCCTACAAATATACACATTCATAACATATTCATAACATATCATATTTCATGACATAACACATAAGATAACATAAGCAATACACATATAGATTCTATCCTATTTTCCTTACCAAAGTTACCGGGATATGATGGACTGAGTTGGGACTTTTGGAACACTCCTAAAACCATATGAGAAAGAGTGAGTCTTATGAAGAAGAAGAAATGAAAATGAATAGGAAGACTAAACCATTGAGAAATATGCTTACCATAACTTATGTGCTTAAGAACTTGGATTCCCTAACCAAAATAAGAATGAGGTTAGGGGACTGAGTAGAAGGCTTTGAGAAAGAAAATAACATGAAACAAATGAAATAGAGTTTCGGGTTTACCTCAAAGACTTGCAAGACCAATCTAACCACAACCGAAATACTAAAGAACCTTACTTCCCAAAGTGTTTGATAAGCTAAAGATGATTAAGCTTATGACTTTCCCACCCAAGTGTTTAACTCTCACACTCTCCTAGCACTTGCAGCTTCTGAACTTAGAGTAAAAGGTGAATAATGGCTGGGTACTAGGTCCTATTTATAGAGTTTTGGAATGAAAGTATCTTGATTTTACTTGAATAAAAATAATGGCTTTTTAGGTGAAAATAATTTGAATAATCGTTCAGCAGAGGCTGAAGACTCGTTCAAAAGATGCTGGACTTATGAAGGAGTTTGAATGGCTGAAAGGAAAAGAATTCAAAAACGTTTGAACATATGCTGGAGGAGGCGATATATCGCCCCCTATAGGCGATATATCGCCTGGACCATTGTTCCCGAGGCGACCGTGCATCGATTCGTGTTTTCCGTATCTACGTGCTGCGATATATCACCCCCTATAGCTGCGATATATCGGCACACGCTGAATATTTAAACACGAAATTACACATTTTTAGCTAAGTTTGAATGGAGTAAACAGCCTTGACTAAGCCCTCAACGTATTCAAAGCTGCTGACTGACCCTATAACATTCAAACTTTACTCCTTATTAAATTTAATCCTAAAAAATACTTAATCCTTAATCACCATTCATAACATGTGCTTAAAATCCTATTGGTTGATATCTAAACCTTATAGTATAATAAATATTATTCTTAATATCAGCTATATAATCAAACCTTAGGTTAAAATTAATATTCTTAAACTATAGGTTAAACTTAGAAAGTCTATAAGTACTACTATGAGTGTCCAAATAATTCCCGGTCTGAACCAAAAATCCACAGTAACAAAGATAATACTATACATACTATAATACTACTAAACAATTAGCTAAGTAAAGTTCTTGGACTCTACAACAATGCCAGAGGTAAGGCCAATCTGTAGGCCACTTGACTGATGCTCTCCAGGATCTCAAAAGGTCCTACAAACCTATGGCTCAACTTACCCTTTTTCTCAAACCTCCTCACCCCCTTCAGTGGTGAGACTCTAAGGAAGACATAGTCTCCCACTTGGAACTCAACGTTCCTACACTTTAAATCTAAGTAGGTTTTCTGTCTACTCTATGATGCAAGCATCCGAGCTCTAATCTTCTCGATAGCCTTATTGGTCCTCTAAACTGCTTCACGACCCAAGTATCTACGTTCACCAATCTCATCCCAGTGAATGGGTGATCAACATTTCCTACCATAAAACATCTCATAAAGAGCCACTCCAATGGTCACCTGGTAGCTATTGTTGTCGGAAAACTCTATCAAAGGAAAATACTTACTCCAAGACCCTTCAAAGTCCAGTACACATGCTTTCAGCATGTCCTCCAGTATCTGGATAGTCCTCTCAGACTGACCATCGGTCTGAGGATGACAAGCTATACTAAACTTCAGCTGCATTCCCATCGCCTTCTGAAAACTTCCCAAAAACTTGGAAGTAAATGTGGGGTCCCAATCTGACAAGATCGACCTCAAAACTCCATGATGACGCACTATCTCTCTCACGTAGAGATCTGCATACTGGTCAACGGTATAAGTCATCCTCACTGGTAGAAAGTGAGCTGATTTTGTGTATCTATCTACAACAACCCACACTGAATCGTGTTGACCCACTGTCTTGGGCAATCCCACCACAAATCCATTGTGATGTCTTCCCACTTCCACTCGGGGATATCCAAGGGCTATAGTAGCCCCCTGGTCTCTGATGTTTAGCCTTGACCTACTGACACGTCAGCACTTGGCCACATACTCGGTTACGTCCTTCTTTATCCCCAGCCAATAGTATAAAGTCCTCAAGTCTTGATACATCTTCGTGGTGTCAGGATGCAAAGAGTACAGGGTAGTATGAGATTCATCCAAAATCTCTCGTTTGATAATAGTATCCATCAGAACGCAGATTCGACCTTTGTACCTCAATAAACCCATATATGATACTGTATAGTATCTAGCTATTCCAATTAGAAAGTCCTCTCTAATCTTCATCAACTGTGGCTCTTTTAACTGACTCTACTTTATCTTTTCTAGAAGAGTAGACTGCAGGGTAATGTTGGCTAACTTTCCCACTGCTAACTCAATCCCTGCTCTGGTCATATCCTTTGCCAATTCCTTGGATATCTGCCTCGAACTGTACAATTGTCCCAGATCTTTTTGACTTAGGGCATCTGCCACCACGTTGGCTTTCCCTGGATGATAAAGGATGCCACAGTCATAGTCCTTCACCAGTTCCAACCAACACCTCTGCCTCATATTCAAATCCTTCTGTGTAAAGAAGTACTTCAGGCTCTTGTGGTCAGTGTATATCTCACACTTCTCTACGTAAAGGTAATGTCTCCATACCTTTAATGCAAAGACCACTAGTGATAACTCTAGATCATGAGTAGGATACCTCTGCTCATAATCCTTCAATTGACATGATGAATAAGCAATCACCTTCCCTACATGCATAAGGACACAGCCTAGCCCCTACCTTTAGGCATCACAATAAACCACGAACTTCTTCTTATATGCCGAAAGACTCAAGACTAGAACGGTAATCAAACGCCGCTTCAGTTCTTGGAAGTTGTTCTTGCATCTATCTGACCATGCAAACTTCTGACTCTTGCGTGTCAGCTCTGTCAGTGGGGTAGCTATCCTTGAGAACCCTTCCACAAACCTCCTGTAATAACCTGCCAATCTAAGGAAGCTTTCAATCTCAGAGGCATTCCTTGGCCTTGGTCAATCTCTAACAGCCTCAACCTTAGATTTGTCTACCTTGATTCCATCTCTGCTAACAATATGACGCAAGAAAGTCATTTGAGGTAACCAGAACTCACATTTTTTTAACTTCACAAATAATGTGTGCTCTCTTAGCCTCTATAAGACCAACCTGAGGTGTTGCTCATGCTCTTCCTCTGACTGCAAATAAAATAAGATATCATTGATAAAGACGATCACAAGCCAATCCAAATAGTCCTTAAACACCATGTTCATCAAATCCATGAAGGCTGCCGGGGCATTAGTCAAACCAAATGACATGACGAGGAACTCGTAGTGCCAATATCTGGTACGGAAGGCTGTTGTAACGCCCTGGATAACCAAGACCGCTACACAGTGTACTTTTAAAGGTGCAGGACTTGCTAATCAAGTCATTTAGTTAAAAACGTGTCACAGAAACCATTTATGTTCTAGGGTTAAAAGGTTTTGGTCTTAAAATGTACATTTTATATAACTAAACATTTTTTACACCTAAGATCCCAAAAAGGAACAGCGTTCAAAAGCCAGTTTACAAAATTCCTAAAGTTTAAACAACCATTAGCCAATCTAAGGCAAAACAGACGTTTTTGGTTCTCTTGTTCCTGTTTTCCCCTCAACTGTGGCGGCTGAGCAGCTGATCATGTACATTCTGATCTCAGAGCTCTCAGAATCAGGGCTGATCAAGCTTGCCCTTGCCTTTACCTGCACCACGAAGCACCCGTGAGCCGAGGCCCAGCAAGAAAACACATCGTATTACATAGCACACAATAATAACATTTGGATAACCCTTTAAGCATGTTCATTCACTTAACAAACCACAGTAATCACAAAGCATGAAGATTCAACCAAAGAATCAGATAATCATCACCCAGCTATACAGCATAACAATCCACCAATCAATAATAACAAGCATATCACATAATAATCAGGGTCGACACCTTAGGTCGCACCCTCTGTTTACCCTACTGACTCCGGCCCACTTAAACCGAGCTCAGTGAATAATAAGCTGTCCTCAGCTACCAGTGGCTGAGTCGCGCCCTATGCGCTAGTGTAAACTTTGGCACTCTTAGGCTGTTGGTTTACTATTTACATGGCATAATACCATCCTTTCAAATCATACCAAAATAGGGAACTCTTAGTCCCATTATAAATCCACAACCGGGTGCAATTTTCTTACCTTTAGTTCCCAAGTGCATGGACTACGAACGATGCCTCTTGAGCACAATCCGATCCCTGAGCCCTAGCTTAGCACCTGGTCATAACCAAGATAAGGAATACCATCAATAATCGTAAAAGGGCTTCTAGACAAAGTTCTGGTCTCCGGAACATTGAACTCCACCAAACATGGTAAAAGATTCAATCCCGAGCACCCTAGGTTAAATTCCCATGCCTAAAACCTCAAAATCTCAAAATCCCTTAAGGGTCGCAGCACTAGCCACCCATGCCGCGGCATGGCCCCAACCAGAGGCTCCCCCACGCCTAAAACCAGACACGGGCCGCGGCCCGCCCTCCTTCCTCAGATGCATCAACTTCAAAGGGCCATGACTCACCAAGAACTATGTCGCGGCCCGACCCCTTCAAACCCAGAAAAACCTCCATTTTTTACTCTCCAACCTCACCTAAAACCATCCAAAATCACCTCAATTCCACAACTCAATTATCCTAAAACTTCCCACATGATTCCAGCAACACAACCCAGCTGAAACCTAGACTAGAAACCCATCAAAATCCCACTTCAATCTTTGAAACTCATTAACTCATGAACACTATAATCAGCCATAAAAACTCATAATTCAAGCACTAGATCACGAGTTGGAGCTTACCTCCTTTGATGGACCAACTTTCTAAAAGATTTTTGAGCTAACTCCCAATTTCCAAGCTTCAATTCTGCCCATCAATGTCAAAATTCATAAACATTTCAAAACCCAGCTATAAACATAGAATTTAATCACCACACATCAAGCTTATTCCTTACCTCAGTTCTTGATTGAATCCTTAGTTAATCCTTGAGTTAATCTTCTAAATCCCAGCTTTAATCCTCTGAATTCCAGTCAAGTTCCTCTAAGTTTTTCTGTGGTTTTCTTTGAGAGAGAAAAGGGAGAAAGAGGGAAGGGTCGGTTTACTTATGTTCTATTGTTTCCTAAAGTTTCTTTAGTCTATCCTTAAGTGATTAAGTTAATCCCAAGGCTCGGGGTACCGGAAACGTCCCCGAGGGCAAAATGGTAAAATTCCCCAATATTCCCACCTAGACTTCCTAACCTCAAATATATCTCCAATTATTTATTTCCATAACCCGATAACCTAAATAACCATCCAATACCTGAAATATCCCTTGACTTTCCCAAAGTCAACTATTAAGCCCCGTTGTGACTTTCCCGCTAACTAGCTTCCTAGGATCGCCTCAAGTCGCATGCTGCAGATTTACCCACATAATAATGTGGTTCTCACAAATATAACATATGATCACATTAACATTGACATAACCATTCAAGCATGCTTATCATATAATCATGCATTAAATAAATAAATTCACACATAAACCAATTATGCCATCTCGGCACACTAATCAAGGCCATTAAGCCATATTAGTGATTTTGGGTTGTTACAACTGTCTTTGTTATGTCTTCCTCCTTGATCCTCAACTAGTGATAACCAAATCGAAGATCTATCTTTGAGAACACCATTTTACCCTGCAACTGATCAAATAGGTCATCTATCCATGGTAGAGGATACCTGTTCTTAATGGTCAACTTATCCAGTTCCTCAAAGAACCATCCTTCTTCTTCACAAATAGGGCTGGCACACCCTATGGCGAGAAACTAGGTCTGATAAAACCCAAGTCTTACAACTCCTTTAATTGTACCTTCAATTCTTTAAATTCTATTGGGGCCATTCTATAAGGTGCCCTAGACACTGGCTCTGTCCCTGATGCCAGCTCAATAACAAATTATATCTCTTTGTGTGGTGGCAACCCTAGTAACTCCTCTGGAAACACATCTAGGAATTCACAGACTAACCTAGTCTCTTCTGGTCCCACTGGCATGACCTGGGTGGTATCCACCACGCTGGCAAGGAATCATATGCAACCTCCTCGCAATAGATCTCTAGCTCAATCCTAAAATCATAGGTACTCGGGGTCCATGCACATTGCCAACAAATACAAAGGGGTCCTCACGCTCAGGCTCAAAGGTTGCCATTTTCTTTTTACAATCAATGGTTGCCCTATATTTAGTTAACCAGTCCATCCCCAAGATCATATCAAATTCAGTCATAACCAACTCTACCAAGTCAACTGACAACTCTCTGTCGTCCACTCTCACAGGCAGTGATCTCTCCTGAAACTACTAACCCCCTAGTGGGTAATAATGTCCCAAACCCCACAGCATAGTAATCACATGGCCTACACAGTTTATCAATAATCCTACTAGAAACATAAGAATATGTAGCACCAGAGTCAATTAGTACACTATAAGAAATGTCAGCACTAAAAAGTTGACCTGCCACTATTGAGGGTCTAGCCTTAGCCTCATCCTCAGCCTGTGTCAATGCAAACACTCGAGCAGGAGTCGAGTTGTCTGCCTTTTTTGGTTCCTCTTTCTTCATTCTTGGGTAGTCCATCTTGAGATACCCCACAATCCCACATAAGAAGTAGGCCTTCACCCGACACTCCCCAACATGACTTCTTCTACATTGGCGCACTCTGGATATGTCCTCCAGTTCTCATTGTCGCCCTGGCAGCCAATCTGTACACCCCATGGCCTCCTATCATGGCCGAAAGCCAAAACAATATTAGAGGTCTTCCTTTTCTGGTCACTATGTCCTCTGCCCCTACCTGATCCTATAAATGGAGGTCCATTCCTCCTGATAACCCTTCTGGTCACGTTCTCGCACCAGATCTTGTTCTCAGCGCCCTCTGCAGTAAGGACTCTCTCTACTACCTGAGCGTATGTCGTCACTCCAGGTACTGTTGTAATTCTAACATCCTGGGCTATCATAGGTTGTAGCCCCTGAAAGAGTCTTTCCTTTCTTGTCCCATCGATGGGCACCAAGTCTGCAGCGGACTTGGCTAATCTGTCAAACTTCAGGGTGTACTCTATCACTGACATAATCCCTTGCTTCAATCTCCTAAATTCCTTAGCTTTTGCAGCTTTAATTGCGTCATTGTAATACTTTTCACTAAACAGAGTTCTAAACTTTTCCTAGCTCTTTGTGATTATATCCCTAGTCTGGGACACCACCTCCCACCAGATTCAGGCATCCTTCTAAAACATGTACATGGCATAGGCCACTCTCTCATTGCCCACCACCCTCATAAAGTCTAGGATGGATGTGATCATGCCCATCCACTGCTCTGCCTTAAGTGGATTTGCACTACTCTCAAAAAATGAGAGGGTGTTGTTTCCTGAATCGTTCATACACCAACTCTCAATGGTTCTCTATCTCTGTCTGCTACTGTATGACCGGTACTGCAGTAGCAGGTGGGGCCTCTGACACAGCATTCCCTGCCGAAACCTGCTGTTGCCTCAATTGGCGAATATCTTCCTCCTGCCTCTGCAACCTAGCTTTCATAACAGCAAGCACATGTTGCATATCAGCAACCTAGCTGGCGGTGGGTTCTGACCCTGGTCATTACTTCAAACTTGACTTTCAGCGCCAGCTGGCTCATTAGATTTACCTTGAAGAACACTTCCAATTCTATCTACAATCAATGACTTGACTTATTAGGCAATAATTACAATATTCCATGTCAACCCACGTTTCAAAACCGATCGAATAAGCATTCACATGCATCGACAATGATAATAAGCACCCCAGTAATTCACACATATACAGTCATGCTAATAAGCATGGCGATTCATATTCATGCTCAAACAAGGTGCTAATAAGCACGTTCTTAACATTCATATACATAACATAATGTTATTAAGCTTTTCGACATTCAAGAGAAATAACGATGTTGATAAGAATTTTTTGGCACACATAGACAAATAGCGATGCTAATAAGCAATCCTATTAGCATTCAACGGTGCTAATAAGAATTTCCTGGCATACATGCACATATAGCATCTTTCTGACATTTAAGAGCAATAATGATTCTTATAAGCAATCTTACACCATTTACAAGCCACTATTGTGCTAATAAGCACGTCTTTAACATGCATACAACAGTCAAGGGCTAGGCGTAATCAGAATAGCTCATGCTTTATATTTAAACAAGCAAATAAGGCATATATATTTCATTTAAGCAATTGCACACATAACTATATTAATAGATACCAACCCCTGAGTCGAGCTTGTCTTTAGTAGCGAGTGTACATGCCCAGTCCATCATCAGGAACCCTTAAACCTTGGCATCTATGATACCAAGTTGTAATGCCTTGCTAATTAGGGTCTGTCACAACGTGTGTTTAAATTAGTGTTGGACTTGCTAAATGAGTCATATGGACTAAAACATTTGATTAAGCCACTAAGGGTTTAGGTATTAAAAATCTTGGTCAAGGAATAAACATTTCCATTAAAAGAAAACTTTAGTCTTTACATGGGATCCCAAAATACAAGTTAAAAAAAATTGTTTACCCTGCGATACCTCGATCGTGGCAGTTGAGGGAACTGCATATGTACACATCGCCTCTAACGCTCTCCAACTCATGGATGGCAAAGCTTCTCCTTACCCTTACCTGCACCACAAAGCACCCGTGAACCAAAAGACCCAACAAGAAAACATATTAACAAATTCAGATAGTTCAAAGAACATAACAACATGCTTAACAGTAATAACTAAAACCAAGCATACACATTGTACAATTAAGTGACCATAGGGTCACACAAGTGCGTGTCGCACACCCATTTTTTCATATGGCATCCGAGCTAGTCAAGTGCACAATGCACTAATAGGTTGGCCTTGTAACGTCCTGGTTACCCCTGAAAGTTACGGTGAACCGGAAATTTGACTCGCTACTCGAGTCCTTTAGTTAAAAACGTGCATCTAAGCGTTATTAACAGGCTAAGGTGGAAAACCAATCAAAAGGAAAGGATATATTTTATTTAGAACATAAAATTGTTCATGGCCCCATAAAAAAAAACATTTACAAGTTATTTACAACTCAAAATGGTCATTACTGTTTCAAATTTACAAACCCGCCGACCTAAGCACCAAAAATAAGGTAAACCCCCTAATTCCTCTGAGAACTCCTTGGCCGTGGTGGTCAAGCAGTCGCATATGTACACAGCACCACCTAAGCTCTCCACTCAAGATTGGGTGAGCTTTTCTTTCCCTTTACCTGCACCACATAGCACCCATGAGCCAAGGCCCAGCAAGAAAACACAACATAGCATGAATATAATATCAACAATGATCATAATAATCATTCAAGACTTTCCGTCCAAAATAGAGGAGTGACAATTGGAAAAGTCACTAAAGTGGGTTCAGCTCCCTTCAGCCATGTGACGATAGGGTCGCCAGGGCTTAATAGATAAGTGAACCTTTCACTAGCTTAAATAGAATAGGTGCATGATGACTAGTCACCAACATAACCTTCCTCATGACCATAGAGTCATAACCATGGGATACTGCTCCCTAGCCATATGACAAACTGTCACCTAGGCCTTTGGCCCTGGCTCTGAGTAACTAGATTAGACTAGTCAAGCGCTTATAAGTCTCATCGACCTTAGGGTAGATCCAGCATTAATTCCTTAGAATCATTCAACGCTGATATCAATTAGATCTAATCTTCATTCGGCCCTGCGTTTAGGTCGCTTATGCCGTTTCTGACTCTTAGGTCAATGATACAGGACCAGTGCCGTCCCTGACTAATCAGTGCCATACACAAGTAAAAAACATCCGCTAGCATTTAATATGCAATCAATGTCCATATTTATTAACCAACATGCCTCAACAACAATCATGCATGTCATATACACAGGGTGCAGTTTTCTTACCTCCGGTTCGAGCGAGAAATATAATAAGAACGACTCATGAGAACGATCAACCTTTTGATTCCTTAGCGGTTACCTAATCACAACCAATTATAACCTCCATTAGGGAAAAATCAACAATGAAAGGGTCTTAACCTAAACCCCACTCTCGGGACCTCGAAACATGCCCACACGGTGAGTAGATTCGATCCCAGGCCTTAAGGATTGAAACCCCGAGCCAAAAACCCTTAAAAACATTCAAAACGTGATTCTGGAGGAACAGAGTAGCGCTACAGCACTGCTCCCTAGTGCCTCAGCGCTAAACTTAGAACCCCCAAACTGCCCACAGAAATCCTGTGTAGCGCTATAGCGCCCTCTAATGGGCGCTGTAGCGATACCCCCAGACTGATGCTCCCCTGAAACCTCCTTCTTCGACTCCTTCAATTCTCACCCGATTCCAATGCTTCCAAATCCCATTTTTTGTGCCAAATGAACCCAAAAACAATCCTCACATACCCCAAGCATCACAATCACAAGAACCCTAGCCAAAACTCCCAACAAAATCAATCATTCAACCTAGAAATCCCAACTAAAAACCAGAACTAAAACAGATCAAAGCAGGGATTTTAATGGCTAGAAACTTACCTCAATCTCATATTATGATGCTCTTCAATGGAGGAACATACTCCTAAGCTTCCAAGACTTACTTCCCAAGCTTGAATCCTCAAGAATGGCTCAAAAATCACAAATAAAACAGGAGGAGAAAAGGTACGGGAGAAGCTTCAAATGATACTCTGTTTTCCTCTTCTTTCTACAGCCTTAATGGCTTATATCTATCCTAGGGGTGAAAAGATCAGAATGCCCCTAGGTCTAATAAGGGTTTCTAAAGGCTCCCAAGGGCAAATTTGACATTTCCTGCCTATTTTGTTAATCATAATTAACGATCTCCATTTCCCGCTACTCTCAATATTCTCAAACACCAATAATTCATATCTCGTTACCCTTTAATTCCCAGCAACGCTCTAATCATTAAAATCACCCCGAGACTCATCCCAAGCCCCGAACTTAAGCCTGTTATGACTAGACCGCTAATCAATATTCCAAGATCGTCTCATGTCGAATAGCTCGAATAAACCCACATTATAATGTGGTCTCAACAATATATCACCGACATGCATACAAATATACAATTATACCCTCAATGGGCCAATTACCAAAACATCCCTATAATGAAATGTGGACCCCACATGCATGCATTTAACATCATATTATAATATAATCCACATAAACATTCATATTATCATTTAATTGCATAATTAAACAGTTATGACCCACCCGGCCTACTAATCCATCCATTAAACCGCATTAGGGATTTCAGGGCATTACAGGCCTAGCCTTAATGGCCTGCACTCAGTGTGCATAATGCCGACCATAACTTATAAGCCAAGCCATGCAAACCATCAATAAGTCGAGCCTTGTGAACCCTCGACTTATAAGTTCAGCCTTTTAGTCCCTCGGCTTATAAGCCGAGCCCCTTCTAACACAATATACCCTCGACTAGTAGGCTGAGCTTTTGGTTAGGTGCAATAGATAGACTCCCGACTTATAAGTCGAGCCTCCCACTCGGGAACAGATAGAGGCATATATGCACAGGCATAATTATAATCATGCTCATTAACTAGGCCCGAGCCTTAATCATGTTTACATTTAACAGTTGGGCCAAGCCCCAATCATAATACATTAATGGCTAGGCCAAGCCCCATTCATACATCTCACGCATCGGGTGCAGTTTTCTTACCTCGATCCTCATGCGAATAGCGGAACGACCCCGAGCGCTAATCCTGATCCTAGCCTGGCGGAAACCCTAATCACAACACAAATATATGTTCATCAGGACTTAACCCTAAAACCCGAGTTCCAAACTGAACTATAACTCTTAAAATCATGATTTTGAGTTAACGGGCGCTAAAAATGTCCCCCGAGCCCCCAAGAGGGCACCCAAGTCATATTCTCCGAGCTCCTGGGCCTAGCCCTAAAAATTAGCAAACTGGCATTCTAGGGCCCCTAGCGCGGTCGCACCTACCATGTACGCGATCTAGCCCATAGAAAGTTTGGGGCCTCTGGGCCACTGGCGCGGTCGCACCCCTCAACTTGAGACCCCAAATTGGATTATGATTTCCCCTTTACTGGGACACTAGTGCGGTCGCGCACAACCTAAATAAAAAAAATCTGCCCAGAACTTAGGTGTTCTTCCAAAAATCGCAAACTCTGCAATTTTTCTACAATTTCAGACCCCAAATCGACCCAACACAGTTGTTCCTAACTAAATTCCAGTCACAAAAACATCACACTAGACCTAGCCAACAAAACCCAATGCTAAGCTCACCCAAAAAAACATCCAAGCTAGCCACTAGGAATCATAACCCAAGGAACTCAAGAACACCACTTAAAAAATAAAAGACAAGAGAATTACCTTAATTTCTCTGCCCAAATTCAAAGACCTACTGAGATTTTAAGCTTTGCCACTCCAATTCCCCAATACAATATCCAAACTCCACCACAATTACACTTAGTTTGACTTCTAGGTGAAAATCTCCTCAAACTTCAATGTAAGCACCAAGAGGGAAGGCAATGAGCTGAAAAACATGAATGAGCCTTCTCAAGGCTACTGCCTAATTAGCTAATGGGCAATTTGTTCATTTGGCATAATCCCCGCTAACCTCAAATTATTTCTTACAATCCCAAATAATTTAACAATCCAATATTCATCATTTAAGTCCCGCTACTATATAATTCCCGATAATTTACCAAATTACCAAAATACCCCCAAGCTCACCCCGAGCCAGGTATTTTACCTCGTTGTGACTTTTCCACTAACTAGCTCCCTAGGATCGCCTTGTGCCAAGTAACTCAAATATATCCTCATAATAATGTGGTCGCAATCATATACCACACATATTTACAATTATACCCTCAACGGGTCAAAATTACAAAAATGTCTTTCTAATAAGAAATGGGCCCACATGCATATTTAATACACCTAAACATGCAAGCATATTTATATCATAATATAATTCACATAATAACATGATCATAATACATAAGCACTCAATTAATTCAATTATTGCCTCTCGACCCCCTAATCTAAGCACTAAGCCATATTAGGGAAATTAGGGCATTACACAAACGGAGGCTGAGGCCAGTTCCTACGTGGCAATAGGTCAGATTTCAAGCATTGACCTTTATTATACAGTATGAATTTACATTGTCCTTATGCATGTAATGACTTATTTAGTAAGGTTAGAGATGAACCGAGTTGATTTTGGGTTATGTATGTTGTGGAGCACGAGACGTTGACACCTATTGAGAATCAATAGCCTCTAGGGGTGGAATTAGACCATTACAGGTAAGGGTGAATAGTAAAGAATGGTATGTGGACCTGATAGAATAAGTTGTGAAAGTGTTTGACATGTTATTGGGTATGGATTGTATAGCCAAGTGGGAACGATCCTAGATGGTAAGAGAAAGAAGGTGTAATGCCCTAGATACACTGTGTATTTTAAATAGTGTTGGACTTGCTAATCAAGTCATTTGGACATAAATGTGTTACTAAGGTTAATTAACGGGATAGGGTTAAAAGATTTTGATCGTAGAAACAATTGTGTTCATTAAAAGGTTTGAGTCAGTACATGGGATCCCAAAAATAAGTATTTACGAGGCATTTACAACTCTCAAAATAAATACAACTTAAGCCAGCATAATTGGGAAAATCAAATTTACTACTAGTCCTTGTTGATCCCTCGGTCATGGCGATCGAGCAGCTGCAAATGTACACACCGCCCCTAAAGCTCTCCAACTCACGACTGGTCCAGTTTTCCCTTTCCCTTACCTACACCACATAGCACCCGTGAGCCAAGGCTCAGCAAGAAAACGTAATTCATAAATACAAACGAACATCAATATATAAACTATACACTTAAATCATTCAATTCAATAACAACAGATCATATGCAAAAAGCTAGGCAATAATAATCTGCTTAGTTTAACATATAATTCAATCACATCATTCAACACAGTTATTGAAGTGTAAAAGACACTTATGTTTACTTAGTAACGTTCAGGTCGGGCTCCCTTAGGCCGAGTCCTCTGGTTATATAGCTAACCTCGACTCACTTAGGATAGACTGCATTCCACACGCTTATCATCAGCCCCAGCTCCTTAGGCTGGACTTTCAGATCAAATATAAACAAACAAATAGATTGCAGAACACGCAATCGGTTGCAACATAAACCAGCATGCCTATCCAGATATTCAAAAATATAAATATAATCATAATCGCACATATATAACCATACTCGTTAACAGGGTTCCAAGCCCCAATCACAACCCGGGTGCAGTTTTCTTACCTCGAGTCCCGAGCTGAAGGTGTAAGGCAGTCCCGAGCACGATCCTCAATCACGAGCCTTAACGGTAAACCTAGTCACAAAGCGATAATGGATAACCATTAAAACCTTAACCAATTAAAAGCTTCATAATAACATACTAGCCTCCAGAATCCTTCACGAGCACTTAGGTTTAAGTTCCTGGGCGTAAAAAAAAATTTGGCCATTTCCCTTAATTTGAGTCGCGGCCCAGCCCCTAGGGTCGCAGCGCACTACAAGTCAAAGAGACCCAAGGCTCTCTCTTGGGGGACACGAGTCGCAGCATGCCCTAACCTGCACCGCAATGCCTGGGTAACTTCAGGGAATCTCAGGGCCTTCTCACACACAAGGGTCGCGGCTCTTGAAGAATAGGGTCGCGACTCGAGCTTTAAACCCAGAACTCCCTTATGTTTTTCTCGAGCCTATTCCACAAAAATCCACCCAAATTAATACCTAAACCTAGAATTCAGTCTAAAATTTACATCAATACCACATAACTAGTTTAATTACCCCAAAAACTACTTCATAACCTCACCAAAATCCAAAGATCATCCTAAGGTTCAAAACCCATGAAAACCCCCTAAATCACAGTAGTTTACTCAATAGAAACTCAAAATAAAACCCTTACCTCAACTGAGAATCCAACCCTAAGCTAAATCCCAAGACTTCAAGCTTCCATTCCCTTCAATTCTTGAGCCAAATCCTCGAGAATTCCCTAAGCCTCCAAGCACACCAATGGAGAGAGATAGTGAACCGAGTAGAGAGAGAGAGAGTGAGAGAGGGCTGAGAGATTGATATTTTTCTTTTCTCCTTCTAATTGTTTCTCAATTCACCTAAGTCTATCCTCTAACATCAACAAAAAAATCTAAACTGCCCCTAGGTCAAGACCTTTACTTTCAATTCCCTCAAGAGAAAAACGGTCATTAGCCTCATTTCCTACTAATTCCTCGAGTAGTCCTACAAATTCCCAATTACACACGACATACCCAATTTATCACCAATTTGTTGGTATTAAATGATCAAATCAAAGGTACGCAGCGGAATATATAGACCCATTTTAAAAAATATTAATAAAAGGCAGGATCATCTAGGGCTGGGCATTAATGTCATTGGGCCGACCAAACCGACCAACCCAACCCGCATAATGGGCCGAACAGTCCAAAATTGAGCAGGCCGAAAATTATTGGCCCATTTTTGCTGCAGGCCGAACTATAATGGGTTGGCACGGCCCAAAGAACTCCAAACCTTATTAACCCAACCCAGGCCGGCCCATCCCATATTAAAAATATATATATTTAATATTATAAACCTAAAACTTCTACATCATATATATTCATAGTGAAAACTAATATGTCGTTGACTGCCTCTGCCTCCCTTCCTCTACTCATTCTCTCTTATTATTTCAATTCTTTTCTCTCCAAAGACATAGGTCGTGCATCTACTTTCTCTTCTCTACAGCCACTCTCTCATCTACGGCGGCAACTCCAGGCACAGGCGAAGGAAGCTTCAGCGACGCAGGTGGAGGCAGATGAAGCTTTAGCAGCTCCAGCGGCTCTAGGCGGCTACGCGGCTCAAGGCAGCCGACAAAGGGTGGAGGGCATGAGATCTGTTATCCAAAAATTTGAAAATGATGATGTGGCAATAAAAATGACAAGTGGCAAGGAATGATGGGGTGATCTGGCTTAGCAGCAGCCCAGTACATTAACGAAGAATTTTGACTGCTTGAAAGGAGTCATGTCTGAGCAAAGTGCACCCGAGAAGCCCAATGCCAACACCTTTGTGTGTCCGGTCGGACCTTGGTTCGAGGAGTACTCCCCCCCCCCCCCAAGAGGTGTGGTCGGACCTTGGTCCGAGGAGAGCCCCAAGAGGTCTGGTCGGACCTTGGTCCGAGGAGTACCCCCAAGAGGTGTGGTCGGACCTTGGTTCGAGGAGCAGCCCCAAGAGGTCCGGTCGGACCTTGGTCCGAGGAGTACCCCCCAAGAGGTGTGGTCGGACCTTGGTCCGAGGAGAGCCCAGGAATGTGGTCGAACCTTGGTCCAATGAGAGCCAAGGGTGTGGTCCGAGGAGAGCCCAAGGGTGTGGTCCGAGGAGGAATCCAAAGCATGGTCGGACTTTGGTCCGAGGAGAGTCTAAGGGGTATGGTCCGTATGCATGTGTCCAGCATGCATATGTCCGACCAGTACTTGTGTGTGTACAGCATGCATGTGTTCGACCAGAAGACGATATTCATCAATCAAATGGACCAGACTACGTCAAATTCCTAGAAACGGCTTCAACAAGAATCGGTCTGGGCACACGCGGGAATCTCTCACTCCTCACTCAAATTGAGGATTCTGTTGCATTTTTTAATATTTTGTGTAATTTAAATATAATATGAGTAATAGAATATCTCGATACTAGGGAGATATCAGTTTCTGATCCCAAGCCTATAAATAGAGGGTTGATGGGATCAGAAAGGGGACTTTGGGCAATTTGAATTTTGGGTCTGAGTTTTCTAGAGAGAGAAAGTGTGTTTTCTTGAGAGAGAACTCTTTTGTATTCTGAGAATTTACACTGAAGAAACTCAGTTGACACTGGTTCATCTGATCTTGAGTGTAGATAAAGTAATCAAATCTCTAAGTGGATTAGGCTATTACCGACTGATCGGGGCTGAACCACTATAAAAATCTTGTGTGTTGTTTACTTTTCTTGATTAAACTGTCTGTGTCGTTTGAATTCTCTTGAAGGTTTGTTGTTCTTGACGTTCTCACGTTGTTGGCTAAAAACACGGTCAACAAGATCCAACACAGGCAGAGGTAGGTTGATTGACTTTTGTCTTTTTATTTCATTCATATAATATATATTTTTATATATAATTATAGAATATATATTAGAAAGAAATTACGTATACTCTATATATGTATTACTAAGTTTATATTTTTGGCTGGACCATTTCGTGAGTGTGTAACGATTTTGGTTTGGTTTGCTTTTATGTTTTATTTATTTATTTTTGGTTTTCGTTTTAGCTGTTTCTACAACTGTGGCAGGGCGGGCCGAAGAGCACATAAGACATTCAAACAAGTGAATATTTGGATGCTATACACACATATGAGTTCTTGAGGAAGGTAGATAAAATGACTTGTTAATATTGTTCTTTACTTGCTGCTTTTTATTTTTGATAAGTTGAGTAAATTTGGATTTTGAATGGTAGGCAATAATCTTAAGGAGAAGAGGGCAATAAAGGAGAAACAAAGTAGAACACCAAGGCACCCATTGCCATTGTTAAGTGATGGATTCAAGCTTTTTATTTTGTTTAAATTTTAATTAACTATTTAGTTGCTATAATTGATGACTGTAATAATTTTAATACTTGTGTTTGGAATTTGGATAGGTACTAAGAAATTATTTTTTTTCATTTTAGGTTTTAATTTGATATCCCTTATTTGTATTGAATTAATTATTTTGATAGATTTTTTAAATGGGTTATAACCCGACCCAAGCCAACCCAACCCATAATGTAATTAATAGGGTTGGGTTACATATGAAAACTATTTTAAATGGGTTAGAATTTTCTAGGCAGGTGTAATTGGGTTGGCTCATTCAAACACCATCAACCCGGCCAACCCAACCCATGCCCAGCCCTAGGATCATCTACATATATAAAAATTAAATCACAAACAAAATAGATCAGGCATTACCTCTTGTAGCATGTCAAGTGTCCTTGAATCTTTTTGTATAAAATCAACAATCTAGACCAATCCTCAAACACACAAGGATGTGTGTGGGCACATAGGATTCAACAGGTTGATTTATGTGACTCACTAGATGTACTCAACACATGAGATCTAAAGAGGTTTGACTAAGAGAAGGTTTAGAATAGTTTTCAGGTTTTGAGAAAACTATTGCTTTAGAGAGAGAGTCTATATTTTTATTCTCAAAATAATAATAAAGCTTATTATGAAAGTCACGTACTATCAGATTTATATAAAGATATTTAATAAAATTCAATAATCTTTATTTTATTAAAAATATAATTCAAATTAAAACTTATCAAATATTTGCATTTAATTATTTATTTAAATCATGTTTAAAAAGAATAATTAAATAATTGATTAAACAAAATTATTTTAAATTCAAAATTCAAATCTCAGGGATAAAAATCCCTGAGTTAGGCACCACACACTGTGCTACACAGAGTATGTCGCCCAACCTAATCAGGGTTTCCCTGATTTTCTCATTTGTTTGTTTAATCAATCTTTAAGACAATATATTTTTCCCAACATAAATAGCAGTTAATTAAAAATTAACTTTATCTTAAAATATCAATTTTAAATTAAATAAAAAAATATATCATATTGTAAAAAAGATATTTATTATTCTCTCTCTTCATATTTGTGGATACCGAAATTCTGCTTGAACGAGATCCCCACCTCGTGGCCCTCGGAGTATATGCTTGGGGTGGAAATAGCCCTCACATCCCACCATCTCGCCCCCACGCGACGCTGCAGGGTCTCGCGGACACCATCTCGCCACACAACAACGTCTTTCGCGCAGGGTCTCACGGACACCATCTCGCTCACACAGCAGCATCTCGCACGCAGGGTCTCGCGTACAGCATCTCGCCCACACAGCAACGTCTCGCGCGCAGGGTCTCGCAGACACCATCTCCCCCACACAGTAGCGTCTCGTGTGCAAGGTCTCACGAACACCGTCTCGCCCACACAGCATCATCTCGCGCACAGGGTCTCGCTGACACCGTCTCGCCACATAGCAGCATCTCGCGAGGCCATCGTGCCTTGGCCACTCGAGAGGTGCCTCGCACACCCGCCTTACCCATCTAATTAGACACAAGGGCCTCGCCTAGCAAGGCCCATCTCGCCTGACCGTTGTGATGTCGCTCACGCATAAGGCCAAACACCATTTGTCAAAGCGTCCCTAGCCAAAGGCATGCCTCTCCATAGGCCCATTAGCCTCGCTATGCGAGACGCCGTGCCTTGCGCTCAAGGTTCTATGCAAGACCCCACATCTTGCTGGGTTGAAGACCCGTGAAAGGCGCCTTTCCTCATCATAAATGACACATTTCTCGCCTAAGAACCCTACTTATCCCCCAAGAGTAGGTGCCACCAGCGAAGCACATCTTCACTACGACTTCTCATAAAATGTAAAGTCTAGAGCTTCCCGAGTATACATATGAGGAGAACTAGTAAGGGCCCAACCATCATTTGGTATCATGCTAGAATTGGGGAAGGCGACTAAGTAACCTACTCATAATCGCTTGCAAGCTTTCCCACACTGAGAAAAATACAAGGGAGCTTGGAGAAAGTATGTGTCTTGGAAATGTAAGAAGGACCATCAGATACGAGAAACATATATGGGTATGATATGTACGACACTGAGGAGACAAAGACGTGACTCTGACATCCATATTCGACTAGTAGTGGAAGTATGAGGAGAGGTGGCATGACCTGCATGTCTCTGACCACAAACAAGCATCAACACCATGATCCTCTACTCCATCATGACCTGTGCCACTACCATGAAAGTGTACCCAAGTACCTTCTTATCCTCTGGGACCAACTTGTATCAAAGGCCATTTTTAATGCCCCGACTAATTCTAGACCTCGGACCATTAAAAACTACTAAACATAACTACTATTTTGGAATACATACATACATAAAGTATTATAACTTTATTAAAAATCCAAAAATACGGTATGAAATAAAAAATAAGGTATGGGTACCCATTGTTTAGTACATAAAAACATAAAATTTAATTAATCGTTTTAATACTAAGTGCAAAAATACATAAAACATAAATTAAAAGACCTATAAACGAAGTCATCCTCAATCTTCCCGCAGTCCATTCAATCCATCCATCCCCAATACACATGCCAAGCTGCCACGAATCTGTCCCGCCTTCCAAGTTCATTTTCCTACACCATCTAAAATAAAAGGAATGAGCCTAATGCCCAGTAAGGAAAATCTACTGAAAACATATATCATAAATCATAAGACTATATCATAAAACATATGACGTAAAAACGTATATCATACAGGACTACAATATTAATGGCCATTAACTCATTACCGTAGCATGTGATAAAACCATCTAGGTCCTCAGTCTACTAATCGAGGTAGGTTAGATCACAAAATAGTATATGATAACCCATCTAGGTCCTCTGTCTACTAATCGAGGTAGGGTAAATCATAACTCTACTCCACGATAATGATAAAATCCTTGGGGTTTGCTATCTAAGCAACTATAAGCCCCAAGTGACTACAAAACATATTCATACATGTATAACATATCAACATAACATATCATATCACATAAACATATCATAACACATATATCTAACCTATTTTCCTTACCAAAAATTGGGATATTGGAGAAGATTCGGGATTGGAACACTCCTAAAACCAACAGTAAAAACCATGAGTTTCTAAAAAAAATGATGAAAAGAGAACTAAACCATTAAGATAGAAACTTACCAAAAAACCTTAAGTTTCAAGGAACTTAAACACCTAACCAAAAGCCATATTAATGAGTTAGGATCTGAAAGAAAAATGGAGGAAAATAAAAGAACTATGATGGATTAAACCTGAGGATAAGAATACCTTGGATGATCTAGAACTTCGATCTACACCTCGATACCGAAAAGTCACTCTATCTTACTTGCCAAGTGTTTAGAAAAGCTTAGATTGGAAAAGCTTTTAACCCAAAACCCAAGTGTTTTCTCTCTAGAATAAACTTAGCAGCTTGGAGGCTCTGAAGAATGCTTGAATGATGAATGAAATGGCTAAGTCGGCTCCCTTAGGCCAGACTTTCACATCAAACATAGCATATATACAAGTTATGAAACACACAATCGAAAGTAGCATGAGCTAACCTGCTATCCAGATATTTCCAATCACAAATACATTTATAATCCCACATATGTTCATTTACAAGGGATCCCAGCCGCATTCACAGCTCCAAGTTGTTCCGAAGCATTGACAGTCAGAATCTCGTGATCGGCAGGTGGAATGACCGGTTAAAAATTGTGCAATCCCACACCACCTGGGAAAGGTCAAGTGTGATGATTCTAAGATTGTGTAGGTATAGGACTACATAGTTGAAGAGAGCTTAGATGGATTGATGGGTACTACCTATACTAACAAGATGCATCTTCTTTTCGATAGCCTATCACTTGAGAACTCCAAAGTTAAGCGTGCTTGACCTGGAGCTGTCTCATGATGGGTGATCTCTTGGGATGTTTTCCCAGGAAGCGTGCGAGTGAGGACAAAGCACACTGGAAAGACTCATGTTGGTTTGTAGGGCCAGTTGTCATTCCAAGAAGAACCCATAGTGACATGGGGCGTCACATATGGTATCAGAGCGTTGACCCAGCCGGAAGTGTGGCCGAAGGGGACATCGGACCCCTAAAATAGGTGATTGTGACAGTCAGAATCTCGTGATCCGTAGCGGGAAAGACAGGGTAAAAGTTGTGCAATCCCACACTGCCTGGGGAAGGTCAAGTGTGATGATTCTAAGACTGTGTAGGTATGGGACTACACAGTTGAAGAGAGCTTAAATGGACTGATGGGTGCTACCTATGCTAACAAGATGCATCTTCTTTTCGGTAGCCTATCACTTGAGAACTCCAAAGTTAAGCGTGCTTGACCTAGAGCTGTCTCATGATGGGTGATCTCCTAGGAAGTTTTCCCAAGAAGCGTGCGAGTGAGGACAAAGCACGCTGGAAAAACTCATGTTAGTTTGTAGGGCCAGTCGTCATTCCATGAAGCAGCCATAGTGACGTGGGGCGTCACAAGTATGCTCCTTTATAGCCCTTAAGTCTCTGGCATTGGCTTTGTAGGCATGACCAATCATATGGCTCGTCATTTCATACATAGTACCCCGAAATGCTTCGGGGATCTTGTCCAAGTCGAGTGGTTTGACCCGAATTCGAACGGTTGAAGCCTCGTCTTGGATCACTTGAGGATTTGAGGGAGGTACGTGTAACACCCTACTACCCAGGGACTGTTACACTGTGTATTTTAAATAGTGCTAAACTCAAAAATGAGTCATTTGTCCATAATTGTGTAGCTAAACGTGATTAACGGTTTAGGGTTAAAAAATTTGGTCAAAGATACAAACGTTTAATGTATACATAGGATCCCACAATACATTTAAAAGGTTAATTACAATAAAAGAGAGTTACAACTAGCCAACCTAAGTTGAAAAATAGGATTTAACCCCAGTTCCTCTTTAAACCCTCGGCCGTGGTGGTCGAGCAGCCGCATATGTACACATCGTCACCTAAGCTTTCCAACTCAAGGATGGTCTAGCTTTCTTTTCCCTTTACCTGCACCACATAGCACCCGTGAGCCGAGGCTCGACAAGAAAACTTAAACATGTTCATAAGCAGTTAATAACATGTCACCAAATCATAATAAGCATGCCTAGATGTAATAACCCTACTCATGCATGTATACAAGTACAAATTAATGATTATGGAATCATTCTGGCTCAATGCTCTATGATATGGGACTAATAAGTCACCCTGGGGCCCTTTGCCATGTCCTCTATATAACCAGCTTTGGAGCTGATCTAGCGTACTCAACGCTAAGTTGTCTCCAACCAATAGATCGGTCAAGCAGATGCACTCCTGGTTAGGCTAGATCATATGGAACAGCGCTTAGCGCGCTATTGCTCTGCTTGACTAATAAGTCAATGCCTTACGACCAACATCTAGTGTGTTAATGTCGTATTTGAATAATAAGCCAATGCTTTACGACCAGCACTCGCCGTGCTAATGTCGTCCTTGACTAATAAGTCAATGCTTTACGACCAACACTCACCATGCTAATGTCGTCCTTGAATAATAAGTCAATGCTAGGATATGGGACTAATAAGTCACCTCGGGGCCCTTAGCCCTATCCTCTGTATAAGCCCTACTACCCGGGACCGTTACGGTGTGCATTTTAAACAGTTCTAAACTTGCTAACCGAGCCATTTGGCCATAATTGTGTAACTAAGTATGATTAGCGATTTAGGGTTAAAAATTTTGGTTAAGATATAACGTTCCACTAAAACGTTTACTGTATACATTGGGATCCCAACAATATAATTTAGAGGTTAATTACAATAAAAGATTTACAACCAACTGACCTAAGTGGCAAAATAGGGTTTAACCCTAGTTCCTCTTTAAACCCTCGGCCGTGCCGGTCGAGCAGCCGCGTATGTACACATCATCACTTAAGCTCTCCAACTCAAGGTGGTCTAGCTTTCTTTTGCCTTTACCTGCACCACATAGCACCCGTGAGCTGAAGCTCAGCAAGAAAACTCAATATGCTCATGAACACTAATAACATGTTTCTAAATCATACTATGCATGCCTAGCAATAATAGCCCTATTCACGCATGCAAATAAGTCCAGATAATGATGATGGATCCTGCCCTCATGTATGGATGACTATCAGGTCAATCCTAATCAAATGAGTGATTAACACTTTGAGATTCTGATAACCATGTTAGGACTTGTAGCCCAAATCAGATGAGAGCTTAACACTTTGAGGTTCTGATAACCATGTTGGGGCGTGTAGCCCTAATCAAATGAGTGATTTAACACTTTGAGATTCCGATAATCATACTGGGGTGTGTAGCCCTAATCAGATGAGTGATTAACACTTGAGATTATGATAATCATACTGGGGCGTGTAGCCCATAGCCATGTGATGATGCAGTCACCTGGGCCTTCTGGCCCTAGCTCTAAGTAACTAGCCATTAGGCTAGACAAGCGCTTTTAGTTTTTATCGAACTTGAGGTCGGTCAGGCATTAATGCTCATGATGAGTCATTCAATGCTTATGTTGATTAGATCTAATCTTTTCGGCTTGCATTAAACACGCTAATACCGTTCGTGACTCTTAAGCCAATACCATACGACCAGTGCTCGGTACTACTGCTAAACTTGACTAATGAGTCACAACTTCACAGTTAATACCGACACCATTGTCGATTTTGACTAATGATTCAGTGCCATTCATAAGCAGTGCATCCAGGCATATATCATATGTCAAACATCCAAATGTAGGGCATTCAACATGCTTACTTAACAATCACTAGAATAATTATGATCATGCACAATTACAGAGACTCGTGCTCTGATCAAACTCATATTCAATATTCATGTCATGCCCTAATCACATGTTTCTCATGCATCACATACTGGGTGCAGTTTTCTTACCTCTAGTTCGAGCGAGAAATAACAAATGAACGATCAATCCTTTGATCCCTTAGCAGTCACCTAGTCATAACCAAATATGGAATCCAATTAATGAAATCAACAATAAAAGGTTCTTGACCTGAACCTCACTCTCGGGACCTCAAATTGTACTCAAATGGTTAGTAGATTCAATCCCGAACCTTAGGAATTGAAACCCCGAGCCAAAAACCCTCAAAAGTGCCCAAAATATGAATCAGGAAAAGCAGGGTAGCGCTACAGTGCTACCCCCTAGTGCCCCAACGCTATAACCAGAATTGATTTGCCCTGAGGGCGCTACAGCGCTAGAACCGGACTGAACCAGCCCTGGTTCTTCCTCCTTCGAGTTTTCCATTTCCAACCTTCAAAACATGCTTCCAAACCTCATCCAAACTTCCAAATTAACCCAAATACCCAACATACAAGTCCTAGGCATCATAACCCAAGCAACCTTTGCCAAAAACTCCCATCAATTCTCCATTTTCAACTTCAAAATTCCAACTGAAACTCAATAAGAAAACAGAGTAAAACCAGAGTTCTAATGGCTAGAAACTTACCTCAAGCTCAGTATCACGTAGAACATAACCCTAGACCATCAAGGCTCAACTCCCTAGCTTGGTTCCTCAAAAGGAACTTCAAAATTCAAAGAGAAAAGGAGAGAAAATGATGATCGGGAGAGAAAGAAATGATGCTCTGTTTTCTACAGCCTTCTACAGCTTCTAATGGCTGATATAATCCTTAAGGTCAAAAGACCAAAATGCCCCCAAGCTTAAATAAACCCTAAACAGCCACCAAGGGCAAAATTGTCATTTCTCGCCTATCTCGTTAATCATAATTAACACCCTCCAATTCCCGCTATTCCCAATATTCTCAAATGCTAATAAATCATATCCCATTACCCTTTAATTCCTGGAAATGTACTAATCCTCAAATTACCCCGAGACTTACCCCGAGCCCCGAAATTAACCCCATTATGACCAAATCGATAACTTGCATTCAAAGATCGTCTCATGCCGAATGGCTCGAAAAAATTCACATTATGATGTGGTCTTACTCATAATTCACCAACATGCATGAAAATATACAAATGTGCCCTCAACGGGCCAAATTACCAAAATGCCTTTATAATGAAAAATGGACCCATATGCATGCATTTATCATTATATAATAATATAATTCACATAAATATGCATATAATCATTTAATGGCATAATAAATCAATTATGGCACTCCCGACCTCCTAATCAAGGTCCTAAACCTTATTAGGAAATTTGGGTCATTACAAAATGGCTTCAAGGAGAATGTAGTAGATCAATTTATATACATGAAGGTCAGTGGGAGCAGCTTTATTTTTCTAGTATTGTATGTTGACGACATCCTGCTTGCATCTAATAATTATGACCTATTGTTTGAGACAAAACAACTGTTGTTTGGCCATTTTGATATGTAGGATCTTGGTGAGTTCTCCTATGTGTGTAGGATCTTGGTGAGGCCTCCTATGTGCCTGGGATTCAGATTCTTTGGGATAGGGCTAATGGTATTCTTCGTTTGTCTCAGAAGACTTACAATGATCGGATCTTGAAAATATTCAATATGCATGCTTGTTCTCCTAGGAAGGTACCAATAGTGAAGGGTAATAAGTTCGCAAAGGCTCAATGTCTACAAAATGATAAAGAAAGAGATGAAATGAAAGTCGTTCCTTATGCGTCACTAGTTGGTATTTTGATGTATGCTCAAGTATGCACACGCCCTGATATTACTTTTGTTGTTGGCGTGTTGGGTAGATACTTGAGTGATCCTGGACTTAGCCATAGGAAAGTCATAAGGTATCTTCAGGGTACTAAGAATCATATGTTGACTTACCGGCGAGCTAACACTCTTGATATAGTTGGGTTCAGTGACGCTGATTATGCAAGTTGCATGGATGATAAAAAAATCCACTTCAGGCTACATTTATATGATGGCTGAATGAGTTGTTTCATGGAAAAGTGTCAAGCAGACACTCACAACTTCCTCTACAATGGAGGCAGAATTTATGGTGTGTTATGAGGCTACCTGTCAAGCAATATGGCTGCGGAATTTCATTTCAGCATTGAGTGTTGTAGACTCTATTTCGAGGCCACTGAAATTGTATTGTGACAACTCCGCAACAGTAGCTTTCTCTAAGATTACTAGGAGTACTTCTCGCTCAAAGCATATTGATATAAAGTTCTATTTTGTTAAAGAGAAAGGCATTGAGTCCCTCACTTCTATTGAGTACAGGCCTACTACTAGCATGTTAACGGACCCACTAACGAAAGGCTTACCTATATGTGTATTTTTAGAGCATGTTGCCCAAATGGGATTGTCAAGAGCCTAGCTTATTAAGCTAAGTGGGAGTTTTGTTATTTATGTATTGAGCATGTTGTATTTTGTATGAATTGCTTATAGCTTGTGTTTTGAACATGCATAATGTTTTTGTAGTCACTTCTAATTGTTATTGATATATATATATATGTATGTATATATTATTGTTTATCGAAGTGACAGATACAAAAGGAGATGAATGCGCATAGTCTCAATTTGTTGTACCTCATGCATATTTGTTTTGATAATTAATTGTTATTATTGTATTTAAATGTTTTCAAGGCCAAGTCATATGTAATATATGTATCCTATCGATATGATGTTATGTATGATTTATTTGACTGCTTTATGAGATGCACAACATTATGGTGGTTTGATTATATTGTCCAAGTGGGAGAATGTTATAATTTTTATGTGGACTAATATAATCTCAAATGTTATTCCATAGTCACAACTGTTAATTGTAGTGCTTAATATTGTTCATAACCATAAGTTCACCACTGTTATGTTCACTAGGTCCGTTAGGCCCTAAAGCTCAATAATATCCCTTAGGATATTAAAAAGGTGCATATGAAGAACATAAGATATATAGAGTGTAGTGGTATTGGAAAAGGTGGGTTGCTCTCCATTAGTCATCAAAACCATTGCACTTGTGTATTTTGTGTGTTTTTGGCAGATTTGAAAAGTATGGAAATGGCTCAAGATGGGGTGAACAATATGAGAGGTGTGTTCTCATTATTGCCTAATTAATGTCCTAAATAGAATAAATTCTTAGATTGATTGTGAGCATCTATTGATCGTGTAGAATCTTATTTGTATTTTATGATGCTCATGTTGTGTTTATATTTCAACATTAAAAGCTTTGGATGTTGTTGGCAAGTAATTATTAACACATAGGTATAATAGCCTGCACAATTTATTATTTAATTTATTGCAAATCTCAAAGGTTAGTTCAAACCTTAGTGGTGGTGTGAAGCAAATAGTTGATATTGTTGGTGCTTTAACTGAAGCATGTAAAGTTCTCTAGTTGGATGAGCCAGCAACATTTTTTTATGAAAACAATCAAGTATCTTTTTCTACAAATATGATAGAGACTTATCTTGCTTATAAGGTAGCAAGATGAAAGAAAGGTTTCTAGAACAAAAACTCTTAGAATTGGGAATCATTAAAAACACCAAAAATCTATTTTAAAATGGTGTAGGAAAAATGTAGGGTACTATAACTTGTTAATAATATCTTTATAATGTGGTCTTTATTGGGCATGCTTAGATAATATGTAGTGTTCTCTTCATGCATGACGAGGTAAACTGAATATATAATATTGATTGCACTATGTTAATATTGTCTTTTGTATCATTACAGAATGATACCATTGTCTTTCCTCAAACATACAGTCATTTCTCTTGACGAGCTTCATTCGAACTAGATTGGTATCCTTGAACTGAACAATAAGCCCGATGTGTTGATTAAGTGTCCCTATACTGTGTGGCGAGATATCTTTATTTGATTTGTGCTTTAGGTCATAAGTGTATTTGGGGCTAGCTTGACCCTTGACATGAAATGATCTTCATTGTTAATGGTTTTCTCTCCCACACAAAAAGCTTCAAGAAACATGTTAGTTGTGCCCCTGGTTCCGATTCCTAATAAAATGAAGCACATTTAATATTGGAGTAAATAAAATATAGGAAATATTATTTGATCCATTTTTTATTTCTTTGTTTCTACTTTTTATACAAAAACTTAGTATTGAACAAAAAGACATTCCACGTGCGTAGCACGTGTATCTTTCACTAGTAATATTATACATACATATATTTATATTTACAAATAATAAATATATATTTTATAGGAGACCATGAAAAGTGACACTCCTAAATGAGAAAAAAATAATAGTTTTTCAACAAAAGCTCTAGAAAAAAATTTCCAATTTTGTTTGTAGATCTTTTTCTCTTTCTTTGTTGGCATGTGTCCAATCTAAACAAACTCTTAATTAGAATAAAAGGGTCTATTTTGATTGATTCTTTTTTTCATTAGACTATTATACATGATTGAATTTGAATGAACTAATTTGCAAACAATTATGTAAAGAATTAGCACCTCAATGTCAGCTTATCGCCATCTCGAAGACTAAAACTGTCGTATGCTCCTCCTAGGGTTGGGTTGTTCCCCATTAAAACAGAACACGACTTGAGTTTAAAATGCCACACGCCAATTTGGTCTAAATTTGGTGTGGGCATTATCCAAGAGAGGAAGAATGCATGTAATGTACATCACATTTATGATAAAAAAAATTAATAAGAGAATTTAATAGATATCTCTTTTATATATATAAAAAAAAAGATGTAGATAGCAGAAATTCTTGGTTTTAACGATTTGTTTTGTTAACTTTAACGATATATTATAAATATTTAACGGAATATACTTTTAAAACTAACTAAAAATATATATTTATTAATTATATTAATATAAATTCAAATATTATAAAATATCATTATTATATTAATATTTAATATAAGACTACATATATAATAATTATATCAATATAAATTCAAATTCAAATGTTGTGAACTATGATTATTATAATAATATATAATACAAGATATTTAATAACTATATTAATATAAATTTAATTATTATTATGATAATAATATACAATCCTAATTTTTTACTAATTAATTATATTAATATGAATTCAAATATTATTATAATAATATTCTATTTTTAATACTTATATTAATATAAATTTAAATATTATAAAATATCATTATAATAATATATAATACATCATCTTAATTTTTACTAAAAAAATTATCATTTATGTTTAAAAATGTTATCATATTATATATATAAAAATTATAAACAATGTTTTGGTTTAATTTTTCATTTAATATATCTATGTTATTCTTTTATATATAATATTATTTATTTATTTGAAATTTATATGACAATAATACAAATTTAATAAATATAATTGATAGATTCTATAAAGGAAATTTACTTATTTGGTACCCTTTATTTTTGCAAAGTATCGTTCTAGTACCCTCTATTTTCAATAATGCTCATATGGTACCCCGTATTTTGAAAACATAGATATTTGGTATCCTACTTGATAAAATTTTGTCAATATAATCAAAATGTCAGCAGTTATATATAATTCGTAGCTCGTATGATTGAGAGTAATCTGATTAAAATAGTAAAATTTTATTAATTAAATTTGAGTTTAGGGTACCAAATATGTACAATTTTAAAATAAAAGGTACCAAATATGTACGATTTTAAAATGCAGGGTACTAAATATGTACGATTTCAAAATGTAGGGTATCAAATGAGCGTTATTTGTAAATACAGGGTACCAAGATGATACTTTGCAAAAACACAGGGTACCAAATGGTTACCTACCCTTCTATAAATAAAACTAAACAAACGTGCATTGCACGTGCTTTTATCTAGTATAATAATATATATTTGATATGATGAATGATGAATATTTTTATTTTTATTTTTAAAAAGTCATTCGAAGTTCTTGACAAATTTTTATATCGGCAAAGACAACTTACAGTATTAACTATAAATATTAATAATAAAATGATGCCCCATTTTTTTAAATGGTGATTTTTATTTACCATAGATGAGCCTAGTTACAATTATGTTGGTTACTTTCTTTATGGAGGGGAAATTTCACTTTCCATACTTAATAGTGTCTAATATTATTAAAAAATCCTAGCACTATTAATCTTTTCAATTTGATGCTAAATATTCCTCTCATACCCAAAATACCCCTCCCATTATATCAAAAATCATAAAATCTTCTCTTCCTCTCTCTTCTCTCTCTCTCCCTCTCTTTCTCTCATTCTCATGAAATCCTCCCTAAAACCCACAGATTTGTATGATTTTCTTGCCGAAATCATTGTTAGCCATCTCCATTGTCTCCGTGAAGTCGCCAATATCAAAAGTAACATCCATTTTGAGGGTTTTTGGAGGAGAAAAACCATGGGTAAGAAGATTGTTCATTTTATGTGTTGGGTATTGTTTGTTTACATTTTTTTGGCTATTTCGAACAAATCTGAGCATATATTGGTGTTTTTTTTTGGGTTTTTTAGAGAGATTCCGCGATTTTCATTTTTTCTGGGTTTAACGCAACTTTTTTGCTCGATAACGGTTCGATAGGGGTTCGATGGTATGTAGAAGAAGGTTCTTTTATGAGCTTGATGTTGCTCGATATAGTGCGATTATAGCTCGATAGTTTTAGGCTTTGTTGCTCGATTGTGCTCGATGGCAACTCAATAAGGGTTCGATTAGACCCTAGAATATTTGGTGTAGTTGTTTTCTCAATATGTGCTCGATAGGAGCTCGATAGGGGTTCGATGAAGATTTTGGTTAGGTTTATGCTCGGTTTAAGAACTTTTAGCTCGATAAGAATTCAATAAGCTCTCAATGAGAGCTCGATGGTGACTCGATAGAGTTCGATTAAAGCTCGATAATAATCTTTTTTCATGGGTTTGTGAAAAATTGACAGTTTTTTTTAACAATTTCTATGTTTTTTTTCAAACACAGGTTCCATTGTCTACGTTTTTGTATCCTACAATGGTGTTTGGGAATTACAAGGGAATAAGTGGATTTTCAAGGACCCTCAATGCATGGTGATACTAATGGAGGATACTATACCGTACTTGCAACTTCTTGACATATTGCACAAGGAACTTAAAGTTGATAAACAGGTGTATGGGTTGAAATTGGAGGTTCCTTACACATTCGGCGACCAACCGTTTACACCCGTTCATGTTGAAAGTGATCTTGGTGTTCGTGCATTCTTAGGAGTAACATATAAAGAACGGTTATCCTTGTGTGTCACTCATGTTAAGAAGATTATCATTGTAGATCCATATTCCATTCCCAGACCTGAGGGAGCAGCCAGTACTTTAGGAGGTCCTATTAGTGACCTGAGGGACAACCAGTATGAGTATGACCCCTATGTGAATGACAATCCAGTAGTTGAACATAATGTGGACTCAAGATACGATTCAGAGGCATATTATATTGCAGAAGTGCCAATTGACATGTCTGATGATTTGCAAGTCGAACAAGTACGTCCTATTGCACGGGCGAACCAACCAAGTCAAGGGCGTCGAACACCTGCACCAGCTCTAGTCTTCCTGGTGGACGTTCTAATATGTTCAACAGAAGATCATAGAAGATGGAGTGCTCTCATGTTTACAAAAGAAGATATCATGGCTTCTAGTCGATCTGAAACACCCTCATCCGGTGTACCGTTGGGAGAACTACACCTTGGGAAGACTTTTGAGAACAAGATGTAATTGAAAACCAAAGCGGCTCTCTTCGCAATGAAGAATAATTTTGAGTTTATGGTTAAGAAGTCTGGTACTGATGTGTTGTATATCACCTGCAAGGATCTTGATTATGGTTGGAGAATAAGGGGGAAATAGTAGCATGATCGGAGATGTTTGAGATCACTGTTTATAATAGTGTACATACTTGTTCACTAGAATTGCGACATGAAGACCACCATCAAGCAGCACCTTGGGTCATTGGGCATCTTATCAAGAACAAATATGCTACTGATGGCACTAACTACCTAGTAAACAACATAAAGGAAGATATGAAGAATAATTTTGGGATCGATATGAGTTATATGAATGTTTGGAGATGCAAAGAGAAGGCACTCAGTTATGTCAGGGGGACACCTAAAGAATCGTACTCCAAGTTACCTTCTTACTTGTACATGCTGCAGCAAAAGAATTCAGGTACAATAACTGATTTTGTCACAGAGGACAGTTGCTTTCTTTACTATTTCTTCTCACTTGGAGTTTGTAGAAGGGGATTTACATCTTGTCGTCATGTTATACGTGTGGAAGGCACTTTCTTGAAGTCAAGGTATGGTGGGCACATGTTGTGTGTTGTTGCATTGGATGCAAATAACCACATTTATCCAATTGCGTTCACGATTGTGGACAGTGCAAATCATAATTCTTGGAAGTATTTCATGATGAAATTGAAGGAATCCATTGGAGTTGTTGATAATCTGGCTTTTGTATCAAACAGGCATGCTAGCATTATTCATGCTCTTGAGTTTGTCTTCCCTAATGCCTACCACGGTCCATGCTACCGTCACATAAGTATGAATGTAATCGCTAAGTTCAAGAGTGATCACTGTCACAAGGAGATGTGGAATGCGGCATATGCATTTTATAAGTCAAAATTTCACAGGTTCTTCAACAATATAAAGCAAATGGATCCTGCCATAGCTCAATATCTCGAGGGTATTGGCTTCGATAAGTGGACTCGTGCTTACTTTCCTGGGAATCTATACAATGTAATGACAAGCAACTACGCTGAAAGCATCAACAACAAAACCAGCGACGCAAGAACCTTCCCAGATACTACTTTTGTGGAATTCATTCGTTTCACAATTCAGTCATGGTTCGCTGCGCGTTGGGAGGAGGTAGAGAAGTGCACATCCAAGTTAGCAACAATATATGAGAAAGATGTCTCAGGCATTGTGGATGATGCAAGGTACTTGAAAGTCCACCCTCTTGGACAATTCGAATTTCATGTGGTAGACCCAGAAGGTGATGGTGAGGTAAATTTGATGAGCAAATCAAGCTCCTGTGGCATGTTTAAAATAATGGATTACCCTTGTGTTCATGGTGTGGCTGCAGCCATCCTGCACGGTGCCAACATTTTACTCACTGTGTTCCCCATATTACACTATTGAGATGTGGAGGGAGTCTTACAAAGAAACAATTTACTCAACTGGCAACAAGGACGATTAGGAAGTTCCCGAGAACATATAGAAAATGCAAGTTGGGGTTCCCGTTGAGAAACAACCAGTTGGTTGGCCGAAGAAGAAAAAGGTGGGAAGAAGGAAGACAAACCGCACTCCATCGAATGGTGAAATCGTTCGCAAAGAGCGCAAGTGTAGTATGTGTGGTGGTATTGGCCACAATAGGGTTACATACAAAGCCAGACTATAAAATTTGCTTCCCATTTGGACTTGTTGTATTAATAACTTAGCTTGTTTTCCCTTCTTTTTTCTTTTATTTTTCTTATAATTTATGTTAAGCTCAATGTAAACTTGATGAACTCGATTGTAGCTTGACATGAACTCGATGTTAACTCGATATGAAATCAATAATATAGTTGTTAACTTAGCTTCTAAACTGACTTCAAATCTTAGCTCGATATTAGTTTGATAATGGTTCGATATAACTCGATAGTAGTTCGATAATGGTTCAATATGGCTCGATATTAGTTCGATAACAGCTAGATAATGGATATGAAAATGATATTGCTCGATTAAAGCTTGATATTAGTTTGATAACAGTTTAATATAGCTCGATATTAGTTCGATATAGCTCGATAACAACCATATGAAAGTTACAAAAAAAATGTGAACAACCGAACCCAAAAACAAAAAACTGCTCATGTACCCTGTATATATACAATCATCAAGGTAACAAATTTTGCTACCACAAGTCTGTGGTCCACTTATTCTTGAATAGCTCTATATTTTCATTGTAGATGGTTTCAAATAGAAGGTCGGCCATGAGATGCTCAATATGTTTGACAACATACACACCATAATCCCCACTGTAAAAAAAATATAAACATTAAGTGTACAATACTATAATTTTACTTAGAAACAAATATAGTATGAAGATGATGTTTGTTACATTCTCTTTGACTGAGTGAGCTCGTGTTTCTATTTGGGACGCCATGTGAACTGATGCGGCCTCTTTCCTACTGCAGGAATTGATAACTCCATTTTAGTGTTGTTTTAGGATGTGTTTTTGTGGTAATCTTGAGTATTTATGTTTGTTTTGTGCAAGATTATGCTTTTTTGTTGTCTATGTTGTAGGTTGGTGCGTTGAATCATGAGATAAATGTGAAAAGAAGAGGAAATGGTGAAAAAATGAGCTTTAAGTGGTCGCTTTAATCAAAGTGGCGCTAAGGACGAGTTATAATACGTTTTTGATGGAGGAAGGATGTTGAAAGGCTTAAATTTGAAAATAATGGAATTAGAGTCGCAGCATGGGCTTAATGGTCGCGACTCTAGTCAAGTCAGAAGCTCAAGGTTGCTGAAGGGAATTAGAGCCGCGACTTGCTCGTATAAGTCGTGGCGCTAGTGGAAGTCAAAGGCGAACCCAGGCGGGCATCAACTCACGGGCCACGACTAGGGTTTAGAGAGTCGCGGTGCCTGAAGACCTGAATCAGAATTTGAAGGGCCTTAAAAATGACATGGGCCGCGACCTAGGAAAGTCCAAGTCACAGCCCGCCTATAAAAAAAGAGGAATTCGTGTTTTCTTTAATATAAATTCAGACTTTATGTTTAAATTAGGGTTAGGTCAAATTTTAATTACGAGTTTAGAGATAAAATTTGATTATGAGATTAGTTTTTCTGCACTTTCATATTTTTTATTTCTTCTTTAAGTCTTTGAATTTTATGTTTATGAATAATTATTTTGTTGTTTTAGTCATGTCTAATATGAACTAAACACTTCTATCTAGGGTTTAATGTAGTCACTTGGATTTCTATTTAATCTTATTATGATGTTCTATTGATTCTTCTTCTTTGCTTTGATCTATATAATGTTTGCTTAATGCTAGTAAATACCTAATCAATATTTGCTTGATTTATGATTTTGATTCAAAATTCGAAAGATGAGAATTGAATATGCTATCTTTATATAGACATAGGTTACATATTGGACGAAAGTACCTGTATGGCTTATGTAGTAATTAGGTTTCTATGTTTAATGTCTGCTATATGTTTAAGTTTATCATAGAGATGTAGAAAACCTGCATATAGGTTGAGATCTTATATCTTGAAAAATAATAAGAATCGATTTTTGTTAACCTGCTATTAGAATAGGAAGAAAGAAATTTAGAACTGATTAATAAAATTAATAGAATGAAAAGTTGATGCAATTAACACCCTAGATTTTTAATTACTGAATCAATCTTTATTCTTGCAAAGTTTAATTTAATCTTAAGTCTTTGTTTAAAAATCACTCTATTTTCGACAGCCAAATAGAAATTTAAAAGCATTTATTGGTAACTGGTTGACAGTCCTTGTGGGAATGATCCTTTATTTACTATCTATATTACTTGAATCGATTACGTATACTTGCATATCATATTTTCACGATCAGGAATCTTCAACATCAAGCTATCAGTGAACAGTTTACTCTGCATCAACAGAGAAGGAAGCAAAAAGCACCATGTATTCATAATTTCCTCCATCTTTGTGTCACTAATCACCGAGATGTCATAATGATAAATAGTGAGAGTCAAACTAGAAATAGAAGCCTCAATGGCAAACCAATGTTGTTGTTCATAGTTCTGGCACCAATATACATTCTCAACTCCTCCTTAAGATGCCAGAAACTGATGCTCGATGCTAGTCAACATGGGCATAACGTCAGAATCCCACGTGTACTTTGTTTTGCCGAAAATTTTCTTGTACTAATCATATCGGGCATGTATCACTTGTGAGAAATAAATGTTCATCGTAACAGCATTCTGGCGATATGTGTTGGGAAAATACTTGCGACTCATAATAAGCATGTGTTGTGTTGCATCAATATGCTACAAAGAGAGTACGGTATGAAAAGTTAGCAAAGACCATCATAAATGGCTAAAAAATAGTGCATAAACGAATAAATTGAGTTATAATCGAGCACTATCGAGCTTATATTGAACTAAACATCGAGCTCATCAAGTCCATATCGAGCCTCATCGAGCTCATATCGAGCTATTCTCAGACAGTAAACAATAACTCTACAACACCCCCATCGATCTACTATCGAACTCCATCGAGTTCCCATCGAGCTAATCTCAAACAGTAAACAACAGCCCTAGTTTAACACCCCTATCGATCTACTATCAAGATCCATCGAGCTCCCATCGAGCTAATCTCAAACAGTAAACAACAACCCTAGTTCAACACCCCCATCGATCGACTATAGCTCCATCGAGCTCACATCGAGCTAATCTCAAACAGTAATCAAAAGCCCTAGTTTAACACCCCTATCGATCTACTATCGAGCTCCATTGAGCTCCTATCAAGCTAGTCCCAAACAATAAACAACAACCTTAGTTTAACACCCCATCGAGCCACTATCGAGCCATATCAATCCAATGTAACCCCCCATTGAGCTCCTATCGAGTCAATAAAAACAGAACTTGTAAAACTGAAAACAAAAATAATTTCTTAGCATTAGGTATAAATGGCTTCCCCATCATTGAGCCTGTTAGATTGGCTTATACAAGATCTTTATTTATTTTCATGTATATCTAATATTAAACAAATTAATACGAGATAGCCTAAAACATGTTTCTAAAATTGAATTCAAAGAGAAACAAAGAATAGAATACTTACAGTATACGCAGCGGAATTAAAGAGTCCTTCCTTCAGTTTCTCTAACTCTTGTATCCTCTCTGTCGCAAAGTATTATCAAGAAACTGAACCGATCTTCTATTTTCTTCACATTCTTCCAATGTAACCTTAGAACCACCTAGACTAGTGTGGGCAATTCTCAACACATGAGATAGAAATAGAGAGAAGAAGAGAAAATAACAAAGAGGCTTAGAAAATGACTTGTGTTTAGAGAGAATCTAAAACTATCAGAAAATCTAACTTGTGACTTATCAAACTTTTTTTTTTTACTTCTCTCTAAGCACTCATTTTATAGATTCAATTAGGCCATTTAATTTAATTAAAAAAACAATAAAATAACAGCCATTTTGAAGCCCTAGGTCGAAATAATCATGGGCTATATGCCCGTGAAATTTCCCATTTGATTATAAGCCCATTGGACTTAAAATCAAGGCCTGTATTATTTTCTATTGATTTAATTAATTAAATAATTATTTAAATCCTTTATCAAATTAATTATTTATAATTTGAACCTTGATTTAAACTTATTTATTAATTTAGATACCAATTTATCTTAATTAATAAATCTGCTATAATTTATCTTTTCTTCTCAAAATTACACAACTCTATGAAACTATCAAAAACTGACCTGGTCAACTTTGATAATTCTAATTGATGATTAAATCAATTAATTGAGACTATCTAGATGATTTTATCCAAGGTACAATGGGGACCATGGGCCTATGAAATCAAGCTTCAATAAGTTATCATAAATCTAACAAATAAATTTACTAACTTATTAATTCCTCGTGACTTCACTATAGACTTGGAATTGCACTCTTGAATTCATAGAACGCTCTATAACAAATATAGATACGCTATTAATTATCCATTGTTACAACCATAATTGTCAGTCAATCCTCTATAGACGGTCTACAATGAGATAGGACTAAAATACTGTTTTACCCCTCATTGTATTTTATCCTTAAAACACTTAGTTCCTTGTAAATGATATTTCAGTAAACTAATTTAATTACTGAAATGAGATCTCTATCATTTAACACCTTGAACCAAACTAAAAGGAAACCATCGTTTCACTTCTTCATCAGAAGCTATAGATGTTCATATCTATGATTAACACTCCCACTCAATTATACTACCGAGTTCCCAAGATGTAAGTATGAGCTAGTCCGTAGGGTAAGCTGGTAACGAACAAGTCAAAGAACTCAAATAATACAATCAGTTAGAATACTAACCACTCAGAATTGAGATTGAATTGACCTATGGTCAACTATATGATATGACTAGAATAGATAATAACGGTATGTTTACTTATCTTATCAACTGTCAATATCGGTCCAGTCCGATGTAACAAATACATCCGATCTTATCTACTTTGCTAATTTTCTGGAAAGAACATAACACTGTAATGTGTAAGTAAATCATATCGTAGATTGGCAAGTTAGTGTAAATCCTGTGCACTGACTAATCTTAGGACTAACTTATTTTGAACATATAATCATATTTATATTCTACTGTGATTACGTCACTATAAATAAGATTAGATATATGCTCGGGATTTAATAGAAGTTTATATTAAACAAATAATCATGAAAATAAAACATGTGAGCAAAGTGATTGACCAAGTCAAAAAATGATTTCTATTCTTTTATTGATAATAAAATGAGATTATCAATAAAATGAGATTTCTATTCTTTGGAATAGAGTACTGCTTGCTATATTCATCTGGGCAATCTCATCTAAACAGGATTTTCTTTGGGTTAAGTGGGTTAATTGTATTTACTTGAAGGGGACTCAGATTTGGGATTATAGTTTGCACCAAGATTCAAGTTGGTATTGGAAAAAACTGATCAAGATAAGCAAATCTCTGTCTATTTCTCTGCTGGACTTAGTTACAGTTTAGGGAAAGTTGAAATTAAATAGGCTTTATTATTTGTTCCTTCCTGACAATCCAAACCCAAGTATGAAATCTGTCTGGTGCAATATCTCTGTGCCTAAGCACAGATTCATTTTGTGGCAAGCTGTTCATCAAAAGTTGCCCACTAGAGATCTCTTGCACCACTGTCACATGTCTCTTCCTTCTCTGGTGTGCCCGATCTGTGAGCTTGAAGATGAAAGTCATTCTCATGTTTTCTTTGAGTGTGTCTTTTCTAAGAGAGTGGTTCAGTTTGTTTTTGAGTGGTTGCGCGGTCTCTGTTGGCCCTCAAATTTTATTGACTGGTGTAATTGGCTGTCTGCAGACAGGAAAAGCTTTAGGGACTGGATCATTGTAGCTGCTCTTGCTGCTTCTATTTATCACATTTGGTATACCCGAAATAGGTGTTATTTTGACAGTAGCTGCTTCACGGTTTGTACTGTTGTTAATATGATTAAAACCTCTGTAATAGCTAGAATTCTTGGTCTTAAACTTAGATCCAAGAATTTGTCTTCCAGAGCTAAACTCATGATTCAGTTTATTGTTAGCTTGTAATTGAGGGGGAGCTTTAGCTCTGGCCTGTTGATGTACTTGTTTGTTTGATCAATAAAATTTTCCTTTTCTTGATCAAAAAAATAAACATAAAATGAGATTACAAAGAATTTGGGTTTTAATTCGGGCATAGAACCCCAACAGAGCCATGACTGGGGTGTCTTCCACGTCAAAAACCATGCTGGATTGTGATTCCCAGTCTTTACATCCCTCGGGGTCTTGTTGGGGATGTCTCCAAGCAGCCACTTGGACATTGTCCTATACTATTTGTGATTTTGCTTGTTGAGAGGGTCCAACACATGTGTAGCCTCCTATGTAACCTCCTCTTCTGGTGCAGCTGCATCAGTGCGAGGCCTTTTCCTCGTGGGATCAGTGTAGTCCTCAAACCAATCTGGCTTGCGTCTTTGGCGTCTAGTCCTCTAAAACTGAACCCCAGCAACATCCTCAGGGTTGACTATAGCGACTCCCGGAGTCGCAACATCAGGTGTCACAATGATGGTAGGAGGTGTGGTTGGATCATCAACATAGTCTAGAGGAATATCCAGTGACTCTGAGTCTGAATCTTCCTTGGAGCCCCTCGGTCTCTCCTTAATAAACGCAGGATCTGACTGACTACGTCAAGGATCACTGATTGGTTCTTCAGAAGGGTCTTCTGTCGACCCTTGACTTTGTCCAACCGCTCGATCAACTCGGATAGCACAAGGGCTGAGGTTGGGGCTGTAGCTGGGGCAACAGGAGGGGTGGGACTTGCAACCTCCTCCTCCTTTGGGACAACACCATCAAATATCTTCCCTGCCTCGGCTGCCTGAGAAACAATCTCAGCGACTTTCTCAAAAGTCGCATCCTCCTCCTCATCAGCCTCCTCGGGATCTTGGCCAAGCCCAGGATAAAGGGGAAGATCTCCCTCTGTCAACGATAAATAATAGTCATTTTTTGTTGGTCGAGGCTTCAACATCGGAAGAACGATCAACTGCAAACAACATAAAACATTTGGTTAACTCAAATAATCATAAAAGAAAAGCATATACATAAAAATAATTGTTTAATGTCAATCAAATATAACTTACATTCTTCTTCGACAACATCGGTAAGAGGACAGACTTGGTGAAATCCTTGTTATTTCGATGCAACCGACTAAGCATCCTTGGGACCATGTTTCCCGAGCTTACAACAAACTCAGTCGCAAGCTGCTGAATAGCCTCATATTCCCAATAATGTAAGGTCGAGGCATAACCATACATATTGTACTTGGACTCTTGCTGCACCTTGGCATCATTCTTGTTCTCGTAGTTGGCATTTTGCTTCACCATGTCCTTATTACAAGATTGTAAAAGCCTCCCATAAGAGTACTTCCCCCATGGTTGGTTGAAGAAGTAGTCTATGTCCTCAACCATCTTTAGAATATCTCGCCATATATGCAACTTGCCCTCTATGGCATTCAGAACCCCCTCAACCAACAAACAAAGACCAAGCTTGTATACATCTTCCACAGCAATACAAGTCTTGAAAGCATTGTTCACCTGTGGGATCTGTACTTTCTTAGCATCATTGAAATACTCTGTTATCAAGCGGTCGCTAAGATTATGCTCCTCCAACTCTTCTGGTGATGGGAAGTGACTGAAATTCAACCGCGTCACCAGGGCAAACTCTCCCGTGCCGAATCTACAAGACTTCGACCTCAGAAAGAAATGCACCTCATCTTCTTTAGTACTGACAATTTTCCTCAAAAGTAGTTGATGCACCAAAACTCCTGAGAAATTTGACTCCTAAGCCAAAAAAAAAAAGTTTGAAAGGGGATCCTTAGCCCTTTCTATCAGCCTGAGCTACACAAACCTACTCTTAATGTCCTTTAAAGTGCTACTGCCCCGATATGTGACTCGACCAGGAAAGTGATCACTAATCAGAACAAGAAACTTAGGAATCTACAACAACACATGAAAAAAATTTGGTTAGAAAACATAATGTCAAATAGAATCTGGAAAAAATTAAAAAAAATTTCATCAAGCATCTGTAATAAACAGAGTTATTGAGCTTCTGTCGAGTTCTATCGAGCTATTATCGAGCTTATCGAGTACTATTATCAAGACACAATTGAGCTCATATCAAGCTAACTTATATAAAAAATTCTAATATGCCTTAATAAGAATAATTGAGCTTATATCGAGCTCCTAACTGTAGACCCCATCGAGCCTCCTATTGAGCCTAACCACCTACCCATCGAGCTTCCATCAAGCTATAGTGACCATCGAGCTGCAATCTATAGTGACCATCGAGCTATGTAGCCTCCTCTTCTGGTGCAGCTGCATCAGTGCGAGGTCTTTTCCTCGTGGGATCGGTGTAGTTCTCAAACCAATCTGGCTTATGTCTTTGGCTTCTAGTCCTCTGAAACCGAACCCCAGCAACATCCTCAGGGTTGACAATAATGACTCCCAGAGCCACATCATCAGGTGTCACAATGATGGTAGGAGGCATGGTTGGATCATCAACATAGTCCAGAGGAATATCCAGTGACTCCGAGTCTGAATCTTCCTTGGAGCCCCTCGATTTCTCCTTAATAAACATCAAGATCTGACTGACTGCGTCCAGGATCACTGACTGGTTCTTGAAGAGGGTCTCCTATTGACCCTCGACTCTGTCCAACCGCTCAATCAACTCAGCAAGCTCAGGGGTTGAGGCTAGGGCTGGGCTATGGCTGGTGCTGGGGCTGGGGCTGAGGCTGAGGCTAGGGCTAAGGCTGAGGCTGAGGCTAGGGCTAAGGCTGGGGCTGTAGCTGGGGCAACAGGAGGGGTGGGACTTGTAACCTCCTCCTCCTCCGGGATAGCATCATCAAATATGTTGGCTGCCTCAGCTGCCTGAGAAACTATCTCCGTGACTTTCTCAAAAGCCTCCTCATCAGCCTCCGAGGGATCCTGCTCAAGCCCAGGATAAAGGGGAAGATCTCCCTCTCTCAATGACAAATAATAGTCTTTTTCTGTTGGTCGAGGCTTCAACATCGGAAGGACGATCAACAACAAACAACATAAAACATTTTGTTAACTCAAATAATCATAAAAGATAAGCATATAGATAAAAAATAATTGTTTAATGTCAATCAAATATAACTTACATTCTTCTTCAATAACATCGGTGAGATGATAGACTTGGTGATATCCTTGTTCCTTCGATGCGACCAACTAAGCATCCTCGGGACCATGTTTCCCGAGCTCACAACAAACTCCGTTGCAAGCTGTTGGATAGCCTCATATGCCTAGTGCTGTAAGGTCGGGGCATAACCATACATACTGTACTTGGACTCTTGCTGCACATTGGCATCCTTCTTATTGTCATAGTTGGCCTTTTGCTCCACCATATCCCTCTTACAAGACTGCAATAGCCTTTTATAAGAGTACTTCCCCCATGGATCTCTGAAGAAGTAGTCTACGTCCTCAACCATCTTCAGAATATCTCGCCATATCTGCAACTTGCCCTCCATGGCATTCAGAACCCCCTCAACCAACAAACATAGACCAAGCTTGTACACATCTTCCACAACAATACAAGTCTTGAAAGCATGGTCCACCTGTGAGAGCTTTACTTTCTCAGCATCATTGAAATTCTCCTTTATCAATTGGTCGCTGAGATTACGCTCTTCCAACTCTTCTGGTGACGGGAAGGTACTGAAATTCAACCGCGTCACCAAGGCAAACTCTCCCATGTCGAATCTACAAGACTTCGACCCCAGAAAGAAATGCACCTCATCTTCTTTAGTACTGACAATTTTCCTCAAAAGTAGTTGATGCACCAAAACTCCGGAGAAATTAAACTCCGAAGCCAGAAAGAACTGCTTGAAAGGGGATTCCTTATCCCTTTCTATCAGCCCTAGATCCACAGACCTAGTCTTAATGTGATTTAAAGTGCTACTACCCTGATATGTCACTCAATCGGGAAAGTGATCAATAAATGGAACAAGCAACTTAGGCATCTGCAACATGAAAAAAAATTGGTAAGAAAACAGAATCAGGAGAAAATTAAAAAAAATTTCATAAAAAAACTGAAATAAGCTGTCATCGAGCTCTATCAAGCTATAATTAAGCTGCAACCTACCCTATCGAGCAACTATCGAGAAACTATCGAGCCTATTGAGCAATATCAACAACCTAAAACTATAGAGACTATCGAGTCAGTGTCGAGCCTATCGAGCTAAGCAAAATCTATCTACATAAATAACCATCGAGCTACAATCGAGTCTGATATCGAACCATTATCGAACCTATCGAGCCCTTTTAATCTAATACCACAGATCCATCGAGCCTACTATCGAACCATTATCGAACCCATCGAGCCCTTTTTATCTAATACCACAGATCCATCGAGCAATTTACACTCATCCTATCGAGCTCCTATCGATCCACCATCTAACCATTTAAACTACCCTATCAAGCCTACTATCAAACCATAATCGAGCCTATCGAGCTAGTTTCATATATTACCATAGATCAATCGAGCTTGTATCAAACCTTCATCGAACTTATCGACCTACTGGTTCAAACCCAAAAAAACCATAGAAAAACCCAAACCTAAGAATTGCCATACCCATTCCACACCACCAGATTCAAAGGGATCAAAAAAATAATAATCATCACGAGGGTTCAAGAATTTACCTTAATGAGAATATGAGTTCGATTGACGGGTTCGACGCCGTGGGTTTCGAGCTTCGTTGCCGCCGTTGGTTCAACAGGTTCTGGGTGGCCGACGTCGGAGAAGAGAAAGAGAGAAGGTGAGATCGATTTTGGGTTTTGCTTTTTGGGGATATGCTTTGGTTTGGGTTTTCGAGGATTGAGAGCAATAGAGAGATGGAGAGAGTGTGAGAGAGTTTGTGGGGAAAAATTTTGAATGGGAAAAAATGAAATGGTTATTTTTGGTACTTGGTGAAAGTTTAGAATCAATTTGAAAAACTAATTAGTACTGTTATTATTTAGTAAGTAACATAGAGATAGAGAGAGTGAGAGAGTTTGTGGGGGAAAAATTTTGAGTGGAAAAAAATAAAAGGATTATTGTTGGTACTTGGTGAAAGTTTAGCATCAATTTAAAAAACTAATTAATGCTGATATTATTTAGTAATTATACATTATTATTTATGAAATTTCTCTTTTAAAATTTAAGCAATATTGTCTATATTCTTCGTAATATATAAAGATATCGAGTTGAACACGTGCGAGGATAGCACGCCTGGGTGGGAAGGACTAAAAAGCCATTTCCGCTGACTGCAATTTATTGAGCGAGAAATAAAAACAAACCCAACTCAACTCATACTCCCAAACTTCAAAATTCTTCCATTTCTGTTTCGTAAATTTCTCCGTTGAAAAGGAGAGACCAAATAGGCCATCCATCTTTCAAATCCAACGGCCCAGATCGCAACGACTTAGCCTAGATCTGATTCCAGACACCACCTACTGGATCCGTCATGCCGGTGGCTGCTTCCGCCATTTACTTCTTGAATCTCCGAGGCGATGTTCTCATCAATCGTCTCTATCGCGATGATGTTGGGTATTCCTTTCTCTCGTTCTCTCTCTTGCTTTTGGATGTTTTGTTGATTAGGAATGTAACGCATTGCTTGATATACTGTATATAGTACAAAATTTATTGAGTGATGATTTGTGTGTGTGTATACATGTCTATATATTTAGATTTGTGTGTGTTTGTGTGGTTGCTTACCGGTTTTGGTATCTGGGTATGTCTTTATTTCTTCCATTTGTTTAGATTCGAGTGATGGGTTGTCTGAATTTTAGGTGATGTTATATTCAGTTAGTTTGATGGGCGGTGTTTTTCTTATGAGAATGTTTCACTGTAACGGGCACTTTATGCTTTGTGTTGAAATCTTAAGTTGGGTATGTGACATGTATTTTTCACGGGAAAAAATATATTGGAACTTGGATTTTTGTGAAAGATGGCACATGGATCCTTTCATTGACTGAAGAACTTTGGGCACCTTAGTTTTCACGTTTCACTTATTAAGTGTTACGACTACTAAGTGGTCACAGTTGATGTTTGTCGGAAATGTGTATTTAGCCGAGAAGAAATGAGGCGTTTTAGTGCTTTTAATAATTTGAACAATTTTATAGTCTTTGTTTTAGAAGTTTGTAATGATGCTACGCTTTTATAATGTTCAGTATTAGTACACAGTATAGCAACAATGACAACAATATTAGTATTAAAATTGATAACCTTCCACGTTCTGGTTTCCTATGTATCTTCCCGAAAATTGGGCCATCTTCCTAAGTGCGGGTTGAATTTAAGATCAGCCTTTGTCAAACACCTTGCCTTTATCAAACACCATGGCCCTTATAATACTTAAATTCAACATATATGTATGAGGAGGACTTTTGGTTTCTTTCTGTTTTGGTAAAGGAATTATTATGCAAATGGTTGATAATGGTTATGATTTATTGAGATGAAAATGATGCCACTCGAGTCTATCTCAAGTGGTTGGGTGTGTAAGAGATCTGGGGTTCAAACCTCAGCTGTGATAATTTAACAAACAGTAACTACTAACTGTTACTTAATAAAGAAAAACAGTGGTCACTGACTTCTATGTTGACAAAATTTTAGTATTACTATTCCTTTGACATTTTTATTTTAACACAAGCTAGAATAAGAGTACTGTTTTGTTTGCTATTACTGTAATGTGGTTTTGTTCCCTCTTCTAGTTCATTGTTCGCCATTTGCTGTCGGCTAAGCCATTTGAGGCTGCCTCAAGTGGTTGGTTAAGTTGAGTATAAGGGGTCTGGGGATTGAACCCCAACTTGGACCAAGTGCCAACTGTTTCTGATTAATAACAAAGTTGTCACTTATCAGCTATAGTTTGATGAGGTTTAAATTCATTTTTCTATCTACTTGTTTGGCACTTTTCATAATTTATCATTTCAATCTTTCAGGGGAAATATGGTGGATGCTTTTCGAACACATATAATGCAAACTAAAGAACTTGGTACATGTCCTGTACGACAAATAGGGGGCTGTTCTTTCTTCTACATGAGAATAAGCAACGTTTACATTGTGATTGTTGTCAGCAGCAATGCAAATGTAGCTTGTGCGTTCAAGTTTGTTGTTGAGGTTGATAAAATCTAATCTTTTAATTCTTTGCGGGGACCCAGACACTTTGTTGTTATCAACTTATTGGTAACTAATATTGTTTCTTTTTGTATGTAGGCGGTTGCGTTGTTCAAATCTTATTTTGGTGGGGCTTTTGACGAAGATGCAATTCGCAATAATTTTGTTCTGATTTATGAACTGTTAGATGGTACGTAGTCTGAATTCTGAAAAATAAATAATTGAACTTCAAACTCTTTGAAACATGCATATGGTTATTCTCTGGATTATACATGCACTATCTGGGTGACATCTAGGTAGTGGTTAAAAAATTTAGGGAAATTTGCGGCATAAATACCCATTTTGTTGATTTTGTTGCTAATAAGTACCCAATTTTTAAAAATTGCGGCATAAATACCCATTTTGTTCATTTTGTTGCTAATAAGTACCCAATTTTTAAAAATTGCTGCATTAATACTCAAAATTCCACTTTTTAGACTCTGCCGTTGGTACCCACTTAACAGAGTTACTATTAAGGACATGTGTACTGTCCTGATAATTCTTCTTTTTTTTCACCTAATTAATTAAGAAAATACATAAAACTAATTAAAATAAAAATTAGTACTCTAAAGTCTTACAGACAGATGACATCTGATAGTAAGTACTCTAAAGTTTCCTCTTGGACTTTTTATCGGGCTAAAAATAAAGCTAGACACATTATTGATGGTACTTATTGTATTTTCTTAATTAATTAGGTGAAAAAAAAGAAGAATTATCAGGACAGTACACGTGTCCTTAATAGTAACTCTGTTAAGTGGGTACCAACGGCAGAGTCTAAAAAGTGGAATTTTGAGTATTAATGCAGCAATTTTTAAAAATTGGGTACTTATTAGCAACAAAATGGGTATTTATGCCGCAATTTTTAAAAATTGGGTACTTATTAGCAACAAAATGAACAAAATGGGTATTTATGCCGCAAATTTCCCAAAAATTTATATACAGTAAGAACTTGATAAATGAATATTGGATAAATTAATACCCTTCATTAAATGATAAAATCTTTTGGTTTCGACTCAGTTTAATATATTAAGTTAATAACCTTTTCTAAGTAAATAAGATATTATATTTTTTTTCCTATTCTTTTATAGGGTCCAAGGAAAATATAAATTAAAAGTTGATCATATAAATATAAAAACATATAAAAAATTAATTTGATTTTTTTTTTGGATAACTTCTATTTTCTCTGTTTAGCTCTTTTTTATTTCTTTCAAAATATGCATATATGTTGTAGCAAATAGATTTTTTAAGGTTCCTATTATTTAATAAAAATGTTGCTGGAGAAATATTTGAGTTGTGTGTACATAGTATTTATTATTATTATTATTTTGTATACGTACGATAACTTTGAAATTTTTTACATATGTCAAATTATTAATCATTTCTATTACTATATCTCGTATATGAATTTTGGCTAAAAAAATAATAATGCAAGAATACTTTGTAAATTAATAAATCTTTCTTTATCGATAAATAATAAATTATTTATTGTATAATGCCAAAAAAAGTACTTGCAAAATCAATATATAGGTTGACTTGATTCCAAAACACTTCTCAAATTTAAATAAGAAGCTATGTGATACTTTGAGAAAAGAGTTTACCCTGGAGCATTACAATGCAAACACTAAAATAACTCTACCATCCACTCCTTGTTGTTGTGATTATGGGTTCTAGTTTACTATCGATTATGCATTACAATTATATAATTGTATGCTATACACATAAAATAGCTCTATCTGAAGTCAATGTGCTTTGCATGGTTTGGCATGCCAGCATTTTCATCCTTATGCAGAAGGCTTGTGTGGAGTATTTTCATACTATTAATGCTTAGTTTCTTACGTTTTCTTTTCTTTTGAATTCATTGAAATTTCCATAATATGTTCTGATGTTTGGGATTGTATGCTTATCTACGATTATCATGGGAGTATTTTTGGATTTTTACATGCCTATAAGCATGTGTGAGTATTTCATCCTTTCATACACAATGCTTGAGTACAAATCCAAGATATTTGAAGCTATATTTCTGATCTTTTGGATTGCAAATGTTTATCTATGAATATCATGGGAGTACAATGTACATATCTGAGAGTAGATGGAGTTTAGAAGAATTCCATAAATTAGATCTGAGTAAGCCAACGAGCTGAAAAAGTTTTTGAGACGGAATCGTGTTTTTCATTGGTGAGCCTGGTTTGTATTAAGGACCGATCGTCAATATTGAATTGAGGACTACTTAGTAGTTGGAAAGTAAGAGTTGAAACTGAAAATTAATAGAGTTTTTTTTGCTTGCATTCTCTATTCTCGAATAAAATACCACTTAGTCAAACACAAGGAAATTACATCAAATGTATTGATCCATGCATATTACAATTCAGCATGAGTATACAACTGCATTTCCTGTTACATGTTTTCATTTTGGTGTGTATTAAGCATCTTTGAGCGATGGCAATCTCCTATAGCTCTGCAGCTTGTTAGTATTTTGTTGATTATCCGTTGTTCAATACTGAATGGTCAATTGCACTAATTTAAATTATTGCAGAGTTGTAAATTTATAGATCATATTTTCATCCTCCTTTAAATTGCAGAAATTATGGATTTTGGTTACCCACAAAATCTTTCACCGGAAATTTTGAAGTTGTACATCACTCAAGAAGGGGTTCGTTCACCATTTTCTTCTAAGGTTAGTTCATTTTTTGTACTGCTATTTTACATTTTCGTCTGAATAAGTACTTTATGGGGGATAACCTTCTTGGAGACGCTCTTGTTAAAAGTGGTGCATGATAATTCTTTAGTATATTTTCTTTTTGCGTGAAATTATTCTTTATTTATTATCAGTAGTTTCTGAGAATTTTTTTCTGTTTGTTTGTTTGTTTTTATGTGCTAGCCCACGGATAAGCCTGTTCCTAATGCAACTCTACAAGTTACAGGTGCTGTTGGTTGGCGGAGAGAAGGCCTTGTTTATAAAAAGAATGAGGTGATTATGATTTTTTACTATCTTGAATTAACAATCGACTTTTGGACATGTTTTAACTCCTACTGGTTCAGGTGTTTTTGGATATTGTGGAAAGTGTAAATCTTCTTATGTCTTCAAAAGGTGGGTCATATATTTTAAGGGTGTTACTATTTTGTGTGAATCTCCGTTCTATCAACTTAATTACAATTTGGTGTTTACAGGTAGTGTTTTGCGTTGTGATGTAACTGGAAAGATCCTAATGAAGTGCTTTCTCTCTGGAATGCCTGATTTGAAGTTGGGTTTAAATGATAAGATTGGCCTTGAAAAAGAGTCGCAACTTAAATCTCGTCCAACAAAAAGGTTCATTCATGGCATAGTTATCTTATCCATTACATCGCTGCTATCTTTCCTATATAATATATTTTTTTCTATAGGTACTTTCTTTGGTTGGTAGTAGTTAACATTGGCTTTTCTCTTTGATATGGTTGTAGCTGCTTAGGCATTACTGTTAAGTATCATTACTATTTGTTTTGTTAAATCTGACAGAAGAGCGAATGGATATTTATTAGTGCTGGGTAACAGCTTTATGTTGAAATATTTGGTCCCTTGATTATTTTTTAGTTCTGACAATTTGGTCCCTGACTTTTCAATTTTGGCACATTTGGTCCCTTGACTGCTTAAGTTGGGGATTATCACAACTTTATTATTTTGTTTTAAAAACTTTTGTTTTCGTGTTTCAAAAAACTAAAAACTTCTGGGGTGATTGGTTCACAAGTTAAATGAATTTTTGTTGTACACAAAAATTGAGGGGATCAAATGAATCTTTGATTGGTATACCTTTTAAAAACAAGTTCAGAAACTGTTTTTTGAAATTGATGAAGTGCTAGGCAGAAAATAGGAAACCTTTAGGCAAAATATGAGGAGTCCACTTGAATTTTTAATCTTAAAAACAACTTGCCAATCAAGATTTGAAAACTAAGCATAATATTATTTTCAGAGTAAGCCTTTTCAAACTAGTTGGATTTAAACCAACAATTTAAATATACTGTATTTGAATGATAAATTCTAATTGTATATATGTATTAATTTTATTTCTAAAAGAGAAAACCTAGAGTGTAGCTTAAGTAATATAAGTAAGATGAAGTTGGTTTTTATGCTTTTTGTTCCTTAAAAAATGCATTTTAAGAAAATGGTGGTATAGCTGTCCGGCCATATTCTATGCTTTTGTTTTATGTCATTACCGCTGTCTAATTGTGGTTTGTAATGCAGTGGTAAAACTATTGAGCTTGACGATGTTACCTTTCATCAATGTGTGAACTTGACGAGGTTTAATTCAGAGAAGACTGTCAGTTTTGTGCCACCAGACGGTGAATTTGAATTGATGAAGTAAGCTTATTATACCTTTGAAAATTCTGTTTATTATTAATATGAGATATATACTGATTATATTTTTTTTATACTATACATCAGCCATTTAGTGCATAATTGTGTTTTCCTACTGCATCAAATTTAGTCACTTTTGGAATTTAGTCCTGTTTTCAGTGTAGGTCATGATGCTAAATATTTTTAGACAGCTAATATGTTCTCATGAAGAAAAAACTATATATACTGTATATATTTATATGTATATTGTTAAACAACTACATTGCTTGTATGCTTGGGCGCTCACTACATTTGCATATATATATGTATATATATATATAGAGAGAGAGAGAGAGAGAGAGAGAGAGAGAGAGAGGGAGGGAGAGAGAGATACATATCATATGGTTAGACAATCTGGAAAGAAAATTGGAATCTGAAAAAAAAAATCAACCCATAACATTTAGTTGCCTGCTTCGGAAGGAAAAAAACAAAAGAAAATTTGATGAAGATTAAAACTTTTTATGGGTTTTTCATGGTATCGGTATGCTGTGTTTACTGTTCACTTGATGGAAATTTTTTATCATCTTGAAGATTTTTTTACTTGCGTTTATTCGTCAGTACCATATAAACATGTCCTTAGGGATTCTCCTCTTTCTGTCTTATGTTGGGGCCTCATCTACATTGCATCGGTTCTTTATTTTCTTTCTAATTTGACTTGAAAGTTGTACCTTGAAATCATCTTTCTTATGCTACTTTGTTATGCTTGTTTCTTATGTCGCTTTCTTATTGTCCAGTGTTGTCTTTCTTGCCATGGTACCTCATCAATACTTGTATTCTGCACTGCTATTGTATAAACTGATATTGCACATGTATGAATGAACAAATGAATAGTTCTACCTAAAGATTAATGATTGCATGAGGGAGAAGCAGAGGTATGCCTCTCTCCTACAAAAACTGTAGTTGGAAAATAAACTGGCAGCAGATTTATGATTATACTTTACAATATCTGACAGCACTTTGTTATGCTCTCATCTGCATTTTTGTGTTTGTTTTCTCTAATGCTTCTACTTTTATCTTTGCTCATAGGTACCGTATTACTGAAGGTGTGAATCTTCCATTCCGAGTGTTGCCTACAATCAAGGAACTTGGTAGAACACGCATGGAAGTAAATGTGAAGGTTTGTATCTTGCAACCTTACATGTCATGTGGTACATGTTCTTCTCTGTTATTCTGCTATTAACTTGTTTTAGTGATCTGCAGGTGAAGAGTGTCTTTGGTGCAAAAATGTTTGCGCTTGGGGTTGTCATTAAAATACCTGTACCGAAACAAACAGCTAAAACAAGTTTTCAAGTTACATCTGGTCGGGCTAAATATAATGCAGCTATTGATTGCTTAGTCTGGAAGTGAGTGTTTTCCTAGACCCCCATGTTTTATTTGATGTGTTTTGCTGAAGATATAGATAGAGATATGAAATACCCTGTCATGCCTGCATCTTTGCTCATCTTCCATCTACTGTTTTCTATTTTTTTTTATTTTATTTTTGCTTTTTCTTCATCTATATGTTTGGAACTTTTTAGGATAAGAAAATTTCCTGGGCAAACTGAGCCAACAATGAGTGCAGAAGTTGAGCTGATTTCAACAATGACAGAAAAGAAGTCCTGGACAAGGCCACCAATTCAGATGGAGTTCCAGGTACCTGTTACTAGTTCAGTACTTGTATGCAAATGGATAGTGCTTATTTATTTATTTATTTTTTCCATTTTCTTATTTAAACTAAAGGTAATATTTGCCAGCAACATGATGTTACATAATAAAGTTAAATTGGGCATGAATATTAAATAGAGGTTTGCCGGGCCCAATGAAACTGCGGCAAGTTATTAGTACATACGTTTAAAGCTAAATCAGAAAAAACAATAGTCTAGGTTTTCTACTTTGTCAGCGGAAATTACCCGTACAAAAAGAGGATTGCTGATACAAATAAATCCCTAAAATCAAGGGATACTGATTTGAAGAGTAGTGCTAGGGCCACACCCAATTCACACGACACAATTTTGTAAGGGTCCCACAAAAATATTTAATGGTTGATATTAATGACACATAAATCGGGAGTGTTCCTAGGATTACTCCTGATTTGAATAAATGAATACAAATAAACAGAGACAAGGAAATCAAATTATCCTAGAATATCTTTAGAATAACCTCTCCTACAAAGTTTAATACTGCTAAATTTGGAACAGAAATCATGTCTCCAAATTACATGTCTCCTCTCTGTCATCATTTATGTATGGAAATGTGTATTTAAATAAATATGTCTATGCATGAATTTAAGTAAATAAGTGATTTGTCAATTTATGAGTAGTGGACAGAGAGGAGACGTGCAAATGACTTTTTTTCGAAATTAGTGCTACCCTCTGCCTGTCATTGATTTCCCATCTTCTCGATATCCTGTTTGTGGTACATGATTTTCCCAAGTGCTCAAGTATGTTTACCTTATCCTAGAATGAGATATTGCTTCACAGTAAAGGGCGGTGAGTTTACATCCTAAATAATTATACTAATAGAATTAGTGTTAGCTTACATCCAGAATAATTATAACAATGGAATAAATGTAAGTACCAAAAAAAGTTCTTAGCTACTGTTTTGTGTGATCCAATGGGTTTCTCAAACATGTCTCCATGTCACAAGAATCCATACCAGGTCAGGTTTGCAATCACTGTAGCTATTCTCCAGTCAAAATCGAGTCCCCATTCTTTTGAAAGGAATCTCACTGCTGTCTATGGTCATTATTGCATAGTGAGAAATTAGAATTTGTGACAAAAATCTCATGGTTGTCCAGAATCTAGATAATGTTGTTTTCTCTACAATTTTCTGCCTTCCTCGTTAAGGAAGAAGATTAACTCATCCAAATGTTGTTTTCCAGGTTCCAATGTTTACAGCATCCGGTCTACGTGTACGTTTTCTCAAGGTATTGACTTTGCAGATCAAATCTCATATACCATATAATATAATAAAATTGCGGCGCTAACCTTACTTCTGATGTAGGTATGGGAGAAGAGTGGATACAACACAGTTGAGTGGGTTCGCTATATCACGAAAGCTGGCTCATACGAAATTAGGTGCTAAAAAACTTCGGGGTATTGACGCAAGAATTGAGATATTTGAATTTGGAGATTTATAAATTTGTTATTCGATCAGAAAGTTGTTGCAAGACTGTCTTGTTAGCAATAAATCATTAGGGCATTTTTTGTTGTTGTTGGTTATAGTGTTATGTCGATATGATTGTTTGTGTTAATTACTTTTGTTTGATATCTTGTTGTAAATGCTAGCTATTTTTTCCCATCCTCTTACAACTGGCCATGTGAGAATTTCTTTGATCTGCCCATTTTGGAGACCAACTTCTTGGTTTGAATTTTGCCAAAATTCTGCTGTTGTAGTGACAAAAATTGCGAGTGAAGAATACTTGACTTGAGATATAGTTTGCCTTGAGTCAATTTTTATTGGTAAGAACATCCCACATCCTCCTTTCATTTTCATATTTAAATATATAAAAACAATTCTGGGTAAAAGAGAGGAATGACTTGTTCTAGTTTTTGAAGGCATCATCTAGTAAAGCTTAAAGCCCCTTGTGATTAATTTAAAACTAAACATAACGTTGCTGCTTGTTAAATGTATTTATATATATATATAAATATATATATATTATTTTTGAAGAGCAGGAATGTGACTACTCGTGCATCCCTGATCTTCAATTTGGGTTGAAGCAAAATCCACCACAAGGTGGTTTTCATAGTCCAGGCAATCTCGATCCTCGGTTCAAGTGGCTAACCACCAATGGCTAAACAAGACATTTTATGAGTTGTGAAATCCAATTAAAATTTGGTCCACCTTTTTTAATTTAAATTTAACCACTTGCTAGGATGCCACATCGGTACCCCATGTAACTATACTTGTCTGGGAAGAGGATGGGATCTAATCACCGTTGAATAACAAAAAAAAAAAAAAAAAGATTATAGCAGAATAATGTGTTCGGTAACGTTATTTTTAATTTAAAGTATGGATATTTTGACTATATTTTAAACACTCTTTTTCCTTTGTCTTAAGGACTTTCTATTCTAAAAATGGTTAATTCCGGTTTGGAATCATTTAACTAGTGAGCTTTACCATCTGCAACATCACCTTTGATGCTATTATCACCGGAAAAACACTTATAAATATATATGATACAAGAAGATAATGACAGTATTGTGGAAATGTTAGAGACTTTAACAATGACGATATTTCAGTCGGTCCCACAAAGAAGTCCTAATGTTGTAACTGCTTAGAGATCTCATCGACAATGATATAAAAAGTCTTCACAACCAACAAACATGATTTTTCGGGTGTTGATCGGTTCACCAATTTTTGGATCGACTATTATAAAATGGATATTTAAAAAATTAAATTGAACAACTCTAAACATAAATTTTATTTTAAAATCAATAAAGAAAAATAGAGAAGTGGATTTTTAAAAAATAAAAAACAAAAATATTTCGTAACAACCTGTAAGATTGCACTTTTTATTACATTTATTGGGAGTAAAAACCCATATAAAGCTGCTTTTTTTTTTAGAAACATATTATACTTGTTAAGATCACTTTAACTATTGGGTGAAATAGAATCAATATCTTTAGTAAAAAAAAGATCACACATGATATCGTACGGCCATAGATAGAAACTTACAACATTTATATCATTATAGAATTTGATGAAATTTTGTTTTATAAAAAACATAATCTTACTAGATAAATGAAATATTATATTTATTGTATATGTTTTTGATAAAAAAAAGTAATTATAATGTTAATATTGTAATAATATTAACCATTTCTTTTGTTAACTTTAATTATAATCTTACAAATATTTAATGAAATAGACTTTTAAAACTAATTAAAAAATACGGTATACTAAATATTTAATATTCATATTAATATAAATTTAAATATTAAAAAAATCATTATTATAATAATATTTAATCCTAATTTTTATTATTCTTTATCATTTATATATAAAAAAAACATTACTCTTTTATATTGTTACTTAATCTAACTTATATAGATATATATATTTATATAATTAAATAATAAAAAATATTATAAAAACATTATATATAGGTGTCGTGTGTACAAAGAATGTGATGATGTAACTACAAAAGAAAGTAGAATAACATCTATCTTCTATCAATAATAAACAAGTTTTTTCTCCAATCACTGAAGTGTGTTTTGAAGAATATTATGATCGAATGTTTTGTACCTTAACTAGAGGTAAGTAAGACAATTTGTGATATAAAAAGTTATCATATTATTTATTTTTCTAAAACTATAGACAATTTTTTTAATAAGTTTATGTTTATATGACTTCTGTTTATTTATTTAAAGTTTACATGACATTTAAAAAAACATAATAAAAATAAGGGATATTAGCGGCATAAATACCTAAGTCTATGCTTCTGTTGCACTTAAATACCTATGTTGACCAGCGTTTGATCAATGACACTGAGTTAATTTATACGACAAAATAAGAATTAAATGAATTGAAATCGACACAAATTTTTTTTATAATGGTTCGGTCTCAAGAGTTGGTAATGACCTACGTCCACTTGCACTTTTATTTATCGAAGAAGCGTCAAACTTAGGATCAAGAAGAAACATGCTTTAACTGAGTTTCTTAAGTTGACAAAAGAATACATTTCGAAGGGTTTTGTACGTAAAGTGCTTACAAAAGAACTCTCTAGCTCTTTCTCTCGTCTATTTCACTTAGGATTAATGATTGAATAAACCCTTTATTTATAGAGTCTTAGTGGGCTATGTGCCCTTAGAAGCAAATCTAGGCCCTACAAGTGTAGGTGTGGGATCAGTACATTCAGTTACATATTCAAATAATATAGGAATAATACAATTTAAATATCAGTTACTTAAATATCTTGGAATATTTGATAGTGTCTCGTGAAACCCAGATCTTTGGGTAAAGCGTGCTACTCATCGAGCAAGTCTTGTACTCCAAGTAGCTTCATGGGATGGCGCTAGTATGCTCCATCATCAAAGACATTATTGGCTCTTTGTGAAACAACCTTTTATATTCTGACATAGCCTCCTCGAGTAGCTACTCCTTCCGACCAACATTCTGAAATTAATGTGGTATGACGCCATGTGTCTTCTTCGTAGCAGTCACGTCATCCAATCAAAATTTGGTTAAACATTTGCGCCCAAGTTTTTCCTAGGGCGACCAACATTGGATAAACTTCCAATCTTCGACATCTAGTCACCTTCTTAATATCACTTTACACCTCATAGCTTTGCTTTTATATGCAATGTCCATGCCTCCTCGAATATGCATCTGACGACTTTTGGGTTTCCTATGCGTCTGTCACACTTTCCAAATCTGTCATTGTAATGCCCCAAATTTCCTAATAAGGTCTAGGACCTTGATTAGGAGGCCGGGAGGGCCATAGTTGCTTAATTACGCTATTTAATGATATTATGCATGTTTAGGTGTATTAAATATGCATGTGAACCCATTTGTGATTAATTGGGTGATTTTCATATTTTGGCCATTTCGGGCATTTTTGGCATATATGTGAAATGGGCGTGGTGCTTTGTTATTATCTGGTTATGCCAGGGTTACCCAGCACAAGACGATCCTAGGAGGTAAGCTAGTGGGAAAGTCACAACGGGATTTAAGCTTGACTTGGAGTAAGTCAAGGGGTATTTATAGCATTACCGGGTTATTGGGTAATGGGAATTAACATTTGGTGATAAATTGGGAGTTAGTAAGACCAGGGGGAAATTCTGGAAGTTTTGACTATAATGTCCCCGGGGGTGTTTTCGGGACCCCGAGCATTAGGTTTTATTGGAAGCTACTTAAGCTTGAAGTAACCTTTTAAGAAAAATAAAAAGAACGTTCTGTACGTTCTCTCTCCCTAAAGTTCCCTTTTCGTTCCTGATCGCATTTTCGAGGGTATCTTGAGTTCTAAGACTCGGAATCAAGCGAGGATCTAGGCATAGCAATCCTAAGGAGAATTAGAAGCTTATTAGCCGGAGGATTTAGTTGAAAACAACTCAATCGGAGGTAATTCAAGTTTAAGTTTTAAGTTTTTAAAAGTCTTTAAGCTTGAATTGGACTTTGTGAATCGTTGGGTTTCTAGTTTGTTTGAACCTTGGGTTTTGGTGGTTTTGGACCATTGGGGAGTTTGGGAACTTTGATTTAATGATTTGGGAATGTTTAGACATGTTTTTGGGAGGTTTTAAAAGGTTAAAACGAAGGGAAAATGGCTGCCCCGAAGTTGGGCCGCGGCCCTTGCTCGATGAAGCAGGTGCCCCAGTTTTGCCTTGTTGGGAGCCGCGGCCCTTGGTGTTGGGCACCGCGGCGCTTGCTTCTGGTGGTGCTAGGGGCCGCGGCTCAGGGTGCCAGGGCCGCGGCTCAGGCAGGCTTTTGAGCCGTTTGGGTGTTTTGACCCCGGGAACATGGTTTTAGGCCTCGGGATCATTCCTACTACCCGGATTAGTGAGGGTTGATGTCTTGGAGGCTAAGTTTTAGTTCAAGGGTTGGTTTTAGAACTTGAACTCATTGGATCACCATTTGTGGTTGTGACTAGGTTAACACTAGAGGCTTGGATCAGGATCGTGCTTGTGGCTCATTTGTTGGTAACCTGTGCTTGGACCTAAGGTAAGAAAACTGCACCCCATATGTGACATGCATGGTTATGATTGATGCATGTTGAATGTTTAAATGTAAACATTGATAGCATAATGAATGCTTGGCAATCTTGCCCATTTGCATATGGTTATTGAGGCATGCTGGATGATTAAGTGTGATGCATGTGATGCACGAGAAACATGTGATTAGGGCATGCCATGAATGATGAACATGAGATTGGTCAGAGTTTGAGTCTCTGAGTTTGTGCATGATCATAATTATGCCAGTAACTGTTTAGTAAGCATGCTGAATGCCCTATTCTTGGATAATTGGCATATGATACACATTGATAGCATTGCTTGCCTGTGCATGGTACTGACTAATTAGTCAGATTTGGCAAGGGTGCTAGTATCAATTGTGAAGCTGTGACTCATTAGTCAGGTTCGGCAATGGTACTGGGCACTAGTCATGTTGTACTGACTCATTAGTCAGAATGGTCTTAGCGTGTATCACGCAAGCCATCAAAGATGAGGTCTATTTGACTATCAGCATTGAATGACTCAAAGAGCATTAATGCCAGACCGACCCCGAGGGTCGATGAATGAAATAAGCGCTTGGAGGCTAGTGGCTTACTCAGCAGCCACTCTCCCATTTGAATTAGTGACGTGCTTGTCAGTCACTCAGTAAGGTTTACCAGAACCTATTGAAGGTTAGAGGCTTACCCAACAGCCACCCTTCCATTTGAATTAGTGACTTGCATGGCAGTCACTCAGTATGGTTACCAGAACCTATTGAAGGTTAGAGGCTTACCCAACAGCCACCCTTCCATTTGAATTAGTGACTCGCTTGTCGGTCACTCAGCGTGGTTTATCAGAACCTCAAGTGTTGTGACACTCACTTGATGAATATCATAAGCGCTTGAAGGCTAATGGCTAACCTAGCAGCCTCTCTTCCATTTGGTTAGTGACTTGTTTGGCAGTCACTCATCTGATTAGGAGTGACTTGATAGTCCTCCAATCAGAAGGCCAGGATTTCTTATCCTGGATACCCAGCATCTGTTTGAACTCATTTGCATGCTGAATAGAGCTATGATAGCTAGGCATGCCAGATATGATTCGATATCATGATATGACTGTTTATGAGCATATGAGTTTTCTTGCTGGGCTTTGGCTCACGGGTGCTTTGTGGTGCAGGTAAAGGAAAAGGGAAAGCTGGACCATCTTTGAGTTGGAGAGCTTAGGTGATGACGTGTACATATGCAGCTGCTCGACCAATACTTGGGCGTGGTTTGAAAGTGGAACTAGGGTTGAACCCTGTTTTGTCGCCTAGATCGGCTTGATGTAAATAACCTTTTGTAATGAACTCTGAAATTATATTTTTGGGAACCCAATGTATACAGTAAACGTTCTAGTGAAACGTTATACCTTAACCAAAGTTTTTAACCCTAAACCGCTAATCATACTTAGTTACACATTTATGGCCAAATGACTCGGTTAGCGAGTTTAGCACTATTTGCAATGTGCACTGTAGCGGTCCCTGGAGTTGGGGCGTTACAGTCATCATTGCACATTTTCAGCGAAAAACGAGGCACCTTTCCACCAACCCACACCATGACATCACATCACCCAGAAACTCATAATTAATTTTTTAAGATGATGTCATCTACTTGTTTTTGAGTCGTTACCTATAAATAGGTCTTCTCATAACCTTTCCTTCTTTACTTTTTCAAATTTTCCAAGCTTTCTTTTTCTCTGAAATCCTCTCAAACCGTGACCTTTCTCTTCATTTCCTCTTCCAAAAATCCTCTTTTTCTCCCAGTCTTTTAACCAATTTTTCATCACAGTAAATTTCTAACTTCATTTTTTGTATTTGCATGACCCTTTATTACTTGTCGCATAACTTCCATGCATCTTTTGGAGATTTCATATCTGTGTGTTCTTGAATGTTCTTGATTTTTTACGTAAAAATTTGTCTGTTTTTTTGTTGTTGCAAAAATCACTGATTTTCTAGGAAAATGTATGTTTAGGGAGTAATAAAAGGATTTTAGGTCTTGGATTACCCTTGATTGTGTTGTTGGCTTCGAGAGGATTTTTTTAAAAAAAAAAACTCAAAGAAGTATTGCTTGCCTTTTTAAATTTGTACTGGTTTCTGCTTGAAGGTAGAATAATGTTTCTCGAACAACTTACACTTAGTTAGGCACACACATAGGCTGGTTGAATAGCTCACCCCATCTACTTTTTACCAGATGTATTCCCACAATCACTAAGTGAATGATTATTCTATTGACCCGTACCTGCTACAGACACTGGTCGATGAAGTGGAACGTAGACAACAAGATATTGACCTCAATCGTGATATTCCAGAGCCATCTGATAAATCTGGTGAGCACTCTCATTATGATTTTCATTTTGTTGCCGATCAGAAATATTGCCGGATGATTGAGCAATTAGAACAAGGAATAAGGAAATTCCTTCCAAATAATTGGACTTTTATTGCTCATCCTGTCTCTATAGTGATCCACTCTCGGTCGGAATTCTGACTAGAGGGCGTGCAACGAGCAGGTCTTCGATTGTTGAAGAGGCCATAAATGTTGCTTTCTGTTTTTCAGATATGGCCAGGATCAAGTAGACAACCAGACACAGATCTGCTACAGATCCTCAGGTTGCTAGGTATGCGATCAGTGGGCAGAATGCTGAGAAACCCATACAACAACAGCAACAACAACAATAACAACAACCCGAGCAGCTAGAAAGAGAACAGACCGATCAACAAACACAACCACAAGAGCAAGCACACGACCCCAAGAGGTTCCATTTGACGAGATTGATTTTGACGACGAACAGTTAACCGATGTCATAAGACTCGTCGCAAAGAGAACAGCTCGCTCCAGGAGGCAGTTAATCTCATATTGGTATGAGAGGATCGAGATTAAGATAATAAACTTGAAACAATTCACAGTAAAATAAAGTTAAAAAATCTTTAGATTAATTACTACTAGTACTGTTTGCTAGTATTATGAATACAAGTGACCTAGATTCGGGTCACTAGTGTAGTAGGACACTTTAGTGAATGTATTTTATATATAGTAATATATAGAACTGAACCAGATGTGATTTGTTAATACTTGTTTAAACACCGTTTCATAGTATTAATCAAACACATCAAACGATGATCATATACACGATGATTTTAATACTGAGGTTACTATGAACTCCTATATATGTCATCTGATCCTTTGATTCATGCGTTAAGGTTCGTCAGATTGATCAGGCTATGAACAATTGTTTTAGGGACTCAATGATATATGTGACGCCCCACGTCACTATGGCTGCTTTCTGGAATGACGACTGGCCCTACAAACCAACACGAGTCTTTTCAGCGTGCTTTGTCCTCACTCACATGCTTCCTAGGAAAACTTCCCAGGAGGTCACCCATCCCTAGATTACCCCAGGTCAAACACACTTAACTTTGGAGTTCTCAAGTGATGGTCTACCGAAAAGAAGAAGCCATAGTGACGTGAGGCGTCACAAATGGTATCAGGGCCTTGACCCAGCCGGAAGTGTGGCCGATGGGGACGTCGGGCCCATAAGGTGGGGTGATTGTGACAGTCAAAATCCCGTGATCCGTAAGGCGAAAGACCGGGTAAGCTGTGCAATCCCACACCGTCTGGGGAAGGTCAAGTGTGATGATTCTAAGACTGTGTAGGTATGGGACTACACAGTTGAAGATGGCTTAAATGGATTGATGGGTACTACCTATATCAACAAGATGCATCTTCTTTTCGATAGCCCATCACTTGAGAACTCCAAAGTTAAGCATGCTTGACCTGGGATAATCTAGGGATGGGTGACCTCTTGGGAAGTTTTCCTAGGAAGCATGCGAGTGAGGACAAAGCATGCTGAAAAGACTCGTGTTGGTTTGTAGGGCTAGTCGTCATTCCAGAAAGCAGCCATAGTGACGTGGGGCATCACAATATATATAGTTGGGGACATAGTTTAACCGATATGTAATCTATACCTTTTTATAGATTGAATAATGGTTCCCTATGACTTTTGGAACTGAAAAGGTTATGAGTGCTCATGTCGCAAAATTGTTGTGACACAACCTTTACTAATAAAGTCAATGGTACTCTAGGAACAAGATATAGTTAAAAGGGTAAAATGATAATTTTATTCCTTTTTAATAATGAACCATTAATAGAGGATTAACTTTGTATGTAATGATTATATTAATGGACACCTTATTATTTAGTAAAGTACTCTGTAAATATATGTCTATAATTATCAAGAGTTCAATCTCATATTATATTGGAGTAATCATGAGATTAATAAATATGATTATTAAATCAAAGAGTTTTGATTAGTAATATAATATTTATTGGAGCTTGATATTATAGGTTCATAGGTCCCCAGGGTGACTCTATCAACACCATATCAATGTAAGAGTTGATATAAGGGTAAAACTGTAATTTAGAAATTTGAGAAGAATTTTATTCTTTGGGTCAAATATACAATTATATGATAATTGAGGTTGAATAATTAATTTGGAATTAATTATTAAATTTTTGAAAAATAATTATTTATTTAAATATAGAAATTTTGAAATACATATATATAAAAAAATTAATTAATTAATTAAAATTTGAAATTAATTTTTTTATTTGAGTGGGAGAAAATAAAATTAGTAAGTCAAATAGTTTTTGATTTATTGAATTTTAAAAGATGATGATAATGATGATCATCAATTTGAATTTTGAATTTTTATTGAAAATTTAGATATTGAAATATGGTTGTGATATTTTCCTTAAAAAGAAGATACCATATTTTGTGGAAGGATTTATTTTAATTAAATAAATAAATAAAAGAAAAATATAATATCTCTGAAAAGAGAATATTGCTACACGCATGGCACAGTCCACTGTGCCATGCGTGTAAGACAGTATAGATAAAGTATCAGTATTGTTTTTATTTTATTTATTTAATTAATTAATAATTTGAAAATAGCTTTTTTTTCTTTTCAAATTTGGTAAGTTAGATATTACCTAAATCAATTCCTATCATATTACTATTATTATTAGGAATAATAAGTTAATATATATATATTATATGAGAAGAAGAAGAAGAAGAAGAAGAAAAAATAGTAATTCAGAAAAAGTTTTAGAATTTGTCAGACAAGAAATTGTCATCTTCTTCTTTTATTCTAACATTTCTCAAGCCATAATCCAATTTCTCATGTGTTGAGATATACTTGTGATTTCTAAATTACAAACCCTTATTCTCTATATGTCCACACACATCTTGCAGTGTAGAGAACACTCTGGAAGATCGATAAATATACGAAAAGACTCAAGGACACTTGATAAGCTTCAAGAGGTAAATTTTTCTAAGCTTGAATATTTGTATATATGTGTATATGATATATATAAGTATATGTATAATTATATATATGTTACATGATTAATGATATTGCATATTAATGTTTCTGTCTGGATGTTTTCTTGAACATATAAAATGTTTATATGAGAGATGGAAATTTTTTGTGTTATCACACTGGGCCCACCACGCCATTTTTGTTGTGCACTCTAATTATTTTTCCAACACCGTTGATGTTCGAGCAATAGTTCGATATGACCATAAGACTTTCAACAAAATATCTGTAAAATGCCCTAAACTAATACTTTGTAAAACATCTATACGCTCATAAACTTACAGAAGAAAACCACTTATTATATGAAAATTTAAGTGGGGCCTTGCTAAAACATGCAAGTTGGACTCAATAGTTTAAAAAAAAATAAAACTTTTCATGCAACGTTTTAAAAATAAATATAGTTCAAGTCTCACTGACAAATTTGGAAATCAAAATAAAAACATAACACCGTCCTTTAAATTTTTGGCGTTTTAAGCTGATCGTTTGTTTGCCCATAGGATACCCCCATGTCATACACACCATGACGTCGGAACACCCCACATCACCATGCGTGCCAATGAGAAACCCTATTTTCTACCTAGAAGGAAAAGTAAGGGGGTGAGCTAAAAACCCATTAAGGAAGTACAAAAAACACACAAATAAACACAACAAAACATATTCATATTCATACATCATTATACATCATACTTAACTTCATCACCATATGTCATCATCATAAACATAATCATAAACATTTTCATCATAAACATTATCATCATAAGCATCATCACCATCATATCTTTGTGAACATGACCCCCTATCTTGTCCATGTCACATCTTGAGGTAAACAGGAGGCTCTGATCATTGAATAACCTCGACGCATCCGTCTTTTGAGTTACATCTTTATATCCTTAGCAACTCAGGTTACGTCTTAGATCCTTAGTAACCCATTTGTTGTGTCGTGTTCATCACGTTAACAACCATTTACATATCATACAACATAAAGACATACATGCAATCTAGTAGCATCAATACAAAAAGGATATACATGATTCATAAAATTTCACCATATCAATTAACAACAACATTTCATACTTCATATCACAAGGTATATCATCATACATAACATTTATCTTCATACAAACCAAACTTACCATTCATATCATAATTAAACAAAAATTCTATCTAACTTCCTTACCTCAAGTCCGAGCAAAGAAAAAATTGAACAACTTCACAACGGACCCATAACCATAATCAAATAGCATTCCTTAGTATCACATAAGAATTTCTTGTGCCCAACTTATATACCCCATGTCTGCATGGGCCATGCACATATGGTGAAATCTACACATATTTTCCAAGCAGACACATTTTATACATTAAAACCACAAAAAGAATAATGCAACTTCTACCTGTGATACATGCATGATTTTCAAGTAAAAATCATATGGTTGAATATTAGACATATTTTTTAACGTAAAAGTGCATTTGCATGCGACATGCATATGTGAGAACGTTGTTAAAAAGTGACGTTAAAAATTATAATTTCTACGTGTTTATTTCTATCATTTTCAAAATAAGGGTTTAGCAACATACTTTCTCACCCTTATTTATTTCTTTTAAATCCCTAGTTGATTAAACCTCTTAAGACATTATATTTTATTCCATAAAAATAATTTATTTAGCCATTAAAAAATACAATAAATCCATTTATTATTTTTATATTGCATAAGACTAACAAAAACTTGAAACTATTTAAAGTACTTATAAATATCATGTTCCCTTAGAAAAATTACAATTTTATTTAAATTAATAAAATTATAAAATTGATGTGAGGAAAATATAATCTTAGGTGTGAGAAAATATATTTTACTTGTATTAATTAAGACTTGATTTTATGTAATGAAAATTTATATGTAATAATCAAATAATTATTTTTAATTTATTAAACTAAACTTTCAGCCACCATGTAATTTATTTAAAAATCACAAGTGAATTTAATCTCAATATTTTTCTTAATAAAAATCAAGAAAATCATACTCATTAAAATGTGAACATTCAAGGTTATATTTTAAATACCATTTATATATATATATATATATATATATATCTATTTAGTTTATGGTGTTATATTATTTCAACAAACACACAAAATTTCTTTGATTTAAAAGACTCTTTATAATTTTTACCAAAAATTCCTGCAACAAAATAAACCTTCAAAAATCACCATCTTGGAATTAAAATTCATATTTTCTCTAAAAATATATAAAAAAACTGTAGATATTTATTTGAGTATAAATATTATTTTAATGTAAATTAAAATTCTCTTTTTATTTCTTAAAAACATCATGGCACTTGCAAAATCATTTAAGCATGCAAATCATTATTTTCATCATATTCTAAGTCATTTATACACAAAAATCAGCAAGCATAACAAGTCATGAAATTCATTTTTTACATCATGTTTCACAAAAATTTACACAATAATCATTCATGTTTAATTAACACAAATTTAAATACAGCCCTAGCATGCACCTATTATCATATTGTAAATCTAAGAAAATCCCTAACATCACATAGACATTCAAATCATAGGCATGCTTCAAGATCAATCATACACACATATGAAACAATAACCTAGGTCAAAACCCTCATGAATTAACCATAAAAATAAAACCAAAATTCTCATAAACATATTCATGGATTCAATTACAAGAAATCCAAATAAATTATCATGCCAATATTTACATAGGATCTTAGAACATGGATCTAACAAAATTAAAATAACAATCATACAAGGAGGATCCCTATACATGCATAAGCCAAAACCTATCATGAACATGAACATAGAATATCCAAAAATCAACATGTCCCAAACATTCAACCTCACAAGTATGTTTATCAAAAACATCATGAACCCTATATTAAGACTAGGCCGAAACCCCTCATCAAAACAATCCCTCAAAACCACAACCAACACAACATTTATAAGTCAAGATCCATCACCACAACAACCAAAAGGCTAGATTCACTACCTCCTTGATAGAAATCAATACCACAAGGTTGATTCTCCTCTTGAGCACCTATAATTTTTGAACCCTAACAAGAACAAGGAAGAAAACAAAAGAAAAAGAAGAACATCATTACTTTAGATTCAAGAAGAAGAGAATAAAAGAAAAAGAAACAACATAATTGAGTACCTACACCTAGGGATTTTGAATCCCTTCTTCTTCTTCCTCTCCTTGTTTCTTTCTTTCTTTCCTTCTTCCTTTCTCTCTCTAGCTCGTGCTCTTCCTCTCTATCTCTCTAGCTGTGCTCTTCCTCTCTCTCTCTCTCTCTCTCTAGCCGTGGGTTCCAATGAGAAAAAATGCTATTCTCTTCTTTCCTTCCCTCTTTATTCTAACCTAGCCCATAATAGCCTAATGAAAGAAAGGTAAGTTTCATATTTGTGTTTATTTTCATTTATTTTGTTTTTTATTTGATTTTTTCTTAATTATAGGAAAATAAGAGTGCATAAAGATGACAACATCTTTTCCTATTTTATCTAAAATCACCCAAATAAAAATGGTAATGAAATCCCTCATTTCCCACCATACTTCACACGTACACATCTTCCTTTCCCTTTCCTTTATTTATTTTTATTTAAATAAACAAGATAAATCTAATAAAAAGAAACAATAAAGTGTGTAGAAAACTCTATACAAGTGCACCATGTAACCATGCACATGCACACACTCAATCACTAGGATGCATCACTACCTACCATGCACCTTGGTGTATTCAACCAAAACTCAATTATTCACAAAATAAATAAATACATAAATAAACAATTAACAATTAAATTCACAAAATTCTACCAAACAATTCTAACAATTAATTTAAACAAATAAATAAAATAAATCACAACACTTAACAATTAGATAAAATAAAGCACACAATTTAATAAATAATAAAAAAAACTTGGTGCTCTACAATATACCCTCCTTAAAAGGAATTTCGTCCCGAAATTCTTTCTTACCAAATAATTCAGGGTATCTTTCTCCCATGTCCTCCTCCAGCTCCCATGTTGCTTCTCGTTCCGTACTATTCTTCCACATGATCTTAACTAATGGAATCATTTTGGATCTCAATTCATTGATTCCCCTTTCAACAACACGCTCTGGCTGTTCATCATAACTCAGATCATGCTTCAGCTGTAACGACTCGTAACTCAAAACATGAGAGGGATCTGACATGTACTTACACAACATCAAGATGTGAAAAAAATTATGCATTTCGGCTAATGCTGGGGGCAGTGTCAAATGATACGCAACTTGCCCTACTCTGTCCAAAATCTCAAATGGACCTATATATCTATGGCTTAACTTCCCTTTCTTTCCAAAACACATAACACCCTTCATCGGCGAGATTCTTAATAAATTAACTCGCCCATTGAAAACTCAATGTCCCTTCTCTTAAGGTCCGCATAACTCTTTTGCCTACTCTGCGCGGTAAGCATCCTTTGGCGAATCTTCTTGATTGCCTCACTGGCTTCCCTAACTGCCTCAGGGCCTAAAATCTATTTCTCCCCAACTTCATCCTAGTGTAAAGGAGATCTACACTTACGCCCATAAAGCATCTCATAGGGAGCCATCCCAATAGTGGATTGGTAACTGTTATTATAGGAGAACTCCATTAGGGATAGGTATCGGTTCCAAGACTCTGAAAATTCCAAGGCACCACATCTCAACATGTCCTCTAGAATCTGTATAGTTCTCTCAGACTGCCCATCGGTTTGAGGATGAAACGCAGTGCTAAACTTTAGCCTTGATCCCATAGCTCTCTATAGTCCCTTCCAAAAGTTCGATGCGAACACTGACCATCGATCGGAAATTATCGACTTTGGAACCCCATGAAGTCTCACTATCTCACTCACAAATAAATCCGCATACTGGTCCGCCGAGTAGGTGGTATTAACTGGTAGAAAATGGCGGACTTAGTGAGTCTATCCACTATTACCCAAACAGAATCATGCTGCTTTGTGGTCCTGGGTAACCCTACCACAAAATCCATTGCTATATTCTCCCATTTCATTCCGGAACATAAAGCAGTTGAAGTAACCCAGCTGGCCTTTGGTGTTCTGCCTTAACTTGCTGGCATGTCAAACATCTGGCAACAAACTCAGCAATATCCCTCTTCATACCAGGCCACCAATACAACGCCTTAAGGTCTTGGTACATCTTCCTCGACCCTGGGTGCATGGAGTAGGGTGTTGTATGCACCTCTTTCATAATACTTTCCTTAATCTCGCCATTATCAGGCACACAAATCCTATCCTTGTATCGCAGCAGTCCACCGTTGGACATGGTGAAATCACTGCTACCACCTTCTTGTACCAAAGCCTCTTGCTTCATTAGGGCTTCATCCACTTTTTGTCCTTCTCTAATTTGTTCCAGTAGGGAGGATTGTAACGTGAGGTTCTTTAGGCTTCTTGTCACAAGTTCGATTCCGACATTTATAATCTCCTTCTGAAGAGGAATCTCTATTACGTTTAGTGTTGAGACGCTCCCATGTCCCCGTCTACTTAATGCATCAGCAGCCACATTATCCTTGCCTGGGTGGTATAGAATTTCACAATCTTAGTCCTTCACTAATTCCAACCACCTTCGCTGCCTCATATTTAGTTCCTTTTGTGTGAAGAAGTATTTCAGACTTTTGTGGTCAGTGTAGATTTTGCACTTGTCCCCGTATATGTGATGTCTCCATATCTTTAGTGCGAACACCACTGCTGCCAACTCCAGATCATGAATGAGATATCGTTGCTCATAATCTTTGAGTTTTCTGGAAGCATAAGCTACCACCTTCACATCTTGCATCAACACACATCCTAAGCCGTTCTTTGACGCATCACAATACACCGCAAATTACTCACCCTTTGTGGGATCACAAAGGATAGGTGCGGAAATTAACTTATCCTTCATGGTCTAAAAAATTTCTTCACATTTCTCGGTCCATGCAAACTTTTGATGTTTGCGGGTTAAGTTGGTCAAGGGTGTGGCGATCTTTGAGAAACCCTCGACAAACTTCCGATAATAACTCGCCAATCCTAAGAAGCTTCGAACCTCTGAGGCATTCTTCGGCTGGGGCCAGTCTCTAATGGCCTCGATCTTGGATGGATCTACTGCTATCCCATTCTTGGACACTATATGCCCAAGGAAAGTTACTTGTTCCAACCAAAACTCACACTTAGAGAACTTAGCGTATAGTTGATGTTCTCGTAGTCTTTTCAGGGTCAACCTCAAATGCTCCTCATGCTCCTCCTTAGTCTTTGAGTAGATAAGGATATCGTCTATGAACACTACCACAAACTTGTCCAAATAGTCCTTAAATACCCTGTTCATCATGTCCATGAATGCTGCTGGGGCGTTAGTGAGTCCAAAAGACATCACTAGGAACTCATAGTGTCCGCAACGATTTCTAAAAGCTGTCTTCGGAATGTCACCCTCTTTCACTTTTAACTGATGCTACCCGAATCGTAGATCAATCTTTGAGAATACTGCTGCCCCTTGCAGTTGATCAAAAAGATCATCTATCCTAGGCAACATATATTTGTTCTTGATGGTGACCTTATTGAGTTCTCGGTAATCGATGCAAATTATCATGCTCCCGTCCTTCTTTTTCACAAATAGGATTGGTGCTCCCCATGGCGAATGACTAGGTCTTATGAACCCTTTGTCCAACAACTCCTATAGCTGGTTCTTAAGTTCCTTCAACTCAGCAGGTGCCACTCGATAGGGAGCTTTAGAGATCAGTGTTGTTTCTGGTGCAAGTTCGATCACAAATTAGATTTTTCTGTCCAGGGGTAATCCTGGTAACTCCTCGGGAAACACTTCCGGAAACTCACAAACGATATGGACATTTTCTGGTTTTAATTATGACTCCTTTGATTTATCTACCACACTAACCATAACCATGTTGCATCATATTCCGTGCCTCCAGTGCCGATATTATGGGCATAAGAAAACTCGCTAATTCTCCTTTAAAAGAAAAGAGTTCCCCTTCTTCTGGTCTGAACTCCACAGTTGTAACGACCCAAATTTACTAATAAGGCTTAAGGACCTTGATTAGTGTGTCGGGAGGGCATAACTGGATTATATGTGATTCAAATGATTAAAAGCATGTTTATATGACTATTTGGATATCTGTGATGCATGACTATGCGTATTAGTATGCATGTAGGCCCTGATTAGGTTAGAAGGGCATATTCATAATTTTGGCCCGTTGATGGCATAAATGTAAATATCTGTGATAAATTGTTAAGACCACATGATTATGTGGATATATTTGTAGCTTGTGACTCGAGGCGATCCTAGTGAGCGGTTTAGCAAAAAAGTCACGGCGGAGATTTATACCTGGCTCGGGGCGAACCTAGGGGTATCTCTGGGAATTTAGGAAATATATTGGAGATTATCTGATATTGAGGAATATAGTTGGGGATTAATTAGGTGTCGGGAAGTAAGCGGTAAATATTAGAGACATTCGAGGAATTAGCGGGAATTGGGTGTAATGACCAAAATGCTCTTAGAATGATTTAATGGCTTAGGATTTATGGGAGGGCAAATTGGTCATTTGAGTTAAAAGCAGAGATAAGTATTTTTTTGCTTTATTGCCTTAGTGGAATGTGTAGAGAGCAGTAGAAGTCTGAAAGAAGGATTGAGACAAAGGAAAAGAAAGAAAGAAGAAAGAAGGAAAAAGAAGAGGTCCTATTTTCTCTCTATCGGTTTAGGACTTCTTCCCCATTTCTTGAAGAAATTTGGAGCTAAAATTCAGAGAAGGGTTCTCGCTTTAAGTTTTGAGATTTCTGTTGTACTGTTGAGTTTTGAGCTTTAAGCTGAACTATGGTGATTTCTTTATTTTGGGGTGCATGTGATTGAGTTTTGTATGGTTGGGTCATATGGGGTGAGATATAGATGTTGGTAGGCTTGTTTTAGAGTTTGGTTGAGGTTTGGAAGAATTTTGAAGGGTTTTGGCTCGAGGAAGTTCGAAGAGGTGAAAATAGGGTGTTGCCTGGCTGTGACTAGCGCTGTAGCGCTAGCCTTAGGGTGCTACAGCGCTAGGCTAGGATGCATGGGGCATTTTTGGCTATGTTTGTAGTGCTATAGCGCCCACTTTAGGGTGCTGTAGTACTACCTTGTTTCCAGAAGGGGATTTTTGGGTTATTTTCTAGGGTTTTTGCTCGGGGGCTCGGGGTTTGATTCCACCACCCCGTTTGGTGGAATTAGGGCTTCCCGAGGGCTCGAGATTGGTCCCGAGATTAGGTTTTGGGATTGAAGTTTGGTGATGATTTTGATCTATGGCTGTGACTAGGTGTATGCTAGGGCTCGGATGGGATCGTGCTTGAGGGTTGAATTGAACAAAGCTATTGGAATCTAAAGGTAAGAGAACTGCACCCGGTTATGTGATTGTGTTGGGACTAAAAGCTCCCTATATCTGTATGATGTCATAGATGGTATTATGCCATGGGACATGTGATAAACGACCTAAGAGTGTCGTAAATAATATTTGCGCATAGGGCGCGACTCAGCCATTGGTAGCTGAGGACAACTTGATATTCACTGAGCTCGGTTTAAGCGGGCCGGAGTCAGTGGGATAAATAGAGGGTGCAGCCTAAGGGCGTTGACCCTGGTTATCATATGTGAATTGGTTATTAGTATGAAATGATGAACTTGGTATGCTGAATACTTGATTAATGTGAAAGTTTGGAATGTTGAGTATATGATTATACTGTATGAGTTATCTAGTTGTTTGTTTGATGATTATGCTCTGTTATTGTGTTTTCTTGCTGTGGATACCAAAAATCCATCAAAAAATAAAAATTGCCAAGGGTGCAAGGCACCCAAGAAGGAGACCTGTATCAACATGTATAAAGTCTTCATATAGACTTCATGGCACCCAAGGAACCGGGTGCCTTACACCATGAGACTTCATATAGGTAGCTAGCCAAGTGCACTCCCGCACCCCTCACAAGGCCAAGCACCTTGCATAAGCAAGGTCCCACGTGACTCGGCTAGCCAAGTGCCGAGGATAGCACGCCTGCATGAGCCTAGGTGTCCTGCCTAGCCAAGTGCTGAAGGTGGCACACCCATGAGGGTCGCACATGGGATTGGTGTCTCACCCTGAGCCTCGCCCAGCGAGGCCATGCATCTCGTGCAGCGAGGCCATGCGTCTCGCGCCTGGCATCTCACCTCGAGCCTCGCCCAGTGAGGCCATGCGTCTCGCCCCAAGCTTCGCGCAGCAAGGCCATGCGTCTCGTCCCGAGCCTCGTGTAGCGAGGCCATGCATCTCGCGCCACGAAGAGGCGCACCATGCGTCTCGCGCCATGAAGAGGTGCACCATACGCCTGGCATCTCGCCCCGAGCCTCGCCCAGCGAGGCCATGTGTCTCGCGTCTCGCTCCGAGCCTCGCGCAGCAAGGCCATGCGTCTCGCGCCACGAAGAGGCGCACCTTGCGCCTCGCTTCATACCTTACATCATACCTCGGACAGCCTCGTGCAGCGAGGCCAAGTGCCTCACGCAGGGAGCCCAAGTGCCTCATGCAGGGAGCCCAAGTGCCTCGCGCCTAGCACCCCATTGGCCACGCACCTAGGGCCTCGCGGCATGGGTATCGCGCCAAGCACCCCTTGACCACACACCTAGGGCCTCATGGCATGGTTCTCGTGCCAAGCACCCCTCGGCCATGCACTTAGGGCCTCGCGGCATGGGTCTCGCACCAAGCACCCCTCGCCCACACACCAAGGGCCTCACGACATGGGTCTCGCGCCAAGTGCCCCTCGCCAACACACTAAGGGCCTTGTGGCATGGGTCTCGTTCCTAGAACCCTTCGGCCACGCACCAAGGGCCTTGTGGCATAGGTCTCGCGAGGTGAGATCCTAATCTCATACACAGGCATCATGCCTCACCATACATGCAGCAGGCCTCGTTGAAGAGGCCTTACCTCTCTTCCTGAGGTAAGTGCCACCAACGGGGCACCACTCTCCCTGGGAGTCCCATGCGATGTAGGATTAAGGGCCTCTTGGACATGCAGTCGAGGAAGGTCAAAAAGGGCCTCACAACAATTCGACATGAAGTCAGAAGAGATACAGAATGAGCATACAGACCAAGAAGAGCCAGGGTACGGATACGATGTCCATGTCGGACAGGTAGTGGCAGTACATGAATGGTATATGGTTAGGACTCCATCAACATGCTTATGAGGTCCGTACCCGACAAGTGGTGGAGGCATAACGTGGTACCAAGACAGGAGTACTTTTGCAGACCCCTGACACGTACCAGAACAGACCACCACTCTTCCAACACCACTACCACTTGTGCCATTATCCTGACAGTGTACTCATGTACTATTTTGTCCAGAGGGACCACCATGTATAAGAGTCCATTAGAGCCCAGCTATAAATAGAGCTTTACCCCTCAGAATGAAGGGTTGGAAAATTCATTGTAGGCTGAAGCTATTAAGGAATATACAGTTTTTACTCCATTGTTGATCTATGTTTATCCTTCCATAAGTCCATTCTAAGTTCTTATCTAAATATCACCTTATTTACCTCTGAGTTTTCTGATCTAATTTCGTTGACGAGATTTCACCGTCAACAGTTTGGCGCCGTCTGTGGGAAGAACAAGCATCAAGCCAACGTTCTTTCATCACTTCCAACAAAGAAAGATGCTAAGACGTTCAAAATGCCTACGGAAAATACAAGATGATGTGGTTCGCCGGGACAGAGTAGAGCGGAGGGCTTCCAAGAGAGACCCCCCTCGCCTAAGCATGGAGGTAGACCAGAGGAACCTCTTCCCCCAAGGGAGGAGAAGGAAGCATCGTGCCCAGCTATCCGGCCAGACGGAGGTCATTCAGAGCTGCCAGTGCATCCACTTCACCGGCCCCCGGTGGCACCACGCTCAGGCCACCAAGACCCAGGTCCATCAATGCACGGGCCAGACAAGGATCCCGGGGTACGCTCGGTAAGTTCCAGCTCAAGGACTCGCTTCTACAAAGATGAGATTCACGAGTTACATAAAAAGACTCGAAGGCTAGAAACCATGATAGAGAACACGTAGGAGGTCTTAAACGACCTATTGCAAAGAAAGTCAAGCATAACCCTTCCTAAGCGTAAAGAAAAGGAGCATGAAAAAGGGGAAAACACTGTCCCCATATAGGATGGGGGAACTCAACTCTCCACCAATAAAACTCCCTCGAAAAGGTCCAATGGGGGACCTAGGCCGATGAAATGCCCCCAGGAGCAAAGGCGGAAGTAAGACGATGGTCGTAAGAATGAAGCAGAAGTCACCTCAAAAGAAGCGCCCCCCGCGGTTCCCCCGAGGAACACAACCAAAGCAAGGGTTCAGTTGAGGACCCGCGAGACTCCTAAAGCAAAAAGAGGAGGGGACTAGACACAAAAATGCGAAGCCCTCGAGGCAAGATTACCACTGCACTTGGGGGGCACAAAGATGGCGAAGAATTTGACAGTGATTCGCCCTTCACAAGGGAGGTCTAGGCTGAGCAAATGCCCACTGGTTTCAGAGAGCCTCTCATGACTCCGTACGAGGGTACTACAAAACCCAAAATATCACTTTAGACTCTTTCAATAACTTGATGAGGTTAAGAGGGGTCAACAACAGGGCAAAGTGCCATTGCTTTGTCGTTACATTTAAAGGAGTGGCTTACAAGTGGTTCAAGAGGTTAAGGCCAGGAACAATCAAGTCATGGCAGCAATTCTCTGACGATTTTCTTCAGCAACACCATGCAGCCTGTGATTACGTCATGCCAATTACCAGCCTTGCTAACATAAAATAAGGCGAGAATGAAAGTCTGAAGAGTTATATCCATAGGTTCAATATAGAAGCAACAAAGGTGGGAAGTTTAACTAAAGTGGAGCTCAAGATGGCTATTACAACTGGAGTTCGTCTAGGAAGCAAGTTATGGGGTAACATGCTCAAGAGAGAAGTTTCAAGTTTAGACGATTTCTTCGAGAGAGCACAGAAGTACATACGTGTGGAAGAGGGCCATAAGAACACGCAGGTTGAAGAAAGTGAACCTTCCTCCAGTCGCCCTACTACCGATACGTCTGAAGATTTCATATAGAAGGGGGCGTCGTGCTAGAGGGGTTGCTGACCAAGTTTAAGATTGAACGAGGACCATCTAGCCATGAAAGTCCCGACCCGAGGGGAGATCACCTCAGAAATCGTAAAAGGGTCTCAAAGTAGACGCTAGCAAAAAGGGTCTCAAAGTAGATGTTTGCAACAAGGGTCTCAAAATAGACGTTTGCAAAAAGGGTCTCAAAGTAGACACTTGCAAAAAGGGTCTCAAAGTAGACGCTAGCAAAAAGGGTCTCAAAGTAGATGCTTGCAACAAGGGTCTCAAAGTAGACGTTTGCAAAAAGGGTCTCAAAGTAGACGTTTGCAAAAAGGGTCTCAAAGTAGACGCTTCCAAAAAGGGTCTCAAAGAAGAGGCTTGCAAAAAGGGTCTCAAAGAAGACGCTTGCAAAAATAGTACTATGCCTAATGATGAGAAGGACGCTTCTCGCAAGAAATAACTCACACGTGCAAAAGTATGTAAAAGGATAACTTGAACCCAAGGGGTCAACATATCCTTATAGATACAATCAAGGTGCACCAAAGAGAGACCTACCGAACCCCCTTTCGCGTGGGTTCCAAAGGACCTCGAGCATTATAAATACAAAAAAAAAAAAAGATAATAAAAAAAAGAGAATAATAAAAAGGAAGAGAAGAGTCTACAAGAATGCCTAAAGGCCTCCTTATAGACTAGGGGGCAAGTGTGGATACCAAAAATCCATCAAAAAAGAAAAATCGTCAAGGGTGCAAGGCACCCAAGAAGGAGGCCTGTATTAACATGTATAAAGTCTTCATATAGACTTCAAGGCACCCGAGTCCTTTACACCATGAGACTTCATATAGGCAGCCAGTGAAGTGCACTCATGCACCCCTCACAAGGCCAAGCACCTCGCATAAGCGAGGTCCCACGCGACTCAGCTAGCCAAGTGCCGAGGATAGCACGCTCGTGTGAGCCTAGGTATCTCGCGCAGCCAAGTGCTCGCACATGGGATCGACATCTCACCCCGAGCCTCGCCCAGCAAGGCCATGCGTCTCGCGCCACGAAGAGGTGCACCATGCGCCTGAAATCTCTCCCCGAGCCTCGCGCAGAGAGGCCATGCGTCTCGCGCCTGGCGTCTCGCCCCGAGCCTCGCACAGCAAGGCCATGCGTCTCGCGCCTGGCGTCTCACCCTGAGCCTCGCGTAGCGAGGCCATGCATCTCACGCCACGAAGAGGTGCACCATGCGCCCGGCGTCTCGCCTAGAGCCTCGCCCAGCGAGGCCATGCGTTTCGCACCTTGTGTCTCGCCCCGAGCCTCGGGTAGCAAGGCCATGCATCTCGGGCCACGAAGAGGTGCATCATGCATCTCGCGCCATGAAGAGGCGCACCTTGCACCTCACTTCATACCTTGGACAGCATCGCACAGCGAGGCCAAGTGCCTCGCGCCTCACGCATAGCACCTTATTGGCCACGCACCTAGGGCCTCGCGGCATGGGTCTTGCACCAAGCACCCCTCGGCCACGCACCTAGGGCCTCGCAGCATGGGTCTCACTCCAAGCACCCCTCAGACATGCACCTAGGGCCTCGCGGCGTGGGTCTTGCACCAAGCGCCCCTTGCCCACACACCAAGGGCCTCGCGACATGGGTCTCGCGGCAAGTACCCCTCGCCCACACACCAAGGGCCTTGTGGCATGGGTCTCACGCCTAGAACCCTTCGGCCATGTACCTATGGCCTTGTGGCATAGGTCTCTCGAGGTGAGATCCTAATCTCATACGCAGGCATCATGGCTCACCACACAAGCAGCAAGCCTCGTTGAAGAGGCCTTACCTCTCTTCCTGAGGTAAGTGCCACCAACGGGGCACCACTCTCCCTATGAGTCCCATGAGATATAGGATTAAGGGCCTCTTGGAAATGCAGTGGGGGAAGGTCAAAAAGGGCGTCACAACAATTTGACATGAAGTCAGAAGAGATACGGAATGAGCCTACAGACCAAGAAGAGCCAGGGTACGGATACGGTGTCCATGCCGGACAGGTAGTGGCAGTACATGAATGGTATATGGTTAGGACTCCCTCAGCACGCTTATGAGGTTCGTACCCGACAAGTAGTGGAGGCATAATGTGGTACCAAGATAGGAGTACTTTTGCAGACCCCTGACACGTACTAGAACAGACCACCACTCTTCCAACACTACTACCACCTGTGCCATTATCCTGACAGTGTACTCATGTACTATTTTGTCCAGAGGGACCACCATGTATAAGAGGCCATTAGAGCCCAGCTATAAATAGAGCTTTACTCCCCAGAATGAAGGGTTGGAAAATTCATTGTAGGCTGAAGCTATTAAGGAATATACAGTTTTTACTCCATTGTTGATCTATGTTTATCCTCCATAAGTCCATTCTAAGTTCTTATCTAAATATCACCTTATTTACCTTTGAGTTTTTCGATCTAATTTCATTGATGAGATTTCACCGTCAACACTTACTGGGCCTTGGCTCACGGGTGCTACGTGGTGCAGGTAAAGGCAAGGGCAAAGTGGACCATTCCTAAGACGGAGAGCTTTAAGGCTGAATGTACATAGTCAGTTAATCAGCCGCCACGGCCGAGGAGTAGTACAGGACGAGAAAAGCCTAAATTTCTATTTTGCCCTTAGAGTGGCTAGTAGCTGTACTTTTATCCTGAAATTTTGTAAACCGTCTTTAAATGTTATTACTTTTGGGTTCCCATGTAAAAATGTTTGGTTATAAGGAATGTAGATTTTGTGGCCAAAATATTTTAACCCTAGTTCGACTACAGTTTTGGTAACACATTTCTAACTAAATGACTTGATTAGCAAGTCTTGCACCTTTATAAACACACAGTGTAACGGTCTTGGCTATCCAGGGCATTACAACAGTCTTTTTCCGACAGTCAATCGTTGCTCCATGTTTGGATAACCAATCCTTGCCAAGTATGGAATCATAATATGGTATACTTGGTTCTATAAGGTCTGCCAGGCACTCCCTGCGCTCTATTGTTATAGGTGCTGACTGCAACCACCTGGTTGACATCATCATGTCTCCTGACGGTAACATTGTACTAAAACTATGCTCTACCAATTTACAAGGCATACCCAACTTATCAATCATATTCATTGAAACATAGGAGTGAGCCACTCCAGAATCAATAAGGACTCTACACATCATACCAGTTATAGAGAGTTGACCTATGAATATGGTGTTGCTGTTGGCTGCTTCATTCCGAGTTAAGGCAAAAATCTGTGCTGGCACCAGATTGATGTTATTATTATGTCCCACTTTCCATTGTGGGAAATCCTTTCTTAGATGTCCTACTTGAACGCACTTGAAACATTTGTTGGTGCCAGCTTGAAATTCTCCCAGGTATCTTTTCGAGCATTTAGGACAAGTGGGGTGCTCTACTTTGTTGCTTTGGTGATTCCCATGGTTCCGATCATTATAGCGAAAGTTGCGGTTGTTAGGGTGGTTCTGAGTGTTGTAACTATTGTTATTCGTGGCCGGGGGTCTCAGTCTCTTATCAATGCCACTATTCTGCCCTTCATTAGCTTTCCTCTTGTTGCCCTCATTGGAGCCCTTGTTTCGATAGGCCTCTCTTCTGGCAGCATTGTCTTTGCATATTCAATCCTCCAAGTATTCTGCCTCAAGTGCCCTATCTAGTACTTTGGCATACCACTTCAGTACTGGTCATCTTAACGTCCCTAGCAATCATAGGTTTGAGTCCCCTCATGAACCTTTGGACTCACAGAGCTTCAGTTGGTACAACTTCAGGAGAAAATTTTGCCAACCTATTGAACTTCTGTGCATAATCAGTGACATATAGATTTCCCTGAACCAAAGTCACGAACTCATCTACTTTGGTTGCCAACACGGCCGCACTGTAATACTTCTTGCTAAAAGCCTGGAATTCTGCCCAAGTCATGGTATTCAGATCACAGGTATGTTTAACTACATCCCTGTTAGGAGTGTGTCCTAAAAGCATGTAAAGACATTTGTCTTTTTAATGAATAAATAAATACAATAGTTTATTATTATTGTTATATTTAGATTGTTAAATTATTGTTTGAATAATTTTGAAAATATCATAAAAATTCCATATTCATTATTGAGGATGTGATCTTGTATTGGTACGAGAGAATTAAGACCACATGAATGAATAAAAATAGTCAACAACAACAGATTAAAGTTATGGAATTCTATAATTGGAGTTGTAAGTACAGTTTACTGAGTATCATAATGATACAAATAATCTAGATTCGGATTATTGATGTGGAAAGACATCTCGGTAAAGGTACTTTATATAATATGATTATATATGACATGGACCGATATGAATTAGAGTCTTTATCCAAAAACCATTTAACAATAAATACATGTAATTCGTATCATAACTGATGATCATTTATAGATTAACCTAAATCCTGAGTGTTCATGAACTCCTGTTCATGTTTATTAAATCTTTTGATTCATTCGTCAAGGTCTCTTCAAAGAATGACGCTAATGAATTTTGTTTTGGAGATTTAATATCATGGATGGCTGGGAACATGTATCAACAATACGGAATCTAATCTTTCCTAACGGATCGTATATTAGTTCCCTTAAGGGTTAATTCTGGAACTAAATGATTTTGAGCTCAAATCTATAATTAGATTATAGATTAATTATTCACTAGTGAATTAATGGTACTTAAGGAATAAGAAGTAAATTAGAAAGGTTAAATGGTAATTCTTCCATTCTAATTTATGAACTAATTAATTAGAGGGTTGAACTATTGTAAGATGGTTATATCAATGGACGACTTAAGAAAAAGATTTCTGTAAAAGTATATCTATAACATAAAGAGTGCAATTATGAATTTATAGTGGAGTAATATCAGAATTACTAAATTAACTATTATAATTAAAGAGTTTAATTATTTAGTTTCAATTTATTGGAGCTTAATGTTATAGGTCCATGGTCCTCGAAATGGCTCAAACCATCACTGTCAAAGGCAAATACAAAAAATGGGCAAAAAGGACTTATGTGATAAGTAAAAATATTTTTCTATGTATCAAACATAATTATTGTTTAATTACGTGCAATTAATTAATTAAGAATTAATTAATTATTTGATTTAACAAAAATATAATTAATTTTGAATTAATTTATTTTTGGAAATTTTGGTATTTAAATAATAATAAAAATTGGAAAAAAATCACATGCCATCACAGGCATGTGGTACATGTGTGGCACAGTGCACAGGGACTGTGCTACACGCATAAGAGAGTTTACTCAGTCTCTTGATTCCACAATTTTAGTTATTTAAATATTAAATAAATAATGAGATATTTTAATATGATTAAAATATTATTATTTAAACAAAAATATGATAACTGATCAGTTATTTTGAATAATATCTAGGAATCTCTCTCAGAGAAAGAGAACAGTGACAAAAACTAAAGTCATTGTTCTTCACAAAACCTAGGTCCAAACTTTATCAGATCTCATGTGTTGAGAACATCTGATAAATAGTTTATTGCCTATTATTTATATAGCGAGCCCACACTCGTTCTTTGTGTGCCTGAGAACATTTTGGAAGATCTTGGTGTGAGATCTCGAGGATTTAGCCATACCAAAAGATAATAGCAAGGAAGGACCTGAGGTAATTTTTCTGTTCATGTCCTTGATTCAATATATATATATATGCATGTGAAGAAGTAGATCTAGAAATCTTATGGGATTAATCTAACAATTTGATTGTTGTTCCGCTGCGTATAATCTCTGATTTGATCAATAAAAACCAACAATCCCACCATATCCGTGCATTCAACTTGAGTAAATGGACTGCACATGAGATTCTCTAGCGATCATTTAACTCCATACGATCGAAGATGGCCTTGACCGACCTTAACCAATCCTCCGCCACCATGGGATCAACTTTCCCTTCAAAGGTTGTTGGGGCTTGTTTTTTAAAACGTTCATACATTGGCTCAAACCCATAAGTCACAGACAGTGGTGCAGGTGGTGGTGTTGGCAGCTGAGGCTGCACCACTGGTACTTGAGGCACTTGGGGCACTTGGGGCGCTTGCCTAGCATGTGCCAATTCCTCATCTCTCAGTCTTAGTTGTTCTCTCAACCTTGCTACCTCTACGGCCAAATCCACAGATGGTGTTGCTGGAGGTGCAGGTTGGACTGATGGCATTCCTATGTTAGGGGTTGTCGTGGCCTTAGACCTTATGGAGACACCCTTTCCTCGGCCTCTTCCTCTTCCCTTGCCTCCTCTTCCTCTAGTCGACATTATGAGATTATAAGGCACCTAAAGAAAATCATAAGGGAGGATAATCACATAATGGTTTGATAGATATTCGTGAAAATCATATATTTAAATCCATGTCATTTAGAGTTTGCAAGAGGAAAATATTAAACCATAGCATTCAAAGTGTTTTAAATTATTCCAAAATTCAAACAACTCATAAAGTGTTTATTAACCAAAAACATAAATCCTTAGGGTCTTAAAAAAATCCCATCTTATTCATTAATGTTTCATGGAACGATCTACGCGATAGACTCTAGTACTCAACTGTGGACTCGTCTCCCGAGCTGTAATCAAAGATGTCCTCTGGGATGTGGAAGTAGTCGGGAGTGCTCGCCATCACCCTCATCCTAGCAGTCACTTGTGGTATGGCATGAACTACTTCCTGACATGCCGAGACTCCTTCCAAATCGTGTGCCCTCTCCAAACGCTCCTCCATCTCTCCGTTATCCATCTTTACCATAACCAGCTCCTGATGACTAAATTCATAGTTTTCCATAAGATCGTATATCACATACTCTATGGTGCTCAAGTCTAGGTCGTCCTGAACGGCATTGTGCCATGCTACGTCTAACTGGATAAGGGCCTCAGAGTACATCGACAATGCTTCCCTTAACACCCAATATTCCTCTCTAGGCCATAGCAATTCTCCTCTTTTGTTCATGATTCCTTGCATACGATCGCAAACCACCGTCGTTGTTTTCAACACCACAATTATCCAATCGTAGGGGTCCTCCTCATGCTGGACCTTGGGTATTGCGCAGATTTCCTTAAGTAGCTATTTCTTAGTGGTTTTTATAACGGGAGGCATCTTACTATACTGCAGTAACAAAACTATAAAATTAAATACAACAAAAACAAATAATAGCACAAAAAACAAATACTTACGACGCGGTGATGTGAGATTTTCCCGTATTTAGCGTGTATGGGGAGAGTCCTTGGAAACATGGACGACCGTATTTGATACTATTTGTAAAATGCCCTAAACTAATACCTTGTAAAACATCTTCATCCTCATAAACTTATAGAAGAAAACCACTTATTATATGAAAATTTCAGTGGGGCCTTGCTAAAACATGCAAGTTGGGCCCAACAGTTTAAAATAAAATAAAACTTCTCATGCAATGTTTTAAAAATAAATATAGTTCACGTCCCAGTAACAAGTTTGGAAATCAAAATAAAAACATAACATCATCCTTTAAATTTTTGGCGTTTTAAGCTGATCGTTTGTTCGCCCATAGGATACCCCCACGTCATACACATACTGACATTGGAACTCCCCACATCACCACGCGTGCCAATGAGAAACCCTACTTTCTACCTGGAAGGAAAAGTAAGGGGGTGAGCTAAAAGCCCAGTAAGGAAGTACAAACAGCACACAAGTAAACACAACAAAACATATTCACATCCATACATCGTTATACATCAGACTTAACTTCATCATCATACGTCATCATCATAAGCATCGTCACCATAAACATCATCATAAGCATAAACATTATCATCATAAACATCATCATCATATCTTTGTGAACATGGACCCCTATCTTGTCCATGTCACATCTTGAGGTAAACAGGAGGCTCTGATCCTTGAATAACCTCAGCGCGTTTGCTCTATGAGTTACATCTTTATATCCTTAGTAACTCAGGTTACGTCTTAGATCCTTAGTAACCCATTTGTTGTGTCGCGTTCATCATGCTAACAACCATTTACATATCATACAATATAAAGACATACATGCAATCTAGTAGCATCAATACAAAAGGGATATACACGATTCATCAAATATCACCATATCAATTAACAACAACATTTCATACTTCATATCACAAGGTATATCATCATACATAACATTTATCTTCATACAAACCAACCTTACCATTCATATCATAATTAAAAAAAAAATCTATCTAACTTCCTTACCTCAAGTCCGAGCAAAGAAAAAATTGAACAACTTCACAACGGACCCATAACCATAATCAAATAGCATTCCTTAGTATCACATAAGAATTTCTTGTGCCCAACTTATATACCCCATGTCTGCATGGGCCATGCACACATGGTGAAATCTACACATATTTTCCAAGCAGACACATTTTATACATTAAAACCACAAAAAGAATAATGCAACTTCTACCGGTGAAACATGCATAGTTTTCAAGTAAAAATCATATGGTTGAATATTAGACATATTTTTTAACGTAAAAGTGCATTTGCATGCGACATGCATATGTGGGAATATTTTTAAAAAGTGACGGTAAAAACGATAATTTCTACGCGTTTATTTTTATCATTTTTCAAAATAAGGGTTTAGCAACATACTTTCTCACCATTATTTATTTCTTTTAAATTCCTAGTTGATTAAACCTCTTAAGACATTATATTTTATTCCATAAAAAATAATTTATTTAGCCATTTAAAAATACAATAAATCCATTTATTAATTTTAAATTGCATAGGACTAACAAAAACTCGAAACTATTTAAGGTACTTATAAATATCATATTCCCTTAGAAAAATAACAATTTTATTTAAATTAATAAAATTATAAAATTGTTGTGAGGAAAATATAATTTTAAGTGTGAGAAAATATATTTTGCTTGTATTAATGAAGACTTGATTTTATGTAATAAAAATTCATATGTAATAATCAAATAATTATTTTTAATTTATTATACTAAACTTTCTACCACCATTTAATTTATTTAAAAATCACAAGTGAATTTAATCTCAATATTTTTCTTAATAAAAATCAAGAAAACCATACTCATTAAAATGTGAACATTCAAGGTTACAAATAAAATACCATTTAAATATATATATATATAGTTTATGGTGTTATATTATTTCGACAAACACACAAACTTTCTTTTATTTGAAAGACTCTTCATAATTTTTACCAAAAATTCAGCAACAAAATAAAACTTCAAAAATCACCATCTTGGAATTAAAACTCATATTTTCTCTAAATATATATATACAAAAACTGTAGGTATTTATTTGAGTAAAAATATCATTTTAATGTAAATTAAAATTCCCTTTTAATTTCTTAAAAACATCATAGCACTTGCAAAATAATTTAAGCATGAAAATCATTATTTTCATCACATTCTAAGCCATTTATATACAAAAATCAGGAAGCATAAGAAGTCATGAAATTCATCTTTTACATCATGTTTCACAAAAATTTACACAATAATCATTCATGTTTAATTAACACAAATTTAAACACACCCCTAGCATGAGCTTATTATCATATTGTAAATCTAAGGAAATCCCTAACATCACATAGACATTCAAATCATAGGCATGCTTCAAGATCAATCATACACACATATGAAACAATAACCTAGGCTGAAACCCTCATGAATTAAACTTAAAATAAACCAAAATCCTCATAAACATATTCATCAACTTTCATGGATTCAATTACAAGAAATCCAAATAAATTATCATGCCAATATTTACATAGGATCCTAGAACATGGATCTAACAAAATTGAAATAACAATCATACAAGGAGCATCCCTATACATGCATAAGCCAAAACCTATCATGAAAATGAACATATTAATATCCAAAAATTAACATATCCCAAACATTCAACCTCACAAGTATGCTTATCAGCATAAACAAAAAAACATCATGAACCCTAGATTAAGACTAGGTCGAAACCCCTCATCAAAACAATCCCTCAAAACCACAACCAACATAACATTTATAAATCAAGATCCATCACTACAACAACCAAAAGGCTAGATTCACTACCTCATTGATAGAAACCAATACCACAAGGCTGATTCTCCTTTTGAGCAACTATAATTTTCGAACCCCAACAAGAACAAGGAAGAAAACAAAAGAAAAAGAAGAACATCATTACTTTAGATTCAAGAAGACGAGAATAAAAGAAAAAGAAACAACATAATTGAGTACCTACACCTAGGGATTACGAATCCCTTCTTCTTCTTCCTCTCCTTCTTTCTTTTCTTCTTCCTTTCTCTCTCTAGCTCGTGCTTTTCCTCTCACTCTCTCTAGCCGTGGGTTCCAATGAGCAAAAATGCTCTTCTCTTCTTTCCTTCCCTCTTTATTCTAACCTAGCTCATATTAGCCTAATGAAAGAAAAGGTAAGTTTCCTATTTGTGTTTATTTTCATTTATTTTGTTTTTTATTTGATTTTTTTTCTTAATTATAGGAAAATAAGATTGCATAAAGATGAAAACATCTTTTCCTATTTTATCTAAAATCACCCAAATAAAAATTGTAATGAAATCCCTCCTTTCCCACCATGCTTCACACGTCCACCTCTTCCTTTCCCTTTCTTTTATTTATTTTTACGTAAATAAACAAGATATATCTAATAAAAGGAAACAATAAAGTTTGTAGAAAATTCTATACTAGTGCACCGTGTAACCATGCACATGCACACACTCAATGACTAGGGTGCATCACTACCTACCATGCACTTTGGTGGATTCAACCAAAACTCAATTATTCACAAATTAAATAAATAAATAAATAATTGACAATTAAATTCACAAAATTCTGCCAAACAATTCTAACAATTAAGTTAAACAAATAAATAAAATAAATCACAACACTTAATAATTAATTAAAATAAAGCACACAATTTAATAAATAATAAAAAAAATTTGGTGTGCTACAATATCTGACCAATTTCCTTTGTCTTGCTCAAGATGCTTTTTCAGTGTGTCCTTTAAGGTCTTGTTGACAACTTCTACTTGTCTGTTTGCTTGGGTATGAGCAACTGTGGAAAAGCTTTAGTTGATACCATGCCTTACACAAAATCTGTAAATGTGTCGCTGTCAAATTGAGTGCCATTATTTGAAACGATCTTCCTTGGTAGCCCATATTTGCATATGATGTTTTTGACTACGAAATTGAGCACCTTTTTAGAAGTAATCATAGGCAGTGGTTCGACTTCGATCCACTTTGTAAAGTAATCTATCGCGACCACCACAAATTTCACTCCACCCTTTCCTGTCGGGAGTTTCCCGATCAAATCAATGCTCCATACTGTGAAGGACCATAGGCTCTGCATTTGTTTGAGTTCATTAGACGTTGCTCAAGGAATTTTGGAGAATCTTTGACACTCAACACATTTTCAGAAGTACTCCATGGAATCTTCATTCATCGTGGGCCAAAAATATCCTTGTCGCAGCATCTTCTTGGGTATACTTTGCCCCCTGCATGGTTTCCACATAATCCTTCATGCACTTCTATCATTAGTAGTCTAGCTTCCATTTTTGTAACACATCGGAGCAAAGGCATAGAATACCCTCTTCTGTACCTTACTCCATCAATAATCAGGTACCTAACAACCTGCCTTGAAATCTGCCGGCCTTCATTTCTTTCTTGAAGCAATGTGTCGTACTCCAGGTACATAGGTATAGGAGTCATTTAGGAGGGAGTATTATTGAGCAGTAGTGTTTAATCCATTTTGTTAATACTTGGTTAGGCCAGATGCTCTACTACGTTTAGGGTGTCTGCATCCTTGGGACTTGCAAGTTTCTATAGGGCATCTGCATTGGAATTTTGGTCACGGGGCACTTGTGTTAGGAAAAAATAGATTACCTCAATGGAAATGGTAAGATAATACAACTCTATGCAAGAATATTACAAATAAATATTGATTGATTAAATAAAGCTACAACCCTATAACTGAAAATTACAAATAAACAAAGAAAAGGAAGAAGATGATTAAGAAGAAGAGAATAGTAAGAATACAACTCTGAGCAAAAGATTACAAGTAAAATAAAGGTTTTTGAAACAAAAGAAAGGAAGATTACAACTCTAAACAAAAGTTACAAGTAAATAGAACAAGAGAATAAGAAGAAAGTAATAGAATAAAATGTAAGAACAGAAACAAAAGTAAACTCTCACTTACACAACCTAAGTGAAGAGGGTTGGGGATCACCAACTTGAACAAGGTTTAAAACCTTTGTCCAAAAGCTTATTTCCCCCTAACTCAAGCACTAAGGGATCTCTCTCAGATATTGGAAATGCTTTCTGGAATTATCAAGCCTCAAGGTGTTTCTAGCCAAGTGCTCTAATGGATAGAAAATGTTGTGTCTTTCAAGTGAGCTATATGCTCCTATTTATAGAGTTTAGAGACACCCTTTGAATTTCAAATTCCACCAACCCCCATGGCTGTTACCGATGTTTAATTGGATTAATATGGAATTAAAAATGAGATTTGGAAGTTATTTGAGTTTTTTGAGCCGTTCAACAAAGATTGAAAAAACTGAAAAAATGGTTAGGTTTGGTCTGTGGCCGCGGCCACTGACCATTTTCAGCACTTAAAAATGTGTTGTTTTTCCAAACGGTTCCAAACCCTCCCAAATGATTTTGTAACTCCCAAAACACATTATTAGGGTTAAAATCATATCTCTAACAGCCATTTCACATATGGCTTTATGAAAATTATCTCAATATTGTGTAACACCAAATTTACACAATAAATGGTAATATTTGGAAGTTACAAATTTGTAATACCAAATATGTTACATTATTTGGATATATCTCATATATCTAAATATTGTAACTCTCTATTATATGTTACTGTTTATCCAAAAAACAGCTGTGGATGACGTGGCAAGAATTTTCAACACGTGGCCGACATGTGGCAGAGATGCTGCTTGCCTATCGACCAGAGATACTTCCATATGCAGAGTTCAAGTTTTATATACGACCAGCCTGGTCGTATACTTCATTTATTTATGTGTAAATTTTTATAGTTGTAATGATATCCGAGAATATCTCTTCATTATAACTTGAATATTCATTTATTAAGGAAAGATATGATTATTTGACTCATGTAATCCTCCTTGAGCCTACAAATATACAAGAAATAGCTCAAGGGGGGATTTTTTGATCTTTTTCCGAATTGTATTGCTATTATCCATCATCTGTATTGTTTCTCCTTCTAAGGTTTGTGAAACTCAGGAACCCTAGTTCTTGGATCACACCTTTGAAGCTCAACATTAAAAATAGTATCAAGTGGACGTAGGTCATTACCAATCACTGGGGCCGAACAACTATATTCTTGGTGTTCTTTACTTTCCATTAGATTGTATTCTCAAGCATCGTACTAATTTCCTATTGTGTATTTGACTCCGTGTCGTTGGCCAAAATAAGGGTCAACATTCTAGTGCTTTCATTGAGAGCTTGTGAAAGAATCTAATGGCAAAAACTTCCAAGAAGACCGGACAGGCTGCTGCCGCTGCATCATCCCAGCCTCCTCCCCCAAATGTGGCTAAGGACGAACCTCATTTGGAGTTTGATGAGGAGGAGTTAGATTCTGAGACCCTGAAGGCAACACTGGGGGTGTTGCAAGATGAGTTGGCCAATCTGAGGGCCAATCAAGAGAATGTTGCAGAGATAATGGCGTCGCAGCAAAGGGAAATAGAACGCCAGCATCAGGAGCTGAGCGAGTGATAGGCTGAGAAGGACCGTCGATAAAGGGATGCCATGGACGCCCTTGAAGCAGCCCTCCAGCTGGCTAGGAATCAGGCTACGCCAGCCTCCCAGCCAGATTAGCCATCAAATGGGCCACCTCAAAGGGGTCCCAATCCTAGTCCTCCGCTCTAGCCAGTAAGCCCTCAGAGGCCGGAGCAGCCACCTATGCCTCAGGATGATGTCCCACCTAGGGATCTTGAGCAGTAGCCTCCGTCTCAGGCTGGTCGAGGCAATCCCCCGCGCCCGAGGCAGAATAGAGCCGGGCAACCGCTCCGCAGCCCTAGACGCCCAGGGGATGAAGAGCCGCATCCACCGAGCAGGGGGCAGTGTCCTTCTGACAACAGGAGGAACTCAGAGACAGGCTATGTGGTCAGGGCCCCCCCACGGAATAACAATGCACGGGGACCCACCGAACAGCGCAGGCCTCCCCCTAACGCTCGGGAAATGCCAGCCCATGGAGGCAACAGAGGGAATAGTCAGTCACACAATAGCCAGCCACGATTCAGAGATGGCCACGACTACAATGAAGCCAACTCTGGCAGAGGAAATGCTGGTCGAAGGAAGTGGAGGCAGGAGCCCCCCACCTAGAGAAGACTGACCTGCAGGTCATAACGCTGGGGGGCAGCCCAGGCAAAATAACATCTTTAGTCGGCTCAGAGCCAGCGAGCAATGGAGAAGAGACGATGATTTGAGGGATGTACTTAACGACCGTCGAGAAAGGAACGATGAGCATATTCCCCTAGCACCAGAGGCCCCAGCAATCCCATAAGCTGTTCAGGCTCAAATCGATGCCCTGAACCAAGCTGTGCAGCAGTTGGTTGGGGGGCGAACATCCCACATTGAGTACGATCGGAGGAGAGGCACCCCATTCGTACAAAGGATTGCTGTGGCTGAAACCCCCAGTAAGTTCAAGATGCCAACACTGCCAAATTTCGATGGGTATGGAGACCCAGTATCTCATTTCAAAAATTTGAGATACAAATGGATATTCAGAAAGTCTCTGAAGACGCTCGCTGTAGGATCTTCCTAGCAACACTTTCTGATGCCGCCTAGGAGTGGTTCTTTAAGTTCCCTCCTGCGAGTATAGTATCCTGGGAAATGTTCGTGAAGGATTTTTACGGAAAATTCTATGCGGGTCGTGTGCACCCCACTGAGGCGAACCAACTGGTTGAGATACGCCAGAAAGAGGGGGAGCCCTTGAAGGAATACGTTCAATGCTTCATGCGAGCTGCAACTGGAGCCAAGACTGTGGGCGATGAAGGTAAGATGATGGCCCTAACTGCTGGGGTTAGGCACCATTCACCCCTCTGGAGTAGCCTCAGAAAGCATGGGGTTAAAAGTACCCAGGAGTTCTTAGATCGAGCTGATCAGTACATCAAGCTTGAGGACACGATTGCCAACGAAGGGAAATTGCCAACAAAAGACAAGGGGCCCAAGGAAGAACCCGCCAAAGCCACCAACAGGTCGAAGCCCAATGGCAACGGGAATGGAAATGGTAAGAATGGTGGAAAGCGGGCGAGCAATGAACCCTCAACCTCTGAGAGTAAGCGCCCCAAAGGTAATTGGTATGAACCGAGATTCACCAACTACACAACCCTTGTTGAAAGCCAAGCTGAGGTCTACCAGGCGACCAGCTCAAGCATGCCCTACAAACGACCTGCACCAATAAGGAAAGATATCTCCAAGAGAGATGCAACAAAGTTCTGTCATTTTCACAACAACTACGGGCACGACACTAATGAATGTAACCAGCTGAAGGACGAAATTGAGTTCCTGATAAGGCAGGGACATTCAAGAGATAGTGGGAAAGCGAGGGAATGATATGCTCGAACCCTAGACCACGACCAGGACATCGAGATGATGAGTGTTGAGGATCGAGCACCAAAAAAGGCTCGAATAGAGGAGGAACTGATCACCTTCTCTGACGACGACGCCTAACACGTGCGATTCCCACACTCCGATCCGTTGGTCGTGGACGTACAGATCGCAAACATGATGGTGAAAAGGGTGTTGGTTGATACAGGAAGTTCGGTCAACATCCTATACAAGTCTTTGCTAGAAAGGATGACGTTGTCCGTGAAAGACCTAGAGCCATGCCAAACCATTTATGGTTTTTCCGGAGAAGGGCTCGCCCCAACAGGGTCGATTAGACTCCCAGTCACAGTAGGCACTGCACCTGCTAATAGGACATTACTCACTACTTTTATAGTAGTTGATTGTCCTTTAGTGTACAACGCTGTGATAGGGAATCCAATCTTGGTCGACTTACGAGCCGTTACCTCTATATGGCACCTTGCTGTGAAATTCCCAACGAACGCAGGGGTAGGATGCATGTTGGGAAACCAGAGGGAAACGAGGGAGTGCTACAACACCTCGATCACCAAGGCAAAGAAGAGTGTATTGAGAGATGCCACCGGAAAGGAGTTGCAAATGGCGACTGATGTTAAGGCCTACTCGGGTGATAATCTCACCAAATAGGGCGTTGCCCAAAGTGAGGATAGGGAGTTAGATCCTCACTTTGGGGATTTTGAAGAAGAAGTAGGACCCATCGAGGACCTTGAAGAGGTCCAACTCGATGAGGAAAATTCGACCAGAGTTGTGAAAGTCGATAAAAACTTAGAAACAACAACAAAACAAGCACTGGTGGAGTTCTTAAGGAGGAACCAGGAGGTCTTTTCCTGGTCGCACAAAGACATGGTCGGGATAGATCCTGCAGTCATCATCCATGTCCTGAATGTCGACAAAAGCTTTCCACCAGTGCAACAAAAAAAAAGGCTGCTCGACAAAGATAGATCAAAGGCCTTGAAAGAGGAAGTCGAGAAGCTGAAGGAGAATGGGTTCATCAGGGTGGCATTTTATCCATCGTAGGTCTCTAATCCCGTATTAGTGCCCAAGCTGAATGGCAAGTGGCGTACGTGCATGGATTTTACAGACCTAAATAAAGCCTGCCCCAAAGATTGTTTCCCATTCTCAAGGATCGACCAGCTGGTTGATGCCACTGCAGGGCATGAGATCCTCTCATTCATGGATGCATACTCCGGGTATAATCAAATTAGTATGCATCCCCTTGATGAGGATCGCACTAGCTTTTGAATTGATACAGGGCTCTCTGTTACAAGGTGATGCCCTTCGGTTTGAAAAACGCTGGTGCGACTTACCAGAGACTCTTCAACCACATGTTCAAGGAGCTAATCAGCACAAACATGGAGGTTTATGTCGACGACATGCTAGTCAAGTCGAAGAAAGAAGAAGGACATATAAGGGATTAGCAAGAATGCTTCAATGTCCTGAATAAATATCGGATGAAGTTGAATCCCCTTAAATGCTTTTTCGGAGTAGGATCAGGGAAGTTCTTGGGATTTATAGTTAACTCAAGAGGAATTGAAGCCAATCCCGAGAAAATAAAAGCCCTGATCGAGATGAAATCACCAGTAAAGATTAAAGATGTCCAAAGCCTGACCGGGAGGATTGCTGCTCTCAGTAGATTCATTTCGAAATCAACAGACAAGTGTGTCCCATTTTTTAATCTACTAAGAGGCAATAAGAAATTTGAATGGACAGATGAGTGTGAACAGGCCTTTCAAGCACTAAAAACACATATGGTGCAACCACCCATCCTGTCAAAGCCGGTCGATAAAGAAACTTTGTTCATCTACCTGGCAATCATGGAATACGCTGCTAGTGCTGTTCTAGTAAGAGAAGAAGAAGGCATGCAGAAGGCTGTCTACTACGTGAGCAAAAGGCTGATTGGAGCAGAACAACGGTACCTGCCCATCGAGAAGCTAGCCTACTACCTAGTTTTGGTCTCTAGGAAGCTGCGGCCTTACTTCCAAGCTCATCCAATTACGGTCTTGACCGACTAGCCTCTTCGACAAGTCCTGCAAAAGCCAGAGGCTACAGGTAGATTGCTAAAGTGGGCTATCGAAATCGGGCAGTTCGACATATCTTACTTGCCGCGAGCAGCGATAAAAGGACAAGCCTTGGATGACTTCATCGCCGAATTCATAGAGCTTGCGGGTGGCGAACAGACTGAAGAACCCAGCGAGCCTGAGTGTCAAATCCAAGCACCCTCGTGGAAATTGTTCACAGACAGTTCATCCAATGAATCCCACGCAGGAGCAGGAGTGATATTGATAATGCCAGAAGGGCATCGATTTCACTGTGCAATCAGATTTGACTTCACTGCTTCTAACAATGAGGTCGAATGTGAAGCATTACTCGTCGGATCGCGGTTAGCCAAGGATATGAACATAATAGTGCTTGACATCTATAGTGATTCTCAGCTGGTGGTGAATCAGGTCTTGGGAGAGTACTAAGCGCGAGGCTTAAAGATGGTTGCCTATCTGAAAAAAACAAAGGATCTGTTAGCCCAGTTTGACAGATACAGTCTCCAGCAAGTACCTCGTGATCAGAATTCCAACACGGACGCTTTGGAAAAATTGGCAAGTGCAAAGGATGCTGATACTCTGAACATAGTGCCAGTTGAACGACTATCAGTACCAAGAATCCAAGTAGCAGAAACCACTCTGGTAATCCAGATGGCGGATACGTGGATGGTACCATATGTAGAGTATCTGACAAGCGGCGTGCTACCAGTGGACAGAAACAAAGCCAGGACCTTTCAACGGCAAGCTGCTAGGTATATCCTGGTCGATGGAATCTTGTACCGAAGGGGATACTCATTGCCACTCCTCAGATGTATTACAAAGGAGAAAGCCAAAGAGTTGATGAAAGAGGTGCACGAAGGTTTTTGCGGGGACCACGCTGGGGGGAAAAGTTTGTCAAAAAAGATCCTAAGGCAAGGATATTTCTGGTCAACCATGAATGAAGACTCAATGGAGTTCGTGCGGAGATGTGACAAGTGTCAAAGATTTTCCAAATTCCCACGAGCAGCCCCCAACAAGTTAAAGCAAATGCAGAGTCCATGGCCCTTCACAGTTTGGGGAATAGATCTAATCGGATCTTTGCCTACAGGAAAAGGTGGTGTAAAGTATGCAGTGGTTGCCGTTGATTACTTCACCAAATGGGCCTAAGCTGAACCGCTGGCAACCATAACGACCAAGAAAGTGCTTGAATTCGTAGTCAAGAACATCGTTTGTCGATATGGATTGCCAAGGAAGATCGTCTCGGATAACGACACCTAATTTGACAGTGATCTATTCACGGACTTCTGCAAATGGCATGGTATTATCAAAAGCTTTTCTTCAGTCGCTCATCCCCAAGTGAATGGGAAGGTCGAAGTAGTTAATAAAACGCTGAAGGATACACTGAAGAAAAGGCTAGAAGAAGCTAAGGGAGTATGGCCAGAGCAGTTGCCTGAAGTTCTTTGGTCATATAGGACTTCCCACCGAACAGCAACAGGTCATACCCCATTTTTCTTGGCATACGGGTATGAAGCTATGTTGCCTGTCGAGTTGGATCCGCCTTCGCATTGCAGATTAACATACGACCAAGACTCTAATAGCTAGCTATTGATGGAATCCCTGGACTCAATCGATGAGAAGCGTGAACAAGCCCAACTCCGAGTAGCTGCGTACCAGTACAAGGTCGCCTGGTATTTCAACTCTAAAGTGCGAGAAAGAAAATTCAATGTTGGAGATCTTGTACTCCAAAGAGTTTTTCTAAACACCCGTGACCAAGCTGCTGGAGTACTCGGGCCTAATTAGGAAGGGCCATACCAGATCGATGAGGTCCTTCACCCAGGAACTTATAAGCTTGCACGCTTAAACGGAGATCTCATTCCTCGCTATTGGAATGGAGAACACCTGCACAATTATTACCAATGAACAATTCTTCTTAAAGAATTGGCCTGTATTAATTTTACTTTTTACAAGTTTTGAAAAAGGGTTGGTCATTTTATGTGACTGATCGCTTATAAGTGTAAGAACTTATTGATCACTCGTACAGGCATGTTTAGTCCATTTATTATGAGAAATAAAAGGGACTGTGCGCAGCCAGTCATTTCTTGCCAATTATTGTATTTATTACAAGTATTTGCTCATTACATGTGTTGTTTTGTTGTATTATAATGCTAATCATATTGCTACGAGCAGTAATGTTCGAACAGGTTCTGTTCAAGGCAAGTGACCAAGGACCTAAAGCTCCTCGATCACTTGGGGGGCATATAAGGTGCAAGTAAGAAAAGCATATCGTTAAAAGGTATGTAAACACATGAGAAAAATAAGTGAAAGCATGCTAGGGCACTTAGAGTATTTTTCAAAATTTTGTTATTTTGTTAAATCAAACCAAAGTGCTATGCTAAGTTCGGTCATGCGAGCAGATGTTATAATAAGATGCAAATATATTATAATATCAAAATGTATCCTTTTACACCGCGAGCAGTCGCTGCTCGGATGTAATTGTTCAAATAAAAGTAAAAGCTGCCCATGCAGCAATAAAAAATATATTGTCTTTACATCACGACCCGTAGGACGTGCAGTTAAAAAGATGAAAATAAAAACTGAAAAAGACTAAGGAGCCAGAGGATCTTGAGGAGGGCCCTGATCGACGACGTCTGCAGCCTCATTGTCTGCCCCATCCATCCCAGTGGCCAGCGAGATCTCAGGGGAAGTAGGAATCCTTGCTCTTTCTTCCTCTGCCAGTCGAGCAGCACAGCAAGCGAGTGGCATTCTTATACCTTTCCAAGTTGCTAACATTGGCTTTCTCAAGCTCCTCGATCCGGCCCTCCAAGGTAGTATTCTCCTGTCTACTCGCAGCCAAGTTCTCCTCGAGCTGTTTAGCCGCGCGGTAATTGACGCGGTTAGAATCCTTGAACTGGTCCCTCTGATTGATGGCTTTGTCCAAAGAATTTTGCTTCTCCTTCAACTCCTCAGCCAGTTTACTCTTCTCCTCAAGCACCACTGCAAGCTGTTCGACATATTTCTCTGTGGCAGCTTTGAGTTCATCAGCGTGCCATTGCTCCAAAGATTTGGCCTACTCGGTAACAGCACCCAAGCGAAGACGGCCGACAGTAAGGGTCAGCATTGCCTGCAGTCAGAGTAGAAGTTAAACTAACTGTAGAATATAGAAGGGCTGTCTCTACAGAAAAAGATGACTTACACTGGTAAACTCGTTTAAGGCGTGGTTTAAGATCAGATCGACGTCCATCGCCTCTATCGCGGCCATCGCCTCTCGCCAGCGGTCGTGCTTTACAATTTTTGCGACCCTGTCCTTGACCGATTTGAAGGTACGACTAGTTATGTCGCCCCCAGTCGAGGCAGGACTGACCTACTGAGTCTGGTCGGTTGGGGCCGCTGGAGGTGGAGTCAATCCGGCTGGAGCAAGGGGAGTCTGCTGCTCGCGAGGAGAGGGTGGAGTTGCATTGGCTGAGGGCCTATCCTCTAAGAGGCCTGCATTGCGAGGCTTCTTAGCCTGAGGCGCTTTGCTGCTTTCCCCAGGATGCCTCTTACTTGCCTTCTTTTTGCTCGAGGGAGTCGCGAGAGTCTCGGGAGTGCTGTAAATGTCGATCACGTTCACGGAGTCCATGTCTGGAAAAGAAGCAAAATGTCGAATAGTGAGATAGCATAAATGACTAAGTATATTACATCAGGAAAAGAAATAAAGAATGATTGCAAAGTCAAATACCCGAGCTATTATTACTGGTCGCTATGCTATAGACTCTACTAGTCTTATACTCACTCTCTGACATGAAGAAGTATGGACCTAAATTTGGAGCATATTTAAAATTGCTGTCCCCGTCGAATAGGTGATAGGGAATTGGCAAGCTATCTAAAAGTGAAATAACTGTACCATTCTCGTCTGAAGACTCGTCCAAGTGTTCGACAGGCTCAGTGGCCTTCTTTTTCCCCTTCCCCAAGGGGGCGGAGGGCCTCTCCCTCTCTGCTGGTGGTGTGCCAACAGGTTCCCTGATTGTGACCCCGGTTGGTCTCCTACGTGGAGGCGACACTGGTGGTTGCTACTCGGGTTCCTCCTCGGCTGTGGCACTCCCTGCTGTTGACTCCCTCATGTCCTGATGAGGGGCCAAGAGGCCAACCAACCTAAGGTTAGCCTCTGTGACCAGATGTTTGACGCTTTTTTCTACGTCAGTCATGCTGGCCAAGAGAGCTGATCTCAACTCCATGTCTGGAGTTGGGTCTGGTCGCAGCCATGGGCCTGATGGCATTAAAAGTTTAAGAGAATGTGGAGAAGAACACTAAATAAAGAGTAACAGCCAGTGATACAAAGGTTTTACCTCCTTGAGCAAAGGCCAGATTGTCCGCGATCATGTCGGTCGTGAGGAAATACTCCTGGTAGTACCTCCCCACATTCGATATATGGGTGGTGTCAGTCAGGAAGGTGCGCCCAGTTTCTTGATGACAGAAATGAAAAAACCCCGTGCCTTCTTGGTTGGGGTTAGACTTGAGGTCGAACAAGTAGTTAACCTCATGAGGAGTTGGCATGGGCCATTTTTGTGGTTGTACAGGATATAGAGTGCTGCGAGAATTCTATATCCATTTGGAGTTATTTGAAAATGGGCAACTCTGAAATAGTTGGCCACCCCTTGGAAAAATGAATGAAGAGGCAAGGTAGCCCCTGCCTCATTGTGGAACCTAGACCAGGCGCTGAAGGTGCCTCCGGGCAGGTTCGCCCATTGGTCTTGGTTAGGTCGGACTAAGGTCACCCTCGTGAGACCATACTTCCTGATGTAGTTGGCGATCATCTTGATCGTCACTCGGCTCTCAGGTACTAAATACAACTCAACATCTGGCTGAATGGCATGTCGGGGCTGAGCGTGTCTTTGGATATTGGGGTCAGGAACATTTTCAGCTCGACCACTGGTCGAGGGAATTTTAGCCCGAGGAGCAGGTTGATGTGAAGGATTGGGGGTTTTCTTTGTCTGGGCTTTGGTTTTGGCACGAGCCATATTTTGAGCAAGGACAGGTGAAGTGTTTGAAGTGACACGAGAAAATGGAATGTCAGGTATAAGTGACGATGGTTGCTCCTCGTCCTCAAGCAATTGAGCCAATAAGTCGTTATCGATAGGTCATTCTCCTCCCCACGGATCTTGCAAGTAAGCTGTGAACAAATAAAGGAGGAGATAAGCCTGCAACCTCTCTACTTCTATTGACGTTTCTAGAACGTCAGCATACGTAGTATTCCCCGTGTTTGCTAGCTTAACCCCCATCTCAATCTTCGGTCGAAGTCCCCTAACGAACTTATTCACCCTCAGAAAATCAGTTGGAACCATCTCAGATGCGAACTTTGCTAGGCGGTCAAACTGACGAGCATACTTTGCCACTGATAAACTACCTTGCTTCAAGTTGGTGAACTCCTCAACTCTTGACGCGAGTACAACCGAATTGTAATACTTCTTGTGGAACAGCTCCACAAATCGAGTCCATGTCATGGTGGCAACATCATGCGATTGCTGGACCAAGTCCCACCATATCCTGGCATCCTTCTTGAGTAATGACGAGACACAGGATATTCGGTCTGTATTACTGAGATTCATGTGCGTCAGAATTGGCTCCACGTTCCTTATCCACTCTTCTGCCTTAAAGGGGTTTGTAGTTTCTTTGAAGTTTGGAGCGTGCTGTTTGCGGAACCTCTCATACACTGGCTCCATGTGCTATACTGGATACGGTGCGTAGTTTTCCACTGGCCATCCCCCATATGGACCAACTTGTTGGGGTGCTGAGGCCATTTGCTGTGGCTGCGGCTGCGGCTGAGGCGGAGATTGAGTCTGGGGCTAAGCCTGTTGTCGTTGCTGCTGGAAGAGTTCCTCGACTTGTTGTCGCAGTTTGGCGATCTCCGTAGTGTTGTCAGCTGGCGGTGCCGATGCGTTGCGGCTAGCAGTAGCACGCACTCCCCTTCTGCGAACTGGATGGGCTTCATTGTTCACTGGAACAGCGTTGGAGGCGTTTCCACTGGTGCGTGCAGATCTTCAGAGCGACATCATAGCAGAGTTCTAACAGTTGAAAGAAACATGTTAGAACTTTACCTAATAGGCTCTAGGGAAAAACTTATTCTAAAACAAACATATCTCAGACCTATTGATTATGACTTCTTATGAAAATTTTATAAGTCTTCTTTATTATTTAGAGTGGGTTTCTATACTTAGAAAAACAAGCCATCTTTATTTTCTAAGTTTGTTTCTAATCATCCTATATGACTTAATTCTCAGGCTCGAAACTCATCTTTGTTCCAAAGTTAACCATATTGAGAGAGGGCTGGGATCAGTAAAATCGTTCCCACTACTATGACCTCTATCTCTCAATATAGAAACTTGGTTCATTGATTTGTATCCACCCTCACCGAACTTAGTCATTATTTATTTTATTTATTATTTATTATGATTGCAAAATAAAAATCAAACTCATACGTGATAACAAAATAACATGATATTAATTTGGAAAAGAGTTTTTCACTTATTACAACCATAAAACAAACAATGAAAACTAACTATTCTAAAAATCAAGATCTTCTACATCCGATCCTTCATCTATCATATCATCATCTAGCTCTTCATAATCTTCATTATCATGTGCCTCAAAATGTCCTCTAGGAAGGTTCGTAAAAATCCTATGTTTTTGCTCATTTGTAAACTGAAATTCTGATTTTGCAGTGAACCTAACTAAGAGAAAGTAATATCGCATTGCTACTGGCAGTTCGTCTTCATCATCCAATGTTTCCCATATTTCCTCTAAGGCTGCAATTATGGGATGAAAATCTCTAAATAGTCTAATTATTAAAACATATTGTTTCGTTGCTCTCATCATAATTTGCTTAGACTCTTGAAGGTGACCTATTTCTTTGTGGAACAAAAGCAGTCTTCGAGTGATTCTCTCTAGTGCTCCTACGGTGTTTCTTGGTTCTCTTATTCTTTTTAAAGCCTTAATGGCTCGGATATCCTCATAGGTTAATGCTCCGTTCATACTTAACTGAAAACATAAATGCTAAAATCGTTAGCTATACATATAAGAATAATAACTATAACTTAAATACTTACTTGGCGGTCAGATTCGGAGCTTTGAGTGTGTGTATCGAGGAGAACCTCATGCGAATGAACTATTGCTCTAATACCAACTGTAATGACCTAACTACTCTAGACTCTGGACCATTAACGACTACTATACATAGACACTAATTTTTAATAAAACTTACAAGTGAAATAATCATAATCTTCATTAAAAACTTGTAAAACAAATGTTAAATTACATAAAATTTAAAGTAGGATATGGGATCCCATTGTTTTTAAAATAAAACATAACATAATTTTAAATAAATGGATTACATAATAAAGTGCGGAAAATACATATAAAATTTAAAGAGACTTCATCCTCGAATTGAACGCTCGGTCCCTCGATTCCATCCCGCCTCAATACACATCCCCAAGCTTCCAAGAACCTTTCCCGCCACCAAAGCTATTTTCCTGCACATATAAACATAAAGGAGTGAGCCTAATGCCCAGCAAGGAAAACCTAACATGTAAATCATATACATAAAATTCATATCGCAACATATACTAAAACATATCATAAACATATGTCACACATACTATAATGGCCATTATTACTTGGGGCTCGTAAACTAAACAAGTCATATGCCCATTAGATTTGTGGGGCTTGCTAGCTAAGCAAGTCATATGCCCATAAATTTATCGGGGCTTGTTAGTTATACAAGTCATATGCCCAAGTCTACACATACATAACATAACACATAAATCATAAGTTAACATACCACATAAATCATAAGATAACATATAGCATAACATATAATATCCTATCCTATTTTCCTTACCACAAATATCGGGATATGAGAACAGGATTGGGACTATGGAACACTCCTAAAAACCATCAAAACAAGGTGAGTATACTAATGAAAAAGGGATGAAAATAATGAAAGAACTATTCCATCGAAAGATACTTACCAAGAACCTTATGTTCAAGATCTTAGATTTCCTAACCAAGAATAAAGAATAAAGTTAGGATGTTGAGTAGAAAACTATAAGAACTTAAGGAAAAAAAAATACCAAAATGAACTAGAGTTTGGAATACCTTGAATGCTTCTATGACCGATCTAAAACTCGAACCGAAATGTGCTATAAACCTTACTTCCCAAGTGTTTGGTAAGCTTATAATGATTAAGCTTATAATCCCCAACCCAAGTGTTTAAGTACTCAAAAATAACCTAGCAGCTTACAGCCTCTGAACTTTGCTTGATGAATGAATAAATGGCTGGGTACTAGGTCCTATTTATAGAGTTCAAGAATGAAAAGATCTTTATTTAACTTGAATAAAATAATGGCTTTTTAAGTGAAAATATTTGAATTATCATTCAGCAGAGGCTGAAGACTCGGTCAGAAAGATGCTGGAATTATCAAGAGGTTAAAGATTATAATGACAACGTTTTCAAAAACATTCAAAAATCCATCAAAGGAGCCGATATATCGCCCCTAGTAGACGATATATCGCCTGGGTGTAGAGTCCAAGAACTTTACTTAGCTAAGTTAGATAGTAGTATAATAGTAATAATAGTATTATCTTTATGACTGTGGATTTTTGGTTCAGACCGGGATTTATTTGGACACTCATAGTAATACTTGTAGATTTTCTAAGTTTAACCTATAGTCTAGGAATATTAATTTTAACCTAAGGTTTGATTAATATGACTGATAATATTTATTATACTATAAGGTTTAGATAAGACCCAATAAGATAATAACACATGTCATGTATAGGTTTAATAATGATTAAGTATTTTGAGGAATAAATTTATTAAGGTTAAAATTTGAATATCCTAGAGTCAGTCAGCAGCTCTGAAAACGTTAGAGGGCTTAGTCAAGGCTATTTACTCAATTCAAATTAAGCTAAAAATGTGTAATTTCGTGTTTAAATATTCAGCGTATGCCGATATATCGCAGCTATAGGGGGCGATATATCGCAGTACGAAGATACGAAAAACACGAAACGTTGCACGATTGCCTCGGGCATAATGGCCCAGGCGATATATCGCCTCCTTCAGTGTGTTTTTGAAAGTTTTCAAAAACATTCTCATTTAAATCCTTAACCTCTTGATAAGTCCAACATCTTTCTGAACGATTCTTCAGCCTCTGCTGAACGATAATTCAAATGATTTTCACTTAAAAAGCCATTATTTTTATTCAAGTTAAATGGAGATCTTTTCATTCCTAAACTCTATAAATAGGACCTAGTGCCCAGCCATTTATTCATTCTTCAAGCTAAGTTCAGAGGCTGCAAGTTGCTAGGTTATTGAGAGAGTGTAAACACTTGGGTTGGGGATCATAAGCTTGATCACTATAAGCTTAACAAACACTTGGGGAAGTAAGGTTTATTCACATTTCGGCTCAAGGTTTAGATTGGTCATATAAGTCTTCAAGGTATTTCCAAACTCTAGTCCATTTCTGTATTATTTTCTTTAAAGTTCTCATAGTCTTCTACTCAGTATTCTAACCTTATTCCTATTCTTGGTTAGGAAATCTAAGTTCTTGAGCACAAGGTTTTTGGTAAGTATATTTTGATAGTATAGTTCCTTCATCACTTTCATCCCTTTTCTTCAATATACTCACCCTATTATAAATGGTTTTTAGGAGTGTTCCAAGGTCCCAAGTCAGTTCTCATATCCCGGTTATTTTGGTAAGGAAAATAGGATAGGATTTATGTGTTATATGACTTTATATGTTATCTTATGATTTTATGTTATGTAATATGTTATGCTAAGTATGTTTGTAGACTTGGGCATATGACCTATACAACTAACAAGCCCCAAATAGATTATGGGCATATGACTTGCTTAGCTAGCAAGCCCCACTAATCTAAATGGGCATATGACTTGTTTAGTTTATGGGACCCCAAGTAATAATGGCCATTATAGTATGTATGTGACATAAGTGTTATGATATGTTTCATGTTTCTTTATGAAATTTATGTATATGGTCTATGTGTTAGATTTTCCTTGCTAGGCATTAGGCTCACTCCTTTTATGTTTATATGTGCAGGAAAATAGCTTAGTGGCGGGAAAGGTTCTTGGAAGCTTGGGGAATGTGTATTGAGGCGGAATGGATTCAAAGAGCCGAGAGTTTCGATTCGAGGATGAAGTCTTTACTTATGTTTTTATGTGTATTTTTTCCGCACTTATTTATGTAATCTCTTTTAATTACAATTATGTTATGTTTTGATTTTTAAAACAATGGGAACCCATATCCTACTTGAGGTTTTATGTAAGTTTAACGTTTGTTTTTACAAGTTTTAATAAAGTTATGATCTTTTCACTTGTAAGTTTTGTTAAGGAATAGGGTCTATGTGTAGTTTTCATTAATGGTCCAAATTCTAGAGTAGTTGGGTCATTACACTGGGCCAGTATGCCCGAGCCTCGTCGAGGTGATTGTGCGAAGTTACGTGTTTTTCGTATCCCCGTATTGCGATATATCGCCCCCTATAGCTGAGATATATCGGCATACGCTGAATATTTAAACACGAAATTGCACATTTTCAGCCTAATTTGAATTGAGTAAACAACCTTGACTAAGTCCTCTAACGATTTAAAAGCTGCTGACAGACCCTAGGATATTCAAATATTACTCTTAATAAACTTATTCCTCAAAAATACTTAATTATCATTAAAAATACACAAGACAAGTGTTACTATCTTATTGGGTCTATCTAAACCTTATAATATAAAAATTTTCACCATCAATATCAGTCATATTAATCAAACCTTAGGTTAAAATTAATATTCTTAAACTATAGGTTAAACTTAGAAAATCTACAAGTGTTACTACGAGTGTCCAATTAAATCCCGGTCTGAACCAAAATCCACAGTCATAAAAATACTACTACTATTACTATTATTACTACTATCTAACTAGCTAAGTAAAGTTCTTGGACTCTACATCACATCACAAACTTGTTGTGGCATAACCTTCACTAGTAAAGTCAATGGTACACTAGGAACTAGATATAGTTAGAAGGACAAAACGATAATTTTATTCCCTTTTAATTATGAGAAATTAGTAGAGGATTAAGGTTGTATGTAATGATTATATCAATGGATACTTTATTCTTTAATAAAGTACTCTGTAAATATATGTCTATAATTATCAAGAGTTCAATCTCATAATTATAGTGGAGTAATCATGAGATCAATAAATATGATTATTTAATCAAAGAGCTTTGATTAATATTCTAATATTTATTGGAGCTTGATATTATAGGCCCATTGGTCCCTAGGGTGGCTCTAACAACACCATATCAAGGTAAGAGTTGATACAAGGGTAAAATTGTAATTTGAAAATTTGAGAAGAATTTTATTCTCACGTCAAATATACAATTATATGATAATTGAGGTTGAATAATTAATTTGGAATTAATTATTAAATTTCAAAAATATATTTATTTATTTAAATGTACAATTTTCTAAATATATATAATAATAAATAAATAAAAATTTGAAATTAATTATTTTATTTGAATGAGGGAAAATAAAAATGGTAAGTCAAAATAGTTTTGATTTATTAATTTTTAAAAAGATGATGATAATGATGGTCATTAATTTGAATGTTGAATTTAAAATTTGAATTTGAATTATGGTTGTGATCTTTTTCTTAAAAAGATAATACCATATTTTGTGGGGAAGATTTATTTAATTAAATAAATAAAAGCAAATAGGAAAAATGCAATATTTTCTGAAAAGGAATAGTGCTACACGCATGGCATAGTCCAAGGACTATTCCATGCGTGTATATGATGCTGATAAAGTATCAATATTATTTTTATTTTATTCATTTAATTAACTAATAATTTGAAAATATATTTTTTCAATTTTGGTAAGTTAGATATTACATAAATAAATTCCTATCATCATTATGATTGTATTATATTATTATTAATAATAATGTAATATATAATCTTTATATATATATATTATGTGATAATAAGAGAAAAAAATGATGATTCAGAAGAGTTTCAGAAAATTGTCAAACAAGAAATTCTCATCTTCTTCTCTTATTATTCCAATCTTTCTCAAGCCATAATCCAAGTACTCATGTGTTGAGTAAACTTGTGATTTCTAAATTACAAACCCTTCTTCTCTATGTGCCCACCCACATCTTGAGGTGTAGAGAACTATAACATCCCAAATTTCCTAATAAGGCTCAAGGCCTTGATTAGGGGGCCAGGATGGAAAATTATGGAATTATGTGATTATATAATATATATGTGCATTATTATGTGATTATGTAAGTTATATTATAATATCACTTAATATGTATGTTTAGGTGTATTAAATATGCACGTTGGCCCATTTCTGTTCAACTGGACAATTTTCATAATTTGGCTTGTTTTGGGAATATTTGGAATATATGTGATATATGTGTGTGTGAGAACACATTATTATGTGAGTATGTTTGGGTTACTCGTCACGAGACGATCCTAGGAAGCAAGCTAATGGGAAAGTCACAACGGGACCCATACTTGACTCGAAGTGAGTCAAGGGGTATATTGGGTATTTAGCACATTATTGAGATATTGTGTAATGAGAATGATTATTTGATGATATATTAGGAGTTAGTGAGATGAGGAGGGAATTATGAGAATTTTGACTATTTTACCCCGGGGGCATTTTTGGAACCCCGAGCATTAGGATTTGCTTGAGGTTACTTAAGCTCGAAGTAACCTATCAGAATTATAAAAGAACGTTTAGAACGTTCTCTCTCTCTCCCGTTCCCTTTTCGACGCTGATCATATTTTCGAAGGAAACTCGAGTTTTAGGACTCGGATTTAGGCAAGGATAGAGGCATAGCGATTCTAGGGAAGATTAGAAGCTTATTAGCCGGAGGATTTAGTTGGAAAACAACTCAATCAGAGGTAATCCAAGTTTTAAGTTTTGAGTTTTTAAGCTTTGATTGGATTTTACATTTTGATGAGTTTTTGATTTGATTGAGACTTGGGTTTTGATGGTTTTGGGAAATTAGGATGTTTGAGAACTTTGTTTTTGGGATTTGGGTATGTTTGGATAGGTTTTTGGAGGATTTTAAGTGGGAAAAAACGTAGGAAATAGCTGGGTTCGTGGTCATGTCGCGACCTTGTTCTAGCAAGTCATGACCTTGAGTGAACCCAGAACCAGGAGGAGTCTGCCTGGGGGCGCGCCGCGACTCAAAGGGGGCTAAGTCGCAGCCCGCACCCTGAAGTCTAGGCAGAGGCTTTCTGTCAGGGAGGCAAGTCGCGACCCGCCTATGCATTTTTGGCCAGATTTGGTTTTTAGTCAAGGGAACTTATCTCTAAGGGCTTGGGATCGATCCTACTACCCAGTTTGGTAGGATTAGACATCCCGGAGACTAGGACTTGGTCTGGAAGTATTTATTTACTCATTTTTTTATGGGATTTTATATTATGGTTATGGCTAGGTTGTCGTTAGGGGCTTGGAATAGGATCGTGCTTGAGGGTTGTTTATTGGTAACCTGTGTTTGGACCAAATGTAAGAAAACTGCACACAGTATGTGATGCATGTGATACATGAGGTTATGGCATGACATGAATGTTGAATATGGAATTGATCAGAGCCTGATTCTTTGTAATTGTGCATGATTATGATTATGCTTGTGATTATTGATTAAGCATGTTGAATGCCTTATACCTGGATATTTGACATATGATATATGTCTGCTTGCATTACCTCATTGAGAAAGCACTGACTTATTAGTCAGAAATGGTAATGGTGTTTAGTACTGGTCGGGAAGCTCAGACTTATCAGTCATGATCGGCAATAGTATTGAGCACTGGTCATATGGAATTGACTTATGAGTAAAGAACAACATTAGTGTTCTAATCGCAGGCCGAAATGATTAGATCTAATTAACACGAGCATGAAATACTTGACCGACCTATTGGTCGAAGAAAACTAATGCGCTTGGCTAGCCTAAGGCTAGTTACTCAGAGCCAAGGCTAAGAGGCTCAGGTGACTGACATGTCACATGGCTTAGGGCGCAGTTCCCCAGAGAGACTTATTAGTCATCTATTAAGGGTGCAGTTCCCCATAGAGACTTATTAGTCATCTACGCAGGGCGCAGGACTCCATAAAAATTTATTTGTACTTGCCTACATGCATGAATATGGTTATTACTGCTAGGCATGCTTATTATGATTTGCTGACATATTATTAACTGCTTATGAGCATGTGTTTGAGTTTTCTTACTGAGCTTCGACTTATGGGTGCTATGTGGTGCAGGTAAAGGTAAAAGAAAGCTGGACCATCCTTGAGTTGGAGAGCTTAGGTGACGATGTGTACATACGCGGCTGCTCGACCACCACGACCGACAGTTTAAAGAGGAACTATGGTTAAACCCTATTTTGCTGCTTAGGTCGGTTGGTTGTAAATCTTTTATTATAATTAACCTTTTAAATGTATTTTGGGATCCCATTGTATACAATAAATATTTTTGTGAAACGTTGTATCTTTGACCAAAATTTTAAACCTTAAACCGTTAATCACATTTAGTTACATGATTATGGCCAAATGATTTGGTTAGCGAGTTTAGTACTGTTTAAAATACGCAGCGTAACGGGCCCTGGGTAGTAGGGCGTTACAAGAACATTCTGAAAGATCGTGGTCTAAGTACTCAAAACATTGGATAGGAAGATCGTTAATTATATAAAAAGACTCAAGGACACTCGATAGACTTCAAGAGATAAATATATTTGTCCTCAAATTGTTGTATACATGTGTATATAATATATAAGTATGTATATATATGTTGCATGATTAATGACAATGCATATTAATGGTTCTTGTATGTATTCTTGAACATATAAACTGTTTATATGAGAGGCGGACAAATTTTTTTGTCTATCAACTGGGCCCACCATGGTATTTTCTTGCACACTCCGATTGTTTTTCCAACATCATGTGCCCCCCAACCTCTTTTGATTTTACCAACATGTCTTTAACGTAGAACTCCATGTTTTTGCCTATTTGGTCCCTGATCGTGATAATATGATACGCAAGTATACGTAATCGATTCAAGTAATATAGATAGTAAATAAAGTATCGTTCCCACAAGGACTATAAACCAATTACCAATAAATGCTTTTAAATTTCTATTTGGTTGTTGAAAATAGAGTGATTTTTAAACTAAGACTTAAAATTAAAATGAACTTTGCAAGAATAAAGATTGATTCAATAATTAAAAACCTAGAGTGTTAATTTCATCAACTTTTCACTATTAATTTTATGAATCAGTTCTAAATTTCTTTATTCCTATTCTAATAGCAGGTTAACAAAAATCGATTCATATTCTTTTTCATGATATAAGATCTCAACCAATATGCAGGTTTTCTATATCTCTGTGATAAACTTAAACATATAGCAGACATTAAGCATAGAAACCTAATTACTACACAAGCCATACATGTACTTTCGACCAATATGTAACCTATGTCTATATAATGACAACATATTCAATTCTCATCTTTCGAATTTTGAATCAAAATCATAAATCAAGCAAATATTGATCAAGTATTTACTAGCATTAAACACACATTATATAGATTAGAATAGAGAAGAAAAATCAATAGAACATCATAATAACATTGAATACAAATCCAAGTGACTACATTAAATCCTAGATAAGAAAATTAGTTCATGGAAAAGAATAGAAAAAGAAGTAAGAGGAGAAAGAGAGGAAATAGAGAGAGGTCAAGAAGAAAGAGAGAGATAGATCTAAAATAGTCTAAAATATTCTTTTTATGGTGATAAGGTTGTGAAAAGAGTTTTCTAGATGTTTCCATTTGTTACTTGATAATGCTCCAAAATATCTTTATTTGAATTTCAAATCCCATAACTCTAGCTTGTGTAATCTTGTAGGTCAAATATCACCACGGAAACGTCCGAATTTGACTTTTCTTGTGAAACAAGCTTTCGTAGGTATTTGAATAAGCTTTCCAACGCCACTAATAACTTGTAAATGGAATAAGTGAGTCAGGCGATATGGTCAAAATACCGAAGCTATCTCAGATTCAAAATATCTCAGATTTTTCCAACAATTTAAGTTTGAATTATCTTTTATCTTCTCCAATCAATTCAAATAGATATTTATTGTTTTTCTCTTGATTGAAGATAATATTTTAAATCAATTTTGAAATATTTCTCAAATATCCATTTAACAAATGACAACCAGAAAAATACAACAACCACACATAAAAAGAACTAAAAATATAATATAATAATAATAAAATTAAGACTGAAAAGTATTAAAAATCTATCCTATCAAATTCCCCCAAACTAAACCTTTACTCGCCCTCGAGTAAAGAACACAACAATAAATAGGCTCGACTAAAAAACCTAAATAACAAACACACTTGAATCAAGCCGACAACAATAATTCACGCCTCAAGCTATGATGACTAACACACTTATATAATCTTCAGGAAAATCAACTTATAATCTAGAATTTCAGTCAAAACATTCTTCCAATTCACTTAAGTCCAAAAAAAAATAAATGCTCTCAAAATCATGATTAATAAATAAAATGTATTCGAATCATTTCATGCTCACCAAAATTTTTTCATTACAATAAATTAATATCATTATCCCATAAGCTTGCTATACTTACTAATCTCCACTAATGTAGAATACACATGCTCAAAAATCAATAGGACTTTTACATTTTATAATTGAATATCTTAGGTTAGGGTAGATGAAAAAGTCATTTAAGCTAAAGTATACCATAAGCACACAGCCAAACAAACCAATCTTGTATCAACTTGCAAACCCCAAAAACAATCCCAAATTTCTCAAATTTTTCTTTGGGAGAAATTCATAAACTGATTTTGAATTTTGAATTTTTTTTCTTTTTTTTTTCATTTCATTTTTTTTTTCTAATGATACTACACTCCCCCAAACTTATTTCTTTATATTTTCAATTGGAGTGTAGTTTATTTTCAATATTTTTTTTCTTTCTCTCTCAATTTTTCTTCTTTTATTGACACAAATTTTCAAATATAAACCCCATTACAAACCATCTTCCAATCACTTTTCATATGCTCATGATATACATCAAAGGGAAGAGAAAAATAATAACAAAGTTTCAAATTGGCTTGAAATAAGTGTCATACAAAAAAAAAATCACATTAAGCTCAAAAGTGGGTAACCAAGGATTTAATACATCAAGGTTGGCTTGAAATGCTCAAACGTTCCAAAGAATTGCCTAAATCATCTTCCTAAGCATGCATAATCTAGAATTTCCTCTCAAAAAGCAAGCAAACAAGTTCTAAGATAAAATAAATTTCAATCTTATTTTTATTTTAAAAATTCAGCAAGCATAAATAAAATTCAATCACACAAAATTTATCAAAGATCATGATTAAGCTCTCAATTATTTAAGTGGGCAAAGTAAAAATGGAAAGAACTATTCAACCAAGCACACAGATTTTTATAGCTTTATTCCCATTCAATTTATAAAACATATCATTCAATATATTATCATTGGCTAATCATTGTCAACTTAATTCACACTCTAAACAAAAACTAAACAAAACATAAAAATAAATATAAATATAAACCTAACAAAACTTAACAAAAACAAACTTAAAAAAACTAAGATATCTACAATGAGCAAAGCAATAAAAATAAAATCTCTTCCCCCAAACTTAATCTAAACATTGTCCCCAATGTATAAATAAAAGAAAAGAAAAAGAAAACTTCCCTGTAATCCAATGCATTGCTCCATTGTATTGACTCTTATCTATATCCTCATCAGTGTTTTATATTTCAAAACACATGAAGTATCGAACTTAGTAAAATTTTGAGTGAATATAACTTCGAGGGTCTCTTGTTCATCAAATTTACACTCAATCTCTTCTAATGACTCAACCATTGGTGCTTCTACAATATTCGAATAACTCTCACAACCTTGATTGTTTGAGTAATTGTCCTTAAACCACTCCATATTTTGCACCATTAAATTTAAAGTGTTCTTCAATTGAGCCATTACTTCTTCAATTTCTGGTTTATGCTCTTCATGCTCGAATGGTTGGGGCATAATATTAAGATCTCGGAATAATTGAGGATATTGGTGACTCCAACCTTGCAGTGAAGGATCCCAATGCCAATAGTAATCAAAATCTGCCATATCATTCAACAACTCCATTATATCATCATGACATCTTCTTAATAAAGGTTCACTAGTTACCTCTGCTCCGTAGTTTACCCAACATCTTGTTGCATCATCTAATCCATTGTAAAATAAAAGTGTAAGACACCCCCTTGAGAAATTGTGATAACATCTCTCCACCAATTCATTAAATCTTCCCCAAGCAGAGTAAAATGGCTCATTGTGTTGTTGGGACAAACCCACGATGTAATCTTGATGGAGCATTTTTTTTATTTACCTCGCAAGTCAGACACAGAAAAAAAACATAAATTAAATAATAAGAAAATAAAAAAAACCAAGTTAAAATAAAAATCAATTATGTTGATATTAATAATATAAAATATAAAAACCAAATTAGAACAAAAAAATAATAATTAATTTTGATACTGGAAATTTAGTCCCCAGCAACGATGCCAAAAACTTGATCGTGAAATATATATATATATATATATATATATGCAAGTGCACACATTCAATTCAAGTAATATAGATGATAAATAGAGTATCGTTCCCATAAAGACTATTTTCTAATTACCAATAATTGTTCTTTTAATTTCTATTTGGCAACCAAAATTTAGATGAATGAATTTAATTTTAAAATCTTAAATAACTGTGAACAAAATAACTAATCAAAAGATGAAAATCAATAATAAAAAAAACCTAGGGTATTAATTTCATCAACTTTTCATTCTACTAATTTTATTTATCAGTTCTAAATTTCTTTCTTCCTATTCTAATAACAGGTTAATAAAAATCGATTCATATTATTTTTCAAGATATAAGATCTCAACCTATATGCAAGTTTTCTACATCTCTGTGATAAACTTAAACATATAGCAGGCATTAAGCATAAAAACCTATTTACTACACAAGCCATACAAGTACTTTCATTCAATATGTAACCTATGTCTATATAACGATAGCATATTCAATTCTCATAATGTTTCGAATTTTGAATCAAAATCATAAATCAAGCAAATATTGATCAAGTATTTACTAGAATTAAGCAAATATTATATAGATTAGAATAAAGAAGAATAATCAATAGAACATCATAATAACATTAAATAGAAATCCAAGTAACTAAATTAAACCCTAGATCAGAAAATTAGTTCATGAAAAAGAATAGAAAAAGAAGTAATAGAAGAAAGAGAGGAAATAGAGAGAGGTCACGAAGAAAGAGAGGGAGAGAGGTCTAAAATAATCTAAAACATTCTTTTTATAGTGATAAGGTTGTGAAAAGAATTTTCTAGATGTTTCTATTTGTTACTTCATAATGCTCTAAAATCTCTTCATTTGAATTTCAAATCCCGTAACTCTAACATGCGTAATCTTGTTTCTTAAATATCACCAAGTAAACGTCCGAATTTTACTTTTATTGTGAAACAAACTTTCGTATGTCTTTGAATAAGATTTCCAACGCCATCAAGAACACATAAATCAGATAAGTGAGTCAGGAGATATGGTCAAAATACTAAAACTATCTCAGATTCAAAATATCTCAGATTTTTCCAACAATTTAAGTTTTAATTCTCCTTTATCTTCTCCAATCAATTCAAATAAATATCTTTTTATTGTTTTTCTCTTGATTGAAAATAATATTTCAAATAAATTTTGAAATATTTCTCAAATATCCATTTAACAAATGACAACCGGAAAAATACAACAACCACACATAAAAAGAACTAAAAATATATAATAATAATAATAATAATAATAATAATAATAAAACTAAGACTAAAACGTATTAAAAATATATCCTATCAGTCACTGAACATTATTTACCTGTCGGTGATACGTCGCGCCAGTGTTTTTTAGACCAACATGCATTACTATGTAGCAGTACAAACCTACGTCAGTTCTAAAACTTGTATGTTCCTCATCGGGAGGGTGCATGCTGATCTGATTGTACCTCGAGTAAGCGTCCATAAATGTGAGGATTTTGAGCCCTGCAGTGGCATCGACCAGCTGGTTGATTCTTGGTAGGGGGAATCAATCCTTTGGGCATGCCTTGTTTAGATCAGTTAAATCTACACAAGTCCTACAATTTCCATTGTGTTTTGGTATTGGGACGGGGTTAGAAACCCACTCGGGGTAAAAGGCCTCTCTTATAAACCTGTTTTCTTTTAGCCTTTGGAATTCTTCTTTTAAGACCTTTGATCTCTCTTTATTGAGCAACCTCATTTTTTATTTTGCAGGCTTAAAGTTGTCTCTATCTATATTTAGAGAATGGCTGATAACTGTGGGGCTTGTGCCAACCATGTCCTTGTGTGACCAAGCGAATACGTCCTGATTGTTCCTTAGGAAGTTTACGAGTTTAGACTTGAACTCCTTTGCTAAACTTATTTCAATCTTGACTGTCTTCGTCGGTTCGTTTTGGTCAAGTGGGACTTCCTCGAGGTCTCCAATTGGTCCCACCCCACTATCAAAGTCCCCAAAGAAAAGATCAATATCTTCTCCCTCGCTTTGGGCAACTCCCTGTTTGGAGCTGCTTGCCTCATATGAGGAGGCATCACCTTGTTGCTCGATGTTGCTTATTCCTATCTCTGCTATTGGCTTGCTATTCGCTGGTCCATCAAATATCATGATGGTCGTGGCCAAGGCTTTCTTAGTAGTTGTAATGGAAGAATTATAGCATTCTTGAGCTTTCTCTTTGGTTTCCTTTTGCACATCCGATTCTGGCATTGGTAGGAAATTTCATCATGAGATGAAACATGGATGTTATGGCTTGCAAGTCAATCAAGATCATTCTTCCTAAGAGGGCATTGAAGGCTGAGGGAATATCGACCACAACAAATGTTGCCATAATCGTGCTATTTGCAGGTGCAATTCCCACTGTTACTGCTAACTTGATCGTTCCTGCCGGAGTCAACCCTTCTCCAGTAATACCATATAAAGTTCGTGTGTACAGTTCTAGGTCTCGAACAGATAACTTCATTCTATCAAGGGTTGTTTTGAACATAATGTTTACTGAGGAACCATGGTCTATCATCGTTCATTCCACGATCATGTTGGAAATCAGGCCCTCGATTACCAAAGTATCATTATGCGGGAATCTCACGTGTGCTGCGTCATCCTCAGTGAATGTTATTGGCTTACATTCATAGTGAAGGGTTTTGGGAGTATGCTCCTCCACTGTCAATACTTCATTCACCGGTTTGTGGGGAAGTGTCCGAGCATAGCATTCTAAGGCTTTTCTACTTTCGCCTGCCAAGTGTGGTCCTCCGCATATCATGTCTAGCCGACCAGTTATGGGAGTTGGCTATAACGATTGGGCTGGTGCATCCGCATTTGGCACTGCAACTTGGGTTTGATCAGAAAGAAGTTGAAAATACCTTCTCATGGCCTGATGGTAAAATGAGGATTGTACTCTCGTGGCTTCTCATTTTGGGCTTTTTTTTGTCCTTATTATTGCACCGTTCAAGTTGTTATTTCGTTTTCCACTTCTTTGTCCATTATTAGTTCCATTACCATTACAATTGGTTGTCTAATTTTGGTTCTGTTGTGGAGCTCCATTGTCTTGGGCTAGAATGGTAGTACTTGTACCTGCTTGATTTGCTCTTCTGATGGCCTCTGCTAGTTTAATGAACTCGTCTGCTTGATCTATGAACTCTCTTGTTAATTAGACAGTTTTCCTCCTTAAGACAGTCCATAGGGGACCCTTTATTTGAATTCCATCCATGATGCCCATCAATTTCCATCACCACTGACTGTCTTTGATTGGGCAGCCTCTTGCATGAACTTCTGCACGAAGTCCTTTAGAGGCTCCTTCGGTCCTTGCTTAATGTCAACAAGGTCGTTGAGTTCAGCAGGTTGGATACGAGCAGCAAATAATTATGCGTAAAAGAGCCTCACAAATGTATCCCAGGATGTAATGGTCCATGGCTCCAGTTTGAAGAACCATTGTTGAGCAGAATCATATAAAGTGGCAGGAAAGATCCTACAACGAACATTGTCTCTAACCCCTTGGAGATCCATTTGTATCTCAAAATTGCTAACATGTTAGATGGGATCTTCCCTTTCAGTGTACATCTTCCAAGTTGGCATCTTGGGCATTGATTCGATCTGAGAAAGGAGACCCTTCCTTCTTTCCAAGTCGATGTCTATGAGCTTCGGGCCTGTTAGTGAGCATCCAATTGCGCCTAGATTGCAGGATCAACTAGTGGTACAACAACTAGTGCTGCAACTGGATTGCAGTATTGTACATGTGGGATTATCAGTGCGACGGTTCCAACAACATTTAACGCATTGCCTTCTCTAAGATTATTAAGGACATTGTCGAGATTAGGCTCTCTTTTTCCCAGTCTATTAAAGCACTTCCCCCTCCCTCTCTTGGTCGCACCCAATATTTTAACTGTCTTCTCGAGGAGGACTAGGAGGTGGTCTCACGGGATAGTTCGCTGGTTCTTGCTACCTTTGTGGGACAAACAGTCCTTCAAGCTGCACATTCCCCCTAGGTGGAATATCTTGAGGCCCAGGTGGCCTTGGCGGAATAAACTGTCCTCTTGGCTTTTCGTCCCTTCGGTGGTCATTATACTGTTTATTGTCATAGGTTTGGTAGTACTGACTGTCCCTTTCATCATCATCATAACCATCTTTGTAAGTTATTTGATAACTATTGCTAGCCTCTTGGTCATTTATTCTTTTATTTCTTCTACGATTATGACCACAGTTGTGTCCAACAAAGTGAGGTGGCTGGCCTCGATTATAGCTAGCGGGTCTCTCATTCCTTGGCTGTCGGTCCTGAGGACTGGCTTGAAAATTTGGAGGCTGCCCTCCTCTTGAGGCTACTTGCCTAGGGTGCTCATTAGCAGGTTTTACAATTCCAGACACTTGTCTGGCACAACCCTGCTCCCTATTGGGAAGCGCCTGTTTATCTTGGTGGAGCGGCCGCTGCACCCTTGGCTGAGTTCCCTTATGGGAGTAGCAGGTCTAGGAGGGACCACTTGGTCACGAGACCGCAATTTTTGGGTAAGTTTTGGGGCTTGACCTACTGGTCACTGGGTTTCAGGATTCGCCTGACCAATGTTCTCAGGCTGAGGATCCACTGGTCGGGCTCTTGCAGCTTGATTCTATGACAAGACGACCGCTAGCAACCTTGCTGCCTTAACATTACGACAATCAACTTCTTCTTAGAGAGCTCAAGGGTTCGATGCCTCTGATCCATCCAGGCTTGAAAATCTTGTCGTTGTTTGTTGAGGGCTTCAGATATAGCCTCTTGAGCAGCTGCCTGACTTTCATGCATGGCAATGAATTGCTCCTGAATCTGCCCCACAACCCCTTTCAGCTGATCAAGGCCGGGATGCAGTTCTTCTCCTAAGTCCATACGGGGCTCATCATGCCTGAATGTGGCCGGCGGAGGCAAGTTTCCAGGAGGATGAAACTGATGAGCATGGCACAAAGGAGGGATTTGATTGCTCGACGGGCGGTTAGGTTGGGCAGTGTTAGGGTTCCCCGCTTGTGGTTCTTGACTCTGGCTTTCTAGTAGTGATAGCCATTATTTAAGGTGAATCTAATAGAATAAGATCTTGAGTTCAACTCTCAATGAAAGCACCAAAATGTTGACCAGCGTTTTGGTCAACGACACTGAGTCAATTTATACGGCTGAATAAGAATTAAACGAATTGAAATCAAGTAAACAACATAAAGAATTTCATAGTGGTTTTGTACGTAAAGTGCTTACAAAAGAAATCTCTAGCTGCTTCTCTCGCCTTTTTCACTTAGGGTTAATAATTGAATAAACCCCCTTATTTATAGAGAGTCTTAGTGAGCTATGGGCCAATAGAAGCAAATCTAGGCCCTACATGTGTAGGTGTGGGATTAGTACATTCAGTTACATATTCAAATAATATAGGAATAATACAATTTAAATATAAGTTACATAAATATCTTGGAATATTTTATAGTGTCTCGTGAAACCTGGATCTTTGGGTAAAGCATGCTGCTCATCGAGCAAGTCTTGTACTCCGAGCATCTTCATGGGATGGCATTAGCCTGCTCCATCATCGAACACGTTATTGGCTCTTTGCGAAACAACCTTTTATATTCTCACATAGCCTCCTTGAGCAACTACTCCTTCCGACCAGCATTCTAAATTTAATGTGGTATGACGCCACTTGTCTTCTTCGTAGCAGTCACGTCATCCAGTCAAAATTGGGTTAAACAACCTAACTTATATTTTTTTACGGCATAAATACCTAACGTTTATTTTTTGTTGCAACCATTACTTTTTTCTATTAACATGCAAATACCAAACTTTTTAATTAGGGATATTGGCTGCATAAATACATAAGTTTATGTAATTGTTGCATTCAAATACCTAAATTTCAATATTTGTAGCATAAATAATAAATATTTTCTTTTTTAAAACCAAACTTTTTTTTTTATTATTTATGCTACAAAAATTAAAAGTTAGGTTTTGAGTGCAACATTTACATAAACTTAGGTATTTATGCCGCTGATATCCATATTTAAAAAGTTTGGTATTTGTCACTTAATGAGAAAAAGTAACCAAACGTTAGGTATTTATGTCGTCAAAAAAACAAGTTAGGTGTTTAAGTGTCACACATGCATGAACTTAGGTATTTATGTCATCAATATCCCTAAAAATAAATTAATACATTTTTTTAATAAAAGTAGACAAGGCTCTATGGATGTTCATTTAATCAAATCTACACTATTTTGGTCATAACCAATCAAATCCATTATGCATTCTAGTTCAAAACCAATCCAATCCAATCTGTAAAAGTGTGGATTAGATTGGTTACTTTAGATCGGGTATTTTTCTGGAAAAAAAATTAAACACTATTTATTAGTTTTAATATTTTCCAACCAATATTTATAATTTTACTGTTTGAAAAAAAAAATAGTTATCAACATCAAATTATATAGATTAACGGAAAAACCCCCTTATCTTTACATTTTATATAGTGTTAGAGAATATATTAATCAATGGAAATAGGAAAAACCAAAATATAACTCTATGCAAAAAAATACAATAGAGAAAGTAATTGATTAAAGAAATGTTACAAACTCAATTGCTAAAAATACAAGTAAATAGATTTGAGAAGTAGGAGAAGAAAAGAAGATTAAACTCAAAACAATAAGAACAAAAGAATGAAATAAGAACAATAGAAAGAATACAAACTCTCACACAACCAAAGTGTAGAGCAGTGATGATCACCAACTTGAACAAGGTTCAAGACCTTTGTCCAAAAGCTTATTTATCCTATTCTCTAAGCACTTAGGGATCTCTCAAGGAAATAGCTCTATGGAATTATCAAGCCTCTTTGGTGTATTTTCTAGCCAAGTGCTTTGTGGATAAAAAATTGTGTCTTACAAGTGAGCATTAGGCTCCTATTTATAGAGTTTGAGATACTCTTTGAATTTCAAATTTCATCAACCCCCATGGTTGTTACCAATGTTTAATTGGATATTTATGGAATTAAAATGAAGATTAGTGAGTTACTTGTGAGCCAAAACCGTTCAAATTGGAGAAAAATCAAAATTGGAATAGGCTGTCAGCACCCCAGGTCGCGCCCAGGAGTATCAGTGGCCGCACCCAGGGATATTTAGTGGCCGCAGCCATAGTGCAAATTCTGCTTCCAATTTTCTAGTTTTCCAAAAAAACGTCACAATCTCTTCCCACATGATTTTGTAACCTCCATACACCTTATGAGAGTTAAAAACATGTCTTCAAAAACCATATTACATGATGGCCCTATGAAATAAAATCACAAATGTGTAACTCTCATTCTACATATTATTGGGTAATATTTGGAATTTACAAATTTGTAACTAATTTTGTAACTCCAAAAAATGTTTGTAACATTCCAAAAATGCTAATAGGGTTTAGTACCTTGATTAGCGTTCTAGGAGGAAATAATTGGATATATGTGTGATTAATTGATTAAATGCGTGAAAATCTGGCATGCATGATATATGATAATGTGAGTATGATTATATGCATGTGGGCTCATTCTTGATAGTTGGGGCATACTTGTAATATTGGCCCGTTGAGGGCATAAATGTTAATATATGAGTAAATTATTAAGACCACATTAATATGTGGATATATTTGCAATATATGGTTCGAGGCGATCGTAGTGAAGGGATTGGAGTAATAGTCACCGTGGGGATGAATACCCGGCTCGGGGGCGAGCCAGGGATATTTTGGGAAGTTAATGTATATTTGAGGTTTATTGAGTAATGAGTAAGTATTTGGTGATTAAATGGGCATGTTGGGATTAATTGGGAATTCGTAGGATGACTTAAGGAATTAGCGGGAATTGGGGGAAAAGACCATTTTCCCTTGGGGAAATTAAAAGGTTAAGTGGGTCTTTGAGGGCTTTTTGGTCTTTTCTGAGTTAAGGATATTACACCTAGCTGATTCTAGGAATGACAAAACTCTCTAGATTTATCTCAACTCACAGAATAATCCTTCATCCTCTCTCTATCACGTTCTCTTTCTCCCTCAAGATAAGGTTTGAAAGTTTGGAGGAACTCTTGGGATACTAGCTGAGGGGACAAGGATTTGAGGTTGAGAACTTGCGGAAAACAAGCTAGGGTCAAGTTTGTGGTAGCTGGGGGTTGAACTCCTTGTTTGAGGTAAGGATTCTATATTAATCTTGTTGAATTTCTGTTGTGACTTATGGGTGTTGCTTAGGTTCAGACTTAGGATTTAATTTTGTGTTTTAATGAGTTGGTGGAGTAAGTTTTGGGATATTTAGTTTGGTTATGATACTGTGGTATGAATTCTGAGTTAATTATGGGAATAATGATTGAATTGGGTGAGGAATTATGAGTTTGGCCGAGAAGAAAATGCTGGAAAAAGGTGGTTTTTCTGGGTTTGGGGTCTTGGGCCACGGCCCTGTTCTTCAAGCGCTGCGATCCGCGTGCTTGAAGAGGTTGGCATGCCTCTGTTTCGTCAGGCACGTCGTGACCCAAGGGGTGCAAGTCGCGGCCCTTGTCCTCCAGTAGGGAGGACCTGGCCTCTGGCTAAGGGGCAAGCTGTGAACCTTAAGGGCAAGTCACGGCCCTAAATGGAAAATAAATGGAAGCCAAGGTTTTTAGGCTCGGGGATTCAAACCAAAGCGCTCGGGACGATTTCTACTACATGGTTTAGTAGAAATCGAGGTCCTAGAGGCTAGTATTTGATTCCAAAGCTTTTAAATGATTTAGAATCTTATGGTTATCCATTATCGCATTGTGACTAGGTTTTAACGCAAGGGCTCAGGAATTAAGGATCGTGCTCAAGGCCGTCATACACTTGCTGCCTGGGATCTGAGGTAAGAAAACTGCACCTGAGTTGTGGTTGTGGCTTAAACCCCTTGTATGAATATATTATGCACATGAACATATCTGTAGCTGAGAATATCTGATTGGGCATGCTTGTATACGCTGCCATTGATTACTTACTATGCAATGTGCATATGTGATTATATTTGTTTACAGACCGGCCTAAGGGTGCCATGGGCCGATAGTAAGCGTGCGGAACACAACCCGACCGAAGGGTGCCGGGGTTGGATATAAAGCCAGTTGTTGCGAAATTAATAGTGTGTGCAAGTGTACACAGTCGTCAAACAAGTAACAAAGAGATAAGTTAAGTATTGTCTCCACAGGGATTGGAAATTGGAAATTAATTCTCAAAACTAATTACTCACAAATTGGTTTCAATGAAAATAAAACAATGAGATAAAACTAAATTAATGAAAAGTAAACAAAACTAACAAACAACAACTAAGAGAAGAAACAAGCAAGAATTATTAAATTGTCCTAAAAATGCAATTATGGTAACAATGCTGCAAAGGAATGCTATAGCAACTGGGCAGAGTTGACTAGGAATTTAAATGTCATAATCCTTTTTCCAAAGTTTTTATGGTTTGGTTCTTTAATTAATTAACATATTCCTATGCCCAATTAATTTCAAGAATACCAATATAAGTACAATTCCTCTAAGTCATGCAAGGTGATAATATACCCCTATACAATCACAAATCCAAATCTAAGAAATTAAGAACTTGCATCAGTCAAGTTTGTGTCCATTAACATTAACCTTTCCAGAATTAATATTAATTCATCAACCCACAATTGGTGATCAAACAAAAGTAAGCATTAGACAATATACACACTTGAAGGAACAAAACTCATCCACCAAAACATTCGTGCAACAAAGTACCAAATCACAATTTCAAGTCAAGAAAATAATACTAGCAAAATAGAAATTAACTCATAAATAGATGTGCAAAAATACAAAATTCTAAATTAGAGAAAGATAAAAAGAAAAACCCATATAGAGTTTGTCACAAGACTCCAAGTTTTTCCCCCAAAATCCTCTTCTTCTTCCTCTTGATTTTTGCCAAATCTCTAAATAAAATTGCTAAAGAAAATACCAAAACCTAAAACTAACACTCAAATAAAATATTTGTTCTTTTTCTTTTTCTTCATTTTCTGGGTGTTTTTCTCTCTACAATGACAACTCCCTCTCTAATGGTGGCTGCTCCAAGGTTGAAGGAGATAAAGTTATCATTTTTAGGGGTCAAAAAATGGGTGAAAACCCTCTCCATTCTCTCTCCACGTGGGGACCACACATTTTTCCTCAAAATATCAGCTATTTTCCACCTCATCATCCAACTCTCCATGTCACTCCACCTCATTTAATGACTTGCCAAGTATTTATAACTTATGTTGCTACTGTGCACACTTTGCTGCAGCAAATTTGAAATGATGCTACAACAAAGTACTAGGATTTCAGCTCCAAGATGCTTTCTTCGCACATTTTTCACCAAGCTTTCTTTCTTTTTTTCTTCAAAAATAGATATCACTTTTTTTACATCATAATCTCATTATTTTCCCACAAGATTTATCATTAATTAAAACAAAATACACAAACAAAAATTAAAAGATGAATGACTAAAACCAAACACAAACACTCTATTTCACTTAGATTTTTAAGTTCAAAATCTCAATTAATAACACTAAAATATAGAGTTATCATCAGTGGACTCGGCCTAAGGGCGTCGGGCCTAGACATTATACAATAAACAGAAGCGTGGTTTGTGCTTAACTATTTGTATTGATTGACGAGATTGATTTATACGTTTGATTAAGTTGGGTACTTTTATTGAGATTATTGCATATATTCTATTGTGAGTTGAATCTGGTGAATTACATGTACTGCTTTTATACTGTTGCCTAGTTGTGCATGTTGTTTTAAGTTTTCTTGCTGAGCCCTGGTTCACGGGTGCTATGGGGTGCAGATAAGGGAGTTGATAGTTGGACCAGCCATGAATTGGAGAGCTTCAGGGGCGGTGTGTACATATGCAGCCTGCTCGTTCGCCGCAGTCGGGATAGCTTGGGAGGAACTAAGGTCAAATCCTGTTTTTGCCGCTTAGGACGGCTAAATTGTATCTGTATATCTTTTACGAGTCTGTACACTGATTTTTGGGATCCCGTGTACAAACTTAATATTTTAATGAAAAATAACCATTTTGTTGACCAAATCTTTTAATACTTGACCATGACTTAGTTTTTAATTACACGTTTAAGTTCAAACAACTTGTCCACCAGGTTAAGCACTATTTTAAACAAACAATGTAATGGTCTTGGTTATCCAGGGCGTTACATGTTACATTTGAGCACACACATGTGTCCAATTTTGTAACTCTCAATAATATGTTACAAGGTGTGACAAATCACATGTTATCACATTATTTAATCCAACATTATATTATTACATTATATTATTTAAAATAATATAACATTCCCCCACTTATATTAAATAATCACTTTTGTAACACTTATTTAATCAATCAAACATTATATTAAAATATAATATTCCCCCACTTGATTAAATAATCACTATCTATAGAAACCTTTGCATTGGTGCATTAAATAAAATGCCTTTCGACTTGAATTTTACCTTAGTGTAATTTTCACAAAGTTTGTTGAAACTTTGGTTGCTGAAGTATTGAACCACTATTCCTTGATAACAAACCGGTGATAACACACACAATTTTTCTATGTTCACTTGGGATCTCAATGTCTCGCTTTTGCACCGTTAATGGCCATGTGCACATTCCACTCATAGACTTTTCTTGAGAATGACTCCCAATTCTCATAAGGGGCAGCACCACTCTTAGGTCTATATAGAACCCTTACAGTATTTTGTTACTATAAAATACTTGTCTTTTCAAGACTGAGTTCTATTAAACCCTTTCGGTTTTAACCGTCATTTTGGTAACACTCTAGTACTCATATCTCAGACGAGAAAAAAATTTGAGTACTACTACTATTCACTTTATTGACTTGTTATTACCTATTGAACCTAATACTAGTTTGATTAATAAGATATGTTACCATGTAATGCCTCGACTAATTCTAGACTTCGGACCATTAAAAACTACTAAATATAACTACTAATTTGAGTACATATATAAGAAATAACATAACTTTATTTAAAGCCAAAAATAGTGTGCCAAATACAAAGTAAAGTATGAAATATAAAATACGGTATGGGTACCCATTGTTTAATACATAAAAACATAAACAATTGTTAAAAAAAAAAACTATGTGCGGAATGACAAAAGAAACATAATTCAAAAGACTTAAAAATAACGTCATCCTCGATCGTCCACGCAGTCCATTCAATCCATTCATCCTTAACACACAAGTCAAGCTGCCATGAATCTTTTCACCTTCTATATTCATTTTCCTACATCAAGCTAAAAATAAAGGAATGAGCCTAATGCCCAGTAAGGAAAAATCTACTAACAACATATATCATAAATTATAAACATAAGACTATATCATATACATATACTATAAAACATATGACTATAAAAACGTATATCATATATGACTATAATATTAATGGTCATTAACTAATTAACATGGCATGTGATAAAACCATCTAGGTCCTCTGTCTACTAATCGAGATAGGTTACATCACACTATAGTATATGATAACCCATCTAGGTCCTCTATCTACTAATCGAGGTAGGGTAAATCATAACTCTAAACCATGAAAATGATAAAAAATTATTTGGGCTTGCTATCTAAGCAAGTCATATGCCCAAGCGACTACAACATAAATTCTTGGGACTTGCTATCTAAGCAATTCATATGCCCAAGGACTACAAAACATATTATACATATACATATCATAGCATAAAACATATCATAACATAAACATATAAACACATATAATCTATCTTATTTTCCTTACCAAAAACCGGGATAGCTGAGAATAAGAACGAGATTGGAACACTCCTAAAACCAACAGCACAGACCATGAGTATTTCTAAAGAAAGAAGATGAAAAGAGAACTAAACCATCAAAGAAGAAACTTACTGAAAAGAACCTTAAGTTTCAAGAAACTTAAATCTTGAATGATCTTATGACTTGATCTATACTTCGATACCGAAATAACTCTATATCTTACTTCCCAAGTGTTTAGAAAAGCTTAGAATGATAAAGCTTTTAACCCAAAAACCCAAGTGTTTCACTCTATAGTAACCTTAGCAACTTGGAGGCTCTTAAGAATGCTTGAAGAATGAAGAAAATGGTTGAGTACTAGGTCCTATTTATAGAGTTCAAAGAGTGAAACTAACCCCTTTTACTTTGAATAAATAAATGAATTTAAAATGAAAAATATTTGAATTTTCGTTCAACAGATGCCTAGAACTCAGTCAAAATCGTTCAAAGGCAGGTCCAAGTGGTTAAGGCTATTTTTAAATTTAAATATCCTCAAGATTCAAAAATGCACTCCCAAGGGAAATATATTGCCTAGACCATTTTCCCGAGCCTCGTTTGTTCATTCGTACGAAGTCGACGTGTTTTCCGTATCTCCCATAAACGATATATCGGCCCCTATAGCGGCGATATATCGGCATACATTGATATATCAAACACGTATTTGCACTTTTTCAGCATATTTTTAATTGATGAAACAGCTTTGACTGAGTCAAAACGTGATCCTGACAGTTACTGGAAGGTTCTAGAGCTTCTAGATCTTTCTTTTAATTAAACTATTCATCAAAAATACTTAAATCCTTAATAAACATGATTATGACAAGTGTCATGCTCTTATTAATTCTATCTAAACCTTAGGTTATAATAAATAATATTTCTAAGACCAGCAATATTAATTAAACCTTATGTTATAATTAATATTTCTAAACTATAGATTAAACTTATAAAATCCATAACTATTGCAATGAGTTTCCAACTAAGTCCCGACTTGAACCAAAATTCACGGTAACTAACATACTACAAACTAATACTAACTACTACTACTATCTAGCTAAGTAAAAAAAAATTATGGGACACTACATACTATCAACCGTGAATCTCTTTAGGGAGTCTAAGTCGCATTCCTTGAGAAGTAGAAATGATTCAATTTGAGTCATTTTCTCATGTATGCATATTTAATCATTATCTCAATATTTTATTCAAGCCTTGTTGCTAGCTATAGTTTGATTAAAATAGCTACACCTTTCAAATAGTGAGTTTAACCATGTCAACACCTCACTATTTTATACTTCAATATCCAAGATAAACATTTTTCTTGAATACTAATTCTAGAAACTTCTTTGTTTCTAAAAACTCCCCTTATGTTTTTAATTGATTCCTTCTTGAACCAAATATCTCTCAAACAAGAACATTTTAGACATCAAGCATGTATATATATATATATATATATTCATTCTATACTTATATAGCTAAGGTAATTTAGAATGTGAAATTATGAATCACCTATTTGATAGGATGACAAAATTAATCAATTATTATCAACAAAATATATTGATTTAACTTTGGAGCATCACCCCCCACATTTATCGCATAAAGTGAAAATATCATTTTTTTTAAATAGAAATCTCTTTATTTCTATTAAGCCGTTTATCCTCCAAGATAAATCTAGACTTATAATCCCCAAAGTTCATCATGTGTCCTTTAATCCACATGATAAACTCTCAATGGATCAAGATAAAAAAAAATCTCAATGTAAGTTTATTTTAATTTATTTACTTGCTAAAGCAAGACACACTTCTTTGAAAGTGACCTTCACTCGGTTGCTTTCTTTTATATATTTCACAAAATGAAATATGTGAACACAAATACCATGTGAAAATTTTACAAGCAAATAATCATTAATTTTCACTTTTAGTTATCTAAATAATCTCAAAATCACTTAAACAACTTTTGTGCATCTTCTAAGAATCTCTTTGAGATTCTTTTGAAAACATCATTTTGACATCCATTGATTTTCTCATTAAAATCAATTTGAAGATGTCAAAAATACTTAAATCAAAGAAGTAATCCCTCATTGATTTTTTTCAATTCTTTGATTTCTTATACTTTAAAATTGGATTTACAATTGAAATTCTCCCCTCATTTAGATTAAATTAATCACATCACCATTTATTATCTTTAACCAAAATGAACAAAATTATCATCAATTCATTCACTATTTTTGGTTTTAAGATTCAAAATTGCTCCAATTTTGTAATGTTTCCTCATTGAGACATTGAATATTTAAGAATTATTGTCACTAAATAATTCTCAAATATTTTTCATTTGAACACACTTTAGACTCCAAATCTTATTTGTTAATATGTCATCCCATAATTTTTTAATCCACCTTAATCCATTTTTCTTGCAATAGCAAGACACAACCACTAAAATATGTAACCCTCTTAGATTCATCTTTTCTTATGTAAAATGAGATGCTCTTCTCTTAAATGAGAAAATTTTAAATTCTCAAATAATTCTTTTATTTACAAATCACATATCAACAATAATATTTAGGTAAAACCTATTAACATCTCACAAATATTTTCATGATTATATTTCAATATAATTTCACATAATTGTCAACACATATGACTTATATCATAGTAACATGATAAAGATAAATCACAAATATCATACACATATGATTTCACATTTCTATTAATTCACAAAATCAATATATTTATACATGTCATATAAAGCTTATAAAATTATCATTCTAATAATTTCTCATTATCACAAAATAAGACAATTATATAACAAGTTAACACATAACTCAATAGTCCACTAGTGAATATTTACACAATATGTTAATTAATCACATATAGCAAAAACTCAAGATGTTGAATTATTTTTTAATCTAACAACTATATTTGCAAAAGCAAAGAAGTTTAGAAAACAATGAACTTCATTTATAAAATTTTATTCTACTCATTTCTATCACTATATGAAAAGTTGGTATTAAAAGAACAAATCAATGATACGCAGCGGGGAATGAGCATTTTTTTAATAATTATTAATACTAGCTAAGATCATACACACACGCACACACACACACATATATATATATATATTAAATCACATACAATCAGATTAGAGATTACTTCTTGTAGTCTATCAAGTGTCATCGAATCTTTTTGTATAAAATCAATGATCTTCCTATCCAAGTTCTAAAGACTCACACCTTGATCTTCTAGACTAATCCTCAAACACATAAGGATGCGCGTGGGCACGTACGATTCAAAAGGTTGATTTATGACTATCTAGATGTACTCAATACATGAGATCTAGAGAGGTTTGATAGAGATAAGACAAATTGAATAGTTTTCAGGTTTAGGAAAACTATTGCTTGTGTTTATGAGATAGAGTTTGTTTTTTAAAACAATAACATTCTTTTTAGGTTTATAAAGATAATTAACTTATTTAATTCATCTTTATTTTATTAAAATAAAACTGATCAATTATAACCATATTTAATTATTTCATTTAAATCATATTTAAAAAGAACAATTAAATATATATAATTAAATAATTATTTCAAATTCAAAATTCAAATCCCAGGGATAGAAAATATCCATGTGTGGCGCCACTTTAGGGTTTTCCCTAATTTTCTCATTTTTTATTTTATTAATATTTAAGATAATATATTTATCCCAAAATAAATATAAGTTAAATCAAAATTAACTTTATCTTAACATATCAGTTTTATATAAATAAATAAATATCTTATTCTAAATAAGATAATTATCAATCTTTCTTTATATATTAATCCAAACAAGATTAATATTTATTTTAACATATAGTTTTTCAAAATAAAAAATATATAGTTAAATAAATAATTAATTAATTAATAATCAATTGCCTATAACTATCACATAATTATTTCATTTCCCTGAAAAATTAATTCCTTTGCAATTAAGTCATTATCTCTATAAATCTTTCTTTTGACATCCTTACCCTTGACAGTGTAGGACAGAGGTGATCTGGGAACCGTGGACCTATAATACGAAGCTCCAATACACTAGATTATTAATGAAACTCTTTAATCCAATAATCTTATTTATTAATTCCATAATTACTCCACTATAATATGAAATTGCACTCTAAGTATTTATAGAATTATATTTACAATATTTTCTCTTGTAGTCCATTGATATAATTGGTTCGTTAATTAGAGCTGGTCAAGATTACCATTTTACCCTTCTAATTACCTCTTGATCCTTAAGTACCATTAATTCACTAGAGAATAATTAATCTATAATCAAATTATATATTTGAGCTCGATAACTATTTAGTTCTAGAATTAACTCTTAAGGGAACCGATATTTGATCGATTAAGGAAAGTATGGATTCCATTATTGTTATTCATGTTCCTAGACATTCATGATATTGAATCTCCAAAACAAAAGTCATTAGCCTCATTATACTAAGAAACATTAACGAGTAAATCAAAAGATCCAATAAACACAAATAGGAGTTCATGAATACTCAGGATTTAGATTGATCTACAAATGATCATCTTTTATGATAAGAATCAAATCTTTCTGTCAAACGACAAGTTTATAAAGATAATTAATTCTTATCGGTCCTGCCATATATAATCTCTATTATATACATCACATTTACTAAGATGTTTATCCACATCAGTAATCCGAATCTAGATTACTTGCATCCCGTATGCTTAGTAAATTGCACTAGTAACCAATCATTAAATATTCCTTACTTTAATATGTTAATGACTATTTTATTCATTATATATGATCTTAATTCTCTCATATTAATACAAGATCATATTCCCATGAATGAATAAGGAATATTCTTGATATTATCATATAATTAATTCAAACAATAATAATAATATTCAAATATATAATAAAAAATTTCTTTTTATTTAATTCAATAAAATGTCTTAACATGCTTTTAGGGCATTAATACTAATAATCTCCAACTTTACCTCAAAACAAGTGAGGCATCTCCCTTAATCCCATGTTATATACATGGCACATAAACAAATTTGCAGGAAGTGTCTTGGTAAACGGGTCAACTAGGTTCTGTTCCAACGCTATTTTCATAACAGTCACATCGCCTTGCTGTACAATCTCTCTAACTAGATGGTATTTCCTTTCTATATTCTTTCCTCTCTTGTGGCTTCTTGGTTCCTCGGAGTTAGCTACTGCTCCACTGTTATCACAATATAGGATTAGCGGCTTATCCATATCTGGAACTACTTCCAGATAAGTGTACAACTTTCTCAACCAAACCACCTCCTTAGTTGCTTCACATGCTGCTATGTATTCCGCTTCCATGGTTGAATCTGCTATGCTAGATTGTTTAATACTTCTCCAGACCACAACTCCTCCACCAAGAGTGAACACTGACCCAGACGTCGACTTATGAGTGTCATTGTCTGATTGGAAATTTGAATCAGTGTATTTGGTAGGGCTCAACTCACCCGCTGAATATACAAGCATATAATCTCTCGTTCTCCTAAGATACTTCAGCATGTGTTTTACTACAATCCAGTGTTCCAAACCAGGATTTGATTGATAACGACTCACACTCCCTACTGCATAGCATATATCGGGTCTAGTAAACAACATGGCATACATTAGACTCCCAACTGCTGAAGCATAGGGATACTTTCTCATATCATCTTCCTCCTGAGGTGTCTTAGGACACTGTTCCTTGGAGAAAGTAATTCCATGTCTGGTCGGTAGCTGACCTTTCTTGGGATTCTCCATAGAGAATCTTTCAAGTACCTCATTGATATAATTAGCTTGAGAAAGTGCCAAGAGCTTGTTCTTCCTATCCCTTAGGATTTGGATTTCCTTAACATAGCTTCCCTCACCCAAATCTTTCATTTGTAACTTTTTGGCTAACCACTTATTCACATTTGACAATGTCTCTACATTGTTGCCAATGAGGAGAATGTCATCCACGTAAAGAATTAGGAAAACCACTGCTATTCCTTTGAGGTATTTGTACACACATGCTTTGTGACATTTTGTTTGAAACCATATGTTTTAATTGTTTCATCAAATGTGATATTCCAAGATCTAGATGCTTGCTTTAATCCATAAATGGATTTCAACAACTTACACTCCTTTTGATCTTCCCCATTCTTGATGAACCCTTCTAGTTGTACCATATAGATACTTTCATCAAGATAGCCATTCAGAAAAGATGTCTTGACGTTCATTTTCCATATCTCATAGTCATAGGTGGCAGCTTGGATAAGAGGATGCGAATGGATTTAAGCATGGCCATAGGAGAAAATGTTTCTTCATAATTAACACATTCTCTCAGAGTGTAGTAGTAGTAGTAGTAGCAGTAGCAGCAGCAGTAGCAGTAGCAGTAGCTGTAGCAGTAGCAGTAGCAGTAGCAGCAGCAGTAGCAGCAGCAGCAGCAGTAGCAGTAGCAGTAGTAGTAACAATAGTAGCAGTAGTAGTAGTAGTAGTAGCAGCAGTAGTAGCAGTAGCAGCAGTAGTAGCAGTAGCACTAGCAGTAGCAGTAGCAGTAGTAGCAGTAGTAGTAGTAGCAGCAGCAGCGGCAGCAGCAGTAGCAATAGTAGTAGTAATAGCAGTAGTAGTAGCAGTAGTAGTAGTAGTAGTAGTAGTAGCAGTATTAGTAGTAACATTAGCAGTAGTAGCAGCAGCAGCAGCAGTAACAGTAGCAGTAGCAGAAGTAGTAGCAGTAGTAGCAGAAGTCGCAATAGCAGCAGTAGCAGCAGTAGAAGTAGCAGTAGTAGTAACAGTAGTAGCAGTAGCAGTAGTAGCAGTAGCAGTAGCAATAGCAGTAGAAGTAGCAGTAGTAGTAGCAATTGTAGTAGTAGCAGTAGTAGGAGCAGTAGCAGTAGCAGTAGCAGTAGTAGGAGTAGTAGCAGTAGTAGTAGTAGCAGAAGCAAAAGCAGCAGTAGAAGTAGTAGCAGTAGTAGAAGCAGTAGCAGTAGCAGCAGCAGTAGCAGTAGCAGAAGCAGTAGTAGTAGCAGCAGCAGTAGCAGCAATAGCAGTAGTAGCAGTAGCAGTAGTAGCAGAAATAGTAGTAGAAGTAGTAGTAGTAGTAGTAGTAGCAGTAGAAGGACAAGAAGCAGTAGTAGCAGAAGTAGCAGGAGCAGTAGTAGTAGTAGTTGTAGTAGAAGTAGTAGTAGTAGTAGTAGTAGTAGTAGCAGTAGTACAGTAGCAGTATAAGTAGCAGTAGTAGTAGTAGCAGTAGGAGTAGCATGAGTAGCAGTAGAAGGAGTAGCAGTAGCAGTAGCAGCAGTAGCAGTAGCAGTAGCAGTAGCAGTTGTAGCAGTAGAAGTAGTAGTAGTAGTAGCATCAGTTGCAGTATCAGCAGTAGCAGCAACAGTAGCAGTAGCAGCAGTAGCAGTAGCAGTAGCAGTAGCAGTAGCAGTAGTAGTAGTAGCAGTAGCAGCAGCAGCAGCAGCAGCAGTAGTAGAAGCAATAGCAGTAGCAGCAGCAGCAGCAATAGAAGTAGCAGTAGCAGCAGCAGTAGCAATAACAGTAGTAGTAGCAGTAGCAATAGCAGTAGTAGCAGTAGTAGGAGAAGCAGCAGAAGCAGTAGCAGCAGTAGTAGTTGTAGTAGTAGAACAGTAGTACAGTAGCAATATTTCTAGCAGTAGTGGTAGTAGTAGCAGTAGCAGTAGTAACAGTAGCAGCAATAGAAATAGTACCAGTAGCAGAAGTTGTAGCAGTAGCAGCAGCAGCAGCAGTAGTAGAACAGCAGTAGCAGTAGTAGTAGTAGTAGCAGCAGCAGTAGCAGTAGTAGCAGTAGTAGTTGCAGTAACAGTAGTAGTAGCAGCAGCAGTAGTAGCAGTAGCAGTAGCAGTAGTTGAGTAGTAGTAGCAGTAGTAGTAGTAGTAGTAGTAGTAGTAGTAGTAGTAGTAGTAGTAGTAGAAGGAGAAGTAGCAGTAGTAGTAGCAGTAGCAGCAATAGCAGGAGCAGTAGGAGTAGTAGTAGCAGCAGTAGCAGTAGTAGTAGTAGTAGCAGTAGTAGCAGAAGTAGTACCAGTACCAGTAGAAGCAGCAGTAGTTGCAGTAGCAGCAGTAGCAGCAACAGTAGCAGGAGTAGTAGCAGCAGTAGTAGTATTAGTAGCAGCAGCAGTAGCAGCAGCAATAGTTGCAGTAGCTGCAGCAGTTGCATCATTAGCATTAGCAGTAGCAGCAGCAGTGGCAGTAGTAGTAGCAGCAGCAGAAGCAGTAGTTGCAGTAGCAGTAGCAGTAGTTGCAGTAGTAGAAGTAGTATTAAAAGAAGTAGCAGTAGTTGCAGTAGTAGTAGCAGTAGCAGTAGTAGTAGTAGAAGGAGAATAGCAATAGTAGTAGTAGTAGCAGGAGCAGTAGCAGCAGCAGTAGTCGTAGTAGCAGTAGCAGCAGTAGCAGGAGCAATAGCAGTTGCAGTAGCAGTAGCAGTAGCAGCAGCAGTAGTTGCAGTAGCTGCAGCAGTAGCGGCATTAGTAGTAGCAGTAGCAGTAGTAGTAGCAGCAGCAGAAGCAGTAGTTGCAGTAGCAGTAGTAGTAAAAGAAGTAGCAGCAGTAGCAGCAGTAGAAGTAGTTGCAGTAGTAGTAGTAGTAGTAGTAGTAGTAGTAGCAATAGCAGTAGTAGTAGTAGAAGGAGAAGTAGCAATAGTAGTAGCAGTAGCAGCAGTAGCAGGAGCAGTAGCAGTAGCAGTAGCAGCAGTAGTAGTAGCAGTAGCAGCAGTAGCAGGATCAATAGCAGTAGCAGCAGCAGTAGCAGTAGTAGTAATGGTAGTAGAAGCAGCAGCAGTAGTTGCAGTAGCTGCAGCAGTAGCAGTAGCAGTAGCAGTAGCAGTAGTAGTAGCAGCAGCAGTAGCAACAGTAGCAGTAGTAGCAGTAGCAGTAGCAGTAGTAGTAGCAGTAGTAGGAGTAGTAGAAGTAGCAGCAGCAGTAGCAGTAGCAGTAGCAGCAGCAGTAGCAGTAGTAGCAGTAGTAGTAGTAGTAGCAGTAGTAGTAGGAGTAGTAGTAGTAGCAATAGAAGTAGTAGTAGCAGTAGTAGGAGTAGCCGTAGCAGTACTAGCAGTAGATGTAGTAGCAGTAGTAGTAGTAGTAGTAGTAGTAGCTGCATTAGTAGTAGAAGTAGAAGCAGAAGTAGTAGTAGCAGTAGTAGTAGAAGTAGTAGCAGTAGTAGAAGTAGTAGTAGCAGTAGAAGTAGTAGTAGGAGTAGTTGCAGTAGTAGCAGTAGCCGTAGCAGTACTAGTAGTAGCAGTAGTAGTAGAAGTACCAGTAGCAGTAGTAGTAGTACCAGCACCAGTAGCTGCAGTAGCAGCAGCAGTAGCAGTAGAAGTAGCAGTAGTACTAGTAGTAATAGTAGGAGTAGTAGCAGCTGTAGTAGCAGTAGTAGCAACAGTAGCAACAGTAGCAGGAGCAATAGTAGTAGTAGTAGTAGTAGTAGAAGTAGTAGTACTAGTAGTAGTAGTAGTAGTAGTAGCAGTAGTACAGTAGCAGTAGTAGTGGCAGAAGTAGCAGTAGGAGTAGTAGTAGCAGTAGCTGTAGCATTAGTAGCAGTAGTAGTAGCAATATCAGTAGCAGTAACAGTAGTAGTAGTAGCAGTAGTAGTAGCAGTAGTAGTAGCAGTAGTAGGAGCAGTAGCAGTAGTAGTAGTAGTACCAGTAGTAGCAGTAGAAGTAGCAGTAGTAGGAGGAGTAGCAGTAGTAGTATTAACAGCAGCAAAAGCAGCAGTAGCAGTAGTAGCAGCAGCAAAAGCAGCAGTAGCAGTAGTAGGAGCAGTAGCAGTATCAATAGCAGAAGCAGTAGCATGAGTAGTAGCAGTAGTTGTAGCAACAGCAGTAGCAGCAATTGAAGTAGCAGTAGTAGCAGTAGTAGTAGCAGAAGTAGTAGAAGCAGAAGTAGCAGCAGTAGCAGTAGTAACAGAAGTAGCAAGAGTAGTAGTAGTAGTAGTAGTAGCAGCAGCAGCAGTAGTAGTAGTAGTAGTAGTAGTAGGAGAAGCAGTTGCAGTAGCAGTAGCAGTAGCAAAAGTAGTAGTAGTAGCAGTAGTAGCAATAGCAGTAGTAGTAGTAGTAGCAGTAGTAGCAGTAGTAGGAGCACAAGTAGTAGTAGTAGCAGTAGCGATAGTAGCAGTAGTAGCAGTAGTAGTAGCAGTAGTAGCAGTAGTAGCAGTAGTATTATTAGCAATAGCCGCAGTAGCAGTAGCAATAGTAGCAGTAGCAGCAGTAGCAGTAGCAGTAGTAGCAGCAGTAGAAGGAGAAGTAGCAGTAGTAGTAGCAGTAACAGCAGTAGTAGCAGCAGTAGCAGTAGGAGTAGCAGTAGCAGTAGTAGCAGTAGCAGTAGTAGCAGTAGCAGTAGCAGAAGTAGTAGTAGTAGTAGTATTAGTAGTAGTTTTAGTAGTAGCAGTAGTAGTAGTAGTATTAGTAGTAGTAGTAGAAGTAGTAGTAGCAGTAGTAGCAGTAGCCGTAGCAGTACTAGCAGTAGCTGTAGTAGTAGTAGTAATGGCTGCAGTAGTAGTAGAAGTAGGAGTAGAAATAGGAGAAGCAGCAGTAGTAGCAGCAGTAGTAGTAGCAGTAGAAGTAGTAGCATTAGTAGTAGTAATAGTAGCAGTAGAACTAGTAGTAGTAGTAGTTGCAGTAGTAGCAGCAGTACTAGCAGTAGATGTAGTAGCAGTAGTAGTAGTAGTAGTTGTAGTAGTAGTAGTAGTAGTAGTAGCAGGAGTAGTAGTAGTAGTAGAAGTAGCAGTAGAAGTAGTTGAAGCAGCAGTAGTATTAGAAGTAGTAGTAGTAGCAGTAGCAATAGCAGTAGTAGTAGTACCAGTAGTAGCAGTAGCAGTTGCAGTAGTAGCAGTAGTGTAAGCAGTAGTAGTAGTAGCAATTGTTGGAGTAATAGCAGTAGTAGCAGCAGTAGTAACAGCTGTAGCAGCAGTAGCTGGAGCAGTAGTAGTAGTAGTAGTAGTAGAAGTACGAGTAGAAGTGGAAGTAGCAGTAGTAGTTGCAGTAACAGTAGCAGTAGCAGTAGTAGTAGCACTAGCAGTAGCACTAGTTGTAGTAGTAGTAGCAGTAGTAGTAGTAGAAGTAGTAGTACTAGTAGTAGGAGTAGTAGTAGTAGTAGCAGCAGTAGTACAGTAGCAGTAGTAGTAGCAGTAGTAGCAGTAGTAGTAGCAGTAGCAGTAGTATTATAAGTAGTAGTAGTAGCAGTAGCAGTAGCAGTAGTAGTAGTACCAGTAGCAGTAGCAGTAGTTGCAGTAGTAGCATTAGTGTATGCAATTGTAGTAGTAGCTATAGTTGGAGTAGTAGCAGTAGTAGCAGCAGTAGTAACAGCTGTAGCGGCAGTACCTGGAGCAGTAGTAGTAGTAGTAGTAGTAGAAGAGGAAGTACGAGTAGTAGAAGTAGAAGTAGTAGTTGCAGTAACGGTAACAGTAGCAGTAGTAGTAGCAGCAGCAGTAGTAGCACTAGCAGTTGCAGTAGTAGTAGCAGTAGTAGTAGAAGTAGTAGTACTAGTAGTAGTAGTAGTAGTAGTAGTAGTAGTAGTAGTAGTAGTAGTACAGTAGCAGTAGTAGTAGCAGTAGTAGCAGTAGCAGTAACAGTAGTAGCAGTAGCAGTAGCAGTAGCAGTAGAAGGAATAGCAGTAGTAGTAGTTGCAGTAGCAGTAGCAGTAGTAGCAGCAGGAGTAGTAGCAGTAGCAGTAGTAGCAGCAGTAGTAGTAGCAGTAGCAGTATTAGTAGCAGTAGTAGTAGTAGTAGCAGCAACAGTAGCAACAGTAGCAGTAGTAGCAGTAGTAGTAGTAGTAGTAGCAGTAGTAGTAGCAATTGCAATAGTTGTAGCAGTAGTAGTAGTTGTAGTAGTAGAAGTAGTAGTCGTTGCAGTAGCAGTAGCAGTAGTAGTAGCAGCAGCAGTAGTAGCTTTAGTAACAGTAGTAGCAGTAGCATTAGTAGTAGCAGTAGTAGAAGTAGTTGCAGCAGTAGTAACAGTAGTTGCAGTAGTAGCAGTAGCAGTAGTAGCAGTAGCAGTAGCAGTACCAGTAGTAGCAGTAGTAGCAGTAGCAACAGTAGCAGCAGCAACAGTAGTAGTAGTAGTAGTAGTAGTAGTAGTAGTAGTAGTAGTAGTAGTAGTAGTAGTAGTAGTAGATGTAGTAATAGTTGCAGTAGTAGCAGTAGTATTAGTAGTAGTAGTAGTAGTATCAGTAGCAGTAACTGCAGCAGCAGCAGTAGAAGTAGTAGTAGTAGTAGGAGTAGTTGCAGTAGTTGTTGTAGTAGTAGGAGTAGCAGTAGTAGTAGTAGTAGCCATTGTAGTAGCAGTAGTAGAAGTAGTAGTAGTAGCAGTGGTAGTAGCAGTAGCAGTAGTAGTAGCAGCAGTAGTAGTATCAGCAGCAGTAGCAATAGAAGTAGCTTCATAAGCAGCAGTAGGAGAAGTTGTAGTAGTAGTAGCAGTAGCAGCTGCAGTAAGAGTAGCAGTAGCAGTAGCAGAAGCAGTAGCAGTAGCAGAAGCAGTAGCAGTAATAGCAGCAGTAGCAGTAGCAGCAGCAGCAGTAGTAGTAGCAGTAGTAGAAGGAGCAGTAGCAGTAGTATCTGTAGTGGCAGTAGTAGCAGCAGTAGCAGAAGTAGCAGTAGCAGTAGTAGTAGAAGAAGCTGTGGCAGTAGCAGCAGCAGCAGCAGTAGCAGTAGCAGCAGCAGCAATAGCAGTAGCAGTAGCAGCAGCAGTAGCAGTAGCAGCAGTAGTAGTAGTAGTAGTAGTAGTAGTAGTAGTAGTGGTAGTAGTAGCAGTAGTAGTAGTAGTAGTAGCAGTAGTGGTAGTAGTAGCAGTAGTATGAGTAGTAGTAGTAGCAGTAGTAGTACTAGCAGTAGTAGTAGAAGTAGTAGTAGTAGCAGTAGTAGCAGTAGTAGCAGTAGCAGTAGTAGTTGCAGGAGCAGCAGTAGTAGGAGCAGTAGTAGCAGTAGTAGTAGAAGTAGGAGTAGCAGCAGTAGTAGGAGTAGCAGCAGTAGTAGCAGTAGCAGCAGCAGTAGCAGTAACAGTAGCAGCAGCAGTAGTTGCAGCAGCAGTAGTAGCAGCGGCAGCAGCAGTAGCAGTAGTAGTAGTAGTAGTAGTAGCAGTAGCAGTAGCAGTAGTAGCAGTAGCAGTAGTAGTTGTAGGAGCAGCAGTAGTAGGAGCAGTAGTAGCAGTAGTAGTAGAAGTAAGAGTAGCAGCAGTAGTAGGAGTAGCAGCAGTAGTAGCAGTAGCAGCAGCAGTAGCAGTAACAGTAGCAGCAGCAGTAGTTGCAGCAGCAGTAGTAGCAGCGGCAGCAGCAGTAGCAGTAGTAGTAGTAGTAGTAGTAGCAGTAGCAGTAGCAGTAGCAGTAGCAGTATCAGTAGCAGTAGTAGCAGTAGTTGTAGTAGCAGCAGTAGCAGTAGTAGTAGTAGTAGAAGTAGTAGTAGCAGTAGTAATTGCAGTAGTAGTAGCAGTAGCAGTAGCAGTAGTAGTAGTTGTAGTAGTAGTAGTAGCTGTAGTAGTAGATGTAGAATTTTAGTTTTAGTGGATATTGGTTCAAGCCGGGATTTAGTTAGAAACTCGTAGAAATAGTTATGAATTTTATAAGTTTAACCTATAGTTTAGAAATATTTATTTGAACATAAGGTTTGATTAATATAGTTGGTCCTAAGACTGTTATTTATTATAACCTAAGGTTTAGATAGAATTATTAAGAATGTGACATTAGTCACATGTATGTTTATTAAAGAAATAAGTATTTTTGATGAATAGTTTAATTAAAAGAAAGATCTAGAAGCTCTAGAACCTTCCATTATCAGTTAGGATCACGGTTTTACTCAGTCAAAGGGGTTTAAACAAATTTCAACTTATGCTAAGGTGTACAAAAACGTGTTTAAAATATCAGCGTATGTCGATATATCGCAGCTATAGGGGCCGATATGTCACCTATAATTGATACAAAAAACATGTTGACTTCACACGAACAAAACCACAGACCCTCGGAATCTTGGTAGGGACGATATATCGCCTACCCTAGGCAATATATCGGCTCCAGTGGCCATATTTGAGTTGTTCGTAAAATTTTGAAGTAGAAACAGCCCTCAACAACCTTGACTCATTCCTAAACGTTTTGACCGAGTTCTGGGCATCGGTTGAATAGATAATTCAAATTTATTCATTTTTAATCATTTATTTATTCATTTTAAAGGAGTTAGTTTCACTCCTTGAACTCTATAAATAGGACCCTTCACTCAGCCATTCTATTCATCATTCAAGCATAGTTCAGAGCCTCCAAGCTACTAAGTTCGTTCTAGAGAGAAACACTAGGGTTTTGGGGTTAAAGGTTTCAAATCTAAAGCTTTTATAAACACTTGGGAAGTAAGTTTTTTGTGTGATTTCGGTGTTCGAGGTATAGATCGAAGTTTTAAGCTATCCAAGGTATTCATTATCTTCAGGTTTAGTTCACTATAGTTTCTAATATTCTTTCATTTTTCTTCAAATCCTAACTTGTGATAGTGACTTTTGGTTAGGTGTTAAATTTCTTTGAAACATAAAGTTTTCGTTAAGTTTCTATCACGATGGTTTAGATCTTCTCTTCATCTTATTTTCTTTAGGAAACTTATGGTTTCTTTATGTTTGGTTTTAGGAGTTTCGATCTCGCTCTTGTCTCCAATATTTCGGTTTTTGGTCATTGAAATTAGGTAGCTTAGTATTATGACTTAGTTTATGTAGTTTATGATATAGTTTATGTTTGTATGACCTAACATTTCGAGTAAAATAAAGGGGTAAGTGTGTCTGGATCTAAGGTGTCCAATGATGTATGACGGACTATGTCCGGTAGTCTCGGTTACCAAAACTTTATGATGGACCTAAGTGATGTCCGGTGTATGACAAACTTATGTCCGGGGCTTAATTGTCACCCCTGTATAAACGCTTATCTTTTTATTATATCTGACTTGTTATTATGACTCATAGTTACGATTATGATTATGACTTATAACCCATAGTTATGATTATGAGTATGACTTATGAATTATGATTTATAATTTATGATCTATGACTTATGACTTATGACCTATGACGTATAACTTAGAGTATGATTTATGATTTATGACTTAGATTATGATGTAGAATTATGACTTAAGCTATGATATGACCTAGAGTTTTATGTTTGAATGACTCTTGTGAATTTATGTTATGTTTGATTATATGACTAACTTTTGTTTGTATTTTTCTTACTGGGCTTAGAAGTTCACTCCTTATGATGTTGTTATTTCAGGCAATTAAGGATAGAAAGGCTGATGGCGAGTGGGGAGCTAAGAGCTTCATGATGTACTCATGGGGACCATATATTCGAGGAAGATCAATCGAGCCTAATTATTTATTTTTTCATTAAAGAAAGTTTATTTTAAAGTTTTATTTAAATGTTGCTCATTTTTATGTTAAAGACAATTATTTTAGTTTTGTAAAACCATGGATCTATGTATGTATTTATTTTCAAGTTTTTATTCAATAAAAGAGCAATATTTATGATTATGACCCAACGCTGTGTTCTCGGTAATCTATGAGAAATTAGGGCGTTACATTTGGCTACTAGCCTTGCTTTGAAAGTCTTCACTTTCCCATCTACACCTCTTTTCTTCTTGTATATCCATTTGCACCCAATGGGCATGACATCTTCAAGCAGATCTACAAGTTCCTAGATAGAATTGGAATACATAGATTCAATTTCTTGGTTCATGGCTTCTTACCATTTCTCCTTTTCAGGGTCATCCATTGCCTCTTTGAAGGTTAATGGATCGTCCTTGTCTGTATTAGAAACAATGACATGTGCCTCATGTTCGTAGCGAAAAGGTTGTCGCACAATCCTCCCACTACGACGTTACACCGAGGTTTCTTCTCCAGGATTAGTGGTTTCCTCGGTTTGTCATTTATCATTTAATGAAGAAGGTGAAAGTGATGGAATCTTATCAGCTGTGAGTTCCTCCAAAACTACTTTTCTCTGAGGTTTATAATTATTCATATAGTCATGGTCAAGGAAGGTCGCATTTGTTGAAAGAAATACCTTTTGGTCCTTTGGACTATAGAAGTAACTGCCTCTTGTTTCTAGAGCGTAGCCCACAAAAATGCATATTTCAGACCTTGAATCAAGTTTCCCTGATTTAGGTCTAAGAACATGAGCAAGATAACCCCAAATGCGGAAATGGTGCAAACTAGGTTTGTTTCCATTCCACAGTTCCAATGGCGTTTTGCTTATGGTCTTAGATGAGACTACATTCAAAATGTAAGTCGCCATTAGAAGTGCATATCCTCAGAATGAGAGAGGAAGTGAAGAGTAGCTTAACATAGACCTGACCATGTCTAACAAGGTCTTGTTTTTTCTTTCAGAAACACCATTTTGCTATAGCGTTCCTGGTGGTGTGAGTTGGGATAGAATACCATGCTCCAGCAAGAAATCATTGAATTCTAAATCCAAATATTCTCCACCTCGATCAGATCGAAGTGTCGTAAGAGTTTTACCTAATTTCTTCTCAGCCTCGACTTTGAATTCTTGGAACTTACCAAAGGTTTCAGATTTCCTAAGCATTAAGTAAGTATGACAATATCTTGAGTAATCGTCAATAAAAGTGTTGAAGTACTCATACCCACCTCTTTCTTGTGCATTGATTGGACCACAGACATCGCTGTGTACAAGCTCCAAAGGTTCTTTAGCGTTATTTCCTTTCGCTTAGAAAGGATGTTTGGTCATTTTGCCTTCTAGACAAGATTCACAAACCGGAAGAGTTCCAACTCTTAATTCTCTAAAATGTCCATCTTTTGTGAACCAGATTATCTTGTCTAGACCTATATGACTAAGTCTAAGATGCCAAAGATATGTGTCATCCTCCTTTGAAACTTTTTGTTTTTTTTTCCTTATGGTTTTGCTACTTTGAATAATTCTGAGTTATTAAGCAATCGTTCATTAGGTTTGAGCATATACAGTCCGTTTGTATGTTGTGCTTGACAAATTTTGAAACTATTCTTCAAAATAATAATCACATTATTACTAAAAGAAATATCAAAAGATTGTTCATGCAACATAGATAAAGAAACTAAATTTATAGAAAATCCTAGAATAAAATAAATATTATTCAAAACAAGATAATTGTTCCCATAATGTAAATGGATTGTTCCTTTTGCTCTATCTGAAATGAGCGCTCCATTTCCAACTCGCACGGTCACCTCTCCATCAACCAGCTCCCTTGATGACTCAAGTATTTGCATTAAAGAACAAACATGGTTAGTGGCTCCTGAATCTAAAACCTAGGATGACATATCTTCTTCCACTTCACAAGATTCAAGTACAAGTAAATAAAATTTACCTTTCTTTTTCAGCTCTGAGAGATACTTTTTACAGTTTCTCTTACAGTGACCTTACATTTTCCTTTTGTTTCTATCTTCTTGGAGTTATTGTCATTCTTGTTCTCCTTGGATTTTGGTGCCTTCTTGCCCTTTCCTTTGTCCTTATCATTGCTCTTCTTGGATTTATCCTCAGAGTTTGAAGGTTTCTCCTCTATCAACATGTGACTCAGCCTCTTTTGTAATGGATTTGTTAAGAGACTCAAATGTCTGCAATTCTTTCAACAACTGGGTCATGTTGAATTCTAACTTATTCATAATATAGTTGGTGGTGAACACAGAAAAGGCAAAAGTGATCGATTCAAGTATGATGCTTACTTGTGTATGCTCATCAATGGTGGCCCCATGTATTTCTACTTCATGCATCACGTTAATCATACTCAAAACATGTCCACGTACAGAAACACATTTCTTCATCTTAGTAGTCATGTAGGTTCTAGTAGCCTCATATCTACTTTGATCAGATTGTTGTCCAAACATGGCCTGCAGATAATCCTTTATCTCAAATGCAGTTTCCATGGGCTCATGTTTTGTTCTCAGAACATCATTCACGCTCACAAGCATGTAACACTTTGCCTTCTTATTGGATTGAATCCAGCATCATACTTGTCCTGAACATTCTTCTAGGCATTGGCAGCGGACTCTTCAGGACATTCCTCAGTTAGGAAAAATTTATGGTTCTCACAGATTAACATAAGATTCAAGCTTGATTTCCATCTTACAAAATTATCACCATTAAGTTTTTCAAGTGAAAGTAATGCAATTATAAGTATGCCACCGTTCGACATTACTGAAAGAAATAAAATACAATAATATTACTATTTGAAAAAATATCAATTATTTGGAAAGTAAACATGATGCATGAATGTAGCAATTAAAACACATGAATAAACATGTACTTTTCCATGATAAAACTACCCAACAAATAAAGTGCTGCCTTACGGTCGGTCAAGTTAAATTCAGATAGCTTATAAGACAATCTTATCTATATAATTTAAAACTCAAAATAACTCTTTATTTTCTCTTTTAAAAATAAACTACCGCTGGTTTGGTCAAGATGCAATTATCCACTGCAAAAGCTTAATTGCATCTTTGTAAGGGTAACTCATTATTTCTGAATTCATGACTTAACTTAGAGAGTGCCGCTTTAGGGTCAATCAAGCCTAAAATACATCACTCCTTCCTATCTTCATAAGAAGCCAACCTTGGTATTAATATGTCTAGAAACATACCTTAGGGGGACAAAAACAAAGCTGCCTCGAGGCTCTATTCATATCTCACGGTGTTGTACTAATAATGGAGACCATAGGTCACATTGAGATGTTCACCTTCTCCCACTTACTATTTTAGAAATAATGTGTTTTATTAAACTAATCAATTAATTACTAGTTTATTAATAATATATTAATGTAATTAATTAAAAATTACATTTAATTATAAAATAGCCTAATTCTATAATTAGTGTGATCTAGATAATTAATGGGTGCGCACACAGTGGGTGTACGGGCACGAAGGCACATGGGCGCAGGTGTGCGTAGGGGCGCGGGCTCGTAGGCCCACGGGCGCGGGTGTGTAGTGCAACATGCCGTACTTGAGTGCATATTAAAATCTATGTTGGTATTCGGTCAAATGCGCACGCGAGGGTGCAGGCTAGTGAGCATGTTGATGCCTAATTTTGTATGATAGTGGCATTTTCAAAAATATCTTCAATATTGCCCAGAAATGGACGGGACTTGGTAGGTTCCATATTGAAGGTTCAATGAACGCAATGGTGCGATCGAATTTGGGAGATTCGGAGAATTGGCAAGCTAAAAGCCAAATATGTCTCCCAAGCAAAAATCATATATGTTCTTGGTAGAAGGCTAAAAGCTTAGAAGGCTCTTTGTAGAGGGAGCACCTGGTGTCAGCTCTCCACCACCCCCTGGTGCAGATGCGTCAAGTGAGCTACTACTAGTCGAGAGGGCTAGTTGGACTGGCATATAAGGACCATGAGGGGACTCATATGTCTCCATGAGTAGGAGTACTCATGAACATTATCAGGTCACCCCAGTAGTACATTGAAGTGTGCTGCCAGAGGTTTATGAGTACAATTCTCTTGGTTTGTCGGTACACCGCTTGCATGGAACGTGGCCTAAACCTCCAAGAGACATTGTGGTGCACCATGGCCACGAGTCTTGACACGAGATGGCATGGGAAGTCATTCTTGGGACTTGCTAGCATACAGGCATTGAAGGGTGCACAATGCTTAAGAAGAACAGAGGTCTAGTGTGTGCTACTAGTCTAACAGCAAGTCTCGAGGGCCTGCCCACATGCATGAAGGAATGGTGCCTTGAGGATTGGACCATGGACGTATGGGAGTCCTTGGTCTATGAAGGGAGCTATTCGGATAGTATCAAATGGGGGCATGATGAGAGGTGTTGGCACGTCAGCTTGGTGCTGGCTCTTGGCCACACATGCTACCTTGGCTCGTGAATGTCTGGGTGAACATTAGTGTTGGAATTCGCCTTGCCATAGTGGGAACCTATGGACAGTGTGAGTATCTTGGCTAGAGAGGCTTGATGGATGGATGTACTCATAGATGCTTGAGAGTGTGACTCTTCGAGAGTTGTTCGAGAGACAAAAGTGTACAGAGGCACTCGATCGCGCAAAAAATGTGTCCATTGTTATTCGAATGGTTGGAAGGCTGACCTTGGCTCAGAGGAGTCAAGGTATCACACTGCCATTTCCGTTGTCAAAATTTCAGCCTGTGACAGTTGGTATAAGAGCCAGGTTCATCTCAAGTTGGGGTGAACCTGGTTGGCCCATCCTAAAGGGGATGTAGGCGTGCAGAAGGACCATAAAGGTCTATATGCTTGAACAAATGTTGTTGAGCTGTTTAGTCACCTAGAAAGGATCAGTAGACTGAAACAAAATGACACTTGGTTGCTCTTCTTCATGGGAATACTGGACATCCTAGAGAGGGGACAAGTTATGGTTGATTTGAATCTGAAAGTTCAGTGAAGCTAGAAATACAACAACCACAAGCAATTGTGGAGAGGTGCTATATTAGAGTTGGGACTCGTTGACATGAGACAATCTTTGATCAAGAGGTCAAGGTTGTATGCATTGTTCACTAGTTCAAGTTCGCTTGAGTGACCGTGTAAGTCGCACAAAGCACTATTGTTGAAAAGGAAACTTGTACGTAAGAGTGTGGAAGCATAATGGTGGTCGCCAAACGCTTGGTAGTCATGATAGTGGTTGAGAATGTACAACTTTGAGGAATCAGATCAAAACGAGCATGAGATGCTTCAGTTGCTACTTGTGTGCCAAAAGGCATCACATGGAGACGAAGGTGGTAGTGGTCGTGATTGTCAAATGATAGTCGTACTTGGAAGTGTTTGCATGTTATCTTGTTCTGACCCGGAGGGGAGGCGCTGAGACAATGGAGTGGGACATGTTGGCTCATAGAGATGTTAACTTGTGTGAGCAACACTAAGGCATTGATGGAGATGTTAAGTTGTGGAATGTATGCATCAAAGGTTAGAAGGGCCTAGTAGACCACGCGTAGTGGTTAGAATGGTACTAGAGTTTCTTGAGTGCTGGAGGGCTATGTTAAGGAAACTTAGTACTGCGAGAGGGCTTAAGGAGGTTTAGATGGTGCTAGAGTTTAAGTGCGGGTCGGAGGGCCTTGCTATTGGGACTTAGTGACCATAGGAGCCTAGAGAAGCTAAGAAGTTGCGCTAGAGTTTGTATGTGGGCAGAGGGCTGCATCGAGAGAAACTTAGTGCTTCTTAGAACCCGAATGGGTGAGATGCTAGTATGGATCAGAGGGATAGCTATGTGCACAATGCACGCATAGGGGAATCGACAGTGAAGCTACATGAAGTAGCTATGTGCACAATGCACACATCCTGTGGGGTACACTTCTAGATTTTTTTGTGTGCATGAAGAGTTGGGGCGGTTAGACATTCTTGTGTGTGGGCTAGTTGTCGAGGACGCCAATAGTTGAAGGGGGGGAGAGACCATCATGGTTCAGACATCCAAATAACAAACCAATGGATCAATTACAAAAGCTTCGAGATGAGATATCATTGAGATCAATTGTTGTTCATAATGTAAAGTCAAGACTCAGAGCCATGGACAGAGCTAAGTTACCTAGGGTGAAAGTAAGCAAGACTCAGGAACTAAGGTAACATCAGTGCAACATTGGCCTAGGGTGAAAGTCAGCAAGACTCAGGTACTAAGGCAACGTAGAGATGTCGAGGGGCGAAGAGTCAGAATGACCGAGATATTAGTTCAACATCATCTTCAAAAGTGACAAATGGAACAAGGGACCATACGAGAGAATGCAGTTAGCTTGCAAGCTATACCTTGAGAGGTACACCTCGAGAAGAGAAGTTATTCCCAAGTTGAAGTGGGGGAGTCCACTAATTCTTATATTCTAAGGGTCAGGGTACTTGTTCAGTTTTGGTGTGTGAATATAGATGGAAACATAACAGCAAATGGGTTGTACAGTGCGAAGACATGCATGACTTATGCGAGTGGGTTTGGTGACCAAGTGAAGCTGCAGATAGACAGTGTGCATGGGCGTGTAGGCTGAGACCAATATTGGGCAGGTTTTGCAGCATGTTATGGGACATGTTTTGTGTTTATGGAAACACGCATTTTAACGCCCTGGTTACCCCAGAACAGTTACAGTGAATGGTGGACCGGAAATTTGATCCGGTACCCGAGTCCTTTGGTAAAAAACGTGCTCTAAATGTAATTATCAGGTTAAGGTGGAAAACTAATAAAAAGGAAATGGATATTTTCATTACAAACTGCTCTGCAGAGCTAATTAAAACATTTACAAGTTGTTCTCAGTACAAAACGGTCATTACAGTTTCAAATTTACAATCCCGCCGACCTAAACGACAAAAATAGGGTAAGCCCCCTAGTTCCTCTGAGAACGCCTTGGCCGTGGTGGTCAAGCGGCCGCATATGTACACATCACCACCTAAGCTCTCCACTCAAGGCTGGGTGAGCTTTTATTTCCCTTTACCTGCACCACATAGCACCCATGAGCCAAAGCCCAGCAAGAAAACACAATAAAGCATGATATAATATCAACAACGATCGTAATAATCATCCAGGACTATCATTCCCAACAAATAGGTGACTATCGCAAGAGTCACTAATACAGGGACAGCACCCTCCAGCCATGTGACGATAGGGTCACCAGGGCTTAACAGATAAGTGAGCCTTCCATAAGTTTGAACAGGATAGGTGTATGGTGAATAGTCACCAACATAACCTTCCTCATGACCTTAGAGTCATAACCCTGGAACAGCGTTCCCTAGCCATGTGACAAACAGTCACCGGGGCCATGTGCCCTGGCTCTGAATAACTGGTCTTACACCAGACAAGCGCTTATAAGTTCATCGACCTTAGAGTTGGTCCAGCGTTAATACCCCATATGAGTCATTCTTTGCTGATATCGATTAGATCTAATCTTCATTTGGCTCGGCGTTCATGACGCTATGCCATTTTTGACCCTTAGGTCAGTGTCCCTGACTAGTCAGTGCCATAAACAAGTAAGCAACATTCTCTAGCATTTAATATGCAATCCATGTCCACATTTATCAACCAACATGCCTCAATAACAAGTCACGCATGTCATATATATATATACAGGGTGTAACTGTATTCATACACTGTTTTCTTACCTCTGGTTCGAGTGAAAAATTAATATAAGAATGACCCTTGAGAACGATCAATCTTTTAATTCCCTGGCGGTTATCTGGTCATAACCAAAATATAGGATTCATCAATGGAAATGATAACAAAGGGTTCCCAAACCAAAACTTAGCCTCCGAGACATCGAATCCTACTAAACTGGGTAGTAGGATCGACCCCGAGGCCTAAGACTTGATTTCCCAAGCTAAAAACACATTTCTGGCCAAAAATGCCCTTATGGGCTGCGGCTCACCACAGCCATTCCGCGACTCACCTCTCTGACAGAGGCATTTCCACCCCAGAAACCAACATAGGCCGCGGCTCACCATAGCCATGCCGCGGCTCTTTACACAAACCAGCAAGCACCAGCTTTCTTCCCCTGCGTTTTTCCTTGAAACCAAACCTTCAAACCAGTTCCAAACCTCATCCAAACACTTAATCCAACCCCTAAACATCATCTATATCAAACCCTCATCAAAACCTAAGCTAAACATCAATCAAAACTTCCATTAATCCAAGCTATCCTCAATAAAATCATAGGCTGAAAACTAAAAGAAAACAGAGTAAAACCATAAAACTTATGGCTGAAACTCACCTCAAACTTGAGATTAAATCCCCTTCAATGGCTGAACCAACTCTATGAACTCAACCCCTTGATTTCCTAGCTTGATTCCTCAATTTGGGCTCAAAAACTCCAAAGGAGAAATGAGAGAAAATGATGTACGGGAAGGAGAAGTAAGGGCTCTGTTTTGTTCTGTTTTTCTACAGCCAACTAAAGTTTCATATACATCCAAACCAAATGACCTAAATGCCCCTAGGTCATTAAAAGTTTCTAAAGCCTTCCCAAGGGCAAAATTGTCCTTTCCAACCTATACCGTTAATTATAATTAACGCTCTCCAATTCCCGCTAATCTCGATAATCTCAAACACCAATAATTCATATCCCGTTACCCTATAATTCCCAGTAACGCTCTAATCATTAAAACACCCCGAGACCCAAGCTTAAGCCTGTTATGACCAAACCAATAAATTATATTTAAAGATCGTCTCATGTCGAATAACTCGAATATATCTCCATAATAATGGAATCTTATTCACAAATCACGTTATGCACCCAAATACACATATTCACCCTCAATGGGCCAAATTATCAAAATAGCATAATTATTCAAATGTGGACCCACATGCACGCGTATAGCATCATATCATAATATAATTCTCATATACATGCATAATGTCATTTAATGGCATAATTAAACAAGTATGGCCCTCCCGGCCTACTAATCCCGCCATTAAACCATATCGGAGAATTCGGGCATTACACGCATATTTATGGATACACAAGTCGAATGATTCAGAGAACGTATGTCAAAAGGATAGTAGATTGGGACAACTTCAAACCTCAAGAGCGAGGTAGTGTGAAATCAAGTTGGTCAAGATTCAACATACTGTCTAAGTTAGGCAGGGTTGATTTGAGGGCGAATCTTGAGGCACGTTGCTGGGGAGTCAGCATGTACTTGAGCTAGAAGGCATCGTAGTCGTTTCGAATGATGTCAGATCATTGACCACATTGTAGAAACTCAAAGGAGCAGTTATGCTTATGGTCAGGAATGGCCATTTTTCATCAAGTTGTGGGTATGCAGTAAGGTTAGAGGACCAAAAGTCTGAGAGACTACTTCGCGAAGTCTATGTGCAAGGGTGCACTAGATACTGCATAAAGGCTACAGTTGGCATGAGTGCCACGTTTAAGAGAGACATGCCTTCAGTGTAAGGATGTTTCATAGGTGTCGTTGGGAACGATTGGTTTGTGAACCTCATCTTGAGGGGTGCACCATAATTTCTTCCTTGTCAATAGGAGTAGGCATTGGACAGTTGGCGTGAAAGCAACAATCAGATGATGTGTTGGCTTTGGGGTTAGTGTTGCAAGGGCTGCTTGGTTGACTTGAGGAACATTGTGATGGACTCGGAGGAGTTCATGTGTGCAAGGAGTATTCGACTGCAAAGGCACTACATCATGGGAGAATTCTTAATAGTGACAGTGGCATAGGGTCTTTGATTGAGTCCAATAGTGGACGTGGGAGATCACCACTAAGTGGGTGATTATATAGTGGTAGAGGGAAAAGTGCAAACTTAAGATTCAAAAGAAGCATGGAGTGAGCTTAGGAGTCAACGCAGGAAGATTGGTCAGCGGTCTATCGATGAAAGCATCAACAATTGAAGTGGGGGAGAGTGTAACATGCCAGCCTTGAATGCATGTTACAAGCTAGGTTTGTGCTCAGTCAGATGTGCACGCAAGGGTGCAGGCTGGTGAGCAAGCTAATGCCTAGTTTATACGACAATGCCATTTTCGTAAATATCTTGAATATTGCTCAGAAATGGACAGGACTTGGTAGGTTCCATATTGAAGGATGCAAAGGTGTGATCGAATTTGGGAGATTCATAGAATGGGTGAGCTGAAAGCCAAATATGTCTCCCAAGCAAAAATCATATATGTTCCTGGTAGAAGGCTAAAAGCTCAGATGGTTCTTTGTCGGGGGAGCTCCTGGTGCCAGCTCTCCACCACCCCTTGGCGCAGGTGTGTCAAGTGAGCTACTACTAGTCGAGAGGGCTAGTAGGGCGGGCATATGAGGACCACGAGGGGACTCGTATGTCTCCATGAGTAGGAGTACTCATGGACATTACCAGGTCGCCTCGGTAGTGCGTTGAAGTGTGCTACCAGAGGTTCATGGGTACGATTCTCTTGGCTTGCCGGTATGCCGTGTAACACCCTGGTTAGCCAAGATTGTTACAATTTGTATTTTAAACAGTGCTTAACTCGCTAAACGAGTCATTAGGCCATAAAAGTGCATCTAAATGTGATTAATGGTCCAGAGTTAAAAAAATTTGTCAAAAGGAATTGATATTTCATTAAAACATTAAACTCCACATGGGATCCCATAATAAACGTTTACAAAGTTGTTTACATTTCCAAAATGGTCAATACAACTCAAAAGTTACAACCTGACGACCTAAGCAGCAAAAATAGGGTTTAACCCTAATTCCTCTAAGAAACCTTGCACGTGGTGGTCAAGTGGTCGCATATGTACACGTCACCACCTAAGCTCTCCAACTTATGGCTGGTCTAGCTTTCCTTTCCCTTTACTTGCACCACATAGCACCTGTGAGTCGAGGCCAGCAAAAAAACTTAATACAAGTGCATGCAATATATACAGATTTAGAATTATATCTAGCATGCCCAACAGTAATAACCTACTCATGTATGCATACATGTATAAATAAATGATTATAGAATCATTTTGGGGCCCGCAACCCTAATCAGATGACCAAGAGTCAACCTGGGGCCCTTTGCCCTAGCTATGTGACCATAGAGTCACCCGGGGCCCTTTGCCCAAGTATATGATTATCACATTGGGGCTCAACGCCCTAGGATCTGGGACTAATAAGTCACCCCGAGGTCCATTTCCCTATCCTCTGTATAACCAGTCTTGGAGTTTGCCAAGCGTACCTGACACTTTAGTTTTCCACGACCATTGGGTTGAACGAGTGTATAATGCACTTCTGATTAGATTTAACCATATCGACCAGCGCTCTGCACGCTATTGCCGCCCTTGAATCATAAGTCAATACTTTACGACTAGTGCCCAGCGCTATTGCTATCCTTGACTAATAAGCCAATGCTTTTCGACCCGCGCTTTTGCCGTCCTTGACTCATAAGTCAAGCCTTTCTCAATTATATAATGCTAACATGCATTCATTATATATCAAATATCCATATACAGAGCACTCAACATGCTTAATCAATAATCACAGGCATAATCATAATCATGTGCATTTACAAGGGTCCAAGCCCTAATCAAATCTATATTCAACATTCGGGCCAAGCCCTAATCATGTACATCACATATTGGGTGCAGTTTTCTTACCTTTAGTCCGAGCACAAGTTATATATAAACGACCCTTGAGCATAATCCTGTACCAAGCCCTAGTGGTAACCTAGTCACAACCATAAATAATAATCTCATAAGATTCAATCCTTAAAAATAAACTTTGGGACCACTCCCGTGCTCTTGGGACTTCCAATCCCACTCAACGGGGTGGTGGAACCATCCCCCGAGCCCCCAAAGTCCTCCTAAGCCCTAAAAATGGGCTTTGCTGAAACTAGACTAGCGCATGGGCGCTGAAGATAGTACAGGGTCACCATCCAAGTTAGAGAGCCACCCCTGATTTCCCCTGCCTAACGCTGGGGCGCTATCCTTACAGCCCAGAACTTTCTAGTTCTTCCCCTGCGTTTTCCCCCAAGTTCAAGTCACCAAAACCTCATCTAAACACCATCCAAACTCACAATTTAACCCCAAAACCTCATCAATACACCAACCTCATCAAAACCCAAGTTTAATCACAATCAAAACACCACCAAAAACTTAATCCAACACCTTGAACCTTAAAGCTTAAGAACAACCAAAAACCAAAATAGAATTTAAACAAAAATAGAGTTTATAGCATACCACGGCTATGAATATAATCCTCTAGCTGCAGAACAACAGTCCTAGACCTCAAGCTTCAATTCCCAAGCCTTGAATTCACTTAGTTCTTTCTCAAAAATCAAACACCAATCTTAGAGAGAAAAGAAGAGAATAATCGAGAGAGAGAGAGAGAGAGAGAGAAGCTGCTCTATTTTTTTTAGGTTTCCTTTTGCCGAGGGAAAGAGTGATAAGTCACTCGCTTCGACTCAAAATTTATGCCCCTAGGGTCAAAACACTCTCCCAAAGCCCTTCAAGGGCAATTTTGTCACTAGCCACATACCCCGTTAATCCTGATTAACGTCTCACAATTCCTGTTACTTCCAATATCCTCAAATAATTACCAAATAATTTCCCCATTACCCGATCCCAGTAATGCACTAAATTACCAAATTACCCTTAGGCTTGCCCCGAGCTAGGTATTTGACCCCATTATGACTAAACCGCTAACTTGCTTCCTAGGATCATCTCGTGCTGAATAATTCAAATATATCCACATAATAATGTTGTCTCAATCCATATACACACAAATATACAAATATGCCCTCAACTGGCCAAAATTACGAAAATACCCTTCTAATAAGAAATGAGCCCATATGCATGCAAATATAGCCATATAATAATACAACTCACATAATCATGCATTTTATAACATAATAATACAATAAACCAATTATTGCCCTCTTGGCTCCCTAATCAAGGCACTAAGCCATATTAGGGAATTTGGGACGTTACATGCCACTTGCATTGAACATGGCCCAAACCTCCGAGAGATGTCGTGGTGCGCCATGGCCACGAGTCTTGACAGCCTCCATCAAATTCTCTCTTAACTATAATATATCCATATCATGTCTCCAAAATACTATATTTTCATCATTAAGTTCAACCACTACATTGTATTTGTTTTGAGACATTTTAACTGATATAAAATAAAAAACAATAATATTATCATTTGAAAAAATATCAATGTTTTGGAAAGTAAACATGATGCATGAATGCAACAATTAAAACACATAAATTAACATTTACTTTTCCACAATAAAACTACCCAACAAATAAAGTGTCGCCTTAGGGTCGATCAAGTTAAATTCATATAGCTTATAAGGCAATCTTATCTTTATAATTTAAAACTTCAAATAACTCTTTATTTTGTTTTTTAAATATAAAGTACCGCTGGTTTGGTCAAGATGCAATTATCCACCGCAAAAGCTTAATTACATCTTTGTAAGTGTAACCTATTATTTCGGATTTCATGACTTAACTTAGAGAGTGCCACCTTAGGGTCGGTCAAGCCTAAAATACATCACTTCCTCCTATTTTCGTAAGAAGCCAACCTTGGTATTGATATGTCTAGAAACCTTCCTTAGGGGGACGGAAACAAAGCTGCCTCGAGGCCCTATTCATATCTCACGATGTGTACTAATAATGGAGACCATAGGTCACATTGACATGTTCACCTTCTCCCACTTACTATTTAAGATTAAATGTATTTTATTAAACTAATCAATGAATTCCAAATTAATTACTAGTTTATTAATAACCCTATGAATGTAATTAATAACAAAAATTATAATTATAAAAGAGCTTGTTTCTATAATTAATGTGATCTAAATAATGACCCATTACAATCATCTAACTTTGCTAAAACACTTTTTGCGTAAAGTTAGTTATCTTAAAGGCCTACAAAAAACTATTGCCTTTATTATTGTGTGAGTTACCAAGTTTTAACTAATTTAATACTTAGTAGTCTACATGCAATTGATTTCACAAAAAACAATTCATATAAAACAAATTGGACAATCCTAGATAATCATGTTTCTAAAAGAAGCATGATTAATGAGAAATTGTGTGGGGTTTCATGATTGGCATGTAATTGACTCATGCACGATCATGTTATTAATCAAACATCAATGAACATTTATTTAAATAAATATAGTAAATAAATAAATAAACAATAAATGATTAACTGAGTACTAATGAGTATTTCTAAGATCTACAACCCTTTGAAAAAATTAGAAATAAAATTGCAATCTAAGCCTATGTAGTATTCAAGACTCTCCAAGAATGCTTCTCCTCTCCTTTAGGCTTTCTTGCTAATCTTTAGGAACTTTGCTTTGCCCAACTTATTAATTAGAAATAAATTTTCTAATTAATTATTTTAATTAAAACTAACTTTTAATTAAATAACTATTTTTGTCATCTTTTTAATTTAGTTGAATTTAAATAATTAAACAATCAAATTCCAATAATTATTTAAACTTAAGACATTAAAATATCTTAACCAACTAAAAGATATTTTATTTTCTTATAAAATAAGATAATTATACTTTTAAATTCAAATAATTTAAAAAATAATTAAATAAAAGATATTTTATAACAACTTAGGAATTATGGTTTTGGGCACCAAAATGGTGCCCTAGGGCCGGCGGCACAAGGAGTGAAGGGCTTGGGTGAGTGGTAGGCTGGCGTGCTGTAAAGAACGCCCTAGACTAATACTTACAAAACATTCGCATAACATAGTTTATAAAAGAATAACATTCATTATCAAAGTCTCAGGGAGACTTGTTTAAAACCATGCAAGTTGGCGCCACAAGTTTTAAAATAAAACATAGGTTTTTATGCAAAGTTCAAAGAAACCAAAAATTAAATAACTGAGTCCCACTGATAATTTAGAAAAGTCTCTTAAAACAAAACATAATTTAAATGGCGTTCTACGTTGATCGTTTTTCCGTCCATAGGATTACCCCACGCCATACACCCCATGATGAAAGAACTCCTCACGTCACCACGCGTGCCATAAAGAAATCCTATTTGCTACCTGGAAGGAAAGTAAGGGGGGGTGAGCTAAAAGCCCAGTAAGGAAGTACAAACAAATAAGCAAGTAAGAATACAACAAATACAAATACTAACGTTCATCTAAAACATCATGGTACGTCATAACGTAATCGTAACATATCATCATATCATAACATAATCGTAACATATCATCATATCATAACATAATCGTAACATATCATCATGTCATAACATAAACGTGACATATCATCATATCACAAACATACAGCATACATGATGAGCATGGATCGCTAGTTGTCCATGTCACCCTATGAGCTAAACAGGAGATCACTGGTCCTTGAATAACCTCGGCGCGTCCGCCCTAGGAGTTACGTCTCAATGTCCTTAGTAACTCGTTCGATGTATCTGACATCGTAATCTGTTTGATGTATCTAACATCGTAATCTGCTTGATGTATCTGACATCGTAACTGGTTTGATGTATCTAACATCCATACACATATCACATTCAACATATCATCACGTTTTGGCATTCATAATTCATAACAATTTATCCATACAACAGTCTTACCATTCATAGCATAAAATCATAGAATCTATCTAACTTCCTTACCTCAGGTCCAAGCTAAGAATTTCACAATCTTTCAACGAGCCTATATCATAATCAAAATAACATTTCTTAGGTTCATAAAATTACTATTTTGCCCTTCCATACAACTCATGTGTGCATGGGCCATGCACACATAATAACAATTACACAAAACATGCAATTATCGCCATAAAAGAATAATGCTCGTTTTACCCATTTTACTAGCATGATCGTTTTATAAAAACCACATAGTTGAATAATAAACATAATTTTGGACGTAAAAGTGGAGTTGCATGTAATATGCATACGTGGGAACATTGCGTAATAAAGACGTTTTCAAAAACGATAATTCTACATTTCTTACTTTTATTGTTTTAAAATCAATAGACATATTACATGCTTTATTTTTCTTAAAAATTTCTAAGTTGATTAAATTTCTCAAAACTTTATTTTATTTTATAAAATTATTTTATTTTAGCTCAAAAATAAAATATGTGACATCTTCATTAATAAATCTCAAATTACAAAGAATTAACCAAAAAGCTTGGATTTAATTAAAATACCTATTTTTAATATGTTTCTTTAAAAAAAATATATTTTATCATTGTGTTACATAAATGATGTGAAAAATATATTTTAAGTGTGGAAAAAAAATACATTTTGATTTAAATTATTTAAGACTTAGTTTTTATGTAGCATAAATCCCTATGTGACAATTAAATAACAATTTTTAACATTTTTAAAACAAACTTTCAGCCACCATTTATTTTCTCAAAAATCACAAATAAATAGAATCTAAATATTTTTCTCAATCAAAATAAAGGAAAAATCATAACTTATCAAAATATGCATTCATACCATTAAAAATACCATTTTTCAATACTACCATAACTTAGGAAAAATAATTTATTCCAAAAACTCATCAAATTCATTTTAGTGAAACTCACTTTATATTTTCTTACAAAAATTCCAGCAACTATTTTTATCATTAAAATCACCATAATCAATTTAAAAGCTCATATTTTTCTAAAAATTCAATAAAAATTCTGTAGGTAAATAATTGAGTAAAATATCATTTTAATGGGACTTAAAATCCCCTTTTTAATTTCATAAATTAACATAACATCAAGAACATTACTTATGCATGCAATTCATCTTTTTATCAACTTTTTCTCAATTATTTACAAAAAAACAGCAAGCTTAATTCCTCATGAAACTCAACTTTTATCCCAAAAATTACATAAAATCATACATGTCCAAAATCTCATCATACTCTTATTATATGCATGATTCTAATATCACTAACATATTCACATGAAATCTTTTAAAATCATTTTTTCTATTCCATTGAATCTACACATGAAATCCAACAAAACACTAACAATAACAATAACATATATTAATTCATAAGCACCATATTCACATATGCCTTATATTAACCTAACATGTTTCTATCATTATTTTCATGCATCTTATAATTTATTCATTCACAATATAACATGCATCCTATCAAAATTTCATGGACCCAAATATCAAGATTGCCAATTATCAACTTACCCATATTACATAGGTCCTAAAACATGGATCTAATATATTGAAAATCACACAACATCAACAAAAATATCAAGAACATCCTTGGGTATGCCTAGGCCGAAATCTCCACATATGCATTCATAAATTATCACTAATCATTATTCATAGAAAGATCAACACCAAAACCCTTTTATACACTAAACCATAATATCCTTCATGCAAGATCAAACAACTCATAATCAACAAGATATCAAGAACACAAAGTACCCATTTTTTTTCTACCCAAAACATGAATCCCCTTTTTAACCATAATCCCTCAAAAAAATCTATTCATCAAAACCATCACAAAATTTAGAAAGGATTTCAATACCTCTTCTTGATAGAAAATCAAGAATCAAAACCAACCAAGAGTCCAATAATCCTCCTTGCTCAAACCCTAAGGGTTGTATATTTGAATGATCAAGATGAAGAAGAAGATGAATAAGGTTAGAAACAACCCAATAATAATACTAGATTAATCATAAGGAAAAATAACCAAAAACCTTACCCTAGCTTGAACCCCTTTTTCTTCTTCTTCTTCCTTTCTTTCTTCTCCTCAGGTCACGCTCTCTCTCTCTCTCTCTCTCTCTCTCTCTCTCTCTATAATTCGGCAGCCCAAGAGCATAATGCTCTTCCATTTTTCCCATTCCCTCTTTATCCTAATTTTCCCATAATGACTCAATAAAAGAAAAAGGTAACTTTCCTATTCTCTTCTTATTTTCTCTTAATTCCTTTTTATTTTTCTTTTATTAAAAAGGATAGGAGTCAAATGATAGTTTCCCAAATGGTCTATCCTCATCCAATTAAATCTCATTCTCTCAAAAGAAAAATGGAAAAAAAAAAAAAAAATCAAACAAATCCCCTAATATCCTTCACGACACCTACATGCCCTTTTCCTTCCATTATATTTATTTTCCTATCAATTAAATAAAACTACACAAAAATATCAAATAAAAGGCAATTATAAAATGTGTAGAAAATCCACACATGTGCACCTTATCACCATGTACTAGCACACACTAAAACATTAGAGTGCATCACTATCTTCCATGCACCTTAGTGCACTCAACCATAGCTCACATAATTACCTCAATTGTCACACTTATTTAAAATGTAACACTAATAGTAAAATAAACATGTTACACAATTATTCACTTATTAAATAAATTAACCAAACAATTCTAACAATTAAATAAAATAATAAACAATCAAATAAAACAAATAATCAACCAAATAAAATAACAACACTTAAATAAAACAATTCATCACACTTAACATTTAAATAAAATAAATCACAAAATTTAAATAATCTAAAAAAATAATAATTTGGTGCACTACACGTGCAAGGGCTCGGGGCCTGGTGCACGCGAAGGAAGGCAGGTGCACGCGCGCATGGGCGCTGGGTGCACGCTAGGAGCCATGTGGCTGCACGCAGGGGGCTGCACGTTGGGAGCCGCGGGGCTGGGGTGCGTCTGGTGTCACGGGCCGGCTATTTGGGGATTCCAACTAGACGGAACGTGCGGCACTTGCAGACTCTTCAAGCTAGCAAGTCAGCCTACAACACACACCTACAGGCAAACAAACTCAGCGGTTAGCCACATACACATCTCGGACATGCAACGGGCAATAACGAAGTATGAGCAAGCACAAAGCAAGTCATTCCTAGGAACGTCCACACAACACAAAGCACACAACAAGGCAAGTGGCACACAAAGACCCAACGAAGGTAACAAACAAGTAACACATAAGCAACAAGGAAGTACACAGGGGCAAGTATGGATAAATGTTATTTCATTAATATATAGCCTTGATAGGGCAAGGGAGTACACAGCTTTGGCCCCTATCTGCTGATGGCCATGGTGCTTCCCTAAGTCACCAGGTCACCTCCCCCTAAGGAGCCTTCTAAGGAAATAAAGTCTTCCCAGGAACATATATGATTTTTGTCTGGGAGACATATGCAATATTACAAAACTGCCACTACCCTATCCCATGAGGTTGCTTGGTGCAAGACTTGACTAATGATCAAGCACCAAGGCATGCTCATTACAAAATGGCCCCATGTGGGTGTGCCAAAGGGGCAGCACGCCACACTCTCCCCCACTCAATCCTTCGGCGCCCTCGACGAAGTAGCTTGTAGATCTTCAATCTTCTGCGTGAGCTTCTTTAAGTCTTCCGCCCTTTCCCAGCTGATCTCGTCGTCTGCGAGCCCCTTCCATTTTACCAGATATTCTTTATGCTTTTTACGGTCAGTGGTGACCGTCCTTTCCGCCAGGATTTCTTCAGGTTGACGCTTGCTCCTTGGCTGAACGATGACTCCTCCTCTGGTTGACTGGTTGCGCGCTGGATTTGCTGGATCTTCGTGATACGGCTTCAAGTTGCTGACATGAAGGACCGGGTGTATCTTCATCCAGGCCGGTAGTTCGACTTTGTATGATGTTAGGCCAACTTTTGAGATGATTGAGACCGGACCCTCGTACTTGCGGACGAGTCTGATGTCTTTGTCCCCTCGGAATCTCAACTGTTCGGGCCTCAGCTTGATTAACACTAAGTCACCTGCTTTGAACTCCAGTGGTCTGCGCTTCTGATCAGCCCACTTCTTCATTCTTTTCGATGCTTTTTCTAAATAAGCTCGGGCAATCTCTGTCGTTTTCTTCCAGTCTTTTGTGAAGTGAAAGGCTCGCGGGTTTCGACCACGATATTCATCCACTGTGTGGGGTAACAGTGGCTGCTGTCCATTAACAACTTCAAAAGGGCTCTTATTCGACGAAGAACTCTTTTGAGAGTTGAAACAAAATTGAGCTACATCGAGTAGTTGCGGCCAATTCTTCTGATTGGCATTGAAAAAGTGGCGCAAGTACTCCTCCAACATCCCGTTGAATCTTTCTGTCTGCCCATCTGTCTGCGGATGGTAGCTCGAGGAAATGTTCAGTTGTGACCCCAAGAGATTGAACAGTTCGGACCAAAAGGTCCCAGTGAATCTTCCATCTCGGTCACTAACAATATTCTGGGGCACTCCCCAATATTTGACAATGTGTTTGAAAAATTGTCTGGCTGTCTCTTCTGCCGAACAGTACTTCGACACTGGGATGAATGTTGCATACTTCGAGAATCTATCCACGACCACCAAGATCGCACTTAAATCTCCTGTCTTCGGAAGACTGGTGATAAAGTCAAGCGACACACTCTCCCATGGCCGGCTTGGGACTCGCAAGGGCTCCAACAACCCAGGTGTCTTGTTCCTATCGACCTTGTCTTGCTGGCAGACCAGACAGGTCTTGGTGTACTCCACTACATCGTCTCGCATTTGTGGCCAGTAGTATCCCTGCTTCAAGAGGGCATGGGTTCTTTGCCACCCTGGATGACCTGCCCACAGAGTGTCATGACACTCGCTTAGTAATGTCCTTCGCAAATCTCCAGCTTTCGGAACATACAAGCGCCCCCCTTTAGCCCACAGAAGATCATCCTCCACCCAGAACTGGCGAGTCTTGCCTTCTTTTACGAGCTTCAGGATGGTCCTGACAACTGGGTCTTTCTCCAGGTTTTCTTTAATGCGTTCCTTGAGTGGAGTGTTCACCACGCTAGCCGATAAACTAGCCATGATCTTTAGAGTCGCCAACTCCGCTTTACGACTCAAGGCGTCAACTGCCTGGTTCAAGCGTCCTGCCCTGTGCTCAAAACGGAAGTCGAATTTCGCCACAAACTCCTGCCATCGAGCCTGCTTAGGGGTCAGCTTCGGCTGAGTAAGGAAATGACTCACAGCTGCATTATCCGTCTTCACCACGAACTTTGACCCCAGCAAGTAATGCCTCCACACTCGCAAGCAATGTATAACTGCGAGGAGCTCCTTCTCCTGGGCAGTATACCTCCTCTCAGCTTCAGACAGCTTGCGACTTTCGTATGCGACCGGGTGGTCCTCTTGTACTAGTACCCCTCCCAGTGCATAATCTGATGCATCCGTCTGTACTTCGAAGGGCTTGCTAATAGTTGGCAAGGCAAGAACAGGATCCTTCATCATGGCTTCTTTCAAACTCCTGAACGCTTCAGCACACTTGTCAGTCCACGCCCAAATCACACCCTTTTTCAGAAGCTCGGTCAAGGGTGTCGCCCTTCTTGAGTAGCCGTCCACAAATCGTCTATAGTAGTTGGCTAGACCCAAGAAGGAGCGGAGTTCTTTCACGTTTGTGGGGGATTTCCATTCCTGGATTGCCCTCACCTTCTCCAGATCCATACGAATACGGCCACGTTCCACCACGTGGCCTAAGAACTTGATGCTCTCCTGTGCGAACGAGCACTTCTCTCGCTTCACATATAGCTGGTTCTCTCTCAACTTCTGAAACACTTGAGCCAAGTGTTCTTGATGCTCTTCAATCGAGGCGCTGTAAACCACGATGTCATCCAAGTACACCACCACGAACTTATCTAGATACTCGTGGAATACTTGGTTCATTAGTGTACAGAAGGTAGCAGGTGCATTTGTCAACCCAAACGGCATTACTCGAAACTCAAATGCTCCGTATCGAGTAACACACGTAGTCTTTGGTTCATCCCCATCTGCAATCCGCACCTGATAATAGCTCGATCTCAAGTCCAACTTTGTGAAGTATTTGGCTCCACTTAGCTGGTCGAACAAATCAGCGATTAGAGGAATGGGGTATGTGTTGCGAACTGTCACCTTATTGAGAGCCCTATAGTCGATGCACAGTCTCAAGCTCCCATCGTGCTTCTTCTGGAATAGCACCGGTGCGCCATATGGCGCCTTCAACGGTCTAATGAAGCCTGCCTCCAATAGCTCTTTTAATTGCTTCCTCAATTCTTCTAGCTCAGGGGGTGCCATTCTGTATGGCGCTTTTGTTGGAGGTTTCGCTCCAGGCACCAGCTCTATCTAGTGATCAATCCCCCTCTTTGGTGGCAAGGCTTTGGGGAGTTTATCTGGCATCACATCCCCATACACCTTCAAGACCCTCGTAATTTCTAGTGGAACAATTTCTTCCACTACTTCTTCGAACACGGTGGGTACAGCTACATAAGTCGGCTCCTGCTTTCTCACACCCTTCTTGAACTGTAAAGCTGATAGAAGCTTCACAGCAGGGGGTGGCTTCACCTTTGCAGGTACCATTGAAGGAGTCTCTCCCATTATGAGTAAGCTTCCAGTGGCAGGAATTGGAATGGCACCATTCTCGGTTAGAAAGTCCATTCCCAAAACTACATCGAAGTCGTCCATATGGACGACTACCAAATCAGTCTGCCCTTCCCACGTGTCGATCTTCACTTTTACCCCTCTAGCCATGCCAGATGTGGCCAAGGCTTTGGAGTTGACCGCCTTCATGCGGCCTGCATCTTTCTCCAGCTTTAGTCCCAGTCGCTTTGCTTCGAGTTCAGAGATGAAGTTGTGGGTGGCGCCAGTATCAATCATCACGCTTTTGGCAGGCTTGCCATTGATAGCAGCATCCACGAACATTAGCCCTTTCCCCAGGGTCTTCTTCCCTTTCTCGCCATGCTTCTTGAGAGCGTTCAACAGGCGGACAGCGCCCATGTGCGCGTACTCTTCTTCTTCCTCTTCTCCTTCACCCTGTTGTTCTTGGCCAATGAGGGCATTTATCTTGCCCCGGAATTGGCAAACTGCCGACTTGTGTGGGCCTTTGCAAATCCAACAAGCAAGCGGCTTCTTCCCTACAGCAGCATCTGTCCCACTGGAAGAATTGGACTCAGCTGTCCTCTTCTCTCCCCCACTCTTACCCTGCCAGGACTTCCCAGACTTCTTACTCCCGGCGCTACTTGAGCTGGCTGGAGGGGTAGCCCTTTTCGGCAGGCTACTCTCCGGAGTGTAGTCTGTTAAGCGTTCGGCAGCAGCTTGAGCGGTGGCTAGATCAGTCACCCGTTGTCTTTGAAGTTCTTGCTTGGCCCACGGTTTCAGTCCCTCGAGGAAGCAGAAGAGCCTGTCCACTTCGGACATGTCTTTAATATCGAGCATCAGTCCCGAAAATCTCTTTACATACTCTCGGACTGTCCCGACTTGTTTAAGCTCTCGTAACTGGCGACGAGCTATGTAAGCTACATTTTCTGGCAGAAACTGCGTCTTTAATTCCCTTTTCAGGTCCGCCCAAGATGTGATAGTACACCTGCCATTCTCTATATCATCATACTTGGTCCTCCACCACACCTTGGCATCCCCCGACAAATACATGGTAGCCATGGCGACCTTTCCATCTTCCGAATCGGCCCGCACGACTCTAAAGTAATGTTCCATGTCAAAGAGGAAATTCTCCAAATCCTTTGCGTCTCTGGCCCCATTATAGGGCCTCGGCTCGGGTACTTTGGCTCGGCCATATTCCATACCTATCGGCCCTGTTGCAGGGGCATTCCCAACCGCTCACATGGTCAGGTTTACCTTGGCAGTTAGCTCAGCCATTTCTTCTCTGAGCACACCGACTGCCTCCCTGCAATCTTCCATTGTGTCATTTATTGAAACTTCTTGTTCCCTTAGCATGCGCTCCACTGCCGCGATGCGCTCTTCCCACCGAGGGGAAACAGAAGTACTTGTTGGAGTGTTTATTTTCTCCAACGCGATAATTCTGGATAGAAGAACATCATTCTCCTTCTCCAACGCAGCTATGCGATTGTATGCATCAGACGAACCCGAGTCCTGACTTGCAGAGGAAAGATCCCTGACCCTCTCGTCCAGGCCATGTAGTTCCCCTACTCGCTTCTCAAGAGCTTCGATCCTCTGAGTGTTGCTCACCATAGTGTGTTTTTGCCAAGCGCTTTCTAACTTGGCTCTGATACCAACTGTCACGGGCCGGCTATTTGGGGATTCCAACTAGACGGAACGTGCGGCACTTGCAGACTCTTCAAGCTAGCAAGTCAGCCTACAACACACACCTACAGGCAAACAAACTCAGCGGTTAGCCACATACACATCTCGGACATGCAACGGGCAATAACGAAGTATGAGCAAGCACAAAGCAAGTCATTCCTAGGAACGTCCACACAACACAAAGCACACAACAAGGCAAGTGGCACACAAAGACCCAACGAAGGTAACAAACAAGTAACACATAAGCAACAAGGAAGTACACAGGGGCAAGTATGGATAAATGTTATTTCATTAATATATAGCCTTGATAGGGCAAGGGAGTACACAGCTTTGGCCCCTATCTGCTGATGGCCATGGTGCTTCCCTAAGTCACCAGGTCACCTCCCCCTAAGGAGCCTTCTAAGGAAATAAAGTCTTCCCAGGAACATATATGATTTTTGTCTGGGAGACATATGCAATATTACAAAACTGCCACTACCCTATCCCATGAGGTTGCTTGGTGCAAGACTTGACTAATGATCAAGCACCAAGGCATGCTCATTACAAAATGGCCCCATGTGGGTGTGCCAAAGGGGCAGCACGCCACATCTGGCGCACGGCAGTAGGTGGAGGCTCGGCTTAGGCGTGCGTGAGGGTGAGTAGGGGATCGGGCCGGGTGCCTCTTAGGTGCATGGCTCAAATTCCTCCTCATCTTTGTGTATAGATTTTTAAAAATAAATTTACAAAAAAACCTATGCCCTTTTATGGCTTACACAAGATCTAGAAAAAACAATAAAATCCTAACCCAATAGCATCCAATAATTAATGATCCATCATTCAACCATACATTAAAAAAAAACATATCCATTTATTCAATATACTTTCAACATACATATAACAAATGCAAGAAACCCACACAGTATTTAATATATATATGTATAGACTGCTATGATACTAATTGTTGGTATTAAATGATCAAATCAAAGGTACGTAGCAGAATATATGGACTCATTTAATAAATATTAATACCAGTCAGGATCATATACATATATAAATATTAAATCACATACAAATAGATCAGAGATTACCTCTTATAGCCTATCAAGTGTCCTTGAGTCTTTTTGTATAAATAAACAATCTTCCTATCCAATGTTCTGAGATCTCACACCCTGATCTTCCATACCAATCCTCAAACACACAAGGACGTGTGTGGGCACATAGGATTCAAAAAGTTGATTTATGTGACTCTCTAGATGTACTCAACACATGAGATCTTGAGAGTTTTGACAGAGAGAATGTTTAGAATAGTTTTTAGGTTTAGAGAAAACTATCGCTTTAGAAAGAGAGTCTGATTATCCATCAACATTATGAATATCACGTATATTAGATTTATAAAGATATTTAATCTAATTAAATAATATTTATTTAATTATAATATAATTCAAATAAAAATTGATTAGATATTTTCATTTAATTATCTATTTAAATCATATTTAAAAAGAATAATTAAATAATTGATTAAACAAATTTATTTGAAACTCAAAATTCAAATCCCACGGGTAAAATCCATGATGTTAGGCGCCACACTCTGTACTGTACAGTGTGTGTCGCCCAGCCCTATTAGGGTTGCCCTAATTTTCTTATTTATTCATTTAATCAACTTTTAAGACAAGATATTTATTCCAACATAAATATTATTTAATTCAACATTAATTTTATCTTAAAATATTAGTTTTAAATTAAATAAATAAATATCACATTATAAATAAGATATTTATTATTTTCTCTCTTTATATTAATCTAAGCAAGATTAATATTAATTTTAACCTATAGTTTTCTAAAATAAAAACTATATAGTTAAATAATTAATTAATTCACAATTAATCAATTACCCATAATTATCAAATAATTATTTTCTTGTTGTTGAAAATTAATTCCTTTGCAATTTATTCATTTCTCTTAACAAATCTTTCTTTTGACATCCTCACCATTGATAGTGTAGGATAGAGGTGATCTGGGGACCATGTACCTATAATACGAAGCTCCAATAAACCAGATTATTAATTAAACTCTTTAATTTAATGATCTTATTTATTAATTCCATGATTACTCCACTATAAATATGGAGTTGCACTCTAAGTATTTATAGAATTATATTTATAGAGTTTTCTCTAGTAGTCTATTGATATAATCAATATATGTAATTCTGTCCTCCATTATTGGTTTGTTAACTAGAATTGGTCAAAATTACCGTTTTACCCTTCTAATTACTTCTTGATCCTTAAGTACCATTAATTCACTAGCGAATAATTAATCTATAATCTAATTATAGATTTGAACTCAATAACTCTTCAGTTCCAGAATCAACCCTTAAGGGAACCAATATTCGATTCGTTAGGAAAGCATGGATTCCAATATTGTAATTCATGTTCCGAGACATCCATGATATTGAATCTCCAAAAAAAAAAAGTCACCAGCCTCATTATTCTAAGAGACTTTAACGAGTGAATCAAAGATCTAATAAACATAAACAGGAGTTCATGAATAATCAGGATTTAGACTGATCTGCAAATGATCATCTATTATGACAAGAATTAAATCTTTACGTCAAACGACAAGTTTATAAAGATAATTAATTATCATCGGTCCTGTCATATATAATCTCTATTATGTATAACATCTTTACTAAGATGTCTATCCACATCAGTAATCCGAATCTAGATTACTTGCATCTCATATGCTTAGCAAACCGTACTAGTAACCATTCATTAAAGATTCCTTACTTTAATATGTTACTGACTATTTTATTCATTATATATGATCTTAATTTTCTCATACTAATACAAGATCATATTCTCATGAATGAATAGGAAATTTTCTAGATATTATTATGTAATTAATTCAAACAATAATTATAACATTCAAATATAATAAAATTGTACTTTTATTTAAAACCAATAAAATGTCTTTACATGATTTTAGGGCATTAATCCTAATAGTAAGTGGCTTGGCGGAAAAGTCACAACGGGGTAAAATACCCGGCTCGGGGTGAGCCTAGAGGTATTTAGGGAACTTAGTGCGTAGTCGAGATTTATCGGGTGATGGGTAGTTATTTGGTGATTATTTGAGTATGTCAGGACTAATTGGGAATCTTAAGTAGGACTTGAGGTTTAGTGGGAATTGGCGTCAATGACTAGAATGCCCTTGGGGGATTTGAGGAGAGGCTTGGTAAATAGGGGTATTTTAGTCTTTTACCAGGGGCATGGTTTAAACTTAGCCAATACTAGGATTTTGTATAAGCAAAACAGATGAAAAACAAAACTCACTCAGTCTCTCTCCTCTCTCTCTCTCTCTCTCTCTCTCTCTCTCTCTCTCTCTCTCGTTTCTCTCTCTCCCTTGGGGCTTGGATGGGGTTTGGATCATTTTGGAGGAGTTTGGCTCAGGAAATTGAAGGTTGGAGGCTAGGATTGATGTAGGTTCAGCCTAGGGGTCGTAATTCTCAGTTGAGGTAAGCTTCAAATTCTGTCTTAATTAGGTTTTGATTTGTTTTTTTTAGTGCTCTTGAGTTTTGAACTCAGAGAGTGAATTTTAAGCCGTGACTGAGTTTTGGTCTAGTTGTTGGTGTGGTTGTGTTGCCTTAGGTGTAGTATTGAGGTATTAGGGTTCAATTTTGGCTTTGTTTCACGCTTGGGGTGAGCTTTGGAAGGTTTTGGTTCAGGGAAAACGCAGGAAAATCCCATAATTTCTGGGTTCACGGGGTCGCGCCACGACGCTGTTCTTGAAGTGTTGCGACCCGCATGAACTCAGGGGCTAAGAGTGGTCCTCTAAACCACCTTACCACCGCAGTGCGTGTTTAGTGAATTATGGGGATTGGCTCTTTGACTTGTAGAGGGCCGCAATGCTTTTGAGGGGCGCCATGGCTCAAATGAGGAAAATTGGCCAAATAGGGTTTTTAAGCTGAGGAACTCAAACCTAAAGGCTCGGGAAGAATTCTACTACCCGGTTTAGTAGAATTCGAAATCTCGAAGGCTAGGAATTAACCCTGAAGCTTTTAAAATAGTCTAGTGCTTGATGGTTGTTCATTATTTTTGTTGTGACTGGGTCATACCATTAGGGCTCAGAAGTAAGGATCGCCCTCGGGATCACCATATGCTATCTGCTCAGGGACTCGAGGTCAGAAAATTACACACTGATTGTAATTGGGGTTCGGGCCCCTGTCAATGAATATGACAATGACTATACTTGTGATTATCTGGTTAGGAATGCTTGTATATGTTGCATTTGATTGTGCATTATGCAATCTATATGTTTGATTATATCTAATCTAAAAGCTTGGCCTAAGGGCGTCGGGGACATCAATAAGCATGCGGAACTCAGACCATTTGGCTAGGGAAACCTGGGAGTGCAATATGCACTTGGCTAGCTTGAACGCCACCTAAATAATCAGAAGTGCATACTGCACTTGTCTAACTCACTGACTATTAAATTGGATTATGTGTTTGTTTGAGCAGACTGTTGCTGCTAAGCTTGTTGTTTATATTATGTTACTTATTGAATCTGTTGATTTAAGTTTTCTTGTTGAACCTTGGCTCACGAGTGCTATGTGGTGTAGGTAAGGGAAATGAGAAGCTAGACCAACCATGAGTTGGAGAGCTTTAGGGGCGGCATGTACATTTGCAGCTACTCGACCGCCACGGCTGATGATTCAACAAGGACTAGAGCCAAACCTTAATTTTGCTGCTTAGGAAGACTTATGTTGTAATTACTTTTGGAGTTGTAAATGCCTTGTGAACACTTATTTTGGGATTCCATGTACATACTCAAACTTTTAAATGAAAATAAATATTCCTATGATAAAAGTTTTAAACTCTAATCCGTTAATTATCCTTAGTTACACATTTATCCAAATGACTTGATTTGCAAGTCCAACACTATTTAAAATACACAGTGTAATGGTCTTGGCTATCCAGGGCATTACATATTCAATTCCAAAATTAACCCTTAAGGGAACCAATATTCGATCTATTAGGAAAGTATGGATTCTATTATTATAATTCATATTCCAAAACAAAAGCCATGAGCCTCATTATACTAAGAAACCTTAGCGAGTGAATCCAAAGATCCAATAAACACAAACATGAGGTCATGCATACTCAAAATTTAGACTGATCTACAAATTATCATCTATTATGATAAGAATCAAATATTTATGTCAAACGGCAAGTTTATAAAGATAATTAATTCGTATCGGTCCTATCATATATAATCTCTATTATATACAACACATTTACTAAGATGTCTATCCACATCAGTAATCTTAGTAAACCGCACTAGTAACCATTCATTAAAGATTCTTTACTTTAATATGTTACTGACTATATTATTCATTATATATGATCTTAATTCTCTCGTACTAATACAAGATCATATTCTCGTTAATGAATACGGAATTTTCTTGATATTATCATATAATTAATTCAAACAGTAATTATAATATTCAAATATATAATAATTTTTTTTATTTAATTCAATAAAATGTCTTAACATGCTTTTAGGGCATTAATCCTAACATGAAAGACATTTGATCTTCTAAGAAAAAACAAAGAAGAATATTACCTTATCTTACCATCTTTTCACAAGATTTCTATGGTTTCTCTTTCCATTTGAAAGGGAAAGAAGAAGCTTTTGATTGTTAGAGAATATATTATTCAATGGAAATAGGGAAATCCAAATTACAACTCTATGCAAATAATACAATAGACAAGGTAATTGATTAAAGAAATGTTACAAACTCAATTGCTAACAATACAAGTAAATAGATTTGAGAAGTAGTAGAAAAAAAGAAGATGGCAAAATTAAAATAATAAGAACAAAAAGAACAAAAGAATGAAATAAGAACAATAGAAAGAATACAAACTGTCACACAACCAAAGTGTAGAGGAGTGGAGATCACCAACTTGAATAAGGTTCAAGACCTTTATCCAAAATCTTATTTCTCATATTCTCTAAGCATTAAGGGATCTCTCAAGGAAATATCTCTTTGGAATTATCAAGCCTCTTTGGTGTATTTTCCAGCCAAGTGCTTTGTAGATAGAAAATTGTGTCTTACAAGTGAGCATTAGGCTCCCATTTATAGAGTTTGAGATACCCTTTGAATTTCAAATTCCACCAACCCCCATGGTTGTTACCAGTGTTTAATTGGATGTTTATGGAATTAAAATAAAGATTTGAGAGTTACTTCGAATGTTAAAACTGCTCAAATTGGAGAAAAAACAAATTGGAATATGCTGTCAGCACCCTAGGCCGCGACCAGAAGTATCAGTGGTTGCGGCCAAAGTGCAATTTCAGCTTCCAATTTTTTAGTTTTCCAAAAAAGTCAAAATCTCTTCCCACATGATTTTGTAACCTCCATACACCTCATGAGAGTTAAAAACATGTCTTCAACAACCATATTACATAATGGCTCTATGAAATTCAAACACAAATATGTAACTCTCAATTTGCACATTATTGGGTAATATTTGAGAGTTACAAATTTGTAATTTATTTTGTAACTTCAAAATATGTTATATTTAAGCACACACATATGTCAAATTTTGTAACTCTCAATAATATGTTACAAGACGTGAAAAATCAAATATTTGTGGCAAATCATATTTGATCACATTATTTAATTTAACATTATATTATTTAAAATAATATAACATACAGTTAACCCTCAATTATTTTTTTTTTTTTCCGCTAGTAAAACATCTCAATCTACGATTCCGTTAGCATATCTAAGGTTCTTGTTGTTGATTCAGTTATCTATTATTGTGAATATGCATTAACGCATGTAGTGATCTCTTATCGTCCAGACCATACTTTATTAATTATTTTAAATTAAAAATAACTAAAAACTAAAAAACAAATTAAAAAGAAAAAGAAATCAAAAAATCAAAAAATCAAAATTCTCTCTCTCTCTCCCCCCAATACCTCTCTTCTTCTTCTTATTCTTCTTCTTCTTTTTTCTTTGACTTATTATTCTTCCTCTCTCCTTCCCCTTTTATTTTTCTTCTTTTTTCTGCAAATCAACACATGCATCTCTCTCTTCTTCTTTTTTTCTTTGACTTCTTCTTCTTCTTCCTTCTTCCTCCCCTCTTTTTTTTTTTTTTTGCAGATCCACCCACGCAACCCTCAGCCCTCCGAGCCACCATCTTCGCCAACCTCCAAGAGAGAGAGAGAGGAGAGATCTGAGCAGAAGAAGAAGAAAAAGAAAACAGAAAAAAGAAAGAAAAGGAGGGAGATTGTGAGATCTAGAGAGAGAGAGGGAGGGAGATCGAGAGAGAGGAGAGGAGAGATCCGGGCAGTAGAAGAAAAAAAAGAAAGAATAAAAAAAGAAAGAAAACAAAATTAAAATTAGTTTTTAGTTTTTAATTTTATAACGTGGACCAATAGAAACATGCCACATATACCATTGTATATACGTGGATTATCCATTGTGACAGTTAACGGACTAGAATGGACGACACCTTATATTTACTAACAGAATAGTAGATTAGGCGAAAAAAAAGAATTTGAGGTTATGTGTATAAGAATGCAAAGATGATGGAGTTTTGCCGCTAATTACTCCAAAAAATATAAAGTTTACACATAAAAAACTGAAATAATAAAATTAAATATAATATTTACATTTGAATTTGATACAAAACCTAAATGTAAAGTTCACAAACTAAAATTTTAAGTATTACTTAAGATACTTTTATTTATTTTTTGAAAAAATTATTATTATATCACTATTTGTTGCTTGTATCAAATATATAAATTGTAACACCCTGGATAACCAAGGCCGTTACACTGTGTGATTATAAAAGTGCAAAACTTGCTCATCAAGTTGTATAGTTGCAAACGTGACCCTAAAGTCGTAATTAGGTTAGGGTTAAAAGATTTTGGTCATAAACATGAAATTTCCCATTAAAATAAACGTTTAATACATGGGATCCCAAAATAGGTTTTAAAGGTCAGTTTACAAAATTTCAAAGTTTATGTACAACCACAAGCCACTCTAATGAAAAAGTAGGCACTTTAGGTTCTCCTGTCCCTGTACCACTCCTCGGTCGTGGCGGCCGATCAGCTAACCATGTATATTCTGCCCCAGAGCTCTCCAACTTAGGATTGATCCACTTTGCCCTTGTCTTTACCTGCACCACGTAGCACCCGTGAGCCAAGGCCCAGCAAGAAAACCATAATACAGAGCATAAACGATAATCAACAGTCAGATAATTCACAAATCATCAATCAGATATTCAGTAGGTCACATTGTTCACATAATCAATGATATCAATCTATAAACCAATAATCAATCATCCAGATAATAAACATGCCATAGTCATCAGATTAATAACTATAAAGATATCACACAATATCCAGGGTCGACGCCCTTAGGCTGCACCCTCTGATTGTCCCACTGACTTCGGCTCGCTTAGGCCGAGCTCAGTGATTATATACTTAACCTCAGCTACCAGTGGTCGAGCTGCGTCATGTGCGCAAATATTAATTCCGGAACTCTTAGGCTGTTTATCTCATGTCCCCATGGCATAATACCATCATATGACATCACATAGAAGTATAGGGAACTCTTAGTCCCAACATAATCACATAATCGGGTGCAGTTTCCTTACCTTTGATTTCGAGCGCTTTGGCTAATTGAGATTACCCTCGAGCACGATCCCGATCCGAGCCCTAGCAAACACCTAATCACAATCGTAAAATAGAATCCTCATTAACATTCAATTTTGTAACCTAACTTTGGAACCAATCCCAAGCTCTCGGGAAGCCCAATTCCACCAAACGGGGTGGTGGAATCGACCCCCGAGCCCCTAAGCGAAAACCCTTAGAAAAATACCCAAAACCTACTTCTGGAGGCAAGGTAGCGCTACAACGCCACAAGGTGGGCGCTACAGCGCTACAAGCAGAGACAAACGCCCCCCAGGAAACCAGGCATAGCACTGTAGCACTCTAATGCTAGCGCTACAAGCAGTACCAGCAACCCTTTGAGTTTTTCCTTCGAATTTCCCCGAGCCAAAGTTCCATAAATTTCCTCCAAACCTCAACCACACTTCAAATTAAGCCTACCATCCACTACATCTCATCCAACATGGCCCGACAACATCAAACTTGGCCACACGCTCCATCAAACACAGAAAATCAAGATTGAGCTTGAAGCTCGAGAACTTAACCAGAAAACCCATAAATTCAAAACTTCAAAACCAGAAATTGTTACCTTTAATGGGAAAATTCGACCTTAGGTTGTTTGTATGCCCTTCCTGCCTTTAGTTCTTCAAATCCCCAAGCTCAAGCCCCTTGATTCCCATCCAAAACTCAAATTCAGAAACAACTTCATCAAAGTCAGAAAATTCAGACCAAACTCTGTAAACTTTACCTTAATTTGGACACTAACTCCACCTGAACTTCTAGCCACTCCAAGGATCAAAGTCCCAAGACTTTGCCTAGACCTTCCCTGAGTTTCCAGCTCCAAAATCCACAAGAAATGGTGAGGAATAGGGCAAACCGTGTGGAAGAGAAAGAGGTGAGTTAAATGTTCTATTTTTTCTTCTTTCTTTCTTTCCTTCAGCTTCTAACCTTTTCTATAACTTCCACTAACTCTAAAAAGCAGATTATTGCTTATCCCTTTTTAAACACCAAAAGACCATTTTGCCCTCCCAAATGTAACCAAGCCTTTTAGTCATTCTAGGGGCATTTTGGTCATTTGTTCCCAATTCCTGCTAACTCCTCAAGTGTTCCTAATATTACCACTTAAATCTCATCATCTAATTAATCACAAAATATTTTCCTCGATGCCTAATTATCTCCAATATATTTTCTCAAGTTCCCAGAAATACCCTCAGGCTCCCTCGAGCTGGGTATAAACCTCCGTTGTGACTAATTTGTTAAACTGCTCACTAGGATCACCTCGAGCTACAAGCTGCAAATATATCTACATAATAATGTGGTCTCAACAATTTATCACAAATAATCACGTTTATGCCCTCAACGAGCCAAAATTACGAATATGCCCTTATAAGCTAAACATGGCCTATATGCATACTAATACTCGTAGTCATGCATTTCACATATTCATATAATCATATAAGCATGCTTATCACATAATCTATACATTAAACCATATAAATCACACATAAACCAATTATGCTCTCCCATCATACTAATCAAGGTCCTTAAGCCTTATTAGTGATTTTGAGTCGTTACATAAATTTTTAAAAAATATATATATAAATATGGTGCGGAATTAAAATTTTTTAATCTAATCTAATCTGCGCAAGTTCAGATATCCACACACTGGGGATTGGATTGGATTGGAATAGATTGGATCGTGCGGAATTATGGATTGGATTGGATCGGTTAAATCTTGAACACTCCTGCAAAGCTACAAGTTAATTTCACTTATATATATATATTTTCACTTTCCAAATTTCTCTATGAAACGAATTGCTCTTCGATCTCAAACGTCCATTTTCCAATAAGAAGTGTGAAAAAACCCCATATGGTTTAGAATTTAGATATTTTTCTACTCTCACCAACTCTAAATAAACTAATGGGTACGTCTAGGGTGCTCCCCTTAAAAATAGGCATACTGGTGCACTCCATTTTGTTTTTTGATCTCGGGATGATTTTTTGGCAAGTTTTTTTTATGATCATGTTTATTATAATTATTTAGAGCATTCTGTAAATTTTCGGGAAATTCCAAATAATTTACAGTGTCAAAAACAATGTTCAAATAGTCTGTCGCACGCATGACTATTTTTTCTTATGCGAGTGGAAGATAACCTATTTGAACCATATTTTTGATATTGTAAATTATTCGGAATTTCCTGAAAATTTACAGGATGCTCTAAATAACTATAATATATACGATCATAAAAAAAATTTACGCCAAAAATCATTCCAATACCAAAAACAAGAAAAGATTGCTCCAGTGTTCTAAAAAAACATAGGGTGCACTCTATAATTTTCCTAAACTATTTAATAAAAACTAAAGTTACGACGAAAAGACTTGTCATAAAAAAAAATTAGGACGAAAGACAACGACATAAAAAATATATCATTTTCATTGAAAATATAATAAGTAAAGAGAAATAATACTTAAGCTAGTTATCCCAAGCTTACTTTATATTTATTTAATTTTTAAAGCAAACCCTTTTTTTCTTTAAATAATAATAATAACATAATTTTCATATATGATTGTTTAGTGCACGTGATAATATATATATATATATATATTTATATAAATAAACTAGATTGGACGATGAAACTGTATTATATATGACTTCTATTTCTATGAGTACAATAAATTATATAAAAAAAATTAAATACAAAAAGCTCACAATTAAATTCGAAAAAAAAATTAAAAAGAGAAAAAACAGAGGTGGGCGGTTTCAAGACGGTGTCGTGTCGTCGGAGATCGGGGTTGTAGGGTGGTGAGGGTGGAGTTTTTGGGATTTTGGGGAGATGAGGTTTTTGAGGAGAATAGCTGGATTTCTAGGGTTTGTCAAGGAAGATGGCCATGAAGTTAAGGATGAAGAAGACGACGACGACGCTGCTAACAATACTTCTTCTCAAGCTCGGAATCGGACCCATTTCAAAGAAAGTGGGCTTCCACGAAAAGGGTTCAGTGTACCGGTCCAGGTCGCTGTCGACCGATCTCTGCCGGGCCCAATTCTCGCTCCTTCTGATTCTGGCGATGGTGGTGTTCAGGTTCTTATTGTTGCTTCTCTCACTCTCATCTTTTCTCTCCAACTGTTTTCGTTGACTTGTTGGTTCATTGTGATATTTTTTAGCTCATGTATTTACTTTGTTCAATTTTCCGGCTGGGACAAATTGATGAAGACCCGAAAGTTAGAAGTTTCATTGTTGCTTAAACTTGTTGAATCTGTAATTTGGGTTCCTTTTGATGAGTTAGAATCAGATCAGTTTTCATAGTGTTTAGTTATTTTTATTTGATGCTTTTGTATCTGTTGCTTGATATTTTTGCTCAAATTGATGTATAATTTGGATCATTATCATCAATTTAGTGTGGGATCAAGTTAACCGAATAACATCAATATATATATATGTTAATGTTTGTGTATTTATGAAAGATAAAATACAAAGACATGAGTGATCTATCACTGGTATTCCTTGTAGTGTTTGATCTCGTGAGGTCTAGTTTATCTTCCATGATGTTCGAGGGTTGGTTTTTTGTTCTTGTTCAGTAGATTTTTCTTTTGTAAAAAAAATAATAATAAAAGAACGAAAATTAGGGACTCTTTTCTTCCAAACAATGTACTGCCCTGTTTAGCTGGCTTTGAACTTCTATTTGCCAACAGTTCATTTATGGTTGAATTGGGAAGTAAGAAGTTTAATAAGTTGTAAACCCTTTTCATGGGAAACAATTGCAATTGGAATTTAATTTCATTTATAGGGGACTATTTGCTTCCTTTTGCACTTTAATTTACCCACTGGCCACTTCTAAATTCTAATTATTTCTTAAGTCTTTGTTCAGCATTGGTGCTCCTAGCAAACAAGGGGAAAAAGGAATGAAAATAGATTCTTATTGTTCGTTTCTCTCTGTTTTTCAATTTTATCGATCTGATCTAGTTCTGTTCTTTATCTTTTATCCTTTCTGGACCCTTTTAGTATATATTTCTTGTGGGTGGGGGGGGGGGCTCACTTTGCTTTTTATTTTTTTTGAAGAATAGATGTGAAGGGTACCTCTGAATTAAAATATTAAATCAAGTACATCAAAAGAAAATTAATATATTCCAATTTCATGCATACAGAATCCAAGCTCCGACCATTGTGATATATCTTACCTGAAATGTAGGATGAAATATTGAAGAGTTCAATTTAGGTGGCAATGTTTTTGCTTTAAGTAAAGGAGCTAGAAAGATTTACTGGGTTTTTTTTAGAAAACTTTCAAATTTGTATGCTCTTACTTTCTTCAGACCAATGACACACAGGTTATATCTAGGAGTATTTCTTTTGATCTTTATTTGTGGCTTAGTATTTTTTTTCACCACCTTGCTGATTCACATAGTCTCTGGGGTGATTTCTTCATCTCTAGCCAAGTGAACCTGCTTGCTATGTACATGAAACAAAAGAAGCATGACAATCGTTAAATGATGATTCCTTTTATGATTTGAATTTTGAGTATTAAAGAATGGTTATTTCATTATTTTGGTTTATTATGACCAACTTACCCAATATTTTTATGCATTAGAGCATAAACTGTGAGGCTTAGCCTTACTCTCTATTAGTTCATTAGTCTCTCAAATAAGTTTCCTCCAAGGTATGGATTTACTTAGCTAGTGTTGATGAAGTAACCATTCCATTTTCGTAAGGCTGTCCTTTCCCCCTTTTCTTCTTATTCAAATGATTTCTGATTGTAGAAATAACTTAGCTTTGCCTCTACTTCAAAGTAAATATATATATATATATATATACTTCCTCTCTCCCTAATTTCAGTATGATGTTCTTTGCATTTAAAATCATAAATTTAACTCATTAGGGAATCTTACTACTGGCTCTCAATCCATTATTTACTGTGGTTAGGATTAAACTTTTCCTCTATTAATCTTAAGTATTAATTACCGTATGCAATTGGATTTAGATGTTGATGTGACTCTTTTTTTTTTCTAGTGTTACTTATAAGAATTAGGACCAAACACTTGTGTGGGCGGCTGAGTTGAGGCAATACTAGGTTTTGCAAATTGTTTCTTTAAGGTAAGCAAATGGAGTATGTTTGAACTTCGAGGGTAGGTTCAATTTTGAAAACTCCGATATTTATTAGAGAAAATGAATGATCCTTCTGCGTACAGTGGAAATTTGAGTTCTATCGTCAGATGATTCATTTTCTTCTGCTGTGTTAGATTTATGGTATGTGGTCTGCCACCAAGTTTATTGTTCCAATTTTTATGTCCTTATCTCTGTGCCTTATCCTTTGGTCTGCATTTTTAGTGGCTGACTTGGAGTTAGTGACTACTGAGGTGATGATAGTTATTTCAGTCTTCCTTGAGCTTTAGTTGCGATGAGGAGTTAGATTGTCGTTGCAAGCATGGTCAACCAAAATTCTTACAACTCGTAACTCATAAGATGCCCACATGTATCAGGACATAGACGACCATTATTTGAGTCAACTTTTCCAAGACTTTTTAGCGTATACTTCCTTTTATTGAGTTTGATTAATTTTATGCTTCTTCTCACCCACTGGAAGCATGTTCCCTTTTGGATGTTAAGAGTTACAAAGGCTTCACATACTGTGTTTTTTCTCATCTTTATGTTTGTCATAAACATCCTATGACTGATTGACTTATATTATTTGCTTGCTTTCTTAATATTTTCTTATAGAAGGACTTCGAACTGGCGTTTTCTTTGTGAGAACTAAGTGGGTTCTAAGTAGTTTTACTATTATGGGAGAATGCTCGCAAGAGGAATGTTGTATTAAAATTATGTGCGAGTGAAAGTTTTAGAACCTGAATCTAGTGATTCAATTATGCAGTAGTTTCAGTTGCTGCATCTTTTCAATGTCTTTTCTGTAATTGTTATTGCCATATCCAATACTAAACTAAGGTGAAAGATTAATAGGATAGTGCTTACATGCTAATGAGGTGCACACTAAGCAGCTATAGCACCAGAAGTGATATGAAATGGTTATTCTTTGAACAAATTATATGTTTGTTTGATTGGGAAGTAAAGATGAGATAGTATTTACTCTTTTCTTTTGATTAAAAAATCGTTGTTAAATACATTCGTGCTGGTTTTTTTATTGCAAGTACATTTGAACATTGTCGTAAACTTTTTTTTTTTTTTTTTGTATTTTGGAGCATACTTGTGTACTTTATGCTGACTATATGTGGAGGGTTTGTAGTATATTTTTGCTAACAGAATGGACCACTATTTCCTGTTGTCTTCCAAATAGTCTTATTTATGAATGTTTCTTTGGTTTAACTTCAAATTCAAATTCAACCAACAATCAGTATTCTGCTAATAACACCTCTTTGCTTGATCTTAAACACTTATGTTCTGACAGTACCCACTAAATTACACAAAGTGAAGAGAGATACTATTGTTCTTTTATGGATTTGTTTTCTTCTTTCTCCAGGGTTACTTCTACCGTGATAATGGAGTTCAATATTGGTAATACTTTTTTATTTTCCTTTTGCTCTTTTGCATCCAGGGTCTCAAATGGTATGCAAAGCGATTAAGGATAGATGAAGATGGAGATGTAGCCGACGAGTTCATTGATGAAGTCACCCGGGAGTCATTGTCGATGAGCACAGAACACGACAGGAAGCCATTGCCAAGGTTCCAAGCAAAATATGGCACCAGACCTGCTAAAGTTCAGAAACAGGTCGTATTGCCTGATGGCAGACTCCAACAATACGTGGAGCACCAGGGTAGACTCCAATTGGTATGACAACAATTAATCCCATGACAAAAATGAAAAAAAAAAACAAAACAAAACAAAAAAAGTTTCCAGCATGATTGCCTGTCTCCAATTTTTCTTGGCAATGGTTCCATTGCCATGTGTTTGTCTCTGTTTTGTGCTGGTGTAACTTGCTCTTGCCCCAATATTTGTATTAAAAAACACATAACAGTGTTGATAAGCCTGTTTTCTGGGATTAGTAATTGATTCCTTTTGCTGATATTGGTTTGTACTCTCTTTGTAGCTGCTATTCTCTTGAATGCATGGATTGTATGTAACCCATTTCATTTATAGTTCACTGATATAGCCCATCGATTCTACTCTTCTGTTTATAAGGTTTTTTAAGCTGATTTTTTATTTTGGTTTGGTCATGGCCACTGGTTATTTGCTACTCAGTTAGTCACGACCATCAAATTTCAATTAAACCCAATGCATTTTTATATGGTTTGTTAATTTAACGATAGGAATACTAAAATTAACTAAAATAATGGCCTTATTTTTAGTTATGTGTAACGATAACATTAGTGTTATGATATTGTGGCAGAAAAATAATATTACAAAATTAAAGCATTATGCATTTATGGACATTAATGGTAAATATTCTTCATCTCAAAAAAAAAGAAAAAAGAAAAAGTAAACGTTCTATATTAAGCATATTGTTGATTAATTGGTGTAATCGAAATGAGTTACAATCTAGAATACTAATAATTTGATTAATATATTGGAATCATGTTTACTGGCAAGAAATCAGATTTAATAGTATTATCAGGTAAAAGGTACTTGAAATGTACGTTTGTTTAGTTTCAAAATTGTAAATACTGTCTATAATTTTAATATAAATAAACTATCATACAAATTTATTAAATTAAAAGAATGATATATATATATATCTTTATTACTTTTAAATGAATATGATTAATTATTTAAATTATCATAAAATATCTTAAAAATATCATATTTTAATTAGTATATTTATTTATTTTTATTTAAGTTTATGTTTGTTCTAGTTTTTGAATTTGACACAACAAAAGATTATATATTATATGTTTAATATAATATTAAGTTTAAGTTGAATGAAATTTTATTTAAGTTATAAAATATATGGTTTTATTATTTTTAAATAATTATCATTGTAAAATATCTCAAAAATATCTTATTTTAATTTGTTTAATTATTTTTCTAATTTTATTTAAGTTTAAGATATGTTTACAATCTACCATTAAATATAAGAATATTTTGTTAAATACAAGAATATTCTGTTAAAGTTAACGGAGAAAAATTAAAAAATCGTTAAAACCAAGAATTTCCGTTATCTACACACTTTTTATATAGAAGAGATATGTGTGTTACTTTGAAATTGGAATAAATAGATTACAAGTTACAAAAATATCCTTAAAATCAAATTAATTCAAAAAAAAAAACTCAAAATTTAACTTTTAAAATAATAACAAATTTGACAATGCACTATTTAAAAAGGATGACAATGGCAATCCCACAATCTCATGAGAGTGCCAATTTTATTCCTTAATCTCATTTATGTGGGATCTACATAATTTATTATAATTATTTAATAAATGAGCTTTGCTATAAGACACCTTAGTGTGCTCCACCCTATAATATGGTATATCATCGTTGGTGTAAATCAACAACGAGTCTCATATATTTTAATTTAAATTAATATATGTAGCGTCCTACATTTGCTAGTATGACTGTAACGCCTTAGATAGCTAAGACCGCTACACTGTGTATTTATAAAGTGCAATACTTGCTAATCAAGCCATTAATTTAAAAACGTGTCATTAGCTTAAGTGTTCTAGGGTTAAAAGATATTTTGGTCTCAAAAGATACATTTTATAGATTAATAAACAGTTTTACAGAAGGGATCCCCAAAAGATCAGTGTTTAAAAGTTGGTTTGCAAAACTCAATAGTTAAAAGTATACATTAGCCATACTAAGGAAAAATACAAGGTTCTGGTCCCCTTGTCCCTGTAACCTCCTCAATCATGGCGGATGAGCGACCTGCCATGTACATTCACCCTGCAAAGCTCTCCAATCAAGGCTAATCGATCTTGCCTTTGCTTTTACCTGCACCACGCAACACCCGTGAGCCGAGGCCCAGCAAGAAAACAACATATATAGCAATCTCAAACAGACATTCTAGTAAGCATGTTCAGTTATCAAACCCATAGCATATAAGCATATTTCAAGGTACAAGCAACTTCAACCACACTTAGATTATTCAACAATCTCATCTATAGCATAATACAATATTCAATTTACACCAATACTAGGCCCGACACCTTAGGCCGCACCCTCTGTTTAACCCACTGACTCCAGCCCGCTTAAACCGAGCTCAGTGCATAATAAGCTGTCCTCAGATACCAGTGTCTGAGCCGCGCCAATTGCACAAGTTAACCGTGGCACGCTTAGGCCGTTGGTTTACAATTTACATGGCATAATACCATTCTTTTACTCATGTATATTAGGGAGCCCTTAGTCCCGTTCAAATATTCAACCGGGTGTAGTTTTCTTACCTTTAATCTTTTCGGTTTTGGATTATGAGCAACGCCCCTGAAGCACGATCCGATCCTGAGCCTAAGCCTTTATCACCTAGTCACAACCAAAGTATAGGGTCTCATTAAAACTCAAATTAGGGTTCCCGGTCACAAAACTAACTCTCGGGAATTCAAATTCCACCAAGCACGGTGGTGGAACCAATCCCGAGCAAACTAGACCCCATCCCCAAGCCTAAAATCCTCAAAAGTTCAATTGCACAATCAAGGGTTGCGGCCCTTGGAACTTAGCCGCGACCCTAGCCCCAAGACAGAGCCAAGGACCAACCTGGGCAAGGACACGCGTCGTGGCCCTTGCTTTGGGCGCCGCGGCGCCCACCCTTGGCCGAGCCTCCTTGGCTTTTCTTCATCCTAGGGCCGCAGCACTCTAGAACAGAGTCGCGGACCTTCCCTTCGTGCCCAGAAAACCCACCATTCTAAGGCTCAAAAACCTCAGCCAAAACCACCCCTAAGCTCCCTACTTCAACACCCAACATTACTAAAGCCTACAAACCAACTTAAGCCACACAATTCAACAGAAAATCCAGCCCAACACACCCTAGAATTCTCTTTTTAATCCCTGAAACCCAAGAACTCAAACACCCAAAACTAACCAGCCAAGAACTCAAATTCAAACCATCAATTTATGAAACAAAGCTTACCTTCTTGATTGAACCCTTCCCTTAGACAAATCCTAGCTGATTCCAAGGATTTCCCCAGCTCAATTCCACCCTAATCATAAATTGAACAATACCTCAATACCCAGCTGAAACTCAAGTTCTAACCACAAGAAAAAGGAGATTCATGCTTACCTTGGTCCTGATTTAATCCTTGATTGTCTACTGAGCTAATCCCCAAGGTTGCTCCTGAATTCTTCTAAATTTCCAGCAATTCTTCAGCTTCAATTTCCCCAATTCCCTTGAGAATTTCTGGTTTGGTTCCCTTTGTTTTTCTTGAGAGTGAGAGTGAGAGTAACCAGCTGAGTAGGGAAAATGGTAATGTCGGTCTAATTTTCTAAAGGCTTCCTAAGTTTGTCTTACTCGTTAAGTTAATCCCACGGCTCGGGGTGCCGGAACCGTCCCCGAGGCCAAAACGGTAAATTTTCCCCAATAGACTAAGATTTAAATAATTAGATATTTTCTACAAAGATTCAAATTCAAATTTAAAAATAGACTAACAACTTAATTTTAAATCTTTTAAAATATTGAAATATTAGAATTAAGATATCATATATTTAAGATATTTTCTTTTAAATACTTGATATTTTTTTATTAAATCTTTATTTGAAAATAGAAATATTTGTTTATTTTATAGTTTTTAATATTTAAATTATTTGAAATTTGAAATTTGTTAGTTAGATATTTTTATGGACATTTGAATTTGTTTAACTGTTTTAAGATATTTTAGGGTTGTTATAATTATTAATATTTTATATTTTTAAATGGTTAAAATATTAGCTTATAGTTGTAACAACACAATATATTTTTTGAAAAATAGTTAAGATATTTTTAAAATTTTAAAATTGGTTAAATTTTGAAAAATATCATTTTTTCAACCAATTAATAAAATATTTTATAATAAATGAGATTTAAATTAACTTTGGTTAATTGTTGATAAATCCTATTTAAATTAAATTAATATATATATATATTCAAATTAACCTAAAACCAAGTTGATTGTTGATAAATTAAATTTAAATTAAATTTTGTTAATTGTTGATAAATTTAATTTAAATTGACTTATTTTTGTAAAAATTTAATTATTTTGAATTTTTTTGATAAATTGTAGATAATTAATTGTGATATTTTTGCAAATGAAATAAATTGTGGTATTTTTGCATAAATTCATAAAATTGCTCATATAGTAACATGATTAGGCCCATCCAATTATAACATGTTTGTTTGCACAATATGTGGTATTTTCGCAATTGGACTTAGATGCATATAGTGACCCATATGTTTGTTAGATATATGGTTTTTGCCAAATAAAATATTCTTAAAATGATAGATTTTATTTGGGCCCATTAGAAAATGTAATGTTTAAATTCCTCTCTTGTAGGTGATTCCACTTGTGAATGCCCATTTGCTTTGCATGATAATAGTGGGCCTAATCAATTAATAACAATTAATAAAATGAAGGTTTAAATTTCTGTCTTTTGGACCTTGTATGGAAGTTTGGGGGCCTTTGTAGTGGGAACAACATACGAGACCCAACCCTCCTCCATACAAGCCCAATTATTAAGGCCCGTTTACCTGAGTTGGACTTAATTGTATAGGTTCATTATATCAGTTAAACCTAAATATTGATTAGCAACAAATTAATTCTAAATTAATTGAATTTGTTTCAATGTGACACTTTAGAATTAATAGGAAATTATACACTTTGGTTTTAAAAATTCTATTTTTTTTTCAATTTTTGGTAAACCATAGTCATTAATTTTCTAAAAATAAATAATAAAAATATTATTTTTAATTTTATAATGAGCTTATTTTAAGAATTATATTCGATCTCTACCATTGGTTTAACAAATTCAATATCTTAATGGGGCCTTGAGACGCTTTGATTCGTCCCCCTACGGAAGGTGTTCATTAGTTATTTTGACAAGGTTAGATTTCGAAAGATAGATAATTATATGTCAAATTTTACTAGACTCACCCCTACGGTGACTACTAGGACTAAATCTGTAATTATCAAAACCGTGGGTCTAGCTCATAAAATAAGAGATTTAGTTTTCTTATTTTGATCGAATAGTAGGTTGTTAATAATGGTGTCCATTATTTAATAAGTTTACAACTTTATTTAACTAGTGGTATTTTTTGACTCTCGCCAACCAGGACAATGATATCATAGATTAGTTAAAAACCTAAAGAAATAGAGAAATGATTATTTTAGTATTTTTTCTCGTATCTTACATATTTTTGGTATATGTTGACTATTTCTTGAAATTTGTGTGAATAGGAGTTTTATTGAGCAAATGTGATTGATTTCTATTTTATTGATAATTTGTAGTTTTAAGTTAAGTAGTGTCTGTGTCTACTCCCATCCTTTCTCAACTTTCAATGGAGAAACTCACTGGAGAAAAATTCCTTAATTGGAAGCAGAATATCAACATAGAGTTGATGGTGACAACTCCGAGTTCATCATAATTGAGGAATCCCCAGAACGAGCACCGTGTCCGCACGTTCGTGATGGCACCGTAAATGCTTGGATAGAACCATCTCCGCACATACGTGATGACACCGTGAATGCTTGAATGGCACCGTGTCCACATGTTTGTGATCAACTCAACTATGGTCTGACGCAGCTCATGAACAAGCTTCATATTTTTGAGCCTATCATGGGTGGACCTAATAAGGGAGGAGAAAATAAGACTACTGTTGTTGCTGCTGATCCAGCTAAGGCTGAAGCTAACCAAGCTTCATCTTTGAAAGCTGGAAATAAGAGGAAAGGTGGACAAAACAACAACCCCAAGCCTGCAGAGGCTGCAAAGATGAGTGCACAACCAAATGCACAGAAGCCTAAGGGGAAGAACAAGAAAAACAAGAAAGGTAAAGGTAAGTGTTTTCACTGCAAAGAGAAGGGCCATTGGAAATGAGATTGCCCTAAGTTTCTAGCAGCCAAAAACAAAGGTAATGATTATAGTTAATTTATCTTGGAAACATGTGTTTTAGAGAATGATAAATTCGTTTGGATTATTGATTCTGGATCTACCAACCATGTTTGTAACTCCTTATAGCTTCTTGAATCATGGGAGGAAGTGGACGAAAGAGGCTTAAAGCTTAGAGTTGGGAACAGAGCGTTCGTTGCGGTCCAAGCTAGAGAAAGAGCTCGTCTGAAGTTCGGAAAAAAATACTTAATTTTAAAAGATGTATTTTTTATTCTGAATTTTAGTAGAAATTTAATTTCAGTTTCCATGTTGCAATTAGAACGATTTGCTATGACTTTCACAAGTTCTAATATATCTATTTCCATCAATGGATCACAATTGTGTATTGCATGTTTGGAAAATGAGCTTTATATTCTGCGACCTAACGAACCCCTCGCTCTTAAAAATGATTTATTCAAAGTAGCTAAACCTAGGATCAATAAACGTCAAAAGACCGATAACGATAATATGACGTATTTATGGCACTTGAGACTAGGTCACATTGGCTATGATAGGATTTAAAGACTTATAGAGGACGAGCCTTTGAGGGAACTCACCTTAGGTGAATTACCTGTCTGTGAATCTTGTCTAGAAGGCAAACTGACCAAGCGTCCATTCTCTGCAAAGGGTGATAGGGCCAAAGAACCACTTGGACTTGTGCATTTAGATGTTTGTGGACCTTTGAATGTACAAGCCAGGGGTGGTTTTGAGTATTTCATCACTTTCATTGACAATTACTATAGATACTCATGTCTTTACCTAATGCATATGAAATAAAAAACATTTTCAAAGTTTCAGGAATTCCTAGCAAATGGCTCAGAACCAATTAGGTAAAACGTTAAAGATCTTGGGATCTGATAGGGGTGGAGAATATTTGGATATGCAGTCCCAAGATCATCTAGCTGAACTTGGGATTTTATCACAACTTACTGCCCCAGGTACTCCGCAACAAAATGGTGTAGCGGAACGCCGGAACAAAACTTTATTGGAAATGGTTAGATGCATGCTTAGTTACTCAACTCTACCAACTTCGTTCTGGGGACATGCAATTGAAACTGCGAAAGACATTGTAAATTTCGTGGAGTCTAAATCAATCCCCAAAACACCTTTAGAACCTTGGAATGGTTGTGAACCTAGTTTATGCCATTGTAGAATCTGGGGGTGTCCCACCCACATCCTGAGGAAAAGGAGGGAAAGCTAGAACCACGAACTAAAGTTTGCATGTTTTTTGGTTATCCTAAAGGTACTTGGAGTGGACTTTTCTGTAGTCATTCAGAAAAGAAAGTGTTTACTTCTACGAATGCTACTTTTCTGGAAAATGACTATGTCCAAAACTTCAAACCACGTAGCAAAGTAGTTTTAGAGGAGATGGTTAAAGAATTGACTCCAACCAATATTCCATCCTCATCAACGCGAGTTGATGATGAAATTCCCACTCTTCATTTCCAACCAACGCAAGTCAATTTAAATGAAGATAACACCACTGTTCCTGAGCAAACAGTCATGTAGCCTCGTCGTAGTGGGAGGGTTTCAAGGAACCTGGTTCGCTATGGTTTGGATGGTGAAACAAATATTGTTGTTGGTGACACTGGTGACGATGATCCATTGTCTTTCAAATAGGCAATGGCTAGCCCTGAAAATGAACTATTGATCGAAGCCATGAAATAGGAAATGGAGTCCATGTACTCAAATTCCGTCTGGGATCTTGTGGAAGCACCTAGTGACTTTAGGGCCATTGGGTGCAAGTGGATCTACAAGAAAAAACAAGGTGCTGATGGAAATATTGAGACTTATAAAGATTGATTAGTGGCAAAGGGTTATACCCAAAGAGAAGGCGTGGACTATGAGGAAACTTTTAGTCCAGTAGCCATGCTCAAGTCCATTCACATCCTCCTATCCATAACAGTCGCTCTCGACTATGTGATCTGGCAAATGGACGTCAAGACAACTTTTCTTAATAGTAAGCTTGATGAAGTCATTTATATGGATTAACCAGAAGGATTTAAAGTAGCTGGACAAGAAGGAAAAGATTGCAAATTGAATAGGTCCATTTATGGACTTAAGAAAGCTTCTCGTTCCTAAAATCTTAGGTTTGATGAAATAATCAAGACCTATGGCTTTGAACAAAATATTGATGAGCCTTGTGTTTACCAATTAAAGGCAAATCAAATAGTGGTATTCCTGGTTCTTTATGTAGATGATATCTTACTCATTGGAAACAATGCTAAGAAATTATCAGATGTGAAGAATTGGCTGAGCACTCAATTCCAGATGAAGGATTTAGGTGAAGCAAGTTATGTTCTAGGTATCCAAATCATCAGGGATAGAAAGAACAAACTCTTAGCTCTATCTCAAGCAGCTTACATATATAAAGTGCTTGAATGTTTCTCAATGAAAAATTCCAAGAAAGGGCATTTACCGTCCCGCCATGGAATACATCCTTCAAAGAAGCAGTCTCCCTAGAATCCTGAAGAGGAAGATGCTATGAGAAAAGTTTCTTACACATTTGCAGTTGGAAGTCTGATGTATGCCATGTTGTGTACTAGACCCAATATCTGCTATGCAGTGGGAGTAGTGAGCAGGTATCAGTCAAACCCATGACCAGAACATTGGATAACGGTTAAGCATATCCTGAAGTATTTAAGGCGGACTAGGGATTATATGTTAGTCTACAAGGGTGGTGTTCTAAACCCTATAGACTACACCGATTCAGATTTTCAGATTGATGTCGATGACAAGAAGTCTACTTCTGGAATGATGTTTACTCTTGGGGGTGGAGTTGTGATATGGAGAAGCGTAAAGTAGTCTGCAATCTCAGATTCCACCATGGAGGCTGAGTACATAGTTGCGTCAGAAGTAGCTAAAGAAATAGTCTGGCTAAAGAAGTTCTATTCAGATCTTGGTGTCATTCTAGAAATAGATAAACCACTTGTGTTGTTTTGTGACAATACATGAGCGATAGCCAACTCAAAAGAACCTCGTAGTCATAAGAGGAGTAAGCATATAGAAATGAAGTATCACAGTATTCGAGAATATGTGGCCAGGGGAGATGTTAAGGTTATGAAGATTGCATCTGAAGACAATCTTGCAGATCCGATTACAAATACACTACCAAAAGCTACATTTGAGAAGCATATCAAAGAAATGAGATTAGTATAATTAAGGCATTAGTTTCAATTAGTGCAAGTGGGAGTTTGTTGGGGTTTTATGCCCTAATTAAAACCCAATTTCTTTGTAATCTCATTTATTATCAATAAAAGATTAGAAATTATTTTTTGACTTGGTCAATCACTTTGCTCACATGTTTTATTTTCTTGATTATTTGTTTAATATAAACTTCTATTAAATCCCGAGCATATAGCTAATCGTATTTATAGTGACGTAATCACAGTGGAATATAAATATTGTTTACCTAAAAAAGATTCATCTGATGACGTGGCAAGTCCAATACGCACGCAGGATGCGCATGACTATTTAAGTGTGTATGTTATGGTCGACCATTGACCAGAAGAGAATTCACAAAGAAGAAGGCATATTTCATGGGCGACCAGGCTGGTCGTAGTATATTAGATATTATCTATTAATATGTAATCTCACATTTATGTAATGATTTTAATTTCTATTATTATTTGAGATACACTTGTATTAAATGTAATGAAGGCCCACCGACCCATAAAGAGATCCTTGAGCCTATAAATAAGACTCAAAGGGCTCATTTGAAATGACTTTTTTTGGATATTTGGAGAGAGAATTATTATTTTCACGCAATACACTGTAACTTTTGTTGAGCTTGTGAAACTCAGTAAACCCTAGTTTAATGATCATAAGTTTTCATACATTAATAAGAACACTAAGTGGACGTAGGTCATTACCTTCTCTGGGGCCGAACCACTATAAATTTGTGTCCTTTATCTTTTTGTCTTGAATTCATCTCATTTATATCATTTTACGTGACTTTGTGTCGATGACCATATCAAGGGTCAACATTTTGGTGCTTTCATTGGGAGTTGAACTCAAGACCTCCAAGAAGAAAAATGGCGAAAACAACTAGGAAAACTGGGCAAACTTCTGGCATTGCGCCAACCCAACCTCCCCAGCAAGGGGTGGCCGAGGATGAGCCACAAGTGGAATTGGAAGAGGAGGAGATGGATGCTGAAACTTTGAGAATGACTCTGATTGTCCTGCAAGAAGAATTAGCCAATCTGAGGGCTAATCAAGAGAATGTGGCTGAAACAATGGTGTTGCAACAAAGAGAAATCGATAGGCAGCGCTAGGAGCTGAATGAGCGCCATGCTGCTGTTGGGGTTTTATGCCCTAATTAAAACCCAAATTCTTTGTAATCTCATTTTATTATCAATAAAAGAATAGAAATCATTTTTTGACTTGGTCAATCACTTTGCTCACATGTTTTATTTTCATGATTATTTGTTTAATATAAACTTCTATTAAATCCCGAGCATATAGCTAATCTTATTTATAGTGACGTAATCACAGTGGAATATAAATATGATTATATGTTCAAAAATAAGTTAGTCCTAAGATTAGTCAGTGCACCGGATTTACACTGACTTGCCAATCTACGATATGATCTACTTACACATTACAGTGTTATGTTCTTTCCAGAACATTAGCAAAGTAGATAAGATCGGATGTATTTGTTACATCGAACAGGACCGATATTGACAGTTGATAAGATAAGTAAACATACCGTTATTATCTATTCTAGTCATATCATATAGTTGACCACATGTCAATTCAATCTCAATTCTGAGTGGTTAGTATTCTAACTGATTGTATTATTTGAGTTCTTTGACTTGTTCGTTACCAGCTTACCCTACGGACTAGCCCATACTTACATCTTGGGAACTCGGTAGTATAATTGAGTGGGAGTGTTAATCATAGATATGAACATCTATAGCTTCTGATGAAGAAGTGAAACGATGGTTTCCTTTTAGTTTGGTTCAAGGTGATAAATGATAGAGATCTCATTTCAGTAATTAAATTAGTTTACTGAAATATCATTTACAAGGAACTAAGTGTTTTAAGGATAAAATACAATGAGGGGTAAAACGGTATTTTAGTCCTATCTCATTGTAGACCGTCTATAGAGGATTGAGTGAAAATTATGGTTGTAACAATGGATAATTAATAGCGTATCTATATTTGTTATAGAGCGTTCTATGAATTCAAGAGTGCAATTCCAAGTCTATAGTGGAGTCACGAGGAATTAATAAGTTAGTAAATTTATTTGTTAGATTTATGATAACTTATTGGAGCTTGATTTCATAGGCCCATGGTCCCCATTGTACCTTGGATAAAATCATCTAGATAGTCTCAATTAATTGATTTAATTATCAATTAGAATTATCAAAGTTGACCAGGTCAATTTTGGATAGTTTCACAGAGTTGTGTAATTTTGAGAAGAAAAGAGAAATTATGGCAGATTTATTAATTAAGATAAATTGGTATCTAAATTAATAAATAAATTTAAATCAAGGTTCAAATTATAAATAATTAATTTGATAAAGGATTTAAATAATTATTTAATTAATTAAATCAATAGAAAATAATACAGGCCTTGATTTTAAGTCCAATGGGCATATCATCAAATGGGAAATTTCATGGGCCTATAGCCCATGATAATTTCGACCTAGGGCTTCAAAATGGCTTTTATTTTATTGATTTTTTAATTAAATTAAATGGCCTAATTGAGTCTATAAAAGGAGTGCTTAGAGAGAAGATTTCAGAGACGGCAGATAAGTCACAAGTCAGATTTTCTGATAGTTTTATATTCTCTCTAAACACAAGTCCTTTTCTAAGCCACTTTGTTATTTTCTCTTCTTCTCTCTATATCTATCTCATGTGTTGAGAATTGCCCACACTAGTCTAGGTGGTTCTAAGGATACATTGGAAGATCGTGAAGAAAATAGAAGATCGGTTCAATTTCTTGATAATACTCTGCGACAAAAAGGATACAAGAGTTAGAGAAATTGAAGGAAGGACTCTTAATTCCGCTGCGTATACTGTAAGTATTATATTATTTGTTTCTCTTTGAATTCAATTTTGGAAACATGTTTTAGGCTATCTCGTATTAATTTGTTTAATATTAGATATACATGAAAATAAATAAATATCCTGTATAAGTTATTCCAACAGCTGCTATGGATCGCCGGGAGAGGGATGCCACCGCTACCTTGGAGGCAGCCATTCAGTTGGCCCTGGGACAGCCAGCGCCTGCCTCCTAACCGGATCAGCCACCCAGTACTTACTCGCAACAACCCTGAGCAGAGGACATTGTCCTTCTACGAGTAGAAGGTAGGTGGAATCAGGTTCTGCGGTTAGGGGTCCCCCATGACATAATAATGCCCGGGGACCTACCGACCAACGCAGGCCTCCACCTACCTATCGGGACATTCCAACAGGGAGAGAGGGAAATAGTGCGACCAGTAGGTCGCGCCATCCTCAGTCCTAATTTAGAGATGGCCATGACTATAATGAGGCGGATTCTGGCAGGAGGAATGCTGGTCGGTGGTGAGAAGAAAGGGGTGAAGAGCAGAACCCTCCGCCAAGGGAGAATCGACCAGTATGCCAAAATGCTGGGGGGGGGGCAACCTAAACAGCCCAACGTCTTTGATCGATTAGACGCGAGCGAACAAAGGTGTACGGAGGAAGATTTGAGGGATGTCCTCAATGATAGAAGGGAAAGACATGACGAGGATTTTTCCCCCAGCGCTGGTCGCTCCAACAGTACCAGATGCCATACAGGCCCAAATCGATGCTTTAAATCAGGCTATCCAACAACTAGTTGGGAACCGAACATCTCATATTGAATTTGATTGGAGAAATGGCACTCCATTTGTGCAAAGAATCGCTATGGCAGAGACTCCAAGAAAATTCAAAATGTCAGTCTTGCCCAACTTCACTGGATTAGAAGATCCTGTGTCTCACGTTAACAAATTCAAGATACAGATGGACATCCAGAAGGTGTCAGACGATGCTCGGTGCAGAATTTTTTTGGCAACTTTATTCGAAACTGCTCAGGAGTGGTTTTTTAAATTCCCTCTGGCCACTATAGTCTCTTAGGAAATGTTCGTAAAGGAGTTTTATAGACAGTTCTATGCTGGTCGGGTACATCCAACTGAGGTCAATCAGCTAGTCGAAATCCGCTAGAAGGAAGGAGAAGCCTTAAAGGGGTATGTATAATGCTTCACACGAGCAAGTGTTGGGGCCAAGACAGTTGGGGATGAAGGGAAGATAATGGCTCTTACTGCTGGGGTATGACGCCACTCATCTCTTTGGAACAGTTTGCGGAAGAATGGAGTCAAGAGTACTCAGGAATTTCTGGATCGAGCAGACAGGTACATCAAGCTCGAGGAGGCCATCGCCAATGAGGGGAAGACTCCTACAGATGACTAGGGCCTAAAAGAATTTCCTCCCAAATCCGCCAATGAGTCTGGGAAGACCAATGGCAATGACAAAAATAATGGGAAGAATGGGGGAAAAGGGCGAACCACTAGCCAACGACATCTTATAACAAATGCCCAAAACAAAACAGATACGAGCCGAGGTTCACCAATTATACGGCCCTAGTTGATAACTGAGTGAAGGTGTACCAGGCCACTCACACTATTGTTCCCTTCAGGCGACCAACCCCAATTAGGAAGGACATATCCAAGAGAGATACTACCAAGTTTTGTCATTTTCATAACGACTATGGCCATGACACCAACGAGTGCAACCAACTCAAGGATGAGATTGAGTTCCTCATTAGACAAGGACACCTGAGGAGGTATGTGCGAGCAGCTGGAGGTTCTCAGTGAGAGGCTCAAGGAGGCAACAAGCAGGCACCTATATGCCAATGCTCGCCTCCACTACAGCCAACTCCAATTGCTGGTACATTGCTGACCATCTGCGGAGGACCACACATAGCAGGTGATAGTGGAAAGGAGAGGGAAAGATATGCCCCTTACGTCATGATCAGAACATTAAAATGTTGATCGTAGAGGAACCAACTCCCAAAAAAGCTCGAACAGAAGAAGAATTAATAACCTTCTCCGAGCTTGACGCTTATCATGTTCGATTTCCCCATTCAGATCCTCTGGTCGTGGATGTCCAGATTGCCAACATGATGGTCAAGCAGGTGTTAGTGGATACCGGAAGCTCAGTAAACATCCTATATATATCTTCACTGGAAAGGATGAAATTGTCAGTGCAAGATTTGGAGCCATGCAACCAAACTATTTATGGTTTTCTGGCGAATGGCTCGCACCAACTGAGTCGATCAGGCTTCCAGTCACAGCAGGAGCTGCACCTATGAATAGGACATTACTCAATACTTTCATAGTAGTTGATTATCCTTCTGCATATAATGATGGGATTGGAAGGCCTATCCTAGTCGACCTGCGAGCCGTGACCTCAGTCTGGCACTTGGCCATGAAGTTTCCAACCGACGCAGGAGTGGGATGCGTGTTGGGGAACCAACGAGAAGCACGGGAATGCTATAATTCCTTGATCACTAAGGCAAAAAGAGGTGGATTGGGGGAAAAAGCCAAGAAAAGGTTGCTGATGGCAAATGAAGTACAAGCCCAATCAGGTGAACATGTCACCAAATAAGGTGTTGCCCAAAGTGAGGATAGAGACTTAGTTCCTCGCTTTGGGGATTTTGAAGAAAATGTTGGACCCATGGAGGACCTCGAAGAGGTCCAACTAGAAGAATCAGATCCGACCAGGGTTGTGAAAGTCGGTAAAAACTTAGAGACAACAACAAAAAACAAACTAGTGGAATTTTTGAAGGAGAACCAGGAGGTGTTCGCCTGGTCGCATAAAGATATGGTTGTGATAGACCCAGCAGTGATCAGCCATGTCTTGAATATAGATAAAATCTTTCCACCTGTACAACAAAAAAGAAGGCTTCTCGACAAAGACAGATCAAAGGCTCTAAAAGATGAAGTCGAGATCTGAAGGAAAATGGATTTATAAGGGTAGCGTTTTATCCATCTTGGGTCTCTAATCCCGTACCAGTTCCTAAGCCGAATGTCAAGTGGAGGACGTGCGTGGATTTTACATACCTTAATAAAGCATACCCGAAGGATTGTTTCCCACTTCCAAGGATCGACCAGCTGGTCGATGCTACATCAGGGCATGAGATTTTATCATTCATGGATGCATACTCTGGGTACAATCAAATCAGTATGCATCCACCTAATGAGGATCACACTAGATTTCAAACAGATACAAGGCTGTACTGCTACAAAGTAATGCCCTTCAGTTTGAAAAATTCTAGTGCAACCTACCAGCGATTGGTCAACCATATGTTCAAAGAACTGATCGACGTTAGTATGGAAGTATATGTCAATGACATGCTGGTAAAGTCAAAGAAAGCAGAAGAACACATCGAGGACCTTCGAAAATGCTTCAACATCTTGAACAAATATCAGATGAAGCTAAACCCCCTCAAATGTTCCTTTGGCGTTGGTTCAGGAAATTTTTTGGGATTCATAGTAAACTCGTGAGGAATCGACGCTAATCCTGAAAAGATTCAAGCCCTGATCAAGATGCAGTCTCCTGCAAAGATTAAAGATGTTCAAAGCCTAACTAAGAGGATCGCCGTCCTGAGTAGATTCATACCCAAGTCAACGGACAAGTGTGTCCCATTTTTCAATCTACTCAGAGGAAACAAGAAGTTTGAATGGACAGAAGAGTGCGAGCAGCCTTTTCAGGCGTTTAAGTCCCACATGTCACAACCACCAATCTTGTCTAAACTGATTGAAAAAAAAACTTTGTTCATTTATTTGGGAGTCACCGAGTATGTTGCTAGTGCTGTTTTGATCAGAGAAGAAGAAAACGTTCAGAAAGCAGTATATTATGCGAGCAAGAGGTTAGTGGGAGAAGCATTGTGGTATCCACCCATTGAAAGGTTAGCCTATTGCTTGATTTTGGCCTCAAGGAAGCTGTGACCTTACTTTCAAGCTCACCCCATCGTGGTGCTAACTGACAAACCATTATGGCAAGTCTTGCAGAAATCAGAAGCTGCTGGTCGGTTGTTAAAATGGGCAGTCGAACTTGGGCAGTTCAACATTTCTTATTCTCCACGAGCAGGTGTGAAAGGACAAGCTCTAGCAGACTTTGTTGTAGAATTCATCGGGATTCCAATTAGCGAACCGATGGAAGAAATGGAAAGTCAAAATCAAACTACTTTCTCAAAGTTGTTCGTAGATGGCTCTTCCAATGAGCATAATGTAGGAGCGAGTTTGATCTTAATCACACCCGAAGGACATCGGTTCCATTGTGCAATCAGATTCGACTTTAAAACGTCCAATAATGAAGCTGAATATGAAGCTCTGCTAGCAGAATTAAAACTAGCCAAAGACATGGATATAAAGTCACTAGAAATTTATAGCGATTCCCAGCTAGTGGTTAACAAGATTAGGGGAGAGTATCAGGCTAGGGGTCTCAAGATGGTGGCTTATTTAAACAAAGCAAAAGACTTATTCGCGCAGTTTGAAAAGTATACTCTCCAACAAGTGCCTTGCGATCATAATTCAAATGCTGATGCCTTGGCCAAGTTAGCAAGTGCGAAAGATGCTGACACCTTGAGCATAGTGTCAGTTAAACGCCTGTCGGCAGCAAGCATTCAAGCAGGAGAGTCTTCACTAATGATCCAAGCGACAAACACATGGATGACGCCCATCGTTGAATATCTTGAGCAGGGATTGCTTCCAGCAGAAAGAGACAAGGCGAGGATGCTTCAGAGGCAATCGACTCGATTTATTCTGGTCGACGTAATTTGTATAGAAGAGGATACTCAATGCCTTTGTTGAGATGTGTTTCTAAGGAGAAAGCCAAGGAACTGATGCAAGAGGTCCGCGAAGGCTTTTGTGGAGATCATGCAGGGGGGCAGAGTTTATTGAAGAAGATCTTAAGGCAAGGGTATTTCTGGCCTACCATGAATGAGGACTCAATGGATTTCGTTAAAAAATGTGACTAGTGCCAAAGATTCTCCAAGATACCACGAGCAGCCCCAAATGAGCTTAACAGATGCAAAGCCCGTGGCCATTCACAGTTTGGGGGATTGATTTGATCAGGTCTTTACCCACAGGAAAAGGGAATGTCAAATATGCAGTTGTTGCTGTTGACTACTTTATAAAGTGGGTTGAAGCTGAGCCACTAGCAACAATAACAACCAAGAAAGTTTTGGACTTTTTTGTCAAAAACATAGTGTGTTGATATGGGCTACCAAGGAAAATTGTCTCGGATAATGGTACACACTTTGACAGTGACCTTTTCACTGATTTCTGCAAGAGGCATGGGATTATAACAAGTTTTTCATCAGTAGCTCATCCGCAAGCAAATGGACAAGTTGAAGCTGTCAATAAGACTCTGAAGGACACACTAAAGAAAAGGCTTGAAGAAGCAAAAGGCGCATGGCTAGAGCAATTAGCCGAAGTACTTTGGTCGTATAGAACATCCCATCAAACAACAACATGCCATACTCCATTTTCCTTAGCTTATGGGTATGATGCCATGTTGCCTGTTGAGCTCAACCCATCATCACATAGAAGGCTGACATACGATCAAAGCACTAATGATCTTAGACTTGGTCGATGAAAGGGGCGAGCAAGCTCAGCTTCGAGTAGCAGCTTACCAGCAAAAGGTTGCTCGATATTTTAACTCTAAAGTATGTGAAAGAAAGTTTAACGCGAGAGATTTGGTACTTAGAAGAGTTTTCCTTAACACTCGTGAACAAGCTGCCGGAGTGCTCGGGCCAAACTAGGAAGGTCTGTATCAGATTGAAGAAATTCTTCAACTTGGCACATATAAACTTACTCGCTTAAACGGAGATCTCATTCCTCACTAATGGAATGGAGAACACCTGTGCAAGTATTATCAATAAGTAGTTCTTTTTAAAGAATTGGCTTGTATTACTTTTACAATTTACAAGTTTATGAATAAGGGCTAGTCAATTATCTGACTGGTCGCTTACAAGTGTAAGATCAATTTTTGATCACTCCTACAGACACAAATTTGTCCATTTATTACGAGAAATAAAAGAAACTGTGCGCAGCCAGTTATTTTTGCCAAATTATTGTATTTATTACAAGTATTTGCTCATTACGTGTGTTGTTTTGCTATATTACTATTTTTGATGAGTATGCGAGTAGTAATGTTCGAACAGGACTAGGTCGTGGCAAGTGACCGAGAACCCTAAGTTCCTTAATCACTTGGGGGGCATACAAGATATTAAGCAAGCAAAGCATATCAATAGGCATATGTAAACACACGAACAAAATAAGGGAAAGCATACTACGGTACTTAGAGTATTTTTCAAAATTTGTAGTTAAATTTTGTAAAATCAAAACAAAGTGCTATGCTAAGTTCGGTCATGCGAACATATGTTATAATAATAGAAAATATTATAATATCAAAATGAAATGTTTTTCACTGCGAGTAGTTACTGCTCGGATGTAAATTAATATATTAAATGGATAGCTGCCTTGAGCAGCAAAATTGTCTTAACATTGCAAACCGTAGTTCACATGTTCCGGTTACAAATATAAAAAATTATAAATATATCACTAAGCAGCAGGAGGATCTGGCTGGGATTGCTGGTCGACAGTGGTCCCTGCATCCTCTTTAGCGGCTTCGGTGCTAGTTCAACCTACTTTACCTGCTAAGGAAGATAGTCAAAGTTCGCCTCTGGATTGTTCTTCCAGAACAAGTAGAAGCAGTTGAAAGTCACTCTTTTGAACTTCTCTAGATTGCGAGAGTTGGTTCCCTCGAGAAATTTAATTCACTCCTCCAGCTCGGCGGTTTCCTTCTGACTGATCACCAGGTCATCTTGGAGTTTGGTGGCCTCTTTGAAGTTAATCTCCGAAGCCTCCTTAAACTTCACCTTGACAGCAGTAATTTTGACCATTGACTCTTGGCATCTCCTCAGCTTCTCGCTCAGGTCGGCAACTTTAGACTCGACCGCCTTAATCTCTTCAACATGTTTGGCCTCGAATGCCTTCATCTCCTCGGCATATCTGGCCCCGAACGCCTTGATCTCCTCAACAAATCTGACCTCGATCTCCTCAGCTCGGCACCAGCTGTGTCCTATGGTGAGGATACCCTATGAATAGAAAAAGAAGAGTAAACCAATCAGGGGCAATTCAAGAAAGTGTTGTTCAATTAAAGAAAGAAGAAACACACTTACACTGAGGACTTCAGACAGTCCGCGACTGATGGCTTGGCTGTTCGGAAGCGGAGGAAGATGCGAGAAGGCTTCCTAGCTACGGCGGTGCTTTGGTAGCCTTTGCAACTTCTCATAAGTAGCGTTGAAGGCACTACTCAGCGGGTCATTGGCCGAGGGTCTCCTCGCTTTCTCGGGGGGAAGGCTATTGCGAGGAGGATGTGTCATATTTCGGGAAGGAGTGGTGCTAGAGGATCCTCTGTTCGAGATTTTTTCTTGGAGGGATCACTGCTGCTCTCCCCTGGGTGCCTCTTGCTCGTTCTCTTTTTGCTCACAGGAGCTTCGGTGTTGGTGTATATGTCGAAGGCTTCCTCAGAAGGCATGAATGCAAGATAAAAATAATCGATCAGATAATATAATTTAAAAGAGCAAGGAAATAATGAAAAAGGGAATTTCTAAGTAATATACTCGAGCTATTATTACTGGTCAATACATTATTTATAGAAATACTACTACACTCACTCTCTGCCTCAAAGAAGTCTGAATTAAAATTACTGCTCATAAATTTAAAGTTTCCATCCCTGTCAAATAAATGACAGGGGATGGGCAAGCTATCTAAGAGTGAGAAGTCAATACCGTTCTCGTCAAAAGACTCGAGTATAGGTTCGGTGTACTCCAGAAGCTTTTGCTTGCCTTTCCCATGTTGGGTAGGGGCTGCAGCAGCCTGAGGGTTGCTGGAGGGTTCCTGGATGGTCACTCCCATTGCCCGCCGTCTTGGGGGTTGTGACACATCCTACTGCTGCTCGAGGATTTCCTCTCCAGTAGCACTCCCCACGGTGGACTCCCTCACTTCCTGGTGAGGTTCCAAAAGGCCGACCAGTCTTAGATTGCTCTTGGTGACCAGCTCCTTAACACTCTTCTCAATATTTTTCATGCTGGCCAGAGTTGCAGCCTTCATCTCCATGTCTGGAGTGGGGTCTGGTCGATACCATGGACTTAGACACAACATCAAGGTTCTAAGGACGGTGAAGGAAAAAATTGACATAAAAAGAAATGACCAGAGATTGAGAATTTTACCTCCTCGGGTGAAGGCCAGGTTGTCCGCGACCATGTTTTTTGTAAGGAAGTACTCCTGAAAGTACTTTCCTATGTTGGATTTGTAGGTGACGTCACTCAGGAATATGTGAGTAGACTCCTGGTGACAGAAATGAAAAAACCCCATGTTATTCTGGTTGGGGTTGGACTTGAGATCGAATAGGTAGTTGATCTCGTGCGGTGTGGGCACATGCCACTTTTTATGATTGTAAAGGATATAGAGTGCTGATAGTACTCTATATCCGTTGGGTATAATTTGGAAGGGGGTGACCTCGAAGTGATTGGCCACCCCTTGAAAAAATTTGTGCAGGGGCAAAATTGCCCCTACCTTAATGTGGAACCTCAACCAGGTGCTGAAGGCACCTCCAGGCACGTTTCCCCATTGGTCGGAGGTAGGTTTGATTAAGGTCACCCCAAGAAGACCGTACTTCTTGAGGTGCCTTAACACCGTCCTAGTAGATATGAAACTAGAAGGCGTGACATACCAATCAACTTCTGGTCGAAGGCCGCTGCGAGGCCGGGCTTTGGGTTGGATTTCTGGTGGTGCAACATTTACAGGTTGAGGATCATTTGAAGGACCCTCAATGTCGGTAGCTGGATGGTTAGAAGGAGAATGGGTGGTTTTCTTTTTCCTGCGAGCTACGTGTTTATCACGACCCATGTGTGGCTGTCGATTTGGAGAGCTGGTCATGGCATTTTGTTGAGAAGACTGAAAGTCAGAGAAAGGCAATGACGGTTGCTCTTGTTCTTCGAATAGCAGCGCGAGAAGATCGTCGTCTATTAACCTCTCACCTCCCCAAGGATCGTGCATAAATATCTGAGAAGAGTAAAGGGGAAATGAGAATCTACGACCAATAGATAGAAGAAGAGGAAGTGTAAGGATAACGCTGCTCATTCAGCAACATCCTAATGTAAACACTAAAACCATATGAGTAGTTTGGAAAAACGGATCAAAAAGTGGAAGTGAAAAGTTTTTTCAGGAAAAACTTTTCGACTCTGAAAGAAGGCAGGAAAAACCCAGTTTTTCCGATGACAGTAAAATTGAATTTTCACTTCGATTTTGGGCCCTAAAACAGTATTCATGTTTCTGCATACTAGCCTGATCACCCAATTTTTTTTCTCAAGAACATTAAGAACTCAAACTAGAAAACTTATGAAATTTATTCTACATTGTATAACTTACTTGGATGGCCGTTTTTAGAGAAGTCATGAAGGTTGTTGCTCTAAGCTGATCGAACGCGTCTTGGATCACCGAAGCTTTCTGGGTTTTTCTTAAAGAGTTTTTCTGAGTTCTTGAGGAGAGAGAAGGATACGGTAAAAAGTGAAAAGTAAGAAAGGAGAGATATTTATACTGATCGTGGTGCAGATAAAGAAGTAATAATGGGGGTGAGATTTCGATGCATTGGAAATCGTATTAGCCATCAATATATTTTTGGGAAACTGTAACGATCATGATGGCTTACTTTTTCGAAAAGGCGCTGATAGAAGTGACAGGTCAGACGAAAAGCTGATCGAGTAAGTTTATTAAATGCTGGTCGCATTAAAATAAACTTGGGGGGAAAATGTTTACACAAAAAATATTCATCTGATGACATGGCAAGTCCAATACGCATGCGAGATGCGCGTGAGTATAAGAGTGTACGTTATGGTCGACCATCGACAAAAGAGAATTCACACGGCAGAAGGCATATTTCATGGGCAACCAAGCTGGTCGCAATATATAAGATATTATCTATTAATATGTAATCTCGCATTTATGTAATGATTCTAATTTCCATTATTATTTGAGATACGCTTGTATTAAATGTAATCAAGGCCCACCGGCCCATAAGGAGATCCTTGAGCCTATAAATAAGACTCAAAGGGCTCATTTGAAAGGATTTTTTTTTTGGATCTTTGGAGAGAGAATTATTGTTTTCACTCAATACACTGTATCTTTTGTTGAGCTTGTGAAACTCAGTAAACCTTAGTTTACTGATCATAAGTTTTCATACATTAATTAGAACACTAAGTGGACGTAGGTCATTACCATCTCTGGGGCCGGACCACTATAAATCTTTGTGTCATTTATCTTTTTGTCTTGAATGCATCTCATTTCTATTGTTTTACGTGACTCTGTGTCGCTGACCAAATCAAGGGTCAACAAATATGATTATATGTTCAAAATAAGTTAGTCCTAAGATTAGTCAGTGCACAGGATTTACATTGACTTGCCAATCTACGATATGATCTACTTAGAGATTGTAGTGTTATGTTCTTTCTAGAACATTAGCAAAGTGGATAAGATCATATGTATTTGTTACATCAGACTGGACCGATATTGACAGTTGATAGGATAAGTAAACATACCGTTATTATCTATTTTATTCATACCATATAGTTGACCATAGGTCAATTCAATCTCAATTCTGAGTGGTTAGTATTCTAACTGATTGTATTATTTGAGTTCTTTGACTTGTTCATTACCAGCTTACCCTATGGACTAGCCCATACTTACATCTTGGGAACTCGGTAGTATAATTGAGTGAGAGTCTTAATCATACATATGAACATCTATAGCTTCTGATGAAGAAATGAAGCGATGGTTTCCTTTTACTTTGGTTCAAGGTGTTAAATGATAGAGATCTCATTTCAGTAATTAAATTAGTTTACCGAAATATCATTTACAAGGAACTAAGTGTTTTAAGGATAAAATACAATGAGGGGTAAAACAATATTTTAGTCCCATTTCATTGTAGACCGTCTATAGAGGATTGAGTGACAATTATGGTTGTAACAATGGATAGTTAATAACGTATCTATATTGCTTATAGAGCGTTCTATGAATTCAAGAGTGCAATTCCGAGTCTTTAGTGAAGTCACGAGGAATTAATAAGTTAGTAAATTTATTTGTTAGATTTATGATAACTTATTGGAGCTTGATTTCATAGGCCCATGGTCCCCACTGTACCTTGGATAAAATCATCTAGATAGTCTCAATTAATTGATTTCATTATCAAAGTTGGCCAGGCCAATTTTGGATAGTTTCACAGAATTATACAATTTTGAGAAGAAAAGAGAAATAAGGGCAGATTAATTAATTAAGATAATTTGGTATCTAAATTAATAAATAAGTTTAAATCAAGGTTCAAATTATAAATAATTATTTTGATAAAGGATTTAAATAATTATTTAATTAATTAAATCAATAGAAAATAATACATGGTTTGATTTTAAGTCCAATGGGCTTATAATCAAATGAGAAATTTTACGGGCCTAAAGCCCATGATAATTTCAACCTAGGGCTTTTAATTGGCTATTATTTTATTAATTTTTTAATTAAATAAATGACCTAATTGAGTCTATAAAATGAATGTTAAGAGAGAGTTGAAAACACAAGTCAAAACATAAGTTGAAACACAAGTTTCTGATAGGTTTTATATTCTCTCTAAACATAAGTCCTTTCTATGCCTCAATATTCTCTTCTATTCTTCTTCTCTCTGTATCTATCTCATGTGTTGAGAATTTCCCACTCTAGTCTATTTGGAAGGCTGTGAAGAAAATTGAAGATCGGTTTAGTATCTTGGTAATACTCTGCGATAGAAAGGATACAAGGGTTAGAGAAACTGAAGGAAGGACTCATTCATTCTACTGCATATAATGTAAGTATTCTTATCATTATTTATCTTTAAATTCAATTTTAGAAACATGTTCTAGGGTTATCATTATTTCTCTTTGAATTCATATTAATTTGTTTAATATTAGATCTACATGAAAATAAATAAAGATCCTGTATAAGTTTTCCTAACATGTTTTACTTCAAATATGTGAGTTTTGGGACCTTGAGGTAAATATAGTCCCTGGAATGGATTGTCCCAATGATGAAGGTCGATAGGCGGCTGGAGTGGCTCTGAGTAAGATATTATGAGACAGTAAACAAGAAATACATATTCCGCAAAGAAAAAAAGGAATGAAACCAGGAACAGGAAGTATTATAGTTCAGAGTGGGTTTAAAGGACCAGCAAAATTATTAAGGATTGTTAGGACAAGGTGTCTACTTTATTGGAGGATATAAAAGTTTGCAAACTTGAGTATGGGAATGTAGGATTCTAGGATTGGAGATTTTGTGCCTCTCAGAATATTGTGGAGTAAGAAGGGTAAAGAAGTTTGGGAAAGAAAGAAAGAAAGAAAGAAAGAAAGAAAGAAAGAAAGAAATAATTTTGACCCCAGATTTGAATAGATTTGAAAGATTCTAACAAGGACTAGGCCGAGGGCCTACAGTTTAGCCTTACCCCAGCATGGGTAAAGGCTCATGATTTATTACTGGTGCCAATATGAAGGTAAAAAGTGTGAGTACTACCCTTGATCGGGCGAAGTTGTGTTGGAAGTTCAGGGAAACTTATTGTATAAGGGAAAGCTAGTGAAACTCTGGATACAAGAGATAAAGTCATACAGATTCAGACCATCCTTCTTGTGAAAGTGTTGCAAGCAATGGCAAAGTAAAGAACCTGGTTTTAGGGTTATAGTTAGAGTTACGGAATTGGTATCCTGAGATGTTTGAAAAAATTTCGAAGATGAAATTTCTGTACGGAGGGGATAGTTGTAGTGTGCCAAATTTTCTAGTAGGGCTTAGGGCCTTGATTAGCGTGCCGGGAGGGCAATAATTGATTTAATTATGTTAATATGTGAATTAAATGACTATGTGATTAGAAATGCATGTTTAGGTGAATTAAATATGCATGTGGGCCCCATTTAGTTTTTAGGGGTATATTTGTAATTTTAGCCCGTTGAGGGCACAAATGAAATATATTTGTATGCTATGATTGATACCACGAGTGTGTGGTGATATATTTGTGATGTGCGATCTGAGACGGTCCTAGGGAGCGGATTAGCTGAATAGTCACAACAGGGTCGAATACCCGGCTCAGGAAGAGCCTAGGGATATTTTTGGGAATATAGTATGTGTTTGGGAATTATCGGGTAACGAGTAGTGACTTAATGTTTGTTTAAGTGTGTCGGGGATTAAATGGGGATTTATAGGAACACTCGAGGATTTAGCGGGAGGTGGAAATTGATGGGCTTGCCCTTGGTGGCATTAAAGGATTGAGGATAGACATAGGGGCATTTTGGTCATTAGGCAGCTAGGATAGACTCAACCAGCAACACACTAGAATGTTTTGCACCCTTCTCAGCCTTTCCACTCTCTCTCTCTTGCTCTCTCTCTCGGTTCTCTCTCTCCCTCTCTTTGTGACATAGAGAACTTTGGGCAGAATTGAAGGGAAACTCAGGATTAGAGGCTGGTAGCTTGGGGAATTTGCAGCTAGAAGTGCTGAAGAGCTAGCCTAGGTCGGATTCTCAGTAAGGTAAGGATTCAATTTGACTTCTTTATGTATAATTATGCTGTGAATTGGAAGTTTGCATGAGAGTTGAGCTTTAGCTTGATTTTTGATTGTTGGTGAGGATATAGAATTATTTCTGGGATGGTTGTGGTTTTTAAGGTGTGTAAATGAGGATTCTAGGCTTAATTCTAAGTTTAGATATTGGTTGGAGTGTGATTTAAAGGTTTAGACTCGGGGAAAAACCTAGAAAAGTGGTGAGAATTATGGGTTTTAAGGCTCGAGCCGCGACCATGTTCATCAGGCTCTGCGACCTGTTTGAACATTGAAGCTTGGGGGCCTCGGAATTCGCCCATGCCCTGCGACGCAAGGTATAGCGTGTCGCGACCCATGTCCTTTAGCAGAGAGGGCTTGCCCTCTGACAGTCAATGAGTCGCGATCCTAGGGGGCAGGTTGCAGCTCGAAATAGGAAAAATGGCAAAATGAAGGTTTTAAGCTCAATAACCCAAATGTTAAGGCTCGGGAAGGATTCTACTACCCGGTTTAGTAGAATTTGTGGCATCGGAGGCTAGATTAATATTTCGAAGTTCTTATTTGGTTTAGGGCTTGATGGATGCTTATTATGAATGTGTTGTTACTAGGTTTACATCAAAGCTTGGGTTAGAGGACTGTGCTTGAGATCGCGGTAATCAATCATCTTGGGACACAGGTAATAGAACTGCTTGTACCCATAGATCTATGTGGTGTGTTGTGCTGTATTGTTTATAGTTGTTATGTCATACATGTGGTTGTGACTGATCAATAAGAGCCGGGAGTGGAAAGAGCTGAGTGCGGCAAGAGTTGGGAGGGGCAAGAGTCGGGAGTGGCAAGAGCCGGGAGCGGCAAGAACCGGAAAGGGAAAACTGCCAGGATCAACGTTAATCATGCTGAATGCAGACCGCTAGGGTGAGACCCTCTAAGGGTGCTATACACACCTGTTCGGTTAAGACCGCAGACTCACACTCTGAGTGGAGGAGACCACTGCTGTGCTACTATACTGTTGTGTTGTTTATGTTGCTATGATGTTGCACTGTTGTGCTTACATGTTGTTATACTGCTATGATGTTATGTTGTTGTGTTTGTGTGTTGTTATACTGCTATGATGTGATGATGTTTTGTTGTTGTGCCATCGTGTATCCTAATAACAATTTTGTAGATTGTTTATTGCCTTTGATTAAGTATTTATTTGTTGAGATAAATTATCGTATGTTGTGCTTTGAGGTTCTCTTGCTGGGCCTCGGCTCGCGGGTGCTCTGTGGTGCAGATAAGGGCAATGAAAGGGTCGATCAACCATGAGTTGGAGGGCATGGAGCGGTGCATACATGTTCGACCTACCTGGCTGCCACGACTAGGGTTATTCTGAGGAATATGCTGTAAAAGTTAATTTTGTTGCCTAGGTCGACAATATTTCCCCTTCTGAGTTATAAATATGTTTCTAAACAGTATTTTGTGATCCCAATGTAATACTTTTATAATTTAAATGAATGTCCAACCCCTTTTATACCAAAATCTTATTTAATTGAATCTTCGTTTTAATTGACCACACTTTTAGGTCAAATACCTTGATTAGCGAGCTAATGACACATTTTTAAATTCACATGGTAACGACTCTAGAGTAGTAGGGTGTTACAATATATGTAGAACCCGATATTAAATAACACCAGCGATGCCACAAATATCAATTAATACAATTTTATACTGAGTCCAACATATTCAATCAAATCCATAAACAAAATAAAACAATCAAACCAATATATATATATATATATACTAAGTAAAAACAACGCAAAATGCACATTTTTTTAATTTTATTTAGAAAATATATTAATTTATTTTTATTATATTTTTTAATTGTCATTTAAATTTTGAATGAGTAAACAACGTCAAAAAATTAAGCCAAAACATAGTCTATATTTAAAAAAAATGAGATTGAAAAAAAAAACCTTTAAACTAAGAATCCGTTAGACACACACTTTTACATATAAAGATGTGTTACATTTTAGTTTTGTAGTAAATTATTTGATATTTTTATTAACTTGAAATTTAGTGTTCATAATAATTTAAATTTTGGTATTGTTTATGTTTTGATTTATATATTATATATGATGATTCTAATTTTAAAATTAAATACTTTTTTTTTTCTAATTTTCTTTTAGAAAAAAAGATTCAATAGAACAAAATATTCAAAAATTATAAATTAAAACTATAAATTTAAAAATTTATTTGAAGAAATCTTAATTATTTAATTTAATAAAATTTAAAGCTAGCAAAAATTTATATATAAATATATATTATTTAATTAATGGCTAAAACAATTGAAATAATTACTTCCTAATTAAAAAAAACTAAACAATAAAATAAGAAATTTTTATATTTATGCTTATGTCACTATTACATATATCATTGGATAAACAAAATTCATTAAATGACAAAATAAATAATTAATAAAAGAAAGAAAAAAAATAAATTTAAGCACTTAAATATTTTTCAATTATAATTTCTAAAATAATTTAAAAACTTTAATATGAAATTTTAAAAAATATCATGACATATTATTATGACTTATTTATTATTTTTATCTTTATTTTCCATTTATTTACCTTATTTAGACTTTAAAACCAATAAAAAAAGTATCACAACTAAAAAAAATCAACACTTTTTGTTAAACTCACATTTATAATATATAAAGATATAAAAAAGTTTATATATTAAAATATTATTATCCAACAAAAAAATATATAATCAGAATCATAAAGAAAAAATTATGTGATCATTAAAAGAAAGAAAAAATTGTTACGATAATGTAATAAAAATTAAATATATATAATAGGTCAAAATTTTCCTAGAATAAATCACAGATGATTTCTAATTTCAATATTTGTTAATACAAAAAAATAATTAAATATTATAGTAATACAATATTACAATTCAAATTATAAACATTAGGTTACTATTTTGAAAAAAATTATAAATTTACAAATGTTATCCGATAAAGAAATTTATTTGGGGCCACACTTATTTATTTATTTAGGAAAAAAAAGGAATTTCATTATATGAGCACTCATAGTAGACTTGGTAAAATATCTAATTTGCTAAAATAGCTAAGAAGAGTCTAAAAAAATCCAAAACAACCATGCATAAGATGAAGTGAAATGCATATGTATTTTACATATCCACTATTCATTAGCTACATCTGGCTACAAATGTATTTTACATATTGTGGTAATTATTCATTCTAGACTTAGCTAGTCCCCTCTTTCCTATTGGTCAAGTCCCTAACCACCTATTTCCTATTGGTTAAGAGAGTTTAAGTCGGTTACAAGACTATTAGCTATAAATAGGTGTTGTGATAGTCATTTTATGTAACACATAATCGTTTTTGAAAACTTGAGAGAGAGAGAGAGAGAAGATATTTAGTTATAACTGAGAGAAAGCTCAAGAAAGCAAGAAAGCTTGGTAGAGTTTAGTGTACAATGGATTTTGTACTGTCAGTTATTGTGTGTTCTTCTCAACTCTAAACAAGGGGGGTTGTACAAAGTTATTCGAAGATTAATCAATAAAGCTAGTGGTGGTGCTCAATTGGACGTACAACAAATTTTCCAAACCAGTATAAATCTTGGTATTTTCTTTTTTGTTTATTATTTCGTTATTGTTTTTGTTCGAGATTTCTTTCAAATGTTCTACTCGTATATTGTGCTAATTGTTTGCTTTTCACAACTTAATAATCTTGTTTTCTAGTCATATATTTTCCGCTGTGGTTATTTCTTGAATTTTTCAGGTGAGTCTTAGTTGTTGCAATTTACAAGCCAACAATATCATAGCCAAGTTTACGATCCTTTGTTAGGAAGATTCACGAAAGCTAGATCAAGAAACAATGTCCACGACGACTAGATTTGAGTTAGAAAAGTTTGACGGGACTGGAGATTTTGGACTATGGAGAGAAAGTCTGAAGGGAATCATGGTGCATCAAAAGATCTCTAAAGCTCTTGGAGATAAGAAAGCTCTTGAAGGCAGGATGCCATTGGAGATAGAAGAGATGGAGGAATTGGCCTATTACACGATAATTATGCATCTTTCTAATATTGTTAGGAGAGAAGTGCAATCGGAGAAAATGACACGAGGACTGTGGATGAAACTCGAGAAACTATACATGACTCCATCTCTGCCCAACAAGATTAGCCTATTAGAGAGGCTATACAGTTTAAAAATAACTTATTCTTTATCTCTTGTTCATAACTTATGTAACGCCCTAGATAGCCAAGACCATTAAACTATGTATTTTAAATAGTGCAAGACATGCTAATCAAGTCGTTTGGACATAAACATGTTACTAAGGTCAATTAACGGATTAGGGTTAACAAGTCTTGATCATAAAACAGTAACTTTCATTAAAAATAAGAGTTGGTACATGGGATCCCAAAAAAAAAATGGTATTTACAAGGCAATTACAACCCTTAAAATGATTACAACAGAAGCCAACCTAAGTGGCAAAAGAAAATTTGGTTCTAGTTCTTATGTAACCCTCGGCCATGGCGGTTGAGCAGCTACTGATGTACACATCGCCCCTAAAGCTCTCTAACTCACGGCTGGTCCAACTTTCCCTTTCCCTTACCTGCACCACATAGCACCCGTGAGCCAAGGCTCAATAAGAATACTTAATTTCATAAGCACAAATAAGCAACTGTATATGCAAAGTAAAACTTAGGTCAATAAGCTCAATTAACAGCAGGATATGAGCGATAAGCTTAACAATAATATTCAGCTCAACCAACACATAAACCAATCACGTCCATCAATACAATTAGTTAAGTGCAAACAACACTTCGGTTTATTATAAAATGTTCAGGCCCAACATGATTAGGCCGAGTCCTCTAGTCCTATAGCCGACCTCGACACCCTTAGGCCGGGCTTCATTCCACACGCTTGCTATCGCCCCCCGACACCCTTACGCCAACCTTTAAACATATATAATCACAAATACACATTGCACAACAAGCAATCGAAGGCAGCATATACAGGCAGGCCTATCCAAATATTCTCAGACACAGATATATTCACAATCATAATATGTTCGCTAACAGGGGTCTAAGCCCCATCCATAACCCAGGTGCAGTTTTCTTACCTCGAGTCTCGAGATGAAGGTGTAGAGCGGTCCCAAGCATGATCCTCAATCACGAGCCTTAACGGTAACCCTAGTCACAAAGCGACAATGGATAACTATTAAAATCTAAACCAATTAAATGCTTTAAGAATAACGTACCAGCTTTCAGGACCTCGAATTCTACTAAACCGGGTAGTAGAACCCTTCCCGAACACTTAAGTTTAAGTTCTCGAGCCCAAAAATGTATTTTGGCTAAGGCTACCTAGGCGGGCCACGACCTAGCCCTGAGGGTCGCGACGCGCCCCCTAGTCAGAGGCTCCCAGCCCTAAATCCCAGTGACACGTGCCGCGACTTTCCCCTTAGGGTCATGGCACGCCCACGAAATAGAAAGCCTTCCCAGGGCTTTAGGGCTCACGCAGGCCGCAACGCCCAAGAATAGGGTTGCGACGCGCCCCCGCAAACCCATAATTCCCAGCTCCTTCCTGCGTTTTCTCCCAAACAAATTCAACAAAAATTCATTGTAAACTTAAACTAAAACCAAAACTGAGTCTAAGACTCTTAACAACACAACCTAGGCATTATAATTACCCCAAAACCAACCACAAATATCACCCCAATTAAGAAATTAATGCTAACATTAAAACCCAGCCAAAAACCCAAACCAATCAAAGAACTCACAGTAAAAATCAAGTTGTAGAGCTCACCTCAGAAGTGATTTTGACCTTGAGCTGATCCTCAAGTATTCCCAGCTCCAATTCTTAGCTTTACCTCCTAAGCTTTCACCTCAAGAAAACCTAAACCATCCAAGGGAGAAGAGGGAACCAAGAGAGAGAAAGAGAGGCTGAAATTGAGTAAGCTGAGGGAATGATCTCAGTGGTTTCTGGTGGTTTCTGTAACAGCTAAGTCTAACAAAAGCCTAAAGAATGACCAAAATGCCCTCACACTCATCCTTAGCCTCGTATTTTCTTTAAGGGCAATCTCGTCCTTTTACCGCATTTCTCGCTAATCCTCAAGTTGTCCTATAAGTTCCCAATTAATCCCGATGTGCCCAACTAATCCCCAAATAATTGTCCGTTAACCAATAGATCCCAAATACGCACTAAGTCCCCGAAATACCCCTAGGCTCACTGATTAGTGTTCAAAAGTATCATTTTATTAGTCTTAAAAGTTTAAAATTAATTGAGTTTTAATTACTATTGTCATGGATTTATTGCCATATGTTTTATATTTGAAAATATTAATTTTGATTCAATTTGTGCTTAATTTTCAAGAAATCAAATGTACTTTTGACACAAACAAAAAGAAAGAAGAAAGAAAGAAATATAATTGAAAAGAATGATGATAAAGTGGTATTTTTGAAAAGACTAGGCCCAAATTGGAGCCCAAACCCAAGTTTTAGCTGAGCCCACGTGTCCTTCCATCCTCCAGCCGCGCCGCCGAAGCCGAGCCGCGCTGAAGCCAAGCCGCTGACACACCTGACGCACGCTGACACACCTGACAGCTGCCTGCCGCGCCTGACACGATCTGCCACCTGTCCCACTCGTCGCCAGGCTGCTCCCCACGCGCCCAACATAGAAGCCTGCCACCATTCTGCCGAGCCAACCGGATCATGCCACATGGCCCAGATGTCTCCCACGGCTCAACAACATTTTCCCCACTTTCATCAGTTTTTATGCCACTTTCCCACTATTTTGTACACGATTTTACACATTTTTGAGTCCTATTTACACTATAAATAGAGAACCAAATGGAGTAAAAAAGTATCAGATTGTGGAAGGAAGAGTAGAGAGTATTGTTGGAGAGAAAAACACTTATTTCTTATTTTTCTTTTACATTACTTTGAGTGAAAACAATGCCTATTTTAGGCTAAATTCTCTTGTTGAAAGGCTATAGTGAAGTTCATGTTTTACATTATATTTCTAATATATTGCTTCTTTATTTTGTTCTTCATTTCTATATCTTTGTTACAATTAAATTTATTTTCTTCTAATTTTTATTCTAAATTTATTAGTGTCTTTTACATAAGTCTAGTCATGTTCTTCTTATGTAATTTAGGCTCTTAATTTAATTTAGGATATTTGTTAATATTATATGCTTTTTACTGCCATTGGTATTTTGTTGCTCTAAGTTATATAATATGATGGGTTTTTAAAATTAGAAGTTAGTATAATTTAATTAAAGAACATATTTTAAGGTAAGCTTTATTATATATATTTTCCAACTATAATTAATGGTGTAGAATTATAGTTGAGTAGAATGAATCAATTTTATTAAAATATATATATGTTTGCATGAATGAAACTTATGCCTTCCATATTTTCTTTGTGATTCTAATTCCTCGATTTTGTTTATTTAATGTTTATATTCCTTTTCAAAGTTACTTCATTTCAAAGTTTATTATTTCTGATTTACTAATCTTTATTTTTACTTGTATTTTACCTCTCTGTGGATACGACATAGCCCGATTACTACTGCGACCGCTTAGGAGTTATTGGGCGATATCAATTTTTGGCGCTGTTGCCGGGGAGGTAATTCTACAATTAAAGGTTTGCATAGTAAATTAATTTTTTTTTACTATTTAAAAACAAGTAGTATAGTTTTTTTAATTTCTCTTTTATTTTATTTTTCCTTAATAAATTTTATTTTTATTTATTTTTTTATTTTTTTATTTTATTTTTAGGTTTAGAATTTTATTTTCTAGATTTAGGTTTTTTCTAAAAAAAAAAGCATAAAATTTTAAATCATAAAATAAAATAAAAACAAAGTATTGAGAACATTTGTGTAATTTTGGAAATTAGTAAAAACCAAACTTGTGTCTTAGAAAAATTGGTTCTTAAATAAGGTCTGTGTTAGCATTACCATCCAATCTTTTCTAAAAACCTCGGGGAGTTCTAGAAAAGCTCTTGGGCCTGAAGTGGTACCTTGGCAGCCTTTCCAATTGGCTTGGGAATATTTTGGTGTATACTTATTACATTATTACACACTTGCGCTTATAATACTTACAAAATAAAAAAAATATTTATGCCACGAAACAGAGACGCACTAGGGAGATTTGTGAGACAACAACTAGAAACTTTAGAAAACTCTCCTAGTTCGTCGTTTTCTTCCATTCGTTCAAACAGTCCCGATTCACTAAGACTTCCTGGACCACCCACGATGGCTCATCAAGATGAAGTCCAACCAAGAACGCTACATGATTATTTACATCCTACGCGTACAGCCACACCTTCATGCATATTGTATCCCAACAATATGCCAAATTTTGATTTCAAACCCTGCATAATTAACCTTTTACCAACCTTCCATGGGTTGGAAAATGAGAGTCCGTACGTGCATATACGGGAATTCGAAGAGGTGGTGGCTACATTCAACAACCGAGCTGATGTCACCAACATTGTGAGATTGAAATTATTTCCTTTCTCTCTCAAAGACAAAGCAAAAAGCTGGTTGTATTCCTTAAGGCCAAGAATTCTTTGCCAAATATTTCCCGCCCCATAAGACTAGCAGCCTTAAGAGGAAAATATCTACCTTCATCCAGAAAGACCATGAAACTTTCCATCAGGTCTGGGAGAGGTTTAGAGATTTGATAAATCAATGCCCACATCATGGATATGAAAGCTGGCTTCTGATCAGCTATTTCTATGATGGTCTCACAACCGGACAAAGACAATTCGTACAAATGATGTGTAATGGCGAATTCCTTCAAAAAGATCCCGATGAAGCTTTCGAGTACCTCAACAATCTCGCAGAAAAGTCCTACACATGGAATGGACCGAGTCTTATGGAAAAGCCACGATCAATTGGAATCTACCAGTTAAGGGAAGATGACAACGTTAAAAGCCAAATTGAATCATTGAGACAACAATTCGAGACTTTCAAATCTCAAGAAGGTAGAGGAATCCATATGGCTGCAAAGGTAGAGACATGAGATCCATGCTTCATATGTGGAGGGACGGAACATCAATCACAAGAGTGCCCAACTCTTGGTGAGTTAAGAGGAGGAAATGAGGAACATTGCAATGCTTTAGGGGATTACAAGAAGCCTTATAACCCTTTCTCAGACACTTACAATCCTGGCTGGCGCAACCATCCAAATTTCAGCTAGAAGGATTCAAACCAAGCATCTGGGAGCCAATGGAGGTCTGAGCAGCAACAACCGCCAAAAGCATACATTGCTACTCAAAATAACATGCAGTCAAGTAATTCTCTAGAGAATACTTTGCAGATGCTTGCACAAACTCAAATAGCCTCAACTCAAGAGCTCAAATCTTGTTTCACACAAATGGTAAAGGAAATGAAAGACACGAAAATCCAAATGACAAAGCTAAACACTACTTTGGCGATTCAAGAGCATGGTAGACTTCCCGCTCAACCTTTAATCCATCAAAAAGGGCAACACATGGCACAAACCTCCTCCTCTGCAGATACAAATTTCAAAGAGGTTAATGCCATCTCTACACGAAGTGGTCAAAGTACGGTTTCACCGTTAACGAAGACAATGAGTAAGTCAATGCCCGCTACAGATGATGATGTGCCAATAAACATTCCAGTAAAGGTACCCTTTCCTCAAGCTTTGAAATCCACTGGAAAGGTACTGGAAAATCATGGTGAAATCCTAGACCTTTTAACACAAGTGAAGATCAACTTGCCATTGTTGCATGTGATCAAACAAGGGCCGGCTTATGCCAAGGTTATCAAAGATTTGTGCACCGTTAAAAGAAATCACCATGTCAAGGAAACTGCATTCTTGGCGGAACAAGCTAGCGCGGTAATTGACTGCAAGACACCACCTAAGTACAAAGATCCTAGTTGTCCCACCATCTCATGCCAAATTGGGGAGCAAGAATTTGGTCAAGCCCTTCTAGACTTAGGAGCAAGTGTAAATCTCATGCCATATTCAATATACTTGCAATTAGGTCTAGGAGAACTCAAGCCCACATCTGTGGTGCTACAACTGGCTGATCGATCAGTTAAGAAATCTCGAGGAATTGTAGAAGACGTTCTGATTCAAATTGAAAAATTCTATTGCCCTATTGATTTTCTCATCTTGGACACTCAATCTGAAGTGAGTATAGAGTCCAAAATTCCCATCATTCTCGGTGGACCTTTCCTCGCAACAGCAAATGCACTCATTAACTGTAGGAATGGTCTCATGAAAATCTCTTTCGGGAACATGACTCTAGAAGTGAATGTTTTCCATATCGGCAAACAACCACCTGATAACAATGAGTGTTTCCAATCATATCTGATCGATACACTTATTTTGGAAGAGGTCAAAGAGAAATACACGTCTAATCATTTTAATCACCTCTTCCAAATTTCAGAAAGTTCTGAGCCCGATGAGTATAAAATCAACCCTGAAATCGTCAAACACTCACAGGCTAGAAGAACCATGTTTTGGAATCCAATCTTTGAGGAACTCCCTCAAGATCGAGAAACACCAAAACCATCCATTGAACAAGCTCCTCAACCATAGTTGGCACAACTTCCCGAGGGTCTTAATCATGTTTTCCTGGGAGCTAACAACACTTTTCCTGTCATAATATCCTCCAAGATCAATGCCACACAAGAGCGCCAACTCATCAATGTGTTGCAAGAACAAAGAGATGCATTAGGATGGACGATGGCTGACATCAAAGGTATTAGTCCTTTAATTTGCTTCCATCACATTGAATTGGAAGACGGGGCTATACCACGTCGTGACCCTCAAAGAAGATTGAACCCAACGATGAAGGAAGTAGTAAAGACTGAAGTCTTGAAAATTCTTGATTCTGGCATAATCTATCCTATTGTTGACAGTAAATGGGTCAGCCCAACTTAGGTTGTTCCCAAGAAATCTGGGGTAACAGTGGTTCAAAATGAAAAAGGGGAACTTGTTCCTACCAAGGTCACAACTAGGTGGCTCATGTGCATTGATTATAGAAAATTAAATGCAGCCACCCGTAAAGACCATTTTCCACTTCCATTCATCGATCAAATATTGGAGCGTGTGGTAGGTCATCCTTTCTATAGTTTTCTCAATGGTTATTCAGAGTATTACCAAATTGAGATTGCCCTAGAAGATCAGGATAAGACCACATTCACTTGTCCTTTTGGTACCTTTTCCTTCCGGCGTATGCCATTTGGCCTGTGCAATGCTCCAGCCACTTTCCAACGATGCATGATGAGCATATTTAGTGATATGATCGAGAAATATATGGAAGTATTCATGGATGATTTGACAGTCTTTGGAGATTCCTTTGAGTCAAGCCTTCTCAATTTAGAGTCTGTGCTTAAACGTTGCAAAGAGAAGGGCTTGGTACTCAACTGGGAAAAGTGTCATTTCATGGTGCCATCAGGCATAGTCTTGGGGCATGTCGTGTCGGGACAAGGAATTGAGGTTGATCAATCAAAGATTGAACTCATATCAAAGCTGCCCACCCCCAAGACTATTAAAGACATTCGATCTTTTCTTGGGCATGCATGATTCTATAGGAGGTTCATACAAAATTTCTCGACAATTGCTCGCCCTTTTTCAAACCTCCTAGCAAAAGATGTTGTGTTCAGTTGGACACCTGAGTGTGAGGAATCTTTCCAAACACTCATTGCAAAACTCACTTCCGCCCCTATCATTCAGCCACCAGATTGGAACTTACCATTCAAAGTCATGTGTGATGCTAGCAATTAAGCTATAGGGGCCGTCTTAGGTCAAAGAAGGGAAGGGAAGCCCTTCGTTGTTTATTACGCAAGTAGAACTCTTAACAGTGCTCAAATGAACTATTCTACCACTGAAAAAGAGTTACTTGCTGTAGTATTCGCACTTGACAAGTTTCGTTCCTACCTGATTGGTTCACCTATCACAGTCTTTACGGACCATTCCGCCTTAAAATACCTCCTTTCCAAAAAGGATGCTAAGGCGCGTTTAATTAGGTGGATCCTTTTGTTACAGGAATTTGATCTGACCATAAAAGACAAGAAAGGAGTTGAAAACGTGGCAGCAGACCACTTATCTCATCTTGAATTTTCTGATTTTGTTGATGGCCCAGCCATTCGAGATGACTTCCCTGATGAACATGTCTTCGCAGTCACTAAGTTGCCATGTTACGCTCATATCGTCAATTACTTAGTGACTGGTGAACTTCTAACTGCATGGAGTGCACAAGATAAACGTAAATTTTTGGTCGAGGTTCATAACTTCTATTGGGACGATCCATATCTTTTTAAGTATTGCCCCGACCAAATTATGAGACGTTGCATTCCAGATGATGAAATTTTTAGTGTCCTGAACTTTTGTCATAATGAAGCTTGTGGTTGCCATTTTTCTATGAAAAAGACTACTGCAAAAATCTTACAGTGTGGTCTTTATTGGCCCACTTTGTTCAAAGACACTAACAATTTTTGACGATCATGTGAAAGGTGTCAAAAATTAGGTGCCCTATCTCGACGACATATGATGCCATTAATCCCAATTCTTGTAATAGAAATATTCGATTGTTGGGGGATAGACTTTATGGGACCATTTCCACCTTCTTCTGGCTACCTTTACATTCTCCTCGCCATAGACTATGTCTCAAAATGGGTGGAAGCTGTGCCTTGTCGAAATAATGATAACACAATTGTTGTGAAATTCTTAAAGGAAAATGTGTTATCTAGGTTTGGCACACCTCGCGCTATCATAAGTGATGAAGGCACCCATTTTTGCAACTATTCTTTTGAGACCTTAATGCAAAAATATGGTGTAATTCATAAGGTTGCATTTCCTTATCACCCACAGACAAATGGCCAAGCTTAGTTAGCCAACCGAGAGATTAAGCAAATCTTAGAAAAGACGGTTAATCCTGATCGCAAAGATTGGTCCTCACGACTTCTCGATGCTCTCTGGGCATACCGCACTGCTTACAAAACTCAACTTGGTATGTCTCCTTATAGGCTAGTCTATGGTAAAGCCTGCCACCTTCCTGTTGAGCTAGAACACAAAGCTTATTGGGCAGTTAAAAGACTCAATTTTGATCTCAAGGCAGCAGGACTCAATCGTAAGCTTCAGTTGTCAGAAATTGAAGAGTTAAGAAATGATGCTTATGACAACTCTAGGATCTATAAGGCTAAAATGAAAACGGTCCATGAAAAGCAGATCCTAAGAAAATAATTTGAGCCAAACCAACGAGTACATCTTTATGACTCTCGTATGCATATCCACCCTGGCAAGCTGAGATCAAGGTGGACTGGCCCATATGTTGTGAAATCTGTCTTTCCCAACGGTGCTGTTGAGGTCATAGACCCAACTGATGGGAGAGAATTCAAAGTAAATGGCCAACGACTAAAACACTACATAGAGAGGGTGACCCAGCCTGAAGAAGTCACTCTCATGGAACTGGTTTACCAAGTCTGAGTAGTGTTCCAAATTGTTTGTACATAGGTTTTTTTTCTGTTTATTTCCCTTTTTTCATTTGATTTTATTTGTTATCATTTTGTGTTTTTAGTTTTTCATGTTTTAGAGAATCAATATTCGCTCTATCACTCGACGCTTACTATCCAGGTGTTCTCTTTCCCTGCTCTTTTACATTTATTATATATTGAGACATTGAGGACACTGTCAGATTTTTGTTGGGGGTGGTGAGTATATTCATGCACGTTCATGTTGATTTTTGTCATATTAATATTTTCACAGTCAAATTTTTTAAAAATTACTTATTTATTTTTGCAAAATGTTAATTTTGAGTCAATTTTTGTTATCTATATTACTAAGAGTTTCTTTAGAGTTACCTAATGCACATGCCAAACATTGTGGTAAGATGGTTGTTAGCACATATTTGCTTAGAAATTTTCCACGTTTAAGAATCCATTCTTTTGTGTGAGAGGTGACACTTGAGAAAACAAGTTTTAAATTTTTATTGATTCTTAGAAATGGTTATAATTATTTGGACAATGTATTGTGGTATGAATGGATGATGTTTTAGGGATAATATTTTCTATAGACAAATCTTATTAGAGAGCCTTTTATTATGTTGTTCATGAAAAAAAATGAAAAAAAGAAGAAAAATGAAAAAAAAAATAAAAAATAGAAAAAAGGAGAAAGACACAAGAGCAATATTTCTATCATTTTCAATTATGTTGTCTCTTGTGTCCAAGAAAAAAATGTGTGTTTATTAATTTCATGTTCTATTTTTTGGCTCTTAGAATATATGTAAAGATTGTCTATTTAACTTAAAATCCCGAAAACCTGGTTTTGTGGTATTCTTTATGGTGGTTGTCCAAATAGTTTATTTCCTATCTTCGTTTCAATAATTATTTAAGAGTTTGTCCTAAATATATATCCATTTGATGAGTGCTTACTTTTTTTTTTATTTCCAACTCCATGAGCGAAACCCTTAACTTTAAATATTTTCAATTACACGAGAGGTTAATGGAGTTGAGACTTTCACTTGGCATAATTTCGAAGGCTTTATGTGCTATTGTTTGCAGTAAGAAGGTTCAAGTTTGGTGCACACACTCACAACTCTAGATTTATTCAAAGTAATTTTGATAACTCTTGTTAACTTGTTACTAACATTTTGTGTTAATACTTAAGTTCTTTTATAATTTCTGACCTGAAATATATCATGTTGACATTTATTATTTCGCTTGAATTGCTAGAGACCAGCAATAAGCTGGTTGGGGGTTGTGATTAGTGTTCAAAAGTATCATTTTATTAGTCTTAAAAGTTTAAAATTAATTAAGTTTTAATTAATATTTTCATGGATTTATTGCCGTATGTTTTATATTTGAAATATTAATTTTGATTTAATTTGTGCTTAATTTTCAGGAAATAAAATGTACTTTTGACACAAACAAAAAGAAAGAAGAAAGAAAGAAATATAATTGAAAAGAATGATGATAAAGTGGTATTTTTGACAAGAATAGGCCCAAAATGGAGCCCAAACCCAAGTTTCAGCTGAGCCCATGTGTCCTTCCAGCTTCCAGTCGCGCCGCCGAAGCCGAGCCGCGTCGAAGCCAAGCCGCTGACACACCTGACAGCCGCCTGCCGCGCCTGACATGATCTGCCACCTGTCCCACTCGTCGCCAGGCTGCTCCCCACGCGCCCAACAAAGAAGCCTGCCACCATTCTGTCGAGCCAACCGGATCATGCCATGTGGCGCAGATGTCTCCCACGGCTCAACAACATTTTCCCCACTTCCATCAGTTTTTATGCCACTTTCCCACTATTTTGTACACGATTTTACACATTTTTGAGTCCTATTTACACTATAAATAGAGAACCAAATGGAGTAAAAAAGTATCAGATTGTGGAAGGAAGAGTAGAGAGTATTGTTGGAGAGAAAAACACTTATTTCTTAATTTTCTTATTTTTCTTTTACATTACTTTGAGTGAAAACAATGCCTATTTTAGGCTAAATTCTCTTGTGGAAAGGCTAGAGTGAAGTTCATGTTTTACATTATATTTCTAATATATTGATTCTTTATTTTGTTCTTCATTTCTATATCTTTGTTACAATTAAATTTATTTTCTTCTAATTTTTATTCTAAATTTATTAGTGTCTTTTACATAAGTCTAGTCATGTTCTTCTTATGTAATTTAGGCTCTTAATTTAATTTAGGATATTTGTTAATATTATATGCTTTTTACTGCCATTGGTATTTTGTTGCTCTAAGGTATATAATATGATGGGTTTTTAAAATTAGAAGTTAGTATAATTTAATTAAAGAACATATTTTAAGGTAAGCTTTATTATATATATTTTCCAACTATAATTAATGGTGTAGAATTATAGTTGAGTAGAATGAATCAATTTTATTAAAATATATATATGTTTGCATGAATGAAACTTATGCCTTCCATATTTTCTTTGTGATTCTAATTCCTCGATTTTGTTTATTTAATGTTTATATTCCTTTTCAAAGTTACTTCATTTCAAAGTTTATTATTTCTGATTTACTAATCTTTATTTTTACTTGTATTTTACCTCTTTGTGGATATGACATAGCCTGATTACTACTGCGAGCCGGGTATTAAACCCCGTTGTGACTATTCCGCTAATCCGCTCACTAGGATCGCCTCGACCCGAGTACTGCAAATATATCCACATAATAATGTGGTCTCAATCATTTAATAGATATAATCACATTTATGCCCTCAACAGGCCAAAATTATAAATATACCCTTATAAACAAGAACGGGCCCACATGCATATTTAATATACATAAACATGCACATATATATTCATATTATCATATAAATAATGTATGCCACGTAGTCACACATTTAATCAATTAATTTCACACATATATCCAATTATGTCCTCCTGGCACACTAATCAAGGCACTAAACCTTATTAGCATTTTTGGGACGTTACAACTATCCCCTCCTACTGAAAATTTTGTCCTCAAAATTTACCTGAATAACTCGGGATATTGATCCCGCATAGCCGATTCTAGCTCCCAGGTCGCTTCCTCGACCTTGCTATTCTTCCATAGACTTTGCCTAGAGGAATCGTCTTGTTTCTTAGAACCTTGTCCTTTCTGTCTAGGATCTGAACTTGTCGCTCCTCATAGGACAAATATGTTTATAGTTCCAGATCCTCATACCCTAATACATGGGTCGTATCTGACACATACTTTCGAAGCATTGAGATGTGAAACACATCATGAACTCTTGATAATGACGAGGGCAAAGCCAATCTGTAGGCTACCTGCCCGATCCTCTCCAGGATCTCAAAAGGTCCTATGAATCTAGGGCTCAACTTGCCCTTCTTACCAAATCTCCTTACTCCTCGCAATGGTGAAACTCGCAAAAATACGTGGTCCCCTACCTGGAACTCCATGTCCTTATGGTTAGGGTCAGCGTAGCTTTTCTGTTTGCTCCGCGATGTGAGCATTCGAGCTCGGATCTTCTCAATAGCTTCATTATTCTTCTAAACCATTTTTGGTCCCAAATACTTCCTTTCCCCCATCTCATCCCAATGAATGGGCGACCGACACTTTCTTCCATACAACATCTCATATGGAGCTACTCCAATTGTTGACTGATAACTATTGTTGTATGATAATTCAATCAATAAGAGGTACTTACTCCAATACCCATCGAAGTCTAGCACACATGCTCTAAGCATGTCCTCCAATATCTGAATTATCCTCTCAGACTGCCCGTCTGTCTAAGGATGAAAGGCTGTACTGAAATTCAACTGAGTCCCCATAGCCTTCTACAAACCACCCAATAACTTGGAAGTAAATATGGGATCCCGGTATGATACTGTAGACTTTGTAACCCCATGGATACGTACGATCTCCCTCACATATAGCTCCGCATATTGATCCACTGTGTATTTTGCCCTCACTGGCAGAAAGTGAGCTGACTTGGTATATCTGTCTACTATCACCCATACCGAGTCATGTTTCCCCACCGTCCTGGGAAAGCCTCCTACAAAGTCCATAGTAATATCTTCCCACTTCCATTTGGGAATACCCAAAGGCTGTAACAATCCTGCTGGTCACTGATGTTCAACCTTCACCTGCTGACAGGTTAAACACTTTGGTACGTAATCGACCACGTCCTTCTTCATCCCAGGCCACTAGTACAGCGACTGTAGATCTTGATTCATCTTCATGGTGCCTGGATGTAGTGAGTATGGTGTAGTATGAGATTCATCAAGAATCTCTCATCTAATACTCGTATCCTTCGGAACATAGATTCGATCCTTATATCTCAGCAATCCCATCTCCGAAATGGAGTAATCCTTAGCTACTCTAGCTAAGACATCCCCCTAATCTCTTGCAACCGTGTATCACCCATCTGGCCCTCTTTTATCCTTTCCAATAAGGTAGACTGCAAAGTAATATTGGCCAAATGGCCCATTACCAATTCTATCCTTGCTCTGGTCATATCTTCTGCCAATTTCTTCAATATCTATTTCGAGATAAACAACTGTCTTGACCCCCTCCGGCTCAAAGCGTCTGCCACTATGTTGCATTTCCCTGGGTGATAAAGGATGTCGCAGTCATAATCCTTTACCAACTCTAACCAATGTCTGTGTCTCATATTTAGGTCCTTCATAGTGAAGAAAAACTTCAAACTCTTGTGATCAATGTATATCTCGCACTTCTCTCCATACAAATAATGTCGCCACACTTTCAGTGCGAATACCACCGCTACTAGCTCCAAATCATGGGTAGGGTCGTTGCTCATATTCCTTTAGCTGTCGTGACGTGTAAGCAATAACCTTCCCACTCTGCATCAACACACACCCTAACCCCAGTCTCAACGCGATGCAATACACCACAAACTTGTCCCCATCTGAAGGAAGACTTAGCACCAGATCAGTAATCAATCATCGCTTCAGTTCTTGGAAACCACCCTCACATTTGTCTGACCATGCGAACCTCTGATTCTTCTGCGTCAACTCAGTCAATGGTGTGGCAATCTTCATAAACCTTTCCACGAACCGTCTATAATATTACGCTAACCCAAGGAAACTCCTAACCTCTGAGGCGCTCCTTGGCCTCGGCCAATCCCTAACTGCTTCTACCTTGGCCGAATCTACCTTAATCCCGTCTCCACTATCAATATGTCCAAGGAATGTTACCTCTAGTAGCCATAACTCACACTTCTTAAATTTAACAAAAAACTGGTGCTCCCTTATCCTCTGCAATACCAATAAGAGATGATGCTCATGCTCTGCCTATGAACGGGAGTAAACCAGGATGTCGTCGATGAAGAAAATCACGAACTGATCTAAGTAATCCTTAAACACCCTGTTCATCAGATCCATAAACGCTGCTGGGGCATTGGTCAATCCAAACTTGTTCTTGATAGTCAACTTGTTCAACTCCCCGTAGTATATGCACATCCTCAGGGTCCCATCCTTCTTCTTCACAAACAAGACTGGAGCACCCCATGGTGAGAAGCTAGGTCTGATAAATTCCAGATCCAATAACTCCTGTAAATGTATCTTCAACTCTTTCAACTTTGTTAGAGCCATTGCATATGGTGCCCTTGACACTGGTTTGGTACCCGACACTAACTCAATGACAAACTCGATCTCCCAGTGTGGCGGTAATCCCAGTAAGTCCTAAAGGAACACATCCAAGAACTCACATATCAATCTAGTCTCCCCTAGCCTTACTGGCATGATCCTAGTTGTATACACCACACTAGCTAGAAAATCTACACAACCTTCTTGTAATAGGTCTTTAGCCCTTAATGCTGATACCATGGGAATGCGAGGTCCATGCACAATACCAACAAAAACGAAGGGATCCTCACCCTCAGGCTTAAAAGTCACCATCTTTTTCCTGTAGTCTATAGTTTCCCCATATCAGACTAACCAATCCATCCCCAAAATTATGTCAAAGTCATCCATATCCAACTCAATCAAGTCTACTGATAGTTCCCTGCTGTCCACCAGCACTACAGTGCTCTAATCCATCTCTTAGAAACTACCAGTTCCCCTATAGGCAGTATAGTTCCAAACCTCGCAACACTCACTAGGCCTACACAATATATCAATCACTTTGCTAAAAACAAATGAATGTGTAGCACCAGAGTCAATCAATATAGTATATGAAGTGTCAGTGCTAGAAAGCTGACCTATCACTACCGAGGGACCAGCCTCAACCTCTGCCTGAGTCAAGGCGAACACTCGAGCTGGAGTCAAGCTGTCCACCCTCCCTTGTTCTTGTTTCTTCAAAGTCAGTCAATCTTTCTAGTGGTGCCCAATCACCCCGCACAAGTAACAGGCTTTCGCCCGACATTCGCCCAGATGGCACTTCCTGCATCTAGCACATTCTAGGAACCTTCTCCATGTCTCACCGCCGCCCTGGCGGCTGCCCTGGACACCCCAGCCCCTCATATCAGGACCAGCAGTGGTCGAGGTGTCAGGGGTCTTCCTCTTTTGATCACTGGGGCCTCCACCCCTACCAAATTCTGAAAGTGGAGGCACTGCTCTCCATACATCCCGTCTTGCAACGCTTTCCCTCCATATCTTGTTCTCTGCCTCCATAGCTGTGAGGGCCTTTTCAACCACTTGGGCATAAGTCGTCTCCCCAGGTACTGATGTGATCCGCACATCCCGGGCTATCATAGCATTTAACCCCCAAACAAACCTGTCCTGCCTGGCTGCATATGTAGGCACTATATCAAGTGAAAACCTCTCTAGCTTGTCAAACTTCAAGGCATACTCAGTAACTATCATGTTGCCCTGTACCAAACCGATGAACTCATTCACCTTTGTCGCCCTGGCGACAATGTTGTAGTATTTCTGGTTAAAAAGATCTCTAAACTCGTCCCAACTCATGGTAGAAACATCTCGAGTCTGGGATGCCACCTCCCACAAAATGCGGGAATCATATTGAAACATGTAAGTGGCCCAGGCCACCATATCATTACCTACAACCCTTATGAAGTCCAAGATAGAGTTAATCAGACTCATCCACTATTTAGCCTTAAGTGGATCTGGTCCTCACTCGAAGATTCGAGGATGCTGCTTCCTAAACCTTTCATTCAGAAACTCCCACCTGTTCCCAATCTCAGGTGGTTGTACTACTGGTGCCACAACAGGTGGCAAGACAGTTGCATCGCTCCCAGGCAGAGCTTGCTGCCTCAGAAGACGAATCTCTTTCTCTTGACTCTAAAGTCTGGCTTGCATGTCAGCAAGAAGCTGCTGCCAGTTCTCAGGGACCAGCGAAGGGTTCTGGCCATGGTCATCATCTCTAGCCTCGATCCCAATGCCGGATATTCAAATTGATCGCCTTGGAGGCATAACTCTCCAAGTTTATCTGCAATCAACAACTCGACCAGGCCCTATCAGTATATCTCATGCTTCCTAATAAACATGTAGGTAAGAAATTTATATTTCATTTAAAAAATCAAACATGTAATCACGTATATGGTTACCAAACCCTGGGTTGATCTTGTATTTAGCGGCGAGTGTACATGCCCAACCAGTCTTCTACAACCCTTAAACCTAGATGACTCTGATACCAAGTTGTAACACCTTTGATAGCCAAGACCATTTCACTATGTATTTTAAATAGTGCAAGACATGCTAATCAAGTCATTTGGACATAAACGTGTTACTAAGGTCAATTAACGGATTAGGGTTAACAAGTTTTGATCATAACACAATTGACTTTCATTAAAAATAAGAGTTGGTACCTGTCCTGCCTGGCTGCATATGTAGGCACTATATTAAGTGAAAACCTCTCTAGCTTGTCAAAATTCAAGGCATACTCAGTAACTATCATGTTGCCCTGTACCAAACCGATGAACTCATTCACCTTTGTCGCCCTGGCGACAATGTTGTAGTATTTCTGGTTAAAAAGATCTCTAAACTCGTCCCAACTCATGGTAGAAACAACTCGAGTCTAGGATGCCACCTCCCACAAAATGCGGGCATCATATTGAAACATGTAAGTGGCCCAGGCCACCATATCATTACCTACCACCCTTATGAAGTCCAAGATAGAGTTAATCAGGCTCATCCACTATTTAGCCTTAAGTGGATCTGGTCCTCCCTCGAAGATTCGAGGATGCTGCTTCCTAAACCTTTCATTCAGAAACTCCCACCTGTTCCCAATCTCAGGTGGCTGTACTACTGGTGCCACAACAGGTGGCAAGACAGTGGCATCGCTCCCAGGCAGAGCTTGCTGCCTCAGAAGATGAATCTCTTTCTCTTGACTCTGAAGTCTGGCTTGCATGTCAGCAAGCAGCTGCTGCCAGTTCTCAGGGACCAGCGGAGGGTTCTGGCCATGGTCATCATCTCTAGCCTCGATCCCAATGTCGGATATTCAAATTGATTGCCTTGGAGGCATAACTCTCCAAGTTTATCTGCAATCAACAACTCGACCAGGCCCTATCAGTATATCTCATGCTTCCTAATAAACATGTAGGTAAGAAATTTATATTTCATTTAAAAAATCAAACATGTAATCACGTATATGGTTACCAAACCCTGGGTCGATCTTGTATTTAGCGGCGAGTGTACATGCCCAACCTGTCTTCTAGAACCCTTAAACCTAGATGACTCTGATACCAAGTTGTAACACCTTTGATAGCCAAGACCATTTCACTATGTATTTTAAATAGTGCAAGACATGCTAATCAAGTCATTTGGACATAAACGTGTTACTAAGGTCAATTAACAGATTAGGGTTAACAAGTTTTGATCATAACACAATTGACTTTCATTAAAAATAAGAGTTGGTACCTATCCTGCCTGGCTGCATATGTAGGCACTATATTAAGTGAAAACCTCTCTAGCTTGTCAAACTTCAAGGCATACTCAGTAACTATCATGTTTCCCTGTACCAAACCGATGAACACATTCACCTTTGTCGCCCTGGCGACAATGTTGTAGTATTTCTGGTTAAAAAGATCTCTAAACCCGTCCCAACTCATGGTAGAAACATCTCGAGTCTAGGATGCCACCTCCCACAAAATGCGGGCATCATATTGAAACATGTAAGTGGCCTAGGCCACCATATCATTACCTACCACCCTTATGAAGTCCAAGATAGAGTTAATCAGACTCATCCACTATTTAGACTTAAGTGGATCTGGTCCTCCCTCGAAGATTTGAGGATGCTGCTTCCTAAACCTTTCATTCAGAAACTCCCACCTGTTCCCAATCTCAGGTGGCTGTACTAATGGTGCCACAACAGGTGGCAAGACAGTTGCATCGCTCCCAGGCAGAGCTTGCTACCTCAGAAGACGAATCTCTTTCTCTTGACTCTGAAGTCTGGCTTGCATGTTAGCAAGCAGCTGCTGCTAGTTCTCAGGGACCAGCGGAGGGTTCTGGCCATGGTCATCATCTCTAGCCTCGATCCCAATGCCGGATATTCAAATTGATTGCCTTGGAGGCATAACTCTCCAAGTTTATCTGTAATCAACAACTCGACCAGGCCCTATCAGTATATCGCATGCTTCCTAATAAACATGTAGGTAAGACATTTATATTTCATTTAAACAATCAAACATGTAATCACGTATATGGTTACCAAACCCTGGGTCGATCTTGTATTTAGCGGCGAGTGTACATGCCCAACCAGTCTTCCGGAACCCTTAAACCTAGATGACTCTGATACCAAGTTGTAACACCTTTGATAGCCAAGACCATTTCACTATGTATTTTAAATAGTGCAAGACATGCTAATCAAGTCATTTGGACATAAACGTGTTACTAAGGTCAATTAATGGATTAGGGTTAACAAGTTTTGATCATAACACAGTTGACTTTCATTAAAAATAAGAGTTGGTACATGGGATCCCCCCCCCCCCCCCGCCAAAATATGGTGTTTACAAGGCAATGTCATTCCTCAAAATGATTACAACATAAGCCAACCTAAGTGGCAAAATGAAATTTGGTTCTAGCTCCTGTGTAACCCTCAGTTGTGGTGGTGGAGCAGCTGCTGATGTACATACCACCCCTAAAGCTCTCCAACTCACGGCTATTCCAGCTTTCTCTTTCTCTTACCTGCACCACATAGCACCCGTGAGCCAAGGCTCAGCAAGAAAACTTAATTTCATAAGCACAAAAAAGCAACAGTATATGCAAAATAAAAATTAGGTCAATAAGCTAAATTAATAGAAGGATATGAGCGATAAGCTAAACAATAATATTAAGTTCAACAAACACATAAACCAATCACGTCAATCAATACAATTAGTTAAGTGCAAACAAGACTTGTGTTTATTGTAAAATGTTCAGGTCCGACGCCCTTAGGCCGAGTCCTCTAGTCTTATAGCCGACCTAGCACCCTTAGGCCAGGCTGCGTTCAACACGCTTGCTATTGGCCCTCGACACCCTTAGGCCGACCTTTAAACAAATATAATCACAAATACACATTGCACAACAAGTAGTTGAAGGCAGCATATACAGGCATGCCTATCAAGATATTCTAAGATATAGATATATTCGCAATCATAATATGTTCGTTAACAGGGGTCTAAGCCCCATCCATAACCTGGGTACAATTTTCTTACCTCGAGTCCCGAGCTGAAGGTGTAGAGCGGTCTCGAGCACGATCCTCAATCACGAGCCTTAACGGTAACCCTAGTCACAAAGCGACAATGAATAACTACTAAAATTTAAACCAATTAATTGTTTTAAGAATAACATACTAGCCTTTGGAACCTCGAATTCTATTAAACAGGGTAGTAGAACCCTTCCAAAGCACTTAGGTTTAAGTTCCCGAGCCTAAAAACCTAATTTGGCTAAGGCTGCCTAGGCGGGCCATGACCCCTAGTCAGAGGCTCCATGCCCTAAATCCCAGCGACACGTGCCGCGACTGCCCGTTAGGGTCGCAGCGCGCCTACGAAACAGAAAAGCCCCTCAGGGCTTCTGGGCTCACGCGGGCTGAAAACCCAAGAATAGGGTCGCGTCGCACCCCCATGAACCCAGAATTCCTAGGTCCTTCCTGCATTTCCTCCGAACCAAACTCAACAAAAATTCATTGTAAACTTAAACTAAAACGAAAACTGAGTCTAGGACTCTTAACAACACAACCTAGGCATTATAATTACCCAAAAACCAACCACAAATCTCTCCCCAATTCAGCAATTAAAGCTAACATTAAAACCAGCCCAAAACCTAAACCAATCAAAGAACTCACAGTAAAATTCAAGTTAGATCTCACCTTAGAAGTGATTTTGACCTTGAGCTAATCCTCAAGTAGTCATAGCTCCAATTCTCAGCTTTACTTCCCAATCTTTCACCTCAAGAACTCAAGAAAACCCAAACCACCCAAGGGAGAAGAGGGAACCGAGAAAGAGAAAGAGAGGCTGAAGTTGAGTAAGCTGAGGGAATGATCTCAGTGGTTTCCGTAACAACTAAGTCTAACAAAAGCCTAGAGAATGACCAAAATGCCCTCACACTCATCCTTAGCCTCTTATTGCCTTTAAGGGCAATCCCGTCCTTTTACTGCATTTCCTGCTAATCCTCAAGTGGTCCTATAAGTTCCAAATTAATCTCGACGTGCCCAACTAATCACCAAATAATTGTCCGTTAACCAATAAATCCCAAATACACACTAAGTCCCCAAAATACCCCTAGGCTCACCTCGAGTCGGTATTAAACCCCATTGTGATTATTCTGCTAATCCGCTCACTAAGATCACCTCGAGCCGTATACTGCAAATCTATCCACATAATAATGTGGTCTTAATCATTTAACACATATAATCACATTTATGCTCTCAACGTGCCAAAATTACAAACATGCCCTTATAAACAAGAATGATCCCACATGCATATACAATACACATAAACATGCATATATATATATATATATATTCTTATTATCATATAAATCATGCCACATAGTCACACATTTAATCATTTAATTTCACACACATATCCAATTATACCCTCCCGACATACTAATCAAGACACTAAGCCTTATTAGCATTTTTGGGATGTTACAACTTAGATGTTTTTAACCAAATTATTATCTATTTTTCTAATGCTAATCATATTGTATATGAAGCTAGATAAGCTGTGATATTATTAAGATCTTTGCCTTCTACGTATCAGGAAGTTAAAGCTGTCATCAAGTATGGAAGAGACGAGTTGACCATAGATGATGTAGTTTATGTGTGAAAGTCTAAGGAATGTGAGATCATTAAAGAGAGGGAGTCAAACAAAGAAGAAGCTTATTTTGTTAGTGGAAGAATATTCAAGAAAGATCATCAAAGAATGTACCAAAAATCTCCATCAAAATCCAAGTCAAGAGGCAAGTATGCAAAAGATTCAAGAAAATGTTATTTATGTGGGAAAATTGGACATGTGAAGAGGTTTTGTTTTGAGTACAACAAGAAACTCAAGGAAGGTGGTGACAGAATGGAAGATTTGGCTTTAGTCGTTGAAAACTCAGAGTACGGTTCAGATCATGATTTGTTCATGGTGGCTGATAAGAAGGTTATTCAAAAATGGGTTCTTGATTCAGGTTGCACATTTCATATGTGTCCTAGTGATAAGTGAATTTTAGATTCACTTATTAGTGTCATTTTATATCTAATTTGTAGGTGTTTAGGGTGTTTTTGTTTGGTTTTATGCTTGTGTTGTGTTTGTGTAGGGTCCAAGGAAAAGTGGCGCGAAATTGGTACAAAACGGAAGTGAAACGAAGAAAAATGCAAAATTCGTGAATTAGGGCTGCAGCCCCATATTCAGGGGCTGCATTGCTATTTCTGGGATGAATTAGGGCTGCAGCGCCATCCTTAAGGGCTGCAGCGCCTGACTGAAACAGAGACTCGTTTTTGGCACATTTGTAGCGCAGCAGCGCCTGTTTAAGGGGCTGCAACGCCGAGAGCCATACGGAAATCGTAAATTGAGATTTTTGAAGGGCAAAAGAGGGCTTTTTGCAAAGGATATATAAGGAAAAGTTTAATTAGGGTCTAAGGACAGTTTTTTTTGGAGGAGATTAGACAGAGATTAGAGGCTCGGAGAAGAAGAGGAGGCTAGACATCACCAAGATCATCACCATTACATCTAGTCTATTTCTTCTTCCTTTCATTTTTAGTTTTTTAATTATGAACAAATACATTGTTATTATGTTTATGTTTATAATGGAGAACTAAACTCTTTTTGTGCTAGAGTATTAGATGAATCTATTTTGATTATTGAATTGTGGTTTCTATTATTATTTCTATGAAATTCTTCTCGTTTGTTCATATCTTCTTGATTTACTTTTATCATATTAATGTTTGGCCAACATTATTGTGAATTGAAATCTAGGGTTTATGCTTGAGAAACATAAACATAGATTGGACATAAGAAGATTTGACATAGAGTGATTGTGAGATTGAGAGATCCCTTGAACTCTATGAATTTGGTTTAGAATAACTATTGCTTAATGACGTCTTGATTAATTAATAGGAAATAGAGATATCATATTGATTAATTGAGATTAATTCCATATATGCTTGAGAAAGATAAATGCATTATATTATAATTCTAGAAATTACAAATGAGGAGAATTGATTAGAATAATAAAGAAACTATGTTCATAATTGAATAGTGAAATCATTACTCTAGTACATTTATCTTCTATTTAATCACTTTTCAAGAGCATAAGATTTGGTTATCTTGTTATTTCATATTCTTTATTTTATTGTTAGATTAATTTATTGACTTTTCTAATTAAAATTATAGACTTAACAGTGATAGTAATTAGTGAATTTAATATTTAATCCCTGTGGTTTCGACATCTTTTAATTTAAAACTATATTGCAATACACCGTACACTTGCGGTAGAAAAATTCTGTATCACCTAGTCGCGAAAGCTTCATTGAGTATGAACAGGTTAGTTCGGGATCAGTGTTGATGGGAGATGATAGTTCATGCAAAGTGATGGGAATTGGTACAATAGTGATTAGACACTTTGATGGAAAGATCAGATTTCTCAGCAAGGTTCGACATATACCGGAGTTAAGAAGGAACTTGATTTCTCTAAGCACACTTAAAGATGAGGGATATAACTTTAAATAAGCTAATAGAAACTTGAAAGTTTAAGAGGATCCCTAGTTGTGATGAAATGAGAAAAAGTTTACGGGTTATATTTGTTGAAAGGTGAGACTGTTCGCATGGGATGATTTGATGTTGTATGCGAACATGAATCTGACATGGAAATGTGGCATAGAAGACCATGTCATATGAGCGAACAAGGATTGAAGGAGTTGCACAAAAGAGGTTTGATCAGTAAGGCTGGATCACTACCTTTATGTGAAGCATGTGTACTCGGAAAACATCATAGGCTCAAGTTTTCATCAGCTACACATTGTTTGCATAGGCCTTTGGAGTATGTACATGCTGACCTTTGGGGGGCTAGCAGAGTGGCAACACACTTAGATAATCACTATTTTCTATCTATTATTGATGATTTCAGTCGTTGTGTTTTGACCTATTTTCATAAAACGAAAGATGAATTTTTGAGTAAATTTTTTCAATGGAAGAATGAGGCTGCAAACCAAAAGAATCTGAAAATCAAAATATTGCAAACAAAAAATGGATTAGAATTTATCAATAAGGAATTTGATTAGGTGTGTGCTGATTTTGGCATTATTAGACATAGAAATATTGTGAAAACCCCTCAGCAAAATGGTGTTGCTGAGAGGATGAATAGGACCTTGTTAAACAAGGTTAGATGTTTTCTCATTAGTTCGGGGTTAGGTAAACCATTTTGGGGTGAAGCTCTTGCTACTGCATGTTACTTAATTAATCGAAGTCCTAATAGGGCTATAGATTGTAAAATACCATATGAGAAATGGATGAACAGAGTTCATGATCTCGAACATCTTAGAGTATTTGGTTGTACAACATATGCTCATGATAGGAAAGACAATTTAGATGCTAAAGCCATAAAATGCACTTTCTTAGGTTATCATTTGGGTACTAAGGGTTATTAATTATGCTCATTTGAAAATAATAAACCAAAAACTATTATTTCAAGAGATGTTGTGGTCAATGAACAAGAATTTACTCACTTGAAGGTTGAGAAAGGTGTTGTTTCAAATGATGTAGGTATATAGGATAACAAGGATGATTATGCTGAGTTCGAGGTAAATTTACATGTTTCTAAAGAAATGCAACAAACAGAAAGCATGGATGAGCAAACACACTCCAAAACAAGTCAAGAAAAGAAAACATAAGAGGTTTTGCGAACTGGTGGAGTTCAAAGAACAGAAGAGGTTCCGCGAACAGGTGGAGTTCAACGAACAGAAGAGGTTTCATGAATTGGTGGAGTTCAACGAATAGAAGAGGTTTCGCGAATTGGTGGAATTCAACGAATAGAAGAGTTTCTGCAAACTGGTGGAGTTCAACGAACATAAGAGATTCCACGAACATAAGAGTTACCAACAGAGTTTCAAGGCTATCATATTGCACGAGATAGGACACGAAGAGTTACCTAGACACCTACTCGACTTAGAGAAGAAGATCTGATCGCATATGGTTTAAACGTAGTCAAACCAGAAGACATTCCAGAATCTTCATCATAAGAAGAGGCTATTTCATGCAAGTATATTAAATAGCGGTTGATCGTGATGAAAGAAGAGATGGATTCTTTAATAAAGAACAAGACGTGGGAACTGGTCGCTAAACCTAAGGATCAGAAGGTAATTGATTGTAGATGGATCTACAAGGTGAAAGAAGGTACTTCTGATAACGAACAGATCAAGTTTAAAGCAAGGCTGGTCGTTAAGGGATTTACTCAGGTGAAAGGTATTGACTACACATACATTTTCTCGCTAGTGGTCAAGTATAAAATGATCAGAATGATGTTAGCCATTGCAGTGAAGTTTGAGTTGGAAGTGGAACAGATGGATGTGAAGACAAATTTTCTGAATGGATTCCTCGATGAGGTGATATACATGTCACTACAACCTGGATTTCAGGTGGAAAAGAAGGGTAGTGAATAGGTATGCTTATCGAAGAGATCACTTTATGGACTGAAGCAGTCACCGAGGCAATGGAACAAAAGGTTCAGCCTGTTTGTGTAAGAAATTGGTTTTAGCAGATCGAAGTATGACTCATGCCTCTATTACAAGGATTTGGAGCTGCCAACTACAGTGTTCTTATTAATGTATGTTGATGATATGTTACTGTTAAGAAAAGACAGATTAGTAATAAAAAATGTCAAAGAGAAACTGAAGGCCAAGTTTGAGATGAAAGACCTTGGGGAAACGAAGAAAATCCTTGGTATAGAGATTATAAGGGCAGGGCGAACATGAAGAATGATTCTCAGTCATGCTAGTTATACTGCTTGCGTGATTAAGAGATTTAACATGTCGAATGCTAAAGTTGTTAGCATACCCTTAGCATGCCATTTTAAGCTAAGCAGCGAACAAAGTCCAAAAGATGAGTTCGCAAAAGAGGAAATGGAGATAGTTTCTTACACAATGGCAGTGGGATGCCTAATGTATATCATGGTTAGTACACGACAAGATATAGCTCATGCTCTAAGTGTGTTAAGTAGATTTATGTCTAATATGAGAATGGAGCATTGGAATGCATTAAAATGGTTACTAAGGTATCTGGTTGGCATTATGAAGTATGGATTATGCTACTAAAAAGTTCATAGGAATTTAATCTTGAATGGGTTCGTGGATTCTGATTTTGCTGCGAACATGGATAATAGAAGGTCAACGACTAGCTATGTGTTTAAGCTAAATCAAAATTGCATTTGTTGGAAATCTTAGTTACAACAAGTAGTGGCATTGTCTACAACAGAAGCTTTCAAGGAGGCGATCTGGTTACGAGGGATTCTGTTCGAACTAAAGTTGTTGAAGGAAAAAGGAACCATTTACTTACATAGTCTGGTAAACCACAAGAAGAGAAAGCACATACACATTCGTCTATATTGGATCAGAGAAAAGATTGAAGACAAGGTGTTAAAAATGGAGAAGGTTCCTAGTGAAGAGAATCCAACAGGTTTAGGCACGAAGATTCTAATGACCAGCAAGTTGGCTCATTTCTGCGACTTGCTAAGCATTGGCGATCACTGAGGCAGAGTATACCACCACGAGCAGCTTTCCACAAGTAGCTTCATAAATGCTTTGAATTGAAGGAAAAAGGTGGAATTTTTGGTAATTGTTCCTTCTAGACTTAGCTAGCCGCCTCTTTCCTATTGGTAAAGTCCCTAACTACCTATTTCCTATTGGTTAAGAGGGTTATGTCGGCTACAAGACTATTGGTTATGATAGTCATTTTATGTAACATAGAGCCATTTTTGCAAACTTGAGAGAGAGAGAGAGAGAGAGAGAGAGAGAGAGAGAGAGAGAGAGTAAGCTTTGTATTGGGTTTTATCCTTCAAGAAAGAGAAAGAACATGTTTAGTTATAAATGAGAGAAAACTCCAAGAAAGCAAGAAAGTTTGGCTGAGTTTAGTGTACAATGGATTTTGTACTTTCACTAATTGTGTATTCTTCTCAACTGTGAAGAAGGGGGGGGGGGGGTTCTACAAAGTTATTCGAAGATTGATCAATAAAGCTAGTGGTGGTGCTCAAATAGACGTAGGACAAATTGTCCAAACTAGTATAAATCTTATTATCTTCTTCTCTATTTATTATTTCGTTATTGTTTCTGATCAATGTTTCTTTCAAACGTTTTGCTCGTATATATATTGTGCTTATTGTTTGCTTTTCACAACTTAATAATCTTGGTTTCTAGTCGTGTATTTTTTTGTTGTGGTTCTTTCTTGATTTTTCAGGTGAATCTTAATTGTTGCAATTTATAAGCCAACACATATTTTTTTTTATTAATTTCTCACTGCTCACTCCTCTCTCTCATCTCTTTCTTATATTATATGTTTTGTATTTTTGTTTCTATGAAAAGAAATATTAAAAAAAATATAATATTTAAATGATGTATAGAAACCAATAGAGAATGTGATATATGATGTAATGTAAAATTTTTAGGTAAAGTTTTTTTAAAAATAGAGTAGAGAAGCTAGTTTGAGTGCTCTCTAGGACAAAAAGAAGCGCAATGGAATAAAATACATGCTCCAGAAATCTCCAATACCCGAAGGTTCTTCCAACACAAGTTATTTTCAAGGAACCGAGGACCCAACACTGAGAGGACTCTTTGTCTTAGCTGTTGAGCTGTGATATGTTGTTAGGCCTTGTTGTAATTAGTTAGCTGGTTTTCATTCTTAGCTATCATAATTGTAATTAGTTTAGAATTATCCATTATTGAGTCTGTGATATAAATACAATTCTTGTATCATTGTATCTTTTTTAATGAAAATATAGAGCTTTTCATTCATCTTCTTCTATTCCTTTTCTCTCGGTTCTCTTTGGTAGTATGGTATCTGTAACGTCCCAAATTTCCTAATAAGGCTTAGGGACTTGATTGGGGGGCCAGAATGACAAATTATGGAATTAGGTAATTATGTGAGTAATATTATAATATGACATGATATGCATGTTGTGACGTGTTGCGTCATGACACACCTCCAGGGGCCATTTTGTATATATGAGCATGCCTTGGTGCTTGATCATTAGTCAAGTCTTGCACCAAGTAACCTCATGGGTAGGGGATGTCACTTTTGTAATTATGCATATGTCTCCCAGACGAAATTCATATATGTTCCTGGGAAGACTTCATTTCCTTAGAAAGCTCCTTAGGGGGAGGTGACCTGGTGACTTAGGGAAGCACCATGGCCACCAGCAGATAGGGGCTTAAGCTGTGTACTCCCTTGCCCTATCAAGGCCTTATATGAATGAAACGATGTTTTCCCATGTCCCTTTGTGTATGCTTTCTTTACGGTCTATGTGTTGCTTGTTTGTTACCTTCATTGGGCCATCGCGTGCCACTTGACTATGTTGTATGCTCTGGTTGTTGTGTGGGATGTTGTCTTTGGATAGCTTGCCTCATGCTTGCTCCCACTTCATAATTGCCCTTACATATGTGAGACTTGTAACGTGGCTTACCATTGAGTATGTTTGCCGCAGGTATGAATTCTAGGCTGACTTGCTAGCTAAGAGCGCTAACAAGTGTCGCATGTTTCATCAATTCAAGTATCGAAGTTGGTGGCCTGTGACAGTTGGTATTAGAGCTAAGTTTGAGAAAGCTTGGTGACCCTGCATGATGGTGAGAAACACTCAAAGGATTGAAGCACTGGAGAGGCGCATTGGAGAGCTAGACGGCCTGGATGAAAGAGTTAGGGATCTTAGCTCTGTCAGGCTAGAACCGGAGACGTCTAACGCACAAAACCGCGTGGCTGTGTTGGAGCGAGATACGACCAATCTACTAGCCTGCATAACTGCAATCAAGCGAAGGGAGAACCTTTCAAGCACATCCAATAGTCCTCAGAGGGAGGAACGTATTGAGGCAGTGGAACAAGCGGTGAAGGACCTACAAGAAGCATTAAATGACCTCGTAGAGAATTATAGGGGGTCAGTTGAGGCATTGAAGGATGAAATGTTGGAGATAAACACTAAGCTGAACCTCACCATGAGGGTGGTTGGGAATCAGCCTGCAACTGGACCCATTGGCATGGAATATGGGAGGGTAAAAGTCCCTGAGCCGAGGCCCTACGGTGGGGCTAGAGATGCAAAGGACTTAGAGAACTTCCTATTTTAAATGGAGCATTACTTCAGAGTCGTGAGAGCTGAATCAGAAGATGGCAAGGTCGCCATGGCAACGATGCACTTGTCTGCGGATGCCAAAGTGTGGTGGAGGATGAAGTACGATGACATTCAGAACGGCAGATGCACCATAGCAACATGGGAAGATCTAAAGAGAGAATTGAAGATGTAGTTTCTCCCTGAAAATGTTGCCTACATAGCTCGACGCCAATTGAGAGAGCTGAAGCACACTGGAACAATCTGAGAATACGTGAAGAAATTCTCTGGGTTGATGCTGGATATCAAAGACATGTCCGAAGTGGATAAACTCTTTGCGTTTTTAGAAGGTCTGAAGCCTTGGGCAAAGCAAGAGCTCGAGAGACAGCGAGTGGCTGACCTAGCCACTGCTCAAGCTACTACCGAACGACTGACTGATTACTCATCAGGGAACATTCAATCCAAGAAGACCAATCCGTCGACTAGTGGAAGTAATGTTGGGAGTAAAAAGTTTGGGAAGTCTTGGCAGAGCAAGAGTGGGGGAGGAGAGAAAAGGAGTGTGGAGTCTAACTCTCCTAAGAAAGGTAGTAACCCCCCGTTCAAGAAGCCTCTTACATGTTGCATCTGTACCGGACCTCATAAGTCGATAGAATGTCCTCACAAATCCAAGATGAGTGCCCTCCAGGCGTCATTTTCCCAAGGGGAACAAACCAACGAAGAGGAGGAGGAGGAGTATACGCACATGGGTGCCCTCCGGATGCTGAATGCTCTCAAGAATCATGATGCGAAAGTGAAGAAGACCCTTGGAAAAGGACTAATGTATGTGAACGACACTCTAAACGGTAAAATGGCCAAAAGTGTGATGATCGACACGGGCGCCACTCACAAATTCATTTCAGAGATCGAAGCTAAACGTCTGGGACTGAAATGGGAGAAGGACCATGGCCGCATGAAAGCAATTAACTCAGAAGCCTTGGACACAACCGACGTGGCTAAAAAGGTGAACATGAAGATCAGCTCATGGGAGGGGCAGACTGACTTGGTGGTCGTGCAAATGGACGACTTTGATGTGATATTGGGTATGGACTTCCTTACGGAAAAGGGAGCCATTCCCATCCCAGCTATGGGAAGCTTACTCATAATGGGGGAGACACCTGCAGTGGTGCTTGCTAAAGTAGAGTAGCCCCCAGAAACCAAGTTGCTGTCAGCCTTACAATTGAAGAATGGCGTGAGAAGACAAGATCCCACGTATATTATCCTACCCACAGTATACGAGGATACGGTGGATGAAGTCATTCCACCAGAAATTCGAATGGTCTTGAAGAAGTATGGGGATGTTATGCCGGATCAACTCCCCAGAGCCTTACCACCTAGAAGAGGGATTGATCACCACATTAAGTTGGTTCCAGGAGCCAAACCACGTGCAAAGGCGGCCTATAGGATGGCACCCCCTGAACTAGCAGAACTAAGTAAGCAGTTGAAGGAATTACTAGAGGCAGGCTTCATCAGACCATTGAAGGCACCATTTGGTGCGCCCGTACTATTTTAGAAGAAGCACGACAGGAGCTTGAGACTATGTATTGATTATCGGGCTCTCAATAAGGCGACAGTGCGTAATACGTAACCCATCCCCTTGATCGCCGACTTATTCGACCAGTTGAGTGGAGCAAAATTCTTTACGAAACTGGGCTTGAGATCAGGCTACTATCAAGTGCGGATAGCAGAAGAGGATGAGCCGAAGACAATGTGTGTGACTCGATATGGAGCATTCGAGTTCCGAGTCATGCCGTTTGGGTTGACAAACACACCAGCCACATTCTGTATGTTGATGAACCAAGTTTTCCAGGAATACCTAGGCAAGTTCGTGGTAGTCTACTTGGATGACATTGTGGTCTATAGCTCCACAATAGAAGAACATCAACGACACTTATCTCAAGTGTTTCAGAAATTGAGAGAGAACCAACTCTATGCGAAGCGAGAAAAGTGCTCCTTCGCACAAGAGAGAATCAAGTTCCTAGGCCACATAGTAGAACGTGGTCGGATCCGCATGGATCTAGAGAAGGTGCAGGCCATTCAAGAATGGAAGGCCCCCACCAATTTGAAGGAATTACGCTCCTTCCTTGGTTTAGCCAACTATCATCGAAGATTTGTGGAGGGCTATTCAAGAAGAGCGACACCCTTGACTAAGTTGTTGAAGAAGGGTGTAACTTGGACGTGGACCGATAGGTGTGTGAAGCATTTAAGAGTCTGAAGGAAGCTATGATGTGAGATCCTGTCCTCGCCTTACCAGATGTCAGTAGGCCCTTCGAAGTGCAGAAAGATGCATCTGATTATGCAATGGGAGGGGTTCTTGTACAAGAGGGCCACCTCGTAGCTTATGAAAGCTGCAAACTTACGGAGGTAGAGAGGCAGTACACTGCACAAGAGAAGGAGCTTCTCGCAGTAATTCATTGTCTACGAGTGTGGAGGCATTATTTGTTGGGGTCGAAGTTTATGGTGAAAACAGATAATGCCGCGGTGAGTCATTTCCTCACCCAGGCAAAGCTTACCCCTAAATAAGCACGATGGCAGGAGTTCATAACAGAATTCGACTTTCATTTCGAACACAAGGCAGGCCGTCTAAACCAGGCAGCTGATTCCTTGAGTCGCAAAGCTGAGTTAGCGGCTCTAAAATTGTAAGCAAATATGTTGGCTAGCATGGTTACTACTCCAATCTGAGAGCGCGTTAAGGAGAACCTGGTGAAAGACCCGGTGGTGAAGACCATCATGAATCTCGCAATAGAGGGAAAGACTTGCAAATTTTGGGTAGAAGACGATCTTTTGTGGGCCAAGGGTGGCCACTTATATGTTCCAAAGATGGGAGATTTGCGGAGGACACTAATGAGTGAGTGTCACGACACCTTGTGGGTGGGTCATCCAGGGTGGCAGAGAACTCATGCCCTATTGAAGCAGGGGTACTACTGGCCACAAATGCGTGATGATATTGTGGAGTATACCAAGACCTGTCTCACCTGCCAGCAAGACAAAGTGGAGAGACACAAGACACCAGGGTTGTTGGAACCTTTGTTAGTCCCAAGCCAACCATGGGAGAGTGTGTAACTTGACTTCATTACTAGTTTACCGAAGATAGGAGACTTGAGTGCGATCTTAGTGATCGTGGATAGATTTTCAAAGTATGCAACCTTCATCCTGGTGTCGAAGTATTACTCGGCAGAAGAGACAGCGAGACTTTTCTTCAAGTATGTAGTTAAGTACTGGGGAGTACCCCAAAATATAGTTAGTGACTGTGATGGAAGATTCACAGGGACCTTTTGGTCCGAGTTATTCAACCTTTTGGGGTCACAACTAAATATTTCCTTGAGTACCATCCTCAGACAGACAGACAGACTGAAAGATTCAATGGGATGCTGGAAGAGTACTTGCGGCATTTTGTCAGCGCCAACCAAAAGAATTGGTCGCAACTACTAGACGTAGCTCAATTTTGTTTCAACTCTCAGAAGAGTTCTTCGTCAAACAAGAGCGCTTTTGAAGTTGTTAGCGGTCAGCAACCGCTGTTACCCCGCACAGTGGATGAGTATCGAGGAAGAAATTTGAGAGGCTTTAATTTCACGAAAGACTGGAAGAAAACCATCGAGATTGCCCGAGCCTATCTGGAGAAGGAATCAAAGAGAATGAAGAAGTGGGCAGATCAGAAGAGACGACCGCTGGAACTCAAAGCAGGTGACTTAGTGATGATCAAACTGAGGCCCGAACAACTGAGATTCTGAGGGAATAAGGACATCAGACTCGTCCACAAAAATGAGGGTCCTGTTTCAGTCATCTCGAAGGTGGGTCTGACCTCCTACAAAGTTAGCTTACCAGAATGGATGAAGATACACCCGGTCTTGCACGTCAGCAACCTCAAGCCGTATCACGAAGATCCAAAAGATAAAGCGCGCAACCAGTCTACCAGAGAAGGATTCAGTGTCAAGCCACAAATCAGCAGACAACCTGAAGAAATCCTAGTAGAGAGGACCGTGGTCATGGACAGAAAGAAGAAGAAAGAGTTTCTGGTGAAGTGGAAAGGGCTCGGAGATGAAGAAATTTGTTGGGAAAGGGCGGAGGACTTGCACAAGCTTACGCAGAAGATTGAAGATCAGCAAGGGGCAGGTTCATCGAGGACGCCGAAGATTTAAGTGGGGGAGAGTGTGACGTGCTGCGTCATGACACACCTCTAGGGGCCATTTTGTATATATGAGCATGCCTTGGTGCTTGATCATTAGTCAAGTCTTGCACCAAGTAACCTCATGGGTAGGGGATGGCACTTTTGTAATTATGCATATGTCTCCTAGACGAAAATCATATATGTTCCTGGGAAGACTTCATTTCCTTAGAAAGCTCCTTAGGGTGAGGTGACCTGGTGACTTAGGGAAGCACCATGGCCACCAGCAGATAGGGGCTTAAGCTGTGTACTCCCTTGCCCTATCAAGGCCTTATATGAATGAAACAATGTTTTTCCATGTCCCTTTGTGTATGCTTTCTTTACGGTCTATGTGTTGCTTGTTTGTTAATTTCGTTGGGCCATCGCGTGCCACTTGACTATGTTGTATGCTCTGGTTGTTGTGTGGGAAGTTGTCTTTGGAAAACTTGCCTCGTGCTTGCTCCCGCTTCATAATTGCCCTTACATGTGTGAGACTTGTAATGTGGCTAACCATTGAGTTTGTTTGCCGCAGGTGTGAATTCTAGGCTGACTTGCTAGCTAAGAGCGCTAACAAGTGCTGCACGTTCCGTCAATTCGAGTATCGAAGTTGGCGGCCCGTGACACATGTGGGCCCATTTCTGTTCAATTGGGAAATTTTCATAATTTGGCCTATTTTGGGAATATTTGGCATATATTTCATATATGTGTGAGTGAGACCACATTATTATGTGAGTATGTTTTGGTTACTCGGCACGAGACGATCTTAGAAAGCAAGCTAGTAGGAAAGTCACAACGAGGCCCATACTTGACTCGGAGTGAGTCAAGGGGCATTTAGCACATTACCGAGATATTGGGTAATGGGAATGATTATTTGATATTAGATTGAGAGTTAGTGAGTTCAGGAGGGAATTCTGGGAATTTTGACTATTTTACCCCGGGGGCGTTTTTGGGATCCCGAGCATTAGGATTTGTTTGAGGTTACTTAAGCTCGAAGTAACCTCTCAGAATTATAAAAGAACATTTAGAAAGTTCTTTCTCTCTCTACCGTTCCCTTTTTGACACCGATCACATTTTTGAAGGAAACTCGAGTTTTAGGACTCAGATTCAGGCAAGGATCGAGGCATAGTGATTCTAGGAAAGATTAGAAGCATATCAGCGAGATGATTTAGTTGGGAAACGACTTATTTAGAGGTAATCCATGTTTTAGGTTTTGAGTTTTTAAGCTTGAATTGGATTTTACGTTTTCATGAGTTTTTTATTTGATTAAGACTTGGGTTTTGATGGTTTTGGGAAATTAGGATGTTTGGCAACTTTGATTTTGGGATTTGGATATGTTTGGATAGATTTTTGAAGGATTTTAAGTGAGAAAAACAGAGAAAATGGCTGGGTTCGTGGTCAAGTCGCGACCCTGTTCTAGCAAGTCGCGACCTGAGTGAACCCAGAACAAGGGAAGTCTACATGGGGGGCACACTGCGACTCAAGGGAGGCCAAGTCATGGCCCACACCATGAAGCCCAGACAAAGGCTCCTTTCAGGGAGGCAAGTCGCGACCCTCCCGCCTGTACATCTTTGACCAGATTTGGTTTTTAGTGATGGGAACTTAACTCTAAAGGCTCGGGATCGATCCTACTCCCCAGTTGGATAGGATTCGACATCCCAGAGGCTAGAACTTTGTGTGGAAGTATTTATTTACTCATTTTTTATGGAATTTTATATTATGGATGTGACTAGGTTGTCGCTACAGGCTTGGAACAGGGTCGTGCTTGAGGGTCGATAATTGGTGACCTGTGCTTGGACCAAAGGTAAGAAAACTGCACCCAGTATGTGATTCATGTGATACATATGGTTATGGCATGGCATGAATGTTGAATATGGAATTGATCAGAGCCTGAGTCTTTGTAATTGTGCATGATTATGATTATGATTATGATTATGCTTGTTATTATTGATTTAGCATGTTGAATGCCTTATACCTAGATATTTGACATATGATATATGTCTGTTTGCATTACCTCATTGAGAAAGCATTGACTTATTAGTCAGAAATGACAATGGTGTTTAGTACTGCCGGGAAGCTCAGACTTATCAGTCATGATCGACAATAGTATTGAGTGTTGGTCGTGTGGAATTGACTTTATGGGTCAAGAACGACATCAGCGTTCTGACCACAGACTGAAATGATTGGATCTACTCAACATGAGCATGAAATGCTTGACTGACCTATTAGTCGAAGAAAACTAAAGCGCTTAGCTATCCTAAGGCTAGTTACTCAGAGCCAGGGCTAAAAGGCTCAGGTGACTGACATGTCACATGGCTTAGGGCGCATGAGCCTAAAGAGACTTATTAGTCATCTATTCAGGGCGCAGTTTCCCAGAGAGACTTATTAGTCATTTATTCAGGGCGCAGTTCTCCAGAGAGACTTATTAGTCATCTATTCAGGGCACGGTTCCCAAGAGAGACTTATTAGTCATCTACGCAGGGTGCAGGACTCCATAAATATTTATTTGTATTTGCCGACATGCATGAATAGAGTTATTACTACCAGACATGCTTCTTATGATTTGAGGACATGTTATTAATTGCTTATGAACATGTTTGAGTTTTCTTGTTGAGCCTCGGCTCACGAGTGCTATGTGGTGCAGGTAAACATAAAAGAAATCTGGACCATCCTTGAGTTGGAGAGCTTAGGTGACAATGTGTACATATGCGGCTGCTCGACCACCACAGCTGAGGGTTTAAAGAGGAACTAGGGTTAAACCCTATTTTGCTACTTAGGTTGGCTGGTTGTAACTCTTTTATTATAATTAACCTTTAAAATGTATTTTGGGATCCCAATGTATACAGTATACGTTTTAGTGAAACCTTGTATCTTAGACCAAAATTTTTAGTCCCTAAACTGTTAATCACATTTAGTAACACGATTATGGCCAAATGACTCGTTTACTGAGTTTAACACTGTTTAAGATGCACAACGAACGGTCCCTGAGTAGTAGGGAGTTACAACTTGGTATCAGAGCGAGCCAAGGTTAAGGGTTCCCATAGACAAGCTGGGCATGTTCACTCGTCACTAAAGACAAGCTTTACTTAGGGTATGGTAACTATTTATGTGGTTATGTGCTTAACTACTTAAATAGAATGTAAATGCTTTACCTGCACGCCTTATTTGGGAGCATGAGAAGTTGTTAAGGCTTAGCCCTTGAATATTGATATGATTATGTGATTACCTGCTTTGTGATTATATGAATGTGTTATTTGTATGCTGAAGTTGAGAGCATGGTATGTATGCTGGAAGAGCAGGGGTTATGAATTGATGTATGAATGTTGTGGGCATGTTTTTTTTTGTACCATAGTGGTATATGAATGTATTGTTGTGTGATTGTTCCCGTGGGGGAGGACTTTTGAATATGTTTATCATGTTTAATGGGTCAAGTTATTGACTGCAGATTCAATTAAAGATTATTTACCCAAGGCAGTTAATGAGACCTGGTGGTAGTTATTCCAAAGCTGGGAATTAAAGCTAGGGCCTGAGTTCTTCACCTACCCCTCAAAATTTGCAGCAAGTGTTTACAAATATCCAACTAAGATTGTAGAGGCAAGAGGAAGAGATCAGGTGTTTAAAACAACAGTAGGTTCTGTCAGGGAACACCTCTTCCTTTGCTATGTCAGGGGTGGCATCGGTATTGGCTCACCCTAGGGTTGAGAATGGGTGGGAATTTCTTTGTGGTAGATTCCAGGAATATTACCCTCCACTTTTTGAGGGAGGCCTAGATCAATTCAGAGCTGAGCAATGGATGAGCCTGATCAGTTCCATCCTCGATAGTATGGGGGTGGTAAGTCACGATAAGGTGATCTGTGCTACATATGTGTTGCGGGAAGATGCGCGGATGTGATGGGAAGTGGTATCCCAAACACGAGACACATCTGCGATGGACTGGAAAGAATTTAGGCAGCTATTTAATGAGAGATATTACTGTGATGTAGTTAAGACATCTAGGACAAATGAGTTTCTAAACTTGGTTTAGAGAAATGCAATAGTAACAGAGTATGTTAATAGATTCGATGGGTTGGCCAAGTTTTCTTTTGATATGGTACAAATGGATGTAGCTCAGAAATAATGATTTATCTAGGGATTGAATCCCAGAATAGCTCAGAGCGTTACAGTCACCCAGTACATGAAATCTCTACCTACACTCAGGTGGTAGGGAAGGCTCTTGTTGTTGAGAGCACAGGAAATGAGATTGAAAAGGAGAGTGCCGGAGAGCATGGAGATCTAATAGTGATACCTCCATTTATTGGATTGGGCAGGGACAGGGATCAGAAATTTTACTCAAAATGCACTTGGTGCAAGAGGCATCATCTGAAGGAATGTCGAACAAAGGCATGTTTCTTTTGTAGAATGGTTGGGAATCTCATTAGGGATTTCCTAGGACTGAGGACAGATGAGCAAAAAGGGGGCAGACAGCTCAACTCCAGATCGAGTGTTCACTCTGACATAGTCAAAGTTAAAGACTGAGACTATGGCTGGTTCCTTAGTAGTGACAAGTCTTCTTCCTACTTCTGATTTTTTTGTATTATGCTGACTAGTTTTGGTGCCATGTTGTTCTTTGCTTGTTGCATCTAGAGAAGCATAGACTTGATATGCAGATTACATGGTTATGTTGTGATGAGAAGAATGTAATACTCTATTGGTAATTTTAAGAGATGGGTTAGGTTATGGTAAAAAGGACTTATCGGTTGATTTGATAGTGTTATTATGGCTGACTTTGATATGATCCTGGATATGGATTGGTTAACCAAGTTTGGGGCAATAATAGATTTCAAGGAAAGGATAGTAACCCTTGGGCTTGAAGGTGAGAAACCCTTGTATGTGTTGGCACTGTGCATGGACCCCGTATGCTTATGACATATGTACTTAGAGCTAGAGACCTATTGTAGGAGGATGCATAAGACTCTTAGCTAGTGTGGTGGATACCGCTCAGGTCGTGCCAGTAGGACCAGGACATACTGGATTATTCTGCGAGTTTTTGGATGTGTTTTTAGGGGATTTTTCAGGATTACCTTTATATAAAGAGATAGAATGGTGATTATGTTGGTGCTAGGGACGGAACAAGGTCTAAGGCACTGTATTGAATAGCTTTAGTAGAGCTGTAAGAACTAAAGGTTCAGTTATTGAGTAAGACGATATTATTTAAGGTGAATCTTCGATCTGGTTACTACCAGCTAAAGATCAGGGAGAAGGATAAGAAGAAGACTGCCTTTTATATCAATTATGGGCACTAGGAGTGCTGAGTTATGTTTTGTGGATTTGATTAATGTCGAGTTGTTTTGATGGATTAGATGAACAGAGTATTCAAGATTATCTTAATTGGATTTGTAATCGTCTTGATCGACGGTATTGTGGAATACTCTCAGTTGGAGATTTGTCGAGGTCAAGGAATGCCTCAGAGGACAAGAGTTTCCTTGGACGAGCAGGATATTACATGTGCTTTGGGGAAGAATTCTGAGTTTTCTTACAGATCAGAAACAATTTATAAGTTATCATGGTATCTTATTGACAGAAAAGGCGATTGCCTAAGCAACATGTTAGCTGAAGGATATGACCAGAATTAGAATAGAGTTACTAGTGGGCCAGTTGGTCAACATTGTGCTTAAGTTTACTCTTGTAGAGAGGATCAAAGGAAAACAGTTGAGAGAACCACAAATGGAAAGAATTGAGTGGAATGTCTTAGCTAGATTAGCTAAGGATTATGCAGTGCCAGGTATGAGTTTATTATGGTATAAAGATCGGACTTGGGATCTGATGGACACTGGGATTAAATGGGGGATTCTGGATGAATCTCATACTACCTCTTATTCTCTTCATCCAGGCATCATGAAGATGTACTACGATATGAAAGCTTTATATTGGTGGCCTGGGATGGAGAGGGACGTGACTGAATATGTGGCAAAGTTCCTAACCTGTTAGCAGGTTAAGACAGAGTATCAGAAACCAGTAAGGCCAGTACAACCCATGTGTATTCTATAGTAGAAGGACATCACGATGGATTTCGTGGGGGGGTTGCCCAGGGTAGTGAGCCAGAGTGATTTCAGTTTAGGGTATTATAGACCAGTATACAAAGTCAGCTCACTTTTATCAGTAAGGACGAGTAATATAATTGATCAATATACAAGTCTCTATGTGAGAGAGATAGTCGCCTTCATGGAATGCAATGTCTATCTCATTAGATGAGGACCTTGTTTTTACTTCCAAGTCTTAGGGAAGGTTACAGAAGGCGATGAGTAAACAGTTGGAGTTTAGTACAACTTATTATCCTCAAATTGATGGTGAATCAGAGGGAGTTATCCAATTATTGGAGAGGCACCTTATGAGATGCTGTATGGTAGTGAATGTATATCACCCATTCACTGGGATGAGATGGGTGAGATGTTATGTTTGGGTCCTGAGGTAATTTAGGGGACCATTGAGGCAATTGAAAAGGTTAGAGCTCGGATGCTCGCTTCTCAGAGTAAATGGGAAAGTTGTGTTAATATGAAATGCAGGAACATGGAGTTCCAAGTGGAAGACTGTATCTTCCTTAGAGTTTTACTATGGAAAGGGGTGAGGAGATAAGGGAAAGTTGAGCCCTAGATTAGTAGGACCGTTGGAAATCTTGGATAGGATCGGTCAGGTTGCCTATGGATTGTCCTTAGCTTTGGCACAATCAATCGTATACAATGTATTTCATATTTCCATGTTGAGAAAACATGTGTTAGACGAGACTCATGTGTTGAGTTATGAGGATCTTGGATTAGAGGCTAAGTTATCTTGTGTGGAATAGCTAGTCCAGATATGAGACAGAAAGAACAGAGTTTGGAGGAACAAAGCTATACTTTGGGTTAAGGTATTATACATAAATAGTAAGGTCGAGGGAGCGACCTGGAAACTAGAATCAGATATGCGGGATTGATATTCCGGTTTATTCAGATAAAAATTTGAGGACGAAATTTCTGTAATGAAGGGATAGTTGTAACGTCCCGAATTTCCTAATAAGGCTTAAGGCCTTGATTAGGGGGCCAGGATGGAAAATTATGGAATTAGGTGATTATGTGATATTTATGTGCATCATTATGTGATTATGTGAGTTATATTATAATATGACTTGATATGCATGTTTAGGTGTATTAAATATGTATGTGGGTCCATTTCTGTTCAATTGGGAAATTTTCATAATTTGGCCCGTTTTGGGAATATTTGGCATATATGTGATATATGTGTGTGTGAGACCACATTATTATGTGAGTATGTTTGGGTTACTCGGCACGAGAGGATCCTAGGAAGCAAGCTAGTGGGAAAGTCACAACGGGACCCATACTTGACTCGAAGTGAGTCAAGGGGTATTTAACACATTACCGGGATATTGGGTAATGGGAATGATTATTTGATGATAGATTGTGAGTTAGTGAGATCAGGAGGGAATTCTGGAAATTTTTACTATTTTACCCCGGGGGGCGTTTTTGGGACCTCGAGCATTAGAATTTGCTTGAGGTTACTTAAGCTTGAAGTAACCTATTAGAATTATAAAAGAACGTTCTTTCTCTCTCTCCCATTCCCTTTTTGACACCGATCACATTTTCGAAGGAAACTCGAGTTTCAGGACTCAAATTTAGGCAAGGATCGAGGCATAGCGATTCTAGGGAAGATTAGAAGCTTATTAGCCGGAGGGTTTAATTGGGAAACGACTTATTCAAAGGTAATCCAAGTTTAAAATTTTGAGTTTTCGAGATTTTAAGCTTGAATTGGATTTTACGTTTTCATGAGTTTTTGATTTGATTGAGACTTGGGTTTTGATGGTTTTGGGAAATTAGGATGTTTCGGAACTTTGATTTTGGGATTTGGATATGTTTGGATAGATTTTTGGAGGATTTTAAGTGGGAAAAAATGGAGAAAATGGTTGGGTTCGTGGTCAAGTCGCGACCCTGTTCTAGCAAGTTGCAACCTGAGTGAACCCAGAACTAGGGGAGTCTACATGGGGGGTGCGCTGCAACTTAAGGGAGGCCAAGTCGCAGCCCACACCATGAAGCCTAGGCAGAGGCTCTCTGTCAGGGAGGCAAGTCGCGACCCTTAAGTCCATGTCGTGACCCGCCTGTGCATCTTTGACAAGATTTGGTTTGTAGTCATGGGAACTTAACTCTAAAGGCTCGGGATCGTTCCTACTCCCTAGTTGGGTAGGATTCGACGTCCCGAAGGCTAGGACTACGTCCAGAAGTATTTATTTACTCATTTTTTATGGAATTTTATATTATGGTTGTGACTAGGTTTTCGCTTGAGGCTTGGAACAAGATCGTGCTTGAGGTTCGTTAATTGGTAACCTGTGCTTGGACCAAAGGTAAGAAAACTGCACCCAGTATGTGATGCATGTGATACATATGGTTATGGCATGGCATAAATGTTGAATATGGAATTGATCAGAGCCTGGGTCTCTGTAATTGTGCATGATTATGATTATCCTTATGATTATTGATTAAGCATGTTGAATGTCTTATACCTGGATATTTGACATATGATATATGTCTGTTTGCATTACCTCATTGAGAAAGAACTGACTTATTAGTCAGAAACGAAAATGGTGTTTAGTACTGTCGCCAAGCTCAGACTTATCAGTCATGATCAATAATAGTATTGAGCGCTGGTCATGTGGAATTGACTTCATGAGTCAAGAATGACATTAGCGTTCTAACCACAGGGAAAAATGATTGGATCTAATAAACATGAGCATGAAATGCTTAACTGACCTATTGGTCAAAGAAAACTAAAGCACTTGGCTAGCCTAAGACTAGTTACTCAGAGCCAGGGCTAAAAGGCTCAGGTAACTGACATGTCACATGGCTTAGGGCGCATGACCCCAGAGAGACTTATTAGTCATCTATTCAGGGCGCAGTTCCCCAGAGAGGGTTATTAGTAATCTATTCAGGGCGCAGTTCTCCAGAGAGAGTTATTAGTCATCTATTCAGTGCGCAGTTCCCCAGAGTGACTTATTAGTCATTGTGAATGCAAAAAATTTACCAAGGAAAAAATCTTTGGCTCCTAGTTAGACCACATGGCTAAAGGTCGGGTAATCATGCTATTGGGCTCGGACCTGTGGGTCTTGGGAATATGGAATAATTTCCCTTAGAGCTTTCCTCGATGGAAGTATAAAAATTATAGGTGAACATTTCCCTAGGCTAATGGCCTCGTGCCATCAGGGAGATTCGCGCCTCAGATGGGCCTCATGCCTAGAAGGGTGTCTCACACCATGCCACACCTAGCCTCGCGCAGCAAGACACCATAGGCCTCGTCCAGCCTCACACAGCGAGGCGTTCCTTGCCTCGGCCAGCCTTGGCCAGCGAGGCACTCTAGGCCTCGGCCAGCCTCGCACAGCGAGGCGCTCCTTGCCTCGGCCAGCCTTGTGCACCCGAGGGTCTCGCACCCTCGTACCCTCGCCAGCGCCTTGCACCCATGCATGCCTCGTCGCACACCCGAGGGTCTCGCACCCTCGTACCCTCGCGTGCCTCACCATGCACCCAAGGGTCTGGCACCCTCGCACTAAGGCATGCCTTGCCGCGCACCCGAGGGTCTCATACCCTCGTACCCTCGCATGCCTCGCCATGCACCCGAGGGTCTCGCACCCTCGTACCAAGGCATGCCTCGCCGCGCACCCGAGGGTCTCGCATCCTCGTACCCTTGCTTGCCTCGCTGTGCACTCGAGGGTCTTGCACCCTCGCACCCTGTCATGCCTCGCCATGCACCTGAGGGTCTCGCACTATGTTGGGCCTCGCACCCTCGCATGCATCACATGCATAACCATCAGGTACCAAGCACATGTACATGTACGGGTGTAGGATGTACGCCCATGAGGATGATAGAAGCATGACCATGACATCTGTATAACACAAGTAGTGGAGGTACGGATTTGTACAGAAAATGGAAGCACTACATGCATGCCTCTGACTATGTACCAGGCCGACACCATGACCTTCCGCCCCACCACAACCTGTGTCACTACCCCGACAATGTACCTATGTACAATCTTGTCCCCAGGGACCACAATGTATGAGGAGCCATTAGAGTTCCAATATAAATAGATCATCACCCCTCCAGAAAAGGAGTTGGAAAATTGATTGTATGCTATGGCTATTAAGCAATATACAATTTTGACTCCATTGTAGTTCTGCATATCTACTCTTTCAAGTTTTCTCCATCTTCTTCTAAGCTACCTTTGGCAATACAGTCTTAGTTTTCTAACCTTATATCGTTGACGAGATTTCACCGTCAACAGTCATCTATTCAGGGGCAATTCCCCAGAGAGACTTATTAGTCATCTACGCAGGGCGCAGGACTCCATAAATATTTATTTTTACTTGCTTGCATGCATGAATAGGGCTATTACTAATAGGCATGCTTATTATGATTTGAGGACATGTTATTAACTGCTTATGAGCATGTTTGAGTTCTCTCGCTAAGTCTCGACTCACGGGTGCTATGTGGTGCAGGTAAATGTAAAAGAAAGCTGGACCATCCTTGAGTTAGAGAACTTAGGTGACAATATGTACATATGCGGCTACTCAACCACCATGGCCGAGGGTTTAAAGAGGAACTAGGGTTAAACCCTATTTTTCCGCTTAGGTCGACTGATTGTAACTCTTTTGTTGTAATCAACCTTTAAAATGTATTTTGGGATCCCAATGTATATAGTAAACTTTTTAGTGAAACATTGTTTCTTAGACCAAAATTTTTAAACCCTAAACCGTTCATCACATTTAATAACACGATTATGGCCAAATGACTCATATAGTGATTTTAGCACTGTTTAAAATGCACAGCATAACGATCCTTGGGTAGTTGGGTGTTGCAGTATCAGAACCACGAGGTGCTCCCTCTTCTTCCAAATTTTTTTTATTTCTATTTCAACTCCTTTGGATCCATGGTGAACACTCGCAGTGGTGTTGCTTCCTGTGATTCCAGCTAATTCAGTATCGATGGATCGCCCTGCGTTTCATGATCCATGTTCTCGCTCATCTAGAGATGAAAGTCGGGATCCCTATCATTTAGGTCATGGCGACCATCCAAGTGCGAATTTAGTTCCAAGAATTCTTACCGGGGGAGAGAATTATAGTTCCTCGAGGTGTTCATTGATGGTTGCCCTCCTTACTCGAAAGAAAATTCATTTCGTTATAGATAAACTTCCTTAATAGACTCTAACTCATGAAGATTATGATTCTTGGTGTCGGTGTAATAGCACTGTTATCTCCTTGATTTTACATGCCGTGTTTAGTGAGATTGCTGATAGTGTGATATATCTTGATGATGCATCCTTGATTTGGTCTGAGCTCTATGAGTGTTTTCATCAAAATAATGGTCCGAGAGTTTTCGAGGTAAAGCGATATATGCAGGTACTTCATCAAGGGAGTAACAGTATTCAGACATATTTTACTCACCTCAAAGCTCTTTGGGATTTGGTTAATGAGTACTATCCGCAACCTCTTTGTACATGTGGTGCAATGAAGACCATTATGGATTATCAAGAACAGGATAGGGTGTTCAAATTTTTGGTTGGGTTTAATGATTCTTATTCTGTTCCAAGATCCCAAATCTTGATACAAGATCCTCTTCCAAACATCAATAAAGTACTCATTCAAGAAGAGAGACAAAGAGGGTTAAACTGTGTTGCATTTAAATCCAAGGACTTCCCACCCAATATTTCTCATCAATTTGCTGCTAATGCTCAGTACAACGGAAACAAGTTTACCTACCCTCATTGTGACCTATTTGGACACACAATAGCAAAGTGCTATAAACTTCATGGATACCCTCCTGATCACAAGTTCCATGGGAAAGGGTATTTTACTAGCTCCTAGAATACCAGACCAATGGCCCATTCCATAAGTTCTAATGAGGCTAAATCTGGAACTAATATGGTTGTCCACCCTTTCATCCACTCAAGTTCACCAAATCATTGCTCTTCTTGCTCGGAAAGTCCAGGATGCACCATCCTCTTCTGCTCCTATCACAACAAGAAAAAATGGCTTTTACTTCGGGTTTTAAGCTTGATTTACTTCGGTTTTCGCTAAAATTCACAACTGCAGTAGTTCGGTGCGAAGTAAAAAGTAGTTAAAAACCGAAGTAGAATCCCCACTATCTACTTCGATTTTTACATAATAACCAAAGTAGAAAGTGGGGTACGCATCCATCCTGAGTACTTTCTACTTCAGTTTTTAGGTAAAAACTGAAGTAAAAGATGCACTTTCCACTTCGTTTTTTTTACCTAAAAACAGAAGTAAAAAGTGCCCCCCTTTTTTTTAATAATTATTTCTGATTATTTTTAAATGGCCCAATTCTATTTATATATATATAAATATATTTTTTTGGCCTAATTTTTTTATATGGTCTAATTATATATATATTTTTTGGCCTAATTTTTTTTCAACGATCTAAATATATGAATTTATAGTTATATATATTTTTACAATTGGAATTGATTAATAATTTTTTTTGAATGAAAATATGCTAACTTTCATTAATTAGAAATGTCATACATAGGCATATAAAACACAAGTACTTAAGTAAGATAGCTAGCCTTAACATTAATACATTTACATAAAACTAAACGAACTTATAAACAAAATAGGCTTACTTATAAATGTATGTCATCAATCGACCTAACCATTCGTGTTGGATTGGCAAGAGGTCTGCAATCTCACAATATTGCTCTTCCCATCAAACTGTAAAATTAATAAATATAAATTAATTTTATAATTTTATAGATTATCGATACCAAAATAAGTTATAAAAAATGAACTTAGTTTTTCTTTTAAGGTTTCTATTGCATTTGATGCCCGTACAAGATCTCTAATGTGCTTCAACACATAAAAACCACATTCATGACTTTTTGGTTGTCTTGGACATGAAGCATTGAATATCTTTGTAGGATTGCCGAGTAATTCATTGGAAGAAACCTTATAATATGCACTATTTAAAAAGAAAATTAACAAAAGTTATTAAAATGTAGTAACATGTAATAGTTGTTGCATATTAAGAATTTTTTTTAAAAATTTAAAACTTACCTCATTATCATTGAATCAATTTCTTCAGGACGTTTGTGTGCTTTCAGTGGATCCAAGAACATGATTTTTCCTTTTGACATAGCAATCACCAACATCCAATGTTCCCTAAAATAATAAGCGTGTTAAATAAAATAATTAAATTTTTAATATATGAATAATCAAATAAGAAAAGTTTATAGTATTTCTTACAGTATGTTCCGAGGTATAAAGTATAGTTAACCAACTCTATCCATGGTCATCAACCAATTTGCCAAGTCAATGGTTGATCGTTCTACATCGTTAACATTATTAATGCTAAGACACTCAATGTCAAAAAACTTGTAAAAGACACGCTGATTTGGAAATAGGGGGTCCCAAATGCATCTGCAAAATTTTCTTAAGTGTTAAATATTTTTGAAAAATTTCGGCAGAGCTTCCCCTATAAATAGGACTACCCAAACCTGTAAACATTCAATTTACTATGCAAATTTGCAATAGATCACAGAGCATTACTCATAACCATTCTAAATTTCATATCATTCCAAAGAATTAGTTGAAGGGATACCTTAGTCCGAATATCATTCCTGAGCCTCCAATCATATGCAAAGTAGCAACTTGTTCCACATCCTCTGAAGTTATAAAGATTGACTCGCGATTCATGAATGATGGGTCCACTGGAATTGAGACGACTGTGTTTATTCCCTTAACTCTGCAAAATTCTCTCACCATAAACTGAAGGCTAACATGGATGCGATTCATGATGTGATCGGCAAATGGTTAGCCTTCAGTCAGAGTGTTTTTTGGATTGACATGAGACCCAGCTGATGACAGATGTGGGCTAGTCAGAGAATTACGATTTGTCTTATCCTTGGATGGGCTTTTTGACATAGGAGGTTTCTTTTTTAGAGGAAACTACGCAACATCAAGTAAAAATAATATTAAAATAATGGACTAACAAATATTTTAATAGGTAACAAATTAAAGAATTCTTTTATACTTGATCAGTCATAACTAATTCTTTTGGCCAAGGAATGAATACGTCATAGGTATCTCGAACATAGCGTATCTCCCCAACAGAACATGGGATTTCAGCATCCTCTTGTAACATTTTGGTGACTCGCACCCTCGTGTATTTCTTTGTCAGTTGAACACCATGAATAGTCAGTGGACCCACCCCATCAATGATAACACTCTCTGCCACCACATTATGAATATTATCTGAACAAAGTAACACATCAGTTGTAAATTGTGGAGGCACGTCATCATGCATGTACGGTGTGTGATATTCTTCGTCATTCTGCTCATCATCGTTGTCATGTTCATCCATATCATCTAGCCCACCTGCTTGTTTAGCTCTTTCCTCCTCTAAAGCTTTAAGTTTTGCTCTGAGCCTCGTAATTTCTGCATATTTCTTACTAACAACATCAGCCATTTCTTTTGCTATTTTTGGTTTTCTTCCAAAGATGGACGAAATCTTCGCAAATGACCTACAATAATCAACCCAAATATTTAAAAACTAAAATATTGTAGAATGAATTTAAATGCAACAAATAAAAAATAATATCATACCCAAGTGCTCTAACACGGCCTGGGTGCTCAAGTGTTCCTAAAGCTTGCGTTAATATGTCATTCCGTCCCTTTGCAATGATTTCTCCACTACTAACTTTTTCTTTCAGCTCATTCTGTCAAACAAACCAGTGATCTCTTATATTAGAAACTTATAAGAACTTTATCATCCCTCGTAATCCTTTATCAACTCCATAAGAGTTAATTCGTGGTTTGCTAATTCCGATTGTGTCGATTCCAACCATGTAGTCTCAACAAAATTCAACAGCTTCTTCTGCTAAATAACACTCAACCATACAAGCTTCAGGGCGATGGTGATTACGTACATATCCTCTCAACACCTTCATATTCCTTTCAAATGGATACATCTATCTCGCCCAAACTGGCCCACACAACTTTGCTTCTCTTACTAAATGGACCATCAAATGTATCATGATGTCAAAAAAAGATGGTGGAAAATATTTTTCAAGCTTGCATAAAGTTTCAACTATTTCATCATGCAATGCATTCAACTTCTTTATTTCCAATTCTTTTCCGCATAGTTGATTAAAGAAGATGCACACACTTGTCACACTATCTCGAACTCTTTTTGGTAAAACTGACCGAATGGCAATTGGAAGTAATTACTGCATTAATATATGACAATCATGTGATTTCATTCCAATTAACTTCAAATCTTGCATAGACACCAAGTTTTGAACATTCGATGAATAACCATCAGGCACTTTCATCTCTGCCAATGATTGACATACGGCTTGCTTCTCTTCTTTAGACAATGTAAAACAAGCAGGAGGCAAGTATGTGCGTTTACATTTGTCTTCAGGTGCCAAGCGGTGTCTTATACCCATCTCAACAAGATCTAAACGACTAGACAAAACATCTTTGGTTTACCTGGGATATCAAGTAATATACCGATTATACTTTCACATAAATTTTTTTCTATGTGCATGACATCCAAGCAATGTCTAACGAGTAAATCTTTCCAGTAAGGAAGTTGAAAGAAAATTGATTTTCTTTGAAAGCATCCATTAACTTTTTTGTTTTTATTCTTCTTCCCATACCTAAAGTTAACTTTTTCTACTTCCTTAAGAATTTTCTCACCTGACAATGGCAAAGGAGCAAGGTCTCGTTCCACAGTACCGTCAAATGTTTTTTCTTTATTTTTGTCAGGATGACTTAAATGCAAATATCATCTATGACCCATATAACACATTTTGCGTCCATTTGACAAGCGATGGGCCCTTGTGTTGGTGCAACAAATTGGACGAGCTTGGTAACCTTTTGTGCTCAAATCTGATAGGTTACCATATGCTAGAAAATCATTAACAGTCCATAACAACACCGCTTTCAAATGAAAAACTTCTTTTTTAAAACCATCATATGTCTCAACACCATTTTCATACAACTCTTTCAAATCATCAATTAATGGTGCCAAATAAACATCGATATTGTGTCCTGGTTGTTTTGGGCCTAGAATCATTAATGAAAGCATCATAAAACTTCCTTTTCATGACCAACCAAGGAGGAAGATTGTACATAACCAGGAAGACAAGCCATGAACTATGCCTACTACTAAGAGATCTATGTGGGTTTACTCCATCAGCAGCTAAACCGAGACGAAGATGTCTTGGTTCATTTTTGAATTCTGGATTGATATAATCTTCCTTCTTTCAGGCCTGTGAATCTGCACGATGCTAGAGTTTACCATCTTTCACTCATCCAGTCTCGTGCAATATTAAGTTTTTAAGTTGTTCTGTACTTCGATAAAATCGCTTCAGCCGCGAAATCAAAGGTAAGTACCATAACACTTTCTGAGGAATAAGTTTCCTAATCTCCTTACTTTTGTTAGGTTTGTACCGTGATAAACCACATTCTGGGCAAGTGTCCATGTCTGCGTACTCCTTATGATATAAAATACAATCATTCATACATGCATGAATCTTCTCATACTTCAACCCTATCAAACTTAATGTTTTCTTTACTTCATATGTAGACTCCAAAATTCAATTTTCTAGCGGCTAAATCTCCTTGAAAGCAGCTAAAAATTGACTAAAACACTTATCACTAACTCCATTTTCTGCTTTTATGTTATAAAATTTAACCATTGTTGGTAATCTTAGTTTATTGCAACCACTGAACAATTGTCTATCTGCTTCTCTAACCATACTATCAAATTTTTCTGGATTATGAAAAAACTCTTCTTGTGCTTCATCAAGCAATTCTATAGGATGATCATCAAAATCATTACTCTCAAAATCATCTACACCTCGCCTACCTAATTGATATGGGTCGTCATTTAATAATTCTCCATGCCAATACCATTTACTATAACTTATATCAAATCCCCGACAAAATACATGATCATTTATATGGTAATATTCCCATTTACTCCATTACCACAATCGATACAAGGACAATGAATTTTTTGTGGATCACTACAATTCTTTAGGCAAAACTCTAAAAATTTGTTGAATCCATCTTGAAATTGTGATGTTTCTCTCCTCTCAAGCATCTATGATTTATCCATACTAATAACAATATTAAATTCCTAATAAGTTAGAAAAAAACTTATATTAGGTTCTAGTCTTATAAATTTTTTTAAAAAATCGACAGAGTTTCCTTTGTTTCTATAGCATACCGTAATTTCATAATTACCTATAAAACCAATACAAACAAACACAATAATCAAGTATAGATGAATCCATCATTATTAGGTTCTAGTCTTATAAAATTTTTAAAAATTCGGCAGTGTATCATCTGTTTCTATAACATACTGCAATTTCATAATTTCCTATAAAAACAACACAATATCAAGCATAAATGAATCCATCATTATTAAGTTCTAGTCTTATAAAATTTTTAAAAAATTTGGTAGAGTATCCTTTGTTTCTATAGCATACCGCAATTTCATAATTTCCTATAAAAACAACACAAACAAACACAATAATCAAGCATAAATGAATTCATCCTTATATCACCACAACACGTAAATTTCCCAGAGCCTATTTCACTAATTTTCAAACATAACTTTCACTAAATCCAATATGGATGATTTAATTAGCCTTATCTTTATACATAAATCTTTTAGTAATATAAATAAAAAATATATATAACTAACCTTCAATATTACTCTTCAATTCACCCGAAATGAACAACAAAGTTCACCACTCAATCGACGACCCTACTAAAACATTACTCACATAATTAGTAAACTACATAATTAATTATCAAACCAATAAAAAAAATCAAACTAGTTATAGAAACTAATGAACAACACTTTGATCATCTTCAAGCTATTTATTTTTTTCAAATATTTAAAAAGCAAATTCATCTCTTGTTACAATTTCTAAATTTTACTAATATACATATATATATTTATAATAAACCAAAATTTTATCACATTATTTAACCTAACAAAATAAATAAATAATTAGAAAAGTTAACAAAATATTAATAATTTTAATTATAAAATTCGGAATAATAAAAAAAATTAAAAAAAATTAAAAAATAAAAAATTATCATCAAAACAATATTTTAGTAATCCATGCCTGTTTTGAAGCTCAAAAACACCTTGCAATGACAAAACTCCGGTCAAAATCCGGCAAGAAACACCAAGAAACCATGAGAACTAATACCCACGACCAAATGTATTTTTTTTCTCTAAAAAACAAAAAAAAAGGATTTTGGGGCTTTATTTCGGTCTATAATGAAGGAAAGTGGTAAGAAATAAAGAAAAAAAAAAGGGTTTGAAAAACGAAAATGGTGTTGGCTCACGGTTGTTAATGGAGGTTTTGTGATTTTTTTGTACAGAGGAGAGAGAGGGATATGATCGTTCGGGTGGGGGAAGAGGGTTATATAACCCTTTTACTTAGATTTTTAGGTAAAAACCGAAGTAGAAGGGGCTGAGGAGGGCTGGGTTGTGCACCTTTTACTTCAGTTTTTAGGTAAAAACCGAAGTGGAAAGTGCACTTTCAACTTCGGTTTTTATCTAAAAACCGAAGTAAAAGGTGCACAAGGGACGCGTTTGGCTTGACCATTTTTTCACATCTTTATTATCTCTAAACAGAAGTCACGGGCATGTGCAACCAAACATGGCCCTCTTCACTTTGAATTTTTAACTTCGTTTTTTTAAAAAAGCGAAGTAATATGTAATTTTTTTCAAAGCGCCAAATTCAAAAGTGAAGTAAAAGAGTTAGAAAAGGTTTTTACTTCAGTTTTTGTGTATGCTCAGTATAAAAACCAAAGTAAAAGCCTATATTTCTAGTAGTGTATACTTCCCGATCAACCTTTTGTATCAAATTTCATTGGTAAGAACTTTCTTGTTCCCAAGTCTAGCTGGATTATTGACACCGGTGCTACACACCATGTCTGCCATAATCTTAGTCTATTTGCTCAAACATTTTCAACTACTTCCCTTTCCTCTGTTGTTTTGCCAAATGGCCACTCCACTACAGTGTCTTGTGTTGGTACTATCATTTTGTCTTCAGATATTACTCTCTATGATGTGCTTTATGTCCCATATTTTCAGTCAATTTTCTCTTTGTTAGCTCTTTCACTAAAACTACTAATTGCTCATTCTCTTTCTTTGCTAACCACTGTGTCATTCAGGACACCACTTGGATCCTACTGATTGGGATGGGTGAGTGATTACAAATCTTGACTATTGACAGATTTTTCTTGTAATAAAGTTGTGGTCTTTACTTGTAATCAATCTTCTATTTTTACTTTTTCTGATTCCAAGATTTCTGTTGATTCCTTGTGGCACTATAGATTAGGCCACCCTTCTTGTATCAAACTTCATTCCTTAAATAAAGAGCTAACTTTTCAGCAGCATGATTCTTCTACTTTTCAGTGTTCTATTTGTCATTATGCCAGGAAAAGTAGACTACCTTTTGTCTCTAATCATAACATTTCTGAAAATTGTTTTGATCTTATCCACGTTGACATATGAGGTCCTTTTCACACATCATTGAGGGTTATCGTTATTTCATAACTATTGTTGATGATTGTTCTCGCCACACTTGGATATTTTTCTTACACACAAATCTGAGGCTCAACAGGTTATCCCAAATTACATTACTTTTATTAACACTACAAGAATAAAGGCTATTAGCGGCGGAAGTATTAGCGGTGAACCAAGTCAGCCTGTATTGTACAGTCTATTAGCGGCGGACATGGGAGTCCGCCTCTAATAATAAGTAAGTATTTAAAAAAATATTAAAAAATATATTAGCGGCGGACTGTAAGACTATTAGCGGCGGACCCTCTGCCGCTAATATGCCAAATAAAATGCCCGAGAATAGTTTTTAAAATTTATTAGCGTCGGATAATCACCTGTATTAGAGGCGGACTATCTGCTGCTAATAGTATTAGCGGCGGGTAATCACCTTTATTAGAGGCGGGCTACCCGCCGCTAATAATATTATTGGCGGCGAGAGAATCTAATAGCGGCGGGTCCCGCCGCTAATAATATTATTGGAACCGCCCATTTCCTATTCCCGTCTGTTCTCAAACTAATCCCTAATCTTCTTAAACTTTTCTCACACACGCTCAGCCTCCTCTCTCTTTCTCACAGGGACTCTCGGTCTGGTCTCTCTCCCTAATGCCGACTCCATCTCGAACTGCTCTCTCTCCCTAACACCGAGCCTCTCCAGTCCCTCACGCTGGTTCGCCACAAACACGCGAACCCAATTGCCTCTTCTCTAAGCTTAAACCCAGGTGAACCACTTTCTCGCATATATATATATATAACAATGTATCTGTATTCATATTGTGCTCTAATGTTTTTATACTTCTCTCAGGCAACGACAACCAGTGACCCACGCCGATTGGCCACCTCCGCCACTGACCCACACCTCTCAGGCGTAAGTTTTAGTGTTTGAATTATCCATTGTTCCATTTTTTTCTACTTTTTATGTTTATGCTTCAAGAATGATATGATTTGCTTTGTGGAGCAAAATTTTCCAGTTTTATACACACAAATGTGTTGGTTTGTTCCTTTAGAGAATCGAGCATTTAGTTAATATAAATCATTTAGTTCAGTTTTACTGATATAACCATTGGCTAAAATTTTCTAATTGTGCTCTCTGCTTTAATCATCTTCAATGGTGAATAATGATGTATTTTATACTTATTTGCAATGTAATGCCTAACTAACACATTGAATTTTTTTATACTTAGTTTTATATTATTTTGGTTTGAATTTTTTTTCGTGTATCTTTTGGTCTTAATTTTTTTCTTTATCAGGATAGCGACACCCGACACACACACGACCTTGGCACACCCTCGACAGGTTTGGACATATTTTTTGTATTTAATATTTTCTTTATCTGGACATGTTTTTCTGAATAATTTATTTTGTATTTGTTTAGTGCACAATATTTGAGTTTTGAGTCCTTTAGTTAGTATCTTTGGTATGTAAATCTTGACATCTATTATTAAGATATATTTTTGTTCTTACTTTATTTTTTAATTGCTTTCTTTCCTGCTATTTTTCTTGTCCACAGAGTGAAAATTAGTAAGAGAGATGAAAATCAAAATATATAGGAATATATAAATAATTATAGGACTGTTTTGGTTAAAAACAAAATTTAAGTGATAATTTAAATTAATTTATAAAATATAATAATAGATGGTTTAGTATTAAGTAAAATATAGTGTTTTTGTTAATATTGAATAAAGATGATTTAAACTTGATCAATCAGATTATTAGCACCCATATTTTCTTTATCACCATTTTCTTAATTATTTAATATTAATTAAACTAAGTGCTAGAAAAATATACAAATTCAATTAAAATTAATTTAAATTTTAAAATATTTTTTTATTGTTTGAAATATTTTTAGATTTTATTAATAAATTTTGAATTATTTTTTATTTTAAAAACAAATTTGTAATTATTTTTTAAATTAAAATTGAGACAAACTAATTATATCACGTCTGTGTTCCTCCATTGCCATTATTAGCAGCCACGCCAAATTTTTTGAACTACTTACTAATTTTTGTCAAAAAAAAAGTATTTAGTCAAATAAGTGAAGTTTTTATAGCACTAACTAACTTTCATCGCAACTTGATTTTTTTAATAGGGAAACTAATTTTGTTTAGATTGTGAAATTTTTTGAAACAAATATAAGATAGTTTATTTAATAAAAAAAAGTGAGTATAGAAAAAAAAAAAACAACAATAAGTGCATATTATCATGTTATTTTGTTCTTTTTTCTCCTTTTTGCTTGAACATATGTTATTTTTTTTATCAAGAAGAAATGGAACTTCATTGAACAAACAAGCTGTACAAATCAGTGCAATGCACTCAAAAACAAAAACTGTACAAAAAAACCAGCAAAACCTCTCACTAATTACATTGTAATTTCCTTATAAAGGTCTGCTCTTGGACTGTAATCTTTCTAAAATTAACCAAGTAAAGTCTATATTTAACTACATTCTTAATTTCTTTAGCTAGACAATCAGCTGCCAACGAATAGTCCTCAAACAAGCATCTGTTTCTATTCCTCCAAATACTGTAAGTAACAACAACAACAGATAAGTTCAATATGGCTGCCATCAATCCATGCCGAGTTTTAGCAAGCCAGACACTCCAACTAGTGAAGTCACTCAGCCAGGCAATGAAACCAAACCAATTAAACAAAATATTGAGCACCTGCTTAGAAAGACTGCAAGCACAGAAGAGATAATGGTGATTCTCGGGATAACTCCCACAGACCGGACATAACTGAATTGGCACCTGAATATGCAGTCTAATGAGGTTTTCCCTTGTAAGAAGTTGTTCATTAATCACCTTCCAAAGAAGGAATCTATGCTTTGGTAAGGTAAGCTTGCTCCAAACTGCAGGATAGTAGCCCACAAGCTGCTGGTTTAAAGCATAATTGTACAATTTTGAAGGCTGGAATCTCCCAAAACAACCAGCTGCCTGAATCTTAGTATAACCAAATTTCTCCCTTATGTGACATAACTTCCGCCAATACCAACTACAGTCAGATTTAAGTGTGTAACTCCAGAAGTTGAGGCCTTTCAAATATATAGTATTGACCCATTTAACCCATAAAATCTCAGGCTGCTCAGATATAGCCCAGATATATTTGGCAAGAATAGCTTTATTCCAAAGAGCTCCATCTCTGAAACCAAGTCCACCATAAGCTTTAGGAAGGCAAACCTTCTGCCAAGAAGCAAGATGAGGTTTACTCCTCAGACCAGAACTACCCCAAAGAAAGCTACGACATAATTTCTCTATCTCCTTAACAATACTCTGTGGTAGAATAAAGATGCTCATCCAATAATTTTGGAGACCAAATAAAACTGAGTGTATGAGCTGCATTCGGCCTGCATAAGAGAGATGTCTACTGGACCAAGAGTGAAGTCTTAATCTGGTTTTTTGCAGAATTATTTCACAGTCCTCATGTCTCCACTTAGTTGGCCTCATAGGTACCCCAAGGTACTTAAGAGGAAAGGAGCCTTCTGGAAGATGAACAACCCGAGCTATAATTTTTCTCTCTGCAGCAGAAACTCCACAGCTGTATTAATAGCCAAACCAGTAGCCGAACTGAATTCCTCAATAGTTTCTTTAAGAGTAAGCACAGCTAAACGAGTACCTTCACAAAAAAGGATCAAGTCATCAGCAAAACAGAGATTTATAAGCTTTAAACTTTTGCACATAGGGTGATATCTGAAAGAAGGGTCAAGAGCAGCAAGTTGAAGTCTCTGAGTCATATATTCCATGATAAAAACAAACAAAAGAGGAGACATTGGATCTCCCTGACGCAACCCCTTCTTACCCTTGAATTTACCTTGAACTCTACCATTCATGGAATTATTGAGTTGAACATATGTTATTATTATTATTATTATAATTTGTAAAAATAGAACAAAAAAATTAATTAGTAGTTAATTTATTTTCTTTGTCCCGGCATGCTTGTGATTGATGGTTGTTGACTACAACCATCAATTATAGGGATATCGGCACAAAAATTATAAGTTTAAAATATTATTAATAAAATAATGAATGATAAAGATTAATAAAATTTATCTAATTATTTAAATAAATAAATTAGTCTAAAAGTCAAATAATAATTAATTTTGTAAAATTATTGTTATTATTACAAATTAAAAAATTATGAATAAATAATTAAATAAATAATAATTTATATTTCAATTAATTTTTAATAATTTAATTAATTAAATAATAAAAGTTTGATATATTATTATCTAATTAAATAATTTAATTTAATTTGTTTATTTAATATTTAATAGTTATAAATTACATGAATATAGAAATTGATAATTATATTTAATAAAAGTTTAAAAAATTAAGAATAAATAATAAATTAGTTTAGGAAAAAATATTAATTTGTTTATAAATAGCATTATCTAATAAAACATCATAAAATAGCATAAGATATTATAATATTGCATAAGATTTTAAAAATGATAACAAATCTCCTTTGTTATCCATTCCTATTCACATTACTAAAACTCACACTCTTATAACACTTTAGATGGCGATTGACAAGACTTGGACAACATTGAGAAATCGTGGTTGTCAAGAATATTGGAATGGTCTGCAAGCTTTTTTGAGGATGGTGTTGGAACATAAAGATTCTAATGGAAGAATTAGGTGCTCGTGTGTGAGATGCAATAATAATAGATTTGAATCTTTGGATGTTGGAGCTGATGAAGAGGGTGACGATGAAGCTGATATATCAGAACATGAGGAAGTCGCAGATGCAGAGGATGAATTGTTAGTTGACCATTGTGAAGATGAAAATGTGTCTCCGAAAACTGATGGAAATGATAGTGATTACTCTGTTTAGTTTTTCTATTTGTGTAACAGAATTATATATTTAAATATAATAAAGTTTTTTTTGTAATTATTATTATGAATTGAATGTGATATACTTCTATTTTAATGCTAATTACTAACTAATAAATTTTAAACTGAAGTATAATGTCAGCTGATATAGCAACTTATCACGGCGGAGATGGTGGGGGTCAAGACACGCTAGATCCTTCTAGGGTACCATCATCTTGCGAGTCAGGTTAAATATTGCATATCAAAATTATTTTTAGAAATTATATTGTTATATAAATATAACATCAATACTAATACTGGTTATTGTTAATAAATTTTAAAGCCCCGTCGACGAGAAGAAAAGGTCATGGCCTTGCTAGTAATATTGTTCTTGAAGAACGAAGGAAAAAAGTTGGGAAACCATTGGATCTAGAGCTTGATCCTGTGACCAACAAAGTGGTTGGGCAGGAGGATCAAACTTTTATTCGCATGTTGGGCACTCTAGTTACCATTTTGTGTCTGGGACATTATTTGGATTTTGCTGATGTACCTCAACAGTTTAAGGATCAAGTGCTTGATCGTATGAGGGTAAAAAAATTACAAATCTTGTACTTTTCATCAATTATTTACATTATTTACAAAGTCATCTAATTTTTTTTCTTAATGCAGTATTACTATAATATAGACGGTCATCCACAACGTGAGTCAGTTCTGGCAACTGTCAACAAGGAGATGGGCGAAAGATACAGCGAGAGAAAGAACAATAGACATAAACACTTCAAAAGTCATTATGCTGGACCAGAAGATTTGGAGAATGTCCTCTCTAAGCGACCTGACCATTGCACTAAGGAGGCTTGGCAGAATATTTGTGAATTGTTTTTGAGCGAAAGATTTTTGGCTCGTTCTGCTAAAAATCAAGCAAACAGAAAACAAATGAAGTATGTAACAACACAAGGCACAAAGTCGTTGGCAGCTAAGCGTCACCAATATGTAAGTGAAGATGTTAATTTAATTTTATAAAATAACACATTCTGAAACATTTTGTTTACATTTGTACATGAGAACCCAGATGCGCATGTTGTTGATACTTGGAGGGATGCTCATATGAAAAAATCGACAAAATCTTTTGTCAATGAGGCAGCTCAACAAGATTATGTAAGTGAATAGTATTGTTTTCTTGTTTCTAATGTTTCTAATTTTTTTTATAATGTTTCTAATTTTTGTTTATAATGTTATCTTTATACAGGAAAAAATGGCGGCAGAGGTTTAGAGGTCACAGCTTGAGAGGCAGAGTCAACAGCAGAGTGAGGCATCTCTTAATGTATCTGGCGTTGATTCGTCCCCGGTCGATCAATACGAGATACTAAGTAAAGTACTCGGGGAGAGATTTGACTACCAAAGAGAAGTGGGTTATAGGACAAAAGGGAAGGCAAGAAAGACAACCTCTAGCTCTACAGATCAAAGTCAGTCCCAAGCAAATACTGCTGCTACGCCTAATGAAGATATGACTACTATGGCTCTGATGATGAAGGCAATTCGTGAGACGCTTCAGAAGGTGGTACCTGAGCAACCTAGTAATCTCCACGGTTTGACAGTTTTCTGCAGAGGTATTTGCCACCATAATCTGAAGGTGGTTCGTCTTCTCAGAGTAACATTGCCAATCCTGACCTTCATACACCGCCACATCAGCAGTACCAACCTCCTTCACAGTATCCGCCACAGCAGCAGTACCAGCCTCATCCACCGTAACCGCCACTTGTGTCGTCGCAACAACCTCCTCAGTATCAAAACCAATACATTTTTGGACGCTCTTCCCAGTCTCCTCCACTATATTTTAGCTTTACCGATTTTCAAGGAGGATCGATGCAGCCTCCGCTACCTAATGTTAGGTATGGGGAGGTTGGAGGTTCGTCGCAGCAACCATATGTGAGATATGGTGAGTTTGGGGGTGGGTCACAGCCACAGCCTCGAGATCAGTTTGGGGACCTCACGCTCGGACGATCATCACAACCACCTTATATTCCTTCACCGCCACAGCCACAACCGTCGCCCTCACCGCCACAGCCACAACCACAGCCATCGTCCTCACAGCCACACCAAAATGTTGAAGATGAGGACAATTTCAATATTAATCTTAATGATTTTATTTAGTTATTAGTTTATGTATTTTGACTGAATTAATACTGTATTTATTTTTAATGACAATAGTGATATTAGCTAGGTTGATAAATATTAAAACTATTCACATTAATTTTAATGTTAGTTATGTTTAAATTAATTAAATTGCTTATTTTGTTAAATTTTATTATGAATTATTTTTAAAAATAATTCAATTTAATAAATATTAATTTATTTCAAATAAATTTTAAAATATATTATAAAAACAATAATAGCGGCGGACCCCGTGGCTAATAATAATGCATCTGACAAATGTATTAGCGGCGGGACCAACTGCTAATAGCCGCCGCTAATAATATTATATCAGCGGTAGGTGTGTCAGTCCGTTTCTAATAAGCATTAATTGCGACAAATAATTAGCGGCGGGTCATTAGCGGTGGGTCCCCGCCGCTAATACGTATTAGTGGCGGATGTCACACTTATTAGCGGCGGAGGCCCCCACCGCTAATGTGGTAAATTCTTGTAGTGTAAAACTCAGTTTAATGTGTCCATAAAAGCTGTTAGATTAGATAATGCCAAAGAGCTTCAATTTCCTACTTTATTTAGCTCCTTAGGCATCATGAATTTTCATTCTTGTGTTGAGCGCCCTCAACAAAATTCAGTGGTTGAACGCAAACACCAACACTTACTTAATGTAGCTCGGGCTTTGTTATTTCAATCTCACATTCCTTTGCCATATTGGGGAGATTATGTTTCCATGGCTACTTACCTTATAAATAGAACTCCTACACCTCAATTTAAGCATAAGTCTCCTTTTGAGATTCTTCATCACAAACCACCTACCTATCATCATCTTAAAGCTTTTGAATGCTTAGCTTATGCATCCACTCTCCCTAGTCATCGGTCAAAATTTTCACTCTAAGCTACTGCATGTGTTTTTCTTGGTTACCCCATCGACATGAAAGCTTATAAGCTTCTTGACCTTGATTCCAACAGAGTTTTTGTCTCTCGTGATGTACAATTTCATGAACATCTATTTCCTTTTGTTATCACTAATGTGCTCTCTTCTCATTATGCATATTTTTTTTCTCACTCTTTCTTGCCTCATAATAGTGTTCAGCTTGCTCCACTTCCTGCTACAAATACACATACAGCTGAGCACACATCTGTATCATTCCCTCCTTCTGTTACTAATGATATAGTTCCTGTGTCTACTCGATCTTCTCGACCTTTGCATAGACCATCATATCTCACTGATTATCATTGTAACCTTGCTACTAATTCCATTGTTCATTCCTCTCAGGTTCCTAGTTGAGTAGTTTAGTACCCTATTTCTAAGTTCCTAGACTATAGCAAACTTTCTGCTCCTTTTCGTGCCACTATTTTAGCTATTTCCAGCAACACTGAACCTGACACCTATCAACAAGCTGCTGGCACTTCTAAATGGGACATGGTCATGGCGGAAGAGCTTGCTGCCCTTGAAAGAAATAATACTTGGAGTATTGTTAGCCTTCTCAAACACAAACATGCTGTGGGCTGCAAGTGGGTTTACAAGATTAAATATCATGTTGGTGGTTCTATTGAGCGTTACAAAGCCCGCTTGGTAGCTAAGGGCTACACTCAATAAGAAGGCATAGACTATAATGATATTTTTTTGCCTTAGTTGCTAAGCTTGTCACAGTCAAGCTTCTTCTTGCTCTTGCGGCTGTTAAAGGTTGGTTTCTTCACCAACTAGAAGTTCATAATGATTTCTTACATGGAGACTTGCATGAGAAAGTATTTATGAATCTACCTCAAGGGTATCATCCTAAGGGGGAGTTACCGGTTCGTCCTTTTCGCCAATTGCAAAAGTCCTTATATGGTCTCAAGCAAGCATCTCGACGATGGTTTGAGAAATTTTCAAGTGCTTTACAAGAAAAAGGTTTTAGTCACTCGGCTGCTGTAGAGTCCAAGAACTTTACTTAGCTAAGTTAGATAGTAGTATAATAGTAATAATAGTATTATCTTTATGACTGTGGATTTTGGTTTAGACCGGGATTTATTTGGACACTCATAGTAGTACTTGTATATTTTCTAAGTTTAACCTATAGTGTAGGAATATTAATTTTAACCTAAGGTTTGATTAATATGACTGATATTGAGGATAATATTTATTATACTATAAGGTTTAGATAAGAACCAATAGGATAATAGCACATGTATGTATGGGTTTATTAATGATTAAGTATTTTGAGGATTAAATTTATTAAGGTTAAAATTTGAATACCCTAAGGTCAGTCAGCAGCTTTGAAAACATTAGAGGGCTTAGTCAAGGCTGTTTACTCATTTCAAATTAAACTAAAAATGTGTAATTTCGTGTTTAAATAATCAGCGATGCTGATATATCGCAGCTATAGGGGGCGATATATCGCAGCACGAAGATACGAAAAACCCGAAACGATGCACGATTGCCTCGGGCATACTGGCCCAGGCAATATATCGCCTACAGGGGGCGATATATCGCCCCTCTCAGCATAATTTGAAAGTTTTTGAAATCGTTCTCCATTCAAACCTTCAACCTCTTGATAAGTCCAGCACCTTTCTGAACGAGTCTTCAGCCTCTGCTGAACGACAATTCAAATTATTTTCACTTAAAAAGCTATTATTTTTATTCAAGTTAAATGAAGATCTTTTCATTCCTAAACTCTATAAATTGGACCTAGTACCCAGCCATTTATCCATCTATTACTCTAAGTTCAGAGGTTGCAAGTTGCTAGGTAAGTGTGAGAGTGTAAACACTTGGGTTGGGAATCATAAGCTTGATCATCATAAGCTTATCAAACACTTGGGAAGTAAGGTTTTATAGCATTTCGGTTCAAGGTTTAGATTGGTCTTACAAGTCTTCAAGGTATTTCCACACTCTAGTTCATTGGTATTATTTTATTTAAGTTCTCATAGTCTTCTACTCAGCCTTCTAACCTTATTCTTATTTTGGTTAGGAAATCTAAGTTCTTGAGCACAAGGTTTTGGTAAGTATATTTTAATAGTATAGTTCCTTCATCTCTTTCATCTCTTTTTCTTCAATAGACTCACCCTGTTATAATGGTTTTTAGGAGTGTTCCAAAGTCCCAACTCTGTCCTCATATCCTGGTATTTTGGTAAGGAAAATAGGATAGAATTTATATGTTATATGCTTTTATATGTTATCTTATGATTTTTATGTTATGAAATATGTTATGTTAAGTATGTTTGTACGCTTGGGCATATGACCTATATGACTAACAAGCCCCAAATAGATTATGGGCATATGACTTGCTTAGCTAGCAAGACCCCACTAATCTAATGGGCATATGACTTGTTTAGTCTATGGGACCCCAAGTAATAATGGTTATTATAGTATGTATGTGATATAAGTGTTATGTTATGTTTTTTTATGTTTTTATGAAATTTATGTATATGGACTATGTGTTAGATTTTCCTTCCTGGGCATTAGGCTCACTCCTTTTTGTTTATATGTGCAGGAAAATAGTCTTAGTGGCGGGAAAGGTTCTTGGAAGCTTGGAGAATGTGTATTGAGGCGGAATGGATTCAAGAGCCGAGCGTTTCGATTCGAGGATGTAGTTTTGTTTCTTATGGTTTTTACATGTATTTTTCCGCATTTTATTATGTAAATCTCTTTTTAATTATGTCATGATTTGATTTTAAAAAAATGGGATCCCATATCCTAACTTGAATTTTATGTAAGTTTAACTTTTATTTTTACAAGTTTCTTAATAAAGTTATGGTCTTTTCACTTGTAAGTTTTATTAAGGATTAGTGTTTATGTATAGTTTTCATTAATGGTCCATAAGTCTAGAATAGTTGGGTCGTTACAGCTACTGATCATTCTTTATTTATGAAGCACTCTAATAAAAGTTTCGTGGCTCTTCTTGTCTATGTTGATGATGTTATTGTGGTTAGTAATAATCTACAAGAAGTTGAAGTTTTAAAAGGAAGGTTGAATGCTAAGTTCAAGTTGAAAGACTTAGGAAATTTGCGATATTTCTTGGGTCTTGAAGTTGCTCGATCAGAGAAAGGTATCTTCATTTCGCAACTCCGATATGCTTTACAATTGCTTGAAACAGTTGGATTTCTAGGCTGTAAACTGTTGACCCTGATTTTGGTCAACTGACACGGAGTCAAAATATGCTTGATGTAGATGAATGCGTTGAAAAGAACGTAATAGCGAAAAGGATAAGAACATGATATTTTATAGTGGTTCGGACCCAGGATCTGGTAATAACTTACGTCCACTTAGATTGTTATTGATATGAGAATCAAAGGAGTGATCAAAGAACTAGGGTTCAATGAGTTTCACTAACCTCTGAAGAACAATACAATATTTCTGGTAGAATTACTCTAGTCTCAAATGATTCAAAAGCCAAAAGTCCCTTCCTTGAGCTATCTTTCTCTATTTATAGGCTCAAGGGGGATTACATGAATTTGTTACAGATATTCTCTCCTAAATAATCAGATACTAGGAGATTGTGGGAGTTAATTTCAGGATATACAAAGATCTTTATTGGAACATCATGCTGCATGCGGAACCATCGACCAGACTGGTCGCAGGAAAGACTGGGCCGCCTACTGCCTATGATGTGCCTTCTGGTCGATACACTAGCAGAGTTCCTCCAGATGTCAGCCACGTGTCCAGGGATCACTTGCCACGTCATCAATGCCAGTTTTTTGGATAACATTTGCCCCCCAAGTTTATTTATTACGAGCAATAAATAAACTTTTGAGTAAACGACCCTTCGGTGACCCCACCATACGTGTCAAAACCCTTCGTGTGTTCTTGGAAAAAGCAACCTACTCTTGTCTAATCATGACTTTTCGGTTCCCCAGTAATAATTCGACGGCTATCTCGCTTCCCCATACTTCGAAAAAGGGGAAACTGATGATTACACCTTTTTTAATGCCACAGACAAACTTATATAACATCTCCGAAGTTTTTCTTTTTCTTTTTACGCACGCCATTACTCATTCCTGAAACCCTAAAACCAGAGCTTCCATCTTCTTCCAGAGACCGTTCTTTTGCATTTTCAAGACTCAGCCCGAGAGTTCCTCGATCTTTGAAAACTCTTACCAATCTCCACGACCTTCTTTCTGGTAAGTCTTCGAATCTTTATGTTTCGTATTTTTGTAATGCATGCTCCTATATGTTGACTGTTAAGTTTATCTGCTTCTGGGTTGAGATGTTTGTCAATAGAATTTCTTGTGGGTGAAAAAAGTTACGAGTTAGTTTGATAGTTGGGATCATACTTTTAGGACGTAAAACCGAAGTAAAAATTCGATTTTTAGACCAGCCGAAAAATAAGTTTTTCCCGCCCTAAGGGGAGTTGAAAAAGCTTTTACAAAAAACTTTTTTCTTTCACCCTTTGATCCGTTTTTTCAAACTGTTCGTGTGAAATTTTTAGCTTTTTGTCAGAATGTTGTTGTATAAAAGCTTGACTTTTATACTCGATCAGCGTTATTCTAGAGGGTCTTAAAAAATTCTCTATCCTCACCTCCCCATTCTTCTATTTGCAGACTTTAATGCCAGATTTGTGGGGAGGTGAACGACCCATCGACGACGATCTTCTTGCCCAACTGCTCGAAGGCGAAGAACAACCGACCGACCGAATTCACGAGATCCCTTTTTCACGATCTTCTCCTAGACTTCGCCCATCTCCTCCTCAAATGGCCCGTTCTAAATCCTTAGGCAAGAAAAGACCCGAGTCCGAAGATAGCCCAAACTCTCCTGCCCAGCCTGATTCGCAGGCTAGGGTTCTCTCGACCAGTGGTCGAGAAAATCTTGCTCCTGACCCTAATATCCAAACTAGAGCCCGCCCTCGCCATCAGAATCTGCCTGATGTTGAGTGGTATCTCTCCCCGACCAGCCAAGTGACTCCTCGGATGCTTGCCAACTACCTTAGGAAGTATCCTCTCACAGGGGTCAATCTTAAAATTCCTGCTGCAGACTAAAGAGCTAACCTCCCCGGAGGTGTATACAGTGCCTGGTCTCGGTATCACATAGAGGCAGGGGCTACCCTCCCTCTACATCCTTTTTATCAGGGGGTGGCCGACTATTTTGGTGTCGCCCCCTTCCAAATTACTCCGAATGGATATAGAATGCTGGCCGCACTCTATATCCTGTACAAACTCAAAAAATGGCCAGAACCTACCCCACACGAGGTCAATTATCTCTTCGACCTCAAGTCCAACCCTCAGAAGTATGGGACGGGCTTCTTCCATCTTTGTCACCAGGAGACCAACCGGACGTTCCTGAGTGACACCACGCACATATCCAACATGGGGCAGTACAGCAAGGAGTACTTCCTTACTCCGGACATGACCAGCAACAACCTGGCCTTCGCTCGAGGAGGTAAGTGCTGTTTTTACTGGTCGATACTTTTCAACAGCAAAATTTCCTTCATCTTTCTTAAAGTATACTTTGTCTTTCAGGCCCATGGTTACGTCCGACCCCAACACCAAACATGGTGTTGAGGTCCAATGCACTAGCTAGGATGACAGACGCAGAAAAAAGCGTCAAGTCCCTGGTTACTGATGAAAATTTGAGGCTATCTGGCCTCCTTGCTCCTCGCCATGAAACAAGAGGACCTGTGGTTGCTGATGCCACTGCCGAGAGGGTTCCCGAGCAGCAACCCCTGCGTCCCCTCCACGAAGAAGGCCGATGGGGGTTACAATCAGGGAGCCCACGAGCAATCCTTCTGCAGAAAGGCCTTCTGCTCCCCAAGGCAAGGGGAAACAAAAGGCAAAAGAGCCGGTTGTGGACTTGGGGGAATCCTCTGATGAGAACGGTAAAGTTATTTTGCTTTTAAATAGCTTGCCAATTCTCTGCCACTTGTTTGACGGGGAGGGCAACTTTACGTATACTCCAAACCTAGGGCCAGACTTCTTCATGCCAGATAGTGAGTGTGTGACTAATAGAGTCAATAGTGTAGCGACCAGTAGTCGTAGCTCGGGTATTAAACTTTGTGACCTATTTTATGTTTTATCGAGAGTTTTTATCTGCCTTTATCTTATCATTTGCATGTGTTTACTTGTATGCAGATATGGCCACTCCCAACGTCTTTGACTTATATCAGGCTGAGGAGGAAGTAGAGGTTCCTTTGGTCCGGCGGAAGTCGTCTAGGAGACACAACGGCGAATCGAGCCAAGAACCTCCTACCAAGAAGAGTCGAATAGAAGATCCTCCTAAGGATGTGCCAACTGGGAAAACCTCTGCCCAGCCTTCGGCTCCTGCTGAGAAGGAAACTCCGCCTGCCCCGACGAATCCTCCGCCTGCAGCTGCCAAAGAACAAACCCAGCGGGATGAAGCTCTTGGGGCTAAACTCTCGAATCGCGCCTTACGAGCAGCCAAGGACCGCCTTGCACACATCGTGAGGTACGACCGTTGCAAGGACGCGATGGCTGAGGCAGAGACCATGGGGGTCGACCAGATTCTGAACAGGCCCCTAAATGAAATGGACAGCGTAAGTATTTCTTATTTCTTTAGCTTCCGTCTTTTATTCTTTGCAACAGGCTCTAACTTTATCCTTTGTTCACAGGCTTTGCTGACTGCAACTACTGCTCGCACCCGCGCCCAAGCTACTATCGACCAGGCTCGGGCAAAGGCTATCGAGAGGTACTAGGAGAAAGCAGCTGAGGAGCTTCAATCTGCAGAGGCTAGGCATTCGAAGGAGTTGGAGGCGGTCACCCAGCAGAGGGATGCTGTGGTGACAAAACTAGCGGAGGCTGAAGCTTCGAAGGCAGTTATGAGGAAACAGAGGGAGGAGTATCAGGAGGCCAACCGAGTCCAATATCGAGAATGCAAGAGACTAGGCGAGGAGCTCCAGTCCAAGGACAAGGCCATCGCTACTCTTGAGAGCCAAGTAGAGCAGCTGAAGCTTTCCAATGCCAAAGATTTGGAAAGGTACAAGAACGCGACGCTCCGGTGTTTTTACAACTTCTGGAAAAACAATCAGGGCGCCAACTTCGGTTATCTTTCAGAAGATGTTAGAAATGCTGAGCTGGCCCGCTGCACTGCTCAATTAGCTGAAGAGGAGGCAAGAGCAAGGATCCCTGCTTCCCCAAGCATCCCTGGCGCAGAGGAAGAAGGAGTTGTTGAGGATGCGACCAATCAGAATGCTGATAAAGACCCTCATGCTCCTAATGCCTCTTGAGCTTTTATTATTATTTTTTCTTTCTTTAATTACACGACCCACGGGTCGTGATGTAAAGACAATATCTTTTTTGAGGCAGCAAACTTTCCTTTTATTCGAACAATTACATCCAAGCAGTGATGCTTGAGGTGTAAAAGATTGCCTTATAATGTTATAATATTTTCATTTACTATAACATTTGTCCATATGACCGAACTTAGCATAATACTTTGGCTTGATTTAACAAAATATAAAATTTGAAAAATACTCTAAGTACCTTAGCATGCTTTCACTCATTTTGTTCATGTGTTTACATATCTCATGGTACACTTTGCTATCGAAGTGCCTTATATGCCCCCCAAGTGATCGAGGAGCTTTAGGTCCTTGGTCACTTGCCTTGACCACGACCTGTTCGAACATTTCAGCTCGGTAGGAAACGTAATACTTGTAATACAGAAAAACAACACACGTAATGAACAAATACTTGTAAAAATAAATTTACAAAGGTTGGCAAGAACGACTGGCTGCGCACAATCCCTTATAATCTCGTATTAAAAATGGACTAAACATGTCTTTATGAGTGATCCTAAAATAGGATCTTACATATATGAGCAATTGACCATACAACGTGGCTAACCCTCTTTGCAAAACTTGTAAAAAAGTAAAATTTAATACAAGCCAGTTCTTTAAAAAGGACTGTTCACTGATAATACTTGCGCAGGTGTTCTCCATTCCAATAACGTGGAACGAGATCTCTGTTTAGGCGTGCAAGTTTGTACGTGCCCGGATGAAGGACTTCTTCAATCTGGTAAGGTCCTTCCCAATTAGGTCCGAGTACTCCAGCAGTGGGGACGCGGGTATTTAAGAAAACTCGTCGTAGCACCAAGTCACCGACGTTGAATTTTCTTTCTTTGACTTTTGAGTTAAAGTACCGGGCGACCTTTTGCTGGTAAGCAGCAACTCAGAGTTGGGCCTTCTCCTGTATCTCATCGATTGAGTCTAGGGACTCCATCATCAGTTGGCTGTTCTGGTCCTGGTCGTATGTTATGCGTCGATGTGAGGGGGGATCTAACTCGACAGGTAACATAGCCTCATATCCGTAGGCCAAGGAAAATGGGGTATGACCTGTCGCTGTTCGGTGAGACGTTCTATATGACCAGAGGACTTCAGGCAGCTGCTCTAGCCATGCTCCTTTAGCGTCTTCAAGCCTCTTCTTCAGGGTGTCCTTAAGAGTTTTATTCACGGCCTTGACCTGCCCGTTTTCTTGGGGATGCGCAATTGAAGAAAAGCTTTTAATAACTCCATCCCTTTTGCAGAAGTCGGTGAATAAGTCGCTGTCAAATTGGGTCCCGTTGTCTGAAACTATCTTTCGAGGCAAACCATAGCGGCAAACAATGTTCTTGATGACAAAGTCAAGAACTTTCTTGGTCGTTATGGTGGCGAGTGGTTCAGCTTCGACCCATTTAGTGAAGTAATCGACTGCCATGACTGCGTACTTTACCCCGCCTTTTCCCATTGGTAGGGATCCAATCAAATCTATCCCTCATACCGCAAAAGGCCACAGACTTTGCATTTGTTTCAACTCGTTTGGAGCTGCTCATGGAATTTTGGAGAACCTTTGACATTTATCACATCTTCGTAAAAATTCCATTGAATCTTCGTTCATAGTTGGCCAGAAGTAGCCTTGCCTTAGAATTTTCTTTGCCAAACTCTGCCCCCCAGCATGACCCCCGCAGAAGCCGTCATGCACCTCTTTCATGAGTTCCTTAGCTTTTTCTGGCGTAACACATCTGAGCAGTGGCATTGAATACCCTCTTCGGTACATAACACCATCGACCAGTATGTACATAGCGGCCTGCCTTTGTAAAGTTCTGGCTCTGTTTCTATCTGTTGGTAACACACCGTTTGTCAGATACTCCAAGTAAGGTGCCATCCATGTATCCTCCATTCGAATTTCCATGTTGGTCTCGACCGCTTGTATGCTTGGCTCGCTCAATCTTTCTAATGGCACAATGTTCAAAGTGTCAGCATCTTTCGCGCTCGCGAGTTTGGCTAAGGCGTCTGCGTTTGAATTCTGATCCCTCAGTATTTGCTGGAGGGTGTACTCCGTGAACTGGGCTAGCAGGTCTTTTGTTTTATTCAAGTAGGCCACCATTTTTAAGCCTCGCACTTGATATTCTCCTAGAACTTGATTCACCACCATCTGTGAGTCACTGTAAATATCAAGCGTCTTTATGCTCATGTCCTTCGCCATTCTCAATCCAGTGAGGAGTGCTTCGTATTCAGCTTCATTGTTTGACGCGGTGAAGTCGAACCTGATGGCGCAGTGAAATCGATGCCCTTCCGGCGTTATCAATATCACCCCCGCTCCAGTGTGGGATTCGTTGGACGACCCATCTATGAATAACTTCCACGAAGGAGCTTTCTCTTGAGGCTCAGGCGCACTAGGCGATTCGCACTGCTCACTGTCTGGGAGTTCTGTGAACTCCGCAATAAGATCAGCCAAGACTTGTCCCTTTACTGCTGCTCGCGATGAGTAAGTTATATCGAACTGCCCTAGTTCGTCTGCCCATTTTAGTAATCGCCCAGCCGCCTCCAGTTTTTGAAGGACCTGCCGAAGGGGCTGGTCGGTTAAAACTGTGATGGGATGGGCTTGGAAGTAAGGACGTAGTTTCCTTCAGGCCAGGATTAAGCAATATGCTAATCTCTCGATGGGTGGATATCTCAGTTCTGCCCCGATCAACCTTTTGCTAACATAGTAGACCGCTTTTTGTACGCCTTCTTCCTCTCGTACTAGTACCGCACTGGCAGCAACTTCAGTAATCGCCAGGTAAATAAACAAAGTTTCTCCTTCGATTGGCTTTCATAAGATGGGAGGCTGTGCCATATGTGCTTTCAAGGCCTGGAAAGCTTGCTCGTAGTCTCCTGTCCATTCAAACTTCTTATTGCCCCTGAGCAGATTGAAAAAAAAGGGACACACTTGTTTGTCGATTTCGAAATAAATCTGCTTAGGGCTGTGATTCTCCCAGTTAAACTTTGTACATCTTTGATTCTTTCTGGTGATTTCATGTCGATCAGGGCCTTTATTTTGTCGGGGTTGGCCTCGATTCCTCTTGAATTTACAATGAACCCCAAAAACTTCCCTGATCCAACTCCGAAGGAACATTTGAGGGGATTTAGCTTCATCTGGTATTCGTTCAATACATCAAAGCATTCTTGTAAATCCTTCACATGTCCTTCTGCCTTCTTAGACTTTACCAGCATGTCGTCCACGTATACTTCCATGTTTACTCCGATCAGCTCCTTAAACATGTGGTTGACTAGCCGCTGGTAAGTCGCACCTGCGTTTTTCAGTCCGAAGGGCATTACTTTGTAACCGTATAAGCCCGTATCGGTCCGAAAGCTGGTGTGATCCTCATCAGGGGGATGCATGCTAATCTGATTATAGCCCAAATATGCATCCATGAACGAGAGGATCTCGTGTCCTGCAGTAGCATTGACCAGTTGGTCGATTCTTGAGAGTGGGAAGCAATCCTTTGGGCAGGCTTTATTGAGGTTTGTGAAATCCACGCAGGTTCGCCATTTTCCGTTAGGCTTGGGAACCAGCACTGGATTGGAGACCCACGACGGATAAAATGCCACCCTGATGAACCCATTTTCCTTTAATCTTTCAACTTCTTCTTTTAAGGCTCTCGACCGATCCTTATCGAGCAGCCTTCTTTTTTGTTGCACGGGTGGAAAAGTCTTGTCTATATTCAGGACATGGCTGATAACTGCAGGGTCTATCCCAGCCATGTCTTTGTGCGACCAGGCAAAAACCTCCTGGTTCTTCCGCAAAAATTCCACCAGTGCGTGCTTCGTGGTTGGCTCTAGGTTTATTCCGACCTTCACAACTCTGGTCGGGTCTTTTTCATCGAGTTGGACCTCTTCCAGGTCCTCGACGGGTCCAACGTTCTCTTCAAAATCCCCAAAGCGAGGATCTAAGTCTCTATCCTCACTTTGGGCAACACCCTATTTGGTGACTTCATCACCGGATTGGGCTTGTGTATCAACCACCATCTGCAACCTATCTGAAGTAGTGCTCTTTGGTGTTCCCTTTTTCGCCTTCATGACTGAGGCGTTATAGCACTCCCTGGCTTCCCTCTGGTTCCCCAACACGCGTCCTACCCCTGCGTCCGTTGGGAACTTCATGGCTAAGTGCCACATAGAGATGACGGTCCGTAGATCAACCAGTATAGGCCTCCCAATGACGGCATTGTACAAAAGTAGCGAGTAATGTCCTGGTAGCTGGCGCTGTACCTGTCATCACTGGTAGTTTGATTGATCCAGCAGGGGCAAATCCTTCACCAGAGAAGCCGTATATTGTTTGGTTGCAGGGCTCCAGGTCCTTAACGGACAATTTCATGCGTTCCAGCGAAGATTTATACAGGATATTCACTGAACTTCCTGTATCGACCAGCACTCTCTTTACCATCATGTTGGCCATTTGGATGTCCACGACCAGCGGATCGGAATGTGGGAACCGGACGTGTTGGGCATCGCTATCAGAGAAGGTTATCTTGTCCTCCTCTGATCGAGCCTTTCTTGGCGCGCGGTCCTCCACAGTCATCATCTCAATGTCCAGGTCATGGCGCAGAGTCCGAGCGTATCGTTCCCTGGCCTTTCCGCTATTTCCCGCGAGGTGCGGGCCTCCATAAATGGTTAAGAGTGTGCCAGTCACGGGGGCAGGCTGCAAAGGTGGCGAGCATTGGCGCGTGGGCGCTTGCTCGTTGCTACCCAGAGCTTCTCGTTGGGAATTTCCCGAGGCCCGTACGTATCTTCTTAAGTGTCCTTGTCTAATAAGGAACTCGATTTCGTCTTTCAACTGGTTGCATTCGTTGGTGTCATGTCCGTAGTCGTTATGATAACGACAGAACTTGGTTGTGTCTCTTTTCGAAATATCCTTTCGAATGGGGGCATGTTTCTTATAAGGCACACTGGAACTCGTGGCCTGATAAACCTCCCCCCGAGACTCAACAAGGGCAGTGTAGTTAGTGAACCGAGGTTCATAACGGTTACCCTTGGCTCGTTTATTGTCGGAGGTGGAAGGCTCATTGTATGGCCGTTTTCCACCATTCTTGCCATTGCCGTTACTGTTCCCGTTGCCTTTGCCGTTAGGTTTGGACCCATTGGCGGCTTTGGGGGGCTCGGTTTCTTTCTTATCCTTGCCTGAGGGCTTTCCATCGTCGGCAATGACATCTTCGAGCTTGATGTAACGATCAGCCTGGTCCAAGAATTCCTGGGTAGTTCTAACCCCATCTTTGCGGAGGCTCTTCGAGAGGGGGGAGCGACGCCTAACCCCTGCAGTTATGGCCATCATTTTACCTTCGTCCCCCACCATTTTTGCTCCAGCTGCTGCTCGCATAAAGCGCTGGATGTAGTCTTTCAGCGATTCTCCATCCTGCTGGCGAATTTCAACCAGCTGGTTTGCCTCGGTCGGATGCACACGACCTGCATAGAACTGTCCGTAAAACTCCCTTACGAACATCTCCCAGGAAACTATGCTTGCAGGAGGGAACTTAAAAAACCACTCCTGCGCGGACTCAGAAAGTGTCGCAGGGAAGATCCTGCACCGAGCGTCTTCGGACACTTTCTGAATGTCCATCTGTATCTCAAACTTATTGACGTGAGATACCGGGTCACCGTACCCATCAAAATTTGGTAGCGTAGGCATTTTAAACTTGCTAGGAGTCTCTGCCATAGCTATCCTCTGGACGAAAGGAGTGCCTTTACTCCTATCGTGGTCGATGTAAGATGTCCTTCCCCCGACCAGCTGTTGCACTGCCTGGTTGAGGGCATCTATCTGGGCCTGTACAGCAACAGGAATCACTGTGGCCTCTGTTGCTGGGGGGACGTTCTCGCCATGCCGCTCGCGGCGATCGTTGAGTACATCTCTCAAATCCTCGTCTCTTTTTCGCTGCTCGCTACCCCCGAGCCGGTTGAAGACGTTATTCTGTCTGGATTGCCCCCCAGCGTCCCGTCTGCCGGGTTGGTCATCCTGAGGTGGTTGATTCCTATTTCCATCTCTTTCATCATTCCTCCGACTGGCATTTCCTCTACCGAAGTCGGCTTCATTATACCCATGGCCATCTCTGAATCTTGATTGGCTATGGTGGGATCGACTGTTCCCTCGATTTCCATCCCGGGCTGAAACGTCCCGAACGTTAGAGGGTGGCCTGCGCTGGTCGTTGTGTCCCCGTGCATTATCATGCCATGGGGGACCCTGGACCGCAGAGCCTAACTCTGAGTTCCTTCTGTTACCAGGAGGATTTTGACCTCTGTTCGGTAGGTTCGGCTCGTCGCCCCTCTGGTGTCTAGGACTACGAGGCTGATGCCCGGTCCTATTCTGCCTCTGATGCGGGGGATTTCCGCGACCAGCTTGGGATGGAGGCTGTGCCTTAGAGTCCAGTGGGACATCGTCATGGGGCACCTGAGGCTGCTCGGGCCTTTGTGGGCTCGAGGGTTGGATAGGCGGACTTGGATTGGGACCCCTTTGGGGAGGCCCATTTGCTGGTTGATCAAGCTGTGAGGCAGGTGCAGCCTGATTCCTAGCCAATTGCAAGGCTGCCTCGAGGGCTGCCATGGCTTCGCTCTGGCGGTGGTCCATCTCTGCCTGCCTTTCGCTTAACTCCGCGCGCTGCCGTTCAATCTCTTGCTGCTGCCGCGCCATAATTTCGGCAGCACTTTCTTGGCTGGCTCTCAGATTGGCCAGCTCTTCATGCAACGCCCCCAGAGTACTCTTCAGCGTCGCGTCATCCATTTCTTCCTCCTCAAAGTCCAAATGCGGCTCATCCTCAGCTACGCTTGCAGGAGGAGGAGGAGGCGGGTTTGACAGTGCAGCGGCGGCCGCCTGTCCAGTTTTCCTTGCAGTTTTCGCCATTGATTTTCTCAACGGTGACAAATCAAGCTCTCAATGAAAGCACCAGAATGTTGACCCTGATTTTGGTCAACTGACACGGAGTCAAAATATGCTTGATGTAGATGAATGCGTTGAAAAGAACGTAATAGTGAAAAGGATGAGAACACGATATTTTATAGAGGTTCGGCTCCAGGATCTAGTAATAACCTACGTCCACTTAGATTGTTATTGATATGAGAATCAAAGGAGTGATCAAAGAACTAGGGTTTAATGAGTTTCACCAACCTCTGAAGAACAATACAATATTTCCGGTAGAATTACTCTAGTCTCAAATGACTCAAAAGCCAAAAGTCCCTTCCTTGAGCTATATTTCTCTATTTATAGGCTCAAGGGGGATTACATGAATTTTTTACAGATATTCTCTCCTAAATAATTGGATACTAGGAGATTGTGGGAGTTAATCTTGGGATATACAAAGATCTTTATTGGAACATCATGCTGCATGCGGAACCATCGACCAGACTGGTCGTAGGAAAGACTGGGCCGCCCACTGCCTATGATGTGCCTTCTGGTCGATACACTAGCAGAGTTCCTCCAGATGTCAGCCACGTGTCCAGGGATCACTTGCCACGTCATCAATGCAAGTTTTTTGGATAACACAAACCATCTAGTACTCCCATGGAGCCTAATCTGAAACTGAGTTTAGAAAAGGGGGAGTTACTTAATGATTCTCAAATATATAGGAGAATAATTGGAAAGCTTCAATATCTCACTATTACAAGGCCAAAATTTGTCTTACCTGGTCAACAAACTGAGTCAATTCTTGGCTTCTCCAAGGGTTCCCCACCTTAAAGCAGCTAAAAGGGTGTTGCAGTACATCAAAAGCAGTCCTGGTTTTGGTCTGTTTTTTCCAGCCAGTTCTACACTCAAGTTAAGAGCTTATGCAGGCTCGGACTGTGGTTCTTGTCAAGATTCCAGGAAATCTACTTCATGTTTTTGTGTATTTCTTGGAAATTCGTTAATCTTTTGGAAGAACAAGAAGTAAAATACTGTTTCGCGTTCTTTAGCTGAAGCAGAGTATAGGGCCATGGCAAATACCACTTGTGAAGTGGTTTGGTTGCTTTTTGTGTTAAAGGAACTTAATCAATCTTATGATATGGCTGTTGATCTCTATTGCGATAATCAAGCTGCCTTACCTATTGCAGCAAACCCAATTTTTCATGAGAGAACCAAATACATTGAGATTGATTGTCAAGAGAATAAATTCAAGCTGGGATAATCAAAACAGCCCATGTTGCATCACAAGAACAGGTTGCAAAATATGTTTACTAATGCTCTTTTTCCTCTACAGTTCAATTATTTGAGAGACAAGATTGGATTGCAAAGCATTTACAGGATTGTAGAGCTGTGATATATTGTTAGGCCTTGTAGTAATTAGTTAGCTGGTTTTTATTCTTAGCTGTCATAACTGTAATTAGTTTAGAATTAGCCATTACTGAGTCTGTGATATAAATACAATTCTTGTATCATTGTATCTTTTTTAATGAAAATATAGAGCTTTTCATTCATCTTCTTCTATTCTTTTTCTCTCGGTTGTCTTTGGTAATACTTCGACGATCCGTTTTCGAAGCAAAACAGAACAAGAATAAGTTGTTCCCCAGAGACTCAACTTCAAAACCCTTCTTTAATTAGCCTCCAATAAGAGCGCATTGTTTAGATCAACGAGTCTCTAGGGACAGTCTTACTTGTTTTCGCACACCCAACCCAACCACGGATTTGGCAACAGTACAATCGGCATCATCCTTTTGCAGAGAGATATATACCGATATCATCATCAATGGCTAGAGAATCATAAAGGGCAGCCACTTCGTCGTCGTTCATGGTGAACAGCGAGAAGCCAAAACACAACTCACAACCACAGCCTCAGTCTACCGACACCGAGAGAGAGAGAGAGAGAGGTGTCACGGGTGGAAAATAATTTTTCTTTTGTTATATATAAAACAGGTGGCCACACTTATTTATCCTTCGTGTGAAAATTAATTTTGATATTAGAGCACTCTTAATGATTTTTCTATTTTATTTTATCTTTTAAATATATTTACATAAAATTCCATACATCATCAGCTTATTAATTATCTACTATTTATAGGAATGAAAAACTTTGATAAAAAGAAGAGAAAGAATTAATTAATATATTTTTTTTTATTTTTACAATTATGAAGATTTTTTTTAGCAACTTTGAGATGATGATGCTAAACAAAAGGAACGACTTTTCAAAGAGGTCTTTCTTGGTTGAACTACTGGATGGAATAAATCACTCTTCAGGACAACAAAATTTTCCTCAATAATTATTTTGGACTAAAATTGTTGGCGAAGAATAATTCGAATAAAATACCAACTTTCTTGTATATAATTCTGGATACTGTTTTTACGTGACAACGTTTCAAGTTCGAAACCATTGGGCTAGCTCCTCATAAAAATAAATCAAGTACACAAGAAGTCTGAAAACGCATACTATATTACTTCACACGGAATAAGTACACAAGAAAAGCCCTTATCATAATAAAAGGGTCATTTATTATTAGTTACAATACACACTTGACAAAATAAAAACAAAAAGCAAATATATGGAGGCTATGAAAAACTACAGATGCTTCTGTCCCGGTAGGTGGCTTCCCAAAGGATAAGTGGGTACAGCAGCGCCGGCCATGGGGTTCGCAGTTCCAACATGGTGGTGGTGGCCGTGAAGAGGAACGGTAGTGGTGGTGGCTGCCGTGGTGGCGGTGGTGCCAACAAGCGGCGGATCCTGATGTAAGATGTGGTGGTGTTGCTTGCTGCTTAATTTCTGATCTGCATGCCTGGCTTTGGCCACATGTAACTCCCTCTTCGCCTCAGCCTCCTTGGCTTTTCTACGCTCCTCCGCTATCTTCTTCTCCTCCTCTGTTCTCGCTGAAGCTTTCTCTACCTGAAAACATATATAGTAATATAATTAAACATACACTTATTATAACATCTACCTTATTTATTATACGAAATTAAGTATTATATACCTTTTCTCCGACTTTGGCTTTATAAGTGTCTACGTGCTCCTTGGCAGAGCTCGTCATGTTGCCAATCTTCTCCTTTGCTCTTTGCATCTTTTCTATATATATATATCGATCTCTATTATTTTTTATGTATCCGTACAAATCTTAAAGCTATGCATATATATATATATATGTGGACATGCAAGAAGGAAAAGGAGACAAAGTTGAAGATCATTATGATCATAACTGGAGGAAGAGATCAGATCACGCCACGTAACGTAACACGTGTTGTACATGCAGAAGGTTGTGGAGTTCCTAATAAGATTCTACAAAAGGGAGACAGGAAAGGATCGATTGGCACATGGGTCTTTTGGCAAGTGCCACGTTATTTTTTTTTTTTAAAACAAATGACAAAATAAACATTAATTTGAATAATGAAGTCGACATGTCATTACAAGTTTGAATCAACTCCAAAGTAAATTTTAGATTTTTTGTATTTTTAGTATACATCTAGCTAAGCCAAGCCATGAGTATCATTATTACAATTACAAAGTACATTAACTATATATATATATATATATATATATCTTCTCTAAATAAAATGATGGGCGTAGATATGAGAAATTTTTTATTTTTATTTTTTTTATTCTTTAGTGTTAATTTGAATGAAATATTATTATTGTTGACCGCGTTTTTAGCCAACGACGTGAGAACGTCAAATACAACAAGCCTTCAAGAGAAATCAAAACGACAACAGACGGTATCAACAAGAAAAGTAAAGAACACAGAAGATTTTTATAGTGGTTCAGCCCCGATTGTCGGTAATAGCCTAATCCACTTAGAGTTGTGATTTATAAATCTATACTCAAGATCAGATGGACTATGCCAACTGAGTTTCTTCAGTATAAATTGTGAAAATACAAGAATTCTCTCTAATTTCAGCACTTTCTCTCTCTAGAATAGACAGACCCAATTTTATCTCTCTAGAAAGAATAAGCAGAAGAAGAACCCCTCTCTCATCCCATAAGCTCTCTATTTATAGGCCTGGGATCCTCAACTGATATCCCCTTATCTTAGGGATATTTTGTTATATTTATTACATTTATATTACAAATAAACATTCAAAATTTGAAATGTAACAAACTCCCCATTTGTGGGAAGAATGAGAGATTCCCGCGCATGTTGTTGAAGTTGTATCTGACTTAGTCTCCTCTAGCTAGTTGGTCCACCTCCTACTCACTACCCATGCAAGTGCTGGTTGAACATGCATGGTGGTAGGATATGCATGTTGGTAGGTCGAACGTGCATGGTGGTAGGATATGCATGGTGGTAGGTTGAACGTGCATGGTGGTAGGAGATGCACTTCTCTCCTCTAACATGCACTCTCCTCTAGCATGTCATGTTCTCCCTTGAACCAATCTCCTTGGCTTCTCCTCGGACCAAGGTGGTCCGAGGCAACCTCCTTGGCACCTCACCTTGAACAACATTGGGGCAACCTCACCTTGGACAATATTGAGGCAACCTCACCTTGGACAACATTGAGGGAACCTCACCTTGGACAACATTGAGACAACCTTCTTTAGCATCTCCCAAACATGTCCGATCGAACATTGTATAGACTTTCCTTATGAAAGTCTAAGTCTCCATTCTCTTGCATGAGACTCCTCCTCCTTAGCTATTTACCTTGGATACGTTCGAGCCAACACTTAGAAAACCTTGGGAGGCTTGCCTCCTACACACCCTTGGGGTCTCCTAGGACCACACCCTCCTTGGGGTCTCCTAGGACCACACCCTCCTTGGAGTCTCCTAGATGCATTCTCCTTAGCCTCCTAGGATGCATTCTCCAATTTTTGGGTATAACAATTATATTTAACGAAATATTTTTATATTTAACTATATATTTAAAACATCATTTAAATATAAAATAAAATAAAATAAATAATTAAAAAATAATAATTTTGTGATATTTTACCATAATAATTATTTAAAAATAATAAAATAAATAATAATGAGTTATTTTTGAGATATTTTACAATAATAATTATTTAAAAATAATAAAATCATACATCTTATAACTTAAATAAAATTTAATTAAACTTAAACTCATGTATTAGAATAATATTATATTAAACATATAATATAATCTAATATCAATTAGCAACAAACTATTTTTTTTTTTTAAAAAACTAATAAGAAACTTAAATTTAAAATCCAGCACTACAACAAAAAATGCAATTTGCGTCAGTTTATAACTACCACAATTGAGTTTTTGCGTCAGTTTAATATATGACGCAATTGTCCATGACGCAAACCAGAGTAGCATTTGCGTCAGTGGGGCACTGCCACAAATGTTAAAAACGAGTATTTTTTGCGTCAGTTGAGAACTGTCACATAAAGTATTAACCAAGGAAATTGCAAATGTTTATGCCGATTTCCCTGGCCTATTCTGATTAAAAAAACAGCAGCAGAAACAGAAAAACAACTGTATAAATTTTTTAAACATTTATCTAAAGTTAACTTTTCTGTTCAAATCTACAAAAGTAATTCAGATTTCAATGTTAATCTATGTATATAGGGAGACTTGTGTTCTAAATTAATCTCTAAGTATTAAACCTCATTTAACTAAAATTTCCTCACCAACTTCCTCATTTGCTAAGCAAGACACGCCAAAACTAATTCAGCCCACTCATCCCGTACCTCGTTGATTTCGTTAGCCGAATATGGTGCCGTATTCGTAAACTAATTAGAAAATATTAAAAATAATAAAATTATGAACGATAGATTAAATTAAAATTAAAAGGTAAAACAATACCTCATTTTTCTAGTAGGCTTTGGTCTAGGCTGTGAAATCAACTCTCTAGCAAACTTCATAATGTAAAAGCCACACTCAGTTGGCCCAGTTTGGTTTCGACACTATTACAACATAGTTATACAAATTTAAGTATTATATTTAGCAAGTGATTATAATAAAAATATGCCAAAAACTTTAATACGATAAGTAATATAGTTTACTTACCTTAGGAACACAAACTTTAAGATTGATTGACTCTTTTTGTCTTCGGTGAGTATCATATAGATCCAATGCCCTGCACAAAATATTAATATTTACCCAATTATGAGTTTGAAATGAAATTATAAATTAATTAAGTAATATGTATAACTTACATGATAATTATCTCCTTGATTTCTGTGCGAAAATGTGAGTTTACAGGTGAATCCGATCGGACCATAGGTGAATCCGATCGGACCATAGGTGAATCCGATCGGACCATGGGTGAATTCCTTGTCTTCTCCTCCGAGGCAATTTATTGGCTTCTCAGACTAGGGTCCGATCGGGCATATTTTTGCAATCTCCTCGGACTAAGGTGGTCCGAGCCACACATCTTGGAAGTTCACCTCGGACATGTCCGAGCCAAACGCACTAGGCTCCTCCAACTATGTCCGATCGGAGCTTTCATGATATGGTCCGATCGGAGCTTCCATGGCCTTTCCTCGATCTAAAATCTAAGCCAATGACTTGGCTTCTCTTCGGACACGGTCCGATCGAAGCTTGTGTGGCCTCTCCTTGGCCAAAATCTAAGTCCAATCTCTTGGCATCTTCAACCATGCCCGATCGGATGAACACTTTTCTTGGCATCTCCAACCACGTCCGATCGGAAGAACACTCTTCTTGGCATCTCAGATTATGTCCGATCGGACATTGCATACCCTTGGCCAAAAACTAAGTTCATCTTTTGGGTATGCATGGGACTTCTCCTTGGGCTTGGTCCGAGCCAACCATCTTGGAACGGATGCACGATCTCCTCGGACTGAGCTTTCATGACATTGTCCGATCGGACACATGCATTAGACTCTTTGGATATGCTCGGCCTGCACCATGCAAAACATGGTCTCCTTGGGTGTGATCCGATCGAATGCAGGTACTCTCCTCGGGTATGGGTCCAAGGCAATCACTTTGGCTCTCCTCGGACATGTCCCAGCTACATATTTTTGGAAGTTCAAACTAAGGTCCGATCGGACACTTCTTGGCTCCTCCAGTTATGTCCGATCGGGCGCATATACTCTTAGACACAAGGCAGGCAGGCATGCACTCTTGAGTTTATCTTTTGGGCATGCATGGGACCTCTCCTTGGACTTGGTCCGAGCCAATCTTTTTGAAGCTCACCTCGGATAGGTCCGATCCAAGCATTTGGCTCCTCCAACCATGTCCGATCGGACCCTTGGCACACATGCATGGCTTTCCTTGACATAGTCCGATCGGAGATATTCAACATGGTTCGATCAGAGATATGCAACATGGCTCTCACGGCCTTTCCTTGAACCAAGGTCCAAGCCAATGTCTTGGCTTCTCCTCGGACATGGCCCGAGCCAAGCTTTTGGCTCCTCCAACTAAGGTCTGATCGGTCACTTCGTGGCCTCTCTTTGGCCAAGATCCAAGTCTATCTCTTGGTCGAATGTAGCACCTTAGGCACACTTCTTGTCCGATCGGACACTTCTTTTCTTATGGTGCCAAAGACCTAGGTCCGACTGGATACTTCTTGTTTCCTCTTGGTCGGATGTAGCACCTTAGGCACCAATATTTCTAGCCTAGATCCTTGGATGTAGGTGAGATGCTCCTTGGATCAACATGCATCCGATCGGCCATCTCAAAGTATGCTTGGACACCAAATTTTTCAAACACTTTAAGCACCTGTATTGATCGTGAGCATGGACAAACAGGCATAAGCCGTGTTAACATGAATGCAATGCAATGCAATGCAATGCATGGAACAGTAGCCAGTCTTCTAAGCATGCACATCCGATCGGACATAGGCAGCATCACCATTTGGACGCTTCTCCTTAGACACACCTTTCGGACCAAACATGGTATACTCCATGCTATAATTTTTCCAAACATTTCACCTTTAGGCACTCTTAGGACCTTTTAAGAAAGACCATCGAAGCACCTTTGTTCGAGCCTCCCAAAATTATTTTGAGAGATTGATTTTTCTCAATAAATCTTGGTGAAAACTTGACTTCTCCTCCCAAGGAGAAATTTTCACCATGTAGCATTTATTTTGCACGTATTTGTTTGATTCACTCCAGGGAAGTCGATTGGTGATACATGCTTAGCCTACCAGGGAAGTTGTATCTGCTCTCCTGAGCAAGAAAACTTTGCACCTGGTGAGCTAAACTTGTAGCTGTTGGCATTTAGACTTTACTTCTCCTTGTTAACTTAAAACATTCGAAGTCTCCTCTAGACTTAAAAAGTTATAAGTTTTTTGTGAAGAGTAAAGTCACTCTGGTGTATGCCTTAGATTTTCGCATGAGTACTTAGTTTTCTAACTTAGAAATTCTAGACATTTCATAAGTCCATGCTAAGTATACTTTCTCACACTCTTATTGCTCTAACATTTTATGAGCATGATGTTTATGGTCACACGAATATCTGCTCCTAACTTGAGATTTTTAAAAAATTCCAAGTTACTTAAGCTTTGCCAAGCAAGTTAGCTTAATGGCCTTTTTGGACTTCGAAAATTTACAAGTCAGCCTAAAAACAGATATATTACCTCGTGCTCTTATTGCCTGTGTTAAGTTATATACCAACATACCCCATGTGCCCCCCAGGTGGTTGGAGGTTGAAAGATCCTTAGTCACTTGCTACCTGACTGAATCTGTTCGAGCAGTTAACTACTCGTGAAACACATAGAATATATGGAAAATACTCAAGCAGTTGAACACTGCTTGAACATATCGACCAGTTGAACACTGCTCGGATAATTAACACACATGCATATTTGTAGCAAGAATCGACCACGCTGCGCGTAGTCTCTTTTATTACTCGTAAATTAAAAATGACAAAACATGTCTAACAACGAGTCTTAAACAACCAAAATTGTTCAAAATAAAATGACTGGTTAGCAAATAACCAGTTCATACACCAAACTTAAATAACAAGTCTAAAAAACTCGAAACCAAGCTACCACTCTGAAAGCGGTATTTAAAAATAATATCTCCTTCGACGCTCTATGTGCACGCCACTCCAACGATTCCTGCTCCTAGCACTCCTCCTCAGCATACTCCTCCTCTTGCTTCGTTGCTCTCCTCAGCTAAGGGTGGACCTCCACATATAGTGTCTACGGTGAAGTCCACGGGTCCAGGCTGCAAGGGTGGAGATTTTTGTCGCTTGAATCCGGAGTTGCTTCTACCTCCTTCTCCTTGGGGTGTCTCTGCTCGGTACTTCTTCAACTTGCCCGACCGGAGAAGAAATTCTATCTCGTCCTTGAGGTGGTTGCATTCATTTGTGTCGTGACCATAATCTTCATGGAAGCGACAATACTTGTTCATGTCTCTCTTCCTCATCTCTCTCCTGATGGGTGGAGGCTTCTTGTAAGGAACCTCCTCTTGACTAGCAAGATATATCTCTGCTCTACTGGTTGAGAGAGTGATGTAGTTGGTGAATTGAGGCTCATACTTGGTTGGCTTCTCACTTGAATCCACCTTTGCCTTCTTTTCTCCATGGTGGTCAGACCCATTACTTCTACGTTTCTTTCCACCATCACTAGGAGAGTCACTTGGTCTACTTGGGTTGTTTATGCCATTCTCCCCTTTCTCTATCGCATCATCCAAATTCATATATTTTTCCGCCCGGTCAAGAAATTGTTGAAGTGTTGAGATTGGATGGCGATGGATTCTGTCCCATAGAGGACTCCGATAAATTATCTCAGCAGATATGGAAACCATCTTCCCTTCGTCTCCTACAGCAGTTGCTCTATTGGCTTCTCTCATGAACCTCTGTATATAGCTCTTTAGAGACTCATCTTTTCTTTGTTTGATATCTGCCAAGTCGTTGGCATAAACTGGTGGAGTCCGGGCAGTGCTAAATTGTCTACAAAACTCCTTCCTGAATGACTCCCAAGAGGTAATGGAGTTTGGTTTAAACCTCCAATACCACTCTTGGGCAGTGTCCGTCAAGGTGGTGGGGAAGACTCTACACCGATAGTCATCACTCACCCCGAGTAGTTCCATCTGGTCCTCAAACTTCCCAACATGTCTTATCGGGTCTGCCTTTTCGGTATAAATTGGCAGTACCGGTGCTTTGTACTTTGCTGGTGGTCGGGCTGCTCTTATTCGAGCAGAGAACGGGCTGCCACTCCGGTAGTCTATCGGATCTATCTCGGAAGGTCGCTTTGATAAACCTTGCATTGCAGCTGCTAGCATGTCAAGCTGGGCTTGGATAGCTGGTGCAACTGATGAGGTTCCAAGGTTTTGACCGCCTGGTCGGGCATTACCATCTGGCACGCCACCGTCAAGTATTTCTAATTGACTGGTAGGACGGTCCAGATTTTGCCCTTCGACCGGGACGGTCCTCCTCTTGTTGGTGATAACGTCCCTCAGATCCTTCTGAGAAGCATGCTCTCCTACCCGATCAAACACCGTACTCTTCGATTTTCCAGTGGGCTTACTACGTGGGACTTCATCTCTCCTGCTACGCCGCTGGTCGGGGTGCAATGGAGGCTTCTTGGCACGCTCTGGGCAGTGTTCTCCTCCTTGTGGGTTGTGGCCCTCCTTTTCCTTGGATTGGCTGGTTGGATGACTATCAGCCTCATCCCCACCATGCCTATCTTTGAACTGAGAGGTCCTCTTCTCTCTAGGAGCTTTATTTTGCTCCATCCCAGGTGGAGTCTTTTTACTGCCCGATCGGTGACTTCTGGAGGGGGTTCTAGAGTGCTCCCCTTGGGTTGAGGTAGTGTGCGATCGAACTCCATCTCCCTCACTAGGTGGGTTATTACCACCCCTCCTTGGTCTATCATTACTCCTACCACCAGCTTCTGTGGTCCTTGCTCCTGGAGTGGTTGCCCCTCGTGCTGTAGCTTGGGCATTGGCCTGGGCCAACTTGGTAGCTGCCTCCAAAGCAAACGCTGCTTCACGATGTTTCTGGTTGACCTCCTCCTGTTGTTGTCTGAGCTCCTCACTTCTGGCCTCCATATCGTGTTTTTGCTGCTCTAAGGCAGCTCTCTGCCTGGCCATCTCTTCAGCAAACGCCTCTTGCCTAGCGTGGAATCGTGCCATCTCCTCCTGGAAGGCCCCCATGGTCTCTTGGAGCTCTTCGACTCCTAGAGTCACGTCCTCAAGCATGAATCTAGGCTCATTCTCATGATATTGTGGGCAAGGACCTTTAGATCTAGCAGGTTCTTTAGAGGAGTTTGTCCTTTTGGAAGCAGCAGTGGTGTTCTTAGGCGCCATCTTGCTTTAGGGACCGTCTGTTCTTCTCTTCAGGCTCTCAATGAAAGCACCAAAATGTTGACCGCGTTTTTAGCCAACGACGTGAGAACGTCAAATACAACAAGCCTTCAAGAGAAATCAAAACGACAACAGACGGTATCAACAAGAAAAGTAAAGAACACAGGAGATTTTTATAGTGGTTCAGCCCCGATTGTCGGTAATAGCCTAATCCACTTAGAGTTGTGATTTATAAATCTATACTCAAGATCAGATGGACTATGCCAACTGAGTTTCTTCAGTATAAATTGTGAAAATACAAGAATTCTCTCTAATTTCAGCACTTTCTCTCTCTAGAATAGACAGACCCAATTTTATCTCTCTAGAAAGAATAAGCAGAAGAAGAACCCCTCTCTCATCCCATAAGCTCTCTATTTATAGGTCTGGGATCCTCAACTGATATCCCCTTATCTTAGGGATATTTTGTTATATTTATTACATTTATATTACAAATAAACATTCAAAATTTGAAATGTAACAAACTCCCCATTTGTGGGAAGAATGAGAGATTCCCGCGCATGTTGTTGAAGTTGTATCTGACTTAGTCTCCTCTAGCTAGTTGGTCCACCTCCTACTCACTACCCATGCAAGTGCTGGTTGAACATGCATGGTGGTAGGATATGCATGTTGGTAGGTCGAACGTGCATGGTGGTAGGATATGCATGGTGGTAGGTTGAACGTGCATGGTGGTAGGAGATGCACTTCTCTCCTCTAACATGCACTCTCCTCTAGCATGTCATGTTCTCCCTTGAACCAATCTCCTTGGCTTCTCCTCGGACCAAGGTGGTCCGAGGCAACCTCCTTGGCACCTCACCTTGAACAACATTGGGGCAACCTCACCTTGGACAATATTGAGGCAACCTCACCTTGGACAACATTGAGGGAACCTCACCTTGGACAACATTGAGACAACCTTCTTTAGCATCTCCCAAACATGTCCGATCGAACATTGTATAGACTTTCCTTATGAAAGTCTAAGTCTCCATTCTCTTGCATGAGACTCCTCCTCCTTAGCTATTTACCTTGGATACGTTCGAGCCAACACTTAGAAAACCTTGGGAGGCTTGCCTCCTACACACCCTTGGGGTCTCCTAGGACCACACCCTCCTTGGGGTCTCCTAGGACCACACCCTCCTTGGAGTCTCCTAGATGCATTCTCCTTAGCCTCCTAGGATGCATTCTCCAATTTTTGGGTATAACAATTATATTTAACGAAATATTTTTATATTTAACTATATATTTAAAACATCATTTAAATATAAAATAAAATAAAATAAATAATTAAAAAATAATAATTTTGTGATATTTTACCATAATAATTATTTAAAAATAATAAAATAAATAATAATGAGTTATTTTTGAGATATTTTACAATAATAATTATTTAAAAATAATAAAATCATACATCTTATAACTTAAATAAAATTTAATTAAACTTAAACTCATGTATTAGAATAATATTATATTAAACATATAATATAATCTAATATCAATTAGCAACAAACTATTTTTTTTTTTTAAAAAACTAATAAGAAACTTAAATTTAAAATCCAGCACTACAACAAAAAATGCAATTTGCGTCAGTTTATAACTACCACAATTGAGTTTTTGCGTCAGTTTAATATATGACGCAATTGTCCATGACGCAAACCAGAGTAGCATTTGCGTCAGTGGGGCACTGCCACAAATGTTAAAAACGAGTATTTTTTGCGTCAGTTGAGAACTGTCACATAAAGTATTAACCAAGGAAATTGCAAATGTTTATGCCGATTTCCCTGGCCTATTCTGATTAAAAAAACAGCAGCAGAAACAGAAAAACAACTGTATAAATTTTTTAAACATTTATCTAAAGTTAACTTTTCTGTTCAAATCTACAAAAGTAATTCAGATTTCAATGTTAATCTATGTATATAGGGAGACTTGTGTTCTAAATTAATCTCTAAGTATTAAACCTCATTTAACTAAAATTTCCTCACCAACTTCCTCATTTGCTAAGCAAGACACGCCAAAACTAATTCAGCCCACTCATCCCGTACCTCGTTGATTTCGTTAGCCGAATATGGTGCCGTATTCGTAAACTAATTAGAAAATATTAAAAATAATAAAATTATGAACGATAGATTAAATTAAAATTAAAAGGTAAAACAATACCTCATTTTTCTAGTAGGCTTTGGTCTAGGCTGTGAAATCAACTCTCTAGCAAACTTCATAATGTAAAAGCCACACTCAGTTGGCCCAGTTTGGTTTCGACACTATTACAACATAGTTATACAAATTTAAGTATTATATTTAGCAAGTGATTATAATAAAAATATGCCAAAAACTTTAATACGATAAGTAATATAGTTTACTTACCTTAGGAACACAAACTTTAAGATTGATTGACTCTTTTTGTCTTCGGTGAGTATCATATAGATCCAATGCCCTGCACAAAATATTAATATTTACCCAATTATGAGTTTGAAATGAAATTATAAATTAATTAAGTAATATGTATAACTTACATGATAATTATCTCCTTGATTTCTGTGCGAAAATGTGAGTTTACAGGATCCAAAAAAGCTACCGAATGACTATGTGGCTGAATTAATATTAACATCCAATGATAGCTACAATAAAAAAACTTGCGTAAGATATTTATCAATAAACAAAATGTATAAATATAAAATTAAATTGACTTACTTGTTGTTCCAAGGACAAATTAGAAACTGTGTCTCTAGCTCCATCTGTAGAAACCGATCGAAAAGATTTTTAGTACGTATTTCATTGGTTCCTGCATTAGTGGACACTAAAGCAGGATGCATGAAAGTGTACATGTTGTTCAACTCCTTCGATTGCACTAAATCATCGAGCACGCTACATATAATTAAAAAACTCAATAAACTATTAAATTTCAAGTTACACTAAATAAACTAAAAGTTTATAAACACCATTGTATCTCATATATAATGCTAGTTCAGTCTGCCCGATCATCTCATAGTTGCAAAAGTGGAAGATCTCATCTTTCCCTAACATAGCAGTAGTTTGGAATCCAAATACCCTTTCTACAATTGGAATTTCTACCACGTGGTCAGCGTTCCATTTATCAGTAAACTTCACCAAACACTTAACAATTCTTGGCATAGGCACTTCTGTAGGCTCCTGTGTCAATGCATCTATTCTTTTCTTTGATTGTTTTGGCTGTTGAGTAGAGGGCCCAAGTGGCTCTTTCGTTTGTTGATTAGTAAGGACCCAATGTTGTGGCCATCCAACATCGTACCCGACTGCTTGTCCAACCAATGTATAGCCTTCCATTGTAACCGGATATGGTAAACTAGCATTCTCTTGAATGGCTACCTCAATTCTCACACGATAATTTCCAGGAGGCAGTTGAACGCTATGTATTTTTGTGCAACAGGTACTTATAAGTTTCCCCTCTGCAACTATATTTTGTGTCGAACCAAGACACAACTTACAATTAATCTATTGCATTCCAATTAATCTATTAGATTTTTCGATAAACTAGTTTATTTTTACTAGGTCAAATATATGAAATAATGAATTAATAAGAAACTATTACCTCATCAGGAAAATTTGACTGCGGTGGTGGGGGAGCACATGGTGCCTGTGCCTGTGGTGGATGAGCATATGGTGGCTGTGAGGGTGGTTGGTGAGCATTTGATGTCCATGTCGGTTGTGGCGGAGCATATTGTGCCTGCGTCATTGGTGGTGGAGGGGCATATGGTGCGTGTGGCGTGTTTGAGTCTTCTCCTACACCCAAACCAGATGCATTTGATGATCCAAACACACCGCTCTGTTGAGATGCAATATACGCCATCAACTGGTTTAACTTTTCCTCCTGTTGACATGACCTTTCTTCAGATTGACGCAATTTCTCTTCAAGGTTTTTATAACGAGCATCTTCCACATCTTTTTGTTTGTGACTTTTTCTTCTTGGTGGTGGGACATGAAAAATTTTACGGGTAGCGACATGTGCACCGACCCCCCTAACACGTCCCCCATGCTCCGGAGTGCCTAATGCCATTGTTAGTATATCATTTGAACTTTCCTCCACCAACTCACCTTCTGCTACTTTTTGCCTGTATTCCGCCTATATACACAGTAAATAAATCAATTAGAATTTAACACACACATTAATCATTAAAATTAGTTCAAAAAATCGAAGAACACTTACAATCTTCTTCACCACCTCTCGAGCTTCTTCACTAATGACTTCTCCTTTCTTATTCATTCGTGCCTGTGTCCACATCTCAGCTCTGTCATATTCGGTCAACTCATGACCTAATTCATCTTCCATTTGTTGCTCTACCAGTGCATAACCACCACACCCTGAGTAATGTGGATACTTGTTCTAAGACCGAGCATCTTGTTTTTGATTTCTCATCTCTTCCCAATCTGGAATTAGTCTTTTTGCAACAAATTTTTTCCAATCTTCAGGGTCGTAATATTTGATGTACTCTAGTGGCGGATTGGCAAGAAGCTCAGGAGCTACATTCTTATATACGTAAATAAGATATTTTGTTAGTCTTGTTTTCCAATTTCTCCATGTTTTTCCTGCCTCTTTTAGTACGTCTGTTTTAGCAGAATTTGGAAGTTTGAACGTAGTCTGCACAAGCGAACCAAAAAATAGTAAACTTTTTTCAATATATTAATTTGTTAGGATAAATTTAATACTTAACACCATAACTTACTTGTATTTGACCCCATAAAGTCTCCTTTTTATCCTTCGGCATTTGTTTCCAATTGTCGATATTTAAAGGAAGGGTTGTGCATGATAAAAGGCCGATGGTGCTATTCATCTTGATCCCCCCTTTTCCCACGCTCGACCAAAACGATTGTACTCGACCTCATAATTACGCCCCTCACTTCTTGCTTTGAATACATCACTGCAAGTCGATTTGCCCCTATACTTCTTATCTTGTGTATTTGTTGGTGTGGTAGCATTAATCCCCTCAAGACCAATACAATCATCATCAACAAATGGATCGCCCTCATCAGCATGTGATGGATCCATAATCAATAAATCTGCAATTAAGTAAACAAAAATATTATCTAGTATAAACTTCAAAAAATACATAAAAACAAAATCATAAAATTAATATATATACCTTTAATTATCTACCCACAACCCTTCACCATTCTCGCGTATATAGTCATCATCATTATCAATGGTGACATCAATAGGCGGTGAAGCAATGGTAAATGTTTCTTGTTCAAGTATAATGTCATCGCTCCCAGACTCTTTGATAAGATAATCTTTCGGTTGACTTGTTAGAACAACTGACCATCGAGCATCTACTGGATCACTCACATAAAACACTTGCTTGGCTTGTGACGCCATTATAAAGCGGTCAGATTTATGTCCTATTCGGTTTAAGTCCACCAGTGTGAATCCTAAGTCATCTGTTTTGACTCCATTATCACTTTTCACCCAATCACACAAGAAGACAGGAATTCGAATAGTCACATAATCTAGTTCCCAATTTCTTTGATCACCCCATAAAATGTCATATCACAATTTATGGGATTTTTATCTTTGGAACTAGATATTTGAAAAGTCTGGGCGATAATAGTAACACCACTATTTTGTGTCTTTCTAATATTATCACGTTCCATGGTGTTGAATTGAATACCGTGAATATAATAGGATTGATACTTAATTACACTCATTGAAGGACCTCGTGCTATCCATTTTAGTGTTTCAGACACTTTGTTTGTGGTGTTATTCAGAACCTAGAATACAATAAAAATTAAACAAAGTATATTAAATTCTAACAAGCTAACATACATAAATAACACTCAAACAAGAACAACACAAGTATTTTACCTCATTCTCGAACCAAGTGCTGAAATTTCGATAATGTTCATCTTGTACCCATTTTTTATTCCAAAACTTATTGGGATAAGTAGACTTGATCCAATTGAAATGTTCTCTTCAAGAAAAAATATTTATATCATTGTCAATATAATGAAAGAGAAAAATAAGATTGACCATGCATATGTATGGGAACTTACTCGATGTATGGTTGAACATCATCAATATTTTGTAAGACTAGTCGATGTGCATCATCTCTATCAAATTTATTTACTTCAGAAACAACACCACCTCTACCACCTTTACTTATTTCAAACTCAATTTGAGAAAAACATAGTCCAATGCTCGCAACACCTGATAAGTATTCTGAGAAGAACTCCATTGCTTCTTCAACGATGTAGGATTCAACTATGCAACCCTCAGGTCTACTTCTATTTCTAACATAACCTTTAAAACCTTCATATACTGTTCAAATGGGTACATCCATCTCAAGTATACTGGTCCACGCAATTTTACTTCTTTCACCAAATGAACTATTAAATGAACCATTATGTCAAAAAATGAAGGTGGGAAATACTGCTCCAACTCACACATAGTTACCACGATATTTGTTTGAAGATTGTCCAACTTCGACACATCTACCACTTTACAACAAATGGATTTAAAGAAAAAACATAGTTTGGTAATTGCATATCGAACTTTTTTGGGTAACACAGAACGGATAGCTACCGGTAGAAGATGTTCAAGTAGTTTATGATGGTCATGAGACTTCATTCCAACTAAATTCAAAATTTTCATATCTACCAGAGAAGAAATATTTGAAGAATAACCTTCTGGTACTTTCACATTCGACAAAGAATGACATACAATTCGTTTTTCTTCTTTAGACAGGATATAACACGCAGGTGGTAAATAGGTCCGTCTCTCACCAACCTCTGGTTGTAACTTACTGCGTATACCCATTACTTTTAAATCCAACTGAGCTTTGATTCCATCCTTACTCCGACCAGGAATATTCAGCAATGTACTAATTAAGCTATCCGACACGTTTTTCTCAATGTGCATTACATCCAAGTTGTGCCGCAAAACCAAATGTTCCCAATACTCAAGCTAAAAAAAAAATAGATTTCTTCTTCCAACAACCTGTCGCACCATCTACAACCTCCTTTGTTTTTTCACGTCTAACATTTTTTCTCTTATTTGTAAAATTTCTAGGTTTTCCGAACTTGCATTGGACTTTGTTCAACTTTGTTAACAATTGTCCTCCAAGTAAAGGTGGTGGAGCGTTTCCAAATTCAGGTTTACCATTAAAGACATCTGTCAAGCTTCGAAATTTATGTTTTTCGTATAAGAACTTTCGGTGTCCCATATAACAAATCTTTCTAGAATGTTTTAAATATTCAGAATGAGTCCCTTCTTCACAAATGGGACATTCCTTGTACCCTTTCACACTAAATCCAGAAAGATTACCTAAGGCTGGAAAATCATTAATAGTCCACAACAACACTGCTTTAAGATTAAAATTTTCTTTCTTATAAGCATCATAAGCATTAACCCCCTCATACCACAATGTGCTCAAATCATCAATTAAAGGAGCTAGGTATACATCAATATCATTTCCAGGTTGTTTAGGACCAGATATCAACAAGGTCAACATGGTAAACTTCCTCTTCATACACAACCATGGCGGTAGATTATAGATGACTAGCATTACAGGCCAACAACTATATTTACTACTAAGGGAATTGTGAGGATTAATTCCGTCAACAGAAAGACCCAAATGAATATTCCTCGGTTCATTCCCAAATTCTGGCCATTTAACATCTACTGTTTTCCAAGCTGGCGAGTCAGCTGGATGTCTTAGCTTGCCATCCTTTACTCTATCTTTAGCATGCCAAAATAAATTTTTAGCATGATCATCATTTCGGTACAACCTAACCAAACGAGGTATCGGTGGTAGATACCATAAAACCTTTGCAAGGACACCTTTTCTAACTGCATCTGAATTTTTTTTCTTTTTCCATCTAGACTCGCCACATGTCGGACATGCAATTGCATCAACAAATCTCTTTCGATATAAGATGCAATTGTTACGACAAGCATGTATTTTTTCATATTGCATGCCTAACGAACGCAATGTCTTCTTCGCTTCATAAAATGAAGACGACATTTCATTACCTTCAGGTAATAATTCTCCTAAAAATGTTAACAACTTTGTCATTCCCTTATCACTCCACCCATGTTTGGCTTTTAAGTTATACAACCTAAGCAGTGTTGATAATTTAGTGAACCTTGTACAATTAGGGAAAATAGGTTTCTCAGCATCTTCTAAGATTGACTGGAATTTAATTGGATCCACATGTGATTCATATTGTGCATCATCAATCATCTCTGCAACATCATCAATTTCATAATCAACATCAAAATACTTATTATTCTTAGATGGTCCCTCATCAGTCCCTTTCATTCTTTCACCGTGCAAAAACCATACTTTATAACTTTTGTCGATTCCATTCCTAAATAAGTGGTCTTTTTATTTTAAAAATTGGCATCCTCACAACGTTACCACACTTAACACATGGACAAGGAATACTATTAGGAGATTGAGTATTTCTTGCACAAAATTCCAAGAAAAACTCAACTCCATTCCTATATTTCATGGATAACCTATCCGCTGACATCCAATCTCTATCCATTGTCAAACTTCACACAACAAAAAAAACAAACAAACAAAGAAACAAACATTAACAATTAAGTTCGTGGATTACTTAATTGACAAGTAAATAAAGGAAACAACATGTCCAAAAAAATTGGGCAGCATTTCCCCTATTTCTATCACATTTCCCAAATTTAAAATGTGCATTTATATAGCACATGGTATACACAAAAATATCAAATTAATCAATCAAACATGCATAATTATCAAATTACTAAATCTTAAAAAAAATTGACCAGCATTTCCCCTATTTCTTTCATATTTCCCAAAATTTAAATAAACATATATTCATCACATGAACACAACAAACCAATTAATCAATCAAACATGCATAATTCTCAAATTACTAAATCTTACAAAAAATTGGGCAGCATTTCCCCTGTTTCTATCATATTTCCCAAAATTTAAATAAACATATATTCATCACATGAACACAACAAACCAATTAATTAATCAAACATGCATAATTCTCAAATTACTAAATCTTACAAAAAATTGGGCAGTATTTCCCCTATTTCTATCATATTTCCCAAAATTTAAATAAACCTATATTCATCACATATATACAACAAATCAAGTAATCAATCAAACATGCACAATGACAGCCTTATAACACTGCAGCACACAGTCCCAGATCCTATCTCCACTATTTTATAATTCGTACATGCTACTAAGTTCAATATATTAATTATACATTAAGGTTTAAAATATTACCTCTAATATAAAATCCTCCAAAGCTTGATCTCACCAACAAAGTTGTCAACAAAATACCTACTCAAATATAACAATATACAAAAAAATAATAAAAAAGTTAACAAAATATAAAGAAAAATATCATTAAGCTATATTGTAACTAAATAAACAATAAAATGCTTAAAGAAAACAAATAATTTGTTATATGTACTCATTTGTTTACTTAAACCCGAAATAATATTTTTTTTTAAAAAAATAAGTTAACAACTCACATAAATAAAAATCGACTATAAATATCCTAACTAAATCAATAATAAAATATAACTTAAAAAAAACAATTTTAATATATACTTATTTAACCAATTAAACCCAAAATTTAAAAATAATTTAAAAAAGTTAACAAAATATAAACAAAAATTTACTAATAATAATAAAACTAAACAATTAATAAAATGAAACTTATACAAAATATATACATTAATCTATATATATATACTCATTTACATAGTAAATTCGAAATTTAATTAAATTTTAAAAAAAAAAGTTAATAAAACTATCTAAAAATTAAAAATCTGAAATATAGTCAATTTATAAAAAAAAAAATTCACAAAAATTATATTTAAATCATAAAAATTAATAAAATTACACTTACTTGTGGTAATTGAGCAATGTGGGTTCTTGATGTAGAAAACCCCAAAAATCCAATAAAGATTATGGGTTTTCAAACTATAATCTTCAAAAAACAAAATCTATAAAAAAAAAATCCAAAAAAACTATATATAAGTTTCATAAACATATATAAATCATTATTTTAACATTAAAATTGAAAAAAAAGAAAAAGAAAAAGGCTAAAAACGTACCTAAATGTGGAGAACCTCGGTTGGGCGCCGCTGGTTTAGGAAGAAAACGTAGTCTGAAACGGTTTGAGTGAAATGGGGCTCGGCTGGGGATGAAGAGGGTTTTAATATTGGAGACCCAGTTGCGTCAGTGGCCCACTGACGCCGTTAACGATCCGTTTGCATCAGTGCCCCACTGACGCAAACGGTCCCATTAAACAGTGTCAGTGTATGTTATGACGCAATTGGGCCCTCATTTGTGGCAGTGTCCAACTGCCACAAATGCTAATTCTTGGTCAACAGCGTCAGTCAAATGCGTTGACTGACGCGTTTGACTGACATAATTGTCATTTTTTGTAGTAGTGCATGTATAATATTTAATATTACATTAAACATATAATATATAATCTCTTGTTGTCACTCTAAAATTCAAAAACTAGGATAAACTTAAACTTAAACAAAAATAAATAAATTATTTAATTAAAATATGATATTTATTTGAAATTTGTATGACATTTATATAAATTTAATAAAAATAATTAATAAATTCTATAAATAAAATTAAGCAAACATGCATTGCACATTGCTTGTATCTACTATACTTAAAAATACCGATAACAAAGATTTAATATTAGTAAGAATTAATACAATTCCATTAGAAAATTAATAACATCGCAAAGAGAAAGAATAGAGGTAAACCATAACTTCCGCATTAGTCTCAACAATAAATATAGTAAAACTAAGCTCTAAACACCAATGTAAAGTGTAGCAAAACGCCAATGCCTTCACTTTTTTTTTTTTTTGGAGTTAAATAACCAAGCAACCAGGGTTGGAGGAAGAAATTTACCTTAAAAGGGGCCAAAATGCAAAAAAATAAATTAATTGTTAAATACATAAGAGCTTTTTTTTTTTTGGTCAGAGACTTAAAGAGCTTGTTGTTATGTGCAATTGAAGCTTAGTTTATTATTGATGTTGTTATTATGACTAATGTTTGTGTTTATTTACTTGGAACTTATGGATTATGGTTGTTGTTATTTGTGTCTATGCTTTTGGTGATGAGAAAAAAAATGAATTTACTGAAAATTAATAATAATTTATATTAAAAAATAATCGATTTAAAATAATCAATCTAATTGGATTGAATTTGAGTTATCATACAGATTGGATTGGATTCAAAATATGAAATCAACATCTAGTGCAGATTAGATTGATTATGATCAAAATAGTGTTGGTTGGATTAGTGAACAACCTTAATTGTAGCCCAAAAAGGAGGACCGTGTTTAGCATTAATACACACATTACCTGATATTGTTAAAGAAGAAAAAAATGAAGGATTAGATTTTACAGGACTATTATTACAGGCATATAGGGTACTCAACATATGTATCTTGTAAGTATATGGAAATAAAAGAAAAAGACTATTTTTGCTCAATCCACCATGGAGTTCAAGATGATAGTGCTAGCAACAACTAAGAAGCAGGTTGGTTGAGAAGTTTTTGCTAGCTGAAATCAATTTATGGGAAGGTCGATACCAACTGTGTTAACCCACTACGATAGTACCACGACTATTGGAAATATACAAAACATTATTATAATGGTAAGAGACGACAAATATGTCATACTCACAGTATTGTTATAGAGTTCATCTCTATAGGGGTTGTTAAAGTGGGTCATCCACCAACTGACAATAATTTTGAAAATCCTTTGATGAAAGGATTGGCCAGAGAGAAAGTCCATAAAACTTCAAAAGGAATGAGACTATTGCCTTAAAAATGATGAGTCACACATGATAGTAACCTAACCTAAAAATTGGAGATCCCAAGAAGTAGGTTAATAGGTAATAACAAGTTGTAAAGTGATATGAGTTGGATCATGTTATTTTCCTAAAGTAAATAGTATTGGTATTGAAATATTAAATAAGAGTGCAGCGGAAGGTTTTTTTTTAAAAGTTATTTTTATTAATGCCAAGCCAAGATTATATATATATATATATATCTGTTGACACCGTTTTTCATCAACTTGAGAACATAAGGGCATGGATTCAAGAATAGAGATATGAAAAAATAAATAACACCATATTTTATAGTGGTTTGGCCCAAAAAAGATGACCTAAATCCACTTAGTCACTTTTATTAATATTTATGCTTGAAGAACCATAGTTTCTTGCGAAGTGACGTTGCCGGTGGTTCTATAGTCCTTCACTTTTACATTACATAATGACTGTTTATACAAGAATGAAGTTTTGACATTATTCGTTGCCTCCTTTTTTTCTATCCCACATCTTCTTATTTATAGTGTTGACGCAATTTTTCACCAATAGTGGATTAAGAAATCCAACAATAGAGATATTAGGCTTTTTTACTAAACCATGATTGAACAAATGGAAGATATCACAAACACTCACACATTTACGTGGTTCAGTGGTTAAAATCCACCTAGTCCACGAAACAATCTTATTAATCTCTTTAGGGCTCTGGGTGAAATTGTTCCTGACAATTTCAACAGAGTTTCAGTATATCAAGAATCGATACCTTTTTCTATCCATTCCCATGATATTTGTAGAGGGTTTTCTTGGAAAGTTTTGGGTAACAACGTACATAAATTGTTGGTATTAAATGATCAAATCAAATGTACGCAACATAATATATGGACTCATTTTAATAAATATTAATACCAGTCATGATCATACACATATATAAATATCAAATCGCATACAAATAGATCATGGATTACCTCTTGTAGCCTATCAAGTGTCCTTGAGTCTTTTTGTATAAATCAATGATCTTCTTATCCAGTGTTCTAAGATCTCACACCTTGATCTTCCAAACCAATCCTCAAACACACAAGGTCATGTGTGGGCACGTAGGATTCAAAAGGTTGATTTATGTGACTCCCTAGATGTACTCAACACATGAGATCTAGAGAGTTTTGATAGAGAGAATGTTTAGAATAGTTTCCAGGTTTAGAGAAAACTATCGCTTTAGAGAGAGTCTTTAATTTTATTATTCAAAATAATAATTAAGCCTTATTCTGAAAGTCACGTACTATCAGACTTATAATGATATTTAATCTAATTAAACAATCTTTCATTAAAATATAATTCAAATTAAAAACTCATTAGATATTTTCATTTAATTATTTATTTGAATCATATTAAAAAGAATAATTAAATAACTAATTAAACAAACTTATTTAAAATCCAAAATTCAAATCCCAGGGATAAAAATCATTGATACTAGGTGCCACACACTGTACTGTATAGTGTGTGTCGCCCAGCCATATTAGGATTTCCCTAATTTTCTCATTTGTTTATTTAATCAACTTTTAAGACAATGTAATTATCCCAACATAAATATGAGTTAGTTTAAAATTAACTTTATCTTAAAATATCAGTTTTAAAATAAATAAATATCATATTATAAATAATATATTTATTATTATCTCTCTTTATATTAATCCAAACAAGAATAATATTAATTTTAACCTATAGTTTCTCAAAATAAAAAATATATAGTTAAATAATTAATTAATTCATAATTAATCAATTATCCATAATTATCACATAGTTATCTGGTTGCCCTGGAAAATTAATTCCTTTGCAATTTAGTCATTTCTTTTTGACATCCTTACCATTGAAAGTGTAGGACAGAGGTGATTTGGGGACCATGGACCTATAATACGAAGCTCTAATAAACTAGATTATTAATTAAAATCTTTAATCTAATAATCTTATTTATTAATTCCATGATTACTCCACCATAAATATTGAATTGCACTCTAAGTATTTATAGAATTATATTTACAGAGTTTTCTATAGTAGTCCATTGATATAATCAATATATGTAGTTTTGTCCTCCATTATTGGTTCGTTAATTAGTGTTGGTCAAAATTACCGTTTTACCCTTCTAATTACCTCTTGATCCTTAAGTACTATTAATTCACTAGTGAATAATTAAAATCTATAATCTAATTATAGATTTGAGCTCAACAACTATTTAGTTCCATAATCAACTCTTAAGGGAATCAATATTCAATCCGTTAGGAAAGCATGGATTCCAATATTGTAATTCATGTTCCCAACCATCCATGATATTGAATCTCCAAAAAAAAAGTCATTAGGCTCAGTATTTTAAGAGATCTTAATGAGTGAATCAAAAGATCCAATAAACATAAACAGGAGTTCATGAATACTCAGGATTTAGACTGATCTACAAATAATCATCTATTATGACAAGAATTAAATATTTACGTCAAACGACAAGTTTATAAAAATAATTAATTCTCATCGGTCATGTCATATATAATCTCTATTATATAAAACACATTTACTAAGATGTCTATCCACATTAGTAATCCGGATCTAGATTACTTACATCACGTATGCTTAGCAAACTGTACTAGTAACCATTAATTAAAGATTCCTTACTTTAATATGTTTCTAACTATTTTATTCATTATATATGATCTTAATTCTCTCGTACTAATACAAAATCATATTCTCATGAATGAATAGGGAATTTTCTTGATATTATTTTATAATTAATTCAAACAATAATTATAACATTCAAAAATACTAAAATTGTACCTTTATTTAAAATCAACAAAATGTCTTTACTTGCTTTTAGGGCATTAATCCAAACATAAATATGGTAAATAATAATTTGGATTACCCCCCCATTTACATGGGGATATGATTGCCTATGGAATTTACATTCATTGTCTCGGGTAATAAATGTGTAATAAAATTTGGGCATCAATGAGCGTATAAGGAATCTCTGAGTCTTTTGGGATCCTTCCCTGTGCATCATGACCAAGCTTTTGTGAACTGGTCACTTCCTTCGAGCTGAATGCCTCAGAACTAACCTATCTTGACACGGGTTAAGTTCAAAGCTCCAAAGAAGGCGATCTATCCATCATGCATCTCAAACTAGGTTGTCGGCGCAAGAGGCAAGATGAAAATTATCTGGTTTTCGTAAGTTGTCAAGTTGAACTCGAGCTGCTCAATATAGAGTTAGCTAGATATTCTATCTGTACTCTTTCTTCTTGCGCTTATCTGCCAGCTGTACCCCGTGCTGAGTGATTCAATTCGTAGTTTTCTTTTGGGGTACAACATATAGTGAGGAGTTTAGGGTTAAATTTAAATCAAGGGCATAATCTATTGGGATCGACATAAATAATACATTACAACATTATAGTAACATAAATATAGTTATATTTTGATAAATGACGACTTTGCAGTCCTTTGCTAATTTTGTTAGCATAGATAGTTTGTCTTGTCTTGAACGAACAAGAATGAAATAATCAAGGATTTGCGACCAGGCATCTTTTGTTGGGCATTCGTGAACAAACATGAATAAGAAAGGGTTACTGGGTGACTAGAATCTTCCTATTACCATGTGATGGTTGCCTTGAGCGAGCAGAGGTGAAATATCTTGCCTTGTGTGAACAGAGTTAGAAGAATCTCTCTTATGCGAATAGACCCCTTATGTTAGCGCTTGGTAGTTTGCTTTGTTCTTCGTGAGAATAGGAAGGTTATAGGTTATGTTCATCATCCTTTTATAATTGCTATTTTTTTGAAATCTCATAAACGCCCAAAAAAATGGGTATAACATTTTCCCCCCTAAGTCAGTTTTTGTGCTCTGCACAATTTTGACTTAGTTATATGAGCAATTTCCCCAATTTTTTTTGTTATACATTTTAAATGACATTTTAATAAAACTACTTTTTCCTTTAGAACCAAAACCAACACTTCTCTAATCGTTCCATAAGCACTTTTTTTTGACAACCACCTTTTGGGCTTGTTCACACTTGCCTTTCCTAATAATTGAATAGTTTGCCCATTATGCTATAGGACCATAAGGACCATTGCTTTGAAAGCCTAAGCCCACTGGTTCAAGTCTTGTGATTTTGAAACCTGTTACCTTTTTGAAGGAAAACAACTTGAAAAAAGATGATGAGAAATCCGGCACCGATCCCACTATTCTTAGGAGAACTCGACACTACAGTTGGAGAGGCTTCTAATGCTTTCCAGAGTCAAACTACCGTTTCCGAAGGGAAAGAAAAACTACTAGGAAAAATGGAACGCCGGCAACCCCGCTTCTCTGTTCGTGCCTTTTGGAAGCTCTCACCTCCATTTATTTTTTCAGATTTTGTCTTCTTAGCGATTTGAATTGACTCATGGGTATCTTGTTTTTAGAACATATATTGTTGAGTTTCGTTGAATGCCAAGTGAAAATGCTCTTTTTCTCTTCCATAGAGACTCTGCTATAGCATTTACCAATTATATTCGCACCATGTATGTAAGCATCCATGGTAAACTTTCCTCATTATGTATAAGTGAACAATTTTTTTTATAGATACTCAAGCAATCGAACAGTATTTCTTATGATCGTTCTTTAAACTATATGCTATTGTTTTTTGCTTAGTTCGTTTCTTGTATACACTAGTAGAAGAACATGTACCCTATTCGTTTCATGGTTATAGGCCATGATGATCAAAATGAACAAATTCTTTTTCCCATCCATTTTATGACATTTTTCCACCTTTGAACAAACTGGATGCTTCTCATTAACTGTGACTCTTTTTTTTTTTTCCTTCATGTTACCTTTTCCCATAAGCACATAAACAAACACAAATATATCCCTCTTTGATCTGATCCTTATTCCCCCATTAATTCGACTCTTGTGAATAAAAGCAAACAAATGTCCTTTTTCCCATCCATTTAACCATAAGTGAACAACCACTTTTAAATATTCAAAGTCTTAAATGGTATACGAATGATTCTCGAACAGATACATACCAAGTAGGTTGACGCCATCGGATTAGAGGTTTCAAATTTCTTTCTTAGCTCGTAGATATGAACATAAGCGAACAAGTTATATTTCCTCTTCATATTCTATTCACACCATGTATAGCCATGGGTGAATAATAAAGCTTCTCCTATAATGCTCAAAACGAACAGATTATGTTTGTAGTCCCATGCAAACAACCTTACTTAAGTCTTGATGCAATCCACCTTTTGTGAATAAAAAGGAACAAGTACTCTCTTTAATGTTAAACGAACAAACTTATTAATAGATTCTTGTTAATGGCTTGTAAAAAGCACGTAAGCAAACATGATGCTTGAACGAGCTGTGAATGCTTTTTGACATGTTATTTTTGTACTTCATGGGTTTTGTTTGCTCCCTGTGTAAATAGGTGAACATTCTTTTCCTCGCTTTCCTTCTTTTTGGTTTTGTTTGCCCTAGTTGTACACTTATGGGCGAACATGCCTCATATGTGTATGTGGGAACAATTCTTACTTTTTTTTTTCCTTTTTAGATACTTGGTTTACACGATCTCAGAGGTGTTTGGTTTCTTTTACAATTTGGTTAGGAATCGCTCTTCGAAGTGTATAGGGATTTGTTCGTCCCTATTTTGTTCTGATCTATGACTAAGTCCATGCCTTTCAAGAAATCAAGAGCTTTAAGGAAAAGGAAAAAGGATGACTATACTGAAAAAGACCCTGCAGAAATCTTTAGCTCAGACGGTTTTGTAACACTAAGATCCACCTTCTCTACAAGTGACCTTTCCCATTTAATTTCTGGCATTGATCTCCTTTTTTATCCTTTGCAGACAATGATCATTTTGACCAATATATCTGAGTCTATCGAGCAGTTGAAGAAGGACAAGGAAGAGAAATGTCGTACCCTCATGGGTGAGATAGTCACTATTCATGGTGAGAGGAACCAATTATAGGACTGAGCTTGAGCAAATCAAAAGCTCTTCTTGTACTGAGATCAATCAAGTAAAGGTTGAGATTGGCTGTCTCAAGAAGTCTCATGCTGCTGAAGTTGAGCAAATTATTGTGATGCTGAAGATGATCACCTTCAAACCTCTGAAGAAGAATGAGAGATCTTAAATTACATGTTCTTTTAGGTCTAGAAACACAATTGCAATATTGACTTATCATTTTTGAATGGCAGAGAGAAGTCCCTACTAGAATGTAACGTCCCAAATTCCCTAATGTGGCTTAGTGCCTTGATTAGGGGCCAGGAGGGCAATAACATGTTTATTTTATTATTATGTGATAATATGCATGATTCTGTGTGCCCATTTTCCCGTTTTTTATTAGAAGGGCATTTTAGTAATTTTTGCCTGTTTAGGGCATATTTGTGTATTTATGTGTTTACGGGTTGAGACCACATATTATGTGGATATATTTTAGTTATTCGGCACGAGGCGATCCTATGTAGAAAGTTAGCGGTTTAGTCATAACAGGGTCAAATACCCAGCTTGGGATGAGCCTAGGGGTAATATGATAATTTAGTGCATTATCGGGATTGATCGGGTAATGAGAAATTATTTTGTAATTATTTCGAGGATGTTGGAAGTAACAGAAATATAAGGCATTAATTATGATTAACGGGGTATGTGGCAAATGACAAAATTTCCCTTGAGGGGCTTTGAGAGAGAGAGATTTAGCCCTAGGGGCATTTAGGTAATTTTGTGCCAAAGCTAGTGACTTAGTCACTCTCTCCTTTAGCTAAAGGAAACCAAAAATAGAGTAAGCAAATACAATTAGCTCTCTCTCTCTCTCTCTCTCTCTCTCTCAATCAGTTCACTCTTTATCTCTAGTACTGGCTTGGTTTTGGGGCAAAGTTAGTGAAATTCAAGGATTGGAAGCTTGAACTTAGAGTGGTTGATGTTCTTAAGACTAGGATTGGGTTAGCTGTAGCCAGGATGATTTAATCCATAGGTTAGGTAAGCACCAATCCCTTTTTTGAATGTTTTGGTTTTTGTTGTTCTTGAGCGTTGGGGCTCAAGGTTCTGAATTTGAGTTTTTGGTGGAGTTTTGAGGGAGATTGAGCTAGGGTTTTGTTGTTGGTTTGATGTTGATGCTGTACTGGGATTTAATTATGAGTTTGGGTATGATTTGGGATGGTTTTGGTTAAGGTTGGCTGGGGTAAACAGGGGAAAAACTGGGTTCCCGGGGTCGCGCCGTGGCGCTAATGAACCAAGGAGCCTAGGCGGTTCCATGACCCACCCTTGCGGTGCTGCGCCTATGGGCTGCATCACGGCCTGTGTTCAAAGAAAAGGGAGCTGGGCTCTTTGAATTGAGGAGAGACGCGGTGCAAGTTAGGGGCGCCACGACTAAAAATAGAAATTTTGGCCAAAGTGGATTTTGGGTGACGAGGACTCAAACCTAAGGGCTCGGGATCGATCCTACTACTTGGGTTAATAGAGTTCAACATCCTCGAGGCTAGGACTCGGTCTAAAAACCTTTATTCGCTCAATATTGATGGGATTCTATATGATGGTTGTGACTAGGTTATTGCTATGGGCTCGGAACCAGAATTGTGCTCAAGGGTCGTTCTTGATATACATTACACTCAAACCTGTGGTAAGAAAACTGCACCCAATACGTGATGTACATGATTAGGGCGTGACCCGAATGTTGAATATAGATTTGACTAGGGCTTGGGCCCTTTTAAATACACATGATTATGATTATGCCTATGATTGTTGATTAAGCATGTTGAATGCTCTATATCTGGATATGTGGTATATGATACATGCTTGTTTGCATTATCTAACTAAAAAAGACTTGAATTATAAGTCAAGAATAGCAATATCGTGCTGGGCACTGGTCAAAAGCATTGACTTATCAGTCAAGGGAAGCAATAGCGCGCTGAGCGTTAGTCAATATGGTTAAGCCTAATTAGGAGCGCATCATACGCTTGTCCGACCCAATGGTTGTGAAAAATTAAGCGTCAGGTACGTTGAGCCAAATCCAAGGCTGGCTATACAAAGGATAAGGCAATGGGCCACTGGGTGACTTATTAGTCCGATATCCTAGGGATGGGCCCCAATGTGATTTATTAATCTTGTGTTTTGGGCAACGAGCCCTGGTATGATTCATTAATCATGTAATTAGGTAAGCTGTTCCCATATGACATTGTAGTCATTTATATGAATGGTATGCATGCATAAGTAGGATTATTACTGCTAGGCATGCCTATTGTGATTTGGTAATGTGTTATTAACTGCTTATGAGTATGTTCAAGTTTTCTTGCTGAGCCTTGGCTCACAGGTGCTATGTGGTGCAGGTAAGGGGAAAGGGAAGCTGGACCATCCATGAGTTGGAGAGCTTCGGTGGCGACATGTACATATGAGCCGCTTGACCACCACGACCAAGGTTTCTCAGAGGAACTAGGGTTAAACCCTATTTTTACCACTTTGGTCAGCGGGTTGTAACTTTTGAGTTGTAATTACCCTTTTGGAACTGTAAACAACTTTGTAAATGTTTATTATGGGATCCCATGTACAACTTAACATTTTAACGGAATAACTATTCCTTTTGACCAAATTTTTTAACCCTAAACCGTTAATCATGTTTAGTACACATTTATGGCCAAATGACTTGTTTAGCGAGCATAGCACTATTTAAAATACACAGTGTAACGGTCCTGGCTATCCAGGACACTACAACTTGGTATTAGAGCGTGCCAAGATTAAGGGTTCCTTAAGATAGGATGGGCTTGTACATTCATCACTAAAGACAAGCTCGTCTCATGGTTTGGTAACTATTTATGTGGTTATGTGTTTAACCGCTTAAATAGGATATAAATGCCTTATCTGCTTGCCTTATTAGGTAGCATGAAATATTATGGTAGGGCTTGGCCCTTGACTATTGCATGAATGATAAGGAGGTGCTTATTAGCACTGACATTGCTTTTCAATGCAAGGGTAACACTTATTAGCGCTGTTATATGGACATGTATGCCAGGACACGCTCATTAGCGCTGTCATAGATACATGTATTCCATAAAATGTTTATTCACTTTGTTAATTGTTTATGAATGCCAGAAAATGCTTATTAACATCGATATTTGCTGACGAATATCAGGAAGTGCTTATTAGCACTATGATTGAATATAGTATGTGTTTCCATGCTTATGAGCATTGCATCTGTGTGTTTGCTTGGTCTTGGACCGTGAGGCGGCAAGAGGTTTAGTTATTAATTCCTAACTGGCTGACTTGATTATTGCAACAAGGTATAAGCTTGGAAGTATGCTTCCAAGGCATATAGAGTCATCAGCTGGCTAGGAAGATCAGGGCCAGAATGACAGACAGGTTCAGAATAACAATCAAGGTCAGACCCATCCCCCAGCTCCTGAGAACTAGAAGTAAGTACTTGTTGATATGCAAGCTAGATTATTGAGGCAAGAGGAAGAGATCTGCCTCCTCAGACAACTACAGGTTCTTGCAGGGAACATTTTGCCAGAGGCACTACCTGTGATGGTGCCAACAACAGAACAACCGACAGAGGCTAGGAACAGACAAGAAGCTCTTTATGAAAGGTTCAGGAAACAACACCTTTCAGCTTTTGAGGGTAGTGCAGATCTAGCTAAGGCCGAACAATGGATGAGCATGGTTACCACCATCCTGGATTTTTTTAGGGTGGCCGGTAATGAGAGGGTGGCATGTGCCACATACATGTTTCGGGAGGATGCCCGAATTTGGTGGGAGGTTATATCCCAAACTAGGAATGTTAATACTTTGGATTTGGAAGAGTTTAGAACTATGTTCAATGAAAAATATTACAATGATGCCATCAAGGTTGGAAAAGCTGAAGAGTTTAGTAAACTGCTTCAGGGGAATATGTCAGTGACAGAGTATGCGCTGAGGTTTGATAGACTAGCCAAGTTTGGTGCAGACTTGGTGCCCACTGATGGGACAAGGAAGTAAAGATTCTTTCACGGGCTACAACCTATGACAGCTTGGGATGTTTTTATTACCACCGTGCCAGGGGTGACGACTTATGCACAGGTGGTAGAGAAGGCCCTTATTGTTGAGGGCATAGAGAACAAGATCTGGCACTAGAATGTGGCCAAGAGAGACATTAGGAGGATGAGACCTCCATTTGTGAGTTCAGGTAGGGGCGGAGGCCCTAGTGATCAGAATAGGAAGGCTCTAGATGCCTTTCCAGCTCCAGGCCCTAACAGAAGACCACGTGGTATTCAGATAGGTCGCCACGGCGGCAACGAGGGCTGGAGGACCTTTCCAAAATGCGCTAGATGTAGGAGGCACCATGAAGGAGAATGTCGGGCAAAGGCCTGCTTTTTGTGCGAGATAGTGGGACACTTAAAGTAAGATTGCCTGGATGAAAGAAAGGAAGAACTAAGAAAGGAAAACAGCTCGACCCTAGCTCGAGTGTTCGCATTGACACAGGCAGAAGCTGAGGCTTGTCCCTCAATAGTCACAGGTCAAATTTTTAGTGTTGGAACCCCTTATACTATTTTGATTGATTATGGTGCTACACATTCTTTTGTTGCTAGTAGAATTATTGATAGACTGTGTAGACCATGTAATTATTATGCTATGGGGTTTGGGTCCTTATTGCCCACTGGGAGTTAGTAGTATCTAGGAGATGGGTCAGATCATTGCCAGTGATAATGGAGGGCAGAGAATTTTCAGTTGATTTGATAAAGTTGGTTATGACTGACTTTGATATGAATCTGGGTATGGACTGGTTAGTGAAGTATGGGGCAACCATGGGTTGTAGAAGGAAGATGGTAACCTTTGAGCTTGAGGGTGAGGATCCTTTTGTATTTGTTGGCATTGTGCATGGACCCCGTGTACCTACGATATCTGTACTGAGGGCTAAAGATCTATTGCAAGGTGGTTGCATAAGATTCCTAGCCAGTGTGGTGGATGCCACTCAGGTCGTGCCAGTGGGACCAAAGGAGACTAGACTAGTCTGTGAGTTTTTGGATGTGTCGCCAGAAAATTTACTGGGGTTCCCGCCACATAGAGAGATAGAGTTCATTATCAAACTGGAACCAGGGATAGAACCAGTGTCAAGGACATCGTACAGAATGGCCCCAGCAGAGTTAAAGGAACTAAATGTATAGTTGTAGAAGCTATTAGACTTGGATTTATTAGACCCAATTTCTCACCATGGGGTGCACCAATCATGTTTGTAAAGAAGGATGGTTCTCTAAGGATGTGCATTGACTACAGGGAATTGAACAAGTTAACCATTAAGAACAAGTATCCTCTGCCAAGGACAAATGACTTGTTTGATTAGTTGTAGGGTAAGATGGTATTCTCAAAGATAAATCTTAGATCTAGTTATCACTAGCTGAGGATCAAGGAGGGAGAAATACCGAAAACTGCCTTTCACACCAGGTATATGCATTATGAGTTCTTAGTCATGTCTTTTGGGTTGACTAATTCCCCAACTACTTTTATGGATCTGATGAACAGGGTGTTCAAAGATTGTCTAGATCGGTTCGTGATCATCTTCATCGATGATATTCTGGTTTATTCCCAGTCAGAGTCAGAACATGAACATCATTTCAAGTTGGTTCTACAGAGGCTGAGGGAACACAAACTGTTTCCGAAGTTCAAGAAATGTGACTTCTGGTTACCACAAGTGACTTTCCTTGGTCACATTGTCAGCAGGGATGGAATCAAGGTGGACCCAACAAAGATTGAGGCAGTTAGAGATTGGCCAAGGCCAAGGAATGCATCAGAGATCAAGAGTTTCCTTGGAGGAACAGGTTATTACAGACGTTTTGTGGAAGGGTTCTCAAGGATTGCTACCTCATTGACTGAGCTGGCATGCAAGAGTCAGAAGTTTGCATGGTTAGATAAGTGTGAGAAAAACTTCCAGGGGTTGAAGTGATGATTGATCATAATGTCAGTTCTGAGTCTTCCAACAGATCAGGAGAAGTTTGTAGTATACTGTGATGCCTCAAGACAGAGTTTGGGTTATGTTCTTATGCAGAAGGGGAAGGTGATTTCCTATGCATCATGTCAGTTGAAAGAGTATGAAGAAGGATACCCCACTCATGATTTGGAGTTGGCAGCAATGGTCTTTGCATTAAAGGCATGGAGGCATTACATTTATGGAGAGAAGTGTGAGATATACACTCACCACAAGAGCTTGATATACTTTTTCACACTAAAAGACATGAATATGAGATAGAGGCGTTGGTGAAGGATTATGACTATGAAATCCTGTATCACCCAGGAAAGGCCAATGTGGTGGTAGATGCCTTAAGATGGAAGGTTCTAGGGCAGTTATATAGTGCAAGACATATATCCAAGGAATTGGCAAAGGATATCCAAGGATGGTTATACAGAGGATAGGGCAATGGGCCCCTGGGTGACTTATTAATTCCATATCCTAGGGCTGGGCCCCAATGTGATTTATTAATCTTGTGTTTTGGGTAACGGGCCCTGGTATGATTCATTAATCATGTAATTAGGGAAGCTGGCCCCATATGATGCTAAAGTCATTTATATGAATGGTATGCATGCATGAGTAGAGTTGTTACTGCTGGCATGCCTATTGTGATTTGGTAATGTGTTATTAACTACTTATGAGCATGTTTAATTTTTCTAGCTGAGCCTTGGCTCATGGGTGCTATGTGGTGCAAGTAAGGGGAAAGGGAAGCTGGACCAGCCATAATTTGGAGAGCTTCAGTGGCGATGTGTACATATGCAGCTGCTTGACCACCACGACCAAGGTTTCTCAGAGGAACTAGGGTTAAACCCTAGTTGTGCTGCTTAGGTCGACAAGTTGTAACTTTTGAGTTGTAATTACCCTTTTGGAACTGTAAAGAACTTTGTAAATGTTTATAATGGGATCCCATGTAAAACTTAATGTTTAAAAGAAATAACCATTCCTTTTGACTGAAACTTTTAACCCTAAATTGTTAATCACGTTTAGTACACGTTTATGGCCAAAAGACTCATTTAGCGAGCCCAACACTATTTAAAATAGACAGTGTAACAGTCTTTATTATCCAGCATGGTTATAACCATGTTCTATAGGCGAGCCAAGCCCTAAACACATTATGGGTGCAGTTTTCTTACCTCAGGTCTTGAGTGAATAGTGTGTGATGACCTTGAGTACGATCCTTTCCTCCAGAGCCTAACGGTTCACCCTAGACATAACCATAACAAGGAATAACTATCATGAACAAACTAATAAAGGATTTCGGACCAAATCCTAGCCTTCAAGACCTTGCATTCTACTAACCCTGGTAGTAGAACCATTCCTGTGCCCTTAGGTTTGGGTTCCCAGCACCCAAAACCTACCTTTTCTCATTTCCCCAATTAGAGTCACAGAGCCTCGCACTAAGGGCCACGATGCAACAATTCAGAGATCCCTGAGCCCAAAAACACAGGGCACATGTCACGGTGCAACCTATCCAGCGTCAACGCGCCAAGGTGGTTCGAGCATCTCCCTTGTTCTCTGAGTTCATGAGGGCCGCGAAGCTCCAAGAATAGTGTCGTGACGTGACCTTGCAAACCTAGAATAACAACGATTTTAAGAATAGCCAACTTCCCAAAAATCATCCCAAAACATGATTTTCACCTATTTCGACCATAATAATGGTTGCAGCAGCTTAGAAAATACAGCTAACCAACCATAAAACTCAACTAAACATCAAAATTCAATAAACTTCAACACTTTTAAAAAAACAAACCAATAACTCGAACAGTTGAGTTACCTCTGATGGAGTTCAATGCCAAGCTGGATCATAAGCTTAAACAACTTTGAATCCCACCAAAAGCTTGCCTCAAAACCCCAAGGATCAAAATTCCTCCAAAAACTCAAACCAACTTGGGGAGAGAGAGAGAACGTGAGGAGAAGACTGTTCTTTTTGTTTTCTAAACTGAGTTGATAACTTAAGCTAACTTAAGGCAGCCCATGGTCCAAATGACCATAATGCCCTCACTTTCCTAAAGTCCTCTCAAAGCTCTTCAAGGGCAAAATCGTCATTTACACTCTTGTCTAACAATTCACTTAAAAATCCAAATTAATTCCGCCAATCCTGAAATATCACTATTTTTCCCAAATTATGACTCATACTCTAGTGAGTCCGGTAACTCACCGAATTACCAAGATACCCCTTGGCTCACCCCGAGTCAGGTATAAATCCCCCGTTGGGACTAAATCACTGTCTTGCCTGAAAGGACTGACTCACGCCGAATATCTCAAATATATCCACATAGTAATGTGGTCTAAATCATATAATCACAATTATACCATCAGCGAGTCAAAATTACAAATATGCCTCTTTAAATAGAAGCGGGCTTGTTTAGCTCATTTAATACACTTAAACATCCATAATCAGTCGTATAATAATATAACCCATGCAATTCACATAATCACATAAATATTCAATTAATTCACATAATCTTTCAATAATGCTCTCATGGGCCCCTAATCAAGGCTCTAAGCCTCATTAGGATTTTTGGGATATTACAACTATCCCCTTCATATAGAAATTTCGCCCTCGAAATGTACCTGAACAGCTCGAGATACTGATCCCGCATGTCTGACTCTAATTCCTAGGTTGCTTCCTCAAACTTGATGTTCCTCCATAATACCTTTACCAAAGGTATGGTTTTGTTCCTCAACACTTTTTCCTTTCTATCCAAGAGTTGAACTAGTCGCTCCTTATACGACAAATTTGTATGTCGCTCCAAATCTTCATAACTCAACACATGAGTTACATCTGATACATATTTCTGAAGCATCAAAATATGGAATATGTTATGAACCCTTAACATCGATGGGGGTAAAGCCAACCTATAGGCTACCTGACCAATCCTCTCCAGGTTCTCAAAAGGTCCCACAAACCTAGGGCTCATCTTGCCCTTCTTCCCAAACTGCTTTACCCGTCTCAATGGTGAAACACGGAGGAAAACATAGTCCTTGGCCAAGAACACTAAGTATTTACTATAACGACCCGACTTTTCTTAACTAGACCAACCGAACACGACTATGACTATCCGGGGTCAACTGGACCCTTACGGTTAACTCTTTGGTAAAAATTGGACGTTAGAAACTAAATAAACTTTAAAGTAAACTTTGGAAAATTTTACATTGGAGTACTATGAAATAAAATAGTATTTGGATGGGATCCCATAGTTTTTTTAAAAAAAAACAAAATGTAGTTTAAACGTAACTTAAGAAATAGTCTGTAGCCACATGATTTTCTTTAGATAAACTAGTAAACATGAAATTGATAAAACTGTTATTGGACTCAGCGGAAAACTTAAGAGAACCCTGACAACCCTGCAGGTCGGTTGTTTCACAGTATGCATACTTCAAACAGAATCCCCTCCAGCTCATTGCACTGCTCCTTAAGCTTTGCCCTTACCTACACACACATAGTAATTGATGAGCTATAACACTCAGTAAGGAAGCTAGCTACAACTCATGATTCTATTATCCAAAACAAACTTTGCATAACAGAAATGCAAATCCAGAAACTGTAAACTGAGAAACACGTCTAACATATTCACATAAGTCAAAGTATTGCGTAACATACTGAAAACACATAACTGAGACATCGTGTTATCTGTGGGGTCTTAATCCTCGTGTGGCGTCCACGGCCCAGAGAATACTCACCTCCCGTACCAAAGGGGTACACTCCGCTAAAACACAATGGCCTTACTGACTTGGCAGATAACCCCACTGTACGGTTGCATGGGGATCCGCCCTCACAAGGCCTTGTACTGAGCCATCAAGTTATCTGTGGGGTCATGATCCCCGGGTGGCCTCCGCAGCCCAGAGAATACTCACCTCCCGTGCCAAAGGGGTATACTCCGCTAAAACCCAATGACTTTACTGACTTGACGGCTAACCCCACTACACGGCTGCATGGGGTCCACCCTCACAAGGTTTCCCTTGACAGTTACAAACATTGCACATGCATTCATGATAACTTTACTGCACTAAGCACATTCAAACTCGATAGATGGGTACTATCATGTGCATACAACCATATAATCACACATATATATAGCAACTAGAATTTAACTAGCAGTATACAAACATGCAAACAATTCACTAAGATCACAACAAGATAAGTTACTCTTGGTGTATACTTCCTTACCTCTTGTCCTTAGCTTTCTTGAATTATGTCTTTGTGAGTATTTTCGATCGCGTTTAGACCCTATAATCATATTGGGACAAAATATCTTAGTTTATGCTTACTAAGATTCTAAAATATATAAGGGAATTTAAAAAAAACAAAACTGAAATTCCCGACCCTGGCCCAAACCCGAGCCCTTGGGGTAAAATGACAATAATACCCCTCTCAGAATCCCAAACTCAGCTTTGAAAATTATTATTTCCAATAATAATTTTATCCTAGGCCATGTTTGAAACTTCAAGTCGAAACTTCAAGTCGAAACTTCAAGTCGAAACTTCAAGTCAAAACTCCAATTATTTCTTAAAATTCCGTTTTCCGATGCTCGAGTCCAATTCACGAGCCCCGAGCCCACCTCTTGACCTTGAGACTTAAAATCGGTTTGTACTTCCTAAGATATTTTCTAAGTCCTTGAAAATATTTCGTAGATTCTAAGTCATCAAATCTAAACTTTGAAACTAACTCCCAAACCTTGAATTTTTCTTGAAGCTTACATAATAGTTCCCGAGCCTAGCTTGTAACTTATTATACTTGGACAATTAACTAGGGAATTTTTATCCTTAATTCTCAATAATCAGTTTTTGATCTTAGAATACCTAATCCCAAGCCTTGTAGTAACTTTCTAAAGTTTCGGGACCAAATACCACTTTTTGTCCCATTTGGTAACCATTGGTTACCAAAAGAAACAACAAACCATGCACAAAGCCTTCATCAATGGCTCCTTGTGCACGGCCAAAAATGGCAAGCACTCTTCAAGTCCAGTTTCGAGCCATAAGTACCTTACACAATGTTCACTGCCTCATCCCAGCACCACCATGACCCTCACCTCCGGCCACCACCACCACCGGTGGTGGTTGATCAAAGCAAATGGTCAATGACTCCCAAGTTTCAGCCGTGAATCCCAAGTTTCAGCCGTGAATCCCAAACCCACCAAAGGTGGAACCCAACCCCAAGGCAACTTCTAATACACCTCTGGAACTCTTAGGGATGTGGAAGAACACCCAGCCCATGGCCTTAAACATCATCACCGCCTGCAACCTCCATTAACGCCGGCGGTGAAGAAACTCTCAATGCAACCATCGGCCATGGCTACAACCACCACCTTGCCAACCCAAAACTTAAGATCTACTATATTAGACCCTTCCCAACACCTTAAGGATTTTCTATAGTCCTAAAACACTGATTAAAACCATACATAACAGCCCATAAATTTAACACCATCCTAAGAAAGGAAAATGAAAAATTGGAAACTTAAAACTACGAAGGAAATCTATGAATATATACCTCTTACTGTGGCCGGTTCTTGGTTTGTTTTTTCTTCTCCTCAACTTAGTCCAAAACACTATGAACACAACAAAACCATTCAACATGAATTTGGAACTCAGAATCTAAGGGAGAAATTAACACAAAGTAGGTTCGGACTTACGTTATTTTGTTCTGACTATTCTTGCACCGAACTCTCAAAACACTCCCTTCTTTCTCTTGCTTTCTTCTACAATCAAAACAGAGGTTCTAAGGACGTGTCTAAGGTCCGTAATCCAAAGAAAAACCAAAGAAATGACTCACCTTACCTTCTTCTTCTTAGACCCGAAGTGGTCGTACACTACAAGAATACAATGTGTTCTCTTTCTCTAACCTCTCTCAGTTTTTCTCTCACGTTCAGAGATGGCTGAAACAAATGAGGAAAAACAACGGTTCTAATTCCCTCCCTGGTAACCTCTAAAAACTGCCATGGCTGTTCAAATTGCGTTTCCCTCCAATAAGTATATGTGCAGCCGAACACACCGCACGCTTCTCAAAATAAAACATTAAAACTATAGCTTAAGAATGACAAATATAAACTATAGTCTAAACACCAAAAAATGCAACTTTGGTTTAACTTATGTCTATGATTTTATGTGAGTCCTTTCAGCATAAACTCATAACTTTAATCCCATAAAATGCCTCTTGAATTATTCATAGAATCTTAGTGAATAAGTCAGAAAATCGTAGTCTAAGATGATTCTATGATTTTATGTGGATTCCAAACACATAAAATCATATACTAAAGCTCTTTGAACAAGATGTCCATCTTAAATTTATTTCACATCTAAGTCCCCACACTATGATCTAAAGTGATCAACTCACATTTCTTTAATTAAAATAATATTCACCAAATATTATTTTAATTATTATTCATACTCTTAATAAAAAAAAATTAATTCACAGAATAATGTTTACATAAAACACAATAAATAAATAAATAAAATTCCGGGTTATTACATCTACGCTTGGGATCATCGTAGCTCTTCTGCCTACTCTAAGAAGCGAGCATACGAGCTCTAATCTTCTTAATAGCCTCATTAGTCCTCTGAACTGCTTCAGGACCCAGATATTTCCTCTCACCCCTTTCATCCCAATGGATGGGTGATCTACATTTCCTATTATAAAACATCTCATAAGAAGTCACTCCAATAGTCGACTGGTAGCTGTTGTTGTGGAAAAACTTAATCAATGGAAAATATTTAATTTAGGACCCTTCAAAGTCCAACACACATGGTCGCATCATGTCCTCTAAAATCTATATTGGCCTCTTAGATTTTCCATATGTCTGAGGATGATAGGCGGTACTGAACTTTAGTTGTGTACCCATAGCCTTCTACAGACTTCCCCAAAAATTGGAAGTAAAGATGGGACCTCGATCTGACACAATGGACCTAGGAGTCCCATGAAGGCATACTCTCCTTCATATATAGATCAACATACTGATCCATTGTAAAGTTCATCCTCACTGGAAAGAAATGGGCTGATTTGGTATACCGATCCATAATCACCCAAACAGAGTCATGCTGACCCATAGTCATGGGTAATCCCACTACGAAGTCCATAGTAACGTCCTCACATTTCTACTCAGGGATACCCAAAGACTGTAATAGCTCTGTTGGTCTCTGGTGTTCAGCTTTAACTTGCAGAGATGTTAGGCACTTAACCACATATTTAATTACATCTTTCTTCATCTCAGACTACCAATATCGCGATTTCAATTCTTGATACATCTTCATGGTGCCTGGATGGAGCGAGTACGGCATGGTATGAGTTTAATCCAGAATCTCTCGTTTGATAGTAGAGTCCATCAAAACACAAATGTGTTTTATGTATCACAATAAACCAATCTCTGAGATAGTGTAATCTCTAGCCACTTCAACTAGGACGTCTTCTCTGTGCCTCATCAACTAAGGATCATTCATTTGCCCTTCTCTAATCCTCTCCAAGAGAGTATACTTCAAGGTAATGTTAGCTAACTGGCCCACCACCAACTCTATACCTGCTCTAGTCATCTCTTCTACCAACTCCTTTGATATCTATTTCAAACTAAATAGCTATCCTGAACCTTTCAAACTCAAGGCATCTGCCACCACGTTGGCTTTCCCTGGGTGGTAAAGAATATCATAATCATATTCTTTCACCAACTCTAGCCAACGCCGTTGTCTCATATTCATATCTCTCTGGGTAAAGAAATACTTCAAGCTCTTAAGGTCAGTGTATATCTCACACTTCTCCCCATAAAGGTAGTGATGCCATACCTTCAAAGCAAAGACCACCACTGCTAACTCTAGATCATGTACATAATTTTCATGATGCATAGCCAATCACGTGTCCAGCCTGCATAAGGATACATCTTAACCCTTGCTTCGATGCATCGCAGTAGACCACAAACTTCTCGTGATCTGAAGGAAGACTCAGAACCGAAGCAGTGATCAATCATCGCTTCAACTCCTAGAAGTTGTTCTAACACCTATCTGACCACACAAACTTTAAGTTCTTGCATGTCAGCTCCGTCAGTGGTTTCACAATCTATGAAAACCCTTCCACAAAACATCAATAATACCCTGCCAACCCAAGGAAACTTCTAATCTCTGAAGCACTTTTTGGCCTTGGCCAATCCTTGACTGCCTCAATCTTGGCCGGATCCACCATAATTCCATATCTACTGTCTATGTGACCGAGGAGCGTGTAACATCCTCCTAATCCAGGATTGTTACATTGTGTAGTTTAAATAGTGTTTAACTCGCTAAACAAGTCATTTGAGTTTAAATCGTGTAATTAAAACTAACCACATGTTTATGTACCAAATTTTTTGATCAAATGCCAACCATTTCATTAAAAAAGTTTAACTTCCATACATGAGATCCCATCTTAGTTTAAAATGGTTACAAAGCCAAAAATGAATACAAAAGCCAACCTAGGCAGAAAAATCAAGGTCCAACCCTAGTTCCAACTAATAACATCGGCCATGGCAGACGAGCATGCCGCATATGTACACTCTGCCCCTGAAGCTCTCCAACTCATGGTTGGTCCAACTTTTCCTTTCCTTTACCTGCACCATTTAGCACTCGTGAGCCAAGGCTCAGCAAGAAAACATAAACATGCTTATAAGCAGTACATTATCATATCGCAGATTCATAACTAGCATGCCAGCAGTAATAGCCCTACTCATGCATGCAATTAACTCAAATAAGTGACTATAGAGTCACATTAGGGCTTAGTGCTTGTAACGTCCCAAATTTGCTAATAAGGCTTAGTGCCTTGATTAGCATGATAGGAGAGCGATAACTTATTTAATTATGTTAATACGTAGATTAAATGATTATGTAATTAGAAATGCATGTTTAGGTGAATTAAATATGCATGTGGGCCCATTTTGGTTAATAAGGGCATATTTGTAATTTTGGCTTGTTAAGGGCATAAATGTGAATTATAAGTGTGTTGTGATTGATAATACAAGATTGTGGTGATATATTTGTGATGTTTCACCCAAGACGATCCTAGGGAGAGAAATAGCAAAATAGTCACAACGGGGCCAAATACCTGGCTCGGGGTGAGCCTAGGGGTATTTTGGGGGTATGGTACGTGTTTGGGGCTACCGGGTAATGGGTAGTGAGCTAGAAAATATTTAAGTATGTCAAGGATTAAATGGGGAACTGTAGGAATACTCAAGGAATTAGCGGGATGTGGCAAATGACGATATTGCCCTTGGTGGCATTAAAGGATTAAGGATATACTTAGGGATATTTTGGACTTAGGCACCTGAGGATAAACTCAAGCCAAACAGGATTCTAGAACTAAGGGGAAACAATAGAAACATAAACCTCAACTCAGCTCTCTCTCTCCCCCACGTTTCTCCCTCTCTCTTGGTGGCTTGGAGGGCTTTGAGAAATTTTGGAGGTAAAGCTCAGAATCAAGGCTAGGATTACTAAGGATTTGAGGCTAGAAATGTTGGGGAATTAACTCATGGTCAAAATCAACACAGAAGTAAGGTTTAGAGCAAGTTTTGTTCTTAAATTTCTCTGCTTTTTTTAGTGTTTTGGGGTTTGGAAATCAAGTGGTTGAATTTAGGTGGTAAAGAGGTGTTTGTTCGCTTTTTTTGAGTTTATGTAATGCTCTGAGTATAGTGAAAGTGTTTTGGGGCTCAATTCTTTTTTTTTTTGATGGAAAAAAATAATATATTGAACAAACCAGCAAGATTACAAACCAAGCTCAAAGAGCCAAACAAAAATAGATACAATTGAGAACTAGCCCTTAAGAACGCCTCCTCACAGGACCTAAAAATGCCATAAACTAGCAAGGGAACAAACCAAGCTCAACTAGCCAAACAAAAACAGTTACAACTAAGTAATAGCCTCTAAGAACGCCACCTCACTGTCCCTTACTTTCAGCTTAGGCAATCTGGCTAGTCTAGATCTAATACTGAACTTAATCAGCTGAATTACAGGACCAATAGCCAAATATCTCATCTCAAACACACAGAGATTCCTATTTCTCCAAACCATGTATATAGCAGCTGCCAATGCAGCAGCCAACACCTGATGCTTCAGACTATTCAGCTTCCCACACATCCAGGTACACCAATTAGCATAAGTAATCGGCTAGATATCCCTTCCCAACCAATCCAACAAATGATCCCTGAGTTATTGAGAAAAGGGCCAGGCAAAAAACAGGTGTGCATGGGATTCCTGTTCCAATTCACAAACAGGACACAGTAAAGAAGGCAGCACCAAGTTACACTGATGCAACTTATCCCGAGTTAGAAGATGGCCGAGAGAAGCTTGCCACAGGATGAATCTATGCTTCGGGACTGCCATAGAGCACCAAACCACATCAGCGAATTCAATTCTTTCCCTGTTAAGTAAGTTGTAATACAATAATTTCAGACAGAGTTTATCACCCTTCACAGCCGCAGCTAAGCTGTTAATAGAGAAGATTGACCTCAATTTCACTAGTCTCCTCCAATACCAACTGACATCTTGAGGAATAGAATAAGACCAGAAATCTTGACCCTTTAGATAGATTAAGTCCACCCATTTTACCCAAAGAATGTCTTGCTTACTAGAAACAGCCCAAACAAACTTAGCTAGGAGAACATTGTTCCAAGAACTGCCCTCCTTAAAGCCAAGACCACCCATATACTTCGGAAGACAAACTTGACTCCAAGCAGTGAAATGTAATTTACTACGGTTAACATTTCCTTCCTTAACTCCCCAAAGAAAATTTCTACATAAACGATCTATCTCCTTAGTAACACTCTTAGGGAGTATAAAAATACTCATCCAAAACGATCTCAAGCTCAAAAGCACTGTATTAACCAGCTGAGCTCTCCCTGCAAATGAGAGATGACGGCTGGCCCAAGTATGAAGCTTTTACTGAATCTTAGTAATTATGATAGCACAATCTCCAGCCCTCCACTTAGTTGTTCGAAGAGGAACCCCTAAGTATTTGAGAGGAAACTTCCCTTCAGTGAACTGAATCTTCCCTAGCAAATGTTGAGTCTCTCTGTCATCCAAACCCCCAAAAAACACCTGCAATTTCTGTAAATTAGTAGACAAACCCGAAGCCATACAAAATTCAGAGAAAATGTCTCTCAAAATCTGAACAGAATTAGAAACTCCCTTACAAAAAATGACCAGATCATTAGCAAAACACAGATTGACTAGCTTAAGAGACTTGCATTTCGGGTGGAATCTGAATCTCTTATCCAAAGATGCTTGACTTAACAGCCTAGTACAGTACTCCATAGCTAAAACAAACAACAGCGGAGATAAAGGGTCCCCTTGTCTAAGACCTTTTTTGCCTTTGAACTCCCCTTGGATTCTACCGTTCATAAGAATCAAATAGGAGGGATCCTTCAAACACGCCATAATCCATATAATAAACTTGCTAGGAAAATAGTACTCGGAAAGTATGGTCTCCATAAAATCCCAATCTAGCATGTCATAAGCTGTAACGACCCAAAATTACTAATAAGGCTTAAGGACCTTGATTAGTGTGCCGGGAGGGCATAATTGGAGGTTATGTGAATCAATAGTGTGAGAATGCATGATTATGAGTATTGGGTGAGCATGCGGGCCCTGTTCGACTGGTAAGGGCTTAATCGTAATTTTGGCCCGTTAGGGCATAAACGTAATTGTGTGTGATAAATTGTTGAGACCACATTATTATGTGGATAGGTAGATATATATATGTGAAATATGTGAGAACCACATTATTATGTGGATAAATATGCAGCCGGTGACATGGGGCGATCCTAGGGAGCTAGATAGCAGGAAAGTCACAACGGGGCTTAATGCTTGACTTTGGGCAAGTCAGGGGTACTTTAGGTATCGTGTAGTGATTTGGACTATTGGGTGATGAAAATAAATATATGGAGATATATTCGAGGTTAGAATGTTTAGGCGGGAGTACTGGGGAATTTTACTATTTCGCCCTCGGGGACGTTTCCGGTACCCCAAGCTTTGGGATTAGTCTAACAACCTAAGGATATACTTGGAAAGACTTAGAAAATACTAGATAGAAAATGCAGACCGACCTCTCAGCCTTCTCTCCCTTCTCTCTCTTTCCTCTCCCTTTTAAGGAAGAAAAAACTCTGATTTTGTAAAGGGAAACCAGCTAATTTCTGGGAATTGAAGGGGATAAGCTAGAGGATTAGCTCAAGAACTAATCAAGGACTGAGATAGAGCCAAGGTAAGCTTTGAATTTTCGTTTTTGAGGTTAGGAATTTAGAGAAATGGCTGAGTTTTAAATATCTGTGATTTTGGTGTTTAAGGTGGAAATTGAGGCTTGAAACTTTGAAGATAGGTCAGGGGACTCTTGGAGAAACGATTCTACAGCTGAGGTAAGGATTAATTTGAAGTTTGATGGTTGAATTTGAGAGTTTTCATGGCTGGTTTTGAGTTCTGTGGGTTTGAAATTTCAGAGGTTGGAATTGGGATTTTGGTGAGTCTTAGACTGGATTTTAGGTTGGGTTGTGTTGTCTAAATCATTCTAATGTTGTTATTATTAATTGGTTTTGAGTTGGGGGCTTTGGGATGGCTTAAGGTGAGGTTTAGAGATTGAAAATGGTGGTTTTTTCTGGGTTCGAAGGGTCGGGCCGCGGCATGGTTCTTGGTGAGCCACGGCCCTTCGAAGTTGTTGCACGCTGAGGAAGGAGGGCGGGCCGCGGCATGGTCCAAGCAATGCCGCGGCCCTTACCTGTTTTTGTGCCCATGGAGGGTTCTGTCAGGGGCCATGCCGCGGCATGGATGGCCCATGCCGCGGCGCTTTAGGGATTTTGGGATTTTGAGATTTTAGGCTTGGGAATTTAACCTAGGGTGCTCGGGGTTGAGTCTTTTACCATATTTGGTGAAGTTCAATGTTCCGAGGACTAGAACTTGGTTTAATAGCTCATTTAAGATTGTTAATGGTATCCTTTATCTTGGTTGTGACTAGGTGCTAAGCTAGGGCTCGGGGATCAGATCGCGCTCAAGGAACATCTATTATAACTAGCTCGTTTGAAAGCCAAAGGTAAGAAAGCTGCACCTGATTATGTGGCTAGGTTGGGACTAAGTGTTCCCTATGTTTGTATGCATTGTTATGTGAATGTTTTTAACCATGTGGACACGATGGGACTAAGAGCTCCCTACACTTGTATATCATGTCATGAGATGGTATTATTATGCCATGGGACATGCGATAACCGGCCTAAGAGTGTCGGAATCAATATTTGCGCACAGGGCGCGGCTCGACCACTGGTAGCTGAGGAAGCTTATCTATCACTGAGCTCGGTTAAGCTGGCCAGAGTGAGTGAGTATTACACTGGGGGCGGCCCAAGAGAGCCGAAGACAGTGTATTAAATAGAGGGTGCGACTAAGGGCGCTGACCCTGAGTATCATTTGATGATGTGATAAACTGTTGATTATGATCGTGAATATTGTGTTATGAACGTGATTTGTTGGCTGTTTGGATGACAAATTGTTAATCTATTATGTGTTATCACTGATTGGATAAATGTTATGAAATGCTGAATTCCTGGTTGTGCATTGTGAAATATTTGATAATTGATGTTGATCTTGCTATGTTATCATGCTTTCTTGCTGGGCCTCGGCTCACGGGTGCTACGTGGTGCAGGTAAAGTCAAGGGTAGGCTGAATCAACCATGAGTTGGAGAGCTCTGGGGGCGGGGTGTACATTGTCAGCTGCTCGGCCGCCACGGCCGAGGAATTGTACAGGGACAGAAACCTAAAATGTATATTTTTCCATTAGAGTGGCTTGAATTACTTGTAAATCTTGGAATTTGTTGTAACTAAGACGTCTAAATCCTGTTTTGAGTTTCCATGTATTAAACTGTCATTTTTAATGAAAATAACCTATTTGAGACCAGAATCTTTTATTCCTAATCTGTTGACGACATTGAATTCACACTTTGTTTAAATGACTTGATTAGCAAGTCTTGCACTATTTTAAACACACAGTGTAACGGTCTTGGTTATCTAGGGTGTTACATAAGCTTTGCTCAAATCGATTTTCATTACACATCTAGGGGAAGCATTTTTCCTATTATAGCCCTTTATAATATCCTGAAGAATAAGGATATTATGCGCCAACAATCTATTTTTGACAAAAGCTCCTTGGTTTTGATGGACTAAACTAGGCAAAACAGTGGCCAACCTCCCAAAGAGAATTTTTGAGATACACTTGTATATAGCATTGCAACAAGCTATAGGCCTATAATCTACTGCCTTGTTTGGCGTCTCCACTTTAGGAACCAAGCAAATGGTTGCCTTATTAACTTCCTCTGGCAAAATACCACTCTCAAAGAAATCGAAAATAGCCTCTGAAATTTCAGCTTCTAAGCTGCCCCACATAGCTTTAAAAAACCCAGAACCGAACCCATCCGGCCCCGGACTTTTTATAGAGCTAACGCTAAATAAGGTATCCTTCACTTCCTTCTTAGTGAAAGGTCTAACAAGCTTAACTTGCTGCTCCAAGGATAAACAATGACCAAATCTGAAACAAGAGGACTGCACAGGAACTGAAGCATTACTACTACTGCCCATAATTTTCTGAAAATGATGAACAAAATGCGTCACAACATCTTCAAAATTTTCAATTAATTCACCTGAGTCTGAAACCACTGAAGTAATGTAATTATTGGCTCTCCTTTGCTTTAAACACGCATGAAAATAAGCCGTGTTATCATCCCCAAATCGCAGCCAATCAACCTTGCTTTTTTGGGAGCATGCTTGGAACAATTTTTGGGAGTTTAGAAATCTGAAATGTTGGGGAAATTCTAGGTTCGCAGGGTCGCATTGTGGCGTTGTTCTTGAGAGCCGTGGGCCGCATAATCTCAGGAGGTTTTGGGGGTTCGCTGAATCACTTTAGCATCACAGCCCGAAGCAGGGCACGCCACGGTTCGTGTCCAAGAGAATTCAAGCTAGGCTCTCTAACATGGAGAGGGTCGCGTCTTAATTATTGGGGCGTCGCGACTCTAATTGGGGGCCCCGCGACGCAAATAGAGGATTATGGCCAATCTAGGGTTTTAAGCTCGTGAACCCAAATCTTAGGGCCCGGGAAGGATCCTACTACCTGATTTAGTAGGATTCAAGGTACCGGAGGTTAGAATAATATTGCAAAAATCTTATTTGGTTTAGGGCTAGGTTTTACGTCAAGGCTCGGGTTTAGGGGAACGTGCTCGAGATCGCGTTAATCTATTAGCTCGGGACACATGTAAGAAAACTGTTTATGCTCGTAGAGCAGGGCATGACCATATTGTTTGTGTTTCAGAGCATGGTCATATTATTTGTGTTTAATATGTGTGTGAATACTTGTAAATGTTATGCTATGTTGTGCATGATTAAGCAGGGAACGACAAAAGCATGCTGAATGTAGTCCGATAGAGTGAGGCCCTCTAAGGGTGCTAGATTCACCCGTTCAGTTGAGATCATGAACCTGGTGTCTGGAAAAGCACCTGGGTCGGCATAGGCCATCATATGTTTAATCTGGTGTCTGTTTAAGTTGCATATTATTGGATTGAATTGTGATATGTTATGTGTTGAATATTCTTGCTGGGCCTCGGTTCACGGGTGCTCTATAGTGCAGGTAAGGGCAAGGGAAAGGTCGACCAACCATGAGTTGGAGGGCATGGAGCGGCGTGTACATTTTTGACCTACCTGGCTGCCACGGCCGGGGCTATTTTGAGGAATTTACCGTAAATGGTCGGTTTGTCACTTAGGTCAATTATATTGTAACTTTAGAATTGTAATACATTTTTTAAATAGTATTTTGGGATCCCAGTGTATAAATTTTATGAATTTTAATGAATGTCCAATTCTTTTATAATTAATGCTGTCAAATGAGTCTCTATTTCAATTTATTCACACTTTTTAACATAAAACTTTGATGAGCGAGCTAATGGCACATTTATAAATCACATGGTAACGACTCTAAGGTAGTAGGGCATTACAACTTGGTATCAGAGCCTGCCAAAGTTTATGGTTCCTAGAGATGGATCGAACATGTACGCTCGCTGCCAGAGACAAGCTTGACTCAGGGTTGGTTGATATTAAATGAACTATGTGTTTAACTTTGCTTGTCTGAGTTGCCCTGTTTGCCTGAATATTATAGATATAGCATGATGAATGTGTTTATATATATATATGATTCCAGGGCATGAACGCTTGATTGCTATATGCTTATGTAATGTGTGCGATGTGTTGATCTGTTGTTTGTGACTGACTGATGGGACTGGGAGATGGTTTTGGATGTTGTTATCATGCCTGATGTGCGACGTCAATGAATGCAGGCATATTGAAGTTATGCCTCAGTGATCGATATAATCTGCGGCAATGTGGTCGAAGATGACAACCAGGGTCAAGACCCTCCACCTACCCCACAGAATTGGCAACAGTTGTTTGTTGAAGTGGAAGCAAGGATTCAGTGAACAGAAGACGAGCTCTGAGAACTGAGGAAACAAGCCCTTCCTCGGGGTATTAGGTTAAATATTCCATAGGCTGTGGCACTAGTGCTAGTCCAGACTGTGATGGAGAACATGTGGGAGCGTTTGTATGAGAGGTTCAGGAAGCAACACCCTCCCACATTTGAGGGTCGTCCAGACCCACTACGAGCATAGCAGTGGATGATATGATTGCTTCCATTCTGGATTTCATGAGAGTGGAAGGGAACAAGAGGGTAGCCTACGCCAATTACATGTTAAGAGAAGACGCCCACATCTGGTGGGAAGTTGTGTCCCGGAGGAGGGATGTGATAGTCATGACTTGGGAAGAATTTAGAAACATCTTCAATTAGAAATACTACAATGTTGCAGTCTAAGTTGCGAAAGTGGACGAGTTTGTTAATCTAACTCAGAACCGAATGACGGTTATAGAATATGCACTGAAGTATGACCGGTTGGCAAAGTTCACACTGGCCTTGGTGCCTACTGATATGGCACAAATGGATAGGTTTGTGCGAGGGTTGAATGTCATGATAGCCTATGGCATCAAGATAAAATTAAATCTAAGGACTACCACCTATGCTTAGGTAGTTGAGAAGGCCCTTACAGTTGAGGGGCCGAGAATCAGATATGGCGAGAGGGCGTCGCAAGGCGCGATGCTCGGAGGACGGTGCCTCCTTTCACTGGTTGTAGTCGGGGTAGTGGCCCCATTGAGCAAAAGAGAAAGGCCCCATAATTTTTTTGTTCATCTTGGTTCAGAGAGGAGGGCACGAGGTGCTTTCAGTGGCCGTCAGGGTGAGGGAGAGAACTGGAGAAGTTTCTCGAAGTGTCCTTAGTGCAGGCGACGACATCAGGGGGAATACAGAGTTAGAGTGTGCTTCACTTGTGGGAGTGTCAGTCATCTGAGGAAGGACTGCCCACAAGCTAGGAAAGAAGAACCGAAGAAGAGCGACAACCTTACTCTAGCCAGAGTATTTACCTTGACCCAGACTGAGGCTGAGGCTAGTCCCTCAATGGTGACAGGTCAGATTTCTAGTGCTGGTTCTTCATTTATTGCTTTGATTGATTCAGGAGCTACTCATTTGTTTGTATCTGCTAGAGTGATAGATAATTTGTGTAGACCTTGTGAAATGTATGCTAGAGGATTCAGGACTTTGTTGGCAACAAGGGAACCGATAGTCTCTAGGAGATGGGTTAGGGCATTACCAATAGAGATAGACAGCAGGGAGTTGTCTGTGGATATGATTATGGGGATGGATTGGTTATCAAAGTACGGGGCAATGACAGAATGTAAGAGAAGATTGGTAACATTTGAACCTGAAGGGGAGGTAGCGTTTGTATTTGTGGGGACAGTGTGAATGCCAAAAATTGACCAGAGCCATAGTCAACACTCAAGAGAAAAATTATGGGTTACCCTCATTAGCCTCGGGCAAACAATGCAACCCAATATCTTGCCCCACGTGAGACCCGTGTCTCATAGGAGGCCTTAGCGAAAATGCCCAGAAGGACACAAGGGCCTCACTATGCGAGGCTGCCCTTCCCCCATGCACGCCTGCCAAGGCCACAAGGGCCTCGCTATACGAGGCTGCCCTTCCCCCACGTGCGCGTGCCAAGGCCACAAGGGCCTTGCTATGCGAGGCTACCCTTCCCCCGTGTGCGCCTGCCAGGCCACAAGGGCCTCGCTATGTGAGGCTGCCCTTCCCCCGTGCACGCCTGCCAGGCCACAAGGGCCTCGCTATGCGAGGTTGCCCTTCCCCAGCGCACGCCTGCCAAGGCCATAAGGGCCTCGCTATGCGAGGCTTTCCTCGCCTGCGCGCCTCGCGACCCAGATACGCGCCAAGGCCTCGCACAACGAGACACACCTCACCACGCCCGTGTGCATCTCACGAGGTACGACCATGCTAAGGAGCCTCACGCCACCACCATCTCGTGGCCCTCATGCAACCCCATCACGCCTTGTGAGACCCATCCCCGAGCCTCGTGAATGCTTGAGTCACGCATGGGTACTCACTTGGGCACCAAGGGTCTCACCTTGTGAGACCCATCCCCGAGCCTCGTGAATGCCCGTGTCACACATGGGTACTCACTTAGGCACCAAGGGTCTTGCCTTGTGAGACCCATCCCCGAGCCTCGTGAATGCCCAAGTCACGCCTGGATACTCGCTTATGCATCAAGGGTCTTGCCTTGTGAGACCCATCCCCAAGCCTCGTACATGCCTATTTCTAGGCCTCGTACTTGGAGGTAAGGGCTGGATAAAAGAAGTATGGATCGACACTTAGAAAAATATAAAGAAACCTAGAGAAGATATTTAGGTAAGGGGGACCACTAGGCATGAGATAAATGTACAAGCACGAGATGTACAACCCCGAAAAAGGGAAAAGGCATTACTCTAACATCTGTGTCCTACAAGTAGTGGAGGTACGAATTTGTACAGAGAGTGGAAGCACTACATGCATACCTCTGACTATGTACAAAACTGACACCATAACCTTCTGCTCCACCACGACCTGTGCCACTACCCTGACAATGTACCTATGTACAATATTGTCCCCTGGGACCACAATGTATGGGGAGTCATTAGAGCTCCAGTATAAATAGATCATCACCCCTCCAGAAAAAGGGTTGGAAAATTCATTGTATGTTGAGGCTATTAAGCAATATACGAATTTTACTCCATTTTAGTTCTGCATATTTACTCTTTCAAGTTCTCTCAATTTTCTTCTAAGATATCTTTGGCAATATAGTCTCGGTTTTCTAACCTTATATCGTTGATGAGATTTCACCGTCAACAGACAGTGAGTGGGCCACGCGTACCCATGATCTCTACACTGAAGGCTAAAGACCTAATGCAAGAAGGTTGCATAGGATTCCTAGAAAATATAATGGATACCTCTAGGGCTGTTTCAGTTCGAACGGATGAGACTAGAATAGTGTGTGAGTTTCCCAATGTATTCCCAGCACACCTGTCAGGGTTGCCACGACATCGAGAGATCGAGTTCGTCATAGAGTTGGCAACAGGGGCAGAGCCAAATCTAGGACACCTTATAGAATAGCTCCAACAAAGTTGAAGGAATTGAAGATTCAGTTACAGGAGTTATTGGATCTAGGAATCATCAGACCTAGTTTTTCTCCACGGGGTGCTCTAGTGTTGTTTTTCAAGAAGAAGGATGGGACCCTACGGATGTGCATTAACTACAAAGAGATGAATTAGTTGACCATTAAGAATAAGTACCCATTGCCCAGGGTCAACGACTTGTTTGACCAACTACAAGAAAAGACAGTATTCTCCAAGATTGACCTTCAGTTAGGCTACCACCAATTAAGGATTAAAGAAGGTGACATACCAAAGACTGCATTCCATACGTGGTATGGACATTATGAATTCTTGGTCATATCCTTTGGATTAACCAATGACCTAGCAGCTTTTATGGACTTGATGAATAGGGTCTTCAGGGATTATTTGGATAAGTTTATGATCGTATGCATCGATGATATACTGGTGTACTCCTGGTCAGAGACAAAGCACGAGCAACATCTCTGTTTAGTACTACAGCGGTTGAGAGAGCATATGCTATATACTAAGTTCAGCAAGTGTGAGTTTTGGTTACCCCAAGTAACATTTCTAGGGCACAATATGAGTAAGGAGGGGATTCTGGTGGACCCAACCAAGATTGAGGCAGTGAGAGATTGGCCCAGGCCGAGCAGTGTACTAGAGGTTAGGAGTTTCTTGGGATTAGTAGAGTCTCATTAGCGGTTTGTTGAGGGATTCTTTAGAATAGCTACACCGTTGACTAAGTTGACGCCTAAGAAGACAAAGTATATCTAGATAGACAGGTGTGAGAACAATTTCAAGGTATTGAAGTGGCGGCTGTTCACTGCTCCCAAATTGAGTCTGCCATCAGACAATGAAAAGTTTGTAGTCTACTGCGATGCTTCGAGGTAGGGTTTGGGGTGTGTATTGATGCAAGCTGGGAAGGTGATAGCCTATGCGTCTAGACAACTGAAGGAGTATTAGCAGAGGTATCCCACTCACGATCTGGAACTAACAGTGGTGGTATTTGCGCTAAAGGTTTGGAAGCATTATTTGTATGGAGAGAAGTGCGAAATATACACCGACCATAAAAGTTTAAAGTATTTCTTTACTCAGAAGGACTTGAATATGCGTTAGAGGCGTTGGATGGAATCGGTCAAGGACTACAATTGTGACATTTTATACCACCCATGGAAGGCCAATGTGGCTGCCGATGCATTGAGTCAGAAGGGCCCAAGGCAGTTATTCAGTGTGAGGTAGATATCAGAAGATTTAGCTGAGGAGATGACTAGAGCGGGAATTCAATTGGTAGTTGGACGACTAGCCAATATCACACTTCAGTCCACGCTCCTTGAGAGGATCAAGGAAGCGCAGAAGGAGGATCCATAGATGAGGAAGCACAGGGAGGATGTCTTGGCCGGAGTGGCTAAGGACTATTCTATTTCAGAGATGGGCCTATTGAGGTATAAGGGTCGGATTTGCGTTCCGATGGATTCCGGTATGAGGCAAGAGATTTTAGATGAGTCTCATACTACTCCCTACTCCTTACATTCGAGTACGACGAAGATGTACCAAGACTTGAGAACTTTGTATTGGTGGCCGGGGATGAAAAAGGATGTAGTGGATTATGTGGCCAAGTGTTTAACCTATCAGCAGGTGAAGGTTGAACATCAAGGGCCAGTAGGGTTGCTATAGCCTTTACGGATTCCGAAGTGGAAATGGGAGGATATAAACATGGACTTCGTGGTTGGATTACCGAAGATAGTAGGACAGTATGATTCTGTATGGGTTATTGTGGATAGGTACACTAAATCAGCCCACTTTTTTCCTGTTAAGACAACTCATACAGTGGAGCAGTATGCTGAGTTGTATGTGAATGAAATTGTACGAATCCATGGGGCTCCGAGGTCAATAGTATCCATCAGGGACCCCACATTCACCTCTAAGTTTTGGGAGAGCTTGCAGAAGGTTATGGGCACATAGTTGTGGTTTAGTACCGCCTATCATCCTCAAATGAATGGACAGTCTGAGAGGACGATTCAGATACTAGAGGATCTGTTGCGAGCCTGTGTGCTAGATTTTGGGGGATCTTAAAGTAATTATCTTCCTTTGATTGAGTTTTCATGTAATAACAACTATCAGGCAACTATCAGAGTGGATCCATATGAAATGCTATATGAGAGGAAGTGCAGATCTCCCATCCATTGGGATGAGACGGGTGAGAGAAAGAATTTAGGTCCTAAGGCTATTTAGAAGACCAATGGGGAGATTGAAAAGATTAGAGCTCGGATGCTCGCCTCCCAGAGTTGACATAAGAGTTACTTAGACTTAAGACGCAAGAGTGTAGAGTTTCAAGTCGATGATCATGTATTTCTAAGAGTTTCTCCCTTGAGAAGGGTGAAACAATTTGGAGTGAGCGGCAAGTTAACTCCTACATTTGTTGGCCCCATTGAGATTTTGGAATGAGTTGGAGAGGTAGCTTATAGAATGGCAATGCCTGCAACCTTATCAGGGTTTCACAACGAATTTCATGTATCCATGCTCTGGAAGTATGTATCATATCTTACGCATGTGCTGAGTTATGAGAACCTAGAGCTGGATCACGATTTTTCTTATGAGGAGAAGCTCGTTCAGATTCTAGATGGAAAACATAAAGTTTTGCAGAACAAGACCATTGCCTTAGTAAAAGTGTTGTGGAGGAACAACAAAGTGGAAGAGACAACTTGGGAGCTTGAGACTGATATGCGGGATCGATATCTCGAGTTATTCAGGTAAATTTTGAGAACGAAATTTCTGTAAGGAGGGAATAATTGTAACGTCCCAAATTTGCACATAAGACTTAGTGCCTTGATTAGCGTGCCAGGAGGACAATAATTGCTTTAATTATGTTAATAGGTGGATTAAATGATTATGTGGTTAGAAATGCATGTTTAGGTGAATTAAATATACATGTGGGCCCATTTTGGTTAATAGGGGCATATTTGTAATTTTGGCCCGTTGAGGGCATAAATGTGAATTATATGTGTGTTGTGCTTGATACCACAAGATTGTAGTGATATATTTGTGATGTGTGATCCGAGACGGTTCTAGGGAGCGAAATAGTTAAATAGTCACAATGGGGTCGAAAACCCAGCTCTGGGTGAGACTAGGGGTATTTTAGGGGTATGGTACGTGTTTGGGGTTACCAGGTTACGGGTAGTGAGTTAGAAAATATTTAAGAATGTCGGCGATTAAATGGGGAACTATAGGAATACTCGAGGAATTAGCAGGATGTGGCAAATGACGGGATTGCCCTTGGTGGCATTATAGGATTAAGGATATACTTAGGGATATTTTGGACTTAGGCAGCCGAGGATAGACTCAAGCCAAACATGATTCTAGAACTAAGGGCAAATAATAGAAACATAAACCTCAACTCAGCTCTCTCTCTCCCTCACATTTCTCCCTCTCTCTTGGTGGCTTGGAGGGCTTCGAGAAATTTTAGATGTAAAGCTCAGAATCAAGGCTAGGATTGTTAAGGATTTGAACCTAGAAGTATTGGGGAATTAACTCAGGGTCAAAATCAACACTGAGGTAAGGTTTAGAACAAGTTTTGTTCTTAAATTTCGCTGGTTTTTTAATGTTTTGGGGTTTGGAACTCAACTGGTTGAATTTATGTGGTAATGAGGTTTTTGTTCATTTTTTTTAGTTTATTTACTGCTCTGAGTATAGTGAAAGTATTTTGGGGCTCAATTCTGGCTTTGGAGCACGTTTGGAACATTTTTTTGGGAGTTTAGAAATCTGAAATGTTGGGTAAATTATGGGTTCGTGGGGTCAGCGCCACGACCCGCATGAACTCATGAGGTTTTGGAGGTTCACTGAATCGCCTTAGCGCCGTGGCCCTGGGTAGGGCGCGCCTCGGCACGTGTCAAGGAAGATTCAGGCTAGGCTTTGTTACTTGGAGAGGGTTACAGCCCTAATTATTGGGGCATCGCAGTTCTAATTGGGGGAACAGTGACAGAAATAGAGGATTATGGCCAATCTAGGGTTTTAAGCTTGGGAACCCAAATCTTAGGGCTCAGGAAGGATCCTACCACCCGGTTTAGTAGGATTAGAGGTCTCGAAGGCTAGAATAATATTTCAAAGTTCTTATTTGGTTTAGGGCTTGATGTATTGTTATTATTGATGTGTTGTGACTAGGTTTTATGTTAAGGCTCGGATTTAGGGGATCGTGCTTGGGATCAAGTTAATCTATCAACTCGGGACACAGGTAAGAAAACTATTTGTGCCCATAGAGAAGGGCACGTCCCTATTGTTTGTGTTTCAGGGCATGAAACTATTATTTATGTTTAATATGTGTGTGAATACTTGTAAATGCTATGCTATGTTCTGCATGATTATGAGTGAACATCGGAGGCTGAGAAAGACAAAGGCCGGGAATGGCGAAGGCCGGGGATGGCAATGTTAGGAACAAGTTTCCTAATACGCAGCGGAATGGTGGTGTGGTTGGCCTAGTGTACAACAAAAATTTTGTAACATATTTAAACTACCTTTAAATATGTGGATCCATTAATATACATACATTAATCATAAACAAGATAAGGATAGAATTCATACCTCTTGAAGCCTATCAAGTATCCTTGCTATCTTTTCGTATTTAGAACGATCTTCCTATCCAAGCCGCTCCCACGTACTCACACCAAGATCTTCCAACGCGTTCTCTACACCTCAAGAAATGTGTGGGCACTTAGAGAATGAAGGATAGCTTATTTATGATTCTACTTGATGTACTCAACACATGAGATCAAGAGAATAGGCCTGAGAATTGGTTCTTTATTTTCAGGGAGAGAAAACTATCGTTCTATTCTTCACAGAGCGAATGTTCAAAGTTGTCTCACATCTCCTTCTCTGAATATTTTTCTGATTAGTCATACTTAAAAGAAAATATTCAAATTTTAAAAAATTAATCTATAACGATTTTACAATTTACTTTTTAATTAATTAATTATTCTATTAATGAAAAAAAATCCAAAAACCACTTTTTGAATTATCCATTAATTAATTAATTAAATAAATAAAAATGAAAATCCCATCCCTGAAAATTGCCCTACACGCCACACATAGTCCATGGACTGTTTGTGCACGTGTAGCTTCCCTAATTTTAGGGATGTTGGTTTTTCAATTTTTATTTAATTATTTATTCAAACTACTTTGTCAGATAAGATCTAACAACCTGATAACTAATTCAAATTTGAATTCAAATTAATTATCTTTTTAATTAATTATCAAATATAATTAATTATTTGAATAAATATTAATCTTTTAAATTGAAATCCAATTTGAACTTATCAGATTATTATCTCCCATTCAAATAAAGACATTTAATTAATTCTACCAATGAATTAAATCCAAAATGTTCGAAAATAAATATTTAATTTATTATAATTTCGAAAAGTATAATTAATTATTTAATTAAATTTCGAAATTAATTTAATTATTTAATATAATATCGAAAATTATACAATAATTAAATATTAATTAATTTTGTTAACTACAACTAATTTGTAATTAATTAATTAATCACTGTTATCATATAATTGCATATTTGGTCGGGAGAACAAATTTCTTCTTAAATATGTCTTTAAACTATTTTCCCTTCATATCAACTCTTACCTTGAACAGTGTTGATAGAGCCGCTATGGGGACCTATAATTCCAAGCTCCAATAAATTTGAGATTATTAATTAAACTCTTTAATTAAATAATGTTAATTTATTAATCTCATGATTATTTCACTATAAATAGGAGACTGCACTCTTGTTATTATAGACATTTCATTTACTGAGTACTTTATAATCATAAAGCGTCCATTGATATAATCATTGCATACAACTTGACCTTCTAATAATGGTTCATAATTAATCGGGAATAAAATTACCGTTTTACCCTTTTAATTATCTATTGTTTCCTTAAGTCCCATTGACTCTACTAGTGAAGGTTAATTCATAACTAAATTATGAATTTGAGCTCAATAACCTTTCAGTCCCAAAAGTCAACCCTTAAGAGAACCATCATTCAATCTCTTGTGAGAAGGCATAGATTCCATATCTGTATACTATGTCCCCAGCCATCTACATTAATGAGTTCCCAAAACAAAAGTTTCTAGCCTGATCATTCTGACAGACCCTAACAAGTGAATCAAAGAACTCATATAACATAAATAGGAGTTCATAGTAACTGCAGGATTAAGATCTATTTGTATATGATCATAAGTTGATATATTTAATTAATACTTCGAAACGGTATTTAACTAAGTATTAATAAACATATATGGTCCAATTCTATATATTCTCTAATATATAAAACACCTCCACTAAAGTGTCCTACCACACTAGTGATCCGGATCTAGATCACATGTATTCATAATACTAGTGGACCGTACTTGCAGTAATTAATCTAAAGATTCCATAACTTTATTTTACTGCGAACTATTCAAGTTCATTTATCTCAAACACAATCCTCCCGTACCAATACGTGTTTGAGATCACATATATGAACTTAGGAATTTTCCTGATATTTACTTAATATTATCACAGAATAATATAGTCCATAAAATATATGCATAACAAATTCACATCATTTATTTATTTCATAAAAACAATGTCTACTACATATGCTTTCAGGGCACATTTCCAATAGGCAAAGGCTAGGATTGCGAAAGCATACTGAATGTAGGCCGTCATATGTTTAATCTGCTGTCTGTTTATAAGGGTGCTGGATTCACCAGCTCGGTGAAGATTGGGAACTTAGTGTCTGGTAAAGCACCTGGGTTGCCATAGGCCGTCATATGTTTAATTTTCTGTTTGTTTAAGCTATATATTATTGGATTGAATTGTGATTATGTTATGTGTTGAGTTTTCTTGTTGGGCCTCGGGTCACGGGTGCTCTATGGTGCAGATAAGGGCAAGGGAAAGGTCGACCAACCATGTGTTGGAGGGCATGGAGCGGCGTGTACATGTTCGGTCTACCTGGCTGCCACAGCCAGGGCTTTTTTGAGGAATTTATTGTAAATGGTTGGTTTGTCGCTTAGGTCGACTATATTGTAACTTTAGAATTGTAATAAATTTTTGAAACAATATTTTGGGATCCCAATGTATAACTTTTATGAACTTTAATGAATGTCCAAATATTTTATAAGTAATGTTGTCAAATGAGTCTCTATTTAAATTTATTCACATTTTTTAACCTAAAATCTCGATTAGTGAGCTAATGGCACATTTATAAATCACATGGTAATGACTCTAAGGTAGTAGGACGTTATAGTATCCATCTTTCACATAACCAGCCTTAGAGCTGGCCAAGTAGGCATGATGCTTAACATTCTAGACGGCCTTAGAGGCATTCAAGCGTATATCTCGCTTCCAGGTTATGTTAACCCTATTGCCCAGAGTTTAGCATGCTATTACATCCCTCGACTTCTAAGCCCATCAAATTATACTAAACCGGGTAGTAGAATAAATCACGAGCCCTTAGGTTTTAGTTCCTGCACTCAAAACCCTCACAGCGCTAAAAAACCCTTCAAGTTCCGCAGCTTAAAACAAAAGAGTTGCGACTCGCCCCAAGTCAAAGAGCCCAAGGCTCCCCTCTGTTTCCACACGTGCCGTGGCGCGCCACTATAGGCACCGCGACTCAAATGGGCTGATAATTCCTGCTTCTCCCTGCGCTCATGAGAGTCAGGACGCCCAAAGAACAGGGCCGCGACTCGATATGAAAACCCAGAATTTCCCTGTTTTCCTAAAGCCAAATCCCTCTAAAAACCTATCCAAACATATCTAAATCTGAAGAGTAAGATTTCCAATCGATTCAGCAGCTCAATATCATCAAAACCCAAGCCAATGCTTGGCCAAAACCTCATCAAATCTCCATATCAGAATGGAGTTTCTAAAACTCCGAAAACTCAGCTAGAAATTAGAGAAACACAGAGATTTAGGGATAATAATCATTACCTATGTTGCCCCAATCGATGCTAAGCTTTTCCCCAAGCAATCCAAAGGCCAAGCTAGCTTCGATTCTACTTAGATCACAATAAATTCAAACATTGAATGAACGAGTATGTGGACGGGAGAGAGAGAGACCGTTGAGAGAGTTGCTCCTCTGTTTTCCTGTGTTATGAGAGGCTACTTAGAGTTCAAGTAACTCTAAGTGAATCCTAAGGGCTCGGGGTAACAAAAAACGTCCCAAGGGTAAAATGGTCAAAATGCCCATAACTCCCTTCCAATCTCACTAACTCCAAATATATCCTCAAAAATTTATTCCCATTACCTGATATCCTGGTAATGTGATAAATACCCAAAATACCTCTTGACTCACCCCGAGTCGGGTATTGGATCCCGTTGTTACTTTCCCGCTGACTTGCTCCCTAGGATCCCCTCGCGCCGAGTAACCCAAATATATCCACATAATAATGTGGTCTCACACATATATCACATATATGCACATATATTCCAAATATACCCATAATGGGCCAAATTACGAAAATTTCCCTTCTAATAAGAAATGGGTCCACATGCATATTTAATACACCCAAACATGCAAATCTAGTCATATTATAATATAACTCACTTAATCATATAACAATACACATATATATCACATAAGAAAATATTTTTCACATAATTTCCATAATTTTCCATCATTGCCCCCTAATCAAGGCCCTAAGCCTTATTAAGTAATTTGGGACGTTACAACTATCCCCTCCTTATAGGAATTTCGTCAAAATTTTACCTAAACAACTCAGGATACTGATTCTGCATATTTGACTCCAGCTCCCAGGTCGCTTCCTCGACCTTGCTGTTCCTCCATAATACCTTAACCAAAGGTATAGTCTTCTTCCTCAGGACCTTGTCCTTCCTGTCTAAAATCTGAAATGGTTGTTCCTCATAGGATAAATTTGTCTCTAGTTCCAGATCCTCAGAATTCACCACATGAGTCTCATCAGATACATACTTCCTCAACATGGAAATACGAAATACATTGTGCACGCTAGACAGTGCCGGGGGTAAGGCCAATATATAGGCTACCTGACCGATCCTCTCCAGGATCTCATATGGTCCAACAAACCTAGGGCTCAACTTGCCCTTCTTCCCAAACTGCTTCACCCCTCTCAATGGTGAAATGTGGAGGAAGACATAGTCCTCAGCCTAGAACTATACATCTCTACGCCTGGGATCAGCGTAGCTTTTCTATCTACTTTGAGAAACGAGCATCCGAGCTCTATTATTTTCAATAGCCTCAGTGGTCCTTTGAACTCCCTCAGGACCCAAATATATCCTCTCACTCATCTCATCCTAGTGGAATGGGGTATCTACACTTCCTACCATACAACATCTTATAACGTGCCACCCCAATAGTCGACTGGTAGCTATTATTATAGGAAAACTCTATCAGAGGCAAATATTTATTTTAGGACCCCTCAAAGTCCAATACACATGCTCACGACATGACCTCCAGTATCTGGATGGTCCTCTCAGACTGATCATCAATCTGACGATGATAAGTTGTACTGAACTTCAGCTATGTACCCATCACCTTTGTAAACTTTCCCAAAACTTGGAAGTAAGGATAGGGTCCCTATCTGGCACGATAGACCTCGAAGTCCCATGAAGGCGTACTATCTCTCTCACAAAGAGATCTACATACTAGTCATCCATGTAAATCATCCTCACTAGTAGAAAATGAGCTAACTTCATATACCAATCCACGACGACCCAGACTAAATCATGCTGGCCCACTGTCTTGGGCAACCCCACCATGAAATCCATCGTGATATCCTCCCACTTCAACTCTGGGATATCTAGAGGCTGTAATAGCCCTGCTGGCCTGTGATGCTCTGGCTTGACCTGATGACAAGTCAGGCACTTTGCCACATACTCAGTCACGTCCCTCTTCATCCCAGGCCACCAATATAAGGCTTTCAATTCCTGGTACATCTTCGTGGTGCCTGGATGTAGAGAATAAGGGGTAGTATGAGATCCATCCAGAATCTCCCACTTGATCCCAGTGTCCATTGGAATACAAATCTGATCCTTGTATCTCAATAAACCCATGTCTGACATTGTATAATCCTTAGCCACTCCAGCTAGGACATCCCCACTAATTCTTCCGAATTGTGGGTCATTGAACTATCTCTCGTTGATATTCTCCAAAAGAGTATACTATAGGGTGATGTTGGCCAACTGGCCCACTACTAGCTCAATACCTGCTCTAGTCATATCCTCTACCAACTCCCTGGATATCTGCTTAACATTATACAACTTTCCCGGAACCTTTCGACTTAAGGCATCCGCCACTACGTTGACTTTCCCCGGGAGGTAAAGTATTTCACAGTCATATTCTTTCACAAGCTCTAACCAACGCCTTTGTCTCATGTTCAGGTTCTTTTGGGAGAAGAACTATTTCAAACTCTTGTTATCAGTGTATATCTCACACTTCTCACCATACAAGTAGTGTCGCCACACCTTTAGTGCCAAAACCACTGCTGCAAGTTCCTGATCATGTGTGGGGTACCTCTGTTCATACTTCTTCAGCTGGCGTGATGTATAGGCAATCACCTTCCCTGTCTGCATAAGGACACAACCTAGACCCTGTATTGATCCATCACAATAAACCACAAACTTGTCCTTATCTATAGGAAGACTCAAAACTAGAGCAGTGATCATATTCTTTTTCAGTGTTTGGAAGCTGTCCTCACACCAGTCTGACCACATAAACCTCTGATTCTTGCGTGTCAACTCTATCAGTGGTGACACAATCTTCGAAAACCCCTCCACTAAGCATTTGTAATAACCTGCCAATCCAAAGAAACTTCTAATTTCTGAAGCATTCTTCAGCCTTGGCCAGTCTCTGATCGGCTCAATCTTCGCCGGATCTACCATAATTTCATCCTTACTGACTATGTGACCTAAGAAAGTCACATGTGGTAACCAGAATTCACACTTTATAAACTTCACAAACAGTCTGTGCTCCCTCAGTCTTCGTAGAACCAACTTGAGAAGTTGCTCATGTTCTGCTTCTGACCAAGAATATACTAGAATATCATCGATGAAGATGATCACAAACTGATCCAGGTAATCTTTGAACACTCTGTTCATGAGATCCATAAATCCTATTGGGGCATTAGTCAATCAAAATGACATCACCAAAAACTCATAATGCCTAAACTTGGTGCAAAAAGATGTCTTCGATATATCTTCCTCCCTGATCCTCAGCTGGTGGTAACCAGATCGAAGATCTATATTGGAGAATACTATCATACCCTATAACTGATCAAACAGATCATCAATCCTTGGCAGAGGATGCTTGTTCTTAATAGTTAACTTGTCTAGTTCTCTATAATCGATACACATCCTCAGAGAACCATCTTTCTTCTTCACAAAGAGAACTGGTGCTCCCCATGGCGAGAAACTGGGCCTAATAAAACCCAAGTCTAGTAACTCCTTTAATTGAACTTTTAGTTCCTTCAGCTCTGTTGGAGCCATCCTATAAGGTACCTTAGACACTGGCTCTATCCTTGGCACCAATTTAATCACAAACTCTATCTCCCTGTGTGGAGGTAACCTTGGTAGATACTCTGGAAACACATCCAGAAACTCACAAACTAATCTGGTCTGTCCTGGTCCCACTGGCATGACCTGGGTGACATCCACCACAATAGCTAGGTATCCTATGCATCCCCCCTGCAGTAGGTCTCTAGCTCTAAGTACATATATCATAGGTATATGGGTTCCATGCATAGTGCCAAAGAATACAAAGGGATCCTCACCCTCAGGCTCAAAGGTTATTATCTTCTTCTTGCAATCTATTCTCACCCCATACTTGGGTAACCAGACCATAACCAAGATCATATCAAAGTCAAACATAACCAACTCTATCAAATCAACTGATAACTCTCTACCATCCACTACCATTGGTAACGACCTGACCTAGCTCCTGGAAACCACTAACTCCCTAGTAGGCAACAAAGTTTCAAAACCCACTGCATAGTATTCCCATGGCCTACACAACCTATCGATCACCCTACTAGATACAAAGGAATGTGTAGCCCCAGAATCAATCAAAACAGAATAAGAAGTGCAAGCACTAGAAAAGCTGACCTATGACTACTGAGGGTCGAGCCTCAGCCTCTGATTATGTCAATGTGAACACTCGAGCCAGAGCTAAGATGTACAGCTTCTTTAGTTCTTCCTTATTTTCCCTTGGATAACCTTTCTTGAGATGCCAAACAATACCACATAAAAAGCAGGCCTTCGTCTGACACTCTCCTAGATGACGTCTCCTGCTTCTGGCACATTCTTGATAAGTCCTCCAGCTTTCATTGCCCCCTTGGTGGCTAACTTGTGTACCTTGAGGCCTCCTATCTGGGCCTGGAACTGTAATGGTATCTAGGGTCTTCCTCTTCTGGTAACTAGGGCCTCTGCCCCTACTAGCTTCAATAAAGGGAGGTCCCACCCTCCTAGTATGTCTTCTGGCCGCGTTCTCGCGCCAGATCTTGTTCTCAGCGCCCTCAACAGTAAGGGCCTTCTCCACTATCTGAGCATAATTCGTCACTCCAGGAATTAAAGTAATTTTAACATCCCAAGCTATCATAAAATTTAGCTCTTGAACAAACCTCTCCTTCCTTATCACATCAGTTGGCACCAAGTCTGCAGTGAATTGGCCAACCTATCAAATTTTAAGGCGCTTTGTAACAGCCATGGTGCCCTGCACCAGATTACTGAACTCATTACCCTTTACAACTCTTATTGCATCATTATAGTATTTCTCATTGAATAGTTATCTGAATTCCTCCCAGCTCAGGGTCTTCACATCTCTAGTCTGGGATACAACTTCCCTCTAGATTCAAGCATCTTCGTGAAAACATGAATGTGGCACATACCACTCTATCATTACCTGCCACCCCCATAAAGTCAAGCATGGAGGTGGTCATACCCTTCCAATGTTTAGCTCGCAACAAATCTGGCCCTCCCTAAAAGGTAGGAGGGTGCTGCATCCTAAAGCACTCATAAAGAGGCTCCAATTTGTTCTCAACCCCTGTCTGTTGCTGTAATACTGGTGCCACAATAGGTGGAACAAATGGTGCTGTGTTCCCTTCTAAAACTTGCTGCTGTCTTAGTAGGCACATCTCTTCTTGCCGCCTCTGTAATATAGCTTACATATCAGGAAGCACCTGTTTCTAGTTCTCAGGAGCTGGAGGAGGGTTTTGACCCTGGTCGTTCTCTCTAACCTGAATTCCAGTGCCGGCTGGTTCATTTGATTACCATGGAAGCATACTTCTAAGTCTATTTTCAATCAATGACTCACCACATCAGGCAACAATATCAGTGCCCAGCACCACCCCACGGTCCAAGACCGAACAATTAAGCATACACATGCAATAACAATGCTAATAAGAATTTCAATAGCTTTCACCTACTACAGTCATGCTAATAACCAGGTCATTTAATATTTATACTGAATCAAGGTGCTAATAAGCACATTATTAGTATTCATATGCATATAACAAAGCTAATAAGCATTTTCTAGCTTTTAGAAGTGAAATTAGTTCCAACAAGCATGTACTTAACAGTTATAAACAAATAACAGTGCTAATAGGCATTTCTTCCACATTCATGGAAACAATGACCTAATAAGCACATCTTTTATCATTCACATTGCAGTCAAGGGCCAAACCCTATCAATATAACTCTTGCTTCCTAATCAAGCATGAAAATAAGACATTCATATATCAAAAAGGCAGGTAAAAACAGATTAATATCAATAGTTATCGAACCTTGAGTCGAACTTGTATTCAGCGGCGAGTGTACATGCCCATCAAAGCTTTCGGAACCCTTAAACCTAAATTGCTATAATTCCAAGTTGTAATGTGCTCCTAATCCAGGACTGTTAGACTGTGTAATTAAATAATGCTTAACTCGCTAAACGAGCCATTTGGACTTAAAACATGTAATTGAAACTAACCGCAGGTTTAGGTACTAAACATTTCGGTCAAAAGTCAACCATTTCATTAAAAGAGTTTGAGTTCAATACATGGGATCCCAAAAATGTTTATGTAATACTCTGGATAACCAAGACCGTTAGACTGTGTGTTTAAAATAGTGCAAGACTTGCTACTCAGGTCGTTTGAACATAAATGTGTTTCTAAAGTCATCAAGCAGTTAGGGTTAAAAAAATTTGATCATAAGATGATTGATTTCCATTAAAGTAAAGGTTTGATACATGGGATCCCAAAAATAAGGTTTACACGACGGAAACAACTCTCAAAAGTTAATACAACATGTTTACCCAAAAATGGCTCCTGATGACGTGGCAAGAATTTCTTACACGTGGTTGGCACGTGGCAGTTATGAACTGAAGGGATGTTGTTCGCCTATCGACCAGATGATTATTGCTTCATCAGATCTTGCGTTTAGGTCCGACCAGTCCGGTCGCATGCTTTTATTTACTTCCTTTGAGATATGCAATCTTGTAATAATTATATTCATTATATTTCCTTTTATTACCTTGATACGCTGATCTTAATTGTAATTAAGGCCCATTGGCCCATGTAACCCCCTTGAGCCTAAAATTAAGAATGAGAGAGCTCAAGGAAGGGACTTTTGACTCTTAGACTTTTAATCTTTGTATTCAGAGAGAAAAGGCATACTGGGATTATCCATCGAAAGTTGTATTACTCCCAGGGCTTGTGAAACTCAAGAACCCTAGTTCTTTGATCACAATTTGGGATTCAATATCAATAAGAATACTAAGTGGACGTAGGTCATTACCACCTTTTTGGGGCCGAACCACCATAAATTTCTTATGTCACTTTCTTCCCATTTGATTCTCTTCTTGATTTCTTTTTCGCTCTTTGTCGTTTATTTGACTCTGTGTTGTTGGCCAATTCAAGGGTCAACATTTTGGTGCTTTCATTGAGAGATAAATAAAAAAGCTTTAAGAAGATCAAATGGCGAAGACATCCAAGAGAGCTGGACAGACTGCTGGCGCTGCGTCATCTCAACCTCCTCCTCCAAATGTGGCTGAAAATGAACCACACTTGGATTTTGAAGAGGAGGAAATGGTATCTGAGATGCTGAGGGCAACATTGGGGTTGTTGCAGGATGAGTTGGCCAATCAGGAGAATGCAGCAGAGACCTTGGCGCTGCAGGAGAGGGAGATTGAGTGCTAGCGTCAGGAACTGAACGACGGTAGGCGGACATGGACCGTCGGCAAAGAGATGCCACGACCGCTCTTGAAGCAGCCATTCAGTTGGCCCGAGGACAAGCTGTGCCGGCCTCTCAACCGGATGAGCCAACAAGTGCACCACCGCAACGGGCCCAAAATCTGAGTCCTCTAATTCAGCCAGCGAGCCCTCAAAGGCCGGAGCAACTGCCCGTTGCTCAGGAAGATGTCCTAATTCAGGACCCTGAACAACAGCCACCTTCTTAAGCTGGTCGCGGAAATCCCCAGCGCCAAAGGCAGAATAGGGCCAGGCAGCCTCCCCGAAGCACTAGACGCCCAGAGGGCGATGAGCCAAATCCTCCAAGCAGGGGGCAGTGTCCTTTTGCTAACAGAAGACACAATGAGTTAGGCTCTACGGTCAGGGCCCCCTCACGACATAATAATGCACGGGGACCCACCGACCGATGCAGGCCTCCCCCTGACGCTCGAGAGATGCCAACCAGAGGAGGAAACAGCGTGACCAGCCGGTCGCACCATAGTCAACTGTAATTTAGGGATGGCCATGACAATAATGAAGCCGATTCTGGCAAGGGAATGCTGGTCGAGGGAATGAGGAAATAGGTGGATATAGAAACCCCCCACCGAGAGAAAATAGGCCTGCGAGCCATGACGATGGGGGGAAGCCCCGACAGCATAACGTCTTCGATTGGCTGGGCGCTAGCGAATAAAGGCGTAGAGACGATGATCTGAGGGATGTGCTCAACGACAGGCGTGAAAGGTACGATGAATATGCTCATCTGGCACCAGTTGCCCCAGCAATCCCAGACGCGGCTCAGGCTCAAATTGATGCTCTGAATCAGGCAGTATATCAACTGGTCAGGAGCCGGACGTCCCACATAGAGTACGACCGGAGGAGAGGCACTCCGTTTGTGCAGAGGATTGTTGTGGCAAAAACCCCCCAACAAGTTCAAAATTCCAGTACTGCCAAACTTTGACGGGTACGGGGACCCAGTATTTAACGTGAACAAGTTTGAGATACAAATGGATATTCAGAAGGTGTCAGACGATGCCCGTTGTAGGATCTTTCCTGCCACCCTATCTGACATTGCCCATGAGTGATTCTTTAAGTTCCCTCCTGCTAGTATAGTATCGTGGGAAATGTTCGTAAAGGAATTTTACAGAAAATTCTATGCGGGTCGCGTACACCCCACTGAGGCCAACCAGTTGGTTGAGATACGCCAAAAGGAGGGAGAGCCCTTAAAGGAATACGTTTAGCGTTTCATACGAGCAGTGGCTGGAGCCAAAACAGTGGGTGACGAGGGAAAGATGATGGCCCTAACTACTGGGGTTAGACGCCATTCTCCCCTCTGGAACAGCCTAAGAAATAATGGGGTAAAGAGTACCCAGGAGTTCCTGGATCGAGCTGATTGATACATCAAGCTTGAGGATGCGATCGCCAACGAGGGGAAGTCGCCTACGAAGGACAAGGGACCAAAGGAAGATCCCGCCAAAGCCACCAACGGGTCAGATAAACCCATCGACAACGCCAAGGCAACGTGAACGGGAATGAAAATGGAAAAAATGGGGGAAAAAGGGCGGGCAATGAGCCGTCAACATTTGAAAATAAATGCCCCAAAGGCAATAGATATGAGCCGAGATTCACCAAATATATGACCATTGTCAAGAGTAGAGCAGAGCTTTACCAGGTGGCCAACTCTAATGTCCTATATAAGCGACTTGTACTTATAAGGAAGGATATCTCCAAGGGAGATACAACAAAATTCTATCATTTTCACAACGACTACGGACATGACACCAATGAGTGTAACCAGTTGAAGGATGAGATTGAGTTCCTGATCAGACACGGACACCTAAGGAGATACGTATGAGCTACAGGAGGGTCTCAGCAAGAGGCTCAAGGTGGCAACGAGTAGGCGCCTGCACGCCAGCGCTCGCCACCTTTACAACCAGCTCCTGTGGCAGGTAAGTTACTCACCATCTGTGGTGGTCCACACCTTGCAAGGGATAAGGAAGGCAAAGGAACGATATGCTCGGACCTTACGCCATGACCAGGAATTGAGATGACGAGTGTGGAGGATCGAGCACCGAAGAAAGCTCGAACAGAGGAGGAGTTGATAATCTTATCTGAAGACGATGCTTAGCACGTCCGATTCCCACTCTCCGATCTGCTGGTCATTGATGTCCAAATCGCCAACATGATGGTTAAGAGGGTGTTGGTTGACACAGGAAGCTCAGTCAACATCTTGTATAAGTCTTCACTGGAAAGGATGAAGTTGTCCGTCAAGGACCTGGAGCCGTGCAACCAAACCATATATGGTTTTTCCAGCGAAGGGCTCGCGCCGATAGGGTAAATTAGGCTCCCAGTTACAGCAGGAACTGCACCTGCAAATAGGACATTACTCACTACTTTCATAGTAGTTGATTGTCCTTCAGCGTATAATGCTGTAATTGGGAGGCCAATTTTGGTCGACTTGCAAGCTGTTACCTCGGTTTGGCACCTTTCCATGAAATTCCCAACTGATGCAGGGGTAGGATGAGTATTGGGAAACCAATGAGAAGCGAGGGAGTGCTACAATGCCTTGATATCTAAGGCGAAGAAAGGTGGATCGAGGGAAGTTGCCGGGAAGGAGTTGCAAACGGCTAGTAATGTACAAACCCAATCAGGTGATTGTGTCACCAAATAGGGTGTTGCCCAAAGTGAGGATAGGGATTTGGATCCTTGCTTTGGGGATTTTGATGAAGAATTAGGACCCATCGAGGACCTTGAAGAGGTCCAACTCGATGAAACAGATCCGACCAGGGTTGTGAAAGTCGATAAAAAATTAGAGACAACAACGAAACAAAAACTGGTGGAATTATTTAGGAAAAACCAGGAAGTCTTTGCTTGGTCGCATAAATACATGGTTGGAATAGACCTTGCGATCATTAGCCATGTCCTGAACGTAGACAACAGTTTTCCACCAGTACAACAAAAAAGGAGGCTGCTCGACAAAGTCAAATCAAAAGCTCTAAAGGAAGAAGTCGAGAAGCTAAAGGAGAATGGATTCATCAGGGTAGCGTTTTATCCATCATGGGTCTCTAATCCCGTATTGGTTCTCAAGCTGAATGGCAAGTGGAGAACGTGCATGGATTTCACAGACCTTAATAAAGCTTGCCCTAAAGATTGTTTCCCACTCCCTAGAATCGACCAGCTGGTCAATGCCACTGCAGGGCACGAGATCCTCTCATTCATGGATGCATACTCCGGGTACAATCAGATCAATATGCATCCACCTGATGAGGATCACACTAGCTTTCGGACTGACACAGGGCTTTACTGTTACAAAGTAATGCCCTTCGGTTTGAAAAACGCTGGTGCGACTTACTAGCGACTAGTCAACCACATGTTCAAGGAGATGATTGGTATAAAAATGGAATTATATGTTGATGACATGCTGGTTAAGTCGAAAAGGGCAGAAGGACATGTAGGGGACTTGCAAGAGTGCTTCAACGTCTTGAATAAATATCAGATGAAGCTGAATCCCCTCAAGTGTTCCTTCAGAGTTAGATCAGGGAAATTCTTGGGATTTATAGTAAACTCGTGAAGAATTGAGGCCAATCCCAAGAAGATCAAAGCCCCGATCAATATGAAATCGCCAACAAAAATCAAGGATGTTTAAAGCTTAACTGGAAGAATTGCTACTCTCAGTAGATTTATTTCCAAATCGACGGACAAATGCGTCCCATTTTTTAATCTACTCAGAGGCAACAAGAAGTTTGAATGGACGAAGGAGTGTGAGCAGGCTTTACTAGCTTTAAAGACTCACATGTCGCAGCCATTGATTCTATCGAAGCCAGTTGATAAAGAAACTTTGTTCATCTACTTGGCAATCACGAAATATGCTGCTAGTGCTGTTCTAGTAAGAGAGGAAGAGGGCGTGCAGAAGGTCGTCTATTATGTAAGTAAAAGGCTAATAGGAGCGGAACTGTGATATCCTCCTATTGAAAAATTAGCCTGCTGCCTGATCTTAGCATCCAGAAAGTTGCAGCCGTTCTTCCAAGCTCACCCAATCACAGTTTTGACCGACCAACCTCTATGGCAAGTTCTGCAGAAGCCGGAAGCCGCAAGCCGATTATTGAAATGGGCGGTTGAACTTGGGCAGTTTGATATCTCTTACTTTCCACGAGCAGCAGTAAAAGGACAAGCTCTAGTTGACTTCGTTGCAGAGCTCACTGGTCTTCCACAAAGCAGGTAGCCAGAAGGGATAGAAGAGCCTGGACCTCAAAGCCAAACTCCTTCTTGGAAGTTGTTTATAGATGGTTCTTCTAATGAGCACCACGCCGGAGCCGGAGTGATTTTAATAACACCTGAAGGGCATCGATTCCACTGCACAATCAGATTCGACTTCATGACATCTAACAATGAAGCGGAGTATGAAGCGCTGCTTGCCGGGTTACAATTAGCCAGAGACATGAGCATAAAGTCACTAGAAGTCTACAGTGATTCCCAGTTTGTTGTTAATCAGATCATTGGAGAATACCAAGCCAGGGGCCTGAAGATGGTCGCTTACTTGAATAAAGCAAAGGATCTCTTGGCTTAGTTTGATAAGTACACTCTCTAGCAAGTGCCTCGCGACCAGAATTCAAACGATGTTGCTTTGGACAAAATAGCAAGTGCGAAAGGTGATGACACCGTAAATATAGTACCTGTTGAGCGGTTTTCTGCACCGAGCATCCAAGTAAAAGAAACCTCTCTGGTGATTCAGGCGGCATATACTTGGATGGCACCTTACATAGGGTATCTGACACATGGTGTGTTGCCGACGGACAAAAACAAAGCAAGGACTCTCCAACGACAAGCTGCTAGGTATATCCTGGTCGATGGAATCCTGTACCGAAGGGGCTACTCAATGCCACTCATCAGGTGTATTTCAAAAGAGAAGGCCAAAGAATTCATGAGAGAGGTCCATGAAGGCTTTTGTGGGGACCATGCTGGGGGCAGAGTTTATAAAAAAAGATCCTAAGGCAAGGATACTTCTAGCCAAAAATGAATGAAGATTCAATGGAATTTGTGCGAAGATGCGACAAGTGCCAGAGATTCTCCAAGATTCCGCGAGCAGCCCCTAATGAACTAAAATAGATTCAAAGTCCGTGCCCATCCGCAGTATGGGGTATAGACCTAATCGGATCTTTGCCCACAGGGAAAGGCAGCATCAAGTACGCCATGGTGGCCATTGATTACATCAAAAAGTGGGCTAAAGCTAAGCCACTTGCAACCATAACGACCAAGAATGTACTAAATTTCGTGGTCAAGAACATCGTGTGTCACTCTGGATTTCCAAGAAAAATTGTCTCAGACAACGGCACACAGTTCGATAGTGATCTGTTCACGAATTTTTGCCAGCGGCATGGAATTATCAAAAGCATTTCTTCAGTTGCTCACCCTCAGGCAAACAGACAAGTCGAGGCAGTCAATAAAAGGCTAAAGGATACTCTGAAGAAAAGGCTTGAGGAAGCAAATGGGGCATGGCCAGAGCAATTTCCTGAAGTCCTCTGGTCGTATAGTACATCCCATCGAACAGCAATAGGCCATACTCCATTTTCCTTGGCTTATGGATATGAGGCTATGTTGCCTGTTGAGTTAGATCTGCCATCACATCGGAGGATGACCTATGATCAAGGCTTTAATAGCCAATTATGGATGGAATCTCTGGATTTGGTCGATGAGAAGTGCGAGCAAGCCCAGCTCCGAGTGGCAGCTTACCAGCAAAAGGTCGCCCGATATTTCAATTCTAAAGTACGTGAAAGGAAATTTATCGTGGGAGATCTTGTGCTACGAAGAGTTTTCCTTAACACCCGCAACCAAGACGCTGGAGTACTCAGACCTAACTGGGAAGGACCGTACCAAATCAAAGAAGTCCTCTATCAGGCACTTATAAACTTGCTCACTTAAATGGAGATCTCATTCCTCGGTATTGGAATGGAGAACACCTGCGCAAGTACGATCAATAAACAATTCTTCTTAAAGAGTGGGCTTGTATTAATTTTACTTTTTGCAAGTTTATGAACAAGGGTTAGTCATTTTCATGATTGATTGCTTATAAGTGTAAGGTCATTTTATTGATCACTCATACAGACAAGATTTGTCCATTTATTACAAGAAATAAAAGGGAATGTGTGCAGCTAGTCAATCTTGCCAAACTATTGTATTTATTACAAGTTTGCTCAATACGTGTGTTGTTTTGCTATATTTTCATTTTTACAAGTATTTATTCCAAGCAGAAATGTTTGAACAGGTCCTAGTCAAGGCAAATGACCGAGGAACTAAAGCTCCTCAATCACTTGGGGGTATATAAGGTACATAGTAAGCAAAGCATATCAAAAGTTATGTAAACACACGAGCAAAATAAGCGAAAGCATGCCAGGGTACTTAGAGTATTATTCAAAAAAAATTTATTTTGTTAAATCAAACCAAAGTATTATGTTAAGTTCGGTCATACGAACAGATGTTATAATAAAATGCAAGTATTATAATATCAAAAAAGGAACCCCTTTACACCGCGAGCAGTCACTACTTGGATGTAATTGTTTGTTAAAAGGAAAAAAGCTGCCCATGCAGCAATAAAGATAGAAATTGTCTTTACATCACGACTCATAGGTCGTGTATCTACAAGATAAAGTTAAAGAAAAATAAAGTACTACGAGGCAGGAGGGTCTTGAGGAATGTCCTGGTCCACAGTGGTTCCAACTTCATTTTCCGCGCCATCAATCCCCATTGCTAGGGAGATTTCTGGGGAGGTAGGAATGGTAGCTCTTTCTTCTTCCTCCAGGTGAGCGGTGTACCAGGCTATTTTAGTTCGCCTCAAGCGCTCAGAAAGATCATTGAAGTTTTCCCCACGATTATGCTTCCTGAACTCATAGAAGCAAAGGTAGGTGGCTTCCCTATACTTCTCGAAGTTGCGGACATTAGTCTCCTCAAGCTCCTTGACGCGTACCTCCAGCTCCTCAGTCTCCTTTCTGCTCACGATTAGATCGGCCTCAAGCTTTTTGGACTCTTGGTAGTTAAGTTTAGCACACTCCCTAAACTTCTCTTTGCCTTCATTGACTTTGGCTAGGGCAGTCTGAAACTGCTGAAGCTCTTCGGCCAGCTTAGAGTTTTGCTCGAGCAGTTCAGTGTTCTTTCCGAGCAGTTTTGTGTTTTTCTCAAGCAATTCAGCATTTTTCCCCTCGAGCGCCTTCGTCTTCTTAATGTGCTTGGAATCAGAGTCTTTGGTCTGGGTTACCAAAGCCCCCGTGCGGTGCCAACTAGAAGTTATAGTCACCAATCCCTGCGATAAGGTAAAGAGATAAGATGATGGCAGAAAATGACAAAGTAAAATAACTCAGCGATAGAAAGCAACTTACACTGGAAATCTCGTTCAGCCCTCAGTTTATTATCTGATCGGCGTCCATGGAGTTAGTGCCGATGATGGCCTCTTGGCTGTGTTTGTGCTTTGAGAGTTTGTATATTATCTCTCTGGCCGAGCCAACCATGGTACTGGTCAGGGCGTCTCCAGGTTGATCGTGAGGTGTTTGGTCGGCAGGCGCTAGAGGAGTAGAGTTCTGGTCGGCTGGAGCAGGGGGAGACTCCTGGTCGAGTGGTGCCGGAGTGGGCGTTGTTTGTTTTGAGGGAGCGGCATTTGGAAGATCCTCAGTCCGGGCCTTCTTGGTTGAAGGGGCCTTGTTACCTTCTCTGCAGTGTCGCTTGCTCTCTTTCTTCCTGCTCGAGGGAGCAATGGGTGCGGTGTAGCGATTGAACATATCTCCAGATGACATATTTGCAAGTAAGGAAGCATTGGGAGTAGTTAGACGATATGTATAGATGGAGTTAAAAATGAGAACAAGGAAATGACAAGTAAAGTACCTGAGCTATAACTATTGGTGGCTACATTACTTACTGAACTACTGCTACACTCACTCACTGCCTGGAAGAAATCTGAATTTAAATTTGGAGTGTACTTAAAGTTGCCGTCCCCATCAAATAAATGACAGGGAATGGGCAAACTTTCTAAAAGTGAGAAGACAGTACCATTCTCATCTGAAAACTCTTCGACGGGTGCAGGGGGTTCAGATAATTTCTTTTTTCCCTTTCCCATAGGGGCATGGGGAGCATCTGCTTGCGGGGTGCTGGAGGGTTCCCTGATTGTCACCCCAGTTGTCCTCCTCCTTGGAGGCTACAACATGTCTTGGTGCTACTCGAGAACTTCTCCGCCAATGGCACTCCCCGTCGTTAACTCCCTCACATCCTGGTGAGGTGCCAGAAGACCGACCAGCCTTAGGTTGGCTTCAGTGTGTTTGACGCTTTTTTCTACATCAATCATGCTGGCCATTGATGCTGCTCGAATCTCAATTTCTAGAGTAGGAGCTGGTCGCTGCCATGGACCTGAAGAGTGCTAATTTTCTAAGGAGGAGGCAGATAAAATAAAAGGAAATATAACGACCAAAGAATAAAGAAGTTACCTCCTTGGGTGAAGGCTAGGTTGATGGCAGCCAGATCGGTAGATAAAAAGTACTCCTGGAAGTACTTTCCTACATTTGACTTGTAGGTAGTCTCACTCAGGAAGATGCGGGTCGATTCCTGGTGGCAGAGATGAAAAAACCCTGTTTTTCCTGGTTGGGGTTGGATTTAAAATCAAACAAGTAGTTGACCTTATGTGGCGTGGGGACAGGCCATTTTTATGAATGTATAGGATATAGAGTGCGGAGAGCATTCTATACTCGTTCGGAGTGATTTGAAAATGAGCGACCCCAAAATAATGGGCCACTCCCTAGAAAAAAGGATGAAGAGGCAAGATTGCTCCTACCTCAATATGATACCTCAACCAGGTGCTGAAGGCGCAGCCAGGCAGGTTTGCCTGCTCATCGTTGGTAGGTTTGAAAAAAGTTACCCCAAAAAGTCTGTACTTCCTGAGGTAATTGGTTAGCATCCTAGCAGTGATTTGGCTAGGAGGAGAAACGTACCATTCGATGTCTGGTCGAAGGATGTCCCGGAGTTGGGCCTGTGTTTGAGGGTTGGTTGGTTTCTTTTTCTGGGCAGTGGATTTTACTCTACCCATGTTTGATGGACTAGTCGGAGGTCTGTTGGATGGGGCCCGGGAAAAAGGGATCTCCGGTATAAGTAAAGACTGTTGTTCTTCGTCCACGAGCAGCTGGGCGAGCAGGTCGTCGTCGATTGGCCTCTCACCTCCCCGTAGATCTTGCATGAAAATCTGCGAATAGAGAAGGGGGAGATGAGAATCTATGGCCCAAAAAACTAAAGGGTGTTAAGAGTTGGAATAATGTTGCTCATGTATAAAATTTAAGCTATTATACGACTAGCAACATTCTGACAAAAACACTAAATTCTATACGAATAGTTTGGAAAACAGATAAAAAAGCAGAAGTGAAAAGTCTTTTTTAAGAAAAACTTTTTCGACTCTGAAGGGGCAGGAAAAACCTAGTTTTTTTACAGGCTTAAAAATTGAATTTCTACTTCGATTTTATGCCCTAAGTTAACTATCTTAACTACCAAATTGATTCCTAACCCCAGCAAAGTGTTATTTTCCTACCATATTTAGCACAGATCAACGTACCCATTTACCCCGAAACAATTTTGCAAGAACAGACAGAAATGTTCAAGAACTCGGAACCTAAAACAAAGGGAAAACATGCATTGCAAAGCACAACATAGTAGAAAGGAATCGATCAGAAAACTTACTTGGCTGAAAGATTTTAGTGAAGATTCGAGCGTTGATTCAAACGATTGGGCAGGCACACCTTGGATCAGCGAATTTTCCTGAGTCTGTTTTGCTTTGTTCTTTAGAGTTCTTGAGGAAAAGAGGACTGGTAAAAAGTTAAAAGTGAAAGAATGGGTAATTTATATTGATCGTGGCAATGTAAAAGAGGTAATGATGGGAGTGAATTTTCAAGGCATGGGGAAACACAATCGCCGTCAGACAACTTTTGGGGAAACTGAACGAACATGATAAGTTGCCTTTTTCGAGAAGGCATGGACGACTTTGACAGATTTAGTGGGCCATGCGAAAATTTTGTCTCTTAAGTTTACTTTATGCTGGTCGCAGTAAAATAAACTTGGGGGGCAAATGTTTACCCAAAAATTACTCCTGATGACGTGGCAATGATTTCTTACACGTGGTTGGCACGTGGCAGTTCTGAAGTGAAGGGATGCTGTGTTAAGAAAAATTGTTTTGCCTCAATGGAAATTGATAATAATATTACAACTCTATGCAAAATATTATAATAGACAAGGATTGATTAAATAAAGTGTTACAACTCTATAACTACAAATACAAATAAAAGGAGAAGGAGATGTAAGGTGATAGAAATAGAAAGTACAACTCTATTACAAAAGGATAAAAGTAAACTAGAAGTGTTTGAACAGAGGAAATAAAAGGATTACAACTCTTAAACAAAAGTACAAGTAAATAGAATAAGAAGAAAAGAAGAAAGAGCAATAGAAGAAAATAAGAACAAGAACAAAAACAATAAACTCTCACTCACACAACCAAAGTGAAGAGTGTTGGGGATCACCAACTTGAACAAGGTTTGAAACCTTTGTCCAAAATCTTATTTCCCCCTAACTCAAGCACTAAGGGATCTCTCACAGATTATAGGAAATGCTTTATGGAATAATCAAGCCTCAAGGTGTTTCTAGCCAAGTGCTCTAATGGATAGAAAATGTTGTGTCTTACAAGTGAGCTATAGGCTCCTATTTATAGAGTATAGAGACACCCTTTGAATTTCAAATTCCACCAACTCCCATGGCTATTACCAATGTTTAATTGGATTAATATGGAATTAAAAAGGAGATTTGGGAGTTATTTGGGTTTTTTGAGCCGTTCAACAAAGATTGAAAAAACTGAAAAATTGGTTAGTTTTTGGCCTGTGGCCGCGGCCAGAGACATCAGTGGCCGCGGCCACTGGTCTCTGTCCCACAGGTCGCGGCCACCAACATTCAGTGGCCGCGCCCACCAACCAATTTCAGCACAAAAGATGTGCTGTTTTTCTAAACGGTTCCAAACCCTCTCAAATGATTTTGTAACTCCCAAAACACATTGTTGGGGTTAAAATCATATCTCTAACAGCCATTTCACATATGGCTTTATGAAATTCATCTCAATATTGTGTAACAACAAATTTACACAATAAAGGGTAATATTTGGAAGTTACAAATTTGTAACACCAAATATGTTACATTATTTGGATATATCTCATATATCTGAATATTGTAACTCTCTATTATATGTTACAATATATGACACTCTTTGTCACATTTATTTAATCTAAAACATTATATTATAATATAATATAATATTACATTATATTATATTATAAAATAATATAACATGTTGTTCGCCTATTGACCAGATGATTATTGCTTCATCAGATCTTGCGTTTAGGTGCAACCACTCTGGTCGCATGCTTCTATTTACTTCCTTTGAGATACGCAATCTTGTAATAATTATATTTCCTTTTATTACCTTGATACGCTGATCTTAATTGTAATTAAGGCCCATTGGCCCATGTAACCCCCTTGAGCCTATAAATAAGAATGAGATGGCTCAAGGAAGGGAATTTTGACTCTTAGACTTTTAATCTTTGTATTCATAGAGAAAAGGCATACTGGGATTATCCACTGAAAGTTGTATTACTCCCAAGGCTTGTGAAACTCAAGAACCCTAGTTCTTTGATCACAATTTTGGATTCAATATCAATAAGAATACTAAGTGGACGTAGGTCATTACCATCGTGTTGGGGCCGAACCACTATAAATTGCTTGTGCCACTTTCTTCCCATTTGATTCGCTTCTTAATTTCTTTTTCGTTCTTTGTCGTTTATTTGACTCCATGTCATCGGCCAGTTCAAGGGTCATCAACTTATATAACATATCAACATAACATACCATATCATATAAACATATTAGAACACATATATCTAACCTATTTTCCTTACCAAAAACCGAGATACTGGAGACAAGAACGGGATTGGAAAACTCCTAAAACCAAATAGTAAAAATCATAAGTTTCTAAAGAAATGGAGATGAAAAAGAGATCTAAACCATCAATATAGAAACTTACCGAAAACCTTAAGTTTCAAGAAACCTGAACACCTAACCAAAAGCCATAATAATGAGTTAGGATCTGAAAAGAATAAAAGAACAGAACTAAATTTGTAGATAAGAATACCTTCGATAGACTAGAACTTCGATCTACACCTCAATACCGAAATATCACTCTATCTTACTTCCCAAGTGTTTATAAAGCTTAGATTGGAAAGCTTTTAAATCCCAAGACCCTAGTGTTTTCTCTCTAGAATAAACTTAGCAGCTTGAAGGCTCTGAAGAATTCTTGAATAATGAATGAAATGGCTGAGTACTAAGTCCTATTTATAGAGTTCAAGGAGTGAAACTAACCCCTTTTAAAAAGAATAAATAAATGAATATAAATTGAATAAATTTGAATTTTCTATTTAACAGATGCCCAGAACTCGGTCATAAACGTTCAGGAGCAAATCTAAGTTGTTGAGGGCTATTTCTGATTCAGTTGCACGAAATTTCAAAAACATCACAAAAGGTAGATATATTGCCCCCTATAAGTGATATATCTCCCACCCCTATGCCCCGAGCTTTCGTGGTTTCATTCGTGCGAAGTCGACGTGTGTTTCCGTATCAACCTTAGGTGATGTATCGGCTCCTATTGCTATGATATATCGGCATACATTGATATTTTAAACATGTTTTTGCACATTTTCAGCACACTTGAAGTTTTGTAAAACAACTTTGATTGAGTAAAACGTGATCCTAATAGCTGCTGGAAGATTCTAGTGCTTCTAGATCTATCTTTTATTAATTTATTAATCTAAAATTCTTATATCCTCCAAAAACAAACATGTGACAAGTATCAGGTTCTTAATTATTCTATCTAAACCTTAGGTTATAATAAATAATATTTCTAGGACCACCTATATTAATCAAACCTTATACTACTACTGCTACTACTACTACTACTAACACATTGTGGCTATCTGCTAGAGCTGGGGGTAAGGCTAATCTATATGCTACTGTTCCCACCTTGTCCAATATCTCAAAAGAACCTATAAACCGGGGACTAAGTTTACCTTTCTTCCCAAACTGCTTCACTCCCTTCATAGGAGATATTCTTAAGACGACTTGATCTTTGATTTTGAATTCCACATCTCGCTGCTTAACATCCGCATAACTCTTTTGTCGACTCTTAGCAGCGAGCATATGCTTTCTAATCATCTCCACTGCATCTTGAGCCTCTTTAACAACTTCGGGTCCAAGAAGTTGTCTTTCTCCTACCTCGTCCCAATGTAATGGTGTTCGACACTTCCTTCCATAAAGTAACTCATAGGGTGCCATATCGATCGTTGCCTGGTAGATATTATTGTAGGAGAACTCTATGAGTGGAAAATACTTACTCCACGATCCTCCGAAGTCTAGTACACAAGCGCACAGCATCTCCTCTCAAATTTGTATGGTACGCTTGGGCTGACCGTCGGTCTGAGGATGAAATGTCATACTAAGACTTAGCTTGGTACCCATGGCTTGCTGCAAGCTTCCCCAAAATCTCAATGTAAACACTGATCCTCTATCAGATACTACGGTCTTATGGATTCCATGCAGTCGTACTATTTCTTGAACATAAATGTTCGCGTACTTGTCCGCAGTGTACGTAGTCTTGATAGGCAGAAAGTGGGCTTACTTGGAGAGTCTATCTACAACAACCCAAGTCGAGACATGTTGCTTATTTGTTCGTGGTAATCCTGTCACGAACTGCATGGCTATGTCTTCCCACTTCCATTCTGGAATATTAAGTGGTTGCAATAAGCCTGTAGGTCGTTGATGTTCCGCCTTTACTTGCTCGCATACTAGGCATTTGGACACATACTCTTCTACATATTTCTTCATTCTCGACCACCAATATAGTGTCTTAAGGTCGTGAGTCATCTTGATCGACCCTGGGCAAACTGAGTATGGGGTAGTGTGTGCCTCTTCTAAAATCTTCATCTTAATCCCTTGGTCATTCGGCACGCATACCCGACCCTTATATCTCAAGAACCCCTGTCTTGATATAGAGAAATCCGTAGTCTTGCCTTCTTTGACTACAACTATATGAGATACTAACGTGTCATCATTCCCTTTCCTGGTCCGTATATCTTCTAATAGACTTGACTGAATGGACAAGTTAGCCAGTTGACCTCTGACTAGCACTATTCCGGCATTAATCAGCTCTTGCTATAACAAATTTTCTATTCCAAATAATGTTGCTACATTTCCATAACTCTTCCGACTTAACGCATCTGCAACTACACTCGCTTTATTCGAGTGGTATAGGATTTCGCAGTCATAATCCTTTACTAGCTCTAACCACCTGCGTTGCCTCATGTTGAGCTCTTTCTATGTGAAGAAATATTTTAAGCTATTGTGGTTTGTATAAGTCTCACACGTTTCTCCGTAAAGATAGTGGCGCCAGATTTTCAATGCGAAGACCATTGCTGCCAACTCCATTTCGTGTGTTAGATATCGTTGCTCGTATTCCTTTAGCTACCTTGAGGCATAGGCTATTACTTTGTCATTTTGCATCAGCACACAACCCAAACCTTGCTTCGGCGCATCACAATATAGTACATACATGTCGTTAGGTGTTGGTACACAAAGTATTAGTGTTGAGCATAATTTATCATTGATCAACTGGAAGCTTTCTTGACATTTATCCATCCAGATGAACTTTTGTTTTTTTTTTAGTTAGGTTGATAAGCAGAGTGGCTATCTTAGAAAAGCCTTCTACAAATTTCTGATAATAGCCTGCTAGCTCGAGAAAACTTCTAATATCTAACACATTCTTAGTTCTTGGCCAATCCTTCACAGCCTCTACCTTAGCTGGGTCTACAGCAACTCCGTCTTTGGATACTATATGGTTGAGGAACGCTACTTGCGATAGCCAAAATTTTCATTTCTTGAAATTGGCGTAAAGTTGATGCTCCTTTAGTCAAAGCATGGTTAGTCTTAAATGTTCCTCGTGATCGACTTCGTCCTTGGACTACACCAAAATATCATCAATGAACACTACGATTAAATTGTCCAAGTAATCCTTGAAGACCTGATTCATCAAGTCCATAAATGCGGCTGGAGCGTTGGTAAGACCAAAAGACATATCTAGAAACACGTAATGTCCATATTGAGTTCTAAAATCTGTCTATGGTATATCCTCTCCGCATACCTTGAGCTGGTGATAATCGAACTGTAGATCAATCTTTGAAAATACAGTTGCTCCTCAAAGTTGATCAAATAAGTCATCGATCCGGGGTAGCGGGTACTTGTTCTTAATTTTCACCTTGTTCAGCTCATGGTAATCGATACACATCTGCATGCTTCCATCCTTCTTCTTCACAAATAGAACCGGTGCTCCCCATGGCAAATGACTTGGTCTGATGAAACCCCAGTCTAAGCGTTCTTGTAACTGCATTTTCAACTCCTTGAGTTATGTTGGTGCCATCCGGTATGGTGCCTTTGAGATAGGCTTGGTTCCCGGTACTAATTCGATTGTGAAGTCAATTTCTTGAGTAGGCGGCAACCTTGGTAAGTCGTCAGGAAATATCTCTGGAAATTCCTTTATAATGCAGACGTCTCCAACCTTTAATGGTGTTTCTCGTGCCGCATCTATGACGCTCGCTAAGAATGTGTGACAACCTTTTTCTATCAACCTTTGAGCTTTGAGAGATGAAATAAGCGGTGTCTGCAGTCCTGAAACATTTCCCATAAAACATAGTTTTTGTCAGGAGTTTCGAACGGCACTTGCTTACGTCTACAGTCGATGGTTGTGCCATGCCTTGCTAGCCAATCTATGACCAGTATTATGTTGAAGTCCTTGATCTCTAGCTCTATCAGGTCTCCTTCTAGTTTTGTGCCCTCAACTTTGATTGGTACTCCTCGTACTATTCGTGATGATAGAACTACATCGCCCAAAGGAAATTCCGTAACAAACCTAGTTCTAAATCTTTCACAAGGTTTAACTAATTTTTCTATCATTCCTAACGAGATATATGAGTGCGTTGCTCCCGAGTCAAACAATACTGAACATATATTATTGAGGATAGGAAGCTGACCTGTGACCACTTTGTTACTAGCTTCGGCTTCTCCCTGGGTCAAGGCAAAGACTCTGGCTGAAACCATCTTGTTGTCCCTCTTTTCTTCTTGTTGAGCAGCAGACATTCCTTTTTTCGATGACCTTCCTGGCCACAATTGAATCAACCCTTATTGTTCTCACGACACTCCCCAATATTTCTTTTCTGACACTTGGAGCACTGAAGGTATTCCACATAACCCGACCTATTATTACTGTTATTAGTCTGTGCTCTTTTGTCACCATCGACTTGCTTATTATCAATATGCTTTCTTTTCTGTCCATTATTGTTGTGCTGTGGTTGTTGTTGTTTCTACCATTTTGAGTCTAATTTTGCTGCTTGGGTTCAAACTTGCTTGCCTCCTCTTTACTAACATTTGCTTGGAGCCTTTCCACCTCTATAACCGTTTCTAGAGCATTGGTGTAAGAAGTGGTTCCAGGGTTTTCCATCTTGACACCTAACTCAATCTTGGGTCTAAGTCCCCTGGTGAATTTGGTAACCCTTAAGAAATTGGTTGGCACCAACTCTGGTGCAAACTTGGCTAAACGATCAAATTGTCGATTGTACTCGACTACCATCAAATTGCCCTGCTTCAGACTGGCAAACTCTTCCACCCTAGTAGCGATGACTGCAGAGTTGTAAGACTTTTTGTGAAACAGCTCCGCAAATCTAGCCAAGTCATGTGTAATGACCCAACTAATTCTAAGACTTTGGACCATTAAAACTACTATACATAGACACTATTCTTAAGAAAACATACATACGAAGCATTCATAACTTTATTAAAAACTCTAAGGTAAATGTTGAAATACATAAATCGGGGTGTGGGATCCCATTGTTTGAAAATAAAACATAACTTTAACTTAATTAAAATTATTTACAAAACCAAGTGCGGAAAATACATAGAAACATAATTAAAAAGACTGAAAATAATGTCGTCCTCGAATCGTTCACGCAGCCCAACGAATCCATTCTTCCTCAATACACAACCCCAAGCTTCCAAGAATCCTTACGCCACCAAAATTATTTTCCTGCATACATAAAATAAAGGAATGAGCCTAATGCCCAGCAAGGAAAATCTACTAATAACATAAAACATACACATAAACTATATCATAAATATATACTATAAACATATGTCATATACTACTACAATGGCCATTATACTACTTCGGGCTTGTAAACTAAACAAGGCATATGCCCAATAGATTGGTGGGGCTTTCTAGCCAAGCAAGTCAAATGCCCATAATTTACTAGGGCTTGTTAGCTATATAAGTCATATGCCCAAGGTCTATAAACATACTACACGTAATGTAACATAAGATAATCATAACATAAGATAACATAACATATCATATAAGCATATAAAAGTCTATCCTATTTTCCTTACCAATACCAGGGTTTGAGAAAAAGGACGGGATTTGGAACACTCCTAAAATTAATAATAAGAAGGTGAGTATTTCTAAAAGAAAGAGACGATCAAGAAATGAACTAAACCATCAAGACGAAACTTACTGAAAAGAAACCTTAAGTTCAAAGAATTTAAATACCTAACTAAGAATGGACATAATGAGTTAGGATTTGAGTGAAGAAAACTAAGAGAAACTAAAGAAATATATAGAAATGAACTTAAGATTAGGAATACCTTTGGATGTACTAAAACTGAACTATACCTCGATACAGAAAAATACACTATTTATCTTACTTCCCAAGTGTTTATAAAGCTTAAAATGATAAAGCTTATACCCCAACCCAAGTGTTTAACACTCTATAGTAATCCTAGCAGCTTGAAGGCTCTTAACACAGCTTGAAGAATGAGAGAAATGGCTGGGTACTAGGTCCTATTTATAGAGTTCAAGGTGTGGAAAGATCTTCTTTTAGCTTGAATAAAAATAATGAATATTAATTGAAAAATATTTGAATATTCGTTCAACAGAGGCTTAAGACTCGGTCAAAATGTTCAGAGGCTTATCAAGAGGTTGAGTGTTGAATTGAGTTCGGCTTCAAAATCATTTGAAAATGTAACCCTAGAGCCGATATATCGCCTGGGCTTATATCCCAAGGGTTCGTCGAAGCGTTTGTGCGAAGTTCACGTGTTTTTTGTATTCCCCGTGTGGCGATATATCGACTCCTAGGCTGCGATATATCGGCATACGTGAATATTTTGAACACGTAATTTCGCATTATCAGCTTAATTTGAAATGATAAAACAAGTTTGAGTGAGTAATACGAGATTCCAGCAGGTTTTGGAATTGTCTAGAGCTTCTAGAAACCTTTATTTCTGAATTATCTACTTAAAAAAAATACTTAAATCCTCAAATAAACAAGGTTGTGACAAATGTCATGCTCTTAATGGTCTTGGAAGATTCTAGAGCTTTCTTGAACTTTCTTTCTATTTAAACTATAGTTAAGTCCTTAAATAAATCTGCCCACGACAAGTGTCATGTTCTTATTAACTCTATCTAAACCTTATAGTATAATAAATGACATCTTTATAATCGGCTATATTAATCAAACCTTATGTTATAATTAATATTCTTAAACTATAGGTTAAACTTATAAAATCTATAAGTGTTGCTACAAGTGTTCAACTAAGTCCCGGCTTGAACCAAAAATCCACAGTAATAAACATACTATAACTACTACTAACTATCTAGCTAGCTAAGTAAACTTCTGGGATTCTACATCATGGGGGAGACATCATGAGCTTGTTGCACTAAATCCCACCAGATTCTACCATCCTTTTTCAAAAGAGAAGAAACGCAGGATATGTGATCTGCATTGCCGAGGTTCATGTGTGCTAGAATAGGCTCTACATTCCTGAGCCATTCTTTTGCCTCAAAGGGGTCAGTTGTCCCTTCAAAGTTTGGAGCATACTGCGTGCGGAAATGCTCGTAGATTGGATCTATGTAATGAGCTGGATAAGGTGCATAGTTTGCCATCGGCCATCCCCCATATGGACCTACATGCTGGGGTGCTTGAGCCACTGGTTGAGGCTGCGACTGAGGTTGCGGGTGAGGCTGGGGCAAAGACTGTGGCTGTTGTCATTGTTGTTGTATCAGTTCTTCTACTTGTTGCCGTAATTGGATAATTTAAGTAGTGTTGTCCACCGAAGATTGTGCATTTCTATTAGTAGCAGTAATAGTAGCACGTGTTCCCCTTCTTCAGACTGGAGGGGCTTTGTTACTTTCGTGCGTGCAGACCTTTGTAGCAACAATTTCAGCAAAGTTCAAACAGTTTAGAAAACATGTTAGAACTTACCCTAATAGGTTCTAAGGCAAAAACTTAGTCTAAGAAAACATAAGTCAGACCTGTCAGTTATGATTTCTTATGAAAAATTACGTAAGCCTTCTTTATTATTAAGGTGTGTTTCTATACTTAAAACAATAAGCCATCTTTATTATTTCCTAGGTTTTTTTCTAATCATCCTATATGACTTAATTCTCAGGCTCGAAACTTGTCGGTGTTCAAAAGTTAACCATATTGAGGGAGGGTTGGGATCAGTAAAATCGTTCCCACTACTATGGCCCCCTAAACTCTCAATACAGAACCCGGTCCATTGATTTGTATCCACCCTCACCGAACTCATCCATTATTTATTGAATTTATTCTACATGAATTATTGTAACAAAAAAACCAAACTCATATATGCCATTAAAAAATAATAACTTTATTCATTTGGAAAAAGATTTTCATTAATTACAATCATAAATTCAAAATAAATAAAGAAACTATACTAATAATAACTAGGGTAAATCTATAAAAATCAGGATCTTCTACATCTGACCCTTCATCTAACATATCGTCATCTATTTCTTCATAATCATCGTTACTATGAGCCTCGAAACTACCTCAGGGAATATTCATTAAAATATTATGCTTTTGTTCAATAGTGAATTGAAACTCAAACATAGAGGTAAACCTAAGTATAAGAAAATAATATCTCATGGCTACTGGTAAGTCATCTTCATCATCCATAGTCTCCCATAATTCTTCTAATTTTGAAACTATAGTAGGAAAATCCTTAAAAAGCCTAATTACTAAGACATATTATTCCATGGCTCTCATCATAATTTTCTTAGTGGTTTGAAGGTGAACTATCCCCTTGTGAAATAGGATCAAGCATTGAGTGATTCTTTCTAGCACTCTTATTGTATTCCTTTGTTCTCTAATCATTTTCAATGCCTTAATGGCTTAGATATCATGATAAGTCAAAGCTCCATTCATTTTGACTGAAAACATAATGATTAAAACGTTAGCTATTAACATAAATATCATAACATAAACACATACATTGGCGGTTAGATCCGAAGCTTTTGCGTGTGTATCAAGGAGAACTTCATGCTTATGAATAGTGGGCTCTGATACCAACTGTAATGCTCCGACTAATTCTAAGACCTTGGACCATTAAAAATTACTACAACATAGCTACTATTTTGAAATACATGCATAAAATAGTAGAACTTTATTATAAAAAATCCAAAACACGGGATCCCAATGTTATTACATAAAAACATAAAGAAAACATAAACCTTTAATTATTTGTTCAAATACTAAATGCGGAAAATAAATACATAAATTGAAAAGACTCAAAAATATAAACTTCATCATCGATCTTCCAGCAGTCCATTCAATCAGTCCTCTCCCAATACACATGCCAAAGCAGCCAAGAATCCATCTCGCCTTCCAAGCTTATTTTCCTACACCATCTAAAATAAAAGGAATGAGCCTAATGCCAAGCAAGGAAAATGTACTAAAAATATAACATAAATCATATGACTAAAACATATACTATAAAAAAATATATATGATGTAAGATGGTATATCATATACACATAGGACTACAATATTAATGTCCATTAACTCATTACCGTAGTATGTGATAAAACCATCTAGGTCCTTAGTATACTAATCAAGATAGGTTAGATCACAAAATAGTATATGATAACCCATCTAAATCCTCTGTCTACTAATCTAGTTGGGGTAAATCATAACTCTAATCTACGGTAATGATAAAAATCTTGGGATTGATTTGCTATCAAATTAACTATAATACCCAAGTGACTATAACATAAAACATATTCATATACATATATAACATATCAACATAACATAACATATCATATAAACATATCATAACACATATATCTAATCTATTTTCCTTACCAAAAACCAGGATATTGGAGACAAGAACGGGATTGGAAAACTCCTAAAACCAAACAGTAAGAATCATAAGTACCTAAAGAAATGGAGATGAAAAAGAGATCTAAACCATCAAGAAAAAAACTTACCGAAAACCTTAAGTATCAAGAAACTTAAACATCTAACCAAAAGCCATAATAATGAGTTAAGATCTGAAAGAAAATAAAAGAACTATAATGAACTAAATCAGAGGATAAGAATACCTTGGATAGACTAGATTGGAAAGATTTTAAGTCCCAAAACCCTAATGTTTTCTCTCTAGAATAAACTTAGCAGCTTGAAGGCTCTGAAGAATGCTTGAACAATGAATGAAATGGCTGAGTACTAAGTCCTATTTATAGAGTTCAAGGAGTGAAACTACACCCTTTTAAAAAGAATAAATAAATGAATATAAATTGAATAAATTTGAATTTTCTATTTAATAGATGCCCAGAACTCGGTCATAAACGTTCAAGAGCAAATCTAAGTTGTTGAGGGCTATTTCTATTTCAGTTGCATGAAATTTCAAAAACATCACAAAAGGTAGATATATCGCCCCCTATAAGTGATATATCTCCCACCCCTATGCCCCGAGCTTTCATGGTTTCATTCGTGTGAAGTCGATGTGTTATCCATATCAACTGTAGGCGGTGTATCGGATCCTATAGTTGTGATATATCGGCATACGCTGATATTTTAAACACGTTTTTGCACATTTTCAGCACACTTGAAGTTTGGTAAAACAACTTTGACTGAGTAAAACCTGATCCTAACAGCTGCTGGAAGGTTCTAGCACTTCTAGATCTATCTTTTATTAATTTATTCATCTAAAATGCTTAAATCATCAATAAACATACATGTGACAAATGCCACATTCTTAATTATTCTATCTAAAACTTAGGTTATAATAAATAATATTTCTAGGACCAACTATATTTATCAAACCTTATGTTAAAATCAATATTTCTAAAGTATATGTTAAACTTGTAAAATCCATAAATATTTCTACGAGTTTCCAACTAAATCCCAGCTTGAACCAATAATCACGAAAACTAAAATACTACAAACTACTACTAGTGTTGCTTTTGCTACTACCAGCTAAGCAATATTCCGAGATGCTACATGGGAGGAGATAAACCAATAGTCATTTGAACCCATGTGCATGCACCGCTGCTGCAATTTCACCTAGCCGAGTTGATTGGTGTGGTGTGTGATATGTATTTTTTTGTAGAAAATTCATTTAGTTGAATAAATTTTATATATTTGTTAAATTTTTTTCAAAACCAGTAAACACAAGGACTAATTCTTCCTACTATTTCTCCTATTTTCACTATGTTGACGCGGTTCTTCGCCAACAGGTAATTAAGAGAAAGAGAGAAGAGGATTAGTGCCAAATGTAGAACCGTAACAGATATAAGATCTTAGTAAATAAAATAGGTGACTCGAGACACGTTTTTAAGTGGTTCAAAGGTTAAAATCCTTCTACTCCACTAGTCAATATTATTGATATATTCTGGGTATTTGGTTACAAAGTATATCTCTCCAGAGACTATTGTTCCAACCCCTATCAACTCCCAGGGTCTCCATATTTATAGGAGAAGGCACCTGGAAGTTGGTAAGGAGGTCATCCCGTGACCTTCTTATTTGTCATATCAACTCTGTGACATTCATGATTAATTCCTAAACCTGACACATAAGTATGGTCAAATCGATAGATAAGGAGGTAATGGGCCGCACGGCCCAACCCAGCTGTGGGTGTCTGAACACGCACGTTCCTGCATCGTGTCCGAGTAGTCAGGGAGAGATCGGACACGTGATGTCAGATATATGCACGTTTACCTTGCGTGTGTTGACTTTACAAAGGGCCATGGCCTCCATATCCAGCTCGTACCACGAGCTGTGCATCTGACCCGACCTTCGGCCCTTCGATTCCTTGCTCGTCTTGGGAGTCTTGGCGAGTCCTTGAGGATTCCTCGAGCTAAGGGGGTACGACCTCAAGATAGGATCTCCGACCTGGGGGATGTTTATGGACTAACCATGATTAGTCCGAAGCTCGGCCTGCTAATCAGCCCGTGGGAAAATCAGGGCGTACATCTGCCCCCCAAGCTCCTGCTCGTGGTGTGTGACGTCATATACAAGACCATAGCAGGGGCTTTTAGACTTCCCCACAACTCTTCGCATTCCAATCTTTATGCAGGCACCTGATACGTGGCACACCGTGGGTGGTGACGGTACGTCTTACGAGAATCGCATTTAATGGCCTAGCCTATGCCCAGCCGTCGTTCCATATTTCGAGGGGAAGGACTCGGATCCCTCATCAGGGCCATCCAAGAGCCTTCTACACGTGATCCTCCACGCATATAAAAGGGGGTGGCCACCCTACGCATGGGCCACCCTTTCATTCGAAAATTTTCAAACCTCTTTTCCTCTTTCCTTTCCATATTCCAGAAGAACGAAACCCTTGACTCGGTTGCTGCCATTTTCATCGTTCAAGAAGCTCAGGCGCACGGATTTCTCCGAAGCTTTGGAAGCTACTACACCGATGAAGCTCCTGTCAACGCAACACTCCCGTTTACTTCCCAGTCATACACAGTAAGTTTCCTGACCCTGCGTACTTTGAAAACATGCTACTGTAGCTTAGGTAAAAAAATTTACTGTAGCCGCATGCAAGGGTTTTTTTCTGGGTTTTGTGGATATGGAGGGTGACAGCCCTTTTTAGGTTAGGGTATATTTATTGTAGGAAATCACTTTAGAATATGGGTTTCAGGATACTTTTTCTGGGGAAAATTTCTGGGTAGGAGTTTTGGGAATTTTGGGTGCAAAACCGGGTAGCTTAGGGAACACGCCTCATAAGCGGTTTCACAATTTTCTGCCTATTGAAACTTTCCCCCCAAGGAAAATTCTATTCTGAACCCCCCTGACACACGAATTTCGAGTAATCTGGGATCTGTTGGAGTATACGCGCGTGTTCACTGAAACGCGTGGTTCCACTCTCCACGAGCTGGGCTTACCTCAGCTCATGTTAATAATAATTGCTTCTTCCTCCTACTTGGGTTGCCTTTTCTAAAGTGTTTTCTTTTGTTCGCTAGGCGACCAGATGGCTCCAAAAAGGAATCTCCCCCAGAAGAACGTTGGAAGCTCGGCCTCCCAGCAGGAAAAAGGAAAGGCGGTGATGCCTAGCTCCCCGATCCCCCATTTCGGGCCGGCAGTGGAGAAGGAGGTCGAGGTGGCCCCTGACGCATTCTTTGAGGCGGAGAGAATCGTCTCAAAGATAACCGACCAGGCAAAGATTAACAAGCTCTTCCTCACTCACAACATCGCGCTGGGGAAAGCCTCCGTCATTGCCCGACTTGCTGCAGAGGGCGAGCGGAGCTGCTCGCCGCTCGAAGAGTCATTCGCGGCCTGGAGCGGGGAACACTTTAAGGCAGGGGCCTTCCTTCCCCTGGATCAGTACTTTGCTAATTTCTTGAACTTTGTGGGGTTGGCCCCATTTCAGCTCCCCCCCAACTCCTACCGTCTGCTGGCAGGGTTGAGGTACTTATTCCAGAAGCATGAGTGGGAGGTCCCCACTCCTGCGGATATTTTATATTTCTTTTGCCTCAAAGCCAGCCCGGACCAGCGGGGGAGAGGTGATGGGTTTTACTATTTAACCCATTTTCCCAACACGGCGGCGGTCATCGAGCTGCCTAGCCATCCTAATGATTTCAAGGACCAGTTCTTCATGTCAACTGGGTTCCGGAACTGCGAGCACCACTACTTCAATCGTCCTCGTAAGTGCTCCTATCCTTAGCTCACCTTTAAGCGTTATTTTAGCTCCTCCCATACTCTACTCTAACTCGAACTAATCTTGCAGCCATCTTCGCGAGGACCGAAAAGTCTGTGACCCTCGGGGGTCAATATGACACGCTGGCGGGCTTGCCCCCCAGCGAGAAGGATTATCGCGCGCTCGTGACGGACGAGACGATGGTGTTCTGCAAGCTGATTTTTCCAAATCAGACCTTGAACCTGAAGAGGCCCCGGGGGCCGCCCCTAGCTTGGGACACCAGACCTGTCATCATGGAGGAGGTCGCGGGCGCGGAAGATGAGGAGGACGAGGAGGCCAAAGTTCCGCTCGTGAGGAGCAGGAAGAGGACCTTGGACGTTGTCTAGAGCATGGGCGAGGAGAGGATCCAATCTGGAGCAGCCGCGGGTCCTTCTGGCCAAGGTAACTCTAACTTGCTTAAGAGTCTAGATAGGGCCGCTGCAGACCCCTGGCTGGCTAGGTTCAATCCTAGGCAGATCGTCCATCGTCACAGGAGCGATCCGGACTTGAACACACTTCTGCTCCATTGTGTCGACCGGCTCGTGCTGGATCACCAAGAGAGCCGGCCTAGGGGCACTGTAGTAGTAGATAATACCCTAGCTTTTAGGTCGATCCTATTCGAGGAGTATGGGACCAACCTACGCACCTGGCCTTCACTCCAGAGAGGTATTTATGCTCCGGGGCTTAGGCAGTATGTAGAAGAATCTAGCCCCGAGTCAGAACCGGACCCAGAACTTGTGCCAGTTCGGGAAATAATTGTCTTAGGCTCTTCCAGCTCGGGGGGTAGGATTTCCTTTAGTAATCGTATACTTTTTTAGCTTTAACCTTTTGCCTTTACTTCTGTATGATTGTTAACTTGTAATAACCATGTTCTTTGTTTGACAGAAGAGATGTCTCAGCCCGAGGGGAGCTTGCGAGGCGCAGTCTTCGGGGGAAACCCTGCAGCCGGGCCAAGACTGAAGAGGCTCCGGGGGTCCAGGAGCACTGCTGGGACCTCCACCAAGTCCCCGGCAAAGGAGAAGGAGAGACCCCCGCCAGCCCAGGACGCGGGAGCGATTCTTCTTGCTGTCGGGGCAGGCCAAATGCCTCTGCCCCCTCAGCGAACTCCAACTGTCACCCAGGACGCAGGGACGGAGCTCGGGACTCCGTCTGCGATGGCCCCCGAGGTACGCATCCCGGTCAACCCCCAGGACCTGGAGAAGATCCCAGAGGCCTTCCGGGGAACTGTGTACGAATCGGCGAACTACGCCGTTAACCATATCTATAAGTTCACCGAGAAGGAACTCCGGGCTATTGAGACCATGAGCCCGGTTGACGTTATGGACTCTTCAATGAGCATGACCCTAACGATAAGCAGCCCTATTCTTTTAAAGCTTTTACCATTATACTCCGTATTATTTTTCCTCTGAGCCAGTTTATCTTCCATTCCTCGCAGGGTGTCGTCGCCCTTCACCGGAGCATCATCAGGGCCAGAACTCAGCTTGATGACATAAGGACCGAGCACCAGGCCACCCTTCAGGAGGTTAAGGCGACTAAGGATGCCCTGACGACCTCGAAGGTCGAGCTGGAGAAGACCCAGGTCGATCTGGAGAAGACCCGCCTGAAGGTCTAGGAGCTCGAGACCTCCCTTTCCACCTCGCAGACAGACCTAGAGGCGGCGAAGACTGAGGTCCAGGCCGCCCTGGAAGCCGAACAGGCCACATCGGAGCAGTCCCTGCAGGACCTGTTCTATCATTGCTGGGCTTTCAACCCGGAGGCTTCTCCTTCATGTCACCGAGCCTTTGGGCGACCTTGGTGGTGAAGTTTCAAGCTCGCCTTGATAAGGAGCCGCCGCCTTCGGAAACTGGGGAGGCCTCTGGCGCGGCGGAGCAGGGTGAAACGGCGACCTCCAAAGGGCCGACTGACGGGGCCTAGGGCGCTTTTTCTTTCTGCTTTTGAGCATTTTTAAGTTCCCCACTTTTTTTGTATGTAACCTTTGCATGAGGTGTTTTCACCTCGGGACAATTTTCTTTAAACCTTTAACTTATATTTTTTCATGCTTTTGGCAACAATATATAAATCTTTTTGATAAACTTAGTTCGCGTTAACCGCTATTTTTATCTCGAGCTCTTTTGAAAAGAGCAGCGATAAATAGATTTACATCAACTTCTAAGTTTTGTGACCCAGTTAAAACCAGGAACTTATTTAGAAAACTTAGTTCGTGTTAACTTTTACCCAAATCTCGACCAAGGAAAAATGGATTTATATTAACTTCTAAGTTTTGTGACCCAGTTAAAACCAGGAACTTGTTTAGAAAACTTAGTTCGTGTTAACTTTTACCCAAATTTCGACCAACGAAAAATGGATTTATATTAACTTCTAAGTTTTATGACCCGATTAAAACCAGGATAGGACTTAGTTAGCGTTAACCCTTATCCATATCTCGAGCTCTTTAAGAAGAGCAATGATCCGTAGACAAGGATCAACATCCAAGTCGTTAAGGAGACCTGGTTATATCCAGGTACCATATGCCCCCCAAGTAACTGGGAAAGGGTCTTTCGTGGTTACTTTAAGATTACAATTGCAAATATGTGTAAAAAGCTTATTTTTATTAATACATGGAAAGTGGCTTTCCAGGCCTTACAAGTAGATCATTGATAATATCTCTTTAAGTGGACGGCATTCCAAGTCCGTGGGACGGTCCCTCCATAAAGTCGAGATAACTTATAAGTTCCCTCCTTGATGACTTCGATGACCTGGTAGGGTCCTTCCCAGTTCGGTCCCAAGACTCCATCTTTGGAAACTTTTCCGGCCAGGAAAACTCTTCTTAGGACCAAGTCGCCAACGCTAAAGGCGCGTTTTCTGACCTTGGTGTTAAAGTAGCGAGTGATCTTCTGCTGATAATGGGCGAGCTGGAGTTGCGAATCCTCTCGCCTTTCATCAACTAGGTCTAGGGAATGGCATAGGAGCTCATGGTTCCGACCTTGATCGTAGGACTGGACTCTATGCGACAGGACCTTAACTTCCACGGGGAGGACTGCTTCACTCCCGAAGGTTAGGGAGAAAGGAGTATGACCCGTAGAAGTCCGATACGAGGTCCGGTATGCCCATAGGACCTAGGGGAGCTGTTCCGGCCAGACTCCCTTTGCTTCGTCTAATCTTTTTTTGAGGCTCGCCTTTAGAGTCTTGTTGACAGCCTCGACCTGGCCATTCGCCTGAGGATAGGCCACGGAAGAGAAGCTTTTCACAATTCCATGTCTGTCACAGAACTCAGTGAACAGGTCGCTGTCGAACTGAGTGCCGTTATCAAAGACGATCTTCTTGGGCAGGCCGAAGCGGCAGATGATGCTTTTAATCACGAAGTCAAGCACCTTTTTAGACGTGATTGTTGCTAATGGCTCTGCCTCGGCCCACTTAGTGAAGTAGTCGATGGCGACCACGGCGTAACGGACCCCGCCTTTTCCAGTGGGCAGGGCGCCCACTAAGTCTATTCCCCAAAAGGCAAATGGCCAAGGGGCCGAGATCATTTTTAGCTCGACCGGAGGAGCTCAGGAAACTGCAGCGAATCGCTGGCACTTGTCGCAGTTTTTCACATATGAGATCGAGTCTTTGGACAGAGTCGGCCAGTAATAAACTTTCCTGAGAACCTTTAAGGCCAAGCTTTGCCCGCCAGTGTGGTCTCCGCAGAATCCTTCGTGAATTTCCTACAGGATGGTCTTCGCTTCACTTGGAAGAACGCACCGGAGGAGCGGTAAAGAGTTCCCACGTCGGTACAACACTCCATCGAGTGTCGTATATCTCGAAGCTTGATATAGGACTTGCCGCGCGTCGTTACGTCCCTCGGGCAGCTTGCCCTCGACGAGATATTCAAGAATGGGGGTTATCCAGGTCGGCCTGACGTCGATCATCTCGACCTCTACCCGATATCCTACTATACTTGGTTTTTCCAAGAATTCTATTGGCACCAGCCCCAGTGTCTCTGTCTCTCCCGAGGTGGCGAGCTTGGCAAGAGCATCTGCATTGGTGTTCTGTTCTCGAGGTATCTGTTCGATCGATCCTCGCCCAAACGCGGACAGCTCGGCTTTTACCTTTGCCAGATAGGCGGCCATCTTGGGTCCCCGTGCTTGATATTCGCCCAGAACCTGGTTAACCACGAGCTGGGAGTCACTGAAGCACTGGATGGAGCTCGCCTTTAACTCCCTGGCTATCCTTAGGCTGGCTAGCAAAGCTTCGTATTCTACCTCGTTGTTGGAGGCCTTGAACCCGAACCTTAGCGCCGAGTGGAACCTATGTCCCTCGGGGGATATCAGAATGATTCCGGCCCCGGAGCCATTTTCGTTGGATGAACCATCTACAAAGATCTTCCATGATGATTGGGGCGAGGTGAGCTGAGATGAGTCCTCCGCTGGATTCTCCTGGAATCCCGTGCATTCTGCCACAAAGTCGGCCAAGGCCTGACTCTTTATGGCAGTTCGTGGAGTATAGAAAATCTCGAACTGACTGAGTTCGATCGCCCACTTTAATAAACGTCCCGATGCTTCAGGCTTTTGCAAAAACTGCCTTAGAGGTTGATCGGTCATGACGTGTACCGAGTGAGATTGGAAGTACAGCCTGAGCTTTCGCGAGGCCGTAATTAGGCAGAACGCCAATTTTTCCATCAGCGGGTATCGTGATTCTGCCCTGAGGAGTCTCTTGCTGATGTAATAGACTGGCTTCTGAGCTTGGTCCTCTTCTCGTACCAGTACGGCGCTAGCTGCATCCTGAGTGACAGCTAGGTAGAGAAAAAGAGGCTCGCCGGCCTTGGGCTTGAATAGCACAGGCGGTTCAGCCAGATGCACCTTCAGGTCGAGGAATGCACTTTCGCATTCTACTGTCCAGTCGAACTTCTTGTTTCCCTGAAGCAGGTTGTAGAAGGGAAAACACTTATCGGTTGACTTGGAAATAAACCGGTTCAGTGCGGCCACTCTCCCTGTCAAGCCTTGGACATCTTTCCGTGACCTAGGCGAAGGAAGCTCGAGCAATGACCTGATCTTGTCGGGGTTTGCTTCGATTCCTCGGGTATTAACTATGAACCCCAGGAATTTTCTGGATGCGACAACAAAAGTGCATTTCTGGGGATTGAGCCTCATGCCATATTCTCGTAGTATTTTAAAACATTCTCCCAGGTCGTAAACATGGTTGTCGGCAGTCTTTGACTTGACGAGCATGTCATCAACATACACTTCCATGTTCTTTCCGATCTGGCCCGCGAACATTCTGTTAACTAGCCTTTGGTAGGTAGCTCCGGCATTCTTCAGACCGAACGGCATGACCTTGTAGCAATAGACATTAGTCGGGGTCATGAAGCTGGTGTGTTCCTGGTCCGCTGGATTCATTGCGATCAGATTGTAGCCTGAGTACGCGTCCATAAAGGACATGAGCTCGTGCCCCGCCGTGGTATCCACCAGCTGATCGATCCATGGCAATGGAAAACAATCCTTGGGGCAGGCCTTATTCAGGTCGGAGAAGTCAATGCAGGTCCGCCATTTCCCATTGGGCTTTGGAACTAGCACGGGATTGGCGACCCAAATTGGAAATTTGGCTTCACGGATAAAGCCACATTTTTTGAGTCGGGTCACTTCTTCTTCTAGGGCTTCAGCTCGGGTTGTTCCTAAACGTCTTTGCTTTTGAGATTTGGCAGGAACGCTTTTATCCAGGTGGAGCGTGTGCATGATGACACTCGGGCTGATGCCTACCATGTCCTCATGCGACCATGCGAATACATCTAAATTAGCCCGCAGAAACGTAATCAGCTCCGTCTTCCTCTTGCTACAGGGTTTTTCCCGAGCTTGACCATCCGTGATGGATTTTGTGGATCAAGGTTCACCTCCTCGAGCTCCTCAATAGCCTGGAGCTCGGACCTGTCTTCGCCTATCCGGGGGTCAATGTCCTCACTAAAGGTGACACTTTCCCCTTTGGCGTTTTGAGGTTTTTCAATCTTAGGAGCTGCCAAGGGTTCCTGGGATTCCTCCTCACTCAGAATGGCCATAGCCAGCTGCCCGGTTTTAGATTTTCCCTTCATGGAAATGCTGTAGCATTCCCTGGCAGCGAGTTGATCGCCCTTGATGGTGCAGATTCCTGTTGAAGTATGGAATTTCATGGCGAGGTGTCGAATGGAAGTGACAGCCTCGAAAGCTATGAGCGTAGGTCGGCCCAAAATGGCGTTGTAGGCAGCGGAGCAGTCAATGACCATGAACTCAAGTAGTTTAGAGACTGTCCGAGACTCTTCTCCTAGGGTGATCACCAGCTCGATCGTCCCTATCGCTGCCGATCCTTCTCCCGAAAAACCATACAGCATCATGGAGGTTGCCTTTAGATCGGCGACAGCCAGACCCATCTTCTCTAAGGTGGATCGGAATAAAAGGTTCACCGAACTCCCGTTGTCTATCAACACCCTTCTTACTTTTCGGTTAGCGAGCTGGACTGCTACAACCAAGGGATCATTATGAGGGAACTGGACATGGCCTGCGTCTTCCTTCGTAAAAGTGATCGGTTGTTTCTCTAATCGTTGCTGTTTTGACTGACGCTGCTCCTGGACGAACTCCACTCCGTTGTGGGCTTTTAGTTCATTCACGTATCTCTTCTGGGCGCCTCTGCTCGTTCCATCCATATGCGGACCTCCAGAGATGGTGGATATCTCTCCTCCGACCACGGGAGGAGGGACGTCCTGATCTATCCGAGTCCCGGGCTGACTGGTTGGGGCTTCCGGAGTAGGTCGACTTGCTGGAACCCTATTTCGTGAGTATTGAGCCAAGGGGCCGGCTCGAATGAGAGTCTCTATTTCATCTTTGAGATGCCTGCAATCGTCGGTATTGTGTCCGACGTCATTATGAAAACGGCAGAATTTGGAAGTATCTCTCTTTCCCTTGTGGTGTTTCAATGGTTCCGGCCTCTTCCAGGGGACCCGAGCAGAGTTGGCCAGGAAAATACTTTCCCTTGACTGAGTGAGTTCGGTATATGTCGTGAACACAAGCTTGAACTTGTCTACAGACTTATTCTTCTTTTGGCCATGCTGATTGTTTTCGCCATTCCCCTTTCTTTTGCCTCCACCGGGCTGGTTGTTCTGTGTGACGTCTGGGGTCGCTACCACGACCTCCGTCCCCACTCCAGCGGGCTGCTCGGGGACCTGGCTGGTTCCTGCGGCTGAGGCTTCGGCTTCTTCCAAATTTATCCATTCTTGGGCCCTATTAAGGAATTCGTTGACCGAACTGACTCCCTTCTTTTGTATATCCTTCCAGAGATCTCCTCCAACAAGGATTCCGGTTCTCATAGCCATGTGCTTGGAGCTTTCATCCGCGTCCCTAGCTCGGGCAGCGAAGTTCGCGAATCTGCTCAGGTAGGCCTTCAGCGTATCACCGGGATGCTGTCTCACGTTGGCCAGGGAGTCAGCCTGAACACGGGCAGCCTGGGAGGCGCGGAATGCCCTTTTGAAGTCAGCTGAGAAGGTCTTCCAGGAGCTGATCGACTGTCTTTTACTTTGCTTGAACCACTGTCTGGCAGGTCCGGTCAGTGTGGAAGGGAAGATCAAGCATCTCAGCTCTGGGCCAATGTTATGGGCCATCATTAGGGTGTTGAACATCCCTAAATGGTCCGACGGATCTCCGTCCCCGTTGAACTTTGATAAGTGAGGCATACAAAAACCAGATGGGTATGTCGTCGCTGCTATGTTGGGGGCGAAGAGTTCCATCTCATCTCCCGAATCATATTCGTCTTTCTCCTTTTCTGACAGGAGCTTCCTCATCAGTTCCTCCATCTGAGTTAGGCGCTCGAGGGTTTGGTCCTGAGATCCTTGGTTATTCCGGGGCTGTTCAACAGCTCTGGATCCATTGTACATATTAGGTGGGTTATGGCCCCTCCTATCTTGAGATAGGTTTTTTGGGGCATTCCCTCCATTACGTACCTCGGATCCCCCCCCCCCCCCCGAGCGAGCCTGACTACCATCTCTAGCTCAATCCTCTCTGTGAGAGTTGAGGTGATCTCGAAGGTCGTCTCCCTGGGCGGTCCGGTGGCTTTGTGCCAAACTTAGTCGCTGACGTAGGTCTCCTCTAGAGAGATCACTCCAGTGACTGCCGGTCCAATGACTCCTGCTGGATAGGCTTGGAGTCTGTCTTTGGTGGTGAGGACCTGAGCTTTCTTCCGGCACCCTGCTACGCCGGGAAGGTCTCGCTGATGGTGGGTTTCTCCTACTACTCCCGTAAGCTGGAATGTCTCGGACGGGCCGAGGAGGAGACGGATATCTAATCGGAGATGGAGGATGCCTGACTGGAGAAGCGATCCTGGTTCCGTCTGGTCGGATCAAATTTGGTGGGGGCCTTTCGGCCCTGCCAATTTGCTGGTCTCGCGCCGGGTGATCTGGACGAGGCGCAGGATGGTCTTCGGGGACGGGCTGACATCGTGGGCCCTCCCCGGATCTCCTCCGGGAATTTCCTCGAGCTCTCCTGGGCGTCCTCGAGGATGGTTGAGAGCTAGGAGTCGACGTCCTAACCGAACGGCTGTATTGCTGTTGTCCGGTCCCAGGCATTTCCTCGAGGTTTGCGTCTCGATGGTGCGATGAAAGGGTGGAGTTGGCTGCTGGAAGTCTATCCGAACGGCTATGCCTGGATCGATTACCCCGGCGAGACTTAGGAGCCTCACCTTGCCTCTCTCCAACGTTAACGTTGGTTGTGAGAGGGGGTAGTCGAGCCAGGATATCCTGGATTTGCTGACTAGCCGTTGCTAACTGGCTCCTCAGCTGAGCATTCTCCATCTCCACCGCAGTATAATAACACGGGTTCGGATTAGGTGGCCGGGGCGCCGAACTACCAGTATCGTCTTGGCCCGCCGGCTGCTTTCCCGGCCGCCGCTGGACTTCAGGAATTTGTTCATCAGGGATGGCGATATGCTGAGCCTCCTGCCCATCATGTTGTTCTATCTGGTTGCCATGCCTGGATCGAGTAGTCACCATAGTTGGATGTTTGCAGCAGCACTAATCGAACTTGCTCTCAATGAAAGCACCAAAATGTTGACGCGGTTCTTCGCCAACAGGTAATTAAGAGAAAGAGAGAAGAGGATTAGTGCCAAATGTAGAACTGTAACAGATATAAGATCTTAGTAAATAAAATAGGTGACTCGAGACACGTTTTTAAGTGGTTCAAAGGTTAAAATCCTTCTACTCCACTAGTCAATATTATTGATATATTCTGGGTATTTGGTTACAAAGTATATCTCTCCAGAGACTATTGTTCCAACCCCTATCAACTCCCAGGGTCTCCATATTTATAGGAGAAGGCACCTGGAAGTTGGTAAGGAGGTCATCCCGTGACCTTCTTATTTGTCATATCAACTCTGTGACATTCATGATTAATTCCTAAACCTGACACATAAGTATGGTCAAATCGATAGATAAGGAGGTAATGGGCCGCACGGCCCAACCCAGCTGTGGGTGTCTGAACACGCACGTTCCTGCATCGTGTCCGAGTAGTCAGGGAGATATCGGACACGTGATGTCAGATATATGCACGTTTACCTTGCGTGTGTTGACTTTACAAAGGGCCATGGCCTCCATATCCAGCTCGTACCATGAGCTGTGCATCTGACCCGACCTTCGGCCCTTCGATTCCTTGCTCGTCTTGGGAGTCTTGGCGAGTCCTTGAGGATTCCTCGAGCTAAGGGGGTACGACCTCAAGACACGATCTCCGACCTGGGGGATGTTTATGTACTAACCATGATTAGTCCGAAGCTCGGCTTGCTAATCAGCCCGTGGGAAAATCAGGGCGTACACACTACTCAATACCACGACTTCTTCCCCATTATCACTCATTATCATCAAGAACAAAATCAAATTGTTAATTTCTATTCAATAAATGTATTGAAAAATCACATCTAAATTCAAGCATTCAAGCTAAAAAAATAAATTTCAATTCCTACTCAATATAATGTAATGAGAACAAACACTGAATATTTTTAAAAAAAATTCCATCTAACTCTCCTTCTTCTTCATGTCATCTTTTCTCTCATCATCCATCCATGCCTAGACCTTGTAGAGGAAACCCTTAGATATTCCCCAAAATTTCTTCATCTTCATCCATTGCGATCTTTCACAAAAGCAAGGGATATCAAAAGAAAGATTTCTTCTTGACGAACAACACTGGAGCACCCGAAGGTCAAAGCGGTCTTTGGTATTTCCACCTCTTTAATCCTTAACTGGTTGTAGCCTGACCGAAGTTCAATCTTAGAGAACATTATCTTCCCCTGTAGCTAGTCAAACAAGTCGTTGATCATAGGCAGTGGGTACTTATTCTTAATGGTCAACTTGTTAAACTCTCTATAGTCAATACACATCCTTAATGATCCATCCTTCTTCTTGACGAACAACACTGGAGCACCCAACAGTGAAAAACTAGGTCTGATGAATCTCAAATCCAGTAACTCCTGCAACTAAATCATCAGTTCCTTCAACTCTATCGAAGCCATTCTATAAGGAGTTCTAGATACTGACTCTACCCCTGGTGCAACCTCTATGATGAACTTGATCTCTCGGTGTGGTGGCAACCCTAGCAAATCTACTAGAAACACATCAAAAAACTTGCATACTAATCTGGTCTCATCTAGTCCAACTGAAACATCTCTAGAAGTATCCACAATGTTTGCTAGGAATCCTATGCAATCTTCTGGCATTAGGTCTCTAGCCTTCAATGTCTAAATCATGGGTACTCGTGGTCCATTCACTATCCCCACGAATATAAAGGGTACCTCCCTTTCTAGTTCAAAGGTCACCATTCTACACTTGCAGTCAATCGTCGCTCCGTACTTTGATAACTAATCCATCCCTAGGATCATATCAAAGCCATCCATCACTAGCTCAATCAGGTCCACAGACAAGTCCCTGCTGCCTATCTCTACTTGCAATGCTCTAACCCATCTCCTAGAGACTGCCAGTTCCCTAGTCGGCAACAAAGTCTGAAATCCCCCAGCATACAAATCGCTAGGTCTACACAATTGATCTATCACTCTAGCAGATACAAATGAATGAGTATCCCTTGAGTCAATCAATGCAGTAAAAGAAGAACCAACACTAGAAATCTGACCTGTCACGACTGAGTGGCTAGCCTCAACCTCAGTTTGGGTCAAGGTAAATACTCTGGCAGGAGTGAGGCTGTCGCTCTGTTTCGGTTCTTCTTTCCTGTCTTGTGGGAAGTCCTTCCTCAGATGACTAGTGCTCCCACAAGTAAAGCAGGCCCCGATCCTGCACTCCCCCTGATGTCATCGTCTGCACCGAGGACACACTGGGAAACTCCTCCAGTTGTTTCCCCCGCCCTGACGGCCATTAAAAGCACCTCGTGCCCTCCTATCTGAGCCAAAGGAACAAAAGAGTCTGGGGCCTTGCTCTTATGTTTACTAGGGCCACTACCTCGGCTAGATCCAATAAAAGGAGGCATTGTCCTCCGAGCATTGCGCCTAGTGGCGCCCTCACACCAAATCTGATCCTTGGCCCCCTCAGCTGTAAGGGCCTTCTCCACTACCTATGCGTAAGTGGTAGTTCCCAGATCCAAAGTTATCTTGACATCATGAGCGATCATCACGTTCAATCCCTGCACATATCGATCCCTCTGTGCCATATCAGTAGGCACCAAATTCGACGCGAACTTCGCTAACCGCTCAAACATTAAGGCATACTCAGTAACCGTCATCCGGTTCTGAGTCAGACTAGTTAACTCATCAACCTTTGCAGCTCGGACAGCAACACTATAATACTTCTCATTAAAAATGTTTCTGAATTCTTCCCAGGTCATGACTGACACATTCATTCTCTGAGACACAACATCCCATCAGATGCAAGTATCTTCTCTTAACATGTAAGGCTACTCTCTCATTCCCTTCCACCCTCATGAAATCCACGATGGAAGAAATCATGTTCATCCACTGCTCTTCCCCCAGTGGGTTTGGGCCACCCTCAAAGGTGGAGGATGCTACTTCCCAAACCTCTCATACAAAGGTTCCCACCTATTTTCCATAGTAGGCTGGGTTGGCACTGGTGCCATAGCCTGTGGAACCTATAACCCAATGCCCTAAGGAAGGGCCTGCTGCCTCAACTTCGAAGCTCTTTTTCTGTTCAATGAAGTCCAGCTTCCATCTCGGCCAACATCTGTTGCCAATTCGGTGGATCAGGTGGAAGGTCCCGACCTTGGTTGTCATTCTCGGCCCTATTGGCGTGGAGTCTGATTGATCGCCGAGGCATTACTGCAAGATGCCTGCAATCAATGATGTCGTACATCACGCATGATAACAACATCCAAAACCACCTCCCAATCTCATCAATCAACCACAACTAGCAGGTTCACACACCACACACAACATATAACAATCAAGAGGGCCATGCCCTAACATCATGCATATAGTAACACATACATCATGCTCTATCTATATATTTAAGCAAACAGGGCAACTTAAGCAAGCAACTAAGCATATGATTTAGGGCATGGCCCTCTTGATTGTTATATGCTACGTGTGATGTGTGAACTTGTTGGTTGTGGTTGATTGATGAGATCATGCTCTATCTATATATCCAGGCAAACAGGGCAACTTAAGCAAGCAATTAAGCATATAGTTCATTAAATACCAACCAACTCTGAGTCGAGCTTGTCACTGGCAGCGAGCGTACATGTTCAGTTGATCTTCAGCAACCATAAACCTTGGCACACTCTGATACCAAGTTGTAATGCCCTACTTCCTTAGAGTCGTTACTATATAAGTTAAAAATATGCCGTGAGCTCGCTAACCGAGGTTTTAGGTTAAAAGTGTGACTAAACTAGATTAAAACTCATTTATTGACATTAATTATAAAAATTTGTACATTCATTGAAATCATAAAAATTTATATAGTGGGGATCCCGAAATACTGCTTAGAAAAGGTGTTACAACTCAAAAATATAAATACGGTCGATAGTGGGGATCCCAAAATAACCCTGGTCGTGGAAGCCAAGCAGGTCAAACATGTACTCGTCGCTCCACGCTCTCTGTAATCATGGTTGGTCGACCTTCCCTTTGCCCTTACCTACACCATAAAGCACCCGTGAGTCGAAGCCCAGTAAGAAAACTCAACATATAACATATAACATAACAATCCACAATATGCAGCAAAACAGCCAACAGGCTAAACACAAAGCTGCCTATGCAATCCCAGATGCTTTATCAGGCCCTGGGTTTGCGGTCTTTACTAAGCGGGTGGATAAGGCACCCTAGGAGGGTCTCGCCCTAGTGGGCAGCACTCAACGTGCTTGACACCGCCTTCACCGTTCCCGGCCACTCACCATTCACTCATAACATAATAATCACAGATATCCACACATATATTAAGCATAAACATTAGGGCCACGCCCTAAAACACAAACAATAGGGTCCTGCCCTGCTCTATGGGTACAATAGTTTTCTTACCTGTGTCCCGAGCTACCTGAGTACCGTGATCCCAAGCACAGTTCTCTAACCCGAGCCTCATTGAAAACCTAGTCAGAACGCATTCACAATAACCATCCATCAAGCCCTAAACCAGATAAGAACTTTGGAATATTAATCTAGCCTCTGGGACCTTGGATTTTACTAATCTGGGTAATAGCATCCTTCCCAAGCCTTAGAATTCGAGTTCCCGAGCTTAAAACCCCTATTTCCCCCTTTTTTCTCTTTTTGAGCCGTGGCCCGCCCCTTAGGGTCGCGGGCCTGCTACAAGTCAGAGGGCAAAGCCCTCTCTACTAGAGAACACGAGCCACGACGAGCTATACCCTGCGCCATGGTGCCTGGGTAGATTTCTGAGGCCCCCAGGCCTCAATGTTTAAGCGGGTCGCAGCTCGAGCCTCTAAACCCATTATTTCCCATGCATCCCTAAGACTCACCACTTCCGAGCCCCAATCCTTGAATTCCGCCTAGGATTCATATCCAAACAACATAACTGATACATATATAAAAAAATAAAAATAAAAACCCAACAAAACTTCATAACAACCTAAGCTTAACACCTAAATTCAATCAAACTAGAACCTAGGCTATCATACCAAAAGTTGGAGCAAAAACACTTAGAGAATTAAATACAGAATTCTTACCTCTGAGATAGTTTCTATCTAAGATAATTCCCCAAGTCTTCAAGCTTGTTTTCCCCAATAGATCCTAGCTTTAAATCCCCAAATTCTTAGCCTAGCATCCTCCAAGTTTCATAAAAAATTTCCAAGTACCATAGAGAGGGAGAGAGAGTCGAATGTGAGAGAGAGAAAGCTGAGAATTCCTATATTTTTTTCTTCCTAGTGGTTTTAGTGTTCCATCTTCCCAAAATGGTTAAGTATATCCCTTAGCCAAAAATTCAAAAATACCCTTAAGTCAATCTTAATCCTATAGTGCCACCAAGGGAAATTCCGTCAATTGCCACATCCCGTTAAGTCCTCGAGTGTTCCTATAAATCCCCATTAAATCTTGACATGCCCAAATAATTGCTAAATTACTGCTTGTTACCCAATAATTCCCAAACATATATTGTATTCCCAAAATACCCCTAGGCTCCTCCCGAGCTGGGTATTCAACCTCGCTGTGACTATTTAGCTAAACTTCTCCCTAGGACCGTCTCGGGTCGTGCATCACAAAAATATCACCACACCCTCGTGATCTCAATCTCAATACACACATATATCACATTTATGCCCTCAACAGACTAAAATTAAAAATATGCCCCTAATAATCTAATGGGGCCCACATGCATATTTAATTCTCCTAAACATGCATATTTAATCATATAATCATTAAATTCACATATTAGCATAATTAAACCAATTATTACCCTCCCAACACACTAATCAAGACCCTAAGCCTTATTATCAAATTTGGGACGCTACAACATTAACTTTTTTTTCAAAAAAAATATACTTCAGCATTGGGTATTCATTCCAAGAAAAAACAAAAAAATATTTCTTTAATTTCTTGGAATTTCATGGGGTATATGATTTTATTTGTAATTTTTTAAGATCTTGGTAGAGAATAAAATGGGATATGATTATTCATTTAATAAAGGGTAGGTACACATTTGGTACTTTATGTTTTAAAGTATAGTTTTGGTACCCTATACCCTATGTTCTAGATAATGATCATCAAGTACTTTGTAGTTTTGAAAATCAATATGAAATGATACCCTATATTCTCGATAAAAGTCATTGGGTACCCTGTTGTTGACTCAATTTTTCGTCAACTTGAGAAAATAAGAGCATGGATTCAATAATATGACCTATGTCCCCTTAGTCACTTTTATAGATATTTAAGCTTGAAGAACCATATTTTCCAGCGAACTTACATTACTAGGTTTTCTACAGTCCTCCTTTACTTTGATATTACATAAGGACTAGTTTATATAAGAATGAAGTTTCAGCATTATGGGCTGCCTCCCTTATTTGGATCTCATATCCCATTTATTTATAGTGAGGAGTTTATGGTTACGTTTGAATTATGGGCCTAAGTTATTAGACTTAGCACATGAATAACACACACAATATTATAATTACATGAGTACAGTTGGAAGTCAATAAATAGCGGCTCTATCATCCATTTCTAATTCTGTTAGCACACGATAGCATGTCTTGAATGAACAGGCATAAACTAACAAATGTACGCGACCAAGTGTCTCTGTCAGCAAATTATAACCTTCTTGAGCGAACACGAGTAGAAGGCTGTGACCAGGCAACCAGACTCCTATTAGAGTTTTGTAGTTTGCTTCGTGAGAACATGAATGCTATTAGTTTTTTTTCATCTTCCCTCCAAAGGATTTAGCTAGCAGGTCTGGAATTGATATTCTTTGACACATCAAATGCTCAAAAATGGGTATAACATTTGCCTGCCCAAGTCACCGTTCGTGCTTCGCATAAGGTTGACTTAATAATACTAAAAATTTTCTCGTTGTTTTTTTTATTATTATTATTGGAGCATGTGTATTTATGCGAATAGCCTTCTTTTTAATACCACTTCTAATTGAGTCCAAAGGGCATTACACATTGTCCCACTCTTTCAGTGTACTTTAAGAATTTTTATTGTAATATATCAACTTTTTGTTATCTTCGTTTAAATCGTTAGCATATAGCCATTGTTGTGTCTTCGATTATGAATTGATTCATTTTCATTTTATATATGAGTCCAGGGACGAACATATTACATCTAATGAACTCGCGTGAACAAACCCTCTTGTGGGCTTATTACCAATGATAGAGACAAGGGGGGGGGGGGGCAGAGATGGCCACGGCCCCCTTACATTTTTCTAAAAAAAATGACTTATATATATTTATTGATATTATAATTATTATTTAATAAAAATTTAATTGATTTAGTATAAATGATAGAAAAGATAAATAGATGATAGAAAAGATAAATAAAAGATATCCCAACCCAATAATAAAAGAAACGTGGCCCATTTATATTATATATATTATATGGGCCTTCGGTAATTGTAATTGTTTTGGGTAGAAAAAACCGAGCTTCTTCATCAAGTTTGTCATCTCATTTCAGCAATCAAATTTTCTTTTGAGTCGTACTTTCATACTCAGTCACTCAATTTTTTTTAACAGGGAACTCGGGAAGTTTTATCTATCTAAAGGCTAAAGCTCTCATCTTTTGTCATTGTGACTGCAACAATTCAACAAAGTCCTTTATTTTTCATCATCAAGTAAGTTACTCATCATTACAACTTTTATTCATCAACCTTTAATACAAAAATTACTCATCAGTCATCATTTTCCTTCTCATGTGTATTAAGAAATTTCATAAACTATCTTAATGTAGATGGAATGAATGTGAAAGGATCAATTGTTCTTATAATTGTTCTTTTTTATTTTAAATAACCAAATATAATCTGAGCTAGGTTGGAAACACCAAATAAATTATACAAGAAAATTATCACTTTATTTTGGGAGTTGGTATTAGAATTTGTAATACCCTTATGAATAATATATAGTTGATGCATTTGAAATTATAGATATTTTGGTATTGAAGTTTTTTATTTACCTTTCATACTCATAGCGTGTATAGATAAAAACTCCCACAATATTATTTTAGGTTCAATTTTAAATACTCTTTATGGTGGGGGAACAAAAAATTGATGCATTTTTCAAAAGAAAAATTATTCAAGATCAACAATTTGGAGAAAAGGATCAAACATCTATTCCAAATTTCTAAGATTCAGTTCCCACACATCCAAGAAAGGTTCAAAGAATTGAAAATGAAATGATTGATATTGCCTCTTTGGAGCATGATCCTGGAAAACGTCCCCCGATTTGGGAATACCCAATTAATCAACAAGATGAAATTTGTCGAGCTTATATTAAAGTCGTACCATATCAAATCATACATGAAAACTATCCACCATCTAGATCAAAGGCACATCCTCGACATTTTTGTAGCTCTTTGTTTGAATTGTTTCGTTCTTGGATAGAATACTCTCCATCAATTGATGTATTTTTTTGTTTCCCTTGCTATCTATTTCGTAAGACACATGGACGAGTGGAATCAAACAAATTTATTCTTGGTGGTTTCAAGAATTGGAAGAAAGTCAATGATGGAAATAATTGTGTTCTCTTGCGACATGTGGGTAAAAGTCCTAACTCGGTTCATAAAAATAATGTAAAAGCATGAAATGATTTGATGAATGCTTCTACACATATTAGAGATTTTATTGAAAAATAAACTTTTGAGCAAGTTGAGAATAATTGATTAAGGCTTCAAGTTGTAATTGATGTTGTCAAATGGCTTGCCTTTCAAGCTTGCGCCTTTAGAGGGTGTGACAAAAGTAAAGAATCACTTAACCGTGGAAATTTTTCTTGAACTTATGAATTTATTGGCATCTTACAATGAAAAGATTTTTTTTCCATATTACATATATCATTCTAAATTTTTTGTATTATTATTTTTATTTCTTATCTCTTTATATTCTTTCATAAAATAATTTGTTTACTCAAAACTAATGTGTAGGTTGCAAGTGTTGTTTTAGAAAATGCTTATTCAAATGCGTCATATACATCGCCCGATATTCGAAAGGAGATTCTTTATGTATTCTTTAACAAGGTTAAGAAATAGATTCGCCAAGAAATTGGACACTCAAAATTTTGCATCATAGTAGACGAAACACGTGATGAGTCCAAAAGAGAACAAATGGCTCTTGTTTTGAGATTTGTAGATAAAGAAGGGTTCATTCGTGAAAGATTTTTTTGTGTTGTTCATGTACGTGACACTATGACATTGACTTTGAAAGAAGGTATATTTTTTGCTCTATCTCAACATAATTTAGCTATTTCTAACATACGCGGACAGGGGTACGATGGAGCTAGTAACATGAGAGGTGAATGGAATGGCTTGCAAGCTTTAATTTGTAATGAATGTCCATATGCATATTACATCCATTGTTTAGCCCATTACCTCGAACTTTCTTTAGTTGCAGCTTCTCGAGAAGTAACTTCAGTTCATCATTTTTGCTCTAACTTGGTTTTCATTATCAATATTGCTATTGCATCTTGCAAGCGTAATGATGAACTCAAGGAGGCTCAAGTTGTTGAACTTGCTACTAAGATTGCTAATGATGAAATTGAATCAGAGAGAGGGCTCAATCAAATCGGCACCTTAAAGCGAGCTGGAGATACTCGTTGGGGTTCTCATTTGGATTCTATTTCTAGCTTGCTCAAAATGTTTAATTCAACTTATGTGGTTTTGAGTAAAATTACAAATGAAAGAGTTTCATATTCTCAACGGGAGATGCAGACTTCGCTTGCAATCAATTATTATCTTTTGAGTTTGTTTTCATATTGCATCTTATGAAAGAAATTTTGGAAATTACTCGTATGCTTTGTGTAGCATTACAATGCCAATCACAAGATATTTTGAATGATATGCATCTTATTTCAAGCACAAAAAGGCTACTTAAGAACTTTCGAGATTCAGGATGGGATGCTTTCTTTATAAAGGTTAAATCATTTTGTGAGCAACATCAAGTTGATATTCCAGATATGAATGCTCAATATGTTGCAGGGCGTGGAAGATCTCGAAATCAATAAGATAAGATTAATGTTATGCATTATTATCGAGTTGATATCTTTATTACTGCACTTGATTATCAGTTGCAAAAATTAAACTATAGATTCAATGAACATTCAGTAGAGTTACTTGTTCTTAGCACTGCTTTTGATCCTAGAGATGGATTTAAATGGTTCAAGATTGATGATATTTGCAAACTTGCAAAGAAGTTCTATCCTGATGATTTCTCAGAGCAAGAGTTGGCGGTACATCTAAGAATTGAGCTTCAACATTTTGAGCTTGACATTCCAAATCATCCTGAATTGAAAAATTTATCTGGTATTCATGAATTATGCCAAGGCTTGGTGAAAAGAAAAAAAGCATCTGTATATCCTCTTATTGACAGGTTAATTAGGCTTGTTCTAACTCTTCCTGTATCAACAGCAACTACAGAGCGAGCATTTTCAATTATGAAAATTATCAAGACAAAGCTCAGAAACAAGATGGAAGACAATTTTCTAAGTGATTGCTTAACAATTTGTATTGAGAAAGAAATTGCTGCAAAATTTAGTAGTGACTCCATTATAGATGATTTTGCATCTATGAAGAATCGTCCAGTACAACTTACTTTTAATAAAAATAATTGAAGTTTTCAGGTATATATGAATTTAACATAATTATCATTTCTTCTATTAAGACCATTATAATATTATTCGAAAGGTTATAATTTTTTGTTTTCCTTTACTTTCACGTTTTATTATATACATGATATACTTGGATCTTCAAGATGAATTATTATAAATAATAATTGTATTACAATGTGATTATACTGAACAATTTTTATTATATAAACAAAATTGCCCCCATCTCGATAATTCCTGGCTTGGTCACTGTTTATTACTGTTATGTAATTCTACTCGCTTCCAATTATGAGTGATCCGACTTCTTCTTGTATGAGCGAACAAGATGTTAATTGAACCTTCACATTTCTACGTTGTTCGCCTATATTAGAGGCATATACATGAATAGGCTGACAAACTCATTTCACACATCATATTCACTAAAGAATTTTCACATATAAAAATTAACCCATCCATTTATACCTGGCATACTTGCCTTTTGATATACCCACATATTCCATACATATTTATTTCTTGTCTTATCCTTAATAATACACATGTCTACCCTTACATATATATATATATACATTATCCTACATATATAGGTAATAAATGCGAACAGATACTCATCTAAATTTTTCTATCAATGAGCGAGCATACAGTTTGGAGCAGACATAATATCATTTAAATGAGCGAACAGACAATTTGGAGCAGACATAATATTCTTTAAATGAGCAAACAAACACTTCCTTTTGCCACGACCTTTTAGATAATTATAGTGTCATGAGTGCAGCATTTATTTAGCGATTATAATACATGCCAATGATCTCCACCCAAATGGAGACTTGAAAATGAGTTTATTGCCTCCATATAAAGGTGTCGCTTCCTATTTGTAGTATGAAGGCATGAACGAATAGACATATTTAAGTAGCATGTGGCTGTTAAATGCTTTCTTGTAGCCCTTCATACACTTTACTTGTTCGCTCCATGCATAAGGAAGTTGGTTTTTAAATATCGTCTTTGCATGTCTCTCACTTATCAAGGGCGAACAGGGTATGCTTTGTACACCATACATGATCAAATCTGTTTTTTTTTTCTGTGTAAACTTTTCACAAACATACACTTTGGCTCGAAAGGTCCCAAGAAAAATTCTTTCCTCTTTTGTTCGCCTATCACAGGGGACTATTTTAGTGAACTTCCATAACTTCATATGGTCGAGCATACCTCTGTACTTCTGTTCACCTAGCCTAGCCCACGTTGAGCAAACAAGAATCCTTTTGTACTCTTTTCCTTATGCTTGTCTATTATGAGCGAGTTTACTTTCTTCTATAGAGTATAGATTCATTTGCAACTAGCTCATTCATGCATTTTAGCTCAATTATGGTTCTATTCGCCCTAGTGGTACACTTATGGGCGAACAAGCTTCATATTGTGTATATGCGAACAAAACCGTACCCTTTTCTCTCATTTTAAATTACTTGGTTTGCATGATTTATGAGGTGTCCGATTTCTTTTATGATCTTGTTAGGCCTCATTCTCCAAAGTAAATAGGAATTTGTTCGTCCTTATTTGCTTCTTATATGCAACCAGGCCCGTGTCTCCTAAAAAGTCAAGAGCTTTGAGGAAGAGGAAGGAGGTTGATTATATCGAAAAAGAGCTCGAAGAAATATTTAGTTTGGAAGGTTTCGTGACACTAAAATCCATTTGTTTTGCTAGTGATCTTTCCCATGCAATCGATAGATATGGACTTATTGGCGAGCTTGGACATAACCTCCCTGTTGATGATAAGAGAGAAGACTCCCCACCAGATGGATATACTGCTTGGAGTCCCATGCATTGCCAAGGAGGTGCTTTCCTTCCAATTTACACATATTTTGTGGAAATGTGTGATTATTTTGGAACAGCCCCATTTCAGCTTACACCGTATAGTTATTGACTATTGGTACTGCTACACATTTTATATAGAGTGTTGGATTATCCTTCGCCTGATGCTTTAGAGGTTCATTACTTATTCAACATTAGGTCTAATCATGCACCAGGTTATGAAGTATTATATCACTATAGTAGTTATTCTAGTGGAGATGTTCTCAGAAGTGGTGTTTCCAATCCTGGTCGTTATTTTAGTCAATAATTTTTCACTAATGCCATTGAGTTTGAGCATAAATCATTTCATGACATCGATAAATTTCTAGCTGTTTTCCTTTGATAAAGTTTTATGCTCGCTTCCCTTGTTGTATGCTTACTCTGCTTGCATACTTTGTTGTTTTAGGCTGCTATAGGAAACAACTCCATCCTCTGAGATTCAAGAGTGTCTTTCTCAGTTGAGGTGAATGAGTGATAAGTATAGGAATGCTTATTTCCTCATCAACGATGACAATTTGCAATTAGTTTATCTGCTTGAAGCACACCACTCATTGGATCGACTATCTCCTCCTCTGGTCCTTCAGAGTTTGACTATGTTTCCTTTTCTGAGGTTTGAGAGCCTATACATTAAGAGGGAACATAGGGGGTTCATGATCCTGTTCGCAATGATCATGTTATTGTTGTCCCATCTTCTGCTTGTGACGAGCAAGAGTCGGTGCGTTTTGATATTTTACCAACTCGCTCTGTACTGAGCAATTTTTGTTCTGCGTTGCCCAAGTGTCCATAGTTGGATTTATCGCATGTGTCTCTACCTTAAGATTCTTTTAATAATGTGGGAGCCTTTAGTTTATTCCCTGAGAATGGAGAACTACCTTTTCCTGATTGGGTGGATGAATATCTTTTGGAGAGTGATTATGTACCAATGGGAACTTCCAACGACCATGAAATATCAAGTTTGAGTTCTGATAGTCCTTCTGGTACATTTTTCTTCTTCAATGCATTGTGATTGCTACTTTTTTACTTATATTTTATCTGACCATTTTTCTTTGACAAGAGACATGAATGCTCGAGCTTTGTTTGGTGGCCCTGAAGTTATAGGTGCGAGAGCTAACAAGAAGAGAAAGCAATCAACAAACAAGGATAAAAGGACCCTTCCAGAGTCATATGATGCTTGTCGAGGCCTAAATCGGCCTCCTGTTGGGGTTACACCACCAACTGCTACAATGATTGCTAGTGAGGTCCCCATGACCAGGTCCTTAGCCTCTTCTCTGCCTACTTGTGTTCAAATTTTGGTGCCCTAATTTGAGGAGGTCGTTTAGAGTGATCATGTATAAGTAGAATAGTTGTTCTCTGGAGCTAGAGTGTTCCCAATGAGATCATTCACCATTCAATTGCAAAAATTATTCAAGTATGTATTTTCTCTCATTATTGTACTTGTTATTTCTCCACTTAGTTTTCTGTATTGATCTTAGGAATGGAAAAATGGGTCTATGGAGCGGGGCGGGGCGGGGCCCCGACCCGGCGGGGCATCATTGCCCCGGTAAAATCGGGGCAGATTTCGGGGCGAGGCTTTGACCCGCCCCGCCCCGATATGAATTCTGGCGGGTCGGGGCAGACCCGCCCCGATTACCTTTTTTATTTTTTTATTTTTTTTATTCCTAAGTAACTCGACTGATGAACCTCGACTGAAGTTCAGTCACTGAACTGAGCCCTTTTTCTCTTCTCCTCACGACTAGACCTCTACTCTTCCTCTGAAATCGCAGAGCTTGATGCCCTAACCAGAATCCCCAATTCCAACGGCCCGGTTTCGAAGGAAGAAGAGAATTTGTTGAAGAAGCTCAAGAATCCCGAAGTCGTGGAGCAAGCCCAAAACGAAACCCTTCTTCTCCAACCTTCTCCATCTTCTTTGCTAAGTTTTGGGTAATGGTGAGTGCTCTCTTCTCCATCTCCATCTTCTCCATCTTCTACTTATTTTTTCAGATGGGTATTGTATTATTTTTGCAAGAACTACACTGATTAGAATTTTCGGGTTAGATTAATATGATATTTAGATATATGGGTGATAATGATCTTTTATTATTGAAATTTTTGAGTTTGTGTGATGGGTATTTATGATTTCTTTAATTTGGGTCCATAGTTATGGTATGATTTGAATTCTGTTTTTGTGTTGATGAGGAATTTGGGTCCTCACTCTGACATATGTAGTTTTATGGCTATGAACCTCTCTTATTTCAGCTTCTAAAGGAACTAGTCTTTGGTTGATTTCTCTCAATCTTGACCCGGTTTCATCTAACTCAGTACCAACTTGTTTAGACTTCTGTAAGCTTGCCTTGAGTAACTGTCTAGCAGTTTCAAAATTCTGAGTGATTCCCAACTCAGCCATTGCCAAAAATGTGTCCTTTCTTTGAATTTTGCACCAGTTGATAGTATGAGATTCTGACAAACAGAGTCCCAAGTTAAGACTTACACACAAAAATATTCTGACAAACAGAGTAAGGTTTCTAGTCTCTACTTTTATATTTGGTGACTAAGGTTTCTTTGATTAGTTAAGCTGGGCCAAGGGTTTAGACTTTAGATATTGAAGTCTGGCTTTGGAAGATAGGTTGAGTATTATTGGGGCAAGTAATAAATATGATGATATGTTCAATGAGTTTATGCTTCAAAATGAGAACTCAGCATTCGGAGAGTTTCTGGCAGTTACATCTTTCACTAGTTTTGGCTGTAACATGATATAACAATTTAGTGAAAAGAGAAGGAAGAAAAATGCTCTATGCATATGGATGCTGAGCTTGTAATGTTGCAAAAAGATGAAGGTTGAAGTTGAAATGGAGTAGAAAAATTTAGGATGTTCATGTGCTCAGTACAGGTATCTTTCATATTCTGAACAAGACCAAGTTTGTGTTTTCTTGTGACTGGTGGTGACCCCAAGCTCATGTCATTTTCTTAATCTCACTTTATGGTCACAAATTCACAATGTTCTATGGATGGAATAAACTTATCTTTTCTGTAACAAGATGAAGGGAACATGTTGATAACATTACTTGGGCTTATCATCTCAGTTTAGTTTATTTCAATGTTAACAAACCAAATGAAGTCTCTTATTAGTGTAAACTACTTACCAGATTTCTTTGTCCACAACCTCCCAAGTCACAAGATGCTGCCAAATTTGTTTTTTACCATAGAAAATTTCTGATTTGTGTTCATCTTTTACAATATATGCTCTTAATAAGTAGTTCTTTTGTTAGGCTTGTGAATATTTAGATAATTTCTAATTGTAGTAATGATGTGAATATTTAGTTCATCTTTTGCTTGATATCAATAAAATACTTTACAAGGAATTCTTTCAAGTACTGTAATTCTCTTCCAGGGTCTATCGTCTTTACTGATATTTTGGTTTCTGTTTTAGCTTGTTAAATTATTTATTGGTGCTCTTGGCAAATTAATGTGAATATCCTCATAAGACATATTCCTCTAATAACAAGGAAGTTTGAGATTGAATAATATTATTATATGTGTTGGCTAAGTAAGGTTGGAGTTCATCACTACATTAATAGCTTACTGGAAAGCTACGGTTCCTTTTTGTTGAACAGGCCAGTGACTTGGTTTTGTAGGAGTTTGGAGAGGAAAACTCTTAATAATTTTGATTAATTATCAAAAAAAAAATATAGAGCTAGCTACAGGATTTATATATTATTAAACATGGAAACATATTGCTAATGTCATTTTATTAATTCATATAGCTTCTGCTATGTGTACTTTTGTTTTGTGTTTTGGTTGGGGTCATTGATAATAATAGGTTTCATGATGATTTTTCTACTCAGGGACTCCTGCGGATTGTGTTTCATTAGGACTGTCAGTGGCACTGTTTTCTTGGTCAAAGCCTTTACTGGTTAGAATTTATGTGTTGTAATCTTTAAGTTATATTTATACATATGTATAATATTTTTGGAGCCAAGCAGTTCCTAATTGTTATGTGGATTATGGATATAATGTAGGTTAGATCAAATACTAAACATGTCTACCCAAGATGTTATCGAATCTAATTTTGTCAATGATGTTGATTATGTTCAATCAACACATACACAAGAGGCACAATCTCTAGGAAATACAAGAGATGAAAATGAGAGTAGAAGTACTAAAAGAAAGAGAACATCTCCTGCATGGAATCATTTTACTTTGCAAAAAATTGATGGTGTACTGAAGGCAGTTTGTAACCATTGTGGGAGGAAATTAGGGGGAGAGAGTAGTAATGGGACTAAACATTTGCTTGCTCATGTGAAAAGATGCCCAGTAATAAAGGAACAACTTGCCATGAATCCTAATCCTAATGCAAGTCCTTCAGTCACAACTTACAATTTTGATCCTGAACTAGGGAGAAAAAAGTTAGCTCAAATGATCATTCTACATGAATACCCTTTATCGATGGTTGAGCATAGTGGTTTTATAGACTATTCAAATACTCTTTGCCCTATGTTTAAAATGTTGTCAAGGAATACAATTAGGTCTGATATTTTGAAAATGTACAAGGTTGAGAAGGAAAAATGTAGCCAAATTTTGGAGAAGAATAGAAGTAGAATAGCTATAACCACTGATATGTGGACTGCCAATCATCAAAAGAGAGGATATATGACTGTGACAGCTCATTTCATAGATGACTCTTGGAAGTTGCATAGTAGGATTATAAGTTTTAAGTATGTACCATGCCCACATGATGCTGTTACACTTACTGATACATTGAGTTCGTGTCTGTCTGAATGGAATATTGAAGACAAGATTAGTACAGTAACTGTGGATAATTGTACAACTAAGGATGCAATGATTCCACTTTTGAAGGAAAAATTTAATTATAACTGTTTCATTTTAAAAGGAAAGTTACTTCACATGCGTTGTTGTGCGCATATTTTGAATCTTATTGTCAAGGATGGCTTGTCTGTTATTGGTGATAGCATTGACAAGATTCGAGACAGTGTTGCTTATTGGTCGGGCACACCAAAGAGGTATGAGAAATTTGAGGACACTGCTCGTTCTCTTGAAGTGACATGTACTAAAAAGTTATCACTTGATTGTCAAACAAGGTGGAATTCAACATACTTGATGCTCAACATAGCTTTATTGTACAATAGAGTATTTGAACAATTAAAACTACGTGATTCAAGATATGTTAGATATGCGCCATCAGGAGATGATTGGATTAGAGCTCAAAAATTGTGTGACAAGTTGGAAGTGTTTCATGAGGTGACAGAGTTGTTTTCTGGAACCAAGTATCCTACAGCTAATCTTTTTTTCCCAAAGATGTGTCAAATTAAAATGAGAATTAAATCATGGATGACAGTGGATGAGCCCTTTATTAGGGACATGGCAACTCAAATGATGTCTAAGTTTCAATAGTATTGGGAAGAGATTCATGGGCTTATGACTGTGGCTGTTGTTTTGGATCCAAGATATAAGTTTATGTTGATCGAATATTATTTTCCTACCATTTATGGAAATGATCAATGTGAGATTGAAATTGAGAAGGTCCACAAGCTTTGTTATGAGCTACTAGAAGAGTACAGTTCTAAGTTTCCTAATCTTAGAGAAAGAAGTCAGCAAATGGATAGTGTATCAGCATCTTCTCAAACACAAATAGATGATCTATCTAACTTTGACACATATTTTAGAGTTGCATATGGTGTAGAGAATGTGAAGTCAGAGTTAGAACTCTATTTGGAAGAGAAATTGATACCTAGGACTGATGAGTTCTTTGATATATGCAATTATTGGAAAGTAACAGGACTTAAATATCCTGTGTTGAATATGATTGCCAAAGATATATTTGCTGTGCCTATTAGCACCGTTGCTTCGGAATCTACATTCAGTACTGGTGGTAGACATGTGGGTTCACACCGAGCAAGACTTCATCCTTCTACATTAGAAGCATTGATATGCACTCAAAATTGGTTGGTAAATGACAAAAAAGGTAAATATACTTATCTTTATATATATATATATATATAAATTCATATTTTATTGTATTATTTCAATATTAATTTGTTTTATTTTCTTTACAGAAGCGACTCCACTAGTCACCATGAATGATGAAGATAATGATGTAGATCCAACTATGGTACTTAATTAAGTTTTTAAATGTCATCAAATAAATTATTAACTTCTATTATTAATACATATATTTTTTTTTGTAGGAGCCATACATAGTTGATCTTGATGATTAAGGTAGCAGATCAATAAAGAAGATATTGATGACGCATCAAAAGTGGAGTGCTATGTTGCATATGATAGTTTTATTTTACTTTGTTCTCTTGAGAAACTCTCAAAAGTGGAGTACTATGTTGCATATGATAGTTTTGTTTTACTTTGTTCTATTGAGAAACTCTCAAAAGTGGAGTGCTATGTTGCATATGATAGTTTTATTTTATTTTGTTCTCTTGAGAAACTCTTATTATACTTGGCGAATTCTTGATTTAAATGATGATATAATGATATGATTTAATACAATTCTCTCATGTTACTTATATACATGTATAATATGTAAAATTGACATTTTATATGTGGTTTAGAATATCCTTAATTTTAAATAGATTTTAAGTATAAAATTTATAAAAAAAATTATTCTATAACTACTCTATGAAAGAATTGTAAATATTAAAAAATATGTTTTATTTAATTATCATTATTCTTGTAATTATTTTTGTAAATTATAAAATAAAAAATAAAATAAAATATTTGAAGGTGTAGTTGACAAGAAGGGTAAAAAATAAAGATTATAATAAAAAAATAATTTAAGTTTAAAGAGAATTCTAAAATTAAAATTTAATATTTCTTAAAAAAAAAAAAAAGCAAATGGGGCGGGGCAAACCCGCCCCGATTAAGACGGGGCGGGGCGGGGCAAAATATTAACGGGGCGGGGCGGGGCGGAAGCGGGGCGGGGCAGACCCGCCCCATTTACATGCCTAATTGATCTCTTTTTCTCTCTTGTAGATGATGATTACTTTGACCAACTTATCTTAGTTTATCGAGTTGTTGAAGAAGGACAAAGAGGATGCATGTCGTAGCCTTATGGTGGAAGTGGAGGTTGTTCGCGGTGAGAGAAAGACTTGTAGGGCTGAGCTTGAGCAACTCAAGAACTCCTCTTGTACTGAGATCAATCAACTGAAGGATGAGATTGGTTGACTCTAGAAGTCTCGTGCTACTGAGATCGAGTAGGATAAGGTTGATGCCGAAGCTGATCGCCTTCAGACTATTACAGAAAAATGAGATATCATGAATAACATGTGTTTTCCAAGTCTTGAAACACAACAACAGTGTTGATTTATCATTTATGAATGGCAGAGTGAAGTCATTAATAGAAGCTTGTTGAGGAGGAAAATACTTCTATTTGCACCCATTTAGTGCACCCAGCAGATGGAGATCTGACTTCAAGACTTGAAGATTTCGTGACCAACACTTTTGTTGACCCTTTAATGGCCCCGGGCGACTAGACCCATCAACCAGAACTTTTATCACTTAGTCCCTATTGCACCTCATGTTCGAATCTTTTGTATAGGAAAACTTTTGAGTAGCTTTATTTTTTGTTGTTGTAGTTTGTACTTGTACGCAAACGAACAAAACATAGCTTTTACTTGTGCACAAACGAACATACTATAGAGTGTCTTTTGTTATCTTCCTTTTGAATGTATGTGTGCGAACAACTTTATTTATCTATTCATTGTTCCCACATGACTTCTGTTCTCATTTTGCCTTTATGATTAGGCGAGCATACACACTTTTTCCTTCATTGTTAGAACGAATATAACACTATGGATAGGATGAGCATACACATTTTTTTGTCTTCTTTGACAGAACGAAGAGAACGCTATTTTGGAAAAAATTGTAGAAAATTTCTCTGTTGGGTTCTTTCTTATACCTTGTATGCCCCTCCAACTGATTGAGGAGTCTTGGTCCTTTATCACCTATTATGTTGTGCTTGGGTGTGAGTAAATGTTCTATTCGTTTGTTGTCAAGCGCAATAAGCTAACATAATTTCTTTTCCATGATAGTGGGCGAGCAAATCAATTATTTTGACACATGTTACTTTATAAAGTCTGAGTCAAAGAGTTATGTTCTTAATGTACACTATTAAGCGAACAAATTCTTACTTGAGGTTGCACCTGTTTGTTTATAGTTCACATGGTTATGCGAGCAGACCTACTCTTTATCTTTGCTCTTTGATGTTGCACATAGTTGGGTGAACAAACATATTTTGAGTGTTTCCTTTGTTCCTATTGGCTTATGGTGTACTTCTGTTCACAACTTATGAATGCCTTCAAGCAAACAAGATTGTGAATGATAAATGAGCAAAACTGAAAATGGTTTTCTTAATAAGTGGACGACAAGAATTAAAGATTTTCTTTTTTCTAGTGATCAGAGTTTAGAAGTTGTCTTCTTTTCTAATAGCGATAAGATTTTGAGGTTATCTTCTTTACTAATATCGCCCACAATTCGAAGTTATCCTCGATCAAAGTTTGATGTTGTCTTTTTTCGATGATGCTTCCAAGATGATTTTATTTACTCGACTCATGCCTGGTTCAACTAGGTTTAATTTCTTACTTAATAGCTACCTGTTAGTATTCAGGTTGTGTACCTGGTTAGGACCATGATTTTATTGCTTTGATTCTTCCCGTTAGTTTCTTAGTTTTATTGGGAATTATATTGATAATACATGTTGTTGTATTAGCTCGGCTTTCATTTCCCAACTTCACTTTTTGTACTAACTTAAATTTTTTCAAAGTTTGATCGCGTTACTTTAACTTCCAAGTACATCTATTTGTTTTGTTAATTCTTACAATCACTTTACATACTTATTTAAACATACAAGTATGATGAGCATAAAACTGCTCGAAACTCATACTCCTTTTTTCATAGGAGCATGGTAGGCTTAAAATATTACTTGAAATTTGGTTGCCTAAAAATTTGTAATATTGTGCCTTTTGATACTTGATTATCTCAACACTTTTAACTTTTTTCTAAAGTTCGAAACAACTATTTCTTAAAATTTTGTGTAGATTTATGTCGAGCTCATGGTATGGTTATATCCAACACCTATATGCCCCCCGAGTAACAAAGTTATAATTCTTGGGCTACTTTTAGTTTGGGTTTGAGCTGGTTTTATAACTCAGACTTCGAAGTTTATCTTCTTTTCTGATAACGATCAAAATTTGAAGTTAACCTTTTTTCATATTATGATCAGAATTCGAAGTTATCTTCTTTTCTGATTGTGACCTCTAGATAACTCCATTTTAGTGTTGTTTTAGGATATGTTTTTGTGGTAATCTTGAGTCTTTATGTTTGTTTTGTACAAGATTATGCTTTTGTTTGTCTAGTTGTAGGTTGATTCGCTGAATCATGAGCTAAATGCTAAAAGAAGAAAAAATGGGTGAAAATGGAGTTTTTGATGGTTGTTCGACTCAAATTGGTGCTAAGGATGAATTATAATAAGTTTTTGATGAAGGAGGGATGTCAAAAGGATAAAATCTAAAGAAAAGAAAATAGAACTAGAGTCGCGGCATGGGCTTAAGGGCCGCGAATCTAGCAAAGTCAGAGACTGAAGGGTTGCTTAAAGGAATTAGATTTGTTACACGGTCAATAGAGTCACATCGCTAGAAGAAGTCAGAGGCGAATCCAGGAGGTCCATGGAGAGGCAGACCGTGACTTAGGTTTAGAGGCTTGCGACACCTGGAGGGCTAACCAAATTTTGAAGAGCTTTAAAAAGACACGGGCCACGACCTAGGAAAGGCCAAGTTGCGACCCGCCTATGAAAAAAAGAGGAAATCGTGTTTTTTTGTTATAAATTCATAATTTAGGGTTTAATTAGAGGAAGGTCAGATTTTAATTACGAGTTTAGAGATTAAATTTGATTGTGAGACTAGTTTTTCTGCATTGTCATATTTTTTATTTCTTCTTCAAGTCTTTGAATTTTATGTTTCTGAATAATTATTTTGTTCTTTTAGTCATGTCTGATATGATCTAAACACTTTTATCTAGGGTTCAATGTTGTCACTTGGATTTCTAGTTAATCTTATTATGATATTCTATTGATTCTTCTTCTTTATTCTAATCTATATAATGTTTGCTTAATGCTAGTAAATACCTGATAAAAATTTGCTTGATTTATAATTTTGATTCAAAATTTGAAAGATGAGAATTGAATATGCTATCGTTATATAGACATAGGTTACATATTGGACGAAAGTACCTATACGGCTTGTGTAGTAATTAGGTTTCTATGCTTAATGTCTGCTATATGTTTAAGTTTATCACAAAGATGTAGAAAACATACATATAGGTTGAGATCTTATATCTTGAAAAAAAATAGGAACTGGTTTATTATAACCTGCTATTAGAATAGGAAGAAAGAAATTTAGAACTGATTAATAAAATTAAGGCTTATTAGGATATTTTCCCCCTCAACTATTCATGTTACTGAAATGTGGGACTTCTATCCAATATCGTTAAAAAATTTAATGGTTTTTTTTCCTTTTTTCTATATTCAAAAGATTGTGTAATTTTAAATTTTTAAATTTTGGGGGGCACAATGTGCTAATAGTAATAGTTCAGGGGGCAAGAATCATATTTATTCTTTATATTATAAATGAGTCATTGACGTGGCAATACCACATCGGCCACCAAACTATCACATCACCATTCCGTTAGCAAAATTGAACGGAAGTCCCACATTTCATTAATGTGAATAATTCAGGGGGAATTGTTAACAAGTTGAAAATTTTGGGGGGTACGATTTGGATTGGTAATAGTTTGGCGGGAAAAATCATAATTAGCCTAAAATTAATAGAATGAAAAGTTGATGAGGTTAACACACTAGGTTTTTAATTATTGAATCAATCTTTATTTTTACAAAGTTTATTTTAATTTTAAGTCTTAGTTTAGAAACCACTCTATTTTCAATAGCCAAATAGAAATTTAAAAGCACTTATTGGTAATGGGTTGATAGTCCTTGTGGGAACAATATTTTATTTACTATCTATATTACTTAAATCGATTACATATACTTGCGTATCATATTTTCGCGATCACCTCTATATGTAGCAGTCTTTTTTAACTAAAAGATGAGTGATCTCTTTAAACATAGGTCTTAACAACCCATCATGAGTGATTGCTTTTAGAAACAATCTTTAGTAGTGATACCTTTGAGAAGTGATCTTTGGTCAAACTTATAGCAGGTTTGGCCATACTGGGTATATCCCTTATCGACCAGAATATGCCCTTGAGATTTTTCTCTGGGGTTCGGCTCGCAAATTGAAATTTGAGGAGCATTTACATTCATCCTCCTTCAAATTTAGGTTTACTTTTCTTTTGTCTCCTTGATGGGAGATCAACTTTGTAAATCTCGAGCTAGAGAAGGGTATCAGATTGAATGTTGAGGGACAAACAAATAATTCAATGGAAGCTAACAAACTTTTTTTAGTGAGTTTATATGCTTTGACATGTTCGATTCTTGTTCGCACCTTAAAAATAACCTTGGGCTAACAATTCATTTATTGCCCTTGCTCCATTAGTCTGTTAGCATTGTGTTTTCATGGGTAAACGAACAGAGTCTTGGTTATAGCGCACACAATTTTTTTTATTTTGTTAGTTCCTTGATAAGGTTAATGAGTGAAAAAACTTCTTTTGTGGTTGTTGTGCAGAGTATGTCTTCATCCAATAAGCGAGCAAGCTTATTCTTTGTTTGTGTTCACTCTCTTGTACATTGTTGAACGAACTAGCTTATTTGTAACTTCCATGTGTCTGTTCATTTAGGATGTACATAGATAGGTGATCAAACTTGTCCTGACCACTAAAATTCATTCTACTCATTTTCTTTTTGCAGACATATGCAAACAAGTGAAAATACATTTCAAGCTCTTTTATTTTTTTGTTCGTTTTGTATAAGGAATCACGGGCGAGCTGCTTTGCTTTGAAGGAATTCTGACTTTTTCTTATTTTCTTGTTTGCTTAGCGTATGCTACAATGGGTGAAAATGTTATTTGATTCTTCCTTTTATTGTGTTCTCTCTTTACGTTTGTACAAGTACGTCTTGAGCCTCACATCATGGTTTTTCAATTTTGATTGCACCACTTGAGTTTGTTCGCATTGTTTTTTCATAGGTAACGAACAGAGTTTGATGGTGGCTTTGAAATGGTTCTGAGCATATTCGTCTTTCCCTATTCACCTACCCCAGGCTATTGAGAGCGAACATGAGTTTTTGTAGATATATGACTCGGAGATGACCTATCAATATAGCTCGTATGAAGTGCATCGAGTGGGTTTCTAAGAAAATAACTTTGTTGACAATGTAGAAATAATTTTAATTTTAATTTTACATATCACATTGTATAGATTTGATTCAAGTATATATGCTTATGATTTTTTTTTAATTTTTATTATGATTTAATTAAAAAATTATGTGTATTTGAATATATATTTTAATTTTTTTATTAACATTCTAGCTAGGTTGATTATATATAATTATGTTAAATTAAATTTTTTAAATGATTTTAAAAATTAGAGATATATGAAAAGTTATATGTTTTTGTTGATTATTGAGTTTTTAATGACTTAGTTGTTAGAGTTTATAAGTCTAAGCTCTATATATACCACATTTTATGTTTAGGTTAATTAGTGGCTCATTGGAACTTTTTTTATTTGTTTAGTAATCATTTATTTATTAATTAATTTTAATTTTGTAGGTTGAGGTTTTGTTGGAGTGTGATTTTATAGTGATGTTTGCCCAAAATTTCTATTTCACACACACATTTGAGGTAATCAAGTTTCTAAAATTACAAGAATAAATTATATATTGTTAGATATTTAGTGATATTTTATTTATTATTTAATTATTTGTTGTATATTTAATAGAAAAGTGGATTGCTAAGTGAAGTAATTTTGCTAGCTTGGATTATTAATTGCAAAATATACATATATATTCTCTTACTTCTACTTTTAATATTATCAAACAAATGTTAGAGGAGTTTGAATATCTTAAATATTCATCAACAATGGAGTAGGATCTGAGATTAAAATTGTGTGTTGCGGTGATAACACAAGGTTGAGAACTTGTGTGTTTAAGTGAAGTAGGTTCTGGAAAATTTGGTTGTGTGTTGCGGAGCTATAAGAAAGAAACTTATTGTATGTTGTTTGAATTGTTTGTTTTTCTATTCACATGCAGATGGTTAAGTCACTATTATAGGGGAAATGCTGCCTGATTTTATCTAGGATTATGTATTTTTTTCTTGTATTTAAATTATGGTGTACTTGCTTAATTGATTTTATTAAAACGATAGATGATTAGGTTAATAATATAGGGGGAATGCTGCCCAAATTTACTACATGATGAGGATGTTGAAGGATTTGATTGAACATATGAGTCCAAGACATCACTTGAGAACGGTATTATTAATTAAAGTTTACAAATTATTATTGAAACCATATATAAAATTGTAATCAAATAATTAATTTATATATATATTGCTTTATATTTTTTGCATCTAACAAGTACACCATATATAGAGGCACAAATTGATGAATTGCAACAAGAATGGGTGACAGATTTAATGACCCAAAATTGCTAATAGGGTTTAGTGCCTTGATTAGCATGTCGGGAGGGCATAATTGGATATATATATATATACATATGTGTGTGTGTGTGTGTGTTGTGTTTAATTGATTAAATGTGTGACTATGTGGTATGCATAATTTATATGATTATGTGGATATATTATAAGGATGTTTATGAGTATTAGTTATGCATGTGGGCCCTTTACAGTTTATAAGGCATATTTGTAATTTTGGCTCTTAAGGGCATAAATGTGATTATATATGATAAATGGTTGAGACCACATTATTATGTGGATATATTTACAGTACATGGCTCGAGACGATCCTAGTGAGCGGAATAGCGAAATAATCACAGCGGGGTTTAATACCCAGCTCGGGGGGAGCCTAGGGGTATTTTGGGAATTTAGAGAATATTTTGGGATATATTGAGTAATGAATAAGTATTTGGTAATTATTTGGACACAACGAGATTAATTGGAAATTTGTAGGATGACTCGAGGAGTTAGTGGGAATCGGGATAAATGACCATTATACCCTCGGAGGCAATAGGAAGGGTTGTGCTAACTAGGGGGCATTTTAGTCATTGTTTAGATTAAGGGTGAGTTCAGCTAACACTATAAGAGTAATCAGAACCCACTGAAAACATTAGGAAGACCTCAATCACCCTCTCCCTTTCCTCTTACATGATTTCCCTCTCCCTCTCTTGTGTTTGAAGAAGTCTTGATGAACTGAAGGATAGAACCAGGGATTTCAGCTTGGAGATTAGGGAAAAACTGAGGTTAAGACTCTAAGGGATAGCTCAGGAACAACAACAGCAACATTAAGGTATGGAATTTTTTCTAGATTCTGTTAAGAATTCAGGTTTTAAGATCAATTGGTTTAGGTTCTTGAGTGATGAATTTTTGATGGTGGGATTGGTAGTTTCAGTAGAGTTTTCTATGATATATTATGTGTAACGACCCCAAATTCGCTAATGAGGCTTAAGGGCCTTGATTAGTGTGTCGGGATGGCATAATTGGGTTAAATGTGGTTTGCATGAATATATTGATTTAAATGCATAATTATATGATTAATAGTGCTTGTATGACTATATTGGTATTAATGTGATATGTATATATGGTAATTGTGAGAACCACATTATTATGTGGGTAGGTCTGCAGAGCACGACTCAAGGCGATCCTAGGGCTAGTTAGCGGGGAAAAGTCACAATAGGGCTTAACAGTTGACTTTGGATAAGTCAGGAGTATATTAGGTATCGGGTAGCTATTTAGACTATCAGGTTATGAAAATAAATATATGGAGATATATTTGAGGTTAGGAAGTCTAGGCGGGAATATTGGGAGATTTTATCGTTTTGCCATTGGGGACGTTTCCGGCACCCCGAGCCTCGGGAGAGACTTAACGTGATAAGACTAAGCTAAAGCTTTAGAGAAACATTAGATAGAAAATTAAACCGACCCTTTTGCTCCTTCATAGCTCTACTCTCTCCCAAAGGAAAACATAAGAAAACAGAGGTAAATTGCTGGAATTCAGCTGAAGTTTAGTGGATTGAAGAAGTGATTTAGAGGCTTAGCTCAAGAATCAATGAAGAACTAAACCAGGGCTAAGGTAAGCATTGAATTTCCTTTTCTGTGGTTAGAAATTCTGGGTTTTGGCTGGGTATTGAGGTGATTGTGGTTTTGATGTTTAAGAGCAGAATTAAGGAGGAAAGCTTGGGAATTAGCTTGGATTTGGCTTGGAGAAGTGGTTCAGCAGAAGAGGTAAGTCTCAATTCATGATTTAGAGGTTTTAATTTGCATTTGAATGGTTGGTTTGAGTGTTTGTAGTTCTTGAGTTTCAGAGATTGGAAATGGGATTTTAGTGGGTTTTTGGGTTATATTTCTGTTGGGATGTGTTGTTAGAAACATGATAAAGGTGTTGTGATTAAAGGATTTTGAATTGGGGAGCTTTGGGATGGCTTTGGATGAGGTTTAGATGTTGGTAATGGTGGGTTTTCTGGGCACAAAGGGAAGGGTCACGGCTCTGTTCTAGAGCGCTGCGTCCCTAGGATGAAGATGAGCCAAGGAGGCTCGGCCAAGGGTGAGTGCCGCGGCGCCCAATGCAAGGGTCGCAGCGCGTGTCTTCTTTCAAGGAGGCCCTTGGTTCTGTTTTAAGGGCAGGGCCGCAGCCCTTGGGTGCACACTTAAACATTTGGGGATCTTAGGCTTGGGAATGTGGTCTAGAATGCTCGGGATCGATTTCACCACCGTGCTTGGTGGAACTCGGATTCCCAGAAGTTAGTTTTGTATCCGGAAACCCTAATTTGAATATTAATGGAACCCTATACCTTGGTTGTGACTAGGGGATAAAAGCTTAGGCTCGGGAACGGATCGTGCTTGAGGAGCGTTGCTCGTAATCAGTAACCGCAAAGATTAAAGGTAAGAAAACTGCACCTGGTTGAATATATGTAATGGGACTAAGGGTTCCCTATTGTGTATGCTTGAAAAGATGGTATTATGCCATGCAAGCTATTTAGTGAATTGACGGCCTAAGGGTGCCAAGGGTTACACTAGCGCATAGGGCGCGGCTTGGCCACTGGTAGCCAAGGACAGCTTAATATGCACTGAGCTCGGTTTAAGCAGGCCGGAGTCAGTGGGGTAAACAGAGGGTGCGGCCTAAGTTGTCGGCCCTAATTATTATGTGATGTGAATGTTATAAGTGTTTGATTTCATCCATGATTCTGAATATATGTTGAATGATTAATGTGAATTGTATGATGAGAGTTCATGCTTAGTGAGTTTACTGTCTGTTATTACTGTTTGTGTTGCACATGTTTTCTTGCTGGGCCTTGGCTGACGGGTGCTATGTGGTGCAGGTAAAGGCAAGGGCAAGCTTGATTAGCCTTGATTGGAGAGCTCTGCGAGCGGAATGTACATGGCCGGTTGCTCAGCCGCCACGGTTGAGGTTTAGGCAGGGACGCGAGACCCAAAGATTGTCCATTTTGCCTTAGTATGGCTAAAAGTTGTTTGTATTATTTTGGAAGTCTGTAATCCATCTTTTAAACTCTGTTTCTTTTGGGATCCCGTGTATATAACTGTTTAATTATATAAAATGAAACTTTTGAGACCAAAACCTTTTTAACCCTAGCTTATACATGTTCAGTGACCCGATTTAAAATTAATGACTGGATTAGCAAGTCTTGCACCTTTATAAGTACACAGTGTAGCGGTCTTGGCTATCCAGGGCCTTACAACTTGGTATCAGAGCGTCCTAGGTTTAAGGGTTCCTGAAGACAGGCTGGACATGTACATTCGCTGCTAAAGACAAGCTCAAATCAGGGTTCGGTAATGTGTATATGTGTTTATGTGCTAATGTGCCTGAAATGAGTTATGAATGCTGTTATTTACTGGATTAATAGGAAGCATGAGATGCTGATAGGGCCTGGCCCTTGACTGTTGTGTGAGAATATTGTGGCATGTTTATTAGCATCGTCGTGCATGTAAATGAATATATGGATGATTAATTGTATATTGTGCATGGATGAATGCCTGTTTTATAGCTATTGTGTAATGAGATTGGAGGCATGCTTATTAGCAGCCAGTGCATGAGAATGGATTCTTATATGTTGATTGTTTGCGATTGGTTATGTCCTATTGGTGGATCTTGGAGAAGTTTTTACCCTGACATCATGGTCTGACTGCCGAGTCGTTATTTGCAGATTGACTTGGATAGCTATGCGTTCAAGAAAATCTACACGACTAGCCGGCACTAGGTCTGGGACTGGGAGTGATGATCAAGGCCAGAATCCTCCGCCAGTCCCTGAGAACTGGCAGCAGTTAATGGCAGATATGCAGGCTTGATTACAGAGTCAGGATGAGCAGATCCGTATTCTGCAACAGCATGCTCCATCAGGGAGTGCTGCCCCTATTGTACAACCTGCAGTGGTACCAGTTGTGCAGTCTGGGAAGGTTGGAAACAGATGGGAGCCATTATATGAGTGGTTCAGGAAACAGCAACCCCAAATCTTTGAGGGTGGACCGGATCCATTGAAAGCCGAGCAATGGCTAACTATGATTACTACTATTCCAGATTTCATGAGGATAGAGGGGTATGATAGAGTGGCCTGTGCCACTTATATGTTGAGAGAGGATGCCCGCATCTGGTGGGAAGTGGCATCGCAAACCAGGGATGTTACTACCTTGAGTTGGGAAGGTTTCAGAGACTTGTTCAGTCAGAAGTACTACAATGTTGCCATCAGGGCAGCAAAGGTTAATGAGTTCGTGAGTCTGGTGCAGGGGCAATATGACTGTTACTGAATATGCCCTAAAATTTGATAGGCTTGCGAAGTTTGCACCAGATCTTGTGCCTACTAATGCTGCTAGGCAAGATCGATTTATCAGAGGGCTTAATGCTATGATAGCCCGAGATGTCAGGATCACAACGTTACCTAGAGGAATAACTTATGCCCAGGCCGTTGAGAAGGCTCTTACCACTGAGGAAGCGGAGAACAAGATATGGAGGGAAAGTGTGGTGAGGCGTGAGGGTCGTAGAGTGATGCCTCCTTATTCAGGGACAGGTAGGGGCGGAGGCCTCAGTGACTTCAAGAGAAAGGCTCCTGACACTTCGACCATTGTTGGTCCGGATAGGAGGGGTCGGGGTGGTCAGGGTGGCGGTGAGGCATGGCGGACCTATCCAGAGTGCCCGAGGTGTAGAAGACACCATCTGGGCGAGTGTCGGGCCAAGGCATGCTTTGTGTGTGGAGCAGTAGGGCATCTCAGGAAAGACTGCCCAACGGTGAAAAAAGGTGAAGCAGGGAAGGTGGATAGCTTGACTCCAGCTCGAGTATTCACCTTGACTCAGGCAGAGGCTGAGGCTAATCCCTCGGTAGTGACAGGTCAGCTGCCACGGTTGAGGTTTAGGCAGGGACGTCAGACCCAAAGATTGTCCATTTTGCCTTAGTATGGCTAACATTTGTTTGTATTATTTTGGAAGTCTGTAATCCATCTTTTAAACTCTGTTTCTTTTGGGATCCCGTGTATATAACTGTTTAATTATATAAAATGAAACTTTTGACACCAAAACCTTTTTAACCCTAGCTCATACATGTTTAGTGACACAATTTAAAATTAATGACTTGATTAGCAAGTCTTGCACCTTTATAAGTACATAGTGTAGTGGTCTTGGCTATCCAGAGCGTTACATTATGCTTAAAATATATGATTAAGAGTCCTAGAATCACTTCTGAAATTGGTTGGAGGTTGAAGCATAATTGGATGGGATTTTTGACGTTGTGGTTGGGTAAAATGCAAAGAAAACCCAGGCAATTCTGGGTTCGCGGGGGCGCGCCGCGACCCGTGTGCCCAGAATGCCCTAGGAGGGCTTGCTGACATGAGGGCGTGTTGTGACCGTAGGGTCAAGTCGCGACCCGCCTCCCCCAGATGCATGAGGCCGTGCCTCTGAATTAAGGCGCGCTGCGACCCTCAGGGTCAGGTTGCGGCCCGCCTAGACAACTTTGGCCTAGGATAGTTTTTAGGCTCGTGAAGGCTCGGGGATTCAAACCTAGGCACTCAGGACAAATTCTACTACCTGGTTTAGTAGAATTCAAGGTCTTGGAGTCTAATATTTGTTCCCTAATCATTTATTTGCATTAGAGATTGATAGTTACTTATTGTTTCGATGACTAGGATTATCGCTATGGCTCAGAACTGAGGATCGTGCTCGAGATCGCTCTTTATTCATCGCTCGGAATTCGAGGTAAGAAAACTGCACCCATGTGGTTGTGTTTAGAACTAAGGTTCCCTGTATTTGAATATGTGTAATGTATGATTGTATTGAGGTTATGCTTAATTTGAATGTACAGCCTAGGGGTGTCGGGGCTGATGATAAGCATTCTGAACGCATCTTGTTCTAAGCGAGTCGAGGTCAGATAGATAAACAGAGGGCTCTGCATAAGGGCACTGACCTTGGACATTTGTATTGCTGATTGAAATCTATGCTTGGGAATACATGTTTACCATTATTTAGCTTAATGCGTGTATCCTGTTGAATTACTGAATGATTTGAATTAAGGTTGATTGTATGCTACTACTGTTATATGTGTTTGTTGTTTATGGTTTTCTTGCTGGGCCTTGGCTCACAGGTGCAACGTGATGCGGGTAAAGTCAAAGGGAAATTCGATCAACCATGAGTTAGAGAGCTTTGGGGGCGAGTGTACATAGTCAGTTGCTCGACAACCACGGCCGAGGGAAAGTTACAGGAATAGAGCTCTAAATTGTATTTTGTCATTAGACTGGCTTTTGTTGTAATAGTTTTGGGAGTTGTAATTACCTCGTATACCCTCTTTTGGGATCCCATCTATCAAACATTTATTTTAATGAAAATTAACTGTTTATGATCAAAATCTTTAAACCCTAACCTGATAATTGACTTTAAGATCGCATTTATGTTCAAACGACTTGATTAGCAAGTCTTGCACTATTTTAAAATACATAGTGTAATGGTCTTGGTTATCCAAGGCATTACAACTTAGTATCAGAGCGATCTAGGTTTAAGGATTCCTAAAGACTGGCTGGGCATGTACACTCGCCGCTAAAGACAAGCTTGACTCAGGGTTTGGTAACAATATATATGTGATTGTATGCTTAAATGCTTAAATGAAATGTAAATGTTTTCATCTTTATGATTAATAGGGAGCGTGAGTTACTGATAGGGCTTGTCCCTTGACTGTTGTGTGATTATGGTGAGGCATGCTTATAGAATTGCTATTGCATGTGAATGAATGTTTAAATGATTGTTTGCATCTTAATTGCATATTATTGGTTGAGTTTCAATGGTGGACGAGGGAAAGGATGTTAACATGTCATCATTGCCTGACTATCGAGTCATTGATTGCAGATACACCTGGATAGTTATATGTCCAAGGTGATCAATACGACTAGCCAGCATAGGGGTGTAGGCTAGAGATGATTAGCAGGGCCAGAACTCTCCACTAGTCTCTGAGAACTAGCAATAGATACTTGTTGATATGCAAGCCAGGTTACAAAGTCAAGAAGAGCATATTCATCTTTTGAGATAGTAGGCTCCGTCAGGGAGTGCTGCACCTATTGTGCCACCTGCTGTGGCACTAGCTATACAACCACCTTAGGTTGGGAATAAGTGGGAGCCACTTTTTGAATGGTTCAAGAGACAACATCCTCCACCCCTTGAGGGAGGACCAGATCCACTGAAGGCTGAACAGTGGATGAGTATGATTACCTCCATCTTGGATTTTATGAGGGTGGAAGGTAATGACAGGGTGGCGTATGCCACCTATATGTTTAGAGAGGATGCCTGTATTTTGTGGGAGGTGGCATCACATACTCAGGATGTTTCCACTTTGAGTTGGGATGGGTTCAGAGATTTGCTCAACCAGAAGTATTACAATGTTGCCATCAGGGCAGCAAAGGTGAACAAATTCATGGGATTGGTACAGGGCAGCATGACAGTTACAGAGTATGCCTTAAATATTGATAGGCTAGCGAAGTTCGCATCAGACCTAGTGCCTACAAATGTAGCCAGACAGGACAGGTTTGTCTGAGTGCTTAATGCTATGATAGCCTGGGATGTGAGGATTACATCGGTACCTGGGCAGAGGACTTATGCCCAGGATGTCGATAAGACTCTTACCGCTGAGGAGGCAGAGAATAAGATATAGAGGGAGAATGCTGGAAGACAGGATGTTCGCAGGGCAGTGCCTCCATACACAGGCTTTGGTAGGGGCAGAGGCCCCAGTGATCTGAAGAGGAATACCCCTACACTTCGACCACTGCTGGTCTTGATAAAAGGGGTCGGGGTGCTGTGGGTGGTCACCAGGGAGGCAGTGAGACATGGAGAAGTTATCCAGAGTGTACGAGATGCAGGAAGCGCCATTCGGGTGAATTTCGGGCAAAGGCTTGTTATCTGTGTGGGGTGGTGGGACACCTTAAGAAGGATTGCCCAACAACAAAGAAAGAGGAACCAGGGAAGGTGGATAGCTTGACTCCAGCTCGAGTGTTCACCTTGACGCAGGCAGAGGCCGAGGCTAGTCCCTTGATAGTGACAGGTCAGCTTTCTAGCGCTGGCTCTTCATATACTATATTGATTGACTCTAGTGCTACACACTCTTTCGTTTCTAGTAAGGTAATTGATAGATTGTGTAGACCTAGTGAGTATAATACTGCGGGTTTCAGGACTATACTGCCTACAGGGGGACTGGTAGTTTCTAGGAGATGGATTAGAGGCTTGCCAGTGATGGTAGATAGTAGGGAACTATTAGTAGATTTGATCGAGTTGAGTATGAATGATTTTGATATGTTTCTGGGGATGGATTGGCTGGTAAGATATGGGGCTACTATAGATTGTAGGAAGAAGACGGCGACCTTTGAGACTGAGAGTGAGGACCCCTTTATTTTCGTGGGTGTCATGCATGGACCCCACATTCTCATGATATCAGCACTGAGGGCTAGATACCTATTGCAAGAGGGTTGTATAGGTTTTCTAGCTAGTGTTGTGGATACCACCAGAGTTATGTCGATGGGACTGGGTGAGACCAGATTGGTATGCTAGTTCTTGGATGTGTTTCCTGAGGATTTACCAGGACTACCACCGCATCGGAAAATTCAGTTTGTCATCGAGTTAGCGTTGGGTACAGAACCAGTGTCGAGGGCACTATATAGAATGGCTCCGGGAGAGTTAAAGGAGTTGAAGATCCAATTATAGGAGCTTCTAGACTTGGGGTTCATCAGACCTAGCTTCTCTCCATGGGGTGCTCCGGTTTTGTTTGTGAAGAAAAAGGATGGGACTCTGAGAATGTGTATGGAGTACAGGGAGTTAAACAAGTTGACCATCAAGAATAATACCCCTTACCAAGGATCGATGACCTGTTCGATCAGCTGTAGGGAAAGACGGTATTCTCAAAGATTGATCTTCGGTCTGGTTATCACCAGCTAAGGATCAAGGATGAGGATGTTCTGAAGATGACCATACGAACGAGATATGGGCATTACGAGTTTTTGGTCATGTCATTTGGTTTGACCGATGCCCCAGCAGCATTTATGGATCTGATGAATAGGGTGTTTGAGGACTTCTTGGATCAGTTTGTGATTGTCTTCATTGACGACATCTTGGTTTACTCCAGTTCAGAGGCAGCGCATAAACAACATCTCCGACAGGTATTACAGAGATTGAGAGAGTATCAGTTGTATGCCAAGTTTAATAAGTGCGAGATATGGCTACCAGAAGTGACATTCCTTGGACATATTGTTGGTGGAGATGGGATTAAGGTGGATCTAGCTAAGTAAAGGCAGTTAGGGATTGGCCGAGGCCAAGGAATGCCTCAAAGGTTAGAAGTTTCCTTGGGTTAGCGGGATATTACAGATGGTTCGTGGAGGGATTTTTGAAGATTGTAGCACCGATGACAGAATTGACACAGAAGAATCTGAAGTTCATTTAGCCAGACAAGTGTGAGAATAGTTTCCAGGAACTAAAGCGATGACTGATTTCTGCTCATGTGTTGAGTCTTCATTCGGAGGGAAGAAAGTTTATGGTATATTGTGACGCATCGAGGTTGGGGCTAGGATATGTGTTGATGCAGAATGAGAAGGTTATCGCCTATGTGTCACGACAGTTGAAGGAATATGAGCAGCAATATCCTACCCATGATCTGGCATTGGAAGAGGTGGTATTCGCACTGAAAGTTTGGCGACATTACTTGTATGGAGAAAAGTGCGAGATATACACCGATCATAAGAGGTTGAAGTATTTCTTCACCCAAAAGGACTTGAATATGAAGCAGAGACGTTGGCTGGAGTTGGTGAAGGACTATGATTGTGATATCCTTTACCACCCAGGGAAAGCCAACGTAGTGGTAGATGCGTTGAGCCGGAGGGGCCCGGGACAGTTATTTAGCTCTAAACAGGTATCAAAGGAGTTGGCAGAAGAGATGTCCAGAGCGAGGATAGAGTTGGTTGTGGGTCGGCTGGCCAATATTACTTTAAAGTCTACTCTCCTGGAGAGGATAAGAGAGGGTCAGTTGGATGACGCATAGTTGCAGGAGGTTAGAGGGAATGTCCTAGCTGGGGTAACTAAGGATTATTCTATTTCAGAGACAGTTTACTACGGTATAAGGGTTGGATTTGTGTTCTGATAGATGTGGGGTGAATATTAGACGAGAGATACCCGATGAATCTCATACTACACCATACTCACTCCATCTAGGAACCACGAAGATGAATCGGGATCTACGGACCTTATATTGGTGGACTAGGATGAAGAAGGACATAGTAGAGTACATGGACAAGTGTTTAACCTGTCAGCAGGTGAAGGCTGAGCATCAGTGACCAGCGGAGTTGCTACAGCCTTTGGGTACACCCAAGTGGAAATGGGAAGATATTATCATGGATTTTGTGGGATCTTTACCCAGGACGGTGGGACTACATGACTCGGTGTGGATGATAGTAGATAGATACACCAAGTCAACTCACTTTCTACCAGTGAGGACGACCTATACTGTGGACCAATATGCGGAGTTGTACATGAGGGACCTTGTACGTCTCCATAGGGTTCCCAAATCTATAGTATCGGACTGAGATCCCATATTTACCTCCAAGTTTTTGGGTGGTTTTGCAGAAGGCTATGGGGACTTAGTTGAAGTTTAGTACAACCTTTCATCCTCAGACAGACGGACAGTCTGAGAGGAAAATTCAGGTATTGGAAGACATGCTTAGAGCGTATGTGTTGGACTTTGAGGGGTCTTTGAGTAAGTACCTCCATTGATTGAGTTTTCATACAGAAACAGTTATTAGTCAATGATTGGAGTAGCTCCATATGAGATGTTGTATGGAAGGAGATGTAGATCGCCCATTCATTGGGATGAGATGGGTGAGAGGAATTATTTGGGACTAGAGATGGTTCAGAAGACTAACGAAGCTGATGAGAAGATCCGAGCCCGAATGCTCGCTTTGCAGAGTAGACAGAAAAGCTACGCTGATCCTAAGCGTAAGGACGTGGATTTCTAGGTAAGGGACCACGTGTTTCTACGAGTGCCACCACTGCGAGGGGTGAGGAAATTTGGGGAAAAGGGCAATTTGTGCCCTAGATTCATAGGACCTTTTGAGATCCTTGAGAAGATCGGGTAGGTAGCCTATAGATTGGCTCTGTCACCATCATTATCAAGGGTCCACAGCATATTCCACATCTCTATGCTTCGAAAGTACGTCTCAGATACGAGGGGATAGTTGTAACGACCCAAATTTGCTAATAGGGTTTAGTGTCTTGATTAGCATGTCGGGAGGGAATAATCTGATATATATATATGTATGTATGTTTAATTGATTAAATGTGTGACTCTGTAGCATTCATGATTTATATGATTATGTGGATATATTATAAGCATGTTTATGAGTATTAGTTATGCATGTGGGCCCTGTACAATTTATAAGGGCATATTTGTAATTTTGGTTGTCAAGGGCATAAATGTGATTATGTAATGCCCCGACTATTTCTAAGACATCAGATCATTAAAAACTACTATACATAACTACTAGTTTGGGATACATACATAAGAAATAACATAACTTTATTTAAAACCCAAAATATTGTACGAAATACAAAATAAAGTGTGGGTACCCATTATTGTTTACATAAAACATAAAAACATAACTGTAATAAATTGTTAAAAAAAAACTAATTGCAGAAATACATAAAAACATAAATCAAAAGACTTAAAAACAACGTCATCCTCGATCTTCCAGCAGTCCATTTAATCCATTCATCCTCAACACACATACCAAGCTGCCATGAATCTGACCCGCCTTCCAAGTTCATTTTCCTGCACCATCTGAAAAGAAAGGAATGAGCCTAATACCCAGCAAGGAAAATCTACTAAAAAAAAACATAAATGTCACAAATCATAAAACATAAGACTATATCATGAAGCATATACTATAAAACATATGACTATAAAAATGTATATCATATAGGACTACAATATTAATGGCCATTAACTCATTAACGTGGTATATGATAAAACCATCTAGGTCCTCAGTCTACTAATCAAGATAGGTGAGATCACAACTATAGTATATGGTAACCCATCTAGGTCCTCTGTCCACTAATCGAGGTAGGGTAAATCATAACTCTAAACCACGAAAATGATCTAAATTCTTAGGGCCTGCTATCTAAGCAAGTCATATGCCCAAGTGACTACAAAACATATATCATATCATAGCATAAAACATATCATAACATAAACATATAAACACATATAATCTAACCTATTTTCCTTACCAAAAACTGGGATATGGAGACAAGAACGGAATTGGAACACTGCTAAAACCAACAGTAAAAACCATGAGTTTTCTAAAGAAATATAGATGAAAAAGAGAACTAAAACATCAAGATAGAAACTTACCGAAAAACCTTAAGTTTCAAAGAACTTAAACACCTAACCAAGAATCATAACAAAGAGTTAGGATTTTAATGAAAACAAAAGAAAACTAAAGAACCATGAAGAACTGAGCTTAAGGATAAGAATACCTTGGATGAACTATGACTTTGATCTACACCTTGATACTGAAATAACACTCTATCTTACATCCCAAGTGTTTAGAAAAGCTTAGATTGGAAAAGATTTTAACCCAAAACCCAAGTGTTTTCTCTCTATAGTAACCTTAGCAGCTTGGAGGCTCTGAATAATACTTGAATGATGAGTGAAATGGTTGAGTACTAGGTCCTATTTATAGAGTTCAAGGAGTGAAACTAACCCCTTTTAAAATGAATAAATAAATGAATATAAAATGAAAAAGACTTGAATTTTTGTTCAATAGACGCCCAGAACTCGGTCAAAATCGTTCAAGAACAAGTCCAAGTGGTTAAGGCTGTGTTTGAATTTAAATCCTCAAGTTTCAAAAATATCTACCAGAGGCGATATATCGCCTACCCTGGGTGATATATCACCTGGACCTATACCCTGAGCCTTCGTGCTTTCGTTTGTCCGAAGTCGACATGTTTTTCGTATCTCTTGTAGGTGATATATCGGTGCCTATAGCTGGGATATATCAGCATACGGTTATTTATCAAACACGTATTTGCACTCTTTCAGCATATTTTGAACTGATTAAACAACTTTGACTGAGTAAAAAATGTGATCCTAGTAGCTGCTTTAAGGTTCTAGAGCTTCTAGATCTTTCTTTTAATTAAACTATTCATAAAAAAAATACTTAAATCCTTAATAAACATGCTTGTGACAAGTGTCACGTTCTTATTAATTCTATCTAAACCGTAGGTTATAATAAACAATATTTCTAAGACTAGCAATATTAATCAAACCTTATGTTATAGTTAATATTTCTAAACTATAGGTTAAACTTATAAAATCCATAATTGTTGCTATGAGTTTCCAACTAAATCCCGTCTTGAATCAAAATCCACGGAAACTAACATACTACAAGCTACTACTACTACTACTACTACTATCTAGCTAAGTAAAATTCTGAGACACTACAATTCTTCCCTACTTAAAAGAATTTCGTCCCCAAAATTTACTTACCAAACAATTCTAGATACCATGCTAGGATGTCTTCCTCCAACTCCCACATTGCCTCCCCTTCTGAACTATTACACCATAGGACCTTGACTATCGAAATACTCTTAGATCGTAATTCCTTCACCCCTCTATCTAGGATGCTAACCGGTCATTCCTCGTAACTCATGTCTTTCTAGAGTGCTATCATATCGTACTTGAGGATGTGAGATGGGTCTGACACATATCTACACATCATCGAGATGTGAAACACATTGTGGCTATCTGCTAGAGCTGGCGGTAGGGCTAATCTATATGCAACTGCTCCCACCTTGTCCAATATCTCAAAAGGACCTATAAACCAGGGACTAAGTTTTCCTCTCTTCCCAAACCGCTTCACACCTTTCATAGGAGATATATTTACGAAGACTTGATCTCCGACTTTGAATTCCACATCTCATTGCTTGGCATCTGCATAACTTTTCTATCAACTCTAAGCAGTGAGCATACACTTTCTAATCAGCGCCATTCCATCCTGAGCCTCTCTAACAGCTTCAGGTCCAAGAAGTTGTCTTTCTCCAACCTCGTCTCAATATAACGTCGATCGACACTTCCTTCCATAAAGTAACTCATAGGGTGCCATACCGATCATTGCCTGGTAGCTATTGTTGTAGGAGAACTCTATTAGTGGCAAATACTTACTCCATGATCCTCCGAAGTCTAGTACACAAGTGCGTAACATATCTTCTAAAATTTGTATAGTACGCTCGAACTGACCATCAATCTGAGGATGAAATGTCGTACTGAGACTTAACTTGGTACCCATGGCTTGCTGCAAGCTTCCCCAAAATCTCGATGTAAACACCGATCCTCTATCTGATACTATGGTCTTCCATGCAGTCATACTATTTTCTGAACATAAATGTCTGCATACTGGTCTACCGTGTACGTAGTCTTGATAAGCAGGAAGTGAGCTAACTTGGTTAGTCTATCTACCACTACCCAAGTGGAGTCGTGCTGCTTATTTGTTCGTGGTAATCCTGTCACGAAGTCTATGGCTATGTCTTCCCACTTCCATTCTGGAATACTAAGCGGTTGCAATAAGCCTGCAGGTCGCTGATGTTCCGCTTTCACTTGTTAGCATACTAAGCATTTGGACACATATTATGTTACGTCTTTCTTCATTCGCAGCCACCAATACAGTGCCTTAAGGTCGTGAATCATCTTGGTCGACCCCAGGTGAATTGAGTATGGGGTATTGTGTGCCTCTTCTAAAATCTTCATCTTAATTCCATGGTCATTCGGCATGCATACCCGACCCTTATATCTCAAGAAACCTTGTCCTGATATAGAGAAATATGTTCCTTTTCCTTCTTTGACTGCAGCCATATGTGTTACTAATGTGTCATCATGCCCTTGCACAATCCTTATATCTTCTAATATATTTGATTGAATGGACAAGTTAGCCAGTTGACCAATAACTACTTCTATTATGGCATTAATCAACTATTGCTGGAGCGGCTTTTCTATTTCGGATAATGGTGCTAGATATCCATAACTTTTCCGGCTTAGCACATCCACAACTACGTTTGCTTTTCCTAGGTGGTATAGGATTTCGCAGTCATAATCCTTTACTAGTTCTAACCACCTACGTTGCCTCATTTTTTGCTCCTTTTGTGTGAAGAAATACTTTAAGCTCTTGTTGTTTGTATAAATCTCACACCGTTCTCCATAAATATAATGGCGCGAAATTTTCAATGTGAAGACCACTGCTGCAACCTCCATATCGTGCATTGGATAGTGTTGCTCGTATTCCTTCAGCTGCCTTGAGGCGTAGGCTATCACTTTGTCATTTTGCATCAACACACAACCCAAACCTTGCTTTGACGCATCACAATATACTGCATACTTGTCATTGGGTGTAGGTACACAAAGTATTGGTGTTGAGCATAGCTTATCCTTGAGCAATTGCAAGCTCTCTTCACATATATCAGTCCAGTTGAACATTTTTTGTTTCTGAGTCAGGTTGGTAAGCGGAGTGGCTATCTTAGAAAAGCCTTCTACAAATCTCTGATAATAGCCTGCTAGCCCAAGAAAACTTCTAACTTTTGATGCATTCTTAGGTCTTGGCCAATCCTTCACAGCCTCTACCTTAGTTGGGTCTACAACAACTCCTTCTTTGGATACTTTATGGCCGAGGAACACTACTTGCGAAAGCCAAAATTCGCACTTCTTGAACTTGGCGTAAAGTTGATGCTCTTTCAATCGCATCATGGTCATTCTTAAATGTTCCTCGTGCTTGACTTCATCCTTGGAGTACACCAAAATATTTTCAATGAACTCTACGGCGAATTTGTCCAAGTAATCCTTGAAGACCCGATTCATTAAGTCCATAAATGATGCTGGAGCGTTGGTAAGACCAAAATACATAACTAGAAACTCGTAATGTCCATATCGAGTTCTAAAAGTTTTCTTTGGTATATCCTTTTCCCGTACCTTGAGCTGGTGATAATCGGACTGTAGATCAATCTTAGAGAACACTATCACTCCTCGGAGTTGATCAAACAAGTCATCGATTTGGGGTAGCGGGTACTTGTTCTTAATCATCACCTTGTTTAGCTCACGGTAATCTATAGAAATCTGCATGCCTCCATCCTTCTTCTTCACAAATAGAATCGGTGCTCCCCATGGTGAATGGCTTGGTCTAATGAAACCCAAGTCTAAGAGTTCTTGCAACTGCATCTTCAACTCCTTAGTTTGGTAGGTGCCATCCGATATGGTGCCTTTGAGATAGGTTTGGTTCTCGGTACTATTTCGATTGTAAAGTCAATTTCCCGAGTAGGCGGTAACCCCGGGTAAGTCGTCAGGAAATATTTCTCAAAATTCCTTCATAATGCGGACGTCTCCAACCTTTAGTGGTGTTTCTTGTACCACATCCATGACGCTTGCTAAGAATGTGTGACATCCTTTCTCGATCATCCTCTAAGCTTTGAGAGATGAGATAAGAGGTGTTCATAGTCCTGGAACCTTTCCCATAAAGCTTAGTCTCTGACCGTCAGGAGTTTCGAACATCACTTTCTTGTGTCTACAGTCAATGGTTGTGTCATGCCTTGCTAGCCAATCAATTCCCAGTATTACGTCAAAGTCTTTGATTTCTAGTTATATCAGGTCTCCTTCTAGTTATATGTCCTCGATTTTGATCGATATGCCTCGTACTATCTGTGATGATAGGACTACTTCTCCCGAAGGAAATTCTGTCACAAACCTAGTTCTAAATCTTTCACAAGGTTTGTCTAATTTCTCTGTCATTCCTAACGAGATATACGAGTGTGTTTCTCCCAAATAAAATAATACTGAACACATATTATCGAGGATAGGAATCTGACCTGTGACCACTTTGTTACTAGCTTTAGCTTCTCCCCGGGTCAAGGTGAAGACTCTGGCTGGAACCATCTTGTTTTCCATTTTCTCTTCTTGATTGAGCTGTGGACATTCCCTCTTTTGATGAACTTCCTGGCTATAATTGTAACATCCTTTGGTGTTTGTACGACACTCCCCATGATGTTTCTTTTGGCATTTGGAGCACTATGGGTATTCTACATAACCCGACCTATTGTTTCCATTGCTAGTCCGTATTCTTTTGTCATTGTCGACCTGCTTACTATCAAGATGCCTTCTCTTCTGGCCATTATTGTTGCTTTATTGATGGTTGTTGTTGTGATTCCGACCATTCTGAGGTTGATTTTGTTGCTTAGGTTCAGACTTGGTTTCCTCTTCCTTTCTAACATTTGCCTGAAGCCTCTCTACCTCTATAGCCGTTTCTAGAGCATCGCCGTAAGCAGTGGTTCTAGGGTTTGCTATCTTGACTCCTGGCTCAATTTTGGGTCTGAGTCCCCTAACAAACTTAGTGACCCTTAAAAAGTCAGTTAGCACCTACTCTGGTGCAAACTTGGCTAGTCGGTTGAACTATCGTGCATACTCTACTATTGTCAGATTGCCCTACTTAAGACTGGAGAATTCTTCCACCCTTGTGGTGATGACTGCTGAGTTATAGTACTTCTTGTAAAAGAGCTCCACAAGTCTAGTCCATGTCATGGGGGCGACGTTGTGAGTCTGCTATACTAAATCCCACCAGATTCTAGCATCCTTCTTCAAAAGAGACGAAACGTAGGATATGCGATCCGCGTTGCTGAGGTTCATGTGTGCAAGTATTGGCTCTACATTCCAGAGCCATTCTTCCACTTTGAAGGGGTTAGTTGTCCCTTCAAGTTTGGAGCGTGTTGCTTACGAAATCGCTCATAGACTGGCTCTATGCACTGAGCTGGGTAAGGCGCATAGTTCTCCATTGGCCATCCCCTATACAAACCTACTTGCTGTGGTGCCTGAACCGCTGGCTGAGGCTGCAGTTGCGGCTGAGGCTGGGGCTTAGCCTAAGGCTGCAGCTGAGTCTGTTGTCATTGTTGCTGCAGCAATTTTTACACTTGTTGATGTAACCTGAATTTCAGCGGTGTTGTCAACCGGAGGCAGTGCACTTCAATTAGCAGCAGCATTGGTAGCACGCGTTCCCCTTCTTCATACTGGAGGGGCTTTGTTAGTTTCATTGGCGATGCTGGAGGCATTTCCAGATGTGCGTGCAGACCTTCTGAGCGACATCTTCAGCAAAGTTCTAATAGTCAAGAAAAACAAGTTAAAACTTACCCTAATAGGCTCTAAGGCAAGACTTAGTCTAACCAAACATAACTCAGACCTATTAGTTATGATTTTTTATAATTAGGGTGTGTTTCTATACTTAGAAAATTAGCCATCTTTATTATTTTCTAAGTTTGTTTCAAATCATCCTATATGACTTAATTCTCAGGCTCGAAACTCGTCATTGTTCCAAAGTTAACCATATTGAGGGAGGGTTGGGATCAGTAAAATCGTTCCCACTACTATGGTCCCCTAAACTCTCAATACAGAACCCGATCCATTAATTTGTATCCACCCGCACCGAACTTGGTCATTATTTATTGAATTTATTATTTATTATGATTGTAAAAAAAACATCAAACCCATACATGTCATTCAAAAATAACAATTTTATTCATTTGGAAAAAAGGTTTTCACTAAGTACAATCATAAATGCAAAAATAAATAAATAAATAAATAAACTAAACTAACATAACTAGGGTAAATCTAAAAATCAAGATCTTCTACACCTAACCCTTCATCTAACATGTCATCATCTATTTCTTCATAATCATCATTATCTTGAGCCTCAAAACTACCTCGGGGAAGATTCATGAAGATGCTATGCTTTTGTTCATTAGTAAATTGAAATTCCAACTTAGAGGTGAACCTAAGTAAGAGAAAATAATATCTCATGGCTACCAGTAAATCATCATCATCATCATCATCATCATCATCTATAGTCTCCCATATTTCTTCTAATGTTGAAATTACATATTGCTCCGTAGCTCTCATCATAATTTGCTTAGTAGTCTGAAGGTGAACTATCTCCTTATGGAATAAGATCAGTCTTTGAGTGATTCTTTCTAACACACCAATTGTATTCCTTGGCTCTCTAATCCTTTTCAATGCCTTAATGGCTCAGATATCATGATAAGTCAAGGCTCCATCCATTCTTAACTGAAAACATAATGACTAAAACATTAGCTATAAACATAAACATAATAATCATAACATAAACACTTACATTGGCAGTTAGTTCTGGAGCTTGTGCGTGTGTATCAAGGAGAGCTTCATGCATGTGAACTTTGGTCTCTGATACCAACTGTAATGCCCCGACTATTTCTAAGACCTCAGACCATTAAAAACTATTATACATAACTATTAGTTTGGGATACATACCGAAGAAATAACATAACTTTATTTAAAACCCAAAATATTGTACGAGATACAAAATAAAGTATGGGTACCCATTATTGTTTACATAAAACATAAAAACATAACTTTAATAAATTGTTAAAAAAAAAACTAAGTGCGGAAATACATAAAAACATAAATCAAAAGACTTAAAAACAATGTCATCCTCGATCTTCCAGCAGTCCATTCAATCCATTAATCCTCAACACACATGCCAAGCCTCCACAAATCTGACCCGCCTTCCAAGTTCATTTTCTTGCACCATCTAAAAAGAAAGGAATGAGCCAAATGCCTAGCAAGGAAAATCTACTAAAAAAACATATATGTCGCAAATCATAAAACATAAGACTATATCATAAAGCATATACTATAAAACATATGACTATAAAAATGTATATCATATAGGACTACAATATTAATGGTCATTAACTCATTAACGTGGTATGTGATAAAACCATCTAGGTCATCAGTCTACTAATTGAGGTAGGTTAGATCACAACCATAGTATATGATAACCCATCTACATCCTCTGTCCACTAATCGAGGTAGGGTAAATCATAACTCTAAACCACGAAAATGATAAAAATTCTTGGGGCTTGCTGTCTAAGCAAGTCATATGCCCAAGTGACTATAAAACATATATCACATCACATATCATATCATAGCATAAAACATATCATAACATAAACATATAAACACATATAATCTAACATATTTTCCTTACCAAAAACTGGTATATGGAGACAAGAACGGGATTGGAACACTCCTAAAACCAACAGTAAAAACCATGAGTTTTCTAAAGAAATGGAGATGAAAAAGAGAACTAAACCATCAAGATAGAAACTTACCAAAAACCCTTAAGTTTCAAAGAACTTAAACACCTAACCAAGAATCATAACAAAGAGATAGGATCTGAATGAAAACAAAAGAAAATTAAAGAACCATGAAAAACTGAACTTAAGGACACTACAAAAAAAAATAGTTTTATAACACTTAAAAACTACTAACCGAAAGTATTTATAACGCTTTTAAAAACACAGACTTTTCCATAACAGTTTTCACATGTTATTTTCACTGATATAGTATATTATTCCATAACACCTCTTTAGTAGTTATAGTATTAAATTAATTACAATTCATTAGTATAACAACTTACAAATTTTTTATGTACGCTATTATAATTGATCATTTTATAACGTTTAAAATTTCTATATTATATTAACTATAACTCTTTATTATATTTGTAATATTTATTTAAAAAAATTATAAATATTTTAAAAACACAAATAATACCATTTTTTTTCTGTGTTATTTGTAACACTTCTTCTTTTGCACTTGATTTGTAATTGTATTAATTAATCGACATATGTATATTAAATATATATCACAAACTATGAGAATTATAACATTGAACATTAACTAATTCAAATCATTCACAATATTCAATTCAAACAATAACTATCACCACTTTGTAACATTCTTAGTTGAAGTTTTGAAATCTACAAAAAGATATAACAAGCTACTAATCCTTTACTTAAAAAGTGAGCAACAAAACATAATCAAATACAAACAAAGAAAGTTTGAAGATATCTCCACCCTCCAATCCATGATTCATTATGCTCTTGTTTCCATTGTGGCATCAGTTTGCTCAACTACATAAGAAATTAAAATTATTAATACTCAAACTCATACTTAATAGTGAACTATAAAAGAGTTTTCAAATTAGATAGAATTTTCTGCAAATAATTGGATATCATATCCGGACTTTTACTTATTTGATCAGTGCAGCCTTCAAAAGAAAATACAGTCTCCTATACGGGTTATGTAGAAAAAATGATACAAAGATCACAAATTATGCATTTAGATGCCAAAGTAGAAATATTTATTTTCATTGAGATATTTGTGATGGAAACCTATATTTCTAGGCAACAGTGCTTTGGAAAATTATCATAAGATAAATTTGATCAAAAAAGTAGAATCTTATATTTTTAATAACTATATATACTAACTGAAGTATCAGTTTGGTTGTGATAATCTCACCTGTATTCCCCCAATAAGCATTTCTAGGGAAGTATTCCTTATCAAATTCTTGATTATCACTCCGTGAGCAGTGGCAACTAGTTGAAAACCATGTTGGGCAATCGTGCTTGTAGCCAGAGCTTCAAGTATTGTGTCAATTTCATCAATTACAAGGCATATGATTTTCAACTGCTTCAGTCAATATGTGAACATATCAATATATGGACATGAACATCCAGAAGATGCAAAAATAACTAAATAAATATGATTCATTGAGATTCATCCATATTAATTCAAATATATAGCAAGGATGTTGATTCCAAAGAGAAGTACAATTGAAAAGACAATTGAATGTTCGTGTCACCAAATGTAGCTTTCAAAAATACTTATAAAAAATGTGTTATTGATTGATTGAAATATTTTCTTTTTCTTTACATTAGAAGGTTCATATTGACATTTCTATTATCTAAAGTCTTAAAGTCTTATAAATGGAATAGCGTAGTATTTAGAATAGGCCATGAAAAGCATGTATAAATTTTAAAAAACTGTCCTAAATTCTCCAAGATATAGTGCTCATGTTGGGGGGATTATAATATAGAAGAGATGGATCCAGCCATGATTACTCTTGGCAATTAGCTTTTTCTGCTCAATTGATAAAGAGTTACCAAGGGAGGGAAAAGTCTTAGCTTCTAATCTATCACAACAAAACTAAAAGATGACCAAACCATTAATTGATGACTTAATATCTTTGCCATATTCACTAGACATACTAGAAAGTCCCTACAATAAACCAATACAGGTGCTAGTATCATCAGTGAAATAAAAGCCATTATCCCACTTTAGTTCCTGCTCCTATTGTTTGCTTTGACATAAAAAATACAACAAAATATTTACTAGTTATAAATAATCTAAAATAATGGCCAATATTTGTTTCTGATTAGGTTGTACTAAACTTTGTTTTACATGCTTTGCCAACCTATTTTTGTTTTAATGAGAATCTTACTTGCTTACTCTCAATACAGACAAGAAAGTAGTTCTTGTAGCTACATTCTATAGAATTCGGCTACTCTTTTTATTAAAAAAAATCCATGAAACATGAAAAACATAAGTTTATCAAAATTATGATATTGTTAATTTTCATATAAGTTAACAAAATATTCTAGGCTATAGTGAAAAACAAGAGTTTTGATAATAAATTACTATATTTTATGCTTAAAGATTAATTAGCTTAAGTTATGTAGTGTTCATGATTAATTATATAAATGCTTGATTTGTCTATATTTGGAAACCCATTGATTAACTCTTAATGTATATATAGCTAAGACGATTTTAATCCTTAAATCTTCCATTTTGAACTATCCTATTGAGGATTCACTAGTAATTCTGATTCTCAACATAGTTTACTCACATTTAATAATATGGATACTAGTGACATCATGTCAATTGACGAAGACCAATTGAATATGGAAATGAGAAAAGAGAAAAAAACAAGAATTTTGTAGGTGAAATAAAGTCAGAACATGCAGGGAATTATTTTGTAGGTGAAATAAAATTTTCTTCCAATTTGAAGTTCAATTGAGCCAATTAAGTAAAAAGCAAAGAATACACACCATACATAACAAGCGAATACATGAAATAGAATTTTAATTTGAGAAACCTAGAAAAATAGAATATTAGACTAGAAAAATGAGATTTAAAAATAATGAAGACCTTATTTAAGAAATGTCGAGCATCCACAATTGATCCATTAATATAAACTCTCCTTGTTGAATTTTATCTCAGCACACACACCTCTGTCTTTGTTGTGATGTGATTGCTCCTCACTCATAACAAACTGATTCTATTAATAATGTAAATAACAAATAGAAAACAATATTTAGCCTGAATTAACAACATGAAAAACTAAAGAAAAATCAAAAGTAAATAAGGAAACTAAGTTCAACTACATGAAAATCACAAGAAAATGCAAAACTAAAGGCACTTGAAAACAAAAAAGGAAATTCAATTTTTCTTATTTTACAGTACCAAAAAGACTAATCTAAACAAGATAATCAAGGCACTAATTCTTCCATAGTAAGATAATAAAAATACCAATATTCAATCCAGTATCAAGTCAAAATACTAATTCAACCACTGTCATTTTTTTTTTCATTAATTCAATCACAATACTTTCAGCAACTATGACACCAAAATATACCAGTAAAAAGAAATCTCATTTTTTTTAAACACTTTTATACAAAATAAATCTCATTTTTTATTAGTATTAGTTTTATAACATTTACTTTATATATTAATGCTTATTTATTTAGATTCTAAAGGGTGTCATTTACATGTGTCAACTCAATTAAGTTTAAGTATACCATTAAACATGGTGCAACGTGACTGCAATAAAAATGATTTCAAAGAACTCAAAATCACATGTTAAAAAATAGCCTTAGACAAATAAAAAACTGTCGTAATTTGTCCTTCACTCAATAAATATAGGCAACATAAAGGCTAAGTCTTTCATTAAATTTCTATTATTAATTAAATAAACAACATAACTTATTATAAAATACTGCAATATAAACGAAACCCTGTAAAACTAAACTCTGAAATATTCAATAATTTGGTGTATTTAAACAAAATATAGAAACAAGGAAGACCAAAACCAGAAAAGAAAATTTTAACCATTTTCCATGCATATAAAAGAGTTAAATTGAACAGATCTTAACTCACCTCACAAAATTTGAAGCCATAACTCACAACACAATATTGAATCATTGATTAAAAAAAAAAGACACGAAAAAAAACATGTAAATAAGATCTTCCATACTAAGAATTATATATGTATGTCATTTTTAACACCTCACATTAACCTAATTCTAGTTTGAACAAACAACCATGTGCACAGAAGCAAACTATAAGGTTACACTAACTTATCATTACAACATTTTTGCAAACAGATGGTGTGCAATGTCAATATTCAGGGCAATAAAAGAAATATGCTTGAACTAAATTAGAATAACATCAGAAATCACATTTAATAAATAGAGTCATACTGAACAAGACCCAAAGTAAAGGAAAAAAATAATAATAATTTCATATCTAAAACAAATATAATCAGATTGGATTAATTAAAAGAGAGAATAGATAAATATGAGGTAGATAAACAACTACATTATTATAAAATTACTCTCTAGTAGCTAGTAAGTAACTTACATTATGATACAAAGCATCTTCACCAATTTGAAACATCAGAGCAATAGATGGACGTTTTTTGTTCTGACTTCACCACAGAAAAACCATACCCAAGTAAGGAAAAATGCTTTACACGGAAGAGTCAAACACTCAAGAAGACATGGAAGTGATTGGATATCCAATAAAACAAAAGGGTATTCTCTTAATCTCCTATATATACCCATTAAAGGCTTCAAAAAGGATAGAATCATCTTTAAGCCAACATAGTAATTGATACTAAAAACTTAGAGCAAATAACCTATAGTTTAGAAATGTGATTTATAGGGTGAGAAAGAAAATTTAGAACAAATCATGGGAGACACTCATTAAACTTTAAAACAATAACTCTTTCAATCCTTAAAAAAAATCTCTAAAAAAAAGAGACTTATAAATCTCAAATCATAACTTCAACTAACTCATGAATACAATAAAGATATGCAAGTTTCCAAATTAAAAACTGAAACAAACAAATGGAAATAAAGAAACTTTTTTCAAGGAAATCTCCATCAACTTGTAGCATAAAGTACATATCATGGCCATCATGTAAAGCCTGACATATCATTTACAGAGAAGCCTAGATATTATAGTTCTAGTCCATCATTTGTGATTTCAAAATACAAACTTAAGCAAATATACTGCCTATGTGGACTCTGGGGATTACTATGTAAACTGCCTAGATCATAAGGGAAAGGGTATAGAGAGAATTGATAGAATTGTGCTCATGGGAGAGAACCAAGCCTCTCAAAAGCTTGGGCTTCATGTAAAATTCTGTGATTGATCAAAAAAGTGAGGAATTCCTTCAGAGGAACTCATGTCTAACAAATTAAGCTATGATGGAATCAATACAATAAGGAGATGGAGCATTTCTATATGCTTTCCAAAGATTCTCTTAATGCTTACTCATACCATTTCTTCTGTTAAGGTAACAATATAGCAAGTCTTTGTGTTTACCTACATATAAAGGGAATATATGGTGAGAGCGTTTGCTCAAGTTTTTGTGTGCTTGCAAAGCTAGTAGTCCAATATATACATAACTAACAAACATATAAATATAACGTAGATAAGAAATACTAAAAACAAAGTTATTAAATTGAACACGTCTTTGAAATAATAGTAAAAAAAAAACCACTTAAATCCTTAATTGAATAAAAACAAGTAAATGTAATGCAAAATTATTGAGAAAAACTCAGTCAAATCAAAGTGGATCTAACTCTATGAGCTAGAGTTTATCTGCTTCTTCTCATGCTTCTTTTCAGATAATAGGATTACAAAAGTCCCTCTTGGTTATGTAATTGATTCCTTGAGTGTGATACATATTTAAAAAAAATATTAAATGATTATATATTAACAGTATAATAAAAATATACCTGGTGGTATAAAGTGGTGGCTGAAGTATGAGCTTTTAGAACGAAGCACTTTCAAGCAGATGAAAAAAAAAATGACCTCTGTAACAAGAGAAAATTAAAAAAAAAAAAAGGTCATGAACAAATACAAACCCCAAAACACCAAATCATACTGAAACCCAAAACATCCAATACCGAACAAAATATCAATACCAACTAAATTTAATATAATCGCTTTTCCCAAACAGTTGTGTTCCCTCTGCTCTTTCTCAGTACCCAAATCACTTTCTCACATAATCCCTCTACTAAAAACTTGTTACATTTGCATGAATGAGAGCCTGTGATATATATATATATATAAAGGCAACAGAAAGCATCAGATAACTAAAAATGACAAGAAAATGTTGAGTAAGTTATGTGACAGATTTGTAGAAATGATTCCACACAATATAAAAAATTACAAACATATATATATCATATTCAAAAGGTTTTAATGATATTAAATTGAAATCTAAAAAAAATATATATATATATACCTGTGTATGTGTGTGTGTGTGAGAGAGAGAGAGAGGGGGAGAGACAGCCGAGAGACTGAGTGTAAGAGAGTGAGGCAGATGAGGGGTGCAATGGTTTAGAATTTAGGGATAAAGATGATGAGAAAAGAGAAAACCCTTCATTTTTGTTTTTATTTTTTCTTTAGCCTTCAGAAATTTCATTTGGCACCTGTAATAATTCATTTGGCGCCTAAAGCATTCTGTGTTTTCCACTTAAAAAATTGATTTATTTGCATAAATCAATAACGCATTTTAAAATATGTAATATTTGACCATAACATTTGGTCAAATTTGTTGTAGTGGGATAAGAATACCATGAATGAACTATGACTTTGATCTACACCTCGATTCAGAAATAACACTCTCTCTTACATCCCAAGTGTTTAGAAAAGCTTAGATTGTAAAAGTTTTTACCCAAAACCCAAGTATTTTCTCTCTATAGTAACCTTAGCAACTTGGAGGCTTTGAACAATGCTTGAATGATGAGTGAAATGGTTGAGTAGTTGTTCCTATTTATAGAGTTCAAGGTGTGAAACTAACCCCTTTTAAAATGAATAAATAAATGAATATAAAATGAAAAAGATTTGAATTTTCGTTCAATAGAAGCCTAGAACTCGGTCAAAATCATTCAAGAGCAAGTCCAAGTGGTTAAGGCTGGTTTTTAATTTAAATCCTCAAGTTTTAAAAATGTCTCCCAGAGGCGATATATCGCCTACCCTGGGCGATATATCACCTGGACCTATACCCCGAGCCTTTGTGCTTTTGTTCGTGCAAAGTCGACGTGTTTTCCGTATCTACCGTAGCCGATATATCTGCCCCTATAGTTGTGATATATCGGCATACGTTGATATATCAAACACGTATTTGCACTCTTTCAACATATTTTGAGTTGATTAAACAACTTTGACTGAGTAAAAAATGTGATCCTAATAGTTGCTGGGAGGTTCTAGAGCTTCTAGATCTTTCTTTTAATTAGACTATTCATAAAAAAAAAATACTTAAATCCTTAATAAACATGCTTGTGACAAGTGTCACGTTCTTATTAATTCTATCTAGACCTTAGGTTATAATAAACAATATTTCTTGGACCAACAATATTAATCAAACCTTATGTTATAATTAATATTTCTAAACTATAGGTTAAACTTATAAAATCCATAACTGCTGCTATGAGTTTCCAACTAAATCCTGGCTTGAACCAAAATCCACGGAAACTAACATACTACAAGCTACTACTAGCTACTACTACTACTACTACTCTCTAGCTAAGTAAAATTCTGAGACACTACAGATTATGTGTGATAAATGGTTGATACCACATTATTGTGTGGATATATTTGCAGTATATGGCTCGAGATGATCCAAATGAGTGAATTAGCGAAATAATCACAGCAGGGTTTAATACTCAGCTCGGGGGGAGCCTAGGGGTATTTTGGGAATTTAGAGATTATTTTGGGATTTATTTAGTAATGAATAAGTATTTGGTAATTATTTGGATACAACGGGTGTTAGGAGTATGTCCTAAAAGCATGTAAAAGACATTTATTATTTCGATGAATAAATAAATGCAATGGTCTATTATTGTTATATTTAGATTATTAAATTATTTTTTGAATAATTTTTGTAAATATCAAAAAAATTCCATATTCATTATTGAGGATGTGATCTTGTATTAGTACGAGAGAATTAAGATCACATGAATGAATAAAAATAGTCAACAACAAATTAAAGTTATGGAATTCTTTAATTGAGGTTGTAAGTATGGTTTACTTAGTATCATGTTGATACAAATAATCTAGATTCGGATTATTGATGTGGTAAGACATCTCGGTAAAGGTGCTTTATATAATATGATTATATATGACATGGACCGATATGAATAAAAGTCTTTATCCAAAAACCATTTAATAATAACGACTTGTAATTCATATCATAACCGATGATCATTTATAGATCAACCTAAATCCTGAGTGTTCATGAACTCCTGTTCATGTTTATTAAATCTTTTGATTCATTCGTTAAGGTATCTTCATAGAATGAGGCAAATGACTTTTGTTTTGGAGGTTTAATATCATGGATGGCTAGGAACATGTATCAACAATACGGAATCTAATCTTTCCTAACGAGTCATATATTGGTTCCCTTACAGGTTAATTCTGGAATTGAATGATTTTGAGCTCAAATCTATAATTAGATTATAGATTAATTATTCACTAGTGAATTAATGGTACTTAAGGAATAAGAAGTAAATTAGAAAGGTAAAATGGTAATTCTTCCATTCTAATTTATGAACTAATTAATTAGAGGGTTGAACTATTGTAAGATGGTTATATCAATGGACAACTTAAAATAAGATTTCTATAAAAGTATATCTATAACATCAAGAGTTCAATTCTGAATTTATAGTGAAGAAATATCATAATTAATAAATTAACTATTATAATTAAAGAGTTTAATTATTTAGTTTTAATTTATTGGAGCTTAATGTTATAGGTCCATGGTCCCCGAAATGGCTCAAACAAACACTAACAAAGATAAATACAAAAATGGGCAAAATGACTTATTTGATATGTAAAATATTTTTCTATGCACTAAACATAATTATTGTATAATTATGTGTAATTAATTAATTGAGAATTAATTATTTATTTGATTTAATAAAAATATAATTAATTTTGAATTAATTTATATCTGGGAATATTTGGTATTTAAATAATGATGAAAATTGGGAAAAATCACATGCATTCCCTGGCATGTGGTGGACGTGTAGCACAGTGCACAGTCACTGTGCTACACGCACAAAAAGCTTCTAGAAGATCCTTGGTTCCACAATTTTACTTATTTAAATATTAAATAAATAATGAGATATTGTAATATAATTAAAATATTATTATTTAAACAAAATATGATAAATGATTAGTTATTTTAAATTGTTTTAAATAACTTATATTTTATTTTTAATATATTGGATATATTAAATATAGGAGATCAGTTTTTCAGAGCGATACTTTTCAGTGATAGAAAACGGATCGTGAAATCTCCCTGAGAGAAATAGAACAATGGTACAAGCATAGGTCACTGTTCTTCACAAACTTAGGTCCAAAATTTATCAGATCTCATGTGTTGAGAACATCTGATAAATAGATCTTGCCTATTGTTTTGTATGGCGAGCCCACACTTGTTCTTTGTGTGTTGAGAATATTTTGGAAGATCCTGGTGTGAGATCTCAAGGATTTTTTTCGTACAAAAAAGATAGCAGCAAGGAAGGACTTGAGGTAATTTTCTATTCATCTCTTTGATTCAATATATATATGTATGTCAAGAAGTAGATCTAGAAATCTTGTGGGGTTAAATTAACAATTTTGATTATTGTTCCGCTGCGTATAATCTCTGATTTGATCCATAAAAACAAACAACAAGATTAATTGGAAATTTGTAGGATGACTCGAGAAGTTAGCGGGAATCGGGATAAATGACCATTATACCCTTGGAGGCAATAGGAAGAGCTGTGCTAACTTGGGGGCATTTTAGTCATTGTTTAGATTAAGGGTGAGTTCAGCTAAGGCTCTAAGAGTAATCAAAACCCACTGGAAACATTAGGAAGACCTCAAACACCCTCTCCCTTTCCTCTTACACACTTTCCCTCTCCCTCTCTTGTGTTTGAAAAAGTCTTGATGAACTGAAGGATGGAACCAGGGAATTCAGCTTGGGGATTCAGGAAAAAATGAGGTTAAGACTCTGAGGGATAGCTCAGGAACAACAACAGTGTCATTAAGGTAAGGAATTTTGTCTGGTTTCTGTTAAGAATTCAGGTTTTAAGATCAATTGGTTTAGGTTCTTGAGTGATAAATTGTTGATGGTGGGATTGGTAGTTTCAGTAGAGTTTTCTGTGATATATTATGCTTAAAATATATGATTAAGAGTCCTAGACTCGCTTCTGAAATTGGTTGGAGTTGGGAGCATAATTGGATGGGATTTTTAAGGTTGTGGTTGGGTGAAATGCAGAGAAAACCCAGGAAATTCTAGGTTCGCGGGGGCGCGCCGCGACCCAACTCATGGGCACCGCGCCCTGCGTGCTTAGAATACCCTAGGAGGGCGCGTTGCGACCCTAGGGGGCAAGTCGGTGCCCACCTCCCCAGATGCATGAGATCGTGCCTTTGACTTGAGGCACACCGCGATCCTCAGGCCAGGTCACGGCCCGCCTAGACAACTTTTGCCTAGGATAGTGTTTAGGCTCGTGGAGGCTCGAGGATTCAAACCTAGGTGCTCGGGGTGAATTCTACCTCTCGATTTAGTAGAATTCGAAGTCTCGGAGGCTAATATTTGTTCCCTAAAATTTATTTAGATTAGAGATTGATAGTTACTTATTGTTGCAGTTACTAAGATTATCGCTAAGGCACGGAATTGAGGATCATGCTCGGGACCGCTCTTTATTCATCACTCGAAATTCGAGGTAAGAAAACTGCACCCATGTAGTTGTGTTTGGAATTAAGGTTCCATGTATTTGAATATATGTAATGTATGACTGTATTGAGTTTATGCTTAATGTGAATGTACGACCTAAGGGTGTTGGGGCTGATGATAAGCATTCTGAACGCAGCTCGGCCTAAGCATTCTGGACATTTGTCTTACTGATTGAAATCTATGCTTGGGAATACATGTAAACCATTATTTAGCTTAATGCTTGATCATGTTGAATTACTAAATGATTTGAATTAAGGTTGATTGTATGCTACTACTGTTATATGTGTTTGTTTTTTATGGTTTTCTTATTGGGCCTTGGCTCACGGGTGTTACATGGTACTGGTAAAGGCAAAGGGAAATTGGATCAACCATGAGTTAGAGAGCTTTGGGGCGGAGTGTACATAGTGAGCTGCTTGACCGCCACGGCCAAGGGAAAGTTACAAGAATAGAGCTCTAAATTGTATTTTGCCGTTAGACTGACTTTTGTTGTAACAGTTTTGGGAGTTGTAATTACCTCTTATACTCTGCTTTTGGGATCCCATGTACCAAATATTTGTTTTAATGAAAATTAACCGTTTATGATCAAAATCTTTTAACCCTAAACTAATAGTTGACTTTAGGATCGCATTTATGTTCAAACGACTTAATTAGCAAGTCTTGCACTATTTTAAAATACACAGTGTAATTGTCTTCGTTATCCAGGGCGCTACAACAGATGTGTTACCAATAATCCAAATTTACCAACCTCGCTATTAGGTTTTATTACTTTATACCGCTTTCTTCATATATAGTGCAATATTTGTTAAATTTGCATATGTCTAACAAATACTGCTTATCTTGTAAAACAATATTCTAAATTTTTATTAATGAAGATTTGCGATTTCATTTAAATTAATTATATCAATTTTAATTTAATTAATTATATCAATTTTAATTCAATTAATTATATTGATTTAAATTTAATTAATTATTAATTCAAACTCATTTTAATTAATTATTAAATCAATTTAAATTAATATTAAATAATTTTTAATTTACTTAATTTGTTATTTTAATTTGGAGACTTTTCAGTGTCTCCCACTAGGAGACGTGGGATGTCTCTCATGTCTCCCAATAAGAGACATTGAAAAGTCTCTCAAGGACTTTCAATGTCTCCCAATTGGAGAGGTGAGAGACATCCTACGTCTCCCAGTGGGAGACATTGAACGTCCACATTTTTTGACATCTTTCAACGTCTCCCACTGGGAGACATGGGATGTGCACCTACAATGACATCACTTACGATGTATCCCCCAGTGGGAGACATTGTAGACTTTTAATGTCTCCCAAATAAATCACAAAACCCTTATATTGTTGTAGTGTAAAGATATATAAACAAACGAACATACTCTCTTTGCTATGGGAACTTGAGTTTGAACTTGGGTGTCATGAAGCTTGCAAGATGATGTCTCTGATGGCTCAACCAATTCATCTCAGAGATGATACGATTTGAATCTTCATTATCAAGAATTTGTGTAATCTTTTTTACTCTGGTCGTTCTCCACTTGTGTATAAGGGTGACCAGAATTTTCTTTTATATCTTTCGAGCATATATGAGAGAAAAGAGATCTTATTGTCGGTGAGGAGCTTGAAACAACATGTGAACAAGCTAAAACTTGTGAATATTCTTCACTTTGAATCCTGGTCATTCCTTGTAAGCACACATGGGTGACCAGGCTTCCTTTGCTGAATAAATTGGATTGCACACTTCTTGTTCACTTTTGGTATGTATGTACAATCGAACAACCATATTTTGCAAATTTATAGGTTTCCAATTTATACCTTTTTATCCCATAAATGCGCATACACGTTTAGGTCTCCTAATAGCTGATTTATTACCCTTAATATCTTGACTAAGCCGCCACCATAGGTGGCATTCTTCTTCTGCCACTGTGGTCGTTCCTCTCGATACAACAAAATCACTGGATTTTAATTTCAACATTGGCTTTCACACACTCAAGTGAAATTGTTCTTCATGCAGATCCATGATTTTGTCTTGGAAGAATTTGGTGTTTTTGTTATGATTAGCAATTGAATCGTAGATGGAAATTGAATTGTAGATGGCTTAGGTACCATTGAACAAGTTTATTTTCCCAATTCTTGAGCAATTTGGGGGGTTTTCTCTAGATAATTTCGTCAAAGTCTTTATTTATAGACTTCCTCAGCTTAAATATTTTCCTCTTGAATCTGCTCTCTCAATGAAACTACCGAAATGTTGACACGATTTTTTGTCAACTTGAGAACATTAGAGCATGGTGTTGATGCAACGATTTTGTTCTTTCTATTTCTGGAAGTACTCTCTATAAGCTCGTTGATTCTCTGATCTTCTCCAATCAAGCTTGGATTTCCAATGATTGTTGAACTGCCTGGAGGTACCTGCAATAAAGACACTCTGATGCTTAAGTTAGATATATCCCCAAATGAATACTTATAGGCACTATTTATAAGACTAACTAGTGAAAATTCTAAACTCACAGGAACTCCCTGATTGGTCATTTACATAACAAAATTTCCCGCCAAGATGCCTTCTTACAGACCCGAACCTCAAAGGCTAGATCGGCAACTTGCCATTGTTCTATGGCTTCTGTGCATTTCCTCCTCTTACCAAGTAAAATGCACCGTTTCACTTATCTCGAAAAGGAAAGATGTTTGGGCCGAACATTTTGGGCCCAACAATTGCCCCTCTGCCCAGGACTCGAAAATCCACAAATGAAAGCAGTTTATGCGAGTCTTGGGTCGTCTCTTCGAAATCCCACAATTTTGCCCAAATATCTAAATTTCAACTTACCCTTTTGTAATCTGACATAATCATCTTGTAATCTGACACATGTCATTTCACATTTAATTAACCTACAAAGCTTTACTGCGCTTATTCACAAATGATCCACATTCTGCAAACAAAAATTACCCCTTTGGTTGCTCCCTCATCCCACGCTTTCTCATTTGCTTCGAGACTTTCCTCAAAGAGAAATTGAAATCTCCTGATAGCTCGTCACCAGAATCAATCCAGGTAAAATCGAAAGTGTCTTCACAAAAATCTTCAGGCATAGTGAATAGGAATGGGTACCAGTGTGTTTTTTATTGTCTTCGCATGTCCTGCGATATCCCTAATGATGTCTCATTCCGAATGCTTTCTGATTCAAAGATTAGGGATACGAGATTCAGAGATGTGGTAAAGCTAGGATAAATTGTACTAAGTTTGAAGCACATCGAATGGTTGCATTTTCCATTCCTGATTTGCTAGTTCAAAAATTTTCCACATCAAAAGCTCATATGTCGTGATTTCTCCCAAACATCGTACAAGCTATCGTTGGGGCTCATATGATTGGTTCCTTGCACAACGCTGATATTTTTGCAGAGGACATCTACGCTTCCTTCACTAAATCCAATAGCAGAGTCGTTGAGAATAAACCTTGGTAGATGTTCTACCTTTCTCCGAAAAAATTCTGAACCTTTTTCACTGATTTTGATAACTTCCACAAGAAGTGGGATGAATACTTCTTCACTGTCGGCGAAGAGTGGTATCCAAAGTATTTTCCCAAGGAATTCTTTCCTCTTGCCAAAACCTTCATTGTAGCTTCAAAATTTCTTTTGCATTTTTTCTTTTGTATATATATACATATATATTTTTTAATGTCGTTGAAACTTCTAATTAGCTTAACCAGCTACTCTACATATTCTGAATTTCCCAATCGCTGCAAGTTTCACGTGGCCTCATATCAGTATGAGTTCTAGTAGGCAGGCTTACTTAACATAGACGGGACTTCTCCATGGATCAAAGGATTTCGTTATTAGTATCGGGGAGTTCTCAGTCCCAACTACATGCAGATTATGACTCGTCTACGTACAAAACAAGGTTGACAGAAGTGTCATTCGAGTCAGGGCTCTTTGGGGTGACAGACTTGAAGTTGAACTCATGGATATCTGTATGAGATATTTAAAGGATTTTTCCAGGAGGCCTCCTCCCTCTTACGCTCTTAAGTTAAATGAAGCTGAGTTCTATAGGGCGTTTTCTGAGACTTAACAAGCGTGCGTCAAATATCAGGCTACTCCAGAGCTGAGAACAAGAGGTAGTTCAAAGCCATCTCATTCCCCAGACACCTCTCCTGATAAATCATCTTTTGCAACATCATGTAGGTCAACTCACTTGAAGAAAGGATCATTGTCTCAAAGTTCAAGTGGCACGAAGCTTGTTGCTTCCATAGCTACCACGTGTACGGATCTACATCAGGCTACTCTGCATGCTTCTAGAGGGAAGCGCTCTGCTTCTGCTTCATGTAAGAGGTGTCTCTTAGATGATGCCTTTGGCAATGACGGCAGCACTTTGAGTAGTGCCTCTTGCCTAATCAATGTGAGTCAAGCCATTGCCACTGTGCTTCAAGGCTTGAATCCTTGTGATTCTAATGCTACATCCAGTGACGCTCCCCAAATATCAGAACCTACACAAGTTGTGGCTGACCATTCTAGGCCAAATGTTTCAACCTCTACTCATGCTCTTTTTTGCTTCCATCATTTCCACTGGATTCGAATTTTTAGGTCAAAACGAGTGGGTTAGATATTGTCTCACATAAGATGGTAGGGCCAGTTACAGAAGAAGGAATGTCCCTTTCTCAGGCTCTGTCAGAGCCGTTTATTTCAAGTTTTATCTATCCAAACATATATTTTGGATCAGCTCAGTTCTTATGTTGTGCAAACACCTTCTTTTGTGCCCAGTGATCTTGGTAAATACGGGGATGAGGTGCCAACTTCTCGCCCTCCTATCCCACGTTATCTTTACTTGAGGTTTACTGTTGTTGCGTCTGATAGTGTATTTTTAGCTATGTCTGTGATGGAGGTATTTGTTTCACCTGTTACACTTGTGGCAAGAGTGGCTGGCAAGGATGCAATAATAAGAAGCGAATTGCGCCAATAAGGGTAGAAGCATCTGAATATGGGGAAGCTTCTTCGGTTGAGTTTTTGGAAGAGATGTTGCGCATTAGCTGATCACCTTACCTATTGAGGCATTCAGGGCACTAGATGCACAAGGAGATTTGCTACAACATGCATCGGAACATATCTGGATGGAGAGTTCTGTTTGTATTTAGATTGGAAATAGTTGATATATGGTTTTGATGTTTGATTGTTCATGTAAATTGTGTGTTATCTATTGTAGAGCTATGTGTGCGCATCTGCGACCAGGCAGAATTATGCGACGGAAATGGCGATGGCAAACAATGCAAAGCTGGTAGAGCAGACGGATGGAGAGAGAGCGTGGAGAAAGGAAGAAAGCTGAGGAAAGGTGTGGTGTTCTATCAGAGACCATAAAGAAGTTGACAATCAAGTTGATGGAGGCAAAAGCGAGAACTACTACAATGGAAACAAAATTTGTGTCATCTCTTAAGCTTGAACTAGAGTGGGACAAGCTAAAGAGAGATCTAGTGACTATGACGAATAACATGATGGAGAAGCAACAGTTGTGTTAGAAGCGTGAAAAGCATGTGGAGAAATTGATCAAGGAGGTTGATGGGATGCATGATGATGTTCGAAATGCGCAAATGGAAAGGGATGAGGTGGAGGCTAGAAATAAGGAGTTGAAAAAGAAGGTACAGGGGTTGGAACTTGGTGTGAGTAACTTGCAAAAGCAGAAGTTGGAAGTAGAGCGATTATTGAGTGATAATAAGAAAACAGTAGAGGAGAATGAGTGACGCATGGAGGAGTTAAGGAAGGTAATCAACATAAATAGTCTTAAGTGTTGGTCGTGTTATATATAGTATGTGTTATGATATTTCCCAATCATCAGCCGCCGTTAGTAGTGTGATGACACTTTGTTTATTGTGCGCAGGAATCAGAGGACACAAAAATAGAAGCGACCAAGTTGCGTATCAAGGATCGGGATATTATAGAGCGTAAGTGTAACGCCCTACTACCTTAGAGCCGTTACTAAGTGAGTTTAAAACAGAAATTGTGCATTTAATTGACTCAAGTGGTTTCTAAAACCAAAAGTGTGAATAAACCAGAGTTTAAGGCTGTACTCTTTGAAAATGTTTAGTTTCATTAAAAACGTTAATTATAAAACATCTGGGATCCCAAAATAAGGTTTACAAAATATTTACAACTCAAAATAGATTTACACTTGATCAGCTATCAAAAGAATGGTTAAATACAGCCATAAACAAAATGCCCCCAACCAAAGCAGTCGGGCAGGCCGAACATGTACGCGCCGCCCCCACGCTCTCCATACTCATGGCCGGTTGACTGATTCCTTGCTTTTACCTGCCACACGGAGCACCCGTGAGCCGAAGCCCAGCAAGAAAACCCAAATAACACATAACATATGCAAAGTAAATAGCTGGCAATAATTCACTGATACATAGGAAAACCACCATAATAAACAAGTACGGCCATGCCGCTCCCAAGGCCTTACCAAAGCCTGGAGTTTCGGTTCTCACCGCGAGGATAACTCATGTATCCCTTGGGTCCCACCCTGAATATAAGCATCCCATGTGCTGTGTTACTTTCGGCCCACGGCCGCCCCGGCCTATGCCGTACCCGGCCTCTGCCGCTCGTTTCATCATAATAACACATATAGTACATTCAAAATAAACATTCACACACATCATGGTTCATTTAAGTTTAAGCATTTGCACGTAATACAATCCGGGGCCACGCCCTACAATCACACAGTGGGGCCATGCCCTAAACTCGGGTGTTACGGTTTTCTTACCTGTATCCCGTGCTTTCCAAAGTACCACGGTCACGAGCACGGTCCACAAGCACGAGCCTCTCCCAAAATCCTAGTCACAACACACAAAAGACACTTTTAACAACCTTAAATGAGCTTCCAAGCCAAGTTCTAGTACTCGGAACGTTGAAATTCACCAAACATGGTAAAAGGCTCAACCCCGAGCACCCTAGGTTAAATTCCCAAGCCTAAAATCCTAAAATCCCTTAAGCGCCGCGGCATAGGCCACCCATGCCGCGGCATGGCCCCCAAACAGAACCCTCAAAGGCCCAAAAACAGGTAAGGGCTGCGGCATTGCTTGGGCCATGCCGCGGCCCGCCCTTCTCCATCAGCATACCACTTCTTCGAAGGGTCGCGGCTCACAAAGAACCATGCCGCGGCTCGACCCTTCGAACCCAGAAAAACCCACCATTTTACTCTCTAATCCTCACCTTAAACCATCCCAAACACATATCTCAACCACAAAACTCAATTCCAAACTTTACATGAACAATCTAACACCCTATAAACACTAGAATCAATTCAAAACATCAACACACCCAAGATCCACTCCTATGATTTCAAATTTCAGCAACTAACCCCAAAACCCCACAATGTTTAGCTTAGGCATTTAAATTCCTTAAATCAAAACAAAAATCCATACTTAGATATGTATAAAACCTTTACCTCAAATGAAGAATCCACACAAGTCCTTGATCCCCTCCTAGACTCCCACTTCTCCTTCTCTTCTTCTTCTTCTTCTTGCTTGCCCTAGCCTTTCTCTCCTCTTCTTTTCCTTCTCTTCTAATTTTATCAAGACACTCAAATGCCCAATACTCCAAACCGTGCCCCTCTATATCCCAGCTGCCTTTTGTCTATTACCCTTTCCAAAAGACCATTTTACCCCTTCTTAATAATCCTTCCTAACTAAACCTTCAAGGGCACTTAAGTCTTTACACTTCTATTTCAATTCTATCACTTTCCATCTTAAAACTTGTTACCTACCACAGTTACAAATGGTTACCCAAGTTACCCAATAACCAATAACCAACCACTCATTCTCAACTCAACTTATAAGATTACCAAAGTACCCCTAGGCTTTACCTGAGCCGGGTACAACATCCCGTTGTGACTTTTAGACTAAATGGCTCACTAGGACCGTCTCGATGCGTGCATCCTGATAAAAACATCGCACTCACATGGCACCATTCACATAGTACAATTATCACAGATATGCCCAAACATGGCCAGATTACAATCATGCTCATTCTAAGACAATCAGGTCTACATGCATACTAATTCACATAGTCGTGCATCTCAATTAATTAACTAATCACATAACGTGCAATAAATCGTAATCATGCATTAAGCTCATTAAAGTCACACACAAAATCCCATCATGCCCTCCAGGCACACTTCCCCAGGCCCTTAAGCCTAAACACTGAATTTGGGTCGTTACAGTAAGTTTATCAAAATAGCTGAGGTGGATATGGCAAAGTATTTGGATATGGCACTGTGTAACACAAAGCAGACTCCTGAGGAAAAATGGGCCAAGTTGGAAAAGTATTATGCAAGTGTCGGCATCAAGATTGGAGAGTATGATGTGGAGGCCTATCTCAACAAACTTGGAGATTGAAAAATAAAGTATCCATAAGATCATATGGACAAGCTAAAATAGAAAAGGGATATGATGAGGTCGCTATATCTAGCGCACGATGATCCTACTAAAGAGGAGGATGCAGCAAAAGAGATGGTCGTTGTTGTAGACGTAGGTATTCAACAAGGCGGCCAAGTGGTGCGGAGGTCTCCTCTGTTGCAAAAGCGATTGTGCCAGAGGCGAGCAAGCAAGGTGCCTTAAAAAACATTTCGTAGGAAGCATAAGTACTAATTTTTTAGTAACTCTTTATCAGACAATTGGGTGACATTTTGAAATTGTAAATTGAATTTTTACAATATTAATGGTTGTATGTGATTAGTTGTATGCGTGCTAGTGTGTTTTCCTTTCGTTAATCGCATATATTTTGAAATGTTCAGTTCGTAGGATACGTTGATCATGTTACGATAGAAAGGTGCATAGGTCGTTTAGATCATTTTCTCAAAGGTACATTGGGAGGCCATATAGATGGTGGGAGATGATGCCCAGTTAAGTGATGTTTGTGAAGTTAATAGTTTAGTTTGATTTGCAATAAAGTGTAGCCTCTAATGGTGATTGTTTTACAGGTGAGCACCGAGATTGGATAAAAGTGCCTTTTATAAGCGTATCTTTTTGGGGCACGTGTGGTTATATTCCACTTGGGTGTTGTCAATGCTCGTAAATAGGAGAATTCCTTACTATATATCGTGTGAGCGCTATGGGTTAGGACATTCAAATTTGGAGAGTGCGATGGCGGAATATCTTCGGTGTATTAAGTAGGACTGATGCCACATTCGACTAGCATTTTTGGCAGAGTAGAACGTTGATGTGCATTTATTAGGGTTGTTAATGTGTCAATTACTGAGTAGAGTGTTAGGAAGTCTATACGTAATTTTATATAATGAATGTAATTTATCAAGTAATAGTGATTACAAAGTAATTTTCTAAATTAAAAAAAAATGTGTTAAACTACAAATTGTCCCTTGCGAACTTGGAGGAGTCCATAGCCTCTTTTCCTGGTGAACTTGGACTAAAACGAGCGGAGCAAGCATTAGAGCTACCACGGTAGTCCCAAAACGCATGCGTGCTCGTGACCATATGAAAGTGCAGAGGGGCTGATGCTCTATCATTTGCATGAGGCTATGGCCTATCCCCGAATGTACACTAGGCGCGAACATGGGGGTAGGTGTTGAGATTGAGCCGAGAGGGATGGTGATGGTGCGCAAATCTTTCCATTGCACTCATACCATATCATATGTGGTGTCATTTGTTGGGGCGAGCCATCTTAGGGAAGGAGAGTGACCCTAAGGGAGGTGGCATTCTCAATAAATATGCAAGGGAGGCACAACTAGAGTGTTGGGAAAGTTCCTCCCATTCTTTGATTGTCAAACCAGTTTTGGCAAAACTAAATAAGCTCCAAAGTGGCAAACCTAAGGGCTCTAGAGTAGTACCCAAGGCAGACTAGGCCATGTATGTAGGGTTTTTCAAAGTGGTGGTTGCGCCACTTAGTGTCCTTCCTTATTGAATGATTGGTCATTAGGCTTTGGCTTTGATAGAAGCCACCCTTGCAATTATTGGAGAAAAGGTAGAAAAGGCTAGGGGTGTGAGTAACACCACTTCAACTGCACTAGGACAACTAGGTTCCGCATAGTCAGGGAAGACTAGACTGCGGAATGGCTTGCCCTAGTTCTCTACTGCATTAATCAGGGAAGATTAGACTGCATGGGCCTCAGCTTATTTTCGTGATGCGAAGGAAAATTCCATCTGAGACGGCAGTGATAGTTAGGTGATGGCATGAATGATACTATTTAGTTTAGAAGTTTGGGTGTTATTTTTATGATGTTTGAGTGATATATATATATATATATGAATAAGTCCTTTATATAAGGTGTTGTAGGTGAGATTTTACGCATGTGAAAAATAAGTAGCAGAATTAGGTGTATGAAAATCAGAATTTTGGTGACTTGTTGTGGAATTCAGTAATAGTCATCACAGAACTGATATTTGTAGTAGTAAAATCTGAGTGATGTTATAGTTGTTCACGTGATTACACTATGTATATATGTAATAAAATATTCCTTACATGGCTAAGGTCAAGGTAAAGGTTGTGTGATTACTGTTCATTGTTAAAGTTTTGAGCAGAGGCTATTTTAGTACGGAGGGTGGGAAGGCCCACTTCAGTTGGTATGATAGCCTTTATCCCATACACCATAGAATAAGGTGACTCTCTTGTAGAGGCTCGTGTAGTTGTTTTGTAGGCCCAAAATACTTCAGGCAACTCTTCTAACCATGCACCCTTTTTATCTTCCAAATTCTTCTTAATATTGCTAAGATGACTTTATTATAAGCTTCTGCTTGCCCATTGCCTTGTGGAATGGTGAAAGAGGCCAAGATTAGCTTGATATGCATCATGCACAGAGTTCTTGCACCTTTGCATTATGGAAAGGTGTTCCGTTGTCTACCACTATCTCCTAGGGAATACCGAACTTGCATATGATGTGCTTCCATGTAAAGGTCATCGTGTCTATTTTGCTTACAGTACTATAAGCCTCTGCGGCTAGCAGATTTCTTCTTCCTGCCTCTGTAATCTATTTTGCTTATCAGCAAGCACTTGATGCCAGTTCTCTGGACCTGGCAAAGGGGTCTGACCCTGATTATCATTCTTGACCTGTATTTCTTGGCTGACTAATGGATTTGACTGTCCGGGAAGCATACTTCCAAATTTATCTCTCTATGTAGTTAACAACTCAGCCTATTAGGTAGCAATAACAATACTTCTTGTTGCCCATGCAGTCCAAGACCAAACAAACAAGCATTCACACATTAGTCAAGGGCCAAGCCCTATCAGAATATCTCATGCTCCCTAATAAGGCAGGCAAATAAGGCATTTATATCCTATTTAAGCAGTTAAACACATAACTACATAAATAGTTACCCAAACCCTGAATCGAGCTTGTCTTTAGTGGTGAGTGTATATGCCCAGCTCGTGTTCAGGAACCCTTCAACCTTGGCAGCTTTGATACCAAGTTGTAACGCCCTGGGTAGCCAAGACCATTACACTGTGTATTTTAAATAATGTTGGATTTGCTAATCAAGTCATTTGGACAAAAACGTGTAACTAAAAGTAATTAATGGGTTGAGGTTAAAAAATATGGTCGAAGGAATATTTACTTTCATCAAAAGTTTAAGTTCATACATAGGATCCCAAAATAAACATTAAAAAGTCATTTACAATCCAAAAGCGTGGTTACAACACAAGCCAACCTAAGGAGCAAAATTAGGGTTTAACCCTAGTTCCTCTGTGAATCCTCGACCATGGTGGTCGAGCAAGCTACATATGTACATGCTACCACTGAAGCTCTCCAACTCATGGTTGGTCCAGCTTCCCTTTTCCCTTACTTGCACCACATAGCACCCGTGAGTCAAGGCTCAACAAGAAAACTTAACATGCTTATAAGCAATTGATAACATATTACATAATCATAATTAGCATGCCTAGCAGTAATAATCCTACTCATGCATGCATTCAATCTAGATAAGTGACTATAGAGTCACACTAGGGCTCGTTTCCCTAGGATAAGTGACTGTAAAGTCACCTTAGAGCCCATTTTCATATCCCCTATATAACCAGCCATAGAGCTGGCCAAGCGTACTTGTCGCCCTTGACTCATAAGTCAAACATTTCAATCATGTAATATAGATAAGGGTACATTATATATTACACGTATGCACAACACAATTAATATGTCTAATAAAACAGTCCAAGCATGGTCATAACCATGTTCAATAACCGAGCCAAGCCCTAATCACATACTGGGTGCAATTTTCTTACCTCTTGTCCAAGCACTGGATAGATAAAAATGACCCTCGAGCACGATCTTGTCCCAAGCCCTAGCGGTAGCCTAGTCACAACCATAAATAATATCCTCATTACGATTCAATCCCATAAACAAACTCCAGGACCAATCTCCTACCCTCAGGACCTCCAATTCCACCCAACGGGGTGGTGGAATCATCCCCCGAGCTCCTAAATCCTTCACAAGCTCTGAAAATGAGTCTTACTTAAATTGACATAGGGGCAGGGGCGCCCAAACAAGTCAGAGAGTTCCCAGGAACTCCCACATGCATGATTAATACACCTAAACATGATATAATAGTCATATCATAATATAACTCACATAATTCATATAATCATGCATATAATCATAAACATGCAAATAATATCCATTTATGCCCTCACGGCACACTAATCAAGGCACTAAGCTTGAATAGAAAATTTGGGATATTACAAGGAACCAACATAATGTAGGAGTTAAGTAGGCTGGTGGATGGTTGGGGAAACTTTCTGACATTTATCACATTTCTTGGCATAATCGCGGGCCTCTATCATCATGTAAGGTTAATAATATCCTCCTCTCAATGGTTTGTGGGCCAAACTACGTCCTCCGATGTAACGTCCCAAAATTTCTATTAAGGTTGAGTGCCTTGGTTACTGTGCCAGGAGGGCATAATCGAGCTTATATGTGGAATTAATTTAATATATGTGTGATTATGCGGAATAAATGATATGTGTGGTAATGTGGCTAGATATGCATGTTTGTGTGTGTTAAATATGCATGTGGGCCCATTTCTGTAAATTAGGGCATGTTTGCAATTTTGGCCTGTTGAGTGCATAAATGTAATTATGTATGTGTTATGAGTGAGACCCCAGTGTTACGGGGATATATTTTAGATATGTGGTCTGAGACGATCCTAGTGAGCGGATTAGCGGAATAGTCACAATGGGGTCAAATACCCGACTCGGGGTAAGCCGAGGGGTTTTTTGGGAATGTACTATGTATTCGAGGTTGACCGAGTAACGGATAGCTATTTAGCGATTATTTGGGTATACCGGGATTAATTGTGGATTTAGAGGAATACTCGAGGAATTAGCTGGAAATGTGGCAAATGATTATTCTACCCTTGGAGGCATTAAAGAACTAATATTGAGGCTAGGTGTAAAGTCCCACAAATGCTAATAAGGTTTAATGCTTTGATTAGCATGCCAGGAGGGCATAATTGGATATATGTGTGATTAGTTGGTTAAATGCGTGACTATGTGGCATGCATGATATATATGATGATATGAATATATTTATATGCATGCTTATGAGTATTAAATATGCATGTGGGCCCATTCTTGGTAATTAGGGCATATTTGTAATATTGGCTCGTTGTAGGCATAAATGTTATTATATGTGAGTAAACGATTGAGACCACATTATTATGTGGATATATTTGCAGTATACAGCTCGAGGCGATCCTAGTGAGCAGGTTAGTGGGATAGTCACAACGGGGTCCAATACCCGGCTCGAGGCGAACCTAGAGGTATTTTGGGAAGTTTAATGTATATTTGGGATTTATTGAGTAAGGGATAAGTATTTGGTAGTTAGTTGGGCATGACGAGGTTAATTGAGAATTTGTAGGATGACTCGAGGAATTAGCGGGAAGTGTGGCAAATGACGATTTTTCCCTTAGGGCCATTAAAGGATAAGAGGAAACCTAAGGGATATTTTGATCTTTTGAGGTTAGATATGGACTTAAGCAGCTGGGTGGTTTGAGAAAAGACTAGACGCTAAGGAAGAAAACAAGGAAGGAACCTCTCTCAGCTCTCTCTCTCTCCCCCTTCTATACAGTTTACCCTCCTTCTCTCTCTCTGTTTTGGTGCACTTGAAGCCTTGGTGAACCCTTGGAAAATTGTTTCAGCAACTAGGAAATTAAAGCTTGAGGCTAGGAATTCAAGCTAGGAACAACTAAGTGATCTCTGAGGATTAAAGCTTTCAACTAAGGTAAGAATTATGTCCTTTTTTAGCTGGGAATTCAGATTGTTAGGTTGAATTTAGGCTAGTTTTGAATGTTGAATGATTTCTGTTTTAGGGTAGTAATTTATGTAGGTTTTGGGGTGTTTAGTTTGGTTATGCAACTGTGATATGAACTCTAGGTTTGATTATGAGAATATGGGTTGAATTGGGTGAAGATTTATGTGTTTGGCTGGGAAAAACACAGTAGAAATGTTTGAATTTCTGGGTTCGAAGACCTGAACCACGACCATGTTCTTCAGGTGTCGCGGCCCACCTGTTTAGAGAGGCTGGTGACGCCTTTGGTTTGCCCAGATGTCGTAGAATGGAGGAGCATGTCACGGCCAATGTCCTCCAGCAGGGAGGGCCTTGCCCTCTGACCAAGTAGCGGATCGTGACCCTAAAAGGCATGTCGCGGTCCTAAATGGAAAAATAGGGGAGATTAAGGTTTTTAGCTCAGGAACTCAAATGTTAAAGCTCGGGAAGGATTTTACTACCCAATTTAGTATAATTCGAGGTCCCAGAGGCTATTATTTGATTCCAAAGCTTTTAAATTGTTTAGGATCTTATTGGTTATCCACTATCGCATTGTGACTAGGTTATACCACAAGGCTCAGGATTAGGGATCGTGCTCGGAGGTGTCATACGCTTACTGCTCAGGACCTGAGGTAAGAAAGCTGCACCCAAGTTATGATTAGGGCTTAAACCCCCTTATATGATCATGTTATGAATATGAATATACCTGTTTCTGGAATATATGGATGGGCATGCTTGTATACGCTGCCACTGACTTTGTGCTATTCATTGTGTATTGTGAATATATGTGTTTACAGGCTGGCCTAAGGGTGCCGGGGGCTGATAGCAAGCGTGCAGAATGAAACCTGGCCTAAGGGTGCCTAGGTAGGCTAAGAGACCAAGGATCTTGGCCTAAGGGCGCTAGGCCTAGATGCTATACCATAAACAGAAGTGTGGTTCACATTTAACCATTTTTATTGACTGATGATCTTGATTTACATACTTGACTGAATTGAATATTACTACTGGTTGATTATTTATATCCTATCGTTAATTGATTTTATTGATTTATATTTGTTGTTTTTATATCGTTGCCTAGTTGTGCATGCTGGTTTAAGTTTTCTTGTTGAGCCTTGGCTCACGGGTGCTATGTGGTGCAGGTAAGGAAATAGATAACGGGACCAACCATGAGTTGGAGAGCTTCAGGGGTGGTGTGTACATATATGGCCTACTCGATTACCATTGTTGAGATAGCTTGGGAGGAACTAGGGTTTAACCCTGTTTTTCTGCTTAGGACGGCTAAATTGTATCTTATTTTCCTTTTACAAGTTTGTAAACTAATTTTGGGATCTCGTGTATATACTTAATATTTTAATGAAAAATAATCATTTTGTTGACCAAATATTTTATTACTTGACCTTGACTTAGTCTTTAATTACGCATTTAAATTCAAATTACTTGCTTAGTAGGTTAAGCACTATTTTAAACACACTGTGTAGCAGTCTTGGTTATCCAAGGCGTTACACTAGGGGTGTTTTAGTCTTTTTCCCCTAACCTTAGATAGACTTAGAATATGGGGAAACTTTCAAATAACTCTAGAAATAACACTCAGCAGCTTTGGTGAGCTTGGAAGGGATATTTTACTAGGAATTTATCAAGGGAAAGCCTAGGGTCGTAATTTGCAGTGAGGGTTTTACCACTAAGGCTGGGGTTTAGGGATTGTGCTTGGGATCGCCTTCTGTTGTCAGCTTGGGACTCAAGGTAAGAAAATTGTCTATGCCCGTAGAGCTATATTGTGCTTATTGTTATGTTTATTGTTTGTAACTATTACGTCATACATGTGCTTGTGACGGAGCGGCAAAGGTTGAGATTGGTAAAGGCCAGGATCGATAAAGGCCGAAAGCGGCAACAGCCGGGAACAGCAAAGGCCGAAAGCGAAAAAGGTCAGGATCGACATTAAGCATGGTGAATGCAGGCCGCCAGGGTGAGACCCTCTAAGGGTGCTTTACTCACCCGCTCAGTTAAGACATTGAACTTAGTGCCTGGTAACGCACCCTGATTAACATAGGCCATTATTGTGAATTCCAATAGGAACTTGTAGATTGTTTGTTGTGTTTAATTAAATTTGCATTTGTTGAAATAAATTATTATATGTTGTGCTGTGAAGTTTTCTTGCTGGGCCTTGACTCATGGGTGCTCTATGGTGCAGGTAAGGGCAAAGGAAAGGCCGACCAAGGATGAGTTAGAGGGCATGGAGCGGCGCGTACATGTTTGGCCTACCTGCCTAAAACTTTCATAATTTAAATGAATGTTCAACATTTTATATTTAAATTTTATTAAACGAGTCTTTATTTTGATTAAATCACACTTTTTTGGTCCAATACCTCGATTAGTGAGCTAATGGCACATTTTCAAATCACATGGTAACTGCTCTAGGGTAGTAGGGCGTTACAACTTGGTATCAGAGCATGCTAAGGTTTATGGTTCCTAGAGATTGACCGAATATGTACGCTCATTGCAAGAGACAAGCTCGACTCAGGGTTTGTTGGTATTAAGTGAAATATTTGTCTAATTGCTTATCTAAATTGCCTTATATGCTTGTTAATATAGAGAGCATGAATGGTATAGACTTGTATCTTGGTATGCTTATTGTATGTGGCTATTGTGTTGTTTGGCCTGCTCGCAAAGTAGTTTCAGATATGATTATCATGCCTGATAGGTTAAGTCAATGACTGCAGATAGATTCAGAAGTTATGTATCCAAGGTAGTCAACTGGACCAGGCATGGGTTATATTGGGGTTATGGATGGCAGTCGTGGCCAGAATCCTCCATCTGCCCCTTGGGATTGGCAGCAGATGTTTGTTGGCATGCAAGCAAGGTTGCAAAAGCAAGAGGAAGAAATTAGGTTGTTGAGACAACGAGTTCCGTCATGGAATGCTACTCCGTATGTTTTGACAATTGTTGACTGATGATTTAGCCAACGACATGGAGTCACCAAAACGATAAAGATTTGTAAGTTGAATGAAAAAACTAAATGACACCAGGATTTATGTGGTTCGTCCCTAGATATTGATAATAACCTACTTCCACTTAGTTTTTTTATTGATGTATTATGAAACCTACGATCAGAAAAATAGGGCTTACTGAGTTTCACAAGCTCCAAAAAAGGATACAAAAGTTTGTGTATAGAAAACACTAATTCTCTCTGAATACAAACTATTCCCCTTTTTCAATGAGTCCCTTGAGTCCTATTTATAGACTCAAGGATATACATATGGGCTGTGTCTACATTTTGATTCAAGCATATTAAAATAATAAAAGAAATCATAATCTTTACATAAAAATAGGTTCAAATATCTATCTGACTTATAACTGTATTTGAACTCTGGCTTCGTTACTACAACAAGACCTGGTCGCATATGCAGCACATCTTCTGTCGTACGGTTATCTTTATTAAATCCATCAAATAACTTCTCTTCTGGTCGTTGGTCGGCCTCAATGTAATACATTTTATTAACACCCTGAGCAGTATAAATATAAGCCTTTTCATCTTTTTCAATTTTTACCCGAACCTTCTCTCTCATAAAAAATACTAAACAAAACCTTCAAGAAACCCAAAAACTCATGTGTGATCTGAGACGTCTTCGAACAACTCCAAGCAAAAATTCCTTGATTTCTCCTACAATCCATACTCCAAGTAAGTTTTTGAATCCACCCTCTCATTTTTGTATAAATTTTCATATATTCTGGTTCTGATTCACGAGTTTTCATAATTGGGTTTCTACTATTCTTGAGAAATTTCTTGGGTAACCGGGTTTAGGCTTAACATACATAGAATAAGTATGCTAGAATAGGGATTTTAGGCAGTATAAAATACTAGATAATGTTTAAAAAGTAATGAGGAGTATAGGAATATTGATTTCGGGTCCAAAATTGCAGTGAAATTTTGATTTTGAGTACTTTGGAAAAACTGGGTTTTTCCCGCCTGTTTTCGGAGTTGAAAAGTTTTTCTGAAAAATAATTTCACATCACTTTTTGATCTGTTTTTTCAAACTGTTTGCATGTTTATTGTGTTTTTATCAAGATGTTGCTGGTCGTATAAAATCTTAACTTTTATCCACGAGCACCGTTATCCTTGCTTTTCTCTTTCTTCAATCTATTGGTCGTAGATTCTCACTTCCCCTTTGCTCTTCTCAGATATTCATGCATGATCCTAGGGGAGGTGAGAGACCAATAGACGACGATCTTCTTGCTTTGCTGTTTGAGGATCAAGAACAACCCTCTTTGCCTTTTCTTGAGCCTTCGGCTTCACAATCAAACCATATGTCCTCCACATAACCAATCGAACATGGGTCATGTCAAATACACTACCCGTAGGAAAAAGAAAACAACAGATTCACCTTCTAACCAACCTGCAACCAACATTGAGGGTCCTCTAAATGACCCTCAACCTCTAAACTTTTCACCACCAGATATCCAACCCAAAGCTCGTCCTTGCGATGGACATCAAACAGAAGTAGACTGCTCTATTGCCCCTCCTAGTGTCATATCGACCAGGATGGTGGAAAAATATCACACGAAGTGCGGGCTTCTTGGGATTACCTTATATAAACCCACACCAACCAAAGGGCAAACGTGCCTAGAGGCGCCTACAGCGCCTGGTCGAGGTATCACATAGAGGCAGGGGCAATCTTGCCCTTGCATGACTTTTTCCAAGGGGTGGCCAATTATTTCGAGGTCGCCCCTTTCCAAATAACACCCTACTAATGTAGAGTAATTTCAGCACTCTATATCGTATATAACCACAAAAAATGGCTTGTGTCTACTCCACATGAGATCAACTACTTGTTCGTTCTCAAATCCAACCCCAATCAAAACAACGCGGGATTCTTTCATTTTTACCACCAGGAATCTTCTCGCACATTCCTTAGCAACATTACCCACAAGTCCAACGTAGGAAAGTACTTCCAAGAGTACTTCCTTACAACCAATCTGGTTGCCAACAACTTGGCCTTCACACGAGGAGGTAAACTTTATGTCTTTGGTCGACAGTCTTCTAGTCATTTGTTCGTCTTTTCTTGTCCTTAGTTGTTTTGTGTTGCATCTAGATCCATGGTACCGACCAGACCCTATTCCAGGAGATAAGAGCCACAACACTAGCCAGCATGACGAAAATAGGAAAAACCATCAAGGAGCTAGTTACAGAGAGCAATCTAAGGTTGATCGGCCTTTTGGAACCTCATCAGGAAGTGAGGGAATCCACCGTGGGGAGTGCCACTGGAGAGGGCACTGAAGGACAAGAAATCCCTGAGCAGTAGTAGGATGTGCTACAACCCCGGATGTGACGACCAATGGGAGTGACCATTCGAGAACCATCCACAAACACTCGAGCTGCTAATACCCCTACCCAACATGGGAGGGGAAAGTAAAAACTACCGGAATACACCAGCCCTATACTCGAATCTTCAGATGAGAACGGTATAGACTTCTCACTTCTAGATAATTTTCCATTCCCTTGTCATTTATTTGACAGGGATGGAAACTTTAAATTTACGACCAGTAGTTTTAGCTTGGACTTCTTTGAGGCAGATAATGAGTGTAGCAGTAGCCCTTTAGATAATGTAATGACTAGTAATAAAAGTTAGGGTATACTACTTAGAATTTCTCTCTACGTTATTCCTTTATTGCACCAAACTATTTCTTAACATATCTTCTCATTTGTTTTGTTTTGTAGTCATGCCATCTGACGATGCTTTCGACATGTACGGCTCCGCAGACGCTCCCTCGAGCAGGAAGAAGTCGGGCAGAAAACATCCTAGGGAAAACAATGGTGAGCCTTCCAAAAAAAGAACATGACCAAATGACCCTCCGTCTTCTACCCAGTCCAAAACTATAATGCCTCCTCCTCCTCCTCCTCCTCACAGTACCCCTCCCTCCGAGTAGGTAGGAAGATCTTTCGCTGCTAATATACTGAGCAATACCTTTAATTCTACTTACGAAAAGCTGGAAAAACTGTCCAAGCACCATCGCAGCCACGAAGCCTTTGCCAATCTTTCCCCACTGAAGCACAGACAGGTCCTTAGTCGTGGGGTTACTGAAGTCCTCAACATGAGTTTCTTCTGTATCATTTTTTAGTCGAACAACATTTCCTTTAATTGTCTCTAATAGATTCATTCTTTCCTTGTTCGCAGGGTATTCTGACCATGAGCAATGGCTGGCATCGCACTGAGGAGATCAAGGTCAATCACTCCGAGGAGATTAAGGCGGCCGAAGACAAAGTCACCAATTTAACCAAGGAGCTAAAGAGGACCTAGGAAGAGCTGGCCAAAACCATTGCTACCAATGAGAAGTTTAAGGAAGCTTCAGAGACTAACTACAAGGAAACAGCCAAGCTTCAAGAAGACCTGGAGTCCAGCATGAAGGAGGCTACTGGTTTGGTGGAACGAGTTATGCTGCTCGAGGAAAAAAATTCCCAAAACCTGGAGAGGTTCCGAGGAGCTACCTTTAACTGCTTCTACTTGTTTTGGAAGAACAATCCAAAGGAAAATTTCGACTATCTTCCCAAGAAAATGAGACAAGCTAAACTCGCGAAGTGTGCATCTCGCCAATAGGAGGAAAGGAATGCCCAGAATGCCTCGGATTCTCCTGAAATCTCTCTGGCGACAGGCATTGATGGTGCTGAAGAAGACATTGGAACATCAGTCGACCAGCAGTCTCAGCAAGACCCTCCTCCAGTTGCATAGTAACTCTTTTTTTATTTATGTAATTAAAACATTCAAACAATAGTTCGTGATGTTAAGACAATTTTTCTGCCTAAGGCAGCTTTTTCCTTTTAATTATTTTAATTACATCCGAGCAGTAATTGCTCGCGGTGTAAAGAAATTTCGTTGTGATATTATAATATACTCAAAACTATTATAACATTTGCTCGTATGACTGAACTTAGCATAACACTTTCTTAAGACTTCACAAAATTAATTAAAAATTTTGAAAATACTCTAATTGTCGTAGTATGCTTTCCCTTATTTTTCTCGTGTGTTTACATATGTCTGCTGATATGCTTTGCTCGCTTAGTATCTTATATGCCCCCGAAGTGATCGAGGAGCTCAAGGTTCTCGGTCACTTGCCATGACCGAGTCCTGTTCGAACAATACTGCTCACGTACTTTATAAAAAATTAATTAAAATATAGCAAAACAATGCTCTTAATGAGCAAATGCTTGTCATAAATATAATAATTGGCAAGAATAACTGGTTGCGCATAGTTCCTCTTATTTCTCGTAATAGAATGGAAAAAATTGTGTATGTGTGAGTGATCGAAATTGATCTTACACTTGTAAGCGACCAGTCATTAACTGACCAACCCTTGTTCACAAACTTGTAAAAAGTAAAATTAATACAAGACAACTCTTTAAAAATAATTTTTTATTGATAATACTTGTACAGGTGTTCTCCATTCCAACAGCGAGGAACGAGATCTCCATTTAAGTGAGCAAGTTTGTATGTGCCTGGTTGAAGGATTTCTTCAATTTGATAGGTACCTTCCCAATTCGGGCCGAGTACTCCAACATTCTGGTCGCGAGTGTTGAGAAAAACTCTTCTAAGTACCAAATCTCTCACGTCAAACTTTCTTTCGCGTACTTTAGAGTTAAAATATCGAGCGACCTTTTGTTGGTAAGCTGCAACTCGAAGTTGAGTATGCTTGCACCTTTCGTTGACCAAGTCCAAAGACTCCATTAATAATTGGTTATTCCTGCTCTGGTCATATGTTAGCCTTCTATGCGATGGTGGATTTAGATCAACGGGTAACATGGCTTCATACCCATAGGCCAAGGAAAATGGCGTATGGCTTCTTGCTATTCGGTGAGATGTTCTATACGACCAGAGAACTTCCGTCGATATTTCTGTCCATGCCCCCTTTGCTTCTTCAAGCCTTCTCTTAAGTGTGTCCTTTAGAGTTTTGTTAACAGCTTCAACCTGTCTGTTGGCTTATGGATGGGAAACTGACGAAAAACTCTTTGTAATACCGTGTCATTCGCAGAAATCAATGAAAAGGTCGCTGTCAAATTGCGTGCCATTATCTGAGAAATTTTTTTTCGGCAACCCATATTGACATATAATTTTTTTGACGATGAAATCCAATACTTTCTTAGTCGTTATTGTTGTGAGTGGCTCAACTTTGGCCTACTTAGTAAAGTAGTCAACAGCAACTACTACATACTTGACATTCCTTTTTTCCCATAGGCAAAGACCCGATCAGGTCAATTCCCCAGACTGCAAATGGCCATAGGATTTGCATCTGTTTAAGCTCATTTAGGGTTGCTCGTGGTATTTTGGAAAATCTTTGGCACGTATCACACTTTTTTACAAATTTCATAGAGTCTTCGATCATGGTACGCCAGAAATATCCTTGTCGTAGAATCTTTTTTGACAAACTTTGCCCCTGGCGTGATCTCCGCATAAACCTTCATGTACTTCTTGCATCAAGTTCTTAGCTTTTCCCTTGGAGGCACACCGTAGTAAAGGCATTGAGTATCCCATCTATATAAGATGCCATCAACCAAAATAAACCGAGTTGATTGTCTTTGAAGCATCCTCACCTTATTCCTATATGTCGGTAATACTCCTTGTTCGAGGTATTTAATGATGGGAGTCATCCATGTGTCTGACACTTGTACCATTACCGAGGATTCTTTCACTTGAATGCTTGGTGCCAACAACCGTTCGACCGGTACTATGCTCAAAACGTCAGCATCTTTAGTGCTTTCCAATTTGGCTAAGGCATCGGCGTTTGAATTCTGATCGCGAGGTACTTGCTGGAGAGTATACTTCTCAAACTATGCCAATAAATCCTTTTCCTTGTTCAAATAAGCAACCATCTTGAAACCCCTAGCCTGATATTCTCCCAGGATCTGATTAACTACTAGTTGGGAGCCACTATATATTTCTAGGGACTTTATATTAATATCCTTGGCTAGTCCTAATCATGCGAAAAGAGCCTCGTACTCGGCTTCATTATTGGAAGCCATAAAGTTGAATATGATCGCACAATGAAATTGATGTCCCTCGGGTGTGATTAAAATCAGCCCTGCCCCTACGCTATGCTCGTTGGAAGATCCATCTACGAACAGCTTCTAGGTAGGGCATTGATTTTAATCATCGATCTCTATCATTGGTTCGCTGGCAAGGAGTCTGGTGACTTCTGCAAGGAAATTTGCTAAGGCTTGTCCCTTTATAGTTGTTCGTGGTGCATAGGAAATTTCAAACAGTCTTAACTCAACTACCCATTTTAGTAGCCGGCCAGCGGCTTCTGGTTTTTGTAAGACTTGCCGTAGTGGCTGGTCGGTAAGCACTATGATGGGGTGAGCCTGAAAATAGGGTCGCAGCTTTCTAGACGCCAGTATCAAACAATAAGACAATTTCTCTATGGATGGATATCGTAGTTCTGCTCCTACTAGCCTTTTGCTTTCGTACTACACTGCTTTTTGAATGCGTCTTCTTCTCTGATTAAAACAGCACTAGTAGCATACTCTGTTATTGCTAAGTAGATGTACAAAGTTTCTCCTTCGATCGGTTTGGACAAAATTTGTGGTTGCGACATGTGGGCTTTTAGCACCTGAAAAGCATGCTCGCACTCTTCTATCCATTCAAATTTTTTATTACCTCTGAGTAGATTAAAAAATGGGACACACTTGTCTGTTGACTTAGATATGAATCTACTTAGGACTGCAATTCCTTTGGTTAGGCTTTGAACATCTTTAACTTTGGCAGGAGACTTCATCTCAATCGGTGCTTGAATTTTTTCGGGATTAGCTTCGATTCCTCATGAGTTTACTATGAATCCCAAAAATTCCCTGATCCAACACAAAAGGAACACTTTAGAGGATTCAGCTTCATCTGATATTTTTTTCAAGGTGTTGAAGCATTCTTGTAGGTCCTTGATGTGTTCTTTAGCCTTTCTTGACTTGACCAACATATCGTCGATGTAGACTTCCATGTTATTGCCGATCAGTTCTTTGAACATATGGTTGACTAGTCGTTGGTAAATCGCACCAGCATTTTTCAAATCGAAAGGCATTACTTTATAGCAGTAAAGTCACGTATCTATTCGAAAGCTAGTGTGATCTTCATCAGGTGGATGCATACTAATTTGATTATAACCGGAGTACGCATCCATGAATGATAAAATTTCATGTTCTGATGTAGCATCGACTAGCTGGTCAATTCTTGGAAGTGGGAAACATCCTTTCGGGCAGGCTTTATTAAAGTCTGCGAAATCCACGCATGTCCTCCACCTACCATATGGATTGGGAACTAGTACGGAATTAGAGACCCAAGATGGATAAAACACTACCCTGATGAATTCATTTTCCTTTAGCCTCTCGACTTCTTCTTTTAGAGCTTTGGATCTATCTTTGTCGAGCAACCTTCTTTTTTGTTGTACAGGTGGATAGTTTTTGTCTACATTCAAGACATGGATTATCACCGCTGGGTCTACCCCAATCATATCTTTATGCGACCAGGAAAATAATTCTTGGTGTTTCTTCAAAAACTCCACCAATTTGTTTTTCGTTGTTGTCTCTAAGCTTTTACTGACTTTTAGAACCCTAGTCGGATCTTTCTCTTCTAACTGGACCTCCTCGAGGTCCTCCATGGGTCCTATGTTTTCTTCAAAATCACCAAAGCAAGGATCTAAGTCCCTATCCTCACTTTGGGCAACGCCCTATCCGGTGACTTGTTCACCTGATTGGGCTTGTATTTCATTTACCACCAGCAACCTTTTTTCAGCTCCACTTCCCAATCTAGCCCTTCTTGCTTTTGTGATCAAGGAATTGTAGCATTCTCTAGCTTATTGCTAGTTTCCCAATACGCACCCAACTCCTGTATCGGTTGGAAACTTCATGGCCAAATGACAGACCAAAGTTACGGCTTGCAAATCGACGAGTATGGGTCTTCCAATCACAGCATTATATGCAGACGGACAATCAACTACTATGAAAGTAGCAAGTAATGTCCTATTCACAGGTGCAAATCCTGTTGTGACTGGGAGTCTGATCGACCCTGTTGGTGCGAGTCCTTCACCAGAAAAATCGTATATGGTTTGGTTGCATGGCTCTAAATCTTGCACTGATAATTTTATTCTTTCCAGTGAGGATTTATACAAAATATTGGATGAGCTTCCTGTATCTACCAACACTCATTTTACCATCATGTTGGCGATCTGAACATCCACGACCAGAGGATCTGAGTGGGAAAATCGAACATGTTGAGAGTCTAGCTCGGAGAAAGTTATTGATTCTTCCTCTGTTCAACCTTTTATGGGAGTTCGCTCCTCGACATTCAGCATTTCGATGTCCTAATTGTGACGTAGAGTTTTGGCATATCTCTCCCTTGCCTTACCACTGTCACCTGCTATATGTGGTCCTCCGCAGATGGTCAACAATGTACCAGTGACTGGAGTTGGCTGTAGAGGAGGCAAGCGTTGGCGTACAAGCGCCTGCTTGTTGCCTCCTTGAGCCTCCTACTGAGAACCTCCACCTGCTCGTACATCCCTCCTTAGATGTCCTTGTCGGATAAGGAACTTGATCTTGTCCTTGAGCTGGTTACATTCGTTGGTGTCATGGCCATAGTCGTTGTGGAAATGACAAAACTTGGTCGTGTCCCTTTTGGAGATATCTTTTCTAATCGGGGTTGGCCGCCTAAAGGGAATGGTGGAATGACTGGCCTGATATACTTCAGCTCAGCTATCGACTAGGGCAGTATAATTGGTGAACCTTGGCTCGTATCTGTTCTGTTTGGGGCGCTTGCTATCAAATGTTGCTGGTTCATTGTTTGCCCTTTTTCCCTCATTTTTTCCACTACTTTTGTCGTTGTCATTGGGTTTACCAAACCCATTGGCGGCATTGGTGGGGTCTTCTTTCTTGTCCTGGTCTTCCATAGGAGACTTTCCTTCATTGGCAATAGCCTTCTTGAGCTTGATATATTTGTCTGCTCGATCCAAAATTTCCTGAGTGCTCTTGACTCCATTCTTTTACAAACTACTCTAGATGGGAGAAAGGCATCGTACTAGCCATGAGCGCCATCATCTTTCCCTCATCTCCAACAGTTTTGGCCTGAGAATTTGCTCGCATGAATCGTTGGATATAACCTTTTAGGGTTTCTCCATCCTTCTGTCGAATCTCGTCCAACTGATTGGCCTCTGTTGGGTGTATTCGACCAGCATAGAACTTTCTGTAAAACTTCTTTACTAACATCTCCCAGGACACTATTCTGGCTGGAGGGAACTTGAAGTACCATTCCTGAGCAGATTCAGATAAAGTGGCAAGAAAGATCCTACATTGAGCATCATCTGACACCTTTTGGATGTCCATCGGTATCTCAAACTTGTTCACGTGAGATACAGGATCTTCCCCTCCTGTGAAGTTGGGTAGTATTGGCATCTTGAATTTTCTTGGAGTTCTATGAACAAATGGAGTGCCCTTTCTTCGATCAAATTCTATATGGGACGCTTTGTTCCCTACCAGTTGTTGCACGGCCTGATTTAAGGCATATTTTTGGGCTTGTACAACATCTGGTATTGCTGGAACGACCGAAGTACATCCCTCAGGTCTTCATCCCTTCTCCTATTCTTATTTTCACCTAGTCGGTCAAAGACATTGGGCTGTTTAGGCTACTCCCCAGCATTTTGGCTTATCGATCGGTTCTCCATTGGTGGAGGGTTTTTTCATTCGCCCATCTCTTTCTACTGTCAACCAGCATTCCTCCTGCCAGAGTCTGCCTCATTATGATTATGGCCATCTCTGAATTGTGACCTGCTGTTCGCACTGTTTCCCTCACTCCCTGCTGGTATGTCTCAATAGACTGGGGGAGGCCTGCGTTGGTTGGTAGGTCCTCTGACATTACTATGTTGTGGGGGACCTCTAATCGCAGAGCGTGAATCCAACTATCTTCTGCCTCCAGAGGGACGTTGTTCTCTGCTATGAGGGTTTTGCGTCTAGGGCTTCTGGGATGCTGCTTGGCCCTATTCTGTCTTTGCTGCTGAGCGTTATCTCGACCTGGTCAAGAGGGTAGTTGCTGCTCAGGATTTTGGACTAGTCCCTCCTGTTACCTCAGGAATAGAACTAGTATAAGAAACATCATGAAGAATGAAGCTAGTTGAGTAGACAGAATTAAAGGTTCAGTTAAAGAAGTTATTTGATTTAAGAGTGATCAGACAGAGCATCTCATCGTGGGACATGTTAACGCCACTTGTTAAGGAGAAGGCCAAGTCTGCGAGAATGTGTACTACATATGGAGGGCCAAATAAAGTAATTGTGAAGAATAGATATCCATTGCCAAGAATGAAGGATTTATTTGCCCGGTTGCAAAGTAGGAAAGTGCTCTTAGGAATTGACCCTCAATATGGTTATTACCAGCTGAGGATCAAGGAAAGAGACATTCCAAGAATTGACGCTCGCACCAAGTATGATGTGATGGGTTATTAGTGAAGGCTCTTGAACTGACCGATGCTTCAGTGGCCCACGTAAATTCAACAAGTGGAGAATACAGAAATTTTCGGACAAGTCGTATCTAGCTCGATCAAGAATGTTTTGGACTACTTCTGGTTAAGAACAAAATGCGAGTAATACCTGTGTTGATACTACTGAGGTTGAGGAAGCGAGGATTACAGGTAAGGTACCAAAAGGGATACATTTTGATTTAGTCAGAATATGTTCAAGGTCATATTATGGGAAGTGATGAGATTATGTATGATTCTGTTAAGATAGAAGTCGTAAGGAATTGCTAAAGGAACGCCTTGGGGGTTTGAAGCACTGTGGAATCGGTAAGACACCTCGACCTGTATTTGAAGCATCTTCGGGGATTGTCACACCCTTGATTGAAGTAACATGAAACCTAAAGTTTATTTGAATGGATAGTTGTATGTCAGGTTCTCTGAAGTTAAAATAAGGGTTGATTCACACACCATGGTATTAGAATATGCATGTGATGGACTGGTACAGGAGGACGGTTCGATGAACACTGTCCTTGTGGGATTATAGTAGGTGCATTAAGAATTAGGGTGTGCCCGTGTGTACATTAAAAAGGGGATTGTTTGTGCTTCATTGTGACAGTCAGAATCTTGTGATCCGCAAGGGGAAAGACCGGGTAAAGCTGTGCAATCCCACATCGCCTGGGGAAGGTCAAGTGTGATGATTCTAAGACTGTGTAGGTATGAGACTACACAGTTGAAGAGGGCTTAAATGGATTGATGGGTACTACCTATATCAACAAGATACATCTTCTTTTCGGTAGCCCATCACTTGAGAACTCCAAAGTTAAGCGTGCTTGACCTGGAGTAATCTCAAGATGGGTGACCTCTTGGTAAGTTTTCCCAGGAAGCGTGCGAGTGAGGACAAAGCACGCTGGAAAGACTCGTGTTAGTTTGTAGGGCCAGTCGTCATTCCATGAAGCAGCCATAGTGACGCGGGGCGTTACATTCATGGTGGATAAAGGAATAAGAACATAGATGCTCTATATGGGACTTTAAGTTGACAGTAATTTTGGTTAGCCTCGGTTAGGGTGAGGTAACGACCGGGATCGGTATTGAACCTGTGATTGATAACTAGCAGATATATTTCTATGAAGAATGAAATACAGAAGAAGGATCTTGTAGGAGTGGTTAAGCATCCTACCATTTTAAGATGGATAGGTTAAGATATGAGGATCAGGTGAGTGATCCAATGGATGTTGGTATCGAGGTAGAGACTCTGGATGAATCCTATACTACTCCTTATGATTGTTGTATCCAAGAAGTTTGAATGGGTGTTAATACCAAAATTTGTATACCAGGAGGCACATTGCCTAATCTTTTAATATGTGAGAAAGGATAAACAAAAGTCAGAAGGGCTATTATGACTCTAGGGTATCCTGGAGTTAGTTTGGATGGATATAATTATGGACCGTAAGGGTGGATCACTTCAGATGGCAGGTGATATGAGTGGGTGCAAGGAGTGGTGACTTAACATGCTAAATTAGCACACTCTGGTTAGTGTGAGTGAGTTACCATAAGAATGAGTATGTGCGTAGGGAGACCGTACGTCTCTGTGGGACACCAAAGTCGATAGTGTTAGGTTGAGACCCTCTATTTCCTGAGTTCAAAAAGGGGTCATAGAGGGTGATGAGTTTAAGATTGAGATTTGGAATTGTTGGTTAACTTCAAACAGATTGACAACCTGAAGGAACAACTCAGACTTTAAGTATTTTATTTTGAATGTGTAAGTTTTCGAGACATTGAGGTAGATTCGGTCCCTAGATTGGATTGTCATGGTGATGGATGCCGATCGACGGCCAGAGTGACTCTGAATAAGATATTGTGAGACAGGGGACGAGGGGTACTCATTCCGGGAACTGAAACGAGGGACAGAAAGTGTTCCGGTTCAGAGTCGGTTCGGAAGGTCAATGAAGTTATTAAGGAATATTAGGGTAGGAGTTTCTGCTTCACTAAAAGGACATAAGAGTTCACAAATTCAAGCAAGGGAACGTGGAGTTCTAGGATTGGATACTTTGTACTTCTATAAGTATTACGGATTAGAAAGGATAAGATAGTTTGGGAAAGAAAGATGAGTTTTGACTCTAGATTTGATAGACTTGTGAGATCCTAATAAGGATAGGGGCCTACAGATTAGCCTTACCCCAGCATGGGTAGAGGCTCATAAGGTGTAACTGGTTCCAATGTTAAGGGAAGGGTGTTGAGTACTACCCCTGATTAGGCGAAGAAACTCTGGAATTTCAGTGGAGTTTATTGTGTAAGGAAAATCCAGTGGAATTCTGGATATATGAGATAAAGTCTTACATAATATGATTTTCATTTTAGTGAGGGTGTTACAAAGAGATAGCAAGGTAAAGGACTAGACTTTGAAGCTATAGTCAGAGTTGCAAGATTAGTTTTCTGAGACATTAGAATAAATTTTGAGGACAAATTTTCAATAAGGAGGGGATAGTTGCAACGTCCCAAAATTGCTATCAAGGCTGAGTGCCTTGGTTACTATGCCAGGAAGGCATAATCGGGCTTATATGTGGAATTAATTTAATATATGTGCGATTATGCAGAATAAATTATTTGTGTGGTAATGTGGCTAGATATGCATGTTTGTGTGTATTAAATATGCATGTGGACCCATTTTTGTAAATTGGGGCACGTTTGCAATTTTGGCCCATTGACGGCATAAATGTAATTATGTATGTTTTATGAGTGAGATCCCAGTGTTATAGGGATATATTTGAGATGTGTGGTCTAAGACGATCCTAGTGAGCGGATTAGCAGAATAGTCACAACGGGGTCAAATACCCGGCTCGGAGTAAGCTGAGGGTTATTTTGGGAATGTATTATGCATTCAAGGTTGACTGGGTAACGGGTAGCTATTTAGTGATTATTTGGGTATACTGTGATTAATTGGGGATTTATAGGAATACTCGAGGAATTAGCGGGAAATGTGGAAAATGATGATTCTGCCTTTGGAGGCATTAAAGAACTAATATTGAGGCTATGGGTATTTTAGTCTTTTCCCCTAACCTTAGATAGACTTAGAATCTGGGAAAACTTTCAGATAACTCTACAAACAACACTCAGCAGCTCTCTTTTCTCCTCTCTCTCGTTTCTCTCTCGCCCTGAGCCTTGAATGGGATTGCATCATTTTGGAGGAGTTGGCTTAGGAATTGAAGCCTAGAAGCTTGGATTTGGTGAGCTTAGAAGGGATATGGAACTAGGAGTTTATCAAGGGCCAGCCTAGGGTCGTAATTTGCAGTAAGGGTTTTACCACTAAGACTGGGGTTTAGGGATCGTGCTTGGGATCGCCTTGTGTTGTCAGCTCAGGACTCAAGGAAAGAAAATTGTCTGTTCCGATAAAGCTGTATTGTGCTTAGTGTTATGTGTATTGTTTGTAACTATTATGTCATACATGTGCTTGTGGCGAAGCGGCAAAGGCAGGGAATGGCAAAGGTCGGAAGCGGAAAAGGTCGAGATCGGCAGAGGTCAGGAATGACAATGGCTGGGAGCAGCAAAGGTCGAGATTGGCATTAAGCATGCTGAATGCAGGCCACCAGGGCGAGACCCTCTAAGGGTGTTGTACTCACCCGCTCGATTAAGATCGTGAACTTGGTGCCTTGTAACGCACTCTAATCAACATGCCATTGTTGTGAATTCCAATAGGAACTTGTAGATTGTTTGCCGTGTTTAATTAAATATGCACTTGTTGAAATAAATTATTGTATGTTGTGTTGTAAAGTTTTCTTGTTGGGCCTCGGCTCACGGGTGCTCTATGGTGCAGATAAGGGCAAAGGAAAGGCCGACCAAGCATGAGTTGGAGGGCATGGAGCGGCGTGTACATGTTTTGCCTACCTGGCCGCCACGGTTGGGGTAGTTTTGAGGAACGTGTTATAAATGACCAATTTCTTTGCCTAGGTCGATTGTATAAAGACTTTTGAGTTGTAAATATGTTTTAAAACAATATTTTGGGATCCCAATGTAACACTTTTATGATTTAAATGAATGTCCAGCATTTTATATTTAAATTTCATTGAACGAGTCTTTATTTTGATTTAATCACACTTTTTTGCTCTAATGCCTCGATTAGCGAGATAATGGCACATTTTAAATTCACATGGTAATGACTCTAGGGTAGTAGGATGTTACATCCGATGTGGTTGCCGCATACCCCTTCGTGAATTTCTTCCAGTAGTTTTCTTACCTCTGTTGGTCGAAGGCATCGTAAGTACGTCACATTAAAGGAATGTCTGTACAAAATGCCATTAGTCATAGAGTATCATTTTTCTTTTAGACACAGTAGCTTGGTTCTTTTTTATCAGCTGGTAGCTCTGACATAGTCAAATATCGCACTATAGGGTCCATCTAGCATCTGGTCTTCGATAAAATCAAGTAGGCCTATGGGTGGTTGTAGGTGTGAGTAATTGAAATCTTTGAGTGACGGGTGTATTAGTCCTTAGAGGCCCTTTTGGCTAAGGCATCTGCTCTTTGATTTATCTCTCAAAGGATTTGAGTGAACTCAAAAAGGAGAAATTGTGTATTCAGAGCCGAAGCCTTTTTCAAGAAGTTGGCTAGATGAGGTGCTTTAGTGTCTTCCCAGCTACTTGTTTTGACATGAGCTTAGAATCACCTCTGATTTTTATTCGCTTGATTCCCATGTTATGTGCTAGCTCCAATCCATATATCACAGCTTCATATTCATCCTCGTTATTCGAAGCATGTTGCTCTAGCGCGACTCCTATTACAATGCCACATGAGTTAGAAGCTTCGTCAATTCTCATACTTCATATCCATTCTTATTCTACGTTTTGTAATTCAGTGGAGGTTTTGGGCGTAAATGACTATATCTCTACCAATAAATCAGCTAGTACTTGTCCCTTTATTGCTTTACGAAGCTGGAAGCAAATGTCATACGTACCAAGCTCAATTGCCCATTTGGATAACCTACCGGAAAGGTTTGGTTTGCCTAGTACCTGTTTGAGTGGGTAATCCTTGTACCCCGTGATTTTGTGGCCTTCAAAATACTGCTTTAGCTTCTTCTTGGTTGTTACTAATGCTAGTACCAGCTTCTCCATCATACAGTACTGGGTTTCAGTATCTAACAGCATCTTGCTGTAATAGAACACGGTATTCTACTTGCCTTCTTCTTCTCGAAACAAGACAAATCTCACGGCGACGCCAGAGACTGCGAAGTATAAGAAGAGCTCTTCATACGAGATCGAGGAGCTCAATATAGGTGGAATGCCTAAGTATGCCTTCAATTCTTCGAAAGCTCGCTTCTGCCCCTCACCCCATACTGTGTTGCCAAGTTTCTTTATGCATTGGAAGAAAGGTTGACAACGATCTGACATGTGCGATATGAATTTACTCATAGCCGTTATTTTGCCTTTCACTGTCTGGACGTCACGTAAAATTTTAGGCTCTTTGACTTCTGATAATGATGCAATCTGAGTCGGGTTCACTTTGATGCCCCTTTTGCTGACTATATACCCAAAGAACTGTCCTGTGGAAACTCCAAAGGCACATTTTGTAGGGTTGACTTCATTTGGTATTTGTCAAGTATGTTAAAACATTTGATCAGATCCTCCACATGAGTAGAGTTCATTTTGGATTTAACCACCATGTCATCGATATATATCTCCATATTATTGCCCAGCTGTGTAGAAAACAACTTATTCATTATGTTGCCCCAACATTCTTGAGTCCAAAGGTCATAACTTTATAATAGTACAACCCTTGCTCTGTAATGAATGCAATATGGATTCTATCTTCTTACTTCATTGGGATTTGGTTATACCCCGAATAAGCATCAAGGAAGGTCATTCTTTATAAGTTGCAGTTGGATCGATCATTTGGTCGATTTTTGGGAGCGAATAGCCATCTTTCAGGAAAGCTTTGTTGAGGTTTGTATAGTCGATGCAGACTCACTTCTTCCCATTCATTTTAGGGATGACCACAGAGTTTGCAGGCCAACTAACGTATAAACATTCCTCAATTGCATCTATGCTCAATAAATGTTCTACTTCATCTTGGGTTGCTTGATTCACTTCGGGAGCGAACCATCGTTGCTTCTGTTTAATAGCTAGGAAGTCTTTAGAGATGTTAAGGCTATGGGACATGACATTAGGGTTGAATCCTGACATATCGTGTGGGGTCCAGGCAAAGGTTTTTATTCTTTTTACGAGGAACTTAATTAACTTTTGATAATCGGGCATTTACCATCAACTTCTTAGTCAGATTGTTAGGATCTATGGATACTTCTTCTAATTCATCAAGAATCGATTGAAGTTTATTGTGTTCTTCCTCTTCTTCAATCTGCTTGAAGTATGCTGGCAGTTTTCCCTTTGATTGCTATTTGGGGTTGCTATCAGAAGTTGGGGTGTTGATGATGTTAATTTCTTTCATGGTCAAGTAGCTCTTCTTAGCTTGCTTCTAGAAACTTTTAATGTCAATGGTATAGCGGCCATCGATCGATTGGCATCGCATTACCTGGTGCAAAGTAGAGACAACGCCTTACATTCGGTGAATCTAGTTCTGTCCCATTATCGCATTGTAACTAGTGAAAGAATCGATGATCAAAAAGTCAACTTCCAAACTATGCTCTGCTGCGAATACATTTAGCTTGATTGCTCCCTTTGGGTAGACCCTGAGGCTGTTGAATTCTAGAACTGTTGTTGTAGAGGGTTTGATGAGACTTTCCTCGAGGCCCATCTTTTGAAAAATCTTCCCAAAAGAGGATGTCAACGTTGTTGCTTCCGTCGAATAAAACTCTACCCAACTGGCATCGATCCACCTAGATTTTGATGAATAGGGGATCGTCATGCGGTAGGAGGATTCCGTGCATATCTTCCACAGTGAAAGTGACAGAGGCAGGGGGATAACACCGCTCCTCTACAGTAATGAAGTTGACTGAGTGCCTGAGGGATCGGTACTGTTTCACTCTTTCATCCATAGACCTCTGACACTTAGTTCTTTTTTCATCCTCTGTAGAAGGCTCCACAGTTCCATGTATCATGGGGATTTGTTTTAGTGGTTTTTGCGTGCTTGTGGAATCCATGGTTGTTGGAGTCGAGGTCGTTGCCGTGGCTGGGGTAAGCACGTTCGCAATAGGTTGTGTAATGGTGGCTCCAGTAGAGCCCTTTATCTACTGAGTCAATCATCCATTTCTCATCAGAGCCTGAATTTGGTTATGGAGATTGTGACTTTCATCAATTGTGTGTCCATGATCTTTATGAAAAATGCAGAACCTATTGTCTCTTCACTTGGGTGGGTTATCTTGTAAGATTCTTGCCATATTGGAAGATCATTGTTTTCTTCATAAATGAATTCTTATAGGACTGTGAATTCGAAAGAAGTGAATCTTGAAGAGTCGTAGCTACCCCTTGCTTTCTTGCTTCGATTCTGAGGAGTTGCCTTATTGCCTTTCTATTTTTCTCTTCTTGATAAGGGAGAGGGATTTTCTAGTGGCGATTTAGTGATTAGTGTCGATTTCTTCTGGGCACGCTTGCGACATTTCGGTACTCGAAAGACGCCATCTGCATAGAGTTGAATCTCTTGCCATGTCGTAAAGAGGAGTCAAAGTGAGATTTTCTTGCAGAAGGGTCCCCACTTGTAGACTTTTGACAAATAAATTGGTCATGATAGTGGGGTCCACGTCATGAATTTGGTGAACCAATTCAATGAATCGTTGTAAGTATGGCCTCGGATGCTTGTTTTCTCCTTCTTCTATCCGATAAAGATCTTCCATGGTTCTTGGGACTTCACGATTGGTGTTGTATTGTTGTAAGCAAGCCTTGGAAAAATCACCAAAGCTGTTAATTGATCCCAATTTAAGTTGTCGGAACCATGGTGAGGCTGGCCTAGAGAATGTAGTAGAGAACACTTTGCACTGAATCACCTCATTGTTAACCTCTAATGCCATCTTCTATGGAAATTGAAAAAGGTGGCTAAGTGGGTCCCCTTTTCCATTGAAGGCGAGTAAAGAGGGGCTCACAAAGTCTCTAGGCTTTGGCTCATTCTAGATCCAATCGGTGAATAGGGATTTGTCAGTGCCTTTCGTAACCAATTCTGTTAGATTGAATTCATGCTGGGGTCTCTCCTTGGAGAACTTTTGCATTACTTTTCACATCATTTCTTTTTTCCAACTTTCCAAAAATTTGGCAGTTGGAGTTGGGTTATCGGTCATTACTCCTAGCTCAATCCAAGTGTTGGATCAAGGGCGTCCACGTTCAATGACAGTGGGGTTGGCTCATGGTAGCTCTGTGTCCAGATCTTTACGTGTTTCTTGCAGTTTTGTATGATGATCTATTGTTTTTGGTTGATGGAAAGTAGGTGATGGTGGCCTTGTAACTTGGGATCTAGACCTGTTACATGGAGTGTTGTCTTCGGGGGGCTCGATCACGACAATAGGAATTCCAGGCCGATCAGCATTGGACTCATTCTTGTCTTGATTCTTACGAACCTTAGCATTCTATTTCTTTAACTCAGCAGTTGTTGCTTCCATCTTTGCCTGTGCTTATTTCAGCATTTTGATGGCCTCGTCCAACTGTTGTTGGCTGGCCTCCATCAGTCGACACATCTTATCCACATGTTTACTGATATCAACAGTAGTCGCAACTGTAGTGGTCGACATCGTCGTTCTTTTGGTCTTTGGCAACATGGCTTTTTTGTTCTCTTGATTCTTGTAATGATTCAACTATTCTAAGACTTTGGACCATTAAACCTACTAGACATAACCACTACTATAAAGAGAACATACATGAGAAAATTCATAACTTTATTGAAAACTTAAAAATAATATCTGTAATACATAAATGAGCTCATTGTTTTAAAATAAAACATAACTTTAAATGAAATTGTTTACAAAGCTAAATGCATAAAATACATAAAAACGTAATTTAAAAAAAAAACTAAAGAAAATAACGTCATCCTCGATCGACTCACAGCCCATTCATTCCATTCGTCCTCAATACACAAGTCAAGCCACCAAGAATCCTCCTGCCTCTGTATTTAATTTCCTACATCACACTAAAAGAAAAAGGAATGAGCCTAATGCCCAGCAAGGAAAATCTACCAACATATATATAACATCAAACGTAAACATAAGATCATAACAAAACATACACTATAAAACATATATCTCAACTATAACCCATGTGCATGGTAAACATTGGGGTTTGCTAGCTAAGCAACTATAAGCCTCAAAATACAATGAGGTTTGCTAGATAAGCAACTATAAGCCCCAAGAACATAAAAGTGTTGGGGTTTGCTATTTAAGCAACTATAAGCCCCAAAACATAAATACTATAACATATCATAACATAACATATTATAACATAATCATAACATACAAGCATATAAAAACTATCTTATTTTCCTTACCAACACCGGGATAATTAAGAACAAATGCGGGACTTGGAACACTCCTAAAACCAACAATATAATGGTGAGTATTTCTAAAGAGTAAAGAATAAATGTGGAAACTAAACCTTCAAGACGAAACTTACCAAGAAAGATCTTTAAGTTTCAAGAGCCTAATCAAAAATCAATATCAAAAGTTAGGATCTGAATAAAAGGACTAAAGAAAACTGAAGAGTTTTAAAGGATTGAACTTAAAGAATAAGAGTACCTTAGTTGACCTTATGGATTGGTCTAACTCCAATACTGAAATACACTAAACCTCACTTTCCAAGTATTTTATAAAGCTTAAGAATGGCAAAGCTTTTTCCCAACCCAAGTGTTTATCACTCTATGGTAGTACTAGCACCTTGGAGATGGACAGGATTTGGAACGCTCCTAAAACCAACAAGAAAAATGTGAGTATTCTAAAGAAAAGAGATGATGACAAGAGGACTAAACCACCGAGAAGAAACTTACTGACAAGAAATCTTAAGTTCAAAGGACTTAAATACCTAACCAAGAGTAGAAAACAGCGAGTTAGGATTTGAGTGAAGAAAAACTATAAGAAACTAATGAAACATACAGAAATGAACTAGGAATAGGAATACCTTTGAATGCACTAGAACCAAACTACACCTCAATATTGAAAAACACACTATTATCTTACTTCCCAAGTGTTTAATAAGTTGAAGAGGATAAAGCTTATAACCCCAACCCAAGTGTTTATCACTCAAAAGTAAACCTAGCAGCTTGAAGGCTCTTAACACAGCTTGAAGAATGAGAGAAATGGCTGGGTACTAGGTCCTATTTATAGAGTTCAGGGAGTGAAAAGATCTTCTTTTAGCTTGAATAAAATAATGAATATTTAATTGAAAAACATTTGAATAATCGTTCAGCAGAGGCTTAAGACTCGGTCAAAACGTTCAGAGGCTTGCTAAGAGGTTTAGTGTTGAATTGAGCTCAGTTTCAAAACCATTTGAAAAACTTGCCCTAGGGCCGATATATAGCCCATTGTAGGCGATATATCACCTAGGCCTATATCCCGAGGCTCGACGATGCGTTTGTGCGAAGTTACGTGTTTTTTGTATTCCCCATGTGGTGATATATCGCCCCTAGAGCTGCGATATATCGGCATACGCTGAAATATTATACATGTAATTGCAGTTTTTCAGCTTAATTTGAATTGGGTAAACAGCTTTGCCTAAGTCATATAATGTTTTTAAAGCTGCTTGCATATTCTGGGGTTTTCAAATATTTCTCTTATAAAATTATTCCTCAAAAATACTTAATTCATCAATAAACATGCACGCGACAAGTGTCATGATCTTATTGGTTATATCTAAACCTTATAGTATAATAAATAACATCTTCATAATCAGCTATATTAATCAAACCTTATGTTATAATTAATATTCTTAAACTATAAGTTAAACTTACAAAATCTATAAGTGTTGCTACAAGTGTTCAACTAAGTCTCGGCTTGAACCAAAATCCACAGTAATAAACATACTATAACTACTACTAGCTATTATTATTACTACTACTACTATCTAACTAGCTAAGTAAAGTTCTAGGACTCTACAATTCTCCCCTACTAAAAAGAATTTCGTCCCCGGAATTTACTTACCAAACAATTCTGGATACCGGGCTTGCATGTCCTCCTCCAACTCCCACGTTGCCTCCCATTCAGAACTATTACTCCATAGGACTTTGACTATCGGAATACTCTTGGACCGTAACTACTTCATCCCTCTATCTAGGATGCTAACCGGTCGTTCCTCGTAACTCAAGTCTTTCTGGAGTGCTATTGTAACATACTTGAGGACGTGAGATGGGTCTGACACATACTTACGCAGCATTGAAATGTGGAACACATTGGGGCTATCTGTTAAAGCTGGAGGTAGGGCTAATCTATAAGCAACTGCTCCCACTTTGTCCAATATATCAAAAGGACCTATAAAATGGGGACTAAGCTTGCCTTTCTTCCCAAACCGCTTCACACCTTTCATAGGAGATATCTTTAGGAAGACTTGATCTCCAACTTTGAATTCCACATCACGTCGCTTGGCATCTACATAAATTTTCTGACGGCTTTGAGTAGCGAGCATACGCTTTCTAATCAGCGCTACTGCATCCTGAGCTTCTCTAACAGCTTCGGGTCCAAGTATTTGCCTTTCTCCTACCTCATCCCAATGTAATGGCGATCGACACTTCCTTCCATAAAGCAATTCATAGGGTGCCATCCCGATCGTTGACTAGTAGCTATTGTTGTAGGAGAATTATATCAGTGGCAAATACTTACTCTAGGATCCTCCGAAATCAAGTACACAAGCGCGCAACATATCTTCTAAAATCTATATGGTACGCTCGGACTGACCATCTCTCTGAGGATGAAAAGTTGTGCTAAGACTTAACTTGGTACCCATGGCTTGCTGCAAGCTTCCCCAAAATCTCAATGTAAACACCGACCCTCTATCGGACACTATTGTCTTAGGGATTCCATGCAATCTTACTATTGCTTGGACATAAATGTCGGCGTATTGCTCTGCTGTATATGAAGTCTTGACAGGCAGAAAATGGGCTGACTTGGTTAGTCTATCTACTACTACCCAAGCCGAGTCGTGTTGCTTATTTGTTCGTGGAAGTCCCGTCACGAAATCCATGGCTATATCATCCCATTTCCATTCTGGAATGCTAAGCAGTTGTAATAAGCATGCAGGTCGCTGATGTTCTACTTTTACTTGATGGCATACTAAGCATTTAGACACATACTCTACTATATCCTTCTTCATTCCTGGCCACCAATACATTTCCTTAAGATCATGAGTCATCTTGGTCGACCCTGGGTGAACTGAGTATGGGGTATTGTGCGCTTCTTCTAAGATCTTCATCTTAATCCCTTGATCATTTGGCACGCATACCCAATCCTTATATCTCAATAACCATTGACCTGATATTGAGAAATTTGTGGCCTTCCCTTCTCTACCTGCATCCATATGTGCTATTAACGTGTCATCATGCCCTTGCCCAATCCGTATATCTTCCAACAGACTTGACTGGATGGACAGGTTAGCTAGTTTACCAATTACTACTTCTATTCCAAGATTGATCAGCTCCTGCTGTAGTGGCTTTTCTATTCCAGCTATTGTTGCTAGACTTCCATAATTCTTCCTACTTAGTGCATCAGCAACTATGTTTGCCTTTCCTGGGTGGTATAAAATTTCGCAGTCATAATCCTTCACTAGATCTAACCACCTGCGCTGCCTCATGTTGAGCTTCTTCTGAGTGAAGAAATACTTTAAGCTCTTGTGGTCCATATAAATCTCACACCGTTCTCCATAAAGATAGTGGCGCCAGATTTTCAACGCAAAGACCACCGCTGCCAACTCCATATCGTGTGTTGGATAGCGTTGCTCGTATTCCTTTAGCTGCCCTAAGGCGTAGGCTATCACTTTGTTGTTCTGCATCAGCACACAACCCAACCCTTGCTTCAATGCATCGCAATAGACTACAAACTTTTCATTGGGTGTCAGTACACAAAGTACTGGTGCTGAGCATAACCTATCCTTAAGCAACTGGAAACTCTCTTCACACTTATCTATACAGTTGAACCTTTGCTGCTTCTGGGTCAGTTTGGTAAGTGGAGTGGCTATCTTAGACAAACCCTCTACAAACCTCCGATAATAACCTACTAATCCCAGAAAACTTCTTACTTCAAACGCATTCTTTGGTCTTGGCCAATCCTTCACAGCCTCTACTTTAGATGGGTCTATAGCAATTCCGTCCTTGGATACTATATGGCCGAGAAATGCTACTTGTGAAAGCCAAAATTCGCACTTCTTGAACTTGGCATAAAGCTGATGCTCCTTTAGTCACAACAAGATTAACCTTAAATGTTTCTCATGCTCGACTTTATCCTTTGAGTACACCAAGATATCGTTAATGAATACCATGATGAATTTATCTAAGTAGTACTTAAAGATCCTATTCATTAAATCCATAAATGCGGCTGGAGCATTGGTAAGACCGAAAGACATGACTAGAAACTCATAATGCCCATAACGAGTTCTAAAAGTTGTCTTAGGAATATCTTCTTCGCGTACCTTGAGCTAATGATACCCGAACCGTAAGTCAATCTTTGAGAACACGGTCGCTCCTTGGAATTGATCAAATAAGTCGTTAATCCAGGGTAGCGGGTACTTTTTCTTAATCGTCACCTTATTCAGCTCGCGGTAATCTATGCACATCCGCATACTCCTGTCCTTCTTCTTCACAAACAGAACCAGTGCTCTCCATGGCGAATGGCTCGGTCTAATGAAACCCAAGTCTAGGATTTCCTGTAGCTGCGTCTTTAACTCCTTGAGTTCAGTAGGTGCCATCTGATATGGTGCCTTGGAGATAGGCTTGGTGCCTGGTACTAGATTGATTGTGAACTCAGTTTTCTGAGTCGGCGGCAATCCTGGCAAGTCGTCAGGAAATACCTCTGGAAATTCCTTTACAATGTGCACGTCTGCAACCTTTAGTGGTGTTTCCTTGACCACATCCGTGACGCTAGCTAAGAATGTGTGACATCCTTTTTCTATCATCTTCTGAGCTTTGAGTGACGAAATAAGCAGTGTGCTTAGACCTAAAACCTTTCCCATAAAGCATAGTCTCTAGCCGTCAAGAGTCTCAAACGTTACTTTCTTGCGTTTGCAGTCGATGGTTGCGCTATGCTTTGCTAGCCAGTTCATTCCCAGTATTACATTGAAGTCTTTAATCTCCAATTCTATCAGGTCTCCTTCTAATTCTACATCCTCAATCTTCATTGGTACGCCTCATACTACCCGTGATGATAGGACTATTTCACCCGAAGGTAATTCTATTTCAAACCTAGTTCTAAATCTTTCACAAGGTTTGTCTAATTTTCCTATCATTCCTAACGAGATATACGAATGAGTGGCTCCCGAATCAAATAATACAAAAACATATATTATTGAGGATAGAAACCTGACCTATAACCACTTTATTGCTAGCATCAGCTTCTCCTTGGGTTAAGGCAAATACCCTGGCAGGAACCATCCTGTCTTTCTTTTTCCCCTTTGACTTGTGTTGAGCCTAGTTTTTATTATGTTTTGGTGATGTTTTTAGTAGTCTTTTATTTTGTTTTTCCTTGTTTTAGCGCGGGTTTATGCTTTGTTTGGTTGTTTTTGTGAATATCAGGAAGAATTGAGCATGTGGAAGAAAATGCCAAAGAAAGGGAAGAAATAACCGAGTTTTCCATCATATTTTGATCAAGAATGGTTCTCAACACAATTTGGAAGTGTTGGTGAAATTTTGGGATGAAAACTTGAAGAAATGAGATTTCCCTTAAGAGCCACGGCATGAGCAAAAGGGATCCGCGGCTAGGTGGGAAACAGAAGCATTGTTTTTCAGGAAGTCTTCGAGCCGCGGCATGGCTAGATAGAGCCGCGGCATAGATGGGTACTCTGCCCAGAATTCGTCGATGTGGGCCGCGGCATGGCTTCAGAAAGCCGCGGCATGAAAAGGACCTCCTACCCAGAAATTGTGATACGGGCCGCGGCATAGTGCATGTAGAGCCGCGGCCCGCTTCTTTAATTTTTGAAATCTTAGGTTTTAAGATTGCGAAAAGGAGAGGAATAAGGACGTACGGACGAAGGGAGGAGTTCTGGTTTTGAAGGCTCAAGCTTAGAGTATTTTTACATGTTTTTCTTCCTGATGTTATCTTTAATTTCTGTTGTGATTAGCACTATGACTATGAACTAATTTTCTATTTAGGATGTTCAATTGAATCACTTGAATTTCTGTTATGACCTAATGCAATTTTAATTTCCTCTTCTTCAATCTTCTTCAATTCCTTATAACCTGTTCTTATAGATTGATTATTGATTGGCCATCTTTAGTCATATATATATGTTTTAAGTCAAAATCTGAGAAGTGAGATTTAATTATGCTGTGGTTATATTGGACATAATTCTAATTTAGAACGAAAGTATCTGAATTAATTGTGTAACTGTTATTAAGTTGTGGAATTTAATGCTACCTTTGTGGTTCAATTTACCATATAAATATAGGAAATTGTCACCTAGGTTGAGTTTATAATTCATAGTATGATTATAGGCTGCTGTTTCAACTTGTTAATTGAATTAGGTAAAAATAAGAAGAATTCATACTTTGCATTAGGGAATAATAGGAAGGATAGTTGATGAGATTGAATATCCTAATTGTTTCTCAGTGATTAAATTAAAAGTTTTACTATTAGTTATTATTCTATTTAATTGTCGATTATTATTTCTGCACTTTATTGGTTCTTTTGCTGTATTTTACAAAAATCAAGAATTTCAATTCATCAAATAGAACAAGAAATTAATTGACTGGTAATTGATAACTCAGTCCTTGAGGACGATACTTGGTTTTACCATTTTATTACGAGTTTGCGACTGTGTGCACTTGCATAGCAAAATTATCGCAACAACTTGAGCTGGGGACAATCTCTCTTCCAGTGTCCTTCTTGACCACAGTTGTATCATCCCTTGGTGTTTGCCCGGAATTCACCAGGATGTTTCTTCTGGCACTTAGCACATTACGGGTATTCTACATAACCCAGCCTATTACTTCCATTATTCGTCTGTGCCCTTTTATCGCTATCGGACTGCTTATTGTCAGGATGCCTTCTTTTCTGATTGTTATTGTTCTTGCTAAACTGATTAATGTTGTTGTTGTGGTTATTGTTCCGACTAGTCTGAGGTTGACTCTGCTGTTTAGGCTCAGGCTTACTGGCTTCTTCTTTGCTAACATTTTCCTGAAGCCTTTCTACTTCTATGGTCGTTTCTAGAACATCAGCATAGGTAGTATTTCCTAGGTTTTCTAGCTTAACCCCTAGGTCAATCTTCAATCGAAGTCCCCTAACGAACTTGGTCACCCTCAGAAAGTCAGTTGGAACCATTTTCAGTGCAAACTTAGCTAATCGGTCGAACTGCCGAGCATATTCTGCCACTGATAAACTCCCTTGCTTCAGGCCAGCGAACTCCTTGACTCTTGAAGCGATGACTACCGAATTGTAGTACTTTTGTGGAACAACTCCACAAATCGGGTCCAAGTCATGGTGGCGACATCATGAGTCTGCTGAACTAAGTCCCACCATATTCTGGCATCTTTCTTGAGCAGAGATGAAATGCAGGATATGCGGTCCGCGTTGCCGAGATTCATGTGCGTCAAGATTGGCTCCACATTTCTGAGCCATTATTCCACCTCGAAGGGGTCTGTAGTCCCTTCAAAGTTTGGAGCGTGTTGCTTACGAAACCGCTCATAAACTGGCTCCATGTGCCGAGCTGGATATGGTGCATAGTTCGCCACTGGCCATCCCCCATATGGACCAACTTGTTGGAGTGATGAGGCCATTTGCTACGGCTGTGGTTATGGTGGAGGCGGAGGCTGAGTCTGAGGCTGAGCCTGTTGTCACTGTTGCTGCAGTAATTCTTCAACTTGCTATCGCAGTCTGGCAATTTCCGCAGTGTTGTCAACTGACGACGGCGACGGCGCATTCTGGTTAGTAGCACGCACTCCCCTTCTGTGAACCGGAGGGGCTTCATTGCTCTCAAGAGCAGCGTTGGAGGCATTGCCATTGTTGTGAGAAAATCTTCTAAGCGACATCTTCAGCAGAGTTCTAACAGTTGAGAGAAACATGTTAGAACTTACCTTAATAGACTCTAAAACAAAAAATTAATCTAAGCAAACATAACTCGGATCTATTAATTATGACTTCTTATGAAAAATTATGTAAGCCTTCTTTAAAATTAGGGTGTGTTTCTAAACTTAGAAAAATAAGCCATCTTTATTATTTTCTAAATGTATTTCTAATTATCCTATATGACTTAATTCTTAGGCTCGAAACTCATCGTTGTTCCAAAGTTAACCATACTGAAGTAGGGCTGGGATCAGTAAAATCGTTCCCACTACTATGGCCCCCTAACTCTCAATACAGAACCCTGGTTCATTGATTTGTATCCGCCCTCACCGAACTTAGTCATTATTTATTAAATTTATTATTTATTATGATTGCAAAATAAAATCAAACTCATACATGTCATCAAAATAACAATGATATTAATTTGGAAAAACAGTTTTCACTAAGTACAATCATAAAGGAAAAAAAATTAATAAATAAAATAAACAAAGAAACTACTCTATTTTAAGAATTGGGATCTTCTACATCTGATCCTTCATCTAACATGTCGTCATCTATTTCTTCATAGTCATCATTTTCGTGAGCCTCAAAAATTCCTCGGGGAAGATTCGTAAAGATTCTATTCTTTTGTTCTTGTGTGAATTGGAATTCCATTTTAGAGGTAAACCTAATTATGAGAAAATAATATCTCATAGCCGGTGGTATTTCATCTTCAACATCTATTGTCTCCCATATTTCTTCCAAAGCAGCAATTACAAAAGGAAAATCTCTAAAAAGCCTAATCACTAAAATATATTGCTCATTAGCTCTCATCATTATTTGCTTAGTTGCTTGGAGATGAACTATTTGATTATGGAATAAAATAAATCTCCAAGTGATTATCTCCAATATTCCTATTGTATTTCTTAGTTCTCTAATCATTTTCAAGGTCTTAATGGCTCAGATATCGTTATATGATAAAGTGATAAGCGTTCAAAATATACGCTTATTTATAACCTTTTCAGATTGATTTGGTTGTTTTTCTCAAGAGAAAGTTTCTATTTAATCTGTTTGGTGAACTTGTGCAGTGTGTCGTTATAATTCTGATTTTTTCGAGAATGTTGATAAATATTTGTTTGAGTAGTCAAAATTGGTGAACATTTGGAAATTCGGTACAGGCGATATATCGCAAAAGGAGCAATTTCAATTTTTGGCTTAGCAGAAACGACATCAGAAACTTGCGTTTTTATCGAGCACATTCAACAGGCGATATATCGCAGCATCATAGGCGATATATCGGCACAAGGGCATTTTTGGAAATTATTATGGAAATTCGTAGGTTTTTGGATTTTTGTAAAAAGAATAAAAAGAAGATCGAAAGGGACAGAAAGAGGGAAGCATTCTGACGGCAGAGGGAAAGAAACATAGAAGAATCCACGTTTATTTTGTTTGTGTTTATTTATGCTTTTGAATTTTAGATTGTGTGATGAAGTTTAATTTTAGATTGTGTGATGAAATTTAATATTATGAACTAAATTCTTATTTAGAGTATTTTAATGTAGTCACTGGATATTCTATTCGTCTTTAATGCAATTTCTATGACTTTTTGAATTTATGGTTATCTATTGTTCTTATGTTTAATGCTTGTAATTGATTGGCCATCTTTTGCATGATTATTGGTTTTAATTCAATATCTGAAAAGTGCGACTTGGAATAGCTTTAGGCAATAGACATAGATTTCAATTTAGAACGAAAGTATCAAATTTGTTTGTGTAGCAATTAGGTTTTTGTTCTTAATGCGGTTTATGTGTAGAATTTATCACAGACATGTAGAAAATTCACAGGTAAACTGAATATTTTATATCTTGAGAAAGAATAGAATTGTCAATAGTAAACTTGCTATAATCATAGATCAAAGAAACATATTAGTTGTATTATTGATTGAATAGAATTGAAGGTTGATGAAATTAGAATGCTCTAATATTTCGCTTATAATAAATTCCGTTAATTAAATCTTGCTTTCCTAGTTTATTGTTCATTGTTAATTGTCATTAAATTTTCATTAGTCAAATAGAAATAAAAGTTTGCTATTGGTAATTATTAGATCAATTCCCTGACGGAACGATACTATATTTCCACTACTATTACTTGTTTATTCGATTGCGTATACTTGCGCAGTAAAAATATCGCAACATAAAGCTCCATCCATATCTTAACTGAAAACATAAGACTAAAATGCTAGCTATACATATAAACATAATAACTATAATCATAAACACTTACTTGGCGGTTAGATTCAGAGCTTGAGTGTGTGTATCAAGGAGAACTTCATGTGAATGAACCGTTGCTCTGATACCAACTGTAATGACCCAACTAATTCTAAGACTTTGGACCATTAAAACTATTATTCATAGACACTATTCTTAAGAAAACATACATATGAAACATTCATAACTTTATTAAAAATTATAAAGTGAAAGTTAAAATACATAAACGCGGGGTATGGCATCCCATTGTTTGAAAAATAAAACATAACTTTAACTTAATTAAAATTGTTTACAAAACTGAGTGCAGAAAATACATAGAAAACATAATTAAAAAAACTGAAAACAACGTCGTCCTCGAATCGTTCACGCAGTCCACCGAATCTATTCTTCCTCAATACACAACCCCAAGCTGCCAAGAATCCTTCCGCCGCCATAACTATTTTCCTGCATACATAAAAATAAAGGAATGAGCCTAATGCCCAGCAAGGAAAATCTACTAAAAGCATAAAACATAAACATATGACTATAAAAACGTATATAAGACTACAATATTAATGGCCATTAACTCATTAACATGGCATGTGATAAACCATCTAGGTCCTCTGTCTACTAATTGAGGTAGGTTAGATCACATAGTAGTATATGATAACCCATCTAGGTCCTCAGTCTACTAGTCGAGGTAGGGTAAATCATAACTCTAAACCATGAAAATGATAAACAATAGGGCTTGCTAACTAAGCAACTACGAGCCCTAGATACATAAAAACATAACATAATGTTGACGGTGAGAATTCGTCAACTAAGTTAAGTTGGAAAGAATTGCAAGATCAAGATTATCAATAGAAAAAGCCTTAGAAATTTAAGTATCAACTCTAAGAACAATTGTAGAAGGACAATAGTGAAATCAATTTTTCATTCTCTATGGTGCACTTGCTACAGTAATTTTTCCAACCCCCTTCCATGTGGAATTGGGGTTCATTATATAGTGGGCTCTAATAGCCCTAGATACACTGTGGTCTAGGGGACCAGGTAGTACATAAGTACACTGTCAGGAGAGTGGTTTCAAAGGTAGTGGTCTTACAGCCAGTACAAGGACAGGTGCCAGGAGGATGTCTCCACTACTTGACCGTACGAATGCCAGAGGAGTGGTGCAAGTGGTAGTGGTGTCGACTCTGGCATCTGGTTGGGAGCGTGCAGGCCATGTCCCCTCTCCTAGTGCTCCAACCACTTGTCTTACATGAGTGCTATGGTCAGGCGTACGGGGTCCTAAAAGCCGTACCCCGTACAAGATTACATTATCATGACCTTTCCGAATCATACTTGGTCATTCCCTTTCATGCAGTGGGGGTGTCTCTCACGAGCCCCTGGTGCAGCTTGTACGCGGGCGAGGTGCTGGCCTTGCGAGCCCTTGGCGTGGCGGGTGCATGGGTGTGGTGTCGACCTCGCGACCCCCCGGCGCGGCTGACCTGTGGGCGCGCTGTGGAACGAGACGGGCGCATCGCGTGGGCGTGCTGTGTAGCAAGGCGGGGGCCTCGCGTGGGCGTACCGCAGAGCGAGGCGGGGCTCGCATGGGCGCACTGTGGAGCGCGGCGGGCGCCTCGCGTGGGCGCATCGTGGAGCGAGGCGGGGGCCTCACATGGGCGCGCCGCGGGGATCGAGTGGGCACACCGTGGAGCGAGGCAGGGGCCTCGCGTGGGCGTGCCGCGGAGCGAGGCGGGGCTCGCGTGAGCGCACCGTGGAGCGAGGCAGGGGCCTCGCGTGGGCGTGCCACGGATCGAGGCGGGGGCTTCGCGCATGGCACGCGGAGGAGCCTCGCATGACTCCTCGGATCTCCTGATGCATTTTTATTAAGGCCTCCTATGAGAAATGGGTTGAGGAAAAATATCGGGTTGCTTGAACTGTCTGAGGCTAAAGAGGGTCGACCTCCATATTTTCCCGTGGTGGAATTTGAGCATCCACACTTGCCCCCCAGTCTAGGAGAGGACCTTTAGGTGCTCTTGTAGACTCTTCTCTTTAATTCTTATAAATAGGCCTTCATGCAAGGCTCATTATTTTCACCTTACTTCTTTGGCTTAGTGGTTTTGAGAATCCTTCCTTTTTCAAGAGGTAAGGGGTTCAACCCCCCACATCCTCATTTTTGCCATAGTTTCCTTCATTTTATTTTTTCATCTCATCATCATTTTTTTTTTTACATATGAGCTAATTTTTTGGTGTGTCTATTTGGAGGCTAACACATCCTTTTGGTTTATTTTTGCAGACGCGTATATTCGACCATTTGGTGATTTTGGCCCTTGACCTCCTTTCGACCTCGATAACACTCCATCCTATCTGCTTGAGGTATATTTTCTTTTTCCCTCACGTTCATTGGGTCCAAATTAGCATTACTCGGGATGGGGTACCTTGGCCTGAGCTTGTAGGGAGTTTGACCATTTGCATGCCCCTCTTTTTTATACCCTGTAGTGGGCCATTTACGACGTTTGCATCTAGAGATATTAAGCCTATTCCTTTGTGTTTTGTAGCCATCCCCTCATTTATACGTGAACCCCTTTTTGCTTTCGGGACGAGGTCTCATGGCCAGTGACGGCCCGTCCGACATACCTCCAGGGGTTGAGTTTATTGACCTGTCCTCAGACTCAGAGTCCCCTGAGGAAAACCCTTACCAGGACTATGACTCCTTAAGGCAGGCCCGTATCCGCCATCTTGAGCACATGGCTGAACTTAGGCGTAAAATTTAGGTGGTGGAGAGTGAAATTGACTCGGTGTCGAGAGGAGACGGAGCACCTTTCCCCCCAGACTTTAGTGACCATGTAGCGAGCCTTAGGGTGACCCTCTTAGAGTTGCAGAGGGAGTTGGAGTTTATGGAGGGACACGTTCCGCCTGAGCCCTCCAGCCCATCCTCGCCTAATGACTGTCATGGAGCTGCCTCCGCTTCTCCTCAGCCCCTAGTCTCGGTTTTTCCTAGCTCAGCACTTCCGCAGTCGCTCCCTCGATGGAAGACTCTTGCTAGGAAGAAAAAATGGAGGGTCAAGTGTTTTGTCTCTTCCTCACATTTTTCTTTTGATTTTACAGATATGCCGAGGGCACGACGACAGGTATCTATCCATGAACAGGACGACGCTCCTTTACTGGTGTCCGAGCTGGTGTCGCATGTGTCAAAGAATAAATTGAAAGAAATTGTGAAGCACTATTGTGTTCCCCCAGAATACGCCTTATACGCTCCTCTGGAGACATGCCGGGCTGACCGCCCTAGGACTGGCCTCGTGGCTTTGAGCGAGCACATTTTGAAGGCAGGTGGCACCATCCCCTTGCACCCGTTTTTCATAGCGGTCCTTAACTATTTCGACCTGGCCCCCCTTCGGCTGTCACCCAACAGTTGGTTGACCTTGAGCTGCCTTTTTGTGGTGTTCAAGGAACTGGCTAAACGTGCTCCTACGGCGCAAGAGGTGCACTTCCTGTACAACCTCATGGCCTCTCCCAAGTCCAAGGGCTTCTACTATTTGCAAAAGGCCAATAACGAGCTCCCCTTGATAGAGGGCTCAGTGTCCAATACGGGGTCTTGGAAACAAGAATTTTCCTACGTAGAGGGCCCTCTCTCTGTCCGCGAGCACTTCCACGCCACCCCCAGTAAGTACCCTGGTCCTCCTTTTCTTTTTGTTGGAACTTACTGTTTTGTACTTATGTTCGCATTGACAATGGCGTGGATTATGCAGAGCAATTTGCTGTTCCCGCGGTCGTTGGGTCAGAGGCGGACGCCGTGAAGGACCTCATTAATGCTGACCCCGCCATGAAGAAGGAAGCATTCTTATTCACCATGGAAAATCTCAACCTCCACCAGTTGTCCCCAGTTTCGGACCCCAAGTTCCTGTGGTCGATTTCTGGGTCAAAGAAGACAATGGTTGCGCTGGCTGAGCCTTTCCCAGACGATGGTGAGGCTGAGGATGAGCCGGGGGAAGCCCCCCTTGAACGCGGGGGACCTGACCAGCGATCCTCGTCCCCCGGGGGATGCCCCCCTTATGACTCTTATGACCAGGACATAGCCTTCCAATCTCGAGACCAGCATGTCGCACCGAGGTGTTATGTTTGCCCTGACCCTGAGGGTTACGACGCCTTCACCCAGGCTCCTCTCAACCCTAGACCATCGGGGACTTATTTTGCCGACCTTCCGGAGCCTCCCTCTGATCTACCAGATCCTTAGTTTTCCACTTTCACCGCGCCCCCTCCTGTTTCGGCGAGCGGGTCATCCGTCCTCACCCAACCAGGTGCCACTGGTGCGGATGGGGAGCCCTGGGTGACTCAGATGGAGATGTCTTACGGGCAGCGATACATCCAACTTGCCTCGAGCCTCCCTGTATCTGACTGGAATGGTCTTGGGATGTTTCTCAGCTGGACCTTGGGGAAACCCTAAGGCGCACCATGACTTGGGTGAGTTCCCACACCTCGCGTCGGCCCTATTGTGTATAGGTGTTCATGCATATATTTTTTGTTTTTGTCACTTATTGTTGTTGTTGTTAACTTTCTTGTGTAGGCCTATACTGTGGCTCTGCGGTTTGCCGACTCGGCTGGCAATCTCTCCGCGTCGTGCACCGAGAGGGACCGTCTCGCAGCACGGGCTCAGGAGCTTGAGAGAGATCTTAATGAAACCAAGGGAAAATTGTCAAGGGTTCGGACCAAACTTGCCAACTAGTTAATAAAGAGGAAGAAAGTGGTTGCCAAGGCCTCGGAGCTGCAGGACAAGGTTACTAAGCTAGAGAGCGAGCTCCTGGGTGCCTAGGCTACCGCGGCTGCTGCTCAAGCGAGGGTCTCCTCCCTAGAGATCGATCTTGAAGCTGCTAGAGCTGAGGTTGCTACGTCGCAGAAGAGGGTTTCCTCTTTAGAAGCGGAGAGGGCGACTACCGAGCATAGGTCTATAGAGCGCGCCCTCTATGGCGTATGGAGATAGGACCCCAATTTTTACTTCTCCTCCTTTGGTGAGTATGCCGTGACCCGGGCGGCTGGGTGGAGCGCCCGGGGCAGGAGGCCCTGAGGTTGCTATTTCATTATCTCTGCCAGCCCGTAGTAGATGTATGCTCGCTTGAGTCATTGTAATATTATCGTTCTTACTATTTTTCTTTTGTAACTCTTGTACTGTCTTCAAAACTTTCTTTTTCAACGTATATATACATGTGTTGCTATTTATCTCTTATTCTAATGCATTTGAGGTCCTTTTGAGCCTGTGTGATGGGGTTTGGTTGGTTCCCCTCTTTTATTTACCAGGCTGGAGGTCCTTTGGAGCCCATGTGAAAGGATTCACTGGGACCTATTTTGGTTCCTCTTGATTACTTTTATAAGGATATTTTGACCCCTTGGGTCCTAGCTATCCTTTTATATATTCTTGCGCGCGCTTATTATTTTTTTGCGAGAAGCGTCCTTCTCGTCGTTATTCATAGTACTATTTTTGCAAGGGTCTCTTTTAGGACCTTTTTTGGCTAGACGGCTTGGTGGCCGCTCTAGACTTATTATTGTCGTTACCATATATTTTTTTGTAAGTCCCTATGGCCTCCTTGATGTTCACAAGGGTAGCTAATCCTTGTGATCCCAGGGGATGCCTTGTAAGGACTTCGCTTAAGGCCCTGATATAGGGGGTCCCTTTGGGATCCCCCGTTAAATGGTCCTTTTTAGGGTCATGGTCCCTTTTGGGTCCTCCTGATGGAGGGCCCTTTTAGGGATCCTCCTGGTGCATAGGGTCCTTTTTAGGGTCCTCCTGATAGGGGGTCATTTTTAGGGTCTTCCTAATAGAGGGCCCTTTTTAAGATCCCCTATTAGAGGGTCCTTTTTAGGAGCCTCTTGGTAGAGGGTCCCTTTTAGGAGGGCAAGGGGTCCTTTTTAGGATCCTCCGTTGGAGGGTCCTTTTTAGGAGCCCTTTTTAGGTTCCCCTTGCTAGCTGCATGTCTTTGCCTCCTGTCCTGCCCCCCAAGTGTTTGGTGAAATTTATTTCGACAGGCACTTTGGCTGATGCCCGCGTAGCGAAGAAAAGTAACACATGAAGTTGCAAACAGTTTCATTCATAGCATGCGGTTTACAACCGACCTTGTAAATAAAGGGGTTACATCTAACTAGGAGGTTACCTAGGTAGCCTCTTTGATTCTTACTTACTTAAGCTAAAACAACAAAGAACAAACTAAACATAGGTTCTTTTTGCACTGAGTGTCGAAGCCTCGCTGGTAGCACTTCTCGAAATGATCCGTAACTCGTGGGTCCGACTTGTGTGGGTCTAATTTGTGTGGGTCGCTCCTTCATACACAGCCATTGCCATCGGTATAGATGGTTTGGTGGCTGTGCAGAGGGACATGTTATAGCATTCCCTCTCTTCCTTCTGCTCCCCTTTCACGCATGCTACTCCCTCGAGGGTCGGGAACTTCATAGCTAGATGATACACAGAAGTTATCGCCTTCAATTCTCTTAGAGAGGGTCTCCCTAATACCGCATTGAAGGCTGAGGTGCAATCCACCACGACAAAGTTAGCCATTACGGTGGTTTGCCTGGGTTGCTCCCCCATGGTAAGGGCTAACTCGATTGCCCCCAGGGGCTGTATCGAATCTCCAGTAAACACATACAAAGACATAGTGAAAGGCTTTAGGTGACGGAGGCTCAATCCCATCTTTTCCAGCGCTGGTCGATACAAGATGTCCACAGAGCTCCCGTTATCCACCAAGACCCAATGTACCCTCATGTTAGCAAGTTGGGCAGTTAGCACCAGGGGGTCATTATGAGGGAAATGCACCCCCTGCGCATCTTCTTCAGTGAAAGTTATCGAGTCATTCTTGCCCTTGAAGCTCTTCGGGGGGCGTTGCTCCAAACTTAAAACGCAAGGTGGTGGACTTCGTCTGGCCTCCTTGGCGTACTTGTCTCGCCCCTTCCTGGAATCGCCTCCGAATCCCGGTCCTCCAAAGATGGTCCTGACCTTTCCCTGTATTTCTGGGGCCACCTCTCGCGCCCGCGGCGAGGACGCTCCACCTTCTGGCTTCTGGCACTCCTTGCGCACGTACCTGCCCAAATGTCCCCCGCCTCGCTCCACGATGCGCCCACGCGAGCCCCACCTCGCTTCGCGGCATGCCCCCGTGAGGCCCCCGCCTCGCTCCACGGTGCACCCACGTGAGCCCCACCTCACTCCGCAGCACGCCCACGCGAGGCCCCCGCCTCGCTCCACGGTGCGCCCACTCAAGCCCCGCCTCGCTCCACGGCGCGCCCACGCAAGGCCCCCGCCTCGCTCCACGGTGAGCCCTTGCGAGGCCCCCGCCGCGCTCCACGGTGCGCCCACGCGAGCCCCGCCTCGCTCCGCGGCACGCCCACGCGAGGCCCCTGCCTCGCTTCGCGGCACGCCCCCGCGAGGCCCCCACCTCGCTCCGCGACGCGCCCATGCGAGGCCCCCGCCTCGCTCCACGGTGCGCCCACACGAGGCCCCCGCCGCGATCCACGGTGCGCCCACGTGAGCCCTGCCTCGCTCCGCGGCACGCCCACGCGAGGCCCCCACCTCGCTCGACGGTGAGCCCACGTGAGGCCCCCGCCGCGCTCCACGGTGCACCCACGCGAGCCTCGCCTCACTCTGCGGCACGCCCACGCGAGGCCCCCGCCTCGCTACACAGCACACCCACGCAATGCGCCCGTCTCGCTCCACAGCGCGCCCACAGGTCAGCCGCGCCGGGGGGTCGCGTGTTCGACACCACGCCCGTGCACCCGCCGCGCCAAGGGCTCGCAAGGCCAGCGCCTCGCCCGCGTACAAGCTGCACCAGGGGCTCGCGAGAGACACCCCCACCGCATGAAAGGGAATGACCAAGTATGATTCGGAAAGGCCATGCTAATGTAATCTTGTACGGGGTATGGCTTTTAGGACCCCGTACGCCTGACCATAACACTCATGTAAGACAAGTGGTTGGAGCACTAGGAGAGGGGACATGGCCTGCACGCTCCCAACCAGATGCCAGAGCCGACACCACTACCACCTGCACCACTTCTCTGACATTCGTACGGTCAAGTAGTGGAGACATCCTCCTGGCACCTGTCCTTGTACTGGCTGTAAGACCACTACCTCTTAAACCACTCTCCTGACGGTGTACTTATGTACTACCTGGTCCCCTGGACCACAGTGTATCTAGGGCCATTAGAGCCCATTATATAATGAACCCCAATTCCACATGGAAGGGGGTTGGAAAAATTACTGTAGCAAGTGTAGAGTCCAAGAACTTTACTTAGCTAATTGTTAGTAGTATTATAGTATGTTTAGTGTTATCTTTGTTACCATGGATTTTTGGTTCAGACCGGGAATTATTTGGACACTCATAGTAGTACTTATAGATTTTCTAAGTTTAATCTATAGTTTAAGAATATTAAGTATAACCTAAGGTTTGATTAATGTGACTGATATTAAGGATTATATTTATTATATTATAAGGTTTGGACATCAACCAATAGGATTTTAAGCACATGTTATGAATGGTGATTAAGGATTAAAGATTTTTTAGGATTAAATTAAATAAGGGTAAAGTTTGAATGATATAGGGTCAGTCAGCAGCTTTGAATACGTTGAAGGCTTAGTCAAGGTTGTTTACTCCATTCAAACTTAGCTAAAAATGTGTAATTTCGTGTTTAAATATTCAGCGTGTGCCGATATATCGCAGCTATAGGGGGCGATATATCGCAGCACGTAGATACGGAAAACACGAGACGATGCACGGTCACCTTAGGCATACTGGCCCAGGCGATATATCGCCTACAGGGGGCGATTTATCGCCTCCTTCAGCATGAATTCAAACTCTTTTGAATTCATTTCCTTTCAGCCATTCAAACTCCTTCAACAGTCCAGCATCTTTTGAACGAGTCTTCAGCCTCTGCTGAACGATTATTCAAATGATTTTCACCTAAAAAGCCATTATTTTTATTCAAGTAAAATCAAGATATTTTCATTCCCAAACTCTATAAATAGGACCTAGTACCCAGCCATTATTCACCATTTGCTCTAAGTTCAAAAGCTGCTAGTGTTAAGTGAGAGTGAGAGTGTAAACACCTGGTTTGGGGAAAAACTATAAGCCTAAACATCATAAGCTTATCAAACACTTTGGGAAGGGAGTTCTATAGTATTTCGATGGAGGTTAGATTGATCTTGCAAATCTTTGAGGTAAACCCGAAACTCTACTTCATTTATTTCATGTTATTTCCTTTCTCAAAACCTTCTACTCAGTCCCCTAACCTCATTCTTATTTTGGTTAGGGAATCCAAGTTCTTAAGCATATAAGTCGGTAAGTATGTTTTTTATGGTTTAGTCTTTCCATCCTTTTCATTTCTTTTTCTTCTTTCAACTCACTCTTGTTCATTATGGTTTTAGGAGTGTTCCAAAAAGTCCCAACTCAGTCCATTATATCCCGGTAACTTTGGTAAGGAAAATAGGCTAGAATCAATATGTTATGTGCTTATGTTATCTATATGTTTTATGTTATTAAATGTGTTATGATATGTATGTATGTTTGTAGGCTTGGGCATATGACCTACTTAGCTAGTAGGACCCCACTAATTCCATGGGCATATGTGTGTTTAGTCTATGGGACCCCAAGTAATAATGGCCATTATAATAAGTGTATGTTATATGTATTATGTTAAGTCTTTATGTTTCTTATGAAATTATGTATATGACTATGTGTTAGATTTTTCCTTGCTGGGCATTAGGCTCATTCCTTTTTGTTTTATGTGCAGGAAAATAAGCTTTAGAGGCGGTAAGATTCGTGATGCTTGGAGGATGTGTATCGATGGTGAATGGAGTCAAGGGGCCGAGCGTTATTCGATTCGAGGATGTAGTCTCATTTTATGTTTTTATGATTTTATGTGTATTTTTCCGCACCAATTGTGTAATGTCTTTTATTTTAAATCATCTTTTGTTTTAAAAACAATGGGATCCCATAATCCTTCTTAGTATTCTGTTTATTTGTAAATAACTCTTATTTTGCAAGTTACTCAATAAATTATGGTATTTTCGTAAAAATGTAAGTTTTATGTATAGTTTCGTTAATGGTCCAAATAGTCTAGAGTAGTGGGTCATTACAGCAAGTGCACCATAGAGAATGAAAAATTGATTTCACCATTGTCCTTCTGCAATTGTTCTTAGAGTTGATACTTAAATTTCTAAGGCTTTTTCTATTGATAATCTTGATCTTGCAATTCTTTCCAACTTAACTTAGTTGACGAATTCTCACCGTCAACACATAACATAACATAAAATTATCATAACATATTATACATAAACATAACATATAAACATATAGAAACTATCCTATTTTCCTTACCAATACCGGGATTTATGAGAACAATGACGGGATTTGGAATGCTCCTAAAACCAACAAGAAAAATGTGAGTATTCTAAAGAAAATAGATGATGACAAGAGGACGAAACCACCGAGAAGAAACTTACCGACAAGAAATCTTAAGTTTAAAGGACTTAAATACCTAACCAAGAGTGGAAAACAGCGAGTTAGGATTTGAGTGAAGAAAAACTACAAGAAACTAATGAAACATACATAAATGAACTAGGAATATGAATACCTTTGAATGCACTAGAACCGAACTACACCTCGATATTGAAAAACACACTATTATCTTACTTCCCAAGTGTTTAATAAGCTTAAGATGATAAAGCTTATAACCCCAACCCAAGTGTTTATCACTCAAAAGTAAACCTAGCAGCTTGAAGGCTCTTAACACAGCTTGAAGAATGAGAGAAATGACTGGGTACTAGGTCCTATTTATAGAGTTCAAAGAGTGAAAAGATCTTCTTTTAGTTTGAATAAAATAATGAATATTTAATTAAAAAACATTTGAATAATCGTTCAGTAGAGGCTTAAGACTCGGTCAAAACGTCCAGAGGCTTGCTAAGATGTTGAGTGTTGAATTGAGCTCGGTTTCAAAACCATTTGAAAAACTTTCCCTAGGGCCGATATATCGCCCATTGTAGGCGATATATCGCCTGGGCCTATATCCCGAGGCTTGACGATGCGTTTGTGCGAAGTTACGTGTTTTTCGTATTCCCCGTGTGGCAATATATCGCCCCTAGAGCTGCGATATATCAGCATACGTTGAAATATTATACATGTAATTGCACTTTTTCAGCTTAATTAGAATTGGGTAAACAGCTTTGACTAAGTCATATAATGTTTTTAAAGCTGCTGACAGATTCTGGGGTTTTAAAATATTTCTCTTATAAAATTATTCCTCAAAAATACTTAATTCCTCAATAAACATGCACACGACAAGTGTCATGATCTTATTGGTTATATCTAAACCTTATAGTATAATAAATGACATCTTCATAATCAGCTGTATTAATCAAACCTTATGTTATAATTAATATTCTTAAACTATAGGTTAAACTTACAAAATCTATAAGTGTTGCTACGAGTGTTCAACTAAGTCCCGGCTTGAACCAAAATCCACAGTAATAAACATACTATAACTACTACTAGTTACTACTACTACTACTACTACTACTACTACTACTACTACTATCTAACTAGCTAAGTAAAGTTTTGGGACTCTACAATTCTTGATTACACAAAACTTCACTATTCAAAAAGGGGTTAACCCCTTGTGGGAGTTTTTGAAGTACAAAAACCAATTCTTGATTCTTCTTTCTTTTCCACAGACGACGCCAAATTGTTGAAGCAACAGTTTCTATTTCTAGAAGTACTCTCTATAAGATCGTTGATTCTCCGATCTTCTCTAATCAAGCTGGGATTTCTGATGATGGTTGAACCTCCTAGAGGTACCTGCAAGAAAGACACTATGGTGCTTAAGTCATATATCTCCCTAAATGAATCCTCATAAGTAATATTTATAGAACTAAATAGTGAAAATGCTAAACTCAAAGGAACTCCCTGATTGGTCATTTACGTAAAAAAAATTCCTGCCAAGATACCTTCTTACAGACCCGAACCTCAGAGGCTATATGGAAACTTGCCTTTGTTCTGTGGCTTTTGTGTGTTTCCTCCTCTTACCAAGTAAAACGCACCGTTTCACTTATCTGCAATAGGAAATATTTTTGGGCCCAACACATGGATCAAGAATAAAGATATGATAAAATAAATAACACAATATTTTATAGTGGTTCGGCCCAAAAAAGATGACCTACGTCCACTTAGTCACTTATATTGATATTTAAGCTTGAAGAACAATAGTTTCCGGCGAACTTACGTTGCTGGTTGTTCTACAGTCCTCCTTCACTTTGATATTACATAAGCATTGTTTTATACAAGAATGTAGTTTCAACATTATGGACTTCCTCCCCTATTAGGATCTCACATCCTCTTATTTATAGTGAAGAGTTTAGGGTTATATTTGAATTATGGGACTAAGTTATTAGGCTTGGCCCATGAATAACACACGCAACATTATAATTACATAAATACAGTTGTAAGTCAATAAATGGTGACTCTGTCATCCATTGCTAATTCTGTTAGCGAACTATAGCCTGTCTTAAACGAATAGGCATAAACTAACAAAGGTACGCCACCAAATGTCTCTGTTAGCAAATTATAACCTTCTAGGGCGAACAAGAGTAGAAGACTGCGACTAGGCGACCAATCTCCTTCTGTTAACATTTGGTTGTTTGCCTCATGAGAACAGGAATGTGATGAGATTGGTTAAATATAACGGTTAAGATGTTTACTCATTGAAGTTCAAAACACTTAACGGTTTTTCACTTAATTTGAAGTGAAAACATAAGATTATGTAGTAGGCATCTAAAAATGACTTTTATGGGTCTAAAGTCATACATGGAGGTATCTAAGGATCCCAAAAAGTTTGGTAGCATTGGAGAATTTTCGGACCATTGGAAGGGTCAAAAGTGAAGAGGATGCGTCACCTCATAAGAGGAGTAGCATCGTCTAAATGCGAAGGGGCTCAAAATCCCCAGCAGGCGATACATCACCTACATACAAGCGACGTATTGCCTGACGTGTCCATACAAACACATAAAATAAGCTCCAAAGGATGAGTTAATTATCTCTAATCCTATTGGTGAGATCTAATGATGATGCCTACACTATAAAAGGGTCCTCTTAGAGTTTTTGAAGACTTGATCACGCTCTCCAACCTCTCTCTAACCTCTCTCTCTCTCTCTCTCTCACTCTCTCTCTCTCTCTCTCTAGCTCTCAAAGACCAAAGTTTTCTCCAAGAAACTCATCAAGCATTGCTTGACTTGCATGAGTTTAAAGGCTTGTTCAATCCCAAATCCTATTCTACTTGGTTGAACCTTCAAGCAATAAGGGAAGGCTTGAAATAGATATTTTGGACAACAATATTATTATTGTGTATAAGCCTTAGAAGTTCCCCAAGTTGAAGATTCAAGTTGCTCAAAGAGAAAGGTTATATCTCTCTAACCCTAATCTCATATTTTGTCATTCCATCGTGTTTATGTTGTTAGTATTGTTGACTAAATATTTTTAAGTTCATCTTACAAGCATTTAATTACTTAATCATTTATTTTCAATATTTGCATTCATACCATGAACATGGTTCTTTGATTATCAAGATTTGCATTCATACTTTGAATACGGTTCTTGATTATCATCTAGGGTTTGTAATATTGAACTTTTCCTATTATGCATTACTGATTAAGAAAGTGTAAAGTCCTAAATTCCCAACAATCAAAATCTCTATTTCTAATTACTCTCTTTTTGTGTTTTGCATAATCAACGATGAGAGAAATCGGTTCATCTTCTACAACCTTCAAATCCTTGCTTCAAGGTTTGGTTAGTGTTGAACACATAACCATGAAAGATCAAAGAAAATTCTATTTGGATATGCTCTACATCAATGTGGATATGGATTCAAAGTCTTTATCAACAAAGGATGAGACAACACAATGCGATTACATACTTAAGGATAATGGTATCATCAAATTCCTTATTTCTAAATGTGTAGATTTTAAGAATTTGAATGAAATATTTTTGCTACCATATTTTTGTGAGTTTGAGATTATTGCTTATGTTAAGAGTACAATGGTGAATGTTAATAAACAATTCAAGGGTGATTGATATACTTGTTTTGTTTGTAAAGTTATTGATCATCATGTGAGATATGGTAATTGTAAAGTTATCCATAATAAGATTAGGTTTAATATAGTTTATGATGAGATCTTTGTGACCTTAATTGAATTTAATACATTCAATGAGGAATGTATGATAACCCTAAAGAGAATTGACATAGTTCATGCATGTAGTGATGAAACTAGCAACCTTAAGAGAATGTGAACATGTCAATGAAATTGATGATGAGATCATTGCAAAAGAAAGTGAAGATACTAAGGTCAATGCATTTGATGATGAGATCATTGCAAACCTAAATAATGATACCAAGGCTAATGCATTTGATATTGAGATCATTGCAACCTTGGGTGAAATTAATGCAACACAAGGAAAGGTTCAAGGATGGTGGTATTATACTTGTACCACCATTCATGCAACCTATAATAAAACTATTTTCAAAACCTTTGAAAGTGCAAAGGTGGGACTTGAAGTCCAAATGGGAATAAAAAGAGATCCAAGGTACCTAGAAGGAGCAGCATTGATGTGTTCTTCACTAATGGAAAGAAAGTGACCCTAACTAATGTTTTCTATGTTCCCGATATGACTAGAAACATTGTGAGTTGAAGTTTATTGAGTAAATCTGGTATCAAAATGGAGTTTGAATCTGGTAAACTCATTTTAACTAAATTGGGTAATTTTGTGGGAGATGGTTATTCATGTGATAGAATGATCAAACTTTGTATTCTCGATAATGACAATAATAATATGGCATCTAAATCTTGTAATGTGATTAATCCTAGTTTTATTACTTGTGGCATAATAGATTTGCTCATATAGATTATAGCACAATTAAAAGAGTTGTTAAATGCGGATTGATTAATTGTGATGTGAATGAGCATGATAAATGTGAATTATGTGTTGAATCTAAAATGGTAAAGAAACATTTTCCAAGTTTTGATAGATGTTTAAACTTGCTAGAATTAATACATAGTGGTTTATGTGAATTGAATGACATGTTGACTAGAGGAGGAAATAGATACTTCATGAATTTTGTAGGTGATTGCTCTAGGTATACTTATGTATATTTGCTTAAGAGTAAAGTTGAGGCATTTAATGCATTTAAAATCTATAAAGCTGAAATGGAAAATCAATTTGAAAGGAAAATAAAGACTCTTAGAAGTGATAGAGATGGTGAATACTTTTCAAATGATTTCAATGTATTTTGAGAACAATATGACATTATACATGAATGCACTGCGCCATACACTCCACAACAAAATGGGATAGCTAAAAAAAAGAATAGGACTTATCTTGAGATGATTAACTCCATGCTCTTACATGCTAAATTGTGTTATAATTTGTGGGGTGAACCTTTGGTTGTTGTGTATCATATATTGAATTGAATTCCTATGAAAAAGAACAATGTGTCTTGATTATTGCAAGAGCACCGAGCCTGAAAGGACCAAATTGGGTTCAAGGGCTGTAAAGTGTGCATTTGCTGGCTATGCCTCAAATAGCAAGGCATATATGTAATGCCCCAAATTTCCTAATAAGGTTTAGGACCTTGATTAGGAGGCCAGGAGGGCCATAATTGATTTACTATGTTAATAAATGATTATATGCATGTTTAGGTGTATTAAATATGCATGTGAACCCATTTTTGAGTAATTGGGTGATTTTCATATTTTGGCCATTTCGGGCATATTTGGCATATATGTGATATGTGTGTGGTGCTTTATTATTATTTGGTTATGCCAGGGTTACTCAACACGAGACGATCCTAGGAGGTAAGCTAGTGGGAAAGTCACAACGGGATTTATTCTTGACTCGGAGTGAGTCAAGTGGTATTTAGTGCATTACCGAGTTATTGGGTAATGGAAATAAGTATTTGATGATAAATTGGGAGTTAGTAAGATCAGGGGGAAATTCTGGAGGTTTTGACTATTTTTCCCCCGGGGACGTTTTCGGGACCCCGAGTGTTAGGATTTGTTTGAGGCTACTTAAGCTTGAAGTAACCTTCTAAGAAATAAAAAGAGTGTTCAGAATGTTCTCTCTCCCTCTAAGTTCCATATTCGTCTCCCGATCGCATTTTCGAAGGAAACTTGAGTTCTAGGACTCGGATTCAAGCGAGGATCGAGGCATAGTGATCCTAGGAAAGATTAGAAGCTTATTAGCCAGAGGATTTAGTTGGAAACAACTCAATCCGATGTAATTCAAGTTTTAAGTTCTAAGTTTTTTAAGTTTTTAAGCTTGAATTGGACTTTGTGTTTTGTGAGTTTTTGGTTAATTTGAGACTTGGGTTTTAATGATTTTGGATCATGGGGATGTTTGGGAACTTTGATTTTTGAGTTTGGAGATTTTTGGATAGGTTTTTGGAAGGTTTTAAAAGGCTAAAAGCGAGGAAAAATGGATGGTGCGAGGTTGGGCCACGGCCCTAGCTTGCTGAAGGTGGAGATGGGCTCTGTCAGGGGGGCGGGCCACAGCATGGTGCATGGAGGGTCGCGGCCCTTAAGGAAAAAGTTTCCCAGAAGTGCGTTTTTGTCATGGGAACGTAACTCTAAGGGCCTGGGATCGATCCTACTACCTAGTTGAGTGGGATTTGACGTCCCGGAGGCCTGGGTTGGGTTTGGAAGTATTTATTTACTCATTTTGATGAGGTTTTATATTATGGTTGTGACTAGGTTATCACTAGGGGCTTGGAATCAAGATCGTGCTTGTGGCTTATTTATTGGTAACTTGTGCTTAGACCAGAGGTAAGAAAACTGCACCCCATATGTGACATGCATGGTTATTCTTTATGCATGTTGGATGTTTCAATGTGAACATTGATAGCATACCGAATGCTTAGCTCTTGCTCACTTGTGTATGGTTATTATTGAGGCATGTCGGGTGTTTAAATGTGATGCACAAGAAACATGTGTTTAGGGCATGCCATGAATATTGAATATGAGACTGATCAGAGCTTGAGTCTCTGTGTTTGTGCATGATCATAATTTTGCTAGAAATTGTTAAGTAAGCATGCTGAATGCCCTACATTTGGATATTTAACATATGATATATACTGGTAGCATTGCTTACTTGTGCGTGGCACTGACTCATTAGTCAGAATTGGCAATTGTGTCAGTATCAACTGTGAAGCTGTGACTCATTAGTCAAGTTCGGCAGTAGTACTGAGTACTGGTCACATGGTATTTACTCATAAGTCAAGAACGGTCTTAGCGTGTTTAACGCAAGCCGATAAAAGATTAGATCTAATCGACATCTTCATTAAATGACTCAAATGAGCATTAATGTCGGACCGACCTCAAGTTCGATGAAAACTAAAAGCGCTTGTCTAGCCAAAGGCTAGTCATTTAGAGCCAGGGCCAGCGAGCCCCAGTGACTGTTTAGTCACATGGCTATGGGTGTCGAGCCCCGTAGTGACTTACCCATTAGTCACTCATATGTTTAAGCTAGTGACTTACCCATCAGTCACTCATATGTTTAAGGTAGTGACTTACCCATTAGTCACTCATCTGTTTAAGCTAGTAACTTAACCATTAGTCACTCATATGTTTAAGCTAGTGACTTACCCATCAGTCACTCATCTGTTTAAGCTAGTGACTTACCCATCAGTCACTCATCTGTTTAAGCTAGTGACTTACCTATCAGTCACTCGGTATGGTTTACCAGAACCTCAAGTGTTAAATCACTCATCTGGTTAGAGCCATTGCCAGAAAGCCCCGGTGACGGTTTCGTCACACAGCTGTGAGTGCTGAGCCCCGTAGTGACTTGCTTGTCAGTCACTCATTATGGTTAAACAGAACCTCAAAGTGATATTCACTCATCTATTCAGGGCTATAAGCTCTGTATGATCATAATGACCATCATTTGCATGGCTGTGGGTGCTAAGCCCCGTGGTGACTTGCTTGTCAATTACTCATTATGGTTAATGGAACCACCAGTGTTAAATCACTCATCTGATTAGGATTGACTTGATAGTCATCCAATCAGGAGGGGAGGATTTCTTAACCTAGATTCCCCAGCATTATCTGAGGTTATTTGCATGCTTGAATAGAGCTATATTTGCTAGGCATGCCATATATGATTTGATATCATGATATGACTGTTCATGAGCATATTGAGTTTTCTTGCTGGGCTTCTGCTCATGGGTGTTATTTGGTGCAGGTAAAGGCAAAAGAAAGTTGGACCATCATTGGGTTGGAGAGCTTAGGTGATGATGTGTACATATGCGGCTGCTCGACCGCCACGGCCAAGGGTTGAAATAGGAACTAGGGTTAAGCCCTGTTTTTCCACTTAGATCAGCTGGTTGTAAATATTTTATTGTAATAAACCTTAAAATTATATTTATGGGATCCCAATGTATATAGTAAACGTTCTAATGAAATGTTATAACTTAACCAAAATTTGTAATCCCTAAACCGCTAATCATACTTAGTTACACGATTATCGCCAAATGACTCGATTAGCGAGTTTAGCACTGTTTAAAAGGCACACCGTAACGGTCCCTGGAGTTTAGGGCATTACAATATAGGTTATTATACTTGGAGTGTAATGTGATAATTGAATCGAGAGAAGTGGAGTTCTCTAAGAATATGTTATATTGTGATAACAACTCTCAAGAACCCACAGGTGTTGGAGAATCTCGTAAAAAGACAAATCCAAAGGTTGATGAGCAACCTATTTTTCCTCAGAGAAGCCATTGGCTTAAAGAGTTGGGATCAATTGAGAAATATTCTCAAGTAGAAATATTCTACCTAGTAGAGGGTAACCTTGAAGAAGTCGCGTGGAAATTTCATATGGTTCTTCAAGTTGATGATGATCCCAAAACATTCCAAGAAGCAATGTCTTTGAGAGACTCCACTTTTTGGAAGGAGGCAATAAATGATGAGATGGATTCAATTATGTCAAACCACACATGGGAGTTGGTAGACCTTCCACAAGGTTCAAAACCAATTGACTGCAAGTGGGTATTTCGGAGGAAATATCACACTGGTGGCACCTTACAAACCTTCCAGGCTAGATTAGTGGTCAAAGGGTTTAAACAAAAGGAATGAATTGATTATTTTGACACATATGCACCGGTTCCTAGGGCAACTACTATAAGAGTATTATTTGTCTTATCATCAATATATAACCTTTATGTTCATCAAATGAATGTCAAAATGACATTCCTAAATGGAGATCTTGCTGAGGAGATCTATATGGATCAACCGGAAGGTTTTTTTCTAAGGAGAAATGATCATAAAATATGTAGGTTTGTTAAATCATTATATGGTTTAAAACAAGCATCGAAATAATGGCATGAGAAATTTGATAAAGCCATAATTTCATAAGGGTTTAGACACAACAATGCGGACAAGTGCTTATACTATAAGACTTGTGATGGCTATTTCATCTTAGTGTCTCTATATGTTGATGATATGTTGATTTTGAGTAATGAGATGAAAGACATAATAAAAATGAAGAGGTTTTTATCTTCCACTTTCAAGATGAAAGACCTTGTAGAGGTTGATACCATCTTCGGTATAAAAGTGAGAAAAAATAGTGGGGTTTATGCCTTGAGTCAAGCCCACTATGTTGAGAAAGTCCATGACAAGTTTGGTCATCTCAAAATTAAAGAGGCAAATATACAATTTGATTCAAGTATAAAGCTTGAAAAGAATAATGGTAGAGCGGTGGCTCAACTTGAGTATGCAAGTGCATTTAGGAGTCTAATGTATGCCGCTCATTGCACAAGATTGGATATTGCATATGTGGTTAGTAAACTAAATAGGTTTACTAGCAATCCAAGTATGGAACATTGGAAAGCTATTGAGAGTGCTCTAGGGTACATTAAGAGGACTAAGCAGCTAGGCCTCTAACATTTAAAGTTCCTAGAGATACTTGAAGGATATTCTGATGTGAGTTGGATATCAAGTGTAGGAGATAATCTCTCCACAAGTGGTTGGGTGTTTATGCTCGGAGGAGGAGCGGTTTCGAGGGGTTCCAAGAAACAAACATGTATTTCACATTCAACCTAGAGGCCGAGTTTATAACTTTAGCGGCAACTGGCAAAGAAGTCGACTGGCTTGGGGATCTCATGTTGGATATCCCAATTTTTGCAGATGAGGTATCGACAATCTCGATACATTGTGATAGTTAAGCCACATTATCTAGAGCCTATAATTGCATATATAATAGGAAATCTAGACATATATGTCTAAGACATGAGTATGTTTTAAGATGGAATCATAGCAATCTCATATGTTAAGACAAGTGAGAACTTGGTGGATCTATTTACAAAACCTCTTGTGAAGTGGTTAGTCAGTTCCACTTCAAAAGGGATGGGACTGAAACTCCTAGAATAACATATTCATCAATAATGGCAACCCAACTCCAAACTTGTATACATCAAAGGCAAGAGTTCAATGGTAATAACAAGTCATTGAGTGAATAGTTTCAACACTAACACAGTCATGAGTTCCATCCAATGATGATTAGCGTTGGTTGCTACCGAGTGAGGGTTAAGCCTAGGGCTTTTAATGAAGTTTAGTTGTGTGCAACAAGCATCTCTAAAGGTAGCAAAGATCCTATAAGAACTTCACCTATGTGAACTTAGAGGTGGTGCCGCCTCTCACGGGAGTTGGAGTTTATCCCCGGAAAGTTCATGAAATGTGAAATTCCATTTTTAGTAATTACCAAATTAATTAAACCATGTGAATTAATTAAAGTGCGGAATGGTAATTAACTGTTTACACAGATTGCAGTTCCGTCGGGACAGAATCCAAACTTGTCACGACAGAAACTGAACATAATAAAAAGACAGTGCAAAACAATAAAGAACACAACAAATTTTTACAAGGTTCAGAAACCCTTTCGGATAACCTACTCCTTGGGGCCACGCCGAGAGAATAAAACTAATTAATAAAGAATCACAAGTACAAAATATTGACTTAAACAACACAAGACTCCCTCTTGAGATTTGCCGCAACTTTGTTGTACTTCTCTTCACTAATCTGATTTTGATTGAAACGCTCCACCATTTTAACTCCCTTCAATGGCCAGCGAGTGCTTGCATCCTCCCGACGCAAGGCTTGTAAAAATCTTCTCCCGAAGACTATAAACATTTTGTTCAAATTACAATGTGTATTCACTCATGAACATGGTATAAACTCACCACTAAAAACTAAACACACATATTTCTACAAGATCACGTGAATACTTATGATCTTGAATACAAAGAGGAACTCTCACAAATATTACAATAATGCTCACGAATAATGCACAGAAGAGTTCACTTTTCTCACTGCCTTTAGAGCCCTATTTATAGAGTCTTTTTTCGTGCTCATAAAGGCTGAGAAAGAATTCTTCTAATAAAGGCAAGAATAATTGAAGATATTCTTGATTGATGAAGAGTTACCTTTTTTAGAAGATGCTGATCCGACAGATACGATTTCGGTGGGGACAGCTCAGACCTGTGTCGGATCAAAAACAAGCTCAAAAAGGAAATAACAATTAATGATATTAAGGATCCAGTTTCCTGTTTATTAATTCTTAAGCTGCACGAAAATATATAAACAAATAATCCAGAAATGACTTTGGGTAAGTACTGAATATTTGTAATATAGAACTTCCCTTTATAAACAAATTAGGACAATATAAGCTAAATAAGGAAGCTCATAATTATCCAAAATTCACAAAATGGATAAGCAATCGACATATGAGTGTTAAGCGAGAAAAGTGGGAAAATGAATGGTCAAGTGGAGGTGTGTGAGGTGTTACCGGTCTTATCATTAAGGAGTACTTGGTTCAATCTTTATGACACCAATGATTTCGATAAGGCTTTGTAATACTTTCACCAAGGTAAAGGTTAAATCAAAAGATATTTTATTTTATGCACCAAAACTGTTAAGCTAAAAAGACTGGATTATATTTAACAAAGTGGGAGAATGTTGAAATTGATTAAATATAATTGTTAAGATGTTTACACATTGAGGTGCAAAACACTTAACGGATTTTCACTTAAGTTGAAGTGAAAACATGAGATTATGTAGTAGGGGATCTAAAAGTGACTTTTATGGGTCTAAAGTGATACATGGTCGTATCTAAGGATCCCTAAAAAAAATTGTAGCATTTGGAGAAATTTTAGGACCATTGGAAGGGTCAAAAGTCAAAGGGGATGGCAATGTGTCGCCTCCGAAGAGGTGCTGCATCGCCTAAATGCGAAGGGGCTCAAAAGCCCCAGCAGGCGATACATTGCTTGCTAGTAGGAAACATCTTGCATGGCAAGCAATACATCACCTATATGCAAGCGACATATCACCTGACGTGTCTGTACAAACACGGAAAATAAGCTCCAAATGACGAGTTAATTATCTCTAATCCTATTGGTTAGATCTAATGTCGGTGCCTACACTATAAAATGGTCCTCTTAGAGTTTTGGAAGACTTGATCACTGTCTCTAATCTCTCTATAACCTCTTTCTCTAGTTCTCAAAGACCAAAGTTTTCTCAAAGAAACTCAGAAAGCATTATTTGACTTGCATGAGTTTGAAGGCTTATTCAATCCCAAATCTCATTCTACTTGGTTGAAGCTTCAAGCAATAAGAAAAGGCTTGGAATAGAGATTTTGAACAAGAATATTATTATTGTGTATAAGCCTTAGAAGTTACCTAAGTTGAAGATTCAAGTTGCTCAAAGAGAAAGGTTCTATCTCTCTAAGACTAATCTTGTATTTTGTCATTCTATTGTGTTTATGTTGTTAGTATTGATGATTAAATTTTTGTAAGTTCATCTTATAATCATTTAATCACTTAATCATTTGCTTACAAGATTGGCATTCATACCATGAACATGGTTATTTAATTTTCACGATTTGCATTCATCTTTTGAATAAAGTTCTAGATTAGCATCTAGAGTTTGTAATATTGAACTTTTCCTATTATGCATTGTTGATTAAGAAAGCGTAAAGCCATAAATTCCCAACAGAATGTTATTAGTTTATGTTCATCTTCCCTTCAAAGGATTTAGCTAGCAGGTCTGAAATTATTTATTGATTTTTTTTTCAAAATAAGTCAAACAAGGACTAATTCTTCCTACTATTTATCATATTTTCACTACTCAATACCACAACTTCTCCCACGTATTTTTAAAACGGTTCTTTGGCTATATTTTTCTGTCTATTAATGTGATGAGAGACAAAACATAGAGTCGATTACGACATTTTCTTTTCACTAAAAAAAAAATCTACTTTTCATCTATTCTGAACTTTTTTTCCAACAATCATGGGGTGTATATAGGCTAGTCTTCTTCAATGCTGGAGAGATCTGAGACAAAGATAAATTTTTATGTGGTTTTATCCTAGGGACACCGAGGTTGTTCGTCTGCTTACACCATCTGAGCATTGCTGCAGAACATCTTAAAAAGAACGATCTAGTCTGCGACTCAACTTAGTAACTTGGTTTGGTAATTTTGTTCTTACTTTATATTATGCATCAACACTCACTATCTTTCATTCCAAGTGTATCTCTAGTTCATGTAATATGTATTTATAAATTATATTTATAATTGATGATAAATTAACTTTGTTGGAACAATTTCTATATGTATATTGATCTTTGACCTTTGCAACTGTTGTTTTATATCAATGATTTTGGTTTTTTGTAAAAAAGATTAGGAAAAATTAGGACTTTTAATTGGAGATAACTGCGACACAAATATCTATTGTTTTCGATTCATTACACTTTTATACCCAATTATTATTACTATTATTATTATTATTATTATTTTCTTAAAAAATCACCCAACATCACGTTTTTGGTGCAACCATTACCACCAGCATTGTTAAGTCACATTTAAGCTAATTAGGATGCAACCATTACCACCAGCATTGTTAAGTCACGTTTTTGGTGCAACCATTACCACCAGCATGTGTCAATTTATTATTTTTCCAAGTCAATTTTATTTTTAAAAAACTATTTAATTGATTTTAAAATAAAGAAAAATGAATTAAACTTTATTTTAATCAATAAAAATTTCTTTCTAAATCTCTTCGAGAGTTCTTATTCTTCTTCCTTAAACTTATCACCATCAAGCATCCAACCCAAATTCAAAACCACCATCATCAAAACTAAAACCCCCATTATCACTCATTATCACCAAGAACAAAATCTAAATGTATTGAAAAATCATATCTAAATTCAAGCTAAAAAATAAATTTTCAATTCCTACTCAATATAATGTATTGAAAACAAAAACTGAATATTTTTTTTAATTCTTTTTTCCTTCTACCTCTCCTTCTTCATATCATTTTCCCCTCATCATCCATCCATGCCTAGACCTTGTAGAGAAAACCCATAAATATTCCCCAAAATTTCTTCATCTTCATCAATTGCTATCTTTCACAAAAGCAAGGGATATCACAAACAAGATTTATTTACAATAACAATAAATTTTCATATAAGCAGAACACAAACATTTAGATCAGATTGAGGAAAGGAAAAAAAAACTCTAGAACACATCAGATCCTTCGCCCATCAAGACAAGTCCCAACTCTGAGCAGTCTCTCGTTGCCCGCCCAACCTCCCTCCATTCATCATCTCCGAGCCCAAAATGTCGTTGTGCTGCCATTCTCATCTCAAATTTTCCTTCGGTACAAGAACAATGCCTAGATTCCAACGATGACTGACACCGTGCTTCTTTGATTCCAACGATGCCAATAGCCCAACTTCAGTCGACACCTCCAATAGCCTAGATTCCCCCTTACTGGAAAAATGCCCAAATTCTGATGATTGAAATAATTTCCCCAATCTCTTGATCTCTTCCTGAATGATTTTTTATGCATTATTTTTTATGAATTACCAATATTTTATAGTTAATTTAAATCATATTTTAAATTACTTATATTTTTTTTTTTGAAAAATTAGTTGTTTTTTGTTAATTTAAAATGAATTAATAATTTTTTTTAATGAGTTGGAACATTAATAAATTGACACTTGTCAACTTAGTTATCTTAAGTGTGACTTTACGGTGGTGATGGTAACAACTGCTCCTTAAACATGACAACATGACGTTGGGTAGTATTTACCAAAAAAAAAAAAGTTTGTGTATAAAAGGATAACAATGCGTTTGGGATATGTTAACACATTTTTTTTTAGAAATGCATGCATATAAATATATATATATATATCTCTTGTTTGCAGATAACGGAAATTTTTGGGTTTAATAGTTTTTTATTTTTTTCTGTTAACTTTAATGGAATATTCTTATATTTAAAGGTAGATTGTAAACATGACTTAAACTTAAATAAAAATTTTTATCCAAAAAACAGGCACGGATGACGTGGCAAGTGATTTCTGGACACGTGGCTGACACATGGCGGAATTCTGCTAGGGTATCGACCAGTAAAGATATTGCAAACAAAAGGCGGTTGAGGTTTACCTGCAACCAGTATGGTCGCACATTCCGCGTGTCTCACGATAATTTTATAAAGATCTTAGTTAATCCCGAGATTGACTCCCATGATTTCCTGAGTATCCGATTATTTAGGAAAGAATATCTATAACAAATTAATGTAATCCCCCTTGAGCCTATAAATAGAGAAAGATAGCTCAAGGAAGGGACTTTTGGCTTGCTAATTATCTGAGATTAGAGTTATTCTATTTGATATATTGTTTTGTTCTTCAGAAGTTTGTGAAACTCATTGAACCATAGTTCTTTGATCACTCCTTTGAATCCTATATCAATAACAGTTCAACTGGACGTAGGTTGTTACCAGATTCTGGGGCCGAACCACTATAAAATCTTGTGTTCTTTATTGTTTTTGTCATCACATTCATTTCAACGCATTTGTCTACATCAAGCGTATTTGACTTCGTGTCAGTTGGCCAAAATCAGGGTCATTATTCTGGTGCTTTCATTGAGAGCTTGATACAGTATCGTTGAAATATCATTGGCGAAAACTACCAAGAAAACTGGACAGGCGGCTGGCGCTGCACCATCTCACTCGCCTCCTCCTCCTCCAAACATAACTGAGGATGAGCCACATTTGGAGTTCAATGAGGAAGAAATTGATTCCGAGACGCTGAGGAATACCCGGGGGGGGTATTGCAGGATGAACTGGCCAATCTGAGGGCCAGCCAGGAAAGTGCTGCCGAAATTATGGCACGGCAGCAACAGGAGATTGAACGGCAGCGCCTGGAACTGAGTGAAAGACAGGCCGAGATGGACCGTCGCCAAAGGGAGGCCATGGCAGCCCTCGAAGCAGTCCTACAACTGGCTAGGAACCAGGCTGCACCTACCTCGCAGCCTGATCAACCTACGAATGGACCGCCCCAGAGGGGTCCTAATCCTAGCCCGCCTATCCAGCCCTCAAAGGCCCGAGCAGCCACCGGTGCCTCAGGATGATGTCCCGCTAAGGGACCCTGAGGCGCAGCCTCCATCCCAAGCTGGTCGCGGCAATCCCCCGCAACAAAGGCAGAATAGGACCGGGCAGCTGCCTCGTAGTCCTAGACGCCATAGGGGCGATGAGCCAAACCCTCCGAGCAGAGGACATCGTCCTCCTGGTAACAGAAGGAACTCAGAGTCAGGCTCTGCGGTTCGAGGCCCCCCACGGCATGATAATGCACGAGGACCTACCGACCAATGCAGGCCACCCTCTAACACTCGGGAGGTTCCAGCCCGGGAAGGCAACCGAGGGAACAATCGATCCCATCATAGCCAATTAAGATTCAGAGATGGCCATGATTATAATGAGGTCGACTCAGGCAGAGGAAACGTCGGTTGGAGGAATGAAGAAAGAGGTGGGGGCAGAAGCCTACCACCTAGGGATGACCAACCTGAAAGACGGGACGCTGGGGGGCAGCCCAGAAAAAATAACATCTTCAACCGGCTCGGAGCTAGCGAGCAGCGGAGGAGAGACGAGGATTTAAGAGACGTACTCAACGATCATCGGGAGCAGCACGACGAGTATGTCCCCCCAGCACCAGAGGCCCCGGCGATTCCTGGCGCCGTGCAGGCCCAGATAGATGCCCTCAACCAGGCAGTGCAGCAGCTGGTCGAGGGAAGAACATCTTATATCGACCAAGATAGGAGAAAGGGCACTCCTTTCATCCAGAGGATAGCTATGGCAGAAACTCCTAGCAAGTTTAAGATGCCTACGCTTCCGAACTTTGACGGGTATGGTGACCCAGTATCTCACATCAACAAGTTTGAGATACAAATGGACATTCAGAAAGTGTCTGAAGACGCTCGGTGTAGGATCTTCCCTGCGACACTTTCTGATGCCGCACAGGAGTGGTTTTTTAAATTCCCTCCTGCAAGTATAGTTTCCTGGGAGATGTTCGTGAAGGAATTCTACGGACAGTTCTATGCGGGTCGTGTGCACCCGACTGAGGCAAATCAGCTGGTCGAAATACACCAGCAAGACGGAGAACCACTGAAGGACTATGTCCATCGTTTTATGCGAGCAGCTGCTGGGGCGAAAATAGTGGGAGACGAAGGCAAGATGATGACCATAACTGCAGGGGTTAAGCGCCGCACGCTTCTCTGGGACAGCCTCAGAAAACATGGGGTCAGTACTACCCAGGAATTTTCGGATCGAGCTGATCAATATATCAAGCTCGAGGATGCCATCGCCAATGAAGGGAAGCCCCCAGGCAAGGACAAGGGGACAGTCGAGCCCGCCAAAGCTGCCAATGGGTCGAGGCCCAACGGCAACGGCAAAGGCAACGGGAACGGCAATGGCAATGGCAATGGCAATGGCAAGAATGGGGGGAAACGGCCGCACAATGAGCCTTCCACCTCTGATAATAAACGAGCTAAGGGTAATCGTTATGAACCTCGGTTCACTAACTACACTGCCCTTATTGAGTCTCGGGGAGAGGTTTATCAGTCCACGAGTTCCAGTGTGCCTTATAAGAAACCTGCCCCCATTCGAAAGGATATTTCGAGAAGAGACACTACCAAGTTCTGTCGTTATGATAACGACTACGGACATGATACCAATGAATGCAACCAGCTGAAGGATGAGATCGAGTTCCTTATTAGACAAGGACACTTGAGAAGGTATATACGGGCCTCAGGAAATTCCCAACGAGAAGCTTCAGGTGGCAACGAGCAAGCGCCCACACGCCAACACTCGCCACCTTTGCAGCCTGATCCTGTAACTGGCACATTGTTAACCATCTGTGGAGGCCCGCACCTCGCGGGAAACAGTGGGAAGGCCAGGGAACGATATGCTCGAACTCTGCTCCACGACCAAGACATCGAGATGATGATTGTGGAGGACCGCGCGCCAAAAAAGGCTCGGTCAAAAGAAGGTGAAATAACCTTCTCTGATAGCGACGCCCAACATGTCCGGTTCCCACATTCTGATCCGCTGGTCGTAGATATCCAAATGGCCAATATGATGGTGAAAAGAGTGCTAGTTGACACAGGAAGTTCGGTGAACATCCTGTATAAATCTTTGCTGGAACGCATGAAGTTGTACGTTAAGGACTTGGAGCCCTGCAACCAAACAATATACGGCTTCTCTGGTGAGGGACTCACCCCAGCGGGGTCAATCAGACTTCCAGTGATAGTAGGTACAGCGCCTGCTACCAGGACATTACTCGCTACTTTCATAGTAGTAGATTGTCCCTCGGTGTACAATGCAGTCATTGGAAGGCCTATACTATTGATCTTCGAGCCGTCACCTCAGTATGGCACTTATCCATGAAATTCCTGACAGATGCAGGGGTAGGATGCGTGTTGGGAAATCAGAGGGAGGCCAGGGAGTGCTACAATGCCTCAGTCACGAAGGCAAAGAAGGGAACCTCAAAGAGCACTCCCCCAGATAGGTTGCAGATGGCTATTGATACATAAGCCCAATCCGGTGATGAAGTCACCAAATAGGGTGTTGCCCAAAGTGAGGATAGAGATTTAGATCCTCGCTTTGGGGATTTTGAGGAAAAAGTTGGACCCATCGAGGACCTGGAAGAGGTCCAACTTGACGAAAAGGACCCGACCAGAGTTGTGAAGGTCGGGAAAAACTTAGAATCAACCACGAAGCATGCACTGGTGGAATTTTTGCGGAAGAACCAGGAAGTCTTTGCCTGGTCGCACAAAGACATGGCTGGGATAGATCCTGCAGTTATTAGCCATGTCCTAAATATAGACAAGAGTTTTCCACCCGTGCAACAGAAAAGAAGGATGCTCGATAAGGATCGGTCAAGAGCCTTAAAAGAAGAAGTTGAAAGATTAAAGGAGAATGGGTTCATCAAGGTGGCATTTTATCCATCATGGGTCTCTAATCCAGTGCTGGTTCCCAAGCCTAATGGCAAATGGTGAACCTGTGTGGATTTCACAGACCTCAATAAAGCCTACCCGAAGGATTGCTTCCCACTCCCAAGGATCGACCAGCTGTTCGATGCGACTGCAGGACATGAGATCCTCTCCTTCATGGATGCATACTCAGGTTACAATCAGATTAGTATGCATTCCCGTGATGAGGATCACACCAGCTTTCGGACCGATACGGGATTATACTGTTATAAAGTGATGCCCTTCGGACTGAAAAACGCAGGTGCGACTTACCAGCGATTGGTTAACCACATGTTTAAGGAGTTGATCGGAGTAAACATGGAGGTGTACGTGGACGACATGCTGGTAAAGTCGAAAAAAGCATAAGGACATGTGAAGGATTTACAAGAGTGTTTCGATGTATTGAACAAGTACCAAATGAAACTAAATCCTCTCAAATGTTCCTTCAGAGTTGGATCAGGGAAATTTTTGGGGTTCATCGTTAATTCAAGAGGAATCGAGGCCAACCCCGACAAGATAAAAGCCCTGATCAACATGAAATCTCTAGAGAAAATCAAGGATGTACAAAGTTTAACTGGAAGAATTGCCGCCCTAAGTAGATTCATTTCCAAGTCGACGGATAAATGCGTCCCTTTCTTCAATCTACTTAGAGGCAACAAGAAGTTTGAATGGACAGGAGACTGCGAGCAGGCTTTTCAGTCCTTAAAGGCCCATATGGCACAACCTCCTATTTTATCAAAGCCTATCGAAGGAGAAACTTTTTTCATCTACCTGGCGATCATCGAAGTTGCTGCTAGTGCGGTACTAGTACGAGAGGAAGAAGGCGTACAAAAGGCGGTTTACTATGTAAGCAAGAGGCTAATCGGAGCAGAGTTGAGATATCCTCCCATCGAGAGGTTAGCTTATTGTTTAATCTTGGCCTTAAGGAAGCTACGTCCTTACTTCCAAGCACATCCCATTATAGTCTTAACTGACCAGCCCCTTCGCCAAGTCCTGCAAAAACCAGAGGCGGCTAGGCGTTTATTAAAATGGGCGGTCGAACTCGGACAGTTCGATATTACATATTCACCGCGAGCAGCAGTAAAAGGACAAGTCTTGGCTGATCTTATTGCGGAGTTCACTGAGCTCCCAGACAACGAGCAGTGCGAAAAGCCTAGTGCGCCTGAGCCCCAAGATGAAGCTCATTCGTGGAAGTTATTCATGGATGGATCGTCCAACGAATCTCACGCAGGAGCGGGAGTGATTTTGATAACGCCGGAAGGGCATCAATTTCACTGCGCCATTAGGTTCGACTTCACTGCGTCGAATAATGAAGCCGAATACGAAGCACTCCTCGCTGGATTAAGATTGGCAAAAGACATGAGTATAAGGGTGCTGGATATTTACAGTGATTCACAGCTGGTAGTGAATCAAGTTCTAGGGGAATATCAAGCACGAGGCCTGAAAATGGTGGCCTACTTGAACAAAACTAGAGATCTGTTGGCTCGGTTCAAGAAGTTTACCCTCCAGCAAATACCTCGGGATCAGAATTCAAACGAAGATGCCTTAGCCAAACTCGCAAGCGCGAAAGATGCTGACACTTTGAATATTGTACCAGTAGAAAGATTGAGCGAGCCAAGCATACGAGCAAATGAAACCAGTATGGAAATTCAGATGGGAGACACATGGATGGCGCCTTACTTGGAATATCTTACAAATGGTGTACTACCGGCAGATAGGAACAAAGCCAGAACTCTTCAAAGGCAGGCTGCTAGGTATATACTGGTCGATGGTGTTCTATACCAAAGAGGATATTCCATGCCACTGCTCAGATGTATTACACCAGAGAAAGCTAAGGAGCTGATGAGGGAAGTACATGAAGGCTTCTGCGAGGATCACGCTGGGGGGCAAAGTTTGGCGAAAAAGATTCTGAGGCAGGGCTATTTCTGGCCGACTATGAATGAAGACTCAATGGAGTTTGTGCGAAAATGCGACAAGTGTCAAAGATTTTCCAAGATCCCACGCGCAGCTCCCAACGAGTTAAAATAGATGCAGAGTCCTTGGCCTTTCGCAGTATGGGGTATAGACTTGATTGGATCCCTGCCAATGGGAAAAGGCAGAGTGAAGTACGCAGTCATAGCAGTCGACTACTTCACCAAATGGGCCGAAGCTGAGCCACTCGCTACCATAACGACTAAGAAAGTTCTTGACTTTGTCATCAAGAACATTGTTTGTCGATATGGTTTGCCTCACAAAATTGTCTCAGAAAACGGCACCCAGTTTGACAGTGACTCATTCACAGACTTCTGCGAAAGGCACGGGATCATTAAAAGCTTTTCTTCAGTCGCGCATCCACAAGAAAATGGGCAGGTCGAAGCAGTGAATAAAACGCTTAAGGACACCCTAAAGAAAAGACTCGAAGGCGCTAAAGGAGCATGGCCAGAACAGCTGCCTGAAGTACTCTGGTCGTATAGAACTTCTCATCGAACAACGACAGGTCATACCCCGTTTTCCTTAGCATACGGGTATGAAGCTATGTTACCTGTCGCGTTAGATCCCCCCTCACACCGACGCATCATATACGACCAGAACCAGAATAGCCAACTGATGATGGAGTCCCTAGACTCAATTGAGGAGATACGAGAAAGAGCCCAACTCCGAGTTGCTGCATACCAGCAAAAGGTCGCCCGGTATTTTAATTCAAAAGTAAAAGAAAGGAAATTCAACGTCGGTGACCTAGTGCTACGACGAGTTTTCTTAAATACCTGCGACCCCACTGCTGGAGTGCTTGAACCAAACTGGGAAGGACCTTACCAGATCGAAGAAGTCCTTCATCCGGGGACCTACAAACTTGCACGCTTGAATGGAAATCTTGTTCCACGCTATTGGAACGGTGAACACCTGTGCAAGTACTACCAATAAACAGTCCTTTTTAAAGAACTGGCTTGTATTAATTTTTACTTTTTACAAGTTTCAAAAAAGAGTTAGCCACGTTGTATGGCTAATCGCTTATAAGTGTAAGATCTTTCTAAGATCACTCGTAAAGACATGTTTAGTCCATTTTTAATACGAGATTATAAGGGACTGTGCGCAGCCAGTCATTCTTGCCAACCTTTGTAAATTTATTTTTACAAGTATTTGTTCATTACGTGTGTTGTTTTGATGTATTATAAGTGTTATGTTTACTATCGAGCAATAATGTTCGCACAGGTCGTGGTCAAGGCAAGTGACCAAGGACCTAAAGCTCCTCTATCACTTGGGGGGCATATAAGGTACATCGATAGCAAAGCATACCAAGAGGTATGTAAACACATGAACAAAATGAGTGAAAGCATGCTACGGTACTTAGAGTATTTTTCAAAATTTATATTTTGCTAAATCAAGCCAAAGTACTATGCTAAGTTCGGTCATGCGAACAGATGTTATAATAGATAAAAATATTATAATATCAAATGGCATTCTTTTACACCGCAAGCAGTACTGCTTGGATGTAATTGTTTAAAGTAAAAGGAAAGATTGCTGCCCATGCAACAAATTTAAAAATAAAAATTTAGTCTTTACATCATGACCTGTGGGTCGTGTAATTAAAGAATAAAAAAGTCTAAGGAGCATTAGGAGCAGGAGGGTCTTGCTCAACATTCTTGTTGGCTACATCATCAACAACTCCTCCTTCCTCTGCGCCAGCGGCTGGCTGGATGCTTGGGGAAGCGGGGATCCTTGCTCTTTCTTCTTCTGCAGCCAATCGAGCAGTGCAGTGGGCCAGCTCAGTGTTCCTGGCATCCTCTGGAAGGTAGTTAAAGTTGGCACCCCGGTTGTGTTTCCAAAAGTCGTAAAAACACTGAAGTGTCGCATTCTTGTACCTCTCCAGATCTTTAGCATTGGTAAGCTTCAGCTGCTCCACCTGGCTCTCGAGAACAGCTATGGTCTTGTTCTTAGCAAGGAGCTCCTCCTTAAGCCTCTTGACTTCACGATATTGGATTCAGCTGGAATCTTGGCAATCGCCCCTCTGCTTCTTCAAAGCTGCCTGAGAAGCTTCAGCCTCCGCCAGCTTTGCCACCACAGCATCCTTCTGATGGGTGACCACATCCAACTCCCCAGCGTGCCTGGCTTCTGCAGCCTGGAGCTCCTCGATGGCTTTCACTTGGAACTCCTTGACAGCCTTTGCCCAAGCCTGTTCGATGGTAGCCAAGGCACGGGTGCGAGCGGCAGTTATTGTCAGCATGGCCTGCAGACAAGGAAATAAAAGTAGACTATACTACAAAAGGGAGAAGCAAAATCCAAGAGGAAAAATACTTACACTGGCCACTTCCTTAAGAGCCATGTTGAGGATCTGGTCAACCCCCATGCTCTCAGCTTCAGCCATTGCCTCCCTGCAACGGTCGTGCTTCAAGATATGAGCAAGGCGATCTTTAGCTGATCGCAGGGAGCGATTCGAGAGCTTGGTCCCAGGAAGTTCTGCTTGCGGGGTGTGCTCCCTTCGGGCTGCAGGCGGAGGGTTGGCAGTAGGGGCAGCCTCCTTCTCAGCAGGAGCAGAAGGCTGGACAGAAGCTTATCCAGTAGGCACGTCCTTGGAAGGATCATCTGTTCGACCCTTCTTGGCCGAGGGTCCTTGGCTTGATTCGCCATTGTGCCTCCTGGATGTTTTCCGTCGAACCAGGGGAACTTCTTCTTCCTCCTGAGCCTGATACAGATCGAAAATGTTGGGAGTAGCCATCTCTGTGTATAAAGAAAAATATGCAGACAGTAAGATAAAGGTGGATGAAAATTCATGGCGAAACAGAAAAGAGGTCACAAAGTTTAATACTCGAGCTACAACTACTGGTCGCTATACTACTGACTCTATTAGTCATACACTCACTATCTGGCACGAAGAAGTCTAGCCCTAGATTTGGAGTATACGTAAAATTGCCGTCCCCGTCAAACAAGTGACAGGGAATTGACAAGCTATTTAAAAGCAAGATAACAATACCGTTTTTGTCTGAGGATTCATCCAGGTCTATGATAGACTCTGTTGCCTTTTGTTTCCCCTTGCCTTGGGGCGCAGAAGGCCTCTCTGCTGAAGGGGCACCAGTGGGTTCCCTAATTGTAACCCCCGTTGGCCTCCTTCGTGGAGGGGACGCCGGGGGTTGCTGCTCAGGATCCCCCTCAACCGTGGTATCTGCTACCACAGGTCCTCTTGTTTCATGGCGAAGAGCCAGGAGGCCAGATAACCTCAGATTTTCATTAGTGACCAGGGACTTAACGCTTTTTTCAGCGTCTGCCATCCTAGCCAGTGCGTTGGACCTCAACACCATGTCTGGTGTTCGGTTCGGACGTAACCATGGTCCTGAAAGGCACAATATACTTTAGAGAAGTGCAGAAGAATGTGCTAAGGAAAAGTATCGACCAGTGAAAGTAGCATTTACCTCCTCGAGCGAAGGCCAAGTTGTTCGTAGTCATATCTGGCGTGAGGAAATACTCTCTACTGTATTGCCCCACATTGGAAATGAAAGTAGTCTCACTCAGGAACGTTCGGTTTGTTTCCTGGTGACAGAGATGAAAAAAGCCCGTCCTATATTGTTGAGGGTTGGACTTAAGGTCAAAGAGGAAGTTGACCTCATGGGGAGTGGGTTCTGGCCATTTTTTGAGTTTATAAAGGATATAGAGTGCGGCTAGCATTCTATATCCATTTGGGGTAATTTGAAAGGGGGCAACACCAAAGTAGTTGGCCACCCCCTGATAGAAAGGATGTAGAGGGAGGATGGCCCCCGCCTCTATGTGATACCTGGACCAAGCGCTATAGACGCCCCTAGGCAGGTTAGTTCTTTGGTCAGCAGCAGGGATTGTGAGATTAACCCCTGTAAGAGGATATTTCCTACGATAATTGGCGAGCATCCGGGGAGTCACCTAGCTGGTAGGAGAGAGGTACCACTCGACATCAGGAAGGTTTTGATGCCGAGGGCGGGCCCTGACTTGGATACAAGGGTCTGGGGCAGCATTTTCTCGACCACTGGTCGAGGGAACCCTAGCCTGTGAATCAGTCTGGACAGGAGAATTTGGACTATTTTTAGGGTCAGGTCTTTTCTTGCCTAAGGACTTAGAGCGGGCCATTTGAAGTGGTGACAGATGAGGTCTAGAAGAAACTCTGGAAAATGGGATCTCGTGGACTCGGTCAGCAGGTTGTTCTCCGCCTTCTAGCAGCTAGGCAAGAAGATCGTCGTCGATGGGCCGCTCACCTCCCCACAAATCTGGCATTAAAATCTGCGAACAGAAGAATGGGGAGGTGAGGATGAATAATTTTGAAAGTTTTTTAGAATAACGCTGGTCGAGTATAAAAGTTTAGCTTTTATACAACAGCATTCTAACAAAAAACTAAAAGTTTTCGCACGAACAGTTTGAGAATCAGGTCAAAAGTGAAAGCAAAAAGTCTTTTGAAAAAGCTTTTTCAACTCATTTTAGGGCGGGGAAAACTTGGTTTTTCAGCTAGCATAAAAATCAAATTTTTACTTCGGTTTTACGTCCTAAAAGTCGTGATCTCAACTATCAAACTAACTCGTAACTCCTTAGTGGCAGAGAAATATCAGTCAATACAGTGTCACCCATTAAAACCCCCTACTAACATGCATCTCAACCCAGAAACGAATGAACCCAATAGGCAGTCTACAGAAGCATGCACGGCAAAAATATAAAGCATAAGAGTCCAGAAACTTACTAGGATAGAAATCGTGGAGATTTGAGAAATTTTTCGAACGTCAAAGAGCTCACAGGCTGAATCTTGAAACGCCGAAGGACGGTCTCTAGAGGAAGACAGGGGCTCTGGTGTTAGGGTTTCTTGAAAGAGTGATGGCTTGCGTAAAAAGAAAAAGGAGACTTTGAAGAGACTATATATATATTTGTCCGTAAGCATTAAAAGGAAGTAATCATCAGTTTCCCCTTTTTCGAAGCATGGGGAAGGGTGATAGCCGTCGAAAGGTTACTTGGGAAGCGAAAAGTCGTGATTAGACAAGGGTAGGTTGCTTTTTCCAAGATTGCACGAATTGTTCTGACAGGTCTGGTGGGGTAACCGAAATGTCGTTTTCTCAAAAGTTTATTTATTGCTCGTAATAAATAAACATGGGGGCAAATGTTATCCAAAAAACAAGCACGGGTGACGTGGCAAGTGATTTCTGGACACGTGGCTGACACCTGGCGGAATTCTGATAGGGTATCGACCAGTAAAGATATTGCAAGCAAAAGGCGGTTGAGGTTTACCTGCGACCAGTATGGTCGCGCATTCCGCGTGTCTCACGATAATTTTATAAAGATCTTAGTTAATCCCGAGATTGACTCCCATGATTTCCTGAGTATCCGATTATTTAGGAAATAATATCTATAACAAATTAATGTAATCCCCCTTGAGCCTATAAATAGAGAAAGATAGCTCAAGGAAAGGACTTTTGGCTTGCTAATTATCTGAGATTAGAGTTATTCTATTTGATATATTGTTTTGTTCTTCAGAGGTTTGTGAAACTCATTGAACCCTAGTTCTTTGATCACTCCTTTGAATCCTATATCAATAACAGTTCAAGTGGACGTAGGTTGTTACCAGATTCTGGGGCCGAACCACTATAAACCCTTGTGTTCTTTATTGTTTTTGTCATCACATTCATTTCAACGCATTTGTCCACATCAAGCGTATTTGACTCCGTGTCAGTTGGCCAAAATCAGGGTCAACAAAATTAAAGAAATGACTAATTTAATAAATTAAAATATGATATTTTTGAGATATTTTACAATGATAATTATTTAAAAAAAATAAAACCATATATTTTATAACTTAAATAAAATTTAATTAAACTTAAATTTAATATTATATTAAACATATAATATATAATATTTTGTTGTCACTGCCAAATTAAAAAATTAGAGCAAACATAAGCTTATACAAAAAATAAATAAAATATGATATTTTTAAAATATTTTATGATAATTTAAATAATTAAATTATGTTTAGTTAAAAATAATAAATACATACATATTATTTTTTATCTTATAAATTTGCGTGATAGTTTATTTTTTATCAAGTGATTGGAGCTCTTTTTCTTCATCAAATTCATCAAAGGACATTGTGAGATACATTAGAAATTAAAAATAGTTGATGCATGTATACTAGTGTCTACACTATGAATTTTTCTATTATTATTTTATTTCTATTATTAATTTCTTTTTAAATATTACTTTATTTTATATATATGTCATGTAGCCATGTAAATATATATTTATGTTAACGTTGTGTTTATGTGTCATATATGTAGAGATTATTAATATAAATATTTATATATACTATATAACTATAATTCATTCTATTATATATATTTAAAAAAAACGCTAAACCAGTTTTTATTAAAATTATAGACAATGTTTATAACTTTAAAACTAAGAAAACGTACATTACGTGTTGCTTCTACCTAATATATATATGTATATATATATATATCTTCTATATAATAAGTGTGTAGATAACAAAAATTCTTGGTTTTAACGGTTTTTTATTTTTTTAATGTTAACTTTAACATAATATTCTTATATTTAATAAAATATTTTTATATTTAACCGTAGTTTGTAAACACTTAAACTTAAATAAAATAAATAATTAAAAAAATTAAAATAGAATATTTTTAAGATATTTTAGAATGATAATTATTTAAAAATAATAAATAATTAAACAAATTAAAATGTGATATTTTTGAGATATTTTACAATGATAACTATTTAAAAATAATAAAATCATACGTTTTATAACTTAAATAAAATTTGAAATTCTGTTTTTAGTAATTACCAAATTAATCAAACCATGAATTAATTAAAATGTGAAATGGTAATTAATTGTTTACACAGATAGCAGTTTTGTCGGGACAGAATCCGAACTTGTCACGACAGAAACTGAACACAATAAATAGACAGTGCAAAAATTAAAGAACACACCGAATTTTTACAAGGTTCAGAAACCCTTTCGGATAACCTACTCCTTGGGGTCACGCCCAGAGAATAAACCAATTAGTAAAGAAATAATGTGTACAAAAACATTGACTTAAACAATGTAAGACTCCCTCTTAAACTATTGCCGCAATTTTGTTGTACTCTTCTCTACGAATCTGATTTGATAAAATGCTGATTCTCTTGAACTCCCTTCAAAGAATAGCGAGTGCACACTTCCTCCCGAAGTGAGACTTAGATAGAATCTTCTCCCGAAGATCCTTATGAACACGTTCACAGTAGATACTATCTGTTTACAATGGACTAAAGAGATATCCACAAGTACACTCAACACTCTCACAAAGATTAAGGTGAACAAACTTAATCTCTACAAATAAACACACTCTTCAAAATAACGTAATGTTTACAAATATTCAAAATGGAAGAGGTGAAAATTCCAAAGGCCTTGGCAAGATATTTATATACAGGGAAATCGTCCAAGGCCATCATTTTCTGGTATCTTTGAAATCAATTTGCGAATTCCTTTGATTTAGGAAATCAGCCAACCAGATGCATTCTGTGCCGACAGAAAAGGAAACTGATTAGTCAGCAACGTAGTCAGTCTCATCTGGCAGAGCGAACATGGTCATTTCTTTTGACCATGTTCATTTTCGACACCAACTTAATTCCAGAATAGACATAATCCCACATAATCCCTGAAAATAATCTCAAGATATTTGCACAATATATTTCTACCAAAAATTGATTATTTGTGATAAATAAGGCAACAAATATTTTCACACTTAAAGATATTTTCACATTACAAAATCAGCTGAAAATATTGCTAATTAATCCGAAAATCAATATGGAGATATGCTACTAATTTTCTTTAAACATTTAAAATATTTTGTCTAAATTAATGTTTAGCCAAAAAGGATTTTACAATCTCCCCCTTTGGCATCTTGATAGACAAGAATATTTTAAGTGTTAATTTTGAAAGATCCTACAAAGACAAAACAGGTTAAAGCAAATAGCAATAGATTACTCCCCTGCGAAAATCATCTCAAATGTAACAAGGATAAAAAACTTATAGCAATAGAATGACTCCCCCTGCGAAAAGCATCTCAAATGTAACAAGGATCAAAAGCATAAAACAAGATAAACAGATCAAAATGAACTTCTTACTCCCCCTTGTTGTCTAGCAATAAGCCAAAGGAGTAACAAAAACAAGAGAAAAGAAAAGACACTTAAACAGCGTTCTTTTACAATTTATTGAAAACAGAAAAACAAAAACAAAAGAAAACCAAATGGACCCATTTGGAAGGACCCGCTGCAAAGTGAGACATCATGGTCGAGAGACAACTCTTGAGACTGAACACTTCTGTTTGAACAGATTCCAGAGTGGTCTTGACACCAGCGAGTTCAGTAGCAACAGAATCAGCATCGTCAGTCTTGAGAGCAATCCCTTTAGTGGCCTTTACGGATGATGGTTCCTTCTTGAGTTTGTAGTCTGCACCTGTAGTGGGAGGAGTCAAGATTTCATATTCTAGTCTAAGAGACTTTTGAGAATCAAGTAACTTGTAGATCAAATGAGGAAACACCAAATATTGGCCTTTCTTTTTGGCTTTTCCTAAGGCAGTGATCTGATCAAAAATGAGAGTGGCAAGATCAACTTGGAGACCAGTCCCGACTTTGTACAGAAAGAAAGCCGTGTCAAAAGTAATGGTGGAGGTATGAGTGGTGGGAATCCAGTTGTTGGTGGCAAATTTGTGAAGCACGGCATAGTAATGAGTAAGGTCCGTCACTTTGAGTACCGACTGAGGTTCCCAAACTATATTCTGTCCCACCAACTCCGATAGCACCGTATCTTTGTTGAATTCCACAGCAACATTGTCAACAGTAGGGGCAAATTGAGAATCTTGGCAATTTCAGCAGCACTAAATAAATACCAATGCCCCCGAACATAAACTTGACCAAACATAAAAGACTTGCTATCAAACAGATCATTATTGAGATTAGCATAGAATTCTTGAATAACTTGAGGAACAAAACCATCCAACCCGGTTAAAGAACCTAACCACCCCCGATCCTCAATATTTTTAATGACCCCAAACACTCTATGGGGAGAAAAAGAAAAAAAAATCTCACAGATAAAATCACAATGCACATAATGCTTAATATTTTTCTCATTGTCATTGAAACAGAAATTCAAAGAGTGAGCCTTAAAGGAAGAACCTGGAGAGACTTTGGGACCCATAGGAGACGTGGTGCGAATCTCTGGAATTTTCACAGATTTCTTGCCTTTTGGAGAAACAAGAGGGTCCTCTGATGGGTCAGATTCTTCTTCTGAGTCAACATTTTCATCAAGAGAGGGATCTTCTTCAAGGGGATCTTCATTAGAGGGAACACAATCTGAAGAAGGGTCAGATTCAGAAGAGGAACAAGGAGGAGGAAACTTGGAACGTGGAGTGGAACCCACGAGAGATGAGGCCTTTGGCATGGAATCAGAAGGATTAGGCCCTTTGGACCGAGGAGATTTTCGAGAAGATAAGACCTGGAACCATCCTTTGCTTTTCTTCTTGGGTGCAAGCACATCAGGGGACTCTGAGGAATCAAAATGGGATTTGGCAGTATCACGGTCATGATCAGAGACATCATCTGATGGGGAAGCTCGGCCCATTTTGGAGGACCCAGGGACAGAGGCGAGCAGAGCCGCCGATGAAGGAGGTCCAGACGGAACTTTGGGGGCTTCTAGGTCCAGAATGATCACGGCTTTGCTCGTGGTGATGGAGCCGTCAATGTGGCTGGGTTGAGACAAGGTACTCTTCCGAGCCTTTTTCTTGGTGAGGGATGGAGATGCAGTCAACGAACCACCCACTGCCTTGACAGACCGAGAGCCACTTCCTCTGGTTCTCACCATGGTTGCACGAGAAAGAGAGAAAACTGTCAAGGAAAAAAGAAGGAACCAGAAAAGAAAAAAAAAAGTGAAGGATGGAGACGGTTGAGATATTGGGCCCAAGGATATCCGAATATAAAGAAAGGGAAAGATAGGGATTTGATCTTTTATTCCTTTATTTGAAAATTAAATGGAATAAACACTTTTGGAAAGTACATACTAATATCTCAACAATAACTGCCAACAATAGTGCACGACACAAAATTGGGAAACAAGCCAAAAAAGGAAACTTTTGATCTTAATAAAATATGAGATAAAGACAAAAACAAACATGATACAACATACCCTTTTTGACACGCTCAGATTCGATTTCCCTCAAAAAGAAATATATATATTATTATTATTTTATTTGTTTTTTTATATTAAGTGAGATATATAACCGAATGTACCAAAGAAAAAAAAATATCCCATTTTTTATTAGTGCTCAAAGTCTTCGTGCCCTTGCATGTGGAGAAAGAAACAATCATTATATCAAAACAAATGTTTCTATAAGGTTTAGAAAATATATTTAATATAATCATGCTTCTATTTTTCAAAATAAAATATCACAAAACATTTACTCCTGTCACAAAAAATATTTCACTCAAATCAATCAGTGTGTATGAGTCTTACAAATTTTGTCCAATAGTATATCTTAAGCATTTGTGTGTGATTGTGAAAGCAGAGATCACTGCCCTGTATGGCAATTTTAGCCTTTTTCAGTGACATTGCCCTATGTGGCAATTTTTAGCATTTTTCTCATTGAGTACCCAAATTAGACGCTTTCACACTACACTGAAGGCTGTATTTAACAGTGGTAGAGTATCTTCTACATAATTGTTAGTTACATAGTTCCAACTTACTCAAGGTTAGTAATTTACACAACAGTGTAGGTAGCTCTATTCTAAGATGGAGCTTGAAATACTTTTCAAGGATCAAATGCTCACACACAAAAACACAAATTGATTTGAAATAATATTAATTGGAGGGACTATTTGTTTTGAGATTTATTTAAAAAAAAATTAGCATGAAATATATTAACTATAATTTCTAACCTGAAGTAAAAATATATTTTGACATAATGATTGAGACATTTTCGGTGAGCAAGGACAAGAAGACATCACACAACTTTTTCAAGCATAGTGATAAGGTACATCACAAAACAAATTAATTGGGACAAACCCCCAAGGATTTCCTGAGGGAATCAAACCTGACTGTATCAAGGGCTTTTGTAAAAATATCTGCAATCTGTTTGTCAGTCTCAATATATTCTAAGATCAAAGTTTTATTTTCAACGAGTTCCCTAATAAAATGATGACGAATGTCAATGTGTTTAGTGCGAGAGTGTTGAACAGGATTTTTTGAGATATTAATAGCACTAGTGTTATCACAGAAAATAGTCAAGGTTTTAAGATCAAACCCATAATCTGTCATCATTTGTTTCATCCACAATAATTGCGTACAACAACTTCCTGCAGCTATGTACTCAGCCTCAGCAGTTGACAAGGAGATTGAATTTTGTTTCTTGCTATGCCAAGAAATCAGATTGTTTCCCAGATAAAAACATCCACCACTTGTACTTTTTCGGTCATCTCATTGCCTGCCCAATCAACATCACTAAACACAAACAAGGTTAGAGTTTGTTTCCTTTGAATACCAAATTCCATATTCCTGAGTACCATTTACATAATGAATTATTCGCTTTACAGCTGTCACATGTGATTCCATAGGATCCCCTTGATATCGAGCACATACCCCCACACTGTAGCTTATATCAGGACGACTGGCTGTGAGATACAGAAGACTTCCAATCATGCTTCTGTACAAAGTTGGATCTACTTTAACACCATTTTCATCCTTGGTTAGTTTGACTGTGGTTCCCATTGGTGTTTTGGTGTGTTTAGCAGACTCCATCCCAAATTTCTTGACCAGATTTTTTGCATATTTACTTTGAGAAATGAAGGTTCCATCTTCTGACTGTTTGACTTGCAGACCTAGAAAATAGGTTAACTCACCTACCATGCTCATTTCAAACTCATCCGTCATTTGTTTGACAAATTCCTGCACTAAAGTGTTAGAAGTAGAGCCAAAAGCAATATCATCAACATAGATTTGAGCAATAACAATATCATAATCAATATTTTTGATGAAAAGAGTTTTATCTACTCCTCCTCTTTTATACCCATTCAAACACAAGGAATTGATTCAATCTTTCATACCAAGCTCTAGGAGCCTATTTTAGACCATAGTGAGCCTTTTTAGGTTGAAAAACATGATTAGGATTATGTGGATCTTCAAATCCTTTTGGTTGTTCAACAAATGTTTCCTCATTCAAAATTCCATTTAAAAATGCAGATTTAACATCCATTTGAAATAATTTGAATCCAACAACACATGCAACAGCCAATAGCAATCTTATTGACTCAAGTCTTGCTAGCCTAGCTTAATGGCAAAAGTTTCATCGAAATCAACTCCTTCAATTTGAGTATACCCCTGAGCAACTAGCCTAGCTTTATTTCTTATTATTGTACCAAATTCATCGGTTTTATTTTTGAAGATCCATTTGGTACCAATAACATTTGTATGATTTGGTCTAGGAACAAGAGTCCATACCTCATTTCTTGTGAATTGTTCCAATTCTTCTTGCATTGCTTTTATCCATGACTCATCATTCAAGGCTTCTTTCACATTTTTTGGTTCAAAGCTGGATGTAAAGCAAACGAATTGAACCAAATCCACATACCTTTTTCTTGTTACCATGCTTTCTTCAATATCACCAAGAATGAGATCTGAAGGATGATTCTTTTTTATTCTTGCAGAAGGTTCTCTCTGTATTGAATCTGTGATGATTTCTTACCCTTCCTTTGTTGATCGATCAGATGATGTTGGAACAGATTCAGCTTCTGTTGCAATAGATTCGGTATGAGAGGGCACAACATCACCTATTTTCACTGCAGGAGATTCTGTCTGAGAGGTTTCGGCAATAAACCTATCAATTTCTTCTTCATTGGAATATTCAGAAAAATCTTTTAAATCATCAACAACAACATTGGATGATTCCATAACAGTTTGAGTTCTCATGTTATAAACACAACAAGCTCTACTATTCATAGAATATCCAAGAAACACTCCTATATCACTTTTTGAATCAAATTTTCCAATATGCTCACGATCTCTAAGAATATAGCATATGCATCCAAAAACATGAAAATAACTTACATTGGGATTTTTACCTTTCCAAATTTCATAGGGAGTTTTGAAAGTACCTGGCCTAAGAAATACTCGATTGATTGTGTAGCAAGCAGTGAATATTGCTTCTGCCCACAATTGTTTGGAGAGTTTCTTACTGTTTAGCATTACTCTGGCCATCTCCTGCAAGGTTCTATTTTTTCTCTCAACGACCCCATTTTATTCAGGAGTCTTGGGAGCTGAGAACTCATGGGAAATCCCTAGAGATTTACAAAAATCATCATAAACAGTATTCTCAAATTCTTTACCATGATCACTTCTAATTCTCACAATCTTACCTATATTGTAATCTTTTTCAACTCTTAATTTAATGCACAGATTTTTGAAGGCATCAAACATGTCTGATTTTTCCCTTAAGAAGTCAACCCAAGTAAAACGAGAAAAATCATCAACACACACAAAGATATACCTTTTTCCATTAATACTTTCAACTTGAATGGGACCCATGAGATCCATGTGCAAAAGTTCAAGAACTTTTGAAGTATTGATTCCCGTAACACTTGTGTGAGAGTTTTTTAATTGTTTCCCTAACTGACAAGGTTCACATTTACCTGCAGATTGTCTACCCAATTTGGGTAACCCACGAACTAACCCTACACTTGCAATCTTTTTTAAACAATCTTTTTTAAACTTTTGAAATTTATATGACCCAGTTTCTTATGCCATAAATCAGTGGTATTACTTATAGCCGAGTGACATGTGAGAGTTGGCGAAAGAGTATAGCAATTATCAATGGATCTATATCCTTTCAATATACTCACGCCATTTTGATCAACAACATTGCAATCACCACAAGAAAAATTTACTGTGAAGCCTTGATCACAAATTTGACTTATACTAATTAAATTAGCCTTAAGGCCTTCAACAAGTAAAACATTTCTCAATTTTGGTAATCCATCAAGACTTAGAGTGCCTTTTCCAATAATATTACCTGACATTCCATCACCAAAGGTTACTGTACCACATTTCATAGATTTAAAATTGGTGAGTATATTTGCATCACCTGTCATATGTCTAGAACATCCACTATCAAAATACCAAGAATTAGAGGCACGAGATTTATAACAAGTAAAAGCAACAAGACAATTTTTTCTTGCTTTTTCAACCCAAACACTTTTTGAAGGTTTTCTGACAACATGTTTTGTTTTACTATAATGATTTAAATAATTGTTTTTGAAAAAATTCATCATAGTAAAACATCTGGGCCGGACGTGCCCTTTCACTCCACAAAAATGACATATTGGAATGAACCGATCTGTGTTGGTTCTTTTGAGAAAATTGGTCTGTTTAACAGATGTGGAAACAGATTTGCTTTTTGTCGAATCAAATGTTTGAGATGTACTTGCAAAGACGTCAAATGCCAGATTTCACAAAAATGGTTTTGCCTTTTGATTTAAAACCATCAAATCCTAATCCAGAAAATTACCAGCTTTTTGTCCTGCACCAATAACATCATCCAAAATCCTGGAATTTGGATTAAGCATTTTAACACCTTTAACCATGTGGTTAATTTCATTTGATAATCTCTTAATTTCACAATCTTTTGCAATAATTTTTTCTTCAAGATTCTTCATAGTGTTTACAAGATTATCATTCTTTTCCTGTAAGAATTTATTATTGCTTGCCATTAAGCGATTATCGGAACAAACCTTTAACCATTGATCATACATATCTTTGTATGATTCTTTTAGGGAATCCTCATCTAGATCAGACTCACTGGATTCACATTCAGAATTATCTTTCTGAATTGTGTTGTTCAGACAAACAACCTTTTTATTATCCTGCAAATTCAATGTTAATCCAGAAACAACAGAGGTTAAAGCAAGATTCAAGTTATCTTCCTCATCACTACTTTTAGAGTCCTAATCACTCCAAGTAGCTGCCATTACCTTTTTATTTTTCTTCAGTGTGTTGGCACATTCAGATTGAATATGACCAAATCCTTCACATTCCCTGCATTGCACGCCTCTTTTATTGTTGTTGTCAAAAGGTCTAGAAAATTGATTACCTTTGGAATATTTGAACGATGATTTTTTGTTACCAATATTTTTCATGTATTTTTGAAAAAATTCGGTCAGCAGAGCCATTTCGTCTTCACCATCATTTTCATCTGAATCTTTTATTTTTGATGATTTGAGAGCAACTGATTATTCTTTGGGAGCACTTGGATTTTCCTTTTGGCGAATTTGTTGATTGAGTTCAAACGTTCGCAATGAACCCATAAATTCCTCTACTTTCATTGTGTCGAGATCTTTTGCTTCTTCAATTGCTGTGAGCTTTGTTTGAAACCTGTCAGGAAGCACTCTAACAACTTTTCGAACTAACACATTATTTTCCAATTTTTCTCCCAAGGAAAAATATTCATTAGCTATATCAGATAGTCTTTCATAGAATTCTGTGAGAGACTCAATCTCTGTCATTCTAAGATTTTCAAATCTAGTAGTTAACATAACATGCCTAGAACGTTTTACTTCAGCAGTTCCTTCAAATTGAGTTTGAAGGATTTCCCAAGCTTCTTTGGCAGATTCACACGAAGATATTAGTTTTATGTAACCTTCGCCAACGTCATTAAAGATAGCATGCAAGACTTTGTTGTTATAACTGGACAATTTATCTTCAGCATCAGTCCAGTTAATTTCAAATTTTACCTTTGTGTCATCATCAGATTCAGATGGAGGTGTCCAACCGGTTAAGATTGATCTCCACGCCTTTTCTTCTTGAGATTTAATAAAGGCTCTCATCCTCACCTTCCAATAAGGATAGTTGGAATCATTCAATAAAGGAGGACGAGTTATAGATCCACCTTCTGCAAAGAAAGACATTTTACAAGGCACAAAACAAACGGAAAGAATACAAGATCGCACTAAGAGTTTAGTGACTCACTCTGATACCAATTGAAATTCCGTTTTTAGTAATTACCAAATTAATCAAACCATGAATTAATTAAAATGCGGAATGGTAATTAACTGTTTACACAGATAGCAGTTTTGTTGGGACAGAATCCGAACTTGTCACGACAGAAATTGAACACAATAAATAGACAGTGCAAAAATTAAAGAACACACCGAATTTTTACAAGGTTCATAAACCCTTTCGAATAACCTACTCCTTGGAGCCATGCCCAGAGAATAAACCAATTAGTAAAGAAATAATGTGTACAAAAACATTGACTTAAACAATGTAAGACTCCCTCTTAAACTATTGCCGCAATCTTGTTGTACTCTTCTCTACGAATCTGAGTTGATGAAACGTTGATTCTCTTGAACTCCCTTCAAAGAATAGCGAGTGCACACTTCCTCCCGAAGTGAGACTTTGATAGAATCCTCTCCCGAAAATCCTTATGAACACGTTCACAATAGATACTATCTGTTTACAATGGACTAAAGAGATATCCACAAGTACACTCAACACTCTCACAAAGATTAAGGTGAACAAACTTAATCTCTACAAATAAACACACTCTTCAAAATAACGTAATGTTTACAAATATTCAAAATGGAAGAGGTGAAAATTCCAAAGGCCTTGGCAAGATATTTATATACAGGGAAATCGTCCAAGGCCATCATTTTTTGGTATCTTTGAAATCAATTTGCGAATTCCTTTGATTTAGGAAATCAGTCAGCCAGATGCATTCTGTGTCGATAGAAAAGGAAACTGATGAATCAGCAACGTAGTCAGTCTCATCTGGCAGAACGAACATGGTCATTTCTTTTGACCATGTTCATTTTCGACACCAACTTAATTTCAGAATAGACATAATCCCACATAATCCCTGAAAATAATCTCAAGATATTTGCACAATATATTTTTACCAAAAATTGATTATTTGTGATAAATAAAGCAACAAATATTTTCACATTACAAAATCAGTTGAAAATATTGCTAATTAATCCGAAATCAATATGGAGATATGCTACTAATTTTCTTTAAACATTTAAAATATTTTGTCTAAATTAAAGTTTAGCCAAAAAAGGATTTTACAAAATTTAATTAAACTTAAACTCACTTATTAGAATAATATCATATTACACATATAATATAATCTACTGTGAATTAACAACAAATTGTTATTTAAAAAAAATTAGCAAGAAACTTAAATTTAAAATTCATATATATAATATTTAATATTACATTAAACATATAATATATAATGAATGCTCCTATTTGATCGCTATATATTTCTAACATCAGAAAATTGAATAATCGTCACTCCCAAATTAAAAAACTAGAACAAACATAAATTTAAATAAAAATAAATAAATTATTTAATTATAATAAGATATTTATTTGAAATTTATATGACATTAATATAAATTTAATAAAAAATAATCAATAAATTCTATAAATTAAACTAACAAGTTGGGAATTCATTCAAAGAAAAAGCAAAAAAAGATTTCTTCAATTTCTAGAATTTTCATAGGGTATATGATTTTATTTAATAATTTAAGATCTTATTAGATACTAAATTGGGGTGTAATTATTAATTTAACATTGGGTAGGTACCTGCTTTTTGCACAAAGTATAATTTTTGTACATTTTGTTCTTAATAATGATCATAAAACACCCTATACTTTTAAAAATTGGTATAAAATAATACTATGTGTTTTCAATAATAATCATTAGGTACCCTTTAATTAAAAATTAGTATAAAATAGTATCTTATAATTCATGAAAATATACCCATTTAATACCTTATTATTTATAAAAACCGAATAAAATAGTACCTTAAATTTTATTAAATTTTTATAAATTCACGATACCGTATTAGTATCATTAGTAATGGAGAGTACTAAATATATACTTCCATAGACAAGTTACTAAACGAAGAAATTCCCTTTAATAAATAAGATGGGATAAAAATAAATTTAGTTTAGGGGTGTAGAGATCAATTTTTGGGTGCAAATATAGCTTCCCTTTTAATATTTATCCCATAATTATTCCTATTAATAACGAATACATATTTAGAAAGAAAAAAAATACAATGATTGGTACGTGGATGGATACAACAGGTAACAAATAGAATCGGCAGTAGTGAATCGTAGCCACCCTTTCTCTCCGTTATCTTCATGGAATCCTAACAGATAATAATAGCAACAAAACATTTAACCAACAAACCATAGAACTGAGAAGAGTGGAAAGAGGAAGCCTCGAATGGAGCTTGCCACTCCCTACAGTTCCAGTAGCACTTGGCTCTACCGGAAACCAGAACTAACCCGGCAAATCCCAAGACTCCATCGCTTCAATCCGTCAAAGCACCGCCGCAAAACGACGTCTTCGGAGCTCCAAACGACGGTTGGAGTCACCGCCTCATCCCCTTCCCCTTCCCCTTCTCCATCCATTCCGACTCACAAGGTCACTGTCCACGATAGACAGAGAGGAGTTGTTCACGAGTTTACCGTTCCTGAGGTACACCGATTGATTATACTACATTGTCTGTTTGTTTCTCGAGAAAATTTATAATCTACAAAGCAAAATAACATATCGAACCATGAAATGTGGCAGGTGGAAGTTGATTTTATGTTGAAAACTATTTTCGGTGTTTCTTTTATGGTAATTGGATTCTAATTCTGTTTGGTTCATGAGAAATGGATAAGAAAGTAAATTTATTCCGTAATATAATCATACAGTGGCATTAGATTATAACAATTTATCGTACATACTTTTGCCCCAAATTTTGTACAATTTAGGTGTAATATGATTAAAATTGCAGGACCAATATATATTGCACACTGCTGAAGCTCAGAATATTTCTCTTCCGTTTGCTTGCAGGCACGGTATTGTTTTCTTATCTACAATCATTTATTTTAAAAAGGAATTTTGTGTCTACTGATAGATATACGGATAAAGCTTCTTATTAAAATCTTGTTGTAGATATGGATTCTGCCATGGAATAGATTTTTGTATATGAAAAGTTTTAACATTATAAACATAGTAGACGAAGATTGTAAGATTTAGAAGGGGAATCCAATTTCAAACTCAAGTGACAAAGTGAGTTTGAAGGATTTTTGTAAAAGTTTGAGGATGGCATCCTAGCTGCTATGAGATGCCTAGTTTTTCAAGTTGGGAGGACAAATTGATGGAGTCAGGCGGTCGACTAAACTTATATTAGGGATGATATGATATTCCACCAGCATACTGAGTTAATTTGGGTATTTATGAAAAATATCCTTGTAAGGGTACGTTATTGGCATAGATTGAATGTGCAACTTCTTAACACGGTTCCCTAGTTCAGATGAGTTGTAATTTAAATATTCAACCTAGGATTATATAACAGAAATTTGAAGCAAGTAGAAATAGATTTACTTTGTTTAACAATAAAATTATTGTTACCCTGCATGATTGAACCTTTCAACTATTGCATAGTATTGGGGAGGTTTATGCTTTTAATTTCTGTCATCATTATTAATTAGTTGATAAACCTTGAAATTGCTTCTTTTTTTTTTTTTTTGGTCAAGAAGAAAATACCTTCATTGAACAAACAAGCAATTACAACCAAGGCAAATTGCCCAGAAAGAACCCGAATACAAACAGACAATCAACTACCTCATTAAACTAACAAGCAAGTTTCCTTAAGAAAAGCTTAAAATGAGGAAGAGCCTTCCTACTATGAACACTATATATTCTGTATTGAACTAAGGTAATTACTTCTTTAGCTATACAGTTAGCTGTTAGAGAGAAGCCATCATATATGCATCTATTTCTATTCCTCCAGATTTGATAAACAACAGCTGCTAGGATCATATTAATGGTCATGCTCAATCTCAATCTGTTTTTATGGCTGAAACTGAGCCCCATGGTCCAGACCGAGAAGCTAGAAGCCCAAGCATGATAACCCAGCCAGGAAAATATGCAATTTAGAACTTTCTTGGACAAACAGCAGTCAAAGAAAATGTGGTTATGACTCTCCCGCTGGTCTTCACAAACAGGCAAAGAAGGCTGTCAAGAGGGATGGTGCATTTGGCCAAGTTGTCTCTAGTTAGGAGGAATGAGTTAACAACCATCCATAATAGAAACCTATGCTTAGGGAGAATAGTGCGACACCAGACCCCATTCTTGTAGGCCACAACTTGCTGGTTTAGGGAGCTGTTATACAGCTTTGAAGGCCTGAAAATCCCTGATATACCAGCAGCCAGGATCTCTCTCTCATTGAACCTATTTCTGAGATGACATAGCTTGCGCCAATACCAACTACTATCTTGCTTCAAAACATAATCCCAAAAGTTCACCCCCTTTAGGTAAACATGTTGAATCCACTTAACCCAAAGAGCGTCTTGTTTGGTCGAAACAGCCCATATGTACCTGGCAAGAAGGGCCCTATTCCAGCTAGTTCCATCCCTAAGACCAAGACCACCGTACGCCTTAGGCAAGCAAACTTGATGCCAAGAAGCTAAATGAAACTTACTTCGAGTTCCCGAGGCCCCCCAAAGAAACTGTCTGCACAACTTCTCCACTTCCTTAATGATACTTTGAGGTAAAGTGAAAACAGACATCCAGAAATTTCTTAAACCAGACAGGACAGTTTGAATGAGAAGCAAACGACCTGCATAAGATAAGTGTTTACTTGACCAGGAAAACAACTTTGTTCTCATCTTTTGGATAATGATTTCAAAGTACATGTGCTTCCATTTTGTAGGTCTCAACGGCACTCCAAGATAATGCAAAGGGAAAGACCCAGCTGTAAGTTGCAGAACCTGCAATATCTCATTCCTATCCGCTGCTATAACCCCTCCAAAATAAACTTGGGACTTCTTATAATTAATAGACAACCCAGATGCTTCATTAAACTTCTTTAGAGAGTCTTTAAGGACAGTCACAGCCGCAACAGAGCCTTTACAAAACAGGATAACATCATCTGCAAAACATAAATTTATGAGTTTCAAGCTCTTACACATAGGGTGAAACCGAAATGTAGAGGACCTGGCATCAGATTGTAAGCATCTGGTCATGTACTCCATAATGAGAACAAAGAGAAGAGGGGACATTGGGTCCCCTTGCCGCAGACCTTTACCCCCCTTGAAAGTGCACTGGACCCGACCATTAATCAGAAGAGAATAAGAAGTATTCCTGATACACTTCATGACCCAACTAATAAACTTTGATGGAAAACATAAGGCCTTCAATAAGTTTTCCAAAAAATGCCAATCAACCGTATCATACACCTTGCTAAGGTCGATCTTGATCGCACACCAAGGAGAGGTAATCGCTCTACCATAATTTTTAATTAAGTCTTGAAGAATCATGATATTATGAGCTATAGATCTACCCCGAACAAAAGCACCTTGATTCGATTGGATGAGATAAGGAAGCACCACTACCAATCGGGAACATAACAACTTAGCCATGACCTTATATAGAGTCGAGCAACAAGCAATAGGTCTGTAATCGGAGGCCCTAGCTGGATTCGCAACTTTAGGAATTAAGGATAAAGTTGTTTCATGCAGCTCTTTAGGAAAATGGCCTGTAGAGAAACCATGAGCAATTACTGAGCAAATATCCTGACCAATATCCTTCCACATAGATTTGAAGAAACCGGAACCATAGCCATCGGGACCAGGCGATTTAGTATTAGGAATACTGAACAACGCAGCTTTTATTTCCTTAGCAGAGAAGGGTTTTAATAGATATAGTTGCTGCTCCACTGAGAGCTTAGAGCCTAATGCAACACATCTCCGATCTACTAACCCTGAAGCCGAACTGGAACTGCCCAAATGATTTTTAAAATGCTCTACAAAATGGCCTATCACCTCCTTGAAATCATCTATCAATAACCCATTTTCATTAATATATGAAACAATAGAATTCTCAGCTTTCCTCTTCTTCAGGAATGCATGAAAGAAAGAGGAGTTCACATCACCATTCCTAATCCAATTGATCTTGCTTCGCTGGACTAGGAAACTATGATAAATTTGTTCATGATAGTGAAACTCTGATGCCTTCTCCTTGACTGCCTCTTGCAACTGAAAGTCTAGAGGCTTCTCTTGAGCTTGAAGTTGGGCAGTTTGAAGAGCTTCCATAGCCAATTGATAGCCTAATCCTACATCCCCAAACCAGTCCCTATTAAGCTTCTTAAGTTGATGTTTCAAACGAACAAGCCTTGTAAATATTGCCCTCAAACCAGAAGGTTGCACAGGGGCTTTCCAGCTCTTCAACACTAACTGGGAAATTGCTTCTTTTTCTCTTGCTTAGATCATTGATTGTGCCATTTTCATCCTGTTATTATGTTCTTTTTACATGGTGAGTTGTGTGTCCATCAATACCTACTGCCTGGCATTATTAATGCTATTCTTTATAGTTTTTGATAAGTTTTCTTTGGCAGGTTGCTGTACCAGCTGTGCCGTACGTATAAAGTCTGGAGAACTTAGACAGCCTGAAGCCCTAGGCATATCAGCTGAACTGAGAGCAAAGGCAAGTCTATAAATTTTGTTCAGTTTAGCGTTATTGTGTTATATATACCCTGGGAATAAAAGGAAGTTACAAACAAATAAAATAACATATATTAAAAGAAAAAACAAAAAAACACGCAGTTGCAAAGAGATCAATCAAAAAGCATGACTTCACAGGCAAGGAAGACCTCTTGATGTTGCTTTGAATTAGAAGTTTATCACAGTAACACTGTATGGTAGGTACCATATGAGAAGCTGTAGCCCAAGTTTAAAGCTTTTTCCGTAGAGAATTGGGTTGGTGAGATAGTAGCAAAGAAATATTTACGTTAATCTTCAATTGTTCATAGGGAAAAACATTTTGGTATAGTCTAATCCAAGGAATGTCCTCTGGGATTGCTTTGTGTCTCATCTTATGATCCTGAAATGTGAAGTTTGGAACGAGCACATAATAAGACATCAGTGGAAAAAGAATAGTTTTCAACAAGCATTGTTTCAACTAAAGTTGCTTGGTGATAATTTGCAAAGTTTGATGTTATATGCCAAATAAAAAAACAAATTAAATTGTTGAAGCTTATGTTTGCTTTTTGGAAATTCAGGGGTATGCACTTCTTTGTGTGGGGTTTCCGTCCTCTGATCTTGAAGTAGAAACACAAGATGAGGATGAGGTAATGTGTTACAAAGTTACAATTATTCAACTTGGGGTGAGAGATATAAAAATGATATTCATTTCTTAAACAACAATACTCGATCATTTTGATTCCTTAGTCTTTGATGGCCAGTGTGATTAGTGATTCTGCTATTTTGTAATATATTAGGCTTTCTTAGGAGTCATATTTATTTGCATTTTCAGTTTTTCTGTTTCTTACAGTGCCGAACTTGAAATTTGTGGCACATGCAGGTATATTGGCTTCAGTTTGGAAGATATTTCGCTCGAGGACCAATTGTAAGTTCTGAATACACTTTTAGTCCCGAAACTTCTTTTTTCCTGCGAAATGTAAACATAGAAAAATGCGGGTGAAAAAAGTAAATATATATTACATATCATAAAAATGAAAGAAATATATGATGTAAGAACCTTCATTTTTGCTTATCTTCCACACAACATGGATCTTACAGGATAGAGACGATTACGCATTGGAGTTAGCCATGGGTGATGAATAAGCTTTTATTGAGAGCTGACTTTGGAGTTAGGGATCTCTACGGATGGATCGGATGTGCAGATTTTTAATCTTGTTACGAGTCTCATCTTCTTCTGCTTTTGTCTTCTTAACTCCTTACCCTGCATTGCAGCCCCTGTAATCATCGTCCATGGTATAAATGACTCCATGTTGGTTAGCACTAAGACTGATAATATTGTATCTAAGATGTAGACCATCACTGTCAACGTATCTTCTGCGCTGCCCATTTTATATCTTATCTATCAACTTGATCTAAAGACATTTATTAACAGTATTTTATTTTATTTTATTTTTTATATTTATGACTAGACCCCTGCTTAGTACTCCCTCCCATACCTAATCACTTGATGAGAATTGTATAAAATTTGTATTATTATTATTATTATTATTATTATTATTAGGACGTATCTTAATAAAATATGGGCACAGATACAGTGATGAATCAGCCCTGTAGTACAAGCTTCGATTAACACAAGTGACAATATGATTTTAGTTTTTTTTATATGACAATATTCATTGTAGTTACCATAAATTTTTGCTCATTTAAGGGCCGTGGTGGTATGGGATGTTTGAAACCTCATTTTCAACAAGTTAAATTATTGGGAAACGTGCAAAATGTTAGTTGTGATTATAACATTAAGTAAAAAAGCTGAGATTATAACTTATCACCTGTGAAACAATATCTAATACTCTAATGTATTACATAAAAAATATGCACCACCATGACCGTTCCGGTTCCCTAAACATATAAATGAAAATTTAAAAGGTCACTTATTTTTAATTGTGTAATTTTCGGTGGTTTGACAAAACTTGGAATGACCAAATAAAACAAGATGATTTGAGTTTGTTACCAGTAATGGTATTTGAAATTTTTATACAAGTACTATTGATCAAAATCTTATGAACTTCAACTGTAATAATAACAAGTCCTTTTTTCTATATATATTTCTTTCTTTCTTACAGTTGCAAAATCACACTTATCTTCACATTGTTTAAGAAAGACAATCCAAATGTAATATCAAAGTGTGTATTCTCATGGTAATAAATTGTGAAGAGGCAATCTTTTTTTCTCTCTTTTGAAAACAATATAATTTTCCTATATGGTGAGTCGTTTATGTTGAAAGTTTTAGAACAAATCACTAAAATTAGTATTTATTTAGAAAAGTATATTGACAAAAAATTAAAATGTCACTTATTATTTTGATTAATTTATTATTTTAATTACTTTTTAAAAATTGGTTTATTATTTCGGTTATATTTTGGTAACAACTTATTATTTTAGTTACTTATCAATAACCTATATTTAAAACGTGCCTTGTTGATACTTTCTGTTAATTTTTAGAGTGAAAACAACTTCTCATAAGGAGTTAGCAGTAGAAAAGACAGAAAGCAAAGTCGTTCACAAGAACTACAAAACAAGACTAAATAGAAAAATTAATTTTATTTCAATATATAAACAAGGTAATTGGATTTAATTTGTTTTTCATTTCAAATGGAAAGCTCTTACATATAATTTTATTGAACTAAATATGTGAAGAAGAAAAAATCGAACTAAATACCAAAATATAGAAGAAAAAACTTGTTACGAAAAAATTAATAAAACAGTTTATTTTTTAATGTAAATAAAGTGTATATTTTTGGTGCAAAACATAATAAGTTTATAAGTCGCATCATAATTTGGAATCAACCAAATTGAATGTCAATGTAATCACCCATGTGGATGTACTAAATGCAGACAGAGTATGCACCCTTTCATGTGCTTCCAAATCTTCAATTATATTTTTTCACTTTGGGTCAGAAAATCATCTTTCTTCATTTTTTTAACTTTTTTTTAAACCAAAATGATGTGTCCTGAGATCAAGTAGTCGTTACCCGAGGAGAAATTATTAGAAAAACAAAAGTATTGAACTTGAAACTTGATAACCATATTAGTTAGACTGCTGTTATTTTCATTAATCAGCTTTCTTATCTGTCAATTAATTGTATTAACAACTTTTATCGTACAGCTGTGTTAGTTGTAAGATTTTTTTTCTCAATTGCAGTCTCATTTTTTATTATTTGTAATATTTAGATCTCGAAAATTAATTTTGTACCACTTATATCTTTAATATTTTCAAATCATATCATTTAGCTTGTTAAATGCTATTTTTATTTTTATTTTTTTCAAAATATATAAAAAGAATGGTGAATCAATCTTAAAAAAAGACAAATCACTCAATTTATAACAATACCAAACATGATATTGAAAATATATATATTTTCATGGCATTTAAAAAAATATTTAATGGTTTTAAAAAATTAATTAATTTTTCATTAAAAAAAATTATTACTTACAAATTTTTAATATTTATAACTGAATTATCACGAGAAGATCAATATTTATAATGTACATATTTATTTTTTATTTTGCAAATTTTTTAAATAATGCAACTTATAACTAATTATATATGTATATATATATACACACATAAATCACTTTATATACACTATCATTAAGTTTTAAAAAGAATGTATGAAATAAAAAATCATAAACATAATAAAAATTGATAATATCAAGATAATCGAGACAATATAGTTATTAATATTAATTATAAAACAACAATTTAGGTAAGAATATTTTTTTTAATAAAACATTAATTTAATTTATAAATATATTAAATATTTTTTAAAATGCAATGAAAATATTTTTTTTCATGTCATGTATGTTATTGCCATAAATTAAATGTCCAAATATTTTAAGAATGATTCACCATTTATTTTGTATTTTTTTTTTATGTATTCTCAAAGAAAAAAGAAACAAAAATAGCATTTAGGGACCTAAATGATACGGTTTGAAAGGGTTAGGGACCTAACTGATACAAAATCAACTTTTGGGACCTAAGTGTTACAAAGTGTAAAGAATGGGGACCACAGCTAAAAAAAAACCCTTGTTGCAATGCTTTTCTTGTAATCTTGGGAATATAAACAAAGCTCTAGGCTCAAAGAAAGAGTTAACTTTTGCCAAACTCTCTCAGACACTTTCTTTATTCACTCTCAAAATAATCTTTGCCTCGTTAGTTCATTCATGGTATCAAGAGCCCTTGACTCAAGTCAACAATGGAAGATTCTTCAAACCCTACTCCAACGAATGCTCCTGCAACAAATTCTACAACAAATGCTACTGCTCAATCTTCCACTGCTCTAAATGTGTGGAACCCCTTTTCCGATTCTCTCAATTCCTCTCTTACGCTCAAACTGGATCGTCTGGATTTCTTGGCCTGGAAATCTCAAGTGATTCCCATTGTAATTGGTCATGGACTCGATGAAATTCTTCTCACCAATTCCTTACCTCCGATGAAGCTTGTTGATGACTCTCTCAATTCTGAATTTACCGTCTGGAAAAAAAGACCAATTACTCTTATCATGACTTCGTTCGTCAATGTCTGAAGGTATTCTTGCCTCTGTCGCTACTTTCACTTCTTTCACTTCCTCTTACTTAATGTGGAAAGCCCTTGAACAGAAATTCTCAAGTCAATCGAAAGCGCGATTGCTGCAACTCAAAGCTCAACTGTCAAGTATTCATAAAGGTAATATTGCAATTTCTGATTATATTGACAAAGTAAAAGTTATTTGTGATAGTTTGGTTATAGCTGGGTGTTATATGGATGATCAAGATGTGGTATTGCTTCTGCTAAATGGTCTTGGACCCGAGTTTGATCCTATGGTTTCGGGTATTACGTCTCGCAGCGATACTCTTTCTCTTGAAGAAATTCAAGCTTTACTCATGTCTCATGAGAGTCGTCTTGAAAGGCATCACACTATGGGTGAACTTTCCATGAAAATGGCTGTTGATCTTTCTCTTACCCCTTTTCTACAGTTCAACAATGGTGGATATAGGTCTTCAGGAAACTTTGGTAGAGGTGGGAGTACTGATTCAGGTTCAAGATCCTATGGTCGAGGCTATGCTCGTGGGGCCCTGCCTTTCAATCGGTTACTTTGTCAAGTTTGCTTACAGTTTGGACACTCTGTTGTTGTTTTTCACTACTGTTTTGACAAGAACTTCATCACTCCCAAATATGGAAGTTCTCAACCTAAGGCATATTTGATCGAGCAAGAATTTGAATATGAACCCCATGCTCATGATACCACCTCTATTTTATGATTTTGGTGACGATAATGTTTGGTATGTTGATACCGGCGCTACCAATCATGTTGCATTTGGTATGGAAAATCTTGACTTAGTTGTTCCCTATATGGTTGTGAAACTCATGCTGTTGGGAATGATAAGAAACTTCAAATCTCTCATATTGGTCCAACCCTTTTACCCTCTAATTCTTCTTCTCCTTTGCATTTAAATACTGTTTTAAAAGTGCCTGATATTACTAAAAACTTGGTTAGTGTTTTCAAGTTAACTAAGGACTGTTGACCCTCAATCTGGTCAACGACACATAGTCACAAAAAATGATAGCAAGTAAAGAACTAAATTTAAGAATGTAAACGACACAAGGATTTTATAGTGGTTCGGCTCCAAGGATTGGTAATAACCTACGTCCACTAAGTATTTTATTGATGTAAAAGAATCCCAAAACCTGCTGTAATGTCCTACTTCCTTAGAGTCATTACTAAGCGAATTCAAAACGTGCAATTAACTCGCTAATCGATGTTTTATGTTAAAAGTGTAGCTAAACCATAACAAAAGTCACATAATTTGAAAATGTACTCATTCATTAAAAATTATAAAGTGTTAAAGATTTGGGATCCCAAAATACTATTTAGAAACATTTACAGCGCAAAAATATAATTAAAGTCGACTAAACGACAAAATTAGACTCAATACAAATATCTCCCAAAAATACCCCTGGCCGTGGCAGCCAGGCAGGGCAAACATGTACGCGTCGCTTCACGCTCTCCGTACTCATGGTTGGTTGACTCTCCTTTTGCCCTTACCTGCACCATAGAGCACCCATGAGCCGAAGCCCAACAAGAAAACTTCACACAAGCAAATAACATATGCATAACCATCATTCAACACATAATGAAACCGCCAATAGGCTAAACACATAACGGCCATGCCGTCCCAGGTGCTTTACCAGGCCCTGGGTTCGCGGTTTATACCATGAGGATATCCCAGGTATCCAATAGGGTCTCACCCTGGCAACTCGCACTCCGAGTACTTAACGCTGCTCCCGGCCCCTTGCCGTGCTCGGCCCTGCCTTTCTCGGCCTTTGCCGTTCCCAGCCCTCACCGTTCTCGACCTTCGTCGTTCCCAGCTCTTGCCATTCATTCACATATATGCACACATAGCATAATTAAACAAATACTTAAACAAATATAAACATAATCAATGGGGCTACGCCCTGCAACATAATCATATAGGGTCATGCCCTACAACACAAACTATAGGGCCTCGCCCTGCTCTACAGGTACAACAGTTTTCTTACCTGTGTCCCAAACTACCTGAGCACCGTGATCACGAGCACAGTCCTCTAACTCGAGCCTTTAAGAGAAATCCTAGTCACAACACATGAATAAAAAATCAACTATCAAATCCTAATCCATTAAATAGTTTCGAGACATAACTCTAACCTCCGAGACCTTGGTTTCTACCAAACTGGGTAGTAAAAACCTTCCCGAGCCTTAACGTTCAAGTTCCTGAGCTAAAAACTCTCAATTTGCCGAAATTCCACTTTTGAGCCCCCCCCCCCCCCCCTAAGCGCCGCAACGCACCCCAAAATAGAGGTAAAATGCCTCACATCTGCCAGACTCGGGCCGCGGCACCCAAACCTTGCGCCGCGATGCTTGGGAAATTCTTTGAGCTAAAAACGCAAGCGGGTCGCAGCACTGATAAACAGGGACGCGACACGAGCCTGAAACCCGGAAAATCCCATGCAATTCTACAAGCCAACACCTCATAAATCAACCCAAATCCATACCTAAACCCAGAATTCAGCCCCAAACCACTTATACAAAACTAACAGCAACACATAAACTTAAAGAAACCAACCAAAGTCCTACTACAACCCAAGTTCAATTATCTAAGTTCTAACCCCTCAAATTCCAACAAAACAGAGGAAAATTAAACAAAATTCAAGCTTAGATCCTTACCTCTGTATTAATTTCGGCCTGAGCAATTCCTACACACTTCAAGCCCTCAATCCTTCAACTCAAGACCCCCAAATTTCTTCAAAGTTTCAAGACACCAAAGGGAGAGAGAGAGATAGAGAGAGAGAGAGAGAGAGAATCGGTGGAGAGAAAAAAAGGGAAGCAAAACTGAGTTTTTCCTTCTGTTTATTTCTTTCCTTCTAACCCCTTCTAACCTTGGCAGCCAAAGACATAAGCCTATACCTTAGCAAAAGACCCAATTTCCCCTTAGACTTATCCTAACCTCTTAGGTAACCCAAGGGCAATTTAGTCATTTGCCATACCCCGTTAAGCCCCCCAGAAGTCTTATAAATCCCCATTAATCCCGACATGTCCAAATCATTACCAAACTACTACCCATTACTCCATAGATCTCGAACACATTTTACATTCCCAAAATACCCCTAGGCTCCTCCTGAGTCAGGTATTTGACTCCGTTGTGACTTCCTAGCTAAACTGCTCCCTAGGACCGTCTCGGATCGTGCATCACAAATATATCACCACTCACACGTGGTAAGGATCACAAATATTACATTTATGCCCTTAACAGGCTAAAATTACAAACATGCCCCTAATAACCAGACGGGGCCCACATGCATATTTAATTCACCTAAACATGCATTTTCTAATCACATACTCATCAAATTCACATATTTAATATAATAATCAATTATTGCCCTCCAGGCACGCTAATCAAGGCCCTAAGCCTTATTAGCAAATTTGAGACGCTACAACTATCCCCTCCTTACAGAAATTTCATCCTCGAAATTACTTGAACAACTTGGGATACCGCCCCCGCATATCTGATTCAAGTTCCCACGTCACCTCCTCAATCTTGTTGTTCCTCCACAGCACTTTCACCAAGGCGATGGTCTTACTCTGCAAAACTTTATCCTTCCGATCGAGAATCTGAACCGGCTTCTCCTCATATGATAAATCCTGGTCCAGCTCCAAATTCTCATAACTTAGTATGTGTGTAGAATCTGATACATACTTCCAGAGCATGGACACGTGAAAAACATCATGAACCCCTGATAAGGCTGGAGGAATCGCCAACCTGTAAGCTACCTCTCCAACCCGTTCCAGAATCTCAAAGGGGCCAACAAACCTAGGGTTCATCTTGCCCCGAACATCAAACTGTTTCACTCCTCTCATAGGTGAAACCCTAAGGAACACATGGTCACCGACTTGAAACTCCACGCTCCTGCGTTTCAAGTCCGAGTAACTCTTCTGGCGACTCTGGGAGGCGAGCATTCGAGCTCTAATCTTTTCAATTGCCTCATTGGTCCTATGAACCATCTCAGGACCCAAGTATCTCCTCTCACCCATCTCATCCCAATGGATAGGTGATCTGCACTTCCTCCCATATAGCATCTCATACGGAGCCACTCAGATACTCGCCTGATAACTATTATTGTACAAGAACTCAATCAAATGGAGATACTTACTCCAAGATCCCCCAAAATCTAGCACACAGGCTCGTAGCATGTCTTCTAGTATCTTAATCATCCTCTCAGACTGTCCATCTGTCTGAGGATGATAAGCGGTACTAAACCGAAACTGTGTGCCCATAGCCTTCTGCAGACTCTCCCAAAACTTGGAGGTGAAGGTGGGGTCTCTGTTAAATACTATCGACCTCGGAGCCCCATGAAGTCAAACAATCTCCTTCACATACAACTCGACATACTGCTCCACAGTATAAGTTGTCCTGACAGGTACAAAGTGGGCGGACTTGGTATACCTATCCACAATCACCCATATCGAATCATGCTGTCCCACGATCTTCGGCAAACCAACCACGAAATCCATGGTGATATCCTCCCACTTCAACTCTGGAATCCCTAGAGGCTGCAATAACCCTGCTGGCCTCTGATGTTCAACCTTTACCTGTTGATAAGTTAAGCACTTGGCCACATAATTCACCACGTCCCTCTTCATTCCCAACCACCAATACAAAGCTCTCAAATCTTGGTACATTTTCATTGTACCTGGATGTAGAGAATAGGGAGTGGTATGAGATTCATCTAAGATCTCTCGCTGGATATCAGAATCCATCAGAACACAAACCCAACCCTTATACTTCAGTAATCCCATCTCCGAGATAGAAAAGTCCTTAGTCGCTCCGACTAAGACATTCTCTCTGTGCCCTCTCAACTGGGAGTCCTTCCCCTGCGCCTCCTTGATCTTCTCAAGGAGTGTAGACTGAAGAGTGATGTTGGCTAACTGATCGACCACCAACTCTATACCCGCTCTAATCATCTCCTCAGCTAATTTATCAGATATCTGTCTCGAACTGAACAACTATCTTGGGCCCTTCTGACTCAATGCATCAACTGTTGGAAAAACTTATACAGGATCTTTATTTATTTTCATGTATATCTAATATTAAACAAATTAATACGAGATAGCCTAAAACATGTTTCTAAAATTGAATTCAAAGAGAAACAAAAATAGAATACTTACAGTATACGCAGCGGAATTAAGAGTCCTTCCTTCAGTTTCTCTAACTCTTGTATCCTCTCTGTCGCAGAGTATTATCAAGAAACTGAACCGATCTTCTATTTTCTTCACGATCTTCCAATGTATCCTTAGAACCACCTAGACTAGTGTGGGCAATTCTCAACACATGAGATAGATATAGAGAGAAGAAGAGAAAATACAAAGAGGCTTAGAAAAGGACTTGTGTTTAGAGAGAATATAAAACTATCAGAAAATATGACTTATCAAAAAAACCCTTTTTTAACTTCTCTATAAGCACTCCTTTTATAGACTCAATTAGGCCATTTAATTTAATTAAAAAATTAATAAAATAACAGCCATTTTGAAGCCCTAGGTCGAAATTATCATGGGCTATAGGCCCGTGAAATTTCCCATTTGATTATAAGCCCATTGGACTTAAAATGAAGGCCTGTGTTATTTTCTATTGATTTAATTAATTAAATAATTATTTAAATCCTTTATCAAATTAATTATTTATAATTTGAACCTTGATTTAAATTTATTTATTAATTTAGATACCAATTTATCTTAATTAATAAATCTGCCATAATTTCTCTTTTCTTCTCAAAATTACACAACTCTGTGAAACTATCCAAAATTGACCTGGTCAACTTTGATAATTCTAATTGATGATTAAATCAATTAATTGAGACTATCTAGATGATTTTATCCAAGGTACAATGGGGACCATGGGCCTATGAAATCAAGCTCCAATAAGTTTTCATAAATCTAACAAATAAATTTACTAACTTATTAATTCATCGTGACTCCACTGTAGACTTGGAATTGCACTCTTGAATTCATAGAACGCTCTATAACAAATATAGATACGCTATTAATTATCCATTGTTACAACCATAATTGTCACTCAATCCTCTATAGACGGTCTACAATGAGATAGGACTAAAATACCGTTTTACCCCTCATTGTATTTTATCCTTAAAACACTTAGTTCCTTGTAAATGATATTTCAGTAAACTAATTTAATTACTGAAATGAGATCTCTATCATTTAACACCTTGAACCAAACTAAAAGGAAACCATCGTTTCACTTCTTCATCAAAAGCTATAGATGTTCATATCTATGATTAACACTCCCACTCAATTATACTACCGAGTTCCCAAGATGTAAGTATGGGCTAGTCCGTAGGGTAAGCTGGTAACGAACAAGTCAAAGAACTCAAATAATACAATCAGTTAGAATACTAACCACTCAGAATTGAGATTGAATTGACCTATGGTCAACTATATGATATGACTAGAATAGATAATAACGGTATGTTTACTTATCTTATCAACTGTCAATATCGGTCTTGTCCGATGTAACAAATACATCCGATCTTATCTACTTTGCTAATGTTCTGGAAAGAACATAACACTGTAATGTGTAAGTAGATCATATCGTAGATTGGCAAGTCAGTGTAAATCCGGTGCACTGACTAATCTTAGGACTAACTTATTTTGAACATATAATCATATTTATATTCCACTGTGATTACGTCACTATAAATAAGATTAGCTATATGCTCGGGATTTAATAGAAGTTTATATTAAATAAATAATCATGAAAATAAAACATGTGAGCAAAGTGATTGACCAAGTCAAAAAATGATTTCTATTCTTTTATTGATAATAAAATGAGATTACAAAGAATTTGGGTTTTAATTTTGAAAAATATCATGTTTTTCAGCCAATTAATAAAATATTTTTTTTAATAAATGGGATTTAAATTAACTTTGGTTAATTGTTGATAAATCCTATTTAAATTAAATATATATATATATATTTTTTAAATTAACCTAAAACCAAGTTGATTGTTGATAAATGAAATTTAAATTAACTATTGTTAATTGTTGATAAATTTCATTTAAATTGACTTATATTTTGTAAAAATTTAATTAATTTGAATTTTTTTTGATAAATTCTAGATAATTAATTGTGGTATTTTTGCAAATGAAATAAATTGTGGTATTTTTGCATAAATTCATAGAATTGCTCATATAGTAACATGATTAGGCCCATCCAATTATAACATGTCTGTTTGCACTATATGTGGTATTTTTGCAATTGGGCTTAGATGCATATAGTGGCCCATATGTTTGTTAGATATATGGTATTTTGCCAAATAAAATGTTCATAAAATGATAGGTTTTATTTGGGCCCATTAGAAAATGTAAAGTTTAAATTCCTCTCTTGTGGGTGATTCCACTTGTGAAGGCCCATTTGCTTTGCATGACTATAGTGGGCCTAATCAATTAATAACAATTAATAAAACGAAGGTTTAAATTCCTGTCTTTTGGACCTTGTATGGAAGATAGGGGGCCTTTGTAGTGGGAACGATATACTGGACCCAGCCCTCCTCCATACAAGCCCAATTGTTAAGGCCCATTTACCTGAGTTGGACTTAATTGTATAGGTTCATTATATTAGTTAAACCTAAATATTGATTAGCAACAAATTAATTCTAAATTAATTGAATTTTTTTCAATGTGACACTTTAGAATTAATAAGAAATTATAGGACTTTGGTTTTAAAAATTTTAATCTGTTTAATTTTTTTTGGAAAACCATAGTCATTAATTTTCTAAAAATAAATAATAAAAATACTATTTTTAATTTTATAATGAGCTTATTTTAAGAATTTTATTCGATCTCCACCGTTGGTTTAACAAGTCAATAGCTTAATGGGGCCTCGAGGCGCTTTGATTCGTCCCCCTACGGAAGGTGTTCATTAGTTATTTTGACAAGGTTAGATTTCGAAAGATAGATAATTATAGGTCAAATTCTACTAGACTCACCCCTACGGTGACTACTAGAACTAAATCTATGATTATTGAAACCGTGGGTCTAGCTCATAAAATAAGAAATTTTGTTTTCTTATTTTGATCGAATAGTAGGTTGTTAATAATGGTGTCCGTTATTAAATGAGTTTACAACTCTATTTAACTAGTGGTATTTTTGACTCTCGCCAACCGGGACAAGGATATCATAGTTTAGTTAAAAACCTAAAGAAATAGAGATATGATTGTTTTTGGTATTTTTTCTCATATCTTCATATTTTTGGTATATGTTGTGCTATTTCTTGAAATTTGTGTGATTAGAAGTTTTATTGAGCAAATGTGATTGATTTCTACTTTATTGATAATTTGTAGTTTTAAGTTAAGTAGTGTCTACTCCCATCCTTTCTCAACTTTCGATGGAGAAACTCACCGGAGAAAACTTCCATAATTGGAAGCAAAATATCAACATAAAGTTGATTGGTGACAACTCCGAGTTCGTCATGATTGAGGAATCCCTAGAACGAGCATCGTCTCCGCACGTTCTTGATAGCATCGTAAATGCTTGGATAACATCGTCTCCACACGAACGTGATGGAACCGTGAATTCTCGGATGGCACCGTGTCTGCACGTTCGTGATCAACTCAACTATGGTCTGACGCAACTCATGAACGAGCTTCAGATTATTGAACCTATCATGGGTGGACCTAGTAAAGGAGGTGAAAATAAGACCACTGATGTTGCTGCTCAACTAGCTAAGGCTGAAGCTAACCAAGCTTCGTCTTCGAAAGCTGGAAACAAGAGGAAAGGTGGACAAATAAACAACCCCAAGCCTGCAAAGGCTGCAAAGACGAGTGCACAACCACGTGCACAGACGCCTAAGGGGAAGAACATGAAAAACAAGAAAGGTAAAGATAAATGTTTTCACTGCAAAGAGAAGGGGCATTGGAAACGAGATTGCCCCAAGTTTCTAGCAGCTAAAAACAAAGGTAATGATTATAGTTCATTTATCTTGGAAACATGTGTTTTAGAGAATGATAACTCCGTTTGGATTATTGATTCTGGATCTACTAACCATGTTTGTAACTCTTTACAACTTCTTGAAATGTGGGAGAAAGTGAACGAAGGCGGCTTAAAGCTTAGAGTTGGGAACGGAGCGTTCATTGCGGTCCAAGCTAGAGGAAGAGCTCGTCTGAAGTTCGGAAATAAATTTTTAATTTTAAAAGATGTATTTTTTATTCCGGATTTTAGTAGAAATTTAATTTCAGTTTCCATGTTGCAATTAGAACGATTTGTTATGACTTTCACAAGTTTTAATATATCTATTTCTTTCAATGGATCACAATTGTGTATTGCATGTTTGGAAAACAGGCTTTATATTCTGCGACCTAATGAACCCCTCGCTCTTAATAATGATTTATTCAAAGTAGCTAAACCTAGGACCAATAAACGTCAAAAGACCGATAACAATAATATGACGTATTTATGGCACTTGAGACTAGGTCACATTGGCTATGATAGGATTCAAAGACTTACAAAGGACAGACCTTTGAGGGAACTCACCTTAGGTGAATTACCTGTCTGTGAATCTTGTCTAGAAGGCAAACTGACCAAGCGTCCATTCTCTGCAAAGGGTGATAGGGCCAAAGAACCACTTGGTCTTGTGCATTCAGATGTTTGTGGACCTTTGAATATACAAGCCAGGGGTGGTTTTGAGTATTTCGTCACTTTCATTGATGATTACTCTAGATACTCATGTCTTTACCTAATGCATAGGAAATCAGAAACATTTTCAAAGTTTCAGGAATTCCTAGCAATGGCTTAGAACCAATTAGGTAAAAGGTTAAAGATCTTGCGATCTGATAGGGGTGGAGAATATTTGGATATGCAGTTCCAAGATCATTTAACTGAACTTGGGATTTTATCACAACTTACTGCCCCAGGTACTCCGCAACAAAATGGTGTAGCGGAACGCCGAAACAGAACTTTATTGGAAATGGTTAGATGCATGCTTAGTTACTCAACTCTACCAACTTCGTTCTGGGGACATGCAATTGAAACCGCAAATGACATTCTCAATGTCGTGCCGTCAAAATCAATCCCCAAAACACCTTTAGAACGCTGGAATGGTCGTGAACCTAGTTTACGCCATTATAGAATCTGGGGGTGTCCCGCTCACGTCCTGAGGAAAAAGGAGGGAAAGCTAGAACCGCGAACTGAAGTTTGCATGTTTGTTGGCTATCCTAAAGGTACTCGGGGTGGGCTTTTCTACAGTCATTCAGAAAAGAAAGTGTTTACTTCTACAAATGCTACTTTTCTGGAAAATGACTATGTCAAGAACTTTAAACCTTGCAGCAAAGTAGTTTTAGAGGAGATGGTTAAAGAATTGACTCCAACCAATGTTCCATCGTCATCAACGCGTGTTGATGATGAAATTCCCACTCTTCATGTACAACCGACGCAAGTCGATTTAAATGAAGAAAGTACCACTGTTCCTGAGCAAACAGTCACGGAGCCTCGTCGTAGTGGGAGGGTTTCTAGAAACCCAGTTCGCTATGGTTTGGATGGTGAAACCAATATGGTTGTTGGTGACACTAGTGATGATGATCCATTGTCTTTCAAACAGCAATGGCTAGCCCTGAAAAGGAACTATGGCTTGAAGCCATGAAACAGGAAATGGAGTCTATGTACTCAAATTCCGTCTGGGATCTTGTGGAAGCACCTAGTGACTTTAGGGCCATTGGGTGCAAGTGGATCTACAAGAAGAAACGAGGTGTTGATGGAAATATTGAGACTTATAAAGCTCGATTAGTGGCAAAGGGTTATACCCAAAGAGAAGGCGTGGACTATGAGGAAACTTTTAGTCCGGTAGCCATGCTCAAATCCATTCGCATCCTCCTATCCATAGCAGTCGCTCTCGACTATGAGATTTGGCAAATGGACGTCAAGACAGCTTTTCTTAATGGAAAGCTTGACGAGGTCATTTATATGGATCAGCCAGAAGGATTTAAAGTATCTGGACAAGAAGGAAAAGTTTGTAAGTTAAATAGGTCCATCTATGGACTTGAGCAAGCTTCTCGTTCCTGGAATCTTAGGTTTGATGAAATAATCAAAACCTATGGCTTTGAACAAAATATTGATGAGCCCTGAGTTTACCAACTAAAGGCAAATCAAATAGTGGTATTCCTGGTTCTTTATGTAGATGATATCTTACTCATTGGAAACAATGTTAAGAAATTATCAGATGTGAAGAATTGGCTTAGCACTCAATTCCAGATGAAGGATTTGGGTGAAGCAAGTTATGTTCTAGGTATCCAAATCATCAGGGATAGAAAGAACAAACTTTTAGCTCTATCTCAAGCAGCTTACATTGATAAAGTGCTTGAACGTTTCTCAATGACAAATTCCAAGAAAGGGCGTCTACCGTCTCGCCATGGAATTCATCTTTCAAAGAAGCAGTCTCCCCAGACTCCTGAAGAGGAAGATGCAATGAGAAAAGTTCCTTACGCATCTGCAGTTGGAAGTCTGATGTATGCCATGTTGTGTACTAGACCAGATATCTGCTATGCAGTGGGAGTAGTGAGCAGGTATCAGTCAAACCCAGGACCGGAACATTGGATAGCAGTTAAGCATATCCTGAAGTATTTGGGACGGACTAGGGATTATATGTTAGTCTACAAGGGTGGTGTTCTAAACCCTGTAGGCTACACCGATTCAGATTTTCAGACTGATGTCGATGACAGAAAGTCTACTTCTGGAATGGTGTTTACTCTTGGGGGTGGAGCTGTGATTTGGAGAAGCGTAAAGCAGTCTGCAATCTCAGATTCCACCATGGAGGCTGAGTACATAGCCGCGTCAGAAGCAGCTAAGGAAATAGTCTGGCTAAAGAAGTTCTATTCGGATCTTGGTGTTATTCCAGAAATGGATAAACCGCTTGTGTTGTTTTGTGACAATACAGGAGCGATAGCCAACTCAAAAGAACCTCGAAGTCACAAGAAGAGTAAGCATATAGAAAGGAAGTATCACATTATTCGAGAATATGTGGCCAGGGGAGATGTGAAGGTTATGAAGATTGCAACTGAAGACAATCTTGCGGATCCGTTTACAAAGACACTACCAGAAGCTACATTTGATAAGCATATCAAGGAGATGGGATTAGTAGAATTAAGGCATTAGTTTCAATTAGTGCAAGTGGGAGTTTGTTGGGGTTTTATGCCCTAATTAAAACCCAAATTCTTTGTAATCTCATTTTATTATCAATAAAAGAATAGAAATCATTTTTTGACTTGGTCAATCACTTTGCTCACATGTTTTATTTTCATGATTATTTATTTAATATAAACTTCTATTAAATCCCGAGCATATAGCTAATCTTATTTATAGTGACGTAATCACAGTGGAATATAAATATGATTATATGTTCAAAATAAGTTAGTCCTAAGATTAGTCAGTGCACCGGATTTACACTGACTTGCCAATCTACGATATGATCTACTTACACATTACAGTGTTATGTTCTTTCCAGAACATTAGCAAAGTAGATAAGATCGGATGTATTTGTTACATCGGACAAGACCGATATTGACAGTTGATAAGATAAGTAAACATACCGTTATTATCTATTCTAGTCATATCATATAGTTGACCATAGGTCAATTCAATCTCAATTCTGAGTGGTTAGTATTCTAACTGATTGTATTATTTGAGTTCTTTGACTTGTTCGTTACCAGCTTACCCTACGGACTAGCCCATACTTACATCTTGGGAACTCGGTAGTATAATTGAGTGGGAGTGTTAATCATAGATATGAACATCTATAGCTTTTGATGAAGAAGTGAAACGATGGTTTCCTTTTAGTTTGGTTCAAGGTGTTAAATGATAGAGATCTCATTTCAGTAATTAAATTAGTTTACTGAAATATCATTTACAAGGAACTAAGTGTTTTAAGGATAAAATACAATGAGGGGTAAAACGGTATTTTAGTCCTATCTCATTGTAGACCGTCTATAGAGGATTGAGTGACAATTATGGTTGTAACAATGGATAATTAATAGCGTATCTATATTTGTTATAGAGCGTTCTATGAATTCAAGAGTGCAATTCCAAGTCTACAGTGGAGTCACGAGGAATTAATAAGTTAGTAAATTTATTTGTTAGATTTATGAAAACTTATTGGAGCTTGATTTCATAGGCCCATGGTCCCCATTGTACCTTGGATAAAATCATCTAGATAGTCTCAATTAATTGATTTAATCATCAATTAGAATTATCAAAGTTGACCAGGTCAATTTTGGATAGTTTCACAGAGTTGTGTAATTTTGAGAAGAAAAGAGAAATTATGGCAGATTTATTAATTAAGATAAATTGGTATCTAAATTAATAAATAAATTTAAATCAAGGTTCAAATTATAAATAATTAATTTGATAAAGGATTTAAATAATTATTTAATTAATTAAATCAATAGAAAATAACACAGGCCTTGATTTTAAGTCCAATGGGCTTATAATCAAATGGGAAATTTCACGGGCCTATAGCCCATGATAATTTCGACCTAGGGCTTCAAAATGGCTGTTATTTTATTGATTTTTTAATTAAATTAAATGGCCTAATTGAGTCTATAAAAGGAGTGCTTATAGAGAAGTTAAAAAAGGGTTTTTTTGATAAGTCATATTTTCTGATAGTTTTATATTCTCTCTAAACACAAGTCCTTTTCTAAGCCTCTTTGTATTTTCTCTTCTTCTCTCTATATCTATCTCATGTGTTGAGAATTGCCCACACTAGTCTAGGTGGTTCTAAGGATACATTGGAAGATCGTGAAGAAAATAGAAGATCGGTTCAGTTTCTTGATAATACTCTGCGACAGAGAGGATACAAGAGTTAGAGAAACTGAAGGAAGGACTCTTAATTCCGCTGCGTATACTGTAAGTATTCTATTTTTGTTTCTCTTTGAATTCAATTTTAGAAACATGTTTTAGGCTATCTCGTATTAATTTGTTTAATATTAGATATACATGAAAATAAATAAAGATCCTGTATAAGTTTTTCCAACATCAACCACTACATTAGCCTTCCCAGGATGGTATAGGATATCACAATCATAATCCTTTACCAATTCCAGCCACCATCTCTGGCGCCTATTCAGATCCTTCTGAGTAAAGAAGTACTTCAAACTCTTATGGTTGGTGTATATTTCGCATTTCTCACCATATAGATAATGTCTCCATACCTTAAGTGCAAATACCACCGCTGCCAACTCCAGATCATGCGTGGGATATCTCTGCTCATACTCCTTTAACTGTCTCGATGCATAGGCTATCACCTTTCTGGCTGGCATCAGCACACACCCTAAACCTTGTCTGGAAGCGTCACAATAAACCACGAACTTCTCATTGTCTGTTAGCAGACTCAGCACTGGAGCAGTGATCAGTCGCCGCCTCAGTTCCTTGAAACTGTTCTCGCACCTGTCTATCCATACATACTTAGTATTCTTCCTCGTCAATTCAGTTAACGGTGTAGCTATCCTGGAGAACCCCTCAACGAACCGCTGATAATACCCTGCCAATCCCAGAAAACTCCTAACTTCCGGAACACTGCTCGGTCTAGGCCAATCTCTCACTGCCTCAATCTTACTTGGGTCAACCAGAATCCCCTCCTTACTGACAATATATCCAAGAAACATAACTTGCAGTAACCAAAACTCGTAGTTGCTAAACTTAGCATATAACCTATGCTCTCTCAACTGCTGCAATACCAAACGTAGATGCTGCTCATCCTCTGTCTCTGACTAAGAGTACACCAGTATGTCGTTAATAAACACAATCACAAACTTGTCCATATAGTTCTTAAAAACCCTATTCATCATGTCCATAAAAGCTGCTGGGGCATTAGTTAATCCAAAGGACATAACCATGAACTCATAATGTTCATATCTTGTGCGGAAAGCGGTCTTTGGTATGTCCTCCTCTTTAATCCTTAGTTGATGGTAACCTGAGGAGATCAATCTTAGAAAACACTGTCTTTCCTTGTAATTGGTCAAATAAATCATCGATCCTAGGCAGTGGGTACTTGTTCTTAATGGTAAACTTGTTCAGCTCCCTGTAGTCAATACACATCCTAAGAGATCCATCATTCTTCTTGACAAACAACACTGGAGCACCCCATGGCGAGAAACTCGGTCTGATGAACCCCAAATCCAGTAACTCCTACAATTGAATCTTCAACCCCTTTAACTCTGAAGGAGCCATTCTGTAAGGTGTCCTAGATACTGGCTCCGCTCTTGGCACCAATTCTATAACAAACTCAATCTCCCGCTGTGGCGGCAACCCTAGTAGGTCTGCTAGAAATAAATCTGCAAACTCACATACCAACCTGGTCTCACCTGGTCCAACCAACACAACCCTAGAGGTATCCACAATGTTTGCTAGGAATCCTATGCAACCTTCCTGCATCAGGTCTCTAGCCTTTAATGCTGAAATCATAGGTACTCACGGTCCACTAACTGTCCCCACAAATACAAAGGGTACCTCCCCTTCTAGTTCAAAAGTCACCATCCTGCGCTTGCAGTCAATCGTCGCCCCATACTTTGATAACCAATCCATTCCTAGGATCATATCGAAGTCATCCATCACTAGCTCAATCAGATCAACAGACAACTCCCTACGATCTATCTCTACTGGCAATGCTCTAATCCATCTCCTAGAGGCTACCAGTTCCTCAGTTGGCAACAAAGTCTGAAAACCCCTAGCATACAAATCACTAGGTCTACACAACTGATCTATCACTCTAGTAGACACAAATGAATGGGTAGCTCCTGAATCAATCAATGCAGTATAAGAAGAACCAACACTAGAAATCTGACCTGTCATGACCAAGGGGCTAGCCTCCGCCTCAGTCTGAGTCAAGGTGAATACTCTGGCAGGAGCGAGGCCGTCACCCTGCTTCGGCTCCTCTTTTCTGTCCTGTGGGAAATCCTTCTTCAAATGATTGATACTCCCACAAGTAAAGCAGACCCTGATCCTGCACTCTCCCTGATGACGTCGTCTGCACCGATGACACAATGGGAAACTCCTCCAATTGTCACCTCTGCCCTGACAAAAGAATCTGGGGCCTTTCTCTTATGCTCACTGGAACCACTACCCTGACTGGATCCAATAAAAGGAGGCACCGTCCTCCTAGCGTCGCGCCTAACAACGCTTTCTCTCCATATCTAATCCTCGACCCCCTCAGCTGTAAGGGCCTTATCCATTACCTGGGCATAAGTAGTAGTCTCTGGATCCAAAGTAATCTTCACATCACGGGCAATCATAACATTCAACCCCCATACAAACCTATCCCTTCTTGCCGCATCAGTCGGCAACAAATCCGGCACGAACTTTGCCAACTGGTCAAATCTCAAGGCATACTCAGTAATCGTCAACCGGTTCTGAGTTAGGTTGATAAACTCGTCAACCTTCGCAACTCGAACTGCAACACTGTAATATTTCTCATTAAAGATGTTTATGAACTCTTCCCAAGTCATAACTGCAACATTCCTTCTCTGAGTCACTACATCCCACTAGATGCGGGCATCCTCTCTGAACATGTAGCTAGCATAAACTACCCTCTCATTCCCTACCACCCTCATAAAATCCAAGATGGAGGAAATCATATTCATCCACTGCTCTGCTCGCAGTGGGTCTGGTCCACCATCGAAGGTGGGAGGATGCTGCTTCCTGAACCTCTCATACAAAGGCTCCCACCTATTCTCCATAACAGGTTGAACAGGCACTGGCGCCATAGCCTGCTGAACTAGCAACCCAGTGGCCTTAGGAGGGGCCTATTGCCTTAGCTGACGAAGTTCTTCCTCTGTTCGATGCAGTCTCACTTCCATTTCGGGAAACATCTATTGCCAATTCTGTGGGGCAGGTGGAGGGTCCTGACCCTGGTTGTCATCCTCGGCCCTACTATCGCGGAGTCTAGATGATTGTCGAGGCATCTCAACAATATGCCTGCAATCAACGACGCCACTCATCAGGCATGATAACAACATCCAAAATCACCTCCCAGTTCACATCAGCCAACCATAAACAACAGTCCACATAACATACAAATAGCATACAACACTCAAGGGGCCATGCCCTAGCATCATGCATATGTTAACTTATTCATCTTGCTCTATATAAAATAGCAGGCAAACAGGGCATTTAAACACATATTTAGGCATATAATTCAATCATTACCAACCAACCCTGAGTCGAGTTTGTCACTGACGGCGAGCGTACATGTTGGGTCAATCTCCAGGAACCATAAACCTTAGCTCGCTCTGATACCAAGTTGTAACGCCCTACTTCCTTAGAGTCGTTACTAAGTGAGTTTAAAACGTGTAATTAACTCGCTAATCGAGGTTTTAGGTTAAAAGTGTAGCTAAACCATAACAAAAGTCACATAATTTGAAAATGTAGTCATTTATCGAAAATTATAAAGCGTTCAACATTTGGGATCCCAAAATACTATTTAGAAACATTTACAACGCAAAAATATAATTAAAGTCGACTAAACGAAAAAATTAGACTCAATACAAATATCTCCCAAAATACCCCTGGCCGTGGTAGCCAGGTAGGCCAAACATGTACGTGTCGCTTCACGCTCTCCGTACTCATGGTTGGTCGACTCTCCCCTTGCCCTTACCTGCACCATAGAGCACCCAGTAGCCGAATCCCATCAAGAAAACTCCACACAAGCAAATAACATATGCATAACCATCATTCAACACATAATGAAACCGCCATCAGGCTAAACACATAACAGCCATGCCGTCCCAGGCGCTTTACCAGGCCCCAGGTTCGCTGTCTATACCGTGAGGATATCCCAGGTATCCAATTGGGTCTCACCCTGGAAACTTGCACTCCGCGTGCTTAACGCTGCTCTCGGCCCCTTGCCGTACTCGGCCTTCGTCGTTCCCAGCCCTCGCTGTTCTCGACCTTCGCCATTCCCAGCCCTCGCCATTCTCGGCCTTCGTCATTCTCGGCTCTTGCCGTTCATTCACATATATGCATGCATAGCATAGTTAAACAAATACTTAAACACATATAAACATAATCAATGGGGCTACGCCATGCAACAAAATCATATAGGGCCATTCCCTGCAACACAAACTATAGGGCCTCGCCCTGCTCTACGGGTACAATAGTTTTCTTACTTGTATCCCAAGCTACCCGAGCACCACGATCACGAGCACAATCCTCTAACCTGAGCCTTGAAGAGAAATCCTAGTCACAACGCATGAATAAAAAATCATTTATCAAATCCTAATCCATTAAATAGTTTTGAGACATAACTCTAACCTCTGAGGCCTTGGTTTCTACCAAACTGGCTAGTAGAAACCTTCCTGAGCCTTAACGTTCAAGTTCTCGAGCTAAAAACTCTCAATTTTCCGAAATTCCACTTTTGAGCTGCGGCCCAGCCCCCCCTTAAGCGCCGCGATGTGCCCCAAAATAGAGGCAAAATGCCTCACATCTGCCAGACTCAGGCCGCGGTGCCCAAACCTTACGTCGCAACGCCTGGGAAATTCTTCAAGGTAAAAACGCAAGAGGGCCACGACACTGATGAACAGGGCCGTAGCGCGCGCCCGAAACCCAGAAAATCCCATGCAATTCTACAAGCCAACATCTCAGAAATCAAACCAAATCCATACCTAAATCCAGAATTCAGCCCCAAACCACTTATACCAAACTAACAGTAGCACATAAACTTAAAGAAACCAACCAAAGTCCTACTACAACCCAAATTCAATTATCTAAGTTCTAACCCCTCAAACTCCAACAAAACAGAGGAGAATTAAACAGAATTCAAGCTTAGATCCTTACCTCTGTATTAATTTTGGCCTGAGCAATTCCTACACACTTCAAGCCCTCAATCCTTCAACTCAAGACCCCAAATTTCTTCAAAGTTTCAAGACACCAAAGGGAGAGAGAGAGAGAATCGGTGGAGAGAAAAAAGGGAAGCAAAACTAAGTTTTTCCTTCTAATTATTTCTTTCCTTCTAACCCCTTCTAACCTTGGTAGCCAAAGACATAAGCCTATCCCTTAGCTAAAGACCCAATTGCCCCTTAGACTTACCCTAACCTCTTAGGTAACCTAAGGGAAATTTAGTCATTTGCCATACCCTGTTAAGTCCTCGAGTAGTCTTCTAAATCCCTATTAATCCCGACATGTCCAAATCATTACCAAACTACTACCCATTACTCCATAGATCCCGAACACATTCTGCGTTCCCAAAATACCCCTAGGCTCCTCCCGAGTCGGGTATTTGACCCCGTTGTGACTTCCTAGCTAAACCGCTTCTTAGGACTATCTTGGATCGTGCATCACAAATATATCACCACTCACATGTGGTAAGGATCACAAATATTACATTTATGCCCTCAACGGGCTAAAATTACAAACATGCCCCTAATAACCAGACGCGGTCCACATGCATATTTAATTCACCTAAACATGCATTTTCTAATCACATACTCATCAAATTCACATATTCAATATAATAATCAATTATTACCCTCCAAGCACGCTAATCAAGGCCTTAAGCCTTATTAGCAAATTTGGGATGCTACACCTGCGATCAGCGAACAAGGGTTCACTGAGTTTCACAAGCCCTGAAAATAGATACAAGTATTGTGCATAAAATCACTATTTCTCTCTGAATTCAAAGTATTGCGTGTGCCATAAATGAATTATATGAATCCTATTTATAGGCTCATGGATTTACATATGGGCCTATTTGCCATGTTCAACTGACGTTACAAGCATAACAAAATAATAACATAAATAATGATATTTACATTTAAAATAGTTAAATATCTCTTAAATATCTAACTTATAACCCTTTCTGAGCGTTTGTCTCTGGTCGTATGCCTCTGCACCCCTTCTGTAACGACCTAAATTCACTAATAAGGCTTGAGGGCCTTGATTAGTGTGCCTGGAGGGCATGATGGGAATTATGTGTGGTTTTAATGATTAAGATGCATGATTACGATTTTAAGCATGTTATATGACTATGTGTATTATGTTATGTGATAATTATGCTATGTGATTTGTACCACGTGGGTGTGGTGGTATCAATGTGATGCACGTGCCGAGACGGTCCTAGAAAGTTAGATAATGGTAACTGGTGATTTGGTAACCTGCGTAACTGTTAGTAACCATAGAGAGTAACAGGTTTTATTGGAAAAGTGGTAGAATTGTAATGTTAGTAAAAGGAGAAGTGTGCCCTTGAGGTTTAGTTAGAAAGGAATATTTGAGGAGGGTTAAAGTGGTCTTTTGGCAGTGAATGGATGAGCTTCAGCTGAGAGGAAAAGTTAGTCACGTATAACACTTAGGAAGTTGATTTATGCTGAAAATTAGAGGAAAAGAGAAGAAGAGGGAAGCTGAAGTTGGGAGACCTAAGAAGAGAATTTTGATGATTCAAGGCAATTAAGCTAAGCCTAGGCCAAGATTACTCAGAGGTAAGGGTCTATCTATGATTTGTTTAAGTTTCAAGTTTGGTTTTTGGAGGATAAGCATGAATTGAAGCAAGTTAGTGGCTTGTTTTGCATGAAAATTCAGCTGGTTTGCCAAGGAGAAATTCAGTTCAAAGCTTGGATTGGAGGAAGCTCAAGTTGAATTTCTGGTTGAGGTAAGGGTATTAAACATGTTTGCAATCTCGTAGCTGTTATGATTTAAGGATTTAGAGGTCTGGTTTGTACTTTTCTCAAGTTTTGGTTTAAGTGTTTGAGTCTGAAATTTAAGTGTGAATTCTGTGAATGGTTGTATAACTGAGCTAGATTACGATGTTTGTAGGTTGTTGAGAGGTTTATTTGGGGTTTTGAGTTGGTTTTAGGGCTTACGTATAAGTTTGGGGTGATTTGGAGTGATTTGGGTTCGGGAAAACGCAGGGGAAAAACCCAGAATTCTGGGCTCGCGAAGGAGCGCCGCGGCGCAAGGCTGTTTCTGGGCGGTGTGTGCTCTCTGACTTGCTGGGTGCCGCGGCCCTATAGGGCTGCGCCGCGGCGCTAGGCCAATTTCAGGACATGGGATTTTGCAATTTTGAGCCTTTGCTCCGGGGGTTCGGGGGATGTCTTTGGTGCATTGTTTTAGGGATTTGGGGAATTTCGAGAGTGTGGGATTGGCTCCGGGAAGTGGTTTTGGATTGGTTAGTGACAAAGGGTGTTTCATTTGTGTTGTGATTAGGTCTTTGGAGAGGCTCGGGGTAGAGGACCATGCTCGTGGCTTCGTGGCATCAGAAACTAGTGTGTTGAAAGGTAAGAAAATTGCACCCGGTTGTATGGTTGTGATGGGACTAAGTGCTCCCGAAGGTTATATCGTGTCAACGTTGGTATTACGCCATGGGACATGTCAAAGCGGTCTAAGAGTACCGTACAAGATTTTAGCACACAGGGCGCAGATTGGCCACTGGGAGCCAAGAACAACGGGATAACAGAGGTAGCAGCCTGAGGGTGCTAGCCCTGGTTATCGTTTGTGAATTGTGTAAATTGTAAACTGAAATGCCTAGTATGTGGAATACTTGATTGTACTAACTGATGATATATCTGAGTTTATGTGATGCTATGTGAGATGTTGATTTGTTTGTTAGTTGTTCATGCTCTGCTGTTGATATGTTTTCTTGCTTGGCCTTGGCTCACGGGTGCTACGTGGTGCAGGTAAAGGCAAGGGCAAGCTAGACCAAGCCTGAGGTGGAGAGCTCCGAGGTGGAATGTACATAGCCAGCGGTTCGACCACCACGGTCGAGGAGTGGACCAGGACAGGGATCACCTAACTACTAGTTTTTCCTTATCATGGCCAGTTGTTGTATATAAACCCTGAGTCTTTTGTAAACGGTCTTTGAACATAATATTTTTTTGGGATCCCATGTAACAGATAATACTTTTTAATGAAAATGTGGCTTTTGAGACCAAAACGCTTTTAACCCTAGTTCCTTTACAGTTTCAATGACACGATTTTACCTAAATGACTTGATTAGCAAGTCTGGCACTTTATAAACACACAGTGTAACGGTCTTGGTTATCCAAGGTGTTACACCTTCTTTTCCTGTTGCTCAGCATATTCCTTACGCCTATCGAGTAGCTTAATTTCCTCTTAACACTCTAGTCGTCAGTTGGCTAGGCCTTGATTAATAATAACCACATGTCGTTCATGTGCCTCTTCAACATGCCACGTCATCATGCAAATATTTTGGGAAACATTTGCCCCAAGTTTATTTTAATGCCAACATCATTTAATAAACTTACCTGACCAACAATCCTACTGACTTGTCACATCCGACTGTTCTCCAGGCATAATTTGACTTTTATTGCTATTTTCCATGCAAAAACCCTTAAATTTCATGATTACGCGTCAATACCCCTTACCAATACAAATACCCATCTTCTTCCTTTATTTCACTTTCACGCGACCATTCTCTCTCTCTAAGAACATGCAGAAAAAAAAACCTCAAAGAAATTCAAACGTTTTAGTGCAATCTGAGGTGTCTTCGAGCAACTCTGAGCATTTTCTTCGTGATTTCTTCAACAATCTTTACTCCAAGTAAGTTTTTGAACCCCTCCTATTGACTTTGTAGCAATTTTAGTGCATTTTGGCTATGATTTTCTGTTTTCGTAACTGGGTTTTGCATGTTCTTGAGGGTAATCGATTTTGGGTAAAACACATAGGACTTTATGGGACAAAATAGGGATTTTAGGCAATTTATGGCACATAATGATGTTTAGGAAGGGTATTTAGGCATATTTTTACTGATTCGAGCACAAAATCGAAGTAAAAATTTGATTTTTGGTATTTCGAAAAAACAGAGTTTTTCCCGCCCATTTACAAAGTTGAAAAGTTTTTCCGAAAAAACTTTTCACATTCACTTTTTGATCCATTTTTCCAACCTGATCACAGGTTTATTGTGTTTTTACCAGGATGCTACTGGTCGGATAAAAGCTTAACTTTTACCCACGAGCAACGTTATCATTTTTTTCTTTCCTTTTTGTTCTTCTTTCTCTATTGGTCGTAGATTCTCACTTCCCCCTTGTTCTTCTCAGATGTTCATGCATGATCCCTGGGGAGGTGAGAGACCAATAGACAACGCTCTCCTTGCTCTGTTGTTTGAGGATCAGGAACAACCTCCTCTGCCCATTCCAGAGCCTTCAACACCACCCCTCATTCCTACGACCAACTTTCCTCGAAAACCACTGACGAAAAAACAAAACACGGGTCATGTCAAACATACTGTCCATAGAAAAAGAAAAACCATGGACTCAACTACCATCCAGCCAACAGAAAATACCGAGGGTCCTTCAAATGACCCTCAACCCTTAAGGGTTGTACCACCAGAGATCCAACCTAAGGCACGTCCACATGAGGGCTCACGACCAGATGTACCCTGGTACATCGCCCCTCCAATCTTCATATCGACTAGGATGGTGGCAAAGTATCCCAAGAAGTACAAGCTTCCAAGGATTACCCTATATAAGCCTACACCTGACCAGAGGGCAAACATGCCTGGAGGCACCTTTAGTGCCTGGTCGAGGTACCACATAGAAGCTGGGGAAATTTTTCCCTTGCACGATTTTTTTCTAGGGGTAGTAAATTATTTCAAGGTCGCCTCATTTCAAATAACCCCCAACAGATATAGAGTACTTTCAACACTATATTTTGTATAACCATAAAAAGTGTCCTGTGCTCACCCTTCACGAGATTAATTATTTGTTTGATCTCAAATCCAACCCCAACCAAAGTAACATGAGGTTCTTTGATTTTTATCACCAGGAATTTGATCGCACATTCCTGAGTGACATAACCTACAAATCCAATGTGTGGAAGTACTTTCAAGAGTATTTCCTCACAACTGATTTGATCGCAGATAACATGGCCTTCACTCGAGGAGGTAAACTCTTTAGTCACTGTTTGGTATTCTCTTAGTCGCATTTTCATTTTTTTCTCTATCCTTAGTCGGTTTGTATTGTGTCTAGGTCCATGATATCGACCAGAACCCACTCCAGAAATGGAGATAAAGGTTGCAGCCCTGGCCAACATGACACATATAGAAAAAAGTGTCAATGAGCTGGTCACAGAAAGCAATTTGAGGTTGGTCGGCCTTTTGGAGCCTCACCAAGAGGTGAGGAAATCGACCGCGGGGAGTGCCACTAGAGATGGCACTGAGGAACAAGAAAACCCCGAACAGCAACAAGATGTGTCACAAACCCTAAGGCATCGTCCAATGGGAGTGACCATCCAAGATCCCAACCCCAATGCCCGACCAATTGATATCCCTCCTCAACATGGGAAGGGAAAACAAAAGTTGTCTGAATACGCTGTTCACATGTTTGAATCTTCCGACGAGAACAGTATGGATTTTTTACTCTTAGATACATTGCCCATCCCTTATATTCTATCCGATAAGGATGACAACTTTAATTTTCCAACCAATAGTTTTAGCTTGGACTTCTTCAAGGCAGATAGTGATTTTAGTTGTAGTTCCTTAGATAATGTAGCGACTAATAATTGTAGTTCGGGTACAGTACTTAGAATTTCTTTTGATTTTTTTCTTCTCATTATTGTAACATCCTCCTAATCCAGAACCATTACACTGTGCACTTTAAATTGTGTCAGACTCACTAATCAAGTCATTTGGCTTAAAACGTGTAACTATGGTTAATGCCAAGGGTTGGGGTTAAAATTTTTGGTCAAAGGCACCATTGACTTTTATTTAAAAAGTTTCATACAATCATGGGATCCCAAAATATTACAACTAAACTTTTAAGAAGGTGTATATACATCAAAAATTACATATAGCCAACCTAAGCAGCAAAAACAAGGCTACGACCCTAGTTCCCCTGAAATATCCTCGGCCGTGGTGGTCGAGCAGCTGCATATGTACACGCCGCCACCAAAGCTCTCCAACTCATGGATGGTCAAGCTTTCCCTTCCCCTTACCTGCACCACAAAGCACCTGTGAGCCAAGGCTCAGTAAGAAAACTCTACATGTGCATAAACAGAAATACATATTTCAAGATGCTTATCTAGTATGTCCAGCAATAATAACCTACACATACAATCATTCAGTTACAAATAAATGGTCAATGGACCAATTTAGGGCCGCTGCCCTGAACAGTTGACCATAGAGCCAACCCCGGGGCCTATGCCCAAGCTATGTGACCATAGAGTCACCTGGGCCCCTCTCCCTTAGCTCTGAGTAACTAGCCATAGAGCTAGCCCAACACCTTCAGTTTTCCAACGATGATAGGTTCAGCCAACGTAATAGTACATTGCTGATTTAGGTCTAAGCCTTTTGAACAGCGTGCAACGCGCTTTTTTCGTCCTTGACTAATAAGAAAAGCCTTGATCCAGGTATTCAAACTTCAATACAGAAACAGATATGAATAGGCATATCCCAACAAAACGAGCATGCATGTATGTTAATCACATAACACCATCGAGTAACCATACTCATAATACTAATCATACCTATTTAACGGGGCCTCAGGCCCTAACCACGAAATCCATGCAACAAACATGAAACACTTAAGCAGGTATAGAATATTCGAGTAGGTTCAACCAACATGTGAAATAATAGCTTAAACAAAAATGTTCTCGGGAACCCAAGCCCTAATCATAATTATTGGTAGTAGTTGGGCCAAGCCCGGATCACATATAACACATATTGGGTGCAGTTTTCTTACCTTAGGTCTGAGTATAGCGTAAAATAAGGATGACCCTTGAGCATAATCTCAGTTCTGAGCCCCTAGCGATAACCTAGTCACAACCATAATATAGGATTCCATCACTAATGAGAAAATAAAGGCTTCTGGACCGAGTCCTAGCCTCCGGGGCATCGAATTCCACTAAACCGAGTAGTAGAATTGATCCCAAGCCCTAAGGAAAAGATTCCCATCACTAAAAACTTCCCAAGGCCAAAACTGCCCAGGCGGACCGCGATCTGCCCTTGAGGGTTGTGGCGCGCCCTTCTAATCTGAGGCCCTCTCCCTATGCCAAAGGGATGCGGGCCGCAACCTTCCCAAGAGGGTCACGACACGCCTCCCAGGCAGAGGCCTCCTAGGGCTCTGAATTCAGCTAAGTTGTGGCCCCTCAAGAATAGAGCTGCGACTTGGCTCTGAAAACCAAGATTTTCCTCATTTTCCAATAGCCAAATTCAAGCCAAACTATCCTAATTTCACCTCAAAATAATAAGTCAATCACCACAACAGTTCTAACATCTTCCTAGTAGCAAAACCCAATAAAAACCTAGTTGCAAAAGTCATCAAATTACCAAATTCAACTCTTGAGCAGCCAAACTAAGCACAAAAATCAATGGAAATCAAGGTCCAAAGCTTACCTCAATTGTGATCTAAGTCTCCCCAACTGTAGCTAATCCACTCCCAATCTTAAGCCCTCAATCTCTCAAGCTTCAACCAACAAATTTCCCCTTAATTCACAAAGAATTCCCTTAGAAGAGTTGAGAGAAAAATCAGAGAGAGAGGGAGAGAGAAAGAGTCGGTTGGTGAGCTGCTAGAAGTATTTGTGTGTTCAGTTTTTTTGTTTTCCTTAAGGCTTAAGTGACTTAAGCTAATCCCGAGGCTTGGGGTACCAAAAACGTCCCTGAGGGCAAAATGGTCAAATTCCCCAATATTCCCTCCTAAACTCTCTAATTCCAAATATATCCCCAATTATTTACTCCCATTACCCGATAACCTAATTTAATGCCAAGTACCCAAAATACCCCTTGACTCGCCCCGAGTCGGGTATTGGGTCCCGTTGTGACCTTCCCACTAACCTGCTCCCAGAGATCGTCTCGTGCCGAGTAACTCAGATAAACCCACATAATAGTGTGGTCTCACACATATATGCACATATATATATACATTTATGCCCATAACAGGCCAAATTATCAAAATTTCCCTTCTAATAAGAAACGAGCCCACATGCATATATAATACCCCTAAACATGCACAACTAGTTATATTATCATATAACTCACATAATCACAATCAAATAAACATATAACTCCATATATTTCCATACTGACCCCCTAATCAAGGCCCTAAACCTTATTATGTAATTTTGGGATGTTACAATTATGCACAACTATTTCTTGACATATCTGCTTGTTCTTGTTTTTCTTGTAGTCATGCAAACCAACACTGCGTTTGACATATATGCCTCCGAGGGAAAATCTACTGGCTCAAAGAAATTGAGCAGGAAAGACGCTAGGGAATTCAGTGGGGAACCTCTAAGAAAAAGGGCTCGACTAGCAGACCCTCTAGCTCATACTCCTTCCAAGACAACCACTCCTCCTCCACCTCCTCGCGCTAGGTCCTCTACCAAACAGATGGGAGGATCCTCGACAACATAATTATTGAGCCATGCTTCCAGCTCAATAGTCGATAAAATCCAAAAGGTATCCAAGCATCGCCTCAGCAAAGAGGCCTTTGCTTCCTTTCCTTTGTTAAAGCCCGAGCAAGTCCTTGCTCATGCGCTCAACAAAAATCTCAGCGTAAGTTTCTTTTGTTTATTTTTTTTAATCGACCATCATTTCCTTTTGTTGATACTAACAACTTTATTTCTTTACCATTCACAGGCTCTTCTGATCGTGACTAACGGTTGGCGACGTGTCGAGCAAATTAGCTCGAAACATGCTGAGGAGATCAAAGCATGGGAGGCCAAAGTCGAAGCGTTGGAGGCCAAAGTCAAAGCAGCAGAGGAAAATGTTGTTGCCTTGACTGAGGAGTTGAAGAAGAGCAAGGAAGATTTGTCTAAGGCTGTTGCTGCCAAGAACAAATACAAGGAAGCTTTTGAGACCAACTATAAGGAGGTAGTTAAATTGCAAGAAGATCTAGTCGCGAGCATGAAAGAGGCCGCCAGACTTGAGGATCGGGTTAAGCTGCTCAAAGAGTAGAATGCCAATGACTTGGAAAGGTTCCAAGGAGCCACCTTCAATTGCTTTTACATGTTATGGAAGAAAAATCAAGGTGCGAACTATGATTATCTTCCTGAGCAGGTAAAACAAGCTAAACTTACTAGGTGTGCTGCTTGTCTGGAGGAGGAGGAGAATGCCTCAAAGTCTCTTGAAATTTCTTTGGCGACAGACGTTGATGGAGCCGAAGAGGAAGTTTAACCACCGTTGACCAGCAACCTCAGCAGGATCCCCCTCACAGCTACATAGTAGGCGTACTTTTTGTATGTAACTAGAACACCCGAACAGTTTGTTCGAGATGTTAAGACAATTTTCTACCTAAGGAAGTTTTATTTAGTCTTAATATTTTTAATTACATCCGAGCATCATTTAACGCCCCGCGTCACTATGGCTGGTTCCTGGAGTGACGACTGGCCCTGCAAACCAACACGAGTCTTTCCAGTGTGCTTTGTCCTCACTCGCATGCTTCCTGGGAAAACTTCCCAGAAGGTCACCCATCATGAGACTACTCCAGGTCAAGCATGCTTAACTTTGGAGTTCTCAAGTGATGGGCTACCGAAAAGAAGATGCATCTTGTTGGCATAGGTAGTACCCATCAATCCATTTAAGCCATCTTCAATTGTGTAGTCCCATACCTACACAGTCTTAGAATCATCACACTTGACCTTCCCCAAGCAATGTGGGATTGCACAGCTTTTACCCGGTCTTTCCCCCTACAGATCACGGGATTGTGACTGTCACAATCACCCCCTTAGGGGTTCGACATCCCCGTCGGCCACATTTCCAGCTGGGTCAAGACTCTGATACCATTTGTAACGACCCATGTCACTATGACTGCTTCCTGGAGTGACGAATGGCCCTGCAAACCAATACGAGTTTTTCCAACGTGCTTTGTCCTCACTCGCACACTTCCTAGGAAAACTTCCCTGGAGGTCACCCAACATGACACTACTCTAGGTTAAGCACGCTTAACTTTGGAGTTCTCAAGTGATGGGCTACTGAAAAGAAGATGCATCTCGTTGGCATAGGTAGTACCCATCAATCCATTTAAGCCATATTCAATTCTATAGTCTCATACCTACACAGTCTTAGAAACATCACACTTGACCTTCCCCAGACAATGTGGAATTGCACAGCTTTTACCCGGTCTTTCCCCCTGCGGATCATAGGATTCTGACTATCACACAGCAAATGCTCGCGGTGTAAAGAAATTTCATTTTGATATTACAACTTTTATTATAATATCTGTTCGTATGACCGAACCTAGCATAACACTTTATTATTTCAAATAATCAGCCAAAACTTTGGAAAAATACTCTAAGTGTTATAGTATGCTTTCCCTTATTTTGTTCATGTGTTTACATATGTTTATAATATGCTTTGCTCACTTAGTATCTTATATGCCCCCTAAGTGATCAAGGAGTTTTAAGGTTCTCGGTCACTTTTCATTGACCAATACACAAACTCTTGAATAAAGAGTTATTTCATGTGCTTTTGAACTTATAATTGTGAAAAATCATGGGTGATGTTAGTTTATTTTTAGCTTTTGTAGCTAACTTTGGTGTTTTTTTTTATTATCTTAATTAAGTTTAATTATTTTTTTTAGTTTTTAATAGCTAGTGGGTTAAAGATAATAATTTCTTAGATAAATATTTGCACAAAGGAATGAGCTAACATATGAATCTATTTTGATGAAATTATGTTGTTGATGGCTGAATATTCAGGTTTGCTACAGCAAAATTGAAGCATTTTGATCTGGCAAATTTTGGGGCACATGGAACGTGTGGCAGTCAATGGGTGAGCTGACATTTTGGCTGAGGTGGCAAGGGTAGAAAGAACTAGTCAGCATATTGGAGAAAAGGACAAAAATCAGAAGAAAGGAGGACTTCATGTTTTTGGAGAAGAAGGGGCAATATGGTACTTTTGGGAGAAGGAAGAAAAAAACCTAACATACACAAAAGAGGGCTTCAGTCGTGAGGGAGGAAGCAGCAGCCATTTTTGGAAAAGAAAACCATAAAAAGAGAGGAGAAAAACTCAGAATATCAACAAGGAAGAAGGAAGACAAACAAAGAAAGCTCAAGCATCATTTTGGATTTGTTCTTTATTCTGTTCCTAAACTTTATTTTATTAATTTCTGAGTTGGATTCTAAATCTGAATATTATGGGCTGTTTTGATTGTGAATTAATGTTTATGAACTCAGCCATGAACTAATTTTTAGGTGGCTTGAATTGTTGATGAACCCTATGTTATAGTTTATAAATTTCTTGCACTTTATTCTAGTAAAATCTCCTTTGTTCATTCAAGTGTGCTTATATTAATTTCTTGTTGTTGTTTGGCCAGCAATGGCAAGTTATTTAATTATGTTTAATGCTGGAAAGATTAAATGTAATGGGAAGAACTTGGATGACACAAGTCATAATCTAGGTTAGTTTATGTTAGTAAGTAACATAGGGATATGTTATTTTCCTTGTGTAACTTTTGAGAATTAAACTTTGATTTGCATTCTTAAATCTGATTTTGCATAGGAATATGTTTAATTAGGTAGAAGAATTAATGTCATAAAATTTGGGAAAGTTTTATGGGTGTTTAAATGAATTCTTGTTAACCTGGGAGTTTTGCTAGAATATTGCTGCAGCAATATGTACGCAATTTTTTTAGGATGAATAATATAGGGGAATTCAATAATTCAAGTCTATTTTTCAATCCATATATTTCTCTCAATTTTCTTGTTCAGTTCAGTTTTTAATTTCAGTATTCCCATTTTTTTTAATATTTTACTTAGACTATAAACAACCCACTTGATTTTTAATTTCTTAAAAAATGTTTAGTAATTGTTTTGCTTCTTTTTTCTCATTTGCAATCCCTGTGGAGCCGATTTACTTATCATTATATTACTTGTGTGATTACGTGCACTTGCGTATTTAAAATCAAATATTAAATTTATCACAACAAATACCCGTTCGAACATTACTGCTCACGTACTTATAAACAATCAATGATAATATAGCAAAACAACACATGAATTGAGCACATACTTGTAAGAAGTACAATAATTAGCAAGAATAACTGGTTGTGCATAGTTCCTTTTATTTATTGTAAAAAAATGAACAAAAATTCATGTCTGTACGAGTGATCAAAAATTGATCTTACACTTTTAAGCGACCAGGCATCTAATTGGCCAGCCCTTGTTCAAAAACTTGTAAAAAGTAAAATTAATACAAGCCAAATCTTTAAAAAGAAATTTTCATTGATAATGCTTGCACAGTTGTTCTCAATTCGAATAGTGAGGAATAAGATCTCCATTTAAGTGAGCAGGCTTGTATGTGCCTGGTTGAAGAATTTCTTCAATTTGATACGTACCCTCCCATTTTGGTCCAAGCACTTTTGCAGCCTGATCGCGAGTGTTGATAAAAACCCTTCTAAGTTCCAAGTCTCCTACATCAAACTTTCTTTCGCGTACTTTAGAGTTAAAATATCGAGCGACCTTTTGCTGGTAGGTTGCAACTCGTAGTTGGGCTTGGTCACGCCTTTCATTAACAAAGTCCAAAGATTCTATTAATAATTGGTTATTTGTATTCTATTTATATGTTATCCTTCTATGCAAGGGTAGATCTAACTCAACTGGTAACATGGACTCATACCCATATGATAAAGAAAATGGCGTATGGCCTATTGTTGTTCGTTGTGCTGCTCTATACGACCAGAGCACTTCGGGTAATTATTCGGGCCATGATCCCTTTGCCTCTTCGAGCCTTTTCTTCAGTGTATCCTTTAGAGTTTTATTTACAGCTTGTACCTATTTATTGGCTTATGGATGGGCAACTTATGAAAAGCTCTTCGTTATGCCATACTGTTTGCAGAAATTGGTAAACAGGTCGCTGCCAAATTGTGTGCCATTATCTAATACGATCTTTTTTGGCAATCTATATCAGCATACAATGTTTTTGACAATGAAATCCAGTACTTTCTTGGTTGTGATTGTCGCAAGCGACTTATCTTATGCCCACTTTGTGAAGTATTCTACAACAACTACTGCGTACTTGACATTCTCTTTTCCTGTAGGCAATGATCTGATCAGGTCTATTTCCCAAACTGGGAATGGTCATGGGATTTACATCTGTTTAAACTCATTTTGGGCTACTTGAGGTATCATGAAGAAACTTTGGCATTTATCACACTTCTTAACAAATTCCATAGAATCCTCGATCATAGTAGGCCAGAAATACCCTTGTCGGAGAATCTTTTTTGACAAACTTTGCCCCCCAACATGGTCTCCACAGTACTTTTCATGTGCTTCTCACATCATTTCCTTACCTTTCTCCTTGGAAATACATCTCAACAAGGGCATAGAATATCCTCGTCGATACACGATTCCATCGAGCAAGATAAAGTGAGCCAATTTCCTTTGTAATGTTCTTGCCTTATTTCTGTCTGTAGGTAACCATCACTGTTCGAGATATTGAATGATGGGAGCCATTAAAGTGTCAGATACTTGTATTATTAGGGAGGATTCTTCTACTTGAACATTGGGAGCTGGCAAACGTTCGACCGGTACTATACTCAAAGTGTCGGCATCTTTGGCGCTTGCTAGTTTGGCTAAGGCATTGGCGTTGGAGTTCTAGTTGCGAGGTACTTGCTATAAAGTATACTTTTCAAACTGTGATAGCAAGTCTTTTGCCTTGTTTAGATACATAACCATCTTAAGACCCCTGGCCTAATATTCTTCGATGATTTGATTAACAACTAGCTAAGAGTCGTTGTATATCTCTAGTGACTTTACATTCATATCTTTGGCTAGTCTCAAACCTACGAGCAACACTGCGTATCAACTTCATTGTTGGAGGCAGTAAAGTTGAATCTTATTGTGCAGTGAAACCGATGCCCTTCAGGGGTTATTAGAATCAATCTTGTCCCTGAGTTATGCTCATTTGATGATCCGTCCATAAACAGTCTCCAGGCGGGAGCTTTGTCTTGGGCTTTAGGCTCCATAGTTGGCTCGTTGGTTGGGAGTCCGGTGAATTCAGCTACAAAGTTTGCTAAGGCTTGTCCCTTTTATGGCTACTCGTGGTGCATAAGAAATTTCAAACTGCCCTAGCTCAACTGCCCATTTTAGTAGTCTACCAGCGACTTCTGGTTTTTACAAGACTTGCCGTAGTGGCTGGTTGGTAAAAACTACTATGGGGTGAGCTTGAAAGTAAGGTCGCAGTTTTCTTGATGCCAGTATCAAGCAGTAAGCCAATTTCTCTATAGCCGGATAAAGTAACTTAGCACCCACCAGCCTTTTACTTATATAGTATACTGCCTTCTGAATGTTGTCTTCTTCCTTGATCAAAACAATGTTGACAGGATATTTTGTTATTGCTAGGTAGATGTACAAAGTTTCTCCTTCGATTGGCTTGGACAATATGGGCAGTCGTGACATATGGTCCCTGAGTGCCTGAAAAGCATGTTCGCATTCTTTTGTCCATTCAAACTTTTTGTTTCCTCTTAGTAGATTAAAAAATGGAACGCACTTGTCCGTAGACTTAGATATAAATCTACTCAGAGCCACAATTCTTCCTGTTAGGCTTTGTGCATCTTTAATTTTGGCTGGTGACTACATTTCGATCAGCGCTCGAATTTTTTCAGGATTGGCTTCGATTCCTCGCAAGTTTACTATGAATCTCAAAAAATTTCTTGATTGGACTCCAAAGGAACACTTAAGCGGATTAAGCTTCATGTGATATTTATTCAAGATGTTGAAGCATTCCTGTAGGTCCTTCACATGCTCACCAGCATTTTTTCGACTTAACCAACATATCATAAACATAAACCTCCATGTTATTGCTGATCTGGTCTTTGAACATGTGGTTTACTAGTCGTTGGTAAGTCGCAGCAACATTTTTCAAACCGAAGGGCATTACTTTGTAACAGTAAAGCCCCGTATTTGTTCGAAAGCTGGTATGTTCCTCATCAGGTGGATGCATACTAATTTGACCTAATGTGGCATCGACTAGCTGGTCGATCCTTGGAAATGGGAAACAATCTTTCGGGTAGGCTTTATTAAGGTCTGTGAAATCCACGCAAGTCCTCCATTTACCATTTGGTTTAGGGACTAATATGGGATTAGAGACCCAAGATGGATAAAACGCTACCCTGATGAATCCATTTTCCTTTAGCTTCTCAACTTCCTCTTTTAAGGCTTTAGACCTGTCTTCGTCAAGCATCCTTCTTTTTTGTTGTACTGGTGGGTGGTTTTTGTCTATGTTCAGGACATGGCTGATAACTACTGGGTTGATTCCAACCATGTCTTTATGCGACTAGGGAAAGACCTCCTGGTTCTTCTTCAAAAACTCCACCATATTTTCTTTGATTGTTGTCTCTAAGTTTTTACCAACTTTCACAACTCTGGTCGAATCTTTTTCTTCTAGTTGGACCTCCTCAAGGTCCTCCACGGGTCCAATACTTTCATCAAAATCCCCAACGCGAGGATCTAAGTCTCTATCCTCACTTTGGGCAACACCTTATTTGGTGACTTGCTCACCTGATTGGGCATGTGACTCATTTACCAATAGCAACCTTTTCTCTACTCTGCTCCCCGATCTGCACTTTCTCGCTTTCGTGATTGAAGAGTTATAACATTGACTGGCCTCTCACTAGTTTCCCAACATGTACCCAACTCCTGCATCGGTTGGAAACTTCATGGCTAGATGCCAGATTGAAGTCACTGCTCGTAGATCTACCAGGATGGGTCTTCTAATCATGACATTATACGCGGATGGGAAATCAACTGCTATAAAGGTAGTGAGTAATTTCTTATTCGCGGGTGCCGTGCCGTGACCATGTTGAGGCTAATCCCTCACCAGAGAAACCGTAGATGGTCCGGTTGCATGGTTCTAAATCTTGCACTGATAGTTTCATTCTTTCTAGTGAAGACTTATATAGAATGTTTACCGAGCTTCCAGTATCTATCAACACTCGTTTTACCATCATGTTTGAAATTTGAACGCCCATGACCAAGGGATCTGAGTGGGGGAATCGAACATGATGTGCATCCAGCTCAGAGAAAGTTATACTATCTTCCTCTGTTCGAGCTTTTTTGTGAGTTTTCTCCTCAAAGTTTGGCATTTCTATGTCCTGTTCGTGACGTAGGGTTTTGGCATATCTCTCCCTTGCCTTATCACTGTCACCAGATATATGCGGTCCCCCACAAATAGTCAGCAAAGTACCAGCGATTGGGGTTGATTGCAGTGGAGGCAAGCATTGGCGTATAGGTGCCTGCTCATTGCCTCCATTATCCCCTTGTTGGGAGTTTCCCCCTGTTTGGACATATCTTCACAGATGTCCCTGTTGGATAAGGAACTTGATCTCATCCTTCAATTGGTACACTCGTTGGTATCATGGCCATACTCGTTGTGGAAACGATAAAACTTGGTTTTTTCATGCTTGGATCCTTTCTAATCAACGTTTGTCACCGGAAAGGGACTGAGGTATGAGTGGCCTGATACACTTCTACTCTACTGTCGACCAGGGTTGTGTAGTTAGTGAACCTCAAATCCTATCTATTCTGCTTAGGGCATTTGCTATTAGACGTCGTCTGCTCAATATTTTCCCTTTTTCTTTTGTTCTTATTATTACTTTTACCATTATTGTTGTTGGGTTTGTTAGATCCACTAGCAGCCTTGGTCGACTCTTCCTTTTTGCCCTGGTCAACCTTTGGAGACTTTCCTTCATTGGCAATAGCCTCCTCTAGTTTGATATATTTGTCTGCTCGATCCAAAAATTCTTGAGTACTTTTGACTCCATTTTTCCTTAGGCTGCTCCAAAGGGGAGATTGGCGTTGTACTCTAGCTATAATGGCCATCATATTTCCCTCATCTCCAACTATCTTGGCCCGAGCAGCTGCTCACATAAACCTCTGTATGTATTCATTGAGAGACTCTCCTTCCTTTTGTCTGATATCGACCAGCTAATTAGCCTCTGTCGAATATATTTGACCAACATAAAATTGTCCGTAGAATTCTTTAACGAACATCTCCCATGAAACTATGTTGGCCGGTGGAAATTTGAAGTACTATTCTTGGGCAAGATCAGATAAAGTAGCAGGAAAGATCCTGCATCGAGCATCTTCAGACAGTTTCTGGATGTCCATTTGTATCTCAAATTTATTTACGTGAGATACCAGGTCTTCTCTTCAAGTAAAGTTGGGCAGTACTAACATTTTGAATTTTCTTAGGATTTCTACCACAACAATTATGTTGATGAACGGGGTGCCCTTTCTCCGGTCATACTCAATATGGAACATTTTATTTCCAAATAGCTTTTGTACAACCTGATTCAGGGTATCTATTTGAGCCTGAACATCGTCTGGTATAGCAGGGATGGGAGCGGCCACTGCAAGTGGGACGTGATCATCATGCCTTTCCCTTCAACCATTAAGTATGTCCCTTAGGTCAACATCCCTCTGTCTCTGCTTGCTTGCACCTAGTTGGTCAAAGAAGTTGGGTTGTCTGGGCTGCCCCCAACGTTCTAGCTGGTTGTTCGGTTGTTCATTGGAGGAGGGTTTTGCTGCCCGTTCCTTTCCTCCCGTTGTCGACCAGCATTTCTCCTATTATAACCAGAGTCCCCCTCGTTGTAATTATGGTCATCTTTGTATTGCGACTTGTGCGTTCCCGACCGGATGTATGCACTGTCCTTCTATCTTTCCATAGTTCGTTTTGATAAATAGAAGGAGGTCTGCATTGGTCGTTGGTTCCCTGGACATTTCTCCATCATGGGGGATCCTGGACCGCAGAGCCTAAGTCTTTCTCCTGCTTCCTGAGGGACGCTATCCCTTGCCAGGAAGGTTTTGTTCACCTGCTGCTTGACGTCTAGGGCTTTTGGGATGCTACTCATCCCTATTTTGTCTGTGTTGCTGTGTATTGCCTCGATCATCATGACAGGGCTGATGTTGCTCGCTATTTTGAGCCAGATTCTAAAGCTGTCTTTCTTGCTGAGCAACTGGATGTTATTCCGCCCGGTGTGGGCTCCTTGGGTCTTGTGGATTTGGAAGACATTGGTGGTGCTCTGATCGTAGGTTTTGAGTAGGATAAGGATTTGATGGTAGGTCAGGCTGAGAGTTTGGTGCAGATGGTTGTCCACGAGCCAACTGAATGGCCCCCTCTAAAGCTGATGTTGCGTCTCTTTGACGATGATCCATTTTCGCTTGTCTTTTATTCAATTCTCGACATTGTCGGTCGATCTTCATCTGCTACATCACCATAGTTTCAGCCACATTCACTTGGTTAGATTTTAGGGTTGCTAACTCATCTTGCAACACTCCCAGAGCTGTTTGCAAGGTTCCAGTGTCCATCTCCTCCTATTCCAATTCCACCTGTGGCTCATCCTCCGCTACGCCTGGTGTAGGTGGTGGATTTGGTACATTTTCCGATGCCTTTCTAGCCTGATTGGTCCTCCTTGTGCTCTTAGCCATTGTTTCCTAGATATCCTTGAATTCAACTCTCAATGAAAGCACCAAAATGTTGACCCTCGATTTGGTCAACGACATGAAGTCACAAAAAATGATAGGAATTAAAGAACTGAATCAAGAATGTAAACAACATAAGGATTTTATAGTGGTTCGACCCCAACGATTGGTACTAACCTACGTCCACTTAGTATTTTATTGATGTAAAAGAATTCCAAAACTTGTGATCAAAGAACAAGGGTTCACTGAGTTTCACAAGCCCTGAAAATAGATACAAGTATTGTGCATACAATCACTATTTCTCTCTTAATACAAAGTATTACATGTGCCATAAATGAGTCCTATTTATAGGCTCATGGATGTACATATGGGCCATGTTCAACTAATGTTATAAGCATAACAAAATAATAACATAAATAATGATATTTACATTTAAACTAGTTAAATATTTCTGAAATATCTAACTTAACCATTTCTAAGCATTTTTCTCGGTTCTACGAGCAGCTCTAGTCGTATGCCTTTGCACCCCTTATTTTCCTGCTGCTCAACATATTCCTTGCGCCTATCGAGCAGCTTAATTTCCTCTTAACACTCTAGTCGTCGATCGACCAGGCCTTGATTAATAATAACCATGTGCCACTCATGTGCCTCTTCAACATGCCATGTCATCATGCAAATATTTTGGGAAACAAGGACAATGATGTTTTCTTGGAATTTCAAAAAAAAATGTTGTTTTGTTAAGGCAAACAAACAGGGATGGTGTTGCTCAAAGAGAAGGTTAAAGACGGGCTTTATATTCTTAGTGAGAAAGCTCCACATCCTCAAGAAATTATGCTGCAAAGTAATTTGGCTACTACATCAGTTTGTCAACATTCTTGTTTTTGTATTGATAATTGTAAAGTACAAGTTGTTGTGATAGCTTCTCCTTGACATGATTCACATATCAATAAAGAAAAATTCAGTGCAATTTCTTTTGATTCTAAACCTCAAAATTTTCATACAAGTTTAGCTAATGATGTGATTGTTTGGCATTGGAAGCTTGGGCATCCAGCTCCAAGAATATTAAGTAAAATTCTTTCTCAGATATCCCATTCAGGCTTTATTAAAAATTTGAAATTTTGTGAAGCCTGTCAAAAAGGAAAAAGTCACAAGCTACCATTTTCCTTATCTCAAACCAGGGCTACACAACCTTTAGAACTTGTTCATGCTGATCTCTGGGGGCCTGCTCATGCTACTTCTAAAGATGGGTTCAAGTATTATGTTCAGTTTATTGATGATTATAGTACATTTACTTGGATCTTTCCCTTGATTTTAAAGTCTCATGCCTTTGAAGTCTTCATACAATTCAAAAGTTTAGTAGAAAAGCAATTTGGGTTGCCAATAAAAGGTGCTCAAGCTGATTGGGGAGGCGAATATAAACCTTTTACTCGCTATTTAATTGATAAAGGGATTAAATTTCAATACCCATGCCCTCACACTCATGAGCAAAATGGAAGAGCTGCGCGTAAACTGTAACGTCTTACGTTTTTGGGTACCTTTAAACGACTCGAGTCGGGATTTTTCCCCCGGGTTAAGAATATTATTTTAAATAATATTATATTTTGTTTGTAAGTATTCCATGAGTTATTGCTAGCCAAAATATGAATTTTGTGATTTTAAAAGTCAAGATAAGACTTTCGGTCCTAGACCGACACAAAAACCCTGATCGGGTAAAAATCTCGGAAAATAAAATGAAAAATCATGGCAATTATATTTTGGGCATAAAATACATTCATAAAAGTTAAAGTTTGGTCAAAAATAATAAACCTAAAAGAAAATGGAAATTTGAGGGCATTTTGTGTTAAATGCCTAATTTTACCGAAATGAGGAATTTTATTCCATGAATGGACCTTAGGTTAAATTTTATTATGTGATTAATTAAATTAAATGTGAGAGACATTTAATTTAATTAATTAATGTTAAGTTTGGTGATTAAAACTTAATAAAAGTGAAAAAGGTGTCAAAAGCCAATTTGGACTTTTCTTCTTATGAAACCTTTATTAACATTTATAAAAAAAAAAAAAATTATATATAACATAGATAAAATAAAGAGGGTGGCCGGCCATGTGGTATTTTAGAGTGGTGTGAACCCAATATTATAAAGATTAAATCCCATTTAATGAAGAAGTCAAGTGGGCAAGTGGGTAGAAAAGCACTTAAGTACTTTGTGATATTTTGAAGAGTTTTGTGAGCAATTCCCACACTAAGAACCGACCACTCTCTCTCTCTCATTCACTCATCTGATTTTTGAAGACCTTTCAAAGTGTTCTCTCAATATTCAACCTCAAGAACACCAAGGAAAACTTGGAGGCTAAGTCTTGGTCTAGGAAGTATTTTTCCCTAAGGTAAAGCTCACTAATCTAGGCTTTTGTAAAGTTTTAAGCATAGAGTTTCAAATAGCTAATTAACTATGTTGTTGGGGGAAGTTGGTTAGGGTTTTTGAAAGGTTTTGAAGGAGTCAAAGCTTATAGGAAGGTCCAAACCTTAAGCAAGAACACCAAAGAGGTAAAAAGTTTACTTTTGATGATTTTGTTGTAGGGTTTTTAGTTTTAAGCATTATTTTGTATATTTAATACTTAAAGTTTCTTGTTGGTGATGTAATAAGGTTATGGTAGTTGTTTAATAATTTTTATGATGCATGTGTATTGATTTTTGAAAATGGGAACCAAAACCCCCAAGGGTTTTGTAGGATACCCTAAAACAAAACATGTTTTAAGCTGTGACTTCCAAGGGGTAAAGCAGCCACTGTATATTGTTTTTGTAAAATTAAATTGTACTGTGATGTTGTTGAGATTGAGTACATAAAATTGAGCTTTTGAAACACTAAAAAATGTTTAGAAATGAGTAAGTTATGCTATTTCAAAGTTTAGGTAAAAAACTGTTTTTTCGTATTCTTATTTTCGGAACCAAGTTTGGACAGCCACTGTATAGGGAAAATGAACCCAGTTTTTTCTAAAATTTTGTGGACATATTTCTGGCATAACCTATTATTCCACTGTAAAATTTGGTAAGAAAATATTGAACGGTTTGAAAGTTATTAACTGTCAAATTTTGGAAAAAATAAGGACTTGAAAATAAGGTCATTTTTACCTCATTGTTGGAAAATGATTTCACCAATAAAAAATGCTCATTTTGACCTAAGATTTTACAAAGACCTAAATGGCATAACAAAAATAGAATTGGGAAATTTTGGTAACAATTGGGTAAGTAAATTTCAAGTTATGAACTAACGAAGTATGTAGTTAAAAATGTGAAAAATAAGTTTTTCACACTTAGTGTAAAAATGAGATTTTGGAACATAAGGTAAAAAGTAAAATTTTGCTTATTTCAAGATATAAATTGGTAAGTCTTGAAATCATATTTTCACTAAAATTACCCCTTTGAGTTTAAATGAATTATTTTTATTAAAGAGTTTTTATTCTTTCTAAAAATAAGAGATTTAATTTATTAATAGTTAATAAATTAAAAGAGGGTTTAAAACCCTATATTTTGAGAAAATAATTAAATGAATTATTTTTCTAGTAAGTAAAAATTGATTGATTGCTTTTGGAAAATTAATTAGTCAAGATGAGAAATTTATAACGGTTTTCCTAATTAAGACAAATTAGGCAATTTTCTTAAATCAGTTTTTAGATATTAAAACCTTAAGAAAACTAAAAGGAAAATTTAAAGAGTTTATTTTCTTTAAAAATAATTAAGGAATTTATTTGTATTTTCTGGATATAATACCAGCTAAAATCTTACATATTTTAACCGATTAGTCGAAAGTGCGGGTTAATAGCGATGCCTTGAAAGAATAAGATTTTTAGCGGGTTGTGGGGAAATACCATTGTGATACCCGAGCCTAGGTATCGAGACCTTAGGATAGGTCTCCCCGAGACTTAGGGTTTAGTCTCAAATATTTTGTATGACTTTCCTTAATAGGTTTAAAACCAAATAAGGATTATAAATCCTTACAAATGACTTTTATTAAAATGACCAAACTGCCCAAAATAATAATAATGAATTATGAGTGCCATAATTAATCCGAGTATACTATATGGATAACTACAGTATTGGCTAAGCGTAACTGGACTGAACGTTGGAGGGTGAAAACCTGCTGAGCGCTAAGGACTCCAAGTAAGTCAACTTATATTGTATGGCTGCAACATGAAATGATTATTGTCTTGTATGTTAGTATAGGGATACATGCATATATATAGGCTATCATAGAAAGTTGCTTAGAGATGTTAGTCTAGTGAGTGCTGATTTAGAAAATATGAACGGTAGAAGTCCGTCATATCCTAGACGGTTGATCCCCGTCACGCTGCTTGATTTTATTTATGTCCGGTTCATTACTGCGACGAGTGGCCATGAGATGAGGATAAGCTGGTTAAACCTAGGGGCGCCAAGATAAATGGGACCTAGGGGCCCTCATGCTTACTTAATCATTGGACGGTTAGAATCCGAGCAAGTGCTCTGATAAGTTATTCCCGGATAGCAGCCATGAATATTGGCCATTCAGTGAGAGTGCCTAGAGATACTAGGGGTTGCCAAGATTGAGTGAGGCTGAACACCCTAGGGGCAACTGCTCACCAGCACCACTGATTAACATAGAAGTCTCCGTAAAACTGTGTAAATTGGATTACACTCTTGCATAAGTAGCGATGCCCTAGGTAACACGATAGTTACCCTTGATGAGAATATTTATTGGCTAGATCTTAGTGTGGAGACTCGGTTCTCTTTTACAGATTAGCAATTATGTTGGAGGGCGCGTTACGCCTGGATTGTTGGAAATTGTCGAGCGTTGGTCTCGAATTATATTGTGATATAATATATCTGCTTGCTCTGGGATTTTCTGAGTGCAGGGATATAATTGTTGATAAGATATAGTTGTGATATAATATATCTGCTTACTCTGGGATTTTCTGAGTGCAGGGATATAATTGTTGATAGGATATAGTTGTGATATAATATATCTGCTTGCTCTGGGATTTTATGAGTGCAGGGATATAATTGTTGATAAGAATTAGTTGCGATATAATATATCTGCTTGTTCTGGGATTTTCTGAGTGCAGGATTTTTATCTAGATATGAATTAATTTATCCTTGGTTATCAGGCATGACCATAAGTTTGCCAGGGCGCTTTAGCGTTCTTGAAATTGATTGTGTAGGGTCCGGATGGGTCCGGATCCCTATTTCTCTACCTGCTTTGTTTGAAAGTTGATCTTACTAAGCGTTTTCGCTTACCTAGTTGTTTCATGTTGTAGGTAAGAGCAAGGGCAAGACAGAGCAGTGAGCGCTAGAGTCTTCCTTGCAAATGTACATGTGGACCGACCTTTTGGGAAGCCGTTTTATTTTTGGAAATGTTGTGTAATTTTCCTAAACTAGGCTCACTCTACTCTTTATAAAACATGTTTGTAACTAAATGTTAAGTATGGCCATACGAATTTTTAAAAAGTTTTTTTTCTATGGGTTTTTGAGACATTTTGTTAAATGAAAACATTTATATTTCCGCATTATCGAGTCTTGAAAATCCGGGTCGTTACATAAACACCGCCATTGAAATGGGACTTACACTTCTTGCTCAATCTGGTCTGGATCTTTCTTATTGGTGGCATGCCTTTCAAAGTGCTGCTTTTCAAATTAACAGATTGCCTACATTTGTTTTAGCTAATCTATCTCCCTATGAGTGTCTATTTGGCAAGCAACCTGATTATGCTTTTCTAAAGCCTTTTGGTGGTGTTTGTTATCCACACTTGAGGCCTTATCAACATCACAAGCTTAGTTTTTGAACTGAACAATGCATTTTCATTGGGTATTCTATGCAACATAAAGGCTATCTATGTCAAAACTTGGCTGGTAGAGTGTATATTGCGTGCAATGTTGTCTTCCATGAGACTCACTTTCCTGCATTCCCACCTTCTTCGACATCTCAGGTACATGATCCCACTCCAATATCTTTACCTACTGCTACTTTTCAAAGTACCCATTTTTATTCAGCTTCTAACTCTACTCTTCTTGCCTTGACGCCATCTGTTGTTCCTATTCAAACTAAGACATCTGAAACCACTATTGGTGTTCTATTTGAGCCTCCTTGTTCTCTTCCAGTTGCTCCAACGGTTGTACAAGACCTTCAGTTGTAGTCCACTGATGCTTCCAATGTTAATAGTGTCCCTAAAGCTTTTCTTAGTCCACTTGTACACACCTCTGCTAATAGTCACCAAAGTGTTACTCCTATTGCCACTTCAGTTCCTTCTCTTGTGGCTGACATTGGTTCCACCAGTATAGCTAATACTGCTGACAATTTTCATGCTCCCGCAATTACACATGTCATGACTACTCAGTCTTAACATTGTATTTATAAACCAAAAGCTTATTTAGCTACAAAGCATCCTCTGCTTGAGTCGCTACTGCCACGAGAACCTTCTTCTACTAAAAATGCTCTTCAAGATCTAGCTTGGTACAGGCCAATGAAACAGGAATACGATGCCTTGATGAAGACAAGTACTTGGATTTTAGTTCCCTATAGTCCTGATATGAATTTAGTTGGCAATAAGTAGGTGTTTAGAACTAAGTTGAATGCTGGTGGAACTTTAGACAAGTTTAAATCGAGATTAGTAGCTAAAGGGTATATCCAAATACCTGGTATTGACTATGATTTTTAGTCATGTAGTTAAGCCTGCTATAGTGAGAACAATCCTTACTCTTGTTGTTTCTTCTCATTGGGATGTCAAGCAGCTCAATGTAAGTAATGCTTTTCTCAATGGTACATTGAATGAGATAGTTTATATGCAACAACCACAAGGTTTCATTGATCCCACTAAGCCAACTCATGTCTGTAAGCTTAATAAAGATTTGTATGGGTTAAAGCAAGCTCCAAGAGCTTGGAATTATAAGTTCAAATAGACTTTGTTTCAATGGGGATTTGCAGCTCCCAAATCTAATAGCTCTTTGTTTGTTTTTGGTTATGAAAATTAATTGGTTCTTCTTTTGGTGTATATTGATGATATTCTCATCACTGGTCCCAATCCAACTCACATTTCCAAGCTTATTTCAAATCTAAATAAGTCATTTTTCTTAAAAGACTTGGGGTCTATTCATTATTTTCTTGGAATAGAAATTCATAGAACCTCAGCTGGCATGTACTTGTCTCAAAAGAAATATATTTATGATCTTCTCGTTAAGACTCACATGGATGGTGCTAAAAGTTGTCCAAGTCTTACTAGTTATGCTCACAAATTGTCTCTCACTGAAGGAGTTCCCTTTGCTGATGTGTCTCTTTACCATAGTACCTTGGGAGCTCTTCAAAATCTTACTCTTACCTGCCCTGATGTAGCATTTATCATCAAAAAACTCAGTCAATTTATCCATGCTCCAACAAATGTGCACTGGGAAGCCTGCAAAAGACTTATGCGCTATCTGAAAGGTACCATTTCAGACAGTATTTTGATTACACCAGCCACTAGAATATGTATTCAAGGTTACTTCGATGTCAATTGGGCCAGTTGTCATGATGACTGTTGTTCTATAGGAGGTTAAGTGTAACACCCTGGTTACTCCAAGACTATTACAGTAAAGTTTAAACAGTGCTTAACTCACTAAACGAGTCATTAGGTTACGTGCTTCTAGGTGTTATTAATAGGCCAGGGTGAAAATTTTCTATTAAAAGGAATGGATATATTTTATTTAAAACATTAAATTATACATGAGCCCAAAAAAGTGTTTACAAGTTATTCACAATACAAAATGGTCATTACAATGTAAAAAAAAATTACAACCAGAAGACCTAAGTGGCAAAATATAGGGCTAACCCCTAGTTCCCCTGAGAAACACCTTGATCGTGCTGGTCAAGTGGTCGCATATGTACACATCACCACCTAAGCTCTCCACTCAAGGCTAAATAGAATTTTCTTTCTCTTTACCTGCACCACATAGCACCCGTGAGCCAAGGCTTAGCAAGAAAACTCATTAGTGCATGTATACAATATCAATGAATGATTATGATAATCATACTGGGGCTTGTAGCCCAAATCAGATAAGTGAAGATCAACAAATGCTTATGGTAATCATTCTGGGGCTTGCCACCCAATCAAATAAGTGATTAATGAATCATACGTTATTTAAGTGACTAATGAGTCACACATTTGATAGGTGACTAATAAGTCTACCTCAAGGATCTGTCCCCTATATAGATGACTAATAAGTCCATCTCTAGGGTTTTGATCCTTAACTAGATGGCTAATAAGTCCATCTCTGGCGATCCGCTCCCTAAGCCATGTGACGTGTCAGTCACCTTAGCCTTTTGACTCTAGCTCTAAGTAACTAGCCTTTAGACTAGATAAGCGCTTTTGTTTTCATCGAACTTAAGGTTGGTCAAGCATTTCATGCTTGTGTCGATTAGATCTAATCTTTCAGGCTTGCATTAAACACGCTAATACCATTCTTGACTCTTAGGTCAATCTCATATGACCAATGCTCAGTACTACTATCGAACTTGACTAATAAGTCACAGCTTCACAGTCAATATTGATACCATTGTCAATTCTGACTAATAAGTCAGTACCATTCACAGATAAGCAAGACTGCTATGCATTTATAACGCAATCAATGTCCACATATAGAGCAATCAATATGCCTCATCAATAACCATGCATGTCACATACTGGGTGCAATTTCATTACCTCTGGTTCAAGCATGAAAGAATAAAAGAACGACCCTTGAGAACGATCAGTCCTTAAGTCCCTTAGCGGTCACCTAGTCATAACCAAATAATAAACTCTCATCAATAAAATGAGTAATAAAAGGTTCCCGGACCAAGACCTAGCCTCCGGGACATCGAATCCTACTAAACTGGGTAATAGGAACGATCTTGAGGCCTAAGGTTCGAGTTCCCACGATTAAAACACCATTTTGGCCACAAATGCCCTTAAGAGCCACGGCCCCACCCTATTGAGCCGTGACCCGCCTCCCAAAAACATAGGCGCCAACTTCCTCTGCCTGCACCACGCGCCGCGACCGGCCTCCCAAGTGACGCAGCCCCAAGGCCCTTCAACTCCACCTCTCTTCTTCACTAAGCTCGAGTTGCGGCGCCCAAGAACAGGGCCGCGGCCCCACCTGGAACCCAGTCAAAAGCCTTTTTTTTTTCCTCTTCTAAATCATTCCAAAAACCTACTCAAACATTTCCAAACTTATATTTTAACCCAAAAACCTCATCACTACCTCATCCTCACTAAAACCCAAGCTTTGAACCATTTATAACCACCTCCAATAGCCACTTCTATAATCAAAATCAAAAGCTTATAAACTAACTCAAAAACAGAGGAAACTAGAAAATCTCAAGCTAAAACCTTACCTCGAACTTGAATTGAATCCTTTTCAATGGTTGAACTAAGGTCCTAAGCTCCAAACCTTGATCTCCTAGCTTGAATCCTTAAATTGAGCTTCAAAAATCCAAAGGGAGAAAAGAGGAGAAAGATGATCGTGAGGAAGAGGGAGTTCTCTACTTTTGCTTTCTAAGGCTTCCTTTTGCACCTTTCTAATTCAAATATAACCCATGGTCAAAAGACCAAAATTCCCCAATCCTATTTCACTTCTTAACAGCCCCAAGGGCAAAATCGTCCTTTCCCGTCAAATCTCGTTAATCATAATTAACGTCCTCCAATTCCCACTACTCCCAATATTCTCAAATAATAATTAAGTCATATCCCATTACCCTATAGTTCCCGGTAATGTGCTAAGCATCAAATTACCCCGAGACTCACCCCGAGCCCGATAAATAACCCCGTTATGACCAAACCGCTAACTTGCATTCTAAGATCGTCTCATGCCGAATAGCTCGAACATATCCACATAATAATGTGGCCTCATCCATAGATCACCAACATGCATGAAAATATACAAATATGCCATAAACGGGCCAAATTACCAAAATACCCTTATAATGAAAAATGGACCCACATGCATGCATTTATCATCATATAACAATATAACTCACATAATCATGCATATACTCATTTTATTTCATAATAAATCAATTATGGCCCTCCCAGCCCCCTAATCAAGGCACTAAGCCACATTAGGGAATTTGGGGCGTTACAACTATCCCCTCCTTACAGAAATTTCATTCCCGAAATTTACCTGAACAACTCGAGATACTGATCTTGCATATCTGACTCTAGCTCCCAGGTCGCTTCCTCGACCTTGTTGTTCCTCCCTAATACCTTAACCAAAGGTATAGTTTTATTCCTGAGGACCTTGTCCTTTATGTCTAGTATTTGGACTGGCTGTTCCTCATAGGAGAGATCTACCTCAAGTTCCAGATCCTCGTAACTCAAAACATGGGTCACATCAGATACATACCTCCGAAGATCTGAGTTATGAAACACATTATGCATAGCCGACAATGCCGGTGGTAAGGCCAACCTGTAGGCCACCTGACCAATCCTCTCCAGGATCTCAAATGGACTTACAAACCTAGGGCTCAGCTTGCCTTTCTTCCCAAACATTCTCACCCCTTTCCATGGCGAGACTCTAAGGAAGACATAGTCTCCCACTTGGAACTCCACGTTTCTATGTTTGGGATCTGCATAACTTTTCTGTCTACTTTGAGAAGCGAGCATCCAAGCTCTAATCTTCTCAATGGCCTCACTGGTCCTCTGAACTGCCTCAGGATCCAAGTATCTCCTTTCACCTGCCTCATCCCAAAGAATGAGAGATCTACATTTCCTACCATACAACATCTCATAAGGTGCCACCCCAATGGTAGACTGATAACTATTGTTGTAGGAAAACTCTATCAAAGGTAGATACTTACTCCAGGATCCACCAAAGTCCAGCACACATGATCGAAGCATCTAATATATGGATCGTCCTCTCAGATTGTCCATCTTTCTGAGGATGATAAGCAGTACTGAACTTCAGCTGTGTTCCCATGGCCCTCTGTAGACTTCCCCAGAACTTGGAAGTGAAAGTGGGGTCCTGATCTGACACGGTCAACCTCGGTGCTCCATGAAGACACACGATCTCTCTCACATAGAGATCTACGTACTGGTCAATTGTACATGTAGTCCTCACTGGTAAGAAGTGAGCTGACTTAGTATAGTGATCCACAATAACCCATATTGAATCGTGTTGACCAACAGTCCTGGGTACCACCACGAAATCCATCGTGATGTCCTCCCATTTCTACTCTGGGATGTCTATAGGCTACAATAGCCCTGCTGGCCTCTGATTCTCAGGCTTGACCTGTTGACATGTCAAGCACTTAGCCACATACTCTACTACATCCCTCTTCATCCCAGGCCACCAATGCAATGATCCCACATCTTGATACATCTTCGTGGTGCCTGGATGCAAAGAGTAAGGTGTAGTATGCGATTCATCCAGAATCTCCCATCTCATAGCAGTGTCTAATGGAACACATATCCGTCCCTTGTATCTCAACAAACCCATATCAGACACTGTGTAATCTCTAGACACTCCAGCTAAAACATCCTCTCTAATCTTGATCAGCTATGGATCACCCAACTGACCCTCCTTGATTCATTCCAACAATGTAGATTGTAGCGTAATGTTGGCCAACTGGCCCACTAGCAATTCTATGCCAACTCTGGTCATATCCTCTGCTAACTCTCTAGATATCAGCCTCGCACTGTAAATCTGTCTTGGACCTTTCCGGCTTAAAGCATCAGCTACCACGTTGGCCTAACCTGGGTGATAAAGAATCTCACAATCATAATCCTTTACTAACTCCAGCCAACGCATTTGTATCATGTTCAGGTCTTTCTTCGTGAAGAAGTACTTCAGGCTCTTGTGGTTAGTGTAGATCTCACACTTCTCTCCATAAAGGTAATGCCTCCATACCTTTAATTCAAAGACCACAGCTGTTAACTCTAAATCATGAGTGGGGTACCTCTGTTCATACTCCTTCAGCTGACGTGAGGCATAAGCAATCACTTTCCTTGACTACATCAGAACACAACCCAAACCTTGATGTGGGGCATCACAATAAATCACAAACTTCTCCTGATCTATTGGAGGGAGCTGTAATCAACCTCTGCTTAAGTTCCTGGAAGTTGTTCTCACACCTGTCTGACCACACAAACTTTTGATTCTTGCGTGTCAGCTCAGTCAATGAAGTAGCGATCTTAGAGAACCCTTCCACGAAACATTTGTAATAACATATCAATCAAAGGAAACTTCTAACCTCTAAAGCACTCTTTGGCCTTGGCCAATCTCTGACTGCCTCTATCTTGACTGGATCCACTTTAATCCCCTCCTTACTGACAATGTGCCCAAGGAAAGTTACTTGAGATAACCAGAATTCACATTTCTTGAATTTTGCAAATATTATGTGCTCCCTTGTTCTCTTTAGAACCAACCTGAGATGTTGCTCATGTTCTGACTCTGACTGAGAATAAACCAGAATATCATCGATGAAGATGATCACAAACTGGTCCAGATAATCCTTGAACACTCTATTCATCAAATCCATAAAAGCAGTTGGGGCATTAGTCAATCCAAAAGACATGACTAAGAACTCATAATGCCCATATCTAATGCGAAAAGAAGTATTTGGTATGTCTCCCTCCTTGACCCTCAATTGATGATAACCAGAACGAAGGTCTATCTTTGAGAATACTCTTTTACATTGCACTTGATCAAATAAATCATCTATCATTGGCAGATGATACTTGTTCTTAATTGTTAACTTGTTTAGTTCTCTGTAATCAATGCACATCCTCAGAGAATCATCTTTCTTCTTCACAAACAGAATTGGTGCACCCCAAGGTGAGAAACTAGGTTTGATAAAACCTAAGTCTAACAACTCCTGCAGTTGTACTTTCAATTCTTTCAACTCTGCTTGGCCATTTTGTAAGGTGCTTTAGACACTGGCTCCATCCCTGGTGCCAGTTCTGAGCCAGTGTCTATCACAAATTAAATCTCTCTATGTGGTGGCAACCCTGGTAGATCTTCTGAAAACACATCCAGAAACTCACAAACTAGTCTAGTCTCTTCTGGTCTCACTGGCATGACATGAGTGGTGTCAACCATACTGGCTAAGAATCCTATGCAACCTCCTTGCAATAGATCTCTAGCCCTCAACACAGAAATCATAGGTATACGGGGTCCATGCACAGTACCAACAAACACAAAAGGATCCTCATCTTCAGGCTCAAAGGTGACCATCTTCCTTCTGCAATCTATGGTTGCCCCATACTTCACTAACCAATCCATACCCTAAATCATATCAAAGTCAGTCATAACTAACTCTATCAAATCCACTAACAACTCTCTGCCCTCCAATGTCACTGGAAAAGATTTGACCCATCTTCTGGATACTACTAACTCCCTAGTGGGTAATAAGGTCTCAAACCCCACAGCATAATAATCATATGGTCTACACAGTCTATCAATAATTCTACTAGCAACAAAAGAATGTGTAGCACTAGAATCAATCAAAACAGTATAAGGGGTTCCAGCACTAAGAAGCTGACCTGTAACTACTGAGGGTGAAGCCTCAGCTTCTGCTTGAGTCAATGTGAATACTTGGGTTGGGGCCGAGCTGTCCTCCTTTCTGGGTTCTTCCTTTCTTGCTTTTGGGCAATCCTTCTTAAAATGTCCCACTGCCCCACATAAGAAGCAAGTCTTTGCCCTACAATCCCCCAAATGGCGCCTCTTGCACCTAGGGCACTCAGGATAAGTCTTGCAGGCCTCACTGCCACCCTGGCGGCCAACTAAAATACCACGTGGTCACCTGTTAGGACCTAGAGCTAGGAAGGTATCAAGAACCTTCCTCTTTTGATCACTGGGGCCTACGCCCCTACCTGTACCCACAAATGGAGGTCCTACCCTCCTAAACTTTCCTCTGGCTGCATTGTCCCGCCAGATCTTGTTCTCTGCGCTCTTAGCTGTGAGTACCTTTTCAACCACCTGTGCATAGGTAGTAACCCCAGCCACAGTGGTAATACGAACATCCCAGGAAAATCTAGGTTGTAGCCCCTGGAGAAACCTCTCCCTTCTGGTCCCATTAGTGGGCACCAGCTTCATGGAAAACTTTGCAAATCTATCAAACTTCAGAGCATATTCAGTTAATGATAGACTCCCCTAAAGTAATCTGATAAACTCTTTAGCCTTTGCAGCCCTGATGGCATCATTATAATACTTTTCGTTGAACAGCGTCTGAAACGCTTCCCAACTCAGGGCATTGATGTTTCTGGTTTGAGATATAACCTCCCACCAAATTTGGGTATCCTCCTGAAACATGTATGTGGCACAAGCCACCCTCTCATTACCAGAGACCTTTAAAAAGTCAAGGATTGTAACGACCCAAATTCACTAATTAGGCTTAAGGGCCTTGATTAGTGTGCCTGGAGGGCATAATGGAGATTATGTGTGATTTTAATGATTAAGATGCATGATTATGATTTAAAGCATGTTATATGACTATGTGTATTATGTTATGTGATAATTATTCTATGTGATTTGTACCACGTGGGTGTGGTGATATCAATGTGATGCACGTGCCGAGACGGTCCTAGAAATCTAGATAATGGTAACTGGTGATTTGGTAACCTGCGTAACTGTTAGTAACCATAGAGAGTAACAGGTTTTGTTGGAAAATTGGTAAAATTGTAAAGTTAGTAAAAGGACAAGTGTGCCCTTGAGGTTTAGTTAGAAAGGGATATTTGTGGAGGGATAAAGTGGACTTTTGGCAATGGTTTAGATAAGTTTCAGCTAAGGAAAATGCAATCACGTGTAACACTTTGGGCAATTGGTTTATGCTGAATTTTGGAGACCTAGATATAGAGCAGAAGAAAAAGAGAAGAAGGAAGCTGAATTTGGCTCTTGGAAGGAGAATCAAGGGGTTTAGAGTTATCAAATCAAGCCTAGGCCAAGAATACTCAGAGGTAAGGATTTATCTAAGATTTGTTTAAGTTTCAAGTCTGGTTTTTAGAGGATAAGCATGAATTGAAGCAAGTTGGTGTCTGGTTTTGCATGAATTCAGAGTTGGAATAATCAAAAGAGAAGGTGATGTGAAGCTAGAGTTGAGGAGAATTCAAGCTGGGTTCTTGACTGAGGTAAGAGTGTATCATGTTTAATTTTCGTAGCTGTTATGGTTTAAGAATCTAAAGGGGCTGGTTTACACTTTTCTCAAGCTTTGGCTCAAGGGTTCGAATCTGAAATTTAAGTGTGAATTCTGTGGGTGGTTGTGTAATTGAGCTAGATTATAATGTTTATAGGTTGTTGATTGGTCTATGTGGGGTTTTAAATTGGTTTTGGGGCTTAGGTATGAATTTGGGATGGTTTGGAGTGATTTGGGTTCGGGAAAAACGTAAGGAAAAACCCAGAAATCTGGGTTCGCGAAGGAGCGCCGCGGCCCTGTTCTTGGGCGCCGCAGCGCGAGGCTGTTTCTGGGCAGAGCAAGCTCTCTGACTTGCTTGGCGCCGCGGCCCTATAGGGCAGCGCCGCGGCGCTAGGCCAATTTCAGGACATGGGATTTTGCAATTTTGAGCCTTTGCTCCGGGGGTTCGGGGGATGTCTTCGGTGCATTGTTTTAGGGGTTTGAGGAATTCCGAGAGTGTGGGATTGGTTCCGGGAAGTAGTTTTGGATTGATTAGTGACAAAGGATGTTTCATTTGTGTTGTGATTAGGTCTTTGGAGAGGCTCGGGGTAGAGGACCGTGCTCGCGGCTTCGTGGCATCGAAAACTAGTGAATTGAAAGGTAAGAAAACTGCACCCGGTTGTACGATTGTGATGGGACTAAGTGCTCCCGAAAGTTATATCGTGTCAATGTTGGTATTACGCCATGGGACATGTAATAGCGGTCTAAGAGTGCCGTACATGATTTTAGCGCACAGAGCGCGAATTGGCCACTGGGAGCCAAGAACAATGGGATAACGGAGGGAGCAGCCCGAGGGCGCTAGCCCTGGTTATCATTTGTGAATTGTGTATGTTATGAACTGATATGCCTAGTATGTGGAATACTTGATTATACTGACTGATGATATATCTGAGTTTATGTGAAGCAATGTGAGATGTTGACTTGTCTGCTAGTTGTTCATGCTCTATTGTTGTTGTGTTTTCTTGCTGGGCCTTGGCTCATGGGTGCTACGTGGTGCAGGTAAAGGCAAGGGCAAGCTGGACCAAGCCTGAGGTAGAGAGCTCCGAGGTGGAATGTACATAGCCAGCGGTTCGACCGTCACGGTCGAGGAATGGACCAGGACAGGGATCAACTAACTACTTGTTTTGCCTTAGCATGGCCGGTTGTTGTATATAAACCTTGAGTCTTTTGTAAACGGTCTTTAAACTTAATATTTTTGGGATCCCATGTAACAGATGATACTTTTTAATGAAAATGTGGCTTTTGAGACCAAAACTCTTTTAACCCTAGTTCCTTTATAGTTTCAATGACACGATTTTATTTAAATGACTTGATTAGCAAGTCTGGGACTTTATAAACACACAGTGTAACGGTCTTGGCTATCCAGAGCGTTACAAGGATGGTGGTAATCATACTCATCCACTGCTCAGCCTTTGCTGGATCTGCACTGCCGTCAAATACTGAAGGTTGTTGTTTCTTGAACCTTTCATAAAGAGGTTCCCATTTACTTCCAGCCTCTGGCAGCTGCTCAACTGTTGGCACCGATACAGGTGGTGCCTCTGGCAAAACATTCCCTGCAGGAACCTGTTGTTGTCTGAGGAGGCAAATTTCTTCTTCCTGCCTTAAAGCTCTGGCCTGTAAATCAACCAGCAACTGATGCCAGTCTTCAGGAACTGACTGTGGAATCTGACTCTCATCATTCTCTTGACCCTGTCTGTTATTCTGGCCCTGAACTTCCTGACCAGCTGATGAATCTATTTTCCTTGGAAGCATAACTACAGCTTATACTGTGCTGAAACAATCAATGTGGCCAGTTAGGCAGTGATAACTAAACCTATTGCCGTGTCACGGTCCAAGAACAAGCAGATATTCATCCATGTTCCACAATCATACAGATAAACAAATGGATACATGATCATAACATTTAACATTTACCACTTATAAGTTAATAGTTCAATGATTAACAATACTAATAAGTATGTTCTAGCAATATCAGTACTAATAATCACGTTCTTGCTTATGATGCAGTAGTCAAGGCCCAGCCTTATCAATATATCTCATGTAAGTAGGTAAAACATTTATATTCTATTTAAGGAGTTAAACACATAACCAAATAAATAGTTACCAAACCATGAGTCGAGCTTGTCTTTAGTGGTGAGTGTACATGCCCAGCCAGTCTATAGGAACCCTAAACCTTGGCACGCTCTGATACCAAGTTGTAACGCCCTGGTTACTCCAAGAACGTTACTATGAACTTTAAACAGTGCTTAACTCACTAAACGAGTCATTAGGTTATAAACGTGCATCTAGGTGTTATTAATAGGCCAGGGTGAAACATTTTTAATAAAAGGAATGGATATATTTGATTTAAAACATTAAATTGTACATGGGCCCATAAAAGCGTTTACAAGTTATTTACAATCCAAAATGGTCATTACAGTGTAAAAAAAAAATAAAACCCGCTGACCTAAGCGACAAAATATAGGGTTAACCCCTAGTTCCCCTAAAAAACACCTTGGCCGTGGTGGTCAAGTGGCCGCATATGTACACATCCCCACCTAAGCTCTCCACTCAAGGCTGGGTAAGCTTTTCTTTCCCTTTACCTGCACCACATAGCACCCGTGAGCCAAGGCTTAGCAAGAAAACTCATTAGTGCATGTATACAATATCAATGAATGATTATGATAATCATACTAGGGCTTGTAGCCCAAATCAGATAATTAAAGATCAACAAATGATTATGGTAATCATTCTGGGGCTTGCCGCCCAATCAGATAAGTGATTAATGAATCACACGTTATTTAAGTGGCTAATGAGTCACACATTTGATAGGTGACTAATAAGTCTACCTCAAGGATCTGTCCCCTGTATAGATGACTAATAAGTCCATCTCTAGGGTTTTGCTCTTTAACTAGATGGCTAATAAGTCCATCTCTGGGGATTGGCTCCCTAAGCCATGTGATGTGTCAGTCACCTTAGCCTTTTGGCTCTAGCTCTAAGTAACTAGCCTTTAGACTAGACAAGCGCTTTTATTTTCATCGAACTTAAGGTCGGTCAAGCATTCCATGCTCATGTCGATTAGTTCTAATCTTTTCGGCTTGCGTTAAACACGCTAATAGCATTCTTGACTCATAGGTCAATCCCATATGACCAGTGTTCAGTACTACTGTCGAACTTGACTAATAAGTCACAACTTCATAGTCAATACTGATACCATTGCCGATTCTGACTAATAAGTCAGTACCATTCACAGATAAGCAAGACTGCTAAGTATTTATAATGCAATAAATGTCCACATATAGAGCAATCAACATGCCTCATCAATAACCATGCATGTCACATACTGGGTGCAGTTTTATTACTTTTGGTTCGAGCGTGAAATAATAAAAGAACGACCCTTGAGAACGATTAGTCCTTAAGTCCCTTAGTGGTCACCTAGTCATAATAAAATCCCATCAATAAAATGAGTAATAAAAGGTTCCCGGACCAAGACCTAGCCTCCGGGACATCGAATCCTATTAAACTGGGTAGTAGGAACGATCCTGAGGCCTAAGGTTCGAGTTCCCACGATTAAAACACTATTCTGGCCACAAATGCCCTTAAGAGCCGTGGCCCCACCCTACTAAGCCGCGGCCCGCCTCCCAGAAACAGAGGCGCTAGCCTCCTCTGCCAGCACCACGCGTCGCAGCCAGCCTCTCAAGTGTCGCGACCCCAAGGCCAATTAGCTCCACCTCTCTTCTTCACTAAGCTCGAGTTGCGGCGCCCAAGAACAGGGCCGCGGCCCCACCTGGAACCCAGCCAAAAGCTTTTTTTTTCCTCTTCTAAATCATTCCAAAATCCTACTCAAACATTTCCAAACTTATATTTTAACCCAAAAACCTCATCACTACCTCATCCTCATCAAAACCCAAGCTTTGAACCATTTATAACCACCTCAAATAGCCACTTCTATAATCAAAATCCAAAGCTTATAAACTAACTCAAAAACAGAGCAAACTAGAAAATCTCAAGCTAAAACCTTACCTCGGACTTGAATTGAATCATCTTCAATGGTTGAACTAAGGTCCTAAGCTCCAAACCTTGATCTCCTAGCTTGAATCCTTAAATTGAGCTTCAAAAATCCAAAGGGAGAAAATAGGAGAAAGATGATCGTGAGGAAGAGGGAGTTCTCTGCTTTTGCTGTCTAAGGCTTCCTTCTACAGCTTTCTAATTCAAATATAACCCATGGTCAAAAGACCAAAATGCCCCAATCCTATTTCACTTCTTAATAGCCCCCAAGGGCAAAATCGTCATTTCTCGATAATCTTAATTAACATCCTCCAATTCTCATTACTCGCAATATTCTCAAATAGTAATTAAGTCATATCTCATTACCCTATAATTCTCGATAATGTGCTAAGCATCAAATCACCCCAAGACTCACCCCGAGTCCAGTAAATAATCCTGTTATGACCGAACCGTTAACTTGCATTCTAAGATCATCTCATGCCGAATAGCTCGATCATATCCACATAATAATGTGGCCTCATCCATAGATCACCAACATGCTTGAAAATATACAAATATGCCCTAAACGGGCCAAATTACAAAAATATCCTTATAATGAAAAGTGGACCCACATGTATGCATTTATCATCATATAATAATATAACTCACATAATCATGCATATACTCATTCAATTGCATAATAAATCAATTATGGCCCTCCCGACCCCTAATTAAGGCACTAATTAGTTAGACTGCTGTTGTTTTCATTAATCAATTTTCTTATCTTTCAATTAGTTGTATTAACAACTTTCAGTGTACATTTGTGTTAGTTGTTAAGTTTTTTGTATTTCTCTTCTTGTAATATTGGGAATATAAATAAAGCTCTAGGCTGAGAAATGAAAGAGTTAACTTTTGGCAAACTCTCCCAGACACTTTCTTCATTCACTCTCAAAATAACCTTTGTCTCATTAGTTCATTCAAAGCTTAATTCTAAATTATTAAAAGAAGATTGCACATACAAACTATAGCTTAATAGAATTTCAATGTTCTCTTAATTGAAAAGGACATTTCTCGTTCTTATATTGTTACTTTTGCACTTCAAGTTTGAATTGTAATCATTAAAAAAAAAAAAAGATGAACACAATCGTATAGCAATTAGCAATTATTAGCAACCACAAATTAATTATTGTGGAGATCTTGTTCATCATATACTTATCCATTGTGTTTTATGATTAAAATCACTAAATACAATATATATATATATATTTATATTGTAGGGACTATGTACAATATTTCTGGATTAAAATCTTTTTTTTTATTCATGGCTTTCTCTCTATCAATCTAGTTTTGTAACAAAAACACTATGATGGTGACAGAGCTATACAACATTTCTGTAATCCAAGAATGATAAGATATATATTTATATATATTATTATTTTTTCACGGTGATTATTATTTTGAGACATGATTTGGATAAAGTGAAGACCCAAGTCGACTTTGCATCATGACTTTACTATATTTTCTCAGCATATCCAGCTAAAACCAAATATATTCCCCATAAAAAGTTTGATAAGTATAGCACATTCAGATATATGATTCTAAGTGTCTCAATTAAAAGTTTCACAAGTTTGACGAGTATACCACATGACATGCATATATGATATATGATTCTCAGTGTCTCTGACCCCATCTTTTTACACAACTTGTCCTTGCTTTAACAAAGCTGCCGTACATGCAATTCCTCCTTTTGCGTGATTGATGAAGCTATACATTCTTGGCTGAAATTGGAAATTAAATTAAAAAAAAAAGATAATCAAACAGATAAAATTCTTGGTTATGATTTTGTCTTCATGTTTCTAATATTGGAAACATGGTGGTTCCCATGATCTCAATCGTCTTTTTTAAAATCAGTTTCTCTAACAATAAAATGTGAGATAATTCATGCATGTCTAGGTTTTATTTCAAAATTTATAATTACATATCATGTCAATAAGAATATCTTTGTTAAGTAAAAATATTTGAAAATTACATAACTGCTAATAAATAGCCTAGTGATTGGATTTTATAGCACTAACCAGTGACATTGGCACAAAATAAAGAGAAAAATACTGAATTATCTGTTTGAAGAGCTATTACGGGCTGATGCGGCCTTTACCAATTGGTCGATAGTCTAAAAAATTTGATTGTTCAACAAAATTTTGAAGCTGCTTATCAGTTGAAAAAAGTCACATACATAGTTCATGTATGTTGCTACTCGTTTATATGATAGAATGTCACGTACAATGAATATCATTATTTCTGATTGGCACTAATAACAGTTACAATAATATAAATAAAACACAAAATCATTCAGAGGGGGCTGACTTGACTGTTAGAATGTTAGGTAGGTGGTTTTGTGGTATGTCCATTGCGCTTGATTTATGACTCGACTCCACATATTAATGTGTGTATCACAATGTCATGCATAAGTCATTTATACTAAAAATGTGAATAATCAAAGCTGGACCATTTTGAAAGGACTTGAGCCCCACTGGCTTGGGGATGGTCTTACTAACTCAGCTGTCTTTAATAATAGTCCAAAGAATTAATTGTAGGAAATCAAATAAATTGAATATGGTTAAAATCTCGAAATTTTTCATTATGGAATATACCAAACATGTGTCTACTCAAGTTTCAAAGACCTACTACCTGTGGTGTCATGAATCAAGGCAGAGATTTTGTATAAGCATTTAACGTTTTCTCAATTATGTAATTAAAATGTCACTAGTACTGAGAAAGAGAAATGAATTACTTTAAGCATTGTTAGTACTCATTATTGTTCCATCATAGCTCTTGAGCCCAAAATCAAGTTAAGGTTTTGTGTTGAACACACCCATATGTTGTATTAGAATTCCTTATATATTTGAAACCTTGATCAGTATTTATTCGTCATTGATCACTATTTGAACCTTTCCATTGATGTGCTCTGGTTAATTTTGTTCTAGATTTTTTTTTTTTTTTCACATTTCAAACCAATCATGATGAGATATATACCCACAATTTTTCTGATCTCATTTTGTGGAATTTAAATATAAAATGTACTAACAACAACTTCTTGTTTCAAACTCTTAGTCAACTTCTGCCCCAAAAATACATGCCAGGGTATTTTTTTCATAGCGGGATTCGTTATAGTTACAACATTCTTCATGTAAATTTTTGAAAATTTTTTAATAGCTTACAATATCAAAAACATGTTTGTATTGTTTCAAACACGCGTGGTAAACTGAATTATCAGAAATTATGTTTTCAGCACTGTAAACTATATTCAGATTTTTCGAAAATTTGCAAGAAATATTCAAGAACTATAACAAATACCGCCATAATTTTCTTTTTAAAAAAATATATACTCCGACATGTGTTTTTGAAAACAGAGGTTGAAATAGAAGGTTGACTGTAGCACTACTCTTTAGATATGACCTTTGGTATCATTTTCTCTATCCAAAGCCGTTAATGTAAAAAATTTTTTAGAAAACCTAATCCTTTCTAATTTGTAATAATCTTTTTAAAAAGATTTTATTTTTCTCATTTGTTGATGGATTTTTTTCAATGGCGAATGGACACCAAACGAGTCCTTTCAGTAGTAGGATTCTTTAACAGGACTAGACCCAATTGTCCTCTTCTTCTCATCAATCAACTCTAACCAAAATTCAAAAGCTTATTCAACAAGATCGGAAACTATAGTATCAGTATTAATAACACAGCCATTATAATATCATATGATTGAGCCAATATTAGTAGTACTAGCTAAAAGATTCTAGTTATAACCAAGACCAGTACACACTAGGGGAAGACCACAAAGACTAGAGTCTAGTTACTTTATCAATTATTGCTCAACCTTGACCTAGCAGCACATAAGGGTTGCTCACTTATTTTTACCTTACCAACCTTCTCTCTCCTTACTAGCATAGTTATTATTAGTTATCTTTTGAAATCCTACCTACTTGGAAGAAAAAAAAATTACCAACAATTTCAACTAACTTCCTTGTCTTTATCGAGAGATGTTTTTTGGGTCTTTTTTCTTTTATTTTATTTTTTCAGTTCCTAGAATCTTATGAGATATACTGATATGCCAGTCAAAATCATATATTTTAAACCTTTCATGTAGTTAGTACAGGCTTCTTTGGAAGAATCCTCAACACGAGTTTAAAATATCTCCTGGTCCCAACTGTAACTTTCTTGGATGACCAATTCACTGAGCATCATAATCAAATTTCTAACCACTAATTGATGTACCTGCTTGGATCATTTGACAATGAAAATTGCATCAAGTCTTTGAAAGAAAACCTCCTTTTTTTTTGTGTGTATTTGAATGACATACAAAGTGGTAAAGAAAATTGAAGTAGTTTATCTTTATCCGGAGATATTCATGAACACTCACACTCTAATGTCTTTTTCTCATAGAAAAATACTTCTCATACATCCAACCTGGCAAGAGAAAAGTACTTATTCTTTTGGAAGGGCACGCAAAAGGGAAAAAAAACAAAGAAAAAACTCTATACAATGGATTACTAGAGAAAAAAAATTCTCTGATTATTTGACATATATCATCTTCTTATAGCCTCATTTGAAGTGTTTCATACTTTAGCCGTTGAATTTCTGCTCGGTCGCGGTTGTTGGGACCTGCATAAGCCAAATAACACCATTTTAACCAAACATGAAATATTTCAGTTTCTCTAGTCATTTAGTATCTTAATGAGTCTTTAATGGCTCAAGAGTTATTGTCTATCAGATGAGCAAGAGTGGTATTGAGTAATGTTTATGTTATATCAGATGAACCATTAAGTAGAATAGTAATTAGTTGGTTGAGAGTGAATTTTTTTTTACTTAACTTGAACTCTCACTATCAGTCATTGTTTTGGCCACTTCCAAAATCAAGTGAAGCATATACATAGTGACAAATTAAGGAGCAAAATATCAAACAATTTGGAATAATAATGCAGTATTTGTAAGAATAGATAGAAGGTTTAGTTACCTTACCACAAATCTATAATATTTATATTGAAATTGAAAATCTGTACTCACCCCAACTGATGTCACAAAATTGCAAACTGCACATTTCACAGATCTTGCTCCATATTGGTACATCAGTAGCATCCTACAATTTCCACAATTGACATGTGCGACCTGATTTGCTGTGACATTATGCATTTGAAGCTTACTTCAAAATATTAATTTTAAAGTCTTCTTATTATTAGGAAAAAGATTGTTTGGTTGGAGAAAGAAAAGAATACAAACAAAACAAAATTATGCAACAACACTAATTTGTTATACTAAATGCATGTGGTGAACAAAGCAACTTCAGAGAGAGGTCTCGAGTTCGAATCCAAACTAACTAAAACCCTTAATGAAAATGAACAAAAATGCTTCTAATCTATACCTTCCAAGGCAAGATTAACAGTGTGACAACAAGAGCATTGCACACTTGTTGCTCCGCGTATGTACATTAGTAAGGTGTGGCAACCTCCACATACCAGCTGGGCCATTTCTGTCCCTGTTAATTTACATATTGAAGCCAATTTTTGTTATCTGGTTTGGAAGAGAGGCCAGAGTTTTCTCTTGAGAGTAAAAATAAAATGTCAAGGTTAGATACTACTTTGCACTATCTCAAGAAAAAAGAGAAGGGAAATGAAAGAGAAAACATACCCGGAGGCGGCACTGTTGTGACTGCATTGCAAACAGCACAGCATACAGAAGTAGCTCCGACCGGATAGAGTAAAAGATTTCGGCATCCAGAGCATACTAACTGGCTTTGTGCACCTGCTGAACATTGTGGCTTCTAATAAACTATATAGTAATAAATCATAGACCAAAAAAAGAAAAAAAAAATCACATAATCTTTGTCAACATATTATTAATAGAAAATTATCTTGCATTTTGACAAGTTTTAATGATACAAGGATGCTAATATAGACATTGGCTCATTTCTTTTTTTCTTTACCAAGCTTAAGACGTGTTTTAGCTTCAGATTTGCAACAATATTGGAGGCCTAACACAATTGAATCCAAAAATATAAGCGATTAATTGATTTAGTTTGTGTCAGTTTTCTTTCTTTGTTATAAATAAATCAATTGTATGATAAGACCGATTAGTTGCTCAAAAGACAGATAAGAGTGAGAAGTAAAAAAATCAAATCTTAGTACAAGAACTTTTAACTGTCGAAACAGCCTGACAATTCACATTATTCAAAAGCCAAGTTTTGAATAGAGTTAAAGAGTATTTAAGATACCATTTGAAGGTGGAGTATATGGTGCTGGTGGTGATGGATATGGGGCAAGTGGAACTGGCATTATAAGATTTCAGTAAGTTTCTCTTTTTCCAAGCTTTAAAAAGCTGATTGCCTCAGACACAGAATATCATATTACCATACCTGAAAAGTGAAGCACCAAAAGGAATGCTTAGAAAAAAGTATTGTTAATTTACCATAACCAAACTTCTAACCAATGTTTACCATTAAACAACACAAAACATCTTCCATTTGTTCAGAACAAGTGGAAAGCAGCAGAGTCTTGAGAAAAAAAAAAAAAATTTTGAGCAGTGCCCAGATACAGAAAAATATTTAGAAAGAAGAAAAAAAGCAAGATATTGAACTGAGTACAAGAATGGGAAGTGAGGAAAACACATACCTTGTTGTCAAGTTGCAGAAGAAGTGAGGAGACAAAGAGAGAGGATATAGTTGAACATTTGGGGGAAAAGAAAGAGCAGGTGGGGGCCAAACTAAGAGTGTTAAAAAGTAAGGGATGAAATTTATTACCTTTTTTCTCCTTCAGTTGATTTAGTTCATTTCTAAGTTCCAATAAGACTTTCTTGCATTCTTTGTTTTTTTTTTCTTTCTTTTTAATTTTTCTCCATATAGATAGATGTTGGAGATTAACTTCCATTTTCTGTTGGTGGCATATCAAGATCAACTTTTGTCAGGAACTCTGGACCCCACAAAAAAATACTCATCTCTCTCTCTCTCTCTCTCTCTCTCTCTCCCCTCTCTCTCTGAGTCATGATGCCTTGGTTTGCTATTGGTGGCTATACAATGCATGCACGTGAGTGATGCAAACAACAAACAACAAACAACAAGCCACACGCTCTCCTTTCTCATGGGAACATTGAAGGGCACAGAACGAGCCACGCCACTACGAAACACTCTCATCATTGCCGTCTCTTAAGTGCCCTGTGCCATATATATAAACTCTTTACTTCAAAGAAATGTATATAATATAATATTACATGCATATGCATAAACATAGATTTTGGATAATGTTCTTTTTTATTATTATTATAGAAGAACCGGTGGTTTTTAATGTACAAATATGTTATTACATACCAATTATATATTCTGCTTGTTTTATATTAATTTTGTTTTTTTTTTATATGAACAAGATCAGTTGCATATATTTATATGTAGACTCTTTTGTTAAGTGGTCCTCCAAAGTTTCTCAAGTGTCACCTCTGCTTTCATTGGGGTTTTTGATGAGTCAGTTCAACGATATTAACAGGCTTTGGTGATTCTTCTGCTGTAATGATAGCGATCACTTCTGCTTATAGTGTTATACCTTATACCAAATTGAATAAATATACTTATACATGGGGAGATACGGTGTTGACAATGTTTTGTCAACACCGATGATGACAAAAGTTGGTTTCAGAACATAAATAGTTATAAATTCTAATTTTTAACTATCATAGTGTGTTAAGCACCAGACTCCAATTGGTTATGAGTCAGTTACTTAACAGTTGGTTTGTTGTAACAGAATGAGCTGTCCAATTCTATTTTGCTAATAGAATTTTGTTGCTCATTCTTTCTTGGTTCGAAGCTTCTTTCAGCTTCTTCTGGTAATATATATATATATATATATTCATTTTCTATTCAATAAAGAATAATCACAATTCAATTCTTCAAAAACTTCTTTTAGTTAGTTTCCTAACTGGTATCAGTCGACCAAGGTTTTTTTTTTTTTTCTGAAGCTTCATCAATGGCAGACTCTTCTCGCAGTAATCCAGAACTTGGTGCCTCTCAGCCCAATCTTGGCGTGGATAATCCACCTGCACCTCCGGCGCTTCCTGTACCCCCTTCGTCGATGGCTTTACCGGCGAACATGGTGGCTCTAAATCTGCGTCTGAATCGTACGAACTACTACATATGGCGTTCTTAAGTTCTGCCTACTGTTCGAGCACATGATCTTGAAGGATTTCTCACTGGTGAACGTGTCCGACCACCACCTACCATACCAGATCCCTCAAACTCATCTCGTCTGGTTCCAAATCCTGCATTCAATTCCTGGCTGCACATTGATCAGTTCCTCATGAGTTGGCTATTCAACTCAATGTCAAAGGTTATGCTTGGCCATGTAGCCAGATGCGTCTCTTCAGCACAGGTCTGGTCTGAGTTATCTCAGCTTTTTTCAAACACTTCCAAAGCTAGAATCCTTCAACTTCATACTCATCTCCAATGTACAAAAAAGGCTCCACTCTTGTGGACGAATACATTCTCAAGATGAGGTGCCTAGCTGATGCATTGATGGCTACTGATCAGATAATCACTGATGATGAGCTCATATTATACATTCTTGGCGACTTGGGACCTAAATATGATTCGGTCGTAGTTAATCTTACAGCCCGAGCGACTGTTTCGATACCAGACCTGCAATTCTCTCTTCAGAGTCATGAAATGAGACTTGAACAGCAGCATGCTGCTGCTACATTGGATCTTCAAAATCCTACTGCCAACTATGCTTCCTTCAACAAATGTTTTGGTAACACTCCGAATCAGAGTAATCGTCGTCGTGATTTCAACGCTTGTGGCCGAGGCATTCGAACCAATGGAGGTCGAAGTTCATACATCAACAATCGCCCAATATGTCAGGTCTGTGGCAAGCCTGGTCATATTGCCCTAAAATGCTATCACAGGTTCGACTTGAGCTATCAAGGAAACTCTACTTCTGCTGCATCTGAGTCCGACAACCAAACCACAACACCTCAAGCTCTCCTTGCTACTCCAGCTACAGTGGGAGATGTAAATTGGTATATGGACAGTGGTGCATCTCATCATGTCTCTTCTGATCCAACCAATCTCACTGCTCCAATCTCTTACAAAGGCAAAGAGAAATTAGTAGTAGGTAATGGTTCTTCCCTTAAAATTCAAAATATTGGTCATTCTCTCATTCAGACCAATCGAGCCTTACATCTTAAGAATATTCTTCATGTACCTGATATTAAGAAAAATCTCATAAGCATTTCTCAATTTACCTATGATAATAATGTCTCAATTGAGTTTACTGCTAACTCTTATTTTGTGAAGGATCTGTCTACGAAACAGGTTCTACTTCAGGGAAAACTAAATGAAGGGCTCTACCAACTGATGCTTCCCACTGCCTCCCAAAATCGTTCAACTCTACCTACTGCAAATAAACGTTCTACTTCACATTCCCGAGCTACTACTCTTTCAGCTACTGTTCCAAATTCCCAAGATGCAAATAAATGTTGTACCTCTTCTCATACAACTTCTTGTAAGTCCTCTCGGGTTGATAATCTGTGGCACAACCGACTTGGGCATCCTTCAAATGTTGTTCTCAAAAAGGTTCTGAATAGAATAAAACTTGCTTGTTCAGTTTCAAAATCTACTTTCTGTGATGCATGTCAGTATGGTAAAAATCGCTTAATGAATTTCCCAAGCTCATCTTTAAAAACTAATGCTCCATTACAACCAGTTCATTTAGATCTTTGGGGTCCAGCACCTATTTTATCACCTGAGGGTTATCGGTTCTATATTCTCTTTGTAGATGATTATACCAAATACTCCTGGATTTATCCACTAAGACAAAAATCTGAAGCATATAACACTTTTCTTGTGTTCAAAACCTTTGTTGAGAAGCAACTAATTTAGATATTAAGTGTCTTCAAACTGATTGGGGGGGAGAGTTTCGACCCTTTCAAGTTCGCCTACAAAAAATGGGAATAGAGTTTAGACATTCTTGCCCACATACTCATCAACAACAAGGTAGGGTAGAGAGAAAACATAAGCATGTCACTGAGGTTGGCCTTACTTTGTTAGCTCAGGCTCGGTTACCATTACTGTTTTGGTGGGAGTCTTTTGTTTCTGTTGTATACTTAATAAATAGGCTTCCTATTGTTGTCAATCAATTCAACTCCCCTTTTGAGTACCTATATAACTACTCCCCAGACTATAAATACTTAAAAGTTTTTGGGTGTGCCTATTTTCCATATCTTAGACCCTACAATTCACAAAAATTCCAATTCAAAACTTCCAAATGTGTGTTTTTGGGGTACAGTCCTCATCGTAAGGGTTATCGTTGCTTACACCCTACTGGCAGAATTTATATTTCTAGGAGTGTTAATTTAAATGAAAACGAGTTTCCTTACTTAGAGTTGTTTTCCAAGCCTTCGGACTCTCACTCATCTCTGTTTCAGCAACACTTTTCCTCACCAATCTTTGTTATTCCTCAAACATCTTCTCTTTCATCACATATTCCTTCCAACAGAGGTCCATTAAATTGTGCTACCACTTCTCATTCCATTGACTCTCCTAGTTCTAATACATCACACTCAAATGCTCACTCAAGCTCAGTTGGTATCCTTGATCCGCCACAAGTAGATCCTGTTCCAGCCGTAGATACTTTTGCACATGAGGTACACTCTTCATCCTTTTCACCTCCTCATTTCTCCAATATATCCACTGATGGAACCACTGCAGAGATACACTCTTCTACAACAGTTCCAACTGTTCCACCACCGATTCTCAATACTCACTCTATGCAAACAAGATCAAAGTCAGGCATTACTAAACCAAAGGTCTATGTTGCAGCTGGTTCTAGTAACATTTTATTTGAGGAACCAACTTCAGTGAAGCAAGCCTTGACTATACCTAGCTGGAAAGATGCCATGACCTCTGAATATGATGCCTTAGTCAGAAACAAGACATGGACTTTGGTTCCCTACACTAATGATATTCATGTGGTCAATTGCAAATGGGTTTTTTGCACAAAATATAAGATTGATGGTACCTTGGACAAGTTTAAAGCATGATTGGTAGCAAAAGGTTTTCAACAAACTCCTGGCTTAGACTATACAGATACTTTTAGTCCAATGGTAAAAGCTTCAACTATCAGAGTTGTCTTCTCTTTAGCTATCACATATGGCTGGGATATTCAACAAATTGATGTGAACAATGCCTTCCTTAATGGCAGCCTCCAAGAAAGAGTTTATATGAAGCAACCTACGGGCTTTGTTGACAAACAATTTCCAAATCATGTTTGCTTGTTACACAAAGCCATTTATGGGCTCAAACAAGCTCCAAGAGCTTGGTTTGAACAACTCAAAAGTGCTTTACTTGACTGGGGTTTTAAGTGTTCAGCTTCAGATACCTCTCTTTTTTATACTACACTTGCTGATTCTCCTCTTCTTCTGTTAGTCTATGTAGACGACATTTTAATAACAGGTCCAAACACAATAATAATTTCGCAGCTCATTGCTCATCTCCACTCCAAGTTTGCTTTCAAGTCTCTTGGTTCTATCAGCTACTTCTTAGGATTTGAAGCTATTCGCACTGCCATAGGCCTACATCTTACTCAAGCTAAGTATGCTACTAAGCTTCTACACAAGGGAAATCTGCAAAATTCTAAACCAGTTCCTACTCCAATGATTCTTGGAAACAAACTCAGCCTTGGAGATAGTTCCTTCTATGACAAACCTAAGGTTTATAGAAGCATCATTGGAGCTCTACAATATCTCACATTGACTAGACCCGACATTTCCAACTCAATTAATAAACTGAGTTAATTTATTAAGGCTCCTACGGTCAACCATTGGAATGCCTGCAAAAGAATACTTCGATATGTCAATGGCACACTCAATCTTGGTCTTCATTTCACACCTGCATCTCACTTAACAATAGAAGCCTATTCTGATGCGGATTGGGCATCTAGTTTGGATGACAGGAAATCTACAAGTGGCTTCTGTCTGTTTCTGGGAGGAAATCTAATCAGCTGGGGTTCACAGAAACAAAAGGCTGTTGCTCGCTCAAGTACTGAATCAGAGTACCGTGCACTTGCTTCAGCTGCAACTGAACTTGTGTGGCTCACCTCCTTACTAACCGAAATTGGTATTCACATTTCAATGTTGCCTATTTTATGGTGTGACAATCAAGGGGCTCAAGCTCTGGCTTTAAATCCAATTTTCCACTCAAGAAGCAAACATATAGAAGTTGATATTCACTACATACGAACCCAAATAGTTGAAAAGAAGTTGGAGATTCGCTACATTCCTTCTGCTGAGCAACCTGCTGACTTGTTTACTAAGCCTATCTCCTCTCCTAAGTTTGAATCTTTTTGTAACAAGCTCCATTTAGACTACTCTAAATATAGCTTGAGGGGGGGTGTTAGGCACCAGACTCCAATTGGTTATGAGTCAGTTACTTAACAGTTGGTTTGTTGTAATAGAATGAGCTATTCAATTATGTTTTGCTAACAGAATTCTGTTGCTCATTCTTTCTTGGTTCGAAGCTTCTTTCAGCTTCTTCTTGTAATATATATATATATTCCTTTTCTATTCAATAAAGAATAATCATAATTCAATTCTTCAAAAACTTCTTTTACTTAGTTTCTTAACTTAGTGTATATTGTAGCTATTTAGAACACCCCGCAAATTTTCAAGAAATTCTTAATAATATACGGTGCCCAAAACAAGGTTCAAACAATCAAATTTTACACGCGTGCATGTTTTTCAGTGCACGCATGTAACAAGCTGTTTGAACCTTGTTTTTTAGCACCATAAATTATTCGAAATTTCTTAAAACTTTGTGGGATGTTCTAAATGACTACAATATACACTGTCACAATGAAAAATTGAAATTTATAATTATTCACACCATAAAACTAACTTCTGTCAACATATATACACATACAATAGCATGATATATTGTATGATAGACATGCAAATACTGGTACTTTTCCATCTTATCCAATTTTTGGTTAAGTACTTTAAAGCAATATGTAATAAAATAAGTGTGAAAAAAGGATCACGTTAAAGATAAGAAAGAACAAATTTGGAAACAAATTTTTGATACTCAGAATGCTCCTTTTGTAATTTCAAATATTTAGACTTTTATTACCCAATTTTATATTTTTAAATACACAATTAAACATGAAAGGGGTACAAGAAAAAAAGAACAAGTCGAATTGAATTGGCTCCTATGAAAAAAAAAACTCATTGAAGCCTATACATGACCTTAGATTTAGAATGTACATGAAAGTTAGCTAGGGTACACCTGAAATTTCAAGACGGGTCAAATTATCCTGAAATGTAAGCTCGGGGAGATACTTGAATTAAAATCAAATATGTATATATTGTCAGATATATATATGTTATCAATGATGGTGCCACACTACCAGTTTGGCTCGAAATGGGAAGTTAGCTCGAAAGGCTCAGACCGTGATTGAAGGTTAACCTTGGAAGATCAGAAGACGATGACTTGGATGATAATATAGGTGTCAACTCGAAGATTATGGTGTAGGCTTGAAAGTGTATATTCGAAAGATACAAGGCATCTACGTTTCAATAGTCAAAGCCTACATTTATGGATTTGGTTATGTATTTGTTTAGTCAACTCGATTCCTAAGGGATTCTATATATTTAAAATTCAAAATGTATGTTGTTATAACTTCCCTAAAATCATGGGGAATAATATCTAAACCTAGTCTATAAATGCTAGGATTAGTCATTTGTATTTTTCACACAAATCTTGGACTCAAATTTTGTAAAATAGCCCTTAGGCTTTAACTCGGATTATCTAAATAATAGTGACTCGTGGACTAGGTAGTGACTTGTTTATTGAAACTTAATTGCTCTTATTTTTAGTTGACGAAAAATATCGTCAACAGTTTGGTGCTTTCATTAAGAGCATTAAGCATTCTTTCAAACCTCCCATTTGAATCTGTTTTCATCACATAAATGGCTGCACCCACTGAAAATATCCCTAGATCTAGAAGTCGACGACCACTGCCCAGAGTCTTAGAAGAAGCCACACCACGGACTAAGGAACATCGTCAACAGGCCAACAAACGACCCATGAATGATGACCAAACTCCAAATGAAGGGAGTGCATCCTCCATGCCACGTGATCCAGGCCAAAGTTCAAGACCACCGCATCAGAATTATTACAATCCCGAGAGGTACGTCCCAATGGTGGAATTGTAAAATCAAAGACTGCGAGAGAGGCTAGTTGAAGCCACTTGATTAAATGAAGAAGTGGTGAGAAGGGCTGCTGAAGCCCAAGCACCCCCAAGGTGGACCAGGGGACGCCCTAAGGGAAGTACTGCAACTCAAATGGCCCAGCAAAGGGCTCAACAAAATCAGGCAGGAGGAGCTGGAGCAAACACTGGAGATAGCCACCTGAGGGTTTCATCTCGAAATCCCCCGCGTGCCAACACTAACCAGGCAAAGGAGGCCCCTGCCAATGCTGGGAATAATCGAGCCTCCCCACAAGCAGCTCGGAGCAATAACCCAGAACCTGCGAGGCCAGCCCCGAACAATGAGAGAGTGCCACCATCTCCGATCAGGCATCATCCTTCTCCCATCAGACATCCATCGATAGTTTGAGATATATCGCAAAATGTTCCGCCACAAAGACCAGCTCGAAGTGCAAAAAGTTCAAGTAGAGATAAAATTCCTAGGTCCGAACTTGGACAAAGAAATAACCATGAGATCCCCACGGGAGCAAATCAAGGGGCAAGACAAGCAAGGTAGCCCTAGCAGTCGGGGAGCCACTTATCCAGGTCCTAAGCTATTGGAATAAGGGTCCACGTGGACAATCCACCTCAAAATCATGCCCAACAATAACAACAACAAAGAACTGTCAGTTTCACGAAGGGAGTTACCGTGCTGACAACCAAGATGTCAATAGGTCGATAAGTGTCTATAATATCGAGCTGCGATATTACGAAAATTATCTGAACAATGGTCCTGATCTTCGAGACCATTTAAACCAGAACTGGGGGAAGTATAATCCATAAAACCTAGATTTGAGAACCCATCTAAATGCTCAACGAGGAGAGCCTCTACAACCATTATATGGGAACAATTATAACCCAATATACCAGCAGGGAGTCGGAGTTCCTTTGAACAATAACCTGCTCCCCCGGCACAAGCACTGCCCACTAATCGACCCGGTTAAAAAAAGGATAAATATGCTGGAAGAACAATTTAGGCTCCTCCGAGAGGGAAAAACAAGGAAAATGTGTATGACTCAAATGAAGAGCTCAAACCCTTCGCTCCCCACATTTCAAAGACACCATTTCCAAATGGGTTCAAGATACCCATGTTTCCCCATATGATGGAAATACTGACCCGGGAAGCCATCTAAGCACCTTTAATACAGTAATGAGGGCCAGTAATATGGGTCTCGAGCTTAGATGCATGTTGTTTCCAACCATACTAACAAGAGCAGCAAAAGGATGGTTCGATAAATTCTGCAGATATTCCTTCTCATAATGGGAGCAACTGTCCAAGGAATTTAAAAAGAAGTTTGAACTGCAAAAAACATCGAGCCCAAGGCTTCATCCATGGCGAAAATCAAGCAACAACTAGGCGAATCACTCAAAAAATATAGTGGGAGATTCAATATTGAGGCTTCTTGAGCCTGTGATGTCGATGACAGCAGACATATAATGGCTATTTGAGTTGGAATCTTGCCAGCAGTCGCCTTTTGCGATGAATTGCAGCAAAAACCAGTTTGAACCATAATGGAGTTCACAGAGCGAGCGCAAAGGTTTATCAATGTAGAAGAGGCCAGGTCAGCATTACAGCATGCACCTCCTGCCCCAATAACTACAAGATAAATGTGAACCCTGCTGCAAGCTTGGAAACTCCAACATCTGTACAACCCTATAGTGACAATTCTTCCAAAACGAAGAAGAATGAGCAAAATACTCCCAAGGTAGAAGGGAGTAAGAAAAAAAATACAAGTACATCTCCATTTATATAGTTTATACCGAGCTAATGAAGACTCGGGAAAATGTGGCGAACGAGAATCAGGTCCCATTCCGACGACCTGAACCTATGTGGAACCAACGCGCTAAACGAGATTAGAATAAATATTGTCGATTACACAGGGATATTATCCACATGAAAAAATAATGTAGACAATTGAAGGATTCCCCACCCCAATAGAGGATTCCCTACCTCGCCCCCGATGGGAAATAAGCGGGGATGGGGCGGGGACGGGGATTAAAAATATAAATGAGGACGAGGACGGGGGGAACACTCCCCACCAATTCCTTGCCTCGTGTGCATCAATACAGAGGACCCCATATAGCCAGAACAAGCAGGAATGCCCAAAAAGATATGTGCAGGAGCTAAAAACTGAGGATGGATCACCGTATGTTCCAGAGCCCCGAGCTCCAAAGCAACAACGGGTCGTATCCCAGCCAATAACCTTCATGGAAGAAAATGCCTCTCATGTAAAGCTCCCGCATAATGACCCTTTGGTTATCACCATCCAGCTCGCCAATTAAAGGGTTCACTGAGTACTAATTGATAATGGGAGCTTAGTGAACATCTTGTATAAAAATACGCTGGAGAAAATGAGCCTATTGGTTTGAGACTTAAAGGCTTGTTGTGCAACTACCCTGTGTGGATTTTCAAGAGAAGGGATAGTAGGCACAAGAACCATCTAACTCCCTATAACAATAGGGGAGTATCTTGTCTCGGTGACTAAGATGTTCGAGTTCATAGTGGTAGATAGACCATCTGCCTACAATGTTCTGCTCGGAAGACCAGCCCTGATCGGGCTAGTGGCAACAACATCAGTACCAAACTTGGCGATGAAATTCCCAATTCCAAGTGGAATTGGGATGTTGAAAGGAGACCAGTTGGAAATTAGAGAATGCTATAACATTTCTTTGAGAGGAAAGGGTCAACCTAGAACCCAAGCACTGGTCATAATCGAAGAAATAAAAGAAAGAGTTTTCGAGATTGAAAAGGAAATTGACCCTAGGATGGGGGAGGACCGAGCTGAAATTGGACCAATTGGAGAGCTCGAAGACATCCAGCTTGATGAAAAGGACATGACAGCGGTGGTGAAAATCGGGAAAAACCTCCCCAAAGAAGCGAAATAACAATCAACTTGATTTTTAAAAGAAAATCATGATGTTTTTGCTTGGTCCCAGGAAGACATGATTGGAATCAGTCCCAATATAATCAGTCACGCTCTGAATATAGATAAAATAATTCCTTCAAAACAGCAAAAAAAAAAAGGCTCCTCGATGATGAGAGGAAGTAAGCTTTGAAGGAGGAAGTGGATAGGTTAAAAGCTAGCTGATTTATAAGAGATGCTTTCTACCCAGATTGGATTTCTAATCCGATGCTAGTTTCCAAACCAAACAGGAAATGGAGAACCTGTATTGACTATTCAGATTTGAATAAAGGGTGTCCAAAGGACTGTTTTTCATCGCCTCCGATTGACCAGCTCGTTGATGCAACCTCGAGACATGATGTTGTGTCATTTATGGATGCATATTCTAGATATAACTAGATAGTCATGCATGATCCTGACCAGGAACACACGAGCTCCATGGTGGATAAAGGACTATACTGCTACAACGTGATGCCCTTTGGGTTAAAAAACGTTGGAGCAACGTACCAAAGGTTGATAAACTGTATGTTCATTGAGGATATCATAAATAATGTGGAGGTGTACTTGGATATGTTAGTCAAATCCAAACACGCCAATAACCATGTTGTCGTTCTCACAAAATGTTTCACTATACTTAGAAAATACAATATGAGATTAAACCCGCAAAAGTGCTGATTCGGAGTATCTTCGGGAAAATTCCTCAGATTTATAGTGAATGCTCGGGGAATTGAGGCAATCCCAAATAAAATCAAGGATTTAATTGAAATGACTTTACCTCGAAAACACAAGGATGTCCAGAGTTTAACTTGATGAATGGAAGCTTTAAACACGTTTATCTCTAAATCAACTAACAAATGTCAGCCATTTTTTAACCTTTTGAGAAGGGGCAAGAAATTTGAGTTGACAGAGGAGTGCAAGCTAGCCTTTCAGGCCCTTATGAAACACCTCGCAGAACTACCAATCTTATCCAAGTCTGTTTTGGGTGAAGTGTTGTACCTATACCTCGACATAACCGAGCATGCGATTAGCGCTATGTTAGTTCGGGAGGCCAAAAGGTACAAAGACCGGTGTACTACACCAGTAAAAGACTCATAGGAGTTGAATCAAGATATCTGATGGTGGAAAAAATAACATTATATTTAGTACATTCTTCAAGGAAGTTACGACCTTACTTCCAAACGCACCTAATACATGTTCTTACTGACCAACCTTTGAGATAAGTACTGGAAAAACCAGAGGTGTCAGGACGACTATTAAAATGGTTCATTGAACTCGGGCAATTCGAGATAACTTATGACCTGAGAATGACAATCAAAGGCCAAGCACTAGACGACTTCATAGCTGAATGCACAGCCATATCCGACGAGGAAGTAATAACCCCAGCTTGAGATCTGTGGAAACTTTACGGTGATGGATCATCAAATGAGAACGGCTCTGTAATGTCCCAAATTCCCTAATATGGCTTAGTTCCTTGATTAGGGGGGCAGGAGGGCAATAACTGGTTTATTATATTATTATGTGTAAATATGCATGATTATGTGAGTTATATTATTATATGACTGTATTTGCATGCATGTGGGCTCGCTTCTTATTAGAAGGGCATTTTAGTAATTTTGGCCTGTTGAGGGCATATTTGTATATTTATGTGTTTATGGATTGAGACCACATTATTATGTGAATATATTTGAGTTATTCAGCACGAGGCGATCCTAGGTAGCAAGTTAGTAGTTTAGTCATAACGGGGTCAAATACTCGGCTCGGGATTAGCCAAGGGGTAATTTGATAATTTAGTACATGTGGATGCTAAAAATTCCACACTAGTAAAAGACCCACATCGATCATGTCGAAAGCCCCATTGGTCTCTTGAAGCGGCACCCAGACGCTATGAGGGTAAAAACATAAAATAAAGCGTAGACTGGAAATGCATGAGCATCACCAGCCGCCCTGCACAAGCTCACTTAGGGTACGCCTCGCGCGGATAGGCCTACTCCAAGTGTGCCTCATGCAAACTTGTCTTTAGATGCCTCTCGTGTGGGTTGGTAGATGCGCCTTGCACCCTCCAGGCGCCTCTCGCCCCTTCAGGGCCTCGCGCTCCTCCAGGCACCTCGCACACCCTAAGCCCCTCGCACACTGCCAGGGCTTCGCACCCCTCCAAGTGCCTCGAGCCCCTCCTGGCGCTTTGCAGGGCCCAAACGGCTCGCCGTGTCACACCGAGTGTGGCAATGCCGCCCATGTGTTGGGGACCCCTCGTTCGTGCACAAGACCACGTGAGGGTGTCAGGAGAGCCTTGCTTAGTAAATACTTCATTGCCACATCACATACCGTCCATGCCAGATCACCCAAGTATACTAGGAGAATTGGTAAAGGCATCCCACACTTAGCAAAGTATTAGAAATCTATGAAAGAAGATATATTTTGGATGTGTGAGGATAACCATCAAGGACAAGGTATGGGTGCGGGTATAGGATGTTCGACCATAAGGAGGCTAGAGCCGTGACCATGGCATCCGTATCAGGAAAGTAGTGGAGGTGCAAGAATGGTACACAACAAGGACTCCCCAGGCACTCCTATGAGGTTTGTACCTGACAAGTAGTGGAGGTACAACATCGTACCAAGGCAAAGTACTTCTACAAACCCCTGACACGTGCTGAAGCCGACCACCACTACCACCTGCACCATGACCACCACTACTGTGACCCAGGAGCTGGTGTACTGGGGGTGAACTGGGAGGGACCCTACCAAGTTGCTCAGGTAGTGCCTACATTTGGATGATAGTATGGTACCTAGAGCACCTAAAAAAAATACTATCAGTATGACCTCCATATATGAGGCAATAATGTATTTACTTTGTCTAAGTATGCAATGATGGGTTAAATAGTTAAGAATTAAGGAGGTTATATCAAAAGCCTCGATAGATGAAATACTTCCATGAGCACCTTTGTTATCTACCTATCTTCAACAAGAATATTTCCTTTTCAATCCTAGTTGTTACTTTTTTTTTCATAAAAACTCCAATATAACAGATATGCACACATGGTGGGGATAAAATGACCAAAGTGTTTAATGAGATAAATCCCACCGGCCACTTGCAGGAAGGAGATATATATAAAAAATGATGATGAAAAACCCCGCAAGGCGTCCCTTGAATTCATAAGGATTAGCTACCCCTATGGATGTTAAAGGAGCCTTAAGGAGGGTATACCAAAAAAAAAAAGAACCTTGTAAAACATATCTTGGGTTCATGAGGATTAACTGCCCTCATGGATCTTAGGAGAGCCAAGAGGCTCTGTAGAGGTAACAAGCCAAAGTTATTCCTTGAATTAATGAGGAAAAACTACCCTTGTGGATGATAAGGGGGCTAGCAGATAGACAGAAACAACCTTCTAGAAAAGGTCAGCACCTCCATGAGGAGTAGGGATTCAAGGAGAACGTCTGTCAATAAGTCTGGAGTGGAAGTCTAGTCGCCTAGCCAAAAAGGGTCTCAAAGGAGACCATTGTAAAAATAGTACTATGCATAATGACGAGAAGGACACTTCTTGCATAAAATAACAAGCGTGCGCAAGAAATATATAAAAGGTTAGCAAGAACCCAAAGGGTCAACATATCCTTACAAGCAGCCAAGATGCACCAACAGACATATGCCAAACTCAGTAAAGAGGTCCCAAAAAGAACACATTCAGAGTAAAGAAGTGCTAATAAGGGCCTAATCAAATAAAAGAACATAGTAGTGTTCCCTCACAAAACAAGAATAAACCATGAGGACTTGTCAAAGTTCCCCGTGAGAAGCAAAACACTTGGAGAAGCCTCATAGGGATAATAATGAAGTAGCATTACAACCAAGTCAAAATAAGTAGATATAAACTTCCCATGCAAGGGAGAAAAATATAGGGAAAAAAACTTCATGATTTCCCACTGCGAGCATTGCATTCGGCAGCCTTAGCAACAACATGGTCACCAAATGAGGAGAAGTCGAAGCCACGATTTTGTTTATACACACCATAAAGGGTGGGCTCCACTGATTTATACTCAACCTCCGCCAATTCTGCATCAAGAGTAATGATCTTCTCTTGTAGTGCCTTCGACTTTGCTTCTGCTCTCTTCCTACTCTTAGACAAAGATGAAGCCTTGGAAATAGTCGTTCTACCTTGAGGTTGGCCTCAACAAGCTCCTTCTTGAGCTCTTGGATTTTAGCGATCAACCAACATTTTTCTGCCTTGACCGAGGACAAATCTCTCGCTGGAGTTGTTAAGCGCTGAGCCACGAAAGAAGTCTACAAAAGAAAAGGGATGCACATACAAAAGGTCAAGATATAGGAAATATATGTACAAGGAAGCACACTCACAATAAAAATATCGCAAGATACAAACTTACCCAGGTTGTGGACTGCATAAGAGCCTCCCCTAGCTTGGTCATGTAAAAACGCTCAAGGCTCCTCCACTTGGTCTCTGCGATATCCTTGACAACATGGGTAAACCTTTGTACGTAAGGATCCAACACATGGTTCACCCATGGTGCCTCACTCGAACCAAGGGCGCATAGATGGACAGGAATAGATGACCCACTGGCTGAACGAGGCAGAGGACCTCCAGAAAGGTCATAGCTAGGAAAGTGGGTGGGGGCAACATTAAACTCGTCATAAGAGGGCAAGACGAAACACCCTGGATTGGGAAGCGTCGGTCACGAATGGGAGGCTGCATCAGGATCTGCAGTACTAGGAGACACGCTGGCTGGCAGCTTGGACTCAGGTGAAGGTTCATCTTGAACCCAATCTTCATCTCCATCAGAGGAGTTTGAGCCTATTGGAAGGACCTTTTTCTTTCGCTCCATGACATGCCACAATAAATCTGGATTGGAGACACCAGAGAGACCGTAGGCATTGAGGTTAGTCGTAGTAAAGGGGTAAGCCACCATATTCTCTGTGATGTCAACCTTAGCCAAGTCCTCTACACAAAGAAGTTGTTGACCATATATTTTTGGAGGAGGGAGGTGTAACACCCCAAGTTGCTAATAAGGTTTAGGACCTTGATTAGCGTGCCTGGAGGGAAATAAGTGAATTAACATGATAATATGTGAATTTGAATGAATATGTAATTACAATGCATGTTTAGGTGGTATAAATATGCATGTGGACCCTGTTTGTATGTTAGGGGTAAATTGGTAATCTTAGCCCGCTGAGGGCATAAATGTGTTAATGGTATTATGTGATTTGTACCACGTGAGTGTGGTGTTATTAATGTGATGCACGTGCCGAGACGGTCCTAGAGAGCTAGTTAACTCAAAAGTCACAACGGGATTTCATACCCGGCTCGGGAGGAGCCTAGAGGTACTTTGGGGAATTTCGTGAGTTGAGTTAAGAATTTGTGGTTAATGGTTATTGGTGATTGAGTAACCTGAGTAACCATTAGTAATTGCTGAGAGTAACAAGTTTAGATGGAAAAATGGTAGAATTGTAATATAGGTGAAAGGACAAGAGTGCCCTTGAGGTTTAGTTAGGAGAGGATTATTATGGGAGGATAGAATAGTAATTTGGCAGGGATTTAGATCACTTCAGCTGAGGGAAAAGGATCATTTACGTTATTTCACTTGGGCATGTTTTGTTTATGATGAAAATTGGGAGAAACCTAGAGGAAAAGAGAAGAAAAGGAAGAAAGTTGAATTTGAAACCTAGGAGGAGGAATCAAGGTGGTTTGAAATAATTAAAGCCAAGTAGGGATCAAGATTTGGTCAGAGGTAAGTTTCATCTCTGAAATTTCTATGTTTAGTAAGTTTCTATAGAATTTAGGTTGAAATTGAAAGATGGTTTGTGGCTGGTTTGCTTGGGAATTCAGCTTGTGAAATTAGAAGGCTTAGCTTAGAGCTGGAAGCAAGGGAGCTTAAGGTTGAATTCTCCACTTAAGGTAAGGATTCTATGCAATTATAAGGTTTATTTTTGTTATGGTTTAAGGAATTTGAAGTATGGTTTAGGTTTTGGTCTAAGTTTCTAAGTTTCTGGTTTGAACTATTGAGGCATGGAACCAAAGTGTGATTTATGGGAGTGATTGTGTAATTGAGATGGTTTATGATGTTTATAGGTTGTTAGATGGTTTATTTGTGGTTCTAAATTGGTTTTGGGGTTTAGGTATGTGTTTAGGTTGAATTGGGAGTGCTTTGGCTTGGGAAAAATGCAGGGGAAAACCCAGATTTCTGGGTTCGCGAAGGAGCGTCGCGGCCCTGTTCTTTGGCGCTACGGCGCAAGGCTGCTTCAGGGCTGGGGAATGCTCTCTGACTTGCTGGGCGCCGCGGCGCTAGGCTATTTTTAGAACTAGGAATTTTACAATTTTGAGCTTTTGCTCCGGGGGTTCGGGGGATGTTTTCGATGTATTGTTTTAGGAATTTAGGGATTCCGAGAGTGTGGGATTGGTCCCGGGAAGTGGTTTTGGATTGGTTAGTATTAAAGGATGTTTTATATGTGTTGTGACTAGGTCTTCGGAGAGGCTCAGGTTAGAGGACCGTGCTCGCGGCCTTGGTGCATCGGAAATCTCGGGATACAGGTAAGAAAATTGTAGCACCCGTAGAGCAGGGCTTGGGCCCATAGTACTGTTGTAGGGCGCGACCCTAGATTGAATCATTGCTAGGATGTAGCTTTAAATGAATGATATATATATATTTGAATGTTACTTGAGAATGCTAAATGTGGTAATAGCAGTGTGAGCGACAAAAGGGCCAGGAACGGCGAAGGGCCGAGAACGGCAGTGGGGCCGGAAATACCACTTAGCACATGGAGTGCTTGTGGTTAGGGTGAGACCCCAATGGATACATGGGATATCCTTACGGTGTAGACCGAGATCCCAGGCTTTGGTAACGCTTCTGGGACGGCATGGTCGTGTATGTGTTTAAATCTTATGGATTGTCTAACTAGATATGAGTTATCTGCTAGAGTGATTGTATGATATGCATATGTTATGTCCTGTATGAGTTTTCTTGCTGGGCTTCGGCTCACGGGTGCTCTGTGTTGCAGGTAAGGGCAAAGAGAAAGTCAACCAGCCATGAGTACGGAGAGCGTGGGGGCGGCACGTACATGTTTGGCCTGCCCGACTGCTTTGGCTGGGGATATTTTTGAGAAATGGCTGTACAAACCCTAGTTTTGATGGTTAATTACTTATAAACTTGCTTTGAGTTGTAAATATTTTACAAACCTCGTTTTGGGATCCCGAGTGTTAAACTCTTGAACTTTTAATGGAATAGAGTACTTTTTAAAGATTACAGCTTGGTCACTTTGTTTAATCATACTTTTGCTCTAAAAACCTCGCTGAGCAAGTTAAATGCACATTTTAAACTCACTTAGTAATGGGTCTAAGGCAGTAGGACATTACAACTTGGTATCAGAGCGAGCCAAGGTTTATTGGTTTTGGGGATTGACCGAACATGTACGCACGCTGCCATTGAAAAGCTCGACTCAGGGTTGATTGGTATGGTTGATTAATAGACTTGACTATGTGTTTGAATGCCTTGTTTGCCTGCTTAGTTTATAAAGAGCATGATGAGTGAGAAAACATATGCATGATGCCAGGGCAAGGCCCGTTGTGTGCTATATGCTATCCGTATGTTATTTGGACTGTTGATTTTGGTTTGTTGTTGCGATTGAGAGGTGGAATTGGATCTTGTTATCATGCCTGATGAGCAGTGTCACTGATTGCAGGCATATAGTTGTAATGCCTCGGCAATCATCTAGACTCCGCGGCAGTCGGGCTGAGGGTGACAATCAGGGTCAGGACCCTCCACCTGCCCCACAGAACTGGCAACAGATATTGGCCGAAATGGAGGGTAGACTGCAGAGAGCAGAGGAAGAACTCCGTCAGATGAGGCAACAGGCCCCTCCACAGGTTACAGGGTTATCAATACAGCAGAGTGTGGCGCCAGTGTCGGTTCAGCCTGTGACTGAGAATAGGTGGGAACCCTTGTATGAAAGATTCAGGAAGCAAAAACCTCCTACCTATGAGGGTGGATCGGACCCACTGCGGGCAGAGCAATGGATGAACATGATTTCCTTGATCTTAGACTTTATGAAGGTCGAAGGAAGTGAAAGGGTAGCTTGTGCTAGCTACATGCTTAGGGAGGATGCCCGAATCTGGTGGGATATGGTGAGTCAGCGGAGGAATGTTGCAGTCATGACATGGGAAGAATTTAAGAGTATCTTTAATGAGAAATACTACAACATAGCAGTTCGAGCTACGAAGGTTGATGAGTTTATCAACCTGACTCAGACCAGGTTATCAGTTACTGAGTACGCCTTGAGATTCGACAGACTAGAAAATTTTGCGCCAGACTTAGTGCCGACGGATGCGGCCAGGAGAGATAGATTCTTACGGGGGTTGAATGTGATGATCGCCCGTGATGTGAATATTACGTTGATTCCAGAGACTACTACTTATGCCCAAGCGGTGGATAAGGCCCTTATTGCAGAGAGGGCTGAGGATCAGATATGGAAGGACAGTGCTGTTAGGCGCGATGCCAGGAGGACGGTGCCTCCTTTTGTTGGGTCTAGTCGGGGCAGTGGCCCCAGTGAGCAGAAAAGAAGGGTTCCATATTCATTTACTCCTCCTAGTTCTGATAGGAGAGTGCGGGGTTCTGTTGGTGGCCGTTAGGGCAGTGGTGACAACTGGAGGAGTTTTCCAGTGTGTCCTCAGTGCAGGTGACGACATCAGGGTGAGTGCCGGATTAGGGCATGTTTTATCTGTGGGAGTGCCAACCATCTGAGAAAAGATTTCCCATAAGCTAAGAAGGAGGAGCCAAAGCAGGGAGACAGTCTCGCTCTCGCTAGGGTATTCGCTTTGACTCAGACTGAGGCGGAGGCTAGTCCCTCAGTTGTGACAGGTTAGATCTCTAGCGCTGGTTCTTTGTATTCTGCATTGATTGATTCAGGGGCTACCCACTCGTTTGTATCTGCTAGGGTGATAGACCAGCTTTGTAGACCTAGTATTGTGTATGCTAGGAATTTTCAGACTTTGTTGCTAACAGGAGAACTGGTAGTCTCTAGGAGATGGGTTAGAGCATTACCAGTAGAGATAGATGGCAGGGAGCTGTTTGTTGATCTAGTTGAATTAGATATGGATGATTTTGATATGATATTAGGGATGGATTTGTTAACGAGGTATGGAGCAACGATTGATTGCAAGCGGCGTATGGTGACTTTTGAACCAGAAGATGAAGTACCTTTTGTGTTCGTGGGGACGGTGAATGGACCGCGAGTGCCTATGATCTTAGCACTGAAGGCTAGAGACCTGATGCAGGAAGGTTGCATAGGATTCCTAGCAAGTGTTGTAGATACCTCTAAGGTGGTTACAGTGGGATCGAATGAAACCAGGTTGGTATGTGAGTTTCCAGACTTATTTCCAGCGGACCTGCCAAGGTTGCCGCCGCAGCGAGAGATTGAGTTCGTCATAGAGTTGGCACCGGGGGTAAAGCTAGTTTCCAGGGCACCCTATAGAATGACTCCGGTAGAGTTAAAAGAATTGAAGATTCAGTTACAGGAGTTATTAGATTTGGGGTTCATCAGACCGAGTTTCTCGCCATGGGGTGCTCCAGTGCTATTTGTTAAGAAGAAGGATGGGTCGCTTAGGATGTGCGTTGATTACAGGGAGTTGAATAAGCTGACTATTAAGAATAAGTATCCACTACCTAGGATTGATGATTTATTTGATCAGCTTCAGGGGAGTACAGTGTTTTCAAAGATCGATCTTCGGTCAGGCTATCATCAGTTGAGAATTAAAGAGGAGGACATATCGAAGACAGCTTTTCGAACAAGGTACGAGCATTATGAATTTCTGGTTATGTCCTTTGGATTAACCAATGCCCCAACAACTTTCATGGATATGATGAATAGAATTTTCAAGGACTACCTGGATAAGTTTGTGATTGTATTTATCGATGATATACTGGTGTACTCCCAGTCAGAGACAAAGCATGAGCGTCATCTGCGTCTGGTGTTACAGCGACCGAGGGAGCACAAGTTATATGCTACGTTCAGCAAGTGTGAGTTCTGGTTACTGCAAGTTACATTTCTGGGCCATATCCTTAGTAAGGAGGGGATACTGGTTGACCCAAGTAAGATAGAGGCAGTGGGAGATTGGCCTAGACCGAGCAGTGTTCCTGAGATCAGGAGTTTTCTTGGGTTAGCAGGGTACTACCGACGGTTTGTAGAGGGATTCTCCAGAATTGCAACTCCATTGACAGAGTTGACAAGAAAGAAGACTAAATATGTGTGGACAGATCAGTGTGAGAATAGATTTAAGGAGTTGAAGCGGCGATTGATTACTGCACCAGTGTTGAGTCTGCCGACAGGCAATGAGAAGTTTGTGGTCTACTGTGACGCTTCTAGACAGGGTTTGGGATGTGTGTTGATGCAAGCTGGGAAAGTAATAGCTTATGCATCAAGGCAGTTAAAGGAGTACGAGCAGAGATATCCCACGCATGATCTGGAGTTGGCTGCGGTGGTATTCACACTTAAGGTGTGGAGGCATTATCTGTATGGTGAAAAGTGCGAGATATACACTGACCACAAAAGTTTAAAGTATTTCTTTACCCAGAAAGATCTGAATATGCGCCAAAGACGATGGCTAGAATTGGTAAAGGATTACGATTGTGACATCCTGTATCACCCTGGGAAGGCTAATGTGGTGGCTGATGCATTGAGCCGGAAGGGCCCAGGACAGTTGTTTAGTTCGAGGCAGGTATCAGACAGGCTGGCTAAGGAGATGGCCAGAGCAGGTATAGAGTTAGTGGTTGGTAGGTTAGAGCAGGTATAACTCTCCAGTCCATGATCCTCGAAAGGATTAAGGAGGCACAGGTAAAGGATCCCTAATCAATTGAACATAGAGAGAATGTCCTAACTGGAACGACTAAGGACTTCTCTATCTCAGAGATGGGCCTGTTGAGGTACGAAGGACGGATTTGTGTTCCGATTGATCCAGATATTCGACGAGAGATTCTAGATGAGGCTCACACCATTCCCTACTCTTTACACGTGGGTACTATGAAGATGTACCAAGACTTGAAAGTTTTGTACTGGCAGTCAGGCATGAAGAGGGATGTGGTAGACTATGCGGCAAGGTGCCTAACTTGTCAGCAGATTAAGGATGAACATCAGAGGCCAGCAGAGTTGTTGCAGCCTCTAGGGATTCCTGAGTGGAAGTAAGAGGATGTTACCATGGACTTTGTTGTTGGATTTCCGAAGACCGTGGGTCGGCATGATTCGATGTGGGTGATTGTACACAGGTATACAAAGTCCGCCCACTTTTTACCTGTGAGAACAACTTATACTGTGGAGCAGTATGCTGAGCTTTATGTAAAGGAAATTGTTTGACTTCATGGGGCTCCGAGGTCGACAGTGTCCGACAGAGACCCCACCTTCATTTCCAAGTTTTGGGAGAGCCTGCAGAAGGCAATGGGCACACAGCTACGGTTCAGTACCGCTTACCATCCTCAGATAGATGGGCAATCTGAGAGGATAATTCAGATATTGGAGGATATGCTACGAGCCTGTGTGTTAGACTTTGGGGGATCTTGGAGTAAGTATCTCCCATTGATTGAGTTCTCGTACAATAATAGCTATCAAGCAACTATCGGAGTAGCTCCATAGGAAATGCTGTATGGAAGAAAGTGCAGGTCACCGATACATTGGGATGAGACCAGTGAGAGAAGATATTTAGGTCCTAAGATGGTTCAAAGGACCAATGAGGCAATTGAGAAGATTAGAGCTCGTATGCTTGCCTCCTAGAGTTGTCAGAAGAGTTACTCAGATCTGAGACGCAGGAATGTGGAGTTTCAGGTCGGCGATCATGTGTTCCTCAGGGTTTCACCCCTGAGAGGAGTGAAACGATTCGGTGTTCGGGGCAAGCTGAGTTCCAGGTTTGTTGGCCCCTTTGAGGTTCTAGAACGAGTTTGTGAGGTAGCTTACAGGTTGGCGATGCCTCCAGCTCTATCAGGGGTTCATGACGTGTTTCATGTGTCCATGCTTCAGAAATATGTATCAGATACTACTCATGTGTTAAGCTATGAGAACTTGGAGTTGGATCAGGATTTATCATACGAGGAGAAGCCTCTTCAGATCCTTGATAGGAAGGACAAAGTCTTGCGGAGCAAGACCATCGCCTTAGTTAAAGTGCTGTGGAGAAACAGCAAGGTTGAAGAGGCGACGTGGGAGCTTGAGTCCGATATGCGGGAGCGACATCTTGAGTTGTTCAGGTAATTTCGAGGACGAAATTCTTGTAAGGAGGGAATAATTGTAACACCCCAAGTTGCTAATAAGGTTTAGGACCTTGATTAGCGTGCCTGGAGGGCAATAAGTGAATTAACATGATAATATGTGAATTTGAATGAATATGTAATTACAATACATGTTTAGGTGGTATAAATATGCATGTGGACCCTGTTTGTATGTTAGGGGTAAATTGGTAATCTTAGCCCGCTGAGGGCATAAATGTGTTAATGGTATTATGTGATTTGTACCACGTGAGTGTGGTGTTATTAATGTGATGCACGTGCCGAGACGGTCTTAGAGAGCTAGTTAACTCAAAAGTCACAACGAGATTTCATACCCGGCTCGGGAGGAACCTAGAGGTACTTTGGGGAATTTCGTGAGTTGAATTGAGAATTTATGGTTAATGGTTATTGGTGATTGAGTAACCTGAGTAACCATTAGTAACTGCTGAGAGTAGCAAGTTTAGATGGAAAAATGGTAGAATTGTAATATAGGTGAAAGGACAAGAGTGCCCTTGAGGTTTAGTTAGGAGAGGATTATTATGGGAGGATAGAATAGTAATTTGGCAGGGATTTAGATCACTTCAGCTGAGGGAAAAGGATCATTTACGTTATTTCACTTGGGCATGTTTTGTTTATGCTGAAAATTGGGAGAAACCTAGAGGAAAAGAGAAGAAAAGGAAGAAAGCTGAATTTGAAACCTAGGAGGAGGAATCAAGGTGGTTGAAGTAATTAAAGCCAAGTAGGGAGCAAGATTTGGTCAGAGGTAAGTTTCATCTCTGAAATTTCTATGTTTAGTAAGTTTCTATAGAATTTAGGTTGAAATTGAAAGATGGTTTGTGGCTGGTTTGCTTGGGAATTCAGCTTGTGAAATTAGAAGGCTTAGCTTGGAGCTGGAAGCAAGGGAGCTTAAGGTTGAATTCTCCACTTAAGGTAAGGATTCTATGCAATTATAAGGTTTATTTTTGTTATGGTTTAAGGAATTTGAAGTATGGTTTAGGTTTTGGTCTAAGTTTCTAAGTTTCTGGTTTGAACTATTGAGGCATGGAACCAAAGTGTGATTTATGGGAGTGATTGTGTAATTGAGATGGTTTATGATGTTTATAGGTTGTTAGATGGTTTATTTGTGGTTCTAAATTGGTTTTGGGGTTTAGGTATGTGTTTAGGTTGAATTGGGAGTGCTTTGGCTCGGGGAAAATGCAGGGGAAAACCCAGATTTTTGGGTTCGCGAAGGAGTGCCGCGGCCTTGTACTTTGGCGCCGCGGCACGAGGCTGCTTCAGGGCTGGGGAATGCTCTCTGACTTGCTGGGCACTGCGGCCCTCTAGGACAGCGCCGCGACGCTAGGCTATTTTCAGAACTAGGAATTTTACAATTTTGAGCTTTTGCTCCGGGGGTTCGGGGGATGTTTTCGATGTATTGTTTTAGGAATTTAGGGATTCCGAGAGTGTGGGATTGGTCCCGGGAAGTGGTTTTGGATTGGTTAGTATTAAAGGATGTTTTATATGTGTTGTGACTAGGTCTTCGGAGAGGCTCAGGTTAGAGGACCGTGCTCGCGGCCTTGGTGCATCGGAAATCTCGGGATACAGGTAAGAAAATTGTAGCACCCGTAGAGCAGGGCTTGGGCCCATAGTACTGTTGTAGGGCGCGACCCTAGATTGAATCATTGCTAGGATGTAGCTTTAAATGAATGATATATATATATTTGAATGTTACTTGAGAATGCTAAATGTGGTAATAGCAGTGTGAACGGCAAAAGGGCCGGGAACGGCGAAGGGCTGAGAACGGCAGTGGGGCCGGAAATACCACTTAGCACATGGATTGCTTGTGGTTAGGATGAGACCCCAATGGATACATGGGATATCCTTACAGTGTAGACTGAGATCCCAGGCTTTGGTAACGCTTCTGGGACGGCATGGCCATGTATGTGTTTAAATCTTATGGACTGTCTGACTAGATATGAGTTATCTGCTATAGTGATTGTATGATATGCATATGTTATGTGCTGTATGAGTTTTCTTGCTGGGCTTCAGCTCACGGGTGCTCTGTGTTGCAGGTCAGGGCAAAGAGAAAGTCAACTAGCCATGAGTACGGAGAGCGTGGGGGCGGCGCATACATGTTTGGGCTGCCCGACTGCTTTGGTTGGGGATATTTTTGAGAAATGGCTGTACAAACCCTTGTTTTGATGGTTAATTACTTATAAACTTGCTTTGAGTTGTAAATATTTTACAAACCTCGTTTTGGGATCCCGAGTGTTAAACTCTTGAACTTTTAATGGAATAGAGTACTTTTTAAAGATTACAGCCTAGTCACTTTGTTTAATCACACTTTTTCTCTAAAAGCCTCGCTGAGCGAGTTAAATGCACATTTTAAACTCACTTAGTAACGGCTCTAAGGCAGTAGGGCATTACAGGAGGTCTCCTGAACCACTAGGTCGATTGTCAGCTTAACAATAATGAAAGAGAAAAAAAAAAAACAAAAACTGAAGAACCCTTCCTGACAAATAAATGAAAAGAGATACGGTGCTTACTTGGAGAGGTGCGGAAGCATTCACAAACCGAAGGGAAGCCCGTAATGAAGAAGAAATCCTATTTCCACAAACCAGTATTAGAAACATCCCCCTCAATCAACAGAACCTGGGTGTTGGCCTTTTGCAGGAAGTAGAAGCCCTCCGACTTAGGAGTCGGCATAAGGTTGTACATGAAGTGAACCTCCTTCACTATAGGAGCGCGACCCACGCATCTCATACACATCATATATAGGCAGCTGAGAGTCAGCCAACTATTTGGCGCTAGTTGGAGGGGAGCAAGCCCAAAGTACTTTAGTACCTCTTCAAAGAACGGATGGAGAGGAATCATGCCTCCCACCTTCAATATGTGTTCATTAAACGCCACAAAACCAGGGGGTGGCTCATGTGCCCGACACGTAGGAGTGGGCACATAGCATTGGAACTCACCACTTATATGGTACCTCCCTATTAGTTCCAGTAACTTATTCTCAGACATGTGGGAGACAAGGGAGGCCGCTAGTAGGGGACCCAAATCTGGCTTCTCGGGCGTCACATTTCGACGACTTCTCTTTGACATATCTGCATGACCAAAAGAAAAAGGTGATGTTAGTACTGAACATTTTACCTTCCACTTACATTCCTGCCGTTGTTTGCCCACAGGAGTTTTTCCACCTAAGTGTTGGAGGCAGAAGCGTTAGAAATGGATACTTTATGGAAAATGGTTGAGGGGATCCAGAAGTGGCTCTAAAATCACTATAGAAAGCTTCCTCATAAAGAGGAGAGCTAGGGAGTGAAGGTTCTGGTGGAAGGTTCCTTTCCAAAAACGTTAGCTCTATTTGTAAATCTAGGAGACTTGCTCTAAGACTAACAATGTAGTCGTCGAGATCCCTAGGAGAAGCAGCCCCCACACCTCTCAAAACACAATCTATCTCACTTTCAACAACCCAAATTTGTTGCCTAAGTGCGGTTAATCGCTCCAAATGATGCATACGGGCCTTCCTTAATATCTCGTGTGCGTGGTCTGGGTTATCTATAGATGGCTCTGAATTCGACGAAGATAACTCTATGGGTTCAACACCAGGATGTACGCTAGACGACCTATCAAAAGCCATGTGACGACGTCTCATAACGAACACGGGTGCAAGTGTATGAGGAAAGTGTACTACAAGACAAAAATGAATAAACTCAAAACCCCTAGACACAAGTGCTCCAAATGACCAGCTACGGGGTACAATGGAAGGTATACATGCTAATGGGTGCAAATGCACACATCAGCTCACAAGGTGTTCCGATCGAAGCAACCCTTCCTAAATAATGGTGATTTAGACCCAATGAACACGAAAAAGGGTGGAGGCATACCTTAAACAGGTGAAGTTGCACGTTGTCGCAGTAGCAGAAGTGCCGAAGGTCAAAAGTACATGCCTACAACAAAGAAAGGGGATATATATATTATATATATATATTTAGTCTCCAAGTATACTTACAAATATCTATATAAAAAAAGTAAAGAAAAGAAAGACAAAGTGCACTTGTGGGGGATAGAACCACCCAACTCTTGGAAGTTTTAAAGACTAAAGCACCACTAAGCTAAGAGAAATGAGTGTAGTGATTACCTTAAAGGAGAAGACCTATTTATAGGAGGTTCAAACTCATCCTAGCCATTGAATCCAATATTCAATCCATGGTAAAGAATGAAACCTAACACTCGTATTGGGATCCGCGAAGCCAAATGATAGGCTCACAATCAATTTCAGGGAATCATAAGGATCACCACCCCAAAGTGTGCTACTTCATACCACCAAAGCAAAGAAACACACTAACACCATAAGTGGTTTGGAGACACCGTACCAAAAAGTCTACCAGAGCGCCTAAAGGCCCTCTCGCAGACTAGGGGGAAAGTGTGGATGCTAAAAATTCCACACTAGTAAAAGACCCATGTCGATCATGTCTAAAACCTTATTGGTCTCTCGAAGCGGCGCCCATACGCTATAAGGGTAAAAACATAAATTAAAGCATAGACTAGAAATGTATGAGCATCACTAGCCACCCTGCATAGGCTTACTTCAGGTACGCCTCGCGCGGATTAGCCTACTCCAGGTGTGCCTCATGCAGACTTGTCTTCGGATGCCTCTCGCGTGGGTTGGCAGACGCGCCTTGCTCATGCACCAGGCCCCTCCAGCGCCCCATGCCCCTCCAGGGCCTTGGGCCCCTCCAGGGCCTCATGTGCACTGCTAGGGCCTCGCGCACTTCCAGTGCTTGTTGCCCCTCCACGCACCTCGCGCACCTCAGGCACGTTGCAGGGCCCAAATGCCTCGTCATGTCACACTGAGTGTAACAATGCCGCCTATGTATCGAGGATACCTAGCCCATGCACGAGACCATGCGAGAGCCTTAGGAGAGGCTTGCTTAGTAAAGAATTCATTGCCACATCACATGTCGTCCGTGCCAGATCACCGAAGTATACTAGGAGAACTGGTAAAGGCATCCACACTTAGCAAAGTATTGGAAATCTATGAAAAAAGATATATTTTGGATGTGTAAGGATAATCATCAAGGACAAGGTATGGGTGCGGGTACAGGATGTTCGACCATAAGGAGGCTAGAGGCGTGACCATGGCATCCGTATCAAGAAAGTAGTGAAGGTGCAAGAATGGTACACAGCAAGGACTCCCCAGGCGTGAGATTCGTACCCGACAAGTAGTGGAGGTACGACATTGTACCAAGGCAAAGTACCTCTGCAGACCCCTGACACGTGCTGAAGTCTACCACCACTACCACCTGCACCACGATCACCTGCAACCTGGATACGCAGTGCTTTGTCCCTTTAAAACCACAATGTAATAAGGGCCATAAGAGCCCACCTATAAATAGGGCCTCACTCCATCATGGAGGGGGTTGGAAAATTCTTATAATGCCATACTATTCAAAGAACAATATACATGTTCTCTTCCATTACTCTTCTGCAATTTTTCTCAAAATCTCCATAAGTTTTTCTAAGTTCATAAGTTCCTGGTTAAGTATTTGAATTTTCTGACCTTAATTCGTTGACGAGTTCTCATAGTCAACATTACATTACCGGGATTGATCGAGTAATGGGAAATTATTTGGTAACTATTCGAGGATATTGGAAGTAGCAGGAATTATAAGGCGTTAATTATGATTAACGGGATATGTGGCAATTGACAAAATTGCCCTTGAGGGGCTTTGAGAGAGACATTTGGCCCTAGGGGCATGTAGGTCATTTTGAGCCAAAGTTAGTGACTTAGTCACTCTTTCACTTTCACCCGGTTCTCTCACTCTCTAGTGTTGGCTTGGTTTTGGGGCAAAGTTAGTGAAATTCAAGGCTTAGGAGCTTGAACTTGGTGTGGTTGATGTTCTTGAGACTGGGATTGGGTTAGCTGCAACTAGGAGCATTTAATCCACATTTGAATTAAGCATCAATCATTATTTTGATTTAGTTATGTTTTGGTTTGGGTTGTTCTTGAGCTTTGAGGCTCAAGGTTATGAATTTGAGTTTTTGGTGGAGTTTTGAGTGAGTTTGAACTGGGGTTTTGTTGCTGGTTTGATGTTGATGTTGTACTGGGATTTAATTCTAGCTTTGGGTATGATTTAGGATTGTTTTTGGTGAGGTTTGGTTGAGGAAAACAAGGAAAAATTTGGGTTCGAAGGGTCGCGTGCCGACCCTATTCTTGGGGCGTCGCGACCCATGTGAACCCAGGGCTCAGGAGGGGTTTTATTTTCGGAGGCACACTGTGACTCTCAGGGTTGAGTCGCGGCCCATGTCTTAAATTCCAGAAAGGGGGCTTTCTATTTTCGGAGGCGTGCAACGACCCTTAGGGTCAAGTCGTGGATTGCCTGGGCAATTTTGGCCAAGATAGGGTTTGCGTGATGGGAACTCAAACCTAAGGGCTTAGAACTGATTCTACTACCCAGTTTAGTAGAATTCGAGGTCCCAGAGGCTAGGACTCAGTCTGGAAGCCTTTATTTACTCGATATTTATGAATATCATTTATTTGGTTATGACTAGGGTACCGCTAGGGCTCAAGAAAGGATCGTGCTCGAGGGTCGTTCTTATCATTATGTTACACTTGGACGGAACGTAAGAAAATTGCACCTGTTACGTGATGTGCGTGATTAGGGCTTGGCCCGGTTGTTAAATAGAAATTTGATTAGGGCTTTGGCCCCTGTAAATGTGCATGATTATGATTAAGCCCGTGAATGTTTGATTAAACATGTTGAAAGCTCTGTATATGGATATTTGTTATATAATGAATGTCTGTTTGCATTATCTGATTGAGAAAGACTTCACTTATGAGTCAAGGACGACAATAACGGTGAGCGCTAGTCGAAAAGAATTGACTTATAAGTTAAGGGTGGCAATAGCGTACTGAGCATAGGTTGTTTTGGTTAGGCCTAATCAGGAGAGCATCATACGCTTCTCCGACCCAATGGTCGTGGAAAACTAAAGCGCTAGGTACACTGGGCCAACTTCAAGGTTTGTTATACAAAGGATATGGAAATGGGCCCCGAGGTGACTTATTAATCCCTTATCCTAGGGCATTGGGCCCCAGTCTAACTTATTAGTCAGTTAAATTGGGAAACTGGCCCCATATGACGCTGTAGTCATTTATATGAATGGTATGCATGCATGAGTAGGTTTATTACTACTAGGCATGCTTATTATGATTTGGTAACGTGATATTCATTACTTATGAGCATGTTTAAGTTCTCTTACTGAGCCTTAGCTCACGGGTGCTGTGTGGTGTAGGTAAGGGGAAAGGGAAGCTGGACCAGCCATGAGTTGGAGAGCTTTGGTGGCGACGTGTACATATGCGGCTGCTCGACCACCACTGTAACGCCCTGGTTACCCCAGAACAGTTACGGTGAACAGTGAACCGGAAATTTAACTTGCTACCCGAGTTCTTTGGTTAAAAACGTGCTTCTAGGTATTATTAATAGGAAATGATATATTTTATTTTGAACATAAGACTGTTCATGGGCCCATCAAAAACATTTACAAGTTGCTTACAACTCAAAATGGTCTTTACTATTTAAATTTACAACCCGCCGACCTAAGCGACAAAAATAGGATAAACCCCCTAGTTCCTCTGAGAACTCATTGGCCGTGGTGGTCAAGCAGCTGCATATGTATACAACACCACCTAACCTCTCCACTCAAGGCTGGGTGAGCTTTTCTTTCCCTTTACCTGCACCACATAGCACCCATGAGCCAAAGCCCGGCAAGAAAACACAATATATCATGAATATAGTATCAACAAAGATCATAATAATCATTCAAGACTTTCAGTCCAAAACAGATGAGTGACAGTCGCAAAAGTCACTAAGGTGGGTTCCGTTCCATCTAGCCATGTGACGATAGGGTCACCGGGGCTTTACAAATAAGTGATCCTTTCACTAGCTTAAACATGATAGGTGCTAGATGACTAGTCACCAACATAACCTACCTCATGACCATAGAGTCATAACCATGGGATTCCGCTTCCTAGCCATGTGACAAGCAGTCACCTAGGCCTTAGGCCCTGGATCTGAGTAACTAGTCATAGACTAGACAAGCACTTATAGGTTTCATCGACCTTAGGGTCGGTCTAGCATTGATGCTCCTAGAGTCATTCAACACTGATATCGATTAGATCTAATCTGTAATCGGCCCTGCGTTCAGGACGCTTATACCGTTTCTGACTCTCAGGTCAGTAATACACGACTAGTGCCATCCCTGACTAATCAGTGCCATACACAAGTAAGCAAGCACTAGTAAGCATTTAATATGCAATCAATGTCCACATTTATCAACCAACATGCCTCAACAACAATCATGCATGTCATATACACATGGTGCAGTTTTCTTACCTCTGATTCGAGCGAGAATGAATAAAAGAACGACCCTTGAGAATGATCTGACTTTTAGCCCTTTAGCGGTCACCTAGTCATAACCAAATATGGGACACCATCAATAAAATGAATAAAAAAGGTTCCCAAACCAAGATCTATCCCACGAGACATCAATCCACACTAATCCGGGTAGTAGGAACAATCCCGAGGCCTAAAACCAAGTTCCCGAGGTTAAAACACTCAAACGACCTCAAAACCACCCAAGAACCGCGACCCTAGCACCTTGAGCCGCAACCCCCAGCCACATCAGGAGCAAGGGTCGCAGCGCCCCTTACTTAGGGCCGCGACGCCCAACACAAGCCAAAAGCCTCTAGCTGCTTCTTTGAGCTTGGGCCGTGGCACCCAAGAACAGGGTTGCGCCCCCCCACCCAGAACCAACCAAGTACTCGATCTTCTTCATCCCAAACCCTCCAAAAACATACCTAAACACTTCCAAATCCAAAAATCAAAGTTCCCAAACTCCCCAATGATCCAAAACCATCAAATCCCGAGGCTCAAACAAACTAAAAACTCAACGATTCACAAAATCCAATTCAACGCTTAGAAACTCTAAATAATCAAAACTTAAAACATAGATTACCTTTGATTGGGTTGTTTCTTTGTCAAATCCTTTGGTCAAGAAGCTTCTAATCTTTCCTAGGATCGCTATGCCTTGATCCTCGCTTGATTCCGACTCCTAGAACTCGAGATTTCTTCGAAAATTGCCTTGAACGGTAAAATGAACTAACGGGAAGAGAGAAAGTGTTTTTCTAACATACGGTTCTATTAGACAAGATACTTCAAGCTTAAGTAACCTCAAATAAAACCTAGTGCTCGGGGTCCCGAAAACACCCCCTGGAACATTACAATCAAAACTCTCAGAATTTCCTCCTGATCTCAATAACTCCCAATTTATTGTCAAATAAGCATTCTCATTACTCAATATCCCATTAAATGACCTCGTTATGACAAAACCACTAATTCATAATATAAGACTGTCTCATGCCGAATACCTCGAATATATCCCCATAATAATGGGATCTCATCCATAAATCACAATATGCACCAAAATACACAAATATGCCCTCAATGGGCCAAATTACCAAAACACCCTAATAATCAAATGTGGACCCACATGCATGCATATAACATCATATTATAATATAATTCACATAAACATGCATATAATCATTTAATGGCATAATTAAACAATTATGGCCCTCCCGGCCTACTAATCCAGCCATTAAACCGCATTAGGGATTTCGGGGCATTACAACTATCCCCTCCTTATAGAAATTTCATCCTTAAAATTTACCTGAACAACTCGGGATACTAACTCTGCATATCTGACTCCAGCTCCCAGGTAATTTCCTCAACCTTTCTGTTCCTCCACAATACCTTAACCAAATGTATCGTCTTATTCCTGAGGACCTTATCTTTTCTGTCAAGTATACTGGACTGGCTTCTCCTCGAAGGAGAGATCTGCCTCAAGCTCCAGATCTTCATAACTCAAAATATGAGTCACATCAGATACATACCTTCGAAGAGCTGAAACATGAAATACATTATGCACGGCTGACAACGCCGGAGGTAAGGCCAACCTGTAAGCCATCTGACCAATCCTTTGCAGGATCTCAAATGGACCTACAAACCTAGGGCTCAGCTTGCCCTTCTTCCCAAACCTTCTCACCCATTTCCATGGCGAGACTCTAAGGAAGACATAGTCTCCCACTTGGAACTCCACGTTCCTGCGCTAGGGATCTGCATAGCTCTTTTGCCTACTCTGAGAAGCGAGCATCCGAGCTCTAATCTTTTCAATGGCCTCACTGGTCCTCGGAACTACCTCAGGACCTAAGTATCTCTTTCACCTATCTCATCCCAATGAATGCGAGATCTGCACTTCCTACCATACGACATCTCATAAGGTGCAACTCCAATGGTAGACTGATAACTGTTGTTGTAGGAAAATTCTATCAAAGGTAGATACTTACTCCAGGATCCACCAAAGTCCAGCACACATGCTCGCAGCATGTCTTCCAATATCTGGATCGTCCTCTCAGATTGCCATCTGTCTGAGGATGATAAGCAGTACTGAACTTCAACTGTGTTCCCATGGCCTTCTGTAAACTCCCCTAGAACTTGGAAGTAAAAGTGGGGTCCTGATCTGACACGATCGACCTCGGTGCTCCATGGAGGCGCACGATCTCTCTCACATAGAGATCTGCATACTGATCAACTATATATGTAGTCCTCATTGGAAAGAAGTGAGCTAACTTGGTGTAGCGATCCACTATCACCCAAATAGAATCATGTTGACCAACAGTCCTGAGCAAGCCCACCATGAAATCCATCGTGATGTCTTCCCACTTCCACTCTGGGATATCCAGAGGCTGCAATAACCCTGCCGGCCTCTGATGTTCAGCCTTGACCTGCTGACATGTCAAGAACTTAGCCACATACTCCACTACATCTTTCTTCATCCTCAGCCACCAATATAACGATCTCACATCCTGATACATTTTCGTGGTGCCTGGATGCAAAGAGTAAGGTGTAGTATGAGATTCATCCAGAATCTCTCACCTCAAAGCAGTGTCTAACAAAACACATATCCGCCCCTTGTATCTCAACAAGCCTAGCTCAGACACTGTATAATCTCTAGATGCTCTAGCCAAAACATCCTCTCTGATCTTGATCAGTTGTGGATCACTCAACTGACCCTCCTTGATTCTCTCCAACAGTGTAGACTGTAGCGAAATATTAGCCAATTGGCCCACTAGGAACTCTATACCAGCTCTAGTCATATCATCTATTAATTCTCTGGCTATCAGCCTTGCACCATAAATCTGTCCCGGACCCTTCCGGCTTAAAGCATCAGCTACCACGTTGGCTTTTCCTGGATGATACAAAATCTCACAATCATAATCTTTTACTAACTCCAGCCAATGCCTTTGTCTCATATTCAAGTCTTTCTGGGAGAAGAAGTATTTTAGGCTCTTGTGGTCTGTATAGATCTCACACTTCTCTCCATAAAAATAATGCCTCCATATCTTTAAAGAAAAGACCACAATCGCCAACTCTAAATCATGAGTGGGATATCTCTTTTCATACTCCTTCAACTGACGTGAAGCATAAGCAATTACCTTCTCTGACTACATCAGAACACATCCTAAACCCTGATGAGAAGCATCACAATAAATCACAAACTTCTCCTGATCTGTTGGAAGACTCAGAATCGGAGCTGTAATCAATCTCTGCTTTAGTTCCTGGAAGTTGTTCTCACACTTATTTGACCACACAAATTTCTGGCTCTTGCGTGTCAGCTGAGTCAATGCAATAACAATCTTTGAGAACCCTTCCATTAAATGCCTATAATAACCTACCAATCCAAGGAAACTTCTAACCTCAGAAGAATTCTTTGGCCTTGGCCGGTCTTTGGCCGCTTCAATTTTCGCTGGATCTACCTTAATCCCCTCCTTACTAACAATGTGCCCAAGAAAGGATACATGAGATAACCAGAACTCACATTTCTTGAATTTTGCAAACAATCTGTGTTCCCTCAGTCTCTGTAGAACAAACCTCAGATGCTGCTCATGCTCTAACTTAGATTGAGAATATACCAGAATATCATGGATGAAAACAATCACAAACTGGTCCAGATAATCCTTGAACACTCTGTTCATCAGATCCATAAAAGCAGCAGTGGCATTAGTCAATCCAAATGACATAACTAAGAACTCATAATGCCCATACCTGGTACGAAAAGCAGTCTTCGGTATATCTCCCTCCTTGACCCTCAACTGATGATAACCAGAACGAAGGTCGAACTTTGAGAATACCGTCTTACCTTGCAACTGATCAAACAAATCATCTATCATTGGCAAAGGATACTTATTCTTGATTGTTAACTTATTCAGTTCTCTGTAATCAATGCACATCTTCAGAGAACCACCATTCTTCTTTACAAACAGAATTGGCGCACCCCAAGGTGAGAAACTAGGTCTGATAAAACCCAAATCTAACAGTTCTTGCAACTGTACCTTTAATTCTTTCAACTCAGCTGGGGCCATTCTGTAAGGTGCTCTAGACACTGGCTTTCTGTCCCTGGTGCCAGTTTTATCACAAACTTTACCTCTCTGTGTGGTGGCAACCCTGGCAAATCTTTTGGAAACACATCCAGGAATTCACAAACAAGTCTGGTCTCTTCTGGTCTCACTAGCATGACTTGGGTGGTATCAACCACACTGGCTAAGAATCCAATACAACCTCCTTGCAATAGATCCCTAGCGCTCAATACAGAAATCATAGGTATGCGAGGTCCATGCACAGTACCAACAACACAAAATGATCCTCACGTTCAGGCTCAAAGGTGACCATCTTCCTCCTACAATCAATGGTTGCCCCATACTTTGCCAACCAATCCATACCCAATATCATATCGAAGTCAGTCATAACCAATTTTATCAAATCCATTGACAATTCTCTGCCCTCCACTGTCACTTGCAAAGATCTGACCCATCCGCTGGATACCACTAACTCTCCAGTGGGTAACAAAGTTCCAAACCCAACATCATAAAAATCACAGGGTCTACACAGTCTATCAATAATACTACTAGCAACAAAAGAATGTGTAGCACCAAAATCAATCAAAATATTATAAGGGGTTCCAGCACTAAGAAGCTGACCTGTAACAACTAAGGGAGAAGCCTCAGCTTCTGCTTGTGTCAATGCGAACACTCGAGCTGGGGCCGAGTTGTCCCATTTTCTGGGTTATTCCTTTCTGGCCTTAGGGAAATCCTTTCTAAGATGACCTAGTATTCCACATGAGAAGCAGGCCCTTGCCCTACACTCTCCCAAATGATGCCTCTTGCATCTAGGGCATTCAGGAGAAGACTTCCAGGCGTCATTACCACCTGGACGACCCATTGAGATACCACGGGGCCGCCTATCAGGACCTGGAATTGGGAAGGTGTCAGGAACCTTCCTCTTCTGCTCACTGGGGCCTCCATCCCTACTTGGACCCACAAATGGAGGACCTATCCTCCTGAACTCTTTTCTGGCTGTACTATCTTGCCAGATCTTATTCTCTGCACTCTCAGCTGTGAGTGCCTTCTCAACCACCTGTGCATAGGTAGTAACCCCAACCACAGTGGTAATACGTACATCACGGGCTAATCTGGGTTGTAGCCCCTGCAGAAATCTCTCTCTTTTGGTCCCATCAGTGGGCACCAACTCCATGGAAAATTTCGCCAAACGATCAAATTTCAAGGCATACTCAGTGACTGACAAACCTCTCTGAAGTAGCCTAATGAATTCCTTAGCTTTTGGCACCCTGATGGCATCATTATAATATTTTTTGTTGAACAGAGTCTGAAACTCTTCCCAACTCAGGGCATTAACATTTCTGGTCTGGGTAATAACCTCCCACCAGATTCGGGCATCCTCCCGAAACATATAAGTGGCACATGCCACCCTCTCATTACCAGTCACCCTCATGAAATCTAGGATGGTGGTAATCATACTCATCCACTGCTCTGCCTTGGCAGGATCTACACTGCCCTAAAAAACTGGAGGTTGTTGCTTCCTGAACCTTTCATAAAGAGGCTCCTATTTATTTCCAACCTCAGGCAGCTGCCCAGCTGCTGGCACCAACACAGGAGGTGCCTCTGATACACTGGCCACTGAAGGTGCTTGCTGTTGTCTTAGGAGACGAAGCTCTTCTCCTTGTCTCAACACTGTAGCCTGCAGATCGCTAATTATCTGCTGGCTGTGGAATCTATCCTTGGTCATTTTCTTGACCCTGATTGTTATTATTTTGGCCTTGATCACTCTGGCCAACTGACATATCTGTCTGCCCTGGATTCATTCTTATCACTGATACCTTGCTGAGACAATGATCAATACGACTAGTCAGGTAGTAATAACTAAACCTCTTGCCGCCTTACGGTCCAAGAACAACCAGGCAATTATCATATTCCACAGTCATAAAATTATACAAGCATATGCATGTTTATAGCATTTAACACTTAGTCTGTATCACATAATAATTCACAAACAATAATACTAATAAGTATGTTCCAGCAATTTCAGTACTAATTAGCACACGGTTGCTGAGAATGTATTATTCAGGGCACAGGTTTAACATGGTGTCTCATGCATACAGGTAAATCATATATATTATATTTAAGCAGTTCTACATATAACTACATAAATAATTACCAAACCATAAGTCGAGCTTGACTTCAGTGATGTGTGTACATGCCCAGCCAGTCTACAGGAAACCTAACCTTGGCCCGCTCTGATACCAAGTTGTAACGCCCTGGTTACCCCAGAACAGTTACGGTGAACGGTGAACCAGAAATTTAACTCACTACCCGAGTTCTTTGGTTAAAAACATACTTCTAGGTATTATTAACAAGCTAAGGTGGAAAACTAAACAAAAGGAAAGGATATATTTTATTTAGAACATAAGACTGTTCATGGGCCCATCAAAAAAATTTACAAGTTCCTTACAACTCAAAATGGTCATTACTGTTTAAAGTTACAACCCGCCGACCTAAGTGGCAAAAATAGGATAAACCCCCTAGTTCCTCTGAGAACTCTTTGGCTGTGGTGGTCAAGCGACCGCATATGTACACATCACCACCTAAGATCTCCACTCAAGGCTCGGTGAGCTTTTCTTTCCCTTTACCTACACCGCATAGCACCCATGAGCCAAAGCCCAGCAAGAAAACACAATATATCATGAATATAGTATCAACAATGATCATAATCATCATTCAGGACTTTCAGTCCAAAATAGATGAGTGACAGTCGCAAAAGTCACTAAGGTGGGTTCCGTTCCCTCTAGCCATGTGACGATAGGGTCACTGGGGCTTTACAAATAAGTGATCCTTTCACTAGCTTAAACAAGATAGGTGCTTGATGACTAGTCATCAACATAACCTACATCATGACCATAGAGTCATAACCATGGGATTCCGGTCCCTAGCCATGTGACAAGCAGTCACCTAGGCCTTAGGCCCTGGCTCTGAGTAACTAGTCATAGACTAGACAATCACTTATAGGTTTCATCGACCTTAGGGTCGGTCCCACATTAATTCTCCTAGAGTCATTCAACACTGATATCGATTAGATCCAATCTTTAATCGGCCCTGCGTTCAGGACGCTTATACCGTTTCTGACTCTCAGGTCAGTAATACGCGACTAATGCCGTCCCTGACTAATCAGTGCCATACACAAGTAAGCAAGCACTAGTAAGCATTTAATATGCAATCAATGTTCTCATTTATCAACCAACATGCCTCAACAACAATCATGCATGTCATATACATAGGGTGCAATTTTCTTACCTCTGATTCGAGCGAGAATGAATAAAAGAACGACCCTTGAGAACGATCTAACTTTTAGCCCTTTAGCGGTCACCTAGTCATATCCAAATATGGGACACCGTCAATAAAATGAATAACAAAGGATCTAAAACCAAGATCTAGCCTACGGTACATCAATCCCCACTAATCCGGGTAGTAGGAACAATCCCGAGGCCTAAAACCAAGTTCCCGAGGTCAAAACACTCAAACGGCCTCAAAACCACCCAAGAGTCGCGACCCTAGCACCTTGAGCCGCGGCCCCCAGCCACATCAGGAGCAAGGGCCGCGGCGCCCAGCACAGGCCAAAAGCCTCCAGCTGCTTCTTCGAGCATGGGCCATGGTGCCCAAGAACAGGGCCGTGACCCCCCACCCAGAACCGGGCAAGAACTCGATCTTCTTCATCCCAAACCCTCTAAGAACATACCTAAACACTTCCAAATCCAAAAATCAAAGTTCCTAAACTCCCCAATGATCCAAAACCATCAAATCCCGAGGCTCAAACAAACCAAAAACTCAACGATTCACAAAATCCAATTCAACGCATAGAAACTCTAAAAACTCAAAACTTAGATTACCGTTGATTGGGTTGTTTCTTGTCAAATCCTTTGGTCAAGAAGCTTCCAATCTTTCCTAGGATCACTATGCCTCGATCCTCGCTTGATTCCGACTCCTAGAACTCGAGATTTCTTCGAAAATTGCCTCGAACGGTAAAATGAACTAACAGGAAGAGAGAAAGTGTTTTTTAACGTACGGTTCTATCTGACGAGCTACTTCAAGCTTAAGTAACCTCAAATAAAACCTAGTGCTCGGGGTCCCGAAAACACCCCCAGGAACATTACATTCAAAACTCCCAGAATTTCCTCCTTATCTCAATAACTCCCAATTTATCGTCAAATAAGCATTCTCATTACTCAATATCCTAATAAGTGACCCCGTTATGACAAAACCGCTAATTCACAATATAAGACCGTCTCATGCCGAATAGCTCGAATATATCTCCATAATAATGGGATCTCTTCCATAACTCACAATATGCACCAAAATACACAAATATGCCCTCAACGGGCCAAATTACCAAAACACCCTAATAATCAAATGTGGACCCACATGCATACATATAACATCATATTATAATATAATTCACATAAACATGCATATAATCATTTAATGGCATAATTAAACAATTATGGCCCTCCCGGCCTACTAATCCAGTCATTAATCTGCATTAGGGATTTCGGGGCATTACAACCACGGCCAAGGTTTCTTAGAGGAACTAGGGTTAAACTCTAATTTTGCTGCTTAGGTTGGCTGGTTGTAACTTTTGAGTTGTAATTACCCTTTTTGGAACTATAAACAACTTTGTAAATGTTATTATGGGATCCCATGTACAACTTAACATTTTAACAAAATAAATATTCGTTTTGATAAATTTTTTTAACCATAAACCGTTAATCTCATTTAGTTGCACGTTTATGGCCAAATGACTCGTATAGCAAGGCTAGCACTATTTGAAATACATAGTGTAACGGTCTTGGCTATCTAGGGAATTACAGGTTCGACTATAGGAATCATACTCATAACCCCTGAAGGACATAGGTTTCATTATGCGTTGAGATTTTGATTTGATGCATTCAATAACGAGGCAGAATATGAAGCACTACTAGCAGGGCCTCGTGTGGCTCGTGAATTAAAAGCCAAGGTTGTACATTGATATAGTGATTCTCAGCTTGTGGTCAATCAAGTATGAGGTGAGTATCAAGCTCGAGGGACAAAGATGGCAGCATACTTAGCGAAATTCAAGACTGCGTTTGAGCATTTCAAGTACTATACGATCGAAAAAGTTCCAAGAGAACAAAATTCAAACGATGATGTGTTGGCTCGACTTGCAACAACTTGGGAGGCTGACACACTAAATGTGGTTCCAATGGAGTTCCTGCCACAACCTAGTATTATCGAGCTAGAAACCACTGTTATCGACATGATCAATTCATAACCAACATGGATGACGCCTATAATCGACTACCTCAAAACCAGAAGTCTACCTAAAGACTAGAATCAAGCTCAAAAAATACTGTACAAAATTCCAAGATATACAATCTTGGATGGGAAATTAAATTGAATGGGTTATTTCATGTCATTGTTGCAATGTGTAACCCCACCTGAATCTAGAAAATCCTTGAAGAAATCCATGAAGGATTTTGTGGAGATCATGCAGGGGGCCATAGCCTCTCAAAGAAAATAATAAGACAATGATATTTTTGGCCAACTCTAAAAGCTGATGCATTCACATATGTTAAACACTGTGACAAATGCCAATGGTTCATGTCGATACCTCGAGCTCCCCCAACCGAGCTGGCAATGTTGACTTCCCTGGTCGTTTGTAGTATGGGGCATAGACCTCATAGGTTCGTTACCAATGGGATGAGGGGGAGTTAAATATGTTGTGGTCGCGGTAGATTTTTTCACAAAATGGACCGAAGTCGAGCCATTGGCCACAATCACCTCGAAAATATTCTTAGAATTCGTGGTAAAAAATGTTGTGTACCGATACGAGATCCCAAGAAAGATTGTTTTTGACAATGGAAATCAGTTTAATAGTGAACTATTTACATAGTTTTGTGAAAAAAATGGGATCATAAAAAGTTTTTCTTCTATGGCACATGCTCAGGAAAATGGACAAGTCGAAGTTGTGAATAAGACTTTGAAAAAGTTGCTCAAAGAAGCGAAAGGAAAATGACTCAATGAATTACCATAAGTCCTATGGGCCTATAGAAAAACAGGCCGAACCTCGACATGGCACACACCATTCTCACTAACCTATGGTTGTGAAGCAATGATGCCCATTAAGGTTGAAACGATGACATTAAGACGCGACGCGTATGAACAAAACTCAAACTATTTACAACCCGAATAATCGTTAGACCTACTCGAAGAATAGCAAGACGACTCTCAACTCAAAAATTCCTCATATCAATAGCATACAACAAGGTATTTTAATATGAGGGTTCGAGACGGGAAATTCAGAGTGGGAGATTTACTACTTAGACGAGTATTTTTGGCAACAAGAGAACCATCAGCTGGTATGCTCAGGTCGAATTGGGAAGGGCCATATCTAATCACATCAATCATTCGACTAGGAGTTTATAAGCAAGCTCGATTGAATGGAGAATTAGTCTCGCAATCTTAGAATGATGAACATCTACAACCATATTATCAATAGGTTTTGGAAGATGTTTATTATTTTGTAACCAAGTGATGTATTTATTTGAATGATATTAAGAAAATCATCTTTATTTATATTTTCATTTTATTTGTTAATTTTTTTATCGTAACTCAATAAAAAAACAACCTAAGATCACAATCTTAGGAGTTAAAGGGGGGGGGGGGGGGGCATATATGGTATAAGAAATAACCATACCATGAGCTTGAAAAAATAATATAAAAGTAATGGAAACAGATGCAAGGGAATATCCTCGCACATTTTTTCATAAGCTCGAAATGAGTAAAAACACAACAAGTCGGAAAAACTTGCAGAAAATTATAAAAAAATTTAATTTGTAAGCAAGTTAAATAACTGAGCTAAATTTAATACTATTACCACAAATTTTTGTGAAGAAAATTTAAATTAGTCGAGCTTTTCTTAACAAGTTCGAATTCCAGCATAATCATGCACATAAAATATGCATGACAAGTATAGAAATGCATAAGAAGCTCGACATTACTTGTATGTATAAACAAGTATTATAACTGCTACAAATATTGTAAGCTTGAAAAATTTCAGCACTTGGTAAATTTGGACGTACAATTATAAAAGCAGAAGGGAAGTAGATATTTGAAAATTAGCAATAAATTGTTCTTAAAATAAAACTACTTCGGAATAAGAAAATAAAATAGCTAAAAAATTCAAACTGTAAATTGTCTCGACCGCAAAGGCCTTAAATATTAACATCGCAAAATTTGGGCCGAAGCCCTGATAAAATGAAGAAAAAAAAAGAGAGAGACTCAGTTGGAAATCCAGAGTCCACCTTGTCACCTTGCTCCTCATTGACACTAGCCTCCTTAGTCGTGACTTCAGCAACATCCTCGACTGCAAGACAAGCTCGCCACTTCTCTAAGAAAGACTCTTGTTCGGCCCCTAAGAAGGACATGTCAATGTTACGATTCATGAACCATATTCTATACATGTCAATGTTAGTTAAGGCGTCCTTCTTGGTTATGAACTCCTCGAGGAGTCGTGCCTTTTCTTCCTCTATCACCTCGAAGGTGGCCTTCTTATCTTCCTCAAGTTTGATGTTCTGGCTCTGCAGATGATCGAGCTCAGACTTTCACACCATCGAGCTTGGCCTTGAGGTGCTCAACTTTGGCCTCTACAGAAGTATTTTTGTCCACCACCTCATCTCGAGCATGCTTCACCTCTGCAAGTTCGGTCTCAAACTTGCCTTCTGCTGCCTTGGGTTGATCTTCTGCTCTAGTTTGGGTATCCTTTGCATCAGCAGTAAACTTGTGACTGGTCGCCACCTGAGTAGTCAACATATGGTTTTGCTGGTGAAGGCTAAGAAGACCATGAAAAATGTCAAGTGTTATAAGGAATGAAGACAATACAGATAATAAGAAACAATTTCAAGCTCAATGATACTTATAGAAGCTATCAACTCCTCACCCCTTTCAAAGATGGAGGTGGAGTTGTCACTCCTCAGAAACTCTCAGTTAGAGTCTCCAAGATTGGTGTAGACCCAACCTACTCGAGTCAGAACATCGAACCTGAGATCAGTTCTAAAGGCACCAGCTGAGTTGGCCACTATAAACTCTTTCTTGAAAGTCGAGATTGAAAATTTGTGGACTTGGGTTGGAGCACGAGGAGGTTTGTGTAACGCCCCATGTCACTATGGTTGCTTCTTGGAATGACGACTGGCCTTACAAACCAACACAAGTCTTTCCAGCGTTCTTTGTCCTCACTCACACGCTTCCTGGGAAAACTTTCGAAGAGGTCACCCATGATGAGACTACTCCAAGTCAAGCACACTTAACTTTGGAGTTCTCAAGTGATGGGCTACCAAAAAGAAGATGCATCTTGTTGGCATAGGTAGTACCCATAAATCCATTTAAGCCCTGCTCAACTTTGTAGTCCCATACCTACAAAATCTTAGAATCATCACACTTGACCTTCCCCAGGCGATGTGGGATTGCACAGCTTTACTCAGTCTTTCCCCCTACGGATCATGGGATTCTGGCTGTCACAGTTTTGCCTTTAAGGTGGAATCGACCGCCTTTTTCCCCTTGTCGATAGAGGGAACAGAGGCCGATATTAGAGGAGGAAATTTTTCCAAGGGCGCAGGATAAATTTGCCCCGAGGCTGCAAGAGTAGACACCTACATTGGGGTCGCCTAGATGACCTATGTTGGAAGGTCTTCAGCAATCTTCACCTTTTTTTGGAGGTGGAGGTAGAGGCATGTCTTCCTTTGAAGAGACTCGGCCTCGCTTCGAGCCCTTAGTTTTTGGCAGTTTGGAGAGGAAGTTGTCGAGGGAGAAGTTCATTGAGTCACCTAAAAATGAAGGAAATTGTGATAAGTATCTTGAATAAATACTTGTAAGAGAACTTTTCATAATATAAACCTCGTCTGGGGACCTAACTGGAGGAAGAAGAATCTAATGAAAATTCATCTGATGATATGTTGATGACTTGAGTAAGTTCTTCTGTTAGCCCCGATCCTTCACCTCGGAATGTGGGAGACAACTCAGAGAAATCTCGCTAGTCATTCGTGCCATATTGTGTTCCTAGACCTTCCCACACTTTTTTTACACTATACATAATTTGATATTTTGATAAAAAAAAACTATTGTCCCTATGTACTATGTTGTTTACCCCCGACCAAGTCATGAAGTTATTATTGGGGTTGTTAAAAGAAATTAAAACATTGGGTTCCCGTGTTAGAAGTGTGGGAGACCAACCCAATTGGTCAAGGATTACTTTACCTCCTTCAGTCAAGCTCAAGGATGCTTCATCCCGAGCTTCGTTCCCCGAGCCTAATTGCTCAATAGGGGAGGAGATGATGGCAAGGGTTGAGCTCAAATCCATTTTTCTCTTCTTTCAAGGAGGAGCAGATTAAGTGGGAAATGGGACTTCTTCCGAGGAGGTGAATTTTCAGATCCCATCATCATATGTGGTCTCGCCTTCGCCAAGCAGACCACATAAGCGAAGCTTGTCCTCATGAAGCAAGTAGTTAAACGATCGTCTTCCATAGGGGAGCTTAGACATTTGATCTCATTTGTCTACCACCTCTGAGGTAGGCACGAGACATTCAAAGTTTGCTGCATTAAAAATTGAATAAATAAATGATCCATTTAAGAATGGATTTTGACTACAATCTAGGGCACTAAGAAGAATACTTACGGATCCGTTGGAAAGAATAAATTTTGGACAGGCCGAGGCTAGTGGTCCAGAAGAACTTTTTTTTGAAGTTCGGGGGGTTGTTAGGGATGTCTTCGAAAAGCTTCCTTTCTCTTGGCCAGCTCGACAGATAATAAAACCCATCCCCACCTTGGGCATGAGTGGGGTTGCTCTTGTGGAAAAAGAGATATAATATCTCATATGCCGATGGCTCTTGCCATTTCATCTCGCAATACAACGACTTCAGTGCCGCTAGAAATCTGTAAGAGTTTGATTGTAGCTGAAATGGAGCAATACCAACCCAGTCAGTAAGCCTTTTGAAATAATTGTTTAGGGGCAGTAATGCCTCAGCCCTCATATGCTCTCGACTCTAGGTCAAGAGATTGTATGCTCGATCAGGCTTATGCACGCCCGATGCATAGCTTCTCCTATCCTCAGGTGCTGGAGCTCGACACAGCAGTTTGTTGGAAATTTTAAGGCCACGAAAGGATAGGATGTCAGAAACCCATCTTGTGGTTTTAATTGAGCTCTCATAAAAATAGGACTCGAAGAATTCAAAATTGTAAGAGGGGGGGGGGGGGGGGGGAGATGCTTTGGGTGGAGCAGGGGTAGAAGAAGAATGTGAGGGACAACTCAAAGAGCTTTCCATCAGCTCGAAGGAAAACTCGTTTGGGAGAAATGCAACAGTAACTGTGAGGGAGCAATATAAAGGTAGGACAGAGGAAGGATTTGAGCTCGAGATAATCAGCAAACCGGAGCCTCTTCATTTTTCCTTCTTGGATCTCAACAATTTAACTTCGATAATGGGCACTTATGTCCTCGCGCTCTACTAGCTCTTCATTTTCTCAGATGAGTCTTTTGTTCTAAGTAAATGGGGACTCAACTCAAGGAGATGGAGTTTGATAGGGTATGGCGTAGACAAGCCCCCACCAATTCTTCTTGGAAGACTGCGACATCTAACAATAAAGAAAAAGGTGAGGGCCCATCACTTAAAAAGAAAAAAATTGGAAAAATCTATCTCAAAAATCGATCCAAGATAGGCTTGAATTGACGAGGAGTTTATCTCAAAAAAATCGAGCCAAGACAGGCTCGAAGTAACGAGGTGAGCCCACTTGCATTAGTGTTGGTAACTGGTTTACCATGTGCGCAACGAAAAGCACTAGGTGTTAGGCCCAGAGATTTAAAAAAAAAATTATATAAAAAAACTTTAAAAAATTGGATCCATGAACATGCAATACATTAATCATAGAGAACAAAAAAGACGATGATTCACCAGTTGAAGAACTATCAAGAATCATCACTATCTTTTTGTATCTCCAATAAATATCAATCCAAAGTAGTTCTTCAAAACTCTCAGACCAAGATCTTCCAATATGTATCTCTACACCTCAGTAAGGGAAACATTTCTCATTCACAAGATATTCGCAACATCTCAGTTCTTAGAATATTAGGTCTGAGACATTTTTCAGGGACAGAGAAAAATAATACGATCTATCTTTTCTCTCTGTAAAAAATCTTAGTATCTGATAGATTTATAAAAAGAATTAATTAAATTATAAATTTCAAAATTTAAATTATAAATCAATTATTAAATAATTAAATAAATCAAAGAAATATTCAAGACTCATTCTTGGACCTTGTTACACGCCATTGTAGTTGGCATGTAACACATCCCTCTCAGGGATATGTTCCAACCAATTTCTTTTAATTATTATTTAATAATTATTTATTCAAAAATATCTAAAACTGATAACTTATTTATCAGATTAATTAAAGAATACATATAATTTCAAATTTAAATCCAATTTGAATTATTAGAAATATATTTTCACATTATTTAAATAAATAAAGCTAATTAATTTAAAACTAATCATCTTAATTATTTAAATATTATTTTTGAAAATACCATTTTATTTAAAAGATAATTTTCAAAAAATATAATTAATTTATAAATTTCAAAAATCAATTTATTAATTAATAAATTTGTCTCAATTACGTATTTTTCCCTGAATAACAAATTTCTTCCTGATTTTTCCTAATTTCTACTCTTACGTTGAATAGTGTTGATAGAGTCATCTCGGGGACCTATGGACCTATAATTTCAAGTTTCAATAAATTTAGATTATTAATTGAAACTCTTTAATATAATAACCTTAATTTATTAATCTCAATATTATTCCACTAAAAATGTGAGATTGCACTTTTGTAATTGTAGACATTTATTTATTGAGTACTTTTAAACATATAAAAAGTGTCCATCGATTTAATCACTACATATAATTTAGTCCTTTATTAATGGTTCATAATTAAAGTAGGAATTAATCATCGTTTAACCTCTTTAATTATATCTTGTTTCCTTGAGTACCATCAACTTTACTATTGAAGGTTAATTCATGGACTGATTTATGAATTTGAGCTCAATAACCTTTCAGTTCCAAAAGCCAACCCATAAGAGAACTATTATTTAATTCCTCTGGAAAGGTGTAGATTCCATATCTGTATATTATGTCCCCAATCATTTACACCAATGAATTCCGAAAACAAAAGTTTTCAGCCTGATCATTCTGACAAACCATACGAGTGAATCAAATAACTCATATGACATAAACAAGAGTTCATAATAACTTCAGGATTAAGATCAGTTTGTATATGATCATCTTATTGAAATATTTAATTAATAATTATAAAGTAATCTTTATTAATAACATATCGGTTCCCGTTCATGTATAGCTAGTTTAGACAAAGTACCTCCACTAAGATGTCCTACTATATCAGTAATCCGGATCTAGATTACATGTATTCATAATACTAGTGAATCGTACTTCCAACATTTAATCCAAAGATTCCATATAACTTTGTTTTGCTGTGAACTGTTTAAATTCATTCCCTACAATCTTAATCCTCTCGTACCAATACAAGATTGTAGTTACAATAACGAATTTGAGAAATTTATGATATTCATATAATATTATTCTAATAATAATAATAAACAAACAATATATGCAAAAATTCATTTCAATTATTTATTTCATAAAACGTTGTTTCAAACATATGTTTTAAATGACCCTAATCCCAACAATCTCCCACTTTCCCTAAAGCAAATGAGGCATCTCCCTCAAACCCATATTGGTAACATGATCTTTAAAATACTTGGTAGACAAAGTCTTAGTAAAAGGATCGACAAGGTTATGTTCTGAAGCTATCTTCATAACTATTACATCTCCTCTGCGAAAAATATCCCTGATCAAGTGTTATTTCCTTTCAATATGCTTTCCTTTCTTGTGACTCCTCGATTCCTTCGAGTTAGCTACTACCCCACTGTTGTCACAGTATAGGACAAGTGGCTTATTCATATCTGGAACAAAATCAAAATAGAACTTCTTTAGTCACACAACCTCCATAGCTGCTTCACAAGCTTCTATGTACTCAACTTCCATGGTAGAATCTATGATACTGGTTTGTTTAATACTATACTAGACCGCAACTCCTCCATGAAGTTTGAACACTGATCCAGAAGTCAAATTTCGACTATCTCTGTCTGATTGAAAATTAGAATCAGTGTATCCAGTGGGGTTTAGGTCACCATATGAATATACAAGAATACATTCTCTAGTTTTCCGAAGATACTTAAGAATATTATTTACTACAATCCAATGACTCAATCCAGGATTAGATTGATAACGACTGACAATCCTTACTGCATAACAAATGTCAGGTCTTGTACACAGCATGTCGTACATTAGACCGCCTACCACAGTGGCGTAGGGATACTTTCTTATATCCTCTTTTTCATGAGGTGTTTTAGGACATTGCTCTTCAGGAATGATAATTCCATGACGGGTTGGCATATCACCCTTCTTGGAATTTTGCATACCGAATCTCTCTAGTACCTTATCTATATAAGTAGCTTAAGACAGAGCTAAAACTTTTTTCATCAACGTAAAGAACAAGGAATACCACAATGTCATCTTTGATTTGTTTGTAGACACAAGGCTCATCAATGTTTTGTTCAAAACTATACATTTTGATTCTGTCATCAAATCTTAGATTCCAAGATCTTGAAGCTTGTTTGAGTCCATAAATGGACCTAAGAAGCTGGCAAGCTTTTTGCTCTTGACCTTTTACTATGAACCCTTCTGGTTGAGACATATAAATGGTTTCGTCAAGATAACCATTCAGAAAAGTTGTCTTAACATCCATTTGCCATATCTCATAATCCATGCAAGCGGCTATGGACAAGAGTATGCTGATGGATTTAAGCATGGCTATAGGAGAAAATTTTTCTTCATAATCTACCCATTCTCTCTGAGTGTAACCCTTGGCTACAAGCCTAGCATTGAAAGTTTCCACTTTCCCATATGCTCCTCTTTTTCTCTTGAATTTCTATTTGTATTCAATAGGTTTAACATTTTGAGGAAGATCATCAAGGGTCCAGATGGAATTTGGAATGCATTGATTCCATTTCCAGGTTCATGGTATCTTGACATTTTTCTTTGTCAGGATCTTCCATTGCATTTCTGTATGTCAATGGATCATCTTTGTTTGTGTCAGACACGAGCATCTGAACTTCATGTTCGTAGCGAGTTGCCTGCCTAACAACCCTCCCACTACGACAAAGCTCTCTATCGTTATGACTAAAACTCATGGTTTCCTCTTTTCGTTGTTCATTGGAAACATTTGGTGATCTTATTACTTGATCTAAGACTATCTCCTCGAGTACAACCTTACTGCGAGGTTTGTGGTTGTTAATATAGTCATTTGTCGACACAAATGTTTTATTTTCTTTAAGACTATAAAATAGACCACCACTAGTCTCATTGGAATATCCCACAAACATGCACAGTTCAGTGCGAGATTCAAGCTTTCTAGTCTTTCCTTTCAGCACGTGTGCTGAACACCCCCAAATAAAAAAATGGTGTAAACTAGGTTTAGTACAATTCCATAATTCCAACGGTGTCTTCTTGATAGACTTGGAAGGAACGACATTCAATATGTGCATTGCACATTGAATGGCATAGCCCCAGAATGATAGTGACAATGATGAGTAACTTAGCATTGATTTAACCATGTCTAATAACGCCATGTTCCTTCTTTCATAAACACCATTTAGCTGTGGTGGTCTTGGTGCAGTGAGTTGGGATTGAATTCCATGCTCACGCAGGTGGTCCTCAAATTCATAATCCTAGTACTCTCCTCCTCGATCAGATCAAAGAAATTTCTATGATTTACATAATTGCTTTTCATCTTAAGCTTAGAATTCTTTAAACTTTCCAACAGTTTCAGATTTCTTTTGCATTAAATATAGGCAACCATATCTAGAATAATCGTCAATGAAGGTGAAGAAATATTCAAACCCTCATCTCACTTGTACGTTAAGTGGACTACACGCATCAGTGTGTACGAGTTGGAGTGGTTCTATGGCTCTTGAATTTTTTGCAAAGAAAGGTCTTTTGGTCATCTTGCCTTCCAAACAAGATTCACAGACTGGAAAAGAACCAACAGTTAATTCTCTTAAAGGTCTCTCCTTTGATAGTTTGATAATTCTATCCAAACCAATATGCCCCATTCTAAAATGCCATATATATGTTTCACTGACGAAATCATATTTTAGACATTTAATAGATCTTGGATTTGCCACGGGGCTGGGGGGAGTAGGCAGCCACGAAGCTGAGGCTAGGGTTGCCGAGAGGCTCTCGGCACCATGGGGGCTCGAGACTCGGGGCTCGGGATTTTACAGTTTTGCAATTAATCATACCATTGCAGAAAATTAAATTACAAAAAATCTTATGCCCCATATGGATTAAAATTTTGTAGATCTAGAAAAATAAGAACTATTCCTAAACCCAAAACATCATATAATTAACGACACTTAAGAATAAACATTCATCAAAATAAATATCCATCCATTCATCACATATTACAATAATATAAGAATGCATATTATACCCACACAACAACTAATGCATGCAGAAATTAATGATTGCTCTAGTACCAATTGTTGGTAACTGATTTACCATGTGCACAACGGAAAGCATGGGGTGTTAGGCCCAAAGATTTCAAAAAAAATTATTTAAAAAAACTTTAAATAATCTGATCTATGAACATGCAATACATTAATCATAGAGAACTAAAAAGACGAGGATTCACCAGTTGAAGAACTATCAAGAATTCTCGCATTCTTTTTGTATTACCAACGAACATCCAATCCAAAGAAGTTCTTCAATATACTCAGACCAAGTTCTTCCAAGATGTATCTCTACACCTCAACACGTGTGTGGGCACGTAGAGTAATGGTAGGGAAAATTTTATGATTAATCAGATATTCTCAACACATGAGATCTTTGAATATTAAGTCTAAGACAATTTTCAGGGGTAGAGAAAAATAATACGATCTATTTTTTCTCTTTGTCAAAAATCTTAGTATTTTCTCTATGAAAAGTATATTATGAAACTATTTTCATCTTATAGATTTATAAAAGAATTAATTAAATTTTAAAATCCAAAATTTAAATTATAAATCAATTATTAAATAAATAAAAGAAATATCAAAGATCCATTCTTGGAACTTGTTACACACCCACTGTCGTTGCCGTGTTACACATCCCTGATTTCAGGGATGTGTACCAACCAATTTCTTTGAATTATTATTTATTAAAATATATATAAACCTGATAACTTATTTATCAAATTAATTAAAGAATAAATATCATTTCAAATTCAAATCCAATTTGAATTATCAGAAATATCTTTTCACATTACTTAAATAAATAAAGATAATTAGTTCAAAATTAATTATCTTAATTATTCAAATGCTATTTTTGAAAATACCATTTTATAAAAAAAATAGTTTTCAAAAAATATAAATAATTAATTTATTAATTTTGAAGATTAATTAATTAATTAATTTGTCTCAATTACATATTTGACCCTAAAGAACAAATTTCTTCCAAATATGTCATCTTCTTAATTTTTCTCAATTTCAACTCTTACCTTGAATAGTGTTGGTAGAGCCATCTCAAGGACCTATAGACCTATAATTTCAAGCCTCAATAAATTTATATTATTAATTGAAAATCTCTAATATAATAACCTTATTTTATTAATCTCAATATTGTTCCACTAAAAATATGAGATTGTACTATTGTAATTATAGACATTTATTTATTGAGTACATTTAAACATATAAAAAGTGTCCATCGATGTAACCACTACATGCAATTAAATCATCTATTAATGATTCATAATTAAAGTATGAATTAATCATCGTTTAACCTCTTCAATTATATCTTGTTTCCTTAAGTACCATTAACTTTACTATTGAAGGTTAATTCATAAACTGATTTATGAATTTGATCTCAATAACCTTTCAATTCCAAAAGCCAACCCTTAAGAGAAACATTATTCAATCCCTCTCAGAAAGGTATAGATTCCATATCTGTATATTATGTCTCCAACCATTTACATCAATGAGTTCCCAAAATAAAAGTTTTCAGCCTGATAATTCTTATAAACCATAACGAGTTAATCAAAGAACTCATATGACATAAACATGAGTTCATAATAACTTCAGGATTAGGATCAATTTGTATATGATCATCTTATTGACATGTTTAATTAATACTTATAAAGTAATCGGTATTAATAACATATCGGTTCCCGTTCATGTATAATCACTTTATACAAAGTACCTCCACTAAGATGTCATACTACATCAGCAATCCGGATCTAGATTACATGTATTCATAATACTAGTGAATCACACGTCTAGTATTTAATCCAAAGATTCCATATAACTTTGTTTTACTGTGAACTGTTTAAATTTTTATCTTACAATCTTAATCCTCTCGTACCAATACAAGTTTGTAGTTACAATAACGAATTTGGAAATTTTCAGATATTCATATAATATTATTCTAATAATAATATTAATATATATATGCAAAACTTAATTTCAATTATTTATTTCATAAAATATTGTTCAAAACATATGCTTTAAATGCACTAATCCCAACAATTAGGTGGTTAATTTCCATTTTGGGCTATCTCGATTTTCTATGCAAAATGGACAGTTACCCAAAAAGGGGATTAATATCAGTCTGCGTAAGAGAGGAAAAGGGAAACCGTAATTCTAATACCCAATTTTTTGGATTACACGAAACCTACAACCTATAGCTTAATACCCAAAAAGAAACTTTTTTTATGAGAGATATTTTTCAAAAAATCATATCAAAATACCTTTTTTTATACATATTCTCAAGAACAACATATATAGAAAAAATACATATATTTGCAGACGACATATTGTTGATCAAAACATAGAAAATGAGAAAGAAACTTACACGAAGGCAGTTGATGATGGAATTGTTGTGAGGATTGAAAAATCTTGTATAGTGAGATCCTTGGGAACTCGTTGTTAAAAGGAGGATAATCAGGGAATTATGTGAGGTCTGGTTTGTTCTTTCTGGAAGAAAACATGCAAAATTTTCCGAATGAAGAATAATAATGAAAGAGGATGGTTTAAATAGGCAAAAGGTTGTGACCGATGAGTAATCAAGACCATTAATTTGTGTTTATTACTGATCAAACGGACCACGTTCAATCTCGAAAAATTGGGGTAATTGAGCAGGTGAAAGGACGTGGGCAGAGAGTAGTACTTGAGTACTATAATTACCCATTCCCAAGCTAACACATATACCCACTCGAGTGTAGTAGGTGGGCATGTTTCCCGAAAGAGAATTACAAAAGTTTCTTTCTCAGGGTTCGAGAAGGTACATTTGAGGTGGCAAAATGTTACACCCCAAATTTCGAGACGGGTTAAATTATCTCGAAATGTAGGCCCGAGGAGATAATTGAATTAAAATCAAACATGTATATATTTTCAAAAATGTATTTGTTATCAATGTTGGTGCCACGCTACCAGTTTGGCTCGAAATGGGAAGTTAGCTCGAAAGGCTCGAACCATGACCAGAGGTTGGTCTTGAAAGATCAGAAGATGATGACTCAGATAATAATATAGTTGTTAGCTCGAAGATTATGATGCAAGCTCGAAAGTGTATATTCGAAAGATACTAGGAAGTTACGTTTAAATAGTTAAAGCCTACATTTATCGATTTTCTCGTGTATTTGTTTAGTCAACCCGATTCGTAAGGGATTCGATATATTTCAAATTCAAAATGTATGTCGTTATAACTTTACTAAAATCGTGGGGAAGAATATATAAACTGAGTCTATAAATACTGAGATTAGTCATTTGTATTTATCAAGCACAAGTCTTGTACTCAAATTCGGTGAAATTGCCCTTAGGCTTTAATATAGATTATCTAAATAATAGTGACTCGTGGACTAGGTAGATTTAACTACTGAACTACGTAAAAAAATTCTCTTCTTCTTATTGAAGCTTAATTGCTCTTGTTTTTAGTTGACCAAAAATGTCGTCAACAACTAGGTACAAGAAAAACCAAAACGGCATAGATTCTCTATGAGAGGAAAAAGAATTATGACATTTTTCTCTTGCGTGATCTTAGATTTGTGTGAATTTTGTTAATTCTTTTTTAGATTTTGTAATTCCATATGTTTTTTTCTTTCTGACATGCGGCTTCATATTCTAATTTAAAATTGCTACAAAAAAAACTAAATTTGAAATTTAAGCATGAATAATTTTTGCACTAGTGAGCTTATGAGATTTTAATATGCTATCAAGTGGTGTTTCTTGGTGCAAGATTTATGTATACACTATAGGAAAATAATCTTTGAAATGGTGTCCAATTTTATTAGGGTTCCACTTTCTGCGTTCTAGTCTTCAACACATTGGATTTAATGATTTATGTTTAGAAGATAAATCTCAACTTATTTTTAAGGTTAAAATTGTATAGTTTATAATTTTTAAAGGGTGCTTTTTCTCACACCTTTTTTTTTTTTGTGTTTTTTTCTTAAATACATATTTTTTCAGTTTTTTTTTTTTACGATTTTACGGTTCTTAACTCTTTTTTTTTTTTCAAAATTACGTACTCAAGTTTTCAAAAATACGGCCTTAAGAAAAACAGCTAAAAAACAATTTGAAAATAACTCACTGCATCAACCCGAAATAAATTTTAAAAAAACAATATATATATATATATATCAGAACAACTAAATATCAACAAAAAAAAAAACCTAAAAATAACATGTAAAAAACACAAAAATAAAGACAAAACCGTAAAAATGTAAAAATTTCCATAAAATCGTAAAATGGAAAAAATATATATATATATATATTTGACTGTAAAAATGTTATTTTTTAGCGAAATTAAATATTTTATGTAAAAATCTATTTTTTTCTCTCTCTTTACAGTTCTTTCTAATAACACCCTTGGTAAAATAAAATTTCTCACCCGCTCCTAATTTTTATTTGATACAAAATGAAAATTAACCTTTTATAAAGAAATTGAAAAAAATAAAACAAAATATTTTTACACCATTAGTTCAATAAAGTAATAAAAAACAATTAATACATCTCCATATTAGAAATAAAATCAATTACAAATTTTAATTTTTATTACCTTAAACACAACATAAGAACAAATAATATTAAAAAAACAAAGATTGCCTCATAAATTTTTTTAGTAAATTACATATGTTTAACTTTCATTTTTGTAAAATAAAAATAAAAATTAATAAAAAAAATAAATTTTAACATTTATAATTTTATTTTACACTTGCTATGGTGTGAAGAAATATAATTTTACTATTAAATAATTAGTTAAGATATTTGTGTAAATGTATAACAATTTTATATAGGGAACTTTTTAGGTAGGGGCATTACTTTTGCCCTTACCGTACGAATGTTTTCTATTTTTGGTTATTGGAGAAATTATAACTCAATTTTTTTTTGTTTGACAATGTACATGATAATTATAATAGATATTCCGCCAATTTTCATAAAATTCTGAATAATTTACAATGTCGAAATTAGAGTTCAAATAGTATATTTTCCACTCGTATAAAAAATAATCAGGCACGAGTGCAACTGATTGTTTGAACTCTGATTTCAGTACCGTAAATTATTCAAAATTTTCCAAAAATTAGCAGGATGTCTTTTATAACTATAATGTATGTTATCATGCAAAAAAAAATTAGATTTTAATTTCTCCAAGTATCGAAAATAGAAAATGTTCATACGGTAGGGGCAAAAGTGATCCCCCTACCTAAGAATTTTTTTATAATATATATAGAATAATTAATTAAATAAGAGGGCTATTTAGAGAAAAAAACAAAAATATAAATAGAAGCACCTATTTTTAAATTATAATTTAAGTCACTAATTTAGTTTAACATATTCAAATTATTCACCCTTTCTTAAAAAAATAGGAAAATCTACAAAAATGCATTAAAAGTTAAAAAAAAGATACGGTACATTACAAAAATACAGAATTTTTGTATAAGAACACAGAGGGGTAAAAATATAAATACGGAATGACAAAATCGTAAATAAAAGTGGTAAAATACAATTTTTTATGATCAACATTTACAAACTTGTAAATATATGTTACAAAATTGTAAACATCTATTACATTTTTGTAAATAATATTTACAAAAATCAATTGCAGAAATGTATTTTTTTGTAGACACAATTTACAAACAAATTCATAACTAAATTTTTTATTTTTGTAACAATAGTTTCCAAATCTAGTTTTATAACTAATATATATATTTTTGAAACTAACATTTACGAAAATAATTTATAGTTAAGAAATTATAACCAAAAGTTGCATGAACCATCATGTTTAAACTATACAACTTAAAAATAAAAATTTAAGATATTCATTATTTATAAAACACTTTATTAAATATATATTTATATGAAAAATCTTGTTACAGAATAGTGAAATATAATATTTTTTTAAAATAACTTTTACAAATTTTCCCTTATTTTTATTTGATTTCTTTATTTTTAATATACATATTTAAATTAATTAAACTAAATTAAAATTTTAATTTGAAATATTATTGGAGTTTGGAATTTTTTCTAAAGTTTGAAATACTATCTAAAAATACATCAAAATGTTACTATACTATATTTAACTTATGAGTAATAAAAGATTGATATGACATCATTCAAAAAGAAAAAAAGATCTTAATTACTTTTTTTTTTTCAAATATCACAACTCTCTCATGCTAAACGTAAAGAAAATAAGCACTTAGTGAATAATTTTGTTTTGGTCCCACCACAATTAAATGCACCTAGAATTGTGCTACTTTCACAACTGCAAAATAAAATATCGTACATAATAATAATAATGCACATAAAAATATCATTATACTAGAATAAATGAGAATGAGTATAATTAGATTCAAAGAAACAGCAGTGATAGTAATTATATATTTCCAATCATCATTTACAAATTTGTAAACAATTATTACAGATTAGTAAACAACTTTTATAGATTTGTAAATAACTTCTGCGATTTCATAAACAATATTTACAAAAATTACTTTATGAATTACATTTTTGTAAACAACATTTATAGCCTAATTCATAACTAAAAAATTTATTTTTTTCGGGAATAAAAGTTTAATATTGTTAATTTCATTTTTGGCACATTTAATTTGACAAAAATATTTTGTATTTTTTTTATTATATTTGGCTGTATATAAATATATATTGTTGATATATATTTTATTTGTTTTAAAAAATAAAGGTATAATTGATGACAAACTTTTCTATATTAGGAAAGTTTGTCAAAAATAGTCTATCTTCATTATAATAAAATCAAATCTTTTTTGAGCTGTCTTTTTTCAGCCGATTGCCTCATTGTATCTGACCATGTAATTGAGTTTTATTGCATGATCGTGTTATAAAAGAGAAGTCTTGATTCCTACATCAAATGATGAATTGTTACCATAGATAGCTCACGATTCTGTAGCTACAGAATTAGGAAATCCTGTCCAATTGAAGAATTCTTTTAGGAAAGTTTCCTTGTGGGCTTAGGTCAGTTTGGACCATGTATTAGTTGCCCAATATGAGTATAATGACTATAAATACTCATACTGGTTGCTAGGTTTTAGTTACCTCTTTTTGTATTTCATTCTTATTTGTAAAAGAGAGTCTTTGTGTTTGTAGACATGAGTGAGTTCGACTCTACCTCTGTTTTTCAGTATCCTTGTAATTGTTTTGAGTCCTCAAACAGTTCTACATAGGAGGAGAACAAAGTGCAAACCTTTGGGAGAAGGTTCTTCAAGCCTTCAGGAGAAGGTGGTTCAAGTCTTGCTTTGGGAGGAAGCAAGCACACTTCAAGCAGATCGAAGGGAGTTCGTATTCTTGAAGGTTCAGCAAGGTTCATTTGTCAAGGTGGAATACATCAAGCTTGCGGCATATAATAAGAGGGATTCTATTTATGCATAAGTCAAAAACTTTATATTTTTGAGATCTTACTAATGAATCTTATCTCTGGGCGTGGCCCCATGGACTAGTAGCAATCTGCAAGGATTGTTGATACCACGTATAAAAACATTGTGTGTTTTTATTTTCTGCACTTTAGTTCTTTTCTGGTTTTCTGGTATGTAGTTACAGAATATTTGTTTTAGTACCAACTTAATTATTCCGCATTTAATTAATTTATTAATTAAATAATAAGTTGGTAATTATAAAATACAGAATTTCATTTGGTGTCAGAGCGAGTCACTAAACTCTTAGTGAGATCTTGAGGTTATTTTATTCCGTTGAATTTGTTTTGTGTGAGATGTCGTTCTTTGCAGAAGGAAACTCCATCACTCAGCCACCTCTATTGAATGATACTAATTATCCATACTGGAAGGTCGGGATGAGGGCATTCATCAAGTCACAAGATGAGAGGGCTTGGAGGTCTATACTCTCGGGTTGGATTCCACCAATTGAAAAAGATGATAAAGGTAATTTAAAGGTAAAATATGAACTTGAGTGGTCCATTGAAGATGAAAAATTATTTAGTTATAATAATAAAGTTTTGCATGCAATTTTTAATGGTGTTGGTGAAGGCTTTATAAAATTGATATCATCTTGTTAATCTACAAAGGAGGCGTGAAAAATCCTTCAAACTCAGTTTGAAGGTATCGTTGATGTAAAGAGATCATGTTTTACCATGTTGCAAACTAGATTTGATGAGTTAAGAATGTTGGAAACTGAAACTTTATTTGAATTTTATGAAAAGTTGTCTGATATTGCTAATCAGTTTTTTGCCTTGGGAGAAAAAATAGATGAATCTGTGTTGGTTCGAAAAATAGTTCATGTACTTCCAGATAGGTTTGACACAAAATTTCTAGCAATGGAGGAGGCTAAGGATTTTGGAAAAATGAAGGTTGAGGAGCTTATGGTTTCGTTAGGAACATTTGAGCTAAATCAACAAATAAAGCAAAAGGGTAAGCCAAATCCTTCAATTGAAAAAAGTAAAGGTATTGCATTTAAAGTTTATGAAAAAGATGTTTATGATGATGGGAAAGATGATGAAATGACCTTGATAACAAGAAATTTTCAAAAGTTTATGAAAAAGGTTGGAAATAAAAAGAATTTTTCAAAAACTCCAAAAGGTAACACCTCTTCTAAACCTTTCGTTTCTAACAATAAAAAGGGTATTAAATGCCGAGAATGTGAAGGTTATCGTCATATTCAATCTAAATGTGCCAACACATTGAAAAAGAATAAAAAAGGCTTTAATGTTACTTGGAATGATGATGATTCTGAAGGTAGTGAAGAGGATAATGAGAAAGTTGCTTTAACCAGTGTTTTATCAACTGATTTTCAGGAAAGAGGAAAAATTTTGTGTTTAAACAATACCTTGACTGATGTCAATAAAAAAGAAATTGACTTGGATTCAGACGAGTCGGAACTCAATGAGGAATCATTGGCTGAATCATACAAGGTAATGTATGCTAAGTGGTTACAGGTTTATACTGAAAATCGTGCCTTGGTTAAAATGAATAAAGAATTGTCTCACAACATCAAAGATCTTGAAGAAAAAAATAAATGTTTTGAATTTGAGTTGTGTTCAAAAAATTTTGAAATTGTATTTTTGACAAAAGAACTTGACAAATTGAAAAGAAATGTTAAAATACTAAATCTAGGTTCTAACATTTTTTAGGAGGTTCAGAATTCAGGTCAACTGAGTCATGCTGGATTAGGTTTTGTTAAAACTCAATAAAAAATGAATACTAAATTTGTTAAATTTGAAAATATGTCTTCTGGATATTCTGATTTAACTTTGCAGGATTCTGTTTTTACAGCTGAACGTTCTGTTTCTATAGAAATGAAGCAGTCAGGTAAGCCTGAAAATTCTCATGGGAAAAATAAATGTTTCATTCCCTCTTGTCATTTTTATGGAGTAAAAGGTCACATTCGACCTAGATGTATTACTTTGCAGAACATGTTTAGTTCTAAATATTTTGGAAATTTTAAAGTGTTTCAAAATAAACATGTTTTTCAAAAACAAAAATGGGTTGTCAAAAATAAATGTCTTGCTGGTATCTCTTGTTTTAAAACTGCTGCTTCTCAAATGTTGTATTTTGACAGGGTTGTTCCAGGCACATGATAGGTGATAAAGACCTTCTTGTAAACATTAGACTAATGCAATGTGGAGAAGATACTTTTGGTAATGGTCTAGCTGGAAATGTCATAGGGAAGGGAACTCTTAATTTTGTAGGTCTACCCAGGCTTAAGAATGTAATGTTGGTTGAAGGAATTTGTGATAAGGGTTACACTGTTAATTTCGATAGTAATCGTTGCTATGTTGCTAATGACCAAGATGAAATTATTTTGCAAGGGTTTAGATATATTGATAATTGTTACACACTCACTACCTATGCTACTTGTCACTCTGCCATAGATAATTCTACTGATTTATGGCATGAAAAGCTTGGACACATTCATTTCAAAAATTTGAAAAAACTGTCAAATGCAGGAATTGTTCGAGGATTACCCAAACTGGGTAAAGAATCTGTGGGAAAATGCGAACCATATCAACTTCGTAAGCAACTGAAAATTTCTCACAAAAGTATTCTTGATGTGAATACTTCCAAAGTTCTTGAACTTCTTCATATGGATCTAATGGGTCCAATTCAGGTTGAAAGTTTGAATGGTAAGAGATGCATTTTTGTGTGTGTTGATGATTTCTCTCGGTTTTCATGGGTAGATTTTTTGAGAGAAAAATAAGATACTTTTTATGCTTTTAAATCTTTGTGTTTGAAATTGTGTGTGGAAAAAGATTGTAATATTGGAAAAATTGTTCGGATTAGGAGTGATCATGGAAAAGAATTTGAAAATAGTGTTTATGATGAGTTTTGTAAATCTAAAGGTATTTCTCATGAGTTTTTTGCTCCTAAAACTCCTCAACAAAATGGAGTCATTGAAATAAAGAACCGAACTCTGATAGAGATGGCTAGGGTAATGTTAAACAGCAAGAAACTTACCAAGCGTCTATGGGCTGAAGCAATTAACACTGCTTGCTACACCATCAACAGGGTGTTTTTGTGACTAGGTAGTCATAAGACTTCTTATGAGATATGGAAAGGTAAGAAACCAAATGTGAGTCATTTTCTTATTTTTGGCATTGCTTGTTATATTTTGAGGGATCGTGATCATACTATTAAATTTGATGCAAAAAGTGATGTTGGTGTGTTTATAGGATATTCTATTAATAGTAGGGCTTATCATGTTTATAATATGAGAACCCAAACTGTGATGAAATCTGCTAATGTTGTTGTTGATGATCTAAAAGATTTCTCTGAGTTTTTTGTTGACCACGTTTTTGGCCAACGACGTGAGAACGTCAAAAACGATAAAGCCTTCAAGAGAAATTAAACGACACAGAAAATTTTGAACAGAAAGTAAATAACACACGCAATTTTTATAGTGGTTCAGCCCCAATATGTTGGTAATAGCCTAATCCACTTAGAATTGTGATTATAGATCTGTACTCAAGATCAGATGAACTGAGCCAACTGAGTTTCTTCAGTACAGATTACAAGAATACAAGAATTCTTTCAGATGCAAGCACTTTCTCTCTCTAGAAAACTCAGACCCAAAATCTCCCCCAAAAGTCCAAAGAGAAAAAGCCGTTTCTAATCCCATAAGCCATATATTTATAGGCTTAGGATCATATATCGACTCTCCCCTAGAATCGGAATATTTCATTATATTTATTATATTTAAATTACAAAAATATTCAAAATGTAACAGAACACCCAATTTGTGGGAAGAATGAGAGATTCCCGCGTATGCCAAGACCGATTCTTGTTGAAGCCGTTTCTGGGAATTTTGACGTAGTCTGCTCTACCTAGTTGATGAATATCACCTTCTGGTCGACCATACCTCTGCTGGGCAGATATGCTCTTGACTGGTCGGACATGCACTTGCTGGTAGGACATGCACATGCTGGTCGGACATACACTCCTCTGGTCTAACATGGCACTCTGGTCTAGCATGCCATATCTCTCGTCTAACATGGCACTCTGGTCTAGCATGCCATGTCTTTCGTCTAACATGGCACACTGGTCTGACATGGCTTACTGAGCTACTCCTAAGCCAAGTCACTTTATCACAACTCTGAGGAGCCAATATATTTATTGACTATTAATGTGTCTTTTACTGACCATGCACTGCCACTTGTCACCTCTATTACCACGTCATCGATCTCCAATTTTTGGGAATAACATTTTCCATAGAAGAAAAGATTGAAGGTTTGCTGGAAAAGTCTCCTGAACTGGCAGACGATTTGGCTGCAATCACTGAATCTTCGTCTAAGGTTACACCTCAAGATTCTGTAGCTACAACTAATGATTTTCTAGAATCTTCAACGAAGAAAGAAACTGAGCAACTGCCAAACATAATCACCGATCCAATTCAAAGAGAACCATCCTCCAGGGTCAAGAAGAATCATCCTACCGATCTCATACTTGGGAACATGCATGAGAGCATGGTTACTAGAAGAAGGTATGCTAATTTGATTCAATTTGTGTGTTTTGTCTCTTCTTTAGAGCCTAAAAATGTGAAGGAAGCCTTGATGGATGAAGCATGGATTCGGGCAATGCAAGAAGAGCTGGATCAATTCATTCACAATAAAGTACGGACACTTGTTCCTAGACCAACTTGTGCTAATGTCATAGGAACAAAGTAGATTTTCAAAAACAAAACCGATGATTTTGGTACCATTATTCGAAACAAGGCAAGATTGGTTGCCCAAGGTTACACTCAAGTTGAGGTTATTGATTTTGATGAAACTTTTGCTCCAGTAGCAAGACTTGAGTCCATCAGATTACTTCTTTCCATTGCTTGTATTATTGGTTTTAAATTGTACCAAATGGATGTTAAATTTTCTTTTTTGAATGGTTTTTTGAAAGAAGAAGCTTTTGTTGAGCAACCCAAAGGATTTGAGGATCCACATTTTCCTGATCATGTTTATAGGTTAGATAAGGCGTTATATGGTTTGAAACAAGCCCCTCATGCTTGGTATGAACGTCTAACTGAGTTTTTAATCTCTCATGGTTATAGCAGAGGAAATGTAGATAAAACATTGTTTATCAAAAATATTAAATCTGATGTTATTGTTGCTCAAATATATGTTGATGATATTGTGTTTGGATCTACTTCTAACTCTGAAGTGCAGGTATTTGTCCAACAAATGCAACAAGAATTTGAAATGAGCATGGTAGGTGAACTCACCTATTTTTTGGGTCTTCAGGTGAAACAATCTGATGATGGCACATTTGTTTCACAAAGTAAGTACGCAAAAACTTGTTGAAGAAGTATGGGCTTGAAAACGCTAAACATACTAATACTCCTATGAGCACAACTTTGAAATTATCCAAAGTTGAACAAGGAGTAAAGGTAGATCCTACTTTGTACCGAAGCATGATTTGTAATGGCCCAAATTTCCTAATAAGGTTTAGGACCTTGATTAGGAGGCCGGGAGGGCCATAGTTGATTTATGATGCTATTAAATGATTATATGCATGTATTAAATATGCATGTGAACATATTTTTGATTAATTGGGTGATTTTCATATTTTTGGCCATTTCAGGCATATTTGGCATATATGTGGTATATGTGTGGTGCTTCTTTATTATTTGGTTATGCTAGGGTTACTCAGAACGAGACGATCCTAGGAGGTAAGCTAGTGGGAAAGTCACAACGGGATTTATACTTGACTCAGAGTGAGTCAAAGGGTATTTAGTGCATTACCGGGATATTGTGTAATGGGAATAAATATTTGATGATAAGTTAGTCAGTAAGATCAGGGGGAAATTCTTGAAGTTTTGACTATTTTGCCCCAGGGACGTTTTCGGGACCCCGAGCATTAGGATTTGTTTGAAACTACTTAAGCTCAAAGTAACCTGTTAAGAAATAAAAAGAACGTTCAGAACGTTCTCTCTCCCTCAAAGTTCCATTTTCGTCTCCCGATCGCATTTTCGAAGGAAACTTGAGTTCTAGGACTCGGATTCAAGTGAGGATTGAGGCATAGCGATTCTAGGGAAGATTAGAAGCTTATTAGCTGGAGGATTTAGTTGGGAAACGTCATAACCGGAGGTAATCCAAGTTTTAAATTCTAAGTTTTTAAAGTTTTTAAGCTTGAATTGGATTTTGTGTTTTGATGAGTTTTTGGATGATTTGAGACTCGGGTATTAATGATTTTGGATGATTAGGATGTTTTGGAACTTTGATTTTGGAATTTGAGATGTTTGGGTACGATTTTGGAAGGTTTTAAAAAGGAGAAAATGTGGTTTTGGCTGGGTTTCGAGGTGGGTTTGCGGCCCTGTTCTTGGGCACCGCGGCCTGAGCTTGTTGCAGGTGGGCGGTGGAGATGAAGGGTGAGGGGGCCGCGACACTTGGGAAGGAGGGCCGCGACACTTGATGCAGGTGTCTGAGGCTTGCGCCTCTGTTATGGCTAGGGGTCGCGGCGCTTGAGGCCATTTGTGGCCAAATTGATGTTTTGATTATGGGAACTCAAACCTTAGGCCTCGGGATCGTTCCTACTAAACGGTTTAGTGGGATTCGACATCCCGGGGGCTAGGTCTTGGTCTGTGAACCTTTTATTACTCATTTTGATGAGGTTTTATATTATGGTTGTGACTAGGTTATCACTAGAGGCGTGGAATCAGGATCGTGCTTGTGGCTCATTTATTGGTAACCTGTGCATGGACCAAAGGTAAGAAAACTGCACCCAGTATGTGATGCATGTGATGCATGAGAAACATGTGATTAGGGCATGCCATGAATATTGAATATGAGATTGATCAGAGCTTAAGTCTCTGTGTTTGTGCATGATCATAATTACGCTAGCAACTATTAAGTAAGCATGATGAATGCCCTACATTTGGATATTTGACATATGATATATGCTTGGTAGCATTGCCTACTTGTGCGTGGCACTGACTAACTAGTCAGAATTGGCAATGGTGTCATTATTAACTGTGAAGTTGTGACCTACTTGTCAAGTTCGACAGTAATACTGAGCACTGGTCACATGGTATTGACTAAAAAGTCAAGAACGGTCTTAGCGTGTTTAACGCAAGCCGATAAAGATTAGATCTAATCGACATCTGCATTGAATGACTCAAATGAGCATTAATGCCGAATTGACCTCAAGTTCGATGAAAACTAAAAGCGCTTGTCTAGCCAAAGGCTAGTCACTTAGAGCCAGGGCCAGAGAGCCCCAATGACTATTTAGTCACATGGCTATGGGTGTTGAGCCCGAGTGACTTACCCAGCAGTCACTCATTTGATTGGAGCCAGGGTCAGAAAGTCCAACTGACTGTTTAGTCACATGGCTATGGGTGCTGAGCCCAGGTGACTATTTCGTCACATGGTTGTGGGTGCCGAGCCCCGTAGTGACTTATTCGTCAGTCACTCATCTGATTAGAGCCATGGTTAGAAATCCCAGGTGACTGCTTCGTCACATGGCTATGGGTACTGAGCCCCATAGTGACTTGCTTGTCAGTCACTCATTATGGTTAAACAGAACCTGAAAGTGATATTCACTCATCTGCTCAGGGCTATAAGCTCTGTATGATTATAATGATCATCATTCGCATGGCTGTGGGTGTGGAGCCCTTGGTGACTTGCTTGTCATTCACTCATTATGGTTAATGGAACCACTAGTGTTAAATCACTCATTTGATTAGGGTTGACTTGATAGTCATCCAATTAGGAAGGCAGGATTTCTTATCCTAGATTCCCCATCATTGTCTGAACTTATTTGCATGCTTGAATAGAGCTATAATTGCTAGGCATGCCAGATATGATTTTGTGACATCATGAGCATATCGAGTTTTCTTGCTAGGCTTCGGCTCACAGGTGCTATGTGGTGCAGGTAAAGGTAAAAGGAAGCTGGACCATCCTTGAGTTGGAGAGCTTAGGTGACGATGTGTACATATGCGGCTGCTCGACCGCCACGGCCGAGGGTTAAAAGAGGAACTAGGGTTAAACCCTATTTTGCCGCTTAAGTCAGCTGGTTGTAAATATTTTGTTGTAGTTAACCTTTAAATTATATTTTTAGGATCCCAATGTATACAACAAACGTTTTAGTGAAACGTTATATCTTAACCAAAATTTTTAACCCTAAACCGCTAATCATATTTAGTTACATGATTATGACGCAAAGGCTCGATTAGCGAGTTTAGCACTGTTTAAAATGCACACCGTAACAGTCCCTGGAGTTTAGGGCGTTACAACTTGGTATCAGAGCGAGCCAAGGTTAAGGGTTCCTAAAGACAAGCTGGGTATGTACACTCATCACTGAAGATAGCTTCACTCAGGGAATGGTAACTTTAATATATTTTTCTTTATATTTTGTTAACTTTTTTATTATTTTTTTGTTTATTGTTATATTTGAGAAGGTATTTTGTTGACAACTTTGTTGGTGAGATCAAGCTTTGGAGGATTTTATATTAGAGGTAATATTTTAAACCTTAATGTATAATTAAGATATTGAACTTAATAACATGTACGAATTATAAAATAGTGGAGTTAGGATATGGGACTGTGTGCTGCGGTGATATAAGGCTGTAATTGTGCATGTTTGATTGATTACTTGATTTGTTGTATTTATGTGATGAATATAGGTTTATTTAAATTTTGGGAAATATGATAGATATAGGAGAAATGTTACCCAATTTTTTGTAAGATTTAGTAATTTGAGAATTATGCATGTTTGATTGATTAATTGGTTTGTCGTATTTATGTGATGAATATATGTTTATTTAAATTTTGGGTAATATGATAGAAATCGGGGAAATTCTGTCCATTTTTTTTAAGATTTAGTAATTTGGGAATTATGCATTAATTGGTTTGTTGTGTTTATGTGATGAATATATGTTTATTTAAATTTTGGGAAATATGATAGAAATAGGGAAAATGTTGGCTATTTTTTTTAGGATTTAGTAATTTGAGAATTATGCATGTTTGATTGATTAGTTGGATATTTTTGTGTATAACATGTGTTGTATAAATGCACATTTTAAATTTGGGAAATGTGATAGAAATAGGGGAAATGATGCCCAATGTTTTTTGGACATATTGTTTCCTTTATTTACTTGTCAATTAAGTAATCCACAAACTTAATTGTTAATGTTTGTTGCTTTGTTTGCTTGTTTTTTGTTGTTGTGTGAAGTCTGACAATGGATAGAGATTGGATGTCAGCGGATAGGTTATCGATGAAATATAAGAATGGAGTTGAGTTTTTCTTGGAATTTTGTGCAAGAAATACTCAATCTCCTAATAGTATTCCTTGTCCATGTGTTAAGTGTGGTAACGTTGTGAGGATGCCAATTTTTAAAATAAAAGACCACTTATTTAGGAATGAAATAGACAAAAGTTATAAAGTATGGTTTTTGCACGTAGAAAGAATGAAAGTCACTGATGAGGGACCATCAAAGAATAATAAGTATTTTGATGTTGATTACAAAGTTGATGATATTGCAGAGATGATTGATGATGCACAATATGAATCACATGTGGATCCAATTAAATTTCAGTCCGCTACAAGTTAAAGAGCCATGGCTCACTCATCTAGGGAACACAGGCTGCGGCGCGCCCTACTTGCGCCTGGGCAAAATCAGAGGCTTCCCAAGCCTCTTCACACACACGGGCCGCGACTCGAGCCCAAAACCCAGAAATCCTCATGCATTTTTATGAGCTGAACTCTCCAAAATCCACCCAAATCAAAGCTTAGATGTAGAATTCAGTTTACAATACATATCCAAAAAACTTAACTGGTCTAAACATCCCAAAAACTTACCCTTAGCCTCACCAATAACCAAAATTAGACTTAAGGTTTGAAACTAAACAAAGCTTAAATCATAGCAGTAAAATTCATCTGAAATTAGACTAAATCTTCACCTTTACTGATGATCCAACCCTGAGCTAAACCCAATTACTTCTAGCTTCAATTCCCTTTGAATTTCAGCAACAAAACTTCCTTAGCCTTTTGAGAGAGAGAGATGAACTTGAGAGAGTGTGTTTTCTTTCTGATTAGTTCTAGTATCTCACTCAAGTCTATCCTCTAAAAATGACCAAAACGCCCCTAAGTAAATCCTTAGTCCTTTAATGCCTCCAAGGGCAATCCCATCATTTGCCACAACCTGCTAATTCCTCGAACAGTCCTATAAATTCTCACTTAACCCCAACATACCCAAATAATCGCTAAGTCACTACCCGTTACCCAGTAATCTCGAACACATACTACATTCCCAAAATACCCCTAGGCTCACCCTGAGCCAGGTATTCGACCTCGTTGTGACTATTCCGCTCCCTAAAATCGTCTTGGATCACACATCACAAATATATCTCCACAATCATGTGCTCTCAGTCATAACATACACATAATCACATTTATGCCCTCAATGGGCCAAAATTACAAATATGCCCTTATTAACATGAACGGGCCCACATGCATATTTAATTCACTTAAACATGTATTTCTTATCATATAATTATTTAATTCAAGTAATCACACAATTAAATCAATTATTTCCCTCCTGGCACGCTAATCAAGGCAATAATCCTTATTAGTAAACTTGGGACGCTACACTAGATGTCAAACAGTATAGGACACTTTGCAAGTCAATGCTTGGAGACATCCCCAACAAGACTCTAAGGTATGTGAAGATAGGGTGTCACGATCCAACATGGTTTCTAATGTGGAAGACACCCCAGTCGTGGTTTGATGATGGGGTAAGCTATTTATTTAAATGTTAACAAATTTTGTCTTGTTTTAAAAATTGTAAGTTTTGTTTTGACTGGCTCGATACGACTTCATAGGGGCTCGATATGAGCTTGATGGGGGTTGTATGAGCTCGATAGGGCATCGATGGGGGAACAAGGTGGGTTTTGAGGTTAAATGTGTGAATTGTCTAGATATGAGCTCGATAGGAGCTCGACATGGCTCGATAGGGGCTCAATATGAGCTCGATGGGGGCTTGTATGAGCTCAATATGAGCACGATATGGGCTCGATGGGGGAGGATGGTATGTTTTGAGGTTAAATGTGCTAACTGGCTAGTTGTGAGCTTGATAAGAGCTCAACATGGCTTGGTAGGGTTCGATAACAGCTCGATGCATGCTTTAAAAATGACATTTCAACCATTTATGCTAATTTTTGCTAACTTTTTCTTCTATCTTCTCTTTGCAGCATATTGATTTGGCACAACACGTGCTTTGTAGTTGTCGCATGTTATTCCTCAAGACATATCGCTAGAGTGATGTTGTGATGAACGTGATGTTCTCACAAGTGATACCTGCCAGATATGATCAGTACAAGAACATTACCAACAAAGAAAGGTACCTTTGGGATGCTGATGTAATGTCCATGGTGACCAACCTCGAGCAACAGTTTCTAGTGTCTTGGTCAAGAGTTTAGGATGTATATTGGTGCCAGAACTATCAATAGTCTCATTGGTTTGCCATTGAGGCTTCTATTTCTAGTTGGGCATTCACCATATATGATTCAGACATCCCGGTGATTAGTATCGCACAGATGGAGGAAATTATGAAGCAATGGTGCATGTTGTTTCCTTCTTTATTGTTGTAGAATAAGCTTGATATTGAACATTCCTGCATTAGGAAAGAAGCCACATCAGTTTATATGGTGTTGCCTATAACGACACGAGCTCACTCAGTCCAAGAGAAGGTAAATAACATCATCTTTATACTATACCAGTTTCTAAGGGAATTTATAGTATTGTACATTTAATGTTTATATGTTTTTTTACAATGGAGATTGTGGTGTGTATGCTATCAAGCATACTGAGCATGTCATTTTCGGCCTTCCATGGGAAACCATTTGCGATGAAAATATAGAGTTGTTTAGGAACAAGTGGATGATAGACTTGTGGTATCAGAATGTGCGACCTTGATTGGCTTCCGCACCATCAGATACTTGTATATTTTGTTTTTTTATTGGACATATTTTACAAGAGCGATTATGATAGGCTCTTCATTTTTTATGATTACTGTATATATAGGTTCTTTACATGTTATGTTTGTGATAACTAGAGAAATATCACTATTGTAAAGGTATTATCAAGTTATATCAAGTTGTTATCGAGCTATATCGAGTTGTTATCGAGCTATATCGAGCAACATACAGATTCGACTTTAAATTTAATTTCATAGGCTATTATCGAGCAGCCATCGAGCTAAGAAAATAGTCAGGTTTAAAATTCATTATAACAAGTCTGTCATCAAGTAGCTATCGAGCTATAATCGAAACACATCGAGTTTATATCAAGCTACACAAAATTTGGCAAAAAAAAAAAAAGAAAAAACAAGGGAAACTAAGCAAAGTTCATAATAAAAACGCGTCCAAATTGATACAAATAGTTTATTGTCTAGCTTTGCATGAAGCCATGTTGTGGCCAAGACCATTACACATACTACACTTATGCTCTTTGCGCAACACTTTGCCTGTTGATGAATAACGTTTTGTCTTCATTCTACCTACCTTTTTCTTCTTCGAGCGACCAATTGATTGTTTCTCAACGAGTACCCCAACTTCCATATTCTTTATGTCCTCAGGAAATGTCCACTCGTCCTCGTTGCCAGTTGGGTAAATTGTTTCTTTATATGACTCCCTCCACATCTCAATAGTGTAGAATGGGGAACACAATGAGTATATGTTAACACCGCGGTCAATGGATGTAGCCATTACATGAACACAAGGTATCCCTATAATCTGAAACATGCCACATGAGCAAGATCTGGTCACCAAATTCACCTCACCATCACCATCTAGGTCTAACATATGAAATTCGAACTGTCTAAGAGCTTGGACTTTCAAGTACCTTGCATCAGCTGCAGTACCTTCAAAATATTTCTCCATTAGTGGTGATAATTTGGATGCGCACTTCTCTACCTCATCATGGCGCCCAGCAAACCATGACTAAAGTTTGAAATGAATGAATTCCACAAAAGTAGTGACTGGGAAGGTTCTTGCGTCTCTAGTTTTCTTGTTGAAGCTTTCAGCATAGTTGCTTGTCATTATATTGTATCGATTCCCAGACAAGTAAGCATGAGTCCACTTATCGAAGCCAATACCCTCAAGATATTTACCTATGGAAGGATCCATTTGCTTTATATTGTTAAAGAACCTGTGAAATTTTGACTTCTAAAATGCATATGTCGCATTCCACATGTCCGTGTGACAGTGATTAGTCTTGAACTTAGAGATTACATTCATACTTATATGATGGTAGCATGCACCGTGTTAGGCATCAGGGAAGACGACCTCAAGAGCATGAATAATGCTAGCATGCATGTCTGATACAAAAGCAAGATTATCAACAACTCAAATGGCTTCCTTCAATTTCATCATGAATTACTTCCAAGAATTGTGATTCTCACTGCCCACCAACGCAAACACAATTGGATAAATATGGTTATTCACATCCAATGCGATAGCAAACATCATCCATACATTTTCTTTAAGAAAGTGTCATCCACACATATCACAGGATGACATGATGTAAATCCCCTTCTACAAACTCCAAGTGAGAAGAAGCAGTAAAGAAAGCGATCATCCTTTGTGAAAAAACCGGTTATTGTACTTGGATTCTTTCGTTGCAGCATGTGCAAGTAAGAAGGTAACTTGGAGTAGGATTCTTCAGGTGTCCCCCTAACATAATTGAGTGCCTTCTCTATGCATCTCTATGCCTTCATATAACTCATATCGATCCCAAAATATTTCTTCATATCTTCCTTTATGTTGTTTGCCATGTAGCTAGTGCCAACAGTAGCATATTTGTTCTTGATAAGGTGCCCAATGACCTAAGGTGCTTCTTGATGGTGGTCTTTTTGTCGCACTTCTAGTGAGCACGTATGTACACTATTGTAAACAATGATCTTAAACATGGAAGATCGCGCTACTTTTTTCCCTCTTAATCTCCAACCACATTCAGGATCATTACAGGTGATATACCACACATCAGTACCAGACTTCTTCACTATAAACTCAAAATTATTCTGCATTGCAAAGAGAGCCGCTTTGGTTTTGAAATCTATCTTATTCTCAAAAGTCTTCCCAAGGTGTATTTCTCCCAACGGTGCACGAGAATAAGAGGTATGTGATCAAGCAGAGGCCATAATATCTTCTTTCGTAAACATGGGAGCACTCCATCTTCTATGATCTTTTGTTGAAAATATTGGAACGTTCCCTTCTATTCTACCAAGACGACTAGAGCTGGTCCCAGGTGTCCAGAGTCCTTGACTTGGTAGGTTCACCCGTGTAATAGGACGTATAGGTTGTTCTTCTACTTGTTCAACTTGTGAATCATCAGACCTGTCAATCGGCACTTCTGCACTATAATATGCATATGAATCGTACCCCGACCCCTCATTAAATTCAGCTACTGGATCGTCATTCACATAGGGGTTGTATTCATACTTGTTGTCCCTCAGGTGACCAATAGGACCTCCCACAGGATATCCCTCAGGTCCAACAGTACCCACAAGATCAACACCAACAGTACCCACAGGTGCACCCACAAGATCTCTTTCTGGAACAAAAGTGCCCACCTCACTCAGAACTTTATTAACATCAGAACCAGGAGTGGAATATGGATCTGAAATGATAATCTTCTTAACAGGAGTGACACACAAGGCAATGCTTTCTTTTACTGTTACTCCTCAGAATGCACGGACACCAAGATCACTTTCAACATGAACTGGTGTAAATGGTTGGTCGCTGCATGTGTAAGGAACCTCCAATTTCAACCCATACATAGTTTTATCAACATGAAGTTCCTTGTGCAATATTTCAAGAAGTTGCAAGTACGTTACGTCATTCTCCATCGATATCACTATGAGTTTAACATCCTTAAAAATCCACTTCCTCCCTTCAATTTCCCAAACACCATTGTAAGACACAAAAACGTAAACAATGGAACCTGTGATGAAAAAAACAAAAATAATTGTTAAAAAAATAGTAATTTTTTCAGGTTTTAAAAAGAAATCTATCGAGTTGTATTCGAACCCACATCGAGCTCTATTGAGCTTCTATCGATCCTACATCGAGCAACAAGTTTTTAAGTCGAACATAAACCTAACCAAATATTTCATCGAGCCCCTATTGAGCACTAATCGAGCACCATATATCGAGCCACAATCAAGTAGCATCGAGAACTTAACAGAACCTACACCATCTGCATATTATTGAGCCCTTATCGAGCTCCTATCGAGAAACTACTAAACCAAATAGTCTAGGGTCCAATCAAACTTATATCGAGTTCCTATCGAGCACCGTCGAGAAATAAATTCTATAACTATCGAGCTATCATCGAGCCACTATCGAGCAGCATCGAGCTCACAACTTAACTGTCTTCTACATAGTATCGAGCACCTATCGAGCAATTATCGAGCTCTTATCGAGCAAAAATGTTGCAGAAAACGCAGAAAACCCAAAAAAATGCATATCGCAAAATCTCTCTAACAAACCCAAAAAAATACATCAATATGAGCACAAATCTGTTCGAAATAACCAACAAAAAAGTAAACAAACAATATCCAACAAAAAAAATGAGAAATCTTCTTACCCATGGTTTTTCTCTTCCAAAATCACTCAAAATGGATGTTGCATTTGATATTGTGATCTTTACAGAGAGAGAGAGAGGATTTTGGTGTTCTTGTTATAATGAGATGAGTATTTTGGGTAGATGGGGAATGTTTGGTATCAAAATGAAAAAATAAATAATAGTGATATTTTTTTGTAATAGTAGAAACTATTAAGCATAAATAAAGAAATTTCCATACCAAAAAACTCTCCGTCCATTACTTCTAAATAGCACGTTAAACTCTGCTCTCAAAACTCGAAAACTATTTCTCTATTTTCTATATAACATGACAAAAGTATACCTTTTGTCTACGTAATCAAACATCTACGTATTCGAAATTGTACAATTAAGAAATACTCAAATTGTCGACGTTATTTTATTTTATTAAGAAAATATAGAAAATATACCGTAAATAGTAAACACGCTTGGACTTGTGTAGGAATATTTTTTAGAAGGCTTTCTATTCTAGAATATAGTTTGTACGTTTCTAATAGTGATTGAAGCCTTTCAAAATTTAAATAAATGGAGATAGATAAATAGTTTCAAGGGACCTATACTCATACTTTGTGTGATATTTAATGATAACAATAATATTTACTGATTATATTCATTTTAATAAGAAAAAAAAGTATGGTTGATAAAAGTAAATAAATAATAATCACTAAGTTGATATTTACTTGTTGACATATCATTATATTTAAAATGGTTATTTGCAGCATAAATACTACGTGTTCTAAGTTTTATATATTTATATACTATTTTTTTTTCGACGAATTAAATATCAAATGTTATGCTTTAAGCAATTTCTTCACTACCACTCTATTACCTGGGAAAAAAAGACACGTGTAGGGAAAAGATAACACATGTCACCACCTAATTGAGTCATTTGATAATTTAAAAAATAAAACTATATTAATTGATTTTAAATTAGAAGATTAATTAAAAAGTAATTTTAATAAACAAGATTGAATAATTAAATTATTTAAATTGAATAATTAAAAACTAAACAAGATTTAACCAAAAACCCAAAATCTCATAAATTTGTGCCCAGAAACAAGAGTCACTGACCTAAACTCAGAAACCCAAACTCAGAAATCCATTACCCAAAAATCATTGTCCAACATATCATCTAGAAAACCCAAAAACATCATGAAACATATCCTCTGAAAAACTCAGAAACAAAATCATATTTGAAAACTAATGTATAAAAACCCAAAAACTCATTATAGAAAAAACCCATCACAGAAGAAGAAAAAAACCCAGATCTGGTTTGAGTTTGTTCTTGTCATCCATGACCTCCACCGACCTTGTAGAAGACCCATACTCCGTCGTTATGGCTCGACTCGCACTCCCGAGCCTAGCTCAACTCCCACTCAGACGTTTAGTCATCGTCGAAGCTCAGAGGTCATTGCCCAAGAACCGCCATTTGAGAGTCTCCGTCGAAACTCAAAGACAAAGAAGCTGCCTGAGTGCTTAGGAGCCCAGGAGCCGCTTGGTGTAGATGAAGAATGTTACAACCCGATTTCGAGAATGAGAACTTTAATCTCGAAACTCAGGCTCGTAAGGTGTAAGCTCGAGACTAGCACAGTCGTCATGTGATCAGCAAGTCAGAGACAGTCTCGTTGAGCAGTAAATGTGACAACGTTGGGATTGGTGAGCTCGGGAACTACGTAGTCTTGGAGGTGTTCTGAGGCTATAAATTAGGCTTGCAACTCATAGTGGCAATGGTTCAACACTTGTATAAATTTCTTGATTTATTTCCTACCCTCAGGCAAGACGATTCGAGCTCAAGTATTGTATGCTCGGAGAGGATGGTCTCGTCAACATCACTTGTTGAGAACATAGGTGAACCAAGGTGACAAGCTCGCAAGTTGTGTGTAAACATGTTTATTGTTGTAAAATCCATATGTTTAAGGGATCTAATGTAATTTGTTATTAAATCCCAAATATCATGGGGTATTACCGGGTATGTAGTAACTAATGCATTTAATGGCATTATTTTAATTGATTTGTAGAATAACTCCCCGAAATCAGTGGGAAGAGATTCGGTAAACCACTCTATAAATAGAGTGGGACGATTCATTTGTAAAGGACGGAAAAACCAATATTGGAAAAACCCTGTACCATTGCTTCTAGAAAGCTATCAGAGAATTCCAAGAAGTTAATAACACAGACCCGTGGACTAGGCATATTTAAAATGCTGAACCACGTAAGAAATCGTGTCTATATTATTTGTTTCCTCTGGTATATTTTGCTTAATTGCTCTTCTTCTCTAAGTTGACAAAAAACAGTATCAACAGTTTGGTGCTTTCGTTGAGAGCTATTAAACAAGATGTGAACCTATTTAGTTAGAAACCCTCTCAAATCACCAATGGACGTTGCGAGTAACCCCAGTATGGGTGAGCGACCAATGCCCAATATACTTGAGGAGCAAATTTTTCATGCTGAAGATTACCCACGACGACCTGGAAAGCAGCCCATGATGGATCCAGATCCTGAAGAAAGGAGCGATTCATCCAACTCTTGAGGGCCGCTTGCCCGCAGGCCTGACGAGTATATGTATTACAATCCTGAAAGATATGTTCCAATTGTGGAACTTGAAAATCGCCAATTGCGCAAACAGTTGGTAGAAGCAACAAAGGGCAACGAAGAGTTATCTAGACAGGCTGTTGGCGCCCAGGCACCTCCTCGGAGGCCTAGGGGATATCCTCGTGGGAGCATGGCTGCCAGGACAGGTGCCGCCACCAGCATCCAGTTCAGCTAAGGCCCCGAAGAAGTAACCAGGCTGAGGGTACTACCAACCCAACTGCAGAAGCACAAACAGGAATGAGAAATAGCCGAGCCCCCTCAGTGGCTCGGAACCTGAATCCTGATGCTGCGCAAAACAATCCGGAGCCTGACCGGGGGAATTCGGGACCATCTAGGCCCGAAAATAGGAGATAGCCACCGTCACCCATAAGACACCCACCATCGCCAATAAGGCACCCTTCACCAGTACAGGAGGTTCCATGACCTACACATAAAGATGGAAATCGACGGGCTAGGCATGGGTAGGGGAATGAAAGAGAAGCTACCCAAGATCATAGGGCTCCTCAACCTATAGGAAGCCAAATGTCAAGATCACAGACTGCTAGGACAAGGAGGCCAATAGGGGACCCACCTCGTAATCACCGAGATGCGAGCTATGTAAGTGAAAACTCGAATTACACTAGGTCCGTGAGCATTTACAGCACAGAACTGAGGCATGCGGGGAATCGAGGGAATCACCCTGATCTGCGAGAACACATAAACCACAATCGGGGCCGAGACAATCCCCGAACCCAGATCTGCTAGACCATCTGAATGGCCGCAAACAGACAGTGTATAACCCTGTACCTAGACAACGAGCTGGAGTTTTTATTAACGATAACCAGCCCCCTCAGGTTCAGGATAGACCTACAGTGGATTTAGTCCAAGAAAGGATTGAACAATTAGAGAGAGCATTCAGACTCTTATAGAACGAGCGTGGCAGGGACAAGGCTGAAGAGTCTGATGAAGAGCTCGAGCCTTTTTCCCCATATATCTCCAACACCCCATACCCTCAGGGATTCAGGATACCTCATGTCCCGTCATTTGATGGAAACTCAAATCCCTATAGCCATCTGAGCATGTTCAACACCATTATGCGAGCCAGTAATGTTGGTTACGAGCTCAGGTGTATGTTGTTCCCAGCTACACTTACAGGACCAGCAAAAAACTGGTTTGAGAAGTTCCAAAGGCATTCGATCGCATCTTGGGATCAATTTTCTAGGGACTTTAAAAAAAAAATTAAGGCTATGGTTGGCATCAGGCCCGAGGCCTCAGCCTTAACCAACGTCCAACAACAACAAAACGAGTCGCTAAAAAGTTACCTCATGAGGTTTAGCTTCGAAGTTGCCTGAGCTCGAGATGTCGACGATAGTGGTCACCCGATGGCGGTTAGATCAGGCATAATGACGAGAAGTCCCCTTTGGGAAGACTTACAAAGGAAACCTGTCAGATCTTTAACCAAGCTCAATCGAAGGGCCCAGAGGTTTGTCAATGTAGAAGAGGCGAGGTCAGCGCTGAACATGACCTCTTAGCTCGTAACTACAACGACAAACATGAACTCTGACTCAACCTCGGTAGACCCCTCAACTTCGAAACCCCCTGGGGATAACCCTTCTAAAAGGAAGAAAAATGAAGGGAATAACCCTGTACGCCCTGATATTCAGCCCGGGTCTTTTATGCATCTTGGGTACAGCTGGCTAGCTAAGAACAGTGCTAAAGAATCTACAAATTGATATCTCCTCTACAAAGGCAGCGCGACCCCCCAGGTAATAACACGAGCTGAGGAATACGAAGGCACGAACTGGAGATGGATATAAAGTACAGCATCCTGGGCGCGAGCTTGTGTTATGTTCAGGTCGTGGTACTCTGACAATCTGCCATATCCAGGAGTCTTTATAAACCTGGATACGTTATTTATAAACGTGCGTGGTCAGACATTACATGTCCCTTATCCCTGAATTCTCTGACACGTAACATAAACGTGCATGAGCAAACCTCACATGTCCAATTATGCCAGACGACCCATGATCAATTTTACCTAATGATTAGACCATACCTTAATATATATTGTAATAATAATTATTTGTGCAAGACAGGTCACAAATAGGATGGGTATTCACGTGATGACCCCTACACCTATCCTGGGATGGTTCTTCTATAAATACCAAGACCTTGGATAGAAAAGAGGTTTAGTTTTTTCTGTGTAATGCAAACACTCTGTTAAAATATAGAAAGATATACAGTAATAATATCGACTCGTGGACTAGGGAGATTTTTGCCTCCGAACCACGTAAAAAGGAACGAGTGTTCTTAATATTTCCTTGTTAACATCCCTAAGAGTTTTTATCCTTATTACGGTTTATCCTTAAGCACTAATTTATTCCAGCTAATTACCTAATACATTGTTGGCAAAAAACTGCGTCAAGGACAACTCACATAGAAGGTCAAGGACAAACTCGCAAAGACGGCATGTCCCAACCGACTTCCCTGTACCGCGATCAGATCGCCAGGCACAGGGAACGAGAAATGACAGAGCAGAGCGACCGTGAGCTAACTTGTTCCGACTTGATGGGACGAGGATCACCTCACTAATTAGACATCCTCCATCGCCGATAAGGTATCCGTCCCCACCTCGTTCTACTCGAGATGTTCCTACCTACGAAAATAGTAGGAGGAATCATCCTCCCGCTGCCCCTACTCGTGTCCTGCGAGCACGTGGGAATATCCTAGATCCTCATCCTCATCCTCGACCACAAGCTCTGAGCTTCTCTAATGGAAGATATTGGACGCAGGGCCATCGAAGTGATAGGACTAGGGCATATTTGAGAAATCAGCTTAGTTCAGCTCAAAACAATCGAGTTGATCCACATACCGATCTGTGAGATCGCCTATACTCACAAAGAACAAATCCAACTCGCGATGGAGTCAGTGGCACTCACCACGAGGGAATTCCTTCCGAAGTACGCGATAACAGGAATGTCCCACCAAACCTGTAATGCCCCGAATTCTCTGATGTGGTTTAGTGGCAGTTTAGTAGGTCGGGAGGGCCGTAATTGTTTAATTATGCCATTAAATGAATATATGCATGTTTATATGAATTATATTATAATATGATGTTATATGCATGCATGTGGGTCCACATTTGAAATATTATGATGTTTTGATAATTTGGCCCATTGAGGGTAAATTTGTGTATTTGGGTGCATACTGTGATTTGTGAATGAGATTACATTATTATGGAGATATATTCGAGCTATTCGGCATGCGAAGGTTTTATTTAGTGGATTAGCGGTTTTGTCATAACGGGGTCAATTTTGGAGTAATAGGAATGTTTATTTGATGATAAATTGGGAATATTTGAGATCAGGAGGAAATTTCGAAGGTTTTGACTGTAATGTCCCTGGGGGTGTTTTCGGGACTCCGAGCACTAGGTTTTATTTGAGGTTACTTAAGCAGTAAGTAGCTTGTCAGATAGAAGCATATTCGAAGAAATCTTGAGTTCTAGGAGTCAGAATCGAGCGAGGATCGAGGCATAGCGATCCTAGGAAAGATTAGAAGCTTCTTGACCAAAGGATTTGACGGAAAACAACCTAATTGAAGGTAATCTAAGTTTAAAGTTTTGAGTTATTAGAGTTTCTAAGCTTTGAATTGGACTTTGTGAATTGTTGAGTTTTTGGTTCGTTTGGACCTTGGGTTTTGGAGCATTGAGAAGCTTGGGAACCTTGTTTTGATGATTGGGGAATGTTTAGGTATGATTTTTAAGGTTTTGAGAAGTTGAAAACACGTTTGGGAATGGCCCAGGGTTGGGGGCCGCGGCCCTGTTCTTGGGCGCCGCGGCCCTAGCTCGATGAAGAAGGAAGTGGTTCTGTTCTTGCTGGGCGTCGCAGACCTTGGTGTTAGGCGCTGCAGCGCTTGCCTCTGGATTTGCTAGGGGCCGCGGCTCTTGAGCAAGGTTGAGCCCATTTGCATGTTTTGACCCCGGGAACATGGTTTTAGGCCTCGGGATCACTCCTACTACCTGGATTAGTGAGGATTGATGTCTCGAAGGCTAAATCTTGGTTTGAGAACCCTTGATTATCATGATATTGATGGTATCCTATAATGTGTTATGGTTAGGTAACCGCTAAAGGACTAAAAGCTAAACCGTTCTCAAGGGTCGTTCTTCTGTTCATTCTAGCTTGAATCAGAGGTAAGAAAAATGCACCCCATATGTGACATGCATGGTTATTCATGAGGCATGTTGGCTGTTTAAATGTTGACATGGATTGAATATTGAATGCTTAGCAAATTTTGCTCACTTGTGCATGGTACTGACTCATTAGTCATATTTGGCAAAGGTGCTAGTATCAACTGTGAAGCTGTGACTTATTAGTCAGGTTCAACAGTGGTACTGGGCACTGGTCACATAGTGCTGACTCATTAGTCAGGACGGCCTTAGCATGTTCCACGCAAGCCAATAAAGATTAGATCTGTTACACCCAGATTTCGAGCTATGTTAAATATGACCTCGAAAGTTGGATTCGCAAATAAGTGGACTCATAAGGTTGGAAACATGCTCCAGGATTGAATGTCGAGCTTGCAGGACATAGACGACCTCGAGTATGGTGACCTCGAAGTATTCATGATCTCGAAAAGGTAGCTCCGGAGACGCATCCATCTTCAGGGATGACCCCGAATCAGAGGTCCCGAGCTCGACGTACATACGATCTCGAAAGCCATGTGGCCTCAGGAGATGTTTCTAGCTCGATAGATGACAGAAAGCCTGGGAAGCTAAAGCCTTATAGATACGCGATAACCACCTTGAATATCTACAAGTGTTATAAATACGAGATGTAATCCTTATTTATTATTATAAATCCCCTAGAATCGTGGGATATTATTTGGTCAGTTATACGTCTCCTGGTCTTCAGGGGACGTTTCCTTTTATATCTGATTATAGGCATTTAAAGCCATTTATTTTATTTATACAAAAAGAGTAACTACCCAAAATATGTGGGATAGTATTGTTCGATCTTCTCTATAAATAGAGAGGCCATGCACCATTGTAAAGGACCGAAACTCTAAACCTTGAGAGAAAACTCTGAAGAATTCATGCTTAAAGAATTTTCAGAGATAATCTTGAGTTTAATAACAAAGACTCGTGGACTAGGCAGATTTAACTGCTGAACCACGTAAAAATCGTGTGTTTATATTGTTTTATTTCAATTGGCCATTATCAGTTGTTGTTTATGTGCTCTTCTTTCACTGTTTGACAAAAAACGGCGTCAACAGTTTGGTGCTTTCATTAAGAGCCTTAAGCATTCATCCCTGAGAAAATCATGGCCACAAACAATCAGAACACCCCTGAGGAAAATCACCCAAGACGTCCTGGAAAACAACCAATGGAGAACCCGGATGTTGAAGAGAGAAGTGGGTCCTCTGATTCCTGGGGACCACCTCCTCCACCAAGAGATGAGGATATGTACTACAATCCTGTGCGGTACGTTCCTATTGTGGAACTTGAAAACCGACAACTGAAGCAGCTGTTGGCAGAAGCCAACAAACGGAATGAGGAGTTGACAAGGATAGCCGCAGAGGCGCAGGTGGCTCAGCCCCCGCCTCCGCGCAAAAGCCAAGTCCCTCCTCCAAGGGACGTACATGTTCCTCCCCGGAGGCCCCGCGGGCGTCCGCGAAAGGATGCTGCCACAAGGAGGCCGACTCAACCTCCGGCACCAGCAGAGCCATCTGCTCCTCCTAGGCCCCAGAGGAATACTCAAGCTCGGGTCCCGCCTAACCCGCCTGTGGAAGTGCCTACAGGAGCTGAGAATAACCGAACCCATGCAGAGGCTCAGACTCAGGTACCTGGGAGCGCACCGAATGCAACTGACCCATCTAGGGAAAATTCTGGACCTTCTTAGCCGCGACAGGGGTGGCAGCCACCGTCGCCTATACGGTTCCCTCCATCACCCATAAGATATCCTTCGCCCCCACACAGAAACGCTCAACCTGTTCGAGATCAGGATCAAGGGCGTGCGGGGGAAAGAGAAGGAAACAGAGAAACTTTCCAGGAGCGGAGAGGCGCTCCATCTGAGAGAAGTCAGACGCCTCGGTCTCGCACTGCGGAGACGAGGCGACTTGGAAAGAATCCATCGTGAAATAACCGAACAAAGAGTTTCACCAGTGATGAGTCCAGAGAGACCAGGTCCGTCAGTAAACACGACCGAGGTCGTAAGAATACTGGAAGTCGCAAGAATCGTCCTGACCTGCGAAATCATTTGAATCAGAGTCGGGGGAATGGAGATCAAACAAATCCGGACCTAAGGGATCGCTTGAATAAGCGTAGAGATCCCTTGCGAAGACGCGAGCCTAGAATCACTATCAATGATAGTCAATTCCAGACAGCACCTTCTACTGACCCAGTCCAAGAAAGAATCGATCAGCTCGAAAGAGCCTTTATGCTCTTAAAGAATGAACGAGGAAATGGTCGAAATGAGGACTCTGATGAGGAGCTCGAGCCGTTTGCTCCCCATATTTCTGACACTCAATTTCCTCAAGGGTTTCGGATTCCTCACGTCCCTACGTTTGAAGGAAAGACCGACTCGTGTAGTCACCTGAGCACGTTCAACACTATCATGAGAGCCAATAACGTGGGTTACGAGCTCAGGTGCATGTTGTTTCCAACATCATTGGCAGGACCTACCAAAAGTTGGTTCGAAAAGTATAAGAGACACTCAATAACCTCATGGGAGCAGTTGTCTAAAGACTTTAAGAAGCAGTTCAGAGCAATGGTAGGGTTCAGACCAGAAGCGTCCACCTTAACTAACGTCCGGCAGCAACCGGGCGAAACAATGAAGAGTTACTTAACAAGATTTAATCTGGAAGTAGCCCGAGCTCGGGATGTGGATGACAGTGGACACCTCATGGCTATCCGAGCTGGCGTATTACCGGGAAGTGCCCTTTGGGACGACATGCAAGGGAAACTGGTAAGGTCAATAACCGAGTTTAACAGACGAGCGCAGAGGTTTGTCAATGTAGAGGAAGCGAGGTCGACGCTCAAAGCGACCTCCCAGTCCGAAACCACAATGATAAACATCAACTCTGCCTCCTCCTCGGCGGACCCAGCGGCACCGAAGCCTACCTCGGAGAACCCCTCCAAGAGGAAAAAGACCGAAGGAAGTAACCCCGAAGCTGAGGGAGGAATGAAAAAGAAATGGGAGAGGTATTTCTCCATGTATAAGGTATACACCAAGTTCAATGAGTCTCGGGAGAACATATATCTGGCTAATGAGAACCAGGTCCCCTTTAGGTGCCCTGACCCGATGAGAAATCAAAAATCCAAGAGGGATTCCAGTAAATATTGTTGGTTCCACAGAGACACCGGGCATACAACCGATGAATGTCGACAACTGAAGGACGAGATCGAAGGGTTGATCTCGAGAGGTTACTTCCGGCATTATGTCAAAAACCAGAGTACTGGTCAGGCGGCTGCGAGCCAGAGAGTAGTCGCGCCTCCGACCACGCAGAACAATATCTCCCGAGCTAGGGAAGAGGATAGGCCCCCGCCGATTGATGGAGAGGATGTAATAACCATCTTGGGAGGGCCTCACCTCGCAGGAGGGGGCAGGAATGCCCAAAAGAGGTATGTTAACGAGTTGAAGACAGGGGACGGGTCTCCTTATGAACCCGAACCTAGGGCACCAAAAAGCCAGAGGATTGAAACACAGCCAATAACATTCACCGAGGAAGACGCCTCTCATGTTCAGTTCCCTCATCATGATCCGCTGGTCATTACTCTTCAGTTGGCCAATAAAAGGGTTCACCGAGTTCTCATAGATAATGGGAGCTCAGTCAACATCCTTTACAAAGCAACCCTAGAGAAGATGGGACTCTCCCTTCGCGACCTGAAAGCGTGTGCAACTACTTTGTACGGCTTTTCAGGAGAAGGAACTGCCTGTATGGGATCCATTGAGCTCCCCGTGACCTTGGGAGACTATCCAGTCTCGGTGACCAAGATAATGGAGTTCGTGGTAGTAGACTTACCATCCGCCTACAATGTGCTGCTCGGGAGACCCGCCCTGGTCGGGCTGGGGGCAGTTTCATCAGTACGGCATCTAGCCCTTAAGTTCCCGACCCCCAGCGGAGTCGGGACATTAAAAGGAGACCAGTTGGAAGGGAGAGAATGCTATAGCATCTCCTTGAGGGGAAAGAAACAAACAAGCGCTCAAGCACTCGTTATCATACAAAACAAAGACGGAATAGTTTTAGAAATTGATGAGGAAATTGATCCGAGGATTGAGGAGAAAGCTGACCTCGAACCTTTGGAGGAGCTCGAAGATATTCAGCTCGAAGAAGCTGATACCTCGAAGAAAGTGAAGGTCGGAAAACACCTCCAAGATGAGGCAAAATAGCAATTAATTTTCTTTCTGAAGAAAAACCAGGATGTCTTCGCGTGGTCGCACTCAGACATGGTAGGAATAAGCCTGAATGTAGCAAGCCACGCTCTAAACATAGACAAAAGCTTTCCCCCAAAGCAACAAAAGCAAAGACAGCTGGACGAAAACAGAAAGAAAGCACTGAAGGAAGAGGTTGATAGGTTAAAGGCAAACCACTTCATTAGGGATGCCTTTTACCCTGACTGGGTAGCTAATCCAGTTTTGGTCCCGAAGCCCAATGGGACGTGGTGAACCTGTATTGACTACTCAGATCTCAACAAAGCTTGCCCAAAAGACTGTTTTTCGTTACCAAGGATTGACCAGCTCGTAGACGCCACGGCGGGGCATGGCCTGATGTCGTTCATGGATGCTTATTCTGGATATAATCAGATTCCCATGCATGCCCCCGACCAGGAACACACGAGCTTCATCACGGATAAAGGGCTATATTGCTATAATGTCATGCCATTCGGGCTCAAGAATGCTGGAGCCACATACCAGCGGCTCGTAAACATGATGTTTATAAAGCAAATAGGGAACAACATGGAGGTTTATGTTCATGACATGCTTGTGAAGTCTCAACTCAACAAGAACCATGTTGATGACCTCGAAGAGTGCTTCGGCGTGCTCAGGAAGTATAACATGAAGCTAAACCCTCAGAAGTGCACTTTCGGGGTATCTTCAGGGAAATTTCTGGGCTTTATTGTGAACTCCCATGGAATCGAGGCTAACCCCGACAAGATCAAGGCCCTGATTGACATGCCCTCACCTCGAAGGCACAAGGATGTCCAAAGTCTAGCTGGCAGGATGGCGGCCCTAAGCAGATTCATCTCGAAGTCTACAGATCGAGGTCTTCCATTTTTCAACTTGCTGAGAGGAGGTAAGAAGTTTGAATGGACAGAGGAATGCGAGCTGTCCTTTCAGGAGCTCAAAAAGCACCTTGCGGAACCACCCATCCTGTCAACACCTAAAACAGGGGAAATACTGTACCTATACCTTTCAACTACCGAACACGCGATAAGTGCAGTGCTCGTCCGAGAAGAAGAAAGGGTGCAAAGACCCGTTTACTACATCAGTAAAAGATTACTGGGGGCAGAGTCAAGATATCCCTGATGGAGAAACTCGTGCTCAGCCTGATTCATTCATCCCGTAAGCTCCGCCCCTACTTTCAGGCACAACCCATCCATGTACTAACTGATCAACCACTTAGGCAAGTCTTATCTAAACCAGAGGCTTCAGGTCGACTTCTTAAATGGGCTGTTGAGCTCGGACAGTTCGAGATCACCTACCACCCAAGAATGACCATTAAGGCACAGGCGTTGGCAGACTTTATAATGGAATGTACGGATATAGCTGACGACGAGGTAATAACCACGGCCCATGAGCTGTGGAAACTTTACGTCGACGGCTCGTCAAATGAAAATGGAGCAGGGGCAGGGATCATTTTGGTTACCCCAATAGGAAGCAGATTTCATTCTACCCTAAGATTTGGCTTTAAAGCATCGAATAATGAGGCCGAATACGAGGCTTTACTCGCGGGACTTCGTATAGCTAAGGAGCTCAAGGCTAAAGCTATACATTGCTACAGTGACTCCCAGCTAGTGGTCAATCAAATCTTGGGTGAATACCAGGCTCGCGGCATGAGAATGGCAGCTTATTTGGAGAAGGAAAAATCAGCGTTAGAGTGTTTCGAATTCTATACAATCGAACAGGTTCCCCGCGAGCAGAATTCAAATGCAGATGCCTTAGCTCGACTCGCAACGTCCGCCGAAAATGAAGAGCTGAATGTCGTACCCATAGAACACCTATCAACGCCTAACATTAACGAGCCAGAAGAGGAAGATGTGTGTATGATCGAAACAGAGCCGACTTGGATGACCCCGATAATTGATTATCTCGAAAATGGAGTTCTTCCAAAAGATCGGAACCAAGCTTGAAAGTTGATGTATCAGCTTCCCCGTTATACAATCTTGGATGGAAGGCTATACCGAAGGGGATATTCCATGTCGTTACTCAGGTGTGTAACCCCTCCCGAAGCTAAGAAAATCATTGAAGAAATTCATGAAGGGTTCTGCGGAGATCACACTGGGGGGCACAGCCTGTCCAAGAAGATCATACGCCAGGGATATTTCTGGCCAACCATTAAAGCGGATTCTTTCAAGTATGTGAAGAAATGCGACAAATGCCAGAGATTCGCCACGATACCTCGAGCCCCACCATCCGAGCTGACCATGTTGACATCCCCATGGCCTTTCGCGGTATGGGGCATCGACCTCATAGGCTCTCTCCCGACTGGCAAAGGCGGAGTGAGATATGATGTAGTCGTCGTGGATTACTTCACAAAATGGACAGAGGCTGAACCATTGGCAACAATAGCTTCAAAGAAAATCCTTGATTTCGTTGTAAAGAGCATCGTGTGCCGATACGGAGTGCCGAGGAAGATCGTATTCGACAACGGAACTCAGTTCTATTGCGACCTATTCACCAATTTTTGTGAAAAGAACGGTATAATAAAGAGTTTTTCATCAGTGGCCCACCCTCAAGCGAATGGCCAGGTCGAAGCTGTGAAAAAAACTCTCAAGAGTTCTCTAAAGAAAAAGTTGGAGGAAGCGAAGGGACGGTGGCCCGAAGAATTGCCCCAAGTCCTTTGGGGATACAGGACAACGACTCGAACCTCGACAGGACATACCCCATTCTCTCTAGCATACGACTGCGAGGCAATGTTGCCCATAGAAGTCGAAATCCCAATGATCCGAACTCAGATTTACGACCAAATTTTGAACCATACCCAGCTCGAAGAAACCTTAGACCTGATTAAAGAAAAAAGAGAAGAGGCCCAGCTGAGAAACGCTGCCTACCAACAACGAACTACCAGATATTTCAACAAGAGGGTTCGAGATCGAAAATTTGGAATGGGAGATCTGGTGTTAAGACGCGTATTCTTGGCTACTCGAGATCCGGCAGCTGGAGTGCTCGGGCCGAACTGGGAAGGACCATACCAGATAGAGTCAGTCATCCGACCTGGTGTGTACAAACTTGCGAGATTGGACGGGAGCCTAGTACCGCGAGCATGGAATGGCGAACACCTTAGACCTTACTATCAGTAGTGTAGGAAAAGTGTTGCCTATAACCATGAGTTTCTATTTGTATTAGTTTATTTGTTTTTGAATGTCATCAAATAAAAGATCCATTTCGTTCAAATATGTCATTTCTTTTTATTTTTGCAATCTCTCTTAATTTAATAACCTATGGTCACACTCATAGGATATTAATGGGGAATCATTGGTACATATACCATCAGCTTAAAAAATAAAATAACATATACAAAAAAATATATAAAGTATTTGAATGTAACCAAATACGCGAGCCTAGATAGTTCGGATATAACTGAATTATCAAAAATATATAAAGTACTTGGATATAACCAAATACGCGAGCTGAGATAGTTCGGACATAACCAAATTATCACAAATATATAAAGTACTTGGAAAGAACCAAATACGCGAGCTGAGATAGTTCGGACATAACCGAATTATCAAAAATATATAAAGTACTTGGATATAACCAAATACGCGAGCTGAGATAGTTCGGACATAACCGAATTATCAAAAACCGAATACGTTTGGAGTTAACCAGATGTGCAAACTTAACAGGTTTGGAACAAACCAGCCAAAAGAAAAAAACTAATCGATGGTAAGTAGGAACCTAAACCTATTTCGAAATCGAGGCTGGAATATCTTAAAAAAAATAGTTTCGAACTCTTAACCTTGGAGCAAAAACCGAGGATGAGAAAAAGTGACTAAGCAAAAAAGATATAACCAAATCATCCACATTACATACCATATAAGTACTTTTGGGTTCATGGTTGAAGTAATATCCGACTTTGAAGAATAACGAGGTCGGAAGCGGATAATTTGAACAAACTGTGCATGAATGCATTGAGCTTCAAACCTAAATCCACAATATGTTTGTATGACTAAATAAACATAACTGATTCATCAATATAAAATGTGCCAAATATTTCGAGCCAAGAAATGTAAAGCATATATAAGTAATATTTAAAGAAATTGTATCAGCCCCGAGGGCATAAATTAAAATAATTACAGAAATAAGGGGACGCAACCCCAATAAATGGTCCCCCCGAGATCAGAGTCAAGGAAGAAGAGTCTCCTTGGCCTTCTCAGCATCTGCAGCACCGGATTCCTCAGGACAAATAGCATGGCTATCCTCCTGGGCTCCCTCCGAAACGGCGTCCCGAGCAGCCTTTTCCTTCTCGAGATGCTCAGCCTTCTCCTGCTGCTCATCCTTCTCCTTCGCGAGCTGCTCAGCCTCTTCCTTCTCGAGCCGAGCATTCCACCTTTCAAGAAGCGGCGCCTCGTGAGGACCTAAGAAGCTGGTGTCCAGATCTTCATTGTAGGCCCACATTCGGTACATAGCAGAGTCAACCGCTTGATCCTTCTTCTCTTTGTATTCAGCAAGGAGGCGATTTTTTTCATCCTCCATGATCTCGAAGGTGGCAGCCTTGTCCTCTTCAAGCTTCTTGTTGGTCTCCTGAAGCTGGGTGATCTCCTTCTTATGCTCCTCGAGCTCAGCTTTCAGCTTCCTGAGCTCGGTGGCCATGTCTTCACGTTCCTTGGCTCCTGCCTCAAGCTTCGCATTCGCTGCCTTCAGATCATCACATGCTTTGAGCTGGAGATCCTTCGCTTCCTGAGCATGAGACTTGCTCGAGTGGATCTCATTGTTCAGCTTATAGTTGAGCTGGGCAGTGAAGGCAAGAGCCTGAAAAAGGGAGGAACCACCATTAGCTCCAGATCAGTGTGATTATAAGCAGAAAAGGAAGGACTATAGAAGGATACTCACCGCGGCAGTATGCTCGATACTCTTCTCGTAGAGAAAAGTGCAGTCTCGGGTGTCATTTAAGCACTGCCATTGGGGAGCTTCGAGACTGCCATAGCTCTGGCCGATCCGGGACATAACATCCGAGACCAGCGTAGATCCATGGGACCCAGCAGCATTATCAACCACATATGCATCCATGTGGGTGGAGATTGATAGCTTCTGTGCTCGAGAAGCAGAAGGCCTTCTAGAAGGCGGACCTAAGGATGACCGAACCACCACGGGGGGTTGGGACTCAGCCATAGCGGAGGGACCGACCAGCGAAGTCGGCGCCACTGCCGAGGCGACGACTTGCGAGGACGGCGCCGTTGTGGAAGCACCGGCCTGGGAAGTCGCCGCAGTGATGGAGCTCGAAACCTGCGGAGCAAGGGGAGGTGTTTTCTTGGACCTCTTGGGGCCTTTGCGCGGTTGGTCAGTCTTCTGTGCCCCCGCTCTGGGGCGCTTGCTCCTCTTGGCACCGGCGCCGTTGATGATGTTGTCGAGGTCGGAGTCCATCTTGCCTGCATAAGTCACAACACAGAGCGAGTTAATAAAAGAGAAGCATACAAGTTGTTTCAGTATCACAGACGTATAAAGTGATGATAGAAGAAACCTAACTGGAACTCTCCCCCAAGCTTGAGCTTGGGGACCATGAAATTCCCCCGTCTTCAGAGGAGGCGGGGGGAGTGCCTTCCCTATATGTGGGTGATAACCTCGGAAGGTCCCTATAATCATTGGTCCCGTACTGAATAGCTATCCCGTTCCACACCTCGTCTGTGGTATACAAGGTGTCGTATTTCCCGAGCCCACTATCAAACCTATGGACACAGTCATCTACCCAACTCCATATGTAGAAGTGGTATCTATCCTGTGGGCACGAGACTAACCTATTGGGCCTGTGTTTTAGTAGGGTGGGGGACCACATTCTCGAGGTAGGGAGGACTTTACCTTCATTCGAATCCGAGCTCGAGGCTTCATCATTAGCCTCATTCCCGGACAGCGGACTCCTCGGGCGAACTGGAAGTGGCGGCCTCGTTTCTCTCCTCGGAGGAAGGGCGCCTGTGGGCAGGGGCACCTGCTCCCAGTGTTCATATTTTATATTGGACCAGTCAAAGGTGGACTGGCCCTCCCCCAAAAGTCCGCACTTTCGGAGCTTATCCTCGTGTAGAAGGTATAAGAGGGACCTCCTGCCATGTGGGAGTTGGAGCAGCATCTCTCTATGCTCCTTCATTGAATCGTCGGGAGTGGGACGCTGAAAATTGGCTGAAAGACAACATATTTCTACTAAGTACGGATCTAAGAGCTAAATTCACAAGCACGGAAATAAAGATAACAAGAATACTTATGAATTCGCCTGAACGAATAGTGTCGAGACGGGGACAGACCATCTGTCCAGAAGAAGGCCCTTTTGAAATCAGGCGGATGATTGGGAAGATCTTCAAAGACCTTCTTCTCCTTGGGATAGCTCGAGAGGTAATAGAAGCCATCCCCTCCCCGAGCTCGGGAGGGGTTACTTTTCAGACAAAAGAGATACAAGATCTCTTGAGGCGAAGGTCATTTCCACCCCATCTCGTGGTATAAGGACCTCAGAGAATACAGTACCCTGTAAGAGTTGGTGTTGAGTTGGAACGGGGCCAACCCAACGAAATCCGTGAAGTCCTTGAAAAAAGACTTCAAGGGCAACAGAGCTCCTGCCCTCATGTGTTCCTGGCTCTAGGCCGCGTATGTCACACTGGCGTCGCGGCTCCCAGGGGCGAAGCAGCCTCGTTCATGGTTGACCGGAGGTCGACACTTCAAGGAGCCTCATAGGCGAAGGCCGTGGAAAGCCAGGATGTCAGTTATCTGACTAGTTGTGGTAACCGAGCTCCAGTAGTGCTCGGCCTCAAACATTTCTCTCCTCGGCTGCGAGGAAGAAGGTTCCCCCATTAGTAAAAATTTGAGCTCTCCCGGAGGGAACGCGACAGTAACCTTTAATGCAGGATCGAGAGGAATCGGCCTAGGTCCTGAATAGGATTCCGGGTAGAGGGCCTCCCGAAGAACTCTCCTTTTCCCCTCTATGACCTCATCTATCTGGCGGCGGTAGTGAGCTCAAATGTCTTTTTGCTCGCGCGCAAGCTCGTATTCTCTTATCCGACGTTGATTTCGGGCGAACAGCGATTCTGGGCTCGGGGATTTTGGCTCGTAAGGGATTGCCAGCAACGACCCCCACCGTCTTTCCAGATTCTGTGACATCTAGCGAGAAAGAAAAAATGGTGAGGGCCATGCATGCAAGAGTTCCGAGCTCGAACTTATGAGCTCGGGGTTTTAGGAGCAAAACAAGCTAAATATTAAGACCCTTATTGAAGAGTCAGGGCGTGCGTTCCACGAAAAAGAAAGGAGCGTGGATAATTTTTTGAAAATCCCAAAAATCAAGGAAAAAGAAAGTGGCGGTTAACCAGGAAAGGCAGCCTTGGGTTTCGTGCATTTATCAAGGCCCATGTTTTTTACCCGAAAACTTAGTGTACAAGAAACGTCCCCTAAAAGTTTCAAAACCCAGAAAATTGGAACCTCATTCAAACATGAAAACTGGGTATAAGCCAGTGATGTAAATCCAGCATGGAAGTCTAAAAAGCATAAGAGCCTATCGGATCAAAACCTCCTATCATATTATGCTAAGGATGTAAACTAGTATATACACATACACAGCAAGAACAGTTTGAATAAAAACTGACAAAATGGGAAACAAAGATTGCATACTTACACAATAATGGCGATTGCAGAGAGATTGTCGATTGAAGGAGAGGTTGCAAATAAGAACTCACGGACTCGAACAGACCGGGGTTTCTTTGTTTCTTTGGCCGAGAAAACATGCACAAAATAGAAATTTTATGAGGAGGTCTCTGGTTTCTTTTTTCTTCTTTTCTTGCTTTTGGTAAACGAAGGTAAAAATGAAGATGAAGAATGGGGTCTCGTATATATAGATGGAAAAAGGGGGATTAATCCAGGGCATTGAATGAAATCCTTGCTAGATCGGACGGATGGGAATCAATGACAAGATGACGCCGAAAAGGTGGCAGACAGATGATCGTGGGCATGTTTCCAAGGTACTCAAGTACCAAAAATGAGCAATACCCAGCTGACGCGTGTCCATTTTCAAAAGTGTGGTGGTACAGTTCTCAAAGAAAGTAGTTCAAAAGTTTCCTTCTCTTAGGATTCGAACAAATACTTTTGAGGGGGCAAGATGTTACACCCAGATTTCGAGCTATGTTAAATATGACCTCGAAAGTTGGATTCGCAAATAAGTGGACTCATAAGGTTGGAAACATGCTCCAGGATTGAATGTCGAGCCTGCAGGACATAGACGACTTTGAGTATGGTGACCTCGAAGTATTCATGATCTCGAAAAGGTAGCTCCGGAGACGCATCCATCTTCAGGGATGACCCCGGATCAGAGTTCCCGAGCTCGACGCACATACGATCTCGAAAGCCATGTGGCCTCGGGAGATGTTTCTAGCTCGATAGATGACGGGAAGCCTGGGAAGCTAAAGCCTTAGAGATACGCGATAACCACCTTGAATATCTACAAGTGTTATAAATACGAGATGTAATCCTCATTTATTATTATAAATCCCCTAGAATCGTGGGATATTATTTGGTCAGTTATACGTCTCCTGGTCTTCAGGGGACATTTCCTTTTATATCTGATTATAGGCATTTAAAGCCATTTATTTTATTTACACAAAAAGAGTAACTACCCAAAATATGTGGGATAGTATTGTTCGATCTTCTCTATAAATAGAGTGGCCATGCACCATTGTAAAGGACCGAAACTCTGAACCTTGAGAGAAAACTCTGAAGAATTCATGCTTAAAGAATTTTCAGAGATAATCTTGAGTTTAATAACAAAGACTCGTGGACTAGGCAGATTTAACTGCTGAACCACGTAAAAATCGTGTGTTTATATTGTTTTATTTCAATTGGCCATTATCAGTTATTGTTTATGTGCTCTTCTTTCACTGTTTGACGAAAAACGGCGTCAACAAGATCTAATTGACTTTCTACATTGGATGACTCAAAGAGCATTAATGTCGGACTGACCTCAAGTTCGATGAATATTACAAGCGCTTGTGTGGCTTACCCATCAGTCACTCATTTGTTAAGTTAGAGACTTACCCATCAGTCTCTTATTTGTTAAGCTAGTGACTTACCCATCAGTCACTCATTTGTTGAGATAGAGACTTACCCATCAGTCTCTCATCTGTTTAAGGCTAGTGGCTTACCCAGCAGCCACTCTTCTGTTTAAATTAGTGACTTGCTTGTCAGTCACTCAGTATGGTTTACCAGAACCTCAAGTGACATTCACTCATCTGTTTAAGAGCTATAAACTCTGTTTGATTATAATGATAATCATTTGATAATGTTTATATACAATGATATGTTTTCTTGTTGGGCTTTGGCTCATGGGTGCTATGTGGTGCAGGTAAAGGGAAAGAAAAGCTCACCCAGCCTTGAGTGGAGAGCTTAGGTGGTGATGTGTACATATGCGGCCGCTTGACCACCACGGCCAAGGAGTTCTCAGAGGAACTAGGGGGTTTACCCTTTTTTTGCCGCTTTGGTCGGCGGGTTTGAAATTTTGGTACAGTAATGACCTTTTTGAGTTGTAAATAACTTGTAAATGTTCTTGTGGGCCCATGAACAGTTTTATGTATTAAATAAAACATATCCTTTCCTTTTTATTGGTTTTCACCTTAACCTGTTAATACCACTTAAAACACGTTTTTAACCAAAGGACTCAGGCAATTAGTTGAATTTCCGGTTCACCGTAACTGTTCTGTGGTAACCATGTGCTACAAAACCAAGCTCGAACTTGGAGGGACAATAACCCGCCAAACGCGTACGGTCGAATGGTAGCTATTGAACAGCCCCAGGGAACCAAGGACCCAACCCTTGAGAGGTTGGCCCAGATGGAGGAACTGATGAAAAGACTCCTATCAGAAAAGGAGAAAGACGAATATGATTTAGGGGACGAGCCCAAGCTCTTCACTCCCAACATCGTAGAAACACCATACCCACTGGGTTTCAGGATGCCCCATTTATCAAAATTCGACAAAGATGGAGATCCGTCCGACCACTGGGGGATGTTCAATACCCTGATGATGGCCCATAACATCGGACCTGAGTTAAGGTGCTTGGTATTCCCTTCGACTTTAGTCGGACCATCTAGGCAATGGTTCAAGCAATACAAAAAGCATTATCAGTTCGTGGAAGAGTTTCTCTGCTGACTTCAAGAGGGCGTTCTGGGCTTCCCAAGCAACTCGTATAAAGGCAGACTCCCTTGCAAACGTAAAACAGCAACTCGGAGAGCCTCCGAAAGCTTACTTGAGTAGGTTCGCCAACATCGCTGCGCGAGCTAGAGACGCGGATGAAAGCTCTAGGCTTATGGCAATGGGAACCGAAATCCTTGTTGGAGGCGACCTGTGGAAAGAGATCCAGAGAAAGGGCATCAACACCGTGGACGAGTTCCTGAACAGGGCTCAAAGGTGGATCAACCTGGAAGAGGCGCGAGCTTCAATCGCAGGAACCAGCCAAGTCCCTGCCCAGCCCGTTGGAGTGGTAAAGGACATTGCAGCTACAGCTCAAACCGTTACCCAGAATAACCAAGGGGGAGGAAGCAAGAGGAAGGGAAGTGGTGAGGGCGGCCAGAATGGTTCAAAGAAAAATAAGCATATGGAGAAGTTCAAACGAATCTATGCGACTTACGTCGACCTCACGGATACCAGAGAGCGCATCTTCTTGGAAATTTTGCCTGCCTTCCGTTGAAGAAGCCGGAGCCTCTAAAAAATCAAAGGGCGAAGAGAGACCCTTCAAAATTTTGTCGATTCCACAATGACATTGGTCACAACACCGATGACTGCAGGCATTTGAAGGATGAGATCGAGACGCTCATCAGTGCCAAGCCCCTAGATAGTATGCCCGGAATCGAATCACTCCTAATCAGCTCACTAAGCAAAACATTCAACCAGCTCTGAAAGCCCCTGCAAATCAGACTGGAGCCCAGGTGAATCAGGACACCCCTCCTCCGATAATAGGAGGAGAGATAACCACCATCTCTGGAGGCCCTCATCTGGCAGGCATGAACAAAAATGCCCAGAAGAGGTATGTCAATGAACTGAGGTCTCACAATGGAGTTGACTTCGTCCCAGAGCAGCGTTTGTCTAAACAACAAAGATTGGAGAAACAACCAATTAGTTTTACTGAAGAAGACGCTAGTCATGTCCAGTTCCCGCATAACGACCCTTTGTTCATAATCGTCCAGCTCTCCAATCGGAGAGTTAGGCGGACACTGATTGATAACGGGAGTTTTGTAAACCTTCTATTCAGGTCCACACTGGAGAAAATTGGATTGTCTATGACCGAGCTGAAGGCTACCTCCATGATGCTTTATGGGTTTTCCGGCTAAGGTTCAGAAGCTATCAGAATGATCGAGTTAGTGATAACCTTGGGTGAGGGGCCATGAACTGTTTCCATGCTGCTCGAGTTTGTGGTCGTCGATTGTCTGACCACGTACAATGCAATCTTGGGTAGACCCACGCTGATGGCATTCGAAGCCATAACTTCTATCCGCCACCTCGTGATCAAATTCCCCTCATCCACCGGAATATGTACTGTTCGAGGCTATCATCTCCCTGCTAGGGAATGCTATAGCATTTCCATAATGGGAAAATCACAACCCGGGCAGCAGACGATGGCTGAGCAGGATGGAGGTGAGGAATCCCAGGAAGTCAGAGCTGATCCTGGGATGGAAGAACCTCAGCAAGTCAGTTGCAGGGGAACCACCCCGAGTGAGGATATTGATCCCCGAATAGGCAAAGATAGGTCAGAGCTCTAGGCTACTGAAGAAATCGAAGAAGTAAACATCGATCCCAAAGATGCTTCGAGGGTGGTTAAGCTCGGAAAAAATCTTGACACTGATAGAAAGGTGGAGCTAGTAGAATATTTACAAGAAAATCCAGATGTTTTTGCTTGGTCCCATGAAGACATGGTAGGGATCAGCCCGAATGTCATCCTGCATATGCTTAACTTGGACAAAAGCATGCTTGCAAAGTCCCAGAAACAGAGGCGTCTGGGTACAACCCGTGCTGAGGCCCTAGAAGAAGAAGTAGCTCGGATTTTAAAATGTCGTTTTATTCGCGAGGCTAAATACCCGATCTGGGTCGCCAATCCCATTATGGTCCCAAAACCAAATGGAAAATGGCACACCTGCATCGATTTCTCTGACTTGAACAAAGCATGTCCCAAGGATTGTTTCCCCTTGCCAAGGATTGACCAATTGGTGGATACCACCGTAAGGCACGAGCTCATGTCTTTCATGGATGCATACTTTGGATATAACCAAATCACTATGAACCCCGCGGACCAGGAGCATACTAGCTTCATGACTCCAACCAACGTGTATTGTTATAAAGTCATGCCCTTCGGGCTGAAGAACGTTGGGGCCACCTACCAGAGATTGGTCAACAGAATGTTCGCCGATCAGATTGGGAAAAACATGGAGGTGTATGTTGATGACATGGTGGTCAAGTCAAAAACTACTGATAACCATGTTTCTGACCTGAGGGAATGTTTTGGGATCCTAAGGAGGTATAGTATGAGGTTAAACCCCCATAAGTGTACTTTTGGAGTGGCGTCGGGAAAAATTCTGGGATTCATAATGAACACCAAAGGGATAGAGGCGAACCCTGACAAAATCAGATCGCTGCTAGAAATGCCTTCACCTAGGTCGCACAAAGATGTCCAGAGTCTGATAGGAATAGTGACAGCCCTTAATCGGTTTATCTCTAAGTCCACTGACAAGTGTTTGCCATTCTATAACTTGCTCCGGGGAAACAAAAATTTTGAATGGACTGATGAGTGCGACCAGGCTTTCCTCGATCTAAAGACACATTTGGCCGAGCCACCAGTGTTGTCTAAACCAACGGCAGGGCAGTCCCTTTTTCTTTACTTAGTTATGACGGAAAGTGCGGCCAGTGCCGTGCTAGTCTGGGAAGAGGACCGAGTTCAAAAGCCAATATATTATAAAAGCAAAAGACTTCTCAGAGTAGAATCTCGATATCCTCTAATGGAAAAGATGATGTTCTGCCTTATTATGGCCTCCAGGAAGCTTAGGTCGTATTTCCAATCCCATTCAATCCACGTCATGACCGGTCAGCCTTTAAGGCAGGTGCAGAAACCTGAGGAATCGGGACGTTTGTTGAAATGGGCGATCAAGCTCAACCAGTTCAAGATACTGTACGTACCTTGAACTACGATCAAAAGCCAAGCCCTAGCTGATTTCATGGCTGAATGCACTGGATTCTAGGAGGAGCCCTTGAGAGAACCAGTGCAGGAATTATGGAGAATCTTCATGGACGGGTCATCTAACGAGAACTGGTCCAAAGCTGGGATCATCTTAATATCCCCAGAAGGGCACTGTTTCCACTTCGCGCTGCGGTTCGCGTTCGTGGCGTCCAACAACAAAGCCGAGTTCAAAGCATTATTGTAACGCCCTCGATAGCCAAGATCGTTACACTGTGTGTTTATAAAGGTGTTAGAATTGCTAATCAAGTAATTTAATTAAAAACATGTTACTGAAACTATAATGGAACTAGGGTTAAAAGATTTTGATCCCAAAAGCCGTATTTCTTATAGATAACATTTTTTGTTTACACGGGATCCCAAAAATAATAAGATTAAACCCAATTACAAAGATTCATGATTTAAATACTAGCCACTCTAAGGCAAAACAGACTGTTAAGCATTTCTTGTCCTGATCCACTCCTCGGCCATGGCGGCCGAACAGCTGGCTATGTACATTCAGCTCCGCAACTCTCCGTCTCAAGGTTGGTCCAACTTGCCTTTGCCTATACCTGCACCACGTAGCACCCGTGAGCCAAGGCCCAGCAAGAAAACACAATAACAGTGCATAATCAATCAACAGATAGTCAAATATCTCATATTGCATAAGCATGTACTTAATCAGTTTAAGCTTTCATGACAATCAAGTATTCATCACACCAATATATCAATTCATATCAATAATCAATCCACATATGATAACTAGGGTTATCGCCCTTAGGCCGCACCCTCTGTTTATCCCACTGACTCCGGCCCGCTTAAACCGAGCTAAGTGAATATTAAGCTGTCCTCGACTACCAGTGGCCAAGCCGCGCCCTGTGCACAAATATTGTATACGGCACCCTTAGGCCGTTTATCACATGTCCCATGGCATAATACCATCTATGACATTATACAGATATAGAGAGCACTTAGTCCCATCACAAACAAATAACCGGGTGCAATTTTCTTACCGTTAAATTCGCTAGCTTGGTTCACTTTGATCCTTAAGGACGATCCCTCTTGAGCCCTAGCGCACACCTAGTCACAACCATAGGTCAAAATCGTCACCAAACCTCAAGTCCAAAACCTAGCCTTGGGACCAATCCCGAGCCCTCGGGAAGCTCTATTTCCACCAAACGGGGTGGTGGAATCAAACCCCAAACCCCCGGGCAAAAACCCTTGAAAATAACTCAAAAACCCCTTTTTGGAAACAGGGTAGTGCTACAACGCTCTAAGGAGGGCGCTACAGCGCTACAAACACAGCCCAAACTCGCCCAGAACACTTGGCCTAGTGCTACAACGCCCAAAGGCTAGCACTGTAGCACTAGTCACAGAACAACAAAACTTTCCATTTTTCTCCTTCGATTTTCCCCGAACCAAACTTGACCAAAACTCTTCCAAACTTCACCCAAACTTAAAAACAAGCTTACTAACATGTCTAACTCATCCCAAGCATCCAAACCATACACAACCCAACCACATGCACCCATAATCATAGATTTCACCATGGCTGAACCTACAATTAAAAAACTCAGCAAAACAGCCACTGAAACCACAAAGTTCAAAGTAGAATCCCTTACCTTTGCTGGATGAGTTTAGCCTAGGTTGTCCTCCTCACAAGCTTGACCTTCTCCTCCTCAAATCCTCAGCCCAAAATCCCTAGGATTCCCACAAAACTTTGCTTAGAAAATCAACTCAAAACAAATACTAAAACTGATGTACTACCTTGAGTCTTACCTCAAATTGATGGTTTATTCTTGATGAATCCCTGCTAATTCTTCCAGCCAGATCAAAGACCTCAAGCTCAAGCTTCTGCTCTGATTCTCCCTAAGTTTCTGCCCCAAAATACCTCAAGAACTGATGGAGATATGCCTAAACCAACCTCTGAAATGGTCTGCTCTTCTTTCCTTTTTCTTTCCCTTCTTTTCCTTTCTTTCCTTTTCTTTTCTTTTCCTTCAGACTCTAGACTTTTCCCACTAAGGCATAAAACCTGATAACACTTATCCTATAGAAGCCAAATGACCAATCTGCCCTCCCTTTAATTCTGAGCCTTTAAATGCACCTATGGGCATTTTTGTCCTTACTTCCCGCTAATTCCTCGAATGTCTCTAATATTTATCGCTTACTTCCCGACACCTAACTAATCACCAATTATATTCTTAAATGTCAAAATGAGCTCCAATATATATTCTCTAAATTCCCATTTATACCCCAAGGCTCGCCCCGAGCCGGGTATAAATCCTCGCCGTGACTTTTTCGCTAATCCGCTCACTAGGATCGCTTGAATGACATATCACAAATATATCCACATAATAATGTGGTCTCAACAATTATCACATTTATATATACAGTTATGCCCTCAACGAGCCAAAATTACAATTATGCCCTTTCTAATCTAATCAGGGCCTACATGCATACTAATACACATAGTCATGCATCTCAGATATTCAAATAGTCATATAGCATACTTTTAATCATTAAATCACATATATTCCAATTATGCCCTCCCGGCACACTAATCAAGGCCCTTAAGCCTTATTAGTAAATTTGGGTCGTTACAACTATCCCCTCCTAAATAGAATTTCATCCTCAAAATTTACCTAAATAACTCGGGATATTGATCCCGCATCGCTGTCTCAAGCTCCCAAGTCGCCTCCTCGACCATACTATTCCTCCACAACACTTTAACAAGAGGAATTGTCTTATTCCACAATACTTTATCTTTCCGATCCAATATCTGAACCGGTTGCTCTTCATAAGCCAAATCTGTCTGTAACTCCAAATTTTCATACCTCAATACATGAGTTACATCTGAGACGTACTTTCGAAGCATAGAAACATGGAATACGTCATGGACTCCTGACAATGATGGCGGTAAGGCTAACCTGTAAGCCACCTGACCAATCCTTTCTAGGATCTCAAATGGTCAGATGAATCTAGGGCTTAGCTTGCCCTTCTTTCCAAACCTCCTCACTTCCCGCAATGGTGAAACTCGAAGAAACACGTGGTCCCCAACCTGGAACTCCACGTCCCTACGCTTAGGATCAACGTAGCTTTTCTGTCTGCTATGAGAGGCGAGCATCCTAGCTCGGATCTTTTCTATAGCTTCACTTGTTCTTTGAACCATGTCTGGTCCCAAATACTTCCTCTCACCCATCTCATCCCAATGAATGGGTGATATACACTTCCTCCCATATAACATCTCATAGGGAGCCACTCCAATCGTTGATTGGTAACTATTGTTATACGAGAATTCAATCAACGGAAGATACTTACTCCATGAACCCTCAAAGTCAATCACACACGCTCTGAGCATATCTTCCAACACCTGAATCGTCCTCTCAGACCATCCGTCAGTCTGAGGATGAAAGACTGTACTGAACTTCAACTAAGTCCCCAAAGCTTTCTGCAAACTTGAACTTGGAAGTGAAGATAGGATCTCGGTCCGACACTATAGACTTAGGAACCCCATGGAGACGTACGATATCCCTCACGTACAACTCAGCATATTGATCCACAGTATATGTCGACCTCATTGGAAGAAAATGGGCTGACTTGGTGTACCTGTACACTATCACCCACACCGATTCATGAAGCCCCACTATGTTGGGTAAACCTCCCACAAAATCCATAGCAATGTCCTCCCATTTCCACTCGGGAATACCTAACGGCTGAAGCAACCCTGCTGGTTGCTGATGCTTAGCTTTCACCTGCTGACAGGTTAAGCATCTGGCTACGTACTCCACATCCTTTTTCATCTCGGGCCACCAATATAATGTCCGTAAATCCTGGTACATCTTCATGGTACCCGGATGAAGCGAGTACGGTGTCGTATGAGACTCATCTAGTATCTCTCATTTGATCCCCTCATCAGCTGGAACACATATCTGTCCCTGATACCGAAGCAAACCAACCTCAGATATAGAATAGTCCTTAGCAACTCCCACTAAGACATTCTCTCTAATCCCTTGTAATTGAGCGTCTGTCAACTGTCCTTCTCATATCTGCTCTAGCAGGATCGACTGCAGAGTAATATTGGCCAACCAGCCTACCATCAACTCTATCCCCGCTCTGACCATCTCATCAGCTAACTCCCTTGAGATCTTAATAGAACTATATAACTGACCTTGGCCTCTCCGACTCAATGCATCTACCACCACATTGGCTTTCCCCAGATCGTAAAGAATATCACATCATAGTCCTTTACCAACTCAAGCCAATGCCTCTGTCCATGTTCAGGTCCTTCTGTGTAAAGAAATACTTCACACTCTTATGGTCGGTGTACACCTCGCACTTCTCCCTATACAAGTAATGTCGCCAGATCTTCAGTGCCAATACCACCGCTGCTAGCTCCAAATCATGGGTAGGATACCGCTACTCGTACTCCTTCAGCTGTTGTGATGCATAAGCTATAACCTTCTCATTCTGCATCAACACACAGCCTAAACCCAACCTTGATGCATCGCAGTAAACAACAAACTTCCCTTCCCCCGAACGAAGACTCAACACAGGCATTGTAATAAGTCGTCGCTTCAACTCTTGAAAACTGTCTTCCCACTTATCTGACCAGATAAATTTCAAATTCTTCCGTGTCAATTCTGTCATTGGTGCCGCTATCTTCGAGAAGCCCTCTACAAACCATCTATAGTAACCTGCTAAACCAAGAAAACTCCGCACCTCTGAGGCATTCCTTAGCCTCGGCTAATCCCTAACTTCCTCTACCTTAGATGGATCCACCTTAATCCCATCCGCACCCACAATATGTCCAAGGAATGTCACTTCTGGTAACCAAAATTCACATTTCTTAAACTTGGCGTACAACTGATGCTCCCTCAACCTCTGAAGAACCTGTTGAAGATGAAGCTCATGCTCTGCCTCTGAACTAGAATACACTAAGATGTCATCTATGAAGACAATAATGAACTGATCCAGAAAATCCTTGAACACCCTGTTCATTAGATCCATAAAGGCTGCCGGGGCATTGGTCAAACCGAATGACATGACCAGAAACTCGTAGTGCCCATACCGCGTTCGGAAGGCCATCTTCAGTATATCCTCATCCTTGATCCTCAACTGGTGATAACCAGATCGAAGATCAATCTTTGAGAACACTGTCTTACCTTGCAGCTGATCGAACAAGTCATCAATCCTTGGTAGGGGATACTTATTCTTGATAGTCAACTTGTTCAATTCACGGTAGTCTATACACATTCTCAAAGTCCCATCCTTCTTCTTCATGAATAAAACTGGAGCACCCCATGGCGAGTAACTAGGCCTGATAAACCCCAAATCCAGAAGCTCCTGCAACTGTATCTTCAATTCTTTCAGTTTCGCCGGTGCCATCCTATATGGTGCCCTCGACACTGGCTCTGTGCCTTGCGCAAACTCAATGACAAACTGAATTTCTCTACGCGGCGGCAACCCTGGCAAGTCCTCAGGAAACACATCTAAGAACTCGCAAACCAATCTGGTCTCCTCCGGTCCTACTGGTGAAACCCTGGTGGTATCCACCACACTAGCCAGAAAGCTTATGCATCCACCCTGTAACAAGTCTTTGGCTTTCAACATCGATATCCTGGGTACGCGGGGTCCATGCACCGCTCCCACAAAAACAAAGGGATCCTCGCCCTCTGGCTCAAAAGTCACCATCTTCTTCCTGCACTCAATGGTAGCTCCATATCTAGCCAGCCAATCCATACCTAGAATCATATCAAAGTCCACTATATTCAACTCAATCAAGTCTACTAATAACTCCCTACCATCAACCATCACTGGCAGTGCTCTCACCCACCTCCTAGACACTACTAGTTCCCCTATAGGAAAAATAGTCCCAAACCCTGAAACACAATACTCACTAGGCATATGCAGTCTATCAATCACCTTACTAGAAACAAAAGAGTGTGTAGCACCAGAGTCAATCAATACAATAAACGGAGTGCCAGCACTAGAAAGCTGACTTGTCACTACCGAGGGACTAGCCTCGGCCTCAGCCTGCGTCAGGGTGAACACTCGAGCTGGAGTCAAGCTGTCCACCGTCCCCGCATCTCCCTTCTTCACTATCGGGCAATCTTTCTTGAGGTGTCCCACCACCCCCACACACATAACAGGCCTTAGCCCGACACTCGCCCAGATGGCGTCTTCTGCACCTTGTACACTCAGGATAAGTCCTCCATGTATCACCACCTCTCTGACGGCCTCCCTGAGTACCCCGAACTCTCCTATCAAGGCCAGGAGCGATCGAATCAGCAGGGGTCTTCCTCTTCAAATCACTGGGGCCTCTACCCTTACCAGAACCAGCATAGGGAGGCACCGCCCTACGGCCCTCCTGCTTCACTGCACTCTCTCTCCATATCTTATTCTCCGCTTCCTCAGCGGTAAGAGCCTTTTCTACAGCCTGGGCATAAGTTGTCCCTCCAGGAACTGTTGTAATCCTCACATCTCGGGCAATCATAGCATTAAGTCCTCTAATAAACCTGTCCTGCCTAGCTGCATCAGTAGGAACAAGATCAAGTGCGAATTTCGCAAGTCTGTCAAACTTTAGGGCATACTCTATAACTGTCATACTGCCCTGAACTAACCCCACAAACTCATTTACTTTCTCTGCCCTGATGGCAACATTATAATACTTCTGACTAAACAAGTCCTTGAACCCCTTCCAAGTCAAAGCAGTAACATCTCTGGTCTGTGATGCCACCTCCCACCAGATTCGAGCATCCTCTCTCAGCATATATGTGGCACAGGCCACTTTTTCATGTCCCTCTACCCTCATAAAATGAAGAATGGTAGTAATCATGGTCATCCACTGTTCGGCCTTCAGTGGATCAGGTCCTCCCTCAAATATCGGGGGTTGTTGCTTCCTAAACCGCTCATACAACGGTTCCCACTTGTTCCCAACCTCAACTAGCTGCACAATAGGTACCACTGCAGGTGGCACAATGGGGGCAACACTCCCAGATGGAGCCTGCTGCCGCAAAATTCAGATCTGTTCATCTTGGCTCTGTAGCCGAGCCTGCATGTCTGCCATCAGTTGCTACCAGTTCTTAGGGACTGGCAGAGGGGTCTGGTCCTGACCATCATCTCTAGTCCCAGACCCGCCGGCTAGTCGCATAGATTTTCTTGGACGCATAATTATCCAAGTCAATCTGCAATCAATGACTCGGCAATCAAACTATGATGACAGGGTAATAATCCTTTCATGATCCATCACTGGAACTCCAATCATTCACAAGCAATCAATTTCATAGAAATTTATCCAAATATTCATCCATATATTCATTCACATGCATAACAGTGCTGATAAGCACACCTCAATAACATCATGCAATAGTCAAAGGCCAGGCACTATCAGTATCTCATGCTCCCTATTAATCAAACATATATCAACAGTCATATCTCATTCAAATCATATAAGCACATAATCATGTGTACACAATTACCAAACCCTGAGTCGAGCTTGTCTCTCCCAGCGAATGTACATGTCCAGCCAGTCTTCAGGAACCCATAAACCTATGACACTCTGATACCAAGTTGTAACGCCCTGGATAGCCAGGACTATTACACTGCGTGTTTATAAAGGTGTTATACTTGCTAATCAAGTCATTTAATTACAAACGTGTGAATGAAACTATAATGGAACTAGGGTTAAAAGATTTTGGTCGCAAAAGCCGTATTTCTTATAGATCATTTTCTGTTTACACGGGATCCTAAAAACAATAAGATTAAATCCAATTACAAAGATTCATGATTTAAATACTAGCCACTCTAAGGCAAAACAGACTGTTAAGCATTTCTTGTCCTGATCCACTCCTCAGCCATGGCGGCCGAACAGCTGGCTATGTACATTCAGCCCCGCAGCTCTCCGCCTCAAGGTTGGTCCAACTTGCCTTTGCCTGTACCTGCACCACGTAGCACCCGTGAGCCAAGGCCCAGCAAGAAAACACAATAATAGAGCTTAATCAATCAACAGATAGTCAAATATCTCATATTGCATAAGCATGTACTTAATCAGTGTAAGCTTTCATGACAATCAAGTATTCATCACACCAAGTATATCAATTCATATCAATAATCAATCCACATATGATAACTAGGGTTAGCGCCCTTAGCCCGTACCCTCTGTTTATCCCACTGACTACGGCCCGCTTAAACCGAGCTCAGTGAATATTAAGCTGTCCTCGACTACCAGTGGCCAAGCCGCGCCCTGTGCGCAAATATTGTATACGGCACCCTTAGGTCGTTTAGCACATGTCCCATGGCATAATACCATCTATGACATTATACAGAAATCGGGAGCACTTAGTCCCATCACAAACAAATAACCGGGTGCAGTTTTCTTACCGTTAAATTTGCTAGCTTCGTTCACTTTGATCCTTGAGCACGATCCCTCTTGAGCCCTAGCGCACACCTAGTCACAACCATAGGTCAAGATCATCACCAAACATCAAGTCCAAAACCTAGCCTTGGGAACAATCCCGAGCCCTCGGGAAGCTCTAATTCCACCAAACGAGGTGGTGGAATCCAACTCCGAACCCCCGGGCAAAAACCCTTGAAAGTAACTCAAAAACCCATTTCTGGAAATAGGGTAGCGCTACAGCGCTCTAAGGAGGGCGCTACAGTGCTACAAATAGATCCCAAACTCACCTAGAACCCTTGGCCTAGTGCTACAGTGCCCAAAGGCTAGCTCTATAGCGCTAGTCACAGAACAGCAAAACTTGCCATTTTTCTCCTTCGATTTTCCCCGAACCAAACTTGACCAAAACTCTTCCAAACTTCACCCAAACTTAAAAACAAGCTTACTAACATGTCTAACTCATCCCAAGCATCCCAACCATACACAACTCAACCACATGCACCCATAATCAAAGATTTTAACATGGTTAAACCTAGAATTCAAAAACTCAACAAAACAGCCACCGAAACCATAAAGTTCAAAGTAGAATCCCTTACCTTTGTTGGATGAGTTTAGCCTAGGCTTTTCTCCTCACAAGCTTGACCTTCTCCTCCTCAAATCCTCAGCCCAAACTCCCTAGGATTCCCACAAAACTTTGCTTAGAAAATCAACTCAAAACCAATACTAAAACTGATGTACTACCTTGAGTCTTACCTCAAATGGATGGTTTATTCTTGCTGAATCCCTACTAATTCATCCAGCCAGATCAAAGACCTTAAGCTCAAGCTTCTGCTCTGATTCTCCCTAAGTTTCTGCCCCAAAATACCTCAAGAACTGATGGAGATATGCCTAAACTGACCTTGGCAATGGCCTGCTCTTCTTTCCCTTTTCTTTCCCTTCTTTTCCTTTCTTTCCTTTTCTTTTCTTTTCCTTCAGACTCTAGACTTTTCCCACTAAGGCATAAAACCTGATAACACTTATCCTATAGAAGCCAATTGACCAATTTGCCCTCCCTTTAATTTTAAGCCTTTAAATGCACCTAAGGGCATTTTGGTCATTTCACCCAATTCCCGCTAATTCCTCGAATGTCTCTAATATTTACCGCTTACTTCTCGACACCTAACCAATCACCAATTATATTCTTAAATGTCAAAATGGACTCCAATATATATTCTCTAAATTCCCATTTATACCCCAAGGCTCGCCCCGAGCCGGGTATAAATCCCCGCCGTGACTATTTCGCTAATCCACTCACTAGGATCTTTTCAAATCACATATCACAAATATATCCACATAATAATGTGGTCTCAATAGTTATCACACATATATATACAGTTATGCCCTCAACGGGCCAAAATTACAATTATGCCCTTTCAAACCTAATCAGGGCCTACATGCATACTAATACACATAGTCATGCATCTCAGATATTCAAATAGTCATATAGCATACTTTTAATCATTAAATCACATATATTCCAATTTTTCCCTCCCGGCACACTAATCAAGGCCCTTAAGCCATATTAGTAAATTTGGGTCGTTACAATTATTGGTCGGGCTTAGAGTGGCGAAGGAGTTGAAGGCCAAGGCATCCAATGTTACAGCGATTCCTAGCTCGTGGTAAACCAGGTGTCTAGAGAATATGAAGCGCGGGGGACCAAGATGGCGGATTACCTGGCCAAAGTAAAGAAGGAGCTATCCGTGTTTGAATATGGCCTAGTCGAGCAGATTCCTTGCGAGAAGAATGCCTATGCCGACACTTTGGCTAGACTCGCTATCTCCAAGGAAGTTGAGACTCTGAGCATAGTACCAGTGGAATTCTTGGAAAGTCCGAGCGTGGCCGAAAGTGCGATGAAGGTTGAGATGATCGATATCAGGCCGACCTGGATGACTCCCATAATAGAGTATCTTACGATAGAGAAATTTCCTGATGAGCGAAAAGACGCAAGGAGAATACTCTATCAAGCTCCAAGGTATACAATCATAGACGGGACATTGTACTGACGCGGCCATTCCCTGTCTCTTCTGCGATGTGTTCTACTAGAGGAAGCCAAAACTATTTTGCAGGAGGTACATGAAGGCTTCTGTGGGGATCACGCTGAGGGCAAAACCTAGCCTTAAAGATATTAAGGCAAGGGTACTTTTGGCCCATGTTATCAAAGGACTCCATCTCCTTCATCCAAAAGTGTGACAAGTGCCAACGATTTGCCACAGTCGCCCGAGCTCCACTAGTCGAGCTGAAAATGATTTCATCCCTATGGCCATTCGCGGTGTGGGGAATCGATTTAATTGGAGCCCTGCCCATGGAGAAAGGAGGAGTTCGCTAAGCAGTGGTGGCCATTGACTATTTTACGAAGTGGGTGGAAGCGGAGCCCCTGGCAACAATCACCTCAAAAAGACTCCTCGACTTCGTGGTCAAGAATATTGTTTGCCGATTTGGACTGCCTAAAAAGTTTGTATCAGACAATGGAACTCAGTTTGATAGCGATCTCTTCACCAATTTTTTTGAGAAGCATGGCATAATTAAGAGTTTCTCTTCGGTGGCCTACCCACAGGCCAACGGGCAAGTCGAGGCCGTAAGCAAGACACTCAAAGTGAGCCTTAAGAAAAGGTTGGACGAGGCCAAGGGAGTCTGACCCGAACACCTACCGTAGGTGCTGTGGGCGTACCAGACCTCCCACCGAACTTCTACGGGGCACACCCCATTCTCCCTGACTTTCAGAAGTGAGGTCATCCTTCCCGTCGAAACTAAGATAACCACGCACAAGCTCCAGACCTTTAGCCAGGAGCGGAATGATGAGTTGCTCAGCACATCCCTCGACCAAATTGATGAAAAACGAGAAGATTCGCAGCTACAGCTCGCGCTTTACCAGCAAAAAATCACTCGTTATTTTAATTCGAAGGTCAAGAAGCGTATCTTTGGTTTAGGCGACCTGGTACTCTGAAGGGTCTATTGTGCAGGCAAGGACCCAAAAGATGGTGCTTTGAGTCCGAGTTGGGAAGGGCCCTATCAGATAGTGGAAGTCATACAGGAGTGACCTTTCAAATTGGCTCAACTTAATGGAGAAACAGTTCCACGGACCTGGAATGCTATGCACTTAAAAAAGTACTATCAATGATCGTACCACCTGACTATGTAAAGCTTAGTTATAAATGCCATTTAATTTAAGAAATAGAACAATCTTTGTGTATTTCTTGTGTTTCATCTACATGTTAGTTCGGGTGATAGCGTTGGTCCAAAGTAATCAAGAAATTTCACTTTCTGATCGCTTGGGGGGCATGTACTCCGTGAAGGGGATTAAAACTAGGGAGTTGGTAAAATTGATTAACCAAGTGTTTTTTTCTAAAAAGCACGAGGTGTCAAAAAACTAACACGAACTAAGTTTTAAATAAAAATCCTGCATACAACCAGGTCCAAAACTTGGGAGTTGGTAAAATTGATTAACCAAGTGTTTTTTCTAAAAAGAACGAGGTGTCAAAAAACTAACACGAACTAAGTTTTAAATAAAAATCCTGGATACAACCAAGTCCAAAACATGGGAGTTGGTACAATTGATTAATCAAGTGTTTTTTCTAAAAAGCACGATGTGTCAAAAAAACTAACACGAACTAAGTTTTAAATAAAAAACCTGGATACAACCAGGTCCAAAACTTAGAAGTTGGTAAAATTGACTAACCAGTGTTTTTTCTAAAAAAAACGCGAGGTGTCAATAAAACTAACATGAACTAAGTTTTAATTAAATATCCTGGATACGACCAGGTTTCGAAACTTAGAAGTTGGTAAAATTGATTAACCAATTTTATTCTATAAAACGCGAGGTGTCGATAAAACTAACGCGAACTAAGTTTTTAATTAAAAACCCCGGATAACACCGGGTCCAAGGCCTAATACTTAACAAGTAGGATATAAATCATCATTTTTGGTTACGACCAAAATTAAAGTATCTACCTCGACCTAAGGGTCATTTTAAAAAAAAAAAGTATTTAGATGTACAAGTCATGAAGCATAAGAAGGAAATCAAGGAATAGATAAAAAAAATAGATAATGAAATTATAGATAAATTGTCTCGAGGAAAATAACCTCGTAGCAAATGTTTACAAAAAAAAATAACATGTAAAATAAAAACTAAGACCCTCCAAGCCGCTCTAAGGACGTCACCTCCTCGGTCTCCTTCTCGCCAGCAGCAGAGGCCTCCCCGATTTCAGACGGTAGCTTTTGTTGAAGCCAAGCCTTGAACTTCTCGAGGTAGTGCCCCCACACTTCGGAGGCCATGAAGGAGAAGTTGTCGTCCGGATTGAAGGCCCAGCAGTGGTAGAGCATGTAACAACCCAAATTCACTAATAATGCTTAAGGGCTTTGATTAGTGTGCCAGGAGGGCATAACTGGATTATATGTGAATTAAATGATTAAAATCATGTTATATGATTATAGGAATATCTATGATGCATGACTATGTGTATTAGTATGCATGTAGGCCCTGATAAGGTTAGAAGGGCATATTCATAATTTTTGCCTGTTGAGGGCATAAATGTAAATAATTGTCATAAATTGTTGAGACCACATTATTATGTGGATATATTTGTAATATGTGACCCGAGGCGATCCTAGTGAGCGGTTCAGCGAAAAAGTCACAGCGAGGATTTATACCCGGCATGGGGCGAGTCTGGGGGTATTTATGGGAATTTAGAGAATATATTGGAGTCTATTTTCATATTGAGGAATATAATTGGTGATTAGTTAAGTGTCGAGAAGCAAGCGGTAAATATTGAGGCATTCGAGGAATTAGCAGGAATTGGGTGTAATGACTAAAATGCCCTTAAGATGTGTAAAGGCTTAGTTATAAGTGGGAGGGAAATATGGTCTTTTGGTGTTTAGAATCTGATAAGTGTTGTTTTGGCTTTATTTCCTTAGTGGATTATGTAGAAAAATGTAGAAGTCTGAAGAAAAGAAAGAAAATAAATAAAAGAAGGAAAAGGAAAGAAGGGAAAAGCAGGGCAACTCTCTTGAACGGTTTGGGTTTTCTTCATCAATGTCTTCTGGAAATTTGGAGGTAAAATTCAGAGGAGCTTTAGGCTATGACTTTGCACTTGGGATTTTGATCAGGTTGGTGAATTAGCAGAGGTTACTTATCATTTGAGGTAAGGTCTTGAGGTTAGTATTCAGTTCTTGGTTTGGTATTGAATTGGTTTTTCTAAGCAGAGTTTCTGTGGGAATTCTAGGGAATTAAACCTGAGGGTTTGAGGAGGTGAAGGCTAAGTAAGTGTGGAAGACAACCTAGGTTGATCTCATCCATCGAAGGAAATAAGCTCTAGCTTTAAGCTTTGTGATTTCTATTGTACGTCTATAGTGTCAGACTGGGATCCTATCTTTACCTCCAAGTTTTGGGGTAGTTTGCAGAAGGCTTTGGGAACTCAGTTGAAGTTCAGCACAGCCTTTCATCCTCAGACTGATGGACAATCTGAGATAACGATTTAGGTATTGGAGGATATGCTCAGAGTGTGTGTGATCGACTTTGAGGGATCATGGACTAAGTATCTCCCGTTGATTGAATTTTCATATAACAATAGTTACCAATCAACGATTGGAGTGGCTCCCTACGAGATATTATATGGAAGGAAGTGTAGATCACCCATTCATTGGGATGAGATGGGTGAGAGGAAGTATTTGGGACCAGATATGGTTCAGAGGACAACTCAAGCTATAGAGAAGATCCGAGCTAGAATGCTCACCTCATAGAGCAGAAAAAAAAGCTACGCTGATCCCAAGCGTAGGGATGTGGAGTTCTAGGTTGGGGACCACGTATTTCTCCAAGTTTCACCATTGCAAGGGGTGAGGAGGTTCGGAAAGAAGGGCAAGCTAAGCCCTAGGTTCATCGGACCTTTTGAGATCCTAGAAAGGATCTGTCAGGTGGCTTACAGGTTAGCCTTGCCACCATCACTGTCAGGAGTCCATGACGTATTCCATGTTTCTATGCTCCGGAAGTACGTCTCAGATGCGACACATGTGTTGAGGTATGAAGACTTGGAATTGTAGACAGATCTATCCTATGAGGAGCAACCGTTCCAGATCTTGGATCGGAAGGACAAAGTACTACGGAATAAGACGAATCCTATTTTCATATTGAGGAATATAATTGGTGATTAGTTAAGTGTCGAGAAGCAAGAGGTAAATATTGAGGCATTCAAGGAATTAGCGGGAATTGGGTGTTGTTATCCCAAAAATTTGAAAAGAATGACGTGGCAATAAAATTGACACATGGCATGACTCAGTGAGGTGATCTGGCTTAATAATGGCCCAATATGTCACTTAAGGAATTGGACAGATAGTCAATACAATACGCCCGATCGAAGAGAGTATTTGGACTGGGGGTTGCTTGGCTCAGACCTCAGTTTAAATATCCTTAGATTTCAATTGGTGCCAAGTCCAAGAAATTGAAGGGGAGGCATGAATTTTGGTTCAAGATATAAAAGCAGTAGGTCCGATCGGACCTAAGCTTAGGGGACCTCTTGTTAAGCTTGGCTCGAAGGAGTTCAAAGAGAATGACCAAGACTCAAGTTTTACTCAAAGGAAAAGGCCACATAGTGACCGATCGGGTATGATGTGGAAGAAGTGCACTTGGGCTTGAATGAGGTGAGGAAAAGTTTACCTTGGACCATTTCGGACCAAGGAGATGACTATGCTCGATCGAGCTTTGGTTGAAAAAGAGAGCTATGTCCGATCGGACATGCTCATAGAGGAGGTACCTTGGACCATTTTGGTCCAAGGAGATGTAAGTGATGGCTCGGACCACCTTGGTCCGAGGAGAGAAGTCCAATGCCCGATCGAGCATGGGTTGAACGAAGGAGACAACTGCACCCGATCGGACATGTTCGTCGGAGAGACCCTGGGTTGTTTGGATCCAAAGTGGTGATATGTGAAGGAAGAGTCCAATGCCCGATCGAACATTGGGTGCACGAGGGAAAGCTCGGACCATGTTGGTCCGAGGAGAAGGAATGTGTGCCCGATCGGACATGGTACTTATGAGGTACCTTGGACCATTTTGATCCAAGTAGAGGTGGTGACTCAGACCACCTAGGTTCGAAGAGAAAGGACCAAGGTCCGATCGGACCTTGGTTAAACGAAGGAAGCTTGGACCATTTAGGCCCAAGTAGAGGGGCATTGTGCCCGATCGCACAAGACGCCTCCCCCGATCGTACAAGACGCCTGAAGGAGTGCTTTGGACCATTTTGGTCCAAAGAGATGCTAGGAAGAAGATGGCTCGGACCACCTTGGTCCGAGGAGCAAAGTGCAAGGTCCGATCGGACCTTGATTGAAGGAGTCAAATAGGGTGGTTTGAACCACCTTAAGCCAAAGAAGACAACCATTGTGTCCGATCGGACACAATGGAGGAGTATACCTCGAATGTTCCTGACCTTTGGTCCAAGGAGAGCCATGCACATACCACCTTTGACCTACGTAAAGCTTGGAGAATAGTCAACATGCATGAGAAGCTACGTCAAACTGCCCGAAACTACTTCAGTGAGAATTGGTCCAAGCATCCGGGAATCACTCAATCCTCACTTGAAATTAGGGATCAGTTATATTTTGAATGTTTATTTTGTAATATAAATATTAGGTAAATAATGGAATATCCCTATCTAAAGGGGATATCAGTTGAGAATCCCAGGTCTATAAATAGAGACTTGGGAGGATCGTAAAGGGACTTTTGGAAAAATCAAGAGTGAACTTGTGTTCTAGAGAGAGAAAGTGTTTTCCCTGAGAGAACCCCTTTTGTATTCTGAAATATTTCATACTGAAGAAACTCAGTTGACACGGTTCATCTGATCTTGAGTGTGATTACATAATAAAATCTCTAAGTGGATTAGGCTATTACCGATCATCGGGGCTGAACCACTATAAAAACCTCGTGTTATTTACTTTCGTTCATAAAAAACTGTCTGTTGTCGTTTATAATTCTCTTGAAGGTTGTCGTAGTTGACGTTCTTACGTCGTTGGCTAAATTCACAGTCAACAGGTGTAATGACTAAAATGCCCTTAAGATGTGTAAAGGCTTAGTTATAAGTGGGAGGGCAATATGGTCTTTTGGTGTTTAGAATCTGATAAGTGTTGTTTTGGCTTTGTTGCCTTAGTGGATTATGTAGAAAATTGTAGAAGTCCGAAGAAAAGAAAGAAAAGAAGGAAATGGAAAGAAGGGAAAAGCAGGGCAACTCTCTTGAACGGTTTGGGTTTTCTTCATCAATGTCTTCTGGAAATTTGAAGCTAAAATTCAGATGAGCTTTCGGCTAAGACTTTGCACTTGGGATCTTGATCAGGTTGGTGAATTAGCAGAGGTTACTCATCATTTGAGGTAAGGTCTTGAGGTTGATATTCAGTTCTTGGTTTGGTATTGAATTGGTTTTTCTTAGCAGAGTTTCTGTGGGAATTCTAGGGAATTAAACCTGAGGGTTTGAGGAGGTGAAGGCTAAGCAAGTGTGGAAGACAACCTAGGTTGAGCTCATCCATCAAAGGTAAGAAACTCTAGCTTTAGGCTTTGTGATTTCTGTTATTTTGTTGAGTGTTTGAGCTCTAAGCTCAGACGTGGTGGATTTTTTGTTTTGGGGTGCATGTGATTGAATTACTTGTGGTTATGTTGTTTGGGATGATTTGATGATGTTGGGAGGCTTGTTTTGAAGATTGGTTGAGGATTGGTTGAGTTTTAGAAAGGTTTGGCTCGAGGAAATCCAAAGAGGACAAAACTGGGTAGTGCCTGGCTGTGACTAGCGCTGTAGCGCTAGCCTTAGGGCGCTACAGCACTAGGCTTGGGCGTCTGGGAGCCTGATGGCTCTGCTTGTAGCGCTGTAGCACCCACTTTAGGGCGTTGTAGCGCTACCCTGTTCCAAGAAAGGGGTTTTTGGGTTATTTCTTAGGGTTTTTGCCCGGGGGCTCAGGGTTTGATTCCACCACCCCGTTTGGTGGAATTAAGGCTTCTCGAGGGCTCGGGATTGGTCCCGAGGCTAGGTTTCAGAATTGAGGTTTGGAGTTGGTTCTAACTTGTGACTGTGACTAGGTATACGCTAGGGCTGAGACGAGATCGTGCTTAAGGATCAAATTGAACAATGCTATCGAAATCTAAAGGTAAGAAAACTGCACCCGGTTATGTGTTTGTGATGGGACTAAGAGCTCCCTATATCTGTATGATGTCATAGATGGTATTATGCCATGGGACATGTGATAAACGGCCTAAGGGTGCCGTAAATAATACTTGCGCACAGGGCGCTGCTTGGCCAGTGGTAGCCGAGGATAGCTTAATATTCACTGAGCTCAGTTTAAGCGGATTGTGGTCAGTGGGATAAATAGAGGGTGCAGCCTAAGGGAGTTAACCCTGGTTATCATATGTGAATTGATTATTGATATGAAGTGTGTGCTGAATACTTGAATAACATGAATGTTTGGACTGTTGAGTACATGTTTATACGGTATGAGTTATCTGGTTGTTTGCTTAATGATTATGCTTTGTTATTGTGTTTTCTTACTGGGCCTTGGCTCACAGGTGTTGCGTGGTGTAGGTAAAGGGAAAGGCAAGTTAGAACAGTCCTGAGATGGAGAGCTTCGGGGTTGAATGTACATAATCAGCTGATCGGCCGCCACGACCGAGGAGTGGAATAGGACAAGAAAAGCCTAATTGTCTATTTTGCCTTAGAGTGGCTAGTAACTGTATTCTAATCCCGAAATTTTGTAAACTGTCTTTTAACTTTACTACTCCTGGGATCCCATGTAAAAGAAAATGTTTGATTATAAGAAATGTAACTTTTGAGACCAAAATCTTTTAACCCTAGTTCAACTGTAGTTTCAGTAACACATTTCTAATTAAATGACTTGAATAGCAAGTCTTGCACCTTTATAAACAAACAGTGTAACGGTCTTTTCTATCAAAGGCGTTACACAGCATGCTCTCCATGGAGGATTTCAAGCCCTTCTTTTCCTCTGTGATAGCAGCCTTGACCTCCAGCTGTTTGGCTTTGGCCCCCGTGAGCTCGGCCTGAAGGGCAGCCGAGGCAGCCCTCGCAGCCTGCTCACCCTCTTGAGCCACAGTTAAGGCAGCCTTTGCAGCTTGCTCACCTGCTTGGGCCGCCGTCAGGGCAGCCTTGGCGTTTTGTTCGCCTTGTTTAGCGGCCGCGGGGGCAGCTTGGGTCACAGTCAAGGCGGCCTGAGCGGTCTGGATCTCGACCTTAAGCTCGTCATTCCTGGCCCTGGCCCGAGCTATGCTGCGGTGTTGAGCCAAGAACGCCTGCAAAAAGCAAGAAAACAGTTAGGCACATACCAGGGTAAAATAAAAAAGAATGTTATGTCAAGGAAAGCTTACTTTGAGGTACATCCCCAGAGCGGATTCCATAACATTCTCCGGGCTCCTCTCCTCGATCTCCCTCAGGTCCGTGGGCTTGGCCTTATAAGAGTGCTCCATCGCGTGGTTCGCCATCTCATAGACAGTCCCCTGAAAAGTATCTGGAATTTTTTTCAGGTCCTGGGTGTTGACCGGGATGCGGACGGTGGCAGCGGGGACTATCGGAGCTGGGAGACCAGTTGGTGCTCCTTGGTTCAGAGTAGGGGTTGAGGGAAATCAAGGAGGAGGTGCAGTCGGACCCCTCTTCTCCTAGGCTGCGGCGGATGGAGCTCCAGAGCCCGGGCCTTTCCCCTTGGCTGACGATTTGGAAACAGTCGTAGTCGAGGGAGGCGTCTTCTATGATGCGGGCCGGAGTTTTTTCACAAGGGGACCCGAGCTGGATCTCCCTTCCTAGAACATCGCGCGGATGTCAAGTTCCCCTTGCTGTGCCATCTCCTCACCTGAAAAAAATGAGAAGTACGTCAGTATGTGTACGTATGCATGTGTAGGATATTATAGAGTCCTACCCTCCGAGCTAGAGGAGGAGTCTATTGCCACGACCTCCAGCCTCGAAACCATTACAGGAGAGGGATAGCCTAGATCTACAATTTCTTGGATTAGAGGAGGTTCAGGCTCAGGTTCTAGCTCATGGCTGGACTCCTCTACATATTGCCTAAGTCCAGAGGGAGAGTCCCCTGGCGCAAGGAGTCCCACGACCTAAGGTTGGTCCCATACTCTTCAAAAAGGGCTGACCTAAAGGATAGAGTGTTGTCTACGACTACAGTCCCTCTAGGACAACCCATATCGTATCGTACAACTAATTTATCTACACACTGAAGCAAGGTTGTGTTATAGGCAGGGTCTCTAGGGTGGCGATGTACGAGCTGGTTGGGGTTAAACCTAACTAGCCTAAGGTCGGCAGCAGCCCTATCTAGATCCCTAAAAGGGTATGGGTTACCTTGGCCGGAGGGACCGGCTGCTGCCCCCGATAGAGATCGGTCCACGTCAGGGTTCCAAGCGGCCTCAGGAGCTCACCTCTTTCGAACGAGTGGCACCTCGGCCTCTTCTTGCTCCTCGCTGTCATCGGCAACAGCGCCTCCCTCTAGGATGGGCACTAGCTCGCAGGCTATCGGGAAATTAGCTCGCGTCCTCCTCAAGGCCAAAGTCTGGCCTTCAAAAATTAATTTACACGCCAACATCGTGCCATCATACATGAGCTGGCGGTAGTCCTTCTCGCTGGGTGGAAGCCTCGCCAAGGTATCGTATTGACCACCAAGGGTCACTAATTTGGTCGTCCTCGCAAAAATGGCTGCACGAAGATACTCCAGTCAGCATACACGCGAGAAAATTAAGTATGAAAACAATAATTCTACGAGCTAAGAAAGGAAAGGAGACTTACAAAACCCATTCGACATAAAGAACTGATCTTTAAAGTCATTGGGATGGCTGGGCAGCTCGATTACTGCGGGTGAGTTCGGGAAGCGAGTCAGGTAGTAGAACCCATCGCCTTGTCCCCTTTGGTCCGGGCTAGGCTTGAGTCAGAAGAAGTACAAGATATCCACAGGGGTAGGGACATCCACATCTGCTTTAGGAAGAGGTACTTCAGCCCCGCCAGCAGTCGGTATGAGTTTGGGGGGAGTTGGAATGGCGCCAACTTCATGTAGTTGAGGAAGTCAGCGAAGTACTGATCGAGGGGCAGGAAGGCCCCGGCCTTTAAATGCTCATCACTCCAGGCCGTGAAATCATCCTGGAGTGGTGCGCAACTCCTCTCCCCCTCGAAGGGAGGTCGGGCGATGAGAACGCCCGTCCCAACCTCGATGTTGTGGGACAGCATGATTTTGTTGACCCTTCCTTGGGTCGTTATTTTGGAGACTATCCTCTCGGCCTCAAAAAATGCATCAGGTCCGACCGTGACCTCCTTCTCCACCACGGGGACAAATTCAGGGATGGGGGACTCTGGGACGAACTCCTTTCCCTTGTGGATTTGCTGGGACGATGAGCTAGCTATGATCTTTTTGGGCGCACTTTTCTTGGGTGCCATTAGCTCGCCTATCGAACAAGAACGATGGAACTCTTAGTGGGCAACGTAGAATTTTTATACAGGAAAGAAATAACAAAGAAAGGCTGAGGATTCTAACACACGAACTAGGCAATCTCAGCCTGTGGTGTGGTACCATGCGCTACCTATGCTACGCGCCTAAGTTTTCCCAGCGGACCCCTGATGATTAGGAATTCGTATGTCAGGCCACTGCCCTCCTAGGGGACAGGTTAGACCTATGTCACCCTAGAAGTGTGGCCCCTAAGCAACCTATTTCCAAGCCCTAAAAACCTTTCATCTTCTGCATGTCGAATGGGCATTTTCTAAAACGAACCCAGGAATCACCCAAAAAACTACCTAGTTTATGACATCGCAATCCTAGATATATTTTGGGACATACTCAATAAACCTAAATCGAAACCTAGGTACCAAGAACGTTTGGGAACAGCCTAACGTTAGTAACGGTGGAGTGCAAATCAACGTGATAAAAAAAAGAGAAGAAGAATAAAGAAGAAAGACACACAAAAACAAGTAAAAGAAAAGTTTCAGCAAAACAGAAAACTTACAGTGCATTCTTCGACAAGAGAGATAAACGGCGTAGAAGAAGAAGTCCTGGAAAAATCCTTGGAGGCTAGATTTCCGAAGGTTGTAGTGACAATTTTTGGAATTTTTTAGATTTTATCAGAAAAGGAAGAAGGGTTTTTGAAGCTCAGAAGAGAGAAAAAGAGGAAAAATTTCGAATGAAAGGTGATGAACACCGAAAATTTCCAGCCCTATTTATACGTAATAGGCATGAGGAAACGTGGACCGTCCAATCAAACTAATGTGAGACACGAGGGTCATGTTTCAAAAGATTAAATGGCGATAAAAAGGTGGTTAGGCCATTTAATGCAATCCTCAAAACCCGAACAGACGCCAATCGCAACATCCCATGTGTCTAATACTTGAGTAATGAACAAACATGGGTAATCGCAACAGAAGTTTAAAAGTCCCTACCGTGTCAGTCAAAGGATGACGTCATAAGACACGGGAAGGGACTTGGGGGGCAAATGTACGCCCTGATATTCAGCCCAGGTCTTTTATGCAACTCGGGTACAGCTGGCTAGCAAAGAACAGTACTAAGGGATCTACAAATTGATATCTCCTCTATGAAGGCAACGCGACTCCCCAGGTAATAACACGAGCTGAGGAATACGAATCATTAATGCATGAGCTAGATATGGATATAAAGCACAGCATCCTGGGCATGGGCTGGCGTTATGTTCAGGTCATGGTACTCTGACAATCTGCCATATCCAGGAGTCTTTATAAAGCTAGATACGTTATTTATAAACGTGCGTGGTCAGACATTACATGTCCGTTATCCCTAAATTCTCGGACACGTAACATAAACATGCATGAGCAAACATCACATGTCCAATTATGCCAAACGACCCATGATCAATTTTACCTAATGATTAGACCATACCTTAATATATATTGTAATATTCATTATTTGTGCAAGACAGGTCACAAATAGGATGGGTATTCACTTGATGACCCCTACACCTATCCTGGGATGGTTCTTCTATAAATACCAAGACATTGGATAGAGAAGAGGTTGAGTTTTTTCTGTGTAATGCAAACACTCTGTCAAAATATAGAGAGATATACAGTAATAATATCGACTCATGGACTAGGGGTATTTTTGCCTCCGAACCACGTAAAAAGGAACGAGTGTTCTTAATATTTCCTTGTTAACATCCCTAAGTGTTATTATCCTTATTACGGTTTATCCTTAAGCACTAATTTATTCCAGTTAATTACGTAATACACTGTTGGCAAAAAACCGCGTCAACAAACCCCGAGGAAAATGGAGGGAAGAAGAAGAAAAGGGATAGATATATGCAAGGTGTATACCGAGCTCAACGAGTCTTAGGAGAATATCTACCTGGCTAATGGAAACCAGATCCCATTCAGACTACCTAACCCCATGAGGAACCAAAAACCAAAGAAAGATTCAAATAAATACTGTAGATTTCATCGACGTATCGGACATACAACCGATGAGTGTCGACAGTTGAAAGACGAGATCGAAGGTTTGATCTCGAGGGGTTATTTCGGATAGTACGCCAAAAACTGAAATCCCAATCAAGCTTCCATAAGCCAAAGGGCAGCGGCTGCACTACCTGCCCAAAACAGTAACTCTCGAGCTCGGGAGGATGAGTGACCCCCTCCGATTGATGGAGAAGATGTAATAACCATCTCAGGGGGACCTCATATCGCAGGTTCCGGCAGGAATGCCCAAAAGAGATATGTAAATGAGCTCAAGACAGGCGACGATTCTCCCTACGAACATAAACCATGAGCTCTGAAACAACAAAGGGTTGAGACTCAACCCATAACCTTTACTGAAGAGGACGCGTCACACGTCCAGTTTCCCCATAAAGACCCCCTGGTCATAACCCTCCAACTCGCGAACAAGAGGGTACGCCGAGTCCTGATTAATAACGGGAGCTTGGTGAATATCCTCTATAAAGCCACTCTATAAAAGATGGGACTCGCGCTTCATGATCTAAAAGCATGTGCAACCACACTGTACAGTTTTTCAGGAGAAGGGATTACTTGTATGGGATCAATTGAACTCCCCGTGATCTTGGGAGACTATCTAGTCTCCATAACCAAGATGATGGAGTTTGTCGTGGTGGACCTCCCATCGTCCTACAATGTACTACTCAAGAGACCCGCCCTAGTTGGGCTAGGGGCAGTGTCATCTGTTAGGCACCTAGCCATCAAGTTCCCAACTTCTAGTGGCATCGAGACGTTGAAAGGGGACCAGCTTGCAGGGAGGGAATGATATAGCTTCTCTATTACGGGAAAGAAGCAAACAAGTGCACAGGCACTTATAATTATTCAAAACAAGGATGGGACGGTCTTCGAGATAAATGAAGAGATCGACCCCAGAATAGAAGAAAGGGTTGACCTCGAACCTCTAGAAGAGCTCGAGGAGGTCAAGCTCGAAGAGCCCATAAAGATAGTAAAGGTGGGTAAGAATCTTTCTGAAGAAGTGAAATAGCAATTAATCCGCTTCTTAAAACAAAACCATGATGTATTCGCATGGTCACACTCGAACATGGTGGGAATCAGTCCAAATGTCATGAGTCTTGCACTTAACATCGACAAAAGCTTCCCCCCAAAGCAGCAAAAGCGAAGACTCCTGGACGACGATAGAAAGAAGGCCCTCGAGGAAGAAGCCGACTGGTTAAAGGCAAATTGATTCATACAAGACGTCTTGTACTTGTACCTCGCTACCACTGAGCATGCCATTAGTGTCGTCCTCGTTCGAGATGACAAGAAGGTACAAAAACCAGTGTACTATGTCAGCAAAAGGTTACTGGGGGTAGAATCGAGATACTATTTAATGGAAAAACTGGCTCTCAGCCTGATCCAATCATCTCGAAAGCTCTGGCCTTGTTTCCAAGCACACCCTATTCATGTGTTAACTGACCAACCACTATGACAATTTCTATGTAAACCAGAAGCCTTTGGAAGATTGTTAAAGTGGGCGGTCGAACTCGGACAGTTCGAGATCACATATCACCCGAGAACGAAAATAAAGGGACAAGCCCTGACGGATTTCATCGTAGAATGTACTTGAGTGTCTAACGATGAAGTTGTAACCCCAGCCCGCGAGCTATGAAAACTTTATGTCGATGGACCCTCCAACAAAAATGGATCGGGGCAGGTATCATACTGATCACTCAAGCAGGAAGTCGATTTCATTCCGCTTTAAGGTTCAACTTCGAAGCATCAAATAACAAAGCTGAATGCGGAGCATTATTGGCAGGACTTCAAATAGCCAAGGTTCTCAAAGCAAAGGCTATACACTGCTATAGTGATTCACAGTTAGTGGTCAACCAAAGTTTAGGGGAATATCAGGCTCGTGGCATAAAGATGGCTGCGTATTTAGAGAAATCCAAGGTTGCGCTCAGACAATTCGAGTTCTACGCTATAGAGCAAGTTCCCCAAGAACAAAATTCAAACGCGGACGCATTGGCCAGACTCGCTACGACTAGCGAGGCCGATACACTGACCGTGGTCCCAATAGAGTTTCTATCGACCCCGAGTATCAGCAAGCCTGATGAAGAAGACGTATGCATGATCGACTCTCAACCTACCTAGATGACCCTCAATAATCGATTACCTCAAAACCGGAATTCTCCCAGCAGAATGGAACGAGGCTCGAAAATTGATATATCAGATCCCGAGATACACTATTGTGGAAGGGAGGTTGTATCGAAGAGGGTATTCTATGCCACTACTCTGATGTGTAACTCCACCCGAGGCAAAGAAAATTCTGGAAGAAATTCATGAAGGATTTTGTGGAGACCACACTGAGGGGCGTAGCCTATCTAGAAAAGTGATAAGACAGGGGTATTTCTGGCCCACAGTCAAGACAGACGCATTCGAATATGTCAAAAAATGTGATAAGTGCCAGCGATTTGGTTCAATTCCATGAGCTCCACCTACCGAGCTAACCATGCTAACCTCCCCATGGCCATTTGTGGTGTGGGGAATCGATCTTATAGGCTCACTACCAACAGGCAAAGGTGGAGTGAAGTATGTTGTGGTCGCGGTCGATTATTTCACAAAATGGACCGAGGTCGAACCCCTGACAACAATTACCTCGAAAAAAGTTTTAAACTTTGTGGTAAAAAACATCATTTGCCGATACGGAATGCCCAGAAAGATAGTGTCGGACAATGGTACCCAGTTCGACATTGACTTGTTTACCCATTTCTGCGAAAAGAATGGGATAATAAAAAGCTTCTCCTATGTTACCCATCCCCAATCAAACGTCCAGGTCGAAGCAGTCAATAAAACCCTTAAAAGCTCCACAAAGAAAAGGTTGGAGGAGGCTAAAGGAAGGTGGCCTGAGGAGTTACCCCAAGTTTTGTGGGCCTATCAAAGCATAGCTCGAACTTCGAAAGGACATACTCCTTTCTCCCTAGCATATGGATGTGAGGCCATGTTGCCAATTGAAGTCGAAATACCTACAATACGGAGCCATGCCTACGATCAGGCCTCAAACCAATCCCAACTTGAAGAAAGTCTAGACCTTATTGAAGAAAGACGAAATGAAGCTCAATTGAGAAATGTCGTAAATCAGCAACGAACTACCCGATATTTCAATAAAAAGGTTCGAGATAGAAAATTCAGATTGGGAGACTTGGTATTAAGACGTGTACTCGGACCTAACTGGGAAGGACCTTAACAGATCGAGTCTATTATCCGACCTGGGGTTTATAAATTGGCGAGGTTGAACAGAGAACTGGTACCGCGAGCTTGGAATGGTGAACATCTATGACCTTACTATCAGTAGTGTAGGATAATGTTTTATTGTAACCAAGCTTGTTTATTTTTCAGACTTTTTATTATTAAAATGTTAAACTTTGCTCAAAAGTTATTTTCTTTACTAAATGTTGTATTTTTTTAAAACTCTCTTAATTCAATAACCTATGGTCACACTCATAGGATATTAAGGGGGCATCAGTGGTATACAATAATACCATAAGTTTAAAAAAATAAATAGCATAGAACAAAAATGTCTGGATCGTTAACCCGACATAAAAATGTTAAGTATACACGTAGACTAAAAAAAATGTCTGGATCATTAACCCGACATAGAAGTTATAAGTGTATACGCGAGCTAAAGCTGTCTGGATATAACCAGATACGCGAGCTAAGATGATATGGACATAACCAGATTATCAAAATTATAAGTGTTCGGATATGACCAAATACGCGAGCTAAGATGATATGGACATAACCAGATTACCAAAGTTACAAGTGTATGGGTTACAAACCCGACACGAGCTAAATATGTTTGGAACAAACTAGCTAAAACTAATCGATAGAAAGTTGGAATATAAATAAACCTACTTCAAGTTAAGTCGAGTTCGAGGTTGGAATATTTTGCAAAACAGATAGCTTCGACCTCACAACCTTGGGGAGCCACTCGAGGAAGAGGATATGTGACTAGAAAATCAAGATATAACTAAACTTCTAATCTTACATGCCATATAAGCACTTTTGAGTGCATGGTGAAAGCAAGGTTTGACCTTGATAAATAACGAGATCGAACATGGATACATCAAGTAAACTATGCATGAATTCATTGAAACTCGAGCTTAAATCCAATAGATGTGTTTGTACGAATAAACATACATAAAATCAAACCTTTAATATAAGATGCTTGAAATATTTCGACCCAGAAATGTAAAGCAAAAATATTAAAGTAAAAGCTTAATGTAAAAATTAGGTGTATAAAGGTTTTCAAGCAAAGAAAATCACATACATAAGGATTAAAATTCTTGTTTAAATAAACATAAAATAGCCCTAGAGCGAGCTATAAAATGTCTTTTCCCCAAGGGCTTAAAAAAAAGTGTTACAAAAATGTTAATGGGACGCAGCCCATGACCTCGCTTCTATGAAGCAGGTGCATCCCCCACGACAGCATCGGGCTTCTCCGCCATCTTTTCTGCCTTCTCCTTGGCATCCTCCTCATTGAGCCGAGCTTTCCATCTCTCAAGGAATTCATCTTCGAGAGTATCCAAGAAGCTTGTGTCGAGATCAGCGTTGTTGGCCCAAATACGATACATGGTCATATCAACAGTGTGATCCTTCTTCCGCTTAAACTCCTCGAGAAGGCGAGCCTTCTCACCCTCGATTATATCGAAGGTGGCCTTCTTCCCTTCCTTGAGCTTAGCATTCAGCTCCTCAAGCTCCTTGATTCTTGAGTCCTTCTCTTTGATCTCAGAATCCTTAGCCTCTAGCTTTGACTCGAGCTCAGACTTGGTGGCCTTAAGCTCGTCCGCAAGCTTTATCTGAAGGTTCTTTGCCTCCTGAGCATAGGACAAGCTCGAGTAAACTTCGTTGTTCAGCTTGTAGTTAAGCTGAGCAAACGCAGCAAGGGCCTATACATAAACAAAATGGGTTGGAACACATACAGAATAAATCTGAACAGACAGCATGATAGAGTAAAAAGAATCACCGAAGTGATGAGCTCGCTACCCTTGTCATAAAGGGTGGCGTTGTCTAGACAAGAAGTGAGGAATTGTCATTGAGGGGCGCCAAGGTTGCTGAAACTTTGGCCAACTCGAAACAACACATCTGAGCCCATACTAGCTCCGTGAGTCCCCATGGCGTTGTCAATCACATACTCAGAAGTATGGGTCGAAATCGACAACAAGCGTTCCCGAGTGGGAACTAGCCTCTTTGGGGCCGGAGCAGTCTGTTGAGAGGTCTGAATGGTAGGAGGAGGTGGGGGGTGTGGGACCTCGGTGGATACCCTGACCTCGGGATCTGCAACAGCAGCTTGGCTCTGTTCTTGGGAGTCTGGGGCGAAAGGAGTCGCCTCGGCTCTTTTTGGGATCTTAGAAGGGTGTCCCGCTCTCTGCGATGCCCTCAGACGCTTGCTCTGCTTAGCTCCCAAGCGACGACTGAGCACGTTATCGAGATTGGACTCCATGTCGCCTGCACATGCACAAGTTACACATTAGTTAATGAGCTTAAACTACAAAAAAAAAAAAAAACAAGGCTAAAGTCAAAAGAAACCTAATTGGTACTCTCCCCCGAGCTTGTGCTCGGCGAGCAAGTGATCCCCCTATCTTCAGAGGATGTTGGGGGAGTCCCTTCCCTATATGTGGGGGATAGCCTCGAAAGGTCTCTATAATCATTGGTCCCATATTGAACTGCGACCCCATCCCAAACTTCTTTTAAACTATACATAGTTTGGAATTTTCCTAACCAACTATCGAACCTATGAACCCTCTCATCTACCCAAGACCAAACATGGAAGTTATCTCTGGAATCCGGGAATAGGATCAAAGTGTTGGGCTTGTGCTTAAGCATAGAGGAAGACCACATGGCTGAGCTAAGTATTACTTTACCTCTACCACCCAAGCTCGAGGCCTCGTCTTGGGTTTCGTTTCCCAAAGAAAGCCTGTCATGACGGCGAGCCACAAAGGGGCGGACCCATGAGCTCGACGACCTCCGTCTCGGGGGGAGCTCCTCAGTAGGAAGTGGCACATGCTCCCACTTAAGGTACTTGCGATATGCAGAGTCGTCTGTTGACTGGTCTTTCCCCAGGAGGTCGCAGGCTCGAAGCCTATCTTCATGGAAAAGATAGGACAGGGAGCGCCGACCATACAGCAGTTGTAGCAGAGTTGACTTGTGCTCCACCATTGAATCTGAGGGTGTTGGACAATGATAATTGGCTGAAGAAATGGATGAAATATTAATTCGAGCCTAGTCATTAAACGAACAAGAAAAAAGGAATGGGTATGAGTATTACAGATTCGTTGAAACGAGTAGAATTTGGAAGGAGCGAAGCCATCCGTCCAGAAGAAGGCCAGCTTGAAGTTCGGAGGATTGTTCGGCATATCCTCAAAAATATTTTTTCTCTTTTGGGTAGCTCGACAAATAGTAGAAGCCATCCCCTCCCCAAGCTCGAGAGGGGTTACTCTTCAGACAGAAGAGGTACAGGATCTCTTGCGGTGAGGGTCCTTCCCACTTTAGCTCGTGGTACAGAGACTTTAGGGCGGACAGAACCCTATATGAATTGGTCTGGATTTGGAATTGGGTGAGCCCAACAAAGTCCAAAAAAATCCTTAAAAAAGGATTTCAGGGGCAGTAGGACCCCTGTCTTCATATGCTCGCGACTCCAGGCCACGAGCTTATTCTTGCTATTGGGTCTGCCATCACCCGGGGCATAGCAGCTCCGCTCATTTGGAGTTGCAGGATGACACATCAGCATGCTGGAAAGCTTCAGGCCGTGGCAAGCTAGAATGTCATAAATTTGGCCCGTTAAGGTGACCGAGCTCCAGTAATGTTCTGCCTCGAGAAAACCCTCTTGCATGGTCGGAATTGATGCGGCTCGCGAAGTAGAAGGGCGATCTGAAGGGTCCTCCATCAGCGAAAAGGAAAGTGCACCAAGCTCGTACGAAATGGTGATTTTGAGTTTGGGATCGAGAGGGATAGGTTTGAGCTCGAGGTCCAGATCTGGATAAATCGAGACCTGAAGTTTCTTCCTTTTCTTTCCTCGACCTCGTCAATCTGACGTCAGAAATGGGCTTGGATATCTTCTAGTTCTCACCTCATGCGGTGCTCGCATATCAGTCACTGGTTCTAGGTGAAGGGAGATTCTGGACTGGGAGATGATGGAGAATAAGGGATTGCGAGCACTGACCCCCACCGATTCTCAAAGTTCTGTGACATCTAGCAAGAAAGAAAAGGGTGAGGGCTAGGCATACAAGAAATCAGAGTATAGTTTTGGTGATTCGAGCTCGAAGGCTCGAGATCACGGAGTAAGCTCGATCGAGACTGAGGTCTCGAAAGGACAGATCAAATTCGAGGAAGAACCCCGAACTATTGTAAAGTTCGGGCTTCAAGCGTGTATTTTACGCGAGAGTGGAAAAGTGTGGGTTCATTTTAAGAATCCCGGATTTTCAGGGGAAAAGTTGATGGTTACCCAAAAAGGTGATAATTTTGGGATTTGTGCAATTAAAAACCGTAATTCAGAACCCCATTTCTTGGCTTACACGATATATTACCCGTAGTCTGAAAACACCCCATGTTTGCATTTTTTACACTAAATATGGGCTTTAAAACTATGTTGTGAAAGATTTTAAATCGAAAGTTTGTGCTAAGCAATATTGCTAAAACTACCAACTACAGCATACATTCATACGGGAATGAAAAACACAAAAATGCACGAAGAAATAAAAATACGAGAATCAAGAACAAGAAACTTACACAGAGAAGCTTGTGGGTACAGTGAGATCGACGACTGTAGGAGCGATTGTAAGAAAGCTCTCACGGAGTCGAAAATGCCAGGGGTGTTATGTCTCTTCGGCTTGGAGAACATGCAAAGATGAAAGAATTTTAAGCTCTGGTTTTTTCTCTCTGAAACTCAAAATGTAAAGATAAAAGTGAAGAAGAAGAGAAGATGAGACTATAAATATATATATATATATATTTATATGCATATCAATGGTCGAGCTAATCTGGGCCATTGGCTGGATTCGATATCTGATCAAACGATTGGGTGCAAATGTGGCAGTGGCGGCAAAAAGCTAGCATCCGAATAGACGTGGGTGTGGTGAAAAAGTACTCAAGTACTTTTATTGAGCAATCCGCGACTGACGCGTGTCGACACTCAAGTGTAGTAGGTGGCTTAGTTTTCGAAAAAGGCAGTTCAAAAGTTTCTTTCTCATAGGATTTGAACTAATACTTTTGAGGGGGCAAAATGTTACACCCCGATTTCAAGAATGGGAATTTTGATCTCGAAACTCAGGCTCGTAAGGTGTAAGCTCGAGACTAGCACAGTCGTCATGTGATCGGCAAGTCAAAGACAGTCTCGCTGAGCAGTAAATGTGACAACGTTGGGATTGGTGAGCTCAGGAACTACGCAGTCTCGGAGGTGTTCCGAGATTATAAGTTAGGCTTGCAACTTGTAGAGGCAATGGTTCAACACTTATATAAATTTCTTAATTTATTTCCTGCCCTCAGGCAAGACGATTCGAGCTCGAGTATTGTAAGCTCGAAGATGATGGTCTCGTCAACATCACTTGTTGAGAACATAGGTGAACCAAGGTGACAAGCTCGTAAGTTGTGTGTGAACATGTGTATTGTTGTAAAATCCCTATGTTTAAAGGATCTAATGTAATTTGTTATTAAATCCCAAATATCATGGGATATTACCGCGTACGTAGTAACTAATGCATTTAATGGCATTATTTTAATTGATTTGTAGAATAACTCCCCGAAATTTGTGGGAAGAGATTCGGTAAACCACTCTATAAATAGAGTGGGACAATTCATTTGCAAAGGATGGAAAAAATCAATATTGGAAAACCTCCGTACAATTGCTTCCAGAAAGTTATTAGAGAATTCCAAGAAGTTAATAACATAGACTCGTGGACTAGGCAGATTTAAACTGCTGAACCACGTAAAAAATCGTGTCTATATTATTTGTTTCCTTTGGTGTATTTCGTTTAATTGCTCTTCTTCTTAAAGTTGATGAAAAACGGCGACAACAAAGAAGACGAAAAAGAATGAGAGGGAGAGAGAGGGGTTACAATGAAACCCTAATCCCAAAAAATTTAAATTTTGTTTTGTTTGAAAAAAAAAATCAATAACATATATTTTTAATTGATTTTTTGTTTTAATATTTTTTAAATTAAATATATATTTTTATTTTGAAATTACTTTTTAATTAATCTTCTAATTTAAAATCAATTAATATAGTTTTATTTTTTAAATTATCAAATGACCCAATTAGATGGTGACAGGTGTTATCCCCTCCCTACACGTGTCTTTTTTTCCTAGGTAACAGAGTGGTAGTGACGGAATTTTCCAAATCATAACGTTTGATATTTAATCCATTGAAAAAAAATATGTGGTATATAAATGTATAAAACTGAAAACATGTGGTATTTATGACGCAAATACCCTTATTTAAGAAGTAGTTTTTTATTGTTATAATTAAAAATATATATTTTTAAAGAGTTTTTTTATTTGTGTGGTTATTTTTATAATTTTAAAAAAAAATTATAATCGAAGTGTGAGAAATTTATATATTTTGTAGTTATTGTACATTGTTATTGAATGAGTGATACATTTTTTATTTATTTTACATTAATGATAAATATCATTTTATTAAAGAATAAATTGCAATTAAAATACCCAATGTTTTCAAAATGTTACACTTTTATACTCAATTTTTTTTTGCGGTAAATATACTCAATGTCTTCAAAATGTTGTACTTTTATACTCAATTTTTTTTTTGGCAGTAAATAAACCCAATGTTTTTAAAAGGTTGCATTTTTATACCTATTTTTTTATTATTTTGAGAAATAATAAGAAAGTGAAGGAAAAATATAGGTTTTTAATTATTTTTAAAATTTTAAATTATTTTCTCTTTCTTATTCTTTCTCAAAATATCTATTTTAAATTAAAAAAATTAATAAATATTTTACTAAAATTAATAATAATAATTTAAAATAATAGAAAACTTATATATTTTCATCAATTTAAAATATAAGTTTTTTTAAAAAAAAAGTGAAGGAAAAATATAAGTTTTAATTGTTTTGATTAATTTTAAAATTTCAAATGATTTTTTTATTATTTTGAGAAATAATAAAAATGTGAAATAATTTAAAATTAAAAACCTCTATTTTTCTTTCATTTTATTATTATTTCTCAAAATAAGTATAAAAGTGCAAAAATTTGAAATATTTTAAATATTTACCGCAAAAAAAAAAATTGGTTATAAAAATGCAATATTTTGCAGATATTGAGTATATTTACCACAAAAAAATGGTATAAAAGTGCAACATTTTGAAAACATTGAGTATTTTAGCCACAATTTACTCTTTATTAAATAAGAGAAAGACATAATGTAAATCATGATTTGCAATAAATAAAAATCATACATAGTATTATATTAATTTGTGCATAGGAAAACAAATAGGGTAAGGAATAAGGCTGAATTTAAAATATGAAAGATTTGTCACTTTTCTTTAATACTATTAAGTGTCTTATGGAATTCTTCTTTTCTTATCCTTAAAAAAAATTAATAAATTTAGTGCATCTGTTCATCCTAGACTGAACAATTAAATAATATGTAGATAGTTCATTAGCAAAAGTGCCTGCATAAATTAAAAGTGGAAATATGTAAAAGTGATAGTAGTAATAATTATTGAAAAGAATTATTAATAGAGAAAGAATTGTTTTCACTTTGGAAAAAAAAATATTTACAAGTGAAAGAGTTTTCTATGGAAAAATAGAATTCAAGTTATTTTTACCAATCAATTTTTACTTTATTTACAGTGAAGCATAAGGTTAATAAAATAATATATAAAATATTCTAGAAGAATCTTGCTTATATAGAACTTTATTTACAGTGCACATAGAGTAGATAAAATAATATGTAGAATATTTTATAAGGATATTGCTGATAATTATGATTATAGATATTTTTTTATTAATTTATTATTATAGATATATTTAAGTGGTATTTATTATAATTATTATTAATTAATTACTATAAATTAGAAAAAGTAGAATAAAAATAAAAAAAATAATAAAATATATAGAGTGGCTTGAAGAAATTTTAGAATGTCACATGAGTTCATTGAGACCTAGTTTTAACTAAAACTATTAGTCTAAAAATTAAATTTTCTAATTAAACTATTGGACAGAATTTTTGACACAGTTTTTTGCCAAACTAAAAACAATAAAAGATGTAGTTATGAATTATGAAGAATTAAGAATGAAATGAGAAAAATAAAAATTCAGTTTATAATAGTTTAGCCCTCAAGAGTATTGGTCATTCTAGTACAATTTCGGTAGTAGTTTGCATAACCAAAACTTACATTTTTCACCATGACCTTCCTATTTATAGAAAGTCAATGTACTAGCTATTCCTATGATCAAGGGAAATGATTACTTAATTTTATAATTCAAATATTCAAGTAACTAAATTCAATATAATTAAATGTATTAAATAACAATTTATTATTTTACAGACTTCACTAATCAACATTCTGTTTCTCACTGGCCAAGCTTTTCCTACTCGAGCTTTCTTTTAAATGTTTCTCAAGCATTCCCCTAGAGCTAGCTGGCTTCCACCTATTCGGAATCACCCTTCACGTAAGATCTTGGTCACAAAGTCTTATTTATATTTGAGCACCTTTTTAACGCTAATTGAAGGGCATCTCAAGCATTATCCATCCTTACGGTATTACCCAAGCCATCCTCCTCTTCGAGTTGGTATTATGTTCTTGCCAGATTTACTTACAAATGTGTCGTTTCTTCTCATTAACTATCCCCACAAAGTATTTGCTCATGCATACACAAATGAGATTTTTGTTGTTAATTGTGTCGTTTGACCTAGTTTTTCTATGCAAACAAAACAAACTAATTAGTTTGCAAAGATGAAAAATGTAGTTACATAAATTGTGTTTGGAGTTCTAGGCTTTCATGGGTAAATCTCAAGTACTCTCACCACTAATCCCTATTAAGTGGCGAGCACTAAAGCACTCCTTGGGTTCCAATCAATATCCCAAAATCCCTGGCAATTCAATCGCACTTATAGACAACACCTCAAAAAATCAATTTTACTTATGGGAGACTTCTAGGGAACCACAAGCATAATGGCAATTCAATCGCACTTAGAAGCATTATGTGCATCATGGCGATTCAATTGCATTTACAAGTATCATGTATATCTTGGTGATTCAATCACACTTACAAATGACACCTTGACGATTCGATTATACTTACAAGAAACTTCTCAAGAGCCACAAGTACAATGGCGATTCAATCTCATTTACAAGCATTGGATACATTATGGTGCTTCAATTTCACTTACAAGCGTCATGTGCATTATGTCGATTCAATCACAATTTCAAATGGATATTGGTAGCCATATGGACTTGTACTAGCATTGTTTTATCCCAGAGCACTTGCATGGGTTCAACCCCATAGGTGGCAGTCAATTTTTCAAAGTATTTAATTCAAAAGAAAAAAAAAGTTAAGAGCTACTTCATTTTATTTGTAATATAGTAAAAATAAAAACTTAATTTCTCACCGAGCAATCACCTTGTAAGAAAATTATTCGATAGAAAAGGATAAAAACTTTGAAAATAAGTAAAAAAAAACTTTAAAATACTCAAAAATTGGTAAATTGGTCATGGCTTAGGTATCAAGTATTAGGAGTGTGTCCTAAAAGCATGTAAAGACATTTTTTTATTCTGTGAATAAATAAATACAATGGTTTATTATTATTGTTATATTTAGATTGTCAAATTATTGTTTGAATAATTTTGTAAATATCAGAAAAATTCCATATTCATTATTGAGAATGTGATCTTGTATTAGTACGAGAGAATTAAGATCACATGAATGAATAAAAATAGTCGACAACAACAAATTAAAGTTATGGAATTCTTTAATTGGAGTTGTAAGTACGGTTTACTGAGTATCGCAATGATACAAATAATCTAGATTCGGATTATTGATGTGGTAAGACATCTCGGTAAAGGTGCTTTTTATAATATGATTATATATGACATGGACCGATGTGAATTAAAGTCTTTATCCAAAAATCATTTAACAATAAAGACTTGTAATTCATATCATAACTGATGATCATTTATAGATCAACCTAAATCCTGAGTGTTCATGAACTCATGTTCATGTTTATTAAATCTTTTGATTCATTCGTTAAGGTCTCTTCAGAGAATGAGGCTAATGACTTTTGTTTTGGAGATTTAATATCATGGATGGCTGGGAACATGTATCAACAATACGGAATCTAATCTTTCCTAACAGATCGTATATTAGTTCCATTAAGGGTTAATTCTGGAACTAAATGATTTTGAGCTCAAATCTATAATTATATTATAGATTAATTATTCACTAGTGAATTAATAGTACTTAAGGAATAAGAAGTAAATTAGAAAGGTAAAATGGTAATTCTTCCATTCTAATTTATGAACTAATTATTTACAGGGTTGAACTATTTGCTATCCAAAAAATTAGCATTGATGATGTGGCAAGTGATCCCTGGACACGTGGCTGACACCTGGAAAAACTCTGCTAGAGTATCGACCAGAAGACACATTAGAAGCAATAAGCAGCCCAGTCTTACCTGCGACCAGTCTGGTCGATGGTTCCGCATACAAAGCAACATTACTGTGAAGATCTTTGTAAATCCCGAATTTAACTCACACAATCTCCGGAGTATCCGATAATTCAGGAAAGAATATCTGTAACAATCTTTTGTAATCCCCCTTGAGCCTATAAATAGCAAAAGATAGCTCAAGGAATGGACTTTTGGCTTTTGAATCATTTGAGACTATAGTAATTCTCCTAGTGATATTGTATTGTTCTTGAGAGGTTAGTGAAACTCATTGAACCCTTGTTCTTTGATCACTCCTTTGGTTCTCATATCAATAACAGTCTAAGTGGACGTAGGTTATTACCAGATCCTGGGGCCGAACCACTATAAAAATATCGTGTTGTTACTACTTTTTGTCATTACGTTCCTCTCTACACATTCATTCATATCAAGCATATTCTGACTCCGTGTCAGTTGGCCAAATCCTGGGTCAACATTCTGGTGCTTTCATTGAGAGCTTGATTTATCATTGCTGAGAAAACTAATGGCGAAAACTGGAAGGAAAGCTGGATAGGCGACCGCTGCCGCGCCATCAAATCCACCTCCTCCTCCCCCTGCAAGCGTGGCGGAGGATGAACCACATCTGGACTTTGAGGAGGAAGAAATGGATGATGCAATGCTGAAGAGTACCCTGGGGGTGTTGCAGGAGGAGCTGGCCAGTCTGAAAGCCAGTCAAGATACTGCTGCCGGAGTTGTGGCGCGGCAGCAGCAGGAGATTGAACGGCAGCGCGTGGAACTAAGCGAAAGGCAGGTAGAGATGGACCGCCGCAAGAGCGAAGCCATGGCAGCCCTTGAGGCGGCCTTGCAGCTGGCAAGGAATCAGGCCGCACCTGTTTCGCAACCTGACCAACCTGGCAATGGGCCACCCCAGAGGGGTCCTAATCCAAGCCCACCGATCCAGCCTTCAAGTCCACAAAGGCCTGAGCAGCCTCAAGCGCCCCATGACGATGTTCCGCTGGACCCTGAGGCGCAGCCACCATCCCAGGCTGGTCGCGGAAATCCCCCGCAACAAAGGCAGAATAGGACCGAGCATCAGCCTCGTAGTCCTAGACGCCGTAGGGGTGATGAGCCAAACCTACCGAATAGAGGTCAGTATCCCCTGGTAACAGGAGGGACTCAGAGTTAGGCTCTGCGGTCCGGGGTCCCCCACGGCACAATGATGCACGGGGACACCACGACCAGCGCAGGCCACCCTCTAACACTCGGGACGTTTCAGCCAGGAATGGAAATCGAGGGAACAGTCGATCCCACCATAGCCAGTCGAGGTTCAGAGATGGCCATGGATATAATGAGGCTGACTCAGGCAAGGGGAACGCTGGCCGAAGGAATGAAGAAAGAGGTAAAGGCAGGAGCCAGGTACCTCAAGATGACCAACCCAATAGATGGGATGCTGGGGGGCAGCCCAAACAAAATAATGTCTTCAACCGGCTCGGGGGTAGCGAGCAGCGGAGAAGAGACGAGGATTTCCATGACGTACTTAACGATCGCCGCGAGCGGCATGGCGAGAACGTCCCCCCAATAACAGAGGCCACAGCGATTCCTGCCGCTGTACAGGCCCAGATAGACGCCCTCAACCAGGCAGTGCAACAACTGGTCAGGGGAAGGACATCTTACATCGACCACGATAGGAGGAAAGGCACTCCTTTCGTACAGAGGATAGCTAATGCCGAAACTCCAAGCAACTTCAAAATGCCTACACTCCCAAACTTTGACAGGTATGGAGACCCAGTGTCTCATGTCAACAAGTTTGAAATTCAAATGGACATTCAGAAAGTGTCCGAAGACGCTCGGTGCAGGATCTTCCCTGCAACACTTTTTGAAGCTGCGCAGGAATGGTATTTTAAGTTCCCTCCCGCAAGCATAGTTTCCTGGGAAATGTTCGTAAGGGAGTTTTACGGACAGTTCTATGCAGGTCGTGTGTATCCAACCGAAGCAAACCAGCTGGTTGAAATTTGCCAGCAGAATGGGGAGTCAGTAAAGGACTACGTCCAGCGCTTTATGCGAGCGGTGGCTGGAGCAAAAACAGTGGGGGACGAAGGCAAAATGATGGCCATTACCGCAGGGGTTAAACGTTGTTCTCCCCTCTGGAAAAGTCTCTGAAAGGAAGGAGTGAGAACTACCCAAGAATTTTTGGACCGGGCTGATCGCTACATCAAGCTCGAAGAAGCCATCGCTGACGACGGAAAGCCCTCAAGCAAGGATAAGAAAGCTTCCAAACTTGCCAAAGCCGCCAATGGTTCCAAACCTAATGGCAACGGCAATGGCAAGAATGGTGGAAAACGGCCGTATAACGAGCCTTCCACCTCCAACAATAAACGAGCCAAGGGTAATCATTATGAACCTCGGTTCACTAACTACACTGCCCTTGTCGAGTCTCGGGGAGAGGTTTATCAGGCCACAAGTTCTAGTGTGCCTTATAAAAGACCTGGCCCCATTCGAAAGGATATTTCGAAAAGAGACACTACCAAGTTTTGTCGTTATCATAACGACTACGGACATGACACCAATGAATGCAACCAGTTAGAAGATGAAATCGAGTTCCTTATTAGACAATGACACTTGAGATGATACGTACGGGCCTCGGGAAATTCCCAACGAGAAGCTCCAGGTAGCAACGAGCAGGCGCCCACGCGCCAGCGCTCGCCACCCTTGCAGCCTGCCCCCGTGACTGGCACACTCTTAACCATCTGTGGAGGCCTGCACCTCGCGGGAAATAGCGGAAAGGCCAGGGAACGATATGCTCGGACTCTGCGCCATGACCAGGACATCGAGATGATGACTGTGGAGGACTGTGCACCAAAAAAGGCTCGGTCAGAGGAAGGTGAGATAACCTTCTCTGATGGCGACGCCCAACACGTCAGGTTCCCACATTCCGATCCGCTGGTCGTGGACATCCAGATGGCCAACATGATGGTGAAGAGAGTACTGGTCGATACAGGAAGCTCAGTGAATATCCTGTATAAATCAACACTGGAACGCATGAAATTGTCCGTTAAGGACTTGGAGCCCTGCAACCAAACGATATACGGCTTCTCTGGAGAAGGACTCGCCCCCGCCGGATTGATCAAACTGCCAGTAATGACAGGTACAGCGCCCGCAACAAGGACATTACTTGCCACTTTTATAGTGGTCGACTGTCCTTCGGCGTACAATGCCGTTATTGGAAGGCCTATATTGGTTGATCTACGGGTTGTCATCTCTATGTGGCACTTGGCCATGAAGTTCCCAACAGACGCGGGGGTAGGATGCGTGTTGGGGAACCAGAGGGAAGCCAGGGAGTGCTACAACGCCTCAATCACAAAGGCAAAGAATGGAATGTCGAAGAGCACTACCTCAGATAGGTTGCAGATGGCACTAGATACACAAGCCCAATCCGGTGATGAAGTCACCAAATAGGGTGTTGCCCAAAGTGAGGATAAAGACTTGGATCCTCGCTTTGGGGATTTTGAAGAAAACGTTGGGCCCGTCGAGGACCTGGAGGAGGTCCAACTCGACAAAGAAGACCCGACCAGAGTCATAAAGGTTGGGAAAAACTTAGAGCCTACCACGAAGCACGCACTGGTGGAATTTTTGCGAAAGAACCAGGAGGTTTTCGCCTGGTCGCATAAAGACATGGCTGGGATAGATCCTGCAGTAATCAGCCATGTCCTGATTATAGACAAGACCTTTCCACCCGTGCAACAAAAGAGAAGGCTGCTCGATAAAGATAGATCGAGAGCCTTAAAAGAAGAAGTCGAAAGACTAAAGGAGAATGGGTTCATCAGTGTGGCATTTTATCCATCGTGGGTCTCCAATCCAGTGCTAGTTCCCAAGCCTAACGGCAAGTGGCGGACCTGTGTGGATTTTACAGACCTCAATAAAGCCTGCCCAAAAGACTGCTTCCCACTCCCGAGGATCGACCAGCTGGTCGATGCAACTGCAGGACACGAGATCCTCTCATTCATGGATGCATATTCAGGCTACAACCAGATTGGCATGCACCCCCCTGACGAGGATCACACCAGCTTTCGGACCGATACGGGCTTATACTGTTACAAAGAAATGCCCTTCGGACTGAAAAACGCAGGTGCGACTTACCAACGGCTAGTCAACCACATGTTTAAGGAGCAAATCGGTGTAAACATGGAGGTATATGTGGACGACATGCTGGTAAAGTCTAAGAAGGCAGAAGGGCATGTGAGGGATTTACAAGAGTGCTTTGATGTGTTAAACAAGTACCAGATGAAGTTAAATCCCCTCAAATGTTCCTTTGGAGTTGGATCAGGGAAGTCATTGGGGTTTATTGTAAATTCAAGAGGAATCGAGGCCAACCCCGACAAGATAAAAGCCCTGATCGACATGAAATCGCCAGAAAGGATCAAAGATGTACAAAGTTTAACTGGGAGAATCATAGCCCTAAGCAGGTTTATTTCAAAATCAACAGACAAGTGCGTCCCTTTTTTCAACCTACTTAGAGGAAATAAGAAGTTTGAATGGACAGGAGACTGCGAATAGGCATTCCAGGCCTTGAAAACTCATATGGCACAGCCTCTCATCTTGTCGAAGCCAATCGAAGGAGAAACTTTGTTTATTTATCTGGCGATTACTGAAGTTGCTGCCAGCGCGGTACTAGTGCGAGAGGAAGAAGGCGTACAAAAAGCAGTCTACTATGTCAGCAAGAGACTGATCGGGGCAGAATTAAGATATCCACCAATTGAGAGGTTAGCATATTGCTTGATCCTGGCCTCTAGGAAGTTACGCCCCTACTTTCAAGCCCATCCTATTACAGTTCTAACTGACCAGCCCCTTCGGCAAGTCCTCCAAAAACCAGAGGCTGCTGGGCGATTATTAAAATGGGCTGTCGAACTAGGGCAGTTCGATATAACTTATTCACCGTGAGCAGCAGTCAAGGGACAAGTTTTGGCCGACCTTATTGCAGAGTTCACCGAACTCCCAGACAGCGAACAGTGCGAACAGCCTAAAGCGCCTGAGCCTCAAGACAAAGCTCCGTCGTGGAAGTTATTCACGGATGGGTCGTCCAACGAATCCCATGCTGGAGCAGGAGTGATATTGATAACGCCGGAAGGGCATCGATTTTACTGTGCCATCAGGTTCGACTTCACCGCATCGAATAACGAAGCTGAGTACGAAGCACTCCTCGCTGGATTGAGAATGGCAAAGGATATGAGCATAAAGACGCTTGATATCTACAGTGATTCACAGCTGGTGGTGAATCAGATCCTAGGAGAATATCAAGCGCGAGGCTTGAAAATGGTGGCCTACTTAAATAAAACAAAAGACCTGCTAGCCCAGTTCACTAAATACACCCTCCAGCAAATTCCGCGAGACCAGAATTCAAATGCAGATGCCTTAGCCAAACTCGCAAGCGCGAAGGATGCTGACACTTTGAACATTGTGCCAGTAGAAAGACTGAGTAAGCCAAGCATACAAGCGGCTGAATCCAGTATGGAGATTCGAATGGAAGATACATGGATGGCACCTTATTTGGAGTATCTGACAAATGGTACGCTGCCAACAGATAGAAACAAAGCCAGAATTCTACAAAGGCGAGCCGCTAGGTACATACTGGTCGATGGTGTTATGTACGGAAGAGGATATTCAATGCCACTACTCAGGTGCGTTACGCCAGAAAAAGCTAAGGAACTCATGAAAGAGGTGCATGAAGGCTTTTGCGGGGATCACGCTGGGGGGCAGAGTTTGGCAAAGAAGATTCTAAGGCAAGGCTACTTCTAGCCAACTATGAACGAGGATTCGATGGAGTTTGTACGAAGATGCGATAAATGTCAAAGATTCTCCAAGATTCCATGAGCAGCTCCAAACGAATTAAAACAGATGCAAAGTCCGTGGCCTTTTGCAGTATGGGGGATAGATTTGATTGGATCCCTACCTACAGGGAAAGGCGGAGTAAAGTACGCAGTCTTAGCAGTCGATTACTTCACCAAATGGGCCGAAGCTGAACCGCTCGCTACCATCATGACCAAGAAAATCCTTGACTTCTTTATCAAGAACATCGTCTGTCGATATGGTTTGCCTAGAAAGATAGTTTCAGACAACGGGACCCAATTTGACAGCGACTTATTCACCAATTTCTGCGAAAGACATGGAGTCATTAAAAGCTTTTCCTCAGTTGCACACCCCCAGGCGAATGGGCAGGTCGAAGCCGTGAATAAAACCCTTAAAGACACCTTGAAGAAGAGGCTTGAAGAAGCTAAGGGAGCGTGGCCAGAGCAATTGCCTGAAGTCCTCTGGTCGTATAGAACGTCTCACCGAATAGCGACAGGACATACCCCATTTTCCTTAGCCTATGGATATGAGGTAATGTTGCCTGTCGAATTAGATCCCCCCTCACATCGACGTCTAACATACGACCAGGACCAGAACAGCCAACTGATGATGGAATCCCTAGACTCGATTGACGAAATACGGGAGAAGGCCCAACTCCGAGTTGCTGCATACCAACAAAAATTCGCCCGGTACTTTAACTCCAAAGTTAAAGAAAGAAAATTCAACGTCGGAGACTTAGTGCTACGACGAGTTTTCTTAAATACCCGCGACCCTACTACTGGAGTGCTCGGACCTAATTGGGAAGGACCTTACCAGATTGAAGAAGTCCTTCATCCGGGCACCTACAAACTTGCACGCTTAAACGAAGATCTCGTTCCACGTTATTGGAACGGAGAACACCTGCACAAGTATTATCAGTAAACAGTCCTTTATAAAGGACTGGCTTGTATTAATTCTTTCTTTTTACAAGTTTAGCAAAGAGGCTTAGCCACGCTATATGGCTAATCGCTCGTGTATGTAAGATTCTATTTCAGAATCACTCGTAAAGACATGTTTAGTCCATTTTTAATATGAGATTATAAGGGACTGTGCGCAGCCAGTCATTCTTGCCAACCTTTGTGAATTTATATTTACAAGTATTTGTTCATTACGTGTGTTGTTTTGCTGTATTACAAATATTATTTTTGCACACAAACAGGAATGTTCGAACAGGTCATGGTCAAGGCAAGTGACCAAGGACCTAAAGCTCCTCGATCACTTGGGGGGCATATAAGGCACATCGATAGCAAAGCATACCATGAGGTATGTAAACACATGAACAAAATGAGTGAAAGCATGCTAAGGTACTTAGAATATTTTTCAAAATTTATATTTTGTTAAATCATGCCAAAGTACTATGCTAAGTTCGGTCATATGGACAAATGTTATAAATGAAAATGTTATAGCATCATGCAATCTTTTACACCGCAAGCATCACTGCTTGGATGTAATTGTTCAAGTAAAAGAAAAAAGGTTTACTGCCCGTGCAGCAAAGTTTAAAATGAAAATATTGTCTTTACATCACGACCTGTGGGTCATGTAATCAAAAGAAAAAATAAATGAAAAAGCTTAAGAGGCATTGGGAGCAGGAGGGTCCTCAGCAGCATTCTGGATGACAGCATCCTCAGGAGCCCCTTCTTCCTCTGCGCCAGCGATGCTTGGGGAAGCAGGGATCCTTGCTCTTGCCTCCTCTATAGCCACTTGGGCAGTGCAGCGAGCCAGCTCGGCAGCCCTTATATCCTCTGAAAGATAGCTGAAGTCGGCTCCCTGATTGTGTTTCCAGAAGTTGTAGAAACATTGGAGCGTCGTCCTCTTGTACCTTTCCAGATTTTTGGAGTTGTCAAGCTCCAGTTGCTTCACTTTGCCCTCAAGGGTGGCGATGGCCTCGTCCTTGGACTTAAGCACCTCTTCCAACCTTTTTACTTCGCGAAGATGGGTTCGGCCGGCATCTTGATAATCCTGCCTCAACTTTATCGCAGCTGCCTTTGCAGCTTCAGCCTCCGACAACTTGGTCACCGCAGCATCCCTCTGTTGAACCATCACCTCCAATTCCTTGGTATGCCTAGCCTCTGCAGCCGAAAGCTCCTCGGCTGCTTTCACCTGATACCTCTCGATGGCCTTTACCCTAGCCTATTCGATGGTGGCTTAGGTGCGGGTGCGAGCAGTGGTGGCAGACAGCAAAGCCTGAAGACAGAGGATAAGAGTTAGAACCTGTGGCAAAGACTAAAAGACTAAGGCCAAAAAGATTAAAGAAGTACTTACGCTGGTTATTTCGTTCAAGGTCCTGTTCAGGATTAGGTCGACCGTCATACTCTCTGCCTCAACCATTGCGTCCTTGACGCGGTCGTTTTTCCTAATGTGCGTAATACAATCTTTTGCTGCTTGTACAACACGGCTCGAGAGTTTGGCCCCAAGGGTCTCTTCCCGCCTGTGTTGTTCTCTGCTGGGCGCAGCCGGAGGAGGGTTCTTTGGAGTCGGAGGAGGGATCTTTGGGGCAGGAGGAGTCTCCTTCTCGACAGGGGCCAGAGGATGAGAAGAAGTTTGCCCAGTGAGCACATCCCTGGGAGGGTCCTCTGTTTGACTCTTCTTGGCCGGTCTCTGGCTCGTCTCGCCAGTTTGTCTCCGTGACGACTTCCTCCGAAGCTGAGGGACTTCTTCTTCCTCCTCAGCATTGTATAGATCGAAGACGTTGGGAGTGGCCATATCTGCACATGAGAAAAAGCATGCAAAAGGGTAAAGATAAAAGCAGATGAAGACTCTTATTCAAAACGAAAAAGAAGGTCACAAAGTTAATACCCGAGCTACAACTACTGGTCGCTATACTATTGACTCTATTAGTCACACACTCACTATCTGGCATGAAGAAGTCTGGCCCTAATTTCGGAGTATATGTAAAGTTTCCCTCCCCATCAAACAAGTGATAGGGAATTGGCAAACTATTTAAAAGCAAAATAATTTTACCGTTCTCATCAGAGGACTCCCCCAGGTCCACAACTGGCTCTTTGGCCTTTTGTTTCCCCTTGCCTTGGGGAGCAGAAGGCCTCTCTGCGGAAGGATTGCCTGTGGGCTCCCTGATTGAAACCCCCGTCGGCCTCCGTCGAGGAGGAGACGTGGGAGGTTGCTGCTCGGGAACCCCCTCGGCAGTGGCATCGTCTACCACGGACCCTCTTGTTTCATGGCGAGGAGCCAAGAGGCCAGACAGCCTCAGGTTTTCATCAGTAACCAGGGACTTGACGCTTTTTGCTGCGTCGGTCATCCTGGCCAAAGTATTGGACCTCAACACCATGTCTAGTGTTGGGGTCAGACGTAACCATGGGCCTGAAAGACAAATTACAGTTTGAGAAAAATGAAAGGAGACACCTTGATTAAAAGTATCGACCAGTCAAAAACAGCACTTACCTCCTCGAACGAAGGCCAGGTTTTTGCTGGTTATGTCCGTTGTAAGGAAGTACTCCTTACTGTACTGCCCCACGTTCGATATATGCGTGGTGTCACTCAGGAACGTCCGGTTGGTCTCCTGGTGACAGAAGTGGAAGAAACCCGTTCCATATTGTTGCGGGTTGGATTTAAGGTCAAAAAGATAGTTGACCTCATGAGGGGTAGGTTCTGGCCATTTCTTAAGTTTGTACAGGATATAGAGTGCGGCCAGCATTCTATATCTATTTGGAGTAATTTGAAAGGGGGCGACACCGAAATAATTGGCCACCCCCTCATAAAAAGGATGTAGAGGGAGGTAAGCCCCCGCCTTTAAGTGATACCGAGACCAGGCACTATATATGCCCCCAGGGAGGTTAGCCCTTTGGTCCGCGGCAGGAATTGTAATGGAAACCCCTGTAAGAGGGTATTTCCTGAAGTAATTAGCAACCATCCGAAGGGTCACTGAGCTGGTCGGGGAAGTATACCACTTGACATCAGGCAGATTCTGATGGCGAGGGCAGGCCCTGGTTTGGATATTAGGGTCAGGAACAGGATTTTCTCGACCACTGGTCGAGGGAACCCTAGCCTGCGAATCAGGCTGGGCAGGAAGGTTTGGACTGTTTTCAGACTCAGGCCTTTTCTTGCCTACGGATTTGGAACGGACCATTTGAGGAGGAGAAGGACGAGGTCTAGTAGAGGATCGTGAGAAGGGAATCTCGTGAACTCGTTCGGCCAGTTGTTCTTCGCCCTCGAGCAGCTGGGCGAGAAGGTTGTCGTCGATGGGTCGTTCACCTCCCCACAAATCTGGCATCAATGTCTGCAAACAGAAGAATGGGGAGGTGAGGATAAAGAATTTTTAAAGGCTTTTTAGAATAACGCTGGTCGTGTATAAAAGCCAAGCTTTTGTACAACAGCATTCTAACGAAAAGCTAAATTTTCCGCACGAACAGTTTGAAAGACAGATCAAAGGGTGAAAGTAAAAAAAAATTTCAAGAAAGCTTTTTCAACTCCCCTTAGGGCGGGAAAAACCTATTTTCCAACTAGTCTAAAGATCGAACTTTGACTTCGATTTTACGACCTAAAAGTATGATCCTGACTATTAAACTAACTCGTAACCCTTTTTTGCCTACAAAACATTCTATTCACAAGCGTCTCAAACCAGAAACAGATAAACTCAAACAGTCAACATCCAGAAGCATGCACCACGAAAATTTGAAGCATGAGAATTCAAAAACTTACCAAGAAAATGATCGTGGAGATGGAAAAAGGGTCTTCGGAGATCAGGGAACTCTCGGACTAAGTCTTGAAAATGCAGAAGAACGGTCTCCGGAGAAGTTTAAAACTCTGGTTTTAGGGTTTCTTGTGAAGACAATGGCGTGCGTAAAAAGAAAAGGAAGATTTCGAAGGTATTATATAAGTTTGTCTGTGGCATTAAAAAGGTGTAATCATCAGTTTCCCTTTTTCGAAGTATGGGGAAGCGGAATGGCCTTCGAATTATTTCTGGGGAACCGAAAAGACGTGATTAGACAAAAGTAGGTTACTTTTTCCAAGAACACACGAAGGGTTCTGACACGTAAGGCGGGGTTACCGAAGAGTCGTTCGTTCAAAAGTTTATTTATTGCTCGTGATAAATAAACTTGGGGGGCAAATGTTATCCAAAAAATTAGCATTGATGACGTGGCAAGTGATCCCTGGACACGTGGCTGACACCTGGAAAAGCTCTGCTAGAGTATCGACCAGAAGACACATTAGAAGCAGTAAGCAGCCCAGTCTTACCTGCGACCATTCTAGTCGATGGTTCCGCATACAAAGCAACATTACTGTGAAGATCTTTGTAAATCCCGAATTTAACTCACACAATCTCCGGAGTATCCGATTATTCAGGAAAGAATATCTGTAACAATCTTTTGTAATCCCCCTTGAGCCTATAAATAGCAAAAGATAGCTCAAGGAATGGACTTTTGGCTTTTGAATCATTTGAGACTATAGTAATTCTCCTAGTGATATTGTATTGTTCTTGAGAGGTTAGTGAAACTCATTGAACCCTTGTTCTTTGATCACTCCTTTGGTTCTCATATCAATAACAGTCTAAGTGGACGTAGGTTATTACCAGATCCTGGGGCCGAACCACTATAAAAATATCGTGTTGTTACTACCTTTTGTCATTACGTTCCTCTCTACACATTCATTCATATCAAGCATATTCTGACTCTGTGTCAGCTGGCCAAATCCTGGGTCAACACTATTGTAAGATGGTTATATCAATGGACGACTTAAGAAAAGATTTCTGTAAAAGTATATCTATAACATAAAGAGTGCAATTCTGAATTTATAGTGGAGTAATATCAGAATTAATAATTAACTATTATAATTAAAGAGTTTACCTATTTAGTTTATTTATTGGAGCTTAATGTTATAGGTTCATGGTCCCTGAAATGCCTCAAACAATCACTGACAAAGGGAAATACAAAAATGGGCAAAAAGGACTTATGTGATAAGTAAAATATTTTTCTATGTATCAAACATAATTATTGTTTAATTATGTGTAATTAATTAATTAAGAATTAATTAATTATTTGATTTAACAAAAATATAATTAATTTTGAATTAATTTATTTTTGGGATTTTTGGTATTTAAATAATAATAAAAATTGAGAAAAATCACATGCCATCATTGGCATGTGGTACACGTGTAGCACAGTGCACAGTCACTGTGCTACACGCATAAGAGACTCTAATCGGTTTCTAGGTTCCACAATTTTAGTTATTTAAATATTAAATAAATAATGAAATATTGTAATTTGATTAAAATATTATTATTTAAATAAAAATCTGATAACTGATTAGTTATTTTCAAATTGTTTAAAATAACTAAGATTTTATTTTTAATATATTGGATATATTAAATATAGGATATCAATTTTTCAATACGTAACTTCTCAGGGATAGAAAAATATCTAGAAATCTCTCTCAGAGAAAGAGAACAGTGACACAAACAAAAGTCACTATTCTTCACAAAATCTAGGTCTAAACTTTATCGGATCTCATGTGTTGAGAACATCTAATAAATAGTTTTTTGCCTATTGTTTGTATAGCGAGCCCACACTCGTTCTTTGTGTGCTGAGAACATTTTGGAAGATCTTGGTGTGAGATCTCAAGGATTTAGCCATACAAAAAGATAGCAGCAAGGAAGGACCTGAGGTAATTTTTCTATTCATATCTTTGATTCAATGTATATATGCATGTGAAGAAGTAGATCTAGAAATCTTATAGGATTAAACTAACAATTTGATTGTTATTCCGCTGCGTATAATCTCTGATTTGATCAATAAAAACCAACAAATGGTACTAGAGCCATCTTCACATGTATATATATATATATATTGAATCTGTGTGGGTTTACTTTTATGCATTTATTTATTTTGATGAATGAATGGATGGCTTAATGTGATTGAATGCATGAGAATGTTGAATCGTTAATTATATGGTGTTTTTGGGTTAGGATTTGTTTATGATTAGATCATTGTGTAAGCCATTAAAGGGCATAGGATTTATGTAATTTTATTTGGATTTTGACACCATAAAATTGTAATTTTGATCACACAAAAGTCAGAACGGAGCCTGGGATTCAGAATTTAGCCACCGCTCCTCCGAGTCCGACCTCCGAGCCATTGCCGGGACGTCGTACAGACGGGTCCGTACGGATCCGTACAGTTCCATACAACCCGGCCTCGGCAGCTCCGTTTGACGCCACGTGTCCCCCTCCTGTTGGTCCAAATTTTTTTTTTATTTTCTGAAATTATTCTGTTATTTTTTTTTTAATTTTAAATGTTAAATATCCTATTTATTAGAAATTTTATATTTAAATAATGTGATAATTTTTGTTATCCTAACAAACATTTTTTTTAAATCTAATTTCAAAATTTAATTTTAAATATAACAGATTTTATTTAATTATTTTAGTTTCTAATTTTAATTAAAAGTTGTTTTAATTAAAAAGAAAAATAAAAATAATGATTATTTGAAAGTTTGTTTTAATTAATCAAAATAATTAGAAAATTGTTTTCTTATTATTATTCTGGACCAACAACGACACATATCCTACCGACAGTAAAGTAAAGAAGTCCAATGGAGATCAATGCGGTTTTATTTTATTTTAATTTTATAAAGTGGTTGTAAGATTAGAAATACCCAAAAGCACCCGGTTCAACATTTATTGTTTATTTATTTATTTAAATAATTATTTTCATGAGATTGATGTGATTGATAACATGTTCATGCATTGTATGCCATACATAAAAACCCACACAGTCTTAATCATGCATCTCATTTGTAGAAACATGATTATTAGGATTGTCCTATATGTTTATATGAATTGTTTTGTGAAATTAATTGCATGTAAATTACTTAGTTTTATTTTCAAAACTTGGTAAAGTATCACACCAATTTTAAGTCTTTATGACTTATTTTCTTTAAACCAACTTTATTGTAAAAGTGTTTTTTAGTAAAGTTTAGATGAACATGATTGGTAATTTAAAATTGGATATAGACCTAGAAACTCGCTTTCTTTCCAATTTTAATTATGTTCATAAGGTTTAAAGATGTTATAATTAATTTGGAATTAATTAGATTAAAAACACTTATTTCAAAATAGTGAGTGGGAGAGGGTTGATATCTCAAACATAACCCATGGTCTCCATTATTAATATAACACCGTGAGATATGAATAGCGCCTCGCGACGGCTTTGTTTTCGTCCCCCTAAGGAAGGTGTCTGGACATATCAATAGCAAGGTTGTATTTCTTACATAGATAGGAACTAATGATGTATTTTAGGCTTGACCGACCCTAAGGCGGCATGTCCTAAGTTAAGTCATGAACTTCGAAATAATGGGTTACACTCACAAAGTTATGATTAAGATTTTGCAGTGGATAATCATAACTTGACCAAACGAAGCGGTACTTTAATGTTTAAAAGAGAAAATAAGGAGTTATTTTAAGTTTTAAACAATAAAGATAAGAATGTCTTATAAATTCTCTAAAATTAATTTGACCGACCCTAAGGCGGCACTTTAATTGTTAGAAAATTTTATCGTAGAAATTAATCTTTATTTTATGTGTTTTAATTGTACTCATGCATCACGTTTAATTTTTGAAACTTTGATATTTATTTTTCTAAATATAATAATATTTATTTGTATTTATTTATTGCCAGCAAAAATTTCTATTGGTGAATTACACACCGATGATTTTCTCAAATCCTTGGTTTTGAACCTGAAAATATGCAACACTGGTTTCGAGGCATGTTGACCATTTTTTCTTATAAGAAGATGATGTCAACAGTCTGTGAAAAACCTCCAACAGAACCACCTCTGGCTACTAGCTATGAAGCAAAAGAAAAATATGCAAATTGGATGAAATCTGATCGGTTGGCACATTATTGCATGCTTTCAACCATGCCTGACGAAACAAAGAAAAAATATATACACTATGACTCAGCACATGAGATGTGGCGAGCAATGACAGAGGAAGTCTTTGCTCAGTGTCATCGTTTATCTCAAACGAAAAAGGTGAATAAGATTCACATATATTTTTTCAACTTAGAATAATAGATTCAAATACAATGAATATCAGATTCAGATTTTTGGATAGTAGATTCAAAAATATATGCCACTAAACTATTTTTCGTTTGTTTTTCCTTTTGCAGAATCAGAATCTTGAAAAGGAGGAAGAGACTGATGAGGATTTGAATAGCAAGTAAAGAGCTGGAGAAGTTGGAGAGAAGTTTTTATTTAGTAATTTTATTGTTAGTTAAACAATTTAAATTTCTTTATTTTGTTTTAGAAATTTTAGATTTCTTTAAACAAAGAAAACTACAGTCTAGAAATTTAGTTTATTGTTAGTAATTTTGATTATTAATATTTGGAAACTTATTTCTATTTTTGCATAACATTTATTTCTTTTATTAATAAAGTAGTTATTATTTAAAATAATTATCTATTTACTTGTTATGCAAATGCTTTGGGATAAACAAAGTTTACATACTTATAATGAATGACAAATTTTTTATAATTTTGAATTATTCAAAAACAGCTAATCCTAAATCTATTAAACTGATTCCGATAGTGAAACATATATGTAGCACTTGAGATTGTGCCATATTGGTCTAGACGGAATAAATAGGCTTGTAAAGGATGGTCCTTTAAGAGAACCATCTATTGGATCTCTTCCTGCCTGTAAATCATGTCTAGAAGGCAAAATGACCAAAAGACCTTTCTCTGCTAAAGGTTCAAGAGCCACAGAACCACTTCAGCTAGTACATATGGATGTTAGCAGTCCACTTAATGTACAAACAAGAGGAGGTTATGAATATTTCGTCACTTTCATTGATGATTATTCAAGATATGGTTACCTGTATTTGACGCAAAGAAAATATGAAACTTTTGGAAAGTTCAAAGAATTTCAAGCAGAGGCTGAAAAGCAATTAGGTAAATCACTAAAAAGCACTTCAATCTGATCAAGGAAGAGAGTACTTGGACTATGAATTCAAGAACCATCAACGTGAGCATGGCATTCAATTCCAACTCACTACGCCAAAAACACCACAGTATAATGGTGTTTCAGAAAGACAGAATAGAATGTTATTAGATATGGTTAGTTGAATGATGAGTTTCTCATCATTACCACTGTCATTTAGGGGATATGCGATTCAATGTGTTCTATACATATTGAATAATGTTCCACCTAAGTCTATCCAAAAGACATCCATAGAATTATGGAATGGTTGTAAACTTAGTTTACACCATTTTAGAATTTGGGGGTGTCCTGCATATGTGCTTAAAAGGAAGACCGGGAAGTTGGAAACGCCCTCTGAAGTGTGTATGTTTGTGGGATATTCCAAAGAGACTAGAGGTGGAATTTTCTATAGTCCAAAATAAAATAAAACATCTGTATTGACAAATGCAACTTTTCTTGAATATGACTATGTTAATAACCACAAACCTCGCAGTAAGGTTGCACTAGAGGAGATGGTCTCAAATAAAGTAGCAAAGTCACCAGCAGCAATTAATAATAAAACAACCAAAGAAACCACAATTCCTGAAAAGGAAAAACCAGTGCAACGTCGTAGTGGGAGGATTGTGAGACAACCTATTCGCTACGAACATGAGGCACACGTTCTTGTATCAGATACTGAAAAGGACGATCCATTGACTTTTAAAGAAGCAATGGAAGACCCTGATGTTGATAAGTGGCAAGATTCCATGAATCAAGAAATGGAATCAATGTATTCCAATTTAGTCTGGGAACTTGTAGATCTGCCTGACAATATTAATGCCATTGGATGCAAATGGATCTACAAGAAGAAAAGGGGTGCAAATGGAAAGGTAGAGACCTATAAAGTAAGACATGTGGCCAAAGGCTACACACACAGAGAGGGTGCGGACTATGAAGAAACATTTTCTCCTGTGGCCATGCTTAAATCCATTCGCATACTTTTATCCATAGCTGCCATCTATGATTATGAGATATGGCAAATGGACGTCAAGATAGCCTTTCTGAATGGCCACCTTGATGAAACCATTTATATGGAACAACCAGAGGGGTTTATAAAGAAGGATCAAGATCAAAAGGTATGCAAGTTGTTGAAATCCATTTATGGATTGAAACAAGCATCAAGATCTTGGAACTTAACATTTGATGAAACTATTAAAACATATGGTTTCGAACAAAATGTTGATAAGGCATGTGTTTATAAATACATCAAAGGAAAAATTGTGGTTTTCTTAGTTCTTTATGTTGATGATATCTTACTCATTGGGAATGATGTAGAGACTTTATCAAATGTAAAGAAATGGTTGGCTAACAAATTCCAAATGAAAGATTTGGGAGAAGCGAGCTATGTTCTAGGCATTAAAATTCTAAGAGATAGAAAGAACAAGCTCCAAGCACTTTCACAAGCAAAGTATATTGATAAAGTGCTTGAAAGATTCTCTATGGAGAATTCCAAAAATGGTCAATTGCCAACCAGACATAGAATTACTCTTTGCAAAGATCAGTGTCCAAAGACACCACAAGAGCAAGAGGATATGAGAAAGTATCCCTATGCATCAGCTGTAGGGAGTCTAATGTATGCAATGTTATGTACTAGACCTGACATATGTTATGCACTAGGGATTGTCAGTCATTATCAATCAAATCCAGGTTTGGAACACTGGATTGTGGTGAAACATATTCTCAAGTATCTCAGGAGAACAAGAGACTATATGCTTGACCTCGAACCTACTGGATACACTGACTCAGATTTTCAATCTGACAAGGATAGTAGAGAGTCTACTTCTAGGTCAGCATTCACTATTGGTGGTGGAGCGGTTGTCTGGAGAAGCGTTAAGTAATCCAGTATAGCTGATTCAACCATGGAAGCTGAATACATAGCAGCTTGTGAAGCAGCTAAGGAAGCAGTTTGGCTAAAAAAAGTTCCACACAGATTTGGAAGTAGTTCCAGAAGTGGAGAAACCACTTGTTCTTTACTGTGACAACAGTGGAGCACTGGCCAATTCTAAAGAACCAAGAAGCCACAAGAGGGGAAAGCATATAGAGCGCAAATACCACTTAGTCAGAGAAATCGTACATAGAGGAGATGTTTCCATTCTGAAAATTGCATCAGAACACAACCTGACGGACCCGCTCACGAAGACGCTTCCAGCAAAGCAATTCGAGGGTCATGTACGTAATATGGTATTGAGAGAAATGCCACACTTGCTTTAAGTACAAGTGGGAGATTGTTAGGAGTGTGTCCTAAAAGCATGTAAAGACATTTTTTTATTCTGTGAATAAATAAATACAATGGTTTATTATTATTGTTATATTTAGATTGTTAAATTATTGTTTGAATAATTTTATAAATATCCAAAAAATTCCATATTCATTATTGAGGATGTGATCTTGTATTAGTACGAGAGAATTAAGAACACATGAATGAATAAAAATAGTCAACAACAACAAATTAAAGTTATGGAATTCTTTAATTGGAGTTGTAAGTACGGTTTACTGAGTATCGCAATGATACAAATAATCTAGATTCGGATTATTGATGTGGTAAGACATCTCGGTAAAGGTGCTTTATATAATATGATTATATATGACATGGACCGATGTGAATTAAAGTCTTTATCCAAAAACCATTTAACAATAAAGACTTGTAATTCATATCATAACTGATAATAATTTATAGATCAACCTAAATCCTGAGTGTTCATGAACTCCTGTTCATGTTTATTAAATCTTTTGATTCATTCGTTAAGGTCTCTTCAAAGAATGAGGCTAATGACTTTTGTTTTGGAGATTTAATATCATGGATGGCTGGGAACATGTATCAACAATATGGAATCTAATCTTTCCTAACGGATCGTATATTAGTTCCCTTAAGGGTTAATTCTGGAACTGAATGATTTTGAGCTCAAATCTATCATAACTGATAATAATTCATATCATAACTGATAATAATTTATAGATCAACCTAAATCCTGAGTGTTCATGAACTCCTGTTCATGTTTATTAAATCTTTTGATTCATTCGTTAAGGTCTCTTCAAAGAATGAGGCTAATGACTTTTGTTTTGGAGATTTAATATCATGGATGGCTGGGAACATGTATCAACAATATGGAATCTAATCTTTCCTAACGGATCGTATATTAGTTCCCTTAAGGGTTAATTCTGGAACTGAATGATTTTGAGCTCAAATCTATAATTAGATTATAGATTAATTATTCACTAGTGAATTACTGGTACTTAAGGAATAAGAAGTAAATTAGAAAGGTAAAATGGTAATTCTTCCATTCTAATTTATGAACTAATTAATTAGAGGGTTGAACTATTGTAAGATGGCTATATAAATGGACGACTTAAGAAAAGATTTCTGTAAAAGTATATCTATAACATAAAGAGTGCAATTCTGAATTTATAGTAGAGTAATATCATAATTAATAAATTAACTATTATAATTAAAGAGTTTATTTATTGGAGCTTAATGTTATAGGTCCATGGTCCCCGAAATGACTCAAACAATCACTGACAAAGGGAAATACAAAAATGGGCAAAAATGACTTATGTGATAAGTAAAATATTTTTCTATGTATCAAACATAATTATTATTTAATTATGTGTAATTAATTAATTAAGAATTAATTAATTATTTGATTTAACAAAAATATAATTAATTTTGAATTAATTTATTTTTGGGATTTTTGATATTTAAATAATAATAAAAATTGAGAAAAATCACATGACATCATTGGCATGTGGTACACGTGTAGCACAGTGCACAGTCACTGTGTTACACGCATAAGAGACTGTAATCAGTTTCTAGGTTCCACAATTTTAGTTATTTAAATATTAAATAAATAATGAGATATTGTAATTTGATTAAAATATTATTATTTAAACAAAAATCTGATAACTGATTAGTTATTTTCAATTTGTTTAAAATAACTAAGATTTTATTTTTAATATATTGGATATATTAAATATAGGATATCAATTTTTCATAACGTAACTTCTCAGGGATAGAAAAATATCTAGAAATCTCTCTCAGAGAAAGAGAACAGTGACACGAACAAAAGTCATTATTCTTTACAAAACCTAGGTCCAAATTTTATCAGATCTCATGTGTTGAGAACATCTGATAAATAGTTTTTTGCCTATTGTTTGTTTAGTGAGCCCACACTCGTTCTTTGTGTGCTGAGAACATTTTGGAAGATCTTGGTGTGAGATCTCAAGGATTTAGCCATACAAAAAGATAGCAGCAAGGAAGGACCTGAGGTAATTTTTCTATTCATGTCTTTGATTCAATATATATATATGCATGTGAAGAAGTAGATCTAGAAATCTTATAGGATTAAACTAACAATTTGATTGTTGTTCCGCTGCGTATAATCTCTGATTTGATCAATAAAACCCAACATCAAGACCATAACATGATCAGTCCTCCTCGAGTACTCACAAGTTGTTCATCAGATTTCCTTTTCAACCTCAGGCACCCTATCTTCTTAGGGGTTCACCTGATTAAGAGGTAAACGTACTTCATGAGGTGCACCCTTCTGAAACAGAACTCAATCTCGTCTTGCAAATATCTGCATGTGTTCGTATTATGACCATAGTCATTATGAAACCTGTAGAACTTGGTGGTATCCTTCCTTCTTGGTTCCTACTGGCGAGAAGGTTGTTAGAAGGTATTTGTGTAGTTATGGTCATTAAGAAATTCTCACCCAATTAGTGTAGGTTGTGTAGCGAGGTTTATTGTAGAATTTTTCATTCTTGAACTTTGCTTGCTTTTGATCGTATTCCTAGTGGTCGTCTCCCTTCTTCTTACTCCCAATGGTCAAAGCTCATTTTGAGAGGGAAATTTGATCAACCCAAGCTCTTTCCATGACTTCTTCCAACCTCATATACTTGTCAGCTCTTGCCAAGAATTATTCCATGAAGTTGTAATTCTTCTTTTACAAGCTCAACCACTGAAGAGCATTATTATTAACTTTTTATCCTCACTCACACACCTATCTTAGGATGCTTTCTCGTTAAATTTCTTGATGAATGATAACTCTATGATATAGAGTTATTTATTTGACTTTTACACTTAATTATGCATAAAAAGAGTGATGATTTTGTTGTTTGTTTGTTAATTTTAAGTTGTTATCTATCTATATAATTAGTTGATCTAATATTGGAGTCTTACAATGTTTTGGGTTTAAATTGAAATTAAATAACTAATCTTGTTCTATTTTTTGTGTAAAAAGGGAATCAAGCTATCCATGGAAGGATTGAAGAAGAAAAATTGGAAGTTTGGTTTGGAAGCAAAAGCTGAAACTTTCCAGATTGCTAAAATTCATGTTGCAGCATGCTGGAGCTCACTTGCTGACGTGGAAAATTAAAGGCGGCTGTGTCATTTCCTTTTAATTCGTGGCCAGGTGGCATGGGTCCATAAATGGCGCCAGCTGGAGTTATATTTGGGCAGAAAAGTGGTCCAATTTAGTGGGCCTAAGTGGAGGAAAAGAAGGTGGGCTGACTAATTTTGGAGGCATCATTCTTTGTACCCTAATTAGGCAAAAAGGAGAAGTACCAGCCGTATCTGTGAGTGTGGCAGCCATTGAAGACTTATCATCAGAAGAAAAAAAAGTACAAAAAACAGAGAGAAAAAAAGGAGAAGTACAACCATTGAAGGAGAAGAAAAAGAAGGACAAGGAGGATTCACACATCATCAATATTGGATTTGTCTCAATTATTTCTTCTTTAATTTTGTATTTTCTAATTTTAATTAGCTACTCTAGTACCCATGGATATCAGTTCTCTGTGTTGGATTTTGGATACTAATTTAGCTATGAGCTAAGCTTTTTGAGACTTGAATGGTTAAAGAACCCTATGTCATAGTTATTAACGTTTAAATGCATATTTACGTAAATTCACCATTGTTCGTTCAAGTGTTGTTCATGATTATTGTTTGTTGTTGTTTGGCCAACAATGGCAGATTATTAAGCTAGATTTAATTCTGGAAAGGTTGAATGTAGTAGGTTGTACTTGAATGATGCAAGAGCATAACCATTGTTAGGTTGTTCTTAGTGAGTAGAATAGGAATATTTTACTTACCTTGCATAACTTTTGAGAATTGGTGTTGTTATTTGTGTTCTTAAGTCTGATTTGATATAGGAATATATTTGATTGGATGGTAGAACTATATTCATGAGTTTTGGAAAAATATGGTGAGCATATTGAGAATTCTAGTTAACTCTGGTGCGATTTGCTAAATTTAATGCTATAGCATTCTGGGCAATTTTTTACATAGTGGGATTTAGCTATTCAAGTCCCATTTTTCTATTGATAATTCTTCTTGCTGTTATCTCTCTAGAACTTGTGGTTAATTTTAAGCATATGGTAATTTCTTTCCTTCTATTTTAGTTTCAATAACCACTCAATTCAGTTTCTTAAATTTCTAAGTTGTAATTAATTGGTGTTTACATTGAACGTTTTAATACCAATCCCTGTGGAGACGATTCACTTATCATTATATTACTTGTGTTGGACTGTGTACACTTACACATATAATTTTCACAACAATGAACTACTTAAAGGGCTCCTTAGGTTATCCTAAGTATACCAAAAGAAGTGTAGAACTACTTCTTAAACTCGAGGAATATGTCTCCAAGGAATCCATAGTCAGAGGCCCGAGCTTATTAGACCATTGCTTGGTCTTCATAGCCAAAGTAGCTGTGAAACGAATGGTCACAAACAAAGGAATCCAACCCATAACCTAATCTGACTCCTCAAGGTATTCTTCTTGATGCTTCTTCAATCCATGATTCATTCGAGCAAGTCGTTCTTCAAACTAGTTATTCCTGACTTTTGTTTCACCTCTCCTTAATTTATACATTGAAATTATTCAATAAAATTCATATAATTAGACACATTCATCATAACCACGATTTTATAGAATCATATTAAACACATCATAAATAAGTAATTAAAATATTATTACGACTTTTATCAATTCCAACCCCTACCTCAACTGGAGAATATTCTTAGCAAAAAAACTCAACATGAGATACATCAAGCTTAATTGTGACGGCCCATGTCACTATGGCTGCTTTCTGGAATGACGACTGACCCTACAAACCAACACGAGTCTTTTCAGCGTGCTTTATCCTCACTCACATGCTTCCTAGGAAAACTTCCCAGGAGGTCACCCATCCCTAGATTACCCCAGGTCAAGCACGCTTAACTTTGGAGTTCTCAAGTGATGGGAGTTCTTAAGTGATGGGCTACCGAAAAGAAGATGCATCTTCTTTTCGGTAGCCCATCACTTGAGAACTCCAAAGTTAAGCGTGCTTGACCTGGGGTAATCTAAGGATGGGTGACCTCCTGGGAAGTTTTCCTAGGAAGCATGTGAGTGAGGACAAAGCACGCTGGAAAGACTCGTGTTGGTTTGTAGGGCCAGTCGTCATTCCAGAAAGCAGCCATAGTGACATGGGGCATCACAAATGGTATCAGAGCCTTGACCCAGCCAGAAGTGTGGCCGACGAGGACGTCGAGCTCGTAAGGGGGGGTGATTGTGACAGTCAGAATCCCGTGATCCGTAAGGGGAAAGACGGGGTAAGCTGTGCAATCCAACACCGCCTGGGAAAGGTCAAGTGTGATGATTCTAAGACTGTGTAGGTATGGGACTACACAGTTGAAGAGGGCTTAAATGGATTGATGGGTACTACCTATATCAACAAGATGCATCTTCTTTTCGGTAGCCCATCACTTGAGAACTCCAAAGTTAAGCGTGCTTGACCTGGGGTAATCTAAGGATGGGTGACCTCCTGGGAAGTTTTCCTAGGAAGCATGTAAGTGAGGACAAAACACACTGAAAAGACTCGTGTTGGTTTGTAGGGCCAGTCGTCATTCCAGAAAGCAGCCATAGTGACGTGGGGCGTCACATTAATTCTTTATTTATATATATATATACTCTATACTCGATACAAAGAACAATACGTACGTTTACTTAGTTTTATTTATAGAATTTATTAATTATTTTTATTAAATTTATATTAATGTCATATAAATTTAAAATAAATATCATATTTTAATGAAATATTTTTTTAAGTTTATATTTGTTCTAGTTTTTGTATTTTTTGGAGTGGCAAAAAAAGATTATATATTATATGTTTAATGTAATAATAAATATTATACGTGGATTTTCAATTTAAGTTTATTGCTAGTTTTTTTTTTAAAAAAATAATTTGTTACTAATTCACAGTATATTATATTATATTATATGTTTAAGATGATATTATTCTAATAAGTGAGTTTAAGTTTAATTAAATTTTATTTAAGTTATAAAATGTATAATTTTATTATTTTTAAATAATTATCATTGAAAATATCATATTTTAATTTGTTTAATTATTTATTATTTTTAAATAATTATCATTGTAAAATATCTCAAAAATATCATATTTTAATTATTTATTTTATTTTATTTTATTTAAGTTTAAGTGTTTACAAACTACCGTTAAATATAATAATATTTTGTTAAATATAAGAATATTCTGTTAAAGTTAACATTAAAAAAAATTAAAAAATCATTAAAACCAAGAATTTTCGTTATATAGAAGAGATATAAATATATATAAGAAAATTTGAGTTTTTATGCTTATTGAGGTGTCTAAATAAAAAAAAAATGCTAGGTCTACTAATCATTTAAAAAAACTGTCAAATCTTTTGACAATACCCAAAATACCCCTCCCATAATGTTTCCCATCCACTTCCTCTTCTCTCTTCCTTCTCTCTCCCTCAACCCATTCCTCTCAACTCTCTCTCTCTCTAGACAAAAAATCCATGGGTAAGGTAAAATATAAGAGAACTCAATGTAATGGCAAATATTCCTCACTTAGGACGCTAAAATATTGCATTTCAAATAGATCTGGGCATGATTTTTGAGTTTTTTTTTTTTTTTTTGCTATTTTTTCAGATCTGAAACTTTGAAATTTGCTGAAAACCAATGTGGTTCGATGGGGCCTTCAAAATCAAGATTTTCCGGAAAAAATCGATATTGTTCGATGGTGGGTTCGATGGTGGGTTCGATGGCGTTCGATGCGATTCTTGCAATATGCATAATTTTTCACTCGAATGTCTGTTTGGGGTGATTTTTTTTGGATATTTTTTTCAATATCTACACTTTTGAGATGTGTATATACATATTTGGGAAATGTAAATCTTGAAAAAAATGCAAAATGCAAAACATACCTCATGTTCAAGATATGTTTTTAAGTTCTAAACTTTGAAAATGTGTATGTGAACGTTTATAACGTGTAGGTCTCAAAAACTACCCAAAATAAATAAAAAAAACCTCAAACGGACACCTGAGTGAAAAATTATGTCTCTTACAATAATTACATCGAACCACCATCGAGCAACCATCGAACAATGTCGATTTTCTTGATTTTAAAGGCACCATCGAGCTGGTATCGAGCACCATTAAGCAACAATCGAGCAAAGTCAATTTTCTACAGATTTCAGAGTTTCAAATCTCAAAAATCTCAAAAATCATACCCAACTTGATGGCTGCTCAATGGTGTTCGATGCTAACTCGATGGGGCCTTCAAAATCAAGATTTTCATGAAAAAATTGACGTTGCTCGATGATGGTCGATACAATTCTTGTAAAAGACATAATTTTCACTCGGGTGTCTGTTTAGAGTGATTTTTTTATTTTTGGTATTTTTTTGAGATCTACACGTTTTAGATATTCACCTATACATTTTCAAAGTTTAGAACTTGAAAACATACCAAAACATATTTTGAACATAAGGTATGTTTTGCATTTTGTATTTTTTTTTTCAAGATTTACATTTCACAAATGTGTATATACACATCTCAAACGTGTAGATCTTGAAAAAATATCCAAAAAAAAAAATCACCCCAAACGGACACTCGAGTGGAAAATTACATATCTTGCAAGAATTGCATCGGACACTATTGAATCACCATCAAACGACGTCAATTTTCTATAGATTTCAAAGTTTCAGATTTGAAGAAAAAAAAAACCTAAAAATCATGCCTAGATCTGTTCTAAATGCAGTATTTTAGTCTCTTAAGTGAGGAATACTTGCCATTACATTGAGTTCTCTTATATTTTACTTTACACATGGATTTTTTTTCTAGAGAGAGAGTTGAGAGGAATGAGTTGAGGGAGAAAGATGGAAGAGAGAAGAAGAAGTGTGAAATTCCGTTTTTAGTAATTACCAAATTAATTAAACCATGAATTAATTAAAATGCGGAATGGTAATTAATTGTTTACACAGAAAGCAGTTCTGTCGGAACAGAATCCGAACTTGTCACGACAGAACTGAACACAATAAATAGACAGTGCAAAAATTAAAGAACACAGCGAATTTTTACAAGGTTCAGAAACCCTTTCGGATAACCTACTCCTTGGGGCCACGCCCAGAGAATAAACCAATTAGTAAAGAAACAAAGTGTACAAAAGCATTGACTTAAACAATGTAAGACTCCCTCTTAAACTATTGTTGCAATCTTGTTGTACTCTTCTCTACGAATCTAATTTGATGAAACGCTGATTCTCTTGAACTCCCTTCAAAGAATAGCGAGTGCACACTTCCTCCCGAAGTGAGACTTAGATAGAATCCTCTCCCGAAGATCCTTATGAACACGTTCACAATAGACACTATCTGATTACAATGGACTAGATAGATATCCACAAGTACACTCAGCACTCTCACAAAGATTAAGGTGAACAAACTTAATCTCTACAAATAAACACACTCTTCAAAATAACATAACGTTTACAAATATTCAAAATGAAAGAGGTGAAAATTCCAAAGGCCTAGCAAGATATTTATAAGTAGGGAAATCGTCCAAGGCCATCATTTTCTGGTATCTTTGAAATCAATTTGCGAATTCCTTTGATTTAGGAAATCAACCAGCCAGATGCGTTCTGTGTCGACAAAAAAGGAAACTGATAAGTCAGCAGCGAAATTAGTGTTATCTGGCAGAACGAACATGGTCATTTCTTTTGACCATGTTCATTTTCGATACTTTCTTTATTCCAGAAAAGACATAATCCCACATAATCCCTGAAAATAATCTCAAGATATTTGCACAATATATTTTTACCAAAAATTGATTATTTGAGATAAATAAGGCAACAAATATATTCACACTTAAAGATATTTTCACATTACAAAATCAGCTGAAAATATTGCTAATTTAATCTGAAAATCAATATGGGGATATGCTACTAATTTTTCTTTAAACATTTAAAATATTTTGTCTAAATTAAAGTTTAGCCAAAAAAGGATTTTACAAAGTGGATAGGAAAAATTATGGGAGGGATATTTTGGGTATTGTCAAAAGAATTGGTATTTTTTTTAAAATGATTTAAATGTCTAGCATTTTTTTTAGTTAGAACCCATCATTAAGCATAAAAACTCAAATTTCCCTATACATATATATCTCTTCTATATAATAAGTGTGTAGATAATGAAAATTCTTGGTTTTAACGGTTTTTTATTTTTTAATGTTAACTTTAACAGAATAATCTTAAATTTAACAGATTATTCTTATATTTAACGGTAGTTTGCAAACACTTAAACTCAAATAAAATAAAATAAACAATTAAAAAAAATAAAATAGGATATTTTTGAGATAGTTTACAATAATAATTATTTAAAAATAATAAATAATTAAACAAATTAAAATATGATATTTTTGAGATATTTTACAATGATAATTATTTAGACATAATAAAATCATACGTTTTATAACTTAAATAAAATTTAATTAAACTTAGACTCACTTATTAAAATAATATCATATTAAACATATAATATAATCTACTGTCAATTAGCAACAAATTATTTTTTAAAAAACTAGCAATAAAAATAAATTTAAAATCCACGTATAATATTTAATATTACATTAAAATTATCTTCTATATAATAAGTGTGTAGATAACAGAAATTATTGGTTTTAATAGTTTTTTATTTTTTTTAATGTTAACTTTAACGGAGTATTCTTATATTCAACGGTAGTTTGTAAACACTTAAACTTAAAAAAAATTAAAAATTAAAATAGGATATTTTTGAGATATTTTACAATATTTAAAAATAATAAATAATTAAACAAATTAAAATAGGATATTTTTGAGATAGTTTACAATGATAATTATTTAAAAATAATAAATAATTAAACATATTAAAATATGATATTTTTGAGATATTTTACAATGATAATTATTTAAAAATAATAAAATCATACGTTTTATAACTTAAATAAAATTTAATTAAACTTAAACTCACTTATTAAAATAATATCATATTAAACATATAATATAATCTACTGTCAATTACCAACAAATTGTTTTTTTAAAAAAAACTAGCAAGAAAATTAAATTTAAAATTTACGTATAATATTTAATATTACATTAAACATATAATATATAATATCTTGTTATCACTCCCAAATTCAAAAACTAGAACAAGCATAAAATTAAACAAAAAATAAATAAATTATTTAATTAAAATATGATATTTATTTGAAATTATATGACATTAATATAAATTTAATAAAAATAATTAATAAAGTCTATAAATAAAACTAAGCAAACGTGCATATTGCACGTTGTAACGCCCTACTACCTTAGAGCCGTTACTAAGTGAGTTTAAAATAGAAATCGTGCTTTTGACTGACTCTAAGTGGTTTCTAAAACCAAAAGTGTGGATAAATCAGAATTTAAGGCTATACTCTTTTAAAATGTTTAACTTCATTGAAAACGTAAGTATAAGACATCTGGGATCCCAAAATAAGGTTTACAAAATATTTACAACTCAAAAATAGATTTACACCAGGTTAACTATCAAAAGAATGGATTAATACAGCCATTTACAAAATGCCCCCAACCAAAGCAGTCGGGCAGGCCGAACATGTACGCGCCGCCCCCACACTCTCCATACTCATGGCCAGTTGACTGACTCCTTGCTTTTACCTGCCACACGGAGCACCCGTGAGCCGAAGCCCAGCAAGAAAACCCAAATAGAACATAACATATGCAAATAATATAGCTGGCATAATTCACAGATAAATAGGAAAACCATCAGATTAAACAAGCACGGCCATGCCGCCCCAGAGGCCTTACCAAAGCTTGGGGTCTCGGTCCTCACCGTAGGATAACTCATATCCCTTGGGTCCCATCCTGGCTATAGCATCCCATGTGCTGAGCGTTACTTCCAGCCCCACTGCCGTACCCGGCCTTCGCCGCTCTCAGCCTTGCCGTTCATTCCATTATAATCACACATATAATACATTATGAAATAACCATTCAAACATACAATAGTTCATCTAAGATTACACATTTGCACACAATACAATCTAGGGTCGTGCCCTGAAATCACACAGTGGGCCCATGCCCTATTCTCGGGTGTTACGGTTTTCTTACCTTTAGATTCGGTAGCCTTGATCACCTGACTCCTTGAGCATGATCCTACCCGAGCCCTAGCGCTTACCTAAGCAAAATTCACAAGTCAAAGTCATCACCAACCTCAAGTCCAAAACCTAGCCTCGGGACTAATCCCGAGCCCCCGGGAAGTCCTAGATCCCCAAAACAAAGTGGCGGAATCGAGCCCCGAACCCTAGGTCAAAATCCCTTCTGTGAACAGTGCAGCGCTACAGCGCTCTAAAGAGGGCGCTGTAGCGCTACAAGCAGAACCACCCCACTAGAACAGGGACTAGCGCTACAGCGCCCCCTGACTAGCGCTGTAGCGCTAGTTGCAGACCAGCACTACCCAAAAATCGCATCTTGCGATTTTCTCCTACCATTTCAACTCCAAACTTGCCCAAACCTTTTCCAAACCCAAAAACACACATAACCACACCTCACACTCATCCCAAGCATCCCATGAACTCAATCCCAAGCTCAAGCAACCCCAAAACTCAAAACCTAACACAATGAACCCAAAAACCAGAAATCCACTCAAACAACAAGGATAGGGTCTTAGAAATCATACCGTGGGTGGAATTTCGACCTTGAATCGAACCCTAGACCTCCTTGGCTTGCACCTTCACAACCTTGACCTGTTTTTCCCAAAAACCCCATCCATTTAGCTCAAAAACACAATCCAAACCAGTCAAGCCCTAAAACAGAAAATCCCCAAGAACTTACCTCAATTTCTGATGTGATCTTGCTAACCCCTTGCCAATCCTCAAGCCTAGCTTAGGATCCTTGATGCTCAGCCTACCCTAGCTCTCCACTGAGCTTGACTCCAAGAAAAAAATGAAGGAATTTGGTTGGGAGAGCCACAAACCGATCTTGGACAAAACCCTTCAGCTTTTCCTCACTTTTCTTTTCTCTCCTTTCTTTCTTTCTTTTCAGCCTATAACTTTTTCTCTACTAAATCCACTAAGTAAAAAGCCCTCCTTTAATTCATCTCTTACAAGCCTAAAGACCAAAATGCCCTCCCTTACTAATTCTAAACCTTTATGTCCATAAAGGGCATTTTAGTCATATTACCCAAGTTCCACTAATTCCTCAAGTGTTCCTAATAATTCCCGCTCGCTACCCAATACCTGATTAATCATCAAATATACATTCCTCATCATCAAGATTAACCTCAATATATTCCCAAATTCTCATTAAAACTCCCCAGGCTTAACCCAAGCCGGGTATATATTCCCGCTTTGACTTTTCCGCTAACCCGCTCACTCTAGGATCGTCTCGAGTCATAGATCACAGGTATCAACATAGTCATGCCCAACATGGCCAAATTACAAATATGCTCAATCAGGTCTGCATGCATACTAATTCACATAGTCATGCATCACAATTAATCAAATAGTCATATAACGTGCATTAAATCATAATCATGCATTAAACTCATAAAAGTCACACACAGAATCCCAATATGCCCTCCAGGCACACTACTCCAGGCCCTTAAGCCTTAATAGCGAATTTGGGGTCGTTACACACGTTGCTTGTATCTAGTATATATATCTCTTCTATATAATAAGTGTGTAGATAACGGAAATTCTTGGTTTTAACGGTTTTTTATTTTTTTTAATGACAATTTTAACGAAATATTCTTATATTTAACAAAATATTATTATATTTAATAGTAGTTTATAAACACTTAAACTTAAATAAAATAAAATAAATAATTTAAAAAAATTAAAATAGGATATTTTTGAGATATTGTACATGATAGTTATTTAATGTTGACCATCAATTTGGTCAACGACACAGAGTCAAGTAAAACGATAAAAAAAAAGATGAATTCAAGACAAAAAGATAAATAACAACCAAGATTTATAGTGGTTCGACCCCAAGAAATGGTAATGACCTACGTCCACTTAGTGTTCTTATTGATGTAGAATCCCAAAAACTGTGATCAATGAACTAGGGTTCATGAGTTTCGCCAGCTTCGAGATGGATACAAATTTGGCGAATAAAAATACTATAATTCTCTCTAACAATTCTCCAAAATATAAAAGTCCCCACTCTTGAGCCCTTTGAGTCTTATTTATAGGCTCAAGGAGTTTTACATGGGCCGATGGGACTTAATTACATTTAATACAGGTGTATCTAAATAAAAATAGAAATTTCAATTATTACATAAATGCAAAATTACATATATGTAGGAAATATTTGAAATGCTGCGACCAGACTGGTCGCTCATAAAATATGTCGTCTGTTGAGTAAACTCTCTTCTGGTCGATGGTCGAACAGATCGTACTCACTTAAACGGTCACGCATATCCCATGTGCTTGTTAATTCTGCCATGTCATCAGGCAAATCTTTTTTGGGTAAACATTTGCCCCCCAAGTTTATTTTACTGTGACCAACATACAATAAACTTAACTGACCAACTCTGCGTCTGACCTGTCACATCTGTCAGCGCCTTTTCGAAAAAGTAAATAATTATGACTGTTGCAATTTTCCAAAAGCATTTTGACGGCTACCACACTTTCCCACGCATCGAAAACTTACCATCATCATTGCCTCTTTTATTGTGCCACGATCAGTATAAATAAATCACTTAGAATTTCCTTTCTCCTTATTCCCTTGCTCTTTTAAATAACTTAAATTATATTATCTGATCGTTTGTTTCCATCCTGCAGTCATGCCTTCTGGAGAAGCCTTTGACCTATACATTGACGACAATGCTCCTCCGAGCAAAAAGAGAGCGAATAGGCGGCATCCTGGAGAGGGCAGCAGTGAACCCTCTAAGAAGAAGGCTCGAGTAGAGGATCCTCCAGCACCTCTTGCTGCGCCCACTCCTTCAAGGAACACTACACCTCCCCCTCCTCCTCACAACAGCCTTCCTCCTGAGCAGGCAAGGCACCCTTCAACCAACGACCTGCTGAGTGTCGCCTACAATGCTACTCATGAAAAGCTACAAAGGCTTTCACGGCATTGCCGTAGCCAAGAGGCCTTCTCGCACCTTCCTCCGCTACCGCATAGCCAAGTCATCAGCCGTGGGCTGTTCGAAATTCTCAGCGTAAGTTTTTCTCCTTTCTCTAATTGAACAACATTGTCTATCATTGCCTCTGACTGGCTTACCGTTCTTTTTCTGTTCATAGGGTATCCTCACAATGGGGCACGGCTAGTGGCGATCTGAGGAGTTCGAGGCTAAATTTGCTGAGGAGGTCAAGGCGATCGAGGCTATATATGTTGAGCAGCTGAAAGAGGACGAGGAGAAAAATACCGAGTAGATGAAAGCGGCCAAGGAAAAATATGTCGAGCAGCTGAAAGTGGTCGAGGAGGAAAATGCTAGACTGAGCGAGGAGCTGAGGAAACACCAGGAGGCATTGATTAAAATCACTGAGGCCAAGGAAAAGTACAAGGAGGCTTCGATGCTGAATTTTAAAGAGGCCTCCAAACTTCAAGATGACCTGGTGATCAACAGGAGAGAAACTGCCAAGTAGGAGGAGCGTGCTAAACTGCTCGAGGAGACCAATGCTCGCAACCTAGAGAAGTACAAAGGAGCAGCGTTCAAATGCTTCTACCTATTCTGGAAGAGCAACCCAGGGGCAAACTTTGACTACCTCTAAGAGCATATGAAGCAGGGTGAACTGGAAAAGTGCGATGCTCGCCTAGAAGAAGAGAAAAAAGCTCAGGAATCTCCTGAGATCTCTTTGGCGACAGGCATCGAAGGTGCCGAATAGGATGCTGGGACTACAGTCGATCAGCAATCTCAACAAGCTCATTATGCTGCTCCTGCTGCTCCATAATTTTATTTATTTATTTTTATTCGTAACTGAGACACACGAACTAGGGTTCGTGATGTTAATACAATTTTTTGTTGCGTAGGGAAACTTTCTTTCAATTACAAATTACATCCGAGTAGTAACTTCTCGCGGTGTAAAACATTTCACTTTGATATTATAATATTTTCTATTTATTATAACATTTGCTCGCATGACCGAACTTAGCATAGCACTTTGTTTCCATTTTACAAAATCTAAAATTTTTGAAAAATACTCTTAGTGTTGTAGCATGCTTTCCCTTATTTTGCTCGTATGTTTACATATGTTTATTGATATGCTTTGCTTGCTTAGTACCTTATATGCCCCCCAAGTGATTGAGGAGCTTAAGGTCCTCGGTCACTTGCCATGACCAAGACTTGTTCGAACATTACTGCTCGCGAACTTATATAAAAAAAATGATAATATAGCAAAACAACACACGTAATGAGCAAATACTTATAATAAATACAATAATTGGCAAGAATAACTAGCTGCGCACAGTTCCTTTTATTTCTCGTAATAAATAGAAAAAATCGTGTCTGTACGAGTGATCAAAAATTGATCTTACACTTGTAAGCGACTAGTCATATAATGAACCAACCCCTATTCATAAACTTGTAAAAAGTGAAATTAATACAAGCCAGTTCTTTAAGAAGAACTATTTATTGATAATATTTGTGCAGGTGTTCTCCATTCCAATAGCGAGGAATGAAATCTCCATTCAAGCGAGCAAGTTTATATGTGCCTCGTTGGAGGACTTCTTCAATCTGATACAGACCCTACCAATTAGGTCCAAGCACTCTGGCAGCTTGATTGCGTGTGTTAAGAAAAACTCTTCTAAGTACTAAATCTCCCACGTTGAACTTTCTTTCTCGTACTCTAAAGTTAAAGTATCGAGCCACCTTTTGCTGATAAGCTGCCACTCGAAGTTGAGCTTGCTCGCGCCTTTCATCGACCAAATCCAAAGATTCCATCAATAACTGATCATTAATACTCTGATCGTATGCCAACCTTCTATGTGATGGTGGGTCTAACTCAACAGGCAACATGGCTTCATATCCATAGGCCAAAGAGAATGGAGTATGGCATGTTGCCGTTCGATGGGATGTTCTATATGACCAAAGGACTTCTGGTAATTGTTCTGGCCATGCCCCCTTTGCTTCTTCAAGCCTTTTCTTCAGGGTGTCTTTTAGGGTCTTGTTGACAACTTCAACTTGTCTGTTTGCTTGCAGATGAGCTACCGATGAAAAACCTTTGATAATCCCATGCCTCTCGCAAAAATCAGTGAAAAGATCACTGTCGAATTGTGTGCCATTATCTGAGACAATTTTTCTTGGTAACCCATATCGACACACAATGTTCTTGACTACAAAGTCTAAAACCTTCTTGGTCATTATTGTCGCAAGTGGCTCAGCCTCGGCTCACTTTGTAAAATAGTCAATAGCAACCACTGCATACTTGATATTTCCTTTTCCCGTGGGTAAAGACCCGATCAGATCAATCCCCTATACTGCGAAGTCCACGGTTGCATCTTTTTGAGCTCATTTGGAGCTGCTTGAGGTATTTTGGCACTTGTCACATTTCCGCACAAAATCCATGGAGTCTTCATTCATGGTAGGCCAGAAGTACCCTTGCCGTAAGATTTCTTCGACAAACTTTGCCCCCCAGCATGATCTCCACAGAATCCTTCATGTACTTCTTACATTAGTTCCTTGGCCTTTTCCTTAGAAACACACCTAAAAAGGGGCATCGAATACCCTCTTCTATATAAAATTTCGTCGACTAGAATGAATCGAGCTGACTGCCTCTGGAGGGTCCTTGCTTTGTTTCTATCTGCTGGAAGCACTCCTTGCTCAAGGTATCTAATGAAGGGTGTCATCCATGTGTCTGCCGCTTGGATCACCATTGAAGACTCTTCTGCTTGGATGCTTGGTGTTGAAAAATGCTCAACTGGCACTATGTTCAAGGTGTTAGCGTCCTTCGCACTTGCTAACTTGGCCAAAGCATCGGCATTTGAGTTCTAATCGCGGGGTACTTGCTGGAGGGTATACTTTTCAAACTGTGCCAATAAGTCATTTTCTTTGTTCAAATAAGCAACCATCTTGACACCTCGGGCCTAATATTCTCCTATAATTTGATTAACCACCAGTTGGGAGTCACTGTAGTTCTTGAGTGACTTTATATCCATGTCCTTGGCTAATCTTAATCCTGTGAGCAAAGCTTCATATTCAGCTTCTTTATTGGACGATGTAAAATTGAACCTGATTGCACAATGAAATCAATGTCCTTCAGGCGTCACTAAGATCAAACCTGCTCCAGCATTGAGCTCGTTGGAAGAGCCATCTACGAACAATTTTCACGAAGGACTTTGACTTTGGGGTCCAAGTTCCTCCCTTGTTTCAACATTCTGAATTCCAGTGAATTCTGCGACGAAGTCTGCCAGAGGCTGTCCTTTCACAGCTGCTCGTGGAGAATAAGAAATATCAAACTGCCCAAGTTCAACTGCCCACTTTAATAATCGACCAGCGGCTTCTAGTTTTTGCAAGACTTACCGTAATGGCTGGTCGGTAAGTACCACGATGGGGTGAGCTTGAAAGTATGGTCACAGCTTTCTGGAGGCCAAAATCAAGCAATAGGCTAATTTCTCAATGGGTGAATGTCACAACTCTGCTCCTACTAGCCTCTTGCTTATATAATACACAACTTTTTGGACATGGTCCACCTCTCTGAAAAAAACTGCGATAGCAACATACTCCGTGACCGCCAAGTAGATGAACAAAGTTTCTCTTTCAACCAGCTTGGACAAGATTAGTGGTTGTGACATATGAGACTTTAGCGCCTAAAAATCATGTTCGCACTCTTCCGTCCATTCGAACTTCTTGTTGCCCCTGAGTAGATTAAAAAATGGAACGCATTTGTCCATTGACTTAGAGATGAATCTACTCAAAGCGGCAATCTTCCCAGTTAGTCTTTGAACATCTTTAATCTTGGTGGGTAACTGCATCTCGATTAGGGCCTTAATCTTTTCAGTATTAGCTTTTATTCCTCGTGAGTTTACTATGAATCCCCAAATTTTTCCCGATCCAACACCAAATGAACACTTGAGGGGATTTAGCTTCATCTGATATTTGTTCAAGATGTTGAAGCACTCTTGCAGGTCCCCAATGTGCTCTTCTGCCTTCTTTGATTTGACCAGCATGTCATCGACATATACCTCCATGTTTACACCGATCATTTCTTTGAACATATGGTTGACCAGTCGTTGGTAAGTCGCACCAGCGTTTTTCAAACCAAAAGGCATTACTTTGTAATAGTAAAGCCTCGTATCTGTTCGAAAGCTAGTGTGATCCTCATCAGGTGGATGCATACTGATTTGATTGTACCCAGAGTATGCATCCATGAATGATAAAATCTCATGCCCTGATGTAGCATCGACCAGCTGGTCGATCCTAGGGAGTGGGAAACAATCCTTCAGGCAGGCTTTATTAAGGTCTGTGAAATCCACGCACGTCCTCCACTTTCCATTCGGCTTGGGAACCATTACAGGATTAGAGACCCAAGATGGATAAAACACTACCCTAATGAATATGTTCTCCTTTAGCTTCTCGACTTCATCCTTTAACGCCTTCGATCTGTCTTTGTCGAGCAGCCTCCTTTTTTGTTTCACTGGTGGAAATTTTTTGTCTATATTTAAGACATGGCTGATAACTGCTGGTTCAATCCCAACCATATCTTTATGCGACCAGGCAAACACCCCTGGTTCTCCTTCAAAAATTCCACCAGTTTTTTCTTTATTGTTGTCTCTAGGTTTTTACCGACTTTCACAACCCTGGTCGGATCTGCCTCTTCTAGTCGGACCTCCTCGAGGTCCTCCACAGGTCCCACATTTTCTTCAAAATCCCCAAAGCGAGGATCTAAGTCTCCATCCTCACTTTGGGCAACACCCTATTTGGTAGCATGTTCACCTGATTGGGCTTGTACCTCATTTTCCAACAGCAACCTTTTCTCGGCATTTTCCCCTGATCCGCCTCTATTTTCCTTGGTAATCGAGGAATTATAACATTCTTGCACTTCACGTTGGTTTCCCAACACGCATCCTACTCCTGGGTTGGTTGGAAACTTCATGGCAAAGTGCCAGACCGAGGTCACAGCTCGCAGGTCGACTAGGATAGGTCTTCCAATCATAACATTATATGAAGAAGGACAATCAACCACTATAAAAATAGTGAGAAATGTCATGTTCACAGGTGTAGTTCTTGCTGTGACTGGAAGCTTGATCGAGCCAGTTGGGGTGAGCCCTTCGCTGGAAAAACCATAAATGGTTTGGTTGCATGGCTCTAAATCTTGCACTGACAACTTCATCCTCTCCAATGAAGATTTGTACAGAATGTTGACTAAGCTTCCTGTATCCACCAATACTCACTTGACCATCATATTAGCGATCTGGACTTCCACGACTAGAGGATCAGAATGGGGAAATCGAACATGCTGAGCGTCAAGCTAGAGAAAGTTATTGGTTCTTCCTCTATTCAAGCATTTTTTGGAGTTCGCTCCTCTACGTTCACCATTTCAATGTCCTGGTCGTGGCGTAAGGTTTGAGCGTACCTCTCCTTTGCCTTCCCACTATCACCTGCTAGGTGTGGGCCACCACAGATGGTCAAAAATGTTCTGGAGACTGGAGCTGGTTGTAAAGGGGGCGATCGTTGGCGTACAGGTACCTGCTCGTTGCCTCCTTAAGCCTCTCGCTGAGAACCTCCAGCTGCTCGCACATACCTCCTCAGATGTCCTTGTCTTATAAGGAAATTAATCTCATCCTTGAGCTGGTTGCACTCGTTGGTGTCATGACCATAGTCGTTATGAAAATGACAAAACTTAGTAGTATCTCTCTTGGAGATGTCTTTCCTGATTGGGGCTGGTCACCTGAAGGGAACAGTCGTGTGAGTGGCCTGATACACTTCTGCTCTGCTATCGACTAGGGTCGTATAATTGGTGAACCTCGGCTCATATCTGTTACTTTTAGGGCGCTTGTTTTCAGATTTTGATGGTTCGTGGTTCGCCCTTTTACCTCCATTTTCCCCATTATTTTTGTCGTTGCCATTAGGTTTCTTAGATCCATTGGCGGCTTTGGTGGGATCTTCTTTCGGACCCTGGTCATCTGCGGGCGACTTTCCTTCATTGGAAATGGCCTCCTCGAGCTTGATGTACCTATCTGCTCAATCCATAAATTCTTGGGTGCTCTTGACCCTATTCTTCCGCAAACTGTTCCATAGGGGTGAATGGAAATTAAACAACGTATACTATGAAGCGAATGAATAATGAAGAAAGACAAGAGAATTTTACGTGGTTCAGCAGTTAACTCTGCCTAGTCCACGAGTCTGTGTTATTAAGGCTTAAAGATTTCTGGAAATTTTTCAGAGATGGATTACCCAGAGCTTATTCTTCAGCCAAAAGAAATCGATCCTTTACAAGTGGTCATTCCTCCTCTATTTATAGGGGAGGTTACAGAGTTCATTCCCACAAATTTCGGGAAGATATTCTGTATATCAATTTAAATAATGACATTAAATGCAATATCTCCTACATAAATGGAAACATCCCATAAGAATCGGGAACGAATAACAGACTAAATAATATCCCTTAAATGTTGGGATTATACAACAATAAATATGTTCATACATAACGGGTTATCCCAAATGACTCATTGGGTCTTCGAGATCAGCGATCGACCCCGTGGTTGTTGAGACTCATGGTATTGATACGAGCCTACCATCCTACTCCAGGACATGCTCGGAGTAGATAGACACTGCCGAAGCCATCACACTCGAGCTTGCACTTCCCAAGCTCGGACTGTTTAATCCGAAGACGATCGATAACTGATGTATCCTAACGTCATGTTATTTCAAACTCAGAAAGCGTCCCAAGGTTACACATCTTCGAGGTCGTCGTTTTACTTTGAAGATCTTACAGCTGGACCATACAATGCATTCATACATTTCGAGCTCACACCTGACAAGTCCAGTTTTCGAGGTCATAACCTCTGGTCTCAAAATCTGGGTGTAATAGTTTGCCCCCTCAAAAGTATTAGTTTGAATCCTATGAGAAGGAAACTTTTGAACTGCTCCTCTTGGAAACTGTACCATCAAATACACTCGAGTGTGGACACGCGTCAAATGGGTATTGATCACTCAAAGTACTTGAGTACCTTGGAAACCTGCCCTCGTCTATCCGCCTACCATTCTTTATGGTACTATCAACTCATAGGTCCCTGGCCGTTAGATCTGATATGGAATCTGGCCAATGGCCCAGATTAATCCGGCCTTTTACACTCCCATGGGTTTATAAATAGGACTCTATTCATCGTCCTCACACTTTATCTTCACGTTCAAGCCTTTGCAGAGAGAAAAGAAGAAAAAACCAGAGATTATTGCCCAATTCTTGCATGTTCTCTAAGCCATGAAAACAGAGCAACATTCACCTCTTCGATTCTATGAGATCGTTTTTGTAACCACTCATTTGATCATCAATCTCTTTGTTTTTGCCGATCGTATTGTGTAAGTTTTCTGTTCATAGCTTCGTATGCCCGTATATTTTTCATGCATGTTTATATTGCTGCACTGTTAGTTCCCTTACCAGTTTTGCACATTAGAATGTTTTAGTACATACTAGTCTTAAGTTCTGATATCATAGGTTCCAAACCCAGTTCATGCGTTGAAGACCCAGACACGGTTCTTTTACTGATTTTTTTTAATTTTGAATGGCTTATCTTGTACACCAAGATATCGGGTATAAAATTAGGGTTTTATAAAATGCACATTTCCCAAAAATTCCACTCTTTGGGTAACCGCCAACTTTTTCCCTGAAATATCAGGATCTTCAAAAATAAATCCACCTTCCTTTCTTTCGGTGTAATACACGCTCTGAGACTGGCCTCGTCCTTTGGATCGAGTTTTCCTTGTAGCCTCAATCATTCGAGCTTAGGTCATCCCATTTTTTCATTATTTCTTGTTCGCTTGGCCCTCACCCTTTTGCTCTCTTGCTAGATGCCGCAGAACTCAGGAAAATGGTGGGGGTCAAAGCGCGATTCCTTATTCTCCAGTAACTCTTAGCCCGGAATCCCCTTTTACTCGGAACTAGCGCTTGATTCGAGAGCACGAATTGAGGTGTGAGCAAGAAGACATCCGAGATCATTTTCGACATCAGATAGATGAGGTCAAAGAAGGAAAAAGGAAAAGACTAAGGGTCACCATCCACCCAGATCCGGATTCCGAGCCTAGACCGATTCCCCTCGACCCTATGCTCAAAGTGATAGTCGCCTTTAGGCCAGGTGATCTCCAATTCTTACCGATGGGGGAACCTTCTTCCTCACAGCCAACCTCTGCCCCCACCTTGGGGAGAGAATTTTTCGAGGCCGAGCATTACTGGAGCTCGATCTCTTCACTAGGGCAGATCTCTGACATTCTGGCCCTCCACAATATCGAACTGTCGGGCTCGCTGAGGTGTTGAGCTCCGGCCTCCCACGAGCGAAGTTTCCACGTGCCGGGAGATGGAAACCCTGACAGCAAGCTAAGATACGCAGCTTGGAGCAAGGAACATATGAAGGCAGGGGTGGCACTGCCCTTGAAGTCCTTTTTCAAGGATTTCTTGGATTTCGTCGGGCTGGCTCCTTTCCAACTGAACACCAATTCTTATAGGGTTTTGTCCGCCCTTAGGTCACTATATCATGAGCTAGGGTGGAAAGGACCCTCTCCAAAGGAGATCCTGTATCTCTTTTGCTTAAAAAGCAATCCTTCCTGAGCTCGGGGAAGGGATGGATTCTATTACCTCTCGAGCTATCCCAAGGAGAAGAAGATCTTCGAGGATCTTCCTAACCATCCTCCAGATTTCAAGAAGGCTTTCTTCTGGACAGATGCCCTAGCTCCCTCCAGATACTATTCGTTCAGACGAATTCGTAAGCCCCCAACTAATTTCTTCTTTTTACGCTCGAATTTTATTTGAGCTCGCACTTAGTCACAATATGTTCAATTTTTCAGCTAACTATTGTCATCCCACTCCCACCAAGGAGATGAAAGATCACAAGGAGGCTCTGCTCCAACTCCCCTATGGAAGGAGGTCCCTCTCCTATCTCCAGCATGAAGACAACCTCCGAGCATGCGGCCTCCTGGAGAAGGATCAGTCCACATTCGACTGGTCCAACAAAAATATGCCCAGTGGTAGCTTGTGCCTCTCCCAACCGGCAGTCTCCCTCTGAGGTGAAATGCTAAGCCTCCATCTCTAGTTCGACGCCGCATGAACCCAGAATCAGGGAACGAGGCCAATGAAGAAGCCTCGGGTTCGAGCTCGAGTGACAGAGGTACAGTCATCCTTAGCTCGGATTTGTGGTCTCCTTCACTACTTAAGCATAAACCCGATAGATTAGTATTGTGCAAGGATGATAGGGACCATTTTTATGTTTGGTCCTGGGTAGATGAGAGAGTACATAGGTTTGATAGCTGGCTCGGGAAGTATGACACCATGTATAGTCTGAATGAGGTGTGGAATGGAATAGTCATTCAATACGGGGCAAACAACTATAGAGACCTTTTGAGGTTGACTTCCACTTATAGGGAAGGTACTCCCCCCATCTCCTCTGAAGATGGGGGAATTACGTTGTTGTCGAGCACGGGCTTGGGGGAGAGTTCCAGTTAGGTTTCTCTCTACTTGTCTTTTTATTATTTGCCTGTCTGCATCATGCTAACTTTTTTCTCTCAGAATATCTCATAATGCGATGTGAATGTGCAGGTGATATGGATTCCGACCTCGACTCTGTGCTCTCTAGTGGCGAGGGAGCCCAAAGGAGTAAGCGCCCGAGGGGGTCGCGAAAATCAGACCGACCTGCCAAGGTCCTTAAGAGGACCGAGAAGACACCTCTACCACCAGCTCCAGCTGTTCAGAGCCCAGCTGTGGATCTGACTCCTCAGGTCAAGACGTCCTCTACGATTGTTCCTCCTATGCCTCCTCCGACCCTGGTCCACTCCGCGCTTGGTCCACCTCTGAAAAAGCCTTCGGCCTCCAAAACGCATCTGCTGTCGATTTCTACTCATGTCAATGAGTATGTAATTGACAATGCAGTCGGATCCCATGGGGCTACACTTGGCTCAGACATTCTGTCTCGAGTGGGCCAGAGTTTTGGTAGCTTCGACGCCCCTCATTGTCAGTTCTTGAACAATGCTCGAGATTCAACACTCTTTACGAGAAGAGTATCGAGCTCACTGCTACGGTAACCTTCCTCATCTGGTTGCTAGTTGTATTTACATTTAGTTCATGTTCTAATTTGATTTCTTTGTGTGTCAGACTCTTGCTGTCTCTGCTCAACTTACCTATAAGTTAAACAATGAGGTCCATTCGAGCATGTCTTATGCCCAGGAGTCGAAGGATCTCCAACTCAAGCTTAGTGACGATCTCAAGGCCACAAAGGCAAAGATGGAGGCTGAAGCTGAACAACTAAACGCCAAGACACCTGAGCTCGAGAAGCTGAATGCCCAGCTCGCGAAGCTTGAGAAGGTGAACGCCCGAGTCGCGAAGTTTGAGAAGATCAATGCCAAGCTGGAGGAGGAGAAGGCTGCCACTTACGAGATTATGGAGGGTGAAAAGGCTCGTCTCCTTGCAGAGTTTAAGGAGAAGAAGGATTGGGCGGTTGACCTGGCTATGTATAGGATCTGGGCCAGTAATGCCGACCTCAATACCAGCTTCTTAGGCTCTTTCGAGGCAGAACTAATGGCCAAGTGGCAAACTCAGCTCGATGAGGAGGAGGAAGAGAGAGCTAAGGAGGATGCTGAGAAGGCCATGGAGGATGCTCCTCCCTCCTAAATCTCTACCTGGGGTTGCATCCCTTTAAATTTTTTGTAATAGTTCTTTTTTTATCTTCTGCTTTTTATGCCCCTGGGGCTAAGACAATTTATAGCTCATGAAAGAGCTATTTTCTTATGATATTTATGATACCATATTTGACTTTACTTTAATATATTTGCTTTGCATTTCTTAGGTCGAAATATTTCACGCAATTTATATTAAAGTGTCCTTATGTCTGTTTATTCATACACACATGCCGTGGATTTTTAGGCTCGAGCTTCAATGCATTCATGTATAGTTTGCACGATATATCTGAATTCGATCTCGTTATTTGTCAAGGTCGAAAATTACTTTTACCATGCACCCGAAAGTACTTCTATGGCGTGTAGCGTAAGTGGTTTAGTTATATCTTGCTTTTTTTTAGTTACTTTTCCTCGTCCTTGGGTAGCTCCCCAAGGTTATGAGGTCAAAACTATCTTTTTGCAGGATATTCCAGCCTCGATCTCGACGCAGATTGAAGTCGGTTGTGTTCCAACTTACTGTCGATTAGTTTTAGCTGGTTCATTCCAAACCTATTCAGGTCATGTTTGGTTTGTAATCCATACACTTATATTCTCGTATTTGGTTACATCCAAACACTTATTTTTCCATAATTTGGTCGTATCCAAGCATTTTATTTTTAATAATTTGGTTGTCTCCAAACTATCTTATATCGCGTATTTGGTTACATCAAAACACTTTATTTTTAATAATTTGGTTATCTCCAAACTATCTTAGCTCGCATATTTGGTTATATCCAAACACTTTATTTTTTATAATTTGGTTATCTCCAAACTATCTTAGCTCGCGTATTTGGTTATATCCAAATACTTTATTTTTAATAATTTGCTATTTCATTTTTTCAAGCTGATGGTATATGTACCACTAATTCCCCCTTAATATCCTATGAGTGTGACCATAGGTTATTAAATTAAGAGAGTTTGCAAAAAAAAAAAAAAATACAGCATATTGAAATGAAATCGAACTTTATTTATTAATAGGAACATAGTACAGATAAACAAGTATGGTTACAAGTGACATCATTCCTACACTATTGATAGTAAGGTCGTAGATGTTCGCCATTCCATGCTCGCGGTACCAAACTCCCATTCAATCTAGCCAAGTTATAGACACCAGGTCGGATGACTGATTCGATCTGATAAGGTCCTTCCCAATTAGGCCCGAGCATGCCAGCAGCTGGATCCCGTGTTGCCAAGAACACACGCCTCAGCACCAAATCTCCCACATCGAATTTTCTATCTCGAACTCTTTTATTGAAATACCGGGTAGCTCGCTGTTGGTATGCAGCATTTTTTAGCTGAGCTTTTGTGACGCCCCACGTCACTATGGCTGCTTTCTGGAATGACGACTAGCCCTGCAAACCAACACGAGTCTTTTTAGCATGCTTTGTCCTCACTCACATGCTTCCTAGGAAAACTCCAAAGAAGATGCATCTTCTTTTCGGTAGCCCATCACTTGAGAACTCCAAAGTTAAGCGTGCTTGACCTGGGGTAATCTAGGGATGGGTGACCTCCTGGGAAGTTTTCCTAGGAAGCATGTGAGTGAGGACGAAGCATGCTAAAAAGACTCGTGTTGGTTTGTAGGGCCAGTCGTCATTCCAGAAAGCAGCCATAGTGACGTGGGGCGTCACAAATGGTATCAGAGCCTTGACCCAGCCGAAAGTGTGGCCGACGGGGACGTCAGGCCCGTAAGGGGGGGTGATTGTGACAGTCAGAATCTCGTGATCCGTAAGGGGAAAGACCGGGTAATCTGTGCAATCCCACACCGCCTAGGGAAGATCAAGTGTGATGATTCTAAGACTGTGTAGGTATGGGACTACACTGTTGAAGAGGGCTTAAATGGATTGATGGATACTACCTATATCAACAAGATGCATCTTCTTTTCGGTAGCCCATCACTTGAGAACTCCAAAGTTAAGCGTGCTTGACCTGGGGTAATCTAGGGATGGGTGACCTCCTGGGAAGTTTTCCTAGGAAGCATGTGAGTGAGGACAAAGCATGCTGAAAAGACTCGTGTTGGTTTGTAGGGCCAGGTCGTCATTCCAAAAAGCAGCCATAGTGACGTGGGGCGTCACAGCTTCTTCTCTTCTTTCTTCAATCAGGTCCAGACTTACTTCGAGTTGGAATTGGTTCGAGGCTTGGTCATAAGCGTGGGCACAAATTGTGGGTATTTCAAACTCTATTGGCAGCATAGCCTCATATCCATATGCCAAAGAAAATGGGGTATGTTCCGTTGAAGTACGAGCTGTGGTTCGATATGCCCACAAAACTTGGGGCAATTGTTCGGGCCATTTCCCTTTTGCTTATTCCAACTTTTTCCTCAGAGAACTTTTTAGGGTTTTGTTTACAGCTTCGACCTGGCCATTTGATTGGGGATGGGCCACAGAGAAGAAGCTCTTTATTATCCCATTTTTCTCGCAAAAGTTGGTAAACAAATCGCTATCGAATTGAGTACTGTTATAGGACACAATCTTCCTTGGCACCCCATATCACCATATGATTTTCTTTACCATGAAGTCCAAGACTTTTTTCGAGGTAATTGTCGCTAGAGGCTTGGCCTCAGTCCACTTCGTAAAGTAATCTACTGCGACTATTGCGTATTTGACTCCGCATTTTCCAGTTGGCAGTGAGCCTATGAGGTCGATTCCCCAGACTGCAAATGGCCATGGGGAGGTCATCATAGTTAGCTCGGAAGGTGGATCTCGAGGAATTGTGGCGAATCATTGACACTTGTCGCATTTTTTAACATAATCAAACGAATCTGCTTTGATAGTAGGCCAGAAGTATCCTTGGCGTATGATTTTCTTGGATAGGCTATGCCCCCTAGTGTGGTCTCCACAGAATCCTTCATGAATTTATTCCATGATCTTCTTAGCCTCGGGTGGAGTCACACATCGAAGTAATGGCATAGAGTATCCTCTTCTATATAGCCTTCCCTCCACAACGGTGTTCCTGGGGATCTGATACATCAATTTTCAAACCTTGGTCAATTCTTCTGGGAGAATGTTGGTCTCAAGGTACCTAATTATCGGGGTCATCTAGGTTGGCTCGGAGTTTATCATGCACACATCTTCCTGTTCAGGCTCGGTTATACTGGGTGTCGATAGACGTTCGATTGGTACGATATTTAGTTCATCGACCTTGGTGGACGTGGTGAGCCTGGCTAAGGCATCTGCATTCGAATTGCTCGAGGGCTGCCTTCGCTTTTTCTAAATATGCAGCCATTCTTGTCTCGCGAGCCTGGTATTCCCCTAATATTTGGTTGACCACCAACTGGGAGTCACTGTAGCAATGTACCGCCTTAGCCTTGAGTTCCTTGGCTATTCGAAGTCCTGCTAGTAGAGCTTCATACTTAGCCTCGTTATTTGATGCTCCGAAGTCAAATCACAAAGCAGAGTGAAATCGACTTCCTGCTGGGGTGATCAGTATTATTCCTGCCCCCGACTCATTTTCATTGGAAGACCCATCAACATAAAGTTTCCATAGCTCACGGGCTGGGGTTATAACTTCATTGTTAGTCACTCTAGTGCATTCCACTATGAAGTCTGCCAGGGCCTGTCCTCTTATGGTTGTCCTCGGATGGTAGGTGATCTCGAATTGTCTGAGTTCAATGACCCATTTTAGTAATCGGCCCGAGGCTTCTGGCTTGGGCAAGACTTGTTTTAGTGGTTGATCGGTCATCACATGAATGGGGTGTGCCTGGAAATCGGGTCAGATCTTTCGAGATGAGTGAATTAGGCTGAGAGCCAACTTCTCCATTAAGGGGTATCTTGATTCTGCCCCCAGTAACCTTTTGCTGACATAGTAAACAGGCTTCTGCACCTTCTGTTCTTCTCGGACGAGCACGGCGCTAATGGCGTGCTCGGTCGTAGCAAGATATAGGTACAAAATTTCCCCCATGATGGGTTTCGACAAGATGGGAGGCTCCGCGAGGTGCTTCTTGAGCTCCTGAAAAGCTAACTCGCATTCTTCTGTCCACTCGAATTTTTTGCCTCCCCTCAAAAGGTTGAAAAATGGAAGACAAGGTCTGTAGATTTCGAGATAAACCTACTTAGTGTCGTCATCCGCCCGTCAAACTTTGGACATCCTTATGTTTTTTAGGTGAGGGCATATCAATTAAAGCCTAGATCTTTTCCGGATTAGCTTCTATTCCCCGTGCGTTTACAATGAAGCCTAGGAACTTTCCTGACGACACTCCGAAAGAGCACTTCTGGGGGTTAAGTTTCATGTCATACTTCCGTAACACGGCAAAGTACTCTTCAAGGTCGTCCACATGGTTACTGTTATGTTTAGATTTAACCAACATATCATCAACATAAACTTCCATGTTATTACCTATCTGCTCGGAGAACATCATGTTTACGAGCCGTTGATAAGTGGCTCCAGCATTCTTTAGTCCGAACGGCATGACATTGTAGCAATATAGTCCTTTGTCTGTCACAAAACTCGTATGCTCTTGGTCTGGGGCATGCATGGAGATCTGGTTATATCTAGAATAAGCGTCCATGAATGACATAAGTCTATGCCCATCTGTGGCATCTACGAGCTGGTCGATTCGAGGTAGGGGAAGCAATCCTTTGGACAGGCCTTATTGAGGTCTGAGTAGTCAATATAGGTCTGCCATGTCCCGTTAGGTTTCGGGACTAGCACCAGATTAGCGACCCAATCGGGGTAGAAGGCATCTCGAATGAATCGGTTTGCCTTCAACCTGTCAACCTCCTCTCTTAAGGCCTTCTTCCTGTCGTCATCCAGGAGTCTTCGCTTTTGTTGCTTCGGGGGAAAGCTTTTGTCAATATTTAGAGCGTGGCTTACCACATTCAGATTTATCCCTACCATATCCGAATGTGACCATGCGAAAACATCCTGGTTCTTTTTCAAAAAGCAAATTAATTGTTATTTAGTTTCTTCTAGAAGGTTTTTCCCTACCTTCTCTGTCTTCGGGGGGTCTACTTCTTCGAGCATGACTTCTTCGAGCTCTTCTAATGGCTCGAGGTAAGTTCTTTCCTCTATTCTCGGATCAATTTCTTTGTCTATCTCAAAGATTGTTCTGTCTTTGTTCTGAATTATGACAAGTGTTTGTGCGCTTGTCTGTTTCTTTCCTCTAATGGAAATGCTATAGCATTCCCTTCCTGCGAGCTGGTCTCCTTTCAGTGTCCCGATGCCACTAGAAGTCGGGAACTTGATGGTCAAATGCCTTACAAACGAAACTGCCCCCAGCCCTACTAGGGCGGGTCTCCTGAGCAGCATGTTGTAAGCCGATGGTAGATCTACTACAACGAATTCCATCATCTTAGTTGTCGAGACCGGGTAGTCTCCCAAGGTTACAGGGAGTTCGATGGATCCCATACAGGCAATCCCTTCTCCTGAAAAGACGTACAATGTCATTGCACAGGCCTTTAGGTCACGAAGCATGAGTCCCATCTTTTCTAAGGTGGCCTTATAGAGGATATTCACTGAGCTCCCGTTATCTATCAGGACTCGGTGAACTCTCTTATTCGCTAGCTGAAGGGTGATGACCAACGGGTCGTTGTGAGGAAACTACACATGAGATGCGTCGTCGTCAGTAAAAGTTATAGGTTGAGATTCAACCCTCTAGTGTTTCGGAGCCCTGGGTTCAGGTTCGTAAGAGGACCCATCACCAATTTTCAGCTCATTCACGTATCTTTTTTGGGCGTTCCTGCCCAATCCTGCGAGATGAGGTCCCCCCGAGATGGTTACAACATCTTCTCCATCAATCAGAGGGGGTGTCTTGTCCTCCCTGGCTCAAGAGTTATTATTTTGGGCAGGTGGTGCTGCAGCTGCCCTCTGACTGGTAGAAGCCTGATTGGGATTTTGGTTTCTTACATATTACCTGAAATATCCTCTCGAGATCAGGCCTTCTATCTCCTCTTTTAGTTGCCTGCATTCATCGGTTGTATGTCCGATATCCCTATGGAATATGTAGTATTTACTAGAATCTCTCTTTGCTTTCTAGTTCCTCATGGGGTCCAGACGCCTGAAAGGGACCTGGTTTTCATTAGCCGGGTAGATATTCTCCCGAGACTCATTCAGCTCGGTATACACTTTGTACATGGAGAAATATCTTTCCCCTTTATTCTTCTTTCCCCCTTCTGCCTTGGGGTTACTCTCTTCAGTCTTCTTTCTTTTGGAAGGGTTGTCTGCAAAGGGCTTCGAGGCCGATGGGTCCGCCGAGGTCGAGGCAAAGTTTATGTTTGTCGTTGTAGTTATGGGCTGACAGGCCATATTCAGTGCTGACCTTGCCTCTTCTACATTGACAAATCTCTGAGCTCGTCGATTGAACTCGGTTAAGGACCTCACAGGCTTTCTCTGCATATCTTCCCAGAGAGGGCTTCTAGGCATTACCCCAGCTCAGACAGCCATCAGATGACCGCTACCATCAACGTCACGAGCTCAAGCGACTTCCAAATTGAACTTTGTAAGGTAACTTTTCAATGTTTCGTTTGGCTGTTGTTGGACATTGGTAAAGGCAGACGCCTTATGCCTTATTCTGATCATGGCTCTGAATTGCTTCTTGAAATCTCTAGATAATAGATCCCAAGAAGCAATTGAATGCCTCTTATATTTTTTGAACCTGTTTTTCGCTGGTCCAGTGAGGGAAGCTAGAAACAGCATGCATCTGAGCTCGTAGCCCACATTACTCGCTCTCATAATGGTATTAAACGTACTTAAGTAACTGTATGGATCGGAATTCCCATCAAACGGTGGGACCTGAGGGATTCGAAATCCTTGAGGAAACGAGTTACTGGAAATATGGGGGGCGAAGGGTTCAAGTTCCTCGTCAAACTTTCATCCCGATCCCGTCCTCGTTCATTTTGTAAGAGCCTGAACGCTCTTTCCAATTGATCAATCCTTTCTTAGACTGGATCCACGGGGGGTCTGACTTGAAATTGGTTATCATTAATCACAATTCCAGCTTCGTTCCTCCGCATGGGATTCTTGCACCCATTTAGGTGATCCCTCAGGTCTAGGTTCGAGGGGTTATCATTACCCCGATTCTAGTTCAGGTGTTCCCGTAAATCTGGGTGATCCCTTCGGTTCCTAGTATTTCGGCATCCCCAGTCATACATACTGACCGATCTGGTGTCTCCTGAGCCTTCACTGGTATGGCTCGCTGCGCGATTGTTTCGAGATGGGTTCCTTTCTGGTTGTCTCATCTCAATAGTGTGAGACCGAGACATTTGGCTTCTCGTAGGCTGGGTGCCTCTACGTTCTCTAGCAGTCTTCCCATTCCCATGTTTCCACCCGGCTCGCCTTTCCCTATCACCCTGCGTCGGTTGCGTGTTTCTCCGAGGCAGTGAGGGATATCTTATCGGCGATGGTGGGTGCCTTATGGGTGATGGTGGCTGCCATCCATTACGAGGCCTAGAAGGTCTCGAGTTTGCCTGTGCCGGTTCATGAATGTTCTGCGTGTTACCAGGATTTTGGGTTCGAGCTGCTGTGGGGGCTCGGTTATTCCCAGTCTCGACTGGTACCTCAGCAGTTGTGTTGACAGGAGCTCCAGCCCGGGTATTTCTCCGGGGCCTTGAGGGAGCAGGTTGCTCTGCTGGTGGCGGAGGTTGCTCCATTCTTCATGTGGCATCATTTTTGCGAGGTCGCCCACGAGGCTTGCGTGGTGGAACATGAACATCTCGCAGAGGTGGAACTTGGGTCTCAGGCAGAGGCGGGGGCTGAGCCGCCTGTGCCTCAGCAACCAATCTGGCCAGCTCCTCATTACGTTTCTTGGCTGCTTCCCAGAGCGCCGGGGGTAGTCAACTTCCTCTAGGATTTCCTCCTGAGGAATATTGGGATCATTCGCGGCCATAGTTGATTTAATGAGGCTTCTTCGATTGAATAGACTCACGTACGTACTGCTTAATGCTCTCAATGAAAGCACCAAACTGTTGACACCGTTTTTCGTCAACTTAAATCGTAGAGCAATTAAACAACGTATACTATGAAGCGAATGAATAATGAAGAAAGACAAGAGAGCTTTTACGTGGTTCAGCAGTTAACTCTGCCTAGTCCACGAGTCTGTGTTATTAAGGCTTAAAGATTTCTGGAAATTCTTCAGAGATGAATTACCCAGAGCTTATTCTTTAGCCAAAAGAAATCGATCCTTTACAAGTGGTCATTCCTCCTCTATTTATAGGGGAGGTTACAGAGTTCATTCCCACAAATTTTGGGAAGATGTTCTATATATCAATTTAAATAATGACATTTAATGCAATATCTTCTACATATATGGAAACATCCCATAAGAATCGGGAACGGATAACAGACTAAATGATATCCCTTAAATGTTGGGATTATACAACAATAAATATGTTCATACATAACGGGTTATCCTAGATGACTCATTGGGTCTTCGAGATCAGCGATCGACCCTGTAGCTGTTGAGACTCATGTTATTTCTACGAGCTTACCATCCTACTTTAGGACATGCTCGGAGAAGATAGACACTGCCGAAGCCATCACACTCGAGCTTGCACTTCCCAAGCTCGGACTGTTTAATCCGAAGACGATCGATAACCGATGTATCCTAACGTCGTGTTATTTCGAACTCAGAAAGCGTCCCGAGGTTACACATCTTCGAGGTCGTCGTTTTACTTCGGAGATCTTACAGCTGGACCATACAATGCATTCATGCATTTCGAGCTCACACCTGACGAGTCCAGTTTTCGAGGTCATAACCTCTGGTCTCGAAATCTGGGTGTAACAACTTTAACGGAATATTCTTATATTTAATAGAATATTCTTATATTTAACAGTAATTTGTAAATACTTAAACTTAAATAAAATTAAATTAAATTAAAAATTAAAAATATGATATTTTTGAGATATTTTACAATGATAATTATTTTAAAATAATAAATAATTAAACAAATTAAAATATGATATTTTTGAAATATTTTACAATGATAATTATTTAAAAATAATAAAATCATACGTTTTATAACTTAAATAAAATTTAATGAAACTTAAAATTACTTATTAGGATAATATCATATTAAACATATAATATAATATACTGTCAATTAGTAACAAATTTTTTTTTTTTTTAAAACTAACAAAAAACTTAAATTTAAAATCTCCCTATAATATATATAATCCATTGTTGTCACTCCCAAATTCAAAAACTAAAACAAACATAAACTTAAACAAAAATAAATAAATTAGGATATTTATTTGAAATTTATATTACATTAATATACATTTAATAAAATAATTAATAAATTCTATAAATAAAATTGAGCAAATGTGCATATTGCACATTATTTGTATCTAGTATATATATATATATATGGAAGTACAATGAACATTTTCTTAGTATTATTTATAGAATTTATTAAATTTGTATCATTGTCATAAAAATTTCAAATAAATAAATAATATTATATATAAAAAAATAATATGAACATATTAAAAGAAAAATTAAATAAAAATATTATTTATAGTTTTTTTAAAATATATATAAAATGATAACCTTTTTAAATACAAATAATAATTTTTTTAATAGAATTTAAGATTATGTATTATATATTATTATAATGATATTTTGTAATATTTAAATTTATATTGATATAAGTATTAAATATCTAGTTTTGTATTAAATATTATTATTATAATAATATTTTATAGCATTTGAATTTATATTAATAGAATTAATAAAAAATTAGAATTATAAATTATTATCATAATAATATTTTATAACATTTGAATTTATATTAATATAATTAGTAAAAAATTAGAATTATATATTATTATCATAATAATATTTAAATTTATATTAATATAATTATCAAATATTTACTCTTGTATTATATATTATAATAATAATATTTATAATATTTGAATTTATATTAATATAATTAATAAATACTTATTTTTAATTATTTTTAAATATATATTCTATTAAATATTTAGAATATTCTAGTAAAATTAAAAAAAAATCCATAATTTACACATTTTTTATATAATAAAAGAGATATAAATTTATATATACACATTTTTTATATAATAAAAGATATATATATATATATAAATACACATATATTAGACAATTTATATACGATCCCATATTTGTGGACCTATAATGTCAAGTCACGTGCCATAGCCATTTTTTTTATACATTTGAGACAAACTTTGTAATGAATGTGAATATACCGCATCTTTACATCGATAAAAAAAAAAAAGAAATATACATATTATAAAATAAAAAAGAAGATTAGCCAAATCTACACTAATGTCTTCACAGTAGAATTGTCCTCTTTTTATTTTTCTTTTTAGCTTTTTCTTCGTAGGGAAATGTTGTCCTCTTTAACATTGCAAGCATAAAGAAATATACATTTGTCAAAAATATATATTTAGTAAGAAAAACCTTTTTGGAATGCAAAAATAAAGAAGTGGGGTTTTTTTCATAAATATATATATTTTTTACTTTTTTACCCTTAATTTATTTTTATTTTAAAAATACTATTTTAGACTTTCAAAAATATGATTTTTAAAGATTTTCAATTACAAAACTACAGTGTCTAGAAAAAACCTAAAAAACAACGATTTGACAATAGTTTGACATTAATTCATTGCATACTAATACATTTAAAAGCAACTAACAAACAACAATAACAACTAGACATCAATCCACTGCATACTAATACATTAAAAAAAATTAAAAATATATCTCAGAATAACTAAACAACAATTATGCATCAACACAACAACAAAACAACTACACATAAGCCTAAACAACACAAAAATAACTATACACAAATCTAAACAACTAAAACAATACAAAAACAACACAAATGAAGGAAAAAAGACAAAAGAGAAGTTTACATAAATATGGGAAAAATATATATAGTTTCTAAATTAATGGGAAAAAAATAATTATATAAAATATGGTAAGTTTTGGAAAAAAAAGTTTAAAATATGGTAAATAAATTACCATAAGCTTAATTCTCTTCTCTCCCTCACGTTCTCTTTCTCTTCTCATTTCTTTCTTTCTCCTCCCCATTCAGTGTCCATCTCGAATATCTTCCACCAATGCTACCTCCGTCGCTGCCTCCGACGACGACGACCTGGTTTTTCTTCTTCTTTCTTTCTTTCTTTCTTCTTTTGTCTTTCTTATTCTTCTTTTTCTTTCTTTAAATCTAGCTTTATTCTTTTTTTTTCTTTTTCACATCTAATTTTGAACTTCATATTTGATTTTTCTGGGTTTTTTTTCCAAATCTGTTTAAGTAACCAGGTATTCGACTTCATATTTAATTTGATTTAATAAATGTATTCAAGGAAAGTTGACTGCTATTATTTGGTGTAGACTAGGGTAATATAAGAAGCTATAGGTAGTTGAATATTTTAGGGTACTTTTAACATATAAAAGCTTAGGTTAGCTTATTAGTTTTTTGGGTTGGAAAAGGGAAAAAGTTGTCAAAAGATTTTTCCCTGTGATGTTTAGATCAATTGGATATAGGTTTAGTAGCCAAACGTTCACCAAATAAGGTGTTATCCCCAAAATTTCAGTTCGATGATGTGGCAATCAGAAGTGACAAGTGGCAATGCATGGTCAGTAAATGGCACATTAATAGTCAATAAATGTGTTGGCTCTTCGGAGTTGTGATAAAGTGATCTGATAGAATTTTTGTCCGACCGGTGAAGATTTTTTACTGACCAGTCAAGTGTCATGCTAAACCAGAGATGTGCCATGTTAGACCAGAGATGTGTAATCAGAAGTGGCAATGCATGGTCAGTAAATGGTACATTAATAGTCAATAAATGTGTTGGCTCTTCGGAGTTGTGATAAAGTGATCTGACCGATCTGATAGAATTTTTGTCCGACCGGTGAAGATTTTTTTCTGACCAGTCAAGTGTCATGCTAGACCAAAGATGTGCCATGTTAAACCAGAGATGTGTCATGTTAGACCAGTCAGGTGTCATGACCGACCAGTCAGGTGCTTGTCCGACCAGTCAGGTTCTTGTCCGACTAGTCAAGTGTTTGGTCGACCGGTCACTTGTCTTGGCTGACCAGTGAGGGTTTGGCCGACCGGTGGAGTGTTTTGGCCCTCCAGTTTTCCTTGGGTGTGATGTGGACCGACTAAACAGATCATTGCTACGCAAGAGATCCCAGTAACGGCTTCAGCTAGAATCGGTCAAACCTGCGCGGAAATCTCTCATATTATCCCAAAGAATTGCATATTGTTGTATTTTAGATGTTATTATTAATTAAATATTGAAAGAATAACATAAAGATCCCGATTATGAGGGACTGCGTTTGTATGATCCTGGGCTTATAAATACAAAGCTCAGGGCATCATTGAAAGGATTCAGATTCTAATTTTCCAAAGAGAGTATTTGTATCTTGAGAGAAATATTGTATTCTTTTCATCTACACTGAAGAAACTCAGTTGATTCAGGTTCATCTGATCTTGAGTGTAGATTTATAATCACAACTCCAAGTAGATTAGGCTATTACCAATAAATTGGGGCTGAAACACTATAAAATTATCTGTGTCGTATTTTTCTCTTGAAGGTTCATTGTAGTTTTGACGTCTACTTGTCATTGGCCAAAATCGTGGTCAACATTTTGGTGCTTTCATTGAGAGCCTGAAGAGAAGAAACACGCGACTATCATATCAAGATGGCACCCAAGAATACCAATGTGGCATCCAAAAATTCAGGCATGTCAAAAGAGCCTGCTAGATCAGAAGGTCCTGGACCACAAAACCCAGAGTCTTTCTCGAGGAGACCACCCCTAAAGTTGAACAACTCCAGGAAGCAATAGGCGCTTTCCAAGAGGAGATGATGCAATTCAATGCTCGGCAGGAGTCTTTTGCTGAAGAGATGGCCAGGTAGAGAGTTGCGTTAGAGCAGCAAAGGCGCGATATGGAGGCCAGAAGCGAATAGCTCAGATAGCAACAGGAGGAGGTTGACCGGAGACATCGTGAAGCAGGACTTGCTCTAGAGGCGACTACCCAGTTGGCCCAAGCCAATGCTCAAGCCGCAGCACAAGCAGCCACCCAGGGAGCAAGAAATAATAATGTTGATCGGAGGACCACTGACAGAGCAAATTCTCGGGGACCGGACAGAAGCATGAGTAACCCCCCTGGTCGGGAAGATGATGGGGATCGATCTAGAACTACCTCGACGCAAAGGGAGCACTCTAGAACCCCGTCCAGGAGCCACCAATCAGAAACTTCTAGATCAGGGAGTCACCAATCGGGCAGTAAAAAGACTCCACCTAGGCAGGATCAGGCCAGAACTCCTCGAGATAAGAGGACTTCACAATTCAAAGATGGGTATGGTCGTGATGAGGCTGATAGTCATCACACCGACCAGCCAAAGGAAAAGGAGGGCAATGACCAACAAGGAGGAAAAGATTGCCCGGGACGTACCGAAAAGCCTCAACTGCACCCCGGCCAGCAGTGTGGTAGGAGAGAGAAGGTCCCGCGTAGTAAGCCCTCTGAAAAATTGAACAGTACGGTGTTCGATCGGGCAAGAGAGCATGCTTCCCGGAAGCATCTGAGGGACGTTATCACCAACAAGAGGAGGACCGTCCCAGTCGAAGGGCAAAATCTGAACCGCCCTGCCAGTTAAGTATAAATACTTGACAACAGTGCACCAGATGGTAATGCCCGACCAGGCGGTCAAGACCTTGGAACTTCATTAGTTGCACCAGCCATCCAAGCCCAGCTTGACATGCTAACAGCTGCAGTGCAAGGTTTGGCAAAATGACCTTTCGGGATAGATGCGATAGACCACCGAAGTGGCAACCCATTTTGTGCCCGGATTAGAGAAGCCCAGCCACCGGCAAAATATAAAGCACCGCTTCTGCTAGTATATACAGAAAAGGCAAATCCCATCAGACATGTTGGGAAGTTTGAGGACCAGATGGAATTGCTCGAAGTAAGTGACGATTATCGGTGTAGAGTTTTCCCGACTACTTTGTCAGATACTGCCCAGGAATGGTATTGGAAGTTTAAGCTGAACTCCATTACCTCTTGGGAAGCATTCAGGAAGGAGTTTTGTAGACAATTCAACACTGCTCGGACTCCACCAGTTTATGCCAACCACTTGGCAAATATCAAACAAGGGAAAGATGAGTTTTTAAAGAATTATATATAGAGATTCATGAGAGAAGACAATAGAGAAATTGCTGTAGGAGACAAGGGGAAGATGGTTGCCATATCCGCTGGGATAACTTATCGGAGCCCTTTGTGGGATAGTATACATAGAAATCCAATTTCAACACTTCAACAATTTCTTGACCGAGTAGACAAGTATATGAAGTTGGATGATGCAATCGAGAAAGAGGAGAATGGCATAAACAATCCGGGCGGATCAACTGACTCTCCCAATAATGGTGGAAAGAAATGTGAAAATAACGGGTCTGACCACCATGAGGAAAAGAAAGAAAAGTTGAGTTCAAACAAAAAGCCAACAAAGTATGAGCCTCAGTTCACTAATTACACCACTCTCTCGACCAGCCAAGCGGAAATATATATTGCTAGTCATGAAGAGGTTCCCTACAAGAAACCTCCACCCATCAGGAAAGAGATGAGGAAGAGAGATATGAATAAGTTTTGTCGTTTCCATGGAGATTATGGTCACGACACGAATGAATGCAATCACCTCAAGGACGAGATAGAGTTTCTTCTCCGGTCGGGCAAGTTGAGAAAGTATCGGGCAGAGACACCCCAAGGAGAAGGAGGTTGCAACAATCCTGGGTTCAAACGACAAAGATCTCCACCCTTGCAGCCCGGACCTGTGGTCTTTACCTTAGACACTATATGTGGAGGTCCACACTTGGCTGAGGATAGCAATGAAGCAAGGGAGACATATGCTGAGTGGGAGTGCTAGGATCAGAAACCATTGGAGCGGCGAGCATCGGAGGATATATTATCACTAAATACCGCTTTCAGAGTGGTATTTTAATTTCAAGTTGTTTAACTTGTTATTTAAATTTGGTTTATGAGTTGGTTATTTGCTGACCAGTCAACTATTTTTGAATAATTTTTGTTGTTTAAGACTCGTTATTAGCACGTTTTATCCTTTTTAATTTACGAGTAATAAAAGAGACTACACGCTGTGTGGTCGATTCTTGCTACAAATGTGCATGTGTGTTAATTATTCGAACAGTGTTCAACTGGTGGTGTTCAACTGGTCGATAAAATCGTACAGTGTTCAACTGGTCGATACGTTTAAGCAGTGTTCAACTGCTCGAATATTTTCAATATATTCTATGTGTTTCACGAGTAATTAACTGCTCGAACAGATTCGGTCAAGTAGCAAGTGACCCAGGATCTTTCAACCCTCGATTGATTGGGGGGCACATGGGGTATGCTGGTATATAATTTAACACATGCAATAAGAGCAAAAGCAAACATATTTGTTTTTAGGCTGACTTGTAAAATTTTGAAGTAAAAAAAGGCCATTAAGCTAACTTGTTTGACAAAGCTTAAGTAACTTGGAATTTTTCAAAATTTCAAGTTAGAAAAACTTATAACTTTTTAAGTCTAAAATGACTTAAAATGTTTTAAGTTAACAAAGAAAAGTAAAGTATAAATGCTAACAGCTCGGCTCTACGAGAAAAATATCAAAGCTGCTAAGCAAAAATTGTCTTCACAAGAATAAAGAGTAAACTACTAGCCAGGTACAAAGTTTAGCTGATCAGGTGCAAAGTTTTCCTAGTCGGGAGAGCAGATATAACTTCCTTGGTCGTCTGAGCATATATCACTAGTCGAGTAGGAAACTCTGTTGTTGAGCATGACTAACAATGATGAGTTCCTGGAGTGAACCATTTTTTACAAGCCCGAAGACTTGAGAGCATTCAGAACCTAGAGCCGAGCGGTTAGGCTCTGGTGTCTGATCGACTAGGCTCTGATCCAAGCAGATAGGCGTGCGGCCGAGCAGTTTGCGTGCATGTCTGCATGGGATGGGTTGCGTCCGAGCGGCTGGTGTGCGTGATCGAGCAGCTTGGGGTCTGCGTCCGAGCCGTCATGCGCACATCCGAACGGATGGTGGCAGGCGTGGTGTTCGAGCAGTTTGCCAGGCATCTGAGCGAATGGAAGATTGCCCCGATCGGCTGGGTGATGGTCCGAGCGGATGTCGTGGTGCCCGAGTGGTCCACGTGGTGTCCGAGCGGATGATGCAGTGTTCGAGTGTTTAGGTCAGGCATCCGAGTGGTTTGCATGGAGTGACTGAGCGGTTTTGGGGGTGTGTCCGAATGTCCGAGCGGGATGGGGTCTGCGTCCGAGCAGCAAGCGCGCATCTGATCAGCTGGGCCGAGCATCCGAGAAGCTGCTAGCTGGCCATCCGAGGATCCGTGCGCATCTTAGATGTTGGTTGGCCATCCGTGTCCGGGAAGTACAGGCACGAACGCGAGTGGTCTAAATAGCTAAAAGTGACCAAGGTTATGGGTTTGATGGGCTAAAAGGGGAGCCTATTTTATTGATTTTGAACTATGCAAACAAGATCAAAAAGTTGAATTTCAAGGGTTCAACAAACTTCAAGATAACATCAATGATTATCCTATACCCGTGAGCCTGAAAAAGCAATGGAAATAGGAAACTGATAACTACTATTTTTATGGACATAAAAGTTAAGTCGTGGGTTTACTACAAAAGTGAAGGTTACTGACCGGATGGAAGCTTTTGGATGACCACAAAAATATTTTGCTAGAGGAAAATTTTATCATACGAGTAAATCATATAATAAACTTGGGGGGAAAATGTTATCCCCAAAATTTCAGTTCGATGACGTGGCAATTAGAAGTGACAAGTGACAATGCATGGTCAGTAAATGACACATTAATAGTCAATAAATGTGTTGGCTCTTCGGAGTTGTGATAAAGTGATCTAACCAATCTGATAGAATTTCTGTTCGACCGGTGAAGATTTTTTACTGACCAGTCAAGTGTCATGCTAGACCAGAGATGTGCCATGTTAGACCAGAGATGTGCCATGTTAGACTAGAGATGTGTCATGTTAGACCAGTCAGGTGTCATGACCGACCAGTCAGGTGCTTGTCCGACCAGTCAAGTGCTTGTCCGACCAATCAGGTGCTTGTCTGACCAGTCAGTTGCTTGTCCGACCAGTCAAGTGTTTGGCCGATTAGATAGGTATTTGGCCGACCGGTCACTTGTCTTGGCTGACCAGTGAGGGTTTGGCCGACCGGTGGAGTGTTTTGGCCCTCCAGTTTTCCTTGGGTGTGATGTGGACCGACTAAACAGATCATTGCTACGCAAGAGATCCCAGTAACGGCTTCAGCTAGAATCGGTCAAACCTGCGCGGAAATCTCTCATATTATCCCAAAGATCGCATATTGTTGTATTTTAGATGTTATTATTAATTAATATTGAAAGAATAACATAAAGATCCCGATTATGAGGGATTGCGTTTGTATGATCTTGGGCTTATAAATACAAAGCTCAGGGCATCATTGAAATGATTCGAATTCTAATTTTCCAAAGAGAGTATTTGTATCTTGAGAGAAATATTGTATTCTTTTCATCTACACTGAAGAAATTCAGTTGACTCAAGTTCATCTGATCTTGAGTGTAGATTTATAATCACAACTCCAAGTGGATTAGGCTATTACCAATAAATTGGGGCTGAACCACTATAAAATTATATGTGTCGTATTTTTCTCTTGAAGGTTCATTGTAGTTTTGACGTCTACTTGTCGTTGGCCAAAATTGTGGTCAGCATAAATATTTATGTGTTTATTAATTATTTAAAGAAATAGAACTAGAACGTTTGCTCAAAAAATGTATCGATAGGTTTACAAAATTTATTCAGAATACAAGTACAGGAAATAAAAAAATACAAGCAAACAAAACTTTTGATTTTTCTGGGTTTTTTTTTCTAAATCTGTTTAAGTAACCAGGTACCATAACGCCTGATTCATTTGATTCATATCAGATTTTTTTTAGACCTAGGTGTAACTAGTTACAATAACGATTAATTTATATTCTTTTGTTTAGATTTGATTTTGTTTTCACACCTGACTAAGTAAAACAAGTACCATAGCAATTAGTTCTTTTTTTTAGATTTGATTTTTTTTTCAAAGCTTGCTGTAACCAGTTATGATTATGATTAGTTTAGATTTTTTGTTTGAATCTTATTTTTTTCCAAGTCTAGCTAAGTAACCGGTTACCATCGCAACTGTCTCTGATTTTTTTCATTTTTTTCTCAGACCTAGTTGTAACCCGTTACCTTCACCATCAATTTAGTTTATTTTTTTCATATAATTTTTTTTCTTCCAAATCTCACTAAGTAACTGGTTACAATTCAATTGATATTTTGATAATGGTACATTACTTAAAAAAATAAAAATTATTTTTATAGTTGTAACCAATTACTACAACACCTCTTAAATAATAAAATTGATTTTTATAGTTGTAACCGGTTACCACACATCATTAAAAAAATTGACAGTGGCATACGATTATTATTACAAAAAAAAAAATTGTTTTGATAGTGATAACCAGTTACTGTGGATAAAATGTTGATTAAAAATGATAAAAAATGGAAGAAAAGAAGAAGAAATGAGAATAAAAAATAACTAGTTACACCTAGGTCTAAAAAAAATCAGATATGAATTAAATGAATCAGGCGTCATGGTACCTGGTTACTTAAACAGATTTGGAAGAAAAAAAAACCCAGAAAAATCAAATATGAAGTTCAAATACGAAGGCCGATTCATTTGGCTTTCTTACATACCAAGAGAGTGGTTTTCAAATGAGCAGCTAAATGATTGCAGTGTCATAGAGGCTTCCTTTGTGAGTGACAGTACAAGAAGATTGGATGTGGAAAAGTGTGGCCTCCGCCTTTTATTTCAGCACGATGAAGATGAGTTTAGCTATCTCACTTGTTTTCATCCCTTAATTTCATTCTGCTGCAAAATAAGATTCAGTGGTCAACCCACGTTTAGTTACAAAATCAAACATGTTTGAATTGTTGTCGTTTCGTCAACTATGCAACGTGGTGCACAATCAGTGGCTCGCAGGAGAAATTCAAAAGAGAGAGACTGACTCATTCATTCTAGCAATGCTGTGTGGGCTGACTTTTTTGTTTTTGTTTTGTGGGAGGCGGCACTATGGACTTGTGGATATTGATTGAGCCAAGAAAAGGAATCCTTACTAAAGAATGTTGTGTGATCTCGTACACAGTACAACGCATGGAGTCATAGTTGTATTAATTTTATTTTATGCATTTATATTATTATTTTTGACTTTTTTTAATTTAAAGTTGACCAATTGAACATATCACCTCATTGATAGTTGGATATTGCTTTAATTTCATTTTTTTTATACTAATACATTTATTTTTATGCTTTATCACATCTGATTTGATAAAAAAATATTTTATCAAATATTAATGATTAAAATTATAAAAAATAATCTCAAAATAATAAAAAATAGGTACTAAAAAAAGTATAAAAGATAAAATATGGTATACAAATAAAGTTTTACAAATATATGGGAAAAAAACTCCCATAAAAATGTAAACAAAAAAAATATGCCATAAAAAACTTAAAAAAAAAAAATTGCCATATTTTTCAAAGTTTATAAAAAAAATCCCATATTTAGTGTAATTTCCTCAAGACGAAACCATAAAAATGTAAATATTTCTCGGAAAACGTAAAATTGAAAAGTAAAAAAAAACTTTGTTAGTCCGTAAAAAAGTAAATTTTTAGCGAAATAAAATATATTATGTAAATTTTTCTAAATAGTCACTATACTCTCTTTAAGATATATGCTATCAATGATAGCCTATAATACACCATCCATTTTCTATTACAAAGTTTTGGTCTTTACCAGTATTATTGTAAGATTCCACTAAAGTTGGGTTTATATCATTTTGGTTATCTGTGTTTTACATTAATTATACGATGGACCCTCTAAAAGATGCATTTTTAGACCATATATTTTATAAAATGGTAAAAAATAGTCTCCTAAATCCAAATTCAGTCAAAATATTTTTAAATATTATCTCATGAAGATTGATGTCTGTTACAGATCCACATTTTTTAAGTCAATAACCTCGTAAATAAAGTGAGATGGCAAAAAAATATGACCAAATTTAGATTCAAGGGATCATATTTTACTATTTGACATAACATAAGGTCCAAAAATATATTTTTTAAAATACGGAAACCATCATGAAATTTAAACGAAAATACAAGGATCCAAAATGATATTAATCCATAATTTATTTTTCTGTATTAGATTAAAATTGTAAACGGAGAATAGATAATACAACCTAAAGGAGAGATCAAAATTTAATTCTTTGATTAGCTATACAATGTCGGACAATAGTGACATTCACCCTTCCATGCCAATGAAAAAGGAAGATAATAAGGAACTAATAATTATTTGAATATTGGGAAATACATACTCATTAAATTTTAAGTGAAATAACATTAATTTCTCTACAAAATATCCTTTGTAATTATTTTACAGGTAAATAACAGTTTAGCCCTTGGTCAAAAATCCCCTTTAGATCTTTTGTTTAACAAAATTCTAAAAAGACTTGGAAAAATAGTCGCCTAATTTTAAATTTAGTCAAATTATTTTCAAATAAAACTAAAATACTCTCCATCTATATTAATTAATTTTGTTCTCTTAGAAATTTAATGAAGAAAAAAATCTTTAAATATTATATACATTTATTTATAATTTTTTAAATTTATTGATAATTGTCTGATTATATAATTATTAATCAAGTAGTTTAATAAATAAAATTTATCTTGTGACCAAATGAAATACATACCAAATATATTTTTATATAAAAAATGTGTATCTAACGAAATTTTCTTGGTTTAACTGATTTTGTTATTATTCCGTTAAAATTAATGGTTAAAACTAACACTGTTACTTAATTATTTTACAAAAATATTTTTATTGTTTATATGTTTATGTATAATTTTTTATTAGATTTGAAATGTCTTGAGATAATAATCAAAATATAGATAACTCAATATATTAAGTTTATAATTTCATATATTTTGAATATTTATTTAATTGAAATTTATAGGCACTTTTTAATATAATACAAAGTATTTAATTTAAAATTAAAAAACTATATGTAATATGAATTATGATATAAAAAATATTAAAATTGCAAATAAAATTTAAACAAATAGAAGTGAATTGTATCTTTCTTTAAAAAAAAAAATTGTAAGACATGTTTTGTATGTGTTTTACCTTAGTATAAATATAAATATGAGAAAGTTACATATAATATGATTTTATGTTATTTTTACATGTTTATGGTTTTCGTGTATATAGTGTATATTATGTTAAGTAGATATTTGGTTGATTTTTAAAAAGTACTTGGTATCACTACCGAGATTGTATTTTTATAATTAAAAAGGAAAAAAAAACACTTTTTTCCAAGCTAACACCATTTTTTTCCAAAAAATATATTTAAAAATTAATCATTTTTAATAAAAATCTCTATAAATATTTATTCATATATTTATATACATATTTATCAATTAATGTCCCTCGCTCCTCATTTATTTTATAAGCAAACAATTAGATTGCTTGCATTTCATAAAATCTGTCTTAGAAATACAGTGATTTTGTAGGTTGACATTGACTATACTATGGTTGAGGCAACCCATATAGGCTTTTAAGGGAGAGTCTATCATTTTTTTTTAATGATAAACAAATAAAATAGTTTTGGGACTAAAAATAGAGAAAATGTTTTCAGAATGTGGACATTTGAACAAAGAAAGAGACAGCTAATAATACTGTGACCAGTGAAAAGGAAAAAGAAGTGCCAAAGAGTATGGGGCAGTAGTAACCCTTGTAAGCTTGAGGAAACACTAGAAAAGATCATTGAAGAAGAGGTCCATGGACCATACCTTATTACCCATAACATAAGGAGGCAAAACCACTTATATACTAAATAGAAAAAGGACCACCATTTTGTACTTCTGTTGGCTTTTTTCTCTCAACTTTAACTTGATCCCAACAGGATATTCTTTCTATTCAATGTTGTTCTAGAAAAGTCCTACCCCAATAATTCACATTTCTTTTCTTTAACACAAAAACTAAGTCCAACAACCTAATAACAAACCTCCAAAAATTACTCAAAATTAAAATTTTCATTGATTTTCCAAGGATTCTTTATCATTAGAATTAATGTTAAAAAAATTATATAAAAAAACAATGATTATGATATACATTTTAATTAAAAATACTAATAAAAAAAAACTATAATAGTGGAGAAATAAAAAATTCTTTTTTTTTCTCTCAACCGACCCTAGCTTTTTTTCGCTCTCAACCTAAGGTTCTTGCATCTACCTCTCTGGTTCTCTCGGCTGAAGCTTTGTCGGCGTCTTCCTTGGCATTGGTGGGCTTTGGTCGAGAGGTTTGTGTCCCCTTGCAGTAACTAGGTTCGCATTTGTGGGGTTGTCCTTGGCTTGGGACTTTTCTCGGGGTCATGGTTGTGACTTCTCTCTTCTCATTAGGGTTGGTTCTCTGGTCATTGTGGAACAGATTGATGGGGTTGGTGGTGGTCAATCTAGGGATTCTAGGTTGCTTCGGGCTTTGGGCTTGGTGATTCCGTGGTCCTCCGTTTGATCTGTGGTGGTGTGGTGGGTGTGGAATGGCAATTCTGACGGTGGGTAGGGTGGTGGGGTGTTGGCTTGGGCTTCTGGGCTTTGCAAATGGCCATGGGTCATGGTGTGACTGGGTTTCATCATTTATTTTTCACTTAGGGACGACCTCTTTGGTGGTGGATGATGGGTGTTGAGGGTGTCGTGGTTGGTGGAATTTCAGGGCAGTAGTAAAGCTTGGGGTGCTCTTCGGGTCTGGTTCTGGTTGATGATATTAGAGTCTAACACCCCACGTTACTATGGCTGCTTCCTGGAATAACGACTGGCCTTGCAAACCAACACGAGTCTTTCCAGTGTGCTTTTTCCTCACTCGCACGCTTCCTGGGAAGACTTCCCAGGAGGTCACCCATTTTGATATTACTCCAGGTCAAGCACGCTTTACTTTGGAGTTCTCAAGTGATGGACTACCGAAAAGAAGATGTATCTTATTAATATAGGTAGTACTCATCAATCCATTTAAGCCATCTTCAACTGTGTAGTCTCATACCTACACAATCTTAGAATCATCAAACTTGACCTTCCCCAGGCAGTGTGGGATTGCACAGCTTTACCCGGTCTTTCCCCTTACGGATCACGGGATTTTGACTGTCATAATCACCCCCCCCCCTTACGGGCCCGATGTCCCCGTCGACCACACTTCCGACTGGGTCAAGGCTTTGATACCATTTGTAACGCCCCACGTTACTATGGCTGCTTCCTGGAATGACGACTTGCCCTACAAACCAACACGGGTCTTTCCAGCGTGCTTTGTCTTCACTCGCACGCTTTCTGGGAAGACTTCCCAGGAGGTCACCCATCTTGAGATTACTCCAGGTCAAACACGCTTAACTTTGGAGTTCTCAAGTGATTGGCTACCGAAAAGAAGATGCATCTTGTTAATATAGATAGTACCCATCAATCCATTTAAGTCATCTTCAACTGTGCAATCCCACACCTACACAATCTTAGAATCATCACACTTGATCTTCCCTAGGCGGTGTGGGATTGCACAGCTTTACCCAGTCTTTCCCCTTTCGGATCACGGGATTCTGACTGTCACATAGAGTGTCTCACATCGAATAAGATCATAGGCTACTCCACTCATCACCAATTAGTTTTAAGATAGAACCTCATGTGTCTCATCAAACCCCCACTCTATTATTTAGCCTTTCATTCTCCAATTCTCTAAAACATTCTCGTATAATCTAACTTTCCATCCATCTATCAAATATCATATGGTATCAGAGCCTAAAAGCTCCAATGAGAGCTTGGTCAAAAAATAATAGTAAGCCAAAAAAAGTTGCTAGAGATCTGGTTCAAGATTGGTCGTCAAAAAAAGCCACCACCTTCAGAAAGCATATTAGAGTGTCCCACATCGAATAGATGTGAGGATATCAACACATATATAAGACCATTGGTTACGCCACTTATCACCAATTGGTTCTAAGATAGAGTCCCATGTGTCTTATCAAACCCACACTCTATACTATGTAACATTTCTTTCTCCAACTCTCTAAAACATTATCGTAGAATCGAACCTTCCATTCATCTATCAAATGTTACAAATGCATGGGCTGTTTTTTGTGCTTTGGTTTTATTTTTACATTTGCTTTGTTTATGTAATAATGGTATTTCATCACCCTATCCTGTAGGGACTATTTCTTGGCTTGTGCTTTTTTTCTTGGTATGGCCTAGCTCTAGCTTAGTTCTTACTGAGGAGGTGTCATCGATTTGGTTTTGAGCACCATCACTTATTTGTAAGATTTTTGAAATGTAAGCTTCTAATATGTGGGTTTGTATGTCTAGGGCCATGATCCTAATCATCTTATATGAGTTTACTCTTTTGGGGAGGACTTTGTTTATAGGTTGTAATGCTCCAATATTGTAATTAGCATGGTTTGCTATAGTTATAGACATCTCCTTTGCGAGATCTATACGGCTCTATTTTTGCCTAACCTATAGCATTTTTTTTCCTTTTTAATCTTTAATGAATGTTCTCTCTCTTCCAAATATATATATATATACATTTTAATTATAATTCTATTGTATTACATGCCTTAATTACTTCAAGCTTTTCCTCCTAGGAGAGGTTGGTTTGACCATTGTCCCAAATAATAACACACAAAAATTGTGCATATTAAAAAGATAAAAAAAAACATCAATATTATTAGGCTAACATTAAAATAAGGAACACAAGAGTTGTCGGTATGGAATTATGTTGACATGAAAATAGTAATATCTCCAAATATTATTATATTTTTGGAAGTAAATTATATGGTATTCAATTTACTCTCAAATATAAAACTCATCCAAATAGGTTTGACTTCAAATTAACCTTATCACAATACTATAGATTAAATAAAAATATTTAACTCAAAGTATCACATTTTTCTTGTTTCTTCTTGCAAATCATCTTCATTTTTGCCCATTGTTACCTTTTACATTTTCTCAACAATTTTAGATTTAATTTACTCACCAATTATATGTTTTATAAGGTATAAATATGAGTGAATATGATATTATATTTTAATTATATCTATAATTATTTTTATAAATAAAAGTTTAAAAAATACCTTCTTATTATTGAAATTCATAAATTTTTTATTTTTTATAGAATTTTCTTGTTCAACCAAATGTATTATTTTGATCAATAACATAATAGTATGTTTACTAATAAGTAATGAGAATCACTTGAGTTGTAATCATTCTCTTTTATTTGTTTACTTTTATTTAGTAATATGAGTCATTTATAAGGCCCACCACATAAATTTGAGAGAAAACAATGAAAATACTGCCTCTCTTATTTTTTTAGGTAATGCCATTATCAGTAATCAATTTTTATTTATTTTATTTTATTTTTTGTTGTTAAAATTTAAAATTCAAATTTACCCTAAAATTATCTTCTATTTAAAAAATATATATTATCTAAGGACAATTTAATCAAATTAAAATATTTCGATTACCTTTCCTTTCCTGATTATGTAAACAAAATAAAATGTTTTCGATTTCCTTTCCAGTCAGTTTAGTAAACAACATAATAAAATTATGATTCTGATTCTTTAATATTGTATTCTCATTCATTGTGAAACCAAATATCTCCAAAAAGAGATTAAAATAGAAGACATTACCACATCTACATGAGTACTAATAAAAACCAATGCTCCTAGGCTCCCCCTCGTTGGCATATGCTTTGCAACCGAAGGTTTGCAAGGCGACTGAGGCAGAGGGCCCGCCGTACACGCACGTGCTGGCAACTCTCCAGACCAGACCTATCCGGAGGATGTATTTAAATGGAACCATGTGCATGCATATTATAATTTAATTTATTGGTATAAAGACCCATTCTGTTCTAATAATGAATTAGGTACCAACTAATAATGTATATGATTCACAAGTTAATATATATTAATAGTGCTCAATATCTGATGTTGAAATCAAATCTCATGATTAGTTACTCCATAACCAAACACTAGTCTAGTAGTAGTACACCAGGATGCAATTCATATTAAATGAATGCCGTAGGCAACAAATTTAAAAACTACTAATACAAAGTATGGAAAATAACAAAAAAAACTACTATACAACTATCATATAAAGTAGAGTGGTGCAGCAGATTCAACCGCACTGCAAAAATATTTCTTTAAATCACACTAAAACATTTCACGAAACCCAAAAAAACAGAGAAAAAAGAAAGAAAGAAAGAAACTCACAAATATTAGTGCGTTACAGTGGGATTTTTTTTAACAGACTTTCAATGCCATAAGAGATAGAAAGCTCATTTTCAAAAAAAGATAAAACACTATTAAGCCATTTGGGGGGCCTCCTTGCTGACATGTCAGTTGGGCTTTCATACAGGGAATTATTCCACTCCCAAACAAAACTCATCGACCTAGTTACTCAGTCACACACAGTGAATTTAACATCTGTAGCAGAGAAAAGTTGATATTTTATGGGACTTGGCTAGTATGGTATTTGGATGATTCACTGAGTACAAAACCCAATGAAAGGTCCATAGTAAATACTTTCTGGGAAAGAACATTACAGTATTGGAAATTGCTTCAGTCCAAAACATTCAACACAAGTTCAGAAAATGTGTCACAACCACCACCACTTATTTTTGATACCAACACCAAGAAACCAATCCTCTTTCATTCAAATCAATATAGACAATTATCAATTTATTTAATGATAAACCAATGGTAAAAGATAAGGATTTTGGCACCTTTCTTACGCTAATCTAATACAGATTAAGATAACCCCAATATGTGGCACTAGGCTCACCATTAATTAGAATGAAACCAACTTGCCAAATACAGTCCTAGAACAAAAACAGTCCTAGAAGATAAGGGAATGCATTTTGGAGCCGAAAGATTGGACCTTGTTAGAATTTGGAAAGTTTATCAACTTTAAACTTTCAAAAGATAAACCTGCTTTGAAATTATCCTGATCCAAGCATTTTCAATCCCCTGCCCCGAATGTGCCAACAAAAGTAGCATTTATTGAAGAAAAGAAAGCAAAGCTCTACTGTTTCAACAAAAGATAAATTCAGGCAACATTTCACACACAGATACGGACATCTTAGACTTTGGATTACCCGAGAGAAAAAATGGCAACTAAATTATTTAGCACTCGAATCTGTGGATGTGGTGATAAGACAAACAAAAGTATCTTAGACAAAATTTTCATATTTAAATAAAAGTGTCAAGAGAGTCACTTTCTTAAAATGAGTGTAAATAAAAGAAGTGGCTAGAAATGGCAGACTTCCATTAATGCATATGCACACTTTATTTAATGCAATACAAGAAAAAAGACAAAAGAATCAAGAAAATATTTTGTTTTAATGAACCTTCTATGAAATCGTGTTCTACAAGGAAATAAGATGACAAGAACAGCTATAGTGTATTTCAATTGGACCAAAATGTATTGGTTTAGAGGTATAACTTACAATAGCTAATGATAAGGATATCATAGCACACATCAAAATGGACTTTTGATCATATATACAATAGTTCAGTCATAAGGGTTTACATTGAACCATAACCAACCGGCTGATATACAAGAAATAATGCGATCTAAGTTAACTATTCCATAGAAAAATCATTCTAACTTGATTAAGTGCTAATAGTAGTACACATAAGATCAAAAGAGTACTTAGAAGGAAGAATTTACCTTCCTATAGAAACAATTGAATTCTCATGCAGCTTTTGAGATTCCTTATTGTCATCAATCTTGGTTAATAGTTTGTAATGTTTCTCTTGGTTAGCAAAAGAAAAGAAAATCCTTGTCCATTGCAACTCAAATTACTCTTAATCATCTTCAGGGTCAGAATTTCCATACACAACAGAAAGATAGAATCCGATTGTCTTCAGTGTGAGGCCAGGAAACCTTTCAGTGCAACCTGGTCGTGGATCAATTTTAATAAATGGCCATTGCATAATTTCTGCAGCTTCACACTCTTCCCATCCATCACCAATTACACAAAAACGGACATTTGAGCTGTTAAAGCGTTCTTTGATCCATTGAAAGCATTGAGGTTTCCCCACATCCCATGAACTATAAACTGAAAATTTTAGAATTTGTCAGAACATGTTCTTGGAACTTATAAAATCTCTCTAATCTATTAGAGTAGAATGCATAACAAGGTCTACATTTTTGTATAAAGACAACTGTAGTGCATATAAATATCCAACATGCACCATTAGGTTCATCCTCTTCAACTACTTTCAGACAAAATAACACGAGTCCTATTAGCTTCTTTACAAACTAAAAAAAGAATAGACTAAAGCTGTGCCACATTAACATTGTCATAAAAATAAAAATCTAATTCCTTCATTAGGTGATTGCAAAATCTGATGTTAGCAGTTGATCATCTTACATAGATACTAATTCATGTCAAAAGTTAAATTAAGAGAATCCACAAATTGCTAAGATTGTCGTTGACAGATAAAAGATTTTTCCTTGTTGATTGTTTACTTTTATTGAATGATGTACCAGTAGTATGAGCATCAACCCCCCATGAAAAACAATAGGACTCACAGTTCAAGTGCACAATCAGTATATTTCTCAGAAGGCCTGCCACAAACTGGGTACTGTAACTTGGTTCGGATGGTACGAATTAAGCTACAAGTTGTCAAGTGCCACCAATAGATCTGGGTAAACTGTTCATTTTTCTTGTGTATCTTCGTTATAGTTCTATAGAAATCTAAGCATTGTTCATTTGAGAAATTTGGTGTTGCAAAATTGACTGTCTACAATAAGCATCCCAGAAGACAAATAGTGTAGGCAATAACTTGACAATCATTCAACAATATCAGACTACCATGCAACATATCATCTCAAGGTTACTGCTTGCTTTTAAAGGCTAATAAACACAATAGGCATATGCAAAATCAATGCTTAACAAGAACACATAAAATGGCATTACAAAATTAAAAGTGTAGACATCTTCATCGAATTTAAACACATACAATAACAATCACTCCAGATATTTAGATGCCAGTTAGTGACAAATTTTGAGCCACATAGTATCAGTTACTGGTATCCGAGACAGCACCACATTGCCACATCAATTGGCATAAAAATTAGGCTTGCATTAACCTATTTCAAACCCCAAAAATGCCAGCAAACTTGACTATTTAACAAAAAAGCAAACCAGGATTAATATAAGCCCAAACAACAATAAGTAAATAATAGATGGAAAAAAAATGTACCATTTTCATGTGTTATGATATTGTCGAATCGAAAGAGCAAGCATTTTACGAGGCTGGGAATCAATGATCCAGATGTCACTAAAACATTAACATGCTGAGATTTTGAAGCAGCAGAGTTGGTTATCCCATCAGCAGTGGCAACATATGTTTCTTCCTTCCCAGCAGAACACTTCTCCAAGAAGGTATGGGCTTACATTAAGACAAGGCACGGTAAAGGTTAAGAGGGAAAATAGTATCATTAAGCAACAAATGCAAAAAAACCATTATGTCAATGAATTAGAACTCCACTGTGTTTATCTTCTTTCTACTCAAAATTTTCTTCACACAAACCATTAGGATCAAGACTCAAGATGTTTTAATCAGGTCCTTTGAAATATAAACATAAGAGAAACAGGGGATGTAAGAAGAAACATCCCTTTTCTATATTTCCGTGTTTGCATTGCAGTCAGCATACAGTTTATTGTTTCGTGTGTGCATTGTCAGATTAAAACACTGGCCAATTTTGAGTGAGTATAACTGAAAACAAATTATGTATAAATATAATTTGATGTATTTTTTTTTAAATCCTGTGGGGGCAAACTGAAATAAAATATGGGCATAATTAGGGAAAATAAAACATTTTATTTCATGTAATTTTGTAAATGAAACAAAAAAGAAATCCATGTCTCCCCAAGTGGCTCCGCCATCGCTCATAATAGCATGTAATACCTGACGACAGCCATCCATCTGTATATTTGTCAGTCATATTATACAATTCATCCCACTGCTTCATCAACTCTTGATCAAGAACACCATTCAAACCCTGAAATGATAGGAAAACTTTATAGCTTTTATGCAAGATACGTATAAAATTGAAGAATTTCAACTAGGTTACAAAAAATCATATAGTTGTTTTTTTTTAATGTACAAGTACAATGATTCACTCTCTCTATAAATAAACAAATGCAAATCCAATAAATAAGAAAAACACATCAAATAAAAATAGAGGATATGTAATTAAAATGGCAGTGAGGTGTGAAACTGAGAAATTTTTTTATAGATGTGCAAAATACAATCCTTGAATTTCCTACTGCTATGCCTTATTTGGATCCATTCTAGCATAATGTAGGCTTTTGCTACACGAAGCAATGGACTATTAAGGTAAGGTTATTAAACTCTTACCTTTTTATAGTTTTCGGCAATGACTCGATGCCGATAAGCTAGTTTTCTTTTGTTTGCATCATCATCTAGAGAACCAAAGGCGTCCTGGTTGAAATCGTAGCCAACAAGATCCCGCCCATCGTCATATTCCCTCAACAAACTAAGAAAGGGCTTATTGTAGTTCTCAATCTGCATCACCAATATAGAAAAAGAATGAATGATTTGCAAATAAGAAAAAAATATGATAACTGACTGATATGGTCATAGAACTTCAAGCTTACCTGTTCATAAAAGAAATAGTTATCACACAAGTCAAGGATATGTTTCTCCCACATCTTTCCTATCTCCACACCCTCTTGTACATTCTTTACACCATTGAAAGCCTCAGCATAGGTTCCATTCAACAAAGACTTAAGAAGTATAAGTGTCTCGTCCATATCCCATACATATACAGTTAGCTTCCCATCCAAGGAGTTTCCAGTAACCCCTTTTGCCTTCTTGTCAGTAATACTTGCAGCTGTACTCTCAGCCATATCTTATGATATATATATATATATATATAAATTTAAAGCTGTTCTCCAACCTGGTGCATAAAAGAACCACTTTCCAGATTTCATCAATCAAATTTCCTAATATATATTTTTTATAGTTCAGAAGCCGCATCACAATTTGTATCATCAGTTCATCAATGCAATCATAAAATACAGATTCACTATAAATTATACAAATTTCCAAAAGAATAAAAAAGGAATGCTCATTTTGGCTCAAACAATTGCAAGTCAAGACTAAAAGTATACAGAAAAGATAATATTATACACATATATAATACATACACTATAATATATATATAATATCTACTTATACATGTTCATATGACAAGAGAACTGGGCGGAAGAACAAAAGAAACGTACCGGTAGGTTAGCAGAGCCAGCAGCGAAGTAACCCTTGAAAGAGTCTCTCTGTGTCTGTGCCATCGATGTACTGAAATAACCAAAAGGTTACTGAGTAAAGGAAATACCACATTGGGCCGGGTCGACTTGACTACCACCACAAAGCCCATTTAAATTTGAAAAAATACTTCATTTTAATAACTTTCAAATAAGTTTTTTTAAATTATTTTATTTAGTTGATCACTTATTTGTAAACTAGTGCAAGGGCACGTGCAATATGTCTAGTTTTGAAATATTTTAAAATGAAGTTAATTTAGTTGAGACATTTATTTAATTGATTATTTACTATGGCACCTATAATCAAGATGTCTAGTTTTGAAATATTTTAAAATGAAGTTAATTTAGTTGAGACATTTATTTAATTGATTATTTACTGTGGCACCTATAGTCAAGAACTGCATGGTGAACAGGGTTGGGAAATGTTACAATTGCTATCTAACCTTAACTATAAGATTCAAAATGTTTATTTTTTTCAAGTTACTTTTTCAAAAAATTGATAAACTTTTATCGGTTTTCTTTCAATTTAATTATCTAATTGTAACTTTAATAAATGTTTTACTTAAGAGGCAACCTAAGTCACAGAGGTTTGTTTTGTCAAAAAAAAAGTCACAGAGGTTTGTTCAGAAAAAATCAGATTATGTTCAAGTACCAATTCAAAGAGATGCCTTGAAGGGCTACGGAAAAAAATGATAGAATTGAAAAGACAAGCACTAACGTTCACTCCTTATGGTAGAAATATGAGTGAAATATCTTGAGCTCGAAACTACATTTCGCGACAAAGTTGGAAAAGTAAAAAATATTAATACCCAGTCCAGTAGAAAGAGGAAGATATTGATCGATTAGAAAACTTTATGATTATATGACACCTTGTGTGTCAAAATCACTAAGGTGTTCTTATTTGAATTACAGAGGTGTTAAGTTGGTATCAATGGAGTTGGATACAAACATGAAGAACCCAAATAACAAAATGAAAAAGTAAGACAAACCCAAAAAACAAGTCATACAAATGAAACTATTTGAATGTCAGTCACTTATATGAGATTTTATATGAAAACATCTATTTCTTTTGTTTTTGTAAGAGGAAAACCAATATTTACTAAAAGAGGTACCTTTTTCATAAAAACTTACTTCATTGTCCCTGAAGCTTTTCCCATTGTATGTTATATCTTAAAATTAATGCCTAAACTAAGAATTCTAATTAAACCATATAAATATTGCATACCAGGGCTTAGTTGATTAAACTCACTCAACATTGATGATTATTTTTTAATATAAGAATAAATGCAATCAAAGAGAGGACCAACTATAACCATTAAACAAAAATCAATATGAGAAATAGGGTGCAGGCAACCTTTAAAATTGCAAAATGAGAAATGTTTTTGGAGTTTCCATGTAATGCCCCGAATTTCCTAATAAGGGTTATGACCTTGATTAGGAGGCCGGGAGGGCCATAATTGATTTATCATGGCATTGAATGTTCATATGCATGTTAATGTGAATTATATTATTATATGATGATAAATACATGCATATAGGTGTATTTATAATGATAAGGGCATGTTGGTAATTTGGCCTGTTGATGGCATATTTGTAAATTGGGTGCATGTTGTAATTCGTGAATGGGATTTTATTATTATGGAGATATATTCGAGCTATTCGGCATGAGATGATCATAGATTATGAGTTAGCGGTTTTGTCATAACGAGGTCAAGTTTGGGATAATAGAAATGTTTATTTGATGATAAATTGAGAGTATTTGAGATCAGGATGAAATTCTGGAAGTTTTGACTATAATGTCCCCGGGGGTGTTTTCGGGACCCCGAGCCTAGGTTTTATTCGAGGTTACTTAAGCTTGAAGTAGCTTGTCAGATAAGAACGTACGTTAGAAAATCTCTTTCCCTTCCCGATAGCCTATTTTACTGTTCGAAGCTTTCTTAAAGGAATTTCGAGTTCTAGGAGTCGAAATCAAGCGAGGGTCGAGGCATAACGATCCTAGGAAAGATTAGAAGCTTCTTAACCGAAGGATTTGACGAAAAACAACCCAATCAAAGGTAATCTAAGTTTGAAGTTCTGAGTTTCTAAAGTTTTTAAGCTTAGAATTGGACTTTGTAAATTGTTGAGTTTTTGGTTGGTTTGAACCTTGGGTTTTGAGGGTTTTGGGAAGCTTGGGAACTTTGATTTGATGATTGGGGAATGTTTAGGTATGATTTTGGAGGCTTTGGAGTGTTAAAAACACGTTTGGGAATGGCCCAGAGTTGGGGGCCGCGGCCCTGTTCTTGGGGTGCCACGGCCCTGCTTTGAAGAAGCAGGTGGGAGTGTTGTACCTGCTGGGCGCCACGGCCCTTGGCTCAGAAAATTCTGGGGGCCGCGGCCCAAGATGCTAGGGCCGCAGCCCTTGCCCTATTTTCACCCCATTTGCTTGTTTTGACCTCGGGAACTTAACTATAGGCCTCGGGAGTGTTCCTACTACTTGGATTAGTTTGGATTGATGTCCCAGAGGCTAGATTTTGGTTGGTAACCTATGTTGATCATTTTATTGATGGTATCCCATATTTGGTTATGACTAGGTGACTACTGAGGGGCTTAGAGGTTGATCGTTCTCAAGGGTCGTTCTTATATTGGTTCTAGCTCGAATCTGAGGTAAGAAAAATGCACCCTGTGTATATGTGACATGCATGGCTATTCTTGATGCATGTTGGTTGATTATTAAGTATGACATGAATGGCTGTTATTGGTGCATGTTGGATTGTTAAACATAATGCATATGATGCACAAGAAACATGTGAATAGGACATGCCTTATACATTGAGTATGATGTTGTTCAGAGCTTGAGCCTCTGTGTTTGTGCATAGTCCTAATTGTACTAGTACTTGTTAAGTAAGCATGCTGAATACCTTGTATATGGATATGGGACTTGTGATATATGTTTGGTGGCATGGCTTACTTGTGTAGGGCATTGACTTATTAGTCAGAATCGGCAATGGTGTTAAATCCATATGTGAAGCTGTGATTTATTAGTCAAGTTCACAATGAGTTGAACACTGGTCGTGTTTTACTGACCTAAGAGTCAGAGATGGCATAGCGTCAGGAACGCCGAGCCAAATAAAGATTAGATCTAATCGATATTAGCATTGAATGACTCATATGCGGTATTAATGCTGGACCGACCTGAAGGTCGATGAAAATTATAAGCGCTTGGCTAGTCTGAGACTAGTTATTCAGAGCCAGGGCATATGGCCCCGGTGACTGTTTGTCACATGGCTAGGGAACGTTGTTCCACAGTTATGACTCTAGAGTCAGGAGGAAGGTTATGTTGGTGACTAATCACCATGCACCTATCCTGTTAAAGCTAGTGAGATGCTCACTTATTTGTTAAGCCCTGGTGATCCTATCGTCACATGGCTAAAGGGTGTTGTTCACGTATTAGTGACTTTTGATACCTGTTAAGCCCTGGTGATCCTATCATCACATGGCTAAAGGGTGTTGTCCCCATATTTGTGACTTTTGTGATAGTCACCTATTTGCTTGGACTGTTGGTCCTGAATAATTAATACAATCACTGTTGATATTATATCATGTTATATTGTGTTTTCTTGCTGGGCTTCGGCTCACGGGTGCTATGTGGTGCAGGTAAAGGCAAAAGAAAGTTGGACCATCCTTGAGTTGGAGAGCTTAGGTGATGACGTGTACATATGCAGCTGCTCGTCCGCCACGGCCGAGGTTTTAAGGGGAACTAGGATTAAGCCCTGTTTTTCCGCATAGAACGGCCTGTTGTAAATATCTTCTTGTAATAGACTCTGAAATTATAATTTTGGGATCCCAACATATATATTAAACGTTCTAATGAAACGTTACAACTTAACCAAAATTTTAAAATCCTAAACCGCTAATCATACTTAGTACACGATTTTGGCCAAATGACTCGATTAGTGAGTTTAGCACTGTTTACAAGGCACACCGTAACGGTCCCTGGAGTTTAGGGCGTTACAACTTGGTATCAGAGCGAGCCAAGGTTTATGGTTCCTGAAGACAAGCTGGCATGTACACTCATCACTGAAGATAGCTTCACTCATGGAATGGTAACTATTTTTGTAGTTATGTGCATAGTTGCTTAAATAGAATGTAAATGTTTTACCTGCACATTGTATTAGGGAGCATGAGATTCTGATAAAGCTTGGCTCTTGACTATATGATTATATGCTCCGTGAATATATATATGATTGTGATCATATGATTACCTGCTCTGTGAATATATAATTATGATATTTGCATGCTGGGGTTGGAGGCATGGTTTGAATATTGGAAGAGCAGGAATTATGAGTAATGTATGAATGCCATGGGCATGTTTTTAGCACTGCAAGGGGTTAATGATTGTGGTATGGCAAGATTTATCCAGTGGGGGAAAGCCCTTGATATGCTTATTGTGATTAATGGGTCAAGTTATTGACTGTAGATTTAATTAGCAGGTTTATATTCAAGGCAGATAATGAGGCCTGGTGGTAGTTATACAGGGGCTGGGAGTTACAGCCAGGGTATCAGTTGTTCGTCTGCACCTATGAATTTTTAGCAGACGCTTACAGATTTGCAATTAAGATTGCAGAGGCATGAGGAAGAGATTAGATATTTGAAGCAACAATGGAGTCTATTGGGGAGCACCTCTTCCTTTGCTATGCCAGGAGTGGCATCAGCTTTAGCTCAGCCTAGGGTTGAGAGTAGAAGGGAATTCCTCTATAGAAGATTCCTGAAGTTTTATCCTCCGGTTTTCGAGGGAGGCCTAGATCCATTCAGAGCTGAGCAATGGATGGGCATGATCAGTTCCATTCTTGATAATATGGGACTGGTGGGTCATGATAGGGTGGTCTGTGCTACATGTGTATTGCGGGATGATGCTCGGACGTGGTGGGAGGTAGTGTCCCAGACACGAGACACAGCTGTGATGGATTGGAAAGAATCCAGGCAGTTGTTTAATGAGAAGTATTATTGCGATGTAGCCAAGACCGTTAAGATGAATGAGTTTCTGAATCTTGTTCAGGGTAATGCATCAGTGACCGAGTATGTTACTAAATTTGATGGGTTGGCCAAGTTTGCCTTTGATATGGTACCCACAGATATAGCTCGGAAGGAAAAGTTTATTCAGGGGTTGAATCCTGGAATAGCTCAGGGCATTAGAGTTGCCCCAGTGCATGAAGTTTCTACCTATGCTCAAGTGGTAGGGAAGGCTCTTGCTGTTGAGAGCGCAGGGCATCAGATTGGGCAGCAAAGTGCTGAAGAGCATGGAGCTCAAATAGTGGTACCTCCACGTATTGGAGCAAGTAAGAATGAAAGCTAGAAGACTCATCCAATATGCACGCGGTGCAAGAGGCATCATCTTGGAGTATATCGAGCAAGGGCATGCTTCTCATGTAGGATGTTTGGACATCGTAAGAAGAATTGCCCAAGGCTAAGAGAGCTTGAGCAAAGGAGGATAGACAGCTCGATTCCAACTCGAGTGTTTATTCCAGGGCAATCAGAGTCTGAGACCGAGACTAGTTCCTCGGGGGTGACAGGTCATTTTTTTTTAGTTCTGAGTTTTGAGTTACGCTGTTTGGCTTTGGTGCCATGTTATTTCCTTTGTTAGTGTATATAGAGAAGGGTATAAATATGGTATGTATAGATCACATGGTTATGCTGTGATGGGAATGTAATATGGTATTGGCAACTTAAGAGATGAGTTGGGTTATGGAAATGACTCATCAGTGATCTTGATAAAGCGGTTATGACGGGCTTTGGTTTGATCCAGGGTTTGGATTGGTTAAGTAATTAAAGAGCAATCTTGAATGGCAAGGAAAGTATAGTAATTTTTGGGCTTGAGAGCGGAAAGCCTTGTGTTGGGGTATACATGGTTCTTTATGTTTACTATACCTATAGTGAGAGCTAGAGTTTTGTTGCAGGGAAGTGCATGGAACTCTTAGCTAGCGTAGTGGATACCACTTAATTGGTGTCAGTGAGATCAGGACAGACTGGATTAGTCTGTGGGTTCTGAATGTGTTGCCAGGTGGTTTGTTAGGGCTTCTTTTATAAAGGGAGATTAGAATGGTGGTTGGATTAGTGCCAGAGATGGAATCAGCTGTAAACACTGTTTTGAGTGGCTCAGTGGAGTTATAAGAATAAAAGGTTTAGTTGCTGAATAAGATGGAATTCTTTAAGGTGGATCTTGGATCTGGTTAGGACCAGTTAGAGATCAGAGAGAGGAAATTATATAAAGGATTGTGTTGGTATCAGATTAGAACAATGCGCGTGCTGAATGTGTCTTGAGAATTGGTTTAATGCTAAGTGTTTGTGAATAAGATGAATGGTGCATTCAAAGGTTTATTTGAATGGGATTTGTGATCGTCTTGGACGATGATATTGTGGTATTTTCTCTACGGAGATTTGCCAGGGTTGAAGAGTGCCTTGGGGGCAGGGGTGTCCATGGGTGGTAAAGATGTTTCAGGTGCCTTGGGAAAGTGTTCTGGGTCTTTTATGGACCAGGATCAGTTAGTGGATTGTTATGATATCCCAGTAATAGAGAAAAGTGATTGCCTATGCAACATGTTGATTAAAGGATCTGACCGGAACTAGAGTAGAGTTCCTGGTGGGCCAAGTGGCCAGTTTATTGTTTGAGATTATCATCTCGGGGAAGATAAAAGGAAAAGATGGTTAAGTGAGCCACAGGTGGGAAAGATTGAATGGAAAGCTTTAGCTGGAATAGTAAAGAGTTGTACAATGACAGATATGAATTTATTATGGTATAGAGATTGGGCTTGGGATCCGATGGACCTTGGGATTAATTGGGAGATTCTGGATGAATCTCATGTTATTCTTTTACTCGCTTCATTCAGGCATCATGGAAAGGTAACAGGATGTGAAAGCTTTATAGTGGTGGTCTGAGATGGAGAGGGATGTAATGGGATGCGTGATAAAGTTCTTAACCTGTTAGCAGGTCAAGACAGAGTATCAGGAATCAGCAAGTCCATTACAGCCTTTGAGTATTTCATAATGGGAATAAGAGAGCATCGCGATGAGTTTCGCAGTGGGATTTCCAGGTTAGTGGATCAATATGAATTAGTACTGAGCCATTGTGGACTAGTAGTCCAAGTGAGTTCATTTTGTCAGTAAAGATAAGTAAATGGTACAGCTGATCGGTGTTCAAATCTCTTGTGAAAGGGATAAAGTGCCTTCATGAAATTCAAGATCTATCTTATTAGATGAAGACTTTATTGGGACTTCCAAGTTTTGGAAGGGTTAGAAGGCCGTGAGAATAGAGATAAAATTCAGTATAGATTATTACTCTCAGACTGGTGGTAAATCAGAGAGAGAGAGTTATCCAATTATTATTGGAGGAACATCTTATAAGATGAATGCATTGATGTATATCTGGATCCTGAGGTGGTTCAGGGGATTAATGAGATTACTAGGGAGTGGAGCTTGGATGCTCACTTCTCAGAATGAATGGGAAAGTTTTACAGAATTGAAAAGCAGGAATGTGGAACTTCAGGTACGAGAATGTATCTTCTTTAAAGTATCACCATGGAAAGGGAGTAAGGAATTAAGGCAAGTTAAACCCTAATTCATTTCGGCAGTTGAATCCTGGATGGGTCTGGATAGGTTGATTCTGGATCAGTTATATCTTGGCACTGGCAGTTGTATATAGTGTGTTATGTATTTCCATGCAGTGGACATGGGTTAAAGGAACTTAAGAGTTGAGTTATGAGAATCTGAGGGTTGAGGTTAAGTATTCTAGTAAGGAATAGCCAGCTCAGATTGTGACATAAGTAATAAGGTTCTATTGAACAGAATGTACCTTGAGTTAAGGTAATGCTATAGAGATGGTGAGGTCGAGGAAGCGACTGGGAGAATTGGAAATTTGTGTCAATTGTGCGGAATTTTTATTCCGAGTTGTTTGAGTAAATTTCGAGGATGAAATTTCTGTAAGGAGGGGATAGTTGTAATGCCTCGAATTTCCTAATAAGGATTAGGACCTTGATTAGGAGGCCGGGAGGGCCATAATTGATTTATCATGGCATTGAATGTTCATATGCATGTTAATGTGAATTATATTATTATATGATGATAAATGCATGCATATGGGTGTATTTATAATGATAAGGGCATTTTAGTAATTTAGCCTGTTGAGGGCATATTTGTAAATTGGGTGCATGTTGTAATTCGTGAATGAGATTTTATTATTATGGAGATATATTCGAGCTATTCGGCATGAGACGATCATAGATTATGAGTTAGCGGTTTTGTCATAACGGGGTCAAGTTTGGGGTAATAGAAATGTTTATTTGATGATAAATTGGGAGTATTTGAGATCATGATGGAATTCTGGAAGTTTTGACTATAATGTCCTCGGGGGTGTTTTCGGGACCCCGAGCCTAGGTTTTATTCGAGGTTACTTAAGCTTGAAGTAGCTTGTTAGATAAGAACGTACGTTAGAAAATCTCTCTCGTCCTTCCCGATAGCCTATTTTACCGTTCGAAGCTTTCTGAAAGGAATTTCGAGTTCTAGGAGTCAGAATCAAGCGAGGGTCGAGGCATAACGATCCTAGGAAAGATTAGAGGCTGACGGAAAACAACCCAATCAAAGGTAATCTAAGTTTGAAGTTTTGAGTTTCTAAAGTTTTTAAGCTTAGAATTGGACTTTGTAAATTGTTGAGTTTTTGGTTGGTTTGAACCTTGGGTTTTGAGGGTTTTGGAACTTTGGGAAGCTTGGGAACTTTGATTTGATGATTGGGGAATGTTTAGGTATGATTTTGGAGGCTTTGGAGTGTTAAAAAACACGTTTGGGAATGGCCAGAGTTGGGGGCCGCGGCCCTGTTCTTGGGATGCCACGACCCTGCTTTGAAGAAGCAGGTGGGAGTGTTGTACCTACTGGGCGCCGCGGCCCTTGATGAAGGGTGCCACGGCCCTTGGCTCAGAAAATTCTGGGGGCCGCGGCCCAAGATGCTAGGGCCGCAGCCCTTGCCCTATTTTCACCCCGTTTGCTTGTTTTGACCCCGGGAACTTAACTATAGGCCTCGGGAGTGTTCCTACTACTTGGATAAGTTTGGATTGATGTCCCAGAGGCTAGATTTTGGTTGGTAACCTATGTTGATCATTTTATTGATGGTATCCCATATTTGGTTATGACTAGGTGACTACTGAGGGGCTTAAAGGTTGATCGTTCTCAAGGGTCGTTCTTATATTGGTTCTAGCTCGAATCTGAGGTAAGAAAAATGCACCCTGTGTATATGTGACATGCATGGCTATTCTTGATGCATGTTGGTTGATTATTAAGTATGACATGCATGGCTATTATTGGTGCATGTTGGATTGTTAAACATAATGCATATGATGCACAAGAAACATGTGAATAGGACATGCCTTATACATTGAGTATGATGTTGTTCAGAGCTTGAGCCTCTGTGTTCGTGCATAGTCCTAATTGTACTAGTACTTGTTAAGTAAGCATGCTGAATACCTTGTATATGGATATGGGACTTGTGATATATGTTTGGTGGCATGACTTACTTGTGTATGGCACTGACTTATTAGTCAGAATTGGCAATGGTGTTAAATCCATCTGTGAAGCTTTGATTTATTAGTCAAGTTCACAATGAGTTGAACACTGGTTGTGTTTTACTGACCTAAGAGTCAGAGATGGCATAGCGTCAGGAACGCCGAGCCAAATAAAGATTAGATCTAATCGATATTAGCATTGAATGACTCATATGAGGTATTAATGCTGGACCGACCTGAAGGTCGATGAAAATTATAAGCGCTTGGCTAGTCTGAGACTAGTTATTCAGAGCCAGGGCATATGGCCCCGGTGACTGTTTGTCACATGGCTAGGGAACGTTGTTCCACAGTTATGACTCTAGAGTCAGGAGGAAGGTTATGTTGGTGACTAATCACCATGCACCTATCCTGTTAAAGCTAGTGAGATGCTCACTTATTTGTTAAGCCCTGGTGATCCTATCGTCACATGGCTAAAGGGTGTTGTTCACGTATTAGTGACTTTTGATACCTGTTAAGCCCTGGTGATCCTATCATCACATGGCTAAAGGGTGCTGTCCCCATATTTGTGACTTTTGTGATAGTCACCTATTTGCTTGGACTGTTGGTCCTGAATAATTAATACAATCACTGTTGATATTATATCTTGTTATATTGTGTTTTCTTGCTGGGCTTCGGCTCACGGGTGCTATGTGGTGCAGGTAAAGGCAAAAGAAAGTTGGACCATCCTTGAGTTGGAGAGCTTAGGTGATAACGTGTACATATGCAGCTGCTCGTCCGCCACGGCCGAGGTTTTAAGGGGAACTAGGGTTAAACCCTGTTTTGCCGCATAGAACGGCCTGTTGTAAATATCTTCTTGTAATAGACTCTGAAATTATAATTTTGGGATCCCAACATATATATTAAACGTTCTAATGAAACGTTACAACTTAATTAAAATTTTAAAATCCTAAATCGCTAATCGTACTTAGTACACAATTTTGGCCAAATGACTCGATTAGCAAGTTTAGCACTGTTTACAAGGCACACCGTAACAGTCCCTGGAGTTTAGGGCGTTACATTCCATGAAAAGGTTGTTCCATTAAAAAGATACATAATTGTAAGTCTAAAAAATATTACTATGTTTTTTTTTTTTTAAGTAAGAAATCTTGATGCCTTCATTATACAATATGAAAAGAAATAAAAATAAATAAAACCAAAATTATAAGCCTCTGTTTAACTCCATGTCTTTTAAATCTAACCATTGAACTTGTTGATCAATGCCCTGAAATAACTCAAATAATGAGCTTACAACTTTTAAGTATTGTTAAAGATGTAAATTTTGTCAAATTACATGACTTATCTTTTTCGATAGTATGTGGAAACCTTACCTTGTTCTTGATCATATTCAAGTCTAACATTTACATGTGTCTGGTTTTAGAATGCAACTATTTCAAATATTTTTAGGAAAAGTTTATGGTCTATGCTTACTAGTATACCATATTTCAACAATATGACAAAATTAATAGGCATCCCAAATGTATGTCATTTTGTAAAATTTTGACTATAGTGCCCCCCCTCATTAAACTTCTCTCTCTCTCAAACTATCTTTCTCTACCATGGTAGTTCCACCACCTCCCCATGACTGGAAGCTCATCTTTCTCTCACAAATCGTCTCTTTTTCTCTCCTTTCTCATTCTCTCTACTCACGACCAATTGAAAACAGAGAGAAAAAAGAAACCCACAACCACTGAAGCATCCATGATTATTTTTTGTGTTCTACAGAAAAAATTTAAGAATTTAAATATTATAAACATGTAGATCTTGAAAAAAAAATACTAAGACTAAAAAAATCAATTAAAACTAACATCTAAATGAAAAGTTATGTCTCACCAAATTTGTCAAATTTTAGCGCAGAAGCATCACATTTGGGCCAAAAAATCAATTTTTTGTGGATTCGTCGCATTTGCATCGTTTTGGCCAAAAATCAAGTTGTCATAAATGCATCGCATTTGCATCATTTTTGGCCAAAAATCAAGTTTTCATGAATGCATCTGTAATATCTGGTAGATATTATTTACGTTATAATTTTTTATTTATTTGTTTATGGCATAACTAGAATAATACTTGTTGTATGGTATTTTTCTAATTATGGTGATGCTTGAGTTATTTCTTTTAGATTTGTTTTTATTTTTGTGAGAAATAATGTGTGTGCGAAAAATGACTAAGAAGGAAAGATGAATGTAGTCTTGATCATGGACAAGAGAATAATGAATAGTTTCCATTTTCGGGATGGAGGTCATAAAGTGTGATTTCAAGAGAATAATGGATAGTTGTCATGATTGGAATGGATAAGCATTAAATAAATTATGAGAGTTACCATATTTGGAAAAGATGATCATTATAAGTGATTATCATCTTAATGTTGATTGATCATGGATTTGGGAGAGTAATTACTAGAGAATTTTGACATTTATGGTGATTAGACTTGATTGATCTTGGTGATTGATGAACATGGTATAAAATGAAGACTAGGTGCTATTTTAAAAAATGATAGAAATCAATCCAAGAGGAGATCATGGGAGAGTATCATGGTGATTAGGGTAATCAATGGTCTTTATTAGAATTGATTGAGAGAAGATCATGGACATTAATGGTGATTGGGAAATTAGGATCAAATTAACATTTATGAGGGAAAATAGCGGAAAGAAAGGAAAAATGACACTTTCCTTTTATTCTTTATAAGGATTTCTACCATAAGCTTATAAATAGGAGAGGATTGAGTTTTAGTTTCATTTTTCTCGTTTGGAAGATAAGAGAAAGAAGTTAGAGCATAGAAGAGAGGAAAAGAAGAGAAGAGAAAAAGGAGAAGAGGAAAAAGTTAGGGTTTAAAGGTTTGGATACACCAAAAAAGAGGAGAAGCACTCAAGGGTTTAAGAATCACAAAGCAAGGTAAGCTTTTTGTGATTTTATGGATCTTTGATGATGGTTTGGGCACTCTAGTGTGTAACCCAAGGGTGGTGATTTCTTGAAGGGTTTTGAGACACAATAAAGGGGAAGAGGAAGCCTATAGGTTCGACCACCACTCATCAAGGGTAAAAATTCTTGATCTTTGTTGTTGAGAATGTTAGAAGCATGTTAGGGTTTTGATGTATGCTTTTGATGATAAATCTAAGGTTGGTAATGCTAGATCTTAAGTGTAGGGTATGGAACTAAGTTTGGGTTTTGGAAAATGAATGTGACTATTGTTTCTTCATGTAGGGAATAACTTTGATTAGTTTATTCCACAGGGTTGCCTTCCGATTCTCAATCTCAAGGTAAGGAGGTTAAATGTGTTGCTTGAATGTGTTGGTTGTTTATGTACATGTTATATGCTAACATTTTAGGGCACGTAGTTGGGAAGGTAAAAGATGGACAAAGATTGCCATAGTTTTGACCAAAGTGGTCGTTGAGGACCCAATGCTTCCTCGTAATTATCTCCCCAATTATGTGTGTAGTGCGTGCATAGGTTTCATATGATGTGATATGTGTGGCTATGTTTATGATGATGGTTGCAGGCATAAGTATTTGGGTAGATGAGTTTACTATGTATGAATGTTTGGCAGACGTGCCCCAGAATTTGACCAAAGTTGTCCCAGGAGGATAGTTTCCTCACCTAGCTTCTATTCCATAGTACTTGTTGCATTTAATGTTTATGTATGAATGCCAAAGTTTGACATATGTAATGTCTGAGAATGCATGGTATGACTTGTTGGTATTAAAAGTGTAAATCAGAGACACGCAGTGGAATGAAGTTTTTTTTAAAAATTATTAATGCCAGTCAGGATCATACATATATAGATATTGTTACACCCAGATTTCGAGAAAAGAAATTATGACCTCGAAGGCTGGACTCGTCGAGTGTGAGCTCGAGATATATAAAAACGCATGTTCATGGTCCAGCTGTAAAACCCCCGTAGCAAGACGACAATCTCGAAGATGTAACCTCGAGATTCTTTCTAAGCTCGAAAGAGCATAGCATCAGGATACATCCGTTAGCGAATGCTTTCAGACCGAGTAGTCCGAGCTTAAAGAGCACAAGCTCGAAATGTGATAGCCTCGATGGTATCTATCTGCTCCGAGCAGGTCTTGGAATAAGACGGCCAGTTTGTAACCTGTCCGTAAACCTTGACTGACGCGATGCTGGTTGCTGGACTCGGAGATTTGATGAGTCATTTGATGTAACGCGTTCTGTACGTTTAAAGATATTTATTGTTGTAACATCCCAACATTAAAGGGATATTAACAAGTCTGTTATCTGTTTCCTGGTCTTCAGGGGACGTTTCCTTGTATATAGGAGTTACAACATTTAATATCATTATTTCAATTAATATGCAGAAGTATCTTCCCGAAATATGTGGGAATGAACTCTGAAAACTGTCTATAAATAGAGAGGTCATGAACACTTGTAAATGACAGATCTTTTAATATCTTGAGAGAGAACTCTGGGGAATTCATCTCTGAAGGATTTCCAGAAAACTCCAAGTTCTAATAAAATAGACTCGTGGACTAGGTAGATTTAACTGCTGAACCACGTAAAACTTTTGTTGTTCCACTATACTATTCATCTGCACCATAGCTCATATTGTTTAATTGCTCTACATTTTAAGTTAACGAAAAACGGCGTCAATAGTTTGGTGCTTTCATTGAGAGCATTAAGCAATACGAATCTGAGTTTAGTCATTCGAAAAAGCCTCCTTGATTAGCTAGGGCCGCAAATGATCCTAATATTGCTGAAGAAGAAGTCAACTATCCACGGCGCCCTGGGAAACAGCCAATGACGAATCCAGAACCAGAGGAGAGAAGTGAGTCCTCCGACTCTCAAGGACCTCAAGCACCACCGGCCCCCAGGGACAACGAGGACATGTATTATAATCCTGAACGATATGTTCCTGTGGATGCAAAAAATCTACCAAGAAAAAAAAATAATAACAAGTAAACACACGATCTCGCGTTGAGATGAGTAAGGGTCTGCGAAGATGAAAGAAGTGACCCAACGAGCAGCGCAAGCTGAGTTTTAGAGATCGGGCTAGCCTAGAGCCTAAGGCCTAGAATGAGGATAAGTCGCATGGTGCAAAATGACCCCTGATGTAGTCCTAAGAGGCCACGGGTCAAATGATGGAACCTTCGATCCTCACGATATTGGCTACATCCCAGACATGCCCATCTCGCACATATGCACATGTTGCACCATGCCTCATGGGGGCGTCTTGCGCGCCCAAGGGCCTCGCCTAGGTACATCTTGCAAAGTCGTCTCGCGTGGGCGTCCTCGTGGCCTCGCCCAGGTGCGTCTTGCATGGGCAGCCCCATGGCCTCGTGCCACATGCAACTATAACCTCCGCCTCGTGGAGCCGCCTCGTGAAGCCGCCCACGGACCTACTGGCCTCACGTGGGTGCCATCTCACGCAGGCGCACCCATGGCCTCGCGCCCCACACAGCTGCGCCCCACACAGCCACGACCTCTACACAGCCGCACCCCACACAGCCGCGCCTAGGGGCCTCGCGTGGGTAACACCTCGCGGAGGTGCTCCAATAGGCCTCGCGCCCCACACAGCCGCGACCCCTGCCTCGCCTGGGGGATGTCTCGCGCAGCCACGACCCCAGCCTTGCCCAGGTTCCGCCTTGCGCACCTAGGGGCCCCGCGTGGGTGACGCCTCATGGAGGTGCTCCAACAGGCCTCGCACTCTACACAGTCGCGACCCCTGCCTCGCCTAGGGGACGTCTCGCGCAGCCACGACCCCAGCCTCTCCCAGGTTCCGCCTCACGCACCAGCCATGCTAAGGGCATAGTGGCCTCGCCTCGTGCGCCAGCCGCGTCCTTAAGGGCCTCGCAAGACACAACCTCCATTAAGCACTCCTAGCCCACATACCAAGGGCCTCGCGATGTGGGGGCTGCAAAGTGATGGTCTCGCAAGATGAGATCCTAATCTCATTCAAAGGTGTCATGTCTCATCACACACGCGTTAGGCCTTACCTCTCTTCTTGAGGTAAGCGCCACCACGGGGCACTACACCCCCTATGAGTCACATGAGATGGGGAGTCAAGGGTCCCTCGGACATGCAGTCGAGGAAGGTCAGCAGAGGCCGCATAATGATTTGACATGAAGTCAGGAGAGATACGAAATGAGCCAACAGACCAGGAAGAGTTGGAGTACGAATACAGTGTCCACGCCAGATGGGTAGTGGCAATACAAGAATGGTACATGGTTAGGATTCTCTCAGCACGCTTATGAGGTCAGTACCCAACAAGTAGTGGAGGCATGATATGGTACCAAGATAAGAGCACTTTTGCAGGCCCCTGACACGTACTAGAGTAGACCACCACTCTTCCAACACCACTACCACCTGTACTGCTATCCTGATAGTGTACTCATGTACTATTTTTTCCTGAGGGACCACTATGTACAAAGGAGCCATTAGAGCTCCAATATAAATAGATGATGACCCCTCTAGAAAGGTGGTTGGAAAATTCATTGTATGCAGAGGCTATGAAGAAATATACATTTTTCACTCCATTGTTTATCTGTGTTTATCCCTCCATAAGTTAATTCTAAGTTCTTATCTAAACATCGCTGCATTTACCTTTGAGTTTTCTGACCTAATTTCGTTGACGAGATTTCACCGTCAACAGTTTGGCGCCGTCTGTGGGAAGAACAAGCATCAAGCCAGTGTTCTTCCATCACTTCCAACAAAGAAAGATGCTAAGACGTTCAAAACGCCTACGACAAATACAAGAGGATGAGGTTCGCCAGAACGAAGTTGGGCGGAAGGCTTCCAAGAAAGATCCCCCTCCGTCTAAGCATGGAGGTAGACCGGAGGAACTTCTTCCCCTAGGAAAGGAGAGGGAAGCATCGTCCCCAGCTATCCAGCCCGACGGAGGTCATTTAGAGCCACTAGTATATCCACTTAACCGGCCCCCGTTGACACCACGCTTAGGCCACCAGGACCCAGGTCCCTCGACGCACTGGCCAGGCAAGGGTCCTGGGGTATGCTCGGTAAGTTCCAGCTCAAGAACTCACTTCTACAAGGATGAGATTCATGAGTTGCATAAAAAGACTCGGAGGCTGGAAACCACGGTAGAGAACATGCAGGAGGTTTTAAGCGACCTACTGCAAGGGAAGTCAAGCATACCCCTCCCTAAGCGTAAAGGGAAAGAGCATGAAAAAGGGGAAAACACTGTCCCCAAAGATGATGGGGGAACCCAACTTTCCACCAGTAAAACCCCCCAGACAAAGTACCATGGGGGACCTAGGCCGACGAAATGTCCCCAGGAGCAAAGGTGGAAAGAAGATGATGGCCGTAAGAACAAGGCCGAAGTCCCTTCAAAAGGGGCACCCCCTGGCCTAAGAAAAGAGCTCCATGGGAAGAGGTCAGAAGTAAGGAACGCACCCCCCCGCGATTCCCCAGAGGAACATAACCAAGGCAAGGGATCAGCCCGAGAACCCGCAAGACTCCTTATGCAAAAAGAGGAGGGGACTAGACACCAAAATGCGAAGCCCTCGGGGCAAGATCATCACTGCACTTGGGGGGCACATGGATGACGAAGAATTCGACTGTGATTCACCCTTCACAAGGGAGATTCAGGTTGAGCAAATGCCCACTGACTTTAGAGAGCCTCGCATGACTCCGTACGAGGGTACTACAGACCCAAAATATCACTTAGACTCCTTCAATAACTTGATGAAGTTAAGAGGGGTCAACAACAGGGAAAATTGTCATTGCTTTGTTGTCACACTTAAAGGAGTGGCGTACAAGTGGTTCAGGAGGTTAAGGCCAGGAACAATCGACTCATGGCAACAATTCTCGGATGAGTTTCTTCAGCAGCACCATGCAACCTGTGATTACGTCATGCCAACTACCAGCCTCGCTAACATAAAGCAAGGTGAGAATGAAAGTCTGAAGGACTACATCCATAGGTTCAGTATAGAGGCAACAAAGGTGGAAGGTTTAACCAAAGCGGAGCACAAGATGGCTATTACAGCTGGAGTTTGTCCAAGAAGCAAGTTGTGGGGGAGCATGCTCAAAAGAGAAGTCTCAAATTTGGATGACTTCGAGAGAGAGCACAGAAGTACATACGTGTGGAAGAGGGCCATAAGAACTTATATGTTGAAGAAAGCGAACCCTCCTACAGCTGCCCTCCTACCAATACGACTGGAGATTCCATATAGAAGGGGGTGTCATACTAGAGGGGTTGCTGAACGAGTTTGAGATTGAACGAAGACCCTCTAGCCATGAAAGTCCCGACTCGGGGGGAGGTCACCTCAAAAATTGCAAAAAGGGTCTCAAAAGTAGACGCTTGCAAAAGAGGTCTCAAAAGTAGACGCTTTCAAAAGAGGTGTCAAAAGTAGACGCTTGCAAAAAGGGTCTCAAAAGTAGACGCCTGCAAAAAGGGTCTCAAAAATAGACGCCACCAAAAAGGGTCTCCAAAGTAGATGCTTACGAGAAAGGGTCTCAAAAATATACGCTTGCAAAAAGAGTCTCAAAGTAGACGCTTACGGAAAGGGGTCTCAAAAGTAGACGCCTGCAAAAAGGGTCTCAAAGTAGATGCTTCCAAAAAGGGTCTCAAAGAAGACGCTTGCAAAAAGGGTCTTAAAGAAGATGCTTGCAAAAATAGTACTATGCCTAATTACAAGAAGGACGCTTCTCACAAGAAAAAATAAGTGCCCGCAAAAGTATGTAAAAGGATAACCAGAACCCAAGGGGTCAACATGTCCTTATAGATACAATCAAGGTGCACCAAAGAGAGACCTACCGAACCCCCTTTCGCGTGGGTTCCAAAGGACCTCGAACATGATAAATATAAAAAAAAAAGGAAGAAGAAGAATAAGAGAATGATACAAAGGAAGAGAAAAGTCTACAAGAACGCCTAAAGGCCTCCCTGTAGACTGGGGGGCAAGTGTGGATGCAAAAAATCCACTAAGAAAAAAAAAATAACAAGTAAACACACGATCCCGCGTTGAGAAGAGTAAGGGTCTGCGAAGATGAAAGAAGTGACCCAACGAGCAGCGCAAGCTGAGTTTTAGAGATCGGGTTAGCCTAGAGCCTAAGGCCTAGAATGAGGATAATTCGCATTGTACAAAAGGACCCTTGATGTAGTCCTAAGAGGCCACGGGTCAAATGATGGAACCTTCGATCCTCACGATATTGGCTACATCCCAGACATGCTCATCTCGCACATATGCACATGTTGCACCATGCCTTGTGGGGGCGTCTCGCGCGCCCAAGGGCCTTGCCTAGGTGCATCTCGCGAAGCCGTCTCGCGTGGGCGTCCTCGCCCAAGTGCATCTTGCATGGGCAGCCCCATGGCCTCGTGCCCCATGCAGCTATAACCTCCGCCTCGTGGAGCCGTCTCGCGAAGCCGTCCACGGACCTACTGGCCTCGCGTGGGTGCCATCTCACGCAGGTGCACCCATGGCCTCGCGCCCCACACAGCCATGCCTAGGGGCCTCGCGTGGGTAACGCCTCGCGGAGGTGCTCCAACAGGCCTCGCGCCCCACACAGCCACGACCCTTGCCTCGCCTGGGGGACGTCTCGCGCAGCCACGACCCCAGCTTCGCTCAGATTTCGCCTCGCGCGCTTAGGGGCCCCGCGTGGGTGACGCCTCGCGTGGGTGACGCCTCATGGAGGTGCTCCAACAGGCCTCGCGCTCTACACAGCCGCGACCCCTGCCTCGCCTGGGGGACGTCTCGCGCAGCCACGGCCTCAGCCTCGTGCACCAGCCATGCTAAGGGCCTAGTGGCCTCACCTCGCGCGCCAGCTGTGTCCTTAAGGGCCTCGCAAGACACAACCTCCATTAAGCACTCCTAGCCCACATACCAAGGGCCTCGCGATGTGGGGGCTGCAAAGTGATGGTCTCGCAAGATGAGATCCTAATCTCATTCATAGGTGTCATGTCTCATCACACACGCATTAGGCCTTACCTCTCTTCCTGAGGTAAGCGCCACCACGAGGCACTACACCCCCTATGAGTCACATGAGATGGGGAGTCAAGGGTCCCTCGGACATGGAGTCGAGGAAGGTCAGCAGAGGCCTCACAATGATTTGACATGAAGTCAGGAGAGATACGAAATGAGCCAACATACCAGGAAGAGTTGGAGTACGGATACAGTGTCCACGCCAGATGGGTAGTGGCAGTACAAGAATGGTACATGGTTAGGATTCTCTCAGCACGCTTATGAGGTCAGTACCCAACAAGTAGTGGAGGCATGATATGGTACCAAGACAAGAGCACTTTTGCAGGCCCCTGACACGTACTAGTGTAGACCACCACTCTTCCAACACCACTACCACCTGTACTTCTATCCTGACAGTGTACTCATGTACTATTTTGTCCTGAGGGACCACTATGTACAAAGGAGCCATTAGAGCTCCAATATAAATAGATGATGACCCCTGAAGAAAGGGGGTTGGAAAATTCATTGTATGCAGAGGCTATGAAGCAATATACATTTTTCACTCCATTGTTCATTTGTGTTTATCCCTCCATAAGTTAGTTCTAAGTTCTTATCTAAACATCGCCACATTTACCTTTGAGTTTTCTGACCTAATTTCATTGACGAGATTTCACCGTCAACAGTTCCCATTATGGAACTCGAAAATCGTCAGTTGAGAAAGCAGTTGGCTGAGGCCAAGAAGTGTAACGAGGAATTAGCTAGATTGGCTGCGGAGGCACAGGCGGCTCAGCCTCAACATTCGTCTAAGGTCCAGGTCCTACCTCCGCGGGACGTTCATGTTCCTCCCCGCAGGCCTCATGGGCGACCTCGCAAAAATGCCGCCGCAAGATGAACGGAGCAACCTCCGCCACCAGCAGAACAACCTGCTCTCTCGAGGCCTGGAAGAAACACCCGGGCTAGAGCTCCTGTTAACTCAACTGCTGAGTTACCAGCTGAAATTGGGAATAACTGAGCCCCTGCAGTGGCTCGAACTCAAAATCTTGGTAATGCACAGAATGTTCCCGAGCCACATAGGCGAACTCAGGACCATCTAGACCCCGAAATGGGTGGCAGCCACCATCACCCATACGGCACCCTTCGTCGCCAATAAGGTATCCCTCACCGTCTCAGAGAAACACACAACCGACTCAGGGTGATAGGGAAAGGTGGGTTGGACGGAAGCAGGGGAATGGAGAAACTGCCAGAGAACGGAGAGGCGCCCAGCCGACGAGAAGCCAAATGTCTCGGTCTCACACTATAGAGACGAGGCAACTTGAGAGGAGTCCATCTCGAAACAATCATGCAACGAGCCTCGCCAGCGAAGACTCAGGGGACACCAGATCAGTCAGTATGTATGATCAAGGACGCAGAAATACTGGGAACCAAAGGAACCACCCTGACTTGCGGGAACACCTGAATCAAAATTGGGGTAGTGGTAACCCCTCGAACCTAGACCTGAGAGATTGACTAAATGGGCGCAAGGATCCCATGCGAAGGCGTGAGCCTGAAATTGTGATCGACGACAACCAATTTCAGGTGAGACCCCCCGTGGATCCAGTTCAGGAGATAATCGATCAATTGGAAAGAGCATTTAGGCTCTTATAGAATGAGCGAGGCCAGAATTGGGACGAAGATTCTGATGAGGAGCTCGAACCATTCGCTCCCCACATTTCCAACACTTCGTTTCCTCAGGGGTTTCAGATTCCTCATGTCCCACCTTTTGAAGGGAAATCCGACCCGTACAGTCACTTAAGTACATTTAACACTATTATGAGAGCAAGTAATGTGGGTTACGAGCTCAGATGCATGCTGTTTCCAGCATCGCTTACAGGACCATCAAAAAACTGGTTCGAAAAATATAAGAGGCATTCAATCACTTCTTGGGATCAGCTGTCAAGGGATTTCAAGAAGCAATTTAGAGCCATGATCGGGATAAGGCCTGAGGCATCGACCCTGACCAACGTCCGGCAATAGCCAAATGAAACGCTGAAAAGCTACCTTACAAGATTCAATCTGGAAGTCGCCCGAGCTCGTGATGTAGACGACAGCGGTCATTTAATGGCCGTCCAAGCTGGGGTAATGCCGGGAAGTCCTCTCTTGGAAGATATGCAGAGGAAGCCTGTGAGGTCCATAACCGAGTTTAATCGACGAGCTCAGAGGTTTGTCAATGTAGAAGAGGCGAGGTCAATGCTGAATATGACCTACAAGGTGTACACCGAGCTCAACGAGTCTCAGGAGAATATTTACCTAGCTAATGAAAGCCAGGTCCCTTTCAGACGTCCAGACCCCCTTAGAAATAAAAAATCCAAGAGAGACTCCAGTAAATACTGTCGATTTCACAGAGATACTGGACATACTACTGATGAGTGATCTCGAGAGGATACTTCAGGCAGTATGTCAGAAACCAGAACAATAATCAGGCTTCTACCAGCCAGAGGACAGCTGCACTGCCGCCTACCTAAAACATCAATTCCTGAGCTAGGGAAGACGAGAGACCCCCTCCGATTAATGGAGAAGATGTTGTAACCATCTAGGGTGGGCCTCATCTCGCAGGATCGGGCAAGGACGCCGAAAAGTGATACGTGAATGAGTTAAAAACTGGCGACGAGTCCCCTTATGAACCCAAACCCAGAGCTCTGAAGTACCAAAGGGTTGAATCTCAACCTATAACCTTTATTGAGGACGATGCGTACCATGTTCAATTTCCTCACAACAACCCACTAGTCATCACTCTTCAGCTCGCGAACAAGAGGGTTCACTGAGTTCTTATAGATAATGGGAGCTTAGTGAACATTCTCTATAAGGCCACCTTAGAAAAGATGGGACTCGCTCTTCGTGACCTAAAGGCCTGTGCAACGACGTTGTATGGTTTTTCAGGAGAAGGGATTTCCTGTATGGGGTCCATCAAACTCCCTGTGACCTTGGGAGACTTCCCAGTCTCAGCAACCAAGATGATGGAATTCGTAGTAGTGGACCTGCCATCGGCCTACAACGTGCTGCTCGGGAGACCCGCCCTAGTAGGGCTTGGGGTAATCTCGTCTGTAAGGCATTTGGCCATCAAGTTCCCGACTTCTAGTGGCATCGGGACACTGAAAGGAGACCAGCTAGCCGGAAGGGAATGCTATAGCATTTCCATTAGAGGAAAGAAGAAAACGAGCGCACAAGGACTCATCATTATTCAGAATAAGGACGGGACAATCTTCGAAATAGATGAAGAAATCGATCCAAGAATAGAGGAAAGAGCTGATCTCGAACCATTGGAAGAGCTGAAGAAATCAGGTTCGAAGAAGCAGATCCCCCAAAAACAGTAAAGGTAGGAAAAAACCTTCTCGAAGAAACAAAATATCAATTAATTTGCTTCTTAAAAAAGAACCAGGATGTCTTCGCATGGTCGCATTTGAACATGATAGGGATAAGTTAGAATGTGGTAAGCCACACATTGAACATCGACAAGAGCTTCCCTCCGAAGCAGCAAAAGTGAAGACTACTGGATGACGACAGGAAAAAAGCCCTTAAAGAGGAAGTCGACAGGTTGAAAGCAAACCAATTCATCAGGGACACTTTTTACCCCGATTGGGTGGCCAACCCAGTACTGGTCCTGAAGCCTAACGGGACATGGTGAATCTGTATTGATTACTCGGACCTCAATAAGGCCTGTCCTAAGGACTGCTTCCCTTTACCTCGAATCGACCAGCTCGTGGACGCCACGGCAGGGCATGGACTTATGTCATTCATGGATGCCTATTCTGGATATAACTAGATTTCCATGCATGCCCCTGACCAAGAGCATACGAGTTTTGTGACAGACAAAGGGCTGTATTGCTATAACGTCATGCCATTCAGGCTCAAGAATGCTGGAGCTACTTACCAACGACTCGTAAACATGATCTCCGAACAGATAGGTAATAATATGGAAGTTTATGTTGACGATATGTTAGTTAAATCTCAACATAACAATAACCATGTTGATGACCTCGAAGAATGCTTCGCCGTATTACAAAGATATAACATGAAGCTCAACCCTCAGAAGTGCTCTTTCGGAGTATCTTCGGGAAAATTCCTAGGCTTCATTGTAAATGCCCGAGGAATAGAAGCAAATCCAGACAAGATCCAGGCTCTAATTGATATGCCCTCACCTCGAAAGCATAAGGATGTCCAAAGTTTAACTGGCAGGATGGCGGTGCTAAGTAGATTTATTTTGAAATCTACAAACCATTGTCTTCCATTTTTCAACCTTTTGAGGGGAGGCAAGAAATTCGAATGGACGGAGGAATGCGAGTTGGCTTTTCAAGAGCTCAAGAAACACCTCGCAGAACTCCCCATCTTGTCAAAACCCATCACGGGAGAAGTTCTATACCTATACCTTGCTACGACTGAGCACGCCATAAGTGCGGTACTCATGTGAGAAGAACAAAAAGTGCAAAGGCCTGTGTATTATGTCAATAAAAGGTTACTGGGGGAAGAATCGAGATATCCCTTGATGGAAAAGTTAGCTCTCAGTCTAATCCACTCATCTCGAAAGCTTCGACCCTATTTTCAGGCGCACCCCATCCATGTACTGACCGATCAACCACTAAGACAAGTCTTGTCCAAGCCAGAAGCCTCAAGTCGACTACTCAAATGGGCCATTGAACTCAGAAAATTCGAGATCACTTATCATCCTAGAACGACCATAAGAGGACAGGCCTTGGCAGACTTCATAGTGGAATGCACTGGTGTGACCAACGATGAAGTTATAACCCCGGCTCGCGAACTGTAGAAACTTTACGTTGATGGGTCTTCCAATGAGAATGGATCGGGGGTAGGTGTAATTCTGATCACCCCGGCAAGAAGTCAATTTCACTCTGCTTTGAGATTTGACTTCGAAGCGTCGAACAATGAAGCCGAATACGAGGCCCTACTGGCAGGGTTCCGTATGGCCAAGGAACTGAAGGCCAAAGTGATACATTGCTACAGCAATTCCCAGCTGGTGGTTAATCAAATTTTAGGAGAGTACCAGGCTCATGGTACGAGAATGGCTGCATATTTAGAAAAGGCAAAATCAACACTAGAGCATTTCGAGTTCTATGCGATAGAACAGGTCCCCCGGGAGCAAAACTCGAACGCGGACGCCTTAGCCAGGCTTGCTACCTCTACCGAGACTGACGAAATGAATGTCGTGCCAATCGAACATCTCACGGTGCCCAATATTCACAAGCCTGAGCAGGAGGATGTTTGCATGATCAATTCTGAGCCAACCTGGATGACTCCGATAGTTGAATACCTTGAGATCGACATTCTCCTAGAAGAATGGACCAAGGCTCGAAAACTGATGTATCAGATCCCCAGGTATACCATTATAGATGGAAGGCTGTATAGAAGAGGATATTCCATGCCGTTACTTCGATGTGTGACCTCACCCGAAGCTAAGAAAATCATGGAGGAAATTCATGAAGGGTTCTGTGGAGACCATACTTGTAGTGACCCAAATTTGCTAATAAGGCTTGGGGCCTTGATTAGTGTGCCTAGAGGGCAATAATTGTTATACTGTATAAATTTATGTGAATTTAATGAATATGTGGTTAGAATGCATGTTTAGGTGAGTAAATATGCATGTGGGCCCCATCTGGTTGTCAGTAGCATATTTGTAATTTTAGCCCGTTGAGGGCATAAATGTGATATATGTGACATAATGGTGATTTATTTGTGATGCACGTTCCGAGATGGTCTTAGGGAGTTGTTTAGCTAAAAAGTCACAATGGGGTCAAATACCCAGCCCGGGAGGAGCCTAGGGGTATTTTGGGAATATTATAAATTTAGTTTGGGAATTTTGGGTAATGGTTAATGGCACTTTGGTAACTTGGGTAACTATAGGCAACTCTTGAGGATAGTTACTTTAAGTGAGAAAGAGGTATTTTTGTAAGAGGATAGGAAAGGTTTAGGTTGCCCTTGAGGATTAGTTAGGGTATAGGCTAGATGGGAGGGTAAATGGGTAATTTGGCTTTAGGAAGGGATAACTATGGCTGAGAGAAAGTCATTCACGTTTTCTACACTTGGACAAAATTCAATTCTTGCTGAAAGTTAAGGAGAAGTTAAGAAGCAAGAAGGAAGGAAGGGAATCTCTAAATTTTGTTGAATCAAGAGGGGAGTCAAGGCCAGAAAACTTAGAGGTTGTTCTACATATTGAGGTAAGGAAATTCTAAGTAATTATGTTGTAGAATTCAGCTAAGAATGTTATGGTTTGAGAATTGAAGTGTGTGTTTTGCTTGGTGGATTCTTGGGGTGAAATGTGGTTAGGTTCAGCTTGGATTTAGTGAGTTAAACTTGGAATTTGATTGGGAAAGCAGCTCAAGGTCGAATCTCCACTTGAGGTAAGAATTCCATGCATATTTGAAGTTTATTTTTGGTTTGGTTTAAGATTTCTGAAGGCTGGTTTAAACTTTGCAAGGACTGGTTTAAGTTTTGAGAATTTTGAACTATTAAGTGATTTTTGGGTTTGATTGTGTATCTAGGCTTTCTTGTTGATGTTTATGAGTTGTTAGATGGTTTATTTGGGGTTTTGAATTGAATTTGGGACTTAGGTATGCCTTGGTATTGATTTGGGAGTGTTTTGGCTCGGGGAAAACGTTTGGAGAAACCCAGATTTATGGATTTGCGAAGGGGTGTCGCGACCCTATTCTTCTGCGCCGCGGCGCTAGGCTGCATCAGGGGAAGGGAGCCACGCTGGGCGCCGCGGCCCTTAAGGGCTAGTGCCGCGGCACTAGGCCATTTTTGGGCAGGGGGAAATTTCAGTTTTTAGGCTTTTGCCCAGGGGGCTCGGAGGACGCTTCCGCCACTTTGTGTGGGGATCCGGGAAGTCCCGAGGGCTCGGGATTGGTTATGGGAGATGCTTTTATGGGAGTGATATTTATGTGTTGTGACTAGGTTCTCGGTGAGTCTCGGATTAGAGGATCGTGCTCAAGGGTTCAGTGCTCAAGAAGCTCGGGACACAAGTAAGAAAGTTGTTGTACCCATAGAGCAGGCGAGGCCCCATAGTTGTGTTGCAGGGCACGAACCTATATGATTATGTGTTGGGTGTAGCCCATTGTTTATGTTAGTACATGTTTAAGTTATGTTTTAATTATGATGTGTATGCATATATGTGAATGATCGGCAAGGGCCGGGAACAACGAAGGCCGAGAACGGCGAAGGCTGGGAACGGTGAAGGCCGAGAACGGCAAGGGGCCGGGAGTAGCGTTTAGCACGTGGAGTGTGAGCTGCCAGGGTAAGACCCTGAAGGATACCTGGGATATCCTTACAGTGTAGACCGCAACTTAGGGCCTAGTAAAGCGCCTGAGACGGCATGGCCTTATGTGTTTAGTTTGTTGACAAATTGGTTATATGCTAAATGGTTCATATGCGTATGCTATCTGTTTATGTGGAGTTTTCTTGCTGGGCTTCGGCTCACGGGTGCTCTGTGGTGCAGGTAAGGGCAAGGAGAAAGTCAACCAACCATGAGTATGGAAAGCGTGACGCGACGCATACATGTCTGGTCTGCCTGACTGCCACGGCCAGGGGTATTTTTGGAAGTTGTTTGTAAAGAACCCTATTTTGTCGTATAGTCGACTTAAATTATATTTTGAGTTGTAAATATTTATAAACAGTATTTTGGGATCCCAAATGTTAAATGTTTTATGATTTTCAATAAGTGGAATTATTTTCAAAGCTTATGTCTCTATTTATGATTTGATTACACGTTTGCCTTAAAATCTCGATTACCGAGTTAAAAGCACGTTTTAAACTCACTTAGTAACGACTCTAAGGAAGTAGGGCGTTACAATACTGGGGGGCATTGCCTATCCAAGAAGATCATACGCCAGGGATACTTCTAGCCTACCATCAAAACAGATTCATTCTAGTACGTCAAGAGGTGTGATAAGTGCCAACGGTTCGCCACAATTCCTCGAGCTCCACCCTCCGAGCTAACTATGATGACCTCCCCCTGGCCATTTGCAATCTGAGGAATCGACCTCATAGGCTCATTGCCGACTGGCAAAGGCAAAGTGAAATACGCAGTAGTCGCCATAGATTACTTCACGAAGTGGACAGAAGCCGAACCTTTGGCGATGATCACCTCAAAGAAATTCCTCGACTTCGTAGTGAAGAACATCATATGTCGATATGGGATGCAAAGGAAGATTGTGTCCGATAACGGTACTCTATTTGACAGCGATCTATTTACCAACTTTTGCGAAAAAAATGGGATAATAAAGAGCTTCTTATTGGTGGCCCATCCCCAGGTGAATGGCCAGGTCGAAGTTGTAAATAAGTCCCTAAAGAGTTCGCTTAAGAAAAAGTTGGAAGAAGCTAAAGGAAGATGGCCCGAAGAATTGTCCCAAGTCCTATGGGCATATAGGACCACGGCCCGTACATCAACATGACATACCTCATTTTCTCTGGCGTATGTTTGCGAGGCTATGTTGCCAATCGAGGTTAAAATTCCCACAATTTGAGCCCTCGCTTATGACCAAACCTCGAACCAATCCCAGCTCGAAGAAACTTTGGACCTGATCGAAGAAAGAAGGAACGAAGCTCAACTAAAAAATGTTGCATACCAACAGCGAGCTACCCGGTACTTCAACAAAAGAGTTCGAGATAGAAAATTTAGCATAGGAGATTTGGTGCTGAGGCATGTATTCTTGGCAACACGGGATCCAGCAGTTGGCGTGCTCGAGCCAAATTGGGAAGGACCTTATCAGATAGAATCAGTCATCCAACCCGGCGTATACAAGTTGGCAAGATTTAATGGAAGTTTGGTACCACGAGCATGGAATGGCAAACATTTACGACCTTACTATCAATAGTGTAGAAATGGTGTCGCCTATAACCATGCTTGTTTGTCTGTACTATTTTCCTATTATTGAATTATTCGAATAAAGTTTGATTTCGTTTTAATATGCTTAATTTTTTGCAATCTCTCTTAATTAAATAACATATGGTCACACTCATAGGATATTAAGGGAGCATTAGTGGTACATATACCATCAGCTTGAAAAAATAAAATAACATATACGAAAAGCATATAAGTGTTTGGATATAACCAAATGCGCGAGCTAAAATAGTTTGGATATAACCAAACTATAAAAAACATATAAGTGATTGGACGTAACCAAACGCGCGAGCTAAGAAAGTTTGGACATAACCAAATTATCAAAAGATAAAAATGTTTGGATGTAACCAAATATGCAAACTAGATTAAAAATATAAGTGTATGGATTACAAACCAAAAACGACCTTTATAGGTTTGGAACAAACCAACTAAAACTAATCGACAATAAGTTGGAACATAAACCCACTTCGAGATAAGTCGAGATCGAGGCTGGAGTATCTTGCAAAACGAAAGTTTCAACCTCATAACCTCGGGGAACTACCCGAGGACGAGAAAAAGTAACTAAAAAAGTAAGATATAACTAAACCATTTGCATTACACACCATATAAGCACTTTCGGGTGCATGGTAAAAGTAATCTCCGACCTTGAAAAATAACGAGATCGGATGCAGATATTTCGAGCAAACTGTGCATAAATGCATTGAACCTCGAGCTTAAATCCACCATATGTTTGTATGAATAAACAGGCATGCAGGACACTTTAATATACAAATGCGCGAAATATTTCAACCCAAGAAATGTAAAGCAAATATATTGAAATAAATTCGAGAATGGTATTTCATATATCATAAGCTCTTCCACGAGCTATAGAATTGTCTTGGCCCCGGAGGCATAAAAAATAAAAAATTGAACACTAAGACTATTACAAGAAATTCAAAGGGAAGCAGCCCTGAGGTGGATTTAAGAAGAAGGAGCATTCTCCTTGGCCTTCTCAGCATCAGCATCATCCCTGGCTCCCTCTACCTCATCCCGAGCAGCCTCCTCATCATCAAGTCGAGCTTGCCATTTAGCCAAGAGCTTTGCTTCAAGAGGGCTTAAGAAGCTAGTGTCGAGGTCGACATTGTTGGCCCAGATTCTATACATGGCCAGGTCAACTGCTCGATCCTTCTTCTCCTTAAACTCTTCAAGAAGACAAATCTTTTCACCCTCCATGATCTCAAAAGTGGCAGCCTTCTCTTTTTCGAGCTTGGCATTGATCTTCTCAAGCTTCGCGGCTCGAGCATTCACCTTCTCGAGCTCCACGAGCTGGGCATTCAGTTTTTCAAGCTCGGCTGTCTTGGCCTTTAGCTGCTCAGCTTCTGCCTCCATCTTTGCCTTTGTGGTCTTGAGCTCGTCACTCAGCTTGAGTTGGAGATCCTTCGCCTCCTGAGAAAAAGACATGCTCGAGTGGATCTCGTTGTTCAACTTATAATTAAGCTGAGCAGAGACAGCAAGAGTCTGACATACGAGGAAATCAAATTAGCATATGAATCAAGTATAAATACAGCTAGAGGCAAGAAAAGAAAGGTTACCGCAGCAGTAAGCTCGATGCTCTTCTCGTAAAGAGTGTTGCAATCTCAAGCATTATTCAAGAACTGCCAGTGAGGGGTGTCTAAGCTGCCAAAACTCTGGCCCACTCGAGATAGAACATCCGAGCGTAGTGTAGCCCCATGGGGTCCAGCTGCGTTGTCAATCACATACTCATCGACGTGAGTAGAAATCGAAAGCAACTATGTTCTTGAGGCTGAGGGTATCTTCGGAGGTGGGCCAAGCGTGGGATGGACCTGGATTGCAGGAGGAGCGAGGGGTAAGGTCGAAGAGGACGTCTCGGCTTGAGCAGGTGGACTCAAAACCAGGCTCGGGGCAACCAGAGCCAGGGGAGGAGGCATCTTCTCAGTCCTCTTAAGGACCTTAGTAGGCCAGTCTGTTTTTCGCGACCCCCTTGGGCACTTACTCCTTTGAGCTCCTCTGCTGGCCAGTACATTGTCAAGGTCGGAGTCCATATCACCTACACATTCATATTGCATTATGAGATATCCCCAAAATAAAATAAGTTAGCATGATGCAATCGAACAAGGAATGAAAAGACAAGTGGAGAGAAACCTAACTGGAACTCTCCCCCGAGCTTGTGCTCGGCGACCAGGTAATTCCTCTATCTTCAGAAGAGGCGGGGGGAGTACTTTCCCTATAGGTGGAAGTCAACCTCAAAAGTTCCCTATAGTCATTAGTCCCATATTGAACGGCTATTCCGTCCCATACCTCGTTTAGACTATACATGGTGTCATATTTCCCGAGGCAGCTATCGAACTTATGTACCCTCTCATCTACCTAAGACCATACATAGAAATGATCATCCTCACATAATATTAATCTATTGGGTTTATGCTTTAGTAGGGAGGGGGACCACAAATCCAAGCTAAGGATGACTGTACCTCTTTCATCCAAGCCCGAGCTCGAGGCCTCATCGTTGGCCTCATTCCCCAATTGCGGACTCCCGCGACGCCGAGCTGGAGATGGAGGCCTCGGATTTCTCCTCGGAGGAAGGTTGTCGGTTGAGAGAGGCACGAGCTCCCACTGGTCATACTTCTTATTAGACCAATCAGATGTAGACTAATCCTTCTCCAGGAGGCCGCATGCTCGGAGTTTGTCTTCATGCAAGAGATAAGTGAGGGACATCCTTCCATAAGGGAGTTGGAGTAGAGCTTCCCTGTGCTCTCTCATCTCCTTGGTGGGAGTAGGGTGGTGGAAGTTGGCTGGAAGATTAAACACATCTTAACTAAGCACGAGCCTAAACAAAATTTGAGCATAAAAAAGAAAAAAGTTTAGGATGCTTACGAATTTGCCTGAACGAATAGTACCGGAATGGAGCTAGGCCATCCGTCTAGAAGAAGGCCTTCTTGAAGTCTGGTGGATGATTGGGTAAATCCCTGAAGATCTTCGGCTCCTTGGGATAGCTCGAAAGGTAATAGAAGTTGTCCCCTCCCCGAGCTTGAGAGGGATTGCTTTTCAATCAAAAGAGGTACAAAATCTCTTATGGTGAAGGTCCTACCCACTTTAGCTCATGGTAGAGCGACCTCAGGGCTGACAAAACCCTGTATAAGTTGGTGTTGAGTTGGAAGGGGGCGAGCCCAACGAAGTCCGTGAAGTCTTTGAAAAAAAGACTTCAAGGGCAGTATTACCCCTGCCTTCATGTGTTCTTGGTTCCAAGCTGCGTATCTCAGCTTGCTGTCGGGATTTCCATCTCCTGGAGCGCAGCAACTTCGCTCGTGAGAGGTCGGAGCTTGACACCTTAGCGAGCCCACAGTCCTATGCTGTGAAAGGCCAGAATGCCAGTTATCTGACCTAACGATGTGACCGAGATCCAATAGTGCTCGGCCTCAAAGAATTCTCTCCTTGGCTGCGAGGTAGAAGGTTCCCCCATAAGTGAGAATTGAAGATCTCCCGGCTTGAAGGCGATTGTCGCTTTGAGCGTAGGGTCGAGAGGAATCGACCTAGGCTCAGTGTCCAAATCTGGATAAAGGGCGACCCTTAGTTTTTTCCTTTTCCCTTCTTTGACCTCTTCTATCTGACGTTGGAAGTGGTCTCGAATGTCCTCTTGCTCACACCTCAGTTTGTGCTCCCGAATTAAGCACTGGTTCTGAGTAAAAGGAGACTCCGGGCTCAGAGCTACTGGTGAATATGGAATCGCGAGCTTTGACCCCCACCACTTTCTCGAGTTCTGCGGCATCTAACAAGAAAGCAAAAGGGTGAGGGCCAAGCGAACATGAAATTATGAGATAAATAGAAGACCTAAGCTCGAATGATCGAGGCTACAAGGCAAGCTCGATCCAAAGGATGAGGCCAATCTCAGAGCGTGTAGTCCACCGAAAGAAAAGAAGGCGGACATGTTATTGGAAATCTTGATATATCAAGGAAGAAAGGTGGCAGTTATTCAAAAAGTGATATTTTTGGGAATCGTGCATTCTTTAAATAATAAAAAAAACCTGATTTTGTACCCAATATCTTGGTGTGCAAGATATGTCCTCCGAAATTGAAAAACCCAAAGAAAGAGCCATATTTGGGTCTCTTTGCACATGAACTGGGTTTGGAGCCAATAATGTTAGAACCTAAATCTAATATTTATCAGCCAAAACGTTCTAGTGCATTAAACTAATGAATGAACCAACAAAATCCAAGTGCCCGAGGTGCAACATAAACATAAACACACATGGAAAAAATAATGCAAAGATACGGATATACAAAACCATGAACAGAAAACTTACACAATACGATCGGCGAAAATAGAGAAATGGATGATTGTATAAGCGGCTGCAAGTACGAACTCACAGAATCAAAGAGTCCAACGTTGTTTTGTCTTCTCGGCTTAGAGAACATGCAAGAAATGGGCCAAGCGGTTTCTGGTTTTTCTTTCTTTCTTTCTTTTTTCTCTCTGTAATTTTGAACGGGAGAGTAAAAAAGAAGAAGACAACTAGAGTCCTATTTATAAGCCCGTGGAAATGTAAAGGGTCGGATTAATCTGGGCCATTGGCCAGATTCCGTATCGGATCAAGTGGCTGGGAACCCGTGAGTTGATAATACCATAAAGAATGGCAGGCGGATAGATGTGGGCAGGTTTCCAAGGTACTCAAGTACTTTGAGTGATCAATACCCAGCTGACGCGTGTCCACACTCGAGTATGTTTGATGGTACGGTTCCCAATGGAAGTAGTTCAAAAGTTTCCTTCTCATAGGATTCGAACTAATACTTTTGAGGGGGCAAACTGTTACACCCAGATTTCGAGATAAGAAATTATGACCTTGAAGGCTGGACTCGTTGAGTGTGAGCTCGAGATATATAAAAATGCATGTTCATGGTCCAGCTGTAAAACCACCCTAGCAAGATGGCAATCTCGAAGATGTAACCTCGAGATTATTTCTAAGCTCGAAAGAGGGATACATCCGTTAGCAAATTCTTTCAGACCGAGTAGTCCGATCTTAAAGAGCACAAGCTCGAAAAGTGACAGCCTCGATGGTATCTATCTGCTCCGAGAAGGTCTTGGAATAAGACGGCCAGTTCGTAACCTGTCCGTAAACCTTGACTGACGCGATGCTGGTTGCTGATCTCGGAGATTTGATGAGTCATCTGATGTAACGTGTTCTGTACGTTTAAAGATATTTATTGTTGTAACATCCCAACATTAAAGGGATATTAACAAGTCTATTATCCGTTTCCTGGTCTTCAGGGGACATTTCCTTGTACATAGGAGTTATAGCATTTAATATCATTATTTCAATGAATATGCAGAAGTATATTCCCGAAATATGCGGGAATGAACTCTGAAAACTCTCTATAAATAGAGAGGTCATGAACACTTGTAAAGGACAGATATTTTAATATCTTGAGAGAGAACTCTGGGGAATTCATCTCTGAAGGATTTCCAGAAAACTCCAAGTTCTAATAAAATAGACTCGTGGAGTAGGCAGATTTAACTGCTGAACCACGTAAAACTTTTGTTGTTCCACTATACTATTCATCTGCACCATATCTCATATTGTTTAATTGCTCTACATTTTAAGTTGACGAAAAATGGCGTCAACAGATATATTAAATCACATAGAAATAGATTAAAGATTACCTCTCAAAGCCTATCAAGTATCCACAAATCTTTTTGTATAAATCATTGATCTTCCAATCCAGATTCTGAAAGCTCACACATTGATCTTCCAGACCAATCCTCAAACACACAAGGATGTGTGTGGGAACATAGAATTCAAAAGGTTGATTTAGGAATCTCTATATGTACTCAACACATGGGATCTAGAGAGGTTTGACTGGGAGAAGATGTATTGGATAGTTTTTCAGGTCTAGAAAAACTATCGCTTTCTTTTCAGAGAGAGTCTGATAGTCTACGAAAACCACTTCTTGTTGTTCTTAAAAAGTATCGCTTATTTTTAGGTTTATAAAGATAATTAACTAATTTAATTAATTGTTATTTTATTTAAAATAAAACTGATCAATTATAACCTCTCTAGCTCATTGTTGGTTCAACTTCCCTTTGCCCTTACCTGCACCACGTAGCACCCGTGAGCTAATGCCCAGCAAGAAAACACAATTAAGCATAACAGACAATCAACATGACACAAATATAAATAGCATGCCTAGTAATTATAAACAACACTCAACAATATTCAATCTATTTATGCAACCATAGGGACACCCAAGTGCGCACCACACTTACTATGTTCAGACAGATATAGAGCTGGACAGGCGTAACTCACGCTCCAGTCTCTTTTCAAGCGACCACAGGGTCGTACTAGTGTGTATCATACTTCTAGATATAAATAGACATACATTACATACATAACTCAACCATGTAAAACACAATCATTCATACTCAAACAACCATTTCAAAACATAGTTATATCCATGTTCAATCATAGGGGCTCAAGCTCTAATTTTAACACATGTGCATTTTTCTTACCTTGAGTTTCGTGCGAATGACAATACGGCCTCAAGTACGATCCCAATCCCGAGCCTTGAAGAAATCTAGTCACAACATAAACATACTCTTATTAGGGATTGAATCAAAATCCTTAGGCTCACTCCAAACCCCAATTATAGTACTACTATTCCCAGATGTCGGGATGTTAGAAACGTCCCTCGAGCCCCCAAGTGGGCCCCCAAACGGATTTCCGAACTCCCTGAGCCCTAATCCTAAAACCAAAAAAACTTCCTTTCAGGGCACCTAGCGCGATCGCATCCACAAAAAAATTGGGCTTTCCAGGGCACTGGCACGGTCGCGCCCCTCATCTCGAAATCCAACCCCAAACCAAATTTCACCTTTTCTGGGACACTAGCACGGTCGCGCTAGGTCGCCAGAAACCCAAAAATACCCAGAAATCATAGTGTTCTTCCCCAATTGCTAAGTTACAATCTCCTCTGCGTTCACAGGCCCATAAATTTACCCAAAATCGACTCCCAACAGCAGTTTGACCATAACTCAGCCCCCAATTCACTATTAAAACCTACCCCAAGCTTCAAAATACCCAAAACTTGAATTGAAACCCATCAACTTCACAAATCAAAATTTGAGTTTAAAGCTTAGAAGCTTACCCAAATTCGAGAGTTCAAGCCAAGTTCCCAGTTTTCAATTAACTCCCAAGCTTCAGAAAAGCTTACAATTGATTTTCCACCATTAACCGCAACACAAAAGTTCCTAGAAACACCAAATTCTCAGAATTTGCCTTAAACCCAAACTTAGCAAGAACTTAGAGGAACATCAAGGAAACTAAACACAAGAAACTTACCTTGCTGAAAATTTTGAATTCTCTACGTGAAATGGACTCCTAGCAGCTACCAATCCCCATTTGCAAACATTGACTTCCTCTGAATTGCCCAAATCCCACCAAGATGCAAGATGAATGGCTAAGTCCTTGAGTGCCTTTGAGAACAACTAAGTGAGAACTAAAAACCACTTGAACGTGAGTAGCGGTTACATTCCCACACATAGCCAAAATTCACTACCACATGGGTCAAATGACCCTTTTGCCCCTAACTCAATTAACTCTCCAATTTGACTCCCAAGGACATTTTGGTCATTTAGCCTACTTTCCCACTAAACCTCAACTTATACCCCTAATCACCAAATTAATATACTAATCTTTCAAGCATCAATATTTTCTGAAATAATATCTCATATTCCATTAATTCCTGAAATACGCCAAATTACTAAAATACCCCTTGGCTCACCCCGAGCCGGGTATAAATCTCCATTGTGACTTTTCCACTATATTGCTCATAAGGATCGACTCAAGCCAAATGTTGCAAATATATCCACATAATAATGTGGTCTCAATCACATAACATATAATTACAATTATACCCTCAATGGGTCAAAATTACGAAAATGTCATTTTTAACGAAAATGGGCCCACAAGCATATTTAACACAAAAAACACATGCATAAGTAGTCATATCATAATATAACTCATATATTTCACATAATCACCCACATATTCAATTAAATTCACATATAAATCCAATTATGCCCTCCTTGCGCACTAATCAAGGCACTAAGCCTTATTAGCAAAATTGGGACGTTACAACTATCTTTTCCTAATGGAAATTTCATCTTAGAAATTTACTTGAACAACTCGGGAAGTTGATCCCGCATATCTGACTCTAGTTCCCAGGTCGTTTCCTCGACCTTGTTGTTTCTCCATAGAACTTTAACTAGAGGAATTGTCTTGTTCCTCAAAACCTTGTCTTTTCTATCTAGGATCTGCACCGGCCTCTATATCTCTAGGTCCTCATAACCCAACACATGGGTTGTGTCCGACACATACTTCTGAAGCATTGAGACGTGAAACAGGTCATGGACTCATGATAATGATGGGGGCAAAGCCAATCTACAGGCTACCTGCCCGATCTTTTCCAGGATCTCAAAAGGTCCCACAAACCTAGGGCTCAGCTTGCCCTTCCTCCTAAACCATTTTACTCCCCGTAGTGGTGAAACTCGAAGAAAAATGTGGTCCCCTACTTGGAACTCCATGTTCCTACGCTTAGAGTAAGCATAGGTTTTTTGTCTGCTTTGTGAGGCAAGCATTCGAGCTCTGATCTTCCTAATCAGCTCACTAGTTCTCTGAACCATCTCAGAACCCAAGTACTTCCTTTCTCCCATTTCATCCCAATGAACGGGTGACCTACATTTCCTACCATACAACATCTCATATAGAGCTACTCCAATCGTTGATTGATAGTTGTTATTGTATGAAAACTCAATCAACAGAAGATACTTACTCCAGAACCCCTCAAAATCTAATACACATGCCCTAAGCATGTCCTCCAATATTTGAATCATCCTCTCAGACTGTCCGTCTGTCTGAGGATGATAAGCTATACTGAACTTCAGCTGAGTCCCCATAGCCTTCTGCAAGCTTCCCCAAAACTTGGAGGTAAAGATGGGATCTCGGTCTGACACTATGGATTTCGGCACCCCATGAATATGTTTCATCCTCATTTTAAAATTTTTGTCTTTTGTTTCCTTGCGGTTTTGCTACTTTAAATAATTCCGTGTTATTTAGCATTCGTTCATTAGGTTTGAGCACATACAATCCGTTTGTATGTTCTGCTTGACAAATTTTGAAACCATTCTTCGAAATAATAATCGCATTATTATTAAAAGAAATATCAAAAAATTGCTCATGTAACATAAATAAAGAAACTAAGTTTCTAGAAAATCCAGGAATAAAATAAACATTGTTCAAAACAAGATAATTTCTCCCAAAATATAAACGGATTGTTCCCTTTGCTCTAGCTGAAACGAGCGCTCCACTTCCAACTTGCATTGTCACCTCACCATCAGTTAGTTCCCTTGAAGACTCAGTATCTACATAGAAGAACAAACATGGTTAGTGGCTCCTGAATCTAAAACCCAGGATGACATATCGTCTTTTGCTACACAAGCATCAAGTACAAGCAGATCAAATTTACCTTTCTTTTTCAGGTCGACGATATACTTTTCACAGTTTCTCTTCCAGTGACCTTCAAGTACATAGTGGAAACATTTTCCTTTTGATTCTTTCTTCTTGGAGTTGTTGTCATTCTTATTCTCCTTGACTTTTGGTGCAATCTTGCCTTTGTTGGACTTCTTGTCCTTACTTTTGTCATTGTCATTGTTCTTCTTCCTCTTCTTGGTTTTATCCTTAGAAGTTGAAGGTTTCTCCTTTGCCACATTTGCCTCAGTCTCTTTGGTTATGGTTTTGTTAAGAGACTCAAATGTCTGCAATTCATTCAACATCTGGGTCATGTTGAATTCCAACTTATTCATAATATAGTTGGCCATGAACACAGAGAAAATAGGAGTGAGCGATTCAAGTGTGATGCTTACTTGCGTATGCTCATCAATGACGACCCCATGTATTTCTGCTTCATGCATCACGTTAATCATGCTCAAGACATGTTCACGCACAGAAGCACATTTCTTCATCTTAGGAGTCATGTTGGTTCTAGTAGCCTCATGTCTACTTTGATCAGATTGCTGCCCAAACATGGCTTGGAGAGATTCCATTATTTCAAAAGAAGTTTCCATGGGTTCATGGTTTGTTCCCAGAACATCATTCATGCTCTCAAGCATGTAACACTTAGCCTTATTGTTGGATTGAATCCAGGCATCATATTTGTCCCGAATATTCTTCGAGGCATTGGCAGCGGGCTCTTCAGGACATTCCTTAGTCATGACAAATTTATAGTTCTCACAGATTAACATCAGATTTATATTCAATTTCCATCTTATAAAATTATCACCATTAAGTTTTTTAAGTGAAAGTAAATAAGTTATTAGATTGCAACCATTCGACATTACTGAAAGAAATAAAATACAATAATATGGAAAGTAAACATGATGGATGAATGCAACAATTAAAACACATAAACTAACATTTACTATTCCACGATAAAACTACCCAACAAATAAAGTGTTGCCTTAGGGTCGGTCAAGTTAAATTCAGCTTATAAGACATTCTTATCTTTATAATTTAATACTTAAAATAACTCTTTATTTTCTCTTTTAAAAATAAAGTACCGCTGGTTTGGTCAAGATGAAATTATCCACAACAAAAGCTTAATGGCATCTTTGTAAGTGTAACCCATTATTTCAAAATTCATGACTTAACTTAGAGAGTACCACCTTAGGGTTGGTCAAGCCTAAAATACATCACTCCTTCCTATCTTCGTAAGAAGCCAACCTTGATATTAATATGTCTAGAAACCTTCCTTAGGGGGACCGAAACAAAGCTGCCTCGAGGTCCTATTCATATCTCACGGTGTCGTATTAATAATGGAGACCATAAGTCATATTGAGATGTTCACCTTCTCCCACTTACTATTTTAGAAATAATGTGTTTTATTAAAATAATAAATTAATGACTAGTTTATTAATAACCTATGAATGTAATTAATTACAAAATACATTTAATTATAAAAGAGGCTGTTTATATAATTAATATGATCTAGATAATTACCCATTACATTCATCTAACTTTACTAAAATACTTTTTAGACAAAATTGATTATCTTAAAGGCCTATAATAACTATTGCCTTTATTATGGTGTGAGATACCAAGTTCTAACTAATTTAATACGTAGTAGTTTACATGCAATTGATTTCTCCAAAATAATTCACATAAACAGTTAGGACAATCCTAAATTATCATGTTTCTAAAAGATGCATGATTAATGAAAACTATGTGGGGTTTCATGAATGACATGCAATTGACTAATGCATGATCATGTTATCAATTAAACATTAATTAACATTTATTTAAATAAATACAATAAATAAACAATAAATGGTGAACTGAGTACTATTGAGTATTTATAAATTTACAACCTTTGGAAAAATAGAAATAAAATTTAAAAAATAGCCTTTAAGTTGTTTTCAAGGCTCCAAGAATGTTTATCCTCTCTTTTAGGCTTTCTTGCTAATCTTTAAGAATTTGTTATGCCCAACTAATTAATTAGAAACTAACTTTCCAATTAATTTATTTAATTACAACTAACTTTTAATTAAATAACCAATTTTGTCATCTTTTTAATTTAGTTGAATTTAAATAATTAAAGAATTAAATTCAAATAATTATTTAAACTTAAGATAAAATCTTAACCAACTAAAAGATATTTTATTTTTCCAATAAAAATAAAATAAGATATTTAAACTTTATATTTTAAATAATTTAAAAATTAATTAAATAAAAGATAATTGCACAAAAATAGGATCTAACTTGGGCATCAAGAATGGTGCCCTAGATCATTAGGGCCGACGACACCATGGAGCCTCAAGGGCTCAGCAAGCTGCTGTAGTGCAACTGGTGCATGTGGCATGGATGGGCATGTAGGCACGCAGGCCAGGGGTGTGGGCGGCAGGCGCAGAGGCGCAGACAATAGGCACAGGGGCACGAGCACACAGGCACAAGGGGCACGACTTACAGGCGCAGGGGTGCAGACTCGCAGTAGCACGGGCGCAGGTTTGCAGGCACACGGGCGCAGGTCTGCTGGTGGCTGTGGTTCGGGTGGTGTTGGTGTGTGTGGCATGGGCTCAGGCCATAGGCTTGGGTCCTTTCTTTTCTTTGTGTATAGATTTTTAAATACATATTTCAAAAATAAAATTTACAAAAAAATCATATGCCCTTTATGGCTTACACAAGATCTAGAAAATCAAATTCCTAACCCAATTGCACCATATAATTAACGATCCATCATTCAATATACATTATCAACATACATATAACAAATGTAAGAAACCCACACAACATTTAATATATATATATGTGTGTGTGCGTGTGTGTGTGTAGACTGTTATAGTACCAATAGTTGGTATTAAAAGTGTAAATCAGAGATACGCAGTGGAATGACGTTTTTTTTACAAAATTAATAATACCGGCTAGGAGCATACATATATAGATATATTAAATTAAATACAAATAGATTAGAGATTACATCTTGAAGCCTATCAAGAATCCACGAATCTTTTTATATAAACAACGATCTTCCAATCTAGATTCTAAAAGCTCACACCTTGATCTTCCAGACCAATCCTCAAACACACAAGGACGTGTGTGGGCACATATGATTCAAAATGTTGATTTAAGACTCTCTAGATGTACTCAACACATGAGATCTAGAGAGGTTTGATTGAGAGAAGATGTATTGGATAATTTTTTAGGTTTAGAAAAACTATCGCTTTCTTTTTAGAGAGAGAGAGTCTGACAGTCTATGAAACCACTTCTTGTTGTTCTTAAAAATATCGCTTATTTTCAGGTTTATAAAGATAATTAACTAATTTAATTAATCTTTATTTTATTAAAAATAAAACTGATCAGTTATAACCTATTTAATTATTTAATTTAAATCATATTTTTAAAAAAGAATAATTAAATAAACAAATTATTTGAAATTCAAAATTCAAATCCTAAGGATAGGAAATCCCTATGTGTGGCGCCACTCACTGTGCAATACAGTGAGTGGCGTGAGCCACATTAGGGTTATCCCTAATTTTCTCATTTGTTTATTTAATTAATATTTAAGACAATATATTTATCCAAAAATAAATATTAGTTAATTCAAAATTAATTTTATCTTAAAATATCAATTTTAAATAAAAAAATAAATATCTTATTATAAATAAGATAATTATTAATCTATCTTTCATATTAATCCAAACATGATTAATATTAATTTCAACCTATAGTTTTCTAAAATAAAAACTATATATTTAAATAATTAATTCATTCATAATTAATCAATTGCCCATAATTATCACATAATTATTTCATTGCACTGGAAAATTAATTCCTTTGCAATTAAGTCATTTTCTCTACAAATCTTTCTTTTGACATCCTTACCATTGACAGTGCAGGATAGAGGTGATCTGGGGACCATGGACCTATAATACAAAGCTCAAATAAAGCAGATTATTAATTAAACTCTTTAATCTAATAATCTTATTTTTTAATTCCATGATTACTCCACTATAAATATGGAATTTCACTCTAAGTATTTATAGAATTATATTTATAGAGTTTTCTCTTGTAGTCCATTGATATAATCAATAAATGTAGTTTTGTCATCCATTTATTAGTTCGTTAATTAGAGCTGGTCAAGATTATTGTTTTACTCTTCTAATTACCTCTTGATCCTTAAGTACCATTAATTCACTAGCGAATAATTAATCTATAATAAAATTATAGATTTGAGCTCAATAACTATTAAGTTCCAGAATTAACCCTTAAGGGAACCAATATTTCATCCGTTAGAAAAGTATGAATTCCATTATTGTAAATCATGTTCCTAGCCATTCATGATATTGAATCTCTAAAAACAAAAGTCATTAGCCTCATTATACTAAGAAACCTTAACGAGTGAATCAAAAGATCTGATAAACATAAACAAGAGTTCATGAATACTCATAATTTAGACTGATCTACAAATGATCATCTATTATGATTAGAATTAAATCTTAATGTCAAACGGTAAGTTTATAAAGATAATTAATTCTTATTGGTCCTTTCATATATAATATGTATTATATACAATACCTTTACTAAGATGCCTATCCACATCAATAATCTGAATCTAGATCACTCGCATCCCGTATGCTTAGTAAACCACACTTGTAACCATTCATTAAAGATTCCATACTTTAATATGTTACTGACTATTTTATTCATTATATATTATCTTAATTCTCTCGTACTACTACAAGATCATATTCTCATGAATGAATAAGGAGTTTTCTTGATATTATTATATAATTAATTCAAACAATAATTATAACATCCAAATATATAATAAAATTGTACTTTTACTTAAATCAATAAAATGTCTTTACATGATTTTATGGCATTCATCCTAACATGACCTTGTGCTACGTTATGGCTATTTTGATGTTATGCCATGCCAAGTTGATGATAGACTATGACAAGTTTAAAAGTTGTGCTTTGATAGATGTCGTGCATGTTAAGGCATAAAAATGTATGTTAGTGCTATGAAAATTAGAAAGATCGATGAATGGTAAGAGTTAAGTTAATGCCTTGGAAATGCTGCAAATTATTTTTTTGAACTAAGAAAGTTATGATTTTATGTTAGTTTCTGAAGTGGTTATAATTATTGAAATGTTCTGTTTGCATGTTTGTACTTCCTTACTGGGCTCTCGAGCTCACCCCTTTACTTTCCTTCAAGTTGCTGGTGTTAGTTGAATGAAGTGTGAGGGCATCTTGCCTATGTGTGAATTAAATTTGTTTTCAATTAATTTGATTATTATGATTAATGTAGATAAATGAAGAGATCGAAGCATGTGTTTCATGAAATTACTAAAATTAGCATGAAGCCTTGCAGGAATCAGAGCATAGTGTAAGGACCAAGAGAAGTTGAGGTCTCTGATGAAGAGGCGAGAGCCTTTGCGAGACGAGAGAATATTAGTTAAATTGGTCGGGAAACAAAAATCTTAAATAGGACACGTGGACCAATGAGAATAAGTCATTCTAAACTCTTTGTTTTCTTTTATTCTATCAATAGCAAACTTTGTCATGATGATAGGAGATTCTTTTTATTTTTGATCTTTACTATACTAGTTACTCTGTTGAGTTAGAGAGAGAGAATGTTACTGGCTTAAGTTTAAGTTTTGTTCTTTGAAGAACATACCTCGTAGTTGATTCATACAACTTGGTATGCGTAATGAAGTGTAGTAGAGATTGAGAAAGATCCTGTGTGATTATTTCCATTTTTGGAAATATAAGTTGCTCAGAAAAATTGGTTTGAACAATTGGCATCGTCTGTGGGAAACATCGTTTCATTTTCTTAAATTTCCTTTGATATTTGCTTCCATGAAAAATGTAAATTCAAGAAAGCGTACTACAAAAATTCATGGTACCTAGAAAAGAAGAAACTGAAAAGCAAACCACGGAATAGTCAACGCAACCAGATTTTGCCTAGGAAATGCAAAAACTGATGGTATACATGAGAGTAAGCCACGTACATGTTGATGAGACTTATAAAGAAATGGCAGCCAAGTATGAGCATTCGATGGCAGATTTAGCTTGAAAGCAAGAGAAAATGGTGGCAAGGTTGATGAAAGAAAATGAGGCGAGAAATAGAGAAGAAACTCAGAACAAGACAGAAGAGAATGATGATCAAGTGAAGAATCAAAACAAAGAACAAAAAGAAGAATAAAATGGAGAGCCAGGAAGTGAGGCATAGGAAGATGCAAAGGAAAGACCTACTCAACCCGAGAAAGAAAAGAACGGTGGTACGACAAATATGAAAACAGATGGATCTATAGCTTAAAAGCCAAGAAGCGAGGCATATGTAAATAAGAGTGTACAGTGGAAGGTATATTACAAAAAATTCTCTTTAATACCATAACACAGGATCAATATATATACACATACATTATGTAACAACCCAAAATTACTAATAAGGCTCAAGGGCCTTGATTAGTGTGCCAGGAGGGCATAATTGGTTTATGTGTGATTTAAATGGTTAAATACATGATTATGTGATGAGCATGCTTATATGATTATATGGATATATGAGATGCATGATTATGAGTATCCGTATGCATGTAGGCCCTGCTTAGCTTATAGAGGCATATTTGTAATTTTGGCCCGTTGAGGGCATAAATGTAATTATTTGTGATAAATTTTTGAGACCACATTATTATGTGGATATATTTGCAGCTGGTGGCTCGAGGCGATTCTAGTGAGCGATTTAGTGAAATAGTCACGGTGGGGATTTATACCCGGCTCGGGGGAGCCCGGGGGTATTTATGGGAATTTGGGAAATATGTTGGAGACTATTTGACATTGGGAAAAATAATTGGTGATTAATTAGGTGACGATAATTAAGTGGTAAATACTAGGAACACTTGAGGAATTAGCGGGAATTGGGAATAAATGACCAAAATGCCCTTAAAATGTTTAAAGGCTTATGTTTTGATGGGAGGGAAAAATGGTCATTTGATAGTTAGAAAAAGGATAAGGGTTATATTGCTTTTTATACTTAGTGGAAGATATAGAAAGTTTTAGAAGTTGAAGGAAAGAAAGAAAGAAGGAAAATAAAAACAAAGTACATGACCTCTCTCTCTCTCTCGAATGGTTGTCTTCCTCACCATTTCTTGTGGAATTTGAAGCTGTAAACTCAGAGAGAGTCTAAGTTAAGTCTTGGAACTTTGATCCTTGAAGTAATTGAAGAGGGTTAGCTGGAATTAACTATCAAATTAAGGTAAGGTTTGAGGTTGTTTTTGAGATTTACGAGTTTTGATGAGATCTGAACTTGAGCTTTGGATGGAAATTAAGGGATTTGAGCTTTGGGAACTGAGCAGCTAAAGGTTGGAAGAGCATAGAGGGCTACCTAGGGTGTCAAATTCTCCATTAAAGGTAACAATTCTGGACTTGATCATTTGAGTTTCTGGGTTGTTTCTAGTTTTTCTTATGAGTTCTTGGGTTTCAAACTCAATTCTTGTTTTTTCTGTGTTTAATGATGCATGTGGCCAAGTTTGATGTTGTTGGGCCATGTGGGATGAGATGTAGTGGATGGCGGGCTTAATTTGAAGTGTGGTTGAGGTTTGGAGGGGTTTTAGGGAGTTTTGGCTCGGGGAAATTTGAAGGAAGAACTTAGAGTGATTTTGGTTCTGTCTGTAGCGCTGTAGCGCTAGTAGTAGAGAGCTACAGTGCTATGCTTGGGTTTTCTGGGGGATTTTGCCTTTGCTTGTAGCACTGTAGCGCCCATCTTGTGGCGCTGTAGCACTACCCTGCCTTCAGAAATGGATTTTTGGGTATTTTCTTAGGGTTTTCGCTCAGGGGCTCAGGGTTTGATTCCACCACCCCGTTTGAGTCTATAAAAGGAGTGCTTAGAGAGAAGTCATCAGTTTTCGCTCAGGGGCTCAGGGTTTGATTCCACCCCTAGGTCGAAATTATCATGGGCTTTAGGCCCGTGAAATTTCCCATTTGATTATAAGCCCATTGGACTTAAAATCAAGGCCTGTATTATTTTCTATTAATTTAATTAATTAAATAATTATTTAAATCATTTATCAAATTAATTATTTATAATTTGAATCTTGATTTAAACCTATTTATTAATTTAGATACCAATTTATCTTATTTAATAAATCTGCCATAATTTCTCTTTTCTTCTCAAACTTACATAACTCTGTGAAACTATCCAAAATTGACCCGGTCAACTTTGATAATTAAATCAATTAATTGAGACTCTCTAGATGATTTTATCAAAGGTACAATGGGGACCATGGGCCTATGAAATCAAGCTCCAATAAGTTATCGTAAATATAACAAATAAATTTACTAACTTATTAATTCCTCGTGACTCCACTATAGACTCGGAATTGCACTCTAGAATTCATAGAACGCTCTATAACAAATATAGATACGCTATTAATTATCCATTGTTACAACCATAATTGTCACTCAATCCTCTATAGACGGTCTACAATGAGATAGGACTAAAATACCGTTTTACCCCTCATTGTATTTTATCCTTAAAACACTTAGTTCCTTGTAAATGATATTTCAGTAAACTAATTTAATTACTGAAATGAGATCTCTATCATTTAACACCTTGAACCAAACTAAAAGGAAACCATTGTTTCACTTCTTCATCATAAGCTATAGATGTTCATATCTATGATTAACACTCCCACTCAATTATACTACCGAGTTCCCAAGATGTAAGTATGGGCTAGTCCGTAGGATAGGCTGGTAACGAACAAGTCAAAGAACTAAAATAATACAATCAGTTAGAATACTAACCACTCAGAATTGAGATTGAATTGACCTATGGTCAACTATATGATATGAATAGAATAGATAATAACGGTATGTTTACTTATCTTATCAACTGTCAATATCGATCCTATCCGATGTAACAAATACATCCGATCTTATCTACTTTGCTAATGTTTTGGAAAGAACATAACACTGTAATGTGTAAGTAGATCATATCGTAGATTGGCAAGTCAGTGTAAATCTGGTGCACTGACTAATCTTAGTACTAACTTATTTTGAACATATAATCATATTTATATTCCACTGTGATTACGTCACTATAGATAAGATTAACTATATGCTCGGGATTTAATAGAAGTTTATATTAAACAATTAATCATGAAAATAAAACATGTGAGCAAAGTGATTAACCAAATAAAAAATGGTTCCTATTCTTTTATTGATAATAAAATGAGATTACAACAAACTCCCACTTGCCCTAATTGAAACTAATGCATTAATTATACTAATCCTATTTCCTTGATATGTTTATCAAATGTAGCTTCTGGTAGTGTCTTTGTAAATGGATCCGCAAGATTGTCTTCAGTTGCAATCTTCATAACCTTCACATCTCCCCTGGCCACATATTCTCAAATAATGTGTGTTATCCAAAAAACAGGCATGAATGACATGGCAGACATTTAGTACACGTGGCTGACATCTAGCAGAAATCTTGCTCGACTATCGACTAGGAAGATATCTATTAGCACAACGCTCAATCTCTATATACGACCAGCCTGGTCGTATACACGCTATATACGGAGAAAATCTTATGCAGTTATGATCGAATCTGAAATTATCTCCCATGATTCCCTGAGTATCCGATTATTTAGGAAAGAATATCTATAACAAATTAATGCAACCTTCATTGAGCCTATAAATATAGAAAGGTAGCTCAAGGAAGGGGGACTTTTTGCTTTCTAATTATCTGAGATTAGAGTTATTCTATTTGATATATTGTTTTTTTCTTCAGAGGTTTGTGAAACTCATTGAACCCTAGTTCTTTAATCACTCATTTGAATCCTATATCAATAACAGTTCAAGTGGACGTAGGTTGTTACCAGATTCTGGGGCCGAACCACTATAAACTCTTGTGTGCTTTATTGTTTTTGTCATCACATTCATTTCAACGCATTTGTCCACATCAAGCATATTTGACTCCGTGTTAGTTGGCCAAAATCAGGGTCAACATTCAGGTGCTTTCATTGAGAGCTTGATACAATATCGTTGAAATATCAATGGTGAAAACTACCAAGAAAACTGGACAAGCGACTGGCGCTGCACCATCTCACCCGCCTCCTCCTCCTCCTCCAAACGTGACTGAGGATGAGCCATATTTGGAATTTGATGAGGAAGAAATGGATTTCGAGATGCTGAGGAATACCGTGGGGGTATTGCAAGATGAATTGGCCAATTTGAGGGCCAGCCAGGAAAGTGCTGCCGAAATTATGGCGCGGCAGCAACAAGAAATTGAACGACAGTGCCTGGAACTGAGTGAAAGGCAGGCGGAGATGGATCGTTGCCAGAGGGAGGCCATGGAAGCCCTCGAAGCAGTCCTACAGCTGGATAGGAACCAGGCTGCACCAGCCTCGCAACCTAATCAGCCTACGAATGGGCCGCCCCAGTGGGATCCTAATCCTAGCCCGCCTATCCAGCCCTCGAGTCCCCAAAGGCCCGAGCAGCCACCGATGCCTCAGGATGATGTCCCGCCAAGGGACCCTGAGGCACAGCCTCCATCCCAATCTGGTCGCGACAATCCCCCACAACAAATGCAGAATAGGGCCGGGCAGCTGCCTCGCAGTCTTAGACACCATAGGGGCGACGAGCCAAACCCTTCGAGCAGAGGAAAACATCCTCCTGGTAACAGAAGGAACTCAAAGTCAGGCTCTGCGGTCTGAGGCCCCCCACAGCATGATAATGCACGGGGACCTACCGACCAACGCAGGCCACCCTCTAACGCTCGGGTTCCAGCCCGGGAAGGCAACCGAGGGAACAGTCGATCCCATCATAGCCAATCAAGATTCAGAGATGGCCATGATTATAACGAGGCCGACTCAGGCAGAGGAAACGCCGGTCGGAGGAATGAAGAATGAGGTGGGGGCAGAAGCCTACAACCAGGGATGACCAACCTGAAAGACGGGACGCTGGGGGGCAGCCCCGAAAAAATAACGTCTTCAATCGGCTCGGGGCTAGCGAGCAGCGGAGGAGAGACGAGGATTTAAGAGACATACTCAATGATCGCCGGGAACTGCACAACGAGTACGTTCCCCCAGCACCAGAGGCAACGACAATTCCTGGCGCCATGCAGGCCTAGATAGATGCCCTCAACCAGGCAGTGTAGCAGCTGGTCGGGGGAAGAACATCTTATATCGACCACGATAGGAGAAAGGGCACTCCTTTCGTCTAGATGATAGCTATGGCAGAAACTCCTAGCAAGTTTAAGATGCCTACGCTTCCGAACTTTGATGGGTATGGTGACCCAGTATCTCACGTCAACAAGTTTGAGATACAAATGGACATTTAGAAAGTGTCTGAAGATGCTCGGTGAAGGATCTTCCCTACAACACTTTCTGATGCCGCACAGGAGTGGTTTTAAAATTCCTCCTGCAAGTATAGTTTCCTGGGAAATGTTCGTGAAGGAATTTTATGGACAATTCTATGCGGGTCGTGTGCACTCGACTGAGGCAAATCAGCTGGTCGAAATACGCCAGCAAAATGAAGAACCACTGAAGGACTACGTCTAGCATTTTATGCGAGCAGCTGCTGGGGTGAAAACAGTGGGAGACGAAGGCAAGATGATGGCCATACCTGCAGGGGTTAAGCGCTGCATGCCTCTTTGGGACAGCCTCAGAAAGCATGGGGTCAGAACTACCCAGGAATTTTTGGATCGAGCTGATCGATATATCAAGCTCGAGGATGCCATCGCCAATGAAGGAAAGCCCCCAGGCAAAGACAGGGGACAGCAGAGCCCGCCAAAGCCGCCAATGGGTCGAAACCCAACGGCAACAGCAAAGGCAACGGCAATGGAAAGAATGGGGGGAAACGGCAGCACAATGAGACTTCCACCATCGACAATAAATGAGCCAAGGGTAATCGTTATGAACCTCGGTTCACTAACTATACTGCCCTTATTGAGTCTCGGGGAGAGGTTTATCAGGCCACGAGTTCCAGTGTGCCTTATAAGAAACCTGCCCCCATTCGAAAGGATATTTCGAGAAGAGACACTACCAAGTTCTGTCATTATCACAACGACTACAGACATGATACCAATGAATGCAACCAGCTGAAGGATGAGATCGAGTTCCTTATTAGACAAGGACACTTGAAAAGGTATATACGGGCCTCGGGAAATTCCCAACGAGAAGCTCCAGGTGGCAACGAGCAAGCGTCCACATGCCAACGCTCGCCACCTTTGCAGCCTAATCCCGTAATTGGCACATTGTTAACCATATGTGGAGGCCCGTACCTCACGGGAAGCAGTGGAAAGGCCAGGGAAGGATATGCTTGGACCTTGCGCCACGACTAGGACATCGAGATGATGGCTGTGGAGGACTGCGCACCGAAAAAGGCTCGGTCAGAAGAAGGTGAAATAACCTTCTCTGATAGCGACGCTCAGCATGTCCGGTTCCCACATTCCAATCCGCTGGTCGTGGATATCCAAATGGCCAACATGATGGTAGAAAGAGTGCTAGTTGATACAGGAAGTTCAGTGAACATCCTGTATAAATCTTCGCTGGAACGCATGAAGTTGTCCGTTAAGGACTTGGAGCCCTGCAACCAAACAATATACGACTTCTCTGGTGAGGGACTCGCCCCAGCGGGGTCAATCAGACTTCTAGTGACAGCAGGTATAGCGCCTGCTACCAGGACATTACTCGCTACTTTCATAGTAGTTGATTATCCCTTGGCGTACAATGCGGTCATTGGAAGGCCTATACTGGTTGATCTTCGAGCCGTCACCTCAGTATGGTACTTAGCCATGAAATTCCCAACAGACGCAGGGATAGGACGTGTGTTGGGAAATCAGAGGGAAGCCAGGGAGTGCTACAACGCCTCAGTCATGAAGGCGAAGAAGGGAACATCAAAGAGCACTCCCCTAGATAGGTTGCAGATGGCTATTGATACACAAGCCCAATCCGGTGATGAAGTCACCAAATAGGATGTTGCCCAAAGTGAGGATAGGGATTTAGATCCTCGCTTTGGGGATTTTGAGGAAAATGTTGGACCCGTCGAGGACCTGGAAGAGGTCCAACTTGACGAAAAAGATCCGACCAGAGTTGTGAAGGTCGAGAAAAACTTAGAGCCAACCACGAAGCATGCACTAGTGGGATTTTTGCGGAAGAACCAGGAAGTCTTTGCCTAGTCGCATAAAGACATGGCTGGGATAGATCCTATAGTTATCAGCCATGTCCTGAACATAGACAAGAGTTTTTCACCCGTGCAACAAAAAAGAAGGCTGCTCGATAAGGATCGGTCAAGAGCCTTAAAAGAAGAAGTTGAAAGATTAAAGGAGAATGGGTTCATCAGGGTGGCTTTTTATCCATCGTGGATCTCTAATCCAGTGCTGGTTCCCAAGCCTAACAGCAAATGGCGAACCTGTGTGGATTTCACAGACCTCAATAAAGCCAGCCCAAAGGATTGCTTCCCACTCCCGAGGATCGACCAGCTGGTCGATACAACTGCAGAACATGAGATCCTCTCCTTCATGGATGCATACTCAGGTTACAATCAGATTAGTATGCATCCCCCTTACGAGGATCACACCAGCTTTTGGACCGATACGGGATTATACTGTTATAAAGTGATGCCCTTCGGACTGAAAAACGCAGGTGCGACTTACCAGCGATTGGTTAACCACATGTTTAAGGAGTTGATCGGAGTAAACATGGACGTGTACGTGGATGACATGCTGGTAAAGTTGAAAAAAGCAGAAGGACATGTGAAGGATTTACAAGAGTGTTTCGATGTATTGAACAAGTACCAGATGAAACTAAATCCTCTCAAATGTTCCTTCGGAGTCGGATCAGGGAAATTTTTGGGGTTCATCGTTAATTCAAGAGGAATCGAGGCCAACCCCGACAAGATAAAAGCCTTGATCGACATGAAATCGCCAGAGAAGATCAAGGATGTGCAAAGTCTAACTGGGAGAATTGCCGCACTAAGTAGATTCATTTCCAAATCGACGGACAAATGCGTCCCTTTCTTCAATCTACTTAGGGGCAACAAGAAGTTCGAATGGACAGGAGACTGCGAACAGGATTTTCAGGCCTTAAAAGCACATATGGCACAACCTCCTATTTTATCAAAGCCTATCAAAGGAGAAACTTTGTTCATCTACCTGGCAATTACTGAAGTTGCTGCTAGTGCGGTACTAGTACGAGAAGAAGAAGGCGTACAAAAGGCAGTTTATTATATAAGCAAGAGGCTAGTCAGAGCAGAGCTGAGGTATCCTCCCATCGAAAGGTTAGCTTATTGTTTAATCTTGGCCTCAAGGAAACTACGTCCTTACTTCCAGGGCCATCCCATTACAGTCTTAACTGACCAGCCCCTTTGGCAAGTCCTCCAAAAACCAGAGGTGGCTGGACGGTTATTAAAATGGGCAGTCGAACTAGGGCAGTGCGATATTACATATTCACCGCGAGCAGCAGTAAAAGAACAAGTTTTGGCTGATCTTATTGCAGAGTTCACTGAGCTTCCAGACAACGAACAGTGCGAAGAGTCTAGTGCGCTTGAGCCCCAAGGAGATACTCCTTCGTGGAAGCTATTCACGGATGGGTCGTCCAACGAATCTCATACGGGAGCGAGAGTGATCTTGATAACGCCAGAAGGGCATCGATTTCACTGCGCCATTAGGTTCGACTTCACAACGTCGAATATGAAGCACTCCTTGCTGGATTAAGGTTGGCAAAAGACATGAATATAAAGGTGCTGGATATTTACAGTGATTCATAGCTGGTAGTGAATTAAGTTCCAGGGGAGTATCAAGCACGAGGCTTGAAAATGATGGCTATCTGAACAAAACTAGAGATCTGTTGGCTCAGTTTGAGAAGCATACCCTCTAGCAAATACCTTGGGATCAGAATTCGAACGCAGATGCCTTAGCCAAATTCGCAAGCGCGAAAGACGCGGACACACTAAATATTGTGCCAGTAGAAAGATTGTGCGAGCCGAGCATACGAGCAAATGAAACCAATATGGAAATCTGGATAGGGGACACATGGATGGCGCCTTACTTAGAATATCTTACAAATGGTGTGCTACCGGCAGATAGAAATAAAGCCAGAACCCTCCAGAGGTAGGCTGCTAGGTACATACTGGTCGATGGTGTTCTTTACCGAAGAGGATATTCCATGTTGCTGCTCAAATGTATTACACCAGAGAAAGCTAAAGAGCTGGTGAGGGAAGTACATGAAGGCTTCTGCAGGGATCATGCTGGGGGGCAAAGTTTGGCGAAAAAGATTCTAAGGCAGGGCTATTTCTGGCCGACTATGAACGAAGACTCAATGGAGTTCGTACGAAAATGTGATAAGTGTCAAAGATTTTCCAAAATCCCACGCGCAGCTCCAAACGAGTTAAAACAGATGCAGAGTCCTTGACCTTTCGCAGTATGGGGTATAAACTTGATTGGATCCCTACCAACGGGAAAAGGTGGAGTGAAGTACGCAGTCGTAGCAGTCGACTACTTCACCAAATGGACCAAAGCTGAGCCACTTGCTACCATAACGACCAAAAAAGTTCTTGACTTTGTCATCAAGAACATTATTTGCCGATATGGTTTGCCTCAAAAAATTGTCTCAGACAATGGCACCCAGTTTGACAATGACTTATTCACAGACTTCTGCGAAAGACATGGAATCGTCAAAAGCTTTTCTTCAGTTGCACATCCATAAGCAAATGGGCAAGTTGAAGTAATGAATAAAACACTTAAGGACACCCTGAAGAAAAGACTTGAAGACGCTAAAGGAGATTGGCCAGAACAACTGCCTGAAGTACTCTGGTCGTATAGAACTGCTCATCGAACAGCGACAGGTCATACCCTGTTTTCCTTAGCATACGGGTATGAAGCTATGTTACCTGTCGAGTTAGATCCCCCCTCACACCGACACATTACATACGACCAGGACCAGAACTGCCAACTGATGATGGAATCCCTAGAATCAATTGAGGAGAAACGAGAAAGAGCTCAACTTCGAGTTGCTGCGTACCAGCAAAAGGTTACCCGGTATTTTAACTCAAAAGTAAAGGAAAGGAAATTCAACATTGATGACCTGGTGCTACGACTAGTTTTCTTAAATTCCCGTGACCCCACTGCTGGAGTGCTCGGACCAAATTGGGAAGGACCTTACCAGATTGAAGAAGTCCTTCATCCGGGCACCTACAAGCTTGCACGCTTAAATGGAGATCACGTTCCACGCTATTGGAACGGTGAACACCTGCGCAGGTATTACCAATAAACAGTCCTCTTTAAAGGACTGGCTTGTATTAATTTTTACTTGTTACAAGTTTCGAAAAAGGGTTAGCCACGTTGTATGGCTAATTGCTTATAAGTGTAAGATCTTTTTAAGATCACTTGTAAAGACATGTTTAGTCCATTTTTAATACGAGATTATAAGGGACTGTGCGCAGCCAGTCATTCTTGCCAACCTTTGTAAATTAATTTTTGCAAGTATTTGTTCATTACGTGTGTTGTTTTACTGTATTATAAGTTTTACGTTTCCTATCGAGTAGTAATGTTCGCACAGGTCATGGTCAAGGCAAGTGACCAAGGACCTAAAGCTCCTCGATCACTTAGGGGGCATATAAGGTACATCGATAGCAAAGCATACCAATAAGTATGTAAACACATGAACAAAATAAGTAAAAGCATGCTATGGTACTTAGAGTATTTTTCAAAATTTATATTTTGTTAAATCAAACCAAAGTACTATGCTAAGTTCGGTCATACGAACAGATGTTATAATAGACAAAAATATTATCGTATCAAAAAGCATTCTGTTACACCGCGAGCAGTACTGCTCGGATGTAATTGTTTAATTAAAAGTAAAAGAGCTGCCCTAGCAGCAATAAAAACCAATTGTCTTTACAATACGACCCGTGGGCCATAAAAACGAAATAAAAGAAAAAGAAAATTATTGAGGAGTAGGAGGGTCTTGAGGATTAGGAGGAGTGCCTTGGTCGGCCGGAGGACCAGCTTCAGCGTCAGCGGCAGGCACCTTGGCCTTCTATTCTTCCTCCAGCCGGATGACGCACTGCGCCATCAGAGTCCTCTTCAACCGCTCAGACAGGTAGTTGAAGTTGGCCTCCTGGTTGTGCTTCCAGAATTCGTAGAAGCAAAGGTGAGTGGCCTCCTTGTACTTCTTCAAATTCTTGGCCCCTTCCTCCTTGAGCTCTTGCACTCGCTTCTCAAGCTCCCTCATCTCCTGCCTGCTGGCAGTCAGATCAAATCCAAGCTGCTTACATTCTTAGGTGACAAGCTTGGTGCTTTCCCTGAATTTCTCCCGAGCATCGTTGGCTTTCTTCAAGGCGTCTTGGGCGTCCAAAAGCTCCTTGGTGAGAGTATCTTGGTCCTCGCACATTTGTTTGTACTATTTGGACAACTCCTTATTCTCCTTGAGTAGCTTGTCCTTGTCAGCCTCAAGCGCTTGCTTTGTCTGGGCAAGCTTGGAGTCAAAGTACTTGCCCCGAGAAACCAACGCCCCAACACGGCGCCAGCCAGCAGTTAGAGTTAGCAGCCCTTGAAAGACAAAAAATGAGACAAAGTAAGGGAAAGAAATCAGACATAAATGGAAAGTAGCAGGAGATGACTTACGCTAACTATCTCGTTCAGCCCTCTATTGACGACCTGATCAGCCTCCATTGAAGCGGTTTCAGTGATGGCAGACTGACTGCGTCTGTGCTTTGAGAGTTTGTATATCCTTTCTCTGGCTGATCCGACCACGAAGCTGGGCAGGGAGCCTTCGGGCAGGTTGTCCAATGCCTCCAATGCCTCCTTGTCAGAGGCCCTAGAAGAAGGCTGTGGATTAACAGGTGTGGGAGTCGTCTGATCGGTGGGGGGCGGAGGTGGTGAGTTCTCCTTGGAAGGGGCGGTGGCTGGAGCGTCGTCTGTTCGAGCCTTCTTCGAAGGGGTCTTGCTGCTTTCCCCTCGAGTCCTCTTGCTATCCTTCTTTGGGACAGAAGAGGCAGCGGCAGCCTGATAGTGCTCGAAGACGTCCTCGGAGTCCATACCTGCACAAAAGGAAGCAACTCAAGCAATGCGACTAAATGGTCATGCAGGGAACAAGGATAAAAGTAAAAGGATTACAAGTAAAGTACCCAGGCTACAACTACTGGTCGTAGCATTATTTACTGAACTACCTAGTTCCTGGAAGAAATCTGAGTTTAAAGAGGGAGCATTCCTAAAGTTGCCATCCCCATCAAATAGATGAGAGGGAATTGGCAAATGATTTAAAAGCGAGATTATTGTACCATTTACATCCGATGAATCGTCAAAAAGTTCGGTAGGCCCGGCAGCCTTTTGTTTTCCTTTGCCCTCGGGGACCAAGGGTTTCTCTGCTCGATGAAGGACGGCAGGTTCCCTGATCGTAACCCCAGATGGTCTCCTCCACAGAGGAGACGCCAGGGTTTTTGCTCGGGTTCCTGCTCAGGTTCCACTTCGGCTTGGACATCGCCCGCCGAAGGTTCATTCGTCGCGGGCTGGGAACTCTAAAGGCCAACCAACCTAAGGTTAGCCTCAGTAACTAAGTTTTTGACACTCTTATCAGCATTTGACATGCTGGCTAAGAGTGTTGCCCTTGACTCCATCCCTGGAGTGGGGATGGGATGTAACCATGGGCTTGGAACACAGTGGAATGTCAAGACATTGTGACAGAAAAATACTAAGTGAAGAAGCTACTGGCGTAAGAATTTTTACCTCCTCGAGTGAAGGCCAGGTTGTCTGCAGCTAGGTCAGGAGTAAGGAAGTATTCATGGTGATACCTCCCCACGTTAGAGATATGAGTAGTGTCGGACAAGAAAGTGCGCCCGGTTTCTTGGTGGCAAAAATAGAAAAACCCCATGCCATCTTGGTTGGGGTTGGACTTAAGGTCGAAAAGAAAGTTGACCTCGTGGGGAGTAGATACTGGCCATTTTTTGAGTTTATAAAGGATATAGAGTGCGGCCAGCATTCTATATCCATTTGGGGTGATTTGAAAGGGGGCTACTCTGAAGTAATTCGCCACCCCCTGAAAGAACGAGTGAAAAGGCAGGGTGACACCTGCCTCAATGTGAAACCTCGACCAGGCGTTGTAGGCTCCACCTGGCAGGTTGGCCCGCTGGTTGATAGAAGGTTTGACTAAGGTCACCCCTGTCAAGTTGTATATATTTAAATAGTTGGCGATCATCTGCAGTGTCACCTTACTCTGAGGAACGACGTGCCACTCAACAGCCGGCTGGTCAGCATGTCGAGGACGGACACGCCTTTGAACATTGGGTGTCAGGAGCAAATTCACCTCGACCACTGGTCGAGGGGGCGTCAGCAGAAGGCTGGCCTGAGGAGTTAGGGGTTTTCCTTTTTTGAGCTTTTGTTTTTGTTCGAACCATTCTCTGGGTTGGGACTGGAGGAAGGTTTGGGCTAGGGCGAGAAAAAGGGATATCCGGTATTAAAGTAGATGGATTTTCTTCGCCTTCAAGTAGTTGAGCCAAGAGGTCGTCTTCAATAGGTCTTTCTCCTCCCCAAGGGTCTTGCATATGAACTGCAAACAGACAATGGAGGAGATAAGACACATAGTCTGCGAAGTAACGTGGGAGATTGGGATAACGTTGCTCTGACCAGCAGCATCCTACCCCTACTCTAAGTTCGGTGCTAGTGGTTTGAAAAACGGATAAAAAAGGAAATAAAGTGTTTTCTAAAAGGGAACTTTTTCAACTCCTAAAGGGCGGGAAAAAAACCCAGTTTTTTCAACTAGCTTAAAGATTGGATTTTTACGTCGATCTTACGCCCTAAGCTTATAATCCTTACTATCAAACTAATTCCTAACTTATACAAAGCAGAAATACGCTCTCTTACCAAGCATTAGAAGGTTTATACGAAAATCCTCATAAAACCCTACTCAAGAACACGGGAAATCACAGAGCATAGTAACGGCATGCTTGGCATAATGAAAAGTTTAAAAGACAAAGTGATTACCTGGGCAAAGGTGGAGATTCAGAAAAAAGTAGAAGTTTCGAGTCGGAAAGACCTTCGGCTAGACGTCTGACTGGTTTCGAAGCTCTGGGTTCTGGAAGCAAAGTTCTTGAGGTTCTTGAGAAGAATGGTGAGTAAAAAATTACAAGGAAGAAAAAGAGGTTACTTATAGAGGCTGAGGTATGGAAAAAAGTGGCAATCATTACTTTCCTTTTTCAAAACGTGGGGGAGTGTATAAGCCGTCAAATTATTTTCTTGAAAACTGAAAGGGCTTGATTAGACATAATTATGTCACGGCTTTCAAAAACGCACGGGGATCCTGACAGATTTCGTGGGGCATATGAACGGTTGTTTCCCTAAAGTTTCTTTATTGCTGGTCGCACTAAACAAACTTGGGGGGCAAATGTTATCCAAAAAATATGCATGAATGACATGGCAGACATTTAGTACACGTGGCTGACATCTGGCAGAAATCTTGCTCGACTATCGACTAGGAAGATATTTATTAGCACAACGCTCAATCTCTATATACAACCAGCCTGGTCGTATACACGCTATATACGGAGAAAATCTTATGCAGTTATGATCGAATATGAAATTATCTCCCATGATTCCCTGAGTATCCGATTATTTAGGAAAGAATATCTGTAACAAATTAATGTAACCTTCCTTGAGCCTATAAATAGAGAAAGGTAGCTCAAGGAAGGGGGACTTTTTGCTTTCTACTTATCTGAGATTAGAGTTATTCTATTTGATATATTGTTTTGTTCTTCAGAGGTTTGTGAAACTCATTGAACCCTAGTTCTTTGATCACTCCTTTGAATCCTATATCAATAACAGTTCAAGTGGACGTAGGTTGTTACCAGATTCTGGGGCTGAACCACTATAAACTCTTGTGTGCTTTATTGTTTTTGTCATCACATTCATTTCAACGCATTTGTCCACAACAAGCATATTTGACTCCATATCAGTTGGCCAAAATCAGGGTCAACAATGTGATACTTCCTTTCTATATGATTACTCCTCTTCTGACTTCAAGGTTCTTTCAAGTTGGCTACCACTCCTGTATTGTCACAAAACAACACAAGCGGTTTATCCATTTCTGGAATAACACCAAGATCCAAATAGAACTTCTTTAGCCAGACTATTTCCTTAGCTGCTTTTGACGCGGCTATGTACTCAGCCTCCATGGTGGAATCTGAGATTGCAGACTGCTTTACGCTTCTCCAAATCATAGCTCCACCCCCAAGAGTAAACACCATTCTAGAAGTAGACTTCCTGTCATCGACATCAGTCTGAAAATCTGAACCGGTGTAGCCTACAGGGTTCAGAACACCACCCTTGTAGACTAACATATAATCCCTAGCCCGTCTCAAATACTTCAGGATATGCTTAACTGTTATCCAATGTTCTGGTCCTAGGTTTGACTGATACCTGCTCACTAGTCCCACTGCATAGCAGATGTCTGGTCTAGTACACAACATGGAATACATCATACTTCCAACTGCAGATGCAGTAGGAACTTTTCTCATTGCATCTTTCTCTTCAGGAGTCTGAGGAGACTGCTTCTTTGAAAGATGAATTCCATGGCGGGACGGTAGACGTCCTTTCTTGGAATTTTTCATTGAGAAACGTTCAAGCACTTAATCTATGTAAGTTGATTGAGATAGAGCTAAGAGTCTGTTCTTTCTATCCCTAATGATCTGGATACCTAGAACATAACTTGTTTCACCCAAATCATTCATCTGGAATTGAGTGCTCAGCCAATTCTTCACATCTAATAATTTCTTAACATTGTTTCCAATGAGTAAGATATCATCTACATAAAGAACCAGGAATACCACTATTTGATTTGCCTTCAGTTGGTAAACATAGGGCTCATCAATATTTTGTTCAAAGCCATAGGTTTTGATTATTTCATCAAACCTATGATTCCAGGAACGAGAAGCTTGCTTAAGTCCATAGATGGATCTATTCAACTTGCAAACTTTTCCTTCTTGTCCAGCAACTTTAAATCCTTCTGGTTGATCCATATAAATGACTTCATCAAGCTTTCCATTAAGAAAAGCTGTCTTGACGTCCATTTGCCAGATCTCATAGTCGAGAGCAGCTGCTATGGTAGGAGGATGCGAATGGATTTGAGCGTGGCTACCGGACTAAAAGTTTCCTCATAGTCCATGCCTTCTCTTTGGGTATAACCCTTTGCCACTAATCGAGCTTTATAAGTCTCGATATTTCCATCAACACCTCGTTTATTCTTGTAGATTCACTTGCACCCAATGACCCTAAAGTCACTAGGGGCTTCCACAAGATCCCAGACGGAATTTAAGTACATGGACTCCATTTCCTATTTCATGGCTTCGAGCCATAGTTCCTTTTCAGGGCTAGCCATTGCCTGTTTGAAAGACAATGGATCATCATCACTAGTGTCACCAACAACCATATTGGTTTCACCATCCAAACCATAGCGAACTGGGTTCCTAGAATCCCTCCCACTACGACAAGGCTCTGTGACTATTTTCTCAGGAACAGTGGTACTTTCTTCATTTAAATCGACTTGCGTCGGTTGGACGTGAAGAGTGGGAATTTTTTCATCAACTCGCGTTGATGACGATGGAACATTGGTTGGAGTCAATTCTTTAACAATCTCCTCTAAAACTACTTTGCTGCGAGGTTTAAAGTTCTGGACATAGTCATTTTCAAGAAAAGTAGCATTTGTAGAAGTAAACACTTTCTTTTCTGAATGAATATAGAAATGTCCACCCCGAGTACCTTTAGGATAGCCAACAAACATGCAAACTTCAGTTCGTGGTTCTAGCTTTCCCTCCTTTTTTCTCAGGACGTGAGCGGGACACCCCCAGATTCTATAATGGTGTAAACTAGGTTCACGACCATTCCAACGTTCTAAAGGTATTTTGGGGATTGATTTAGACGACACGACATTGAGAATGTCGTTTGCGGTTTCAATTGCATGTCCCCAGAACGAAGTTGGTAGAGTTGAGTAACTAAGCATGCATCTAACCATTTCCAATAAAGTTTTGTTCCGGCGTTCCGCTACACCATTTTTTTGCGGAGTACCTGGGGCAGTAAGTTGTGATAAAATCCCAAGTTCAGTTAAATGATCTTGGAACTGCATATCCAAATATTCTCCACCCCTATCAGATCACAAGCTCTTTAACGTTTTACCTAATTGGTTCTGAGCCATTGCAAGGAATTCCTAAAACTTTGAAAAATGTTTCTGATTTCCTATTCATTAGGTAAATACATGAGTATCTAGAGTAATCGTCAATGAAAGTGATGAAATATTCAAAACCACCCCTGGCTTGTACATTCAAAGGTCCACAAACATGTGAAAGCACAAGACCGTGGTTCTTTGGCCCTATCACCCTTTGCAGAGAATGGACGCTTGGTCAATTTGCCTTCTAGACAAGATTCACAGACAGGTAATTCACCTAAGGTGAGTTCCCTCAAAGGTCTGTCCTTTGTAAGTCTTTGAATCCTATCATAGCCAATGTGACCTAGTCTCAAGTGCCATAAATACGTCATATTATTGTTATCGGTCTTTTGACGTTTATTAGTCCTAGGTTTAGCTACTTTGAATAAATCATTATTAAGAGCGAGGGGTTCGTTAGGTCGTAGAATATAAAGCCTATTTTCCAAACATGCAATACACAATTGTGATCCATTGAAAGAAATAGATATATTAAAACTTGTGAAAGTCATAACAAATCGTTCTAATTGCAACATGGAAACTGAAATTAAATTTCTATTAAAATTCGGAATAAAAAATACACCTTTTAAAATAAAAAATTTATTTCCGAACTTCAGATGAGCTCTTCCTCTAGCTTGGACCGCAACGAACGCTCCATTCCCAACTCTAAGCTTTAAGTCACATTCGTTCACTTCCTCCCACGATTCAAGAAGCTATATAAAGTTACAAACATGGTTAGTAGATCCAGAATCAATAATCCAAACAGAGTTATCATTCTCTAAAACACATGTTTCCAAGATAAATGAACTATAATCATTACCTTTGTTTTTATCTGCTAGAAACTTGGGGCAATCCTATTTCCAATGCCCCTTCTCTTTGCAGTGAAAACATTTACCTTTACCTTTCTTGTTTTTCTTGTTCTTCCCCTTAGGCGTCTGTGCACTTGATTGTGCACTCGTCTTTGCAGCCTTTGCAGGCTTGAGGTTGTTGTTTTGTCCACCTTTCCTCTTATTTCCAGCTTTCGAAGACGAAGCTTGGTTAGCTTCAGCCTTAGCTGGATCAGCAGCAATAACAATAGTCTTATTTTCACCTCCTTTACTAGGTCCATCCATGAAAGGCTCAAAAGTCTGAAGTTCGTTCATGAGATGCGTCAGACCATAGCTGAGTTGATCACGAACGTACAGACACGATGCAATTTGATCATTTACGGTATCTTCACGTATGTGCGGAGACGGTGCTATCCAAGCATTTACGGTGCCATCACGAGTATTGATGGTGCCATCACGAACGTGCAGACACAAAGCTCGTTCTGGTGATTCATCAATCATGATGAAATCGGAGCTGTCACCAATCAATTCTATGGTTATATTCTGCTTCCAATTAAGAAAGTTTTCTCGAGTGAGTTTCTCCATCGAAAGTTGAGAAAGGATAAGAGTAGACATAGACACTACTTAGCTTAAAACTACAAATTATCAATAAAATAGAAATCAATCACATTTGCTCAATAAAACTTCTATTCACACATGTTTCAAGAAATAGTACAACATATACCAAAAATATGTAAGATATGAGAAAAAATACCAAAAACAATCATATCTCTATTTCTTTAGGTTTTTAACTAGTCTATGATATCCTTGTCCCGGTTTGCGAGAGTAAAAAATACCACTAGTTAAATAGAGTTTTAAACTCATTTAATAATGGACGCCACTATTAACAACCTACTATTCAATCAAAATAAGAAAACAAAATCTCTTATTTTATGAGCTAGACCCACGGTTTCAATAATCATAGATTTATTCCTAGTAGTCACTGTAGGGGTGAGTCTAGTAGAATTTGACCTATAATTATCTATCTTTCGAAATCTAACCTTGTCAAAATAACTAATGAACACCTTCCGTAGGGGGACGAATCAAAGCGCCTTGAGGCCCCATTAAGCTATTGACTATGTTAAACTAACGGTGGAGATCGAAGTCCAAGGTTTCCTAATAGATTGAATATTGGTTCCCTTAAGGATTAATTCTGAAACTGAATAGTTATTGAGCTTAAATTTTTATTATGATTATAAATGAACTATTCACTAGTGAATTTATGGTACTTAAGGAACAAGAGGTAACTAGAAGGATAAAACGGTAATTTTGACCAGCTTTAGTTAACTAGCAATAGTTGGAGGACAAAACTACATGAAGTGATTATATCAATGGACTGCATAAGATAATTTTGTAAATATAATTCTATAATTACTTAGAGTGCAATTCCATATTTATAATGGAGTAATAATGGAATTAATAACTAAGATTTTTTAATTAAAGAGTTTAATTAATAATTTAGTTTATTGGAGCTTAGTATCATAGGTCTATGGTCCCCAAGTCACCTATATACAATACTTTCAGGGTAAAAAATGTTATTGATAAGATAAGATAGATTGAGAAGTGACTAAATTGCAAAGGAATTAATTTTTCAGGGCAAGGTATAATTATGTGATAATTATATGTAATTTATTTGACTAATATGTTTAATTTGAAAATTATATATTACTTGAAAATAATATTAATCAATACTTGAATTAATTTTATAGAGAGAATGACATTAATTTTTTATATGATAATAATTTAATTAGGTTTTATAAGATAAAGTTAATCGGTTGAATAAATAAATGAAAAACAATTGGGTAGCACAATATGTGCTACACACTAGTCATTGTACTTGGCGCAAGCCATGGTTAAAATCCCAAATTTGAATCGTTCAAATGTGTTAGCTATAAGTTTAACTGATTCTTTAATTAATTAATTAAAAGGATATTTTGATTTGATTAAAATATTTATTAAATAAATAAAACCTAAACCTAATCAAATTTTTATGTAGATTATATAGTGGTATTTCATAGGTTATCGAAACAAAAGATATGATACACAAGAAAAACTTGAAAAATATAGTGATACTTTTCTCTCTTCTTCTATCATTCTTTTAGTCTTCTCCCTTCTCAAGCTCTCTTAATCTCATGTGTTGAGTACATCAAGAGACACAAAATTGTCTTATACATCATATGTGTCCACACACGTCCTAGTGTGTTGAGGATTAATTTGGAAGAACATGGTGTAGATCTCATCACATTCTTTTGGATTGGATGTTTGTTTATTAAACTAAAAGATAGCGAGGATACTTGATAGGTTATAAAAGGTATTAGATATGGATCTATCTTTTGTGTTCATAATTTCATGTATAGATATATTGATCATGACTCGGTATTTAAAGAAAATTATTTCTCTACACCTTCCACCGCACAATCTGATTTACACGTTTGATACCAATAGAAGATTATTCTCATAATTCGATATTATAATATGTTGAAGGATTGATGCCAAACTGGTAGAATGAGGGAGCCTCAATCACCAGAAGAACTACAATGCATTGGGGGACTCCAAGTCGTTGCAAGCAAGCGCTTACAAGCGGCTATGGAATAGATATGACTTGGAGATGATCAGATGGACGGTAGGAGCCAACCGACCCACTCATTACCGAGGGCCAAGAATGGGGAGCAATGGGTGCCTTAACATTATTGCAAATGCAACCCATCTAGGCGAATGCCTGAATTTCGCCCCCTTCATCATACAAATAACATGCACAAAGTCTTTTCTGTAGATCACCATGGAACAAAGAACTCATTATAGAGTGTTGGGGGTTAGAGGCAACAACCTTAGTTTTGTATATTACAACTCAAAACAATAAACAAGATTAATCTAAACTCAATGGAAGAAGAATAGATTACAAAGTACATAAACACAAATAAACAAAGTGTAGATTAGACCTTTGTTGATGAAGAACTTTGATACATAAAATCACAAGTCTATGATTTTATGTGAATCACAAAATGTAAAAAGGCTTGACACAAATGAATAATTGTTGTCCGAAAATCTCTATTCCTAGCCTCCTCCTTGAGATTTCTTGAAGCTACGACAATGGAATGAGATTGGGATTCGCAAGCCTTGGATCTTCATACAAGTCAAGCTTTCTTGATGAAGATCTTTACGAGAACTAGAAATCTTGAAAGCTAGAGAGAGAGTTCTTTTAGAGAGAGAGAGAAAGGTGAGTGATCAAGTCACCAATTAACTCAAATGAACCGTTTAAATAGTATAAGAACATCATTAGAGTCAACCAATGAGATTAGAGTATTTTAATTTAAATTTTGGAGCCAAAACACATCACTATATGAATTTGTACGAACAACCCAGGTGATGCGTCACCTAGTACCAAGCGACATGTCGCGTGGGTACCTCTTACAAAGGTGAGCGATGTGTAGGCGATGCATCGCCAATGCCTCTGACGTGATGCTCCAAAACTTGTCTCAAAACATCCCCAAATGCTCCCAAATTTTTTTGGTACTCTCATATACTCCACAGAAACACTTTGGACCCAAAAAGATGATTTATAAATGCCTATATCGAAAGTCAACTCTCATATGTTGACTTTGGTAAAACCTTTATGATTTTTGCACCTCTTCGTACCTAATCAATTTCACCATGTATTTAACCAATCATAACAATCCCTCGCTTGGTTAAATACATCCTCAATCCTCTAGCCAAATGATACCAGTGCATAAAATAAAGTATCTTTTGGGTTTGAACTTTATCTTAGTGAAAACACTACAAAGATTCTATCGAAATGTTAAGGTATTCTTAAAAGATTGAACTCAACATTCCTAGTGATAATAACCAATAATGTCTCACATACCTTTATCTGATTACCCATGTATTTCCCACTTTTCACGCTTAGCAATTTTATGGCCTTGTGCTTGATCAATTCATGAACCATCCGGAGAGAAAACTCATACTCTCTTGAGAGGCGACACCACCTTTAGGTTCACATAGGTTAAATTCTTAAATATTCTTTGCTACCTTTAGAGATGCTTTTGAATCTTCAACTGAATTTCATTAAAAGCCTATAGCTTAACCCTCATTTTCGGTAGCAACCAACATTAACTCATCCTTGATGGGACTTTTAAGTTGTTAATGTTGAAACTATTCCCTTATCAATGACTTGTTCTTAACCATTGAGCTCTACACTTGATGTATACAAGTTTTGAGTTGGGTTGTCATCATTGGGGAATCTATTGGTCAAGGAGTTTTAGTCCCATCCCTTTATTTGTAGAACTCACCAAATCTCTCCCAAGAGGTTTGGTAAACGGATATGCTAAGTTCTCACAAGATTTCACATATGAAATTAATATGATACTCTTATCAATCAATTCCTTCACATTGTCATGTCTTAGACTTATATGTCTATACTTCCCATTATATATCTTGTTGCAAGCTCTAATCAAAGTGGCTTGATTATCACAATGTATCGAAGTTATTGATACATCAATCGCAGTTTTCGGTATCTCCAACATGAGATCTCTTAGCCACTTGACCTCTTTGCCAGTTGCTGCTAGAGCTACAAACTCATACTCCATGGTTGAGTGACATATATAGGTTTGTTTCTTAGTTCCCCAAGAAATGACACCCCCACCAAAGGTGAGCACCCAACTGGTTGTGGAGAGATTATCTCTTACATCAGATACTTAACTCAAAATATCTCTCAAGTATCTTAGGAAACTTAGAATATTGGAGGCATAACTGTTTGGTCCTTTTAAGGTATCCAAATACTATTTCAATAGCCTTCCAATGTATGATACTAAGATTTCTTGCAAACCTACTTAGTTTACGAAACGTAAATGCAATATCTGCTTTAGTACAATGAGCGACATACATCAAATTTCCAATTGCACTTGCATACTCTAGTTGAGCCACCACTCTCCCTTCATTTTTTTCAAGCTTTAGACTTGAATCGAAGGGTGTGTTTGCCTCTTTGATATTAATATGACCAAACTTGTCAAGAATTTTCTCAACATAATAATCTTGACCTATATTCAAATGCTTTAAGAGCTCGCCATTGAGATTGAGGACTTCAGACTTGGCTTTCTCGAGCTACTCCTTAGCTTGACCACATTCTTTCTCAATAGCGTTCACATAAATTGACTTTTGCGTGGCCTCTACAAGTTTCTTTTCAAAGTGCCCCTCTCATTCTGAATAGATGACCCACTTGCAAGCCAAATGTTTGCCTCTGTTAACTGGCCTTTGAAAAATATGATCTCTTCATTCAATTTTCCCTGAGCCGTGAGAGAAGAATTCAGTTCCTCTTGAAGCTTGTTTTTAACTTTGCGTGCTACTAATAATTCGTCTTCAGTACTCCCAGTTTGGTCTAAAATATCACCCGCAAAGAACCACCCCTATAAATACTACACATAATATGCATTTTAGACATATATATATATATACATATATATATATATACATATATATAAGCCAAATGTAGAGAAAAGTATACAAGTAGGAGTTAGTGAAACTGACAACAAGAGAAATGCCACAGAGTTGATTGAAAAGCTCTGAAACTGAGATATCCCATGACACGGCTAGTAGATGTCGAGGAATGCAAGACTGGCTCTAGAAAACCCTTATGACATCTTCTTTGAAAAATGCAAGGAAGGGGGAATGGGGTAATGCCATTCCACCACTGCTAGGGTAGATATTAGATGTACTTGGAACCGCTACAGCAGTTATTCCATTCAGAACAGTTGTGACCTATCTAGCCTCTAAATTGGTTGCAAGGGGGAAGAGAAGTAATTTGAAATAGTTGCAGTAACAGCTATAGTAGCCTTGAGAGTAGCCGTTATGACTAGAACAGTGGCAGTAGGAGCCAAATTAGAAGAGGAAGTACCAGCATCGTACTTCTGAGATCCCATAGGCTCAATTATGGGATCATGAGAAAATGATAAGTTTGGAATAGCAAGAAGTCCTTTCCTTGATACTCCCACTAATACACTCACTGGGATTGAAGATAGGGGTTTTCACAAAGGAAGCTTGCAAGTGTTGCAATAAGTCATCAGGAAACACAAATTTAGTCAGAGGACGAGAAGGAGGAGTGCCACCAATAGAAGTAGTCATCAAAGTGGCTCCAGTGTGAGCGGCAGGAGGAATAGTGGAAGAATGAAGAGAAGAGATGAGAGCGGAGGTAAGATAAATATAGAGGTAGGTTCAGATGCCTGTTCGACGATTGAAGAAATTAGTTTTGAAGTTTTTCAATGGAGGACGTGGTGGGTTCAAATACCTTTGTCTCTCCAACCCCCGATGCAAAGTCACTTGATTTACTGCTACCAAAAAGAGGTCACACTGGAAAAATCTTGTCTTCGCCTCTAAGTACCCTTATTATGAAGGCGCTCGTGGGAACTGGGCTTAGCCTAGGATGAAATAAGAGGAGGATCAAATGACACTTTGGTCTTCTTAACAACCTGATTAGTAGAATCTTGATAGATAATCATTTCATGGGTCACCAGAATGAGGTGGGGGTTGTTTCCTTTTACGAATTATATTTCTTCAATATGAGGTAGCAATTTAAAAGCAAGAGTAAAACCCCGAACCTTATCAAGATGCTTATTTAACTCAGAAACAAATTCATAAACACATTCCTTGGCAACAAACAAGTTACACAACTCAACATATTTAGTGCAATGCCAATTATGAGATTGGAATAGGTCTAACTCTTGCCATAACATGGTAAGAGAATTGTAGTATTCTGTCACATACATATCTTCTTGTTTAAGGTTCCTTGCTTTGTCCCGTAAATCACACATCAGGGTAACATTGCCAAGATCATAATAACATCAAACAACAACATCCCACATAGATTTGATAGTAAAACATAAAATAAAATTCTGACTAATGGTGTCATGCATGGAATTAATAATCCAAGCCATGACAATGGAGTTTTCAACATCCCAAGTTGCAAAATTGGGGGCGATTGCAGCAGGTTTTCCTTTGGACCCATGAAGATATTTCAACTTTCCTCTGCACGAAGAACCATTTTGACAGACGTGGACCACTGAAGAAAATTATGACCATTGAAGTTGTGAGCTGTAATTTGAAGGGAGACCGAAGAAAAATTGGAAGGAGTAGTGACAATAATTGTTGGGGTCGTCTAGATCATATCAGAAGATATTTTTTTGACCTGAGAGCCTCCGCTTATATTGGTAAATGCCTATTTATGCTTCTCTCTTAACCAAAAATTTTCTCTGATACCATGTAAAAAAATCAGGGAAAGAGATGTGAGGCAAAACTACCCTAGATATTTTATTTATATTGTTATTTTGAATTACATCCTAAGAGCATTATTTATACATTGTAAATGGTAATTGAATATGAAAGGGTTGAGAAAGAATACAAGGATTTTAATGACCATGATAAGAGAATATTATCTAAGAATGCTAAGGCAAAGTATGCATTAATATGTGGTTTAGATAGAGACATATTTAAAAATGTAGAACAAGCATCATTAGCTCATGATAAATAGAATATGTTAGAATCACACAACAAGGCAATAACTTTATGTAAGAGACTAAAATCAATATGCTTGCTACAAAATTATGAAAATTTTAGAATGAAGTTTCATGAAACCATTGCTAATATTTATACACATTTCCCAACTATTACTAATGGTTTAAGTGTTCATGGAAAGGTACTTACACAAAAAGAGATGGTGAGCAAACTTCTAAGAAGCTTGACTAAAACCTATGATCAAAAGGTAGCAGCTATTCAAGAAGCAAAAGTCATCTCAAACAAAACATTGGAGGAGCTCATAGGTACTCTTATGAACCATGAAATATTCTTGAATGCAACCCAAGAGGAGGATAAAACTGAAAAAAAAAGAAAACATTCACCTTAAAATTCACCTCACATGATGATGATGATGATAGAAGCATGGAGGACATGAAACTTTTCTCAAAGAAATTCAAAAAGTTCACGAGGTTCAAAAATAGCAATGGCAAGAAGTCTTACAAGGGAGGTGACTTAAAGAAAATAACAAACAACAAGAAAGCTCAACACTCAAGTGATGAGAAGCTAAATGAGGTTTCTCACATGTACTTCATGACCATCGACGATAAGGTAAAGTCTCTTGAACTCAATAGTGACAATGTTATTGATGAACTAAAGAGAAAAGAAAAAGGTTCATAACTTTTTACATATTTGTTTAAAATTTTTATTACTATGCATGTTTGTATTACTTGCCATATTTTTCATACTTATGCATTTTAAATGTACGGACTTCATCAACATTTCAAAACAATGCATATGACCTTCTAGAAAATAAAAATCTTAAAAATATTGCATACTTTTAATTTTTTCCATATAAGTTTCATGCTCAAATTAGGCTTAATTGTGCATAAATTATTATTTTTATTGCTAAAACATGTTTATTTATGCATATTAGAGATGTTTATAAAGATTTTTTTTAACAAAAAAGATGCATTAACCTCATTTTTTATATATAACTTTGGATTTGTGAGTTTTATTTAGTTGAGTGTACAACACATGAATTTTAATATTCTTGAGGTGTTACAAAAATAATTACTGAAAACTGATGCACAAAACTCATTTTGCACCATGTAAACCAAATATATTTGCAAAATTTCTACATTTTTTCAACACTTTGCAATATGTTTCTGCATTTAAATGCAAAATTTCACCTCTCTTTGATTTCCCATGCATTTGTACACTCAAATCAATCCCAAAATATATTTTACACTTATGCATATATTAAAAAATATTTCATTACATGCCCATCTCAAAATCATCTTCTTAATGGATCACTTGGACTTGTTTTCACTACTTAGATTTGTTGTACTATTTGATATATTGAACAATTTTGCTCATATTATTTACATACAAATGGTTAAATAGTAGGGATATTGGCGGCATAAATACATAAGTTCATGCTTTTGTTGCACTTAAATACCTAACTTATTTTTTTGATGGCATAAATACCTAACGTTTATTTTTGGTTGCAACCGTTACTTTTTTCCTTTAATAGATAAATACCAAACTTTATAATTAGGGATATTGGTGGCATAAATACCTAAGTTTATATAACTGTTGCACTTAAATACCTAACTTTTAATTTTTGAACCATACAAAAATTGTTTTTGAAATAGGAGAGCAATTCAAGATAAAGCCAAAAAATAAAGTCTTCTCTCTATGTATAATCGGTCGACCGGTTATGCCCATATATACTTTTCTAAATTTTTGGAAATGTGTGTCTAACAACTATAAACAACTCTACTTTCACATTGCTCAATAGTAGAAAAATTCTCCAATTATATAAGGAATAGTCAAATCCATAACTTGGCTCAATAGTAGAACTCAAAGCTTGGTCCTTTCAAGACCAAGGGCGTAGGTTACTTTAGTTCCAATGAACCTTGTAAAAATTGAGAGTTTGCATCTTTCTATCCTTAAACTCATTTACATTGTGTTTATCTTGCTACTACATTGTTGTCTATCTATTTATTGCATAAAGTTTAATAAATTGCTAAAAATAGATAGTTGAGTTTTAAGGTTTCCGAAAAGAAAACAAATCTTCAATTCACCCCCCTTTTGGGAGTCATTCTTGGGGTAAAAGTGAACACTCTTTCCATAGAAGTTGTTGCAACAGGAAGTGTTCATGCCAATTTAATGAGCAAATAAACTAATGGATAGACCTCGTGTTTTCTTGTGTCCACTAGTTTTTGGGCAAGGTTGGCAATTCCTTTAAATTTTGAAAACTTGACATGCATATAGCATCAGTATAAGTTTGAGTTGATTTTTTAGCACCTTTAGATCCATGATAGAAAAATCATATGGGTAAAAATGAGCAAGATGAATTAACTTTCTCTTGTCAAAAGCAGAAAATGAATTATTAGGAGACAAACAAGCTAAACAATGTAGCAACTCAGTATTAGTGTAATGCCCCGCTTTTTGAGCACTTACTAGTAACTGTGTCGAGATGGTGAATTGTGTATGTAATATTATTTTGATTAATAATATATGCTTGAGAAACAAATTTCATGTTGTTAGTGTTAGCCAATGTGTGAAATGTGCGATTTTGGTCAAATCGAGAATTTCGGTCTTGGACCGAAACGGAAACCCTAACCGGGTAAATTCTCATATAAAAGATTATTGGAAGTGAATAATTATGAAAAATTATTAAAATGCATAAAATTTGTTGGTTTATTTTGTTTTAAGGTCTAAAAAGTAAAATTTTTGTATAAAGAAATTTTAAAAGTGCATTTTTGTGGAAAATGCTTACTTAGCCAAAAATAGAATTTTGGATAATGAATTCCATAAATTATAAAATATAGGAGTGTGAACACTTAAATTAAATGGCAAGACACATTTAATTTAATTACCCTAAGTTAAGAATTTAATTTGGTGAGCTAAGAAAAATTAGGGAAAAATTGCAATTTGGTAATTATTTTGGGGTAAATAATTAAAATGTGATTAAGTAAAAAATTAAGAAAATAATTAAGGGTTATTTATCATTAAGTGGCTGGAAAAGTGGAGGGTAGTTTGATAATTTTTCAAATTTTTAAGGTCTAGGTATAAAAGGAAAAACTTAAGCCTAAACTCTCATTTTTATTCTTTATTTTCTCTCTCAAGAAGGATTCTCTCCTCCCTCTCTCTAGGATGGCCAAAACCCTCTTTTTCTTTAATTTTTTTTTCTCTCAAACCCTTCTAAGCTATTAAACACTCATATCTCACTCACGTCTTTCAAAACAACCCTTAGAATCTAAAACTATTCACATAAGGAGTTAGGAAAAGCAAAGAAACTACAAAAGGTAACTCTAAGCTCTTGTCATGTTTCTTGTAAATTTATTTTTTTAGTTAGTTCATAAAAGATCACGGGGTGTTTGATTGTCTGTATGTGAATGTTGAAAGCTAGTACACGTGTTTGAGGAGCTAGAGCCAAAGCCAACACACCCTAGAAACTACAAGAGGTATAAATGGTCACACTTGTGTTTTCTTTGGTTAAATATTATGTAGCTGACTTGCATGTGTAATTTTGATAGTTTAAATTCATTCTTGGTATTGTAATAATATATATTTGATAGCTGATCATGTATGCGTGTATGTTTTGTTGAATGGTTAGAAGATGAACCCAATATGCCTCTAGGTTTCTATGATTTTATGTGCCAAATGTTTAGTCTTGACTTCCAAAGGATCCAACGAATTCCATATGTACTTGTTTATGGATTTTCCTGTTTCTAATGTATTTTTTTAAGAAGAGTAAATGATCATGATGTATAAAAACGTCCAAAAAGGTTTAATATTGACCAACTTATGGCTTTTGCAAATATATTGTGTAATTTGTAAAAATTGTTTTAAAAATTGTGCATGCAACCAACTTTGGACAACGAGTTCTATAAGCAAAATAATGTATTTTTGGATGATTTTTGAACTGAACACTCTTGATATATTAGTAATAAAATTGGTTAAGTTTCATGGAAAAATAATAAAAAATCTAAGAGTTTTTTTTCTTTCCAAAATTTAGAAAAATGAAGATTTAAGAAAAAAAAGCGCTATGGGTAGTCACTTCTGTGAATGTTTTTCACCAAGTAAAAATTTTCTTTTTAACCTAATTTTTCTCATGGACATTCTTAACATATCCTAATATGGACCTGAGAAAATTCAGACCAAAATAATGAGTCATCTGGCAACCATTGATTAAAGATTCCATACTTTAATATTTTGCTTACTATTTTATTCATTATATATGATCTTAATTCTCTCGTACACATACAAGATCATATTCTCATAAATGAACATATAATTTTATGATATTTATGTATAAATTATTCAAACAATAATTATGATAATCAAATATAATAAAATTGTACTTTTATTTAAATAAAAAAATATTTTTTCACATGCTTTTAGGGCACCAACCCTAATTGATTCTAGGGGGTGCTTATGCTCCATTCGAGATATTTTATGGTTCGATTCATGTCCATGACATTAATTACTATTGATCTGGTTAGCTACCGTGACATTTGGCAGGGAGATAAGTATGCTGGTAAAACCTAGGAGTCTCGATGAGCAATATGATTTCACCTACCCTTGTATTAGTATTATTGCCCTTGGTAACCCTCGATGAGAGGGATTTATGGCTGGGATACTAGTGCAGAGATTTGGGTCTCCACCATTAATTGGGATGTATGTTATTGGAGATATCTTTGGCAACTCCCATGTTGGTTTCTAGGGCTAGAATTATTATTCTACATCTATTCTATGGACTGGTTTTCTGTACGGTTGTATTTATTTCTATTTCTACTGTCTGGAATAGTTTGATATTGCTAGGACACTTAGGCATTCTTTAATTGTTTGTTTAGGGCTCGGATTTATCCGGAACCCTAAGGTTGGTAAGTTTTCTGATGCTCGACTAATGACTTGGTCATGGACCTTATGTTTTCTGTTTTGCTTTTGTGTTGTAAGATTGACCTAACTAAGCATTATTACTTATCTAGTTGTTTCATGTGTAGGTAAGTGCAATGAAAAACTGGGACAGTGAGCATTGGAGCTCCTTACATGATGTACATGTGGCCTGACCTAGTGGGGAAATGTTCTTTTGAAATACTTTTCATTTTAAGTTTAAAACTCTTTTGGCTCACTTCAAGACTTTAAAGGTTGTTTGTAAATAATTTTAGTGTGTGCATACATTTCTTCAAAAGTTTTTTTTTTTATGGATTTTTTAGACTATAAATTAATGAAAATCATTTATATTCCCCTATGTTTTGTGTTGGTATTTTTGGGTCGTTACAATTAGCATTATCAAAACGACTATTTAGCTCTTGAAGTTGTAAATCAATAACAGTATTGAATAAATTAAAACCATAATAATGCACATTTGTGAGAACAGAATTTTCTTTGAACATAATACTTATCTTCTATATAAAAAACATCAATACCTTGCTCAACACAAAAATAAGAAAATTCATAAACTAAAGAATTCCATACTTCATCCTTCGTAATTGGTGCTTGCAAACTTTAACCAAATCCACGACATTCACAATGTCTTGATCATGTTTTTGTAAGACTTATGGCAATTCATTTGTAATTCCAAGTATATCCTTCATCAAGTGCAAGCTAAATACAAAATCATATGTTTGTACTAGCCGTAACATAATAGATGCTTCATATTTTTGTTAATTATTCAATATATCATTTGCAATTTTTCTAAAGTAGATCAATAATAAATGAAAACATGGCAGAGAAACTTACCATAGTACCAAAGTGACCCCAATATGTATCACATAGATGTTTAATCCCAATTTCTTTATCGAAGCCTTTTCCACTTGAAAAATCACTACCTTTTAAGGCTTTAATAACTTTTAGAGCTTGTTTTTCCTAAACAATGTTACGACTCTTAGATGAAACTCCAACAGTATTCACCACATTAGATATCATGGCAAAAAAAGTACCTATTATTTCCATAAAGTATAAATCATTGAACAAGAAAAAAATGCAAAAGAAAACAAGTAGTAGTGGATAGTAAATAATGAAGAAAGTACCTATTATGTTGTGTTTCTTTGCCACACCCATGAGTGTTAATTGTAGTTTGTAAAACACCCTAGTCTAATACTTTGTAAAATATTTGCATGCTCATAAGTTTATAGAAGAAAAAACCACTTATTATAAAAATCCTAGTGGACCTTGATAAAACATGGAAGTTGGGCCCAATAGTTTAAAAGAAAATAATAGTTTTCATACAACGTTATAAAAATAATTAAAGTTCAAGTCCCATTGATAAGTTCTGAAAATTAAAAAAAAAACATAACATTATTCTATAGAAATTGACGTTAAATTGATCGTTTTCTCGTCCATAGGATGCCCCCACGCCTTACACACCCTGACGTTGGAACTCCCCACATCACCACGCGTGCCAAAGAGAAAACCTATTTCTTATCTAGAAGGGAAAGTAAGGGGGTGAGCTAAAAGCACAGTAAGGAAGTACAAATAACAAACAAGTAAAACACAACAAAACATATTCATATTCATACATCATCATACATCATAAGCGTCATTATTGTAACGCCCTGGTTACCCCAGAACAGTTACGGTGAACGGTGGACCAGAAATTTGACCTGCTACCCGAGTCCTTTGGTATAAAACGTGCTCTAAGTGTAATTAACAGGTTAAGGTATAAAACTAATAAAGAGGAAATGGATATTTTCATTACAAACTGCTCTGCAGAGCTAATCAAAACATTTACAAGTTGTTCTCAGTACAAAATGGCCATTACTGTTTTAAATTTACAATCTCGCCGACCTAAGCGGCAAAAATAGGGTAAACCCCCTAGTTCCTCTGAGAACGCCTTGGCCGTGGTGGTCAAGCGGCCGCATATGTACACATCATAACCTAAGCTCTCCACTCAAGGTTGGGTGAGCTTTTCTTTCCCTTTACCTGCACCACATAGCACCCATGAGCCAAGGCCCAGCAAGAAAACACAATAAAGCATGATATAATATCAACAATGATCGTAACAATCATCCAGGACTATCAGTCCCAACAAGTAGGTGACTATCGCAAGAGTCACTAATAGAGGGACAACACCCTCCAGCCATGTGACGATAGGGTCACCAGAGCTTAACAGACAAGTGAGCCTTTCATAAGTTTGAACAGGATAGGTGTATGGTGAATAGTCACCAACATAACCTTCCTCATGACCATAGAGTCATAACCTTGGAACAACGTTCCCTAGCCATGTGACAAACAGTCACCGGGGCCATATGCCCTGGCTCTGAATAACTGGTCTTAGACCAGACAAGCGCTTATAAGTTCATTGACCTTAGGGTCGGTCCAGCGTTAATACCCCATATGAGTCATTCTTGCTGATATCGATTAGATCTAATCTTCATTTGGCTTGACGTTCATGACGCTATGCCATTTTTGACTCTTTAGGTCAGTGTCCCTGACTAATCAGTACATATACAAGTGTTCAACATTTTCTAGCATTTAATAGGCAATTCATGTCCACATATCAATCAACATGCCTCAATAATAATAATGCATGTCATATACACACAGGGTGCAGTTTTCTTACCTCAGATTCGAGCTAGAAAGATTAAAAGAACGATAAACCTTTAGTCCTTTAGCGGTTACCTAATCATAACCAAACACGGGACATCATCAAGAATAATGGTCAACATAGGTTTCCACACCAATATCTAGCCTCCGGAAGATCAATCCCAACTCATCCAAGTAGTAGGGACACTCCCGAGGCCCATAGCTAAGTTCCCGGGGTCAAAACGAGCAAATGGGGCGAAAACAGGGCAAGGGCTGCGGCCCTAACACCTTGGGCCGCGGCCCCCAGAGCTCCCTGAGGCAAGGGCCGCGGCGCCCAGCAAGCGCAAAAACCCCCACCTGCTTCTTCAAGGCAGGGCCGCGGCCCTCAACTCTGGGCCATTCCCAAACATGTTTTTAACACTCCAAAGCCTCCAAAATCATACCTAAACATTCCCCAATCATCAAAACAAAGTTCCCAAGCTTCCCAAAGCTCCAAAACCCTCAAAACCCAAGGTTCAAACCAACCAAAATCTCAACAATTTGCAAAATCAATTCAAAGCTTAGAAACTCGGAAAAATTCAAAACTTAAACTTCAATTACCTTCGATCAGGTTGTTTTCCATCAAATCCTTCAGTTAAGAAGCTTCTAATCTTTCCTAGGATCGCTATGCCTCAATCCTCGCTTGATTCTGACTCCTAGAACTCGAGATATCTTCAAAAAGGCTCAAACGGTAAATCGGACTATTGAAAGGGAGAATGAGAGGTTTTCTTATCGTACGTTCTATCTGACAGCTACTTCAAGCTTAAGTAACCTCAAATAAAACCTAGTGCTCAGGGTCCCAAAAACACCCCCGGGGGCATTATAATCAAAACCTCCGAAATTTCACCCTGATCTCAAATATTCCCAATTTATCATCAAATAAACATTTCTATTACCCCAAAATTGACCCCGTTATGAAAAAACCGCTAATCCACTATATATGACCGTCTTATGCCGAATAGCTCAAATATATCTCCATAATAATGGAATCTCATTCACAAATCAAGTTATGCACCCAAATACACATATTCACCCTCAATGGGCCAAATTATCAGAATAGCATAATTAATCAAATGTGGACCCACATGCACGCATATAACATCATATCATAGTATAACTCACATATACATGCATAATATCATTTAATGGCATAATTAAACAAGTATGGCCCTCCTGGCCTACTAATCCCACCATTAAACCATATCGAAGAATTCGGGGCATTACAATTATTGTAACCATCATCATCATACACATAAACATAATCATCATAACACAAACATCATATACATAGTCATCATAACATAAACATCATGTACATAGTCATCATAAAAATCATGTACATGGCCCACTAACTTGTCCATGTCACATCTTGTGGTAAACAGGATCTCTGGTCCTTGAATAACCTCGACACGTTCGCCCTGTGAGTTACGTCTTCATATCCTTAGTAACTCGGATTACATCTTCACATCCTTAGTAACCCTTTTTTTGTTGTGTCACGTTCATCATGCATAACATTCTTATTCATACATGCCAACCTTAACATTCACAGCATAAATAACTAAAATTCTATCTAACTTCCTTACCTCCGGTCCAAACAAAGCAAAACTGACAAACTTCACAATGAGCCTATACCATAATCAAATAACATCCTTTAGCATCACATAAGACTTTCTTGTGCCCAACTCATATATCCCATTTGTGCATGGGCCATGCACACATGGTGAAAACTACTCATAATTTCCAAATAGGCATAATTACACATGAAATCACCAAAAGAATAATGCAAATTATACCTATGTTACATGCATGTTTTTTAAATAAAAATTATATGGTTGAATATTAGACATATTTTTTAACGTAAAAGTGCATTTGCATGCGTCATACATACGTGGGAACGCTGTTAAAAAGTGACGTTACAAACAATAATTCATACACACTTATTTCTATCGTTTTGAAAATAGTGATTTAGTAACGTATTTTTCTTATTATTATTTATCTCTTTAAAATCACTAAGTTGATTAAACATCTAAAACATTATTTTATTTCATAAAATAATTTATTTAGCCATTTAAAAAATATAATAATTCTATTATTTATTTTAAATCACATAGAAATAATGAAGGCTAAAAATTATTTAAAATACTTATAACCAGCATGTTTCCTTAGAAAATAACAATTTAATCCAATTTAATAAAATTACAAATTTGGTGTGAGAAAAATATGATTTTTAGGTGTGAGAAAAATACATTTTTATTTGTATTATTTTAAGACTTAATTTTAAGTAGAATAAATTCATAAGTGATAATCTAATAATTTATTTAAAAATCCAATAAGTAGAATAAATATTTTAACTAAACTTTCAGCCACTATTTAATTTATTTAAAAATCACAAGTGAATTAATCTCAACATTTTTCTTAATTAAAATAAAGAAAAATCATATCTATTAAAATGAACATTCATGGTTACATTTAAAAATACTATTTTTAATATTTACATAGTTTAGCGTGTTAATTTATTTCAACATACACACAAAATTTCTTTTATTTAAAAATATAACTTCTCGTTTTACCAAAATTCCAACAACAATATATACCCTCAAAATCACCATTTTTTTTTTTTTTTTTAAAACTCATATTTTCTATAAAAATATAAAAAAAATATGTAGGTATTTATTTGAATAAAAATATCATTTTAATGCATATTAAAGTTCCATTTAATTTCTTAAAACATCATAGCACTTGCAAAAATTATTTAAGCATTCAAAAACATTATTCTCATCATATTTGACACCATTTATACACAAAATCAGCAAGTACTTCAAATCATAAAATTCATCACTTTTATCATGCCTTACAAAATTCACACATCACTCATGCATGTTTAATTAACATAATTAAACACAAACCCTAGCATGCTTCTATCATTCAAGTAATCCAAAAGAAAACACAACTAACATATACCCATTTAAAATCTTACAAACGCCCTATCATGTTTCTAATGAGCATATACATGACATCAAATAAAATAAGAATGTCAAACATGCATCAATAACATAAAATACCAATATCCGTGTATGCCTTCACATGAAACCTAGCATGTTCCTATTTCCAAAATAACATGACCAAATTCATAGAAACATCAAAAGAAACATAAGCAAAACTTCACATGTATTATCTACATATGCCTTGGGCGAGACTTATATGAGATTTATACTCTTGAATCCAAATATATAACCACCTAACATGTTTCTCATCAAGCCATCATAAAAATAGTGCAAGACATACACCAAGGCCAAAATAATCAAAACACTAGCTTTCTCTCAAAACATGATTTTCGAAAACATCCATCAATATCAAAGCAACACAAACATAATATCCTTACCCAAAACACCAATCCACATAGCCATGATCTCTCCAAAATAAAAATAAATAAAACAACAACCATATATTGAGGGAGGAATCCAATACCTCTTTTGATAGTTGTTATCCAAAAAACATGCACGGGTGACGTGGCAGGCGTTTTTAAACACGTGGTTGACACCTGGCAGAGTTCTGTTCGACCATCGACCAGTAAGATCCTCCTGGCGTAGCAGTTGAGTTTTCCTTACGACCAGCATGATCGTACACTCCGCATATTTCAAGATGATCTTGTGGAAATCATAATCAATTCCGAGATTATCTCCAATAATTCCTTATTATCCGATTAATTAGGAGAGAATATCTGTAACAAATTCATGTAATCCTCCTTGAGCCTATAAATAGAGAAAGATAGCTCAAGGAAGGGACTTTTGGCTTTTGGTTAATTGAAGTTATACACTTATGAGAGAATTAGTGCTATTGTATTACAATTATATTGCTTATCCCTCTTAGGTTTGTGAAACTTAGAGAACCCTAGTTCTTTGATCACTCCTTTGAGATCTGACATCAATAAGAGCTTAAGTGGACGTAGGTCATTACCAGTTCCTGGGGCCGAACCACTATAATTTCTTGTGTTCTTTACTGTTTTTGTCATTATATTCATTCCAATACATCTATCCACATCAAGCGTTTTGACTCCATGTCAGTTGACCAAAACAAGGGTCGACAATAGTAATCAAGAACCCAAACTAGAGTCACCACCTTGTTTGCTAGCCTCCAACACCTTATTGTTACCATCAAAATATTAGATTAAATAACCAAAATCTCACATAGATCAATATTAGGAAATCAAAACACCCTTACCCTCTTGTTGGCCGAAACCCTAACAACAAACCCTAAGCTCTTGTGAGATTAGAACCTAGCACTACCAAGGACTTCCATTAGACTAGAACCAAGAAGAAGGGAAAAAGAAAATCACAATCCAAACCCATACCTTAGAGACCTCGAGCCCTTCTTCCTCCTCTTCTTCTTCCTTCATGTTTTCTCCTTGATTTCTTCTCCTTCTCTCTAGAAAATGGCAGCCCCTCTCTCCCTTTCTATCTCTAGCTCGCCCACTCTCTCTTTACTTCTCTCTAGGCTGACGACTCCAAGTCTCCAAATGGCCTCTTCTTTTCTCTCTTCCCTTTTTATTCTAATTTGGCCAAAAATAACCTAATAAACATAATGGTAAGTTTCCTCTTCTTGCTATTTTTCCTTTATTCTAATTTATTTGATTGACAAAAAAAAAAAAAATGGAAAATCAAATCCTCCACATTCCCACCTATTCCATCCACTCCCCTTGTTTCCCTTTCCTTTATTTTTTTTAATTAATTTAATAAATAAATCTAATAAAAGAAACTATAAAGTGTGTAGAAAATTCTACACATGTGCACCATGCAACCATGCACATGCACACACTAAATAACTAGGGTGCATCACTACCTACCACGCACCTTAGTGCATTCAACCAAAACACAAATGTTCACATTTTAAAAATAAATAGATAAATAACAATTAACAAGTAAATTCACAAAATTCTACCAAACAATTCTAACAATAAATTTAAACAAATAAAATAAAAAATTTCACAACACTTAACAATTTAATCAAACAAAGCACAAAATTTAATAATGTTTTTAAAAAAAATTGGTGCGCTACATAGTTGATGAGCAAAATAATGAACAAAAAAAGCAAATTTACTCTCCTTCATGATAATAGTTTTCAGACCATTAAACTATCCACTCATGTTACTAGCACCATCATAGCCTTGACCTCGTAATCCGAAAATGCTCAACCCATGCTTTGAGAACAACTTATCAATTGATGTTGGTATTGATTGTGTAAATCAGAGTGTGTAGTGGAAGGGTGATAAATAAAATTTTTAACCAATACCATATCCAAGATAACACATATACACATACATTAAATCAAGATTCATAAACATAGAATCATACCTCTCGTTGCTTATCAAGATTTTTGTTATCTTTTAGTAAATCAACATCGATCATCGAATCCAATGAGACAATTATGAGATCCACACCTGGATCTTCTAAGCCAATCATCAACAAACTAGGATGTGTGTGGGACGTATGATATAGATGACAAAATTTAGACTCTCTTGATGTACTCAACACATGAGAACAAGAAAAGGTTTGAAGAAGATAGCGACTCTGAGAGAGGAAAGTAGTTTTTCAGGGTTTCTTCAAAACTAATAAGTATATCGCTTCTTTTTACGATCTATGATTAAAACTTTTATAAATCTGAAATTAATCTAACAAACTTAGACTCAATCAAAAATGATTAAGATTTTAAAAATTTATTTAATAAATATTTTAATCAAATTATAATAATTTTTAATAAATAATTCAAATTCTTCATAATTAATGTAACGCCCTACTACCTTAGAGCCGTTACTAAGTGTGTTTGAAATGTGCAATTAACTCGCTAAACGAGGTTTTTAGAACAAAAGTGTGATTAAACCGAAAGTCAAGGCTGTAATCTTTAAAAAGTACTCTATCTCATTAAAAGTTCCAAGAGTTTAACATTTGGGATCCCAAAATATGGTTGGTAAAATATTTACAATTCAAAATAGGTTAAAAGATGACTAATTATCAAGAACATAGTTTAATACAGCCATTTCTCAAAATGCCCCCAAGCAAAGCAGTCAGGCAGGCCAAACATGTACGCGCCGCCCCCATGCTCTCTGTACTCATGGCTGGTTGACTTTCTCCTTGCCCTTACCTGCAACATAGAGCACCCGTGAGCCGAAGCCCAGCAAGAAAATTCATACAGAGCATAACATATGCATATCATACAATTACTATAGCAGATAACTCACAGTTAATTAGATAGTCCATAAGATTTAAACACATACACGACCATGCCGTCCCATAAGCGTTACCAAAGCCTGGGTTCTCGGTCTACACCGTAAGGATATCCCATGTATCCATTGGGGTCTCACCCTAACCATAAGCACTCCATGTGCTAAGTGATATTCCCGGCCCCATTGCCGTTCTCGGCCCCTCGCTGTTCTCGGCTCCTTTGCCGTTCATGCTACTATATCCACACATATAGCATACCTAAACAGTGTTCAAGCATATAATAATTCAATCAAAACTACACCCTAACAATAATGCAATCTAGGGCCGTGCCCTGCAACAACACTATGGGCCCACGCCCTGCTCTACGGGTGCTACAGTTTTCTTACCTGTATCCCGAGCTTTCCGATGCACCAAGGTTACAAGCATGGTCCTTTATCATGAGCCTCTCCAAAATCCTAGTCACAACACATATAAAACACTTTTAATACTAACCAATCCCAAAACCACTCCCCGGGACCAATCCCGTACTCTCGGGACCTCTAATTCCCTAAAATAATGTATTGAAACTATCCCCCGACCCCCGGGCAAAAGCCCTAAAAATGCAATATTTGACTGTTAGAAATTTCCTAGGGCCGCGACACTCCCCATCAAGGGCCACAGCGCCCAGAAGCTATCCCTAATCTTGATGCAAGCCTGCGCCGCGACGCCCCTACGCGAACCCAGATTTCTAGGTTTTTCCCCTGCATTTTTCCCGAGCCAAAACAACTCCAATTCAACCCAAACAAGTACCTAAGCCCCAAAATCAATTTAAAACCCCAAATGAACCCTTTAACAACCTATAAACATAAAAAACAAACTCAATTACACAATCACACTCAAGATCCGTTCTTGAGTTTCAAATTTCAGAAGTTCAAACCATGGCTTCTAAAACATAATCCAAAGCTTAAGAACTGCAAACCATACTTCTAAAATCTTGAACCACACTAGGTACGAAATTTAAACATGCTAAGGATTCATACCTCAATCAAAACTCAGCTTGAACTCTTCTCAATTCCAGCTTTAAGCCTCTTCCCTTTTGGTTGTCCTAACTGAATTTCCAAGTAAAACCAGCCATATTTCCTTTAGGTTCCCACACTTAACCTCTGTAAATTCAAGCTTAATTTCAACAAAAACAGAGCTCAAATTCTTACCTTTGATCAATCCTTGCTCAAATTCGAATTTGGTTGCCTCAAGCTCCCTTAATTCTCTCCTAGGTTTCAAGAGTTCAGTTTTCCTCTCCTTCTCCTCTTTTCTTCTAGCCTTTTCTTCAAATTCAGCATAAACTCACTATGGCTAAGTATAATACGTGATCGCCTTTTCCCCTCAACTGAAGTTATCTAACCCTTAGCCAAATGACCATTCTACCCTTCCATAAGAATTCTTTCCTAACTAAACCTCAAGGGCACCTTTGTCCTTTCACCTATATTACAATTCTACCATTTTTCCCATCTAAACTTGTTACTCTCAGCAGTTACTAATGGTTACTCAAGTTACTCAATCATCAATAACCATTATCCACTAATTCTCAAATCAACTTGCGAAATTCCCAAAGTACCCCTAGGGTCCTCCCGAGCTGGGTATAAAATCCCGTTGTGACTTTTAAGTTAACTAGCTCTCTAGGACCGTCTCGACATGTGCATCACATTAATATCACCACACTCACGTGGTGCAAATCACATAATACAATTATCGCATTTATGGCCTCAACGGGCTAAAATTACCAATTTACCCCTAACATACAAATGGGGTCCACATGCATATTTATACCACCTAAACATGCATTCTAATCACATATTCATTCAAATTCATATATTAACATATTAATTCACTTATTACCCTCCAGGCACGCTAATCAAGGTCCTAAACCTTATTAGCAACTTGGGCGAGTGGCATACATGTGTCTTCCCAATTTTATCTCATCTATTTATTCAATTAATAAGACAATATATTTATACATTTAAATAATATAATATTTCACAAATGCATAAATATCAGTTGATTAAAAATTAACTTTATCTTTTAGTTTAAATAATTTATCATCTTATAATTAATTAATATTTTTCTCAATCATAATTAATTAACCCAAAGTTAATTAATACAACTAATATATATTTCCAATAAAACATATTAGTTTATTTAATTTTTTAAGTCGTAATTACACATAATTACAACTTAGCCCCATAAAACTAATTCCTTGACAACTGGATTCTTTTCTCATTTTAATTTGTCAATTATATTCTCACCCTTGACAGTGTAATATAAAGAAAACTTGGTGTAACGTCCCAAAATTACCTAATAAGGCTTAGGGCCTTGATTAGGGGGACGGGATGGCAATATATGGAATTATGTGTTTAATTGCTATGTTAATTGTAATTATGTGAATTACGTGATAATATGACTAGATGTACATATTTAGGGGTATTAAATATGCATGTGGTCTCGCTTCTTATTAGAAAGGCAATTTTGGTAATTTGGCCTGTTGCAGGCATAAATGTGTATATGTGATATATGTGAGAGACCACATTATTATGTGGGTTTATTTGAATTATTTGGCATGAGGCAATCCTAGGGAGCAAGTTAGCGGGAAAGTCACAATAGGACTCGATACCCGACTCGGGGCGAGTCAAGGGGTATTTTGGGTAACAGACAATTAATTGGGTTATTGGGTTATGGAAATAATAATTGGAGATATATTTGAATTTAGAGAGTTTAGGAGGGAATATTGGAGAAATTTACCATTTTTCCCTCAAGGACGTTTTGGTACCCCGAGCCTTGGGATTAGCTTAAGTTAGATAAGCATAACTAAACAAAAGGCAAAGCAGCAAAGACACTTATAAGCTTTGGGCTAGACCGACTCTCTCTCCCTCTCCAATTACTCTCTTCTTTTTCTCTCAAGAAGCTCTTCCAAGCTAACCATTGAACCAAGGGATTTTTGGGCTAGGTTCACAAGAATTGGAGCTCTAGACTTGGAGATTAGCTCAGTATTAGCTTGTGGATTCAAATAGAGATTGAGGTAAGCTTTGAATTATGGTTTTAGCATTTAAATTCTGAGTTTTCATGACTGGTTTTAAGTGTTCTTGAGCTCTTAATGTTCAAAGATTTAATTGGTGGCTAGTGAGTTTTGGGACTAGTTTTCAGTTTGGTTTTGTTGTTGGGAGCATATTTGAGCTGTTTTGTTGATTTAATTGCGTTGTTGGGATGATTTTGGGTTAAATTGGATGAGATTTGGCTACTAAAATGGAGGGTTTTTCTGGGTTTGAAGGGGTCAGGTTGTGACTCTATTCTTGGTATGTCGCGGCCTTCTAGAGCAGGTGGGAGCCAGGGAAGGTGGGTGGGTCGCGACGCCACTATGGCTGGGTCAGGGTGTGTGTCTGCTAGATAGGGAGGCTGGGCCTCTGGTTGGAGGCGAGTTGCAGCATAGGGGCATAGGACCGCGACTCTTAAGGGGTTTTAGGACCCCTAGAAGGTTTTGAGCGAGGGAACTCAACCTTAGGGGTTCAGGATTGCTTCCACTACCCGGTTTGGTGGAACTCGAGGTCCCGGAGGCTAGGACTTGGTCCGGAATCCTTTGATCACTCGATATTAATAGAATCCTATTTTATGGTTGTGACTTAGGCTATCGCTAAGGGCTCAGAACCAGGATCATGCTCGAGGGTCGTTCTCATTTACGCTTGCTTGGACCTAAGGTAAGAAAACTGCACCCATAACGTGTTGTATGTGATTAGGGCTTGGCCTGTTTGTTATATATTAATATGATTAGGGCTTGGGCCCCAAGATTGGTTATGTTAGACTATTGTTCTAAATGCTTGTTGATGAATGCTTAAGTGCTTATATTCATTACATGAATTCTATGGTTAGGGCATGTGGCCCCGTCATGTGAATATGTTTAGTACTATAGAAATGGTTATCCAATGGGATTATATGATTAGCATGAATATGTGCTTAATTTTTTGGGATGTGCCTATCCACATCTATTTCTTATAAGTTAGGTGTGTAATCCTGGATCAGGGCTTGACTTATGAGTCAAGGACGGCAATAGCGCACTGTGCACTGGTCACAAGGCGTTGGCATAAACCAGCAACGTACTATTATGTTGATCGAATCTAAGGTCGAAGATGAACCACGAGGGTTGGGCTAGCTCTATGGCTAGTGAGACAGAGCTAAGGGCGAGGCCCCAGGTGACTCTATGGTCATGTAGCTAAGGCATAGGCCTGAGAGTTGGCATGAAAGTCAGCTAAATAAGGCAACGGCCCAGGTCGATCCAATTATCATGCATTTGAACTAAATGGCATTGGTTGTGAATCAATGTTGTTGATTATTGTTGAATGGTTATTTAAAGTTATAGTCTTTGTTGTTATACGTTTTGTTTTCTTGCTAAGCCTCGGCTCATGGGTGCTTTGTGGTGCTGGTAAGGGAAGGGAAAGCTTGACCAGCCATGAGTTGGAGAGCTTTGGTGGCGGCGTGTACATACGCGGTTGCTCGACCATCACAACCGGGGTTATCTCAGAGGAACTAGGGTTATAGCCCTGTTTTGCCAGTTAGGTCAGCTAATGTAATTTTTGATATGTACTTACCCTTTTTAATAAATGTGTTGTAATATTTTGGGATCCCATGTTGTCTAACGCTTTTGGAATAAAAGTCAATGGTTCTTTGATCAAATTTTTTAACCCTAACCCTTGTCACTAACCTTAGTTTCATGATTTAGGCCAAATGACTTGATTAGCAGGTCTAACACAATTTTAAGTACATAGTGTAACGATCCTGGATTAGGAGGGCGTTACACTTGGGGACCATGTACCTATAATACTAAGCTCCAATAAATTAGATTATTAATGAAACTCTTTAATTAAATAATCTTATTTATTAATTCCATTATTACTCTATTATAAACATGGAATTGTACTCTTAGTAATTATAGAATTATATTTACAGAATTATCTCGATTTGTCTATTGATATAATTACTGCATGTAGATCAGTCCTCCAATTTATAGGTTCGCTAATTAGAGTTGGTCAAAATTACCGTTTTAACATTCTAATTACCTCTTGTTCCAGAATTAACCCTTAAGAGAACCAATTATCGTTGTTCCTTAAGTACCATTAACTCACTAGTGAATAGTTTATTTATAATCATATTATAAATTTCAGCTCAATAACTATTCGGTTCCAGAATAAATCCTTAAGAGAACCAATATTCAATCCGTTAGGAAAGCTTAGATTCCACTCTTGTAAGATCATGTTCCCAACCCTTCATACTATTGAATCTCCAAAACAAAAGCCACTAGCCTCATTATACTAAGAGAGCTTAACGAGTGAATCAAAAGACTCATAGACATGAACACAAGTTCATGACTACTCAGAATTTAGATTGATCTACATATGATCTGTAACATCCCGTAAAATCTCTTAACATAATTTTCGGAAAACATAACCATTTTCTAAAATAAGATAACCGAAAATCCATATAAAAAAAACTTTTCAAAACATACAAAAGTTCAGAAGTATGCGCATACTTAAAAGTGAATTACAGTGTCATAATTTAAAACATTCAACAAGCCCAAAGTAAACTATTGGTTATCATATGGGTTCTAATCCCCAAAAGGTCGGTCCACATGTACATCCTTGCAGATAAACTCCAGCGCTCACTCATCCACTTTGCCTTTGAGCTTACCTACAACACGAAACAACTAGGTAAGTGAAACGCTTAGTAAGAACAACTTAACAATCATAACCATATAAACAGAGCAAGAACTTAATTAACTGTATCTAGGAAGATAATCAACAAAGAATAGGATTCTGATGAAACCAAACCCTAACATACAATTTAAGAACATGTGAACGTCCTGGAAAACTTATGGTCATGCCTTATAACAAAAATTTATAACCTAAAGGTACATATGCACGCAGAAAATCCCAGAGCATACATACAGTCTTAACTAGTAACATACATACTTACTTACTCAGTCGTATCTTAACATAAATACTTACTTAGTCATTCGTATCATATCATACATACTTACTTGGGGTTCTGGAGGAACCTTTAACATAGCTTAACATATCTCAACATATCTTAGCATATCTCACCATTGCGTCAATGGGTGTAAACTAGTTACACCAATTACCCAGACTCCTAGAGGAATTCGACATATTTTCTTAGCCATAGAGATTTCATTCCAGAATTAATTTACTTACGTGTCATGGAGTTTAACCGGACTCTTTTTTCATGGGTGTTAAGCCAGAATTCTTACATATCACAATGGCCAACCGACTTTAGCCACACATGCATCACTGACAAACTAGACTTCTTACATATCGCGATGGCCAATCGACTTTAGTCACATAGGCATTGGTGGCGAATCAGACTTCTTACATATTGCGATGGCCAACCAACTTAGCTACACATGCATCGGCGGTGAACCAGACTTCTTACATATCACGATGGCCAACTGACTTTAGCCACACAGGCATCGGTGGCAAACCGAACTTCTTACATATCGCGATGGCCAACCAACTTTAGCCACACAGGCATCTGTGGCAAACCAAACTTCTTACATATCGTGATGGCCAACCGACTTTAGCCACACATGCATCGGTGGCGAGCCAGTTTCTCACATAGTTCCCCGGTGGCTAACCAGAGTTCATAGTTGTCACGGTAGCTAGTCGGACTGCTTACCTTAGTCATGAGTATGCAAATTCTCTACGACTACGGTCTTGAGTAAACCTTCTAGGACTAGTTCAATTTATTAACTAATAACTTAATTATCTAAACTAGTCATTAACGTGTTGTAGCCAAACATATCATAAGTTATCTTACTCGGATTCCTTAGCGCTTGCTTGTGGAAACCTTCTATCCATAAGCGAGCCTTCACGCTTAGATAACATTGTAGTGAAACCACACAATGACTTGAATTAAACTATGACATATTCTTATATATAGGTAGTATTCCACAATAGGTACATTCAATAAAGTTCTCTTAGAGACTCTATACAGACATTTCTCTTATACATTTACAGTGTATAAGAGCAGATTCCGCTTTAAATAAATTTACAGTTTTATAAATCCTAACTCCCATTTTTTTACCATCTTTAAATCCATATCCTAGGATCTCTATTACGTCATTTTCGAAAAGAAAGGGCAATTGGACCCCGAGTTTAGAAAATGGTAAAAATGAATTCTCAATAACCTTAAACTAATTTGAGATTTTTTAGATATCCAAAACTTTAGCTATTTTTTAAAACAACTTCATTTCCAATTCCGAACCTAACTTTTTCACTATTCATTTTAACGTGATAAAAAAAATCCCGCTTTTAAGCTCATAATCAATGTTAGGTTCTATAACCACAACCCTTTAAAAATACCGTTCACTTATTATGCGTCTTAATGACGTGAACTAGGAAAAAGTTCACGTCAAAAATTCCATTTCTGGGGTAGAGGACTGTGCTCGCGATCGCGGTGCTTGGGAAGCTCGGGACACAGGTAAGAAAACAACTGTACCCATAGAGCTTGTATGCAGGGTTGAGCCCTATGTGATTGTGTTGCAGGGCATAGCCCTTTGATTGAATTTGTTCATGCTTAGTACTGGCTTTATTATGCTATGTATGAATATGTATACATGCACGGCAAGAGCCGGGAATGGCGCAGGCCGAGGTCGGCAAGGCCGAGAACGACAAAGGGTCGGGAACAGCGTTAAGCACGTAGAGTGCAAGGCCGAGTACGGCAAGGGGGCCGGGAGCAGCGTTTAGCACGTGGGGTGCAAGTTGCCAGGGTGAGACCCTAAAGGATACCTAAGATATCCTTACGGTGTGGACCGTGAACCCAGGGCCTAGTAAAGTGCCTGGGACGGCATGGTCGTATGTGTATAGCCTGTTGATGGCCTGTTTATATGCTAAGTGTTTAATGTGCATATGTTATCTGCTTATGAGGGTTTTCTTGCTGGGCTTCAGCTCACGGGTGCTCTGTGGAGTAGGTAAGGGCAAGGGAAAGGTCGACCAACCATGAGTACGGAGCGTGAAGCGGTGCGTACATGTTTGGCCTGCCTGGCCGCCGCAGCCAGGGGTATTTTGGGAGATGTTTGTACTGAAACTAGATTTTTTCGTTTAACTGACTCTGATTATATTTTTGAGTTGTAAATATTTCTAAACAGTATTTAGGGATCCCAAATGTTAAACGTTTTATGATTTTCAGTAAATAGAATTATTTTCAAGTTTATGACTCTGATTATGGTTTATTCACACTTTTGCCTTAAAACCTCGATTTGCGAGTTAAATGCACGTTTTAAACTCACTTAGTAACGACTCTAAGGAAGTAGGGTGTTACAACTTGGTATCAGAGCGAGCCAAGGTTTATGGTTTCTGGAGATTGACTGAACATGTACTCTCGCTGTCAGTGACATGCTCGACTCAGGGTTGGTTGGTAATAATTGACTTAAATGCTTGAATATGTGTTTAAATGCCCTGTTTTCCTGCTTATTTCTTATAGAGTATGATGAATGGGTTAACATATGCATGATGCTAGGGCATGGCCCGTTGTATACTATATGCTATCTGTGTGTTATGAGGACTGCTGTTTGTGGTTGGCTGATTTGATTGGGAGGTGGTTTTGGATGTTGTTATCATGCCTGATGAGTGGCGTCGTTGATTGCAGGAATATTTACTGAGATGCCTTGACAATCATCCAGACTCCACGGCAGTAGGGCCGAGGATGATAATCAGGGTCAGGACCTCCACCTGCCCCACATAATTGGCAACAGATGTTTGCCGAAATGGAAGCAAGATTGCAATGAACAGAAGAAGAACTCTGACAGTTGAGATAGCAGGCCCCTCCACAAGTCACTGGGTTGCTAGTTCAGCAGGTTGTGGTGCCAGTAGCGATTCAGCCTGTGATGGAGAACAAGTGGGCACCTTTGTATGAAAGGTTCAGGAAGCAGCATCCTCCCACCTTCAAGGGTGGACCAGACCCACTGCGGGTAGAGCAGTGGATGAATATGGTTTCCTCTATCCTGGATTTCATGAGGGTTGAGGGGAACGAGAGAGTTGCCTGTGCTAGTTACATGCTTAGAGAGAATGCCCACATCTGGTGGGATGTAGTTGTTCAGAGAAGGAATGTGGCAGTCATGACCTGGGAAGAATTCAAGAACATCTTCAATGAGAAATATTACAGTGTGGCAGTCCGAGCTGCAAAGGTTGACAAGTTTATCAACCTGACTCAGAATCAGTTGACCGTGACTGAGAATGCTTTGAGGTTTGACCGGTTGGCAAAGTTTGCGCCAGATTTAGTGCCGACAGATACCGCAAGAAAAGATAGGTTTGTACGGGGATTGAACGTTATGATCGCCCGTGATGTGAAGATCACTTTGGATCTAGAGACTACTACCTATGCTCAGGTTGTGGATAAGGCCCTTACAGCTGAGGGGGCCGAGGATCAGATTTGTAGAGAGAGCGCTGTCAGGCACGATGCTAGGAAGACAGTGCCACCTTTTATTGGATCCAGTCGGGGTAGTGGCCCCAGTGAGCAGAACAGGAAAGCCCCAGATTGTAGAGTCCAAGAACTTTACTTAGCTAATTATTTAGTAGTATTATAGTATGTATAGTATTATCTTTGTAACTGTGGATTTTTGGTTCAGACCGGGAATTATTTGGACGCTCATATTAGTACTTATAGACTTTCTAAGTTTAACCTATAGTTTAAGAATATTAATTTTAACCTAAGGTTTGATTATATAACTGATATTAAGAATAATATTTATTATACTATAAGGTTTAGATATCAACCAATAGGATTTTAAGCACATGTTATGAATGGGTGATTAAGGATTAAGTATTTTGAGGATTAAATTTAATAAGGAGTAAAGTTTGAATGCAATAGGGTCAGTCATCAGCTTTGAATACGTTGAGGGCTTAGTCAAGGCTGTTTACTCCATTCAAACATAGCTAAAAATGTGTAATTTCGTGTTTAATTAATCAGCGTGTGCCGATATATCGCAGCTATAGGGGGCGATATATCGCAGCACGTAGATACGGAAAACACGAGACGATGCACGGTCGCCTCGGGCATACTGGCCCAGGCGATATATCGCCTACAGGGGGCGATATATCGCCTCCTTCAGCATAATTCAAATGTTTTTGAATTCTTTTTCCTTTCAGCCATTCAACTTCTTCATAAGTCCAGCATCTTTTGAACGAGTCTTCAGCCTCTGCTGAACGATTATTCAAATTATTTTCACCTAAAAAGCTATTATTTTTATTCAAGTAAAATTAAGATTCCTTCATTCCCAAACTCTATAAATAGGACCTAGTACCCAGCCATTATTCACCTTTTACTCTAAGTTCAGAAGCTGCAAGTGCTAGGAGAGTGTGAGAGTTAAACACTTGGGTGGGGAAATCATAAGCTTACACATCATAAGCTTATCAAACACTTTGGGAAGTAAGGTTCTATAGTATTTCGGTTGTGGTGTAGATTGGTCTTACAAGTCTTTGAGGTAAACCAAAACTCTAGTTCATTTGTTTTATGTTATTTTCTTTCTCATAACCTTCTACTCAGTCTCCAAACCTCATTCTTATTTTGGTTAGGAAATCTAAGTTCTTGAGCACATAAGTTTTGGTAAGTGTGACTTTCAATGGTTTAGTCTTTCCATCCCTTTCATTTCATCTCTTTTCTTCATTAGACTCACCATGTTATATATGGTTTTAGGAGTGTTCCAAAAAGTCCCAACACTGTCCTCTTATCCCGGTAACTTTGGTAAGGAAAATAGGATAGAATCTATATGTTTTATGCTTATGTTATCTTATGTGTTATGTTATGAAATATGTTATAAATATGTTATGAATATGTATGTTTGTAGGCTTGGGCATATGACCCATATGACTAACAAGACCCCAAATGGGTTATGGGCATATGACCTACTTAGCTAGTAGGACCCCACTAATCCCATGGGCATATGACTTGTTTAGTCTATGGGACCCCAAGTAATAATGGCCATTATAATAAGTGTATGTAATAAGTGTTATGTTATGTCTTTATGATTATTATGAAATTTATGTACATAATGTATGTGTTAGATTTCCTTGCTGGGCATTAGGCTCATTCCTTTTTGTTTTATGTGCAGGAAAATAGCTTTAGTGGCGGTAAGGTTCGTGGATGCTTGGGATTGTGTATCGATGGTGAATGGATTCAAGGAGTCGAGTGTTCGATTTCGAGGATGTAGTCTTTTCTTTATGGGTTTATATGTAATTTTTCCGCACTTTCTATGTAACTCTTTTATTTTAAATTATGTTTTGTTTTTAAGACAATGGGATCCCATATCCTTCTTAATAGTTTGTAAGTAACTCTTATTTTTACAAGTTACCTAATAAAATTATGGTATTTTCGCAATGTAAGTTTTAGTAAGGATTTGTATGCATAGTTCATTAATGGTCCAAAAGTCTAGAGTAGTTGGGTCATTACACAGATTCCTTTATTTTGCCCAGTTTGGATAGAAGGGCACGGGGTGCTTTCAGCGGCCGTTAGGGCGGAGGGGACAACTGGAGGAGCTTTCCAATGTGTCCTCGGTGCAGATGATGACACCAGGGTGAGTGCAAGATCAGGTCCTTCTTTGTCTATGGGAGTGCTAACCATCTGAAGAGGGACTACCCACAAGTCAGGAAAGAGGAGCCAAAGCAGAGTGATAGTCTTGCTCCTGCCAGAGTATTTAGTTTGACTCAAACTGAGGTGGAGGCTAGCCCCTCAGTCATGACTATTAGATTTCTAGTGCTGGTTCTTTGTATACTGCATTGATTGATTTGGGAGCTACTCATTCCTTTGTGTCTGCTAGAGTGATATATCAGCTGTGTAGACCTAGTGTTTTGTATGCTAGGGGTTTTCAGACTTTGTTGCCAACTGGGGAGCTGGTGGTCTCTAGGAGATGGATTAGGGCTTTATCAGTAGAGGTAGATGGTAAGGAATTATCTGTTGATCTGATTGAGCTTGCGATGGATGACTTTGATATGATTTTAGGGATGGATTGGTTATCAAAGTATGGGGCTACGATTGATTGCAAGCGTAGAATGGTGACTTTTGAACCAGAAGGGGAGGTACGCTTTGTATTTGTGGGGATGGTTAGTGGACCGCGGGTGCCTATAATTTCGGCACTGAAGGCTAGAGACCTGATGCAGGAAGGTTGTATGGGATTCCTAATGAATATTGTGGATACCTCCAAGGTTGTGTCGGTTGGACCGGGAGAGACCAGGCTGGTGTGTGAGTTTCCAGATTTATTTCCAGCATATCTGCCAGGTTTGCTACCGCAGCGGGAGATTGAGTTCATTATAGAGTTGGTACCAGGGGTGGAGCCAATATCCAGGACACCTTATAGAATGGCTCCGGCAGAGTTGAAAGAGTTGAAGATTCAGTTACAGGAGTTACTAGATTTGGGGTTCATCAGACCGAGTTTTTCGCCCTGGGGTGCTCCAGTGTTGTTCGTCAAGAAGAAGGATGGATCTCTTAGGATGTGTATTGACTACAGGGAGCTGAACAAGTTGACCATTAAGAATAAGTATCCACTGCCAAGGATTGATGAGTTATTTGATCAACTACAGGGTAGGACAGTGTTTTCCAAGATTGATCTCCGGTCAAGTTACCACCAGTTAAGAATCAAAGAAGAGGACATACCAAAGACTGCTTTCTGCACAAGGTATGGACACTTTGAATTCCTAGTTATGTCCTTTGGACTAACCAATGCCCCAACAGCTTTTATGGATATGATGAACAAGGTTTTCAAGGACTATTTGGATAAGTTTGTGATTGTATTCATCGACGACATTTTAGTGTATTCTTAGTCAGAATCAGAGCATGAGCTGGATTTGCGGTTGGTATTGCAGCGGTTAAGGGAGCATAGATAAGTTCAGCAAGTGCGAGTTCTGGTTACCACAAGTTACATTTCTGGGCCATATTTTCAGTAAAGAGGGGATTCTGGTTGACCCAAGTAAGATTGAGGCAGTGAGAGATTGGCCTAGACCGAGTAATGTTCCCGAAGTGAGGAGTTTTCTGGGATCGGCAGGATATTATCGGCGGTTTGTTGAAGGATTCTCCAGAATAGCTACGTCGTTGACAGAATTGACAAAGAAGAAGACAAAGTATGTTTGGACAGACAGATGTGAGAACAGTTTCAAAGAGTTTAAGCGGCGACTGATCACAGCGCCAGTGTTGAGTCTGCCGACGGATAATGAGAAGTTCGTGGTTTATTGTGATGCTTCCAGACAGGGTTTGGGGTGTGTGCAGATGCAAGCTAGTAAGGTGATAGCCTATGCATTGAGACAGTTGAAAGAATATGAGCAAAGATATCCCACTCATGATCTGGAGTTGGCAGCGGTGGTATTCGCACGTAAGATTTGGAGACACTCTCTATATGGTGAGAAGTGTGAGATATACACCAACCATAAAAGTTTAAAGTCCTTCTTTACTCAGAAGGATCTGAATATGCGCCAGAGACGGTGGCTGGAGTTAGTTAAGGATTATGACTGTGATATCCTATACCATCCTGGGAAGGCTAATGTAGTGGCTGATGCATTGAGTCGGAAAGGCCTGGGACAGTTGTTCAGTTCGAGACAGATATCCGATAAGCTAGCTGAGGAGATGATTAGAGCAGGTATAGAGTTGGTGGAGGGCCGATTAGCCAACATCACTCTTCAGTCTACACTCCTCGAGAGGATTAAGGAGGCGCAGGGGAAAGATTCCCAGTTGAGAGGTCACAGAGAGAACGTCTTAGTTGGAGCGGCTAAGGACTTTTCCATTTCAGAGATGGGGTTGCTGAAGTACAAGGGTCGGATTTGTGTTCCGATGGATTCTGATATTTGACGGGAGATTTTAGATGAATCACATACCATTCCCTATTCCTTGCATCCGGGTACGACGAAGATGTACCAAGATCTGAGAGCTTTGTATTGGTGGTTGGGCATGAAAAAGGATGTGGTGGAGTATGTGGCCAAGTGCTTAACTTGTCAGCAGATCAAGGCTGAGCATCAAAGGCCAGAAGAATTGCTGCAGCCTTTGGGGATTCTAGAATGGAAGTGGGAAGATATCACCATGGACTTCGTGGTTGGTTTGCTGAAGACCGTAGGTCAGCATGACTCGGTGTGGGTGATTGTGGATAGGTATACCAAGTCTGCCCACTTTTTGCTTGTTAGGACGACTTATACTGTGGAGCAGTATGCTGAGTTATATGTGAAGGAAATTGTTCAACTTCATGGGGCTTCGAGGTCGATAGTATCCGATAGGGACCCCACCTTCACCTCCATGTTTTGGGAGAGTCTGCAGAAGGCCATGGGCACGCAGTTGCGGATTAGTACCGCTTATCATCCTCAAACAGATGGGAAGTTTGAGAGGACGATTCATATATTGGAGGACATGCTACAAGCCTGTGTATTAGATTTTGGGGGATCTTGGAGTAAGTATCTCCCTTTAATTGAGTTCTCGTACAACAACAGTTATCAGGCGACTATCGGAGTGGCTCCGTATGAGATGCGTTATGGGCGAAAGTGTAGATCATCTATTCATTGGGACGAGATGGGTGAGAGGAGTTATTTGGGTCTTGAGATGGTGCAGAAGACCAATGAGGCGATTGAGAAGATTAGAGTGTGAATGCTCGCCTACCAGAGTCGCCAGAAGAGTTATTCAGACCTGAAACGCAGGAGCGTGGAATTTCAGGTTGGTGATCATGTGTTCCTTAGGGTTTCACCTTTGAGGGGAGTGAAACAGTTTGGTGTTTGGGGCAAGCTGAGCCCTAGGTTTGTTGGCCCCTTCGAGATTCTGGAACGGGTTGGAGAGGTAGCTTATAGACTAGCAATGCCTCCAGCTTTATCAGGGGTTCATGATGTTTTTCATGTATCCATGCTCCGGAGGTATGTGTCAGAATCGACGCACATTCTGAGTTATGAGAATTTGGATCTGGATCAGAATTTGTCCAATGAGGATAAGCCAATTCAGGTTCTTGACCGGAAGGATAAAGTCTTGCGGAGCAAGACCGTCGCCTTGGTGAAAGTGTTGTGGAGGAATAGCGAGGTTGAGGAGGCGACGTAGGAACTTGAATCAGAGATGAGGGAGTGGTATCACGAGTTGTTCAGGTAATTTCGAGGAACAAATTTCTGTAAGGAGGGGATAGTTGTAGCGTCCCAAATTTGCTAATAAGGCTTAGGGCCTTGATTAGTGTGCCTGGAGGGAAATAAGTGATTTATTGTTATTATATGTGAATTTGATGAGTATGTAATTAGAAATGTATGTTTAGGTGAATTAAATATGCATGTGGGCCCCGTCTGGTTATTAGGGGCATGTATGTAATTTTAGCCCGTTGAGGGCATAAATGCAATATATGTGTGATATATCTGTGTAGCACGATCCGAGACAGTCCTAAGGAGCCGTTAGCCAGAAAGTCACAACGAGGTTGAGAATCCGACTCAGGGCGAGTCGAGGGGTATTTCGGGTATTAGATATTTTATGGGGTTATCGGGTTATGGAAATAAATATTTGGAGATATATTTGAGGTTAGAATGTCTAGAAGGGAATATTGGGGAAATTTACCATTTTGCCCTCGGGGAGGTTTTTGGTACCCCGAGTCTTGAGGTAACCTTAAAGCTTAAGTTAAATAAAACAAAATACAAGGAACTTTCAGAATTGTAGAAACCGACTCAAACTCTCTCTCTCTCTCTCTCACTCTTTCCTTTCTTGTTTTCTCTCAACTTGCCAAGGGAATTTTGAGGGAAAGCTTTGGATTTGAGGTTGCAATTTGGGGAATCAAAGCAAGGAGCAAGGTTAAAGACATCTAAGGGTCGAATTGGTCTAGAGGTAAAGATTTAAGCTTGAGTTTTATCTAAGTTTTTCTCTGTTTTATTGAAGTTTGAGGGGTTAGAACTTAGGCAATTGAGTTTGGGTTTTGGCAGGATTTGATTGGTTTCTCTAAGGTTATGTGCTACTTAAAGTGTATTAGTATGAGTGTGGGACTCAATTCTGCTGAGGGGATGTGTTTAGAATGATTCCAGGGGTGTTAGCTCGAAAAGTTTGCATGGGAATTCTGGGTTTCGGGCTCACGCCACAGCCCTGTTCTTCAGCGCCGCGGCCTGCTTGCATTTTGAGGCTAGTGGCTTTCGAGGGAATTTCTCAGGCACCGCGACGCAAGGTTTGGGCACCCCGGCCCTAGGCTGGCAGATGTGAGGCAATTTTGTCTCTGTCTAGGGGCGCGCCACGACACTTAAGGGAGGCTGAGCCTCGGCCCAAATGTGGATTTTTGGCAAAATGAGGGTTTTGGCTTGGGAACTTGAACGTTAAAGCTCGGGAAGGTTCCTACTACCCGGTTTGGTAGAAACTAAGGTCTCGGAGGTTAGAATTATGAATCAAAACTATTTGTGGATTAGAACGTAATGGTTGATTATGGTTCATGTTTTGTGACTAGGATTTCTTCGAGGCTCGAGGTAGAGGACTGTGCTCGTGATCGCGGTGCTTGGGAAGCTCGAAACACAAGTAAGAAAACAACTGTACCCATAGAGCTTGTATGCAGGGCTATGCCCTATGTGATTGTGTTGCAGGGCGTAGCCCTTTGATTGAATTTGTTCATGCTTAGTACTGGCTTTATTATGCTATGTATGAATATGTATACATGCTCGGCAAGAGCCGGGAACGGCGCAGGCCGAGGTCGGCAAGGGGTCGGGAACGGTGTTAAGCATGTAGAGTGCAAGGCCGAGTGCGGCAAGGGGGCCGGGAGCAGCGTTTAGCATGCGGAGTGCGAGTTGCTAGGGCAAGACCCTAAAGGATACCTGGGATATCCTTACGATGTGGACCGCAAACCCAGTGCCTGGTAAAGCGCCTGGGACGGCATGACCGTATGTGTATAGCCTGTTGATGGCATGTTTATATGCTAAGTGTTTAATGTGCATATGTTACCTACTTGTGAGGGTTTTCTTGCTGGGCTTCGGCTCACGGGTGCTCTGTGGTGCAGGTAAGGGCAAGGGAAATGTCGACCAACCATGAGTACGGAGAGCGTGAAGTGACGCGTACATGTTTGGCCTGCCTGGCTGCCACAGCCAGAGGTATTTTGGGAGATGTTTGTACTAAAACTAGATTTTGTCTTTTAGCCGACTCTGATTATCTTTTTGAGTTGTAAATATTTCTAAATTGTATTTTGGGATCCCAAATGTTAAACATTTTATGATTTTCAGTAAATAGAATTATTTTCAAGTTTATGACTCTGATTATGGTTTATTCACACTTTTGCCTTAAAACCTCGATTGGCGAGTTAAATGCACGTTTTAAACTCACTTAGTAACAGCTCTAAGGAAGTAGGACATTACACATGTTCTATTCAAACAATCTATGTCCGACTATCAACTCTCTTGTGCAGTGAGTATCCGAGCAGTATATTCCATTCGTTCAAAGATACTCGTGGTAACTCCCTATCAACTTTGGTATCTTTGTGTTCCAAAAAATAACTCTTGGTATTCTCCTGCCTTTTTTTTTTGCAATTTTTTAATAATCCATGATTGCATTTCTTGGACATGGGAATGGTGGCTACACGTTTCCCAAGTCATGGGATAATGTTAGAGAGAAGAATAAAGGCATTTTGTAATTTTTAAAAAAAACTATAAATAGGACCTTACATGGTTCTTCATAATTCACTTTCTTCTCAAGAACTAGAACGAAACCTTTATCTTCGACCCCCTTGCTGAAGCTCTCCCAAGTCCGAAGGTCTCCATAATTTCCAAGCTCCTTCAACTCACTTCTCACGAATTCGAGTGTCCAATTAACCTTTTGGATAAGTTTCTCAAACTTTGCATTTATTTTTAGAGAAATTTACATAACACACTATTTTGCCTCAAAATATTTCATTTTTACGGCAAGGCATGATTTTTTTCATTTCTACTGTTTCACACTTAATTTTACATTTTTATGATTTGTTCTTCATAGCTAAAACGTGTGGATTCAATCACCAGTTCTTAATGAGATGCAACTATCTCACATTAATCTAGAATTTTATGGGAAATAACCATATATTCCAAGCACAAACACCATGTGAGCAATCCAAAGATAACATAGTCTGATCGGATCTCTCAGAACAACAATTTTATTGGTACTTGGTGTAGTGCGATGTTGACAGGGAGATTTTTTCGAACATGTGTGCTGAAAATCAATTGGAGCTTTAAGCTGCTCCTGTTCATTTTCATTGTCAAACTATGTGCTCAAAAATATTAGACACACGAATTATGTGAAAATCACACATTGTAGTTAGAAACAAGTATAACAAAATTTAATCAATATAATAAATTCAAGCTTAATTATAAACCTGATAAAAGCAGCCTCTGAAGAGAACCATCGCTTGTTCTTCTTCTTCTTTTTCTTCGTTCCTAGAATCTTTTGGATAGTAAATAATTAAAATTATAATAAATCAATAATGAAATGAAGTCAATAGCTTTGAAGTGTGAAAAAATGGAATGACCAAGCGATATATATCTATATTTATGTCTTGTCTTTCAGTTGGTTTTCTTTTTCTTGTATGATGGCCTATAATTTTGCTAGTTGTCAAGCTCACCTTTTTTCATGCTGGCTATTACTTTTGTTTGTTCTTTTTTTAGGCAGCTGGCATGCTGACTTTGAGTAGCAAATTTTAGACATGTGATGCTACTATCACTTAACTCTCCTATTTGCATTATATATTAGCATAATTATGTTAGTCTTATTTTTAAACAAAAGGAGAATCTGTAGCTTTAAGTTAACAGAGAATTTGTATTAACATTTACATATATAAATATATATTCCACATTAGTTATTCTATAATTTACCAAAAAAAAAGGGACAAATTAAATGCTAAAATATTATATACTTGTAAATACTCCAACACATAATATTTTTGGTATAATTTATTTTTAGTTGTCTTTGTTGACACTATATTGCGTTGAGTTGATGTATAGTTAATTTTTTTTATTGATGTCTAGTTGATATCTAATTTAGGATATTATTAGTTTATTTTCGACATATGTTGGATATATTTTTAGTTTATTTTAGATATATCTTGAACCACCACGTATCGTTTTAGATGAAACTCATCATCATGACCTATCTTCTCAAACTAGTTTTTTTTTTCGTTTATTTTGAGTTGATGGAGTGGGTTGATGTTGAATTGATTTGTAGTTGCTTTTATGACACTGTATTGCAATAGGTTGATTTCTAGTTGATTTTCAATTACTTTTTAGTTTATTTTGAGTATAAGTTAAGTTGTTCAAAGAAAAAAATTCTAGGTGTCCATTATGTGGTTTACCACAACAATATATGCTATATATCTTCTACTCATGCTATAATGTCTAATATAATTGTAATTCTTTACCAACATGCAATTCGAGCATAATTGCCACATTCATATGTACTGAATGTAATGATACTTTCAAAATTTGACACATATGTTAATAAAAATAAAATATAATCATCTTATTTTTTTTTAATATATAAGGAAATTAGTATAATTTATTTTCAGTATATGTTTGGTATATTTTAACTTTATTTTGGATATACCTTAAACCACCACGTGTTACTCGAGCTGTAGCTCATCATCATGATTTATCTTCTCGAACTAGTTTTTTTTTATTACATATATATTGAGTTGATTTTTTGTTTTAAATTTAATTATATTGTATTTTTTATCATTTTTTTGTAGTTCATTTTAGTTATTATACGTACGGAGTAATATTTTTAAGTCTTTTTCAATATTTGTTGTTGTGAGGTTGTTATCGTGTGCATTTAAGTTGTTTTATTTTTATTTTTTATTATTGTTGTGCAAATTGATTTTTTTTTATATATATTTAGTTTTCCTATATTTTTTGTTGATGTCTAGTTGATTTCAAATTGACTAAATTTTTGATAAATTTTTCCAGGTTAGTTTAGTTGTTTTTGTGTTGTTTAGATTTATGTATAGTTGTTTTAATGTTGTTTTTTGGTTGTTTAAGTTTATATATAGTTGTTCCGTTGTTGTGTTAATGTCTAATTATTGTTTAGTTATTTTTAGATATATTTTGATTTTTTTTTAAAAAACATGTTAGTATGCAATGGGTTGACTTCTAGTTGTTTTCCAATTGTTGTTTTTTAGTTGGTTTTAATGTGTTAGTATGTAGTGGGTTAATGTTTGTTGTTTTCCAATTGTTGTTATTTTGTTGTTTTTTAGTTTATTTTGGATATATGTTTAGTTATTTTGACATATATTTTGAGTTTATTTTTGACACATTTAAAAATGTAGGGAAAAATTGTTTTGAGGTTGCTTTTTTGTTGTTTTTTAGTTTATTTTGAGTTAATGCAATGAATTGATGTCTATTTGCCTTTTCAACACTGTATTGTTGTGAGATTGTTGTCGTGTTGCATTTAAGTTGCTTTTTTGATATTGTATTGCAGTGTGTTATTTTTTTTTAAATGTAAGAATGAATTTTTGGTTTTTTTTTTTGTAGCTGCAATGAGTTGCACTATGTTGTTGCGAGGTTGTTGTCGTGTTGCTTTCTTGTTGTTCTTTTAATGTTATGTTTTGTGGGTTGATGTTCAGTGTAAATCGTATTTTGTAATTTTGAAATATCAAAATCATATTTTTTAAAACATGAGCTAGTAAAAATGTAAAAAAAAAAATGGACTGTAAAAATGTAAAAAAAATCATTAAAATAAGTATTTATGAAAGAACCTCTTATTTTTAAGCATATTTAGCCTAAAATATTTAGAAACCACTACACCAAATACCCATTTCCATAACACATGAATATAATAGAAATGAAAAAGTATTATGGTAAATGTTATATATGTAGCAAATGAAAAAGGCGGTAATATTTTGGGAGCCCGCCACTTATACATTTTTTTTTTCAGAAAAAATCACACCAATTTCGGACTCACCATTTTCTTCTTCGGCTAAGCAAAGTCCGAACTCTATCTTCGGTTTCATCATCCCTGCTTCAAATCTGAGCTCACATCTCCTCCATCCCTCAAATCTCAGCCTCCATCCCTCATATCTCCTCCATCTCTCTCTCGTCTTTCTCTATCTCTCTGTCAGTAGGGTTCCATTTGTTGGGTTGTTTCACTCCTCTTCGGTCTTGGCAAGCCAGGTAAGGATATATAGTTTTAGGTGTTATTGATCTGGGTCATTGGTTTTTTATGCTAATCGAGCTTAATTTGGGAATAAATCTAATGGGGTTGTTTGATTTTCTATTTCCATTGTTTTGGTCGATTTAAGGGTGTGTTTTTTGTTTTAATTTTGAAAAAGGGTGTTTTTCATTTTGTTTAACAATCTCAATCTCGTTGAGATTGTTGTGTATTTGGTAAAAGCATTGAGATTTATGCTTGTTGCTTCAGTGCGCATAGGGGACTCGGGTAAATTTGTTGCTTTTACTAGTAGGCAGAAGTTAGGCCATGTAGATATTGTTGGGGGCTGCTATTTGGTCAGAAGGCACAGACAATGTTTCAATCCATTGGTGACCCATAGTAGAAAGAATCGTTTCCCCATGGTCAGTAATCAGAGGAGTTCAGATAGTGGCACCAGTTCATCTGAGATTGATGAAAGATTGGTTTTTAAAGATGAGAGTTCTCTTGATGGTGGAGGCAATGGTGCTTCGTAAGGCTACTACTTGATGTATTATATGTTTTTGTTTTTATGAAATTTTCAAGTCTTCTACATTTTATACACATTTTCTTGACTCATCAATGGTTCTTGTCTCTTTATGATAGTGAATTGGCAGAAGTTCCTAGCGTTGTATTACATTCTCCAGATGTCAAGCGTGAGATAATGATGCTTTCTATACCTGCTATTGCGGGGCAAGCACTTGATCCTTTAGCACAGCTTATGGAGACTACTTACATTGGTAGATTAGGTATGATTCATTGATTCGTTTAAGATTCTCACTACCTCTAGATTGCCTGAGATTTTGATTTCGTCTAACGGTTTTTCTTCTCTACTATGGTTTTGGAATTTCGTTCTTAATTCTTTGTAGTAAAATTCTGAATGCTTTTAGTCTCAAGAGTGAATTTATAGATATCCTTAGGTCTACTCTAGGTGATATCTTGACTATTCCTTATTTTCTGCATTTTCCTTTTTTCTTAGGCTCTCTGGAGTTGGGTTCAGCTGGTGTTTCTGTGAACATCTTTAACTACATTTCAAAGCTATTTAATATTCCTCTTCTCAGTGTTGCCAATTTTTTTGTTGCTGAAGTCATTTCAAGAAGTGAAAATAATTCTTCAGCTTCAGGTAAATTTAATGCCCTTGTAATTTATTATTGTATAGAAAAGTATTGTTCCAAGTTAAAGATTGAGATAGAAATGGCTATCCTTCTATTTTTTGAACTGATTGCTGTGCAGAGACGCACTTTCTAAACAACAGTAGCAATGGTAGTAGACCTTTTGATGTAATAGTAGAAAGAAAACAATTACCATCCGTGTCCACAGCTTTACTGCTAGCTGTTATGATTGGTACTTTTGAGGCTTTAGCCTTGTCTTTGGGATCTGGCTTGTTTCTAAATATCATGGGAATATCATCAGTAAGGCCCTAAACACTCAGCATACTTGGCATATCGGCTAATAATCTGGTTTCTTTTATCTCTGCATGAAGATATACGCATAAATGCATATTTGTTAGTATTATTAGGTACTCCATATACTTTTGGTTGCCGTAATATACTTGTATTTTGTTTAATTGGGTAATGTCATTCTTCTAACGGCGGGGATAATTTTGCTTGCTTTTTGGAGGCCTTTTAGGTATTTTTTAGTTTTCTTTTTTCAAGTGTATAAATCTCAATTTAAGAATAGTTGTAGTTCTAAAAATCAGTTTCTTACCAGGATTCACCCATGCGGGCTCCTGCTCAGCGTTTTCTTTCACTAAGGGCTCTCAGTGCTCCTACTGTTGTAGTGTCTTTGGCTCTTCAAGGAGTTTTTCGTGGGTTTAAGGATACAAAAGCTCCTGTTTTATGTCTAGGCAAGTGTTATTGTAATTACTTGCAAGTGAGATATGTCACTATTATGTCTTCAATTTGTTGTCCTTGCGTTCTTTTCCATTTCTTCAAAGTCGAACTACTCTTCATGTCAGTTCATGTGGTGCTATGTATGCAGGTATTGGGAATCCTTTAGCTGTGATTTTGTTTCCCATACGTATGTATTCTTTCCAAATGGGTGCAACTGGTGCAGCAATTTCCACAGTTGTGTCTCAGTACGTGTTCTTTGACTAGCATTGCAAATTTTCTTTAGTTTTTGCTGTGATAATCCCTTTACATAAGATCTTGCTTGAATGTTTATATTTCAGACATGTTGTCACCTTCTTAATGCTATGGTTTGGGTGTTAGTTTCATTGGTTGTTTACTTAGTTAAGAGATAGTTTTGGAAGCAATAAAATATGTGTATTTCAGATTCTAGAATGCCAAAATAATGGTTGGTTGTCTGGATTGTTGTTATAAAGCTGCAATTTTACACATTATTACAATTTTAATATGTGATTTTGATAAATTGCTTAATGTTGTAATGTGAAAATTAATATTTGTTTTTACCACATACACTGTTATTGATACAGTTGATGCGATTGCAATTCCAAGGCATAAATAAAAAGGATGAGTTTGTGAGGAGAATTGGAGAAGCAGCAGAAAGTAAGTTCAATTCAATTTCATTTTCTGGTTTTAGATATGCAACACACATTTGATTGATTTGTCCTCTTTTTTATTTCTATTTAATGTGATATACATTTCCAAGTCTATACTTACTTTACATTTATTCAATAAGACCAAATAAGAAAAGAAGAAGAAAGAAAAAGTCTACTATTCTTAAAGATTATAAAAATCTGAAATCATCAATTGTTGAAGTCTACAGATTTAATATTTATTGCACTCTTTGTTTCAAGGATGGAATCATGAAATTATACATATAATGAATTATGTTTGTGTAAAAATTATTTACATAAATATACAATTAATTTCAGTCGTATTTTTTTACAAGTGGTTTGAATCATATTCAGATTGAAAAGAGAGAATAAAAAAGATAAGTGAAGGGACTAAACTATAAGTTGCATCCATTCCATATATTTCATAAGTTAATTAAAGTATGTGATGATTCTCAATGAATCATTGATAAGTGAATTGGCTATATGGCAGTTTAGTTAGTTATATAAACTAGTTCATATACTGTAAACTTTAGGATAGAAAAATTCAAAAACTTCTTTACTCTGTCATGATTTTGTGCTTGACTAGTACTAGAGAAGGTGAGGCTTTTAACTATCCAGAAGCTGTAATAATAACTATTGTCCTTTCTCATTAAACAAACTGAAAAAGGTTGAATAAAACAAAAAAACATTTATACTCTACTTTCACAAAAATGTACAAGACTATTTCTGGATGATCAAACATAATTTACTTAGATAATCTTTAAGTAAATGGCTAACTCATTAGAAGAACAAACATTTCTCTCTACTAGTTGGACATGAATCTTAGGTTTGAGACTAAAGCTTTGAAACTCCTTTAGCCAATTAAATTCTAACTTCTAAGTAAAGTTGCTAGCTTTGAAATGCATGGTGAATTAAAACAAAAAAACCTTCACAAAAAACTATATCTAACTATAAATATAATCTCATAGTCAAATACATAAAATACATAAAGTCAAAGTCATAAACAAACATGTGTCTAATTTTCTACACGTAATTTTTGAGTTAGGCAAGTCAACCCTGTAAACGACCCATTTATTATACAAGTTAGAAACCTCAACTTAAAACTAATTCAACCCCCTTATAATTAAAATCCAAACCAGCAAACTTAATGCAAGTTTCAAGTCGTATTATCATGTTTGACCTATTTTGCCACCTTCAATCTTGACCAAAAAGTGGTCAGAAATCAACTATATCTCAGATAAAGTGTTTTTCCTCTGCCTGTGATATTCTTCTATCTTTCCCTACAATCTTTATTCTGTAACAAAGGAAAACACTTGATACCTATGGGAACCAAGATATAGAAACATTTTAAAGTTAGATACTTATAGTCTAAAGAAGAAGAAACTAAAGAAAGCATTAATATTCATGTACAAAGTCATTCGTTACTGCTATACTTGAAAGATATATTTGTGATATTACAGCTATACTTATACTAGAGAAAGTAGATTCATATTGTTTTATGCATAATTTTATGAAATATATGAATATTGCATCTGGTATGGGATTTCTTTTTCTTCTGTTGTTATAGATTATGCCTGGTCTGGGATTTAGATGTGTATATATATTTAAGAAATATGAATATTGCACATGCTCTTGTATTGCTGGTATGTTTTATTCATTAGATTTTTGTTTTATGAAGTATTCATGGTGCCATACTGTTAGTTAATATTGTTAGTCATGGGTTTATGTTAATTAGTTACTGCTATTATTTTGTTAGTTGTTCACTTCATGAAGACCTTAAAATAATAATATAAATAGATAAGTATTTATCTTAGTTTTCTATTTTCTTCTTTTGAAGTTTTCAATGTATCATTTAAGAAAAGACTGTAAGTTTGTTGTTGTGGTGGCAAGAACTTTTACTCTGTTCTGGGATAGTGTGTTTTTTTTCAACTATAATTATATTAATAATTGAGTTATTATTATTATTTAACAATTGAAATTGCAGACAACCTGGCTAGGTTTGAATATGCAGGGATTTGACTATAATGTAAAGAAATATTGATGAATCTCACAACCAAGTAAAGAAACTTGTATGGATTCTCAGTTTTCATATCCACCACAACATCATTTTCTTTGCTCTTTTAACTATTAACTGAAATATATTCAATAGGACCCTATTAATAATCACTATTCTCTGCTATGATTATTTGTGTGTGTGTGGTGCACAATGTTTTAGTACTGTTGTAAAAGCAGCCACGAACAGATGACACTGTATCTGTTTTTGTTTTGTTTTGGCAAAGTTTGCTTAATCACTCTAAATGCATAATGAATTTCTTAATGGTTGACAATTCAGCCCTTAAAAAAAGCTATCAATTCATTAAGTTCTATAAATAGTAGCAATTAGTTCCTTATTATTTATTTTTTCACAAATTTCATAATTTATAAATTTATTAAGAAAAAAATTATTTAATCCTGAACTTTAGAGATCATAGAAGACAAGGTTGATGGCTGCATATATAAAAATATATAATCATCTTTGTTATATTAGTTCATTAAGTCTCCTTGAAATGTTATTGGAATGAAAATAAGAAAATTCACTTGTACCATTTTCAATTACTTTGCAAAGTTGTCTGTGACAGATTCATTCAATTATGCCTCAAACGAGACCCAATTGAAACCCAAGAAGCACCCACTTCTTCTAAGATAGTAAGCTTCTCTTCCGTCTTCTTCACCAGATGATATCTTAATATAATATAACACATAAAGGAATATATAGATTGCCATGTTCTGTTTATCCAATTTATTAGAATTGTTTTGCTCTTTCCTCCTTTCAAGACAATTTTCAATAAGTTAATGGCCTTTATTATAATTATTTAGTTAATATATTTATATATTTTATATATGTTGATCTATATTCATGTGGATAAGCAAACCATGCTTGTTTGTGTCTCTCTTTGTTTGTTCAATAATGGCTTGTTTGTTCAATAATGGTGTTACTAAAAGCATTTTTTCTTGTAGTGATCGAAAAAGTCTTTGACTATAGTATTAATCCTTCTAAATTTGTAGGAAATAGAATATTGCCCACTTAAAGTAATTTACCTGAACAAAATACACTGAACAAATAGTTTACCTGTGTTAGTTGCACTTGACCTTTCATTTGTGCTTGCTTGATGTATTGTATTTGAGTACCTTAAATTTGTGCTTATTTGTGGCAGTCATACTCGGTCCTTATGTGTATTTGGTACCTTGATATTTTTAGGAATGAAACGAATTGGATCTCTTTCTAATTTTATTTGGTGCCTACTTTTGCAGAATTTAACATTCATGTGATTTCTAAATACTATGAGTTAACTATATTCATGTGGTTTTCAAATACTTTTGCACATGTAGTTAGTTAGCTCTAACTGTAATATAGGTTCAGCTATAGTTAGTAGATTAGTGTGGTTAGTTTCCTGTTAATCACTTCTTGGTTTCCAGCTCCTTTTTCCCTCTCTTTGTATCTTTTTACTATTCAGCTATAAATAATAAAGTCCCATATCTCTGGTACATTTACAGAGATCATTTTATCCAATTCATTTTCTATTAAGTACTCTTATGTGTGTGTGATGGCAGCGATCACACAGGGGGGCCTGTTTAGAAGTATGAAATGCTATTATTTAATCACAAAGGAATGCTGATGATACCATGGAGTACAGTGTGATGGTGCTCCTTCCTATGATGATACCATCTAGATAATGACCACCATTGATTAATAAGGCATGCCAAAGGCTTTTGTCATATTTTTTTGGCCTATGTAATTTTCAAAGATTACCACCAAAACAGAAGCTTCTGTTCTCCTTTTTATTTTTTTTTATTTTTACCCTAACAGAGGTGAAAATCAATTTAGCAGAGGTGAAAATCAATTTATTTTTATAGAATCTAGAAGCTAAAAGTTAGATAAGAAAATAAGATAAAAATATTGCTAGACAATTTTATTGTGAGTCTTGTCTCCATGAAGTTTAATAAAAAGATCCAATTATTATGAGACATGTCTAGAATCCATTCTTTTTTGTTTTTCCTCTTCTCCTTTTATATAATTCTTTTGGCTGCTCCTTCTCATGATTAATTCAGTATTGATTATATTTTTTAGCTCATTACAAGTGTTGAGTCATTTCTTTTTTTATATAGGTCCTTTCTTTCATTCTCTCTCTCTCTCTCTCTGACCATTTCTAAATGTTGATGTTTGTCTGTGTTGCTCTTATAGATACTGAATTTTTTGCTTCTGTTGCGATCTTTAATGGTGATAGGAACAACCTTGAATTACTTTTTAGACAATAGAATTAATAGAGCCGAGATCCTTTTCCCTGGTGTGGCTACTTCTTTGTTGCAGTTTGCCTTGCTTCAACTGTCTACTCATCTAATGCAACTGATAATAAAGAAAAGCTTGAAGGATTTTAATCTAAAGAGAGGTATGTTTCATTCATTAAATGTGAAGGTTATCAAAGAATTATCTTGTTTCCAGGTGACATTCTTCTTTCTTTTTATTAGAAAGAGTTCTTTTTTCTAACTTTATTTTTAGTTTTATTGCAGAAATTGGGCTAAACCTTATATTAAAGATGCTAAAGAAGTTTCCAGGTGCATTTTTATTTTATTGTTTTTCTTTATGATTTTGTTGTATAAGAAGTCAAAGTGTGATTCTGTTTTTATTCTTTAATTTTTTTGGGGATATATTGATAGAATTTAGAGTTCTGGAATCAATTCTTCCTCACATACTTTTTTATCATTGAGAATGATATATTTGTTATCTTAATACATTTCACAAGCCTTGTTTTAAGTTGCATGTTTTGTTGCTTCAGTCGTTGTTTTGCATGGTAGTACATCTTGCTATACCCTGTTGTTTCGTCAAGTTTTGGAGTTATTACAAATTTAATTTAAACTTTATATGCTTACAGGTGGAAACTAGCTTAAGTCTTATGTTCTTAATAATAAAAGGATTTTTTTTTTTACAATGTGCAGGTATATTGAAATGATTTCTTTGGAGAAATTCTTGACAACATTTGTAGTTGAGGCCTTTAGAATGGAAGAATGTATTTCACTAATTTTTGTATACATTTCTTGTTTTGTATTTAGTGATAAAGGAATCTGAATTGGGCATAAATTATGTTGTAATATGATTTCTTAAGCCTAGACTAGTAGACTAAATATTGTAATTACATTTTGAGTAATTAATAAAAATCTATTTATGTTACCTTATTTGGCTTCAACTTTCATATTTGTTTTCCTAGTTTTGTGTAAGTAAAAAAAGATTATGTTTCTCTAAGCTAATATAACACATGTCTTATACTAAAGTGTAGTATAACATAAAAAAAGTGTTATACTAAAGTGTGGTATAACACAAATTTATAAGTATTCAAATGTGTTATATAATCGACTATAAATAACATAATTAAACACTTATCTATTTATTAAAATAACACAGAAACTGTGTTATCATTGATAGTATAATAACACATCTGTATAACAATGATAAAGTATTATGTAAAGTACCCTGACCTACGATAACATAGTCGGTCTTAACACATCAAAAAGTGTTATGGTATGTTTCGATAACACATTTTTGGTGTTATTAAAAGCATTTTTTCTTGTAGTGAAGTTTTTTGTTTAATACCTTTGAAACCCAAAACTATATCTTCAAATTTTGTTGGACAAATCTCGGTAGAAATAATATTTTGATGTTGATTTGATGTAGCCTAGGTTTGGGGTTAAGCAATTTTACTTTTGCTTTGCTTAAATTTCATGAAAAAATGATCAAAAATCCTTATTTTAGTTTATGGGCCTTTGAGTTCCTGAAGAACATCGAAGCTTCTTTGAGAAGTTTTATAAAACTGTTGAAATCCCCTTTTTGACATGTTTATTACACTGCTCTGGTAGGACTAGGTGTTTTACCACCAAGCAGCAAATTCCTTCTTGACTTGAATAAAAATATGCTGCTTATTCGAAACACCGAGAGGTTACTAGATGAATCCATATGTGCTGCTCAGGTAAAACTAACAGTTTTCCTACGGAGCAACTATTTCTTATAAAAAATAAATGCACACTGCTCAGGTAAAACCTTAAGTTTTCCACAGAGCAGTAGTTTTTCCATTTTTTATTTTGCACACACCCTCCTTGTTTGGTTTAATCACATTCCCCTATTTTTTGTAGATGATCGTTATGACTACAGGGGAGGTGACAGCCAAACAGACTCTGATTCTTCACACCCTAAGCCGAGCAATCGCCATCTGAGTAGTGACTCTTCCTCATCGAAATCCCTAAGCAGAGGACTCCTGAAGATCGCCTTCGTCAATTGAAGAAAATTCTTCCCTGATCAACCTTGTATTTTCTCCACAAAAACCAATTTGTCCAACAACAAACACAACACCAACCCATGCCGAGATTAAAAAAGACTACTCAGTTACTTCAGGAGCAGGACCCTCAGATAGCTCGTTGAGCAATGGAAAAAGTAATAGAGCAAGAGCCTCAAGTGGAAGAACAACCAGTAGAGGAGGCTAAAACAAAAGCTTCTTCAAGGACCTCCCGACCAGTGTAAAAACCTAAAAATCAAAGAAAAGGTCACCTAAGTGTTTGCAACAGAGATCCAGAATGCGGTCGTGCCTAAACCAAGGAAACAAGAAGACCATGAGCCATCTTGGTACGTGTCTAAGGTCACCAAATTAAACCTTAGGGTGGTTGAAAAGTACTCTCAATCTTATGACCTTGAGGGAGTAAACATAGCGTGTCCTCGCTCCAACCACAGGGGTAACATTCCTGAAGGAGTGTATTGCACTTGGTCAAAATACAACATTCTTGTGGGAGCCACCATTCCTCTTCATCACTTTTTCCGTTTTGTAGCAGATTATTTCGATATCTCCCCATTCCAAATTGCTACGTATGAGATACTTCATTTTGTCAAACAACAATTGCCAAGAAGAGAACTCTTGGGCAATTAAACTTTTAGATAAGTCCAAGAATAACTGTGATATAGTAGATTTCGTAGAGGAACATGGTCATGGTAGAATCTTTTCTATACTTGTAATTATTTCTTTTTTCTACTTTCCTTTCTTGCTTATTGGTAAGTTATTCTACTTTTTTGCAGATTTAGATATGTTCAAGCAATTTAACACTCCATCTTCCCAGAAGAGGAAAGCTGGTGAGGGGAGCAGTGTAAACCCTTTGAGAAAAGTTGCAAAACTTACCCAATCGACCTGACGAAATTGTAGTGCACCAATTTTTTTTTTTAGATTATTAAAATTTTGTGATTTATTTTATTTAAGTGTTAAGTGTGATGAATTGTTTTATTTAAATGTTTATTTTATTTAGTTGTTGTTTGTTTTACTTGATTGCTTGTCATTTTATTTAATTGTTAGAATTGGTGTAGAATATTTTTATAAAAATTACTTGTTAAATAATTTGTATTTATTTTATTTTAAAAATGTGATTATGTGAGATTTGGTTGAATTCACTAAGGTGCATGGTAGATAGTGATGCACCCTAGTGATTTAGTGTGTGCAAGTATATGGTAATAAGATACACATGTGTGGATTTTCTACACATTTTATAATTGCCATTTATTTGATATAATTGAGTAGTTTTATTTAAAAAAATAAAATAAAAGAAGGGGCAAGTGTAGGGTGGACGTGTAGCAATTAGGGGGATATTGATTGATTTTTCCAATATTTTTCTAAGGAGAATAAATTTAAATTGGATGAGGATAGCTATTTTGGGAAAGGAGTATGATCACCATTTATCTCCAATCAATTATCATAAAAAGAAAAATAAAAGAAATTAAAAGAAAATAAAGGAAGAAAGGAAACTTACCATTTCACTTTGGAGAGGCTTTATGAGAGGATTAGGTTAAGAAGGTAAGGAAAAATTGGAAGAGCATATTGTGCTCTTGGCTGCTGATAAGCGTACAAAATATACGCTTATTGATAACATTTTCAAATTGATTTGGTTGTTTTTCTCAAGAGAAAGTTTCTATTTAATCTGTTTGGTGAACTTGTGCAGTTTGTCGTTATAATTCTGATTTGTTTGAGAATTTGGATAAATGTTGGTTTTAGTAGCCGAAAATTGGCCAATATGTGGAAATATGGTACAGGCGATATATCGCTTGTCTTGGGCGATATATCGGCATAAGGAGGAATTTCAAATTTTGGCTTTGCAAAAATGACATCAGAAACTTGCGTTTTTATCGAGAACATCCAACAGGTGATATATCGCAGAATCATAGGCGCTATATCGGCCGAGGGCATTTTTGGAAATTTTTATGGAAATTCGTAGGTTTTTGGGATTTTTGTAAAAAGAATAAAAGGAAGATCGAAAAGGACAGAAGGGGGAAGCATTCTGACGGCAGAGGAAAAGAAACAGAGAAGAATCCACGTTTATTTCATTTGTGTTTATTTTATGCTTTTGAATTTTAGATTGTGTGATGAAGTTTAATATTATGAACTAAATTTTTATTTAGAGTATTTTAATGTAGTCACTGGATATTCTATTCGTCTTTAATGCAATTTCTATGAATCTTTGACTTTATGATTATCTATTGTTCTTATGTTTAATGCTTGTAATTGATTGGCCATCTGTTGCATGATTATTGGTTTTAATTCAATATCTGAAAAGTGAGAATTGGAATAGCTTTAGACAATAGACATAGATTTCAATTTAGAACGAAAGTATCAAATTGGTTTGTGTAGCAATTAGGTTTTTGTTCTTAATGCGGTTTATGTGTCGAATTTATCACAGACATGTAGAGAATTCACAGGTAAACTGAATATTTTATATCTTGAGAAAGAATAGAATTGTCAATAGTAAACTTGCTATAATCATAAATCAAAGAAACATATTAGTTGTATTATTGATTGAATAGAATTAAAGGTTGATGAAATTAGAATACTCTAATCTTTCGCTTATATTAAATTTCGTTAATTAAATTGTGCTTTCTTAGTTTATTGTTCATTGTTAATTGTCATTAAAATTTCACTAGTCAAATAGAAATAAAAGTTTGCTATTGGTAATTATTAGATCAATTCCCTGACGGAACGATAATATATTTCCACTACTATTACTTGTTTATTCGATTGCGTATACTTGCGCAGTAGTAAAAATTCGCAACAAGTTTTTGGCGCCGTTGCCGGGGAATTGATATTCTATTAATATCAAGATAGTTAATTTTTATTCTAATTTGGCTGTTTTTATTATTTGAACTAATCCAAGTTGTCGCATTCTGTTTTAATAGGTGAATCTTTTGTATGCGACGTGAAGGATCTGCAAATCTTGTTCCTGTTAATCCTGAAATCGAAAGATCCTGCAGACAAAACAGAAGGAAAAAGAGGTTGGAAGCATCAATGGCTGCCAACCAAAGAGACGGGGTTAACAACAATGATGGTCAGAATCATATCGCTCAGGACCAAAATGTGCGAGCATTAAGAGATTATGTGCTCCCCGCTGTCACAGGAGTACACTCGTGCATTAGGCCGCCTACTATTACTGCCAATAACTTTGAGATTAAGCTGGCGATGATACAAATGGTCCAGACTTCTGTTCAGTTTGGTGGTCTCCCCAATGAGGATCCTAACTTGCACATAGTGAATTTCCTTGAGCTATGTGCAACGTTTAAGTTTAATGGGGTGAGCGATGATGCAATAAGGCTGAGATTGTTCCCTTTTTCACTAAGGGACAAGGCAAAAAGTTGGCTTATTTCTCTACAGGCCAACTTAATCAATAAATGGGAGGAACTAGCTCAGAAGTTTCTCTCAAAGTTCTTTCCTCCTGCAAAAGCTGCGAAGTTGAGGGGAGAAATCAATAACTTCTATTAGAATGAGGGAGAATCATTGTATGATGCTTGGGAAAGATTCAAAGACCTGCTCAGGAAATGCCCTCATCACGGTATAGAGAAGTGGATGTTAGTCCACAATTTTTATAATGGGCTTTGCGGTACTACTCGCACTATAATAGATGCAGCAGCAGGTGGTGCTTTCATGAGTAAAGGGGCTGATGAGGCATATGAATTGTTAGAGGAGATGGCTATGAACAATTATCAATGGCCTGCCGAATGAGATACTTCACAGAGAAAAGTAGCTGGGGTACATGAATTAGATGCTATAACTACTTTAACTGCTCAGGTTGCTTCATTGACAAAGCAGTTGCAACAAAACAAGATCTCAGCTCAAGCCTAGGCTATACAGATGCAATCAGGGTGTGAAATATGTGGAGGGCCTCATTTGTATGAACAGTGTACAGCGGCCAACATGTATGGTAATATGCCAGTTAATCAGGCTCAGGTACAGGCAGTTGGTAATTTTCAGAGGCCTTATCAGAATCCATTCTCCAATACTTATAATCCTGGGTGGAGAAATCACCCAAATTTCTCATGGAGAAACAATCAGGGCCAACAGTCACAGTTTCAAGGGCCATACCAGCAGCACATGCCACAACAGCCTATGAATCAAGCCTCATCGTCACACCAACCTAGACCGCAAGATCCACCAGAAAAGCCTAATGAATTGCAAGCAGCCTTGTTGACCCTCACTAATACTCAGACTCAATTCATGACTGAAACCAGATCCTCTATTCAAAACCTTGAGACACAAGTGGGTCAGTTGGCCAACATGCTTAATAACAGACCGCAAGGGAATTTACCTAGTAATACCGTGGTCAATCCTAAAGAGAACTGTCAAGCAATTTCATTGAGGAATGGTAAGCAAGTGGAGCAGCCCAGTGTACAAAAGTCAGTGGTTCCGAATGAAGAGTTGGGTGAGAAATCAGATACAAAAGCGAATGGGGTTACTGAAGACCACCAATGTTCAAACAAGTGTTCTCCCATTGTTGATAGTCAGCCACTTCAAGTTCCATATCCTCAGAGGCTTAGAAAAACTACACTGGATAAACAGTTTTCTAAGTGTTTAGAGGTATTCAAAAAGCTGCACATCAATATTCCATTTGCTGAGGCATTAGAGCAGATGCCTAGTTATGTCAAATTTATGAAAGAGATTCTGTCAAAGAAAAGAAAGATGGAGGAGTATGAGACGGTGGCACTCACTGAAGAGTGCAGTGCGATATTGCAGAGGAAGTTGCCCCAAAAGTTGAGAGATCCGGGGAGCTTTACTATACCTTGCACCATTGGCAAATTTGAATGTAAGCACGCTTTATGTGATCTGGGGGCAAGTATTAATCTGATGCCCTTAACTGTGTTCAGACGACTGGGTTTGGGTGAGGCAAGACCGACAACCATCACTCTACAACTAGCAGATCGATCGGTAAAACATCCACGGGGAATTATTGAAGATGTTCTTGTGAAGGTGGATAATTTTATTTTTCCTGCTGATTTTATCGTTCTGGATATGGAGGAGGATATGGATGTACCAATCATTCTAGGCAGGCCATTTTTAGCTACTGGGCAGGCTTTGATTGATGTTCAGAAAGGTGAGCTGACACTGCGAGTTCAAGGTGAAGAAGTGGTATTCAACGTGTTTAAGGCTTTAAAGTTTGCAAATGTCAATGACAGTTGTTTCAAAGTTGACATGGTAGAGAAAGCGGTGGCAGAAATTAATCTCATAGAGGATTCACTTCAGAAGAGCTTGACAATTGGAGATATAGATGCTGAGTTAGACAGTGAGGTCCAAGAGTGTGTACAGTGGTTGAATTCTAAAGGGCCAATTTATAATCGAAAATATGAAGATTTGGGTCAAGGACCTAAGAGACCATTACCATCAGTTCAGAAACCTCCAGAGTTGGAATTGAAATCATTGCCTGCACATCTTCGCTATGTTTTTCTGGGTGAGAAGGAGACTTTACCAGTTATTGTGTCTTCTTCTCTTTCTAATGAGGAGATGGAAAAATTATTAAGGGTGTTGAGAACCCATAAGTTGACAATTGGATGGACGTTGGCAGATATTCAGGGGATAAGTCCATCCACAGTTATGCACAAGATCTTGATGGAAGATGACAGTAAGCCCTCTATTGAAGCACAACGTCGATTGAATCCAGCAATGAAAGAGGTGGTAAGGAAGGAGATCTTGAAGTGGTTAGATGCTGGGGTGATCTATCCTATTTCAGACAGTAGTTGGGTGAGTCCAGTTCAGGTAGTCCCTAAGAAAGGAGGGATTACAGTGGTAAAAAATGACAATAATGAACTTATCCCAACGCGTACCGTAACTGGTTGGAGGATTTGTATAGATTATCGTAAACTGAACAAAGCAACCAGAAAAGATCACTTTCCACTGCCTTTCCTTGATCAGATGTTAGATAGATTGGCTGGACATCAGTATTACTGCTTTCTGGATGGCTATTCAGGGTACCATCAAATAGCCATTGCGCCTGAGGATCAAGAAAAGACGACCTTCACCTGCCCATATGGTACTTTTGCATTCCGTCGTATGCCGTTTGGTCTGTGCAATGCCCCTGCCACTTTTCAACGGTGTATGATGGCTATCTTCTCTGATATGGTGGAACGGAGCATTGAGATCTTTATGGATGATTTCTCTGTGATGGGGTCTTCTTTTGATGATTGTCTAAGGAATTTGGAGGCTGTGCTGAGAAGATGTGAAGAGGCGAATCTAGTCTTGAATTGGGAAAAATGCCACTTCATGGTAAATGAAGGCATAGTACTTGGGCACAAGGTGTCTAAGAATGGTATTGAGGTTGATAGGGCTAAGATTGCTACTATTGAGAATTTGTCGCCTCCAGTTTCAGTTAAGGGAGTGAGAAGTTTCCTTGGTCATGCGGGGTTTTACAAAAGATTTATAAAGGACTTCTCCAGGATTTCTAAGCCACTCTCGGCATTGTTGATGAATGGGGTGCCATTTGAGTTTGATGAGAAGTGTCTTGAAGCTTTCAAGATACTAAAGCAGAAGTTGGTGTCGGCACCTATAGTAATTTCACCGGATTGGGACCAGCCATTTGAGTTAATGTGTGACGCAAGTGATTTTGCAGTGGGTGCGGTTCTGGGGCAGCGTGTTGACAAAGTATTTTGGACTATTTATTATGCCAGCAGAACACTAAATGGCGCTCAGTTGAATTATGCCACCACTGAGAAGGAGCTTCTTGCCATTGTCTATGCATTCGATAAATTCAGGCCGTATTTGATGGGGAACAAAGTTATTGTATATACTAATCATTCCGCAATCAGGCATCTTATTGCTAAGAAAGATGCTAAACCCAGACTTATTCGTTGGGTGCTTCTTTTACAAGAGTTTGATATGGAGGTTCGGGATAAGAAGGGTACAGATAATTTGGTGGCGGATCACTTATCAAGACTTGAGTTGGGGGATAAGTCAGAACTTGTTGCAGGAGAGATTAATGAGAGTTTCCCAGATGAACAATTATTTGCAGTGGAGGATGAGTGGGTGCCATGGTTTGCAGATTATGTGAATTATTTGGCAGCCAACGTAGTGCCATCAGAATTTGTAGGGCAGAGGTTGAAAAAGTTTTATCATGATGTGAAGAACTACTATTGGGATGATCCTTTCTTATTTAAACAATGTCCGGATTTGATTATCAGAAGATGTGTGCCTGAAAGAGAAATGAAGGACATCTTGTTTCATTGCCATGCATCGCCTACTGGTGGACATTTTGGGGGAGCAAGGACTGCTGCAAAGGTCCTTGAATGTTGATTTTATTGGCCTACTCTGTATAAAGACAGCTATGACTATGTGAAACGGTGTGATCATTGTCAAAGGGTAGGTAATATCTCAAGACGTCATGAAATGCCTCTCACTAATATATTGGAGGTTGAATTATTCGATGTTTGGGGTATTGACTTTATGGGACCCTATCCACCGTCGTTTGGAAATTTGTATATTTTATTGGTGGTGGATTATGTAAGTAAGTGGGTTGAAGCAGTTGCTACTTCAACTAATGATGCTCAGGTGGTAGTCAAGTTTTTGAAAAAGAATATTTTCTCTCGTTTTGGCACACCTCGAGCGATTATAAGTGATGAAGGGACTCATTTCGCCAATAAGATTTTTGATTCCTTAATGGAGAAATATGGAATTAAACACAAGATGGCATTGGGATATCATCCGCAGTCAAATGGGCAAGCGGAAGTGTCAAATCGTGAGATTAAGCTGATTTTAGAGAAGACGGTGCAAGTTAATAGAAAGGATTGGTCGAATAAGCTTGATGATGCGTTGTGGGCTTATCGGACAACTTTTAAAACGCCAATTGGTACTTCTCCCTACCGTCTTGTATATGGTAAAGCTTGTCACTTACCATTTGAACTGGAGCATAGGGCACAGTGGGCGTTAAAGAAGTTGAATTTCAATCCGGCCGCTTCGAAAGCTTTAAGGCCAGCTCAACTGAATGAGTTAGATGAATTGCGTCATGATTCCTATGAGAATGCAAGAATCTACAAAGAGAAGACCAAGAAATGGCATGACAATAATATTGTCAATCGGACTTTTCAAGTGGGTGATAAGGTACTGCTATTCAATTCCCGTCTCAAGTTATTTCTGGGAAAATTAAAGTCTCGATGGTCGGGGCCATTCAATGTTACAAAAGTTTTTCCATACGGGGCTTTGGAGATTCAACAAGGTGATTCTTCGCCGTTTAAAGTTAATGGACAGCGGGTGAAGCATTACTATGGAGGCGAAATTGAGACGAAGGTCAATATTACATTGGTGGATTCTTGATGGAAAGGAAAGCAGCGTCCGGCTAAATGACGTTAACGACAGCGCTTTTGAGAGGCACCTCATTGTTTTGTAATTTATTTTTGTTTTTGTTTTCGTTTGACATTATTATTTATTTATTTATTTTATTTTCTTTTAGTATAGTAGAACCGTGAAAAATGTGAAAAAAAAACAAAACAAAACAAAACAAAAAAAAAACAAAAAAACTTGATAATTTTGAATAGTGTTTAGGCGATATATCGCCTACACTAGGCGATATATCTCCTGGACAACCGATTCGGAGGGGATTTTTGGTTTTAAAGTTGGAATTTTTTTTTTCGGTCCTAAGAGATATATCGCCTCACAATGGCGATATATCGGCTCATGTACAAGAGGAGGCGATATATCGGGAGTGGTCAAGACGAAATATCGGCAGCAAAGTTAGAGACGCCGTTTTCTATACTGCATGTGGCGATATATCGCCAACTATAGGCGATATATCGGCTAAAGCAAATTGGGATGCGCTATATCGGGGGTAGTGGAGGCGAAGTATCGGCATGCAAGTCAGAGGCATGGTTCGGCATACAGTATCTGGCGATATATCGCCACATATAGGCGATATATCGCCTGGTCGTATATTTTGATTAAAAAAGGGCACGTGGGGAGCACATGATCCCTATGTAGCGATATATCGCCTGGTCGTATATTTTGATTAAAAAAGGGCACGTGGGGAGCACATGATCCCTTCCTATCAGCTTATGTTTCACAAAATATAACCCCAATTCGCCTTCTATTACAGAACCGAACCCTCTTTCAAATCTTTCTATCTTTCCCAATTTTCCTCTCAAACAAAACACTCTCTCAATCACCTTCATCAAGCACTCAAGGGGCCAAATATTGCTGTGATTCACCACATTATCATCATCATTCTCCAAGATTTTCAAGGTACATTGTTAAGTTTGGTGTGTTTGATGCTTTATTGAGGAATTTGAAGAACTTAAATTTGTTTTGGGCATTGGACGAATTTTCGATATCTATTGCAAGATTGGCTTCTGTGTATTGTTGTTATTATATTGGGAGCATATTCTATACAGTTGGGGAAGATTGTGGGTTGTTTGAGTATTGTTGGCCAATTTTTCTTGATTGCGCACTAGGTGTTCGACAAAAGTACTCAGTGAACGGTTTTGGACTATTTTGGATATTCTTGTGTGTTTCTGAGTTGCTTTGGGATTATTAGTGTGTTCAGAGACAATTCTTTGTGTTTTTGTGATTCAATTACTCTATGGCTCCCAAGAAAGCAAAGACCATGTCCACTGTCCAAAGAGCCAATGTAACTATTGCCCATACCTTTGTTAACCCCACTGCGCAAAATAAATTCGAGGAATGGATAGTAAAAAATGAAACAGTGATAGTGGAGTCTCACTTTAGGCCCAGTGAATTGGATGGCATACTCCCACATATGATTATAAATAGGAATTGGAAGCAGTTGTGTGAGCCAAAACTTTTGGCCAATATCAGTTTGGTAAGGGAGTTTTATGCCAACGCTTTTGTCGAGCAGGATGATCACACAGTGTTAGTTCGGGGTAGAAAGGTTTGCTATTCTCCGCAAGTAATCAACAGGTTCTACGACCTAAATGATCCATGGGATGACGATTATCGCGCAGGGGCCGCAGAAAAGGACTATGATTTGCTCCTAAGGGAAATGACGAAGCCTGGTTCTACTTACAAAATGGGGAGTGACATGGTTACTCCAAGATCAATCAGGGCTACATGTTTGAGTCCATATGGGAGGTTGTGGAACAGGTTCGTCATCAGTACTCTCATGCCTTCCACTCAACAAATGGAAGTGACTACTGAATGTCTCTACTTGCTCTATTGTATTTTTTCGGGCAAGTCGATCAATGTTGGGAGGCTCATAGCAGAGAGTATCATTTACATTGCGCGAGGGGCCACATCTGGTGGTCATGGACATGCTTCATTAATTACCAGTCTATGTAAGGATCAAGGCGTGCCAATGAACGTTAATGAAGTCTGTGAACAGTCTCCAGTAATTAGTCATCAATCAGTGTTGCATCAGGATGAGAATTATGGGGGTGTTCTTCGACCCACTGGTTTGGGATACGAGCCTGTTGATCCGAGTCTGTTGTCCTTGCCACCGACCGATGAGCAACCTGAGACCACTAGGCCGAAGAGAAAGGGGCGAAAACCATCTACTTCTAGAGCTACTGAAGGCTCTAGTTCTCGGCAGTATAGTACCATGCAACAAGACATTGAAGAGTTGAAGAGACAACATCAGCTGTTGTTGCATGGTCAGGCGGATATTCGAGATCGTCAATTCCACATGACGAATTACATGGCTGATTTTTGTGGGGCATTTGCGCGCTATATAGGATTCAATGATTTTCCTCAATGTCCTCCAGAATTGCGCCAGCCATATCAGCCGCCTCCAGATTCCGACGATGAAGAGTAACTGTTCGGTTGTCAGGTTTTTTCTAGTTATTTTATTTTATTTTATTTTTCTTTTAGTTCAGGTCCTTTGGATTTTATGAAACAGTGAGGGCACTGTTTATTTTAAGTTTGGGGGACTATTTACTTTTCTTTTGATATATTTTTTTTATTTGGATGACTGTACGAAACTGTTATTGACTGAGACAGGTGGGCTTCAATGATGATATATGCTAATTCCTTGATGTTGTTAGACTGATGCTTTGGATATGTAGACTGTGTGCTTAACCTATTGGTAATTGATCTGAGTATTGTCATTTGTGTATTATATGTGTTTTATTTAATTTATGCTCTACATTATATAAGTTTATAAGTATTGTGGGAATTGGTATGTATGGTGGATGTTGAAATAAGCTAGAACTTGCTCAGTTGATTTGTTGAGACGAAATGCTAAATAAAGTATTGAGTAGAGATGATTTAGGCAATTTTCTTTGGTAAACGTTTGAGCCTTTCCAGCTAATCCATAAAAATTTATCCTTAGTTACCCTTTTTGAGCCTAAAGCTTTGGTTTTTGTTCTTGATTATACTATTGAGCCTAAATTTCCTAACTTCATCATTTTTCCTTTTCCTTTGTTATCATAAGCATATAATTTGTGGGAAAGTGGAATGGAAAATAGTGAGGTATTGGTATGATTTGAATGTAGTATGATTGTACAAAAAGAAGAGAGAGAGAGAAGTTTTTGAGAAAATAGAAAAAAAAAATCACTTTGTCACACTCCTTGATTATATATAGAAAATATTAAGTTTGGGGGAGTGTGATTTGAAAAAAAAAAGTGATAAGTATAGAAAAAAATGATACAAAAAGAAAAGAAGAAAATGATGAAAGTATGTAATCTCTCTCTCTAATTGTATAAAAGGGTGATTTTTGGTGTGGTGAAGAGAAAGTTGGTTGATTTCAAGGTTTATATGCTTATGGTAATTTCGAGCCTAAATGACTATTTATCTACCTGTACCTAAGCCAATGTTATGAGCCTATAAAAGTCCTTTTGATCTACTTGATACAGATTTTATATTAGTGGAGACAAGTTAATTGAGCAAGCTTATGGTGAATTTTGATGGGTTTGTGGTATGAATGGATGTTGATACTTGTAAAATTATGTTTTGTACGACATTTGTTAAATGAAATATGTATGTGCATGAATGACAGTATTTGGAGAAATTATTGATATGTTGAAATTCTAGTCACATGATCTGAAGCATTGGTTGAGCGATTGAAGAGGAATTGGAATTTTTAAGAAAAATTATGCCCCTTGTCTAAGTTTAAATTTTCCTGTGAAGTTAAGTCATCTAATAGTTTTTTTTTTAGTTTTGGATTGTTTCTTTGTTTGCTTGAGGACAAGCAACCAGTCAAGTTTGGGGGTGTGATAAGCGTACAAAATATACGCTTATTGATAACATTTTCATATTGATTTGGTTGTTTTTCTCAAGAGAAAGTTTCTATTTAATCTGTTTGGTGAACTTGTGCAGTTTGTCGTTATAATTCTGATTTGTTTGAGAATTTGGATAAATGTTGGTTTTAGTAGCCAAAAATTGGCCAATATGTGGAAATATGGTACAGGCGATATATCGCTTGTCTTGGGTGATATATCGGCATAAGGAGGAATTTCAAATTTTGGCTTTGCAGAAATGACATCAGAAACTTGCGTTTTTATCGAGAACATCCAACAGGCGATATATCGCAGAATCATAGGCGATATATCGGCCGAGGGCATTTTTGGAAATTTTCATGGAAATTCGTAGGTTTTTGGGATTTTTGTAAAAAGAATAAAAGGAAGATCGAAAAGGACAGAAGGGGGAAGCATTCTGACGGCAGAGGAAAAGAAACAGAGAAGAATCCACGTTTATTTCGTTTGTGTTTATTTTATGCTTTTGAATTTTAGATTGTGTGATGAAGTTTAATATTATGAACTAAATTTTTATTTAGAGTATTTTAATGTAGTCACTGGATATTCTATTCGTCTTTAATGCAATTTCTATGAATCTTTGACTTTATGATTATCTATTGTTCTTATGTTTAATGCTTGTAATTGATTGGCCATCTGTTGCATGATTATTGATTTTAATTCAATATCTGAAAAGTGAGAATTGGAATAGCTTTAGACAATAGACATAGATTTCAATTTAGAACGAAAGTATCAAATTGGTTTGTGTAGCAATTAGGTTTTTGTTCTTAATGCGGTTTATGTGTCGAATTTATCACAGACATGTAGAGAATTCACAGGTAAACTGAATATTTTATATCTTGAGAAAGAATAGAATTGTCAATAGTAAACTTGCTATAATCATAAATCAAAGAAACATATTAGTTGTATTATTGATTGAATAGAATTAAAGGTTGATGAAATTAGAATACTCTAATCTTTCGCTTATATTAAATTTCGTTAATTAAATTGTGCTTTCTTAGTTTATTGTTCATTGTTAATTGTCATTAAAATTTCACTAGTCAAATAGAAATAAAAGTTTGCTATTGGTAATTATTAGATCAATTCCCTGACGGAACGATAATATATTTCCACTACTATTACTTGTTTATTCGATTGCGTATACTTGCGCAGTAGTAAAAATTCGCAACAGCTGCCGTGAGTTGAAGAGAGGAAGAGAGAGAGAGGGTGGCGAGCTAGAGAGAGAGAAAGGAAAGGGCTGCCATTTTCTAGAGAGAAGGAAGAAGAAAAAAAGAAAGAGGAGGGAAGAAGAAGAGGGTTTCGAACCCTAGGTATGTTCTATCTATTGGTGTTTTACATATTTGAATTAGAGTCTTCTCCTCTTCTCTAATCTAAGATTTATTTTGTGCTTTCTTTCTTTGGATGTATGGTGTTTGAAAATCCCCTATAGGTGACAAGGTTTTTCTTGCTAGAGTATTCTTGATTCAACAATCAAGAGAGGTAATGGTTTTTCTTAACCTATATTAGTTTTGATGGGTTTATCCTTGAGGTTGTTTATGGTGGTGTTTAATGGTTTGATTATTGTAGGTTGGTGATGAGGTGATTATGATCTGTTTTATTTTTTTTTCATGAAAATAATATGTTTTGTTAAAAGGGCTCATGAGAATGTTTGAGAGAAAATGGGTTTGATGGGATTTATATGAGGGTTGTATTTTATGTTTATGTTGCTATGATTATTCTAGACCATTGATTTATGTAAAATATGCGAAAATGATGATAGATGCATACTAGGTTTTATGTGGAGGTAGATGAGAATTTTGTGATATTTTATGGTGGATCTTGAGTGTTTAGGCCTAGGGGTAAAAGGTTCAATCATGATTGTTTTCTTGTATGTTTTGAAATAATGGTGATTGTAAAAATATGATAGGATGTATATGATATTATGTATCAATGAATCATGATATGCATGAAAAGTGATAGAAACATGTTAGGTTTAATACAAAGGCATATATGAATAATGGTGTTATGAATTTATGTATGTTGTTGTTATTGTTTTGTTGGATTCATGTATTAATTCATTGGAATAGAAAAAAGGTTTTATAAGATTGCATATGAATATGTGTTAGTGATATTCTTATAATTATTTGTATAATAAGAGCATGATAGGATTTTGGACATGTATGATTTTATGTGAAATTTTGAGATAAGGATGAATTTCATGAGTAATTATGCTTGCTGATTTTGTAAATAATTGGGTAAAAGTTTGATGAAAAAAGTGATTTGCATGCATAAGTAATGTCCATAATGCTATGTTGATTTTATGAAATTAAAAAGGGTATTTTAAGTCACAATAAAATGATATTTTACTCAAATAAATACCTACAGATTTTTTATTATATTTTTAGAAAAATATGAGGTTTTAAATTCAATATAGTGATTTTAATGATAAAAATGGTTGCTGGAATTTTTGTTAAAAAATGGGAAGTGTGTTTCAATAAAATGAATTTGATAAGTATTTGAAATAAAAATTAATACCCTAAATTATGGTAATATTAAAAATTTTATTTTAATATGGTATGAATGTATATTTTTATAGTTATGATTTTTCTTTATTTTGATTGAGAAAAATATTGAATTAAATTTATTTGTGATTTTTAAAGAAATTAAATAGTGGCTGAAAGTTTGGTTTAAAAAGTTTAAAATGATTATTTAATTGCCATTTATGAATTTTTTTTTTGGTGAATAAGAATCATTGAATTACTTCCAAAACACAACTACAACAGTCCAAGAAAAACCAAAACCCCTGAACCCCAAAGCCAATTTCTCCCCTGTATAGAACTACATATATGCTCAAACCAATCTCTATCTACAATCTTGGCCTTCTTAGGCATTACATGATATATTCAAAATTTAACATCACTTTGAATTCTCTGTACAATATGGTTAATTTGCCAAACTTTGTGAGTCCAAAGAGCATCATTCTGGACTAACCAGATGTGGTACACCAGAGCTGCCAGGATCACAGTATATATTTGCTTCCTCACCTTGCTAATTTGCTTTGCTTTGTCAATCCAATGCAGTAAACAACCTAGATTCTCAGCCCGAGAGTTCCATCTCAACCAAGCTTTCAGTCTAGTAAGGCAACTCCAGCTGTAAGAACACTCAAAGAATAAGTGTTTCTCATCCTCATCGTGATCACCACACAAAAGACAAGTACGATCAATAGTGGGGTTATATTTACTAATCTGAACCCGGGTACGAAGTTTCTCCTTCATTGCAAGCCAGAAAATGAATCTATGTTTAGGAATATTGAGTCTTCCCCAAATATTTTTGTTCCATTGAACGCGCTCAGTAAAAGGATATATAGAGTCATACCGATATTGAATACTATAACCTTTAATGATAAAAGTATTCAAGTCCATCTTAGCTTTAATGACATCCTTTACAGCAACAATCTTCCTCCAATGCCCAATCCCAGCAGACAAGTAAACACTGTGAATCCACCTAACCCAAAGAGTGTCCTTTTTAGCAGCAATCTCCCAAATGTATTTCCCCATAGTTGTTGTATTCCAGTTAATAACATTACGAAATCCTAAGCCTCAAGCCGTTTTCAGCAAACAGATACTCTCCCAAGCTACTTGACCCGAACCTGAACCATTAGCTAACCCTTTCCAAAGAAAGGATCTACAAATAGCTTCCACTTTCCTCAACAACAGCTTAGGAAAAATCATAATTTGAGCCCAATAGGAATGAATTGACATCAAAACAGAATTTATAAGAGTTACTCTGCCCATATAAGAGAGATTCCGTGAGCTCCATAGGCGAATCCGCTGAACCATTTTATCAATAATGATCCCACATTCAGCAGAACTGATTCGCTTGGAGCAAATCGGGATGCCTAGATATCTGAAAGGTAGGCGACTTCTCCTGAAACCCGACACCTTCAGCACTCTTCTCACTTTTGCATTTGCCATACCACTACAAAAAATATCTGATTTTGTAACATTAGGAAAAAGACCAGAGGATTTTGAAAACAAAGTGAGCCCCCTCAGCAGCAATAATATAGACACATAATCACCATGAAAAAATAAAAGAAGATCATCTGCAAAACACAAGTGATTCAATCTCAAAGGCGCACACCTATCATGGAACTTAAAATCTGCCATCTTTCCAACCTTAGCCAGAATCCTAGAAAGATATTACATTCCAAGAACAAACAATAACAGTGACATCGGATATCCTTGATGCAAACCCCTCTTGGAAGCAAAAAAACCATGCATTGTTCCATTGATCATCAAAGAAAACTTCGGCGTTCGAACACATGTCATGATGAGATCGATAAAAATCTAGGGGAACTTAAAGGCAGTTAGCATTTCTTCTATAAAATCTCATTCCACCGTGTCATGCGCTTTCCTCAAATCAATATGTATCATACAACTCAGTTTACTATTTTTCCTACCATAATGGCGCACCAAATCTTGACAAACCATAATATTGTAGGCGATATATCTTCCATGCACAAAACCCCCTTGATTTTCAACAACTAAATCAGGCAAAATCTTCCTCAATCTTGAACAAATTAACTTAGTGGCTACCTTATAAATCACATTGCAGCAAGCTCTAGGTCTAAAATCACCCACATTATCTGGGCACTTAGATTTTGGAATAAGAGTGATCGTTGTGGTATTTACCTCTTTCAAGAGTTTCCCAGATTTTAAGAAAGAGAGCACCGCATCACTAACTTCCGAGCCGACAAGAACCCAATTATCCTGAAAAAAGAAACTGCCATAACCATCAGGTCCTGGCGCCTTCATTCCACTTATGAATTTATGTTACATAAAAACTAAGTCTTAAATAATTCAAATAAATTATATTTTTCCACACTTAAAATATATTTTTCTCACATCATTTATGTAACACAATTAACCAATATTAAAATTTATTTTTCTAAGGAGACATAGTAATCATAGGTATTTTAAATAAATTCCAAGATTTTGTTAATTCTTTGTAATTTGAGAATAATAAATGAAATTATCACATGTTTTTTTTAAGCTAAATAAAATTATTTTATAAAATAAAATAATGTTTTGAGAGATTTAATCAACCTAGAAATTTTAAGAAAATAAAGCATGTTACAAGTCTATTAATTTTAAAACGATAGAAGTCAGACGTGTAGAATTATCGTTTTTAAACGTCGCAATTACGCAATGTTTCCACATATGCATGTTACATGAAAATCTACTTTTACGTCCAAAATTATGTCTATTATTCAACCATGTGGTTTTTATAGAAAGATCATGCACGCAAAGTAGGTAAAATGAGCATTATTCTTTTATGGTTTTATGTGTAATTAAGTATATTTGCATGTTGTGTGTGTAACTCTTATTATGTGTGCATGGCCCATGCACACATGCACTGTATGAAAGGGCAAAATAGTAATTTTATGAAGCTAAGAAATGTCGTTTTGATTATGGTATAGGCTCGTTGAGAGGTTGTGAATTTACTTAGCTCGGACCTGAGGTAAGGAAGTTAGATAGAATTTATGATTGTTTATGCTATGAATGGTAAGACAGTTGTGTGAATGAAATGTTATGAATTATGAATGCCATAATGTGATGATACGTTGGCTTGTATGAATATGTTATGTTATGAATGGATGTTAGCGTGATGAACGCGACACATCAAATGGGATGCTAATGATATGAAGACGTAACCCGAGTTACTAAGGATATAAAGACGTAACTCCAAGGGCGAACGCGCCGAGGTTATTCAAGGACCAGAGACTCTTGTTTACCTCAAAGGGTGGCATGGACAAGTTAGCGGGCCATGTTCACAAGGAATTTTGTATGAATGTGCTATGATGTTTATGTTATGATGATGTTATGATATGATGATGCTATGATGTTTATGTTATGATATGATGATATTGTGATGTATAAAGATGAACGATAGTGTGTGAATTTGTTGTACCTTACTTGCTTATTGTTTGTACTTCCTTACTGGGCTTTTAGCTCACCCCCTTACTTTCCCTTCTAGGTAGCAAATATGTTTCTCTGTGGCACGCGTGGTGACGTGAGGAGTTCTATCGTTGTGGGGTGTATGGCGTGGGGCATCCTATGGACGGAAAAATGATCACTTTAAGACGCCATTTTAATTATGTTATGTTTTAAGAGACTTTCTAAATTATCAGTGGGACTTAATTATTGGATTTGTTTTCTTTTGAACTTTGCATAAAAACTCATATTTTCTTTTAAAACTATTGGGCCCAACTTGCATTATTTTAAGCAAGTCCCCACTGAGACTTTTATAATAAGTGGTTTTCTTTTATGAACCAATGAATATGTGAATGTTTTATTAACCACTAGTCTAGGGCATTCTTTACAGAAATCATCCGACCAAGAGGGAAACCTAGCCCCTTCAAAACAAGTTGTTCCACCTCCTGCCCCAAAGAGAATAGTTCGATCGGCAACAAGTATTGGACGCCCAAGTGAACCTCTAAGAATTTTTGGCAAGTATAGTCGAGAGTTTCTCGACCATACAATTAACCATGAGAGGATGACTCATGCTTTTGATAGTCTTTTTCGACAAAGTATTGAAGTTGTCCTTAGCAGAGGCCTCACAAAAGTGATGAGCATAAGTACTTTCCTATAACCAAATGTGTTTACCTATTAGTTGGCCTCGTCCTACCTGCCTTTATTTATTTTCAGGGACTTGTCACAATCAGCCATGCTCAACGCCAAGTGGTGAATTATAAAGATCTCATTAGGATTTTGAACGAACAGTTGGGACAAGTCTTGGCAGAAAATAAAGTCTTGATTGAGTCTGAAAAGGATCTTCAACAAAAAGTTGAGCAGGCGGAGAAGACAGTTGCCGATCGGGATAAATCTTTGAAGTACTAGGCTGATAAGAATATCAAGAAGATTCAAGTCATCAAAACTTTAATCAATCACATGGAGAAGAAGAATCAAGAGATTGAGGAGTTGAAGCAAGACAAATATGTCGATATGGCGCGTTATGAAGAGATCTGTTTCATCTGCTTCTATCAGCATGGAAGATGAACTCTCAACCTCGAATTTCTTTCTGAAGAAGAAAAGGCCGAGGAGCTCGCCAAGTGTGAGGCCAAGGCTTCTGAGGAGGCGAATCTTCCTGTTGGTGTTATGCCTTCTTCTCTAGCCTTGTCATTCCAACCAGAAGAAGTTCCAGGAACTGAAGACGGAGTTGACAACCCGGCCACTAATGTATTCGACCAGTAACTTTCTTTTTTTAAATACCTGGCCCTTCGATGTATTTTGTAAAGACAATTGTTTCTTGGAAGCTTCTATACTTTGCTCATACGGCCGAGCTATTCACATTTTCTACTTTACTTTTTTTTTTAACTTGAAACATTCTAAGTCTTTTTAGACTTAAAACCTTATATATTTTTGCATGAGTACTTAGTTTTATTAACTTAGAAATTATATACATTTCTCATGTTTTTACTAAGTATACTTCCTCACACTCTTATTGCATTAAATTTTTGTGAGAAAAATAATTATATCCACACAAACATTTGTTTCTAACTTCAAGTTTTCTAAAATTAGAAAAATTCAAAGTTACTTAAGCTTTCTTATACAAGTTAGCTTAATGGCCATTTTCGACTTAAAAAATTTACAAGTCAGCCTGAAAACAAATATCTTAACTCGTGTTCTTATTGTTTGTGTTAGATTATATGTCAATATACCTTATGTGCCCCCCAAGTAATCAACGGTTGAAGGATTCGTGGTCACTTGCTACTTGACTAAATCCGTTCAAACAGTTAATTACTCATGAAACACATAGACATGGAAAATATCCGAGCAACTGAATACTGCTTAAACGTATTGGCCGGTTGAACATTGCCCAATTTTAATGACCAGTTGTACACTGTTCGAGTATAAAAATAATTAACACACATGCATATTTGTAGCAAGAATCGACCATGTTGCGCGTGATCTTTTTTATCATTCATAATAAGAAATGACAAAGCTTGTCTAAAACTGACTCTTAACCAAAAACGTAGATTACAGAAAAGAATAAGTGACTGGTCGGCTAATGAACAACCCCTTAACAAACTGAAATAACAAGTTTGTTGATAATATCTCCTCAAATGCTCGCCATTCCAGTGGTTTCTGATCAACTCTCCATTCAGTCGAGATTGTTTGTAAGTGTCGAGAGGTAAAACTTTCTTGATCTGGTATGGTACCTCCTAATTTGGTCCTCGCACTCCACCTGCTGGGTCTTTGGTGAACACTTTTCTGAGGACCAAATCATCGACTTAGAACTTTCGATATTTTACCCTGGAATTGAAGTAGCGAGTCACTTTTTGTTGATGTGCAGCAACCCTCAAACTCACCTTTTCTTATTTCTCTTCCATCAGATCTAAAGACTCAGATAGTAATTGGTGGTTATTCTCCTGGCCATATATACTCCTTCGATATGATGGGGGATCAATCTCGACTGGAAACATGGCCTCATACCCATATGCTATGGAAAAGGGAGTATGGCCAGTTGCTGTCCAAGCAGTAGTTTTGTACAACTAGAGGAGTTCTGGTAATTCTTCTACCCGAGAATCTTTAGCCTGTTCAAGGTGCTTCTTTAGAGTGTCCTTCAACATTTTTTTGACTGCTTCAACTTGCCCATTTGCTTTTGGGTGAGCTACCGAGGAGGAGAAACTTTTCGTTATGCCATGTCTAGTGTAGAAATCAGTAAATAAGTCACTATCAAATTGAGTACCATTGTTTAACACTATCTTCTATGGAATGCCATAACGATAGACAATATTCTTCACTACAAAGTCTAACACTTTCTTGGAGGTGATTATTTCTAGTGGTTCAGCTTCGGTCCACTTTGTGAAATAGTTCACTGCAACTACTGCAAATTGTACCCCTCCATTTCTTTTGGGTAACCTCCCAATCAGATCAATTCCCCATACTGCAAAAGGCCAAGGAATTTGCATCTGTTTCAGTTCATTTGGTGGTGCTCGGGGTATCTTAGAAAATCTTTGACACTTATCACACTTTTTCACATATTCCATGGAATCCTTGTTCATTATAGTCTAGAAATATCCTTGTCGCAAAATATTTTTAGGAAGACTTTGCCCTCCTAGAGTGGTCTCCACAAAGCCCTTCATGCACTTCAACTAGCAAGCATTTTGACTGGTTGGGTGTTACACGGTGGTAAAGAGTACCTTATCCTGTATAACACTCCATTCATTATGACATACCGGGCGGCTTGTCTCAACAACTTCTTTGCATCATTTTGGTTTATCGATAAAGTGCCCTGGTTGAGATATACAATGATGGGTGTCATCCATGTGTCAGCAATTGTAATGGGCAATGCTTCCTTCTCAGTGATACTTGGATTAGCCAAGTATTCAATGAGTATGACGTTTAAAGTGACAGCATCTTTTGCACTGGCCAGTTTAGCTAAGGCTTTCTACATTGAAAATTTTCTCTCGTAGTACTAGTTTGATGGAGTACTTTTCAAATTGTGCTAGCATATCCTTGGATTTATTCAAATAGGCCACCATGCACAAACTTCTAGCCTGATACTCTCCCAAAATTTGCCAGACAACTTGCTGTGAATCACTATTTATCTCTATCGACGTTCATGAACATCCTTGGCAAGTCGAAACCCTGCTAGTAGAGCTTCATACTCTGCCTTGTTGTTGGAGGCATTGAATCCATACCTTAAAGCGCAATGGATTCTATGTTGCTCAGGAATATCTCATTTTTGCTCAGACACATCCAATGTTTCCTGTTGGTCAGGAATATAAAAAAATTTAGTGCACTCAGCAATAAAGTCCGCCAAAGCTTGTCCCTTAATGGATGACAATGGTTGATATATGATTTCAAACTAGCCTAACTCTACATCCCATTTAAGTAGCCGACAAGAATTTTTTGGATTTTGTAAAACCTGATGTAATGGATGGTCGGTAAGTACATTAATGAAATGAGCTTAAAAGTAGGGTGCAGTTTTCAAGAGGCAAGTAACAAGCGGTATGCTAACTTCTCGATCGGGGGGTACCTCGACTCTGCTCGTATCAACCGCTTGCTAATATAGTAGACCGGATGCTGCACTTTATCTTCTTCTCATATTAGAGCAGCGCTGACAACACGTTCCATAACTACCAAGTAACTGAAGATGTTGCTTTCTTCCTCCCAAACAAAGGCTTGTAAGAGTATTCTCCCAAAGACAATGATAAACACGATTGATTTGAATGGTTATGACTTCTTCCTCCTAAAGTAGACAATGAATACAATAACACAAATGAGTAGTACAACCACACAATTACTAGATTAAGAAAACCACTCTTAACCTCACATAAAAAGAACTCTCTAGTATTACAATGTTACATAAAATTAAAGGAATGAGAGAGTTAAAGGTTTATGGTGCTTGGAGTCTTATTTATAGCTAAATGGTTGACCAATGATTGATTTATGAAATCTCAAACCCATTACAAAGAAATCTGCAACATTCCTTAAATAGATGATTCTGCCACATCGTTTAGTGAACCTGCTTGAGAAACTTGATCAGCCGTTCAGACAGATTGAATGAACCTGGTTTGAAATCCATCCAAGTTCATCGACATGAAAAGATCACGAGCATATTGAATGAACCTATATAGAATGCCATGTTGGTTCATTGGATAAATGGAAGCACGACCAAATCTGCAATTAATGTCAATAGTTGGTGCACAAAAATATATCAATAAATAAAATCTCAAAGCTTTCCAATTTTATGCATTTTATTAAATAAATAAAGAAACCAAATATCTCAATATTAATTCAATGAATAATTTTACTAAGAGTTGAGATCCTGCACACAATATAGAACACAAGAAAATTTTCCATTTTGAAATTGATTTGGTAAGTCTGAAAAATTGATCTAATAAAACATATTCGTTGTGAACTTAGTATGTGATAACATGGTTTGACTTTTTTAAATAATGATTTGTGAATTATTTGAAATGTGTGATTGAATGAAATTAAAATAATAATCGTTAAATATTAATTTAATTAATAAGAATTGTGAGTGGATCGCTTTAGAATAAAGTTTTGGGACTCAAGTGTAAAATTAACAGAGTAGTGAAATATTTAATTTACTAGATAGTTGAGGGTTAAATAACTTTTGGCATTTGTTCTAGAGCCTTTGCAAATGGTATGTTGATGTGAAGTTTCTTGAATATCTCAAGAAATTTAGAAAACTGCTTGTCAAGATTCACCTTTCGAAACCTTTGAGGATATGGTATTTTTGGTGTATGCTCCACTATTACAGGCTTGTCTATCCCTTTCTTTTGAAGATCTTCAGTAACCTTCTCTTGCTCTGGACTAGCTACCTTTTGATCCCGTGTCTTCTCCACTTCCTCTTGAACTGTAGGCCCGTCATACTTAGTATCACCCCTCAATGTGACCGCTTGACATTGCTCTTTAGGATTTACCTCAGAGGAGCTTGGTAAATTCCCTTAAGCCCAGTTAGACATTAACTTCACCAGTTGACCAGTTTGTGTCTATCGACGACCTTGTTTCAGTCATAAATTGGTTCAATGTGTCAATCTGTGCTTCTGTTGGGTTCACTTGAGAGTGCAGTGGTGGGTGTTGTGGCACTACTTGGCGAGGATCATAATACGGTCGAGGATTTAGCCCATATGTTTGTTGATGGGGTGGGTATTGAGGCTGATTTTGTGGGTATGGTGGTTGTGCTCCTTGATTATTTTTCCAAAACATATTAGGATGGTTTCTCTAAGCTGGAGTATAAGACATGGAATACAGGTTGTTTAATGGTCTTGGAAAATTCCCAATAGCATGTGCCTGATCTAAAGGAATATTGTGGACATCAATAAAGAAACTGGTAGTAGTGTGACATTGTTCATAAGGATGCGGACCTCCACACATCTCACAAACAAACTTATTTTGCAGCTAAATAGCCTGAGCGAATATATTATTCTGCTATAGTTGTTTTGTTAACGACGCCACTTGTGCAGTAAGCATAGCAATCTGATCAACCTCAAGAACTCCAGCAACCTTCTTATATTCACGTTCAGTTGGCCATTGGTAGTTTTTCATGTCCATTTCTTCTAACAGATTATGAGCTTCATTTGCACTTTTACTCATGAAGGTTCCTTCCGCTGCAACATCTATAATAGTCCTTGTATTTTCCTCCAAACCATTATAAGAAGTATCACCAACATCCATTTCTCAATACCATGATGTGGGCACTTTCGAAGTAATTCCTTAAACCTTTCCCAAGCATCTTACATCGATTCTCCATCCAACTGATGGAAATTATTAATTTCTCCTCGAGAACGGACAGACTTAGCAGGAGGAAAATATTTGGCAAGAAACTTTTCAGCAAGGTCCTCCCATGTAGTAATCGAGTTGGCTTGCAATGGGATCAACCAGATCTTAGCTCTGTCCCTTAAAGAGAATGGGAATAGTCTCAACCTGACTGCATCATTACTCACCCCATTCATCTTGAATGTAGCACATAATTCCAAGAAGTTGGTGATGTGTAGGTTAGGATCTTCATTAGGCATCCCCCCAAATTGCACACAATTCTGAACCATCTGAATAATATAGGGTTTTATCTCAAAAGTTTTTGCCTCTACAGTAAGTGGACGAATGCAGGAATGTATCCCTGTAGCAGTCAGGAGTACATAGTTTCTTAATGGTGGATCAACTTCACCAGCATCAGCAGCGTTATTTACTCCAATATTTGGCAGTTGAGCCATTTTCTTTAACCAATACTGCCTTCTATTTCTCTTATAGGTCTTTTCAATTTCAGGATCAACAGGTACTAGTGGCTCCAATCCTTGACGTCGAATATGCTAATTGACCCTACAATTAAGAAACAAGTAGATAAATACGTCAGATAAACTATTAAAGAAAAGCCAAAGTTGAACAAGAATCAATTATTTTTTATATTGATTAAATAGTCCCTGGCAACGACGCCAAAAACATGACAGCGAAAATATAATGCGCAAGTATACACAATCGATCCAAGTAATATAGATAATAAATAAGAATCATGCCCATGGAGACTATTAATCAAGTACCACTAATGAAGTCTAGCTTTCTATTTGGCTGTCGAAAATAGAGTGATCTTTTAACCTACAACTTAAAATTAAATAAACTATGCAATTATAAAAATTGATTCAATAATTAAAAACCTAGGGTGTTAACTTCATCAACTTTTCAACCTGTTAATCTTACTAATCGCACATATAATTCTTCAATTCCTATCCTAATAGCGGGTTAACTAAAACAATCCTAATTCTTTTTCTAGATAAAAAGATCTCAACCTATATGTAAACTTTCTACATATCTGTGATAAGTTTTAACATATAGCAGGCATGAAGCATAGAAACCCTAAACACTACACAAACCCTATAGGCACTATCGTCCTATATGCAATTTATGTCTATATGATTATAGAATATTCAACTCTCCCCTCTCAGATCTCGAATCAAAATCATAAATCATGTAAATAGTGATCAATTATCCACACGCATTAAGCACAAATCATATAGATAAAAGATAGAAGAAGAAGAAATTATATAAACTTCATAGAAAATTAACAAATATCCAAGTGACTACATTAAACCCTATAACAGATGTTTTGTTCATAGTAGACATGACTAAAATAATAAAATAATTGTTCAAAAACATAGAATAAAACTACTAAAAACTAAGAGAAAACTGAAGAAAAATATATCAATAGAGTTAAACAGCTGCTAATCCCGTCATTCAAGAACCTCATTTACAAATAACCTAAAATTTATGCTTAAACACATTTTTTTTTTCAAATTTTAGTGAGGCTGGTCGTGACTTGCCTATTCCCGAGTCGCGATCCGTGTCTTTTTCTGACAATTCCTTCTTCCTCTGGAACCTCAAGCATCGCAACTTGATAGACCAAGTTGCCACCCGCCTTTCCTTAATTCCCTTCACCGATTCGCCACTGTCTTCATGCACGCCGCGACTTGTATGGGCAAGTCATGACTCCTTGTTCCAGATTTCTTGATTTTACTCATTTTTACCTTTGTTTAGCACCAAAGTCATCTGAATATTCCCGGCTCTCCCAAATTCACACGAAATGGCCAAAAGCTCCCCAAATACCCATTTTCATCATTAAATCTTCTATTTTCCTCTCCATTCAAAAATTCATAGAAAAAAACCTAAAAACAAAACAAACACAATCATAATATCGTACAAAACTCACAATTTGCTTGAAACTAAGACTAAAACACACTCTAAAACTACCCTAAACTAGACATATCAATGGCCGGGGACATAATATACAGATATGAAATCTATACCTTTCCAAGAGGAACTGAATAATGGCTCTCTTAAGGGTTGACTTTTGGAACTGAAAGATTATTGAGCTCAATTTCATAAATAAGTTTATGACTTAACCTTTACTTGTAAAATTAATGGTACTTAAGGAAACAAGATATAATTAAAGAAGTTAAGCGGTAATTAATTACTACTTTAATTATGAACCATTAATATATGATTGAATTGTATGTAGTGATTAAATCGATGGACACTTTTTATATATTTAAATGTACTCAATAAATAAATGTCTATAATTATAAGAGTGCAATCTCATATTTTTAGTGGAATAATATTGTGATTAATAAATTAAAGTTATTATTATAATTAATCATCTAAATTTATTGGAGATTAAAATTATAGGTCCATAGGTCCTCGAGATGGCTCTATCAACACTATTCAAGATAAGAGTTGAAATTGGAAAAAAATTGGAAAATGACATATTTGGAAGAAATTTGTTCTTCATGGTAAAATAGTAATTGAAACAAATTATTTAATTAATGTGGCAATTTTCGAAATTGACATTTTTAATTAAGGCAATTGTCAAAAATTACTTTTTAAATAAAATGGAATTTTCGAAAATAGCATTTAAATAATTAACTTTGAATTAATTAGTTTTATTATTTAAATATTGTGAAAAGATATTTCTGATAATTCAAATTAGTTTTGAATTTGAATTAATATTGATTCTTTAATTAATCTGATAAGATAAGTTATCAGGTTTATATATTTTTGAATAAATAGATTACTAAATAATATTAAAAGAAAATTGGTTTAATCACATCCCTAAAAATAGGGATGCTACACGCCAACCACAGTCCAGAGGCTATAGTTGGCGTGTACAATAATAACAAGATCAAGATTGGATCTTGATAATTTTCTTTTATTTATTTAATAATAGATTTATAGTTTGAATTTTAAATTTTGAATTTAAGTAATTCTTTTATAAATCTATCAGAAATATAGTTTTAAAAAAATATATGTGATATACAGAATATTCTACAGAAAGAAAGCTCTTATCTTTTCAGAGAGAAAAATATATTGTAATAATTCATATCCCTGAAATTTGTCTCAGAAATATTTTCCTACCATTACTCTACGTGCCCATACACAACTTGACGTGTAGAGATACACCTTGGAAGATCTTCGTTTGAGTATTGTAAAAAATACTTTGGATTGGATGTTCGTTGGAGGTACAAAAAGATAGTGAGAATTCTTGATAGTTCTTCAACTGGTAAATCCTCACTTTTATTTCTTTATGATTAATGTTTTGCATGTTAATGGATCTGGTTATTTAAAGTTTGTTTAAAAATAATTTTTTTTAAATATTTGGGCCCAACACTTTGCTTTCCGCTGCACATACGGTAAACCAGTTACCAACAATTGGTACCAGAGTGGTCATTAATCTGTGCATGCATCAATTACTGTGTGGGTATAATATGTATTTTTATATTATTGTAATATGTGATGAATGGATGAATGTTTGTTCTTAAGAATCGTTAATTATATGGTGTTTTGGGTTAAATAATTGTTCTTATTTTTCTAGATCTACAAATTGTAAGCCGTATGGGGCATAGGATTTTTTGTAATTTAATTTTCTGCAATAGTATGATTAATTGCAAAAGTATAAAATCTCTAGCCTCGAGCCCCTAGGCTGCCGAGAGCCTCTCAGCAACCCCAGCTCGAGTTCCATGGTTGCCTAATCGCATCAGCCCTGTGGCTGCCCTACACTGCGACCACGCGCGTCCTTCAAGCGCGCCCTACCACGCCAATGTGAGTTCCTTAGGCCCGCCCAGTCATGCTCCTGGCGCACCTCGCGTGACCCCTCGCATACATAATCGTGAATGCGTCTGGCGCTAGCCGACCCTGCTTCCTTGCTTGTCCAGCTGCGCCTAGCTGCCTACCATGTTGGTGGTTTGGTGGCTCTTATTATTGAAGTCATTTATAATTCATATTTGGCCTAGATGACATAAAAATAATAGAAGACCCAAAAGATGGAGATGGAGATTCTACGTGATGCCTTGCTTTTATTCTTATTTATTTTGTAAATTATTGCAAATGTTGTTATTTTTCTAGAAATACCCAAAACACCATGCTCGTATTTTATTGTTTTTATTTATTTATTTAAATGTTTGAATGTATTGAAAGTGTTTAATAACATTGTCATGCATTATAACATGCTATTCATATTACACACACAATATATCTAATTCAAGCATACATCTCATATTTAGTAGAAACATGTTTGAATTAGGAACGTCCTCTTTGATTATATGCATTAAATGAATCACATAATTAATCTAGAACAACGAGGTAAATTTATTTTAAGTGTTAATTTCAATACCTATTTGATAATTAATTTTATTATATAGGCCAATGATATTCTTAATAATTAGAGCATTTATTGACTAGATATTTAAGGGCCTATTTAGTGATATGATTAAATCTTGTTTAATGATTCATAATTCTTAGAATATAATTTCGTAAATTAATTTGATTAATTTAATTAATTAAAAAGCATAGGATGTTTTGAGAAAACACATATTCTAAAATAGTGAGTGGGTGCATGAGGCATAACAATAATTCCTATGGTCTCCATTACTAGTTAACACTGATGTTTCATGGAATGAGCCTCGAGGCACCTTTGGTTGCGTCCCCCTAAGGAAGGATTTTGACTGTGTTATTATTCAAGGTTAACCTCTATAAAGAATATGATTGATGATGTATTTCAAGTGTGACTGACCCTAAGGCACACTCTTGAGTTAAGTCATTAATCTGAAATAATGGGTTACACTCACAAAGCTTAAGTAGGATTTCGAGCGGACTAGTTAATCTTGGCCAAATTAGAGATTGTTCGTAAGTCAAAAGAGAAAATAGTTGAATTTAAGTTTTCACTTATGGATTTGAGAATAGTCTCAAAATTAATTTGAGATTAGTTTGACCTACCCTAAAGGCTGGTCCATTAATTTAAAAATTAATATATCGCGAAATTAGTAATAATTATTTTTATGTGTTATTTAAATTTGCTGCATTCATGCATCATATTTACTATTCCAAAAACTTACTGATATTCACAATATGTGCTACATTCATTTTGTGATATTGCTTATTTATTTTAGCAATCATATCTGGTTATCTCTCTTGGAAAATTGACTATATCCTAGAATATGCTGATTTTGATCCCAAAAGAATTCATATTTGGCACGTCTATATGTTGTACATTCTAAGAAAAATTGGGATTTCTTATATTAACCACCGCTAAAAGAGCTACCTATAGATCATATCTATAACACGAATGAAAAATATCCCAAATGGTTAAAGGATAATCACATGGGGCGGTTTTGTATACTCAAAAGTCTGCCAAAAGAGTACAAAGACAAGTACGACACATCAAGACATCGTATGAGTTGTGGCATACGATTCATATAGATGTTGGATCTCCAGATATAATGAAGTTTGTGAAAAAGGACACAGAAGGTAAATTATTATTTGCCTTTACTTTACTTTTACACTTATGTGATTGATGTAGTATTAACATTAAGAATGCTATAATGCATGATTCTAAAATTATTTTTCAATTGCTTGCAGAAATGATGGCTCTTCCTCCAAAAGAGTCAACTTCTAAAGGGAAGGCATTGGCATCAACGAACAAGCAGAAGATCAATCATTAGTTTTAAAAAAATGTTATTATTTCGAAAAATATTATTTCTTTCATTTTGTTTAAGAGATTTTTTATTTCTATTTAGAACAAGAAAAGTAATGTTTTAGAAAAAAAAAATAGTTTATGATTAGTAATGTGATTATTAATTGGGAACTTTATTATTTCTATGTTGCATGAACAAGGTTTTGATATTTCTTTCAATAACAATTCGATTGTTATCTCAAGATCCGGCATTGAAATATGTCATGCAAAGCCCGATGATGGGATGTATATTCTTAAAGCAAAATAGTGATTTGTATACAACTTTGAAATGTTTAAAGTTGCAAACCCAGTGTCTATTAAACGTCAAAAGACTGATTTCCACAGTGAATCATATCTATGACATTTAAGATTGGGGCATATTGGATTAGATATAATTAACAAACTAGCAAAGGAGGGACCTTTAAGAGAATTGATTGTTGGTTCTCTTCCAGTCTGTGAATCTTGTCTGGAAGGCAAGATGGCCAAAAGACCTTTCTCTGCAAAAGGTTCAAGAGCCAAAGAACCACTCCATCTTGTACACACTAATGTGTGTAGACCACTTAATGTGCAAGCAAGATGAGGATTTGAATATTTCGTCGCCTTCATTGACGATTATTCAAGATGTGGTTACCGATATTTGATGCAAAAGAAATCTGAGACTTTTGGAAAGCGTAAAGAATTCCAAGCTGAAGCTGAAAAAAAAATTAGGTAAATCACTTAAAGTTCTTCTATCTGATCGAGGAGGAGAATACCTGGATTATGAATTCGAGGACCACCTGCATGAGCATGGATTCAATCCCAGCTCACTACACTAGGAACGCCACAACAAAATGGTGTTTCTGAAAGAAGGAAGAAGACGTTATTAGACATGTTATCAATTATGAGTTACTTATCATTGCAATATCATTCTGGGGCAATGCCATTTAATGTGCAATGTACATATTAAATGTTGTTACATCCAAGTCTTTTAAGAAGACACCGTTAAAATTATTGAATGGTAATAAACGTAGTTTGCACCATTTTTCGTATTTGGGGGTGTCCAACACACGTGCTGAAAGGAAAGACTGGAAAGCTGGAGTCTCGCGCTCAACTATGCATGTTTGTGGGATATTCCAAAGAGACCAGAGGTGGTATATTCTATAGTCCTAAAGAAAATAAAACATTTGTTTCAACAAATGTTACTTTTCTTAAATATGACAACCACAAACCTCACAGTAAGGTTGTACTGGAGGAGATGGTCTCGAATCAAGTAATAAGATCACCAAATGTTTCCAATGGACAATGACAAAAGGAAACCACAAGTTCTAGTAAGAATAATAGAGAGCTTCATCATAGTGGGAGGGTTACTAGGCAGCCAACTCGCTATGAGCATGAAGTTCAGATGCTTGTGTCTGCCACAAACAAAGATGATTCATTGACATACAAGAATGCAATGGAGGATTCTGACAAAGAAAATGGCAAGATTCCATGAACCTAGAAATAGAATCAATGCATTCCAATTCCATCTGGACCCTTGAAGATATTCCTAACAATGTTAGACCTATTGGTTGTAAGTGGATATTAAAGACAAAAAGAGGAGCATATGGGAAAGTGGAAACTTTCAAAGCTAGGCTTGTAGATAATGGTTACACTCAGAGAGAAGGTGTGGATTATGAAGAAACTATTTCTCCTATAGCCATGCTTAAATCCACCTTCATACTCTTATCCATAGCTGCTTATATGGATTACGAGATATGGAAAATGGATGTTAAGAAAGCTTTTCTGTGTGGCTGTCTTGACGAGACCATATATATGTCTCAACCAGAAGGATTCATAGTAAAAGTTCAAGAGCAAAAAGTTTGTAAGCTTCTTAGGTCCATTTATGGACTCAAACAAGCTTCAATATCTTGGAATATGATATTTGATGACACAATCAAAACGTGTGGTTTTGAACAAAACGTTGATGAACCTCGTGTCTACAAAAAAATCAAAGATGGCATCATGGTATTCCAGGTTCTTTACGTTGATGATATCCTATTGCTTGGAAATGGCGTAGGAACATTGACAAAATTAAAGAAATGGCTAGATGAGCAATTCCAAATGAAATATGTGGGAGATGCAAACTATGTTCTAGGAATCCAAATCCTTAGGGATTGACAGAACAAATTTTTGGCTCTGTTTCACGCTACATATATAGATAAGGTACTGGAGAGATTCAGTATGCAAAATTTCAAGAAGGGTGATATGCCAACCTGTCATGGAATTATCCGTTCTAAAGAGCAGTGTCTTAAAACACCTCAAGAAGAAGATGATATGAGTCAGTATCCCTATGCCACAGCGATAGATAGTTTGATGTACGCCATGTTATGTACAAGACCATAAATTTGTTATGCAGTAATGATAGTCAGTCATTATCAATCCAATCCTGGATTGAATCATTGGATTGCAGTAAAGAATATTCTCATGTATCTTCGGAAAACTGGAGAATATATGCTTGTATGTTCAGGTGGTGACCTGAACCCCACTAGATACTTCTGATTTTCATTCAGAAAGAGATAGTTGGAAATCGACTTCTGGATCAGTGTTCATACTTGGTGGAGGAGTTGTGGTGTGTCATAGTATGAAACAAACCAATAGCACAGATTCTACCATGGAAGCCGAATACATAGCGGCTTGTGAAGTTGCTAAAGAGGTTGTGTGGATCAAAAAGTTCTATTATGATCTGGAAGTGGTTCCAAACAAGGATAAGCCACTAGTCATGTATTGTGATAATAGTGGGGAGTAGCTAACTTGAAGGAACCAAGGAGTCACAAGAGGGGAAAGCATATCGAGAGGAAATACCACTTGATCAGGGATATTTTTCACAGAGGATTTGTAGCAGTTATGAAGATAACTTTGGAACATAACCTTGTCAATCCTTTTACTAAGACTTTGTCCACCAAGTTTTTTAAATATCATGTTAGCAATATGGGTTTAAGGAAGATGCCTCATTTTCTTTAGGGCAAGTGGGAGACTGTTGTGATTAGTGCCTATAAATATGTGAAAATTATCCCTTAAGACAACCTACACCAAGCCACAAAGTTCTGCCTCGCGACTCCCAAGGGCCTCGCTAAATGAGGTCGGGCGCACAAGGCAACCCCAACTAAGGACCTCACTATGCGAGGCCAGGTGCAAGGCATCTATACTAAGGGCCTCGCTAGATGAGACGCTCGCGAGCCTATCCACTAAGCGTGTCTCACGGGCTTGCGGCGTCCCTATGGAAGGTGTAGGAAAGGCCATGTGCCTTACTCGCCTCACAAATGACCTGGGGAGATGTCCCCTAGCTTCACAATGTATGTTAAAGGACCTTCGGTGTGCCCCATTATGCGAGGCCCACACACTGGGAGGCGCCTCACTATGCGAAGTCGAGTTGGCGAAGGGGGACACCAAATGGTAAGGCCCTTCGGCGCGCTCCACTGTGCGAGGTCCACGTGATGGGAGGTGCCTCGCTATGCAAGGCCAAGTTTGCGAAGGGGGACACCAGGTGGCGAGACTCCTCGGCGCAAATCTTAAGACCTCACTCACCTTAGCGTGAGGCCTGCGTGAAGAGAGGTGCCTCGTTATGCGAGGCGCTACACGCCCAGATGCTAAGATGCGCATCAAACACAAGGGAGGGCCTCACATAGCGAGGCCAGGTTCTCCAAACCCTAATCTGTGAGGCTGACATGCAACAGGGCCTTACTACAGAAGGCCTATTACCCAAAAGTGCCTCAACGTGGAGGCTGCATAAAGGAAATCCATTCTACACTAATGAAGGGCCCACAATGTTCTCCAACACTTAGAAAAATATGAGGAAGCATGGAGAAAAGATGTGTCTTGGAAATGACAGAAGGACCATCAAGTATGAGGTACGCGCATGAGTATGGGATGTACGACTCTGAGGAGGATAGAGGCATGACTCTGACATCTGTATCTGGCAAGTAGTGGAAGTACAAGAAGTGGTGGCATGACCTGAATGTCTTTGACCACGTACAAACATCGATACCACAATCCTCTACTCCACTGTGACTAGTGCTAATACCCTGACATTGTACCCGTGTACGTTCTTGTCCCCTGGGACCACCCTATAACAAGGGCCATTAGAGCCCAACTATAAATAGGCTTCCACCCCTCAAACTAAAGGTTGGAAAATTCATTTTATACATAGGCAATTAAGCAATATACTTCTTTTCCTCCATTGTTACTGTTCTACACTCTTCTTTTTCAAGCTTTTAATAAATTCTATCTACCTAGTTTTTATAATATGCTTTGAGTTCTCACTGTCAACAGTTTGGTGCCGTCTGTGGGAAGGATAAGTTTCAAGACATTGTTCTTCAATCAATTCCGATAAGAAGAAATTCCAAGGCATTCAAGACCCCTACGGGAATCATAAGACATGGAGATCCACCTGGACGGAGATGAAATAAGGGCCTCCAAGAGAAACCCTCCACCACCTAAGAATGGAGGTGTGCTAGAGGAACATCCCATTCTTGAAGAGGAAAATGAGGCATCATCCCCAGCTATCCAACCTAACGGAGGCCCTCCTGAACCTTCAGCCACCCCCTGGGTGGCTCGGGTATGCACCCTCCTCCTCGACCATCGACCGCTCCGCGCTCCAGTCATCGGGATCCAGGTCCCTTTACGCACATGCCCAGAAAGTGTCTTCAGGTACACTCTGTAAGCTCTAGCTGCAGAACTCGCTTTTACGAGGATGAGATCTAAGAGTTGCACAAAAAGAATTAAAGGCTAGAGACCACGTTAGAGAACATGTAAGAGGTGTTGAATGACCTACTGCAAGGGAAGTCAAGCATGCCCCTTCCCAAGCATAGGAGAGGAGAAACCACCATCCTCATGATGACGGAAAAACCCGACTTTCCACTAGCCATACTCCCTAGACGAAGCACCACGAAATCCTTAGGCCAGTGAAGTACACCCAAGAGCAAAGGTGGAGGGACGATGTTGGTCGTAGAAACGAAGTCGAGGTCACCTCTAAGGAGACACCCTCTGACCTAAGAGAATTACTCAATAAAAGGTCAGGTGTAAGGACAACACCCCCTCACCTAAGAGAAAAACTCAATAAAAGGTCAGGTGTAAGGAAAACACCCCCTATGGCCCCTCTGGAGGACAAGGGGAAAGGGAAATCCAACTCTTCAGATTTGAAGGACTTCTTGAATAGAAGGAGGCAAAAGATAGACACTGAGATGAGGAGTCTTCGAAGCAAAATAATTATTACATCTGGGGGGCGCATTATTGATGACGAGTTCGACTACGAGTCACCTTTCACAAGAGAGATTCAGTTCGAACGACTCCCGACCAACTTCAAAGAGCCTCACATGACCCCTTATGAGGGCAGTACAGACCCCAAGTACCATCTTGATGCCTTCAATGACTTGATGAAGTTGAGAGGAATCAATAGCAGAGCAAGGTGCCATTTCTTTGCTGTCATGCTAAAGGGGGCTATATACAAATGGTTCAAGAGACTAAGGCCAGGAACCATCTAGTCATGGCAATAGTTCTCTAATGAATTTCTCAAGCAACACCATGCAATACGCGATTATGCCATGCTGGGTACTAGCCTCACTAACATAAAGCAAGGTAAAGGCGAAAGCCTAAAGAGCTATATCCACATGTTTAACATGGAAGCGGCTAAGGTAAGGAGCCTAAATCGAGGAGAACTGAAGATGGCAATCATGGCCGGAGTGTGCCGAGGTAGTAAGCTATGGGATAACATACTCAAAAGAGAGCTCATCGACTTAGACGATTTCTATGAAAGAGCACAAAAGTATATTCACGTCGAAGATGGTCATGAGAACCTTAAGGCGGAAAAAAGTGAACTCCTATCCAAACCCTCGACCCATGATGGCTCAAGTGATGCTAAGAGGAAGAGAGCATACGAAAGGCCAAGGGATGACCAACAGAGAAAACACGTATGCAGAGGTGAACTCAGGAAAACGCCATACACCTTCTTTATAGACCTAACAGATACCAGGGAACATATCTTCCTCACAAACAAAAATCAAGTCCTCTTCAAGAGACCCCCGCAGATGAAAAAAGACCGATCCAAAAAGGATCCCAGTAAGTATTGCCAGTACCACAAGGATATTGGCCAAACCACAGCAGAGTGTACCCATTTGAAAATAGAAATTGAGGAACTCATACGCATGGGGCACCTAGGTAGGTATGTCAAAAGGGGAAACCCAGAACCAGAGGACCATCCATCCTCTCCACAAGCTCGAGATCGAGCCCCATAGGTGTAGGGAAAAGTAAGAACGGTGTTCGAAGGCCCAGGATTCGGAGGAGATTCGAGGAAGGTGAGATAGTATGACATGGAAGCAAGAAGAAGTCCACCTTTGTGCACCATGAGCCTGGAGCAGCGACCCCTAAAGAACTTTCCGGGGGAAAATGATTTGATAACCTTCGCAAAGGAAGATGCACGAGGGGTGAATTTCCCCCACAGTGATCCCCTGTTGCTGACTGTTCAACTGGCCAATATGAGAGTACATCGAGTCCTCATGGAAAATGGTAGTTCCGTAGATATAATATATCGCCTTGCATTGGAGAAGATGGGCTTGGGCATCAGGAATTTGAAACCCTGTCATACCTCCTTATACAGATTCACTGGGGACTCAATACAATCCTTAGGAACCATCGAGTTAGCCCTCACCATTGGAGAGCAACCTAAACAAACCACTATCATGGCGAACTTTATTGTAGTAGATTGCGCTTCGGCTTTCAATGCGATATTAGGGAGACCCTCCCTAAGAGAATTGAAAGTGGTGACATCGATATATCACCTGTCCATTAAATTCCCAACTCTTGGAGGGATAGCAAGCATAAAAGGAGAATAAAAGGAAGCAAGAGAGTGTTATAATATCTCTCTCCGCACAATTCCAATCCATGAGAACCCATGGTGATGGTGATACATGAAGCTGCAAACCCACATTCACACTTGTGGGTGGATGACACTAACGTACCCCGAGCATGGAATGCAGAAAATCTCAATAAATATTACCAGTAAGGCTTTCGTATCTAATGCAGAAATATTCGTACCTTGTTTGTTTGCCTTATGTTAATTTTAGTAGATAGAAAACAAAGAGGATGCCCAGATAACCTCAAAGTAGATGCAATGTTGTCATACATGCCTTTGTAATCTACTTGCTATCAATAAAAGTGTTTCCTATCTCACATATTACATCCCTTCTATATGCATGCACTTATATAACAAATATACACACATTTTTTAAATTTATGTTGGGAGTGAAATGATCAAAGTGCTCAATGGAATTAATCCCACCTAGCACTTGGGGGGAAGGATAAGAGGCATATATATTGCAAAAAACAAAACGTTTCGAGGCATCTCTTGAGTTCATGAGGGTTAGCTACCCTTACGGATATCAAGGGAGCCAAAAGGTTCTACGGGGATAACCTCGTGACAAAGGCTAGATACCTCCATAAGGGGTACGATCTCATTGAGGATATCCACTGATAAGCCTAGACCATTTCTTGGATTCATTAGGATTAGCTACCTTTATGGACGCCAAGGGAGCCAAAAAGTTCCATAAGGAAAACCTCGTGATAGGCTAATACCTCCACGAGGGGTAAGACCTCAAGGAGGACATCCACCAATAAGCCTAGAGTGGCCACCAAGTCGTCTAGCCAAAAAGTGTCCGACAAGAGACGCTTGTGAAAATAATTCAAAAGATTTCACGAGGACAAACTCCTAATAAATGCTAATACCTCCACGAGGGTAAGTCCTCAAGGTGAGGATCCACCAATAAGCCTAGAGCGGCCACCAAGTCTTCTAGCCTATAAGGGTCCTAAAAGAGACCCTTGTAAAAATAATACTATGCATAATGACGAGAAGGACGCTTCTTGCACAAAATAAAAAGCGCACGCAAAGAATATAAGAGGATGCCAAGAACCCAAAGGGTTGGTATGTCCTTAATGTTAGAGAATATATATTAATACTCAATGGAAATATGGAAAAATAAATACAACTCTATGCAAAAATACAATGGACAAGATAATTGATTAAAGAAATATTACAACTCAGTTGCTCAAAATACAAGTAAATAGAAAGATGTGGAAGAAGAAGATTACAAACTCAATACTATAATAATACAAGTAAATAGAAGAACAAAATCAAAAGAATGAAAATAAAAAAAACTCTCACACAACCAAAGTGTAGAGTAGTGGGGATCACCAACTTGAACAAGGTTCAAGACCTTTGTCCAAAAGCTTATTTCCCCCTATTCTCTAAGCACTAAGGGATCTCTCTAGGAAATAGCTCTCTGGAATTATCAAGCATTTTTGGTGTATTTTCCAGCCAAGTGCTTTATGGATGGAAAATGGTGTGTCATACAAGTGAGCATTAGACTCCTATTTATAGAGTTTGAGATACCCTTTGGATTTCAAATTCCACCAACCCCCATGGCTATTACAAATGTTTAATTTGATTATTATGGAATTAAAATTGAGATTTGGGAGTTATTTGGGTTTTTAAAGCCGTTCAACACATTTGGAAAAAACTAAAAATTTGGCCTGAAATGCACCTGTGGCCGCAACCACTACTCTCTGTCCCCCAGGCCGCGGCCACATCCCATTTTCAGCACTTGAAAATGTGTTGTTTTTCCAAACGGTTCCAAACCCTCCAAAATGATTTTGTAGCTCCCAAAACACATTATTGGGGTTAAAATCATATCTCCAACAGCCATATTTCATAATGGCTTTATGAAATTCAATCTTAAATGTGTAACATATAATATACACATTATTGGGTAATATTTTGGAGTTACAAATTTGTAACTCATTTTATAACTCCAAAATATGTCACATTTGGGCACACACATGTGTCCAATTTTGTGACTCTCAATAATATGTTACAAGATGTGACAAATCACATTTGTGTGACAAATCACATTTTGTCACATTATTTATTCTAATATTATATTATATGAAATAATATAACATTCCCCCACTAGATTAAATAATCACTTTTTGTAACACTTATTTAATCAATCAAACATTATATTAAAATATAATATTCCCTCATTTGATTAAATAATCACTCTCTATAGAAACCTTTGCATTGGTGCATAAAGTGAAATGTCTTTCGACTTGAATTTTACCTTAGTGTAATTATCACAAATTTTGTTGAAATTTTGGTTGCCGAAGCATTGAACCACTATCCCTTGATAACAAACTGGTGATAACACACACACCTTTGCTATGTTCACTTGAGACCTCAATGTCTCGCTTTTGCACCGTTAATGGCCATGTTCACATTCCATTCATAGAATTTTCTTGAGAAGGACCCCCAATTCTCAAGAGGGGCGGCACCACCCCTAGGTCTATATAGGTAGAACTCTTACAGTATTTTGTTACCCTAAAATACTTGTCTTTTCAAGACCGAGTTCTATTAAAAAACCTTTCGGTTTTAACCCTCATTTTGGTAACACACTAGTACTCATATCTCAGATGGGACAAAATTTGAGTAGTACTATCTATTCACTTGATTGACTTGTTATTACCTATTGAACTTAATACTAGTTTGGTGACTAGTATTAAGATAGGTTACCATCAACCGTGAATCTCTTTAGGGAGTCTAAGTCCCACCCCTTGAGATGTAGAAATGATTCCATTTGAATCATTTCTTTTCTCATGTATGCATACTTAGACACTCTCATTATTTTATTCAAACTTTGTTGCTAGCCATAGTTTGATTAAAATAGTTACCCCTTTAAAATAGTGATTTTGACCATAGTCAACACCCCCACTATTTTATAGTTTAATATCCAAGATAAACATTTGAATATTAATTCTAGAAACCTCTTTGTTTCTAAAATTCTCCTTTATGTTTTAAATTGATTCCTTCTTGAATCAAAATATTACAAACAGTAACTTTAGACAACAAGCATGTCTAGATTTATCCATTCTATACACATATAGTGAATGTGATTTAGAATGTGGAATTCCAAATCACCTATTTGATAGGATGAACAATTAATCAATTGATTAACAACAAAATAAATTAATTAACTTTGGAGCATCACCCCCACATTTCTCACATAGTGATAATAAAATGCCACTTTAAAATAGAAATCTTTTTATTTCTAATAAGTCATTTATCCTCCAAGATAAATCTAGATCTATGATTCTCAAAGTTCTTCATGAATCCTTAAGCTTCATGATAAACACTCAATAGATCAAGATAAAAAAGCTCAATGTTTTTCTTGATTCATTTACTTGCTAAAGCAAGGCACACTTATTTGAAAGTAACTTTCACTTGGTTGCTTTCTTTTATATATTTCACAAAATAAAATGTGAACACAAGTGTAATGTGAGAATTTCTCAAACAAATAATCACATTATGAAATAATAGGTCTACGCACTTACCTATTATTTTAACAAGTTCATTTTGAAACTTTGTTAATGTCTCACACAAATGTTTCATAGCAAAATAAAGAATCATCATAGAATAATACTTTAATATTATTGATAGCTTTCAAAAGTATAAGCTTTATTACAAAATAAAAATTTTCCAATAAGGCACATAAACATGGTAATCATGCTAGGATCTCTTCTTCCTTTTCTATAGCATTTACCTCATTCTCATGTGGGTCCTTTCGGTACCTACACACTCTAGCATAGTGCCCGGGTTTTCCACAAACAAAACAATGACCTCTCACGTCTTTGAATTGTCCATGATCTTTCTTTGGACCTAAAAGGTTCCCACTACCCCTTTTGTTGTTGTTGTTGCCCTTTGGATGCTTGTGTGAAACCACATTGGCCTTGGAAGTCTCATCTTTAGACTCATTCACACCCTTGTCTCTTATTCTTGATTCCTCTTCAATTCTAATGTGTTTTTGGATCTCTTCCAAAGTGTAATTCTCATTCTCATGGAGGATTGTTTTCCTATAGCTCCTCCAAGTTGGTGGTAATTTTGCCACTATTGCACCAACTTGGAAGGCCTCGGGAAGCTCAATCTTGAGAACTTTCAACTTGTTCACAATCACTTGTAACTCGTGAATTTTAGGTAAAAGAGTTTTCCCATCAATGAAAGAAAATTCAAAATATTGAGAAATTAAGAAGTTTCTTGTACCTTCTTCCTCAGCCTTGTACTTACTCTCCAAGGCATCCCAAATCTCCTTCGCAAATTTGGTATTGGTATAGAGGTCATATAGCCTATCGGATAGGGCATTAAGGATATGACCCCTACAAAGAAGGTTGTCCTCTTCTCTCTTCCTTCTTTTCTCCACCTCTTCGGGAGTGTCTTTGTCGGATGGCTCGGCTAGAGGTGCCAAGGATGACTCAAGGATGTAGGCTATCTTGAGTGTTGTCAAAAGGAATTTCACCTTGTCTTGCCACCTAGTGAAATTGGATCCATCAAACCTATCCAACCTCACTAAGTCTTGGTTCATGATCTTTATGGTCTCTCCTTCCATTGAAACAAAAAAAAAAATAAGCTTTTGATTGTTATAGAATATATATTAATACTCAATGGAAATATGGAAAAACCAAATACAACTCTATGCAAAAATACAATGGACAAGATAATTGATTAAAGAAATATTACGACTCAATTGCTCAAAATACAAGTAAATAGAAAGATGTGGAAGAAGAAGATTACAAACTCAATTCAAGTAAATAAAAGAACAAAATCAAAAGAATGAAAATAAAACAAACTCTCACACAACCAAAGTGTAGAGTAGTGGGGATCACCAACTTGAACAAGGTTCAAGACCTTTGTCCCAAAGCTTATTTCCCCCTATTCTCTAAGCACTAAGGGATCTCTCTAGGAAATAGCCCTCTGGAATTATCAAGCCTTTTTGGTGTATTTTCCAGCCAAGTGCATTGTGGATGGAAAATGGTGTGTCATACAAGTGAGCATTAGGCTCCTATTTATAGAGTTTGAGATACCCTTTGGATTTCAAATTCCACCAACCCCCATGGCTATTACCAATGTTTTATTGGATTATTATGGAATTAAAATTAAGATTTGGGAGTTATTTGGGTTTTTAGAACCGTTCAACACATTTGGAAAAAACTAAAAATTTGGCTTGAAATGCACCTGTGGCCGCGGCCACTGCTCTCTGTCCCCCAGGCTGCGTCCACCATCATTCAGTGGCCGTGGCCACAGCCCATTTTCAGCACTTGAAAATGTGTTGTTTTTCCAAACGGTTCCAAACCCTCCCAAATGATTTTGTAACTCCCAAAACACATTATTGGGGTTAAAATCATATCTCCAACAACCATATTTCATAATGGCTTTATGAAATCTAATCTCAAATTATTGGGTAATATGTGGGAGTTACAAATTTGTAACTGATTTTGTAACTCCAAAATAGGTCACATTTGGGCACACACATGTGTCCAATTTTGTGACTCTCAATAATATGTTACAAGATGTGACAAATCACATTTTGTCACATTATTCAATCTAATATTATATTATATGAAATAATATAACACTTAAAATTATAGCCAAGGTGCACCGAAAAGACTACGATCATTAGTCCAAGGAAGACATAAACAATTTATCAAAGAAGAGGGACTTATCAAAGTCCCTTAAGTATGATAACCAAAAGAGGATGACAATGGCTCAGAAAGCCAATACATCCTCACAATCAGTACAAATATAAGCAAAGGTCCCATATATAAAAGTTCCACACACAAAGGCGAACTTAAAAGCACATCAGATGTAAAGAATCCCACATATAAAGAAAAGAAGTTCCATACAAAAGAAAAAAAATAGAGGGTTACACAACAACAAAAAAATATAGTAATAAGCCTCGGAGAGGGGCCTATGGGTTCCCACCCTGACCTTTCCACTCAGCAATCTTTTCGGTCACATACTCTCCAAAGGGGGATAGGGTGACATTAGGGTTAGTCCTCCACACGGCATGCAATGTGCGCTTGACTATGCCATTCTCGGCGTTCACCAGTTCAACCTCAAGAGTGGTAATCTTCTCATTCAGGGTATGAATATTGGCTTCGAGCCTGGTGTTAAACCAAGAAGTAGACGCGACCTTGGCAAGAGCAGCATCCCTCTAGCGGACCACCTCAGTAAGTTGGCCCTCCAAGTCACTGACCCGTGCGATCAACTCATCTTTTTCTACCTTGGGGAAGTAGAGGTCCTTCATATCCCCATCAAGCTCGAATTGTAACCGTTGCATGGATAAGAAGCTTCGAGGCGACAAAACGGTGACCCAAGATGGAAGCCTAAGTAAGAACAAAGAAACAAAACAAAACACGAATGATCAGGCGATATAAAAATTGAAAAGCATACATTAAGTGTTTTGAAAAGCACCTGCATAGAGGCTTGCATGTAATCCTCATCCAACTCGGCATCTGCAATATCATACATAGACCACCACTCGCCTTCGAAAATATTCTGCATGTAGTGGCTCATGGCCTCTCCATACTGGGTCGCCAAAGGATGCCCCCAGGAAGTGGAAGCATGGGCTTAGTGGGAGGAGACACGTATATCTATTGATGCATGCCCAGATAAGGAAGGCCCTGATCCATCCACATAGGGACGAGGAGCGAAGGGGCGAAGAGTCACCTCTTTAGGAGGCGAGGCACCCGAAGACACCTGTCCCAGATGCGCCCCCAAGGGTGGAAGAGCATCATGAAAGGAATGAAGGACGAAATTCCTCTTCGGGATAGTAGGAGCAGGAGGATGGGTGTTGAAAGTAAACTTGCCACCTACTACCGACGATGGGATCCGGGAAGTGACATCGTTAGTGCATCCGTCATTAGCAACATCCCCAGCCCTGTCAACCAAGGATCTTCAACAGGAATAGTTCTCAAACTCCACCTCAACCTTATCTTCAGTATCCATCAGGTCACCCTCGCAGTAGTGATAGTCTTCATCATCGTCATCAACATCTATGGTCTCTGGGATAATAGACTTGGATGAGACGGAGCACAAGGAAATGACTTGATCTGGAGACAACAACTTGGATGAATAGAGATTGCCCTTAGTGAAAAGGTTGTAGGCCTGTTTGCATGAAGCCGGCACAGCCAGGACCTTTGCCACACGATCGCGGGCTGCCGGGCTCAAAGCAGGGCTGACAACCACTTCAAGATCTGTGGTAGAGGAAAAGAAATAGGTATAGTTAGGCAAACCTGAGGAGAGGGGTAAAGACAAGTAAAAAAATAACATAAAAAAATTAATATATATATATGCAAGTAGAAAAGGCTTACTTGATGTGTTGAAATGCATATGCTGAGTAGATACGCTATTGGTGAAGAAAAAATCGCTCTTCCATGAACCCCTATCGGAAATAGAGCCCTCCACGAGAGGGTACCCTATGAGAGCCATAACTTTCTAGAGCTGATAGAAGCCAGGGGTTGTTGGCTTCGCCCTCAGAGTGAACATATGATGGACCTCATTCATGGAGGTCCCCCGAAGGTGCACTTGTATAACACATACAAATAACTCAACACAACCGAAGAGTTGGGAGATAGCTGAAGAGGTGCTAGCTCGAAATAGTCAAGTATTTTATCACTGAATCGCTGAAAGCTACAAGCCCCTCAGGCGGCTCAGATGCACAGTTGTTACGAGATGGAATGACGAAGCTGATGTCTAGTGACACTTGATGGGACTTTAGCATGTTAGAAATCTTAATATGGGTAAGAGTAGACTCGATGCCCACATTCTCAGAATTGCTAGGATCTCCCTTGACATGTTTGATACCTGGACAGAAACAATAGGCGGTTTATGAGTGACAGACTTCATCAAACCCCTAGAAGGCCCTCTATATGTCCTACAACTACACGCATATTGCTTGACCCTGTGACGTTCGGCAGTGGACAAATGAATAAACGAGGGAAAGACCATGGAGAGAAACTCAGCTTCAAATGGATCACAATCAACACCCCCATGGGCAGGACCCCCAGGACATGGGGCTCCATCGCCATAGGAAGAAGGAGGTTGAGGTGACAGGTTTTCCTCTAGGCAAGAGATTCAGCTGTGCAATCTTGAAGGGTTGATTTTAGTTGGGATACATATTTTGTTCCATGGGGAAAAACCTAAACCCCCACCACTGGTAGCATATTTGAGTTCACTCTCAAGGCCACTCGCCTTCTGCCTGAGGTAGAATAACCTCTGCAGGTATAGCTTTCACACACCCGCATTTGCAGAGGGTTTGGAAACGTCGGCCTCAGAGTCAGAAGATGATAACTCGATAGGCTCAACGTCAGGTGAGACTTTAAAAGATCGTCCAGGGGTCATAGGCAAGCTAAGACTCGACGACGTGTGTGCGTGAAAACAACCCTATATCTACAACATGAGTGTAAAGGTTGTAAGATAGCGACCCATGTATACGCACCTAATACGCCATGGGAACAAAGAACTCTTAAGGAATAGGTACATACTAACCTATGGCCCTATCCTCGTATAAGAGATAAAAGATACATGCTTATCATTGGGGGAGGAAGGTATACCTCGATGCATGTATGCGAGTTTGTAGATGTGGGTTAGGCTTTTGGGCGAGTGGATAGGATTCAATTGATAGGCAAGAGCGAACCTTTATAAATGTGAGAATATTTTATACCTCTACAATGCAAACATTGGACAAGGAAGAATAAGTTAAAAAAAAAAAAGAGGAAATTTAAAAGGGGCAAAAATTACCTCAAGAGTGCTTCTATGGAGGATAAAACCTTAGAGCCCTTGGAAATATCTTCAAAGAGATACCACTAGGCTAAGTAAGTTTTGTTGTGAACAAATTGAATCTAAGCCTTGAGGTATTTATAAGGAGAGCCAAGACTTCCAAGCCTTTAGATCAACTCTAGGGTGAATGGTGGAGATCAAAGATATTCACAACCTTGGGATCCGCACCTGGGAATGGTTGGTTATCATTCAATCTTAAGGACATACTTGGATCACCACCAAAGCTAGTTGGATTTTGTGTTTTTTTATAAACTAGAAAGAAACACACCACCAAGATGCATTTCGTGCATCTTCATCCATCACAGGTTATCACTCAAAAGGCGATCCTTCCATGCTCCTTCAAAAAATATGAATCATGTGAACCATACATATTGCACAAGGAACATATGAGAGAGTCTACAAACACACTTAAAAGTATGCTCATAGACTCGGGGGCAAGTGTAAATATGGTAAAATTATCCCTTAAAACATCCTACAGCAAGCCACAAAGTTCCGCCTCGCGATGCCCAAGGGTCTCGCCATATGAGGCTAGGCGCACAAGGCAACCCTGACTAAGGGCCTCGCTACGCGAGGCCAGGTGCAAGGGGTCTTTACTAAGGGCCTCACTAAATGAGATTCTCACGAGGCTATACACTAAGCATGTCTTGCGAGCTTGCGTCCTCACTATTCAAGGTGCCAGAAAGGACACGTGCCTTACTTTCCTCACAAATGACTTGGGGAGAAGTCTCCTAACCACGCGATGGGAGGTGCCTCACTATGTGAGGCTGAGTTTGCAAAGGGGGACACCAAGTGGCAATTCCCTTCAGCGCGCTCCACTATGCGAGGCCCACGAGATGGGAGGCGCCTCGTTATATGAGGCCGAGTTGGCGAAGGAGGACACAAGGTGGTGAGACTCCTCCGCACAAAGCTTAAGACCTCACTCACCTTGGTGCAAGGCTCGCATGAAGAGAGTCGCCTCGCTATGCGAGGCACTGCATGCCCAGATGCTGATACACCAGGACTACGTTCCTAGATGCCAAGATGCACATCAAACACAAGGGAGGGTCTCACTACACGAGGACTTGTTCTCCAAACCCTATGTCGCGAGGCCGACACGTAGCAGGGCCTCACTACACAAGGTCTATTTCCAAAAAGTGCCTCAACGTGGAGGTTGTGTAAAGGAAATCAATTCTATGTTAATGAAGATCCCACAATGTTCTCTGACATTTAGCTAAATATAAGGAAGCTTGGAGAAAAATTGTGTCTTGGAAATGAAAGAAGGACCATCAGGTACGAGGCACGTGCATGAGTATAGGATGTACGACCATGAGGAGGACAGAGGTGTGACTCTGACATCCATATCCGGCAAGTAGTGGAAGTACGAGGAGTGGTGGCATGACTTGCATGTCTCTGACCATGTACAAACATCGACACCACAATCCTCTGCTCCACCGCAACCTGTGCCACTACACTAATAGTGGACTCGCTTACGTTCTTGTCCCCTGGGACCACCCTGTATCAGGGGCCATTAGAGCCCAACTATAAATAGGTTTCCACCCCTCAAACTAAGGGGTTGGAAAATTCGTTGTATACACGGGCAGTTAAGCAATATACGTGTTTTCCTCCATTGTTACTGTTCTACACTCTTCTTTTTCAAGCTTTTCATAAATTCTTTCTACCTAGTTTTTATAATACAGTTTGAGTTTTCCGACCTTGTTTAGTTGACGAGTTCTCACTGTCAACAGTGCCCTTTAAAGCATATATATTGAACAATGTTTTATGAAGTAAATAATTGAAATTAATTTGTCCATATATTTATTGTTTATTATTAGAATAATATTAAATGAATGTCAAAAAATTCCTGAATCCGTTATTGTGACTACAACCTTGTTTTGGTATAAGATGATTAAGATTGTAGGGAACGAATTTAAACAGTTCGCATTAAAATAAAGTATATGGAATCTTTGGATTAAATATTGTAAGTATAGTTCACTAGTATTATGAATACATGTAATCTAGATCCGGATTACTGATGTACTGTGACATCTTAGAGGAGGTACATTTTATAAAGTTGTTATACATGAACGGGACCTGATATTTTATTAATAATTAATAATACCATTTACTTTATATGTATTAATTTAACATATCAATAAGATGATCATATACAAATTGATCTTAATACTTAAGTTATTATGAACTCATCTTTATGTCATATGAGTTCTTTGATTCACTCGTTATGGTTTGTCAGAATGACCAGGTTGAAAACTTTTGTTTTGGGAACTCATTGATGCAGATGGTTGGGAACATAATATACATATATGGAATCTATACATTTCCAAGAGGAATTGAATAATGGTTCTCTTAAAGGTTGACTTTTGGAAATGAAAGGTTATTGAACTCAAACTCATAAATCAGTTTATGATTTAACCTTCACCAGTAAAATTAACGGTACTTAAGGAATGTTAAACAGTAATTAATTCCAACTTTAATTATGAACTATTAATATAGGATTGAATTGTATGTAGTGATTAAATCAATGGAGACTTTTTATATATTTAAAAGTACTCAATAAATAAATGTCTATAATTACAAAAGTGTGGTCTCATATTTTTAGTGGAATAATATTAAGATGAATAAATTAAGGTTATTATATTAAAGAGTTTTAATTAATAATCTAAATTTATTGGATCTTGAAATTATAGGTCCATAGGTCCCCGAGATGACTCTATCAACACTATTCAAGGTAAGAGTTGAAATTGGGAAAAATCAAGAAAATGGCATATTTGGAAGAAATTTGTTCTTCATGGTCAAATATGTAATTAAGACAAATTATTTAATTAATGTAGCCATTTTCAAAATTCGCATTTTTAATTAAGGCAATTTTTGAAAATTATTTTTCAAATAAAATGGCATTTTTCAAAATATCATGCAAATAATTAAAATAATTAATTTTGAATTAATTAGTTTTATTATTTAACTATTTTAAAAAGATATTTTCGATAATTCAAATTAATTTTGAATTTGATTTAAAATTTATTGTTTAATTAGTTTGATAAGATAAGTTATCTCGTTTGGATATTTTTGAATAAATATATTATTAAATAATATCAAAAGAAAATTGGCTGAATCACATCCCTAAAAATAGGGATGCTACACGCCAACCACAGTCCAAAGATTGTAGTTGGCGTGTACAACAATTACAAGATCAAGATTAAATCTTGATACTTTTCTTTTATTTATTTATTTAATAATAGATTTACAATTTGAATTTTAAATTTTGAATTTAAGTAATTCTTTTATAAATCTATCAGAAATATAATTTTTTTAAAAATATGAGATATACAGAATATTCTACAAAAAGAAAGTTCTTATCTTTTCATAGAGAGAAGAATATATCGTAATATTTCTTATCCCTTAAATCAGTCTCAGACCTAATATTTCAAGAACTCATGTGTTGGGAGAATCTCGTGAATCAGAAATATTTTCCTACCATTACTCTTGAGGTGTAGAGATACATCTTGGAAGATCTTGGTTTGAGTATTTTAAAGAGTGCTTTGGATTTGATGTTCGTTGGAGATACAAAAAGATAGCAAGGATTCATGATAGTTCTTCATTTGGTAATGGATCCAGTTTTTTAAAGTTTCTTTAAATAATTTTTTTAAATCGCTAGGCCTAACACTCCATGCTTTCCCCTGCGCGTATGGTAAACCAGTTACCAACATCAGGTCCCACGGTACGTTATGGTCGATGGAATTCTCTACGGGTGAGGTCATTCTTTGCCCCTCCTAATGTGCTTTTTGCTTGAGGAAGCACAGGCTTTCCTCTGAGACATCCACGAAGGATTTTGTGGGGACCACGCTGGGGGGCAAAACTTGGCTCTAAAGGTACTAAGGCAAGGTTATTTCTGGCCCACGTTGAAAAAGGACTCAGCCTCATATGTCCTCAAGTGTGACAAATGCCAACATTTTTCCACCATTGTCCAAGTTGCACCCATGGAGCTAACTATGATCTCCTCACCCTGGCCATTCGCTATATGGGGGATTGACTTAATCGACTCGTTGCCTACGAGAAAAGGAGGAGTTCGCTACGTAGTTGTCGCAATTGACTATTTTACTAAGTGGGTTGGGGATGAGCCTCTGGCGACTATAACCTCGAAGAGAGTGTAGATTTCGTCGTGAAAAACATCATATGCCGTTTTGGACTCCCAAAGAAGATTATGTCTGATAATGGAACTTAATTTGACAGCGACCTATTCACAACCTTCTCCGAGAAATACGACATAATGAAGAGTTTCTCTTCAGTTGCATACCCTCAATCTAATGGGACAGTCGAGGTAGTAAAAAAAACCCTAAAGACAAACTTAAAGAAGAGACTAGAAGATGCTAAAGGGCTATGGTCAGAACAGCTCCGACAAGTGCTCTGAGCCTACAAGACCTCACATCACACTTCTACTAGGCATACACCTTTCTCTCTAACTTTTGGAAGCAAGGCTATGCTCCCAGTTAAGGCTCTAGTGATGTCACATAGGCAAAGTACCTACAATGAGGAAATGAATCATGACCTGCTTAATGCATCCCTGGACCTAATTGAAGAGCGACGGGAAGAGCTCAGTTGCAGCTTGCCCATTACCAACAAAGAGTAGCTCGATAATTTAATTCAAAAGTCAAAGGGTGTAGACTCGAGATTTGGTGATCCGAAGGGTGTTTCTAGCTAACAAAGACCCTAAAGATGGTGTACTAGGACCGAACTGGGCAGGACCTTATCAGATCGTGGAGATCTTATGGGAAGGAACCTTCAAACTAGCTCGGCTAAGTGGAGAATTGGTTCCACGAACTTGGAACGCTCTACATCTCAAGAAGTATTATTAGTAATAGGATGTCTTTGTTAGATTTAATGTGTTTTGTTCTTTGTAAGGCTTATTTGTAAAATCCATTTTATTTTGTTCGAACTTGAATAATAAAGGGTTGCTACGTATTTTAAATATGGAATCAATTCTTTCCATTTTATTCTTGTAATTTAGCATAATTCGATTATGTAAAAGTGATCTAGAATATTTATAAATTCTGATCAATTGGGGGGCATATAACCCTCGAACAACCTTTGAAACATTCGACAAATTTAGGTTAAAAATTTTGCAACTTAGAATTCGAAAAATTGATTACTCTATGGCTTCTTAATGCTAAAGTTTTCAAAGAAATTCTTAATACGAACTAAGTTAAGAAAATTCAAAGCATAACAAAAAAATCCTATAACTGAACTAGGTACAAAAATCCTGGAACTAAATCAGGCCCAAGGCCTAATCCCTAACAGGTATACGTGAATAGGCGATCAAACTCCTGGAAATAACTATGTCATCAACCAGATATTAATTGGGCGAGCCATCAGGTAAAAATATCTCAATCTAAAATTACCCCTATAAGTATTTGGATGTATAAGAACTTTGAAGGTTCATAATCATAAATACTTGATAGAAAATGGGAGTAAACAAAAAAGATTAGATATAACAAGTTGAAACATATATCAAAATATGTAAATTATATTGAGGATAAAAATAACCTCGAGGTAAAGCCCAAATACTAAGGGCTCCAAGTGCCGAAACAAAGAAAATAAAAAATAAAAATAAGAGAGGACCCCCATCATCCTTGAGCTTCGATAACTTGCTCTCGAAATGACACCTCTTCCTCCTCGACTTCTATTGCAGCTCCTGAAGTCTCCACTATCTCCGCGAGGTAGCACCCCAAAAGCTCCACGTCCAGGAACAAGAAATCCCCTTCCTGGTTGTATGCCCAACACCAACAAAACATTTCTTCCGTAGAGCTCTCTGCTTCAGCAATGTCCTCCTTGACCTTGGCTTCGACCTCCACAAGCTTTTGCTTAAGACTGTCGACCTCCATAAGCTTCTGCTTTAGATCACCAACATCGAGTTGAAGCTGGTCTCGTTGCTAGATTACCTTCGAGAGTTGCACTTTGAAAATTTATTCATTCTCCTAGGAGGTCTTCAGGGAATTTCTGTCCTCATCCAAGGCGACCTTAGCCTCCCCCAAGGCGGTCCTGGCCTCGTCCACCTCAGCTCAGATCTGAGCGATTCCATGAATCTGAGCCATGCAAGACTACAGACAATGATTAAAGAGGGGTTAGTTTGTGAAAACATGGAACTGTAGAAGGAGGATAAGGATAAGAGTTATGGTCAGAGTCAACCCCAACACAGAGTAGAGGGCGGTCGCCAAGGGTCTCGTCTCTATGGCTTGAAGCTCTTTGGCGCTGACCAAGTTTGAATGCTTCATCAGATGGTTTACGATCTTGTGAAATGAACAGGACAAAGGTTCTGGATATTTCCCCACCTTAAGGGGAGGAACTGGGAACGTGATAGTTGGGCTGCGGCTTGGATGACCTGAGGGATAGAAGCGGAGTCATGTGAAGTTGGTGGAGGAGCTTCTAGGGTCATGACTACAATGACCTGAGGTTGCTTTTTCTTCTAGGTGGAGCTGGCACCCTTTTCTTTCCCAGGACACCCGATGGCGGCTCCAGCTCTAGGAGTGGCTCTCTTCAAAACCCTTTGCCTCTGTACATTTGGTCCGGTTTTGAAAGCCTCCTTTATATTCATGTCTTCGCATGTAAAAGAGAAATCAAAAGATTCAAGTCCAAAAAGTCTTAGTCAAGATAATACAAAGTAAAAAGTAACAAAACAAGAACCCTAGCCACCGAACTAGAGGAGGAAACTACTACGATCAGTTCTAGATTATGGATTGGGCTGGATATAACCTGTAAATCTTGGATTATTGGGGGAGGGGGAGTAACTATCATTACTACTTCATGGGACCTACTGGGTCCGAGCTCCTTATCTGGACTAGGCTCGTGCTCGGCCTGCCTAATACCCAGGGTAAATGATCCATGACTCAAGGAATGCTATGATTGGAGGTTTGTACCATACTAATAAAAAATGGTGGACCTAAAATGTAAAGTATTATCTACTACTATGGTATATTTGGGGTAGGAAAAATCATGGCGTACGACCAGTTGGTCGATGCACTGATGTAACGTCACACTTAGGTCTGGGTCAACAGAATGTCGGCTCACAAGATGCCTCAGATTGAATCGGACTAGCCTAAAACCGGCAGCAACCTAGCTTATTTCTCTATCTTGATTATTTTGGCTGGAGGTGCCAGCTGTTGCCCCCAATTCGGCTCGACCTTGGCCATAATCTTGTCTGTCTTTAGTGATCTTTATTTTACGCACCAACGGTGCGACCTCATATTCTTCCTAGACCTCCTCAACGATTGGAGGAAACTCCTGGCGAGGACCTCAAGGCTTGATAGCCAATGTATGATCCTCTCTAATCAGCTTGCAGGCCACAATGGTAGCGTCATTCACCACTGCCCTGAACTCCTTCTCCTTAGCAAGAGTGTTGGCCAAAGTTCATTACAAACCCCCAAGTGTCTCAGACCGCTTTGTTCTCTTGTGAATAGCTTCACAAGATAACAACTCAATCAGAATAAGTAAAACTTAGCAAAAGTTGAAATAACTCGATCCAATGAAGAGTTTAAAAGTATAGATACTTACGAGGTCTATTAAAGTATATGTGGGGTGTAGTTCTTGAACTCGTTTGACATAAAGAATTGGTCTTTAAAGTCATTCAGATGGCTGGGGAGGTTGATGATGCTGGCGAACTTGGGAAACCGGAGGAGGTAGTAGAAACCGTCAACTCGAGTTCTAGTGTATGGATTGGCTTTTAGACAGAAAAAAATACAAAATGTCCTTTGGAGTGGGGACCTCCCACTCATTCTTGAGGAATAAATAATTCAACCCACAAGGAGGCGATACTAATTCAGGGGGAGCTGGAATACGATGAGCTCAATGTAGTTCTGGAAGTCTACAAAGTACTGGTCTAGCGGGAGGAAGGCACCTGCCTTCAGGTGCTCATCACTCCAGGCCCTGAAGTCATCCTGCAATAGGGTGTAGCTTCGCTCTCCAGCCAAATGAGGTTGAGCATAAAATTTGGGACTCATCTCTATCCCATGACTCATCATTATCTTGTCGACTTTGTCTTGAATCGTTATTCGAGACACGATCCTCTTGGCCTCAAAGAAACTATCAGGTCCTACCTCGACCTCCCTCTCCACCACCGGACAAAAGTGGGGAATGGGGGTCTTGGGGGCGACCTGCTTAACCTTGCCTCGAAAAGATGAGCTTGTCATAGTCTTTTTCTTTTGAGGGGCCATGACAAAGATTTTAGTTCGCCTGATTACAAAATGACCCATTAGAAGCGACCTGGGAATATAACCTAACTCTAATAACGGAAGAAATGGCAACCTAAAATTCTAAGGCTTTATTACATAACCTAAGACATCCATGAGTCAAGTGTAGGCATAATACCCCGAATCGTGGTCCCATGCACGTCCCTAGCTCACGCGCCCAAATCTCATAAATGTGTTGAAATTTTGGGATTCGTGTGTTAGACGTAGTGGTTTCGAATGGCGGTTTAATGCAAAACTGCTCCAATATTGTAACCCTTAAGGTACACAAAACTGAACCTAAAACCTTTGAATCTTCAAACCCATAAATTCAAACAATCATCCTCTAAACCCAAAAAATAAACCATTTTTATGCATTATTTATAATCTTTTCTAGTGTTATTGTTTTTTGCCTAGTGAAATCATACACTAAACTCATACATAACCAAACTAAGGCAAAAGCATTGGAAAATTTCATAAAAACTTATTGAAAAATGAGAAAATGAAATTTAATCTAGGGATGAGAATATTTACATAATTAATTTTTTATCGACGAGTGAAGGAAGAATAAAAATGCCTGAAAAATTCAAGCATGAGGACCTAAGAATTTCTGGGAAGCAAAGGATTTCAGAGAGTTTGAATATTTTGAGAAGAAGAGAGACAAAAGGAAAGTTTCAAATGCAAAGGTGGATATGCACAAATTCTACTATTCTATTTATACGTAAACTTTGGGGACAAATCTGAGCCACACAATTAAAGCAAGAAGAGATGTGAGGGTCGGAATTAAATAAACCAAACGACGACAAAAAGTTGACAAGACAACTGTCACAATAGTCGAAACCCAAAAAGGCACCTATAACAAGAAGACACGTGTCCCGTACTTGAGTGAGTGGGTGGGAACATTTTCTCGTGACAAGAGCCAAAAAGCCCCTAATGTGTGTGTTAGAAGTGACATCATGCACGAGCAGGAGCTTGTGGTACAAATGTTGTACCCTAAAAACACGAGCTCAACTATCTTGATTGAGGTACAGCTGGCGCAAAATAAATAAAAAGGCAAGACTTCAGAGATGTTTCTTTAACTCCAGACCAAATAGCTTGAGGCTGTGCCACTGAGTCCAGAACAACCCGGGATCCTCCAAACTGTTGGAGATGCAAATGACAGATATCGAGGTACCTAGCATCCAGATCATCTGCATCTAGCCCAAGCATTATCTAATTCAAGCCATTCTGCTCCAGTCATGCCCAACTAAAGAATGGCATTTATCTCGGGTTGGTTCAACGACGCACATGGGAGAATCCCTACAGTCTTGAATGCCTGATATGTGCAATAAATGCATGCAATCATTATATACATTTTATTGATGATGTGAAATGACAATAAGCTTAATTAGGATATTTAAGTGTCCATTAACTTGGGAAGTTTTCCAATATTGTACGTTACCATTTATAGTACGGTTACTCAATATTGTCCACCATAATTCCCTATAAACACAAGGGGAATGGACAGTAAAATGGATGGACATTCTAAATGCAAAATCTCTACCGAAATTGTCATAAACAGTTTCGTCTAGGGTTCCTAAAAAAATCAATAATAGTGACTTGTGGACTAGGTGGATTTTAACCACTGAACCACGTCGATTGTGGGTGTTTCTATATTTTTTTACATTCAGTTTACAATAAGCTTAATCTCTCTATTTTGAATTTCTAAATCCCTTGTTGACATCCTTTGAATTTAGAAAAACTTGAATATTCAAACTTGGGGAACTTCTAAGGCTTAACAAGTTTGGATGGAACTCATGACTTTGTTAGTGTTGAAACTATTCACCCAATAACTTGTTCATTCCTATTGAAATCTTTCCCTTGATGTTCACAAGTTTGGATTTGGGTTGCCATCAATGGTGAATATATTATTCTAGGAGTTTTAGTCAAATCCCTTTTGAAGTGGAACTTACTAACCTCTTTGCAAGAGGTTTTGTAAATGGATCCACTGAGCTCTCACTTGTCTTTATATATGAGATCGATATGATTCCTCCTCGAATCAATTGTCTCACATACTCATGTCTTAGACTTATATGTCTAGACTTTTCGTGCCATTATAAGCTCTAGCTAATGTGGCTTGTTTATCACCATTGGGATATTCCTCATGAAATCCCTAAGCCACTTGGCCTCTTTGCGTTTTGTCGCTAGAGTGATAAACTCATTATCAATGGTTGAGAGAAATATATGTTTGTTTCTTTGGGCCCCAAAAAGTCACTCCTCTTTTGAGCATATCACCCAACCGATGGTGGAGAGATTGTCTCCAATACTCGATATCCAACTTGCATCAAAGTATCCCTCAAGTATCTTTGAAAACATTGAAGATCTAGCTTCTTAGTCCTCTCTAGATACCCTGTGTAATGCTCTAAATAGTCAATATCGTTACATCGTGTGTTAAAAATAGTGCTTAACTAGTTAAGTGAATCATTTGTACTTAAAAGTGTAATTAGGGTTAAATGACAGTTTAGGTATTAAAAGTTTCGGTCAAAAGTTAAACTTTTCATGAAAAGGTTTGAATAGTTACAAGGGATCACAAAAGTTTCTAAATAAAATACAAGTTTATCAAAATTACAGACGTAGCCGACCTAAGCGACAAATTTTCAACTAATGACTCATGTTCCTCAAAATATCTCGACCGTGGCAGCCGAGCAGGCTGAGTATGTACACAATGCCCCTACAACTCTCCAACTCATTGTTGATCCAGCTTTGTTTTGCTCTTACCTGTACCACGAAGCACCCGTGAGCCAAGGCCCTGCAGGAAAACCCCAAGTAGATCATATAAATATTCAAATAAACATTAACATGTATTGTATACTCTATAACCACAACTAGTTCACATAGATTTTCCAAACAATATATGACTCATGCCGAGTAGATGGATGTCATATCTTTACAATAGCCCTGCCACTATAGCAGATATCATACCTGCGTAATGGCCCCGCCACTATGGCATACATTACGCATGTAGTGCCGATAACGGTCTCCCGACCAAATGATCAGTACAAACAAGTATAATAGCATAGATTCAAACAAAGAAGACATTTAACTATAAACATATTCATGGTACGACCAGACTCGTGCCCTTTAATTGGGGCGCATGCCCTACACTCGGTGCAAGTGTCGATTTTCTTACCTCAAGTCCTCATCTATAGGCTGAAGCGACAACGAGCATGATAATTATCTTCCCGAGCCTTGTGATACCCCTAGTCACAACATATTAACGGATAACCAACAAGAACTAAACCAGTTAATAACTTCAAGATTGAGTCCTAGCATCTGAGTCCTCAAATTCTACAAAATCAGGTAGTAGAATCCCTCCCGAGCCCTTAGGTTTAAGCCCCTAAAACTTAAAACCTTAGTTGGCCAATTTCCCCATTTAGAGTTGCGGCCTGCCCCTGAAGGTCCACAACGCACCTCTAGTCAGAGAGCCCCGAACCACAAGGGCACAGGACACATGCCGCGGCGCAGCCTACTAGGCGCCAACGCAGTTCAGACAACCGCCCTAGCCTCTAAGTTCATGCGAGCCACGACGCTACCCCACAAACCCAGATTTTCAAAGCATTTCTCTGAGTCAAATCCCACAAAATTCAGCCCAACTAATAATCAAACCCATAATTGACTCCCAAAACCTCGAGAACACATCATAAGCATCATTTATACCAAAAACAAAAACCAAACTAAATCCTCATCAAGACTCCAAAGTCAAACCTTGATCTTTAAAGCTAAAGAACACCAATAAATTTATGAAATTTACAGATTTAATGGTTAAAAATGTTACCTCAGTTGGATAATTTGACCCTAGGCTGCCCTTAACCTGAATCCTAGCTCCAAACTCCTTCAATTCCCAGGCTTTAGTAGTCTAGGGTGAGTGTTTGTGTTGGTTTTTCCTTAGTTTCTAAAAGTCTCTAGTAGTCTAGGCTATTCCCAAGGGCCGAAACGACCAAAACGCCCCTGCTTATTCCTTTGTTTCTCAAGGCCAAGAAGGGCAAAACCATCTTTTATCCTAATACTCACTAATCCTCAAATATCACCACATTTTTTCCAACTAATTCTAATATCTCCAATTAATCACCAAATATATTCCAATTACCCGATAAACCCCGGTAATGTACTAGATTACCAAAATATCCATAGGCTCATCTCGGGCCGGGTATTCGGTCCCGTTGTGACTAAGCTGCTAACTTGCTCACCAGGATCACCTTTTGCCGAATAACTCAAACATATCCACATAATAATATGGCCTCACTTATGAAACACATTTAATTACATATATACCCTTAGCAGGTCAAAATTACGAAAATACCATTTTTAACAGAAACTGACCTATAAGCTTATATAATACACCTAAACATGCACAAGTGGTCATATCATAATATAACTCATAGAATTCACATATATAATCACAATTAAATCATACTAACACATAAACATCCAATTATGTCCTCCTAGAACAATAATCATGGCACTAAGCCTTATTTCCAAATTTGGGACGTTACACCCTAGAATTCTCTCAATTGCCTTCCAATGTTTGATACTTGAATTGGTAGTATACAAACTTAGTTTACTGACCACTCTACCATTGTTCTTTTCAAGATTATGATTGAATCAAATGGTGTATTCCCCTATTTGATTTTGAGATTACTAAACTTGCCAAACACTTTCTCAATAATGTGAGGTTGAATTAAGGCATAACCCCTACTATTTCTTCTGACTTTTATACCAAAGAAGGTATCGACCTCTCAAAGGTCCTTCATTTAGAAAGTGGAAGATAGAAGCCTCTTCGCTTCTATTATTCCTCTCATCTCATTACTCAAAATCAATAGTCATCAATATATAGACACACCAAGATGACATAGCCATCACAAGTCTTAGAGTATAAGCATTTGTCCACATTATTGTGCCTAAACCAATCCGAAACAATAACTTTATAAAATTTATCATGTCATTGTTTCAGTGCTTGTTTATACCATATAATAATTTAACAAGCCTACACACTTTATGTGCATTTCTCCTTAAACAAAACCCTCCAGTTGTTCCATATAAATCTCCTCATCGAGATCTTTATTTAGGAATGCCATTTGGATATCCATTTGAAGAACATAAAGGTTATATATTGATGATAAGACAAATAAAGCTATTTTTGTGGTTTTCCTAACAACTTGTGCATATGTGTCAAAATAACTAATTCATTCCTTTAGTTTAAACCCTCTTGCTACTCATCTAGCTTTGAAAGATTTGTATGTGCCATCCGTGTGATATTTCTTCCGAAATACCCACTTGTACCCAATTGGTTTTGAACCTTGTGAGAAGTATACATATTCCCATGTGTAGTTTTACATAATTGAATCCACCTCATCATTTACTGCCTCCCTCCAAAAAGAGGAGTCTCTCGAAGACATTGCTTCTTGGTAGGTTTTGGGATCATCCTCAACTTGAAGAATCATAGGAAATTTACATGTGACTTCTTCAATTCTACCGTAGAGTATCTCTATTTGAGAACACTTCTCAATTGACCCCAATTCTTTAAGCATTTGGCTTCACTGAGGCAATATAGATTGCTCATCAACCTTTGGATCTTTCTCTTTAAGAGATTCTCCAACACCTGTGGGTTCTTGAGAATTTCTATCACAATATAACATATTCTCAAAGAACTCCACTTCTCTTGATTCAATTATTGTATTAGACTCCAAGTCTAATAGCCTATAGGGCTTGCTATTTGAGGCATAGCCTACAAATGCACATTTTACGGCATTCGGACCCAACTTGGTCTTTTTAGGCTCCATGCTCTTGCAATAAGCAAGGCACCCCTACACTTTAAGATAGCCTAGGATAGGCTTCTTTTCGCTCCATAACTCATATGGAGATACATTGTTATTTTCATAGGACTTCAATTCAATATATGACACGCAACAAGCAAAGCTTCAACCCACAAATTATAACATAATTTAGCATGTAAAAGCATAGAGTTAATCATCTCAAGATAAGTGATATTCTTTCTATCAGCTATTCCATTTTGTTGTGGAGTGTATGGTGCATTGCATGCATGTATAATGCCACGTTGTTCATAAAACATATTGAAATCATTCGAAAAGTATTCACAACCTCTATCACTTCTAAGAGTCTTTATTTTCCTTTCCAATTGATTTTCTACTTCAACTTTATTGATTTGAAGTAAATACTCATAAGTATACCTAGAGCAATCATCTATAAAAGTCATGAAGAATCTATTTCCTCCTCTTGTCAACATGTCATTCAATTCACATAAATCACTATGTATTAAATCTAGCAAGTTTGAACATCTATCAATATTTGGAAAAGGTTTCTTTACCATTTTAGATTTAACACATAATTAACATTTATCATGCCCATTCACATCACAATTAATTTATCCACATTTAACAACTCTTTTAATTGTGCTATAACCTATATGAGCAAGTCTCTTATGCCACAAAGTAATAGAATTGGAATTAACCACATTCTAAGATTTAGATGTTATATCATTATTGTCACTATCAAGAGCACAAAGTTTGATCATTCCATCACATGTATAACCCTTTCTCACAAAAGTGCCCAATTTAGTCAAAGCGAGTTTACTGAATTAAAACTCCATTTTGATACCAGATTTACTCAATAGACATAATCTCATAATGTTTCTACTCATATAAGGAACATAGAAAACATTAGTTAGAGTCAGTTTCTCTCCATTAGTGAAGAACCCATCAAGGCAGCCCCTTCAAAGTTGCTTAGATCTCTTTTTATTTCCCATGTGGACTTCAAGTCCTACCTTTGCACTTTCAATGGTTTTGAAAAGAGTGTTATCATAGGTTGCATGAATGGTAACACAAGTATCATACCACCATCCTTGAACCTTTCCTTTGGTTGCATTAACTTCATTCAATGTTGCAATGATCTCAACATTAGATGCATTACCCTTGGTATCTTTACTTAGGTTTGCAATGATCTCAACATCAAATGCATTGGCTATGGTATCTTTACGTAGGTTTGCAATGATCTCAACATCAAATACATTGAACTTAGTATCATCAGTTTCTTTTTCAATGATCTCATCATCAATTGTATTGACATGTTCACCTTCTCTTAAGATTTATTAGTCTCATCACTACATGCATGAACTATGTCAATTTTCTTAAGGGTTATCATACATTCCTCATCGAATGTATTAAATTCGATTAAGGTCACAAAGATCTCATCATCAATTGTATTAACCCTAATCTCATTATGGTTAAGTTTACAATTACCATATCTCACGTGATGATCAATAACTTTATAAACAAAACAAGTATAACAATCACCCTTGAATTGTTCATTAACATTCACCATTTTAATCTTAACATAATCAATATTCTCAAACTCACAAAAATATGGCAGCATAGACATTTCAGTCAAATTCTTGAAATCTACTCATTTAGAAATAAGGAATTTGATGATACCAATCTCCTTAAGTATGTAATCCATTGTGTTGTCTCATCCTTTGTTGATGAAGACTTTGAATCCATATTGTTGACCACGATTTTGGCCAACGGCGAGTAGACGCAAAAACGACAGTAAGCCTTGAATAGAAAATAAATGACACAAATAATTTTATAGTGGTTCAGCCCCAATTTGTTGGTAATAGCCTAATCCACTTGGAGTTGTCATATACATTCCTACACTTAAGATCAAATGAACTTGAGCCAAGTGTGTTTCTTAAGTATAAGTCGAAAAGTACAATGTTTCTCTCTATAAGTTCTCTCAGAAAATGCCCGAAGAATGCCCCAAGTAACAGTCCCAAAGTCTAAAATTTAAAGAGTTTCAAAGTCTCAAAAAGATTAGATCCCTTAAATGATGCCATGAGCCCTATATTTATAGGCTCATGGATCGTACATGAAAAATCTCTCGTTTTGATGGGGTCCTTGGTTGGTTTAACCAACTTTAATTAATAAAGTAATAAAAAAATTCAAATTACAACAATATAGCCATTATTTCGGGATATCTGAGAGATTCGCGTGTTAGTTACAGGCGATTCGAGTTGAAGTTATTACTGAGATTTGTAAAAAATTCACTTGGCCGCTAACTCAACACACCCGGTTGGCTAAACTTCCCTTCTGATGTGGTTGGTCGGGTAAGACTCCCTTCTGATGTTGCTGGTTGGGTAAAACTCCCTTCTGACTAGGAAAATTCCTATCTGGTCGGGTAAATTACTTCTTGACCAGGTAAATTCTTGCCTGGTCAGGTAAACTATTTCCTGACCAGGTAAAACCATTTTTTCAGAAAATGTTCTTCTGACCAGTGACTTGACGACTCTGTAGGTCATTTTCTAACCTTTGCACTTCCCTTGGTTAACACATTTATTAACCATTAATGCTCCACTTGGTAGTGATAACTCTACAAAATAGAGTTATCGTACCATAATTTATATGATAATTGTTGCTTAGTTCTTGAATTTTTAATTGATTTATTAAGTTTTTAAGTAGTATTGAATCTATTGAGTTTATTTTGATTTTATATATCTTTGTGTGTTGTTATAGTTATTTTATTATAATATGTTGTGGTTTAATTATTTGAAGTTAGTAGTGTTAAGATTAGAAGTAAAAAGTTGAACTTTTGAGCTTAAATGTTATGTAAATTAAGTTTTAATTAATATTTTCATGAAACTTTTATTGTATAATTTATTATTGAAAATATTTAGTTTTAATTTAATTTATGTTTTTTTTATAAGGAATTTGTTGTATTTTATGCTCTTGAAAAGCAAGGAAAATGATGAAAAAAGTAGCATTTTTTGTGCAAAAACAATGAAAAGTGGCATTTTCTCAAAGGCCCAACGGCAAGACAGCCATTCGGCCCAGCCACCAGAGGCCCGCCTGGCCCATGCCTCCAATTCCAGCTGCCAACATGCCTCTGCCTTCACCAGCAGCTTCCTCTTGATGCCCCTCACGCCTGACTCCAACAGCAGCCTCCTTCAGCACTTCCAGCCCACCGTGGTCCTGCCAATCCAGCCAGCCCAATCTCACCAAACCATCCCTCTGCTTCCCAACGGAGCCCACCATTGCAACAGCCAGCTTCCCACACCCACAACTCTCCTCTCCCACCCACCAATAGCCACCTTTGTATTTTTTTTCTTGAGCCCATTGATAGCTCAAGTGTACCCTTTGTCCCCTATGTCCAAAATGCTAACCTTTTACCCATTTTTCTACACATTTTCACCACAACATCATCATTACACCTTATAATTTACCTCTACATACCATATTTATTTTATTTAATTAATTAATTAATTTAAATTGATTATTTTAACAATCTCATTTTGGCTATAAATATGGTATTTCAAGACCATTTGGGGGGTGCTTAATTTTTGGGTTACCATCTTCTTTTCTCTCATTTTCTCTCCACCATTCTCTCTTCCATTTTGGGTCTTCTCAAGAGAATTTGCAAGTATGTATGTCATTTATTTTGTAATTTCTACTCTAGTTATGTGCTTCTAATCTTTTTCATAAGATTATTAAGATCATGATGAAGCAACTTGTAACTAGGTAATATTTATGTTGTATGTTGATTTCCCTTGTAATGCAACAAAGTTTATGGATTTTTCTTCTTCATATATGTATTTCATCTTTAATATCTCATATTTTTTATTGTTAGATAATATGCACTTTGTTCTTCATTTTGCAAAAAACATAATATTCTTTGTGTAAGATGTGTCATTAAATTGTACACATCCATGCTTAGAACAAAAATATTATGTTTTGCCTTATAAATAATGTTATTTGATTTTTTTGTTATTTCATTAGGTCGATTCACATTAAATACTTTGAAATTATAATTTTTGAAAAGTAAAGAAAAATCCTATCTTTTTAGAAGTAATTTGTGCTTAAAATTATAAGTCTATTTGGAAAATGATAGTTTGATTTATTTTAACTATCACTAAAACTTGGGAATCAATATACTAAATATTACTAAACTTACATTTTTTGGATTCTAGTATCTTAATAATCTTTCCTTTTACCACTTATTTTCAAATCATTATTGGTTTATTTTTATTCTCTTAAATATCTTTATTTTCAATCTTTTATTTTATGTTCATAACATTAAAACTCATCAATCTTTGGAGCTAGGTTAGAATTTATTAATTTTGGTTTAAAATAGTTTTCTTTTTTATTTTAGACAACTCCTTTGGGTTCGATCTCATGCTTACACGAACACTATATTCCATATACGATTCGTGCGATTGTGAGTATAAATTTTTAAAACATACCCGTTTTGGGTCCATGAGGTAGCCATACGTTGCCACCTGTCACCTGATTGCCACGACATTAAAATGAAATTTTGGGGATAACATTTGCCCCCCAAGTCTATTATATGGTTTTCTCATATGATAAACTTTTTCTCTAACTCCAAGTGATGACCCACCAGAAAATTTTAATAACTTTTTGTGTCTTAAAATTCCAAAAATGACCCTCTGCATTCTCCTACCTTTTTCAAATAGACGCACGATGGAACTTTTCAGTTCATAAAAATGGCAGTTACTAATTTCCCAGATATTGGGATAATTGGATTATGGGATGGGAGAGAGGAAAAATTAGGAGTTGAGGGTTTCCATCTTTTCCTATAAATAATCCCATGCTTTCCTAGCCTTCTCAAGCCAAAAAGAACATCATGAAAAAAAAACTCCCCCTTGCCTCGGCCGACTCCTCCTCAAGGCTTCCAAGAGTCTCATTTTCTTCAAGTAACTCAAAGGAAACTATCAAGAAATCAAAGGCTCTTCCATCCATTTGGGTAAGTTTACTCTTCTTAATCTTTACTTTTAAGCATTTTGAATCTTTCAAATTTCGCACACAATTTTTCTAGAACAAATGATGGCCGAAACCCTCTTTTGAGAATGCCCTATTTGGAATTTCTATTATGAATCTTTGAAGGATAGTGATTTTGTAGTTATTTTGATGTAGTTTAGGCTTTGGGTTAACCAATTTCATGAAATTTTAGAGAAAAAATAATTTCCCATCCTCAAACATACATTCGGGTTCATGGGTGTGTATGAACTCTTGGAGTTTTCATGAAACTTTTACAAACCCTTGAAATTCCCCTTTTTGATCTTGTTTGTGTGCCCCATGAATAGGAAAACATGTTTGTGCTCCACATTATACCCCATTTTTAGTAGATGAATCTCTTCGAGTACAGGGGAGGTGACAACCAAATAGACTCTGATTCTTCATCTCCCGTGTCAAGTGATACCCTTTTGAGCAACAATTCTTCTTCCAAATCTCCAAGCAAAAGAACTCTGAAAGACCATCTTCGTCATCTAAAGAAAATCCTTCCCTGATCAGCTTTATACCTCCTTCACGAAGAGCAGTTCCTTAAGCAGCAAGCATTAGATAATATATGTTATTGCTCAATGGAAAAGTGGAAAACCCAAAATACAACTCTATGTAAAAATACAATAGACAAGATGATAGATAAATAGGTTTACAACTCAATGACCGACAATACAAGTAAATGTAGAAAAGAGAGAAAGAGAATTATTAGAACTAAAACTCTAAAACAAAAGATACCAATAAATATGTAAATATGAATAGAAGAAGAGGATTACAAACTCAATACAATAATAATACAAGAAGAACAACAGAATGGAAAGATCAATGAAAAAACAAACTCTCACACAACCAAAGTGTAGAGTAGTGGGGATCATCAACTTGAACAAGGTTCAAAACCTTTGTCAAAAAGCTTATTTCCCCTTATTCTCTAAGCACTAAGGGGTCTCTCTAGGAAATACCTCTCTGGAATTATCAAGCCTCTATGGTGTATTTTCCAGCCAAAGTGCTTTGTGGATGAAAAATAGTGTGTCTTACAAGTGAGGATTAGGCTCCTATTTACAGAGTTTGAGATACCCCTTTGAATTTCAAATTCCACCAACCCCCATGGTTGTTACCAATGTTTAATTGGATGTTTATGGAATTAAAATGGAGATTTGGGAGTTATTTGGGATGTTAGAACTGTTCAATTTGGAAAAAACTAAAAAATCATATAGGTTGTCAGCCTCACTGGCCGCGGCCAGGACTTTTCAGTGGCTGCGACCACTGGCTTCTGTCCCCCAGGCTGTGGTGGCTGTGACCACAGGCCATTTTCAGCACAAAAAAATCATTTTTCCAAAACGTCCCAAATCATTTTCCCACATGATTTTGTAACCTCCAAACACCTATTGAGAGTTAAAAGCATGTCTCCAATAGCCATATTTCATCATGGCTTTGTGAAATCCAATCTCAAATGTGTAACATATAATATACACATTATTGGGTAATATTTGGGAGTTACAAACTTGTGATTGATTTTGTAACTAAAAAATATGTCACATTTTGCCACACACGTGTCCAATTTTTGTGACTCTCAATAATATATTACAAGGTGTGACAAATCACATTTTGTCACACTATTTAATCTAACATTATATTATATAAAATAATATAAAATTCCCCCACTAGATTAAATAATCATTTTTTGTAACACTTATTTAATCAATCAAACATTATATTAAAATATAATATTCCCCCACTTGATTAAATAATCACTCTATATAGAAACATTTGCATTGGTGCATAAAGTAAAATGTCTTTCGACTTGAATTTTACCTTAGTGTAATTATCACAAAGTTTGTTGAAATTTTGGTTGCCGAAGCATTTAACCACTATCCCTTGATAACAAACTGGTGATAACACACACACATTTGTTGTGTTCAGTTGATACCTCAATGTCTCGCTTTTGCACCGTTAATGGCCATGTACACATTCCATTCATAGACTTTTCTTGAGAATGACTCCCAATTCTAATGAGGGGCAGCACCACCCCTAGGTCTATATAGGTAGAACTCTTACAGTATTTTATTACCCTAAAATACTTGTCTTTTCTAGACCAAGTTCTATTAAAAAACCTTTTGGTTTTAACCCTCTTTTTGGTAACACACTAGTACTCATATCTCAAATGGGACAAAATTTGAGTACTACTACTATTCACTTGATTGACTTGTTATTACCTATTGAACCTAATACTAGTTTGGTGACTAGTATTAAGATAGGTTACCATCAACCGTGAATCTCTTTAGGGAGTCTAAGTCCCACCCCTTGAGATGTAGAAATGATTCAATTTGAATCATTTCTTTTCTCATGTATGCATACTTAGACACTCTCATTATTTTATTCAAACTTTGTTGCTAGCCATAGTTTGATTAAAATAGTTACCCCTTTAAAATAGTGATTTTGACCATAGTCAACACCCCCACTATTTTATAGTTTAATATCCAAGATAAACATTTTCCTTGAATATTAATTCTATGACCTCTTTGTTTCTAAAATTCTCCTTTATGTTTTAAATTAATTCCTTCTTGAATCAAAATATTACAAACATGTCTAGATTTGTATGTTCTATACGCATATAGGCAATGTGATTTAGAATGTGAAATTTCAAATCACCTATTTGATAGGATGACCAAATTAATCAATTTTTATCGACAAAATAAAATGATTGGAGCATCACCCTCATATTTCTCACATAGTGATAATAAAATATCACTTTAAAATAGAAATCTCTTCATTTCTATTAAGTCATTTATCCTCCAAGATAAATCTAGACCTATAATTCTCAAAGTTCATCATGAGTCATCTGAGACACATGATAAACTCTTAATAGAAAGATCAAAACATCAATGTTTATCTTGATTTATTTACTTGCTAAAGCAAGACACATTTCTTTCAAAGCATCTTTCACTTAGTCTCTTTCTTTTATATATTTCACAAAATAAAATATATGAATACATATGTCATGTGAAAATTTCTCAAACAAATAATCACTAATTTTCACTTTCGTTGTCTAAATAATCTCAAAATCACTTAAACAACTTTTGTGTATTTCTTAAGAGTCTCTTTGAGATTCTTTTGAAAACACCAATTTTACATCCATTGATTTTCTCATCAAAATCAAAATCAAAATGTCAATTATTTAAACACTTTAAATCAAAGAAAATAAACCCTCATTGATTTATTTAAACACTTTAATTTATGTTTTAGTTTAAAATTATCTCCTCATTGAGATTAATATAAACAAATCACCATCTTTAACCAAAATGAATAAAGTTCTCTTTTATTCACCATTGGTGTAAAGATTCAAAATTGCTTCTCCAATTTTGTAATGTCTCCTCATTGACATTCAATATTTTAGAATTATTGTCACTAAATAATTCTCAAATATATTTCATTTGACCACACTCTAGACTATAAGTCTATTGAGTCAATATGTCATCCTACAATTTTTAAATCCACTTTGATCCATTTTTCTTGCAATGGCAAGACACTTATCAAAAAATGTAACCCTCTTAGGTTCATCTTTTCTGATCTCATAATTGAGATGCTCAACACTTTAAATGAGAATTTTAATTTCCAAATAATACACTTTATTCACCAAATAAATGGTAGCTTATTACATTCTAATGATATAGGATAAAACATATTACCATCTCACAAATATTTGATATATAATTTCACATTTCTATTGATTCAAAAAATCAATATATTTATACATGTCATATAAAACTCATATAGTTGTCATTCTAATAATTTCCCATTAACACAAAATAAGACAATTCTATGACATGCTAGCATATTACCCAATAATCTACTAGATTATTTACACATTGATCACATATAATAAAAACTCAAGATATTAAATTATCTTCTAATCTAACCACTATATTTGAAAAACAAAGGAGATTAGAAAACAATGAACCTCATTTATAAGTTTTTCTTCTTCTCATTTCTATCATTGTATGAAAACCATTAGATCTTCTAAGAAAACAAAAGAAGAACATTACCTTATCTTACCATCTTTTCAAAGTTGGATCCTCATATGATCTCTATGGGTTCTCCTTCCATTGAAAATGAATTTAAGCTTTTGATTGTTAGAGAATATATGTTATTGCTCAATGGAAAAGTGGAAAAACCAAAATACAACTCTATGCAAAAATACAATAGACAAGATGATAGATAAATAGGTTTACAACTCAATGACCGACAATACAAGTAAATGTAGAAAAGAGAGAAAGAAGAGAATTATTAGAACTAAAACTCTAAAACAAAAGATACCAATAAATATGTAAAGAGGAATAGAAGAAGAGGATTACAAACTCAATACAATAATAATACAAGAAGAACAACAGAATGAAAAGATCAATGAAAAAACAAACTCTCACACAACCAAAGTGTAGAGTAGTGGGGATCACCAACTTGAACAAGGTTCAAAACCTTTGTGAAAAAGCTTATTTCACCCTATTCTCTAAGCACTAAGGGATCTCTCTAGGAAATAGCTCTCTGGAATTATCAAGCCTCTATGGTGTATTTTCCAGCCAAGTGCTTAGTGGATGAAAAATGGTGTGTCTTACAAGTGAGGATTAGGCTCCTATTTATAGAGTTTGAGATACCCCTTTGAATTTCAAATTCCACCAACCCCCATGGCTGTTACCAATGTTTAATTGGATGTTTATGGAATTAAAATGGAGATTTGGGAGTTATTTGGGATGTTGAAACCGTTCAATTTGGAAAAAACTAAAAAATCATATAGGTTGTCCTCATTGGCCGCAGCCAGGACTTTTTAGTGATCGCGTCCACTAGCTTCTGTCCCTCAGGCCGTGGCCACTGAAAGTCAGTGGCTGCGGCCACAGGCCATTTTCAGCACAAAAAAGTCATTTTTCCAAAATGTTCCAAAACATCCCAAATCATTTCCCACATGATTTTGTAACCTCCAAACACCTATTGGGAGTTAAAAACATGTCTCCAACAGCCATATTTCATCATGGCTTTGTGAAATCCAATCTCAAATGTGTAACAAATAATATACATATTATTGGGTAATATTTGGGAGTTACAAATTTGTAACTGATTTTGTAGCTCCAAAATATGTCACATTTTGCCACACACATGTGTCCAATTTTTGTGACTCTCAATAATATGTTACAAGGTGTGACAAATCACATTTTGTCACATTATTTAATCTAACATTATATTATATGAAATAATATAACAACAACGTCAGCACCAACGAATGAGGGTGAAAAAGTCTCGTAAATGATACCCCTAAAGGCTTCGGGAATTTTCTCCAAGTCGTGGGGATCAACCAGTATCCAGACGGTAGGAGCTGGGATGGTGGGAGCTGGAGGATCACTTAGTATCACTTGGTCTTTGGGGGGGGGGGGGGGGGGGGCGAACCGGGGCAGAGGAGAGAGGAGGAAGAACCCTCCTATCGGCATCAAGAGGCACCGAAGTTGTTGAGCTCGTGCCCTTCCCCTTAGCAGGGGACTTTGAGGTGCTCCCTGCTGTCGAAGGGGCTTTCTTCATAAACCTGGGCCTCTTCACAACGGGGCTCGAGGCAGCCTTCCTGGCCTGGAAAGCAGTTTGGAGGTCAAGAGCTTTGGGTTGTTCCATCTCTGTGCCTGAAAAGAATAAAAGGGGATTAGTTCACCACTAAAGTTGTTAAAAACACAAAGAAAATAAATAAAGATCCTACCCTCCGGGCTGGGGGAGGAGTCTATTATCACGACCTCCGGCCTTGGGACTACTGGAGGAGTTGGAGAGTCTACGACTAGTATTTCTTGGATCCTAGGAGGTTCAGGCTTAGGTTCTTCCTCAGGGCTATACTCATCTATGTACTGCCTAACTCCAGGGGCAAAGGCACCCTGGAGCAGAGAAAGTCAGGTCTGACGGTTGGTTCCATATTCCTCAAAAATGGCAGATCTAAAGTTTAAAGTGTTATCAACAACAATTGTGCCCTTAAGGTCACTATTGTCATGACGCACCACTAGGTGGTCTACACATTGGAGCAGGGTTGTATTATGGTCTGGGTTATGAGGATGACGATGGACAAGCTGATTTGGGTTAAACCGAACTAACCTAAAATCGGCAACAGCCCTATCTAGTTCCCTATAGAGGTGTGGGTTACCTTGGCCGAAGGGGCCGACTGCTGCCCCTGAGGCAGCTCGTTCTAAATCAGGTTCCCGAACAGCCTCGGGAACCCACCTTTTTCGTACAAGAGGCACCTCGTCCTCTTCCTCCCCCTTGCCTTTGATGACCGACAAGGCCTCTTCTTGAGAGGACGAGAGCTCCTGGATCACCGGATGGGTAGCCCGGGTCCTTAAGGCCAACGTTTAACCTTTGCCAATCAATTTACAAGCCAGCATCATGACGTCATTCACAACCTGGCGATAATCCTTTTCACTGGGGGGCAGCTCAGACACTCTCGTACTGACCCCCAAGAGTCACGAACTTCTCCGTCCTCGCAAATATGGCTGGACGAGAGAAAAATTTAGTCAGCCCATGTATAAAAGAAATATCTTGAAAAGCATAAAATTTCACGAGCTGAAGTAAGGAACTTACGAGGATGGTTGAAATATATGTGTTCACAATTTCGAAACCCATTCAACATAAAGAACAGGTCTTTATAATCATTGGGGTGACTGGGAAGCTCGATGATGGGAGCAGAGTTGGGAAATCTTGTGAGATAGTAAAACTCGTCACCTCACCCTCTCTGTTCTGGGCTGGCTTTAAGGCAGAAGAAATATAATATATCTGCCGGAGTGGGGACTTCCCACTCATGTTTCAAAAACAAGTATTTTAGCCCCGCCAAAAGCCTATAAGAATTTGGGTGGAGCTGAAATGGTGCCAACTTCACATAGTTCAGGAAGTTAGAAAAATATTGTTCCAGGGGAAGCAAGGCCTCCGCCTTCAAATGTTTGTCACTCCAAGCCGCGAAGTCGTCTTGAAGATGGGAACAACTCTATTCCCCTTCGAACGCAGGTCGAGCCAGGAGAGTTCCGGTCCCGACCTCAATATTTTGAGTCAGCATGATCTTGTTCACCCTCCCCTGGGTCGTGATCTTGGATGCTATATGTTTAGCCTCAAAGTAGGCGCTAAGGTCAACTACCACCTCCTTATCCACCACCGGACTGAAGTGGGGAATGAGGGATGCTTCCCCTTGTTCTTTTGTTGAGTAGACGAGCTGGATGCGTTCTTCTTGGGTGCGGTTTTCTTGTGAGGAGCCATCAGATCGCCTAGCAAACAAAATGATCTAGTTAGTAGGCGACCTAAGAGGATTTAAAGACTGACGCAGAAGTACGAAGGGGGGAAGGTTCACTTTTGTTATATGAGCTGAGGTTAGCCTCAGCCCCCATCGCGTGATGCCACGCGATACCCTAAGTTACGCGCCTCGGTTTCTTAACAGACCCCTGATATTTAGGGATCCATGTGTCAGACTGTCAAACAACTACTTTCCTTGGGAGATGGTTTAGTGCAAAACTGCCCAAGAAGCGTGACCCCTAAGCAATCTTGTTTGAACCCTAAAAACCTTTCATCTCCTTTATCCCGAATGGGTATTCTTTAAATTAGTTTACCATTGAAATAACCCAAATTTTCCCAAAAATTACCCAGTTTTATGAATGTCGTATTTCTAAAGTTATTCTTGGACCTACCCATTGAACTTAAGCCGAAACCTATTCGCTAAAAACATTTAGGCCATCCAATTTTGTTAGTACAAGATCCAAGGGCAATGGTTGAATAGACAAAACGACAGCAAAAAGGTGACAAGATAATTATTGCAGTCCTCGAAACTCGAACAGACGCCAATTACGGTATACCACGTGTCTAGTACTCAATTAGTGTACATGCATGGTTTAATGCAACAGAAGTCTAAAAGTCCCTACTGTGTTGGTCAGAAAGTGACGACATGAAACACAAGCAGGGACTTGGGGGGCAAATCTTGTACCCTGATTTCAGCACAAATCCTTCACTCAGCTCGGGTACAGCTGGCAAAGAAATATACGGAAAAATAACCAAGGAAGATATCCATTAATTATCCACGTAGGAAACTCAGGTTGCACAGTGGTCATATGAGCTAGGGATTCGGAGGTGGTGAAGCGCGAGCTCATGATATTCAAACAGCTGTCGAAGTACAAGCTCGGAGAGATGTCTAACTCGTGGTAACTTAAATATATTGCGTACCCGCGGATCCCCAAAGACTCGGGTACTTTTATACGGTTATTTATGACCAGACTGTCATATTTAATGTCCCAGATATTCGGAGAACATTTACTTTATGATCAAATCTTATCCCATTATAAATGGGAAGTATATGTGTTTAAATGTAATAAATATGTAAATCCATGATTGACTCATGTGGTTACCCAAACCTGTCCATGGAATTTCTCTATAAATACTGGGAATATTGGATAGGGAAATGGACCATTATTCTGATATACTAAAACTCTCCCAAAATAGAGAGAGAAATAGCAATAATATAAACTCGTGGACTAGGTGGATTTTAACCACTGAACCACGTAAAAGATTTGTGTTCTTGTGAATTCATTTCATCTTTCATTACGGTTTATTACTAAGAACTAATCAACCTTATTATTTCTTAATACACTATTGGCGAAAAATCGCATCAACACCTTTCTAATAAGAAACGTGCCTGCATGCATGCTTAATACACCTAAACATGAAAATACAATCATATTATAATATAACTCACATAATTCATACCATCATGCATATCATTACATAATAATACAATTAAATCAATTATTTCCCTCCTGACACCCTAATCAAGGCACTGGGCCTTATTAGTGAAATTGGGACGTTACAAATTAGTTATGCACAAAGAGGTGCAAAATCATAACGATTTCACTATAGCCAACATGAGCAGGTTGACTTTTGTTGTAGGCTTTATAAAATTATCTTTTCGGGTTCATAGTGTTTCTTTGGAGTGTATAAGAGTGCCCAAAAAGCTTGGGAGCATTTTGAGGAGATTTGGGTGATGTAACTAGGGTTTCTACCAAGAAAGGTTCACTATTTCCTTTTATCTAATTTGTGTTTATTCTTCCATTTCCTAAGAGATTATCTAGAGTTATATTCCTTTGAGTACATTAGTATATCGTGATTAATTATCCTAAACTGCAATATTCTAGTTGTGTTGATTAGCCTTAATCCCAACATTAAAATTATTGATTGGCTCTTGAAGAGTACACTAGTGCTTGCCAATTCATGGAGGATAAGTAGCAAGAAAACTCAAGTATCCCCGTGAGAGTCCATAACCCTTGAACATAACCCCTGTAAGTGACACTGTAAAAGTATTATTTTAAAACTAATATGTTTGTTTTTTTTACATGAAAAAGATAGGACTGATGCACGTCCTTTGCCATATCAAATTTATTAATTATTTATTTGAGATTTTACAAACTATTTCAACATAGCAGTAGCAAGAGTCGAACCCACGAGGACTATCAATTCACTTTATTACTCAATTCAACTCAAAGTTAACAAGGGGGGGGGGGGGGGGGGGGGGGTATTATGATGCAATAAAGTAAAAAGAAATAAAAGCAATAGAAAAACAATGGATGAAAAATATGATTATTAAAGCAATTAATATTGGTTTTTATGCCCTTATAAAACCATAACGAACGTGTAACACGATTTTAAAATGTCAATAAAAGAAGTATAAATTATTTAGTTTGACAATCATGTTGCCATCTTATTTTATTACATGAATATTGGAATAATACAAACATTTATAAAATCCCGAACATATAAATAATTACAATTATAGTGACTAGGTCACAGTGGATTTTAATTGTAGTTATATGTTCAAACGAACAAATCCTAAGATTAAGTCAGTGCATTAGATTTTCACTAATCTGGTAATCTAAGTGTTATCCATATTTTCCACCTATGACACGTGACACGGCCAAACGGGTCCATGGGCCCATTGAAGAGGCACGAACCTAAACAGGACCATGCCGAGCCCAATGACAGGCGAGTGGCATGAGCATTATAAAGGGATCGGGACTGAGATGCAGGCCCGAATTAGCTTCCTGATCACACCCAACCTACATCCTCTGGGATACAAATTATGGTGGCAGACCAATTGTTTCTGGGAGACAGATCCTATCAAGAATCCAGGTGAGGTCTCCGCCATCAAGATGTCCATTTTGACAAATGAACCCGGGTCCTAGTAAACGAACCAGGACTTCGGTAAACGAACCCGGACATTGGTGAATGAACCTAAACCAAACATCTTGTAATGACCCACTAATTTAGACTATTTGGACCATTAACAAAACTATACATAAAACTTACATTTTTACGAAAATACCATAATTTTATTGAGTAACTTGTAAAATAAGAGTTACTTACAAATAAACAGAATACTAAGAAGGATTTGGGATCCCATTGTCTTTAAAAACAAAACATGATTTAAAATAAAAGACATTACATAAATGGTGCGGAAAATACATATAAAAAGACATAAAACAGAAACTACACCCTCGAATCGAATAACGCTCGGCCCCTTGACTCCATTCACCATCGATACACATCCTTTAATCGCCATGAATCTTTCCGCCTCTAAAGCTTATTTCCTGCACATAAACAGAAAGGAATGAGCCTAATGCCCAGCAAGGAAAAATCTAACACATAGTCATAAACATAATTTCATAAGAAACATAAAGACATATCATAACACATAATACACTTATTATAATGGCCATTATTACTTGGGGTCCCATAGACTAAACAAGCTTATGCCCATGAGATTAGTGGGGTCCTACCAGCTAAATAGGCATATGCCCACAATCTTTTTGGGGTCTTGTTAGTCAAATAGGGCATAAGCCCAAGCCTACAATCAAACACATTCATAACATATTCATAACATATCATAACATAACACATAAGATAACATATAAACATAAACATATAGATTCTAGCCTATTTTCCTTACCAAGGTTACCGAGATATAATGGACTGAGTTAGGACTTTTGGAACACTCCTAAAACCATATGAGAAAGAGTGAGTCTTAAGAAGAAGAAGAGATGAAAATGAATAGGAAGACTAAACCATTAAAAGAAAATATGCTTACCACAACTTATGTGCTTAAGAACTTGGATTCCCTAACCAAAATAAGAATGAGGTTAGGAAACTGAGTAGGAGACTAAGAGAAGGGAAACATAACATAAATCAAATGAACTAGAGTTTCGGGTTTACCTCAAAGACTTGCAAGATCAATCTAACCACAACCGAAATACTAACGAATCTCACTTCCCAAAGTGTTTGATAAGCTTATGATGTTTAAGCTTATGATTTTCCCAAACCAGGTGTTTACACTCTCACACTCTCTTAGCACTAGCAGCTTCTGAACTTAGAGTAAAAGGTGAAGAAATGGATGGGTACTAGGTCCTATTTATAGAGTTTGGGAATGAAAGTATCTTGATTTTACTTGAATAAAAATAATGGCTTTTTAGGTGAAAATCATTTGAATAATCGTTCAGCAGAGGCTGAAGACTCGTTCAAAAGATGTTGGACTGTTGAAGGAGTTTGAATGGCTGAAAGGAAATGAATTCAAAAGAGTTTGAATTTATGCTGGCGGAGGCGACATATCGCCCCCTGTAGGCGATATATCGCCTAGGCTAGTATGCCCGAGGCGACCGTGCATCGTCTCGTGTTTTCCGTATCTACGTGCTGCGATATATCGCCCCCTATAGCTGCGATATATCGGCACACGCTGAATAATTAAACACGAAATTACACATTTTTAGCTAAGTTTGAATGGAGTAAACAGCCTTGACTAAGCCCTCAACGTATTCAAAGCTGCTGACTGACCCTATAACATTCAAACTTTACTCCTTATTAAATTTAATCCTCAAAAATACTTAATCCTTAATCACCATTCATAACATGTGCTTAAAATCCTATTGGTTGATGTATAAACCTTATAATATAATAAATATAATCCTTAATATCAGTCACATTAATCAAACCTTAGGTTATACTTAATATTCTTAAACTATAGGTTAAACTTAGAAAATCTATAAGTACTACTATGAGTGTCCAAGTAATTCCCGGTCTGAACCAAAAATCCACAGTTACAAAGATAATACTAAACATACTATAATACTACTAAATAACTAGCTAAGTAAAGTTCTTGGACTCTACACATCTGGATAGTACAAGCCTAGTCATCCCTGATGTTGACATGTTCCTGAGAAATACGGCAGTTGGTCTCCCCAACTAACCTGCAGAAGGGGGTACGCAAGGAATGTACACTGTTCCTAGGAAACGGTACTGCCACTACTCTGACAGATCCTGTCCCCAGGACCCCCTTAGTAGCCCATGCAGATCAGTTCGTGCTAATGTACAAAGGACAGTTGTAAGGCTTCACCACGCCTAAGCCATCCCAATGGGCCTAGATTAACAACCCTTGATTATGTTACCTTTCTTGTATTATGGTTCCATTAGCAAGCAACTGTAATTATTTCCTTATTGGGGCCAGATTAGTCCGGCCCAAGTGACATGAAAGCCTATAAATAAGGCCATTTGTGCAATGTAGCTAGGATCCCAGATTTTCTCTTGTAAGTAAAACGTTGCTGAACTTGCAGAAAACCTCAATTGTCAAAACTCTCTAAAGCCTAATACTAGTGACTCGTGGACTAAGGCTTAAAAAATGTGATCTTATTTATTTCTAGCCTTTCTTTCCAGCTCTTATATTTTAATATATTTATAGTTTCTGAAAAACTCAATAAACATTTTGGTGCTTTCATTGAGAGCTGAAGAAAGCTTGAATCAACCTTGATCATCTGCGAAAATGGTGAACACCGGGAATACCGTGTTTGATCCTACTCACCACCAACAACAATACAATGGAGAACCATTGCCAAATCAACCACTTCTACAAGACCAACTAGAGGAGGAGTCATACCATGGGCCTCTGCCTGACAACTCTCAGAACTTTGGGGAAGGGGTGAGTATGATGAAGTCTATTACGAGGAAGATGAAGGGGAGTGTAAGGATCATGGGGCTGAGAACCCCGTTGATCCTCAATAGGAGGATCCAGAGGTGGTTCTTCTGAGACAACAGGTCCTGGATCAAGAAGCCAGGATGGCTGAACAACAGGAGGCCACCCGCAAAATGCAAGAGTACCTCTTGGCTCTTCAAGCTTTTATTACTGCCCAAGGATTAGCAGCCAGTCCTCCAATCGTTCCTCCCCCAAGAACATAGCATCCTGTCCCACCTATAAGGACTAGAGTGCCCAACAACGCTGCCCCTATTCCTCCTTTGGGACAATCCTCACATCCCGAAGCCGATCCATCAAATCCTGCTCAAGAAAAAGGGAAAGCCAAAGTGGCCAATCTCGTCAAAAAAGCAAACCCCCACAAGAAAGCTTCTCCTGCTCCAAAAACTGGGGCTGGCCCAGGGAAATTCTCTAGGAAAGAACAGATGAATCTTGTCCCAAGACAGAATCATCTGAACAATCCGCAAGGAAAGTTCCCACAGGGTACTAAGCCTCGGAACGTCCCTAGAACGGACAGTCAGGGAGGACTCTTTTCTAGTGGTTTCATGAACAAGGATCACGGAGGGTGTAGAAGCGGAGAGGACCCAGAAATGATCAATTCGGGAGACGACATATCCCAAGTGAACTTGCGAGACGGCCTCAACGCCCGGAAGGAACAGGTCTGAAAAGAAAAGATTCTCCCTGGAGGAGGCGACTTGAGGAATAACATTAACAATAGGAGGAACGAAAGAGTCCCCCTGGGCGATGGAATGGCTAGGAAGTTCATGGAACAGTTGACCGCTCTCAGAAAGGTCGTGGACCACTTGGTTTGGAAACAAGAAGGCGGAGGTTCCGATTTTGAAGATGAAGAAAAAGAACCATGCGCCAAGAACATCCTAGACATCGTGTTACCCGAAGGGTTCAAGATGTTGGACATACCCGCCTATACTGGGAACATTGACCCCATAGATCATTTGTCCTGCTACAATTTCCTGATGATTGTAGCCCATGTCTATGACAATGGCAAATTCATGTGCTTCTCAATCACTCAGGCTGGACCCACTGAAGATTGGTGGAAAAGGCTCAAGACGGGTTTGATCCAGTCTTGGTCCGAATTGTAATCAGCTTTACGTAAATAATTTGTGGCCACCCAAAAGTTGGACATGGAAGTAAGTGTGCTGGCCAACATCAAACAACATCCCTCGGAGACTGTTGACAGTGAGAACTTGTCAACCAAGTTAAGTTAGAAAAATAGAAATGTAGAGATTATCAAAAGAAAAACTTCAAAGATCTAATTGGAAACTCAAAGAACACTAGCAGAAGGAAAATGGTGAACTGAATTTGTATTTCTTATGGTGTAGTGCTACAGTGTTTTTTCCAACCCCCTTCCAAGTGGAAGTGGAATTCTTTTTATAGTGGGCTCTAATGGCCCCTGATACAATGTGGTCCAAGGGACCAGATAGTACACAAGTACGGTGTCAGGAGTGGCACTAGGTGTAGTGGTGTCGGCTCCAGTACATGATCAAAGTTTGTGGGAGCACTTCCACTTTAGTACTTGATTGTGTCTCCACTACTTGCCCAGTATGAGTCTTAGAGACTGGCTGGTGAGGACCACAGCAGGTACCTTATCTGTACAACCACTACTTGTCTGGCGTCTCCCCTCTCCTAAAGATCATACCTCGTACAAGATAGTTCTGGTACGGTCTCTTCAAATTATATTTGGATTCTTACCTCTGAATGTTGAGGTTTCCGTAGGTCTTCATAGGAGACACTATCTTGAGGTGTAGGGTGCGAGGCACCTGGTGCATGTAAGGGTCGTGGAGCGAGATGGGGCTCTTGAGCCCTTGGCGCGAGATGCTTGAAGCACTTTGAGGCACAAGACGCCTCCTATCGCGAGACCATCCAGGGCAGCCGTGTGAGGCGCTGCCTTGCTGAGTGCGCGAGGCACGAGATGCCTCCTCTCGTGAGGTCATCAGGCGCGCACGCGCGAGGCGCGAGACGCCTTCTGTCGCGAGGCCATCTGGTGAAGCCGCACGAGGCGCTGCCTTGCTGGGTGCGCAAGGCGCGAGATGCCTCCTCTCATGAGGCCATCAGGCTCACGCGAGGCGTGGCCTCGCTAGGTGCGCTGAGAGGAGGCTGGTGTGAGACAATGGTGGCCCAAGGGCATCGCGGCTCAACCATGTAATTAGGCGCTTATGGGACCTTGGCACTTGCTTTGGGTCTTCTACAAGCATGAGATTTTGAGCATCCACATTTGCCCCCCAGTCTAGGAGAGGACCTTTAGGTGCTCTGTTAGACTCTTCTATTTGATTCTTATAAATAGGCCTTCATGCCAAGCCTTATTATTTACACTTCATCTCTTTAGCTTAGTGGCATTTAGATTCTTCCTCTTTTCAAGAGGTAAGGGGTTCAATCCCCCACAACCTCACTTTTTCTATTGTTTCCTCTTTTTTTTTGTATATATATATATATATTCGAGCTAATTTTTGGTATGTTTATATCCCTTCATATATTTGAAGGCTAACACATCTTTTCTGTTTATTTTTGCAGACACGTACTTTCAGCCACTTGCCTTTATTTGATCGTGACGGTGCTTTTGGCCCTCGACCTCCTTTCGACCATGTCAGCGCCCAATTTTACTTGCTTGAGGTATACGTTTTCCTCCCTTATGTTTATTTGGTCCAAATTAGAACCACTCGGGATGGGGTACTTTGGCCTGGTCTCATTGTGAGTTAGCCTTGATGCATGCCCCTTTATTCCTACCCCGTAGTGGGTCATTTAGAGCGTTTGTACCTAGAGGTTTTGAGCCCATTCCTTTGTGTTTTGTAGCAATCCTCCCATTTATACGTGAACCATTTTTTGCTTTCGGGACGAGCTTTCATGGCAAGTGAAGGTCCGTTCGGAATTCCTCCGGGCGTTGAGTTTGTTGACTTGTCTTCAGGCAGGCCCGTATTCGTCATCTTGAGCACATGGCTGAACTTAGGCATAAAATTTGGGTGGTAGAGAGCAAAATTGACTCGGTGTTTAGAGCAGACGGAGTACCTTTCCCTCCTGACCTTAGTGACCATGTAGCGAACCTTAGGGTGACCCTTTTAGATTTGCAGGGGTAGTTGGAGTTTATGGAGGGACATCTTCCGCCTGAGCCTCCTAGCCCATCCTTGCCTGATGACTGTCATGGGGTCGCTCATGCTTCTCTTCAGCCCTTATTTTCGATCTTCCCTAGCTTAACGCTTCCGCAGCCGGTGCCCCGGTGGAAGACTCTTGCTAGGAAGAGAAAATGGACGGTAAAGTGTTCTGTCTCCTCCTCACCTTTTTCTTTTGGTTTTGCAGATATGCCGAAGAGAGGACGACGACAGGTGTCCGTTAATGACTGGGACGATGCCCCCCAATTGGCATCCACCCTAGTGTCCCACGTGTTTGAAAATAAATTGATGGAAATTGTAGAGCACTACCGTGTTCCCCCGGAGTACGCATTATACACCCCTTCGGACAAGTGCCGGGCTGACTACCCTAATACTGGCTTCGTGGCCCTTAGCGAGCATATCCTGAAGGCGGGTGGTACAATCCCATTACACCCATTCTTCGTTGCGGTTCTCAACTATTTTGACCTCGCTCCACTTTAGCTGGAACCCAACAGTTGGCTGACCTTGAGCTGCCTCTTTATCGTGTTTATGGAACTTGTCCATCGTGCTCCTATGGCCCAAGAGGTGCATTTCCTGTACAATCTCATGCCCTCTCCCAAATCTAAGGGCTTATATTTCCTGCAAAAAGCCAATACTGAAGTCCCTTTGATAGATGGCGCAGTGTCCAAAACGGGATCCTGGAAGCATGACTTTTTCTTTGTGAAAGGCCCTCTTTCTGTTCGTGAGCGCTTCCGTTCTGCTCCCAGTAAGTACCTCGAGCCACCCTTTCTTCTCTTTTTTTTTTTTGAAACTTATTGTTTTATAACTTATGTTTGTGTCGACAATGGTGTGGATCATGCAGAGTAGTTTGCCATACCAGTAGTTGTTGGGTCGGAGGCGAACGCCGTGAAAAAACTCATCAGTGCTGACCCCGCCATGAGAAAGGCTACATACCTATTCACTGTGGAAAAACTCAACCTTTACAAGCTATCCCCGGTTTCAGATCCCGGGTTGCTGTGGACTATTCCTGGGTCAAAGAAAACGAAGGCTGCCTCGGCTGAGCCTCGTTCGGGTGAAGGTGAGGCTGAGTGTGTGATGGAGGGAGTCTCCCTTGGACACGGGCAACCTTACCAGCTATCTTCATCCCCCAGGGGATGTCCTCCCTTTGTCCCTTTCGACCCTGCCATGGCTTCCCAATCCCAAGGTCAACAGGCCATGCCGGGGCATTTTGTTTGCCCCGACCCCGCGGACTTTGACGCTTTTCCTCAGGCTCCCCTCGACCCCGGTCCATCGGGGGCTTACTTTCCCGATCTTCCTGCACCCCTTCCTGATCTACCCGGGGCTCATTTTTCTGATCTTCCCGCGCCCCTTCCTGTTTCGGTGAGTGGGTCGTCTGTCCTTACCCAGCCAGGTACCCTTGGCTCGAAAAGGGCGCCCTGGGTGGGTCGCATGGCGGCCTCTTACGAGTAGCGGTATGTCCAGATTGCCTCAGACCTCCCCGAAGCTGATTGGAGTGGTCTTGGGAGTTTCTCCATGTCGGATCTTGGGGAGACTCTTACGCGCACTACTGCTTGGGTGAGTTCATGCATCTTGTGTCGGCCTTATCTTTCTTTTTTTGTTACTTATCATTGTTGTTGTTATCTTTCTTGTGCAGGCCTATACCGTGGCTCAGCGGTTTGCCGACTCGACTCATAACCTTTCCGCGTCGAATACCGAGAGGGACCGTCATGCGGCTCGGGTCCAGGAGCTCAAGAGGGAGCTTGCCGAGACCAGGTCTAGGCTAGAAAAGGCCTTGGCGAAAATTTCTGCCTCATCAAAAAGGAAGTTGAGGGCGGTTGCCCAGGCCACGATGTTGCAGGAAAGGGTCACCAGCCTAGAGGTCGAACTCCAGGGTACCAAGGCTACCGCAGCTGCGTCGCAGGAGAGGGTTGCTTCCTTAGAGGCCAAACTTGAGGGTGCTAAGGCTGCTGTAGTTGCGTCGTAAGACAGGGTCGCTTCCTTAGAGGCGGACAGGGCAGCTATTGAGTATTGGTCCATAGAGCGCGCCCTTTGTGGTGTATGGAGGCAGGATCCAAACTTCGATTTTTCTTCCTTTGGCGAGCACGCCGTCGCCCGGGCAGCTGGGTGGAACACCCGTGGCAGGAGGCCTTGAGGTCGTCATTTCACAATTTCTGTCAGTTAGTCCGCTATGAGTGTATGCTCATTCGAGCCTTGTTATGCTTGTAATAATTTTTTTTTTAAATCTTGCCATGTTACCAAGACTCTCTTTTAATATATATACATATGCGGTTATTCATCTCTTATTCCTCTGTGTTTGAGGTCTTTTTGAGCCCGTATGATGGGGTTTGGTAGGTTCCCCTCTTTTATTTATCAGGATATAGGTCCTTCGGAGCCCATGCGAAAGGGTTCAATGAGTCCTTTTTTGGTGCCTCTTGATTATTTTTATAAGGATATATTGACCCCTTGGGTTCTAGCTATCCTTTTATATATTTTTGCATGCGCTTATTATTTTTTGCAAGAAGCATCCTTCTCGTCATTATTCATAGTACTATTTTTCCAAGGGCCTCTTTTAGGACCCTTTTTTTGCTAGACGGCTTGGTGGCCGCTCTAGGCTTATTGGACCTTTTGGCCTCCTTGATGTTCATAAGGGTAGCTAATCCTTGTGAACTTCAGGAGATGCCTTGCAAGGTCTCCTCCCTGTTTGTTAGGGTTTACCATGCCTTTTTTTTTTTTAAAGAATTCGTTTAAGGTCCTGATACAAGGGGTCCTTTTGGGTTCCTCCTGATAGAGGGTCATTTTTAGGATCCTCCTGATAGAGGGTCCTTTTTAGGATCTTCCTGATACGAGGAGTCCTTTTTAGGATCCTCCTGTTAGAGGGTCCTTTCTAGGATCCTCCTGGCGCAAGGAATCCTTTTAAGGATCCTCCTTTTTAGGAGCCCCTTTTTTTTAAAGAATTTGTTTAAGGCCCTGATACAAGGGGTCCTTTTGGATTCCCCCTGATAGAGGGTCCTTTTTAGGATCCTCCTGATAGAGGGTCCTTTTTAGGATCTTCCTGATACGAGGAGCCCTTTTTAGGATCCTCATGCTTTGCCTTCATAGGCCACTATTCCCCCCCAAGTGTCTGGTGAAATTTATTTTGGCAGGCACTTTGGTTGATGCTCGCATAGAGAAGAAAAATAACATGTGAAGATGTGAACAATTTCCTTCATAGTAGGTAGGTTACAACGATATATATATATAAAAAGTTTACATCTACTTGGAAGGTTATCTAGGCAACCTCTTTGATTGTTGTCTACTAAGCTAACATAACACGTAACAAACTAAGCACAGATACTGCTTGCATTGGATGTGGAAGTCTCACTGGTAGTACTTCTTGAGGTGTTATGCATTCCATGCTCGAGGCATGACGGTGCCGTCCATGCGCGCCAACTTATAGGTGTTTGGTGGTATGCACTGAGCGACCTGGTAGGGTCCTTCCCAATTCGCCCCCATTACCCCCGCCCACAGGTCTCGCGTTTTGGGGAGTACCTTCCTCAACACTAAGTCTCCTACCCTAAACTTTCTCTCTCACACCCTTGAATTGTAATACCTCGCTGCCCATTGCTGATATGTGGCCAGCCTTAGTTGTGCCCTTTCCCTCTTGGCTTCCAGCAGGTCCAAGCTCCCGACCAACGCTGTGATGTTAGCCTGGTCATCGTATGCTTGCATGCGGAAGGAGCTAACCTTCATTTCTACTGGAAGGATAGCTTCACAGCCATAGGCCAAGGCGAAAGGCGTCTCCCCAGTGGTGGAATGGGGGGTGGTCCTGTAGGCCCAGAGCACATTTGGGAGTTCCTCGACCCAGGCCCCTTTCAACTTTTCCAACTTAGTTTCCAAGTTCCTTTTCAGGATCTTGTTGATGGCCTCTACTTGTCCATTGGCTTGGGGGTGTACTACTACAGAGAAACTCCTCCTAATTCCTTTTTCCTTGCAGTAGTCCTCAAACACCCCTCCTTCAAATTGCGTTCCATTGTCGAAGATGATTTTGTAAGGTACTCCGAACCTGCAAACAATATATTTGTTGACAAAGGTGGTGATCTGCCTAGCCGTTATGTTGACTAAAGGCTCCGCTTCCACCCACTTAGTGAAATAGTCGACCGCTACCACCGCATACTTAGCTCCTCCTCTTCCGGTTGGCAGTGCCCCTATCAAGTCAATCCCCCACACAGCAAAGGGCCATGGGCTGGTCATGCTCACCAGCTCATTTGGTGACTGTCATGGGTAAGTCGCATGTCTCTGGCACTTGTCACACTCTCTCGCAAAGTCACTCGTGTCCTTCTCCATGGTAGGCCAATAATACCCCTAGCGGACGGCCTTTTTTGCCATGGACTGCCCCCCCCAGCATGGTTTCCACATTCCCCTTCGTGTATCTCTTATAAAAAATTTGACGCTTCTCCCTTATCAACGCACCGCAGGAGTGGGGTAGAGAAGCCTCTCTTATACAAGATTCTGTCTACTAGGGTGTACTGGGTGGCTCTATAAGCCAGCCTGCGGGCCTCTTTCTTATCCACGGGCAAGGTCCCATCATTCAAGTACCTCCTAATGGGTGCAAACCATGGCCCCTCGGAGCTCTTGACCATGTTGATTCCCTCTTCAGCTATGCTTGGCTTGGGGAGATATTCGACCGGTATAGACTCAAGTGTGTCTTCATCTCGTGTGGAGGCGAGTTTCACGAGTGCATCAGCGTTCGCCTTCTGCTCCTGGGGGATCTGTTCTATCGTGTATCTTTCGAACGGATCCAAATACTCCTTCACCTTGTTAAGGTATGCCACAATTTTTGGACCTCTAGCTTGGTATTCGCCTTTCACCTGAAATACTACTAGCTGTGAGTCACTAAAGACATGCAAGTGGGATACCTTTAACTCCTTTGCTAGCCGTAGACCGGCCAACAACGCCTCATACTCCGCCTCATTATTGGAAGCCTTGAATCCAAATCTCAAGGCACAATACATCTTGTGCTCTTCAAGTCTCGTCATCACTATGCCAGCGCCGGCTCCCCCTTCGTTGGACGCCCCATCTACATGGAGGCTCCATTCTTTGGGGTGCCCTTCCTCTTCGTGCGCCGGTCCATTCTCCTCTATTTCCCCCTCCTCTTGGGGTCGGTATGTGAACTCGATTATAAAGTCTGCAAGTACCTGCTCGTTGATTGAGGTGCTTGGGGTGTAAGTGATATCGAACTGACTCAATTCAATCGACCACTTTAACAATCTTCCTAAAGTTTCTGGCTTGTGCAAGACTCGACGCAGGGGGGTGTTGGTGAGCACCTCAATCGCATGAGCATGAAAATAGGGCCTCAATTTTTGAGAAGCCACTACTTGGGCATATGTTAACTTCTCTATTTCTGGGTACCGGGTTTCTGTGTCTACCAACCACTTACTCACATAGTAGACAGGGTGCTGGTGCTTCTTTTCCCCCTTGACCAAGGCGGCGCTTATGGCATGCTCAGATACAGCTAGATACAGGTACAACTTCTCCCCTTTTTCTGGCTTGGCAAAAAGGGGTGGCCTTCCAAGGTGTTCCTTCAGCTTGGTGAAGGCATCCTGGCATTCGTCATCCCAAGTGAACTTTTTGTTCCCTTTTAGGATGTTGAAAAAAGGGAGGCATTTGTCAATCAACCTGGAGATGAATCTATTTAGGGCTGCCACTCTCCCCGTCAGGCACTGCACCTCTTTTTTGCTCCGTGGTGGGCTCATTTCCAGCAAGGCCTTAATTTTTTCATAATTAGCCTCGATACCTCGGGAATTCACCATGAAACCCAGGAATTTTCCTGACAAAACTTCGAAGGTGCATTTGAGTGGATTCAGCTTCATTCTATACTTGTGAAAGGTGTTGAACATCTCCATGAGGTCGCTAGTGAGCTCTTTCGCTTTCTTTGTCTTCACTAGCATATCATCCACGTACACTTTCATGTTCCTTCCAATTTGATTGGCGAACATTTTGTTCACCAACCTCTGGTAAGTGGCACCTGCATTTTTTAAACCAAAGGGCCTCACTTTATAGCAGTACAACCCCTTGTTCGTTATGAACGAAGTGTGCTCCTCATCAGCAGGGTTCATGGGTATTTGGTTATACCCTGAATATGCATTCATAAAGCTAAGTAGCTCGTGTCCCACTGTGGCATCTACCAACTGGTCTATCCTAGGAAGCGGGAAGCTGTTCGTTGGGCTTTGGGACCAGCACTGGGTTCGACACCCATAGTGGGTAAAATTCCTCTCGAATGAACCCGTTCGCATTCAGCTTGTCAACCTCCTCTTTCAGGGCTGCATATCTCTCTGGGTCTAGTGCTCTCCTTTTCTGCCTCACCGGCCTTGCTTTCGGGTCGATGTTCAGATGGTGGCATATGACTGCTGGGTCTATCCCTACCATATCCTCGTGACTCTAGGCGAATACATCGAGGTTGGCTTTTAAGAACTCTACTAGTTTCTCCTTCATGTCATCGTCAAGGTTTTTTCCTACTTTCAACATCCTCAACGGCTCATTCATGACTGTTATTTCCTCCAATTCCTCTATCGGTTCAGCTCTGGGCTCTTCTGTGACTATCGGGTCCAACTCGCTTGGGTTAGCGCCTTCATGCACAACCATCGCCATAGGTGTTGTCGGCTTTGTGGTTGTGCAGAGGGATGTGTTATAGCATTCCCTCGCTTCCTTCTGCTCTCCTTTCATGCATGATATTCCCCCGAGAGTTGGGAATTTCATAGCTAAATGGTATACAGAAGTTATCGCCTTCAATTCTCTTAGGGAAGGTCTCCCTAATACCGCGTTGAAGGCTGAGGCGCAATCTACCACAACGAAGTTTGCCATTATGGTGGTTTGTCTGGGCTGTTCTCCCATAGTAAGGGCTAGCTCGATTGCCCCCAGGGGCTGTATCGAATCTCCCGTAAATCCATACAAAGACGTAGTGCAAGGCTTTAAGTGACAGAGGCTTAGTCCCATCTTCTCCAGCGCTGGGCGATACAAGATGTCCATAGAGCTTCCGTTATCCACCAAGACCCGATGCACCGTCATGTTAGCAAGCTGGACTGTCAACACTAGGGGGTCATTGTGGGGGAAGTGTAAACCCTGAGCATCTTCTTCAGTGAAGGTTATTGAGTCATTGTCACCCTTGAAACTCTTCGGGGGGCGCTGCTCCAGGCTTAGGATGCATGGTGGTGGACTTCGTCTGGCCTCCCTGGCATATCTGCCTCGTCCCTTCCATGATTCACCCCTGAATCCTGGTCCCCCAAAGATGATCCTGACCTCTCCTTGCACTTATGGGGCTACTTCTCGTGCCCATGGCGGGGATGTGCTCCTTCTTCTGGCATATGGTTCTCCTTGCGCACGCATCTGTCCAAATGCCCCCTGCGAATGAGCTCCTCAATTTCCACTTTCAAATGGTTGCATTCCGCAGTTGGGTGGCCTATGTCTTTATGATATTGGCAATACTTGCTGGGGTTTTAGACCAGTCTTTTTTCATTGGCGGGGGCCTTCTGAAAGGGACCTGGTTTTCGTTTGTAACGAAAATATACTCTCTCGCATGGGTGAGGTCAGTATAATAGGTGTAGAGGCCTTGTCTGTGCTCATCAAAGCATTGATGCTTCCGGGGTCAATCATCCTTTGCCCCCTCATAGACCCTTTTTTCTTGGCATTGCCTTGGCTCTCCCAGATTGAGGGCTTTGGTGAATTTTGGTCTTTTCCGGCCTTGACCATCTTCCACGCGAATATACTTTTGCGCCCGCTCGTAGAAATCATCCAAGTCCGTGACCTCCCTCTTGAGCATGTTATCCCATAACTTACTTCCTGGGCACACTCCAGCTGCGGTGGCCATTTTCAGCTCTCGGCAGGTCAGGCTCCCTACTTTAGCTGCCTCCATATTGAACCTGTGAATGTAGCTCTTTAGACTCTTGTTTTCTCCTTGCTTCACATTGGCGAGGCTGGTGCCTGGCATCGTGTAGTCCCGCACAGCATGTGCTGCTGGAGGAATTCATCAAAAAACTGTTGCCAGGATCTGATGGACCCCGGTCTAAGTCATTTGAACCATTTGTACGCAGGTCCTTTCAATGTGACAGAGAAGCAGTGACATCTAGCCCCGCTACAAATTACCCTCAGTTTCCTCAGATCGTTAAATGCATCCAGATGGTATCTTGGATCTGTGCTTCCTTCATAGGGGGTCATATGGGGCTCCTTAAAGTTGGCTGGGAGTCGGATGGCTTGGATCTCCTTAATGAAGGGAGACTCATGATCGAACTCTTCCGTAAAGGCTTGACCTCCGGAGGCGGTGATGATTTTGCTTTGCAGGCTCCTCATTTCTGTGTCTAGGTCCTACCTCCTCTTGCTTAGGGAGTCTCTCAAAGCGGATGGGTTAGGATCCCCCTTTCATTTTCCTTCTCGGGGCGCCATAGAGGGTGTGGTCCTTTTATCCACCCTCTTTTTGTTGAGTTCCTCTCGTAAATCTGAGGGCGTTCTCCTTGAGGTGTCCTCGTCATCGTTATGAGGGGCAGCATTGGTCTTCGGCTCTGGCTTCTGGGGCTGTTTCAGTAGTCTGGGACGTTCACGCTGCTTCGTTCGGGGGGTGTTACTAGTGGAGAGTCGAATCTTTCCGTCATCTACTAGGACGGTGGTTTCGACCCCCCTCTGGTCTCTCTCTTTATGCTTAGGGAGTGTCACGTTTGATCTCCCTTGCAACAGCCCATTTAGCACCTCTTGCATGTTTTCCAGGGTGGTTTCTGGCCTCTGATTCTTGCGGTGAAGTTCTCGTATCTCGTCTTCGTAGAATTGAGACTTCAAGCTCGAGCTAATGGAGTGAACCCGAGGGTGCTTGTCAGCCCGGCACTTCGATGGGCCTGGATTCTGTCGATCGGGGTTTGGCACCTACGGCGGCTTTGGAGGCAGGAAATCATCGACGCCCCTTGTGGAATGACAAGCACCTACCACAAGGATGTGGGCCACAGGATTGAAGAATGTCGTCAGCTAAAGGATGAGATCGAGAACTTGATCAAACTTGGACATCTCCACCAATGGGTCAGGATGCCAACGGGAGTTCCGGGACTGCCAGCAGTTACCGGAAAATCTTTGGCCCTGAGCGCACAGGTATCGTACTGAACTCCTCAGGGAGGATACGCTCCAAGATCAGGAGCACAAGCCCCTCAGGGGGCTCCAATAGTGCAATCACCTGGAGGTCCTATGGCTCCTGGGCCCGGAATGCCATATCCTCCTGGAACCGCGCCTCCTCGAGTAGATGGCCATGTGGCCACCATATCAACAGGCCCTCACCTGGGAGGACCTTCCTGGAATAATCAAAAGAGATACCTCAGCGAGCTTGATCATGACCATGAGGTGTGCGCATTAGTCCAAACTCCGGCCCAACGCCCAAAGCTGATGAACCTGCCTATAACGTTCACGGAGGAAGATGCCCGAAATGTTCATTTCCCACATCACGACCCTATAGTCATTGATGCCCAAATCGCCAACAAAAGGGTATCCCGAGTGTTAGTAGACGATAGAAGCTCCGTCAATGTCTTATTCAAACCAACCTTCATGGAAATTGGCCTAACAGAGGCGGATTTAGCTTCCTGCCTAATGCAGATCTACGGCTTCAATGTGGATTCATTGCTTCCAATGGGCAAGATTCAACTCCCCATGATGCTAGGGAATGAGGTTCAGGGCTCGTTCAAGTATTGCACCTTCGTATTGGTGGATTGCCCCACTGCATACAACGTGTTCTTTGGGTGCCCCGCTCTAATCGACTTCAGTTCCATCACCTCTATTCGCCATCTATACATGAAATTCCTATGTGATAACAGAGGAGTGGGAACTGTATGGGGAGACAAGAAGAGCGCCCGAAAATGTTATCATGTTTCCGTCCGACCAATTTTCATGGTTCACGAAGAACCTCTCGAAGAGGAAAATGTTGATCCAGTCCCACCACCACAGCCAGCACGAAGGATGGTCCGAGAGGACGACGAACTGGATCCTTGAATAGAAGTTGATAGGGTGTTGGAACCCATGGAGGAGGTTGAGGAGGTATGCATCAGTGACACGGATCCGATGAAAGTGATCCGGGTAGGGAGAAATTTAAACCCAGACGTCAGAGCTACCATAATTTCCCAAGTGAAATAGAACTAGGATGTCCTGACCTGGTCTCATTCCAATATGAACAGGATCGACCGCAACGTCATATGTCGCTCCTTGAACATTGAGGAAAACATAACTCCCGTCTGGCAGAAGCGACAGCCCCTGGGCGCGAAAAGGGCAAAGGCCCTCAAGCTGGAAGTCGAGAAGTCGTCTTTGATCAACTTTATTCGGGATGCCTTGTATCCCGTTTGGCTGGCCAATCCAATGTTGGTACCAAAGCCAAAAGGAACGTGGAGGACTTGCATCGACTTCACGAACCTCATCAAGGCATGCCCAAAAGATTGCTTCCCCCTGCCCTGGATTGACCAGATGGTGGATGCCACATCCTGGTATGAGTTTCTAAGCTTCATGGATGCTTACTCTGGCTACAAGCAAATCTCGATGAATGTACTAAACCAGGAACACACTAGCTTCTAAACGGATAAGGGTGTATATTGCTACATTTTCATGCCCTTTGGGCTAAAGAATGTTGGGGCCACCTATCAAAGACGGGTCAACAAGATGTTCCGGAACCAACTAGGGAAGAACATGGAGGTCTACATAGGCGACATATTGGTCAAATCCAAGACATCGATCCAACACGTGGATGTCCTGGCAAAAGCATTTGCCATTATCCGAAAGTATGAGATGAATCTAAATCCCAAGAAATTCACTTTAGGTGTGGTGTCCATGAAGTTTCTATGCTTCATAGTAAGCTCAAGAGGGATAGAAGCCAACCCGAAGCACTAATCAACATGCCATTGCCACGAAAACACAAAGAAGTTCAAAGCCTGACGGGAACAATAACAACTTTGAGTCATTTTGTGTCAAAGTCCATGGACAAATGCATCCCATTTTCAACATACTTCTCAAAAACCAGAGGTTCGAATGGATAATCGAATGTGAAGAGGCCTTCCAAAAGTTGAAGGAACATTTGGCCCAAGCACCAATCTTGTCAAAACCAGTGGATGGGGAACCACTATACCTATATTTGGCACTGTCAAAACATGTGCAAGAAGAGGGAAAGGTCCAATTCCTAGTCTATTACATAAGCAAAATGTTGTTGGGCATTGAGTCCAGATACCCTTTAATCAAGAAATTGACATTTTGCTTATTGATCGCTTCCAGGAAATTAAGACCTAACTTTCAGACCCATGCCATCAAGGTACTAACGAACCATCCCCTACAACAAGTATTACAGAAACCCAAGTCATCAGGAAGACTTTTGAAGTGGGCCATGGAGCTGAGTCAGTTTGATATCGCCTATGTCCCCAGAATCTCCATCAAGCGACAGGCCCTAGCTGACTTCATTCTGGAATTCATCGAGATAACCGAGGATGAAGAACATGTTGATCCCGTAGTTCCCTTTTGGAAGGTCTTAGTGGACGGAGCCTCCAATGAGAATGGCACCGGGGCGGGGATCATCCTGATATTCCCTCAAGGTCACCAGTTGCAAAGCACCCTACGCTTCCAGTTCAAAGTGTCACCAACAACAACATTGTTGTTTTGATACTGCCTCCTTCACAAAATCGTGTCTGACAATGAGAAGCAATTTGATAGCATCCACTTTACTGACTTCTGTTAAAGACATGGCACCATCAAAAGCTTCTTCGCAGTCGCAAGGCCTCAAGCAAATGGGAAAACAAAGGTCTTGAACAAGATTTTGAAGGGAACATTAAAGAAAAAGATACAAGCTTGCAAGAGAAAGTGGCCGGAAGAGTTTCCCCACGTCCTATGGGCATATCGGACCACAGAAAGAACATCAACCGGACATACTCCCTATTCAATGGTGTATGGATGTGAAGCAGTCATCCCAATGGAAACTGCAGTCCCGTCTCACAGACGAGATACGTACGATCCCATTCAGAACCACGCCTTACTCCATGAATCCCTGGATCTCATCGAAGAGATCTAGAAAGAATCACAAGTGCAGCTAAAGATGTATTAGGGAAAGATCGCAAGGCATTTTAACTCGAAAGATAAGAGTCGAAGGTTCGGAATCGACGATCTAGTCCTGAGAAGAGTCTTCCCTGCATCTCAAGATCCAGGAGTGGGGGTTTTGGGACCTAAGAAGGACCCTACGAGATCCAAAACAAAGTGTGTCTGGGAACATACCGCCTAAAGCGGCTAGATGAAACAGAGGTCCCAAGGGCCTGGAACACAGAACACCTCTGCTGGTACTATCAGTAGTCAGGAGGATTTAATTATGCTTTTTCTACAATTTTTTAATTTCAAGTAATGTACGCCCCAAGACCATTTCTTTTTTAATGAAAATGGTGTGGAAAAAACACCATAAAAAATGTTGTAAGACAAAAAAAGCTCACATCCGTCTTTAATTTTTACACAAATAAGTGACCTAAGACTACACTCTTGGGTCACTTACGGGGTAAGACCATCTATACAAGTCCAGGATTAAAAAAAAGGATGCAAAGCTCAGAGCGTAGTCCTGATCCAGACTCGTATAGACTGGGAGGTCAAAACACAACTCCCAACAAAAAATGATGCAAGGCCCAAAGCCCATTCCTAACTCGGATCTGTGTGGTCTGGGGAGTTCAACCAAAATAGGGACGCAAGGCTCAAAGCCCAGACCCATATTGTTCGGAAGTTTCAAAACCCAACTCCTAAGAAGGATGCAAGGCTCAAAGCCCAGTCCTAACACGGATCCATATTGTCTAGAGGGTTCAAAACCCAACTCCCAAAAGATTGGTGTAGACCTGTCCAGGATAACCCAATCCCTATTCTTGTTTTCCTTATAACAGTTCAGAACCATTGGAACTTGAATCTTAGGTTTATATTGATTAAATCTGGTCTTATAAACGGTCCAGGCCATTGGAACCTAGACCTCAGGTTCGAGATAAGATAATCAACTAATTTCTACCTAAGTCATATTTTTAATGGGCCAGGTCGTTAGAACCTAAACATCAGAGTCAAGACAGATCAATCAAATGATAGTTGATAACTCCTTAACGGTCCATGCCCTTGGAACCTAAACATCGGGTTTGGAATAAGTTAATTAACTAAGTCATGTCTGAGAATTCCATAACGGTCCATGCCGTTGGAACCTGAACCATAGAGTCAGGATAAACCAATTAAGTTATATTTGGTAAAGTCCAAGATGGTCCAAGTCATTGAACTTTGGTCTTGGGACAAGGTAGTTACCTGCTACAATTTTTCCCCCAATGGTCCTGGCCATTGGGAACAGGATTCCACATTTAACCCTAATTCATGCAAAGTGGTAAAACACTTAGTGAATTTTCGAGGAAAAATAAATAAATATAAAGCGGGAATCATTGGGTAATGACAAAAACAAATATAATAACATTACAAAAATATAAGAAATTGTCTCAGACGCGTCTGTGCCATTTAAAAAAAATATATGTATGTTTACAAAGATAAAGGAAAGAAGAGACGGAGCCCTAAAGTAAAATACAAAGGCTCAGGTCTAGGTTTCGTTATGATCAGGGACGTGTAGAGCATTCTCATCTTGTTGATCCCCAGCAAGAAGCGTCGTGTCCTCTCTCTCCTTAGCTTCAAACTCGGCCCTCTTTTCTTCATTTTGAGCCATCCAACTGCGATCACTTACACAAATGCACTCTAAAATTCTTCCAAATGACTCAAAACACGTGATTTGTCTCCAAAAGTCATAAATAATAAAAATCAAATTAATCAACGATTTTAGGAATAAAATCGAATATATTACTAAAAGAAATGACACATTTATATAGAAAATTATGCACTTATCGATAGGACCAACTATGTGACTAAAAAGTCTTCACAGTGCAAACACGAGCAAGGAGTTTTTTTTTGGGGGGGGTGTTATACCCAAAACTCGAGCAACAAAATATGGGCAAAAGGTACTTTCACTAGCAAAAAAATAACTTGGTACTTAAGTGCTATAAATGTAATAATTTTGGTACTTTCGCCACAAATATCCCTATATTTAATATATATTTTTTCACCGTGTTAAATATTTAAGAATATTTTGATAATATTAAAAAGAAATTTGACTATTTTAATTGTCATACTATACTATACTATACTATACTATACTATACTATACTATAGTGTTTTAGTATTAAGTAAACGAGAGAGATATATTTGTACGTTAACTAGTTGTAGAATAGCCAAATATATTACTTAAATCTAAATGTCACAAGGACTAAAGAAATAATATTAAAGAATTATTCACATAAAATAATTTAAAATAAAATGTACAACAACTTTTTGTTGCAATCTTAAATCCACTTTCCATTATTTATTTATTTTATTGTTAAAAGTATCATATAAATAATTGTGTTATTCCTAGTGAGCACCCAAATTAAATCTGGCTAACTTATTCTTAGACCATCACAATCAATGGCTTATGACCACTATTGGTTCTAAAACCAACAATATATGAGAATGATATGCTATCCATCCAAATACCAAACATATTACTATTATTGACTATAGACATGGTAATTTATTTCTTATAGTATAAACTCATCATCATCATCATATTATTATTATTATGGCGAATTCTTTAGTCCCTCACGGGACTCAGTCCAACAAGTGGGACCCAAAAAACTTGCCAAGTGTCAAGCTATTAAATATTTTGGTGTTTTTATTATTAAAGTTTTATACCTGATGAATTGGTTATGTAAACCGGTTGTGAAAAAATATGTTAGCATGGTCTGAAAAGTATGGCCAAAACATTAATTTGTAGTAAAAAAAAGTCTACAGTGGAGGGCAATAAGTTAAATTTGGTATTGTGTTCAAACATATTTAAGATATTGGGAAAGTAATGTTTTGATGCCACTAAGTAATTTTCAAAGGAGTAGTGAGGAATAAATTTGTATCTAAAAGTAATGAATTTCTCAATAACTTATTTGCGCGTAAGTAACCTTTTTATGTCGGTAAGTAATATTCAATAGAGTGGTTAGTAATAACATAATAGTTGAAAGTAAAAAATAAACCGAAAGTAATTATTGTATTTTTTTTTTTTTTTTTGCGAGTAACAAATGAATCGTCTTAGTGAAATTTTCAATTTTGTTTGACTTGTTTAATGGTTAGAAGAATGAATTACCATTGATTAGGTAACTCTAGGTTGAATAGTTAATTTAGAATGAATTTTGGTCATTATATGGTGTTTGGTATGTAAGATTTTTCCTTTGTATAAGTAATTTTATAATCCCCTGATGTGTAACACAATTAGAGTACAAAATAGGAGTACAATAATAATAATACCACTAAATGTACCATATTTAAGTACAATAATAAATGTACCTTAAAAAAAGTGTGATTGAAATATTTATGTCATAAATAATAACTAGTCATAGTTCTTAGAGTAATTTATGGAGAATAAAAATTTATTCTTATATTATTTAGAAGATGATTAATTGATTAATTATTCCTACTATACTTTTGTAAGTTCATTTGACATGTACAGTGAACTACATAGGTTTAAAATGGAAACAACATTGGCGGCTTAGTTGTTGAGGAAATTTTTTTTTTTTATTCATTGCATGGAAGATGGGGTCAAGTAATTGGGATGTGTCGATTGTACGAATATGTCGTATTGGTGGTAGTAGAACATTTCCAATCACGGTTGTGTAATCTAAGTTGTGGTGATCTAAAATGAAGACACCGTTCTGGTTTAACGCTAATACTCTTTCACCATTTGACCATACTTGCATGATTCTTGTATCTAATTGTAAATCTTGCGCTGATCCTGGAAGTATGTAGGTTTTCATTGAACTACTTCCCCTTATGTCTATGTTGACTACCTTGTCCTGGTGATGATAATATTTTGAGATAGACGAAGTCTTTACTCTGAGAATGACTAAATTTTTATGAAGGCTGATGTTGAAATCTTTAATGGTTGTGAATGCGTTTTATAGTCTTTTCCACTGATGGAAGATGACTTAATTGAACAGCCTGACTCCGACCTATGTCCCACAGTTGTAATTCGTCCCTAGAGTGCAGTATAACGCATTCATTGCAACTCCAACCCTTTGGTTTTGAGAAAAGGAGTGGTTGTAGGGGTAGTCGCACATCGCTCTGCATTTTAATATCTCCATTTCTCAGATCTAACAATCTTATAAATTTATCGCTATTGTTTCTTGTGGATGCTCAATATTCCATGCTTGTAAAAGATCCAAGGCACATGCTAAGGTCCCATAAAGGCCTAAATACATGTCTGAGCCGCGAGACCCTCGGGCCACCGTCATCTTGCAACTGCCTACTCTCGGTGCACCTAGCGAGGCCACATCTCGCGCAAGTGCGTCTCGCGAGGCCCTTGCCTCGCACCACCTCTCGGCGCACCCAGCGAGGCGACAACTCGCGCCTCCTCTCGGCGCACCCAGCGATGCCACATCTCGCACAAGTGCGTCTCGCGAGGCCCCTGCCTCGCGCCTCCTCTCGGTGCACCCAGCGATGCCACATCTCGCACAAGTGCGTCTCGTGAGGCCCCTGCCTCGCACTACCTCTCGGCGCATCACAGCCGTATGAACCCAGCGAGGCCCTGTCTCGCGCAAGTGCGTCTTGCGAGGCCCCTGCCTCGCACCACCTCTCAGCGCACCCAGCAAGGCGACATCTCACGCGTCACAGCCGCATGCACCCAGCGAGGCCTCGTCTTGCGTAGGAGTGTCTAGCGCAGGAGCGTCTCGCAAGGCCGACACCACGCCCCTCGCCTCGCCCGCGCACCAGCCACGCCAAGGGTTCGCGAGGCCGACACCACACCCCTCGCCTCGCTGGCACACTAGCCGCGCCAGGGGCTCGCGAGGCCAACATCACGCCCACGCACCAGCCGCGCTAGGGGCTAGTGAGAGACACCCCCACCTCCGCACGTCATGTCCGTGCCACTAAGGGTTGCCTACATAGTGGGCCTCATTGAAGGGGCTTAGTCGCTCCCCTTGAGATAGGAGCTGGTGACGGGACACCACTCTTGATGTGGGTCTAACATGAGGTACGGTCAAGAACCTATTTCACGCACCCTTAAGAATGAAGTGGGGAAGCCTCATAGCGATTCATGCAAAGTCGGAAGGAATCAGAGTACGGACATGGTATTCGTGCTAGATAGGTAGTGGTTGTACAAATGAGGTACCTGTTGTGATCCTCACCAGCCCATCTCTGACACCCGTACAAGGCAAGTAGTGGAGGCATAACCGAGTACAAAAGCTGAGGTGCTCCCACAAACTCTGACCATGTACCAGAGCCGACACCACTACATCTGATACCACTCTCCTGATAGTGTACTTGTGTACAATTTGGTCCCCTGGACCACAATGTATCAGGGGCCATTAGAGCCCCCTATAAAGGGAACCCCTCTTCAACATTGAAAGGGGTTGGAAAAATTACTGTAGCATTGCACCATAATGAATACAAACTGATTTCACCATTTTTCTTCTGCAATTATTCTTGGAGTTCCTGCTTAGATTTTTAAAGCTTTTCTTTTGATAATCTCTACGTTGCAATTTTTCTAACTTAACTTAGTTGACGAGTTCTCACTGTCAACAGTTTGGCGCCGTCTGTGGGAAGCTAAGTACCAAGCTACTGTTCTACCATGACTCCCAGCAAGAAGAAATGCCGAGACGTTCAAAGCAACTCAGGGAGCCATGAGAGGTGGAAGTCCACCCTAACGGAGTTCAGCTGAAGGCCTCCATGAAGGATCCTCCTCCACCCAGAGATATGGAGCCCCCAAGGGACCCTGAGGTTCACGAGGGTGATAGGGAGGTCTCATCACCGGCCATCCCGTCCGGTGAGAATCCTCCAAGGACAACCACTGCACCACCCAGGAATGCCAACGAGTTCCCGCTTCCTAAACCACCACAAGCACCGAACTCCGGCCGGCAGGACCCGGGCCCCTCGACGCGTAGACATGATAAACATCCCCGGGTCCATTCCATGTGCTCGAGTTCTAAATCTCTGTTCTATGAAGAGGAAATATGTGAGCTCCACCGTAAGAACCAAAGGTTGGAGACCACCCTGGAGAATATGCAAGAGGTGTTGAATGGCCTGTTGCAAGGTAAGTCAAGCGTGACCCTACCCAAGAGAAAAGAGAAAGGTCAGGAGGGGGCAAAGACCACCGTTCCGGTAGACGATGGGAGGACTCGACACTCCACTAGTAACACCCCCCGAACGAAGCAACGAGAGCATCCTGAATCACCGAAGCAGGCCCAGAAACCAGAGCCGAAGACCAATGCTGCCCCTCGCAACGATGACAAGGTCACCTCAAAGAGAGCACCCTCAGATTTACAGGAGGAACTCAACAAGAAGAGGGCGGGTAAAAGGACCACGCCCCCTATGGTGCCTCGATAGGGCAAAGGAAAGGGGGATCTTAACCCATCCACTTTAAGGGACTCCCTAAGCAAGAGGAGGCAGGACCTGGACACAGAAATGAGGAGCCTACGAAGCAAGATCGTCACCACCTCTGGAGGTCAAGCTTTTGAGGAAGAGTTCTACCACAAATCCCCCTTCGTGAGGGAGATCCAATCCATCCGGCTCCCTGCCAATTTTAAGGAGCCCCATATGACCCCCTATGAAGGAAACACAGATCCGAAGTACCATCTGGACGCATTTAACGATCTGATGAAACTGAGGGGAATTAGTAGCGGAGCCAGATGACATTGCTTTGCTGTCACATTGAAAGGACCCGCATACAAATGGTTCAAAAGACTTAGGCCAGGGTCCATCAGGTCCTGGCAACAGTTTTCTGATGAATTCCTCCAACAGCACCACGCCGTGCGGGACTAAACGATGTCAGGCACCAGCCTTGCCAATGTGAAACAAGGAGAAAAGGAGAGTCTGAAGAGCTACATTCACAGGTTCAACATGGAGGCTACTAAAGTGGGGAACCTGACCCACTAGGAGTTAAAAATGGCCATTACAGCCGGAGTGCGCCCGGGAAGTAAATTGTGGGATAATATGCTGAAGAGTGAAGTCACCGACCTAGATGACTTCTACGAGAAGGCGCAGAAGTACATTCGTGTGGAGGATGCCCATGCAAACTTAAAGGCAGGAAGAAGGAGTCCAACGTAAAGCCTCCAGCTAATGAAGGGTCGAATGGAGCGAAGAAGAAAAGGGCATATGAAGGGTCGAGGGATGATTAACAGAGAAAGACCAAACGGGGGAGCGGTCATAGGGAGACAGCTTACACTTTCTATACGAACCTTACAGATACCAGGGAGCATATCTACCTCACCAACGAAGATCGAGTTCCCTTCAAAAAGCCCCCACCGATGAGAAAGGACCGATCCAAAAGGGATCCCGATAGATACTGCCAGTACCACAAGGATATTGGTCATACCACAGCAGAGTGCATCCATTTGAAGGAAGAAATTGAGGAGCTCATCCGCAGGGGGCACCTAGGCCGATATGTCAGGAGAGAAAGGTCGAGGCCGGAGGACGAGCCTGCGACACCCCAGGCGCAAGGACGAGCCCCAGAGATATAGGGGAAGTCCGAACCATTTTCGGAGGTCCAGGGTTTGGGGGAGATTCTCGGAAGGGACAAGACATGTATGCTAGGGAAGCCAGGCGAAGTCCGCCACCCTGTGTCATGAGTTTGGAGCAACGACCCCCGAAAATCTTCAAGGGAGAAAATGACTCGATCACATTCACAGAGGAGGATGCACGGGGGGTGCATTTTCCCCATAACGACCCACTGGTGTTGACAGTTCAGTTGGCCAATATGCGTGTGCATCGAGTCCTGGTGGACAATGGAAGCTCAGTGGATATCCTGTATCGCCTTGCCTTGGAAAAGATGGGACTAGGCATTTGTCACCTGAAACCCTGCCAATCTTCCCTATATGGATTCACGGGGGACTCGGTGCGACCCCTAGGGATGATCGAGTTGGCACTCACCATGGGGGAGCAACCCCGGCAGACTACAGTCATGGCTAACTTCGTTGTGGTAGATTGTGATTCAGCTTTCAATGCGGTATTGGGGAGGCCATCCCTAAGAGAATTGAAAGCCATAACTTCTATATATCACTTGGTCGTCAAGTTCCCCACTCCAGGAGGAGTAACTAGTATGAAAAGAGAACAAAGAGAAGCAAGGGAGTGTTACAACACCTCCCTCCGCGCATCTGTGAAACCACAAGAACCAATGGCCATGGTGATACACGAGGTGCTACGTGTGCCCGCGGGGAGCCCACAGGAGCTAGACCCCCGAACCGTGGAGGAGTCAGGAGCAGAACCTATGGAGGAAGTAGATGAGGTTATTGTAGTGGAGGAACCGTTGAGAAAACTGAAGGTAGGAAAAAGCCTGCAGAGGGACGTGAAGGAGGATTTGATAAGGTTTTTGAAGGATAATTTGGATGTATTCGCGTGGAGTCACGAAGATATGGTGGGTATAGATCCCAGTGTTATGTGCCACCATTTGAATATCTCCCCTAAAGCGAGGCCCGTTAGGCAGAAGAGGCGGGCGCTGGACCCAGAGAGGTACGCAACCTTAAAGGAAGAGGTTGACAGGCTGAAGACCAATGGGTTTATCCGCGAGTCATTTTACCCCATATGGGTGTCGAATCCAATACTAGTCCCAAAACCGAATGGAAAATGGAGGACTTGCGTCGACTTCTCAAACCTGAATAAAGCTTGTCCTAAGGACAGCTTCCCGCTCCCGAGAATAGATCAGTTGGTGGATGCGACGACAAGGCATGAATTACTTAGCTTCATGGATGCCTACTCTGGATACAACCAGATTCCTATGAACCCAGCTGATGAAGAGCATACGTCATTTATAACGGATAAAGGACTCTACTGCTATAAGGTGATGCCCTTTGGGTTGAAGAACGCGGGTGCCACCTATCAAAGGCTAGTCAATAAGATGTTCACCAACCAGATAGGGAGAAACATGGAGGTATATGTTGACGATATGCTGGTAAAAACCAAGAAGGCCGCAGAACTCAGTAAGGACCTAGGTGAGATGTTTGACACACTCAGGAAATATCGAATGAAGTTGAATCCCATCAAGTGCACTTTCAGTGTATCCTCGGGGAAATTCCTGGGCTTCATGGTCAACTCCAGAGGCATCAAGGTTAACCCTGATAAGATAAAGGCCCTGATAGAAATGAGCCCACCCAAGAACAAGAAGGAAGTGCAATGCCTAACGGGAAGGGTAGCGCCCCTTAATAGATTTATTTCGAGGTCAACTGACAAGTGCCTCCCCTTCTTTAACGTCCTAAAAGGGAGCAAAAAGTTCGCTTGGGATGAGGAATGTGAAGAGGCTTTTATTAAGCTGAAGGAGCACTTGGGGAAGCCACCCCTGTTGGCAAAACCTGAAAAAGGTGAAAAGCTATACTTATACTTGGAAGTGTCTGAACATGCCATAAGCGCGGCCTTGGTTAGAGGGGAGAAGAAACATCAACAACCCGTGTACTATATCAGCAAGCGGTTGGTGGATGCGGAGAATCAGTACCCAGAAATTGAAAAGTTGGCATATGCATTAGTTGTGGCTTCGAGGAAGCTGAGACCCTACTTCCATGCTCATGCAATCGAAGTTCTCACTGATAGTCCTTTGAGACAGGTCTTGCATAAACCTGAGACCTCAGGATGGCTGATGAAATGGTCGATCGAGTTGAGCCAATTCGATATCGTTTATACCCCGGGAGCTTCCATCAATGGACAAGTGCTGGCTGACTTCATAGTGGAGTTCACCAGTCGGCCGAATGAAGGAAGAAGTGAAGAAGGGGGGCGGTCAGTCATAGAGGAAGAGCAAAGGGGTCTAGAGGAATGGAGCCTGCATGTAGACGGGGCGTCCAATGAAGGAGGGTCTGGAGCAGGTATCATGATGATGGGATCCGAAGGACACAAGATGTACTGTGCAATCCGGTTTGGGTTTGAGACCTCCAACAACGAGGCGGAGTACGAAGCGCTCCTGGCAGGCTTGCAATTAGCCCAGGAGCTAAAGGTGACACGCCTTCGTATTTTTAGCGACTCGCAATTAGTGGTGTACCAGGTGAAAGGTGAATATCAGGCGAGAGGTCCCAAGATGGCTGCACACTTGGAAAGGGTGAAGGGCTATCTGGGACGATTGGTTGAATACAGCATAGAGCAGATCCCAAGAGAGAGGAATTCCCATGTCGATGCCCTCACAAAACTGGCTTCCACTAAGGATGGGAATATCCTGGAGTCGATACCTGTGGAATACTTACCTAGACCCAGCATCGTAAGCGCGGACATACACATGGTTAGTGTCCCGAAGGAGTCGTGGGCTGGACCAATTAAGAGATACCTGGAGGAAGGAACCTTGCCTGTGGACAAGAAAGAGGCCCGAAGGTTGGTGTATAAGGCTGCTAGATACACCTTGATAGATGGGGTTCTATACAAGAAAGGGTTCTCGATGCCACTTCTGTGATGTGTAGAGGAGGAGGAGGCGCTGAAAGTACTGCATGAGATACATGAGGGTGAGTGTGGCAACCATGAGAGCGGACCCTCCACGGCCAGGAAGGCCATGAGACAAGGGTACTACTGGCCCTCCATGGAGAAAGGCGCAAGTGACTTTGCCAGGAAATGTGACAAATGCCAGAGGCACGCAAACTACTCTCGGAAGCCCCCAAATGAGTTAACTAACATGACCAGCCCCTGGCCCTTCGCTATTTGGGGGATAGACTTGATCGGTGCCCTTCCCGCGGGTAGGGGAGGGGAGAAGTACGCGATGGTAACTGTGGACTACTTCACCAAGTGGGTTGAAGTGGAACCCCTCGTGAAAATAACAGCCAAGCATATCACCTCTTTCGTCAACAAATTCATTGTCTGTAGATACGGAGTGCCCTACAAAATTATCTCCGACAACGGCACCCAGTTTGAGGGGGGATCCTTCGAGGAATATTGTAGGGGAAGAGGGATAAGGAGAAGTTTCTCAGCAGTAGTGCACCCACAGGCCAATGGGCAGGTGGAGGCCATTAACAGAGTTCTTAAAAAGAACTTGAAAACCAAGCTAGAGAAGATGAAGGGAGTCTGGGTGGAGGAGCTGCCAAATGTGCTATGGGCCTACAGAACCACTCCGCGCATGACCACTGGAGAGTCCCCATTCTCCTTAGCATATGGATGCAAGGTTGTCCTCCCAGTTGAGATGCAGGTTAATTCCTTCAGAATACAAGCGTACGGGGATGAGGCCAACCGCGTAGCTCTGGCTGAGAGCTTGGACATGCTAGAAGAAAAAAGGAAAAAGGCACAAATGAGAATGGCGGTATACCAGCAGCGCGCAGCAAGGTATTACAACTCGAGGGTGCGAGAGAGAACTTTCAGAGTTGGCGACCTGGTGCTAAGAAAGGTACTCCCCAACATGCGAGACCCAGGGGCGGGGGTGCTAGGGGCGAACTGGGAGGGGCCCTACCAAGTCGCTCAGTGCATAGCCCCAAACACTTATAAGCTGGTGCGCATGGACGACACCGTCATACCTCGAGCATGGAATGCGAAGCACCTTAGGAAGTACAACTAGTGAGGCGCCCACACCCAATGTAAGCAGTATCGGTTTTCAGCGTGTTGCATGTTATCTTAGCTTGGTAGACAAAAATCAAAGAGGTTACTTAGATAACCTCCCAAGTAGGTGTAAGTTCCTTTTTTTTTTATGTAAGTCTTATATGTATCGTTGTAACCTGAATTTTATGAATGAAACTGGTTACATCTCCGCACTCTATTTTTTCTACTTTATGTGGGCATCAATCAAAGTGCCTGTCGAAATAAACTTCACCAGACACTTGGGGGAGCAATAGTGGCCCGTGAAGATAAAGCATATAGCAAACAGGAGGATCCTAAAAAGGACCCCTTGCACCAGGATCCTAAAAAGGACCCTCTATCAGAAGGGTCCTAAAAAGGACCCTCTATTAGGAGGATCCTAAAAGGGACCCTCTATCAAGGGATCCTAAAAAGAACCCTCTAACAGGGGATTCTAAAAAGGACCCCTTGCATTAGAGCCTTAAGCAAAATTCTTTAAAAGAGGAATGCAATTCATGGTGAACCCTAACTGACAGGGAGGAGACCTTGTAAGGCATCTCCTGAAGTTCACAAGGATTAGCTACCCTTATGAACGTCGAGAAAGCCAAAAGGTCTAATAAGACTGGAGCGGCCACCAAGCCGTCTAGCCAAAAAGGGTCCTAAAAGAGGCCCTTGCAAAAATAATACTATGAATAATGACGAGAAGGACGCTTCTAGCAAAAAAAAATAATAAGCGCGCGCAAGAATATATAAAATGATAGCTAGAACCCAAGGGGTCAAAATATCCTTATAGAAGTAATCAAGAGACACCAAAAAAAGGTCCCATTGAACCCTTTCACATGGGCTCCAAAGGGCCTCTAGCCTGGTAAATAAAAGAGGGGAACCTACCAAACCCCATCATACAGGCTCAAAAAGACCTCAAACATAGAGGAATAAGAGATAAATAACCACACATGTATATATACATTGAAAAAGGAGTCTTGGTAACATGGAAAGATTTACAAAATAATAATAATAATAATATTACAAAGGCTCAAGATGAGCATACGCCCATAGCGGGATAGCTGACAGAAATGATGATATGACAACCTCAGGGCCTCCTGCCACGGGCGCTCCACACGGCCGCTCGAGCAATGGTGTGCTCGCCAAAAGAAGAAAAATCAAAGTTGGGATCCTACCTCCACACACCGTAAAGGGCGCGGTCTATGGACCTGTACTCGATAGCTGTCCTATCCGCCTCTAAGGAAGCGATTCTCTCCTGCGACGCAGCTACATCAGCCCTAGCAGCCTCGAGTTCGGCCTCTAAATAAGTGACTCTCTCCTGCGACGCAGCTGCAATAGCCTTGGTCCCCTGGAGTTCACCCTCCAGGCTGGTAACTTTGTCCTGCAGCATCGTGGCTTTGGCAACCGCCTTCTGCTTCCTTTTTGACGAGACATAAAGTTTGGTCTGAACCCTTTTTAGCTTAGTCTGGGTTTCCTCAAGCTCTCTCGAGAGCTCCTGGACCTGGGCCATGAGACGGTCCCTCTCAGTACTCGACGCAAAGAGATTGTTAGCTGAGTCGGCAAACTGCTAAGCCACAATATAGGCCTGCACAAGAAAGTTAACAACAGCAATAATAAGTAACAAAAACAATGTGTATGTACATCTATATATAAGAGGGCCGACACAAGATGCATGAACTCACCCAAGCAGTGGTGCGCCTTAGAGTTTCCCCAAGGTCCGACAGAGCAAAACTCTCAAGACCGTTCCAGTCAGATTCGGGGAGGTCTGAGGCGATTTGGACGTACCACCACCCGTAAGAGGCCGCCCTACGATTCACCCAGGGCGCCCCATCTAGGCCAAGGGCACCTGGTTGGGTGAGGATAGACGACCCGCTCGCCGAAACGGGAGGGGGCACAGGAAAATTGGAAAAGTGAGGCCTCGATAGATCAGAAGGGGGTACTGGAAGATTGGCAAAGTAAGCCCCCGATGGACCAGGGTTGAGGGGAGCCTGAGTGAAAGCGTCATAGTCCTCGAGGTCGGGGCAAACAAAACACCCTGAAATGGCATGCTGGTCTTGGGATTGGGAGGCTATGTCCGGGTCAAAAGAGACAAAAGCAGGGCATCCCCCAGGAGACGAGGAAAGCTGGTGAGGTCCCCCGCGTTCAAGGGAGGCTTCCTCTGGCACATCCTCAGCCTCACCATCGTCTGGGCAAGGCTCGGCCGATACCGCCTTCATCTTCTTGGACCCAGGGATGGTCCACAAAAACCGGGGATCTGAGACTGGGGACAATTTGTGGAGGTTCAGATTTTCCACAGTGAAGAGGTACGCATCCTTTTTCATAGCGGGGTCTGCGTTGATAAACTTCTTCATAGCTTTCGCTTCCGACCCAACAATTGTGGGATCGGCGAATTGCTCTGCATAAGTCACGCCATGATTGACACAAACATAAGTCATGAAACAATAAGTTACAAAAAAGAAGAAGAGAGAAAATGTGGCTAAGGGTACTTACTGGGAGTGGCACGAAAGTGCTCGCGAACAGAGAGGGGGCCTTTCACGAAGAAAAAGTCCTGCTTCCAGGACCCCGGGTTGGACACTGAGCCCTCTATCAAAGAGACCTAGTTGTTGGCTTTTTGTAGGTAATAGAAGCCCTTGGACTTGGGAGAGGGCATGAGATTATAGAGGAAATGCACCTCTAGCGCCGTAGGAGCATGTTCCACCAATTCCGTAAACGCAATAAAAAGGCAGCTCATGGTTAGCCAACTATTGGGTGCCAGTAGAAGTGGAGCAAGGTCAAAGTAATTGAGGACCGCTACGAAGAACGGGTGTAGCGGGATGGTACCACCCACCTTCAGGATGTACTCACTGAGGGCCACGAAGCCGGTACTAGGGCAGTCAGCCCGGCATGTCTCCAAAGGAGTGTATAAAGTGTACTCCGGAGGAACGCGGTAGTGCTTCACAATTTCCCTCAGTTTATTTTCTGACACATGTGACACCAGTTGGGAGGCCATTAAAGGAGCATCGTCCGGTTCATTGATGGATACCTGTCGTTGTGCCCTCGGCATATCTGCAAAACCAAAAGAAAAAGGTGAGGAAGAGACAGAACACTTGACCCTCCATTTTCTCTTCCTAGCAAGAGTCTTCCACCGGGGCACTGGCTGCGGAAGCGCTAAGCTAGGGAAGATCGAAATTAAGGGCTGAAGAGAAGTAGAAGCGGCCCCATGACAGTCATCAGGCGAGGATGGGCTGGAGGGCTCAGGCGGAAGGTGTCCCTCCATAAACTCCAACTCCCCTTGCAAATCTAAAAGGGTCACCCTAAGGCTCGCTACATGGTCACTAAGGTCAGGGGGGAAAGGTGCTCCATCTCCTCTCAACGCCGAGTCAATTTCACTCTTCACCACCCAAATTTTATGCCTAAGTTAAGCCATGTGCTCAAGATGACGGATACGGGCCTGCCTTAAGGAGTCATAGTCTTGGTAAGGGCTTTCCTCAGAGGACTCTGAGTCTGAAGACAAGTCAACAAACTCAACCCCCGGAGGTATGTCGAACAGACCGTCACTGGCCATGAGACCTCGTCCCGAAAGCAAAAAGGGGTTCACGTATAAATGAGAGGATTGCTACAAAACACAAAGGAATGGGCTTAAAACCTCTAGATGCAAACGCCCTATATGATCCACTACAGGGTATAAACAAGGGGGCATGCAACTGGGCTAACTCACGGCAAGCTCAGGCCAAAATACCCCATCTCGAGTAATGCTATTTTGGACCCAATGAACATGAGGGAAAAAGAAAATATACCTCAAGCAGGTAAAATGGAGCGTTGTCGTGGTCAAAAGGAGGTCAGGGGCCAAAAGCGTCGTCACGGTCAGATAGAGCCAAAGGGTCGAAAGCACGCGTCTGTAAAAATAAACAAAAAGGATGTGTTAGCCTCCAAATAGACATACCAAAAATTAGCCCAAATATATATATAAAAAAAGAGGAAACTATAATAAAAGTGAGGTTGTGGGGGATTGAACTCCTTACCTCTTGAAAGGAGCAAGAGTCTAAATACCACTAAGCTAGGAAGATTGAGTGTAGCTAATAGACCTGGCATGGGGGCCTATTTATAAGAATAAAAGAGAAGAGTCTACCAGAGCACCTAAAGGTCCTCTCCTAAACTGAGGGGCAAGTGTGGATGCTCAATATTCCATGCTTGTAAAAGATCCAAGGCACATGCTAAGGTCCCATAAAGGCCTAAATACATGTTTGAGCCGCGAGACCCTCGAGCCACCGTCATCTTACAACTGCCTACTCTCGGTGCACCTAGCGAGGCCACGTCTCACGCATGTGCATCTCACGAGGCCCCTGCCTCGCACCAACCCTCAACGCACCCAGCGAGGCGACATCTCGTGCCTCCTCTCGGCGCACCCAGCGATACCACATCTCACACAAGTGTATCTCACGAGGCCCCTGCCTTGCGCCTCCTCTCAGCACACCCAGTGATGCCACATCTCGCACAAGTGCGTCTCGCGAGGCCCCTGCCTCGCACTACCTCTCGACGCACCCAGCAAGGTGACATCTCGCGCGTCACAGCCGCATGAACCCAGCGAGGCCCCGTCTCGCGCAAGTGCAACTCGCAAGGCCCCTGCCTCACACCACCTCTCGGCGCACCCAGCGAGGCGACATCTCGCGCGTCACATCCACATGCACCCAGCGAGGCCCCGTCTCGTGCAGGAGTATCTAGCGCAGGGGCGTCTCACGAGGCCGACACCACACCCCTCACCTCGCCCGCACACCAACCGCACCAAGGGCTCGCGAGGCTGACACCACGCCCCTCGCCTCATTCGCGCACCAGCCGCGCCAGGGGCTCGTGAGGCCGACACCACACCCACGCACCAGCCGTGCTAGGGGCTCGCGAGAGACACCCCCACCTCAGCACGTCATGTCCGTGCCACTAAGGGTTGCCTACATAGTGGGCCTCGTTGGAGGGGCTTAGTCGCTCCCCTTGAGATAGGAGCTGGTGATGGGACACCACTCTTGCTGTGGGTCTAACATGAGGTAAGGTCAAGAACCTATTTCATGCACCCTTAAGAATGAAGTGGGGAAGCCTCATAGAGATTCATGCAAAGTCGGAAGGAATCAGAGTACGGACATGGTATTCGTGCCAGACAAGTAGTGGTCGTACAAATGAGGTACCTGTTGTGATCCTCACCAGCCCATATCTGACACCCGTACAAGGCAAGTAGTAAAGGCATAACCGAGTACAAAAGCTGAGGTGCTCCCACAAACTCTGACCATGTACCAGAGCCGACACCACTACATCTGATACCACTCTCCTGATAGTGTACTTGTGTACAATTTTGTCCCCTGGACCACAATGTATCAGGGGCCATTAGAGCCCCCTATAAAGGGAACCCCTCTTCCACATTGAAAGGGGTTGGAAAAATTACTGTAGCATTGCACCATAATGAATACAAACTGATTTCACCATTTTTCTTCTGCAATTATTCTTGGAGTTCCTACTTAGATTTTTAAAGCTTTTCTTTTGATAATCTCTACGTTGCAATTTTTCTAACTTAACTTAGTTGATGAGTTCTCACTGTCAACATTTCCATTGAACAATAAGTTTTGACTGGGCGCGTGGCAGTGATAGGTTTCCTGGTTAGGTTGGCTTCCTCCGGTAGAATTGCTGTGTACATATGCAAAAGGCATTTGAATGGGTGGTCTTCCCAATTTGCAAATCCAGTGATTTTGTGGAAGCCATTTGTGTACATAGTTATAATTTTATATTGATTAGAGTGATCAGTCGTTGTGATTGCTACTCCATTCCAAATGCCAGAGGGTAGAAGTTTGCCTGTACAATACCTCCTTGAAAGCTTTAATTGTAAAAAAAAGGCAATAATTTGTTATACCATGGCCTATATCATAAAGCATTTTTTGTTTCAAAAATGATTTATGTTGAATGTGAATGTATGAATGTCTCTTGATAAAACAGTTTTCACAATGTTAAGGTACATCAATACTTTGAATCTGAAGAAATGAGTTTGGCAACTTACTGAATTTGTAACGATATTGTATGTACCACATTGTCCTTTGTCAAACACAAAAATTGCATGTCTTCCCTTAGCATTTGTAAATCTTGAGTATCTCGCTGATGGAAATGGCAGAGGATGCGGTTCTGTGTGACGTTTTGAAAGTGAAACATGTCGAAGCAGGTGTGTTGGGATCTTGTCATTCTGTGGGTCATAAACACAATTCTCAATTTTGATTTTATCAATGACTTGAATGGGTTTTGTTTCCTCCATATTTTTTTTTGTGTTGACCATTAATTAATCTCGCTAATAGACATTGCAACTTTCGCAGGTAGTTTCATGTGATGCAATTAGGACAAGCATGAAAACTGTTAGGCAAACCAAGAAGTTATCAATACCTTAACTCAATTAACATCATCTCATAAACAAGTTGAAAACCCTATTCCATTGTAACATTGGTTAGAGATTCAAATAATTTCTACAATTTACAACAAAATTTATGTTTTGGACAAGGCTTTTTTTTTTCTTAGCCCAGGCATGGAAGGGCACTCATTTTGCTCTAACCATGAATCGTAACCAACTTATTATTTCTAGACCTCTCTCTCTCTCTCTACATAGATAGTCACACATGACAGTCATGTTGTAGTTATTACTAACATACAAAGTTCTCCTAAAAGGACTTACTAATGCATTGGCTAAGCTAATCATTTCGATAACTCTATGTCTCTGTCAACATATTGTTGCCCTCAAGCAGTACAGTGCAACCAACCTAATCTACATTGCACAATAAATCAAACGATACAAAACTCTAAGATAGTTTAATCAACATTTCACAATTATACATACAAAATTTATTATAATTTTCTATCTTTAAAGCTATATCGATTGCTTAATAATAATCACAGAAACTAATTCTCAATATCTTAGCCTTATTGAACTCGGAAAATGCTTCTTAAACTTCACAACTTACGAAATTTCATAAACTAAAGCAATTCCCAATGAAAATTTTGCTAATGTCTACATTTCAAGAAAAAAAATCGCCCGAATAAATTTCAAACATCACAAGTTTCATAACTATCCAAAGTCAAGATTCATGCAAATATCTTAACTAGTAATTACAAAATGAGGATTTTTGCCAAGAAAAAAAACCAACAATGTAACGATCCAAATTTCCTAATGAGGTTTAGGACCTCGATTAGGAGGCCGGGAGGGCCATAATTGATTTATTGCACCATTATATGATTATATGCATGATTATGTGGATCATATTATTATATGATGATAAATGCATGCATGTGGGTATATATTTTGTTATGAGGGCATTTTGGTAATTTGGCCCATTGAGGGCGTAATTGTATATTTGTGTGCATATTGGTAAGCTATTGTTGAGGCCACATTATAATGTGGAATTGTTCGAGCTGTTCGGCATGAGACGATCTTTGGGTATAAGTTAGCGGTTTGGTCATAACAGGATTAAGTTCGGGGCTCGGGGTGAGTCCCGGGGTAATTTGGTGATTAGAGTGTTGTTGGGAGTTAAGGGGTAACAAGATATGGATTATTGGTATTCGAGAATTTTGAGAATAACGGGAATCAGAGGGTGTTAATTATGGTTAATGAGATAGGTGCGAAAGGACGATTTTACCCTTGGTGGCTGTTAAGGATTTTAATTAGACTTGAGGGCATTTAAGTCTTTTTACCTTAAGGATGTATATGAATCAAGGAAGGTTGTAGAAAATAGGAAGCAAAACAGAGCACTTCACCTCTTCTCCCATACATCATCTCCCTTCCACTTTTCTTTGGATTTTGAAGCTTCTTTTGAGGAACCAAGCTAGGGAATCAAGTTTTGAGGATCTAGGGTATTGCTCCACCATTGAAGAGGAGTTCATACTGAGCTTGAGGTAAGATTCTAACCATTAGAACTCTGGTTTTCTGCTCTGTTTTCTTATTTTGTTCAGTTGAGATTTTGGGTTTGAAAGTAGAGAATTCAATGGGGTTTTTGGCAAAGCTTGAGTAGGTTATGATACCTAGGACTAGTATATATGGTATTTGGATTCAATTGGGGGTTTAAATGGTGTTTGGAAGCTTTTGAATCAGGTTGGAAATGGAGGATTCGAAGGAAGAAGAACCAGGGCCATGTTTGCCTTATCCTAACGCTATAGCGCTAGAGGGTAGCGCTACAGCGCTAGCCAGGGAAAAATGTCCCTGGTTGTAGCGTTGGGGTGCTAGGGGGGTAGCGCTACCCATTTTCTCAAATGCTCATTTTAGGTGTTTTAAAGGGTTTTTGGCTCGGGTTTTCAATCCTTAGGGCTCGGGATCGAATCTACTCACCGTTTGGGTACAATTTGGGGTCCCGAGAGTGAGGTTTAGGTTAAGCCCTTTTTATTGAAGTTTTCATTAATTGGATCTATATTTGGTTATGACTAGGTGACCGCTAAGGGATCAATCGTTCTCAAGGGTCGTTCGTAATGTGTTTCTCACTCGAACAAGAGGTAAGAAAACTGCACCCGAGTATGTGGTTAGGATGGGACTAAGTGTTCCCTATGTTTGTATGCATTGTTATGTGATTGTGATAAACCATGTGAACATAAAGGGACTAAGAGCTCCCTATACTCGAATATGATGTCATGAGATGGTATTATGCCATGGAGACATATGATAAACGGCCTAAGAGTGCCGGAATCAATATTTGCGCACAGGGCGCGGCTCAGCCACTGGTAGCTGAGGACAGGTTATTAATCACTGAGCTCGGTTAAGCTGGCTGGAGTCAGTGGGTATAACACTGGGGGCGGCCTAAGTGAGCCGAAGACAGTGGGTTAAACAGAGGGTGCGACCTAAGGGCGCCGACCCTAAGTATCATTTGATGGTTGTGATAAACTGTTGATTATGAATGTGATTATTGTTGTTAACCTGGTGAATATGATATATTGATTATCTTGATGACAAGTTGTTAATTTTTCGATTGTTATCACTGAATAGGTGAATGTTATGCTTTGTAGAATAGTTGGTTATTGATATTGATCATGCTATGTTGTTATGTTTTCTTGCTGGGCTTCGGCTCACGGGTGCTACGTGGTGCAGGTAAAGGCAAGGGTATGTAGATTCAACCATGAGTTGGAGAACTCTGGGGCGAAGTGTACATTGTCAGCTGCTCGGCCGCCATGGTCGAGGGTTTGTACAGGAACGAAAACCTAAAATGTGTATTTTTCCATTAGAGTGGCCTGAGTTGTTTATAACTTCTGGAATTTTTTGTAAATATGTCATCTAAACCCTGTTTTGAGATTCCATGTACTAAACTGTCATTTTTAATAGAATAACATGTTTATGACCAAAATCTTTTATTCCTAATCTGTTGATGACGTTAGATTCACATTTTGTTTAAATGACTTGATTAGCAAGTCTTGCACTATTTTAAACACACAGTGTAACGGTCTTGGTTACTCAGGACGTTACAAACAACGAGAGAGATAACAACATACCAGTAAGAGAACAACTCTTTTCTCCAAGTTGGATACTACAAAAGACGAAACCCACAAAGCCGGAGACTTTAAACAATGCGTAACCAAGTTTCACCCACAACCCACGAAGCCACTCCAACGATTACTCAATAAAAAAAATCCAAAACATTATTTCTCAGTCCAACTCGGAGTCAGAGCGGAAGAAGCTTTTTTTTACATCTTTTTTAGATTAAGCAAAATAAAAACCAACAAAAGGGTCTATGTCAATCGATACTCGGTCAAAGGGAGTCCCCAAGGGTATATAAGTATTTTTGTGTTACTCAATTAAAAGATTCAAATCCAACCATCCAACTTAAAAATTAACACATCCTACGACCCACAACTATTGTGGGACTAAGTCCTGAAATATCAACTGAGGTGTAAAGAATTCCCGAATTATTATTATTATTATTATTATTATTATTATTATTATTATTATTATCCACATAATAAATTAAAAACGTATTTATAATGTCATTGTCATTGCTACCCAACTCGACCACAAATCAGTAAGACCAAAGGGCCCTCCTACACGTGTCCTATTCAACCATGTTCCTTTCTAGCTACACCTCTCGTGACACTCTTTTTTCCCAACTTTTCTATTTTTATTTTTTTACTTTACTTCAAAATTGACAACCTATTATTCATTATCAACAAATAATTAATATCTATTCTAGTTTCTTCTTCATAATTAAGGAAAGTTAATTATAAATACATGACATTTATTTATTTTTGTTTTCCGTTGTTTACATCATCACGAGTACAATGTGAACTATTAAATAACTTTTATATATAAATATAAAGATAATACTTCTTTTCTTTAGGTTAGTGGTTAGCACAATTCACACAATGCATGACACTATTGAATTGACTAATAAAAAGAAAATTTATATCATTATTATTATTAATAAAAAGATTATACGTATATCAATGTCACATCACATATTATCATACTAGAATCAAGTGTTAATTACGACGTGGAACAATATTTTTTGTTGATTTTAAAAACACCAACTAGTAATATACCTATTATATATATAACACTCTCATTAATCCTATGTTTTCTTCCTTATCTATATATTTTGTGACAGTGATAAGTTTTATTTTAAAGTTATTACGAAGAAAAATTAAAAACAATATAAAATAAGAAAATGAAATTCATGGATTATAGTGGACTGGTTCTTTGGCTGATAGTGGAAAATGCCGGTACATGTATATTTGGTGATTATTTTTTCAATTACTTTAACCAACTTTGGACATAATTAATTATTGAAAACTTAATTGCTGCTTGTTTCGGCTGCTATTTTCTTATAGATTCCCAAAAGAAACAAAGTGGCTTTCTTTCTTTCTATCTTTCTTTTTGAATCTTGACACATTATGTAATACAATAAAACAACGGATGGATTGGATTGTTGAAGAGGAGTATAATTATTTGCATGGGGCCATTTCCTATAGGCCAAGCATATACTAAAACAATGAAACTTTGTGATATGCTTCGGTGGAAAATATTGGGATTGCATATCCCATTTTCTACTATGTTTGGCTACTTTCTTATGTATCATTAGGCATATGTGAGTGAACTTTTCACCTTTGTATTCTCTATACTAAAAATGAGTATCCCATCCCATATGTGATAATATGTCCATATATAAATCACCAAAAGAGACACCTTTATAACTCCCTTTTAGCTTTGGTTCAACATTATACTAATTTATTACACCATATTTCATTAAATAAAAAAAAACCCAAATCAATTATATTATCCGAGAAAAAAAAATGAACACCGGATGAGTTGTCAACCTTAACATTATGCCATTTGGAAGATTTTTTTGGACAATAGTATTACTCATTAAGGGGTGATGAAATATATCTACACATTCGTATGTAGCAATGATCACATGGATACAACTCAAGAAGAAATTATTATGCGACACAATTACAATATGTTTTTGTAAATTTGTGAAGAAAATTACTAAAAAGTGTATGAGGTGTTAGAAAACTTATTACCTCAATTATAATAGATCTCATAAAAATGATTGGTTGGCCAAAAATGATTTATATTTAAAGTAAAATGATATTCCAAAAAAAGTAAATTAATGACAAATTAAACAAAGTGTATAATTAAGATGGGGGCAGCCAGGAAGAGAGGGGGAGGAAAAAGAATATAAAATTAGAAAAATAAAAATGAAAAAATAGAATTATTTTTCAATGTTATATATAATATATAGTCTATTCTAGAAATAAGGCCATATAGTAAGTAGTATTGTGCCCATAGACAAATTCAAAACCCCTTCTTTCTGTAATAAATTGTCTTTTTCTTTTTTCTTTCTATTTTGGCTGAACCACCTTCACCACCACGACCACCACCATAGCCATGGCTGTAATACCTGAGCAAGTTGTGGAGACGGTGGAGGAAATTATGATGACTTACAAGTCACTCCCGCCGAGACCCACCATTGAAGAGGTGGAAGCCGCCATGTCCGTAATCAAAACAGTCGACACTGAGGAGCAGTTGAAGCTCGACGAGATTTCGAAGCAAAAGCCCCCTAAAAACGTTCCTCAAGACCTTTTTGCGGTTCTCCAAGAGGTGAGGAAGACGGTGGTCTTGTTCCACAGCTATGAACAGAGAAGAGAGGCTGTTCACGTTGTGGAGGTTGATAGGAAGTTTCAGATCTTTGATGATCTGATTCAGAGAGCTTCTGGGTTGGTTTCTGGGGAAACCCAGATTCGGAAACCTGGGAATTTTAGTGACCCGGTTGAGAAAATTGGGAGAGATGCTGTAATTAGTGATGCGAGTTTGGTAAAGACGACGACAACGACGACGAAGAAGAACAGGGAAGTTGAAATGAAGTCCGAGAAAATTGTTCCTCTGGGTTTGGAGAGGAGCTCTTCTGCTAAGGCCTCTTTCTATACAGGTTTTCTTTGTTGAATTTTTTTCTTAATTTGGTTTTGGAATATAGTTTCTTGAGTTATAGTGAATTGGAAGGTCTATGCATTATATACGTATGAATATAGATGTGGATATGTGTTTGTATATACATAGAAACATATTTAGTTTTAATTTTCTATTAAGGGAAAGATTAATGCTTGATTATGAGTTCATAGATCTTTGAGCTTTGCTTTTTGCTTACTTTGTTTCCTTGTGAAATGTTTATTTTTTTCCCTTCTAGTGAGGAAGTAGCATTGAATTTTAGTAGTCAAAATTTAAAAACAATGTTGTTGTGATTCAATGCGATGATTGTTATTGTAGCTTCATATTATCTGGGTTTGTTGATTCTGAGGGGTTGACTTTTTCCCATTCCAGAAGCTTCACTTGATCTCCATTATCTTTCTCTTTCTCTCTCTAAAGCTTTCTTGGTTGTTCTTATTTTCTTCCATTACTGACCCCCTTTGGTTCTTAAATATATACCATTTTATCAGAATTGGCCTCATTTTCAAGCTTTAAATTTTGCTAGATCAACATCATAATACTGGCAAAGTTATTAGAAGTAATTGACTCTACAAATTATGAACTATATGCTTTCTTTTTTCGCGTATGAGAATAAGTGCTGCAACTTTGAAGTTTGGTTGATTGCTTCCATAGGAATATTATGCCAATATCATAATGATTATTATTGGAACTTAGGTCAGTATATTTTGAATTGGTCAATAATTTGGTATACTCGAGACAGTCAAGTACATATTTTGGAGGAGCTTCTCATGGTTGCACAGATGACAAGATGGGCAAAATTTTGGGTCTGATGGCAAGTTTATATGAGCTTGTTAAGCAACGGATATGATATCCTTTATTAGTTGGAGGAATCAAAAGTCTATACAACTAACTTCATGTGAAACTAACCAATTATGGAAAGGAAATTATAGTCCTTACATGGTATTTTGAATCTTGTAGGAAAAGAAGAATCATTTATGAGTTATCACCTGAAAGTAATTGGTTTATAAGTCATCAAGTATACAACACTAGCATAGAAGATAGGTGGGTCCGGTTAGGAGTACTGGTGGAGCAATCTTTAGATGTAGAACCAATGGATGGATAATATAGTCTAAATGAAGTGATCCTTGTAGATGTTTATAGGAGACTTTGATAAAGAAGAATCATCTATAGATAGCAAAATTGGCATCGGATTTCTTTGGTCCAAATGATGTTAATTTATGTAACGAAAATGTAGATATTCACCATCATACCAACTACAAAAGGTTGGTAGGGTGTGCCTACCTATCTAGATAGGACGCCAAGTGAGAGGCCAAATTTTTGGTATCAATAATCAGTAGAATTTGAAATTTACTTGTGTTATTGAAACGTTATTATAAGCCGACCTTGAGGGTTTTTCTCAGCGTCACATCAAATAATACAATTTCATTTTCTATTGATTGAGAAAATAGATCATTACTGTGTGAAAGAAATCTTTAGAACGAATTTTGAATACCAACTTAAACTGTCATTTTAGAGGCTTCCAAGTTCTCCATATTCTTTTCCTCTTCTAGCCATCTCTTTTGGTTGGATTTTTTTTTCTGAATTCTTCCTTCTCCTAAGCTCCTGCAATCAGTATTATTTTCCAGATAAGCTTCTGCAGTCATACTTATTTGTTGCTTGAAAAACATATTGGAGTAAACAGCAGTAAAAGTTTCTTTTCATTAGCTATTTTTTCAATAGGAATCAAAAGTACAGGAAGTTTATCCTTGTGCTTCAGTGCTGCGCTTATAATATAATATAGTAGCTGGATGTCTTGTGTCTCTTTGTAATAAATTTGTCGGATACTAGGTACACGGTGGTCATGTTCTGCCAGAGTAAAAGTGAGTTTACTCCAGAACATTTCGGTCAATAATTGCTTTCCCTTGTTGTCCTCCCTGCGCTACAAAAATTGATTACGATTGAGCCAACCTGTTCTTTAAACTTTGATCATCAGGATAGAGGGATATAATAGAGTGATGTTTAAAAACCTGTCTCTGACTATGTTTATATTGTCTAGTCTTTATACATAAAACAATAAGTATATCTGAGTTGTTTGGCCGGTTAATTTTTCTTTAATGTCTTATTGCTGATTTGGCCTTTTTGACTTTATTTTGTGGGTGAAGGGAACTCGGAAAAATTCAGTATGATGAAGGTGGCAGCTCTTATTGAAAACACTGCAAAAAGTGGATCACAAGTTCTTGATCTTAAGGGAAAATTGACAGATCAGATGGAGTGGCTTCCTGTGTCAATTGGGAAATTATCAGATGTGACTGCATTGGACTTGTCTGAAAACCGAATCATGGCTCTTCCACCTAGTATTTGTCGCCTCAGAGCCTTAACAAAGCTTGATATCCACTCAAATCAACTTGTTAATCTTCCAGACTCCTTTGGAGACCTGATCAATCTCACCAATCTTGACCTCCATGCGAACAGGTTAAGATCACTGCCAGATACTTTTGGGAACTTGAAAAAACTCATCAATCTCGATTTGAGCTCAAATGAATTAACCCATTTACCAGAGCTACTTGGGAATTTGACTAGTTTGAAGTGTTTGACTGTTGAAACAAATGAGCTTGAGGAATTACCATACTCCATTGGATCATGCACAATGCTTACTGAGGTAAGATTAGATTTCAATCAACTAAGAGCTCTTCCAGAGGCAGTTGGAAAGCTTGAATCCCTGGAGGTTCTCACTCTTCACTATAACAGAATCAAAGGATTACCAACAACCATAGGCAGTCTTATGAACTTAAAGGAGCTCGATGTTAGCTTCAATGAGCTTGAAAGTGTACCCGAGAACCTGTGTTTTGCAACTGGCCTTAGGAAACTGAATGTGGGGAAGAACTTTGCTGATCTAAGAGCCTTGCCACGGTCAATCGGAAACCTTGAGATGCTTGAAGAGTTGGATATAAGTGACAACCAGATAACATATTTACCAGACTCCTTCAGGTTCTTATCGAAATTGAGAGTTTTCCGCGCGGATGAGACACCTCTAGAAATTCCACCGAGACATGTAACTAAATTGGGTGCCCAGGTAAACTCTAAGATCATACCACCTTTTCCCTTGGTTTTTTTGTTTCTGTTTTCTCTGTCACAACAGATACTAATTCAACATTTTTGAATTCACCAGGCAGTTGTTCAGTTCATGGCGGATTATGTTGCGAAGAGGGAGACCAAAACTATGCCATTGAAGAAGAAGGGATCATGGTTCTTGTGCTGCATAAAGCCCCAAACGGAGTAAGTCCACGAAAGAGCACACAAGTCATGAAAAAGTTTGCCTAGCTAGCTAGCTAATTCATTTGTATCCCAACCCCCAATGGCCTATTGTCCAAATCATTCAACTATATATAGTACACAAAAAAATTTCAACTTATGTACTTTGTTTTGTCAAAAAATGGATTAAGAGACCATGTATATATACATACATGAGATCCTGTACGGTACAGACAAAATGTATTATGTTGTATGATTTGTTTGATAATTTCTTTTTTATGTTAATAGATGACACAATAATATTGAGGATGATGGTGATGATAACAAGCTTCATAGTATTTGATCAACTCATAAACAATGCATCTCTTCAAATTGGTTCTTTAAACTAACTGAACTAGCTCACTATCTGGGTGTCTGACAATAATTAAAATGAAAAAGAAATGGTGAATATATTTTTAATTTTGATTTGTAATATTGAGATTTCCTGTTGGTGGGTTGAGCTTTAGACAGCTGTCAATTGTGGTGACAAGTTGACAACCGTCGTCTTAGGTGGGTTGCATTTATTTATGTGACACAGGATGCATAGGATTATTATTGGGTTGGAAGAAGCTATAATAATTAATGACCAATTAGCTGTCTAAAATCTGATTCTCTTGTTTTCCACAAATTTATTATTATATAAAATTTTTTAGTGGATAATTTTGGATCTTGAAATTCTTTCAACAAACATGTTACATGTCCAACTATTTGATTTGATCTGATCTTATTCAAGAGAAGTGCCACGTGGGATATTGTTTGACTTTGTGGATTAAGGCTCAAATTCAATGATGTTGCTAACAAAAATTAATGACGAGGTTATTATAGTTGACTTGATTAGACCGCTTTCTATTCTATTCGTTTTTTTTTTGGGAGGGGTTTAAAGAAAAAAAGTCAGAATTTGAAAAAGGAATCTTTTGAATTTATTTATTTGTTTTTATTTAAAACAGTGGGCTATATAGGAATTCTGTTGTCAGCACTGAGCGAATCTTGTACTTGTAAACTATGAGATTGTTCATCCACGAATGTTCTCGATAAGATAACCTTCTTTCATTTATTTTTGTTTTATTTAAATTTGGATAGTAATGACCACACAATTTATTGTAATATTTACTAGTAAATTTAATTTTTGAAAGTACTGGGTGGCAACTGGCAAGTGCTATGGATGAGTTGTGAGTTTGTGATAAAAAAAATTTATTTAATAAAAATAAGTACAAATATAAATATTGCATTATTTAAGGAGGTTATTAGAATGTGAGTATGTCTGAAGAAATAGTAACACAGTAGGGTATGAAATAGGTAAGCAGATTTGGATGTAGAGTGGGTAGAGGAAGCTCCCACGTGAGATTGCTTCCCTTTTACCAACTTTATACATTCATTGCAACCTCTCATTGTTGGAAAATCTTCCAATTTTTCATAATTCATATACAGCTTCATTTTTTTTAATCCACTTTCAGTACGTGAAATCTCACAAACTTAATATATTGACGGTCATTTTTGTCATTACAGACATAAATTGTAAAGGGAAATTTCACATTCTATGCATTATAGATGGTGCTAATTAAAAAAGGGGAAATTTGAGTTTTTATGCTTAATAAGGAGTTAAAAATAAAAAAAAATGTTAGGCATTTAAATCATTTTAAAAAAATGCTAATTCTTTTGATAATACCCAAAATACCCCTCTCATAATTTTTCTCATCCCTTCCTCTTCTCTCTTCCCTCTCTCGCCCTCAACACATTCCTCTTAACTCCATCTCTAGAAAAAAATTCATGGGTAAGGTAAAATATCATAGAAATCAATGTAACGGCAAATATTCCTCACTTAGGACACTAAAATACTACATTTCGAACAGATCTGGCCATGATTTTTGGGTTTTTTTTTGCGATTTTTTTTCAAATCAGAAACTTTGAAATATGCAGAAAATCGACGTAGTTCGATGGTGCTCGATGCCAGCTCGATGGGGACTTCAAAATCAAGATTTTCATGAAAAAATCGATGTTGCTCGATGGTGTAAGATGCAATTCTTGCAAGATACGTAATTTTTCACTCGGGTGTCCATTTGGGGTGATTTATTTTTTATTTTTGGTATTTTTTCAAGATCTACACGTTTGAGATGTGTATATACACATTTGGGAAATGTAAATCTTGAAAAAAAATGACAAATGCAAAACACACCTCATGTTCAAGATATGTTTTGGTATGTTTTCAAGTTCTAAACTTTGAAAATGTGTATGTGAACATCTAAAACGTGTAGATCTAAAAAAAATACCCAAAATCAGAGAAAAAAATCATCCCAAACTAACACCCGAGTGAAAAATTATGTCTCTTACAAGAATTGCATCGAACCACCATCGAGCAACCATCGAACCACCATCGAGAAATCTCGATTTTTTCATGAAAATATTGATTTTGAAGGCCCCATCAAGTTGGTATCGAGCACCATTGAGTAACAATCGAGCAAAGCCAAATTTCTACATATTTCAGAGTTTCAAATCTGAAAAATAACTCAAAAATCATGCCCAACTCAATGGTTGCTCAATGTTGTTCGATGCTACCTCGATGGGGCCTTCAAAATCAATATTTTCATGAAAAAATCGACGTTTCTCGATGGTGGTTCGATGGTTGCTCGATAGTGATTCGATGGTAGTTCGATGCAATTCTTGTAAAAGACTTAATTTTTCACTCGAGTGTCCGTTTAAGATGATTTTTTTTTTTTTGGGATTTACACGTTTTAGATGTTCACATATACATTTTCAAAGTTTAGAACTTGAAAACATACCAAAACATATCTTGAACATGAGGTATGTTTTGCATTTGTCATTTTTTTTTCAATATTTTATATTTCTCAAATGTGTATATACATATTTCAAACATGTAGATCTTGAAAAAATACCCAAAATAAAAAAAAAATCACTCCAAACGGACACCCGAGTGAAAAATTACATATCTTGCAAAAATCGCATCGAACACCATCGAAACCGCCATCGAACCACCATCGAGCAACATCGATTTTTTCATGAAAATCTTGATTTTGAAGGCCCCATCGAGCTAGCATCGAGCACCATCGAACCACGTTGATTTTCTGCAGATTTCAAAGTTTCAAATCTGAAAAAAAATCGCAAAAAAAACTCAAAAATCATGCCCAGATCTGTTCGAAATGCAGTATTTTAGTATCCTAAGTAAAGAATGATTTCTATTACATTGAGTTCTCTTATATTTTACCTTACCCATGAATTTTTTTCTAGAGAGAGAGTTGAGAGGAATGGGTTGAGGGAGAGAGAGGGAAGAGAGAAGAGGAAGTTGATGGAAAAATTATGGGAGGGGTATTTTGGGTATTATCAAAAGATTTGGCATTTTTTTGAAATGATTCGAAAGCCTAGCATTTTTTTGATTTAGTACATCTCATTAAGCATAAAAACTCAATTTTCCCTTAGAAAATATACTAGGCATAATAAAGATTTCAAAATAATGTCACTCTTTGACACTCTACCCAAAATACCCTTGTCATTTTTCCCTCACTTCTCTCTTTCCTCTCTCTCTCCGTTCATTCTCTCTCACCTCATGACACCACCAACCACGGCAACGATGCCACCACAAACACTAGAAAAACATCCATAACTTCGGCTACCTTGTAGAGATAAACACAATATACCCAAAGAAACATACATTTTGATGATTCCTTGAGTATAAATTTATGGGTAATTAATTGTTTCTCAAATATAATAATGTTTCTTTCACTTAAGACACTAAATACTGCATTTCGAACAGATCTGTGCACGATTTTTTGGGTTTTTTTGTGATATTTTTTTTTGGATATGAAACTTTGAAATCTGCATAAAATTGACATTGCTTGATGGTGATTTGATGGTGCTCGATGTCAGATCGATGGGGCCTTCAAAATCATTTTTTTTCATAAAAAAAATGACTTTGCTCGATGGTGGTTCAATGGTGGCTCGATGATGCTCAATGCAATTCTTTCAAGAGACATAATTTTTCACTCGGGTGTCCGTTTGGGGTGATTTTTTTTTTTTTTGGTATTTTTTTCAAGATCTACACGGTTGTCATGCTAATATGCCAATTTGTGAAGTGTAACACTTGAAAAAAAAATACAAAAATGCAAACATACTTCATGTTTAAGACATCTTTTGGTATGTTTTCAAGTTTTAAACTTTCTAAATGTGCATATGAGCATGTCAAACGTGTAGATCTTGAAAAAATACCCAAATTAAAAAAAAAAAAAAAAATCACCCAAAATGGACACCCAAGTGAAAAATTATGTATCTTGCAAGAATCGCATCGAGCATCATCGAGCCACCATCGAACCACCATCGAGCAAAGTCATTTTTTCATGAACAATCCTTATTTTGAAGGCCCCATCGAGCTAAAATCTAGCACTATCGAGTAACCACTCGCTGGGGCCTTCAAGGTCAATATTTTCATGAAAAAACGACTTTGCTCAATTAGTGTTCGATTATGGCTCGATGGTGCTCGATGCGATTCTTGCAAGAGACATAATTTTTCACTCAAGTGTCCGTTTGAGGTATTTTTTTTTATTTTGGGTATTTTTTCAAGATTGACACGTTTGACATGCTCATATGCACATTTTGGAAGTTTAAAACTTGAAAATATACCAAAATATGTCTTAAACATGAGGTATGTTTGCACTTTTGTATTTTTTACAAGTGTTACACTTCACAAATGTGCATATGAACATGTCAAACGTGTAGATCTTGAAAAAATGCCCAAAATAAAAAAAATCACCCCAAACGGACATCTGAGTGAAAAATTATGTCTCTTGCAAGAATTGTATCAAGTACCATCGAGTAAAGTCATTGTTTCATGAAAAATTATAATTTTGAAGGTCCCATCGAGCTAACATCGAGCACCATCGCCATTGAGCAAGGTTAATTTTTTGCGGATTTCAGAGTTTCAGATCTAAAAAAATCACACAAAAAAACTCAAAAATCATGCTCAGATCTGTTCAAAATACAATATATTAGTGTGGTGGTGGTGTTAGTGTCGGTGGTGTTGTGAGGTGAGAGAGAGTGAACTAAGAGAAAGAGAGGGAAGAGAGAAGATAGAAGAGAGAAATGAGAAGTGAAAAGTGAGGGAGGAAATGATAAGAGTATTTTGGATAAAGTGCTAAAAAGTAGCATTATTTTGAAATTTTTAATATGCCTATAATTTTTTTTAAATAGTAGCCTTTATCAAGCATAAACCTGAAATTTCTCATTGTATATATGTATCTTGGAGGACACAAGATATTTTTTTTTTCTTTTTTTTAACGTGGTTGGATTCGAGTTTTGGCTTACTATTATTTTTTAGGTATTATATTTTTCTGTCACACTATTTAGTAAGCAGAATTTTTACACAATATACTTTATAAAATGTTCATATTGTCGTATGTGTAAATAATATTATACACAAGAATAATGTAGTATTGTACATAGTACGATATACAAAGTCTGGCCTGAGTGGAAGGGGTCTTATACAAAATTTGTTGTTTTAATTTTTTTTTTTATATATAAAATGATATTTTTTATTTTTTTTGGGGCATTTGTACTTGTACAAAATAGTATTTTTTTAAACAAAAATTGGGATTCATTATGTGAGGGCCCTAGGCCCAGGCCTAGCCCGCCTGTGCCCAGGGTCGGGCATGACAATATATGTATGTAGACAAATGTAAGCGAATCATAGTATAGGGCAATTCTTAAATGGTCTAGTATAAGAAGATTATCAGTGCACTCCTTCGTGTTTTCGGCACTTGGATAGTTATAATCTTAATTTTTTTTATATGACGGTGTACATTGTGGTTACATCAGGCATCCCACCAGTTTTCAAAAAAATTCGAATAGTTTACGGTGCTGAAATCATGGTTCAATTATTCTGTTGCACGAGCGTATAAAATAAATATGCATGGGTGCAACATAAATATTTGAACCATGTTTTTGGCACCTTAAATTATTCAAAATTTCTCAAAAATAAGTGAAATGCATGTTCTGACTAATATTTACAGTCATATGAAAAAAAAATTAACTATTCATATATCGAAAACTCAACGAAATACGTTGGTAGTCTCCTTTTAAAAGGGACTATTACTAGAGAATTTTCAAATATTATATATGTTTATAATTTGATAAAGGAAATATACAATGAGGAAATTACATTTTATATGAGAATTTTAATAGTGTGCAAAAATATGATTTTTTTTTTAGAAAAAATTAATCTATGATTTTTTTTAAGAATTTTCACTTTTATGGGTTTATTTTCCCATATTTTTGTATAAAAGTTGGTTTATGTCATAGTTTTACTCTTAATCAAGTTTTATTAATTTGGAAGGGTATGTTTGTAATTTGATTATTTTTTTTTTGTTATTTGTTTTTTTTTTATATTAAATTTTTCTTTGATTGCGTTGCATTTTTTTTTGTAATATGAATTGTGTTTTAAATTGTTTTTTATTTATGATAAACATTTTTTTTTCTTTTTTTATAGATTATATGTTTCTTTTTCCAAATCTTGTGTAAGGTAACAAGTTACTTGATTGATCTTTGACAGTTATGTAAAAAAAAAATCTGAGAGCTAGGTTAAATGACATGTACCAGGAGGGGTAACTAGTTATCCTGAGATGAGTAATTTTATGCCATAAGAGGGGTAATCAGTTACCATAAGAGGAGTGATAGATTACTCATATGAAAATAAACATCAAATTTGAAGGAAAAAGAGGAAGAACACTTCATTAAAAAAAAAAGAATAAGAAGTAGTTATGATTTTAGTAACATAGGTAACCTGTTATCATAAAGAACCCAGAAATATACACACACATCAGAACGTGAAGGTAACTAGTTATCTCCAGAAATATACGTGAAGGCAGCCAGTTATCCCCAGAAATACACACACAAAGAACAAGAATGTAACCAGTTACTACAGATAGAAAAAAAAAATCAGATCTACCCCCTTTCCCTTCTCTCCCATCTTTTTTCTAGATTTGAACGTTCTCATCAGGGTAACTGGTTACCCATTCACGTTTTCATATTTCTATTAGTTTTCTTTCCAAATTTTGGTGTTCCTATAAGAGTTACAGTAAAATGAAAATGCTGAAAAAATTGATTTGATTTTTTATATATAGTGGAAAAAGTTATAAAAAAATTACAATAATAAATCAAATATAGTAAATATAATTATGTAATGTTAAAATATGCGTGAAAAAAATGGAATGAGAAAAGAATAAGTACAAAAAATGAAGAAAAAAGAAGGAAAAAAACTTATGAATGAAAACTAAAAAAAATAAAAAAATAAAACAAAAGAAAAGAAATGATGAAAGAAAAAAAAACAATGAATAAAAATGAAAAGAAGAAGAAAAATAATGGAAAAATTGAAAGAAAAAAATATGAATGAAAAAATTGGTAGAAAAAAATGAAAAAAAAAAAAAGAAAAAATGGAAGAAGAAAAAATTCTCATATGTGTGAAAAAAAAAAAAAAAAAAAAAAACTAAAAAAATATGAACAAAAAAAACAATACAAATGAAAGAAAAAAAATAGATAAATGAATAAAAATGAGAAGAAGAAGAAGAATGGAAAGAAAAAAAATGAAAGAAAAAATTGGTAGAAAAAAAAAAGAAGGGAAAAAATGAAAAAAAAAAAGTAAGGAAAAAAAGAAAGAAAAAATAATTAAAAATAAAGGAAAAATTAAAAAAAAAAATCAAAATCAAAGAAAACATAACTATGATAAAAAAATGTGGCATTTCTATATTTTAGTTAGTTACTAATTATGTTTTCCATATTTTAATTTTTTTTTCTAATAAATTTTCCCATACGAATTAAGAGAAGTATAATTCTCATATTTTCACACATTGATATTATAAAAACCATATTTTTTTTTTAAATTCTCATATATATAACTATGAGTCCATAGATCTAAGCAAAATACATGTTTGTCTATAGATTTATTTTTTAAAAAGAAACAATATTAAATTAGGCATCATTTTTTTATTTAGTAAAACTTAGGTGAAACTATTTTTTTTTAAGATCTAAATGCTCTCAGTTTTAATAAACTAATATATTTAAACTTATTTTTAGATTTTTCTGATTGTACAAAATAAACTTTTGAAAACGATTATTTAAAAAAGAAAAATGATTTTTAAACATAAAAGTTAAAATAAAGTAGGAGAGATCGAGAAAATGATTTTTATTTGTTTATTTTTGTATTTTGATTTTATTTCTTTCATATTTTCTAGGTTCTAATTTTTTTTTTATAATTCTTTATATTGAATGATTATTTTTTAAAAAAAATATTATTTTGTATTAATACTAAGAATTTAAAACTAAAGTTTAAATATATTTATAAGGTAATAAGATTGATGGTATTTAGGTTTCTTAGAAAATTAAATTGACAAAATATAGATTTTGGGTATTATTTTTTAGGGGCTTGGTGCAAAATGACATTTAATGGTGTGTGAAAGTAAGTAAATGTTCATGTTTTTAATTTTATAGTAAAATAGCCTAACCACATTTTTATTATTACATATTATCAAATATACCATTTAACAAATTATTATTTTATTCTAAATATTTAATATTATGGTATATGTTTATTAGTTTTTATTTTAAAGTTATTTTGATTTTTTTTTAAATTTTTATGGGTTGTTGAATGATATATTATACCACAAAATACATATACTGAGTTGAAAAATAATATACCAACAAAACTTACAAAATTATTACTAAAAAATGTATATAATATGCTAACAAAATTGTATACTACCATTAAAATGTATATACCTTGATACAAAATTGTATACTATCATTATGTATAATAAGATAGAAACTAAATATCATAAAAATAAATGATATATCATACTACAAAAAACATATACACTAGTTAGAAAATAATATACCAACAACCCATAAAAAACTTAAAAAAATCATTATAATTTTAAAATAAAAGCTAATTAAACAAAACTAATATACATATACCACTATATTAAAGTCATACACTCCTAAATAAATAAATAAATTATACAAAAGGGCAATTTAGGTAATCAACAATGTAAAATGCTCATTTCTTTACAATATTAAAAATGAGGACATTCGCTTCTTGATGCTATTGTTTTGGGCCATTTACTATAATTTCTCTATTTTTTTATTGAACTGATAAGCTGAATGTTAATTTTAAATTTTAGGAATAACGACAAATCTAGTATTCACTTAACAAAACACCAAAACATAATCTCATTGATAAACAATATTGGCAAAGAGGAGGTTAATTATTTGATAAACCATCTTAACAAACTAAATTAAGTTTTTGATCCCTTAGGTACATGTCCAATAGATTTAACTACGTCGAGAACCTTAGAATATTTCTAATGGAGTGTCAAATCTTTGATGTATATAGCTAAAATATATCACACTTCAAATAAAAATTACTCCAATAGTGTGCTAAGACCATCTCCAGATGCAAATATTGTTATATTTGGCACAAAACATTGATAATTGATGGGTAAATACCATTTTGGACTGTGCGCTTTGCAAAAGTTACCGATCGGACCCTGTGTTTTGTTAAATGACAATTCGGACTTTGCGTTTTGCAAAATGAAACAAAATAGTACATGAGTCTAATTTTGGTCATTTTTTTTAAATATGACCAAAATGCCCTCAAAATTTATTAATTAATGAATTAATAAAATACTTCAAAATATATTTTAAAATAAAAATTAATGAAAAACATAATCCTCTCTCCTCTCTCGTCTTTCTTCTCTTCCTCTCTTCCACGTTCCCTTTCAATTTCAGATCCACCTCTCCTACCAGGCCCCAGCCCCAGCCACAGCCCTGTTGTAGCATCCCAAAATTCCTGATAAGGTTTAGTACATTGATTAGCGTGTCGAGAGATTACGTGGGGGGAATTATGTGAGTTATATTATTATATAATTGAATATGCATGATTATGTATATTAAATGTGTTTAAGGACGCGCTTTTGTTAAAAATGGGTATTCTCGTAATTTTGACCAGTTGAGGGTGTTGGGAATTTATGACTTTACACTTTCTTAATCAACAATGCATAATAGGAAATGTTCAATATTAAAAACCCTAGATGCTAATCAAGAACCTTATTCAAAGTATGAATGCAAATCTTGATCATCAAAGAACTATATTCATGATATGAATGCAAATCTTGAAAACAAAGGATTAAGTGATTAAATGAATATAAGATGAACTTAAAAATATTTAATCATCAATACTAACAACATAAAATAATAGAATGACAAAATACAAGATTAGGGTTAGAGAGATACAACCTTTTGTATTGAGCGACTTGAATCTTCAAACTTGGGAAACTTCTAAGGCTCATACACAATAAGAATATTGTTGTCCAAAATCTCTATTACAAGTCTTCCCTTATTGCTTGAAGCTTCAACCAAGTAGAATGAGATTTAACAAGCCTTGAAACTCATGAAAGTCAAGCAATGCTTGAAGAGTTTCTTGGAGAAAACTAGTAATCTTAAGAGCTAGAGAGAGAGAGGTGAGTGATGAAGTCACCAATTAACTCAAATGACCCCTATAATTAGTATAGGAACCTCATTAGACTTAACCAAATGAGACTAGAGCATTTTAATTTGAATTTTGGAGCCAAAACACGTCATTGTACGGAATTGTACGAACATCCCAGGTGACATGTTGCCTAGCACTAGGCGATGTATCGTTTGCCTGGAAATACGTCGCCTAGCACCAGGTGACACATCACCTGGTCTATTGTTTCATGGTTGAGTGACGCGTCGCCCTGGGAGGCGACACATCACTCATGCCTCTGACTTGGCACTTCAAAACTTGTCTCAAAACATTCCCAAATGCTCCCAAACTCTTTGGGTACTCTTATATACTCCAAAGAAACACTTTGGACTCAAAAAGATGATTTATAAATGCCTATACTGAAAGTCAACTCTCACATGTTGACTTTTGTGAAATCGTTATGGTTTTGCACATCTTCGTACCTAACCAATTTCACCATGTATTTAACCAATCACAACATTCCCCCACTTGGTTAAATACATCCTCAATTCTCTAGCCAAACAATATTAATGCATAAAGTACAGTACCTTTTGGGTTTGAACTATACCTTAGTGAAAAACACTACAAAGCTTAAATTGAAATGCTAAGTTATTGTTAGAAGAATGAACCCAACATTACTAGTGATTAAAACTGGTAATGTCTCACGTACCTCTATCTGATTAGTTATATATTTCCCATTGTTCGCGCTTAGCACTTTTAATAGCTTTGTGCTCATCCATTTCATGAACTTTTCGAGGGGAAACTCCAACTCCCATGAAAGGCAGCGCCACCTCTAAGTTCATATAGGTGAAGTTTGTATATCATCTTTGTTACCTTTAGAGATGCTTGTTTCACATAACTAAACTTCATTAAAAGCCCTAGGCATAACCCTCACTCTGTAGCAATCAACACTAACCATTATTGGATGGAACTCACGACTATGTTAGTGTTGAAACTATTCACTCAATGACTTGTTCTTACCCATTTAACTCTTGCCCCTGATGTACACAAGTTTGGATTTGGGTTGCCATCATTGATGAATATATTATTCTAGGAGTTTCAGTCCCATCCCTTTTGAAGTGGAACTTACTAACCTCTTCGCAAGACGATTTTGTAAATGGATCCGCTATGTTCTCACTTGTCTTTATATATGAGATCGATATGATTCCTCCTCGAATCACTTGTCTCACATACTCACGTCTTAGAATTATATGTCTAGACTTCCCATTATATATATGTCATTATAGGCTCTAGCTAATGTGGCTTGTTTATCACCATTGGGATATTTCTCATGAAATTCCTAAGAAACTTGATCTCTTTTCCATTTGCCGGTAGAGCTATAGACTCATTCTCAATGGTTAAGTGAGATATATGTTTGTTTCTTTAGGCCCCAAGAAACCGCTCCTCTTTTGAGCATAACCCCCAACCGATGGTGGAGAGATTTTCTCCCACACTCGATATCCAACTTGCATCAGAGTATCCCTCGAGTATCTTAGAAAATATTGGAGATCTATCGTCTTGATCCTCTCTAGGTACCATAGAATTCTATCAATTGCCTTCCAATATTTGATACTTGAATTGCTAGTAAACCTACTTAGTTTACTAACCCCTCTACCATTGTTATTTTCAAGCATCATGCTTGAATCAAATGGTGTATTCACCTCTTTGATTTAGAGATTATTAAACTTGTCAAGCCTTTTCTCATCAAAGTTAGCTTGGATTAAGGCATAACCCCCTTTATTTTTTCTCACTTTTATATCAAATAAGGTATCAAACTCTCGAAGGTCCTTCATCTAGAAAGTGGAAGATAGAAACTTCTTCGTTTCTATTATGCATCTCATCTTATTACTCAAAATCAACAATCATCAATATATAAACACACCAAGATGACACAACCATCACAAGTCTTAGAGAATAAATACTTGTCTGCATTATTGCGTCCACACCCATCCAAGACAATAGTTTATTAAATTTCCCATGCCATTGTTTTGGTGCTTGTTTTAAACCATATAATGATTTAACAAGCCTACACACTTTATGTTAATTTCCCCTTTGAACAAAACCTTCTGGTTGTTCCATATAGATATCCTCAGCGTGATCTCCATTTAGGAATGTTGTTTTGAAATCCATTTGATGAACATAAAGGTTATATATTGATGATAAAGCAAACAAAATCTTATTTTGGTTGTCCTAGCAATTGGTTCATATGTGTCAAATTAATTGATTCCTTCCTTTTATTTAAAGCCTTTTGCTACTGATATCGCCCAATAAACTCCTAAGAGGTCGCAGTAGTAATCGGGCTATGTCGTATCCACAGAGAGGCAAACACAACTAAAGCTTAGATTAGTAAATAAAAGATAAAATCAAGTAGAATTGAAGAGATGGATTTTATGAAATTAAGATTTAGATTAGAGAAAGCGATCAGATAAAGAGCATGGCAAGGTAGAGATGGAGTGCTGTAAATCCTATTATAATATTGATATTAATTCAAAACACAGTTGCATTTCTATACCATTAATTGCAACTGGAAGATATCATGTTAAAAGCACAAATTAAATAATCTAGATTAAATTGAATCTAACTCCTAATTTCATAGCATATCATATTATATATCCAAGAGCGACAAAATACCACTGGCAGAATGCAGTAAAAGACATACAATATAACAAATATACTAAAATAAATTAACAATCTAAGTTACATAATAAAAGCATGACTGAACTTATGTAAAAGATGCTAAATAATTTTAGAAAAGAAATTAGAAGATGAGAAACAAAATAATTAATGAGATATGGAAATGAACCATAAGAAGAATCAATATCAATATTGAGAATGAAAAGTACAACAACTACACTCTAACCTCACCAATATTTCTAAAATAATTCACTCATGTTTGTCACCTAAAACAAGAAAAATTAAACTAGAAATAAGAAAAGAAACAAACAATAAAGTGTCTTTTTCCACTCTCCAATCTGATGATTTTGTTCCCTACATTTGGTCCTTTATTTATAGTGAAAATAGGACCCAAAATGTGTATTTGCGTGCATTAGGAAGTGGAGAAAGTGGCTTCAAAATCTGATGCAAAATGGGGCAAGTGGGACATGTGGCATGCGTTAATTAGCTATGAGAAAATGCTCCTGGTGGAGTGGGAGACAGCAAGGCGACGTGGCGGAAGCTGATTGGCTTGGTAGGCTGCGCGTCAGATGGCGTTAGGCGGCATTGGGACTGCTGGCTGGCGCGTGGACCATGTCAGGGGGCTTCAGCAAGCTGTGGTTAGGCATGTGGGGGGCAGAATCAGGCTACATGGCGCGTTCTGACTGGCTCGGCAGGAGGCGCGTCAGGCGGGTGGCTGTAGCGTTAGGTGGCTGGGTTGGGCTGGGCTTGGCTCGGTTGGGCTGCTGAAGACTTTGGGCCTGGACCGTTTTGGGGCTAATTTTGTTAGAAATGCCATTTTCTTCATTATTTCTTCAATTTTAATTCTTTCTTTCTTTTTCTTTGTGTCAAAATACATTTTATTTCTTAAAAATTAAACACAAACTAAATTAAATTTAATATTTTCAAATATAAAATATATAACAATAAATCCATGAAAATATTAATTAAAACTTAATTAATTTTAAACTTTAAAACTAATAAAATGATATTTTTGAGCACTAATCAACTACTCATATAGCTTTTAGAGGTTTGTATGTGCCATTGGTGATATATTTCCTTCGAAATACCCACTTGCACCCAATTGGTTTTTAACCTTGGGGAAGACATTGTTTCTTGGTAGGTTTTGGGATCATCCTCAACTTGAAGAGTCATATGAAATTTTCATATGACTTCTTCAAGTTTACCGTAGAGTATCACTACTTGAGAACATTTATCAATTTATCCCAACTCTTTAAGCCTTTGGCTTCTCCGAGGCAATATTGGTTTCTCATCAACCTTTGGATCTTTCCCTTTACGAGATTCTCCAAAACATGTGGGTTCTTGAGAATTTCTATCACAATATAACATATTCTCAAAGAACTTCACTTCTCTTTATTCAATTATGACATTAGACTCCAAGCTTATTAGCCTATAGGTCTTGCTATTTGAGGCATAGCCTTAAATGCACCCTTAACAGCCTTTGGACCCAACTTGGTCCTTTTAGGCTACATGATCTCGTAATAAGCAAGACACCCCCACACTTTAAGATAGCCTAGGTTAGGCTTCTTTCCTCTCCGTAACTCATATGGTGACACATTGTTCTTTTTTTTTTTATAGGAATTCAATTCAATATATGACACGCAACAAGCAAAGCTTCAACCCAAAAATTATAACACAATTTAGCACGTAAAAGCATAGAGTTAATCATCTCAAGATAAATCCTATCTGTCTTTTAGCTATTCCATTTTTTTGGAGTGAATGGTGCAGTGTATTAATGTATAATGTCATGTTGTTCACAAAACACATTAAAATCATTTGAAAAGTATTCACAACCTCTATCACTTCTAAGAGTCTTTATTTTCCTTTCCAATTGGTTTTCTACTTCAGCTTTATAGATTTTAAATGCATTAAATGTCTCAACTTCCAACGTCTCCCAGTGGGAGAGGTTGAAAGTCAACGTTTGACTTTCAACCTCTCCCACTAGGAGACGTGGGAAGTCTCCCACCTCTTCTAATGGGAGACATTGAAAGTCTCCCAGATTAAATTTTTTTTTTATAATTAATATTATTTAAATTGGATTTAATAATTAATTAAATTGAAATTATTTTAATATTAATTAAATTAAAATCAATTTAATATTAATTAAAATTGACATAATTAATAAAATAAAAATATGCAAGAAACACAAAATTTGTTAGACATATACAAGAAATACAATATTTGTTAGACATATTCAAAATTAACAAATATTGCATTGTGTATGAAGAAAGAGGTAAAAAATAAAAAAACCAAATACAATATTTGTTAGACATATTCAAAATTAACAAATATTGCATCATGTATGAAGAAAGAGGTAAAAAATAAAGAAACCTATCAACGAGGTCGGTTACTTTGGTCGTTGTGATCTGCTCCTACTTGTAGAGGGAGCCTGTATACAACAATATCAACAATTAAAAAAATGCAAACTGTTATACCCAGATTTCGAACCATGTTAAATGTGACCTCGAAAGCTGGATTCGCAGCGGATGAACTCGTAAAGTTCGAAGTAGGCTCCAGGATTAAATATCGAGCCTGCAAGACTCGAGACGACCTCGAATGTGGTGGCCTCGAAACGTTCACGATCTCGAAAGGTAGTTCCCGAGACGCCTCTATCCTCAGGAATGACCTCGGATCAGGGACTCCTAGCCTGACGTACGTACGATCTCGAAGCCATGTGACCTCGGGAGATGTCATTAGCTCGAAAGCCGATGAGAAACCTGGGAGATTAAGGCCTTGGAGATATATGATGTTGACTTTGAATATCTATAAGTGTTGTTTATAAGGGGCGTGTTCGGCATTTATTATTGTAAATCCCATAAAATCATGGGATATTATTCGATTAGTTATACGTCCCCTGGTCTTCAGGGGATGTTTCCTTTTATATCGGATTGCAGGCATTTAAAGCCATTTATTTTATTTACACAAAAAGAGTAACTACCCAAAATATGTGGGATAGTATTCTGCATCCTTCTCTATAAATAGAGAAGTCGTGCACCATTGTAATGGACCGAAATTCTGAACCTTGAGAGAAAACTCTGAAGAATTCATGCTTAAGAATTTTTAGAGATAATCTTGAGTTTAATAACAGAGACTCGTGGACTAGGCAGATTAAACTGCTGAACCACGTAAAAATCGTGTTAGTGTTGTTATATTTTAATTGGTCATTACTGTTTGTTGTTTACGTGCTCTTCTTTCACTGATTGACGAAAAACGGCGTCAACAGTTTGGTGCTTTCATTGAGAGCCTTAAGCATTCATCCCTGAAAAAGTCATGGCCACGAACAATCAGAACACACCTGAAGAAAATTACCCAAGACGTCCTGGAAAACAACCAATGGAGAACCTGGATGTTGAAGAGAGAAGTGGGTCTTCTGATTCCCGGGGACCACCTCCTCCACCAAGATATGAGGATATGTACTACAATCCGGAGCGGTACGTTCCTATTGTGGAACTTGAAAACCGACAATTGAAGCAGCTGTTGGCAGAGGCCAACAAACGGAATGAGGAGTTGACAAGGATAGCCGCAGAGGTGCAGGTGGCTCAGCCCCCGCCTCCGCGCGAAAACCAAGTCCCTCCTCCAAGGGACGTGCATGTTCCTCCCCGGAGACCCCGTGGGCGTCCACGAAAAGATGCTGCCACAAGGAGGCCGACTCAACCTCCAGCACCAGCAGAGCCATCCGTTCCACTTAGGCCCCAGAGGAGTACTCGGGCTCGGGCCCCGGCTAACCCGCCTGTGGAAGTGCCTGCAGGAACTGAGAATAACCGAACCCCTGCAGAGGCTCGGACTCAGGTACCTGGGAGCGCACCAAATGCGACCGACCCATCTCGGGAAAATTCTGGACCCTCTAGGCCCCGACAAGGGTGGCAGCCACCGTCGCCTATACGGTTCTCTCCATCACCCATAAGATATCCTTCGCCCCCCCGCAGGAACGCTCAACCCGTTCGAGATCAGGGTGAAGGGCGTACGGGGGGAAGACAAGGAAACGGGGAGGCTTTCCAGGAGCGGAGAGGTGCCCCATCTGAGAAAAGTCAGACATCTCGGTCTCGCACGGCGGAGACGAGGCGACGTGGGAAGAATCCATCACGAAATAACCAAACAATGAGTTTTACCAGTGATGAGTCCGGAGAGACCAAGTCGGTTAGCAAGCATGACTGAGGTCGTAAGAATACCAGAAGCCGCAAAAATCATCACGACCTGCGAGACCACCTGAAGCAGAGTCGGGGTAATGGTGACCAAACGAATCTTGACTTGAGGAATCGCTTGAATAGGCGTAGAGATCCCATGCGGAGACGCGAGCCTGGGATTATGATCGATGACAGCCGATTCCAGACAGTACCTCCTACGGACCCAGTCCAAGAAAGAATCGATCAGCTTGAAAAAGCCTTTAGGCTTTTGAAGAATGAACGAGGAAATGGTCGATATGAGGACTCGGACGAGGAGCTCGAGCCATTTGCTCCTCATATTTCCAGTACTCCATTTCCTTAAGGGTTCCGGATCCCTCATGTCCCAACGTTCGAAGGAAAGACCGACCCGTGTAGTCACCTGAGCACGTTCAACACTATCATGAGAGCCAGTAACATGGGTTACGAGCTTAGGTGCATGTTGTATCCAACATCATTGGCAGGACCTGCCAAAAGTTGGTTCGAAAAATATAAGAGACACTCAATAACTTCTTGGGAGCAGTTGTCTAAAGACTTTAAGAAGCAGTTCAGAGCAATGATGGGGGTCAGACCATAGGCATCCACCTTAACTAACGTCCGACAACAGCCGGGCGAAACACTAAAAAGTTACCTAACAAGATTTAATCTGGAAGTCGCCCGAGCTCGGGACGTGGATGACAGTGGGCACCTAATGGCTATCCGAGCTGGTGTATTGCCGGGAAGTGCCCTTTGGGACGACATGCAAGGGAAACCGGTAAGGTCAATAACCGAGTTCAACAGACGAGCGCAAAGGTTTGTCAATGTAGAGGAAGCGAGGTCGACGCTCAATGCGACCTCCCAGCCCGAAACTACAACGATAAACATCAACTCTGCCTCAACCTCGGCGGACCCAGCAGCTCCAAAGCCTACCACGGAGAACCCCTCCAAGAGGAAAAAGAACGAAGGAAGTAACCCTGAAGCCGAGGGAGGAACATATACTTGGCTAATGAAAACCAGGTCCCCTTTAGGCGTCCGGACCCGATGAGAAATCAAAAATCCAAGAGGGATTTTAGTAAGTATTGCCGGTTCCACAGAGACACCGTCCACACAACCGATGAATGTCGAAAACTGAAGGACGAGATCGAAGGATTGATCTCGAGAGGTTACTTCCGGCAGTATGTCAAAAACCAGAATACTAGTCAGGCAGCCGCGAGCCAGAGAATAGCCGCGCCTTCGATGACACAAAACAATAGTTCCCGAGCTCGGGAAGAAGACAGGCCCCCGCCGATAGATGGAGATGATGTAATAACCATCTCGGGAGGGCCTCATCTCACAGGAGTGGGCAGGAACGCCCAAAAGAGATATGTTAACGAGCTGAAGACTGGGGACGGGTCTCCTTATGAACCCGAACCTAGGGCTCCCAAAAGTCAGAGGATTGAGACCCAACCAATAACCTTCACCGAGGAAGACGCATCCCATGTCCAGTTTCCTCACCACAATCCGCTGGTCATTACTCTTCAGCTGGCCAACAAAAGGGTCCACCGAGTTCTCATAGATAATGGGAGCTCAGTCAACATCCTTTACAAAGCAACCCTCGAGAAGATGGAACTCTCCCTTCGTGACCTGAAAGCGTGTGCAACTACTTTGTACGGCTTTTCAGGAGAAGGAACCGCCTGCATGGGATCCATCGAGCTCCCCGTGACCTTGGGAGACTACCCAGTCTCGGCAACCAAGATGATGGAGTTCATGGTAGTAGATTTACCATCAGCCTACAATGTGCTGCTCGGGAGACCCGACCTGGTCAGGCTGGGGGCAGTTTCATCAGTAAGGCATCTGGCCCTTAAGTTACCAACCCCTAACGGGGTCGGGACATTGAAAGGAGACCAATTAGCAGGGAGGGAATGTTACAACATCTCCTTGAGAGGAAAGAAACAGACGAGCGCACAAGCACTCGTCATCATACAAAACAAAGACGGAACAGTCTTAGAGATTGATGAAGAGATTGATCCAAGGATTGAGGAGAAAGTTGACCTCGAACCCTTAGAGGAGCTCGAAGAAATTCAGCTCGAGGAAGCTGATCCCTCGAAGAAGGTGAAGGTCGGAAAACACCTCCAAGATGAGGCAAAATAGCAATTAATTTGCTTTTTGAGGAAAAACCAGGATGTCTTCGCGTGGTCACACTCAGACATGGTGGGGATAAGCCCGAATATAGCAAGCCATGCACTAAACATAGACAAAAGCTTCCCCCCGAAGTAGCAAAAGCGAAGACAGCTGGACGAAGACAGAAAGAAAGCACTGAAGGAGGAGGTTGACAGGTTAAAGGCAAACCGATTCATAAGGGATGCTTTTTACCCTGATTGGGTAGCCAATTCGGTGTTGGTCCCGAAGCCCAATGGGACGTGGCGAACCTGTATTGATTACTCAGACCTCAACAAAGCTTGCCCAAAAGACTGTTTTCCGTTACCGAGGATCGACCAGCTCGTGGACGCCACGGCGGGGCATGGCCTGATGTCGTTCATGGATGCTTACTCTAGATATAACCAGATTCCCATGCATGCCCCCGACCAAGGACATACGATTTTCATCACGGATAAAGGGCTATACTGCTATAATGTCATGCCATTCGGGCTCAAGAATGCTGGAGCCACATACCAGCGGCTCGTAAACATGATGTTTTTAGAACAAATAGGGAACAACATGGAGGTTTATGTTGATGACATGCTTGTCAAGTCTCAACTCAACAAGAACCATGTTGATGACCTCGAAGAGTGCTTCGGTGTGCTCAGGAAGTATAACATGAAGCTAAATCCTCAGAAGTGCACTTTTGGGGTGTCCTCAGGAAAATTCCTGGGCTTTATTGTAAACTCTCGTGGAATTGAGGCTAACCTTGACAAGATTAAGGCCCTGATTGACATGCCCTCACCTCGGAGGCACAAAGATGTCCAAAGCTTGACTGGCAGGATGGCAGCCCTGAGCAGATTCATCTCGAAATCTACGGATCGTGGTCTTCCATTTTTTAACTTATTAAGGGGAGGTAAGAAATTTGAATGGACGGAGGAATGCGAGCTGGATTTTCAGGAGCTCAAAAAGCACCTTGCAGAACCACCCATCCTGTCGAAACCTGAAACGGGAGAAATACTGTACCTATACCTTTCAACCACCGAACACGCGATGAGCGCAGTGCTCGTTCGAGAAGAAGAGAAGGTGCAAAGACCCGTCTACTACATCAGTAAAAGATTACTGGGGGCAGAGTCAAGATACCCATTGATGGAGAAACTCGCGCTCAGTTTAATTCATTCATCTCGAAAACTCCGCCCCTACTTTCAGGCGCATCCCATCCATGTGCTGACTGATCAACCGCTTAGGCAAGTCTTGTCTAAACCAGAAGCTTCAGGTCGAATTCTTAAATGGGCTGTTGAGCTCGGACAGTTCGAGATCACCTACCACCCGAGAACGACCATTAAGGCACAGGCATTGGCGGACTTCATAGTGGAATGTACTGGAATAGCCAACGACGAGGTAATAACCACGGCCCACGAGCTGTGGAAACTTTACGTCGACGGCTCATCAAATGAAAATGGAGCGGGGGCAGGGGTCATTTTGGTTACCCCCGCAGGGAGTAGATTTCATTCTGCCATAAGATTCGGCTTTAAAGCATCGAATAATGAGGCCGAATACGAGGCTTTACTCGCGGGACTTCGTATAGCAAAGGAGCTCAAAGCAAGAGCTATACATTGCTACAGTGACTCCCAGCTCATGGTTAATCAAATCCTAGGAGAATACCAGGCTCGTGGTACAAGAATGGCAGCTTATTTGGAGAAGGCAAAATCCGCGTTAGAGTGTTTCGAATTCTATACAATCGAACAGGTTCCCCGCGAGCAGATGCCTTAGCTCGACTCGCCACATCCACTGAAAACGAAGAACTGAATGTTATACCCATAGAACACCTATCAGCACCTAGCATTAACGAGCCAGAAGAGGAAGATGTGTGTATGATCGAAACAGAGCCAACCTGGATGACCCAAATAGTTGATTATCTCGAAAATGGAGTCCTCCCAAAAGATCGGAACCAGGCTCGAAGGTTGATGTATCAACTTCCCTGTTACACCATTTTGGACGGAAAGCTATACAGAAGGGGATATTCCATGCCGTTACTTAGATGCGTAACCCCTCCCGAAGCTAAGAAGATCATTGAAGAAAATCATGAAGGATTTTGCGGAGATCACACCCGAGGGCATAGCATGTCCAAGAAGATCATACGCCAAGGATATTTCTGGCCAACCATCAAAACGGATTCTTTCGAGTACGTGAAGAAATGCGACAAATGCAAGAGATTCGCCACGATACCCCGAGCTCCACCATCCGAGCTGACCATGTTGACTTCCCCATGGCCTTTCGCGGTATGGGGCATTGACCTCATAGGCTCTCTCTCGACTGGTAAGGGCGGAGTAAAATATGCTGTGGTCGCCGTGGATTACTTCACAAAGTGGACAGAGGCTGAACCATTGGCGACTATAACTTCAAAAAAGATCCTTGATTTCGTGGTAAAAAGCATCGTGTGCCGATATGGGGTACCAAGGAAGATCGTATCCGACAATGGAACCCAGTTCGATTGCGACTTATTCACCGACTTTTGTGAAAAGAACGGCACAATAAAGAGTTTTTCGTGAGTAGCCCACCCTCAAGCGAATGGCCAGGTCAAGGCTGTAAACAAAACTCTCAAAAGTTCTCTGAAGAAAAAGTTAGAGGAAGCAAAGGGATGGTGGCCCGAAGAATTGCCCCAAGTCCTTTGGGGATATAGGACCACAGCTCGAACATCAACGGGGCATACCCCGTTCTCCCTAGCATACGGCTGTGAGGCAATGTTGCCCATCGAGGTCGAAATTCCAATGATCCGAACTCAGATTTACGATCAAAGTTCAAACCACACTCAGCTCGAGGAAACCTTAAGAAAAGAGAGAAGAGGCTCAGCTGAGAAACGCTGCTTACCAGCAACGAACTACCAGGTATTTCAACAAGAGGGTTCGAGATCAAAAGTTCGGAATGGGAGATCTGGTGTTAAGACGCGTATTCTTGGCAACGCGAGATCCAGCAGCTGGGGTGCTCGGGCCGAATTGGGAAGGACCATACCAGATAGAGTCAATCATCCGTCCCGGTGTGTACAAACTTGCGAGATTGGACAGGAGCCTGGTACCACGAGCATGGAATGGCGAACACCTTAGACCTTACTATCAGTAGTGTAGGAAGAGTGTTGCCTATAACCATGAGTTTTTATTTGTATTAGTTTGTTTGCTCTTTGATTTCCATCAAATAAAGATTTATTTCATTCAGTATATTATCTCTTTTTATTTTTTATTTTTGCAATCTCTCTTAATTTAATAACCTATGGTCACACTCATAGGATATTAAGGGGGCATCATTGGTATATATACAATCAGCTTAAAAAATAAAAAATATATAAAGTATTTGGATATAACCAGATACGCGAGCTTGGATAGTTCGGACATAACCGAGTTATCAAAAACATGAAGTATTTGGATATAACCAGATACGAGAGCTTAGATAGTTCGGACATAACCGAGTTATAAAAAACATGAAGTATTTGGATATAACCAGATACGCGAGCTTAGATAGTTCGGACATAACCGAGTTATCAAAAACATGAAGTATTTGGATATAACCAGATACGCAAGCTTAGATAGTTCGGACATAACCGAGTTATAAAAAACATGAATTATTTGGATATAACCAGATACGCGAGCTTAGATAGTTCGGACATAACCGAATTATCAAAAACAGAAAACGTTTGAAGTTAACTAGATGTGCAAACTTAACAGGTTTGGAACAAACCAGCCAAAAAACTAATCGACGATAAGTAGGAACCTAAACCTACTTCGGGATAAGTCGAGATCGAGGCTAGAATATCTTAAAGAAAAATAGTTTCAAACTCTTAACCTTGGAATAAAAACCGAGGACGAGGAAAAGTAACTAAGCAAAAAAAAAAGATATAACCAAACCATTCACATTACATACCATATAAGTACTTTCGAGTTCATGGTTAAAGTAACATCCGACTTTGATGAATAACGAGGTCGGGAGTGGATAATTTGAACAAACTATGCATGAATGCATCGAGTTTCGAGCCTAAATCTAGAATATGTTTGTATGAATAAATAAACATAAATGATTCATCCATATAAAATGTGCAAAATATTTCGAGCCAAGAAATGTAAAGCATACAAAAGTCAATGTTAAAAGAAATTGTATCAGCCCTATGGGCATAAATTAAAATAGTTACAAAAATAAGGGGATGTAGCCCCAATAAGTGATTTCCCCGAGATTAGATTTAAGAGGGAGGAGTCTCCTTGGCCTTCTCAGCATCAGTAGCACCGGACCCCCCAGGACGAATAGCATGACTATCCTTCTGAGCAGCCTCTCGAGCAGCTTCACTTGCCTCAAGACGAGCATTCCACCGCTCAACATACGTGGTCTCGAGAGGACCCAGGAAGCTAGTGTCGAGGTCGGCATTATCAACCCAAATTTTGTACATGGCTTGGTCGACCGCTCTCTCCTTCTGCTCTTTAAACTCGTCCCGAAGGCGGGCCTTCTCGCTCTCCATGATGTCGAAGGTAGCAGATTTCTCCTCTTCGAGCTTAGCATTAGCCTTCTCAAGACGAGTCTTCACCTGCTCAAGCTCGGCATTCGTCTTCTCCAGCTCCTTGAGACGGGTCTTCATCTTTTCAAGGTCGGACTTCGAGTCCTTGAGTTCATCAGCCATCTTAAGCTGGAGATCCTTCGACTTCTGGGCCAGAGACATGCTCGTGTGCACCTCGTTGGTCAGCTTATAGTTGAGCTGTGCTGAAACGACAAGGGCCTGAAATACAAAGAACGAATTAGATCGCGAGCTGAGATACAAACATTTAAAGGAGAGTTGCGAAGGCTACCGCGGCAGTGAGTTCGATACTCTTATCATAAAGAGTATTGCAGTCCGAGGCCTTGTGCACAAGGTCCCAATGGTCAGCGCCGAAGCCTGAAAAGCTTTGACCCACTCGAGAGAGGACATCCGAGCTGAGCACAACCCCTTGGGTCCCAGCGGCGCCATCAAGCACGAACTCCTCAATATGAGGTCGGGCCGTCGGCAGTTGAACCTTGGAGACGGAAGGTTTCTTCGGGGGCCGACCGACTGTTATTTGAGTATCATTCGGAGGAAGCGAGATGGGCACGGTTGAGCCAGACGCGTCAACCTGGACAATCGGTTCCCCAGTTGTGCTCACAGTAGTCTGGGCCGTCGGAGTCTTCTCGTGGCGTCTGGGGATCTTGGGTGGTCGGTCAGACCTCCGCGGGATTCTTGGACGTTTACTCTTCTGAGCTCCGGATCCCTCATCGTTAAAAAGCACAGCGTCGAGGTCGGAGTCCATGGCACCTGCACAGTTCCAATCAGAGTTAGACATAATGATAATAAGCTTGGAAAATTAAAAAAAAAAACCAAGTGAAGAAAAGACCTAACTGGAACTCTTCCCTGAACTAGAGCTCGGGGACCATGAAATTCCCCCATCTTCAGAAGAAGCAGGGGGAGTACCTTCCCTATAGGTGGGTGATAACCTCGAAAGGTCCCTATAACCGTTGGTCCCGTATTGGACAGCTATCCCGTTCCACATCTCGTCCGAAGTATACATGGTGTCATACTTCCCGAGACCACTATCAAACCTATGGACACAGTCGTCTACCCAACTCCATATGTAGAAGTGGTATCTATCATGTGGGCATGAGACTGGCCTATTGGGCTTATGCCTTAGTAAGGTGGGGGACCACATTCTCGAAGTATGGAGGGCTTTACCTTCATCCGAGTCTGAGCTCGAGGCTTCGTCATTAGCCTCATTCCCCGACGGCGGACTCCTTGTGCGAATTGGAAGTGGGGACCTCACCTCTCTCCTCGGAGGGAGGACGCTTGTGGGCAGCGGCACCTGCTCCCAGCATTCATATTTTTTATTGGACCAGTCCGAGGTAGACTGGCCCTCCCCCAAAAGCCCGCATTTTTGGAGCTTATCCTCATGTAAAAGGTATAGGAGAGACCTCCTACCATGAGGGAGTTGGAGCAGGGTCTCCTTATGTCCCTTCATTGTCTCGTCAGGAGTGGGACGCTGAAAATTGGCTGAAAAGCAAGATATATTTCAACTAAGTACGGATCTAAGAGCTAAAATCTCGAGCACAGAGATAAAGATAACGGGAATACTTACGAATCCGCCTGAACGAGTAGTGTCGAGACGGGGACAGACCGTCTGTCCAGAAGAAGGCCTTTTTGAAATCAGGCGGATGATTGGGAAGATCTTCAAAGACCTTCTTTTCTTTGGGATAGATCGAAAGATAATAAAAGCCATCTCCTCCCCGAGCTCGGGAGGGGTTGCTTTTCAGACAAAAGAGATATAAAATCTCTTGAGGCGAAGGCCCTTCCCACGTCAGCTCGTGGTATAGCGACCTCAGGGCAGACAACACTCTGTAAGAATTGGTGTTGAGCTAGAACGGAGCCAACCCAACGAAATCCGTGAAGTCCTTGAAAAAAGACTTCAAAGGCAACAGTGCCCCCGCCCTCATGTGTTCCTGGCTCCATGCTGCGTATTTCACCTTGGCGTCGCGGCCCCCAGGGGCGAAACAACTTCGTTCGTGGTCGGCCGGAGCTCGACACTTCAAAGAACCAGACAAGCTAAGATGTCAGTTATCTGACTAGTCGAGGTAACCGAACTCCAATAGTGCTCGGCCTTGAACATTTCTTTCCTCGGCTGTGAGGAAGAAGGTTCCCCCATTATTGAAAATTGAAGTTCTCCTGGATTGAAGGCGACAGTGACTTTTAGTGCAGGGTCGAGGGGAATCGGCCTAGGCCCTGAATTGGGTTCTGGATAAAGGGCCTCCCGAAGAGTTCTCCTCTTCCCCTCTATGACCTCATCTATTTGGCAGCGGTAATGAGCTCGAATATCCTCCTGCTCGCGCGCAAGCTCGTACTCCCGAATCCGGCGTTGATTCCGAGCGAACAGCGACTCCGGGCTCGGGGTTTTTGGCTCGTAAGGGATTGCCAGCAACGACCCCCACCGTCTTTCCAGATTCTGTGACATCTAGCGAGAAAGAAAAAATGGTGAGGGCCATGCATGCAAGAATTACGAGTTCGATAGAACGAGCTCTGAGTTTAGGTACGAAACAAGCTATACACTAAGACCCTTATTGAAGAGTCAGGACGTGCGTTCCACGAGAAAGGGAGGAGAGTGGATAAGTTTTTGAAAATCCCGAAAATCAGGAGAAAAAAGAGTGGCAGATATCCAGAAAAGGCAACCTTGGGTTTCGTGCATTTGTCAAAGCCAAGTTTTTTTACCCGAAATCTTGGTGTACAAGGAACGTCTCTTAAAATTTTAAAACCCAGAAAACAGGAACCTTGCTCAGACATCAAAATTGGGTGTGAACCAATGATGTAAATTCAGTATGGAAGTCTAAAAAAACATATGAGCCTATCGGATAAAAATCCCCTAACGTATTATACTAAGAAAATAAATTAGTACATTCAAAGACACAGCAAGAACAGTACGAATAAAAACTGGCAAAATGGAAAGCAAAGATTGCACACTTACACAATAATGGCGATTGCAGGGAAATTGCTGACTGAAGGAGAGGCTGCAAATATGAACTCACGGACTCGAGCAAACCGGGGGTTCTTTGCTTTTTTGACTGAGAGAACATGCACGACAGATAGAGGTTTTCTAGGTTGGCCTCTGGTTTCGTCCTTTTATTTTCTTGCTCCTGGTGAACGAAAATAAAAAAGAAGATGATGAATGGGGTCTCATATATATAGATGGAAAAAGGGGATTAATCTGGGGCATTGAATAAAATCCTTGCAAGATCCAACGGATGGGGATTACTGATAAGATGGTACCAAAAAGGTGGCAGACGAATGATCGTGGGCATGTTTCCAAGGTACTCAAGTATCATAAGTGAGCAATACCCAACTGACGCGTGTCCATTTTCAGGAGTATGACGGTACGGTTCCCGAAGAAAGTAGTTCAAAAGTTTCCTTCTCTTAGGATTCGAACAAATAATTTTGAGGGGGCAAGATGTTATACCCAGATTTCGAGCCATGTTAAATGTGACCTCGAAAGCTGGATTCGCAGCGGATGAACTCGTAAAGTTCGAAGTAGGCTCCAGGATTAAATATCGAGCCTGCAAGACTCGAGACGACCTCGAATGTGGTGGCCTCGAAACGTTCACGATCTCGAAAGGTAGTTCCCGAGACGCCTCTATCCTCAGGAATGACCTCGGATCAGGGACTCCTAGCCTGACGTACGTACGATCTCGAAGCCATGTGACCTCGGGAGATGTCATTAGCTCGAAAGCCGATGAGAAACCTGGGAGATTAAGGCCTTGGAGATATATGATGTTGACTTTGAATATCTATAAGTGTTGTTTATAAGGGGCGTGCTCGGCATTTATTATTGTAAATCCCATAAAATCATGGGATATTATTCGATTAGTTATACGCCCCCTGGTCTTCAGGGGACGTTTCCTTTTATATCGGATTGCAGGCATTTAAAGCCATTTATTTTATTTACACAAAAAGAGTAACTACCCAAAATATGTGGGATAGTATTCTGCATCCTTCTCTATAAATAGAGAAGTCGTGCACCATTGTAATGGACCGAAATTCTGAACCTTGAGAGAAAACTCTGAAGAATTCATGCTTAAGAATTTTTAGAGATAATCTTGAGTTTAATAACAGAGACTCGTGGACTAGGCAGATTAAACTACTGAACCACGTAAAAATCGTGTTTTGTGTTGTTATATTTTAATTGGTCATTACTGTTTGTTGTTTACGTGCTCTTCTTTCACTGATTGACGAAAAACGGCGTCAACACAAACAAATAAATATAGAATTGTAAAGATAATTATGTAAAAATTTGGCATCACCTCATGATATATATCTTCAGATAAAATGACCAAATCCTTAGGCCACGCTATTGGCGTCCCAATGGCTTGAGCAACTATGTACATGTCCAAATCAGGATATGAAAAAGGGAGAGGACAGGTTGGCTTAATAACGCTAGTAATCATAACTTGGTAGTTGTTGCCTGCCTATCTTTCAATGAGTTTAGCAGATGTAACAACATTTGAAACCGAACCAATTGCTAATTGGCATGCTCGACCCTGCGCAAGAAACATATTATATACAAATAAGCATGTTGAAACAATAAAGAAGTTTATTTGGTTTCAGAATATTCAAGAAAATTTAATTACCTCTTGCAAAAGCGGTTGTAGTGCAATAATTTGTTCTTCTGCTTGAGGCACTAGTGGGTCAGGAGTATAGTAGGATGCATGCATTGGTGGCACTGGTGGGTTGAGCACATAGTATGATGGTGGTGCTGGTGGGACTCCAACGTTGGATCCCGACCCACTCTGTTGGGCCATGAATTTTCTCAAGAGCTCATCTTGTTGCTGAAGGCGCTCTTCTAGACATTGTGCTTGTTGACGATGCTCTTCTTCTTGTTTTCGAAATCTTTCTTCATACTCCTTTCTAATGTCGTCATTCAAAGAAGAGGCTTTCGATTTATTTTTCGTTGAGGTAGGTGTCGGAGTATTCCAGTATACTGTGCGGGACACACCGTGTCCTCCAGCCCTAACACGTCCTCGGGGCTCAGGAATGCCCAACGCCCTCGTCAGCACATCATCAGGGCCATCAGGTGCCCATTTACCCTCAGCTTGGAGTTGTCGGTAATGATCCTGTGAAACAATATTCACAGAAAGTTATATATAGAAGCTAATATATAATTTGATATATCAACATTATTAAATATGAACACTTACAATATTTTTTTGAATCTCAGAGTCCTCTCCAACTAGCTCTCCTTTTGCATTCTGACGACCCATGCTCCACAAGTCTGCCCTATCAAGTTCAGTCAGACTTTTCCCACTTTGTTCAATTAACATCTCTTCAATACGCACATAGCCTCCTCTAGAGAGGTTGTGATTGTATTTATTCAATGCTCGATAATTTTGCATCTCTTCTCTCTTTCTACGCCATTCAGGAGTTAATCTTGAGTTCATAATCTTTAACCATTCGTCTGGAGTTATGACATTCTCAAATCCAAATGGAATAGCTGGCGAGAACTCATTTGGGAATTTTTTCATAGCGCCATACATGTGTACCCTTGTGAGATTAGTCTTCCAATTTCGGAAGTACATTCCCGCATCCATCAACATTTGTTTCTTTTGTTTGGGGTCCAAATCATAAGTTTTCTGCAAGTTTGAAAGTAATAAGAATCATATTATAAAAACAATATATATTTTAAAAACATTAAATTAATTATAATTAATAAAATCATACTTTCATTGTATCCCATATTATATTTTTATCCACCATACTAACATCGTTCCAACTGTTAGTGTTGATGGACACAGTGGCTCAAACAATAGCTCCAAGTTGTGATGAAACATTGCTTCTAGTCTCATCAACTATTTGACCATACTCGTTGTATTCAACAAGTGTGAGATGTCATTCACTCCTTTTTTTTTGGTGTTTTTAGACATCATGTACGTCCTCTCATAGTTTTTTGTTCTTGTTCCACTGGCTGAGAATGAGGGCGATGCTCCCCCTCATCAGAATTACCACCAAAAGGATCACCCTCCATCTGTAAAACATAAATATCATTATTATAATCATTTTGGAACCCTAAATCATAAAAAAAAGTTATACAAACATTTGAATTAAAGATGAAACTAAAAATTTCACATATCATAAACATATCAAACTCATTAAATGGTACCTCAAGACCCATTATCACCAACCCATAATCCTTCACCGTTTTCACGGAAACAAATACAATCACCATCAACTTCATCATTATCTTCTATTGCGGTGAATGTGACAAGTTCTTCTTCGAGAAGTATATCATGTAAATCACCATCTTTAATGTTCTGTTCTCTTGTTTGCGTTGGAAGAACAATTGACCATTGGTTGTCTGAAGGATCATTCACATAAAATACTTGTTTGGCTTGCGAAGCTAATATAAATCGGTCAGATTTGTGCCCAATTCGTTTTAGATTAACTAATGTGAAACCAAAATCTTCATATATTATGCCGCTGTCACTTTTCACCCAATCACAAAAGAAAACAGGTACTCGAGTTGTGATATAATCTAACTCCCAAATTTCATTAACTACGCCATAAAAAGTCATATCACATTCAACTGGATTTTTATCTTTTGCACTAGAGACTTGCACAGTTTTAGCAACAAGGCTAACACCACTGTTTTGTGTGTTTCTGTTGTTATCGCGCTCCCTAGTGTTAAATAGAGTACCGTTAATCATGTATGATGAAAACTTGATGACATTAATAGAAGGTCCTCGAAAAATCAACTTAGCGATTTCTGAAACCTTATTTGATGTGTTTTGTAATTCTGCCACAACCTATTGAATCAACATACCAAAAACAAATCACTAAAAACAACCAACCATGTCATCTTGTAATTACCAATTAATGAAAACTTTCCATAATCAACACAATTTACCTTTTATTCTATCCAACTACTAAAAGTTCGATAATGTTTGTCTTGTAACCATTTTGAGTTCCTTGACTTGGATGGAAATTTGGTCTTTATCCAATTAAAACGTTCCATTCAATTATACATATGTTGTTAAAAAAATGAACATACAAAATTACACAACTTAAACTAAATGTATTATATGAATATAACTCACTCGATATAAGGTTGAATTTCATTTATATTCTGCAACACAAGACGATGCGCTTCATCTAGTATATCTTGACTTACTGTGCATACAACGCTACCACGACGACTCTGAATCTCAACATTTTCAACATCATTTAACCCAATTCTTTGTACACCAGTCATGTATTCAGAACAAAATTCAACTGCCTCTTCTGCAATATAGCCATCGACGATGCATCCTTCTGGCCGACTTCTATTCCTAACATACCCCTTAAGAATCTTCATATATCGCTCAAATTGATACATCCATCTTAAATAAACGGGACCACAATATCTTAGTTATCTAACCAAGTGAACTGTCAGATGGATCATTATATCAAAAAATGCCCGCGGGAAATATTTCTCCAACTCACACGATACCTCAACAATTTCATCTCTTAACTTAGGTAACTTAAGCAGATCAATCACCTTACAACACAATGACTTGAAAAACAAGCATAACCTTGTGATTACAGCTCAAACTTTCCTAGGCAACACAGATCGAATGGCCACTGATAGTAAATGCTGCATTAGAATATGACAATCGTGAGATTTCATACCAGTCAGAATACAAATTTTCATGTCTACCAATGACCTTATATTTGAGGAATATATGTCTGGAACTTTTATATTAAACAAACATCTGCATATTTCCATTCTTTCCTCTTTAGTATGAGTGTAAGCAGCAGGAGGTAAATATGTTCGTTTCTTATCTGGTTTTGGAGTTAATTCATCCCTTATACCCATTGCCACCAAGTCTTGTCTAGCCTTAATTCCATCCTTAGTTTTCCCAGGAATATTCAACAAAGTGCCAATCAAACTATCACATACATTTTTCTCTATGTGCATAACATCTAAATTATGGCATATAAATAGAAAGGCCAATATTCAAGTTTGAAGAAAACAAATTTCTTTTTATAACACCCTTTTGGCTCCTCCACAACCTTAGCCTTACGACTACGTTTCATCTTTGTAGGTGTACGAACTTTACGCTTCCCTAACTTGAACACAATTTTAGACATATTCTCAAGTACTTGGATCCCATTCAATGGCTCAGGAGCCTCCTCAAACTCTTGTTTACCATTGAATGCCTTCTTCCAAGTTCGAAGTTTATGCGTATTAGGCAAGAACTTCCTATGTCCCATATAACATATTTTCCGAGAGTGTTCAAGTATTCAGAACATGTTTTTTCTTCACAAACAGGGCAAGCCTTATATCCTTTCACACTAAACCCAGATAAATTTCCATAAGCAGGAAAGTCATTAATTGTCCATAATAAGACCACTCTAAGATTAAATTCTTCCTGCCTATACGCATCATAAACCTTAACCCTTTCATCCCACAAAATTTTCAAGTCATCTATAAGAGGAGCTAGATAGACGTCAATGTCATTACCAGGTTGTTTAGGTCCTGATATCAACAAGGTCAAAAGCGTAAACTTTCTCTTCATACACAACCATGGGGGTAGATTGTAAATAACAAGCATACCAGGCCAACAATTGTACTTACTGCTAAGAGATGCGTGTGGATTAAATCCTTCAGTCGAAAGACCTAGACGAATATTACGAGATTCATTTCCAAAAGAAGGCCACTTCAAATCAACTCTCTTCCAAGCTAGGGTGTCAGCTGGATGTCTTAATTTACCATCCTTTATTCTTTCATTAGCATGCCATGAAAAACTTTTAGCATGTTTGACATTTCTAAACAATTGGATGGAATGAGGAATTGGCGGAAGGTACCACAAAACTTTGGCAGGTACTCCTTCCTTGACGTCGTCACCATTTCTTTTCTTTTGCCATCGTGACTCACCACAAGTAGGACACAATTTTGCGTCTGCAAAGCTATTTTGATATAATATGCAATCATTAGGACATGCATGAATTTTTTCGTACTGCATGCCTAATGAGCATAACGTCTTCTTTGCCTCATAAAATGAAATTGGAATTTCATTATCTTCGAGCAATAACTCCTTCAAAAAACTAAATAAATCAGTAATGCTTTTATCACTCCAGCCATGTTTAACTTTTAGATTGTACAACCTAAGAAGCGCAGATAATTTTGTAAATCTTGTACAACCAGGGTAAATTGATTTCTCAACATCATTAAGGAGTGTCTCAAACTTATTTGGGTCTACTCCTGATCCAAAATGTGCATCGTCAATCATTTCATCTAATGGATCCCAGTTCTCCTCTACTATATTTCTCCTCACTCCTTTTTGTCTACTTGGCAGAGTTGGAGCAATAGGAGCTATCTCCCCATGGTAATACCAAATTGTGTAACTCTTGTTGATCCCATTGAAATATACGTGTTCTTTAATATTTTTAAGATCCATCTTTTTAACATTTCCACACTTAAGACATAGACAATAAGTAAAATTTGGGTCTTTCACATTTTTCGAACAAAACCTTAAGAAAAAATATATTCCGTAGATAACTACTGTTTATCCATATATTCTCCTATGTCTATCAAAAAGAAAAGAAACAACACTAAATAAGCATAAAGTTGGATGTCTATATAAAACTAATCGTTTATTATCCTAAATAAAATCGGGCAGCATTTCCCCTATAATAGTGACCTAACTATCTGCATGTGAATAGCAAAACAAACAATTCAAACAACATACAATAAGTTTCTTCCTTATAGGATGTCTATATAAAACTAATTGTTTATTATCCTAGATAAAATCGAGCAGCATTTCCCCTACAATAGTGACCTAACCATCTGCATGTGAATAGAAAAACAAATAATTCAAACAACATACAATAAGTTTCTTCCTTATAGGATGTCTATATAAAACTAATTGTTTATTATCTTAGATAAAATCGGGCAGCATTTTCCCTATAATAGTGACCTAACCATCTGCATGTGAATAGCAAAACAAACAATTCAAACAACATACAATAAGCTTCTTCCTTATAGCCCCGCAGCACACAACCAAATTTCTCGACCCCTACTTCACTAAAACACACAAGTTCTCAACCTTCCGTTATCACCGCAACACACAATTTAAATCTCAGAACCTACTTCACTATGGATGAATATTTAAGATATTCAAACTCTAACATTTGTTTAATAATATTAAAAGTAGAAGTAAGAGAATATATATGTATCTCTTGCAATTAATAATCCAAAAGCTAGCAAAATTACTTCACGTAGTAATCGAATTCGCTATTAAATCCACAAACCAATAAAATTAAATTAATAAATAATAAATAAAATATCACTAAATATCTAGCAATATATAACTTATTATTGTAATTTTAGAAACTTAATTACCTCAAATGTGTGATTGATATAGAAATTTTGATGCAAAATACTCTCTAAAATCTCACCACCAAAATCACAACCTACGAAATTAAATTAATTAATATTTTAAACATTACTAAATATCTAATAATAGTAAATGATTAGTAAACAAATAAAAAAAACTCCAATGCGCCACTAATTATAACCTAAACAAAAAATCAATAAAAAATTTCATAACCTAAAAACTTAATAATCAACAATAACATAAAAATTTTCATATATTTATATTTTTAAAATTATTTAATAAATTTATTTTAACATAACTATATATATAACAAAATAGTTACAATTTAATTTTTATTTAAATATATATACAAAAATATATCTAAATTTCGAAATAAAAAATGATAAAAATTAAAAAAAATCATGAACATATATACTCTAATGAAATCTATACAATGTGATAGGTTAAATTAAAAAAAAAACTAAGAAATCATAAATCTATAAAAAACTTCCATGAAAAAACTAATAAATCCTACAATGTATAGAAAAAAACGTATAAAAATGTAAAACTAACACAAAATCATGTATATTACTCATCCTAATGCTTAATTTATGATTTTTTTTTTCGAAATAATTAACTAAAATTCAAGAAAATTAAAATTTTTTTACCCTAAAACCCTAAAAACGCAGCTTTGTGCTCTCCTTTTGCTCTCTGGTTCGCGCATATGTGAGGAAGAAGAAGCAAAAATTAAGTAAATATGCTAGGGAGACATCCAACGTCTCCCACGTGGCACGCCTCCTAGTGGGAGACGTTGGATGTCCCCCTAGTCACTTCTCCAACCTATTTTCAACGTCTTCCACCATTTTTAATGTCTTCCAATTGTAGCCATTAATAAAAACTTTAAATGTCTTACACCATCAGACATTTAAAACCTTTGATAAGTTTTAATGTCTTATACCAATGGTGTAAGACATTGTAGGGAGTCATTGTATATCAAATTTATTGTAGTGTTCCCACACTTTTACAAGTTCTTTGATAGTTCTTGAAGCTTTGAATTATGTTAATGGTGGATTTGATTAGAAAGCATGATAGGTTGGGATGATTGATTTTATATGCATGTTAGAGTCTAGGTTGTTAGTTTATAATGGTTAGAAACACGTTAAGATTGAATTTATTAAGTTATGATTGCTAGTTTTGAAGATTGGAAAGATAGCTTGGGGAAGAAGAAATTTTGTTAGAAAAGGTTGTTAGAGTTATGGAGTTAGGAGTTAGAAAAGGTTGTTACAAATTCGAACCCAAAAACTTGACCTGAACAGATTTTCAGCAGTTTTTGACCATAATTCAACCTCAAATCACTAGCAAAAACAATACCCAACATCAAAATACCCTCAAGTCACCCAAAACACATGAAAATTACCATTTTTCAAACTTTGAGTTCCAAACTTCAAACTTTTCCCCAAATCCAAAAATTCAAGGTCAAATTCCATGGGTTCAATTTTAATTCAACACGCATGACAGATATTCAATGAATTGCATCCCCGTAACATATCTCTAAGCACCCGAGGATAATTTATTTTGAATTTAAACACAAAGTTCCCAATTGAACTCAATAACAATCAAAGCAAAGTGAAGAACAAAGAGATAAACTTATACCTCTTGTTGTGATTAGAAATCCTAACTTGATTGAAGACGACTTAGCAACTGCTAGCTCATTTGAAAGCTTCATTCTCTACCATAATTCCTTAAGAATCCAAGGATTTTGGTTCTAGCTTGTCTAGTGTGTGAGTGTGTGTTTTTGGTAACTTGAAGATGAAGGAGAGAGATAGAAAATGGGTAAGGAAGGTTGTCGTCCTTACTTAGCCAATTTTGTTGAATACCATGGGAAAAAGATCATTTTACCCTTTGCCTTTACTTAACCTCAATGCTACATCAAGGGCATTTTGGTCATTTAACCAAAAATTCGATTACACCACTAATCTCCAAATTTATCAAATAATCCATCAAATACAACTTTTCCACCAATTTATTTCTTTTATGAATTATTTTAAATTATTAAAATTCCCAAAATACCCCTTGGCTCGACCCCAGAAGGGTATTTATCCACGTTGTGACTTTTCTGCTAAAATTGCCCGAAAGGATCCACTACTACTGATTATCACACACACACACACACACACATATATATCCACATAATTATGTGGTCTCAATGCACATACACACACTAATTACAACTATACCCTCAATGAATCAAAATTACAAAAATACTAGATTTTACAAAAGCGGGTCTTTAAAAACAATTAATACACATAATCATGCATATTCAATTATATAATAATATAATTAACATAATTACCCCACGTGCTCTCCCGCACGTTAATCAATGTACTAAACCTTATTAGAAGTTTTGAGATGCTACAACTATCCCCTCCTAATAGAAATTTTGTCCTCAAAATTAATATGAACAACTTGGGATACTGGTCCTGCACATCCGCCTCTAACTACCAAGTTGCTTCTTCTACTTTGTTGTTCCTTCATAAAACTTTCACTGAAGTGGCAGTATTATTCTGTAAGACCTTATCTTTTCTATCCATATTCTTTATTGGCTTCTCCTCACAAGATAAATCCCGTTTTAATTCCAGAGTTTAATAACTCCATTCATGTGTAGTATCAGACACATATTTCCTTAGCATCGATACATGAAATACATTGTGAACCCCTGGCAATGCTGGGGTAAGGCTTATCTGTAAGCCACTTGCCTAATCCCTTTTAGGATCTCAAAAGGTCCAACAAACCTAGGGCTCAATTTCTTTTTCTTCCCAATCATTTTATCAATTTTATTGGTGAAACTTGGAGAAACATGTAATCTCCATCATAGAACTCAACGTTCCTACATTTTTGATCAGTGTAGCTTTTCTGTCTACCATGTGAAGCCAGCATTCGAGCTCTAATCTTCTTAATGGATCCACTAGTCCTCTAAACTATCTCAGGACCATGATACTTCCTTTCACCCATTTCATCCTAATGAATGAGTGATCTATACTTCCTACCATGTAACATCCCATACGGAGCCACTCCAATCATTGAATAGTAACTGTTGTTGTGGGAAACCTAATCAAGGGATTGTACATACTCCACGATCCCTTGAAATCCAATACACATGCCCAAAACATATCCTCTAATAGATCTCCTACCTTCAACCCTGAGATCGTCAGAATGTGGAGTCCATCTATAACACCCACAATCAAAAGGGATCCTCTCCCTTAGGCTCAAAACCATATCTTTCCTTTTCACAATCTACTTTTGCCCCACAATTGGCTAACCAATCCATAGCATGTACTATGTCAAAGTCCTCATTTTCTAACTTGACCAAGTCCGCAATTAATTCTCTGCTATCCACCTCCACTGGTAAGGATTTAATCCATCTCCTAGGGATTACCAACTCTCCAATAGGTAATAGGGTTCCAAACCTCACACCCTGAATATCTCAAGGTCTTTTAAGTTTGTCTATCACTGCACTTGATACAAACACGAGTGGCACCAGATTGTCTCCTACATCATGTGCACTCAGGATAGGCTTTCCAATTCTCATTTCCACCCTGATAGTTTCTCTGAGTACCATGAAATCGTTTATCTAACCCGGTGATACCAAAAATACCAACATTCTTTCTTTTTGGATAAACGAAGCCACCATCTAACACTCTGGATAGCCAAGATCGTTACACTATGTATTTTAAATAGCGCTAGGCTTGCTAATAAAGTCATTTGGCCATAAACATGCAACTAAATGTGATTAATGGTTTAGGGTTAAAAATTTAGATAAAAAGGAATAGTTATTTCGTTAAAACGTTAAGTTGTACATGGGATCCCATAATAAACGTTTACAAAGTTGTTTACAGTTCCAGAAGGGTAATTACAACTCAAAAATTTCAACCATCCAACCTAAGCGACAAAAATAGGGTTTAACCCTAGTTCCTCTGAGAAACCCTGTCCGTGGTGGTCGAGTAGTCGTATATGTACACGTCGCCACCAAAGCTCTCCAACTCATAGCTGGTCTAGCTTCCCTTTCCCCTTACTTGCACCACATAGCACCCGTGAGCTAAGACTCAGCAAGAAAACTTAAACATTCTCATAAGCAGTTAATAACATGTTACCAAATCATAATTAGCATGCTTAGCAGTAATAACCATACTCATGCATGCATACCATTCATATATATGACTACAATGTCATATGGGGCCAGCTTCCCTAAAGAAATGATTAATGAATCATATCGGGGCTCATTGCCCAAAATACATGATTGATGAGTAATATTGGGGCCTTGCCATAGGATATGGGAATAATAAGTCACCCCAGAGCCCATTGCCCTATCCTCTGTATAACCAGCCTTGGAGCTGGCCTAGCATAGCTGGCACTTAATTTTCCATGACCATTGGGTCAAACAAGCATATGATGTGCTCTTGATTAGGCCTAACCAAAATGACCAAGACTTAGCACGCTATTTCCGCCCTTGACTTATAAGTCAATGTTTTTCGACCAGTGCTCGACGCTATTGCCATCCTTGACTCATAAGTCAAGCCTTTCTCAATTAGATAATGTAAACAAGCATTCCTTATATAACAAATATCCAAATACAGAGCATTCAGCATGCTTAATCAAACAATCACAGGCATAATCATAATCATGCCCATTTACAGCAGCCCATGCCCTAATCAAGACTATATTCGACAACAGGGCCAAGCCCTAAGCACGTACATCACGTATTAGGTGCAGTTTTCTTACCTCAGGTTCGAGTGCAATGTATATTAAAAACGACCCTCAAGAATGATCCTGATTCTGAGCCCTTAGCAGTAACCTAGTCATAACCAAATATAGAATCTCGTCAATAATGAGCGAATAAAGGCTTCCACATCAAGTCCTAGCCTTCGAGACCTCTAATTCTACTAAATCGGGTAGTAGTATTGATCATAAGCCCTTAGGTTTGAGTTCCTGTCACTCAAAGCCTATCCTGGACAAAACTGGCTAGCTGCGACTTGCCCATGAGGGTCGCGGCTCGCCCCAACCCGAGGCTTCCCCTTGCCTCTACCCAAGGACATACACTGCGACTTGACCGTGAGGGTTGCGGCGCACCTACTCTAAACAAAGCCCTTTGCACCCTGGATTCACATGGGTCGCGACGCCCTAAGAATAGGATCACGACGTGATCCTACAAACGCAAAATTTCCCCTGTTTTCTTCAGCCAAACCTTACCAAAAATAACCCCAATCAATTCCCAAAACTAGAATTAAATCCCCTAAACATTATCAACACATTACCATCATCATAATCCCAGCTTAAGTTCAATAAAAACCTCCACAAATCTCCAATTCGTCACTTTGAGCCACAAAGCTCAAGAACACCACAAAAAAAAAAAAAAGAATACCATGAAAACAGGAATTGAAGCTTACCTCAGTTGTAATTATGTCCTCCTATCTGCAACTAATCAAACCCCAAAGTCAAGCTTTCCATCCAACCTTAAGAATTTCACTAGTTTTTCCTCAAAATTCACCAAGTCACAAGAGAAAGAGAGAAACCAGGTGAGAGAGAAATGGGGAGAGAGAGAGTCCGATTATCTGTTCTTTTCCACTATGTTCTGAGTTGGGAAGGCTGAGTATAGCTATCTTTAGGAAAGAAATGAATGAAATACCCTTGCCCCTAGCTTAACTCATCACATGGCCCCAAAGGCAACTTAGTCTTTTCCACATATCCCGTTAATCATAATTAACGCCTCATAATTCTCGTCATTTCCAATATCCTCAAATAATTACCAAATAATTTCCCATTACCCGATCAATCCCGGTAATGTACTAAATTACCAAATAACTCCTAGGCTCACCCAAGCTCGGTATTTGACTATACTGTTAACTTGCTCCCTAGGATCGTCTTGTGTCGGGTAACCCAAATATATACACATAATAATGTGGTCTCACACATCTATGCACATATATACAATAATGCCCTCAACGGGCCAAAATTACTAAAAGGCCTTCTAATAAGAAATGGGTTAGCATACATGCACATACAACCATATAATAATACAACTCACATAATCATGCATATTATACATAATAATACACTTAAATCAATTATTGCCCTCCTGGCCCCCTAATCAAGGCACTAAGCCTTATTAGGGAATTTGGGATGTTACACACCACATCTACTAAACCCAGTAAACAGAGGAATGATCCTCCTAGTATCACATCTTGCGACACCCTCTCCTCATATCTTGTTCTCTGTCTTCTAAGTAGTAAAGGATTTCTCTGCCACCTGAGCATAAGCAGTAACTTCCGGTAACTCATTGCGAGCTATCATAACATTCATCCCCTGAACAAATCTTTCTTTCCTTGCGACATCTGTTAGCACTAAGCCGGTAGTAAACTTAGAAGACCTATCAAACTTCAAGGCATATTCAGTCACAGTCATAATACCCTGAACCAAACTAGTGAACCTGTTCACCTTTGTAGTTTAAAAAACGTCATTATAATACGATTCATTAAATAACTCCTGAAACTCCTTCGTGTTAATTGTAGCAACACTACGTGTTTGGTATACAACCTCCCATCATATCCAAGCATCATCTCGTAGCCTATATGTAATGCCCTGAATTTCCTAATAAGGGTTAGGACCTTGATTAGGAGGCCGGGAGGGCCATAATTGATTTATCATGGCATTATGTTGATCATATGCGTGTTAATGTGAATTATATTATTATATGATGATAAATGCATGCATATGGGTGTATTTATAATGATAAGGGCATTTTGGTAATTTGGCCTGTTGAGGGCATATTTGTAAATTGGGTGCATGTTGTAATTTGTGAATGAGATTTTATTATTATGGAGATATATTCGAGCTATTCGGCATGAGACGATCATAGATTATGAGTTAGCGGTTTTGTCATAACGGGGTCAAGTTTGGGGTAATAGAAATGTTTATTTGATGATAAATTGGGAGTATTTGAGATCAGGATGGAATTCTGGAAGTTTTGACTATAATGTCCTCGGGGGTGTTTTCGGGACCCCGAGCCCTAGGTATTATTTGAGGTTACTTAAGCTTGAAGTAGCTTGTCAGATAAGAACATATGTTAGAAAATCTCTCTCTCCTTTCTCGATAGCCTATTTTATCGTTCGAAGCTTTCTTAAAGGAATTTCGAGTTCTAGGAGTCGGAATCAAGCGAGGGTCGAGGCATAGCGATCCTAGGAAATATTAGAAGCTTCTTAATGGAGGATTTGATGGAAAACAACCCAATCAAAGGTAATCTAAGTTTGAAGTTTTGAGTTTCTAAAGTTTTTAAGCTTAGAATTGGACTTTGTGAATTGCTGAGTTTTTGGTTGGTTTGAACCTTGGATTTTGAGGGTTATGGAGCTTTGGGAAGCTTGGGAACTTTGTTTTGATGATTGGGGAATGTTTGGGTATGATTTTGGAAGCTTTTAGAAGTTGAAAACACGTTTGGGAATGGCCTAGGGTTGGGGGCCGCGGCCCTAGCTCGACGAAGAAGGAGAGGGGTTCTGACCTTGCTGGGCGCCGCAACCCTTAGTGTTGGCGCTGCGGCGCTTGCTTCAGGAAATTCTAGGGGCCGCGGCCCAAGGTGCCAAGGCCACAGGCCTTGCCCTGCTTTCACCCCGTATGCTCGTTTTGACCCCGGGAACTCAGCTATAGGCCTCGGGAGTGTTCCTACTACTTGGATTAGTTTGGATTGTTGTCCCAGAGGCGAGATTTTGGTTTGGTAACCTATGTTGATCATTTTTATTGATGGTGTCCCATATTTGGTTATGACTAGGTGAGGGCTAAGGGCTTAAAGGTTGATCGTTCTCAAGGGCTGTTCTTATATTGGTTCTAGCTCGAATCTGAGGTAAGAAAACTGCACCCTATGTATATGTGACATGCATGGCTATTCTTGATCCATGTTGGTTGATTATTAAGTATGACATACATGGCTATTATTGGTGCATGTTGGATTGTTGAATATAATGCATATGATGCACAAGAAACATGTGAATAGGACATGCTTTACAAATTGAGTATGATGTTGTTCAGAGCTTGAGCCTCTTTGTTCGTGCATAGTCCTAATTGTACTAGTACTTGTCAAGTAAGCATGTTGAATACCTTGTTATGGACATTGGATATGTGATACATGTTTGGTGGCATGGATTACTTATGTGTGGCACTGACTTATCAGTCAGAATCGGCAACGGTGTTAGATCCATCTGTGAAGCTGTGATTTATTAGTCAAGTTCACAATGAGTTGAACACTGGTTGTGTTTTACTGACCTAAGAGTCAGAAATGGCATAGCGTCATGAACGCCGAGCCAAATGAAGATTAGATCTAATCGATATCAGCGTTGAATGACTCATATGGGGTATTAATGCTGGATCGACCAGAAGGTCTACGAAAATTATAAGTGCTTGTCTAGTCTAAGACTAGCTATTCAGAGCCAGGGCATATGGCCTAGGTGACTGCTTGTCACATGGCTAGGGAACGATGTTCCATAGTTATGACTCTAGAGTCATGAGGAAGGTTATGTTGGTGACTAATCACCATGCACCTATCTTGCTAAATCTAGTGAGATGCTCACCTATCTGTTAAGCCCTGATGATCCTATCGTCACATGGCTAAAGGGTGCTGTCCCCATATTAGTGACTTTTGAGATTGTCACCTATTTGTTCAGACTGAAAGTCTTGAGTGACTGCTATGAACATTGTTGATATTATATCATGTTATATTGTGTTTTCTTGTTGGGCTTCGCCTCACAGGTGCTATGTGGTGCAGGTAGAGGCAAAAGAGAGTTGGACCATCCTTGAGTTGGAGAGCTTAGGTGATGAGGTGTACATATGCAGCTGCTCGTCCACCACGGCCGAGGTTGAGAAGGAACTAGGGTTAAACCCTGTTTTGCTGCATAGAATGGCCTGTTGTAAATATTTTCTTGTAGTAGACTCTGAAATTATAATTTTGGGATCCCAATATATATATTATACGTCTAATGAAACGTTACATCTTAACCAAGATTTTTAATCCCTAAACCGCTAATCATACTTAGTACACGATTTTGGCCAAATGACTCGATTAGTGAGTTTAGCACTGTTTACAAGGCACACCGTAATGGTCCCTAGAGTTTAGGGCGTTACAATTTACTTGGCATAAGCGATCCTATCGTCACCCACCACCCTCATAAAATCAAGGATGGAACTATTTATGTTTATCTGTTGTTCAATTCTACTCTAAGTGGATCTGGGCCTCCCTAAAAAATTGAAGGGTGTTACTTCCAGAACCTCTCACCCAATGGTTCCAATCGATTCCATACTTCAGGTCGCACTACCAAAGGAACGGGTGAAGGAATCACATGTTGAGCAACATCCTCTGGCGCAATCTCTTGCTTATGCTGTCTTATTTATTCCTCCTATCTCTATAATCTAACTTGCAAATCAGCAAGCATCCCACCCCACGAGGAGCAAACCGAGGTTCAACAATAACATTCTCCACCTCTACATTCTCACCACCGAGTCTAGTTGACCGCCCCAGAGGCATTATTTCTAAATACTTTTACAATTGATGACTCCAGCTTATCAAGCAATGATAACACCCTCAAAACCGTCCCACGTCCAAACCCGAACAAACGCAGCTTTCACATGCAATAATATTGCTAATAAGCATCTCTATCTTACACACATGCAACAATAATGCTCATAAGCATATCTTTCATATACACATAGCAATCAAGAGGTCGTGTCATAATGGTATCTATCATGCTCCCTATTCTAGCATACAGATAATTCAAATAAACAATTATACATGTATTCAGCCCATTACCCATCGAACCGTGAGTCGAGCATGTCCCTAGCAGCGATCGTACATGTTCGGTTGATCCTCAAGATCCATAAATCCTTGGCAGCTCTTATACCAAGTTATAACACCCTACTAATCTATGGCTGTTACACTTTGTGTGTTTAAAATAGTGCTTAACTTGTTAATCAAGTCATTTGGACTCAAATGTGTAATTAAAATTAAATAATAGTTTATGTACTAAATTTTTGGTTAGAAGGATTAAACTTTTCATTAAAAAATTTAAACATTTATAAGGGATCCCAAAAGAGTCTGAATAAAGTACAATTACATTTAATGTTCTCAAAATAATCGCCCTAAGTGACAAAAGTGGACTTTTACTCTAAGTCCCACAAAATATCTTGACCGTGGCGGCCAAGTAGGCCGAACATGCATGCGCCGCTCTAAAGCCCTCAACTCATGGCTGGTCGACTATTACCTTGCTCTTACCTGCACCATAGAGCACCCGTGAGCCAAGACCCAGCAAGAAAACCCCACAAGGCATAATAAATATCATATCCAACATAAATAGTAATCAAATAATTTACATATATTACATTCATTCTTTCCAATCATATATCACTAACACGCTACATAGCTTATAAACATTCTCAATTTAAATGCATAAACCATTTACACGGTCCAGCCAAGAAGCCTTGCCGAATGACCCAACAAAGCGAGGTAGTGCCTCCCAGCACCAAGCTTACGGTCCATGCCAGACGAGTGGGTACCGCTCCCTCAAATTGACCCCATCTTCACAGCCCACATTCTGAACGTTTGCCGAATATAGATCGTATTGATCACCCACGAATAAATCAACAAAAATAAGCATAGTAAACAACATTATGCATGAAGGGAAACTCAACCCTAACAAATTCAGATATACAGTTATAACAGCATCCCAATATCATTGAGAAGATGCTCTGTTCTACATGCATATGCCTATTTTCTTACCTCGAGTTCTGTGTTGTAGGCGGAGCGACCTCGAGTGCAATTCTTTTACTGAGCCCTGCGAAAACCCTAGTCACAACATAAATGGTACACTTATTAGGAACTAATTTCAATCATTAGTTCTTGGGACCTCTAATTCCATTCAACAGGGTAATGGAATCGTCTCCCAAGCCCCCATGTGGTCCCCCAAAATAGATCCTCAACCTCGAGCCTAATTCCCAAAAATTAGAAAACTCATGTTTCGGGGCACTTGGCACGGTCACGCCAGCCCTAGCACAGTCGTGCTAACCCAAAATTCCTAGGTTTCTAGGACACTAGCGCGGTCACGCTAGGTCCCTAGAAACACAAATCGCACCCAGAGTTTTGGTATTCTTCCCCAATCGAACACAACGACTTTTCCTTGCAAATTTAGACCAAAAACTCGACCCAAACTGATTTTTAGTTATTTCTTACCATAATTCAACCTCAAATCACTACCAAAACTAACACTCAACATAAAAATACCCATAACTCATCCAAAACACATAAACATTACCATTTTTCCAACTTTGAGTTCTAAACTTCAAACTTTGCCCCAAATCCGGAAGTCCAAGGTCAAATTCCATGGATTCAATTTTAATTCAACACTCACACTACTACAAATATAGGCTTTATCTGCCCTTTTTTTCAACCTTAAATAAAAATCGAATAGAAAAAGTTTGAATGAATCTCAAATATCACATTTAATACCAGCCTAAAAATACTATATATTTTTTTTAAAAGATGAGCTTTTTCTCAATGGTTTTTTCATAAAAATCGCAAAGAAAAGTTATAGGACTTTTCTCAGCGATTTTTATAAAGAAATTGCAGATAAAAGTCCTATTTTCTCAGCGATTTTTATGTAAAAAACCACTGAGGAAAGTCCCCTATACCCATCCCTTCGTCCCCAACCCTTCACAGAATGCTCATTTCCCACATTTTCACTGCGCGAGAACACGGAGAACCCTTCTTCCCCAACCACAGTAATGTCAATTTTCACCATTTTATGTGTTTTTTTCTTCCACAATTAATGCTTTAAATCATGTATATGTTCATAAACTTAATTTATTTTTAAGTTTTAGGAAAACATTAAGAGATTGTTAGTAGGTTTCATGGGGTTTTAATGTATGTTTTATAGGTTTGTTTTTTTTTTTTTTTGCATTTTTTGAACGTTTTTAACGTTTGTGGAGGATTATAACACATTTTCAAGCTTCAAAACATGTATAGATCACTTAAACTTGACTTTGTTTTCTTTCTTAATATTTCAGATTTTGGGAATTTTTTTATATTATTTACACAATGTACATGTTTTTTAATATTGATAATATTAATTATATGAGTGTGTTTTTCATTATTGAAACATATTTTATTTATTTTTTTAAAAATTAAGTTAATTTTTGTTAATTATTTTAGGAATCCAAATTTATTATTAATTTATCACTAATTTTGTAATTATGGTTTACTAAATTTAATTTTAGTAGTTTAGCTAATTTATTAGAAAGTCACTAGTTGAAATTTTAGTTTACTTGTTTTAATTTAATGAGTAATTTTGAATACTCTAGATCATACCAATTACCGTATTGTGAAATCATACATACGGTTTACCATATTTACTCATTATTGTTTAAAATCTTATTGTAGGAAATATATTTACTTGTTTGAATTTGAAGTGTTGTGAAATTGTTGAAGATTAATTTTGAAGGTGAGTAATAATTACTACTTATGTTTTACTTATTTTTTGGTATATTATACAAACTATGGTTAGAGGAGTTTGAATATATTAGATATTCATCCATAGTGAAGTAGGTTCTTAAATAAAATTGTGTGTTGCAGAGATAACACAAGGTTAGAACATGTGTGTCTTAGTGAAGGAGGTTATGCAGATTCTATGTGTTGCGGTAGTTTATGGACGAAATTATGCATGTTGATTGTTGTGTTTTGTTTGAATTAAATTTATAGGTAGTAATAATTTGAGATATGCTATAGAAATAGAGGAAACCCTGCTCAATTTTTTTTTATGATTAATGTATTGATTGAACATTTTTTATAGATTAATATATGTACTAATTATGTTTGTTTCTGTTGAAATTATAAATACATATGAATTTGAGATATGTTATAGAAACAGATGAAACCCTGCCCATTTTATTTTAGAATTTATTAACTGAACATATTTTTGTTCAATTACAATATATATATTTTTTCAATATTGACTTAGGAATTATGTAGATATTATAATTATGGATAAATCATAGATGCTTGAGAATAGAGAAACAGAACAATTTCAAGATGGATTCAACAAATTTTTAGAATTTCGCCAAACAAATTGTAGTTATCCGAAAAGAATTCCTTGTCCATGTATAAATTGTGTTAATGGATCAAAAGGAAAGATTAACATGATAAAGAATCATGTATTTTGTCGGGGATTTCAAAAGTTATCGTACATGGTATTGGCATGAGGAATCATTGAAAAATAATGAAGGATTTTAAAAGTGAACTCACTACCGAGTACATCAAACTTTTGGCTGAAATGGGTATGATGGAGGAACTCAAATTTCCCCCAGCTAAGTATAAAGATGTACTTGATGTTGTAGCTGACAGTCTAAATATAGAGTTTCAATAAAAAGCATAAAGAACAAAAATCACGTGCATTACAGCAGAAGTCAAGACATTGAACATCTCATAGAGGAATGACTAATATAAGAGAAGATTTGGTAAGTATAATTGATATTACAGTTTAAACAATGGTTGATATTATCGTACAATAAATTTAATTATCTTGTAAGTTGTAGAAAAAAGAACGAGGTATTCAAAATCTGGAGTGGTATGAAGTTTGGCTTAGATCGAGTGAAAAGAATAAAGTTCTTATGACAGACTTGGACCGAAAGATTGCTAATAAGATAGTAAGTGTTCTACGGTATTATAACATATTGATTTTATTTATATAAACTAATTTTACCAAACAATATCTTGAATAGGGGGAACTCATAGAAAAATTGAGTCGTTGTGAAATTACAGCTCAAGGTTGGGATGACTTCTTGATTGTTAGGGACACCGAAGCACTCAGGTCGTGTTTGAGCTGGCGGATATAATACTTCATAATAGTTGTGTTCTTTTAAGAATTATTTAGCTACAAAAATATCCAATATATTTGGAAAAAACCAAGGAAAATGACTACAAAAGAAGAGATTGCTCAGCTAAAATCTAAGAATGAAGAGCTAAAGAGACATAAATATACAACATAAGAGGAACTAGCTCGAAATGAGGAATACAATGAGGGAAATGATGATGGGGGCAACAATGATGAATGCCTATACTATAAGAATCCAAATGATGAACTCTATTGACCTACCCCCTACAATGCATATAATCCTTTTCATCAAGAATATCCTATTGATGAAGTCTATCGACCTGTCCCCAAAACCACAAAGGAAGGCTTTGATGAATTCTATCGACCTGTCCACCAAATCGCAGATGATGCTTTTAATGAAGATGATTGATCAATCTATGACTCACCAAGCCGACATTTATCATCACTTGAATGTCACGTAGTTGTCCCCACTAAAAGACCTCAATCAGAACCTTCAAAATGGTTAACTGATGATGAATGGAACAAAATTGACGTTAGTCTAAAATTTATAGTGAGGGGGTTCTTTTCCATTAAAGGATCAAATGGGGTTGTACAAGTTCCTGTTGACCAAGAGTTTATAGAAGATTACGAGGCCCTTTTCCTCACATTAGAAGACGTTTATCAAGTAGCCTCCAAGGATAATATTGGATCCTCAACTATGTTGTTTTGTTTGAGGTATGTATCAATTAAACTTAAACTCAATCTGTTATGTGATAACAAACTATTAAAAGAGTTTGAATATATTAGATATTCATCCGTAGTGAAGTAGTTTCTGAGATGAAATTGTGGGTTGCAGAGATAACAGAAGGTTGAGAACATGTGTGTCTTAGTGAAGTAGGTTTCGCGAATTTTGTGTGTTGCGGTGGTTTATGGGCGAAACTATGCATTTTGACACCGAACATCTTTCTTTTGGCAATGGTGAAAGTAAAAATAATACGGTGGATGTTATAGCCAAATGGATGATGACTATGGATAGACGAGGCCAAATATATTTCATTCCTTGGATTGTTAAGTAAGAAAGAACTACCTAAAACATTATCACTACTATCTTTTCCTTTTAATCATATAATAATTATCATTTAATATTATTTTAGGCGACATTGGATGTTGGTGCTCGTGATAATGAGGGGGATGGCCATAATTCTAGACCCATTGCATAATTATAAATCTCCACCAATAATAAAGAAGGTTATAGAAAAGTAAGCTTTTCAGTTTTAATGTATTCAATGTTAATTTCTTAGAGTTGAGATTATAATATACATATAATTAATTTTAATTTTTGTCGAGCATACGCACAATGTTCGGGAAATGAATACATTGGAAAATTTATAAAACTGACAAGAGGTTCTTGTCCAAGACCACCCGAAAGTTATAAATGTGGTTTTTATGTGTTAAGATATATTTATGATCTTGTAAATGCATCAAATCTGATAGAAGTTATCAAGAAGAAAATATGTTATTTTTTATATGTTATTTTTTTTAAGAAAAACTATGTATAGTACTTAATCATCTAATCTATATTTACTTGTCAATCTTGTAGTGGTTCGACAAAAAGATATTCAATGTCAATGATGACCTACTTCCACTACAAAGTGACTAGTTAGCAAGATTGATGTCATTTATTTATGAAGTCTAATTTTTCTTATGCGTAACGTACTAACTTGATTCGCATGTTCTTAGTTTTTCTTATGTATGTATACCGAACTACTTATGTATTTATAAATGACATCTTTTAATTAGTAATGTATTAATATATATGAATGTATATGGTATAGAAAATATGGTATTGTATATTAAAAAATTTATATATAATTTTTTATTCAATATAGTATTATTAATATAATTCTATTGGTATTAAAAAAATATTTAATCCGAAATCAAAATTAATTATATATATGAAAATAAAATAAAAATTCATTGTGGTTCTTTTAAATGAACCGAAGAGAAAAGTCATACTTTTCACTGCGATTTTTGTTCTCTGTAATTTTTTTGTTCTCTGTTCTTTGTGGTCGATTACACTGCGGTTCTCATTACTTCCCAAAACCGTAGTGTATTAAGGAAAAAAACCGCAAAGAAAGTCCAATTTGGAGTAGTGCCATGACAGATAATAAACAAATTCCAGCCACATAACATACCTCTAACCACCCTAGGATTATTTATTACAAATTTAAACCCAAAGTTCCCAATTGAACTCAAGGAAAATCAAAGCAAAGTGAAGAACAAAGAGATAAACTTGTACCTCTTGTTGTGATTCGAATTCCTAGCTTGATTGAAGATGACTTAGCAGCTGCTAGCTCTTTGAAAGCTTCACTCTCCACTACAATTCTTCAAGAATTCCAAGGATTTTGGTTCTAGCTTTGTCAAGTGTATGAGTGTGTGTTTTTTGTAACTTGAAGATGAGGAAAGAGATAGAAAACAAATAAGGAAGGCTGCTATCATACTTAGCCAATTTTTTCTAATAATACCATAGAAAAAAAATACCATTTTGCCCCTTACCTTCACTTAACCTCAAAGCTAACTCAAGGGCATTTTGGTGATTTGCCTAAAAATCTGATTACATCACCAATCCCCAAATTTATCAACTAACCCATAAAATACAACTTTTCCACCATTTAATTTCATTTACCAATTATCTTAAATTATTGAAATTCTCAAAATACCCCGACGCTCGTCCCGAGCTGGGTATTTATCCATGTTGTAAATTTTCTGCTAAAACTGCCCATATTGATCCACTCCTGCTGAGTATCACACACACACAAATATATATATATAGATATATATCCACATAATAATGTGGCCTCAATGCACATACACACACTAATTACAAATATACCCTCAACGAGTCAAAATCATGAAAATACCCTCAATACTACGTGATCATGAGGATTGGCAGTGATCAGGTCATCTCTTCCAAAGCAGTTGGAACAACTCATTTAGAATTTCATAAAAATAAATTTCTTGTTTTGGTTAATTGTTATTTTATTCCTTGATTTACTAGAAACTTAATTTCTGTTTCTATGTTGCATGAACAAGGTTTTGATAATTCTTTTAGTAATAATTCGAATGTTATTTAGATATGTGGTATTAAAATCTGTTATGCAAAATTCAATGATGGGCCATATAAACTAATGGCTAAAGAATGATCAATCTACAACTCTGAAATGTTTAAATTTGCTAATCCATGATCCATTAAACATTAAAAGAGTGATTCCGATAGCGATACATATCTTTGGCACTTGAGATTGGGACATATTGGCTTGGATAGGACAAACCTGTTAGTAAAGGAAGGACCTGTAAGAGAATTATCTGTTTGTTCTCTTCCAGTTTGTAAATCCTTTCTAGAAGGTAAAATGACCAATAGACCTTTCGCTGCTAATGGTTCAAGATCCAAAGAACCACTCCAACTTGTACACACTGACATGTGTGGTCCTCTTAATGTGCAAGCAAGAGGAGGGTTTGAATATTTCGTCACTTTTATTGATGATTATTAAAGATATGGTTACATATACTTAATGCAAAAGAAATTTGAAACTTTTTAAAAATTTAAAGAATTCCAAGCAGAAGCTGAAAAGAAATTAGGTATATCACTAAAAGTTCTTTGATCAGATCGAGGAGGAGAGTACTTGGATTATGAATTACAAGGACCATTTGCATGAGCATGGAATTCAATCCAAACTCATAGCACCTACAGCGCCACAACAAAACAGTGTTTCAGAAAGAATGAATAGGACGTTATTAATATAGTTAGATCAATGATGAAATATTCATCATTATCATTTTTCATTCTGGAGCTATGCAATTCAATCTGCCATGTACATATTGAATGTTGTTCCATCCAAGTCAATCCAGAAGACACCATTAGAACTATGGAATGATAGTAAACCTAGTTTACACCATTTTCGTATTTTGGGGTGTCCAACACACGTGCTGAAGGGAAAGACTAGGAAGTTGGACTCACAGATTGAATTGTGCATGTTTGTAGGGTATTCCAAAGAGACTAGAGGTGGTATATTCTATAGTCCAAAAGAAAACAAAACATTTGTATTGACAAATGCAACTTTTCTTGAACATAACTATATTAATAACCACAATCCTCGTAGTAAAGTTGTATTGGAGGAAATAGTGTCATCAAGTAAATAAGTCACCAATTGTTCACAATGAACAATGACAAGAAGAATCCACATGTTATAGTCATAATAATAGAGAGCCTCGTCGTAATGGGAGGGTTGTTAGACAACAAATTCATGATGAACACGAAGTTCAAATGCTTGTGTCTAACACAAACAAAGATGATCCATTGACATATAGAGATGCAATGAGAGATTCTGACAAAGAAAAATGGCAAGACGCCAAGAACTTGGAAATGAAATCGATGTATTCTAATTCAAGAAAATGTTAAACCTATTGGTTTCAAATGGATATTCAAGAAGAAAAGAGGTGCGGATGGGAAAGTAGAGACTTTCAAAGCTAGGCTTGTAGCCAAAGGCTATACGAAGAGAAAAGGCATTTATTATGAAGAAACCTTTTCTCTTGTATCCATGCTAAAATCAATTCACATACTCTTGTCCATAACTACATGCATGTATTATGAGATATGGCAAATGGATGTTAAGACAATATTTCTGAATGGCAATCTTAATGAGACCATTTATATGTCTCAACCAGAAGGGTTCAAAGTCAAAGGTCAAGAGCAAAAGGTTTACAAACTTCTTAGGTCCATTTATGGACTCAAACAAGATTTAAGATCTTGGAATCTAAGATTCGATGACACAATTAAAACATATGGTTTTGAACAAAACATTGATGAACCTTGTGTTTATAAACAAATCAAAGATGGCATAGTGGTTTTCGTAGTTCTTTACGTTGATGATACTTTACTGATTGGAAATGACATAGAAACATTAACAGAAGTAAAGAAATGACCACCTGAGCAATTCCAAATGAAATATTTGTGAGATGCAAACTATGTTCTGGGTATTAGGATCCTTCAGGATCGAGAGAACAAAGTTTTAGCGCTGTTTCAAACAACTTATATTGATAAGGTATTGGAACGCTTTGATATGAAAAATTCAAAGAAGGGTGACATGCCAACCCTTTATGGAATAGTCCGTTCTAAAGAGCAGTGTCCTGAGACACCTCAAGAAGAAGAGTTCATAAGACGGTATCCCTATGCCTCCGAAGTAGGCTGTCTTATGTATGTCATGTTGTGTACAAGACCTGACATTTGTTATGCAGTAGGGATAGTCAATCGTTATCAGTCCAATCCATGATGGAGTCATTGTACTGTAGTTAAGAATATTCTCAAGTATCTTAGGAAAACTAGAGAATATATGCTTTTATATTAAGGTGGTGACCTGATCCCTATTGGTTACACTGACTTTGATTTTCAATCAGACAGAGACAGTCAGAAATTGACTTCTGGATTAGTGTTCATACTTGGTGGAGGAGTTGTAGTCTACCATGGAAGTCGAATATACAGTGGCTTGTGAAGCAACTAAAGAGGTTGTGTGGCTCAAAAAGTTCTATACTGATCTAGAAGTTGTTCCAGGGATGGATAAGCCACTGGTCCTATACTGTGACAAAAGTGGGAGGGTAGCTAACTCAAAGGAACCAATGAGTCACAAGAGGGGAAATCACATCGAGAGGAAGTACCACTTGATCTAGGATATAGTTCACAGAGGATATGTAGCAGTTATGAAGATAGCTTGAGAACATAACTTTGCAGATCTTTTCACTAAGTCTTTTAAGGATCATGTTAAAAGCATGGGTTTGAGAGAGATGCCTCATTTGCTTTAGGGAAAGTGGGAGATTGTTAGGAATTTTTTCCTTGAAAGCATATGTGTTTGACAATGTTTTATGAAATAAATAATGAAGATGAATTTTTGCATATATTGATTGTTTATTATTATTATTTGAATATCTAAAAATTCCCAAATTCGTTACTGTGACTACAATCTTGTAATGGTACGAGAGGATTAAGATTGTATGGAACAAATTTAAATAGTTCACAGTAAAACAAAGTTATATGGAATCTTTTGATTAAATATTGTAGGTACGGTTCACTAGTATTATGAATACATATAATATAGATCTAGATTACTGATGTAGTAGGACATCTTAGTTGAGGAACTTTATGTAACATGGTTATACAAGAACTTGACCCAATATGTTTTAATACTTAACTAAATGTCGTTTTGTTTTATAAGTATTAATTAAACATTTAAATAAGATGATCATATATAAATTGATCTTAATCCTGAAGTAATTATGAACTTTTGTTTATGTCATTTGTGTCCTTTGATTCACTCGTTATGGTTTGTAAAAATAATTAAGCTGAAATTTTTTGTTTTGGGGACTCATTGATGTGAATGGCTGGGGACATAATATACAAATATGGAATCTATACATTTCTGAGAGGAATTGAATGATGGTTCTCTTAAGGCTTAACTTTTGGAACTGAAAGGTTATTAAGCTAAAATTCATAAATTAGTTTATGAATTAAGGTTCCTAGGCTTGTGGGTGTGTATTGATGTTAGAGATTACTTAAGCTACTTGTTTGAGGCTGGATTTTTGATTGAGTTTGTGTAATTGAGTTGATTTTCGAATTGGGGTAGAAAGATAGGTTTTAGAACTCTAAGACTTTCAATCTTTGTGTTTGGTTGGAACTTGTTGCCTAATAGATGTTTAAATGGTACCTCCATGATGTTTATAGTGTTGTATATTTGTTTTGAGGTCGAATTTATGCTTGGAACTAGTTAGAAACAGGTTTGGATCAAAATTGACTAAGTTAAAATTAAAAAAAAAATGCAGAACTAGCTCTCTAACTTGAGCCGGTCGACCGGCCTAGGCTACTCGGTTGATCGGCCTGTGTGCTGGGCTGGTGTGACCATTTTTGGTCAGCCGATCGACTGGCCTAGGGCAGGCAGTCGACTAGCCAGGGTTGATAGTTGGGTTTTGGGTTCCTTTTCAATAGGTTTTGATGGGTAACTATAGTGTCACAAATTTTGTAACATATTTAAACTACCTTTAAATATACGGATCCATTAATGTACATACATTAATCATAAGCAAGTTAAGAATAGAATTCATACCTCTTGAAGCCTATCAAGTGTCCTTACTATCTTTTCGTAATAAGAATGATTTTCCTATCCAAGCTGCTCCCAGGTACTCACACCAAGATCTTCCAAAGCGTTCTTTGCACCTCAAGAAGTGTGTGGCCACTTAGAGAATGAATGATAGTTTATTTGTGATTCTACTTGATGTACTCAGCACATGAGATCAAGATAATAGGCCTGAGAATTGGTTCTTTTTTTTTTCAGGGAGAGAAAAATATCGTTCTATTTTTCACAGAGCGAATCTTCTCAGTTTTCTAAGATTGGTTGGTTATCTCAATTATCTTCTGACAAGTCATACTTAAAAGAAAATATTCAAATTTAAAAATAAATCTATAACCAACTTACAATTTACTATTTTAATTAATTAATTATTTTATTAATGAAAATATCCAAAAACTAATTTTTGAATTATCCATTAATTAATTAATTAATTAAATAGAATTGAAAATCCTATCCCTGAAAATAGCAGTACACGCCAGACTGTGTGTGCACGTGTAGCATCCCTATTTTTAGGGATGTTAATTTATTTTTAATTTTTATTTAATTATTTATTCAAACTACTTTGTCAGATAAGATCTAACAACATGATAACTAATTCAAATTTGAATTCAAATTTAAATTAAATATCTTTTTAACTAATTATCAAATATAATTAATTATTTGAATAAATATTAATCTTTTAAATTCAAATCCAATTTGAACTTATCAGATTATTATCTCCCACTCAAATAAAGATATTTAATTAATTCTACCAATTAATTAAATCCAATATTTTTGAAAATAAATATTTAATTTATTATAATTTCAAAAATTATAATTAATTAATTATTTAATTAAAATTTGAAATTAATTTAATTATTTAATATAATTTCAAAAATTATACAATAATTAAATATTGATTAATTTTGTTAACTACAACTAATTTGTAATTAATCAATTAATCACTATTATCATATAATTGCATATTTGACCCGATGAACAAATTTCTTCTTAAATATGTCTTTAAACTATTTTTCCCTTCATATCAACTCTTACCTCGAATAGTGTTGATAGAGCCACTATGGGGACCTATGGACCTATAATTCCAAGCTCCAATAAATTTGAGATTATTAATTAAACTCTTTAATTAAATAATCTTAATTTATTAATCTCATGATTATTCCACTATAAATATGAGACTAAACTCTTGTAATTATAAACATTTCATTTACTGAGTACTTTATAATTATAAAGCATCCATTGATATAATCATTACATACAAATTGACCCTCTAATAATGGTTCATAATCAACCGGGAATAAAATTACTGTTTTACCCTTTTAATTATCTCTTCTTTCCTTAAGTACCATTGACTTTACTAGTGAAGGTTAATTCATAACTAAATTATGAATTTGAGCTCAATAACCTTTCAGTCCCAAAAGTCAACCCTTAAGAGAACCATCATTCAATCTCATGCAAGAAGGCATAGATTCCATATCTATATACTATGTCCCCAACCATCTACATTAATGAGTTCCCAAAATAAAAGTTTCTAGCCTGATCATTCTGATAGACCCTAACGAGTGAATCAAAGAACTCATATAACATAAACAGGAGTTCATAGTAATTTCAGAATTAAGATCTATTTGTATATGATCATCAGTTGATATATTTAATTAATACTTCGAAACAGTATTTAACCAAGTATTAATAAACATATATGGTCTAGTTCTATATATTCTCTAATATATAAAGCACCTCCACTAAAGTGTTCTACGACACTAGTGATCCAGATCTAGATCACATGTATTTATAATACTAGTGGACCGTACTTGCAGTAATTAATCTAAAGATTCCATAACTTTATTTTACTACAAAGTATTCAAGTTCATTTATCTCAAACACAATCCTCCTGTACCAATACATGTTTGAGATCGCATATATGAACTTAGGAATTTTTCTGATATTTACATAATATTATCACAGAATAATATAGTCCATAAAGTATATGCATAAAAAATTCAATTAATTTATTTATTTCATAAAACAATGTCTACTACATATGCCTTCAGGGCACAATTCCCAACATCGAGGAGTGTGAACTGGCATTCCACGACCTAAAAATGCATCTGGCCAAGCCCCCGGTATTATCTAAACCAATACCTGGAGAGTCTCTGCTCCTTTATCTGGCCGTGACAGAGAATGCAATCAGTGCCGTGTTAGTTCGAGAAGAAGATCGTGTTCAGAAACCAGTGTATTATGTTAGCAAGAGGCTTCTCGGAGCTGAGTCACGATACCCACCGATAGAGAAGCTGGCATTCTATCTGATATTGGCTTCCAGAAAGCTCCGGCCATACTTCTAGTCTCATTCTATCAACGTCTTAACCGACCAACATTTAAGGCAGGTTTTGCAAAAACCTGAAATGTCGGGATTTCTTTTAAGATGGGCCGTCGAACTTAGCCAGTTCGAGATATTGTACATGCCATGGAATTCAATCAAGAGTCAGGACCTTGTTGATTTTATGGCTGAATGCACTAGTTTTCAAGATGAGCTCATGAGGGAGCCGGTGCAGGAATTATGGAAAATCTTCGTTGATGGATCGTCGAACGAGAATGGATCAGGAGCTGGGATAAAATTAATCTTTCCAGAGGGACATCGATTCCATACAACTCTAAGATTTGGATTTGAGGCATCCAACAATGAAGCAGAATATGAGGCCTTACTGGCAGGGCTGAGGGTGGCAAGTGAGCTAAAGGTGAAAGCCATCCAATGCTACAGTGATTCACAACTCATGGTAAATCAGATATTGGGGGAGTACCAAGCTTGAGGCATCAAGATTTTGGCCTACCTAGCTAAGGTAAAGGGGGAACTTTCTGAATTTGAGAACAACTCTATTGAACAGATACCCTGCGAGTAGAATTCTAACACTGACGCTTTGACACGACTTGTTACCACAAAAGAGGCTGAAACATTAAATGTAGTGCTAGTGGAGTTCTTAGAGAGCCCAAGTGTAACAGGAGAAGTAACAGAGGTTGAAATGATTGATATAAGGCCGACCTGGATGACTCCTGTAATGGAATATATTGTAACAGGAAAGCTACCTGACGACAGAAAAAACGCGAGAAAAGTACTCTATCAAGCTCCAAGGTACGCAATAGTCGATGGGACCTTATGTCGGCGTGGTCATTCGTTGCCTCTCTTACGATGTGTTCTTCCCAAGGAAGCCAAAACCATTTTGCAAGAAATACACGAAGGATTTTGTGGAGATCATGCTGGGGGGAAAAACCTAGCGCTGAAGGTACTAAGACAGGGCTATTTTTGGCCTACTTTAACGAAAGATTCAATCTCGTATGTACAGAAGTGTGACAAATAGTTGCCTGAGCTGCTCCAATCGAGCTAACAATGATTTCCTCCCCGTGGCCATTTGCAGCATGGGAAATTTATTTGATAGGTTCCCAACCTATGGGAAAAAGAGGAGTTCAATATGCGGTAGTGGCAATCGATTACTTCACGAAGTGGGTAGAAGCAGATGCTCTGGCAACCATCACTTCAAAGAGAGTCCTGGATTTCATGGTGAAAAATATAATCTCTCGATTTGGAATCCCTAAGAATATCGTGTTAGATAACGGGACACAGTTCGATAGTGATCTCTTCACAAACTTTTGTAAAAGATACAACATAACAAAGAGTTTCTCGTCGGTAGCATACCCACAAGCCAACAGGCAGGTCGAGGCTGTAAATAAGACCCTTAAGGCAAGCCTGAAGAAGAGGTTAGACGAAGCCAAAGGATTATGGCCCGATAGCTCCCGCATGTACTTTGGGCCTACCAAACTTCTCATAGGACCTCCACGGGGCATACTCATTTTCCCTAACTTTTGGAAGCGAGGCCATGATTCCAATTGAAGCCATGGTAACTACTCACAGGCAAACGACGTTTGATCAAGAACAGAATAACGAGCTACTTAAAGAATCTCTCGATCTAATCGAAGAAAAATGAGAAGAATTGGAGTTACAACTCGCCCATTATCAACAAAAGATCACTCGCTATTTTAATTCAAAAGTCAAGGGGCGTAGACTTGGATTAGGTGTCCAGGTTCTCATAAGGATCTTTTTGGCGAACAAAGACCCCAAGGATGGTGTGTTGGGCCCGAACTGGAAAGAACCATACCAGATCGTAGAAGTCTTATGCGAGGGAACTTTTAAGCTAGCTCGAATGAATGGGGAAGTAGTCCCACAGACTTGGAATGCTCTTCACTGGAAAAAGTATTATCAATAGTACTACCATCAATGTAAGGCTTGTTTATAAAAGCCGCTTCAATTAAATAACAGATGGATTATTAAATAACCATTTTCCAGTTTTATTATTACGAGCTCGTGTTCTTATAATTGTAAAAGAAACCAGGAAAATTTATACTTCCTGGTTACTTGGGGGGTACATAACCGAGGATGGTGAGTTTATTTTTAAAAAAGAATTAAGCCTACTCGGATAAGATTAAAAACTTAGAAGCTGGGAAAAATTGATTATTCAACGACTTTTTAAAGCTCGAATTTTCAATAAAGCTAGCGCGAACTAATTTTAAATCATCCAAAACCCTGGATAACAAGTCCAAAATTTAGAAGCTGGAAAAAATTGATTATTCAACGACTTTTTAAAGCTTGAGTTTTTAATTAACCTAGCGCGAAATAAGTTGAACTCATATAAAACCCTGGATATAACCAGGTCTGAGGCCTGATTCTCAATAGGTATGATGCTATTAAGCTTATTAAAAACCTTGGATATAACCAGGTCCAAGGCGTGATTCTTAATGGGTACGATGCAAATAAGCGACCAGAACCTTGGATACACCCAAGATTGATATAGTCTATCTCGATCTAAAGACGATCCTTAAGATTTGGAATGTACAAAAGTCTAAGAATTCATAAACATTAGAATAATAAAGGAGAAAAATAGATCACAAGTCAAATTTATATTCCAAAAAAAAAAACCTCGAGCTAAGCCTGAAGGCAATAGTTTTTATCCCAAGGGATTGTTGGAAAATGATAATGATTACAAAAGAAAATTTTAAATAAGATCATTGGGCTTCGTCAGCTCGCCTCGCTAAAGTAACCTCCTCACCATCTCCCTCCACTGATCTGAAAGCCTCACTAGTTTCCAAGGGTTGTTGCGAAAGCCGAGCCATGAATTTAGCAAGAAATGGATCCCATAGCCTAGGCTCCATGAAGGAGAAGTTCCCATCCTGGTTGAAAGCCCAACAATGGTAAAGCATATCCTCCATTGTTGACAATGACAACGCCGCTTCTTCCTTGGCTTTAACTTCGACCTCGACTAGCTTCGCTTAGAGTTCGCCATTTTTGGCATGAAGCTGTTCAACACGGCGGTTCGCCTCTGTGACTTGAGCCGAAGAGGCGGACAATGCGGTCTTTGCAAACTGCTCGCCTTCTTGGGAAGAGATAAGAGCAGCCTTAGCAGCATGCTCACTCTCCTAAGCAGCTGTCAGGGAAACTTTGGTGGCGTGCTCACTCTCTTGAGCAACATTCAGGGCGACTTTGGCAGCGGCTATTTGGGCTAGAAGCTCTTTGTTTCTGGCCTTAACATGAGCTATGCTTTGGTATTGGGCCAGGACGGGCTGCAGAGTAACAAAGCAAGTCAATAATAAAAAAGGAACACATAGTAAAGAAAAAAGAATCAGAGGTTGGAGAAGGACTCACGGTGAGGTTCATCCCCATAGCAGAGTCAAGGACATCCTTCGGGCTGCGCTACTCTATGGCCCTCAGATCCCTAGCACTAGCTTTATAGGCATGCCCCACCATGTGACTCGCTATCTCATACACTATCTCTTGGATCCTAGGGGGTTCAGGTCCCTCCTCGGGGATGGATTCATCTACGTATTACCTGAACCCAGGGGTAAATGCACCCTGAAGCAGAGAAGGCCAAGTCCTAAGGTTAGTCCCACATTCTTCAAAGATAGAGGATCTAAAGTTTAGCGTGTTATCAACTACAATGGTGTCTCTGGGATAGTTGTTATCATAGCGTACGACCAAGTGATCCACGCATTGGAGGAGGGTTACATTATCCGGATCGGTGGGATGGAAACTAACGAGCTGGTTGGGATTAAAGCATACTAACCTAAAGTTAGCAGCAACTCGATCTAACTCTCTAAATAGGTATGAGTTACCTTGGCCGGAGGGGACGACTGCTGCCCCTGATGCAGCTCGGACAAGGTCAGGCCCTCGATCGGTTTTGGGAGCCCACCTTTTTCGCACGAGAGGCACCTCAGTCTCTTCCTCGTCGGTGTCCTCAGCAGCTGGCAACACCTCTTGGGAAGAGGAAAGCTCGAGGATAACTGGGAGCGGAGATCGAGTCCTTAGAGCTAGTGTTTGACCATCGCAGATCAAGTTACATGCCAACATTGTGACATCATTCACGACCTGGAGATAATATTTTTCCCCAGGGGGAAGACTGAACAAAGTCTCGTACTGCCCCTCGAGGGTCACAGATTTTCCCGTCCTTGCAAATATAGCCGCACGAGGAACAAACTCAGTCAGAACATATTTAAAAAAAATTGTCTACAATAAAAGGGACAAAATTCACATGCTAAAATTACAAAGATAGACGACTTACGAGGATGGTTGAAGTATTGATATTCATAGTTCTTGAACCCATTCGACATAAAGAATAAGTCTTTATAGCCGTTTGGATGGCTGGGGATCTCGATGACAGAGGAGGGATTCAGAAACCGCGTAAGGTAGTAGAACCCATCACCTCGCCCTTTCTGGTCGGGGATTGCTTTGAGGCAGAAGAAATATAAAATATCTGTTGTAGTAGGGACGTCCCACTCATGCCTCAGAAATAGATATTTTAGCCCCACCAAAAGTCTATAGGAATTTGGGGGGAGCTAGAAGGGAGCCAACTTGATGTAGTTTAAAAAATCTACAAAATATTGGTCCAATGGAAGGAAAGCACCAGCCTTCAGGTGCTTGTCAGTGCAAGCCCCATAATCATCTTGGAAGGGAGCACAGCTCCGCTCTTCTTCAAAGGCAGGTCATGCGAGGAGTCTGCCAACTCCTGGCTTGATATTATGACTCAACAAAATTTTGTTTACTCTCCCTTGAGTCATTATTTTTGAGACTATAGGTTCAGCCTCGAAGAAAGCGTTGGGATTGACGATGACCTCCCTCTCCACCACAGGACCAAGATGTGGGATGGGAGATTCGGAGGCAACCCGTTTGCCTTTGTGCTTGTGCTAGGTAGATGAGCTCGCGACGGTCTTCTTTGGAGGCGCCATAGCTCAGATCTCTTGACGACAAAGCGGCCTAGTTAGTAGGCGACCTAAGATGGTCTAAACTATGGTCGTGGAGATACGGAGGACGAAGAGGACTAGTTTCAACATTTGAAAGTTTATACGAGCTAAAGTTTGTCCTAGCCTCATTACGTGATGCCACACGATATCCTAGGCTACACGCTTTGGTTTCTTAAAATACCCAGATACTTCAGGATCCGCATGTCAAAAGTGTCGGACCCACTACTTTCCTTTGGAAAGCGGTTTAGTGCAAAACCTCCTAAGGAATCGTAACCCATAAGCTACCTGATATTAAACCTAAAAAGCCTTCGATTTCTATACCCCAAATAGGTATTCTTTAAACTGATTTTCCATTAGGGTTACCCCAGATTAACCCAGAAATTTGCCCAGTTTTATGAAGGTCTTATTTCTAAAATACATTTGGATTAGCTCATGGAGCCTAAACTGAAACCTATTTCCTATTAGCACGTAGAAATAACCTAACGATATCGAACAATGAACATTATTCAAAAAAAAAAATCTCATTGCATAATAAAAAAAACTTTTCAAACCAAGGGATGAAATACTTATAGGAAATATGTTTGATTCGAAGAGGATGTAGATACGACCACATGAAGTTCTTGGAAAGCTTCTGAAGGTCCGGGATACAACGAAAAGTTCTGGGAATTCTAGAGAAGAAGAAAGGAAAGTTGAGAGTTTGAATACAAAGGTGGTGAGGTTTGAGGACTGATCACCCTATTTATACGTATTAATTTGGGCCATCCGATTGGGTTAGCTCCAGATCCAAGGGCCAGGGTTAAATAGACCAGATGGTGGAAAAACGTTGACAGGACAATTATTTCAGTCCTCGAAATCTGAATAGACGCCAATCATAGAAGGCCACGCATCCAGTACTTGAGTAGTAGGCAGGCACGATTTTGTGTGACAGAAGTCTAAAAGCCTCTACTGTGTATGTCAGAAAGTGATGACATCAAACACGAGCAGAAGCTTGGGGGGCAAAAGTTGTACCCCAATTTTAGCACGAGTTCACTCACTCAGCTCGAGTACAGCTGGCAGGTAAATACGTGGAAAGATAACCAAGTAGAATATCTGATTATTAACCATGTGAGCAGCTTGAGATTCATAATGGCGAGATTCGGAGTCAGATAAGCTATTTAGCTCATGAGGACCCAGATATAACGCATACTGAAGGATCCTAGGAGACTCGGGGATTCTCTATACACTCATTAATGACAAGGCTGCATCGTATTTCTGTCATTTACTACTTGAGATAGCAGGAACATGTTTATGATGTTATCAAAACATATCCCAATGTAAATGGGAATAATTTGTATTAATTATATACCATATGTGTAGTTATGCGGTTTGTTTACACGGTTACCCAAACCTGTCCATGGAATTCCCCTATAAATACTAGGAATATTTGACAGGAAAGGGGACCATGATTCTGTATTACAGAAACTTTGCCAAAATAGTGGGAGAAATAGTAATAACATTAACTCGTGGAATAGGTGGATTTTAACCACTGAACAACGTAAAAGTTTTGTGCTTTTGAGTGAGGTCTTGTTATTTCATTACGGTTTCCCATTAAGCACTAATCTACCCATTTTATTTCTTAATATATCGTTGGCGAAAAATCGCGTCAACTATTTATTTTAAGTGTGAAAGGATAAATATGGATATTCAAAATGGGTTTTGATTATTATATTTGTTGACGCCGTTTTTCATTAACTTAAATCTGAAGAGCACTAAAAAATGAATTAAGAAAATAAAGAAGAATTATCAGAATTTTACGTGGTTCATCACTTAAAATCAGCCTAGTCCACGAGTTGATATTATTGCTTGGCGATATTCTCTCAAAGCTTTTACAAAGCAATTTAGCAGAGTGTCCTCAGTACCAAATTGTGCGTATCTACAAATGAAATTCTCAAGCTTATTTATAGACTAGTTAACAATATATCTTCCCTTAATTTCGGGAAGTTACACTTCAAATTTGAAATAAATATAATTAAATACATTAATTATATAATATCCCATGATAAACGAGATTTAATATCAGATAATAGCAAATCTCTAAGGAATAGGGATTTCCTAACAGCAACCGTGTTCAAACTGGGTTACTGACCTCGAACACACAGTTTACACACCTTCGAGATCGACCAACATCACGAACTCGTCATTCTTGTTAGCCTCATCCTTAGCCAGCGATTTCATCGAGCTTAACCTTCGGAGATCAACCTCTTCGAGCTTGAAATGAAGGCTCGAATTTCACTCATATACATCGGAGAAGATCCATCCTTTCAAGCTTGATGCTTAAGCTCGAACCTTTTTAACTGGTGCTCGATCGCCAATAGGAACAAGTCAAGAAACATGTAAATTTATACAATTGTTGAGCCCTTACTTGTCATTTTCGAGTTCACACTTTACGAGCCTACATTTCAAGGCTCATTTATGACGATTTTGAAATTTGGATGTAACATTTTGCCCCTTCAAAAGTGTTGGTTCGAATCGTATGAGAAGGAAACTTTGGAACCTCACCTTTCGAAAAATGTGTCACCTTCCACACTCGAGTATGGACACGCATCACGTGGGGATTGCACACCAAGAGTACTCAAGTACTCCCTATTTTTGCACATGTCCTTTCCTAGGAACTTTTTGCCACTATTGTATACAATTAAATGTGATCCTTCGAATCCTCATTTAACCCAAATTAAGGGCCTCGATCATTTCGACCCTTGACATCCCCATTGAGTTATATATTTACCCTTTCTTCCTCCCCACAATATCCACTTTTGCATTTCAACTTTCAGAAAAAGAACCACAAACCAGAGCTCTTTTCTTTGCATGTTTTCTAAACCGAAGAAACAAGGCAACTCCAGTACCTTCGACTCCGTGGGATCATTCTTGCTTCCCACCCTCTAGTCGACGATTTCTTCATTTCCACAAACCAATTTGTGTAAGTGCTTTGATCACTCTCTTTGATATTTTATGGGTTTCTTCTGTCCATAAGATGCCATTTCAGGTCTTTACCAGATTTCAAAGGCCTTACTCTTGCACTAAGCAAGTTTTATGATTTGAGTAATTTTGGCATGTTTAGAACCAAGGTTTAGACGGAAAATTTTAAGGTAGAAATGTGTAAAAATGGAGTTTTTATGGTAATGGGGTGTTTAGATCATGGGTTCCATGTAGCTTAAGAAATAGGGTTTTGGTTTAGGGTTTAAATGCACGAATCCCAAAAACATCACCTTTTCAGGTAACTACAAACTTTTTTCACTGGAAATCTCGGATTATTCTAAATTGGTAATAATCTCCCCACTCTCGCGTGGGTACACCCTCGATGCCTGAACTTTACAATAGTTCGGGAATGGCATTCGAGTTAATTTCACCCTTTCGAGCCTTCAGTCTCGATTGAGGCAATATTGTTATCTCGAGCTTTTGAGCTCGAGTTATCAAAATTATAATCTCTTTATGATTTTCTATATGATGGGCCCTCACCTTTTTCTTCCTTGTTAGATGTCGCAGTACTCTGAGAATCGGTGGGGGTCCAAGTTACCACAAAGGCCCTCTTGCAGTGGTAGTCCTGAATTACCTTTCAATTGAAACCAGCGACTGATCTGCGAGCACAGAGAGAAGTGTGAGTAAGAAGACATACGAGACATAGTTCGACGTCAGATAGATGAGGTCGAAGAGAGAAAGAGAAAGAGACTTCGAGTGGCAGCCTATCCTGACCCAGACCCCGAGATTAGGCCTATTCTCTTAGATCTCAAGCTTAAAGTCACAGTTGCCTTTCCACCTGGTGCCCTGTCATTTACCATAACGGAGGACTCTTCAACTCGTCCATCCACCTCCCAAATTTTCTCAGTCCCCACCTTAAAGGAGCAATTTTTTGAAACTGAGCACTACTGGAGCTTAGTCACTTCCACCAGCCATATATCCGAGCTACTAGCTTACCATGGCCTTAAACTTTCGGGTACACTGATGTGCCATCCAGCGACCTCAAATGAAAGGAGCTCCTATGCCTCAGGAGATGGAATCCCGACCGTAAAATCAAACTAGCCGCCTGGAGTTGCGAGCACATGAGGACTGGGGCTCTGCTACCCTTGAAGACTTACTTCAAGAATTTCTTAGACTACATTGGTCTCGCCCCCTTTCAACTACAGACCAACTCTTTCAAGGTCTTGTCAGCCCTCAGGTCATTGTACCATGAAATGCAATGGGACAGGCCTTCGGCACAAGAGATATTGTATCTCTTTTGCCTCAAGAGCAACCCTTCTCGAGCTCCTAGAGGAGGCAGATTCTATTACTTATCGAGCAACACGAAGGAGAAATGGTTATTTGAGGACATCCCAAACCATCCTCCAAAATTCAAGACCACATTCTTCGAGACGGATGGGCTCGCTCCTTCCTGATTTTATTCCTTCCAACGCATCCGTAAGTACTTCAAGACCACCTTTTTTTCCATTTTTTCATTGAATAATTTGGCTCGGAATATTCACTCTATTCTTGCCTGCATCCAACTACCACCGCCCCACTCCAACAAAGGCTATGAAGGAGCACAAGGCAGCCATTATCTAGCTCCCTTTGGTCGAAGGTCCTTAACTGACCTCCTCAATGAAGACAAGCTTCGAGCTTGCGGCCTTTTAAGCGAAGGTGAATCCACGAACGACTTAGGGATTCAAAAATATCTGATGTGGGAAGATGTACCAATTCCCAATGCCAAACTTCCCCCGAGGAGGAGGACCTCAGGCTCGCAATTTTGTGCCACTGCCTCCCGACATCATGATCGACCAGTCTCGGACAATGAAGCCCACGACGAGGCCTCAATGAGCTCAGCTGACGGAGGTAAAGTAGTGTTGGATCACTCCTTGTGGTCTCTGTTAATGCTTAAACATGAGCCTAGCATGATGATCGTATTTGAAGACCCTAGAGATAACTTCTTAGTTGTAACGACCTAACTATTCTAGACCTTGGATCATTAATAACTACTATACTAATCTTAAGAAAACGTACATATGAAATAACCATAACTTTATTTAAAAACTGTAAAGTAAAGGTTAAATACATAAAAATTCATTTAGGATATGGGATCTCATTATTTTGAAAAATAAAACAAAACATAACTTAAATAAAATTGGTTACAAAATTAAGTGTGGAAAAATAATACATAGAAATCATAACTAAAAGACTAAAAAAAAACTTCATCCTCTAATCGAACGCTTAGTCCATCGATTCCATCCTGCCTCAATACACATCCCAAGCTGCCAAGAATCTTTCCGCCGCCATAACTATTTTCCTACACATATAAAACATAAAGGAATGAGCCTAATGCCCAGCAAGGAAAATCTACTACAAGCATGAAACATAATCATACACATAACTATAAGTTATAAACATATAACATATATCTATAAAGACGTACATCATATAAGACTATACTATTAATGGCCATTAAAACATGTGATAAACCATCTATGTCCCCTTTCTAATATCTGAGGTAGGTTAGATCACATGGTAGGTTTATGATAACCCATCTACGTCCCCTGTCTAATATCTGAGGTAGGGTAAATCATAACCATGAAACATAAGAAAACATAACATAACATAACATACTATAGCATAACTTATCATAACATATCAACATAACATAAAAGCATATAAAACTATCCCGTTTTCCTTACCAATATACCGAGATATGAGAACAAAGTCGGGATTTTGGAACACTCCTAAAAACCATAATAGAGAGGTGAGTATACTAAAAGAAAAGGGATGAAAAGAATGAACTACACCATTGAAAATATACTTACCAATAAGAATCTTACGTTCAAGATCTTAGATGCCTAACTAAGAATAGAGAATACGAGTTAGGATTTGAGTAGAAAAACTATAAGAACAATACAGAAAGGAACTAGAATAAGGAATACCTTGAATGCTTCTATGACCGAACTATACCTCGAAACCGAAATACACTATAGCCTTACTTCCCAAGTGTTTATTAAGCTTATAATGATTAAGCTTATAACCCCAACCCAAGTGTTTATCACTCTATAGTCTCACTAGCACCTGGAAGGCACTGATTAATGCTTGAAGAATGAATGAAAAGGCTTGGTGCTAGGTCCTATTTATAGAGTTCTAGGAATAAAAATCTTCTTTTTGGCTTTGAATAAAAATAATGAATTTAATTGAAAATGTTTGAATATCCTTAAGCCAAAGGCTTAGGACTTGGTCAAATTGTTCAGAGAGATTTAAGGAGTCAAAGCTTGATTTTTAAATCAAAAATAATAAAAACTAATAGAATCCTAACTTCTAACTCCCTAAATCTCATAACTCTAAACTCACCTGCAGTAAAATCAACATATATGGAGCTGTAGGATTCCGATATAGGATCTATTTATAACGTTAGAAATCTAATTCAATTATCTACAATGTTTTAGAAATACTATTTTTTGAAATTCATAACATAACTGGGTCAAAAATAGGTCGGAAGTTACAATACCCTAAAATTACGAAAAATCTATTTAATTATCTAAATCTCAAATAAATAAAATTGTGACAAATGTCATGGTCCTAACAAATTCTGGTGAAGACTAAGTCTTATATTTCCCTTATTTTATCATTAAAATAATAATTCCTTAATAATCATACATATGACAAGTGTCATATTCCTATTGGCTTTATCTAAACCTTAGGAATAACCATGCTCATGACAAGTGTCATATTCTTATTAGCTTTATCTAAACCTTAGGTTATAATAATTATCATATTAATAAACAACAATATTAATCAAACCTTATGTTATAATTAATATTCTTAAACTATAGGTGAAACTTATAAAATCCATAACTATTGCTAGGAGTTTCCAACTAAGTCCCGGCTTGAACCAAAATCCACAGTCATAAACATAATACAACTACTACTAGCTATTACTATTACTACTAATATCTAACTAGCTAAGTGAAGTTCTTGGACTCTACATTAGCATGGTCAAAAGTGGACCTTAGAGTCCGTAGGTTCGATAGTTGGTTAAGACAATACCCAACCATTTATAACTTAAACGAGGTCTAGGATAGGGTAGTTGTACAATATGGGACCAATGTGTATAGGGACCTTCCGAGACTATCCCACACCTATAGAGAGGGAACTCCCCTAGAGTCGTCCAAAGATAGGGGAATTTCTTGGTCTCCGAGCTCAAGCTCAGTTGAGAGTGCCAGTTAGGTCTCTATTATCTGTGAGTCTTGTTACTTATAATAACCCATGGTCGATTATTCATATACAAACTTTATGCTTTTCAGGTGAAATGGACTCAGAGTTGGACAACATGCTCAATAGGCCTACGACCTCAAAGGCGGGCAAATACCAAAGAGCATCACAGAAGGGAGCTCGCCCCTCCAAGATATCCAGAAAGACCGAGGTGGTCCCCCTGGCCTCGGTTCCCCTTGATTCCAATCATGTTGTCGAACCTGCAGCATCTTCTAAGGTTTGGGTGAATCAAGCCCCTGAGCTCGCAGTGCCTTACAAAATTGTGCCTCCTCTTGCTGCCCAAACGATCTAGAAAGTTCCTACGACCCAACCGAGAAGAATCCAGGATCCTGTACGAGAACGCTTCCTTTTGATCTCAACCCATGTGCCTGTGTTTGTGATCGATAGTGCGGTTGGGACCCATGGAGTCAACCTTGGCTTTGATGCTTTGAATCTTGTGGGTAAAAGTCTCAGTCACCTCGGGCCCCTCTGTGGGAATTTCCAACCTCCTGCCGAAATGCCAACACTCTTTTCGACAAGGGTGGAGAGCTATTCTCCTCGGTTAGTTATTTTGGCTTTAGTCTTCTTATTATGTAATAACTTTGGCTCGTGCTTTGCTGACCTATGTTTATTTTTGTGTATAGGCATTCATATCCTTTGTTCAACATAACTTCTTGCTAAATAATGAGGTTGCAGCAAGCACATCGCTTGCACATGAGGCTCTAGATGCCTAGCTAAAGCTTGAGGATAATATGAAAGTAGCCCAACTGGAAGTTGCAGCAAGGGATGCGACGATCCAGAAATTTTTCGAGCTTGAGTCGAGGCTGGAGGCAACTTTGAAAGAGGCCCAAAAGATTCCCGAAGTTGAATCGAAGCTGGAAGCGACCTTAAAGGAGGTCGAGGCCAGGGACTCCAAGATCAAGCAGATTCGGGGACTCAATTCCAAGCTGGAAGAGGACAAGAAGATGACGTTCGACGTCATCAAGGGTGAGAAGGCTCGTCTTCTTGAGGAGTTAAAGACCGAAAAGGATCGTGCCATAGACATTGCGATGTATCAAATTTGGGTCAACAACCCTGACCTCGACACCAGCTTCCTTGCCAACTTGGAGACCGAATTCATTGCTAAATTGCAGGCTTCTCTTGAAGAGGAAGAGGCTAGGCTCGAGGCTGGTAGGACTGCGACTGGAGTGGCATCTAACCCTTGAAGCCAAGATCATGGGCTACGACCCATTATAATTTTTTCTATAATTATCTTTTTTTGTGCCCTTGAGGCAAAGACAATTTATGAATTTATATCAATAGTAATTTTTGTGCTTTTAATTTTCTTGCTCGAAAATCTTTTTACACTTTATTTTACTTTTAGCATTTTTCCTTAATATTATGCACTATATTTCTGGATCGAAATATTTTGAGCATGTTATTATTATGGACCTACTTTTATACTTGTTTATTCATACAAATATATATTGGATTTAAGTTCGAATTTCAATGCTTTCATGCATAGTTTATTCGAGATATCCTTGTTCGACTTCGTTATTGTCAAGGTTGAACTTTACTTTTACCATGTATTTCAAAAATACTTAATTGGCATGTAACCTTGTTAGTCTAGTTATATTTTTCTTTTCCAGTTACTTTCCTCATCCTCGAGTATGGCCTCGAGGTTGTGAGGTGGAAACTTGTTTGCAAAAATTTTCAGCCCTACTTTCGACTTACAGTTTACAATTGGTTTATCTAGAATTACAACTTTTTATCCGTCGATTAGGTGTTGCTGGTTTATTCCAGACTTGTTTAGTTGGGAAGTTTTGTTAATGATCCATACACTTAATAGTTAGTGTGTTTGGTTAATGATCCATACACTTATTAGTTCGCGTGTTTGGTTAATGATCGATACACTTTTATTAGAGTTACTTTTTATTTATGTTATATTTTTTTGAGCCTATGGTATGATTGTATACCACCTATGCCCCCTTAATATCCTATGATTGCGATCTTAGGTTATTGAATTTTGAGGGTGTGCAAAAAAGTATAACAAAAAAACAACAACTTTTGAATGAAATTTAGTACTTTATTGATAAAAAAGCAAAAAATCAAATACATGCATGGTTAAAATGAAAACATCATTCCCATATTACTGATAATACGGTCATAGATGTTCACCATTCCAAGCTAGCATAACCAATCCTCCATTTAGCCTCACTAGCTTATATACTCCAAGTTGAATAATGGACTCGATCTGATAGGGTCCCTCACAATTAGGACCATGTACCCCAGCAGATGGGTCTCGCATGGCCAAATGTAAAACGCCCTAGTCTAATGCTTTGTAAAACGTTCACATATTCATTGATTTTTAAGAGAAAGCCACTTACTATAAAGATTTCATTGGGGTCTTGCTTAAAACATGCAAGTTGGGCCCAATAGTTTAAAAAGAAAATATCAGTTTTCATGCAAAGTTCTAAAACAACCAAAAATTCAAGTCCAACTGCTAAGTTTGAAAAATCCCATTAAACATAACATTATTAAAAGAAAAATGATGTTTTTAATTGATCGTTTCTCGTCCATAGGATGCCCCCACGCCATACACACCACGACGATAGAACTCCCTACATCACCACGAGTGCCATAGAGAAACCTATTTGCTACCTGGAAGGGAAAGTATGGGGGTGAGCTAAAAGCCCAGTAAGGAAGTACAAACAACAAACAAGTAAGATACAACATATCACAAACACATTCATCCATCTTTATACATCATATCATCATTTCCATAATGGTGTCCATATTATAAACATAAACATAATCACGTCAACATTAACATCATCATCATAACATAAGCATCATAGCATAAACATCACAACATCATCATAAACATTTCCTTGTGAACATGGCCCGCTAACTTGTCCGTGTCACCCTTTGAGGTAAACAGGATCTCTGGTCCTTGAATAACCTCGGCGCGTCCGCCCTTGGAGTTACATCTTCATATCCTTAGTAACTCGGGTTACATCTTCATATCCTTAGCAACCCTTTTTTGATGTGTCGCGTTCATCACGCTAACATCCATTCATAGCATACAACACACAATCCAAACATATCATCGTATCAAAGCATTTCACAATTCATAACGCAAGGTATCATAACACTTTCATTCATACAAACAATCTTCCCATTCATAGCATAACAAGCAAAATTCTATCTAACTTCCTTACAACACCTTATTCTATTTCCAATGAGTTCATACATGCAACCCAACAAAATAATAATAACAACATGCATTAATAACATAAACACCAATATTTTTATATGCCTTTATATTAAACCTAACATGTTCCTATCATTTTTCATGCATACCATAATTTATTGATAAATAATCTCATATACACCCTTATCAAATTTCATGGATCCAACCATCAAAAGTCCAAATTATTATTACACCAAAATTACATAGGTCCTAGAACATGGATCTAACATATTGAAAATCACAAAAACATAAAACATAGGGAACCCATAGACATGCATAGGTCGAAACCCACATGTACACTATGATGAAATATCATAAATCATCATACATGGAAAATCAACTCTAAATCCCCTTCATGCATTAAACCACAAAAATCCTTCATGCATGACCACAATAACATACCACCAACAAAATAATACGAACACTATCAACCTTTTATTACAATTCCTAAACTCTTAATCTCCAAGAAGTCAAGACCAATACATATGTAGAGGGAGGAATCCAATACCTTCATTGAGAGAACACAAGGACCAACACCCAAAAAGCAACCTCTCTTGAATACCCTAGTTTTTTAAGGAATCAAGATGAAGAAGAAGATGAACACTAACAATTAGAAACAACCCTAATGATCATAATAGAATTAAAAAGGAAGAATCATAAAATAAACACAAGAGTCATGCCCAAGCTTGACCTCTTCTTCTTCTCCTTCTCCCTCTTTCACGCCTCTCTCTCTCTCTCTTTCTCTCTCTCTCTAGCTGTGGGGTTGAATGAGCAAATTGCTCTTCCCTTCTTCCATTCCCTCTTTATCCTAATTCTCCCATAATGACTCAATTAAAAGAAAAAGGTAAGTTTCCTATTTTCTATTTATTTTCTTTTAATTTTCATTATTTGTTTTATCATAATTGATAGGAGATAAAAGATGATCACTTCCTTTCCCAAAATTGCCATTGACTTCTAATTTTAATTTATTTGCTTTAGAAAACAAATGGAATAAACTCAATTCCTTTCCCACTACACCCACACGTCCAAGCCTATATTCCTTTTCTTTTCATTTTATTTATTTTTTTCTAATTAATTCAATAAATCTAAATAAAGGGTACTACAAGTGTGTAGAAAATTCTACACATGTGCACCATGCTACCATGCACTTGCATAGACTAAATCACTAGGGTGCACCAGTACCTACCATGCACCTTAGTGCATACAACCAAAACTCAAATAATCACATTTTAAAATAAAAATAAATAAATATAATTTAACAAATAATTTCACAAAAATTCTACCAACAATTCTAACAATTAAATAAATAACAAACAATTAAATAAACAAACATTTAAATAAAAATTCACCACATTTAACACTTAAATAAAATAAAATACAAAAGTTTTAATAACTAAAAAAAATTTGGTGCACTACACAAAACCACGCGCCTTAGCACCAAGTCTCCCAATCCAAATTTCCTATCTTGGACCTTCTTGTTAAAATATCTAGTAGCCCATTGCTGGTATGCAGCATTTTTCAATTGGGCCTCGTCTCGTCTTTCTTTGATGAAGTCCAGACTTTCCTCGAGTTGGGATTGGTTCAAGGCCTGATCATATGCATCACGCCTTATAGTTGTGATTTCGACCTCGATTGGCCACATGGCCTCGCATCCATAAGCCAGAGAGAAGGGGGTATGCCTCGTTGATGTTCTTTCCGTGGTTCTATAGGCCCATAAGACTCGAGGCAGCTCCTCTAGACTTCTCCTTTTGGCTTCTTCTAACCTTTTCTTCATGGAACTTTTCAGGCTTTTATTGACTGCTTCGACCTGGCAATTTTCCTAGGGATGGGCCACAGAGGAAAAACGTTTTATTATCCCATTCTTTTCGCAAAAGTGTGTAAATAAATCACTATCAAACTGGGTTCCATTTTCTGATACTATCTTTCTGGGCATTCCATATCTGCAGATGATGTTTTTTACTACGAAATCTAGGACTTTCTTCGCGGTAATGGTGGCCAAAGGTTCAGCTCGGTCCACTTTGTGAAATAGTCAACAACGACTACAACATACCTGACTCCACCTTTTCCAGTTGGCAAGGAGCATATGAGGTCAATTCCCCATATTTCAAATGGCCATGGGGAGCTCATCATGGTTAGCTCGTTGGGTGGAGCTTGTGGTATCGACGCAAACCTTTGACATTTATCATAGCATTTTACGTAGTCGAACAAGTCTGCCTTGATTGTTGGCCAGAAGTACCCTTGCCTAATCACCTGTTTTGACAAACTATGCCCCCAGTGTGATCTCCACAAAATCCCTCATGGATTTCTTCCAAAATATTTTTCGCCTCGGGAGAAGTTACACACCTAAGAAATGGCATAGAGTACCCCATTCTGTACAATTTTCCCTCTAGGGTGGTATATATGGTATTTGGTACATAAGCCTTCTAGCCTCGTTCTGGTCTGCTGGGAGATTTTTGATTATAACGTAGTCAACTGTTGGGGTCATCCAGGTAGGTTGTGAGTCAATCATGTTTATATCTTCCTCATCAGGCTCGTTTATACTCGGGGTCAATAGAAATTCTACTTGGACCACGTTGAGTGTAACAGTTTTGTTTGTCATGGCGAGCCTGGCCAATCCATCTGCATTTGCATTTTTCTCTCGGGGGACTTGTTCTATAGCGTAGAACTCAAATCCTCCAAATGTTGTTTTTACCTTCTCCAGGTAAGCGACCATTTTTACACCATGAGCCAGATATTCACCCAGCACTTGGTTAACAACCAGCTGTGAGTTGTTATAGCAATGAATAGAGTTTTCTTGGAGCTCGGTGGTTATGAGAAGTCCTGCTAATAACACCTCGTATTCAGCCTCGTTGTTTGATGGCTCGAAGCCAAACCTTAGTACCAAGTGGAGCCGATTTTCTGTAGGGGTGATTAGAATGATCCTTGCCTTCGATCCATTTTCATTGGAGGATCCATCGACATAAAGTTTCCACAGCTCGCGGGATAGGGTTACGACTTCCTCGTTGGAGATCCCTGTGCATTCGGCAATGAAATCTGCCAGGGCATGTCCTTTGATTGTTGTTCTAGGTTGATTATTAATCTCGAACTGTCCAAGGTTGGCAACTTATTTCAACATTCTTCTAGATGCTTCAGGCTTAGATAACACCTGCCTCAGTGGCTGGTTAGTTAACACATGAATAGGATGTGCCAGGAAATAGGGTCGAAGCTTTTGAGATGCGTGCATCAGCACAAAGCCAGTTTCTCCATTAATGGGTATCTCGATTCTGCCCCCAGTAATCTTTTGCTAACGTAGTATACAAGTTTTTGTACTTTCTTATCCTCCCGTACTAATACTACACTGATGGTGTGCTCGATTGTGGCGAGGTATAAGTACAAAATTTCTCATGTGATAGGTTTAGACAAGATCGGTGGTTCGGTGAGGTATTTCTTAAGATTCTGAAATGCGAGTTCACACTCATCCGACCACTCAAACTTTTTGCCCCCTTTGAAAAGATTAAATAATTGAAGGCATCAATCTGTAGATTTTGAGATAAACCTACTTAAGGCCGCCATAGTCCAGTTAAGCTCTGGACATCTTTATGTTTTTGAGGTGAGGGCATGTCTATTAAAGCTTAGATCTTGTCGAGATTAGCCTATATACCTCAAGCATTCACTATGAACCCAAGGAACTTACCCGAAGATACTTCGAATGAGAATTTTTATGGGTTATGTTTCATATTGTATTTTCGAAGTACGACAAAACATTTAGCGAGATCGTCTACATGGTTATTGTTATGTTTCGATTTGACTAACATATCATCCACATAAACTTCCATGTTATTCCCTATCTGCTCAGCAAACATCCTATTTAACAATTTTTGGTATGTGGCTCCAACATTTTTGAGCCCAAAAGGCATGTCGTAGCAGTACAATCCCTTGTCGGTTACAAAGCTCGTATGTTCTAGGTCAGGTGCATGCATGGAAATTTGATTATATCCAGAATAAGCATCCATGCATGACATGATGCCGTGGCCTGCAGTAGGATCTACGAGCTGGTCGATTCGAGACAAGGGAAAGCATGCTTTGTTGAGGTCTGAATAGTTGATGCAAGTTCGCCATTTTCCATTGGGCTTCAGGACTAGCATAGGATTGGCTATCCAATTAGGATAAAAAGCATCTCGAATAAATCAATTTTCTTTTAACATCTCAGCCTTCTCTTTTAGGGATTTTTTTTTCTGTCGTCGTCGAGGAGCCTCCTTTTTTATTGCTTCACGGGGAAGCTTTTATCAATATTGAGTGCATGGCTGATAACATTCAGGCTAATCCCTACCATATCTGAGTGCATCCATGCAAGTTAATTGTTATCTTTCACTTTCAGAAAGATTTTTTCCTATTTTTACCACCCTTGTGGTATCTTTCTCATCGAGCTATACTTCTTCAAGCTCCTCCAATGGTTCGAGGTCAACCATTTCTTCAACTCTAGGGTCGATCTCTTCTTCTTTCTTGAAGACAGATCCGTCCATTTCCCGAATAGCCACAAGTGTCTTTGCACTTGTTTGGCTTTCCCCTATCATGGAAATGCTATAGCCTTCCCTTGTTTCGAGCTGGTCTCCCTTCAGCATCCTGATGCCACTAGATGTCAGGAACTTGATGGCCAAATGCCTAATAGACGATACTGCCCCAGCCCAATCAGGGATGGTCTCCAGAGCAATACGTTGTAGGCCGACGGGGCATCCACCACCATGAACTCCATCATCTTGGTTACCAGACTGGATAGTCTCCCAAGGTTACGAGGAGTTCAATTGATCCCGTATAAGCAATCCCTTCTCTCGAAAATCCGTTCCACGTGGTTGCACATGCTTTCAAATCTCGAAGCAGGAGTCCCATCTTTTCAAGAGTGGTTTGATAAAGGATATTAGCAGAGCTCCCGTTATCTATCAGGACTCAACACACCCTCCTATTCATGAGCTGAAGTGTGATGACTAGGGGTTCGTTGTGAGGAAACTATACATGTGACGCATCCTGTTCTGTAAAAGTGATGGGTTAAGTTTCAACCCTCTATTTCTTTGGAGCTCGCGACTCAGGCTCGTATGGATAACGTTCTCCAGTCTTGAGCTTGTTTGCATATATTTTTTGGGCATTTCCTTCCGATCCTGCGAGATGTGGTCCCCCAAAAATGGTTACCACATCCTCCCTATCTGCCGGGGGAGATCGATCATCTTCCCGTGCTTGGGAGTTGTTGTTCTGTTGGGCAGGTTGCGCAGATGCTGCCCTCTGTCCTGTCGAGGCTTGATTTGGATTCTGGTTTCTCACAAATTTTCCAAAATATCCCCTCGAGAACAAGCCTTTGATCTCGTCCTTCGGTTGTCGGCATTCATCAATGGTATGTCCGACGTCCCTGTGGAATGTGCAATATTTATTGGAGTCCTTCTTCGCCTTTTGATTCCACATTGGGTTAGGTCGTCTAAACGGGACTTGATTCCCATTGGCAAGGAAGATATTTTCCCGAGTCTTATTGAGCTCGGTATATATCATGTAAATGGAGAAATACTTATCTCCCTTCTTCTTTTCCCATCGTCTGCCTCGGAGTTATTCCCTTCATTTATCTTTCTTTTTTAAGGGTCATCACTGGAGGGTCTTGAAGTCGATGGGGCAGCCGAGGTCAAGGCTCAGTTAACATTTGTCATTGTAGTTACGGGCTGAGAGGTCAGATTTAATGCTGACCTTGCCTCCTCTACATTGAAAAATCTCTGGGCCCTCCTGTTGAACTCGGTTAATTACCTTATAGGTTTTCTTTGCATATCCTCCCAAAGGGGACTCCCTGGTAATATACCAGCTCTTACAACCATAAGGTGGCTACTGTCATCGACGTTGCGGGCTCGAGCCACTTCTATATTAAACCGTGCAAGGTAACTCTTAAATGACTCTCCTTGTTGTTGTCTGACATTGGTCAAAGCTAAGGCTTCAGGCTTGATACCTACCATGGCTTTGAACTGCTTCTTAAATTCCTTTGCTAACTGATATATGAGATCGAATGTCTTCTAAACTTTTTGAACCGGTTTTTTGCTGGTCCTGTCAGAGTAGCTGGGAACAACATACACCGGAGCTCATAACCGACATTGCTGGCTTGTATGATTCTATTGAATGTGCTCATATGGTTGTATGGGCCCGAGTTCCCATCAAATGGTGCTATGTGGGGTATCCTAAACCCCTGAAGAAACAACGTGTTGGAGATATGTGAGGCAAAAGGCTCGAGCTCCTCATCGGAGTCTTCAGCCTTATCCTTGTTCCTTTCATCCAGAAGGAGCCTGAACACCCTTTTGAGCTGGTTAATTCTCTCCTAGACCTAGTCCACTGGAGGCTGAGCTTTTGTTTGGGGGAGCTGGTCATTGTTTATAAAAACCCTAGCTCCTTGTCCCTGTATAGGGTTATACTTATTCCAATATGCCGGCTGTTTTCTTCTGTTCAAATAGTCGCACAAATCAGGGTTTGTAGGATTGGCTTGCCCCCAGTTATGGTTCAGGTGATCTTGAAGGTCAGGATGATTGCCCTGATTCCCAGTATTCCTGGGCTCGGTATTATATGTGCTTACAGACCTAGTGTGGTCTGAGCTTCCACTTATGAAGCTAACTTTTCTCTCTGGCTGAGGGGCTCGGTGGTTACAAGGTGGATCTTCCACTGGCCTCCTCACCCCAATCGTTAGTGATCTCGACACATGGCTGCCCGACGGTTGGGTAGCCCTGTGTTCTTGAGTTGCCTCCCTTTCGCCCCCATGTCCAGGTTGGACTCGACGGTTTCCATCTCGACTACCACTGCGAGAGGGCCTTTGTGGTGCAAGCTCCCCTGCCTGGTTCCTATGAGGAGCTGGCCGTGGTGCCTGTCGGGCTGACGAGGGGTGTCTTATTGAAGATGGTGGATGTCTTATAGAAGATTGTAGTGGCCTCCCATTGTTGGGCCTGCAAGGTCCAGAATTGGCTGAGATAGGCTCCGGGTTGTTCTTGACTGCTTCAGGGTTAGAACTCCGAGCTACTAGCGAAGCTCAATTATTCCCTATTCTTGAAGACACTTCCATAAGCTGATTATCATTGGCATCAGTTCAGGTATTTCTCCTAGGGCATTCATTACTTAGCTGACCCTGCTGGGCCTCTTGCTCAGCTCTCCTGGCAGTTGTGCTCCCTCGGGGATGTCCTCTTGGCCTTCAGGGTGGTACCTGGACCTCAGTGGCCTGTCTGGCCAATTCTTCGTTGCACCTTGTAGCCTCGACCAATTGTTGGCCCTGCTAGCGATTCTCCAGTTCAACAATAGGAATATACCTATCTAGATTATAGTAGAGGCCCTTGTCAGGCTTGGGTGCAGGCAGTCCTTGGGAATCAGAGGATGCACTCCCTTCCTCTGGGTCATGGTCAGTCATGGGCTACTTCCCAGGTTGGTGTGGGTGATCTTTAGTGTGAGCAGTTTTCTCCTCCAGTATTTGGGGTAAAGGTCGCCCACCAGTATTGGGGTTGTTTGCGGCGACCATTGGTAATTCAAGAGGTTTCTGATTAAACAATCTAACGACTTGCTTAATGTTCTTAATGAAAGTACCAAACTATTGATGCTGTTTTTTGTTAACTCAAATCTAAAGAGCACTAAACAATGAATTAAGAAAATAAAGAAGAATAATCAGAATTTTACGTGGTTCAGCACTTAAAATCTGCCTAGTCCACAAGTCGATATTATTGCTTGGCGGTATTCTCTCAAATCTTTTACAAAGAAATTTAGCAGAGTGTTATCAGTACCAAATTGTGTGCATGTACAAATGAAATTCTCCATCTTATTTATAGACTGGTTAGCAAAATATCTTCCCGTCATTTTCGAAAGTTACACTTCAAATTTGAAATAAATATAATTAAATACATTAATTATATAATATCCCATGATAGCTGGGATTTAATATCATATAATAAAAAATCTCTAAGGAATAGGGATTTCCTAATAGCAACAATGTTGAAAATGGGTTACCGACCTCGAACACACAGTTTACACACCTTCAAGATCGACAGACATCACGAGCTCGTCATTCTAGTTAGCCTCATTCTTAGCAAGTGATTTCATCGAGCTTAACCTTTGAAGATCAACCTCTTCGAGGTTGCAATGAAGGCTCGAATTTCACTCATATGCATCAGAGAAGATCCATCCTTTCGAGATTGATGCTTAAGCTCGAACCTTCTTAATTGGTGCTTGATCTCCGATAGGAACAAGTCAAGAAACATGTAAATTTATACAAGTGTTGAGCCCTTACTTGTCATTTTCGAGCTTACACTTTACAAGCCTACATTTCGAGGCTCATTCATGATGATTTCAAAATTTCGGTGTAACAATATTTATTTAATTAATAATAAGATGATAATGGAAATTCAAATTTTGAATTTTGAAATTTAAGTTGTTGTATTTTCCTTAAAAAGATAATACCTTATTTAAATGTCTAATTATTAATTAATTAAAATAAAAATGCATGAAAAAATAAAATCCCATTTTTTCAAGGAGAGTGCCACACGCATAGGGCTTCTTGGACTACCCTTTGCGTGTAGTATTACTGATGGTGATCAGTTATTGTTTTTTTATTTAATTTAATTAATTTGTATAACATTTTGACAAGAGTTTTAAAATGGAATGTAAGACTTTGTCTTTAATTATTATTAAAGATGATAAATTTTCTTCTTCTTCTTCTTCTTCTTATTATTATTATTATTATTATTATTATTATTATTATTATGTGTGTATATTCTATATGATAGACAATAGGAACAAGTTTTACACAGAGAAGAAAAACTATGATCTTTTTCTCACACAAAATAATTTTTTTTCTCTCTTGCCTATAATTAAGAGTCTCATGTGTTGAGAATACTTTTGATTCACAATTTGATTCTTGTTCTCTATGTGCCCACCCATATCTTGAGGTGTAGAGAACATCTTGGAAGATCTAGGTGTGAGTACTCTAGCGAGGATAGGAAGATCGAAATATATACAAAAAGATTCAAGGATTCTTGATAGGCTACAAAAGGTAAATCATTTCGTATTATTTTCACATATACATATTATATTGATTAACATTTTGCATATCAAAGGATTCTCATACAAAGTTGTTTATATGAAAAGAATTTGTTGTATTCATTACTACCAATACCGCAATTTCTGTTGTGCACTAGGAACTATTCCTAACAATTGCTACCAGAGTCATCTTTAATCCCTGCATATGTTAATTATTGTGTGGGTATCATATGTTGTTTTTATATTATATGTAATATATGAATGAATGGATGTCTATGTATGAATTGTTTATGTTCTAAGGGTTGGTTTTCATGGTGTTTTTGGGTTATGAAAAGTTCTTTAATTTTTTAGGTATACAAAAATTATAAGTCATTTTGGGGCATAGGAATTTTGTAATTTATTTTTTAAATTATGCATAAAATTCTGTAATGGCCTGAGCCCCGAGCATGAACCCCGAGGCCCAAGCCGCTGCCCCTGCAGCCTGTATGCGCCCTTACGCCCCGCCTAGCATGCTTGTGCACCCTGTGGCCTCGCGTCCAGTGTGCCTGCACCCCTGCGGCCTAGTGCCCAGCGCACCTGCACCCTGCACCCTTGCCAGCCACCCATGGCCTTTAGCCACTGCCCACCATTGACACACCCATTAGCGAGTTAAGTACTATTATTAAACACACAGTGTAATGGTCATTGATTAATAGGGCGTTGCAATACCTTTCCAAGAGGAATTGACTAATGGTTCTCTTAAGGGTTAGCTTTTGGAACTGAAAGGTTATTGAGCTCAAATTCGTAAATCATTTTATGAATTAACATTCACTAGTGCAGTTAATGGTACTTAAGGAAACAAGAAATAATCAAAGAGGTAAAACAGTGATCTTATCCATGCTTTAATTATGAACCATTAATAGAGGATTGAATTGTATGTAATGATTAAATCGATGTATGCTTTTTATCTTTAAAAAGTACTCAATAAATAAATGTCTATAATTGCAAGAGTGCAATCTCATATTTTAGTGGAATGATATTGAGACTAATAAATTAAGGTTATTATATTAAATAGATTTAATTAATAATCTAAATTTTTTGGAGTTTGAAATTATAGGTCCATAGGTCTCCGAGATAGCTCTATAAACACTATTTAAGGTAAGAGTTGAAATCTCACAAAATTAGTGAAATGACAAATTTAAAAGAAATTTGTTTTTTACGGTCAAATATGTAATTGAGATAAATTAATTAATATTTATTTTTTAAAATTAATTAATTTTATGAAAATAATTATTTAATTATAATTGTAATTTTTCGAAATTGACATTTAAATAATTAGAATAATTAATTAGTTTTATTTATTTAAATAATGTGAAAAGATAATTAGAATTGGGTTTGAATTAGTTTAAAATTTATTCATGAATTAAAATATTTATTTGATAGGATTAGTTATCAGGTTTTAGTTATTTTTTTATAATTTTTTGAATAAATAATTATTGAATAATAAATAAATAAATAAAATTAGTTAAGACACATGCCCTAAAAAAGCATGTGTTACACGCCAATTACAGTGCTTGCACTATGACTGGCGTGGAACAACTTCCAAGACTGGGTATTGATTGTTTTTTATTTATTTAATTTATTATTTAATGATTGTTTTGTATGGAAGTTACAAAATCAAGTGAGAATGAGTTTGAAATGTTTTGGAAAAGATTGAAAAATTGGGTGGATGAAATGCATTGTGGCCATAGCCATTGATTGTCCTAGGTTGAGGCTTGGGGGACAGAAGCCAACGGTCGCGACCAGGCATATTCCAAGCCGCGTTCTGGAGTGTTGACAACATTTTTCCAACTTCGATTTTATCCAATTTTGAATGTTTCCAAAAACCAAGTAACTCCCAAATCTCCATTTTAATTCCATAAACATCCAATTAAACATTGGTAAAGCCATGGGGTTGGTGGAATTTGAAATTCAAAGGGTGTCTCAAAACTCTATGTACGCCCTAAATATCCACGAGTTATTAGCGAGCTGAGAAATGGCATAATTATATCAGCCACGTACCCGGAGCTGCTGTTACAAGGTCCTACCTCTTTAGCTCAAGGTAACCAAAGGCTTAATGCGATTACTAAGGAGTCGGGTCAGAAGTATGGACACCACGAGCTGAGACTACATCAAGCTCGAGATACGAGCTTGAGTTGGCACCTCTGACCTTTTATAAAGTCAACCACGCAATGTAAACGTGCATATATCAGACATCACGTGTATACTCCATTCCTGAATTCTCGGACACGCAGCATAAACGTGCGTGTTCAGGCATCCACGACTGGATTGGGCCATGCGGCCCATTATCCCCCTTACCTATTGATTACACCACACTTCAATGTCAGGTTTTAGGAATTAATCATGAATGTCACAGAAGTGACATGATGGGTAAGAAGGTCACGGGATGACTTCCCTTGCCAACACCCAGGTGCCCTCTCCCTATAAATATGGAGAAATACCCTGTAAAGAATATCAGAGAAATATCAATAATATTGGCTGGTGGACTAGAAGGATCTTAACCTTTGAACCACCTAAAAAAGTATTCGTGTTATCATTTTACTTTGAGATCATTCATCTATTACGGTTCATTATTTAGCACTAATCCCACTCCTTACTCTATAATTATCTGTTGCTGAAGAACCGCATCAACACTCTATATATAAGAGCCTATTGCTCACTTGTTAGACACACCAATTTCTATCCAGTTATGCACTTTGCTAGAAATTCACCTAGAGGTTTGTTTATTCCAGTGAGTTATTTCCAAATGTGAGAACTCCTTTAGTGCTTGAGACATGGAGAAATAAGCTTTTGGACAAATTTTGTAAACCTTGTTCAAGCTGGTGATTCCCAATGCTCTTCGCTTTGGTTGTGTGAGTGAGAGAGCTTTTCTATATTGCTATTGCTTTTACCTTATTTCTTCTATTGCTTTTGTCATATCTTTCTTCTACTTCTTTATATTTAGTTGTATCTTTTTGCTATAGAGTTGTATTATCATCTATATCTTTTATTCTACATCCTCTAGTTTATTTGTATCTTTGTCATAGAATTATATTTTCTATTAGTCTCTTAATTTTTCTATATTTACATGTATTTTTTTCTATTGAGTTGTAATCTTATTTAATCAATCACCTTGTCATTTGTATCTTTTGTGTAGAGTTGTAATAGTTTTTCCTATTTCCATTAGAACAATATAATTATCTCTAACAATAGGTATATAATAATGAGAAGTTTGTTATATAATACACTTTTTGGTATTAATTTGAATAAAATCAGGGACGCAGCGAAAGGTGGGGTGGTGGGATTTTAAAAAATTGTTAATACTGAGCCAGGATCAATACATAGATCTATATATTTAATCAACATGCAAAAAGAGACGGAGATTACCTCTTGTAGCCTATCAAGATTCCTTGACTCTTTTTGTATAATCAAACGGTCTTCCTATCCAGCGAAGATTCACACCTTAGTGTTCCAAGTCGTTCCCCAAACACACAAGAATATGTGTGGACACGTAAGATTCACTGGTTTGATTATTTAGGTTCTCTAGATGTTCTAAACACATGAGATATAGAGAGTTTGGAGAAGAGAGAAAGTTATGGAGAGTTCTACAATTTTTTTAGGCTTAGAAAATTTTCTATCAATACTTTTGATACGTTTGAATCAACTAACTTAAAAAGAATCACATCTTTTTAGACTTATAAAGATAATAAAATAATTTTATTTTCTTTTAATTTAATTTAATTAATTCAAACTGATTCTGTTATATATTTATTTTAATCAAATTGAAATAATAATAGTATAATTAATTAAACAAATGATATTTGAAATTCAAATCTCAGAGACATATGGCACAGTGGGTGGCATGTGCCACTATTGTGTATCCCTAATTTTTCTCATTTGTTTGTTTAATTAAATTTAAGACAATAAATTTATTCTAAAAAATAATATTAATATTATTTCAAAAATAAATATCAGTTAATTCAAAATAAATGTTTGATTAATTATCTTATACTAAGATAATATTTAACTCTCTTTAATATTAATCGAAACACTGATTAATATTAATTTCAACTAATATAATGTTTTAAAAATAAATACTAATTACTTAAATAATTTATTCTGAATTAATAATTTCCACATAATTATCACTTAGCTCTAGAAAATTAATTCCTTTGTAATTTAGTCATTTTCTCCATTAATCTTGTATGACATCTTTACCTTTGACAATGTAGGACAGATGTGACTTGGGTATCAAGAGCTATAATACTAAGCTCTAATAAATGAGACTATTAATTAAAGTTTTTAATTAAATAATCTTATTTATTAATTCCATTATTAATCCACTATAAATATAGAATTGCACTCTTAGTAATTATAGAAATATATTTACAACGTATTCTTTTGTAGTCCATTGATATAATCAATATATGCACTTTTGTCATTCATTTACTGGTTCGCTAATTAGAGCTGATCAAGAATTACCTTTTTACCACTACAAGAAAAGCTGGCTACAATGACGACCCATAAGTCATCGCGGAATGTAGGTGAATTCCACAAAGTAATGAATTTTTTTAAATTAATTAAAAACTTAATCTACAGCGACGACATGTATGGCCAGCTTCTCCAATTTCCCGGATCCCTAGTGGGATGACATGCTGTCGCTGTAGGGTATAGGGAAAAAAAGGAGAAAATACTCGGGTGGCCCTCCAAAATATCTGGTTTATAGCGACGAATTGTTGTCGTTATAGACCCTCGAAAAAAAGGGAGGGAAAGTTGACCACCAAAGATTGGCTGTCAGTTTTCGTCCTCTATAGCGATGACATGCTGTCGTTATATGTCCCATAACATTGGTGAAATGTTACGTTTACTGTCTAGTGTGACGCCATGTTGTCTCTATAGACCCCCAAAAAAATGGAGGAAAAGTTGACCGCCAAGAATCAGTTGTCAAAATTCGTTGTCTATAGCGACGACATGTCCATGTTTGATAACTGAATAAGTGTGTGTATTGTTTCATTGTCTATCGTGACAACATGTCATCGCTATAGGTTCCATGTATGGTAACTGAAACAGTGTGTTTTTTACAGTGACAACTCACTTATACTCTATAGTGACGACATGTCATCATAATAGAATCAGGCGGTATATCCCCAACCCGAGCCTTCTTGTTCATTTTTCTGGAATTTTTTTTGGTGAAAACCAAAGACGGTCCACATCTGTCCACCGCACCTCACCGCTCCAACGTGTCCCAGTCCGTTTTTTGCCAATTTCTTCTAAGTTTCGGTAGTCTAAACCCATTTTCTTTCTATTATTTAAAATGTATTTTTTTCTTAATATATGTGTATTTTGTATTTGGTGGAATCAAGTTTTTAGATTTTTTTTTGTTTTCTTTTGAGAATCGGGTATTGGATTATCATCATTTGTAAGAACGCCCTAAGCTATTTACTTTTTTAAAACCGTCGCTTAGTTCATATTTATTAAATAATACCCTTTTAGAGAAAAGGTTCAGTGGGACCTTGTCAAAATATGAAATTCAAGCCCAATAGTTTAAAATAAAAATATAGTGCCTTTAAGCAATCTTGGAAATAAAATAAAAATATAAGTCCCATTGTGACGTAATGAAAACATAAACCATAATATAAAAGTGCATAAACTTTCTTGGTGTTCAACTAGATCGTTAATTGTTCATGGACACCCTGCATCATACATGCCAAGACATTGGAACTCCCCACATCATAGTGTGTGCCAAGAAGAAACCCTATTGCCTACTTGAAAGCGAGAAATTAAGGGGGTGAGCTAAAAGCCCTGTAAGGAAGTGCAAACAAAATAAAACCATTAACAAGAACACAAAGCAATCTACATACATATTGTAACCTCATGGCATTTCATAATAAATCATATTCATATCGTAATCATAAGACTTCACAAACATAAGCATAATCATACATCACGTGATCATGGCATCCCTATTGTTCATGTCACATCAAGAGGTAACCAGCAAAAGCATAAACTGGTAACACCTCCTCTATGAGGTAAACAGGAGCTCTGCTCCTCGAATAACCTCGCTTCGTCCACCCTATAAGTTACGTCATATCCTTAGTAACTCATTTGCTGTGTCGCATTCAGCAAGCTAACAACCTACTACTTTTCATACAACATACAAGCAGACATATAACAATTCATATCATAACATAGAAGCTCATACTTTTCATAACACATTAGATTACCATAGTTCATACTTTTCATAACACAATAGCATAACATAGCTCATACTTTTCATAACACAATGGCTTACCATAGTTCATACTTTTCATAACATAAAAACTCTTGCAACATATTAGTTCATATTTTTCATAACATAATTCATAGAAAATTCTAGCTTACTTCCTTACCTCAAGTCCAAGAAAAAATAAAGTGCGGGGTACTTCACAATGAGCGTAGAATCACAATCAAACGTTCCTCTTAAAATCAAGTAAGATTACACATGCCCAACATACATACCCCACTTGTGCTTGGGCCATGCACACGTGACACATGTTGCACCACACTATAAACATTCAATAATTTTACATAAAATCATAAAAGAATAATCTTAAGTATACTAGTGAATCCTTAATGTTTGTGAAACAAGAATCATGCACTTAATCAAATGGCGTATATTTGAACGGAAAATTTAGATTGCATGTAACATCCATCATGGGAAAAATCTTTAAAATGTGCGTAGAAGTTGGTAGGTTTTAGTCCCTTTAAATTCTTAGAATTCGTGTAAATTTTATTAGACAAAAAAATATACATTACCAACTTGATTTATATCGCAAGGCTATATTAAAATCGCACTTAAAATATAATTAAAAGAATTATTTCATTTTAGTTGTCATTTACCAAGTATTTATCCCATTTTCCAATTTAAAATAAAAATAAGATAAAACAAAAGTATAGTAACCCATTCCCTATTTCTTTTCAAAAATAATTAATTTATCGAAAATTAAATATTAATAAATAATTTAACATAAATATTTAAGTTAAAACAATCTTTGGTACTCACTCCCTTTGCCAAATGGTTAAATAAAAATTTCTCATTTAACTTTGTTTAAAAAAAAATATATCTTTATGTTACCACATTTTCATAAACACCATAATTTTAATTAAGTTAAAAAAATTTCTTTATTCCATCCTTTCACCCAAATAAAATACTTAGTCTCATAAAAGTAATATAATTTAGTTAATTATTTTACAAATAATAATTGCACTATTTTAATTAATCTACTTCATAATTTAAAGTAGGTAAAATCACATTTTTCATGCAAAAATTTTAAGGCTAGATTTATTTGAGCGCATGCTTTACATATTTTTATTTAAAAGACATTTTCTTCCAATAAACCAAAAATTCCAGCAAAAATTTTATTTGTTTAAAATATTCCAAAAATTTCACATAATTGGACAAAAATATATTTTTTCACAAAATATAAAAAAAAAACTGCATGTGTTTAATTAGATAAAAATCACATTAAAATGTAAAATAAAATGTCTTTTGTTTATATAAGTTCAAAATATTACTTTGAGGCATAACTTGCGCATTTTAAAATCATCATCATCTAAATAAATAATAAAAAAAAGCAAGCATATATTTACCTAAATTACACCTTTAATCATGTTAAAACCATCGCTTAACATGTTTCTACAATTCATGCATTCCAAGAAAGAATTCTAATCATACATCAAGAATCTAACATTTTACATACAAAACCAAATTAACATTTTTAAAGAAACTTATACCCATTTCAAAACTTAAACAACGTAGCATATTTCTAACATCACAAGTGACAAAAAAAATTAAAACATATTAAAAAGTAATAAGGCCCTAGGCCGAAACCATCATGCTCAATCAACAACAAATTCAAAACTAAATCCCTAGCATGTGTCTATCATCAACTTTGCATACTTATAAATAAGTCATTAGAATCAAAATAACAATGACATTATAAAAATAAGATCCCCACATAAATCTCATCAAACTTGTAATCTCCCCAATATTCTAATGGATCTTATTAACCAAAACAATATACTCTTCATGTAAAATAATCACCACCATTCGAATATGCCCTTTCAAGAATCCAAAATTCAAATAAGAGCTCAAAACATAACAACATTAATAATCAATATTTCAAGATCATAACAAGGACATAACATCATCAAACCACAAGAGGTCAAGAAAACTCATTTCCTCCTTTGTTTATGTTCAAGAACACAAGAGCACAACCACTTTGGATACCCTAGAATTTTTTAAAACCACAAAGTAGAGAAAAAAAGAACTTAGGATTGAGGAAAAGAAACTTATACTTGGAGGATCAAACAAAAACAAAGATGAAAATCACAATCAAACCTAGAATTTTTGAACCTTTTCCCTTTCTCCTTCGTCTCTCCCACTAACCCTCTCTTTCTCTCTCTAGCCTCTCTCACCAAGTGAGTCCCAAGACTCTTTAGTTTGCATTTTATTTACCCTAAAGTAGAACCCTAATGCAAAAAGAAAAAGGTAAGTTTCAATCCCTTAAATTTCCTAAATTCTTGCCTAGAAATCATATTAGAAATAAAGTGATAGTCAATCAACCCCAAAATGGAAATTACTCATCCTTCCTCTTCTACCATGACCGACACCCTCACAAACCTTGCACACTCTCAAATTCGTCTAGAACTAATAAAGGAACACAATCAATTCCTTTATTTTCCAATTAACAAAATAATTAGAAGAATGTTACTCTAAAAATCTAGACAAAAGATCAAGGAAATTTCTATTGGCTTTGAATCAAGGAAAATAATCTAATAATAGAACAACATAATTATTCATTTTACCTTGATTGCAATATAATCTAATTATTGCATCTAATATTCAAATGATTCTCAAGACAGAAACTTTGGGTGTCTTGGTCACTACTACACGTGCACACACAAGATAAGGCTAGAAAAAGTCTCAATATTCATTCTCATGTATGTCACACTTAATTTCTATAGTCTAGTCCTCATGAATTTTGTTCAACATAACTTGGAGCCTTTATACAGTGCATGGTGGAGATACAAAGCTTTGCTAATGAGGTTCACATACAATGGTTTGTCCAAAGAGTGTCAATTAGAGGTCTTCCTCAATGGGTTGAATGCCATAACAACAGAATGGGTAGAAAGAGAAATCGTACCATCAATTTCTACCAAGTATCCGTGGATGAAGCCTATTTGATGTTGTAAGACATGGCAGAATATAATGAATGGTGGAATTGTAATTGTTCAATTACCAACCAAGGGTGGGAGAGAAATTACAACAATATGGAGCCAACTTTTGACACTTGCACTCATGGACCAATTGAGGAAAATTAGGATAATATTGAAGAAGTAATCATAGAAGAGGAACATCACCAAGCGGCGCAATCAAGTTCATTGGAGGTACTAATGATGGAGTTTATGGCTAAAAATGATTCTTTGATTCAAAGCCAAGCTTCATATTTGAAGAATTTGGAACATCAAATTGGGTTATTGGCCAATGAGTTATGTAATAGACCCTATGGTGATGTGCTTAATGATTGAGAAAATTCAAGGGGGAAAGCACAAAGTGAGGAGGTCAATTTGGGGAGTGGTAAGGATATGGAGCTACCAATGGAAGAATTTGAGCATCAAATGGAGCCCTCTTCAATCCAAAGTGACCAAGAAAAGGGAAAGAAAATAGTAATGTTGAATGCTATCTCTACCCAAGATGTGGATAAAGTGTTTGAGCAATGTAGTGAAGAAAGGCTATATCCATCACCACTCCTCATGCAACAAGTACTCTGTCCTCGATATAGTGAGTTCATGGTAATGGAAGAGTACACATATGATGATCCTTATTGGCCACCACCACCTCCACTTCCATTAGCATCATTCATTGGCATCCATCATGCTTATTTTTTGTAGCATCTCAAAATTTTACTTAGCTAGATGATAACTCTACAAAATAGAGTTATTTTACCACTTTTTATGTGCTAATTGTTGCTTAATTCTTGAGTTTTTAATTGATTTATTGAGTTTTTAAGTAATTTTGAATTTATTAGTCTTATTTTGATTTTATATATTTTTGTGTGTTTTTATAGTTATTTGGTTGTAATATATTGTAGTTTAATTATTTGAACTATTGTTGTGTTTAGTGGTAAAAAAATGGTATATTATTGAACTTAAATATGAAATATAAATTAAGTTATAATTAATATTTTCAAAGAATTAAATTGATTTATTTTATAGTTGAAAATATTTTATTATGATTTATTTTATATTTATTTTGTAGGAAAATTTATGACACTTTTGCTCTTGAAAAGAAAGAAAAATAAAGAAAATGTGGCATTTTTAAGGAAAAGAAGGAAAGGAAATGTCATTTTTAAAAATGCCATGGATCAAGTTGCAAAGGCCCAAACGTAGCAAGCCCACGAAGCCTTTTTAGCACCCCACGCCAGCTGCACCCAAGTCTTCCTCATCAACTGCCTCTTGATGCCATGAGCATTCAGCAAATACATGTGATGCTCTCCCAGCTGAAGTATCAATTCAAATTCATCCTTCATCCTTGCTTCAGCATCACCCAACGTGACCATGACCATGGGCCTCCTGCCCAGCCCAAGGCCCAATTCGAAAAGCACCAACTCCTTCAGCAGCTTCTGCCCAATCACACAGCCCACAACAGCTGCCAATTTGCACCCCATGCCAGCCTAGACCAAGCTGCCAATAGCCACCAAAAGGCCAAAAACCACATTTTTATTCCCAATATTTTTCACTCAAATATCAATTCACTTTTCCCTATTTTTCTCACCTAAATAAACATTCCTAATTCATTTTTTTTACCCTAGCTTTTCACTAATATTTTACCCAACCAAACATTTCATCTTTCCAATACTCTTACACTTACTCTATTTATCATATCACTTCCCAACACAAGTAAATTAATCAATTTATTTATTTTAATTTGATTAATTTAATCTCCATATTTTGCCTATAAATAGAGTCTTGTAAGACCATTTGGGGAGCTCTTCTTCTTCATCTTTTCAATCTCTTCTACACTTCATATTTCTCTCATCTTTTCACTATTTTCTCTCTACCATTTTCATCTTTTGAAGAGCATGTCAAGTATGTTATTTTGTAATTTTTATTTCAATCTAGTTATGAGCTTATAATCTTTTTCAAAGGTTATTAAGATGATGATGAAGCAAAATGTAACTAGATAATATTTTTGTTGTATGTTGATTTCCCATTTGTACAACATTGTTTATGGATTTTTCTATCAAAGATATGCATTTTTCATCTTGTGTTGATTGTTAAAGCATATTACACTTAGTTCTTCATTATGCAAAAATATGATATTATTTGATTAAATGTTTTTCATTAAATTGTTCACATCTAATTCTTAGAGCATAAGTATCATATTTTGCCTAAACATAATCTCTTTGATTTTTTGTAGTTTCATTAGGTTGTAACACAACTAATGCTTAGAAATTATATCTTATATAAGTGAAGAAAAATCCTACATTTTTTAAAGAGTAACTTGTGCTTAAATAGAAAATATATTTTGAAAAAATATATAGTGTGATTTATTTCAACTATATCAAAACTTGGGAATCAATATACTTATAAATACTATTGAACTTGCATTTTGTGGATTCTAATATCTTAATAATCTTATTTTACATATCTCATTTGAAAACCATTTTTCTATTTAATCTTAAATCTTTTTATTACTTGTCTTTTATTTTTCTAAAACAAAATCTCATCAAATATTTGGAACTAGGTTAGAATATTCTTGCTTTGTTTGAAATAGTTTCTTTTGATGTTAGTCAACTCCCATGGGTTTGACCTCCTACTTACATGAACATTACATTTCGAAACGATTCGTGCACTTGCGAGTTTAAATTTTAAAACATACCCGTTTTGGGTTCAACACTAGATAGTAGTAGTTGTAGTAGTAGCTTATAGTATTTTAGTTTTAGTGGATATTGGTTCAAGCTGGGATTTAGTTGGAAACTCATACAAACAATTATAGATTTTATAAGTTTAACCTATAGTTTAGAAATATTAATTTTAACATAAGGTTTGATTAATATAGCAGGTCCTAGAAATATTATTTATTATAACCTAAGGTTTAGATAGAATACTTAAGAGTGTGACATTTGTCACAAGCATGTTTATTTAAGGATTTAAGGATTTTAGAAGAATAATTTAATAATTGATGAATCTAGAAGCTCTAGAACCTTCCAATAGCTGTTAGGATCACGTTTTACTCAGTCAAAGTTATTTGAACAAACTTCTAGTGTGCTAAAAATGTGCAAAAACATGTTTAAAATACCAGCGAATGCCGATATATCGAAGCTATAGGGGCCAATATGTCACCTACGGAAGATACGAAAAACACGTTGATTTCGCACGAATGAAAGCTCGAAAGCTCGGTGTATAGGTAGGGGAGATATATCACCTAGGGTACGTGATATATCAGCTCCTGGAGCCATTTCTGAAATTTTGTGGATTTAAATTAGAAACAGCCCTCAACAGCCTAGATCTGCTCCTGAACGTTTTTGACCGAGTTCTGGGCATCTGTTGAAATGGAAATTCAAATCTTTTCAATTATTATTCATTTTAAAATGGGTTAGTTTCACTCCTTGAACTCTATAAACAGGACCTAGTACTCAGCCATTTCATTCATCATTGAAGCATTCTTCAGAGCATCCAAGCCGCTAAGATTACTCTAGAGAGAAAACACTTGGGTTTTGGGTTAAAATATTTTCCAATCTAAGCTTTTCTAAACACTTGGGAAGTAAGATAAAGTGTTATTTCAGTATTGAGGTGTAGATAAAAGTCATAGTCCATTCAAGGTATTATTATCCTCGAGTTTATTCCATCATAGTTCTTTTATTTCCTTCCATTTTCTTTCAGATCCTAACTTATTGTTATAGATTTTTGGTTAAGTGTTTAAGTTTCTTGAAACTTAAGGTTTTCGGTAAGTTTCTACGTTGATTGTTTAGTTCTCTTCTTTTTTTCATCTCCTTTTCTTTAGAAACTCATGATTTTTACTGTTGGTTTTAGGAGTGTTCCAATCCCGTTCTTGTCTCCAATATCCCGGTTTTTGGTAAGGAAAATAGGATAGATTATATGTGTTATAATATGTTTATGTGATATGTTATGTTACGATGGTATGTTATATATGTATATGAATATATGTTTTATGTTATAGTCGCTTGGGCCTTATTGTAACGCCCTGGTTACCCCAGAACAGTTATGATGAACAGTGAACCGGAAATTTGACTCGCTACCCAAGTCCTTTGGTTAAAAATGTGCATCTAAGTGTTATTAACAGGCTAAGGTGGAAAACCAATATAAGGAAAGGATATATTTTATTAAATACATAAAACTGTTCATGGGCCCATAAAATCTTTTACAAGTTATTTACAACTCAAAATGGTCATTACTAATTCAAATTTACAAACCCGCTGACCTAAGCGAAAAAAATAGGGTAAACCCCCTAGTTCCTCTGAGAACTTCTTGGCTATGGTGGACAAGCGGCCGCATATGTACACATCACCACCTAAGCTCTCCACTCAAGGCTGGGTGAGCTTTTCTTTCCCTTTACCTACACCACATAGCACCCATGAGCTAAGGCCCAGCAAGAAAACACAGTAATGCATATAGATATTAACAACTGATTATAATTATAATCACACAGAGCTTATAGCTCTTAAACAGATGAGTGATTCAACACTTGAGGTTCTGGTAAAGCATACTGAGTGACTGAAAAGCGAGTCATTAATTTAAGAAGATGAGTGACTGCTGGGTATGTCATTAGCCTTAATAGATGAGGTATTTCTGGGTAAGTCACTAGCTTAACCAGATGAGAGACTGATGGATAAGTCTCTAACTTAACAAATGAGTGACTGATGGGTAAGTCACACAAGCGCTTTAAGTTTTCATCAAACTTGAGGTCGGTCCGGCATTAACGCTCTGCTGAGTCGTTTAATGCAGATATCGATTAGATCTAATCTTTATTGCCTGGCATTGAACATGCTAAGGCCGTCCTGACTTATAAGTCAGCACTGCGTGACTAGTGCCCAGTATCATTGCCGAACTTGACTAATAAGTCCCAGCTTCACTGTTGATACTGACACCTTTGTCAAATCTAACTAATTAGTCAGTACCATGCACAAGTGAGCAAGATTTTCTAAGCATTCAATAATCAATCCATGCCCACATTTACACAATTAACATGCCTCATGAACAACCATGCATGTCACATATGGGGTGCAGTTCTCTTACCTCTAGTTCAAGCGAGAATTAATATAAGAACGACCCTTGAGAACGACCTGTCTTTTTGTCCCTTAGTGGTTACCTGGTCATAACTAATTATTGGATCCATCAATAAAATGAATAACAAAGGTTTCCAAACCAAAACCTAGCCTCCGAGACATCGAATCCTACTAAACCGGGTAGTAGGATCGATCTCGAGGCCTAAGGCTAGAATCCCCGAGCCAAAAACTCATTTCTGGTCAAAATGCCACTAAGGGCCGCGGCCCTCCCTGGCCATGCCGTGGCCCACCCCTCAAACAGAGGCGGCCTCCCTCAGCGCCCAGCATGAGCTGCGACCCTCTCTGGCCATGCCATAGCCGAACCTGTACTTCAGCCAAAAGTCTAGTTTTCCTCCCTTGCGATTTTCCTTGAAACCAACCCTCCAAACCAAACCCAAACACCACCTAAACATTCAATACAACCCCTAATGTTGATCTACATCACACCCTCATCAAAACCCAAGTTAAACACCAACAAAAACTTCCATTAATTCCAACCTTTCACATCAAAACCAAAAGATAAAAAATAAAACTAAAACAGAGCAAACCAGGGAACTAGTGGCTAGAAACTTACCTCAAACTCAGATTGTGATGCTCTTCAATGGTAGAACACTCTCCCAAACTCCCAAGACTTACTTCCCAAGCTTGAATCCACAACAATGGCTCAAAAATCACAAAGAGCATGGAGGAGGAAGAAGGTACGGGTAAGCTCTTGAAATTACTCTGTTTTTCTTCATTTCTACAGCCACAAATGGCTTATATCTATCCTAGGGGTGAAAAGACCAAGATACCCCTAGGTCAATTAAGGTTTCAAAAGGCTCCCAAGGGCAAAATTGAAATTTCCCACTTATTTCGTTAAGCATAATTAACACCCTCCAATTCCCGCTATTCTCTATATTATCAAATACCAATAATTCATATCTCGTTACCCTTTAATTCTCGGTAATGCTTTAATCATTAAAATCACCCCGAGACTCATCCTGAGCCCTGAACTTAAACTTGTTATGACTAGACCGCTAATCAATATTCCAAAATCGTCTCATGCCGAATAGCTCGAACAAATCCACATTATAATGTGGCCTCAACAATATATCACCGACATGCATACAAATATACAATTATGCCCTCAACGGGCCAAATTACCAAAACACCCCTGTTATCAAATGTGGACCCACATGCATGCATTTAACATCATATTATAATATAATTCACATAAACATGCATATATTCATTTAATGGCATAATTAAACAGTTATGGCCCTTCCGGCCTACTAATCCAGCCATTAAACCGCATTAAGGATTTCAGGGTATTACAATTATAGTTGCTTAGATATCAAACCCCAAGATTTAAATCATTATCGTGGATTAGAGTTATGATTTACCCTACTTCGATTAGTAGACTGAGGACCTAGATGGGTTATCGTATACTATTTTGTGATCTAACCTACCTCGATTAGTAGACTGAGGACCTAGATGGTTTTATCACATGCTCTGGTAATGAGTTAATGGCCATTAATAATGTAGTCCTATATGATATTCGTTTTTACGTCATATGTTTTATGATATAGTCTTATGATTTATGATATATGTTTTTAGTAGATTTTCCTTGCTGGGCATTAGGCTCATTCCTTTTATTTTAGATGATGCAGGAAAATGAACTTGGAAGTCGGGATTGATTCATGGCAACTTGGCATGTGTATTGGGAATGGACTGCTGGAAGATCGAGGATGAAGTTATTTCAAGTCTTTTAATTTATGTTTTATGTATTTCCACACTTAGTATTTAAACGATTGATTAAAGTTTACATTTTTATGTTTTATGTACTAAACCATGGGTACCCATACCTTAATTTTTATTTCGTACCTTATTTTGGATTTTAAATGAAGTTATGATATTTTATGTATTCGAAAATCATAGTTATGTTTAGTAGTTTTTAATGGTCCGAGGTCTAGAATTAGTCAGGGCATTAGATTTTTCCAAAGAAAGTCAAGTTGAACATTGGAGCTCATCAATTCTAAATCTAACCAAGCTTGAGGGCATCCACAATGAAGACCCATGTGTGAGGGCGCATGCTACTCTCTATGGGTGGATGCCTCTCTTTCATGTGTGCTTCTCCATAAAGTCAAGCCGACAACTTTTAATCAAGCACTTCTTGGGAGGCAACCCAAGTTTCTAAACTTGTTTTTAACTTTGTTTTAGTTTAGTAATTTCATTGTATTTCCTTTATTAAATATCTTTATGTTTGAAAAATAAATTCAATAAAACAATCTTAGTTATTTTAGTTGTAATATTTGTTATTTTAATTTCATTTTATTGTGATGTTTTTGGAGTAGTTTTGTGTTTGTTGATGAATTTCAGGTGTTAAAAAGGAAGGAAATGGTGTTTGGGAAGTAATTAGCGGGTTTGATGGTTATGCGAAAATTTTGCTGAGGCAAAACGGGGAGCTAAATGGGTGCTATTTCTGAAAAAATGAGAGTTCTGCTTGCTAGAGTAAAATTTTTACTCATATAATTTTGCTGTAATGAAAATTTTACTCATATAGTTTTGCTGCAACTAATTTTTTACTCATATAATATTGCTGTGGAAAATTTTTCAGGATTGCGTAACACTATTAAGAGGGCTTCACAAGCCCGTGAGAATGGGATGTGGGCTCACATGGGTAGCTGAATTTTCATAAAAAAAAAATTAAAAATAATAACAAGGAAAAGAAGGGTTGCCTGGTGCTCTCTCTCTCTTCTTCTTCTTCTTCTCTCTCAGTTACTTCCTAACCCTAGCAACTACCCTCCATCATCTCCACCATAACTCTAAAATGAAGGCCATCGCTTCTAAATCGACCGTATCCCTTTGGATGACAAGTCCAAAGGATAGGCCGGGGAGATTTCTTCTCTCGTCTCATTTTTTTCTTTGCTATTTTTGTTATCAACTATGTTGTTCTTGTTTCTAGTTTGTCCTAGATTTGTTTTTGTTTTGTCATTCTTTTGAGGATGGACTTTGTCTTTGTTAGTGTAGTTGTCTAGTTTGTCTTAGTTGTATTTTCTGTCATTTTGTTAAGAGGATTTGTGTTTCTTTAGTTGGGGCTTAATGTAACGCCCTGGATAGCCAAGACCGTTATACTGTGTGTTCTAAATAGTGCTAGACTTGCTAATAAAGTCATTTGGATATAAATGTTCAACTAGAAGTAATTAACGGATTAAGGTTATAATTTTTGGTCAAAGGAATCTTTACTTTCATTAAAAAGTTTAAGTACGTACATGGGATCCCAAAAATACACATTTTAAAAGTTATTTACAACTCAAAAGATTAATACAAAACACGATGGCCTAAGCGAAAAAATTAGGGTTTAACCTTAGTTCCTCCTTGAATCCCCGACTGTGATGGTCGATGTAATGCCCTGAATTCTCCGATGTGGTTTAATGGCGGGATTAGTAGGCCGGGAGGGCCATACTTGCTTAATTATGCCATTAAATGATATTATGCATGTATATGTGAACTATATTATAATATGATGTTAAATGCATGCATGCGGGTCCACATTTTAATTACAGGGGTGTGATGGTAATTTGGCCCGTTGAGGGTGTGATTGTATATTTGTATGCATGTCGGTGACATATGTTGAGAGCACATTATAATGTGGGTTGGTTCGAGCTATTTGGCAAGAGACGATCTTGGAATATTGATTAGCGGTTTAGTCACAACAGGTTTAAGTGCGGGGCTCGGGTTGAGTTCCGGGGTGATTTTAATGATTAGAGCGTTACCGGGAATTAAAGGGTAATGGGATGTGAATTAATGGTGTTTGAGATTATCGAGAATAGCGAGAATTGGAGAGCGTTAATTATGATTAACGAGACATATGTTGAGAGCACATTATAATGTGGGTTGGTTCGAGCTATTCGGCATGAGACGATCTTGGAATATTGATTTGTAATGACCCACTAATCTAGACTTTTTGAACCATTAACGAAACTATACATAAACTTACATATTTACGAAAATACCATAATTTTATTGAGTAACTTGTAAAATAAGAGTTACTTACAAATAAATACTAAGAAGGATATGGGATCCCATTGTCTTTAAAAACAAAAACATGATTTAAAAATGAAAAGAATTACATAAGAAATGCGGAAAATACATATAAAACCATAAAAAGTAAATACAAGACTACATCCTCGAATCGAATAACGCTCGGCCCCTTGACTCCATTCACCATCGATACACATCCTCTAAGCGTCACGAATCTTACCGCCTCTAAAGCTATTTTCCTGCACATAAAACAGAAAGGAATGAGCCTAATGCCCAGCAAGGAAAATCTAACACATAGTCATACACATAAATTTCATAATAAACGTAAAGACATATCATAACACTTAATACATACACTTATTATAATGGCCACTATTACTTGGGGTCCCATAGACTAAACAAGCTTATGCCCATGAGATTAGTGGGGTCCTACTAGCTAAGTAGGCATATGCCTATAATCTTTTTGGGGTCTTGTTAGTCAAATAGGGCATAAGCCCAAGCCTACAAACATACACATTCATAACATATTCATAACATATCATATTTCATAACATAACACATAAGATAACATAAGCAATGAACATAAAGATTCTATCCTATTTTCCTTACCAAAGTTACCGGAATATGATGGACTGAGTTGGGACTTTTGGAACACTCCTAAAACCATATGAGAAAGAGTGAGTCTTATGAAGAAGAAGAAGTGAAAATGAATAGGAAGACTAAACCATTGAGAAATATGCTTACCACAACTTATGTGCTTAAGAACTTGGATTCCCTAACCAAAATAAGAATGAGGTTAGGGGACTGAGTAGAAGGCTTTGAGAAAGAAAACAACATGAAGCAAATGAAATAGAGTTTCGGGTTTACCTCAAAGACTTGCAAGACCAATCTATCCACAACCGAAATACTAAAGAACCTTACTTCCCAAAGTGTTTGATAAGCTTATGATGTTTAAGCTTATGATTTCCCAAACTAGGTGTTTACACTCTCACACTCACTTAGCACTAGCAGCTTCTGAACTTAGAGTAAAAGGTGAATAATGGCTGGGTACTAGGTCCTATTTATAGAGTTTGGGAATGAAAGTATCTTGATTTTACTTGAATAAAAATAATGGCTTTTTAGGTGAAAATCATTTGAATAATCGTTCAGCAGAGGCTGAAGACTCGTTCAAAAGATGCTGGACTTATGATGAAGTTTGAATGGCTGAAAGGAAAAGAATTCAAAAATGTTTGAATTTATGCTGGAGGAGGCGATATATCGCCCCCTGTAGGCGATATATCGCTTGGGCCAGTATGCCCGAGGCGACCGTGCATCGTCTCGTGTTTTCCGTATCTACGTGCTGCGATATATCGCCCCCTATAGCTGCGATATATCGGCACACGCTGAATATTTAAACACGAAATTACACATTTTTAGCTAAGTTTGAATGGAGTAAACAGCCTTGAATAAGCCTTCAACGTATTCAAAGCTGCTGACTGACCCTATAACATTCAAACTTTACCCTTATTTAATTTAATCCTCAAAAATACTTAATCCTTAATTACCCATTCATAACATGTGCTTAAAATCCTATTGGCTGATATCTAAACCTTATAATATAACAAATATTATCCTTAATATCAGTCATATAATCAAACCTTAGGTTATACTTAATATTCTTAAACTATAGGTTAAACTTAGAAAGTCTATAAGTACTACTATGAGTAGGGGTGGCAATTCGTGTAAACGTGTCAGATTCGTGTCGACACGATTATGACACGACACGATTAAGGTAAACACGAACACGACACGATTATTAAACGTGTCAAAAATACGAACACGAACACGACACGATTATTAAACAGGTCAACACGACACGAACACGATAACACGATTATGACACGATTATGACACGATTAATCATAATTATACGAAAAAAATCATAAAACCTATGTAAAGTATCCGTGTTATCGTGTCTGACACGATTATGACACGACACGATTATTAAATGGGTCAACACGATTATGACACGACACGATTAAGGTAAACACGAACACGACACGATTATTAAACGTGTCAAAAACTCAAACACGAACACGACACGATTATTAAACGTGTCAAAAACTCAAACACGAACACGACACGATTATTAAACGTGTCGTGTTCGTGTTTACCTTAATCGTGTCGTGACCCAAATTGCCACCCCTAACTATGAGTGTCCAAATAATTCCCGGTCTGAACCAAAAATCCATAGTAACAAAGATAATATTATACATACTATAATACTACTAAACAATTAGCTAAGTAAAGTTCTTGGACTCTACAATTCTCCTCTACTAAAAAGAATTTCGTCCTCGAAATTTACTTACCAAATAACTCCGGATACCGGCTCTACATGTCCTCCTCCAACTCCCACGTTGCCTCGCGTTCAGAACTATTGCTCCATAGGACTTTGACTATAGGAAAGCTGTTGGACCGTAACTGCTTCATCCCTCTATCTAGGATACTAACCGGTCGTTCCTCGTAACTTAAGTCATTCTGGAGCGCTATGGTATCGTACTTGAGGACGTGAGACATCAAAATGTGGAAGGCGTTGTGACTATCGGCTAGTGCTGGCGGTAGGGCTAGTTTATAAGCTACTGGTCCCACTTTGTCCAATATCTCAAAAGGACCTATGAATCGGGGACTAAGTTTGCCTTTCTTCCCGAACCGCTTGACACCTTTCATAGGAGATATCCTCAGGAAGACTTGATCCCCAACTTGGAACTCCACATCGCGTCGCTTGGCATCCGCATAGCTTTTCTGGCGGCTTTGAGCAGCAAGCATACGCTGTCTAATAAGCGCTACTGCTTCTTGTGCTTGTCTAACAGCTTCGGGCCCTAGAAGCTGCCTTTCTCCTACCTCGTCCCAGTGCAACGGTGATCGGCACCTTCTTCCATATAGCAACTCATAAGGTGCCATTCCGATTCTTGACTGGTAGCTGTTGTTGTATGAGAATTCGATCAGTGGTAAGTACTTGTTCCACGATCCTCCGAAATCAAGTATACACGCTCGTAGCATATCCTCTAAGATCTGAATCGTACGCTCGGACTGCCCATCTGTCTGAGGATGGAAAGCTGTACTAAGACTTAACTTAGTACCCATGGCTTGCTGTAAGCTTCTCCAAAATCTTGACGTAAACACCGATCCTCTATCTGACACTATAGTCTTGGGGATTCCATGCAATCGTACAATCTCTTGGATGTAGATGTCTGCATATTGGTCTGCCGTGTATGATGTCTTAACAGGCAGGAAATGAGCCGACTTGGTTAGTCTATCTATCACTATCCAAGCAGAATCATGCTGCTTATTCGTCTTCGGCAGACCCGTCACGAAGTCCATGGCTATATCGTCCCACTTCCATTCTGGCACGCTAAGTGGTTGCAATAAGCCTGCAGGGCGCTGATGCTCCGCTTTCACTTGCTGGCATACCAGACACTTAGATACATACTCCGCTATGTCCTTCTTCATCCCTGGCCACCAATAGATTACCTTGATGTCATGAGTCATCTTGGTAGACCCTGGATGAACTGAGTATGGGGTGCTGTGCGCTTCTTCTAGGATCGTCTTCTTAATACTCTGATTGTCTGGCACCCATACCCGATCCTTATATCTCAATAAACCTTGACTTGATATTGAGAAATCTGTAGTCTTGCCTTCTCTGACTGCATCCATGTGTGCTGCTAGCGAGTCATCATGTCTCTGACCAATCCGTATGTCCTCTAGCAGATTCGATTGAATAGACAAGTTAGCTAGCTTGCCTACAACCACTTCTATTCCGGCATTGATAAGCTCCTGCTGTAACGACCTTTCTATTCCGGATAAGGCTGCTAAATTCCCATAGCTTTTCCGGCTAAGTGCATCGGCAACTACGTTCGCCTTCCCTGGGTGGTATAGGATTTCACAGTCGTATTCCTTGACTAACTTTAACCACCTGCGCTGCCTCGTGTTGAGCTCCTTCTGCGTAAAGAAGTATTTTAAACTTTTGTGGTCTGTGTAAATCTCGCACCGTTCTCCGTAAAGATAATGGCGCCAGATTTTTAACGCAAAGACCACCGCTGCCAACTCCATATCGTGAGTTGGATAGCATTGCTCATGCTCCTTCAACTGACGTGAGGCATAGGCTATCACCTTGTCGTTTTGCATCAGTACGCATCCCAATCCTAGCTTTGATGCATCACAGTAGACAACGAACTTGTCGTTGGGTGTTGGGACACTAAGTACTGGTGTTGAGCAAAGCTTATCCTTAAGCAACTGGAAGCTTTCCTCACACTTATCATTCCAGTTAAACTTTTGTTGCTTCCGAGTCAGGTTGGTGAGTGGAGTGGCTATCTTAGAAAAGCCCTCTACAAACTTTCTATAATAACCTGCTAGCCCTAAGAAGCTTCTTACTTCTGACGCATTCTTTGGTCTAGGCCAATCCTTCACGGCTTCTACCTTTGATGGATCCACTGCAACTCCGTCTTTCGATATGATGTGCCCAAGGAACGCCACTTGTGAAAGCCAAAATTCGCATTTCTTGAATTTGGCGTAGAGTTGATGCTCCTTCAATCGCGTCAAAATCAACCTCAAGTGTTCCTCGGGCTCTCCTTCATCCTTGGAGTAAATTAAAATGTCGTCGATGAACACAACGACGAATTTATCCAAGTAGTCTTTGAAGACCCTATTCATTAAGTCCATAAACGGGGCTGGCGCGTTAGTAAGACCAAAAGACATAACCAAGAACTCGTAATGTCCATAACGAGTCCTAAAGGCTGTCTTAGGAATATCTTCTCCCTTTACCTTGAGCTGATGATACCCGGACCGTAAATCGATCTTAGAAAATACAGTCGCGCCTCGGAGTTGATCAAACAAATCATCAATCCGAGGCAGCGGGTATTTGTTCTTAATCGTTACTTTATTCAACTCACGATAGTCTATGCACATGCGCATACTTCTGTCCTTTTTCTTCACGAATAGTACCGGAGCTCCCCATGGTGAATGGCTTGGCCTAATGAAACCCAAGTCTAGGAGTTCTTGTAGCTGCGTCTTTAACTCCTTGAGTTCCGTAGGTGCCATCCGGTATGGTGCCTTAGAGAAAGGCTCGGTGCCTGGTACTAATTCTATCGTGAAGTCTATTTCTCGATTTGGCGGCAATCCTGGCAAGTCATCGAGAAAAACTTATGGAAATTCTTGTATAACCCGAACATCTCCAACTTTAAGTGATGTCTTCTTCTCCACATTTGTGATGCTGGCTAAGAATGCTTGACATCCTTTCTCCATCATTTTCTGAGCTTTGAGAGATGACACTAACGGGGTGCGTAGTCCTGAAGCTTGTCCCATGAAGCACAGTTTCTGGCCGTCAGGAGTCTCGAACATCACCTTCTTGCGTCTGCAGTCGATCGTTGCGCCATGCCGTGCTAGCCAATCCATGCCTAGTATGACGTCGAAGTCTTTGATCACCAGCTCTATCAGGTCTCCTTCTAGTTCTATATCCTCAATCTTGATCGGTACGCCTCGTACTATTCGTGATGATAGAACTACTTTGCCCGAAGGCAACTCAGTTACAAACCTAGTTCTAAATCTTTCACTAGGTTTGTCTAGTTTATCTATCATTCCTAACGAAATATACGAATGAGTGGCTCCCGAATCAAATAATACATGACATAAATTATTGAGGATGGAAGCCTGACCTGTGACCACCTTGTTGCTAGCATCCGCCTCTCCTTGGGTTAACGCAAAAACCAGAGCAGGAACCATCTTTTCGTCCTTCTTTCCTTCTGGCTTTTGCTGAGGACACTCTTTCTTACGATGCCCCTCTTGACCACAATTGAAACACTCCTTGGTGTTGGCGCGACATTCTCCAGGGTGCTTCTTCTGACATTTGGCACATGGCGGGTATTCCACGTAGCCCGACCTATTTCCCCCATTATTTGTTCGTGCCCTTTTATTGTTGTCAGATTGCTTGTTGTCAGGATGCCTCTCTTCTGTCCGTTACCGTTGTTGTTGGATTGATTGTTGCCACTATTGCTAGACTGATTGTTGTTCCGACTGGCCTAAGGTTGGCTCTGCTGTCTGGGTTCAGGCTTACTGGCTTCTTCTTTGCTTATGTTGGCCTGTAACCTTTCTACTTCAATTGCCGTCTCAAGAACGTCGGCATATGAAGTGTTTCCCGGGTTTGCTAGCTTCACCCCCATCTCGATCTTTGGTCAGAGTCCTGTCACGAATTTGTTCACCCTCAAATAATCAGTTGGAACTAACTCTACTGCGAACTTGGCTAAGCGGTCGAACTGACGAGCATATTCTGCCACTGTTAAATTCCCTTGCTTTAGATTGGTGAACTCCTCAACTCTCGTAGCAAGTACCACTGAATTGTAGTACTTCTTGTGGAAGAGCTCCACAAATCGGGTCCACGTCATGGTGGCAGCATCGTGGGATTGCTGGACCAAATCCCACCATATCCTGGCATCCTTCTTGAGCAAGGACGAGACGCAGGATATGCGATCTGCATTACTGAGATTCATGTGGGCTAGAATCGGCTCCACATTCCTTAGCCATTCTTCTGCTTCGAAGGGGTCCGTAGTCCCTTCGAAGTTCGGAGCGTGCTGCTTGCGGAACCTCTCATACACTGGCTCCATGTGCTGTACTGGATATGGAGCGTAGTTCGTCATAGGCCATCCCCTATATGGACCAACTTGTTGGGGTGCTGGGGCCATTGGCTGAGGCTACGGCTGCGGCTGTGGCGGAGGCTGAGGCTGAGATTGAGCCTGTTGGCGTTGTTGCTGCAGAAGTTCCTCTACTTGCTGTCGCAGTCTGGAAATCTCTGCAGTGTTGTCAGCTGGCTGTGCCAGCGCGTTGCAGCGAGCAGTAGCACGCACTCCCCTTCAGCGAACTGTTGGTACCACATTGGTCGCTGGAACATCGTTAGCGGCGTTTCCGTTGGTGCGTGCAGATCTTCGGAGAGACATCGTAGCAGAGTTCTAACAGTTGAAAGAAACATGTTAGAACTTTTCCTAATAGGCTCCAAGGCAAAAACTTATTCTAAAACAAACATATCTCGGACCTATTTATTATGACTTCTTACAGAAAAAAAAATTATATAGGTCTTTATTTATTAGAGTGGGTTTCTATACTTAGAAAAATAAGTCATCTTTATTTTCTAAGTGTGTTTCTAATCATCCTATATGACTTCATTCTCAGGCTCGAAACTTATCTTTGTTCCAAAGTTAAGCATATTGAGGGAGGGCTGGGATGAGTAAAATTGTTCCCACTACTATGGCCCCCTAACTCTCAATAAGGAAACTAGGTTCATTTATTTGTATCCACCCTCACCGAACTTAGTCATTATTCATTTTATTTAGTATTTATTATGATTGCGAAAATAAAATCAAACTCACACATGATATTCAAATAGCATGTTATTCATTTGGAAAAGATTTTTCACTTATTACAATCATAACATAAAAAGTAAATAAAACAAATAAAAACTACTAATCTAAAAATCGGGATCTTCTACATCCGATCCGTCATCTAGCATATCATCATCTATTTGTTCATAATCATCATTGTCATGTGCATCGAAACGTCCTCTAGGAAGGTTGGTGAGAATCCTATGTTTTTGCTCATTTGTGAATTGAAACTCAAATTTGGCGGTGAACCTAACTAAGAGGAAATAGTATCTCATCGCTAATGGTAGTTCATCCTCCTCATGCATTTCTTCCCATATTTCTTCTAAAGCTGCTATTACGGGATGGAAATCTTTAAATAGCCTAATCACTAGTACATATTGTTCTATTGATCTTAGCATTATTTGCTTAGCCTCTTGAAGGCCACCTATCTCTTGGTGAAACAAAAGCAACCTTCGAGTGATCCTTTCTAGGGCTCCTACGGTGTTTCTTGGCTCCCTTATTCTTTTTAAGGCCTTAATGGCTTAGATATCTTGGTAGGTTAAAGCTCCGTTCATTCTTAACTGAAAACATAAACACTAAAGGTGTTTGCTATACACATAAGTAACATAACTAGTAACTTAAACACTTACTTGGCGGTCAGATTCGGAGCTTTGAGCGTGTGTATCGAGGAGAACTTCATGCAAAGGAACCGTTTTCTCTGACACCAACTGTAATGACCCACTAATCTAGACTTTTTGGACCATTAACGAAACAATACATAAACTTACATTTTTACGAAAATACCATAATTTTATTGAGTAACTTGTAAAATAAGAGTTACTTACAAATAAATACTAAGAAGGATATGGGATCCCATTGTCTTTAAAAACAAAAACATGATTTAAAAATGAAAAGAATTACATAAGAAATGTGGAAAATACATATAAAACCATAAAAAGTAAATACAAGACTACATCCTCGAATCGAATAACGCTCGGCCCCTTGACTCCATTCACCATCGATACACATCCTCTAAGCGTCACGAATCTTACCGCCTCCAAAGCTATTTTCCTGCACATAAAACAGAAAGGAATGAGCCTAATGCCCAGCAAGGAAAATCTAACACATAGTCATACACATAAATTTCATAATAAACGTAAAGACATATAATAACACTTAATACATACACTTATTATAATGGCCACTATTACTTGGGGTCCCATAGACTAAACAAGCTTATGCCCATGAGATTAGTGGGGTCCTACTAGCTAAGTAGGCATATGCCCATAATCTTTTTGGGGTCTTGTTAGTCAAATAGGGCATAAGCCCAAGCCTACAAACATACACATTCATAACATATTCATAACATATCATATTTCATAACATAACACATAAGATAACATAAGCAATGAACATAAAGATTCTATCCTATTTTCCTTACCAAAGTTACCGGAATATGATGGACTGAGTTGAGACTTTTGGAACACTCCTAAAACCATATGAGAAAGAGTGAGTCTTATGAAGAAGAAGAAATGAAAATGAATAGGAAGACTAAACCATTGAGAAATATGCTTACCACAACTTATGTGCTTAAGAACTTGGATTCCCTAACCAAAATAAGAATGAGGTTAGGGGACTGAGTAGAAGGCTTTGAGAAAGAAAACAACATGAAGCAAATGAAATAGAGTTTTGGGTTTACCTCAAAGACTTGCAAGACCAATCTATCCACAACCGAAATACTAAAGAACCTTACTTCCCAAAGTGTTTGATAAGCTTATGATGTTTAAGCTTATGATTTGCCAAACCAGGTGTTTACACTCTCACACTCACTTAGCACTAGCAGCTTCTGAACTTAGAGTAAAAGGTGAATAATGGCTGGGTAGTAGGTCTTATTTATAGAGTTTGGGAATGAAAGTATCTTGATTTTACTTGAATAAAAATAATGGCTTTTTAGGTGATAATCATTTGAATAATCGTTCAGCAGAGGCTGAAGACTCGTTCAAAAGATGCTGGACTTAGGAAGAAGTTTGAATGGCTGAAAGGAAAAGAATTCAAAAATGTTTGAATTTATGCTGGAGGAGGCGATATATCGCCTGGGCCAGTATGCCCGAGGCGACCGTGCATCGTCTCGTGTTTTCCGTATCTACGTGCTGCGATATATCGCCCCCTATAGCTGCGATATATCGGCACACGCTGAATATTTAAACACGAAATTACACATTTTTCGCTAAGTTTGAATGGAGTAAACAGCCTTGACTAAGCCTTCAACGTATTCAAAGCTGCTGACTGACCCTATAACATTCAAACTTTACCCTTATTTAATTTAATCCTCAAAAATACTTAATCCTTAATTACCCATTCATAACATGTGCTTAAAATCCTATTGGTTGATATCTAAACCTTATAATATAACAAATATTATCCTTAATATCAGTCATATAATCAAACCTTAGGTTATACTTAATATTCTTAAACTATAGGTTAAACTTAGAAAGTCTATAAGTACTACTATGAGTGTCCAAATAATTCCCGGTCTGAACCAAAAATCCACAGTAACAAAGATAATACTATACATACTATAATACTACTAAACAATTAGCTAAGTAAAGTTCTTGGACTCTACATGATTAGCGGTTTAGTCACAACAGGTTTAAGTGCGGGGCTCGGGTTGAGTTCTGGGGTGATTTTAATGATTAGAGCGTTACCGGGAATTAAAGGGTAATGGGATGTGAATTAATGGTGTTTGAGATTATCGAGAATAGCGGGAATTGGAGAGCTGTAATTATGATTAACGAGATAGGAGGAGAATACCAATTTTTCCCTTGGGAGCCTTTAGAAATCTTAAATTGACCTAGGGGTGAAATGGTCATTTCACCCCTAGGATAGATATAACCATTGTTGGCTGAAGAAGAGAGCAAAAACAGAGCAATTTGGAGAGCCTTCCCGTACCATCTTCTCCTTCAGTTTTCTTTGTAATTTTTGAACCATTCTTGAGGATTCAAGCTTGGGAAGCAAGCCTTGGGAGTGTGTTCCTCCATTGAAGAGCATCATAAGTTGAGCTTTGGGTAACTGCTAAGGAACCAAAAGATCGATCGTTCTCAGGGATCGTCCTTATTATATTTCTTGCTCAAACCTGAGGTAAGAAAACTGCACCCTGTGTATATATGACATGCGTGATTATTATTGAGGCATGTTTATTGATAAATGTGGACAAGGATTGCATATTGAATGCTAGTGAATGTTGATTACTTGTATATGGCACTAACTAGTCAGGGACATTGACCTAAGAGTCAGAAACGGCATGAGCGTCCTGAACGCAGGGCTGAATGAAGATTAGATCTAATCGATATCAGCATTGAATGGCTCTATGGCATTAATGCTGGACCGACCCTAAGGTCGATGAACTTATAAGCGCTTGGCTAGTCTAAGACTAGTTATTCAGAGCCAGGGCATATGGCCCCGGTGACTGTTGTCACATGGCTAGGGAACGATGTTCCAGGGTTAGGACTCTATGGTCATGAGGAAGGTTATGTTGGTGACTATTCACCATGCACCTATCCTGGTTAAACTTATGAAAGGTTCACCTATCTAATGAGCCCGAGTGACCCTATCGTCACAAGGCTAGAGGGGGCTGTACCCACTTTTGTGACTTTTGTGACTGTCACCTATCTGTTTTGGACTGATAGTCCTGAATGATTATTTTGATCATTGTCGATATTATATCGTGCTATATTGTGTTTTCTTGCTGGGCCTTGGCTCATGGATGCTATGTGGTGCAGGTAAAGGGAAAGAAAAGTTCACCCAGCCTTGAGTGGAGAGCTTAGGTGGTGATGTGTACATATGCGGCCGCTTGAGCACCACGGCCAAGGCGTTCTCAGAGTAACTAGGGGGCTTACCTTATTTTTGCCGCTTAGGTCGGCAGGATTGTAAATTTGAAACAGTAATGACCACTTGTACTGAGAACAACTTGTAAATGTTTTGATTAGCTCTGTAGAGCAGTTTGAAATGAAAGATATCCATTCCTTTTTATGAGTTTTCCACCTTAACCTGTTAATCACACTTAGAGCACGTTTTTAACCAAAGGACTCAGGTAGCGGGTCAAATTTCCGATTCACCGTTCACAATAACTGTTCTGGGGTAACCTGGGCATTACAGTCGAGCAGCCTGCATATGTACACGTCGCCACCGAAGCTCCCCCACTCATGGCTGGCCCAACTTCCTTTTTCCTTTTCCTGTACCACATAGCACCCGTGAGCCAAGGATCAGGAAGAAAACATAGACATGCTTATAAGTAGTTAATAATAGATTTCAGTATCTTATTTGGCACGCCTAACATTAATGACCCAACTCCTGCCTGCATACAACCTGGGTAGGTGACTATAGTGTCACATTGGGGCCCGTAGTCCTATTTATAGATAACTAGCCATAGGGCTAGTCAAGCATACACAACACTATGTTTTCCAAGTGACTATTATGTCGTTCAAGTGTATGTTACACTCCTGGATAGGCCTAACCATGTTGGCATGTGCTCAGGGAGCTATTGCTACCCTTGACTTATAAGTCAAGCTTTTCGACCTGGGCTCAGCGCGCTATTGTCGCCCTTGACTCATAAGTCAAGCCTTTCAATCAGGTAATCTAGACAAGCATAAATCATTTATCATAAATATGCTTAATACAATTAAACATGTTTAATAAAACACTACAATCACAGTTATAACCTTGTTCAATGACTAGGCTCAAACCCTAACCACATAGTAGGTACAGTTTTCTTACCATAGGTCTTTAATGAGACACGCACCATGACCCTGAGCATGACCCTTTCCTCCTAAGTCAATTGGTGAACCCTTGTCATAACCTCAATAATGAATAACCATCAATAATGAGCAAATAAAGGCTTCCGGACCGAGTCCTAGCCTCCGCAACCTTGAATTCTACTAAACCGGGTAGTAAAATCCCTCCCGAGCCCTTAGGTTTGAGTTCCCACAACTCAAAACATCATTTGGCCACTTTCCTCTACTAAAGCCACGGCCCGCCCCTGAAGGGTCGTGGCGCGGCTCTAGGCAGAGAGCCCCGAACCCCAAAGGCATAGGGCACGTGCCGCAGCGTAGCCTACCAATCGCCTCGGTTCCAAGGCAGTTCAAAAGAACCATTGCACCTCTGAGTTCATTCGGGTAGCGGTGCTCCAAGAACAGCACCGCAGCGCAACCCCGCGAACCCAGAATTCCAATGTTTTCCAACTATTTCCCTGTAACCAAATCCCCTAAAAACCAGTCTCCGAACCTCAACCAAACCCAAAATTGAGTTCAAAACTCATAACAACACATCAAAGGCAGCATATAAACCCCAAATCTAAAGGGAAATTTGGGTAATTATGCAATAAATTCGGTCCGAAATCAAAACTGTGCTAACAACTATTGACATGTCATATTTATCCTAGTGTTTTCATTTGTTCCAAAAATACCCTTTTCATCTGTTTCCCAATTTCTCTCTCTATTCTCTCGGACTCTCTCTCTCTCTCAGTGCCGAATAAAAAGGGAAGCAAAACCCCCCAAAAAAACTCTACATTCTAGCCTCTAATCCATCGTATCCTCTCTCAAATCCCTGGGCATTGATCGAATCTGAGTCCTCCTTAATGTTGGTGCATCAGAAAAACGTCTGGATATGAAAATCGGAAGGGCATATTCATAGGGGACATTTAAAGGAGTCAGAAATCGTAGAAGGTAAGGGCTCGAGTGTTTTGAATGATTTTTGTGCATTTTGGTAGAACGGGGTTGTGAATACTTAGATCTGGGTTTTTTTCTAAATTTTTTTGTTCACCTCGATAGAAATCGATGGGACTTGATGAGCCTTGATGGGATGGAAAACTATAGTTGTAGCATTACCTCGATAGACCTCGACTAACCTTGATAGGAAATCAAACTTTGGGATTTTAGGGTACCTCGATAGGCCTCAACGAGTTGCAATAGGCCTTGATGGATTATCCATAAGCTTTAAAATAGATGGCCTCAATAGGCCTCGATGACCCATCCACAAGATTTGAAATTTATCACCTCAACAGTACTCAATAGGCCATGATAACCCATCCATAGGATTTGAAATTTATCTCCTCGATAGTACTTGAGAGACCTCAATAGGCCTTGATGACCCATCCATAGGATTTGAAATTTATCACCTCGATAGTTTTCAATAGGGCTTTGTAGGCCTTGATGACCCATCCATAGGATTTGAAACTGATCACCTCGATAGTACTCGATAGGGCTTGATAGGCCTCAATGACCCATCCATAGGAGTTGAAATTGATCACCTCGCAGTACTAGATAGGACTTGATGAAAATAGATTGGCTTTGAAACTGTATTACCTGGACATGACTCGACATGCCTCGATGGTTACCAGATTTTTTTTTTGTTTAACAGTTTTTTTTGAAACTGTATTATTAACAGTTTTTTTTTGTTTTAGATGCCCGATCTTATTGTGCCGTTGGAGAAGCACTTTCCTGCTTGTGTTACTTATAGGGGTAGTTCCTACTTGGATACCTTTACAGAGCAATTTAAAAGGCATGGGTTGATTGAAAGGGAAAAGGCATGCCCATTGGGACAGATCTTTAATGCCAAGGCCTTTAGTTTATCTGGGGTTCTACTACACTAGTTTATGTTGCATAAGGTGGAAATCCAGAAGCTTGAAAATGGTCAGTTCTGCATGGGAAATAGTCTATGTAGATTCAATATTGTGGAGTTTGTCCTGGTTACCGGCCTGAATTTTGGAAAAAATCAGTCCCCAGATGAGTTGAAAGAGCATCTTTCAAGTGATCGGATCATCCAGGAATATTTTAATGGTGAGGCAAAGGTTAGTTTTGGTCAGTTGGAAGATGCTCTGAAGGCCTCAACAAACCCAGAAGATGCATTTAAGCTGGGTTTGTGCTACTTGATAAAGGGGGTGTTGTATGCCCCTGAAAAAACAACCAGCATATGGAATGATTTACTGAAGAAGGTTGATTATCTTGATTACTTTCTCAAGTATCCGTGGAGGAAGTTGTCCTTTAAGAAGTTGATCAGAGGAGTTCAGAAAGACATGAAGAAGTAACTGAAATTCTACGAGGACAAGAAGAAAGAAGGTTCAGGGATACAACAGAATGAGTCCAAGTACAGTTTCTATGGCTATGCCCACACACTTCAGTATTGGGCTTTTGAGGTCATGGCAGATATTGGGAGGAATTTTGGTGAAAAGAGTGGGAACCAAAGTCCCAAGATGCTTAGTTGGTTTACTAAGACTGATATCTTTCCTTCCACAACTCAGTTGGTTCCGTTGTTCGGCAAGACTCGAGTAAGATCAACTTTATCTTCTTAAATGTGATAAATTAATTTATTGTGATTTACTTTATTAAAGTATTTTTTTACATATATATGTTATTTGTTAATGGAGTTGGAGGTCTTTTCCATGTTGAAGCCACGTCCCGGTGAGGTGGACTACTACAATTGCCTCCCAGATGTTGATGGCCAGTTATTCCATGAGTTTGGATCAGTTGGAGTGGAGGTTGAGACTGCAGTGGAAGAAGTAGAGCCCAAGAAGGAGGCAGAGAAGCTGTCGCAGGTTGCAAAGGCAACTTTTGTTTTTTACGAGGATGTCACGAGGGTTGAGGAAGGCACTACACAGGTCGCTGCACCTTCCTCTAGTTAGGTTTCCCATCCTGATTATGAGTAGTTTATGTAGAGGCTCCAGAGGATTGAGGAGGGACAATCTGATTATGCGCAGTTGGTGCAGAGGCTCCAGAGAGTAGAGGAGGGCCAGAAGAATTTACTAAAGAATCAAACTACGATCATGGATCAGTTGGCGCAGTTGATTTCAATGGTCCCTGATCGATCCAGGGAACAGAGTTGACCCACCCGCCCACACTCAGATACATAGTCAAATGTTATGCCTCATGACTACAAGCCTGATGATCCACCTTCCACTCCACAGGCCCAGACATCTGTTGTTGCCAGTGATGCCGATAGTTCTAGTGTACGAGTGTTACAGCTTGAGGAGGTAGCTGGCCTTGAATTTATCAGGAAGAAATGCAAGCCTAAGCATTATGATGACTTCACCAACCCTACGAAGAGGCTAAGATCATATTAACATGCACTAGTTACAGACCCTTTGAGGAAGTGTGACCAGCAACAAGAGAATAGTTTCCATAAGTGGTTGATCGGGAAGATTGACCATAAGAGGGATCGATTTGTCCATACTGGGATGCACGGTGTGGCATGGTTCTTGCAGGTGCACACCATTCAAATTTGGATTTATGATTTAGTATGTAAATTACAATTATATTTTATATTCAATCCTTAAACATATAGATTGTACTGTGAATTTACATGTTTTTTTTTCAGCATATTGATATCTCTCTGCACATGCTATGCCGTCGATGCCACTTTTATCATGCCGCATTGCTATCATGAACACCACATCCCCCCAGGTGTTCCTAGGTCGTTGGAATCATTTCAACCAAACTGGGGAGAAGTATACATGGGATGAGGACATGCTTATATTGTTGAAGGGTGACCCAGATCAATACCTCGTATTCTGGTCAGCTGTTGATGACATATATTTTGCCTTGCACATACAAGCACAACATGGGGTTGCCATTGAAATGTCCATTCAATTGTGGTGCATTAACATATACGATTCCAACCATACCATGGTTAGTCGGTCTTTGTTGGCAGAAGTCATTGGTGTTTATAGATGTCTTCTTTGTTGTTCATGTCTGGCTTCTTTGACGACCTTGACGGGCTCCAGTTGCAACTTGGCCAGAAACCAAAGCCATTCTAGTACTGTTGTCTTGGCCATGAGGGGGTGCCTCAGACTATGACAAGGTATTCCTCTATTTAATTAGTGGTATTTGAAATATGTTTATTGAATTTAATTATACAAACTTTGTATATAATTAACAAAAATTCAATTATATGCAGTGGGGATTGTGGTATGTATGCCATCAAACATATTGAGCATTTGGTTGCCAGGCTACCACTCGATATCGTTACCGATGCGAACCTGCAACATTTCATAAACCAAATGTTGTGTGGAACTATTCTTTTAGACATTGGCACCATTATTATATATTTTTTTTAATATGTGAACATTTGGTTTCTAGGCTACCACTCGATACCGTTACTGATGTGAACATAGTGGCCTCGATGGGCCTCGATGCTACCTCGACAGACCTTGATGGGGCCAAACCAAGGAACGAACATAGCGACCTCGATGAACCTCGATGGTACCTGGATAGAGGTTGATGGGGCCAAATCAAGCTGTGAACAAAACGACCTTGATGGACCTCGATTCTACCTCGACAAACCTCGATTGGGACAAACCAAGCAATAAACATAGCGACCTCGATGTTCCTCGATGGTACCTTGACAGAATTCGATAGGGCCAAATCAAGCTGTGATCATAGTAGCCTTGATGGGCCTCGATGCTACCTCGACAGACCTCGATGGGGCCAAACCAGGGAAACATTTGCATAGTTTTTTTTTCATTAAGATCAAAACCAAGAAAATAACAGAAGAAGAACCTTAATGAAATAACAACAATATCCCAGTGAAATCAATTCATACACCAGAAGTTTGCATACAACAAAATACCAACATTTTGATAGGACAATGTTTAAATCCTAGCATTACATGACTTCCTATTGTGCCCACTACCACCACATCTGTTGTTACGCTTACATGGCTGGACGGCCTTTTCTCAGCTAGAAGGATAGCGATTGTTCGTTGGCATACCCAATTTCTTCTTCTTCGACCTTCCTACATAATTTTTCTCAATAAGGAAGCCGACGACCATATCTCTGATGTGATCAGGGATAACCCATTCATCCTTGTTACAAACAGGGTAAATAGTTTCCTTATAAGTTTCCCTCCACGACTCGATTCTGTTGTAAAGGGAACACAATGAGTAGATTCGTACGCTCTTTTTTCTGGCTATAATAAATGCATGGACACACAGTATCCCTATGATTTGGAACATGCAATAGGAGCACAATTTTTTGGCCAAGTTCACCTCACCATCACCATCAACCACAAGAAATTCATGATGACCAAGGACTTGGACATCTAGGAAATTCATTTTCAGATCCATTTTCTTCAAATATGCCTCCATCAGTGGTGCAAACACACTTATTTCTTTTGTTGCTTTTTCATGTCTATCGACAAACCATGTTTGTAGAGTGAATTGTATGAATTCAAGAAAAGTGGCAACTAGAAAGCTCCTTGCCTCTTTTATTTTATTGTTAAAGCTTTCTGCGTAGTTGCTCATCATGATATTGTGTTGACTTCCAGGAAAATAAGCGTGAGTCCACCTTTCAAAACCAATTCCCTCAAGATATTGAGCAATGGGAGGATTAATTACCTTAATTTTTTTCAAAGAACTTGTGAAATTCTATCTTTCGATACGCGTACGCTGCACACCCCATGATGTCTTGACAGTGGTCGGTTTTGAATTTTTCCACCACATCCATACTTATGTGGTGGTAACAAGCACTGTGGTAGGCATCAGGGACCACAACCTCCAAAGCATGAGTAAAGCTTGCATGCTTGTCCGACACAAAGGCTAGGTTGTCAACATCCCCTATGGCTTCCTTCAATTTTCTCATGAAATAAGTCCAAGAGTTATGGTTCTCACTATCCACCAGTCCGAACGCAATTGGAAACTAATGGTTGTTCGCATCCAACGAAACAGCACAGAGCATGTGGCCACCATACTTGTTCTTCAAGAATGTGCTGTCCACACAAATGACAGGACGACAATACTGGAATCCCCTCCTAGAAACACCAAGGGAAAAGAAGCAATACAAAAAATGACCATCTTCGCTACAAAATCAGTAATTGTACTTGGATTCTTCTGCTCCAACTGACACAGGTATCCAGGTAACTTGGAATATGAATCTTCACATGTGCCTCTAACATACATAAGTGTATTTTCTCTACATCTCCATGCCTTCTCATAGCTCATTTCAACCCCAAAATGGTTCTTCATGCCCTCCCTTATGTTGTTTTCCATGTATCGAGTACCATCGGTAGTAAATTTCCTCTTGATTAGGTGGTCGACAACCTATGGTGCACTTGATGGTGGTCCTCCTCTCGGATTTCTTGTGAGAGAGTGTGTACATTGTTGTAGACAGTAATCTCAAACATTTCATACCACATTTTTTTTCTTTCCCCTCAATCTCAAACCACAATGAGGATCCTTGCAGGTAATGTACCACACATCAGTACCAGATTTCTTCACCATAAACTCAAAATTATTCTTCATTGCAAAGATGGCCGCAATGGTTTTCAATTCGAGATTGTTCTAAAATAACTTTCCAAGGTGCAATTCTCCAAAAGATGTGCCGGTTGAGGAAGGGTGATATCGATGTGAGGCCGCTATATCTTCTTTGGTAAACATGGGAGCACTCCAAGTTCTACGATCTTTACCTAAGTCTAAAAGAGAACTCCATATATTGCCATCTTCAGTTCTACCTGGACTTTGACGACTACTTCTAGTCCCAAGTGTTTGCCTTATCTTCTCTTCTGCGCTCCTCAACTACCATAACATCTGAACTCTGCATTGGAAAATCTGCCCTAATATCTGGCCCATCAACTACTGCTGCATCAGAACCCAGATCATCGTTGACATAAGGATCATATCCATAAGTGTCGTACTCCGCTGTGTCAAGAACATGTGGCAAAGCTCTAACAGGGATATCATCATGGACAATAATGTCTGGATTTGTCTCTGGAACAAATTTTCCAACCTCACTTTGAGTTCCCTGAAACCATGACATGGGGGAGAAATGTTCTCTTCAAATCTAAATTCTTTATTAACGCTAGGAGAGGCCGAAGCATTTCCTAAACAATCATTTTTAACTAAAGTTATGCACAGAAGAATCATCTTCTCAAGAGATTTTGATGCTAAGCCCATCAATGCACAAACATGCCTATAATTTTTGATAACAGTAGGTTTGAAGGGTTGTGAGAGGCATGTGTACGGGACCTTAAGTTTCAAGTCATACACACATTTATCCACTTCAAGCTAATCATACCAAATTTTAACCAGTTGCTCGTACATCACGCTCTTCTCCAAAAGGAGAACTTGATTTTCAACATCTCGGACAATCCAATCCTTATATTTCAGTTCCCAAACACCGTTGTATGCAACAAATATAGAAACAGTTGAATCTGTATTGACAAAAAAAAAAAAAACAAAACAAAAGGGTAAAAAATTTAATAACATAAAAAATCTGCAAAATATCAAGTTCCATTGAGGACAATAGAGCCTAATCGAGGTGGCTAATTATGGGAAATTTTGTCTACATATTGAGGTTCATCGAGGTGGTCATCTATAGGATACTACAGATCCCGATCGAGGCTAATTGAGGTGTTTTATTCCTAATCTACATTGAGGAATGTCGAGTTACATCGAGGACCATCGAGGCATGTCGAGTTTCATTGAAACTTATTGAGGTAGACAAAGAACCCAAAAAAAAAAAAACTCAGAAAAGCTCAGTTCTAATCTGAACGTGAAATAGTAAAAAAAATAATCCAAAATGTAGATACAGATCTGTTCGAAATAGTTAATGCAATGTAAATAAACAAGTTTTCTGACTACATATAACAAAAATATACTTACCCATAAGAATTGTGCCACTAGATCCCAAACTCAAAATGGAGTTTCTTGCCTTGATAGGATTCAAAACTTTCCCAAAGAACAACTTCAAATCTTAGATTAGATGAGCTCTAAAATTATTATAGATCAAGAGAATACATGCTGGCTGCCTTGGTTTTTTGAGAGAGAGAGCTTGAGAGAAGGGAAAATGTGAGAGATAGAGAGAGAAGACAATATCAGGAAAAGAGATGGAAATTTATGTTAGGGGAATTTTGGGAATCTAGGAGAATACTAGCATAAAAGGGTGATGTTTAATTATCATGGAATAATTTTGTTATAGGACCCCCATTTATGCATCAATAGTCAAATTTCCCAAACTAAACCAAAACCTCACCACAACTCAAGATTCTAGAAATTCATCAAGAAAAAAGAGTATAAATCCTTACCTCAGCTGTGCAATCCGACCCTAAGTTACTCCTAACCCAATCCTTGCTCCTCCAAGATTCAATTCCAAGAAATTCTCCTCAAAATTCAAGGAATTCCAAATCAAACATAGAGAGAGAAAAGTAACGGGAGAGAGAAAGGGAGATGGAGTGAAGTGTTTAGTGTTTTCTGATTTCCTCAGTCTGAAGGTTTGGTTTGACTAAGCTAATCCATGGGCATGAAATGACTAAATTGCCCCTTGCCCAAACCTTAGCTCTTTAATGCCCTTAAGGGAAAAATGGTCTTTTTCTACCATGTCCCACTAATCCATAATTAACACCATATTTCTCCAATTACTTCCAATATCTCCAAATGATCATCAAATAAATTCCCCTTACCCGACAAATCTCGACAATGTAATAAATTAGCAAAATACCCCTAGGCTCACCCCATGTCGGGTATTTAATCCAGGTTGTGATTAAACTGCTAATTTGCTCACTAGGGTTGTCTCGTGCTGAATACTTCAATTATATCTACATGATAATGTGGTATAAATCACAAAACACATATATTTACAAATACACCCTCAACTGGTCGAAACTACAAAAATACCCTTCTAATAAGAAACGGTCCCACATGCATGCGTAATACACCTAAAAATGCAACACTAGTCATATCATAATATAACTCACATAATTCATATAATCATAGAAATACACATAATATCCATTTATGCTCTCCTGACACACTAATCAAGGAACTAAGCCTGATTAACAAATTTGGGATGTTACAATTATCCCCTCATTACAGGAATTTCTTCCTTGAAATTTTACTTAAACAGCTCAGGATTCTGATCCCACATATTTGATTCCCATTCCCAAGTCGCTTCCTCGACCATGCTGTTCCTCCATAATTCCTTAACCAAGGTATATATACTTTTATTCCTTAGGACCTTGTTCTTCCTGTATAATATTTGGATAGGACGTTCCTCGTAGGATAAATTTGTCTGCAGCTCCAGATCTTCATAACTCAATACATGAGTCTCATCTGATACGTACTTCCGAAGCATCAAAATATGGAATACGTTATGCACTCCCGACAATGCCGGAGGTAAGGTCAACCTATAGGCCACTTGACGATTCCTCTCCAGGATCTCAAATGGTCCTACAAATCTAGGGCTCAACTTGCCCTTCTTCTCAAAAATCTTCACCCCTCTCAATGGTGAAACTCTAAGGAAGACATAATCTCCCACTAGGAACTCCACGTTCTTGTGCTTCATATTTGAATAACTTTTCTGACTACTTTGGGATGCGAGCATCTGAGCTCCAATCTTTTAGATAACCTCATTAGTCCTCTGAACTGTGTCAGGACCCAAGTATTTCCTTTCACCCATCTCGTCCTAGTGACTGGGCGATGTACATTTCCTACGATACATCATCTCATAAGGAGCCACTCCAATGGTCGACTAATAGCTGCTATTGTAGGAAAATTATATCAAAGGCAAATACTTACTCTAGGACCATTCTAGGTCCAAAATGCATGCCTGAAGCATGTCTTCTAGTATCTAAATCGTCCTCTCAGACTGACCATCTGTCTCAGAATGGTAAGCTGTACTGAATTTCAACTGTGTACCCCTAACTTTATGCAAACTCCCTCAGAACTAGGAAGTAAATGTGGGGTCCCGATCTGACACAATCAGCTTTGGAGCCCCATGAAGACGTACTATCTCTTTCAAATAGAGATCTACATACTGGTCAACGGTATAAGTCATCCTCACTGGTAGAAAGTGAGCTGATTTGGTATATCGATCTACAATAACCCATACCGAATCATGCTGACCCACTGTCTTGGGCCACCCAACCACATAGTCCATGGTGATGTCCTCCCATTTTCACTTTGGAATATCCAAAGGTTGTAATAGTCTTGTTGGTCTTTGATGTTCAACCTTGACCTGCTGACACGTCTTTCTTCATTCCAGGCCACCAGTATAAAGTTTTTAGATCCTGATACATCTTTGTGGTTCCTAGATGCAAAGAATAAGGGGTAGTATGAGATTCATACATAATCTCCTGTCTAATAGTAGCATCCATCAGAACACAGATCCGACCCTTATATTTCACTAAGCCCATCTCCAAAATTTTATAGTCTTTAGCAACTCCAGCTAAGAAGTCTCCTCTAATCTTCATCAATTGAGGATCATTCAACTGACCTTCTTTTATCCTCTCTAGAAGAGTATAATGTAAGGAGATATTGGCTAACTGGTCCACCGCCAACACTATCCCTGCTCTAGTCATATCCTCTGTCAATTTCCTGGATATCTACTTCAAATTGAATAATTGTCCAGACCTCTCCTACTTAAGGACCTAGTCACCAAGTTGGCTTTCCCTGTATAATACAGATCTCAAAGTCATAATCTTTTACTAACTCTAGCCAATGTCTTTGCCTCATGTTCAGAATCTTTGTACGTGAAGAAATACTTCAGGCTCTTGTGGTGAGTTTATATCTCACACTTTTCACCATAAAGGTAATGCCTCCATACCTTTATTGCAAAGACCATCGTTGCTAACTCCAGATCATGAGTGAGGTATCTCTTTCATATTCTTTCAACTGACGTTATGCATAAGCAATCGCCTTCCTTGTCTGCAAAAGAACACGGTGTGAACCCTGTCTCGAGGCATCGCAATATACCATAAACTTCTCATGTTCTGATGGAAGACTTAGTATTGGATCGGTATTCAATCGTCGCTTCAACTCTTGAAAGCTATTCTCATTTCTCTCTAACCACCCAAACTTCTAGTTCTTACGTGTTAATTATGTCAATGGTGAAGCAATCATAGTGAACCCTACAAAAAAAATGCATGTAATAACCTGCCAAGCCTAGAAAACTTCTGATCTCTGAAGAATTCCTTGCCTTTTGCCAATCTCTAACTGCCTCAATCTTAGCTGGGTCCACCTTGATTCCATCTCTACTAACAATGTGACCAAGGAAAGTCACTTGTGATAACCATAACTCACACTACTTAAACATTGCATATAATTTGTGCTCTTTCAACCTCTATAAAACCAGCCTGACATGCTGTTCCTGTTCTACCTCTGACTGAGAGTAAACAGTATATCATCAATGAAGACAATCACAAACCGATCCAAGTAATCCTTAAACACCCTGTTCATCAGATCCATCAGAGCTGATGGGGCATTAGTCAAACCAAATGACATAACTAGGAAATCATAATGCCTATATTTGGTGCAGAAGGTTGTCTTCAGTATATCTTCCTCCTTAATCATTTGCTGGTGATAACCAGATCAAAGATAAATCTTTGATAATATAGTTGTAACGTCCCAATTTACCTAATAAGGCTTAGAGCCTTGATTAGGGGGCCAAGATGGCAAATTATGGAAGTTATGTGATATTTATGTGTATCATTTCATGATTATGTGATTTATATTATAATATGAATTTATATGTGTGTTTAGGTGTATGAAATATGAATTTGGACCCGTTTCTTATCAGAAGGGCAATTTTTGTAATTTGGCCAGTTATGGGTATATTTGGCATATATGTGATATATGTGTGGGACCACATTATTATGTGAATATATTTGGGTTACTCAGAACGAGGCGATCCTAGGGAGCAAGTTAGCGGGAAAGTCACAATGGGATCAATACTTGACTCAGGATGAGTCAAGGGGTATTTTGGGCATTTAGTACATTATCGGGATATTGGGTAATGGGAATGAATATTCAAAGATATATTTGGAGTTAGTGAGGTACGTAGGGAATTCTGAGGATTTAGTTAAGGTTACCTGAGCTCGAAGTTGCCCGACAGAAATAGAAATATGTTCAAATGCTCTCTCTCTCTCTCCCATTTCTTCCTTTGTAACGCTCGATAGTATTTTCAAAGGAAACTCGAGTTTTAGAGCTCAAATTCAAGCAAGGTTAGAGTCATAACGATTCTAGGAAAGATTAGAAGCTTGATAGCCGGAGGATTTAACTGTAAAATGACTTAATCAAAGGTAATCCAAGCTTTAAGTTTTGAGATTTTGAGTTTTTAAGCTTGTATTGAATTTTATGGTTTTGATGAGTTTTTGATTGGATTGTAACTTGGGTTTTGATGGTTTTAGGATTCTGAGTTGATTGGCAACTTTGTTTATGGGATTTTGGCTATGTTTGGATAGGTCTATGGAGGGATTTGGATTGAGAAAAACGAAGGAAAAATAGAGTTTGCAGGTTGAGCCGCGACCCTATTCTTGGGGCGCCGTGACTTTCTTGAATGAAGGAGAAGCAGGTGAATGTAGGGCTTTTGAGCCGTGGCGCCTAATAGGGCGCGCTGCAGTGTTAGTGCAAACAGGGAAGAGGCTCGGGCCTCTAACTTGATTAGCCCGCGACCCAAATTTTTGGGGGCCGCGACACTTAAGGTGTTTTGGGATTTGGGGAGGTTTTGAGTGCAGGAACTCAAACCTAAGGGATCAGGATCGATCCTACTACCTGGTTTAGTAGGATTCGACATACTGGAGGTTAGGACTTGGTTTAGAATCCTTTATTTACTCGTTATTGATGGGATTCTATACTTGGGTGTGACTAGGTTATCGGTAAGGGCTCGGGATCAAGATCGTTCTTGAGGATCGTTCTTATTTTACTTTACACTTGGACCTGAGGTAAGAAAACTCCACCCATTATGTGATGTACATGATTAGGGTTGAACTTGAATGTTGAATATAATCTTGATTGGGCGTGGGCCCTTATAAATGTGCATGATTACGTTTATGCCTGTGAATGATTGATTAAGCATGATGAATGCTCTATTTATGGATATTTTTTATATGATGACTGCTTGTTTGCATTATATAATCGGAAAAGGCTTGACTTATTAGTCAAGGATAGCAATAACGCTGAGCGCTAGTAGAAAAGCATTGTCTTATGAGTCAAGGGAGACAATAGCATGTTGAGCACTAGTCGACATGATTAGATCTAATCAAGAGAGCATCATATGCTTATCTTACCCAATGGTCGTGGAAAACTAAAGCGCCATGTATGCTAATCCAGCTCCAAGGCTGGTTATTCAGAGGATAGGGCAATGGGCCCTGGGGTGACTTATTAGTCCCATATCCTAGGGTGTTGAGCCCCAGTGTGATTTATTAATCATGTAACTTTGGCGTCGGTCACCGATATGATTCATTAATCATTTAATTACGGTAGGTGGCCCTATATGACGCTGTAGTCATTTATATGAATGGTATGCATGCATGAGTAGGGTTATTACTACTAGGCATGCTTGTTATGATTTGGTTATTTGGTAATAACTTCTTATGAGCATGTTTAAGTTTTGTTGATGGGCCTTGGCTCACGGGTGCTATGTGGTGCAGGTAAGGGGAAAGGAAAGTTGGACCAGCCATGAGTTGGAAAGCTTAGGTGGTGACGTGTACATATGCGGCCGCTTGTGTAGCATCTCAGAATTTTACTTAGCTAGATAGTAGTAGTTGCAGCTTGTAGTATTTTAGATTTTGTGGTTATTGGTTCAAGTCGAGATTTAGTTGGGAACTCATAGAAATAGTTATGGATTTTATAAGTTTAACCTATAGTTTAGAAATATTAATTATAATATAAAGTTTGATTAATATAGTTGGTCCTAGAAATATTATTTATTATAACCTAAGGTTTAGATAGAACTAATAAGAATGTGACACTTGTCACATGCATGTTTATTAAGGATTTTAGATGAATAAATTAATAGAAGATCGATCTAGAAGCTCTAGAAACTTCCTGTAGCTGTTAGGATTACGTTTTACTCAGTCAAAGTTATTTTAACAAACTTCAAGTGTGCCGAAAATGTGTAAAAACGTGTTTAAAATATCAGTGTATGCCGATATATTGCAGATATAGGGGTCGATATGTCGCCTAAGATTGATATGGAAAACACGTCGACTTCGCATGAACGAAACCACAGAGGCATGGGGCATAGGTAGGGGCAATATATCACCTAGGATAGGCGATATATCGGCTCTTGGAGCCATATTTTTTTTTAAACTTTGTGGATTTAAATTAGAAATATCCCTTAATCACTTGGAGTTGCTCTTGAACATTTTTGACCGAGTTCTGGGCATCGGTTGAAACGAAAATTCAAATATATTCATTTATTTATTCTGTTAAAAAGGGTTTAGTTTCACTCCTTGCACTCTATGAATAGGACCTAGTACTCAGCCATTTCATTCATTATTGAAGCATTCTTAAGAGGCTCCAAGCTTCTAAGTTTATTCTAGAGAGAACACACTAGGGTTTGGGATTTAAAATCCTTTTCCAATCTAAGATTTATAAATACTTGGGAAGTAAGATAGAGTGTTATTTCAGTATCGAGGTGTAAATCAAAGTTCTAGTCCATTCAAGGTATTCTTATCCTCAGGTTTAATCCATCATAGTTCTTTTATTTTCTTTCAGATCCTAACTCACTATTATGGCTTTTGGTTAGGTGTTTAAGTATCTTGAAACATAAGGTAATTTGGTAAGTTTCTATCTTGATGGTTTAGATCTGTTTTTCATCTCCATTTCTTTAGAAACTCATGATTCTTATTTTTGATTGTAGGAGTTCTCCAATCCTGTTCTTGTCTCCATTATCCCAGTTTTTGGTAAGGAAAATAGGTTAGATTATATGTGTTTATGATATGTTTATATGCTATGATATGTTATGTGCTATGTATATAAGTATGAATATGTTTTTAGTCGCTTGGGCCTTATAGTTGCTTAGATAGCAAACCCCACGATTTTTATCATTATCGTGGTTTAGAGTTATGATTTACCATACCTCAATTAGTATATTGAGGACCTAGATGGGTTATCATATACTGCCTTGTGATCTAACCTAGCTCGATTAGTAGACTGATGACGTAGATGGTTTTATCATATCCTACAGTAATGAGTTAATGGGCATTAATATTGTAGTCCTATATGATATATGTTTTTACGTCATATGTTTTATGATTTATGTTTTTAGTAGATTTTCCTTGTTGGGCATTAGGCTCATTCCTTCTATTTTAGATGGTGTAGGAAAATGAGCATGGAAGGCAGGATGGAATCATGGCAGCTTGGAATTTGTATTGGGGATGGACTGAATGAATGGATTGTTTGAAGATCGAGGATGAAGTTATTTTAAGTCTTATAATTTATGATCTTATGTATTTCCGCGCTTAGTTTTTTAAACAATTAATTAGAGTTTATGTTTTTATGTAAATAACGATGGGATCCCATATTTTGTATTCTATACCGTATTTTGGATATTTGATAACGTTTTATTATTTCTTAAATGTATTCCAAAATAGTAGTTATGTTTAGTAGTTTTTAATGGTCTGAGGTCTAGAATTAGTCGGGTCATTACAGTTGGTATCAGAGCCCGCAATTCATGTGCATGAAGCTCTCCTTGATACACCCGCACAAGCTCCAGATCTAACTGCCAATGTAAGTGTTTATGTTATGATCATTATGTTTATGTTTACCGCTAACGTTTTAGTCATTTTGTTTTTTTAGTTAAAAATGAATGGAGCTTTGACCTAGCATGATATCCGAGCCATTAAGGCAATGAAAAGGATTAGAGAGCCAAGGAATACAATAGGATTGCTCGAAAGAATCACTCAAAGAGTGATCCTATTTCACAAGGGGATATTTCACCTTTAAACTACTAAGAAAATTATGATGAGAGCCATGGAACAATATATCCTAGTAATTAGGCTTTTTAAAGATTTTCCTTTTGTAGTTTTAAAACTAGGAGAATTATGGGAGACTATGGATGATGAAGATCATTTACCTGTAGCCATGAGATATTATTTCCTTATACTAAGGTTCACCTCTAAGTTTGGATTTCAATTCACTGACGAACAAAAGCATAATATCTTAATGAAAAATCCCCAAGGTAGTTTCGAGGCTCATAGTAATGATGATTATGAAGAAATAGATGGTGATGATATGTTAGATGAAGGGTCAGATGTTGAAGATTCTGATTTTTAGATTTTACCCTAGTTATTTTCAGTTAGTTTCTTTATTTATTCCTTTGTTTCTTTATTTATCTTTGACTTTATGATTGTAATTAGTGAAAATCTTTTTCCAAATGAATAAAGTTGTTATTTTTGAATGACATGTATGAGTTTGATTTTTTCTATAATCATAATAAATTTGGAATAAATAAATAATGATTGAGCTCGATGAGGGTGGATACAAATCAATGGACCAGGTTCTGTATTGAGAGTTTAGGGGGCCATAGTAGTGGGAACGATTTTACTGATCCCAACCCTCCCTCAATATGGTTAACTTTGGAACAGTGACGAGTTTCGAGCCTGAGAATTAAGTCATATAGGATAGTTAGAAACAAACTTAGACAATGATAAAGATGGCTTATTTTTCTAAGTATAGAAACACACCTTAATTATAAAGAAGGCTTACATAATTTTTCATAAGAAATCATAATTGATAGGTCTGAATTATGTTTATTTAGACTAAGTTTTACCTTAGACCCTATTAGGGTAAGTTCTAACATGTTTTCTCGACTGTTAGAAATTTTCTAAAGATGTCGTTACGAAGGTCTGCACACACGAATGCCAATGCCCCCAGCACCGCCAATGAGACTAATGAAGCCCCTGCAGTCCGAAGAAGGGGAATGCGTGCTACTACTATAGCTGCTGCCAATAGAAATGCACCACCTCTAGTTGACAAAACCACTGGAATTGTTCGACTACGTTAACTAGAGGAAAAAATCCTGCAGTAACAACGACAATAGACTCAACCCCAGCCTTGGCCGCAACCGAAGCCTCAGCCAGTGGCTCAAGCACCCCAGCAAGTAGGTCCATATGAGGGATGGACGATGGAAAACTATGTGCCTTATCCAGCTCAATACATAGAGAAAATCTACGAGCGTTTCTGTAAGAAGCACGCTCAAAACATTGAAGGGACAACCGATCCCTTTGAGGAAGAAGAATGGCTCAGGAATGTAGAGCCTATTCTAGCACGCATGAACCTCGGCAATGCGGATCGTATATCCTGCGTTTCGTCTCTTCTGAAAAAGGATGCTAGAATCTGGTGGGATTTAGTACTGCAAACTCATGATGTCGCCACCATGATCTGGACCAGATTTGTGGAGCTGTTTCACAAAAAGTATTACAACTCGGCTGTCATCGCTACAAGGGTGGAAGAGTTTGCTAATCTGAAGCAGGGAAATCTGATAGTAGTCGAGTACGCTTGACAATTCGATCGACTAGCCAAGTTTGTGCCAGAGTTGGTCCCAACCAATTTCTTGAGGGTTACAAAGTTCACCAAGGAACTTAGACCCAAGATTGAGCTAGGAGTCAAGCATGCAAATCCTGGAACCACTTCTTATGCCAATGCTCTAGAAATGGCTATAGAGGTGGAAAGACTCTAAGCAAATGTTAGTACGGAGGAGGCCAGCAAGTCTGAACCCAGGCAGCAGAATCAGATTCAAAATGCTAGAAACAACAACAACCACCAGCGTAACAATGATGGCCAGAAAAGAAAGCATCCTGATAGTAAGCAGGCCGACAATGAAAAAAGAGCATGCACAAATAATGGAAGTAATAGGTCGGGTTTTGTAGAATACCTGCAATTCTCCAAGTGCCAAAAAATACATCTTGGGGAGTGTCAAGCAAACATCAAAGGTTGTTACAACTATGGCCAGGAAGGTCATCGGAAGAAGGAATGTCCACAACTCAAACAAGAAGAAAAGAGGGACAACAAGATGGTTCCAGTCAGAGTCTTTGCCTTGAAACAGGGAGAAGCTGAAGTTAGTAATAAAGTGGTCATAGGTCAGATTCCTATCCACGATATTATATGTTCAGTATTTTTTAATTCGGGAGCAACACACTCGTATATCTCGTTAGGAACGATAGAGAAATTAGACAAACCTTGTGAAAGATTTGGAACTAGGTTTGTAACAGAATTTCCTTCGGGCAAAGTAGTCCTATCATCACAAATAGTACGAGGAGTATCGATCAAAATCGAGGGCACAAAACTAGAAGGAGGCCTGATAGAGTTAGAGATCAAGGACTTCGACATAATACTGGGCATGGATTGGCTAGCAAGGCATGGTGCAACCATCGAGGGTAGACGTACGCAAGTGACGTTCGAAACTCCTGACGGCCAGAAACTATGTTTTATGGGAAGGGTTTCAGGACTATAGACACCGCTTATCTCATCTCTCAATGCTCAGAGGATGATAGAGAAAGGATGTCACACATTCTTAGCAAGCGTCACGGATGTGGCAAAAGAAATACCACTAAAGGTTGGAGACGTCCGCTTTCTAAAGGAATTTCCAGAGATATTTCCTGACGACTCACCAGGGTTACCGCCTACTCGGGAAATTTACTTCACAATCGAATTAGTACCAGGAACCGAGCCTATTTCCAAGGCACCATATCTGATGGCACCTACTGAACTCAAGGATTTGAAAACGCAGTTGCAAGAACTCTTAGACTTAGGTTTCATCAGACCAAGCCATTTTCCCTTGGGAGCACTAGTTCTATTTGTGAAGAAGAAGGATGGAAGCATGCGAATGTGTATAGATTACCACGAGCTGAAAAAGGTGACAATTAAGAATAAGTACCCGCTACTCCAGATCAATGACTTATTTGATCAAGTATGAGGAGCGACTGTATTTTCAAAGATTGATCTACGGTCTGGTTATCACCAACTCAAGGTACGGGAAGAATATATACCAAAGACAACTTTTAGATCTCGATAAGGACATTACGAGTTTCTAGTTATGTCTTTTGGTCTTACCAATGCTCCAACCGTATTTATGGATATAATGAATCGGGTCTTCAAGGACTACTTGGACAAATTTGTCATAGTGTTCATTGACAAGATTTTGGTGTACTCCAAGGAGAAAGTCGAACACGAGGAACATTTAAGATTGACTATGTTGCGACTAAAGGAGCATCAACTTTACGCCAAGTTCAAGAGGTGGGAATTTCGGCTTTCGCAAGTAGCGTTCCTCGGCCATATAGTATCCAAAGATGGAGTCGCAGTAGTCCCAACTAAGGTGGAGGTTGTGAAGGATTGGCCAAGACCTAAGAATGCATCAGAAGTTAGAAGTTTTCTCGGGCTAGCAGACTATTATCGGAGATTCGTAGAAGGCTTTTCTAAGATAGCCACTCTGCTTACCAACCTGACCCGAAAATAGCAAAGTTAAACTGGACGGATAGATGTGAAGATAAATTCTAGTTGCTCATGGATAAATTATGCTTAGCGCCAGTACTTTTTGTACTGACACCCAATGACAAGTTTGTAGTATACTGTGATGCGTCAAAGCAAAGTTTGGGTTGTGTGCTGATGCAAAATGACAAAGTGATAGTCTACGCCTCAAGGTAGCTGAAGGAATACATGCAATGCTATCCAATGCATGAAATGGAGTTGGCAGCAATGGTCTTTGCATTGAAAATTTGGCGCCACTATCTTTATGGAGAACAGTGTGGGATTTATACAAACCACAAGAGCTTAAAATTTTTCTTCATGCAAAAGGAGCTCAACATTAGGCAGCGCAGGTGGTTAGAATTAGTAAAGGTTTATGACTGCGAAATCATATACCACCCAGGAAAGGCAATTGTAGTTACAGATGCATTAAGTCGGAAGATTTACGAAAATCTAGCAGCATTGTCCGAAATAGAAAAACCGCTACAGCAAGAGCTGATTAATGCCGGAATAAAACTAGTCAGGGGTCAACTGGCTAACTTGTCCATCCAGTCAAGTTTATTATAAGATATACGAATTGGGCAAGGGCATGATGACAAGTTAGTATCGCTATATGGCTGTAGTCAAAGAAGGAAAGACTACAGATTTCTCTATATCAAGACAGGGGTTCTTGAGATATAAAGGACGGGTGTGCTTGTCGAATGATTATGGAATTAAGATGAAGATTTTAGAAGAGGCACACACTACCCCATACTCGATTCTTCCAGAGTCGACCAAGATGACTCAAAATCTTAAGGCACTATATTGGGGGCCGAGAATGAAGAAAGACGTAGCAGAGTATGTGTCCAAATTCCTTATATGCCAGCAAGTAAAAGTGGAACATCAGATACCTACAGGCTTATTGCAACCGCTTATTATTCCAGAATGGAAGTGGGATGATATAGCCATTGACATCATGACAGGATTGCCACGACCAAATAAGCAACACGAGTCGACTTGGGTTATGATAGATAAACTCACTAAGTCAGCTCACTTCCTGCCTGTCAAGACTACGTACACTCCTAACCAGTAAACAAACATTTATGTTGGAGAAATAGTACGAGTGCATGGAATCCCTAAGACCATAGTATTAAATATAGGATCGGTGTTTACATCGAGATTTTGCAAAAGTTTGCAGCAAACCATGGGTACGAAGCTAAGTCTTAGTACGGTATTTCATCCTCAGACCGACGGGAGTCCTAGCGTACCATAGAGATTTTAGAAGATAGGTTGCATGCTTGTGTACTAGACTTTGGAGGATCGTGGAGTAAGTATTTTCCACTTATAGAATTCTCCTACAATGATAGCTACTAGGCAACAATTGGTATTGCACCCTATGAGTTATTTTATGGAAGGAAGTGTCGATCATCGTTACATTGGGGCGAGGTAGGAGAAAGATAACTTCTTGGACCGAAGCTGTTAGAGAGGCTTAGGATGTAGTGGCGCTGATTAGAAAGTGTAAGCTTGCTGCTCAGAGTCAACATAAGAGTTATGCGGTTGCCAAGTGGCGAGTGTGGAATTAAAAGTTGGAGATCAAGTTTTCTTAAAGATATCTCCTATGAAAGGAGTGAAACGATTTGGGAAGAAAGGCAAACTTAGTCCCCGGTTTACAGGTCCTATTGAGATATTGGACAAGGTGGGAACAGATGAATATAGAATAGCCTAACCGCCAGCTCTAGAAGATAGCCACAATGTATTTAACATCTCGATGTTGCGTAGATATGTGTCAGATCCATCTCACGTCCTCAAGTACGATATGATAGCACTCCAAAAAGACCTGAGTTACAAGGAATGACCGTTAGCATCCTAGAAAAGGGGATGAAGGAATTACTGTCTAAGAGTATTTTGATAGTCAAGGTCCTATGGAGTAATAGTTTAGAACGGGAGGCAACGTGGGAGTTGGAGGAAGACATCCTAGCATGGTATCTGAAATTGTTTGGTAAGTAAATTTTAGGGATGAAATTCTTTTAAGTAGAGGAGAATTGTAGTGTCTCGGAATTTCACTTAGCTAGATAGTAGTAGTGGTAGCTTGTAGTATTATAGTTTTCATGGTTATTGGTTCAAGCGGGGATTTAGTTGGAAACTCTTAGAAATAGTTATAGATTTTATAAGTTTAACCTATAGTTTAGAAATATTAATTATAACATAAGGTTTGATTGAGCTAATAAGAACGTGACACTTAACGCATGCATGTTTATTAAGGATTTTAGATGAATAAATTAATAAAAGATAGATATAGAAGCTCTAAAACCTTCCAGCAGTTGTTAGGATTATGTTTTACTCTGTCAAAGTTGTTTTAACAAACTTCAAGTGTGCTGAAAATGTGTAAACACGTGTTTAAAATATCAACGTATGATGATATATCGTAGCTATAGGGGCTAATATGTCGCCTAAGGTTGATACGGAAAAACGTCGACTTCGCACGAACGAAACCATGGAAGCTCAGGACATAGGTAGGGGCGATATATCACCTAGGGTAGGTGATATATCGGCTCTTGGAGCCATTTTTTTTTAAACTTTGTGGATTTAAATTAAAAACAGCCCTCAACCACTTGGACTTGCTCTTGAACATTTTTGACCGAGTTCTGGGCATCTATTGAAATGAAAATTAAATTTATTCAATTATTATTCATTTATTTATTCTTTTTAAAAGGGGTTAGTTTCACTCCTTGAACTCATTGAATAGAACCTAGTACTCATCCATTTCATTCATTATTCAAGGATTCTTAAGAGGCTTCAAGATGCTAAGTTTATTATAGAGGGAAAACACTAGGGTTTGGGATTTAAAAGCTTTTCCTAATCTAAGCTTTATAAACACTTGGGAAGTAAGATAGAGTATTATTTTGGTATCGAGGTGCATATCAAATTTCTAGTACATTTAAGGTATTCTTATCCTCATGTTTAATCCATGATAGTTCTTTTATTTTCTTTCATTTTCTTTCAAATCCTAACTCATTATTATGGCTTTTGGTTAGGCGTTTAAGTTTCTTGAAACTTAAGGTTTTTCGGTAAGTTTCTATCTTGATGGTTTAGTTCTCCTTTTCATCTCCACTTCTTCAAAAACTCATGATTCTTATTGTTGATTTTAGGAGTTTTCCAATCCCGTTCTTGTCTCCAATATCCTAGATTTTGGTAAGGAAACTAGGTTAGATTATATGTGTTATGATATGTTTATATGCTATGATATGCTATGTGCTATGTATATCTGTATGAATATGTTTTTAGTCGCTTAGGGCTTATAGTTGCTTAGATAGCAAACCCCAAGATTTTTATCATTATCATGGTTTAGAGTTATGATTTACCCTACCTCGATTAGTAGACTGAGGACCTAGATGGGTTATCGTATACTGCCTTGTGATCTAACCTACCTCGATTAGAGACTGAGGACCTAGGTGGTTTTATCACATGCTACGGTAATGAGTTAATGACAATTAATATTGTAGTCCTATATGATATACGTGCTTACGTCATATGTTTTATAGTATATGTTTTATGATATAGTCTTATGATGAATGATATATGTTTTTAGTAGATTTTCCTTGCTGGGCATTAGGCTCATTCCTTTTATTTTAGATGGTGCAGGAAAATGAGCTGGGAAGGTGGGAGGGATTCGTGGCAGTTTGGCATGTGCATTGGGGATGGATTGATTGAATGGACTGCTAGAAGATCGAGGATGAAGTTATTTTAAATCTTATAATTTATGTTCTTATGTATTTCTGGGCTTAGTTTTTTAAACTATTAATTAAAGTTTATGATTATGTTTTTATGTAAATAACGATGGGATCCCATATTTTGTATTACGTATAGTATTTTCGATTTTTAATAATTTTTTATTATTTATTGAATGTATTCCAAAATAGTAGTTATGTTTAGTAGTTTTTAATGGTCCGAGGTCTAGAATTAGTCAGGTCATTACAGCTTGACCACCACGTCCAAGGTTTCTCAAAGGAACTAGGGTTAAACCTTATTTTTGCTACTTAGGTCGGCAGGTTGTAAATTTTGACTTGTAATTATCCTTTTGGAATTGTAAACAACTTGTAACTGTTTATTATGGGATCCCATGCACAACTTAACGCTTTAATGAAATATCCATTTCTTTTAACCGAAATTTTTAACTCTGGATAGTTAATCACACTTAGTTGCAAGTCTATGGCCAAATAACTCATTTAGCGAGTTTAGCACAATCTAAAATACACAGTGTAACGGTCTTGGCTAACCAGGGTGTTACAACTTGGTTTCAAAGTGTACCAAGGTTAAGGGTTCCTGAAGATAGGCTAGGCATGTACACTCGCCACTAAAGACAAGCTCAACTCAGGGTTCGATAACTATCTATGTGGTTATATGTTTAACTGCTTAAATAGGATATAAATTCCTTATCTAAATGCTTTATTAGGGAGCATGAGATATTATGATAGGGCCTATCGCTTGACTGCTGTATGAGATAAAAGAATGTGCTTATTAGCACTGACATTGCCTATGAATGCAAAGGAAGTGATCATTAGCATTATTATATGGACATGTAGTTCAGGACACGCTCATTAGCGCTGTCATAGATACCTGTGTGTCAGAAAATGTTTATTAACATTGTTATTTGGTTATGAATGCTAGTAAATGTTTATAAGCACTGTTAAATGTTAAAAAAAATGCTTATTAGCATTGCCATTTGTTATAAAGGTTAGGATGTGCTTATTAGCACCATATCTGGATATCAACATGAATCAACATGCTTATTAGCATGACTGTTAAATGTGAATGATTAGTTGCTTGGTATTGGACCATGAGGTAGTAAGAGGTTTAGTTATCACTACCTCACTGGAAGAATTGATTATAGCATCGAGGTATAAGCTTGGAAGTATGCTTCCAAGGCAGATAGAGTCATCAGCTGGCTAGGAAGATTAGGGCCAGAATGACAGATAAGGTCAGGATAATGACAATCAGGGTCAGATCCCTCTGCCAACTCCTGAGAAGTGGCGGTAGGTGCTTGCTGATTTGCAAACCAGGGTATTGAGGCAGGAAGATGAAATCTGCCTCCTGAGAGAACAACAGGTTCCTACAGGGAACACCTTGCCAGAAGCACCACATGTGAAGGTTCCAACAGTTGACCAAACGCCAGAGGATGGGAATAGATGAGAACCTCTTTATGAAAGGTTTAGTAAATAGCACATTCCAGTTTTTTAGGGTGGTGCAGATCCAGCTAAGGCCGAACAGTGGATGGGCATGGTTACCAACAACCTAGACTTTACGAGGGTGGTTGGTAATGAGAGGGTGGCCTGTTCCATATACATGTTTCGGGAGGATTCCCGAATCTGGTGGGAGGTGATATCCCAGACTAGGAGTGTTAATGCCCTGGATTGGGAAGAGTTTCAAACTCTGTTTAATGAAAAATATTATAATGATGCCATCAGGGTTGCAAAAGCTGAAGAGTTCAACAGGTTACTCTAGGGCAACACATCAGTGACTAAATATGCCTTGAAATTTGATAGATTGGCAAAGTTTGTTGGGGAACTGGTTCCCACTGATGGGACCATAAGGCAGAAGTTTCTCCAAGGGCTATAACTTATGATAGCCCAGGATGTTCGCATTACCATTGTGCCAGGAGTGACTACTTATGCACAGGTTGCTGAGAAGGCGCTCACAACTGAGAGCGTAGAGAATAAAATCTAGCGCGAGAACGTGGCCAGGAGAGACACTAGCAGGGCGATACCTCCATTTACGGATTCCGATAGGGGCAGAGGCCCTAGTGATCAGAAAAGGAAGGCTCCTGATGCCTTTCTGGCTCCAAGCCCTGACAGGAAACCACATGGTATTCAGATAGGCCGTCAAGGCAGCAATGAGGGCTGGAGGAATTTTCCAGAGTGTGCCAGATGCAAGAGGTGCCATATAAGAGAGTGTATGGCAAAGGCCTAGTTTTTTTGCGGGACAGTGGGACACTTAAAGAAAGATTGCCCGAAGGCAAGAAAGGAAGAACCAAGATAGGTAGACAACTCGACCCTAGCTTGAGTGTTCCCATTGACACAGGCAGAAGGTGAGGCTTGTCCCTTAGTAGTCACAGGTCATCTTTTTAGTGTTGGAAACCCTTACACTATTTTGATCGATTCTGGTGCTACACATTCTTTTGTTGCTAGTATAATTATTGAATGATTGTGTAGACCATGTGATTATTATGTTGTGTGGTTCAGGAGCTTATTGCCCACTGGGGAGTTAGTAGTATCCTAGAGATGGGTTAGATCATTGCCAGTGACATTGGAGGACAGAAAGTTGTCAAATGATTTGATAGAGTTGGTTATGACTGACTTCGATATGATTTTGGGTATGGACTGGCTAGTGAAGTATGGAGCAACCATAGATTGCAGAAGGAAAACGGTAACCTTTGAGCCTGAGGGTGAGGATCCTTTTGTATTTTTTGGCACTATGCATGTGTAACGTCCTCCTAATCTAGGTCCGTTACACTGTGTACTTTAAATTGTGTCAGACTTGTTAATCAAGTCATTTAGCTTAAAACGTGTAACTATGGTTAATGTCAAGGGTTAGGGTTAAAATTTTCAGTCAAAGGAATTGTTGACGTTTATTTAAAAAGTTTCATACATTAATGGGATCCCAAAATAGTACAACTAAACTATTGAAAAGGTGTATGTATATCAAAATTACATCCATCCGACCTAAGCAGCAAAAACAGGGCAACAACCATAGTTCCTCTGAGATATCCTCGGCTGTGGTAGTCGAGCAGCCGCATATGTACACAATACTATCAAAGTTCTCCAACTCATGGCTAGTCAAGCTTTCCCTTCCCCTTACCTGCACGGCAAAGCACCTGTGAGCCAAGGCTCAGCAAGAAAACTCTACATGTGAACAAACAGAAAATACAGATTTCCAGATACTTATCTAGCATGTCCAACAATAATAACCTGCACATACAGTCATTCAGTTACAAAAAAATTGTCATTGGACCAATTTGGGGCCGCTGCCCTGAACAGTTGACCATAGAGCGAACCACGAGGCCTATGCCCTAGCTATGTGACCATAGAGTCACTTGGGGCCTTCTCCCTTAGCTCTGAGTAACTAGACATAGAGCTAGCCCAACACCTTTGGTTTTCCAATGACCATAGGGTCGGCCAACGTAATAGTACATTGCTGATTTAGGCTTAAGCCTTTCGACCAGCGCGCAACGCACTTTTTCCGTCCTTGACTAATAAGTCAAGCCTTGATCTAGGTATTCAAACTTCAATACAGACACATATATGAATAGGCCTATCCCAAAAAAATGAGTACGCATGCATGTTAATCACATAACACCATCAAGTAACCATACTCAAAATACTAATCACACCTAATTAGCGGCGCCTCAGGCCCTAACCTCGGAATCCATGCAACAGACATGAAACACTTAAGCAGGTATAGAATATTCAAGTAGGATCAATCAACATGTGAAACAATAGCTTAAACATAAACGTTATCAGGGGCCCAAGCCCTAATCATAATTATTGATATCAATCGGGCCAAGCCTTGATCACATATAACACGTATTGGGTACAGTTATCTTACCTCAGGTCCGAGTATAGCGTAAAATAAGGACGACCCTCAAGCACGATCTTGATTCTGAGCTCCTAGCGATAACCTAGTCACAACCATAATATAGGAATCCATCAATAATAAGCAAGTAAAGACTTCCGGACCGAGTCCTAGCCTCTGGGGCCTCGAATTCCACTAAACTGAGTAGTGGAATCGATCTCGAGCCCTAAGGAAAATGTTCCTGTCATTAAAATCTCCCTAAGGCCAAAACTGCCCAGGAGGGTAGCAACCTGCCCTTGAGGGTCGCAGCGCGCCCCTCTAATCTGAGGCCCTCTCCCTCTGCAAAAGGGATGTGGGCCGTGACCTGTCCAAGAGGGTCGTGGTGCGCCTCCCAGACAGAGGCCTCCACTACAAGAAAAAATGCTTTTAATAACACCAAAAATGTGTTATCAAAACATACCATAACACTTTCTAATGTGTAAGACCGACTATGTTATCGTAGGTCAGGGTACTTTACATAACACTTTATCATTGTTATACAGATGTGTTATTATACCTTCAACGATAACACATTTTCTGTGTTATTTTAATATATAGATAAGTGTTTAATTATGTTATTTATAGTCGATTATATAACACATTTCAATACTTATAAATTTGTGTTATACTACACTTTAGTATAACACTTTTTTGTGTTATACTACACTTTAGTATAACACATTATTTGTGTTATATAATGAAGTTTGCATAACACAATTCTTTGCATAAAAAGTGTTATTTTAATAGATATTATAACACATTTTTCGTATTATTTTAATATTTAGATAAGTTTAAATTCTCATTATATATTCATTTATATAACACTAATTTATTCTATTATATTTTATTTTTTATTTATATAATTAAAATTAGCTTTCAAATATATACTAGCATCATCAAATGAACTTAATTTTCAAATAACAATAAGTAAAAACATTCAACATTATATTAACAATCCAAAAATTAGTTTAAAACATTCAACACTGTCATCAACAACAAAATGTTCTTTAAGTATTCAAGTAGTCCTAAATATTCAACACATTGAAAAGTTACTACTTTCAGCACAAAATATTCTAAAGCTGCCCAACACAAAGCCTTCAAAATTAAGTATCATTTTATATTTCGCTTGTCACATCTGCAAAATAAACAAAGAAATATTTTATTGTTATTATCTAGCATCACAAATTACTTCAAGAAAAATTCTATGGAAATTATTTCCAAGAGAGGACACCACATACAAAATAATGAATTCACAACTACACCAAAGCAAACAAAGACACAAAACACTAAATTGTAAGACATTGGTAACAGTAACTCACTGCTACTGACCTTTATTCGTCTCTGCTCATATTTTGCTACTGTTTGAGTTTACGAGTTGGTGTGCGACTGACTCCCCAGACTTATCGCTCATCAGTCTACTCATAACCAATTTGCAAGATAACAGTCACAACAGTCACATTTAAGGATTAATGGGTGGCTTACGATTCAGGTTTTCGCACATCATAGAGTCTGACAGAACCATCAACAAAACCAGCAGCGAATTGACTGCCATGAACTTGAGAGGCAAACTACAAAGATAACATGGAGAAGAAAAATAAACAAGTGAAACAATTTCAAGTACATACTAACACAAAATATATAAAAATATAAAACTAAGAACTCCCATTTAGCAAATCCAGTAACCCTGACATTCTAGCCAATCAGCGAAAAGTCACACAACCACAAAAGACCAAAATAAAGACATACCAAAGAAACCACAAATGTAACTCAAAATATAAAGGGTAGCACATTAAAAACAGAAAGCAACCTGTTATAAATTTTAGAGCTCATTTGGACAATTGGAAATCTATCAAATTACTTTTGAATAAAGAAACAAAAAACCACTCCCACCCAAAGCTAAGTGAATACCAACAAAAGATCAATATCAACAACAAAAAACTTGGCAAACCTCATCCCAACTAACACAGTTCCAGGAGCTGCAAAAATAGCTCATATATATAATAAAAAATAAGAGTTCAGGTTCGGTGTGATATTGATTGAAATAAGAAGCAGCTCCAACTTTTCTTACATGTAATGTCTAGAAAATATGTATCAAGCAACCCATTGACTCGATGTACTTGAGAATAAATATAAGAATAGGCTTGATACCAAATCCACCCAACACCAAATGCTATTGCAATAGTTAACCTTCATCTAAATAAATTGTGCATAAAAAATTCTCTTAAATTTGTTTTTTATTTTTTAAAAAAAGTTATTAGCATAAATACACACCAAGTTTTTGTTGTTTGACGATCTAATACCTAAAAAAGAAAATTGCAATAAAATTCTTGAGTTTAATAAAGTGTAGCAATTTAAGACCTTATGTGGTATTTATATTCAAAACCCATACCTCAGCTAAAGGAAGTATTATTTATATTTAGATATATATACAAAATTAGATGAACTGCAGAAAAAAAAAATAACACAAGGGAATGTCCTTCATAAACTATCAACTCACTACCTTTTCTACAGATTTTATATTTAAAATAATAAGCATGTAACAAAATTAATGCAATCATTATAGCTGCACACAAGAACACAACAAAAGTATAACTGACCAATGCTGATATGTTGTAGTCTGGTGATGAAAGAATAGAATTAAAAAGTTGCTCCTTATCCAGATCCCAAATCATGATGCAAGGAACCTCACCAGAAGCATACTAGCAACAAGACATCAAATAAATTAGTTAAATGCCCATTACTGACTATAAACATTATGAGTGTCAGCCCTAAGATTACATTTCCTTAAGAATCAAATTACCAGATATCCAGATTGTTGTTGCCAATCTACAACAGCATTCAAGCTTCGAATGCTCGGTTTATAACCCAGAATTGAAGAGAAATCAGTAACAAGTTTCTGCACATCCTTCGATGCATAATCTTTCCAAATGCGAATGTTTCCATCACCTGGATCATGCATGGAAAGAAAGTTAAACTCCAGGGAGCTGAACTAATAACATCTGCGTGCCCAAAAAGTATGAGAAACCTAGGCGGCAGTCTAGTATCTTACATGAAGCTGCAAGAAGTAAGCTGTCATCTAGCTCATTCACAAGGGAGAGCTTAGAAATTCCTTTATCTAGAAAATCATGATTATCAAAGCTGTTGAGAAGTGTAGCCTCGTCATAGTTTCATACCCTAAAAGAAAACCAAAGATGAAATGTTACTTGACGTGTAAACTCAAATTAGGGTAAAATAGATTGTTAACAAAACAGTAGTCAAGTACAAGGACGTATACCACATATCTCAGAAAAATAATAGAAAAAGATAAATCCCTATAATAGCAGTACCCTGCGACCAAGCCTGGCAATGCATGGAGATGGATCCTTGGCCAAAGAACACATGGCTGATACACATTGTGAATACATCACATTGTCCAGGGGTTTTACTGCTGAGTGGTTAACAACCCCATTGCTTGCGCCATCATTCAATATTCCAGAATCAAAAAGTTGGGATGAATCATCAGACAATGGAGAGCCATGCATAAATCCAGAAGTAGCAAGAGGGTTGCTAGTGCAGACCCTTCCATCTCGAACAAGAGACGAGTTGTTAGTGCCAACTCTCGATATTGGATCAATCTGAGATGGAACAACACTACTTGGACTTATTATATGAGCCAAAGAAGGCAGGGAACTCAATGGAGACCCAATATGCTTCCAATATGCTACAGACAGGGCCTGGTGTTGTTGTTTGCAATAGCTTTAGAACATATGGAAATATCCCTACAGACAGGGCCTGCAAAAACAAAAAATGATCTGAATATAAACTACAACATCATATTTTACCACCAAAATTGGTGAAATTGCATCTGCAGCACATCAAAAGGGAATCAACCATGAGTTTAGGCAAAAACAAAAGTGAAAAAGGGACCTTAAGAAATAGAAAAATTGAAGAAACTGTGACTGTGGCACATCAAAAGGGCATCCATTCCAAGATTGAATTAAATATATACAAAAACTATAAATAGGATCATACTGTGTGAATTGTAAAACAGGGGTAAAAAAAAAGTTGAAAGAATGTATAAAAGGGGTAGTTTAACTCAACTACAAATAGAATTAATCAAGGAAACAAAAAGAAATCATGAAACATAAAGAATAAAACTATTTGCAAACAACTAAAACCAAACAATTTTATAAAGGGGACCAAAGAAATAAATAAGTTTGTTGCATCCCATTGAGTCCCTAACCCTATGTGTACCCAATAATCCCATTTTATCCAACCAGTACTAGATTTCCAATATAAGCACCAACTGGGGCATAGGACTCCAAAGTCTATTAGGTACCAAATTTCCAGGCGGTATGTCCTGAATCTAATCATGCACTATAGCCAATCTAAGTCTAATCATAACTATGATTTATCACTAGCTAGAACTTCTTTCAGGACATACAGTAAGAACTTGCACTCTTAACGGTGGACCAATTCAACATCAAATACTAACATACAGCACAAAAGTGAGCCCCAATTGATAAAAAAAAAACAAATCTTTTGTCTAAATCATTATCTTGATTACTCAATCAACTCATTAGTCATGGAGCCCAATAGTAATCTAAGTCCTCTTTCTGTTTTTAAGGCCCTTGAGTGGGGACATTGGGAAAATATATGGCCACCAGACTATGCCAGCAACTACAACCTTGTTACTAATGTACAAACACTTCTGTTACCCCCAAAACACAAGTAAAAATCACATATTTTTTAGGGAAAATCAAAGCAAAATGTAATAGCTTTAGCTTATAAAAAAAGCTAAAGTAATAGAGTTTTCTGGACATTACAAGTGGGAATCCCCTTGCAAAGAGCCCAAGACCCACAACAGAAACCAGTGGCACGATTATAATAGGACTAAATAAGCCATTTATGAAGAAATTTTTGCTCTTTTGGTTAGACTATATGCAGATGTAGACTAGTAGCAATTTTGCTCTAGTTCGAACCAAGTAAATTCTGGTGTGTTGTTTCCTGTTATTTTGTTATTCTTTGTTTCACTGTTATTTGTTTGATCAATTTTTTTGGTCTTTAAATTTGTATCTTGATTAAAGCTTCTGTTTTGTGGTGTTCTTCCTGATATACTTGGCACAACAAAAACTATCTATTTTTCAAGTTCCTCTACCAGAATTAGATACTATATGACCAAACCAAAACAACATTCAATATTGATAACCTTATACTAACAATTATATGCTCCTTTCTGCCTCAATTCAATATATGACATATCATATTTGACATACCACTGTCTTTTTACAGATTGAAACTTATATGTTTGAAGAAAAAATGAAAAAATAAATAAATAAAAAAACCCACTTTCTGTATGTAGTATATGTTAAGTGTTGGTCAAATGCTCAAGGACAACTTATCTATTATTGGACATCATAACTGAATTTTGTAAATTCAGTTATGACAGTTGGTGCTCGGGCCTTGGATGGGATTTCAATCACTTACATCACATGTATATATATAAGGCTCCTATTCTATCATTTAATCCAATTCAGTTTTTACATACATTGTAATATTGAGAGTGAGTTTTAGAGAGCCTAGAGATATCTTGTACTACTGTTATGAGAGAAGCTTGTAAATTGAATCCATTGTTCAACAGATTGAAACTTAGAATCAATAAAGAGATTATCAAGCCCTTGGGGCTGGTTTTGGCCGTGGAGTAAGGTGGTGTCTAGCCAACATAATAAAAGAAATAGTATTAAGGAACAGAATGAAACATCTCTGAATAATAATAATAAAAAAAAGTAAAAACTACAAGCAATATTCATTTAGTTACTATATTAGGATTAATATGTACTCTCAGAAAATTATGTTTGTCTATAAGATGGATGCATGTATTTATGTGTTTATTAAACTAAGCCTCAATCAACGAAACTTAAACGAGTACTCTACCTGGACAAACCCATATAGGCCAGGAATGGACATAGCATTTGCACCAAGTACTTTTAATCCAAAGTCAACATGTGGCTGCAAAAAACATTAGAGACAATAATGAAAGAAGGAAATACAAATTTTTTTTAAGACAAGACCTAAAAGAGTGCCACAAATATAAATAAGTAAACAAATAAATAAGAGTGCCATCAAATTATAGAACTCAAAACTGATCTTGTATATCCAACCTCTCCTCGAATGATTAGTTGCAGTGAGAAATAACTAGACTCATAATAGAAAGTGGCCATATGAATCACAATACTGATATGAAAATTTACCAAGAAGATTTTTATACTTCAAGAATTCAACAACTGAGCCCCAAAATTTAGTCTAATGTATCATCAGAGACAGCTTAATAAAAATTTATATATTTATATATATTAAATCAAAACAGATATACATGCTTAATAACTTTAATTTAGCATCAAGATGACATGATTTTATGACAAATATAAATCAAAGACGTAAATATGACATGATTTTATAAATTCGATCAAGCACAGAACCATCTACACTGACAGTAACCATTTCATACCCAATGACAATTACATGAAGTTTTGAATAAGATGTACATTACCGAAAATAAGATTGCACAAGGGTTCAACAACTTTAAACCTCAGGCTGTGGACAGTCAGCTGTACTTTTGTGCACCGTAGTCATAATGTCTCGAGAATACCCATTTTCCTGGTACAAATGGAAAAAGAAAAAGCGTCAGAGCACTAAAAATCTTACAGAAAGATTAAATTATCTGGGACAGGCCTATGGCTACTAAAACTGTCAGTTAGTTTTCACTTAATTTGATCGGGTAAAATGGCCTCCTTGTTAAATCAAAAACAAAATTCAGAGCTTTAGTCCCTTTAATAGATTTGTAACAGGAATAGTTCATGCATTATAGACTAATTCTTCCCTTTTTAAAAGTTTACCAAATTGGACTAGTATGCATTTTTTGTGTAATAAAACAGATGGAAAACTAACTGTACAACTTTCAAAATTCTGGTACGTATAAAGCAACTTAAGATACACAAAAATAGAACTGCAAAACATATTATTAATAACTATATTCTGACATGAGATTAATCATCAGAGCAGAAGAGTAAACACGAACTAAGTCTCTATGATCAAGAAAGGACTTGAGTAAGAAAAAACACTATCAATAAGGGCATACACTTGGCAGCTGATATAAATAATTGTGATAAGTTCACATATATGATGATAAGTGTGCTAAATAAGTATAGGCCAACATAATCATTCAAAAGTGTGCTAAAGTAGTTGCTGAATTGGAGACCCCTTATGTATATATTGACATAGTTAAAAGATCAAGCAAAGTTAACATTCCAAGATGTCGTTTAAATCACAAATGGAAAGAGAGCTTCTACAAATATACCACTACACACTTAAACAGAGTGGAGAAGAGAAGATGTGTACCTCAATTGAAAGAAGAAAAGAGCAAAGAAATGGTTATATGTGTGAATCTATAAAAATGGTGATAATCTATATAACCAGGACCTAAAGTACAAATATAGTCACTCCAGTCTAAAAATTCACACCTCACGGCAGCATTCAACACCTCAAATATCAACCCTAATTGACCAACACCCAATCGTGCAAGGAAGACCCAAATTGAACAAGAGAGATGCTCCTGTTTTTATTCTTTATTTCACATGTATACACACATTATAATAAATCATATTAAAAACAATTAAACATAAGCGTATACAATGCACAGAAAATTAATAAGGAAATTTACACACATATATATATATATAACACATACATGTATATAGATCAAGCATAATATTTGAAATAACAAACAGAATATCTTAAAAGAATATACCTTCTTATTCAGTTTCTAGAGATCTTTCTCCTTTTTTGAAAGTTTAAATCAAGCCCTAAATCAACTTTTTCCAACCATAATTCTAATGAAGTGAGACCGAAAAAAAAACACAAATTAAGAGCACAGCAGAGAGACTGGAGCATAAAAATACCCCATAAATACAAAAATGGATATTAAAAAAAAAGCTTATAGTAACTGAAAGAGGGACAAAAACCGGAGATACCCTGAGTGAGAGAAAGAGAAAGGTAACCAAGAAAAAAAAACAAGAAAAAGATTACACATACCTGGGGATTCTGTGTGAAAGAGAAAGAGGCAGTGAGAGAAAGAGAGAAGCGGTGAGAAATAGGTAACGTTGAGTGAGAGGAGGAGAGGGTTTGGGGATTTGGCTAGATAAGTAAAGAGACTGTGGATCATACAACACGAATGGATCAATTATAATTTACACATACAACACGAATGGATCAATTATAATTTACACACTACTTAGTAACCTAAATGTTAAAGAGTTCATCTTGGTTACTTCAGTTGGTAAATTTCTTAGATTTTCTAGATCAAGTATCATAAATGTAGCTCAATTTTGGAAACAAAACTAACATAAATGCTAAAATCAACAACTGAGCTGAGCAAAAGTACCATGAACTCACCTCAATGCATGAAGCCTCATCCGAGCCTCCAATCGATGACGACCCTCCTGAGAATTCGGCATCTGCTGCTCGAATCCAACATGAATGGTCCAGAGTCCCGACTTGGCGAGGATCGAATCGGTCTCATTGCTAGCTCCACCAGCCTCCACCACGATCCAAACGACTTCGTACGACACCAGCATCAGCGAGTGCATCAGACCGGTCATGTGAAGGGCCTGGAACGTCCTCACATAAGTGGGAGTCACCACAATGATGATTCTAGGGTTCTTGACTCCAAATTGATGCCTCTGCTCCCTCTGAACCGTGTCAATAATCAGGTGCACCTTCATGACCTCAATCGGATTCGGATGCGGCCAAGGTCTGATTTGGATCCCGTGGCGGCCAACCACCACACGGCTAGTAGAACTACCAGTGAGGACAGTCCTATTCATCGGGAATTCATCACCGGAAGGATTCGAACGACGGAGCAAGTCAAAGGGACCACAACCACCACCACCGAGCTCAGAAGCAGACCGAAATGGCACAGGATAAAGATTATTAGTAGAGGACTAGAATTTTGGGATTTCGGTTAGGGGTAGGGAGAGCTGGGAGTTTGAGGCTGTGGGGAAATTTGGAGAAATTCCTCTCGGAAAGATTTGGAAATTTTTTTAGAGAGTCTCGGAGGTTCGGGAAAATTTGGGGTAGGGAGATTTTTGCTAGGTTTAGATAGATGTGAGGGAGACAGAGAGTTTAGAGGGAGAATGAGATATGTATATTTAGAAAATGAGAATAGCAAGTGAAATAATATAATATTTGGCACAATTATTTCATTTGCCGCCAAATGTAATTGTGCGCCATTATTTTTATGTCCTGCCAAATTTTATGGGTTTAGGATAACACTTTTTTAAAAGAGTTATACTTAAATGTTGTGGAAAGGGTTATTTGGTGTAGTGCTCCTAGGGCCATGGGTGTAACGCCCTACTACCCAGGGACCGTTACGTTGTGCATTTTAAACTGTGATAAACTCGCTAACCGAGTCATTTTACCATAATCATGTAACTGAGTATGATTAACGGTTTAGGGTTAAAAATTTTGGTTAAAGATACAACGTTTCACTAAAATGTTCACTGTATACATTGGGATCCCAAAATATAATTTAAAGGTTAATAACTATAAAATCTTTACAACCAGCAGACTTAAGTGGTAAAATAGGGTTTAACCCTAGTTCCCCTTTAAACCCTCGGCCGTTGTGGTCGAGCAGCCACATATGTACACATCGTCACCTAAGCTCTCCAAATCAAGGATTGTCCAACATTCTTTTTCCTTTACTTGCACCACATAGCACCCGTGAGCCGAAGCTCAGCAAGAATACTCAATATGCTCATCAACAGGTAATAACATGTCACTGAATTATAATAGCATACCTAGAAATAATATCCCTATTCATGCATACAAGTAAGTTCAAATAAATGATTGTGGACCCTGTCCTCCTGTATGGATGACTATCAAGTCAATCCTAAGTGAATATCAATAATGATTATGGTAATCATGTTGGGTCTTGTAGCCCAAACAGATAAGTGACTATGGAGTAACTTACTTGGGTTCCACACCCTAACCAGATAAGTGACTATGGAGTCATGAACTTGGGCTTTGCACCCTTAGCCATGTGACGTTGCAGTCACCTGAACCCTTTGGCCCGACTCTAAGTAACTAGCCTTTAGACTAGACAAGCGCTTTTTTTTTCATCGAACTAAAGGTTAGTCAAGCATTTCATACTTATGTTGATAATGCTTATGTCAATTAGATCTAATCTTATTGGCTTTGCGTTCACTACGCTTATGTCGCCCTTGACTCATAGGTCAATTCCATAAGACCAGTGCTCAGTACTATTGTCGAACTTGACTAATGAGTCACAGCTTCACAGTCAATACTAAAACCATTGTCGATTCTGACTATGGAGTCAGTTCCACTCACAAGTAAGCAATGCAACCAGGAATATATCATATGTCAAATATCCAAATACAGGGCATTCAACATGCTTACTAAACATTCACTAGCATAAATATGATCATGCATAGTTACATAGACTCAAGCTCTGATCAATCTCATATTCAACATTCATGCCATGCCCTAATCACATGTATCTTATGCATCACATGCATCACATACTGGGTGCAGTTTTCTTACTTTTGGTCCAAGCACCGGTTACCAATGAACAACCCTCAAGCATGACCCTGTTTCCAAGCCCCTACTGATAACCTAGTCACAACCATAAACGGTGTTTCAATGAGTTTAAGTTCCAAAACCAAATCCTGGGACCAATCCCGCGCTTTTGGGGCCTCCAATCCCACCAAACAGGGTGGTGAAATCATCCCCCGAGCCCTTAGGTTAAAACCCCAAAAAGTACAAAATAACCATATTCTGAAGAGTGTGTAGTGCAACCTATTGAGCGCTACAGCGCTACAGGCAGAACCTCAACATCCAAATAGACCACCCAGCGTTGTAGCGCTACTAACCTAGCGCTGCATTGCCCAAACCAAATTTATGGGTTCCTCAACTCATGTTCTTCGAGCTTCAAAGCTCCAAATCCGACCCCAATGGGTCCCTAGCCCCTCAAATCAACTTTTTAAACCCCCAAACAGTTCACCCAATAGCTTAGCAACATTAAAACAAAAAGAAATACACAAAATCCCCATAGGAACACATAATCCAAGTCTCGAGTTTGTAAAACTCAAGAACACTAAGAACAGAGAATAAACTCAGGAATTTAAAGCTTAAATTACCTCTTATTATGTCATTTCTCGCTAAATCCTCCAGCTAATAAGCTTCTAATCTTCCCTAGAATTGCTATGCCTCTACCCTTGCTTGAATTCGAGTCCTAAAATTCAAGTTTCCTTCGAAAATGTGATCGGGTGTCGAAAAAGGAACGGGAGGGAGAGAGAACGTGTTGTTGGGGTTTTATGCCCTAATTAAAACCCAAATTCTTTGTAATCTCATTTTATTATCAATAAAAGAATAGAAATCATTTTTTGACTTGGTCAATCACTTTGCTCACATGTTTTATTTTCATGATTATTTGTTTAATATAAACTTCTATTAAATCCCGAGCATATAGCTAATCTTATTTATAGTGACGTAATCACAGTGGAATATAAATATGATTATATGTTCAAAATAAGTTAGTCCTAAGATTAGTCAGTGCACCGGATTTACACTGACTTGCCAATCTACGATATGATCTACTTACACATTACAGTGTTATGTTCTTTCCAGGACATTAGCAAAGTAGATAAGATCGGATGTATTTGTTACATCGGACAGGACCGATATTGACAGTTGATAAGATAAGTAAACATACCGTTATTATCTATTTTAGTCATATCATATAGTTGACCATAGGTCAATTCAATCTTAATTCTGAGTGGTTAGTATTCTAACTGATTGTATTATTTGAGTTCTTTGACTTGTTCGTTACCAGCTTACCCTACGGACTAGCCCATACTTACATCTTGGGAACTCGGTAGTATAATTGAGTGGGAGTGTTAATCATAGATAGGAACATCTATAGCTTCTGATGAAGAAGTGAAACGATGGTTTCCTTTTAGTTTGGTTCAAGGTGATAAATGATAGAGATCTCATTTCAGTAATTAAATTAGTTTACTGAAATATCATTTACATGGAACTAAGTGTTTTAAGGATAAAATACAATGAGGGGTAAAACGGTATTTTAGTCCTATCTCATTGTAGACCGTCTATAGAGGATTGAGTGAAAATTATGGTTGTAACAATGGATAAGTAATAGCGTATCTATATTTGTTATAGAGCGTTCTATGAATTCAAGAGTGCAATTCCAAGTCTATAGTGGAGTCACGAGGAATTAATAAGTTAGTAAATTTATTTGTTAGATTTATGATAACTTATTGGAGCTTGATTTCATAGGCCCATGGTCCCCATTGTACCTTGGATAAAATCATCTAGATAGTCTCAATTAATTGATTTAATCATCAATTAGAATTATCAAAGTTGACCAGGTCAATTTTGGATAGTTTCACAGAGTTGTGTAATTTTGAGAAGAAAAGAGAAATTATGGCAGATTTATTAATTAAGATAAATTGGTATCTAAATTAATAAATAAATTTAAATCAAGGTTCAAATTATAAATAATTAATTTGATAAAGGATTTAAATAATTGTTTAATTAATTAAATCAATAGAAAATAATACAGGCCTTGATTTTAAGTCCAATGGGCTTATAATCAAATGGGAAATTTCACGGGCCTATAGCCCATGAAAATTTCGACCTAAGGCTTCAAAATGACTGTTATTTTATTGATTTTTTAATTAAATTAAATGGCCTAATTGAGTCTATAAAAGGAGTGCTTAGAGAGAAGATTTTAGAAACGACAGATAAGTCACACGTCAGATTTTCTGATAGTTTTAGATTCTCTCTAAACACAAGTCCTTTTCTAAGCCTCTTTGTTATTTTCTCTTCTTCTCTCTATATCTATCTCATGTTTTGAGAATTTCCCACACTAGTCTAGGTGGTTCTAAGGATACATTGGAAGATCGTGAAGAAAATAGAAGATCGGTTCAGTTTCTTGATAATACTCTGCGACAGAAAGGATACAAGAGTTAGAGAAACTGAAGGAAGGACTCTTAATTCCGCTGCGTATACTGTAAGTATTATATTATTTGTTTCTCTTTGAATTCAATTTTAGAAACATGTTTTAGGCTATCTCGTATTAATTTGTTTAATATTAGATATACATGAACATAAATAAAGATCCTGTATAAGCTAATCCAACACGTGTAACGACCCAAATTTACTAATACGGCTTAAGGGCCTTGATTAGTGTGCTAGGAGGGCGTAGTTGGACGATATGTGAATTAAATGACTGAAAGCATGTTCATATGACTATTTGGATATCTGTGATGCATGACTATGTGTATTAGTATGCATGTAGGTCCTGATTAGGGTAGAAGGGCATATTCGTAATTTTGGCTCGTTAATGGCATAAATGCAAATATCTGTGATAAATTGTTGAGACCACATTATTATGTGGATATATTTGTAACTTGTGACTCGACGCGATCCTGGTGAGCAGGTTAGCAAAAAGTCACGGCGGGGATTTATACCCGGTTCAGGGCGAGCTTGGGGGTAATTCTGGGAATTTAGGAAATATATTGGAACCTGTTTTGATATTGAGGAATATAATTGGTGATTAGCTAGGTGTTGGGAAGCAAGCGGTAAATATTAGAGACATTTGAGGAATTAGCGGGAATTGGGTGTAATGACCAAAATTCCCCTAGAATGATTTAATGACTTAGATTTAATGTGAGGGTATTATGGTCATTTTTTTATAGGGGATAAGAGTTATTTCTGCCTTAAACACATAGTGGAATTTCTAGAAAGAAGTAGAAACTGAAAGAAGAAAGAAAGAATGGGAAACATAACATTTGGACTTACTCTCTTCTCCTCCAATCGGTTTGGTCATCTTTCACCACCTCTTGAGGAATTTTGAAGATTTAACTCAGGAAAACTTGGGCTGAAGCTTGGGGCTAGAGACCTTGGTGAAGTTAGAGGTTTTAGCAGGGAATTGTCACGTATTTGAGGAAAGTTTTCAAGGTTTTCTTCAGTTTCTGGTTTTGGTGCTGAAATAATTTTCTAAGATGAGTTTGATGGGAATTCTAGGGAATTAAAGCTGAGGGTTTGAGGAGGTGAAGGCTAAACAAGTGTGTAAGACAACCTAGGCTGAGCTCATCCATCAAAGGTAAGAAACTCTAGCTTTAGGCTTTGTGATTTTTGTTGTTTTGCTGAGTTTTGAGCTCTAGGTTCAGCCATGGTGGATTTTGTGTTTTGGGGTGCATGTGATTGAGTTTTGCATGGTTGGGACTTATGGGATGAGTTTGAGATATTGGTAGGCTTGTTTTTATGTTTGGTTAAAGTTTGTAAGAGTTTTTGTAAGGTTTGGCTCGAGGAAAATTGAAGGAGGAAAATGCAGGGTTTGCTGTGCTGTGACTAGCGCTACATAGCTAGTCACTGGGTGCTGTAGCGCTAGGCTATGTGGTATGGGGCATTTTAGGCTCTGTCTGTAGCGCTACCCTATTTCCAGAAAGGGGTTTTTGGGTTATTTTCAAGGGTTTTTGCTCGAGGGTTCGGGTTTTGATTCCACCACCCCGTTTAGTGGAATTAGGGCTTCTCAAGGGCTCGGGATTGGTCTCGAGGCTAGGTTTTGGACTTGAAGTTTGGTGATGATTGTAATCTATGGCTGTGACTAGGTGTACACAAGTGCTCGGGTGGGATCGTGCTTGAGGGTTGAATTGATCAAAGCTATTGGAATCTAAAGGAAAGAAAACTGCACCCGGTTAGGTGGTTAGGTTGGGACTAAGTGTTCCCTATATTTGTATACACTACTGTGTGATTGCGATATGTAATTGTGCTAGGACTAAGAGGTCCCTATACTTGTGTAATGTCATGAGGTGGTATTACGCCATGGGGACATATGATAAACGACCTAAGGGTGTCGGTATCAATATTTGCGGACAGGGCGCGGCTCAGCCACTGGTAGCTGAGGAAAGCTTATTAATCACTGAGCTCGGTTAAGCTGGCTGGAGTCAGTGGATATAACACTGGGGGCGGCCTATCACTAATTAGGTGAATGTTATGAATTGTTGAATTCTTGATTATGCTTTGGGGAATAAAGGGTTATTGATATTGACCATGCTATGTTTTATGTTTTCTTACTGGGCCTCAGCTCACGGGTGCTACGTGGTGCAGGTAAAGGCAAGGGCATGTAGATTCAACCATGAGTTGGAGAGCTTTGGGGGCAATCAATAAATTTTCGGCTGCTCGACTACCACGGTTGAGGAGTTGTACAGGGACGGAAACCTAAAATGTGTATTTTTCCATTAGAGTGGCCTGAGTTGTTTATAACTTCTGGAATTTTTGTAAATATGTCATCTCAACCCTGTTTTGAGATTTCATGTACTAAACATTCATTTTAATAAAATAACCTGTTTATGGCCAAAATCTTTTATTCTTATTCTGTGGATGACATCAGGTTCACATTTTGTTCAAATGACTTGATTAGCAAGTCTTGCACTAATTTTAACACACAGTGTAACAATCTTGGTTACCCAGGGCGTTACAGAACGTTCTGAGCATTCTTTTATAATTCTGATAGGTTACTTCAAGCTTAAGTAACCTCAAGCAAATCCTAATGCTCGGGGTCCCGAAAACGCCCCCGGGGGTAAAATAGTCAAAATTCCCAGAATTTTCCCTTGATCTTACTATCTCCCAATTTATCATCAAATATGTATTCCCATTACCCAATATCCTGGAAATGTACTAAATACCCCTTGACTCACTCTGAGTCAAGTATAAATCCCGTTGTGACTTTCCCATTGGCTTGCCTCCTAAGACCGTCTTGTGTAGAGTAACCCTAGCATAACCAAATAATAATGAAGCACCACACAGATACCACATATATGCCAAATATACCCGAATTGGCCAAAATATGAAAATTTCCCAATTAAACATAAATGACCCCACATGCATATTTATTACACCTAAACATGTTGTTGACGGTGAGAACTCGTCAACTATGTCAAGTTAGAAAAATCAAAGTGTAGTGCTTATGAATGAAGAACTTCAAAAATCTAAACAAAAACTTATAAAATAGTTGTAGAAGAAAAATGGGGAAAATAACTTGTATTTCTCTTTTGTGTCCAGCTACAGTGTTTTTTCCAACCCCCCTCCACGTGGAAGTGAGGTTCCTTTTATAGTGGGCTCTAATGGCCCCTGATACATTGAGGTCTAGGGGACCTGATGGTACACAAGTACACTGTCAGGAGAGTGGTCTCAGGGGTAGTGGTGTTGGCTCCAGTACATGGTCAGATTCTGTAGGGATGTCTCCACTACTTATTTAGTACGAGTGTCAGAGGAGTGGCACCAGGCGTAGTGGTGCTGGTGGTGGTGTCAACTTTGACATCTAGTTAGAAGCATACAGGCCATGTCCCCTCTCCTAGTACTCCTACTACTTGTCTGGCATGAGTATTTCGATCAGACATACAGGGTCTTAAAGGTCGTACCCCGCATGAGCTCCGCACTTGTACGATCTTTTTGAATTATAGTTCGTCTTTTACCTCTAAACGTTAGAGTCTAAACATTGAGGTGCAAGGCGCGAGGCCACCTGGGTAGGCACGGGCGCGCGAGACGCTGGCCTGGGCAAGGCGCGAGCAACTTGGGCAGGCGTGGGCGCACGAGACGTTGGCCTGGGCAAGGCGCAAGGCCACCTGGAAAGCCACGGGTGCGAAAGGTGCTGGCCTGGGCGTGGCTCGAGGCCACCTGGGTAGTCGCGGGCGTGCGAGGCACTGGCCTGGGTGTGGCGCCAGGCCACCTGGCCAGGCGTGGGCATGCGAGAAGCTGGCCTTGGTGATGCGTGAGGCTACCTGGGCAGGCACGGGCGTGTGAGATGCTGGCCTAGGTGAGTTGCAAGGCCACCTGGGCAGGCACGAGCGTGCGAGACGCTGGTCTGGGTGAGGTGAAAGGCCACCTAGGCAAGCACGGGTGCACAAGGCGCTGGCCTGGGTGAGGCGCGAGGCCACCTGGGCAGGCACTGGCACGGGAGGCGCTGACCTGGGGGAAGCACGAGGCCACCTGGGCAGGCACGGGCGTGCGAGACACTGGCTTGGGCGTGGTGCGAGGCCACCTGGGAAGCCACGGGCATGAGAGAGGCTGGCCTGGGCGTGGTGAGAGGCCACCTGGGCAGGCGTGGGTGCGCGAGACACTGGACTGGGCGAGGCGCGAGGCTGCCTGGACATGCGTGAGCATGCGAGACGCTGGCCTTACAAGGTGTGTCCAGCTACGCAAGGCCCTTTCCGCGGCAGTGACCCAAATGCACAAAGGAGGTCGTGAGACCTACGAGGTGGTTTGATACGCGGGGCATGGCGAGGCCGTCTCTCACGAGGTCTCTAGCGACACAGCTACCTTCGCAAGATGCTTGCCTTCTTGCACTGTGGGCCTAGGTGCGCGCATCGAGGGCATATTGGTCCCGCGGAGGTGTGGAGGTGACGATCCCGCGGAGGTGTGTGAGGACATCGTGTGGCACACCTACTGGTCTTGCGAGGCATGGGACGGGGGTCCTGTGTGGCACACCTGCTGGGGCTTCATTCGGCAAGGTTTATCGATACACACCTAGGGGCGTAGGCACAGGTAAGTACTTAAGCATTTATTGGACCTTAGCACGTGCTTTGGACCTTTTATAAGCGTGGAGTTTTGAGTATCCACACTTGCCCCCCAGCCAAGGAGAGTACCTTTAGGCGCTCTGATAGACTTTTCGGTATGGTGTCTTGTAAGCATAGGGGGTGTTTGTGACGATCCTTGCTATTGCTTGAGCTTCAGTGTTAGCCCATTATTTAGCTTCACGGATCCTAATGCATGTGTTTAGCTCCATTTTTTACCATCGATCAAGCACTGGACTTAATGGCTAAAATGAGCTCATGATCCTTATAAATAATCCTTGATATCTAGCCTATCCTTCACCCTTTACTTCTTTGGCTTATTGGTTTTGGAGACCTGACTATTTTCAAGAGGTGAGGAGTTCGATTCCTCACCACCTCACTTTTTATTATTTATGTCATTTCATTCATTTTTTTTTCCTTTTTTTATGCCCATATTCATGTGGGTGCTTAGGAACTAAAACATCCTTTTTCCTTTGTTTTTGCAGATGCGTACTTTCGACCATTTGCCTCTCTTTGACCGTGACGGTGCTTTTGGCCCTCAATCTCCTTTTGACCACGACAGTGCCCAATTCCACTTGCTTGAGGTGTACTTTCTTTCTCCCTTATGTTTATTGGGTCCAAATTAGCACCACTCGAGAGGGGGTATTTTGGCCTGAGCTCATCGTGAGTTAACCCAGTTGCATGCTCCTATTCATACCTCGTAGTGGGTTAGTTAGAGCGCTTGTACCTAAAGGTTTTGAGCCCATTCCTTTGTGTTTTGTAGCATCCCTCTCATTTATTCGTGAACCCTTTTTGCTTTCGGGATGAGGTCTCATGGCATGTGAAGGTCCATTCGACGCTCCTCCGGGGGTCAAGTTTGTTGACTTGTCTTCGGACTCGGAGTCCCCCGAGGACCACCCTCACCAAGACTACGACACCTTAAGGCATGCCCATATTTGTCATCTTGAGCACATGGCTAAACTTAGGCGTAAAATCTGGGTGGTAGAGAGCGAAATAGACTCATTTTTTAGGGGAGATGGAGTACTTTTGCCCTTGACCTTAACGACCATGTAGCGAGCCTTAGGGTGACCCTTTTAGATTTGCAGATGGAGTTGGAGTTTATGGAGGGAAATCTCCTGCCTGAGCCTCCTACCCCGTTTTCCCCTAATGACTGTCATGGGGTCGTCCCATCTTCTCCTCAACCCGTGTTCTCGATCTACCCTTGCTTAGCGCTTTCACACCTGGTGCCTCGGTGGAAGACCCTTGCTAGGAAGAAAAAATGGAGGGTAAAGTTCCCTGTTTCCAGCTCACCTTTTTCTTTTGGTTTTGCAGATATATCAAAGAGAGCATGACGACAGGAGACCGCTGAGGATCAAGACACTGGCCCCCTGTTGGCATCCACCCAAGTGTCCCATGTATTTGAAAATAAATTGTTGGAATTAACAGAGAACTAACGTGTTTTCCTAGAATACAAATTATACGCTCCTTCGAACAAGTGCCGGGCAGATCGCCCAGGTCCGAGTTACGTGGCCACGAGCGAGCATATCTTGAAAGCAGGTGGCACAATCGCATTACACCCATTCTTCGTCATCGTTCTCAACTATTTTTACCTTGCTCCGCTCCAGTTGACGCCCAACAGCTGGCTAACCTTGAGTTGCCTCTTTATTGCGTATATGGACTGCGTCAAGCATGCTCCCACGGCCCAAGAGGTGCATTTCATGTACAACCTCATGCCCTCTCCTAAATCCAAAGGCTTTTATTTCCTACAAAAAGCCAATTCTTCGATCTCCTTGATAGAGGGTTCAGTATCCAACCCAGGGTCTTGGAAGCAGTACTTTTTCTTTGTGAAGGGTCCCCTCTCTGTTCGTGAGCACTTTCGCTCAGCTCCTAGTAAGTACTTCAAGTTTCCCATTTTTTTTAGAACTTACTACTTTGGAACTTATGTTCGTGTCAGCAACTATGTTGATTGTGTAGAGAATTTTGTCGTGCCTGAAGTTATCGGGTCGGAGGCGGATGCGGTGGATAAATTTCTCAAGGCTGACCCTGCTAAAAAAATGGTTGCATGTCTCTTCACCGTGACCAACCTCAACTGTCACAAGCTGTCCCCGGTTTTAGAGCCTGAGATGTTGTGGACTATTTCTGAAACGCGAAAGAAAAAGACTGTTTTGGCTTAACATCACTCGGACGGGGGTGAGGTTGAGCATGTGCTAGAGGGGGTCTCCCCAGGACATGGGCAACCCCACTGACCATCTTTGTCTCCCAGGGGGTGCCCTCCATTAGCCCCTACAGACCATGACATGGCCTCCCACTCCGAGGATCAACAAGCCATGCCAAGGGGTTTCGTCTGTCCCTATTCTGAGGACTTCGATGCTTTCCCTCAGGCTTCCCTTGATCCTGGTCCATCGGGGGCTCATTTTTCCGATCTTCCTGCACCCCTTTCTGGTCCATTGGGGGCTCATTTTTCCGATCTTCCTGCACCCCTTTCTGGTCCATTGGGGGCTCATTTTTTTGATCTTCCTGCGCCCCCTCCTCCTTCGGCGAGCGGGTCATCTGTACCTACCCAGCCAAGCACCCTTGGCTCGGAAGGGGCACCCTGGGTGGGCCGCATGGCGGCCTCTTATGGGCGACGGTATGTCCAGTTCACCACGGATCTTCCTGAGGCTGATTGGAGTAGTCTTCGAAATTTTGCCATGTCGGAGCTCGGGGAGACTCTTGCGCGTTCTGCCGCTTGGGTGAATGTTCGAGGTCCTTTTGAGCCCGCACAATGGGGTTCGATAGGTTCTCTTTATTATTTATCAGGCTTGAGGTCCTTTGGAGCCCATACGAAGGGGTTCAATAGGTCCCTCTTTGGTGCCTCTTGATTGTTCAAATAATGATATATTGACCTCTTGGGTTCTAGTTATCATTTTATATATTTTTGCGCACGCTTATTATTTCTAGCGAGAAGCGTCCTTCTCGTCATTATTCATAGTACTATTTTTGCAAGGGTCTCTTTTAGGACCCTTTTTGGCTAGACGGCTTGGTGGCCGCTCTAGGCTTATCGGAGGGTGCTTCCCCTGAGGCACTTCCTCTTGTGGAAGCATTTACTCTTATTTAGATGCTTTTCTTATAGGACCTTTTGGCCTCCTTGATGTTCATAAGGGTAGCTAATCCTTGTGAACTCAAGAGATACCTTACAAGGTCTTCTTCTTGATTTATAAGGGGTTTTGTATATATATAAATATATATAAGGGTCTCATTTAGGATCTTGAGATAAGGGGTCCTTTTAGGGTCTTCTTGATAAGGGGGTCCTTTTAGGATCCTCCGGATAGGGGGTCCTTTTAGGATCCCTCTGATATAAGGGGTCCTTTTAGGATCCTTTTGATATCAGGGGTCCTTTTAGGATCCTTTTGATATAAGGGGTCGTTTAGGATCCTCCTGATATAAGGGTCCTTTTCGGATCCTCTTCTTTGCTATATATTTTGCCTCCTGTCGTACCCCCCCAAGTGCTTGGTGAAATTTATTCCAGCAGGCACTTTGGTGGATGCTATAGAGAAGAAATAACATGTGAAGTTGCGAATAGTTTCATTCATAGCATGTGGGTTACAATGACATATATGAAAGGGTTACATCTAATTGGGAGGTTACACGGGTAGCCTCTTTGATTCCTACCTACTAAGTTAACATAACAGGGAACAAACTAAACATAGGTCTTCCTTGCATCGAGTGCAGAAGTTTCACTGGTAGTATTTCTTGAGGTGTTTCGCATTCCATGCAAGAGGTATGATAATGTTATCCATGCGGGCCAGTTTATAGGTGTTTGGTGGTATGGATTGAGCCACTTGGTAGGGTCCTTCCCAGTTTGCCCCTAGTGCGCCCGCCCCTGGGTCTCGCGTGTTGGGGAGTACTTTTCTTAATACCAAGTCTCCTACCCTGAACATTCTTTCTCACACCCTTGAGTTGTAGTACCTCGCTGCTCGTTGCTGATATGTGGCTAGCCTCAGTTGTACCCTTTCTTCTTGGCTTCCAACAAGTCCAAATTCCCGACCAATTCTACGATATTAGCTTGGTCATCATATGCTTGCGTACGGATGGAGTTAATCTTCATTTCTATCGGAAGGACAGCCTCGCAGCCATAGGCTAAGGCGAAAGGCGTCTCCCCAGTGGTGGAAGAGGGGTGGTCCTGTAGGCCTAGAGTACGTTGGGGAGTTCCTCCACCCAGGCCTCTTTCAACTTTTCCAACTTTGTTTTCAAGTTCCTTTTTAGGATCTTGTTGATGGCCTCTACTTGTCCATTGGCTTGTGGGTGCACTACTGCAGAGAAACTTCTCTTGATTCCTTTTTCTTTGCAGTACTCCTCAAATATTCCTCCTTCAAACTGCGTTCCATTGTCGGAGATAATCTTCTAGGGTACTCCAAATCTGCAGACGATATATTTGTTGACAAAGGTGGTAATTTGCTTAGTTGTTATGTTGACTAAAGGCTCTGCTTCCACCCACTTAGTGAAATAATCGACTGCTACCACCACGTATTTTGCTCCTCCTCTTCCTGTTGGCAAGGCTCCAATCAAGTCAATTCCCCACACAGCGAAGGGCCTCGGACTGGTCATGTTCACCAGCTCATTTGGTGACTGTCGGGGGTAATTTGCATGTCTCTGGCACTTGTCACACCTTCTCGCGAAGTCGCTCGCGTCCTTCTCCATGGTAGGCCAATAATACCCTTGGCGGATGGCCTTTTTTGCCGTGGACTGCCCCCGACATGATTTCCACATTCCCCTTCGTGTATCTCTTATAAAACTTTTAAAGCCTCTCCCTTATCGACGCACCGTAGGAGCGGGGTAGAGAAGCCTCTCTTATATCAGGCTCCATCTAATAGGGTGCACTGAGCGGCTTTGTAAGTCAGTTTATGGGCATCTTTTTTGTCCAAAGGAAAGGTCCCGTCAATTAGGTACCTCACGATGGGTGCAAACCATGACTCCTCAGTGCTATTGACCATGTTGATCCTTTCTTCTGCTCTGCTTGGCTTGGCTTGGGGAGGTATTCGACCGGGATGGACTCAAGCATGTCTTCGTCTAGTGTGGAGGCGAGTTTCGCAAGTGCATCAGCGTTTATGTTTTGCTCCCTTGGGATCTGTTCTATGGTGTATTTTTCGAACTGATCCAAATACCCCTTCACCTTGGCAAGATATGCAGCCATTTTTTGACCACTAGTTTGGTATTCAATCTTCACCTGAAACACTACCAGCTGTGAGTCACTAAAGACATGCAAATGGGTTACCTTTAACTCCTTAGCTAGCCACAGGCCGGCCAATAGCGTCTCGTACTCTGCCTCATTGTTGGAAGCTTTGAATCCAAATCTCTAGGCACAATACATCTTGTACCCCTCAGGTCTCGTCATTACTATGCTAGTGCCGTCTCCTCATTCGTTAGACGCCCCGTCTTCATGGAGGCTCCATTCTTCAGGGTGCTTTTCCTCTTCATGCGTCGGTTCATTCTCTTCTATTTCTCCCTCTTCATGGGGTTAGTGTGCAAACTCGACTATAAATTCTGCAAGTACCTGCTCGTTGATTGAGGTCCTTGGGGTGTAAGTGATGTCGAATTGACTCAATTCAATCAACCATTTTAACAAACTTCCCGAAGTCTCCGGTTTGTGCAAGACTTGACGTAGAGGGGTGTTTGTGAGCACCTCGATAGCATGAGCATGAAAATAGGGCCTCAACTTTCGAGAAGCCACTATCAAGGCATATGCTAACTTCTCTATTTCTGGGTATCGGGCTTCTGCGTCTACCAACCGTTTACTCACATAGTACACAGGCTGCTGGTGCTTATTTTCTCCTTTGACCAAGGCGGCGCTTATAGTATGCTCTGATACAGCTAGATACAAATACAACTGCTCCCCTTTTCCTGGCTTGGCCAAAAGGGGTGGTTTTCCAAGGTGTTCCTTTAGCTTGGTGAAGGCATCCTAGCATTCATCATCCTAAGCGAACTTTTTGTTCCCTTTTAGGAAGTAGAAGAAAGGGAGGCATTTGTCAGTGGACCTGGAGATGAACCTATTGAAGGGGCTGCTACTCTCCCTGTTACGCACTGCACCTCCTTTTTGCTTCGTGGTGTGCTCATTTCCAGCAATGCCTTGATTTTTTCAAGGTTAGCCTCGATACCTCGGGAATTCACCATAAAACCCATGAACTTTCCCAATGAAAGTTCAAAGGTGCACTTGAGCGAGTTTAGCTTCATTCTAAACTTTCAAAAGGTGTCGAACATTTCCATGAGATTGTTGCTGAGCTCTACTGCCTTCTTTGTCTTTACTAGCATATTGTCCACGTATACTTCCATAGTCCTTCCTATTTGATTTGCAAACATTTTGTTCACCAGCCTTTGATAAGTAGCGCCTGCATTCTTTAAACCAAATGGCATCACATTGTTGCAATAAAGCCCCTTGTCTGTTATGAACGAAGTGTGCTCTTCATCAGACGGATTCATGGGTATTTGGTTGTACCCGGAATATGCATCCATGAAGCTAAGTAGCTCGTTGCTCATTGTGGCGTCTACTAACTGGTCTATCCTAGGAAGCGGGAAGCTGTCCTTAGGGCAAGCCTTATTGAGGTTAGTAAAGTCCACACAAGTCCTCCACTTTCCGTTGGGCTTCGAGACTAGCACTGGGTTTGATACCCATAGTGGGTAAAATTCCTCTCGGATAAACCCATTTGCCTTCAACTTGTCAACCTCCTCTTTTAGGGCCGCGTATCTCTCTGGGTCCAGCACTCTCCTTTTCTGCCTCACAGGCCTTGCTTTTGGGTCGATGTTCAGGTGGTGGCACATGACCGTTGGGTCTATCCCTACCATGTCCTCGTGAATCCAGGCGAATAAGTCGAGGTTGGCTTTCAAGAATTCTACTAGCTTCTCCTTCACATCACCCATAAGGTTTTTTCCTACCTTCAACTTTCTCAACGGCACGTTCATGACCGTGACTTCCTCCAACTCCTCTACTGGTTCAGCTCTGGGTTCTTCCGCGACTCGTGGGTCTAACTCATGTGGGTTTGTGCCTTCATGCACAACCATTGCCATCGCCACTGATGGCTTTATGGCCATGTGGAGGGATGTGTTATAGCATTCCCTTGCTTCCTTCTGCTCGCCTTTCATGCATGCTATTCCCCCGAGAGCTGGGAATTTCATAGCTAAGTGGTACACATAAGTTATCGCCTTCAATTCTCTCAGGGAAGGTCTCCCTAATAACGCATTGAAGGCTGAGGTGCAATCTACCACAACAAAGTTTTCCATTATGGTGGTTTGTCTGGGTTGTTCTCCGATAGTGAGGGCTAACTCGATCGCCCCTAGGGGCTGTATTGAATCTCCCGTAAATCCACACAAGAAGGTACTGCAAGGCTTTAGGTGTTGGATGTTTAGTCCCATCTTCTCCAAAGCTGGGTGATATAAGATGTCCACAGACTTCCGTTATCCACTAAGACCTGATGCACCCTCATGTTTGCAAGCTGGACAGTCAACACTAGGGGGTCATTATGGGGGAAATGTACACCCCGGGCGTCTTCCTTAGTGAAGGTTATTGAGTCATTTCCACCCTTAAAACTCTTTGGGGGGCGTTGCTTGAAACTTAAGACGCATGGTGGTGGACTTCGTCTGGCCTCATTGGCATATTTATCTCGCCCTTCCTTAATTCGCCCCCGAATCCTGGCCTTCCAAAGATGGTTCTGACCTCTCCTTGTACTTCCAAGGCCACCTCTCGTGCCCTTGGCGAGGATGCTCCTTCTTCCGGCCTTTGGCTCTCCTTGCATACATATCTGGCCAAATGTCCTCTGCATATAAGCTCCTCGATTTCTACCTTTAAATGGTTGCATTCTGCGGTGGTGTGGCTGATATCTTTGTGATACTGGCAATATTTTCTAGGGTCTCTCTTGGACCGGTCTTTTTTCATTGGCGAGGGCCTTCTGAAAGGGACTTGGTTTTCATTCGTGGTGAAAATATGTTCTCTAGTGTGGGTGAGGTCAGTATAAAAGGTGTAGGGCCCCTGCCTGTGCTCATCAGTGCGCTGGAACTTTCGAGGCCGATCATCCCTTGTTCCTTCATAGGCTCTCTTCTTCTTTGCACCACTCTGGCTTTTCCGGATTGAGGGTTTTGGTGGGGATTGGCCTTTTCCAGCCTTAAGGCTCTCGTGGCCATCTTCTACGCGAATGTATTTCTGTGCCCGCTCGTAGAAATCGTCCAAACTTTGACCTCCCTCTTGAGCATGTTATCCCATAATTTTCTTCCCGAGCGCAATCCAGCTGTGATGGCCATTTTTAGCTCTCTACGAGTCAAACTCCCTACTTTGGCCGCCTCCATATTGAACCTGTGAATGTAGCTCTTTAGACTTTCATTTTCTCCTTGCTTTATGTTAGCGAGGCTGGTGCCCGGCATCATGTAGTCGCGCACGACGTGGTGTTGCTGGAGAAATTCATTGGAAAATTGCTGCCAAGATCTGATGGACCCTGGTCTAAGTCTTTTGAACCATTTGTACGCAGGTTCTTTCAATGTGACAGTGAAGCAATGGCATCTGGCCCCGTTACTAATCCCCCTTAACTTCAACAAGTTGTTAAATGCATCCAGATGGTATTTAGGATCTGTGCTTCCTTCATATGGGGTCATATGGGGCTCTTTGAAGTTGGCTGGGAGCTGGATGGCTTGGATCTCCTTGATGAAGGGCGACTCATGGTCGAACTTGTCCTCAATGTCTTGTCCTTCAGAGGCCGTGATGATTTTGCTCCGTAGGCTCCTCATTTCTGTGTCTAGGTCTTATCTCCTCTTTTTCAAGGAGTCCCTCAACGTGGATGGGTTAGGATCTCCCTTTCCTTTGCCTTCCTGGGGTGCCATAGGAGGCGAGGTCCTCTTATCCGCCCTCTTTTTGTTTAGTTCATCTCGTAAATCTGAGGGTGTTTTCCTTGAGGTTACTTTGACGTCGTTACAAGGGCCAGCGTTGGTCCTTGGCTTTAGCCTTTGGGGCTGCTTCGGTGGTCTGGGACGTTCATGCTGCTTCGTCCGGGGGGTGTTACTGGTGGAGAGTCGAGTCCTTCCATCGTCTACCGGGATGGTTGTTTCTGCTCCCTCCTGACCTCTCTCTTTTTGCTTAGGGAGTGATACGTTCGATCTCCCTTGCAACAGGCCATTTAACACCTCTTGCTTGTTTTTGAGGGTGGTTTCTAGCCTTTGGTTCTTACGGTGCAGTTCACGTATCTCCTCTTCGTAGAATTGAGATCTAGAACTTGAACTCACAGAATGGACCCGGGGATGCTTGTCAGGTCTGCGCACCGATGGGCCTGGATCCTGCCGGCCTGAGTTCAGCACCTACGGCGGCCTTGGAGCCAGGAACTCACCGGCATCCCTTGCTGGGGTAGCCGTTGGCCTTCGACGATCCTCCTCGGGTGGGACTGCCAGGGATGAGGCTTCCTTTTCATCTCCGGGCACCTCAGGCTCCCTTGGGGCCTCCGCGTTTGTGGGTGGAGGAGGATCCTTCATAGAGGCTTTCAGTTGATCTACGTCAAGGTGGACCTCCACTTCTCGTGACTCTCTCAATCGTTTAGAATGTCGCGGCATTTCTTTCTTATCGGAATCGATGGAAGAACAATGGCTTGACACTTATTATTCCCACAGACGGCGAAAAACTGTTGACGATGAGAACTCGTCAACTATGTGTAGTTAGAAAAATTAAAGTGTAGTGCTTATTAATGAAGAACTTCAAAAATCTTAACAGAAACTTAAAAAATAGTTGCAGAAGAAAAATGGGGAAAATAACTTGTATTTATATTTTGTGTCCAGCTACAGTGTTTTCTCCAACCCCCCTCCACGTGGAAGTGGGGTTCCTTTTATAGTGGGCTATAATGGCCCCTGATACATTGTGGTCCAGGGGACCAGATGGTACACAAGTACACTGTCAGGAGAGTGGTCTCAGGGGTAGTGGTGTTGGCTCCAGTACATGGTCAGATTCCGTGGGGATGTCTCCACTACTTATTTAGTACGAGTGTCAGAGGAGTGGCACCAGGTGTAGTGGTGTTGGTGGTGGTGTCAACTCTAACATCTAGTGAGAAGCATACAGGCCATGTCCCCTCTCCTAGTACTCCCACTACTTGTCTGGCATGAGTGTTTGGATCAAACATACGGGGTCTTAAAGGTCGTACTTCGCATGAGCTCCGTACATGTACGATCTTTTTGAATTATAGTTGGTCTTTTACCTCTAAATGTTGAGGTGCAAGGTGCGAGCCACCTGGGTAGGCACGAGCGCGAGGGACGCTGGTCTGGGCGAGACGTGAGGCCACCTGGGCAAGCGTGGGCACGTGAGATGCCGGCCTGGGCGAGGCGCAAGGCCACATGGAATGCCACGGGTGCGCGAGGCGCTGGCCTAGGCGTGGCGTGGGGCCATCTGGGCAGACATGGATGCTCAAGATGCTGGCCTGGGCGAGGCGCGAGGCACCCTGGGCAGGCACAGGCGCACAACACACTGGCCTGGGAGAGGCGCGAGGCCACCTGGGAAGACACTGGCGGCCGAGACGCTAGACTGGGCGAGGTGCGAGGCCACTTGGGCAAGCACGGACGCGCGAGACGTTGGCTTGGGCGAGGCGCAAGGCCTACTGGGTAGGCACGGGCGTGTGAGGTGCTAGCCTAGACGAGGTGCGAGGCCATTTGGGTAGGCACGGGAGTGAGAGGCTCTTGCTTGGGCAAGGCACGAGGCCTCAAGGGCAGGTACGGGCGCGCGAGACGTTGGCCTGGGCGTGGCGCGAGGCCACCTGGGAAGCCACAGGCTCGCGAGAAGTTGGCCTGGGTGTGGCGCCAGGCCACCTGGGAAAGTGTGGGTGAGCGAGACGCTGGCTTGGGCAAGGTGCGAGGCCGCTTGGGTAGGCGTGGGCGCGCGAGACGCTGGCCTAGGCAAGGTCTGTCCAGCTGTGTGAGGCCTTTTCCACAGCAGAGACCCAAATGTGGAAAGGGGGTTGTGAGACCTTCGGGGTGGTTTGATACGCGGGGCGTGGCAAGGCCTTCTCTCACGAGGTCGCTAGCAACACGGTTACCTTCACAGGATTCTTGCCTTCTTGCACCGTGGACCTAGGTGCGCGTGGTGATGGCATATCGGTCTTGCGGAGTCGTGGAGGTGACGATCCTGCGGAGGTGTGTGGGGACCTTGCGTGGCACACCTACTGGGCTCACGAGGCTTGGGAAGGGGGTCCTGTGTGGCACACCTGCTGGGGCTTCATTCGACAAGGTTTATTAATACACACCTAGGGGCGTAGGCACAGGTATGTACTTAAGCATTTATGGGACCTTAGCACGTGCTTTGGACCTTTTATAAGCATGGAGTTTTGAGCATCCACACATGCATATCTAGTCATATTATAATATAACTCACATATTCACATAATGATACACATAAATATCACATAATCATATAATGCTAAGATTTGCCATCCTGGCCCCCTAATCAAGGCCCTAAGCCTTATTAGGAAATCTTGGTTGTTATAACTATCCCCTCCTGACAGAAATTTCGTCCTCGAAATTTATCTGAACAACCCGAAATATAAATTCCGCATAACTAATTCCAGTTTCCAGGTCGCTCCCTCGACCTCACTATTTCTGTATAATACCGTAATCCAAGGTATAACTTTGTTCCTCAGAACCTTGTTCATTTGTCAAAATCTGAACTAGCTATTCATCACATGATAACTTAGCCTCATTCTCCAAATTCTCATTACTCAACACATAAGTCTCTTCTAACCCATGTCCTCAACATGGAAATATAAAATACATTGTATACAGCCGACAGTGCCAAAACTAAGGTCAACCCAAAGGCAACCTCACAGATCCTATCCAGGATTCAACTGGTCCTTACTAATCTAGAGCTCAACTTGCCCTTATTTCCTCACCCCTTTCCATGGTGACATTCTAAGGAAGATACAGTCTTCCACTTGGAATTCCATATTCTTACATTTCAAATCAATATAACTTTCCCATTTACTCTGAGAAGCAAGCATCCAAGCTCTAATCTTTTCAATAACCTCAATGGTCCCCTGGACTACCTTAGGATCCAAATAACATCTCACCTATCTCATTCCAATGAATGGGTGATATACATTCTCTATCATATAGCATCTCCTAAGGTGCCTCTCCAATAACTGGTTAACTCTCTCTCTGATTTACCATTAGTCCAAGGATAATAAACTGTACTAAACTTCAATTGTATACTTATCGCCTTCTACAATTTTTCCCATGACTTGAAAGTAATAACAAGGTCCTTATCTAATAAGATAGACTTCGAATTCCATGAAGTCACACTACCTCTCTCACATAGAGTTATGTATACTGATCAATTGTATTGTTCATCCTTACTGATAGAAGTGAGCTTACTTAAATACTGGTCCATAATGACCCAATGCAAATCACGGTCGCCCACTATCCTGGGCAGCCGCATCGCGAAATCCATCGCAATGTTTCTTTACTTCCAATATGAAATACACAAAGGCTGTAATGCCCCTACTGATTCCTAATACTCTATCTTGACCTGCTAACAGGTTAAGAACTTTACCACATATTCTGTTACGTTCTTCTCCATTCCAGGCAACCAATATAAAGCTTTCAGACTCTATTACATCTCCAGGTTTCAGACTCTATTACAGCTTCATGATGCCTGGATGAAGAGAATAAGAGGTAGTATAAGATTCATCTAGAATCTCCCATTTAATCTCAGTGTCCATTAGATCCGAAGTCTAATCCCTATACCACAATAAATTCATATCTGACACTGCATAATCCTTAGCTAATCCAACTAAGACATTCCCCTCAATTCTTCCCATCTATGGGTCATTTAATTGTTTTCCCTTTATCCTCTCTGACAGAGTAAATCAAACATAATGTTGGCTACCTGGCCCACCGGTAACTCTACTCTAGTTCCGGTCATATCCTTCAACTATCATGATGCATAGGCAATCACTTTTCCCCTGTCACTAAGGTGTCATAACAACCTACCAATTGATTCTGATATGTAAGAAGACTCAGAACTCTTTCCCAAATCACATGTAATATCGTGCCCATCCAAGGAAACTCTTGCCCTTTGAGGCATTCCTTGACCTTGGCAAACCTCTCCCTGAGAGTATACCAAAATATCGTCGATCAAGACGATCACAAATCCAATTCAGGTAATCCTTGAATAATTAATCCATCTAATTCATCAAAACAACTTGGCATGAACCAAATCCACAAACATAACTCAGCAGTCTTAGTGCCCTTATCTGATATAAAAAGCAGTCTTTTGCATATCCTTCTCCCTGACCTTGAGCTGGTACTAACCAGATCAAAGATCCACCTTGGAGAATACCATCTTACTCAATCACTGAGTCCTTTAGTTCTTACAACTCTGGTGAAGTCGTTCAATACAGTACCCTAGACCTAATTCATTCTTTGGCACCGATCTAATCACCATTTTATCTGTTTATGAAAGTAATCCTGACAAATCTCTTGGAAGCACATCTAAAAACTCATAGACTAATCCAATTGGTCTTGGTCTCATTGGCACAACCTAAGTGGTATCCACCACACTAGCTAAGAGTTCTATGCATCCTCTCGCAATAGATCTCCAGCTCTAAATACAGATGTCATATGCACAGTGCCAAAAAATACAAGGGTTTCTCACCCCCAAGGGTTACGATCATTTCCTTGCAATCTATCATTGCTTCATACTTTGTTAACCAATCCATATCCAGGATCATACTCAAGTCAGTCATAACCAACTCTATCAAATCAACTGATGAGTCCTTTCAACAATAATCACACTCATCAAAACATAACCATGCAATTTGCATAACAAATCTATGCCTCTCTAAGAGCAACAAGCAAAAATAACATGGCACAAAAACCAGTCAGCACAATACAAAATTCAAAACTAGAAAGCTGACCTGCCACCACTGAGGAACCAACCTCAGTCTTAGTCTCTGACTGCATCGGAGCAAACACTCGAGCTGGAGTCGAGCTGTCCACCCTGTTTTTCTCATCCTTCCTTCTCCTTGGGAAATCCTTTGAGGATACCCCTTCCCACAATTCCACATAAGAAACATGCCTTTGCTCGGCATTCTCCCAGATGACACCTCTCGCACCGAGCGCATATTGGGAAAAGTCTCCAATTCTTGTTCTTTCTCAATCCAATAAATGGAGGTGTCACTACTTGAGCACTACGCTCTCCAGCACCCTCCTTCTCAATTTGATTCCCTGTGCTCTCAACTGCAAGAGCCTTCCCTACCACCTGAGTGTAGGTGGAGATTTCATGCACTGGGAAAATTTAATGCCCTCAGCTATTCTGGAATTCAATTCCTGGATAAACCTTTCTTTCTAAGCTACATCCGAGGGTACCATATCAACATCAAACTTTGCCAACCCATCAAATCTGCTAACATACTCGATTATCGTTGCATTTCCTTGAACGAGGTTCATGAACTCATTCATCTTAGCAGTCTTGATTGCATCATAGTAATATCTTTCATTAAACAACTGCCTAAATTCTTTCCAATCCAAAACAATTGTATCTCGTGTTCGGGATACCCCTTCCCACTATGTTCGGGCATCATCCCGCAATACATATGTAGCACAGACCACCCTATCGTGACCTACGACCCCCATACTGACGAGAATGGAACTGATCATGCCCATCCATTGCTCAGCACTGAATGGATCTAGGCCTCTCTAAAAAATTGGATGGTAATACTCCTGGAATCTTCCATAAAGAAATTCCCATCTGTTCTCAACCCTAGGCTGAGCCAATATTGGTGCCACTCCAGGTATAGCAAAGGAAGAGGTGTTCCCTGACAGAACTTGCTATTTTTTTAAACACCTAATCTCTTCCTCTTGCCACTGCAATCTTAATTGCATATCTGTAAACACCTGCTGGAAATTCTGAGGGGCAGGTGAAGAACTCAAACCCTGGTTGTAATTCTCAGCCTCAGTATAACCACCACCAGGTTTCATTATCTGCCTTGGAGACAAGGGTGAGATTGGAAACTCTTAAAACCAAACAGTAAGATCATAAGTTTCCTAAGGAAAATAAGATGAAAAGAAGATCTAAACCATCAAGATAACAACTTACCGAAAACCTTAAGTTTCAAAGGAATCAAACACCTAACCAAAAGCCATTATAACAAGTTAGGATTTGGAAGAAAATGAAAGAATAAAAGGAACTATAATGAACTAAACCTAAGGATAAGAGTACCTTAGATAGATTAGAACTTCGATCTACACCTCAATACCGAAATAAAACTCTATCTAACTTCCCAAGTGTTTAGAAAAGTTTAGATTTGAAAGCTTTTAACCCCAAAACCCTAGTGTTTCTCTCTAGAACGAACTTAGTAGCTTGGAGGCTCTGAAAAAATAGCTTGAATGATGAAGCAAAAGGTTGAGTGAAAGGTCCAATTTATAGAATTCAAGGAGTGGAATGTCCTTTTAAAATGAATAAATAATTGAATAAAAATTGAATTTTCTACTCAAAAGATGCCTAGAACTCGGTCAAAAATGGTCAAGAGCAAGTCCAAGTTGTTGAGGGCTGTTTCTAGCTCGGATTCCATGGATTTTAAAAAATGCATGAGGGAGCCGATTTATCGTCCCTTATAGGTGAAATATCACTTGCCACATAATCCTAAGCTTTCATGGTTTCGTTTGTGCGAAGTTGATGTGTTTTTTGTATCAATCATAGGCGATATATCGGTCCCTATAGTTGCGATATATTAACATACGTTGATATATCAAACACGTTTTTGCACACTTTCAGCACTCTTGATATTTTTTTAAACAACTTTGACCGAGTAAAACGTGATCCTAACAGCTGAGGGAATGTTGTAGACTTCCTAGGTTTATCTTGATTAATTTATTCATCTAAAATCCTTAAATCCTTAATAAACATACATGTGACAAGTGTCACATTCATAATTATTCTATCTAAACCATAGGATTTCTTGGACCAACTATATTAATCAAACCTTATGTTAAAAATAATATTGCTAAACTATAGGTTAAACTTATAAAATCCATAACTATATCTATGGGTTTCCATCTAAATCCAGGCTTGAACCAATAACCAGGAAAACTAAATTACTACAGCACAAGCTACTACTATCTAGCTAAGTAAAATTATGAGACGCTACAACTAGTCTGTGAGTTTCTGGATGTGTTTCCAGAGGATTTACATGGTTCCCGCCACATAGGGAGATTGAATGGCACCAGGGATAGAGCAGTGTCTAGGGTGCCATAAAAAATGGCCCTAGTGGAGTTAAAAGAATTAAAGGTACAACTGTATGAGCTATTAGAATTTGGTTTTATTAGACCCAGTTTCTCACCATGGGGTACGCCAATTCTGTTTGTAAAGAAGAAGGATGGTTTTCTCAGGATGTGTACTGACTACAGAGAACTGAACAAGTTAACAATTAAGAACAAGTATCCTCGACCAAGCATAGATAACCTGTTTGATCAATTGCAGGTTATGATGGTACTCTCAAAGATAGATCTTCGATCTGATTTAGTACTAGCAAAGGATCAAGGAGGGAGATATACCTAAGACTGCTTTTCGCACAAGATTTGGGCATTGTGAGTTTTTAGTCATGTCCTTTCGATTGGTCAATCTCTAACTGCCTCAATCTTAGCTAGGTCCACCTTGATTCCATCTCTACTAACAATGTGACCAAGGAAAGTCACCTGTGGTAACCAAAACTCACACTACTTAAACTTCGCATACAGTTTGTGCTCTCTCAGCCTCTATAAAACCAACATGAGATGTTGCTCATGTTTTGCCTCTAACTAAGAATAAACTAGTATATCGTCATTGAAGACAATCATAAACCGATCCTAGTAATCCTTGAACACCCTGTTCATCAAGTCCATAAAAGATGTTGGGGCATTAGTCAAACCAAATGACATAACCAAGAAATCATAATGCCCATATTTGGTGTAGAAGGTTGTCTTCGGTATATCTTCCTCCTTGATCCTCAATTGGTGATGACCAGATTGAAGATCAATTTTTGATAGTACAGTTGGAACGTCCGACATTACCTAATAAGGCTTAGGGCCTTGATTAGGGGGTCAGGATGGAAAATTACGGAAGTTATGTTCTTATGTGATATTTATGTGTATCATTGCATGATTATGTGAGTTGTATTATAATATGACTTGACATGTGTGTTTAGGTGTATTAAATATGCATGTGGGTTTGTTTCTTATCAGAAGGGAAATTTTCGTAATTTGGCCCGTTATAGGTATATTTGGCATATATGTGATATATGTGTGAGACCACATTATTATGTGAATATATTTAGGTTACTCGGCATGAGGCGATCCTAGGGAGTAAGTTAGCGAGAAAGTCACAATGGGGTCAATACTTGACTCGGGGTGAGTCAAGGGGTATTTTGGGTATTTAGTACATTACCTGGATATTGGGTAATGGGAATGAATATTCGAATATATATTTGGAGTTAGTGAGGTCCGGAGGGAATTCTAAGGATTTTGACTATATTACCCTTGGGGGCATTTTTGGTACCCCAAGCCTTGTGATTTACTTAAGGTTATATGAGCTTGAAGCAACCTGACAGAAACAGAAATATGTTCAAACAATTTCTCTCTCTCTCTCTCTCTCTCTCTCCCCCTCTCTCTCTCTCTCTCTCTCTTTTTCTCCTTTTTACCACTCGATAGCATTTTTGAAAGATACTCAAGTTTTAGGACTCGAATTCAAGCAAGGTCAGAGTCATAACGATTCTAGGGAAGATTAGAAGCTTGATAGCTAGAGGATTTAACTGGAATATGACTTAATCAGAGGCAATCCAAGCTTTAAGTTTTGATTTTTGAGCTTTTAATTTTTGATTTTATTTTATCGTTTTGATGTGTTTTTTATTGGATTGTAACTTGGGTTTTGATGGTTTTGGGTTGCTGAGTTAATTGGGAACTTTGTTTATGGGATTTGGCTATGTTTGGATAAGTTTATGGATGGATTTGGATTGAGAAAAATTAAGAAAAAATAGAGTTTGCAGGTCAAGCCCCGATCCTGTTCTTGGGGCGCCACGACTCTCTTAAGTGTAGGGAGAAGCTGGTGATTTTGGGGCTTTTGAGCTACGACGCCTGTTATGGCGCGCCATGGTATAGGTGCAGGCAGAGATGAGGCTTAGGCCTCTGACTTGAATGGGCCGCGGCACAAATGTTTGGGGGCCGCAGCACTTAAGGGGTTTTGGTCATTGGGGAGGATTTGAGTGTGGGAACTCAAACCTTAGGGCTCGGGATCGATCCTACTACCCAGTTTAGTATGATTCGACGTCTCGGAGGCTAGGACTCGATCTCTTCTGGTCCCACTGGCACGACTTGACTGGTGTCCACCACATTAGCTAGAAATTGTATGCTACCAACTTGCAATAGGTCTCTAGCTCTTGCTGATCATATCATAGGTACATGAGGTCCATGAACAGTGCCAACAAAAACAAAAGGGATCCTCACCCTCAAGTTCAAAGGTTACCATCTTCTTCTTACAGTCTATAGTTGCCCCATATTTAGCTAACCATTCCATACACAAAATCATGTCAAAATCTTCCATAACCAATTCAATCAAGTCTACTGACAACTCCCTGCTATCAACCACTACTGGAGTGATCTGATCCATCTTTTACAAACTACTAATGTAACATCCCAAATTTGCTAATAAGGCTTAGTGCCTTGATTAGTATGTTGGGAGGGTATAATTGGATTTATATATGTGTGATTATGTGAAACATATGAGTTATATTATAATATGACTACTTATGTGTATTAACTGTGATTGTCGGCCCGTTTTCGTTAAAAAGGGCATTTTCGTAATTTTGACCCATTGAGGGTATAATTGAAATTTTGTATGCTATGTGATTGAGACCTCATTATCATGTGGATATATTTGTGACACTCGACTCGAGTCGACCCTTTTGAGCGATTTGGCAGAAAAGTCACAACGAGGATTTATACCTGGCTCGGGGTGTGCCAAGGGGTATTTTGGTAATTTTGTGAATGTGGGGAATTATTGGAGCATTATTGGAAGAAATATTAATATTTGGAGGGTTATTAATTTAATTGGGAATTTAGGGTGTTAATTTGAGGTTTAGTGGGATTTTGGGAAAATTGACTAAATTGCCCTTAGGCAGCTGCAGCGCTTCCCACATTACCCATTCTCTCTCTCTCTCTCTCCCTTTTTTTGTTCTCTCATCTTGCCAAGGAAAGACAATATAAATAGAGGTGAAATTGGTGGAATTGAAGGCTAACTTTGAGGAATTGAATTGCAAAGTAAGAAGGTTAAGGGATTTGCAGCAACCACTACTACAAAGAACGCTTTTTAGGGCTCGCGGGGGTGTGATTCCTCTATTTGAGAGCCTTAAAAAGTGAGGTTTTTAGGGCTCACAATGCATGTCCTAAAATATCTCGTTGAGTCTCTTTAAATAAAGTTTTTATGGCTCTCTTTGCATGCCTTTAAAAGTTAATTTTTTTTAAAAAAAATGCAGCTACATTTTTCATTTTGATTTAAATAATCTATCGCATTGGATGTCAAAAATGTATTATATATGTTAGAGTTATAAAATTTCAAAAGAAAATACTACAAAAATGCAAAAGAAAAAAATCAAAAGAATTCGTATCTACAAGGTTAATCAGATATAATACACAACCATTAGGACAAGCATGTATTTTTTCATATTGCAAGCCTATTTAGCACATAGTTTTCTTAGCCTCATAAAATGACACGGGCATCTCATTTTCTTCAGGCAATAAATATTTGAAAAAACTAACAATTCCGTGAAACTTTTATCACTCCATCCATTTTTCGCTTTCATATTGTACAATCTAAGAAGGGCTGACAACTTTGTAAATTTAGTGCAACTAGCGTAAATCGGCTTTTTCAACGTCATTTATAAGATTTTCGAACTTAATGGGATCTGCTTCTGATTCATAATATGCATCATCAATCATTTCATCTAAATTATCCTCATAATCAAATTTCCTATAATTCTGAACTTCATTCATCCTAGGAGGGTCCGGAGTAACATGAAACTCTTCACCATGCCAATACCATATTTTATAACTTTTGTCTATCTCGTGGAAATATAAGTGTTCTTTTATCATTGTTGCGATCATCTTTTTCATATTTCCACACTTACTACAAACACAACAAATATAGTTTGGATCTTTGGCATGATCGAAACTAAATTTAAGAAAATCATTGACCCCTTTTATATATTCCACTGACAACCTATCAGCTGACATCCATGCCTTTTCCATATTCTGCCTATTTTCTTTAATAAAATATACAAATCAAGAAAATAAAACAAAAATACAAAAAAAACTAAGAATAAAAAAATCTACGGAAAATTGGACACCATATCCCCTAATTTACTAGGTGGTGGGACATGGAAGGCATTCCCAGCGTGTGCTAGGTGCAGGAGGTGCCATATTGGGGAGTGTCAGGTGAAGGCCTGTTTTGTTTGCGGTAGTACGGGGCATTTGAAGAAAGACTGCCCAAGAGTTAGAAAGGAGGAGCCGAAGAAGGTGGATAGCCTGACGCCAGCTCGGATGTTCACCCTAACCCAGGTAGAGGCTGAGGCTAGTCCCTCAGTAATTACAGGTCAGCTTTCTAGTGCTGGAACCCTCTATATTGTTCTTATTTATTCGGGTGCTACGCACTCTTTTGGTGCTAGTAGGATTATAGTTGGGTTGTGTAGACCATGTGACTTTTATCCTATGGGGTTTGGTACGATGTTTCCTATTGAGGAGTTAGTAGTTTTTAGGAGATGGATTAGATCACTACCAATTATAGTGGATGGCAGGGAGTTATCAGTTGACTTGGTAGAGCTAAAGATGACCAATTTTGACATAATTCTGGGTATGGATTGGTTAGAGAAGTATGGGGAAATGATAGACTGCAAGAAGAAGATGGTAACCATTGAGCCCGAGGGTGAGGACCCCTTTGTATTAGTTTGAACTATGCATGGACCACGTATACCTATTATATCAATACTTAGAGCAAGAGACCTATTGCAGGGGGATGCATAGGGTTCTTAGCTAGCGTGGTGGATACCACTCAGGTCGTGCCAGTCAGACCAGAACATACTCGATTAGTCTGTTAGTTTTTGGACGTGTTTCCAGAGGATCTGCCAGGGTTTCCTCCACACAAAGAGATTGATTTTGTAATTGAATTGGCGCCAGGGACAGAGCTAGTGTCTAGGGCACCTTACAGGATGGCTCCAACAGAGCTGAAGGAATTAAAGGTTCAACTACAAGAGTTACTGGACTTGGGTTTTATCAGGCCCAGTTTCTCGCCATGGGGCGCACCAGTCCTCTTTGTGAATTAAAAAGATGGTTCACTAAGGATGTGTAACTACTACAGAGAACTGAACAAGTTGACTATCAAGAATAGATATCCTATGCTAAGGATTGATGATCTGTTTGACCAGTTGAAGGGTAGAACGATATTCTCTAAGATAGATCTTCGATTTGGTTATCACCAACTGAGGATCAAAGAGGAGGATATATTGAAGACAAATTTTCGCACCAGGTAAGGCATTATGAGTTTTTGGTGATGTCATTTGGATTGACTAGTGCCCCGACAGCATTTATGGATTTGATGAACAGAGTGTTAAAGGACAACCTGGAACAGTTTGTGATCGTTTTTATTGACGATATATTAATATACTCTAAGACAGAGACAGAGCATAGGCAACACCTCAGATTGGTATAACAGAGATTGAGAGAACAAGCTATATGCAAAGTTCAAGAAATGCGAGTTTTGGTTGCCACAAGTGACTTTCTTATGTCACATAGTTAGTAAGGATGGATTTAAGGTAGATTCGGCAAAGATTGAGGCAGTCAGAGATTGGCCAAGACCGAAGAATGCTTTAGAGATTAGGAGTTTCTAAGGATGGGTGGGGTATTATAGATGCTTTGTGGAAAGGTTCTCCAAGGTTGCGTCATCATTGACAGAGTTAACCCGCAAGAATCAAAAGTTTGTTTGGTCAGACAAGTGCGAAGACAGTTTCCTGGAGCTCAACAAGAGTTTGATCACCGCTCCAGTTTTGAGCCTTCCCACAGATCGAGATAAGTTTTTAGTGTAGAGTCCCAGAATATTTACTTAGCTAGCTAGATAGTAGTAGTAGTAGTAATAGTTAGTATTAGTTGTAGTATGTTAGTTATCATGGATTTTGGTTCAAGTCGGGACTTACTTTGAAACACATAGCAACAGTTATAAGTTTTATAAGTTTAACCTATAGTTTAAGAATATTAATTATTACATAAGTTTTCATTAATATTGTTGGTCCTAGAAATATATTTATTATAACCTAAGGTTTAGATAGAACCATTAAGAGCATGACATTTGTCATAATCATGATTATTAAGGAATTAAGTATTTATTATGGATAGTTTTAATAACAGAAAGATCTAGAAGCTCTAGAACCTTCCAGCAGCTGTTAGGATCGTATTATGACTCAGTCGAAGTGGTTTATCCAATTCAAATTATGCTGAAAAAATGCAAATACGTGTTTAATATATCAACGTATGCTGATATATCGCAGCATAGGGTCCAATACATCGCCTACGGAAGATACAGAAAACACGTCGACTTTGCACGAACAATCGAACGAGGCTCGGGCATACTGGGGGAGGCGATATATTGCCTATAAGGGACGAGATATCGGCTCCATGTATGTATTTTTGAAAGTTTGATTTTTGATTTTTAAAAACTACCCTTATCCACTTAGACCTGCCTTTGAACGATTTTGACCGAGTTATGGGCATCAGTTGAACGAAAATTCAAATCTTTCTCATTTTATAATCATTTATTTATTCAAATTAAAAGGGGTTAGTTTCACTCCTAGAACTCTATAAATAAGACCTAGTGCTCTGCCATTTTCTACATTCTTCAAGCATTTGATCAGAGCCTCCAACGTGCTAGTGTTACTATAGAGAGATACACTTGGGTTTTGGGTTAAAGATTTATCATTCTACGTTTTTATAAACACTTGGGAAGTGAGAAATAGTGTGATTTCAGAATTGAGGTTTAGACCAATCCATAAGGTCATTCAAGGTATTTCTATTCCTAAGTTCAGTTCTATATGGTTCTTTAGGTTTCTTTATTCAGATCCTAACTCTTGTTTATGATTCTTGATTAGGTATTTAAGTTCTTGAAACTTAAGGTTCTTCTTGGTAAGTTTCTTCTTGGATGGTTTAGTATTCTCATTTCATCTTTATTCTGTAGAGATTCTCACCATTTTACTATTAGTTTATAGGAGTGTTCTAATCTCGTTCTTGTTCCCAAATATCACGGCTTTTGGTAAGGAAAATAGGATAGATTTTATGTGCTTATATGTTATGATATGTTTATGTTATGACATGTATATGTATATATAAATAATCTTTTATGTCGTTTGGGGCTTATAGTTGCTTAGATAGCAATCCCCAATATTTTATGTCGCTTGGGGCTTATAGTTGCTTAGATAGGAAACCCCAAGATTATTTATCATTTCATGGGTTTGAGTTATGATTTACCCTACCTCGACTAGTAGAGGACCTAGATGGGTTATCATATACTACCATGTGATCTACCTACTTCGATTAGTAGATAGAGGACCTAGATGGTTTATCACATGCCATGTTAATGAGTTAATGGCCATTAATATTGTAGTCCTATATGATATATGTTTCTTTTATAGTCATATGTTTTCTAGTATATGTTTATAATATAGTTTTATGCTTATATGTGTTAGTAGATGTTCCTTGCTAGGCATTAGGTTCACTCCTTTATTTTAGTGTGATGCAGGAAAATAATTATGGAGGTGGAAGGATTCTTTGCAGCTTGGCTTGTGTGTTAAGGATGAATGGATTCAATGGACTGCGTGTCAGTCGAGGATGACGTTTATTTTAGTCTTTTGAATTATGTTTCTTTTGTAATTCCGCATTTAGTTTTTGAGCAATTGATTTAAAGTTATGTTTTATGTTTTATTAAACAATGGGTACCCATACCATATTACATTTTATTTTATACTTTTATGTTATTGATACAATATTTATTTTGGATTTTTAATAAAGATATGTTATTTCTTATATATGTTTTCTAAAAAAAATAGTAGCTATGTCTAATAGTTTTAATTGTCCAAGGTCTTAGAAATAGTTGGGTCATTATAGTTGGTATCAGAGCAACGGTTCATTTGCATGAAGTTCTCCTTTATACACACGCTCAAGTTCCGAGTCTAACTGCCAATGTAAGTGTTTATGTTATAGTTATTATGTTTATATGTATAGCTAAAGTTTTAGCCTTATGTTTTCAGTTAAGATTTGATGGAGCCTTGACCTATGAGGATATCCGAGCCATTAAGGCCTTGAAAAGAATTAAAGAGCCAAGAAATACAATAGGAGTGCTAGAAGGAATCACTCGGATATTACTCTTATTTCACAGGGAGATAGTTCACCTCCAAACTACTATGCAGATCATGATGAGAGCTACAGAACAATATGTTTTAGTGATTAGACTTTTTTAAAGATTATCCTACTGTAATTGCAGCTTTAGAAGAAATATGGGAGACTATAGATGATGAAGATGAATTACCAGTAGCTATGCGATATTATTTTCTCAGACTTAGGTTCACCTCTAAGATGGAATTTCAATTCACAAATGAGTTAAAACATAGAATCTTTATGAATCTTCCTAGAGGAAATTTTGAGGCTCAAGATAATGATGATTATGAGGAGATAAATGATGATATGTTAGATGAAGGGTCCAATCTAGAAGATCCTGATTTTTAGATTAGTTTATTTCTTTATTTATTTTATTTATTATTTTTGCAATTATGATTGTACTTAGTGAAAACCTTTTTCCAAATAAATATTATTGTTATTTTTGAATGACATGTATGAGTTTGATTTTTTTTACAATCATAATAAATAATAAATTTCATAAATAATGACTGAGTTCGGTGAGGGTGAATACAAATCAATGAACCAAGTTCCATATTGAGAGTTAGGGGTCCATAGTAGTGGGAACGATTTTACTGATCCCATCCCTCCCTCAATATGGTTAACTTTGGAACAATGACGAGTTTCGAGCCTGAGGAATAAGTCATATAGGATGGTTAGAAATAGACTTAGAAAATTATAAAGATGGCTTAATTTTCTAAGTATAGAAACACATCCTAATTGTAAAGAAAGCTTATATAATTTTTCATAAGAAAAACTAATTAATAGGTCTGAGTTATGTTTGCTTAGATTAATTTTTTGCCTTAAATCCATCAAGTAGGTCCTTATGGGCGATGGCCAATGGAAAAATATGTGCCCTACCCAGCTCAGTACATGGAGCCAATCTACGAGCAGTTTTGTAAGCAACACGCTCCAAAATTTGAAGGGACAACCGACCCCTTCGAGGCGGAATAATGGCTCATAAATGTACAGCCGGTCCTAGCGCACATGAATCTCGGCAATGCAGACCGCATATCCTGCATTTCGTCTCTTCTTAAGATGGATGCTTGAATATGGTGGGAGTTAGTTCAACAGAATCATGACGTCGCCACCATGACATGGACCAGGAGTTGTTCCACAAGAAGTACTACAACTCTACAATCATTGCCATAAGGGTCGAGGAGTTCACTAGTCTGAAGTAGGGCAACTTGACGCTAGCAGAATCTGCTCGGAAGTTTGACCGACTAGCCAAGTTTGCACCAGAGTTGGTTCCAACTGTCTTTCTGAGGGTTACCAAGTTCGTTAGAGGACTTAGACCAAATATTGAGCTAGGGGATATGCTAGCAAATCCTGGAACTACTACGTATGCCGATGTTCTAGAAACGATGATAGAAGTAGAAAGGCTTCAGGCGAATGTTAGTAAAGAGATAGCTAGTAAGCCTGAGCCTAAATAGTAGAGTCAACCTCATAATGGTCGGAACAACAACAACAACCATCAGTCTAGCAACAATAATGGTTAGAAGAGAAGGCATCATGACAATAAGCAGTCTGCCAACGATAAAAGAGCATGGACAAACAATGGAGGCAATAAGTCGGGTTATGTAGAATACCCATAATGCTCTAAGTGCCAAAAGAAACATCTTGGTGAGTGTCGAGCAAACACCAAGGAATGCTACAATTATGGTCAGGAAGGTCACCAGAAGAAAGATTGTCCACAACTTAAGCAAGAGGAGAAAATGGACAACAAGATGGTTCCTGCCAGAGTCTTTGCCTTGACCCAGGGAGAAGCTGAAGCTAGTAATAAAGTGGTCACAAGTCAGATTCCTATCCTCAATAATGTATGTTCAGTGTTATTTGATTCGGGAGCCACTCACTCGTATATTTCATTAGGAATGATAGAGAAGTTAGACAAACCTTGTGAAAGATTTAGAACTAGGTTTGTAACAGAATTGCCTTCGGGTGAAATAGTCCTATCATCACAAATAGTATGAGGCGTACCAATCAAAATTGAGGACATAGAACTAGAAGGAGACCTGATATGTTTAAAGATCAAAGACTTCGACGTAATACTGGGAATGGATTGGCTAGCAAGGCATGGCGCAACCATCGACTGCAAACGCAAAAAAGTGATGTTTGAGACTTCTAACGGTCAGAGACTATGCTTTATGGGAAAAGTTTCAAGACTACGTACGCCGTTTAACCGCGGTTATAGAAATAAGAAAATTCTCTTCATCTCTTAAAGCTCAGAGGATGATAGAAAAAGTATGTCACGCATTCTTAGCCAACGTCACGGATGTGGTGAAGGAAACACCACTAAAGGTTGGAGACGTTCGCATCGTAAAGGAATTTCCAGAGTTATTTCCTGATGACTTACCAGGGTTGCCGCCAACTCGGGAAATTGACTTCGCAATCGAACTAGTACCGGGTAGCGAGCCTATCTCAAAGGCACCATACCAGATGGCACCTACCGAACTCAAGGAGTTAAAGACGCAGTTACAAGAACTCTTAGACTTGGGTTTCATTAGACCAAGCCATTCGCCATGGCAAGCACCGGTTCTATTTTTGAAGAAGAAGGACGGAAGTATGCAGATGTGCATAGATTAACGCGAGCTGAATAACGTAATGATTAAGAATAAGTACCCGCTACCCTGAATTGATGACTTGTTTGATCAACTCTGAGGAGCAACCGTGTTTTCAAAGATTGATCTACGGTCCGGGTATCACCAGCTCAGGTACAGGAAGAAGTATTCCCAAGAGAGCTTTTAGAACTCGTTGTGGACATTATGAGTTTTTAGTTATATCTTTTGGTCTTACCAACACTCCAGCCACATTTATGGATTTAATGAATAGGGTCTTCAAGAATTATTTGGACAAATTTATCGTAGTTTTCATTGGCGATATCTTGGTGTATTCAAAGGATGAAGTCGAGTAGGAGGAACATTTAAGGATGACCATGTTGCGATTGAAAGAGCATCAACTTTACGCCAAGTTCAAGAAGTGCGAATTTTGGCTGTCTCAAGTATCGTTCCTCGGCCACATAGTATCCAAGGACGGAGTTGCTGTAGGCCCATCTATGGTAGAGGTTGTGAAGGATTTGCCAAGACCAAAGAACGCATCAGAGGTAAGACATTTTCTGGGACTAGCAGGATATTATTGGAGGTTTGTAAAGGGCTTTTCTAAGATAGCCACTCCGCTTACCAACCTGACCCAGAAGCAGCAAAGGTTCAACTGGACAGATAAGTATGAAGAGAGCTTCCAGTTGCTTAAGGATAAGCTATGCTTAGCACCACTACTTTGTGTACTGACACCCAACAAGTTTGTAGTCTACTGTGATGTGTCGAAGCAAGGTTTGGGTTGTGTGCTGATGCAGAATGACAAGGTAATAGCCTATCCCTCAATGTAGCTGAAGGAATACGAGCAACGCTATCCAACGCACGATATGGAGTTGGCAGTGGCGGTCTTTGCGTTGAAAATATGGCGCCATTATCTTTATGGAGAACGATGTGAGATTTATACGGACCACAAAAGTTTAAAGTATTTCTTCACACAAATGGAGCTCAACTTGAGGCAGCGCAGTTGGTTAGAATTAGTAAAGGATTATGACTGCGAAATCATATACCACCCGAGAAAGGCTAATGTAGTAGTTGATGCGCCAAGTAGGAAGAGTTATGGAAGTTTAGCAACGTTAGCTGGAATAGAAAAGCCGTTACAGCAGGAGCTGTTTACCGAGTTTTTCGGAAACGAATACAAACAAAATAATAAAAAGATAAGAACTGTAGAAGTGTAGAAATATAAATAGACAAATAGGTTTTTTACGTGGTTCAGGCGTTAACGAGCCCTAGTCCACGAGTCGATGTTATTATACTTGTAGAGAATTACAGTAAAATGGCTGGTGTACAAGAACCTCACAAACTCACAGTGTTTCTCTCGAGTGCTCTAGAAGAAGACGAAGCTAGAGAGATTCTGACAGAGTTCTTGCTATGTAATGTGTTCTCTCCCCTCCTATTGCAAAATGAGGAGATCTTTATAGCTAGAGTTTTGGATTAGGGTTTTACTCTGCCCCCATGAGTCTTAATTACACCAGCCATAAATAGGGGATACAATTACCGTAGTCGCCTGGCTACCAGGTTCTATGTGGGTATATTTACATGAAAGTATGGGGAATGTAAAAAGCCAGCTGTCTTTTCCAGGCTGTCAGCGGAACAGTAGGCGAGAAGGTACTTTTAGGCGTGCTGGGATGTGTCCAGCCTCGACCTTTCGGGCGTGTCAGGCGGGATCCTATGTCAGGTGAGTATCATTCCAACTATGCCTCCTCCATGACTCGACCGCTTGGTCTTCTTCCGTGTGAGGCACGGAACTGTATCCGCGAAGATAACCCGAAGAGTTTCTCCTGGAAGGACCTTCCCCGAAGGATATCCCTTCGGGAGTCCGGGAGAATTGACGAGCTTCCGGGTCGCGATTGCTTGAAAGAGTATGCTGGACACTAAACAGGAGAGGCGGAGCCTTTCTGTCCATTCGCGAGCTCTGGTCTCCTTTCGTGAAAGACTTTGATAATTCTGGTTCCCCGAGGCTATCCATCTAAACGCTATCCGGAAATCTGGATAACATTTACCCCCCAAGGTCACGGGGCATGAGAGGTCCGGGAGCTTGTACAGTCCTCCGGGTGTTCTGGTCTCTAGATTAGGCGAGGGGTCACCTCCTGCGTTCCTGGAAGGGTTCCTTTTTCCCGCCTGAGTGTCAGTACAAAAAAAAAGGAAATTTCTTCTGTTTGAACTCAAGTACTCAAGTGTGGCAAGGGCCACGCGTCATGCAGGGAATGGCTCTGTGACCAAGACGTGTGCGTGAGGTGACTGGCTAAGTGTGCGTGCGTCAGGCGTCTGAGTAGTGATTTGACGGTATTTAATGGTGCACTGGGCCCGAGATGGTATAATGATGGGAAATAAATACTTTATTCCCATCCGAGGAGTCTTAAATGGGACCGGCGCTTCATCCCCAACCGTTGGATTTGATGCATGCGGTATGAGAAGATCGGGACCGTCCATTTGTGGAATTCGAAACGATTTCGTTCCTGCTATAAAAACGAGGGAACGGACCTTTCTTCCTCTTTACGCCTTCAAACTCTCGAGCTTTCAGATTCTCAGATTCCCAAATCTTCGAACTCTCAATCTTCCAAGCTTCCTTTCCTTCGAATTCGCCACTTCTTTTGGTAAGGAATCCAGAAACTTTTCTTTCGATTAGGCAGTAGGTTTGATCGCCGAAGTTCTAGGTTTGAATCGTTGCTTGTCTTTGCAGCCTTTACTTCACGCGTTCGTGCGGTGTAGTGACCCGGTTACTCCCTCAATCTTCAACTACTCGAATACCAGTAAGTATTTTTACTTTGCTTTTTCCTTCTAAACCTCAGATTGTTGGTAGTTGTTAGGGTTGAGTTTTCTGTCGGTGTCATCTTTCTGCATGTGTGAATAGGGCTTTGATAGGCATGTGACTGATGCGAGTCAATAAGTCATTTCTTTGCATGCTTTGACGATTTGCTTTTGGAAAGTTGTTTCTCGTCTGCTTGTGCTGTTCTGGTTTGTTATTTTAGGGCATAAGCGTGAACGCCTTTAGGGTGTTTTCCCCTGGGAAAACACTTCTCTCGCCGGGCTTAGGCTCGAAGTTTGAATCTGGTTCCTTGCTGTCCTCCGGGTGGCATGGTGCCAGCCCCTCGGCAAGCTCGGTGGGAGCCTCTCCAAACAGTTTTCGGGGAGGGTCTCCCCGACGCCTTTAATACCGTTAGGGTATGGCAAGGGTGCTGACTGCTTGGAGTGTTTTCTTCTTTGTTTCTTTTGCTCAGTGACGAGCACCTCAAAGGAACAAGTCATCGCTGTGGTAGAGGCTGAATCTGCCCAGGAGCAAGGTTCCCATGTTGCCGGCGCAAAGGGGAAAGAAAAAACTAAGGTGGCCTCGGTTAGCCCACCGACTATCAACAGTTCCATCTGGGAGATGGACCAGAAGCCGAACCTGCTCAGGAACTACGGCATGCTGGAGCTGTATTCCTCAGAGGTAGGTCTGAAGAACATCCTAGGCCTGATGTGGCACCGCCTGTCGGTGCTGGGTGAGTCTGCCAGTCAGAGTCACGAGGGTTTTGGTGCCTGGAGTTGGGCACACATAGTGTGTGGGGCACACTTGTCCCTAAGAAGTTATTTTGCCAACTTCTGCGTGAAGGCGGGGATTGCTCCCTTCCAGTTGATTCCCCCCAGCTACAAGCTTCTAGCGGGGTGGTATATCTTTTGCAAGTCCAGGAACCTGGAGGCCCCTACCACGGAGGAGGTGCTATACTTCTATGGGCTGAAGTCTCAGCCCATGAGAGGTCATGCAGACAAAGTGGGGTTTTATAGGCTGGAGAGGTATCCGGACGTGATGTGCCCCACATGTCATACCGCGAGGGTTCCAGATCTCCGAGAGTACTGGTTCTTGACGACTGGCTTCCCATTGAAGAGGGTGCCAGCTCTATTTTTGGACTTCAAAGTCCCTGGTAAGTGCTCCTTCCTCTCTTTTTTAACTTTGTTTCTTTACGTTTGGTTTGCCTTCCGGGAGGATCTCTAACACTCGCGGTTGGATTTTGCAGAAGCCGTCCCGCGGACACCTCGCTGTGCAGAGATGATAAGGAGGTCAAACTTCTACGAGGGGCTCTCGGAGGAAGAGCTGAAGGTGGAAGGACTTGTGACCACTGAATCTTTGAGGGAGTATAGGCTACTCGCCTCTTTCCAAAATATTGAGCCAGTGAGTGGCAGGGGGCAAAGTCAGGTGTCAGCTGACATCCGGGAGCAGATTGCCCTGAAGCTGTCCAAGGTGATCTGCCAGGCGGCCCAGGACGAGAATAATTTATCCCCCAGTTGGGCGGAGAGGTTCACTGATCCCCAGTCGGAGGAAGAAGAAATCGAGGCTCGCCACGCCGCAGCTTATCCCAATGAAGGGACTCTGGGAGCTGGTACCTCCGGGAGAGGTAAGACTAGTTTTCGATTGATCCACACCCCCAGCCTGTCTGAGGTTTCCCAGACTTCTCAGGTGGGGTTCGATCCCCGCTTCCTTAGGCTAGATCTGCATAGGATACCCTTTGACAGATATTGCGGTAGGGTAGATGAGCTCCTCGGGTGTTTGAGTGACGGTAGTCTGCCAGAAGGTGTCACCATTGTTGACCCTTCTTCCCTCAGCATGTCATTCCCGGACTTCAAGGAGTACGGGAGCTTCCTGGAGCAGGAAGCGGTGTCTTGTTTTGCTCGGGGAAGGCCATCCACGTTTCTCGTGCATGGTCATCCCTTTCAAACTTTTTTCTTTTTTCTTTCTTGTTCCCTGCTGGTGGACTTGTTTGTGTCTTATGTTGTTGCTTGTTTTGTTTTTTGCTTTTCTTTTTTCACATTGCTTGCCGGTTGGTTAACCTTTCTTCGTACATTTCTTGCAGAACATCCTGAAGCAAAGATGTTGGGGAGAGCTACCTCACTTATCAAGAAGGCCGCCACCAGCCAAGACCCGTCCAAGGGGAAAAGACGAAAGGCCAGAGCTGGTAGGGGAGGTAAAGCTGCCACACCCAAGAAGACAAGTGGCGAGGTGCACGGGTCTCCGGTGGTGGAGAGGTCAATCGTGTCCGTGGTGGAGAAGCCTCCTGTCAAGGGGCCTTCCGAGAACATGGTGGTCTCGAGCAGTAGCAGCGATGGGGAAGGTCTTGTGTTCCCTGCGAAGAAGGCCGGGGTGAGCAAGCGCTCCGGAGGAGAGGCTGAGGGCGACAAGAAGAAACGCCTTAGACATTCTTCTCCCGGAGGTGATGGAGACCTCCGGGCTGCGCGCAGTCCCCACCAGACTACCCCCACCCAGCAGCAAACACAACTCCAACAGCAAAAGCAATAGCAACAACAACAACAACCACAAAGGCAATCAACACCGCCACAGCAGCAGCAAAAGCAACAGCAACATCAGCAGCAACAACAAACCGGGGCGGTAGTGTCTTCGCTACCATCCCTAATACCCCGTCTACTTCCTCCTCCAGTCCAAAGGGAGTCCACCCTTTCAGGGTCTCCTTCTTCTTCTTCTCTTCCACTTTCTCAACAAGCAAGCCTTCCTCAGCCTGGCCTGAAGTTCCACTTCCCTCAGAAACCAACCCGTTTCCCCGCTGCCCTCCTGGAGGGTGTAAGACGGGCTGATAATTTTTTGAAGAGGCGGTTGGAGGCCGAGAAGGCTGTTACTCAGGGAAGGGCAGACAACCTGTCTGCCGTGAAGAGAGCTGAGCTGGCAGAGGGGGTGAGATCCCTTCACCCGGCTGGAGCGGTTTTGGATGGCCCAGCCTTGGCTCGGACGTGCATTGGCGCCGTTCGGAGCGGAGATGATGGAGGACATGGCCCTGAGCTTGTGCGAGCTCAATTCTGAGAAATGGGCCATCTGTAGCAGTAAGGACCCGCTGTTGCTGACACATGCCGTAAAGCAGCAACTTTCTAGGGTAAGCTGTCAGTTGTTGTGTTCTGGGATCAATTGTCTTAGTACATTCGGTTCTGCTTAACTCATTCTGTTGTCTTTCCTCCAGGCCTCTCTCATCGCGGAACGCTCGTTCCGGGAGGTGGGTGCTGTTCTGGTTCAGCTAGAGGAGAGCCAGGTGGCTCGCCAGGCCTTGGAGGCGGAGAAGCAGAAACTGACCCAACAGGTCGAGAACATAAAGGGGGAGGCTGTGGAGAAGATTAACCAGGCCCGGCGCACGGCTGAAGAAGAGGCGGACAAGAAATATCTTGCCAAATATCAAGAGTACCGGGCCAGCGCGGAGAATGAGTTCAAGCAGCGGTCGGATGACTTGAAGGCCAAGAACTCCAAGCTCCAGGAAGAGCTATCCCAGGCCAGGGGGGAGAAGGACACCCTGGATGCCCGCTTGCAATCGAAAAACGATCTCCTCCTTAAGCAGAACGAGGAATACGCCATTCTTCAGAATAAGCTGTACGAGGAGGAGCAAGATCACAAGAGGAGCAAGGATCTCGCGTCTATGCAGGAGTTGGGGCTCGCTGAGAAGGATAAACAGATTGGAGCCTTGCAATTCACTATCAGGGGGCATGTGACCGAGAAGCAATCCTTGCTGGATCAAAATAAGGTGCAGCGCAAGGAGATTGATTCCCTTAAAGGAGAGCGGGATGCATCCAAGGCCGAGCTGGAAAAACTGAGGGCTCAATTGGCTGTCGCGGAGGCAAAGCTGGCGACCTATGAGGCGGAGCGCTTGAAGGAGAAGGAAGATGCCGAGGTGGTGCTGAATAGAACGATTAATCTATCCCACGTGGTCCTCATGCACCAACTTTGGAAAATAAACCCGGAGGTAGTAGGCTACCTGGGAGAGGACGCTGCCGCCATGAGGGAAAAGATACAGGCGTGGGATCAAAGCCCAGAGGTGTACGTCCAGACTTATAACATCGACGAGCCTGCTGGAGTCCCTGAGGCAGAATATCCCGAAGAGGCGGGGACCTCTGAACTTGCCATTGATGACGTTCCATCTTCCAATGAGCTGACTCCACCAGCCCCAGTTGAAACCGCTGTCTCCGAGACCCCGGTCGTGGAAGCCGCTGCCACCCCCAGTGCTTGAAGGGGTCTTATTCTTTGTGTAATAATAATTTTTATTATTATTTTTTTCTTTATTTTCCTTTGGGGCGAAGCTCCATGTACTCTTTTTTTTTTTTTAATTGCGGGAACATTATAGATGTCTGGTCCGCAGGGCCTTCATTGTCATAATTGTAGACTTCTTCTTTCCTTTCCTGCTGAGTTCCTTATTTAATTTTTTTACTTAGGGTAGAGACTTTTATACGATAGAAACTGTTGTAGGGGCGCATGAGGTTTAGGTTCCAACGGCCAGAACCTATGCATTTCTAACTTGAAGCTCCAACGGCTTATGTCTTTTCCCACGTAGTTTCTAGGTTACGGAGGGTTCTTGGTTCCAACGGCCAAACTCCCTCTTTCATCGTACTCAGCTTTCCTAAGGTAAATAGCCAATCCCGGGATTTGTAGTTATACCGTTCGCTGGGATGGCAAAGGTGACCCGTTGCATCTTCCCATCGTGATCTTTACAAAGCTTGCGAGGCCAACACTTAATACGATTCCGCGGGATGGTGCCGGAACGGGAGTTATTTTGGTGAGCGTCGCTAGACTTAGGGCTAGATCTTTGCGAAGCGAAACTAACTGTCGTTGCGGACCTCACGGTGGCCGACTTCAGGGACTTGGCATGAAGCCTTGCGAGGCAAAGTTCGTTGCGGTCGAGGAAATCGTTACGCCTACCATGTGCGATCCTGGAGCAGGGGCTTTGCGAAGCAAGGCCTGCTGTAATTGGGGGATCGATTATATTTGCTCCCAGAGCTGAAGCTTGCGAAGTGAAGTTTGCAGTGGTCGAGGAGCTCGCCATGCATTTTTTTGTGAGACTCGGAGCTGAAGCCTGCGAAGCAAAGCTTACAGCGGTCGCGGATCTTGCCATCTTTCGCCTTGCGGGACCCGGAGCTGGAGCTTGCGAAGCAAAGCTCTCAGCGGTCGCGGATCTTGCCATGCATTACTTTATGAGACCTGGAGCTGAAGCTTGCGAAGCAAAGCTTTCAGCGGACGCGTAGTATTCTGCGAAGGACTTGTCAGGAAGTTAGGGGTGTTTCGGCGTGGCTCTCTGAATGTGCCCCAACCTCCAGTCCTGTTCATCACTGGGCTACACAGGAGATAATTTTCATGATGCATAATGGCAGATATTTTCATGGCAATTTTCACATAACCACATAATGCACACATGACACGTAATGCAAATATGTTTATGGCAACAAATCAACCTAAGCTTAATCGATTTTAAAAATTTCAAACACAATGCTAGCACATAAGTGGTGTTCTCTTTACGTTTTGTTCAAGGGGTGTATGGCTATGCCTTAGCCATGTATACCCCCCCAAGTGAGCGTGGGGTCCGGACATCTCCGGACCGCGTGGTCACTTGTTAAAACGCAGCTTGGAACAAAGGGATAAAAAATGTAGTAAAAGCGGAGTGAAACTCTTCTTGTTTTATTAAATTAGCCTGTTAGGCATGTGTTTTACAGCTGGGAGGACTATCTCCATATTTTACATTTTTGCTACGTCCACCAAGGAGTTTCGACTAGATAGTCCGGGGCTTACTGATAGTAACAGCGGAGGTGCTCCACGTTCCAGGCGCGCGGGACTTTAGATCCGTCGAGTCTCTTTAAGTGATACGTCCCATGGCCCACTTTTTCTTGGACTTCATAGGGGCCTTCCCAGTTGGGTCCGAGGACTCCCACTCCCGGATCCTGCGTAGCAGGAAATACTCTCCGTAGGACAAGGTCCCCAACTTCGAATGTACGGCTCTTGACTCTTGTGTTGAAGTGTCGGGCTATCTTGCCTTGGTACATTTTGAGTTGGACCTGTGACTGCTCCCGGAGCTCTTCGATCATGTCCAGGGACTCCTGGAGAAGGGCGTGGTTCCGGGTAGGGTCGTAGGTGTCCTGCCTGTGAGAGGGGATCATAGTTTCATGTGGGATGACGGCCTCGCAACCGAAGGTCATGGAGTAAGGTGTGTGCCCCGTCGAAGTTCTCTCTGTTGTGCGATAGGCCCAAAGTACTCGCGGGAGCTCTTCTGGCCAGTGAGCCTTGCATGCTTGGAGTTTTTTCTTCAACGTGGTCTTTAAAATTTTGTTCACTGCTTCCACTTGCCCATTAGCTTGAGGTCTGGCGACTGCGGAAAAGCTTTTGATGATTCCATGCGAAGCACAGAAGTTCGTGAAATGCTCACTATCAAATTGCTTCCCGTTGTCGGACACAATTTTACGTGGAAGCCCGAAACGACACACTATATTCTTGATGACAAAGTCCAATGCTTTCTTAGACGTGACCGTGTTCATAGGTTCAACTTTAGCCCATTTGGTGAAGTAGTCTACCGCGACTATGGCATACTTCACTCCACCCTTTCCAGTTGGAAGGGAACCTACTAGGTCAATGCCCCAAACGGCGAACGGCCAGGGGATGGTCATTAAGGTAATTTCTGTAGGCGGCGCTCGCGGAACCTTGGCGTACCTCTGGCACTGCTCACATTTTCTGACATAATCCACACAATCCTTCTTCATGGTGGGCCAGAAGTATCCTTGAAGAAGGATCTTTTTGGAGAGGCTCAGCCCGGAGGTATGGTCGCCACAGAAGCCTCCGTGAATCTCATGGATGATGGTGCTAATTTCGGTTCCGGCAACACACCTAAGGAAGGGTATGGACAACCCCCTGCGGTAAAGCTTTCCATCCATAACCACGTATCGGGGAGCTTGATATTGGAGCTTTCTTGCGTCAGCTTTATCAGTGGGGAGCTCTCCGGTGGTGAGAAATCTGAGGATAGGTCCTATCCAGGAATGGGAATGGTCGATGATGGCATTTACCCTCTGTGTCTCAGTACTAGGTGCTTCTAAGTGCCCGATGGGCACTAGGCCATATTGTTCAATCTCCGGGTCTGTTGCAAGCTTGGCCAGTGTGTCCGCGAGTGAATTCTGGTCCCGGGGGACCTGGCAGATTTGGTAGCCTTTGAAATGCTGCAGGAGGCCGCGGGAGAGAGACACGTAAGCAGCCATTTTTTCGCCTTTCGTCTGGTATTCTCCGGATATTTGGTTTACCACAAGTAGGGAGTCGCTGTATACTTCGATTTTTTGGGCTCTGACTTCTCTGGCCAGTTGTAATCCAGCTAGCATGGCTTCGTGTTCTGCCTCGTTGTTGGATGCTGGGAACGCGAAACGGATGGCGCTCTGGAGCTGATGTCCTTGGGGAGAAATTAGGATAACCCCTGCTCCAGCTCCTTTTTCATTTGAGGCTCCGTCTACATAGATCTTCCATGTGGGAAGTTCCGGGACAGGATCTTCCGGGAGGTCATTCATTCTTGAGCATTCCACAATAAAGTCCGCAAGAGCTTGACCTTTTATGGAAACACGTGGCTGGTAGTGGATGTCAAACTGGCTCAGTTCCATGGCCCATTTAAGTAATCTGCCAGAAGACTCGGGCTTCTGCAGGACTTGCCGGAGAGGGTGGTTAGTGAGTACTCTGATGGTGTGCGCCTAAAAATAGGGCCTTAGCTTCCGCGAAGCGATTAGCAAGCAGAGGGAGAGTTTTTCGATCATTGTATATCTGGACTCAGCGTCCAGTAACCTCTTGCTCACGTAATACATAGGGAGTTGGAGACGGCCGTCTTCCCGGACGAGAGCGGCACTTACGGCATGCTTTGTCACAGCTATGTACAAGAACAACGCCTCTCCTTCGATAGGTTTGGGCAGAATGGGAGCTCGAGTTAGATGTTCCTTGAGGTGTTGGAAGGCTGCTTCGCATTCGGGGGTCCACTCGAACCTCTTGTTTCCTCGCAACACATTGAAGAAGGGGACACATTTGTCAGTGGCCTTAGATACGAAGCGGCTGAGAGCAGCTATCCTTCCGGTAACGCTTTGGACATCCTTATGCTTTTGAGGAGAAGGCATATCTATGAACGCTTTAATTTTCTCAGGGTTGGCCTCCACTCCGCGGGAGCTGACAATGAAACCGAGGAACTTCCCAGACGAGACCCCGAAAGTACATTTCTTCGGATTCAGTTTCATTCTGTACTTTCGGATCACGGCGAAAGCTTCCTCAAGGTCGTCACTATGGTCCCCGGAGGTCTTGGATTTCACCAACATGTCGTCTACATACACCTCCATGTTCCTCCCCAACTGATCCTTGAACATCTTGTTTACTAGACGCTGGTATGTCGCCCCAGCATTCTTCAAACCGAAAGGCATGACCATGTAACAGTAGACACCCTTGTCCGTGAGGAAGCTGGTGTGTTCCTGGTCTGCGACATGCATCTTGATCTGGTTGTATCCGGAGTATGCATCCATGAAGGATAAGAGTTCATACCCGGAAGTAGCGTCTACCATCTGATCGATTCGCGGAAGAGGGAAACAGTCTTTTGGGCAGGCTTTGTTCAAGTCCATGAAGTCAATACACATTCTCCAGGACCCATCGGGTTTCGGGACCAGAACCAGGTTGGCCAACCACACGGGATAGAGTGACTCCTGGAGAAAGCCTATGGACATCAGCTTGTCCACTTCAGCTTTGACTGCTTCGGCCCTTACTGGGTCTAACGGCCTCCTCTTTTGGCGAACTGGAGTTGTAGATGGGTCTATGTTGAGTGCGTGGCACGCAACATTAGGATTAATCCCCATCATATCAGCGTGGCACCATGCCAGGATGTCCTGATTATTCTTCACAGTGGCCACGATCTTTTCTCGAATGGCCGATGGAAGGTTTTTCCCCACCTGAATGACTTTCGTGGGATCTTCCGAGTTGAGGATCACCTCTTCGACTTCCTCCATTGGCTCTATCGCCCTCTCGACCCCCACTCTAGGGTCGAGTTCGTCAACGTATGCCCCTTGGGCACCCCCAGTCTCTGGTAAATCTTCTGCCAAAGGTGTGGCAACAATCGCCTCCTGGACCGTGTAGACGGATCGGACGGAGACGTTATAACAGCTTCGTGCACTTCGTTGGTCTCCCCGGAGGGTGCCGATGCGCCCGTTGTCGCATGGAAACTTCAAGCATAAGTGGCGTATCGAGGTTATGGCCCCAACATCGATTAGGACCGGTCGGCCTAGGATGGCATTATACTCCGTAGGGCAGTCAACCACCACGAATGTGCAGTGCTTGAAGGCACAAGCGTCGCTGTCTCCTCTGAGGGTGACTGGAAGTTGAATTTTGCCTAAGGGCATGAGTGCATCCCCATTGAACCCCTGAAGCTGGATGGGGCATGGGATCAGATCTGTCTCGGTTAATTCGATCGCATGGAAGGCAGCTTTGAAGAGGATGTTGACGGAGCTTCCATTATCGACTAGGATCCGTGACACCTTCTTATTGGCGATCTGGGCTTCCAGGACGAGGGGATCGTTGTGGGGGAAGTGCACATGTTGGGCGTCATCTTCCGTGAATGTGATGGGAAGATCCATCATTCGGGGACGCTGAGCAGGTGACTGAACCAAGGCCCACATCTCCCCGGTGTGTTCTAACTCCCTCAAGTACCTTTTCTGGGAGTTGCGGGTGCCTCCGGCAAGGTGAGGTCCTCCGGAAATGGTGGCCACGTGTCCGTCAACGGGTGGCGGAGCAAGGCCAGGCGGATATGGTTTTCCGAGTCCTGGAGTCAACATGGCAATGGGTGTCGGAGAGGTCGGAGCAGGAAGCGCTGGGAACTGAGATCCAGGAGCTTGGGGGTGACCGGCTTCAGGAGCGCTAGCGGTCCCCCTCTGTCCCGGAGAGTACGCAGCTCCGTGAACTACTCCCTGTCCGGGATAGATTATGGGTATCCTCACCCATTGACCGAGGTGTCCCGCTCTTGCCAGGGACTCGATCTCATCCTTCAGCTGAAGGCATTCGTTTGTGGTGTGCCCCACTTCTCTGTGGAACTCACACCTCTTATTGGAGTCTCGCGGACGCCTTCCTCCGTGAGACACTTTCGGGGGCTTCCGGTAGTTGACCATATTACAGGTCGCCCGATAGACATTCTCTCGCGAGTTTATCAAACTGGTGTACTCCGTGAACTTGGGCTCATAGTTCTTCCGGGGTTTCTTTGAATGGTCCCCCCGGTTGGAGTTTCTTCCACCTCGTTTATTCCGCGATTGGCTCAGATTTTGTTCTGGGCCTTCCGCTTGCCGTTGCGACGGGCCGGGAGCGATACTACATCCGGTTAGTACAGCTCCGTACCCAGAGAAATGGGTTTGACTCGGCGTTTGAGCAGACACGAAAGGTCCATACACGCTTGGAGTGAACTGGGCTCCTGGAAGCGTGAGGGCTGGTGCAGGAGCTTGCGAAGCAAAGCTCGGTGCAGTCACAGAGGGCGTCGGAGCTGGAGGAACTCCAAAGGCCTGTTGGTAGGCGTCTTCAAGGTTGATGATTCCCTGAGCTTTTGATATGAATTCGGACAGAGTTTCTGCTCGTCTCCTTTGCATTTCTCCCCATAGCAGGGAGCCGACGGTAAGCCCCGATTGAAGGGCGATCAGCTTCATGTCATCGCTGACCTTGGTCTTAGCAGCAGCTTCCATATTTCTTTGAATGAAAGCTTTGAGGCTCTCATTGGGTAGCTGCTTGATGTTGGTTAAGGAACCAACCTCCATGTCGTGGTCCCGGGCAGCAATGAACTGCCTCCTGAATGCGGACTGTAGCTCCTTCCAACTGTGGATGGATCCGGGAGCTAATCTTTTCCACCAGTCCTCTGCGGACTTGGTAAGGGTGAGTGAGAAGCACATCCATTTAGTATCCTCACTAACGCGCGCCACTTGCATCATCTTGTTGTATTTAGCTAGATGGGTGCGCGGGTCTGTCCTCCCCTCATATAATTCTATATGAGGCATTTTGAAGTTCTCCGGGAGGGGCGTTTCCGCGATCCTCCGAATACATGGTTCCGGGTCTTCTTCCTCAGAGTCTGACAGGGCCCCACTTTGCTTTCGGACCAGCTTGGTCAAGGCAGCGATCTGTTCCTCGAGCCTCTTTGTATCGCTCTCCGGGAGGACACGTCCCCGGAGCTTGTCGTTGAGATGATTTCGCAGGTCATCTCCGCGAGGACGGGCCTTTTCTCCTTTGGCCTTTTCATACTTGGCCTCCAACTTTTTTCTTAGGTCCACCGTGGACCAGCTATCTTCGGAGTGCGTGTTCGCAACCCGACCGTCCTGGTTGACGGAATCACTGGGGCGGTTGTTCCTTCCCCTAGGCCTGGGTGCCTTAGCACCGGGCCCTTTAGGCACAGAGTGCCCCCTTGGGGCTGAAGGACGTCTGGGCTTAGGAGCGCCAGAGACCTTCTGCGCGCGGGGAGGGGGGGGGGGCAGTCGGCCTGGTGATTCATGCCTTTAGGAGGTGCAGGGGCGTTAGTGCGCACAGGCTCCCCAACTTTTTCTTTGCCCTTGTTAGGGGCGGTTTTGGATGGTCCAGCAGCAGCGAGATCCGGCATGGTGGCATTAGCACCACCTAAAACAGGGGTGTCCTCGTCCGAGTCGCCTAGATCTCCGAACTTGCTTTGGAGGCGCTCCATAATGCGCTGCATTTTTTCGGAGACACGCTCCTGCTCAGCAAGCTTGGCCTTAGTGGCCCCCAGTTCTTCGGCTACTTGGACCAGTTCTGGATCCTTCTCGTAGTAGTAGCCGTCTTTGTAGTAACCGTCTCGGACATACTCTTCTTCGTTTTCTAAGTATGTCGTATCTTCAGTACTGACCCGATCCTGGCGGGATGTCGGGTCTTCACCTTGGTAGTCCGAGTCGTGGGTACTTTCTCCTTCGGTCTGGGCTGCCGAGGGTTCGTTTTGTACCGCATCTTCCATCATAGTATCAGGGTTGACCCTAGCATTCTTGTCAACCGCGGATTTTCTCGTAGTCACCATCTTTTCAGTATGCAGAAAAAGAGCTGACTAACAACTCCCTACAGCTCTCAATGAAAGCACCAAAATGTTTACCGAGTTTTTCGGAAATGAATACAAACAAAATAATAAAAAGATAAGAACTGTAGAAGTGCAGAAATATAAATAGACAAATAGGTTTTTTACGTGGTTCAGGCGTTAACGAGCCCTAATCCACGAGTCGATGTTATTATACTTGTAGAGAATTACAGTAAAATGGCTGGTATAAAAGAACCTCACAAACTCACAGTGTTTCTCTCGAGTGCTCTAGAAGAAGACGAAGCTAGAGAGATTCTGACAGAGTTCTTGCTATGTAATGTGTTCTCTCCCCTCCAATTGCAAAATGAGGAGATCTTTATAGCTAGAGTTTTGGATTAGGGTTTTACTCTGCCCCCATGAGTCTTAATTACACCAGCCATAAATAGGGGATACAATTACCGTAGTCGCCTGGCTACCAGGTTCTATGTGGGTATATTTACATGAAAGTATGGGGAATGTAAAAAGCCAGCTGTCTTTTCCAGGCTGTCAGCGGAACAGTGGGCGAGAAGGTACTTTTAGGCGTGCTGGGATGTGTCCGGCCTCAACCTGTCGGGCGTGTCAGGCGGGATCCTGTGTCAGGTGAGTATCATTCCAACTATGCCTCCTCCATGACTCGACCGCTTGGTCTTCTTCCGTGCGAGGCACGGAACTGTATCCGCGAAGATAACCCGAAGAGTTTCTCCTGGAAGGACCTTCCCCGAAGGATATCCCTTCGGGAGTCCGGGAGAATTGAAGAGCTTCCGGGTCGCGATTGCTTGAAAGAGTATGCTGGACACTAAACGGGAGAGGCGGAGCCTTTCTGTCCATCCGCGAGCTCTGGTCTCCTTTCGTGAAAGACTTTGATAATTCTGGTTCCCCGAGGCTATCCATCTAAACGCTATCCGGAAATCATGATAACAGGAGCTAATCAATGCCGGAATAGAAGTAGTCATTGGTAAACTTGCTAACTTGTCCATCCAATCAAGTCTGTTAGAAGATATACAGATCGGGCAAGGGCATGATGACACATTAGTAGCACATATGGATGCAATTAAAGAAGGCAAGGCCATAGATTTCTCGATCTCAGGACAAGAGTTTTTGAGATATAAGGATTGAGTATGCGTGCCGAATGATCAAGGGATTAAGATGAAGATTTTAGAAGAAGCACACAATTCCCCATACTCAGTTCACCCAGGGTCAACTAAGATTACTCGCGACCTTAAGACGTTATATTGGTGGCTAGGAATGAGAAAGATGTAGCGGATTATGTGTCTAATTGCTTAGTATGCCAGCAAGTGAAAGCAGAACATCAGAGGCCTACAGGCTTATTACAACCACTTAGTATTCCAGAATGGAAGTGGGAAGACATAGCCATGGATTTCGTGACAGGTTTGCCATGAACAAATAAGCAGCACGACTTAGCTTGGGTAGTAATAGATAGACTAACCAAGACAGCTCACTTCCGGCTTGTCAAGACTTCTTACACAGCAGATCAGTACGCAAACGTTTATGTCCGAGAAATAGTAAGAGTGCATGGAATCCCAAAGACCATAGTATCTGATAGAGGATCGGTGTTCACATTGTGATTTTGGGGAAGCTTGCAGTAAGCTATGGGTACCAAGTTATGTCTTAGTAAAACATTTCATCCTCAGACCGATGGTCAGTCCGAGCGTCCCATACATATTTTAGAAGATATGTTGCGCGCTTGTGTACTTGATTTCAGAGGATCATGGAGTAAGTATTTTTCAGTGATAGAATTCTCCTACAACAATAGCTATCAGTCAATGATCGGGATGGCACCCTATGAGTTACTCTATGGAAGGAGGTGTCGATCGTTGTTACATTGGGATGAGGTAGGAGAAAGGAAACTTCTTGGACCCGAAGCTGTTAGAGAAGCTCAGGATGCAGTAGCACTGATTAGAAAGCGTATGCTCGCTGCTCAGAGCTGGCAGAAAAGTTATGCGGATGCCAAGCGGCGTGATATGGAATTTAAAGTTGGAGATCAAATCTTCTTAAAGAAATCTCCTATGAAAGGTGTGAAGCGGTTTGGGAAGAAAGGCAAGCTTAGTCCTTGGTTTATAGGTCCTTTTGAGATATTGGACAAAGTGGGAGCAATTGCATATAGATTAGCCCTGCCACCAGCTCTAGCAGATAACCATAATGTGTTCCACATCTTGATGATGCGTAGATATGTGTTAGACCTATCTCACATCCTCAAGTTCGATACGATAGCACTCCTGAAATACTTGAGTTACGAGAAACAACTGGTTAGCATCCTAGATAGAGGGATGAAGGAATTACGGTCTAAGATTTTTCCGATAGTCAAGGACCTATGGAGCAATAGTTCTGAACGGGAGGCAATGTGGAAGTTGGAGGAAGACATGTTAGCCCGATATCCGAAATTTTTTGGTAAGTAAATTTCGGGGACGAAATTCTTTTAAGTATGGGAGAATTGTAGAGTCCCAGAATATTTACTTGACTAGCTAGGTAGTAGTAGTAGTAGTAGTAGTAGTAGTAGTAGTAGTAGTAGTAGTAGTAGTAGTAGTAGTAGTAGTAGTAGTAGTAGTAGTAGTAGTAGTAGTAGTAGTAGTAGTAGTAGTAGTAGTAGTAGTAGTAGTAGTAGTAGTAGTAGTAGTAGTAGTAGTAGTAGTAGTAGTAGTAGTAGTAGTAGTAGTAGTAGTAGTAGTAGTAGTAGTAGTAGTAGTAGTAGTAGTAGTAGTAGTAGTAGTAGTAGTAGTAGTAGTAGTAGTAGTAGTAGTAGTAGTAGTAGTAGTAGTAGTAGTAGTAGTAGTAGTAGTAGTAGTAGTAGTATTAGTAGTAGTAGTAGTAATAGTTAGTATTAGTTGTAGTATGTTAGTTATCATGGATTTTGGTTCAAGTCGGGACATAGTTGGAAACTCATAGCAACAGTTATGGGTTTTATAAGCTTAACCTATAGTTTAAGAATATTAATTATAACATAAGGTTTGATTAATATGGCTGGTCCTAGGAATATATTTATTATAACCTAAGGTTTAGATAGAACCATTAAGAGCATGACACTTGTCATAATCATGATTATTAAGAAATTAAGTATTTTTGATGGATAGTTTTAATAAAAGAAAGATCTAGAAGCTCTAGAACCTTCCAGCAGCTGTTAGGATCGTATTATGACTCAGTCAAAGCTGTTTATCCAATTCAAATTATGCTGAAAAAATGCAAATACGTGTTTAATATATCAACGTATGCTGATATATCGCAGCATAGGGTCTAATACATCGCCTACGGAAGATACAGAAAACACGTCGACTTTGCACGAACAATCAAACGAGGCTTGGGAATACTGGGGGAGGCGATATATCGCCTATAAGGGATGAGATATCGGCTCAATGTATGTATTTTTGAATGTTTGATTTTTGAATTTTAAAAATTACCCGTATCCACTTAGACCTGCCTTTGAACGATTTTGACCGAGTTCTGGGCATCAGTTGAACGAAAATTCAAATCTTTCTCATTTTATAATCATTTATTTATTCAAATTAAAAGGGGTTAGTTTCACTCCTAGAACTCTATAAAAGGGGTTTTGGATTAAAGCTTTATCATTCTACGTTTTTATAAACACTTGGGAAGTGAGAAATAGTGTGATTTCAGTATTGAGGTTTAGACCAATCCATAAGGTCATTCAAGGTATTTCTATTCCTAAGTTCAGTTCTATATGGTTTCTTTAGTTTTCTTTATTCAGATCCTAGCTCTTGTTTATGATTCTTGATTAGGTATTATGTTCTTGAAACTTAAGGTTCTTCTTGGTAAGTTTCTTCTTTGATGGTTTAGTATTCTCATTTCATCTTTATTCTTTAGAGATTCTCACCATTTTACTGTTGGTTTATAGGAGTGTTCTAATCCCGTTCTTGTTCCCAAATATCACGGCTTTTGGTAAGGAAAATATGATAGATTTTGTTTGCTTATATTATATGATATGTTTATGTTATTATATGCTTTATGTTATGACATGTATATGTATATATAAATAATCTTTTATGTCGTTTGGGGCTTATAGTTGCTTAGATAGCAATCCCCAATATTTTATGTCGCTTGGGGCTTATAGTTGCTTAGATAGCAAACCCCAAGATTATTTATCATTTCATGGGTTAGAGTTATGATTTACCCTACCTTGACTAGTAGAGGACCTAGATGGGTTATCATATACTACCATGTGTTCTACCTACCTCGATTATTAGACAGAGGACCTAGATGATTTATCACATGCCATGTTAATGAGATAATGGCCATTAATATTGTAGTCTATATGATATATGTTTCTTTTATAGTCATATGTTTTCTAGTATATGTTTATAATATAGTTTTATGCTTATATGTGTTAGTAGATTTTCCTTGCTAGGCATTAGGTTCACTCCTTTATTTTAGTGTGATGCAGGAAAATAATTATGGAGGTGGAAGGATTCTTTGCAGCTTAGCTTGTGTGTTAAGGATGAATGGATTCAATGGACTGCGTGTCGGTCGAGGATGACGTTTATTTTAGTCTTTTGAATTATGTTTCTTTTGTAATTCCGCATTTAGTTTTTGAGCAATTGATTTAAAGTTATGTTTTATGTTTTATTAAACAATGGGTACCCATACCATATTACATTTTATTTTATACTTTTATGTTAATGATAGAATATTTATTTTGGATCTTCAATAATGATATTTTATTTCTTATGTATGTTTTCTCAACAAAAAAAAAAAAATAGTAGCTGTGTCTAATAGTTTTAATGGTCCAAGGTCCTAGAAATAGTTGGGTCATTTCATGTAGTTTACTATGACGCTTCGAAGCAGGGTCTGGGTTGTGTACTTATGCAGACAGGGAAGGTGATTGCCTACGCATCACGTCAGTTGAAGGAATATGAGCATAGATACCCCACACATGACTTAGAGCTTGTAGCGGTAGATCTTGCACTGTAGGTATGGTGGCACTACTTGTATAGTGGGAAGTGTGAGATATACAATGACCACAAGAGTCTAAAATACTTCTTCACCCAGAAAGATCTAAACATGAGGGAGATACATTGGTTAGACCGGGATCCTATCTTTACCTCTCAGTTTTAGGGTGCATTGCAGAAGGCTATGAGGACTCAGTTGAAGTTCAATACGACCTTTCATCCTCGGACTGATGGACAGTCTGAGAGGACAATTCAGGTGTTGGAGGACATGCTCAGGGCATGTGCGATAGACTTTGAGGGATATTGGAGTAAGTATCTCCGGTTGATTGAGTTTTCATATAACAATAGTTATCAATCAATGATTGGAGTAGCTCCATATGACATGTTATATGGAAGGAGGTGTAGATCACCCATCCATTGGTATGAGATGGGTGAGAGGAAGTATTTGGGACCGAACATGGTTCAGAAGACTAATAAAGCAATCAAGAAGTTTCAAGCCCGAATGCTCGCTTCGTAGAGCAAACAAAAAAGCTACGCTGATCCCAAGCGTAGGGACATGGAGTTCTAGGTAAGGGATCACGTGTGTCTCCGAGTCTCACCACTATGAGGGGTGAGAAGGTTTGGGAAAAAGGGCAAGATGAACCCTATATTTGTTGGACCTTTTGAGATCCTGGAAAGGATCGGGCAAGTGGCCTATAGAATGGCATTTCCTCCGTCGTTGTTGGGAGTTCATGACGTATTCCACATTTCTATGCTTTGGAAGTACGTCCTAGATACAACTCACGTGTTGAAGTATGAGGACTTAGAACTGTAGACGGATTTGTCTTATGAGGAGCGACTGGTTCAAGTCTTAGACAGAAAAGAAAAGGTTCTATGGAACAAGACGATTCCTCTAGTTAAAGTATTGTGAAGGAATAGCAAGGTCGAGGAAGTGACCTGGGAGCTTGATCCAGCGATGCGGGATCAGTATCCTGAGTTATCAGGTAAATTTTGAGGACGAAACTCTCAATTGGATGGGATAGTTGTATCGACCCAAAATTGTTAATAAGGCTTAGGGCCTTGATTAGCGTGTCAGGAGGGCATAATTGGTATATGTGTGATTTAAATGTTTAGATGCATGATTATGTGGCATGCATGATTAATATGATTATATGACTATGTGACATGCATGTTTGAGTATGAGATATGCATGTGGGCCCTTTATAGCTTATGATGGCATATTTGTAATTTGGGCCCGTTGTGGGCATAAATGTGATTATATGTGATAAATTGTTGAGACCACATTATTATGTGGATATATTTGCAGCATATGGCTCGAGACGGTCCTAGTGAGCGGATTAGCGAAATAGTCACAGCGGGGATTAATACTCAGCTCGGGTAAGGCTGGGAGTATTTTTGGGAATTTAAAGACAAATTTGGAAATTATTGGACATTGAATAAATAATTGGTAATTAATTGGATGAAGGTATTAGTGGGTAAATAATAGGAACATTTGAGGAATTAGCGAGAACTAGGGGAAATGACCATTTTACCCCTAGGGACAACTTGAGGATTAGTTCATTTAGAAGGGTAATAGGGTCTACTAAAAAAAAAGAAGTAGAAAAATCTCAAAACTCTCCTCTTTCTCTCTCAAGGTTTTACTCTTTCTCTCATTCTCTCAATGTGCTTTGAAGCTAAGGGAAAAATAGAAGGAAAACTAGGGTGTTCAAGCTAGGAATTTAAGCTGGAAAACAGAGGAGAATTCATGGATCAGGCTGGGTTTGGATTGGTTCAAGCTGAGGGGAAACTAAGTTAAAGACAATCAAGGTTACATAGGAGTTGGGATCATCAATTCAGGTAAAACTCTTGTTCCGTACCTTTGAAATCTAGTTATTTGGATGATGAATTACTACTGAGTTTGGGTATAAACCTTAGTATGTATTGTTGTGATTTTGTGTTTGAATTGGATGATCAGAAGTTTTAATTCCATAGCTAACTTGACTATGGATGAGGAGGTTTCTTAGGTGAAATTCTGGGAAAACTTGGCTAGGAGAAGCATGAGAAAAACCCAGAATTTCTAGGTTCGAAGGGGCGCGCCGCAAGCCAGCTCTGGGGTGTCGCGGTGCATGTGCCCTGTAGGCCCTGGGATGCTCTCTAAGTTGGGGGCGTGTCGCGACCCACTAAGCCAAGTCGCGACCTGCCTCCCCTTTGGCTTGGGTCCTTGCTCTTTGACTTTGGGACAAGTCGCGACCCACTAAGCCAGGTCACGACCCGCCTAGGGTTTTTAGCCTTAGAACGATTTCTATAATTGGTTAGGCTCAGGGGTTCGAACCTAGGCGCTCGGGATAATTTCTACTACCCGGTCTAGTAGAAATTATGGTCCCAAAGGCTAGTTTCTGTCTCCTAAGTATTTATTTGGTTTGGAAGATAACAATTACCCATTGGACACTGTGACTAGGTTTATTGCCAAAGATAGGCTAAGGATCGTGCTCGGGACCATTCCATTATCTCCGTTCAGAATTAAAGGTAAGAAAACTGCATCCTTGAGTGCTTGTAATGGGATAGAGTTTCCCAATACTTGAACATGTTTGTTGAATGGCTAAATGAATGATTTGACATATGAAAATGAACGGCCTAAGAGAGTCAGGGGCTGATAATTTGCGCATAGGAAGCAGCTCAGCAACTGTGAGTCGGGGTCAGCTAGATACACATTGGACTCGACCTAAGCGAGCTGGAGTCGGTTGATTAAACAGAGAATGTGGCCTAAGGGCGTCGACCCTGATTATTGCATGTTGATTGAGGTGAATTGCTTAATATATATGTTCACTATTGATAGTTTGATGTTATGGCTTACCGAATATCTAGTTATATGTCTTGCGATTGATTGATTATCACCATTGATTATGCTATACTGCTATGGTTTTCTTGCTAGGCCTTGGCTCACGGGTGCTACGTGGTGCAGGTAAAGGAAAGGGTAAGTTGGACCGACCATGAGTTGGAGATCTCTAGGGGTGCGGTGTACATTGTCAGTTGCTCGTCTACTACGGCCAGGGTAAAATACAGGGACAGGGATGAGATGAGTGAGAGGAAATATTTAGTCCATGATGCAGTTCAAAGGACCACCATAGCTATTGAGAAGATTAAAGCTCGGATGCTCACATCTCAGAGTCAATAGAAGAATTATTCAGACCTATGGCAGAGGAACGTAGAGTTCTAGGTGGGAGCCTATGTCTTCCTTAGGATTTCACCTCTGAAAGGGGTGAAGAGGTTCGGGAAGAAGGGCAAGCTAAGCCCTAGGTATGTGGGGCCATTTAAGATCCTGGAGAGGATCGGGCAGGTGGCCTACAAGTTGGCCTTACCCCCTGCACTGTCTAGTGTGCATAATGTATTCAATATTTCCATGTTGAGGAAGTATGTGTCAGATGGAACTCATGTATTGAGGTATGAGGATCTGGAACTGGAGGCAGAGTTGTCCTATGAAGAACAACCAGTTCAGATTCTAGACAGGAAGGACAAGGTCCTGAGGAACAAGATTATACCTTTAGTTAAGGTAATATGGGGGAACATCAAAGTCGAGGAATTTACCTGGGAGCTGGAGGCGGATATGCAGACTCAGTATCCCGAGTTGTTCAGGTAAAATTTTGAGGATGAAATTTCTGTAAGGAGGGGATAGTTGTAACGTCCCAAAATTTCCTAATAAGGCTTAGGGCCTTGATTAGGGGGCCAAGATGGAAATATGGAATTATGTGCTTATTTGTTATATTTAATTCTAATTATGTGATTATATGATTTGTTGTGCATGTTTAAAGGTATTAAATATGCATGTGGGCCTGTTTCTTATTAGAAGGGCAATTATGATAATTTGGCCCGTTGCAAGCATAATTATATATCTATGTGCATATATGTGATATATGTGAGATACCATATTATTATGTGGGTTTATGTGGGTTACTCGGCACAAGGCGATCCTATGGAGCAAGTTAGCGGGAAAGTCACAACTGGGCTCAATACCCGACTCGGGGCACGTCGAGGGTTATTTTAGGTATTAGGCATTTAATTGGGTTATCAGGTTATGGAAATGAATAATTGGATTTATATATAAATATATATATGAAATTAGTGAGTTTATGAGGGAGTATTGGTGAATTTGACCATTTTTCCCTCGGGGACGTTTTCAGTACCCCGAGCATCGGGATTAGCTTAAGTCATTTAAGCCTAAGGAAACAAAAAGGAAACCTTCAGAAATACACTAAACCAACTCTTTTTCTCTCCATTCACTCTCTTCCTCTCAAAAGCTTCTTCAAGCTTGATATTGAAAAAGTAAGGGGATTTCTGGCTAGAAACTACAGAATTAGAGGCTTGGGATTGGATTTCGGATTGTTTATGGCTAGAGGGTCTTCACTTACGGTTAAGGTAACCATTTAAAATCTCTTTTACAGTTCAATTTATGTGTTTCCATGGCTGTTTTAGTGTGTTCTTGAGGTGCTCTTGAACTAACTAGCTTATGAACTGAATTAGTGATTTAATTAGTTTTAGGATTGAATTTTTATTGGGTTTTGTTCCTGGGAACATGTTAGAATTGTTATGGTAATTGAATTATAGCTTTGGAGTGAATTTGGGTTAGTATGGAGTGGATTTGGTTGCTGAAAATGGATGAATTTCTGTGTTCGAGGGGCCAAGTTGCGATCGTGTTCTTGTGAAGTTGCGACTTACCTTGAGCCTAGGGCCTTGGGGAAGCCTCTGCCTGGGGGGCGCACCGCGACCCATTAGGGCAAGTCACGGCCCATGCCTCTTGATAGAGGGGAGGAGGTTTCTTATAGGAGGGGCGTGCCGCAGCCCACATGGCCAGGTCACGGCCCGCCTGGGCATTTTGGCCTTAGGGAGTTTGTTTTAAAAGGGAGCCTTTTTCTTAGGGCTTGGGATCGATTCCACTACCCGGTGTAGTGGAACTCAAGGCTCCGGAGGCTAGGACTCGGTCCGGAAGCCTTTATTCAATAGTTGTTGATGGAATTATATTTTATGGTTGTGACTAGTTTACGCTAGGGACTCGGAACCGGGATCGTGCTCGAGGGTAGTTCTTATTTACGCTTATTCTTGAACCTGAGGTAAGAAAACTATACCCAATACGTGTTATATGTGATTAGGGCTTGGCCCGATTGTTATCAATTATCATGACTAGGGCTTGGGCCCCAAGAACATTTATATTTAAGCTAATGCTTCATACGTTGGTCGATACTTGCTTAAGTGTTCTATAAATGTTGTATGCATTCCGTGGTAAGGGCATGAGGCCCCGTTAAATAAGTATGATTAGTATCGTGGGAATGGTTATTCGATGGTGTTATGTGATTAACATGCATGCGTGCATATTTTTTGGGATATGCCTATCCATATCTATTCATGTATTTTGGTCTGTATTCCTAGATCAGGGCTTGACTTATTAGTCAAGGACGGCAATAGCGCATTGCGCACTGGTTGAAAGGCTTCGACCTGAACCAGAAACTTATTATTACGTTGGCCGATCCTTTGGTCGATGAAATATTAAAGTGCCAAGTACGCTGGACTAGATCTACAACTAGCTACTCAAGGCTAAGGGCAAAGGCCCCAAGTGACTCTACGGTTAAATAGATAGGGCATAGGGCCTCAGGATTAACTCTATGGTCTATTGTATAGGCAGCGGCCCTAAGTTGGTCCAATGACCATTTTTCTGTATTTGAATGATGATATTTGGATGTTTATATTCTTTGATTATGTACTTGTTTAGTTTTCTTGCTGAGCCTTGGCTCACGAGTGCTTTGTGGTGCAGGTAAGGGAAAAGGAAATCTTGACCAGCCATAAGTTGGAGAGCTTCAGTGGCGGAATGTACATATGCGACTGCTCGACCACCACGACTGGGGACATCTCAGAGGAACTAGGGTTATAGCCCTTTTTTTTCCGTTTAGGCCGGCTAAATGTAATTTTGATGAATATTGACCTTTTTAAAAGTTGTTTGTAATGTTTTGGGATCCCATGTTTGTACGAAACTTTTTATATAAAAGTCAACGGTTCTTTTGACCAACATTTTTAACCCTAACACTTAACATTAACCTTAGTTACACATTTTGAACCAAATGACTTGGTTTACAAGTCTGACACAATTTTAAAGTACACAATGTAACAGTCCTGGATTAGGAGGACGTTACATCACATGAGGACTTTTAATTTTTGTAATAGAGGTTTGTTTGACGCAAGTCTAACACTCTTGTTAGTACACCAATTCATGTCATTGCTTCCAAAATGCTCAGTCAAGTCATACCAAATTGTCATATATAGTCAACTTCATGCATGTTTACTTGTCAACTCTTAAAGGCTGAGAGAGTTCAAAAAAGAAAAGAGAACAAACACAAACAACAACACACTTAAAATTCAACATAATTCTATAAACTATCGGCTATACGCAAGAGACAAATTCTTCTACTACTTCCCATATTTGTTGTCATCATCATTACTATACTAGACCACCATTACTAAGCTACCTTGTAATAAATTATATCTTGTTATTATTAATGTGAGTTCTATACGTATGCATTTCTAATATATACATATGCATATACATAATCATAGCAAGAAAATATCAAAATATAAAGACAAGAATAAGGAATATAACAAGAAAAATCATGCCAAAGATTTTGTACTATCTAGATATTATATATATTTCCATATGTATACTAAATAACGATGTATAAAGAGAAATTATAATTATAAAGTATTGCTACGCTAATTGTTTTGATTAAACAAAGCTTTCGAATGTGTACGTAAGCAAGAATGGAATAATATATATTATAGATGTCAACACATGAATGAAGAGTTAAAAATTTTTAATATACAATATTTCCAAGCAAAAGAAAAAAATGTGCATAGTTAGTCATGTGGCCCAACAATATATATAATGTATTTAAGTCATGAATTCAGAATTATAAAACTAGCTAATACTTTTCAAAAGGTAGCTAACACTTTCATTTTTTTGTTGACTAATATCATATTTCAATGAGAAAACAAAACTAAGAACAAAAAAAAAAAGATTAAAAATATATTATTCAATACTATCCAAAGACAAAAAGAGAATAAAATATGAAGAATCATCCTATCATATATCATTAGAATTAAACCAACCGCATCAAAATAAAACACATAATATAACTATAGATTGTAATTAGTTGAAAAAAAGACAAAGAAATATCTTCAATCAATTACTCTCTATTATAACTATAGATTGTAATTAGATTGTATTATCCATAAATATTTAAAGAATTTGAAACAAAGAAACCTATCTAATACACATAATTACTCTAATTTTCGCATTTTTAGTTACAGAAACTCAACAATCGACCAAAATTTCATCTAACATAGAAAAAATTCAAATAAAAGACTTACCGACTCAATATTAGAAAATAAGATAGACTTCAATCTGAATTTAGGAATGTCAAATTTATCCAAACCCTACACAAATTAAAATTCAAGACAAAATAATATACTTTAGAGAAAGCATTTACATATTTACTAAATAAAATCCATTATTTATAAAAAAAAAATGAAGAAATTAACAAGAGACTTCAAGTAAAAATTGGGGATTTCAAATTTATCCAAACCTTTAACACATACACAAATTAAAATTCAAGACAAATAAATATATTTTAGATATAGCATTTAAATAATTAATGAATTAGAAGCATTATTTTTCAAAGAAATAAAGCAAAAAAAAAAAACAAACCTGCTGCCACCCCTGCTACAGTACCGCTGCCAGAGCCAAGAAGCCTAGTGCCGCTGCTGGAGCTGAGAAGCCCAAGTGTCTCCGCCAGAGAAGAGAAGCCCAGGGGTGTCGAAAACCCACACTGTCGAGAACCCCAACTGCCGAGAGAACCCAACTTGCAACCATCACCTTCACCACCCTCAAACCCCAGCCACTACTGTCACCTTCACCACCATCAAACCCCAGTCGTCGTCACCTTCACCAGCCCCAAACCCCAAGCACAGTCGAAACCCTAAGCCCCAAATTCCCTAATTCGAAAATGGTGATATATTTTTTTTTTCTTCTTTGTGTTGTTGAGAGAATGGTTCCTAGGCCTCCCAATTCAAACCTTATAAGTTTTTCCCCCAATTACACTTAATATTTTGTAGGGCACACTTTGGGAGCCCTAAATACTCTTTTAGGACAACCAGAGTGAGCCCTTAAAAGTCATCATTGAAATCCACTATTAAATTCCTTCCTCGGGCTTTCTTAGGACACACATATTTTATTAGGACACTCGTTGCGTGTCCTAAAATGTATTTTTTAAGGACTCTCAATGAGTGACCTATAAACTCCAAAAATCTTTTTTAGAACTTGTGCGTGTCCTAAAAAGGTGACCCGTAAAGGGTATTTTGTAGTAGTGGGTTGTTGGAAAAAAAATCAGAGTGCGCAACGAAATGGCATGGTGGGCCTAGTTGATAACAAAAAAATATTTTACACCTCTCATATAAATAGTTTATATGTTCAATAATACATACATACAGGAACCGTTAATATGCAATATCATTAATCATGCAATATATATAATTATACACATACTTATATATATCATATGCAGATGTATACAAATATTCAAGAATAGATATGTTTACCTCTTGAAGCCTATCAAGTGTCCTTGAGTCTTTTTGAATAAATAACGATCTTCCTATCCAACGCTTTGAGTACTCAGACCTCGATCTTCCGGAGTGTTCTCTACACCTCAAGATGTGTATGGGCACAAAGAGAACATGGATTTGTAATTTAGAAATCACAAGTCTATCTCAACACATGAGTACTTGGATTATGGCTTGAGAAAAGTTAGAATAATAGAAGATGATGAGCATTTCTTGTCTGACAATTTTTCTGAAACTTTTTCTGAAATCACCACACTTTTTAATTTCTTTTTATCACATAATATATATTTATATTTAGATTATATATTACATTATTATTCATAATAATAAAAATAATATACAATCATAATGATGATAGAAATTGATTTAGGTAAAATCTAACTTACCAATTTTGAAAAAAAATCTATTTTCAAATTATTAATTAATTAAATAAATAAAATAAAAACAATACTGATACTTTATTAGTACCATCTTACACGCATAGCACAGTCCCTGGACTATGTCATGCGTGTAGCACTATTCACTTTCAGGGAATATTGAATTTTTCCTATTTTCTTTTATTTAATTAATTAAATAAATAAATCATTCCCACAAAATATGGTATTATCATTCTAAGGAAAAGATCACAATCATAATTCAAATTTAAATTTTAAATTCAAAATTCAAAATTCAAATTGATGATCATCATTATCATTATCTTTTAAAAATCAATAAATTAAAATTATTTTGACTTACCATTTTTATTTTCTCCCACTCAAATAAAATAATTAATTTCCAAAATTAATTATTTTATTTTATATATATCGAAATTCTATATTTAAATAAATAAATATATTTTTTAAAATTTAATAATTAATTCTAAATTAATTATTCAACCTCAATTGTCATGTAATTGTATATTTGACCCGAAAATAAAATTCTTCTCACATTTTCAAATTACAATTTTATCATTGCATCAACTCTTACATTGATATGGTGTTGATAGAGCCACCCTAGGGACCTATGGACCTATAATATCAAGCTCCAATAAATATTAGATTATTTATCAAAGCTCTTTGATTAAATAATCATATTTATTAATCTCATGCTTACTCCGCTATAAATATGAGATTGAACTCTTGATAATTATAGACATATATTTACAGAGTGCTTTATTAAAGAATAAAGTGTCCATTGATATAATCATTACATACAACGTTAATCCTCTATTAATGGTTCATAATTAAAAGGCAATAAAATTATTGTTTTACCCTATTAACTATATTGTGTTCCTATTGTACCATTGACTTTACTAGTGAAGTTTGTGTCACAACAAGTTTGCAACTTGAGCGCTCATAACCTTTTTAGTTCCACAAGTCAACCCAATAGGGAATAATTATTCAATCTATAAGAAGGTATAGATTCCATATTTGTTAAACTATGTCCCCAACCATATATATCATCGAGTCCCTAAAAAAATTGTTCTTATCCAGATCATTATGACAAACCTTAACACATGAATCAAAGGATCAAATGACAGATATAGGAGTTCATAGTAACCTCATGATTAAGATCATCCTTTGATGTGTTTGATTAATACTACGAAACAATGTTTAAACAAGTATTAACAAATCACGTCTGGTCCAGTTCTATATATCACTATATATAAAGTACATTCACTAAAGTGTCCTACTAACTAGTGACCCAGATCTAGGTCGCTTGTATTCATAATACTAGTGAACCGTATTAGCAGTAATTAATCTAAAGATTCTATAACTTTATTTTACTTCGAACTATTTTAAATTCATTATCTCACTCTCGGTCCTCTCATATCAATATGAGATTAAAACCACATAGATGAGCTTTGGAATTTTTTGATATTTACTTAATATTATCAACATAATATCGGACATAGTCTATATATAATAATTCAACTCAATTATTTATTTTATTTAAAATATTTTGTCAACTACAATTGCTTTAAGGGCACTATTCCCAACATGGCAACCAGCTAGGAAATTCAGAAATCTTAGCAAGGTAAGCACTTTGTTTTGGTGTTTTTCTAAGTTTCGAGGATTAAGGAAAATTATGGGAATCAGGATGTTACTAGGAGATTTCGTGGTGTTATTGAGGGTGGAAAACTAGTTGGGAGGCTATATCAAGCTTGGACTTTAAGTTTCAACTCACAATTCAGACTTTATTTTCGGATTTGAGGCAAGTTCCTAAACTCAAGCTCCAAAATGTTAAATCTTTAAATGTTGGGGTTTTAGTGTGTTTTTAGGGTACTTTGTTATTGGATGTTGTCTTTCTAAGCTATTTTAAGGTGTTTTGTGGTTGTAAATATGCTGGAATACTGGTTTGGGGTCGAGTTTTGGGTCTGGCAATGCAGGGGAATCGTGGTTCTTCAATTTGGGGAAGAACACTTAGGTTTCTGGCAAATTTTCAGACTCTGGCGACATAGTGCGACCATGTTAAGTTGTGGCACGGCCGCGCTAGTGTTGGGAATTACTTATACAAAATCTTATTTATTTTCATGTAAATCATATATTAAACAAATTAATATAAGAAAACCTAGAACATGTTTCTATAATTGAATTAAACAGAGATAATGATGAGAGCACTATATTATATGCAGCAGAATGAATAAGTTATTCCTTCAGTTTCTCTAACCCTTGTATCCTTTTTGTCGCAGGATATCACCAAGAAACTGAACTGATCTCTAAACTTCTTCAAAATCTTCCACAGTATCCTTAGAATCACCTACACTAGAGTGGGAAATTCTCAACACATGAGATGGATACATAAAGAGAAGAAAATAAGATAATATAGAGTCTTAGAAAAGGAGTGGAATTGTAGAGAGTCTAAAACCCTAAAGTGTCAAAACTAGATGTTTTGTTCACTTTCTTGCAACTCTCACTTAGAATTCCTTTTATAGGCTCCATTAGGACACTTATTTAATTAAAAAATAAATAAAATAATAGGTAAATACAACCCTTAGGTCGAAAATCTCATGGGCTAAGGCTAGTGAAATTTCTCATTTAATGATAAGCCCGTATTATTTTCAAGGCCCGTATTATTTTCTATTGATTAATTATTTAAATCCTTTATCAAATTAATTATTTAAAATTTGAACATTAATTGAAACTTATTTATTAATTAAAACATCAATTTTTCTTAATTAATAAATCTTCCCTAAAATCTCTTTTCTTCTCTAAATTGCATAACTCTGTGAAATTATCCAAAACTGATCTGGTCAATGATAATTATAATTGATAATTAAATCAATTAACTGAGACTATCTAGATGATTTTATCCAAGGTACTGTGGGCACCATGACCTATGAAATCAAGTTCCAATAAGTTATCATAAATTTAACAAATAAATTTATTAACTTATTGTAGAGTCTAAGAACCTTACTTAGCTAGTTAGATAGTAGTAGTTATATTATGTTTATTACTGTGGATTTTGGTTCAAGTCGGGAGTTAGTTGGACACTCATAGTAACACTTGTAGATTTTATAAGTATAACCTATAATTTAAGAATATTAATTATAACCTAAGGTTTGATTAATATGACTGATTAAGAAGATGATAATTATAATACTAGAAGGTTTAGATAGACCCAATAAGATAATAACACTTGCATGTGTATGTTTAATGAGAAATTAAGTATTTTTGAGGAATAGTATAATAAGAGTAATATTTGAACATCCCAGAGTCTGCCAGCAGCTTTGAAATCGTTAAAAGACTTAATCAAGGCTGTTTACTCAATTCAAATTAGGCTGAAAAAGTGTAATTATGTGTATAATATTTCAGCGTATGCCGATATATCCCAGCTCTAGGGGGCGATATATCGCCATACAGGGATACAAAAAATACGTAGCTTCGCACGACAACCTCGACGAGCCTCCGGAGCATCTGTCTAGGCGATATATCGGATGTGGTGCATGGTTTTTGAATGATTTTGAAACCGAGCTCATTTTAATCCTTAACCTCTTGATAAGTCAATAATCTTTTTGACCGAGTCTTCAGCCTCTGCTGAACAATTATTCAAATGTTTTTTTAATTAAAAAGCCATTATTTTATTCAAGCTAAATGAAGATATTTTCATTCTTGAACTCTATAAATAGGACCTAGTACCCAACCATTTCTTTATTCATCAAGCCGAGTTCAGAGCCTACAAGCTGTTAGGATTACTTTAGAGTGTTAAACACTTGGGTTGGGGTTATAAGCTTTTTCATTATAAGCTTACTAAACACTTGGGAAGTAAGGTTTATAGTATATTTCAGTTTTGAGGTGTAGTTCAGTTATAGAAGCATTCAAGATATTCCTATTCTTAGTTCCTTTCAGTATTGTTTCATTAAGTTCTTATAGTTTTCTCTACTCAATTCCTAACTCATCCTCTCTATTCTTGGTTAGGCATCTAAGTTCTTCAAACTTGAGATTTCTTGTTGGTAAGTATCTTTTCGATGGTGTAGTTCATTCTTTTCATCTTTTCCTTTTAGAATACTCACCTTTCTCAATTATGGTTTTAGGAGTGTTCCAAAATCCCGACCTTGTTCTCTTCATCCCGCTATATGTTTATAGTATGTTTCTAAGTGTTATGATATATGTATGATTGGGGCTTATAGTTGTTATATAGCAAACCGTATCACATTTATGTTTTGAGGCTTATAGTTTCTATATAGCAAACCCCAATAGTTATATGTTTTTGGGGCTTACAGTTGCTTAACTAGCAAACCTGATTATAGTTCGAGGCTAATAGTTGCTTAGTTAGCAAACCCCAATAGTCACCATGTACATGGGTTAGAATTGTGATATATGTGTTATAGTATATGATATTTGTTCATAGTTTATGTGTATGATTATGTTCATGCTTGTAGTAGATTTTCCTTACTGGGCATTAGGCTCATTCCTTTATGTTATATATGTGCAGGAAAATAGTATGGTGGCGGAAAAGTTCTTGGCAACTTAGGAATGTGTATTGAGGCAGAATGGAATCGGTGGACCGCGTGAACGATTCACGAATGAAGTTGTTTAAGTCTTTCAATCATATTTTTCTATGTATTTTTCCGCACTTAATATTGTAACCATTTTATTTTCAAAACAATGGGATCCTATATCCTAAATGAATTTTTATGTATTTAACCTTTGCTTTACATTTTATAATAAAGTTATGGTTATTTTTATATGTATGTTTTATTAAGATTAGTATAGTAGCTTTTAATGGTCCAAGGTCTAGAATTGTTGGGTCGGTACACTTATTAATTCCTCGTGACTCCACTAAAGACTCGGAATTGCACTCTCGAATTCATAGAATGTTTTATAAGAAATATAGATACGTTATTAGTTATCCATTATTACAACCATAATTATCACTCATTCATCTATAGACGGTCTACAATGAGATGGGACTAAAATGTTATTTTACCCCCTCAATGTATTTTATCCTTAAAACCCTTAGTTCCTTGTAAATGATATTTCAGTAAACTAATATTAATTACTGAAATGAAACCATCGTTTTACTTCTTTATCATAAGCTATAGATCTTCATATCTATGATTAACACTCCCACTCAATTATACTACCGAGTTCCCAAGATGTAAGTATGGGCTAGTCCGTAGGGTAAGCTGGTAACGAACAAGTCAAAGAACCCAAATAATACAATCAGTTTGAATACTAACCATTTAGAATTGAGATTGAATTGACCTATGATCAACTATATGATACGACTTGAATAGATAATAATTGTATGTTTACTTATCTTATCAACTATCAATATCAGTCCAGTCCGATGTAACAAATACATCTGATCTTATCTACTTTGCTAATTTTCTATAAAGAACATAACACTATAATGTGTAAGTAGATCATATCATAGATTAGAAAGTCAGTGTAAATCTTGATCGCTGAATAATCTTAGGACTTACTTATTTTTTAACATATAATCATATTTATATTCCACTATCATAACGTCACTATAAATATTATTAGCTATATGCTCGGGATTTAATAGAATTTTCTATTAAACAAATAATCATGAAAATAAAATATGTGAGCAAAGTGATTGTAATGCCCTACTACTCAGGGATCGTTACACTATGTATTTTAAATAGTGCGAAACTCTTTAAATGAGTCATTTGGCCATAATCGTGTAACCAAACGTGATTAACATGTTAGGGTTAAAAAAAAATTTCAAAGGTTCCCTCGTTTAATTAAAAATTTTACTTCATACATTGGATCCCAAAATACATTTAAAGGTTGACTACAAATAGAAAAGTTACAACCAGCCGACCTAAGCGGCAAAATAGGGTTTGACCCTAGATCCTCTTTAAAACCTTGGCTGTGGTGGTCGAGCAGCCGCATATGTAAACTTCATCACATAAGCTCTCCAACTCAAGAATGGTCCAGCTTTCTTTTCCCTTTACCTAAACCACAAAGCACCCATGAGCCAAGGCTCAGCAAGAAAACTTAAACATGCTCATAAGCAATTAATAACATGTTACCAAATCATAATTAGCATGCCTAGCATTAATAACCCTACTCATGCATGTATACCCTCCATATAAATGACTACAACGTCATATGGGCTAATAGCCCAAGATAAACGATCAATGAATCATATTCGAGTCCAATGACCCAAAATACATGATTATGGAATCATACTGGGGTTTAGTATCCTAGGATATGGTACTAATGTCCCCGGGACCCATTGCCCTATCCTCTATATAAACAGCCTTGAATCTGGACCGGCGTACCTGGTGCTCTAGTTTTCTCACGACGAATAGGTCGGTCCAGCGTATGATGCGCTCCTGGTCAGGCATAACCATATCGACCAGCGCTCAGTGCGCTATTGCCGTCCTTGACTAATAAGTCAAGGATTTACAACCAACACTCAGTGTGCTAAGGTCTTCCTTGACTAATAAGTCAATGCTTTACGAGCAGCACTCAGAGTGCTATAGCCATGCTTGATTAATAAGTCAATGCTGGGGCCCAGCCCTAGGATATGAAACTAATACGTCACCTGGGGCCCTTAGCACTTATCCTCTGTATAACCAGCCTTAGAGTTGGGCCAGAGTACCTAGCGCTGAATTTCTCCACAATCGTTAGGTCGGACAAGCGTATAATGCGCTCTTGATTAGCCTTAGCAAGACAACCAACGCTTAGTGCACTATTGTCTTCCTTAACTAATAAGTCAATGCTTTTCAACAAGCTCTCAACGTTATTTTCGACCTTGACTAATAAGTCAATGCTTTTCTCAATTATATAATGCTAACATACATTCATCATACAATAAATATCTAGATACAAAGCATTCAACATGCTTAATCAATAATCACAGGCATAATCATATTCATAATCATGCACATTCACAGGCATTCATGCCCTATTCATGTTTCTATTCAACAATTCGAGCCAAGACATAATCACATGTATCACATATCAGGTGCAGTTTTCTTACCTTTGGTCCTAGTACAGGTTACTAATGAACGACCCTCGAGCACAATCCGGTTCCGAGCCCCTAGCGATAACCTAGTCACAACCAACTATAGAATCTCGTCAAAAAATGAGTAAATAAAGGCTTCTAGACTAAGTCCTAGCCTCTGCTACATCGAATCCTACTAAACCGGGTAGTAGGATCGATCCCAAGCCCTTAGGTTTGAGTTTTGCACTCAATACCTCCCCAAGGCCAAAAATCCCTTAAGCGTTGCGACCCCCAAACATTTGAGCCGTGGTCCGCTCAAGTTAGAGGCCCGAGCCTCTTCCCTGCCTGCACCAGCACTGCTGCGTGCCCTAGTAGGCGTCGTGGCTCAAAAGCCCCACATTTACCTGCTTATCTTCATTTAAGAAAGTCACGGCGCCCCAAGAATAGGGTCGCGGCTCAACCTACAAACTATGTTTTTCCTTCGTTTTTGTCAATCCAAATCCCTCCATAAACCTAGCCAAACATAGCCAAATCCCATAAAAAAAATTCCTAAACAACTTAGCAGCCCAAAACCATCAAAACCCAAGTTACAATCCAATCAAAAACTCATCAAAACTATTAAATCCAATCAAAGCATAAGAACTCAAAAACTCAGAACTTAAAGCTTGGATTACCTCTGATTAAGTCATTTTCCAGTTAAATCCTCTTACTACCAAGCTTCTAGTCTTCCCTAGGATCGATATGACTCTAACCTTGCTTGAATTTGAGCCCTAAAACTCGAGTTTCCTTCGAAAACGCTAACGGACATCAAATGAGTGAACGAGACAGAGAGAGACTACTGAACATATTATTTTCTATCAAGTTACTTCGAGCTTAAGTAATCTCAAGTAAAACCCAAGGCTTGGGGTCCCCAAAACATCCCCGAGCGTAAAATAGTCAAAATCCCCACAATTCCCTTGTAATCTCACTAACTCCAAATATATCCTCGATTATACATTCCCATTACCACATATCCCAGTAATATACTAAATACCCAAAATACCTTGAGTTAAGTATTGGTCCTGTTGTGACTTTCCCACTATCTTGCTCCCTAGGATCGTCTCGTGTCGAGTAACCCAAATATATCCACATATATGCCAAATATACCAATAACTAATAAGTTTAGTCTTTCAATCTTCGGCTGATGAGTCGTGCTTTAACCCTCGACTGGTAAGTCGAGTCTTAACCACCGACTGATAAGTCGAGTCTTTAACCCTCAACTAGTATTTCAAGTCTTGACCATCGAATGATAAGTCGAGTCTTAACCATCGACCGATAAGTTGAGTCTTAACCATCGACTGATAAGTCGAGTCTTAACCATCTACTAATAAGTAGAGTCTTTACAATTGACTGATAAGTCAAGCCTTAATCATCGACTAATAAGTCGAGTCTTAACCTTCGACTGATAAGTCGAGTCTTAATCCCTCGACTGATAAGTTGTGTCTTATTCCCTCGACTGATAATTCAAGTCTTAATCCCTCGTCTGATAAGTCGGGTCTTTAAACTGAATATACCATTGACTATTAAGCCAAGCCCTTCATTAGATAACATAGATAATTCTTCAGCTTATCAGCTGAGCTTCCCCAATAATATATACAACTCAAAAATTATTGCATAACATAGGTAAACACAACACATTCAATATGTTTAATAAAACATTCCCAGCATAACATTAATTCTATACTTTAATCGGGTCGAGCCCTAAACGCAGACCAGGTGCAGTTCTCTTACCTCAGGTCTGATTATAGCGTGATAATAAGAATGACCCACAAGCACGATCCCTGTTCTGAGCCCCTAGCAATAACCTAGTCAAAACCATAATATAAAATCTTGTCAATAACGAGCCAATAAAGGCTTCTGGACCATGTGCTAGCCCCCGGGACATCGAATCCTACTAAACTGGATGGTAGGATCGATCCTAAGCCCTTAGGTTTGAGTTTCTGCACTCAAAACCTCCCTAAGGGCCAAAATCGCTTAAGTACCGCAGCCCCCAACTATTTGAGTTGCGACTTGCTCAAGTCAAAGGTCCGAGCCTCTTCCCTGCCTACACCAGCGCCGTGTCGCACCCTAGTAGGCACTACGGCTCAAAAGCCCTAAACGCCACATGCTTCTCCTTCGTTCAAGAGAGTCGCGACGCCCCAAGAACAGGGTCGTGGCTCGACCTTCAAACTCTTATTTTCCACCATTTTTCTTAATCCAAAGCCCTCCATAATCCTATTCAAATATAGCCCAATCCAAAAAAAAAAGTTCCCAAACGATTCAGCAGTCCACTATCATCAAAACCCATGAAAAGTTTGGCCAAAAACCTTCTCAAATCTCAAAATTAAAAATTGAGTTTCTAAACTCTGAAAATTAACTAAAACTATAGAAAATGCAAGGAATTAAAGCTAGTAATCGTTACCTTGGCTTCCCTAAGCGATGCTAAGCTTTTCCCCAAGCAATTCTGACCCTAAACTTGCCTCAATTCCCCTTGATTCAACCTTTCCTCCTCACAATTCAGAGAACTTCCTCAAGCCATAAGAAAGAGAGAGTAACATGAGGGTGAGTGCTTGCTGAGAATTTTTTTGTTTTGTGAGGTTTACTTAGACTCTAAGTAACCTTAAGCAAATCCCGAGGCTCGGGGTCCCAAAAACTTCCCCAAGGGAAAAATAGTCAAAACTCCTGGAATTCCCTCCTAATACCCCTTGACTCACCCCGAGTTGGGTATTAGGTCCCATTGTGATTTCCCCGCTAGCTTGCTCCCTAGGATCGCCTTGTGTCGAGTAATCCAAATATATCTACATAATAATATGGTCTCACACATATATCACATATGTGCACATATATTCCAAATATACCCATAACGGGCCAAATTATGAAAATTTCCTTTCTAATAAGAAATAGGCCCGCATGCATATTTAATACACCTAAACATGCATATCTAGTCATATTATAATATAACTCATGTAATCATATAATCATACACATATATATATATCACATATACACATAATTATCATAAATTTCCATCTTAGTCCCCTAATCAAGACCCTCAGCCTTATTAGGTAATTTGGGACGTTACAACTATCCCCTTCTTGTAGAAATTTCATCCTCAAAATTTTATCTGAACAGCTCGGGGTACTAATCTCGCGTATCTGATTCCAATTCCCAAGTCACTCCCTCAATCTTGTTGTTCCTGTATAATAGCTTAACCAGAGGTATAGTTTTGTTCCTCAGAACCTTACCATTTTTGTCTCATATCTGGACTGGTTGTTCTTCATAGGAGAGATCTGCCATAAGTCCTAGATCCTCATAACGCAACAGATGAGTCTCATCTAATACATGTTTCCTGAACATGTAAATATGACATACAATATATAAGGTCGACAGTGCCGAAGGTAAGGCCAATCTATAGGCCACTTGACCGATCCTATCTAGGATTTCAAATGGTCCTACAAATTTAGGGCTCAACTTGCCCTTTTTCCCAATTACTTCACCGATTTCCACGGTGAAACTCTAAGGAAGACATAGTCTCCCACTTGGAACTCCACATTCCTGTGTTTCAAATGAACACAACTTCCCTGTCTACTCCGAGAAGCGAGCATCCAAGCTCTAACCTTTTCCATAGCCTCAGTGGTCCTCTAAACTATCTCAGGACCCTTCAAAGGCCAATACACATGCTCCCAACATGTCCTTCAGTATCTGAATAGTCCTCTTAGACTAACCAACTGTATTACTCATCCTTAATGGTGAAAAGTGAGCTGACTTCATATACCAGTCCATGACTGAATCATGCTGGCCCACTATCCCGGGCAATCGCACCATGAAATATGTCGTGATGTCTTCTCATTTCCACTCTAGGATACCCAAAGGATATAGTAGCCATGCTGGTTTCTAATACTCTTCCTTGACCTACTAATAGGCCAAGCACTTTGCCACATACTTAGTTACATCTATCTTCATCCCAGGCCATCATTATAAAATATTTAGATCCTGGTACATCTTTATGATGCCTAGATGTAGAGAGTAAGGAATCGTATGAGGTTCATTCAGAATCTCCCATCTAATCCCAGTGTCCATCAGAATACAAATTTGATTTTTATACCTTAATAAACTCATGACTGCTACTGTATAGTCCTTAGCTATTCTAGCTAGGACATCCCTTCCAATCTTTCCACTCAATCATTTTCCTATGATCCTCTCTAAAAGAGTAAACTGAACTTAACATTGGCCAACTGGCCCACCGGTAACTGTATTCCAACTCTGGTCATATTCTTCAACTGACATGATGCGTAGGCAATCACCTTTCTAATTCTTAGATGTTGTTATCATACTTATCTGACCACACAAACTTCTAATTTTTGCGTGTCAGTTTTGTCAATGAGGTAACCATCCTTGAGAATCCTTCCACTAACACACGTAATACCCTGTCAATCCAAGGAAACTCCTGATCTCTGAGGCATTCCTTGGCCTTGGCCAATCTCTGACTGAGAGTATACGAAAATATTGTCGATAGAGACAATCAAAAATCGATTTAAAAATTCCTTGAACACCTTGTCCATCAAATCCATAGGTGTTGTCGGGGCATTAGTCAATCCAAATGATGTAATTAAGAACTCACAATACCCATATCTGATACAAAACTAGTCTTTGGTATATCCTTCTCCCTGATCCTCAACTGGTCATAACCAGATCAAAGATCTATCTTGGAGAATATCGTCTACCCTGTAACTGAACCATTAATTTTCTGGCTCTGCTAGAGCCATTCAATACAGTTCCACAGACACTGGTTCCATCCCTGATATTGATTCAATCACAAACTCTATCTCCTTGTATGAAGGTAACCCTGATAGATCTTCTGGAAACACATCCAAAAACTCGCAGACTAGTCTGGTCTGTCCTGGTCCCACTGGCACGACTTGAGTGGTATCCACCACACTAGCTAGGAATCTTATGCATCCCCCCTGCAATTGGTCTCTCGCTCTAAGTACATATATCATAGGTATATGGGATCCATGCACAGTGCCAAAAAATACAAAGGGGTCCTCACCCTAAGGCTAAAAGGTTATCATCTTCTCCTTGCAACCTATCATTGCTCCATTCTTGGCTAACCAATCTATAACCAAGGTCATACCAAAGTCGGTCATAGCCAACTCTATCAAGTCAACTGAAAACTCTCTACCATCGACTACCACTCATAATGACCTGACCCAACTCCTAGAATACACTAACTCCCCAGTAGGCAACAAAGTTCCAAAACCCACTACATAGTATTCCCATGGTCTACCCAACCTATAATCACCCTACTAAATACAAGGGAATTTGTAGCCTCAGAACCAAAAAAAATAATATAAAGGATCCCAGCAATAGAAAGCCGACCTGTAACCACCGAGGGACTAGCCTCGGACTCTGCCTGAGTCAGGGTGAACACACGAGCTGGCATCAGGCTGTCCACCTTCCTTGGTTCTTCTTTCTTTATTCTCGGGAAATCTTTCCTCAAGTATCCCACAATTCTGCAGAAAAAGAAACCCTTCACTGGAAATTCCCCAATATGACACTTTCTGCACTGAGTACACTCTGGGAAAAACTCTCCAGGTCTCATCGCCACCTTGGCAGCCTATCAGTATGCCCCTTGGCCTCCTATTTGGCCCTGGAGCTGTAAATGTATTTGGAGTCATTCCCTTTTGGTCACTAGGGCCTCTGCCCCTACAAAAGCCTACAAATGGAGGTTCCGACCTCCTAAAGTCCCTTCTAGCTGCATTCTTGCGCTTGATCTTGTTCTCCGCGCTCTCATCTATGAGCGCCTTCTCAACAACCTCTGCGTAAGTAATCAGTCCTGGCACAGTAGTGATGCAAACATCCTGAGATTTCATAGACTGTAGCCCCTGGAGAAACCTCTCCTTTTTGGTCCCATCAGTGGGCACTAGATCTCCGGCAAACTTTGCCAATATGTCAAACTTCAAAGCATAATCTGTCACTGTCATGTTACCCTGAAGTAACTTATTGAACTCTTCAGCCTTCGCAACTTTGACTGTCATTGTAGTATTTCTCGTCGAAAAAAATTGTGAACTCTTCCCATTCCATAGGGTTTACTGCCCTGGTCTGGGATACCACCTCCCACCATATTCAGGCATCCTCCCGAAACATGTAAGTGGCGCAGGCCACTCTTTCATTACCACCTACCCTCAAGAAATCCATAATGGTGGTTATCATAGCCATCCATAGTTCAACCTTCAGTGGGTCTGAGCTACCCTCAAAATTGGAGGGTGTTGTTTCTTGAACCTCTCACACAGGGGTTCCCGTCTATCTGCCCCAGTCCGGGGCTGTACTGTAGCTAGTACCCCTGGCTTTATAACATCTGGTATTGCGGGCGGTAGGTTCCCCACTGGAACCTAATGCTATCTCAATTGGCAGATCTCATCCTCCTACCTCTGCAACCTGGCTTGTATATCAGCAAGCAACTGTTGCCAGTTCTCTAGAGCTGGCGGTGGGGTTGGGCCTTGACATTTTCTTCCCTGGCCTGTATCTCTTGGCTAGCCAACCTCTCTGGCCTTCAAGGAAACATATTGAAAACTGACTCACCTCCCCGTGATCAATTCAGTTGTTAGGTAAGTAATAACTATGCCTTTTGCTGCCTGACGGTCCAAGACCGAACAAACAAACAAACAGATGCATTGCTAATAAGCATGCCAACACATAATATATTCAACCATGGTGCTAATTAGCACTTCCTGATATTCATCAGGAAAGAGCAACACTAATAAGCATTTCTGACATTCATAAGCGATAACGATACAACCGAGCATGTTTAAGCATTTTTACATATAAACAATGCTAATAAATACATTCCTTAATCCATGCCAGTATTAAAAGTGCTAATAAGAATTTCCTGGCCTATATGCAATTAACAACGCTAATAAGAAGTTCAATAACTTTCACATACAACAACCATGTTAATAAGCAAGTTATTTTATATTCGTGCTCAATCAGGGTGCTAATAAGCACATTCTTCTCAATATTCATAACAGTAATAGTGCTAATAAGCACATCCCTTATCATACACACAACATTCAAGGGCAAGGCCCTATCTAAATAACTCATTCTCTTCTTAATCAAGCATGCAAATAAGACATTCATATGCCAATTAATAAGGTAACAAGAATTAAAATAAATAGTTACCGAACCCTGAGTTGAGCTTGTCTTCAGCAACGAGTGTACATGCCCAGCCAATCTTTAGGAACAAATAAACCTAAACAGCTCTAATACCAAGTTGTAACATCCTCCTAATCAAGGACTATTACATTGTGTAGTTTAAATCGTATAATTAAAACTAAACATGGGTTTAGGAACTAAACATTACAGTCAAAATTCAATCATTTTATTAAGAGGATTTAACTTCCATACATGGGATCCCATTATAGTTAAAAATGGTCACAAACCCAAAAACAAAAACAAAAGTCGACTTAGGCGGCAAAATCAGGGTCCAAACCTAGTTCCAACTGATAGGCGACTTAGGCCGTGGTGACCGAGTAGGCCACATTTGTACACTCTGCCCCTGAAACTCTCCAACTCATGGCTGGTCCAACTTTTCCTTTCCTTTACCTGCACCATTTAGCACCCGTGAGCCAAGGCTCAGCAAGAAAACATAAACATGCTTATAAGCACTACATTATCAGATCACAGAATCATAACTAGCATGCCAACAGTAATAACCCTACTCATGCATGCAATTCACTAATATATGTGACTAGCGTGACACACTAGGGATTTAATGCCCATCTCTCACATAAAGAGTCTTTGAGCTGGTCAAGCGGGTCTGATGCTTCATGTTCCAGATGACCCTAGTGGGGTTCAAGCGTGTTTCTCGCTTCTGGGTCGGCTTAACCCTATCAGCCAGTGTTTAGCACACTATTACCACCCTCGACTTTAATCCTCGACTCATAAGTCGAGTCCTTTAACCATTAACTAATAAGTTGAGTCTTTCAATCTTCGACTGATAAATCGTGTCTTTAACCCTCGACTGGTTAGTTGAGTCTTAACCATCGACTGATAAGTGGAGTCTTTAACCCTCGACTGGTAAGTCAAGTCTTAACCATCGATTGATAAGTTGAGTCTTAACAATCGGCTGATAAGTCGAGTCTTAACAATCGGCTGATAAGTCGAGTCTTTAACCCTCGAATGGTAAGTTGAGTCTTAACCATCGGCTGTTAAGTCAAGTCTTAACCATCAACTAATAAGTTAAGTCTTTACAATCGGCTAAAAAGTCAAGTCTTAATCATCGACTGATAAGTCGAGTCTTAACCTTTGATTGATAAGTCGAGTCTTAATCCCCCGACTGATAAGTTCTGCTTTAATCCTTCAACTGATAAGTCGAGTCTTATTCCCTCGACTGATAAGTCAAGTCTTTAAATCAAATATACCCTTGACTATTAAGCCAAGCCTTTCATTAGATAACATAGATAAATCTTCAGCTTATAAGCTGAGCTTCCCCAATCAAATATACAACTAAACAGTTATTGCATAACATAGGTAAACACAACACATTCAATATGTTTAATAAAACATTCCCAGCATAACATTAATTATGTACTATAATTAGGTCGAGCCCTAAACGCGAACCACTCAAGTCAAAAGTCTGAGCCTCTTCCCTGCCTACACCAACACCACGACGCGCCCTAGCAAGCACCGTGGCTCAAATGCCCTAAACGCCACCTAATTATCTTTCGTTCAAGAGAGTCATGGCGCCTCAAGAACAGGGTCATGGCTCGACCTGCAAACTCTGTGTTTCCACCATTTTTATCAATCCAAAACCCTCCATAAACCTATCCAAACATTGGCCAACACTAAAACAAAGTTCCCAAATGATTCAACAATCCACTATCATCAAAACCCATGAAATGCCAAACACCTCCTCAAATCTCAGAATTCAGAACTGAGTTTCTTAACTCTGAAACTTACCTAAAACTAGAGAAAATTCAGGGAATTAAAGCTAGAAATCGTTACCTTGGTTGCCCTTAACGATCCTTGCTTTTTCCCAAGAAATCCTGAGCCAAAACTTGCCTCGATTCCCCTTGACTCAGCCTTTCCTCCTCACAATTCATAAAACTTCCTCAAGCCACAAGAGAGAGAGAGAGAGAGAGAGAGAGTAACATGAGGGTGAGTGATTGCTGAGAATTTTTGTGTTTTGTGAGGTTTACTTAGACTTTAAGTAACCTTAAGCAAATCTCGAGGCTTAGGGTCCCAAAAACGTCGTCAAGGGCAAAATAGTCAAAAATCACAAAATTCCCTCCTAATCTCACTAACTCCAAATGTATCCACAAATATTTACTCCCATTACCCGATATCCCGGTAATGTGCTAAATACCAAAAATATTCATTGACTCACCCCGAGTCGGGTATTAGGTCATGTTGTGACTTCCTCGCTAGCTTGCTCCCTAGGATTGCCTCGTGCCGAGTAATCTAAATATATCCACATAATAATGTGGTCTCACACATATATCAAATATATGCACATATATTCCAAATATACCCATAACGAGTCAAATTACGAAAATTGTCCTTCTAATAAGAAACGAGTCCACATGCATATTTAATACACCTAAACATACTTATCTAGTCATATTATAATATAACTAATGTAATCATATAATCATACACATATATATATATCACATATACACATAATTCTCTTAAATTGCCATCCTGACCCCCTAATCAAGGCTCTCAGCCTTATTAGGTAATTTGGGACGTTACATGTAATGTATGTCTATTTATATCTTGAAGTGTGGAACGCACTCGTTTGGCCCTATGGTTGCTTGAAAAGAGACTGGGGCGTGAGTTATGCTTGACCGGCTCTATATTTTCCCGAACGAAGCAAGTGCAGTGCGCACTTGGGTGGTGTTGAGTCTAGCTCATGTCATGGTTAGGTGGTGTTTTAGGTAGTGTTTTATGTTGTTTTTATTTCATTTAGTGCGGTTTTACACTTTTTTTGATTGTTTTTAAGTTTTAGTGAATATAAAGGAAGATTTGAATACTTGGAGGAAATTGCTTCAAAAAGAGAAGAAAAAACCCAAGTTTCGGTGTTGTTTTCAATAAAGGATGGATCTCGGCATGATTTGTAGGAATTGGTGATTTTTCGGGTTAAAAAATGCATGAATTGAAGAATTCCTTAAGGTTGTAGCTTGAGCAATTTTTTTCGGGTTAAAAAATGCATGATTTGTAGGAATTGAAGAATTCCTTAAGGCTGTAGCTTGAGCAATTTTTTTCCGTAGCCAGCCTCTTCACAGAAGCATTGTTTCGGAGTCTAGACTCGAGTCGCGGCATGGCTTTGGAGGGTTGGGCTTGAAAGAGCTAATTTCTACGAAACAAAGACACGGGCCGTGGCAGTTGAACAGTTGGTTCGTGACCCTCCTCAACGAGAAAACGTAGTTTTGGCACATGGGTCGCGGCTCTCAATAAGTTGGGCCGCGGCCCAACTCCTTCAAAAAGAAAAGTTTAGGTTTTAAACCTAATTTCGTACAGAAAGAAAGTAGACAGTTTTGGGGGCTTACATTCTTCTACGAACACTTTTGGAGGCTTCTTGATTTGTTTGTCATCCATCTACTTCTTTATGTTGTTCTTGAATTTCTTTGTGTTTAGAATGACAGTTATGAACTAATTCTCTGTTTAGGGTTGTAATTGAATCGCTTGAATCCATATTATGAACTAATGCAATTGTCATTCCTTCTTCATCTTCTTTTCAATTCCTTGTAATATGTGCTTGTTGATTGATTATTTATTGGCCATCTATTGTCATTATCTTTATGTTTTTTAATCAAAATCTGAGAAGTGCGATTTGACTTTGCTTTAGTTGTTTAGGACCCAATTATAATTTGGAATGAGAGTATCTAGATTAGTTGTGTAACTCTCTTTTGAGTTGTTTTGATTAATGCTGCCTTTGTGATTAAATTTACCATAGAAATATAGGAAATTTTCACTTAGGTTGAGTTTATATTTCATAACATGATTATAAGCTGCTTTTTTCAAATCGTTAATTGAAATAGGAAGAAAGAAGAAGAAATTGGTAACTTGTATTAGGGATTAATAGGGAGGATAATTGATGAGATTAAATGCCCTAATTACTCTCTCATTATTTAAATTCAAGGTTTTTCTGATACTTATTGTTTTCATTGAGTTCTTAATTATTGTTTTTGCAATTTGTATTTTCTTCTGCATTATTACAAGAATAAAAGTTTAATTGCCAAATAGAAACAAAATGATTAATTGATTGGTAATTGGTGATTCAGTCTTTGAGGAAGATACTTGGTTTTACGAAGATTATTACTAATTTGCACTTGCGTCGCAATAAATTTCGCAAAAGGTTTTTGGCACCATTGCTGGGGACTAAAAACCATCAATATTAGTCTAATTAATTTTATTTTTAATTTGGTTATACTTGTCTTGTTTCTAACCCGTTTCAGCTGCGTTTCTTTGTCAAATTCAGGTAGTTTGGTTAAATTTGTAGCAGAAGAGGGGAAGATAGTCTTGTTCCTGTTAATCCTGAAATTGAGAAGGTTTGCTAACAAAACAGAAGAAATAAGAGGTTGGCTCGTCAGACTGCGGAGAAGGCACATAATGACAGGAATAATGAGGTGCCTGTGGTTGTTCAAGGTCAGGCTCCACATCATGTGGCAAGGAGGTTGAGAGACTATGTACTGCCCACTGTTACGTGAGTACAAAACTGTATAAGACCACCAACTGTGGAGGCCAATAATTTTGAGATTAAGTCGAAAATCTTGCAAATGGTGCAGTCCACTATCCAATTTGGTGGTTTTCCTTCTGAAGACCCCCATATGCACTTGACGAATTTCTTGGAGTTGAGCGATACCTTCAAGTATAATGGAGTGAGCGACGATGCAATCAGGTTGAGGCTCTTCCCATTTTTTCTGTGGGAAAGAGCTAAGACTTGGTTGAACTCCCTTCAATCCTATTCGATAAATACTTGGGAGGATTTGGCTCAGAAATTCCTTCATCAAAAGCTACTAAATTGATGGGGGAGATTAATAATTTTTATCAGCTAGATGGTGAACCTTTGTATGACTCTTGGGAAAGGTTCAAGGAGCTATTGAGAAAATGTCCCCATCATGGTATAGAAAAGTGGATGTTGATCCACAATTTTTACAACAGGTTGTGTGGTACAACAAGAACAGTTATTGATGTTACAACTGGTGTGGCATTCATGAGTAAGAGTGCAAAGGAAGCTTATTAACTATTAGAGTACATGGCCACAAACAATCATTAGTGGTCTGATGAGAGGTCATCTGGGGTTAGAAAGGTAGCTGGGGTACATGAACTTGATGCAATTACTGCTCTGACAGCATAAGTTGCCTCGTTGACAAAACAATCGCTGCAAAATATTGTGTCTGCCAATGCGATTCATATGGCAGCAAGGTGTGAAATTTGTGGTGGTTCTCACTCTTTTGATCAATGTCCTACTAGTAATAATAATAACATTTTGATGGACCAAGCTCATGTTCAAGCTGTGGGAAATTTTCAGAGGCCATTCAACAATCCATTCTCCAACAGCTACAATGCTGGGTGGAGAAATCACCCAAACTTTTCTTGAAGAATCAATCAGGGCCAGTAATCTCAGTTTCAAGGTCAGTATCAACAGAATATGCCTCAACAAAAACCAATGAATCAAGCCTCTTCATCATAATAGCCTAGGCTACAAGCTCATCCAGACAAGCCTAATGAATTACAAGCTGCGTTATTGACTCTTACCAACACTCAAACTCAGTTCATGACTGAAAGCAGATCCTCTATTAGAATCCTTGAAACTCAAGTGGGGAAGTTGGCAAATATGATGAATAATAGACCTCAGTGAAACTTTCCTAGTAACACTGAAGTTAATCCTAAGGAGCAATGTCAGGCAATTACTCTAAGGAGTGGTAAACAAATTAAGCAGTCTATTGTACAACAATCAGTTGTTCAGAATGAAGAATTGGGTAAAAAGTCTGATACAGTTGAGCAAGGGGTTACTGAAGATCACAAGAGCACATAGAAGATTCCTCCATTTGTTGTTGACCAGCCAGCCCGAGTTCCATACCCTCGGATGCTTAGAAAAACTACTCTTGATAAACAATTTTCTAAGTTTTTAGAGGTGTTCAAAAAGTTGCACATCAATATTCCTTTTGCTGAGGCTTTGGAGCAGATGCCCAATTATGTAAAGTTCATGAAAGAGATTTTTTCTAAGAAAAGAAAGATGGAAGACTATGAAACTGTGGCGGTCACTGAAGAATGTAGTGCAATATTGCAAAGGAAGCTACCCAAAAGTTGAGAGATTAGGGGGGCTTTACTATACCTTGCACAATTGGAAAATTTGAGTGTAAGCATGCCTTGTGTGATTTGGGGGTGAGTATTAATCTGATGCCCTTATCTGTGTTCAGAAGACTTGGTTTGGGTGAAGCATGACTGACAACAGTTACTCTACAGTTGGTAGATCGATCGGTGAAGCATCCAAGGGTATCATTGAAGATGTTCTTGTGAAGGTGGATAAGTTTATTTTTCCTGGTGATTTTATTATTCTAGATATGGAGGAGGATGCAAATGTGCCTATCATTCTTTGAACACCATTCCTAGCCACGGGCCAAGCTCTCATTGATGTTCAAAAGGGTGAATTGAAGCTTCGGGTTCAAGGAGATGAGGTGGTATTCAATGTCTTCAAGGCAATGACGTATCAGATGGATAGTGATAGTTGCTATAGTGTGGATGTGATAGATAAAGCAGTTTTGAAAAGAAGGGTGAGTAGTGATGCTTTAGAGGCTGTCTTGATAGGTGGTGAAGAAGATGATGATGATGTTGAGATGAGAGAATATATAAATTGGATTAACTCTTACCAACCGTACAGGAAGAAGTTTGAAGAGTTGGCGGAGGGACCCGAACGACCATTAACATCTATTCAGGAACCACCACAATTGGAATTAAGGACTCTTTCGGATTATTTGTGTTATGCATAATTAGGTGAGAATGAGACTTTACCTATAATTGTTCCAGCTGACCTCTCAAAAACTGAATTAGAAATTGTTGAGGGTTTTACGGGATCATAAATTGGCCATTGGGTGGACATTGGCAGATATTAGAGGAATAAGTCCTTCAACAGTAATGCATTAAATTTTATTGGAGGAAAATAGTAAGCCATCTATAGAGGCTCAAAGAATACTCAATTCAACTATGAAGGAGGTTGTACTTGAGCAGATCCTTAAATGGTTGTACGTCGGGGTGATCTATCCAATTTCTGATAGTGCATGGGTGAGTCCAATGCAAGTGGTACCAAAGAAGGGTGATATGACTGTGGTGAAGAATGAAAACAATGAACTCGTTCCAACTAAAACTGTGACGGGTGGAGGATTTGTATTGATTACCGCAAGCTCAACAAGGCTACAAGGAAGGATCATTTTCCTTTGCCTTTCCTCGATCAAATGCTTGACAGACTAGCAGGCCACAACTACTACTGTTTCTTGGATGGGTATTATGGATACCATCAGATTGCAAGAGAATACCATTCGGACTATATAATGCTCCAGCAACATTTCAAAGATGCATGGTGGCTATTTTCTTGGATATAGTGGAAAGGAGCATTGAAATTTTCATGGATGACTTTTCTGTTTTTGGTTCTTCGTTTGATATATGTTTGGGTAACTTGGAGAGTGTATTGAACTGATGTGAAAAAGAAAATCTGGTATTAAATTGGGAAAAATGTCATTTTATGGTAAAAGAAGAAATTGTTCTGGGACACAAGATCTCTAGAGATGGTATTGAGGTGGATAAAGAGAAATTGCAACAATTGAGAAATTACCACCTCTGGTGTCAGTGAAAGGTGTAAGAAGTTTCCTTGGCCACGCGGGGTTTTATCGAAGATTCACCAAAGAGTTTTTTTAAAATGTCAAAGCCTCTCTCTACACTGCTGATGAATGGTGTGGTTTTTAATTTCAATGAGGAGGGCCTTCATGCTTTCAAGGTACTCAAGGAGAAGCTGATATTTACACCTACTGTTGTGGCTCCAAACTGGGACTTACCATTCGAATTGATGTGTGACGCTAGTGATTATGCTATGGGTGCAGTTTTGGGGCCGCGTATTGACGAAGTATTTCGCTCCATTTACTATGCTAGTAGAACTCTCAATGATGCATAGTTGAATTATGCCACAACAGAAAAAGAGTTGCTAGCCATAGTGTTTGCTTTTGACAAGTTTAGACCTTATCTGATTAGTAATAAGGTGATTGTGTATACTTATCACTCTGCTATCAAGTACTTGATGACTAAGAAATATGCAAAGACTCACTAAATCAGATGGGTTCTATTCCTACAAGAGTTTGATATGGAGATTTGTGACAGAAAGGGTACTGAAAACCTGGTAACTGATCACTTGTCGAGACTTCAAGTAGAAGAAAGTCAGAATGTGAAAGTTATGCAGATTAATGATTTCTTTCCAGATGAATAATTATTTGGGGTGACTGAAAATTCTTTTGTGCCTTGGTTTGTTGATTTTTTGAATTTCCTTGTTGCAAAGGTTGTGCCTCCTGAGATGACGAGGCAACAGTTGAAGAAATTTGACTTTGAGGTGAAGCATTACTATTGGGAGGAGCCTATTCTTCATAGGAATTGTGTTGACCAAGTCATTTTTCGTTGTGTACCTGAGGATGAGATGCATTCTATTCTTGGCCATTGTCACAATTTACAATGTGGTGGGCATTTTGGAGCCACAAGAACAGCAGCTAAGGTATTGCAAAGTGGTTTCTATTGGCCAACCCTATTTAAAGATGCTAATTTGTTTGTGAAGGCTTGTGATCGGTATCAACGCACTGGTAATATCTCAAGGCGAAATGAGATGCCCCTCAATGTGATTTTGGAAGTTGAGCTTGTTGATGTTTGGGGCATTGACTTCATGGGTCCATTTCCACCATCTTACAATAATGAGTATATCCTATTAGCAGTTGATTATGTGTCCAAATGGGTGGAAGTTGCTACTACGAAGACCAATGACGGTAAAATTGTGTTGAACTTTCTACATAAACACATTTTCACTCGTTTTGGTACACCCCGAGCTCTCATTAGCAACAAAGGGAGTCATTTTGTCAACAAATAACTTGATGCATTTCTAGCTCGTTATGGTGTATACCACCGCATTGCATTGCCATATCATCCCCAATCAAACGACCAAGCTGAAATTTCAAGCAGGGAGGTGAAAAGTATCCTTGAGAAGACTGTGGATAATTCAAGGAAAAACTGGTCAAAGAAGTTGGATGATGCACTATGGGCTTATAGGACCGCATTTAAATCATCGATAGGTATGTCTCCATATCGCTTAGTTTTTGGGAAAGCTGTCATATTCGAGTTGAGTTAGAGCTCAGGGCATATTGGGCAATGAAAAAGTTAAACTTTGATTGCTGCTTGCGAGAATAGAATTTTGCAATTGAATGAGCTTGATGAATTTCGTAATGAGGCATACGAGAATGTAAAAATCTATAAAGAACGCACCAAAGCTTGGCATGACAAGAACCTAGTTAGAAAAGAGTTTCAACCTGGGCAGCAAGTACTTCTTTTTAATTCAAGATTGAGATTATTTCCTGGAAAATTGAGGTCCTAGTGGTCAGGTCCTTTTACTGTTGTGAGAGTGTTTCCATATGGCTCAGTGGAAGTGCAAGGAAAGAATAAAGATCCTTTTAAGGTGAATGGGCAAAGGTTGAAGCCATATGTGGGCAGTGCATTTGATCAAGCAAAGTCAATAAGTAATCCTCTTGAAGCCCTTTTAAAGAGGAGTTCAGCGTCCGGCTAAATGACGTTAACGACAGCGCTCTTGGGAGGCATCCCATATATTTTTTTTGCTTTATTTACTTTTTGATCTAGTTGGAACAAAATTTTAACTTCAATTTTTGCACTTGTAAATTATGAATATATGGTTTATTATTGTACATATGGAACCATGGAAAGCGTGAAAACAAAAAATAAATAAATCAAAAAATAAAAAATTTCCTAAGGTCTGCGGCACAGCCTTATGGGCCCGCGGCAAGACCCTTACCAGAGTCACAGTGATTTTCCAAGGGGATAGGCGGGCCACGACACAGACCAAGGAGAGTTGCGGCACTTATACCCAGAAAAGAAAAGAAAAAGGATACAGGTCGTGGCACAGGCTTTGGAGGGTCGCAGCCCTTGAGGCTAATTTTCTCAGAATCAGGAGGCGCGCCGCAACACTAGAGAAGGTGCGTCGCAACATAGCATAAAAAACCAAAAAACCCTATTTTTCTCCCAATCTCTCCTCACATTTATGTTTTTCCTCCTCTCCATACCTCCGACTTCCCCATTCTCACCCTCAAAAGGCCCATTTGTTTTCTCCTTAAAATACCATTCCCCAACCATTTCTCATCTCCAATCTCCTTCATTTGACCTAAAACACAAATTTTCTCCTTCATAAATCCCTCTTTGCATAAATTCCCATCAAATACCATGGATTGCTGAAAATATTATTGTCAAAGGAAGGAGAAGAGTTAGCAAACACGGGTTTCTCATTGAAGTGAGTACAATTTATTCATTTTCTTTGAATTGTCAATGCTATGTTGGTAGTTTTTGGATAAATTGTAAGTGAAGGTTGTTGTGGAGCCATTTGGTGGGTTTGTGCGGATAGCAAATTGTAATTGTGGTTATCGAATCTGTCTTGCTATTATGATTTTGTGGGGAAGTGAGAAAACAAGGGGAGGTTTTGCTCGATTTCTCTAAAAAAATTTGGTGATAGTCATTGCTTTTGTACTTGTGTGATGGGTCCTAAGAGAAATCCTACAAGGGGTGCTTCTTTAAAGAAAGCCTCCTCGTTCCGAGCCCAACAAACACCGCCACCACCCACTGATTTTAACACAGCAAAATTTAACACTAAGGAGGATGCGAATTTGTTTAAACAAATCAATGGGAAATATGTTGTTCATGAAAGGGGGATGGAGTATCAATTGGAACCATACCCAAATGACTTTCCCTATGAGGAAATTAGAGCTGAAATTACTCGCAGAAATTGGGGCATAGCTTGTAAGAAAATGCAAGTGGATATTGCTAATTACTCTCAACTATATGAGTTTTATGCAAATTTCCCCAGTTAAGATGATGAGCAAAAAAAATTTGTACGAGGCAAGAAAGTGCCTTCCGATATTGATTCTTTTAATACTTTGCTCCATCTTCCTACTATTCCAGCCACTGAAGATGAACACTGGCAGTTGGCTCATTTCATCGAGGTCGATTATGTTTAGGTGGCAGAAACATTGAGCTTGTTGGGGGGCTCAATTTCATTATCATGATGGTGAGCCAAAGCATTTATTTTGCTGGCAGTTGTACCGCATTGCTCGTGCTTGGGATTATTTTGTGAGTGCTCTTCTATTGCCCAGTACTCATGTATCTTTTATCGATAGGGAGAGATGTCTTTTGTTTTACGCTATCATGATGGGCAAAACAATGGATGTGGGACAAATAATCAGGTATAGCATTCGCAACATCAGCAAATTCAACACCACTGCTGGCTTGGCACATGGCACGCTCATAACTCAGTTGTGTGAGACTTATGAGGTGCCAGTGCTTGATGAAGACATAATATGTAAGCCCATGAAGCCTATCACTCAGTCTATGGTTCATGGTTTTCCTCCAGCATCTCTTGAGCCTCCACAACTTGGCCAAGCCCCTAAACGTCCACGAGGTGGAGATGATGAGGAGATTGATCCTGTTGGTATAGGTGCAACTGATGATGGGGGACCCAGTGGTAGTGCATCCTTTGTGGCTATTTGGGGGCCAATTGATTACCATACTCAGGGCACGCATAGTAGGCTGGATTACATCTTTCAACAAAATCAGCATATGATCCAGTCACATCATGCTAAAAATCAACATCCCAATCAATATATGGAGCAGCGTAGTGACTATGAAACTTAGCATGTGGATGCCCTAAATGCTCTAGTCCAACGGTGGTCGATGAGTGAGGCCGATCAAAATACCTTTATGTATCCACCGCCGAACATGCCTTACAATCCACCACCTCCGCCACTGCCATATTGATGTGGCGTGTCTTTTGAGGTAAATTTTCTCTCCATGGTCTTCATGTCACATTGGGGACAATGTGAAATTTGATTTTAGGGGAGGGGATTATCATTTTTACTTCATTTTTATTTTCCTTTTAGTTTAATGTTTTTATTTTAGTTTTGTCTTTAGTGTCGAAAAGTTAAGCCAATGAAATTTCTTTAATAATGTCGTTTGTCAACACTTGTGAAATAGTGATTGTGTGAATAACCGTGTGCTTGGTTTAATCACACTTTGGATTAATTTTAATGCTTCTTGGAAATTTTAATATGTTGTGTAAATGTGAGTAATTAGCATATGCTATATATATTTTACTTGGGTATGAGAAATGAATTGTGGAATAGGATAGAACTTGCATTGCTTGTCTTTTGAGACGAAATCCTTGATGACATGTGTGTTGGAAAATGATCTAGGCAATTTTGTTGGAACGTTTGAGCCTTTCAAGCTTACCGATATTATTTTATCCTTAGTTTGCCTATTTGTGCCTTAATTTGCTTGATTAATTATGTAACCACATTATTAAGCCAAAAATGTACCCATTATTATTTTCCCTTGTCCTTTGAATTATGCCATCAGCTTAGAAATAAGTTTGAGGGAAAGAATGGTAATAGGGTGAGATTGTTGATATGTGGATAAATGATGTATTTTAATGATTGAGAGAAATGTAAAAAGAAAAAGAAGATAAAAAAGAAAGAAAAAAAAAGTGATGTTGAAGCATTGTTTCGTGAGTTCTCAATTGTTGGAAAGTTGGTGAATTGGGGGATGATTATAAAATGAAAGATGGTTGTTTTTATTGGTTTTTGATGTGCTTATGGTATAATGAAGCTTAATTGTCTTTTCAACTACCGTTACCTAAGAAAAAATGTTTGATTCCAAAACATGTTGTGGATGCTCAATATTCCATGCCCGTAAAAGATCCCAGACGCGCGCTAAGGTCCCATAAAGGCCTAAATGCGTGTCTTAGCCGTAGGACGTTTGGGCCATCGTCCACTGGCAACAGCCTCGCGTCAACAAGTGGTGCACGAGGCCCCAGCCGCATCACCACGGCCTCGCTCGGACGTGCCTAGGCACGAGGCCCCACCTCGCTCGGCCATGCCCCAGACGCGCGGCCCGCCTTGCGCGCACGCATCACCACGGCCTCGCTCGGACGCACCTAGGCGCGAGGCCCCGCCTCGCACGCGCGCACCACCACGGCCTTGCTCGAACGCGCCTAGGTGCGAGGCCCTACCTCGCTCGGCCATGTCCCAGGGGCGCGGCCCGCCTCGTGCGTGCGCACCACCACGGCCTCACTCGGACGCTCCTAGGCGCGAGGCCCTACCTCAATCACGACATCTTAGGGGGAGCCCGTATAACCCGTGAGGCCATGGTTCGACCATGTCTAGGCCACGCACACCATCTCGCGTGCAACGTCTTGGCGCTCCCAGCAGCCTCGCAGGGGGCATCTCGCGAGAGCCTCTCCCAAAGAGCTACGCATATAGGGCGACCTCGCCCCAATGGATCTCGTCCCAAGGCCCCGTGTGCATAATGATAGTGGTCAAGGTGGCCCACAAGAGACAAAAAGAGTATGAACAAGGTACCTCAAAAGGGGTACGTACATGCCTGCTAGAATCAGGGGACGGGCCTGACACCTGTGCCCGACAAGTAGTGGCCGTTGGAAATAGTACGAAGAGTGGCTACACCACCATCACGTCTCTGACACCCGTACAAAGTGAGTGGTGGAGTCATGACCAAGTACAAAAGCTGAGGTGCTCCCACGAACTCTGGCCATGTACCAGAGCCGACACCACTACCCCTGGTGCTACTCTCCTGTTAGTGTACTCGTGTGCCTTCTGGACCACCATGTACCCAGGGCCATTAGAGCCCCCTATAAAATGAACTCTAACCCCACCTGAAAGGGGGTTGGAAAATTTAATGTAGCAAGTGCACCATAGTGAATGAAAAACTGATTTCACCATTGTTCTTCTGCAACTATTCTTAGAGTTGATACTGGAATTTCTAAGGCTTTTTCTATTGATAATCTTGATCTTGCAATTCTTTCCAACTTAACTTAGTTGACGAGTTCTCACCGTCAACACATGTGTTGTTGACATTAGTGGAGAAAGGCAAGTGTGCAAACGTATTGAATATTGGTTAGTGGGTTGTTGGTATGCGTGAGACATGTATGACGTATTCTAATTGTTCATTGAGTAATTTTCAAATCATATTCTAATTTCCAATTGAGGCATTTAGGTTAATTGTTGGAGTGATTAGATTGAAATTTTGGTTGTAAAATGTAGTTGATATTTTGTGAATGATGACAATGCGATGTGAATAATATGGAGGTTTAACTGTGTTATCCCAAAAATTTGAAAACAATGATGTGGCAATAAAATTGGCACATGGCCTGAGTTAGTGGGGTGATCTGGCTTAGGAATGGCCCAATACATCAGTTAAGAAATTGGAAAGATAGTCAAGACAAATACACCCGACCGAAGAGAATATTTGGTCTAAGGGTTGCTTGGCTCAGACCCCAGTTTAAAGACCCTAATAATTGATTTAAAGCCAAGTCTAAGAAGATTGAAGGAGAGATTTGGATTTTGGTTCAAGGGATAAAAGCAACAGGTCCGATCGGACCTAAGCTTAAGGAGCCTCTTGATATTTTGGCTCGAGTGTGTCCGAGGTAAACCTCTCAAGGTTTCTTAAGTAGTGGCTTGGACGTGTTTGAGGAGAATGACTAAGACTTAAGTTTTAGTCAAGGGGAAAGCCACATAATGGCCGATCGGATGTGCCATGGAAGAGGTATGCTTGGGCTTGTACAAGGAGGTGAGAAGGAGGAAAGTAGGCTCGGACCACCTTGGTCCGAGGAGAAGAGTGCAAGGTTCGATCGGACCTTGGTTGAAAGAGGAAGGCTCGGCCCATTTTGGTCCGAGGAGAAGGGCATCATGTCCGATCGGACATGCCCATGGGAGGTGCCTTGGACCATTTTGGTTCGAGGAGATGGAATGGAGAAGATGGCTCGGACCACCTTGGTCCGAAGAGATGGCATGAAAAGATGGCTCGGACCACCTTGGCCCGAGGAGAAGAGTACAAGGTCCGATCGGACCTTGACTGAAGGAAATGGGCTCGGGCTTGACCGAGGTAAGATGCCAAAGAGGGTGGTTTGAACCACCTTAAGCCAAGAAGAAAACCATTGTGTCCGATCGGACACAATGAAGGAGTATACCTCAGACTTGCCCGAGGTAAGGAGCAAAGGAAGTGGCCTCGGACCACCTTGGTCCGAGGAGAGCCAAACTTACATGACCTTTGGTCCGAGGAGAGCCATGCACATACCACCTTTGACCCACGAAAATCTTGAAGGAGTAATCAACATGCATGTGAGACTACGTCAAACTTCCCGAAACGACTTCAGTGAGAATTGGTCTAAGCATCCGGGAATCTCTCAGTCCTCACTCGAATTTAGGGATCAGTTGTATTTTAAACATTTATTGTAATATAAATATAAGGTGAATAATAAAATATCCGTATGAAAAGGGGATACCAGTTGAGAATCCCAAGTCTATAAATAGAGATTTGGGAGGATCGTAGAAGGACTTTTTTTGGCAAATTAAGAGTTAATCTGTGTTCTAGAGAGAGAAAGTGTGTTTTTCCTGAGAGAACCCCTTTTTTTTATTATGGAATATCTTGCACCGAAGAAACTCAGTTGACACTGGTTCATCTGATCTTGAGTGTGAAAATACATGATAAAATCTCTAAGTGGATTAGGCTATTACCGATTATCGGGGCTGAACCACTATAAAATCTCGTGTTATTTACTTTCATTGATAAAAAACTGTCTGTTGTCGTTTATAATTCTCTTGAAGGCTTGTCATAGTTGACGTTCTTACGTCATTGGCTAAAATCACAGTCAACATTTTGGTGCTTTCATTGAGAGCCTGAAGAGAAGACAGACAGTCCCTGAAGCAATATGGCGCCTAAGAACACCACCGCAGCCTCCAAGAAGGCAAGCACCTCCAGGGAACATGCCAGATCAGAAGGTCCCAGCGTTCAAGATCGTGAGAATGAGCCCAGGGTCGTGCTTGAGGATGTAGCTCCTGAAGTTGAGGAGCTCCAGGAGACCATGAGCGCGTTCCAGGAGGAGTTGGCCCAGTTCAATGCTAGGCAGGAGGCCTTTGCTGAGGAAATGGCCAAGCAGAGACGAGAGATGGACGCTAGGAGTGAGGAGATCTGTCGACAGCAGGAGGAGGCCGACAGGCGACATCGCGAAGCTGCAGTTGCTCTGGAGGCAGCTACGCAATTGACCCGAGCCAATGCTCAAGCTGCGCCTGGGGTGACACCCACCCCAGAGGCAAGGACCACAGAGGCTGGTCATAAGAAAACTGATAGGCCAGGCAGGAATGGTGGTAACCCACCTGGTCATGAGGAAGAGGGAGTCCAATCGCGCACTGCCTCAACCCAGAGAGGGAACTCCAAGACCCCCTCAAGGAGCCCCACTTCAGAGACTTCCAGGTCAGGAAGTCATAAGTCAGGCAGCAAGAAAACACCTTCTGAGCAGGTGCACAACAAAGCTCCTCGTGGCAAGGAGACTTCCCACTTCAAAGATGGATATGGACGTGATGAAGCTGACAGTCACCATACCAACCAATCGAAGGAGAAGAATAATAACCGACGAGGAGGAGAGGATCAACCGGCTCAAACGGGGAAGCCACCACGGCATCCCAACCAGCGTAATGGCAAAGAGCACGCTCCACCTAGTAGACCTTCCGAGAAGACTCGGAGTACGGTGTTCGACCGGTTAGGAAGGAACACTGCTCAGAAGGACCTAAGGGACGTCATTGATGACAGAAGGAGGACCGTTCTGGTCGAAGGGCAGGAGCCAATCCGTCCTACCAGTTGAGTAGAAATACTCGATGTTGATACGCCGGATAGGAGTGCCCGACCAAACGGTCCCGAGAGTGCGTCCCCAGCAGTGGCCCCGGGCATCCAAGCCCAGCTTGATGCTTTAACGGCGGAAATCCAAAGTTTGTCAAAACAACCAGTTATTAATCCGGTAGACCACAGAAGTGGTAGCCCTTTTTGTGCTAGAATAGGAGCAGCCCAACCACCAAGGAAATACAAAGCACCGGTATTGCTAGTTTATATAGAAAAGGCAGACCCGGTGAGACACGTTGGGAAGTTTGAAGATCAGATGGAGCTGCTTGGGGTGAGTGATGACTACCGCTGCAGAGTCTTCCCCACCACCTTGTCAGACACTGCCCAGGAGTGGCACTGGAAGTTCAAACCCGACTCCATCACCTCTTGGGAGAGCTTTAGGAAGGAGTTCTGCAGGCAGTTCAGTACTGCCCGAACCCCTCCTGTTTATGCCAACCACTTGGTGGACATTAGGCAAGGTAAAGATGAGTCTCTCAAGAATTACATTCAAAGGTTTATGAGAGAAGCCAATCGGGCTACCGTGGTTAGAGATGAAGGGAAAATGGTTGCAATCTCCTCCGGTATTATTTATCGAAGTCCTTTGTGGGACAGCATCCACCGCCATCCAATTTCAACTTTACAGCAGTTTTTAGACCGGGCAGATAAGTACATGAAGTTGGATGACGCCATTGAGAAAGGAAAGAACGGGTTGAATAACCCAAGTGGATCAGATGAAACTCCGATGGATAGCAGAAACGATCAAGGAGGTAGTAAGAAACGTGGGAATAACGGGTCTGACCGCCGCAATCAGAAAAAAGCTAAGTCGGGATCGAATGACAAGCCTACGAAGTATGAACCTCGATTCACCAACTACACCACTCTTTCGGTGACCCGAGCGGAGATCTATCTAGCCAGCCATCAGGAGGTCCCTTACCGGAGACCCCCACCAATCAAGAAGGAAATGAGTAAGAGGGATAAGAACAAGTTCTGTCGTTTCCATGGAGACTATGGTCACGACACGAATGAGTGTAATCACCTTAAGGATGAGATAGAGTTTCTCCTCCGGTCGGGGAAGTTAAAAAAGTATAAGGCAGAGAAGACCCAGGGAGAGGGGAGTAGCAATAATCCTGGGTTCAAGCGGCAACGGTCCCCACCTTTGCAGCCTGAACCTGTGGACTTCACACTAGATACAATATGTGGAGGACCGCATCTTGCTGGGGATAGCAACAAGGCGAGGGAGAGGTATGCTCGCACCCTTCGTCATGAGTTGGGGGCGGCATCCACCTCTGAGGTTATGACGGTGGAGGAGAGACCATCAAAGAACCCAAGGTATGAAAGTGAGTCCCTAACTTTCACTGAGGAAGATGCTAAACACGTGAGGTATCCTCACAATGACCCTCTTGTTGTGACAGTTCAAATAGCTAATATGAAGGTGAAAAGATGTCTGGTTGATACGAGAAGTTCCGTAAACATTATTTATAAGTCCTCTTTTGAAAAGATGAAGCTATCCATCAATGACTTGAAGCCTTGCTCTCACGACATCTATGGGTTTACTGGAGAAGGACTGTCACCAACTGGGACAATCAAGTTACTAGTCACAACGGGGGAAGCCCCCAGGCATGAAACCGTGATGACTGAGTTTTTGATTGTTGACTGCCCGTCTGCCTACAATGTGGTTATTGTTCGACCACTACTCACCAACTTGCATGCGGTAGTTTCAATTTGGCACCTATCTATGAATTTCCCGACCAGCGCTGGCATAGGCTATGTCCAAGGAGACCAAAGGGAAGCTAGAGAGTGCTATAATGCCTCGATAGCTAAGGCGAAGAAAGGTGCCAAGGAGAAAAACATGATTGTATGTGTTGAAAGAGAGGAGGTGGATGAGATGGATGTAGACCATAGTCTTGTAGTAGTGAACGATGAAGAGATATTGAAGGAGTGTGGCCAGAAGAGCACTCCTAGTTTAAAAGAGCAGAAGACCCCATCAGGTGATGAAGTCACCAAATACGGCGTTGCCCAAAGCGAGGGAAGAGATATTGATCCTCGCTTTGGGGATTATGAGAGTGATGTGGGACCGTCCGAGGAGTTAGAAGAGGTCCCTATAGATGAGAATGACCCGACGAGAGGGGTCAAGATTGGGAAGAAGTTGAAAGCTGAGGTGAGAGTACAGCTGATAGAATTCTTGCGAAGAAATCAAGATGTCTTCACCTAGTCTCACAAGGATATGGTGGGTATCTCACCAACTATGATCAGCCACGTGCTCAACGTGGATGAAAGATATCCAGCGGTACAGCAGAAGAGGAGGCTGCTTGACAAGGATCGAGCAAAGGCTATTAAGGAGGAGGTAGAGCGATTGAAGGAGAACAGGTTTATTAGAGAGGCATACTATCCAGCTTGGGTTTCAAACCCAGTCTTGGTACCCAAACCCAATGGAAAGTGGAGGAATTGTGTAGATTTCACTGATCTAAACAAAGCATGCCCGAAGGATTGCTTTCCTTTACCAAGAATAGACCAGTTGGTAGATGCAACCTCTGGTCACGAGACTTTGTCCTTCATGGACGCGTATTCGGGGTACAATCAGATCAGCATGCATCCTCCTGATGAAGAGCATACCAGCTTCCGAACGGATAAAGGGCTGTATTGCTATAGAGTGATGCCCTTCGGATTAAAGAATGCAGGAGCTACCTACCAGCGCTTGGTGAATGGTATGTTTCGTGACTTAATCGGCAAGAGCATGGAGGTATACGTAGACGATATGCTGGTGAAGTCAAAGGAAGCTGAGGGGCACGTGGGAGACTTAGAGGAGTGCTTTGCAATATTAAGGAGGTATAACATGAAGTTAAACCCCCTCAAGTGTTCATTTGGAGTGGGTTCTGGAAAAATTCCTTGGGTTTATTGTTAACTCCCGAGGAATATAGGCAAACCCAGAGAAGATCAAAGCTCTCATAGACATGAAGTCTCCAACAAGAATAAAGGATGTGCAAAGCTTGACTGGGCGGATTGCGGCTCTAAGCAGGTTCGTTTCGAAATCAACAGACAAGTGCGTCCCGTTTTTTAACCTGCTTAAAGGAGGCAAGAAGTTTGAGTGGACCGCGGAGTGTGAACAAGCTTTCCAGGCGATAAAGGAGCATTTGGCCCAACCTCCTGTTCTTTCTAACCAGTTGATGGAGAAGACCTATTCATGTATCTAGCAGTCACGAAACACGCTGTTAGTGCTGCCTTAGTACGTGAGGAGGATAAGGTGCAGCACCCGGTATATTACGTTAGCAAGCGTTTGGTAGGAGCGGAGTCTCGATACCCCATGATTGAGAAGTTGGCTTACTGCTTGGTACTTGCGTCACGAAAGTTGAGGCCATATTTCCAAGCACACCCCATCAAGGTCCTCACTGACCAGCCTCTTCGCCAAGTTTTACAAAAGCCGGAGTCGTCTGGTCGGCTACTTAAATGGGCAGTTGAGCTAGGCCAATTTGAAATCAAGTACCAACCAAGGACTGCTATCAAAGGTCAAGCTTTAGCAGATTTCATCGCTGAGTGTACGGGAATCGCTGAGGTCTCCGACGAGCAAGAAGGTGTTACTAAACAGAAAGAAGAAATTCCTACTTGGCAACTTTCTGTTGATGGATCGTCAAATGAGCACCATTCAGGAGCTAGGATTATACTAGTCACACCAGAGAAGCACCGAATTCATTGTGCACTAAGATTCGGATTTAATGCTTCTAACAATGAAGCGGAGTATGAGGCCCTCTTAGCAGGCTTGCGACTGGCTAGAGATGTACCTGCCCGGTCAGTGGAGATAAATAGTGATTCCCAATTGGTGGTTTGTCAAGTATTGGGGGAGTACCAGGCAAGTGGCCTACGCATGGTGGCATACTTAAACAAAACCAAGGATTTGCTAGCCCAATTCGAGGAGTATACCATCAAGTTAGTACCAAGGGAGCAGAATTCCAATGCCGATGCTCTAGCAAAGCTTGCTAGTGCAAAGGATGCCGAAACTCTAAATATAGTACCAGTGGAATACTTGGCGGAGCCGAACATTGATAGACAAGAGGCCATGCCAATTACGATAGCCGACACCTGGATGACTCCCATCATCGCCTACCTTGAGCAAGGGACCCTCCCAGATGGTCATAATGAAGCAAGGAAGGTTATGAGGCAAGCTGCTAGATACACCATGGTGGATGGAGTGTTGTATAGGCGTGGATACTCATTGCCTCTACTCAGGTGCATAGCGCCCGACCAGTCAAAGAGCTTATTAGTTGAGGTACATGAGGGGTTTTGTGGAGATCATGCTGGGGGGCAGAGCCTATCTAAAAAGATCTTGAGGCAAGGATTTTTCTGGCCTACTATGAACGAGGACTCTATGGAATATGTGAAAAAGTGTGACAAATGCCAAAGATTTTCTAAAGTGCCTAGAGCGCCCCCAAATGTTTTGAAGCAAATGCAAAGTCCGTGGCCTTTTGCAGTGTGGGGCATTGATCTAATTGGGAAGTTTCCCAAGGGAAAAGGAGGAGTGCAGTTTGCGGTGGTCGCGGTAGATTATTTTACTAAGTGGACTGAGGCCAAGCCATTAGCCATGATCACATCGAAGAAAGTATTAGACTTTGTGGTTAAAAACATAATATGTCGCTATGGTCTACCTAAGCAGATAGTGTCTGACAATGGCACCCAGTTTGACAGCGACTTATTTACCGATTTTTGCACTCGGCATGGCATCACCAAAAGTTTCTCCTCGGTAGCCCATCCTCAAGCCAATGGGCAGGTTGAAGCGGTGAACAAGACATTGAAGGACACTCTAAAAAAGCGCCTGGAGCAAGCTAAGGGTGCTTGGGCAGAAGAGTTACCAGAGGTCCTTTGGTCATATAGGACTACTGCTCGGACGGCAACTGGTCATACCCCATTCTCTTTAGCATATGGGTATGAGGCCATGTTACCTGTGGAGATAGACCCACCGTCTCATAGAAGGACAATGTACAACCAAGAGGAGAACCATCAGTTATTAGCAGAATCACTGGACTTCCTTGAGGAGAGAAGAAAGGAGGCAAGGCTCAGAGTAGTGGCTCATCAGCAAAAAGTGGCACGCTACTTCAATTCCAAAGTGCGAGATCGAAAGTTCCAGGTCGGAGATTTGGTCCTAAGGAAGGTGTTTGTTAGAGACCCAGCAGCTGGTGTGCTAGGACCAAACTGGGAAGGACCGTATCAAATTGAGCAAGTCTTACCGCCCGGCACCTACAAGCTTGCTCGGTTGAATGGAGAGCTGATCAGGAACTACTGGAATGGCGAGCACTTGAGAAAATATTATCAGTAAATACTGCTTGCAGAGTAGTAGCTTTGTATCAAGTGCTTAACTTGTTATTTAAAGTTTTTTGTTTGTGAACTGGTTATTTGCTACCCAGTCGCACTATTTTGAACAATGTTATTTTGTTTGGAACTCGTTGTTAGACACGTTTTGTCACTTATTATTACGAGTAATAAAAGAGACAACGCGCAGCGTGGTCGCATCTTGCTACAAATTTCGCATATGTGTTGATTATTTTTGCTTGGCAGTGTTCAACTGTCATAATGATTTAAACAAAACGGGTCTTCTAAAAGATAAGTGTAAATGTATACCGGACAGTGTTCAACTGGTCGATATCATGATATGAAGGACCAACATTTAAATAATGTTTTTGTAGTGATCAAGTACTAAGATAGTTAGTATATTTTATGTGTTTCACGAGTAGTAACTACTCGAACAAATTCGGTCAAGTAGCAAGTGATCAAGGATTTATCAACCCTCAATCACTTGGGGGGCACATAGGGTATACTGATATGTATCTCAACACAGACAATAAGAACACGAGCAAATATATTTGTTTGGGCTGACTTGTAAGCTTGGAAGTTTAAAAAAAGCCATTAAGCTAACTTGTTTTACAAAGCTTAAGTAACTTAGAATTTTTCAAATTTTAAGTTAGAAACGGATATTCGTGTAATAAAAAAATTTATGCTCATAAAAAGTTAGAGCAATAAGAGCATGAGGAAGTATATTTAGTATGGACTTATGGAATGGTAAAAATTTCTAAGTTAAAAAACTAAATACTCATGTGAAACTAAAGGCATCTAAGAACTTTGCTATGTACAATAAAAACTTAAAAGTTTAAAGTTGCCGACAAAGAAAGAGTGAAGTGCTAAGTGTCAAAATAGCTCACTAGTTCGAGCAACAAAATACAAAGTAAAGTAAACTATGATGAACTACGAGAGGGAGTCACTGGCGTGCTCCTCTAATGGTTTGATCGACCCCCTCCTCGGCATCAGCTGCCCCTCTCGCTCGTAAGTGCAGGAGGATTGGCAGCTTCTTCAGCGGCCCTTGCTTCACATCTGGCAAGCTCCTCTGCCTGGGCCTCCTTGGAGAAACAATCAAGATTGAGAGGTTTGTTCAACTTCCAGACCTTATAAAAGCAGTCGAAACTGGCCTCCTCAAAGCGAATCAAGTCAAGTTCCTTTTTTTGTTTCAGCTCTTCGTTCTCGCTTATTAACCTTTCATTGTCCTGAGCTAACTCTTTGTTCTCGAGGGACTGCTTCTCCAATTGAGTTGTCAAGGAAGCGTTGTTTTGAGCCTGCTTCTGGTTCTCTTCAGAAAGTTTCTTGAGAGACTCGTCCCGTTCAGCTACGGTTCTCTCTGCTTGCTCCAGCTTGGATTTGGCCTCCACCAGTTGATCGTTCAACACCTTGATCAACTCCTTGTAGTCTACGGCTCGGAGCTGAGCGTGACCAATGGTGACAAGTGACTGCATGGAAGACAAAAGGTTATTACAAGCAAAAATACTAATAACAAATTGTCTTAAGAAAAAATACTTACCTTCATCAATTGAGCAAGCCCTCTCTTCAAGACGACTTCAACACTAAGTCGAGGGTAGGATTCTAGGCTTTGGAGCGTTGATGCATCATGGTCGATATCCTCAAGAAGTCCCTTGCCTAGGTCACTAATAGCACGAAAGAGCTCGCTTGAGTAGGAGTTAGGCTCGGAGAAGGAGGAAGGGAAGAAGGAGTCAATGGCGGAAGTGTAGTCGGTCCCTCAGTTTGCCTCCCTTGACTGGGCGGTGCTACCTTCTGAATCTTCTGTGGGGGCATAGAGCCACTTCCATCACCAGTTTTCCTCTTTGAAGCAACGCAATCTCTGAACATGTCTGAATCTGCAAAGGATGAAAACACAAGGTTGTTAGAGATATAAACATAATGAAATGTGTACAAGTGTATACTACAATTATGTTACTCTCGAATCACCAAGCTATAAAAAATATTCCTATTTTCACTAGACATGTGTTACCTGCATTGAGGATCTCATCAAGGAACTCATCCTCGTCGTCCGAGGATGAGCTAAGTTCCCCCTCAACCTGGATAGCCTTTCCTTTCCCAGGCTGAGCGGGAATAGTAGATCTGCGCTGAGGATCGGGTTCTCTAATGACTAAGTCGCCAGGTCTACGAGAAAACGGAGAAGGTCCAGGAGAAAGCTGATCAGTCATTAGCTCCGTTCCCGCATTGGACTGATCGGTAGTGTCGTTCTCCCCGGTGGTACTTTCCACAGCCAAATCTTGATCACACGGCACCAGGCGCACCATCTGAAGGAGGTCCAAGGTGACCAATTTTTTCACATCCTTCTCTTTAAGACTCATATTAGCCAACTTCTGGGCCCGCTTAAACATCCCTTTAGTAGGCAATGGTCGCTCGAATGGACCCGAGCGTGTAAAGGCCAAGTTGTTGGCCTCAATGTCCAATGTAAGGAAGTATTCTTTATGATACTTCCCGGGGTTCGATTTATGAGAAATACCGTTGAGATATGTAATACCCCTGTGCTTATGATAGAAGTGGAAGAAGCCTGAGTTGTTGTGGGAAGGATTGGTCCTAAGATCAAACAGGTAATGCACCTCATGAGGGGTGGGCTCGTCCCAACCATTCAGGAAGTAAAGGATGTACAACGCCGAGAGTGCCTGGATCCCATTCGGTGCGATCTGGAATGGGGAGACGTTGAAGTAATCTGCTACAGACCGGAAATAGATGTGTAGCGGGAGTGTTGCTCCAGCGTGCACATGATGCCTGGACCAGGCGCAGTATCTTCCGCCGGGCCTATTGGCTCTTTGATGCGAGCCCGGACATATCACGTTTGCCCCACCCAAGCCTAAAGCTTCAATGTGTTTCTGGAACAGCGCGGGATTAAGTTTTGAAGCATCAGTAATGAACCAGGAGGGTTCTTCTTCCCCCTCATTACGTGGCCTCTGGATAGCCAAATCCTGGATCGCCGTAGCAAATTCCTGAGAAGGTTTTCTTGAAGCTGTGGTAGTGCGAGTTTGGTTGCGCTTTACCACCTTCTGCACCGCTCTGCGGGCAACCTGTGGATCATGTTCCTGAGGGAGTCTATTGGATTGCTTCATCCTCATCGTCGACTGAGAGACTTGTCAAAGGAACTGTTCCTCGTGGTGAAGATACAAGGCTGAGCGAGGGAGAATCTGCTTGTAGCGGCGAAGACGGTCCTCTGGAGTGCAACCAGTAGACGAGTCTGATGAGGAATCGCTATTTAAGGGAGTCTCGATTGTTTTCGGGATGGATGTGTCGGATTCCGTATGATTGTCACCTCCCCTATAGTCAGAGCGATTCATCTACAAAAATTAATAAAACATGGGGAGGTGAGTAACCATACAGAAAAAATTCATCAAAAATAAGAGTTATTTTTATACTTGGAAAATTTTGTCTAAGTTATAAAAATTTAATACATAAGGAAAAAATAATTTTAATGCTCAAGAGTGCCTAAAAAGTACTTGGGGTGTTGAACTTATTAAAGTTTATAGAAAGGGGCACTTTTGAGGTTTTCCTTATGCATGTAAGGTAACATGCTAAGAGGTTGGTTATGCATTTGGAAGGAAAGAAGGCCAAGGCCTAAGAAATTAGGTGTGGTCCGATCGGACCACATTTTGGGCTCAAGGGAATGGTCTTATCTAAATGCCTCCGATCGGATGCCTAGACCCACTAAGTGAGCATGACCAAAGAGGCGTACGAGCCACAAGAAATTGGAGACGGTCCGATCGGACCGTGTGCTTACTCTAGGAGGTGGCCTAGCCTATTGCATTCGAGCGAACGCCAAGACGTGTTGGATACTCATAACCCAGTAGGCGTTCGACAGCCGTGAGAGTCCAAGGAGACGTCCTGCCTCGCCACCGCACAAGCCCAACGTGAAGTCCCCAGGACGTCCGATCGGACGTAGCACGCCCGAGGAGAAGATACGCACCCACGGTCCGAGTGTCCAGCGCCTGGTATGCCTTGTGCCTCCGAAACTCCTAGCCAGCAGCAACACTTTATGTCCGATCGGGCATGGGTGTCTAGGGGGGTTCGAAATTTGCTGTCAAGAGGGTTGGGCACTTAAATGCAAAGGAAGGAAAGTGTGGTCCGATCGGACCACACACTTGTCTGAAAATTTTCAATGTCCGCTCGGACATAATCACTCGCCTCGTTCAAAAAAGATGCACGCCTCAAGCTTCAGCCACAGCTCACCGTCTCCGATCGGACGTGAGCTCCCAAGGAGAATAAAGTGTTGTCCGATCGGACCACACGTATGCCTAGAATTTTTGGGCAAAACCATATAGACAAAGTCCCTAATTGCACACTTTGCCTACCCCAAATCCAAATCAAATGGGCAAAGCCCTAAAATCCCTAGTTTAAACACATTCCTTCATTCACACATGCAAAAAACAAGATTAAAGGATAGAAATGAAAGGTTTTTCTTCATGTTCTTAGAAACCCATTACACTATCAAAACCCATATTCATATTCATGTCAAAATAGCCAATTTGTCTTGAAATTCCTATGAAATTAGGGGTAAATTCGGGTTGCCCATGCCACAAACATCATCAAGACAACAAGCAAACACATTATACAAATCATTCACAAGAATTTCAAGAACAAGCAATGCTAGGGGGTTCGGCCATGGCAGATTTTTCTTAGAAAATTTCTAAATAAAAAAATATAACAATGTAAGAGGCATGGAAAAGAAGACTTACCCAAGGTTGGAGGACTTTGGGTTTGCTTGAAGGTTGCTTGAAGATGAATAGCTCCCCTTGAAGCTTGTGGAATCGGCAAGAAGAAGAAATCCTTGGGGATTTCGGCCAAAAGAGAAGATGAGAGGTTTTTGAGAGTAATTTTTGTATGTGTAAAGAAGAGAGTGTAAAGTGGGGATATTTAAAGGGAAAAAAGTGGGTTTTTTATTTTCTTTTGGACCTTTGGCATTCTGGGACTATTTTTCTCTCCACGATCATGGGTGGATTTTTGCAGTGATCGTGGGTCTGCTGCATGAAGACGAACAGTTATTATTTTTTATAATGACGTCAGCTGGAGAAAAAGTTTATTACGTGAATGAATCATATAATAAACTTGGGGGGAAAAAGTTATCCCAAAAATTTGAAAAGAATGATGTGGCAATAAAATTGGCACATGGCCTGAGTTAGTGGGGTTATCTGGCTTAGCAATGGCCCAATACATCAGTTAAGAAATTGGGCAGATAGTCAAGACAAATACACCCGACCGAAGAGAATATTTGGTCTAACGGTTGCTTGGCTCAGACCCCAGTTTGAAGACCCTAATAATTGATTTAAAGCCAAGTCCAAGAAGATTGAAGGAGAGATTTGGATTTTGGTTCAAGGGATAAAAGCAACAGGTCCGATAGGACCTAAGCTTAAGGAGCCTCTTGATATTTTGGCTCGAGTGTGTCCGAGGTAAACCTCTCAAGGTTTCTTAAGTAGTGGCTTGGACGTGTCTGAGGAGAATGGCTAAGACTTAAGTTTTAGTCAAGGGGAATGCCACATAATGGCCGATCGGATGTGCCATGGAAGAGGTATGCTTGGGCTTGTACAAGGAGGTGAAAAGGAGGAAAGTAGGCTCGGACCACCTTGGTCCGAGGAGAAGAGTGCAAGGTCCGATCGGACCTTGGTTGAAAGAGGAAGGCTCGAACCATTTTGGTCCGAGGAGAAGGGCATCATGTCCGATCGGACATGCCCATGGGAGGTTCCTTGGACCATTTTGGTCCGAGGAGATGGAATGGAGAAGATGGCTCGGACCACCTTGGTCCGAGGAGATGGCATGAAAAGATGGCTCGGACCACCTTGGCCCGAGGAGAAGAGTACAAGGTCCGATCGGACCTTGACTGAAGGAAATGGGCTCGGGCTTGACCGAGGTAAGATGCCAAAGAGGGTGGTTTGAACCACCTTAATCCAAGAAGAAAACCATTGTGTCCGATCGGACACAATGAAGGAGTATACCTCAGACTTGCCCGAGGTAAGGAGCAAAGGAAGTGGCCTCGGACCACCTTGGTCCGAGGAGAGCCAAACTTACATGACCTTTGGTCCGAGGAGAGCCATGGACATACCACCTTTGACCCACGAAAAGCTTGAAGGAGTAATCAACATGCATGTGAGACTACGTCAAACTTCCCGAAACGACTTCAGTGAGAATTGGTCTAAGCATCCGGGAATCTCTCAGTCCTCACTCGAATTTAGGGATCAGTTGTATTTTAAACATTTATTGTAATATAAATATAAGGTGAATAATAAAATATCCATATGAAAAGGGGATACCAGTTGAGAATCCCAGGTCTATAAATAGAGATTTGGGAGGATCGTAAAAGGACTTTTTTTGGCAAATTAAGAGTTAATCTGTGTTCTAGAGAGAGAAAGTGTGTTTTTCCTGAGAGAACCCCTTTTTGTATTCTGGAATATCTTGCCCTGAAGATACTCAGTTGACACTGGTTCATCTAATCTTGAGTGTGAAAATACATGATAAAATCTCTAAGTGGATTAGGCTATTACTGATTATCGGGGCTGAACCACTATAAAATCTCGTGTTATTTACTTTCATTGATAAAAAACACTCTGTTGTCGTTTATAATTCTCTTGAAGGCTTGTCGTAGTTGACGTTCTTACGTCGTTGGCTAAAATCACAGTCAACAAACTGTATGTTGGTGTGTTATGTTTTAAGTTTAGTGTCAATCTTTACTCGAGGGCGAGTAAAGGTTAAGTTTGGGGGAATTTGTTGAGTCTGGTTTATGTCATGGGTAGGTGGTATTTTAGGTAGTCTATGATGTTGTTTTTATTTCATTTAGTGCGATTTTACGCTTTTGTTTGTTTGTTTTTCAGTTTTAGTGAAGAAGAAAAAAAGGAATATTTGAATACTTTGAGGAAATTGGTTCGAAAAGAGAAGAAAAAACCCAACTTTTGGTGTTGTTTTCAATAAAGGATGGATCTCAGCATGATTTGAAAGCATTGGTGATTTTTTGAGTTAAAAAATGCATGAATTGAAGAATTCCTTAAGGGTCGCGGCTTGAGAAATTTGGAGTCGTGGCTAGCCTCTTCACAGAAGCATTGTTTCAGAGTCTAGACTATGGCCGCGACATGGATTTGGAGGGCCGCGGCTTGAAAGAGATAATTTCTAGGAAACAAAGACACGGGCCACGGGAATTGAACAGTTGGGCCGCGGTTTCGCAGCTCTTGATAAGCTGGGCTGCGGCCCAACTCCTTCAAAAAGAAAAGTTTAAGTTTTAAACCTAATTTCATACAGAAAGAAAGTAGACAGTTTTGGGGGCTAAAATTCTTCTACGAACACTTTTGAAGGCTTCTTGATTTGTTTGTCATCCATCTATTTCTTTATGTTGTTCTTGAATTTCTTTGTGTTTAGAATGACAGTTATGAACTAATTCTCTATTTAGGGCTGTAATTGAATCGCTTGAATCCATATTATGAACTAACGCAATTATCATTCCTTCTTCATCTTCTTTTCAATTCCTTGTAATATGTGATTGTTGATTGATTATTTATTGTCCATCTATAGTCATTATCTTTACGTTTTTTAATCAAAATCTGAGAAGTGCGATTTGACTTTGCTTTGGTTGTTTAGGACCCAATTATAATTTGGAATGAGAGTATCTAGATTAGTTGTGTAACTCTCTTTTGAGTTGTTTTGATTAATGCTGCCTTTGTGATTAAATTTACCATAGAAATATAGGAAATTTTCACTTAGGTTGAGTTTATAATTCATAACATGATTATAAGCTGCTTTTGTCAACTCGTTAATTGAAATAGGAAGAAAGAAGAAGAAATTGGTAACTTGTATTAGGGATTAATAGGGAGGATAGTTGATGAGATTAAATGCCCTAATTACTCTCTTATTATTTAAATTCAAGGTTTTTCTGATACTCATTGTTTTTATTGAGTTCTTAATTATTGTTTCTGCAATTTGTATTCTCTTATGCATTATTACAAGAATCAAAGTTTAATTGACCAAATAGAAATAAAAATATTAATTGATTGGTAATTGGTGATTCAGTCCTTGAGGACAATACTTGGTTTTACGAAGATTATTACTAATTTTATAAACGTTGATGAGATTAAATGCCCTAATTACTCTCTTATTATTTAAATTCAAGGTTTTTCTGATACTCATTGTTTTTATTGAGTTCTTAATTATTGTTTCTGCAATTTGTATTCTCTTATGCATTATTACAAGAATCAAAGTTTAATTGACCAAATAGAAATAAAAATATTAATTGATTGGTAATTGGTGATTCAGTCCTTGAGGACAATACTTGGTTTTACGAAGATTATTACTAATTTTATAAACGTGCACTTGCATAGCAATAAATTTCGCAACAGGTGGCCCTATGGCCGCATGAATAGATTAAATATTACTGAGCGTTGTTCATAATCATTAAGCAGGCTATTTATAATTATAATATGTTGACTATCTATTTTCTTAATTGTGTTTTCTTGTTAGGCCTTGGCTCACGGGTGTTATGTGGTGTAGGTAAGGGCAAGGGGAAGTTGGACCAGCAATGAGTTAGAGAGCTTCAGGGGTGGTGTGTACATAGTCAGCCTCCTCGACCGCCACGGTCGATACTTCTTTTGCAAATCTAGGGTTTAGTGTTTTGCCGCTTAGGACGGCTATTATGTACCTTTCTTATTTTGTTTGTATCTTTTGTAAACTTTCTTTTTGGGATCCCTGTACATACCCAACCTTTTAATGAATAGTAGGATTCGTTTGACCAAATACTTTTATACCAAATTTTAAATTAACCCTAATGACCTGTTTTAGTCCAAACGACTCGCTTAACGAGTCCAGGTTTAGTAGGGCGTTACAACTAAATCCCAAGTGGGCAATAAAGTCCCAGACCCCACACTATAATACTCACATGGTCTACACACTCTATCAATTATTCTACTAGAAACAAAGGAATGTGTAGCACCGGAATCAATCAAAACTGTAGTGTCTCAGAATTTTACTTAGCTAGATAGTAGTAGTAGTAGCTTGTAGTATGTTAGTTTTCATGGATATTGGTTCGAGCCGGGACTTAGTTGGAAACTCATAGAAATAGTTATGGATTTTATAATTTTAACCTATAGTTTAGAAATATTAATTATAACATAAGGTTTGATTAATATAGTTGGTTATGGAGATATCAATTATTTTAACCTAAGGTTTAGATAGAACTAATAAGAGTGTGGCACTTGTCACAAGCATGTTTATTAAGGATTTAAGCATTTTGGATTAATAATTTAATAAAGGGAAAATCTAGAAGCTCTAGAACATTCCAGCAGTTGTTAGGATCATGTTTTACTCAGTCAAAGTTGTTAAAAAAAATCAAAATATGCTGAAAATGTGTAAAACCGTGTTTAAATATCAGCGTATGCCGATATATCGCAGCTTTAGGGGTCGATATGTCGCCTACGAGAGATACGGAAAGCACGTCGACTTTGCATGAACGAAACCACAAAGGCTCGGGGCATTGGCATAGGCGATATATCGCCTAGGGTAGGGCGATATAACGGCCCTTCGGTCAGTTTTTGAAACTTTGTGGAATTCGAGCTAGAAACAGTCCTCAACCCCTTGGACTTGCTCTTGAACATTTTTGACCGAGTTCTGGGCGTCTGTTGAAACAAAAATTCAAATCTTTTCAATTTATATTCATTTATTTATTCAAATTAAAAGGAGTTAGTTTCACTCCTTGAACTTTATAAATAAGACCTAGTACTCAGCCATTTCATTCATCATTCAAGCATTCTTTAGAGCATCGAAGCTACTAAGATTACTTTAGAGAGAAAACACATGGGTTTCGAGTTAAAAGCTTTTCCAATCTAAGCTTTTCTAAACACTTTGGAAGTAAGATAGAGTGTTATTTCGGTATCGAGGTATATATCAAATTCATAGTTCATTCAAGGTATTCTTATCCTCAGATTTAGTTCATCATAGTTCTTTTATTTTCTTCCATTTTCTTTCAGATCCTAACTTGATTTTTTGACTTCTTGGTTAGGTATTAAAGTTCTTGAAGCTTAAGGTTCTTCGGTAAGTTTCTACTTTGATGGTTTAGTTTTCTTTTTCATCTCCTTATCTTTAGAAACTCATGGTTTTTACTGTTGATTTTAGAAGTGTTCCAATCCCGTTCTTGTCTCTATATCCCGATTTTTGGTAAGGAAAATAGGTTAGATTATATGTGTTATGATATGTTATTTTACGATGATATGTTATATATGTATATGAATATATGTTTTATGTTATAGTCGCTTGGAGCTTATAGTTTCTTAGATAGCAAACCCCAAGATTTTTATCATTATCGTGGGTTGGAGTTATAATTTACCCTACCTCGATTAGTAGACTAATGACCTAGATGGGTTATCATATACTATTTAGTGATCTAACCTACCTCGATTAGTAGACTGGGACCTAGATGGTTTTATCACATGCCACGGTAATGAGTTAATGGCCATTAATATTGTAGTCCTATATGATATACGTTTTTACGTCATATGTTTTATGATTTATGTTTTTAGTAGATTTTCCCAACTGGGCATTAGACACATTCTTTTTTATTTTAGATGGTGCAGGAAAATAAACTTGGAAGGCGAGATGGATTCGTGGCACCTTGGCATGTGCATTAGGGATGGACTATTGAATGGACTGCTGGAAGATCGAGGATGACGTTGTTTTCAAGTTTTTTTTATTTATGTTTTATGTATTTCTGCACTTAGTATTTAAACAATTGATTAAAGTTTATGTTTCTATGTTTTATGTACTAAACAATGGGTACCCATACCTTATTTTGTATTTCGTACAATATTTTGGATTTTAAATAAAGTTATGTTATTTCTTATGTATGTATTCCAAAATAGTAACTATGTTTAGTAGTTTTTAATGGTCTGGGGTCTAGAATTAGTTTGGGCATTACAGTTGGTGTCAGAGCCCACAGTTCATATGCATGAAGTTCTTCTTGATACACACGCACAAGCTCCGGATCTAACTGCCAATGTAAGTGTTTATGTTATGATTATTATGTTTATGTTAATAGCTAACATTTTTAGTCATTATATTTTCAGTTAAGAATGGATGGAGCCTTGACCTATCATGATATCCGAGCCATTAAGGCATTGAAAAGGATTAGAGAGCCAAGAATGCAATAGGAGTGCTAGAAAGAATCACTTAGAGATTGATCTTATTTCACAAGGAGATAGTTCACCTTCAAACTACTAAGAAAATTATGATGAGAGCTACAGAACAATATATCCTAGTAATTATGCTTTTTAAGGATTTTCCTTCTATAATTTCAACATTAGAAGAATTATGGGAGACAATAGATGATGAAGATGATTTACCGGTAGCCATGAGATATTATTTTCTCATACTTAGGTTCACCTCTAAGTTTGAATTTCAATTCACTAATGAACAAAAGCATAGCATCTTCATGAATCTTCCTCGAGATAGTTTTGAGGCTCAAGATAATGATGATTGAAGAAATAGATGATGATATGTTAGATGAAGGGTCAGATGTAGAAGATCCTAACTTTTAGATTTATCCTAGTTACTTTTAGTTTAGCTTATTTATTTCTTTATTTATTTTGCATTTATGATTGTACTTAGTGAAAATCTTTTTCCAAATGAATATTATTGTTATTTTTGAATGACATGTATGCGTTTGATTTTTTTACAATCATAATAAATAATAAATTCAATAAATAATGACTGAGTTCAATGAGGGTAGATACAAATCAATGGATCAGGTTCTATATTGACAGTTTAGGGGGCCATAGTAGTGGGAACACTTTTACTGATTGCAGCCCTCCCTCAATATGGTTAACTTTGGAACAGCGACGAGTTTTGAGCCTAAGAATTAAGTCATATAGGATGGTTAGAAACAGACATAGAAAATAATAAAGATGGCTTATTTCTCTAAGTATAGAAACACACCTTAATTATAAAGATGGCTTATATAATTTTTCATAAGAAATCATAACTAATAGGTCCGAGTTATGTTTGCTTAGACTAAGTTTTGCCTTAGAACCTATTAGGGTAAGTTCTAACATGTGTTTCTTGACTGTTAGAACTTTGCTGAAGATGTCACTCAGAAGGTCTGGCACATCAGGCAATGCCTCCAGCGCCGACAATGAGACTCATGAAGCCCCTCCAATCTGAGGAAGGGGAACACGTGCTACCAATGCTGCTGCCAACAGAAATACACCGCCTCCGGTGGACAACATCGCTGAGATTGTCAGGCAACATCAACAAGTAGAAGAACTGCTATAGCAACAACGACAACAGACTCAATTGCAGCCTCAGACTCAGCCCTAGCCTCAGCCAGTGACTCAAGCACCCCAGCAATTAGGTCTATATGGGGGATGGCCGATGGCGAACTATGCACCTTATCCAGCTCCGTACATAGAGACAATCTACGAGCATTTCCATAAGCAGTACGCTCCAAACATTGAAAGGACAATAGACCCCTTCGAGGCGGAAGAACGGCTCAGAAATGTAGAGCCGATCCTAGAACACATGAACCTCGGCAACACAGATCGCATATCTTGTGTTTCGTCTCTTCTGAAGAAGGATGCCAGAATCTGGTGGGATTTAGTACAGCAGACTCCCGTCGTTGCCACCATGACATGGACTAGATTTGTGGAGCTCTTTCAAAAGAAGTACTACAACTCAGAAATCATTGCTACGAGGGTAGAAGAGTTCACCAGTCTGAAGAAGGGCAACTTAACGGTAGTCGAGTACGCTCGACAATTTGATCGACTAGCCAAGTTCACGCCAGAGTTGGTCCCAACTGATTTCTTGAGGGCCACCAAGTTCACCAGAGTCACTCAGACTAAAGACTGAGCTAGGAGTCAAGCTAGCAAAACCTGGAACCAGTTCTTATGCCGATGCTCTAGAAACGGATATAGAGGTGGAAAGACTCCAAGAAAAGGTTAGTAAGGAGGAGGCCAGCAAGTCTAAACCCATGTAGCAAAACTAGAATCAAAATGGTAGAAACAACAACCACCAGCACAACAATAATGGCCAGAAAAGGAAGCATCCTAATAGTAAACAGGCTGATGGTGACAAAAGAGCACGGACAAGTAATGGAAGTAGTAGGTCGGGTTATGTAGAATACCCACATTGCTCTAAGTGCCAAAAAAGATATCCCAGGGAGTGTCGTGCGAACACCAAGGGCTGTTACGATTGTGGCCAGGAAGGTCATGGGAAGAGGGAATGTCCACAGCTCAAAACAGAAGAAAAGAGGGACAATAATATGGTTCTAGCTAGAGTCTTTGCCTTAACCCAGGGAGAAGTCGAAGCTAGTAACAAAGTGGTCACAGGTCAGATTCCTATCCTCGATAATATATGTTCAGTATTGGTTGATTCGGGAGCAACATACTCGTATAGGAATGATAGAGAAATTAGACAAACCTTGTGAAATATTTAGAACTAGGTTTGTGACAAAATTTCCTTCGGGCGAAGTAGTCCTATCATCACGAATAGTACGAGGTGTGCCGATCAAAATCAAGGGCCCAGAACTAGAAGGAGACCTGATAGAGCTAGAAATCAAAGACTTCGATGTAATACTGGGCATGGATTGGCTAGCAAGGCATGGCACGACCATCGATTGTAGACGTAAGCAAGTGACGTTCGAAACTCCTGACGGTAAAAAATTATGTTTTATTGGAAAGGTTTCAAGACTACGGACACCGCTAATCTCATCTCTCAAAGCTCAGATGATGATAGAGAAAGGATTTCATGCATTCTTAGCAAGTGTCACGGATGTGGTAAAAGAAATACCAATAAAGGTTGGAGACATCCGCATTATAAAGGAATTTCCAGAGATATTTCCTGACGACTTACCAGGGTTATCGCCTACTCAGGAAATTGACTTCACAATCAAACTAGTACCAGGAACCGAGCCTATCTCCAAGGCACCATACTGGATGGCACCTACTAAACTCAAGGAGTTGAAAACACAATTGCAAGAAATATTGGACTTGGGTTTCATCAGACCAAGCCATTCTCCATGGGGAGCACCGGTTCTATTTGTGAAGAATGATGGAAGTATGCGAATGTGTATAAATTACCGCGAGCTAAACAAGGTGATAATTAAGAATAAGTACCCGCTACCCAAGATCGATGACTTATTTGATCAACTCCGAGGAGCGACTGTATTTTCAATATTGATTTACGGTCCAGTTATCACCAGCTCAAGGTACGGGAAGAGGATATACCAATGACAGCTTTTAGAACTCGATATGGACATTACGTGTTTCTAGTTATGTCTTTTGGTCTTACCAACACTCCATCGACATTTATGGATTTAATGAATTGGGCCTTCAAGGAATACTTGGATAAAATCGTTGTAGTGTTCATTGACGATATTTTGGTGTACTCCAAGGACGAAGTCGAGCACAATGAACATTTAAGATTGACTATGCTGCGACTATAGGAGCATCAACTTTATGCCAAGTTCAATAAGTGTGAATTTTGGCTTTCGCAAGTAACGTTCCTAGGCTATATAGTATCCAAAGAGGGAGTCGCAGTAGACCCAGCTAAGATAGAGGTTGTGAAGGATTTACCAAGACCTAAGAATGCGTCAGAAGTTAGAAGTTTTCTCGGGCTAGCAGGCTATTATTGGAGATTCGTAGAAGGTTTCTCTAAGATATCCACTCCTCTTATCAACCTGACCTGGAAACAACAAAAGTTCAACTGGACAGATAGATGTCAAGAGATCTTCCAGTTGCTCAAGGATAAGTTATGCTCAACACCAGCACTTTGTGTACCGATACCCAACGACAAGTTTGTAGTATATTGTGATCCGTCAAAGCCAGGTTTGGGTTGTGTGCTGATGCAGAATCATAGAGTGATAGCCTACACCTCAAGACAACTGAAGGAATACGAGAATCGCTATCCAACGCACGATATGGATTTGGCAGTGGTGGTCTTCGCATTGAAAATCTAGCGCCACTATCTTTATGGAGATCGGTGTGAGATTTATACAAACCACAAGAGCTTAAAGTATTTCTTCACACAAAAGGAGTTCAACAAGAGGCAACACAGGTGGTTAGAACTAGTGAAGGATTATGACTGCGAAATCTTATACCACCCAGGTAAAGCAAACGTAGTTGTAGATGCGCTAACTAGGAAAAGTTATGGAAATCTAGCAGCATTATTTGGAATAGAAAAGTCGCTCCAGCAAAAGCTGATTAATGCCAGAATAGAAGTAGTTATTGGTAAACTGGCTAACTTGTCCATCCAGTCAAATCTATTAGAAGATATATGGATTGGGCAAGGGCATGATGACACATTAGTAACACATATAGCTGCAGTCAAAGAAGGCAAGGCCACTGATTTCTCTATATCAGGACAGGGGTTCTTAAGATATAAGGGTCGGGTATGTGTATCGAATGACCATGGAGTTTAGATGAAAATTTTAGAAAAGGCACACACTACCCCATACTCAGTTTACCCAGGGAACAAGATGACTCACAACCTTAAGGCACTATATTGGTGGTCGGGAATGAAGAAAGACATAGCAGAATATGTGTCCAAATGCCTAGTATGCCAGCAAGTAAAAGCAGAACATCAGCGACTTGCAGGCTTATTGCAACCGCTTAGTATTCCAAAATGGAAGTGGGAAGACATAGCCATGGACTTCGTGACAAGATTACCACGAATAAATAAGCAGCACGACTCAGCTTAGGTTGTGGTAGATAGACTCACCAAGTCAGCTCACTTCCTGCCTGTCAAAACTACGTACACTACGGACCAGGACGCAGACATTTATGTTCAAGAGATGGTACGACTGCATGGAAACCCTAAGACCATAGTATCAGATAGAGGATTGATGTTTACATTTCGATTTTAGGGAAGATTGCAACAAGCCATGGATACCAAGTTAAGCCTTAGTAAGGCATTGCATCCTCAGACCAATGGTCTGTCTGATTGTACTATACATATTTTAGAAGATATGTTGCGGGCTTGTGTACTAGATTTTGGAGGATCGTAGAGTAAGTATTTGCCACTAATAGAGTTCTCCTACAATAATAGCTACCAATCAACGATTGGTATGGCACCCTATGAGTTACTTTATGGAAGGAAGTGACGATCGTCGTTACATTGGGACGAGGTAGGGGAAAGACAACTTCTTGGATCCGAAGTTGTTAGAGAGGCTCATGATGCAGTGGAGCTGATTAGAAAGCGTATGCTTGCTGCTCAGAGTTGGCAAAAGAGTTATGCGGATGCCAAGCAGCGAGATGTGGAATTCAAAGTCGAAGATCAAGTCTTCTTAAAGATATATCCTATGAAAGGAGTGACGCGATTTCGGAAGAATGGAAAACTTAGTCCCCACTTTATAGGTCCTTTCAAGATATTGGACAAGGTGGGAACAGTTGCATATAGATTAGCCCTACCGCCAGCTCTAGCAGATAGCCACAATGTGTTTCACATCTCGATGTTGCGTATATATGTGTAAGACCCATCTCACGTCCTCAAGTACGATACATTAGCACTCCAGAAAGACTTGAGTTACAAGGAACGATCGGTTAGGATCCTAGAGCAGGGGATGAAGGAATTACGATCTAAGAGTATTCCAATAGTCAAGGTCCTATGGAGTAATAGTTCAGAACGGGAGGCAACGTGGGAGTTGGAGAAAGACATCCTAGCACGGTATCCAGAATTTTTTGGTAAGTAAATTTCGGGGACGAAATTCTTTTATGTAGGGGAGAATTTTAGTGTCTCAAAATGTCACTTAGCTAGATAGTTGTAGTAGTAGCAAGTAGTAGCTTGTAGTATGTTAGTTTTCATGGATATTGGTTCAAGCGGGAACTTAGTTGGAAACTCATAGAAATAGTTATGGATTTTATAAGTTTAACCTATAGTTTACAAATATTAATTATAACATAAGGTTTGATTAATATAGTTGGTTATGGAGATATCAATTATTTTAACCTAAGGTTTAGATAGAACTAATAAGAGCGTGACACTTGTCACAAGCATGTTTATTAAGGATTTAAGCATTTTGGATGAATAATTTAATAAAGGATAAATCTATAAGCTCTAGAACCTTCCAGCAGCTATTAGGATCACATTTTACTCAGTCAAAGTTGTTTAAAAAAATTCAAAATATGCTGAAAATGTGCAAAAACGTGTTTAAAATATCAGCGTATCATGATATATCGCAGCTTTAGGGGTCGATATGTTGCCTACGGGAGATACGGAAAACACGTCGACTTTTCACGAATGAAACCAAGAAGGCTCGGGGCATAGGCATAGGCGATGTATCGCCTATGGTAGGGTGATATATTGGCCCTTGGGTCAATTTTTGAAACTTTGTGGAATCCGAGCAAGAAACAGCCCTCAACCACTTGGACTTGCTCTTGAAAGTTTTTGACCGAGTTCTAGTCGACTGTTGAAACAAAAATTCAAATCTTTTCAATTTATATTCATTTATTTATTCAAATAAAAAGGGGTTAGTTTCACTCCTTGAACTCTATAAATAGGACCTGGTACTCAGCTATTTCATTAATCATTCAAGCATTCTTTAGGGCATCCATGCTCCTAAGATTACTCTAGAGAGAAAACACTTGGGTTTTGGGTTAAAAGCTTTTCCAATCCAAGCTTTTCTAAACACTTGGGAAGTAAGATAGAGTGTTATTTCGTTATCGAGGTGTAGATCAAAGTCATAGTTCAGTCAAGGTATTCTTATCCTCAGATTTAGTTCATCATAGTTTTTTTATTTTCTTCCATTTTCTTTCTGATCTTAACTTGATTTTATGACTTCTTGGTTAGGTATTTAAGTTCTTGAAACTCAAGGTTCTTCGGTAAGTTTCTACTTTGATGGTTTAGTTCTCATTTTCATCTCCTTATCTTTAGAAACTCATGATTTTTACTGTTGATTTTAAGAGTGTTCCAGTCCCGTTCTTGTCTCTATATCCCGGTTTTGATAAGGAAAGTATGTTAGATTGTATGTGTTATGATATGTTTATGTGATATTTATGTTATGATGATATGTTATATATGTATATGAATATATGTTTTATGTTATAGTCGATGGGGGCTCATAGTTGCTTAGATAGAAAACCCCAAGATTTTTATCATTATCGTGGGTTAAAGTTATGATTTACCCCACCTTGATTAGTAGACTGAGACCTAGATGGGTTATCTGTTAGGAAAACTTATACAAGATCTTTATTTATTTTTCATGTATATCTAATATTAAAAAAATTAATATGAGATAACCTATAACATGTTTCTAAAATTGAATTCGAAGAGAAATAATGATAAGAATACTTACATTATACGCAGCAGAATGAATGAGTCATTCCTTCCGTTTCTCTAACCCTTGTATCCTTTTTGTCGCACAGTATTACCAAGAAACTGAACCGATCTACAATTTTCTTCACAGCCTTCCAAAGTATCCTTAGAATCACTAGATTAGAGTGGGAAATTCTCAACACATGAGATAGATACAGAGAGAAGAAGAGAAAATAACAAAGAGGCTTATAAAAGGACTTGTGTTTAAAGAGAATCCAAAACCTATCAAAACATACTGATTAACTTTATGTTTTGACTTTTCTCTAAGCACTCCTTTTATAGACTCAATTAGGTAATTTATTTCATTAAAAAATCAATAAAATAATAGCCAAGTAACAGCCCTAGGTCGAAATTATCATGGGCTTTAGGCCCGTGAAATTTCCCATTTGATTATAAGTCAATTGGACTTAAAACAAAGCATGTATTATTTTATATTGATTTAATTAATTAAATAATTATTTAAATCATTTACCAAATTAATTATTTGTAATTTGAACCTTGATTTAAACTTATTTATTAATTTAGATACCAATTTATCTTAATTAATAAATCTACCCTAATTTCTCTTTTCTTTTCAAAATTACATAACTCTCTGAAACTATCAAAAATTTTACCTGGTCAACTTTAATAATTCTAATTGATAATTAAATAAATTAATTGAGACTATCTAGATGATTTTATCCAAGGTACAGTGGGCACCATAGGCCTATGAAATCAAGCTCCAATAAGTTATCATAAATCTAACAAATAGATTTACTAACTTATTAATTCCTCGTGACTCCACTAAAAACTCGGAATTGCACTATTCAATTCATAGAATGCTCTATAACAAATATAGATATGCTATCAATTATCCATTGTTACAACCATAATTGTCACTCAATCCTCTATAGACGGTCTACAATGAGATGGGGCTAAATTACCGTTTTACCTCTTATGGTATTTTATCCTTAAAACACTTAGTTCCTTGTAAATGATATTTCAATAAACTAATATTAATTACTGAAATGAGCTCTCTATCATTTAACACATTGAACCAAACTAAAAGAAAACCATCGTTTCACTTATTCATCAGAAGCTATAGATGTTCATATCTATGATTAACACTCCTACTCAATTATACTACTAAATTCCCAAGATGTAAGTATGGGCTAGTCCGTAGGGTAAGCTGGTAACGAACAAGCCAAAGAACTCAAATATTACAATCAGTTAGAATACTAACCACTCATAATTGAGATTGAATTGACCAATGGTCAACTATATGATATGACTAGAATAGATAATAACGGTATGTTTACTTATCCTATCTACTGTCAATATCGGTCCAGTCCGATGCAACAAATACATCCGATCTTATCTACTTTGCTAATGTTCTGGAAAGAACATAACATTATAATGTGTAAGTAGAACATATCGTAGATTGGCAAGTCAGTGTAAATCCTGTGCACTGACTAATCTTAGGACTAACGTATTTCTGAACATATAATCATATTTATATTCCACTATGATTATGTCACTTTAAATAAGCTATATGCTCGGGATTTAATAGAAGTTTATACTAAACAAATATTCATGAAAATAAAACATGTGAGCAAAGTGATTGACCAAGTCAAAAAAATGATTTCTATTCTTTTATTGATAATAAAATGAGATTTCGAAGAAATTGTGTTTTAATTAGGGCATAAAACCCTAAGAAACTCCCACTTGCTCTGTAACGCCCTGGATAACCAAGACTGTTACACTGTGTGTTTGAAATAGTGCGAGACTTGTTAATCAAGTCGTTTAAATAAAAATTTGAATCTAGAGACATTAACAGATTAGGTTTAAAAGATTTTGGTTATAAACGAATAATTTTCTTTAACATAAATGTTTGGTACATGGGATCCTAGATCAGGGTTTAAATGACTTAATTACAGGATTTCCAAATGTTATAAATAATCAAAGTCATTCTAACGGAAAAATGAAAATTTTAGGTCTCCGTCCCTCTACTAACCCTTGACCGTGGCGGCCGAGAAGCTGACAATGTACCCTTCACCCCCAGAGCTCTCCAACCCATGGTCAATTCATCTTACCCTTGCCTTTACCTGCACCACGTAGCACCCGTGAGCTTAGCAAGAAAACATTTTATCATAGCACAATCAATATCAATAACCAAGTAGTTCTCAGAGCACAACCAAATGATTTACAAGACATTAATCAATTCCCTAGCAAGCCATAGCATACATTCAATTTAGGACATCAGTCAATAACCAATGATCTAGTTTCCAGATATTCAAGACATCATATACATCAAATTAACAATAGTATACATGTCAAGCAACAACTAGGGTCACGCTCGTATGTCGTACCTTCTATTTAATCAACTGTCTTTGGCTCACTTAGGCCAAGCCCAGGGTTCACCCCACTGACTCCGGCCCGCTTAAACCGAGCTCAGTGATTATTAAGTTATCCTCAGCTACCAGTGGCTAGCCGCGCCCTGTGCGCAAGTGTTGATTTTGGCACTCTTAGGCCATTTATCACATGTCCCCATGGCATAATACCATCTCATGACATTCATACAATTATAGGGAGCTCTTAGTCCCAACATATTCACATGTTTTATCACAATCATATAACAGTGCATACAAATATAGTGAGCACTTAGTCCCATTTTATCCACATAAACGGGTGCAGTTTTCTTACCTGCGTCCTGAGCTTCTTGAGAATAGAAATCCCGAGCATAGTCCTCTAACCCAAGCCTCACCGAAAACCTAGTCACAACACATACATAGCACTCTCATTACTAATCAATTCATAATCATCTCCCAGAACCAATCCCGTGCTCTCGGGACCTCCCGTTTCCCCACAGAAGGTAGCAGAAGCATCCCCCAAGCCCCCTAAGCCAAAACCCTAAAAGCTCAATTTTCCCCTATCCTAAATTTAGCCTAGCGCTGCGGCACAGCCCTATAGGGGCCGCGGCACCCAGAGTGATTCCCTCCTCCTGATTCAACCTAGCGTCGTGACATGGAAGAACAGGGCTGCGGCGCTCATACGCGAACCCAGAAAGCTGGGTTTTTCCCAGCATTTTTCTCGAGTCAAAACTCTTCCAAATCAATACCCAAGCACACCCAAGTCCCCAATTCGACCTAGAACTTCATATAAACAGTATGACAACTTATGAACACCAGAAACACACCCAAACACTCCTCCAAACTCAGATTCACAAAGTGGTTTCAAACTTTACAAAACTTAAACCACAAACCAGAAAACTTAAACCACACCACCTAATAACTTAAAAAATGCATAGAACCCTTACCTTGAGTAGAAATTCGTTCCTGAGCCTCTTTCAAATTCAACTCCAAACCCAAATCCTCTAATCCCCAGCTGAACCTTGCCAAGTATTCACTCCAATGATCCACAACATAAACACAATTCAGCTCACGCTCATAACATATCTCAACAGAATTTAACCCAGAAGCTGAATTAGAACTTACCTTAGAACCTAGCTCAGTCTCCCAAATCTTAGCCTTTAATCTCGGCCTAAAATCCTTCAAAACCAACCACCCTAGAGAGGGAGAGGGAGAGGGAGAGCTTCGAATGGGAGAGAGAGAGAGTTTGGTTCCTCTGCTTTGTCTAAGTGTTCTAGTATTTCCCAGCCCTCAATTAAGTATATCCAAATGCCAAAAATGACTTAATTGCCCCTTAAGTTAACCTAAGTCCTCATATGACACCAAGGGTAATATGGTCTTTTAACACATCCCGCTAAGTCCTCAATTATACCTAAAATCCCCGTTAATCCCGACATACCATATTATTAATGAGCTACCAATCATTACTCAATAATTCTCGAACACATTATAATATTCCCAAAATACCCCTAAGCCCCTCCCGAGCCAGGTATTTGACCCCATTGTGGCTTTCTAGCTAAACGGATCCCCAGGACCGTCTCGGGTCGAATGCTACAAATATAAATATACCCACATAATAAAGTGGTCTCAACAGTTTATCACATTAATGCCCTAACGGCCAAAATTACAATTATGCCCTTAAAGACTAGACAGGGCCCGCATGCTTATCTAATACTCATAAACATGCATTCCACATATCCATATAATCATAGGAGCATGCATATCACATAATCATGCATTTTCACCATTAATTCATATGACTTCCAATTATGCCCTCCCGGCACACTATCAAGGCCCTTAAGCCTTATTAGTAATTTTGGGTCATTACAACTATCCCCTCCTTATAACAATTTCGTCCTCGAAATTTACTCGAGCACATCAGATAGTAAACCTCATACCTCTGACTATAATTCCCAAGGTCCAACGCCTTTACTTTTACTCCTCCAAAACACTCTTACAAGAGTAACAATCTTGTTCCACAAGATCTTGTATGATAACTATACTTTTGTTAACCTCTACTTGCACCACAAATCTACTGAAACTCCAAGGTCTGTTTAGTTCACAACGATTGCTTCATTGTCCTATCATCGGTACCAGAAATACCTATGAGTCATCACTCATACCAGGGTAAGATCAACTTATAGGCTCCCATCCTAACCCTTGGTACAACCTCAGAATTCTTGTCGAATCGGGAGTCAGAACTCCCCTTTCTTTTCCAGAATATCATACTTTTCATTGTCTGCACTTACTTGGAGAGATACAAATCTCTCATCCTGGAACTTTGTATTCCAAAGTTAACAACTTACAAGTTCTTATGTCCTTCAGATAGGCAGACTCCTGCCTTAAGTATTCCAACAACCTCTTTGGTTTTCCCTCGAACCAATACTAAACTGTAGTATCCACTATTTTTCACTTCTTTACTTCGCATAGTACTCTTTGCTTTTTATCTTACTATGTCCTATGTCATGTCACCTTAGCTGTACTCCAGCATTACCAATTCTCTGTCCCATTACCAGTTCACCTGAACCAAGTTACATTAATTCCTTCAGCTGAGTTATAACTTTCCTTGTCCAATCACCTTACTTATAGTCCAATATGGTCCAGTTCTATGATACACCACCATATCACTTTACCTTCCAATATCCAAGTATACTAGATTCTGTTACCTGCTTAAACCTCCTGGTACAACATACCCTAGGAGGTGGAACGACACCCACTAAGAATTCCCATTTCCACGCCTAACTCCCATCAGACCACTCATCCGGTCCTTGTATTTTAACTCGTATTGCACTCATAGGGTTCTTCCCCGTCTCCACAAAACCATCACTCTGGATTCTATTGTCCAAAGAGATACGTATTTTTTCATCACCACACACCGATGCTATACCAACCTCAATCATTACCTTGTTCGTTTCACTATAGCATGTGGCATTCTGTTCAAGTGACGCACACCCCCCAAGTAAGAGATCTGCCTCCAATTAAGTCTCCTCCTCGTACAGTCGAGGATTTCTAACATCAACCATCCATCCATTGCGTTTCACTAAATTTTGGTCCCAAGATTATTTTTCTTACAAATGACCAAACGCTCAAATACCTCAGACTATGCATTCACTGCCAACTTAATGTTCCATGTATTTCGGCCACGTTCCCATTCTTTCACCTCTGGCGAGGCTCGAACCATTCTCTCATCAGTCTGTGCCTGGCGCGTCTTAGCCTGTGATGTACCACTCACAGTTTCACATTTTTATAAAAAATCAGGTCCTTCATGATACCCTTCTGTATTCAACTATAACACGCATATTCCTACATCACCAAGCGCTAATCAATTTTCACTCTGTCTTCTGAACTTCTGATCTGACACTATCCATTCAGTATAACTTCAACTTTTATTGTCCTTCTAATCTCTGGTGTAGTCGCCTTCGAAGATACTTACGCAGTAGATGATGTGTTTACTGGTCTCATTGTGCTCCCTATCCGTCAGATGTTCTTTAGTAGCTTCTCTATGGCTTCAGATCAAATCTCTTCATACATGTTCCCTTCTCTTCTTGTAGCATTGTCTTGAACACCCCTGGCGAGATCAAACTGACACTTCATGGAGCTTTACCTGTGACCCTGCTTCCTTAGTACTAACATCATCGGCATGGTAGTCATTCGCATTCCACTTCTAACTGGAGAGTAGTCCAACATACCGCCAATAAACCTGAAGGACACTTGCCCATACTGTTCTTATATTTTCTGCTTGTAGAGCTAACCTGTGTTGCTGAAGCTTGAATCAATTAAAAACCTTTGTTACCAATTCATCACACCCTACTTTGTACAAGTAGTAATTCCTGAAATGTCTCTTTCCTTGATCCTCAACTGGTAATAACCTGATCATAGATCAATTCCTGAATACATTGTCCTGTCTTGAACCGGGCATTTAAACTCTTCATCCTTAACAGACGATGCCACCAATTCCCACAGTATGATGCTTTGTTTGATCCATCCCGAGATCAAACTTCTTCGACTGCTTCAGTAATTCTTTTTGTCAAACCATTACCATCTTCCATAATGTCCCTGATACCGAACCTACCCGTAGCCTGATCCTGAAGCATACCCAATCTTTCATTGTATACCCATCTGAATTCCTACTGGTTAGCTCAATTTCCATTCCATCCACACTACAAGAAATATAAGCTTCTACTTCGTTTTTTACACAAACAATAATTAAAAACAAAGTAAAAGCTTCTAAATAGATTTTTACTTCACTTGTGGGAATGAGTACGCTTCAAAAAAAATAAGTTATTACTTCGCTTTTATAAAAAAAATGAAGTAAAAACCACGAAAGACTTTCCACTTCGGTTTTTATGAAAAAACCGAAATAAAAAACTGTATACCGCGAAAGGTTTTCCACTTCGGTTTTTATGAAAAAACCGCAGTAAAAAACCATTAAGTAACAAACAAGAGTCTTTCTTTTTTTGAAACCCTTCTACTTCGGTTTTATATATAAACCGAAGTAAAAATGAAATTGCTGAAAATTTAATTGAGCAAAAGGCCCAGCCCGTTTATTTATCTCCCCAAGTTGTATATATAATCAAATTAATTAAGAAACCCTACAGTAGTCCTTCATGTGTTCCCAGCCGCCACTATTACAGCAAACCCAGTTTATCAAAAAAAAAAATTCAATTTCTCATATAAATCTCTCTGCTCTTCTAGTCACAGATCCAAGCTCCGCCACATGCCGCCGTTGCCATCACGCAAGATGCATCCCTGTCGCCTCCTTGCCAAGTTCCTTCGTCGGGAGAGTCATGACGCCAAGCTCCATCACAAGAGTCGCATCCCTACTGCTTCCCTCGTCTGAGTCTCTTCCACACCATTATCATGAGCTGCTGTTACAATTTCAGACCAAAAAGAAATAGAAAAGAAGATGGGGACTCAAGCAATAAAGTGTTTTCTCAGAATGTGAGCTATTTGATTCTAGCTGAATCAGTTTTCTTATCTTTTTGAAGAAATTGATCTATTTTCTTTCTTTGACCACTATTTTGTTTTTAGGATTTCTTTTTATCTGTTCAATTATTTTTTTTTGTCTTTAGTTAGAGTTTGATAATAAAAGTTGGTCTTAACAGAGTCATTTAGTTGTGAAGTCATTCATTAATTTTCATTGAGAATATTAGAAGAAATTTGGTTGTATTCTAGTAGAATTAAAGTGAGGGTCTTTCCGAGAACTTCATGGGTTCTCTTTGTCTTTTCTATGTAATCTTTTTATGGGCCAGCCACATTAATGATAATAACTTTTTTTTCTTGATCATGTTGACATGAAAGAACTTTGAAGGATGAATTATAAGCTTGAGCTAGAAAAAAAAAAGACAGATTATTATTTTATTTCACAATAAGAAAACAATGTTTAAAAATCTGTAATGTTTTGAGATCTTGAACGTATTGTAATTTTTTTTTAAAAGAATTATATGTGGATGAAAGAAATATATCTAGATTGAGTAATTTATATGTAAATCTTTTTTTTTTGTTTATACAGATATTACTTCGGTTATTTACAAAGAACCGAAGTAGTAATTTATATGTAAATCTTTTTTTTTTTTTTATACAGATATTACTTCGGTTATTTACAAAGAACCGAAGTAGTAAATGTTCTTAAAATACTACGCGACATTTATTTATACTTTTAACTTCGGTTTTTACGTAAAAACCGAAGTAGAAAGTCTATTTTTCACTTCGGTTATTACGTAAGAACCGAAGTTAAAAGTTAATTTACTACTTTGCTTTTTTCAGACATTTAACTTCGCTCGGATACACTGCGGTTTTTATTTGGTGCGAGAACCGAAGTGTATATGGAAAAAGAACCGAAGTAAAAGCCTATTCTCCTAGTAGTGCCAGTTAACATTCCCAAGTGATATCCCCTACAATCCATGGTTGTCTCTTAACAAATTGACTCTCACTCTGACTCATATCAAGGTTCCCATATGACGAGCTCTATTGCTCTCACTACGAACCTCTTTATTACTTGTATTCCAATTCCTCTTCCAGAAGTTTCTAATTCCTCCTCAACAAATACTAATACCTTCAGCCCCTCTCACAGTACCCTTGAGGCATCTTCTCTTTGTCTGAATCTTTCTTGAGACATTCTCAACACTGAACTCTTCCAACTTGTTATATAACCAAAAATGTAAACTATCCAGTCAATTGATCGTCTCTGAGGAACTAGCCTCGGTCTTCGAACGTAACAAGGCATTCCAGTCTTCCATTCCCTAATCATGGGAAACCCATCCTAACATATCGAATCATTCCATGTAGAAGTCGTGCCCTCACCTGTTGCCTTTCTAGGTGGTGCCCCCTGTCTCTGGTGCATAATAAATAACCCCATTGGTTCCCATCACTATCCCGATGGCTATCTTGCAAATCAAACCCCCTTCCTGTCAAAACCAGGAGCCATAAAACTACCTGGGGTTCTTCTACTTCAATTATCGAGAATCCTTACTAAATTCCAGCAATGGAAAGACTGTCATTTGCATCCCTTGCTCTACAGTATTCACACCCTATACTCCACTCCATATATCTCAAATAACATGGTCCTCTCTGCTACTTAAATACAGATGAAGATCTCATACATTGGAGTGACCCTGATGCTCTGGACCATTCCAGAGCTTAATCCTTAAATGAGTCATCATTTCCAGCCACCCCTACCTGTATCAATTTCCAAAATGAATTGTCCAACTCACAAAAATCATTGACATACATTGTCGTTATCTTACCATTTCAAATCAGGCTTATAAACCTATTAGTCTCCGCAATTCAACCTATGTCTTTATAACCTCTTTATCGAATCACCATCTGAGTTCTCCCTAACTCATCATGCCAACATCTCAGTCTGAGTACCCTTTCTGGGTATCCTTCTGTCACAAATACTTAGCGCAACCCCTTAGTCATGACCTCTCATCTTTAAATAACCAAAGATGGAATTAGCTTTGCCGATCCACTGACCAATCCTTAGGCAACCCAAAATTTTCTCAAAACCAGAGGATAATGCCTTTTTGGCCTTTCTTATAGTTCTCTCATATGTCTGTATCCTCATATTAAACCAACACTGGTAATCTCACTTTCAAAGCATACAAAGCAGCTTCTTTCCTAGAAAATTCTGCTATCCTTCCATCTAATCTCAGCTATTAAACCCCACAGCTTACTCACATACTAGTGAACACCTGCTGCAAATTTCAGGGGCAGATGGAGGTTTCCAACCCCGACTATCATCTGCAACCCCCTATAATACAATGCCAAGTCCACTTAACCATTCTGGATGCAAACAATTTGAATTCATCCACCACTGCTGACTAAACTCCTCAACCCCGAGGTTCACACTCTGAACCAATCCACAATGGGGTCTAAATAACGACAATAATCATGCACACATAAAGCATAATAAACACTAATTTACAATTCTACGCATTTAGCTACCAAATTTTATTGCTACCACGTATATTCACACTATACCATGCTTCCTACATACCAATAAACGAATACAACATATAAATTCAATTCAGGTAATTAACCACATACAATCAGTATGCAAACCATTATCCAAATATTCATTCACATGCAATACCGATGCTAATCAGCACGCCTCATCCTCATCACACATTAGTCAAGGGCCAGGCCCTATCAATTTCTCATGCTCCCTATAGTCATACAACATAATACATTCATATTTCAATCAAGAACTTAAGCATATAATCTCATATATTCAATTATAGAACCCTGAGCCGAGCTTGTCTTTAGCGGCGAGTGTACAAGTCTAGCTTATCTTCAGAAACCCTTAAACCTAGACCGCTTTGATACCAAGTTGTAACGCCCTGGATAACCAAGACTGTTACATGGTGTGTTTGGAATAGTGTGAGACTTGTTAATCAAGTCATTTAAATAAAAATGTGAATCTAGAGACATTAATAGGTTAGGCTTAAAATATTTTTGTTATAAACGAATAATTTTCAATAAAATAAATATTTGGTACATGGGATCCCAAATCAGGGTTTAAATGACTTAATTACAGGATTTCCAAATGTTATAAACAATCAAAGCTACTCTAACGACAAAATACAAATTTTAGGTCTCCGTCCCTGTATTAACCCTCGACTGTGGCAGCCGAGTAGTTGAAAATGTAACCCTCGCCCCCAGAGCTCTCTAACCCATGGTCGATTCATCTTACCCTTGCCTTTACCTGCACCACGCAGCACCCATGAGCCAAGGCCCAACAAGAAAACATAATATCATAGCACAATCAATATCAATAACCAAGTAGTTCATAGAGCACAACCAAATGATTAACAAGACATTAATCAATTCCCCAGCAATCCATAGCATTCATTCAATTCAGGACATCAGTCAATAACCAATGATCTAGTTTCCAGATATGCAGCACATCATATACATCAAATTAACAATAGTATACATGTCATGCAACAACTAGGGTCGACGCCTGTAGGCTGCACCCTCTATTTAATCCATTGTCTTTGGCTCGCTTAGGCCAAGCCTAGTGTTCACCCCACTGACGATGGACCGCTTAAAACGAGCTCAGTGATTATTAAGCTGTCCTCAACTACCAGTGGCTGAGCTGCGCCCTATGCACAAGTATTGATTCTGGCACTCTTAGGTCATTTATCACATGTCCCCATGGCATAATACCATCTCATGACATTCATACAATTATAGGGAGCTCTTAGTCCTAACATATTCACATGGTTTTGCACAATCATATAACAATGCATACAAATATAGGGAACACTTAGTCCCATTTTATCCACATAAATGGGTGCAGTTTTCTTACCTGCATCCCGAGCTTCTTGAGAACCGAAATCCCGAGCACAGTCCTCTAACCCGAGCCTTGCCGAAAACCTAGTCAAAACACATACATAGCACTGTCATTACTAATCAATTCATAATCATCTCCCGGAACCAATCCCGTGCTCTCGAGACCTCCTGTTTCCCCACACAAGGTAACGGAAGCATCCCCGAGCCCCCTGAGCCAAAACCCTAAAAACTCAATTTTCCCCTTTCCTGAATTTAGCCTAGCGCTGTGACACAGCCCAATAGGGCCGCGACGCCCAGAGTGGTTCCCTCCTCCTAATTCATCCTAGCACCGCGGCACTGAAGAATAGGGTCGCGGCGCTCATACGCGAACCTAGAAAGCTGGATTTTTCCCAGCATTTTTCCCGAGCCAAAACTCTTCCAAATCAATACCCAAGCACACCTAAGTCCCCAATTTGACCTAGAACTTCATATAAACAGTATAACAACATATGAACACCAGAAACACACCCCAACACTCCTCCAAACTCAGATTCACAAAGTGGTTTCAAATTTTACAAAACATAAACTACAGCAGCTAATAACTTCAAAAATGCATAGAACCCTTACCTTGAGTAGAAATTCATCCCTGAGCCTCTTTCAAATTCAACTATATGCCCAAAACCTCTAATCCCCAGCTGAACCTTGCTAAGTCTTCACTCCAATGATCCACAAAATAAACACAATTCAGCTCACACCTATAACATATCTCAACAGAATTTAACCCAGAAGCTGGATTAAAACTTACCTTAGAACCTAGCTCAGTCTCCCAAATCCTAGCCTTGAATCCTGGCCTAAAATCCTTCAAAACCAACCACTAGAGAGAGGGAGAGGGAGAGCTTCGAATGGGAAAGAGAGAGAGAGAGAGAGAGTTTGGTTCCTCTGCTTTGTCTAAGTGTTCTAGTATTTCCCAGCCCTCAACTGAGTATATCCAAATGCCAAAAATGACTTAATTGCCCCATAAGATAACCTAAGTCCTCATATGACACCAAAGGTAATCTGGTCTTTTAACACATCCCGCTAAGTCCTCGAGTATACCTAAAAATTCCTGTTGATCCTGACATACCATATTATTAATAAGCTACTAACCATTACTCAATAATTCCCGAACACATTATAATATTCCCAAAATACCCCTAAGCCCCTCCCAAGCCAGGTATTTGACCCTGTTGTGACTTTCTAGCTAAACGGCTCCCCAGGACCGTCTTGGGTCGAATGCTGCAAATATAAATATATCCACATAATAATGTGGTCTCAACAGTTTATCACACTAATCACAGCCCTAAAGTCACTAGGTGCCTCCACAAGATCCCAGACGGATTCCATTTCCTGTTTCATGGATTCGAGCCATAGTTCCTTTTCTGGGCTAGCCATTTCCTGTTTGAAAGACAACGGATCATCATCACTAGTGTCACCAACAACCATATTGGTTTCACCATCCAAACCATAGCGAATTGGTTTCCTAGAAACCCTCCCACTACGACAAGCCTTCGTGACGGTTTGTTCAGGAATAGTGGTACTTTCTTCATTTAAATCGACTTGCGTCGGTTGGACATGAAGAGTGGGAATTTCATCTTCAACTTGCGTTGATGACGATGGAACATTGGTTGGATTCAATTCTTTATCCATCTCCTCTAAAACTACTTTGTTTTGAGGTTTGAAGTTTTGGACATAGTCATTTTCCAGAAAAGTAGCATTCGCAGAAGTAAACACTTTCTAATCTGAATGACTATAGAAAAGTCCACCCCGAGTACCTTTAGGATAGTCAGCAAACATGCAAACTTCAGCTCGCGGTTCTCGCTTTCCTTCCTTTTTCCTCAGGACATGCGCAATACACCCCCAGATTCTATAATGGCGTAAACTAGGTTCACCACCATTCCAGCGTTCTAAAGGTGTTTTGGGGATTGATTTAGACGGCACGACATTGAGAATGTCATTCACGGTTTCAATTGAATGTCCCCATAACAAAGTTGGTAGAGTTGAGTAACTAAGCATGCATATAACCATTTCTAATAAAGTTCTATTCCGGCATTCCGCTACACCATTTTGTTGTGAAGTACATGGGGAAGTAGGTTGTGATAAAATCCCAAGTTCAGTTAAATGATCTTGGAACTGCATATCCAAATATTCTCCACCCCTATTAGATCGCAAGATCTGTAACGTTTTAGCTAATTGGTTCTGAGCCATTGCTAGGAATTCCTGAAACTTTGAAAATGTTTCTGATTTTTGATGCATTAGGTAAAGACATGAGTATCTAGAGTAATCGTCAAAGAAAGTGATGAAATACTCAAAACCACCCCTTGCTTGTACATTCGAAGGTACAGAAACATCTGAATGAACATGTCCAAGTGGTTCTTTGGCCCTATCACCCTTTCCAAAGAATGGATGCTTGGTCAGTTTGCCTTCAAGACAAGATTCACAGACAAGTAATTCACCTAAGGTGAGTTCCCTCAAAGGTCTGTCCTTTGTAAGTCCTTGAATCCTATCATAGCCAATGTGACCTAGTCTCAAGTGCCATATATATGTCATATTATCGTTATCGGTCTTTTGAAATTTATTGGTCCTAGGTTTAGCTACTTTGAAAAAATCATTGTTAAGAGTGAGGGGTTCGTTAGGTCGCAGAATATAAAGCCCGTTTTCCAAACAAGCAATACACAATTGTGATCCATTGAAGGAAATAGATATATTAGAACTTGTGAAAGTCATAACAAATCGTTCTAATTGCAACATGGAAAATGAAATTAAATTTCTACTAAAATCTGGAATAAAAAAATACATCATTTAAAAATAAAAATTTATTTCTGAACTTTAGATGAGCTCTTCCTCTAGCTTGGACCGCAACGAACGCTCCATTCCTAACTCTAAGCTTTAATCTGCCTTTGTCCACTTCCTCCCACGATTCAAGAAGCTGTAAAGAGTTTCAAACATGATTGGTAGATCCATAATCAATAACCCAAATGGATTTATCATTCTCTAAAACACATGTTTCTAAGATAAATGAACTATAATCATTACCTTTGTTTTTCGCTGCTAGAAACTTGGGGTAATCCTGTTTCCAATGCCCCTTCTCTTTGCAATGAAAGAACTTACCTTTACCTTTCTTGTTTTTCTTGTTCTTCCCCTTAGGCGTCTGAGCACTTGGTTGTGCACTCGTCTTTGCAGGCTTGGGGTTGTTGTTTTGTTAACCTTTCCTCTTGTTTCCAGCTTTCGAAGATGAAGTCGGGTTAGCTTCATCCTTAGCTGGATTAGCAACAACTACAGTAGTCTTAATTTCTCCTCATTTACTAGGTCCACCCATGATAAGCTCAAAAATCTGAAGCTCGTTCATGAGCTGCATCAAACCATAGTTGAGTTGATCACGAATGTGCGGACACGGTGTTATTCGAACATTCACGATGCATCACGTATGTGCGGAGACGGTGCTATCCAAGCATTTATGGTGCCATCACGAGCATTGACGGTGCCGTCATGAATGTGCGAACACAGTGCTCATTCTGGGGATTCCTCAATCATGACAAACTTGGAGTTGTCACCAATCAACACAATGTTGATGTTTTGCTTCCATTTAAGGAAGTTTTATTTAGTGAGTTTCTCCATCGAATGTTGAGAAATGATGGGAGAAGACTTAACCATATTTATACTACAAATGACCAATAAAATAAAAATCAATCACATTTGCTCAATACAACTTCTATTCACACAAATTTCAAGAAATAGCACAACATATACCAAAAATATGTAAGATATGAGAAAAAAAATACCAAAAACAATCATATCTCTATTTCTTTACATTTTTAACTAATCTATGATTTCCTTGTCCTGGTTGGCGAGAGTCAAAAATACCACTAGTTAAATAAAGTTGTAAACTTATTTAATAATGAACATCATTATTAACAACCTACTATTCGATCAAAATAAGAAAACAAAATCTCTTATTTTATGAACTAGACCCACGCTTTCGATAATCATAGATTTAGTCCTAGTAGTCACCGTAGGGTTAAGTCTAGTAGAATTTGACCTATAATTATCTATCTTTCGAAATTTAACCTTGTCAAAATAACTAATGAACACCTTCCGTTGGGGGACGAATCAAAGCGTTTCGAGGGCCTATTAAGCTATTGACTTTGTTAAACTAACAGTGGAGATCGAATATAATTCTTAAAATAAGCTCATTATAAAATTAAAAATAGTATTTTTTATTATTAATTTTCGAAAATTAATGACTGGTTCTCCAAAAAATTGTAAGATTATAATTTTTTAAAACCAAAGTCCTATAATTTCCTATTGATTCTAAAGTGTCACATTGAAACAAATTCAATTAATTTATAATTAATTTGTTGCTAATCAATATTTAGGTTTAACTAATATAATGAACCTATACAATTAAGTTAAACTCAAATAAATGGGCCGTAACAATTGGGCTTGTATGGAGGAGGGCTGGGTCCAGTATGTTGTTCCCACTACAAAGGCCCCTATCTTCCATACAAGGTCCAAATTACAGGAATTTAAACCTTCGTTTTATTAATTGTTATTAAATGATTAGGCCTACTATAGTCATGCAAAGCAAATGGGCCTTCACAAGTGGAATCACCCACAAGTGAGGAATTTAAACTTTACATTTTCTAATGGGCCCAAATAAAACCTATCATTTTATGAATATTTTATTTGCAAAAACCATATATCTAACAAACATATCAGTCATTATATGCATCTAAGCCCAATTGCAAAAATACCACATATAGTGTAAACAAACATGTTATAATTGGATGGGCCTAATCATGTTACTATATGAGCAATTCTATGAATTTATGCAAAAATACCACAATTTATTTCATTTGCAAAAATACCACAATTAATTTTCTAGAATTTATCAAAAATTTTGAACTAATTAATTTTTTACAAAAAATAAGTCAATTTAAATGAAATTTATCAACAATTAACAAAAGTTAATTTAAATTTCATTTATCAACAATCAACTTGATTTAGGTTAATTAGAAAAATATTAATTTAATTTAAATAGGATTTATCAACAATTAACCAAAGTTAATTTAAATCACATTTATTAAAAAATATATTTTATTATTTGGTTAAAAATATGATATTTTTCAATTTTAAAATCAATATCTCAACTATTTTTCAAAAATATCTTGTGTTGTTACAACTATAAGCAAATATTTTAACAATTTTTAAAATAAATAAAATATTAATAGTTATAACAACGCTAACATATCTTAAAATAGTTAAACAAATTCAAATATCCATGAAAATATCTAACTCACAAATTTCAAATTTTAAATAATTTAAATATTAAAAACTATATAATAAACAGATATTTATATTTTCAAATAAAGATTTAATAAAATATAAAGAATTTAAAAGAAAATATCTTAAAAATCTGATATATTAATTCTAATATTTTAATAGATTAAAAGATTTAAAATTAAGTTGTTAGTCTATTTTTAAATTTGAATTTGAATCTTTGTAGAAAATATCTAATTATTTAAATCTCAACTAACAAAAATATTTTATTTTAAAAAACATTTTTAAATGCAAAAAAAAATATGATATTTCTGGCTTCGATTATAAATAATTAATTTTCACAATTTTAATTTCTTTAATTTAAAAAAAAATCAGGATGAACAGAACCCGTTTCGGGTACTGTTCACCAAATGGCTTGGCTACAAGGGGAGCGCACGCGAGGGTGCACTGGCTGCCGAGGAGGTGTGCGCGCGGGTGATGAGACGCAGGTGTGTGCGCGAGTGGGTGCGCCCTGGGCATGCACAATGTGCACGCGCATGGCAGCCAGTGGAAGAAATTTTTAAAAAATTTGAGCAATTAATTTTTAACTTGTTTTACACAAAATAAAGCATATCTAAAAATTAATGGCATAGAAAACACAACAAAATAACCTAAAAATTGCTAATAATCACATAAAATTAATATGTTTCATAAAAACATGAAAATCCATCCAATTATTCAAACACATCAAATAACTCAATTTTTAACATGTTCATGCATGAAAATAAAGATTACCAAAGGCTCTGAGGCCAGTTGTTAGGAAAAATTATACAGAATCTTTATTTATTTTCATGTAGATCTAATATTAAAAAAATTAATATGAGATAACCTAGAACATGTTTCTAAAATTTAATTCGAAGAGAAATAATGATAAGAATACTTACATTATACGCAGCGGAATGAATGAGTCATTCCTTTAGTTTCTCTAACTCTTGTATCCTTTCTGTCGCAGAGTATTACCAAGAAATTGAACCGATCTTCAATTTTCTTCACAACCTTTCAAACTATCCTTAGAATCACCTACACTAGAGTGGGAAATTCTCAACACCTGAGATAGATACAGAGAGAAGAAGAGAAAAATAACAAAGAGGCTTAGAAAAGGACATGTGTTTAGAGAGAATCTAAAACCTATCAGAAAACAGTGATTAAACTTATGTTTTGACTTCCCTCTAAGCACTTCTTTTATAGACTCAATTAGGTAATTTGTTTAATTAAAAAATCAATAAAATAATATCCAAGTAACAGCCCTAGGTCGAAATTATCATGGGCTTTAGGCCCGTGAAATTTCTCATTTGATTATAAGCCCATTGGACTAAAAATCAAGGCCTGTACTATTTTTTATTGATTTAATTAATTAAATAATTATTTATATCCTTTATCAAATTAATTATTTATAATTTGAACCTTGATTTAAACTTATTTATTAATTTAGATACCAATTTATCTTAATTAATAAATCTACCCTAATTTCTCTTTTCTTCACAAAATTACATAACTCCGTGAAACTATCCAAAAATTGAGACTATCTAGATGATTTTATCCAAGGTGCAGTGGGGACCATGGGCCTATTAAATCAAGCTCCAATAAGTTATCATAAATCTAACAAATAAATTTACTAACTTATTAATTCCTCATGACTCCACTAAAGACTCGGAATTGCACTCTTGAATTCATAGAACACTCTATAAAAAATAAAGATACGCTATTAATTATCCATTGTTACAACCACAATTGTCACTCAATCCTCTATAGACGGTCTACAAGGAGATGGGACTAATATACTGTTTTACCCCTCATTGTATTTTATCCTTAAAACACTTAGTTCCTTGTGAATGATATTTCAGTAAACTAATATTAATTACTGAAATGAGATCTCTATCATTTAACACCTTGAACTAAACTAAAAGGAAACCATCATTTCACTTCTTCATCAGAAGCTATAGATGTTCATATCTATGATTAACAGTCCCACTCAATTATACTTCTTAGTTCCCAAGATGTAAGTATGGGCTAGTCCGTAGGGTAAGCTGGTAACGAACAAGTCAAAGAACTCAAATATTACAATCAGTTAGAATACTAACCACTCATAATTGAGATTGAATTGACCAATGGTCAACTATATGATACGACTAGAATAGATAATAACGGTATGTTTACTTATCCTATCTACTGTCAATATCGGTCCAGTCCGATGCAACAAATACATCCGATCTTACCTACTTTGCTAATGTTCTGGATAGAACATAATACTGTAATGTGTAAGTAGAACATATCGTAGATTGGCAAGTAAGTGTAAATCCTGTGCACTGACTAATCTTAGGACTAACTTATTTTTTAACATATAATCATATTTATATTCCATTGTGATTACGTCACTATAAATACGATTAGCTATATGCTCAGGATTTAATAGAAGTTTATATTAAAAAAATAATCATGAAAATAAATCATGTGAGCAAAGTGATTGGCCAAGTCAAAAAATGATTTCTATTCTTTTATTGATAGTAAAATGAGATTACAAAGAAATTGGTTTTAATTAGGGCATAAAACCCTAACATTATCATATATTATTTTGTGATCTAACCTACCTCGATTAGTCAACTGAGGACCTAGATGTTTTTATCACATGCCACGGTAATGAGTTAATGGCCATTAATATCGTAGTCCTATATGATATACATTTTTACGTCATATGTTTTATAGTATATGTTTTATGATGTATGTTTTTAGTAGATTTTTCTTGCTGGGCATTAGGCTCATTCCTTTTTATTTTAGATGGCGCGGGAAAATAAACTTGGAAGGCGGGATGGATTTGTGGTAGCATGGCATTTGTTTTAGGGATGAACTGATTGAATGGACTGCTGGAAGATCGAGGATGATGTTGTTTTCAAGTTTTTTTATATATATGTTTTATGTATTTCCGCACTTAGTATTTGAACAATTGATTAAAGTTTATGTTTCTATGTTTTATGTACTAAACAATGGGTACCCATACCTTATTTTGCATTTCGTACAGTATTTTGGATTTTAAATAAAGTTATGTTATTTCTTATGTATGTATTCCCAAATAGTAGCTATGTTTAGTAGGTTTTAATGGTCTGAGGTCTAGAATTAGTCGGGGCATTACAAAAACAGTATAACAGGTTCCAACACTAGAAAGCTGACCTGTCACTACTGAGGGACTAACCTCGGCCTCTGCCTGTGTCAACGCGAACACCCGAGCTGGAGTCAAGTTGTCCCCTTGTAACGACCCAACTATTCTAGAATTTGGATAATTAGAAACTACTATACTTAATCATAAGAAAACGTGTTGGAAAAACTTATACAGGATCTTTATTTATTTTCATGTATATCTAATATTAAACAAATTAATACGAGATAGCCTAAAACATGTTTCTAAAATTGAATTCAAAGAGAAACAAAAATAGAATACTTACAGTATACGCAGCGGAATTAAGAGTCCTTCCTTCAGTTTCTCTAACTCTTGTATCCTCTCTGTCGCAGAGTATTATCAAGAAACTGAACTGATCTTCTATTTTCTTCACGATCTTCCAATGTATCATTAGAACCACCTAGACTAGTGTGGGCAATTCTCAACACATGATATAGATATAGAGAGAAGAAGAGAAAATACAAAGAGGCTTAGAAAAGGACTTGTGTTTAGAGAGAATATAAAACTATCAGAAAATCTGACTTATCAAAAACCCTTTTTTAACTTCTCTATAAGCACTCCTTTTATAGACTCAATTAGGCCATTTAATTTAATTAAAAAATCAATAAAATAACAGCCATTTTGAAGCCCTAGGTCGAAATTATCATGGGCTATAGGCCCGTGAAATTTCCCATTTGATTATAAGCCTATTGGACTTAAAATCAAGGCCTGTGTTATTTTCTATTGATTTAATTAATTAAATAATTATTTAAATCCTTTATCAAATTAATTATTTATAATTTGAACCTTGATTTAAATTTATTTATTAATTTAGATACCAATTTATCTTAATTAATAAATCTGCCATAATTTCTCTTTTCTTCTCAAAATTACACAACTCTGTGAAACTATCCAAAATTGATCTGGTCAACTTTGATAATTCTAATTGATGATTAAATCAATTAATTGAGACTATCTAGATGATTTTATCCAAGGTACAATGGGGACCATGGGCCTATGAAATCAAGCTCCAATAAGTTATCATAAATCTAACAAATAAATTTACTAACTTATTAATTCCTCGTGACTCCACTATAGACTTGGAATTGCACTCTTGAATTCATAGAACGCTCTATAACAAATATAGATACGCTATTAATTATCCATTGTTACAACCATAATTGTCACTCAATCCTCTATAGACGGTCTACAATGAGATAGGACTAAAATACCGTTTTACCCCTCATTGTATTTTATCCTTAAAACACTTAGTTCCTTGTAAATGATATTTCAGTAAACTAATTTAATTACTGAAATGAGATCTCTATCATTTAACACCTTGAACCAAACTAAAAGGAAGCCATCGTTTCACTTCTTCATCAGAAGCTATAGATGTTCATATCTATGATTAACACTCCCACTCAATTATACTACCGAGTTCCCAAGATGTAAGTATGGGCTAGTCCGTAGGGTAAGCTGGTAACGAACAAGTCAAAGAACTCAAATAATACAATCAGTTAGAATACTAACCACTCAGAATTGAGATTGAATTGACCTATGGTCAACTATATGATATGACTAGAATAGATAATAACGGTATGTTTACTTATCTTATCAACTGTCAATATCGGTCCTGTCCGATGTAACAAATACATCCGATCTTATCTACTTTGCTAATGTTCTGGAAAGAACATAACACTGTAATGTGTAAGTAGATCATATCGTAGATTGGCAAGTCAGTGTAAATCCGGTGCACTGACTAATCTTAGGACTAACTTATTTTTGAACATATAATCATATTTATATTCCACTGTGATTACGTCGCTATAAATAAGATTAGCTATATGCTCGGGATTTAATAGAAGTTTATATGAAATAAATAATCATGAAAATAAAACATGTGAGCAAAGTGATTGACCAAGTCAAAAAATGATTTCTATTCTTTTATTGATAATAAAATGAGATTACAAAGAATTTGGGTTTTAATTAGGGCATAAAACCCCAACAAACTCCCACTTGCACTAATTGAAACTAATGCCTTAATTCTACTAATCCCATCTCCTTGATATGCTTATCAAATGTAGCTTCTGGTAGTGTCTTTGTAAACGGATCCGCAAGATTGTCTTCAGTTGCAATCTTCATAACCTTCACATCTCCCCTAGCCACATATTCTCGAATAATGTGATACTTCCTTTCTATATGCTTACTCCTCTTGTGACTTCGAGGTTCTTTTGAGTTGGCTATCGCTCCTGTATTGTCACAAAACAACACAAGTGGTTTATCCATTTCTGGAATAACACCAAGATCCGAATAGAACTTCTTTAGCCAGACTATTTCCTTAGCTGCTTCTGACGCGGCTATGTACTCAGCCTCCATGGTGGAATCTGAGATTGCAGACTGCTTTACGCTTCTCCAAATTACAGCTCCACCCCCAAGAGTAAACACCATTCCAGAAGTAGACTTTCTATCATCGACATCAGTCTGAAAATCTGAATCGGTGTAGCCTACAGGGTTTAGAACACCACCCTTGTAGACTAACATATAATCCCTAGTCCGTCTCAACTACTTCAGGATATGCATAACTGCTATCCAATGTTCCGGTCCTGGGTTTGACTGATACCTGCTCACTACTCCCACTGCATAGCAGATATCTGGTCTAGTACACAACATGGCATACATCAGACTTCCAACTGCAGATGCGTAAGGAACTTTTCTCATTGCATCTTCCTCTTCAGGAGTCTGGGGAGACTGCTTCTTTGAAAGATGAATTCCATGGCGGGACGTTAGACGCCCTTTCTTGGAATTTGTCATTGAGAAACGTTCAAGCACTTTATCAATGTAAGCTGCTTGAGATTGAGCTAAAAGTTTGTTCTTTCTATCCCTGATGATCTGAATACCTAGAACATAACTTGCTTCACCCAAATCCTTCATCTGGAATTGAGTGCTCAGCCAATTCTTCACATCTGATAATTTCTTAACATTGTTTCCAATGAGTAAGATATCATCTACATAAAGAACCAGGAATACCACTATTTGATTTGCCTTTAGTTGGTAAACACATGGCTCATCAATATTTTGTTCAAAGCCATAGGTTTTGATTATTTCATCTAACCTAAGATTCCAGGAACGAGAAGCTTGCTTAAGTCCATAGATGGACCTATTTAACTTACAAACTTTTCCTTCTTGTCCAGATACTTTAAATCCTTCTGGCTGATCCATATAAATGACCTCGTCAAGCTTTCCATTAAGAAAAGCTGTCTTGACGTCCATTTGCCAAATCTCATAGTCGAGAGCGGCTGCTATGGATAGGAGGATGCGAATGGATTTGAGCATGGCTACCGGACTAAAAGTTTCCTCATAGTCCACGCCTTCTCTTTGGGTATAACCCTTTGCCACTAATCGAGCTTTATAAGTCTCGATATTTCCATCAACACCTCGTTTCTTCTTGTAGATCCACTTGCACCCAATGGCCCTAAAGTCACTAGGTGCTTCCACAAGATCCCAGACGGAATTTGAGTACATAGACTCCATTTCCTGTTTCATGGCTTCAAGCCATAGTTCCTTTTCAGGGCTAGCCATTGCCTGTTTGAAAGACAATGGATCATCATCACTAGTGTCACCAACAACCATATTGGTTTCACCATCCAAACCATAGCGAACTGGGTTTCTAGAAACCCTCCCACTACGACGAGGCTCCGTGACAGTTTGCTCAGGAACAGTGGTACTTTCTTCATTTAAATCGACTTGCGTCGGTTGTACATGAAGATTGGGAATTTCATCATCAACACGTGTTGATGACGATGGAACATTGGTTGGAGTCAATTCTTTAACCATCTCTTCTAAAACTACTTTGCTGCGAGGTTTAAAGTTCTGGACATAGTCATTTTCCATAAAAGTAGCATTTGTAGAAGTAAACACTTTCTTTTCTGAATGACTGTAGAAAAGTCCACCCCGAGTACCTTTAGGATAGCCAACAAACATGCAAACTTCAGTTCGCGGTTCTAGCTTTCCCTCCTTTTTCCTCAGGACGTGAACGGGACACCCCCAGATTCTATAATGGCGTAAACTAGGTTCACGACCATTCCAGCATTCTAAAGGTGTTTTGGGGATTGATTTTGACGGCACGACATTGAGAATGTCATTTGTGGTTTCAATTGCATGTCCCCAGAACGAAGTTGGTAGAGTTGAGTAACTAAGCATGCATCTAACCATTTCCAATAAAGTTCTGTTTCGGCGTTTCGCTACACCATTTTGTTGCGGAGTACCTGGGGCAGTAAGTTGTGATAAAATCCCAAGTTCAGTTAAATGATCTTGGAACTGCATATCCAAATATTCTCCACCCCTATCAGATCGCAAGATCTTTAACCTTTTACCTAATTGGTTCTGAGCCATTGCTAAGAATTCCTGAAACTTTGAAAATGTTTCTGATTTCCTATGCATTAGGTAAAGACATGAGTATCTAGAGTAATCATCAATGAAAGTGACGAAATACTCAAAATCACCCCTAGCTTGTATATTCAAAGGTCCACAAACATCTGAATGCACAAGACCAAGTGGTTCTTTGGCACTATCACCCTTTGCAGAGAATGGACACTTGGTCAGTTTGCCTTCTAGACAAGATTCACAGACAGGTAATTCACCTAAGGTGAGTTCCCTCAAAGGTCCGTCCTTTGTAAGTCTTTGAATCCTATCATAGCCAATGTGACCTAGTCTCCAGTGCCATAAATACGTCATATTATTGTTGTTGGTCTTTTGACATTTATTGGTCCTAGGTTTAGCTACTTTGAATAAATCATTGTTAAGAGCTCGGGGTTCGTTAGGTCGCAAAATATAAAGCTCGTTTTCCAAACATGCAATACACAATTGTGATCCATTGAAAGAAATAGACATATTAAAACTTGTGAAAGTCATAACAAATCGTTCTAATTGCAACATGGAAACTAAAATTAAATTTCTACTAAAATCCGGAATAAAAAATACATCTTTTAAAATTAAAAATTTATTTCCGAACTTCAGACGAGCTCTTCCTCTAGCTTGGACCGCAATGAACGCTCCGTTCCCAACTCTAAGCTTTAAGCCGCCTTCGTTCACTTTCTCCTACGATTCAAGAAGCTGTAAAGAGTTACAAACATGGTTAGTAGATCCAGAATCAATAATCCAAACGGAGTTATCATTCTCTAAAACACATGTTTCCAAGATAAATGAACTGTAATCATTAACTTTGTTTTTTAGCTGCTAGAAACTTGGGGCAATCTCGTTTCCAATGCCCCTTCTCTTTGCAGTGAAAACGTTTATCTTTACTTTTCTTGTTTTTCTTGTTCTTCCCCTTAGGCGTCTGTGCACTTGGTTGTGCACTCGTCTTTGCAGCATTTGCAGGCTTGGGGTTGTTTATTTGTCCACATTTCCTCTTGTTTCCAGCTTTTGAAGACGAAGTTTGGTTAGCTTCAGCCGTAGCTAGATGTGCAGCAACATCAGTAGTCTTATTTTCACCTCCTTTACTAGGTCCACCCATGACAGGTTCAATAATCTGAAGCTCGTTCATGAGTTGCGCCAGACCATAGTTGAGTTGAGCACGAACGTGCAGACACGGTACCATCCGAGAATTTACGGTGCCATCACGAACGTGCAGAGATGGTGCTATCCAAGCATTTACGGTACCATCACGAGCATTGACGGTGCCATCACTAACGTGCGGACACGATGCTCGTTCTAGGGATTCCTCAATCATGACGAACTTGGAGTTGTCACCAATCAACTTTATGTTGATATTCTGCTTCCAATTAAGGAAGTTTTTTCTAGTGAGTTTCTCCATCGAAAGTTGAGAAAGGATGGGAGTAGACACATACACTACTTAGTTTAAAACTACAAATTACCAATAAAATAGAAATCAATCACATCTGCTCAATGAAACTTCTATTCACACAAATTTCAAGAAATAGCACAACATATACCAAAAATATGTAAGATATGAGAAAAAATACAAAAAACAATCATATCCCTATTTCTTTAGGTTTTTAACTAATCTATGATATCCTTGTCCCGGTTGGCGAGAGTCAAAAATACCACTAGTTAAATAGAGTTGTAAACTCATTTAATAATGGACACCATTATTAACAACCTACTATTCGATCAAAATAAGAAAACAAAATCTCTTATTTTATGAGCTAGACCCACGGTTTCAATAATCATAGATTTAGTCCTAGTAGTCACCGTAGGGGTGAGTCTAGTAGAATTTGACCTATAATTATCTATCTTTCGAGATCTAACCTTGTCAAAATAACTAATGAACACCTTCCGTAGGGGGACGAATCAAAGCGCCTCGAGGCCCCATTAAGCTATTGACTATGTTAAACCAACGGTGGAGATCGAATAAAATTCTTAAAATAAGCTCATTATAAAATTAAAATTAGTATTTTTATTATTTATTTTTAGAAAATTAATGACTATGGTTTTCCAAAAAAAATTAAACAGATTAAAATTTTTAAAACCAAAGTCCTATAATTTCTTATTAATTCTAAAGTGTCACATTGAAACAAATTCAATTAATTAAGAATTAATTTGTTGCTAATCAATATTTAGGTTTAACTAATATAATGAACATATACAATTAAGTCCAACTCAGGTAAATGGGCCTTAACAATTGGGCTTGTATGGAGGAGGGCTGGGTCCAGTATGTCGTTCCCACTACAAAGGCCCCCTATCTTCCATACAAGGTCCAAAAGACAGGAATTTAAACCTTCGTTTTATTAATTGTTATTAATTGATTAGGCCCACTATAGTCATGCAAAGCAAATGGGCCTTCACAAGTGGAATCACTCACAAGAGAGGAATTTAAACTTTACATTTTCTAATGGGCCCAAATAAGACCTATTATTTTATGAATATTTTATTTGGCAAAATACCATATATCTAACAAACATATGGGCCACTATATGCATCTAAGCCCAATTGCAAAAATACCACATATAGTGCAAACAGACATGTTATAATTGGATGGGCCTAATCATGTTACTATATGAGCAATTCTATGAATTTATGCAAAAATACCACAATTTATTTCATTTGCAAAAATACCACAATTAATTATCTAGAATTTATCAAAAAAAAATTCAAATTAATTAAATTTTTACAAAAAATAAGTCAATTTAAATGAAATTTATCAACAATTAACAATAGTTAATTTAAATTTCATTTATCAACAATCAACTTGGTTTTAGGTTAATTTGAAAAAAAAAATATTAATTTAATTTAAATGGGATTTATCAACAATTAACCAAAGTTAATTTAAATCCCATTTATTAAAAAAAATATTTTATTAATTGGCTGAATAAAAAATGATATTTTTCAAAATTTAACCAATTTTAAAATTTAAAATCAATATCTTAACTATTTTCCAAAATATCTTGTGTTGTTATAACTATTATCAATATTTTAACCATTTAAAAATAATAAAATACAAATAGTTATAACAAGCCTAAAATATCTTAAATAGTTAAACAAATTCAAATAACCATAAAAATATCTAACTAACAATGTTCAAATTTCAAATAATTTAAATATTAAAAACTATAGAATAAAAAGATATTTATATTTTCAAATAAAGATTTAATAAAACAAAATCAAGAATTTAAATGAAAATATCTTAAATATCTGATATCATAATTCTAATATTTAATATATTAAAAGATTTAAAATTAAGTTGTGAGTTTATTTTTAAATTTGAATTTGAATCTTTGTAGAAATTATCTAATTATTTATATCCCGACTAACAAAAATATCTTTATTTTAAAAAATTAAATGATAAAACAAAAAAGGTACTGTTCACCCGAGTGCTGTGGCTGCTGGTGGCGCGCGCGTGCGTGCGCGCTGGTGTGCGCGGCTGCAGGGGCGTGCGTGCGGGGCGCGCTGGTGGCGCGCGCGGTGCGTGGGCGGGGCGCGCGCGTGCTGCGCGCTGGGCGCGGGGTGTGCTGGGCGCGCGCGCGCGGAAGAGCGTGGTGTGCGCGCGTGCACGTGCGCGCACATGGCAGCCAGAACAAAAAATTTCGAAAAATTTTTTTTGTGCAATTTTTTCAACCAAAATCATTTTCTAATTAATTTTTAACATGTTTTACACAAAATAAAACATATATAAAAACTAATAGCATAGAAAATACAACAAAAATATCCTAAAAATTGCTAAAAATCACATAAAATCAATATGTTCATAAAAACATGAAAAACCATCCAATTATTCAAACATATCATATAATCCAATTTTAAACATGTTCATGCATGAAAATAAAGATTACCAAAGTCTCTGAGGCCAGTTGTTGGAAAAACTTATACAGGATCTTTATTTATTTTCATGTATATCTAATATTAAACAAATTAATACGAGATAGCCTAAAACATGTTTCTAAAATTGAATTCAAAGAGAAACAAAAATAGAATACTTACAGTATACGCAGCGGAATTAAGAGTCCTTCCTTCAGTTTCTCTAACTCTTGTATCCTCTCTGTCGCAGAGTATTATCAAGAAACTGAACTGATCTTCTATTTTCTTCACGATCTTCCAATGTATCCTTAGAACCACCTAGACTAGTGTGGGCAATTCTCAACACATGAGATAGATATAGAGAGAAGAAGAGAAAATACAAAGAGGCTTAGAAAAGGACTTGTGTTTAGAGAGAATATAAAACTATCAGAAAATCTGACTTATCAAAAACCCTTTTTTAACTTCTCTATAAGCACTCTTTTTATAGACTCAATTAGGCCATTTAATTTAATTAAAAAATCAATAAAATAACAGCCATTTTGAAGCCCTAGGTCGAAATTATCATGGGCTATAGGCCCGTGAAATTTTCCATTTGATTATAAGCCTATTGGACTTAAAATCAAGGCCTGTGTTATTTTCTATTGATTTAATTAATTAAATAATTATTTAAATCCTTTATCAAATTAATTATTTATAATTTGAACCTTGATTTAAATTTATTTATTAATTTAGATACCAATTTATCTTAATTAATAAATCTGCCATAATTTCTCTTTTCTTCTCAAAATTACACAACTCTGTGAAACTATCCAAAATTGATCTGGTCAACTTTGATAATTCTAATTGATGATTAAATCAATTAATTGAGACTATCTAGATGATTTTATCCAAGGTACAATGGGGACCATGGGCCTATGAAATCAAGCTCCAATAAGTTATCATAAATCTAACAAATAAATTTACTAACTTATTAATTCCTCGTGACTCCACTATAGACTTGGAATTGCACTCTTGAATTCATAGAACGCTCTATAACAAATATAGATACGCTATTAATTATCCATTGTTACAACCATAATTGTCACTCAATCCTCTATAGACGGTCTACAATGAGATAGGACTAAAATACCGTTTTACCCCTCATTGTATTTTATCCTTAAAACACTTAGTTCCTTGTAAATGATATTTCAGTAAACTAATTTAATTACTGAAATGAGATCTCTATCATTTAACACCTTGAACCAAACTAAAAGGAAACCATCGTTTCACTTCTTCATCAGAAGCTATAGATGTTCATATCTATGATTAACACTCCCACTCAATTATACTACCGAGTTCCCTAGATGTAAGTATGGGCTAGTCCGTAGGGTAAGCTGGTAACGAACAAGTCAAAGAACTCAAATAATACAATCAGTTAGAATACTAACCACTCAGAATTGAGATTGAATTGACCTATGGTCAACTATATGATATGACTAGAATAGATAATAACGGTATGTTTACTTATCTTATCAACTGTCAATATCGGTCCTGTCCGATGTAACAAATACATCCGATCTTATCTACTTTGCTAATGTTCTGGAAAGAACATAACACTGTAATGTGTAAGTAGATCATATCGTAGATTGGCAAGTCAGTGTAAATCCGGTGCACTGACTAATCTTAGGACTAACTTATTTTTGAACATATAATCATATTTATATTCCACTGTGATTACGTCGCTATAAATAAGATTAGCTATATGCTCGGGATTTAATAGAAGTTTATATGAAATAAATAATCATGAAAATAAAACATGTGAGCAAAGTGATTGACCAAGTCAAAAAATGATTTCTATTCTTTTATTGATAATAAAATGAGATTACAAAGAATTTGGGTTTTAATTAGGGCATAAAACCCCAACAAAACGTACATATGAAAACATCATAACTTTATTAGATAAAGAAAAAGGTTTGAATACATAAAAATGTATTTAGGATATGGGATCCCATTGTTTTAAAAATAAAAACATAATATGATCTAAATAAATCAATTACAAAACTAAGTGCGGAAAAATACATAGAAAATATGATTTAAAGACTTAAAGACTTCATCCTCTAATCGAACGCTCAGTCCATCGATTCAATCCTGCCTCAATACACAACCCTCAAGCTGCCAAGAACCTTTCCGCCACCATAGCTAATTTCCTGCACATATAAACATAAAGGAATGAGCCTAATGCCCACCAAGGAAAATCTAACAACATAAATCATATACGTAAAATTCATATCATATGCTAAAAACATACCATAAACATATACCATAAGCGTATCATAAACATATGTCATATATACTATAATGGCCATTATACTACTTGGGGCTTGTTAACTAATCAAGTCATATGCCCATTAGATTTGTGGGGCTTGCTAGCTATGCAAGTCATATGCCCATAAATTTATTGGGGCTTGTTAGCTATACAAGTCATATGCCCAAGTCTATCAACATACATACTATAAAATTTCATAACACATAAATCATAAGATAACATATAACATATAAAATCCTATCCTATTTTCCTTACCAATATACCAGGATATGAGAACAATATCAGGACTTTGGAATACTCCTAAAAACCATAATAGAAAGGTGAGTATACCAACGAAAAGAGATGAAACGAACGAACTATACCATCGAAAAGATACTTACCAAGAATCTTACGTTCAAGATCTTAGATTGCCTAACCAAAATAGAGAATATGAGTTAGGATTTTGAGTAGAAAAACTATAAGAATAACACAGAAAGGAACTAGAAGAAGGAATACCTCGAATGCTTCTATAACCGAACTATACCTCAAACCGAAATATACTATGAACCTTACTTCCCAAGTGTTTATTAAGCTTATAAGGATAAAGCTTATAACCCCAACCCAAGTGTTTATCACTCTAAAATCACCTAGCAGCTTGCAGACTCTGAACTTAGCTTGAAGAATGAATAAATGGCTGGGTACTAGGTCCTATTTATAGAGTTCAAGAATGAAAAGATCTTCATTTAACTTGAATAAAATAATGGCTTTTTAATTGAAAAATATTTGAATAATCGTTCAGCAAAGGCTGAAGACTCGGTCAGAAAGATGCTGGACTTATCAAGAGGTTAAAGAATAAATTAAGCTCGGTTTCAAAAGCATTCAAAAATCATGCACATGAGCCGATATATCGCCCCTAGTAGGCAATATATCGCCTGGGCTAATATGCCCGAGGTTCTTCGAGGTGGCCGTGCGAAGTTACGTGTTTTTCGTATCCCCGTATGGTGATACATCGCCCCCTAGTGCTGCGATATATCGGCATACGCTGAAATATTATACACGTAATTGCACTTTTTCAGCCTAATTTGAATTGAGTAAACAACCTTGACTAAGTCCTCTAACGATTTCAAAGCTGCTGGCAGACCTTAAGATAGTCAAATATTACTCTTATTAAATTTATTCCTCAAAATACTTAATTATTCATTAAACATACACATGACAAGTGTCATTTCCTTATTGGGTTTATCTAAACCATATATTATTATCAATATCACCTTCATAATCAGTCATATTAATTCAACCTTAGGTTATAATTAATATTCTTAAACTGTAACGACCCAAATTTGCTAATAAGGCTTAAGGTCCTTGATTAGTGTGCCTGGAGGACATAATGGGAATTATGTGTGAATTTAATGATTAAGATGCATGATTATGATTTAAAACATGTTATATGACTATTTGAGTATTTGAGATGCATGACTATGTGTATTAGTATGCATGTAGGCCCTGATTAGGTTAGAAGGGCATAATCGTAATTCTGGCCATTGTGGGCATAACTGTTGTTATCCCCAAAAATGGAGATTGATGACGTGGCAATAGAGGTGAAAAATGGCAGTACATGGTCTGTAAAAGACACATTAAATAGTCAATAAATACATTGACTCCTCAGAGTTGTGATAAAGTGACCCGGTGGACTGATGAAGAGTTTTGACTGCTTTAGAGTGTCACGTCCAAGCCAAGTACATCCAAGGAGTAGTCCAAGTGCCCGGTCGGACCTTGGTCCGATGGAAGGCCAAGGTGAGGTCGGACCTTGGTCCAAGGAGAACTCAAGAGAGTGGTCCTAGGAGACCCCAAGAGAGTGATCCTAGGAGACCCCAAGAGAGTGGTCCTATGAGAAACATGGCATGCTAGAGGAGAGTGCCATGTTAGAGGAGAGAAGTGCATGTCCTACCACCATGCACGTCCGACCAACAAATGTTTGTCCTACCACCATGCACATGTCCGACCAGCACTTGCATGAGTGGTCAGTAGGAGAGGTGGATCAACTAGCTAGAGGAGGACTAAGTCAAGATTCCCATAAACACTCTCATTCTTCCCACAAATGGGGGGTTTGGTTACATTTTGAATGTTTTTTGTAATTTGAATATAGTATGAATAATAAAATATCCCTATCTAAAGGGGATATCAGTGGAGGATCCCAAGCCTATAAATAGAGGGTTGATGGGATCGTAAAAGGACTTTTGGCAAATTGAGAATTAATCTATATTCTAGAGAGAGAAAATTTGGGTCTGAGTATTCTAGAGAGAGAAAGTGCTGATATTTGAAAGGATTCTTGTATTTTTGCAATCTGTACTGAAGAAACTCAGTTGGCTCAATCCATCTGATCTTGAGTACAGATCTATAAATCATAACTCTAAGTGGATTAGGCTATTACCGACAATCGGGGCTGAACCACTATAAAATCTCTTGTGTTATTTACTTTTCTTGATTAAACTGTCTGTGTCGTTTACATTCTCTTGAAGGCTTGTCGTTATTGACGTTCTCACGTCGTTGGCTAAAAACACAGTCAACAACTGTATTGATATATGTGATAATTGTCGAGGCCACATTATTATGTGGATATATCTGTGATCTGTGACTCGAGACGATCCTAGTGAGCAAAGTAGCGAAAAAGTCATGGCGGGGATTTATACCCGGCTCGGGGTGAGCTTAGGGGTATAAATGGGAATTTAGTGAATATACTGGGGTCTATTTTGATATTGAGGAATATTATTGGTGGTAAATTAGGTATCGGGAATTAAGCGGGAAATATTAGAGACACTCGAGGAGTTAGCGGGAATTGGGTAAAATGACTAAAATGCCCTTAAGTGGACTAAAGGATTAGAAATAAAGGGGAGGGCATTAGGGTCATTTGGCATGTAAGGAATGGATATGCTGAGGCTTAATGTCGTTGGCTAAAAACACAGTCAACATTTTGGTGCTTTCATTGAGAGCCTGAAGAGAAGAACAGACGGTCCCTGAAGCAAGATGGCGCCTAAGAACACCAATGCAATCTCCAAGAAGACAGGCTCCTCTAAAGAGCCTGCTATATTAGAAGGTCCTTGCCCACAAGACCATGAGAATGAGCCTAGAGTCATGCTCGAGGACGTGACTCCAGGAGTTGAAGAGCTCCAAGAGGCCATGGGGGCCTTCCAGGAGGAGATGACACAATTCCACGCCAGACAGGAGGCGTTTGCTGAAGAGATGGCCAGGTAGAGAGCTGCATTAGAGCAGCAAAGACGCGATATTGAGGCTAGGAGCGAGGAGCTCAAACAACAACAGGAGGAGGTCAACCGGAGACATCGTGAAGCAGCGCTTGCTTTGGAGGCAGCTACCCAGTTGGCCCAGGCCAATGCCCAAGCTGCAGCACGAGGAGGACCCCCTCCAGGAGCAAGGACCACAGAAGCTGGTGGTAAGAACAATGATAGACCAAGGAGGGGTGGTAATGACCCACCTGGTGAGGAAGATGGAGTCCGATCGCACACTGCCTCAACACAAAGGGAGCACTCTTGGACCCCCTCCAGGAGCCATCATTCAGAAACTTCAAGATCAGGAAGTCACCAATCGGGTAGTAAGAAGACTCCACCTGGGCAGGAGCAAAATAAGGCTCCTAGGGAGAAGAGGACCTCACAGTTCAAAGATGGGCATGGTCGTGATGAGGCTGATAGTCATCCCACCGACCAGTCAAAGGAAAAGGAGGGCCGTGACCAGCAAGGAGGAGAAAACTGCCCAGAGCGCGCCAAGAAGCCTCCACTGCACCCCGACCAGCAGCGTAGCAGGAGAGAGGAAGTCCCGCGTAGTAAGCCCTCTAGGAAATCAAAGGATCTAAGGGATGTTATCACCGACAAGAGGAGGACCATCTCGGTCGAAGGGAAAAATCTGGACTGCCCTACCAGTCAAGTAGAAATACTTGACGGTGGCGCGCCAGATGGTAATGCCCGACCAGGCGGTCAAGACCTTGGGACCTCATCAGATGCACCAGCCATCCAAGCCCAGCTTGACATGCTAGCAGCTGCAATGCAAGGTTTGTCGAAACGACATTCCGAGATAGATCCGATCGACCACTGGAGTGGCAGCCCATTTTGTGCTCGGATTAGAGCAGCCCAGCCACCAGCAAAGTACAAAGCACCGGTATTGCCATCTATACAAAAAAGGCAGACCCCATCAGGCATGTTGGGAAGTTTGAGGACCAGATGGAACTGCTCGGAGTGAGTGATGGCTATCGATGTAGAGTCTTCCCCACCACCTTGACAGATACTGCCTAGGAGTGGTATTGGAAGTTTAAGCCAAACTCCATTACCTCTTGGGAGGCATTCAGGAATGAGTTTTGTAGACAATTCAGCATTGCCCGGACTCCACCAGTTTATGCCAACGACTTGGCAGATATCAAACAAGGAAAAGATGAGTCTCTAAAGAACTATATACAGAGATTCATGAGAGAAGCCAATAGAGCAACTGATGTAGGAGACGAGGGGAAGATGGTTGCCATATCTGCTGGGATAATTTATCGGAGTCCTCTATGGGACAGCATCCATCGCCATCCAATCTCAACACTTCAACAATTTCTTGACCGGGCAGAAAAATATATAAAATTGGATGATGCAATAGAGAAAGGGGAGAATGGCATAAACAATCCGGACAGATCAACTGACTCTCCTAGTGATGGTGGAAATAAGCGTGGAAATAATGGGTCTGACCACCATGAGGAAAAAAAAGCAAAGTTGAGTTCAAGTGAAAAACCAACTAAGTATGAGCCTCAATTTACTAACTACACCACTCTCTCAACCAGCCGAGCAGAGATATATCTTGCTAGTCAAGAAGAGGTTCCCTACAAGAAGCCTCCACCCATCAGGAGAGAGATGAGGAAGAGAGACATGAACAAGTTTTGTCGCTTCCATGAAGATTATGGTCACGACACGAATGAATGCAACCACCTCAAGGACGAGATAGAATTTCTTCTCCGGTCAGGCAAGTTGAGGAAGTACCGAGCAGAGACACCCCAAGGAGAAGGAGGTAGCAGCAACTCTGGTCTCAAGCAACAAAGATCTCCACCCTTGCAGCCTGGACCTGTGGACTTCACCTTAGACACTATATGTGTAGGTCCACACTTGGCTGAGGAGAGCAACTAAGCAAAGGAGAAGTATGCTGAGGAGGAGTGCTAGGAGCAGGAATCACTGGAGTGGCGTGCACATAGAGCATCGAAAGAGATATTATTTTTAAATACCGCTTTCAGAGTGGTAGATTGATTTCGAGTTTTTTAGACTTGTTATTTAAGTTTGGTGTATGAACTGGTTATTTGCTAACCAGTCATTTTATTTTGAACAATTTTGGTTGTTTAAGACTCGTTATTAGACATGTTTTGTCCATTTTAATTTACGAGTAATAAAAGAGACTGCGCGCAGCGTGGTCGATTCTTGCTACAAATATGCATGTGTGTTAGTTATCCGAGCAGTGTTCAACTGGTCGGTAAAATCAGGTAGTGTTCAACTGGTCGATATGTTCAAGCAGTGTTAAACTGCTAGAATATTTTCCATATATTCTATGTGTTTCACGAGTAATTAACTGCTCGAACAGATTCGTTCAGGTAGCAAGTGACTAAGGGTCTTTCAACCCTCAATCACCTGGGGGGCACATGGGGTATGCTGGTATATAATTTTACACAGGCAATAAGAGCACGAGTTAATATATCTGTTTTTAGGCTGACTTGTAAATTTTCGAAGTGCAAAAAGGCCATTAAGCTAACTTGCTTGACAAAGCTTAACTAACTTGGAATTTTTTAAAATTTCAAGTTAGGAGCAGATATTCGTGTGACCAAAAACATCATGCTCATAAATTGTTAGAGCAATAAGAGTGTGAGAAAGTATACTTAGCATGGACTTATGAAATGTCTAGAATTTCTAAGTTAGAAAACTAAGTACTCATGCGAAAATATAAGGCATACACCAGAGTGACTTTACTATTCACAAAAAACTTATAACTTTTTAAGTCTAGAGGAGACTTAGAATGTTTTAAGTTAGCAAGGAGAAGTAAAGTATAAATGCCAACAGGTACCAGTTTAGTTGATCAGGTGCAAAGTTTTCTTGCTCAGGAGAGCAGATACAACATCCCTGGTAGGCTAAGCATGTATCACCGATCAACTTCCCTGGAGTGAATCAAACAAATGCTTAAGAGTGCCTAAGGGTACTTAAAGTATTTGAAAAATGTGGTGTCGAGCACACACCTTGGGATGGTCGATCGGATGCATGTTGATTCGAGGAGCATCTTGCCTATGTCCAAGGATCTAGGCCCATAAATTTTGTGCCTAAGGTGCTACATCCGACCAACAGGAACCGTGTCATAACCAGGCCAAATGCACCCGAGGAGTCCAAATGGTATGCTCGGACGTTGGTCCAAGGATGGCATCCCAAATGCTTGGCTCGGACCTTAGTCCGAGGAGCCCCTAGATGCTTGGCTCGGAATCTAGTCCGAGGAGAAGCCAAGTCATTAGCTTGGACCTTGGTTCGAGGAAAGGTCATGAAAGCTCCGATCGGACCATGTCCGAGGAGAGCCCAAGATGGTTGGCTCAGACCAAGTCCGAGGAGAGGTCCCATGCATGCCAAGAGATGGACTTAGATTTTGGCCAAGGAGAGGCCACAAAAGGTCCGATTGGACCTATCCGAGGTGAGCTTCCAAGATGTTTGGCTCGGACATGTCCGAGGTGAGCTTCCAAGATGCTTGGCTTGGACCTATCCGAGGTGAGCTTCCAAGTGCTTGGCTCGGACCTAATCCTAGCGCAACCAAATCGAGGATACTCAACAACCTGTCTATACGATGATAAAATAGACAAAGGGAGAATAAAAAAGAAGGTTGTGTTTTCGTTATATCAAGAAAATAGAGTTTGAAGAAATCACAAGACAAGTTTAGTCGTGGGAGTTTACGTGAAAGTTATCAACCGGATAGGAGCTTTTGGATGACCTTGAGAACATTTTGCTAGAAGAAAAGTTTATCATACGAGGAAAATCGTATAATAAACTTGGGGGGCAAATTTTATCCCCAAAAATGGAGATTGATGATGTGGCAATAGAGGTGACAAATGGCAGTACATGGTCTGTAAAAGACACATTAAATAGTCAATAAATATATTGACTCCTCAGAGTTGTGATAAAGTGACCCGGTAGACTGATGAAGAGTTTTGACTGCTTTAGAGTGTCACGTCCAAGACAAGTACATCCGAGGAGTAGTCCAAGTGCCCGGTCGGACCTTGGTCCGATGGAAGGCCAAGGTGAGGTCGGACCTTGGTCCAAGGAGAACTCAAGAGAGTGGTCCTAGGAGACCCCAAGGATGTGGTCCTAGGAGACCCCAAGAGAGTGATCCTAGGAGACCCCAAGAGAGTGGTACTATGAGAAACATGGCATGCTAGAGGAGACTGCCGTGTTAGAGGAGAGAAGTGCATGTCCTACCACCATGCACGTCCGACCAACAAATGTTTGTCCTACCACCATGCACATGTCCAACCAGCACTTGCATGAGTGGTCAGTAGGAGAGGTGGATCAACTAGCTAGAGGAGGACTAAGTCAAGATTCCTAGAAATAGCTTCAACAAGATACGCGGGAATCTCTCATTCTTCCCACAAATGGGGGGTTTGGTTACATTTTGAATGTTTTTTGTAATTTAAATGTAATAAATATAATAAAATATCCCGATTCTAGGGGATATCAGATGTATGACCCTAAGCCTATAAAAAGAGGGCTTATGGGATTAGAGAGGTTCTTCTTCTGCTTCTTCTTTCTAGAGAGAGAAAATTTGGGTCTGAGTATTCTAGAGAGAGAAAATTTGGGTCTCAGTATTCTAGAGAGAGAAAGTGCTGATATTTGAAAGGATTCTTGTATTTTTGCAATCTGTACTGAAGAAACTCAGTTGGATCAGTCCATCTGATCTTGAGTACAGATCTATAAATCACAACTCTAAGTGGATTAGGCTATTACCGAAAATCGGGGCTGAACCACTATAAAATCTCTTGTGTTATTTACTTTTCTTGATTAAACTGTCTGTGTCGTTTACATTCTCTTGAAGGCTTGTCGTTATTGACGTTCTCACGTCGTTGGCTAAAAACACAGTCAACAACTGTATTGATATATGTGATAATTGTCGAGGCCACATTATTATGTGGATATATCTGTGATCTGTGACTCGAGACGATCCTAGTGAGCAAAGTAGCGAAAAAGTCATGGCGGGGATTTATACCCGGCTCGGGGTGAGCTTAGGGGTATAAATGGGAATTTAGTGAATATACTGGGGTCTATTTTGATATTGAGGAATATTATTGGTGGTAAATTAGGTATCGGGAATTAAGCGGGAAATATTAGAGACACTCGAGGAGTTAGCGGGAATTGGGTAAAATGACTAAAATGCCCTTAAGTGGACTAAAGGATTAGAAATAAAGGGGAGGGCATTAGGGTCATTTGGCATGTAAGGAATGGATATGCTGAGGCTTAATGTTAGTGGGAAGTGTAGAGAAATGTAGAAGTCTAAAAAAGAAGGGAAAGGAAAAGAAAGGAAGGAAAAACAGAGTGGTTTTCCTTAGAGTCAGTTTGTGGTTCTCTTACCACTTTTCTCCATTCTTCTTGAAGCAAAATTCAGAGGAGAGCTAGTTCAATTAAGCCACAAGGTTACTAAGCTAATATTGAGGATTTGACAAGGATTTAGCATGGTTAGGCCATCACTTGAGGTAAGGTTCTGTAATTTCTTCAGTTGCTGGTTTGGTTTCTGAACTATGGTGTGTAAGTTGAGTTTGATGGGGAACCTTGGGGAAATTCAGGGCAAAGGTTAAGAAAAAGCAAGCCAAGGAGGTCTAGAGACAGCTTGTGGTTGAAATCCTATCAAAGGTATAAAGTCTAAACTCTAACTTTGCTGTTTAATTGGTTTCTGCTGAGTTTAAGTGTTTAGGAGTGGCTATGGTGAATTATGAGTTTGTGGATGCATGTGCTTGAGTTCTAGGTATTTGGGGTGCTTGGGATGAGTGGAGTATGGTCATAAGGTTGTTTTTGAGTTTGGGAAAGAGTTGGAAGAGTTTTGGTTGAGGTTGGTTTGAGGAAATCGCAAGAAGAAGAACTAAGGGTGGTATCTGTCTGTGACTAGCGCTACAGCGCTAGCCTTTGGGCGTTGTAGCGCTAGGCCATGATGCTGAGGGGATTTTGGCTTCTATTTGTAGCGCTGTAGCGCCCTCCCATGAGCGTTGTAGCGCTACCCTGCCTTATGAAGGGGATTTTAGGGTTATTTGCAAGGGCTTTTGACCTAGGGTTTGGGATTTGATTCCACCACCTTGTTTGGTGGAACTAGGACTTCCCGGGGGCTCGGGATTAGCCCTGAGGCTAGGTTTTGAACTTGAGGATCGACAATGACTTTGGCCCATGATTGTGTTTAGGTGAGCGCTAGGGCTCGAGGGGGATCGTGCTCAAGGAGTCGAGGGATCAAAGCTAGTAAATTGAAAGGTAAGAAAAATGCACCCGGTTATATGTTTGTGATGGGACTAAGTGCTCCCGAGAACTGTATCGTGTCAATGATGGCATTACGCCATGGGACATGTAAAAGCGGCCTAAGAGTGTCGTACATACTATTAGCGCACAGGGCGCGGCTTGGCCACTGATAGCCGAGGACAGCTTAACGTTCACTGAGCTCGGTTTAAGCGGGCCGGGGTCAGTGGGATAACGGAGGGAGCAGCCTGAGGGCGCTAGCCCTAGTTATCATTTGTGAACTGTAAATGATATGAATTGACATGCCTAGTATGTGGATTACTTGATTATACTGAATGGTTATATGGTTGAAATTATGTGATGCAATGTGAGATATTGGTTTGTCTGCTAATTGTTTATGCTCTGTTGTTGTTGTGTTTTCATGCTAGGCCTTGGCTCACGGGTGCTACGTGGTGCAGGTAAAGGCAAGGGCAAGCTGGACCAATCCTGAGGTGGAGAACTGTGGAGCTGAATGTAATAGCCAGCTGTTCGATCACCATGGTCGAGGAGTGGATCAGGACAGGGATTACCTAACTGCCTGCTTTGCCTTAGTATGGCTAGTTATTCCATCTGAGTCTTATACCTTTTGTAAACGATCTTTAAACTTGTATTTTTGGGATCCCGTGTAAACAAATAATGTTTCCTAATGAAAATGTGGCTTTTGAGACCAAAACATTTTAAACCCTAGTTCCTTTATAGTTTCGATGACACGCTTTTAATTAAATGACTTGATTAGCAAGTCTGGCACTTTATAAACACACAGTGTAACGGTCTTGGCTAACCAGGGCGTTACATAAACTATAGGTTAAACTTATAAAACCTACAAGTGTTACTACGAGTGTCCTACAAAATCCCGGTCTGAACCAAAATCCACAGTCATAAAAATACTACAACTATTAGTATTGCTACTACTATCTAACTAGCTAAGTAAAGTTCTTGGACTCTAAACCACTTTCTTTAGTTCCTCTTTCTTCGCTCTTGGCTAGTCTTTCTTCAAATGCCCCACTATCCTGCACAAAAAGTAGGTCGTTGTTCGACATTCCCCCAAATGGCGTCTTCTACATCTAGCGCACTCTAGGTAGGTCCTCCAGACCTCATTGCTACTCTAGCGGACTATCTATATAGCCCTTGGCCTCCTATCGGGGCTTGCAACTGACAAGGTATCTAGAGTCTTCCTTTTCTTGTCACCGGGGCTTCCGCCCCTACCAAAAGCTTTAAATGGAGGTCACGTCCTCCTTATATCTCTCATGGCCATGTTTTGGCATCGGATCTTATTCTTAGTGCCCTCTGTAGTAAGGTCTTTCTCTACCACCTATGCATATGTCGTCACCCCAGGCATAGTGGTAATACGAACTTCTCGAGCTATCATAGGATGTAATCCCTAAAGGAACCTTTCCTTCCTTGTCCCATCTGTGGGCACCAAGTTTGCAACAAACTTGGCTAGAATATGATTTCCCACCAAATTCGGGCATCCTCTCGAAACATATGTGTGGCACATGCCCTCTCTCATTACCAACTACCCCCATAAAGTTCTGGATAGCGGTCATCATACTCATCCATTGTTCAGCCTTAACCGGATCTACACTACCCTAAAAAATTGGAGGGTGCTACTTTTTGAACCTTTCATAAAGGGGTTCCCATCTATTCCCAGCCTCTTGCAGCTGTACTACTACTGGTACCAATGCAGGTGACACCACTGGTGGAACATTCCCTACTGGAACTTGTTGTTGTCTCAATATGGAGATCTCTTCTTCTTGCCTCTGTAATCTAGGTTGCATATCAACAAGCACTTGCTGCCAGTTTTTGGAGCTAGCGGAGGGGCTTGGTCCTGACTATTTTCCTAGGCCTACATTCCTTGGTCGGCTAATGAATCTGACTATCTTTGAAGCATACTTCCAACGTTTTATTTGCAGTTAACAACTCTGCCTATCAGGTAGTGATAACAATACCTCTTGCCACCCTACGGTCAAAAACTGTTCAAATAGGCATTCACATGCAATCACAATACTAATAAGCATTTCAATAACATTCACACTTAGCAGTCATGCTAATAAGCATGTCAGCTCATATTCATGCTCAAACATAGTGCTAATAAGCGCTTCATGACATTTATAACCAAATAACGATGCTGATAAACAATTTCTGGCATTCAAAAGCAAATAGCAATTCAAATAAGCATTTTCCAGCATATGCATATAATAGCGCTTATAAGTGTTTCCTTAGCATTTATAAATAGTGATAGTGCAAATAATCACATCTTTAACAGACACACAGCAGTCAAGGGCCAGGCCCTATCAAAATATCTCATACTCCATAATAAGGCAAGCAAATAAGGTGCTTATATCTAATTTAAACAGTTAAACACATAACCACATTAGAGCTCATCAATTCAAAATCTAGTCAAGCTTGAGGGTGTCCACAATGAAGACCCATGTGTGAGGGCATATGCTACTCTCTATGGGCGGAAGCCTCTCTTTGATGTGTGCTTCTCCATAAAGTCAAGCTGACGACTTTAATTCAAGCACTTTTTGGGAGGAAACCCAAGTTTCTAATCTTTTTTTAACTTTGTTTTAGTTTAGTTAAGTTCATTGCATTTCCTTTATTAAATATCTTTATGTTTGAAAAAATTAAAAAAAAACATAGTTATTTTAGTTTTAATTTTTGTTATTTTAATTTCATTTTATTGTGATGTTTTTGGAGTAGTTTTGTGTTTGTTGATGAATTTCAGGAGTTAAAAAGGAAGGAAATGGTGTTTGGGAAGTAATTAGAGGGTTTGATGCTTATGCGGAAATTTTGCTGAAGCAAAATGGGTGCTATTTCCGAAAAAAAAAAGGAAAGTTTTGCTTGCTAGAGAAAAATTTTTACTCATAATTTTGCTGCAACGAAAATTTTACTCATATAGTATTGCTGTAGTGAAATTTTTACTAATATAATTTTGTTGCAGCAAAATTTTAAGGATTGGGAAACACAAGTCAAAGGGCTTCACAAGCTCATGAGAATGGGACGCGGGTTCACAAGGGCAGTTGAGTTTTCATATAAAAAAATTAAATAATAACAAAGAAAAGCAAGGTTCCCCGATACTCTCTCTTCTTCTTCTTCTCTCTCAATTACTTCCTAACCCTGGCAGCCACCCTCCATCATCTTCACCACCACTCCAAAATGTAGGCCATCGCTTCTAAATCAACCATATCCCTTTAGATGACAATTCCAAAGGATAGGCGGGGGGACTTTTCTTCTCTCAGTTCATTTTTTTTTTTTTACTTTGTTGTTTTTTGTATCAGCTATGTTGTTCTTGTTTATTGTTGGTGTCTTTGTCTTGTTTCTAGTTTGTCCTTATATTGTTGGTGTTTTGTCGTTCTTTTGAGGATGTACTTTGTCTTTGTTAGTGTATTTTTCTAGTTTGTCTTAGTTGTATTTTGTTGTCGTTTTCTTAAGAGGATTTGTGTTTCTTTAGTTGGTGCTTAATGTAACGCCCTGGATAGCCAAGACTGTTACACTGTATATTTTAAATAACGCTGGACTTGCTAATCAATTCATTTGAACATAAACGTGTAACTATAAGTAATTAATGGATTAGGGTTAAAAAAAAGGTTCAAATGAATCTTTACTTTCATTAAAAAGTTTAAGTTCCTACATGGGATCCCAAAAATACACATTTAAAAAGTTATTTACAACTCAAAAGATTAATACAAAACACACCAGCCTAAGCAAAAAAATTAGGGTTTAACCCTAGTTCCTCCTTGAATCCCCGGTCGTGGCGATCGAGCAGGCTGCATATGTACACGTCGCTACCAAAGCTCTCCAACTCATGGCTGGTTCAGATTCCCTTTTCCCTTACCTGCACCACATAGAACCCGTGAGTTAAGGCTAAGCAAGAAAACATAGACATGCTTATAAGCAGTTAATAACAGATTTCATAATTGTATCTGGTACGCCTAGCAGTAATAACCCTACCCATGCATGCATACAACCCAGGTAAGTCACTATAGATTCAAATGGGATCCCAAAATAATTATAGTTGGTTACAACACAGAGACTACAAAATAAGTCAGCCTAAGCGGCAAAACAGGGTCCAACCGTAACTCCCCTATGATATCTTACCCATGGCGGTCGAGCGGACTGCATATGTACACATCACCGCTATAGCTCTCCAACTCATGGCTGGCCAGGCTTCTCCTTACCCTTACCTGCACCACAAAGCACCTATGAGCCAAAAGACTCAGCAAGAAAAAATATTCAGACCATTCACAGAATATAACATCATGCTTAACAGTAATAACTGGAACCAAGCATATACACTATACAGATAAGTGACCATAGGGTCACACAAGAGCGTGTCGCACTCCAATTTATATATATGGCATTTGATCCAGTCAAGTGCATAAGGCACTCCTGGGGTGGCCTAGCCATAACAGCCTGCGCTCAACGCGCATAACGCCGATCACGGCTTATAAACCGAGCCTTACAGACCCTCGACTTATAAGTCAAGCCTTGGAAACCCTCAACTTATAAGTCGAACCCCCTTTTAACCAGATATACCCTTGACTAGCAGGTCAAGCTTTGATCAGATACAGCAGACAGATTGTCAGTTAATAAACCGAGCTTCCTAGCCAGAACAAACATCCACACAATACATTCATCACATATGCAGATACAATGCATTACAGTATACTAAGCATATATGCACAAGCACAATTATAATCATGCTCATTAGCTGCGCCCGAGCCCTAATCACATTTACATTTAACAAATGGGCCAAGCCCCAATCATACATTTCACATATCGGGTGCAATTTTCTTACCTCAATTCTTGTGCAAAGAATGAAATGACCCTGAGCGCTGATCCTGATCCGAGCTGGAGGAAACCCTAGTCACAACACAAGTATACTTTCATCAGGACTTAACCTAGAACCCGAGTCCCAAACTGAACTCTAAATCATAAAATCATGGTTCTCAGCTAACGGAGCACTAAAAAGTCCCCCGAGCCCCCCAAGCAGGCTCAAAAGTCAGATTCCTGAGCCCCCGGGCCTAGTCCTAAAAACTAGAAAACAGGCATTTTGCGGCCCCTGGCGTAGTCGCGCCTACCATGGGCGCGGTCGCGCCCACAGAAAATATGGGGCTTCTAGACCATTATCATGGCCACGCCAATCCTTGGCGCAGTGTCGCCCCTCAACTCGAGTCCCCCAATTGAATCCAATTTCTCTCATTTTGGGACACTAGCGCAGTCGCGCTACAATCTAAAGAGGTCGTGCTAGGTCCCCAGAACCTGAAAATAAGCCCAGAATTTTTATGTTCTTCCCCAATTCCTTATACCTATGATTTCTAGCCAAAACAAACTTCCAATCCGACCCAAAACAAGGTTTCTAGCAAGATTCCATCCATAGAAACACTACACTAGCCCTAGCCAACAAACCCCAATGCTAAGCTCAATCAAAAACACAACCAAGCTAGCCTCTAGGAATCAAAACCCAAAGAACTCATGAACATCACTTGAAAAGAGAAAAGTCCAAAGAATTACCTAAATTTCTCTGCCCCACTCGAAAATCCAATTGAGATTCTTAGCTTTGCAACTCCTAGTCCCCAAAATCACTCTCCAATATTCACCACAATGATCTTGGCTTGAATTCTAGATAAACCTCTCTAAGCTTCAATGCACACACTAGGAGGGAAGGCAATGAGCTAAAAACGTGAGCGAGCCTTCTCAAGGCTGCTGCCTAATTAGCTAACCCAAGTGATCAAATGACCATTATGCCCATCACCCCTTATTATCTTAAAAGTTACCCCCATGGGAAAATTAGTCATTTGGCATAATTCCCGCTAACCTCAAATTATCTCAAACAACCCCAAATAATATATCAAACCAATAATCATCAATTAATTCCCGTTACTCAATTATTCCTGTAATTTACCAAATTACCAAAATACCCCTAAGCTCCCCCGTGCCGGGTAACTCAAATATATCCCCATAATAATGTGATCGCAATTATATAACGCACATATTAACAATAATACCATTAACGGGTCAAAATTGTGAAAATGTCATTCTAATAAGAAATGGGCCCACATGTATATTTAATACACCTAAACATGCAAGCTAAATCATATCATAATACAATTCACATAATAACATGCTCATAACACATAAGCACTCACTTAGTTCAATTATTGCCTTCCGGCCCCCTAATCCAGGCACTAAGCCATATTAGGGAATTTGGGTGTTACAAGCATAAATCATTTATCACAGATATTCTCAATACATTCAAACATGTTTAATAAAACATCGCAATCATAGTCTTAACCATGTTCAATGACCGGGCTCAAGCCCTAACCACATACTATGTGCAATTTTCTTACCTTATGTCCTTAACGAGACACACACCATGACCTTGATCATGGCTATTTCCTCCTGAGCCAATCGGTGAACCCTAGTCACAACCATAATAATGAATAACCATCAATAACGAGCGAATAAAAGCTCCCAGACCCAGTCCTAACCTCCGGGACCTCAAATTCTACTAAATCTAGTAGTAGAATCCTTCATGAACCCTTAAGTTTGAGTCCCCGCAACTCAAAACCTCATTTGGCCACTTTCCCCTACTAGAGTCGCGGCTCGCCCCTAAAGGGAGGCAGTGCGCCTCTAGGTAGAGTGCTCCAAACCACAAAGGCACTAAGCACGCACCGTAGCACAGCCTACCAGGCGCCACAGTGCCAAGGTAGTTCAGAAGAACCCTTGCACCTCTGAGATCATGCGGGCCGCAGCGCTCCAAGAACACCGCCACTGCGCAACCCCGTGAACCCAGAATTCCTGCGTTTTCTAGCTATTTCCTCTTAACCAAACCCCCTAAAAATCAGTCCATAACCTCAACCAAACCCAAAATTAAGTTCTAAACTCATAACAACACATCATAGGCAGCATATAAACCCCAAAAACTAAACCCAAACCTCACCACAACTCAAAATCTCAACCTTGAGTTTAAAACTGAAAAACATGAAAACAAACCAGAAATTCATCAAGAAAGCAGAGTATGAATCCTTACCTCAACTATGCAATCCGACCCTAAGTTACTACTAACCCAATTGTTGTTCCTCCAAGATTCAATTCCAAAAAATTCTCCTCAAAATTCAAGGAATTCCAAATCAAACATAGAGAGAGGAGAGAGAAAAGTAACGGGAGAGAGAATGGGAGAGGGAGTGAAGTGTTTAGTGTTATCTGATTTCCTCATTCTGAAGGTTTTTTTTACTAAGCTAATCCATGGGCATGAAATGACATAAATGCCGCTTGCCCAAACCTTAGCTCTTTAATGCCTTCACGGGCAAAATGGCTTTTTGCCACCATTTCCCACTAATCCACAATTAACACCATATTTCTCCAATTAATTCCAATATCCCCAAATGATCATAAAATAACTTCCCATTACTCGAAAAATCTCGGCAATGTACTAAATTACCAAAATACCCCTAAGCTCACCCCGAGCCGGGTATTTAATCCTCATTTTGACTAAACCGCTAATTTGCTCACTAGGGTCATCTCGTGTCAAATAATTCAAATATATCCACATAATAACGTGGTCTAAATCACAAAACACATATATTTACAAATACACCCTCAACAGGTCAAAATTACAAAAGTACCCTTCTAATAAGAACGAGCCCACATGCATGCTTAATACACCTAAACATGCAACACTAGTCATATCATAATATAACTCACATAATTCATTTAATCATGCATATAATCATAGAAATACAAATATTATCCATTTATGCCCTCCCGACACACTAATCAAGGCACTAAGCCTAATTAGAAAATTTGGGATGTCACACTTAACTTGGGGCTCGATGATGAACCAACTAAAAAAATACATCAATAAAATCCACCATTTTTCCTCTTGTTATGTGATTGACTAATAGTACTCAAGTGTTAATGGAGTTGGAAAAATCTTGTTGATTGTTTGGATCCCAATTTTGTGTGCATAAATTTACCAATAATTTCTTAAACCCTTAAAGTTAGCTAGATTTTTGGTAGAGCTTAAGTTTCTTGAATTTCTTAGTGGTTCCCTTGAGGAAAATTCCTAGACAACACTTAATCAAGGACATGATTTAGGCCATATTTGGACCATTTGAACCTTTCGAGTCAACCATTATATACTTTTTATCCCTAGTCACCCCTTTGAGCTTAATTGAATCCCTTTCTTTTAATGTTTTCTTGCCATGTATATATGTGCTTATAATTAAAAAAAAAAAAGTGTTTGTTCAAAGAAAAGATGGACCCCTAAAAAAAGCAACAAATTAAAAAAAATGAAAAAAAAAACAAAGAGTTTGAAAATTATATACATATAGTTAAAAACAAGTTTGGGGGTGTAGCATCTTATAAAAAAATTATGTCTCATTTTCTTTGTTTCTTTCTTTCTTTCTATGTTAGCAATAAAGGATAATGGCAATAGTAACATTGATTTTTGTGGGGTAATCTTTTGGGGAAGAGATTGTGAGCTCTTACTTGGTCTTAGGAAAATTAAGGTGCTTTTATGGTGAATTTAGCCTAAAATGAGTTCTTTTAACCACCCTCACATATGCCTTACATTACAAGCTTGATAAAGTCCTTTTGATCTTTGGATTAGTGTTTGTCTACATTAGCGGAGATGGAGTCTTTAAGTCAATCTATGGAGACACTTATTAGGCTTTAGGATCAAAGTTTAATTTGCTTTGAGGGAGAATTGAGAATGTTTGGAAAAAAGCTATGTATACACTTTAGGGAGAAACACTTGATTATTGGTTTGATAACATCATTAACATTCAAGAATTTAGTTGAAATCATTTGCAATAGGCATAATCATCATCATCATTCATCATCTTTTTAATAAATTTTGAAGAGTATTTTCCTCGTTAAGCATAATACTAAGTAAACATTTCCTCTCTTTTGTATGTCTTTGTGGTGTTTAGCTTTTGTCTTATTGTGTCTTGTTTTTGTTGTCTTTCAATTTTTCATTTGTTGTTCAATTTTTGTTGTCTTTTGTGTTCTTTTTAGATTCATCACTCGAGGACGAGCAATGACATAAGTTTGGGGGTGTGATAACTCTTGAATAAACAGTTATTTTTATACTTTTAAACTTATAAATGTAGACTTAGGAAGAGTGATGAGTATTTTTTGTTGTTATTTTTAGTTAATTTCTTTTTCTCTTTGTGTTGTTGTGAGTTATTGTGTCTTTTTATGCATGAATTTAGGAAGAGTGGTGAATTTATGCATGAATTATTCAAGGAGAAAGAGGAAAAGTGAATTTGGCTTTTGAATTGTTTTGTTTGAGCTGAAATTTCATATTTTGTTGTAGCAAAGGAAATTTTGTTGGAGCATTTCTGTCATCATTCAAGTGGGAATTTCAGCATATGAAGAAAAGACACTAGGCATTTCACTAATTAAGCTAGCAAGGAGGGATGAGGTGGAAAATTCATAGGCAAGTTGCTGAAGTTTGGAGCATTTTCTAGAAGAGGAAAAAAAAGGATTGGGCCAAAAATAGAGACAAATGATGTGGGCCTTCTAATTAGGGAAAGATTGGTACCCTAGCATCAATAAAAAGAAGGCAGCCAACATTTTAGAAAAGAGAATCTTAGAGCTGCCATTGGAGAAAAAGGAAAAAGAGAAATGAAGAAGAAGAAGAAGAAGAAGAAATTACAAGCTTGAAGAGGAGAATCCAAGGAAGAAAAGGAAGAGGAGGAAGCATGATTAACGATTCATGATATCATTGGCTTGTTTTCTCCTCTTTAATCTCATTTAAGTTTATAATTTCTTTATCTTTTTCTATTTAAATACCCATGGGTTGTTTTGAATTTGGATTTTTGCTCTTTAATTTAGCCATGAACTAAATCTTTTGAGGCTTGAATTATTAATTAATTCTATGTCTTAGTGTTTAAATTTCTTGCACTTTATTTTAGCAAAAATACCCATTGCTCATTCAAGTGTGCTTAATGATAAATTCTTGTTGTTGTTTGGCAATCAATGGCAAGATATTGAGTTATATTTATGCTGGAAAGTTTGAATATAGTGGATGAACTTGAATTACACAAGTACAAAATCTTGTTAGGTTTGTTTTGTGATTGGCATAGGAATGTGTTATTTGCCTTGTGTAACAATTGTGAATTGAAGCTTGAAATTGGATTCTTAAGCTTTATTGGCACAAGAATATGTTTAATAAGCTGAAAGAATTCACACCATAGGAATTGGGAAAGTTCTATGAGCTAATTTATAATTTTTGTTAACTATGGGAATTTTTCTGAGATTTTTTTGCAGCAAAACGTACATGTCACTTGAATTTAGAGGAATTTAATAATTCAAGCCCATTTCCACCAGTTGAATTTCTCTTGCTTTTAGATTGTCATCTTAGTTGATTTCAAGTGTTTTCAATTTATTTTTCACCACTCTTAAATTGATTTGCACACAATTATTTGCTAATCCAATCCCTGTGGAGACGATACTCAGCTTATCATTATATTACTTTTTTGTGACTATGTACACTTTCACATTATTGATCAAATTAAATCACAACATTAGGGTTAGGTTATAAATCAATTCATGATTGCAAGTACGACTGTTATTTATTTATTTTTTTTGGAAGGGGTATTCCCAAAAACAAAGTTGTCATGTATGTGGTGAGAGCAGATGGGTTGACAAAGACACAAATGGGAAAAAGGTCGCCCAGAAAGTGTTGCGGTACTTTCCTTTGACTCCTAGGCTCAAGCGTCTTTATTGTTTAAGGCATACAACAAAGGATATGACTTGGCATAGTACGGTAGGATTGGAAGAAGATGGTGTGATGCATCATCATGTTTGTAACGCCCTACTTCCTTAGAGTCGTTACTGAGTGAGTTTAAAACGTGCATTTAACTCGCCAATCGAGGTTTTAAGACAAAAGTGTAATCAAACCATAAACAGAGTCATAAACTTTGAAAATAATTCCATTTACTGAAAATCATAACGAATTTAACATTTGGGATCCCAAAATACTGATTAGAAATATTTACAACTCAAAAATATAACTGAAGTTGGCGAAACGAAAAAATCTAGGTTTAGTACAATCATCTCCTAAAATAATCCTGGTCGTGGCAGCAAGGCAGACCAAACATGTACGCGCCGCTTCACGCTCTCTGTACTCATGGTTGGTCGACTTTCCCCTTGCCCTTATCTGCACCACAGAGCACTCGTGAGCCAAAGCCCAACAAGAAAACCCTTACAAGCAGATAACATATGCATATTACACACTTAACATATAAACAATCCATCACCAGGCTAACCACATACGGCCATGCCGTCCCAGGCGCTTTACCAGGCCCTGGGTTCGCGGTCAACACCGTGAGGATATCCCAGGTATCCTTTAGGGTATCGCCCTGGCAATTCGCACTCCGCGTGCTAAACGCTGCTTCCGACCCCTTGTCGTTCTCGGCCTTGCCGCTCTCAGCCTTCGCCATTCTCGGCCCTCGCCGTTCCCGGCTCTTGCCGTTCATTCACATATATGCACACATAGCATAATTAAACATATACTTAAACATGAATAAACTCAATCAAAGGGGCTACGCCCTGAAACACAATCATATAGGGTCATGCTCTACAACATAAGCTCTATAGGTACAATAGTTTTCTTACCTGTGTCCCAAGCTTTCCAAGCACTGATGTCCTGAGCACAGTCCCCTAGTCTAAGCCTCACTGAAACCCTAGTCACAACTTACCAACAATACCCATCCATCAATTTCTAATCCATTAAATAACTTTGGGTCATAATTCTAGTCTCCGGGACCTTGAATTCTACCAATCCGGGTGATAAAATCCATCCTGAGCCTTAACCTTTGAATTCCCAAGCCTAAAACCTCTTAAAAGCCCATAAATACACTAGAGTCGCGGCCCCATGAGGCCATGCTGCGGCCCGCCCCCAACCAGAGACCAACCCCAAAATAGGGCAGGCGCGCCGCGACACAAGCAAGGGCATGCCACGGCCCACCCTTCCTCCTGGCCACCAAAATGCTTCAGAAGGTCGCGGCTCAGCAAGAACAATGTCGCAGCCCGACCCTTCGAACCCAGAAAAATCCTCCATTTTTTGCCACGAAAACCAATCCAATTAACCCCAAAAATCAACCCAACAACTCAAGCTAATCATCACAGAAGTTATACCATGGACTTAGTAACAAAACCTAAACAAGAATTCTAGCTCAAAACCTCATCAAACTCAAAGATTATTCTTCATCTTTCCAACATGCAAAACTCTTAACACACCAGCAGAAATTCAAACACAATTCAGATAATTTAAAATCTTACCCTTGCTTAATTGAGTCTCTGAGTTAATCTCTTAAGCTCCAAGCTCCTAGCCTCCAAAATTCTAACTTGATTCCTTAGTTTCCAATTAGTTTTCACAAAAACGTCTAAGCTTCCAAGGAAGAAGATAAGAGAGAGATAGAGAAGAAGTTTGGGTCGGTTTCTCCAAGTTTCTAAGTGTTTCTTGAATTCTGTTTTATTTAACTTAGGTCTTTAAGGTTACCTCAAAGCTCGGGGTGCCAAAAACGTCGCCGAGAGCAAAATGGTAAATTTCCCCAATATTCCCTCCTAAACATTCTAACCTTGAATATATCTCCAAATATTTATTTCCATTACTCGATAACCCCATAAAACATCTAATACCCGAAATACCCCTCGACTCGCCCCGAGTCGGATTTTCGACCCTGTTGTGACTTTCTGGCTAACAGCTCCCTAGGATTGTCTCAGATCGTACAACACAGATATATCACAATTATTACAATTATCACATGTTTGCCCTCAACGGGCTAAAATTACAAACATGACCCTAATAACCAAACAGGGCCCACATGCATATTTAATTCACCTAAACATGCATTTCTAATCACATACTCACACAAATTCACATATTATAACAATAAATCACTTATTGCCCTCCAAACACGCTAATCAAGGCCCTAAGCCTTATTAGCAAATTTGGGTCGTTACAATGTTGATGGGGGTGGTTGGAAACAATTTGTTCCAGATATCTGAATTTTTCCAAAGAACCCATAAACGTTCGATTGGGTTTGGCTGCTAATGGTTTTAATCCATTTCGTAACATTAGTCTATCTTACAACATATGGTCAGTAATATTCTGCACATACAATATGCATCATTGGTTATGCATGAAAGAGTCATCATCCAAGCTGACCTTGTTGATTCCCGATCCAAAATCACCTAGGAAGGACATGGATGTCTTTTTGTGGCCCGTGGTAGATGAATAAAAAATGTTGTGGGATGAAGGAGTTCAAACCAGAGACGCTGCAACAAACAGCGTGTTTAGAATGCGTGCAACACTATTATGGACTATCAATGATTTTCTGTCTAATAGTAGTTTGTCTGGTTTTAGTGGCCAAGGATATATGGCATGTCGTACATGCAACGAAGGCACTCCTTCATGTCGTGTAATTGGGAAGGCATCTTATGTTGGTCATAGAAGATTCTTATCTTCAATGCATAAGTGGAGGAAGAGTATCTTGCTTGATGGGAAACATGAAAAAAGACGTACTCCAAGAAAATTCAGAAGTCAAGATATACTCCAACAATTAGCGCATGTTTGAATTCATTTGTTGGGTAAACATGTCAGTTTTGGAGGTGTGAAGAGAAAGTGATATCCAAAAGAGCTAAATTGGAGTAAGAAGAGTATTTTCTTTAAAATTGATTACTAGTCTAAACTTCAACTAAAGCACAATATAGATGTTATGCATGTGGAGAAAAAAAATTGCGACGGTTTACTTGATACTTTTCTTATAAATGAGAAATCTAAAGACACCACTAACGCATGAGTAGACTTGAAGAACTGGGGTATTCAAGAAGAGTTGCACCTCAAGGAAGACGGTACCAAGTTAATCAAATCACATCTTACGTAATCTTTCACACCGAATGATAGACGGTTTTTTTGCCACTTCATAAAAGGAGTTAAACTTCCTAATGGTTTCGGTTCAAATTTCTCTAAGAAAGTGACTGACAATGATGGCAACATTACTGGGTTGAAATCCCATGACTGTCACATTCTTATGCAACGTCTGTTGCAAGTAGTAGTACGAGGCTACTTAGATAAGTCTATTTCCAAGACAATCATTGGGCTTTGCAATTTCTTTAAGCAAATTTGTGCTCGCACATTGGTTGTTAAGGACATGGAGAATGTAGAAGATCAAGTGATACAAATTTTGTGAAAGTTGGAGTTAATTTTTCCTCCAACCTTTTTTGACATAATGATTCATTTGATTCTTCATTTACCGCAAGAAGCTATTCTCGGAGGACTAGTTTACATGAGGTGGATGTATCCGTTTGAAATATATATGAAGAAGTTGAAAAATTATGTCAGGACTAAGGCGCGACCTGAAGGTTCTATAGTGGAGGGCTATGTTACTGATGAAGCTTTGACTTTTTGCAAGCTTTCTCCAAATAGAACAATTTACATAAGCTTCCAACCAGAACACTCCACTCTCACAATTTCAACCTGTGAACATGGACATGAATATGATACAGTTAATGATGGCAAACTTTCCATTCTCGGGCCAATTTCCACCACAGCATCCAGCACATCAGCCATCACAACAGCACGAAGATGATGACGACTTTGGAATTGATTTAGATAACATTTAGTTTGATTATGTTATTTTTTTAACTTTTTAATATTTTGTTTAGCTTTTTACATTTTTGATACTACTTACTTTTGTACTAAGTTGAACTAAGTTATTTTTATTTTAATTTCATATTAATACAATTTCTATTAAATATTTATAATTTTTAGATTTTCAATAAACAAATTGTTCTTTAAAAAATTTGTCGTCGTTGTAGAGTAAATGCGGAATGCAAAATATTTTGGTTGCGTGCATCTACTACGACCACGAGTCATCACAGTAGGTTAGAGAACCCACCTCTCCACTACAAGACTTGTGGACCTAGTAGGATTTTTTCAAATTTTTAACCTCTCTATAGCGACAACATGTCATCACAATTGATAATTTAACCAAAAAAAAGAGATTTTCTACTGCGACCGACGTGTCATCACTGTAGCACAACTCTATAGCGAGAACACAATTTGTCGTCGCTGTAGGACTCTACACATACAGATCCACACCAACGAAATTTTTGCAACGACTTCTGGACCAACAGCGACGACAAAATTCATCACAATAGACCTCTTTTCTTATAGTGTACTGTTCTAATTACATTTTGCTCCTTAAGTACCATTAATTCACTAGTGAATAATTAATCTATAATCATATTATAGATCTGAGCTCAATAACTATTCAGTCTCAGAATTAACAATTAAAGGAACCAATAATCGATCCGTTAGGAAAGCATGAAGTCCAATATTGTAAAATCATGTTCCCAGCCATTCACATTATTGAATCTCCAAAAGAAAAGTCACTAGCCTCATTATATTAAGAGACCTTAACAAATGAATCAAAAGATCCAATAAATATGAATCAGAGTTCATGATAACTCAAGATATAGACTGATCTATAAATGATCATCTCTTGAAATATGAATTAAATATTTATGGAAAATGATAATTTTATAGAGATATTAACTCACATCGGTCATATCATATACAATCTCTATTATATAAAGTACATTTAATAAGATGTCTATCCACATCAGTAACCTGAATGTAGATTACTTCCATCTCATATGCTTAGTAAACATACTAGCATCCATTGATTAAAGATTCCATACATTAATATGTTGTTGACTATTTTATTCATCATATATGATCTTACTTCTCTCATACGCATACAAGATCATATTCTAATAAATGAATATGGAATTTTTTGATATTTATATAAAAATTATTCAAACAATAATTTCAATAATCTAACACAATAAATTTGTACTTTTATTTAAATCAATCAAATGTCTTTTCGCATGCTTTTAGGGCACCAACCCTAACAATCGCCCACTTTCCCTTATAGCAAGTGAGGCATCTCTCTCAATCCCATCTTACGTACATGGCCCATAAAAGACTTTGCAGGAAGTATCTTGGTAAACGAATCTGCCAAGTTCTATTTCGATGCTATCTTCATAACTATCACATTACCTCAGTGCACGATATCTCTTACCAAATTGTATTTTCTTTCTAAATGATTTCCTCTCTTGTAGATCCTAAGTTCCTTTGAGTTAGCTACTGCTCCACTATTGTCACAGTACATGATTAGTGGCTTTTCCATATTTGGAATCACTTCCACAATAGTGTAGAACTTCCTGAGCCAAACATCTTCCTTAGTTGCTTCACAAGGCGCTATATACTCATCTTCCATGGTCGAATCTAAAATATTGGATTGTTTGATACTTCTCCAGTCTACAGCTCCTCCACCAAGAGTGAATACTGACCCAGACGTCGATTTAGGATTGTCTTTGTGTGATTGAAAATTAGAATCAGTGTATCCCGTAGGGTTTAACTCACCCCCTGAATAAACAAGCATACAATCTCTGGTTCTCCGAAGATACTTGAGTATGTGCTTTACTACAATCCAGTGCTCTAAACTGGGATTTGATTGATAACGACTGGAGATTTCCACTGCATAGCATATGTTGGGCCTAGTGCACAACATAGCATACATAAGCCTCCCAACAACTGAAGCATAGGGATACTTTCTCATGTCATCTTCTTCCTGAGGTGTCTTGTGACGTTGCTCCTTGTAAAGAGTAATTTCATGTCTGGTCAGTAACTGGCCTTTCTTGATATTCTCCATTGAGAACCTTTATAGCACTTTATTTATATAATTTCCTTGAGAAAAAACCAAGAGATTGTTCTTCCTATCCCTTAGGATTTGGACTCCCATAACATAGCTCGATTCGCCCCAATTTTTCATTTGGAACTTCTCAGCTAACCACTTCTTTACATTTAATAGTGTTTCTACATTGTTTCCAATGAGTAGAATGTCATCCACGTAAATAACTAAGAAACCCACTACTTTTTCTTTGATATATTTATATACACATGTTTTGTCAACATTCTATTCGAAGCCATATATTTTAATTGTCTCATCAAAGGTAATGCTCCAAGATCTAGATGTTTGTATCAGTCCATAATGGATTTTAGCAATTTTCACATCTTATGATCTTCCCATTTCTTCACGAACCCTTCTGGTTGTACCATATAGATACTCTCATCAAGATAGACATTAAGAAAATTTTTATTAACGTCCATCTGCCATATCTCATAGTCATAAGTGACAACTATGGATAAGATAATGTGTATGGATTTTAGCATGGCAACAGGAGAAAATGTCTCTTCATAATTGACACCCTCTCTCTATGTATAGCCTTTGGCTACCATCCTTGCCTTGAAAGTCTCTACTTTTCCATCAGCACGTCTTTTCTTCTTGAAGATCCATGTGCACCCAATGGGTCTAACATTGTAATGACCTGACTAACTTAAAGACCTCGAACCATTAAAACTACTAAGACATAGCTATTATTTTTTAATACATACATAAAATAATAGAACTTTATTAGAAAATCCAAAATATGAGATCCCATTTTTATTACATAAAATCATAAAGAAAATTAAACCTTTATTTTAATCGTTCAAATACTAAATGTGGAAAATCATAAATACATAATTAAAAAGACTCAAAACATAAACGTCATCCTCGATCGTTCCCATCAGTACATTCATTTAGTTCTCGCCCAATACACATGCCAAAGCCACCATGAATCCATCCCGCCTTCCATGCTCATTTACCTGCACAATCTAATTAAAAAGGAATGAGCTTAATGCCAATAAGGAAAAACTACTAAAACATAACATAAAACATAAGACGTAAAAACATAAATCATAAAACATAAGACTACAAATTAATGGTTGTTAACTCATTACCGTAGTATGTGATAGAAACCATCTAGGTCCTTTTGCTACTATTTAGAGGTAGGTTTAAACACAACTATAGTCTACGATAATGATAAAAATCTTGGAATTTGCTTATTGGCTATCTAAGCAGCCATATTTCCCAAGCTACTACAAACATAAAAACAACATAGATACACATATCATATAAACATATTCATAACACATAAAATCTAACTTATTTTTCTTACCAAAAATTGGGGTATTAAAGACAAGTGCATGATTGGAAACTCCTAAAACCAAAAAGTAAAATCATAAGTTTCCTAAAGAAAAGAAAATGAAAAGAAGATCTAAACCATCAAGATAAGAACTTACCGAAAAACTTAAGTTTCAAGAAAATCAAACACCTAACCAAAAGCCATTATAACTGTTATATTATTTTATAATATAATATAATGTAATATTATATTATATTATATTATAATGTATATAATATTACATTATATTATAATATAATGTTTTAGATTAAATAAATGTGACAAAGAGTATCACATATTGTAACATATAATAGAGAGTTACAATATTTAGATATATGAGATATATCCAAATATGTAACATATTTGGTGTTACAAATTTGTAACTTTCAAATATCACCCATTATTGTGTAGATTTGTTGTTACACAATATTGAGATGAATTTCTTAAAGCCATATGAGAAATGGCTAATAGAGATGTGATTTTAACTCTCATATTGTGTATGGAAGTTACAAAATCAAGTGGGAATAAATTTGGAACGTTTTAAAAAAATTGAAAAATTGGTTGTTGGAAAATGTCTAGGGTCGCAGCCCAAGTGGCAGAAACACTCTGAGGGTCGCAGCGCCTGTTTGTCAGGCCGCGGCCTAAGCGGCTGACAGCGTCTTCCAACTTTCGGTTTTATCCAATTTTGAACGTTTCCAACAGCCAAATAGCTCCCAAATTCTCTATTTTAATTCCATAAACATCCAATTAATCATTGGTAACAGCCATGGGGGTTGGTGGAATTTGAAATTCAAAGGGTGTCTCAAAACTCTATAAATAGGAGCCTGATGCTCACTTGTATGATACAACATTTGTATCCATTAGAGCACTTGGCTAGAAACACCTTGAGGCTTGATTATTCCAGAAAGCATTTCAAAAAATCTGTGAGAGATCCCTTAGTGCTTGAGTTAGGGGGAAATAAGCTTTTGGACAAAGGTTTCAAACCTTGTTCAATTTGGTGATCCCCAACACTCTTCACTTTGGTAGTGTGAGTGAGAGTTGTTTCCATTTTGTTTTCTTGTTCTTTCTTTCTATTCTATTTCTCTTCATCTTCATATTCTTCTCTTTTGTTTATTTGTATTTCTTGTTTTGAGTTGTAATCTTCTTTTCTTTTTGTTTCAAACACTTCACTTTATTTGTATTATTTTGCATAGAGTTGTATTTCTCTATTTCTCTTCTTCTATTTATTCTTTTATTTATTTATATTTTCAGTCATAGAGTTGTAACTTTATTTAATCAATCATTATTTATTTGTAATATTTTGTCTAGAGTTGTATTTTCTTACCATTTCCATTGAGGCATATATATTTTTCCTAACATTCAAAAGCTTATCCCTTGTTTGTTTCAATGGAAGGTGAGACCATCAAGATTATGAATCAAGACCTAGTGAGGTTGAATAGGTTTGATGGATCCAATTGAACTAGGTGGTAAGACAAGGTAAGAGTAATTGTATACACTATTTTATATAATAGTGATGAAATTTTATTTCATGTATTAGCATGTTTTCAAATGTTGATATATGAATAATTGTGTAGATGTTAACATGTTAATACAATATGAGATACATTGTAATATAGTTGACAAATCTATTTGTGAAAGTTAATGTGTAATTCTTAGAAGTGAGCTTTTGACAAGCTCTACATATTGTAGGGATTGTTAATCTTATGTGAGATAGTAGTACATACATTTGACATGAAAATTATGTTTTGAGAATTTATAAAGCATGATAATTAGGTAGTTTTTGACATGCCTATGTATTGATTTTATGAATCAATAGTGTATATCAATATGTGGATATGTGAATTATTGTATGATATTTGTGATATACTTACAATATAATTATGAGATTCAAAATGCATGTTAATATGATGACAAATTATGTGAAATTTCTTTAAGACATAATTATGTTAATATATAAAAGTATTTTGATATATACATGAGAATTACTATGATTTTTATGGTGTGCCATATAATATGATTATTAAGGTGATAATAATATAAATATGTTTTATCCTCTATTATTGCAATGTGTTTACCCAAAAATGGTTGCTGATTGTAACGCCCCAACTCCTGGGACCGTTACGGTGTGCCTTGTAAACAGTGCTAAACTCGCTAACCGAGTCATTTGGCCAAAATCGTGAACTAAGTATGATTAGCGGTTTAGGGATTAAAAACTTTGGTTAAGATGTAACGTTTCACTAGAACATTTAATTTATACATTGGGATCCCAAAAATAAAGTTTCAGAGTTTATTACAGAAAATATTTACAACAGGTCGTTCTAAGCGGCAAAACAGGGTTCAACCCTAGTTCCACTTTAAACCTCGGCCGTGGCGGACGAGCAGCTGCATATGTACACGTCATCACCTAAGCTCTCCAACTCAAGGATGGTCCAGCTTCCTCTTGCCTTTACCTACACCACGTAGCACCCGTGAGCCGAAGCCCAGCAAGAAAACACAGAATAACATGATATAATATCAACAATAACCATAGTAACCATTCAAGACTATCAGTCCAAGCAAATAGGTGACAATAGCCAAAAGTCACAATAATGAGCATCGCTCCTCCTAGCCATGTGACGATAGGGTCACTAGGGCTTAACTGATAAGTGATCCTTTCATAAGTTTGATTAGGACAGGTGCATGGTGATTAGTCACCAACATAACCTTCCTCACGACTCTAGAGTCGAAACTATGGACAACGTCCCTTAGCCATGTGACAAACGGTCACGGGGGTCATATACCTTGGCTATAGTCATCTGGTCGTAGACCAGGCAAGCACTTATAGTTCTCATTGACCTTCCGGTCGGTCCAGCATTAATACCCCATATGAGTCATTCAATGACGACCTTGATTGGATCCAATCTTTATTTGGCCCGGCGTTCACAACGCACTGCCACTTCTGACCCTTGGGTCGGTGAAACACGACCAGTGCTCAGCCCGTGGTGAACTTAACTAATAAGTCACAGCTTCACAGACGGATCTGACACCATTGTCGATTCTGACTAATAAGCCAGCGCCATACATAGGTAAGCCATGCCACCAAACATATATCACATGTCTATTATCCATAAACAAGGTATTCAGCATGCTTACTTAACAGGTATTAGTACAATTAGGACTATGCATAAACACAGAGGTTGAAGCTCTGAACAATATCATACCCTGTATACAAAGCATGTCCTAATCACATGTTTCTCATGCATCATATGCAATATATCCTGCAATCAATGTGCCTCAAGTATAGCCATGCATGCCACGCTTAATAACCAACCGACATGCATCAATAATAACCCCGCATGTCATACTCAATAATCAACCAACATGCATCATAATAGCCATGCATGTCATACATAATAATCAACCGACATACACCAGTAATAGCCATGCATGTCTCATATACACAGGGTGCAGTTTTCTTACCTTTGGTCCAAGCACAGGTTACCAACAAACGAGCCACAAGAACGGTCCCGATTCCAAGCCTCTAGTGATGACCTAGTCACAACCATAATATAAAACCTCATCAAAATGAGTAATTAAATACTTCCAAACCCAACCCAAGCCTCTGGGACGTCGAATCCCACTCAACTAGGTAGTAGGATCGATCCTAGGCCCTTAGAGTTAAGTTCCCATCACAAAAACCACCATTTAGTATTTTTTTTTCCCTTAAGGGCCGCAGCCCTACATGGACCATGCCGCGGCCCGCCCCCCTGGCAGAGCCTCCTCCACCTTCTTCAAGCTAGGGCCGCGGCGCACAAGAACAGGGCCGCGGCCCAACCTCGAACCAGCCATTTTTTCTTCGTTTTCCACTTTTAAAACCTTCCAAAGACCTATCCAAACATCACCAAATCCCAAAATCAAAGTTCCCAAACATCCCCATGATCCAAAACCCATAAAACCCAAGTCTCAAATCACCCAAAAACACATCAAAACACAAAATCCAATTCAAGCTTAAAAACTTTTAAAAACTTAAAACTTAAAACTTGAATTACCTCTGATTGAGTTGTTTCCAACTAAATCCTCCGGCTAATAAGCTTCCAATCTTTCCTAGGATCGCTATGCCTCGATCCTCGCTTGAATCCGAGTCCTAGAACTCAAGTTACCTTCAAAAATGCGATCGGGAGACGAAAAGGGAACTTTTTGAGAGAGAGAACGTACAGAACGTTCTTTTTATTTCTTAAAAAGGTTACTTCAAGCTTAAGTAGCTTCCAATAAAACCTAGTGCTCGGGGTCCCGAAAACACCCCCGGGGATATTATAGTCAAAACTTCCAGAATTTCCCCCTGATCTTACTAACTCCCAATTTATCACCAAATATTTATTCTCATTACCCAATAACCCGGTAATGCTCTAAATACCCCTTGACTTACTCCAAGTCAAGCTTAAATCCCGTTGTGACTTTCCCACTAGCTTACCTCCTAGGATCGTCTTGTGCTGGGTAACCCTGGCATAACCAAATAATAACAAAGCACCACGCCCATTTCACATATATGCAAAGAATGCCCGAAATGGCCAAAATATGAAAATCACCCAATTACCCAGAAATGGGTTCACATGCATATTTAATACACCTAAACATGCATATTATCATTTAATAACACAATAAAGCAATTATGGCCCTCCCGGCCTCCTAATCAAGGTCCTTAAACCTGATTAGGAAATTTGGGGCATTACACTGATGATGTGGCAAGAATTTCTCACACGTGGTTGACACATAGCAGCGTCATTATGAAGAGGTGTTGTTCATCTATCGACCAGCTCCCTGCTGCTTCATCAAACCTCACGATTAGATGCGACCAGACTGGTCGCATGCTTTGGTTTATTTCCTTAAAAGATATGTAATATTGTAATAATTACAATTATTATTTCCTCTTTATTGCCTTGATACGCTGAGATTAGAGATAATTAAGGCTCATTGGCCCATGTAACCCCCTTGAGCCTATAAATATGAATAAGGGGGCTCAAGGAAGGGACTTTTGAATCTTTTCTCTAAATACTGATAGCAAGAGTGTAAGTGTGATTATCCATCGTCTTGTTGTAATTCTCCTAAGGCTTGTGAAACTCAAGAACCCTAGTTCTTTGATCACGGCATTGGGATTCAACATCAATAATAACACTAAGTGGACGTAGGTTGTTACCACATTGTTGGGGCCGAACCATTATAAATTGTCTGTGTCATTTGTTTACCATTTGATTCCATACTTGACTATCATCTCATTTCTTGTCGTAATTCTAACTCCGTGTCATTGGCCAAATCGAGGATCAACATTCTGGTGCTTTCATTAAGAGTTTGATCAAGAAGCTGTAAGAAAATCAAATGGCAAAGACATCTAAGAGAGCTGGATAGGCCGCTGGCGCTGCATCATCTCAATATCCTCCTCCAAATGTGGCAGAGAATGAACCACATTTAGAGTTTGAAGAGGAGGAGTTGGATACGAAAACGCTGAGGGAAACACTGGGGGTGTTGCAGGATGAGTTGGCCAATTTGAGGGCCAATCAGGAGAATGCAGCGGAGACAATGGCATTGCAGCAGAGAGAGATTGAGCGTCAGCGCCAAGAGCTGAATGAGCGGCAGGCGGACATGGACCGCAGGCAGAAGGATACCATGGCTGCTCTTGAAGTAGCCATTCAGTTGGCTAGAGGACAGGCTGTGCCGGCCTCTCAACCGGAGCAGCCACCGAGTGCGCCACCATAGCGGGCTCCCAATCCAAGTCCTCTGCTCCAGCCAGCAAGCCCCCATAGGCCGGAGCAGCCACCTGTGGCTCAGGATGATGTCCTAATTCGGGATCCTGAGCAGCAGCCTCCATCTCAAGCTGGTCGAGGCAATCCCCAGCTCCAGAGGCAGAATAGGGCCGGGCAACCGCCCCGCAGCCCTAGACGCCCAGGGGACGAAGAGCCAATTCCACCGGGTAGGGGCAACATCCTTTTGGCAATAGAAGGAACAACGAGTTAGGCTCTACAGTCAGGGGCCCCCCACAGTATAATAATGCACGAGGACCCAACGACCAGTGCAGGCCTCCTCCTGATGCTCAGGAGATGCCAGCTCGAGGAGGAAACATCATGAATATCCGATCGCGCCATAGTCGGCCACAGGTTAGAGACGACCATGACTATAATGAGGTCGATTCTGGTAGGGGGAATTCTAGTTGGAGGAATGAAGAAAGAGGTGGAGACGGAAACCCCCCACCTAGAGAACATAGGCCTACAAGCCATAACGCTGGGGGGCAACCCGACAAAATAACATCTTTGATCGACTAGGAGTTAGCAAGCAGAGGCGCAGGGATGAAGATTTGAGGGATGTGCTCAACGACCGTCGCGAGAGGCACGATGAGTACGCTCCCCCAGCACCAGTCAACCCAGCGATCCCAGACGCGGTTCAGGCACAAATTGATGCCATGAACCAAGCAGTACAACAGCTAGTTGGGAGTCGAACATCCCACATAGAGTACGATAGGAGGAGGGGCACTCCATTTGTGCAAAGGATTGCTATGGTAGAAACCCCCAGTAAATTAAAAATGCCAGTACTGCCAAACTTTGATGGGTACAGAGGCCCAGTATCTCATGTCAAAAAATTTGAGATACAAATGGATATACAGAAAGTGTCAGATGATGCCCGCTGCAGGATCTTCCCCGCAACACTGTCTGACACCGCCCAGGAGTGGTTCTTTAAGTTCCCTCCTGCTAGCATAGTATCCTAGGAGATGTTCGTGAAGGAATTTTATGGAAAATTCTATGCGGGTTGCGTACACCCCACTGAGGCCAACCAGCTGGTCGAGATACGCTAAAAGGAGGGAGAGCCTTTGAAGGAGTATGTCCAGCGCTTTATGCGAGTAGCGGCTGGAGCCAAAATGGTGGGCGACGAAGGCAAGATGATGTCCCTAACTGCTGGGGTTAGGCGCTATTCCCCTCTCTAGAGCAGCCTGAGGAAAATGGGGTAAAGAGTACCCAGGATTTTTTGGATCGAGCTGATCGATATATCAAGCTTGAGGACGCGATTGCCAACGAGGGGAAATCACCCACGAAGGACAAGAGGCCAAAGGAAGAACCCACAAAGGCTGCCAATGGGTCGGATAAACCCAATGGCAATCGCAAGGGCAACGGAAATGGCAGAAATGGTGGAAAATGGGCAAGCAATGAGCCGTCTGCATCTGAGAATAAATGCCCCAAAGCCAATAGATATGAGCCAAGATTCACCAACTATACGGCCCTTGTCGAAAGTCGAGCTGAGGTCTTCCAGGCGACCAACTCTAATGTTCCTTATAAACGACCCGCACCTATAAGGAAGGATATCTCCAAGAGCGATACCACAAAATTCTGTCATTTTCACAACGACTACGGACATGACACCAATGAGTGCAACCAGTTGAAGGACGAAACTTAGTTCCTGATCAAACAGGGACATCTAAGGAGATATGTGCGGGCCACAGGAGGATCTCAGCAAGAGGCTCAAGGTGGCAACGAGCAGGCACCTGCACGCCAACGCTCGCCACCTTTACAGCTAGCTCCTGTGGCAGGCACATTACTCACCATCTGTGGTGGCCCACACCTTGCAGGGGACAGTGGGAAGGCAAGGGAATGATATGCTTGAACCCTACGCCACGACCAGGACATCAAGATGATGAGTGCAGAGGATCGAGCACCAAAGAAGGCTCAAACAGAGGAGGAATTGATAACCTTCTCTGAGGACGATGCCCAGCACATATGATTCCCACACTCCGATCCACTAGTCGTTGACGTACAAATTGCCAACATGATGGTTAAGAGGGTGTTGGTTGACACAGGAAGCTCAGTCAACATCCTATACAAGTCTTCACTGGAAAGAATGAAACTATCCGTTAAGGACTTGGAGCCATGCAACCAAACCATTTATGGTTTTTCTGGCGAAGGGCTCTCCCCAACTAGGTCGATTAGGCTCCCAATTATAGTAGGTACTGCACCTGCAAACAGGACATTACTCACTACTTTCATAGTAGTTGATTGTCCTTTATCATATAATGCTGTAATTGGGAGGCCAATTTTGGTCAACCTGCGAGTCGTTACCTCGATATGGCACCTGGCCATGAAATTCCCAACTGATGCAGGAATAGGTTACGTGTTGGGAAATCAGCGGGAAGCGAGGGAGTGCTACAATGCCTCGATAACTAAGGTGAAGAAAGGTGTATCGAGGGAAGTTGCCGGAAAAGAGTTACAAATGGCGACTGATGTACAAGCCCAATCAGTTGATGATATCACCAAATAGGGCATTGCCCAATGTGAGGACAGAGATTTAGATCCTCGCTTTGGGGATTTTCATGAAGAGATAGGACCCATCGAGGACCTTGAAGAGGTCCAGCTTGATGAAGAAAATCTGACCAAGGTTGTGAAAGTCGGTAAAAACTTAGAGACAACAATGAAGCAAGTACTGGTGGAATTTTTGAGGAAAAAATAGGAAGTCTTTGCCTGGTCACACAAAGACATGGTGGGAATAAACCCCACAGTCATTAGCCATGTCCTGAACATAGACAAAAGTTTTCCACTAGTGCAACAGAAAAGGAGGTTGCTCGACAAAGATAGATCGAAGGCTCTAAAGGAAGAAGTCGAGAAGCTTAAGGAGAATGGATTCATCAGGGTAGCGTTTTATCCATCATGGGTATCTAATCCCATGCTTGTTCCCAAGCCGAATGGCAAGTGGCGAACATGCGTGGATTTCACAGACCTTAATAAAGCCTGCCCTAAAGATTGCTTCCCACTCCCTAGAATCGACCAACTAGTCGATGGCACTGCAAGGCACGAGATTCTCTCATTCATGGATGCATACTCTGGATATAATTAGATCAGTATGCATCCTCTTGATGAGGATCACACTAGCTTTTAGACTGATACAGGGCTTTACTGTTACAAAGTAAGGCCCTTCAGTTTGAAAAATGTTGGTGCCACTTACCAACGACTGGTCAACCATATGTTTAAGGACCTGATCGGCACAAACATGGAAGTATATGTCGATGACATGTTGGTTAAGTCGAAGAAGGCAGAAGGGGATATAGGGGACTTGCAAGAATGCCTCAACGTCTTGAACAAGTATCAGATGAAGCTGAATCCCCTCAAGTGCTCATTCGGAGTTGGATCAGGGAAATTCTTAGGGTTTATAGTAAATTCCCGAGGGATTGAGGCTAATCCCGAGAAGATCAAAGCCCTGGTCGATATGAAATCGCCAGCAAAGATCAAGGATGTTCAAAGCCTGACCGGAAGAATTGCTGCTCTTAGTAGATTTTTTTCCAAATCTACAGACAAATGCGTCCCATTTTTAATCTACTCAGAGGCAGCAAGAAATTCGAATGGACTGAGGAATGCGAGCAGGCATTCCAAGCTTTGAAGACGCACATGTCGCAACCACTGATTCTATCAAAGCCGGTTGATAAAGAAACTTTGTTCATCTACTTGGCGATCACAGAATACGATGCTAGTGTTGTTCTAGTAAGAGAAGAAGAAGGCGTGCAGAAGGTTGTTTATTATTTAAGCAAGAGGCTAACTGGAGCGGAGTTGTGGTATCCACCTATTGAAAAATTAGCCTATTACTTAATCTTAGCCTCCAGAAAGTTGCGACCCTACTTCCAAGCTCACCCAATCACAGTTTTGACTGACCAAACTCTACAGCAAGTTCTGCAGAAGCCAGAAGCCGCAGGCAGATTATTGAAATGGGCGGTCGAACATAGACAGTTTGATATCTCTTACTTGCCACAAGCAGCGATAAAAGGATAGGCTCTAGCCGATTTCATCGCAGAACTCACTGGGCTTCCAAACAGTGAGCAGCGTGAAGGGTCTGAAGAACCCGAGCCTCGAAACCAAACTCCCTCGTGGAAGTTGTTCACAGACGATTCTTCTAATGAGCACCACGCAGGAGCAGGAGTGATTTTGATAACGCCTGAGGGACATCAATTTCACTACGCAATCAAGTTCAACTTCACTGCTTCTAACAATGAAGCCGAGTATGAAGCACTGCTCGCTAGATTACGGCTAGCCAGAGCATGCACATAGAATCACTTGATATCTACAGTGACTCCCAAATGGTGGTCAATCAATTCAGTGGAGAATATCAGGCCCGAGGCTTAAAAATGGTTTCTTACTTAAATAAAGCAAAGGATCTATTGGCGCAGTTTGACAAGTACAACCTCCAGCAAGTGCCTCGCCACCAGAATTCAAACGCTGGTGCCTTGGCCCAATTAGCAAGTGCGAAGGATGCTGACACTATGAACATAGTGCCAGTAGAGTGACTATCTGCACCAAGCATCAAAGTAGAGGAGACCTCTTTGGTGATCCAGGCGGCCGATACATGGATGGCACCTTACATAAAGTACCTGACGCAGGGCGTCTTACCGACGGACAGAAATAAAGCTAGGACCCTTCAGCAGCAGGCTGCTAGGTATATCCTGGTCGATGGAATCATGCACCAAAGGGGATACTCAATGCCACTCCTCAGATGTATTTTGAAAGAGAAGGCCAAGGAATTGATGAAAGAGGTCCACGAAGGCTTTTATGGGGACCGTGCTGGGTGGGCAGAGCTTATCAAAAAAGATCCTAAGGCAAGGATACTTCTGGCCATCAATGAATGAAGACTCAATGGAATTCGTGCAAAGGTGCGACAAGTGCCAGAGGTTCTCCAAAATTCTACGAGCAGCCCCTAATGAGCTAAAACAGATGTAAAGTCCATGGCCGTTCATAGTCTGGGGTATAGATTTGATCGAATCTCTACCCACAGGAAAGGGCGGCGTCAAGTACGCTGTGGTGGCCGTTGATTACTTCACAAAATGGGCCGAAGCTGAGCCACTCGCGATCATAACGACCAAGAAAGTGCTGGATTTCATGGTCAAAAACATCGTATGTCGCTGTGGATTGCCAAAGAAGATTGTCTCAGACAACGGAACCCAGTTTAATAGTGATATGTTCGTAGATTTTTGCGAGCGACATGGAATTATCAAGAGCTTTTCTTCAGTCGCTCATCCTCAAGCAAACGGACAAGTCGAAGCAGTCAATAAAATGCTAAAGGATACTCTGAAGAAAAGTCTTGAGGAAGCGAAGGGGGCATGGCCAGAGCAATTTCCTGAAGTCCTTTGGTCATACAGAACTTCCCATCGAACAGCAACAGGCCATACTCCATTCTCCCTAGCTTATGGATATGAGGCTATGTTGCCTGTTGAGTTAGATCCCCCATCGCATCGGAGAATGACGTACGATCAAGGCTCTAATAGCTAGCTATTGATGGAGTCCCTGGACTTGATCGATGAAAAGTGTGAGCTAGCCCAACTCCGAGTAACAACTTACCAGCAAAAGGTCGCCTAGTATTTCAATTCTATAGTACTTCGAAGGGTTTTCTTTAACACCCACGATCAGGCTGTTGGAGTACTCGGACCTAATTGGGAAGGACCATACCAAATTGAAGAAGTCCTCCATCCAGGCACCTATAAACTTGCTCGCTTAAATGGAGATCTCCTTCCTCACTATTGGAATGGAGAACACCTACGCAAGTACTATCAATAAACAATTCTTCTTAAAGAATTGGCTTGTATTAATTTTACTTTTTACAAGTTATGAAAAAGGGTTGGTCATTTTATGTGACCGATCGCTTATAAGTGTAAGATTATTTCGATGATCACTCGTACAGACATGATTTGTCCATTTATTATGAGAAATATAAGGGACTATGCGCAGCCAGTCATTCTTGCCAATTATTGTATTTATTACAAGTATTTTCTCATTACGTGTGTTGTTTTGTTGTATTATCATTTTAAACTCTTTGCTACGAGCAGTAATGTTCGAACAAGTTTTGGTCAAGGCAAGTGACCAAGGACCCAAAGCTCCTCAATCACTTGGGGGGCATATAAGGCATCCAGCAAGCAAAGCATATCAAAAGGTATGTAAACACATGAGCAAAATAAGTGAAAGCCTGCTAAGGTACTTAGAGTATTTTTCAAAATTTTGTATTTTGTTAAATCAAACCAAAGTATTATGCTAGGTTCGGTCATATGAACAGATGTTATAATAAAATGCAAATATTATAATATCAAAAGGAATACCTTTACATCGCGAGCAATAACTGCTCGGATGAAATTGTTTGTTAAAAGTTAAAGCTGCCCATGCAGCAATAAAAATAAAATAGCAATTGTCTGTACATCACGACTCATAGGTCGTGTATTAAAAAGATAAAAAATTAAAGAAAAGACTATGAGGTTGTAGGATCTTGAGGAGCGTTCTGGTCGACAGTAGCGTCAACTTCATTGTCCGCACCGTCAATCCCCGTTGCCAAGAAGATCTTTGGGGAAGCAGGAATTTTGGATCTTTCTTCTTCCTCCAGGAGAATGGCGCATCGAGACATTAGATTTCATCTCAAGCGCTTAGATAGATAGTTGAAGTCTGCCTTTTGATTGTGCTTCCAAAACTCATAGAAGCAAAGGTGGGTGGCTTCCCTATACTTCTCCAAGTTTTTGGCATCAGTCTCTTCGAGCTCCTTAACGCACCCCTCCAGCTCCTCCGTCTCCTTTCTGCTCGCAATCAGATCGAGCTCAAGCTATCTGGATTCTTGGTAGTTGAGTTTGGCACTCTCCCTGAATTTTTCTTTATCTTCATTGGATTTTTTCAGGGCGGTCCAGCTTTCCAATAGCTCCTCGGTCAGCTGGGCTTTCTGCTCGCGCAGTTCATCCTTCTACTTGATCAGTTCTGCATTTTTCTCGAGCAGGTCAACATTCTTCCCCTCGAGCGCCTTCACTGCCTCAGTAAGCCTAATGTCAAAGTCTTTGGTCTAGGTGACCAGAGTACCCGCGCGGCGCCAACCAGCAGTGATAGCCAGCAATCCCTGCGATCAGATAAAAGGAATAAGATGATGGCAGGAATTAAGAGTAAAATGACTCAACAACGGAAAGTAACTTACACTGACTATCTTGTTCAACCCTCGGTTTATTATTTGGTAAGTTTCCATGGAGTTAGTGCCAGCGATGGCCTCTTGACTGCGTTTGTGCTTGGAGAGTTTGTATATTCTATCCCTGGCCGAACTAACCACGGTGTTGGCCAGAGTATCTTCGAGCTGAGTATGGTGTAGTTGGTCGGAAGGCACTAGAGGAATAGAGTGCTGGCCGACCGGTGTAGTTGAGGACGGCTGGTCGAGTGGAGAAGGAGGTGGTGTGGTTTCCTTCGAAGGAGCAGCTGTTGAAGGACCCTCAGTCCGGGCCTTCTTTGAAGCAGTTTTGCTGCTTTCTCCACGAGCCCTCTTGCTGTCTTTCTTCCTGCTCGAAGAAGTAGCAGCGGCCTTGTAGTGATCGAACACGTCTTCAGACAACATATCTGCATAAAAGGAAACAATACAAGCAGTGAGACAATATGTATAGATGGAGCTAAAAAAGAAAGCAAGGAAATTATAAGTAAAGTACCTGTGCTACAACTACTGTTCGCTACATTACTTACTGAACTACTGCTACCCTCATTTACTACCTCGAAGAAATCTGAACCTAAGTTTGGAGTATACTTAAAGTTGTCGTCCCCGTCAAATAAGTGATAGAGAATTGGCAAACTATCTAAGAATGAGAAAACAATACCGTTCTCATCGGAGGACTCGTCGATGGGTGCAGGGGGTTCGGAAACTTTCTTTTTTCCCTTCCCTGTAGGGGTAGGGGGAGCAGCTTCTCGCGGGTTGATGGAGGGTTCTCTGATTGTCACTCCAGTCATCCTCCTACTTTGAGGTTGCAACACATCTGGGTGCTGCTGGAGAATCTCCTCGCCGGTGGCACTCCCCCCTGTTGACTCCCTCACAACCTGGTGAGGTGCCAGAAGCCCGACCAGCCTCAGGTTAGCTTTTGTGACTAGTTGTTTGACGCTCTTCTCTATGACAGTCATGCTGGCCAAGAGTGTTGCTCGAACTTCCATTTTTGGTGTGGGAGTCGATCGCAGTCATGGACCTGAAATGTGCTAAATCTCTAAGGGGAATGCAGAAAAAATAAAAAGGAAAATAAACGACCAGGAGAGCAAAGATATTACCTCCTTGGGTGAAGGCCAAGTTGATGGCGACCATGTCGGTAGTCAAAAATTACTCTAGATGGTACTTCCCCACATTGGAAATGAAGGTGGTATCACTCAGGAAAGTGCGACTCATTTCCTAATGGAAAAATTGACAGAACCCCGAGTTTTCTTGGTTGGGGTTGGATTTTAGGTCGAACAGGTAGTTGACCTCATGTGGCGTAGGGATAGGCCACTTCTTATGACTATAAAGGATATGGAGTGCAGAGAGCATTCTATACCCATTTGGGGTTATTTGGAAAGGAGAGACCCCAAAATAGTTGGCCTCAATTTGATACCTCAACCAGGCGCTGAAGGCGCCTCCAGGTAGGTTTGCCCGCTGGTCTTGGGTGGGTTGGACTAAGGTTACCCTAGGAAGTCCATACTTCCTAATGTAATTTGCAATAATCCTAAACATGATTTGGCGTGGAGGGGCAATGTACCATTCGACATCTGGTAGAATGACGTTTCAGAGTTGGGCTTGAGTTTGGATTTCTAGGTCAGGGGTATTTTCTTCTCGACCACTTGTCGAAGGAATTTCAGCCTGAGGAGCAGGCTGATTTGAAGGAGTGGAAGGCCTCTTTTTCTAGGCTTTGGACTTTACTCGGCCCATGTTTTAAGGTGGGGTCGATGGATTGTTTGGGATGACACGTGAAAAAGGGATCTCAAGGATTAGCAACGACGGTTGCTCCTCGTCCTCAAGAAATTGGGCCAGCAAGTCGTCATCGATAGGCCTCTCACCTCCCCACAGATCTTGCATGAAAATCTGCGAACATAAAAGGGGAGATGAGAATTTATGGCCTAAAAGCTTGTGTTTAAAAGTTGGAATAATGTTGCTCGTGTATAAAAGTTAAGCTTTTATACGACCAGTAGCATTCTGACCAAAAAACACTATATTTCAAGCGAGCAGTTTGGAAAATGGATTAAAAAGCAGAAGTGAAAAGTTTTTCACGAAAAACTTTTCAACTCTGAAAGGACGGGAAAAACCCCGTTTTTTCTACAAGCTGAGAAATCAAATTTTTACTTCAATTTCACGCCCTAAGTTAAATATCCTAACTACCAAACTAATTCTTAACCCCTATAAAGCATTATTTCACTACCCTCTCAAACACAGATCAGTATAATTGCCTACCCCGAAGCAATTATTTTTCAAGAACCCAGGATACGAAACAGGTAAAAAATAGTTTTGCATGGCATCTTAAACGACTGAAGAGGTTGATAAACTTACTTGAGTAAAGGATGAAGCGAGTCTCTGAAACACTAAGTCGAGCGGTTGGGCAGCAACTTCGTGAAACGCTGGAATCGTTTGGGTTTTTTGGGCTCTGAGTGTAGAGTTCTTGAAGAAGAGAAGATAAGTGAAAAGTAAAAAGTGAAAAAGTGATCTTGGGGATTATTTATATTGATCGTGGCACTATAAAAGAGGTAATCATGGAATTGCTTTTTTCAAAGCATGGGGAAGTGCAATAGCCGTCAGACAATTTTTTGGGAAACCGAAAATACTTGATTGGACATGATTGGTTACCTTTTTCGAGAAGGCATGAGTAGCTCTGACAGATTTGGTGGGGTAAGTGAAGGGTCAGTTCCCTACGTTCACTTTATGCTGGTCGCAGTAAAATAAACTTGGGGGGCAAAGGTTTACCCAAAAATGGCTGCTAATGATGTGGTAAGAATTTCTCACACGTGGTTGACAATTGGCAGCGTCATTATGAAGAGGTGATGTTCGTCTATCGACCAGCTCCCTGCTGCTTCATCAAACCTCATGATTAGATGTGACCAGACTGGTCGCATGCTTCGGTTTATTTCCTTAAAAGATATGTAATCTTGTAATAATTACAATTATTATTTCTTCTTTATTGCCTTGATACGCTGAGATTAGGGATAATTAAGGCCCATTGGCCCATGTAACCCCCTTGAGCCTATAAATATGAATGAGGGGGCTCAAGGAAGGGACTTTTGAATCTTTTCTCTGAATACTGATAGCAAGAGTGTAAGTGTGATTATCCATCGTCTTGTTGTAATTCTCCTAAGGCTTGTGAAACTCAAGAACCCTAGTTCTTTGATCACGGCATTGGGATTCAACATCAATAATAACACTAAGTGGACATAGGTTGTTACCACATTGTTGGGGCCGAACCACTATAAATTGTCTGTGTCATTTCTTTACCATTTGATTCCATTCTTGACTATCATCTCGTTTCTTGTCGTAATTCTAACTTCGTGTCGTTGGCCAAATCGAGGGTCAACACAATGTGATGAGTTACCATTTATTTGGTAAATAAAGAGAATTATTTGAGAAATTAAAATTTCTCATATAAGTGTTGATCATCTCAACTTATGAGATAAGAAAAGATGAACCTAATGGGGTCACATCTTTTGTTATGTGTCTTGCTATTGCAAGAAAATGGATTAAGGGGATCCAAAATTATGGGATGACATATTGACCTATAGGCTTGGAGTCTAAAAGTGTGGTCAAAAGAGAAAACATTTGAGAATTATTTAGTGACAACAATTCTCAAATATTCAATGTCTCAATGAGGTGACAATACAAAATTGGGGAAGCAAGTTTGAATCTTTATACCAATAGTGAATAAGGTTGAAGAGAATTTTATTCATTCTTGTTAAAGATGGTAATATGTTTTAAATTAATCTCAATGAGGAGATAATGTTAAACCAAAGCATTAGAAAGCAAAGTGTTTAAATAAATCACTGAGGGTTTATTTTCTTTGATATAAGTGTTTAAAATTGACATCCTCAAATTGATTTTGATGAGAAAATCAATGGATGTCAAAATGATGTTTTCAAAAGAATCTCAAAGAGACTCTTAGAAAACACATAAAAGTTGTTTAACTGACTTTGAGATTATTTAGACAACTAAAAGTGAAATTAGTGATTATTTGCTTGGGAAATTTTCACATGGTGTTTTAACTAGAGGTGGTAAAAGGTATTTTCTTACTTTTATAGATGATTTTAGTAGATATACCTATGTGTTTCTTTTAAAGCATAAAGATGAAACTTTTGATGATTTTAAATTATATAAATTAGAAGATGAAAATCAACTAAATAAAAAGATTAAGGTGCTAAGAAGTGATAGAGGAGGAGAGTACTTCTCTAATGAATTCAATACATTTTGTGTAGAAAATAGTATAATTCATGGGTGCATCGCACCTTATACACCACAACACAATGGTGTTGGCGAAAGGAAAAATATGACTTATCTAGAGATGATAAATTCTATGTTGGTGTTTTCTAAGTTGAACTTCAACTTATGGGGTGAAGCGCTTTTAACCTCTTGTCACATTCTTAATCGAATACCGATAAAGAAAAACAAGATATCTCCATATGAGTTATGGAAAGGAAGAAAACCCAACATAGGGTACTTCAAAGTGTGGGGGTGTCTTGCATATTGCAATAAAAATGAACCTAATAGAACAAAGTTAGGTTCAAGAGCCATAAAGTGTGCTTTTGTTGGTTATGCCAACAATAGTAAAGCTTATAGGCTATTAGACTTAAAGTCTAACATTGTGATTGAATCTAGAGAAGTTGAACTCTTTGTCAATTCTCAAGCTTCAACATCTCTAAAGGAGAATGTGTTAGATGAGAACAATTCTCAAGCTTCTACACCCAAAATTAATTCTCAAGAGGAGAATTCTCAAAAGAATGTAAAGCAACCCTTTGAACTTAGAAGTCAAAGTGATAACTCTACAAAATAGAGTTATTTTACCACTTTTTATGTGCTAATTGTTGCTTAGTTCTTGAGTTCTTAATTGATTTATTAAGTTTTTAAGTAATTTTGCATTTATTAGTCTTATTGTAATTTTCTAGCCATATTCTTTTCTCCCATTTTTCTCTCTACCATCCTCTCGTCCATTTTGGGTTTTTCAAGAGCATTTTGCAAGTATGTATGTCATTTATTTTTTAATTTATACTCTAGTTATGTGCTTCTAATCTTTTTCATAAGATTATTAAGATCATGATGAAGCAACTTGTAACTAGGTAATATTTATGTTGGATGTTGATTTCCCTTGTAATGCAACAAGTTTATGGATTTTTCTTCTTCATATATGTCTTTCATCTTTAATATCTCATATTTTGGATTGTTAGATAATATGCACTTTGTCCTTCATTTTGCAAAAACATAATATTCTTTGTGTAAGATGTGTCATTAAATTGTACACATCCATGCTTAGAACAAAAATATTATGTTTTGCCTTATAAATAATGTTCATTGATTTATTTGTTATTTCATTAGATTGATTTACACTAAATGCTTTGAAATTATAATTTTGAAAAGTGAAGAAAAATCATATCTTTTTAGAAGTAATTTGTGCTTAAAATTATAAATCTATTTAGAAAATGATAGTTTAAATTATTTTAACTATCACTAAAACTTGGGAATCAATATACTAATAAATATTATTAAACTTACATTTTGTGGATTCTAGTATCTTAATAATCTTTTCTTTTAACACTTATTTTCAACTCATTATTGCTTTATTTTTATTCTCTTAAATAGCTTTATTTTTCAATCTTTTATTTTATGTTCACAATATTAAAACTCATCAATCTTTGGAGCTAGGTTAGAATTTATTACTTTTGATTTAAAATAGTTTTCTCTTTTCGATTTTAGACAACTCCTTTGGGTTCAACATCCTTGCTTACACGATCACTATTCTATATGAACGATTCGTGCGCTTGCGATTTATAAATTTTTAAACATACCCGTTTTGGGACCATCACAAAGGCTAAAAAATAATGAGAAAAGTCTAGTAGTGGATGAGATAGATTCTCAACGAATTTCATTCTACATGGTAGAAGGAAATAGAGAGGAAGTCATTAGGAAAATTCCTATTGTACTTCTTGTTGAGGATGATCCTAAGACTTATAAAGAAACTATGCAATCAAGAGATAGAGCATTTTGGAAATAAGCCATCAATGATGAGATGGATTCAATTCTTTCCAACAACACTTGGGAATTGGTAGACCTCCCACCGGGGTCTAAGCCAATTGGGTGTAATTGGGTATTTATGAGAAAATACCACACTAATGGCACTATCCAAACCTTTAAAGCTAGATTAGTAGCTAAAGGGTTTAGGCAAAAAGAGGGTATCGATTATTTTGATACCTATGCGCTTGTTGCAAGAACAACTTCTATAAGAATTTTGTTCACTTTAGCTTCTATACACAACTTGTATGTTCATCAAATGGATGTCAAAACGGCATTCCTTAATGGTGATCTCAATGAGGAGGTCTATATGGAACAACCTGAAGGGTTTGTCCTACCAGAAAATGAACATAAAGTGTGTAGACTTGTAAAATCCTTATATGGATTGAAACAAGCTCCTACGCAATGGCATGAGAAATTTGATCAAGCCATCATGTCTAATGGGTTTAGACATAACAAAAGAGACAAGTGTTTGTATTCCAAAACTTGTAAGGGATATGTGATCATTGTTTGCTTATATGTGGATGACATGCTTATTCTAAGTGATAGCATGAAAGGGATAGAAGAAACAAAGAGGTTTATATCATCAACCTTCAAGATGAAAGATCTTGGAGAAGTTGACACCATACTTGGTATCAAAGTAAAGAAACATAGTGGGGGTTTTGCGTTAGGAAAAGCCCACTATGTTGAGAAAGCATTGAACAAATTTAACCATCTCAAGGTTAAAGATGCCAATACTCCATTCGATCATAGTGTAAAACTAGAGAAGAATGAAGGAAGAGCGGTGGCTCAATTGGAGTACGCTAGTGCTATAGGGAGTCTAATGTACGCTGCCTAATGTATTAGACCTGATATAGAATTTGCGATGAGTAAACTTAGTAGGTTTGCAAGTAATCCAAGTGTGGATCACTGGAAGGCAATTGGAAGAGTCCTAGGTTATCTCAAGAAAACCAAAGGACTAAGCCTTCAATCTTAGAAGGATATACAGATGCAAGCTGGATATCCAATCTTAGGGATAACTTGTCCACAACTGGTTGGGTATTTACATTTGGTGGGGGTGCAATTTCTTGGGGTTCCAGGAAATAAACTTGTATATCTCATTCCACCATGGAAGCAGAGTTCATAGCTCTAGCTGCTATCGGCAAAGAGGTCGAATGGTTAAGGGATCTGTTGATAGAGATACCCCTAATCAAAGAGAATGTATCCACTATATCGATACATTGTGATAGCCAAGCGACATTGGCTAGAGCATACAACAGAGTGTATAATGGGAAGTCTAGACATATTAGTCTAAGACATGGATATGTAAGAGAATTGATTCAGAGTGGAGTCATCTCAATATCCTATGTGGGAACAAGTGAAAATCTGGCGGATCCTTTCACTAAGCCACTAACGAGGGATTTAGTGGCTACATCATCTCGAGGGATGGGACTTAAACTCCCTAAAGAGATTCACGATTGATGGTAACTTATCTTAACACTAGTTATTTAACTAGTGTTAGGTTCAATAGGTAACAACAAGTCAATCAAGTGAATATTAGTTGTACTCAAAACAAGTCCCATCTGAGATATTGAGTACTTGTGAGTTACCAAGTTGAGGGTTAAAACCGAAAGGTTTTTTAATAGAATTCAGTCTTGTGAAGACAAGTATTTTTGGTAACATAATACTGTAAGAATTCTACCTATATGGACCTAGGGGTGGTGTCGCCTCTCATGAGAATTGGGAGTATTCTCAAGAACGTCCATGAATGGAAAGTGCACATAGCCATTAACGGTGCAAAGCGAGACATAGAGGTCTCAAGTTAACATCGCAAAGGTGTGTGTGTTATCACCGATTTGTTATAATGAAAAGATGGTTCAATGCCTAGTGCAACCAAATTTTGTGATAATTACACTATAGTAAAGTTCAAGTTGAAAAACACTTTGCTTTATGCACTAATGCAATGACTCCTATAAGAGAGAGTTCTTATTTAATCAAGTGGATGATATGTTATATTTTAAAATATAATGATTGATTAAATAAGTGTACAATAGATAACTATTTAATCTAGTGGGGGAATGTTATATTATTTTATAATATAATGTAATATTATATTATATTATAATATAATGTTTTAGATTAAATAAATGTGACAAAGAGTGTCACATATTGTAACATATAATAGAGAGTTACAATATTTAGATATATGAGATATATCCAAATATGTAACATATTTGGTGTTACAAATTTGTAACTTTCAAATATCACCCATTATTGTGTAGATTTGTTGTTACACAATATTGAGATGAATTTCTTAAAGCCATATGAGAAATAGTTGGTAGGGATGTGATTTTAACTCTCATATTGTGTATGGAAGTTACAAAATCAAGTGGGAATAAATTTGGAACATTTTAAAAAAAAATTAAAAAATTGGTTGCTCGAAAATGTCTAGGGTCGCGGCGCTTGTGTTGCCAGGCCGCGTGGCAAAAACACTCTGAGGGTCGTGGCGCCTGTTTTATCCAATTTTGAATGTTTCCAACAGCCAAATAACTCCCAAATTCTCTATTTTAATTCCATAAACATCCAATTAATCATTGGTAACAGCCATGGGGGTTGGTGGAATTTGAAATTCAAAGGGTGTCTCAAAACTCTATAAATAGGAGCCTAATGCTCACTTGTAAGATACAACATTTCTATCCATTAGAGCACTTGGATATAAACACCTTGAGGCTTGATTATTCCAGAAAGCATTTCCAAAAATCTGTGAGCAATCCCTTAGTGCTTGAGTTAGGGGGAAATAAGCTTTTGGACAAAGGTTTCAAACCTTGTTCAAGTTGGTGATCCCCAACACTCTTTACTTTGGTAGTGTGAGTGAGAGTTATTTCTATTTTGTTTTCTTGTTCTTTCTTTCTATTCTATTTCTCTTCATCTTCATATTCTTCTCTTTTGTTTATTTGTATTTCTTTTTTTGAGTTGTAATCTTCTTTTCTTTTTGTTTCAAACACTTCACTTTATTTCTATTATTTTGCATAGAGTTGTATTTCTGTATTTCTCTTCTTCTATTTCTTCTTTTATTTGTTTGTATTTTCAGTCATAGAGTTGTAAGTTTATTTAACCAATCATTATTTATTTGTAATATTTTGTCTAGAGTTGTATTTTCTTACCATTTCCATTGAGGCATATATATTTTTCCTAACAATAACAAGTTAGGATTTGGAAGAAAATGAAAAGAATAAGAGAAACTATAAAGAACTAAACTCGGGGATAAAAGTACCTTTGATAGCTTAGAACTTCGATCTACACCTCAATACCGAAATCACACTTTAGCTTACTTTCCAAGTGTTTAGAAAAGCTTAGATTTGAAAGCTTTTAACCCCAAAACCCTATTGTTTCTCTCTAGAACAAAATTAGCAGCTTAGAGGCTCTGAGAAGTGCTTGAATGATGATGCAAATGGCTGAGTGAAGAGTCTTATTTATAGAGTTCAAGGAGTGAAACTAACTCCTTTTAAAATGAATAAATAATTGAATTTTCTACTCAACAGATGCCTAGAACTCGGTCAAAATCTTTCAAGAGCAAGTCCAAGTTCTTGAGGGCTGTTTCTAGCTCGGATTCCACATACTTTCAAAATATTCATGTGGAGCCAATATATCGCCCCTATAGGCGATATATCACTTCCGCCATATTCCCGAGCTTCCGTGGTTTCGTTCGCACGAAGTCGACGTATTTTCCGTATCAATAATAGGTAATATATCGACCCCTATATCTGCGATATATTGGCTTACGTTGATATATCAAACATGTTTTTTCACACTTTCACCACACTTGAAGTTGTTTAAAACCACCTTGACTGAGTAATACGAGATCCTAACAGCTAAGGGAAGGTTCTAGACTTTCTAGGTTTATCCTTCATTAATTTACTCATCTAAAATCCTTAATAAACATACATGTGACAAGTGTCACATTCTTAATTATTCTATCTAAACCTTAGGTTATAATAAATAATATTTATAGGACCAGCTATATTAATCAACCCTTATGATAAAATTAGTATTTCTAAACTATAGGCTAACTTATAAAATCCATAACTATCTCTATGAGTTTCCAACTAAATCCTGGGTTGAACCTGTTGGAAATACTCTTTGCATGATCTTTATTTATTTTCATGCAATTTACATATTATCAAACAAACATGCAAGTTCCTAGAACATGCTCCTATGAAATTGATACAAATACAAAGTAAAGTAAAAACTTACATTACGCAGCGGAACTGGAACAACTCTATCCTTCAATCTCTCTAACCCTTGATTCCTTTCTGTAGCAGAGTATTATTAAGAGATTGAACAAGATCAGCAACACAATCTTCCACACCAAGCCTTTGATCAACCTAGAACTAGTGTGGGCTGGTTCTCAACACATAAGGTAGAGATCTAGAAAAGAAGAAGAAATTGTGGCTAAGAAAGGATTAGAGTGTCTAGGTTTTCACTTACCCAAATCAACTGAGACTAACTTGCTCATCAAAACCCTAGATATCATATTCCTTATATAGGCAACTTAATGGGATTTATTTAAATTTAAATTAATTAAAAATAATAAACAAAAATAAAAGCCTTGGGCTGCCATAAATGGACTTGGGCCCAATCTCTTTGTTTTGAATTTAAATCCCAATTGGGCCTAATTCAAAATATTTTATTTATTTATTTATTTTTAATTAATTAATTAAATCCTTATTCAAATTAACTAATTATAATTTGAAACTTGATTTAATATTATTTATTTATATTGATACCAATTTATCAATATTAATAAATTTACCCAAAGATTCTCTTTTATTCTCTAAATCTCATATCTCTGTAAATTTTCCAAAATTGACCTAGTCAACTTTAAAAATCCTAATTGATAATTAAATCAATTAATTGAGACATTCTAGAAGATTTACTCAAAGGTGATGTGGGGACCATGGATCCATGAAATCAAGCTCCAACAAGTTACCGTGAATTTATTTATGAATAATTTTACTACCTTATTAATTCCTCGTGACTCCACTATAAACTCGGAATTGAACTCTTGAATTCATAGAACGTATTTTCAAAACCATAAATACGTTATCCATTGTTATAACCATTACTGTGGATGCTCAATATTCCGCGCCCATAAAAGATCCAAGACGCGCCTAGGCGCGAGGCCCTGCCTCGCTCGGCCATGCCCAGGCGTGAGGCCCCATTTCCCTCTCAGCCCGCCCACACGAGGCCACCCTCGGCCATGCATGCGAGGCCCGCCTCAGCGTCGCGCCTCGCCCACACGAGGTCCATCTCAGCGTCGCGCCACGCCCACGCGAGGCCACCCTCGGCCATGCACACGAGACCCGTCTCTGCGTCGTGCCTCGCCCACGCGAGGCCCTTCTAGGCGTCGTACCACGCCCACGCGAGGCCACCCTCGGCCATGTACGCGAGGCCCGTCTTGGCGTCGCGCCACACCCACGCGAGGCCACCCTCGGCCATGCGCGCGAGGCCTGTCTCAGCTTCGCGCCTCGCCCATGCGAGGCCCATCTCAGCCATGCACGCGAGGCCCTTCTCGTGCTTTGCCTCGGCCACGCGAGGCCCGGCGTCCCAACGCCTTGCAAACAAGGCTCGTGCCCAGGCGCGGACCCATCGTCGCCCCGCCTTGCACTCAGCCACGACCATTACACGCACCAAGGGTCCCATTCCCTATACCTTGAGACCCCAATGCTCAGAGGCTCCAGTACGAATCGAATGGAACCTACTTGTACGATCTAGTAGTGGGTACGGCCGCTAGGACCCTGTACGTCGAGTACGGACACCCGTACCGGTGGGGTAGTGGGAGTGCTGGAATAAGAGTTGTGGCCCATACGTCTACGGCCAGGAGTCAGAGTCGACACCACTACCACCTGCGCCACTATGTCTGTCCCCACTCCACTGACATGAGTACGGACAAGTAGTGGAGACATCCTCCTGACGCCTGCCCCTGTACTGGGTGCACGACCTCAGCTTCTGAAACCACTCTCCTGGCAGAGTACTTATGTACCACTTGGTCTCCTGGACCACCATGTATCCCAGGCCATCAGAGCCTACTATAAAAAGGACCCCTCTCCCACATGGGAGGGGGTTGGAAAATTTACTGTAGCAAGTGCTTGAGAGTGAATGAAAGATTGATTTCTCCATTGTTGTTCTGTCATTGTTCTTGAGTTATTACTTAAATTTCTACAGCTTTTTTATTGACTATCTTTACTTGCTAATTTTTTCCAACTCAACTTAGTTGACGAGTTCTCACCGTCAACAGTTTGGCACCGTCTGTGGGAACATTAGTTCCAAGCAACTGTTCTACCATTATTTCCGGCAAGAAGAAATGCTGAGATGTTAAAAACAACTCAGGGAGCCATGGGAGGTAAAGGTCCACCTGAGCGGAGTCCAGCAGAAGGCCTCCGTGAAGGACCCTCCTCCACCTGGAGACGTGGAGCCCCTGAAGGACCCTGAGGTTCATGGAGGTGATAGAGTGGCCTCGTCACCGGTTGCTCCACCAGGAGAAAGTCCTCCAAGAGCACCACCGGGAAATGCTAATGAGTTCCCTCTCCCAAAACCACCGCAGGTACCAAACTCCGGCCGGCAGGACCCGGGCCCCTCCGCCCGTAGGCATGATAAGCATCCCCGGGTCCATTCCGTGAGCTCGAGTTCAAAATCTCGATTCTATGAAGAGGAAATACGTGAGCTCCACCGCCAGAACCAAAGGTTGGAGACCACCTTGGAGAACATGCAAGAGGTCCTGAATGGCCTGTTGCAGGGTAAATCGAGCATGACCTTGCCTAAGAGGAAGGAGAAAGGCCGGGAGGGGGTGGAGACCACCGTACCAGTAGATGATGGGAGAACCCGACACTCTACCAGTAACACCCCCCGAGCGAAGCAACGCGAGCACCCTGAACCACCTAAGCAGGCTCAGAAACCAACACCAAGGACCAACGCTGCCCCTCGCAACGAGGACGAGGTCACCTCTAAAAGAGCACCTTCGGATTTACGGGAGGAGCTCAATAAAAAGAGGGCGGGCAAAGGGACCACGCCCCCTATGGCGCCTCGGGAGGGCACGGGAAAGGCAGATCTTAGCCCATCCGCTTTGAGGGACTCTCTAAGCAAGAGGAGGCAGGACTTGGATACAGAAATGAGGAGCCTGCGAAGCAAGATCGTCACCGCCATTGGAGGTCAAGTTTTTGAGGAGGAGTTCGACCATGAGTCGCCCTTCGTCAGGGAGATCCAAGCCATAAGGCTCTTTGCCAACTTTAAAGAGCCCCACATGACCCCCTACGAAGGAAACACGGATCCAAAATATCATCTAGATACATTTAATGACCTGATGAAGCTGAGGGGAATTGGCTGCGGGGCACGATGTCATTGCTTCACTGTCACCTTAAGAGGACCTGCCTACAAATGGTTCAGGAGGCTCAGACTGGGGTCCATTCGATCTTGGCAGCAACTTTCTGATGAATTCCTCCAGCAGCACCATGTCGTGCGAGATTACACGATGCCAGGCACCAGCCTCTCCAATGTGAAGCAAGGAGAAAATGAGAGTTTGAAGAGCTATATCCACCGATTCAATATGGAGGCGGCTAAGGTAGGGAGCCTGACCCGCCGAGAGCTGAAAATGGCCATCACAGCTAGAGTGCACCCGGGGAGCAAGTTATGGGATAACATGCTTAAGAGAGAGGTCACGGACTTGGATGATTTCTACGAGCGGGCACAAAAGTACGTTTGCGTGGAGGATGGTCACGAGAACCTCAAAGTTGGAAAAGGCCCATCGCCCCCGAAACCTTCTGTCCAGGAAAACCAAGGCAGTGCAAAGAAGAAGGGTGTATATGGGAGAACAAGGGACGATCGACCCCGGAAACACCAATGCTCTGACGAGCGCATACAGAGCCCCTACACCTTTTACACGGACCTCATCCATGCGAGCGAGGATATTTTCGTTATGAACAAAAACTGGGTCCCTTTCAAAAAGCCCCCGCCAATAAAAAAGGATCGGTCTAAAAGAGACCCTGGCAAGTATTGCCAATATCACAAGGATATCGGCCACACCACTGCAGAGTGCAACCATTTGAAGGTGGAAATCGAGGAGCTCATCCGCAGGGGACATTTGGGCAGATATGTGCGCAAGGAGAACCAAAGGCCAGAAGAAGGAGAGTCCCCTCCACGGGCACGAGGGGTGGCCCCCGAAGTGCAGGGAGAGGTCAGGACCATCTTTGGAGGACCGGGAGTCGGAGGCGATTCGAGGAAGGGGCGAGACGAGTACGCCAAGGAGGCCAGACGAAGTCCACCACCTTGCGTTTAAGTTTGGAGCAGCGCCCCCCGAAGAGCTTCAAAGGTGAGAATGACTAAATAACTTTCACTAAAGAAGATGCGCAGGGGGTGCATTTCCCTCATAATGACCCCCTGGTGCTAACTGCCCAGCTTGCTAACATGAGGGTACATCGGATCTTGGTGGATAACGGGAGCTCTGTGGAAATCTTGTATCAACTAGCGCTAGAAAAGATGGGGTTGAGCCTCCGCCACCTAAAGCCTTGCACTACGTCTTTGTGTGGGTTTGCGGGAGATTCGATACAGCCCCTGGGGGCGATCGAATTAGCCCTCACCATGGGGGAGCAACCCAGGAAAACCACTGTAATGTCCAACTTTGTCGTGGTGGATTGCGCCTCAGCCTTCAATGCGGTTAGGGAGACCCTCTCTGAGAGAATTAAAGTCGATAACTTCTGTGTATCATCTAGCTATGAAGTTCCCGACCCCCAAGGGAGTAGCATGCGTGAAAGGGGAGCAAAGGGAAGCGAGGGAATGTTAGAACATGTCCCTCCGCACAACCACCAAACCATCTGAACCGATGGCAATGGTTGTGTATGAAGGAGCGACCCACACAAATTAGAACCACACAAGTTGGACCCATGAGTTACAGATCGTCCCAAGAAGTGCTACCAGCGAGGCTTCGGCACTCAATCCAGAAAGAACCTATGTTTAGTTTGTTCCTTGTTGTTTTAAATTAAGTAAGTAAGAATCAAAGAGGCTACCTAGGTAACCTCGCAGTTAGATGTAACCCCGCAATTTACAAGGTTGGTTGTAAACCGCATGTTATGAATGAAACTGTTTGCAACTTCATGTGTTATTTTTCTTCGATACGCGGGCATCAGCCAAAGTGCCTGCCGAAATAAATTTCACCAAACACTTAGGGGGCAGGACAGGAGGCAACAACATGCGACCAGTAAGGGGAACCTAAAAAGGGCCCTCTAACGGAGGATCCTAAAAAGGACCCCTTGCCCTCCTAAAAAGGAGGCCCCTAAAAGGGACCCTCTACCAAGAGGACCCTAAAAATGACCCCCTACCAAGAGGATCCTAAAAAGGGTCCTCCATCAGGAGGAAGTGACCCTAAAAAAGGACCCTTTGATGGGGGATCCCAGAGGGACCCCCTATACCAGGGCCTTAAACGAAGTCCTTACAAGGCATCCCCTGGGATCACAAGGATTAGCTACCCTTGTGAACACCAAGGAGGGCCATAGGGACTTACAAAAAAAAAAAAGATGGTAACGACAATAATAAGTCTAGTGCGGCCACCAAGCCGTCTAGCCAAAAAGGGTCCTAAAGGAGACCCTTGCAAAAATAGTACTATGAATAACGATGAGAAAGACGCTTCTCGCAAAAAAATAATAAGCGCGCGCAAGAATATATAAAAGGATAGCTAGGACCCAAGGGATCAAAATATCCTTATAAAAGTAATCAAGAGGCACCAAAAGAGGTCCCAGTGAACCCTTTCACATGGGTTCCAAAGGACCTCCAGCCTGGTAAAGAAAAGAGGGGAACCAACCAAACCCCATCATACAGGCTTAAAAGGGCCTCAAATGCAGTAGAACAAGAAAAAACAGCAACACTTGTATATATACATTGAAAAAGAAAGTTTCGAAGACAGTACAAGAGTTACCAAAGAAAAATAGTGAGAACGACAATATTACAACGACTCAAGCAAGCATACATCTACTATGGGCTGGCAGAGGTAATGAGATAGCAACTTCAGGGCCTCCTACCATGGGCACTCCACATGGACGCTCGAGCGACGGCATGCTCACCAAAAGAAGAGAAATAAAAATTGGGGTCCTGCCTCCACACGTTGTAAAGGGCGCGGTCGATGGCCCTGTACTCAATGGTAGTCTTCTCCGCCTCCAAGGAAGCATTTCTCTCCTGCAACGTAGCAATATTGGTCCTAGTAGCCTGGAGTTCGGTCCTGGTAGCCTCAAATTCGGCCCTTGCAGTCTGGAGTTCGACCCTGATAGACTCGACTTCGGCCTCTAAATAAGTAACCCTCTCCTGTGACACTGTCACGATATCCTTGGTCGCCTGGAGTTCGCTCTTCAGGCTAGCAACTTGGTCCTTCAGCTCCTTGGCCTTGGCAACCGCCTTCGGCTTCCTTTTCGACGAGGTGGCAAGTTCGGCCCGAACCTTCTTCAGCTCAGACTGGGTTTTCTCAAGCTCTTTCTCGAGCTCCTGAACCCGGGCTGTAAAGCAGTCCCTCTCAGCAGTAGACGCGGAGAGGTTGCTGGACGAGTCAGCAAACCGTAGAGCCATGGTATAGGCCTGCACAAGAAAGTTAACGGCATCAACAATAAGTAACAAAAAGAAAAACGCATGTACATCTATACATAATAATGCTGACGCAAGGTGCAGGAACTCACCCAGGCCGTGGCGCGCCTTAGGGTTTCCCCAAGATCCGTTTGGGCTACGTTCCCAAGACCATTCCAGTCTGATACAGGGAGGCCCAAGGCAAGTTGGATGTATCTCTGCCCGTAAGACGTCGCCATCCGAGTCACCCAGGGCTCCCCATCCGTACCAGTGGTACCTGGTTGGGTGAGGACGGACGACCCGCTCGCCGAAACAGGAGGGGGCGCGGTGAAAGTGGAAAACTGAGGATCTGGTAGATCAGAGGGAGGCTCCAGAAGGTCAGAAAAATAAGTCCCCAATGGTTCAGAGTCGAGAGGAGCCTGAGTGAAGGCATCGTAGCCCTCAGGGTCAGGGCAAATACAACACCCCAGAATGTCCTGCTGGTCTTGTGAGTGAGGGGCTATGTCCGGATCATAGGAAGCACATGGAGGGCACCCCCCAGGAGATGGAGGCAGCTGGTGGGATCCCCCGCGGTCAAGGGGGGCTTCCTCCGGCTCCTCCTCATCCTCATCGTCATCCGGGCAAGGCTCAACCAAGGTCCCCTTCATCGTCGCGGACCCAGAGATGGTCCACAATAACTTGGGGTCAGAGACAGGAGACAATTTATGGCGGTTCAGATTCTTTATGGTGAATAGGCGCACCGCCTTTTTCATAGCGGGGTCAGCGCTGAGGAACGCTCTCATGTCTCTCACCTCCGACCCAACAACTATGGGTGCGGCGAATTGCTCTGCATAATACATGTCATGGTCGATATGAACGTAAGTCGCGAAATAGTAAGTTGTAAAAAAGTAGAAGAGAGAAAGTGATGCTCAGGGTACTTACTGGGAGTGGCCCGAAAGTCCTCGCGGACAGAGAGGGGGCCTTCCACGAAGAAAAAGTCCTGCTTCCAGGACCCCGGGTTGGACACCGAGCCCTCTATCAAAGTGGCCTCGTTGTTGGCTTTTTGTAAATAGTAAAAGCCCTTGGACTTAGGAAGGGGCATGAGGTTGTAGAGGAAATGCACCTATGTCGCCGTAGGAGCGCGTCTAAACAGCTTCGTAAATGCTATGAAAAGGCAACTTAAAGTCAACCAGCCATTGGGCGCCAGCTGAAGCGGGGCAAGGTCGAAGTAGTTGAGGACCGCGACAAAGAATGGGTGTAACGGGATGGTGCCACCCGCCTTCAGGATGTGCTCACTGAGGGCCACAAAGCCGGGCTTGGGATTGTCAGCCCGGCATGTCTCCCGAGGAGCATATAACGAGTAATTTGGAGGGACACGATAGTTATCCACGATGTCTACCAGTTTGTTTTCAGACACACGCGAAACCAGTTCGGTTGCCAGTAACGGAGCATCGTCCAGTTCAGTAGAAGCCACCTGTCTTCGTGCCCTCGGCATATTTGCAAAATCAAAAGAAAAATGTGAGGCAGAAACAGAACACTTAACCCTCCATTTTTTCTTCCCAGCAAGAGTCTTCCATCGAGGGAGCGACTGCGGAAGTGCTAAGCTAGGAAAAACCGAGACTAAGGGCTGAGGAGAAGCAGTAGCGGCCCCATGATCGTCATCAGGCGAGGATGGGTTAGGGGGTTCAGGCGGAAGGTGTCCCTCCATAAACTCCAACTCCCACTGCAATTCAAAAAGGGTCATCCTAAGGCTCGCTACATGGTCAATAAGGTCTGGGGGGAAAGGTGCTCCATCTCCTCTCGACACCGAGTCAATTTCGCTCTCCACCACCCAAATTTTACGCCTAAGTTCAGCCATGTACTCAAGATGGCGGATACGGGCCTGCCTTAAGGAGTCATAGTCCTGGTAGGGGTTTTCCTCAGGGGACTCTTAATCTGAGGACAGGTCGATAAATTCAACCCCTGGAGGTATGTCGGATGGGTCGTCACTGGCCATGAGACCTCGCCCCAAAATCAAAAAGGGGTTCACGTGTAAACGAGGGAAAGGCTACAAAACACAAAGGAATAGGCTTAATATCTCTAGATGCAGATGTCCTAAATGGCCCACTACAGGATATAAAAAAGGGGGGGCGTGCATATGGTCAAACCCACTACAAGCTCAGGCCAAGGTACCCCATCCCGAGTAACGCTAATTTGAACCCAACAAAAACAAGGGAAAAAGAGAATATACCTCAAGATGTAGAAATTGGAGGCTGTCGAGACCAAAAAAAGGAGGACGAGGGCCAAAAGCACCAAATGGTCGAAAATACACGTCTGCAAAAATAGGCAAAAAGGATGTGTTAGCCTCCAAATAGACACACCAAAAAATTAGCTCATATGTAAAAAAAAAAAAATGATGATGATGAGATGAAAAAAATAAAATAAAGAAAACTATGACAAAAGTGAGGGTGTGGGGGATTGAACCCCTTACCTCTTGGAAGGAGTAAGGGCCTAGCTACCACTAAGCTAAGAGAGTAAGGTGTGAATAATGAGCCAAGCAAGAGGGCCTATTTATAAGAGTCATGAAGAATAGTCTACAAGAGCACCTAAAGGTCCTCTCCTAGACTGGGGGGCAAGTGTGGACGCTCAATATTCCGTGCCCATAAAAGATCCAAGACGTGCCTAGGCGCGAGGCCCTGCCTCGCTCGGCCATGCCCAGGCGTGAGGCCCCGTTTCCCTCTCAGCACGCCCACACGAGGCCACCCTCGGCCATGAACGCGAGGCCCGTCTCAGCGTCGCGCCTTGCCCACGCGAGGCCCTTCTCGGCGTCGCACCACGCCCACACGAGGCCATCCTCGGCCATGCGCGCGAGGCCCGTCTCGGCGTCGCGCCACGCCCACGCGAGGCCACCCTCGGCCATGCACACAAGGCCCATCTCTGCGTCGCGCCTCGCCCATGCGAGGCCCTTCTCGACGTCGCACCACGCCCACGCGAGGCCACCCTCGGCCATGCGCTCGAGGCCCGTCTCGGCGTCGCGCCACACCCACGCGAGGCCACCCTCAGCCATGCACGCGAGGCCCGTCTCAGCTTTGCGCCACGCCCATGCGAGGCCCATCTCGGCCATGCACGCGAGGCCCTTCTCGTGCTCAGCCTTGACCACGCGAGGCCCATCGTCCCAGCGCCTTGCAAGCAAGGCCCGTGCCCAGGCGCGAACCCGTCGTCGCCTCGCCTTGCACTCAGCCGCGACCATTACACGCACCAAAGGTCCCATTCCCTATACCTTGAGACCCCAATGCTCAGAGGCTCCAGTACGAATTGAATGGAACCTACTTGTATGATCTAGTACTGGGTACGGCCCCTAGGACCTTGTACGTTGAGTACGGACACCCGTACCGGTGGGGTAGTGGGAGTGCTGGAATAAGAGTTGCGGCCCATACGTCTACGGCCAGGAGTCAGAGTCGACACCACTACCACCTGCGCCACTATGTCTGTCCCCACTCCACTGACATGAGTACGAACAAGTAGTGGAGACATCCTCCTAACGCCTGCCCCTGTACTAGGTGCACGACCTCAGCTTCTGAAACCACTCTCCTGGCAGAGTACTTATGTACCACTTGGTCTCCTGGACCACCATGTATCCTAGGCCATCAGAGCCTACTATAAAAAGGACCCCTCTCCCACATGGGAGGGGGTTGGAAAATTTACTGTAATAAGTGCTTGAGAGTGAATGAAAGATTGATTTCTCCATTGTTGTTATGTCATTGTTCTTGAGTTATTACTTAAATTTCTATAGCTTTTTTATTGACTATCTTTACTTGCTAATTTTTTCCAACTCAACTTAGTTGACGAGTTCTCACTGTCAACAATTACAATCAGTCAATCCTCTATCGATGACTTACTAATGAGCTGGGTGCAAATTACCGTCTTACCCCTCATCAATATTTTATCCTTAACTCCCACTAAGTTCCTTATAAATGATATTTCTGTGAACTTAATCACAGAAATGAGATCTCAATCATTTAACCTTTTGAACAAAGCAATTAAGGAAATCATCTTTTCACTTCTCATACAGAAGTTATAGATTTCGTACCTATGAATAATACTCCCACTCAATTACACTAATAAATCTCCAAGATGTAAGTATGGGCTAGACCGTAGGGTAAGCTGGTAACGAACAAGTCAAAAGATTAAAATAATATAATTAGCAGAATACTATCACTCAGAATTAAGATCGACTTAATATATGGTCAACGTTGTGACATTGATTAGATTTGATAACAACGATACTTATTTATCAATCAATAATCAATATCGGTCCTAGTCCGATGTAACTAAATACATCCGATCTTATCTACTTGTTCGAAGCCTTGGACAAGACATCACACCCTGAATGTGTAAGTAGATCATATCGTAGATTGCCTAATCAGTGAAAATCCAATGCACTGATCTAATCTTATGACTCGTTCTTTTGAACATATAATTACAACTATAATCCAATGTGACCTAGTCACTATAATTGTAACTATCCATATGTTCGGGATTTTATAAATGTTTGTATTATTTCAATAATCATGTAATAAAACAAGCAAGCAACACAGTTGTCAAACTAAATGGTTTCTACTACTTTTATTGATAATATGAAATCGTGCTACATGTCCGACATGGTTTTATAAGGGCATAAAACCCAACAAACTCCCACTTGCCCTTTTAAAACAAATGAGACATGTTTCTCAAAACCATGCATACTACAGACTTCACAATTATGTTTTCTGCTTATATCTTTGTAAAGGGATATGAAAGATTGCCTTACAATGCTATCTCCACCACCTTCACTTCACACCTTCGCCACACATCTTCGATAATGTGGTACTTTCTCTCTATATGCTTTGCTCTTTTGTAGCTTCGAGGTTCTTTCGAATTTGCTATTGCCTCATTACTGTCACTAGACAAAATGAGTGGTTTATCCATTTTTGGAATAACACCGAGTTCCGTATAGATCTCCTTAGCCAGACTATTTCCTTAGCCGCCATAGACGCAGCTATGTACTTAGCCTCCAAAGTGGATTCTAAAATGGCAGATAGCTTAACGCTTCTCCAAATCATAGCTCCACCCCCAAGAGTAGACACATTTTTCAGAAGTAGACTTCTTGTCATCAACATCAGTCTAAAATCTGAATATGTGTAGCCTAACAGGTACAAAGATCCACCTGAAAAGACTAACATATAGTTTCTAGTCCATCAAAGATACCGACTTCCATCTATTGTTTATTTCCAAGGTTTTACTGACACTTGCTCACCACTCCCACTGCATAGAAGATCTTCGATCACAACACACAACATAGCGTGCATTAGACTTCTAATTTCAAATGCATAAGGAATTCGTTACATCTTTTCTTTCTCTTGTGGAGTCTGTGGAGACTGCTGCTTAGAAATATAAATTCCATGTCAAGACACTAAACATCCATTCTCGGAATTTGTTACAGAGTAATGACCAAGCACCTCACTAAAGTAGGTCGCTTGAGTTAGAGCTAAAGTTCAGTTATTTATTTCCCTGATGTTCTGGATACCAAGAACATGACTTGCTACAACGAAATATGGAATTTCGTTTCTAGCCAGTTCTTTATGTTTGATAATTTCTTGACATTGTTTCCAAGGAATAAGATATCATCTACATAAAGGATTCAAAAAACCACAATGTATTTTTCCCAAAGTTGTCAAACACAAGGGTCAACTACATTTTGTTCAAAAACTCAGGTCTTAATGTTTCCATTCAACCTTAAGTTCCAGGAGCGCGAAGCTTGTTTAAGTCATGGATTGACTTACTCAGCTTGCCGAATTTCTTGTCCAACTACTTTAAATCCTTCTAATTGATACATGTTAATTGTCTCATCAAGATAGCCATTAAAAATGCTTCTTTGCTATCCATTTTCCTTATCTCTTAATCAAGAGTTGTGGCTATGGATAAGAGTATACTTAATGAATTTTAACATGGCTACTGGAGAAAAAGTTTTCTCTAAGTCAAATTTCTCTCTCTGCCACGAGTCGAGCCTTTAATGTCTCGACCTTTCTATCAGCTCCTCTCTTCTTCTTATAGATCCTCTTGCACCCCATGGGCCTAAAGTCCAATGGCACATCTACAAGATCTCAGACAAATTAAGAGTACTTAGACTTTATTACCTGGTACTTGGCTTTGAGTCAAAAATCCCTTTCAGACCTACCCATTTCCTATTTAAAGGCCAACGAATCATTATTACTTGTGTTCCCAACCAACTTGTGGGTTTCACTATCCATATCATAGGTACCGGGTTCCGAGAAATCCTCCCACTATGACGAGGCATCGTAACTTTCTGACTTGGATTAGTAGTTTCTAAATGTACCTTGTTTTCATCGACTTGCGTCGATAAGGATGGAACAATAGTTTATCATTTTTCCATCTAATACTATTTTGCTATGAGACTTGAAATTCATTATGTAGTCGTTATCCAGAAAAGTAGCATTTGTAGAGCCAAACACTTTCTTGTCTACTGGACTATGAAACAGACCACCCTTAGTACCTTTAGAATAGCCATCAAACAAGAAAACCCTCAGCTCATTGTTCTAGCTTTCTACCTTTTTCCTCATGATAAAAACATGACATCACCAAATTCCATAATGACGTAAACCAAGTTCACGACCATTTCATAATTCTAGTGGTGTCTTGGAGACAACTTTTGAGACGGCACAACATTTAAAAAAAAATATCACATGCGGTCTAGGTAGTATGTCTCCAGAAAAGATCTGGGTAAGAAGTTGGTAGAGTTTAATAGCTTATCATAGAACACACATTTTCATAAACGTGCGATTCACACCGCTCATCAACACTGTTCTGTTGCGGAGTCCTTGGGGCAGTTGTTTTAGACAAATCCTCAAGTTCAATTAAATGATCTTGGTTCTGATTATCCAAATATCCTCCACCCCTATCAGATCGCAAGATCTTTAACGTTTTACCTAATTTGATTTTAAAGCCATAGCAATGAATTCTTTGAACTTCTTAACAAATTTGCAGAATTCCTATGGTTTAGGTACTTACATGAGTCTCTAGAGCAATCGTCGATGAAGGTGACGAAATACTCATAACCACCCCTCGCTTGAACATTCATATGTCCCCAGACATTTGAACACACTAGCCCTAGTGGTTCTTTGGCCCTTTCTCCTATCACAGAGAATGGACGCTTTTTCATTCTGCCCTCGAGACTAGATTCACAAACAGGCAGGTCACCCTAGGTGAGTTCCCTCAAAGGCCCATCCTTTGTTAGTCTTTGAATCCTATCATAACAAATATGACCAAAGCGAAAATGCCAAAGGTACATCATTTCTAACGTTATTGACCTTTTGTCGTTTAACGGTCCTAGAATTAGCTGTCTTAAACAACTCATTATTTATAACATAGGGTTTGTCTAGTTGCAATAGGTATAGCCTGTTTTTCATACATCCACCCCACAATTCACATCCATTTAAAGAAATAGGATTTTATTACTTGTGAAAGTAACTATAAATTGTTTTTGATGTAAAAAGAAGAACTTAAATTAAAATTTCCATTGAAAATCATAATAAAATAAACATTGTCTTATAATAATATATTTATTTCCAAAATTCATTCAAGCTTATCCTTTTGTCTTGTTTGATACGAACAACCCTTGATGGATACCAAGCCGTGGCTTTTTATCCTTCATGGCTTTCCCAATGTTAAAAGTGTAAAAAGGTACATGCATGTTTAGTAGGTTGTGATTCAGCGATCCAAAACCGAAGTATCATCCTCTAAAATCACATGCATCCAAGACAAATTTAATTATTTTGGGTTCCATATGCCTTGAGTTCTAGGAAATCTTGTTCCAATTCCCAGTCTCTTTGCAGTTGGAAACACTCCCTTTTTTGTGTACTTATAATCAGACCTTGCTACAAGATGCTTTGTAGCATTTTGTGCCTTGCCAGTTGACTTCTTTTTATTTTTTGTATGAATTTCTTCCTCTTTGCTCTTCGAAGAAGAAGCTCAAAGCAGCTTCTCCTTGAGCTTGTTTAGTAGTATTAGCATTCTTTCATTTGCTCGAATTATCATCAACAATCCTCTTTGAAGGATCTGGTGATCGTTGCATGGGAAAAATAGGAATATCTTTGATTATCACGAGCTCGATGTTGTCTAAAATCAACACCATGTTGATGTTGGACCAACATTTCATGAGGTTCTCACCATAGAGTAACATTTTAGAGATCAGAGAGAGTATGAGGTGGGAAGCCTGGAGCTTCTATCATCAACTAAGTAGAAATCAACGCATTGTTTGACAAACATTTATTCCTTATATACTTTAGAAATAGCATAACATACAAAATGTTTTGAGATAAGCAAAATACTAAAACACTTATCTTCTATTTCTTAGGTACTTTAGCTAGTCATGAACCCATGTGTCCCGGTAGGCGAGAGTCACAAATATTCATGTAGTTAAATAGAGAAACATCCCAATTAATAAAACATCATAGACTTTTATTAACTACCTATTCCATCCGATCAAAGTAATGGAAACTCATGTGTCCCGGTAGGCGAGAGTCACAAATATTTCTTACTTTATGAGTTTGACTCACGGTTTCGATTATTATAGACTTAATTCCTATAGTCACCGTAGGGATGAGTCTATAGAAGGTCCATCTATAACCATCTATCCTAAGAAATTTAACCATGTTAAGAAGTCCAGTGAACACCTTCCGTAGGGAGACGAAATCAAAGCGCCATGAGGCCACACTAAACTCTAACCTTGTTAAATCAACGGTGGAGATCGAATTGAAAATTTTTAAAACTCATTATTAAATATTTTAGTATTTTATTCTTTTTGAAAAAATATTAACTTAGGTTTTCCAAATTATCAAAATAATCAATAAACCAACTAAGGTTCGCCAAATTATAAAAATAATCAACAAACCATAGTTTATAATTTTTCCATTAATTCTAAAATTACCATTGAAAATTAATCCAAAAATTAGAATTAATATGTTTCTAATCAATTATTAGGTCCAACTAAAAAGAATAACCTAATACAATTAAGGCCAACTTAGGTAAGTGGGCCTTAACAATTCAAGCTTTCATGGAGGAGAGCTGGGTTCAGTATGTCGGACTCACTACTAAGGCTCCCTAACTTCCACACAAAGTCCAAAAAGACAGGAATTTGAACCTTTGTTTTATTAATTGTTATTCAATTGATTAGGCCCAATATAGTAATGCAAAGCAAATGGACCTTCACAAGTGGAACCACCCACAAGAGAGGAATTTAAACTTTACATGTTCAATTGGGCCCAAATAAAACCTAACATTTTATGAAATTTTTATTTGATTTTTCTCACATTTTTTAAACGCAAAAATTGGGCCATCATTATACTTATATTTAAAGCCCAAATGCAAAAAATAACTTAATAATGATGTTTGATATGTTAATAATTGGATGGGCCTAACATGTTATTCTATAAGCATGTATTATTAAATTATGCAAATATACCACAACGATACACTATTTTGTAAAATACCATAATTAATTAACATAGAATTCATCGGACAAAATTCAATATAATTAATTAAACAAGTTACAAAATATTAAATTAATTAATTAACATAGAATTTATCAAACAAAATTCAATTTCAAATAATTAATTAAGTTGTTAGGAATGATAAGATATTTTATTTTTAAATATTTTAACAAATTTTAAAATATCAAAATATCTTTTAACCAAATTTAAAATATCTAGTATTATCTGATAACTAATTATAAATATTTTAAACAATAAAAATATCTTGAATAATCAAATAACTAATTTTAATATTTTATTTATAACAAAATAAAAAAAAAAATCTTAAAATATCATGATTATCAGATAACAAATTCAAAATATTTTTTTTTAAAAATATCTATAAAATTATCAGATAATCAATTTTAAATATTTTAAACCTAACTACACAAAATATCCAATTTTTAAAAAAAATTAATTTTTTTTTTTTGCGAAAAAATATCGCGCGCAGGTTCCGGCACCGACGCAGTACGGCGTCCGTACGGCCGGGTCCCACCGCGCGGCTCCATGCGTACCCAGCACACATTGCAAAAATCAGTCCACAAAAAAAAAATTAAATCTATGCAGTTTTAAATCCAAAACATGCAAAAAACAACCAAATTATTGCTAAATTTACATAAGAAAACATAACACATACACCAATAACATGTACCATCCAATTAACACCTAACATATCAATCAATTTCATACATGTTCATTCATGAAAATAAACTAGCAACCTATGGCTCTGAGGCCAATTGTTGGAAAAACTCTTTGCAGGATCTTTATTTATTTTCATGCAATTTACATATTATCAAACAAACATGCAAATTCCTATAACATGCTCCTATGAAATTGATACAAATACAAAGTAAAGTAAAAACTTACATTACGCAGCGGAACTGGAACAACTCCATCCTTCAATCTCTCTAACCCTTGATTCCTTTCTGTAGCAGAGTATTATTAAGAGATTGAACAAGATCAGCAACACAGTCTTCCTCACCAAGCCTTTGATCAACCTAGAACTAGTGTGGGCTGGTTCTCAACACATGAGGTAGAGATCTAGAAAAGAAGAAGAAATTGTGGCTAAGAAATGATTAGAGTGTCTAGGTTTTCACTTACCTAAATCAACTGAGACTAACTTGCTCATCAAAACCCTAGATATCATATTCCTTATATAGGCAACTTAATGGGATTTATTTAAATTTAAATTATTTAAAAATAATAAACAAAAATAAAAGCCTTGGGCTACCATAAATGGACTTGGGCCCAATCTCTTTGTTTTGAATTTATATCCCAATTGGGCCTAAATTCAAAACATTTTATTTATTTATTTTTAATTAATTAATTAAATCCTTATTCAAATTAACTATTTATAATTTGAAACTTGATTTAATATTATTTATTTATATTGATACCAATTTATCAATATTAATAAATTTACCTAAAGATTCTCTTTTATTCTCTAAATCTCATATCTCTGTAAATTTTCCAAAATTGACCTAGTCAACTTTAAAAATCCTAATTGATAATTAAATCAATTAATTGAGACATTCTAGATGATTTACTCAAAGGTGATGCGGGGACCATGGATCCATGAAATCAAGCTCCAACAAGTTACCGTGAATTTATTTACGAATAATTTCACTACCTTATTAATTCCTCGTGACTCCACTATAGACTCGGAATTGAACTCTTGAATTCATAGAACGTATATTCAAAACCATAAATACGTTATCCATTGTTATAACCATTACAATCAGTCAATCCTCTATCGATGACTTACTAACGAACTGGGTGCAAATTACCGTCTTACCCCTCATCAGTATTTTATCCTTAACTCCCACTAAGTTCCTTATAAATGATATTTCCATGACTTAATCACAGAAATGAGATCTCAATCATTTAACCTTTTGAACAAAGCAATTAAGGAAATCATCTTTTCACTTCTCATACAGAAGTTATAGATTTCGTATCTATGAATAATACTCCAACTCAATTACACTAATAAATCTCCAAGATGTAAGTATGGGCTAGACCGTAGGGTAAGCTGGTAACGAACAAGTCAAAAGATTTAAATAATATAATTAGCAGAATATTATCACTCAGGATTAAGATCGACTTAATATATGGTCAACGTTGTGACATTGATTAGATTTGATAACAACGATACTTATTTATCAATCAATAATCAATATCAGTCCTAGTCCGATGTAACTAAATACATCCGATCTTATCTACTTGGTCGAAGCCTTGGACAAGACATCACACCCTGAATGTGTAAGTAGATCATATCGTAGATTGCCTAATCAGTGAAAATCCAATGCACTGATCTAATCTTAGGACTCGTTCTTTTGAACATATAATTACAACTATAATCCACTGTGACCTAGTCACTATAATTGTAACTATCCATATGTTCGGGATTTTATAAATGTTTATATTATTTCAATAATCATGTAATAAAACAAGCAAGCAACACAGTTGTCAAACTAAATGATTTCTACTACTTTTATTGATAATATGAAATCGTGCTACATGTCCGACATGATTTTATAAGGACATAAAACCCAACAGAACCAATAACCACGAAAACTAAAATACTACAGCACAATCTACTACTATCTAGCTAAGTAAAATTCTGAGATGCTACAGACATCTTCAGGTGGGTCTACAAGTACCCAGATAGAATTAGAATACATCGATTCAATTTCTTGGTTCATGGCTTCTTGCCATTTTTCCTTTTCAGGGTCTTCCATTGCCTCTTTAAAGGTCAATGGGTCGTCCTTGTCTATGTCAGAAACAAGGACGCGTGCCTCATGTTCATAGCGAACAGGTTGTCTCACAATCCTCCCACTACAACATTACACTGGGGCTTCCTTTTCAGGAACACTGGTCTCTCTGGTTTTTTGTTTATCATTTAATGATGATGGTGATGGAATTTGATCAACTGTGATGTCGTGCACCAAGAAAAAAAAATTCTTTTTTTCTAGTTATTAAAATTGTTGTGTTTGATTTTATTTAATTGTTGTGAATTAATTTATTTATTAGTTTGCTTTAAATTAAATTATTAGAATTGTTTGGTAGAATTTTGTGAATTTATTTGCTAATGTTTTTATTTGTTTTAATTTCTAAAAAATGTGATTATTTGAGTTTTGGTTGAATGCACTAAGGTGCATGGTAGGTAGTGATGCACCCTAGTTATTGAGTGTGTGCTAGTGCATGGTAGCATGGTGCACATGTTCTACACACTTGTAGATTCCTTTATTTGGAATTAATTAATTAAAAATAAAATAAAAAGAAAGAGAAATGAGAGAGTCTTGGACGTGCATGGTGTAGTGGGAATGCTAAGGAGAGAGTTTCCTATTTTATGTGGATAGTGATAATGCAAAATTGATGATAGACAAATAAAGTAATATTTTCTTCCTTTTAGATCAAATGAAAATCCTTTTATTTAAGTAATTTAGAATAAACAAAATTAATGGGAAATTAGGAATAGGAAACTTACCTATTTATTTTTATGAGGCCATTATTTTCATAAGCTAGAATAAAAGGGAAGAGAAAAAGAAAGGAGGCCATTTTTGGCTTGGGTGCCGTCGGCCATAGAGAGAAGAGAGAGAGAGAGTGGTGAGCTAGAGAGAGAGCAAGGAGGTGGTTCTAGTTGGGCTCTTGATTTTCTATCAAGAGAGGTATTGGAATTCTTCCTCCTTCAATTCTCTGCTTGTTGTTATTTTATGTTGTTATTTGGAAAGATCATGGCTGAAATTGGGTTTGAGTTTCGGGTAGGATACTATGTGTGTTGATTGATATTATTGATGTTGGGATGAGGGGTTGTTTTGTTTGATGCATAGAAGTTTTGGGCATGGGCGTGTGGTGTGTATAGGCAAGCATGATTAGAGATTGTGGTCATACATGAAATCTAAAATTCTTATGGTTATGTTTCATGGTTATTTGATAAGAATATAAGGATGATCATGGATTCATGCAAATGTATTATTGTTGTTGTTGAGTCATATTTTATCTCACTCTTGGAAAACGTGATGAAAATTATGTGATCTTGTATTTTTATTTGGGTTCATGAGTTTATTGAAATTTTTAGTAAACATGCCTATGAGTTTGGGGTAAATTGTTAATATGTGGGAATGGTGGTGCATGGGTTTCGGCCTATAGGGTGTGATGCATGTTGAGATATTTTTATTTTTGTGTCACTTGTACATGTTAGGAACATGCTAGGTTAATTTGAATAAAAGAAAGGATTCTCTTAAATTTTTATAAATTGATATATTAGTGATTTCATGAAGATTATGGATTGGGTTTTGAGAAACATCAATTAAAGATGAATTCCATGATGATTTATGCTTGTTGATTTTGTGAATAAGTTTGGTGAAATAATGATATGCATGCATAAGAAATATCTCTAATGATATGTTGTATTTATGAGAATAAAATGGTGTTTTAATTCACACTTAAAATGATGATTTTGCGCAAATAATTATCTATAGATTTTTTTTATATTTTGATGAGAATATGAGTTTTTAAAACATGAAAATGGTGATTTTAATGATATAATTGGTTGTTGGAATTTTTGTAAAAAAAATGTGAAGTTGTATTTTTAATAAAAGAAATTTGGTGAGTATCTTAAAATAAATTAATACCCTAAACTATGGAAATATTAAAAGTGGTATTTTTAATATAACATGAGTGTTCATTTTAATAGTTACGATTTTTCTTTATTTAATTAAGAAAAATATTGAATTTAGTTCACTTGTGAATTTTAAGTAAATTAAATTATGGCTGAAAGTTTAGTTAAATATTTATAAAAATAATCATTGGATTTTTCACATGTGAATTTATTCTATTTTAAATTTAATCTTTAAAAATAACACATGTAAAAATATATTTTTTCCACATCTAAAATAGATTTTTCACATATTAAATGTATAAATTTGATAATTGAACTATAAGGTTATTTTTTTTGTAAAACATGTTAAATTATAAGTATTTTACATAATTGTTAGTCTTTGTTATTTTATGGAAATTAAAAGTGATTAATGGAATAATTATATTTTTAAAATGGTTGATTAAATTATTTTTATGAAATAAAAATAATGATTTTGGAAGACTAATCAACTTGAAAATTTTTAAAGAGATAAATAATGGTAATCAAAGCATGCTACAATTTTATTATTTTGAAAACGATAGAAGTAAGACGTGTAGAATTATATTTTTAAACGCCACATTTACGCAACGTTCTCACGTATGCATGTCGCATGCAAATTCACTTTTACGTTCAAAAATATGTCTATTATGCAACCATGTAGTTTTTATAGCAAGATCATGCATGCAATATAGGTAGAATGTGCACTATTCTTTTATGACCTTATGTGTAATTATGCATTGTTTAGATGTTGTGAGTAACTCTCACCATGTGTGCATAGCCCATGCACACATGAGTTATATGAGTGGGAAAAATAGAGTTTATGTGATGCTAATGAATGTTATTTTGATTATGGTATAGGCTCGTTGAGAAGTTGTCGTTTTACTTAGCTTGGACCTAAGGTAAGGAAGTTAGATTGAATTTATGTTTATTTATGCTATAAATGGTAAGATTATTTGTATGAAAGTGTTATGATGCTTTGCGCTATGAATTATGGAATGCTTTAATATGATTATATGTTTGGATTCTATGAATGTTGTGTGCTATGAATGGATGTTAGCGTGATGAACACGACACATCAAAAAGGGGTTGCTAAGGATATTGTAACGACCCAAATTTGCTAATAAGGCTTAGGGTCTTGATTAGCGTGCCTGGAGGGCAATAAGTGATTTATTGTTATAATATGTGAATTTGTGTGAGTATGTGATTAGAATTGCATGTTTAGGTGAATTAAATATGCATGTAGGCCCCATTTGGTTGTTAGGGGCATGTTTGTAATTTTAGCCCGTTGAGGGCATAAATGTGATAATTGTAATAATTGTGATATATCTGTGTTGCACGATCCGAGACAGTCCTAGGGAGCTGTTAGCCAGAAAGTCACAACGGGGTTAAAAATCTGACTCAGGGCGAGTCGAGGGGTATTTTGGGTATTAGACATTTTATGGGGTTATCGGGTAATGCAAATAAATATTTGGAGATATATTTGAGGTTAGAATGTTTAGGAGAGAATATTGGGGAAATTTACCATTTTTCCCTCGGGGACGTTTTTGGCACCCCGAGCTTTGAGGTAACCTTAAAGACCTAAGTTAAATAAAACAAAATTCAAGAAACACTTAGAAACTTGGAGAAACCGACCCAAACTTCTTCTCTATCTGTCTCTTATCTTCTTCCTTGGAAGCTTGGAGGTTTTTGTGAAAACTAATTGGAAACTAAGGAATCAAGTTAGAATTTTGGAGGCTAGGAGCTTGGAGCTTAGGAGATTAACTCAGAGACTCAATTAAGCAAGGGTAAGCTTTTAAATTATCGGAATTGTGTTTGAATTTCTGCTGGTGTGTTAAGAGTTTTGCATGTTGGAAAGATGAAGAATCATCTTTGAGTTTGATGAGGTTTTGAGCTAGAATTCTTGTTAGGTTTTGTTACTGAGTCCATGGTATAACTTCTGTGATGATTAGCCTGAGTTGTTGGGTTGATTTTGGGGTTAATTGGATTGGTTTTCGTGGAAAAAATGGAGGATTTTTCTGGGTTCGAAGGGTTAGGCCGCGGCATTGTTCTTGCTGAGCCGCGGCCCTCTGAAGCATTTATGTGGCTAGGAGGAAGGGCGGGCCACGGCATGCCCTTGCTTATGTCGCAGCGCGCCTGCCCTATTTTGGGGTTGTTCTCTGGTTGGGGGCGGGCCACGGCATGGCCTCATGGGGCCACGACTCTTAGTGCATTTATGGGCTCTTAAGAGGTTTTAGGCTTGGGAATCCAAAGGTTAAGGCTCGGGATGGATTTTATCACCCGGATTGGTAGAATTCAAGGTCCCAGAGACTAGAATTATGAGCCAAAGTTATTTAATGGATTAGAATTTGATGGATGGGTATTGTTGGTGCATTGTGACTAGGGTTTCAGCGAGGCTCAAACTAGGGGACTGTGCTCAGGACATCGGTGCTTGGAAAGCTTGGGACACAGGTAAGAAAACTGTTGTACCCGTAGAGCTTGTGTTGCAGGGCAGAGCCCTATATGATTGTGTTGTAGGGTGTAGCCCCTTTGATTGAGTTTATTCATGTTTAACTATATGTTTAATTATGCTATGTGTGCATATATGTGAATGAACAGCAAGAGCCGGGAACGATGAGGGCCGAGAATGGCGAAGGTCGGGAATGGCGAAGGCCGAGAGCGGCAAGGCCGAGAATGGTAAGGGTCCGGAAGCAGCGTTTAGCACGCAGAGTGCAAGTTGCCAGGGTGAGACCCTAAAGGATACTTGGGATATCCTCACAGTGTGGACCACGAACCCAGGGCCTGGTAAAGCGCCTGGGACGGCATGTTCATATGTGGTTATCTTGGTGATGGCTTGTTTATATGTTAAGTGTGTAATATGCATATGTTATCTGCTTGTGAGGGTTTTCTTGCTGGGTTTCGGCTCACGGGTGCTCTATGGTGCAGGTAAGGGCAAGGGGAAAGTCGACCAACCATGAGTACAGAGAGCGTGAAGCGGCGCGTACATGTTTGGTCTGCCTGGCTGCCACGGCCAGGAGTATTTTGGGAGATGATTGTACTAAACCTAGATTTTGTCATTTAGCCAACTTCAGTTATATTTTTGAGTTGTAAATATTTCTAAACCGTATTTTGGGATCCCAAATGTTAAACGCGTTATGATTTTCAGGGTTGGTCGGTAATGATTGACTTATATGCTTGAATATGTGCTTGAACGCCCTGTTTGCCTACTTATTTCATATAGAGCATGATGAATGAGTTAACATATGCATGATGCCAGGGCATGGTCCGTTGTGTGTTATATGCCATATGTATGTTATGTGGACTGTTGTTTATGGTTGACTGGTATGATTTGGGAGTTGGTTTTGGATGTTGTTATCATGCCTGATGAGCAGCGTCGTTGATTGGAGGCATATTTGTTGAGATGCCTCGACAATCATCTAGACTCCGCGGTAGTAGGGCTGAGGATGACAACCAGGGTCAAGACCCTCCACCTGCCCCATAGAATTGGCAACAAATGTTTGCTGAAATGGAAGCAAGACTGCAACGAACAGAGGAAGAACTTCGACAGTTAAGGCAGCAGGCCCCTCCACAGGTCACTGGGTTGCCAGTTCAGCAGGTTGTGGCACCAGTGTCGGTTCAACCTGTTGTGGAGAACAGGTGGGAACCTTTATATGAGAGGTTAAGGAAGCAGCATCCTCCCATCTTTGAGGGTGGATCAGACCCACTACAGGGCAGAGCAGTGGATGAATATTATTTCCTCTATTCTAGATTTTATGATGGTTGAGGGGAACGAGAGGGTAGCTTGTGCTAGCTACATGTCCAGGGAGGATGCCTGCATCTGGTGGGATGTAGTAGTTCAGAGGAGTAATGTGGCAGTTATGACCTAGGAAGAGTTCAAAAACATCTTCAATGAGAAATACTACAGTGTAGCAGTCCGAGCTGCAAAGGTTGACGAGTTCATCAACCTGACTCAGAACCGGTTGACAGTTACTGAGTATGCTTTGAGATTTGACCGATTGGCAAAGTTTGCACCAGATTTAGTGCCAACGGATGTGGCAAGAAGAGACAGATTTGTACGGGTATTGAACGTTATGATCGCCCGTGATGTAAAGATCACTTTGGATCTAGAGACTACTACCTATGCTCAGGTTGTGGACAAGGCCCTTACAGCTGAGTGGGCCGAGGACCATATTTTGAAAGAAAGCGTTGTTAGGCGTGATGCTAGAAGGATAGTGCCTCCTTTTATTGGATCCAGTCGGGGTAGTGGCTCCAGTGAGTAGAAGAGAAAGGCCCCAGATTCTTTTGTTCCTCCTAGTTCGGATAGGAGGGCACGGGGTGCTTTTAGTGGTCGTCAGGGCGGAGGTGACAACTGGAGGAGTTTTCTAGCGTGTCCACTGTGCAGACGACGACTTCAGGGTGAGTGCAGGATTAGGGCTTGCTTTATCTTTGGGAGTTCCAATCATCTGAAGAAGGACTGCCCACAAGCTAGGAAAGAGGAACTGAAGTAGGGTGACAGTCTTGCTCCTTCCAAAGTGTTTACTTTGACTCAGACTGAGGCGGAGGCTAGCCCCTCGGTTGTGACAGGTCAGATTTCTAGTGCTGGTTCTTCTTATACTGCATTGTTTGATTCGGGAGCAACTCGTTCGTTTGTGTCTACTAGAGTGATAGATCAGCTGTGTAGACCTAGTGTTTTGTATGCTAGGGGTTTTTCAGACTTTGTTGCCAACTGGGGAACTGGTAGTCTCTAGGAGATGGATTAGAGCTTTACCAGTAGAGGTAGATGTTAGGGAGTTGTCTGCTGATCTGATTGAACTTGCGATGGATGACTTCGATATGATCCTAGGGATGGATTGGTTATCGAAGTATGGGGCGACGATTGACTGCAAGCGTAGGATGGTGACTTTCGAACAAGAAGGGGAGGTACCCTTTGTATTTGTGGGGACAGTTGGTGGACCGCGAATACCTTTGATTTCAGCACTGAAGGCTAGGGACCTGATGCAGGAAGGTTGCATAGGATTCCTAGCGAATGTTGTGGATACCTCTAGGGTTGTGCTGGTTGGACCGGGTGAGACCAGATTGGTATGTGAGTTTCCAGATTTGTTTCCAGCGGATCTGCTATAACGCCCCAAACTCCAGGGACCGTTACGGTGTGCCTTGTAAACAGTGCTAAACTCGCTAATCGAGTCATTTGGCCAAAAATGTGTAACTAAGTATGATTAGCGGTTTAGGGATTAAAAACCTTGGCTAGGATGTAACGTTTCACTAGAACGTTTAGTATATATATTGGGATCCCGAAAATATAATTTCAGAGTTTATTACAGAAAATATTTACAACAGGCCGTTCTAAGCGGCAAAACAGGGTTCAACCCTAGTTCCACTTTAAACCTCGGCCGTGGAGGACGAGTAGCTACATATGTACACATCATCACCTAAGCTCTTCAACTCAAGGATGGTCCAGCTTCCTCTTGCCTTTACCTGCACCACGTAGCACCTGTGAGCCAAAGCCCAGCAAGAAAACACAATAAAGCATGATATAATATCAACAACGTTCGTAATAACCATTCAGGACTATCAGTCCAAGCAAATAGGTGACAATAGCCAAAAGTCACAATAATGAGCATCGCTCCCTCTAGCCATGTGACGATAGGGTCACCAGGGCTTAACTGATAAGTGATTCTTTCATAAGTTTGATCAGGACAGGTGCATGGTGAATGGTCACTAACATAACCTTCCTCCTGACTCTAGAGTCGTGCTATGGACAGCGTCCCCTAGCCATGTGACAAACAGTCACCGGGGTCATATACCTTGGCTATAAACATCTGGTCATAGACCAGGCAAGCGCTTATAAGTTCTTCGACCTTAGGGTCGGTCCCGCATTAATGCCATGGAGCTATTCAATGCGTGATTCATCGACCTTAGGGTCGGTCTAGCATTAGTGCCTTAGAGCCACTCAATGCATGATTCTCGACTTTAGAGTCGGTCCAGCATTAATGCCATGGGACCATTCAATGCATGATTCATCGACCCTAGGGTCGGTCTAGCATTAATGCCATAGAGCCATTCAATGCGTGATTCTCGACTTTAGAGTTGGTCCCTGACTAGTCAGTGTCATACACAAGTAAGTCATGCCACCAATCATATATCACATGTTCCATATCCATAAACAAGGTATTCAGTATGCTTACTAAACAGGTATTAATACAATTAGGACCATGCATAAACATAGAGGCTCAAGCTCTGAACGATATCATACTCAGTATACAAAGCATGTCCTATTCACATGTTTCTCATGCATCATATGCAATATTTCCAGCAAACCAACATGCACCAATAACAGCCATGAATGTCATGCTTAATAATCAACCAACATGCATCAAGAATAGCCATGCATGTCATACTCAATAATCAACCAACATGCATCATTAATAGCCATGCATATCACATATACACAGGGTGCAGTTTTCTTACCTCAAAGTCGAGCTAAAACGATTAAAAGAACGACCCTTGAGAACGATCAACTTTTAGTCCTTTAGCGGTCACCTAGTCATAACCAAATATAAGGTATCATCAATAAAAATGGTCAACATAAGTTCCCAAATCAATATCTAGCCTCCGGGACATCAATCCCCACTTAACCGGGTACTAGGTTCAACCCCGAGGCCTATGGCAAGCATCCCTTAGCTAAAAACACAATTTCAGCCAAAAATGCCCTGATGGGCCACGGCTCACCACATCCATGTCGCGGCTCATCTCCCTGACAGAGGCATTTCTGCCTCTGAAGCCATCTTAGGCCGCGGCACACAAAAGCCAGGTCGCGGCTCATTACCCAGATCAGCCAAAAATCAGCAACGCACCAACTCGACCTCCCCTGCATATTCCCCTAGAACCAAGCCTTCAAACCAGTTCCAAACCTTCTCCAAACACAAAATTAAACCTCTAAACATCACCCATAACTCCCCCTCATCAAAACCCAACCAAACATACACAAAAACTCCCCTTGATTCCCACTTTCTACATCAAAAACCACAAGCTGAAAACCAAAAGGAAAACAGAGCATAACCTGTATTCAATGGCTAGAACTCACCTTAAAAACGATTTTGAATCCCCTTAAATGTCTGAATCAAATTCCCTAGCTCCCACCTTTGATCACCTAGCTCAACTCCTCAATTTGGGCTCTCAAAATTCAAGAAAAGTGAAGGGAGAAGCTTGTACGGGAAGAAAGGGAGAGATGAGGATGGGGCTCTCTGTTTTGGTTATGTATTTTCTACAGCCTTCCAAACCCCAAAACTGATATAAATCCTTAAGGTCAAAAGACCATAATGCCATTAAGCCAAATAAACCCCTTTAAAGGCTTCCAAGGGTAAAACCGTCATTTCCTGCCTATCTCGTTAATTATAATTAACGCTCTCCAATTCCCGCTATTCTCAATATTCCTAAATACCAATAAATCATATCCCATTACCTTTTAATTCTGGGTAATGCTCTAATCATTAAATCCACCCCGAGACTCACCCCGAGCCCCGAACTTAAACCCGTTATGACTAGACCGAGCCAGGGGCGAAGCCAGTATCTAGGGCACCCTACTGAATGGCTCCGGCGGATTTGAAGGAGTTGAAGATTCAGTTGCAGGAGTTACTAGATTTTGGATTCATTAGACCGAGTTTCTCTCCATGGGGTGCTCTAGTGTTGTTTGTCAAGAAGAAGGATGGATCTCTTAGGATGTGTATTGAATACAAGGAGCTGAATAAGTTGACCATTAAGAACAAGTATCCACTGCCTAGGATTGACGATTTATTTGACCAGTTACAGGGAAGAACAGTGTTTTCCAAGATTGATCTCTGATCAGGCTACCATCAGTTAAGGATTAAAGAAGAGGACATACCAAAGACCGCTTTCCGAACGAGGTATGGACACTATGAATTCCTAGTTATGTCCTTTGGATTAACCAATGGCCCAGCAGCTTTTATGGATATGATGAATAGGGTTTTCAAGGACTGTCTGGATAAGTTTGTGATTATGTTCATCGACGACATTTTGGTGTACTCTCAGTCAGAGACAGAGCATGAGCAGCATCTACGTTTGGTATTATAGCGGTTAAGGGAGCATAGGTTATATGCTAAGTTCAGCAAGTGCGAGTTCTGGTTACCGCAAGTTAACTTATGGGTCCATATCGTTAGTAAGGAGGGGATTCTGGTTGACCCAAGTAAGATTGAGGCAGTGAGAGATTGGCCTAGACCAAGCAATGTTCCTGAGGTGAGGAGTTTCCTAGGATTGGCAGGGTATTATCGGCGGTTTGTTGAGGGGTTCTCCAGGATAGCTATGTCGTTGACAGAATTGACAAAGAAGAAGAAAAAGTATGTTTGGACAGACAGATGTGAGAACAGTTTCAAGGAGTTGAAGCGGCGACTGATCACCGCGCCAGTATTGAGTTTGCCGACAGATAATGAGAAGATTATGGTTTATTGTGATGCTTCCAGACAGGGTTTAGGGTGTGTGTTGATGCAAGCTGGTAAGGTGATAGCCTATGCATCGAGACAATTAAAAGAGTATGAGCAGAGATAGCCCACGCATGATCTGGAGTTGGCAGCGGTGGTATTCGCACTTAAGATTTGGAGACATTATCTATATTGTGAGAAGTATGAGATATACACCGACTATAAGAGTTTGGAGTACTTCTTCACTCTGAAGGATCTGAATTGCACCAGAGACGATGGCTGGAGTTGGTTAAGGATTATGGCTGTGATATCCTATACCATCCTGCGAAGGCTAATGTAGTGGCTGATGCATTGAGTCGGAAAGGCCCAGGACAGTTGTTTAATTCGAGACAGATATATGATAAGCTTGCTGAGGAGATGACTAGAGCGGGTATAGAGTTGGTGGTTGGCCAGTTAGCCAACATCACTCTTCAGTCTACGCTCCTTGAGAAGATCAAGGAGGCATAGGAGAAAGATTCCCAGTTGAGAGGTCATAGAGAGAACGTCTTAGTCGGAGCAGCTAAGGACTTATCTATCTCAGAGATGGGGTTACTGAAGTACAAGGTTCAGATCTGTGTTCCAATGGATTCTGATATCCAGCGGGATATCTTAGATGAATTGCATACCACTCCATATTCCTTACATCCAGGTACGACGAAGATGTACCAAGATCTGAGAGATTTGTATTGGTGGACGGGCATGAAGAGGGATGTGGTGGATTATGTGGCCAAGTGCTTAACTTGTCAGCAGGTCAAGGCTGAACATTAGAGGCCAGCAGGGTTGTTGCAGCCTCTGGGGATTCCAGAATGGAAGTGGGAAGATATCACCATGGACTTCGTGGTTGGTTTGCCAAAGATCGTGGGATAGCATGACTCAGTGTGGGTGATTGTGGACAGGTATACCAAGTCCGCCCACTTTTTACTTGTTAGGATGACTTATACTGTGGAGCAGTATGCTGAGTTATATGTGAAGGAAATTGTTCGACTCCATGGGGCTCCGAGGTCGATAGTATCCGACAGGGACCCCACCTTCACCTCCAAGTTTTGGGAGAGTCTGCAGAAAGCTATGGGCACACAGTTACGGTTTAGTAGCGCTTATCCTCCTCAGACAGATGGACAGTCTGAGAGGATGATTCAGATACTAGAAGACATGCTACGAGCTTGTTTGCTAGATTTTGGAGGATCTTGGAGCAAGTGTCTCCCTCTGATCGAGTTCTCGTACAATAACAGTTATCAGGCAACTATCGGAGTAGCTCCGTATGAGATGCTTTATGAGAGGAAGTGCATGTCACCTATCCATTGGGATGAGACGGGTGAGAGGAGTTATGTGGGTCCTGAGATGGTTCAGAGGACCAATGAGGCGATTGAAAAGATTAGAGCTTGAATGCTCATCTCCCAGAGTCACCAGAAGAGTTACTCAGACTTGAAACGCAGAAGCATAGAGTTCCAGGTCGGTGACCATGTGCTTCTTAGGGTTTCACCTTTGAGGGGAGTGAAATGGTTTGGTGTTCAGAGCAAGCTGAGCCCTAGGTTTGTTGGCCCCTTCGAGATTCTGGAACGAGTTGGAGAGGTAGCTTACAGGTTGGCAATGCCTCCAGCCTTATCAAGGGTTCATAATATTTTTCACATATCCATGCTCTGGAAGTATGTATCAGATTCGACGCACGTTCTGAGTTATGAGAATTTGGAGATGGACCAGGATTCGTCCTATGAGGAGAAGCTGATTCAGATTCTTGACCGGAAGGATAAAGTCTTGCGAAGCGGAAATGGTGCAAACTAGGTATGTTACCATTCCACAACTCTAGTGGTGTCTTGCTTATCGTCTTAGTGTTAGGATTGATGCCCTAAAATCATGTAAAGACATTTTATTTGTTTTAAATAAAAAGACAATTTTATTATATTTGAATGTTATAATTATTGTTTGAATTAATTATATAATAATATCAAGAAAATTCCCTATTCATTCATGAGAATATGATCTTGTATTAATAAGAGAGAATTAAGATCATATATAATGAATAAAATAGTTTGTAACATATTAAAGTATGGAATCTTTAATGAACGGTTACTAGTACGGTTTGCTAAGTATACGAGATGCGAGTAATCTAGATTCGGATTACTGATGTCGATAGACATCTTAGTAATGGTGTTGTATATAATAGATATTATATATGACAGGACCGATGAGAATTAATTATCTTTATAAACTTGTCGTTTGACACAAAGATTTAATTATTATCATAATAGATGATCATTTGTAGATTAGTCTAAATCCTGAGTATTCATGGACTCCTATTTATGTTTATTGGATCTTTTGATTCACTTATTAAGGTCTCTTAGAATAATGAGGCTACTGACTTTTGTTTTACAAATTCATTATCATGAATGGCTAGGAACATGAATTACAATAATGGAATCCATGCTTTCCTAACATAACGAATATTGGTTCCCTTAAGGGTTAATTCTGGAACTACATAGTTATTAAGCTCAAATCTTTAATTATAATATATATTAATTATTCGCTAGTGAATTAATGGCACTTAAGGATTAAGAGGTAATTAGAAGGGTCAAACGGTAATTTAGATCAGCTTTAATTAACGAAACAATAATGGAGGACACAACTACATATATTGATTATATCAATGGACTACAAGAGAAAACTATGTAAATATAATTCTATAAATACTTGAAGTGCATTTCCATATTTATAGTGCAGTAATCATGGAATTAATAAATAAGATTATTAGATTAAAGAAATTAATTAATAATCTGGTTTATTGGAGCTTCGTATTTGAGGTCCATGGTCTCCATATCACCTCTGTCCTACACTGTCAAGTGTAAGGAAGTCAAAAGAAAGATTTGTAAAGTGAAAGGACTAACTTGCAAAGGAAGGCAACGAAATAATTATGTGACAATTATGGGTCATTGATTAATTGTGAATTAATTAAATATTTAACTATATAGTATTTATTTTTAAAAAACCATAGGTTAAAATTAATATTAATCTTGTTTGGATTAATATGAAGAGGGAGAATAATAAATATCTTATTTACAATATGATATTTATTTATTTATTTTAAAACTGATATTTTAAGATAAAGTTAATTTTGAATTAACTGATATTTATGTTGGGATAAATATATTGTCTTAAAGATTGATTAAACAAACAAATGAGAAAATAAGGAAAACTCTAATTAGGTTGGGCAGCACACACTGTGCAGCACAGTGTGTGGCGCCTAACACAGGGATTTTTATCCCTGGGATTTGAATTTTGAATTTCAAATAATTTTGTTTAATCAGTTTTTAAATTATTCTTTTTAAATATAATTTAAATAAATAAATAAATGTAAATATATGATTAGTTTTGATTTGAATTATATTTTTAATAAAATAAAAATTATTTAATTAGATTAAATATCTTTATATAAGTCTGATAGTATGTGATTTTTAGAATAAGCTTTATTATATTTTTTAGAATAATAATATAGACTCTCTCTCTCTAAAGCGATAGTTTTCTCAAACCCTGAAAACTATTCTAAACATTTTCTCAGTCTAACCTCTCTAGATCTCATGTGTTGAGTACATCTAGAGAATCACATAAATCAACCTTTTGAATCCTACGTTCCCACACATGTCCTTGTGTGTTTGAGGATTAGTCGGGAAGATCAGGGTGTGATCTTTCAGATTGTTGGATTGGAAGATCGTTGATTTTATACAAAAAGATTCAATGACACTTGATAGGCTATAAGAGGTAATGCCTGATCTATATTGTATGTGATTTAATATTTATATATGTATATAATCCTGGCTGGTATTAATATTTATTAAAATGGGTCTATATATTCTACTGTGTACCTTTGATTTGATCATTTAATACCAACAATTGGTACCAGAGCAGTCTATACATATATATATATATTAAATACTGTGTGGGTTTCTTGCATTTATTATATGAATGTTGATATGTTTATTGAATTGATTGATATATTTTTTGAATGTATGGTTGAATGATGGATCATTAATTATATGGTATTATTAGGTTAGGAATTTTATTGTTTTTCTAGATCTTGTGTAAGCCATAAAAGACATAGGTTTTTTGTAAATTTTATTTGTGAAATATGTATTTCAAAATTCTGTACACAAGAGATGAGAAGGACCCAAGCCCAGTCGCATGCACCAGCCTCAAGACAGGCTCGAGTCCTAGCCGCGCGCAAGCCCCGCGACTCCCTGCGCACACCCTACACGCACGCCTAGGCTCCCGAGCCCCTGCTTCCGCGCACACACACCTAGTCGCGCCCCAACCGTGCCCTGATCTCCTACCACGCGTGTCCCTACAGTGCACCCAGCACCTAGCGCCGAGCCCCTACTGCAGCCATGCACCCAAACCTAAGGCTCAATGGTGTCATCGACCCTAGAATGGCTAGGGCACCAATCTTGGTGCCCAAACCCTAGTTTCTAATTATTACAATATCTTTTATTTAATTGATTTTAAATTGTTTGAAGTTAAAATTTTAATTATTTTATATTATTTTATTATAAAATAAAATATCTTTTAGTTGATTAAGATCTTTTAATATCTTAAGTTTAAATAATTATTTAAATTCAACTAAATTAAAAAGATGACAAAAATAGTTATTTAATTAAATAAATAAATTAGAAAGTAAGTTTCTAATTATTAGGATGGGCATAACAAAGTTCCTAAAGATTAGCAAGAAAGCCTAAATGAGAGGAGTATTCTAGGAGAGTCTTGAAAACTACCTAGGCTTAGATTGCAATTTTATTTCTAATTTCTCAAGGGTTGTAAATTTTAGAAATACCCAATAGTACTCGGTTCATCATTTATTATTTATTTATTTATTTAAATAAATGTGCATTGATGTTTGATTGATAATATTATAATGCATTAGTCAATTACATGCAATTCATGAAACCCCACACAGTTTCTCATTAATCATGCATCTTTTGGAAACATTATTATCTAGGATTGGGGGAGGACATGCAAGCTCGGTTTCTGGAATTGTTTGGTAAGTAAATTTTGGGGACAAAATTCTTTGTAGTAGGGGAGAATTGTATAGTCCGATAATGTTTACTTAGTTAGCTAGATAGTAGTCGTTGTAGTATTTTAGATTTCGTGGATTTTGGTTTAAACTGGGACTTAGTTGGAAACTCGTAGCAATAGTTATGGATTTTATAAGTTTAACCTATAGTTTAATAATATTAATTATAACATAAGGTTTGATTAATATTGCTGGTCCTAAATATATTTCTTATTATAACCTAAAGTTTAGATAGAGTCAATAGGAATATGACACTTGCCATAAGCATGATTATTAAGGAATTAGTATTTTAATGATAAAATAAGGAAATGTAAGCTTTAATCTTCACCAGAAACTGTTAGGGTCGTAGTTTGACTCAGTCAAAGCAGTTATCCAGCCTTACTTATGCTGAAAAAGTGCAATTATGTGTTTAAAATATCCACGTAAGCCGATATATCGCAGCTGGGTGCCGATATATCGCCCGACGAAGGATACGGAAAACGCGTTGACGTTGCACGAACAGACGAACAAAGACTCGGGATTAGGGCAAAGCCGATATATCGCCACATTGGGGCGATATATCGCCCTAATTATTTATTTATTTTTATTTGTGTTTTTAATTTTTAAAAACCAACTTTGACTCCTTAGACCTGCCCTGGATAGTTTTGACCGACTCTTCAGCCTCTGATTGACGAATATTCAATATTTTCAATTAAATTCATTATTTTTATTCAAAGCCAAAAAGAAGATATTTATTCCTAGAACTCTATAAATAGGACCTAGTACCCAGCCCTTCCACTTACTCTTCAGCTGTGATCAGACTCCAAGGTGCTAGTGAGATCATAAGAGTGATAAACACTTGGGTTGGGAAAAATCTTTTCCATTATTAAGCTTTATAAAACACTTTGGGAAGTGAGGTTTAGATTATTTCGTTATTGGAGTTAGACCAATCCATAAGGTCAACTAAGGTACTCTTATTCTTAAGTTCAATTCTGTTTGATTCCTTAGTTTCTTTAGTTTTCATTTAGGTTCTAACTTTTGTTATGGGTTTGTGGTTAGGTTTTTAAGTTCTTTGAACTTAAGGTGTCTTTTCGGTAAGTTTCCTCTTGGTGGTTTAGTTCTATTCTTTTCATCTCTTTCCTTTAGAAATACTCACTATTCTATTGCTGGTTTTAGGAGTGTTCCAAGTCCTGCATTTGTTCTCACATATCCCGGTGTTGGTAAGGAAAATAGGATAGATCTTATATGTTTGTATGATATGTTATGCTTATGTTATATGTTATGCTGTCCTATGTTATGTTATGATATGTTAACATTATGTATAGTTATACCTTGGGCATATGACTTGTCTAGCTAGCAAGCCCCAATAATTTGTGGGCATATGACTTGCTTGGCTAGCAATCCCCACAAATCTAATGGGCATATGACTTGCTTCGTTAACAAGCCTCAAGTAGTTTAATGGCCATTGTAGTAGTATATGACATATGTTTATGATATGATTACAAAATATGTTTATGATATGAATTATGTATATGTTTTATATTGTTAGTAGTTTTTCCTTGTTGGGCATTAGGCTCACTCCTTTTCTTTTAGTGTGATGCAGGAAAATAGATACAAAGGCGGAAGGATTCTTGGAAGCTAGGTGTGTGTGTTGAGGTGAATGGAGTGGATGGGCTGCGTGTTGATTCGAGGACGATGTTATTTTTCTTTAGTTTTTTTTTAAATTACATTTTTATGTATTTTCCGCATTTAGCTTTGTAAACAATTTCATTTAAAGTTTATGTTTTATTTTAAAACAATGAGCTCATTTATGTATTACAAATATTATTTTAAAGCTTTTCAAATAAAGTTATGATTATTTCTCATGTATGTTCTCTTCAAAGTAGTAGTTACGTCTAGTAGGTTTAATGATCTAAGTCTTAGAAATAGTTGGGTCATTACATAAGGCAAAGTGTTACACGCTTGTGAGCATGAATGATGTTCTGAGAACAAAGCATGAACCCATGGAAACTGCGTTTGAGATAATGGATTCTCTGCAGGCCATGTTTGGGCAGCAATCTGATCAAAGTAGACATGAGGCCACTAGAACCTATATGACTACTAAGATGAAGAAAGGTGTTTCTGTACGTGAACGTGTCTTGCACATGATTAACGTGATGCATGAAGCATAAATACATGGGGCCATCATTGATGAGCATACACAAGTAAGCATCATACTAGAATCGCTCACCCCTGCCTTTTCTGTGATCACAACCAACTATATTATGAATAAATTGGAATTCAACATGACTCAGCTATTGAATGAACTGTAGACATTTAAGTCTCTTAACAAATCCATTAATAAATTGACTGGGGAAAATGTGGTAGAGGAGAAATCCAAGAAGAGAAAGAAGAACAGTGATAAGGACAAAGGAAAGGGCAAGAAGTCCAAGAAAAGCAAGAAGGCACCAAAAGCCAAGGAGAACAAGAATGACAACAACTCCAAGAAGAAGGAACCAAAAGGAAAATATTTTCACTATGGATTTGAAGGTCGCTAGAAGAGAAACTGTAAGAAGTACCTCTCTGAGCTAAAAAAAGGAAGGTAAATATGATTTGCTTGTTCTTGAAGATTGTGTAGTGGAAGACGATATGTCATCCTGAGTTTTAGATTCAGGAGCCACTAACCATATTTGTTCTTCTATGGAGATACTTGAGTCATCAAGGGAGCTGGTAGATGGCGAGGTGACCATACGAGTTAGAAACGGAGCGCTCGTTTCAGCAAGAGCAAAGGGAACAGCCCGTTTAATTTTTGAAACAATTATTTAGTTTTGAACACTGTTTATTTTATTCCTGGATTTTCTAGAAATTTAGTTTCTTTATCTATGTTGCATGAACAATTTTTTATATTTCTTTTAGTAATAAGGTGATTGTTATTTCGAATAATAGTTTCAAAACATGTCCATCAGAACATAATAACGGACTGTATATGCTCAAACCGAATGAATGACACTCAATAATTCAGAATTATTTAAAGTAGCAAAATCGCAAGGTAACAAAAGACAAAAAGTTTCAAACGAGGATGAGACATATCTTTGGCATCTTAAACTTGGTCATATAGGTGTAGATAGGATAAACCGGTTAACAAAAGATGGACCTTTGATAGAACTAAGAATTGGAACTCTTCCAATTTGTGAATCTTGTCTAGAAGGAAAAATGACCAAACGTCCTTTCTCAGCAAAATGCAATAGAGCCAAAGAACCTTTGGAGCTCATACACAGCGATGTCTTTGGTCCAATCAATGTACACGCAAGAGGTGAGTATGAGTACTTCGTCACTTTTATTTATGATTACTCAAGATATGGTCATATTTACTTAATGATGAGGAAATCTAAAACCTTTGGTAAGTTTCAAGAATTCAAAGCTGAGGCTGAGGAGCAGTTTGGTAAGACTCTTAAGACACTTCGATCTAATCGAGGTGGAGAATATTTGGATTTATAATTCAAATATTTCTTGCCGTAGCATGGTATTCTATCCCAACTCACAGCACCAGGAACACCACTGTAAAATAGTGTTTTTGGAAGAAGAAACAAGACCTTGTTGGACATGGTCAGGTCTATGTTAAGCTACTCTTCACTTCCTCCCTCATTCTGGGGATATGCACTTCAAACGACAACTTACATTTTGAATGTAGTCTCATCTAATACCATTAGAAAAATGCCACTGGAATTGTGGAATGGAAATAAACCTAGTTTGCACCATTTCCTGCATTTGGGACTCTCCTGCTCATGTTCTTAGACCTAAATCAAGGAAACTTGAATCAAGGTCGGAAGTGTGCATTTTTCCTGGCTACGCTCTAGAGGCAAGAGGCGTTTATTTTTATAGTCCCAAGGATCAAAAGGTACTTGTTTCCACAAATGCAACCTTCCTTAAACATGACTATATCAATAACTATAAACTCCGGAGGAACTCACAGCTGATAAGATTCCATCACAATCATCTTCATCATTAAATGATAAACGAAAAACTGAGGATACCATGATTCTTGAAAAAGAAACCCCGGTGCAACGTCGTAGTGGGAGGATTGTGAGACAACCTGTTCGCTATGAACATGAAGCACATGTCCTTGTTTCTGATACAGACAAGGACAATCCATTAACCTTTAAAGAGGCAATGGATGATCCTAAAAAGGAGAAATGGCAAGAAGCCATGAACCAAGAAATGGAATCGATGTATTCCAATTCTATCTAGGAACTTGTGGATCCACCTGAAGATGTCAGGTCCATAGGGTGTAAGTGGATATACAAGAAGAAAAGAGGTGTAGATGGGAAAGTAGAGACTTTCAAAACGAGGCTAGTAGCTAAAGGTTACACTCAGAGAGAAGGTGTTGATTATGAAGAAACATTTTCTCCTGTGAGCATGCTCAAATCCATTTGCATCCTCTTATCCATAGCGGCTGCCAATGATTATGAGATATGGCAAATAGACTTCAATACAGCCTTTCTGAATGGCTATCTTGATGAAACTATCTACAGAAGGGTTCATAATGAAAGGGGAAGATATAAAGGTGTGCAAGTTGCCAAAATCCATTTATATTAAAGAAAGCATCTAGATCTTTGTTATCCAAAAAACAGGCACGGGTGACGTGGGAGACGTTTTTAACACGTGGCTGACACCTGGCAGAAGGTCTGTTCGACCATCGACCAGTGAGATTCCCCTGGCGTAACATTTGAAGCTTTTATGCGACCAGCCTGGTCGTATACTCCATATATTTAGAGATAATTTTGTAAAATTGTAATCATATCTGAGATTATCTCCCATGATCCATGATGATCCGATTATTTAGGAAAGAATATCTGTAACTGATTCATGTAATCTTCCTTGAGCCTATAAATTGATAGAAATAGCTCAAGGAAGGGACTTTTTGGCTGATTTAAGTTTACGCTTTACAAGAGAATTAGAGCTATTATCTTGCGATTGTATTGTTCATCTCTCTCAGGCCTGTAAAACTCAGAGAACCCTAGTTCTTTGATCACTCCTTTGAGAACTCATATCAATAATAACTTAAGTGGACGTAGGTCATTACCATTTTCGTGGGGCTGAACCACTATAATCTGTTGTGTCCTTTACTGTTTTTGCTATTAAATCTATTTCAACACATCTAGTCACATCAAGCATTTGACTCCGTGTCAGTTGACCAAATCGAGGGTCAACATTCTGGTGCTTTCATTGAGAGCTTGATACGAAATTGTTGAAGCATTAATGGCGAAAACAACAAAGAAGACTGGGCAGGCGACTGGCGCTGCACCATCTCAACCCCCTCCTCCTCCAAACATGCCTGAAAATGAGCCACATTTGGAATATTATGAGGAGGAACTGGATTCTGAGACGCTGAGAAATACCCTGAGGGTATTGCAAGATGAACTGGTCAATCTGAGGGCCAGTCAAGAAAGTGCTGCGGAGATTATGGCTCGGCAGCAGCAAGAGATAGAGCGTCAGTGCCACGAGCTAAGTGAAAGATAGACGGAGATAGACTGTCGTCAGAGGGAGGCCATGGCAGCCCTCGAAATAGCCTTGCAGTTGGCTAGGAATCAGGCTGCATCTGCCTCACAGCCTGATCAACCCTCAAATGGGCCACCTCAAAGGGGTTCCAATCCTAGCCCTCCGATCCAGCCGACGAGCCCTCAAAGGCCCAAGCAGCCACCAATGCCTCAGGATGATGTCCCACCAAGGGATCCTGAGATGCAGCCTCCATCCCAGGCTGGTCGAGGCAATCCCCCACAGCCAGGGCAAAATAGGGCCGGGCAGCAGCCCCGTAGTCCTAGACGCCATAGGGGTGAAGAGCCGAAGCCACCGAGTAGGGGACAGCGTCCTTCTGGCAACAGAAGGAACTCAGAGATAAGCTCTGCGGTCAGGGGCCCCCCACGGCATGATAATGCACGGGGACCTACCGACCAGCGCAGGCCTCCCCCTAACGCTCGGGAAGTTCCAGCCCGAGGAGGCAACCGAGGGGACAATCGGTTCCACCATAGCCAATCTAGGTTCAGAGATGGCCATGGTTACAATGAGGCTGACTCAGGAAGAGGTAATGCCGGTCAGAGAAATGAAGAGAGATGTGGAGGCAGAAGCCCACCACCTAGGGAAGACCAACAAGAGAGACGTAACGCTGGGGGGCAGCCCAGACAAAACAACGTCTTTAACCGTCTCGGAGCAAGCGAGCAATGACGAAGGGACGAAGACTTAAGGGATGTACTCAATGACCGCTGAGAACGGCACGACGAGTACATTCCCCCAGCAGCAGAGGCCCCGAAAATTCCTGACGCCGTGCAAGCCCAAATAGATGCCCTGAACCAAGCAGTACAACAACTGGTCGGGGGAAGAACGTCTCATATCGAGTACAACAGGAGAAGAGGCACTCCTTTCGTTCAGAGGATAGCTATGGCAGAGACTCCCAGCAAGTTTAAAATGCCAACACTTCCAAACTTTGATGGGTATGGTGATCCGGTATCTCATGTCAACAAGTTTGAGATACGGATGGACATTCAGAAAGTGTCCGAAGACGCTCGGTGCAGGATCTTCCCTGCAACACTTTCTGATGTTGCACAGGAGTGGTTTTTCAAATTCCCTCCTGCAAGTATTGCTTCTTGGGAGATGTTTGTAAAGGAATTTTACGGACGATTCTATGCGGGTCGTATGCACCCAACTGAGGCAAACCAGCTGGTTGAGATACACCAGCAAGAAGGAGAACCACTGAAAGATTAAGTCCAGCGTTTTATGCGAGCAGCTGCTGGAGCTAAAATAGGGGGAGATGAAGGCAAGATGATGGCCCTAACTGCAGGAGTTATGCATCGTACGCCTTTGTGGAGTAGCCTCAGAAAGCATGGGGTTAAGACTACCCAAGAATTCTTGGATCAAGCTGATCGGTACATCAAGCTCGAAGATGCCATTGCCATCGAGGGAAAGCCCCCAAGCAAAGATAAGGGGACTACAGAACCTACCTGTAACGCCCTGGATAGCCAAGACTATTACACTGTGTGTTTATAAAGTGCCAGACTTGCTAATCAAGTCAATTAAATAAAATTGTGCTATTGAAACTATTAAGGAACTAGGGTTAAAAGCGTTTTGGTCTCAAAAGCCACATTTTCATTAAAAAGCATCATCTGTTACATGGGATCCCAAAAATATTAAGTTCAAAGACTGTTTACAAAAGTTATAAGACTCAGGTACAATAACCACCCATACTAAGGAAAAACGAGCAATTAGGTAATCCCTATCCTGGTGCACTCCTCGATTGTGGTGATCAAACAGCTGGCTATGTGCATTTCACCTCGGAGCTCTCCACCTCAGGCTTGGTCCAACTTGCCCTTGCCTTTACCTGCACCACGTAGCACCCGTGAGCCAAGGCCCAGCAAGAAAACACAACAACAACAGAGCATAAACAATTAGCAGACAAGTCAATATCTCATATTGCATTACATAATCTCAACCATATAATCAGTCAGTACCATCAAGTATTTTACATACTACGCATATCAATTCATAACATGTATAGTTCACCAATGATAACCAGGGCTAGCGCTCTCAGGCTGCTCCCTCCGTTATCCTGTTGTTCTTGGCTACCAATGGCCAATCCGTGCCCTGTGCGTTAATATCATGTACGGCACTCTTAGGCCACTTTTACATGTCCCATGGCGTGATACCAACATTGACACGACACAATTCTCGGGAGCACTTAGTCCCATCACAAACATTTAACTGGGTGCAGTTTTCTTACCTTTCAGTTCACTAGCTTCCGATGCCCCAAAGCCGCGAGCACGGTACTCTACCCCGAGCCTCTCCAAAGACCTAGTCACAACACAAATGAAACATCCTTTGTCACTAACCAATCCAAAACTACTTCTCGGAACTAAATCTCACACTCTTGGAACCCCCAAATCCCTAAAACAATGCACCGAAGACATCCCCTGAACCCCCGGAGCAAAGGCTAAAAATTGCAAAATCCTATGTTCTGAAATTGGCCTAGTGCCGTGGCGCCCAGCAAGTCAGAGAGCTTGCTCCGCCCAGAATCAGCCTCGCGCCGCAGCGCGCAAGAACAGCGCCGCGGCGCTCCTTCGCGAGCCCAGAAATCTGGGTTTTTCCTCTACGTTTTTCCCGAACCCAAATCACCCCAAACTCATACCTAAGCCCCAAAACCAATTCAAAACCCCAAATAGACCATACAACAACCTAAAAACATCATAATCTAGCTCAATTACACAACCACTCTCAGAATTCATACTTAAGTTTCAGATTCAAGCACTTAAACCAAAACTTGAGAAAAGTACAAACCAGACCTCTAGATTCTTAAACCATAACAACTACGAGATTACAAACATGTTTAATACCCTTACCTCAATCAGAAATTCAACTTGAGCTTCCTCCAATCCAAGCTTTGAACTGAATTTCCCCTTGACAAACCAGCTGAATTTCTATGCAAAACAAGCCATGGCTATCTTTCAATTCCTTCCAAAGTCAAATTCAGAACTTAACAAAGCAGGGACTAAATCCTTACCTCAACATAGACCTTGATATGTGTTTGATTCCACACCCTTAAGCCCTTTACTAGCCTCAAAAAACACAGCTCAACTCCTCTTCCACTTTGCCTTCTAGGTTCTTGATTCCCCCTTTCCTTCTTGATTTTTCTAGCCTTCCAAACCTTAATTTCATTTACACTTAGCATAAAAGAATCGTATATATCCATTTCCCTCAGCCAAAGCCATCTATACCACTGCCAAAAGACCACCTTATCCCTCCACTAATATCCATTTCTAACTAAACCTCAAGGGCACTCTTGTCCTTTTGCTTACTTTACAATTCTACCACTTCTCCAACAAAACCTGTTACTCTCTATGGTTACTAACAGTTACACAGGTTACCAAATCACCAGTTACCATTATCTAGCTTTCTAGGACCGTCTCAGCACGTGCGTCACATTGACATCACCACACCCACGTGGTACAAATCACATAGCATAGTTATCACATAACATAATACACATAGTCATATAACATGCTTAAAATCATAATCATGCATCTTAATCATTAAAATCACACATAATTCCCATTATGCCCTCCAGGCACACTAATCAAGGCCCTTAAGCCTAATTAGTGAATTTGGGTCATTACAACTATCCCCTCCTAATGAGAATTTCGTCCTCGAAATTTACCTGAATAACTCAGGATACTGATCCCGCATAGCTGTCTCAAGCTCCCAGGTCGCCTCCTCGACCTTACTATTCCTCCACAGCACTTTAACCAGAGGAATCGTCTTATTTTGCAACACCTTATCTTTTTGATCCAAGATCTGAACTGGTTGCTCTTCATAAGCCATATCTGCTTGTAACTCCAAATCTTCATGCCTCAACACATGAGTCACATCTGAGACATACTTCCGAAGCATGGAGACATGGAACACGTCATGAACTCCAGACAACGATGGCGGCAAGGCTAACCTGTAAGCCACCTGACCAATCCTTTCCAGGATCTCGAATGGTTCAATGAATCTAGGGCTTAGCTTGCCCTTCTTACCAAACCTCCTCACCCCTCGCAGAGGTGAAACTCAAAAAAAGACGTGGTCCCCAACCTGAAACTCCACGTCCCTACACTTAGGATCAGCGTAGCTTTTCTATCTCCTCTGAGATGCGAGCATCCTAGCCCGGATCTTCTCTATGGCCTCACTTGTCTTCTGTATCATATCTGGCCCCAAATATCTCCTCTCACCCATCTCATCCCAATGAATGGGTGATCTACACTTCCTCCCATATAACATCTCATAGGGAGCCACTCCAATCGTTGACTGATAACTATTGTTGTATGAGAATTCAATCAACGGAAGGTACTTACTCCATGAACCCTCAAAATCAATCACACATGCCATGAGCATATCCTCCAATACCTAGATCGTCCTCTCAGACTGTCCATCAGTCTGAGGATGAAAGGCTGTACTAAACTTCAACTGAGTTCCCAGAGCTTTCTGTAAACCACCCCAAAACTTGGAAGTGAAGATAGGATCCCGGTCTGACACTATAGACTTGGGAACGCCATGGAGACGTACGATCTCTCTCACATACAGCTCAGCATATTGATCCACAATATATGTCGACCTCACTGGAAGGAAATGGGCTGAGTTGGTGTATCTATCTACTATCACCCACACCGAGTCATGAAGTCCAACTGTTCTGGGTAAACCTCCTACAAAATCCATAGTAATGTCCTCCCATTTCCATTCAGGAATACCCAATGGCTGAAGCAACCCTGCTAGTCGCTGATGCTCAGCCTTCACCTGCTGACAGGTCAAACATCTGGCCACGTACTCAACCACATCCCTCTTCATCCCGGGCCACCAATACAAAGTCCGTAGATCCTGATACATCTTCGTGGTACCTGGATGAAGTGAGTACGATGTCGTATGAGACTCATCTAGTATCTCTCGTCTGATCCCCTCATCAGCTGGAACACAAATCCGTCCCTGTTACCGAAGTAAACCAACCTCAGAAACTGAATAGTCCTTATCTATTCCCGCTAAGACATCCTCTCTAACCCTCTGTAACTGAATGTCTGTCAACTGCCCCTCTCTGATCCGCTCTAGCAGGGTCGACTGTAGAGTAATATTAGCCAACCGGCCCACCACCAATTCTATCCCTGCTCTAATCATCTCATCAACCAACTCCCTCGAGATCTGAACAGCACTATATAACTGACCTGGACCTCTGCGGCTCAATGCATCAGCCACCACATTGGCTTTCCCTGGATGGTAAAGAATATCACAATCATAATCCTTTACCAACCCCAGCAAATGCCTCTGTCTCATATTCAAGTCCTTCTGTGTAAAGAAATACTTCAGGCTCTTATGGTCAGTGTACACCTCGCACTTCTCCCCATAGAGATAGTGCCGCCAAATCTTCAAGGCAAAAACCACTGCTGCCAACTCCAAGTCATGAGTAGGATATCGCTGCTCATACTCCTTCAGCTGTCGTGATGCATAGGCTATAACCTTCTCATTCTGCATCAACACACAGCCTAAGCCCAACCTCGATGCATCGCAATAAACAACAAACTTTCCTTCCCCCGAAGGCAGACTCAACACTGGCGCTGTAATAAGTCGTCGCTTTAATTCTTGGAAACTGTCTTCACACTTGTGTGACCAGATGAACTTCAAATTCTTTCTTGTCAACTCTGTCATTGGTGCCGCTATCTTTGAAAAGCCCTCTACAAACCGCCTGTAGTACCCTGCCAACCCCAGAAAACTCCGAACCTCCGAGGCATTCCTTGGCCTTGGCCAATCTCTAACTGCCTCTATCTTAGACGAATCCACCTTAATCCCATCTGCACCTACAATGTGTCCTAGGAATGTCACTTCAGGTAACCAAAACTCACACTTCTTAAACTTAGCATACAACTGGTGCTCCCTCAACCTCTGAAGAACCTGCCGAAGATGAAACTCGTGCTCTGTCTCTGAACTGGAATACACCAAGATGTCATCAATGAAGACTATAACAAACTGATCCAGGAAATCCTTGAACACCCTGTTCATTATATCCATAAAGGCTGTTGGGGCATTGGTCAAACCAAAAGACATGACCAAGAATTCGTAATGCCCATACCGTGTTCGGAAAGCTGTCTTAGGTATGTCCTCATCCTTGATCCTCAGCTGGTGATAACCAGATCGAAGATCAATCTTTGAGAACACCGTCTTACCCTGCCGCTGATCGAACAAGTCATCAATCCTTGGTAGGGGATACTTATTCTTAATTGTTAGCTTGTTCAATTCTCGATAGTCAATACACATCCTCAGAGTCCCGTCCTTCTTCTTAACAAACATTACTGGAGCACCCCACGGCGAGTAGCTAGTTCTGATAAACCCTAGGTCCAGAAGCTCCTGCAACTGTATATTTAACTCTTTCAATTCCGCCGGTGCCATCGTATATGGTGCCCTCGACATTGGCTCTGTCCCTGGTGCCAACTCAATAACAAACTGAATCTCTCTACGCGGCGGCAACCCAGGCAAATCCTCAGGGAACACATCCAAGAATTCGCACACCAATCTGGTCTCCTCCGGTCCTACCGGCGAAACTCTGGTGGTATCCACCACACTAGCCAGGAAACCAATACAACCACCCTGCAACAAGTCTCTGGCTCTCAGTGCTGATATCCTGGGTACGCGGGGTCCATGCACCGCTCCCACAAAAACAAAGGGATCCTCGCCCTCTAGCTCAAAGGTTACCATCTTCTTTCTACAGTCTATGGTAGCTCCATATCTAACCAGCCAATCCATACCTAGAATCATATCAAAGTCCTCCATACTCAACTCAATCAAGTCTATTGATAACTCCCTACCATCAACTAACACTGGCAGTGCTCTAATCCACCTCCTAGATACTACCAATTCTCCTATAGGCAATATAGTCCCAAACCTTGAAGCACTATACTCACTAGGCCTACATAGTCTATCAATCACCTTATCAGATACAAATGAATGTGTAGCACCAGAATCAATCAAAACAGTAAAGGGAGTGCCAGCACTAAAAAGCTGACCTGTCACTACCGAGGGACTAGCCTCGGCCTCCGCCTGCGTCAGGGTGAACACTCGAGCTGGAGTCAAGCTATCCACCTTTCCTGTCTCTCCCTTCTTCACTGTCGAGCAATCCTTCCAGAGGTGTCCCACCACCCCGCACACATAGCAAGCCTTAGCCCGACACTCGCCCGGGTGGCGTCTCCTGCACCTCGTGCACTCTGGGTAAGTCCTCCACGATTCACCGCCTCCCTAACGGCCACCCTGAGTACCCCGACCTCTCCTATCAGGGCCAGGAGCAACCGGTGCATCAAGAGTCTTTCTTTTCAAATCACTGGGGCCTCCGCCCCTACTAGAACCAGAGTATGGAGAAACAGCCCTGCGGCCCTCCCTTCTTGCTGCACCATCCCTCCATTTTCTATTCTCCGCTTCCTCAGCGGTCAGAGCCCTCTCCACAGCCTGGGCATAAGTAGTCACTCCAGGAACTGTGGTAATTCTTACATCTCGGGCTATCATAGCATTCAGCCCTCTAACAAATCTGTCTTGCCTAGCTGCATCAGTAGGCACAAGATCTGGTGCAAACTTCGCGAGTCTGTCAAACTTCAAGGCATATTCTGTAACTGTCATACTGCCCTGAACCAGCCCCACGAACTCACTCACTTTCATTGCCCTGATGGAAACGTTATAATACTTCTGATTGAACAAATCCTTAAACCCTTCCCAAGTCAATGTAGCAACTTCTCTAGTCTGTGATGCCACCTCCCACCAGATTCGGGCATCCTCCCTCAGCATATAAGTGGCACAAGCCACCCTGTCATGTCCTTCCACTCTCATAAAATCAAGAGTGGTAGTGATCAAAGTCATCCACTGCTCAGCCTTAAGTGGATCTGGTCCACCCTCAAAGATCGGGGGCTGCTGCTTCCTGAATCGCTCATACAACGATTCCAACCTATTCCCAACATCAACTGGCTGTACCACAGGTACCATCGCCGGTGGCACAGTAGGGACAACACTCCCAGATGGAGCCTGCTGCAGAATTCGAATCTGTTCATCTTAGCTCTGAAGCCTAGCTTGCATATCTGCCATTAACTGCTGCCAGTTCTCAGGAACTGGCGGAGGGGTCGGGCCCTGGTCATCATCTCTAGCCCCAGGCCTGCCGGCTAGTCGTGTGGATTTCCTTGAACGCATCACTATTCAAGTCAATCTACAGTCAACGACTCAGAAATTAGGCCTTGATGACAGGGTAATAATCCTTTCACATTCCATCACAGGAACTCCAATCATTCACAAGCAATCAAAGTACAGCAATTTATCCAGATATTCATTCACATGCACAGCAGTGCTAATAAGCATGCCTCAATAACATCATGCAATAGTCAAGGGCCAGGCCCTATCAGTAACTCATGCACCCTATTCATCAAGCAGATATCAACAATCATATCTCACTCAAATTATTTAAGCACATAATCATGCAAACACAATTACCAAACCCTAAGTTGAGCTTGTCTTTCGCGGCGAATGTACATATCCAGCCAGTCACCAGGACCCATAAACCTAGGACGCTCTGATACCAAGTTGTAACACCCTGGATAGCCAAGACCGTTATACTGTGTGTTTATAAAGTGCCAGACTTGCTAATCAAGTCAATTAAATAAAATTGTGTTATTGAAACTATTAAGGAACTAGGGTTAAAAGTGTTTTGGTCTCAAAAGCCACATTTTCATTAAAAAGCATCATCTGTTACATGGGATCCCAAAAATATTAAGTTCAAAGACTGTTTAAAAAAGTTATAAGACTCAGGTACAATAACCAGCCATACTAAGGAAAAACGAGCAATTAGGTAATCCCTGTCCTGGTGCACTCCTCGATCGTGGTGATCGAACAGCTGACTATGTGCATTTCACCTCGGAGCTCTCCACCTCAGGCTTGGTCCAACTTGCCCTTGCCTTTACCTGCACCACGTAGCACCCGTGAGCCAAGGCCCAGCAAGAAAACACAACAACAACAGAGCATAAGCAATTAGCAGACAAGTCAATATCTCATATTGCATTACATAATCTCAACCATATAATCAGTCAGTACCATCAAGTATTCCACATACTACGCATATCAATTCATAACATGTATAGTTCACCAATGATAACCAGGGCTAGCGCTCTCAGGATGCTCCCTCCGTTATCCTGTTGTTCTTGGCTACCTGTGGCCAATCCGCGCCCTGTGCGCTAATATCATGTACGACACTCTTAGGCCGCTTTTACATGTCCCATGGCATGATACCAACATTGACACGACACAATTCTCGGGAGCACTTAGTCCCATCACAAACATTTAACCGGGTGCAGTTTTCTTACCTTTCAGTTCATTAGCTTCCGATGCCCCAAAGCCGCAAGCACGGTCCTTTACCCCGAGCCTCTCCAAAGACCTAGTCACAACACAAATGAAACATCCTTTGTCACTAACCAATCCAAAACTACTTCCCGGAACTAAATCCCACACTCTCAGAACCCCCAAATCCCTAAAACAATGCACCGAAGACATCCCCCGAACCCCCGGAGCAAAGGCTAAAAATTGCAAAATCCTATGTTCTGAAATTGGCCTAGCGCCGCGGCGCTGCCCTATAGGGTCGCGGCGCCCAGCAAGTTAGAGAGCTTGCTCTGCCCAGAATCAGCCTCGCGCCGCGGCGCGCAAGAACAGCGCTGCGGCGCTCCTTCGCGAGCCCAGAAATCTAGGTTTTTCCTCTGCGTTTTTCCCGAACCCAAATCACTCCAAATCACCCCAAACTCATACCTAAGCCCCAAAACCAATTCAAAACCCCAAATAGACCATACAACAACCTAAAAACATCATAATCTAGCTCAATTACACAACCACTCTCAGAATTCATACTTAAGTTTCAGATTCAAGCACTTAAACCAAAACTTGAGAAAAGTACAAACCAGACCTCTAGATTCTTAAACCATAGCAGCTACGAGATTACAAACATGTTTAATACCCTTACCTCAATTAGAAATTCAACTTGAGCTTCCTCCAATCCAAGCTTTGAACTGAATTTCCCCTTGACAAACCAGCTGAATTTCTATGCAAAACAAGCCATGGCTATCTTTCAATTCCTTCCAAAGTCAAATTCAGAACTTAACAAAGCAGGGACTAAATCCTTACCTCAACATAGACCTTGATATGTGTTTGATTCCACATCCTTAAGCCCTTTACTAGCCTCAAAGAACACAGCTCAACTCCTCTTTCACTTTGCCTTCTAGGTTCTTGATTCCCCCTTTCCTTCTTGATTTTTCTAGCCTTCCAAACCTTAATTTCATTTACACTTAGCATAAAAGAATCGTATATATCCATTTCCCTCAGCCAAAGCCATCTATACCACTGCCAAAAGACCACCTTATCCCTCCACTAATATCCATTTCTAACTAAACCTCAAGGGCACTCTTGTCCTTTTGCTTACTTTACAATTCTACCACTTCTCCAACAAAACCTGTTACTCTCTATGGTTACTAACAGTTACACAGGTTACCAAATCACCAGTTACCATTATCTAGCTTTCTAGGACCGTCTCGGCACGTGCATCACATTGACATCACCACACCCACGTGGTACAAATCACATAGCATAGTTATCACATAACATAATACACATAGTCATATAACATGCTTAAAATCATAATCATGCATCTTAATCATTAAAATCACACATAATTCCCATTATGCCCTCCAGGCACACTAATCAAGGCCCTTAAGCCTAATTAGTGAATTTGGGTCGTTACACTGCCAAAGCCGCCAATGGGTCAAAACCCAATGGCAACGGTAAAGGCAACGGGAACGGCAATGGCAACGGCAAGAATGGGGGGAAAAGGTCCCATAATGAACCTTCCACCTCTGAGAATAAGTGCGCTAAGGGCAACCGTTATGAATCGCGGTTCACTAACTACACTGCCCTTATCGAGTCTCGAGGAGAGGTGTATCAGGCCACGAGTTCCAGTGTGCCTTACAAAAGATCCGCTCCCATTCGAAAGGATATTTCGAAAAGAGATACTACCAAGTTCTGTCGTTATCATAACGACTATGGACACGATACGAACGAGTGCAACCAGCTGAAAGATGAAATCGAGTTCCTTATCAGACAAGGACACTTGAGGAGATACGTACGAGCCTCAGGAACTTCCCAACGAGAGGCTCCAGGTGGCAACGAGCAGGCGCCTGCACGCCAACGCTCGCCACCTTTGCAGCCTGATCCCGTAGCTGGCACTTTACTCACCATCTGTGGAGGCCTGCACCTTGCGGGAAACAGCAGAAAGGCAAGGGAACGATATGCTCGGACCCTATGCCATGACCAGGACATCGAGATGATGACTGTGGAGGACCGGGCATCAAAGAAGGCTCGGTCAGAGGATGGTGAAATAACCTTCTCTGATAGCGACGCCCAACATGTCCGGTTCCCGCATTCCGATCCGATGGTCGTGGATGTTCAAATTGCCAATATGATGGTAAAAAGAGTGCTGGTCGATACAGGAAGTTCAGTTAACATCCTGTATAAATCTTCGCTGGAACGGATGAAGTTGTCTGTCAAGGACTTGGAACCCTGCAACCAAACAATTTACGACTTCTCTGGTGAGGGACTCGCTCCAACAGGGTCAATCAGACTTCCGATTATAGCAGGTACAGCACCCACTACCAGGACATTACTCACTACTTTCATAGTAGTCGATTGTCCTTCGGCTTACAATGCTGTAATCGGAAGACCCATACTAGTTGACCTTCGGGCTGTCACCTCAATATGGCACCTGGCCATGAAATTCCCAACAGACGCAGGGGTAGGATGCATGTTAGGAAATCAGAGTAAAGCAAGGGAGTGCTATAATGCCTCAATTACTAAGGCCAAGAAGGGAACGCCGAGGAGCACTCCCCCGCAAAGGTTGCAGATGGCCATAGATACACAAGCCCAATTAGGTGATTAAGTCACCAAATAGGGTGTTGCCCAAAGTGAGGATAGAGACTTAGATCCTCACTTTGGGGATTTTGAAGAAGATTTTGGACCCGTCGAGGACCTTGAAGAGGTCCAGCTTGATGAAGAATTTCCGACCAGAGTAGTAAAGGTCGGTAAAAATTTGGAAGCAACAACGAAGCACGCACTAGTAGAATTTTTAAGGAGGAACCAGGAAGTTTTCGCCTGCAGTCATCAGCCATGTCCTGAACGTTGACAAAAGCTTTCCACCCATGCAACAGAAAAGAAGGCTGCTCGATAAAGACAGATCGAAAGCCTTAAAAGAAGAAGTTGAAAAACTGAAGGAGAATGGGTTCATCAGGGTGGTGTTTTATCCATCGCGGGTCTCTAATCCAGTACTGGTTCCCAAGCCTAATGGAAAATAGCGAACCTGTGTGGATTTCACAGACCTTAATAAAGCCTACCCAAAGGATTACTTCCCACTCCCAAGGATCAACCAGCTGGTCGATGCAACTGCAGGACATGAGATCCTCTCTTTCATGGATGCATACTCAGGATACAATTAGATCAGTATGCATCCCCCTGATGAGGATCACACTAGCTTTCGGACCGATACAGGGTTATACTGTTATAAAGTAATGCCCTTCGGACTGAAAAATGACGTGCGACTTACCAGCAACTAGTTAACCACATGTTTAAGGAGTTGATTGGAGTAAACATGGATGAATACGTGGACGACATGCTGGTAAAGTCGAAAAAGGCATAAGAACATGTGAAGGATTTGCAAGAGTGTTTCAATGTTTTGAATAAGTATCAAATGAAGCTAAATCCTCTCAAGTGTTCCTTCGGAGTAGGATCAGGGAAATTTTTGGGGTTCATTGTCAATTCAAGAGGAATCGAAGCCAACCCCGAAAAGATCAAAGCCCTGATCGATATGAAATCTCCGGTAAAAATCAAAGATGTTCAAAGTTTGACTGGAAGAATTGTCGCACTCAGTAGATTCATTTCAAAGTCGACGGATAAATGTGTCCCATTCTTTAATCTACTTAGAGGCAACAAGAAGCTCGAATGGACTGGAGACTGCCAACAGGCTTTCCAAGCCTTAAAAGCCCACATGGCACAGCCTCTTGTCTTATCAAAGCCTATAGAAGGAGAAACTTTGTTCATTAACCTGGCGATCACTGAATATGCTGCTAGTGCGGTGCTAGTAAGAGAAGAAGAAGAAGGCGTACAAAAGGCAGTGTATTATGTAAGCAAGAGGTTAATCGGGGTTGAGTTGAGGTATCCTCCCATCGAAAGATTAGCCCTATTGCTTAATTTTGGCCTCAAGGAAGTTACGTCCTTACTTCCAAGCCCATCCCATCACAGTCTTAACTTACCAGCCCCTTCGGCAAGTTATACAAAAACTAGAGGCTGCTGGACATTTATTGAAATGGGTAGTCGAACTCAGGCAATTCGATATAACATATTCACCGCGAGCAGCAGTAAAAGGACAAGTCTTGGCTGACTTCATTGCCGAATTTACTGAGCTCCAAGACAACGAGCAGTGCGAAAAACCTAGTGCGCCTAAGCCCCAAGTTGAAGCTCCTTCGTGGAAGTTATTCACGGACAGATCATCCAACGAATCTCACGCCAGAGCAGGAGTGATATTAATAACGCCAGAAGGGCATCGATTTCACTGCGCGATTAGGTTTGATTTCACCGCTTCAAACAATGAAGTCGAGTATGAAGCCCTACTCGCTGGGTTAAGGTTGGCCAAAGACATAAGCATAAAGGTGCTGGATATTTACAGTGATTCACACCTAGTAGTGAATCAAGTCTTGGGGGAGTATCAAGCACGAGGTCTGAAAATGGTGGCCTATCTAAACAAAACCAAAGATCTGTTGACGCAATTTGAGAAATATACCCTCCAGCAAATACCGCGAGAACAGAATTCAAACGCAGATGCCTTAGCCAAACTCGCAAGTGCGAAAGATGCTAACACTTTAAATATAGTGCCAGTAGAGCGGCTACGCGAGCCGAGCATACGAGCAGATGAAGCCAGTATGGAGGTACAGTTAGAAGATACATGGATGGCACCGTACTTGGAGTATCTCATGAGTGGTGTACTACCAGCAGATAGAAACAAAGCCAGGACTCTTCAGAGACAGTACTCGTGGTTAATGGTGTTTTATACCGAAGAGGATACTCGATGCCACTACTCAGATGCATTACACCAGAAAAGGCTAAAGAGCTGATGAAGGAGGTGCATGAAGGCTTCTGTGGAGATCATGCTGGGGGGCAGAGCTTATCGAAGAAGATTCTGAGGCAGGGGTATTTCTGGCCGACTATGAACGAAGACTCGATGGAGTTTGTGCGAAAGTGTGATAAGTGTCAGAGGTTTTCCAAGATCCCACACGCAGCTCTTAATGAGTTAATGCAGATGCAAAGTCTGTGGCCCTTCACAGTATGGGGTATAGATTTAATCAGGTCATTGCCAACAGGAAAAGGTGGAGTAAAATACGCAGTTGTAGCAGTCAACCACTTCACCAAATGGGCCGAAGCCGAGCCACTTGCTACCATAACGACAAAAAAAGTTCTTGACTTTGTCATCAAGAACATTGTTTGCAGATATGGATTGCCTCGAAAGATCATCTTAGATAATGACACCTAGTTTGATAGTGACCTATTCACAGACTTATGCGAGAGGCATGGAATCATCAAGAGCTTTTCTTCAGTTGCGCATCCGCAAGCAAATGGGCAAGTCGAAGTGGTAAATAAGACACTAAAGGATACCCTAAAGAAAAGGCTCGATGAAGCTAAAGGAGCATGGCCAGAACAGCTGCCTGAAGTACTCTGGTCATATAGAACTTGTCATCGAACAGCAACAGGTCATACCCCATTTTCCTTAGCATACGGGTATGAAGCCATGTTGCCAGTCGAGTTAGATCCGCCCTCACATCGAAGAATCACATACGACCAAGACCAAAATAGCCAACTGTTGATGGAGTCCCTAGACTTGGTTGAGGAAAAACGAGAGAAAGCCCAACTCCGAGTAGCTGCGTACCAGCAAAAAGTCGCCCGGTATTTTAACTCTAAAGTAAAAGAACGAAAGTTCAACGTCGGAGACTTAGTACTTCGAAGAGTTTTCTTAAACACCCGCGACCCGACTGCTGGAGTACTCGGACCAAAGTGAGAAGGACCTTACCAGATTGAAGAAGTCCTTCACCCAGGCACATACAAACTTGCACGCTTAGATGGAGATCTCGTTCCGTGCTATTGGAATGGAGAACACCTGCACAAGTATTATCAATAAATAGTCCTTCTTAATGGACTGGCTTGTATTAATTTTTACTTTTTACATGTTTTGAAAAAGGGTTAGTCATGTTGTATGACTAATCGCTTATAAGTGTAAGATCTTTTAAAGATCACTCATAAAGACATGTTTAGTCCATTTTAATACGAGAATTATAAGGGGCTGTGTGCAGCCAGTCATTCTTGCCAAATTTTGTAATTTTTTTTACAAATATTTGTTCATTACGTGTGTTGTTTTGCTATATTATAAGTTTTACATTTTATCCCGAGCATTAATGTTTGTATAGGTCATGGTCAAGGCAAGTGACCAAGGACCTAAAGCTCCTCAATCACTTGGGGGGAATTTAAGGCACATCGATAGCAAAGCATACCAAGAGGTATGTAAACACATGAACAAAATAAGTGAAAGCATGCTACGGTACTCAGAGTATTTTTCAAAATTTATATTTTGTTAAATCAAGCCAAAGTACTATGCTAAGTTCGGTCATGCGAATAGATGTTATAATAAGCAGAAATATTATAATATCAAAGGGAATTCTTTTACACCGCAAGCAGTACTGCTTGGATGTAATTGTCTTAAAGTAAAAGTAAAATAAGTTGCCCGTGCAGCAAAATTAAAGAAAAAAAAAATCATTGTCTTTACATTACGACCCGCAGGTCGTATGGTTAAAGAAATATAAAAAAGAAAAAAAATTATGGAGCTTGAGGAGCAGGAGGATCTTGTGGAGCATTCTGATCGACCACGCCTCCTACAGCTTCTCCTCCCTCCACTCCGGCGGCCGGCAGAATGTCTGGGGAAGCAGGAACCCTGGCTCTCTCTTCAGCAACCAACCGAGCAGTGCAGCGAGCTAGCTCGGCCTTCATGGCATCCTCTGGAAGGTAGTTGAAATTGGCACTTTGGTTGTGTTTCCAGAAATCATAGAAACACCAAAGTTTCGCGTTCTTATACCTTTTCAGGTCCTTGGCATTTGTAAGCTTAAGCTGCTCCACCTGGCTCTTAAGGACAGCAATGGTCGTGTCCTTGGCAAGATGTTCCTCCTTAAGTTTTTTGACTTCACACCATTGGGTTCGGCTAGCATCCTAATAGTAATCCCTCTGCCTTCTGGTATTTTCCAGAGAAACTTGTTTTTCTGCTAGCTCTGCAACCAAGGAATCCTTCTGCTGGGTGATCACCTCCAGCTCCCCAGCATGCCTAGCCTCCGCGGCTTGAAGCTCCTCAATAAGCTTCACCCGGGACTGCTCGATGCTTGCACCCGCGTGGGCACGAGCAGCAGTCATTGTCAGCATGGCCTGCAAACAAAGAATAAGAGTTAGGCAAACTGAAAAGAAGGAAAAATCAAGACTATATTCACAAAAGAGGGAAAGGAGTTCTTACAATGGCCACTTCATTAAGGGCCCTGTTGAGGATCTGGTCGACCCCCATGTTTTCAACCTCAGCCATTGCCTCCTTGCAATGGTCATGCTTAAGGATATGGACGAGGCGATCCTTAGCTGATCGCAGGGACCAGCTCGAGAGTTTGGCCCTAGGAAGTTCGACTTGTTGGGCCTGTTCGTTCAGAGCCACGGGCGAGGGATTTGTGGCAGCAAAAGGGATCTCCTTCTCAGCAGGAGCGGAAGGTTGGGCAGACGGTTGGGCAGAGGGCCCATCCTTTGGAGGATCGGCTGCTCAATTCTTTTTGGCCGGGGCACTTGGCTGGATTCCCCATCGTGTTTCCTGGCCGATTCCTCCTTCGGACCAGCGGAACCTCCTCCTCCTCCTGAGTGTTGTACAGGTCGAAAACGTTTGCGGAGGCCATTTCTATAGAAAGAGATAAATATGTAGACAGTAAGCAAAAAGTAGATGACAAGTTATGGCACATTAGAAAAAAGATACAAAAAATTACAAAGACCAATACCCGAGCTATTACTACTTGTCGCTACACTATTGACTCTACTAGTCATACACTCACTCTCTGGCACGAAGAAGTCTAGCCCTAGATTTGGAGTATATGTAAAATTTTCGTCCCCGTCAAATAAATGACAAGGAATTGGCAAGTTATCTAAGAGTGAAACAACAATACTGTTTTCATCTGAAGACTCGTCTAAGTCTACGACAGTCTCGACTGCCTTTTATTTTCCCTTCCCTTGAGGGGCAGAAGGCCTTTCTGCAGAGGGAGTGCCAGTAGGTTCCCTGATCGTAACCCCAGTCGGTCTCCGTCGAGGAGGAGACGTTGGAGGTTTCTGCTCGGGAGTCCCCGAGGCGGTGGCACTAACTGCCGCGGGTTCCTTCATTTACTGATGAGGGGTCAGGAGGCCAGATAGCCTCAAATTATCCTCGGTGACCAGAGACTTAATGCTCTTCTCAGCATCAGTCATTATGGCCAGCGTGTTGGACCTTAACACCATGTATGGTGTTGGGTCTGGGCGTAACCATGGTCCTGAAAAGCACAAGAGATTTTAGAGAAGTACAAGGAGAATCGCTAAGTAAAAACAGCGACCAATAGAAAAAGGGCATTTACCTCCTCGAGCGAAGGCCAGGTTATTTGCAGTCATATCAGGCGTGAGGAAATACTCCTGACTGTATTTCCTCACATCGGAGATATGGGTGGTGTCACTCAGGAATGTGCGGTTCGTCTCCTGGTGACAAAAGTGAAAAAACCCCGTCCCGGACTGTTGGGGGTTGGACTTAAGGTCAAAAAGGTAATTGACCTCATGAGGAGTAGGCTCTGGCCATTTTTTAAGTTTGTAAAGGATATAGAGTGCAGCAAGCATTCTATATCCGTTGGGAGTAATTTGGAAGGGGGCGACACCGAAGTAGTTCGCCGCCCCCTGATAGAAGGGATGAAGAGGAAGGGTAGCCCCCGCCTCTATATGATACCTCGACCAAGCGCTGTAAGCGCCTAGGGTTCCTAAGATAATTGGAAAGCATCCTGGGGGTTAATTGGCTTAATGGAGAAAGGTACCACTCGACATCAGGAAGGGTTGAGTGTCGAGGGCGAGCCCTAATTTGAATGCGAGGGTCTGGGACAATGTTTTCTCGACCGCTGGTCAAGGGAACCCCAGCCTGCGAATCAGGCTGAGCTAGAGAATTTGAAATATGGTCAGGATTTTGTTTCTTTTGGCCAGCGGATTTGGAACGGGCCATTCTGGATGGTGATGGTTGAGGTCTGGAAAAAGAGAGCCTTGAGAATGGAATCTCGTGGACGCACTGAGCAGGCTGTTCTTCGCCTTCAAGCAGTTGCGCAAGAAGATCATCTTCGATGGGCCGCTCACCTCCCCAAAAATCTGGCATTAAAATCTGCGAAAAGAAAAATGGGAATGTGAGGATGGAGAATCTAAAAAGTTGGTTAGAATAACGCTGGTAGTGTATAAAAGTCAAACTTTTATACAACAGCATTCTAACAAAAAACTAATTTTTTCACACGAACAGTTTGAAAAACAGATCAAAAAGTGAAAGTAAAATTTTTTTCTAAAAAAGCTTTTTCAACTCCTGTAAGGGCGGGAAAAACTCAGTTTTTCAACTAGCATAAAAATCAAAATTTTACTTCGATTTTACGTCCTAAATTTATGATCTCGACTATCAAACTGATTCACAACTCTTAAATGGCAAAGATACACCGTCCTATCTAGCATCACTCGATAAATCCCCTATTTTCATGCATTTCTGCTCAAGAACGCAGACAATATCAGAACCTAGAAGTTAACTCACAGCGGCATGCACAACGAAAATAAAGAGTAGAAAAGTTCTGAAACTTACCGAAGCGAAGATTATGGAGGTTGGAAGAAATTCCAAGCGTAAGGGAGCGAACGACTGGTGGTTCTTGAAACGCTGAAAGATGATCTTCAGGAAAAATGAAGGTTCTGATTTAGGGTTTCTTGATAGAGAAATAGCTTGCGTAAAAAGAAAAAGGAGGCTCTTAGGAGGCTATATATATTTTGTCTGTGGCATGAAAAAAAGAGGTAATCATCAGTTTCCTCTTTTCGAAGCATGGGGAAAGGTGATAGCCGTCAATGGATTGCTTGGGAACCGAAAAGCCGTGATTAGACAGGGGTAGGTCACTTTTTCCAAGAATGCACGAACTACTCAGACATATTTGGTGGGGTAATCGAAGAGTCGTTTTCCTTAAAGTTTATTTATTTCTGGTCGTAATAAATAAACTTGGGGGGCAAATGTTATCCAAAAAACAGGCACGGGTGATGTGGCAGACGTTTTTAACACGTGGCTGACACCTGGCAGAAGGTCTGTTCGACCATCGACCAGTGAGATTCCCCTGGCGTAACATTTGAAGCTTTTATGCAACCAGCCTGGTCATATACTCCATATATTTAGAGATAATTTTGTATAATTGTAATCATATACGAGATTATCTCCCATGATCCATGATGATCCGATTATTTAGGAAAGAATATCTGTAATTGATTCATGTAATCTTCCTTGAGCCTATAAATATATAGAAATAGCTCAAGGAAGGGACTTTTTGGCTAATTTAAGTTTACGCTTTACAAGAGAATTAGAGCTATTATCTTGCAATTGTATTGTTCATCTCTCTCAGGCCTGTGAAACTCAGAGAACCCTAGTTCTTTGATCACTCCTTTGAGAACTCATATCAATAATAGCTTAAGTGGACGTAGGTCATTACCATTTTCGTGGGGCCGAACCACTATAATCTGTTATGTCCTTTACTGTTTTTGCTATTAAATCTATTTCAACACATCTAGTCACATCAAGCATTTGACTCCGTGTCAGTTGACCAAATCGAGGGTCAACAATCTTGGAATATCACTTTTTATCAAACAGTTAAAACATATGGCTTCAAACAGAATATTGACGAAGCATGTGTGTATAAATACATCAAAGGAAAAGTGGTGGTTTTCTTAGTTCTTTACGTTGATGACATTTTGCTCATTGGGAACAATGTAGAGACATTGTCAAAAGTGAAGAAATGGTTAGCCAAAAAGTTCCAAATGAAAGATTTGGGCAAGGCAAGCTATGTTCTGGGAATCCAAATCCTAAGGGATAGGAAGAACAAGCTCTTGGCACTTTCTCAAGCTAATTATATTGATAAGGTGCTTGAAATATTCTCCATGGAGAATTCCAAGAAAGGTCAGTTATCGACCAGACATGGAATCGCTCTCTCCAAGGAGCAATGTCCTAAGACACCTCAGGTGGAAGAGGATATGAGAAAGTATCACTATGCTTCAGCAGTTGGGAGTCTAATGTATTTTATGTTATGTACTAGTGTAACGCCCTACTACCTTAGAGCCGTTACTTAGTGAGTTTAAAATAGAAATCGTGCTTTTGACTGACTCTAAGCGGTTTCTAAAACCAAAAGTGTGGATAAATCAGAAATTAAGGCTGTACTCTTTTAAAATGTTTAACTTCATTGAAAACGTTAAGTATAAAACATCTGGGATCCCAAAATAAGGTTTACAAAATATTTACAACTCCAAAAATAGATTTACACTTGATCAGTTATCAAAAGAATGATTTAATACAGCCATATACAAAATGCCCCCAACCAAAGCAGTCGGGCAGGCCGAACATGTACGCGCCGCCCCCATGCTCTCCATACTCATGGCCGGTTGACTGACTCCTTGCTTTTACCTACCACACGGAGCACCCGTGAGCCGAAGCCCAGCAAGAAAACCCAAATAGTACATAACATATGCAAATATTATAGCTGGCATAATTCACTGATAAAAAGGAAAACCATCAGATTAAACAAGCACGACCATGCCGCCCCAGAGGCCTTACCAAAGCTTGGGGTCTCGGTCCTCACCGTAGGATAACTCATGTATCCCTTGGGTCCCACCCTGGCTATAGCATCCCATGTGCTGAGCGTTACTTCCGGCCCCACTGCCGTACCCGGCCTTTGCCGCTCTCGGCCTTGCCGTTCATTCCATTATAATCACACATATAATACATTATGAAATAACCATTTAAACATACAATAGTTCATCTAAGATTACACATTTGCACACAATACAATATAGGGCCGTGCCCTGCAATCAGACAGTGGGCCCATGCCCTATTCTCGAGTGTTACGGTTTTCTTACCTTTAGATTCAGTAGCCTTGATCAACCTGACTCCTTGAGCACGATCTTACCCGAGCCCTAGCGCTTACCTAAGAAAAATCAACAAGTCAAAATCATCACCAATCCTCAAGTCCAAAACCTAGCCTCGGGACTAATCCCGAGCCCCCGGGAAGTCCTAGATCCCCAAAACAAAGTGGCGGAATCAAGCCCCGAACCCTAGGTCAAAATCCCTTCACAAAAGCCCAAAAATCCCCTCTGTGAACAGTGCAGCGCTACAGCGCTCAAAAGAGGGCGCTGTAGCGCTACAAGCAGAACCACCCTCACCAGAACAGGGGCTAGCGCTACAGCGCCCCCTGACTAGCACTAGTTGCAGCAGACCAAAACCAAAAATCGCATCTTGCGATTTTCTTCTCCCATTTCAACCCCAAACTTGTCCAACTCTTTCCCAAGCCCAAAAACAAACTTATACACACCTCACACTCATCCCAAGCACCCCATGAACTCAATCCCAAGCTCAAGCAACTCACAACTCAAAATCTAACTCAATGAACCCAAAAACCAGAAAATCACTCAAACAACAAGGATAGGGTCTTAGAAATCATACCGTGGGTGGAATTTCGACCTTGAATCGAACCCTAGACCTTCTTGGCTTGCACCTTCACAACCTTTACCTGTTTTCCCCAAAAACCCCATCCATTTAGCTCAAAACACAGTGCAAAACCAGCAAAACCCTAAAACCGAAAATCCCCAAGAACTTACCTCAAATTCAAATGTGATCTTGATAACCCCTTGCCCATCCTCAAGCCTAGCTTAGGATCTTGATGCTCAGCTAACCCTAGCTCTCCACTGAGCTAGACTCCAAGAAAAATGAAGGAATTTGGTTGGGAGAGCCACAAACCGTTCTTGGACAAAACCCTTCAGCTTTTCCTCACTTTTTTTTCTCTTCTTTCTTTCTTTCTTTTTCAACCTATCACTTGTTCTCTACTAAATCCACTAGGTAAAAAGCCTTCCTTTAATACATCTCTTACAAGCCTAAAGACCAAAATGCCCTTCCTTAATAATTCTAAACCTTTATGTCCATAAAGGGGCATTTTAGTCACATTACCCAAATTCCCACTAATTCCTCAAGTGTTCCTAATAATTCCCGCTCGCTACCCAATACCTGATTAATCATCAAATATATTTCCAAATTCTCATTTAAACTCCCCAGGCTTAACCCAAGCCGGTACAGGTTCCCGCTTTGACTTTCCGCTAACCCGCTCATTCTAGGATCGTCTCGAGTCATAGATCACAGGTATCAACACAGTCATGCCCAACATGGCCAAATTACAAATATGCTCAATCAGGTCTACATGCATATTAATTCACATAGTCATGCATCACAATTAATCACATAGTCATATAACGTGCATTAAATCATAATCATGCATTAAATTCATTCAAGTCACACACAAAATCCCATTATGCCCTCCAGGCACACTACTCCAGGCCCTTAAGCCTTAATAGCGAATTTGGGGTCGTTACAACTATCCCCTCCTCATGAAAATTTCGTCCTCGAAATTTACCTGAATAACTCGGGATACCGCTCCCGCATATCCGACTCCAGTTCCCATGTCGCCTCTTCGACCTTGCTATTCCTCCACAATATTTTAACCAAGGCGATGGTCTTGCTCCTCAAGACCTTGTCCTTCCTATCAAGGATCTGAACAGGCCTTTCTTCGTACGATAAGTCCCGATCCAACTCCAAGTTCTCATAGCTCAACACATGAGTAGTGTCCGCAACATACTTCCAGAGCATGGATACATGAAACACGTCATGAACCCCTGATAGAGCTGGAGGCATTGCTAACCTGTAAGCCACCTCCCCAACTCGTTCCAGAACCTCAAAGGGGCCAATAAACCTGGGACTCAGCTTGCCCCGAACGCCGAATCGTTTTACTCCTCTCAGGGGTGAAACCCTGAGGAATACATGGTCACCAATCTGAAATTCCACGCTCCTGCGTTTCTGATCTGAATAACTCTTCTGGCGACTCTGGGAGGCGAGCATACGAGCTCTAATTTTCTCAAGTGCCTCATTGGTCCTCTGATCCATTTCAGGACCTAAATACCTTCTCTCACCTGCCTCATCCCAGTGAATCGGTGATCTGCACTTTCTTCCATACAGCATCTCATACGGAGCCACTCTGATAGTTGCCTGATACCTATTATTGTACGAGAACTCAATCAGAGGGAGATACCCACTCCAAGATCCCTCAAAATCCAACACACAAGCTCGTAACATGTCCTCCAGTATCTGAATTGTCCTCTCAGACTGTCCATCCGTCTGAGGATGATAAGCGGTGCTAAACCGGAGCTGCGTGCCCATAGCCTTCTGCAGGCTCTTCCAAAACTTGGAAGTGAAAGTGGGGTCTCTGTCGGATAATATCGACCTCGGACCCCCATGAAGTCGAACAATCTCCTTTACATAAAGCTATGCATACTAATCCACAGTATAAGTCGTCTTCACAAGTAAGAAGTGGGCAGACTTGGTATACCTGTCCACAATCACCCACACCGAGTCGTGCTGACCCACGGTCTTCGGCAATCCAACCACAAAGTCCATGGCAATATCTTCCCATTTCCACTCGGGAATCCCTAGAGGCTGTAATAATCCTGCTGGCCTCTGATGTTCCGCCTTAATCTGCTGACAGGTTAAGCATCTAGCCACATAGTCCACCACGTCCCTCTTCATGCCTGACCACCAATACAAAACCTCCAGGTCATGGTACATCTTCGTAGAACCTGGGTGTAAAGAGTAAGGAGTGGTATGAGACTCGTCCAGAATCTCTCGCCGAATGTCTGGATCAATCGGAACACAAATTCGTCCTTTGTACTTCAATAAACCCATCTCAGAAATAGAGAAGTCCTTAGCTGCTCCAGTTAGGACATTCTCTCTCCGTTCAACTAACTGGGGGTCCTTTCCCTGTGCTTCCTTAATCCTCTCGAGGAGCGTTGACTGAAGAGTAATGTTGGCTAACCTACCAACCACTAGCTCTATACCTGCTCTAGTCATCTCTCCTGCTAGTCTGTCAGATATCTGCCTCGAACTATACAACTGTCCTGGGCCCCTCCGGCTCAATGCATCAGCCACTACATTAGCCTTCCCAGGATGGTACAGGATATCACAATCGTAATCCTTTACCAGCTCTAGCCACCGTCTCTGGCGCATATTCAAGTCCTTCTGGGTAAAGAAATACTTTAGGCTTTTGTGATCAGTGTATATCTCGCACCTCTCTCCATACAGATAGTGTCTCCAAACTTTAAGTGCGAATACCACTGCCGCTAACTCCAGGTCGTGCGTGGGATATCTCTGCTCGTACTCCTTTAATTGCCTTGATGCGTACGCTATCACTTTCCCAGCCTGCATCAACACGCATCCCAGACCCTGTCTAGAAGCATCACAGTAGACCACAAACTTCTCATCATCTGTTGGCAGGCTCAGCACTGGTGCAGTAATCAACCGCCGCTTCAACTCTTTAAAGCTATTCTCACATCAATATGTCCACACATACTTGGTCTTCTTCCTTGTCAATTCTGTCAATGGAGTAGCAATCCTGGAGAACCCCTCTACAAATCGCCGGTAGTAACCTGCTAGTCCAAGGAAACTTCTAACTTCAGGAACATTGCTGGGTCTAGGCCAATCTCTTACTGCTTCCATCTTGCTTGGGTCGACCAGTAACCCATCCTTACTGATAATATGGCCTAGAAATGAAACTTGCGACAACCAGAACTCGCATTTGCTAAACTTAGCATATAGCTTATGCTCTCTTAACCGCTGCAACACTAGGCGCAGATGATGCTCATGCTCTGTCTCTGACTGGGAGTATACTAGGATATCATCAATAAACACAATCACGAACTTATCTAGGTAATCCTTGAAAATTCTGTTCATCAAATCCATAAATGTCGCCGGGGCATTGGTTAACCCAAAGGACATAACCAAAAATTCATAATGCCCATACCGTGTCCGAAATGCAGTCTTTGGTATGTCCTCTTCTCTGATCCTCAACTGATAGTAGCCTGATCGGAGATCAATCTTCGAAAACACTGTACTCCCTTGAAGCTGATCAAATAAATCGTCGATCCTAGGCAATGGATACTTGTTCTTGATGTTCAACTTATTCAACTCCCTGTAATCGATGCACATCCTGAGCGATCCATCCTTTTTCTTAACAAATAAAACTGGAGCACCCCACGGCGAGAAACTCGGTCTGACAAACCCCAAATCCAGTAGTTCCTGCAGCTAAATCTTTAATTCCTTTAATTATGCTGGAGCCATTCTGTAAGGTGCCTTGGATACTGGCTCTGCTCCCGGAGCCAACTCTATGACGAACTCAATCTCCCGCCGTGGCGGCAATCCCGGCAGATCCGCTGGAAACAAGTCTGGAAACTCACAGACAACTCTGGTTTCATTCGGTCCCACTGCCGCCACCTTGGAGGAATCTACTATACTCGCTAGGAATCCTATGCAACCCTCCTACATCAGGTCTCTAGCCTTTAGTGCCGAGATCATAGGCACTCGCGGTCCATCCACCGTTCCCACGAACACAAAGGGTGCCTCGCCCTCCGGTTCAAAGGTCACCATTCGTCGCCTACAATCAATTGTTGCTCCATACCGCGTCAACCAATCCATCCCTAGTATTATGTCAAAATCATCCATATCTAGCTCAATCAGGTCAACAAACAATTCTCTACCGTCTACCACTACTGGTAAGGCTCTAACCCACCTCCTAGAGACTACCAGTTCTCCTGTAGGCAATATAGTCTGAAAACCCCTAGCATACAAAATACTAGATCTACAAAGCTGATCAATCACCCTAGCAGAAACCAATGCGTGCGTAGCACCAGAATCAATCAATGCAGTAAACAAGGATCCAGCGCTAAAAATCTGACCTGTGACCACTGAGGGACTGGCCTCTGCCTCAGTCTGAGTCAAGGTGAAAACCCTAGCAGGAGCAAGGCTGTCTCCCTGCCTTGGCTCCTCCTTCTTCGCCTGCGGGCAATATTTCTTCAAGTGACTGGTGCTCCCACAAACAAAGCATGCCCTGGTCCGACACTCGCCCTGATGCCGTCGCCTGCATCGAGGACACATCGGAAGGCTTCTCCAGCTGTCATTTTCGCCCTGGCGGACACCCACAGAACCGCGAACCCTCCTGTCAGAACCATAAGGAGTAAATGAGTCTGGTACTCTCCTCTTCTGCTCACTGGGGCCGCTGCCCCGACTAGGCCCAGAAGAAGAAGGCACTACCCTTCTGGTATCGCGCCTAGCAGCGCTATCTTTCCAGATCTGATCCTCAGCCCTCTCAGCAGTGAGGGCTTTGTCTACCACTTGCGCATAGGTAGTCTCTGGAGTCATAGTAATACTCACGTCACGGGCAATCATTACGTTCAATCCCCGTATAAACCTGTCCCTTCTGGCCGCATCAGTCGGCACAAGCTCTGGCGCAAACTTCGCCAATCTGTCGAATACCAGGGTGTACTCGGTGACGGATAACCTGCACTGAGTCAGGTTGTTGAACTCATCCACCTTCGCAGCTCGAACGGCTACGCTGTAGTATTTCTCGTTAAAAATGCTCTTGAATTCCTCCCAAGTCATAGCTACAGTATCCCTTCGCTGCCCTACTACCTCCCACCATATTCGTGCATCATTTCTAAGCATATAACTGGCACAATCAACCCTATCCCTTCCTTCAACCCTCATGAAGTCCAGGATCACAGACATCGTACCCATCCACTGCTCAGCCTGCAGTGGGTCTGCTCCGCCCTCAAAGGTAGGAGGTTGCTGTTTTCTGAATCTTTCATATAGAGGTTCCAACCTATTCCCAGTCACAGGTTGAACCGGAGCTGGTACCACACTAGGCGGTGGTGGTAACACAGTGGCTGGTGAAGGAGCTGGTTGCCTCAACTGACTAAGCTCTTCCTCCGTTTTCTTCAACCTAGCCTCCATCTCGGCTAAAATCTGCTGCCAGTTCTGAGGAGCAGGTGGAGGGTCCTGCCCCTGGTTATCATCCTCGGCCTGAATGCCGCGGAGTCTCGACGATTGGCGAGGCATTACAACTAAATGCCTGCAATCCGTGACACCGCTCATTAGGCATGATAACAAGGCCCAATTTCCACCTCTCAATCTCAACAACAACCAAGATCAATCGACCAAAATGACATACAAATATCATGCAGCATACAACGGGCCTTGCCCTGGCATCATGCATATGTTATTTCAATCATCATGCTCATAACAATCTAGGCAGGCACACAAAGCATTAAACACATATTCATGAACATATCAATCGACCATACCAAACCACCCTGAGTCGAGCTTTTCAATGGCAGCGTGCGTACATGTTCGGTCAATCTCCAGAACCAATAAACCTTGGCTCGCTCTGATACCAAGTTGTAACGCCCTACGACCTTAGAGTCGTTACTTAGTGAGTTTAAAATAGAAATCGTGCTTTTGACTGACTCTAAGCGGTTTCTAAAACCAAAAGTGTGGATAAATCAGAAATTAAGGCTGTACTCTTTTAAAATGTTTAACTTCATTGAAAACGTTAAGTATAAAACATCTGGGATCCCAAAATAAGGTTTACAAAATATTTACAACTCCAAAAATAGATTTACACTTGATCAGTTATCAAAAGAATGATTTAATACAGCCATTTACAAAATGCCCCCAACCAAAGCAGTCGGGCAGGCCGAACATGTACGCGCCGCCCCCATGCTCTCCATACTCATGGCCGGTTGACTGACTCCTTGCTTTTACCTACCACATGGAGCACCCGTGAGCCGAAGCCCAGCAAGAAAACCCAAATAGTACATAACATATGCAAATATTATAGCTGGCATAATTCACTGATAAAAAGGAAAACCATCAGATTAAACAAGCACGGCCATGCCGCCCCAGAGGCCTTACCAAAGCTTGGGGTCTCGGTCCTCACCGTAGGATAACTCATGTATCCCTTGGGTCCCACCCTGGCTATAGCATCCCATGTGTTGAGCGTTACTTCCGGCCCCACTGCCGTACCCGGCCTTTGCCGCTCTCGGCCTTGCCGTTCATTCCATTATAATCACACATATAATACATTATGAAATAACCATTTAAACATACAATAGTTCATCTAAGATTACACATTTGCACACAATACAATATAGGGCCGTGCCCTGCAATCAGACAGTGGGCCCATGCCCTATTCTCGAGTGTTACGGTTTTCTTACCTTTAGATTCAGTAGCCTTGATCAACCTGACTCCTTTAGCACGATCTTACCCGAGCCCTAGCGCTTACCTAAGAAAAATCAACAAGTCAAAATCATCACCAATCCTCAAGTCCAAAACCTAGCCTCGGGACTAATCCCGAGCCCCCGGGAAGTCCTAGATCCCCAAAACAAAGTGGCGGAATCAAGCCCCGAACCCTAGGTCAAAATCCCTTCACAAAAGCCCAAAAATCCCCTCTGTGAACAGTGCAGCGCTACAGCGCTCAAAAGAGGGCGCTGTAGCGCTACAAGCAGAACCACCCTCACCAGAACAGGGGCTAGCGCTACAGCGCCCCCTGACTAGCGCTGTAGCGCTAGTTGCAGCAGACCAAAACCAAAAATCGCATCTTGCGATTTTCTTCTCCCATTTCAACCCCAAACTTGTCCAACTCTTTCCCAAGCCCAAAAACAAACTTATACACACCTCACACTCATCCCAAGCACCCCATGAACTCAATCCCAAGCTCAAGCAACTCACAACTCAAAATCTAACTCAATGAACCCAAAAACCAGAAAATCACTCAAACAACAAGGATAGGGTCTTAGAAATCATACTGTGGGTGGAATTTCGACCTTGAATCGAACCCTAGACCTCCTTGGCTTGCACCTTCCCAACCTTGACCTGTTTTCCCCAAAAACCCCATCCATTTAGCTCAAAACACAATGCAAAACTAGCAAAACCCTAAAACCGAAAATCCCCAAGAACTTACCTCAAATTCAAATGTGATCTTGATAACCCCTTGCCAATCCTCAAGCCTAGCTTAGGATCTTGATGCTCAGCTAACCCTAGCTCTCCACTGAGCTAGACTCCAAGAAAAATGAAGGAATTTGGTTGGGAAAGCCACAAACCGTTCTTGGACAAAGCCCTTCAGCTTTTCCTCACTTTTCTTTTCTCTTCTTTCTTTCTTTCTTTTTCAGCCTATCACTTGTTCTCTACTAAATCCACTAAGTAAAAAGCCTTCCTTTAATACATCTCTTACAAGCCTAAAGACCAAAATGCCCTTCCTTAATAATTCTAAACCTTTATGTCCATAAAGGGGCATTTTAGTCACATTACCCAAATTCCCACTAATTCCTCAAGTGTTCCTAATAATTCCCGCTCGCTACCCAATACCTAATTAATCATCAAATATATTTCCAAATTCTCATTTAAACTCCCCAGGCTTAACCCAAGCCGGTACAGGTTCCCGCTTTGACTTTCCGCTAACTCGCTCATTCTAGGATCGTCTCGAGTCATAGATCACAGGTATCAACACAGTCATGCCCAACATGGCCAAATTACAAATATGCTCAATCAGGTCTACATGCATATTAATTCACATAGTCATGCATCACAATTAATCACATAGTCATATAACGTGCATTAAATCATAATCATGCATTAAATTCATTCAAGTCACACACAAAATCCCATTATGCCCTCCAGGCACACTACTCCAGGCCCTTAAGCCTTAATAGCGAATTTGGGGTCGTTACTACTAGGCTCGACATATGTTATGCAGTTGGGATTGTAAGTCGCTATCAATCAAATCCTGGTTTGGAACACTACATTGCAGTATAGCACATTCTCAAGTATCTTAGGAGAACGAGAGATTATATGCTATTATATTCAGGGGGTGAGCTGAACCCCACTAGATACACTGATTCTAATTTCCAATCAGACAAAGACAGTCGAAAGTCGACATCTGGGTCAGTGTTCACTCTTGGTGGAAGAGCTGTTGTCTGGAGAAGCATTAAACAATCCCGCATAGCTGATTCAACTATGGAAGTCGAATACACATGGGCTTGTGAAGCAGCTAAGGAGGCAGTTTGGTTGAGAAAGTTCTACACTGATCTGAAAGTTGTTCCAAACATGGATAAGCCACTAATCTTGTATTGTGACAACGGTGGAGTAGTAGCTAATTTCAAAGAACAGAGAAGCCACAAGAGAGGAAAGCATATAGAAAGGAAATACCATATGGTAAGAGAGATTGTACACTGAGGAGATGTGACTGTTATGAAGATGGTGTCACAACAGAACCTGGTTGACCCGTTTACCAAGACACTTCCTGCAAAGTTGTTCATGGGTCACGTGCGCAATATGGGATTAAGGGAGATGCCTTACTTGCTTTGAGGGCAAGTGGGAGATTGTTAGGATTGATTCCCTAAAAGCATGTAAAGACATTTTGTTGGTTTTAAATGAAAGTAGAATTTTATTATATTTGAATGTTATAATTATTGTTTGAATTAATTATATAATAATATCAAGAAAATTCCATATTCATTCACGAGAATACGATCTTGTATTAGTACGAGAGAATTAAGATCATATATAATGAATAAAATAGTCAATAACATATTAGATTATGAAATCTTTAATGAATGGTTACTAGTACAATTTTCTAAGTACACGAGATGCGAGTAATCTAGATTCGGATTACTAATGTCGATAGACATCTTCGTAAAGATGTTGTCTATAATTGAGATTATATATGACAGGACCGATGAGAATTAATTATCTTTATAAACTTGTCATTTGACATAAATATTTAATTCTTATCATAATTAATGATCATTTGTAGATCAGTCTTGTGGATGCCAAAAATCCACCAAAAAGAAACTCTTTAGTCCCTGGTTGGAACATAGGGATAAGGGTCGCTTATTCATGCTATTGGGCTCGAGCCTGTAGGCCTTGTTGAATACAGGAGATCATCTCATGAGAAATGTTGATGCTCATAATCCCATCAAGAGAGAGTATGAGGCCGAGGCAAGGCCCTAAGGCCACCGTCGTCTCGGGAAGCCATCGCACCATCACAACACGAGTCTGGGTTCGTTTCTCATGGAGTCAATGCCAAGTGGCCCACATTGGCAAGGCATAGGTGCCAAGGCTCAGTAGCCTCGCGAGGCCCCTCTCGCCCATGGCCTCCTCCATGGCCTCGCCCATGGCCTCCTCCACGGCCTCGGCCCCATGGCCTCCTCCATGGCCTCGCCCATGGCTTCCTCCATGGCCTCGCCCATGGCCTCCTCCATGGCCTCGCCCATGGCCTCCTCCATGGCCTCGCCTATGGCCTCACTCCATGGCCTCCTCCATGGCCTCGCCCATGGCCTCGGCCCCATGGCCTCCTCCATGGCCTCGCCCATGGCCTCCTCCATGGCCTCACTCCATGGCCTCCTCCATGGCCTCGGCCCCATGGCCTCCTCCATGGCCTCGCCCATGGCCTCCTCCATGGCCTCGCCCATGGCCTCCTCCATGGCCTCGGCCCCATGGCCTCCTCCATGGCCTCCTCCATGGCCTCGGCCCCATGGCCTCCTCCATGGCCTCGCCCCATGGCCTCCTCCATGGCCTCGCCCATGGCCTCCTCCATGGCCTCGGCCCCATGGCCTCACTCCATGGCCTCGGCCCCATGGCCTCCTCCATGGCCTCGCCCATGGCCTCCTCCATGGCCTCGGCCCATGGCCTCCTCCATGGCCTCGGCCCCATGGCCTCCTCCATGGCCTCGCCCATGGCCTCCTCCATGGCCTCGCCCATGGCCTCCTCCATGGCCTCGGCCACATGGCCTCCTCCATGGCCTCCTCCATGGCCTCGCCCATGGCCTCCTCCATGGCCTCCTCCATGGCCTCGTCCATGGCCTCCTCCATGGCCTCGCCCCATGGCCTCCTCCATGGCCTCGCCCCATGGCCTCCTCCATGGCCTCGCCCATGGCCTCCTCCATGGCCTCGCCCCATGGCCTCCTCCATGGCCTCGCCCATGGCCTCCTCCATGGCCTTGCCCATGTCCTTGGAGGTTAGAATACTCACAAGGGGCAAGGTACATGCATGAATATGGAATGTACCTACGAACCTAAAGAAGTCAGAGTACGGATATAGTACCCCTACCAGACAAGTAGTGGGAATGCCAGGAGTGGGTATGCAAGGATAGGAGTTATGGTCCGTACGTCTACGGCCATAGGTCAGAGCCGACACCACTACCTCTTGCGCCACTACGCCTGCCACCACGCATCAGACATGGATACAGACAAGTAGTGGAGACATCCTCCTAACACCTGCTCCTGTACGGGGTGTAGGACCACAGCCTCTGGAGCCACTCCCCTGACACAGTACGTATGTACCACTTGGTCCCCTGGACCACTATGTACCTAAGGCCATTAGAGCCTACTATAAAATGAACTCTAAAACCACCTGAAAGGGGGTTGGAAAATTCATTGTATGTAGAGGCCATTAAGAAATATACATTTTTTCACTCCATTGTTCATCTGTGTTTATCCTTTCATAAGTTAATTCTAAGTTCTTATCTAGAGATCGCCGCATTTACCTTTGAGTTTTCCGACCTAATTTCGTTGACGAGATTTCACCGTCAACAGTTTGGCGCCGTCTGTGGGAAGAACAAGCATCAAGCCAGTGTTCTTCCATCATTCCCAGCAAAGAAAGATGCTAAGACGTTCAAAACGCCTATGGCAAATACAAGATGATGAGGTTCTCCGGGATGAAGTAGAGCGGAGGGCTACCCAGAAAGACCCCCCTCCGCCTAAACATGGAGGCAGACCGGAGGAGTCTCTTCCCCCAAGGGAGGAGAAGGAAGCCTCATCTCCGACCATCTGGCCTAACGGAGGTCATTTGGAGCCGTCAGTGCATTCACTTCACCGGCCTCCGGTAGCACCACGCTCAAGCCACCAAGACCCAGGTCCATCAACGCACGGGCCAAGCAAGAGTCCCGGGGTACGCTCGGTAAGTTCAGGCTCAAGGACTCACCTCTATAGGGATGAGATTCAAGAGTTACATAAAAAGACTCGAAAGCTGGAAACCCAGATAGAGAACATGCAAGAGGTTTTAAATGACCTATTGCGAGGAAAGTCAAGCGCACCCCCTCCTGTGCGTAAAGGGAAGGAGCATGAAAAATGGGAAAGCACTGTCCCCGTAGATGATGGGGGAACCCAACTCTCCGCCAGTAAAACCCCCCAGACAAGGTATCAGGGGGGACCTAGGCCAACGAAATGTCCCCAGAAGCAAAGGCGGAGGGAAGGTGATGGTCGTAAGAACGAGGCCAAAGTCCCCTCAAAAGAAGCACCCCCTGGCCTAAGAAAAGAGCCCCATGGAGAGAGGTCAGAAGTAAGAGACGTACCCCCCGCGGTTCCCCCGAGGGACATAACCAAGGCAAGGGATCAACCCGAGAACCTGCAAAACTCCTTATGCAAAAAGAGGAGGGGACGAGACACCAAAATACGAAGCCCTCGAGGCAAGATCACCACTGCACTTGGGGGGCACATGGATGACGAAGAATTTGACCGTGATTCACCCTTCACAAGGGAGATTCAAGCTGAGCGGATGCCCTCTGGCTTCAGAGAGCCTCGCATGACTTCGTACGAGGGTACTACTGACCCAAAATATCATTTAGACACCTTCAATAACTTGATGAGGTTAAGAGGGGTCAACAACAGGGCAAAGTGTCATTGCTTTGTCGTTACACTTAAAGGAGTGGCGTACAAGTGGTTCAAGAGGTTGAGGCCAGGGATAATTGAGTCATGGCAAAAATTCTCTGATGAATTTCTTCAGCAACACCATACATCCTGTGATTACGTCATGCCAACCACCAGCCTCGCTAACATAAAACAAGGCGAGGATGAAAGTATGAAGGACTACATCCATAGGTTCAGTATAGAAGCAACAAAGGTGAAAGGTTTAACCAAAGCGGAGCACAAGATGGCTATTACAGCCGGAGTTCGTCCAGGAAGCAAGTTGTGGGGGTGCATGCTCAAAAGAGAAATTTCGAATTTGGACGACTTCGAGAGAGAGCACAGAAGTACATACGTGTGGAAGAAGGCCATAAGAACTTCTACGTGGAAGAAATCGAACCTTCCTTCAGTTGCCCTACTACCAATACGTATGAAGATTCCATATAGAATGGGGCGTCGTGCTAGAGGGGTCGCTGACCAAGCTCGAGATTGAACGAAGACCATCTAGCCATGAAAGCCCCGACCTGAGGGGAGATCAACTCAAAAGTTGCAAAAAGGGCCTCCAAAGTAGGCGCCTGCAAAAAGGGCCTCCAAAGTAGGCGCCTGCAAAAAGGGCCTCCAAAGTAGACGCCTACAAAAAGGGCCTCCAAAGTAGGCGCCTGCAAAAAGGGCCTCCAAAGTAGGCGCCTGCAAAAAGGGTCTCCAAAGTAGACGCTATCGAAAAGGGTCTCGAAGAAGACGCTTCCGAAAAGGGTCTCAAAGAAGACGCTTGCAAAAAGGGTCTCAAAGAAGACGCTTGCAAAAATAGTACTATGCCTAATGACGAGAAGGACGCTTCTCGCAAGATATAATAAGCGCGCGCGAAAATATATAAAAGGATAACTAGAACCCAAGGGGTCAATATATCCTTATAGGTGCAACCAAGGTGCACCAAAGAGAGACCTATCGAACCCCCTTTCGCGTGGGTTCCAAAGGATCTCGAGCATAAAAAAAAAAAAGAGGAAAAAAAAAATATATATATACACAGAATAGAAAATCAAAAGAAAGAGAAGAGTCTACAAGAATGCCTAAAGGCCTCCCTATAGACTGGGGGGCAAGTGTGGATGCCAAAAATCCACCAAAAAGAAACTCTTTAGTCCCTGATTGGAACATAGGGATAAGGGTCGCTTATTCATGCTATTGGGCTCGAGCCTGTAGGCCTTGTTGAATACAGGAGATCATCTCATGAGAAATGTTGATGCTCATAATCCCATCAAGAGAAAGTATGAGGCCGAGGCAAGGCCCTAAGGCCACCGTCGTCTCGGGAAGCCATCGCGCCATCACAACACGAGTCTAGGTTCGTTTCTTGTGGAGTCGATGCCAAGTGGCCCACGTTGGCAAGGCATAGGTGCCAAGGCTCAGTCGCCTCGCGAGGCCCCTCTCGCCCATGGCCTCCTCCATGGCCTCGCCTATGGCCTCCTCCATGGCCTCGGCCCCATGGCCTCCTCCATGGCCTCGCCCATGGCCTCCTCCATGGCCTCGCCCATGGCCTCACTCCATGGCCTCGCCCATGGCCTCACTCCATGGCCTCCTCCATGGCCTCGCCCATGGCCTCCTCCATGGCCTCACTCCATGGCCTCCTCCATGGCCTCGGCCCCATGGCCTCCTCCATGGCCTCGCCCATGGTCTCCTCCATGGCCTCGCCCATGGCCTCCTCCATGGCCTCCTCCATGGCCTCGCCCATGGCCTCCTCCATGGCCTCCTCCATGGCCTCGCCCATGGCCTCCTCCATGGCCTCGGCCCCATGGCCTCCTCCATGGCCTCGGCCCCATGGCCTCGCCCATGGCCTCCTCCATGGCCTCGGCCCCATGGCCTCGCCCATGGCCTCCTCCATGGCCTCGGCCCCATGGCCTCCTCCATGGCCTCGCCCATGGCCTCCTCCATGGCCTCGCCCATGGCCTCCTCCATGGCCTCGCCCATGGCCTCCTCCATGGCCCCGGCCCCATGGCCTCACTCCATGGCCTCGGCCCCATGGCCTCCTCCATGGCCTCGCCCATGGCCTCCTCCATGGCCTCGGCCCCATGGCCTCCTCCATGGCCTCCTCCATGGCCTCGGCCCCATGGCCTCCTCCATGGTCTCGCCCATGGCCTCCTCCATGGCCTAAGCCCCATGGCCTCCTCCATGGCCTCGCCCATGGCCTCCTCCATGGCCTCGCCCATGGCCTTGGAGGTGAGAATACTCACAAGGGGCAAGGTACACGCATGAATATGGAATGTACCTACGAACCTAAAGAAGTCAGAGTACGGATATAGTACCCCTACCAGACAAGTAGTAGGAATGCCAGGAGTGGGTATGCAAGGATAGCAGTTATGGTCCATACGTCTACGGCCATAGGTCAGAGCCGACACCACTACCTCCTGCGCCACTACGCCTGCCTCCACGCATCAGACATGGATACAGACAAGTAGTGGAGACATCCTCCTAACACCTGCTCCTGTATGGGGTGTACGACCACAGCCTCTGGAGCCACTCCCCTGACACAGTACGTATGTACCACTTGGTCCCCTGGACCACTATGTACCTAAGGCCATTAGAGCCTACTATAAAATGAACTCTAAAACCACCTGAAAGGGGGTTGGAAAATTCATTGTATGCAGAGGCCATTAAGAAATATACATTTTTTCACTCCATTGTTCATCTGTGTTTATCCTTTCATAAGTTAATTCTAAGTTCTTATCTAGAGATCGCCGCATTTACCTTTGAGTTTTCCGACCTAATTTCGTTGACGAGATTTCACCGTCAACAAGTCTAAATCCTGAGTATTCATGAACTTCTGCTTATGTTTATTGGATCTTTTGATGCACCCGTTAAGGTCTTTTAGAATAATGAGGCTAATGACTTTTGTTTTCGAGATTCAATATCATGAATGGCTGGGAATATGAATTACAATAATGGAATGCATGTTTTCCTAATGGATTGAATATTGGTTCCCTTAAGGGTTAATTTTGGAACTAAATAGTTATTGAGCTCAAATTTATAATTAGATTATAGATTAATTATTCGCTAATGAATTAATGGTACTTAAAGATCAAGAGGTAATTAGAAGGATAAAACGGTGATTTAGACCAGCTCTAATTAGCGAACCAATAATGGAGGACAGAACTACATATATTGATTATATCAATGGACTACAAGAGAAAACTTTGTAAATATAATTCTATAAATACTTATAGTGCAATTCCATATTTATAGTAGAGTAATCATGGAATTAATAAATAAGATTATTATATTAGAGAGTTTAATTAATAATCTAGTTTATTGGAGCTTCGTATTATAGGTCCATGGTCCCCAGATCACCTCTGTCCTACACTGCCAAGGGTAAGGATGTCAAAAGAATGATTTGTAAAGTGAAAGGACTAAATTGCAAAGGAATTAATTTTCCAGGGCAAGGAAATAATTATGTAATAATTATGGGTAATTGATTAATTGTGAATTAATTAATTATTTAACTATATAGTTTTTATTTTGAAAAACTATAGGTTAAAATTAATATTAATCTTGTTTGGATTAATACGAAGAGAGAGAATAATAAATATCTTATTTACAATATGATATTTATTTATTTAATTTAAAACTGATATTTTAAGATAAAGTTAATTTTGAATTAACTGATATTTATGAGATAAATATATTGTCTTGAAGATTGATTAAACAAACAAATGAGAAAATCAGGGAAACTCTAATTAGGTTGGGCAACACACACTCTGCAGCACAGTGTGTGGCGTCTAACTCAGGGATTTTTATTCGTGGGATTTGAATTTTGAATTTCAAATATATTTTTTTATTAGTTATTTAATTATTATTTTTAAATATGATTTAAATAATTAATTAAATGTAAATATCTGATCAGTTTTAATTTGAATTATATTTTTAATAAAATAAAGATTATTTAGTTAGATTAAATATATTTATATAAATATAATAGTACGTGACTTTGAGAATAAGCTTTATTATGTTTTTTAAAATAAAAATATAGACTTTATCTCTCTCTAAAGCAATAGTTTTCTCAAAACCTGAAAACTATTCTAAACCTTCTCTCAGACAAACATTTATAGATCTCATGTGTTGAGTACATCTAGAGAGTCACATAAATCAACATTTTGAATCCTACGTGCCCACACATGTCCTTGTGTGTTTGAGGATTGGTCTGGAAGATCAGGGTGTGAGCTTTCAAATTGTTGGATTGGAAGATTGTTGATTTTATACAAAAAGATTCAATGACACTTGATAGGCTACAAGAGGTAATGTCTAATCTATTTTGTATGTGATTTAATATTTATATATGTATATGATCTTGGATGGTATTAATATTTATTAAAATGGGTCTATATATTTCGCTGCGTACCTTTGATTTGGTCATTTAATACCAATACTTAGATTGGACTACATTCAATATATAAGTCGTTGTTTGAAGTGCATAACCCCAGAATGTGAGAGGAAGAGATGAGCAGCTTAACATGGACTTGACCATGTCCAACAAGGTCATGTTTCTTCTCTCTAAAACACCATTTTTGTTTGGCGTTCCAGGTGTTGTGAGTTGGGATAGAATACTATGCTCCAACATGAAATCTTTGAATTCTAAATCCAAATATTCACCACCTCGATCTGATCAAAGTGTCTTAAGAGTTTTACCTAACTGCTTCTCAGCCTCAGCTTTGAAGTCTTTAAACATACCAAAGGTTTCTGACTTCCTAAGCATTAGGTAAGTATGACCATATCTTGAGTAATTATAAATGAAAGTGATGAAATACTCATAACTACATCTTGCTTGCACATTAATTGAACTACACGCATCACTGTGTATAAGCTCTAATGGTTCTTTGGCTCTATTTTCTTTCGCTGAGAAATGACGTTTAGTCATTTTCCCTTCTAGATAGGATTCACAAACCGGAAGAGTTCCAACAACTAGTTCTCTCAATGGTCTATCTTTTGTTAACCAGATTATTGTGTCTAAAATAATATTACCTAGTCTTAGATACCATAGATATGTGTCATCCTCTTTTGAAACTTTTTGTCTTTTGTTACCTTTTGGTTTAGCTACTTTAAATAACTCAGAGTTATTTAGCGATCGTTCATTTGGCTTGAGCATATACAGTCTGTTTGTTTGTTCAGTTTCACAAATTTTGAAAACAATTCTTCGAAATAATAATCACATTATTATCAAAAGATTGTTCATGCAATATAGATAAAGAAACTAAGTTTCTAAAAAATCCGGAATAAAATAAAAATTATTCAAAATAAAAAAAAATTCCCAAAATATAAATAGATTGTTCTCAATGCTCTTGCTGACACGAGCACTCCACTTCCAGCTCGCATAGTCACCCCGCCATCAGCAAATTCCATTGATGACTCAAGTATCTACATAGAAGAACAAACATGGTTAGTGGCTCTTGAATCAACGACCTAGGATGACATATCGTCTTCCACTACACAAGCTCTTTAATAAAATTGGTAGCGGTCAAAGTTCCGGGGGGGGGGGGGGGGGGAATTGCTAATTATTCTACACATAGTAGTGTCACATCAACAGACAAAATATTACATCATCAATCTGTTAGTAACCTAAGATAAAATCTAAAAGAATTCTCATATTTCAGTAACGTGCATAGTTCAGGGAGAATTTTTAAACTCGTGAATCATTCGGGGGGCACGATCATATAGTGATCATAGTTTGGGGGCAAAAATGTTATTTATTCTATAACATATGGCATTCTCTTGGACAATTTGGCTTGCTTTGTTTATGGAAATTCCAACCCTAAATGCTCTTGCTTGTAAGCCGTACAATATTGGATCAAAAGAGAATCTATTGCACCAATATTGCAAAGACTTGTAGGGTTACTATAATATTTTCAATATTGTTCTTATATTTCAGGTTAGTTCTTTAATCTTTTGTTCCACTCCAGTTAATTAAGTTGATATACTAATTTGTTTAATTATGTTTTGTTTCATTCAGTTTTTTTTCCTATTTTTATTTACCATGTAAATAATATGATCTTGCAAGACTCATCAATGGTGGAATCTCACAATTTTTCTTATATCTCACCCTATCTCCTTATCAACCTTACAGTAAATTATATGTCTCTTTTTTCTTATATTATTTCCCTCACTTATTTGCAGTTTTCAAATTAGTTATATTATATTTTAAAAAATCTTCAAATGTAGAATTATTTTAGAGTAAATGGCGGTTATAATATCTTATGTTTTTAAAAAGTTGCACTTTTATACCTAATATTATTATTTCTCAAAATAACTTTAAAAAATAGGTATAAAAATGCAACATTTTAAAAACATTAGGTATATTTACCGCAAAAAAAAATTGGATATAAAAATATAACATTTTAAAGACATTGAGTATATTTACCGCAAAAAAAAAAAGTATAAAAGTGTAATATTTTAAAAATATTAAATATTTTAACCGTCATTTACTCATTATTTTATAAATTGTAAATTAATTTATCTGTTCGTCACAATTATTTGTTATTAGAAAACTCCAACACTCTTTTCTTTTATGACTTATTATTACAAACACTCCTTTTTTTAATTTATTTATGTATATATTATTTTTTATTTTTATTTTTTGTTTTATTTATTTATTATTTTTTTAATATATATTGTCAATTTATTTAATATTTATTTTTGAAGTTTGCAACATTAGATAGAACACGATAAAATACAACATTAGAAAGGTAGTTATCGATAGTTTTTATAGGTGTAAGTTATTAATGAGTTACGGGTATTGGACCCGTTATTCATTATTGAAATCAGCTATTCGTTATTGAAATCAGTTATTGGTCATTGAAATCTGCTATTGATCATTTTCTTTATATATGAATTGCTCTACTTTAATTTTATTAACAATAATAAACAAAACAAATGGCTTTTCTCATTATTAATTTTATCACAATAATTTTCAATAAATATGGAAAAACATGCTTTTGGGTTACACTAAGAAATGCTATAGTTAGACCTCCTCTCAAAGAGGAGGCGCAAAAGTAAAAATCTAATTTCTTTTTAATAAAAAAACATTTTCAATAGTTATGATAAATTAAATATTTTTTCCTAGTTTAAATTTTCAGTCATTTTTAATTATTATTGTTTATGTACTTAATTACTTTTGCCAATTTGTTTTGTAGTTTGATATGGGAGCAAAGCTGCGTATGATAAAATAATGCAACTTAATGCGAGATAATGATCGAGTGTGGAGGAAAAACTACACACTAGATGATGCAATTTAATGCTTGAGGATGTTTGAGGTTGAGCTTCTATTGATAGTTTTATATCTAAAGTAGATGAAGTTTTACATTGTAATTATTTTAGCTTCTCTTTTTTAGGTTTCTAAGAGATACTAAGATTGTATTTTTATGATTTTTTTTAGTATTCTCTACTATCTCAATGATTTATTGTCCTTAGAGATATTACATTTGTTATCTGAATGTCCAATTGCTGTTTTTTTAGATTAATCATCAAACATGTACTTAAATGGATGATGAGTTCACTTGGTTAGAAGGAATTCTACCGGATATTAAGACCAATGTAATAACTCTACATTCTCTTATATGAAATTGGTCATTTTACAAAAAAAAATATATGAATTAAATTTTTATGACAAATAGTAAGTTTATAGAGAAATTAATTCACATCGATTATATCATATGTAATCACTATTATATAAAATACATTTACCAAGATGTCTTTCAACATCAGTAATCTTAATCTAGATTACTTGCTTCTCACATGCTTAGTTAATCGTACTAGCAACGATTGATTAAAGATTTCGTACTTTAATATGTTGATGACTATTTTATTCATTATATATGATATTAATTCTCTCGTACGTACACAAAATCATATTCTCATAAATAAATATGAAAATTTATGATATTTATATATAAATTATTCAAACAATAATTTCAATAATCAAACATAATAAAATTATACTTTTATTTAAATCAATCAAATGTATTTTCACATACTTTTAGGGCAACAACTATAACACACTCAACCTAACAAAATATCCTTTTAAAAAAAACTAACAATATAGTTGTAAGAACTAGCTAGAAAAATATATTCCACTAATCACCTTCCAACTGCCTAATGTTCACATCAATACACTCCTTTGTAATATACTTAACATCCTCTATCAAGTTGCACAAAAGAATAACTAGTTTAATTAATGATGACCTAGGAAGATTAGGGTGGCAACGACCCCTTAATATATATTTTTTCTCTTGTATTTTTGAAAAAAAAATTGATATAAATATATGTAAAAAGCTACGCGAATTTTCTTTCTAGATCATTACGTAACTAAGTCATCACCAAGTTTGAGATAAAAACTAGTAGAAGATATTCTATCATCATTCATCAAGGCTACACGCTAATTGATATCAGAAATGTAACACACTATAAGTAGGAGATACTGCATGTGATAAATAGACACTTAACCATAAATTTTTTAAAATACTTATAAATAAATGTAGAAAATACTCGCACAAAAATTTTCTTTTGAAACAATTTTTTTAAGTGAAAATATAAACTTCATTAAAATAGATCACTTGCAATACATTACTTTCCCTAAACATATGCTCATAAATTAAATAAGATGTTCATCCCAAGTAATGAGCACCTCTATTGGCATAGCGCTTAATAAAACACAACGAAACATTATGCAAATCAGATAACAAAATTTTACAATCTTAAATGCTCACTCCAAAATAAGAACTCATCTGAATTGAGCTCCTTAAAGCTTGTATTACACTAAGGCAGTCAGTCGCAATAACAAAAATTCTGCTCCTGTCGTCCTTGAACACAACTCAGGGTCTCCTTCATCCCAAATGCCTCAGCCATCTCAGGCTGAATTTGACCAAGTTTACACACTGCTTTTGCTTCCACCAATCTGTCGTCTGCTCCCCTTGCAATCAAGTTGTATCCGTGAAAAGGGCTCCATCAACGTTGACCTTGATAGTGTTCTTATGAGGCTGAACCCAATGCTCACTCCCGTCCCCAGGAACCAAAGACTCCATAGAGACATCAAAATTAATATCCTGAGCATTAGTCCATTGTTCAAGGCAAAAGTAAAGCTGATGTAACCAAAGCAATTGCAGTTACTCCTTTTTTATTCCAAACCACATTGGTTCTCGCCTCCCAAAGAGCCCAGTAGACAGTTGCTATCTTCTCCACTCTGGGGTGATCAAATCTTTGAAGAATGGCTTCAAACCAGACGTCAAACACCTCAAAATCACCTACATTCACATCCAACATCAAGATGCCCCAAACTTCTTGGGCAAAAGAGCATCTAACTAGGCTGTGGTAGATAGACTCCATGACCACATTACAAGAAGGGCAGTACAAGTCAATAGCTACATCTTTCAAATGCAATTGTGATTTTGTGGGTAAGCACCCTGAAACTTCCCTCCACAAAAGATTCTTCACTTTAGGAGGCACCTTTAATCGCCAGAGTTGTCTCCAAAAGCCTGAGTGTTCCTCCCCTTGATTACCTTCTTTATCCCTCTAAATACCACAATATGCACTATTGACAGAATACAACCCAGACCTTTTCCCATCCCAACTCCAAATATCATAAGAAACATTTGAACTCAAGGGAATGCTCAAAATAAGAAGAGCAACTCTATCATCAAATAGATCTTTGACTACATCCTCATCCCACTCCCTCCTATCAATTTTCATCACATTGGAAACCTTAAAACCCTCTAAAGATGGGTTAAAAGTTTTCAATAGTGGATCATCTTTACCTGGGAGCCATGGCTTATTCAACATACTGAACGACTAAGTTTCCCATATACTATGCCACACAAAACTAGGATTGGCCCCAATCTGGCACTAAGAAACGTCCCTATTGGGAAGCATCTCACTTTGAACACCTTCCCAACTAGTGAATCTTGTCTAGTCATAAGTCTCCAAGCTTATTTACCCAGCACGCCAAGTTGAAATCTCGTAAATGTCTAAATCCCATGCCTCCCTTTGTTTTATGGCTACTCAATCTATCCCAACTCATCCAGCTTATTCCTTTTTTATTATCAAAAGAAGATTTCCACCAAAATCTGCTCATTATCCTTTCCATGTATCTACACAACTCTTGAGTAAGAAGGAACACACTCATGACATCTTTTAAAAAAACTTTAAATAAAAACCATTGAAACAATTTTGATTAATATATAATTAAATCACTGTGGTTTGGAAAGCAATGTAAAATCACTAAGTTTGGATCCTACCCATACTTACTCAAAACATTAAAACATAAATAAATAAAAATCAATGCAAATGCAATCTTCCTCGATAGCCAACACTACTACGCTCTTGGTCAGATATAAACATCTCCTTCGACCTTTAAAAGCAAGTAAAACACTTCTAGTTCTCACTAAAACCATTATTGTCTTAGAAATATGAATCTTGGGCAAATATAGAGCTACTGAACCCAATATCTATTGGGCCTGGTGCTATTCTCGAATCTAGTATGTTAATTATGGATTTGGGTTGAAAGATTTATCATGGGCTATTAGACTTAGATGACCCAAATAGCTGACTGTTATAGGCATTCAGCCTAATTTTGGTCACTACTATATATATTTGTATAAAAATAGTATATTTATAAAATAAGTTGTATTTTTGTAAAAATAAGATAGAATAAAGTATTGTTGGGAAATAAGTATCAACAAGCAATGGGCCAAAAGTGGAAGTAGTTGGGCTAAGTGGCGATGAAGGAAGAGTGAAGCCCAATAAAACTGCGGGAAACGGACATGTACAGTAAAGACACTGAACAACACCCAGGCACACCACACCTCGCCTGGACAAGTATCCCACCAACCCCCGACTCCTCTTATTGTCTATTCCCATAAATAAATATAGAGGAAATTACATTTTATATGAGATTTTTATTAGAATGTGCAAAAATATGGCTTTTTTTCAAAAAAAGTTAATCTATGGCTTTTTTTAATAATTTTCACTTTTATGAGTTTATTTTCCCATATTTTTGTATAAAAGTTGGTTTATGCCATAGTTTTACTCTTAATCAAGTTTTATTAATTTGGAAGGGTATGTTTGAAATTTGCTTATTATTTTTTTAGCTTATTTGTTTTTTTATATTGTTTTTATATTACTAATTTTATATTAAATTATTCTTTGGTTGTTTTGCAAATTTTTTTTTGTAATATGAATTTTTTTTTAAATTATTTTTTATTTATTATAAACACGTTTTTTTTAGATTGTATGTTTTTTTTTCAAATTCTGGGTAAGGTAACCAGTTACTTTATTGATCTTTGATAGTTATGTAAAAATTTTTTTTAGAACTAGGTTAAATAACATGCACCAGGAGGGGTAACCAGTGGTAACCAGTTATCCTGAGATAGTAACTTTCTGCCATAAGATGGGTAACCAGTTACTTAAGAGGGGTGGCGAGTTACTCATATTAAATATGAAAAGAAACATCAAATTTGAAAGAAAAAGTGGAAGAACACTTCATTAAAAAAGGAAGAAGAAGTAACTATGATTTTAGTAACATATGTAACCAGTTACCATAAATATACACACATCAGAATGTGAAGGTAACTAGTTACCCCCAGAAATATACACACAAAGAACATGAAGGTAACCAGTTACCCATTCACGTTTTCATATTTTTATTAGTTTTCTTTCCAAATTTTGGTATTCCTATAAGTGTTATAGTAAAAAGAAAATGCTGAAAAAATTGATTTGAATTTTATTTACATATAGTGGAAAAAAACTATAAAAAAATTACAATAATAAAAGATAATAATAAAAAAATAGTAAAATAATTATGTAATGTTAAAATATATGTGTGAAAAAAATGAAAAAAAAATGGAATGAGGAAAGAATAAGTACAAAAATGAAAAAAAAAACAAAAGAAATGATGAATGAAAAAAAAAATAGATGAATAAATAAGAATGAAAAGAAGAAGAAAAATAATAGAAAAATGTAAAGAAAAAAAATGAATGAAAAAATTGGTAGAAAATTTTTTTAAAAAAAAAAGAAAAAATGGAAGAAGAAAAAAAGAAAGAAAAAAATCTCATATGTGTGAAAAAAGAAAAAAAAATGGAAGGAGAAAATAATAAATACAAAAATGAAGAAAAAATATAATGAAAAAAAACTGAAAAAATATAAAAAAAAAAATTAAATAATATAAATGAAAGGAAAAAAATTAATAAATGCATAAAAATGAAAATAAGAAGAAGAAGAATGGAAAAATTGAAAGAAAAAAAAGGATGAAGGAAAAAATTGGTAGAAAAAAAAAGAAAAAGGAAAAATTGAAAGAAAAAATAAGTAAGGAAAAAATAACTGAAAAAATAATAAAAAATGAAGGAAAAAATAAAAAAATAAAATAAAATTACCTTCATAATAAAAAAATAATAATTATAATAGAAAAAAGTGACATTTTCATATTTTAGTTAACTACTAATTATGTTTTACATACTTTAACTTCTTTTTTAATAAATTTTCGAATTTTTTTTGCAGGACTTAACTTTAAAACCCATTGATAGGTATTTTTTGAATCTGTAAACAGTTTAGTTTTTGGTAGGAGTTCTTTTATAATTATATATATTGTAGTTATTTATAATATTGTCTAAATTTTTAGAAAATTTTAAATAGTTTATAGTAACGAAAATTAGATTTATGTAGATAATTTTTTTATAGGCATGAAAAATAATATATTTTAACCTAATTTTTTTAGTATTGTAAATTATTTTAAAATTTTAAAAAATTTACAGATGCTATGAATTCCTAAAATATAATATAAAAAAATTGGCACAATAACTGTTAATGGTTCGAGAACATACTATGTATATATTTAAACATATATCTCTCACTACTCCCTCTCTCTCTCTCTCTAAAAAGTTTCAGCAACCAAACGCCGATCATCATCTATTTCTCTGTGAGTCCTTTTCTCTCTTCAGATTGAATCTCCTTCAATCAATTTTCATTGCGGTTCTCTCTTTCTGTTGTTGTTGTTATTATTATTGTTTCTTTCTTTTCTTGAATTACTTAATTGTGTTTCTTGGTATTCGCCATTGATATACATGGGCTGTACTGTGAGAGAGAAGCATATTCGTACGAACCGGAGGTCAAGATCTGTAAAACCGGAAAGTGATCCTTGTTGTTTATTGGACAAAGCATCCATTTCGAAATCGATACTTGAATCGGGTCTAATCAAACCATTGAGTAATAACCAAATGGGTTCTAATGATTCTGCCAACCAAAGCCCTAATATTCCCAATCTTAATGCTATCCCCAACTCCAACTATGATGATAGTGGGTGGGGGTACTGTACAGAGGAACAATTGGAGGAAATTTTGTTGAAAAACTTGGATTTTTTGTATAATGAAGCTATTTCTAGGCTTGTTGCGTTGGGTTATGGTGAGGATGTTGCGCATAAAGCCATTTTGCGAAATGGGCATTGCTATGGAGGCATGGATGTTTTGACCAATATTCTACATAACTCGTTGGCTTATTTGAATAGTAGTTGTGATAGTAGTAATGGGAATTCTTCAGATGAGTCTGAACCCGCATTTGCTGATTTGAGGCAGTTGGAGGAGTATTCTCTTGCGGGTATGGTGTGTTTGTTGCAACAGGTTAGGCCTCATTTGAGTAAAGGAGATGCCATGTGGTGTTTGCTAATGAGTGATCTTCATGTAGGTCGTGCGAGTACTATGGACATTCCTGTTCTCCCTTCGTCTGGTAATGGTGGTGCTGCTGCTTCTGGTGCTGCCGACAATGTTAATAATGGTAGCAATTCAGTTGGTGTTGTGACACCCGCACTTTGTAGGTTCCATAGTGGCTGGGGTTTCGGAAGTGGTGGAGGTCCTGAGTCTCCAATTCATGGCTTTTTTTCTTATGGTGGCGATGTCACTTTGCAAAGAGAAATTGAGTGTCCAAAAAGGTTTAACCTTTCTCCTTCAATGAAGTCGTTGTTGAAAAGGAATGTTGCATTGTTTGCAGCTGGGTTCCGTGCAAATTCCAAACAGTTTCAGCCACAAGCAGAAGCTTGCGGGAATACATTGGTTGAATCAGGTCCCGAAGTTTCTGCTAAGCAGTGCGAGGAGCCTCGTAATACAAAGAACCAGGAAGCTGTTAACTCAGTATTAAGCAAATTCCGTGATCTCAAACTTGATGAGTATTCAGAGTTAGTGGCTGAGGATCATACGGATGAGATGATAGTTACTCTGCTTCATCAGATCAAAGATCTTGAGAAACAAGTGAAGGAGAGGAAGGAGTGGGCTCACCAAAAAGCTATGCAAGCTGCAAGAAAGCTGAGTAATGATCTGAGAGAACTCAAGCTGTTAAGAATGGAAAGGGAGGAGACTCAGAGATTGAAGAAAGGAAAACAAACTCTTGAGGACACAACAATGAAGAAACTTTCGGAGATGGAGAATGCTTTGAGGAAAGCTAGTGGTCAAGTAGACCGAGCAAATGCTGCTGTGAAACGTCTTGAGAATGAGAACGCAGAAATAAGAGCAGAGATGGAGGCTTCAAAATTAAGTGCTTCAGAGTCAGTTACTACTTGTTTGGAGCTCGCAAAGAAAGAGAAAAAGTGCTTGAAGAGGCTTTTGGCTTGGGAAAAACAAAAATCCAAGCTGCAAGAGGATATAAAAAATGAAAAAGAGAAGATTTTAGAGGTACAGCAAACTTTGTCTCGAATCAAGCAAAGTCAAAGGGAAACTGAGGTGCGTTAATTCTATTTATGTTTCAGTCTCTGTCTTCTTTGTTTGGTTAGGGGTTACAAAGATTCATGCTGCAGTATGCAAATGAAGTGATTCAGTGAGGTTATCAGTTGAAAACGAACTCGCACATGAGTCTGAGACATAGTTTTAGTAGTTATATGCATTTGATTCCATCAACAGTTTACAACTAAAGCACCACTATGGATCATTGAGTCTACGCTCAAGAATATAGAGATAAATTGAGAGTACGGCTAATAGAAAGAACGTTGAAATTACAGCAGCAATTATTTTTAAGCTGAGACTCTCCATCTTTTTGGATTGGAGGTGTTCAGCATAGTTTAAATTTTCTGGATTATTGAATAACAGATTTGTGTGATGAGAAAGTATGTTCCACCACCATTGTTAGCATCACATCACACTGTTTCGAGTTCAGCATGTCAAGGAATTTTTTATTCTTCGAGTTCTTGGATTGGTTGTCTTTTGAATTAGCTTTATCAAAACAATTTCTTGTATCCATTGTGATCATTTTTTTTCCTCCTCAAGTCTATGCACTTTGAATAGTCTTGAGATGCATTTGTAGAGGAAACTGCAGGATTGATTTAGTTTGTATTTCATCTATTATTCAGTTACGACTTTCAGGGCAGGGTGATGTTTTCGTATTGTGTTTAGGGAGTTGACTTTTAATTGCTTTTGACCTTCGGAGGTATGATTCATTTGGAGCTCACCACAGGTTTTTTTAAAACAGTTTTGGGTTTCACCTCATTTACCTATATGATTTAGTTAATTTTCTATCATATGAGTACCACAATGATGTATCACATAAGTATTAATAAAATAGAAATAAATGTAGTTTGTGATAACTGAACTTGGGTGAGCTTGCAGAAATTTACAGCATTTTTTCCCATTCTTCTCAACCTATATAGCTTCTTTTTCTTCTGGTACAGCTTTCAGTGTTCCATTTAGACGGTCGTTCTTGGCATTTTGTAACACATCTATGGTTTCTTTATCTTGACTGCTTCTTTATACTGCTTGTTACAGTTGAAGTGGAGACAGGAGGTGAAGGATAAAGAGCTCGTCTCTGCACAATTTGAAGAGGAAAGACGCTTGAAAGAAGCAGCTGAGACTAGTAGCAAAAGAAAGCTTGAGGCTTTGCACCTGAAGATAGAGATAGATTTCCAGCGTCACAAGGATGATCTCCAAAGGCTTGAACAGGAACTTTTGCGTTTAAAAATGTTATCTCAGTATACTGAGTTGCATCAACCATCAAATAAGTTAGCCGCTGGGAACTTCGAAGGGATCAAACCCCAAGGAGAGGCAATTGCCAAGCTGCTTCGTGAATCAGATAATGTAGATGGTTCTTCAGAGAAAGAAGTAAACTCTGATAGGAAATGCATAGTCTGTTCTAATGATGAAGTTTCAGTTGTTTTCTTGCCATGCACTCATCAAGTTATGTGTGCTAGCTGCAGCGATGATTTTGGGTTAACAGGAAAAGCTAATTGTCCCTGTTGCCGGGTTCCAGTTGAACAGAAAATCCGAGTTTTCGGTGCGAGTTCATAGCTGGAGCGAACAAGTTTTGCTTAGTCATTTTAGAGATGGCTACCTGATTGTGATTTCGGTGCATCAACAGAATCAGTGTAAATAAAAAGAAAGCATTTTTCAGGATTTTTTTTACACAGAATATGCCATGTTGGTTTACCGTTGGCTTGATGATTTGTAACATAAGCTAATGGTTTTTTTTCCTGGAAATAAGCCAATGGACCTTTATTTCATATATGTTTTGTAAAAACATTTGAGCCACATGATACATTAATGTAGGTCTCTCTTCAGTTCGTCAGTGTGTTCGAGTGACTTGAAATCCATATTTCTTAAATTGACTATAAATGAAATTACTTGCATAAACATGATGCACTTCTTAAATAATAGAGTAAATAGCAGTTAGGTCCCCAATTTATCCCATTTGTATAACTTAGGTCCCAATTTATATTTATGAGTACACAAGTCCCCAATTTGTATTAATTGTAACACGTTAGTCCCTACACTATATTTACTGTCTAAAAAACCAGTTAAATACAAGGGTAAAATTATAATTTTACATTTAAAAATAAAAAGTAAAAAGTCTTATTTTTTAAGAAAAAGGTGAGTATCTAGTGCTTACATTTCACCTTTGAAGAAATTATAGGGTTCATATTTTCCCCCAAAACAAATATCAGAATGCCAGAAAAAAAAAAGCAATTGGAGATTGGCGACTGAAAGGATAATACAAACACTTTTTCATAATTCAAAATGCAGAGACCCCATGGAGATCCTCCACCAAAATATGGTAATTTTTTACTTTTATTATTTGTTCAATGTATATATTGCTTACTTTTTATTCTCTTCGTCACCTTTGTAAGTGTAAGTTTCTTTTCATAGACTTTACTTAATTCTTTATTACTTTAACTTTCCCTTTTGTTGTCTAACTTTTGTTTTGAAAGAAATATTATATAGTATAGAATAACTTTGTTGGTTTTCCCCCAAAATATAATTGTGTTTTATATATTTATGTATACCAATGTCTAGAGTAAGACCAAATTTGTAAGGAGTCTGTATTGCTTCAATATAGAGTAGTATTATGTACAATAAGATATATTGAATAGTAGGATACATGAATATTTGGTAGATTTTATATTAAGTAATAATGAATCTTTTTCGGTGGAGAATAAAAAAGATAATGCTTATATTTATTCTTTGTATTGCCTCTAAATTGCATTTATACTGGCTTTGTATTCACTCTGTTTTGGGCATTGATTTTTTTTAATATGTAGTTACATGTTACCTTCTTCATTTAATGTGGATTATTGTGTGATTGCAGCTGCTCGTGAATCTTTATTCACCATTAAATGTCATCATGGTGGTGACTTTTATGACCATATGGGTGAAACATATGGGTGAAACTGTGTATTTGAATAATCAAGTGACCTGATCAATTTAGGAAGTTGGATCTAGATACTATCAGTGTGATATTAGGTTATCATTTATGTAACACCATGGTTAGTCAAGACCGTTGCACTGTGTATTTTAAATAATGCTAACTTGCTAAACGAGTAATTTGGCCATAAATGTGCAACTAAATGTGATTAACAGTCCAGAGTTAAAAAAATTCGGTTAAGAGGGATAGACATTTCATTAAAAACATTAAACTGTACATGGGATCCCATAATAAGCGTTTACAAAGTTGTTTATAGTTTCAAAAGGGTAATTACAACTCAAAAGTTACAACCCGCCGACCTAAGCGGCAAAAATAGGGTTTAACCCTAGTTCCTCTGATAAACCTTGGCTGTGGTGGTCAAGCGGCCACATATGTACACGTCGCCACCTAAGCTCTCAAACTCATGGCTGGTCTAGCTTTCCTTTCCCCTTACCTGCACCACATAGCACCCGTGAGCCAAGGCCTACCAAGAAAACTTAAACATGCTCATAAGCAGTTAATAATACATTTCCAAATCACAAGAAACATGTCCAGCAGTAATAACCCTACTCATGCATGCATACCATTCATATTAATGACTACAATGTTATATGGGACCAGATGCCTTAATTAAATGATTAACTAAATCATATCGGGGCCCGTTGCCCAAGTAACATGATTAATAAACCACACTGGGGCCCAGCCTTAGGATATGAGACTGATAAGCCACCCCAGGGCCCATTGCCCTTGTTATCCCTAAAAAAACCAGGGATGACGTGGCGAATGAGAAAGCGACACGTGGCATCACAAATTAGGGAAAAATGACGAAGTATTGAAAAAAGATTGATGAGCAAAAAAGATAGGTCCAGGACCTATAGGGAAGTCGACCAGGCCTAAACCCCTAGGGGTGGTCGGCCTAACATGTTCAAAAGCCACATGGGTGGTCGACCCACCCTATTCTTCATAGGGTGGTCAGCCTAAACTCCCAAATACCCTTTGCTGGATGAAGTTCACGCTTGTTCAAGCTGAAATCATCAGGCCTAACACCCAGAAGGTCATCAGGCCTAGTACCCAAGCTCTAAAGGGTCGTCGGGCCTATCACCTAAGTCTCATATACCAACCAAGACTTAGCGTTTTCCCGAAGGTTTCAATCATGCATCGTCAACCACGATCCAAAGAAACAACGAGAAGACCCATGATCTCATAATCATGGGGAGGTGGACACGTATCTCCACTACCCAATAATCGCGTACCAAACGATCCATAGTATTACCGATCATGTAATATCCACTAGGTACTATAAATAAAGGACCCAGGGCTTCATAAAGTGGACTTTGGGATCTTTCTTTCTTGGAACGATTTTGAGAAAGATATTTCCTAGAGAGAAACTTTGGGCGAATTGAGGACGAGTGAATTCTTCAGTTCATTTGTGTAATTGTGTATCGAGGGATTCAATACTAAAGACTAAGTGTATTAGGTTATTATTGTTCATCAGAATAGGGTTGAACCACTATAAATTTCTGTGTGTTTGTTTACGATATTTGTACTATGTCGTATATTATATTTATTTCGTTCAAAAGGTGTCGTATACTGTACATACGACCATTGGCCAATTTCACAGGTCAACATTTTGGTGCTTTCATTGAGAGTACGAAATCAAGAAACACAGTTTCATCAGTTTTACGATGCCTCCAAAATCCAGTCAGACAAAGAAGACGACTCTTAGGGATTCCACCATTCAGGATCCCATCAATCCCATTAATGAACCTCAGGTGGAGGTTGGAGATCAACCTGATGTAGAAGATCGACAAGCTGCTCACTAGGAGGAGATTGCACAATTTCTGGCGAGGTAGGAAGCCTTTGCTGCAGAGATTTCCCTCTAGAGGGCGACTATGGAACGACAGCGGCGGGAGATAGATGAGCAAGTCCAGAGGATGATCCAGAGGGAGCAGGAAGTTTACTGGAGGCACCAAGAGGCTGCTGTGGCCCTGGAGGCGGCTACCCAGTTAGCCCAAGCTAACGCTAAAGCTGCTGCTCAAGCGGTGAGGGAGGCTCACGCCAAAGCAGCAGGGATGCGAGACAACAGTAACAGGGAGTCCCAGGGGAGGAGTCGAACCCCAAGGACGCTCTCAGAGTCACTTTCCCAGAGATAGGATGAAGAGGCGTTGTCTAAGATTGCCTCCTCCATGTCTAGAAGAATAACAATTCATCTCGGAGTAAGAGTGTTACCAACCCGAAGGCCCCCTCCTAGGGGGACAGACGAAATGGCACATGAGAGGAAGGTCAGACATCTGAGAGGTGTGAAAAGAATGGAAACGGTCGCTCAAAGTCTCAAAGTCATGTAGGAGGAGAGGCTTGGGGGCAGGATCGCACTGGCAAAGGCAAGGCGGACCTGCCACCCCTACACCCTCAGTCTCGCAAGGGAAAAGAACCGATGAACAACACCAATACCGTGTTTGATAGGCTCGGAAAAGATGCACAACCTCAGGATATGAGGGAGGTCATCAACCGGAGGACCATCGCTTAAGAGGGGGTACTAGGGACATCTACCCCACCGGAGCAATGATCCCACCAGCAGTGCAGGCTCAAATAGATGCACTCACCATGGTTGTTCAGGGCCTGACAAAGAAACCTTTCCGACATTGAGCTAGATCATAGAAGTGGGAGTCCCTTCTGTACCAAGATCCAAACTGCTCAACCACCACTGAAATACAAGACCCCGAAACTTCCAACATACACTGGGAACGAGGACCCAGTACGACACATTGGAAAGTTTCAGGATCAGATGGAGTTACTCGGTGTGGAGCATAATTATAGGTACAGGGTATTCCCTACCACTCTCTCTGACTTAGTTCAAGAATCGTATTGGAAATTCAAACCTGGATCCATCACTTCTTGGGAGCAGTTCATGAACGAATCTTGCAAGGTCTTCAGTGCTAAACAGATTCAACCAGTTTATGCCATTCAGCTAGATGACATCAAGCAAGGGAATGATGAACTGAAGGACTACATCCAAAGATTCATGAGGGAGGAAAACCGAGCATCCACAATAGGAGATGAAGGGAAGTTCATTGCCATCTCGGTAGGAATAATTTATCATAGTCCCTTGTGGGATAGCATACACAGGAACCCCATCAACACATTGCAGGAGTTCTTGGACCAAGCAGACAAATACATGAAGCTAGATGACGCTATCATGAAAGAAGCAAAAGGCATAAACCATCCGACCACTATCAAGGTAGGCAAGAACGGTGTAAACCCTCCGGGTAGCAATGGGGGCAACGATAAGAAGAGGATTACTGTAACGCCCTAGTTACTCCAAGACCATTACCGTGGACTTTAAACAGTCTTTATGTAATGACCCAACTAATTCTAAGACTTTGGACCATTAAAACTACTATACATAGACACTATTTTCGAGAAAACATACATAAGAAACATTCACAAACTATATTAAAAACTCTAAAGTAAATGTTGAAATACATAAATTCGGTGTATGGGATCCCATTATTTGAAAATAAAACATAACTTAAAACTTAAATGAAATGATTTACAAAGCTAACTGCGGAAAATACATAAAAACATAATAAAAAGACAAAAAAATAACGGCGTCCTCGAATCGTTCACGCAGTCCATCAAATCCATTCTTCCTCAATACACAAGCCAAGCTACCATGAATCCTTCCGCTGCCATATCTATTATCCTGCATACATAAAAAAAAGGAATGAGCCTAATGCCTAGCAAGGAAAATCTACTAGCACATACAACATAAAACATAAATATAAGACTATATCAAAATCGTATACTATAAAACATATGATTATAAAACATCTATTACAGCTCTAACCCATGATCATGGTAAAAATTTGGGGTTTGCTAGCTAACAAAAATGAGCCTCAAAATACATTGAGGTTTGCTAGCTAAGCAACTATAAGCCCCTAAGCAACATAAAAACATTTGGAGTTTGCTAGCTAACAACTATAAGCCTCAAAATACATTGAGGTTTGCTAGCTAAGCAACAATGAGCCCCAAAGACTACAAGACATAATCATATATCATAACATATCATAACACATAACATATTATAACATAAGCTTATCATAACATATAAGCATATAAACACTATCCTATTTTCCTTACCAACACTGGGATTTTTTTTTTTTGAGAACAAAGACGAGATGTGGAACACTCCTAAAACCAACAACAAGAATGTGAGTATTTCTAAAGAAAGAGATGATAAAGAAAGAACTAAACCACCAAGAAGAAGCTTACCGAAAAGAAACCTTAAGGTCAAAGAACTTATATACCTAACCAAGAATCGAAAAGAACGAGTTAGGATTTGAGTAAAGGAAACTAAAGGAGACTAAAGAACAATACAGAAATGAACTTAAGATTAGGAATACCTTTGGATGAATTGGAACTGAACTACACCTCGATATTAAAAAACACGCTATTTATCATACTTCCCAAGTGTTTATAAAGCTTAAGACGATAATGCTTAAATCCCAACCCAAGTGTTTATCACTCTATAGTAACCCTAGTAGCTTGAAGGCTCTGAACACAGCTTGAAGAATGAGAGAAATGGCTGGGTACTAGGTCCTATTTATAGAGTTCAAGGAGTGAACTACCTCCTTTTAGCTTGAATAAAAATAATGAGTATTAATTGAAAAATATTTGAATATTCGTTCAACATAGGCTTAAGACTCGGTCAAAACGTTCAGAGGCAGGTCAAGAGGTGAAGGAATGAATTGAGCTCGGTTTCAAAAATGTTTGAACATATAGCCCTAGGGCCGATATATCGCCCATTGTAGGCGATATATCGCCTGGGCTTATGACTTGAGTGTTCGTCGTTTTGTTTGTGCGAAGTTCACGTGTTTTTCGTATTACCCATGTGGCGATACATCAGCTCATATGCTGCGATATATCGGCATACGTGAATATATTAAACACGTAATTGCACTTTCTCAGCATAATTTGAATTGATTAATCAGGTTTGACTGAGTAATACGAGATTCCAGCAAGTTCTGGAAGGGTCTAGAGCTTCTAGAAACTTCTATTTTTGAATTATCCACTTAAAAATGATTAATTCCTTAAATAAACAAGATTGTGACAAATGTCATGCTCTTAATGGTCTTGGAAGATTCTAGAGCTTTCTTGAACTTTCTTTTATACTATAATTAAATTCTTAAATAAACATGCACACGATAAGTGTCATGATCTTATCAATTCTATCTAAACCTTATAGTATAATAAATAACATCTTTATAATCAGCTATATTAATCAAACCTTATGTTATAATTAATATTCTTAAACTATAGGTTATACTTATAAAATCTATAAGTGTTGCCATGAGTGTTCAAATAAGTCCCGGCTTGAACCAAAATCCATAGTAACTATCATACTATAACTACTACTATCTAACTAGCTAAGTAAAATTCTTGGGACTCTATAATTCTCCCCTACTAAAAAGAATTTTGTCCTCGAAATTTACTTACCAAAAAATTACGGATACCGTGCTAACACGTCTTCCTCCAACTCCCACGTTGCCTCCAGTTCATAATTATTACTCCATAGGACTTTGACTATTGGAATATTCTTGGACTGTAACTGCTTCATCCCTCTATCTAGGATGCTAATCCTCGTAACTCAAGTATTTCTGGAGTGCTATCGTATCGTACTTGAGGACGTGAGATGGGTCTGACACATACTTACGCAGCATCGAGATATGGAACACATTGTGACTATCTGCTAATGCTGGTAGTAGGGCTAATCTATATGCAACTACTCCCACTTTGTCCAATATCTCAAAAGGACCTATAAACCGGGGACTAAGCTTGCCTTTTTTCCCAAACCGCTTCACACCTTTCATAGGAGATATCTTTAGGAAGACTTGATCTCCGACCCTGAATTCCACATCACGCCTCTTGGCTTCCGCATAACTTTTCAGATGGCTTTGAACAACGAGCATGCGCTTTCTAATCAGCGCTACTGCTTCTTGAGCTTTTCTAACAGCTTCGGGACCAAGGAGTTGCATTTCTCCTACCTTATACCAATGTAACGGCGATCGACACCTTCTTCCATAAAGTAGCTCGCAGGGTGCTATCCTGATTGTTGATTGGTAGCTATTGTTGTAGGAGAATTCTATCAGCGACAAGTACTTATCCCATGATCCTCCGAAATCAAGTACACAAGCGCGCAACATATCTTCTAGAATCTGTATGGTACGCTCGGACTGACCTTCTGTCTGAGGATGAAATGTTGTACAAAGACTTAACTTTGTACCCATGGCTCGCTGCAAACTTCCCCAAAATCTCGATGTAAACACCGATCCTCTATCAGATACTATTGTCTTAGGGATTTCATGTAGTCGTACTATTTCTTGGACATAAATGTCTGTGTATTGATCTGCTGTGTATGAAGTCTTAACAGGCAGGAAATGAGCTGACTTGGTTATTCTATCTATTACTACCCAAGCCGAATCATGCTGCTTACTTGTTCGTGGTAAACCCGTCATGAAATCCATGGCTATATCATCCCATTTCCATTCTGGAATGCTAAGTGGTTGCAATAAGCCTGCAGGCCGTTGATGTTCTGCCTTCACTTGCTGGCATACTAAACATTTAGATGCAAATTTTGTTATATCCTTCTTCATTCCTGGCCACCAATATATTTCCTTAATGTCGTGAGTCATCTTTGTCGACCCTAGGTGAACTGAGTATGGGGTACTGTGTGCTTCTTCTAGGATCTTCATCTTAATCCCTTGATCATTCGGCACGCATACCCGATCCTTATATCTCAATAACCCCTGCCTTGATATTGAGAAATATGTGGCCTTTCCTTCTTTAGCTGCTTCCATGTGTGCTACCAATGTGTCATCATGCCCTTGCCCAATCCATATTTCTTCTAACAGACTTACTTGGATAGATAAGTTAGCCAGCTTACCGATGACTACTTCTATTCCGGCACTAATCAGCTCCTGCTGTAGCGGCTTTTCTATTCCGGCTAGCACTGTTAGCCTTCCATAACTCTTCCTACTTAGCGCATCAGCAACTACGTTTGCCTTTCCCGGGTGGTATAGGATTTCACAGTCATAATCCTTCACTAGTTCTAACCACATACGCTGCCTCATGTTGAGCTCCTTCTGAGTGAAGAAATACTTTAAGCTTTTGTGGTCCGTATAAATCTCACACCGTTCTCCATAAAGATAATGGCGCCAGATTTTCAATGCAAATACCACCGCTGCCAACCCCATATTGTGCATTGGATAGAGTTGCTCATACTCCTTCAGTTTCCTTGAAGCGTAAGCTATCACCTTGTCATTCTGCATGAGCACACAACCCAAACCTTGCTTCGACGCATCACAGTAGACTAAAAATTTGTCGTTGGGTGTCGGTACACAGAGTACTGATGCTGAGCATAGCTTATCCTTAAGCAACTAGAAGCTCTCTTCACACTTATCAGTCTAGTTGAACCTTTGTTGTTTCTCGGTTAGGTTGGTGAGCGGAGTGGCTATCTTAGAAAAGCCCTCTACAAACCTTCGATAATAACCTGCTAATCTCAGAAAGCTTCTTACTTCTGACGCGTTCTTTGGTCTTGGCCAATCCTTCACAGCCTCTACCTTAGATGGGTCTACTGCAACTCCGTCCTTGGATACAATGTGCCCGAGGAATGCTACTTGCGAAAGCCAAAATTTGCACTTCTTGAACTTGGCGTGAAGTTGATGCTCCTTTAGTCGTAACAAGATGAACCATAAATGTTTCTCGTGCTCGACTTTATCCTTTGAGTACACCAAGATATCGTCGATGAACACTACGATGAATTTATCCAAGTAGTCCTTAAAGACCCTATTCATTAAATCCATAAACGCGGCTGGAGCATTGGTAAGACCAAAAGACATAACTTAAAACACGTAATTCCCATAACGAGTTCTAAAAGTTGTCGTAGGGATATCCTCTCCCCGTACTTTGAGTTGATGATACCAAGACCGTAAATCAATCTTTGAGAACACAGTCGCTCCTCAGAGTTGATCAAACAAGTCGTCAATCCGGGGTAGCGGGTACTTATTCTTAATCGTCACCTTATTCAGCTCGCAGTAATCTATGCACATCCGCATACTTCCGTCCTTCTTCTTCACAAATAGAACCGGTGCTCCCCATGGCGAATGACTTGGTCTAATGAAATCCAAGTCTAAGAGTTTCGGTACCTGCGTTTTTAACTCCTTGAGTTCGGTAGGTGCCATACGATATGGTGCCTTGGAGATAGGCTCGGTGCTCGGTACTAATTTGATTGTGAAGTCAATTTCCCAAGTTGGCGGCAACCCTGGTAAGTCATCAGGAAATACTTCTAGAAATTCCTTTACATTGTGAATGTCTCCAACCTTTAGTGGTGTTTCCTTTACCACGGCCGTGACGCTGACTAAGAATGCTTGGCATCCTTTTTCTATCATCCTCTGAGCTTTGAGAGATGATATAAGAGGTGTGCGTAGTCCTGAAACTTGTCTCATAAGGTACAGTTTATGGCCGTCAGGAGTCTTGAACGTCACTTTCTTGCGTTTGTAGTTGATGGTTGCGCCATGCCTTGCTAGCCAGTCCATGCCTAGTATCACGTCGAAGTTTTTGATCTCCAGTTCTACCAGGTCTCCTTCTAATTCTATGTCCTCAGTCTTGATCGGTACGCCTCGTACTATCCATGATGATAGGACTACTTCACCTGAAGGCAACTATGTCATAAACCTAGTTCTACTAGGTTTGTCTAATTTCTCTATCATTCCTAACGAGATATACGAGTATGTTGTTCCCGAATCAAACAATACTAGAACATATACTATCGAGGATAAGAGTCTGACTTGTAACTGCTTTGTTACTAGCATGGACTTCTCCCTGGGTCAAGGCAAAGACCTTAGTCTGGAACCATCGTATTATCCCTATTCTCCTTTTGCTTGAGTTGGGGACACTCCATCTTTCGATGACTTTCCTGGCCACAAATGTAGCATTCCTTGGTATTTGGCATTTGGGGCATTGCGGGTATTCTATATAACCCGACCTATCATTTGCTTGTAATATTTTGTCCCCATTGTCCTGCTTACTATCGGGATGCTTTCTCTTCTGCCTATTATTGTTGCTATGCTACGGCTGAGTCTGTTGTCGTTGTAGTAGCTCTTCCACTTGTTGTCGTAGCCAGATAGTTTCTGTAGTGATGTCAACCGGCGGCGGCGGTGGCGCACTTTGAGTAGCAGCAGTAGTGGTAGCACACGCTTCTCTTCTGCGAATTGGAAGGGCTTCATTAGTCTCATGAGCGGCGCTGGAGTCATCGACATTGGTAATGGTGTGAGTAGACCTTCTGAGCGACATCTTCCGCAAAGTTCTAATAGTCGAGGAAACATATTAGAACTTATCCTAATAGGCTCTAAGGCAAAAACTTAATCTAAGCTAACATAACTCAGACCTATTATTTATGATTTCTTAGGAAAAATTATATAAACCTTCTTTATCATTATGGTGTGTTTCTAAACTTAGAAAAATAATCCATCTTTATTATTTTCTAAGTTTGTTTCTAATCATCCTATATGACTTAATTCTCAAGCTTGAAACTCGTCATTGTTCCAAAGTTAACCATATTGAGGGAGGGCTGGGGTCAATAAAATCGTTCCCACTACTATGGCCCCCTAACTCTCAATATGGAACCTGGTCCATTGATTTGTATCCACCCTCACCGAACTTAGTGATTATTTATTAAATTTATTATTTATTATGATTGCAAAAGAAAAATCAAACGCAGACATGTCATCAAAATAACATTGATATTTATTTGGAAAAACAGTTTTCACTAAGTACAATCATAAATGCAAAGATAATAAATAAAATAATAAAGAAACTAATCTAATCTAAAAATCAGGATCTTCTACATCTGACCCTTCATCTAACATATCATCATCTATCTCCTCATAATCATCATTATCTTGAGCCTCAAAATTTCCTCTAGGAAGATTCGTAAAGATTCTATGTTTTTGCTCATTTGTGAATTTGAATTCCATCTTAGAGGTGAACCTAAGTATGAGAAAATAATATCTCATAGCTACCGGTAATTCATCTTCATCATCTATAGTCTCCCATATTTATTCTAAAGCTACAATTACAGTAGGATAATCTTTAAAAAGTCTAATCACTAAAACATATTGCTCCGTTGCTCTCATCATGATTTGCTTAGTTGTTTGGAGGTGAACTATCTCCCTATGGAATAAGAGTAATCTCCGAGTGATTCTTTCTAGCACTCCTACTGTATTTCTTGGCTCTCTAATTTTTTTCAACGCCTTAATGGCTCGGATATCCTCATAAATTAATGCTCCATTCATTCTTAACTGAAAACATAAGGCTAAAACTTTAGTTATACATATAAACACAATAACTAACACAAACACTTACTTGGCGGTTAGATTCGCGAATGAACCATTGCTCTGATACCAACTGTAATGACCCAACTAATTCTAAGACTTTGGACCACTAAAACTACTATACATAGACACTATTTTCGAGAAAACATACATAAGAAGCATTCATAAACTTTATTAAAAACTCTAAAGTAAATGTTGAAATACATAAATTCAGTGTATGGGATCCCATTGTTTGAAAATAAAACATAACTTAAAACTTAAATGAAATTATTTACAAAGCTAAATGCGTAAAATACGTAAAAACATAATAAAAAGACAAAAAAATAACGTCGTCCTCGAATCGTTCACGCAGTCCATCGAATCCATTCTTCCTCAATAAACAAGCCAAGCTACCATGAATCCTTCCGCCACCATATCTATTATCCTGCATACATAAAAAAAAAGGAATGAGCCTAATGCCCTACAAGGAAAATCTACTAGCACATACAACATAAAACATACACATAAGACTATATCAAAATCATTTACTATAAAACATATGACTATAAAACATCTATTACAGCTCTAACCCATGATCATGGTAAACATTTGGGGTTTGCTAGCTAACAACAATGAGCCTCAAAATACATTGAGGCTTGCTAGCTAAGCAACTATAAGCCCCTAAGCAACATAAACACATTTGGGGTTTGCTAGCTAACAACTATAAGCCTCAAAATACATTGAGGTTTGCTAGCTAAGCAACAATGAGCCCCAAAGACTACAAGACATAATCATATATCATAACATATCATAACACATAACATATTATAACATAAGCTTATCATAACATATAAGCATATAAACACTATCCTATTTTCCTTACCAACACTGGGATTTTTTTTTGAGAACAAGGACGGGATTTGGAACACTCCTAAAACCAACAACAAGAATGTGAGTATTTCTAAAAGAAGAGATGATAAAGAAAGAACTAAACCACCAAGAAGAAGCTTACCGAAAAGAAACCTTAAGTTCAAAGAACTTATATACCTAACCAAGAATCGAAAACAACGAGTTAGGATTTGAGTAAAGGAAACTAAAGGAGACTAAAGAACAATACAGAAATGAACTTAAGATTAGGAATACCTTTGGATGTATTAGAACCGAACTACACCTCGATATTAAAAAACACACTATTTATCTTACTTCCCAAGTGTTTATAAAGCTTAAATCCCAACCCAAGTGTTTATCACTCTATAGTAACCCTAGCAGCTTGAAGGCTCTGAACACAACTTGAAGAATGAGAGAAATGGTTGGGTACTAGGTCCTATTTATAGAGTTCAAGGAGTGAACTACCTCCTTTTAGCTTGAATAAAAATAATGAGTATTAATTGAAAAATATTTGAATATTCGTTCAACAGAGGCTTAAGACTCGGTCAAAATGTTCAGAGGATGGTGAAGAGGTTAAGGAATGAATTGAGCTCGGTTTCAAAAATGTTTGAACATATAGCCCTAGGGCCGATATATCGCCCATTGTAGGCGATATATCGCCTGTGCTTATGACTTGAGTGTTTTTCGTTTCGCTTGTGCGAAATTCACATGTTTTTCGTATTCTCCGTGTGGTGATACATCGGCTCCTATGCTGTGATATATCGACATACGTGAATATATTAAACACGTAATTGCACTTTTTCAACATAATTTGAATTGATTAATCAGGTTTGACTGTGTAATATGAGATTCTAGCAAGTTCTGGAAGGGTCTAGAGCTTCTAGAAACTTCTATTTTTGAATTATCCACTTAAAAATGCTTAATTCCTTAAATAAACAAGATTGTGAAAAATGTCATGCTCTTAATGGTCTTGGAAGATTCTAGAGCTTTCTTGAACTTTCTTTTATTTAAACTATGATTAAATCCTTAAATAAACATGCACACGACAAGTGTCATGATCTTATCAATTCTATATAAACCTTATAGTATAATAAATAACATCTTTATAATCAGCTATATTAATCAAACCTTATGTTGATATTCTTAAACTATAGGTTATACTTATAAAATCTATAAGTGTTGCTACGAGTGTTCAACTAAGTCCCGGCTTGAACCAAAATCCACAGTAACTATCATACTATAACTACTACTAGCTACTAAACGAGTCTAAACGAGTAACTATCAACTAGCTAAGTAAAATTCTTGGGACTCTACACCTTAACTTGCTAAATGAGTCATTTGGTTATAAACGTGCATCTAGGTGTTATTAATAGGCTAGGGTGAAAAATATCTCGGTCAAAAGGAATGGATATATTTTATTTAAAACATTAAACTATATATGGGCCCATAAAAAGTGTTTACAAAGTTATTTACAATCCAAAATTGTCATTTCAGAATAAAAATCACAACCCACCGACCTAAGCGGCAAAAATAGGGTTAACCCCTAGTTTCTTTGAGAAACACCTTGACTGTGGTGGTCAAGCGGCCGCATATGAGCACATAGCTCTCCACTCAAGGTTGGGTGAGCTTTTCTTTCCCTTTACCTGCACCACATAGCACCCGTGAACCAAGGCTCAACAAGAAAATTTATTACTGCATGTATGTAATATCAATAAATGATTCTGGTAATCATTTTGGGGCTTGCAGCCCTAATCATTTTGGGGCTTGAATCATACTCTGGGGCTTCACACCTTAATCAGATAGGTGACTAACAAGTCACACTATGGGGCTCCGCACCCTAATCTGATAGGAGACTAATAAGTCATACTCTGAATAGATGACTAATAAGTCTATCTCTGGGGATCCACTCCCTAAGCCATGTGACGTTTCAGTCACCTGAGCCTTTTGGCCCTAGCTCTACGTAACTAGCCTTTAGACTAGACAAGCACTTTTAGTTTTCTTCAACCTTGGTGGTCGGTCAAGCATTTAATGCTTATGTTGATTAGATCTAATCATTTCGGCCTATGTTAAACACATTAATGTCATTCTTGACTCTTAAGCCAATACCCTATGACCAGTGCTTAGAGTCACCACTGAATTTGATTGATAAGTCACAGCTTCACGATCAATACTAAACACCATTGTCGTTCCCTGACTAATAAGTCAGTGCCATACACAAATAAGCAAAGCCGCTATGTATTTACTATGCAATCAATGCCAATATATAGAGCACTTAAAATGCTTCATCAATAACCATGCATATCACAACTAGGTGCAGTTTTCTTACCTCTGGTTCGAGCGTGAAATAATAAAAGAACAACCTTTGAGAACGATCGACCCTTAAGTCCCTTAGCAGTCACCTAGTCATAACCAAATATGAAATCCCATTAATAAAAATTAATAATAAAATGTTCATGGTCTAAACCCGGCTCCAGGGGCCTCGAATCGTACTAAAACGGTTAGTAGATTCGATCCCGGGCCTTAGGAAATGAAAACCCGCGCTTAAACCTCATGAAAAACCCCTCCAGGCATAAAAGGAAGGGGTGGGCTGCGACTTGACTTAGTGGGTCGTGGCACACCCCCAAGACAGAAAGCCTCTATCTGGGGGTACTAGGGGCGGGCCGTGACTTGACCTGCTAGACAAAGCCCAAGGGAGGCTCTGGAATGGGTTCAAGTCGCGACTTGCATGAACTCGGTCGTGACTTGACCCTACAAACCTAGCTCCCCTGCCTTTTTCTCAATTCAAACCAGCCAAAACCTTCACCAATTCAATCCCAAAATCTCAACCAAACATCCTAATCTACCAAAACCATGAAAACCCAAGTCTCAATCCATCAAAAAGCTCATCAAAACATAAAATCCAATCAAAGCTTTAAAACTTTAAAAACTTAGAACTTAAAACTTGGATTACCTCCGATTGAGTCATTTCCCAACTAAATCCTCCGGGTAATAAGCTTCTAATCTTCCCTAGAATCGCTATGCCTCAATCCTTGCTTGAATCCGAGTCCTAAAACCCGAGTTTCCTTCAAAAATGCGAACGAGTGTCGAAAAGGGAATGAGAGGAAGAGAGAACGTTCTGAACGTTCTTTTATTATTCTGATAGGTTACTTCAAGCTTAAGTAACCTCAAGTAAATCCTAATGCTTGGGGTCCCAAAAATGCCTCCTCGGGGTAAAATAGTCAAAATTCCCAGAATTTCCCCTGATCTCACTAACTCCCAATTTATCACCAAATATTTATTCCCATTACCCAATATCTCGGTAATGTGCTAAATACCCATTGACTCACTTCGAAGTTATGTATGGATCCTGTTGTGAATTTCCCACTGGCTTGCCTCCTAGGATCGTCTCGTGCTGAGTAACCCAAGCATCACCAAATAATAATGAAGTACCACACACATACCACATATATGCCAAATATACCCAAAACGGGCCAAATTATGAAAATAAACCAATTAAACAGAAATGGGTCCAAATGCATATTTAATACACCTAAACATGCATATCAAGTCATATTATGATATAACTCACATAATCACATAATGACACACATAAATATCACATAATCCCAAAAATTTCCACCCTGGCCCCTTAATCAAGGCCTTATTAGGAAATTTGGGTTGTTACAAGTACCACAGGGGCCGAGCAGAGTGGAGAAAAGAAGGCTAAGTCAGTACCAACCGACAAACAGTCTAAGCATCAACCTTGCCAACCCAGGTTCACCAACTATAATATTCTGACTACATCAAGGGCTAAGATTTACTTGGCAACATACCAGGAGGTACCATATCGAAAGCCACCACCTTTGCGCTCAGAAGGAAAGAGGGACAAGAACAAGTTTTTTCGTTTCCATAATGACTATGGGCACGACACGAACGAGTGCAAACAGTTGAAGGATGAGATAGAGTTTCTCCTCCGATCAGGAAAACTCTCAAGGTACCGAGTCAAGACTGAAACCCCAAGCAGGAATCCAGAGTTCCGAAGGCAAAGGAGTCCAACACTAGAGCCAGCGGTCGTGGACTTCACATTGGATACCATATGTGGGGGGGGGGGTGCACATAGCTTGCAACAGTAACAATGCTCATGATCAATATGCAAGGACCCTAAGACATGAGGTAGGGGAGTCTTCCCAGTGTATGGCAGTCGAAGAGCGGTCTCCAAAAATTATAAATATGACAGTGAAACTCTCACTTTTATGGAGGATGACGCTTGGCACGTGAGGTATCCCCACAATGACCCCCTAGATTTTACCATTCAAATCACCAATGCTCGAGTGAAGAGATGCTTGGTGGATACGGGAAGCTCAGTAGATATCATCTACAAATCATCCCTCGAGAAGATGAAGCTCATGGTCAAGGACCTGACACCTTGTTCCCAAGTGATATATGGGTTCACGGGAGAATGCCTAGCACCAGCATGAATTATCAGACTACTGCCATTCGGCTTGCAGAACGTAGGAGCCACCTACCAGCGTTTAGTGAATGGCATGTTTCGAGACTTAATCAGCAAAAATATGGAGGTATATATCGATGACATGTTGTTCAAGTCCAAAGAAGCTAGAAGGCATGTTCAAGACTTGGAGGAATGTTTTGCAATACTTAGAAAGTATCGCATGAAGCTAAATCCTCTCAAGTGCTCATTTGGAGTTGGTTCTGGTAAGTTTCTCAGATACATAGTCAATTCACGTGGAATTGAGGCTAACCCCGAGAAGATCAAAGAATTGATCAACATGAAGTCACCTACCACAGTCAAAGAAGTGCAAAGCTTAACAGGGAGAGTAGCTGCCCTCAATAGGTTCATATCAAAGTCTACAAACAAGTGTGTCCTCTTCTTTAACTTACCGAGGGGCAGCCAGAAGATTCAATGGACCGAGGAATGTGAGAAAGCCTTCCAAGCCTTGAAGGAGCATCTCGCTCAACCTTCCATCCTAGCGAAGCTAATAGATAGTGAAGTACTATTCATCTATTTGGCAATCACCGAGCATGCAATCAGCGCTGCTTTGGTGAAAGAAGAGAACAAGGTACAACACCTTGTGTACTATATCAGTAAAAGGCTAGTAGGTTCGGAGTCTAGGTATCCCCCTCTTGAAAAGCTAGCCTACTGTTTAGTAATCGCCTCTCGAAAGCTGCAACTATACTTCCAAGCTCACTCGATCTGAGTCCTAATCGATAAACTACTACGACAAGTTCTTCAGAAACCAGAGGCCTCGGGACGATTACTCAAATGGGCGGTGGAGTTAGGACAGTTTGAAATCACTTATCATTTGAAGACGGTGATAAAAGGACAAGCATTGGCGGACTTCATTGTCGAAGGCACCAACCTTGAAGACCCTTCCTACCAATCAGAGAATGGAGATACCAAGAAGGAAAGAGATACTCCTGTATGGAAGCTATAAGTTGATGGAGCATCCAATGAACACAACTCAGGCACAGAAATCATACTGATTACTCCGGAGAATCATTGAATCCACTGCGCTCTTAGATTTGGATTCAACGCTTCAAATAACGAGGCTGAGTACGAGGCATTGCTAGCAGGATTACACTTATCTTGGGATGTGCATGCGTTGTCCCTGGAGATATTAAGCGATTCCTAACTAGTAGTGTACCAGGTACTGGGGGAGTATCAAGCCAAGGGACTTAGGATGGTGAATTACCTGAACAAGGTGAAGGACTTGTTGACACAGTTTAAGAGATACTCGATTACACAAGTCCCGAGGGATCAGAATGCCAAAGTTGATGCCTTAGCCAAGCTTGCCAATGCCAAAGACGTGGACACCCTGAATGTCGTTCCCATCGAATACTTGGCGGAAAGAATCATAACTGAGCAGGAGGCACTACCTATTGAGTTAGGAGATACATTGATGACCCCTATTATTAACTATCTCAACCAAGGAGTAGTACCTAGTGATCGAAACAAAGCAAGGAAATTGGTGAGACAAGTTGCACGATATATGATAGTCAAAGGGGTCCTGTACCGACGAGGGTACTCCCTACCACTGCTAAGGTGCGTTACACCCGACCAGTCAAAGTTGTTAATGATCAAGGTACACGAGGGGTTTTGTGGAGATCACGCTGGGGGTAGAGCCTGTCAAAGAAAATCCTAAAACAAGGATACTTTTGTCCAACGATGAACGAAGACTTGATGGAGTATGTCAGAAGATGCCACAAGTGTCAGATGTTCTCCAAGATACCCCGGGCAACACCTAATGAATTAACACAAATGCAAAACCCTTGGCCCTTTGCTGTATAGGGAATGGACCTGATTGAAAAGCTACCCACGGGAAGGGGAGGAGTCCAATTTGTCGTTGTAGCCATAGACTACTTCACCAAATGGACTGAAGCAGAACTGCTCGCCACCATCACCTCGAAGAAAGTCTTAGACTTTGTGGTGAAGAATATCATATGTCGATTTGGTCTACCAAAGAAGATAGTCTCGGACAATGGGACTCAATTCGACAGTGATGTGTTCACCGACTTTTGTATGAGGCATGGAGTACACCCTCAAGTTAATGGTCAAGTACAGCAGTGAGCAAGGCTATCAAAGAGACTTTGAAGAAATGCCTTGAACAAGCCAAAGGAGCATGGCTAGAATTACTTTGAGAGGTCCTATGGTCACATCAAACAACACCTCGAATGGCGACAGGCCATACCCCGTTCTCTTTGGCGTTTGTGTTATCCAGATTTCCGGATAGCGTTTAGATTGATGTCCTCGGGGAAGCAGAATTATCGATGTCTTTCACGGTAGGTGACCAGAGCTCGCGGATGGACAGAAAGGCTTCGCCTCTCCCGTTTAGTGTCCGGATTACTCTTCCAAGCAAACACACCACGGAAACTCGTCTACTCTCCCGGACTCCCGAAGGGGTATCCTTCGGGGAAGCCCCTTCCAGGAGAAGCTCTTCGAGTGGTCTCCGCGGAAACAGTTCCGTGCCTCGCACGGAACAAAACCAAACGGTCGAGTCCTGGAGGAGGCATATTTGGAATGATATCCGCCTGACACAGGATCCCGCCTGACACGCCCGTCAGGTCAAAGCCGCACACATCCCAGCACGCCTAAGGGTACCTTTTCGCCTACTGTTCCGCTGACAACTTGGAAAAGACGGCTAACTTTGTGTGTTCCCCATACTTTCACGTAAATATACCCACATAGAGTCTTGTAGCCATGCTACTACAGTAATTGTATCCCCTATTTATGGCTGGTGTAATTAAGACTCATGTACGTAGAGAAAAACCCTAATCCGAAACCCTAGCTATAAAGACCCCTTCATTTTACAAGAAGAGGGACGGCCAACAAATCACATAGCAAGAACTCTGCTAAAATCTCTCTAGCTTCTTCTTCTTCAAGAGAACCTGAGAGAAACATTGTGAGTGTGTGAAGTTCTTGTACACCAGCCATCTTACTGTAATCCTTTCCAAGTATAATAACATCGACTCGTGGACTAGGGCTCGTTAACGCCTGAACCACGTAAAAACACTGTTTGTTTAGTTACATTTCAGCACTTTTATAGTTCTTATCTTTTTATTATTCTGTTTGTATTCGTTTCCGAAAAACTCGGTAAACATTTTGGTGCTTTCATTGAGAGCTGTAGGAAGTTGTTAGTCAGCTCTTTTTCTATGTACGTTTTTTGTATTCACTTCGTGCTAAAGAGATGGTGACTACGAGAAAATCCGCTGTTGACAAAAATGCTACGGTTATTACAAGGACGGCTGCTACTATGAGAAGGACCCAGAACTGGTCCAAGTAGCCAAAGAACTGGAGGTCACCAAAGCCAAGCTTGCTGAGCAGGAGCGCCTCTCCAAAAAAAATGCAGCGCATGATGGAGCGCCTCCAAAGCAAGTTCGGAGACCTAGGCGACTCGGACGAGGACGCCTCTGTTTTAGGTGGTGCTGATGCCGCTATGCCGGATCCAGCCGCTGCTGGACCATCCAAAGCCGCCCCTAACAAGGGCAAAGAAAAAGTTGGAGAGCCTGTACGCGCTGACGCCCCTGCACCTCCTAAAGGCGTGAATCACCAGGCCGACTGCCCCCCGCGCGCGCAGAAGGTCTCTGGCGCTCCTAAGCCCAGACGTCCTTCAGCCCCAAGGGGGCACTCCGTGCCTAAAGGGCCCGGTGCTAAGACACCCAGGCCTAGGGGAAGGAACAACCGCCCCAGTGATTCCGTCAACCAGGACGGTCGGGCTGCCAACTCGCACTCCGAAGATAGCTGGTCCACGGTGGACCTAAGAAGAAGGTTGGAGGCCAAGTATGAAAAGGCCAAAGGAGAAAAGGCCCGGCCTCGCGGAGATGACCTCCGAAATCATATTAATGACATGCTCCGGGGACGTGACCTCCCGGAGAGTGATACGAAGAGGCTCGAGGAACAGATTGCTGCCTTGACCAAGCTGGTCCGGAAGCAAAGTGGGGCCCTGTCAGACTCTGAGGAGGAAGACCCGGAACCATGTATTCGGAGGATCGCGGAAACGTCCCTCCCGGATAACTTCAAAATGCCTCACATAGAAATATATGATGGGAGGACAGACCCGCGTACCCACCTAGCTAAATACAACAAAATGATGCAAGTGGCGCGTGTCAGTGAGGACGCCAAATGCATGTGCTTCTCACTCACCCTTACCAAGTCCGCGGAGGACTGCTGGAAAAGATTAGCTCCCGGATCAATCCATAGTTAGAAGGAGCTACAGTCCGCGTTTAGGAGGCAGTTTATTGCTGCCCGCGACCACGACATGGAAGTTGGTTCCTTAACCAACATCAAGCAGCAACCCAATGAGAACCTAAAAGCTTTCATTCAGAGAATGATGGAAGCTGCTGCAAAGACCAAGGTCAGCGATGACATGAAGCTGATCACCCTTCAATCGGGCCTTACTGTCGGCTCCCTGCTATGGGGGGAAATGCAAAGGAGACGGGCAGAAACGCTGTCCGAATTCATGTCAAAGGCTCAGGGAATCATCAACCTTGAGGATGCCTACCAGCAGGCCTTTGGAGTTCCCCCAGCTCCAACGCCTTCCGTGACTGCGCCGAGCTTTGCTTCGCAAGCTCCCGCACCAGCCCTCACGCTTCCAGGAGCCCAATTCACTCCAAGTGTGTATGGGCCTTCCGCGTCTGCTCAGACGCCGAGTCAAACCCATTTCTCTGGGTACGGAGCTGTACAAACCGGATGTAGTATCGCTCCTGGCATGCCGCAGCCGCAAGCGGAAGCCCCAGAACGAAATTTGAGCCAATCGCGGAGCAAACGAAGCGGAAGAAACTCCAACCGGGGAGACCATTCAAAGAAGCCCCGGAAGGACTATGAGCCCAAGTTCACGGAATATACCAGTTTGATAGACTCGCGAGAGAATGTCTATCGGGCGACCTGTAATATGGTCAACTACAGGAAGCCCCCGAAAGTGTCTCACGGAGGAAGGCGTCCGCGAGACTCCAATAAAAGGTGTGAGTTCCACGGAGACGTGGGGCACACCACGAACGAGTGCCTTCAGCTGAAGGATGAGATCGAGTCCCTGGCAAGAGCGGGACACCTCGGTCAGTGGGTGAGGATACCCATTATCTATCCCGGATAGGGGGTAGTTCACGGAGCTGCATATTCCCCGGGACAGAGGGGGACCGCTAGCGCTCCTGGAACCGGTCACCCCCAAGCTCCCGGGTCTCAGTTCCCAGCGCTTCCTGCTCCACCCGCTCCGGCACCAATTTCCTTGTTGGCTCCAGGACCGGGCAACCCATATCCGCCCGGCCTTGCTCCGCCACCCGTTGACGGACACGTAGCCACCATTTCCGGAGGACCGCACCTTGCCGGAAGCACCCGTAACTCCCAGAAGAGGTACTTGAGGGAGTTAGAACACACCGGGGAGATGTGCGCCTTGGTTCAATCACCTGCTCAACGTCCCCGAATGATGGACCTTCCCATCACCTTCACGGAGGACGACGCTCGACATGTGCACTTCCCCCACAACGATCCCCTCGTGGTGGAAGCCCAGATTGCCAATAAGAAGGTCTCACGGATCTTGGTCGATAACGGAAGCTCCGTAAACATCCTCTTCAAAGCGGCCTTCCACGCGATCGGATTAATCAAGACAGACCTGGCCCCATGCCCCATCCAGCTTCAAGGGTTCAATGGGGACGCACTCATGCCATTAGGAAAAATTCAACTTTCAGTCACCCTCAGAGGAGAAAGCGACGCTTGTGCCTTCAAGCACAGCACATTCGTGGTGGTCGACTGCCCCACGGCGTATAATGCCATCTTAGGCCGACCGGTCCTAATCGATTGTGGGGCCATAACCTCGATACGCCACTTATGCTTGAAGTTTCCATGCGACGATGGGCGTATTGGCACCCTCCGAGGAGACCAACGAAGTGCACGGAGCTGTTATAGCGTCTCCGTCCGATCCGTCTACACGGTCCAGGAGACGTTTGCTGCCATTCCTTTGGCAGAAGAATTACCAGAAACTGGGGGTGCTCAGGAGGCATACTTTGACGAACTCGACCCAAGAGTGGGAATCGAGAAAGCAATAGAGCCGATGGAGGAAGTCGAAGAGGTGATCCTCAACCCGGGAGAACCCACCAAAGTCATTCAGGTGGGGAAAAACCTGCCATCGGCCATTCGAGATAAAATCGTGGCCACTGTGAAGAATAATCAGGATATCCTGGCATGGTGCCACACTGATATGACGGGGATTAATCCTAATGTTGCATGCCATGCACTCAACATAGACCCATCTGCAACCCCAATTCGCCAAAAGAGGAGGCCGTTATACCCAGTGAGGGCCGAAGCCGTCAAAGCTGAAGTGGACAAGTTGATGTCCATAGGCTTTCTCCAGGAGTCGCACTATCCTGTGTGGTTGGCCAACCCAGTTCTGGTCCCGAAACCCGATGGGTCCTGGAGAATGTGCATTGACTTCACGGACCTAAACAAGGCCTGCCCGAAAGATTGTTTCCCTCTTCCGCGAATCGATCAGATGGTAGACGCTACTTCCGGGTACGAACTCTTATCCTTCATGGATGCGTACTCCGGATACAACCAGATCAAGATGCATGTCGCGGACCAGGAACACACCATCTTCCTCACGGACAGGGGTGTCTACTGTTACGTGGTCATGCCTTTCGGTTTGAAGAATGCTGGGGCGACGTACCAGCGTCTAGTAAACAGAATGTTCAAGGACCAACTGGGGAGGAACATGGAGGTGTACGTGGACGACATGTTGGTAAAGTCCAAGACCTCCGGGGACCACAGTGACGACCTTGAGGAAGCTTTCGCCGTGATCCGAAAGTACGGGATGAAACTGAATCCAAAGAAATGTACTTTCGGGGTCTCGTCTGGGAAGTTCCTCGGTTTCATTGTCAGCTCCCGCGGAGTGGAAGCCAACCCTGAGAAAATAAAGGCGTTCATAGATATGCCTTCCCCCCGGAAACATAAGGATGTCCAGAGCGTTACCAGAAGGATAGCTGCTCTCAGCCGCTTCGTATCCAAGGCCACTGACAAGTGTATCCCCTTCTTCAATGTGTTGCGAGGAAACAAGAAGTTCGAGTGGACCCCCGAATGCGAAGCAGCCTTCCAACACCTCAAAGAACATTTAACCCGAGCTCCCATTCTATCCAAACCTGTCGAAGGAGAGGCGTTGTTCTTATACTTAGCTGTGACTGAGCACGCAGTGAGTGCCGCTCTCGTCCGGGAAGATGGTCGTATCCAGCTCCCTGTGTATTACGTAAGCAAGAGGTTATTGAACGCCGAGTCCAGATATTCAATGATCGAGAAACTCTCCCTCTGCTTGCTAATTGCTTCACGGAAGCTGAGGCCATATTTCCAGGCGCACACCATCAAAGTACTCACCAACCACCCTCTCCGACAAGTCTTGCAGAAGCCCAAGTCTTCTGGCAGATTGCTTAAGTGGGCCATGGAACTGAGCCAGTTCGACGTCCACTACCAACCACGTGTTTCCATAAAAGGTCAAGCTCTCGCGGACTTTATTGTGGAATGCTCGGGAATGAATGACCTCCCGGAAGATCCTGTCCCGGAACTTCCCACATGGAAGGTCTATGTAGACGGAGCCTCAAATGAAAAAGGAGCTGGAGCAGGGGTCATCCTAATATCTCCCCAAGGGCATCAGCTCCAGAGCGCCATCCGTTTCGCGTTCCCATCATCCAACAACGAGGCAGAACACGAAGCCATGTTAGCTGGATTACGACTGGCCAGAGAAGTCGGAGCCCAAAAAATCGAAGTATACAGCGACTCCCTACTTGTGGTAAACCATATATCCGGGGAATACCAGACGAAAGGCGAAAGAATGGATGCCTACGTGTCTCTCTCCCGCGACCTACTGCAGCATTTCAAAGGCTACCAAATCCGCCAGGTCCCCCGGGACCAGAACTCACTCGCGGACACGCTGGCCAAGCTTGCAACGGACCCGGAGATTGAACAGTATGGCTTAGTCCCCATCGGGCACTTAGAAGCCCCCAGTACTGAGACACGAAGGATAAATGCCATCATCGACCATTCCCACTCCTGGATAGGACCCATCCTCAGATTTCTCACCACCGGAGAGCTCCCCACTGATAAAGCTGACGCAAGGAAGCTCCAATATCAAGCTCCCCGATACGTGGTTATGGATGGAAAGCTTTACCGCAGGGGGTTGTCCATACCCTTCCTTAGGTGTGTTGCCGGAACCGAAGTCAGCACCATCATCCATGAGGTTCACGGAGGCTTCTGCGGCGATCATACCTCCGGGTTGAGCCTCTCCAAAAAGATCCTTCGACAAGGATACTTCTGGCCCACCATGAAGAAGGATTGTGTGGATTATGTCAGGAAATGTGAGCAGTGCCAGAGGTACGCCAAGGTTCCGCGAGCGCCGCCTACAGAAATTACCCTAATGACCAGCCCCTGGCCGTTCGCCGTTTGGGGCATTGACCTAGTAGGTTCCCTCCCAACTGGAAAGGGTGGAGTGAAGTATGCCATAGTCGCGGTAGACTACTTCACCAAATGGGCTGAAGCTGAACCTATGAACACGGTCACATCTAAAAAAGCACTGGACTTTGTAATCAGGAATATAGTGTGTCGTTTTGGGCTTCCACGAAAAATTGTGTCCGACAACGGAAAGCAATTTGACAGTGAACACTTCACGAACTTCTGTGCTTCGCATGGAATTATCAAAAGCTTTTCCGCAGTCGCCAGACCCCAAGCTAATGGGCAAGTGGAGGCTGTAAACAAAATATTAAAGACCACGTTGAAGAAAAAACTCCAAGCCTGCAAGGCTCACTGGCCGGAAGAACTTCCGCGAGTACTTTGGGCCTATCGCACAACAGAGAGAACTTCGACGGGGCACACGCCTTATTCCATGACCTTCGGTTGCGAGGCCGTCATCCCAGTAGTAACTATGATCCCCTCTCACAGGCAAGATACCTACGACCCTACCCGGAACCATGCCCTTCTCCAGGAGTCCTTGGGCATGATCGAAGAGCTCCGGGAGCAGTCGCAGGTCCAACTAAAAATGTACCAAGGCAAGATAGCCCGACACTTTAACACGAGAGTCAAGAGCCGTACATTCGAAGTTGGGGATCTTGTCCTACGGAGAGTATTTCCTGCTACGCAGGATCCGGGAGTGGGAGTCCTCGGACCCAACTGGGAAGGCCCCTACGAAGTCCAAGAAAAAGTGGGCCATGGGACGTATCACTTAAAGAGACTCGACGGATCTAAAGTCCCGCGCGCCTGGAACGCGGAGCACCTCCGCCGTTACTACCAGTAGGCCCCGGACCATCTAGTCGAAAGTCCTTGGTGAAATTAGCAAAAGTGAAAAATGTGGAAATAATCCTCCCTGTTGTAAACTCACGCCTAGCAGGCTAATTTAATGAAACACGGAGAGATTTACTCCGCTTTTACTGCACTTTTTATCCCTGTGTTCAAAGCTGCGTTTTAAAGTGACCACGCGGTCCGGAGACGTCCGGACCCCACGCTCACTTGGGGGGGTATACATGGCTAAGGCATAGCCATACGCCCCTTGAACAAAACGTACACAGAACACCACTTATGTGCTAGCATTGTGTTTGAAAATTTTAAATTGTTTGAAATGTTTAAATTGTTAAGCTTAGGTTTATTTGTTTCCATGAACATGCTTGCATTACGTGTCATATGTGCATTATGTGCTTATGTGAAAATTTCCATGGAAATGCCTGCCATTATGTATCATGAAAATTATCTCCTGTGTAGCCCAGCAATGGACAGGACTGGGGGTGAGGCACGTTCATAGAGCTACGCCAAAACACCCCCAACTCCCTGACAAGTCCTTTGCAGAATACTCCGCGATCGCTGTAGAGCTCTGCTTCGCAAGCTCCAGCTCCGGGTCCCGCAAGGCGAAAGATGGCAAGATCCGCGATCGCTGTAGGGCTTTGCTTCGCAAGCCCCAGCTCCGAGTCCCGCAAGGCGAAAAATGGCAAGATCCGTGATCGCTGTAGAGCTCTGCTTCGCAAGCTCCAGCCCCGGGTCCCGCAAGGCGAAAGATGGCAAGATCCGCGATTGCTGTAGGGCTTTGCTTCGCAAGCCCCAACTCCGGGTCCCGCAAGGCGAAAGATGGCAAGATCCGCGACCGTTGTAAGCCTTGCTTCGCAGGCTCCAGCTCCGGATCTCACAAAATAATGCATGGCGAGTCCCTCGACCATTGCAAGTTTCAGCTCCAGGAGCAGACATGGTTGATCCCCCACTCACAGTAGGCCTTGCTTCGCAAAGCCCCTGCTCCGGGATCACACTTGGTGGGCGTGGCGATTTCCCCGACAGCAACGAGCCTTGCCTCGCAGGGCTCCATGCCAGGTCCCTGAAGTCAGCCACCATGAGGTTCGCAACAACAGTTAGTTTTGCTTCGCAAAGATCTAACCTTAAGTCTAGCGATGCTCACCAAAAGAACTCCCGTTCCAAACCATGGAACGGCTCACCTTAGCAATCCCAGCGAACAGTATAACTACAAGTCCCAGGATTGGCTATTTGCCTTAGGAAAGCTAAAATACGGTGAAAGAAGCCTGGCCGTTGGAACCAAAACCTCATACGCCCCTACAACAGTTTCTACCGTATAAAAGTCTACCCTAAGCGCAAAGATAAATAAAGAACTCGGCAGAAAAGAAAGGAGAATGCTATAATTATGGCAAATATGTCCGCAATGAAAAACTCAAAATGAAAAATAATTAAAGATAAAACCCCTTCAAGCATTGGGGGTAACTGCAGCTTCCACGACCGCGGCTTCGGGGGCATCGGCTTCAACTGAGGCTGGCGGAGTCGGCTCATTGGAAGGCGGAACTTTGTCACGGGAAGGTTCAGAGGTCCCCGACTCTCCGGGATCTCCCGCCTCAGGGGCTCCAGCGCGTTCGTCAATGTTGTAAGTTTGGACGTACGCCTCTGGACCTTGATCCCACACGAGTAGCTTCTCCCTCATGGCTTCGGCATCATCTCCCAGATAGCCCAGTACCTCCGGGTTCACTTTCCAGAGTTGATGCATGAGGACCACATGCGATATATTAATCGTCCTGTTCAGTATCACCTCAGCATCCTCCCTCTCCTTCAAGCGCTCCGCCTCGGAGGTTGCCAGCTGTGCCTCCGCGACAGTTAGTTGAGCCCTCAATTTTTCCATTTCGGCCTTGGAGGCATCCCACTCTCCCTTAAGAGAATCAATCTCCTTGCGCTGCTCCTTGTTCTGGTTCAGCACGGATTACTTCTCAGTCACATGCCCCCTGGCAGTAAATTGCAAGGCTCCGATCTCTTTATCCTTCTCGGCGATCCCCAACTCCAGCATAGACACGAGATCCCTGCTCCTCTTGTGAAGTTGCTCCTCCTCGTGCAGCTTATTCTGAAGAGTGGAATATTCCCCTTGCTGCTTAAGGACGAGATCATTTTTCTCTTGCAAGCGGGTTTCCAAGGTATCCTTCTCCACCCTGGCTTGGGACAGCTCTTCCCGGAGCTTGGAGTTTTCGGCCTTCATCCCATCCGACCGCTGTCTAAACTCATTCTCTGCCTTGGCCCGGTACTCTTGATATTTGGCAAGATATTTCTTGTCCGCCTCTTCCTCAGCCGTGCGCTGGGCCTGATCAATCTTCTCCGAAGCCTCCAAGGCCTGTTGGGTCAGTTTCTGCTTCTCCGCCTCCAAGGCCTGGCGAGCCAGCTGGCTCTCCTCCAGCTGAACCAGAACTGCCCCAACCTCCCGGAACGAGCGTTCCGCGATCATAGAGGCCTGCAAGGAAAGACAACAGAATGAGCTAAAGCCGGACCAAAAGACAGATGATCCCAAAAAACAACAACTGACGGCTTACCCCGGACAGTTGCTGCTTCACAGCGTGTGTCAGCAACAGCGGATCCTTACTGCTACTGATGGCCCATTTCTCAGAATTGAGCTCGCACAAGCTCAGGGCCATGTCCTCCATCATCTCAGCTCCGAACGGCGCCAATGCACGTCCGAGCCTAGGCACCAGCCTCTTCTCCAAGGCTGGGCCATCCAAAACCGCTCCGGCCGGGTGAAGGGATCTCACCCCCTCGGCCAGCTCAGCTCTCTTCACGGCAGACAAGTTATTTGCCCTTCTCTGAGTAACAGCCTTCTCCGCCTCTAACCGCCTCTTCAAAAAGCTATAGGCCCGTCTTACACCCTCCAGGAGGGCAGCGGGGAAACTGGTTGGCTTCCGCGGGAAGTGGAACTTCAGGCCAGGCAGAGGAAGGTTGGTTTTCTGAGAAGAAGGAGACCCCGGAAGGGTGGACCCCCTTTGGGCTGGAGGAGGAGGCAGACGGGGTATTAAGGCCCCGGTCTGTTGCTTTTGCTGCTGCGGAAGCGGAAGCAATTGCCCTTGTTGCTGCTGCTGTGACGTTGGTGATTGTCTCTGTTGTTCTTGTTGCTGCTGTTGTTGTAGTTGTGGTTGCTGTCGTTGCTGTTGTTGTTGCCTTCGACCAGGAGAAGAGTGTCTAAGGCGTTTCTTCTTAGCGCCCTCAGCATCTTCTCCGGGACGCTTGCTCACCCCAGTTGTCTTCACGGGGAACACAAGCCCTTCCCCGTCGCTGCTGCTGCTCGAGACCATCATAGTCTCGGAAGGCCCGTCAGCAGGAGACTTATCTACCCCCGGAGACGCTTGCGCCTCGCCACTTGTCTTCTTGGGGGAGGCAGCTTTACCTCCCCTACCAGCCTTGGTCTTCCGTCCTTTCCTCGTGGACGGGTCTTGGCTGGTGGCAGCCTTCTTAATGAGCAGAGTAACCCTCCCCAACATCTTGGCTTCTGGATACTCTGCAAGAAACGTACAAAGCAAGGTTAACGAACCAACAAGCAATGAGAAAGAAGATAAGCGGAAGACAAGACAATCAACAACATAAAAGCACGAGCAAGCCCGCCAGCAGGGAGCAAGAAACAAGAAAAAGAAAAGTTTGAAAGGGACGACCATGCACGAGAAACGTGGATGGCCTTCCCCGAGCAAAACAAAACACCGCTTCCTGCTCCATGAAGCTCCCGTACTCCTTGAAGTCCGGGAATGACATGCTGAGGGAAGAAGGGTCAACCATGATGACACCTTCTGGCAGACTACCGTCACTCAGACACCTGAGGAGCTCATCTACCCTATCGCAATATCTGTCGAAGGGTATCCTACGCGGATCTAGCCTAAGGAAACGGGGATCAAACCCCATCTGAGAGGTCCGGGAAACCTCAGACAGGCTGGGGGTATAGATCAATCGAAAACTAGTCTTACCTCTCCCGGAGGTACTAGCCCCCGGAGCCCCTTCGTTAGGGTAAGCCGCGGCATGGCGAGCCTCGATCTCCTCTTCCTCCGGCTGGGGGTCAGGGAACCTCTCCGCCCAACTAGGAGATAAAGTATTTTCGTCCCGGGCTGCTTGGGTGATGTAACGACCCAAATTCGCTATTAAGGCTTAAGGGCCTTGACTAGTGTGCCAGGAGGGCAGGTTGGGATTTATGTGTGATTTTGTGAGTTAAATGCATGGTTATGATTTAAAGCATGTTATTTGGCTATTTTTTTAACTGAGATGCATGGCTATGTTTTCTAGTATGCATGTAGGCCTGGATCGTGTTAGAAGGGCGTAATTGTAATATTTGGCCATGTTGGGCATGACTGTATTGATATGTGATAATTGTATTCTGTGAATTGTACCACGTGGGTGTGGTTTAATTATGGTGATGCACGTGCCGAGACGGTCCTAGAGAGCTAGTTAACTCAAGAGTCACAACGGGATTTCTATACCCGGCTCGGGAGGAGCCTAGGGGTACTTTGGGAATTTTATGGTTAAGTTGAGATTTAGCGGGTAATGGTTATTGGAGATTTAGTAACCTGGGTAACCATTAGTTACTGCTGTGAGTAACAAGTTTTAGAAAGAAAATGGTAGAAATGAAATAGAAGAGTAATGACTTAAGTGCCCTTGAAGGTTTAGATTGGAAAGATTAATAGGAAGGGGTAATTTGGTCTTTTGGCAAGGGGATTATGAAAATTTCAGCTGTGATCTAAGGGGGTACGGTTTGGGCATTTGGGGTCACTTGTGGCATTGATAGAAATTGAAGAGAAGAAAGAGGGGGAGAAAGAAGAGCTAGGGCAAGTGAAGAGAAAAGAAGAAGAAGGGTGAAGGGCTGAAGTGGGAACTTGGGAGGAGGATCTAGGGAGCTTTTGAGTGGATTCTCCATTTGAGGTAAGGATCTTGTGCATATTTAAGTTTGATTTCTGTTTTGAGTTGTGAATCTAAAGCTTGAGTTAGTTTCATGCCTTGGTTTGAGTTTTTTCTGAAGTTAGAAATCAAGGGTTGAATTTTGGGTATGAGTGTGTTTTGGATCTTGATTCTAGTGTTTGTAGGTTGATAGAATGTTCATATGAAGTTTGGATTTGAGTTTTGGGGTTTAGGTATTGGTTTAGGATGATTTGGAGAGGTTGAAGCTCGGGAAAACGCGAAGAAGAAACCCAGAATTCTGGGTCTGCGAGGGCGTGCCGCGGCACGGGTTTTGCTTGCCGCGGCGGGGAGCCTCTGGTTTCTGGGTGCCGCGGCACAAGAAAGTTGTGCCGCGGCACAAGGCTAATTTCAGGATGGCATTTTTAGGCAATTTTAGGCCTTTTCTCCGGGGGTTCGGGGGATGTCTCCGGGGTGATGTTTTAAGGTTTTAGAGGTCCCGGGAGTGCGGGATTGGTCTCGGGAAGCGATTTTTGATTTGGTTGGTGTTGAGGGATGTTTCTTGTGTGTTGTGACTAGGTTATTGGAGAGGCTCGTGCTAGGGGGGGCCGTGCTCGCGGCGTGAGTGCATCAGGAGGCTCGGAATACAGGTAAGAAAACTATAACACTCGTAGGATAGGGCTTGGGCCCATAGTATGATTGCGGGGCGCGACCCTATATTGCATGTTGCATGATGAGATGATTGCCGGGCGTGGCCCTATACTGCATTACATGTTAGGGTGCAGATTTAATTGAATTAGCATTTGTTGAATGTTGCTTGATTTATGCTATGTGTGATTATGATGAAATGAACGGCAAGGGCCGAGTACGGCGTAGGCCGAGGCGGCCGTGGGCCGAAAGTAACACCTAGCACATGGGATGCTATATTCAGGGTGGGACCCAAGGGATACATGAGTTATCCTCGCGGTGAGAACCGATACCCCAGGGCTTTGGTAAGGGTCCTGGGGCGGCATGGCCGTGTTTGCTTAGTCTAATGATTGACTTGTTTATTTGTGGATTATCTGTTATGATAAACTGTATACATTGCATATGTTATGTTCTGCATGAGTTTTCTTGCTGGGCTTCGGCTCACGGGTGCTCTGTGTTGCAGGTAAGGGCAATGACTGAATCAACCAACCATGAGTACGGAGAGCGTGAAGCGACGCGTACATGTTTGGCCTGCCCGACTGCTTTGGTTGGGGGTTTATTCGAAAATGGCTGTAATAATCTATGATTTTATGATTTCTCAAACTGTAACCTTATTTCAAGATGTGATTAGTTTTCAAACCTTATTTTGGGATCCCAAATGTTTAATAATAGAAGTTTTAATGAAACGACGCATTTTCTTAGATTACAGCCTTAACTTTTAATTAGTCACACTTTTGTTTCAAAATCTCGGTTAGCGAGTTCTTTGCACACTGTTTTGTCTTAAAAACTCACTCAGTAACGGCTCTAAGGAAGTAGAGCGTTACAACTTGGTATCAGAGCGAGCCAAGGTTTATTGGTTCTGGAGATCGACCGAACATGTACGCTCGCTGTCAGTGACATGCTCGACTCAGGGTTGGTTGGTATGATTGATTGACATGTCTGAATATATATTTGAATGCTCTGTTTGCCTGCTTATCTATTTGGAGCATGAGGAATGAAATAACATATGCATGAGATACTGATAGGGCCTGGCCCTTAACTGTTGCATGTTGAGATCAATGTGTGCTGAATAACATTATTATGCATGTGGATGAATATTGGCATAATGGTTCGCATATTGAGCGTATGTGGTTAGTTTTCTGAATTAAATTCATATGTTATATCTGTTTATTGGCTTGTACGAAGCATGATGAGTATGGATGTACTTAGTGGTGATTAAATTTGGTGGCTAAATGTATGACATTGTGGATTTGACCTATTATATGCTTGTGTGTGCATGATAACTGTGGTCAGTTGGATCTAGTCGTGGTTTGGTTCAGGGTATGAACCACAGAGTTCAGGAGTTTGGTTAGTTTCGACAGATGAACTCGTGTTGGTTGTTCCTAGAAGGGTTTTGTGGACCTGATATTGTGTTGGAAGGGGGATTCTAGATATAAGTTGGAGTTGAGGTCTCTAGTTATCCCTGAAAGCAGCAGCAGTGAGTCACTAGTGTGTGAGTAGGCTGTGGAGTTTGTTAGTTGAGATGGGATAGAAGAACAGCGGATTTCTCTGGGGAAATAGCAGATTTCGATGTTTTAACAGTAAGGTGACCAGTGTTGGTTCACTGTGAGGTATGGACAGATAAGGGTACTATATGAAAGGCGTATAGGGTGTTATCCTCTAGAGTTGAGGAAGGTACGAGTTGACGAGGAATTTATTAATAGATGAGCTGAGTTAATTCCACCCTTGGTTAAGAGGACGAGAGATCCTGATTAGGGGGTTATGTTAAATGTTGAGGCAGAGGGATGCCTGGAATTGGTACTCGGGATGAGGTACTGGCTTAATGGGTTGGAAAGAACCTAGATGATGAATGGTTAAATGAGATTTTTTAAAGACATGATTTGAACTGTGGAGACTGGTGGACTTATAAGTTTGGTTTGGACTGTTGGGGGTAACAATAGCGTAGATCAATGGGTTTGGTGAATTGGATAGTTCATTTTGGGAATTTATACTGATGGATGTATCCGGAATTGATGGCGACCCATTTAAGGATTTGAGATATGGAATAGTCTAAGGAGTTTGGGCTGTTCTGATGTAAGGATTTATCATCTGTATGTGGATGGCAGAGAGAGCCATGGGGTTCAAGGAACTGATGGTTGATGATTAGAGCATGAGTGCTAGAGCCGCAGGGGCAGTGCTTCCTTTGGTGGAATTAGTAAGGAGAGAATTGTGATAATCGAGTTGAAGGGACCCCAGACAGTGCTTGCACACCTAATTTAAGATTTGAATGAAGCTTGATTGCAAAGGTGGTTGTCGAGCTGGCGGCAGGAACCAGGGAGGTTATTTGGTGTGCACATGAGGGAGAGGATACCACTTGAGAGGAGGTCAGGTGAGGGCATGACTTCTACTTAGAGTAACTCGAGATGTGAGTATGGATTTCCCCTGGTGAGGGAACAGAGAACTGGAATGCATCGATACGTTCAAGGTTCGAGGCTGATTCCTCGAGGATGAGTATTTAACTGAATGGTTATGCTATGGTTGCGTAACGAACTGGAAGGACTTGGTGTTGAGAATGTCCTGAGTGGGAGATGGACATAGAGAGGTCGACTCAAAGGTGCCATTTGAGAGGCCGAGGACAGTAATACTTATTGATAAGGAAATAGAGACCCTGGCAGACGGATTGTTGAGGATATCATCTGGAGTACGTGAAGGAGACAGAGCTGACCAGTGGGAAAGCTTTATGGTTATGCACAGAAAGATTTAGGTAATACTTCAAGGTCAGACTACAGATAGGGTTGGTATAAGGAATGTTGTAAAAGACGGTTTTGGCCGACAGAAAAGTCTATTGAAGCAATCGAAGGAATTTGGCCCTGGAGTAGCCAGAGTGTTGTACTGCGGGGACTGTTAGCATCGCAGGGTTAGAACGGAATGTGTAAGGTTGGATACAAGGTGGGACGATGTCCCTAAGAATTGATCTATGACCTGTTTATTACCAGTTGGAAACCAAGGAGAGAGACATTTCAGGAATTTTTGTTTCGAACTGAGTAGAGTGTGAGGAGTTGGTGACAAAGATTCTAGATTTGGTTCAAGCTACGGCAGCATAGGTAAGTTCTTTAAGTAGAGAATACAAGAATGGTTCAGGCAAGTTCCCTTCAAGTTCACGAGCAGTACATGTGGATTACTCCCAGACGGAAATGGTGAGCAAGTGACTACGCGAAAGACGTTTGTAACCAGAAGGCGGAGTCTCAGGTAAGGTTCTACGGAGTGTTAGTCGGGTGTCGTCAGGAGTTCTCAGATTACAGCTGCAAGAAGAAAGGACAGGTATGAGAAGATTTGATCTGAAGCCGCAAAGAAGCCAGTGATGAACGTCTGAAGAATAGAAAGCATAGTAAGACTGGTAAGCGTGACATCTATTGCACAAGAACCTCTAAAGATTACTACATCAGAGATAAGAAGAACAACAAAACTTGAGGTTAGACGGAAAGGATGGTGTCAAATTAGAAAGAAATTCAGAAGACAAGGTAAGATTTGATTAGTAGCTGGTAATGCGGGAATGCGTGTGTGTTATGGTTAAGTAAAGAAGTGATGGCATAAAGGACTTGATCTATGGTAAGGGTATGGACTTGTGAGAGTGCGTCACGAATTGTGCACGCCCAGGCGCATCTGGCGCGAGGATGGATCGAACCTTGTGGGAGACGAAGGTATGAACCTGGTTGATACACTTGGAACGTTAGGTCGACTGTTGTGCATGGCATAAGGTACTCGAGTATTGGGTGTTAGTAAGAAGGATAACGTTGAGACCCAGAGGTGGTGAAAAGTGACGGACGGATGATCAGTGTTAGGGATCCTTGAGTTAGCGAAGGGGGTTTTAATTGGAGGTGGAACTCCTAGCTGTGAGGCGTGTGTCGGTCGGGGAATAGCGCCATAGACTGTATTGGAATGGACAAGGCAACGACTGAGATCGGCATAATGTTAGTAGGTAATGGGTAGCTGGTGGGTGTCACTGAGCTATGGAATTCAAAGTGTTGGCTTGAGTTGAACAGGGAAGGACCCTGTCATGGTGGTACAAGTAGGATAACAGGATCGAGTGAAGGATCCAGTTAGAATTTGGTTTTTGAATGAGAATTCTGAATGGATATCATTTCACCTCCTAGGGTACGCGGTACCGGGAGGGTTGAGCGGGTGACAAGATTTAGTGTTTTCCTTTGGACCCTGAGGGGGGTTAAGTGATGTGGTGGTGTATCGCGGGAATAGACCACAATAGACCTTAAGTAAAGTATCCGGATAAGAAAAGTTATAACTCAGTTGATCGAGTTAGTATAGTTGGGTCAAGTGAACTGGTTTCGGGATGGAACGTCGATGATATGGAATGGAGACCCTATAGTATTTTAAATTCTGGAATTGATTTAGAGAACGAAAGGAACAGAGTGGGAACCTGGAATTATCAATTGATTGCAAGTGAATTGGCAGTCTGAAAGTTTATCAGATATCTTAAGGAATTGAGCGCTGAGTAAGCGAATACTTGAGGTATTAAGGGAAGTGTAATCCCTGATGAGTTAGTCGTGGTAGCAGTTGCTGGTGTCTGGTTAATGAAACACGACATAGGACATGGTAAAAGGTGATGGATAGTGGATACTACTATTTGGCAATGGCTCAGAGAGGAAGCCAGAGAGGTTGTTGGAATTCTTAAGGCAGGAGTGTCTGCCTATCTGAAAGAATAAAGAGCTTGTGAATTGTTAAATTATGAGGAAATAAAGCTCCGGAAGGAAAGAGTTGCATCTCTGCGTAATAACAGACGAGGATCTGTAAGGTGTTCAAAGAAAGAAGGGAGAGTTCTGACTCTTGATTCAACATAAAATTCTGAAGTTGTACTAAGGGTTAGGCCAGCGGGGCCTACAAGTTGATCCCACCTGGTGGAGGTGATGACTTTTGAGTAACTCTGGAATCAAGAATAAGACAATGAATTGGTCATTGTAATCTAGGCAGACCCTGAGGTTTCAGCAGGGTTGCGGTGTATGCAAGAAGCTATCAAGGTATGGCTATTAGACGAGATCTTGCGGGGCAAGATTGTTACTCCTGAAAGAGCGTTGATGGGAACTAAAGTAAGGCGATGGACCTTGGAGATTATGGTCAGATTGCGGGTTGCTGACTGATGTGTTTGGGTAAATTTCGAGGACGAAATTTTTATGAGGAGGGGATAGTTGTAACGACCCAAATTCGCTATTAAGGCTTAAGGGCCTTGACTAGTGTGCCAGGAGGGCAGGTTGGGATTTATGTGTGATTTTGTGAGTTAAATGCATGGTTATGATTTAAAGCATGTTATTTGGCTATTTTTTTAACTGAGATGCATGGCTATGTTTTCTAGTATGCATGTAGGCCTGGATCGTGTTAGAAGGGCGTAATTGTAATATTTGGCCATGTTGGGCATGACTGTATTGATATGTGATAATTGTATTCTGTGAATTGTACCACGTGGGTGTGGTTTAATTATGGTGATGCACGTGCCGAGACGGTCCTAGAGAGCTAGTTAACTCAAGAGTCACAACGGGATTTCTATACCCGGCTCGGGAGGAGCCTAGGGGTACTTTGGGAATTTTATGGTTAAGTTGAGATTTAGCGGGTAATGGTTATTGGAGATTTAGTAACCTGGGTAACCATTAGTTACTGCTGTGAGTAACAAGTTTTAGAAAGAAAATGGTAGAAATGAAATAGAAGAGTAATGACTTAAGTGCCCTTGAAGGTTTAGATTGGAAAGATTAATAGGAAGGGGTAATTTGGTCTTTTGGCAAGGGGATTATGAAAATTTCAGCTGTGATCTAAGGGGGTACGGTTTGGGCATTTGGGGTCACTTGTGGCATTGATAGAAATTGAAGAGAAGAAAGAGGGGGAGAAAGAAGAGCTAGGGCAAGTGAAGAGAAAAGAAGAAGAAGGGTGAAGAGCTGAAGTGGGAACTTGGGAGGAGGATCTAGGGAGCTTTTGAGTGGATTCTCCATTTGAGGTAAGGATCTTGTGCATATTTAAGTTTGATTTCTGTTTTGAGTTGTGAATCTAAAGCTTGAGTTAGTTTCATGCCTTGGTTTGAGTTTTTTCTGAAGTTAGAAATCAAGGGTTGAATTTTGGGTATGAGTGTGTTTGGGATCTTGATTCTAGTGTTTGTAGGTTGATAGAATGTTCATATGAAGTTTGGATTTGAGTTTTGGGGTTTAGGTATTGGTTTAGGATGATTTGGAGAGGTTGAAGCTCGGGAAAACGCGAAGAAGAAACCCAGAATTCTGGGTCTGCGAGGGCGTGCCGCGGCACGGGTTTTGCTTGCCGCGGCGGGGAGCCTCTGGTTTCTGGGTGCCGCGGCACAAGGCTAATTTCAGGATGGCATTTTTAGGCAATTTTAGGCCTTTTCTCCGGGGGTTCGGGGGATGTCTCCGGGGTGATGTTTTAAGGTTTTAGAGGTCCCGGGAGTGCGGGATTGGTCTCGGGAAGCGGTTTTTGATTTGGTTGGTGTTGAGGGATGTTTCTTGTGTGTTGTGACTAGGTTATTGGAGAGGCTCGTGCTAGGGGGGGCCGTGCTCGCGGCGTGAGTGCATCAGGAGGCTCGGAATACAGGTAAGAAAACTATAACACCCGTAGGATAGGGCTTGGGCCCATAGTATGATTGCGGGGCGCGACCCTATATTGCATGTTGCATGATGAGATGATTGCCGGGCGTGGCCCTATACTGCATTACATGTTAGGGTGCAGATTTAATTGAATTATCATTTGTTGAATGTTGCTTGATTTATGCTATGTGTGATTATGATGAAATGAACGGCAAGGGCCGAGTACGGCGTAGGCCGGGGCGGCCGTGGGCCGAAAGTAACACCTAGCACATGGGATGCTATATTCAGGGTGGGACCCAAGGGATACATGAGTTATCCTCGCGGTGAGAACCGATACCCCAGGGCTTTGGTAAGGGTCCTGGGGCGGCATGGCCGTGTTTGCTTAGTCTAATGATTGACTTGTTTATTTGTGGATTATCTGTTATGATAAACTGTATACATTGCATATGTTATGTTCTGCATGAGTTTTCTTGCTGGGCTTCGGCTCACGGGTGCTCTGTGTTGCAGGTAAGGGCAATGACTGAATCAACCAACCATGAGTACGGAGAGCGTGAAGCGACGCGTACATGTTTGGCCTGCACGACTGCTTTGGTTGGGGGTTTATTCGAAAATGGCTGTAATAATCTATGATTTTATGATTTCTCAAACTGTAACCTTATTTCAAGATGTGATTAGTTTTCAAACCTTATTTTGGGATCCCAAATGTTTAATAATAGAAGTTTTAATGAAACGACGCATTTTCTAAGATTACAGTCTTAACTTTTAATTAGTCACACTTTTGTTTCAAAATCTCGGTTAGCGAGTTCTTTGCACACTGTTTTGTCTTAAAAACTCACTCAGTAACGGCTCTAAGGAAGTAGGGCGTTACAGGTGATCACCTTGGACAGCTCCAGGGCAATCTGCTCCCGGATGTCAGCTGACACCTGACTTTGCCCCCTGCCACTCACTGGCTCGATGTTTTGGAAAGAGGCGGGTAGCCCATACTCCCTCAACGATTCGGAGGTCACAAGTCCCTCCACTTTCTACTCTTCCTCAGAAAGCCCTTCGTAGAACTTGGACCTCCTTATCATCTCCGCGCAGCGAGGTGTCCACGGAACGACTTCTGCAAAATTCAAATACAAGCATTAGAGATCCTCCCAAAAGGAAAATCAAACGCAAAGAAACTAAGTTGAAAAGGAGAGGAAGGAGCACTTACCAGGGATTTTGAAGTCCAAAGATAGGGCTGGCACCCTCTTCAGCGGGAATCCAGTCGTCAGGAACCAGTATTCCCGGAGGTCTGGAACCCTCGCGGTATGACAAGTGGGGCACATCACGTCCGGGTGCCTTTCCAGCCTGTAAAACCCCACCTTGTCTGAATGACCCCTCATAGGCTGAGACTTCAACCCGTAGAAGTACAGCACCTCCTCCGGGGTAGGAGCTTCCAGTTTCCGGGACTTGCAAAAGATGAACCACCCTGCTAGGAGGTTGTAGCTGGGAGGAATCAACTGGAAGGGGGCAATCCCCGCCTTCACACAGAAATTGGCAAAGTAACTCCTTAGGGGCAAGTGCGCCCCACACACTATGTGTGCCCAGCTCCAGGCACCAAAGCCCTCGTGACTCTGGCTAGCCGACTCGCCCAGCACCGACAGACGGTGCCACATCAGACCTGGGATGTTCTTCAGGCCTGCCTCGGAGGAATACAGCTCCAGAATGCCATAATTCCTGAAAAGGTTCGGCTTTTGGTCCATCTCCCAGATGGAACTATTGGAAGTCGGTGGGCTAGCCGCGACCACTTTCGCCTTTCCTTTCCCCTTTGGACCAGCGACAGGAGAACCCTTCTCCTGGGCAGAATCAGCCTCCCCCACAGCAAGGAGTTGTTCCTTTGAGATGTTCGTCACTGGACAAAAGAAAGAAAGAAGAAAACACTCTAAGAAGTCAGCACCCTTGTCATACCCTAGTGGTATCAAAGGCGTCGGGGAGACCCTCCCCGAAAACTGCTTGGAGAGGCTCCCACCGAGCTTGCCGAGGGATTGGCACCATGCCACCCGAAGGGCAGCAAGGAACCAGACTCAGACTCCGAGCCTAAGCCCACCAAAAGAAGTGTTTTTCCAGAGAAAGACACCCTAAAGGCGTTCATGCTTATGCCCTAAAACAGCAAAACAAGGAACGACTTTCCAAACGCAAATCGCCAAAGCATGCAAAAAAGGCTACTTATCGACTCACATCAATCACATGCCTACCAAAGCCCTATTCACGCATGCACATAAGCGATAATGGCAGAAACCTCTACTCTAACAACTACCAACAACCTAAGGTTTGGGAGGAAAGAACAAAGTAGAAATACTTACTGATATTCAGGTAGTTGGAGATTGAAGGAGTAACTGGATCACTGCACAGCACGATCGCGAGAAGTAAAAGCTGCAAAGACGAACGGCGATTCAAACCAGGAACTTCGGCGAATAAACCCACTGCCAAATCAAAAGAAAAGTTTCCAGATCCTTACCAAAAGAAGTGGCAAGTTCGGAGGAACGGAAGCTGGGAAGCCTGAGAGTTCGAAGGTTTGGAAATCTGAAAATCTGAAAGATAGAGAATTTGAAAGCGTAAAGAGGAAGAAAGGTCCTTTCCCTCGTTTTTATAGCAGGGAAGAAGTCGTTTCGAATTCCTCAAATGGACGGTCCCGATCTTCCCATTCCGTGTGCATCAGATCCAACGGCTGGAGATGAAGCGACGATCCTATTTATGACTCCTCAGATGGGAATAAAGTATTTATTTCCCATCATTACACCACCTCGGGCCCGGAGTACCATTAAAAACCGTCAAATCATTACTCAGATGACTGACGCACGCATACTCAACCAGTCGCCTCACGCACACGTCTTGGTCGCAGAACCATTCCCAGCATGACACGTGGTCCTTACCGCACTTGAGTACTTGAGTTCAAACAGAAGAAATTCCCTTTCTTTTTCATACTAACACTCAGGCGGGAAAAAGGAACCCTTCCGGGAACACAGAAGGTGGCCCCTCGCCTAATCTAAGAGACCGAAATACCCGGAGGACTGTACAAGCTCCCGGATCTCTCAAAGCTCCGTGACCTTGGGGGGTAAATGTTATCCAGATTTCCGGATAGCGTTTAGATTGATGTCCTCGGGGAAGCAGAATTATCGATGTCTTTCACGGTAGGTGACCAGAGCTCGCGGATGGACAGAAAGGCTTCGCCTCTCCCGTTTAGTGTCCGGATTACTCTTCCAAGCAAACACACCACGGAAACTCGTCTACTCTCCTGGACTCCCGAAGGGGTATCCTTCGGGGAAGCCCCTTCCAGGAGAAGCTCTTCGAGTGGTCTCTGCGGAAACAGTTCCGTGCCTCGCACGGAACAAAACCAAACGGTCGAGTCCTGGAGGAGGCATATTTGGAATGATATCCGCCTGACACAGGATCCCGCCTGACACGCCTGTCAGGTCAAAGCCGCACACATCTCAGCACGCCTAAGGGTACCTTTTCGCCTACTGTTCCGCTGACAACTTGGAAAAGACGGCTAACTTTGTGTGTTCCCCATACTTTCACGTAAATATACCCACATAGAGTCTTGTAGCCATGCTACTACAGTAATTGTATCCCCTATTTATGGCTGGTGTAATTAAGACTCATGTACGTAGAGAAAAACCCTAATCCGAAACCCTAGCTATAAAGACCCCTTCATTTTACAAGAAGAGGGACGGCCAACAAATCACATAGCAAGAACTCTGCTAAAATCTCTCTAGCTTCTTCTTCTTCAAGAGAACCTGAGAGAAACATTGTGAGTGTGTGAAGTTCTTGTACACCAGCCATCTTACTGTAATCCTTTCCAAGTATAATAACATCGACTCGTGGACTAGGGCTCGTTAACGCCTGAACCACGTAAAAACACTGTTTGTTTAGTTACATTTCAGCACTTTTACAGTTCTTATCTTTTTATTATTCTGTTTGTATTCGTTTCCGAAAAACTCGGTAAACAGTTTGGTCATGAAGCCATTGTACCAGTTGAACTCACTCCCCCATCACATAGACGAGAGACATACGATCAAGGGAGGAACCATAAACTAATAGAAGAGTCGCTCGATCTAATCGAAGAAAGATGAGAAAAGGAAAGTCTTAGAGTAGTAACAACAAAAAGTGGCCAGATACTTCAACTCCAAAGTGAAAGATTGAAAATTCCAAGTTGGAGACTTAGTACTCATGAGGGTGTTCCTAAACACTAAGGACACTGCAGCAGGGGTACTAGGACCTAATTGGGAAGGGCCATGCCTTGGGAGGAGGTGATTCCACCAGGGACATACAAGATAGCTCGATTGAATGGAGAACTAATAAAAAACTAATGGAATGGAAAACACCTCCGCTGATACTATCAGTGAAGTTGTTCAATAGTGACACGAGTTTTAATTTGCAAATGTATTATTTTCAAATTATCTATGTAACAGCCATTGTGCTTCAATGAAGGAATTTAATTTCTTAAGTTTCTCTTAATTCTCTAAATTATGTTCAACAAGAGACAGGTCCTAGGACCTTGTTGCCAAATTAATGGATCATGTTCGATCTTGGTTCTTGAGGAGCCTATCAACCCATACGATCCAAAAGAGAGATAGGTCCTAGGAACTTGTCGCCAAATTAATGGATCATGTTCGATCTTAGTTCTTGAGGGCCCTATCGACCCATACGATCCAAAAGAGAGACAGGTCCTAGGACCTTGTCGCCAAATTAATGGATCATGTTTGATCTTGGTTTTTGAGGAGCCTATCGACCCATACGATCCAAAAGAGAGATAAGTCCTAGGACCTTGTCGCCAAATTATTTGATCATGTTCGATCCATGTAACGACCCAAAATCGCTAATAAGGCTTGGAGCCTTGATTAGTGTGCGTGGAGGGAAATAATTGTTATATTGCATTAGTTTATGTGAATTTAATGAATATGTAATTAGTATGCATGTTTAGGTGAAATAAATATGCATGTGGACCCCGTTTGTATGGTAGGGGTAAATTGGTAATTTTAGCCCGCTGAGGGCATATATGTGGTAATTGTATTATGTGATCTGTACCACGTGGGTGTGGTGTTATTATTGTGATGCACGTGCCGAGACGGTCCTAGAGAGCAAGTTAACTTAAAAGTCACAACGGGATTTTATACCCGGTTCGGGAGGAGCCTAGAGGTACCTTGGGAATTGTTATGGTTAAATTGAAATTTAGCGGGTAATGGTTATTGGAGATTTAGTAACCTGGGTAACCATTAGTTACTGCTGAGAGTAACAAGTTTAGGTGAAAGAAATGGTAGAATTGCAATATAGGAGAAAGGACTAGAATGCCCTTGAGGTGTAGTTAGCAAAGGGTTTTGATGAAGGGGTAAAATGGTCATTTGGCTGGGAATTAGATATGTTGCAGCTGGGTATTAAGGGGTACACGGTTTGGGGCTTGGTCATTTTTTGGTTTTGTTAAAAATAAAGAGAAGAAAAACTAGAAGAAGAAAAGTTAGGGCAAGGAGAGGAAGAAGAGAAGAAGGGAGCTGAAACTTGAGGGATCTAGGAGGAGAATCAAGGGGTTGGAGGCAATTAAACTTGATCATAAGCCAAGACTTTCTGAGGTAAGGATTTATCTCTTCTTTGTTAAGTTTCTAAGCTTGATTTTTCTTCCCTTAATATGTTAGTATGAAGATTGAAAGTTGATGTGTGGCCAATTGGTGAATTGGGGATTTGATTGTGTGTTTGGGTTCTTTGATGATGTTTCTGAGTTGTTAGATGGTTATGTGGGGTTTTGAGTTGATTTTGGGGCTTAGGTGTGAGTTTGAGATGATTTGGGAGTGTTTTGGATGATGAAATGCAGAGGAAAAACCCAGTTTTTCTTGGTTCGCGAAGGAGCGCCGCGGCCCTATTCTTGGGCGCTGCGGCGCGAGGCTGTTTGCAGTTAGGGAGCTCTCTGAATTCTCTGGGCGCCGCGGCCCTTGCGGGTAGCGCCGCGGCGCTATGCCTTTTTCAGGATGAGAAATTTCGCAATTTTGAGCTTTTCCTCCTGGGGTTCGGGGGATGTTTTCGATGAATTGTTTTAGGAATTTGGGAGTCCCGAGAGTGTGGGATTGGTCCCGGGAAGTGGTTTTGAATTGATTAGTATTAAAGGGTGTTTCATGTGTGTTGTGACTAGGATATTGGAGAGGCTCGTGCTAGAGGACCGTGCTCGCGGCTTAAGTGCATCAGGAAGCTCGGAGTACAGGTAAGAAAACTATAGCACCCGTAGGATAGGGCGTGGGCCCATAGTGTGATTGCGGGGCACGACCCTATATTGCATGATGAGATGATTGCCGGGCACAGCCCTATATTGCATTACATGTTAGGGTGCAGATTTAAATGAATTGATATTTGTTTGAATGTTGTTTGATTTATGCTATATATGATTATAGTGAAATGAACGGCTATGGCCGAGGGTGGCAAGGCCGAGAACGGCAGCGGGGCCGGAAGTAACACTTAGCACATGGGATGCTTATAATCAGTGTAGGACCAGTGGATACATGTGATATCCCTACGGTGAGGACCGAGACCCCAGGCTTTGGTAAGGCTTCTGGGGCGGCATGGCCGTGTTTGCTTAGTCTAATGGTTGACTTGTTTATCTATGGATTATCTGATATGATAAACTGTATAAATTGCATATGTTATGTTCTGCATGAGTTTTCTTGCTGGGCTTCGGCTCACGGGTGCTCTGTGTTGCAGGTAAGGGCAATGACTGAGTCAACCAACCATGAGTACGGAGAGCGTGAAGCGACGCGTACATGTTTGGCCTGCCCGACTGCTTTGGTTGGGGGTTTATTTGAAAATGGCTGTAATAATCTATGATTTTTATAACTGATCAACTGTAAACTTATTTCAAGATGTAAATAGTTTTCAAACCTTATTTTGGGATCCCAAATGTTTAATACTAGAAGTTTTATTTAAACAACGCATTTTTCTAAGATTACAGCCTTAACTTTTAATTAGTCACACTTTTGTTTCAAAACCTCGGTTAGCGAGTTCATTGCACACTGTTTTGTCTTAAAACTCACTTAGTAACAGCTCTAAGGAAGTAGGGCATTACAACTTGGTATCAGAGCGAGCCAAGGTTTGTTGGTTCTGGAGATTGACCGAACATGTACGCTCGCTGTCAGTGACAAGCTCGACTCAGGGTTGGTTGGTATGAATGATTGATATGCTTGAACGTATGTTGAATGCCCTGTTTGCCTGCTTATTTATGTCGAGCATGATAGATGAGATGACATATGCATGAGATACTGATAGGACCTGGCCCTTGACTATTGCATGTTGAGATTAAAGCGTGCTAAGTAGCATTGTTATTGCATGTGGATGAATTTGGGCATAATGGTTCGCATATTGAGTTTATGTGGTTGATTGTTTAAATTGAATTCGTATGTAATATCCGTTTATTTGCTTGTGTGAAGCATGTTGAGACCTGGGTATACTTATTGATGTTAAAATCTGGTAGCTAAATGTTTATCATTGTGGATTTGACCTAGTATATGCTTGTGTGTGCATTATACCTGTGGATATTTGGATCTAGTTGTGGGTTGGTTCAGGGTATGAACCTCAGAGTTCAGGAGTTGGTCAGTTTTGACAGATGAACTCGAGCTGTTGGTTCCTAGAAGGGTGTGAACCTGATATTGGGTTGAAAGGGGGATTCTAGATAAGTTGGAGTTGAGATCTCCAGTTATCCCGAAAAGTAGCAGCAGAGGGTCACTAGTGTGAGTAAGCTGTGGAGTTTGTTAGTTGTATTGGGATAGAAGAACAGCGGATTTTCTCTGGGGAAATAGCTGATTTAGATGTTTCAACAGTAAGGTTACCAGTGTTGGCTTACTGTGAGGGTATGGACAGAAAAGGGTATTAAATGAAAGGCTTAAAGGGTGTTATCCTCGGGTTTTGAGGAGAGTACAGGCTGACAAAGGAATTTATCAATAGACGGGCAGAGTTAATTCCACCCTTGGTTAAGAGGATGAGAGATCCTGATTAGAGGGTTGTATTAAATGTTGAGGCAGAGAGATGCTTGGAAATGGTACTCGGGCCGAGGTACTGGCTTAATGGGTTGGGGAGAACCTAGATGATGAATGGTTAGAAGAGATTTTAAAGACATGATTTGAACCGTGGAGACTGGTGGGCTTATAAGTTTGGTTTGGACTGTTGGGGGTAACAACAGTGTAAATCAATGGGTTTGGTGAATCAGGTAATTCATTTCGGGAGGTTATACTGATGGATGCATCTGGAATGGATGGCGACCCATTTAAGGATTTGAGATCTGGAATAGTCTAAGGTATGTGGGCCGTTTTGATGTAAGAATTTATCGTCTGTATGTGGATGGCGGAGAGAGCCATGTGGTTCGAGGAACTGATGGTTGATGATTAGAGCATGAGTGCTAGAGCCGCAATGGCAGTGCTTCCTTTGATGGAATTAGTAAAGATAGATTCGTGATAATCAAGTTAAAAGAACCCCGGATAGTGTTGTGGCTTCTGGATTTGCCAAGAAAAGGGAAAAGTCTGATTGATAAGATGGTACTTTTGTTGATAGAACGCAGCGAGGTCGGATTCTCAAATTTGAGGCTGGAAAGAAGCTGGATTGAAAAGGTAATTATCAAAATGGTGATAGGAACCGGGGAGGTTAATTGGTATGCACATGAGGGAGAGGATGCCACCTGAGAGGAGGTCAGGTGAGGGCATGACTTCTACATAGAGTGACTCGATATGTTAGGATGGATTTCCCATGGTGAGGGAACGGAGAACTAGAATGCATCGATACAATCAAGGTTCGAGGCTGATTCCTCGAGGATGAGTATTTAACTGAATGGTTTATACTTTGGAAATGTAACGAACTGAAGGAACTCGGTGTTGTGAATGCTCCGAGAGGGTGATGGACATAGAGAGGTTGCCTCAAAGGTGCCATTTGAGAGGCTGAGGACAGTAATACTTATGGAGAAGGAATTAGAAACTCTGGCAGATGGATTGGGATGCAAATGATCAAGAAATGCATAGTATACGACAGAGTTTGTCTTAAGGGAGCCTTAGCATGGGTCATAGTGAGAGAGCTGAGCAGTTAAGAGATAACCATGGATTTTAGAGAATATCATCTGGAGTATGTAAAGGAGACTGAGTGGAAACTGAGCTGACCAGTGGGAAAATTATATGGGTATGTAAAGAAAGATTTGGGGGTACTTCAAGGTCGGACCACAGATGGGATTGGTATAGGGAATGTTGTAAAAGATGGTTTTGGCTGATGGAAAGTCTATTGAAGCAACGAGAGAATTCAACCTTGGAGTAGCCAGAGCGTGATACGGCAGGGAATTGATTAGCATCGTCGGGTTAGAACGAAAAGTACAATGTTGGATACAAGAAAGGACGATGTCTCCAAGAGTTGATCTATGACCTGGTTATTACCAGTTGGAAACCAAGGATAGAGACATTTCGTGAATTTTCTATTTTGCACCGGGTAGGGTGTGAGGAGTTGGCAACAAAGATTCTGGAATGGTTCAAGCTACAGCAGCACAGGTAAGTTCTTTAGGCAGAGAATGCATGAACGGTATGGACAGGTCCCCTTCAAGCTCACGAGCAGTACATGCGGATTACTCCCAGACAGAAATGGTGAGCAATGATTATGCTGAAGACGTCGTACCCAGAAGGCAGAGTCGCAGGTAAGGTTCTACAGAGAATCAGTTTGGGTTTCGTTAGGAGTACTCAGAATAGAACTACAAGAAGAAAGGACAGGTAAGGAGAATTGATCTGAAGCCACGAAGAAGCTGATGAAGAATATCTGAAGAGTAGAAAGTGTAACAGGATTGATAAGCGCATCACCTATTGCATAAGTATCTCCGGGGACAACTACATCAGAGATGAGGAGAACAGAAAACTTGAGGTTGGACGGACTGAGTGGTGTCAAATCAGAAAGAAATTCAGAAGACAAGGTAAGAATTGATTAGTATCTGGTAATGCTGGAATATGTGTGTGTTATGGTTAAGTAAAGAGTGATTACATAAAGGACCTGATCTATGGTAGGGTTATGGAAATGGGGGTGTGTACCACGATTTGGGCACGCCCAGGAATAAATTGACGCGAGGATGGATTGAACCTTGCAGGAGGTGGCTGAATGGATCATGGTTGATACACTTGGAACGTTAAGTCGACTGTTGTGCAGAGCATAAGGTACTTGAGTATTGGGTATTAGTAAGAAGGTTAACGTTGAGACCCAGATGCGGAGAAAAGTAATAGACGGATGATCAGTGTTTGAAATCCTCGATTGAGCGAGGGAAGATATAATTGGAGGCGGAACTCCTAACTGAGAGGCGTGTGTCAGTCAAGGAATAACGCCATAGACTGTAATGGAGTGGACAAGGCAACGACTGAGATTGGCGTAACGTTAGTAGGTATGATTAGCTGGTGAGGGTCACTGAGCTATGGAATCCGAAGTGTCAGCTTTGGTTGAAGCAGGGAAGAACCCTGCTAAGGTGGTACAAGTTAGGATACCAGGAATGGATGAAGGATCCAATTAGATTTGGTTTTTGAATGAGAATTTTGAATGGATATCATTCCACCTCCTTGGGTACGTCGTACCAGGAGGGTCGAGCGGGTGACAGAGTCTAGTGTTGTCCTTTGGACCCTGAGGGGTTAGGTGATGTGGTGGTGTATCGTGGGAATATACCACAATAGACCTTAAGTAAGGCATTTGGACATGAAAAGTTTTAACTCGGTTGTTTGAGTTAATGTTGTTGGGTCAAGTGAACTGGTTTCAGGGTAAAACGTCGATGATACTGAATTGAGACCCTACAGTATTTTAAATTTCGGAGTGGATTTAGAGAACGAAAAGAACAGAGTGGGAACCTGGAATTATCAGCTGATTGCAAGTGGAATGGCAGTCTGAAAGTTTATCAGATATCTTAAGGGATTAAGTGCTGAGTAGGCGAATACTTGAGGTATTAAGGGAAGTGTAATCCCTGATGAATTAGTCGTGGTGGCAGTTGCTGGTGTCTTGTTAATGTAACGCGACATAGGGCTTGGTAAGAGGTGAAGGATAGTGAATACTACAGTTTGGATTTAGTTCAGAGAGAAAGCCAAAGAGGTCGTTGAAACTTCTTAAGGCAGGAGTGTCTGCCTATTTGAAAGAATAAAGAGCTGGTAAATTGCTAAGTTATGAGGAAATAAAGTTCCAGAAGGAAAGAGTTGCATCTCTGCGTAATAACAGACAAGGATTTGTATGGTGTTCAGAGAAAGAAGGGAGAATTCTGACTCTTGATTCAACATAAAATTCTGAAGTTTTACCAAGGGTTAGGCCAGCAGGGCCTACCAATTGATCCCACCTAGTAGAGGTGACGACTTTTGAGTATCTCTGGAATCAGGAATAAGACAATGAATTGGTCATTGTAATCTAGGCAGACCCTGAGACTTCGGCAGGGTTGCGGTGTAAACGAGGGGCTATCGAGAGTATGGCTATTAGACAAGATCTTGTGGGGCAAGATTGTTACACCTGAAAGAGTGTTGTTGGAAAGTAAAGTAAAGGCGGTGGACCTTGGAAATCATGGTCAGAGTGCGGGTTTTCTGACTGATGTGTTTGGATAAATTTCGAGGACGAAATTTTTATGAGGAGGGGATAGTTGTAACGACCCAAAATCGCTAATAAGGCTTGGAGCCTTGATTAGTGTGCGTGGAGGGCAATAATTGTTATATTGCATTAATTTATGTGAATTTAATGAATATGTAATTAGTATGCATGTTTAGGTGAAATAAATATGCATGTGGACCCCGTTTGTATGGTAGGGGTAAATTGGTAATTTTAGCCCGCTGAGGGCATATATGTGGTAATTGTATTATGTGATCTGTACCACGTGGGTGTGGTGTTATTATTGTGATGCACGTACCGAGACGGTCCTAGAGAGCAAGTTAACTTAAAAGTCACAACGAGATTTTATACCCGGTTCGGGAGGAGCCTAGAGGTACCTTGGGAATTGTTATGGTTAAATTGAAATTTAGAGGGTAATGGTTATTGGAGATTTAGTAACCTGGGTAACCATTAGTTACTGCTGAGAGTAACAAGTTTAGGTGAAAGAAATGGTAGAATTGCAATATAGGAGAAAGGACTAGAGTGCCCTTGAGGTGTAGTTAGCAAAGGGTTTTGATGAAGGGGTAAAATGGTCATTTGGCTGGGAATTAGATATGTTGCAGCTGGGTATTAAGGGGTACACGGTTTGGGGCTTGGTCATTTTTTGGTTTTGTTAAAAATAAAGAGAAGAAAAACTAGAAGAAGAAAAGTTAGGGCAAGGAGAGGAAGAAGAGAAGAAGGGAGCTGAAACTTGAGGGATCTAGGAGGAGAATCAAGGGGTTGGAGGCAATTAAACTTGATCATAAGCCAAGACTTTCTGAGGTAAGGATTTATCTCTTCTTTGTTAAGTTTCTAAGCTTGATTTTTCTTCCCTTAATATGTTAGTATGAAGATTGAAAGTTGATGTGTGGCCAATTGGTGAATTGGGGATTTGATTGTGTGTTTGGGTTCTTTGATGATGTTTCTGAGTTGTTAGATGGTTATGTGGGGTTTTGAGTTGATTTTGGGGCTTAGGTGTGAGTTTGAGATGATTTCGGAGTGTTTTGGATGATGAAATGCAGAGGAAAAACCCAGTTTTTCTGGGTTCGCGAAGGAGCGCCGCGGCCCTATTCTTGGGCGCTGCGGCGCGAGGCTGTTTGCAGTCAGGGAGCTCTCTGAATTCTCTGGGCGCCGCGGCCCTTGCGGGTAGCGCCGTGGCGCTATGCCTTTTTCAGGATGAGAAATTTCGCAATTTTGAGCTTTTCCTCCTGGGGTTCGGGGGATGTTTTCGATGAATTGTTTTAGGAATTTGGGAGTCCCGAGAGTGTGGGATTGGTCCCGGGAAGTGGTTTTGAATTGATTAGTATTAAAGGGTGTTTCATGTGTGTTGTGACTAGGATATTGGAGAGGCTCGTGCTAGAGGACCGTGCTCGCGGCTTAAGTGCATCAGGAAGCTCGGAGTACAGGTAAGAAAACTATAGCACCCGTAGGATAGGGTGTGGGCCCATGGTGTGATTGCGGGGCACGGCCCTATATTGCATGATGAGATGATTGCCGGGCACGGCCCTATACTGCATTACATGTTAGGGTGCAGATTTAAATGAATTGATATTTGTTTGAATGTTGTTTGATTTATGCTATATATGATTATAGTGAAATGAACGGCTATGGCCGAGGGCGGAAAGGCCGAGAACGGCAGCGGGGCCGGAAGTAACACTTAGCACATGGGATGCTTATAATCAGTGTAGGACCCAGTGGATACATGTGATATCCCTACGGTGAGGACCGAGACCCCAGGCTTTGGTAAGGCTTCTGGGGCGGCATGGCCGTGTTTGCTTAGTCTAATGGTTGACTTGTTTATCTGTGGATTATCTGATATGATAAACTGTATAAATTGCATATGTTATGTTCTGCATGAGTTTTCTTGCTGGGCTTCGGCTCACGGGTGCTCTGTGTTGCAGGTAAGGGCAATGACTGAGTCAACCAACCATGAGTACGGAGAGCGTGAAGCGACGCGTACATGTTTGGCCTGCCCGACTGCTTTGGTTGGGGGTTTATTTGAAAATGGCTGTAATAATCTATGATTTTTATAACTGATCAACTGTAAACTTATTTCAAGATGTAAATAGTTTTCAAACCTTATTTTGGGATCCCAAATGTTTAATACTAGAAGTTTTATTGAAACAATGCATTTTTCTAAGATTACAGCCTTAACTTTTAATTAGTCACACTTTTGTTTCAAAACCTCGGTTAGCGAGTTCATTGCACACTGTTTTGTCTTAAAACTCACTTAGTAACGGCTCTAAGGAAGTAGGGCGTTACAATCCTGGTTCTTGAGGAACCTATCGACCCACATAATCAATAAGAGAGACAGATCCTAGAACCTTGTCTTCAAATTATGGATCATGTTTGATCTTGGATCTTGAGAAGCCTATCGACCCATATGATCCAAAAAAGAGATTGGTTCGAGGATCTTGTCGCCAAATTATTTGATCATGTTCGATCCTAGTTCTTGAGGAACCTATCGACCTACACGATCAACAAGAGAGACAGGTCCTAGGACCTTGTCATCAAATTATGGATCATGTTCAATCTTGGGTCTTGAGGAGCCTATCAACCCATACGACCCAAACAAGAGACTGGTCTTTGGACCTTGTCGCCAAATTATTTGATCATGTTCGATCTTGGTTCTTGAGGAACTTATCGAACCATACGATAAAAAAAAAGACTGGTCCAAAGACCAGTTGCAATCATTGGATCTTAATCGAATCTGGTCATTGAGGGACCGATCGATAATTTGATCTAAGACTCATTACAGGCTCAATTATCCCATCTAGACCCAGTTGGTCCAACTTAGATCTCTACAATCATTATAACGAATACACGAGAGATTACTTTGATCATGATCGACACTTGCTACACAATCTGCATATGTGTATAGGTATCATTACTACTGATTATGAAACCATCACTTGACTACCAATGAGGGACAATCATTTATTGCTTGCATCATTTGGTGAAAAGGATAGTACTATGTGTCTAAACGCTCGAAGCAAGGCATGGTCAAGTAGCAAGTGACCAAGGCTTTTAAACCCATGATCACTTGGGGGGCATACAGTACATACTGATCAAGGTATACACAAGAAATGAGGACGCGACCTTAAGTACTAAGAAAGATCAAGTTTTTCTAGGACATTTGTTCAACATATGTTTCGAAAGTGCAAAAACCAAAAACAAAAACAAAACAACATTGGTAGGGAGACTCCTAGCCATGTCCCTTATAGGTGGTCGGCATGCCCGCCAACCCTTATAAGGTGGTTGGCCTATCACCCATGGGGTGGTCGACCTGACTATTTTGTTCATGGTACTTGGTGAAGTATCGTACTACTCACATTACCATGGTTGTTAGCATGAAAAACATAAAGGAGTAAGGTTAGTATGACACGTGAAATACATGCGTTCAGAGTATACTGATACCTGAACCAATGAGGGTTGTGAGTTGATATACTTAGTAAGCATTGGAAATAAATAATTTCAATCAATACACTGAGTGCTCATAACAAAAAAGCATAAAAGCATAAAATGTCATATGTAAAAATTGTCAAGTACAAGGTGCCCCACCAATGGCATGAAAGGAAAGACAGAGTAAGAGACCAAAAGAATACTAACTAGGGCGAGGAGTATCATCTGAAAGACCACCCTGAGCCTCAATAGCCTCACAAGCTAGACACTTCCTAAGCTCCTTCGCTCTCATCTTCTCGAGAAGGAAATCCAAGTTTGGATCTTTGTTGGACTTCGAGATCAAGTAGAAGCAAGAGAAAGTTGTCTCTGAATACTCCTCTTGAGCCTTGTCCTAGTCAGCTTTGACCTCTTGCTCCTTCTCGACAAGAGCATCCTTCCGTAGTTGATCCATGTCGGTAATCAGCTTCTCCTTCTCAACTTCAGACTGTTTGAGCTGATCGGCAAGTTTCCCCTCCATCTGGGTTACCCTGAGAGTCAACTCGGTCACTTCCTGCTATTTAAGCTCCACGGTACTATGGAGAGTGTTGATCTCTTCATCTTTCAAAGCAATGTTTGCGTCCCTAGAGCTAAGAATGCGCCTAAGGTCCAGCACCTCATGGTGAATAGCTTCAACCTCAGAACATAGGTTGGAAAGTGTAGATGTATACTCTACAGACCTATCACGGACATGGGAGACCAACATCAGCGCCTGCAAAAAAACATACAAGTGTTAGGTAACGTCAGCACACAAGCTAACCAGACAAAAAGAAAACTGTAGAGGACTTACACTTTGAATGTCAATGAGTGACTTCGTGAGGATGGTGCTCAAGTCCTCATTCTTAATCCCATTAAAATTCATTGTCATTTGCTCTAGTTGGGATGCTTGGTCCATGATGGCACCTAAGTTCTGTATGGCAGACTGGTGTGGCTCAGATAAGGGAGTAGGCGCAAAAGAAGAGGCACCCGCATCAGTTAAATTGGGAGGAGCTGGCATAGGCAAGAATGGCTCTACCTTTGCGACAGGACTAGATGCCAAAGGAGTCAGAGGAGACACCTCGGGAGGAACCTTCATTATCGACTCAGGCTCAACCCTAGTCCTCTTAGCCACTCGGACGGAAGGGCTAGTCTTGGTTGGAGTCGACCTTTGATGGGTATGAACAAAACCAAACATATCTGAACCTTCCAAAGAAGATCAAATATTAGTGGGATATCAAATACAAATGAAACATAAAGTAAAGATGATAAAAGTGTCGAAACTTCTTAATGAGATTCGAGTTTGAACGTGGCTTCATCAAAATCATTTGAAGCAAGCAGCGAGTGTGCAGATGCACCCACCTCATCACCTTCCTGTCTATCTAGCACGGGCGAAGAGGGCACCTCCTCGACATGAATAGGTCCCGGGGAGTCTATGGCGTTCACGGGCTTGGGACCATCTTCATCTGAAACATCAGCGATAGTAGAAGGAAACAGTCCGACCTTCCTAACGTTCTCTGAAGTAACGAGAGTCTTGACATTCTTCTCCTCAAATGTCATGGAAATCAGCGCCTTAGCCCTAACAGTCATAGTCTAGGTTGGGAGTGGTCTGTAAAAATGCCCGACATGCTTAAACTTGGAATAGTTGGCCTCTTCATCCTTAGTGAACAAATGGTTTTTGACATATCTAAACGCCTTGATGTTTCCAGAGATCTCTTCCAAGAAGGTGTCGGTACCCTCGCTCATATAATGGTGGAAGTGGAAGTGCCCCGAGTTGCGCTGAGAAGGGTTCGTCTTCAGATCAAATAAGTAATGGATCTCATGAGATACTGGAGCAACCCATTTTCTACAATGATAGATAATGTACAACGCAAATAACACTAAGATCGTGTTGGGAGCCAGCTGAGATGAACTAATACAAAAATAATATGCCACGGTCCAGAAATATGGATGAAGAGGAAGTAGGGCACCGGACTTGATGGCAGAATGTGTCCAGGTGCACATACCCAAAGGGGGGTCCTCAGCTCTGTCATCTGGACCAGGGATAGTAATAGAAATGCCAGAGAGGTCAAAGGTCTTCCTTAAGTTCTTTACCTTCTCTTTAGTCATGTCAGAGGTAGCCCCTTTAAACTAAACCACCTCGTAATCAGTAGGGCAAGGCTTCTCAACCGGTTTCCATATGATCTTAATGGCAAAGGTGGCCCAGAATCTGATGAATGGAACTTTTTTTGTCGTCTCTTCTTCTGCTACGTAGCTGGCGAGACTGTCTTTCTCTTAGAGAAGGGCGAACCAACTTAAAACTTGGATTACCTCCAATTCAGTCGTTTCCCAACTAAATCCTCAGGCTAAAAAGCTTCTAATCTTCCCTAGAACTGCTATGCCTCGATATTTGCCTGAATCCGAGTCCTAAAACTCAAGTTTCCTTTGAAAATGCGATCGGGTGTCGAAAAGGGAACAAAAGGGAGATAGAATGTTCTGAACGTTATTTTTATTATTCTGATAGGTTACTTCAAGCTTAAGTAACCTCAAGTAAATCCTAATGTTCGGGGTCTCGAAAACACCCCTGGGGGTAAAATAGTCAAAATTCCCATAATTCCCTCCTGATTTCACTAACTCCCAATTTATCATCAAATATTTATTCCCATTACCCAATATCCTGGTAATGTGTTAAATACCCCTTGACTCACTCCGAGTCAAGTATGAATCCCATTGTGACTTTTCCACTAGCTTGCCTCCTAGGTTCGTCTCATGCTGTGTAACCCAAGCATAACCAGATAATAATGAAGCACCACACACATACCACATATATGCCAAATATACCCAAAATATGAAAATTTCCCAATTGAACAGAAATGGGCCCACATGCATATTTAATACACCTAACACATGCATATTTAGTCATATTATAATATTGTTCACATATTCGCATAATAATGCACACAAATATCATATAATCATATAATTTTCCATCTTGGCCCCCTAATCAAGGCCCCAAGCCTTCTTAGGAAATTTGGGCCATTACACACGCTGCGGCGTTGTTCTTAGGTGTCACGGCCCGCATAAACCCATAATGGCCTTAGGGGTCTCTGAAATTGCCCAGGTGTCACAGCATAAGTTAGGGCGTGCCGCAACCCATGTCCCTCAGGAGAGAGCCTTAGGCTCTCTAACTTGTGGCACGCCGCGGCCCTAGGGGGTTGGGCCGTGGTTTTTGAGAGGAATGGCCAAACCAAGTTTCTAGACTCGAGAACTCAAACCCAAGTTCTCGGGAAGGATTCTACTACCCAGTTTAGTAGAATTCGAGGTCCCTGAGGCTAGTATGTTATTATGAAGCTTTTAAATGGTTTAGGTTTTAATGGTTATCAATTATTGCTTTGTGACTAGGTTTACCGTTAAGGCTCAGTATTGAGGATCGTGCTTAAGACTGCCTTACACCTTCAGCTCAGGACTCGAGGTAAGAAAACTTCACCTGGGTTATGATCGGGGCTAGGACCCCTGTTAACAAATATGATTATGATTGTGAGTATATCTGTATTTGAGAATATTTGGATAGGCATGCTTGTTTGTGGTGCAATCGATTGCGTGTTCTGCAATCTATTCATTTGTTATATTTGATCTGAAAGTCTGGCCTAAGGGAGTCGAGGCTAATGTTAAGCATGCGGAACGCAGCCTGGCCTAAGCGTGCCGGGGTTAGCTAAATAACTAGAGGGTTCGGCCTAAGGGCACCGGGCCTGAACATCTTTGAATAAACCAAAGTGCCTTTTTGCAATTAACTAATTGTATTGAATGCAGAGATTGAATTACATGTTGGAGTGAATTGTTTATGATTGCCTAGCTTATTGCTTATGTTCCATTGTTATTGAATTGATCGATTTAAGTTTACTGTATATATTTTGTTGTTCATTTGTGATTGTGAATTAAGTTTTCTTGCTGAGCCTTGGCTCACGGGTGCTATGTGGTCCAGGTAAGGGAAAAGGAAAGTTGGACTACCCATGAGTTGGAGAGCTTTAGGGGCGGTTCAATGGGGACTAGAGCCAAACTTGTTTTGCCGCTTAGGATGGCTTTAATTGTAATCATTTTGAGAGTTGTAAATTCCTTGTAAACACCTATTTTCGGGATCCCATGTATAGACTCAACTTTTAATGAAACCGCTATTTTTTTTATAATCAAAATCTTTTAACCCTAATCCATTAATTTACCTTAGTAACGCGTTTATGTCCAAACGACTTAATTAGCAAGTCCTACACTATTTAAAATACAAAGTGTAATGTTCTTGGCTATCCAGGGCATTACACATGGGTTTAGGGCTGGTTGTAGAAGACTGATAGGCTTGGATGGTTGTTTTTTGAAAGGGCAAACGAGTGGCCAAATATTGGCAGCGGTGGTAATGGATGGAAATAACTCAATATTTCCAATAGCCTTCGTTGTAGTTGAAGCAGAAAACAAATCATCTTGGTGTTAGTTTCTACAATTGCTCGTGGACAACCTACAAATTGATGACATGAGTGCTTAGACATTCATGAGTGAAAAACAAAAGGGGTCGGTGGATGTTATCAACAAGTATGGTGAACATGCTGAAAAATGTTTTTGTGTGTGCCACATGATAGAACACAAGGGTTTAGCTTTGAAGGATCATGTATGGGCATGTGCAAGCGCAAGCACGATACCTCAATTTGAAAAGGAAATGGTTAAGATAAAAGCCATAAATGAGCCAACATGGTCATGGCTGAAATTAAAGACCCCGAGCCAATGGAGTAGAATTCACTTCAAACCACTGAACAAGTGGGATGTGTTATTGAATAACATATGTCAGTCGTTCAACAATGGCATACAAAATTCAAGAGATAATCCCATCATTTCATTGTTGGAGAGTATAAGATTTTATCTTATGCCAATGATGGCTAAGAAATGAGCTGAAGTTGAAACGTGGAGAGATCATGTAGGTCCTAGAATTACGAAGCTCATTAACTTGAAAAAGAAAATGGCTAGAGTTTATTTTCCTACATGGGCAGGTGGAAGCACTTTTCAAGTGAAAAATTGTAAAAATGGGGATCAATTTTGTGTTTATTTGGATGCAAGAAAATGCAGTTGCCGCAAGTTTCAACTCAATGACATACCATGTGAACATGCAATTAGATGCATTCAAGAGAAGAGATGAGATATTTTTCGTTTTGACCCTTGGTATAAGAAAGAGACACTCATGAAGGCATACACGCCTATCATCGTCCCTACAACAAGTCCAAATTTCTGTCCTAATCCAAGACGGCGACCAATTGTCAAACCATTAGAAAAGAGTCAACTAGGTCGACCTAAAAAGAAAAGGAAAAAAAAACCTGATGAACTACCAGCAGGATCAAACAAACTTCCAAGGCATGACATGGTTAAGACATGCTTTCATTGTGGTAAGCAAGGACACACCATTGTAAGATGTGATCCTAATTACAAGCATCCTAAAAAAACCAAGAAAAAGGCAAAGGTAAATCAACACCAAAAAAGAAAAAAGGAAATAAAAAGGGTCTTTCAACTTAGCATGCCTATAACGTCCCAAATTCCCTAATGTGGCTTAGTGCCTTGATTAAGGGCTTGGGAGGCAATAAGTGTATTAACTGTGTATTAACTATTATAATATAATTATGCTTGTGTGTTAAGGATTATTAAATATGCATGTGGGCTCGTTTCTTATTAGAAGGGAATTTTCGTAAATTTGACCCGTTAAGGGTATAATTGTAAATATATATGTGTGTACGTTTTATGAGTGAGACCAAATTATTATCTGGATATATTTGGGTTATTCGGCACGAGGCGATCCTAGTGAGCAAGTTAGCGGAAAAGTCACAACAGGGTCAAATACCCGGCTCGGGGTGAGCCTAGGGGTATTTTGGTAATTTAGCACATCACTGGGGTTTATCGGGTTACGGGATAATAAATGGTTGTTACTTGGAGATAGTTGGGATTTATTTGGATATGTACAGTTTATTAGGAACTAGAGGGAATGGTGGTAATTGACCAAAGTGCCCTTGTGAGTATTGAAGAGGAAAATTGGGGTTAAGGGTATTTAGGTCTTTTGGGTAGACCTTGGCTTGACTCGCTAGCTTGGAAGGGTGTAGAGGACTAGGGAAACACTCAAAAATTAAAAGAAGCTCTAGCTCTCTCTCTCTCTCTCTCTCCTATATCTCTCTCTCTCTCTCTCCTTAGTGACTTGAGGATTTTGAGAATTTAAGGAAACAAAGCTTGGGAATTGAAGGTTCGGTGTCTAGGATTAAGCTAGGAGCAACTTGAGGTCATAATCCAGCCATTGGAGGTAAGACATCATTTTGGTTTTGAGTTTAATTTCATATGGTCGAAGCTTTTTCTAAAATTTTAGGCTTTGTTGGATTTTGGATTTTTGATGAGTTTTCCATCAAGTTTTGAGTTAGGTTTTGTTGTTGGAAAAATGTTGAATTTGTTGTGGGAATTGAATTGAGGTTTTAGTTTTGATTTGGGGTGATTTTTATTGGGTTTGGCTAAAGGAAAACCCAAGAATTCTGGGTTCGAAGGGGTCGAGTTGCGGTCCTCTTGGACCTAGGGGCCAAGGATGAGCTCTGACGCGAGGGCGCGCCGCGGTGCATGTTCACTAAAAGGGAGGTTGGAGCCTCTAACTTGGGCGGGTTGCGGTAGGGGCTTGGGGCCGCAGCACTTAAGGGGTTTTGAGCCCGAGAGGGTTTTTGAGTGTGGAAACTTAACCCTAAGGGCTTAGGATCTATCCTACTACCCAGTTTAGTAGAATTCAACGTCCCAGAGGCTAGGTTTCAGTCCAGAAGCCTTTATTCACTCATTATTGATGGGATCATATATTGTGGTTATGACTAGGTTATCGCTAGGGGCTCAAAATAGGGATCATGGTCGAGGGTCATTCATTGATAGCATGTACTTAGACCAAATGTAAGAAAACTACACTTGATATGTGAGATGCATGTGTGGGGGCTTGGCCCAGTTAATAATGTATTATGATTGGGGCTTGACTCATTGGTTAAATATAAATGTGATTAAGGCTCAGGCCCAACTAGTGAGCATGATTATAATTATGCCTATGTGTATCTGCTTAAGTGTATTGTAATGCATTGTCCTTGCATGTATAATGAGTGTAGTATGTGGGTGTTTGTTCTTACTAGGAAGCTTGGTTTATGAGTTGAGAATCTGCCTGTTGCATTTGATTAAAGCTTGACCTGTTAGTCAAGGGTATTTTTGGTTAAAAAGGGGCTTGACTTATAAGTAGAGGGTTCCCAAGGCTCGACTTATAAGTCGAGGATCCATAAGGTTCGACTTATAAGCCGTGATTGACACCATGCTCGTTGAGCGCAGATCGCTATGGCTAGGCCACCCCGAAAGTGCCCTAAGCACTTTACTGGCTCGGATGCCATATGAATAAGTGGGAGTGCAACACGCACTTGTGTGACCCTATGGCCACTTATCTGTATAATGTTTATGCTTGATGCCAGTTATTACTGCTAAGCATGTTGTTACATTCTATGAATTATCTAAATATGTTTTCTTGCTGAGCCTTTTGGCTCAGGGGTGCTTTATAGTGCAAGTAAGGGTAAGGAGAAGCTTGGCCAGCCATGAGTTGGAGAGCGATAGCATTGATGTGTACATATGCAGTCCGCCAAGATATCGCATGGGAGCTAGGGTCGGACCCTATTTTGCTGCTTAGGTCAACTTATTTGGTAATCTCTGGATTGTAACAAACTTTTAAACTTGTATTTTGGGATCCCATGTAAAGACTAAAGTTTTGTTTAATGAAAACATTTACTTCTTGACCAAAAATTTTATTTCCTGAACTCTTAGTGGCTTAACCACATGTTTTAGTCCAAATGACTTGTTTAGTGAGTCCAATACTAATTTTATACACATATGGTAACAAACCCTAATTAGAAGGGGTTACAACTTGGTATTAGAGTTGCCAAGGTTTAAGGGTTCCTAATGATGGACTGGGCATGTACACTCGCTGCTAAAGACAAGCTCGACTCAAGATTTGGTAACTATTAATATAGTGATGTGTGTAATTGCTTAAATGAATTATGTATGCCTTACCTGCTTGTTTAAATAAAAAGCATGAGCTATTTTGATAGGGCCTAGCCCTTGACTGTTGTATGTATATTAAAGATGTGCTTATTAGCACATAGTTGCTTGTAAATGTTGTAGGATTGCTTATATGCATCATTATTGCTTTTGAATGTCAGAAACGCTTATTAGCGCTGCGATATGTGCATGTATGCCAGGAGATGCTTATTAGCATCGTTAAATGTTAAAAATAATGCTTATTAGCATCCTTCTCACCCTTGAGTGTTGGAAATGGTTAATAGCATTTAGTTATGTATATGTATGCCAAGCGTGTGCTTATTGGCGTTGTTAATGTTTGTAAATGTTATGAACATGCCTATCAACATCTTTTTTGAATATGATCATGATTCGCCATGGTTATTAACATGATTGTATGTGTGTGAATTATTGGGATGCTTATTAGCATTGTAAATGCATGTAAATGCTTATTCGGTCAGTTTTGAATTGTGGGTTGATATGGGATATTGTTATTACTGCCTGATAAGTCGAGTCATTGATTGCTATGAATGTGGGATGATTTCCCAAGAAATATTTAAAGTAGAGTTCATCCTAGAAGGCCTTGTTCATGGAGGTGTCACACTATGCGAAAAGCTACTTGCCTAGACGCCGCCAAGTGAGGCCAACATTAAAGAGGGCCTCACAATGTGAGGCCCGACCTGCCTAAAATGTGAAGGTGCAAGGCTCGAGTACACCCGAACACCTGCACACGGATTCGCTCGTCAAAGGACGCCTTGCTAAGAAGACCCAAAGCGAGACCCTCATAAAGCTTCCCGTGTGTCATGCAGAGAGGTCTCTAGACGAAGCCACCTCGACGAGCCTCCCGCACGCGCCTAAGGACCCACGTATGGGTCCCTTGAGAAGTCATCCTCGCTATGTGAGGTCCACAGAGAGAAGAGTGCCATGCCATTGCACCATTGAACAAACATAGGGCGACAACTCACTATGCACCGTTGCGCGAGGCTCAGGGCCACATTTGACTTGGCACGAGGCCCGCGAGGAGGATAGTCCCTCGTTGCACGAGGGATTGATGTGTGAGGCATGAAGGGTCGTTGTGCAAGGGATCGTCGCAGGAGGGGTCATTGCGCGAGGGCCTGTTATGTGAGGGGTCGATGCGCATGGGGCTGTTGCACGAGGGGTTGCTGCACAAGGGCTGTTGCGCACGATGGGTCGCTGCGCGAGGGGTCGTTGCATGAGGGGTCGCCACGCGAGGGGCCTCCGCGCGAGGGGCCGCCGTGCAAGGCTTTGAGCCTTGTTTGACTTGCTGCGAGGCCTGCGGGGAGGAAGATGCTTCGAGTTGTGAGGCTGAGTAAGTGAAGGAGGTGCCTCGCTATGAGAGGCGTTACGTGTCCAAATGCTAAACTCCATCATTGCTGGAACCAGATGCCTAGATGCCTCATTGTGTGAGGTTCCGTTCTCTGCACCCCATGACGCGAGGTCGATACACGACCGGGGCTCACTACTTCAGGCCCACCTCTTAGAAGTGCCTCAACGTGGAAACTTGGTAAAGGAAGTTCCTTCTACATTAGCGAAGAGCCCACACTATTCTCTAACCCTCGGCAGAATATAAGGAAGATTGGAGGGAAAATGTACCTTGAAGATGAAAGATGGACCATCAGGTACAAGGTGTGCATATGAGTATGGAATATAGAACTCTGAAGGTGGAAAATGCATGATTTTGATATCCGTGTTTGACATGTAGTGGTGGCACGAATGAGTACGTGAAGTGGTGGCATGTTCTGCATGCCTCTGACCAAGTACCAGAGTCGACACTACCCTGACAATGTACCTACGTATGATTTTGTCCTTGGGGACCACCTTGTATCAGGGACCAACAGAGCCCATCTATAAATAGGCTTCGACCCCTCAGGATAAGGGGTTGGAAAAGCCTTTGTATGCTCAGACAATTAAGGAATATACGAGTTTTGCTCCATTGTAGTTCTACATTTTTCTCCTTCAAGTTCTTTCTATCTTCTTCCTACATATTTTTTACAATACATTTTGAGTTTTCTGATCCTATATCATTGACAAGTCTCACCATCAACAATTTGGCACCGTCTGTGGAAAGGACAAGCATCAAGCCAACGTTCTTTCATTACTTCCAAAGAAAAATGCCAAGGCGTTCAAAAGGCTTGCAACAACTACAAGATGTTGAGGTTCACCTGGACGGGGAGCGATTGAGGGCCTCCTGGAAAGGACTTCCTCCGCCTAAGCATGGGGATATGTTGGAGGAGTGTCCTCCTCCAAGGGAGGAGAAGGAAGCATCATCCCTGGCTATCCGGCCCGACGGAGGTCATCCAGAGCCACCAGCGCTCCCACATCCCCGACCCCCGGTGGCACCATGCTCTGGCCACCGAGACCCTGGGCCCTCGATGCGGAGGCCAGGCAAGAGTCCCCAAGTACACTTGGTGAGTTCCAGCTCAAGGAATTGCTTCTATGAGGAGGAGATTTGCGAGTTACACAAGAAGAACAGAAGGCTGGAAATCACCCTAGAGAACATGCAGGAGGTTTTAAATGGCCTTCTACAAGGAAAGTCGAGCGTACCCCTTCCAAAGCATAAAAAGAAATAGAAAGAAAGAGGGGAAACCACTATCCCTGTGGATGATGGGAGAACCCGAATTTCCACCAGCAACACTCCTTAGATGAAGTACCATGAGGTACCTAGGCCGGCGAAATACCCCCAGGAGCAAAGGCGGAGGGACAACGATGGTCGTAAGAATGAAGCCAAAGTCACCTCTAAGGAGGTGCTGCCTGACCTAAGAGAAAAGCTCAATGGGAGGAGTTCAGAAGTAAGGACAACACCTCCTATGGCCCCTCCAAAGGGCAGAGAAAAGAGAAAGGTCAATCTACCGAGATGAGGGATTCCTTGCAAAGGATGCAAGAGGAGCTAGACATCGAGATGAGGAGCCTTCGAAGCAAGATTGTCACGGCGTTTGGGGGGCACATTAACGATGAAGAGTTTGACTACGAGTCACCTTTCATGCAAGAAATCCAGTTGGAACGACTCCCGACCAACTTAAAGAACCTCATATGACCCCATACGAGGGTACCTCGGACCCCAAGTACCACTTGGATGCCTTCAACGATTTAATGAAGCTAAGAGGGATCAATAGCAGAGCAAGGTATCACTGTTTTGCTGTCACGCTGAAAGGGCCTGCATGAGGCTGAGGCCGAGGAACATTAGGTCATGGCAACAATTTTTTGACGTGTTTCTCCAACAACATCATGTCGTACGCGATTACACCATGCCGAGCACCAGTCTCGCTAACATAAAGCAAGGTGAAGGAGAAAGCTTAAAGAGCTATATTCATAGGTTCAACATGGAGGTGGCCAGAGTGGGAAGCTTGACCAGGGGATAACTCAAGATGGCAATCAAAGCTGGAGTGCACCCACGTAGCAAGCTTTGGGATAATATGCTCAAAATGGAAGCCGCCGACTTAGATGACTTCTACGAAAGGGCACAAAAGTACATTCGTGTCGAGGATGGCCATGAGAACTTAAAGGCAGGAAAAAATGAATCATATGTCAAGTCCTCAGCCCATGAAGGGTCGAATGGGGAAAATAAGAGGGTGTACGAGGGGCTGAGAGATGACCACCAGAGAAGGCCCAAATGTGGAAGCGACTCCAGGCAAACGGCTTACACCTTCTATACAAACCTAACGGACACCGGAGAACATATCTACCTCACGAATGAAGGTCGGGTTCCCTTCAAGGGGCCCCCACCGATGAGAAAAGACCGGTCCAAGAGGGACCCTGGAAAATATTTCCAGTACCACAAGGACATCGGCCATACCACGACAGAGTGCACCCATTTGAAGGAAGAAATTGAAGAGCTCATACGCAGGGGGCACCTCGGCAGATATGTCAGAAGGAAAAATAAAAAATTGGAGCATGGGCCGGTGTTACCTCAGGCCCAAGAAAGAGCCCCAGAAATACAAGGAGAAGTGAGAACAATCTTTGGAGGTCCGGGGTTTGGAGGAGAGTCCAGGAAGGGTCGAGACAGGTACGCTAGAGAAGCAAGACGGAGTCCACCACCGTGTGTCATGAGCCTGGAGCAACGACCCCCGAAGAGTTTTAAGGGAGAAAATGACTCAATCACTTTCACGGAGGAGGATGCACGAGGGGTGCACTTTCCCCACAATGATCCTTTGGTGTTGACAGTCCAATTGGCCAACATGCGAGTGCATCGGGTCCTCATAGACAATGGAAGTTCCGTGGATATCTTGTATCGCCCCGCCTTGGAGAAGATGGGTTTGGGCGTTAGACACTCGAAACCTTGCCAATCCTCCCTATACGAATTCACATGGGACTCGATACAACCCTTAGGGGTGATCGAATTGGCACTCACCATGGGAGAACAACCCAAACAAACCACTGTCATGGAAAACTTCATCATGGTAAACTATGCTTCAGCTTTCAATGCGGTATTGGGGAGACCATCCCTAAGAGAATTGAAAGCAATAACTTCAATATATCACCTAGCTGTCAAATTCCCAAATCTTGGGGGAATAGCTAGTATGAAAGGGGAATAGAGAGAAGTGAGGGAGTGTTATAACACCTCCCTCCGCACGTCTGTAAAACTGCGGGAACCAATGGCGATGGTAGTACATGGAGGCATGAACCCGCAAGAACTAGACCCTAGAGTCACAGAGGAGCTTGGGGTCGAACCTTTGGAGGAGTTAGAAGAAATCGTGGTGATGGAAGAGCCACCACGAAAGTTGAAGGTGGGAAAAAACCTTCAAGATGACACAAAGGAAAAGTTGGTGAGGTTTCTGAAGGACAATCTGGATGTATTTGCCTGGAGTCACGAAGACATGGTGGGGATAGATTCTTCCATCATGTGCCACCATTTAAATATCGCCCCCGAGGCAAAGCCCATCAGGTAGAAAAGGCGAGCGCTCGACCTGGAGAGATATGCAGCCTTGAAGGAGGAGGTTGACAAATTGAAGGCAAAAGGGTTTATCCACGAATCATTCTATCCCGTATGGGTATCAAATCTCGTACTAGTCCCAAAACCGAATGGAAAATTGAGGACTTGTGTGGACTTCTCTAACCTCAATAAGGCTTGTCCTAAGGACAACTTTCTACTTCCAAGAATAGATCAACTGGTGGACGCGACAGCCGGACACGAGTTACTTAGCTTCATGGATGCTTACTATGGATACAACCAGATACCCATGAACCCAGCTGACGAAGAACATACTTCATTCATAACAGATGAAGGAATCTACTGCTACAAAGTGATGCCTTTTGGATTGAAAAACGCAGGTGCCACCTATCAGAGATTGGTGATCAAAATGTTTGCTAACCAGATAGGAAAAAACATGGAGGTATACATTGACGATATGTTGGTGAAGATTAAGAATGCTAGAGAACTCAACCGGGACCTAAGTGAGATATTCGACACACTCCAGAAGTACCGAATGAAGCTGAATCCACTCAAGTGCACTTTTGGAGTCTCCTTGGGAAAGTTCTTGGGTTTCATGGTCAACTCCAAAGGCATTGAAGCTAATCTTGATAAGATAAAGGCCTTGGTAGAAATGAATCCACCCAAGAGCAAGAGAGAGGTGCAATGTCTAACAAGACGGGTAGCAGCCCTTAACATATTCATTTCAAAGTCTACGAACAAGTGCCTCCCCTTCTTCAACATTCTTAAAGGGAGAAAAAAGTTTACTTGGGATGGAGATTGTGAGGACACTTTTACCAAGTCGAAGGAACACCTAGGGAAGCCACCCTTGCTGGCTAAACTTCAAAAGGGCAAAAGGTTATACTTATGCTTGGCAGTATCCGAGCATGCCATAAGCACTGCCTTGGTTAAAGGAGAGAAGAAGAATCAACAACCCGTGTACTATGTCAGTAAATGGTTGGTAAATGCAGAAAATCGATACCCAGAGATAGAGAAGTTAGCATACGCATTAGTCAAGGCCTTAAGAAAGTTAAGGCCCTACTTCCACGCCCATGCAATCGAGGTAATCATTGATAGCCCTTTAAGACAGGTCTTGCACAAACCTGAAACCTTGGGGAGGCTAATGAAATGGTTAATTGAGTTAAGTCAATTCAACATCACATATACCCCAAGGACCTCCATCAATGGGCAGTGCTTGCAGACTTCATAGTGGAGTTCACCTATCGACCAAATGAAGAAGGAGATATAGGTGAGGGTCGGTCGGTCGGAAAAGGAGAGGAAAAGAAGTTTGAGGAATGCAGCCTTCATGTGGATGGAGCATCCAACAAAGGGGGAGCTGGAGCGGGTATCATGATGACTGGACCTGGAGGACACAAGATGTATTGCGTGATATGATTTGGGTTTGAAGCCTCGAACAACGAGGTAGAGTACGAAGCGCTCTTAGCTGGATTACGGTTGGCCCAGGGGCTAAAGGTAACACATTTACACAATTTTAGCGACTCACAGTTGGTGGTATTCCATATGAAGGACGAGTATCAGGCAAGGGGTCCTAAGATGGTCGCATACTTAAAAAGGGTAAAAGGCTATCTAGGGAAATTGGATGAGTATAGCATAGAGAAAATCTCGAGAGAGAGGAATACCCATGCCGGTGCCCTCACAAAGCTGGCTTCCACTAAAGATGGAGATACCCTTGAATCTGTACTTGTGGAATACTTATCTAGCCAAGCATCATAGAAGCAGACGTTCATATGATCAGCATCCCAAAGGGGTCGTGGTTCGACCCAATTATAAACTACCTGAAGGATGGAGCTCTACCAACAGATAAAAGGGAGGCTCGGAGGCTGGTGTATAAGGTCGCCCGGTACACCTTAGTAGACAGAGTCTTGTACAAGAGTGGGTTTTTTGTGCTGCTCTTGCGATGTGTTGATGAGGAGGAGGTGATGAAAGTTCTGTATGAAATACATGAGGGCGAATGCAGAAACTATGCGATTGGACCATCCATAGCCAAGAAAGCCCTAAGGCAGGGGTACTACTGGCCCTCTATGGAGAAGGATGAAAGTGACTTCGCGAGAAAATGTGACAAATGTCAAAGACATGCAAACTACTCCCGGAAGCCCCCAAATGAGCTAACTAGCCTGACCAGCCCTTGGCCTTTTGCTATCTGGGGGATAGACCTGATCGACGCCCTTCCCACAGGTAGGGGTGGAGCAAAGTATGCAGTCGTAGCGGTAGATTACTTCACCAAGTGGGTTGAAGTAGAACCTCTAGTAAAAATAGCTGCCAAGCAAATCACCACTTTTGTCAACAAATTCATTTTCTGCCGGTATAGAGTGCCCTAAAAAATTATTTCAGACAACGACACCCAGTTTAAGGGGGAAACGTTCGAGGAATATTGTAAGGAGAAAGGAATAAGAAGAATTTTTTTAGTTGTTGTGCATCCACAGGCCAATGGGTAGGTGGAGGCCATTAACAAAGTCTTGAAGAAGAACCTAAAAACGAAGCTTGAGAAGATGAAGGGAGCCTGAATCGAGGAGCTACCTAATGTGCTTTGGGCCTATAGCACCACACCACGCACAAGCACTGGCGAGACCCCTTTTGCCTTAGCATATGGATGTGAGGTTGTTCTCCCAGTTGAAATGAGGGTTAACTCCTTCAGGATACATGCATACGAGGCCAAGTCAACCATACAGCAATGGCCAAAAACTTGGATATGTTAGAAGAAAGAAGGGAAAGGGCGCAGATGAGAGTGGTAGTATACCAGCAATGGGTAGCAAGATACTACAACTCAAGGGTACGAGAAAGAATGTTCAGGGTAGGAGACTTGGTGCTGAGAAAAGTACTCCCCAACACGCGAGACCCGGGAGTGGGGGTACTATGGCGAACTGGGAAGGACCCTACCAAGTCGCCCAATGCATATCACCAAACACTTATAAATTAGCACGCATGGATAACACTGTAACACCCCGAGCATGGAACGCCGAACACCTCAAGAAAAACTACCAGTAAGACTTCCATATCTGATGCAAAGAATATCCGTATTTAGTTTATTGCATGTTATGCTAACTTAGCAGATAAGAATAAAAAAAGTTATCTAGATAACCTCACAAGTAGATGTAATCGCTTCATATATGTCATTGTAACTTGCCTACTATGAATGAAAGTGTTCGCAACTTCGCATGCTATATATCTTCTCTATGCAAACATCCACCAAAGTGCTTGATGAAATAAATTTCACCAAGCACTTGGGGGGGGGGGGGGGTAGGACAGGAGGCACACATATATAAAAAAAAGAATAAACTCGACAAGCTCTCTCTTATATTCAAAAGGATTAGTTACCCTTATGAATATCAAGAGAATAGTAAAACAAAAGGAATTTTTGTTAAAAAGATGACCTCCAACCAAGGGCTGATGCCCCCGCAGGGGGTAGGCTGTAAGGAAGGCATCTCTCAATAAGTCTAGAACGACCATTAAGCTGGCTAGCCAAAAAGGATCCTAAAGAAGACCCTTGTAAAAATAGTACTATACATAATGACGAGAAGGACGCTTCTCGCAAGAAATAACAAGCACTCACAAAGCATATAAAAGGATACCGAGAACCCAAGGGGTTAACGTATCCTTACAAGTATATTCAAGGTGCACCAAAAAGACTATCATCATCAGATCAAGGAAGAAATATGTAATCCATGAAAAATAATAATAAGAGGGACTTACAAAAGTCCCTTAAGTTTTATAATCGAAAGAGAACGAAAAAGGCTAGAAAGGCCAATTCATCCTCATAATCGATATAAAAAACAAACAAGGACATATAAATCAAGAGTTCCACACACCATTAAGGATTTAAGAGGAGTTCAAAAAAAAAAAAAAAAAAACAATATAGAGGATTACACAGCAGCAGCATATATGTATGCAAATATGCTTTGAAGAGAGGTCTACAAGTTTCCACCCTAACCCTTCCACTCAGAAATTTTCCCAATTGCATAATCTCCAAAGGGAGATAGGTCGACGTCAGAGTTGGTCCTCCATACGACATGGAACGTGCACTCAATTATGCCATTCTCGGCATTTACAAGCTCAGCCTCAAGCGCAGTAACCTTCTCATTTAGAGTATGGATGGTAGCTTCAAGCCTAGTGTTGAATTGAGAAGTTGATGCAGCCTTGGCTAATGCAACTTCTCTCTGACAGACTGCCTCGGCAAGTTGACCCTCCATGTCACGGACCCGTATGGATAAACTATCATTTTTTGACTCGGCCATCGAGCCCCCCCTGAGGGTGGAAGGGCCTCACCAAAAGAAGGAATGACAAAATTCCTCTTAGGCATAGAAGGGGGGAGCACGGGCATTGAAAGCAAACTCACCACCAGGCATCAACGGTGGAGCCTGAGAAGTAACACTGTCGGTGTGTCCATCATCGCCAACATCCCTAGCCCCACCGGACAACATCGTAAGCATGAGTAATTCTCGGACTCCACCTCCTTCGTGTCCATATGGTCATCCGATGGGTAACATTGTCTTTATCAGCTACCTGATCATAATTGGCTTCATCATGACCATATATCCGCAAAATGGTGGATTCAGATGAGACGGAGTATAAGGAGATAACTTGGTTTGGGGATAGCAGCTTGTATGAATAAAGATTGCCCTCTGTGAAAAGGGCATAGGCCTGTTTGCACTAGGCCAGCACATCTAGGATCTTCGTCACTCGATCACGAGTCGAGAATTTCAAGGTAGGGTCGATAACCCCTACAAGACCTGCGATTAAGAGAAAAGAAATAATCATTGTCAGATAAACCAGAAAAAGGAGGAGTAAAAGAAAATTTTCTTGTATACGAACTCAAGGTGGGAATTAGCTTACTTGAAGCGTTGAATCGCGTATGTTGGGTGGACATGCTGGGGGTGAAGAAGAAGTCACTTTTCCATGAGCGTCTGTTGGAAATGGAGCCCTCCACGAGGGGAAATCCTGTATGGGCCACGAATTTCTGGAGCTGATAGAAGCCGGGGGTTGATGGGTTCACCCTAAGGGTGTAGAGGTGATGGACCTCGCTCATGGAAGGTCCTCTAGAGTGCACTTGTTTATACAATACGTACAAGCAACTGAGCACCACCTAAGAGTTGGGGGACAGTTGGAGGGGCGCTAGCTCAAAGTAGTTAAGCACTTTGATAAAGAAAGGGTGAAGCGGCAAAGCTCCACTAGATTTGATTATGGAGTCGCTAAAGGCAACGAGCCCTTCGAGCGGCTCAGACACATGATCCTTGCGCTTTGGAATTATGAATTTGATGTCCGACGATAGGTGATGGGCCTTTAGCATGTTGGCAAGCTTCGCACTAGTAAGGGTGGACCTGTCCGCGTCTTCGGAATTGTCAGAAGTCCTCCTCGGCATGTCGGGTACCTGGACAGAGACATGCAATTTGTGAGCGACAGACTTCCTCAACCCCCTAGAAGGTCCCCTACACATCTTACGTCTACCAGCATTCTCCTTGACCCTAGGACGTGCGACCCGGGGCAGGTGGGGAAGCATGGGGAGAATCATAGAAAGAAACTCAGGTTCGAGGGGTTCACAGTCAGCACTTTCATGGATGGGACCCCTACGGCTTAAGGATTCGTCACCACAGAAAGAAAAAGGTTCAGGTGGCAGGTTTTCCTCTAGACAGGCAATTTCGGATATGCAATCCTGAAAGGCTGATTTTAGTTGGGAGACATACGTTTCATGCCATGGGGAGAAACCTAAACCCTCATCGCTAGTAATATATTCGAGTTCATTTTCAAGGCCACGCGCCTTCTGCCTAAGGTAGAATAGTCTCAGTAGGTAGAGCATTCGCACACCCCCATGGTTAGAGGGTTTGCGAACGTCGACCTCAAAGTCGGAGGATGAAAACTCGATAAATTAGATATTAGATGGACCTTCAGAGGACCGCCTAGATGCCATGGGACAGCTGAGACACGTAGACGTATGTGCGTGAAGATAACCCTATATCTACAACATAAGTATGAGGGGTATAAGAAAAGGGCCCATGCGTGTGTACTTGAAGGGTCGTAAAAAAAACAAAAAATCTCTAAGGAACGGATGCATTCCAACCAGTGACTCTACCCTCGTATAAGAGATAAAAGAAACATGCGTATCAATGGAGAATGAAGGTATACCTAGGTGTGTATGTATGGATTCACAAATGTGCAAGGATAGACTTTCGGGAACGTAAAGAAGGGCCAAGCAACAAGCGAGAGCGAATCCTTAGCAGCAAGAGAACGCCTAGCGCCACAACAATGCAAACCAGATGTGAGCAGAAATAAGCAAAATAAAATGAATGAATAAATGAAAAGGGGCAAAAATTACCTCAAGAATGCTTCTTGGGAGGATAGAACCTTGGAGCTCTTGGAAGTGGCTTAGAAGGAATCCCACTAGGCTAAGCAAGTCTTGGTGTGAGGAAGTGGGTTCAAGTCTTGGGATATTTATAAGGAATCAAAAGGTCTCCTAGCCATTGGATCAAATTTAGATGGATGGTGGAGATCAAGAGCCTTGATAACCTTGGGATCCGCGATGGGAAATAATTGGCTCTTATCATATCTTAAGAGCATACTTGGATCACAACCAAAATTAGTTGGTTTTTGTGTTTCTTTATGAATTACAAAGAAACACACCACCAAGGCTCATTTTGTGTTTCCTTATTCATTCCAAGATAGCATTCAAAAGGTTAGTCATCCATACCCCTTCAAGGAAGAGTGAAGCATAAATGCCACACTCATCACACATAACACTTGTTAAAGAGTCTATAAGAACACTTGAAAGTATAGTCATAGACTCGGGGGCAAGTGTGAATGTGGGATGATTTCACAAGAAATATTTAAAGTAGAGTTCATCCTAGAAGGCCTTGTGCATGGAGATGTCACTCTATGCGAAAAGCTACTTGCCTAGACGCCGCCAAGTGAGGCCAACGTTAAAGAGGGCCTCGCAATGTGAGGCCTGACCTACCTAAAATGCGAAGGTTCAAGGCTCGAGTACAGCCAAACACCTGCATACGGAGTCGCTCGTCAAAGGATGCCTTGCTGAGAAGACTCGAAGCGAGACCCCCATAAAGCTTCCCGTGCGTCATGTAGAGAGGTCTCTAGACGAAGCCACCTCGATGAGCCTCCCCCTCGCGCCTAAGGACCCACGTACGGGTCCCCTGAGAAGTCACCCTTGCTATGTGAGGCCCACGGAGAGAAGAGTGCCACGTTGTTGCGTTGTTGAACAAACATAGGGTGGCACCTCGCTATGCGCTGTTGTGCGAGGCCTAGAACCTCATTCGACTTGGCCTGAGGCCCGCGAGGAGGATAGTCCCTCGTTGAGTGAGGGATCGTTGTGCGAGGCTTTTTTTTTTTGCAGAAACTCATTCGTGACCTTATTTTTTCTTACATGTTCAAATTTTGTTTTTATACAATATTATTTACACAAATTGATTATTGATTAAATTATTTTCTCTTTAAATATTTTGAATCTCAATTTCCTTTGAATAATAAACACATTGTGTACAGTTTTATTGGAAAAAACAAATGAAGAGTAAACTCATTGTTTAGAGTTTAGTTGAAACAAATGTTTGCCTATACAAATTTGTTTGAATAATTACTCAAATAGTAAACTCGTTGTTTAGAAATTCGTTAAAATAAATAATTAAAGACAAAACTAGTTTTTCAACTTTGTCATTAATGATAAACAACTTGTTTATTTTTATGTTCACTATTGTATTTGAATTTTTCAATTTTTGTTATCTTTGAATTTCTAATATTTCGAATAATTAATTTATAATAATATAGTAATATTTGTTGTATTTTCTTAAAGATGGATAAAACAATAGTGTACGTTGTTTACAATGGAAAGTGGACTAATAACAAATATGTTGATCATCAAGTGAAAATAATTTTGGTGAAGAAAGATATCAACTCCATAGAATTACAAGAGGTAACATATAAGGAGCTTAACTTGGATCCATGTCTAATTTCATTGAAAATCTCATTTGATGCTAAAGTGGAAACAAGCAAATGAATGATAATAGAAAGTGATGACAACTTGGTTGTATGCATGCATCTAATTAGTGTTGTACTTGATTTTAAAAAGAATAAATAGTATTTTTGTCCCCCAACTATGACCATTGCATGATCGTGCCTCCTGAATGATTCGCGATGTTAAAAATTCCCCTCGAACTATGCACATTGCTAAAATATGAGACTTCTGTTAGATTTTGTCCTATGTGGCTAACAAATTGATGATGTAGCATTTTGTTTGTTGATGTGGCAGTGCCAAGTGTAGAATAATTATCAATTTTGCCCCCCGAACTTTGACCACTACCAAATAATACCCCTTTATAAAAAAAAATCTATTTTTTTCTTAAAAATAATAATTAAATCCTTAAAAATTAAAATTTTAATCATCAACAAATAACTCTTTTTTAATTTTTCCTTTACAATATTAATTAAAACTATTTTAGAATGAACATTTAAAATATATATTAAAACAAAGAAAAAAAATTTAATTAAAGAGGAGGACGATGGGCTTAAATAAATAAATAAAACTTTTAATTTAAGAGGTTGAGGCAAAGGGGAAAAAACATTGTTTTAGGATTTATTCATTATTTTTATTCTAAGATATATTTATTTTATATTGTAAAAGAAAAGAAAAGAAAAAGTTATTTGTTATTAATTAGATATTTAATTTCTGAGTATTTAAAATTTTATTTAATTAATTTGAAACTTTTAGTATTGTTTATTTTTTTAATATTTTAGAATGATTTTTTAAAAAACAAATTTACGGATTTAATTATTATTTTTAAAAAGAAAAAAATTAAATTAGTTTTAATAAAAAATGCACAATTTGGTAATGGTTAAAGTTCGGGAGAAAAAATTGCTAATTATTCTACACATGGCATGACACATCAACAAACAAAATGCTACATCATCAATTCGTTAGCCACCTAGGATGAAATCTAATAGAAGTCTCATATTTCAGTAACGTGCATAGTTCGGGAGAAATTTTTCATATCGTGTGTTTATTCAGGGAGCACAATCATACATTGATCATAGTTCGGGGGCAAAAATACTATTTTTTTTCTTTTAAAAATTTCCCTCTTGTATTAGAAACCCCCCAAAAAAATACAATTGCGAAATATACTACTATGGATGATAGATATTGTAGTTAAGCCCATAGTAATGATACATCTTCCTTGCATGTGAAAGATATTGCTGCGATTAGTTGTGAAAAGAATGGAAGAAGCACATCTTCTTCAACAAACAAAGGCAAAGGATAACTTGTAGAAGTTGAATCACCAATTCATGTGCTGCCAAGTATAGAAATTCAAGAAATAACAGTGAATCAAGTTTTTAGTAACAAAGAAACTTTACAAAATTGTCTATCTATGATTGCAATTAGGAGGCACTTTGAATATAGGGTGGATAAATCATGCACAAAAGTATTTTGGGCAAGTTGCATGGACAAAAATTGTAAGTCGTTTCTACATGCACAGAATCTTTGGATTATAAAAATGCAGAACATAGACAAGCTACTGCACACTTCGTTGGTGATTGTATAAAGGAGAATCTTCGTGATCCAAAAGTTACATGTAGGCCGAAGGAAGTAATTAATTATATGAGGCTTGGATATGGTGTTACAATAAGTTGTGAGAAAGCACGTAGAGCAAGAGAAGTTGCATTAGATAGTATTCTAGGATCTGCAGACGAAAGTTATTATGCTCTGCCTTCATATTTTCACATGTTAAAATCTACAAACCCAGGCACAATCACAAAAATTGAAAGAGATGAGAAAAACAGGTATGAGTTTCTTCATTTTTTTACTAGAATTTGTATTTCTTAATTAACTTTAAAATTAAACCAAAAAATACACATCATGTTTGTTATTTGATAGAATATATAATTCAACTAACATAGACATAAATTTTTTTTATCTTGTAGGTTTAAATTTTTATGTTGCTTTTGGAGCATTTATTGAGGGTTAAAAACATTGTAGATCAATTATTGTTGTTGATGGTACATTTTTGAAAGTAAAATGTGGGGGTACATTGGATCAGCTTATGCCAATGATGGAATCAACCAAATATTTCCACTAGGCTTTGGTGTTGGAGATTCAGAATATGACATTGCTTAGGAGTGGTTTTTTCGTAGTTTGAATGAAGCTATTGAAGATCGAGAAGAATTGTGCATAGTATCAAACAGACACCAAAGTATAGCAAATGCAGTCAAAGTTGTTTATCTTGATGCATACCATGAAGTATGTAAACAACATTTGAAACAAAATTTGAGAAGTAAATTAAGGGGTTTTGGGATACTAGCTGAATTTAAAACTGCAGCAACATCGTACCTTCGAGCGGACTACAAGGTTGCAATGGATACTTTGCATGTCATAAATCCCAACATTACCAAATACTTTTAGAGATAAATCCTGAGAGGTGGGCTCGTTCATTCTATCCAAGATGAAGATATAATATTCAAACAAGTAATATTGCAGAGTCAACAAATGCAGCAACCAATGATGCACGAGAACTACCTGTAAGGGTTACCAAACTTACTTGGACTGTTTCTTCAAGCCATCGCCATACGAAGCATAAAAAATATTTTGCAGCTCCTTGATTGGCTTTTCATCCAATAAACTATCAAAAGGAAACTTCTTTTGCGAAATCATGTCAGAAGACTCTCTCAAAGGTGTTGAAAAGTATCATGTGTATGGAGAAGTAAGAAAGTTGTTGCGTTTAACAATTCTTTTATTTTGTATTACATTATCTTCAACTTTCTATTTAAAAAAGCCCCCAATATTCTGATAAATTTCATCTTCGAAACAATTTAAAACTAGGCACATCATCATAATAGTGATGGCTGAAATTTTTAACGCAATCATCTTTATTTTGCCTCTTTTTCTTTGTGTATTGCTTCAATGTTTCATTCTACAAAAAGAAAATTAATTTATTGTTAACAATATGTTTACAATTCAATACATTAATAAGTTATTGTTAGATATGGTAAATAATTTGTTTAAATATAACAGAAAATTTACCAACTTCAATGGACTATTAAAAGTTGGAGGTGAAGGAGTCAGCCTGATTGGATGTCAGATAAACAAAGAACAATCTCATCATTAATACAGAGCTTGGGAGACATACAAGTAGCAGTTGCATCTTGATTTGTGGACTTTCCTTCTGTACTTGTAATATGGTTATCTGCTAATTTCACTCCTTTTGTATCATGTTTTTCTTCACAACCCTTAATGTCATCATATATGCCTTTTTCATTACATTCTTTGGCTTTACCTTCTTCTTAGGACTTGTTTATTTCTAACCCATCCAATTTCTGCACAATCATTTTTAGAATGCCGAAAATCTCACCAACTTGTTACGATAAATGCAAGACATTAGGATGATCTGTTTTTTTCTTCATGACATTCTTTGGCTCTACCTTCCTCTTTTGTCTTGTCTTTTTCTAACACACCCACTTTGTGCACAATCTTTTTCGAAAGATCAAAAGTTGCAGCAACTTGTTGCGATAAATGCAAGACAATCTTTGTGCACAATTTGTTTACTATTATGTTTGAATTTACAAATCAAAAGTGAACAGACTATTTACAATTTTTTTTAATTTAGCTATCTAGTTCTCTTTTAGAGAAAAAAAATTAGTAGAATTAAGAAAAAAATAATTGAATAGAAAAGATTATAATTCAAGTTTACACAAGCAGCATGCATTTCATTCTAGTAATCTAATAGCATATACCATTGGTCAAAGATAACAAAAACTTATTGACAATCCTTATCTCAAATTAAGTAATTAAAGAATTTGAAAAAAAAAATTCTTCATACAATATCACTGAATATAAATATAAAATCAATGAGACTACAAATCATTTTTGTTGGGACATAGAATTATATAGTGAATAGTTTGTTTACTATTATGTTTGAATTTACAACTCAAAAGTGAACAGAATGTTTACAATTTTATTTTAATTTAGCTATCTAGTTCTCTTTTAGAGAAAAAAAAAGTACATTTAAAGAAAAAAGAATTGAATAGAAAAGATTATGATTCAAGTTGACACAAGCACTTAGCATGCATTTCATTCTAGTCATCTAATAGCAAATACCATTGGTCAAAGATAATAAAATCTCATTGACAATCCTTATCTCAATGAAAGAATTTGAAAAAAAATTCTTCATACAATATCACTGAATATAAATATAAAATCAATGAGTCTATAAATAATTTTTGTTGAGGCATAGAATTATACAGTGAACAATTTGTTTACTATTATGTTAGAATTTATAACTCAAAAGTGAACAGACTGTTTACAATTTTGTTTTAATTTAGCTATCTAGTTCTCTTTAAGATGAAAATAAATTAGTAAATTTAAGGAAGAAAGAATTGAATAGAAAAGATTATGAATCAAGTTTACACAAACACTTAGCATGCATTTCATTCTAGTCATGAAATAGCAAACACCATGATAGGTATATCCTGCCAATTAAGTATTATAGAAATAAATAAATAAATAGAACTATTATCTATGTTTTCCCCCGGGACACGTGTCATGACACGATGGGTACATGGGCTCCCTCAAAGAGATTCAAGCCCATCCTGAGCCCAATGAACAGGGAAGAAGAAAGTCTTGATAGCCCAATCGTCAATGAACCGTGACATTAGTAAATGAACCCCGACCAGACATCCCTGTCCCGACCTACCAATATCCACCGGGATGCCAATAGAGGTGGCAAGCTCACTAGTCTGGGAATAGACCTTGTCAAGAATGAATCGGGACATTAGTAAATGAACCAAGACAAGATGCCTGGATAGGGAAAGTTTGGTCTTCCCTGAAGCTGACAGGTCCCCGAGAAACACGGAAGTTGGTCTCCTCAACTATGAACAAGAAGTTACACATGGAACATACACTGTTCCTAGGAAACAGTGCTGCCACTACTCTGACAGATCTTGTCCCCAGGATCCCCTTAGAAGCGCACGTAGACCAGTCTGAGGTTATGTACAATTGATAGCTGTAATGCTTGGCTATGCCCAAGCCGGCCCAATGGGCCTTGACTAATATGATTTATTATGCAACATTCTTTGTATTATGGCTCCATTAGTGAGCAAACTGTGATTACATATCTATTGGGCCAGGATTAGTCCAGCCCAAGCCCATTGCACCTAACTTCCTATAAATAGGACCAGTTGTACACTGTAAGAGAAAAAAAAAATCTCTTGTAAGCAATTACTGTGCTCAAACTTGTAGAAAATACCATTGTCAAAAGCTCTCTAAGCTTTACTACAACCGACTCGTGGACTAAGGCTCATTAACGCCCCAACCACGTAAAAACCTTGCATGCAAATTCTAAATCCTTTCTTCTTAAGCTCTCTTATCTTTCATAATTCTAGTTTCTGAAAAACTTGGTAAACATTTTGGTGTTTTCATTGAGAACTGAAAAAAGTTCGAGTTGATCTTGAACATCTGCAACAATGGTGAACACCAAGCATGTTATATTTGATTCTGCTCACCAACAGCAGCAAGGTAAGAAAGAGCCATTGCCCAATCAACCATTCCTTCAAGACCAACTTAAGGATACACCTTTATTAGGGCCCTCTGCCTGACGATTCCCAGAAGTTCAAGGATGGGACGCAAGGCCCAATGCCTAGTCCCATCTTGGACATGCTTTGTCCGGGGGGTTTAAAACCAAATGGGACGCAAGGCACAATGCCTAGTCCCATCCTGGACATGCTTAGTCCGGGGGGTTTAAAACCAAATGGGACGCAAGGCACAAAGCCTAGTACTTTGTCTGGGGGGTTTAAAACCAAATGGGACGCAAGGCCCAATGCCTAGTCCCATCGCGGACAAGCTTGGTCTAGGGGGTTTAAAACCAAATGGGACACAAATCCCAAAGCCTACTCCCATCCCGGACATACATGGTCTGGGAGGTTCAAACCCAAATGGGATGCAAGGCCCAATGCCTATTCCCATCCCAGACATGCTTGGTCTGGGGGGTTTAAAAATGGGATGCAAGGCCCAATGCCTAGTCCCATCCCGGACATGCTTGGTCCGGGGGGTTTAAAACCAAATGGGATGTAAGGCACAAAGCCTAGTCCCATCTCAGACATAACATGGTCCAGGAGGTTCAAAACCAAATGGGACGCAAGGCACAAAGCCCAGTCCCATCCCTGACATGAATGGTCCGGGAGGTCTAAAACCAAATGGGATGCAAGGCACAAAGCCCATTCCCATCCCCGACATGAATGGTCCACGAGGTTCCAAACCAAATGGGATGCAAGGCACAAAACCTAGTCCCATCTCGGACATACATGGTCCGGGAGGTTCAAACCCAAATGGGATACAAGACCCAATGCCTACTCCCATCCTGGACATGCTGGGTCTGGGGGGTTTAAAACCAAATTGGATGCAAGGCCCAATGCTTAGTCCCATCCTGGACGTGCTTGGTCCGGGGGGTTTAAAACCAAATGGGACGCAAGGCTCAATGCCTAGTCCCATCTCGGACATGCTTGGTCCGGGGGTTTAAAACCAAATGGGATGCAAGGCACAAAGCCTAGTCCCATCTTGGACATGCATGGTCCGGGAGGTTCAAACCAAAATGGGATGCATGCCCAATGCGTTGTCCCATCCTGGACATGCTTGGTCTAAGGGGTATGAAACCAAATGGAACACAAGGTCCAAAGCCTAGTCCCATCCCGGACATACATGGTCTGGGAGGTTCAAACCCAAATGGGACGTAAGGCCCAATGCCTAGTCCCATCCTGGACATGCTTGGTCTGGGGGGTTTAAAACCAAATGGGATGCAAGGCCCAATGCCTAGTCCCATCCCAGACATGCTTGGTCCGAGGGGTTTAAAACCAAATGGGATGCAAGGCACAAAGCCTAGTCTCATCCTAGACATAACATGGTCCGGGAGGTTCAAACCCAAATGGGATGCAAGGCACAAAGCCCAGTCCCATCCCGGGCATGAATGGTTCGAGAGGTCTAAAACGAAATGGGACGCAAGGCACAAAGCCCAGTCCCCATCCCCGACATGAATGGTTCGGGAGGTTCCAAATGGGACGCAAGGCACAAAGCTTAGTCCCATCCCGGACATACATGGTCTGGGAGTTTCAAACTCAAATGGGACAAAAGGCCCAATGCATAGTCCCATCCTGAACATGCTTGGTCTTGGGGGTTTAAAACCAAATGGGATGCAAGGCCCAATGCCTAGTCCCATCCCGGACATGCATGGTCTGGGGGGTTTAAAACCAAATGGGACGCGAGGCCCAATGCCTAGTCCCATCCTAGACATGCTTGGTCTGGGGGTTTAAAACCAAATGGGACAGAAGGCCCAATGCCTAGTCCCATCCCGGACATGTTTGGTCAGGGGGGTTTAAAACCAAATGGGACGCAAGGCCCAATGCCTAGTCCCATCCTGGACATGCTTGGTCTGAGGGGTTTAAAACCAAATGGGACGCAAGGCACAAATGCCAGTCCCCATCCCCGAAATGAATGGTTCAGGAGGTTCAAAACAAAATGGGATGCAAGGTGCAAAGCCTAGTCCCATCCCTGACATACATGGTCCCGGAGGTTCAAACCCAAATGAACGCAAAGCCTAATGTCGAGTCCCATCCCGGACATGCTTAGTCTGGGGGGTTTAAAACCAAATGGGATGCAAGGTCCAATGCCTAGTCCCATCCCAGACATGCTTGGTCCGGGGGGTTTAAAACTGAATGGGACGCAAGGCCCAATGCCTAGTCACATCCCGGACATGCTTGGTCCGGGGGGTTTAAAACCAAATGGGATGCAATGCACAAAGCCTAGTCCCATCCTAGACATAACATGGTTCGAGAGGTTCAAACCAAATGGGACGCAAGGCCCAATGCCTAGTCCCATTCTGGACATGCTTGGTCTGGGGGGTTTAAAACCAAATAGGATGCAAGGCCCAATGCCTAGTCCCATCCCGGACATGCTTGATCCGGGGGGTTTAAAACCAAATGGGACGCAAGGCCCAATGCCTAGTTTCATCACAGACATGCTTGGTCCGGGGGTTTAAAACCAAATGGGAAGCAAGGCATAAAGCCTAGTCCCATCCCAGACATAACATGGTCCGGGAGGTTCAAACCAAATAGGATGCAAGGCACAAAGCCCAGCCCCCATCCCCGACATGGTCCAGGTCCATCCTGAGCCCAATGAATAGGGAAGAAGAAAGTCCTGATAACCCAATCGTCAATGAACCGAGACATTAGTAAATGAACCCGGACCAGACACCCCTGTCCCGACCTACCCATATCCTCCAGGATTCCAATAGAGGTGGCAAGCTCACTAGTTTGGGAATAGACCTTGTTGAGAATGAACCAGGACATTAGTAAATAAACCCGGACAAGATGTCCGAAAAGGGAAAGTTTGGTCTTCCGTGAAGCTAACAGGTCCCCAAGAAACACAAAAGTTGGTCTCCTCAACTATGAATAAGAAGTTACACATGGAACGTACACTGTTCCTAGGAAACAGTGCTGCCACTACTCTGATAGATCCTGTTATATTATTTTATAATATAATGTAATATTATATTATATTATAATATAATGTTTTAGATTAAATAAATGTGACAAAGAGTGTCACATATTGTAACATATAATAGAGAGTTACAATATATAGATATATGAGATATAGCCAAATAATGTAACATATTTGGTGTTACAAATTTGTAACTTCCAAATATTACCCTTTATTGTGTAAATTTGGTGTTACACAATATTGAGATCAATTTCATAAAGCCATTTAAGAAATGGCTGTTAGAGATATTATTTTAACCCCAATAATATGTTTTAGGGGTTACAAAATCATTTGGGAGGGTTTGGAACCGTTTGGAAAAACAGCACAAAATTTTGTGCTGAAAATTGTCATTGTCCGCAGCCACTGAATGTTGGTGGTTGCGGCCAATGGGACAGAGAGTAGTGGTCGCGGCCACAGACCAAAACTGACCATTTTTTTTTTTTTTAGTTTTTTCAATCTTTGTTGAACGGCTCAAAATACCCAAATTACTCCAAAATCTCATTTTTATTCCATATTAATCAAATTAAACATTGGAAACAGCCATGGGGTTGGTGGAATTTGAAATTCAAATGGTGTTTCTAAACTGTATAAATAGGAGCCTATAGCTCACTTGAAAGACACAACATTTCTATCCATTAGAGCACTTAGCTAGAAACACCTTGAGGCTTGATAATTCCATAAAGCATTTCCAATATCTGAGAGAGATCCCTTAGTGCTTGAGTTAGGGGGAAATAATCTTTTGGACAAAGGTTTTAAACCTTGTTCAAGTTGGTGATTCCCAACTCTCTTCACTTAGGTTGTGTAAGTGAGAGTTTACTTTTGTTTCTGTTCTTACATTTTATTCTATTACTTTCTTCTTATTCTCTTGTTCTATTTACTTGTAACTTTTGTTTAAAGTTGTAATCTTCCTTTCTTTTGTTTCAAACATCTTTATTTTACTTGTAATCTTTTGCTTAGAGTTGTATTCTCACTATTCTTTTCTTCATCATCATCTTCTTCCTTTTCTTTGTTTATTTGTAATTTTCAGTTATAGAGTTGTAACTTTATTTAATCAATCAATATTTATTTGTAATATTATTGCATAGAGTTGTATTATCTCACCATTTCCATTGAGGCAATCTATTTTTTCCTAACATTCAAAAGCTTATCCCTTGTTTGTTTCAATGGAAGGTGAGACCATCAAGATAATGAATCAAGACCTAGTGAGGTTGGATAGGTTTGATGGATCCAATTTCACTAGGTGGCAAGACAAGGTGAGATTCCTTTTGACCACTCTCAAAATTGCCTACATTCTAGAATCCACTTTGGAACCTCTCCCAATGCCATCCGACAAGGACACTCCCGAGGAGGTGGAGAAAAGAAGGAAGAGGGAGGAGGAAAATCTCCTTTGTAGGGGTCATATCCTCAACGCACTTTCCGATAGGCTCTATGACCTCTACCCCGAGACCAAATCGGCCAAGGAGATATGGGATGCACTTGAGAAAAAGTTCAAGGAGGAAGAGGAAGGTACCAAAAAGTTTTTGATATCTCAATACTTTGATTTCAAATTTTTTGGTGATAAACCTATTCTTCCTCAAATTCATGAATTGCAAATAATTGTTAGCAAACTGAAAGTTTTAAAGATTGAGCTTCCCGAGGCCTTTCAAGTTGGTGCTATATTGGTTAAATTACCACCAACTTGGAAGAACTATAGGAAAAGAATCCTTCATAAAAATGAGGATTATTCTTTGGAGGAAATCCAAAAGCATATTCGAATCGAAGATGAATCGATATGTAGAGATAAACTTGTGGAGGGGTCTAATGGAGACACTTCCAAAGAAAATGTGGTGTCACAACCAAAACATCCCATAAACAAAGGGAAAAAAAGGTAACGAGAAACCTTTGGATCCAAAAACCAATCCAAACAAGTTTAAGGGCGAGAAAGGTCCTTACTTTGTGTGTGGGAAAAAGGGTCACTATGCTAGAGACTGTAGGCATACAAAAGACCAACAAGGGCCTAAGGTGAACGCAACTCAAGAGGAAAACATAGTTGCTACCCTTAGTGAGGTGAATGCAGTCCAAGGCAAGGTGAAAGGGTGGTGGTATGATACATGTGCCACCATCCATGTCACCTATGACAAATCATTGTTCAAGACCTTTGAAGAGTCAAAGGGTAACCATGAGATTCAAATGGGCAATGAGGGAAAATCCAAGGTACTTGGCAAAGGTACAATTGAAGTCTTTTTCACCTCCAGCAAGAAAGTTACATTAGTGAATGTACTTTATGTTCCCAAAATGAGTAGAAAATTGGTAAGTGGTGATTTTCTTGGCAAGCTTGGCATTAAAGCCATTTTTGAGTCCGGTAAACTTATACTTACCAAATCAAATGTATTTTTGGGAAAAGGGTACTCTTGTGAGGGTATGGTTAAATTGTGCACCAATGATGTAACTTTCAATGTTATCAATAAAAATGCTAATTCCACCTATATTGTTGAGTATGATTCCTTTTGAAAAGAATAGTTAAATGTGGTATGATTGCATGCAATATTAAAAAACTATGTTAAATGTGAAACATGTGTTAAGGCAAAAATGATTAAGAAACCATTTCCTAGTGTAGAAAGATCATCTAATTTACTAGATTTAATCCATAGTGATCTTTGTGAATTAAATGGTGTTTTAACTAGAGGTGGTAAAAGGTATTTTCTCACTTTTATAGATGATTTTAGTAGATATACCTATTTGTTTCTTTTAAAGCATAAAGATGAAACTTTTGATGTTTTTAAATTTTATAAATTAGAAGTTGAAAATCAACTAAATAAAAAGATTAAGGTGCTAAGAAGTGATAGAGGAGGAGAGTACTTCTCTAATGAATTCAATACATTTTGTGAATAAAATGGTATAATTCATGAGTGCACTACACCTTGTACACCACAACACAATGGTGTTGCCGAAAGGAAAAATAGGACTTATCTAGAGATGATAAATTCTATGTTGGTGTTTTCTAAGTTGAACTTCAACTTATGGGGTGAAGCACTTTTAACCGCTTGTCACATTCTTAATCGAATACCGATGAAGAAAAATGAGATATCTCCATATGAGGTATGGAAAGGAAGAAAACTCAACATAGGGTACTTCAAAGTGTGGGGGTGTCTTGCATATTGCAAGAAAAACGAACCTAATAGAACAAAGTTATGTTCAAGAGCCATAAAGTGTGCTTTTGTTGATTATGCCAACAATAATAAAGCTTATAGGCTATTAGAGTTAGAGTCTAATATTGTGATTCAATCTAGAGAAGTTGAATTTTTTGAGAATATGTTATGTGACAACAATTCCCAAGCTTCAACATCTTTAAAGGAGAATTTGTTATATGAGAACAATTCTAAAGCTTCTACATCCAAAGTTGATTCTCAAGAGGAGAATTCTCAAAAATATGTAAAGCAACCCTTTGAACCTAGAAGAAGTCAAAGGCTTAAAAATCATAAAACCTAGTAGCAGATGAGATAGATTCTCAACGAATTTCATTCTACATGGTAGAAGGAAATAGAGAGGAAGTCATTAGGAAAATTCCTATTGTACTTCTCGTTGAGGATAATCCTAAGACTTATAGAGAAGCTATGCAATCGAGAGATAGTGAATTTTGGAAAGAAGCCATCAATGATGAGATGGATTCCATTCTTTCCAACAACACTTGGGAATTGGTAGATCTCCCACAGAGGTCTAAGCCAATTGGGTATAAGTGACTATTTAGGAGAAAATACATCACCGACGACACTATCCCAACCTTTAAAGCTAGATTAGTAGCTAAAGGGTTCAGGCAAAAGAGGGTATCGATTATTTCGATACCTAAGTGCCCGTTGCAAGAACAACTTCTATAAGAATTTTGTTCGCATTAGCTTCTATACACAACTTGTATGTTCATCAAATGGATATCAAAATGGCATTCCTTAATGGTGACCTCGATGAGGTGGTCTATATGGAACAACCCGAAGGGTTTTTCCTACCAAAATATGAACATAAAGTATGTAGACTTGTAAAATCCTTATATGGATTGAAACAAGCTCCTAAGCAATGCCATGAGAAATTTGATCAAGCCATCATGTCTAATGGGTTTAGACATAACAATTGAGACAAGTGTTTGTATTCCAAAACTTGTAAGGGATATGTGATCATTGTTTGCTTATATGTGGATGACATGCTTATTCTAAGTGATAGCATGAAAGGGATAGAAGAAACGAAGAGGTTTCTATCATCAACCTTCAAGATGAAAGATCTTGGAGAAGTTGACACCATACTTGGTATCAAAGTAAAGAAACATAGTGGGGGTTTTGCATTGGGTCAAGCCCGCTATGTTGAGAAAGTATTGAACAAATTTAACCATCTCAAGGTTAAAGATGCCAATACTCCATTCGATCATAGTGTAAAACTAGAGAAGAATGAAGGCAGAGCGGGGGCTCAATTAGAGTATGCTAGTGCTATAGGGAGTCTAATGTACGATGCCCAATGTACTAGACTTGATATAGTATTTGCGGTAAGTAAACTTAGTAGGTTTACAAATAATCCAAGTGTGGATCACTAGAAGGAAATTGGAAGAGTCCTAGGTTATCTCAAGAAAACCAAATGACTAAGCCTTCACTACTCCAAATTTCCTTCAATTTTAGAAGGATATACAGATGCAAGTTGGATATCCAATCTTGGGGACAACTTGTCCACAACTAGTTGGGTATTTACACTTGGTGGAGGTGCAATTTCTTGGGGTTCCAAGAAACAAACCTGTATAACTCATTCCACTATGGAAGCAGAGTTTATAGCTCTAGCTACTACCAGAAAAGAGGTCGAATGGTTAAGGGATCTGTTGATAGAGATTCCCCTAATCAAAGAGAATGTATCTAATATTAATTAGGTTCAATAGGTAACAACAAGTCAATCAAGTGAATATTAGTTGTACTCAAAACATGTCCCATCTGAGATATTGAGTACTTGTGTGTTACCAAAGTTGAGGGTTAAAACCGAAAGGATTTTTAATAGAATTCAGTCTTGTGAAGACAAGTATTTTTGGTAACAAAATACTGTAAGGATTCTACCTATATGGATTTAGGTGTGGTTCCGCCTCTCATGAGAATTGGGAGTATTCTCAAGAACGTCCATGAATGGAAAGTGCACATGGCCATTAACGGTGCAAAGCGAGACATAGAGGTCTCAAGTGAACATCGCAAAGGTGTGTGTGTTATCACCGATTTGTAATCATGAAAAGATGGTTCAATGCCTAGTGCAACCAAATTTTCGACAAATTTTGTGATAATTACACTATAGTAAAGTTCAAGTTGAAAACACTTTGCTTTATGCACTAATGCAATGACTCCTATAAGAGAGAGTTCTTATTTAATCAAGTGGGCGATATGTTATATTATAAAATATAATGATTGATTAAATAAGTGTTACAATAGATAACTATTTAGTCTAGTGGGGGAATGTTATATTATTTTATAATATTATATTATATTATAATATAATGTTTTAGATTAAATAAATGTGACAAAGAGTGTCACATATTGTAACATATAATAGAGAGTTACAATATTTAGATATATGAGATATATCCAAATAATGTAACATATTTGGTGTTATAAATTTGTAACTTCCAAATATTACCCTTTATTGTGTAAATTTGGTGTTACACAATATTGAGATGAATTTCATAAAGCCATTTGAGAAATGGTTGTTAAAGATATGATTTTAACCCCAATAATATGTTTTGGGGGTTACAAAATCATTTGGGAGGGTTTGGAACCGTTTGAAAAAACAGCACAAAATTTTGTGCTGAAAATGGTCAGTGGCCGCGGCCACTGAATGTTGGTGGCCACGGCCAGTGGGACAGAGAGTAATGGTCGCGCCCACTAATGTCTCTGGCCGCGGCCACAGGCCAAAACTGACCATTTTTTTTTTCTTCAGATTTTTCAATCTTTGTTGAACGGCTCAAAAAACCCAAATAACTCCCAAATCTCATTTTTAATTCCATATTAATCCAATTAAACATTGGTAACAACCATGAGGTTGGTGGAATTTGAAATTCAAAGGGTGTCTCTAAACTCTATAAATAGGAGCCTATAACTCACTTGAAAGACACAACATTTCTATCCATTAGAGCACTTGGCTAGAAAAACCTTGAGGCTTGATAATTCCATAAAGCATTTCCAATATCTGAGAGAGATCCCTTAGTGCTTGAGTTAGAAGGAAATAAGTTTTTGGACAAAGGTTTTAAACCTTGTTCAAGTTGGTGATCCCCAACCCTATTCACTTAGGTTGTGTAAGTGAGAGTTTACTTTTGTTTCTGTTCTTACATTTTATTCTATTACTTTCTTCTTATTCTCTTGTTCTATTTACTTGTAACTTTTGTTTAGAGTTGTAATCTTCCTTTCTTTTGTTTCAAACACCTTTATTTTTCTTGTAATCTTTTGCTTATAGTTGTATTCTCACTATTCTCTTCTTCTTCATCATCTTCTTCCTTTTCTTTGTTTATTTGTAATTTTCAGTTATAGAGTTGTAACTTTATTTAATCAATCAATATTTATTTGTAATATTATTGCATAGAGTTGTATTATCATTTCCATTGTGGCAATCTACTTTTTCTTAACAGATCTTGTTCCCAGGATCCCCTTAGAAGCGCACGCGGACCAGTCTAAGGTTATGTACTATTGACAGTTGTAACGCTTGGCTATGCCCAAGCCGGCCCAATGGGCCTTGACTAATATGATTTATTATGCAACATTCTTTGTATTATGGCTCCATTAGCGAGCAAAATATGATTACATCTCTATTGGGCCAGGATTAGTCCAGCCCAAGCCCATTGCACCTAACTTCCTATAAATAGGACCAGTTGTACACTGTAAGAGAAAAAAAAAAATTCTCTTGTAAGCAATTACTGTGCTCAAACTCGTAGAAAACACCATTGTCAAAAGCTCTCTAAGCTCTAATACAACTAACTCGTGGACTAAGGCTCATTAAGGCCCCAACCACGTAAAAACATTGCTTGCAAATTCTAAATCCTTTCTTCTTAAGCTCTCTTATCTTTCATAATTCTAGTTTATGAAAATCTCGGTAAATAAGAACTAAGGCAGAAATAGATGCAACTTTTCATTGAACTACCAGGAATTCAAGAGCCTGGGTCTCTCCAAATACAACTTTACTTAGACAATCCACACCCTCTCATTACTTTCATTACTTTCTTATTATCTTACTACACGGTACACTCATGCACCCCTTCACCTGCCTGTAGGCTACAATATCTCACATATCCACTTTCTATAGACTAATTCCCTGCATTGCCCTCAGCTAACTTGGCAGCCAATACATTTTTCCCTTTCTTTCTAGCATACACGTAAGTTAGTTGTAGTCTATCAATACCCCTTCCCAAAGACTGACCTTGTCCTCAAGGTTAAATTCAGGAAATTGCTGCTGCAAACTTGGAAAGTCTTCCCATGTTGCTTCAAATTTAGGGAGGTTGATCCACTTGATCAAGGCTTGTGGAGGAGTTCTGTGTGTTCCCGGGCGCACATCGAACACTTTCTCAGGAGTTAGAATCCATTCCATGTCTGCTGTCAGCGCCGGAGGTAAGATAGATGCTTGCTGATGTGGTCCTAAAGTAGCACGAAGGAGCGATACATGAAAAACTAGGTGTATGGCTGAGTCTTGAGGCAGTTTGAGGCGATAAGCAGCTGTCCCTACTAGTGCCAATACTGGAAAGGGTCCGAAATATCGCTGCGCCAGCTTCTCATTGCGACGTTTAGCCACTAATCTTTGCCTATAAGGCCGCAACTTCATATAGGCTAGGTCCCCAACTACATATTGGACTTCTCTTCTCTTCCGGTGAGCGTGTGACTTCATCTTTTATTGGGCTCTCTGGAGATTCAAATTGAGTAGCTTAAATAGCTCATCCCAAGTTCTTAACCTCTCCTCAACAGCTGAAACCTTAGTACTCCCATGTTCAAATCTAACCACTAGAGACGGATCTCTGTGATACATAGCCAGAAAAGGAGTCATCCTAGCTGAAGTATGGTTCGTAGTATTGTACCAAAATTATGCCCATGGCAGCCAAACTACCCACTGCTTGGGTTTTGTACCTTCAAAGTGTAGCGACCCAAATTTGCTAACAAGGTTTGGAGCCTTGATTAGTGTGCCTGGAGGGCAATAATTGTTATACTGTATTAATCTATGTGAATTTACTGAATACGTGGTTAGAATGCATGTTTAGGTGAAATAAATATGCATGTGGGCCCCATTTGACTGTTAATGGCGAGTTGGTAATTTTAGCCCATTGAGGGCATAAATGTAATGTATGTGATATTGTTGATATAATTGTGATTTATTTGTGATGCACGTTCCGAGACGGTCCTAGAGAGCCATTCCACTTGAAGTCACAACGGGATTTTATACCTGGCTCGTGAGGAGTCTCGGGGTATCTCGGGATTATTATAAATTTAGTTGGGGACTTTTAATTAATGGTTAATGGTATTTTAGTAACTTGGGTAACTATAGGTGACTCTTGAGGATAGTTACCTTGAGTGTGAAAGTGGTATTTTTGCAAGGGATTAAGGAAAGGTCTAAAGTGCCTTGAGGGTTAGTTAGAGACTAAAATAGAAATGAGGGTAGTTGGGTAATTAGGCTTTAGGAAGGAATAACCTTGGCTGAAGGATAGTCATTCACGTTTTTCTACACTTAGACAAATTCAAGAATTCTGCTGAGTGTTTGAGAAGAAGCAAGAAGGAAAGGAAGAAGGGGTCTAGGGCTGAGATTGGAGTTGAGTTTCTTGAGATCAAAGAAGGAGTTCAAGCTGAGTTTGGGGCAGCTAGAGTCAAGCTTAGGCCAAGATTTGTCCAGAGGTAAGGCATCATCTCTGAATTTTAGTTTCTTGCAAGTTTGATTTTGGAGGTTAGGTTGAATATTGAAAGCTGGGTTTTGGCTCAGCAATTATAGAAATCAGCTAGAGAATCAAAGGGTGTCAAGCTTGGAAGTGGATTTGGTGGTGGCTCAAGGTCGAATTCCATCTTGAGGTATGAATTCCATGCATATTTGAAAGTCTTTATCTGGTATGGTTTAAGATTTTTAAAGTGAGGTTTAAGTTTTGAAAGGCTTGGTTTAAGTTTCTGAAGTTTTAAACCAAATTATGAATTGTAGGTCTAATTGCGTGTTTGAGCTGGTTGATGATGTTTTTAAGTTGTTAGATGGTTTATTTGGGGGTTTTGAATTTAATTTGGGACTTAGGTATGCATTGGTATTGGTTTGGGAATGTTTTGTCTCGGGGAAAACGTTGGGAGAAACCCAGATTTCTGGGTTTGTGAAGGGGCGTCGTGGCCCTGTTCTTCTGCGCCGCGGTGCTAGGCAGCTTCAGGGGAAGGGAGCCCTTCTGGGCACCGCGGCGCTAGGCCATTTCTGGGCAGGGGAAAATTGTGGTTTTTAGGCTTTTTCCCAGGGGGCTCGCGGGACGCTTTCGCCACTTTGTGTGGGGTTCCGGGAGGTCTCGAGGGCTCGGGTTTGGTTCCGGGAGATACTTTTAAAATAGTTAGTAATGGGAGTGTTACTTATGTGTTGTGACTAGGTTCTCGGTGAGGCTCGGACTAGAGGATTGTGCTCGAGTGTTCAGTGCTCAAGAAGCTCGGGACATAGGTAAGAAAACTGCTGTACCCGTAGAGCAAGGCGAGGCCCATAGTTGTGTTGCAGGGCACGACCCTATAAGATTATGTGTTGGGTGTAGCCCATTGAATATGTTGTTATATGTTTATGTTATGTTTAAATTATGTTGTGTATGCACATATTTGAATGATTGGCTAGGGCCAGGAACGGTGACGACCGGGAACGGTGAAGGCCGGGAACGGCGAAGGCCGAGAACGGAAAGGGGTCGGGAGCAGCATTTAGCACGCGGAGTGCGAGTTGCCAGGGTAAGACCCTAAAGGATACCTGGGATATCCTTACGGTGTGGACCCCAACCCAGGGCCTGGTAAAGCGCCTGGGATGGCTTGGCCGTACGTGTTTAGATTGTTGGTGAATTTCTTATATTCTGTGTGGTTTGTATGCATATGTTATATTTATGTGGAGTTTTCTTGCTGGGCTTTGGCTCACGGGTGCTCTGTGGTGCAGGTAAAGGCAAAGAGAAAGTCAACCAACCATGAGTATGGAGAGCGTGAGGCAACGTGTACATGTCTGGTCTGCTTGGCTGCCACAGCTAGGGGTGTTCTTGGAAGTTGTTTGTAAAGAATCCTATTTTGTCGTTTAGTCGACTTTAAACATATTTTGAGTTGTAAATATTTATAAATAGTATTTTGGGATCCCAAAGGTTAATTGTCTTAAGAATTTTAGTAAATGGAATTATTTTCAAAGTTTATGTCTCTGTTTACGATTTAATTACACATTTACCTTAAAACCTCGATTAGCGAGTTAAATGCACGTTCTAAACTCACTTAGTAACGACTCTAAGGAGGTAGGACATTACACAAAGCATCTCAAATACGTCTCAAGGCATCTATTGACAACCTCTGTTTGTCCATCGAATTGCGGGTGGTACGAAGTGCTATGTTTGAGTTGAGTTCCTTGGAGGCAGAACGACTCCTTCCGAAAAAGGCTGAGAAATATTTTGTCTCTATCGGACACAATGGATCTTAGTATCCCATGTAATCTTACCACTTCCCTCACAAAAACCGTGGCAACTGTGGTGGCGGAAAACGGGTGGCGAAGTGGTATAAAATGTTTGTACTTGGTGAGCCTGTCCACCATGACAAATATGGTATTGAACCCATTGGACAGTGGTAAGACTTCAATGAAGTCTATTAAAATATCCTCCCAAACTTGCTCCGGAATAGGCATTGGCTGCAGTAATCCAGCTAAATATTTACTCTGTTGGCAGGTAGCACACTCTGCAACATACTTTTGAACATCTTTTCTCATACCAGACCAATATAAGTCCCTTGCCATCCTCTACAATGTTTTGAATACCCCAAAATGTCCCCCTATACTGCTATCGTGGCACTCTTGTAATAAAATAGGAATGAATGGTGATGATAAGGGAATGACCAAGCGTCCTCTAGAGAATAGCCTCCAGTTTCTTGACCAATGCTAATTGCATGAATAATTTTTTCCAATACCGGGTCTGACTTGACATGCGCTTGTAAATCTGGTATGGATATAAGTGTTGGTACTGAGAATACAGTCAATGACACCTCTTGATTTTTCTTAGAAAGAGCATCAACTGCTTTATTTTCCAAACTCGGCTTATAAACAATTTCAAAATCATAACCCAAGAACTTTGTTAGCCATTTTTGATGCTCGTAAGCTACCAATCTTTGTTCCTGCAAGTATTTTAAACTCCGCTGATCTGTACGGACCAAAATTTGTGACCCAAAAAGTAAGGACGCCACTTCTGTATTGCCAATATAGTTGCCATCAATTCTCACTCATAGACAGATCTAATGCGAGCTCTAGAAGATAGGACTTTACTATAAAAATCTATGGGTCGCTGATTTTGCATTAGGATTGCCCCTAACCCACTACCTGATGCATCCGCCTCTAGCAGAAAGGGAATAGAAAAATCAGGCAGGACTAGAACAGGTACGGAGCACATGGCTTCCTTCAAATGCACAAAGGCTACTTGAGCTTCTTCTTACCTCCCAAATGCATCCTTCTTCAGCTGGTATGTTAGAGGTCTTGTAATCTGCCCATAACGTCTCACAAATTTATGGTAGTACCCGGTGAAGCACAAAATTCCTCTCAGATGTCGTAAGGTCTTGGGATAGGCCATTCTTCCATGGCTGTCAATTTTCTTGGGTCCGCTGCAACCCCCTCCCCTAAAATGATGTGATCCAAATACTCTAGTTTTCCTTGAGCAAATAGACACTTCTTGTGGTTGGCATACAATTGGTGCTGGTATAACCACTCCAAAACCATCCCCAAATGACATTCATAGTCATCAAGAGTAGAATTGTACACTAAAATGTTATCAAAGAAAACAAGGACAATTTTTTGCAAAAAATCACGAAATACCTCACTCATCAATGCTTGAAAGGTGGCAGGGGTGTTTGTAAGGCCAAAAGGCATCACGAGGAACTCATAGTGGCATTCATGTGTTCGGAAAGCTATCTTGTCCACATCCTTGGCACAAACCCGAATTTGGTGATATCCGGATTTCAGATCCAACTTCAAAAAAACCTTGGCACCAAGTAGCTCATTGATAGACCTCCTCTAACCTACGTGTACACTCGGAGGGGTAAGAAAGGAAATGCAAGTGGCTGAGTTAGTTATGGGAGAGGGTATTGTATGGGGAAGGGTATAGGGTTTATAGTGTACCGAGTGAGTATTAGAATAAGGCAGGGTGTTGAGTTAGAGGGTGTGTAGAGAATTAATTACATTGTAGTGTTTGGAGAGAGGTAGGCTCTCGAACTCCTGACCAAATTTCAATACAAACAGATTATAATCTATCTCCTTTCTCTCTTGTTCTCTTTGATTTCTGTTGTGAATTAACACAGGATTGCAGGAAGTGTCTGTTAGGAAAATATGTACTTTGCCTCAATGGAAATAATACTAAAATACAACTCTATGCAATATATTACAAAATAAATAATGATTGATTAAAAAGAGTTATAACTCTATAACTGAAAATTACAAATAAACAAAGAAAATGAAGAAGATGATGAAGAAGAAGAGAATAGTAAAATACAACTCTAAGCAAAATGTTACAAATAAAGTAAAGTGTTTGAAACAAAAGAAAAGAAAAGATTACAACTCTTGATCAAGAAATACAAGTAAATAGAGAAGAAAAATATAAAGATGAAAATCAATAGAATGAAAGAAAGGAACAAGAAACAAAAGATAAAGAACTCTCACTCACACTACCAAAGTGAAGAGTGTTGGGGATCACCAACTTGAACAAGGTTTGAAACCTTTGTCCAAAAGCTTATATCACCCTAACTCAAGCACTAAGGAATCTCTCACAGATTATAGGAATTGCTTTTTGGAATTATCAAGCCTCAAGGAGTTTCTAGCCAAGTGCTCTAATGGATAGAAATGTTGTGTCTTACAAGTGAGCATTAGACACCTATTTATAGAGTTTTGAGACATCCTTTGAATTTCAAATTCCAACAACCCCCATGGCTGTTACCAATGATTAATTGGATGTTTTATGGAATTAAAATAGAGATTTGGGAGTTACTTGGCTGTTGGAAACGTTCAAAATTGGATAAAAATCGAATTTGTATGAAGCTGTCACCCACTAGGTCATTTTCAGCAACCAATTTTTTTTTAGTTTTTTCCAAAACGTTCCAATTTATTTCCACTTGATTTTGTAACTTCCATACTCAATATGGGATTTAAAATCACATCTCTATCAGCCATTTCTCATATGGCTTTAAGAAATTCATCTCAATATTGTGTAACAACAAATCTACACAATAATGGGTGATATTTAGGAGTTACAAATTTATGATGAATTTGTAACACCAAATATGTTACATGTTTGGATATTTCAATTATATCCAAATAATGTAACTCTCTATTATATGTTACAATATGTGACACTCTATGTCACATTTATTTAATCTAAAACATTATATTATAAAATAATATAACATTCCCCCACTAGATTAAATAGTCATCTATTGTAACACTTATTTAATCAATCATTATATTTTATAATATAACATATCGCCCACTTGATTAAATAAGAACTCTCTCTTATAGGAGTCATTGCATTAGTGCATAAAGCAAAGTGTTTTCAACTTGAACTTTACTATAGTGTAATTATCACAAAATTTGTCGAAAATTTGGTTGCACTAGGCATTGAACCATCTTTTCATGATTACAAATCGGTGATAACACACACACCTTTGCGATGTTCACTTGAGACCTCTATGTCTCGCTTTGCACCGTTAATGGCCATGTGCACTTTCCATTCATGGACGTTCTTGAGAATACTCCCAATTCTCATGAGAGGCGGAACCACACCTAAATCCATATAGGTAGAATCCTTACAGTATTTTGTTACCAAAAATACTTGTCTTCACAAGACTGAATTCTATTAAAAATCCTTTCGATTTTAACCCTCAACTTTGGTAACACACAAGTACTCAATATCTCAGATGGGACATGTTTTGAGTACAACTAATATTCACTTGATTGACTTGTTGTTACCTATTGAACCTAACACTAGTTGAATAGCTAGTGTTAAGATAGGTTACCATCAATCGTGAATTTCTTTAGGGAGTTTAAGTCCCATCCCACGAGATGATGCAGCCACTAAATCCCTTGTTAGTGGCTTAGTGAAAGGATCCGCCAGATTTTCACTTGTTCTCACAATGGATATTGAGATGACTCCTCTTTGAATCAATTCTCTTACATATCCATGTCTTAGACTAATATGTCTAGACTTCCCATTATACACTCCGCTGTATGCTCTAGTCAATGTCGCTTGGCTATCACAATGTATCGATATAGTAGATACATTCTCTTTGATTAGGGGAATCTCTATCAACAGATCCCTTAACCATTCGACCTCTTTGCCGATAGCAGCTAGAGCTATGAACTCTGCTTCACTAGTGGAATGAGATATACAGGTTTGTTTCTTGGAACCCCAAGAAATTGCACCTCCACCAAGTGTAAATACCCAACAAGTTGTGGACAAGTTGTCCCCAAGATTGGATATCCAACTTGCATTTGTATATCCTTCTAATATTGAAGGAAATTTGGAGTAGTGAAGGCTTAGTCCTTTGGTTTTCTTGAGATAACCTAGGACTCTTCCAATTTCCTTCCAATGATCCACACTTGGATTACTTGTCAACCTACTAATTTTACTTACCGCAAATGCTATATCAGGTCTAGTACATTGGGCAGCGTACATTAGACTCCCTATAGCACTAGCATACTCCAATTGAGCCACCACTCTTCCTTCATTCTTCTCTAGTTTTACACTATGATAGAATGGAGTATTTGCATCCTTAACATTGAGATGGTTAAATTTGTTCAATACTTTCTCAACATAGTGGGCTTGCCCTAACGCAAAACCCCCACTATGTTTCTTTACTTTGATACCAAGTATGGTATCAACTTCTCCGAGATCTTTCATCTTGGAGGTTGATGATAGAAACCTCTTCGTTTCTTCTATCCCTTTCATGTTATTACTTAGAATAAGCATGTCATCCACGTATAGGCAAACAATGATTACATATCCCTTACAAGTTTTGGAATACAAACACTTGTCTCCATTGTTAAGTCTAAACCCATTAGACATTATGGCTTGATCAAATTTCTCATGCCATTTCTTAGGAGCTTGTTTCAATCCATATAAGGATTTTACAAGTCTACAAACTTTATGTTCATATTTTGGTAGGACAAACCCTTCGGGTTGTTCCATATAGACCTCCTCATTGAGGTCACCATTAAGGAATGTTGTTTTGACATCCATTTGATGAACATACAAGTTGTGTATAGAAGCTAAAGCGAACAAAATTCTTATAGAAGTTGTTCTTGCAATAGGCGCATAGGTATCGAAATAATCGATACCCTCTTTTTGCCTAAACCCTTTAGCTATTAATCTAGCTTTAAAGGTTTGGATAGTGCCATCAGTGTGGTATTTTCTCCTAAATACCCACTTACACCCAATTGGCTTAGACCCCAGTGGGAGATCTACCAATTCCCAAGTGTTATTGGAAAGAATGGAATCCATCTAATCATTGATGGCTTCTTTCCAAAATGCACTATCTCTCAATTGCATAGCTTCGCTATAAGTCGTAGGATCATCCTCAACGAGAAGAACAATAGGAATTTTCCTAATAACTTCCTCTCTATTTCCTTCTACTAAGTAGAATGAAATTCGTTGAGAATCTATCTCATCCACTACTAGACTTTTTTTATTTTTAAGCCTTTGACTTCTTCTAGGTTCAAAGGGTTGCTTTACATCCTTTTGAGAATTCTCCTCTTGAGAATCAACTTTGGATGTAGAAGCTTGAGAATTGTTCTCATATGAAAAATTCTCCTTTAGAGATGTTGAAGCTTGAGAATTGTTGTCACATAACATATTCTCAAAAAATTCAACTTCTCTAGATTGAATCACAATATTAGACTCTAAGTGTAATAGCCTATAAGCTTTATTATTGTTGGCATAACCAACAAAAGCACAATTTATGGCTCTTGAACATAACTTTGTTCTATTAGGTTCGTTTTTCTTGCAATAAGCAAGACACCCCCACACTTTGAAGTACCCTATGTTGGGTTTTCTTCATTTCCATAACTCATATGGAGATATCTCATTTTTCTTCATCGGTATTCGATTAAGAATGTGACAAGTGGTTAAAAGCGCTTCACCCCATAAGTTGAAGTTCAACTTAGAAAACACCAACATAGAATTTATCATCTCTAGATAAGTCCTATTTTTCCTTTCAGCAACACCATTGTGTTGTGGTGTATAAGGTGTAGTGCACTCATGAATTATACCATTTTCTTCACAAAATGTATTGAATTCATTAGAGAAGTACTCTCCTCCTCTATCACTTCTTAGCACCTTAATCTTTTTATTTAGTTGATTTTCAACTTCTAATTTATACAATTTAAATGCATCAAAAGTTTCATCTTTATGCCTTAAAAGAAACACATAGGTATATCTACTAAAATCATCTATAAAAGTAAGAAAATACCTTTTACCACCTCTAGTTAAAACACCATTTAATTCACAAAGATCACTATGGATAAAATCTAGTAAATTAGATAATCTTTCTACACTAGGAAATGGTTTCTTAATCATTTTTTCCTTAACACATGTTTCACATTTACCATAGTTTTTAATATTGCATGCAATCATACCACATTTTACTACTCTTTTCATGGTTGAAAAACCTATATGTGATAGCCTAAGATGCCACAAAAATAAAGAATCATACTCAACAATATAGGCGGAATTAGCATTTTTATTGATAACATTGAAAGTTACATCATTGGTGCACAATTTAACCATTCCCTCACAAGAGTACCATTTTCCCAAGAATACATTTGATTTGGTAAGTATAAGTTTACCAGACTCAAAAACAGCTTTAATGTCGGGCTTGCCAAGCCACTTACAAAGTTTCTACACATTTTGGGAACATAAAGTACTTTCACTAATGTAACTTTCTTTCCGGAGGTGAAGTAGACTTCAATAGTACCTTTGCCAAGTACCTTGGATTTGCCCTCATTGCCCATTTGTATCTCATGGTTGCCCTTTGACTCTTCAAAGGTCTTGAACAATGATTTGTCATAGGTGACATGGACGGTGGCACATGTATCATACCACCACCATTTCACCTTGCCTTGGACCGCATTCACCTCACTAAGGTTGGAAACTATGTTTTCCTCTTGAGTTGCGTTCACCTTAGGTCCTTGTTGGTCTTTTCTATGCCTAAACTCTCTAGCATAGTGACCTTTTTTCCCACACACAAAGCAAGGACCTTTCTCGCCCTTATACTTGTTTGGGTTGGTTTTTGGACCCAAAGATTTCTCATTACCCTTTTTCCCTTTGTTTTTGGGATGTTTTGGTTGTGACACCACATTTTCTTTGGAAGTCTCTCCATTAGACCCCTCCACAAGTTTATCTATACATATCGATTCCTCTTCGATTCGAATATGCTTTTGGATCTCCTCCAAAGAATAATCCTCATTTTTATGAAGGATTCTTTTCCTATAGCTCTTCCAAGTTAGTGGTAATTTAGCCACTATAGCACCAACTTAAAAGGCCTCAGGAAGCTCAATCTTTAAAACTTTCAATTTGTTAACAATTATTTGCTATTCATGAATTTAAGGAAGAATAAGTTTATCACCAAAAAAATTTGAAATCAAAGTATTGAGATATCAAAATCTTTTTGGTACCTTCCTCTTCTGCCTTAAACTTTTTCTCAAGTGCATCCCATATCTCCTTGGACGATTTCATCTCGGTGTAGAGGTCATAGAGCCTATCGGATAGGGCATTGAGGATATGACCCCTACAAAGGAGATTGTCCTCCTCCCTCTTCCTTCTTTTCTCCACCTCCTCGGGAGTGTCTTTGTCGGATGGCTCGGCTAGAGGTGCCAAGAATGACTCAAGGATGTAGGCTATCTTGAGTGTTGTCAAAAGGAATTTTACCTTGTCTTGCAACCTAGTGAAATTAGATCCATCAAACCTATCCAACCTCATTGGGTCTTGGTTCATGATCTTGATGGCCTCACCTTCCATTGAAACAAACAAGGGATAAGCTTTTGAATGTTAGGAAAATATGTATTTTGCCTCAATGGAAATAATAATAAATTACAACTCTATGCAATATATTACAAATAAATAATGATTGATTAAAAAGAGTTACAACTCTATAACTGAAAATTACAAATAAACAAAGAAAATGAAGAAGATGATGAAGAAGAAGAGAATAGTAAAATACAACTCTAAGCAAAAGGTTACAAATAAAGTAAAGTGTTTGAAACAAAAGAAAATAAAAGATTACAACTCCTGAACAAGAAATACAAGTAAATAGAGAAGAACAATATAAAGATGAAAAGCAATAGAATGAAAGAAAGGAACAAGAAACAAAAGATAAACAACTCTCACTCACACTACCAAAGTGAAGAGTGTTGGGGATCACCAACTTGAACAAGGTTTGAAACCTTTGTCCAAAAGCTTATTTCCCCCTAACTCAAGCACTAAGGGATCTCTCACAGATTATAGGAAATGCTTTCTAGAATTATCAAGCCTCAAGGAGTTTCTAGCCAAGTGCTCTAATGGATAGAAATGTTATGTCTTACAAGTGAGCATTAGGCACCTATTTATAGAGTTTTGAGACACCCTTTGAATTTCAAATTCCACCAACCCCCATGGCTGTTACCAATGATTAATTGGATGTTTTATGGAATTAAAATAGAGATTTGGGAGTTACTTGGCTGTTGGAAACGTTCAAAATTGGATAAAAACCAAATTTGTATGAAGCTGTCAGCCATTAGGCCGCGGCGCTTGTTTCAAGCGCCGCGGCCCTTGGTCATTTTCAGCAACCAAATTTTTTTTAGTTTTTTCCAAAACGTTCCAATTTATTCCCACTTGATTTTGTAACTTCCATACACAATATGGGAGTTAAAATCACATCTCCATCAGCCATTTCTCATATGGCTTTAAGAAATTCATCTCAATATTGTGTAACAACAATCTACACAATAATGGGTGATATTTAGGAGTTACAAATTTGTGATGAATTTGTACACCAAATATGTTACATGTTTGGATATTTCACATATATCCAAATAATGTAACTCTCTATTATTTGTTACAATATGTGACACTCTATGTCACATTTATTTAATCTAAAACATTATATTATAAAATAATATAATATTACATTATGTTATAAAATAATATAACAGTGTCTATCAATTGGCATCAGAGCCACTACCATGGCACCTAAGAAGGACGTGCTGCTGGAAGTTATTGAAGACTAGTTGGAAAATTTACAACTGGGTTTTCGATTGGAATTAATGGGTGTGCAATCTGATTTTCAACACTTGCCGCAAGAAATGGACACGTTGAAGTCAAATTTGCATCGATGCAAAAGAAGATGGACTTCCTTGTTGGGCACATGACTCAGATGCTTCAGGCTTCAGGACAGCAACGAATGGAGGCTACCGCTGCCAGTAACGATCGGCAGAAGAAAGCAGTTGACGCAAAGAATTCGTCTACATCGATGTCGCCTGCATTTGAATCACACCGTACCCCTCAGCCACCGTTGCAGTCGGGCGAAGCTGGGCACTATTCCGACAACCATTATGGTCATGATTACCGACCACCTCGTATGGAGCTGCCACTGTTTTCCAGAGACAACCCAGATGGCTGGATTTTTCGGGTGGAGCGTTACTTCTTGCTGAATCGTTTGTCTGAAGCTCACATGTTAGAAGCTGCAACAATTGGGTTGGAGGGGGATGCCTTGACCTGGTTTCAGTGGGAAAACCAGAGGAGAATGATTACCTCCTAGATGGCCTTGAAGACGTTACTGTTAAGGTTTCACACAGTTCCGGTGGGATCCACGGCAGAGGAGTGGATGTCGGTGACTCAAGACTCCACTGTGAAAGAGTACTGTGTGAGGTGGGAGGCTTTGGCATCTCAGGTCCCTAGTGTACCTGAGCATATACTGGAAGGGAGCTTCATGAAGGGTTTGAAGGAAGAGATCAAGGGTTCTTTACACATTCTGCAGCCCGTGGGCCTGACCCAGATCATGGCGACAGCCCAACGAATCGAGGAAGGCCACTAGTTGGTAGCGACGGGCCCTCAACGAAATTCATCTGGCCCAAAGTTGATAACCAGCCCTATCTCGAGACCCCATTTTCCCATATCGTTGATTTCCTCAAAGTCATCTTCCACAGCACCATCTGCGACACCATATATGGTGACTCCACTTAGCTCCACGACGACAAAACTATCTACCCAGCCCAAACAGCCACCTATACGATACCTTACTGAAGTAGAATACCAAGATGAACAAGCAAGAAGTGTTGGTTTCAAGTGTGACAAGAAATTTCATCGAGGCCATGAGTGTGAGCAGAAATTCCTTCAAGTAATGTTTATGATGGATGACGAGGAACCCACTCTCTCTTTTGAATCACCCCCACTTACCCCAGATTCTTCTTCTTCGGAGGAAACTGAGGAAACATTAGCTACATTGTCTTTGAACTCACTGGTGGCCATCTCATCAGCGCATACCATGAAGTTGGTTGGCATGAATGGACAGCAACAAGTTACAGTCCTTATTGATAGCGGTGCTACACATAACTTCATTTTTACGAAGGTAGTCAAGGCTGCTCAGCTACCCCTCTCGGTCATAATGTGCTACGGAGTCTTGTTGGGGAACAGGCAGCAAAGTGAGAACTGAAGTCATTTGTTCGCAGGTGAAGTTAGACTTGGGGACCCTACAAGTTATTACTGATTTTTTGCCATTGGATTTGGGAGGGGCAAATGTAATTCTCTGAATCAAATGGCTAGAGACATTGGGAAATATGCAGGTTAATTGGCTGTCCATGGTGATGCAATTTGAAGTAGTTGGTACTTGGATCACTCTGCAAAGCGACCCAACAATGTGTAAATCTTAGATCTCCCTGAAAGTTATGATTAGAACAGTGCAGCAAGAGGGACAAGGGTACTAGATTCATTTAAGCTCATTAATGGGCAACCCAAAGGGTACCGAAGAGCACATTTCCGAAGTCATTTCTACGGTGCTGCAACAATATGATTATGTATTTCATATGCCAGCGGGGTTACCACCACCACGGCCTCAGGAACACACGATCACACTTCGGGAAAGAGCGGGGCCAATTTCAGTTTGACCATACCGATATTCTCAGGTGCAAAAGGTTGAGATTGAGAGGTTGATGGATAAAATGTTGCAATCGGGTATTGTGCAGCCGAGCACCAGCTCATTTTCGAGTCCGGTTCTCTTGGTTAAGAAAAAAGACAGGAGTTGGAGATTCTGCATCGATTATTAGGCTCTAAACCGCGAAACAGTGGTTGACAAATTTCCCATCCTGGTAATAGATGAGTTGTTGGATGAATTACATGGGGCTACTAATTTTTCGAAGTTGGATTTGAAGTCGGGTTATCATCAAATTAGAGTTTCGCCATCAGATGTCGAGAAGATTACTTTTAGGAATCATGAGGGGCACTACGAATTTCTCATCATGCCATTCGACCTCACTAATGCACCAGCTACTTTCCAAGCCCTCATGAATGAGGTATTTCATGATTTTTTGCGCAAGTTTGTGCTCGTTTTCTTTGATGACATACTCATGTACAACCCCTCAATGGAAGCACATATGGAACACTTGGCATTGGAACTTAGTGAGCTCCAACAACACCAACTATATGCATACAAAAAAAATGTCTTTTTGCCCAACCGAGAGTTGAGTATCTTGGGCATGTCATCTCGGCAGATGGAGTTTCAGCGGATCCTACTAAGCTTAAGGCAATGGCAGAATGACCTATACCGAAGTCCATAAAGGGATTTGTGTGGATTTCTGGGGCTCACAGGTTACTACCAAAAGTTTGTCAAAGGTTACGGTGGTATTGCAAGACCTTTGACATACCAATTATGCAAGGACGCGTTTGACTAGAATGCAGAAGCTCACGCAGCTTTTGAGCGACTTAAGGTAGCCATGTGCTCGGTACCGGTCCTAGCACTTCCAGATTTTTCTACCCCTTTTGTTTTGGAGGCTGATGCGTCGGGGACAGGTTTGGGAGCCGTGTTGATACAGCAACGGTGTCCCATTGCTTACTATAGTCAAGTTTTATCACCACGAGCCCGTACTAAGTCAGTGTATGAGCGGGAGCTGATGGCCATTGCGTTGGCAATATAAAAGTGTCGTCCTTACTTACTTGGAAGGAAATTCTTAGTGAGGACGGACCAATGAAGTTTAAAATACTTACTAGAGCAGCGACTAGTGGCATCTGAACATCAAAAATGGCTCACCATGCTTCTAGGATATGACTTCGATATCCAATATTGACCCGGGATAGATAATAAGGCTGCTGATGCCCTCTCACGCATGCCTCCAGAAAGCGAGCTTACTGTCATATCAGTCTCGACAGTAATTTCCATTCCAGATTTGAAGGCTCATGTGTTGGCTGACCCTCATTTGTCAAAAATTATATAGGATGTGCAATTGGGACAAGCTAGAGAGGGGTACTCTTACAATCGGGGCTATTTGAAGTTCCGTGGAAAATTGGTATTACCCTCATCATCTCCATTTATTCCCATGATACTCCAAGAGAACCACTGTGGTAGTATAGGGGGGCACTCTGGCGTGTTTAAGACTCTCCAAAGATTGGCTGGTGACCTTTATTGGCAAGGAATGAGAAGGGATGTTCAAAAGTGTGTGGCTAAGTGTGCCATTTGTCAACAAAGTAAGTACTTGGCTCAATCACCAACTGGATTACTACAGCCATTGTCGATTCCAAGCCAAGTATGGGAAGATATTTCTATGGATTTCAATGAGGGTCAACTGCAATCTAATGGGTTTCATTTGATATTTGTCGTGGTTGATCGCCTCACCAAGTATGGGCATTTTATTGCGCTTTGTCATCCTTTTTTAGCAACCACAGTAGCAGCCACATTCGTTCGGGAGGTAGTGAGACTTCATGGGATTCCCCACTCCATTGTCTTGGATCGTGATAAGATTTTTCTCAGCTTGTTTTGGAAGGATCTTTTCCGTCTGCAGGGCACACATTTGAAACATAGTACCTCATACCACCCACAATCGGATGGTCCGATGGAGGTGGTGAACCGCTGCCTTGAAACTTATTTACGTTTCTTTGTGAGTTCCAAACTAGCACAATGGACAAAGTGGCTGCCTTGGGCTGAATATTGGTATAACACCTCTCATCATTCAGCAGGGGGAATGACTCCTTTTAAGGCATTGTACAGCAGTGATCCACCTCCATTGATTCAATTTGAACCAGCAAGCACTAGGGTGTCAGCCGTGGAGCAAACACTTCAGCCTCGAGATGAAGTGCTTGAATTGCTTAAGGTAAACCTCCAGCAAGCTCAACAGAAGATGAAGGTGCAAGCAGACCGTAAGAGAAGGGAGGTGAATTTTGTAGTGGGCGATTTGGTTTATGTGAAGCTTCGTCCTTATCAGCAATGGTCCCTTGCTAAACGAAAGAATGAGAAGCTTGCTCCTTGATTTTTTGGACTGTTTAAGGTGCTGGCTCGTGTTGGATCAGCAGCTTACAAACTGCAGCTGCCATCGGCCTCACGAATACATCTGGTGTTCCATGTCTCGGTGTTAAGGGAAGCTCTTGGACCACAACAAGTGGCTACAGACCTTCCGCAAGATTTGACCCCTGATTTGGAGTGGATGTTGGATCCAGAACAGGTGTTAGATGTTCGCCCAGGAACCCACAAGCAGCAGACACAAGCTTTGATTAAGTGGGTGAATTTGCCGATTTTTTAAGCAACTTGGGAGAATTTTGATGTCATTCAGCAGCAGTTTTCTCACTTTCACCTTGAGGACAAGGTGATACTTTGGGCAAGGGGTATTGATAGACCTCCTATAACCTACATGTACACTCGGAGGGGTAAGAAAGGAAATGCAAGTGGCTGAGTTAGTTAGGGGAGAGGGTATTGTATGGGGAAAGGTACAGGTTTTATAGTGTACCGAGTGAGTATTAGAATAAGGCAGGGTGTTGAGTTAGAGGGTATGTAGAGAATTAATTACATTGTAGTGTTTGGAGAGAGGCAGGCTCTCGAACTCCTGACCAAATTTCAATACAAACAGATTATAATCTATCTCCTTTCTCTCTTGTTCTCATTGATTTCTGTTGTGAATTAACCCAGGATTGCAGGAAGTGTCTATCACTCATCTAATAGTTCGTTGATGACCAGTATAGGGAATTTATCAGCCATTGTAACCTTTTTTAGAGCTCTGTAATCTACACAAAATTGCCAACTCCCATCTTTTTTCTTTACTAGCAAAATTGGGCTTGAGAAAGGGCTACTGTTGGGTCTGAAAATTCTGCTTGCAACATTTCTGCCATCAATCTCTAAATTTTGTCCTTTTGAGCTTGTGCATAGGTATGGCCGCACGCTAATAGGTCCCATTCCTTCCTTCAAGGAGATGGTATGCTCATTTGCCCGAGGTTGTGGCAGCCCTTGCAGCATATCAAACTTAGCCTTAAACTTGTCCAAAATGATCACTGTAGAAATAATCTGAATTATTGGTTAGTGTTTTACAGCTCATTAGTTAATGTTTTACAGCTAAGGTGTAATTTATGTAAATTAGTTTATACCTAGAATATACCTTTTGTACTCAACCTATTTAAAGGATATTCCTTTAGAAATGAAAATAACAATCAAGAGTATATTTTTCTACATGGTATCAGAGATTTAGAAGCTAAAAAAATTATGATTTTTTTCATTCTTTTTCTCAGCCCTTTCTTAAAAAATAAATTAGGTGTGGAAATAATGCTTCTATATTTTATTGAATTAGAGTTATGCCTTTAAATAGGAACTGTACAAAGAATGAGAAGATATTTGGTAGTTAATTCTGAATATCCTAGCATAATTACAACAAAGAATAAGGTAACAAAATAAGCCTACAATAATCTAAATATGGAAACTATACAAAATATACAGCTAGGTTTCCCATTCTAAAAGGGATATCGAATAATATTTTCTACACCCTCCCTCAAGCTGGTGCATAAAGATTCCACATGCCTAGCTTGCACACTAACTCATTGAAACTTTCTTTAGACAAACCCTTAGTCAGTATATCTGCCTGTTGGTGCTTGCTGGGAATGTAGACAGCACATAATTCCTTTTCATCAATTTTTCCTTTGATAAAGTGTCTATCCACTTCAACATGTTTAGTTCTGTCGTGATGAATTGGATTATGTGCGATGCTAATGGCTGATTTACTGTTGATATACAACTTCAACAGAGCAGCCCTTTGAAGTTTTAGTTCTTCGAGTATGCGTTTAATCCAGATTAATTCACATACTCCTTGAGCGAGAGCTCTAAGTTCTGCTTCAGCACTACTTCAAGCTTGTTGGAGAAAATCAAACTATTTTAGGAAGTTTTCTAATTTTAGAATGATTGTTTAAAGCTGTAAAATAGCTTATTTGTTTGCTGATTTTATTTATTTTAGGAAAGTTGTTAAATAGGGTGATTTGACATTAAAGTAGAATATTATTGTATTGTTTTAAGGCAACCTCTTATATGTGTATATATTGTATCATTCACGATAAAATAATATATCAGAAAATTTCCCTATTTTTGACTTGGTATCAGAGTCGGCCCTAGTCTCTTTCTCTCATCACGATGTCAGATACCTCCCATGAGTCCACTACTATCCCACCAACCAAACCTATCAACCTTAACACCCCTGAATCATCTAAATATGTTTATGAATCCCATTTTGTTTAGATTACCACCATTCATCTTAATGGTGATAATTTTTTGCGCTGGTCTCAATCGATTCGAATGTGCATGCGAGGACGCGGGAAGATGGGCTATTTGATGGGTGATAAGAAGGCACCTAAGGAGGATGACTCAGCTTATGCTACATGGGATGCAGAAAATTCCATGGTTATGACTTGGCTGGTTAATTCTATGGAGGAGGAGATTAGGTCTAACTATATGTGTTATCCTACTGCTAAGGAATTATGGGATAATGTTCATCAGATGTATTCTGATTTGGAGAATCAATCTCAAATTTTTGAGTTGAATCTCAAACTTGGTGACATAAAATAAGGTGAGGACAATGTTACCAAATACTTTACTGTGTTGAAAAGGATTTGGCAAGATCTTGCTCTTTTTTACACATATGAATGGGAATCTGTTAAAGATGGTAAACATCATAAAAAGACAGTCGAGGACAATCAGATTTACAAGTTTTTGGCTGGTCTTGATGTTCAGTTTGATGAGGTGAGGGGGAGAATCATTGGCCACCCACCTTTGCCTTCTATTGCTGAAGTCTTCTCGGAGGTTAGAAGAGAAGAAAGTCGAAGGAATGCCATGTTGGGAAAGAAGGTTGTTGGAGCAGCTGTTGAAGGATCAACTTTAACTAATACTAATGGAGGAGGCTATAGCAGATCCACCTGGAATAAATCTGATGAAAAGCCAAAGGTCTGGTGTGATTTTTGCAACAAGCCTCATCACACTCATGAGCCATGCTAGCGCATTCATGGGAAACCAGCAAACTGGAAACCACGAGAGAAATACGGGCATAATGCCACTGCCAATGAGGCTGAAGCTCTTCCTTTTACAAAAGAGCAGATGGTTCATCTTCATGAGCTGCTGAATTCCAATCTGCAATCATCTGGTATTTCTGTTGCATCTGTGGTACAAACAGGTATTGAAAAATATGCTCTCCATTCCTTTTTAAATTCTACTCCATGGATAATTGATTCTGGAGCTTCTGACCATATGACAAATTCTTCTAAATTGTTTTAATCCTATATCCCATGTTCAGGTAATAAAAAGGTTAGGATAGCCAATGAAACTCTCGCACCTATTGCGGGAAAAGGCCTTGTTAAAAGATCTTAGGGAATAGATCTTAAATCTATTCTCCATGTTCCACAACTTCATTGTAATCTTTTATCTGTTAGTCAACTATCTAGAGATTCTAATTGTTATGTTGTTTTCTATGAATCTCATTGTATTTTTCTGGACCAACGCTCGAGGAAGACGATTGGCAGTGCTAGGATGATTAATGATCTCTACTATTTTAAGGATACTCTATCTATTGATAAAATTGCTCAAGGACTTAGTAGTATCAGTTCTTTTTTTTTTTTTTTGATCAAATAATGATATGACATTATAGGTTGGGCCATCCTAGTTTTTCCTATTTGAAACATTTGTTCCCTGGTTTATTTAAAAAATTAAATTCTTTATCTTTTCAATGTGAAAGTTGTGTATTGGCCAAGAGCCATAAAAACACTTATGTTAAAAAATCTTATTGTCCTTCTCAACCTTTTTACCTTTTTCACACCGATGTTTGGGGACCCTCCAAGGTCACCACATTTTCAGGTAAGAAATGGTTTGTTACTTTTATCGACAACCATACTCGTTTTTGTTGGGTCTATTTAATGAAAGAAAAATCTGATGTGGCTCAAATTTTTGAAGATTTTTACTGTATGATTGAAACACAATTTCAGAGTAAAATCAGTATTTTGAGATTTGACAATGGAACATAATATTTTAATAAAACATTAAGCAGTTTTTTAAAGGAAAAAGGAATTATTTAACAATCTTCTTGTTCTGATACACTTGAACAAAATGGCTTAGTTGAATGAAAAAATAGACACCTATTAGAAGTGGCTAGAGCTATGATGTTTTACATGAATATTCCAAAATACTTATGGGGAGATGCTGTTCTTACTGCTTCCTATTTAATTAATAGGATGCCTACTAGAGTCTTACAATATACTACTCTTAATTGCTTGAAAAAATTATTTCCAGGGTGTAGAATTAACTCAGATATTCCTTTAAAAATATTTGGTTGTACTGCCTATGTTCAAACTCCAAAAAGGTCTAGGTCCAAATTAGAACCAAGAGCTGAAAAATGTATTTTTATTGGATATTTGCCTAATCAAAAAGGTTACAAGTGCTTTAATCCTGTTACCAAACGATTTCATATGACTATGAATGTTCCTTTTTTGGAACAAACCCCCTTTTTTACCAAAAGTTTTATTCAGGAGGAGACTTTAGTGGAATCAAATTTTTGGGAAATTTATCTGCTCTCTAATATCATTCTAGAAACAGCTCAACCTACTGAATGTGAATCTGAAATTGGTTTGTCAGAAAAAGAAATACTACGATTTATTAAAAATCATGAAAATCTTGAGCCTTTGGTTTATTCTAGGAGAAATGTACCTGAAAGAAATAAAGACCATGTAATCATTCCAACACATGGTCAAACGGAAAACCTAAGCGATGGTCTTCCAAATATTTCAGGTAATTCTTCTCCTACTTCTTCTTCTCTTACTGAACCTGAATCTAGTCTAGGAGTAATTCCATAAAATACCAATTTAGATCTTCCTATTGCCTTAAGAAAAGGAACCCATACATGCACTAAGTATCCTATTGCTAAATATATTTCTTACAATCATTTGTCAAAAAACCATAGAGCATTCATTGCGAATATTTCAAAACTTGTTGTGCCTAGAAATATACAGGAAGCATTGGATGATCCGAATTGGAATTTGGGAGATTGTAAGAGTACTGAAGGGGACAAAGATTTTTGGGTGCAAATGGGTTTTTACAATAAAAACCAAAGCTGATGGGAGTGTTGAAAGGTATAAGGCTAGGCTTGTTGCAAAAGGGTTTACTCAAACCTATGGAATTGATTATCAAGAAACTTTTGCTCCAGTTGCAAAAATAAATTCCATTCGGGTTTTACTTTCTCTTGATGTTAAGTCTAGTTGGCCTTTATACCAATTAGATGTTAAAAATGCTTTTCTTAATGGGGATCTAGAAGATGAAGTGTTTATGAGTCCTCCACCTGGTTTTGAAAAGGGTGTTGGTTTTGGGAGAGTTTGCAAACTTAAAATGTCCTTGTATGGGCTTAAGAAATTTCCTAGAGCCTGGTTTGAGCGCTTTGGTAGAGTGTTGAGGCGCCATGGACATACTCAGAGTCAAGCAGATCACACCATGTTCTATAAACATTCAAAAGGAAGGAAAGGTAGCTATCTTAATAGTGTATGTGGATGATATTGTTTTAACTGGAGATGATCATGATGAACTTGATGAGTTGAAAAAGAGACTTGCTCAAGAGTTTGAGATCAAAGACTTGGGTACTTTAAAATACTTTCTTGGAATTGAATTTTCTTGGTCCAAGGTAGGAATCTTTGTTAATCAATGTAATTATGTTCTTGATCTTCTTAAAGAGACTGGTATGCTAGAGTGTAAACCTGTAACGACCCAAATTCACTAATTAGGCTTAAAGGCCTTGATTAGTGTGTCTGGAGGGCGTAATGGGAATTATGTGTGATTTTAATGATTAAGATGCATGATTATGATTTAAAGCATGTTATATGACTATGTGTATTATGTTATGTGATAATTATGCTATATGATTTGTACCACGTAGGTGTGGTGATATCAATGTGATGCACGTGCCGAGACGGTCCTAGAAAGCTAGATAATGGTAACTTGTGTAACTGTTAGTAACCATAGAGAGTAACATGTTTTGTTGGAGAAGTAGTAGAATTGTAATGTAAGTAAAGGACAAGTGTGCCCTTGAGGTTTAGTTAGAAAGGGATATTAGTGGAGGGGTAAGGTGGTCTTTTGGCAGTGGATAGATGAGCTTCAGCTGAGAGGAAAAGTTAGTCACGTATAACACTTTGGAAAATTGATTAATGCTAAAATTGGAGGAAAATCTAGAAGAAAAGAGAAGAAGAGGGAAGCTGAAGTTGAGAGACCTAAGAAGAGAGTTTTGATGGTTCAAGGCAACTAAGTTGAGCATAAGTCAAGATTACTCAGAGGTAAGGATTTATCTATGATTTGTTTAAGTTTCAAGTCTAGTTCTTAGAGGATCGGCATGAATTGAAACAAGTTAGTGGCTGGTTTTGCATGAATTCAGAGTTGCAATAATCAAAAGAGAAGGTGATTTGAAGCTAGAGTTGAGGAGAATTCAAGCTGGGTTCTTGACTGAGGTAAGAGTGTATCATGTTTAATTTTCATAACTGTTATGGTTTAAGAATCTAAAGGTCTGGTTTGCACTTTTCTTAAGTTTTGGTTCAAGGGTTTGAATCTGAAATTTAAGTATGAATTCTGTGAGTGGTTGTGTAATTGAGCTAGATTATAATGTTTATAGGTTGTTGAATGGTCTATTTGGGGTTTTGAATTAGTTTTGGGGCTTAGGTATGAATTTGGAATGATTTGGAGTGATTTGGGTTCGGGGAAAATGCAAGGGAAAACCCAGAAATCTCGGTTCGCGAAGGAGCGTCGCGGCCCTGTTCTTGGGCACCGCGGCGCGATGCTGTTTCTGGGCAGAGCAAGTTCTCTGACTTGTTGGGCGCCGCGGCTCTAACTTGCTAGGTGCCGCGGCGCTAGGCCAATTTCAGAGCATGGGATTTTGCAATTTTGAGCCTTTGCTCCGAGGGTTCGGGGGATGTCTTCGGTGCATTGTTTTAGGGATTTGGGGGATTCCGAGAGTATGGGATTGGTTCCGGGAAGTAGTGTTGGATTGATTAGTGACAAAGGATGTTTCATTTGCATTGTGACTAGGTCTTTGGAGAGGCTTGGGGTAGAGGACCGTGCTCGCGGCTTCATGGCATCGGAAACTAGTAAATTGAAAGGTAAGAAAACAGCACCCGGTTGTATGATTGTGATGGGACTAAGTGCTCCCGAGATTTGTATCATGTCAATGTTGGTATTACGCCATGGGACATGTAAAAGCGGTCTAAGAGTGCCGTACATGGTTTTAGCGCACAGACCGCGGATTGGCCACTGGTAGCCAAGGACAACGGGATAACGGAGGGAGCAGCCTGAGGGTGCTAGCCCTAGTTATCATTTGTGAACTATTTATGTTATGAATTGATATGCTTAGTATGTGGATTACTTGATTAAACTGATTGATGATATGGCCGAGTTTATGTGATACAATGTGAGATGTTGTCTTGTCTGCTAATTGTTTATGCTCTGTTGTTGTTGTGTTTTCTTGCTGGGCCTTGGCTCACGGGTGCTACGTGGTCCAGGTAAAGGCAAGGGCAAGCTGGACCAAGCCTGAGGTGGAGAGCTCCAAGGTGGAATGTACATAGCCAACGGTTCGACCGTCACGGTCGAGGAGTGGACCAGGACAGGGATCACCTAACTGCTCGTTTTGCCTTAGTATGGCCACTTGTTGTACATAAACCTTGTGTCTTTTGTAAACGGTCTTTGAACTTAATATTTTTTTTGGGATCCCATGTAACAGATGATGCTTGTTAATGAAAATGTGGCTTTGAGACCAAAACTCTTTTAACCCTAGTTCCTTTATAGTTTCAATAACACGATTTTATTTAAATGACTTGATTAGCAAGTCTGGCACCTTATAAACACACAGTGTAACGGTCTTGGCTATCCAGGGCGTTACAAAACCTGTTGAAACACCCATTGAACCAAATGTCGAATTGCAACCCACACAAGCTGAGAATGTGAAGGATCGGGAATGTTATCAATGTTTAGTAGGGAGACTGATTTATCTATCACACACATGGACAGATATAGCATTCTCAGTGAGTATGGTGAGTCAGTTCATGCATGCACCTGGACCTAAACACTTTGAAGCAATCTACAGAATCTTAAGGTATCTAAAAGGAACACCTGGAAAAGGACTCATGTTAAAGTCAAAAGGCCATTTACAAATTGAAGCCTATACAGATGCAGATTGGGCTGGGAGTATAGTTGATAGAAGATCTACCTCAGGTTATTGTTCATTCGTTGGAGGTAACTTAGTCACTTGGCGGAGTAAAAAACATAATGTGGTTGCCAGAAGTAGTGCTGAGGCTGAGTTTAGAGCTGTTGCTCATGGTATGTGTGAGATATTATGGATAAGAAGGTTACTTGAAGAGTTGAAGGTATCTCAAGCATCCCCTATGAAACTTTACTATGATAACAAGACTGCTATCTTGATTGCACATAATCTAGTTCTGCATGACCGTACAAAGCATGTAGAAGTGGATAAACATTTCATCAAAGAAAAGATAGAGGAAGGCCTGATTTGCATGATTTATGTTCCAACCAAAGAGCAAGTAGCAGACATTTTTACAAAGGGATTATTCAAAAAGCAGTTTGATTTTTTGAGTAGCAAGCTGGCTATGGAAGACATCTTTACACCAGCTTGAGGGGGAGTGTTGGACAAAATCAAACTATTTTAGGAAGTTTTCTAATTTTAGAATGATTGTTTAAAGCTGTAAAATAGCTGATTTGTTTGCCGATTTTATTTATTTTAGGAAAGTTGTTAAATAGGGTGATTTGACATTAAAGTAAAATACTATTGTATTGTTTTAGGGCAACCTCTTACATGTGTATATATTGTATCATTCACGATAAAATAATATATTAGAAAATTTCCCTATTTTTGACTGAGCTACCACTGGTTGCTTCTTACTCCTCCAAGTAACCAAGTTCCCCCAAACTTTAGTGCAATAACCAATTGTTGATCTTCTATCCTCAATTGATCCTGCCCAATCCACATCTGTGAAGGCCTCAACACCTCGCTCTTCATTTTTCTTATACAATAACCCAATCCCTGGTGTTTTCTTTAGATAGCGCAAGACTTTATACACTGCTTCCAAGTGTTCTTCTAAAGGATTGTACATGTATTGACTAACCAAGCTTACAGCAAATGCAATATCAAATCTTGTGTGAGATAGATAGATCAGTTTTCCCACTAGCTGCTGATACATACCTTTGTGAACTGTCTTCCCTTTTTCCTTTTTGTACTTGCCTCTTGGTTCAATCGGTGTTGCAACTGGTTTACAGCCACTCATTCCAGTTTCTTTGAGAAGATCTAGAATATATTTCCTTTGAGATACCGAAATACCTTATTTTGTTCTTGCAACCTCCATTCTGAGAAAGTACTTCATTGGCCCAAGATCTTTAACTTCAAATTCCTGGGCTAGCACTCCCTTGAGTCTTCCTTGCTCTTCATAATCATCACCTGTTATTATCATGTCATCAACATAGACAATGAAGATAGTTACCTTCCCCTCTTGTGTGTGTTTGAAAAACAGGGTATGATCTGACTGAGCCTGTTTATATCCATGCTTTCTTATCACCTGATTAAATCTTTCAAACCACGCCCTTGGAGATTACTTTAGGCCATAGAGTGACTTTTTCAAGTGACAGGCATTCTTTTTTCCATATCTTCCTTCGAACCCTGGAGGAATTTTCATGAAAACCTCTTCTTCCAAATGTCCATTGAGAAAAGCGTTTTTAATGTCAAGTTGTTGTAAGGGCCAATCAAGATTGGCAGCAACAGATAATAAAACCTTTACTGTATTTAACTTGGCAAATGGAGCAAATGTCTCATTATAGTCCACCCCATAGGTCTAAGTGAACCCTTTTGCAACAAGTCTTGCTTTGTATCGGTCTATTGTTCCATATGTCTTGTGTTTGACTGTAAAGACCCACTTACACCCCACCACATGTTTGTCTCGAGGCCGTTTGATTATTTTTCCATGTGGTGTTGGCTTCTAGTGCTCCAATTTCCTCATACACTACTTTCTTCCAGTCTTCTTGTGTGGGAGCCTCAGTAATAGTCTTGGGAATCACTACTTTCTCGACTTTTGCTAAAAAAACTTTATAGTGAGGATTCAGTCTACTATAGCAGACATATCTTGACATTGGATGTTGAGTACAACTTCTAAATCCTTTCCTTTTGGCAATTGGTAACTCAGACTCAGGTTCTACCATACTGGAATATTCAATATTAGAAATATCAGTAGGTACAATAGGGTTAAGAGGAGAATTACTTACATCAGGATTGGTTTGTGAGTCAGAGTCATGAGATGTTGGAACAGTAGTTGACTGTATTACTTGATGATTTCTTGGTCACCGAGAATAAACTAAAAGTTCCTTAGTTTTGGGCGACTGAGGTTGTGACGGCTGAGGTTGTTGCTCAGAAGAGAATTCAAGAGTAGCCTTAGGAAGGCAAGTATCCTAACTAGAAACATCACTTACGGTCACTCCCTGAAGTGAATAGTTGGGATAAAAAGGTTGCTCTTCATTGAATGTAACATCTAAGGAGATGTACATACGTCGAGTAGAAGGGTGGTAGCACTTGTACCCTTTTTTGGGTATAAGAGTATCCCAAAAATACACATTTTAGAGCTCGGGGATCAAACTTAGAACGATTAGGACCAAGAACATGAACATAAGATATACATCTAAACGTTTTTAAGGGAAGATTGGAAACAAGTGGTGTATATGGATATTTTTTAAGAAGCAATGAGAGAGGAGTGTTATATTTTAACACTCGAGAGGACATTCTATTGATGAGATATATGACTGTAAGAATAGCCTCACCCCAGAAATGTTTTGGGACGGAATTTGTATACATTAGGGCTAGAGACATTTCTAAAAGATGCCTATTTTTGCGTTCAGCAACCCCATTTTGTTGAGGTGTGCCTGCACACGAGCTTTTATGCACAATACCATGAGATAAAAGATAATCACCCAAGATTGAATTAAAATATTCAGTTCCATTATCTGTGTGTAAGACTTGTATATTTGCATTGAATTGAGTTTTTATCATAGAGTGAAATTTTTTTAATGTCATGGCAGCATTAGATAGTTTTAAGGAGAAATACTCAACTAACACGTGTGTGATCATCAATGAAAGTAATAAACCATCTAGTATTTGTAGTATTTGTTATTCGAGATGGTCCCCTATATCACTATGAATAAGAGTAAATGGTTGGGTGGATTTGTAGGGTATAGAATAAAAAACAACACATGTGTGTTTGGCCAATTGACAAATTTCACACTAAAATAAGCTCAAGTTTTTATTTTGAAACAACCTAGGAAATAAGTACTTTAAATATGAAAAAATAGGGTGGCCTAGCCTATAATGCCACCTCATAATATCATTGTCACTAGAAGAAATACAACCATAAACAAGAGCTTTATTGACTTGAGAAGGAGGAGACAGATTAAGGTAATACAGCCCACTACATGCCTTCGCATTCCCAATCGTCTTCCTCGAGGACATATCTTGAAAAGTACAACAAAGTGGTGAGAAAGAAGCAAAACACTGTTGGTCATGAGTGATTTTACTGATAGAAAGAAGATTACAAGAGATATTAGGAACATGGAGAACATCTCGTAGAACAAGAGAAGGAGATAATTGTATAGTTCCTTTACCAGCCACAGAAGAAAGGGAACCATCAGCAATTTTAATTTTTTGGGTACCTGGACAAGGAGTATAAGTAGTGAACTGATTGGGCTGACCAGTCATGTGATCCGAGGCTCCCGAGTCCACAATCCAAGCAGTATTTTGAACATTGAAGGTAGCAGAAGTACCTGGATTGGAGGTGGACGAAGGATCAACTGCAGGGACAGTAGGAGCAGTGCTTAGAAGCTGATGGAGCTGAGTAATCTGAGTTGGAGTGAATGGAAAAGGCTCTGGTAGAGCAGCAACCAAGGCTTGATTGTCAGAGTTGGGAAGATTTGAGGGACGAGGTTTCCAATCAGCTGGTTTACCATAGATTTGCCAAAAAAAATTCCTTGGTATGACCAACCTTGTTACAGTGGGAACACCATGGACGTTCATGTCGATTTCCATGAGGGCCATCACCATCCTTAATGTGTCAGGCAGCAAAAGCAGATTGATCAATTTCAGCAAGGACATCGGGTCCCATCATGACTCTCTTCCTGCTCTCCTCCCGTCAAACCTCGGCAAAAGCCTCACGGATGGTGGGAAGAGGATTCTTGCCTAAGAGACAACCACGCACCTCATCAAGGTCTCGGTTAAGTCCATGGAAAAAGTCAAAAAGTCTCTCTCGATCAAGCATTTTTTTATAGAAAGAAGCATCAGCAGAACATTTCCATTCAGGAACATAAAAAAGATCTATTTTTTTCCAAAAATTATAAAGGATGCCATAGTATTGTGTTACCGTAAGAGAATTTCGTCGATGATCCCGAAGTCGGGATTTGAGTTCAAAAACCTGGGCAGAATTTTCCAAGTCCGAGAAAGCCTCCTGAACAGTGTCCCACACTTCTTTAGCAGTAGAAAGGAATAAAAAAGTCTTAGCAATGTCCACTTCCATTGAGTTAATAAGCCAGGCCATGATGAGAGAGTTCTCCGACTCCCACTTAGCATAAGAGGGATCATCAGCCTGAGGAGTAGGAACAGAGCCAGTGAGATATCCTAAGCGTCCACATCCTCGAAGGTACATCTTCACGGATTGAGACCATTGCAGAAAGTTCTAACCATTCAGCTTGTGTATGGTAATTTGGAGAGAGTTTTGGTGATCAAAGGATGTGGAAGAGACATCAGAGGGGGTTTTGTTGATAATGGAATCGGCTGAGGTGTCATCAGTGACAGAGGCAGTGGGATTTTGAGTATTTGGATGGGTTACAGTGGCCATGAAGGAAGAAAGAAGCAGAAAAAACAAGACAAAGGCAGAGAGTAGCGGCAACTTTAGGGTTAGGCTTTTAGGCTCTGGTACCATGTGGAAATAATGCTTCTATATTTTATTGAATTAGAGTTATGCCTTTAAATAGGCACTGCACAGAGAATGAGAAGATATTTGGTAGTTAATTCCGAATATCCTAGCATAATTACAACAAAGAATAAGGTAACAAAATAAGCCTACAATAATCTAAATATGGAAACTATACAAAATATACAACTAGGTTTCCCATTCTAAAAGGGATATCGAATAATATTTCCTACATTAGGGTTTGGTACTCTTGAGGTTCAAATCTTAGAAAACTATTTTGGAGTGGTCTTCTATTCCCACCTCCGACCCAGGGAGTTTGCCCAGCCTCCAATCGGTGCAACCCGGAAATCCAAGCCCAATAAAGCCACGCGTGAGCCCCACGAGCCGCCTCCAGCCGCTGCCCTATCTGCCATGCGCCGGCGCATGTTGGCACGTGTAGCCTTTGACGGCCATTTTTTTGGGTTCCTTCATCTGTGGTTCTCCTCCTCACCTCGACGTGTTCTTGCCCTTGTTGTCCTTTTTTTGGTTTGTTCAGGTTTTTTTATTCGGACCATTGAAAATCAACCATGGTTACTTCTCGAACTAATCCCAACACCACTTGGTACGCTATGATTGGTTCTCTATGTGACATATTCCCTTTCACCACAGATCAGATTGTTCAACTCCATAGGTTACTCAAGTCAACTTCTGCAAGAGATCTCCACTCTCTGGGATTTTTCTCCACTCCAAACACTTCTGCTACGCTTCATGCTCAAACTTCACCATGGATCATGGACTTCGGCGCAACTAACCACATGACTGGTCAATCTCATCAGTTCATTGCTTATAGTCCTTGTTCAGGTAGTATTAAAATAAAAAATTGTTGATGGCTCTCTATCAGCTATGACTGGTAAAGGTTCCGTTTATCTATCCCCTCTCCTTACTCTTAAAGATGTCCTCCATGTGCCAAATCTATTGTAATATCCTCTCCATTGATCAAGGTTGTAATGAAAAATTCTCACCCTTACATTGTGATTTCCAGGAATTGTCCTTGAGGAAGACGATTGGAAGTGCGAGAGAATGTAGTGGGTTGTACTACTTTGATGTTGATCCTTCATCTGCTCAAGGTAATAAAAGGTTGCATTCTTGTTGTACTGCTTCTAATATTGATATTATGAGCTTCCATTACCAATTAGGACATCCTAGTTTTCCCAATCTAAAACATTTGTTTCCTAGTTTGTTTAAAAACAAACCCTTGAACATGTTCAAATGTGAAGTGTGTCAATTTGCAAAACATACTCGAAGTGTTTTTTGTTCTCCCCCTATAAGGCATCTCATCCTTTCACTCTCATTCATAGTGACATGTGGGGGGCATCCCGCGTTACAAATATCTCTAATACCCGCTAGCTTATATCATTTATAAATTATCATACTCGTTTAACTTGGGTATTTCTTTTTAAAAAAAAAACAAATCTGATGCCGCTACCACCTTCAAAAAGTTTCATTCAATGATTAAAAATCAATTTCAAGCTAATCTCCAAGGTCTACACATTGATAATGGTACATAATATTTTAATTCAGTCTTAGGTGATTATCTTTTCTCTAATGGCATTGTCCATCAGAGTTCATTTGTTCGTACTCCCCAATAAAATGGGATTGCTGAAAGGAAAAATCGACATTTGTTAGAAGTTGCCAGGGCTCTCATGTTTACTACTTCTGTTCCTAAGGTTTTTTGGGGAGAAGCTATTTTGACAACAACTTAATTAATCAATAGAATGACTTCTCATGTCTTACAATATTAAACTCCAATTTCTTCTCTTCTTAAGATTTATCTTCAAACTCACCGACTCTCAGATATTCCACTAAAACCATTTGGTTGTACAACCTATGTTCATGTTTTAGGACCTATTCATACCAAATTTGATCCTCGTTCTCAAAAGTGTATTTTTCTTGGGTATTCTTCGACCAAAAAGGGCTACAAATGTTACAACCCTCTCACCTGTCGCCTTAGTGTCTCATCAGATGTCACATTCATTGAAGAGCAACCTTTTTATCCCAACACTTCGTTTCAGGGAGGGATTGTTGGGGATACTCACTGCTGGGATACATGTATACCAATTATAGGACCTGAATTCAGTCCACCCATTGAGTCTAATCTGCCAGCTGAGTCTAACTCTGTGCTAAATTCTGAACAAAACACTTCTGAAATGGAAAAGATAGACCGAATAAATGCAGAAAAAGAGTTGGTTTATACTAGATGACGGGACAAACATCAAGAATATCGCCAACTACGGATCTCGTCTCCCATGAGTCTGAACCAGTGACAAATCCCAATGTAAGTGATCTTTGAGTCCAATTTCATTTTATTCTAATCCTAGTTTGAGTGTGATAGAATCAGATCTGCCAATTGCAAAAAGGAAGGGAGTGAAGAATTGTACTTTACATCCTATATCTAAGTATGTGTGCTACAACAAACTCACACAAAAATTTAGAGCCTTTGCTGCCAAATTTGAGGAGATAATTATTTCAAAGAATATTAATGAAGCCTTGTCCATTCCTGAGTGGAAGAAAGCGATTGAAGAGGAAATAGGGGCGTTGGAAAAAAATGCTACCTGTGAAATAGTTGCTAAGCCAAAAGACAAGCATGTGGTAGGATGTAAGTGGGTATTCACAGTGAAATACAAAGCTGATGGTACTATAGAAAGATACTAGGCGAGACTATTTGCAAAGGGGTTCACTCAAACTTACGGGGTGGACTACACAGAGACATTTGTACCAGTGGCAAAACTAAACACAAGAAGAATTCTCCTATCAATAGTTGTTAATCTTGATTGTCCATTGCAGCAACTTGATATTAAGAACGTCTTTCTAAGCAAAAATTTAGCGGAAGAGGTCTATATGAAGATTCCTTCTAGCCTCGAAGGAAAATATGGAAAAGAAACAACATGTCACTTAAAGAAATCTCTCTATGGCTTAAAGCAGTCACCGCGAGCATGGTTTAAGAGGTTCAATCAAGTGATCAAGAAGCATGGGTACAAACAAGGTTAGTCGGATCATATTCTATTCTTCAAACATTCACAAGGTGTTAAGATTGTAATTCTTATTATCTATGTTGATGATATGATTCTAACTGGAAATGACCTTAATGGAATGGAGGAGCTTAAGAGACTACTAGCCCAAGAATTTTAGGTAAAAGATCTTGGTCAGATGAGACACGTTTTGGGTATGAAGTTTGCAAGAACCAAGCAGGGGATTTCAGTCTCTCATTGTAAGTATGTTATTGATCTACTCAAAGAGACTGGTATACTCAGATGTAAACCAGCAGCAACACCAGTGGAACCCAAGGGAAAGTACAAGAAGAATGAAAAGGAGAAACCTATAGAAAAAGGGATGTATCAACGATTAGTGAGAAAATTGATCTATTTATCTCACACCAGACCTGACATTGCCTTTGCAGTTAGCTTGGCCAGTCAGAATATGCACAACTCTTTAGAAGAACACTTGGAGGCAGTTTACAGGATATTACGGTGTCTAAAGAAGACACCTGGAAAAGGTTTGTCGTTTCAGAAAAAATGGAGAAAGAGGCGTAGAAGTTTCCACTGATGCAGATTGGGCAGGTTCAATTGAGGACAAAAGATCAAAATCTGGATATTGTACCAAGGTATAGGGAAACCTTGTTACATGGAGAAGCAAGAAACAACCTATTGTCGCAAGAAGCAGTGCTGAAGCTGAGCTTAGAGCTCTTGCTCAAGGAGTATATGAATTGATTTGGATCAAATGAGTTCTTGAAGAACTATAACTTCAAAGAGCGAATCCTTTGAAACTATACAGCGACAATAAATCAGCTATTAATATAGCACACAATCCAGTTCATCATGATAGAACCAAACATGTGGAGGTGGACCGTCATTTCATAAAAGAAAAAATTGAAGAAAAAGAACTTTGTGTCATTTATGTGCCAAGCTAACAACAAGCTGCTGATTTGCTAACAAAAGGATTATCAAGAAAAAGCTTTGATGAGCAACTGTGCAAGCCGGGCATGTGGGACTTGTATGCCCCAGCTTGAGGGAGTGTGTAGAAATAATCTGAATTATTAGTTCGTGTTTTACAGCTAAGGTTTAATTAATGTAAATTAGTTTATACCTAGAATATACCTTTTGTACTCAGCCTATTTAAAGGCTATTCATTTAGAAATGAAAATAACAATCAAGAGTATATTTTTCTACAGTCACCACAATTGGTGGAATTGGGCTGACCTTTGTTTCTTCTTCTACTGCAAATGCCCCAAGTTCTACCCAAAAACCCTCACCTTCCTGCTGCACTGTGTGTATCATTGCCTTGAGAGAAATCTGGGATTTACAAAGGTAGGGGTCGCCTTGCAATGTTATCCATGATCCTCCTACCTTGAACTTCATCACCATAGTCCGCTAGTTGACTTGCATTTTCCCCAATGTTTCCAACCACTTGATTCCCAAAATCATTAACTACCCGAAGAGTGCCCAAATCAAGCTCAACTGAGCTGCAAATACCATTGGCACGTACTTTTCCTTGTGTGCCCAACAACACTCCATAGAACGATGTTGTTGTGATCAGAATGTTGGCTGCCTTAACTATGCCAATTGGAATAATTCCAACCAATGAATTGTATTGGCTGAAGTAATTCCAACCAATGAATTGAGAGACAAGGTGGCCAAGGTTTCCTCACTCGCTATATCCTCAAGCGGTTCCGGGGTTCGAGGTGGGGACTCCATTTGTGGACTGCCTTCTTCCTCATCCAACATTAATATCATCTACAATTCTTTTTGCTCACATTCGTGCCCTCTATGCCATTTTTTTCACATTTGAAACACACACCTCTTGCTTTACGATCTTGGTATTCTGTAATCTGCCGCACTTGTTGTCCCTTCCCTACTATTGTCGTGTTAGTGGTCACCTTCATCTGAGTTGAAGAAGATAAAGATATAGTACTGTAAGTTGAGGGTGGTTTGGGTGTCCATGCCAATATCGATGAACGTGTTGGAATAATTGGGCTGAGGTTCTGTAATGCCCTGAAACCCCTAATGCGGTTTAATGGCTGGATTAGTAGGTCGGGAGGGCCATAATTGTTTAATTATGCCATTAACTGATAATATGCATGTTTATGTGAATTATATTATAATATGATGTTATATGCATGCATGTGGGTCCACATTTGATTACTAGGGTGTTTTGGTAATTTGGCCCATTGAGGGCATATTTGTATATTTGGGTGCATATTGTGATTTGTGAATGAGATCCCATTATTATGGAGATATATTCGAGCTATTCGGCAGGAGACGGTCTTATATTATTGATTAGCGGTTTTGTCATAACGGGGGGTCTTTTATTGGGATATTGAGTTATGAGGATGTTATTTGATGATAAATTGGGAGTTATTAAGATCAGAAGGAAATTCTGGGAGTTTTGACTATAATGTCCCCGGGGGTGTTTTTGGGACCCCGAGCACTAGGTTTTATTTGAGGTTACTTAAGCTTGAAGTAGCTTGTCAGATAGAACCGTACGTTAGAAAACCTCTCTTTCTCTTCCCGATAGTTCATTTTACCATTTGAAGCATTTTCGAAGAAATCTCGAGTTCTAGGAGTCAGATTCAAGAAAGGATCGAGGCATAGCGATCCTAGGGAATATTAGAAGCTTATTAGCCGAAGGCTTTAGTTGGAAACAACTCAATTGGAGGTAATTCAAGTTTTAAGTTTTTAAAGTTTTTAAGCTTAGACTTGGACTTTGTAAATCGTTGAGTTTTTGGTTTGTTTGAGCCTCGGGATTTGATGGTTTTGGATCATTGGGAAACTTGGGAACTTTGATTTGATGATTTGGAAGTGTTTAGGTATGTTTTCAGAGGGTTTGGGATGATGGAAAATGGGTTTATGGCTGGTTCTGGGTTGGGGGTCGCAGCCCTGTTCTTGGGTGCCATGGCCTTAGCTCGAAGAAGCTGGTGGAGCAAGTTTGGCCTTGCTGGGCACCGCGGCCCTTGCTCCTGGAGTGGCTGGGGGCCGCGGCCCAAGGTGTTAGGGCCACAGCCCTTGGTCAGGTTTGAGCCCGTTTGAGTGTTTTGGCCCTGGGAACTCGGTTTTAGGCTTCGGGATTGTTCCTACTACCCAGATTAGTGGGGATCGATGTCCCGGAGGCTAGATCTTGGTTTAGGAACCTTTGGTGTTCATTTTATTGATGGTGTCCCTTATTTGGTTATGACTTGGTGACCGATAAAGGCTTAAAGGTTGATCGTTCTCAAGGGTCATTCTTATATTAATTCTCGCTCGAATCAGAGGTAAAAAAACTGCACCCTGTGTATATATATGACATGCATGGTTATTCTTGATGCATGTTGGATGGTTAAATGTGACATGCATGGTTATTTTTTAGGCATGTCAAGTGATTAAATGTGATGCATGTGATGCACGAGAAACATGTGATTAGGGCATGCTATGAATATTGATTATGAGATTGATCAGAGCTTGAGTCTCTGTAATTATGCATGATTATAATTATGCTTTTGATTACTGAGTAAGCATGCCAAATGCCTTATATTTGAATATTTGACATATGATATATGTCTATTTGTATTACCTAAATGAGGAAGCACTGACTTATTAGTCAGGGATTGGCAATGGTGTCAGTATCAACTGTGAAGTTGTGACTCATTAGTTAAGTTCGACAGTGGTATTGAGCACTAGTCACATGGGATTGACTTATAAGTCAAGTACGACCTTAGCATGGTTAAGGCAAGCCGATAAAAGATTAGATCTAATCGACATCTGCATTGAATGACTCAAATGAGCATTAATGCCGGACCGACCTCAAGTTCAATGAAAATTAAAAGCACATCTCTAGTCTATGGGCTAGTTAATTAGAGCTAGAGCCAGAATGGCTAAGGTGACCTACATGTCACATGGCTAGGAGGGTATGGGACCTCCAGAGCGTGACTCATTAGTCACCTATACAGGGTATGACTCATTAGTCATCCACACAGAGATAGACTTATTAGTCATCTATACAGAGTGTGGCTTATAAGTCACCTATACAGAGTGTGACTCATTAGTGACCTATACAGAGTGTGACTCATTAGTCACCTAGACAGAGATGGACTCATTCGTCATCTACACAGGGTATGACTTATTAGTCATCTATACAGAGTGTGACTCATTAGTAACCTATGCAGGGTGTGACTCATTAGTCACGCACTCCGATATTGACTTACTAGTCATCTATCCAAGAAGCAGGTCCTCTAGAGAATGACTCATTAGTCTTCTATTCAGATGTAGGACCCCATAACCATTTATTTGAACTTATTTGCATGCATGATGGAAGCTATTGTTGCTAGGCATGCACAATATGATTCGATGACATGTTATTACTGTTCATGAGCTTGTTGAGTTTTCTTGCTGGGCTTCGACTCACGAGTGCTATGTGGTGTAGGTAAAGGCAAAAGAAAGTTGGACCATCCTTGAGTGTGAGAGCTTAGGTGACGATGTGTACATATGCGGCTGCTCGACCACCACGGCCGAGGGTTTGAAAGAGGAACTAGGGTTAAGCCCTATTTTGCTGCTTAGATCGGCATGTTGTAAATATTTTCTTATAATAGACCTTTAAATTATATTTTTGGGATCCCAATGTATACAATAAATGTTCTAATGAAATGTTATATCTTAACCAAAAAATTTAATCCCTAAATCGCTAATCATACTTAGTTACACGATTTTGGCCAAATGACTCGATTAGCGAGTTTAGCACTGTTTACAAGGCACACCGTAACGGTCCCTGGAGTTTAGGGCATTACAACTTGGTATCAGAGCGAGCCAAGGTTTATGGTTCCTGAAGAAAAGATAGGCATGTACACTCGTCACTGAAGATAGCTTCACTCAGAGAATGGTAACTATTTCTGTAGTTATGTGCTTAACTACTTAAATAAAATGTAAATGCTTTACCTGCACATTGTATTAGGGAGCATGAGGTTCTGATAGAGCCTGGCTCTTGACTATATGATTATATGCTTCGTGAATATTTATATGAATATGATCATATGATTACATGCTCCATGGATATATAAGTGCAATATTTGCATGCTGGAGTTGGAGGCATGGTGTGAATATTGAAAGGGCAGGGATCATGATTAATGTATGAATGTCATGGGCATGTTTTAGCACTGCAGGTGCTTAATGAATGTGGTGTGGTAAGATTTATCCCGTGGGGAAAAGCTCTTGATATGCTCATCATGATTAATGGGTCAAGTTATTGACTGCAGATTCAATCAGCAGATTTATAGCCAAGGCAGATAATGAGGCCTGGTGGTGATTATACAGAGGCTAGGAGTTATAGCCAGGGTATTAGTTCTTCATCTGCTCCGATTAATTTTCAACAGATGTTTTCAGATTTGCAATTAAGATTGCAGAGGCAGGAGGAAGAGGTTAGGTGTTTGAAGCAATAGTAGAATCTGTTGGGGAGCACCTCTACCTTTGTTGTGCCAAGAGTGGCACCAGCTTTGGCTAAGCCTAGGGTTGAGAACAGATGGGAATTTCTCTGTGGAAGATTCCAGGAGTATTACCCTCCAGTCTTTGAGGGAGGCCTAGATCCATTCGGAGCTAAGCAGTGGATGGGCATGATCAGTTCCATTCTTGATAGTATGGGGCTAGTGGGTCACGATAGGGTGATCTGTGCTACATGTGTACTGCGGGATGATGGCCGGACATGGTGGGAGGTAGTATCCCAGACACGAAATATAGTTGTGATGAACTGGAAAGATTTTAGGCAGTTATTCAATGAAAGATATTATTGTGATGCAGCTAAGACTGCTAAGATGAATGAGTTTGTGAATCTCGTTCAAGGAAGGGCATCAGTAACCGAGTATGTTAGTAGATTTGATGGGTTGGCCAAGTTTGCTTTAGACATGGTACCCACAGATGTGGCTCGGAAGGAAAAGTTCGTTCAGGGATTGAATCCTAGAATAACTTAGTGCATTAGAGTTTCCCCAGTGCATGAAATCTCCACCTATGCTCAGGTGGTAGAGAACGCTCTTGCCATTGAGAGCATAAAAGATTAGAAGAAGAGTGTTAGGAAGTATGCAGCTCAGATAGTGGTATCTCCACTTATTGGTGCAAGCAAGAAGGAACACTGGAGGACTTATCCAATATGTGTTCGGTGCAAGAGGCGTCATTTGAAAGTATGCCGACCAAAGACATGTTTCTTATGTGGAGTTGTTGGACATATAAAGAGGGATTGCCCAAGGCTAAGAGAGGGTGAGCAAAGGGGGATAGACAGCTCAATTCCAACTCGAGTGTTTATTCTGAGGCAGTCAGAGTCTGAGACCGAGACCAGTTCCTCGGGGGTGGCAGGTTAGCTTTTGATCCTAATCTTTATTTTGTGCTGAATGACTTAGTGCCATGCTATTCTTTATTTTTTGCATATAGAGAAGAAAAAAGTTGCTACACAGGCCATATGGTTGTGTTGTGATGAAAAAGTGATATTGTATTGGTAATTTAAGAGATCGGGTGAATTATTGTGGAAAGGACTCATCAGTGGTTTTCATGAGTTGGTTATGACTGACTGGTTTTGGTATGATCCAGGATATGGATTGGTTAGCCAAGTGTGGGGCAATTTTAAATGGTAAAGAAATTATAGCACTCCTGATTTCTTCCTTCGGCCCTTTCATGAAATTTCCTTCTAAAATACGCTCTGGGATGTCGGGTACCCGAGAAGCTAACACCTCCCATTTGATGTACTCCCTCACCGTCCAATCTTGCTTGACTGATAAGAACTCTTCCGATAGAGACCCCACTGGTTGAGCATGGAATCAAGAGAGGAGAAGAGTTTTCAGAGTCGCTCACAATGTGATTCTTCTTCGTTGGTTCTCCCACTGAAACCAAGTCAAAGCATCTTGTTGAAAATCAGAACCAAATCAGCAAAGATTTTAAATTATATAAATTATTTGTAATATATTGTCTTAATTATTTGTAATTATCAGCAAAGATATTTGTTTCCTAATTTAGATAATTTTGTTCCTGATTCTTAGGGATTAGAATAGTCTAGAATATTTTGTAGAATACTGACAGATGTCATAAACCCTGTATTTGCGTATTTAAAGGCTCTAATTCTATCAAAATAATACATTAGATTTTTTCTTCTGAGTTTTTATGGTACCAGAGACAGATTCTTTCCATGCCCTTTTAGCCTCTGTTTAGGTCTTAGTTAGCCACAAAAAAACATGTCTGGAAATTCTGAAAACACTGTTGCCATCCCTGTTGTTCTTACAGCCCCTTCTCAAATCGCAGCCACTAAAATAGCCCACTTTGAATCCCACTTTGTCCAAATCACTACCATACGATTGAATGGGGAAAATTTCTTGCGGTGATCACAATCAGCGAGGATGTATATGCGTGGGAGAGGCATGATTGGTTATCTAACTGGAGACACTAAGGCGCCTGAAAAAATTGACCCCAACTATGATGTTTGGGATGCTGAAAACTCCATGATTATGGCCTGGTTAGTCAATTCTATGAATGAAGATTTAGTGCTATGTGTTTTTCCACAACAAAATAATTAAGGGATAAGGTGACCCCAAATGTATTCAAATTTAGGAAATCAGTCCCAAATATTTGAACTGCAACTGAAACTTGGAAGTACTCAACAAGGAGATGATGATGTGACAAAGTACTTTAATTCTCTGATGAGAATGTGGCAGGATCTTGAGTTTTTTGATGACTGAATGGGAGAGCACTAACGATCCCGCTCCCCATCAGAAAAAATGGAGGATGATTGGATCTTCAAATTTCTTGCTGGACAGAGTCGAATTTGATGAGGTTCATGGACGTATCATTGGTAGACAGCCCTTACCCCAAATAGGTGAAGTGTTCTCTGAAGTTAGGCGTGAAGAAAGTCGCTGGAATGTCATGTTGGGAAAAAAATCTGGTGAACCACTTGAAAATTCTACCATTATTTCTTATGCTAACACTGCTCGTTTCTCTTAAAAACAACCATCTTTTAATGGTTGAGCATATGTTTGGTGTGGTTATTGCAACAAACCAAGACATACTTGTGAGACATGCTGGAAGTTACATGGAAAACCGGCTGATTGGAAGAGCACTAGAGGTGGCAGAGAGAAGAACAACCGTCCTACTCTAGCTGCACACGAAGCCTCCAATCTGAACCAAATTCTCAGCAAAGAATAGCTTGAACTTCTGAAATTGCTAAATTCTGATCCACAATCTAGTATTCCTCATGTTGCTCTGGCACAAGCAGGTAGAAATTCGAATGCTCTTTCTAGCTCTCTATTGTTTGCACCTTGGATCATCGATTCTGGTGCCTCCGACCATATGACAAATAATTCTACATTTTTTAACTCCTATTTTCCTTGTTCTGGATATAACAAAGTTTGCATTGCAGATGGTCGTTTATCACAGATCACGGGAAAAGGATTTGTAAAAATATCCAATAATATTGAATTAAAATATGTTCTTCATGTCCCTAAATTGTCTTACAACCTTCTTTCTGTTAGCCAGCTATCAAAAGAGTCTAACTGTCGCATTATTTTCTCTGATTCTTACTGAGTTTCAAGACTAGATTTCAAGGAAGATGATTGGCAATGCTAAAATGATAAATGGCCTATATTATTTTGATGATTGTCATGAGTGCAGACAAGTTCAAGGTTTAAGTGGTAGTACTAGTTCTACTTATGAAACAATAATGCTTTGGCATCAACAGTTAGGGCACCCTAGTTTTCTCTATTTGAAACATCTATTTCCTAGTTTGTTTAAAGGTGTGGATTTAAAGTCTATTGTGAACATTGCAATTTATCTAAATATCATCGTAATTGTTATAAACCTATTGGATATCGCATGTCTCATCTTTTTTATCTAACTCATAGTGATGTTTGGGGACCTTCAAAAGTTACAACTTTTTCTAGAAAAAAAAATGGTTTATCACTTTCTATATTTGGGAATAATTCTTGAGTAGCTGTATAGTTGATATTTTATTTATTATACGATATATATATTCTGTAATATTATGAGAGTAGTTAATAGGTTTATTCTCTTATTTGTTGTAATTATTCTTTCCCTCTTTTATAGGATATTTGTACTCAATATATTCATGTTTTCAGTATTAGAAATAATATACAAAAATTACCCAATATTATCTTCTTGGTATTAGAGCCAAAATCGCACTCTTCCCTAACCCTAATCACATGACTTCATCTTCCTCATCTCTTCACAATCGCATAAACCTTCGCTGCTAATCGCATCCCAAGCCAATCCCACCATGTCTGAAAACTCCAGTGAATCTGCCAACACCCAAGCCAACTCCTCCAATGCCAATCCCACCAATTTCACCTCTGTTCCAGCCAAAACCACCACTGTCGAATCCCACTCTGTCCAAATAACCACCATTCGCTTAAATGGAGACAACTTTCTGAGATGGTATCAATCCGTTCAGATGTATATTAGAGGCCGAGGAAAAATGGGATATCTAATTGGTGAAAAGAAGGCTTTGTTAGAGACTGATACCACCTATGACAATTGGGATGTAGAAAACTCTATGGTAATGGTGTGGCTTGTTAATTCTATGGAGGAAGATAGCAGCTCAAATTATGTGTTATCCCACAGCGAAGGAACTATGGGACAATGTTATTGAGATGTACTCTGATTTGGAAAATCAATCTCAAATATTTGAGTTGAATCTCAAACTTGGAGAGATAAGGCAAGGGGAGGACAGCGTTACAAAATACTTCAATTCATTGAAGCAAATATGGCAAGATTTGGATCTCTTTGACACCTATGAATGGAAATCGGTTGAAGATGGCAAACATCACAAGAAAACTATTGAGAAGACGCAAATTTACAAATTCTTGGCTGGTCTCAATGTGGAGTTTGATGAGGAGAGGGGGAGAAAAGGCAGCCCTTGCCTCCAATCGGTGAAGTATTCTCGGAGGTCAGGAGGGAGGAGTCGAAAGAGTATTATTCTTGGAAAGAAGGTACTTAGGACCACTATTGAAGGCTCGGCACTAGCTATTGGAGGAAGTTACAGCAGGAACAATTCATATCCTCCTAAATCTGATGAAAAACCACGAATCTGGTGTGATTTCTGTAGCAAGCCTCACCATACTCGTGAAACTTGTTGGAGGATTCATGGAAAACCTGAAAATTAGGAGAGCAAAGCTGAGAGATCAGGTCATACACCTGGCTGCCAATGAAGCCGAGACCAACCCTTTCACTAAGGAGCAACTCAATCATCTTCATGCATTGTTGAAATCCAATTCAAACTCATCTGGTATTATTCCTACTGCTTCTGTTGCACAATCAGGTAATGAAATACATGTCTTAAACTGCCTCTTTCCATCTTATGCTCTATGGATAATTGATTCCGAGGTTTTTGATCATATGACAAATTCTTCTAAATTCTTTGATTCCTATATACCTTGTGTTGAAATAATTTGAATTATTACTTAGTATTTTACAGCTAAGGTGTAATTAATGTAAATTAGTTTATACCTAGAATATTCCTTTGTACTCAGCCTATTTAAAGGTTATTCCTTTAGAAGTAAAAATAACATCAAGAGTATATTTTTCCACATGGTATCAAAACTTTAAGAGCTTAAAAATTGAGATTTTTTGCAAAATTAGGCTTATTTTTTCTGCCCTTCCTTCAAAAATTAGGGTTTGGTACTCTTGAGGCTCTTCTCACCTCCGCCACAAAGAGATTGCTCAGCCTCTGATCAACAAAACCCCGGACTCCGCTTCCAGATCACCGGTGAATATTGTTCACATGTGTCAATATTCACGCGCGGTACTGTTCACGGATTTTTTTTTTCCATCTTCCCAACCAACACCTTTCCTCTGATTTTTCCTTTCTGACCATTGAAAATCGACCATGGTCACTTCTCCAACTGATGTCAACACCACTTGCGATAATTCCACCATCACTGAAATCTCAAAAGCGCTATCTGAGGTTGTAACCCATCACTTTGAACAGTCTAATCTTCACCATTCAGCTGCTGAAAACAATTTTAAAGGGCGCGCTATGACTGTTGCTCAGTGTGATACATTCCCTTTTCACCACAGATCCGATTGTTCCACTCCATAGGTTTCCCAAGTCAACTTTCGCACCAGATCTGAACTCTCCGGGATTTTTCTCCACTCCAAACACTTTTGCTGTGTTTAATGCTCAAACTTCGTCGTGGATCGTCAACTCGGGCGCATCTGACCACATGACTGGTCAATCTGATCAGTTCATAACTTATAGTCCTTGTCCAGGTACTAGTAAAATAAAAATTGATGATGGCTCTCTATCAACTGTGGTTGGTAAAGGTTTTGTTTATCTATCTCCTCTCCTTACTCTTGAAGATGTCCTCCATGTGCCAAATCTATCTTGCAATCTCCTCTCAATTAGCAAACTTACCCTTGATCAAGGTTGTATTGCAAAATTCTCACCCTTACATTGTGATTTCCAGGAATTGTCCTCGGGGAAGACGATTGGAAGTGCAAGAGAATGTAACGGGCTGTACTACTTTGATGTTGACCCTTCATCTGCTCAAGGTAATAAAATGTTGCATTCTGTCTGTACTGCTTCTAATATTGATATTATGTGATGGCATTATCGATTAGGGCATCCTAGTTTTCCCTATCTAAAACATATGTTTCCTAGTTTGTTTAAAAACAAACACTTGAACATGTTCCAATGTGAAGTGTGTCGATTTGCAAAACATACTCGAAATGTTTTTCGTTCTCGCCCCTACAAGGCATCTCATCCTTTCACTCTCATTCATAGTGACATGTGGGGACCATCCAGGGTTACAAATATCTCTAATACTCGCTAGTTTATATACATTATAGATGATCATACTCCTTTAACTTGGATGTTTCTTTTAAAAGACAAATCTGATGTTGCTGCCACCTACAAAAAATTTCATTCAATGATTAAAAATCAATTTCAAGCTAATCTACAAGTTCTGCACACTGATAATGGTATAGAATATTTTAATTCCATCTTAGGTGATTATCTTATCTCTAATGGCATTGTCCATGAAAGTTCATGTGTTCGTACTCCCCAACGAAATGGAATTGCTGAAAGGAAAAATCGGCATCTATTAGAAGTTGTTAGGGCTCTCATGTTTACTACTTTTGTTCCTAAGATTTTTTGGGGAAAAGCTATTTTGACAGCAGCCTATTTAATCAATAGAATGCCTTCTCGTGTCTTACACTATCAAACTCCAATATCTTCTCTTCTTAAGATTTATCCTCAGACTCACCTACTCTCAGATATTCCACTAAAAATGTTTGGTCGTACCGCTTATGTTCATGTTTTAGGACGTACTCATACCAAACTTGATCCTCGTTCTCAAAAGTGTATTTTCCTTGGGTATTCTTCCACCAAAAAGGGCTACAAATGTTACAACCCTCTCACTCGTTGCCTTAGTGTCTCATCAGATGTCACATTCAATGAAGAGCAACATTTTTATCCCAACACTTCGCTTCAGGGAGGGATTTTTAAGAATACTCACTGTTGGAATACCTATTTACCAATGATAGCACCTGAATTCAGTCCACCCATTGAATCTAATCTACCAACTGAGTCTAGTTTGCCAATTGATTCTAACTCTATGCCAAATTTTGAACAAAACACTTTTGAAACGGAAAAGACAAACCAAATAAATTCAAAAAAAGAGTTGTTGGTTTATACTAGACGACGGGACAAACATCAAGTAATACCACTTGCTACGGATCTCGTCTCCCATGAGTCTGAACCAGTGACAAATCCCAATGTAAGTGATTCTTTGAGTCCAATTTCATTTGATTCTAATCCTAGTTCAAGTGTGATAGAATCAGATTTGCCCATTGCAAAAAGGAAGGGAGTGAGAAATTGTACTTTACATCTTATATCTAAGTATGTGTGCTACAGTAGACGCACATCAAAATTCAGAGCCTTTGCTGCCAAAATTGAGGAGACAATTATTCCAAACAATATTGATCAATTATTCCAAAGAATATTGATCAATTATTCCAAAGAATATTTATGAAGCCTTGTACATTCCTGAGTGGAAGAAAGCGGTTGAAGAAGAAATAGGGGCGTTGGAAAAAAATGGTACCTGGAAAATAGTTGCTGAGCCAAAAGACAAACATGTTGTAGGATGCAAGTAGGTATTCATAGTGAAATACAAAGCTGATGGTACTACAGAAAGATACAAGGCGAGACTGGTTGCAAAGGGGTTCACTCAAACTTATGGGGTGGACTACACAGAGACATTTGCACCAGTGGCAAAACTAAACACAGTAACAATTCTCCTATCAATAGTTGCTAATCTTGATTGGCCATTGCAGCAACTTGATATTAAGAACGCCTTTCTAAACGGAAATTTAGAGGAAGAGGTCTATATGAAGATTCCTCCTGGTCTCGAAGGAAAATATAGAAAAGAAACAGCATGTCACTTAAAGAAATCTCTCTATGGCTTGAAACAATCACCACGAGCATGGTTTGAGAGGTTCAATCAAGTGATCAAGAAGCATGGGTACAAACAAGGTCAGCCGGATCATACTCTATTCTTCAAACATTCACAAGATGGCAAGATTGTAATTCTTATTATGTAACACCCTAGATAACCAAGACCATTACACTGTGTATTTGAAATAGTGCGAGACTTGTTAATCAAGTCGTTTAGATAAAAACGTGAATCTAATGACACAAACAGGTTAGGTTTAAAAGATTTTGGTTGTAAACGAAATCATTTTCATTAAAATAAATATTTGGTACATGGGATCCCAAATCCAGGTTTAAATAATGTAATTACAGAATTTCCAAAACAAATAAATAACCAAGCCACTCTAATGGCAAAATACACGTTTTAGGTTCCCGTCCCTGTACAATCCCTCGACCGTGGCAGCCGAGCAACCGACAATGTACACCCTGCCCCCAGAGCTCTCCAACTCATTGTCAACTCATCAAACCTTTGCCCTTACCTGCACCACGTAGCACCCATGAGCCAAGGCCCAGCAAGAAAACATAACATTTAAAACACAATCACTAATAATATCCAATTATTTCACAAGACATAACTAGGTACTCAACAGTACACAACATTCACCCATTCAACGATAACATTCGACAAGCTAACAATTTGCCATTCAATTAACCAACATATCATAATCATCATAATAACTACAATCAAATCAAATGATAATTAGGGCCGACAACTTAGGCCGCACCCTCTGTTTAACCCACTGACTCCGGCCCGCTTAAACCGAGCTTGGTGCATAATAAGCTATCCTCGGCTACCAGTGGTCAAGCCATGCCCTGTTCGCAAGTGTAAACTCCGGCACTCTTAGGCCGCACGTTTACTATGTACATGGTGTGATACCATCCATTTACAATTCACATGGCATATTACCATTCTCCTAAATAGCATACAAGACAAGGAACCCTTAGTCCCAAAATAAATCCACAACCGGGTGCAGTTTTCTTACCTTGAATCTCCAAGCGCTTTAACTAGGAAAGACAACCCCCGAGCACGGTCTTGCCCCGAGCTCAAGCATAAACCTACTCACAACCATAATAAAGGATTCCATCAATAATTGTAAAAGGCTTCCGAATAAGGTTCTAATCTCTGAAACATCGGATTCCACCAAACACGGTAGTGGAATCGATCCCGAGCACTCTAGGTTAAATTTTCATGTTTAAAATCCCAAGGACATAAATTTCCTTAAGGGTCGTGGCTCAAGCCTCCTCATGGCGCAGCATGGCCCCAAACAGAGCCTAACCTTGCCCAGAAATAGACACGGGCCGCGGCCCTACATGCCTCATGCCGCGGCCCACCCTCCTTCCTCAACACCCATTAACTTCGAAGGGTCGCGGCTCACCAAGAACCATGCCGCGGCCCGACTCCTTCGAACCTAGAAAAAAACCACCATTTTTGACACTCAAATCTCTCTCAAAACCACCGAAAATCATCCCAATAACATAATCCAATAACCCCAACATTCTAACATGATTTCAACAACATAACCCAATAAAAACCTAGTCTAGAAACTCATCAAAACAACATCTCCATCTTTGAAACCCATAAGCTTAAAAACACTAAAACCATTCAAGAGAACTCAGAATTCAACACTAAACCATAGATTAGAGCTTACCTTCACTGAAGAACCAAACCACCAAGCAATTGCTTAGCTAATTCCAAAATCCTTACCTCAATCTAATCTTCAAAAGTTAAGAACCCAAGCACTTAGAACCCAGCTCAAAACCACAAATCATCACTTACCTAAATTCCTGGTTGAACCTTCAAGTTTCCATAGAAATTCTCCCCACAATCCCAGCTCCAACTCATGAGTTTCCAGCCCAATAAATCCTTGTTTTTGTGGTTCCTTTGAGAGAGAAAGAGAAGAAGGTCGGTTCTAACTTTTGTTCCACCGAATTCTACACTTTACTAATATATCATTATCTAGTTAAATCAATCTCAAGGCTCGGGGTACCGAAAACGTCCTCGAGGGCAAAATGGTAAATTTCCCCAGTATTCCCACCTAGGCTTCCTAACCTCAAATATATCTCCAATTATTTATTCTCATAACTCGATAACCCAGTCGACCATCTAATATCCCAAATACCCGTTAACTCACCCCCGAGTCGAGTATCGGGTCTCGTTGTGACTTTCCCGCTACCAGCTCCCTAGGATCGCCTCGTGCCGAAAGCTACAAACACACACATATATATATATCCACATAATAATGTGGTCTCAACAATTTATCACACACAATCACGTTTATGCCCTAACGGGCCAAAATTACAATTACGCCCTTACCAGCCAAGCAGGGCCCACATGCCTATCCAAAACTCATAAGCATGCATTCTCACACCATTACTTCACATAACCTCCAATTATGCCCTCCTGGCACACTAATCAAGGCCCTTAAGCCTTAATAGTAATTTTGGGTCGTTACAACTATCCCCTCCTTATAATAATTTCGTCCTCGAAATTTACTTGAACACATCAGACAGTAAACCTCATACCTCTGACTAAAATTCCCAAGGTCCAACACCTTTACTCTTAATCTTTAATAACACTCAAGCGTGAGTAACAATCTTGTTCCACAAGATCTTGTCCGATAACCATACTTTCTTTAACTTTTGCTTGCACATTAGATTTGCAGAAACTCCAGAGTTTGCTTAGTTCACAACGATTGCATCATTGACTTATTCTCAATGCCAAAAATACTTATGAGTCATCACCCCTACCAGGGTGAGATCAGCTTATAGGCCCTCAGCCTAAATCTTGGTACAACCTCAAAGTTCCTGTTGAATCGGAAGTCAAAACTCCCCTTTCTTTTCTAGAATAACATACTTTCCCTTGTTGCGTAATTTAGAGAGAAACCAATCTCTCATCCTGAAGCTTCGTATTCCAAAATGAACAATTTACAAGTTCTTGTGTCTTTTTAGATAGGCAGACTTTCCTGCCTTAAGAATTCCAACAATCCCTTTGGTTTTTCTCTGAACCAACACTGAACCGCAGTATCCACTACCTTTCAATTCCTTACTTCGCATAGTACTCCTTGCTTTTATCTTACCATGTCCTACGCCATGTCACCTTAGTTGTACCCCAGCATCCACCACCGTGACTGTCTCATCAAAGAGTACACTTTCCTTAATATCCCAAATGTTTACACATTAAACGCCTAATCCCTTAACATAACTGTTAAGCCCTCAGATTGCTATCCTATCTGCCATCAATCAGTAATTCTAGATTCCCACTCTGTTCTCCTCGTTTTCTAGTCCTTTTTCGAAACTTGGAAAAACTAATGGATCTCAACTTAGCGTTAGCAATGCTCTAGCCCACTACTAGTTCATACAAACCAAATTATGCTAACTCATTCAGCTGAATTATAATTTTTTGTCCAATCACCTTACTTCCAGTAATGTGATCCAGTCCTATGATCTGCCATCATATCACTTTACCTTTCAACACTCGAGCACACTAAATTCTGCACCTGCTCAAACCTTCCGATACAACATACCCTAGGGGGTGGAATGATATCCATTTAGAATTCTTATTTCCCCGCCAAATTTCCATCGGATCATTCATCCAATCCTGGGACCCTAACTTGTAATACCTTGACAGGGTTCTTCCCTGTTTCCTCCTAACTATCACTTTGGATTCCATTGTCCAAAGGAATACGTACCTGCTCATTATCACACATTAAGGCTATACTGATCTCAATCATTACCTTGTCAAGTCTATTATAATCCATGACGTTCTTTTAACTGACACACATCTCCCAAATAAGAGATCCGCCTACAATCAAACCTTTCCCTCATATAGCCGAGGATTTCCAACAACAACCACCTATCCATTTCATTCCACTAAATCTTGGTCTCAACGTTATGTTTCTTACAAATGACCAAACGCTCATTACCTTACTCTATGCATACCCTGCCTACCTACCACTTCCGGTATATCGACCATGTTCCCATTTTACACTCCTTGAGACTTGATCCATCCTCACATCAGCCTGAGTCTGGGCGTGCCCAACCTGTGATTGTAATGCCCCAAATTTCCTAATAAGGTTTAGGACCTTGATTAGGAGGCCGGGAGGGCCATAATTGATTTATTATGATATTTAATGATTATATGCATGTTTATGTGAATTATATTATTATATGATGGTGAATGCATGCATATGGGCTCATATTTTAATTGCAAGGGCATTTTGGTAATTTGGCCGCTGGGGGCGTGATTGTGTAATTTTATGCATATGGGTGAATTATAATTTTACCACATTATATGTGGATTGGTTCGAGCTTTTCGACATGAGACGATCATGAGATGCAAGTTTTCGGTCTAGTCATAACGGGATTTAGTTCGGGGCTCGGGGTGAGTCTCGGGGTCATTTTGATGATTAGAGCATTACCAGGAATTAAAGGGTAATGGGATGTGATTTGTTGGTATTTGAGAATGTTGAGATTAGCGGGAATTGGAGAGCGTTAATTATAATTAACGGTATAGGTTGGAAATGACTGATTTACCCTTGGGAGTGTTTAGAAGCTTTTAAATTGGCCTAGGGGCATTATGGTCTTTTGACCATATGGATTTATATCAGCCCATGAAGTTTAGAAGGCTGTAGAAACAGAGCCAAAATAGAGACATCAACCTTCTCTCTCTCCTCACCCGTACACCATTTCTCTTCTTTCTCCTTTTGGAATTTTGAAGCCAATTTGAAGGAACAAGCTAGGAAAATCAAGGTTTGGGCTTAGGGACTTGATTCAGCCATTGAAGGGGTTTGAAAACCGAGCTTGAGGTAAGGAAACTCAGCCATGGAAGTCTGGTTATACTCTGTTTTCTTTTAAGTTTCAGCTTGTGATTTTGATGTGCTAGTTGGGAATTAATGGAAGTTTGGTTGGTGTCTAGCTTGGGTTTTGATGAGGGTGAGTTGTGGATAATGTTTAGTGGTTAAATTGGATGTTAGGTTAAGGTTTGGGATTGGTTTGAATGGTTGGTTTCGAGGAAAACGCAGGGGAGAAAAATCTGACTGTTGTTGGTTTGCGTAATGTGCCGCGGCCTGGCTATGGCGTGCCGCGGCCTGAGTGTGCTTCTGGGCAAGATTTTGCCTCTGTCTGAGGGTGAGCCGCGACCCATCAGGGCAGATTTGGCCTGAATAGGGTTTTTGACTTGGGGATGCTAGCTTAAGGCCTCGGGGTTGATCCTAGTACCCGGTTAAGTGGGGTTTGATGTCCCAGAGGCTAGATATTGGTTTGGAAACTTATGTTGGTCATTTTTATTAATGGTATCCTATATGTTTGGTTATGACTAGGTGACCACTAAAGGACTAAAAGCTTATCGTTCTCAAAGGTCGTTTCTTTTATTAATTCTCGCTCGAACCAGAGGTAAGAAAACTGCACCCTGTGTATATGTGACATGCATGGCTATTATGGATTCATGTTGGTTGATTATTGAGCATGACATGCATGGTTATTATGATGCATGTTGGTTGGCTATTGAGTATGACATGCTTGGCTATGATTGATGCATGTTGGATGTTTAAATGTAAACATTGATAGCATAATGAATGCTTGGCAAGTTTTCCCATTTGCATATGATTATTATTGAGGCATGCTGGATGATTAAGTGTGATGCATGTGATGCACGAGAAACATATGATTAGAGCATGCCATGAATGATGAATATGAGATTGGCCAGAGCTTGAGTCTCTGAGTTTGTGCATGATCATGATTATGCTAGCAACTGTTTAGTAAGCGTGTTGAATGTCCTATTCTTGGATAACTAGCATATGATACATATTGATAGCATTGCTTACTTGTGCATGGTATTGACTAATTAGTCAGATTTGGCAAAGGTGCTAGTATCAACTGTGAAGCTGTGACTCACTAGTCAGGTTCGGCAGTGGTACTGGGCACTGGTCACGTTGCACTGACTCGTCAGTCAGAATTGGCAAAGGTGTTAGTATCAGCTGTGACTTATTAGTCAAGTTCAGCAGTGATACTGGACACTGGTCACATAGCGCTGACTTATTAGTCAAGAACGGTCTTAGCGTGGTTCATGCAAGCCAACGGAGATTAGATCTAATCGACCATCAACATTGAATGACTCAGGGAGCATTAATGCTAGATCGACCTCGAGGGTCGATGAATGAAATATGTGCTTGGAGGCTAGTGGCTTACCTAGCAGCCACTCTCCCTCTTGAATCATATGATGTTCACTCAATGGTTTGGAAGCTTTATGCTCCGTGTGATTATAATGATAATCATTTGATAATGTTTATGAAAAGTATTATGTTTTCTTGCTGGGCTTCGGCTCACGCGTGCAGTGTGGTGCAGGTAAAGGCAAGAGGAAGCTGGACCATCCTTGAGTTGGAGAGCTTAGGTGATGATGTGTACATATGCAGCTGCTCGACCGCCACGACCGAGGTTTAAAGTGGAACTAGGGTTGAACCCTGCTTTGCCGCTTAGAACGGCCTGTTGTAAATATCTTTTGTAATAAACTCTTAAATTTATATTTTCGGGATCCCAATGTATATATTAAACGTTCTAGTGAAACGTTACACCCTAACCAAAATGTTTAATCCCTAAACCGCTAATCATACTTAGTTGCACGATTTTGGCCAAATGACTCGATTAGCGAGTTTAGCACTGTTTACAAGGCACACCGTAACGGTCCCAGGAGTTGGGGCGTTACAGTGATGCACCCTCATAGTATTGTATCCTTATCATAAGTTAGGTCCTTTATGCTACCCTTCTATATTCAACCATAACACACATATTCCTGCATCACCAAGTGCTAGTCAATTCTTACCCTGTCTTCTGAACTTCTGATCTGACACTATCCATTCAGTCTAACTTCAAGTATTACTGTTCCTCTATTCTTTGGTGTAGCTGTCTGCGAAGATACTCTTGTGGTAGATGACGCGCTTGCCAATCTTGTTGTACTTCATGTCCTTTAGACGTTCTTCAGTAGCTTCTTTGTGACTTCAAACCAAATCTCTTCATACCTGACCCCTCTTCTTCCTAGAGCACTATTCTGAATACCCCTGGCGAGACCAAGCTGACACTTCATGGAGCCTTACCTGTGACCCTGCTCCCTTAATACTAACATCTTCAGCGTAATAGTCGCTTGCTTCCCACACTAACTGGAGAGTAGCCTGACATACCGCCCATAAACCAGAAGGAGACTTGTCCATACCGCTCTTATATTCCTGCTTGAAGCACTTACCTATGTAGCTAAAGCTTGAACCAATTAAGAACCTTTGTTGCCGATTCTTCACACCCTACTCGGTACAAGTAGTAATTCCTGAAATGTCTCTTTCCTTGATCTCCAGCTGGTAATAACCAGATCATGGATCAATTCCTGGAAACATTGTCTTGTCTTATAACCGAGCATTTAAAACTCTCTATCCTTAACAGACGATACCGAAAATTTCCACAATATGATGCTCTGTCTGATCCGAAATTAAACTTCTTCGACTACTTCAGTAATTCTTTCTGTCAAGCCAGTACCATCTTCCACAATGTTCCTGATATCAAACCTACCTGTAGTCCAACCTTAAAGTACTCTCAGCCTTTCCTTGTATACCCATTTAAATTTCCTACTGATCATCTTAGTTCCCATTCCGTCCAATTGAAATACTCCAACTAATATTCCCTACAATCCATGGTTGTCTCTTAACAGATTCACTCTCACTCTAGCCCATGTCAAGGCTACCATATAACGAACTCTATTGCTCTCACCATGAATCTCTCAATTACTTGCATCCCAATTTCTCTTCTGGAAGTGTCTAATACCTTCTCAACAAACACTAATACTTTCAGCCCGCACAGTACCCTTGAGGCATATTCTCAACGTCAAACTCTCCCAGCTCGTTATATAACCAAATACGTGAACTATTCAATCAACTGATTGTCTTCGAGGAACTATCCTCGGACTTCTTCTATAACAAAACATCCTCGTCTTTTGTTTCCCTAACCATGGGAAATCCATCCTAACACATCAAATCATTCATATAGAAATCGTGCCCTCACCTGATATCCTTCCAGGTGACGTCCTATGCCTCAAATGCATACCAAACAACCCCTACTGGTTCCCCTCACCATCCTAACGACTACCTTTACAATCAAATCCCCTTCCTATAAAAAATTAAGTGCCATAGCACCGCTTGAGGTTCTTCCACCTCGATTGCCAAAGGTCTGTCCTTACTGAATTCCACCAATGAAAGTACTGTCTTTTGCATCTCCTGCCCTACGACGTTCATGCTCTAACCTCACTCCTCAAATCACAACTATCATGGCCCTCACTGCCGCCTAACACACAGACGAAAACCCCATACATTGGAGCGACCCTAACGCTCTGACCTATATCAGAGTTTAATCCTTAACCAAGCCGTCATTTCCAACTACTTCCACCCGTACCAAATTTCCAAAATACGTTACCCAACTCACAAAGCTCATTGATATACATTGTCGTTACCTTATCATTCCAAATCAAGCTTATAAGCCTATTAGTCTTCGCATCTCAGACTATGCCTTTATAACCTCTTTTGTCAAATCACCACCTGAGTTCTTTCCAACCCATTATGCCAATATCTCAGTCTGAATACCATTTCCTGGCATCCCTCTGCCACAAGTACCTAGCGCAACTCCTTATTTATGACCTCTCATCTTCATATACCCAAGGATGGAATTAGCTTTGCCCATCCACTAACCAATTCTTAGGCAAACCCAAACTTTCCTCCTCAAACCAGAGGATAACGCCTTTTAGGCCTTCCATTTAATACTCTTTATTTGTCTGTACCCTTATATCAAGCCAACAGCGGTAACCTTACTGTCAAAATATACAAAGCAGCTCCTTCTCCAAAAAGTCTGTTGCTCTACCATCTAGCCTCAGCTAATAAATTCCACAGCTTACTCATATACTAGCGACATCTGCTGTGACTTTCAAGGGCAGATGGAGGCTTCCAACCCTAACTATCATCTGCAACCCTCCCGTAATACAATGCCCAGTCTACTTAACCACTCTGAACACAAACAATTTGAATGCATCTGCCACTGCTGACTAAACTTCTCAGCTCTGAGATTCACACTCTGAACCAAACCATATCTAGGTCCAAATAACCACAGTATTCATGCACACATAAAGCATAACAAACACTAATTCACAATTCTATGTATTTAGCTACCAAATTTATTACTACCATGTTTATTCACACTCTATCATGCTTCCGACAAGCTAATAAACAAGCATAACATATAAATTCAACTTGGCCAGTCACCCACATGCAATCGGTAAGAAAATCATTATCCAAATATTCATTCACATGCAACAGCAATGCTGATCAGCACGCCTCAATCTCATCACACAATAGTCAAGGGCCAGGCCCTATCAGTTCTCATGCTCCTTATAGTCATACAGCATAATACATTCATATTTCAATCAAAACCTTAAGCATATAGTCTCATATATTCAATTATAAAACCTTGAGTCGAGCTTGTCTTTAGCGGCGAGTGTACATGTCCAGCCTATCTCCATGAACCCTTAAACCTAGGACGCTCTAATACCAAGTTGTAACGCCCTGGATAACCAAGACCATTACACTGTGTATTTGAAATAGTACGAGACTTGCTAATCAAGTCGTTTAGATAAAAACGTGAATCTAATGATACAAACAGGTTAGGTTTAAAATATTTTGGTTGTAAACGAAATCATTTTCATTAAAATAAATATTTGGTACATGGGATCCCAAATCCAGGTTTAAATAATGTAATTATAGAATATCCAAAACAAATAAATAACCAAGCCACTCTAATGGAAAAAATACATGTTTTAGGTTCCCGTCCCTGTACAATCCCTCGACCGTGGCAGCCGAGCAACCGACAATGTACACCCTGCCCCCAGAGCTCTCCAACTCATTGTCAACTCATCAAACCCTTACCTTTACCTACACCGCGTAGCACCCGTGAGCCAAGGCCCAGCAAGAAAACATAACATTTAAAACACAATCACTAATAATATCCAATTATTTCACAAGACATAACCAGGTACTCAACAGTACACAACATTCACCCATTCAACGATAACATTCAACAAGCTAACAATTTTCCATTCAATTAACAAGCATATCATAATCATCATAATAATTACAATAAAATCAAATGATAATTAGGGCTGACAACTCAGGCCGCACGCTCTGTTTAACCCACTGACTCCGGCCTTCTTAAACCGAGCTCAGTGCATAATAAGTTGTCCTCGGCTACCAGTGGCCGAGCCACGCCCTGTGCGCAAGTGTAAACTTCGGCGCTCATAGGTCGCACGTTTACTATTTACATGGCGTGATACCATCCATTTACGATTCACATGGAATAATAGCATTCTCCTAAATAGCATACGAGACAGCAAACCCTTAGTCCCAAAATAAAATCCTAAGGACACAAATTTCCTTAACGGTCGCAGCTCAAGCCTCCTCATGCCGCGGCATGGCCCCAAATAGAGCCTAACCTTGCCCAGAAATATACATGGGTCGTGGCCCTACATGCCCCATGCCGCGGCCCGCCCTCCTTCCTCAACACCCATCAACTTCGAAGGGACGCGACTCACCAAGAACAATGCCGAGACCCGACCCCTTCGAACCAAGAAAAAACCACAATTTTTGACACTCAAATCTCTCTCAAAACAACCCAAAATCATCCCAATAACATAATCCAATTACCCCAACATTCTAACATGATTTCAACAACATAACCCAATAAAATCCTAGTCTAGAAACTCATCAAAATAAAATCTCCATCTTTGAAACCCATAAGCTTAAAAACACTAAAACCATTCAAGAGAACTCAGAATTCAATACTAAACCATAGATTAGAGCTTACCTTCACTGAAGAACCAATCCACCATGCAATTGCTGAGCTAATTCCAAAATCCTTGCCTCAATCTAATCTTCAAAAGTTAAGAACCCAAGCACTTAGAACCCAGCTCAAAACCATAGGATTTAATTAGATAAACCACAAATCATCACTTACCTAAATTCCTGGTTGAACCTTCAAGTTGCCATAGAAATTCTCCCCACAATCCCAGCTCCAACTCATGAGTTTCCAGCCTAAGAAATCCTTGTTTTTGTGGTTCCTTTGAGAGAGAAAGAGAAGAAGGTTGGTTCTAACTTTTGTTCCACCAAATTCTACACTTTACCAAAACTATCATTAACTAGTTAAATCAATCCCAAGGCTCGGGGTACCGAAAACGTCCCCGAGGGAAAAATGGTAAATTTCCCCAGTATTCCCACCTAGGCTTCCTAACTTCAAATATATCTCCAATTATTTATTCTCATAACTCGATAACCCAGATGACCATCTAATATCTCAAATACCCCTTGACTCACCCCGAGTTTAATATCGGGTCTCGTTGTGACTTTCCTGCTACCGGCTCCCTAGGATCGGCTCGTGCCAAAAGCTGCAAACACACACATATATATACATATATATATCCACATAATAATGTGGTCTCAACAATTTATCACACACAATCACGTTTATGCCCTAACGGGCCAAAATTACAATTACGCCCTTACCAGCCAAGCAGGGCCCGCATGCCTATCCAAAACTCTTAAACATGCATTCTCACACCATTACTTCGCATAACCTCCAATTATGCCCTCCTGGCACACTAATCAAGGCCCTTAAGCCTTAATAGTAATTTTGGGTCGTTACATATTATCTATGATGATGATATGATTCTAACTGGAAATGACATTAATGGAATGGAGGAGCTTAAAAGACTAATAACCCAAGAATTTAAGGTAAAAGATCTTGGTCAGATGAGATACTTTATGGGTATGGAATTTGCAAGAACCAAGCAGGGGATTTCAATCTCTCAACGTAAGTATGTTATTGATCTACTCAAAGAGACTGGTATGTTCGGATGTAAACTAGCAGCAACCCCAGTGGAACCCAAAGGGAAGTACAAGAAGAAAGAAAAGGAGAAACCTGTAGACAAAGGGATGTATCAATGACTAGTGGGAAAATTGATCTATTCATCACACACCAGACCTGACATTGCCTTTGCAGTTAGCTTGGTCCGTCAGTATATGCACAACTCTTTTGAAGAACACTTGGAGGCATTTTGTAGGATATTATGGTATCTAAAAAAGACATCTAGAAAAGGACTGTTGTTCAGAAAAAATGGAGAAAGAGGCATAAAAGCTTTCACTGATGCAAACTGGGCAGGTTCAATTGAGGACAGAAGATCAACATCTGGATATTGTACCAACGTATGGGGAAACCTTGTTACTTGGAGAAGCAAGAAACAACCTGTTGTTGCAAGAAGCAGTGCTGAAGCTGAGCTTAGAGCTCTTGCTCAAGGAGTATGTGAATTGGTCTAGATAAAACGAGTTCTTGAAGAACTGCAACTTCAAAGAGCGAATCCTTTGAAACTATACAATGAAAATAAATCTGCTATTAATATAGCACACAATCTAGTTCATCATGATAGAACCAAACATGTGGATGTGGACCGTCATTTCATAAAAGAAAAAATTGAAGAAAAAGAACTATGTGTCGTTTATGTGCCAAGAAAACAACAAGTTGCTGATTTGCTAACAAAAGGATTATTAAAAGAAAGCTTTGATGAGCAAGTGTGCAAACTGGCCATGTGGGACTTGTATGCACCAGCTTGAGGGAGGGTGTAGAAATAATTTGAATTATTTCTTAGTATTTTACAGCTAATGTGTAATTAATGTAAATTAGTTTATACCTAGAATATTCCTTTGTACTCAGCCTATTGGAAGGCCATTCCTTTAGAAGTAAAAATAACATCAAGAGTATATTTTTCCACACCTTGTTTAGGAGATAAAAAAGTTAGGATTGCAGATGGTAATTTCTCACCTATTGCAGGAAAAGGTCTAGTAAAATTATCTATGGGGATAGATCTTAAATTTGTTCTTCATGTTCCTAATCTCACCTGCAACCTTTTATAAAAAGATTCTAATTATTCTGTGATATTCCATGAATCTTGTTGTCTTTTTCAGGACTGGAGTTCGGGGAAGACGATTGGCAGTGCTAGGATGATTTATGATCTCTATTATTTTGAAGATAATATTTCTAAGAATAAAATTGCTCAAGCGTTTAGTAGCATTAGCTCTTTTTCTGTTCATGATCAAATAATGGTTTGGCATTATAGATTAGGCCATCCTAGTTTCTCTTATTTAAAACATTAATTTCCAACTTTGTTTAAAGGGTTAAATCCATTATTTTTTCAGTGTGAAAGTTGTTTATTAGCCAAAATCCAACATAAGTCTTATGTTAAAACATCCTATAAATCTTCAGAATCCTTTTATCTTTTTCATAGTGATGTCTGGGAACCTTCTAAGGTCATCACTAATTCTGGAAAAAAAATGGTTTTTTACTTTTATAGATGACCATACTCGTATTTTTTGGGTATATTTAACGAGTGAAAAATTTGAAGTTGAGCAGCTTTTTTCAGATTTTTATAAAATGGTTGAAACTAAATTTCACACAAAAATCAGTATTTTAAGATCTGATGATAGAACAGAATATTTTGATAAAATCCTTGGGAACTTTTTAAAAGAAAAAGGTATTTTGCATCAATCTACTTGTCCAGATACACCTAAACAAAATGGTGTGGCTGAAAGAAAAAATACATTTATTAGAAACCTCTCGTGCTATGATGTTTTATATGCAAATTCCTAAATATTTATGGGGTGATGCTATTCAAACTGCAGTTTATTTAATAAATAGGATGCCCACAAAAATCTTGAAGTATCTTACCCCATTAGAATGTCTCAAAAAATTCTTTCCTGATTCTAGAATTAATTTTGATTTACCTTTAAAAAAATTTGGTTGTATTGCCTATGTTCATATTCCTAAACGGTCTTGGTCTAAGCTAGATCCTACAATTGAAAAATGTGTTTTTTAAGGTTATCCTCCTAATAAAAAGGGATATAAATATTTTAATCCTATTACTAAGAGTATTTATACGACTATGGATGTTTCCTTTTTAATAAATGTCCCTTATTTCTCCAAAAAATTAATTCAGGGGGAGAATTTAGTGGAACCAAATTTTTGGGAAACTGTAGAACCTTTACCTAAAATTATTTTTGGTATTTCTATTCAGGAAACTAATCCCACAAACGAATCTGAAATCGGTTTATTATACAAAGAAATGCTAACATTAATACAAAAAATGGTAATAATCTTGAGCCTGTGTTTTATTCAAGGAAAAATGTCACTGAAAGAAGTAGGGTCCTTTAATCATCCTTGCGCATGGTCAATTGGAAGCCCTGGATGATGGTTCTTCAAGTATTCCAGGTAATTCTTCTTCTATTCCTATTTTTGATTCATCTCCATATATTATTCAAGCCATCTCAACATGATTTAAACCTAAATTCTGCTCCTAAACCTAACCCAGGAAATCTTGTACCAAACACCCCATGCTATATATATATATATATCCTACAATCACTTATATGAATCCTATAAAGCCTTTACCATTAAACTTTCAAAACTGGTTGTGCCTAGGAGTGTTCAGGAAGCTCTAGATGAACCGAATTGGAGGCTAGCAGTGTTTGAGGAAATGAATGCTCCAAAAAAGAATGGTACTTAGGAAATTGTGGAGTTACCAAAGGAGAAAAAAATTGTAGGGTATAAATGGGTGTTCGCAATAAAAAGCAAAGCTGATGGAAGTGTTAAGAGGTACAAAGCTCGTCTTGTGGCTAAGGGATTCACTCTAACCTATGGAATATATTACCAAGAAACGTTTGCTCCTATTGCTAAAATTAACTCTATTCGTGTGTTGTTGTCTCTAGTAGTTAATTCTAATGGGCCCTTACACCAATTAGACATAAAAAAATGCTTTTCTTAATGGAGATCTAGAATAGGTGTTTATGAATCTCCCTCCAGGGTTCGAAGGCCACTTTGGAGCAGGAAAAGTTTGCAAATTAAAAAAGTCTTTATACGGACTCAAACAGTCCCCTAGAGCCTGGTTTGAGTGATTTGGTACGGTGTTAAAGCATTATGGGTACACTCAAAGTCAAGCAGATCACACAATGTTCTACAACATTCAGAAGAGGGTAAAATGGCGATTCTAATTGTGTATGTGGATGATATTGTGCTGACTGGAGATGATTCTGTTGAATTGAAAATTTTGAAAGGAAGACTTGGTGAAGAATTCGAAATCAAGGATTTGGGTGCTTTGAAATACTTTCTTGGAATGGAATTTGCAAGATCCAAAGAAGGTATATTTGTAAGTCAACGTAAGTATGTGCTTGATCTACTCAATGAGACAGGAATGATGGTTTGTAAGCTTGCTGAAACACCAAGTGAACCTAATGTTAAATTACAACATGTAGACTTGAAGAATATGAAGGAACGTGAGCTTTATTAAAGACTAGTTGGTAGGCTGATTTATCTATCACATACACGGCCAGACATAGCCTTTTCTATAAGTATGGTAAGTCAGTTCATGCATTCACCTGGTTCTAAGCACTTTGATGCAGTTTACAAAATTCTAAGGTATCTAAAGGGAACACCTGGAAAAGGCCTCTTGTTCAAATCTCGAGGGCATTTGGAAATTGAAGTCTATACAGATGTTGAATGGGCCGGCAGTATAGTAGACAGGAGATCTACCTCAGGCTATTGTTCATTCGTTGGTGGTAAATTAGTTACTTGGCGTAGTAAGAAACAGAATGTGGTGGCTAGAAGTAGTGCGGAAGCTAAATACAGGGATGGTGCTCATGGCTTGAGTGAAGTTATATGGATAAAAAGATTGCTTGAAGATCTGAAGTCATAACAGTCATCTCCTATGAAGTTGTACTGTGACAACAAGTCAGCAATTGCCATTGCTCATAATCCAGTGCTTCACGATCATACTAAGCATGTTGAAGTTGACAAGCACTTTATCAAGGAAACGATTGAGAATGGCCAAGTGAGCATGTCCTATATCCCTACTGAAGAACAAGTGGCAGATATCTTTACAAAAGTATTGTGTAAAAGACAATTTGATTTTCTAACTAGCAAGCTAGCCATGGAGAACATTTTTCAACCAACTTGAGGGGGAGTGTAGGAAAATCTTTTCTATATTTGGGAATAATTCTTGTGTAGCTGTATAGTTGATATTTTATTTATTATAAAGTATATTATTTTGCAATATTAGAAAAGTAGTTAATATGTTTATTCTCTTATTTATTGTAATTATTATTTCCCTCTTTTATAGGGATATTTGTACTCAATATATACATGTTTTCAGTATTAGAAATAATATATAGAAATTACCCAATAATATCTTCTGATGATCATACTCGATTGTGTGGGGTTTATCTTATGAATGCTAAATCTGAAGTTGAATAGTTGTTTAAAGACTTTCATAAAATGGTTGAAAACCAATTTCAAAATAAAATAAGTATTCTTCAAACTGATAATAGCACTGCGTACTTTAATCAATACTTAGGACCTTTCTTACAGTCTAAAGGCATTATTCACCAGTCCACATGTCATGTCACCCCTCAACAAAATGGTATTGTCGAACGTAAAAATCGCCATTTACTTGAAGTAAGTCGAGCTCCAATGTTTTCTATGAACGTACCTAAGTATTTGTGGGGTGAAGCTATTTTAACTTCATATTATTTAATAAATAAAGTGTCTAGCCGAGTTTTGAACTATCAAACCCCCTTGAGTTTTTTTCAAAATAATTTTCCAGCAAGTCGCTTAACCTCTAAACTTGATTTAAAAATATTTGGTTGCATGGTTTTTGTTCATATTCCTTCACAATTTCGCTCCAAGTTAGATTCTAGAGCAGGAAAATGTATTTTTTGGGTTATGCTTCAAATAAAAAGGGATATAAATGCTGGAATCCAATAACAAAAAAAAATCATGTCAGTATGGATGTAATATTTCTTGAAAAACAACCTTATTTTGAAAAAAACTCATCTTCAGGGGGAGAGAAGATATGAAGATCAGTTTTGGGATTTAAATACCACTACTTCTATTCCTAGGATTTACTCATTAGCTGATTACCAAAACAACAATGAGATTCTAAATGATGTTTCCAATGTTCCAACCCATGAAAATGTTGATGATTTATGTCTTCCACATGTTGAGACACAAGCAGAAGTACCACCAAATAATCTTGAACTTCGTATTTACACTAGACGACGATTTCATCATACTAATGAAGATCAATTGATTATTCCACCCCCAAAAACTGGTCTCTTGGATACCTCGAGTAATTCTTCTCCTAAAAATTCCAATAATCCTATTTTTTCTAATCTAGATCAACCTATTGCACTTAGAAAAGGAACTAGGTCATGTACCCAACATCTTATTGCAAAATATCTATCCTACCATAGATTATCAAAAACTCATAGAGCATTTACTTCTAATATTTCTCATGTGTTTGTACCAAGAAACATCCAGGAAGCATTAGATGATCCGGATTGGAAGATAGCAGTTTTAGAAGAGGCGAAAGCTCTCCATAAAAATATGACATGGGAAGTGGTCGATCTACCACAATGGAAGAAAACAGTCAGCTGCTAATGGGTATTTACAGTCAAATACAAAGCAGATGGCAGCATAGAGAGACACAAAGCGAGGTTGGTGGCAAAAGGCTTTACTCAAACCTACGGCATAGATTACCAAGAGACCTTTTCTCATGTTGCTAAGTTAAACTCAATCCACATCTTTCTTTCTCTAAGAATTCATCATAACTGGCCCTTATTTCAGCAGGACATTAAAAATGTCTTTCTAAATGGTGAACTAGAAGAGTAGGTTTTCATGGAGTTACCTCCAAGATTTGAAGGAAAATTTGAAAATGGAAAGGTATGTAAACTAAAAAAGATCTTTGTATGGCCTTAAGCAATCACTGCAGGCTTGGTTTGAACATTTTGGGAAGACTGTAAAAAGACATGGCTATAACCAGAGTCAGGCTGATGACAGCATGTTCTATAAACACTCGAGAAGTGGAAAAATAACGGTGCTTATCGTTTATGTTGATGATATAGTTTTGACGGGGGATGACTACACAGAACTTGCAGAGATTAAAAAATTGTTGTCAAAAGATTTTGAAGTCAAAGATCTTGAAAACGTAAAATATTTTCTAGGTATGGAGTTTGCAAGGTTTAAAGAAGGGCTTGTTGTCTCACAACGTAAGTATGTTATGGATTTGTTAAAAGAAACAGGTCTACTTGGATGTAAACCTGTTGAAACACCTATGGAATACAATAAAAAGCAGTATCAACGATTAGTGGGAAAACTCATATACTTGTCTCACACCCGACCAGATATTGCCTTTGCAGTAAGTGTTGTAAGTCAATTCATGCATTCTCCTAGAGTAGAACATATTGATGCAGTCAAGAGGGTACTAAGGTACTTAAAAGGTACTCCAGGAAAAAGGTGTTTGTTTAGAAAGAATGATACTCTTGGGGTAGAAGTTTACACAGATGCTGATTGGGCAGGAAGCGACACTGACAGAAGATCAACCTCGGGCTACTGCTCCTTTGTGAGAGGAAACTTAGTTGCTTGGCGTAGTAAGAAACAAAGCATGGTGCATGAAGTAGCGCTGAAGCTGAATTTAGAGCAGTTGCACTTGGCATTGTGAGATATTATGGATTAAAAAACTTCTTAAAGAACTAAAGATGGGAATTCAATCACCAATGAAGGTTTGCTGTGATAACAAATCAGCTATCTTAATAGCTCACAATCCTGCTCTTCATGATCGAACCAAACAAGTGGAAATTGACAAACATTTTATAAAAAATAAATTGGAGAGCGCACTCATCTGTATGTGTTGTGCAAAAATTAATGTGAGTGCAAGTGTACACTGTCAACAACAAGTAATATAGTAACAAGTACTAGATATTGTATCCACAAGGATTGTTTTTTTAAGTTTAAATTGTGAAACTAAGTTTTAACAAAATGATTTAAAAACACTAAAATTAATAAAAAGAATCGTGGTCTAAGGACTAACTAATTAAATGCAGAAAATTAAAATGAACAACTCAGGAAAATTGATTCAAGGAGTAACAAATGGTATGATGGCAACTAGAATAATTATCCCCCTAATATGCAACTTTGACACTAATGCTGGACTGATGCTGCAGCAACTGGAAGTCTATTAGCCCAGAATTTTAATTAAATTTCATAGGCTTTCGTCAAAGCACTATGATTCTAATCTTTTAATTAAATCACATATTTCTATGCTAATTCAATTTCCAAGATTTAATTTAAGCATCAATTCCATAAGGCTATGCATGGTAATAATATATGTCTATATCACTACAATCTTGAATTTAAAAAGTTCAAGCATGCACCATTCAAATTGTGTGTCCATTAATTTCAACCTTTTCAAAATTAAAAATTAACTCAATTACCTACTAAAGGTGATCAAACAATAGCCAGCATTAACATGATAAATATTTGAATGAATAAACATCAAATTGCATAAACATCAATATAAAACTGTCAATACAATCACACATTAGAGGTCTAATTATCCTAGCTATTTAGAGTTTAGCTCATACTCACAATCTAAAAAATACCCAAATAATTGCAATCCATAATCTAAAAATTTAGATAATAAACTAAAAAAAGGAAATAGAAATAAAGTTAAGAAATCAAGCCAAAATGATGTCTCAAGGGGCTTTGTCCTCTTGCTTTTCCCTCTTTTCTCCTTCCTCTCTCCTCTTCCTTCACATTAATGGCTGCCAAAAAATTGGGTATATTCCATATGCACAGGCGGCTGGGTGTTCTCTCCTCTGCCAGTCGTATGTCTCCAAATTGGAAAAGAAGACTATCAATACATTTAGGTCATACCCCTCCCTTGGGTCACGTGGGCCTTTTTTTGCTTTATCTTTTAATTTATTTTTGTCTTCTTTACCACAAATGGACCAAGAACAATAAAAGCCCAAATATCCTTGTATCAATTACTTTCAGCCCAATTAAGATAATTACAACAAAATAAGTTAAAGACCATAAATTTGAAACTTCACACGTGGATCCTCAAAATAGAGCATCTGCCAGGATGCGATGCTGCAGCAATGTCACACCATTCCTCAAATTCTGATTCCACTTCACACTTCAATTCTTTCTCAAATTGCTCCAAACTCAAAGACCGCCTATCAAGATAATGAACCAACATCTTTTTAGAGATTTTCCCAGCATTACTGTACTATTTAATATTATCCTACTTTAATTAATATTTAATGAAAACACAATAAAACTACTACAAAACATCACAAATCACTCTTCCTTGATAAAAAAAATAAGTTTAAAAGCATAAAAATAACTCTAATTTCTAGAGTTATCACACCCCCAAACTTATCTCATTGCTCGTCCCGAATGATGACACAACAAAACACAAGACCCACAAAAGACACTAACTAATAAAACAACTCAACACTCAGAGACACAAAATCAAAGCATACAATTTGGAATCAATCTACAAAGGATATGCAAAAGTGGGGACAATGCTCTGAAATCAATTATGCAAATGATAACTCAAACGTGCTCACAAACCAAATTCCTTAAGTATTAAAATTCTAACAAAACCAAGATTTGAATGTTATTTCGGTGAGTTTGTAAGTAGTCCTTTCCAATCAATCGCAAATCCCTAGATCAAGTTAAGCAACAATCCTAAGGTTCAATTCATGCTTTCATATGTTGAACTCGGTAACGCCTCTCCACTAATGTAGTTAGCTTAGCAATCTAGATCAATAGGTCTTTATTTTTTGTTGTAACGTAGGCTAGGCTAAAGGTATGGATGAAATGGACATTTGTAAGCTAAAACCTCAACCTAGTTTTCCTTGGACCTCACAAACATATTGCCCTTTTTTTTTCAATAAAATGAACCCTTAAACTCACCCAATAATTCCAATTTTTCTCACTTCTTTGAATACAAAACATATGCTCAATTATTACAAATGCAAACTATATAAAAAAAAACTTATTTATTTACAACACACTTTTTCTTTTTCTTTTTCTCTTTTTTTTTTTTTTTGCTTTTTTTTCTTTTTTTTAATAAGTAATGAAAATAAAATAACAATGACATAATCTTAACTAAATTAAATTTGAGCATATGCATGTATATGAATAACAATGATAATCAAGAAATTGATACCCCAATTTTTACTCCCCCGAACTTACACAAGGTTGTGTCCAAGACAAACTAAGCCTAAGGTTTGGTAGAGAAGAAAAAAGAGATATTCACAAAGGAGTGGGCTATTTAATTTCATGGGTAATAAAAAAAATAGGCCATTAAGCTCAAGATGGGTTAACTAGGGATAATACTCAACAAGGTAGGCTTGAAAGGCTCAAACGGTCCAACAAAATTGCCTAAATCTTCTCTAAATTGCTAAGCCTCCTAGGATTTCGCCTCAAGGGAATTATCGAACCAATTCTAAAAACTTGAACCTTCATGCAAACTCTACTTTTCTTAGGATTTCAAAATTTTCAAGGTTGAACTATGTGCATTGATTTGGATTCACACTTTCACTAAAGTTCGGTTAGCATCAAAAACTTTAAGTACTAAAGGCTCATTCATACACAAAAGCTATCATTTTTTTATCACTATCTTTGAAATTTTATCATTGAGCCCTCCCCAAAACTTAAGCAAAACCATTACAAAATTGATTCCAAAACAACCTAGACTCTACATAAAACAGGACAAAAAATTTCAAGAAAGTAAAACGACACAATTAGGAAATAAGAACAACAACCCCCCAACTTAAGAGAGAGCAATGTCCTCATTGCTACCCAAAACAACACAACAAAGAACAACAGCATCAATATATTACAATAACAAGAGATAGTTCACAGAAAAACTAAATAAAAGCATAAGACAAAGAACACTCCCTCATTTCACTGATCGCCACCATCGGCGTCTTCATAGCTGGTCTCCTCCGTATCTGCGGTGCTACCTCCTCGCCATGGTGCGAGGATGCTGTCCGAAAATTGAGGCAAGAATGTGAAGTGGTTGGTGAAATTTCGCTCAAGCATGCTTTCAATGGACCGATCACGCACTTGGTCATAGCGTCAGTAAGTCTGTTGTTGCTAATGCATAAAATGCATCATGTCCATCATCTGGCGGTGGTGAGGGTCAATGACAGGAGCAGCGCTAGAGGAGGTATTAGTAGGCATGGGAGGGGCCTCATTCTCAATGGGTGGCTCAACCGGTGGTTCATGGTCTACATTCGGAGCAAAAGAAGAACTTGCCCTAAGCTTTTGGGAATCAGACGTCTGCAAGACGCGGGAGATGTCATAACTGGTGATACGTCCAGGGATATACTTATCAGTGCACAGCTCAGCCATTGGGACACCCGCCTGATGACATAGTTGTGTGATCAGAGAGGGAAAGAAGGTATGCCCTGCCTTCTTACAAGCACACTCGCGTATTGCTTGGGCAATAATTCTACCAAAATTTATGGTATGCCCTCCAATGATGGCAAACAACAGGAGCATGCGCTCAATATTGACAGTGGAAGTATGCATGGTGGGCATAAAAATGTTGCCGACAAAGTAGAACCATACTCTAGCTTCAGGTGATAGGAATTCTCGCCTACAAGTCAGGTAACCTTGGGTGGAGGAAGATGACCACTGATTGCCCGGAACTGTAAGATCATCTAATACTTGCTGGCATAACTCAGGATCACAATTTTGAAACATGGCTGCATAGTCATCATCCTCAATATCTGGTAATCCATACAGAGCATTGATGGCAGTGGATGTCAGTGGGACTTTGGTTTCATGTACTAGGAAACTGGGGGACTGAGTGGGCCAAAGGTTGGCATAGAATTCCCTCACAATAGTATCATCAGGCATAAGGCGAGGGCCACAAAAGTGCTGCCAACGGAGTGCTTCAATAGGAGTGCGAACATACAGGGGCATTTCGGCTTCATCAACACTATTCAAATTAAACCCCTTGTCTGCTAGAAATATTTGGTTTCGAAATGTCCTCTCATAGCGATCAACGGCCTCAGTACCACTGAACTTAACATAAGAACTAAGCTTCCTAGCGACTTGCTTCTGCCCCCAAGGCATTCTCAACATAGAATAGACAATAGTATTCAATCCAAAAGATTTTCTTATTAACAGCCCCTGCCTATCAGTGTAAATGTACCAGAAATTGATCCCTCCCCAGAATGGCACTTAACAACCTGCTTAGAAAATATCAAAAAGGCCCAGAAAACTTGCAAAGATAGTACCAATTCAGCTAACAGTAAGACCTAGCCAAAACCAATCAAGCAAGAATACCCAGTGCAAGGACAACAATAAAATTTTCCATAGCCGTGAGCAAGAAACACCAATCAAGGATGCAATAATGTTGCCTATTAACAAGGTTAATATCAAGGAATCCCAGTAGAAAATATGGGCACAATACGCAGGCATTCAGTAACAAGATTCCATTAATCACACTAAAAAAAAATCTGATGAGTACCTCCGAATCGAAGCCAAGAGTTGCTCAACTTGGCTGTACAGAGAGAGACCCGAACTTAAGAGAAATCAAGCTTAGGGGTGGTATGTGGGCGACTGTGTGCGTGGGTGCAAGATGAGGCTGGGTCGGGGGTTGGCTGTTTGGGTTCGTGGGTCGGATCTAGGTGGGGCCGTGGGCTTGAGAGGTGCGGGTTTAGGTGGGTCGCGGTCGTGGGTGCGCGATGGGGTTGTGGGTTCATGGGTTTTGGTGGCTGGGGTTCTCAGGTGGTTAGGTGGAGCCGTGGGTTGGAGGTGGGGTTTAGGTGGGTCGCAGTCGTGGGTACGCGATGGGGTTGTGGGTTCGTGGGTTTTGGTGGCTGGGGTTCTCGGGTGGTTAGGTGGATCCGTGGGTCGGAGGTGGGTTACGGGGGGGATAGGGCTTCGTGAGATGGAGAAGGCGGAGTGGGTTCTTCGGGTCATGGTGGATAGTTTGCGCGTGAGGTCATGTGAGGCAGAGGCAGGGGAGGGGTTTCGGCTGGGTGATGGCTTCGTGGGTCGGAGGCAGGGATGTGGCTGGGAGGTGCGGGTTTCAGGTGTGTGAGGCGGAAATGGGAGGGAAGTCGATTTTGGCTGTGGCTGGCTGTGTTGTTTTGTGAAATTTGCCCAGGTTTTCTTAAAAAGTCTCAGAGCTTTGCCTATCTCCAATGCTGCAGCATCACAAAAAGAACTTAACAGCATTACTGCAGCATCACTCCCAGATTTTCCAGAATTCAATTAATCCGCAAACCAGCCATAAATATCACCAAGTCCCAACCTGAAACCTGTCCAAATAAGCTGCAATTGACCCAATAAACTACCTGAATCCTCACAGCCACCCCATACTTGAATTTATTCAAATCCACAACATAGACAATGAAGGCAAGAGGTGAAAAACAAGAACATAAGAAAGAAAATACTATATATTATATATATGTATATGTATAATTAGCTGCTTTCCAAATGTAACTTGAAGCAAAGCAGCTCAAGAACATGCTTTCTCAAGGATCAACGAAGGTGAGTGATGTCTTATTGCGCTCAACCTCACCACACCAATAGTGTTTCAACCTCTTCCCATTGACCTTGAATTCACCTCCTTTATTTCCTCTCAATTCCACAGCCCCATGAGGATACACCTTAGTAAGAGTGAACGACCCAGACCACCTAGACTTGAGCTTCCTAGGAAACAACTTGAGTCTAGAATTTAACAATAAAACTTGCTGCCCTTCCTCAAATGAACGGGGTTGGATATGCTTGTCATGCCGCCTCTTGGTCTTTTCCTTATAAAGCTTTGCATTCTCATATGAAAATAACCGCATTTCTTCCAACTCATCAAGTTGTAACATTCTTTTCTCCCCCGCAAGTTGCAAGTCTAGATTGAGTTGTTGGAGTGCCCAATAAGCTCTATGTTCAAGTTCTACTGGCAAGTGACATACTTTTCCAAACACTAGGCGATAAGGAGACATCCCCAATGGAGTTTTAAATGTTGTTTGATAGGCCCACAAAGCCTCATCCAACCTCTTAGACCAATCCTTGCAATTCGGATTCACCACCTTTTCAAACACACCATTTATTTCTCCATTAGACAATTCCGCTTGGCCATTAGTTTGAGGATGGTATGCCGTAGCCACCTTATGCTTCACACTATACTTAGCCAATAAACTAGCCAACACCTTGTTCACAAAATGGATTCCCTCATCACTTATGATAGACCTTGGAGTGCCAAATCTAGTGAAAATATGCTTGTGTAAAAACCTCATGACCACCTTGGAATCATTAGTCGGATAGGCAGCAGCTTCAACCCACTTAGAGACATAATCAACAGTCACCAAGATATACAAATTTCCATATGAGGGTGGGAAGGGGCCCATAAAATCAATGCCCCACACGTAAAACAACTCAACCTCAAGAATACTAGTAAGAGGCATCTCATTTCTCCTTGAGATGTTTCCTACCCTTCAACAACGATCGCATCTTACCACATAAGCATAAGAGTCTTTAAACAAAGAAGGCCAAAAGAAACCTGATTGGAGAACCTTGGCAGCAACAATGCTCCCCCAAAATGACCACCACATGGAGATAAATGACAATGGAAGAGAATACCCTCAATTTCATGTTTTGCCACACATCTTCTAATCATCTGATCTGCACATTGCTTATATAGAAAGGGCTCCTCCCAAAAATAAGAGTTCACATCATGCAGGAATTTCTTCCTTTGTTGGCTAGTCATCTCTGGTGGCATCAACCCACTAGCCAAATAATTAGCAAATTCAGCAAACCAAGGGAGCTCATGAGAATGGTTGACCCCAAACACTTATTCATCGGGGAATGTTTCTTTGATGGGGACAAGAGAGTGGGAATCTTCTTCATGCTCCATTCTTGATAAATGGTCAGCCACTTGGTTTTCTACCCCTTTTCTATCTTGAATCTCAACATCAAACTCTTGAAGCAAAAGCACCCACCGAATCAATCTTGGCTTTGCATCCTTCTTGGCAATCAAATAGGTGTAGACAATCACTTTAGTTCCCACAAAATAGGAGCGAAACTTGTCGAAAGGAAAGACAATGGCTAGTAGCTCCTTCTCAGTTACAGGTAATTCAATTGAGCTCCTGTCAAGGTGCGGCTGGCATAATAAATAGAGTGAAACACCTTGTTCCTTTGCTGCCCCATCACAGCCCCAACGGCATAATCGCTAGCGTCACACATCAATTCAAAGGGAAAACTCCAATCCGGTGCGATAATGATAGGGGCTGAAATTAATCTCTTTTTCAACTCTTGAAAAGCCTTCAAACATGCTCCATCGAAGTGGAAAGGTGTATCCTTCTCTAAAAGATTGCAAAGTAGTTTGGAGATCTTAAAGAAGTCTTTGATGAACCTTCTATAGAAACCGGCATGCCCGAGAAAGCTCCTAATGTTCTTCACTGAATTAGGAGGTGGTAGCTTCTCAATAACTTCAATTTTCTCCTTATCAACTTCAATCCCTTGCTTAGATACCTTATGCCCCAAAACAATACCTTCCTTAACCATAAAGTGACATTTTTCCCAATTAAGGACTAGGTTTGTCTCTTCACATCTCTTCAGCACCTTAGACAAGTTATTCAGACAATCATCATAAGAATCCTCGAAGACTGAAAAATCATCCATGAACACCTCCAGAAATTGCTCGACCATATCAGTAAAGATAGCCATCATGCATCGCTAAAATGTAGCAGGGGCATTGCATAAACCAAAGGGCATTCTTCTAAATGCGAATGTACCATAGGGGCAAGTGAATGTAGTTTTGTGCTGATCTTCTAGGGCCATTGCCATCTGATTGTAACCAGAGTAACCATCAAGGAAGCAATAGTACTCTCTCCCAGCAAGTCTGTCTAGCATCTGATCAATGAAAGGAAGAGGGAATGATCCTTCCTAGTGGCCTTGTTTAGCTTCCTGTAGTCCATGCAAATTCTCCACCCTGTCATGGTTCTAGTGGGTATCAGCTCATTGTCTTCGTTTTCCACTACTGTAATCCCACCTTTCTTTGGCACACACTGGACAGGACTGACCCATGAGCTGTCAGAGATGGGATAAATAATACCTGCATCAAGCCACTTGATAATCTCCTTTTTTACCACTTCTTTCATGATAGGATTCAGCCTTCTTTGCCCTTCAACATACCATTTTTCATTGTTTTCTAACATAATCTTATGCATGCATAGAGAAGGACTAATACCCCTTACGTCTGCAATGGTCCACCCAATGGCCTTCTTGAACTTCCTCCATACATTAAGCAACTTTTCTTCTTGTAATATACTTAACTCAGCTGAAAGAATCACATGTAAGGTAGAAGACTTTCCCAAATAGGCATATCTTAAGTGTGAGAGTAAAGCTTTTAATTCCAACTCCGAAGGCTCTTCCACTGATGATTTAGGGGTTGCGAAAGACCTCGAAGAGAGCACCAAAAATTCAAAATGCTTTCTTGCATGCAATCCTTGTGAACTAGCTTCTAGCCAAGCCAAGTATTCATCCTCATCCTCTGCATGTGAATCAAACATCAAGAGTCTCTCTAGAGGATCATCAAAATGATTTTCTAATTCCTTTGAAGCCAAAGAATCTCCCACTGAAACAACAGAACATTCTTCGACCTCATTTGGAAATCTCATAGCCTTGAAAACATTGAAAGTCACGTGCTCATCTTGAACCCTCATAGTAAGTTCACCCTTTTGCATGTCAATCAGAGTTCTACCAGTAGCTAGAAAAGGCCTCCCAAGAATGATTGGTACCTCCTTGTCTGCCTCATAATCCAACACAATGAAATCAACTGGAAAAATGAACTTATCAACTTTTACCAAGACACCCTCAATCTTTCCATCTGGATAAGCAAGAGATCTATCTGCAAGCTGTAGAGTCACTGTGGTAGGTCGGACTTCACTAATCCCCAATTGTCTATACACAGACATAGGCATCAAATTTATACTGGCACCCAAATCACATAAAGCCATGCCACAATAAGAATTACCAATGGTGCATGGAATGGTGATGTAACGCCCTACTACCTTAGAGCCGTTACTAAGTGAAGTTTAAATGTGCAATCAACTCGTTAAGTGAGGTTTTTAGAGCAAAAGTGTGATTAAATAGAAGTCTAGGCTGCAATCTTTAAAAAGTACCCTATTTCATTAAAAGTTCAAGAGTTTAATATTCGGGATCCCATAACTCAGTTTACAAAATATTTACAACTCAAAACAAGTTTATAAGTAATTAATCATCAAAATTAGGGTTTGTACAACCGTTTCTCAAAAATATTCCCAACCAAAGCAGTCGGGCAGGCCAAACATGTACGCGCCGCCCCCACGCTCTACGTAACCATGGCTGGTTGACTTTCTATTTGCCCTTACCTGCAACGCAGAGCACCCGTGAGCCGAAGCCCAGCAAGAAAACTCAAACAATACATAACATACGCATAAAATACAGTCACTATAGCAGACAACTCATATCTGGTCAGACGGTCCATAAAATCTAACACATACACGGCCATGCCATCCCAGAAGCATTACCAAAGCCTGGGATCTCGGTCTATACCGTAAGGATATCCCATGTATCCATTGGGGTCTCACCCTAACCACGAGCACTCTATGTGCTAAGTGGTATTCCCGGCTCCACAGCCGTTCTCGGCCCTTCGCCGTTCCCGGCCCTTCGCCGTTCAATCTGCTTTTACCATATTTAGCATTCTCAAATAACAATCAAACATACAATCATTCATATTAAGCTACATCCTAGCAACGATACAATTTAGGGCCACGCCCTGCAAAAATTCTATGGGCCCAAGCCCTGCTCTACGGGTGCTACAGTTTTCTTACCTGTATCCCGAGCTTTCTGATGCACCAAGGTCACAAGCACGGTCCTCTAGCACGAGCCTCTCCGAAAATCCTAGTCACAACACACATAAAACACTTTTAATACTAACCAATCCCAAAACCACTTCCCGGGACCAATCCCGTACTCTCGGGACCTCTAATTCCTTAAAACAATACATTGGAGCCATCCCCCGAGTCCCCGGGCAAAAGCCCTAAAAACACAATTTTTGGCTGTCAAAAATGGCCTAGGGCCGTGGCACTCCCTTCAAGGGCCGCGGCGCCCAGAGGATTTCCCTCATCCTGATGCAACCTCGCACCGCGGCGCCCAAGAACAGGGCCGCGGCGCTCCTTCGCAAACCCAGATTTCTGGGTTTTCTCTTGCGTTTTTCCCAAGCAAAAACCACTCCAAATCATCCCAAACAAGTACCTAAGCCCCAAGACCAATTCAAAACCCCAAATAAACCATCTATCAACCTATAAACACCACCAACAAACTCAAACACACAATCACACCCAACATTCACACTTGAGTTTCAGATTTCAAACACTTAAACCTATAAACCAGAAACTTAAACCAAAGCTTGAGAAACTTAAACCATGCTTCCAAATCCTTAAGCCATATTAGATACGAAAATTCAAAGATGTTTTAAAATCTTACCTCAATCAATAACTCAGCTTGAACTCCCTCCAATCCCAGCTTTAAACCAAACTCCTCTTGATAAACTAGCTGAATTCTCATGCAAAACCAGCCATGGCTATCCTTCAATTTTTCATTCTTACCTTCTAAAATTAAGCTCAAAACTTTACGAAACAGGGGATAAATCCTTACCTCAAAGTAGTCCTTCACCTGAGTTTGATTCCACACCCTTAAGCTCCTCACCAGCCTCAAAGAACTCAGCTCACTTCCTCTTCCACTTTGCCTTCTAAACTCTTAGTTTTTCCTTTTCCTTCTTGATTTCTCTAGCCCTCCAAGACTTGATTTCAGTCATACCTAGCATAAAGGATCGTGTATATTCATTTCCCCCAGCCAAAGTTATCTAAACCTCTGCCAAAAGACTATCTTATCCCTCCATCAAAATCCCTTCCTAAGTAAACCTCAAGGGCACTCTTGTCCTTTCACCTATATTGCAAGTCTACCACTTCCTCCCCCTAAACTTGTTACTCTCAGCAGTAACTAATGGTTACCTAGGTTACTCAATCACCAGTAACCATTAACCAGAAATTCTCAACTCAACTCACAAAATTCCCCAAAGTACCCCTAGGCTCCTCCCGAGCCGGGTATAAAATCCCATTGTGACGTTTAAGTTATCTAGCACTCTAGGACCGTCTCGGCATGTGCATCACGTTAATATCACCACACCCACGTGGTACAAACCACAAAATATAATTATCACATTTATGCCCTCAACGGGCTAAAATTACCAATTTACCCTTATCATGCAAACGGGGCTCACATGCATATTTATACCACCTAAACATGCATTCTAATCACATATTCATTTAAATTCACATATTATCAAATTAATTCACTTATTGCCCTCCAGGCACGCTAATCAAGGTCCTAAACCTTATTAGCAACTTAGGGTGTTATAGGTGAAACTCCCAGGATCTTTCATCTTCGGTGGCCGCTTGTTTTGCAAGAATGAGCTACATTCTTTGGTAAGAGCCACTGTCTCAAATTCTCCTAACCTTTTTTTCCTTGTAAGAATATATTTCATGAATTTCACATAGTTAGGCATTTGCTCAAGTGCCTCTACAAGTGGGATGTTGATATGCAACTGCTTCAACATATCTAAGCACTTCTTGAATTGAGAATCCAACTTTTGCTTTTGAAAATGTTGAGGAAATGGAAGTGGCTACCTTGAAATTGAGCTGTCTGGGTGCTGATGCAACGGCATTCCTGCAGCATTCTGGGCAGAGGTAGATTTTTGTAAACTAGGCAATTCAGCATCTTTGTGAATTTCCTCATTTATTTGGATTGAAGAGGGCTCACCCTCATGCCCAGAATTTGTCTTGGAATTCTCCAACTCCTTCCTGCTTCTCAAAGTGACAGCTTTACAATGTTCATTGCTCCCATTTCTTGGATTCTCTGTGTCACTTGGCAACGTACCATGGGGTCTATTTCTTAGCTCATTAGCTAGTTGCCCAACTTGGTTTTCAAAGTTTCTCAATGATGCAGCTTGGCTTTGGATCATGGCTTCATTCTTCACTATATACTCCTTCAACATGTTCTTAAGAGAGCTAGATTGCATTGCTTGTTGTTGTGGCCTTTGTTATGGTGCTTGTGGGGGATAACCCAGTGGGAAATTTGGTCTTGGAGGCATAGAATAATTGCTAGGGCCAGCCCCTTGATTACTCCACGAAAAGTTGGGATGTTGCCTCCATGATAGATTGTAGGAATTAGAATAAGGGTCATTCCTATTTTGATTCCCCATGTAACACACAGCTGCTGGATTGGAAAGACAGTTATCAAAAGTATGACCCTCACCACAATACACACAAGAAATGTTCTCCATTTGCCCAAATTGTGTCCCCATAGGCTGCCCCACTGATTGATTCATCCCCATATTCATTGTCTTGAGCATATTAGAAATAGAGAATACTTGGGCTGCCAAAGAAGTGATGGCATCTACATCATGAATACCAGCCACCTTTCTACTTGTAAACAATATAGAAGTGGGCCACTGATAGTTGTTGTTGGATATCCTCTCAAGTATTTCATATGCCTAATTATAGGACTTAGCAAGAAGTGCCCTGCTCGCTGAAACATCAACTACCATTCTAGTGTGGGCATTTGGACCATTATAAAATGTCTCCATCTGGATGCAATGAGGAATGCCATGATGAGGGCATTTGCACAACAACTCCTTAAACCGCTTCCATGCCTCATATAAAGATTCTTCATCAAGTTGCTGAAATGAAGTAATCTCATTGCGGAGCTTGGCATTCTTAGTGGAGGGAAATACTTCATCAAAAATCGCTCAGCCAACTCTTGCCAAGTAGTCACAGAATCAGATGGGAAAGAGTTCAACCAAGCTCTAGCTCTGTCTCTCAAGGAGTATGGGAACAACTTTAGTCTCAGTGCATCCTCTGTCACTCCGGGCAGCTTGAATGAATCACTCACTTCAATGAACAATCGAAGATGAATGTGAGAATCCTCTGTTGGCATCCCACTAAACTGGCCCATAGTTTGAAGCATCTGGAACATGACTGGCTTCAACTCAAACTGTGCTGCCTGAATTTCTAGTTTAACGATGCCCAGATTTAGCTCATTGAAGAAGGGGAGAGCATATTTCCTGATAGCATGATCTCTGTCATCAGCCACAATAACTGCATTTTGCCCATTGTTGGCAACTACTCCCCCTTGAGCTACTCGATCTTGAGCAACTCCTGCTAGATTTACTGATGGATCATGAGCGACTCCTGCTAGATTTGTCGCCCTTTGAGCGACTCCTTGTTGAGCCCCTTGCTCAGCGTCCATCACTACTACTTCCCTTTTTTATTTTTTCATCTTTCGCCTTCTTCTAAAGGTACGCTCAATTTCTAGATCAATGGTCTTGATTCTCGCTCATACACTGTGTAAACCTGAAATTGCACGAGAATCACCCAAGTTAGTACAAAAACAATTTAAACCAAATTGCGATATACTTAATTTCACAATAAATGACTTTAAACAATCCCCAGCAACGGCGCCAAAAACTTGTTGTGCAAAAATTAATGTGAGTGCAAGTGTACACTGTCAACAACAAGTAATATAGTAACAAGTACCAGATATCGTATCCACAAGGACTGTTTTCTTAAGTTTAAATTGTCAAACTAAGTTAAAACAAAATGATTTAAAACACTAAAATTAATAAAAAGGAATGTGGTCTAAGGACTAACTAATTAAATGCAGAAAATTAAAATGAACAACTCAGGAAAATTGATTCAAGGAGTAACAAATGGTATGATGGCAACTAGAATAATTATCCCCCTAATATGCAACTTTGACACTGATGCTGGACTGATGCTGCAACAACTGGAAGTCTATTAGCCCAGAATTTTAATTAAATTTTACAGGCTTTCGTCAAAGCACTATGATTCTAATCTTTTAATTAAATCACACATTTCTATGCTAATTCAATTTCAAAGATTTAATTTAAGCATCAATTCCATAAGGCTATGCATGATAATAATATGTCTATATCACTACAATCTTGAATTCAAAAAGTTCAAGCATGCACCATTCAAATTGTGTGTCCATTAATTTCAACCTTTTCAAAATTAAAAATTAACTCAATTACCTACTAAAGGAGATCAATCAATAGCAAGCATTAACATGATAAATATTTGAATGAATAAACATCAAATTGCATAAACACCAATATAAAAGTGCCAATACAATCACATATTAGGGGTCTAATTATCCTAGCTATTTAGAATTTAGCTCATACTCATAATCTCAAAAATACCCAAATAATTACAATCCACAATCTGAAAATTAGATAATAAACTAAAAAAAAGGAAATAGAAATAAAATTAAGAAATCAAGCCAAAGTAATGTCTCAAGTGGCTTTGTCCTCTTGCTTTTCCCTCTTTTCTCCTTCCTCTCTCCTCTTCCTTCACATTAATGGCTGTCGAAAAAGTGGGTATATTCCATATGCACAGGCGGCTGGGTGTTCTCTCCCCTGCCAGCCGTATGTCTCCAAATTGGAAAAGAAGACTATCAATACATTTAGGTCATACCCCTCCCTTGGGTCACGTGGGCCTTTTTTTGCTTTATCTTTTAATTTATTTTTGTCTTCTTTACCACAAATGGACCAAGTACAATAAAAGCCCAAATATCCTTGTATCAATTACTTTCAACCCAATTAAGATAATTACAACAACATAGGTTAAAGACCATAAATTTGAAACTTCACACATGGACCCTCAAAATAGAGCATCTGCGAGGATGCGATGCTACAGCATTCCTCAAATTCTGATTCCACTCCACACTTCAATTCTTTCTCAAATTGCTCCAAACTCAAAGACCGCCTATCAAGATAATGAACCAACATTTTTTTAGAGATTTTCCCAGCATTACTGTACTATCTAATATTATCCTACTTTAATTAATATTTAATGAAAACACAATAAAACTACTACAAAATATCACAAATCACTCTTCCTTGATAAAAAAAAATAATTTTAAAAGCATAAAAACAACTCTAATTCCTAGAGTTATCAGTATGCCTTATGTTCCCACTACAGATCAGATTGCAGACATTCTCACTAAAGGGTTGCCAACCAAGTAGTTCGAATACTTAATTGGCAAGTTGTCCATGAAAGATATTTTCTGTCTAGTTTGAGGGGGAGTGTTGAAAATCAGAACAAAATCAGCAAAAATTTGAAATGATATAAATTATTTGTAATATATTGTCTTAATTATTTGTAATTATTAGCAAAGATATTTGTTTCATAGTTTAGATAATTTTGTTCCTGATTCTTAGGGATTAGAATAGTCTAGAATATTTTGTAGAATATTGACAGTGTTACAACCAGATTTCGAGCCTTGATAATTGTAATCTCGAAAGCTGGTTTCGTCAGGTGTGAGCTCGCAATATCTAGAATACGTGTTCGCAACCTAGGCGCCGAACTTTCAAAGTAGGTGGCAACCTCAAAGATGGGCAGCCTCGATGTAACGCCCTACCAACTTAGAGCCGTTACTAAGTGAGTTTAAAAACGTGCTTACAACTCGCTAATCGAGGTTTTAGATCAAACAGTGTAATTAAGACATAAACAAAGGAAAATTTTTAGAGATAATAATTTCCATAGAGAATCATAAAGGTTTTACATTTGGGATCCCAAAATACAGTTTAGAAATATTTACAATATATAAATTGAACCACGTCGACTAAACGATAAAATCTAGGTTTATTTACAAGCATCTCCCAAAATCCTCTGGCTGTGGCAGTCAGGCTGGCCAAACATGTACACGCCGCCTCACGCCCGCTGTACTCAAGGTTGGTTGTTCTTCTCTTTACCCTTACCTGCACCACAGAGCATCAGCGAGCCGAAGCCCAGCAAGAAAACCCACAAATAGATAACATATGCAACACATACACCAATCATACAAACAGGCCACCATTGGGCTAAACACATACGGTCTAGTCGTCCCAGGCGTTTACCAAGCCCTGGGTTCGCGGACCACGCCGTGAGGATATCCCAGGTATCCTTTTAGGGACTCGCCCTGGCAACTTGCACTCCACGTGCTTAACGCTGCTCCTGGCCCCTTGCCGTTCCCGACCTTGCACTCAGCGTGCCTTTCGCCGTTCCCGGCCTCTGCCGTCCTCGGCCTACACCGTTCCCGGCTCTTGCCGATCATTCACACAACAGCATACATAGCATAACAAGCAAGCATAGAATTCTAGCATATTCAGTTAAAGGGCTACGCCCCGCAGTTCTAACATATTGGGCTCAGCTCTGCATTCTAATTCTATTTAAACACATTGGACCCAGCCCTGCACACAAGCTCTGTGGGAACAAGGATTTTCTTACCTAAGTTCCGAGCTTTTTGAGCACCGATGCCCCGAGCACAGTCCTCTAACGTGAGTTTCGCCAAAACCCTAGTCACAACACATTAACAATGTTCATCCATCAAATTCTAATCCAATAAATAACTTCGAGCCATAACCCTAACCTCCGGGAACTTGAATTCTATCAATCCGGGTGATAAAATCCATCCTGAGCCTTACCCAATGAGTTCCCAAGCCTAAATACCCTAAAAAGCACAATTTGGCACTAAGAGCCGCGACCCCTCTCACAAGCGCCGCGGCTAGCCTCGAAACAGAGGCTAGCACCACACTGGCCCCCACACGGGCCGCGGCCCTCACCACCGAACCCAAATTTTCTCACCATTTTTCTATACCTTTCCTCAAGCCAATTCATCCTAAGCATAGCTAACAATCCTAGGTAACCAGCACAATCATTTCAGCTCAATAACAGCACTAAAACCCCATTGAATCCTACTCCAAAACTCAGCTAAAGCACCCAAAGGTAGACCAAGCTTGACTAACATGCAATCCACAAAACCAGCAGAAATTCAAGACCAAACCTTAGTAGTTAGAACTTACCTCTTGTTGAATTAAGCTTCAGAATCAGTTCCCCCTATGCTTCAATCTTCAAGCTTCAAGTTCCCTTAAATCCCCCAGCTGAAATCCCTTAGCTTTAAGTTAATTTCCCTTAAGTTTCCCTTTGAATTTTCCTTAGAGAGTGAAAGAGAAAAGTAGATGAAAGCTATCTTAGTTAAGAGAGAATGTGTATGTTGGTTTCCCCAAAGCTTCTAAGTAATTCCTCCTTTTTGTTTTATTCAGCTTAAGTCTATATGGTTACCTCAAGGCTCGGGGTACCAAAACGTCCCCGAGGGCAAAATGGTAAATTTCCCCAATATTCTCGCCTAGACATTCTATCCACGAATATATCTCCAAATATTTATTTTCATGTCCCGATAACCCCATAACACACCTAGTACCCAAATTACCCCTCGACTCGCCCCGAGTCCGAATCTCAACCCTGTTGTGACTTTCTGACTAATCGCTCACCAGGACTGTCTCGGTCCGTGCTGCGCAGACATCACATATATATAACATTTATCACATTTATAGCCCTAATATCCAGATGGGGTCCACATGCATATTTAACTTAACTAAACATGCATCATAATCATATATACACATAAATCCACATATTAACATATTAGCATATTAAATCATTTATTGCCCTCCAGGCACACTAATCAAGGCCCTAAGCCCGATTAGCAAATTCGGGTCGTTACAACTATCTCCTCCTTACAGAAATTTCGTCCTCGAAATTACCTGAACAACTCGGGGTACCGCTCCCTCATCTCTGATTCAAGTTCCCACGTCGCCTCCTCAACCTTGCTGTTTCTCCACAGCACTTTCACCAAGGCGATGGTCTTGTTCCTCAAGACTTTATCTCTTTGGTCAAGAATCTGAACCGGCTTCTCATAGGATAAATCCTGATCAATCTCCAGATTCTCAAAACTTAGAACATGCGTTGAATCTGACATATACTTTCGGAGCATGGATACATGGAATACATCATGAACCTCTGATAAAGCTGGAGGCATCGCTAATCTGTAAGCTACCTCTCTAACCCGTTCCAGAATCTCGAAGGGGCCAAAAAACCTGGGGCTCAACTTACCCCGAACACCAAACCGTTTCACACCCCTCATGGGCGAAACCCTAAGGAACACGTGATCACCAACCTGAAACTCCACGCTCCTGCGTCTCAGGTCTGAATAACTTTTCTGTCGACTCTGGGAGGCGAGCATATACGCTCTAATCTTTTCAACTGCCTCATTGGTCCTCTGAACCATCTCTGGACCCAAATATCTCCTCTCACCTGTCTCATCCCAATGAATAGGTGATCTACACTTCCTTCCATAAAGCATCTCGTACGGAGCCACACCAATGGTCGCCTGATAACTATTGTTGTACGAGAACTCGATCAAAGGGATATAGTTACTCCGCGATCCCCCAAAATCAAGCACACAGGCTCGCAGCAAATCCTCCAATATCTTAATCGTCCTCTCAGACTGCCCATCCGTCTAAGGATGATAAGCGGTACTAAACCGTAACTGCATGCCCATAGCCTTCTGCAAACTCTCCCAAAACTTGGAGGTGAAGGTGGGGTCTCTATCGGATACTATCGACCTCGGAGCCCCATGAAGTCGAACAATCTCCTTCACATACAACTCAGCATACTGCTCCATAGTATAAGTTATCTTTACAGGCAAGAAGTGGGCAGACTTGGTATACCTATCTACAATCACCCACACTGAGTCATGCTGTCCCACAGTTCTCGGTAAACCAACTACGAAATCCATAGTAATATCTTCCCACTTCCACTCTGGAATCCCCAAAGGCTGCAACAACCCCGCTGGCCTCTGGTGCTCAGCCTTAACCTGCTGACAAGTTAAGCACTTAGCCACATAATCCACCACATCCCTCTTCATGCCCGACCACCAATACAAAGCTCTCAAGTCCTGGTACATCTTCGTCGTACCCGGGTGCAAAGAATAGGGAGTGGTATGCGATTCATCCAAGATCTCTTGCCAGATACCAGAATCCATCAGAACACAGATCCAACCCTTGTACTTCAGTAGCCCCATCTCTGAAATGAAAAAGTCATTTGTCGCTCCAACTAAGGCACTCTCCCTATGTCCTCTCAACTGAGAATCTTTTCCTTGCGCTTACTTGATCCTCTCAAGGAGTGTAGACTAAAGAGTGATGTTGGCCAACTGACCAACCACCAACTCTATACCTTCTCTGGTCATCTCCTCAGCTAACTTATCAAATATCTGTCTCGAGCTAAACAACTGCCCTGGGCCCTTCCGACTCAATGCATCAGCCACTACATTAGCCTTCCCAGGATGGTAAAGGATATCACAATCATAATCCTTAACCAACTCCAGCCACCGCCTCTGGCGCATATTCAAGTCCTTCTGTGTAAAGAAATACTTTAGGGTCTTATGGTCGGTGTATATCTCGCACTTCTCACCATAGAGATAGTGCCTCCAAATCTTAAGTGCAAACACCACCGCTGCCAACTCCAGGTCATGCGTAGGATATCTCTGCTCATATTCCTTTAACTGTCTCGATGCATAGGCTATCACCTTGCCAGCTTGCATCAACACGCACCCCAAACTCTGCCTAAATGCATCACAGTATACCACAAACTTTTCATTCTCTATCGGCAAGCTTAACACTGGCGCAGTAATCAGTCGCCGCTTCAGTTCCTTAAAACTGTTTTCGCATCTATCCGTCCAAACATACCTTGTCTTCTTCTTTGTTAGTTATGTCAATGCCGTAGCTATCCTGGAGAACCCCTCAACAAACCGCCGGTAATACCCTGCTAAACCCAGGAAGCTTCTCACTTCAGGAATACTGCTCGGTCTAGGCCAATCTCTGACCGCCTCAATCTTGCTTGGGTCAACCAGAATCCCTTCCTTACTGACAATATGGCCCAGAAATGTAACTTGTGGCAACCAGAACTCACACTTACTGAACTTAACATATAACTTATGCTCCCTCAACCGCTGTAGTACCAACCGCAGATGCTGCTCATGCTCTGCCTCTGACTGGGAGTACACTAAGATGTCATCGATGAATACGATCACAAACTTGTCCAGATAATCCCTGAAAACCCTATTCATCATATCCATGAAGGTTGTTGGGGCATTGGTTAATCCAAAGGACATAACCAGGAATTCATAATGTCCATACCTCGTTCGGAAAGCGGTCTTTGGTATATCCTCATCTTTAATCCTTAACTGATGGTAACCTGATCGGAGATCTATCTTGGAAAACACTGTTCTTCCCTATAGCTGATCAAACAAATCGTCGATCCTAGGCAGTGGATACTTATTCTTAATGGTTAACTTGTTCAGCTCCCTATAATCGATACACATCCTAAGGGGCCCATCCTTCTTCTTAACGAACAACACTGGAGCACCCCATGGCGAGAAACTCGGTCTGATGAACCCCAAATCAAGTAATTCCTACAACTGAATCTTCAACTCCTTTAGCTCCGCCGGAGCCATTCTGTAGGGTGTCCTAGATACTGGTTCCGCTCTTGGTACCAACATTATAACAAAGTCAATCTCCCGCTGCGGCAGCAACCCAGGCAGATCTGCTGGGAACAAATCCAAAAACTCACACACCAATCTGGTCTCACCCGGTCCAACCGACACCACCCTGGAAGTATCCACAACACTCGCTAGGAATCCTATGCAACCTTTCTGCATCAGGTCTCTAGCCCTCAAGGCTGAAATTATTGGTACACGCGGTCCATTAACTGACCCCACAAACACAAAGGGTACCACCCCTTCTGGTTCAAAAGTCACCATTTTGCGCTTGCAATCAATCGTTGCCCCATACTTGGATAGCCAATCCATTCCCAAAATCATGTCAAAATCATCCATCTCTAGCTCAATCAAATCAACAGACAACTCCCTACCATCTACCTCTACTGGCAATGCCCTAATCCACTTCCTAGAGACTATCAGTTCTCCTGTTGGCAACAAGGTCTGAAATCCCCTAGCATACACACCACTAGGTCTACAAAGCTGGTCTATCACCCTAGCAAATACAAATGAATGGGTAGCCCCTGAATCAAACAATGCAGTATACAAAGAACCAGCACTAGAGATCTGACCTGTCACAACTGAGGGGCTAGCCTCCGCCTCAGTCCGTGCCAAAGTGAATACCCTAGCAGGAGCAAGACTGTCACTCAGCTTCTGCTCCTCCTTTTTAACTTGAGGGCAATCCCTCTTTAGATGGCTGGCACTCCCACAAACAAAGCAGGCCCTGATCCTGCACTCACCCTGGTGTCGACGCTTGCACCGTGGACACATAGGAAAACTCCTCCAGTTATCACTGCCACCCTGACGGCCAATAGAAGCACCCCGTGCCCTCCTATCTGAGCTGGGAGGAACAAAGGAATCTGGGGCCTTCCTCTTCTGCTCACTGAAACCACCACCACGACTGAATCCAACAAAAGGAGGCACTGTCCTCCTGGCATCGCGCCTACCAGCGCTATCCTTCCAAATCTGATCTTCGGCCCTCTCAGCAGTAAGGGCCTTATCCACGGCTTGACCATAAGTAGTAGTCTCTGGATCCAAGGTAATGTTCACATCGCGGGCAATCATCACATTCAACCCCCGCACAAACCTATCCCTCCTGGCCGCATCAGTCGGCACTAGATCTGGCGCAAACTTCGCCAATCTATCAAACTTAATGGCATACTCTGTCACTGTCGATCGATTCTGAGTCAGGTTGATAAACTCATCAACCTTCGCAACTCGTACTGCCACACTGTAGTACTTCTCATTAAACAAGTTTCTGAATTCCTCCCAGGTCATAGCTAATGCATCCCTTCTCTGAACTACCACGTCCCACCAGATGCGGGCATCCTCTCTGAACATGTAGCTAGCACAGGCTACCCTCTCGTTCCCCTGAACTCTCATAAAATCCAAAATTGAGGCAATCATATTCATCCACTGTTTTGCCCGTAGTGGGTCTGATCCACCCTCGAAGGTGGGAGGATGCTGCTTCCTGAACCTTTCATACAAAGGTTCCCACTTATTCTCCATGGCAGGCTGCACTGGCACTGGCGCTGCGACCTGCTGCACTGGCAGCCCAGTAACTTGAGGCGGGGCCTGTTGCCTCATCTGTCGCAACTCTTCCTCTATTCGCTGCAGTCTCGCTTCCATCTCAGCAAACATTTCTTGCCAGTTCTGTGGGGCAGGTGAAGGGTCCTGACCTTGGTTGTCATCCTCGGCCCTACTGCCACGGAGTCTAGCTGATTGTCGTGGCATCTCAACAAGTATGCCTGCAACCAACGACGCCGCTCATCAGGCATGATAACAACATCCAAAACCACCTCCCAGGCACATCAGTCATCCACAAATAATAACTCATATAGCATATAACACACAGCGGGCCATGCCCTAGCATCATGCATATGTTAATTCATTCATCATGCTCTAAACAAAATAAGCAGGTAAACAGGGCATTCAAACAGATATTCAGACATATCAGCCAATCTTACCAACCAACCCTGAGTTAAGCCTGTCACTGATTGCGTGTGTACATGTTCGGTCAATCTCCAGAACCAATAACCTTGGCTCGCTCTGATACCAAGTTGTAACGCCCTACCTCCTTAAAGTCGTTACTAAGTGAGTTTAAAAACGTGCTTACAACTCGCTTATCGAGGTTTTAGGTCAAACAGTGTAATTAAGCCATAAACAAAGGAGATTTTTTAGAGATAATAGTTTCCATAGAGAATCATAAAGGTTTTACATTTGGGATCCCAAAATACAGTTTAGAAATATTTACAACATATAAATTGAACCACGTCGACTAAACGACAAAATCTAAGTTTATTTACAAGCATCTCCCAAAATCCTCTGGTTGTGGCAGCCAGGCTGGCCAAACATGTACAAGCCGCCTCACGCCCGCTGTACTCATGGTTGGTTGATCTTCTCTTTACCCTTACCTGCACCACAGAGCATCTACGAGCCGAAGCCCAGCAAGAAAACCCACAAACAGATAACATATGCAACACATACACCAATCATACAAACATGCCACCATTGCGCTAAACACATACGACCTAGCCGTCCCATGCGTTTACCAAGCCCTAGTTTCGCGGACCATGCCGTGAGGATATCCCAGGTATCCTTTTAGGGACTCGCCCTGGCAACTCGTACTCCACATGCTTAACGCTGCTCCCGGCCCCTTGCCGTTCCCGGCCTTGCACTCAGCATGCCTTTCGCCGTTCCCGGCCTCTGCCGTCCTCGGCCTACACCGTTCCCGACTCTTGCCGATCATTCGCACAACAGCATACATAGCATAGCATGCAAGCATAGAATTCTAGCATATTCAGTTAAAGGGCTACGCCCCGCCGTTCTAACATATTGGGCTTAGCCTTGCATTCCAATTCTATTTAAACACATTGGGCTCAACCCTGCACACAAGCTCTGTGGGAACAAGGGTTTTCTTACCTGAGTTCCGAGCTTTCTGAGCACCGATGCCCCGAGCACAGTCCTCTAACGTGAGTTTCGCCGAAACCCTAGTCACAACACATTAACAATGTTCATCCATCAAATTCTAATCCAATAAATAACTTCGAGCCATAACCCTAACCTCCGGGACCTTGAATTCTATCAATCCGGGTGATAAAATCCATCCCGAGCCTTACCCAATGAGTTCCCAAGCCTAAATACCCTAAAAAGCACTATTTGGCACTAAGAGCCGCGACCCCTCCCACAAGCGCCGCGGCTAGCCTCGAAACAGAGGCTAGCACCACACTGGCCCCCACACGAGCCGCGGCGCGCATGAGCTTCTCGGCCTCCCATGGCCGCGCGCGCACATGGGCCGCGACCCTCACCACCGAACCTAGATTTTCTCACCATTTTTCTATACCTCTCCTCAAGCCAATTCATCCTAAGCATAGCTAACAATCCTAGGTAACCAGCACAATCATTTCAGCTCAATAACAGCACTAAAACCCCATTGAATCCTACTCCAAAACTCAGCTAAAGCACCCAAAGGTAGACCAAGCTTGACTAACATGCAATCCACAAAACCAGCAGAAATTCAAGACCAAACCTTAGTAGTTAGAACTTACCTCTTGCTGAATTAAGCTTCAGAACCAGTTCCCCCTATGCTTCAATCTTCAAGCTTCAAGTTCCCTTAAATCCCCCAGCTGAAATCCCTTAGCTTTAAGTTAATTTCCCTTAAGTTTCCCTTTGAATTTTCCTTAGAGAGTGAAAGAGAAAAGTAGATGAAAGCTATCTTAGTTAAGAGAGAATGTGTATGTCGGTTTCCCCAAAGCTTCTAAGTAATTCCTCCTTTTTGTTTTATTCAGCTTAAGTCTATATGGTTACCTCAAGGCTCGGGGTACCAAAACGTCCCCGAGGACAAAATGGTAAATTTCCCCAATATTCTCGCCTAGACATTCTATCCATGAATATATCACCATATATTTATTTTCATGTCCCGATAACCCCATAACACACCTAGTACCCAAATTACCCCTCGACTCGCCCCGAGTCCGAATCTCAACCCTGTTGTGACTTTCTAACTAATCGCTCACCAGGACTGTCTCGGCCCGTGCTGCGCAGACATATCACATATATATAACATTTATCACATTTATACCCCTAATATCCCGATGGGGTCCACATGCATATTTAACATAACTAAACATGCATCATAATCATATATACACATAAATCCACATATTAGCATATTAAATCATTTATTGCCCTCCAAGCACACTAATCAAGGCCGTAAGCCCGATTAACAAATTCGGGTCGTTACACTCGAAGTCCTTACAAGCTTGAAATATAGAATATCGGAGTACGTCCATTGTCGGGTGACCTCGGATCAAGTGGCCCGAGCTTGCATGAGTGTGAGCTCGGGGTAAGGCAGCCTCGATGGTATTTACCCTTTCCAAGTTGATCTTGAGAAAATAATACAACTCGAAAGTCTCTCAGAGACTTAGACTGGCATGATGCTGATTGCCGATTTCGAACAGCTCAGTGAGTCACTTGAAGAGACGCAGTCTACATTTATTGTTGTAACTTCCCTATAATAAAGGGATATTTATTAGTCAGTTATACGCCCCCTGGTCTTCAGGGGACGTTTCCTTGTATATAGGAGTTACAGGCTTTTAAAGCCATTAAATTTATTAATGTAAATGAGAACTACCTAGAAACGTGTGGGATAGTATCCTGAGACTTCCTCTATAAATAGAGAAGTCATGTATCTTTGAAAGGGACCGAAATTTTGTGATCTGGGGAGAAACTCTGGAGAATTCATCTCTGAAGAATTTCCAGAAATTTCCTAAGTTCTAATAACAAAGACTCGTGGACTAGACAGAGTTAACTGCTGAACCACGTAAAAAATCCTCCTTGTTTTATTATATTTTCTTGCCATAATTATTTACTGTTTACGTGCTCTACATTTCAAGTTGACGAAAAACGGCGTCAACAGTTTGATGCTTTCATTGAGAACCTTAAGCAGTACGATCCCTGAACAAGTTATGGCCGCAAACGATCAAAACATTCCTGAAGAAAACTATCCAAGACGCATTGGGAAGCAGCCAATGGTAAACCCGGATATTGAAGAGAGAAGCGAGTCCTCCGATTCTCGGGGACCACCAGCACCTCCATGAGATGAGGATATGTACTACAATCTTGAACGGTATGTTCCCATTGTGGAACTTGAAAACCGGCAACTGAAACAACAATTGGTTGACGCCAATAAGAGGAATGAGGAATTGGCTAGGTTAGCCGCGGAGGCTCAGGCGGCTCAGCCCCCACCTCCGCGTGAAAACCAAGCCCCTCCTCCGAGGGACGTGCATGTTCCTCCCGCAGGCCTCGTGGACGTCTACGAAAAAATGCTGCCACAAGGAGGCCAGAGCAACCTCCGGCACCAGCAGAGCCATCCGCTCCCTCAAGACCCCAGAGAAGTACCCGACCTAGGGCTCCGGTTAATTCAACTGCGGAGGTACCAGCGGGAACTGGGAATAACCGAGCCCCTACAGAGGCTCGGACTCAAATCCCTGGTAACGCGCAGAATGCAACCGACCCGTCTCGAGCAAACTCCGGGCCATCTAGGCCTCGAAATGGGTGGCAGCCACCTTCACCCATACACTTCCCACCATCACCTATAAGATACCCTTCACCGCCTCGCAAGAATGCTCGACTAGTTCGAGATGATGAGGAAAGACGTGCGGGAAGGAGGCAGGGGAACAGAGAAGCCTTCAGGGAGCGAAGAGGCGCCCAATCTACAAGAAGTCAGATGTCCCGGTCTCGCACTGCAGAGACGAGGCAACATGAAAGAGACCCCTCTCAAAATAATCATGCGACGAGTCTTACCAGTGACAACTCAGGAGATACTAGATCGGTCAGTATGTATGATCGAGGTCGAAAGAATACTAGGAGCTGCAGGAATCGCTCCGACCTGCGGGAACACTTGAATCAGAATCGGGGTAATGTTAACACGTCGAACCAGGACCTGAGAGATCGCCTAAATGGGCGAAAAGATACCCTGCGGAGGCGCGAGCCTGAAATTGTGATCAGTGACAACCAATTTCAGGCAAGACCCCTCGCGGACCCGGTCCAGGAAAGAATTGATCAGTTGGAAAAAGCCTTCAGACTTTTGCAAAATGAGCAAGATCAGGGGCGGCATGAGGAATCTGACGAGGAGCTCGAACCATTCGCTCCCCATATTTCCAATACTCTGTTTCCTCAAGGATTTTGGATCCCTCATGTCCCAACTTTTGAGGGAAAGTCCGACCCATACAGCCATCTGAGTACATTCAACACCATAATGAGAGCAAGTAATGTGGGATACGTGATCAGATGCATGTTATTTCCAGCATCACTAACGAGACCAGCCAAGAGCTGGTTCGAGAAATATAAAAGACATTCAATCACTTCTTGGGATCACCTATCAAAGGACTTCAAGAAGCAGTTCAGAACCATGATGGGGGTTAGACGTGAAGCATCAACTCTGACTAATGTTCGGCAGCAGCCAAGTGAGACATTAAAAAGTTACCTTACAAGGTTTAACTTGGAAGTGGCCCGAGCTCGAAATATGGATGACAGCGGTCATCTAATGGCTGTCCAAGCTGGAGTAATGCCAGGAAGTGCTCTTTGGGACGACATTCAAAGAAAACCGATGAGGTCCCTAACCGAGTTTAACAAACGAGCACAGAGGTTTGTCAATGTAGAGGAGGCGAGGTCGACACTGAATATGACCTCCCAGCCTGTAACTACAACGATAAACGTAAACTCTGCCTCAACCTCGGCGGACCCACCAGCCTCAAAGCCTGCTGCGGAAAACCCTTCCAAGAGAAAGAAGAACGAAGGGAGTAACCCCGAGGCCGAAGGGGGAAAGAAGAAGAAGGGGGAAAGATATTTCTCCGTGTACAAAGTGTACACCAAGCTCAACGAGTCTCGAGAGAACATATACCTGGCCAATGAAAACCAGGTCCCCTTCAGGCGTCCAGACCCTATGAGAAATCAGAAGTCCAAGAGGGACTCCAGCAAATATTGTCGATTTCACAGAGATACTGGGCACACTACTGATGAGTGCCGACAGTTGAAAGACGAGATCAAAAGATTGATCTCGAGAGGCTATTTCAGACAATATGTCAAAAACCAGAATACTAATCAGGCGTCTACAAGCCAGAGGGCAGCTACGCCACAACCTGCACAAAACAACCATTCCCGAGCCAAGGAAGAAGATAGGCCCCCTCCAATTGATGGAGAAGACGTGATAACCATCTCGGGAGGGCCTCATCTTGCAGGTATGGGTAGGAATGCCCAAAAAAGATATGTAAACGAGCTAAAGACTGGGGACGGGTCTCCTTATGAACCCGAACCTAGAGCTCCAAAAAGCCAAAAGATTGAGTCTCAACCAATAACCTTTACTGAGGACGACGCGTCCCATGTTCAGTTTCCTCACCATGACCCACTGGTCATCACTCTCCAGCTGGCGAATAAGAGAGTTCACCAAGTTCTCATAGACAATGGGAGCTCAGTGAACATTCTCTATAAGGCCACCTTAGAGAAAATGGGACTCACTCTTCGCGACCTGAAAGCATGTGCGACAACACTGTACGGTTTTTCAGGAGAAGGAACAGCTTGCATAGGGTCCATCGAACTCCCCGTAACCTTGGGAGACTACCCAGTCTCAACAACCAAGATGATGGAGTTCGTAGTAGTAGACCTACCTTCGGCCTACAACGTGCTGCTCGGAAGACCCGCCCTAGTAGGGCTAGGAGCAGTCTCGTCTGTGAGGCATCTGGCCATTAAGTTCCCTACTCCTAGTGGCATCGGGACGCTAAAGGGAGACCAGTTGGCTGGAAGGGAATGCTATAGCATTTCCTTAGGGGGAAAGAAGTCCTTACAAGCTCGAAAGATAGAATATCGGAGTACGTCCATTGTCGGGTGACCTCGGATCAAGTGGCCCGAGCTTGCACGAGTGTGAACTCGGGGTAAGGCAGCCTAGATGGTATTTACCCTTTCCAAGTTGATCTTGAGAAAAAAAATACAACTCGAAAGTCACTCAGAGACTTAGACTGGCATGATGCTGATTGCCGATTTTGAACAGCTTAGTGAGTCACTTGAAGAGACGCAGTCTACATTTATTGTTGTAACTTCCCTATAATAACGGGATATTTATTAGTCAGTTATACGCCCCCTGGTCTTCAGGGGACGTTTCCTTGTATATAGGAGTTACAGGCTTTTAAAGCCATTAAATTTATTAATGTAAAGGAGAACTTCCCAAAAACGTGTGGGATAGTATCCTGATACTTCCTCTATAAATAGAGAATTCATGTACCTTTGAAAGGGACCGAAATTTTGTGATTTGGGGAGAAACTCTGGAGAATTCATCTCTGAAGAATTTCCAGAAATTTCCTAAGTTCTAATAACAAAGACTCGTGGACTAGGCAGAGTTAACTGCTGAACCACGTAAAAAATCCCCCTTGTTTTATAGTATTTTCTGACCATAATTATTTACTGTTTACGTGCTCTACATTTCAAGTTGACGAAAAACAGCGTCAACAGACATATATCATATACCTTGTATTTGCCTATTTAAAGGCTCTAATTCTATCAAAATAATACATCAGATTTTTTCCTCTACATCTCCTTCCAATCCGATAATAGTGGTCTCAAGCATCTGTGCTTCAGTCATTTTGGATAGCAAGAAATATTGTTCTGCTCTATAAATGCAACCTTCAGGATTTTCCCCATAAAACAAAGGTAACTCCATCCATGGGGGGCGATAATCCCGTCCAACCCACGGACCAACGAAAGCCTGGTCAACTTGCATCATCGGTGGTGCAGGTGCCGATCAAACCTCCTGCAAACTTGACGATTGGTTTCCTTGCTGTTTCCCCGTCAACACCCCGACGAGCTCGGTCGACGCTCACTGCCAACGAATCCCCTACATCTCTTTGAGCCAACTGGTTCGTCTATGGAACGATTAATTGGAGAGCCTTTTCCATTGCAAGCATACAAGCCATCCCCTCTTTCAGTGAGCCCAAATCTCCTTTCGTGGCTGCCATCTCCACTTGAACCTCTTGTTGAAGAACTGAGAATTTCCCTTCCAAAACCTCCACTACTACTTCGAATTTCTTGGCCATAGAGGATCGTGTGTCTCTGATACCAATTGATAGATATATCCTGCTAATTAACTATTACAAAAACAGAGAAATAGACCTAAGGCAGAAATAGATGTAGCTTTTCATTGAACTACCAGGAATTCAAGAGTCTGGGTCTCTCCAAATACAACTTTACTTAGACAATCCACACCCCTCTTGTTACTCTCACTATTTTCTTATTCTCTTACTACTTGGTACACTCAGCCACCCCAGCACCTACCCGCACCTGCCAGTAGGCTATAATATCTCACATAACCACTTTCTAAAGACTAATTCCCTGCATTGCCCTCAGCTGACTTGGCAGCCAATACACTTTTCCCTTTCTTTCTAGCATACACATAAGTCAGTGGTGGTCTATCATACCATTGGTCAAAGATAATAAAAACTCATTGACAATTCTTATCTCAAACTAAGTAACGAAAGAATTTGAAAAAAAAATCTTCATACAATATCACTGAATATAAATATAAATCAACGAGTCTAGAAATCATTTTTGTTGGGACATAGAATTATATAGTGAACAGTTTGTTTACTATTATGTTTGATTTACAACTCAAAAGTGAACAGACCGTTTACAATTTTGTTTTAATTTAGCAATCTAGCTTTCTTTTAGAGAAAAAAAAAAATAGTAGATTTAAGAAAAAAAAAATTGAATAGAAAGATTATGATTCAAGTTTACACAAGAACTTAGCATGCATTTCATTCTAGTCATCTAATAGCAAATACCATTGGTCAAAGATAATAAAACTCATTGATAATCCTTATCTCAAATTAAGTAATGAAACCCAAAAACACAAATGGTCCAAACATTACAGTAAGATAATAATTTTATCCACTTTAGTCTTCTCCAATCTGCATTGTTTTTCTCCTAAGAAAAATTTTGACAACCATAAAAATGAGGGAAGTGGGAAAGACCATATAATAGAATCTAATGATACAAAATACATGAAACAAAATGACACAAAAAAACATATACATAATACATATGCATATATATTGTCAACGTGAATTAACATATATGACATTGAATTAAGAATAAAATGTAAACAAACAAAGTACATCCCTATAAATGACTACTCACGTCTAATTGATTGCACATAAAAAAACTGAAATCATTTTCCAAAATACTATACTATTGCTTCGAATATTATATTGAAAGTGCCATAAAATTTACATGTATGGAAAAGCTGAAACTTGACCTTAATTCCCTCAACAAAATTTTAAAAACGAAATATTTCAATTATATATTTTTATGATGTTGCTATAAATAATTTCCCGCGTTCATATATCGAGGCAATAATTAAAAAAAACTCTCAAAGTGGATTAATATAACACAAATTAACAGAATGCAAAACTGATTTATTATGAGGTATGAAGATAAAGCAAATCTCTGTTGAGTATTCTTTGTAAACTCTTTATTGAGTAAAACAAAAAAGCTCTCAGAAACCTCATTTCCCAAATTCTCTTTACATCCAATGCACTTAAAACAACTACTTAAGACATGTTCTTAATGAAAATAAGAGCCACAACACATCACCAAAGAAAGTACCAAACTAGAACAGAAACCAAAATCAGTAAAGAACAACTTAAGAGAATCGTAAAAGAAGCAGAGAAATACTTTACTTGGTTAGGACCATGCCAAATCGGTCCTTTATACGTCCAAGGAAGAGACCACTATCTACTATTCAAACCAAATTAACAAAATAAGTAAAGAAAAATACATACTCTGCAACCCGACAAAACCATTTTATAAACTTCACCTATATATATTTATATATGTTCACAAATTAAAGTACAACTATTATATTAATATGTAAATATCTATATATAAATGATCCAAAATTTGATAGTCAAAATTAGAGTATACTTATAATAATTAGAATAAATAAAACCCAAATAGCTTGAAAAGAAGCCTGGTAACATGGTATAGGTTGAGTTACATGTTCAACTACTAATGTTCAATTACATATGATACTGCATATACACTAGCCGCTTTGATGTATATATACAGTTTATCTTTTGTTATTTTTTACTGATGAATGCTTTGCTATGTCCGATTTGATTTCAGGTATTGTATACAATTAATTTTAATTTTTCCATAACAAACATCAATTTCATAATACCAAAAAGATGAAAATATGAAGGAATTTGATAACAGATCAATGAGAACATCACAGTAGTGCTCTGCATCTACACATAAAGACAACCAATTTTCAATAGTCCAAGGCAAATGAAAAGATCAATTAAAGAGGTAAGAAACTGAAATGCATTCGATAATTTGTGCAGAGAACTACTCACCATTGCTGAAACATGCGCATAATGGAGATTGATCTACTGAAGTAAGATGGAGAAAAAAGTTTATATAAACCCAAACAATAGGGTTTGTGCAACGAAAAGAAACACCACAAAAAAGAGAACAAATACAATGAAGAAAACGTACCAGAGGATGAATGCTTCAAGGCATGGTAGAGATTGAGCTTGTAAGAAGAAGAATCTGAAGAAGATGACCACCTCAATGGCGGGAGACAGTGAGTAGAAAAGTGAAAATAGCGTAACTTTTCAAGAGTTGGACCCATTTTTTTTTTAAATGAGCTAAACTAGTAATGACTAGAAATTGCGTTAACTAATTAAAACAAAGCTTATTCAAATAAAAGTTGAGTAGCAGGATATTACACGCCACGAGTCACTTACATTTATTTATGATATTAAAAGCTTGCAAATATCAAGTTTCTACGAAGGTTTTCAAGTTTTGGCAATCCTCTAAAAATAAGAAATGAAATCAAGGATATTTATAAAGTATGTTCTAGCCCTATTTATAAATGGCTGAGGGTAATTAGTTTCCTAATAAGGGCTAATTACAATTATCCTTCCTTGATGGAGACTTAAATATACAATAAATGATAAATTTCCTTCAAGTAAAGTACTAGTGGGGCCCTACATTTCTTAGTGGGCTCAATACGAGATACCAGCTAACTACTTTATTGTGCAACAAGCTCCTGAAGGTGTCAGGAGGGTAGCAGCACGTTTTCTCATGTCAAGCAGTGTCGTAAGACATCCTACTTGTCGCTTGTACGAGATCAACAACACAATATGTGTAACAGTGAATGTTAGATGGCTGCTTATGGTCTAGGGTCACTATGCTTGACACCTGGCAGCTCTACTCCACGTCTAAAGCATGATTTCTCGCAGGCATGGAGGACGTGAGTGGAATAAACGGTCTTATAATAAGACCTGTAGCATTATCCTGGAACGTGGTCCTTGGGAAATAGTGCGTCCACAAAGACATACTCCTCCGGTGGTGGTGAACTGTGATTGGAGGCAAGGCTTACATCTAGTGGAACTCCAAGCAAGCTCCAGGGGACTAAATTAGCTTTTGTGAAGACTTAATTTCTCTTTAATGTATGCCACATGTCACTTGGTGAAAACACAGACAATATTTCCTCCTAAGTCTTCACTCGTCCTCGGACAGTGAAGACATTGATTGACAAGAGTTTTTTCGAGGGATGTACTCAGGTTGAGACGATTGGGCATCCTTAAGGCCTGACACCTCTAAAAAGGTGATGTCACGTGTCAACACCCTATTGCTAGGTCCACCAATCGATGTTGTAACGCCCTGGATATCCAAGACCGTCACACTGTGTGATTATAAAAGTGTTAGACTTGCTAATCGAGTCATTTAATTAAGAACGTGTACTCAAACTATAAAGGAACTAGGGTTAAAATGTTTTAGTCTCAAAAGTCACATTTTTCATAAAGAAACATCTCCTGTTTACACGGGATCCCAAAAATATTAAGATTGAAACTGTTTACAAAAGATTTAAGGACTAAATACAGTATCAGCCATATTAAGGCAAAATAGACATTTAGGCAATCTCTGTCCCAATCCACTCCTCGGCCATGGCGACCGAACAGCTGGCTATGTACATTCCACCCCGCAGCCCTCCATCTCAGGATTGGTCCAACTTGCCTTTGCCTTTACCTGCACCACGTAGCACCCGTGAGCCAAGGCCCAGCAAGAAAACACAACAACAGAGCATAAGCAATCAACAGACAAATCAATATCTCATATTGCATCACATATTCTTAACCATATTAACATTCAGAATAGTCAGGTATTCATCATACTAAACATATCAATCTATAGCATACACGAAATCACATATGATGACTAGGGTTAGCGCCCTCAAGCCGCACCCTCCGTTATCCCACTGACTCCGGCCCGCTTAAACTGAGCTCAGTGAATATTAAGCTGTCCTCGGCTACCAGTGGCCAAGCCGCGCCCTGTGCACAAATATTGTGTACGACACCCTTAGGCCGCTATCACATGTCCCATGGCATAATACCATCATTGACATAATACAAATATCGGGAGCACTTAGTCCCATACACAAACATATAACCGGGTGTAGTTTTCTTACCTTTAGATTCGATTCGCTAGCTTTGATCACTTGACTCCTCGAGCATGATCCCTCTCGAGCCCTAGCGCTCACCTAATCACAACCATAGGTCAAAGTCATCACCAAACCTCAAGTCCAAAACCTAGCCTCGGGACCAATCCCGAGCCCCCGGGAAGTCCTAGTTCCACCAAACAGGGTGGTGGAATCGAACCCCGAACCCTTGGTCAAAAACCCTTGCAAATAACCCTAAAATCCCTTTCTGGAAACAGGGCGCTACAACACTACAAGCAGAACCAAAATCCCCCAGAAAGCATGGCCTAGCGCTACAGCGCCCAAAGGCTAGCACTGTAGCGCTAGTCACAGACAGCCAACCTCCCAATTTTCCTTCCTGCGATTTCCTCGAACCATACTCAACCAAAACTTCTCCAAACCTTCACCAAACTCAAAAGCAAGCTTATTAACACATTCCACTCATCCCAAGCACCCCAAATACTCAAAACCCAAGCACATGCATCCCTAATCTCAAAATCCACCATAGCCACTTCTAGACTTCAAAACTCAGCAGAAACCAGTCAAAACATCAAAGTTAAAAGCTCAGAATTTATACCTTTGATGGAAATTCGACCTTAAGTTGCCTCTAGGCCTCCTTAGCTTGATCTTCCTCAACCCTTGGCTCCAACTTCCCTAGAATTCCCCATCAACTCAGCTTAGATACCTTAGTTAAAAACCAAAACCAGAACTGAAGAAACTTCAAGGTCCTACCTCAAGTAAATGGCCTATCCTTGCTAAACCCTTGCCAAATCTTCAAGCTTAGCTCAGAAACCTTATGGCTTAGTTGACCTAGCTCTCCTCTGAATTTTGCTCCAAGAAGAATGAAGAGAAATGGTGAGAGAACCACAAACCGACCCTAGGAAAACTACTCTGTTTTTCCTTCCATTTCTTTTTCATTTCTTTTCTTTTCAGACTTCTATTGCTTTCTACAATTCCCACTAAGTATAAAGCCTCAACATAATTATCTCTGAGAAGCCAATTGACCAAAATGCCCTCCCTATTAATTCTAAACCCTTTAATCCACTCAGGGGCATTTTAGTCATTTCACCCCAATTCCTGCTAATTCCTCGAGTGTCTTTAATATTTTCTGCTTACCTCCCAATACATAATTAATCACCAATTATATTCCTTGATGGCAAAATAGACTCCAATATACTCACTAAATTCCCATTATGCCCTCCAGGCACACTAATCTAGGCCCTTAAGGCTTATTAGCGAATTTAGGTCGTTACAACTATCCTGTCCTAACGAGAATTTCGTCCTCAAAATTTACCTGAACAACTCGGGATACTGATCCCGCATCGCTGTCTCAAGCTCCCAGGTCGCCTCCTCGACCTTACTATTTCTCCACAGCACTTTAACAAGAGGAATCGTCTTATTTCGCAATACTTTATCTTTCCGATCCAAGATCTGAACTAGTTGCTCTTCATAAGCCAAACCTGTCTGTAACTCCAAGTCTTCATACCTTAACACATGAGTCACATCTGAGACATAATTCCGGAGCATAGAAACATGGAATACTTCATGAACTCCTGACAACGATGGCAGCAAGGCTAACCTGTAAACCACCTGACCAATCCTTTCCAGGATCTCAAAAGGTCCAATGAATCTAGGGCTTAGCTTGCCCTTCTTTCCAAACCTCCTCACCCCTCGCAGAGGTGAAACTCGAAGGAATACGTGGTCCCCAGCCTGAAATTCCATGTCCCTATGCTTAGGATCAGCGTAGCTTTTTTGTCTACTCTAAGAAGCGAGCATTCTAGCCCAGATCTTCTCTATAGTTTCACTTGTCCTCTGAACCATATCTGGCCCCAAATATCTCCTTTCACCCATCTCGTCCCAATGAATGGGTGATCTACACTTCCTCCCATACAACAACTCATAGGGAGCCACTCCAATCGTTGACTAATAACTATTGTTATACGAAAATTCAATCAACGGAAGATACTTACTCCATGAACCCTCAAAGTCAATCACACACGCTCTGAGCATATCTTCTAATACCTGGATCGTCCTCTCAGAATGTATGTCAGTCTGAGGATGAAAGGCTATACTGAACTTCAACTGAGTCCCCAAAGCCTTCTGTAGACCACCCCAAAACTTGGAAGTGAAAATAGGATCCCGGTTCGATACTATAGACTTAGGAACCCCATGGAGACGTACGATCTCCCTCACATACAACTCTGCATACTGATCCACAGTATATGTCGATCTCACTGGTCGAAAATGGGCTGACTTGGTGTACCTGTCCACTATCACCCACACCGAGTCATGAAGCCCCACTGTCCTGGGTAAACCTCCCACAAAATCCATAGTAATGTCCTCCCATTTCCATTCAGGAATACCCAAAGGCTGAAGCAACCCTGCTGGTCGCTGATGCTCAGCTTTCACCTGCTGACAGGTTAAGCATCTGGCAACGTACTCTACCACATCCTTCTTCATCCCAGGCCACCAATATGAGGTCCGTAAATCTTGGTACATCTTCGTGGTACCCGGATGAAGCGAGTACGGCATCGTATGAGACTCATCCAGTATCTCTTGTCTGATCCCCTCATCAGCTAGAACACATATCCGTCCCTGATACCGAAGCAAACCAACCTCAGATATAGAATAGTCCTTAGCTACCCCCGCTAAGACATCTTCCCTAACCTTCTGTAACTGAGCATCTGCCAACTGCCCTTCTCTGATCTGCTCTAGTAGGGTCGACTGCAGAGTAATATTGGCCAACAGGCCTACCACCAATGCTATCCCTGCTCTGACCATCTCATCAGCTAACTCCCTTAAGATCTGGATAGAACTATACAATTGACCTGGACCTCTCCGGCTCAATGCATCTGCCACCACATTGGCTTTCCCCGGATGGTAAAGAATATCACAATCATAATCCTTTACCAACTCCAGCCAACGCCTATGTCTCATGTTCAGGTCCTTTTGTGTAAAGAAATACTTCAGACTCTTGTGGTCAGTGTATACCTCGCACTTCTCCCCATACAGGTAGTGTCACCAAATCTTCAGTGCAAAAACCACTGCTGCCAGCTCCAAATCATGGGTAGGATACCGCTGCTCATACTCCTTCAGCTGTCGTGATGCGTAAGCTATGACTTTCTCATTCTGCATCACACACACAGCCTAAGCCCAACCTCGATGCATTGCAGTAAACAACAAACTTTCCTTCCCCCGAAGGAAGACTCAACACTGGTGCTGTAATGAGTCGTCGCTTCAACTCTTGAAAACTGTCTTCACACTTATCTGACGAGATAAACTTCAAATTCTTCCGTGTCAATTCTGTCCTCGGTGCTGCTATCTTCGAGAAGCCCTCTACAAACCGTCTGTAGTAACCTGCCAAACCAAGAAAACTCCGCACCTCCGAGGCGTTTCTTGGCCTCGGCCAATCCCTAACCACCTCTATCTTTGATGGATCCACCTTAATCCCATCTACACCCACAATATGTCCAAGGAATGTCACTTCTGGTAACCAAAATTCACATTTCTTAAACTTGGCGTACAACTGATGCTCCCTCAATCTCTGAAGAACCTGTCGAAGATGAAGCTCATGCTCTGACTCTGAACTGGAGTACACTAAGATGTCATCGATAAAGACGATAACAAACTGATCCAGAAAATCCTTGAACACCCTGTTCATTATATCCATAAAGGTTGCTGGGGCATTGGTCAAACCAAAAGACATGACCAAGAACTCATAGTGCCCATACCGCGTTCGGAAGGCCGTCTTAGGTATGTCCTCATCCTTGATCCTCAGCTGGTGATAACCAGATCGAAGATCAATCTTTGAGAACACCGTCTTACCCTGCAGTTGATCGAAAAAGTCATCAATCCTTGGTAGGGGATACTTATTCTTAATAGTCAACTTGTTCAATTCGCGATAGTCTATACACATCCTCAATGTCCCGTCCTTCTTCTTCACAAACAAAACTGGAGCACCCCATGGCAAGTAACTAGGTCTGATGAACCCCAAATCTAGAAGCTCCTACAGCTGTATCTTTAATTCTTTCAGTTCCGCCGATGCTATCCTATACGGTGCCCTCGACACTGGCTCTATCCCTGGCGCCAACTCAATGACAAACTGAATCTCTCTACGCGGCGACAACCCAGGAAAATCCTCAGGAAACACATCCAAGAACTCGCAAACAAATCTGGTCTCCTCCGGTCCTACTGGTGAAACTCTGGTGGTATCCACCACACTAGCCAGAAGCCCTATACATCCACCCTGCAACAAGTCTCTGGCTCTCAATGCAGATATCCTGGGTACGCAGGGTCCATGCACCGCTCCCACAAAAACAAAGGGATCCTCGCCCTCTGGCTCAAAAGTCACCATCTTCTTCCTACAGTCAATGGTAGCTCCATATCTAACCAACCAATCCATACCTAGGATCATATCAAAATCATCCATACTCAACTCAATCAAATCTACTGACAACTCCCTACCATCAACTAACACTGGCAGTGCTCTAATCCACCTCCTAGATACTACCAGTTCTCATGTAGGCAAAATAGTCCCAAACCCTGAAGTACTATACTCACTGGGTCTACACAATCTATCAATCACCTTCTCAGATACAAATGAATGCGTAGCACCAGAATCAATCAACACAGTAAAAGAAGTGCCAGCGCTAGAAAGCTGACCTGTCACTACCGAGGGACTAGCCTCGGCCTCTGCCTGCGTCAGGGTGAGCACTCGAGCTGGAGTCAAGCTGTCCACCTTCCCCGTATCTCCCTTCTTCACTGTCGGGCAATCCTTCCTGAGGTGTCCCACCACCCCGCACACATAGCAGGCCTCAACCCAACACTCACCCAAATAGCGTCTCCTGCACCTCGTGCACTTTGGATAAGTCCTCCATGTATCACTGCCTCCCTGGCAGCCACCCTGGGTACCCCGACCTCTCCTATCTGGACCAGGAGCGGTCGAAGCCTCAGGGGTCTTCCTCTTCAGATCACTCGGACCTCCGCCCCTACTTGAACTAGAATATGGAGGCACCGTCCTGCGGCCCTCCCTCCTCACAGTACTCTCTTTCCATATCTTGTTTTTCGCTTCCTCGGCGATAAGAGCCTTCTCCATAGCCTGGTCATAAGTTGTCCCTCCAAGAACTGTGGTAATTCTCACATCTCGGGCTATCATAGCATTCAGCCATCTGATAAATCTGTCCTGCCTAACTGCATCAGTAGGCACAAGATCTGGTGCAAACTTCGCAAGTTTGTCAAACTTCAAGGCATATTCTGTAACTATCATACTACCCTAAACCAGCCCCACGAACTCATTTATCTTTGCTGCCCTGATGGCAACATTATAATACTTCTGACTAAACAAATCCTTAAACCCTTCCCAAGTCAATGCAGTAACATCTCTTGTTTGTGATGCCACCTCCCACCAGATTCAGGCATCCTCCCTCAGCATATAAGTGGCACATGCCACCCTGTCATGTTCTTCTACCCTCATGAAATCAAGAATGGTAGTAATCATAGTCATCCACTGCTCAGCCTTCAGTTGATCTGGTCCTCCCTCAAAGATCCGGGGTTGTTGCTTCCTGAACCGCTCATACAATGGTTCCCACTTGTTCCCAACCTCAACTGGCTGCACTACAAGTACCACTGCAGGTGGCACAATAGGGGCAACACTCCCAGATGGAGCCTGCTGCCGCAGAATTCGAATTTGTTCATCTTGGCTCTGTAGTCGAGCCTGCATGTCTGCCATTAACTGTTGCCAGTTCTTAGGGACTGGCGGAGGGGTCTGGCCTTGATCACCATCTCTAGCCCCAGACTTGCCGACTAGTCGTGTAGATTTTCTTGGACGCATAACTATCCAAGTCAATCTGCAATCAACGACTCAGCAATCAGGCTATGATGACAGGGTAATAATCCTTTCATGATCCATCACTAGAACTCCAATCATTCACAAACAATCAGTTTATAACAATTCATCCAGATATTCATTCACATGCACAGCAGTGCTAATAAGCACGCATCAATAGCATCATGCAATAGTCAACGCCCAGGCCCTATCAGTATCTCATGCTCCCCCTATTAATCAAGCAGATATCAACGGTCATATCTTATTCAAATCATTTAAACACATAATCAAGTGCACACAATTACCAAACCCTGAGTTGAGCTTGTCTCTCGCGGTGAATGCACATATCCAGCCAGTCTTCAAGACCCATAAACCTAGGACGCTCTGATACCAAGTTGAAACGCCCTGGATAGCCAAGACCGTTACATTGTGTGATTATAAAAGTGCTAGTCTTACTAATCAAGTCATTTAATTAAGAACGTGTACTCAAACTATAAAGGAACTAGGGTTAAAATGTTTTAGTCTCAAAAGTCACATTTTTCATAAAGAAACATCTCCTGTTTACACGGGATCCCAAAAATATTAAGATTGAAACTGTTTACAAAAGATTTAAGGACTAAATACACTATCAGCCATATTAAGGCAAAATAGACATTTAGGCAATCTCTGTCCCAATCCACTCCTCGGCCATGGCGACCGAACATCTGGCTATGTACATTCCACTCCGCAGCCCTCCATCTCAGGATTGGTCCAACTTGCCTTTGCCTTTACCTGCACCACGTAGCACCCGTGAGCCAAGGCCCAGCAAGAAAACACAACAATAGAGCATAAGCAATCAACAGACAAATCAATATCTCATATTGCATCACATATTCTTAACCATATTAACATTCAGAATAGTCAAGTATTCAACATACTAAACATATCAATCTATAGCATACACCAAATCACATATGATGACTAGGGTTAGCACCCTCAGGCCGCACCCTCCGTTATCCCACTGACTCCGGCCCGCTTAAACTGAGCTCAGTGAATATTAAGCTGTCCTCGGCTACCAGTGGCCAAGCCGCGCCCTGTGCGCAAATATTGTGTACGGCACCCTTAGGCCGCTATCACATGTCCCATGGCATAATACCATCATTGACATAATACAAATATCGGGAGCACTTAGTCCCATCACAAACATATAACCGGGTGCAATTTTCTTACCTTTCGATTCGATTCGCTAGCTTTGATCACTTGACTCCTCGAGCACGATCCCTCTCGAGCCCTAGCGCTCACCTAATCACAACCATAGGTCAAAGTCATCACCAAACCTTAAGTCCAAAACCTAGCCTCAGGACCAATCCCGAGCCCCCGGGAAGTCCTAGTTCCACCAAACAGGGTGGTGGAATCGAACCCCGAACCCTTGGTCAAAAACCCTTGCAAATACCCCTAAAATCCCTTTCTGGAAACAGGGCGCTACAACACTACAAGCAGAACCAAAATCCCCCAGAAAGCATGGCCTAGCGCTACAGCGCCCAAAGGCTAGCACTGTAGCGCTAGTCACAGACAGCCAACCTCCCAATTTTCCTTCCTGCGATTTCCTCGAACCAAACTCAACCAAAACTTCTCCAAACCTTCACCAAACTCAAAAGCAAGCTTATTAACACATTCCACTCATCCCAAGCACCCCAAATACTCAAAACCCAAGCACATGCACCCCTAATCTCAAAATCCACCATAGCCACTTCTAGACTTCAAAACTCAGGAGAAACTAGTCAAAACATCAAAGTTAAAAGCTCAGAATTTATACCTTTGATGGAAATTCGACCTTAAGTTGCCTCTAGGCCTCCTTAGCTTGCTCTTCCTCAACCCTTGGCTCCAAATTCCCTAGAATTCCCCATCAACTCAGCTTAGATACCTTAGTTAAAAACCAAAACCAGAACTGAAGAAACTTCAAGGTCTTACCTCAAGTAAATGGCCTATCCTTGCTAAACCCTTGCCAAATCTTCAAGCTTAGCTTAGAAACCTTATGGCTTAGTTGACCTAGCTCTCCTCTAAATTTTTCTCCAAGAAGAATGAAGAGAAATGGTGAGAGAACCAGAAACCGACCCTAGGAAAACTACTCTGTTTTTCCTTCCTTTTCTTTTTCATTTCATTTATTTTCAGACTTCTATTGCTTTCTAAAATTCCCACTAAGTATAAAGCCTTAACATACTTATCTCTGAGAAGCCAATTGACCAAAATGCCCTCCCTATTAATTCTAAACCCTTTAATCCACTTAGGGGCATTTTAGTCATTTCACCCCAATTCCCGCTAATTCCTCGAGTGTCTTTAATATTTTTCACTTACCTCCTGATACCTAATTAATCACCAATTATATTCCTCGATGTCAAATAGACTCCAATATACTCACTAAATTCCCATTATGCCCTCCAGGCACAATAATCTAGGCTCTTATGCCTTATTAGCGAATTTGGGTTGTTATAGATGCCATTTAATAAGGGGTCTTTTTCGTGCCCAAGACGTCTATTCCATACCAGAGATGTCCTTTCACCTTTTTTTATCATGATCTGTGCCTTGATAAGTATGACCGTTGGATCACGCTCGAGTACTTACTACCTAGGTGATAAACGCTGGGGTCAAATTACTTTCCGCTCATGCCCACGCCACTGGTATATATTCAAAATTTGCCTCCTTCACATATCACTTTTTCCTTAAACAATCTTCACTTCTAGAACATAAAAACCTCCCATTTCACAAAGAACATGTTCATCAATCTCAGAAACTTCTCGTCGTTGATCCTGGAAGATTGGAGGGAATTGCAATACTTTTGGGTCAACCGGACGCAATACTTCTATGTTTGGACTAGAGTTAGCACATACAGTCGCTACATCTCGTGTAAGCTCCCATCACCCTTTTCTGTGTAGGTGTTTATTCTTGTGATTTTTTGGGTTTCTATTTAGGCTAGTGGAATGGTTAGGGCTTAGAGGTTATTTTTACCTCTTTTAGCCTTATTTTGGGCATTTGTTGGTGTTGAATCCAATTGTACGTGGTCGCTTGCGCTTTTTGCACCTTTCTTGCATTTTTTGACATTTCGCTGGTTTCTGGGAAATTTCCAGATTCCGCTGGTGTTCTTGAGTCTCTGGTGATGTTTCCGAGAACCAATTTAGGGTTCTAAGGGCACTCATTTTTCTTAGAAAAAATTCCTTGTTTTCACTCTTCGAGCAGTTGTCTTAGGGTATTCTCATGTTTTGGTTGTTCTACTTGGGTCAAAGTGATAACTTCTTGGTTTTTGTTCCAAATGTCCAAAGAGCTTCTTGAACTGCACCAACGCGGCTTCCACGCGTTTGACACGGAACTGCTTACAAAGACTCGAGAAGGTGCTTGACAACAGGATAGGAGATGGGAACCGACCCAAGCACAGGCACAGACACTGATGGTTAGAGAAGTTGCTCCGGTGGCGGAGAGGCCAGCACCAAGAGCCAACTCCATGTCGGAGGAGCAAGAGAACATAGCTCTGATTCCCCACCCCACTCAACAGTACAAGGCCTTAGGATTTGAGGCAGAGCAGATCATCAACAAATTAAAATATCTCGGGGCTTTGGTGCACATCATAAGGCACTAAGGGATTAGGAAGAAGTTCCTCGTTCGTTTATGTCGGGAGACAGAGAGGTCGCACCATACCATTTACGGTATCAAGGCTTGGAGCCAGTCTCACCTCCAGGCAGGAACGGCCCTACCCCTCCACCAATAATTTGTAAATTTTTTGAAGTACATGGGGATTTCTCCGTTCTAGCTGTGCCCGAATGGCTACAGGGTCCTTGTAGGCATGTACATCCTCTACCAGGGAAAGGAATGGCCCGAGCCTTCTCTGGGTGAGATATTGTGTCTCTACAGCTTCTGGGCTTGCCCGAAGAAGAAGAGAACTGACTTTAATGGGTATTCTACCCTGATGAATTACACCTTCATGATGTACAAGGCTCCTCATCACAACGAGAGCCACGCACGTGATTACAAGGATCACTTCTTTTTCATTAATGGCTTCCCGACTCGGACCAACCCAACTCTTATCATTGAATCCTCCAAGGTTGGTAGGTATTTTATCATCTTCAGAGTTTCTGTTCTGCTAATTTGGTCACACTCTGTTACTTAGTAGTTTCCTTTTGTTAGTCCCTTTTGTCGTAATCCTCATGTCAAGGCATTCGAAGATCGCATGGAAGCAATGAAGTCTCTCCCAGACGTTTTGCTGCAGTTGAGCTAGCTGGTAACGGAGGAGAACTTGGTTGTTGTGGGTCTTCTCTAGAGAGGACAATGCATCAGCAACTTGGACCTGTCCCAGTACAGGAACTCCATGTTTGGGTTTTATGCTCTAATTAAAACCCAAATTCTTTGTAATCTCATTTTAGTATCAATAAAAGAATAGAAAACATTTTTTGACTTGGTTAATCACTTTGCTCACATGTTTTATTTTCATGATTATTTGTTTAATATAAACTTCTATTTAATCCCGAGCATATAGCTAATCTTATTTATAGTGACATAATCACAGTGGAATATAAATATGATTATATGTTCAAAATAAGTTAGTCCTAAGATTAGTCAGTGCACCAGATTTACACTGACTTGCCAATCCACTATATGATCTACTTACACATTACAGTGTTATGTTCTTTCCAGAACATTAGCAAAGTAGATAAGATCAGATGTATTTGTTACATCGGACAGTACCGATATTGACAGTAGAAAAGATAAGTAAACATACCGTTATTATCTATTCTAGTCATATCATATAGTTGACCATAGGTCAATTCAATCTCAACTCTGAGTGGTTAATATTCTAACTGATTGTATTATTTGAGTTCTTTGACTTGTTCGTTACTAGCTTACCCTACGGACTAGCCCATACTTACATCTTGGGAACTCGGTAGTATAATTGAGTGGGAGTGTTAATCATAGATACGAACATCTATAGCTTCTGATGAAGAAGTGAAACGATGGTTTCCTTTTAGTTTGGTTCAAGGTGTCAAATGATAGAGATCTCATTTCAGTAATTAAATTAGTTTACTGAAATATCATTTACAAGGAACTACGTGTTTTAAGGATAAAATACAATGAAGGGTAGAATTGTATTTTAGTCCTATCTCATTGTAGACCGTCTATAGAGGATTAAATGAAAATTATGGTTGTAACAATGGATAATTAATAGCGTATCTATATTTGTTATAGAGCGTTCTATGAATTCAAGAGTGCAATTCCAAGTCTATAGTGGAGTCACGAGGAATTAATAAGTTATTAAATTTATTTGTTAGATTTATGATAACTTATTGGAACTTGATTTCATAAGCCCATGGTCCTCATTGTACCTTGGATAAAATCATCTTGATAGTCTCAATTAATTGATTTAATTATCAATTAGAATTATCAAAGTTGACCATGTCAATTTTGGATAGTTTAACAGAGTTATGTATTTTTTAGAAGAAAAGATAAATTAGGGCAAATTTATTAATTAATATAAATTGGTATCTAAATTATTAAATAAGTTTAAATCAATGTTCAAATTATAAATAATTAATTTGATAAATGATTTAAATAATTATTTAATTAATTAAATTAATAGAAAATAATACAGGCCTTGATTTTAAGTCCAATGGGCTTATAATCAAATGGAAAATTTCACGAGCCTAAAACCCATGATAATTTCGACCTAGGGCTGTTAATTGGCTATTATTTTATTTATTTTTTAATTAAATTAAATGGCCTAATTGAGTCTATAAAAGGAGTGCTTAGAGAGAAGTCATGGGTTAAGATTTCTAAGACGACAGATAAGTTTAATCACTGGTTTTCTGATAGTTTTAGATTCTCTCTAAACTCAAGTCATTTTCTAAGTCTCTTTGTTATTTTCTCGTCTTCTCTCTATATCTATCTCATGTGTTGAGAATTGCCCACACTAGTCTAGGTGATTCTAAGGATACATTGGAAGGCTGTGAAGAAAATAGAAGATCGGTTCAGTTTCTTGATAATACTCTGCGACAGAGAGGATACAAGAGTTAGAGAAACTGAAGGAATGACTCTTTAATTCCGCTGCGTATGCTGTAAGTATTCTATTCATTGTTTCTCTTTGAATTCAATTTTAGAAACATGTTTTAGGCTATCTCGTATTAATTTGTTTAATATTAGATATACATAAAAATAAATATAGATCATGTATAAGTTTTCCCAACAACTGGCCTCAGAGCTTTTGGTAATCTTTATTTTCATGCATGAACATGTTTAAAATTGGATTATTTGATATGTTTGAATAATTTGATGGTTTTCATGTTTTTATGAAGCATATTGATTTTATGTGAATTTTAGCAATTTTTAGGTTATTTTGTAGTATTTTCTATGCTATTAATTTTTTAATATGCTTTATTTTGTGTAAAACATGTTAAAAATTAATTAAAAAATAGTTTTGGTTTGAAAAATTGCTCAAAAAATGTTTTTTTGAAAATTTTTGCCTGGCTGCCATGCACGCGCGCCTGCCCGCACAAGCATGCGCTCGCGCACACCGCGCGCCTGCCCAGCCCAATTTTTTTTGTGAAAATTAAAGAAAATTAAAATTGTGGAAATAAATTATTTATAATCAAAACCAAAAATATCTTTTTTGTTTTATCATTTAATTTTTTTTTTTAAATAAGATAATTTTGTTAGTTGGGATTTAAATAATTAGATATTTTCTACAAAGATTCAAATTCAAATTTAAAAATAGACTAACAACTTAATTTTAAATATTTTAATATATTAAAATATTAGAATTATGATATCAGATATTTAAGATATTTTCATTTAAATTCTTCATTTTTTTTATTAAATCTTTATTTGAAAATATAAATATCTTTTTATTCTATAATTTTTAATATTTAAATTATTTAAAATTTGAATATTGTTAATTAGATATTTTTATGGATATTTGAATTTGTTTAACTATTTTGAGATATTTTAGGATTGTTATAACTATATATATTATTTTTTATTTTTAATGGTTAAAATATTAGCTAATAGTTATAACAACACAAGATATTTTTGGAAAATAGTTAAGATATTGATTTTAAAATATAAAATTAGTTAAATTTTGAAAAATATCATTTTTTTCCAGCCAATTAATAAAATATTTTTTTTATAAATGTGATTTAAATTAGCTTTGGTTAATTGTTGATAAATCCTATTTAAATTAAAAAAAAAAAATAACCTAAACAAAGTTGATTGTTGATAAATGAAATTTAAATTAACTATTGTTAATTGTTGATAAATTTAATTTAAATTGACTTATTTTTTGTAAAAATTTAATTAATTTGAATTTTTTGATAAATTCTAGATAATTAATTGTGGTATTTTGGCAAATGAAATAAATTGTGGTATTTTTGCATAAATTCATAGAATTGCTCATATAGTAACATGATTAGGCCCATCCGATTATAGCATATCTGTTTGCACTATATGTGGTATTTTTGCAATTGGGCTTAGATGCATATAGTGCCCCATATGTTTGTTAGATATATGGTATTTTGCGAAATAAAATATTCATAAAATGATAGATTTTATTTAGGCTCATTAGAAAATGTAAAGTTTAAATTCCTCTCTTGTGGGTAATTCCACTTGTGAATGCTCATTTGCTTTGCATGACTACAGTGGACCTAATCAATTAATAACAATTAATAAAATGAATGTTTAAATTCCTGTTTTTTGGACCTTGTATGGAAGATTGTGGGCATTTGTAGTGGGAACGACATACTGGACCCAACCCTCCTCCATACAAGCCCAATTGTTAAGGCCCATTTACCTGAGTTGGACTTAATTGTATAAGTTCATTATATTACTTAAACCTAAATATTGATTAGCAACAAATTAATTCTAAATTAATTGAATTTGCTCCAATGTGACACTTTAGAATCAATAGGAAATTATAGGACTTTGGTTTGAAAAATTTTAATTTGTTTAATTTTTTTTTGGGAAAACCATAGTCATTAATTTTCTAAAAATAAATAATAAAAATACTATATTTTTTTAATTTAATAATTAGCTTATTTTAAGAATTTTATTCGATCTCCACCGTTGGTTTAACATAGTCAATAGCTTAATGGGGCCTCGAGGCGCTTTGATTCGTCCCCCTACGGAAGGTGTTCATTAGTTATTTTGACAAGGTTAGATCTCGAGATTATACTAGACTCACCCCTATGGTGACTACTCGGACTAAATCTATGATTATCGAAACTGTGGGTCTAGCTCATAAAATAAGAGATTTGTTTTCTTATTTTGATCGAATAGTAGGTTGTTAATAGTGGTGTCCACAATTAAATGAGTTTACAACTCTATTTAACTAGTGGTATTTTTTACTCTCGCCAACCAGGGCAAGGATATCATAGATTAGTTAAAAACCTAAAGAAATAGAGATATGATTGTTTTTGGTATTTTTTTCTCATATCTTACATATTTATGGTATATGTTGTGTTATTTCTTGAAATATGTGTGAATAGAAGTTTTATTGAGAAAATGTTATTGATTTCTATTTTATTGGTAATTTGTAGTTTTAAGTTAAGTATTGTCTACTCCCATCCTTTCTCAACTTTCGATGGAGAAACTCACTAGAGAAAACTTCCTTATTAGGAAGCAGAATATCAACATAGAGTTGATTGGTGACAACTCCGAGTTTGTCATGATTGAGGAATCCCTAGAATGAGCATCGTCTCCGCACGTTCTTGATAGCACCGTAAGTACTTGGATAACACCATCTCCACACGTACGTGATGGCACCGTGAATTCTCGGATGGCACCATGTCTGCACGTTTGTGATCAACTCAACTATGGTTTGACGCAGTTCATGAATGAGCTTCAGACTTTTGAGCCTATCATGGGTGGACCTGGTATAGGAGGAGAAAATAAGACTACTGATGTTGCTGTAGATCTAGCTAAGGCTGAAGCTAACCCAACTCGTCTTCGAAAGCTAAAAACAAGAGGAAAGGTGGACAAAACAACAACCCCAAGCCTGCAAAGGCTGCAAAGATGAGTGCACAACCACATGCACAGACGACTAAGGGGAAGAACAAGAAAAACAAGAAAGGTTAAGATAAGTGTTTTCACTGCAAAGTGAAGGGGCATTGGAAACGAGATTGCCCCAAGCTTCTAGTAGCGAAAAATAAAGGTAATGATTATAGTTCATTTATCTTGCAAACATGTGTTTTATAGAATGATAAATCTATTTGGATTATTGATTCTGGATCTACTAACCATGTTTGTAGTTCTTTACAGCTTCTTGAATCGTGGGAGGAAGTGGACAAAGGCAGCTTAAAGCTTAGAGTTGGGAACGGAGCGTTCGTTGTGGTCCAAGCTAGAGAAAGAGCTCATCTGAAGTTCAGAAATAAATTTTTAATTTTAAATGATGTAATTTTTATTCCGGATTTTCGTAGAAATTTAATTTAAGTTTCCATGTTGCAATTATAACGATTTTTTATGACTTTCACAAGTTCTAATATATCTATTTCTTTCAATGGATCACAATTATGTATTGCATGTTTGGAAAATGGGCTTTATATTCTGCGACCTAATGAACCCCTCGCTCGTAATAATGATTTATTCAAAGTAGCTAAACCTAGGACCAATAAACGTCAAAAGACTGATAACGATTATGGCACTTGAGACTAGGTCACATTGGCTATGATAGGATTCAAAGACTTATAAAGGACGGACCTTTGAGGGAACTCACCTTAGGTGAATTACGTGTCTGTGAATCTTGTCTAGAAGGCAAACTGACCAAGCGTCCATTCTCTGCAAAGGGTGATAGGGCCAAAGAACCACTTGGTCTTATGCCTTCAGATGTTTGTGGACCTTTGAATGTACAAGCCAGGGGTGGTTTTGAGTATTTCATCACTTTCATTGACGATTACTCTAGATACTCACATCTTTACCTAACGCATAGGAAATCAGAAACATTTTCAAAGTTTCAGGAATTCCTAGCAATGGCTCAGAACCAATTAGGTAAAACGTTAAAGATCTTACGATTTGATAGGGGTGGAGAATATTTGGATATGCAATTCCAAGATCATTTAACTGAACTTGGGATTTTATCACAACTTACTGCCCCAGGTACTCCGCAACAAAATGGTGTAGTGGAACGCCGGAACAGAACTTAATTGGAAATGGTTAGATGCATGCTTAGTTACTCAACTCTACCAACTTCATTCTGGGGACATGCAATTGAAACCGCAAACGACATTCTCAATGTCGTGCTGTATAAATCAATCCCCAAAACACCTTTAGAATGCTGGAATGGTCGTGAACCTACTTTACGCCATTATAGAATCTGGGGGTGTCCCGCTCACATCCTGAGGAAAAAGGAGGGAAAGCTAGAACTGCGAACTGAATTTTGCATGTTTTTTGGCTATCCTAAAGGTACTTGGCGTGGACTTTTCTATATTCATTCAGAAAAGAAAGTGTTTACTTCTACGAATGCTACTTTTCTGGAAAATGACTATGTCCAGAACTTTAAACCTCGCAGCAAAGTAGTTTTAGAGGAGATGGTTAAAGAATTGACTCCAACCAATGTTCCATCGTCATCAACGCGAGTTGATGATGAAATTCCCACTCTTCATGTCCAATCGACGCAAGTCGATTTAAATGAAGAAAGTACCACTGTTCCTGAGCAAACAGTCACGGAGCCTCGTCGTAGTGGGAGGGTTTCTAGGAACCCAGTTCGCTATGGTTTGGATGGTGAAACCAATATGGTTGTTGGTGACACTAGTGATGATGATCCGTTATCTTTCAAACAGGCAATGGCTAGCCCTGAAAAAGAACTATGGCTCGAAGCCATGCAACAGGAAATGGAGTCCATGTACTCAAATTCTGTTTGGGATCTTGTGGAAGCACCTAGTGACTTTAGGGCCATTGGGTGCAAGTGGATCTACAAGAAGAAACGAGGTGTTGGTGGAAATATAGAGACTTATAAAGCTTGATTAGTGGCAAAGGGTTATACCCAAAGAACGGGCGTGGACTATGAGGAAACTTTTAGTCCGGTAGCCATGCTCAATTCCATTCGCATCCTCCTATCCATAGCAGCCGCTCTCGACTATGAGATCTGGCAAATGGACGTCAAGACAGCTTTTCTTAATGGAAAGCTTGACGAAGTTATTTATATGGATCTACCAGAAGGATTTAAAGTAGCTGGACAAGAAGGAAAAGTTTGCAAGTTGAATAGGTCCATTTATGGACTTAAGCAAGTTTCTCGTTCCTGGAATCTTAGGTTTGATGAAATAATCAAAACCTATAGCTTTGAACAAAATATTGATGAGTACTGTGTTTACCAACTGAAGGCAAATTAAATAGTGGTATTTGTTATATTATTTTATAATATAATGTCATATTATATTATTTTATAATATAATGTTTTAGATTAAATAAATGTGACATAGAGTGTCACATATTGTAACATATAATAGAGAGTTACATTATTTGGATATATGTGAAATATCCAAACATGTAACATATTTGGTGTTACAAATTCATCACAAATTTGTAACTCCTAAATATCACCAATTATTGTATAGATTTGTTGTTACACAATATTGAGATGAATTTCTTAAAGCCATATGAGAAATGGCTGATAGAGATGTGATTTTGACTCCCATATTGTGTATGGAAGTTACAAAATCAAGTGGGAATAAATTGGAACGTTTTGAAAAAAAAAACTAAAAAAATTGGTTGCTGAAAATGACCAAGGGCCGCGGCGCTTGAAACAAGCGTCGCGGCCCTAGTGGCTGACAGCTTCATACAAATTCGGTTTTTATCTAATTTTGAACATTTCCAACAGCCAAGTAACTCCCAAATCTCTATTTTAATTCCATAAAACATATAATTAATCATTGGTAACAGCCATGGGGGTTGGTGGAATTTGAAATTCAAAGGGTGTCTCAAAACTCTATAAATAGGAGTCTAATGCTCACTTGTAAGACACAACATTTCTATCCATTAGAGCACTTGGCTAGAAACACCTTGAGGCTTGATTATTCCAGAAAGCATTTCTAATATTTGTGAGAGATCCCTTAGTGCTTGAGTTAGGGGGAAATAAGCTTTTGGACAAAGGTTTCAAACCTTGTTCAAGTTGGTGATCCCCAACACTCTTCACTTTGGTTGTGTGAGTGAGAGTTCTTAGTTCATTGTTCTTATTCTTATTCTTTTATTGCTTTTCATTTCTTCTATTATTCTATATTTACTCTTTTATATGTATCTTTTGTTTTAGAATTGTAATCTCATCTATATCTTTCATTCTACTACTTCTAGTTTATTTGTATCTTTTTGTCTTAGAGTTGTATCTTCTATTTCTATCATCTTCTACCTCTTTCTCTATATTTACATGTAATTTTTGTCATAGAGTTGTAACACTTTTTAATCAATAATATTTATTTGTAATATTTAGTTTAGAGTTGTAATTATCTTACCTATTTCCATTGAGGCAAATACATATTTTCCTAACAGTATTCCTGGTTCTTTATGTAGATGATATCTTACTCATTGGAAACAATGTTAAAAAATTATCAGATGTGAAGAATTGGCTAAGCACTCAATTCCAGATGAAGGATTTGGGTGAAGCAAGTTATGTTCTAGGTATCCAGATCATCAGGGATAGAAAGAATAGACTCTTAGCTCTATCTCAAGCAGCTTACATAGACAAAAGTGCTTGAACATTTCTCAATGAAAAATTCCAAGAAAGGGCGTCTACCGTCCCGCCATGGAATTCATCTTTCAATGGAGCAGTCTCCCCAGACTCCTGAAGAGGAAGATGCAATGAGAAAAGTTCCTTACGCATCTCCAGTTGGAAGTCTGATGCATGCCATGTTGTGTACTAGACCAAATTTCTGCTATGCAGTGGGAGTAATGAGCAGGTATCAGTCAAACCCAAGACTGGAACATTGGATAGCAGTTAAGCATATCCTGAAGTATTTGAGACGGACTAAGGATTATATGTTAGTCTACAAGGGTGGTGTTCTGAACCCTATAGGCTACACCAATTCAGATTTTCAGACTGATGTCGATGACAGGAAGTCTACTTCTGGAATGGTGTTTGCTCTTGGGGGTGGAGTTGTGATTTGGAGAAGCGTAAAGCAGTCTGCAATCTCAGATTCCACCTTGGAGGCTGAGTACATAGTCGCGTCAGAAGCAGCTAAGGAAATAGTCTGGATAAAGAAGTTTTATTCAGATCTAGGTGTTATTCCAAAAATGGATAAACCACTTGTGTTGTTTTGTGACAATACATGAGCGATAGCCAACTAGAAAGAACCTCGAAGTCACAAGAGGAGTAAGCATATAGAAAGGAAGTATCACATTATTCGAGAATATGTGGGCAGGGGAGATGTGAAGGTTATGAAGATTGCAACTAAAGACAATCTTAATGATCTGTTTACGAAGACACTACCAGAAGCTACATTTGATAATCATATCAAGGAAATGAGATTAGTAGAATTAAGGCATTAGTTTCAATTAGTGCAAGTGGGAGTTTGTTGGGGTTTTATGCCCTAATTTAAACTCAAATTCTTCGTAATCTCATTTTATTATCAATAAAAGAATAGAAATCATTTTTTGACTTGGTTAATCACTTTGCTCACATGTTTTATTTTCATGATTATTTGTTTAATATAAACTTCTATTAAATCCCGAGCATATAGCTAATCTTATTTATAGTGACGTAATCACAGTGGAATATAAATAAGATTATATGTTCAAAATAAGTTAGTCCTAAGATTAGTCAGTGCACCGGATTTACACTGACTTGCCAATCTACGATATGATCTACTTACATATTACGGTGTTATGTTCTTTCTAGAACATTAGCAAAGTAGATAAGATCAGATGTATTTGTTACATCGGACAGGATCGATATTGACAGTTGATAAGATAAGTAAATATATTGTTATTATCTATTCTATTCATATCATATAGCTGACCATAGGTCAATTCAATCTCAATTCTGAGTGGTTAGTATTCTAACTGATTGTATTATTTGAGTTCTTTGACTTGTTCGTTACCAGCTTACCCTACGGACTAGCCCATACTTACATCTTGGGAACTTGGTAGTATAATTGAGTGGGAGTGTTAATCATAGATATGAACATCTATAGCTTCTGATGAAGAAGTGAAATGATGGTTTCCTTTTAGTTTGGTTCAAGGTGTTAAATGATAGAGATCTCATTTTAGTAATTAAATTAGTTTACTGAAATATCATTTACAAGGAACTACGTGTTTTAAGGATAAAATACAATGAGGGGTAAAATGATATTTTAGTCCTATCTCATTGTAGACTGTCTATAGAGGATTAAGTGACAATTATGGTTGTAACAATGGATAATTAATAGCGTATCTATATTTGTTATAGAGCGTTCTATGAATTCAAGAGTGCAATTCCGAGTTCATAATGGAGTCATGAGGAATTAATAAGTTTGTAAATTTATTTGTTAGATTTATGATAACTTATTGGAGCTTGATTTCATAGGCCCATGATCCTCATTGTACCTTGGATAAAATCATCTAGATAGTCTCAATTAATTGATTTAATTATCAATTAGAATTATCAAAGTTGACCAGGTCAATTTTGGATAGTTTAACAGAATTATGTATTTTTTAGAAGAAAAGAGAAATTAGAGCAGATTTATTAATTAATATAAATTGGTATCTAAATTAATAAATAAGTTTAAATCAAGGTTCAAATTATAAATAATTAATTTGATAAAGGATTTAAATAATTATTTAATTAATTAAATTAATAGAAAATAATACAGGCTTTGATTTTAAGTCCAATGGGCTTATAATCACATGGGAAATTTCACGAGCTTAAAGCCCATGATAATTTCAACCTAGGGCTGTTAATTGACTATTATTTTATTGATTTTTTAATTAAATTAAATGGCCTAATTGAGTCTATAAAAGGAGTGCTTAGAGAGAAGTCATGTGTTAAGATTTCTGAGACGACAGATAAGTTTAGTCACTGGTTTTCTGATAGTTTTAGATTCTATCTAAACACAAGTCCTTTTCTAAGCCTCTTTGTTATTTTCTCTTCTTCTCTCTATATCTATCTCATGTGTTGAGAATTTCTCACACCAGTCTAGATGATTCTAAGGATACATTGGAAGGCTGTGAAGAAAATAGAAGATCGGTTCAGTTTCTTGATAATACTCTGCGACAGAGAGGATACAAGAGTTAGAGAAACTGAAGGAAGGACTCTTTAATTCTGCTGCGTATACTGTAAGTATTCTATTCATTGTTTCTCTTTGATTCAATTTTAGAAACATGTTTTAGGCTATCTCATATTAATTTGTTTAATATTAGATATACATGAAAATAAATATAGATCCTGTATAAGTTTTCCCAACACTCCATTGATGGACTGGCCCGCTCCTAGTATAACCAGCAGCGATTGGAGGAGCAGATGAAGAATGCTCAGGTTGCCTGAGCAGCCTAAGAAGCTCGGTTGGACTAGGAGCTCCAAGAGGAGCTCCAAGCTGGGATATAATCATCCTCCCAAGACCAAGGTAAATCCCCCATTATAGTTTATAGTGCTAAGTCTTTAGGAGATGGGGTAAGTCTTGAGCATGTGTGGGCTTCTCCGTCACTTCTTCGATGCGGCCTTTCCTCGGACCATTCCTGGACTCAGGAAGAGTACCAGAATTACCAAGACATGATTGACGCTTATCTTCACCACCCAAAGAGACGACTGCCTCCTCGGGCTTCGTGCATTTGGATGATGTGACGTCCTTCCATGAGCATTGGTTTTTTCAGTATGATACTAACACCACTCAGGAGACGGGGAGGCTCGTACCTGGAGTTCGCGCATTCGATGCTTCACCCATAGGATCTATCTAGTGGTTGGGCTTCCCGAGAAGCCTTGCGCTCTCGACACTACTATTATTTGTGTTTTATCAAATAGTCTTTTCCTTGTCTTTTAAAAATGCTAACATTTGCCTTTTCTTCTTGCAAAAAAAATGAGATTTTCTGATGCAATCCGTGCCAATAGGCGGTGGTTAGAAGGTCCAACCCAAGTTGAGGTGCCTGCGCTCAAGCTAATGCGTCTACGACCTTTGTCGAGGTGCCCATGGCCTAAGTTGAGGGTCATGCGGTCCATGTTGAGGGGCCCCGAGTGGTGGATCCAGCCATCATTAATCTCTTGGGTGGATCTCCCACCACTGCAAAAAGGACTTCTGGGGTAGGCGAAGTCCTCCAAACTTCTGGAATTTTCAAAGCAGCGGAGAGCCTAGATGTCGTGATCCCTCGGTTACTGATATATCTGGAGAACTACGAGGGGGAGGATCTTTGTAACGCCCCGAATTTGCTATTAAGGCTGAGTGCCTAGATTACTATGCCAAGAGGGCATAATTGGATTTATATGTGGAATTAATTAAATTTATGGGTGATTATGAGGTAATGTGAATAGTTATGCATGTTTATGTGTATTAAATATGCATGTGGACCCATTTTTGTAAATTGGGGCATATTTGTAATTTTTGACCCGTTGAGGGTGTATTTGTTTTATGTATGTGCTATGAGTGAGACCCCAGTGTTATGCAGATATATTTGAGATGTGTGGTTCGAGGCGATCCTAGTGAGCGGATAAGCGGAATAGTCACAACAGGGTTAAATACCCAGCTCGGTGTGAGCCTGAAGGTATTTTGGAAAACCTAGTGAGTATTTGGGATTTATCGTGTAACAGGTAGTTATTTGGTAATTATTTCAGTATGTCAGGATTATTCGGGAATTTATAGGGTTACTTGAGGTTTAGCGGGAAAATGGTGGCAAATAATAGTATCGCCCTTGGGGGCATTAAAGAGTAAGGCTTGAAGTTATGGGCATTTGGTCTTTTGTGCCTATGGATAGGTTTAATCTTGGGCTGCCTTATCTATCGAGGGGCCTTAGGAAGTCTAGAAGCAATAGAAAAACAAAAAACAGAGCCCATCTTCTCTCTCTCTCTCATTGCTCTCTCTCCCTTGCGCTTGGATGGGATTTGAATCACTTTGGAGGAGTTGGAGCTTGTGGCTAAGGATTTCTGGCTGTTGTGAGTACCTATAGCTATGGGAGTTCAAATTTTCACTAAGGAATTCAGAGGAAAAATCTATTTTCGTAGCTTTTCTAAGGTGTTTTTGAGGAATTAAGGTTTTGGTTCTTAATTTGAGAATTGTTGGTTTTAGAGTGTCTTAGAGACCATGACACTACTGCAAAAATAGGCTTTAACTTCAGTTTTTATACATAAAATTGTTGAGAAATACATAAAAAGCAAAGTTAAAGCTTTTAACGGAATTTTAACTTCGCTTTTTGATTTTGCACTCAAAAGAATTAACCTATTACTTCAATTTTATTGAAGATAAGTAGAATAGAGCTTTTAACTTTGATTTAAAAAAAAAAAAACAGAAGTTAAAATGTACCTTTTAACTTCGGTCTTTTTAAAAAAGCTAAAGTTAAAAGGTACCCTTTAACTTCGGTCTTTTTCGTAATAGCTGAAGTTAAAGGTCTTTAAAACCATTTTCCACCTGCACGTCTCCTCATTCTGAAACGCAAACATACCCGAAAACCCCCATTACCACCGTGAGAGAGAAAAGGGTTTCACCAATTTTCTATCATTTTTCTTGTTTTCTTCCAATTTCTTCCATCATTTTTGCTAAAAAAAACTCATCTTGATCATAGAAAACTTATTATATTTAGTTTTGAGAGGAAAAAGTTGTTCATTTTATAATGGGTATGGGTGGTGGTCGAAAATACCCATTGTTTTGGGTTTTTGAATGGATTTTCGACATCCAAACACGTTTTTGAGCTTTGAAGTAGGTATGGATCGTTAAATATTTGTTCGTATGATTTTTTTCTATATTTTTTGCTTATTATATCAGATTTATTATATTTTTGATAATATGTTGATAATGTATAGGCTTTTAAGGTTGATAATCTTAATTTGGAGTTGCATTTGACTATTTAAAAAGGTATGAATCTTCCAACTTGTAAAGAACGCCCTAGACTAATACTTACAAAACATTCGCATAACATAGTTTATAAAAGAATACCACTCATTATCAAAGTCTCAGTGGGGACTTGCTTAAAACCATGCAAGTTGGCGCCATAAGTTTTATAAGAAAAACATAGATTTTTTTTATGCAAAGTTCAAAGAAACAAAAATTAAATAACTGAGTCCCACTAATAATTTAGGAAAGTCTCTTAAAAACAAAACTGTTACACCCAGATTTCGAGCTATGTTAAATATGACCTCGAAATTTGGATTCGCAAACAAGTGGACTCATAAGGTTGGAAATATGCTCCAGGATTAAATATCGAGCCTACAGGACATAGACGACCTCGAATATGGTGACCTCGGAGTGTTCATGATCTCGAAAAGGTAGCTCCGGAGACGCATCCATCTTCAGGGATGACCCCGGATCAGAGGTCCCGAGCTCGACGCACATACGATCTCGAAAGATGACGGGAAACCTGGGAAGTTAAAGCCTTGGAGATATCTGATAACCACCTTGAATATATATAAGTGATGCCTATACGAAATGTAATCCTCATTTATTATTGTAAATCCCCTAGAATCATGGGATATTATTTGGTCAGTTATACGTCCCCTGGTCTTCAGGGGACGTTTCCTTTTATATCTGATTATAGGCATTTAAAGCCATTTATTTGATTTACACAAAAAGAGTAACTACCCAAAATATGCGGGATAGTATTCTTCGATCTTCTCTATAAATAGAGAGGCCATGCACCATTGTAAAGGACCGAAATTTTGAACCTTGAGAGAAAACTCTGAAGAATTCATTCCTGAAGAATTTCCAGAGATAATCTTGAGTTTAATAACAGAGACTCGTGGACTAGGCAGATTTAACTGCTGAACCACGTAAAAATCGTGTGTTTGTATTGTCTTATTTTAATTGGCCATTATCAGTTATTGTTTATGTGCTCTTCTTTCACTGTTTGACGAAAAACAGCGTCAACAGTTTGGTGCTTTCATTGAGAGCCTTAAGCATTCATCCCTGAGAAAATCATGGCCACAAACAATCAGAACACCCCTGAGGAAAATTACCCAAGACGTCCTGGAAAACAACCAATGGAGAACCCGGATGTTGAAGAGAGAAGTTGGTCCTCTGATTCCCGGGGACCACCTCCTCCACCAAGAGATGAGGATATGTACTACAATCGTGAGCGGTACGTTCCTATTGTGGAACTTGAAAACCGACAACTGAAGCAGCTGTTGGCAGAAGCCAACAAATGGAATGAGGAGTTGACAAGGATAGCTGCAGAGGCGCAGGTGGCTCAGCCCCCGCCTCCGCGCGAAAACCAAGTCCCTCCTCCAAGGGACGTACATGTTCCTCCCCGGAGGCCCCGCGGGCGTCCGCGAAAGGATGCTGCCACAAGGAGGCGGACTCAACCTCTGGCACCAGCAGAGCCATCCGCTCCACCTAGGCCCCAGAGGAGTACTCGAACTCGGGCCCCAGCTAACCCGCCTCTAGAAGTGCCTGCAGGAGCTGAGAATAACCGAACCCCTGCAGAGGCTTGGACTCAGGTATCTGGGAGCGCACCGAATACGGCTGACCCATCTCGGGCAAATTCTGGATCCTCCAGGCCGCGACAAGGGTGGAAGCCACCGTCGCCTATACGGTTCCCTCCGTCACCCATAAGATATCCTTCGCCCCCACATAGAAACGCTCAACCTGTTCGAGATCAGGATCAAGGGCGTGCGGGGGAAAGACAAGGAAACAGAGAGACTTTCTAGGAGCGGAGAGGCGTTCCATCTGAGAGAAGTCAGACGTCTCGGTCTCGCACTGCGGAGACGAGGCGACGTGGAAAGAATCCATCGCGAAATAACCGAGCAATGAGTTTCACCAGTGATGAGTCCGGAGAGACCAGGTCCGTCAGTAAACACGACCGAGGTCGTAAGAATACTGGAATTCGCAAGAATCGTCCCGACCTGCGAAATCATCTGAATCAGAGTCGGGGGAATGGAGATTAAACAAATCCAGACCTGAGGGATCGCTTGAATAAACGTAGAGATCCCTTGCGGAGACGCGAGCCTGGAATCACTATCAATGACAGTCAATTCCAGACAGCACCTCCTACTGACCCAGTCCAAGAAAGAATCAATCAGCTCGAAAGAGCCTTTAGGCTTTTAAAGAATGAACGAGGAAATGGTCGATATGAGGACTCTGATGAGGAGCTCGAGCCGTTTGCTCCCCATATTTCTGACACTCAATTTTCTCAAGGGTTTCAGATTCCTCACGTCCCTACGTTTGAAGGAAAGACTGACCCGTGTAGTCACCTGAGCACGTTCAACACTATCATGAGAGCCAGTAACGTGGGTTACGAGCTCAGGTGCGTGTTGTTTCCAACATCATTGGCAGGACCTGCCAAAAGTTGGTTCGAAAAGTATAAGAGACACTCAATAACCTCATGGGAGCAGTTGTTTAAAGACTTTAAGAAGCAGTTCAAAGAAATGGTAGGGGTAAGACCAGAAGCATCCACCTTAACTAACGTCCGGCAGCAACCGGGCGAAACATTGAAGAGTTACTTAACAAGATTTAATCTGGAAGTAGCCCGAGCTCGGGATGTGGATGACAGTGGACACCTCATGGCTATCCGAGCTGGCGTATTACCGGGAAGTGCTCTTTGGGACGACATGCAAGGGAAACCTGTAAGGTCAATAACCGAGTTTAACAGACGAGCGCAGAGGTTTGTCAATGTAGAGGAAGCGAGGTCGACGCTCAAAGCGACCTTCCAGTCCAAAACTACAACGATAAACATCAACTCTGCCTCAACCTCGGCGGACCCAGCGGCACCATAGCCTGCCTCAGAGAACCCATCCAAGAGGAAAAAGAATGAAGGAAGCAACCCCGAAGCTGAGGGAGGAAAGAAAAAGAAAGGGGAGAGGTATTTCTCCGTGTATAAGGTATACACCGAGCTCAATGAGTCTCGGGAGAACATATATCTGGCTAATGAAAACCAGGTCCCCTTTAGGCGTCTGGACCCGATGAGAAATAAAAAATCCAAGAGAGATTCCAGTAAATATTGTCGGTTCCACAGAGACACCAAACATACAACCGATGAATGTCGACAACTGAAGGACGAGATCGAAGGGTTGATCTCGAGAGGTTACTTCCGGCATTATGTCAAAAACCAGAATACTGGTCAGGCGGCCGCGAGCCAGAGAGTAGCCGTGCCTCTGACCACACAAAATAATAACTCCCGATCTCGGGAAGACGATAGGCCCCCGCCAATAGATGGAGAGGATGTAATAACCATCTCAGGAGGGCCTCATCTCGCAGGAGGGGGCAGGAATGCCCAAAAGAGGTATGTTAACGAGTTGAAGACAGGGGACGGGTCTCCTTATGAACCCGAACCCAGGGCACCAAAAAGCCAGAGGATTGAAACGCAACCAAAAACCTTCACCGAGGAAGACGCCTCCCATGTTCAATTCCCTCATCATGATCCGTTGGTTATTACTCTTCAGTTGGCCAATAAAAGGGTTCACCAAGTTCTCATAGATAATGGGAGCTCAGTCAACATCCTCTATAAAGCAACCCTCGAGAAGATGGGACTCTCCCTTCGCGACCTGAAAGCATGTGCAACTACTTTGTACGGCTTTTCGGGAGAAGGAACCGCCTGTATGGGATCCATTGAGCTCCCCATAACCTTGGGAGACTATCCAGTCTCGGTGACCAAGATAATGGAGTTCGTAGTAGTAGATTTACCATCTGCCTACAATGTGCTGCTCGGGAGACCCGCCCTGGTCGGGCTGGGGGCAGTTTCATCAGTAAGGCATCTGGCCCTTAAGTTCCCGACCCCTAGCAGAGTCGGGACGTTGAAAGGAGACCAATTGGCAGGGAGGGAATGCTATAGCATCTCCATGAGAGGAAAGAAACAAACGAACGCTCAAGCACTCGTCATCATACAAAACAAAGATGGAATGGTCTTAGAGGTTGACGAAGAGATCGATCAGAGGATTGAGGAGAAGGTTGACCTCGAACCTTTAGAGGAGCTCGAAGAGGTTCAGCTCGAGGAAGCTGATCCCTCGAAGAAGGTGAAGGTCAGAAAACACCTCCAAGACGAGGCCAAATAGCAATTAATCTGTTTTTTGAAGAAAAACCAGGATGTCTTCGCATGGTCGCACTCAGACATGGTGGGGATAAGCCCGAATGTAGCAAGCCACGCACTAAACATAGACAAAAGCTTTCCCCCGAAGCAACAAAAGCGAAGACAACTGGATGAAGACAGAAAGAAGGCGTTAAAAGAGGAGGTTGAGAGGTTAAAGGCAAACCAATTCATTAGGGATGCCTTTTACCCTGATTGGGTAGCCAATCCAGTGTTGGTCCCAAAGCCCAATGGGACGTGGAGAACCTGTATTGACTACTCAGATCTCAACAAAGCTTGCCCAAAAGACTGTTTTCCGTTACCAAGGATTGACCAGCTCGTAGATGCCACGGCGGGGCATGGCCTGATGTCATTCATGGATGCCTATTATGGATATAACCAGATTCCCATGCATGCCCCCGACCAAGAACACACGAGCTTCATCACGGATAAAGGGCTATATTGCTATAATGTCATGCCATTTGGGCTCAAGAATGCTGGAGCCACATACCAGCGGCTCGTAAACATGATGTTTTCAGAGCAAATAGGGAACAACATGGAGGTTTATGTTGATGACATGCTTGTAAAGTCTCAACTCAACAAGAACCATGTTGATGACCTCAAAGAGTGCTTCGGCGTGCTCAGGAAGTATAACATGAAGCTAAATCCTCAGAAGTGCACTTTTGGGGTATCTTCAGGAAAATTCCTAGGCTTTATTGTGAACTCTTGAGGAATCGAGGCTAACCCCGACAAGATCAAGGCCCTGATTGACATGCCCTCACCTCGAAGGCACAAAGATGTCCAAAGCCTGACTGGCAGGATGACAGCCCTAAGCAGATTCATCTCGAAATCTACAGATCGTGGTCTTCCATTTTTCAACTTACTGAGAGGAGGTAAGAAATTTGAATGGACAGAGGAATGCGAGCTGGCCTTTCAGGAACTCAAAAAACACCTTGCAGAACCACCCATCCTGTCAAAACCTGAAACGGGAGAAATACTGTACCTATACCTTTCAACTACCGAACACGCGATAAGTGCGGTGCTCGTCCGCGAAGAAGAGAGGGTGCAAAAACCCGTTTATTACATCAGTAAAAGATTACTGGGGGCAGAGTCAAGGTACCCATTGATGGAGAAACTCGCGCTCAGTCTAATTCATTCATCCCGTAAGCTCTGCCCCTACTTTCAGGCACATCCCATCCATGTACTGACTGATCAACCACTTAGGCAAGTCCTGTCTAAACCAGAAGCTTCAGGTCGGCTTCTTAAATGGGATGTTGAGCTCGGACAGTTCGAGATCACCTACCACCCGAGAACGACCATTAAGGCACAGGCATTGGCGGACTTTATAGTGGAATGTACTGGTATAGCCGATGACGAGGTAATAACCACGGCCCACGAGCTGTGGAAACTTTACGTCGACGACTCATCAAATGAAAATGGAGCGGGGGCTGGGGTCATTTTAGTTACCCCCGTGGGAAGCAGATTTCATTCTGCCCTAAGATTTGACTTCAAAGCGTCGAATAATGAGGCCGAATACGAGGCTTTACTCGCAGGACTTCGTATAACTAAGGAGCTCAAAGCTAAAGCTATACATTGCTACAGTGACTCCCAGCAAGTGGTTAATCAAATCTTGGGTGAATACCAGGCTCGCAGCACAAGAATGGCAACTTATTTTGAGAAGGAAAAATCAGCGTTACAGTGTTTCAAATTCTATACAATCGAACAGGTTCCCCGCGAGCAGAATTCAAATGCAGATGCCTTAGCTCGACTCGCTACGTCCGCCGAAAATGAAGAGCTGAATGTCGTACCCATAGAACACCTATCAGCGCCTAGCATTAACGAGCCAGAAGAGGAAGATGTGTGCATGATCGAAACAGAGCCGACCTGGATGACCCCGATAGTTGATTATCTCGAAAATGGAGTTCTTCCAAAAGATCGAAACCAAGCTCGAAAGTTGATGTATCAAATTCCCCGTTACATAATCTTGGATGGAAGGCTGTACCGAAGGGGATATTCCATGCCGTTACTCAGGTGCGTAACCCCTCCCGAAGCTAAGAAAGTCATTGAAGAAATTCATGAAGGGTTTCGCGGAGATCACACTGGGGGGCACAGCCTGTCCAAGAAGATCATACGCCAGGGATATTTCTGGCCAACCATTAAAGCAGATTCTTTTGAGTATGTGAAGAAATGCGACAAATGCCAGAGATTCGCCACGATACCTCGAGCCCCACCATCCGAGCTGACCATGTTGACATCCCCATGGCCTTTCGCGGTATGGGGCATCGACCTCATAGGCTCTCTCCCGACTGGCAAAGGCGGAGTGAAATAAGCTGTAGTCGTCATGGATTACTTCACAAAATGGACGGAGGCTGAACCGTTGGCAACTATAACCTCAAAGAAGATCCTTGATTTCGTTGTAAAGAACATCATGTGCCGATACGGAGTGCTGAGGAAGATCGTATCCGACAATGGAACCCAGTTCAATTGCGACCTATTCACCAATTTTTGTGAAAAGAACGGTATAATAAAGAGTTTTTCATCAATGGCTCACCCTCAAGCGAATGGCCAGGTCGAAGCTGTGAACAAAACTCTCAAGAGTTCTCTAAAGAAAAAGTTGGAGGAAGCGAAGGGACGGTGGCCTGAAGAATTGCTCCAAGTCCTTTGGGGATACAGGACAACGGCTCAAGCCTCGACAGGACATACCCCGTTCTCTCTAGCATACGGGTGCGAGGCAATGTTGCCCATAGAAGTCGAAATCCCAACGATCCGAACTCAGATTTACGACCAAAGTTCAAACCATACTCAGCTCGAGGAAACCTTAGACTTGATTGAAGAAAAAAGAGAAGAGGCCCAGCTGAGAAACGCTGCCTACCAGCAACGAACTACCAGATATTTCAACAAGAGGGTTCGAGATCGAAAATTCGGAATGGGAGATCTGGTGTTAAGACGCGTATTCTTGGAAACTCGAGATCTGGCAGCTGGAGTGCTCGGGCCGAACTGGGAAGGACCATACCAGATAGAGTCAGTCATCCGACCTGGTGTGTACAAACTTGCGAGATTGGACGGGAGCCTAGTACCGCGAGCATGGAATGGCGAACACCTTAGACCTTACTATCAGTAGTGTAGGAAAAGTGTTGCCTATAACCATGAGTTTCTATTTGTATTAGTTTATTTGTTTTTGAATGCCATCAAATAAAAGATCCATTTCATTCAAATATGTTATTTCTTTTTATTTTTGCAAACTCTCTTAATTTAATAACCTATGGTCACACTCATAGGATATTAAGGGGGCATCATTGGTACATATACCATCAGCTTAAAAAATAAAATAACATATACAAAAAAAATATATAAAGTATTTGGATGTAACCAAATACGCGAGCCTAGATAGTTCGGACATAACTGAATTATCAAAAACATATAAAGTATTTGGATGTAACCAAATACGCGAGCCTAGAAAGTTCGGACATAACCGAATTATCAAAAACATATAAAGTATTTAGATGTAACCAAATACGCGAGCCTAGATAGTTCGGACATAACCGAATTATCAAAAACATATAAAGTATTTGGATGTAACCAAATACGCGAGCTTAGATAGTTCGGACATAACCGAATTATCAAAAATATATAAAGTACTTGGATATAACCAAATACGCGAGCTGAGACAGTTCGGACATAACTGAATTATCAAAAACCGAAAACGTTTGGAGTTAACCAGATGTGCAAACTTAACAGGTTTGGAGCAAACCAGCCAAAAGAAAAAAACTAATCGATGGTAAGTAGGAACCTAAACCTATTTCGAAATCGAGGCTGGAATATCTTAAATAAAATAGTTTCGAACTCTTAACCTTGGAGCAAAAACCGAGGATGAGAAAAAGTGACTAAGCAAAAAAGATATAACCAAATCATCCACATTACATACCATATAAGTACTTTTGGGTTCATGGTTGAAGTAATATCCGACTTTGAAGAATAACGAGGTCGGAAGCGGATAATTTGAACAAACTGTGCATGAATGCATTGAGCTTCGAACCTAAATCCACAATATGTTTGTATGACTAAATAAACATAACTGATTCATCAATATAAAATGTGCCAAATATTTCGAGCCAAGAAATGTAAAGCATATATAAGTAATATTTAAAGAAATTGTATCAGCCCCGAGGGCATAAATTAAAATAATTACAGAAATAAGGGGACGCAGCCCCAATAAATGGTTCCCCCGAGATCAGAGTCAAGGAAGAGGAGTCTCCTTGGCCTTCTCAGCATCTGCAGCACCGGATTCCTCAGGATGAATAGCATGGCTATCCTCTTGGGCTCCCTCCGAAACGGCGTCCCGAGCAGCCTTTTCCTTCTCGAGCTGATCAGCCTTCTCCTTCTCGAGCTACTCAACCTCTTCCTTCTCGAGTCGAGCATTCCACCTTTCAAGAAGCGGCGCCTCGTGAGGACCTAAGAAGCTGGTGTCCAGATCTTCATTGTAGGCCCACATTCGGTACATAGCAGAGTCAACCGCTTGATCCTTCTTCTCTTTGTATTCAGCAAGGAGGCGAGCTTTTTCATCCTCCATGATGTCGAAGGTGGCAGCATTTTCCTCTTCAAGCTTCTTGTTGGTCTCCTGAAGCTGGGTGATCTCCTTCTTATGCTCCTCGAGCTCAGCTTTCAGCTTCCCGAGCTCGGTGGCCATGTCCTCACGTTCCTTGGCTCCTGCCTCAAGCTTTGCATTCGCTGCCTTCAGATCATCGCATGCTTTGAGCTGGAGATCCTTCGCCTCCTGAGCATGAGACTTGCTTGAGTGGATGTCATTATTCAGCTTATAGTTGAGCTGGGCAGTGAAGGCAAGAGCCTGAAAAAGGAAGAAACCACCATTAGCTCCAGGTCAGTGTGATTATAAGCAGAAAAGGAAGGACTATAGAAGGATACTCACCGCGACAGTATGCTCGATACTCTTCTTGTAGAGAACAGTGCAGTCTCGGGTGTCATTTAAGCACTGCCATTGGGGAGCTTCGAGACTGCCATAGCTCTGGCCGATTCGGGACATAACATCCGAGACCAGCGTAGATCCGTGGGACCAGCGGCATTATCGACCACATATGCATCCATGTGGGTGGAAATTGATAGCTTCTGAGCTCGAGAAGCAGAAGGCCTTCTAGAAGGCGGACCTAACGATGACTGACCTACCACAGGAGGTTGGGACTCAGCCATAATGGAGGGACCAACCAGCGAAGTCGGCGCCACAGCAGAGGCGACGACCTACGAGGACGGCGCCATTGTGGAAGCGTCGGCCTGGGAAGTCGCCGCAGCGATGGAGCTCGAAACCGGCGGAGCAAGGGGAGGTGTTTTCTTGGACCTCTTGGGGCCTTTGCTCGGCTGGTCAGTCTTAAACGACCCCGCTCTGGGATGCTTGCTCCTCTTGGCGCCAGCATCATCGATGATGTTGTCGAGGTCGGAGTCCATCTTGCCTGCACAAGTCACAACACAGAGTGAGCCAGTAAAAGAGAAGCATACAAGTTGTTTCAGTATCACAGGCATATAAAGTGACGATAGAAGAAACCTAACTGGAACTCTCCCCCGAGCTCGAGCTTGGGGACCATGAAATTCCCCCGTCTTCAGAGGAGGCGGGGGGAGTGCCTTCCCTATATGTGGGTGATAACCTCGAAAGGTCCCTATAATCGTTGGTCCCATACTGAACAGCTATCCCGTTCCACACCTCGGCCGTGGTATACATGGTGTCGTATTTCCCGAGCCCACTATCAAACCTATGGACACAGTCATCTACCCAACTCCATATGTAGAAGTGGTATCTATCCTGTGGGCACGAGACTAACCTATTGGGCCTGTGTTTTAGTAAGGTGGGGGACCACATTCTCGAGGTAGGGAGGACTTTACCTTCATCTGAATCCGAGCTCGAGGCTTCATCATTAGCCTCATTCCCAGACGACGGACTCCTCTGGCGAACTGGAAGTGGTGGCCTCGTTTCTCTCCTCGAAGGGAGGGCGCCTGTGGGCAGGGGCACCTGCTCCCAGTGTTCATATTTTATATTGGACCAGTCAAAGGTGGACTGGCCCTCCTCCAAAAGTCCGCACTTTCGGAGCTTATCCTCGTGTAAAAGGTATAGGAGAGACCTCCTGCCACGGGGGAGTTGGAGTAGGGTCTCTCTATGCTCCTTCATTGTATCGTCAGGAGTGGGACGCTGAAAATTGGCTGAAAGATAACATATTTCTACTAAGTACGGATCTAAAAGCTAAAATCTTGAGCACAGAAATAAAGATAACAAGAATACTTACGAATCTGCCTGAACGAGTAGTGTCGAGACGGGGACAGACCGTCTGTCCAGAAGAAGGCCCTCTTGAAATCAGGCGGGTGATTGGGAAGATCTCGAAAGGCCTTCTTCTCCTTGGGATAGCTCGAGAGGTAATAAAAGCCATCCCCTCCCCGAGCTCGGGAGGGGTTACTTTTCAGACAAAAGAGATACAAGATCTCTTGAGGCGAAGGTCCTTTCCACCCCATCTCGTGGTATAAGGACCTCAGGGCAGACAGTACCCTGTAAGAGTTGGTGTTGAGTTGGAACGGGGCCAACCCAACGAAATCCGTGAAGTCCTTGAAAAAATACTTCAAGGGCAACAGAGCTCCTGCCCTCATATGTTCCTGGCTCCAGGCCGCGTATTTCACACTGGCGTCGCGGCCCCCAGGGGCGAAACAGCTTCGTTCATGGTCGACTGGAGGTCGACACTTCAAGGAGCCTGACAGGCTAAGGCCGTGGAAAGCCAGGATGTCAGTTATCTGACTAGTTGTGGTAACCGAGCTCCAGTAGTGCTCGGCCTCAAACATTTCTCTCCTCGGCTGCGAGGAAGAAGGTTCCCCCATTAATGAAAATTTGAGCTCTCCTGGATAGTACGCGACAGTAACCTTTAATGCAGGATCGGCCTAGGTCCTGAATAGGATTCCGGATAGAGGCCCTCCCGAAGAACTCTCCTCTTCCCCTCTATGACCTCGTCTATCTGGCGGCAGTAGTGAGCTCGAATGTCCTCTTGCTCGCGCGCAAGCTCGTATTCTCTTATCCAACGTTGATTCCGGGCGAACAACGATTCTGGGCTCGGAGATTTTGGCTCGTAAGGGATTGCCAGCAACGACCCCCACCGTCTTTCCAGATTCTGTGACATCTAGCGAGAAAGAAAAAATGGTGAGGGCCATGCATGCAAGAGTTCCGAGCTCGAACTTACGAGCTCGGGGTTAAGGAGCAAAATAAGCTATATATTAAGACCCTTATTAAAGAGTCAGGACGTGCGTTCCACGGGAAAGGAAGGAGAGTGGAAATTTTTTTGAAAATCCCGAAAATCAAGGGAAAAGAGAGTGGCGGTTAACCAGGAAAGGCAGCCTTGGGTTTCGTGCATTTGTCAAGGCCCATGTTTTTTACCCGAAAACTTAGTGTACAAGAAACATCGCCTAAAAAATTTCAAAACCCAGAAAATAGGAACCTCACTCAAATATGAAAACTGGGTATAAGCCAGTGATGTAAATCCAGTATGGAAGTCTAAAAAGAATAAGAGCCTATCGGATCAAAACCTCCTATCATATTATGCTAAGGATGTAAACTAGTATATACACATACACAGCAAGAACAGCATGAATAAAAACTGATAAAATGGAAAACAAAGATTGCATACTTACACAATAATGGCGATTGCAGAGAGATTGTCGATTGAAGAAGAGGTTGCAAATAAGAACTCACGGACTCGAACAGACCAGGGTTTCTTTGTTTCTTTGGCCGAGAAAACATGCACATAATAGAAACTTTATAAAGAGGTCTCTGGTTTCGTTTTTCTTATTTTCTTGCTTTTGGTGAACGAAGGTAAAAATGAAGATGAAGAATGGGGTCTCGTATATATAGATGGAAAAAGGGGGATTAATCCGGGGCGTTGAATGAAATCCTTGCTAGATCGGACGGATGGGAATCAATGACAAGATGGCGCCGAAAAGGTGGCAGACGGATGATCGTGGGCATGTTTCCAAGGTACTCAAGTACCAAAAATGAGCAATACCCAGTTGACGCGTGTCCATTTTCAAAAGTGTGACGGTACAGTTCTCAAAGAAAGTAGTTCAAAAGTTTCCTTCTCTTAGGATTCGAACAAATACTTTTGAGGGGGCAAGATGTTACACCCAGATTCGAGCTATGTTAAATATGACCTCGAAATTTGGATTCGCAAACAAGTGGACTCATAAGGTTGGAAATATGCTCCAGGATTAAATATCGAGCCTGCAGGACATAGAGGACCTCGAATATGGTGACCTCGGAGTGTTCATGATCTTGAAAAGGTAGCTCCGGAGACGCATCCATCTTCAGGGATGACCCCGGATCAGAGGTCCCGAGCTCGACGCACATACGATCTCGAAAGATGATGGGAAACCTGGGAAGTTAAAGCCTTGGAGATATCTGATAACCACCTTGAATATATATAAGTGATGTCTATACGAAATGTAATCCTCATTTATTATTGTAAATCCCCTAGAATCGTGGGATATTATTTGGTCAGTTATACGTCCCCTGGTCTTCAGGGGACGTTTCCTTTTATATCTAATTATAGGCATTTAAAGCCATTTATTTGATTTACACAAAAAGAGTAACTACCCAAAATATGTGGGATAGTATTCTTCGATCTTCTCTATAAATAGAGAGGCCATGCACCATTGTAAAGGACCGAAATTTTGAACCTTGAGAGAAAACTCTGAAGAATTCATTCCTGAAGAATTTCCAGAGACAATCTTGAGTTTAATAACAGAGACTCGTGGACTAGGCAGATTTAACTGCTGAACCACATAAAAATCGTGTGTTTGTATTGTCTTATTTCAATTGGCCATTATCAGTTATTGTTTATGTGCTCTTCTTTCACTGTTTGACGAAAAACGGCGTCAACAAAAGCATAATTTAAATGGCGTTCTACGATGATCGTTTTTCTGTCCATAGGATTACCCCACGCCATACACCCCATGATGATAGAACTCCTCACGTCACCACGTGTGCCATAAAGAAATCCTATTTGCTACCTGGAAGGAAAGTAAGGGGGGTGAGCTAAAAGCCCAGTAAGGAAGTACAAACAATAAGCAAGTAAGAATACAACAATACAAACACTAACGTTTATCTAAAACATCATGGCATATCACAACATAATCGTAACATATCATCATTGCATATCATAACATAATCGTAACATATCATCATTTGCATATCATAACATAATCGTAACATATCATCATATCACAATCATGCAGCATACATGATGAGCATGGCTCACTAGTTGTCCATGTCACCCTATGAGGTAAACAGGAGTCTCTGGTCCTTGAATAACCTCGGCGCATCCGCCCTTGGAGTTACGTCTTTAGCTATAGTAACTCGTTCGATGTATCTAACATCGTAACTTGTTTGATGTATCTAACATCGTAACTTGTTTGATGTATATAACATCTATACACATATCATATTCAACATATCATCACATTATGGCATTCATATTTCATAACAATTCATTCATACAACAGTCTTACCATTCATAGCATAAAATCATAGAATCTATCTAACTTCCTTACCTCAGGTCCAAGCTAAGAAATTTTCACACTCTTTCAATGAGCCTATATCATAATCAAAATAACATTTCTTAGGTTCATAAAATTACTATTTGCCCTTCCATACAACTCATGTGTGCATGAGCCATGCACACATAATTACAGTTACACATAACACGCAATTATTCTTAACTACACATAAAGCCATAAAAGAATAATGCTCATTTTACCTATTTTACATGCATGATCTTTTTATAAAAACCACATAGTTGAATAATAAACATAATTTTGGACGTAAAAGTGGAGTTGCATGTAACATGCATACGTGGGAACATTACGTAATTATGACGTTTTTAAAAACGATAATTCTACATTTCTTACTTTTATTGTTTAAAATAATAGACATATAACATGCTTTATTTTTCTTAAAATTTCTAAGTTGATTAAATTTCTCAAAACATTATTTTATTTTATAAAATAATTTGATTTAGCTTAAAAATAAAATATGTGACAATTTCATTCATTAATCTCAAATTACAAAGAATTAACCAAAAACTTGGAATTAATTAAAATACCTATTTTTAATATGTTTCTTTAGAAAAATAAATTTTATCATTGTGTTACATAAATGATGTGAGAAAATATATTTTTAAGTGTGGAAAATATATTTTTATTTAAATTATTTAAGACTTAGTTTTGTGTAACATAAATCCATATGTGACAATTAAATAACCATTTTTAACCTTTTTAAACCAAACTTTCAGCCACTATTTATTTTCTTCAAAAATCACAAATAAATAGAATCTAAATATTTTTCTCAATCAAAATAAAGGAAAATCATAACTTATCAAAATATGCATTCATACCATTTTAAAATACCATTTTTCAATATTACCATAACTTGGGATAATAATTTGTTCCAAAAATTCATCAAAATTATTTTAGTGAAACTCACTTCACATTTTCTTACAAAAATTCCAGCAACTATTTTTATCTTTAAAAATCACCATATTCAATTTAAAAACTCATATTTTCTCAAAAATTCAATAAAAATTTTGTAGGTAATTATTTGAGTAAAATATCATTTTAATGGGACTTAAAATACCCTTTTTAATTTCATAAAATTAACATAACATCAAGGACATTACTTATGCATGCAAATCATTTTTTTATCAAACTTTTACCCAATTATTTACAAAAATTAGCAAGCTTAATTTATCATGAGATTCATCCTTTTATCCAAAAAATTTCACATAAAATCATACATGTCCAAAATCTCATCATACTCTTATCATATACATAATTCTAAGAATATTACTAACATATTCACATGAAATCTTATAAAACCCATTTTTCTATTCCATTGAATCTACACATGAAATCCAACAACAATAACAATGGCAAATAACATACATAAATTCATAAACACCATATTTCATATACATGCCTTTATAATAACCCTAACATATTTCTATCACTCCTCCTTTTATGCATATCAAGATTCATTGGTACAAAAATCACATACTTCTTATCATATTTCTAAAATCATCATTTGCCATTTTTCATAAATCAAAGATTAAAAAAATAACCATAGCAATATAAACATAAAATATAATCCTCATTATAAACCCTATCAAATCCATTTTCTCAATCATACCCATGAGCCCTTCTTAAACAAAACATATTCTCTTAAAAAAAATACAAATCATAATCATCAATCCTACAATAATCAAACCATTAGCATCACCATCAACAACCTCAAAGATAAACCCATCAAAACCAATATATAGGCTAAGAAAGACCATTACCTCTCTTGATTGTAAAAACAAGAACACAATATGATCAACACCCAAACTTCACACTCCTTGTTCTAGCCTAGGGTTTTATTTTTGAAAACCACCATGAGGAGGAGAAAGAATCCAATCACACACACAACAAATAAACAAAGTCAATATCATATAATCAAGAAAAAGAGATTAGACAAACAAAAATACAAGAAAACATACTCTAGACTTGGTTCCTCTTCACCTTCTTCTTCTTTCTTCCTTTCTTTCTTCTTCTCCCTCTCTCTCTACATGCCACTCTCTCTCTCTCTCTAGGTCACGGCAGCCACAAGAAATGCTCCTCTCTTCCTTTCCTTTCTCCTTTATTCAACTCTCTCAATAAAGCCTCACCAACACAAAATGGTAAGTTTCCTATTTCTATTTTATTTTCTCTTAATTTTCTTATTATTTTCTTTTATGATAATAGATATAAGGAATAAAGGGTGATCACATCCTATCCTAAAATAGATAGTTTCTTCCAATATTTGATTTTATTGCCTTAGAAAAATAAATGGAAAAAATCAATCCCTTTCCCACTACACACTACACGTCCAAGCACCTTCCTTTCCCTTTTATTTATTTATTTTTTATTTAACTAAAATAAATCCAATAAAGGAAAGAGTGTGTAGAAAATCTACACATGTGTACCATGCTACCATGCACTAGCACATACTAAATCACTAGGGTGCATCTCTATCTACCATGCACCTTAGTGCATTCAACCATAACTCCCATAATTACCTCAATTGTCACACTTATTAAAATGTAACACTAATAGTAAAATAAACATGTTACACAATTATTCACTTATTAAATTAATTAACCAAACAAACAATTAACAAATTTAAATTCAAAAGATTATACCAAACAATTCTAACAATTAAACAAACAACAACTAAATAAAATAAACAACATTTAATTAAAACAATTCATCACACTTAACATTTAAATAAAATAAATCACAAAATTTTAAATAATCTAAAAAAAAAAAAAATTGGTGCACTACACAACTATGTGATTATGATAATTTTCTTTATTACTCGGAATTTAATATTATTATATTAATAAATTGATAATTTTTTGTTATTTTATAAAATATTATTATTTATAATAATTATTTGGTGTATTAATCAAGTTAATATTTTGTTGTTGAAAAAAAAACAAATTAATATGTTGTTGTTATAAAAAAAATCAAGTTAATATTTTGTTCAAAGAGTCATTTGTATAAATATGTTTTAATGTTTAGTTTGTATTAAATATGTTTGGTACAAGTTATATATAAACTCAATAATTTAGTATTTTATTTTTGTTTAAACTTTTTAGGACGATTATTGTTTTTGCGGTATTTTGGTTTTGAATTGACGGTTACTAACTTGAAGATTAAATTGAAGGTGAGTAAGTATTTTAGTTTTATATATTACTATTGCACATATTTATAGAATTATAGTTAATTTATATTGAATTTAGTGGAAATTAAGTTTGAAAACTAGTGAGTAGGTTCTGGATATTTTGTGTGTTGCGGTGGTATAAGGATGAAATTATGCATGCTGATTGTTGTTTCTATTTGTATTGAATTAATAGGTACTTATGAAATTGGGATATGTTATAGAAACAGAGAAAACTATGCCCAATTTTTTAGGATTTATTAATTGAACATGTTATAAAATATGTAGTACTTATTCATAGAGTTGTAATTTAAACTTTTTAGGTTTGGCGGTAGGTTTTGAATAAGATATCGAGAATTTGTGTGCTGCGTTGATAACCATAATACCTAGTTTGAAGTAACCTTATCATGTCTCTTGATTAGATAAGGTTACTTTGAACTACAAGTTTGGGTAGTCCTATTCATAGGGAAAATTCTGCTAAATTTTTTAAAAACATTTAATACATAAGAGATTTCAATATTTCAAATAATTACTTAGGTGAATTTCACATGTTTAATTGTATGTACACTTTAGATGTTTATGTAGTACTTTTCTTTTATTTTTGTATGAATGTGTATATATATGTACATTAAGTCTACATAGTTTATTGGAATGTTCAAATATATTTATTAATATTAAAATAATTGCAAATTAGAATTAAAAAATAATTATGAAAATATTTTATAAAAACCAAAATAAAAATAAAATAAAAATATTTTTTTAAGGAAAAAATACCTTTAACTTCGGTTATTATGTAATAACCGAAGTTAAAGGGTACCATTATGTAAAAACTGAAGTTAAAGGGTACCCTTTAACTTTGGTTTTTAAATACTTTTAACTTCGCTCAGATTAACTTTGATTAATATCTCCGCGAGATTCAAAGAATAACAAGCGAAAAAAACCGAAGGTAAAGCCTATTTTTGTAGTTGTGTGGGTTGTTATTTGTTGTTTATTTGAGTTGATGGTGTTGTTTTGATGATTGAACTAGGTTGAAATGTTGTTGTTAGAGGTTTTGGCTTGGGAAAACGCAGGGGAAAATGTTGGAGTTTTTGGGTTGGCGGGGTCGCACCGCGGCGCTGTTCTCATGAACCTAGAAAGGCTAAGGGGGTTGCTGAACTGTCTTAGCGCCGTGGCGCGTGTCCAGGAAAATGCCTTGGTTGCTCTCTGAGTTGTAGAGGGTCGCGACGCCTCTGAGGAGGGTCAGGGCTCAAATAGAGAATATTGACCAATTAAGGGTTTTAAGCTCGAAAACTCAAATCTAAAGGCTCGGGAAGGATTCTACTACCCGGTTTAGTAGAATTTGAGGTTCCAAAGGCTAGTATATTATTCTGAAGCTTCTAATTGATTTAGGTTTTGATGGTTATCTATTATTACATTGTGACTAGGTTTACCACTAAGGCTCGGGATTAGAGATCGTGCTCGAGATCGCCTTGTACTGTCAACTCAGGACTCAAGGTAAGAAAATTGTTTGTGCCTGTAGAGCAGGTTATGACCCGATTATCTGTGCTTATATCGTGCTTAGTGTTATGTGTACATGTTTGTAACTATTATGAATTACATGTGTTTGTGACGGATCGGCAAAGGCCAGGAGCGGCAAAGGTTGAGATTGGCAAAGGCCGGGGTAGGCACTAAGCATGCTGAATGTAGGTCGCCAGGGCAAGACCCTCTAAGGGTTTTGTACTCACTCTCTCGGTTAAGACCGTGAACTTGGTGCCTGGTAACGCACCCTGACCGGCTTAGGCCGTTGTTGTGGATTTTAATAGAAACTTGTGGATTGTCTGTTCTGTTTGATTAGTTATGCGTTTGTTGAAATAAATTATTACATGTTGTGCTGTGAATTTTTCTTGCTGGGCCTCGGTTCACAGGTGCTCTATGGTGCAAGTAAGGGCAAGAAAAAGGTCGATCGACCATGAGTTGGAGAGCATGGAGCTATGCGTACATGTTTGGTCTACCTGGTCGCCACGGTTGGGGCACTTTTGAGGAGCACAGTAAAATGTCTGATTTTGTCACTTAGGTCGATTGTATAGTGACTTTTAAATTGTAAATATGTTTTAAACAATATTTTGGGATCCCAATGTAACTCTTTTATGATCTTAATGGTTGTTCAAACCTTTTGTATTGAATTTTTATTAAATGACTCCTTACTTTAATATAATCACAGTTTTTGGTCTAACACCTCGATTAGCGAGTCAAATACACATTTTAAAACCACATGGTAACGACTTTAGGGTAGTAGGGCATTGCAATCTCGCTAGATACAATGCCATGGTGGAGCACTTTAATGCCCACCTGGAGGAGGGCGACTAGACTTTCCATGCACTAGCTAAGTACATTTTCCAGTACAAGCCACCAAAGGAAAGACCTTCAGTCCCTCCAATTGGCAGGGCTAAATTAGAAAGTCTCTTCGCCGAGAAGATAGGCAACATTTTTCTCCATTGGTCGTGGAGTTCCTTCAGGGGATAAGCTCTACTATGTGCGAGATGACGTCTCACAACTTCCTACCGCTTGAGAGAGACAACGAGGCTTCTCTCCTCGCCACCTGCCATACTCCACCACCAAGGTAAGTACTCGTCCTTTTTCCTTAATCTTGGGGGGCAGATCCCATTTTTTTTAACTGTGTTTTTTCTTTCAGGCTATTGTGATGTGTCAGTGTCTGGGAGACATTATTACAAAGAAATCCTTCGAACTAAAGCAGGGCCAAGAGGAGTTGGTCGTGTCGAGGGTCCGACTGACCGTCCCTCCTAAAGAGCTGGAGCAGCTCAAGAAAGCACTTGAGGTTGAGAATGTCCCATCTCGGGCACTTGAGAATGCAGATGGTGAGACAAACAAGGCAGTTGAGGAGGAGAGGCCCATTCTCAGGTGCGTGAAGAAGCACTGTCTAAGGCAGCTGAGGAGGAAAAGGCCCATTCTCGAACACTTGGGGAGGTGTTGACCAAGGCAGCTGAGGAAGCCAAGGTTTCCTGAGAGGAAGATGCTAAAGCCTTGGGCGAGGCTTCTCATGCCATGGAGGATGCTGCCAAGGCCCGTGATTAAGCTACCCAGGCATCTGACAAGGTCCTAGTTGTTGCAGTCGAGGCAAAGTCCCTTTGACAAAAGATGGAGGAGCTCCAAAACTTAGTCGATGAGCTCGTCTAAGACACCCTTTATGTGGCTTGGCAGAGTAATCAAGAAATGGACCTTTCCTTCACTGAGCAAGACAACATGAGCCTGTTATTTGAGGAGTGCCTCCGGGCGAAGGAAGTTGTCATTGTTGCTGCCAACGCCACCAAGGAAGCAGGTCAAGTCCTGGAGGATGACCGAATCATTGAAATTATCCAGGAGGTTCCTCCCAGAGATTTAGGCTGTCCTTTATAATTTTGTATTTTAGTAATTAAGTCTGTGAGCCATCTTTTATTGGGGTACAAACAAGTTAAATGCTCGAGCCCCCAAGTACAATTGTACATAATTTATTGAATGACTTTTTTGCTCTATTTACTTGCCTTACTTTTCAATTAACACATATTTACATCTAGTGTTTAGTAATAATGCAAATTGGATTTAAAGAAAGTGTAAGGTTTTTCTCAAAAAATTTAATGTAATGTAGCATCATGCAAAACTCGATTTATTACCTTGTTTTATCCATCGTATGTTGGCCTAAGTCTAGGAGACTCAGGTCTTGTCTGCTCAATTTTGGGCAACTTGAGACTTGTGCCCGAGTCTAGGAAACTCGAGTCTTGTTTTCTTAAGTTTAGGCAACTTAAGACTCATGCCCAAGTCCAGGCTACTCGGGTCTTATTTTCTTAAGTTTAGGCAACTTAAGACTTGTGCCCGAGTCTAATCAACTCAAGTCTTAGAGACCTTTTACAATTTTGGAACTCAAGAACTCAGCCTTGCTTTGCTGGCGGTTAGTACTCGAGAAGTAACTTGAGTTCTTCGTCCTTAGGTGATTTAGGTTTATTTGTTCCTACAAGCCTTGTGACACTAGGTTTAATCTAGTGCACCCGTATAGGATCCTCTAACCGAGTACCCTAGACCGTGCTTCTCGGGAACTCTCGTAGGCTTTATGACACTAGGTTTATTCTAAAGCATCCCATATAGGCTCCTTAAATTGAGTTCCCTAGGTCATGCTTCCCAGGAACTCTCACAAGCTTTATGACACTAGTTTTACTTTAAGGCACCCATAATAGGCTCCTTAGTTCATGCTCTGCGAGCGACTATCTTGCAGGGTGACTATCCCACTTATGCCCCCCAAGTGATCGAAGACCAGTCTTCTTTCACTTGTCCATGGCAGCAAGCAAGTACATCCTCAAGCAATGAAACGTTAATAAATAAAAACTTAAAAAATACAAGCAAATTCTCTGAATTTCATCTATCGTGTTTTGCATACACGATTTTCATTAAGTGCCCACAGGCTACATATAATCCATAAAAATTTAGAAAATACAACTGCTTGCATCATTGGTAATATCGGAGAAGGTGCTCAACATTCCATGCATGGGGTATCAATTCCCCATTCAGTCGGGCCAACTTGTATGTTCCAAGACACACGGTGCTCTCGACTTGGTATGGACCTTCCCAGTTAGGGCTCAATACTCCAGCACTTGGATTTTAGGTTTTCAAGAAAATTCTTTGTAACACCAAATCACTGACCTCGAATTTCCTATCCTTCACTTTAGAATTGAAGTATTTAGCCACTTTTTGTTGGTAGGACACTACACGTAGCTGTGAAGCTTCTCAAATCTCCTCAACAAGGTCCAATGATTCTTGAAATAAAGTGTGATTTGTGGTGGGGTCATACGTGGCTTGTCGGTGCACGGTGATGGCGGCCTCAACTAGGACCATGGATTCATACCCATAGGCCATGGAGAATGGTGAATGGATGGTGGATGTCCTAGCAATGGTACGATAACTTCATAATACTCTAGGAAGCTCATTGGGCCAAGCGCCTTTCGCCTGCTCCAGCCTTTTCTTCAAAGTGGCTTTAAGCATCTTATTGACCACTTCCACTTGTTCATTTACCTGAGGATGGGCTATAGAGGAGAACCTCTTCATGACTCCATGCCTTTCGCATTAGCCGGTAAACAACTCACTGTCAAACTATAGGCTATTGTCAGAGACAATACTCCTCAGGAGCCCATAGCGACAAACAATGTTTTTGATGACAAAGTACAATGCCTTTTTTGAGGTGATCTTAGCGAGAGGTTCAGCCTCAACCCACTTCATGAAGTAGTCAACTGCTACAACTGCATACTTTACTCCTCCATTTCCTCGTGGGAAAGGAACCAATTAGGTTAATGCCCCAGACTGCAAAGGTCTAGGGACTTGTCATCTGAGTGGGCTCATTTGGAGGAGTTCGGGGGATGTGGGCATACTGTTGGAATTTTTTGTATTTCTTGACATAATCCATCGAATCACCATTCATCGTGGCCCATAAATATCCTTATCGCATAATCTTTTTGGCTAGGCTTTGCCCCCCAGCGTGGTCACCACAGAAGCCCTTATGCACTTCTCGGATGATGAACTTGGCTTCCTGCTGGGACACACACCTGAGTTTAAACAATGAATATCCTCACCTATATAGTTTATTGTCCATGATTACATACCGAGGAGCCTGCTAAAGTAGCTTTCGAGCCACTTTCTTATCTTGCGGTAGTTCTCCAGAGATAAGGTACTTTGTTATGGGCTCCATCCAACCATCCAGAGGTTGGACCATTTCCACTTCCTCGGGGGTTGTGATGCTTAGAGAGGCCAAGTAGTCGATCAGGACCATATTGAGCATCTCCACATCCTTAGTGGTAGCTAGCTTGGGCAGGGCATCGGCGTTGGAATTTTTCTCCTGTGGAACTTGTCGGATTGTAAACCTTTTGAAGTTTTGTAGCATCTCTTAGGTTTTGGACAAGTAAGCAACCATCTTGGCTCCTCGAGCTTGGTACTCTCTAAGGACTTGTTTTACAACCATCTAAGAATCATTGTATATCTTGAGTCCCTCAACCTTAAGCTTCAGGGCAACTCACATTCTGGCTATCAAGGCCTCAAACTCAACTTCGTTGTTTGAGGTGCCAAACCCAAATCTTAGGGCACTGTGAACCCCTATGTCACTCGAGGGACACCAAGATCAAACCTGCTCCAGCCTCATTCTCATTAGAGGACCCATCCATGTATAGCTTCCATACGATCCCAACAGGTTAAGCTTCCTCGGGCCTTTCGTGCATTCCCGTGCACTCCGCAAAAAGGTCCACCAGCACGTGTTCCTTTATGGTAATCCTCAAGTGGTAGGTGATATCGAACTGACTAAGATCAACTACCCATTTAAGGAGTCTTCTGAAGGATTCCGGCTTTTGGAGGACTTGCCTTAGAAGCAGTTTGGTGAGGACTTTGATGAGAAGTGCTTGGAAGTACGACCTGAGCTTCCGAGAATCTATCATCAAATATAATGTTAGCTTCTCCATGAGTGGGTATCTGGACTTTGCTCTAAGGAGTCTCTTAATCACATAATTGACGGGATGTTGGGCATGACCTTCCTCGCGCACCAGGGTTGTGTTGGAAAAAAATTAGAGTGCATAGCGAAAACGGGCGTGGTAGGCCCAGTGTATATAACACAAAAAAATTTCAATCTCTCATATAAACAATTTATATGTTCAAGAAAAACATCCAGACAGAAACATTAACATACAATATTATTAATCATGTAACATATATATAAATATGTGTTAGGAAAATATTGTTTTGCCTCAATGGAAATGGTAAGATACTATTACAACTCTAGACAATATATTACAAATAAATATTGATTGATTAAAAAGTGTTACAACTCTATGACAAAAGATACATGTAAATATAAAGAAAGAGGTAGAAGATGATAGAAATAGAAAACACAACTCTAAGACAAAATATACAAATAAACTAGAAGTAGTATAATGAAAAGATATAGATGAGATTACAACTCTAAAACAAAAGATACATATAAAAGAGTGAATAATAGAAGAAAAGAAAAGCAATAGAATAAAAGAACAAGAATAAGAACAATGAACAAAGAACTCTCACTCACACAACCAAAGTGAAGAGTATTGGGGATCACCAACTTGAACAAGGTTTGAAACCTTTGTCAAAAAGCTTATTTCCCCCTAACTCAAGCACTAAGGGATCTCTCACAGATTTTGGAAATGCTTTATGGAATAATCAAGCCTCAAGGTGTTTCTAGCCAAGTGCTCTAGTGGATAGAAATGGTGTGTCTTACAGGTGAGCATTAGGCTCCTATTTATAGAGTTTAGAGACACCCTTTGAATTTCAAATTCCACCAACCCCCATGGCTGTTACCAATGATTAATTGGGTGTTTTATGGAATTAAAATAGAGATTTGGGAGTTACTTGGCTGTTGGAATCGTTCAAAGTTGGATAAAAAACTGAAATTATATGAAGCTGTTAGCCATTAGGACTGCGGCGCCTGTTCCAGGCGCCGCGACCCTCAGTCAATTTCAGCAACACATTTTTTAGTTTTTTCCAAAACGTTCCAATTTATTCCCACTTGATTTTGTAACTTCGATACACAATATGGGAGTTAAAATCACATCTCTATCAACCATTTCTCATATGGCTTTAAGAAATTCATCTCAATATTGTGTAACAATAAATCTACACAATAATGGGTGATATTTTAGGAGTTACAAATTTGTGATGAATTTGTAACACCAAATATGTTACATGTTTGGATATTTCACATATATCCAAATAATGTAACTCTCTTTTATATGTTACAATGTGTGACACTCTATGTCACATTTATTTAATCTAAAACATTATATTATAAAATAATATAATATTACATTATATTATAAAATAATATAACAATATGTACATATTTATATATATATATCATATAAACATGTACACAAATATTCAAGAACAAAAGTATTTACCTCTTGAATTATATCAAGTGTCATTGAGTCTTTTCGTATATATATCGATCTTCCTATCCAACACTTTGAGTACCCAAACCACGATCTTCCAAAGTATTCTCTACACCTCAAGATGTGTGTGGCCACATATAGAATATGGGTTTATAATTTAGGAATCACAAGTATGTCTCAACACATGAGAACTTGGATTATGGTTTGAGAAATGTTAGAATAAAAGAAGAAGAAGATGACAATTTCTTGTCTAACAAAAATTATGAAACTTTTATGAGTTCTCTCTTGCTTGTTTTCTTGTTATTCTATAACATATATATAGAGATTATTGTATTACCTTATTATTCCCAATAATAATAGTAATATTATAATAATATCATAATGATAATAGGAATTGATTTATGTAAATATCTAACTTTCCAAATTTGAAAATATCTATTTTCAAATTATTAATTAATTAAATAAATAAAATAAAAACAACACAGATACAATATTTGTGCACTGCTACACGCATGGCACAGTCCCTAGACTGTGTATTATGTCATGTGTGAACTATAGTATTCCCTTTGCAGGGATATTGCATTTTTCTTTTATTTATTTAACTAAAATCAATCCTTCCACAAAATATGGTATTATATTTTAAGAAAAAGATTACAACCATCTTTCAAAGTTTAAATTTTAAATTAAAAATTCAAATTGATGATCATCATTATCATCATCTTTTAAAATTCAATAAATCAAAAACTATTTTTGACTCACAAATTTTATTTTCTCCCACTCAAATAAAATAATTAATTTATTTATATATATGAATTTCGAAATTATATATTTAAATTAATAAACATATTTTCGAAAATTTAATAATTAATTATTCAATCTCAATTATCATATAATTGTATACTTGACCCGAAGAATAAAATTCTTCTCAAATTTTCAAATTACAAATTTACCCTTGTATCAACTCTTACTTTGATATGGTGTTGATAGAGCCACCCTGGGGACCTATGGACCTATAATATCAAGCTCCAATAAATATTAGATTATTAATCAAAGTTTTTTATTAAAGAATTATATTTATTAATCTCATGATTAGTCCACTATAAATATGAGATTGAACTCTTGATAATTATAGGCATATATTTACATAGTACTTTATTAAAGAATAAAATGTCCATTCATATAATCATTACATAAAACTTTAATCCTCTATTAATGGTTCATATTTACAAAGGAATAAAATTACCGTTTTACCATTTTCACTATATCGTGTTTCTAGAGTACCATTGACTTTACTAGTGAAGGTTGTGTCACAACAAGTTTGCGATGTGAGTGCTCATAACATTTTCAGTTCCAAAAGCCAACCCAATAGGGAACCATTATTCAATCTATAAGAAGGTATAAATTCCATACTGTTAAACTATGTCCCCAGTCATATATAGCATTGAGTCCCCAAAACAATTGTTCTTAGCCTGATCATTCTGACAAACCTTAACGCATGAATCAAAGGATCAGATGACATATATAGGAGTTCATAGTAACCTCAGGATTAAGATCATCGTGTATATGATCATCGTTTGATGTGTTTGATTAATACTACAAAACAGTATTTAACACAAGTATTAACAAATCACATTTGGTCCAGTTCTATATATCCTTGTTGACGGTGAAATCTCGTCAACGATTAAAGGTTAGAAAACTAAGATTTTTATAGTAAGGGTAGCTTAGAATCAAGAGGAAAGAACTTCAATCAATAGAAAAAACCAGAGCAACAATGGAACAAAGATCATGTATTTCTAAAATGTCCCCTCATACACTCAGTTTTCCAACCCCTTAACCTGAGGGGTTGGGGCCTATTTATAGGGGGGCTCTATTGGCCCTGGATACAGACAAGTCCCAGAAGACAGGGTCGTACACAGGTACTCTGATAGTGTAGTGGCTCAGGGCGTAGTGGTGTCTACCCTGATGATGCCAGAGTCGTGGCCTAGGACATAGTATTGTCGGCTCTGGCGTATGGTTGGGGGTGGCCAAGTGGTACCACTACTCTTCGTATAGGTCCATACCGCCACTACTCCTCAGATGCAGGTCACGGGGCCGTACCTTTGTTCTCTCCACAACCGTACGCCTCGTGTCAGTACGCGTGTCTTGTACCCAGTTGTCCTCATCAATACACGTTTGGTACCCAATGCTAGCTTGGCATTCCCACTAAGTGTCTCTAAGTACCCCTCATGCTAATGCCAAGGAGGCTTCATCTTGTATGCGTCATGTGTGGCCGATACGCTAGGAGCTGAGGCTGGTCTACTCAGGTCACGTGAAATCGAGGCTGAAGACACGGGCAGCGCAACAGGGCAGCACCCTCGCATAACGAGGCTGCCCCTCTTCCCCCCGGGTGCAGGCGTGGTGAGGCTCAGAGCACGGACACCACAACAAGGCCTCACCCTCGCATAGCGAGGGTGTCTCGCGTAGCAGGGTTGACCTTCTTCTCCTGAGTGCAGGCGTGGCGAGGCTCGGGGCACGGACGCCACAACAAGGCCTCCATCCTCGCATAGCAAGGGTATCTCGCGTAGCGAGGCTGGCTTTCTTCTCCTAAGTGCAGGTGAGGCTCGATGATTGATGGAATGGGGCGCACGCAGATGGCCAACCCGGGACCCTCGCATAGCGAGGGTGACGTTCAGATTGGCAAGCGGCCGAGGGCCCTCGCATAGCGAGGGTGGCCCTCTTAGCTCAATTCCCTCACCATCATGTGACGTCCTCATCCCCTTGTGCGGACAATGAGTAGCTTTTAGGATGTCTCGTAGTATAGAGCTTCATTTGTGAATAGGATTCATAAGGGAGGAATTTCCACATTTACAATCCTATATATAAAGTACCTTCACTAAAGTGTCCTACTACACTAGTGACCCGGATCTAGGTCACTTGTATTCATAATACTAGCGAACCGTACTAGTAGTAATAAATCTAAAGATTCCATAACTTTATTTTACTACAAGTTGTTTCAAGTTTATTATCTTAATCTCAATCCTCTCATGCCAATATGAGATTAAGACCACATAGATAAACTTTGGAATTTTATGATATTTACTTAATATTATCAACATAATATCGGACATAGTCTATATATAAAATAATTCAATTCAATTATTTATTTTATTTAAAACATGTGTCAACTATAATTGCTTTAAGGGCACTCTTCCCAATAGGTTGCACTAATGTCGCTTTCTGTGACAGCCATGTAGAGGAGAAGGGGTTCTTCGTCTATGGGCTTTGAAAATATTGAAGGATTTTCCATGTGCACTTTGAGCTGTTGGAAAGCCTGCTCACATTCCTCTATCCATTCAAATCTTTGACCTCCTCGAAGTGTGTTGAAGAAAAGGACACATTTGTCAATCCCTTGGATACAAAGCGGTTGAGAGCTGATATTCGACGAGTCAGGCTTTGCACACCCTTGTGCTTTTTGGGGGATGACATCTCGATCAAAGCTTTGATCTCCTCAGGAATCGGCTCAATTCCCCAGGTGCTCACAATGAATCCGAGGAACTTCCTAGAGGCCACCCCAAATGTGCACTTTTGGGGATTTAATTTCATCCCGAACTTGCGGAGGACTGAAAATGCTTCCGCAAAATCTCTTACATGGTCTGGAGTAGTCTTGGACTTCACCATCATATCATCCATGTATACTTCCATGTTCTGATTAACTTGGTTTTTGAACATTTTGTTCACTAAACTTTGGTATGTGGCCCCTGTGTTCTTCAAGCCAAAGGAAATCACTTTATAACAGTAGACGCCTTTGTCTGTAATAAAGCTGGTATGCTCCTGGTCTGTGACATGCATCGATATCTTGTTGTACTAGGAGTAGGCTTCCATGAACGCAAGGAGATCATATCCGGAGGTGGCATCCACCATCTGGTCAATCCTCAGAAGGGGGAAACAGTCTTTTGGGCAGGCCTTGTTGAGATCAGTAAAATCAATGCAGGTCCTCCAGGTCGCATTAGGCTTCAGGACTTGCACTGGGTTTTCCAACCACTTAGGACATTGGACCTCCCAAATGAACCTGTTCCTGAGCAGTTTGTCAACTTCTGCTTTCAAGGCCTCTGCCCTTGTCGGGCCCAGTAATCTTCTCTTTTGTTGCACTGGGGCAACGTTGGGATCTATATTTAAGGTGTGGTAGATTATATTGGGATCAATTCTTTCCATGTCTACATGAGACCAAGCGAAGACATCTTGGTTCTCGCAGAGAAAGCATACCAGAGCTTCTCAGACTTCTGCTTTAAGTTTTTTCCCAAGATTTGTTTTTCTTTCTGGGTTGGCTTCATCGAGGATGCTTTCTTCAATTTCCTCCATGGGCTCAATAGCCTTATCATATCCAATCCTAGGATCCAACTCGTTGGACTCCTGATCTTCGAGAATAGTATATACCTCCATCTCCTCTAGAGAAGGCTACTCGAGAGCTACTGCATCAACCACAATCACTGGGTGCTTGAGTGACACATTGTAGGATTGGCAGGCCTCTTTCTGATCCCCGTAGACCGTGAAAATCCTCGACTCCGTGGGAAAATTCATGCATAAATGTCTAATGGACATTCCTGCCCCAAATTCCACTAGGGTTAGACGACCCAAAATGACGTTATAGACGGAGGAGCAATCCACCACCACTAAGGTGCAATATTTGAAAGCCTGTTGAGGCATTTCTCCAAGTATCATTTGCATCTTGATCTGTCCCGTAGGAATCAAGCCTTCGCCCAAGAACCCGTAACTTGTTAAGGTGCATAAGGACATACCACTTGTCGTCTGCCCGATCTTCTCAAAGGCTGAACTCCCATTATCCACCAAGATCCTTGCTACCATCTTGTTGGAAATCTGGCTCTCGATTACCATCGTGGTGGGGGAAGTGCACTCTTCGAGCATTGTCCTCAGAGAAAGTAATTTTCTAGTCCGTCATCCGGGGCATCTATGCTAGGAGTTTGGCCAATTCTCTTGCTGACACGAGTGCTTCACTTCCAACCGTCATCGTCATCTTGTCATCAGCAAGCTCCCTTGAAGACTCAAGTATTTTCAAAGGAGAATAAACAAGGTTAGTGGCTTCTGAATCTAAAATCCAGGATGACATATCGTCTTTCACTATGCAAGCTTAAAGAATAAGTATATCAAATTTACCTTCCTTTTCTTCTTAAGGTCAGTGAGATGCTTATCACATTTTCTCTTCTATTCAGTGACCATCAACTCCACAGTGGAAGCAAGTTCCTTTGTGTTCCTTTCTTTTCAGAATTAGTTGATTTGGTGATCAAAAGATTCATTCCAGAAATCTCGCATATCTCTATGCATTTTATGTACAGAGTTCTAGATTTTTCTTGTAAATTTCTTTCTTTTGAATAATTATTTATGCACATCACCCATGCTCTAGTGCATTTAGCGACAAACAATATCATTTGATCTAATCCAATTCAAACACTCATCTTTACCTTCAGGGATTACGTTGGTTCAAGTTCGTGAGGATATTTCTCACATAATCCATTTTTACATTCTCAAAAATATAGAACAAGTCATAAGTTTGTCATCCAGATAGAACCATTATCATCATTCAATTTATAACATTTGAATTGAGTTATAATATTGATTTCATGTGTAGACATTTTATTGAAAATAAATAAAACATACAAGATTCATTATAATTTGAAAATAAATATCAATAATTTTGGAAAGTAAACATGATGCATGAATGCAACAATCAAAACACATAAACTTAACATTTACTATTCCACTATAAAACTACTGGATAATTAAAGTGTCGTCTTAGGGTTGGTCAAGTTAATTTCAGACAATCTATAAGACACTTGTTGTGAGAATTGATTCGATTAAAATGTGCAAGTGTACACAGTCACAAAACAAGTAATAAAGTAGTAAGTATTCAAGATCGTCTCCACAGGGATTGCAAATTAAAAAGTAAGCAAAACAATTACTAAACAATTTTAGAAAATTAAAAGTCAAGTGGTTGTTTATAGACTAAGCAAAGTATTAAAATAAAATAGAAATACTGAAATAAAAAAAACTGAACTGAACAAGAAAATTGAGAGAAATTTATGAATTGCAAAATGGACTTGAATTGTTGAATTCCCCTATATTATTCGTCCTGAACAAATTGCGAACGTGTTGCTGCAGCAATACTCTAGCAAAACTCCCAGGATAACAAAAAGTTCATTTAACACGCATAAAACTTTCCCAAATTTTATGACCTTAATTCTTCTACCTAATTAAACATATTCCTATGCAAAATCAGATTTAAGAATGCAATCACAGTTCACTCATCATATGTTACACAAGGTAATTAACATATCCCTATATTAATTACTAACATAACCTAACCTAGATTATGACTTGTGTCATTCAAGCTTTTCCTATTACATTCAACCTTTCCAGCATTAAATATAATTAAAATAACTTGCCATTGCTGGCCAAACAACAACAAGAAATCAATTTAAGCACACTTGAATGATCAAGGGAGATTTTACTAAAATAAAGTGCAAGAAATAGATAGATTATAACATAGGGTTCATCAACAATTCAAGCCACCAAGAAATTAGTTCATGGCTGATTTCATATACATTAATTCATAATCAAAGCAGCCCATAATATTCAGTTAAAATCCAACTCAGAAATTAATACAATAGAGTTTAGAAAGAGGAGAAAAACAAATCCAAATGATGCTTGAGTTTCTTGGGTTGGCCTCCTTCTTCCTTGACCCTCTCTTCTATTTCTTCCTGGGGTTTTCTCTGATATTCTCACTGGTTTCCTTTGCCAAAAATGGCTGCTGCTTGATGCTTACGGCTGGAGCATTCTTTTGGTATATTAGGTTATCTTCTTCTTCTCCAAAAGTACCATAATGCCCCTCTTTTTCTCCCAAAACAACAAGTCTTCCTTCTCTTTTGTCCTTTTCTCCATTATGCTGATATTTCCTTCTGCCACTGCCACATCAGCTGAAATGTAAGCTTGACTCTTGACTGCCACGTGTTCCATGCTCCAAAATGCAGCTGATCACAATGCTTCAGTTTTGCTGCAGCAATCCTGAATATTCAGCCATCAACACAATAATTTCATCACAATAGACTCTTAAGCTCACTCATTCCTTTGTGCAAATATTTAACTATGAAATCATTATCTTTAACCCAATAGCTATTAAAATCTAAAAAATAATTACACTTAATTAAGATAATGAAAACATCCAAGTTAGCTACAAAAAAAATAAAAATAAACTAACATCACTCATGATTTTTTCACAAATATAAGTTCAAAAGCACATGAAATAACTCTTTATTCAAGAGTTATCACACCCCCAAACTTACAACATTACTCGTCCTCGAGTGATGGCCCTAACAACACAATACAACTAACAAGAGACACAAAAGATACGAACTAAACACAAAAGACAAGAAAATACAAAGACAAAACACTACAACAATGGACAAACTTTGCTATGTCAATGGTAACAAGGGGAAGGCTCTCGGGAAATTTTATTTTGAAAAAGAGAAGCTGAATTTCAATCTTTCACAAGTTTTAAACCAAAATTTTCAAGTATGAATGTTGCTGCCAAAAATATGAACCAAGTGTTTCACCCTTTAATGCATGCATAGCTTTTCATAAACAATTTCAATCACCAAAAATCAAGCTAGCCCTTGGTCCTCAAGCTTAAATAATGTCTCCATACGTTACTTAGTAATTCCCTCTCCACTAATGTAGACAAACACCACACCAAAGATCAATAGGACTTTATCAAGCTTGTAATGATAGGCTAGGGTAAAGGTAGGATAAGAGAGATACATTTTTGGCTCAAATCACCCTAAACACCTCAATCTTTCTAGGACCTAAATGCATAAATGCACACATTAATTTCCCAAAGAAAACCCCACAACACAATATAAATCTTGCCACTAGTCTTTATTACTAACATACAAAGACAATAATTCAAACAACTTTTCCTTTATTTGAAAAGCACACCCCCAAACTTATTTACAAACATACATACTCTTTTTTTTTTTTTCTTTTCTTTTCCTTTGATTTCTGATTTTTTTTTTTTTTTTAGAAGCTTTGATGCAAGGGAGTGTACTTCTTAATTTCTGACTTTTTTTTATTTTTTTATTTTTTATATATATACTTTTTTTTTTATAAAAATAAACAACTAAATGGCAAGATTACAAGAAGATTGAGAACACTCTCCCCCCCAAACTTAAAATCAACATTGTCCCCAATGGTGAAAACAAGCAAAATAAGAAAAGGAAAACGCTCACCCAATTTTCTTGCTCACACTCCACTCATCACAACCCGCAAAATGCACAACAAATAAATCCTATAAAGATCAAGGTGCTAAAAGGGTGTGGTGAAAAGATGTGAGAATATATATATGTAAAGCTAGGCTAATAAGTGGCTAAGAAAGAAAAATGACACTTAAGCTCAATGGGGTGACTAGGGATAAAAATGCATAGAAGGTAGGCTGCAAAGGCTCAAACGGTCCAAAGATGGCCTAAATCATGTCATCGGTGTGGTATTGTCTAGGATTTCGCCTCAAGGAAAATCACTAAGTAATTCTAGAAACTTAAGCTCTCACAAGAAACTAGCTCGTTCTAGGGTCTCAAAATTGTTTAATCCAACTATGCACCAACTAAAAGGAGAAACAATTGCATCAATCAATGGCTAGCAACATTCACATCCAAAGAATTTAGTTGAAAACTCAAGAAAGAAAAACATTCAGCAGCAACTTAGATTGAGTAAAGAAATCGTCATGGAGCCCCCTAGTTACATATGAACAAAAGCAAAGAGTATCGCTACAAGATTAATTAAATAACAAGACAGGCACAGAACAAGCAACAAATCACACATGGAAGCAAAATAGTAGATAATAAGAGTAGACCACCAGATAATTCAAGAACAGAATTAATTACAAAACAATAATAATAATAATAATTACAAATCAAAAGTGGGTTAAAGAATCTCCCTCCTCCTAGTCCTCGGAATCAGCAGCCGAAGGACTAGGGCCATCAGGTACAGCTGGCGCGGTCCACGCCTCCAGGATGGAGTTGGGAAAGACTGGGAATGGAGCTGTTGGTTTGTTGAAGTTGCGCTGGAGGGATTTGATGAGGGCTGCATCCCGCTGCTTAGCATACTTCCAGTAAGTATGTTGTTGAGCTTCCATAGACACCAACCGATCAAGAATCTCCTGCTGCCGGGCAATGATGTCAGTGAGTGGAACTGGGGGAGGCACGGTGGAAGGCCCAGAGGCTGAGGCAGGTGCACGAGTCTGGCCAATCAGAGAGAAATCAATGTCCCGACGCTCAAAAAGGATATCCTCTGTGGAAGCGACAAATACCCCAGCTCTAATGCATAACTGGGTGATGAGTGAGGGAAAGAACAGCTTCCCTTTCTTCTTTCTAGCACAGCTAACAAGCTGCCTAGAGATGATCTGGCCAACATTGACATCCAGCCCAGCCAGTATACAATACAGCAAGAACACCCTCTCTGTGGACACCGTGGTGTCATGTGTGGTGGGCAGTAATCGACACTTCAGAAAGCTGAGCCACACTGCAGCTTCAGGCAAAATGGAGGTGTGCAAGAGAGTGCGCACACCGCCAGAAGAGATGCACCATTGAGTTCCAGGGGCTGCGACACACTGCAGCGCCATGTCAAAATCAGCTGGGGCAGGTGCCAAGATCATTTCATTATAAGTTGAGCTGTCAACGTTGGCTAACCCAAAGAGGGCATTAATAGCCTCACCCGCAAAAGAGACCACCTTGCCGCGAACCAACACTTCAGAATTTTCAGCAGAGGCAAGGTTGGCATAAAATTCCTTGACCACTGGGATAATAGCATACTCTGGTTTCTGGCAGAAAAGCTCCCACTGGTGTTGCTCAATGACAGTAGTGATAAAGGCAGGCACCTCCCTAGTGGTTGGCAAAAATCCTCTCTCTGGAAATAACTTCTTGGTCTTTATAGACTCAAATCTGGCCTTGGCTTGAGCTGAAGTAACTTTTCGGGCAGGGCGTGAAGGGGAAGCTGTTGTCTTGGTTTTATGAGGTGGGGCAGCTGTTGTGGCAGCAGGGGCAGTCTTTTGCTGCTTTGGTGGGGGCACAGTTGATGCTTGTGGGGCTGCTCTTTTGGATTTGTGTCGGGGTGGTTTTGATGTGGTGGTAGGAGCATTTCTGGTTGGTGGGGGAGGCAGTAGGAGTGGGGCAGTGGGGATTTGTGGGGTCTTTGGTGGGACAGTGGTGTTTTTGGATGCTTTCTTGGGTGTTTTGGTTGTTTGTGGGCTAGAGGTTGGTGGTGGGACAGTGTTGGTCTTTTTTCTCTGTGCTCGAGTTTTGATGGTCATGATGGGCACAAAAAGACAGCACCTAATTCACAATGTTATCACACAACAAACAGAGCACCTGAACAGAAATGCTTCAAAATTTTCCAGCAGAATAACAGAGCAAAATTTTTTTTGTACCACCCAGGAATGCCACAGATTATCCAACAGAGTTTCCAACAACGTTGCTCACCAGATCAAAGATTATCAGTACTCAAATCCCCAGTAGTATATATATATATGTATATATATATATATTTGGCTTTATACGGGGGCAAGGAAATTAATACCCATGATTGAGAGGCTCGGCCGACTATTGGAATGCTTGGCTGGTGGTGGGGAGCCTCGGTCTGGTGGAATGCCGCCTGGGGTCGAGAAATGGTGCTCGGTCTGGGGTCGAGGTGGTGGTGTCGTGGGTCTTCGTGAGATGGAGAGGCGAAGAAGTCGACGGGCAGGGACTCGCCTGGACTGGGTCGCGGCTTGCTCGGTTCGTATGGGGCGGCTGAGTGGCGGGTTGTGTGTGGGCAATGGAGTATGGGTGGCTGAGGGGTATGGGGTTTGTGAGGTTTCTGCTGGGTGAAGGGCACCTGAATGCGGAGCTGGGTGGAATGTCGTGGGGTCGTGGGATCGGGTTCGGTGAGAGGGGCAGAGCTGGGTGAGGTCGACTGGTGGGTCGGCTGGGTTCGTGGGTGGTTCTCGGCCTGGGGACGCCGTGGGGTCGGTGGCTGGGTGAAGATGGTGGGTATGGGGAAGATGACAATGGGTATTAGGGTATATACATATATATTTTTATATATATATATATATTTTATAAAATAAATAATTAAAATATCAACAGATGCATATTTATAATATGTATATTATGAAGCTATATATATAAACAGATATATCTAGTGTATACATATAATAAAAGTGTTACTGAAATATATATATGTGTATATATATGCCTTTTATCTAGTTTATAGAGTATATATATATATATATTTATTTATTTAATTTTTTTTTTATTATATTATATATATGTATATGCCCCTGAATGAAACCACGACCCAGGAATTTGCTCTGCCCAGATTGCTAACATTTTGCCCAAAATTTGCTTCAGCAACCCAAATTTGACGTAACCCCCTTTTTTTTTTCGGAAATCATTGCGGCCATTTTGCTGAAGCAAAACACTCGCAAAACCATCAGACTCCAGAATTTCTTCCAAAACACCCTGTTTCTTGCTGTCTTAACACCTGAAACATCAAAATAAACATAAAAATGCTCCAAAACACCACAATAAAATGGGATTAAAATTAAAATAAAAAGAAAAATAATTATAATTAAAAACACTCATATGTATAAATATATATATATATTTTTTTTCTTTTTCTTTCTCTCTTTTCTTTCTGTTTTCCTCTTCTTTTTGTCTCTCTTTTTTTTTTTTTTTTTTTTTATATACAATATCAGTTTACACTTGCTTCTTGCTGGGTTGTCTTTAAATTAGTGCCTGAATCACTTGACAACCCACATCAACCTCAGCTTTAAGGATCCTCCAAAGTGATGGAGGTCTTCTCGCGGTTGACCTCACCTCCCAAATAATGTTTCAGCCGCTGCCCATTCACTTTAAACTCCCTTCCGGATTGATCTTCGCGAACCTCAACTGCTCCAAAGGGGTAAACTCGCACCACTGTGAATGGGCCAGACCAGCGGGACTTTAACTTGCCAGGAAATAACTTCAAGCGCGAGTTGAAAAGCAATACTTTCTGCCCCTTCTCAAAGACCCGAGCTTGAATTTTCTGATCATGCCACCTCTTAGTTTTCTCCTTGTACAACTTGGCATTTTCATAGGAGAACAACCTCAGCTCTTCCAGCTCATTTAACTGTAACTTTCGAGCTTCTCCAGCAGCTTGGAGGTCCATATTCAGTCTCTTAGTGGCCCAATATGCCTTATGTTCCAACTCAACGGGCAAATGGCAAGCTTTTCCAAAAACCAAACGATACGGTGACATTCCCAAAGGGGTTTTGAAAGCCGTTCTATAGGCCCAAAGAGCATCATCCAATCGCTGAGACCAATCCTTTCTACTAGGATTCACCACTTTCTCTAGGATTCCCTTGATCTCCCTATTGGATATTTCCGCTTGACCATTGGTTTGGGGGTGGTAGGCTGTGGCAATCTTATGCTTCACACTGTATTTGGCTAACAAAGCTGCCAAAATCTTGTTAACAAAGTGGGTGCCTTCATCGCTTATAAGAGCCCTTGGAGTGCCAAAGCGGGTGAACACATGCTTATGTAGGAACTTCATGACCACCTTGGAATCATTGGTAGGACTTGCCACTGCCTCAACCCACTTAGAGACGTAATCTACCGCTACCAAGATATACAAATTGCCAAATGATTGTGGAAATGGCCCCATGAAGTCGATTCCCCAAACATCAAACAATTCCACTTCAAGGATGCTATTCAAGGGCATTTCATTCCTTGCTGAAATATTTCCAACACGCTGGCAGCGATCACATCTCTTAGCAAATTCATGAGCATCCTTGAAGATAGAAGGCCAATAGTACCCCGATTGAAAAACCTTAGCGGCTGTCCGCTGCCCCCCAAAATGTCCACCATAAGGAGCTGAATGACAATGCTCTAGGATGCTAGAAACTTCCTCCTCAGGCACACAACGCCTCATGATTCGATCTGAACATTGTTTGTACAAATAGGGCTCATCCCAATAATAGAATCTCACATCATGAAAGAACTTCTTGAGTTGCTGCCTATTCAAATCAGGAGGCTGCAAACCACTCACCAAATAGTTGACAAAATCAGCGTACCATGGAATAGTGGTTTGGTTCACAACCAACAATTGCTCATCGGGGAATGTCTCTTTAATAGGCCCTTCATTTTGCTTTTCACTTCCAGCTTCAAGTCTAGATAAGTGGTCAGCCACTTGGTTCTCCGTTCCTTTTCTATCCCGAATTTCCAAGTCAAATTCTTGAAGAAGCAACACCCATCGAATAAGTCGTGGCTTAGCATCCTTTTTGGCAATTAGATACTTGATTGCTGAATGGTCTGTGTAAACGACCACTTTAGTCCCCACAAGATAAGCTCTAAACTTGTCAAAAGCAAACACCACCGCCAAAAGCTCTTTCTCGGTGGTAGTATAGTTCAATTGGGCATCGGCTAATGTCTTGCTTGCATAATAAATGGAATGAAAAACCTTCTCTTTTCGTTGCCCAAGTACAGCCCCCACAGCAAAGTCACTAGCATCGCACATCAATTCAAAGGGGAGAGACCAATCCGGAGCTACAATGATGGGTGCGGTGATAAGAGCCATTTTTAAAGTCACAAATGCTTCTTGACACTCCTTGGTGAACTCAAATGCTCGATTTTGCTCAAGTAAAGAACAAAGGGGCTTAGAAATCTTTGAAAAATCTTTTATAAACCTCCTATAGAAGCCCGCATGCCCCAAAAAGCTTCTAATCCCCTTGACGGTAGTAGGTGGTGGCAATTTTTCTATAACTTCCAGCTTTGCTCTATCCACTTCTATGCCCTTGTTAGAAATTCTATGGCCCAACACAATGCCTTCTTGAACCATGAAATGGCATTTTTCCCAATTGAGTACCAAGTGTGTTTCTTCACATCTAGCCAAGACTTGCTCCAAGTTAGCCAAACAAGTGTCAAAAGACTCCCCAAATACTGAAAAATCATCCATGAAGACTTCAAGAGACTTCTCCACCATATCTGAGAATATTGCCATCATACAACGTTGGAAAGTGGCGGGGGCGTTGCACAGCCCAAAAGGCATCCTTCTAAAGGCAAAGGTGCCATAAGGACAAGTAAAGGTAGTCTTCTCTTGGTCTTCCGGCGCGATGGAAATTTGATTATAGCCTGAATACCCATCAAGGAAACAATAGAACTCCTTTCCCGCCAACCGATCAAGCATTTGGTCAATAAATGGCAGCGGGAAGTGGTCTTTGCGAGTAGCCTTATTCAACTTCCGATAGTCCATACAAACACGCCAGCCCGTCACTTGTCTTGTGGGAATCAACTCATTGTTTTCATTAGCCACCACCGTAACTCCACCTTTTTTAGGAACACACTGAATTGGGCTGACCCAAGAACTATCTGAAATTGGGTAAACAACTCCATAATCAAGCCACTTAATTATCTCTTTTCTAACCACTTCCTTCATGATAGGATTAAGCCTTCGCTGCTGCTCAACAGAATTATTACAGCAATCCTCCAACAGAATTTTATGCATACAAAATGAGGGACTTATCCCCTTGATATCCGCCATAGTCCAACCAATGGCCCTTGTGTATTTCTTCAAAACAGCCAGCAACAAACTCTCTTTTTCAGCTCCTAACATGGCTGAAATAATCACAGGCAAGGTCTCATCTTCTCTCAAATAGGCGTACTTCAAGTGACTAGGCAAAGGCTTCAATTCTAATTTTGGTGGCTCTTGAATAGAAGGCTTAGGAGGCTTAAAATTCCCTTCCGACAAATTCAATGACTCAAAAGGCCTCCTGAATTTAGCAAATGGCTGCGTTGACTCCACCCATGTAACTTGGGTTTCTTCCTCTTCACTTAAGCTTTCAAGCTCTTCAAGTGACCTCACCCCCACTCCATCTTTACAAACTTCCTTGTGGAATTTTTCAGCAACAATAGACTCAAGTACACTTAGCCTATTACATTCCTCAACCTCATCCGGAAACTTCATAGCATTGAACACGTTGAAAGTCACTTGTTGGTCATTCACCCTCATAGTAAGCTCCCCTTTTTGTACATCAATCAAGGTCCTTCCGGTAGCTAGAAATGGCCTACCCAAGATAATAGGAACATCTATATCCGCTTCATAATCAAGGATGATGAAATCAGCCGGAAAGATGAATTTGTCAACTTGCACAAGTACATCTTCAATTTTTCCTTCCGGGTGCGCCATAGAACGATCCGCTAATTGCAAAGTCACTGTGGTTGGTCTTGCTTCTCCAATCCCCAACTTCTTGAAAATTGACATGGGCATCAAATTGATACTAGCCCCCAAGTCACAAAGTGCTCTACCAACGTCTCTACCACCAATAGAACAAGGAATTGTGAAGCTGCCCGGATCCTTCAATTTAGGAGGAATTTTACTCTTCAATATAGAACTACAGCCTTCAGTCAACGCCACTGTTTCAAATTCACCAAGCCTCCTCTTTTTAGTTAAAATATCTTTCAAAAACTTCACATAGTTGGGCATTTGCTCCAAAGCTTCCACTAATGGTATATTGATGTGAAGTTGTTTCAAGACATCTAAAAATCTGCGGAATTGACTATTTTGTTGCTGCCTTTGAAAGCGTTGAGGAAATGGTGGAGGTGGCTTGCTTGTAGACTCTCCTGTAGCGTTTTGCGGAGGAATTGCTGCAGCAATTGCTTCAGGATCAGCATTTAATTCTTTTGATTTCACAGCTTTGTCTCCTTTGTCCCCACTACTTTGGATTGAAGTGGGCTCGCTGTTTCTGGCACAATTATCCTCAGTAAGTTCCACATTTTTGCCACTTCTCAAGGTAACCGCCTTGCAATGCTCCTTGCCATCTCTTCTTGGATTTTCTGTATCACTAGGCAAAGTGCCTTGTGGTCTATTCCTTAGCTCATTAGCAAGTTGCCCCAGCTGAGTTTCTAGATTCCTCAAAGATGCCGCTTGACTCTGAATTACAGCATCGTTCTTGGCCATATATTCCTTCATTAAACTCTCCAAAGAGCTTGATTGAGACACTTGAGGATGAGGTGGTTGAGCTCTTTGTTGTTGTTGTTGAGAAAACCCCGGTGGATATGTAGGCTTGTTTTGCATGGGTGCTCCGCTTGAACTAGCTCCTTGACCCCCCCATGAGAAGTTCGGATGGTTCCTCCAACCCGGATTGTAAGAGTTCGAATATGGGTTGTTACGGCTCACATTTTGATTCCCCAAGTAACAAACTGATGCAGGATTTGATGGACAGCTGTCAAATGTGTGCCCATCTCCACAATAAACACAAGAAACATCTGCCACTTGGCCCATAGCAGCTGGCTGTACCATTCCCCCCAAACTCATGTTCTTGAGAAGGTTAGTCATTGAAGAAACTTGAGCTGTCAAAGCTGTCAATGCATCAACTTCAAGTAAACCAGCCACTTTTCGACTTGTTGAGGCTCTAACATTGGACCATTGATAATTGTTGCTAGCTATCCTCTCCAAAATCTCATAGGCTTCATTATAGGACTTAGAGAGAATAGCCCCATTGGCTGAAGCGTCTAACACCATACGAGTGGAAGAATTGAGCCCATTATAGAAAGTCTCCATTTGTATACAATGTGGGATCCCGTGGTGTGGGCACTTTCTCAATAATTCCTTGAATCTCTCCCACGCTTCACAGAATGATTCATCTTCCAGCTGCTGAAATGACATGATTTCATTGCGAAACTTGGCATTTTTGGTAGGGGGAAAGTACTTCATCAGGAATTTTTCAGCCAACTCATTCCATGTAGTCACCGAGTCGGGAGGAAGAGTGTTGAGCCAAGCTCTAGCTCGATCCCTCAAAGAGAAAGGGAACAATTTCAACCTTAGGGCCTCATCAGTCACTCCTTGTAGCTTGAAGGAGTCACTCACCTCCAAAAATGAACGAAGATGAAGGTGAGGATCCTCAGTAGGCAGCCCACTAAATTGACCCACTGTTTGCAACATTTGGAACATCACGGGCTTTAACTCAAATTGGGGTGCTTGAATTTCAGGCCTAACAATGCCCGGATTGAGCTCATTAAACATGGGGGCAGCGTACTCCCTTATGGCTCTCTCTCTATCATCAGCCATAGCAATTGTATTAGTGACATTATTAGCACCCTCAACTCCTTCAACCTCTTCAGCCATATTAAGGCGATTTTGAGCCCGTTGTTCCCTTAGTCTTCTTCTAATTGTTCTTTCAATCTCGGGGTCAATAGGAGCTAATTCAATGTCTTCTTGCTCGTTCATATAGTAAATTACCTGAGAAAACACAAGAGCAAGCAAACAAAGTCAGCTCAAAAAGAGAAAAAAACAAAAATTGCAAGTAATTAATTTTACAAGAATTTCTAATTTCAATCCCCGGCAACGGCGCCAAAAACTTGTTGTGAGAATTGATTCGATTAAAATGTGCAAGTGTACACAGTCACAAAACAAGTAATAAAGTAGTAAGTATTCAAGATCGTCTCCACAGGGATTGCAAATTAAAAAGTAAGCAAAACAATTACTAAACAATTTTAGAAAATTAAAAGTCAAGTGGTTGTTTATAGACTAAGCAAAGTATTAAAATAAAATAGAAATACTGAAATAAAAAAAACTGAACTGAACAAGAAAATTGAGAGAAATTTATGAATTGCAAAATGGACTTGAATTGTTGAATTCCCCTATATTATTCGTCCTGAACAAATTGCGAACGTGTTGCTGCAGCAATACTCTAGCAAAACTCCCAGGATAACAAAAAGTTCATTTAACACGCATAAAACTTTCCCAAATTTTATGACCTTAATTCTTCTACCTAATTAAACATATTCCTATGCAAAATCAGATTTAAGAATGCAATCACAGTTCACTCATCATATGTTACACAAGGTAATTAACATATCCCTATATTAATTACTAACATAACCTAACCTAGATTATGACTTGTGTCATTCAAGCTTTTCCTATTACATTCAACCTTTCCAGCATTAAATATAATTAAAATAACTTGCCATTGCTGGCCAAACAACAACAAGAAATCAATTTAAGCACACTTGAATGATCAAGGGAGATTTTACTAAAATAAAGTGCAAGAAATAGATAGATTATAACATAGGGTTCATCAACAATTCAAGCCACCAAGAAATTAGTTCATGGCTGATTTCATATACATTAATTCATAATCAAAGCAGCCCATAATATTCAGTTAAAATCCAACTCAGAAATTAATACAATAGAGTTTAGAAAGAGGAGAAAAACAAATCCAAATGATGCTTGAGTTTCTTGGGTTGGCCTCCTTCTTCCTTGACCCTCTCTTCTATTTCTTCCTGGGGTTTTCTCTGATATTCTCACTGGTTTCCTTTGCCAAAAATGGCTGCTGCTTGATGCTTACGGCTGGAGCATTCTTTTGGTATATTAGGTTATCTTCTTCTTCTCCAAAAGTACCATAATGCCCCTCTTTTTCTCCCAAAACAACAAGTCTTCCTTCTCTTTTGTCCTTTTCTCCATTATGCTGATATTTCCTTCTGCCACTGCCACATCAGCTGAAATGTAAGCTTGACTCTTGACTGCCACGTGTTCCATGCTCCAAAATGCAGCTGATCACAATGCTTCAGTTTTGCTGCAGCAATCCTGAATATTCAGCCATCAACACAATAATTTCATCACAATAGACTCTTAAGCTCACTCATTCCTTTGTGCAAATATTTAACTATGAAATCATTATCTTTAACCCAATAGCTATTAAAATCTAAAAAATAATTACACTTAATTAAGATAATGAAAACATCCAAGTTAGCTACAAAAAAAATAAAAATAAACTAACATCACTCATGATTTTTTCACAAATATAAGTTCAAAAGCACATGAAATAACTCTTTATTCAAGAGTTATCAACACTCTTATCTTTATTATTTAAAACTCAAAATAACTCATATTTTCTCTTTCTTAAAAATAAAGTACTGCTTGTTTGTTTAAGATACAATTATCCACTACAAAAGCTTAATTGTATTGTTGTAAGTGTAACCCATTATTTCAGATATTATGAATTAACTTATAGATGTCGCCTTAGGGCCGGCCAAACCTAAACTACATCACTCTTTCCTATCTTCATAAGAACTCAACCTTGATATTAATATGACTAGAAACCTTCCTTAGGAGGATGGAAACAAAGCCACCTCGAGGCCCTAATTATACTTCATGGTGTTGTACTAATAGTGGAGACCATAGGTCACATTGAGATGACAACCTTCTCTCACTTACTATTTTAGAATATATGTTTTTATTAAACTAATCAATTAATTCCAAATTAATTACTAGTTCATTTATAACCCTTTGAATGCAACTAATTATATAAATCATACAATTATAAAAAAGCATGTTTCTATACTTAAAGTGATCTAGAATAATTACCCATTACATTCATTAAACTTTACTAAAACACATTTTTAAATATAGTTGGTTATCCAAAAAGGCCTATATTAAGTATTGCCTTTATTATGGTGTGATTTACCTAGTTTTAACTAATTTAAGACTTAGTGTTGAGATTGGTTAAATATAATGGTTAAGATGTTTACACGTTGAGGTGTAAAACACTTAATGGTCTTCACTTAAGGGGAAGTGAAATCAAGAGATTGTGTAGAATGCATCTAAAAGTGACTTTTATGGGTTTAAAGTGATACAATGAGGTATCCAAACATTCCCAAAAAAAATGGTAGCATTTGGAGCAATTTTAGGACCATTGGAGGTGTCCAAAGTCAGAAGGGGTGGCGATGCGTCGCCCCCTAAGTGGCGTAACATCACCAAAATGCGAAGGGCTTCAAAAGTCCCAGTAGGCGATGAATCGCCTCCCGGGAAGTTTTTAAGGGTCGTGCAGTTACGTAAAATGCTCCAAATGATGTGTTTTAAATGCTCTAATCCTATTGGATAAACTAATGACGATGCCTACACTATAAATATGGGTTATTAGAGTTGTAAAGCTTTAATCACACTTTTCAACTCTCTCTCTCTCTAGCTCTTAAAGATCAAAGTTTTCTCCAAGAAAACTCATCAAGCATTGCTTGACTTGCATGAGTTTTAAGGCTTGTTAAATCTCAATTCTCATTCTACATTATTCTTATTGTGTACAAGCCTTAGAAGTTCCCAAAATTTGAAGATTCAAGTTGCTCTAAAACAAAGGTTGTATGGTAAGAACGCCTTAATCTATTACTTTATAAAAATGTCGTTCAACTCATATTTACTAGAAAAATACCATTTTAGAGTAAATGTTCAGTGTGGCCTTGATAAAACATGCAATTTGGGCCCAATGGTTTTAAAATAAAATTGTAGTATCTTTATGTAGTCTTTAAAAGAAAACAAATAAAATAATAAGTCTCACTGACGTGCATAAAATAAAACACAACATATAAATTCATAAACTTCTTGGTGCTCATCTAGATCGTTAATCGTTCATGGGACACCCCTCGTCATATATGCCTAGACATCGAAACTTGCCACATCACTATGTGTGCCAAGGAGAAACCCTATTTCCTACCTGAAAGGGAGAAAGTAAGGGGGTGAGCTAAAATCGCAGTAAGGAAGTACAAACAAATGCAACAATTTCAAGAAATAATAAGGAAATACTACATATGTATCATAAAACTCATAACATAACCATACTACATCCATCTCATAATCATAACGTATCATATTCATAATCATATCGTATGATATCATATTCATAATCATAATTATACTTCATACTTCACGTGAGCATGGGACCCCTATTGTCCATGTCACATCATGAGGTAACCATCAAAAGCATAAATCGGTAAGACCTCCTCTATGAGGTAAACAAGGACTCTGGTCCTCGAATAACCTCGGCGCGATGCCCTATGAGTTACGTCATATCCTTAGTAACCTTTTTGTTGTGTCGCATTCAGAACGCTAACAACCTACTATTTTTTCATACATCATACAAGCAGACATACAACAATCCATAACATAGCATAGTAATTCATACTTTGCATAACACTTTAGATTACCATAACTTATATTTTCCATAACACTATAACTTTGCAACATAATAGTCCATACCTTTCAAAGCATAATTCATAGAAAATTCTAACTAACTTCCTTACCTCAAGTCCAAGCAAAAATAAGGTTTGGGGTACTTCACAGTGAGCCTAGAATCATAACCAAACGTTCGTCACAAAATCATGTAAGATTACACATGCTCAACATACATACCCCACGTGTGCATGGGCCATGCACACGTGGCACAAGTTGCATCGCAACTCTATTTATACAACAATGCCACATAGAATCATAAAAGAATAATGTCAATTCTACTAAGTAATTCTTAATGATTTCAAACATGTATTTGATTAAATAACATATGTTTGAGCGTACAAGTGAACTTGCATGTAACATGCATACGTGGGACGGTTCTTAAAACTAGTGTTGAAGTCAGAATTATTTGTTCCTTTATTTTCTTGCCAATTTCACAAAAATCCAGCAAGCATAAAATTATTTGCCACTTTAATTATTGCTACATTATTCCTTTAATTCACACATTTGTCATTCATAAATTTTATTACAAAAATTTAATTTACTAAAATAATTCATTAGCTTTAATTTGCATAAAATAATAATCCAATTTATTATTTAATAAAAATTAAAAGAATGTGACAAAATTTCGTAGTTATTGTTGGTGGTGAGAACTCGTCAACGATATTAGGTCGGAAAACTCAAAGGTTAATAAGAAGATAGCTAGATAAGAACTTATAATAGACTTAAGGAAAAATAAATGCAGATTAACAATGGAGTAAACATTCGTATATTGCTTAATAACCTGAGTATACAATGAATTTTCCAACCCCTTAGTTTGAGGGGTGGAATTCTATTTATAGCTTGGCTATAATGGCCTCGGATACAAGGTGGTCCCAAGGGACAAGAAGGTACTTGGGTACGCTGTCATGGTAGTGGTCATGGTAGTGGCAAAAGTCGTGGTGGAGCAGAGGGTTGTGGTGTAACAGCAGCAGCAGCAGCAGGAGCAGCAGCAGCAGCAGGAGCAGCAGCAGCAGCAGGAGCAGCAGCAGCAGCAGCAGTAGCAGTAGCAGTAGCAGTAGCAGTAGCAGTAGCAGTAGCAGTAGTAGTAGTAGTAGTACTTAGTTGAACACTCGTAGGAACACTTTTAGATTTTATAAGTTTAAGCTATAGTTTAAGAATATTACTTATAACATAAGGTTTGATTAATATAGCTGATTATAAAGATGTCATTTATTATACTATAAGGTTAGATAGAATTAATAAGATCATGACACTTGTCGTGTGCATGTTTATTTAAGGATTTAATTATAGTTTAAATAAAAGAAAGTTCTAGAAACTCTAGAATCTTCCAAGATCATTAAGAGCATGACACTTGTCACAAACTTTTTTATTTGAGGATTTAAGCATTTTAAGTGGATAATTCAAAAATAGAAGTTTCTAGAAGCTCTAGACCCTTCCAGAACTTGCTGGAATCATGTATTACTCAGTCAAACCTGATTAATCAATTCAAATTATGTTGAAAATGTGACAGTCAGAATCCTGTGATATGTAAGGGGAAAGACCGGGTAAAGCTGTGCAATCCCACATCGCCTGGGGAAGGTCAAGTGTGATGATTCTAAGACTGTGTAGGTATGGGACTACACAGTTGAAGATGGCTTAAATGGATTGATGGGTACTACCTATATCAACAAAATGCATCTTCTTTTCGGGGGCCCATCACTTGAGAACTCCAAAGTTAAGCGTGCTTGACCTGGAGTAATCTCAAGAAGGGTGACCTCCTGTGAAGTTTTCCCAGGAAGCGTGCGAGTGAGGACAAAGCATGCTGGAAAGACTCGTGTTGGTTTGTAGGGCCAGTCGTCATTCTAGGAAGCATCCATAGTGACATGGGGAGTTACAGAAAAAGTGCAATTACGTGTTTAATATATTCACATATGCCGATATATTGCAGCATATGGGCTGATATATCGCCTACGGAAGATACGAAAAACATGTCGACTTTGCATGAACGATCAAACTAGCCTCAGGAATACTGGGAGAGGCGATATATCGCCTATAGGGGGCGATATATCGGGCCCCCTATGTATTTTTGAAAGTTCAGTTTTTCAATTTTAAAAATAGCCTTAACCTCTTGACTAGCCTCTGAACGTTTTTGACCGAGTCTTAAGCACCTGTTGAACGAATATTCAAATATTTTTCGATTAATATTCATTATTTTTATTCAAGTTAAAAGGAGATAGTTTCACTCCTTGAACTCTATAAATAAGACCTAGTACCCAGCCATTTTTCTCATTCTTTAAGCTGTGTTCAGAGCCTTCAAGCTGCTAAGGTTACTATAAAGTGATAAACACTTGGGTTGGGATAAAAGCTTTATCATCCTAAGCTTTATAAACACTTGGGAAGTGAGACATAGAGTGTGTTTTCAATATCAAGGTGTAGATCGGTTCTAGTACATCCAAAGGTATTCTTATTCTCAAGTTCATTTCTGTATGGTTCTTTAGTTTTCCTTAGTTTTCTTTACTCAAATCCTAACTCGTTGTTTTCGATTCTTGGTTAGGTATTTAAGTTCTTTGAACTTAAGGTTTCTTTTTGTTAAGCTTCTTCTTGGTGGTTTAGTTCTCTTCTTTATTATCTCTTATCTTTAGAAATACTCACCATCTTTATTGTTGGTTATAGGAGTGTTCCAAATCCCGTCCTTGTTCTCAAATATCCCGGTGTTGGTAAGGAAAATAGGATAGATTTTGTATGCTTTTATGTTTTGATATGTTTATGCTATGATATATGTATGATATGTTTTTAGTTTTTAAGTATATGTTTTGTTTAGATAACAAGCATATGATTTGTTTAGATAACAAACATATAACTTGTTTAGATAACAAGTCCTAATAATATATTCCTTGGGCATATGATTGTTGAGATAACGAGCCCCATAAATTTATATGACTTGTTTATATAACTAAGCCTCGTAAATTTATGGACATATGATTGCCTAGCTTGCAAGCCCCAAGAAGTATGATGGCCATTATAATACATGTTTTTTTTTATAGTCATATGTTTTATAGTCTTATGTTATGTTTTATGTTGTATGTGCTAGTAGATTTTCCTTTCTGGGCATTAGGCTCATTCCTTTATTTTTTTTTATGTAGGAAAATAGTTATGGCAGCGGAAGGATTCTTGGTAGCTTGGTTTGTGTATTAAGGATGAAGGGATTCGATGGACTGCGTGACGATTCGAGGACGATGCTATTTTTAGTCTCTTTAAATTATGTTTTTTTATGTATTTTCTGCATTTAGCTTTGTAAACAATTTCCTTTAGTTTGAAGTTATGTTTTATTTTAAAACAATGGGATCCCATACAGCTCATTTATGTATTTCAATATTTACTTTGGAGTTTTTAATAAAGTTATGAATATTCCTTATGTATGTTTTCTAAAAAATAGTGGTTATGTCTAGTAGTTTTAATGGTCCAAGGTCTAAGAAATAGTTGGGTCATTACAGTTGGTATCAGAGCAATGGTTCATTCGCATGAAGTTCTCTTTGATACACATGCTCAAGCTCTGAATCTAACCATCAATGTAAGTATTTATGTTATAGTTATTATGTTTATATGTATAGCTAACGTTTTAGCCTTATGTTTTCAGTTAAGAATGAATGGAGCATTAACTTATGAGGATATCCGAGCCATTAAGGCCTTGAAAAGAATTAGAGAGCCAAGAAATATCGTAGGAGTGCTAGAAATAATCACTCGGAGACTACTCTTATTCCACAGGGAGATAGGTCACCTCCAAGCAACTAAGCAAATCATGATGAGAGCTACGGAGCAATATGTTTTAGCGATTAGACTTTTTAAAGATTATCCTACTGTAATTGCAGCCTTAGAAGATATATGGGAGACTATAGATAATGAAGATGAATTACCAGTAGCTATGAGATATTATTTTCTCATACTTAGGTTCACTTCTAAAATGGAATTCCAATTCACAAATGAGCGAAAACATAGAATCTTTACGAATCTTCCTCGAGGGCATTTTGAGGCTCAAGATAATGATGATTATGAGGAGATAGATGGTGATATGTTAGATGAATGATCAGATGTAGAAGATCCTGATTTTTAGAATAGATTAGTTTCTTTCTTTATTTTATTTATTATATTTGCATTTATGATTGTATATAGTGAATTTTTTTTTCCAAATTAATATCATTGTTATTTTGATGACATATATGAGTTTGATTTTCTTTTGCAATCATAATAAATAAGAAATTTAATAAATAATGACCAAGTTCGGTGAGAGTGGATACAAATCAATGAACCAGGTTCTATATTGAGAGTTAGGGGGCCATAGTAGTGGGAACGATTTTAATGATCCCAACCCTCTCTCAATATGGTTAACTTTGGAACAACGACGAGTTTCGAGCCTGAGAATTAAGTCATATAGGATAATTAGAAACAGACTTAGAAAATAATAAAGTTGGCTTATTTTTGTAAGTAAAGAAACACACTCTAATGATAAAGAAGGCTTATATAATTTTTCATAAGAAATCATAATTAATAGGTTCGAGTTATGTTTGCTTAGATTAAGTTTTTGCCTTAGAGCCTATTAGGGTAAGTTCTAACATGTTTTTCTCAACTGTTAGAACTCCGCCAAAGATGTCGCTTAGAAGGTCTGCTCAACCAATACCAATAACGCCGCTCCTGAGAGCAATGAAGCCCCTCCAGTTCGCAGAAAGGGAGTGTGTGCTACTGCCAACCGAAATGCACCGCCACCGCTGCCGATTGACAACACTGCAGAAATCGCCAGACTACGACAAAAAGTTGAGGAATTACTACAACAACAACGACAACAGGCTCAGCCTCAGACTCAGCCTCCGCCTCTGCCGCAACCACAGCCTCAGCAAATGGCTCCAGCACCCCAACAAGTTGGTCCATATGGGGGATGGCCAATGGAGAACTATGTGCCATACCCAGCTCAGCACATGGAGACAACCTACGAGCGGTTTCGTAAGCAACACGCTTCAAACATTGAAGGGACAACAGACCCCTTCGAGGTGGAAGAATGGCTCAGAAATGTGGAGCCGATCCTAGCGCACATGAATCTCGGCAACGCGGACCGCATATCCTGCGGTTTGTCTCTGCTTAAGAAAGATGCTAGAATATGGTGGGACTTAGTTCAGTGGACTCACGATGTCGCCACCATGACTTGGACCAGATTTGTGGAGCTGTTCCACCAAAAGTACTACAATTCGGCAGTCATCGCTTCTAGGGTTGAGGAGTTCGCTGGTCTGAAGCAAGGGAACTTATCAATAGCAGAATATGCTCGACAGTTCGACCGATTAGCCAAGTTTGCACTAGAAATGGTTCCAACTGACTTTCTGAGGTTGACCAAGTTCGTTAGAGGACTTCGACCAAAGATTGAGCTAGGGGTTAAGCAAGCAAACTCGAGAAATACTACCAATGCCGATGTTCTAGAAACGACAATAGAAGTAGAAAGACTTCAGGCAAATGTTAGTAAAGAGGAGGCTAGTAAACCTGAGCCTAAACAGTAGAGTCAACCTCAGAATGGTCCGAACAACAACAACAACAATCAGCCCAGCAACAATAATGGTCAAAAAAGAAAGCATCCTGACAACAAGCAGTCCGACAACAATAAAAGGGCATGGACGAGCAATGGAGGTAATAGGCCGGGTTATGTAGAATACCCGCAATGCTCTAAGTGCCAAAAGAAACATTCTGGTGAGTGTCGTGCAAACACCAAGGGATGCTTCAATTGTGGTTAGGAAGGTCACCAAAAGAGGCAGTGCCCTTAGCTCAAGCCAGAGGGAAAAAGGGAAGACAAGATGGTTCCTGCCAGGGATTTTTCCTTAACCCAAGGAGAAGCTGACGTTAGCAATAAAGTAGTTATAGGTCAGATTCCTATCCTCAATAATATATGTTTTGTATTATTTGATTTAGGAACCACTCACTCGTATATCTCGTTAGGAATGATAGAGAAATTAGACAAACCTTGTGAAAGATTTAGAACTAGGTTTGTAACTGAGTTGCCTTCAGGCAAAGTAGTTCTATCATCACGGATAGTACGAGGCATACCAATCAAAATTGAGGACGTAGAACTAGAAGAAGACCTGATAAAACTGGAGATTAAAGACTTCGACGTGATACTAGGCATGGACTGGCTAGCAAGGCATGGCGCAACCATCGACTATAGACGCAAGAAAGTGACATTCGAGACTCCTGACAGCCAGAGATTGTGCTTTATGGGACAAGTTTCAGGACTACACACACTGCTTTATCATCTCTCAAAGCTCAAAGGATGATAGAAAAAGGATGTCAAGCATTCTTATCCAGCGTCACGAATGTGGTAAAGGAAACACCACTAAAGGTTGGAGACGTCCACATTGTAAAGGAATTTCCAGAAGTATTTCCTGGCGACTTACCAGGGCTACTGCCAACTCGGGAAATTGACTTCACAATCGAATTAGTACTGGGCACCGAACCTATCTCCAAGGTACCATACCAGATGGCACTTACCGAACTCAAGGAGTTAAAGACGCAGCTACAAGAACTCTTAGACTTGGGTTTCATTAGACCAAGCCATTTGCCTTGGGGAGCACCGGTTCTATTTGTGAAGAAAAAGGACGGAAGCACGCAGATGTGCATAGATTACCGCGAACTGAATAAGGTGAAGATTAAGAATAAGTACCTGCTACCCCAGATTGACGACTTGTTTGATCAACTCCGAGGTGCGACCGTGTTTTCAAAGATTAATTTACGGTCCGGGTATCATCTGCTCAAGGTAAGGGAAGAGTGATAACTCTACAAAATAGAGTTATTTTACCACTTTTTATGTGCTAATTGTTGCTTAATTCTTGAGTTTTTAATTGATTTATTAAGTTTTTAAGTAATTTTGAATTTATTAGGTTTATTTTAATTTTATAGATTTTTGTGTATTTTTTATAGTTATAATTATTGTAAAATGTTATAGTTTAATTATTTAAAATTAATATTGTTAAGTTAGGAGTAAAAAGATGCAATTTTGAGCTTAAATGTTTAAGTAAATTAAATTTTAATTAATATTTTCATGGAAGTTATATGGTATATTTTATTAGAGAAAATAATTAATTTTAATTTAGTTTATGATTATTTTGTAGGAAACAATGTGGCATTTCGATACTTTGAAAAGAAAAGAAAAGAAAAGATTTAAACCTGAAAAAAGAAAGGCAAAATGTGGCATTTTCAAGAAAGAAAGAAAGAAAGAAAGAAAATTCGGCAGTTTCCAAAGGCCAGGCACCAGCTACCCCTCGGCCCAACTGTGCATCCGGCCCACGCCCCTGCCCCAGCAGCTCCTCAGCCCACGGTTCCTTTGCCCAACTGAAGAAGCACTCAGCCAGCAGCTCCTGCCTCACACCTGCCAGCACCGAAGTCAACCCGAGCCCCACGCTAGTGCAACACCCCCAGGGAGGCTTCCTTCAGCACCAAATCGCCCCCCCCCCCCCCCCCCCTCAATCAGGCCCAACGCCTGGCTCCAATCCTCCTGGCCCAATCCAGCCGGCCCAATTCACCCAAACCAAAAGCCCATTGCTAGACCAAGCTTCCCACCAGCCACCATAATGCTGCCATTTCCCTTCTTGAGCCCATAAATTGCCTAAGTGTACCCTTTGTCCCCTATGTCCAAAATGCCAACTTTTTACCCTTGTTTTTACACATTTTCACCACAACATCATCATTATACCCTATAATTTACCTCTACATACCATATTTATCTTATTTAATTAATTTAATCAATTTACTTAATTTAAGTTGATTATTTTAATGCTATCATTTTGGCTATAAATATGGAATTTCAAGACCATTTTGTGGTGCTTAATTTTTGGTTACCATCTTCTTTCTACCATTTTCTCTCTTCCATTTTGGGTTTTTCAAGAGCATCTTCAAGTATGTATTTCATTTATTTTGTAATTTCTACTCTAGTTATGTGCTTCTAATCTTTTTCATAAGATTATTAAGATCATGATGAAGCAACTTGTAGCTAGGTAATATTTATGTTGTATGTTGATTTCCCTTGTAATGCAACAAAGTTTATGGATTTTCTTCTTCACATATGTCTTTCATCTTTATTATCTCATATTTTGGATTGTTAGATAATATGCACTTTGTTCTTCATTTTGCAAAAACATAATATTCTTTGTGTAAGATGTGTCATTAAATTGTACACATCCATGCTTAGAAAAAAATATATTATGTTTTGCCTTATAAATAATGTTATTTGATTTTTTGTTGTTTCATTAGGTTGATTCACATTAAATACTTTGAAATTATAATTTTTTGAAAAGTGAAGAAAAATCCTATCTTTTTAGAAGTAATTTGTGCTTAAAATTATAAATCTATTTGGAAAATGATAGTTTGAATTATTTTAACTATCACTAAAACTTGGGAATCAATATACTAATAAATATTATTAAACTTACATTTTGTGGATTCTAGTATCTTAATAATCTTTTCTTTTAACACTTATTTTCAATCATTATTGGTTTATTTTTATTATCTTAAATAGCTTTATTTTTCAATATTTTATTTTATGTTCATAACATTAAAACTCATCAATATTTGGAGCTAGGTTAGAATTTATTACTTTTGATTTAAAATAGTTTTCTTTTGATTTTAGACAACTCATTTGGGTTCAATCTCGTGCGTACACGAACACTATATTCCATATACGATTTGTGCGTGTAACGACCCAAATTCGCTAATAAGGCTTAAGGGCTTTGATTAGTGTGCCTGGAGGGCATAATGGGAATTATGTGTGACTTTAATGAGTAAAATGCATGATTATGATTTAAAGCATGTTATATGACTATTTGAATATTCGAGATGCATGACTATGTGTATTACTATGCATGTAGGCCCTGATTAGGTTAGAAGGGCGTAATCGTAATTTTGGCCATTATGGGAATAACTGTATTGAAATATGTGATAATTGTTGAGACCATATTATTATGTGGATATATCTGTGATCTGTGACTCGAGACGATCCTAGTGAGCAAAGTAGCGAAAAGTCATGGCGGGGATTTATACCCGGCTCGGGGTGAGCCTAGGGGTATAAATGGGAATTTAGTGAGTATATTGGAGTCTATTTTGACATCGAGGAATACAACTGGAGATTAATTAGGTATTGGGAATTAAGCGGTAAATATTAGAGACACTCGAGGAGTTAGCGGGAATTGGGGTGAAATGACTAAAATGCCCTTAAGTGGATTAAAGGACTTGAGATTAAAGGGGAGGGCAGTAAGGTCATTTGGCTTGCAAGGGATAGATATGCTGAGGTTTTATACTTAGTGGGAATGGTAGAAAAGGGTAGAAGGCTGAGGTTTTATACCTAGTGGGAATGGTAGAAAAGGGTAGAAGGCTGAGGAAAGAAAGAAAAGAAGGAAAAGGAAGAAAAAGAAAGGGAGAAAACAGAGAGTTTCCTAAGGTCGGTTTATGCTTTCTTCATCAGTTTCTTGAGTATTTTTGGGGCAAAGCTCAGGAAGGAGCTAAGTTAGGCTGAGCATCAAGAATCCTAAGCTAGGCTTGGAGAATTGGCAGAGGTTTAGCAAGAACACCCTAACACTTAAGGTAAGGCTTTGTAGTTTCATCAGTTTCTGGTTTTGGTTTTGAACTATGATGTATAAGCTGAACTTGATGAGAACTTTAGGGAATTCAGGCCAAATGTTGAGGAAGAGCAAGCTAAGGAGGTGTAGAGGTTGTCTTGAAATCGAATTCCCATTAAAGGTATGAATTCTAAGCTTTTAACTCTGATGTTTTGGTTGGTTTCTGTTGAGTTTTTGATGTCTAGGAGTGGCTATGGTGAATTTTGAGATTAGGGATCCATGTGCTTGAGTTTTGGGTATTTGGGGTGCTTGAGATGAGTGGATTGTGTTAATAAGGTTGTTTTTGAGTTTGGTGAAGGTTTGGAGAAGTTTTGGTTGAATTTGGTTCGAGGAAATCGCAGGAGGGAAAATTGGGAGGTTGCTTGTCTGTGACTAGCGCTACAGCGCTAGCCTTTGGGCGCTGTAGCGCTAGGCCAAGCTTTCAGGGGGGATTTGGTTATGCTTGTAGCGCTGTAGCGCCCTCCCAAGAGCACTGTAGCACTACCCTATCTTCAGAAAGGGATTTTAGGGTTGTTTTCAAGGGTTTTTGACCAAGGGTTTGGGGTTTGATTCCACCACCTTGTTTGGTGGAACTAGAACTTCCCGGGGGCTCGGGATTGGTCCCGAGGCTAGGTTTTGGACTTGAGGTTTGATGATGACTTTGACCTATGGTTGTGTTTAGGTGAGCGCTAGGGCTCGAGAGGGATCGTGCTCAAGGAGTCAGGTGATCAACGCTAGCGGATTGAAAGGTAAGAAAACTGCACCCGGTTATATGTTTGTGATGGGACTAAGTGCTCCCGATATCTGTATTGTGACAATGATGGTATCATGCCATGGGACATGTGATAGCGGCCTAAGAGTGTTGTACACAATATTTGCACACAGGGCGCGGCTTGGCCATTGGTAGCCAAGGACAGCTTAATATTCACTGAGCTTGGTTTAAGCGGGCCGGAGTTAGTGGGATAATGGAGGGAGCGGCCTGAGGGCGCTAGCCCTAGTTATCATTTGTGAACTGATATATGATATGAGTTGATATGTTTAGTATGCAGAATACTTGATTATACTGAATGCTTATTTGGTTGAGAATATGTGATGCAATATGAGATATTGATTTGTCTATTGATTGCTTATGCTTTGCTGTTGTGTTTTCTTGCTGGACCTTGGCTCATTGGTGCTACGTGGTGCAGGTAAAGGCAAAGGCAAGCTGGACCAATCCTGAGATGGAGAGCTGCGGGGTTGAATGTACATCGCCAGCTATTCGATCGCCATGGTTGAGGAGTGGATCAGGACAGGGATTGCCTAACTGTCTGTTTTTCCTTAATATGGCTTGATATAGTATTTAAACCTTATGACTTTTGTAAACAGTCTTTAAACTTAATATTTTTGGGATCCCGTGTAGTCAGGAAACGTCTCTTAAAGAAAAATGTGACTTTTGAGACTAAAGCACTTTTAATCCTAGTTCCATTATAGTATCAATAGCACGTTTTTAATTAAACGACTTGATTAGCAAGTCTAGCACTTTATAAACACACAGTGTAACGGTCTTGGCTATCCAGGTCGTTACAGTGCGCTTGCGAGTATAAATTTTTAAAACATACCCGTTTTGGGTCCATCAAAGAGAATATTCTTAAGACAACTTTTAGAACTCGTTATGGGCATTACGAGTTTTTAGTTATGTCTTTCGGTCTTACCAATGCTCCAGCCGTGTTTATGGATTTAATGAATAGGGTCTTTAAGGACTACTTGGATAAATTCGTCGTAGTGTTCATCGACGATATCTTGGTATACTCAAAGGACAAAGTTGAGCATGAGGAACATTTAAGGATGACCGTGTTATGACTAAAGGAGCATCAACTTTACGCCAAGTTTAAGAAGTGCGAATTTTGGCTTTCGTAAGTAGCATTCCTCGGGCACATTGTATCCAAGGACGGAGTTGCAATAGACCCATCTAAGGTAGAGGCTGTGAAGGATTGGCCAAGACTAACGAATGCATCAGAGGTAAGAAGCTTTCTGGGATTAGCAGGTTATTATCGGAGATTTGTAGAGGACTTTTCTAAGATAGCCACTCCACTCACCAACCTGACCCGGAAATAGCAAAGGTTCAACTGGACTGGTAAGTGTGAAGAGAGTTTCCAGTTGCTTAAGGATAAGCTATGCTCAGCACCAATACTTTGTGTACCAAATCCCAACAACAAGTTTGTAGTCTACTGTGATGCGTCAAAGCAAGGGTTGGGTTGTGTGCTGATGCAGAATGACAAGGTGATAGCCTATGCCTCAAGGTAGCTGAAAGAGTACAAGCAACGCTATCCAACACACGATATGGAGTTGGCAGCGGTGGTCTTTGCGTTAAAAATCTGGCGCCATTATCTTTACGGAGAACGGTGTGAGATTTATACGGACCACAAAAGCTTAAAGTATTTCTTCACTCAGAAGGAGCTCAAAATGAGGCAGCGCAGGTGGTTAGAACTAGTGAAGGATTATGACTGCGAAATCCTATACCACCCGGAAAAGGCAAACGTAGTTGCTGATGCGCTACGTAGGAAGAGTTATGGAAGTCTACCAGCACTAGCTGGAATAGAAAAGCCGCTACAGCAGGAGCTGATCAGTGCCGAAATAGAAGTAGTCATCGGTAAGCTGGCTAACTTGTCTATCTAGTCAAGTCTGTTAGAAAAAATACGGATTGGGCAAGGGCATGATTGTAGCGCCCCAATTTTCTGAGATGTTACTTAGGGAGTCCTTTTAAAATAATAAATAGTAAATACTTTACGACACTAAAAGAAAATATTTATTTAAAATTTAAACAGACAATGAGATCTCATTATTTATAAGTAAAAAAATGTTGGACTCTAGGTTTAATGACAACAACATAAAGAAAATAAACATTCAAGTCTGAAAATTTACAACATGCATTCATTTCTAAAAAAACATAAAATAACTGGAGCCCAGCCTCTAACATGTCTTGTCCATGCCTCAAGCCTACACCACTCACTGCTTTGCTTTGCCTTTACCTGCACACAGAGTACCCGTGAGCTAACGCCCAGTAAGAAGAGCTATGTAGGACATAACTCCCCAAACTAGAAAATAAAAAATAAACATCATAAACATAATAATCATCGTGTGATATATAAACACGATATCACACTAACATATTGTGTGTTATACTCACACACATAAATACTAACAAGTAATGTAATCTGCCCTGCCTGCGCTGTACTCACACTCGGTAGTTTCGTGGTGGCATCATATTATCCTGAGTTATACACACCCAAGATAATTCTTGCAAGTGCTATACACACGCCTACTCTATCATCTAAGCATGTTTACTAACTAAAATCCCTAGCACTATCCTCATGCTAGTCAACCTAATGCAACAATTTAGGTCACAAATATAATTACATAACTAAACAAATAAGAAAACAAGGTTGTATGCATAACGTACACCCTGTGAGCATATGTCCACTCTCTTACCTTAAGCAGTTAATTGTCCGCTGACGTATCCCGAACCACTTGCTATGTCACATTGACAACCACTAGCTCCTAGACATCCAATTACACAGCGACAATTCAGGAAAAATAAAAATAGGAGTTAGGGTTTTATTTCGAAACCCTAATTATCGAAATAATTTAACCATGCAATTTTAACACGCGTGACACGTAAATCAAAACTATTTTCCATAAAGGTTCAAACCATCATGTCACATGCACGAACAAGGATGTTTCTAACGTATCGCATGAATTCATATAAATACTTTTTTTTATGTGAAAATTACCAAAATACCCTTTAATATCATAATTACATTAAAAGCTCAATAATTTTCTAAAAATTATCATATGACAACAAAATTTAATAAATAACTTTTCCAACACCTTAAATAATCAGCAAAGGCTCATATAAGACCAGAAAAATAATTTTTAACAGTTATAAATTATTTTTCCTCAATTTCCCAAATAATTTAAATAATTATAGATTCAGCTCAAAATTCAAACTAATCATACATAACTGTTCAAAAAGCCAAAAATAAACTTATAAAAATTATTTTAGAATTTTATGGGAAAATAACTATTTTTCTTAATTGATTTAATAGAAAAACTAATTAATTCAAGAAAAATAGATAAACAATTTAAAAATAAAATCTAACTGTACAAACTGGTTTCTATACCCTACAGTAACACACACAAATTACCTAAGATTCATAACAGAAACATTAATATTTTTCATATTTAAAATATAGAATAAGCCAAATAAATCATGAAAATTAGATAAATGATAAAAATTAGAAATCAAATTACAGAAAGCCTTAGAATCTTATTTTAAATATATACAAAAATTCTCAGAATTTTTATAATATTTAAATAATTTTTCTACATTTATTTTCTTAAATTGCATATTTAAAAGAAAATAATTGAGGAAAATTATCAAATACGTTCAAAACTTAAATCTAAATATACAAAACAATTCTAAATAATACAAAGATCATTGAAACATAAACTCATATTTTTCTGAACAATAAAAATATTTTTCATAATTAATCTCTTTTTAAACTTAAATAAATCATAGTAATTCAAAGAAAAATCAGAAAAATATCAAATCAGTTGGAAAGTGCTCTAAAATTAATGTACTAATTTTTAGGATTCAAATAAACAAAGAAAAAACCTCCATAAATACCCAGATCGGGTTCGCCGGAGCCTTGCCGGAATCTTCTTCTTCTCTGTCATCGGCGAGATTCTAACTCCTCTTTCCACTTGTTTTTGACACTCCAAATCGGTTGGAATTTTTTCCCAAAGATCCCAGCACCTCAAATAACCCTTGAAGCTCAAGAAAACTGACCCATGATGGCCGAATTGTGCTTGTCTTCTCCGTCACCGATGTACCACCAAAAATGGTGGCAAAATAAAAAATTCTGTTTTAGAGCTTTTTGATTCGTTTCTTCACGTCCAAAACACTTCTTAGGATCCCTCTAAGCTTTCTAAACACTTCAAACAAACTCGGAACCTCCCATGTTCTCTTAGATCCGAAATTATTCAAGAACACCCACTTTAATGGTGAAAATTTGTGATTTTTGAAAACGACATTTCTAGCCCCTTTTGTCACGTCAAAAACGTTCATTAAATCATAAGAAATATATTTCAAACACTCAAAACCACCCAGAAATTTCCTAGAGCTCTCAAACCTGAAATCTCCCTTTTTCTCTCTAGAAAAGTCAAGAACGTCTATTTTCTTCCACTAGTGCAACTCTCCCTCTCTTCCCACGATTTTGAACTGTTGAGAGGCCCTCTAAATCGTGCTTAAACAAAAAGAAACGAAGGCTTAACCACTTGGTTGTTGTTGACCGATTCTAAGCCTATGCTTAAGGAAGTTCTTTTAAAATTAAATAAAAGAAATGGTGATCTTATTATAACTGAATTAAATTTCCAATTTAATCAGTTAATTGCATTTGAAATCATATTATAATGTCTTAAAAATGCCCCCAAGTAAATTCAAACTTAGGGACATTATGGTCATTTCATAATTACATGCAATTATCATTATTTAATCAATTTAAATAATAATGCAATAAACCGTATAATAAAATAGAATGAATTCATATCATGTTATTAATATTATTATGCTCATAATAATAATAACATTAACAACATAAATAAATAATTAAATTAACCAACGTAATTAATTATTTATTAGGCATTATGCACATGCCCATATTTAAATCTCATTCTAGGTTCTCAAACATAAGAAATCGAGAATCTTTGTTATCATTGGAATCCATACATATCTAAACCCATAAATATGTAAAATGACAAAATACTCTTTGTAACGCCCTAACTCCAGGGACCGTTACGGTGTGCCTTGTAAACAGTACTAAACTCGCCAAGCGAGTCATTTGGCCAAAATCGTGTAACTAAGTATGATTAGCGGTTTAGGGATTAAAATTTTGGATAAGATATAACGTTTCATCAGAACGTATAATATATATGTTGGGATCCCAAAATTATAATTTCAGAGTCTACTACAAGAAAATATTTACAACAGGCCGTTCTATGCGGCAAAACAGGGTTTAACCCTAGTTCCTCTTCAAACCTCGGCCGTGGTGGACGAGCAGCTGCATATGTACACATCATCACCTAATCTCTCCAACTCAAGGATGGTCCAATTTTCTTTTGCCTTTACTTGCACCACATAGCACCTGTGAGCCGAAGCCCAGCAAGAAAACTTAATATGCTCATGGACAGTTATAACATGCCATCGAATCATAAGGCACACGCCTAGCAGATATAGCCCTATTCCAGCAGGCAACAGATCCACATAATGTTGAGTATAACACATCAACCAATGATCATAATAATCATTCAAGACTCTTAGCCCCAATATAGAAACGCAATGTTGAGTATAATACATCAACCAATGATCATAATAATCATCCAGGACTCTTAGTCCAAACAAATAGGTGACAGTCACAAAAGTCACAAAAGTGGGTACAGCTCCCTCTAGCCATGTGATGATAGGGTCACCAGGGCTTAACAAATAAGTGAACCTTCCATAGCTTAAATAGGATAGGTGCATGGTGACTAGTCACCAACAAAACCTTCCTCATGACCATAGAGTCATAACCTTGGAACATCGTTCCCTAGCCGTGTGACAAGCAGTCACTTGGGCCCTAGGCCCCGGCTCTAATAACTAATCTTAGACTAGACAAGCGCTTATAAGTTCATTGACTTTAGAGTCGGTCCAGCGTTAATGCCTTAGAGCCATTCAACGCTAATCTCGATTAGATCTAATCTTCATTTGGCTCGGTGTTCATGATGCTATGCCATTTCTGACTCTTAGGACAGTGTCCCTGACTAGTCAGTGCCATAAACAAGTAAGCAATGCCACCAAACATATATCACATATCCAAAATCCGTATACAAGGCATTCAACATGCTTACTTAACAAGTACTAGTACAATTAGGACCATGCATAAACATAGAGGCTCAAGCTCTGAACAATATCATACTCAGTATACAAAGCATGCCCTAATCACATGTTTCTCGTGCATCATATGCATCATATTTAACCACCTGACATGCCTCAACAATAATCATGCATGCCACATTTAATAATCCAACATGCATCGATAATAACCATGCATGTCACATTTAATAATCAACCAACATGCATCAAGAATAACCATGCATGTCACATATACACAGGGTGTAGTTTTCTTACCTCAGATTCGAGCTAGAATCAATATAAGAACGACCCTTGAGAACGATCAACCTTTAAGCCCTTAGCGGTCACCTAGTCATAACCAAATATGGGACACCATTAATAAAAATGATCAACATAGGTTTCCAAACCAATATCTAGCCTCCAGGACATCAATCCAAACTAATCCAAGTAGTAGGAACCATCCTGAGGCCTAAAACTATGTTCCTGGGGTCAAATCACACAAACGGGCTCAACCCTTCCCAAGAGCTGCGACCCTGGCACCTTGTGCCACGGCCCCCAGCACAACCTGAAGCGAGCGCCGCGACGCCCAACACCAAAGGCCACGGCGCCCAAGAACAGGGCCGCAGCCCCCAACCCTGGGCCATCCCCAAACACGATTTTCAACTCCCCAAATCCTCCAAAAACATGCCTAAACATTACCAAATTATCAAATCAAAGTTCCCAAGCTTCCCAATGGTCCAAAACCATCAAAACCCAAGGCTCAAACGAACCAAAAACTCAACGATTCACAAAGTCCAATTCTAAGCTTAAAAACTTTGAAAACTTAAAACTTAAACTTAGATTACCTTCGATTGGGTTGTTTTCCGTCAAATCCTTCAGTTAAGAAGCTTCTAATCTTTCCTAGGATCGCTATGCCTCGACCCTCGCTTGATTCTGACTCCTAGAACTCGAGATTCCTTCAAAAAGGCTTCGAACGGTAAAATAAGCTATCGGGAAGGGAGAGAGAGATTTTCTAACGTACGTTCTTATCTGACAAGCTACTTCAAGCTTAAGTAACCTCAAATAAAACCTAGTGCTCGGGGTCCCAAAAACACCCCCGGGGTCATTATAGTCAAAACTTCCAGAATTCCATCCTGATCTCAAATATTCCCAATTTATCACCAAAGAAACATTCTTATTACCCAATAATCGACCCCGTTATGACAAAACCGCTAATCAATAATATAAGATCATCTCATGCCGAATAGCTCGAATATATCTCCATAATAATAAAATCTCATTAAAAAATTACAATATGCACCCGATTTACAAATTTGCCCTCAACAGGCCAATTTACCAAAATGCCCTTATGATTATAAATACACCCATATGCATGCATTTATCATCATATAATAATATAATTCACATTAACATGCATATAATCATTTAATACCATGATAAATAAATTATTGCTCTCCCGGCCTCCTAATCAAGGTTCTAAACCCTATTAGGAAATTCGGGGCATTACACTCTCAGTGGAAAAATTACAAAATGACCCTTTCGAGAAAACAGATATTATAATTATCCCCCTGAAAAGAAATTTCTTCCCGAAATTTTTACTCAAACAACTCGGGATACTACTGCTGCATATCGGGCTCTAATTCCTAAGTTGCCTCCTCAACAACATTGTCCTCCACAATTCCTTCACCAAGGAAATTCTTATTCCTTAGGACTTTGTCCTTTCGGTCGAGTATTTTCACTAGACGCTCGTCTAATGACAAATCCTCCTGCAAACCCAAGGTATCGTAGCTCAGCACATGCTAGGGGTTGGACACATATTTTCGAAGTTGTGACACATGAAATACGTTGTGCACCTCGGACAATGATGGCGGTAAAGATACCCTGTAAGCCACATTGCCCACTCTATCCAAAATCTCAAAAGGTGAGACATATCTGGGACTCAACTTTCCCTTCTTGCCAAACCTCTTCACTGAGATTCTTTTCCTTGGAGTCACACGCAGTAATACATGATCACCAACTTCAAACTCAACATGCATGCGCTTTATGTCTGTATAAGACTTCTGTCTGCTCTAAGTTATGACCATTCTAGCCTTGATTTTTTTTTTTTGAATAACCTCAATGGTGTGTTTCATTGCATCTGACCCAAGTAGTTTTCTCTCTCCCAGTTCATCCCAGTGAAGTGGGGACCTACACTTTCTTCTATACAACATTTCATACAGTGCTACCTCGATGGTAGATTGGTAGTTGTTGTTGTATGAAAACTCCATCAGTGGCAAGTATCTACTCCAAGATCCTTGAAAGTCAATGACACATGCTTTGAGCATATCTTCTAAGATCTGATTTGTTCTCTCGGTCTGACCATCTGTTTCTGGGAGATAAGATGTACTGAACTTCAATCGAGTTCCCATTACTCTCTGCAGACTCTCCTAGAACGATGATGTAAATCGAGCATCCTGATCACACACAATAGAGTACGGTGTCCCATGTAGCCGTACTATCTCATTCATGTACAACTCAGCGAACTGATCCATAGAATAAGTCATGCGCACCGATAGGAAGTGAGCCAACTTGTTATACCTATCCACGATTACCCAAATTGCATCATGTTTTTTTTTGTGGTCCTAAGTAACCCTATCACAAAATCCATATATCTCCTCCCACTTCCACTCAGGAATATTCAACGTCTGGTCTTTGATGTCCTGCCTTAACCTGCGGGTAGGTTAAGCATTTTTCCACATATTGCATTACATCCTTCTTCATTCTCGGCCACCAATACAATACCTTAAGGTCGTGGTACATCTTAGTTGTCCCGGGATGAACTAAATACTAGGTAGTATGAGTTTCCACCAGAATCTCTTTCCCCAGCTCATCATTGTCTGGCACACAAATATGCCCCTTGAATCTAATCAGTTTGGTATCTGACATATTGAAATCCTTGACATTCCCACCCTGCATCTATTGGTTTAGGTCACTCAACTTCTTGTCTGCATTCTGCCCTTCCCTAATCCTTTCTAACAAGGTAGACTGAAGTGTAACCTTTGCAAGTTGTCCTGTGATCAATTCTATACCAGCTCGTTCCATGTCTTCTAGGATCTTCCTTGATACTCCTTGTAAATAATAAACCCTTCCCGGACCTCTGCGACTAAGAGCATCAACTACTACGTTGGCCTTATCGGGGTGATACATTATCTCCTAGTCATAATCTTTCAATTTCCTCGAAGCATAGACAATTACTTTACTAGACGACATTAATACACAACCTAATCCTTGCTTTGATGCATCACAATAGACCATAAAATGTCCTTTGTACGATGGTAAGTTGAGTACTGGTGCCAATATGAGTCGACTTTTCAGTTCCTGGAAGCTCTGCTCGCATTTATCTGACCAGGTGAACTTCATATTATTTCTTGTCAATTCCGTCATCGGTGCGGCTATCTTCAAAAACCCTTCGACAAACCTCCTATAATAGCCTGCCAAACCCATAAAACTTTTGACTTCTGAGGCATTCTTTGGTCTTGGCCATTCTTTCACTACAACAATCTTTGCAGGATCTACTTTCACTCCTCCATCAGTGACAATATGACCCAGAAAACCAACCTCAGAAAACCAGAACTCACACTTCTTGTATTTGGCATATAGCTGATGTTGTCTCAATCATTTCAAGGTCAGACATAAATGCTCCTCATGTTCTTCTTCTGTCTTGGAGTAGACCAATATATCATTTATGAACACAATGATAAACTGATCCAAGTACTCCTTGAAAACCCTGTTCATGAGGTCCATAAAAGTTGCTGGGGCATTTGTGAGTCCAAACGACATCACCAGAAATTCGTAATGCCCGTACCTAGTTCTGAAGGCTGTCTTCGGTATATCATCATTCTTGATCCTCAACTGATGGTATCCCGACCGAAGATCGATTTTCAAAAACAGCTTGGTCCGTTGAAGTTGGTCGAACAAATCATTGATTCTTGGCAAAGGATATCTGTTCTTTATTGTGACCTTATTCAACTCTCGATAATCAATACACATCCTCATAGACCCGTCTTTCTTCTTGACAAAAAGAACTGGTGCGCCCCAAGGAGAATAGCTCGGTCTGATGAACCCCAGCTTAAGTAATTCCTCCAATTGAGTTTTGAGCTCTTTCAATTCTGCTGGTGCCATTCTGTATGGTGCTCGAGATACAGGCGTTGTCCCGGGCATCAAATCGATTACAAAATCTATCTCCCAGTGCGGAGGTAAACCTAGTAGTTCTTCTGGAAAAACATCGAGGAACTCAGCTGCAACTCTTGTCTCTTCAGGTCTCCTTTCTGTCTCTTTGGTTTCATTGACCATATTCACGAGATACCCCAACCACCCGTGTTGCAACATTTCTCTAGCTTTCATCGCTAATATGATAAAAGTTTGTGGTTTCTTTCTCATCAAACTTTTGTGTGTATTCAGTAACAGTGAGACTCCCTGATTCCAGTTTGGTGAATTCATCCATATTTATAGCTAGGATGACAGAGTTATAATACTTGTCTGAACCCGTCCAAGTCCATAGTATTCACATCCTATGCCTGTTGCATCACTTCTTACCATGTGCAAGCATCATTCCTTAGCATATATAGGACGTACAGACCACTCGTCATTTCCGTGAACTCTCATCATGTTCAGGATGTTCTCCCTGTGGCTGACCCACTATTCTGCCTCGACTAGATCAGTGCTCCCCTAAAAAACATTGTGGATGTTGTTTCCGAAACCTTTCAAACAGTGGCTCATTTCTATCCTCTATAGTAGATTATACCACTAAAGCTAGTGATAGTCTTTTCTTTTCTCTGGCCCCACCGATCTTGCTGGCACCGACGACACTACTTGACGCCTCATTTGCTTCATTTCGCCTTTAGATGGTCTCTTCCATTCATAGTAAAATGCTCCTACCATCCCCATAGTTCTTGTGGTAAACTGTTGTTTCCCCCTCAACCTCAACCACAAACTCATACCAATTAAGCACAAATAAAGAATGCTTTGACCTTAAATAATGAAACTAAGCATTCCATCAATAAACTTGATAAATCGAAGGAAAAAAATTTAATTACAATTTTTCCAAATATTCAAATAATCTTCGAATTAACCTTATAAAGTTTCTAGCTAGAGGCTCACACTTAGCTATCTATCAAGCTTCTCAACCTAGTACTACTATGTGCATAAACTTAAAAGACAAAATTCACATAAGTAAGAATTTAACACCTACAGTACAGTGAGTCGAGCTCGTCTCTTGGTGATGAACTTTACATGTTAGGGCATACCACATACTCTTTAGGACCGTATTTCTCTGATACCTTATTGTAACGCCCCGATTTCCCGAGATGTTACTTAGGGAGTCTGTTTAAAATAATAAACAGTAAATACTTTACGACACTAAAAGAAAATATTTATTTAAAATTTAAACAGACAATGAGATCTCATTATTTAAAAGTAAAAAAATGTTGGACTCTAGGTTTAATGACAACAACATAAAGAACATAACCGTTCAAGTCTGAAAATTTAAAACATGACGTTCATTTCTAAAAAAACATAAAATAACTGGAGCCCGGCCTCTAACATGTATTGTCCATGCCTCGAGCCTGCACCACTCACTGCTTTGCTTTGCCTTTACCTGGACACAGAGTACCCGTGAGCTAACGCCCAGTAAGAAGAGCTATGTAGGACATAACTCCCCAAACTAGAAAACATAAAATAAACACCATAAACATAACAATCATCGTGTCATATATAAACACAATATCACACCAACATATTGTGTGCTATACTCACACTCATAAATACTAACAAGTCATGTTGATAGAACATGAAATGTAATCTGCCCTACCTGCGCTGTACTCACACTCGGCAGTTTCGTGGTGGCATCATATTATCCTGAGTTTTACACGCCCACGATAATTCCTGCAAGTGCTATACTCACAAGAGCAGCTAGAATCTAGTAGCACACCTACTCTATCATCTAAGCATGTCTACTAACTAAAATCCCTAGCACTATCCTCATGATAGTCAACCTAATGCAACAATTCAGGTCGCAAATATAATTACATAACTAAACAAATAAGAAAACAAGGTTGTACACATAATGTACAACCTGTGCCCAGATGTCCACTCTCTTACCTTAAGTAGTGAATTGTCCGCTGACGTGTCCCGAACCACTTGCTGTGTCACATCGATGACCACTAGCTCCTAGACGTCCAATTACACAACGACAATTCAGGAAAAATAAAAATAGGCGTTAGGGTTTTATTTCGAAACCCTAATTATCGAAATAATTTAACCATGCAATTTTAACATACATGACACGTAAATTAAAACTATTCTCCACAAAGGTTCAAACCATCATGTCACATGCACAAACAATGATGTTTCTAACGTATCGCATGAATTCATATTGTTATACCCAGATTTCGAGCCATGGTAAATGTGACCTCGAAAGTTGGATTCGCAACAAATGGTCTCGTAAGGATTAGAGTATGCTCCAGGATTGTATATCGAGCCTGCAAAGTACGATATATGACCTCAAATATGGTGAGCTCGAAACGATCTCGATCTCGAAAGGTAGCTCCGAGAACACACTCATCCTCGGGGACGACTTCGGATCGGGGGTCTCGAGCTCAATGTACGTACGATCTCGAAAGACACGTGATCTCGGGAGATGTCATTAGCTCGCGCAATGACGTGAGACCTGGGATGCTAAAGCCTTAGAGATACGCGATAACCACCTTGAATATCTACAAGTATTATAAATATGAGATGTAATCCTCATTTATTAATGTAAATCCCCAAGAATCATGGGATATTATTTGGTCAGTTGTGCGTTTCTGGGTCTTCAGGGACGTTTCCTTTTATATCTGATTATAGGCATTTAAAGCCATTTATTTTATTCACAAAAGAGTAACTACCCAAAATATGTGGGATAGTATTCTGCATCCTTCTCTATAAATAGAGAAGCCATGCACCATTGTAATGGACCGAAATTCTGATCCTTGAGAGAAAACTCTGCAGAATTCATGCTAAAGAATTTTCAGAGATAATCTTAAGATTATTAACAGAGACTCGTGGACTAGGCAGATTTAACTGCTGAACCACGTAAAAATAGCGTGTTTGATTTGTTTTATTTCATTTAGCCATTGTCATTCATTGTTTACGTGCTCTTCTTTCACTGTTTGACGAAAAATGGCGTCAACAGTTTGGTGCTTTCATTGAGAGCCTTAAGCATTCATCCCTGAGAGATTCATGGCTACAAACAATCAGAACACCCCTGATGAAAGCTACCCAAGGCGTCCTGGAAAACAACCAATGGAGAACCCTGATGCTGAGGAGAGAAGTGGGTCCTCCGATTCCCGGGGACCACCGCCTCGACCGAGGGATGAGGATATGTACTATAATCCTGAGCATTACGTTGCTATTGTAGAACTGGAAAACCGGAAATTGAAACAGCTGTTGGCAGAAGCCAACAAACGGAATGAGGAGTTGACTAGGATGGCCGCAGAGGCGCAGGTGGCTCAGCCCCCGCCTCCGCGCGAAAACCAAGTCCCTCCTCCAAGAGACGTGCATGTTCCTCCCCGGAGGCCCCATGGACGTCCACGAAAAGATGCTGCCACAAGGAGGCCGACTCAACCTCCGGCACCAGCAGAGCCATCTGCTCCTCCTAGGCCCCAGAGGAGTACCCGAGCTCGGGTCCCGCCTAATCCACCTGTGGAAGTGCCTGCAGGAATTGAGAATAACCGAGCTCCTACCGAGGCTTGGACTTAGGTTCCTGGTAGTGCACCGAATGCGACTGACCCATCTCGGGAAAATTCTGGACCCTCTAGGCCGAGGCAAGGGTGACAGCCACCGTCGCCTATACGGTTCCCTCCGTCTCCCATAAGATATCCTTCACCTCCCCGTAGAAACGCTCAACCTGTTCGAGATCAGGATCAAGGGCGTACGGGGGATAGACAAGGACACAGGGAGACTTTCCAGGAGCGGAGAGGCGCATAATCTGAGAAAAGTCAGACGTCCCAGTCTCGCACTGCGGAGACGAGGCGACATGGGAAGAACCCATCGCGAAATGACCGATCAATGAGTTTCACCAGTGACGAGTCCGGAGAGACCAGGCCCGTCAGTAAAAACGACCGAGGTTGTAAAAATACTGGAAGCCGCAAGAATCGTCCTGACCTGCGAAATCATCTGAATCAGAGCAGGGGGAAGGGAGATCAGACAAATCTGGACCTAAGGAATCACCTGAATGGGCGTAGAGATCCCTCACAGAGATGCGAGCCTGGAATCATAATCAATGACTGTCAATTCCAGACACCACCTAAGGACCCAGTCCAAGAAAGGATCGATCAGCTCGAAGGCTTTTAAAGAATGAACGAGGGAATGGTCGATATGAGGACTCTGACGAGGAGCTCGAGCCGTTTGCTCCACATATTTCTAACACTCAATTTCCTCAAGGGTTTCGGATTCCTCACGTCCTAGCGTTTGAAGGAAAAACCGACCCATGCAGTCACCTGAGTACATTCAACACTATTATGAGAGCTAGTAACGTGGGTTACGAGCTCAGGTGCATGTTGTTTCCAACATCATTGGTCAGACCTGCTAAGAGTTGGTTCGAAAAGTACAAGAGACACTCGATAACTTCATGGGATCAGTTGTCTAGAGACTTCAAGAAGCAGTTCCGAGCTATGATGGGAGTCAGACTAGAGGCATCCACTTTGACTAACGTCCGACAACAGCCGGGCGAAACACTGAAAAGCTACCTGACAAGATTTAATCTAGAGGTCGCCCGAGCTCGAGATGTGGATGACAGTGGGCACCTGATGGCTATCCGAGCTGGTGTTTTACCCGGAAGTGCCCTTTGGGATGACATGCAAGGGAAACCGGTGAGGTCAATAACCGAGTTTAACAGACGGGCGCAGAGATTTGTCAATGTAGAGGAGGTGAGGTTAACGCTCAAGGCGACCTCGCAGACCGAAACTACAACGATAAACATTAACTCCGCCTCAACCTCGGCTGACCCAGCAGCTCCACAACCTACCTCGGAGAATCCCTCCAAGAGGAAAAAGAGCGAGGGAAATAACCCCGAGGCTGAAAGAGGAAAGAAAAAGAAAGGAGAAAGGTATTTCTCCTTATATAAAGTGCACACCGAGCTCAACGAGTCTCGGGAAAACATATACCTGGCTAATGAAAACCAGGTCCCCTTCAGGCGTTCGGACCCAATGAGAAATCAAAAATCCAAGAAGGATTCCAGTAAGTATTGCCGGTTCCATAGAGACACCGGACACACAACTGATGAATGTCGACAGCTGAAGGACGAGATCGAAGGGTTGATCTCGAGAGGTTATTTCCGGCAGTATGTCAAAAACCAGAGTACTGGACAGACTACCGCGAGCCAGAGAGTAGCCGTGCCTTCGACGGCACAAAATAATAACTCCCGATCTTAGGAAGAAGACAGGCCCCCGCCGATAGATGGAGAGGACGTAATAACCATCTCGGGAGGGCCTCATCTCGCAGGAGGGGGCAGAAATGCTCAAAAGCGATACGTTAACGAGCTGAAGACAGGGGACGGGTCTCCTTATGAACCGGAACCTAGGGCACCAAAAAGCCAAAGGGTTGAAACGCAACCGATAACCTTCACTGAGGAGGACGCTTCCCATGTTCAGTTCCCTCATCATGATCCATTGGTTATTACTCTTCAGTTTGCCAACAAGAGAGTCCGCCGAGTTCTCATAGACAATGGGAGCTCAGTCAACATTCTTTATAAAGCGACCCTCGAGAAAATGGGACTCTCCCTTCGCGACCTGAAGGCATGTGCAACTACTTTGTACGGCTTTTCAGGAGAAGGGACTACCTGTATGGGATCCATTGAACTCCCTGTGACCTTGGGAGACTATCCAGTCTCGGTGACCAAGATAATGGAGTTCGTGGTGGTAGATTTACCATCTGCCTACAATGTACTGCTCGGGAGACCCGCCCTGGACAGGCTGGGGGCAGTGTCATCTGTGAGGCACCTGGCCCTTAAGTTCCCAACCCCAAGCGGGGTCGGGACATTAAAAGGAGATCAATTGGCAGGAAGGGAGTGCTACAGCATTTCTTTGAGGGGAAAGAAACAAACGAGCGCTCAAGCACTCGTTATCATACAAAATAAAGATGGAATGGTTTTAGAAATTGACGAGGAAATCGATCCAAGGATTGAGGAGAAAGTTGACCTCGAACCATTGGAAGAGCTCGAAGAAGTTCAGCTCGACGAAGCTGATCCCTCGAAGAAGGTGAAGGTCGGAAAACACCTCCAAGACGAAGCAAAATAGCAATTAATTTGCTTTCTGAAGAAAAACCAGGATGTCTTCGCATGGTCACACTCAGACATGGTGGGTATAAGCCCGAATGTTGCGAGCCACGCATTAAACATAGACAAAAGCTTTCCCCCGAAGCAACAAAAGCGAAGACAGCTGGACGAGGACAGAAAGAAAGCATTAAAGGAGGAAGTTGACAGATTAAAAGCAAAACCATTTCATTAGGGATGCCTTTTACCCTGACTGGGTAGCCAATCCAGTGTTGGTCCCAAAGCCCAATGGGACGTGGAGAACCTGTATTGACTACTCGGATCTCAACAAGGCTTGCCCAAAAGACTGTTTTCCGCTGCCAAGAATTGATCAGCTCGTGGATGCCACGGCGGGGCATGGCTTAATGTCATTCATGGATGCATATTCTGTATATAACCAGATTCCCATGCATGCCCCCGACCAAGAACATACGAGCTTCATTACAGATAAAGGGCTATACTGTTATAATGTTATGCCGTTTGGGCTCAAGAACGCTGGAGCTACATATCAGCGGCTCGTAAACATGATGTTTTTAGAGAAAATAGGGAACAACATGGAAGTTTATGTTGATGACATGCTTGTAAAGTCTCAACTTAACAAGAACCATGTTGATGACCTCGAAGAGTGCTTTGGCGTGCTCAGAAAATACAACATGAAGCTAAATCCTCAGAAGTGCACTTTTGGGGTATCTTCGGGAATATTTCTGGGTTTCATTGTCAACTCTCGTGGAATCGAGGCTAATCCCGACAAAATAAAGGCCCTGATTGATATGCCTTCACCTCGGAAGCATAAAGATGTCCAAAGCTTGACTGGCAGGATGGCCGCCCTGAGCAGATTCATCTCGAAGTCAACGGATCGTGGCCTTCCATTCTTCAACTTATTGAAAGGAAGTAAGAAGTTTGAATGGACAGAAGAGTGCGAGCTAGCCTTTCAAGAGCTCAAAAGACACCTCGCTGAACCACCCATCCTGTCAAAACCCGAAACGGGAGAAGTATTGTACCTATACCTCTCAACCACCGAACACGCGATAAGCGCGGTGCTCATTTGAGAGGAAGAGAGGGTGCAGAAACCCGTCTATTACATCAGTAAGAGATTACTGGGGGCAGAGTCAAGATATCCATTGATGGAGAAACTTGCCCTCAGTTTAATCCACTCATCTCGCAAGCTCCGCCCCTACTTTCAGGCACATCCCATCCATGTACTGACAGATCAACCACTTAGGCAAGTCCTGTCTAAACCAGAGGCGTCAGGTCGACTCCTTAAATGGGCTGTTGAGCTCGGACAGTTTGAGATCACCTACCATCCAAGAACGACCATTAAGGCACAAGCCTTGGCAGACTTTATAGTGGAGTGCACTGGTATAGCCGACGACGAGGTAATAACCACGGCCCACGAGCTGTGGAAACTTTACGTCGACGGCTCGCCAAATGAAAATGGAGCGGGGGCAGGAGTTATTCTGATCACTCCTGCAGGGAGAAAATTTCACTCTGCTTTAAGATTTGGCTTTAAAGCATCTAATAATGAAGCTGAGTACGAGGCTCTACTCGCGGGACTACGAATAGCAAAAGAGCTCAAGGCCAAAGCTATACATTGCTACAGCGACTCCCAGCTCGTGGTTAATCAAATCTTGGGAGAGTACCAGGCTCGTGGCACAAGAATGGCAGCTTATCTGGAGAAGGAAAAATCCGCATTGGAGTATTTCGAGTTTTATGCAATCGAATAGGTTCCCCGAGAACTAAACTCAAATGTAGATGCCTTAGCTCGACTCGCCACTTCCGCCGAAAATGAAGAGCTGAATGTTGTACCCGTAGAACACCTATCATCACCCAGCATTACTGAGCCAGACGAGGAAGATGTGTGTATGATTGAAACAGAACCGACCTGGATGAGTCCAATAGTTGATTATCTCGAAAATGGAATTCTTCCAAAAGATCGGAACCGGGCTCGAAAATTGATGTATCAACTTCCTCGTTACACCATTTTGGACGGAAAGCTATACAGAAGAGGGTATTCCATGCCGCTTCTTAGGTGTGTAACCCCTCCCGAAGCAAAGAAGATCATTGAAGAAATTCATGAAGGGTTCTGCGGAGACCACACCGGGGGGCATAGCCTGTCCAAGAAGATCATACGTCAAGGATATTTCTGGCCAACCATTAGAACAGACTCTTTTGAGTATGTGAACAAATGCGACAAATGCCAGAGATTCGCCACGATACCCCGAGCTCCACCATCCGAACTGACCATGTTGTCATCCCCATGGCCTTTTGCAGTATGGGGCATCGACCTCATAGGCTCTCTCCCAACTGGAAAAGGCGGAGTGAAATATGCTGTAGTCGCCGTTGATTACTTCACGAAATGGACGGAGGCTGAACCATTGGCAACTATAACTTCGAAAAAGATCCTTGATTTCATGGTAAAGAACATCGTATGCCGATACAGAGTACCGAGAAAGATTGTATCCGATAACAGAACCCAATTCGATTGCGACTTATTCACCAACTTTTGTGAAAAGAACGGCATAATAAAGAGTTTTTCATCAGTGGCTCACCCTCAAGCGAATGGTCAGGTCGAAGCCGTTAACAAAACTCTCAAGTGCTCTCTAAAGAAAAAGTTGGAGGAGGCAAAGGGACGATGGCCCGAGGAATTGCCTCAAGTCCTTTGGGGATATAGGACTACAGCTCGGACATCAACAGGACATACTCCGTTCTCTCTAGCGTACGGCTGCGAGGCAATGTTGCCCATCGAGGTCGAAATCCCGACGATCTGAACTCAGATTTACGATCAAAGTTCCAATCACACTCAGCTCGAAGAAATCCTAGATTGATTGATGAAAAAAGAGAAGAGGCTCAGCTGAGAAATGCTGCTTACCAGCAACGAACTACACGATATTTCAATAAGAGGGTTCGAGATCGAAAGTTCGGAATGGGAGATCTGGTATTAAGACGCGTATTCTTGGCAACCCGAGATCCAGCAGCTGGAGTGCTCGGGCCGAACTGGGAAGGACCATACCAGATAGAGTCAGTCATCCGACCTGGTGTGTACAAACTTGCGAGATTGGATAGGAGCCTGATACCGCGAGCATGGAATGGCAAACACCTTAGACCTTACTATCAATAGTGTAGGAAGTGTTGCCTGTAACCATGAATTTCTATCTGTACTAGTTTGTTTGTTTGTTTTTGAATTTCATCAAATAAAAGGTCTATTTTGATCCATATGTAATTTCTTTTTATTTTTGCAATCTCTCTTAATTTAATAACCTATGGTCACACTCATAGGATATTAAGGGGGCATCATTGGTATATATACCGTCAGATTAAAAAATAAAAAATATATATTTATATGAAGTATTTGGAGATAACCAAGTACGCGAGCTTAGATAGTTCAGACATAACTGACTTATCAAAAAGATAAAAGTATTTGGAGAAAACCAAATACGCGAGCTTAGATAGTTCGGACATAACCGAACTACCAAAAACCTAAAACGTTTACGTTTGGAGTTAACCAGATGTGCAAACTTAACAGGTCTGGAACAAACCAGCCAAAAAATTGATCGATGATAAGTAGGAGCCTAAACCTATAACGAGACAAGTCGAGATCGAGGCTGGAATATCTTAAGAGAAATAGTTTCAAACTCTTAACCTCGGAACAAAAACTGAGGATGAGGAAAAGTGACTAAACAAAAAAAGATATAACCAGATCATTCACATTACATACCATATAAGTACTTTTGAGTTCATGGTTAAAGTAATATCCGACCTTGATAAGTAACGAGGTCGGAAGCGGATAATTCGAATAAACTATGCATGAATGCATCGAATTTCGAGCATAAATCCAAACTATGTTTGTATGAATAAATAAACATAACCGGTTCATCAATATAAAAATATGCAAAATATTTCGAGCCAAGAAATGTAAAGCATATAAAAGAATGGTAAAAGAAATTGTATCAGCCCCGTGGGCATATATTAAAATAGTTACAGAAATAAGGGGACGCAGCCCCAATAACTGATCTCCCCGAGGTCAGATTCAAGGAAGAGGAGTCTCTTTGGCCTTCTTAGCATCAGTGGCACCGGACCCCTCAGGACGAATAGCATGACTATCCTCCTGAGCTTCCTCCGAAACGGTGCCCGGAGCAGCCTTTTCCTTCTCGAGCTGCTCAGCCTTCTCCTTCTCAAGCTGTTCAGCCTTCTCCTTCTCAAGCTGTTCAGCCTCTTCCTTCTCGAGCCGAGCATTCCATCGTTCAAGAAGCGGCGCCTCGTGGGGACCTAAGAAGCTGGTGTCCAGCTCTTCGTTATAAGCCCACATCCGGTACATGGCTGAGTCGACCGCCTTCTCTTTATTTTCTTTGTACTCGGCAAGAAGGCGAGTTTTGGCATCCTGTATGATGTCGAAGGTGGCGGCCTTGTCCTCTTCAAGCTTCTTATTGGTCTCCCGAAGCTGGGTGTTATCTTTCTTTTGCTCCTCGAGTTCAACTCTCAGCTTTCTGAGCTCCTTGGCCATGTCCTCACGCTCCTTAACCACTGCCTCGAGCTTAGCATTCGCCGCCTTCAGATCATCGTTCGCTCTAAGGTGGAGGTCCTTCGCCTCTTGAGCATGAGTCCTGCTCGAATGGATCTCGTTGTTCAGCTCGTAATTGAGCTGGGCAGTGAAGGCAAGAGCCTGAAAAAAGGAAGAAACCACCATTAGCCTCAGGTCAGTATGAATGTAAGCAAAAGGAACATAGAAGAATACTTACCGCAGCAGTGTGCTCGATACTCTTCTCGTAAAGAACAGTGCGGTCTCGGGTGCCGGTTAAGCACTGCCACTGGGGAGCTTCGAAACTGCCATAGCTCTGGCCGATCCAAGACATGACATCCGAGATCAGCGTAGATCCGTGAGGTCCAGCAGCATTGTCCACCACATATGAGTCCATATGGGTGGAGATTGTTAGCTTCTGAACTCGAGAAGCAGAAGGTCTTCTGGAAAGTTGAGCAGAAGACGTTTCACCCACCACAGGAGGTTGGGACTCAACAATGGCAGGGGCACCAACCAGCGAAGTCGGTGCAACCGCGAAGACGACGGCCTGCGAGGATGGCATTGTCGTGGAGGCGCTGGCCTGGACAGTCGACGTAGCAAAAGAGCTCGAAGCCGGCGGGGCAAGGGGAGGTGTCTTCTTGGATCTCTTGGAGCCTTTGCCCGGCTGGCCGGTCTTCAGTGACCCCGCCCTAGGGCGTTTGCTCCTCTTGGCGCCCGCATTGTCGATAAGGGTGTCAAGGTCGGAGTCCATCTCGCCTGCACAAGTCACAACACAGTGAGTCAGTAAAAGAAAAGTGTACATCAAGTTATTTCAGTATCACAGACATAGAGTGATGAAAGAAGAAACCTAATTGGAACTCTCCCCCGAGCTCGAGCTTGGGGACCATGAAATTCCCCCGTCTTCAGAGGAGGCGGGGGGAGTGCCTTCCCTATAAGTAGGTGATAACCTCGAGAGGTCCCTATAATCATTGGTCCCGTACTGCACAGCTATCCCATTCCACACCTCGTCCGTGGTGTACATGGTGTCGTATTTCCCGAGCCCACTATCAAACCTATGGACACAGTCATCTACCCAACTCCATATGTAGAAGTGGTATCTATCCTGTGGGCACGAGACTAACCTATTGGGCCTGTGTTTTAGTAAAGTGGGGGACCACATTCGCGAAGTAGGAAGGGTTTTACCTTCATCTGAGTCCGAGCTCGAGGCTTCATCGTTGGCTTCATTCCCAGAACGCGGACTTCTCAAGAGAACTGGGAGTGATGTCTTCCTTTATCTCCTCGGAGGAAGGGCGCCTGTGGGCAGTGGCACCTCCTCCCAGTGTTTATATTTTTTACTGGACCAGTCAGAGGTTGACTGGCCCTCTCCCAACAACCCGCAAGCTTGGAGCTTGTCCTCATGTAATAGATATGAGAGAGATCTCCTGCCATAAGGGAGTCGGAGCAAGGCTTCTCTGTGCCCCTTCATTGCCTCATCGGGGGTGGGACGCTGGAAATTAGCTGAAAGGCGAGACACATTTCAACTAAATATGGATTTAAGAACTAAAGTCTCGAGCTCAGGAATAAAAATAACGAGAATACTTACAAATCCGCCTGAACGAATAATGCCGAGACGGGGACAGACCATCTGTCCAGAAGAAGGCCCTTTTGAAATCAGGCGGGTGGTTGGGAAGATCCCCAAAAACCTTCGTCTCCTTGGGGTAGCTCGAGAGGTAGTAAAAACCATCCCCTCCCCGAGCTCGGGAGGGGTTACTTTTCAAACAAAAGAGATATAAAGTCTCTTGAGGTGAGGGTCCTTTCCACTGCAGCTCGTGATACAAGGACCTCAGGGCAGAAAGCACCCTGTACGAATTAGTGTTGAGCTGGAACGGTGCCAACCCAACGAAAACAGTAAAGTCTTTGAAAAAAGACTTCAAGGGCAGCAGAGCTCCTGCCCTCATGTGCTCCTGGCTCCATGCCGCGTATCTCACTGTGGCGTCGCGGCCGCCAGGAGCGAAACAGCTCTGTTCATGGCTGGTCGGAACTCGACACTTAAAGGCGTCTGACAAGCTAAGGCCATGGAAGGCCAAGATTTCAATTATTTGGCTGGTTGTGGTAACCGTGCTCCAGTAGAGCTCGGCCTCGAACATCTCCTTCCTCGGCTGCGAAGATGAAGTTTCCCCCATTAATGAAAACTGGAGTTCCCCTGGATGATACGCAACAGTGACTTTTAGCGTAGGGTCGAGGGGAATAGGCCTAGGTCCTGAATTGGGCTCCGGATAGATGGCCTCCCGAAGAACTCTTCTCTTCCCCTCGATGACTTCGTCTATCTGGTGGCGGTAGTGAGATCAAATGTCTTCTTGCTCGCGTGCAAGCTCGTATTCTCTTATCTGACGTTGGTTCCGGGCAAAGAGCGATTCCGGGCTCGGAGATTTCGGCTCGTAAGGGACTGCCAGCAATGACCCCCACCGTCTTTCCAGATTCTGTGACATCTAGCGAGAAAGAAAAAATGGTGAGGGCCATGCATGCAAGAGTCACGAGCTCGATGGAATGAGCTCGGAGATTTAGGAACGAGACTAAATACTAAGACCCTTATTGAGGAGTCAGGGGCGTGTATTCCACGAAAAAGAAAAGGAGTGTGGGTAATTTTTTGAAAATCCCGAAATTCAAGGGAAAGAAGAGTGGCGGTTAGCCAGGAAAAGCGTTTTTGGGTTTCGTGCATTTGTCAAAGCCCATGTTTTTATCCGAAAACTTAATGTACAAGAAACGCTGCCTAAGAGTTTCAAAACCCAAAAAATGGGAACCACACTCAAACGTCAAAACTGGGTATAAACCAGAGACGAACATCCAGAATGAAAATCTAGAAAGCATAAAAGCCTATCGGTTCAAAACCTCCTATCGTATCATGCTAAGAACGTAAACTAGCACACACAGCAATAACATTTTAAATGGAAAACAAAAACGGCATACTTACACAGTAATGGCGATTGCAGAGAGATTGTCGATTGAAGAAGAGGTTGCAGGAAAGAACTCACTGACTCGAACAGACCAGGATTCCTTTGTTTCTTTGGTCGAGAAAACATGCACGGAACAGGAACTTTGCAAGGAGGTCTCTGGGCTTGTTTTTTTTTCTTTTCTTGCTTATGGCGAATGAAGATAAAAGTGAAGAAGATGAAGAGTGGGGCCTTGTATATATAGGTGGGGAAAAGGAATTAATCAGGAGCGTCGAATGAAATCCTCACTAGATCGAACGGATGGGGATCAATGACAAGAAGGCGCCGAAAAGTTGTCAGACGGACGATCGTGGGCGTGTTTCCAAGGTACTCAAGTACCTAAAGTGAGCAATACCCAGCTGACGCGTGTCCATTTTCAAGAGTGTATGACAGTACAGTTCTCAAAGAAAGTAGTTCAAAAGTTTCCTTCTCTTAGGATTCGAACAAATACTTTTGAGGGGACAAGATGTTATACCCAGATTTTGAGCCATGGTAAATGTGACCTCGAAAGTTGGATTCGCAACAAATGGTCTCGTAAGGATTAGAGTATGCTCTAGGATTGTATATCGAGCCTGCAAAGTACGATATATGACCTCGAATATGGTGAGCTTGAAACGATCTCGATCTCGAAAGGTAGCTCCGAGAACACACTCATCCTCGGGGACGACTTCGGATCGGGGGTCTCGAGCTCGATGTACGTACGATCTCGAAAGACACGTGATCTCGGGAGATGTCATTAGCTCGCGCAATGACGTGAGACCTGGGATGCTAAAGCCTTAGAGGTACGCGATAACCACCTTGAATATCTACAAGTATTATAAATATGAGATGTAATCCTCATTTATTAATGTAAATCCCCAAGAATCGTGGGATATTATTTGGTCAGTTGTGCGTTTCCGGGTCTTCAGGGACGTTTCCTTTTATATCTGATTATAGGCATTTAAAGCCATTTATTTTATTCACAAAAGAGTAACTACCCAAAATATGTGGGATAGTATTCTGCATCATTCTCTATAAATAGAGAAGCCATGCACCATTGTAATGGACCGAAATTCTGATCCTTGAGAGAAAACTCTGCAGAATTCATGCTAAAGAATTTTCAGAGATAATCTTAAGATTAATAACAGAGACTCGTGGACTAGGCAGATTTAACTGCTGAACCACGTAAAAATAGCGTGTTTGATTTGTTTTATTTCATTTAGCCATTGTCATTCATTGTTTACGTGCTCTTCTTTCACTGTTTGACGAAAAACAGCGTCAACACATATAAATATTTTTTATGTGAAAATTACCAAAATACCCTTTAATATCATAATTACATTAAAAATGCAATAATTTTCTAAAAATTATCATATGACAACAAAATTTAATAAACAACTTTTCCAAAACCCTAAATAATCAGCAAAGACTCATATAAGAGCAGAAAAATAATTTTTAACATTTATAAATTATTTCCCCTTAATTTCCCAAATCATTTAAATAATTATAGAGTCAGCCCAAAATTAAAACTAATCATACAAAACTGTTCAGAAAGCCAAAATAAACTTATAAAAATTATTTTAGAATTTTCTGGGAAAAATAACTATTTTTCTTAATTGATTTAATAGAAAAAACAATTAATTCAAGAAAAATAGATAAACGATTTAAAAATAAAATCTAATAGTACAAACTAGTTTCTATACCCTACAGTAACACACACAAATTACCTAGCATTCATAACAGTAACATTAGTATTTTTTATATTTAAAATATAGAATAAGCCAAATAAATCATGAAAATTAGATAAATGATACAAATTAGAAATCAAATTACCGAGAGCCTTAAAATCTCATTTGAAACATATACAAAAAATTCTCAGAATTTTTAGAATACTTTAAATAATTTTTCTACATTTATTTTCTTAAATCGCATATTTAAAAGTAAATAATTGAAGAAAATTATCAAATACGATCAAAACTTAGATCTAAACATACAAAACAATTCTAAATAATACAAAGATCATTCAAACATAAACTCATATTTTTCTGAACAATAAAAATATTTTTCATAATTAGTCTCTATTTAAACTTAAATAAATCATAGTAATTCAAAGAAAAATCAGAAAAATATCAAACTAGTTGGAAAGTGCTCTAAAATTAATTTAATAATTTTTAGGATTAAAAAAAAATAAAGAAAAAACCTCCATAAATACCCAGATCGGGTTCGCCGGAATCTTCTTCTCCGTTGTCAGCGAGATTCTAACTCCTCTTTCCACTTGTTTTTGACACTCCAAACCAGTTGGAATTTTTTCCCAAAGATCCCAGCACCTCAAATAACCCTTGAAGCTCAAGAAAACCGATCCATGATGGCCGGATCATGCTTGTCTTCCCCGTCGCCAGTGTATCACCAAAAATGGTGGTCAAAATACAAAATTTTGTTTTAGAGCTTTTTGATCCGTTTCTTTAAGTCCAAAACACTTCTTAAGGTCCCTCTAAGCTTTCTAAGTACTTCATACAAATCTGGAACCTCTCATGTTCTCTTAAATCCGAAATTATTCAAGAACACCAACTTTAATGGTGAAAATTTGTGATTTTTGAATACGAAACTTCTAGCCCCTTTTGTCACGTCAAAAACGTTCATTAAATCATAAGAAAGATATTTCAAACACTCAAAACTACCCAAACATTTCCTAGAGCTCTCAAACCCGAAATCTCCCTTTCTCTCTCTAGAAAATTCAAGAACGTCTATTTTCTTCCACTAGTGCAACTCTCCCTCTCTTCCCACGATTTTGAGCTGTTGAGAGGCCCTCTAAATCGTGCTTAAACAAAAAGAAACGAAGGCTTAACCACTTGGTTGTTGTTCACTGATTCTAAGCCTATGCTTAAGGAATTTCTTTTAAAATTAAATAAAAGAAATGGTGATCATATTATAACTGAATTAAATTTAGAATTTAATCAGTTAATTGCATTTGAAATCATATTATAATGTCTTAAAAATGCCCCCCCCAAGTAAATTCAAACATAGGGACATTATGGTCATTTCATAATTACATGCAATTACCATTATTTAATCAATTTAAATAATAATGCAATAAACCGTATAATAAAATAAAATGAATTCATATCATGTTATTAATATTATTATGCTCATAATAATAATAACATTCACAACATAAATAAATAATTAAATTAACCAACGTAATTAATTATTTATTAGGCATTATGCACATGCCGGGATTTAAATCTCAATCTAGGTTTTGAAACATAAGAAATCGAAAATCTTTGTTATCATTGGAATCCATACATATCTAAACCCATAAATATTTAAAATGACAAAATACTCTCAGTGGCAAAATTACAAAATGACCCTTTCGAGAAAACAGATATTACAATGATGACACATTAGTAGCACATATGGATGCAGCTAAAGAAGGTAAGGCCACAAATTTCTCAATATCAAAACAGGGGTTATTGAGATATAAGGATCTGGTATGCGTGCTGAATGATCAAAGGTTTAAGATGAAGATTTTAGAAGAAGCACACAATACCCCATACTCAGTTCACCCAGGGTCGACCAAGATGACTCATGACATTAAGGCAATATATTGGTGGCCAGGAATGAAGAAAGATATAGCTGAATTTGTGTCTAAATGTTTAGTATGCCAGCAAGTGAAAGCAAAACATCAGTGCCCTGCAGGCTTATTGCAACCACTTAGCATTGCAGAATGGAAATGGGATGATATAGCCATGGATTTCGTGACGGGTTTGCCACGAACAAGTAAGCAGCATGATTCAGCTTGGGTAGTAATAGATAGACTAACCAAGTCAGCTCATTTTCTTCCTATTAAGACTTCATACACAGCAGATCAATACGCAGACATTTATGTTCAAGAAATAGTAAGATTGCATGGAATCCCTAAAACAATAGTATCCGATAGAGGATCGATGTTTACATCGAGGTTTTGGGGAAGTTTGTAGCAAGCCATGGGTACCAAGTTAAGTCTTAGTACAGCATTTCATCCTCAGAACAATGGACAGTCCGAGCATACCATAAATATTTTAGAAGATATGTTGCGCGCTTGATTTCGGAGGATCATGGAGTAAGTATTTGCCGCTGATAGAATTCTCCTACAACAATAGCTACCAATCAACGATCGGGATGGCACCCTACGAGCTACTTTCTGGAAGAAGGTGTCGATCTCCATTACATTGGGACGAGGTAGGAGAAAGGCAACTTATTGGTCCCGAAGCTGTTAGAAAAGCTCAGGAAGCATTAGCACTGATTAGAAAATGTATGCTCGCTGCTCAAAGCCGTCAGAAAAGTTATGCGGATGCCAAGCGTCATGATGTGGAATTCAATGTCGGAGATAAAGTCTTCCTAAGGATATCTCCTATGAAAAGTGTGAAGCAGTTTGGGAAGAAAGGCAAGCTTAGTCCCCGGTTTATAGGTCCTTTGGAGATATTGGACAAAGTGGGAGCAGTTGCATATAGATTAGCCCTACCGCCAGCTTAAGCAGATAGCCAAAATGTGTTCCACATCTTGATGCTACGAAAGTATGTGTCAGACCCATCTCACGTCCTTAAGTATGATACGATAGCACTCCAGAAAGACTTGAGTTATGAGGAACGACCGGTTAGCATCCTAGATAGAGGGATGAAGGATTTACGGTCTAAGAGTTTTCTGATAGTCAAAGTCCTATGGAGTAATAGTTCTGAACGAGAGGCAACGTGGGAGTTGGAGGAAGACATGTTAGCACGGTATCCGGAATTATTTGGTAAGTAAATTTTGAGGACGAAATTCTTTTTAGTAGGGGAGAATTGTAGAGTCCCAGAACTTTACTTAGCTAGTTAGATAGTAGCAGCAGCAGCAGCATCAGTAGTAGTAGTAGTAGTAGTAGTAGTAGTAGTAGTAGTAGTAGCTAGTAGTAGTTATAGTATGATAGTTACTGTGGTTTTTGGTTCAAGCTAGGACTTAGTTGAACACTTGTAGCAACACTTATAGATTTTATAAGTTTAAGCTATAGTTTAAGAATATTAATTATAACATGAGGTTTGATTAATATAGCTGATTATAAAGATGTCATTTATTATACTAAAAGGTTTAGATAGATTAATAAGATCATGACACTTGTCGTATGCATGTTTATTTAAGGATTTAATTATAGTTTAAATAAAAGAAAGTTCTAGAAACTCTAGAATCTTCCAAGACCATTAAGAGCATGACACTTGTCACAAACTTGGTTATTTGAGGATTTAAGCATTTTAAGTGGATAATTCAAAAATAGAAGTTTCTAGAAGCTCTAGACCCTTCTAGAACTTGCTGGAATTACGTATTACTCAGCCAAACCTGATTAATCAATTCAAATTATGCTGAAAAAGTGCAATTACGTGTTCAATATATTCACATATGCCGATATATCGCAGCATAGGTGCCGATATATCGCCTACGGAAGATACGAAAAACACGTTGACTTTGCACGAACGATCGAACTAGCCTCAGGAATACTGGGAGAGGCGATATATCGCCTATAGGGGGCGATATATTGGGCCCACCTATGTATTTTTGAAAGTTCAGTGTTTCAATTTTAAAAAAATCCTTAACCTCTTGACTAGCCTCTGAATATTTTTGACCGAGTCTTAAGCACCTGCTGAATGAATATTCAAATATTTTTCAATTAATATTCATTATTTTTATTTAAGTTAAAAGGAGATAGTTTCACTCCTTGAACTCTATAAATAGGACCTAGTACCCAACCATTTTTCTCATTCTCCAAGCTCTGTTTAGAGCCTTCAAGCTGCTAAGGTTACTATAGAGTGATAAACACTTGGGTTGGGATAAAAGCTTTATCATCCTAAGCTTTATAAACACTTGGGAAGTGAGACATAGAGTGTGTTTTCAATATCAAGGTGTAGATCGGTTCTAGTACATCCAAAGGTATTCTTATTCTCAAGTTCATTTCCGTATGGTTCTTTTAGTTTTCCTTAGTTTTCTTTACTCAAATCCTAACTCGTTGTTTTCGATTCTTGGTTAGGTATTTAAGTTCTTTGAACTTAAGGTTTCTTTTTGTTAAGCTTCTTCTTGGTGGTTTAGTTCTCTTCTTTATTATCTCTTATCTTTAGAAATACTCACCATCTTTATTGTTGGTTTTAGGAGTGTTCCAAATCTCGTCCTTGTTCTCAAATATCCCGGTGTTGGTAAGGAAAATAGGATAGATTTTGTATGCTTTTATGTTTTGATATGTTTATGCTATGATATGTTTTTATTTTTTAAGTATATGTTTTGTTTAGATAACATGCATATAATTTGTTTAGATAACAAACATATAACTTGTTTAGATAACAAGTCCTAATAATATATTCCTTGGGCATATGATTTTTGAGATAACGAGCCCCATAAATTTATATGACTTGTTTAGATAACTAAGCCCCGTAAATTTATGGGCATATGATTGCCTAGCTTGCAAGCCCCAAGAAGTATGATGGCCATTATAATACATGTTTTTTTTTTTATAGTCATATGTTTTGTAGTCTTATGTTATGTTTTATGTTGTATGAGCTAGTAGATTTTCCTTGCTGGGCATTAGGCTCATTCCTTTATTTTTATGCAGGAAAATAGTTATGACGGTGAAAGGATTCATGGTAGCTTGGTTTGTGTATTAAGGATGAAGGGATTCGATGGACTGCGTGACGATTCGAGGACGATGTTATTTTTAGTCTCTTTAAATTATGTTTTTATATATTTTTCGCATTTAGCTTTGTAAACAATTTCCTTTAGTTTAAAGTTATGTTTTATTTTAAAACAATGGGATCCCATAGCGCTCATTTATGTATTTCACTATTTACTTTGGAGATTTTAATAAAGTTATGAATATTCCTTATGTATGTTTTCTAAAAAATAGTGGTTATGTCTAGTAGTTTTAATGGTCCAAGGTCTTAGAAATAGTTGGGTCATTACACACTACTTGTCGGATACGGATGCCAGGGGTTGGCTGAGAAGGACCACATCAGGTACCTCACTCGTACGACCACTACTTGTGTGGTATGGATATGTGGATCAGATGCCTGGGGTCCTCAGAGTCGTACACCAATACGTACTTCATACCCGTACAGTCTCTTTGAGTCGCGTGTAGGTTCTTACCCTCACAGGGCACCTATTCTTTTAACTGTTGAAGCTTCCTTCTCTACTAATATAATTACTCCATTGGTTTGAGGCACCGTGGGGTTGATTGGTGTGCGCCGAGGGTGTAGCTATGTAGTGCATGAGGCGTGCCTGACGAGGACCTCGCGAGGTACACCTACTGGGCGTGCGAGGCGTTGGTCAGGCATGTGCCATGTGGACCCAGGCAGCTAGAGCCTCTGTGCGAGGCGCGAGGCGAGGTGGCCTCACAGGGTCATGGGGCAAGAAGGCCTTGCTGTGGCGCGAGGTGAGGTGGCCTCGCGGAGGCATTGGGTGATATGGCCTCATGGAGGCATGGGGCACGATGGCCTCGCGGAGGCGTAAGGCGAGGCGCGATGCAGCTGGGTGCATGCGAGATAGAGGGTCTCACGAGGCTGGGGCCTTGACTCCGCACAGGCGCAATGCAGCTGGGTGTATATGCGAGACAGAGGGTCTCGCGAGGTTGGGGCCTTGGCTCCGCGTAGGTGCAATGCAGCTGGGTGCATGTGCGAGATGGAGGGTCTCACGAGGCTGGGGCCTTGAATCCGTGCAGGCGCAACGCAGCTGGGTACATGCACGAGACAGGGGGTAGGCTGGGGCCTTGGATCCACACAGACGCAACGCAGCTGGGTGCATGCGCGAGACGGAGGGTCTCGCGTGGCTGGGGCCTTGATTTTGCGTAGGTGCAACGTAGCTGAGTGCATGCGCGAGACGGAGGGTCTTGCGAGGCTAGGGGCCTTGGCTCCGAATAGGGACAACACATCTAGGTGCATGCACGAGACGGATGTGTCTCGGGAGGGGATGCGGCTTGGAGGCATGTGCGTGAGATGGGGGCATCTCGCATTTGCCTCCCATGGGCATGGAATGACCTCGCGAGGCCTGGGGCCTCGTAAATGTGTGGCCTCTTTTTCCTCTATCATGTACTTGACGCCTTCAGTGCCCTTTAGCTGTTTACTTTAACGAGGGACCGTACCTTTTTTCCTTGGTGGATTTTTGGCATCCACACTTGCCCCCAGTCTATAGGGAGGCCTTTAGGCGTTCTTGTAGACTCTTCTCTTTCTTTTTCTCTCTCTTTTTTTTTTCTTTTTTCTTTTGTGTGCCACCTTTGTGACATTCATGGTGCAAGTACTTTTCTTCATTTACAAGATATGGAAAAACATATTTCATGAGTGGCGATCCTTAAGACTCCTTTGAAGCTTAATTAACGCCAATCATTCTTTTTAATAGACCCCAAGGATGTCATTGTTGTACAAATGTTGTGCCACGGGAAGAAGCTTGAGGCACTCTATCCGAAGAGCCAGAGAAGCGTCATTCGGATAGGGTTTGCTCTCTGGTGGTGCTCTTAAGCTGTTACCCTGGGTGCCTTACGCATATCTAGCACTTGTCAGATTTCAGAGTGAAGAATGCTTTAGCCATTCTTTCTTGTAGTGCCTTTGTCTTGTTGGCTTCTCCTTTTGTACCATCAGGTTGACTCGACTAGGAAATCTATCAATACTTGCCCGCGCGATTGATACCCTTGATGTATAAGTGAAGTCGACAAAAGATCTACCTTTGGCCGGGGCAGAGAATGATCAGCTTATTGCCAAGATTAGGGGACTTGAGAAACAGTTTGTTAAGGCCATACACAAGATCAGAGTAGTTGTAGAGTAGACTTCATCTCTGTCTATGAGTAAGAAAAGTGCGGAAGCTAAAGTTCTAATATAGAACAGAATCCATGCCCCGACTTCTCCTCATTCAGTGACCTCAAGGTTGCTAAGGTTGTCGAGTGGAGTGCTCACGACGGGAAACCATGAAGTTTTCTCCTGCCCTATCTTTTGGTCCTATGTGTGGGTAACTTCTTTATTTTTACTTTGATTTGGTTGTAATGTTGCTTGACTTATTTTACCTGAGAGTTTTTTCTGGATTTCGTGTTTTCTTCATGAGGAACTTTTAATGAGTCTCGCTATGTCTTGTGACAGAGCATTATCATGTGCCTTTATGTACGTAGACTTCTTACTAGCACCCCTTTATTTTGAAAGGGCTCCCTTTGGGACCTCTCTACTGCGTGTGATTCGAGTATGTTGGTGCACCTTGACTACTTCTAAGGATATGTTGGCCCTTTAGGCTCTCGCTATCCTTCTATATATTATTACGCGCGTGTTTTATCTTTTATGAGAAGTGTCCTTCTCATCATTAGGCATAGTACTATTTTTGCAAGCGTCTTCTTTGAGACCCTTTTTGCAAGTGTCTTCTTTGAGACCCTTTTTGCAAGCGTCTTCTTTGAGACCCTTTTCATAAGCGTATTCTTTGAGACCCTTTTCTTGGATTTTGAGGTGATCTCCCCTTGGGTCGGGATCCTTATAGGGGGATGGTCCTTGTGTAACCTTGTGAACACCTATTTTCAAGGCCCCTTTTCCCTTTGTAAGGCGGCTCAGTCGATCTAGACTTGGGGATCTCTTTGGGCTCCCCTTTCATCTTCTATGACGTGGTCCATTTGCACGATGGGTTTGTTCGTGAAGAGGTCACTTTCGAGGGACCTTTTGAATTTTTTAGATTCTATAAGGGTAGCCAGTCCTTATAGATTCAGATGTTGTCTCATAAGGTTCACCGTTCTCACATATATGTATTATAAGTACTTCTATATACATGTCACAAGGCCAGACGCCTGTTTCGTACTTGGTCAAGTACATATTGAGGCTCGTGAGGCTAAGCACCTACTTGCACATGGCTAGGTGCCTGTTGAGGCTCTCGAGGTTGGACACCTAATTTGCATAAGGTGGGATGCCTGTTGAGGCTCACAAGGCTAGGCATCTGTTTTGCACACGGCTAGGTGCCTGCTGAGGCTCTCGGGCTAGGCACCTATTTTGCACATGGCTGGGTGCCTATTGAGGCTCGTGAGGCTAGGCACCTATGTCGCGCATGGCTAGGTGCTTGTTGAGGCTCACGAGGCTAGGCAGCCATTTTGCACACGGCTAGGTGCCTATTGAGGTCGAATCAAATACGTCTTAAGTGGTTTGTTAGATCTTTCTTGCCAAATACTTTGTTTTTTGTTCTCTTTGATATGCTTTGACAATTCTAGATCTTTGGAGTCAGCTATGCGACTTATTTGGATCTTTATGGGGGCCGATTGCAATGATTTGATGAATCCTACTAGCTTCTTCTTTAAAGCCTTTATGTAGTCCTCTTCCAATTTTCAACTTGATCAACGACTCCTCTATTACAATGTTCTCTTCTACACGAAATCTTCAGATGTATTGGTAGAAGGGTGATTGGAGGAGGGTTTGCTTCCCTCAACATGCAAGTTCTTATGGGCCTTTTCCACACGTATATACTTATGTGATCTTTCGAAGAAGTCATCTAGGTTCGTAACCTCCCTCTTGAGCATGTTACCCCATAGCTTTCTTCCTGGACAAACTCTGGCTGTAACAGCCTCCGCTTTAGTTGAACTTCCCAACCTTGTTGCTTCCATATTAAACTTATGGATATAGATCATTAGACTTTCATTCTCGCCTTGTTTTATGTTAGCGAGGCTGGTAATTGGCATAACGTAATCACGGACTGCATGGTGTTTCTGAAGAAATTCGCCAGAGAATTGTTGCCATGACTTGATTGTTCCTGGCCTTAACCTCTTGAACAACTTGTATGCGACTCCTTTAAGTGTAGCGACCAAGCAATGGCACTTTGCTCTGCTGTTGACCCCCCTTAACTTCATCAAGTTATTGAAGGAGTCTAAGTGATACTTTGGGTCTGTAGTAGCATCGTACTGAGTCATGCGAGGCTCTTTGATGTTGGTGGGGAGTTGTTCAACCTGGATCTCCCTTGTGAAGGGTGACTCATAGTCGAACTCTTCATCGATAATGTGCCCCCAGACACTGTGATGATCTCACTCTTTTGAAGACTCCTCATCTCGGTGTCCAGCTCCTGTTGCCTCATATTCAAGGAGTCTCTCAGCTCAGTAGGGTTTGCCTTTCTCTTCTCTTTGCCCCTCGAAGGGGCTATACGAGATGTCTTCCTTACTTCTGACCTCTCCCCATTGAGATTTTCTCTTAGGCCAGGGGGCGCCTCTTTTGAGGTGACTTCCTCTGTGTTCTTATGACCATCGCCATCCCACCGCCTTTTCTCCTGGGGGTACTTCGCCGGCCTTGGTCCCTCATGGTACTTTGTCTGGGGAGTATTGCTGGTGGAAAGTCGGGTTCTCCCATCGTCTACGGGGAAAGTGGTTTCCCCTCTTTCACGCTCTTTCTCTTTATGCTCGGAAGGGGTTGGCTCGACCTTCCTTGCAGAAGGCCGTTTAAAGCCTCCTACATGTTCTCTAGCATGGTTTCCAACCTTCGATTCTTTTCATGTAATTCACGAATCTCATCCTTATAGAAGCGAGTCCTTGAGCTAGAACTCACCGAGTGTACTCGAGGACTCTTGCATGGCTTGTGTGTCGAGGGACCCGAGTCTTGGTGGCCAGAGCGTGGTGCCACTGGGGGCCGAGGATGTGGGTGCACTAGCGGCTCTGAATGACCTCTGTCGGACCGGACAGCCAGGGATTGTGCTTCCTTCTCCTCCCCTGGGGGAGGATGTTCCTCCGACATATCTCCATGCTTAGGCAGAGGAGGGTCTTTCCTGGAAGCCTTCAGTTGGTCTCTATCCAGGTGAACCTCAACATCTCGTATTTTTCGTAAGCGTTTTGAACGCCTTGGCATTTTTCCTTGCTGGAAGTGATGAAAGAACATTGGCTTGATGCTTTTTCTTCCAATAGATGGTGCCAAACTGTTGACGGTGAGAACTCGTTAACGATATTAGGTCGGAAAACTCAAAGGTTAGTAAGAAGATAGCTAGTTAAGAACTTAGAATAAACTTAAGGAAAAATAAATGCAGATCAACAATGGAGTAACACATTCGTATACTACTTAATAGCCTGAGTATACAATGAATTTTCCAACCCCTTAGTTTGAGGGGTGGAATTCTATTTATAGCTTGGCTCTAATGGCCTCAGATACAAGGTGGTCCCAGGGGACAAGAAAGTACTTGGGTGCGTTGTCATGGTAGTGGCACAGGTCATGGTGGAGCAGAGGGTTGTGGTGTAGATGCTGATAGATGGTCAGAAGTATGCAGATCATGCCACCACGTCTCGTACTAATTCGTACCACCACTATTTGTCGGATACGAATGTCAGGGGTTGGTTGAGAAGGACCACATTAGGTACCTCACTCGTACGACCACTACTTGTGTGGCGTGGATATGAGGATCAAATGCCTGGGGTCCTTAGAGTCATACACCAGTACGTACTTCATAACCATACAATCTCTTTGAGTCGCGTATAAGTTCTTACGCTCACAGGGCACCTATTCTTTTAACCGTTTAAGGTTCCTTCTCTGCTAATATAATTACTCCATTGGTGCGAGGCACCTTGGGGTTGATTGGTGTGCGTCGAGGGTGCAACTATGTGGTACACGAGGCGTGCCTGACGAGGACCTCGCGGGGTGCACCTGCTAAGCGTGCGAGGCGTTGGTCAGGCGTGTGCCATGCGGACCCAGGTAGCTAGAGCCTCCGTGCGAGGCACGAGGCGAGGTGGCCTCACAGGGTCACGGGGCAAGACGACCTTTTTGTTGTAGCGTCCCAAATTTGCTAATAAGGCTTAGGGCCTTGATTAGCGTGCCTGGAGGGCAATAATTGATATATTGTATTAGTATGTGAATTTGATAAGTATGTGATTAGAAATGCATGTTTAGGTGAATTAAATATGCATGTGGGCCCCATTTGGTTGTTAGGGGCATATTTGTAATTTTAGCCCGCTGAGGGCTTAAATGCAATATTTTTATATATTGTGATTGATACCACGTGTGAGTGGTGATATAATTGTGTTGCACGATCCGAGATGATCCTAGAGAGCGGTATAGCTAGAAAGTCACAACGGGGTCAAATACTTGGCTCGGGAGGAGCCCAGGGGTATTTTGGGAGATGTTTTGTACTAAATCATATTTTGTCGTTTAGTCGACTTTAATCATATTTTTGAGTTGTAAATATTTATAAATTTTATTTTGGGATCCTGAATGTTAAACGCTTTATAATTTTTAATGAATGACTACATTTTCAAATTATGTAATTTTATTACAGTTTAGTTACACTTTTGACCTAAATTCTTGATTAGCAAGTTAAATGCACATTTTAAATTCACTTAATAACAGATCTAAGGAAGTAGGGCATTACAACTTGGTATCAGAGTGAGCAAAGGTTTATGGTTCCTGGAGATTGACCGAACATGTACGCTCGCTGTCAGTGACAAGCTCGACTCAGGGTTGGTTGGTAATGATTGAATTATATGCTTGATTATGTGCTTAAATTCCCTGTTTGCCTGCTTATTTTACATAGATCATGATAAATGAATTAACATATGCATGATCCAGGGCATGGCCCGTTGAGTGTTATATGCTATTTGTATGTTATGTGGATTGTTGTTTTCAGTTGGCTGATGGGATTGGGAGGTGGTTTTGGGATGTTGTTATCATGCCTGATGAGCGTCGTTGTTGATTGCAGGCATATTGTTGTGATGCCTCGACAATCATCGAGACTCCGCGGCAGCAGGGCCGAGGATGACAACCAAGGTCAGGACCCTCCACCTGCCCCATAGAATTGGAAACAGATGTTTGCCGAAATGGAAGCAAGACTACAACGAACTGAGGAAGAACTTTGACAGTTGAGGTAGTAGGCCCCTCCTCAGGTCACTGGGTTGTTAGTTCAGCAGGCTGTGGCGCCAGCGCCGGTTCAGCCTGTTATGGAGAACAGGTGGGAACCTTTGTATGAGAGGTTCAGGAAACAACATCCTCCCACCTTTGAGGGTGGACCAGACCCACTGCGGGCAGAGCAGTGGATGAATATGATTTCCTCCATCCTGGATTTTATGAGGGTGGTAGGGAATGATAGGGTAGCTTGTGCCAGCTACATGTTCAAAGAAGATGCCCGCATCTGGTGGGATGTAGTGACTCAGAGGAGGAATGTGGCAGTTATGACTTGGGAAGAGTTCATAAACATCTTTAATGAGAAATACTACAATGTTGCAGTCCCAGCTGCAAAGGTTGACGAGTTCATCAACCTAACTCAGAACCGATCAACAGTTACTGAGTATGCCTTGAAATTCGACTAGTTAGCGAAGTTCGCACCGGATTTGGTGCCGACTGATGCAACAAGAAGGGATAGATTTGTATGGGGGTTGAGTGTTATGATCGCCCGTGATGTGAAGATTACCTTGGATCCAGAGACTACTACTTATGCACAGGTTGTGGACAAGGCCCTTAAAACTGAAGGGGCCGAGGATCAGATATGGAGAGAGAGTGCTATGAGGCGCGATGCCAAGAGGACAGTGCTTCCTTTTATTGGGTCCAGTCGGGGTAGTGGCCCCAGTGAACAGAAGAGAAAGGCCCCTTATTCTTTTGTTCCTCCTAGCTTGGATAGGAGGGCACGAGGTGCTTTTGGCGGCTGTCAGGGCGGAGGTGACAATTGGAGGAGTTTTCTAGTGTGTCCTCGGTGCAGACAATGACACCAGGGTGAGTGCAGGATCAGGGCTTGCTTTATCTGTGGGAGTGCCAATCATCTGAAGAAGGACTACCCACAAGCCAGGAAAGAGGAGCTGAAGCAGGGTGACAGCCTCGCTCCTACCAGAGTGTTCACCTTGACATAGACTGAGGCTGAGGCTAGCCCCTTGGTTGTGACAGGTTAGATTTCTAGTGCTGGTTCTTCTTACACTGCACTTATTAATTTGGGAGCTACTCATTCATTTGTGTCTGCTAGAGTGATAGATCAGCTCGGTAGACCTAGTGTTTTGTATGCTAAGGGTTTTTAGACTATGTTGCGGATTGGGGAACTGGTAGTCTAGGAGATGGATTAGAGCATTTCTAGTAGAGATAGACAGTATGGAGTTGTCTATTGATCTGATGGAGCTAGTGATGGATGACTACGATATGATCCTAGGGATGGACTGGTTATCGAAGTATGGGGCGACGATTGACTGCAAACACAGAATGGTAACTTTTGAACTAGAAGGGGAGGTACCCTTTGTATTTGTGGGGACAGTCAGTGGACCACAAGTACCTGTGATTTTAGCACTGAAGGATAGAGACCTGATGCAGGAAGTTTGCATAGGATTCCTAGTGAACGTTGTGGATACCTCTAGGTTGGTGTCGGTTGGACCGAGCGAGACCAGATTGGTGAGTTTCCAAATTTATTTCTAGCAGACCTGCCAGGGTTGCCACCACAGCGACAGATTGAGTTTGTTATAGAGTTGGTGCCATGGGCGAAGCTAGTATCTAGGACACCTTACTTAATGGTTCCGGCGGAGTTGAAGATTCAATTGTAGGAGTTACTGGATTTGGGGTTCATCAGACTGAGTTTCTTTCCATGGGGTGCTCCGGTGTTGTTTGTTAAGAAGAAGGATGGATCTCTTAGGATGTGTATTGACTACAGGGAGCTGAACAAGTTGACCATTAAGAATAAGTACCAACTGCCTAGGATTGATGATTTATTTGACCAGCTACAGGGAAAGACAATGTTTTCCAAGATTGATCTCTGGTCAAGTTACCATTAGTTTAGGATCAAAGAAGAGGACATACCAAAGACCGCTTTCCGCACGAGGTATGGACACTATGAATTCTTGGTTATGTTCTTTGGATTAACCAATGCCCCAGCAGCTTTTATGGACATGACGAACATGGTTTTCAAGGACTACTTGGACAAGTTCGTGATTGTGTTTATTGAAGACATTCTGGTGTACTCTCAATCAGAGACAGAGCATGAGCAGCATCCACATTTGGTATTGCAGCGATTGAGAGAGCATAAGCTATATGCTAAGTTCAGCAAGTGAGAGTTTTGGTTACCGCAAGTCACATTTTTGGGCCATATTGTTAGTAAGGAGGGGATTCTGGTTGACCCAAGTAAGATTGAGGCATTGAGGGATTGGCCTAGACCAAGCAGTGTTCCTGAAGTTAAGAGTTTTCTGGGATCGACAGGGTATTATCGGCGGTTTGTTGAGGGGTTCTCCAGGATAGCTACACCGTTAAATGAATTGACAAGGAAGAAGACTAAGTATGTTGGGAAGGACAGGTGTGATAATAGTTTCAAGGAATTGAAGCGGCGACTGATCACCGCACCAGTGTTGAGTCTGCAGACAGACAATGAGAAGTATGTGGTTTACTGTGATGCTTCCAGATAGGGTTTAGGGTGTTTGCTGATGCAAGCCGGAAAGGTGATAGCCTATGCATCAAGAAAGTTAAAGGAGTATGAGCAGAGATATCCCACACATGATCTAGAGCTGGCAGTGGTGGTATTTGCACTTAAGGTTTGGAGACATAATTTGTATGGTGAGAAGTGCGAAATATACACCGACCATAAGAGTTTAAAGTACTTCTTTACTCGAAAGGATATGAATATGCGCCAGAGAAGGTGGCTGGAGTTTGTAAAGGATGCATTGGCTGATGCATTGAGTCGGAAGGGCCCAGGACAATTGTTTAGTTTGAGATAGATTTCTGATAAGCTAGGTGAGGAGATGACTAGAGTGGGTATAGAGTTGGTGGTTGGTCGGTTAGCCAACATCACTCTTCAGTCTACACTCCTTGAGAGGATCAAGGAGGCGCAGGGGAAAGATTCCCAGTTGAGAGGGCATAGAGAAAATTTCTTAGTTGGAGCGGCTAAGGACTTTTCTATCTCGGAGATGGGGTTACTGAAGTACAAGGGTCGGAACTGTGTTCTGATGGATTATGATATCCGACGAGAGATCTTGGATGAATCGCATACCACTCCCTATTCCTTACATCCAGGCAAGACGAAGATGTACCAAGATTTGAGAGCTTTGTATTGGTGGTCGGGCATGAAAAGGGATGTGGTGGATTATGTGGCCAAGTGCTTAACGTGTCAACATGTTAAGGCTGAACATCAGAGGCCAGTAGGGTTATTGCAGCCTCTAGGGATTTTGGAGTGGAAGTGGGAAGATATTACCATGGACTTCGTGGTTGGTTTGTCGAGGACCGTGGGACATCATGACTTGGTGTGGGTGATTGTGGATAGGTATACCAAGTCTGCCCACTTTTTACCTGTCAGGGTGACTTATACTGTCTAGCAGTATGCCGAGTTGTATGTGAAGGAAATTGTCCAACTTCATGGGGCTCCGAGGTCGATAGCATCCAACAGGGACCCTACCTTCACCTCCAAGCGGAGAGTCTGCAGAAGGCTATGGGCACATAGTTGCAGTTTAGTACCGCTTATCATCCTCAGACAGATGGATAGTCTGAGAGGACGATTCAGATACTGGAAGACATGCTACGAGCCTGTGTGTTGGATTTTGGGGGATCTTGGAGTAAGTATCTCCCTTTGATTGAGTTCTCATACAATAAATGTTATCAGGTGACTATTGTAGTGGCTCCATACGAGATGTTATAAGGGAGGAAGTGTAGATTACCTATCCATTGGGATGAGTTGGGTGAGAGAAGGTACTTAGGTCCTGAGATGGTTTAGAGGACCAATGAGGCGATTGAAAAGATTAGAGCTCAAATGCTCGCCTCCCAGAGTCGCCAGAAGAGTTACTCAGACTTGAAACGCAGAAGCGTAGAGTTTCAGGTCAGTGATCATGTGTTTCTTAGGGTTTCACCTTTGAGAGGAGTGAGACGGTTTGGTGTTCGGGGCAAGTTGAGCCCTAGGTTTGTTGGCCCCTTTGAAATTTTGGAACGGGTTGGAGAGGTAGCTTACAGATTAGCAATGCCTTTAGCTCTATCGGGAGTTCATGATGTGTTTCACGTATCCATGCTCCGGAAGTATGTATCAGATTCTACACGTGTTGAGTTATGAAAATTTGGAGCTAGATCAGGATTTGTCATATGAGGAGAAGTCGGTTCAGATTATCAACCGAAAGGACAAAGTCTTGCGGAGCAAGACCATCGCCTTGGTGAAAGTGCTATGGAGGAACATCAAGGTAGAGGCGGCGATGTGGGAACTTGAATCAGAGATGCAGGAGCGGTATCCTGAGTTGTTCGGGTAATTTCGAGGACGAAATTTCTATTAGGAGGGGATAGTTGTAGCGTACCAAATTTGCTAAAAAGGCTTAGGGCCTTGAATATTGTGCATGGAGGGAAATAATTGATATATTGTATTAGTATGTGAATTTGATAAGTATGTGATTAGAAATGCATGTTTAGGTGAATTAAATATGCATGTGGGCCCCATTTGGTTGTTAGGGGCATATTTGTACTTTTAGCCCACTGAGGGCTTAAATGCAATATTTGTATATATTGTGATTGATACCACGTGTGAGTGGTGATATAATTGTGTTGCACGATCCGAGACGGCCCTAGAGAGCGGTATAGCTAGAAAGTCACAACGAGGTCAAATGCCCGGCTTGGGAGGAGCCTAGGGGTATTTTGGGAATATAACTTGTATTCGAGAATTATTGAGTAATGGTTAGTAGCTTATCAATAATTTGGTATGTCGGGATTAACGGGGATTTATAGGAATAATTGAGGACTTAACGGGATATGGAAAATGACTAGATTGCCCTTGGAGGCACTTCAGGATTTAAATAAGCTCAAGGGGTATTTTGGACCTTTTGTATAGGAGGGGATTTTGATCAAATAAGGCAGCTGATTCTAGGGTCATGTAGAAGAAATTAGAAGGAAACTCTCATCTCTCTCTCTCTCTCTCCCATTCAGTTCTCTCTCCCTCCCTAAGGTGTTTGATTTTTGGAGGATCATAAGGCAGAAACTTAGGAGCTCAAGGGCTTAGTTAGGATCAAGGGTAAGTCTTTAACTCAAATCTTTGATGAAGTTAAAATTGTGAGTTGCTTTGTGAATTCTTGGGATGAAGTTTGGCAAGGTTCAGCTCGGGATTAGTGGATTTGAGCTTGGAATTGGATTAGGAAAGAAGCTCAGGGTGAATTTCTACTTGAGGTAAGAGTTCCATGCATCTCTGAAGTTTATTTGCTGGTGTGGTTTAAGTTTTCTGAAGTGTGGTTTAAAATTTGTGAAGTGTGGTTTTAGTTTTTGTGAATTTTGAACCACTAGGTGATTCTTAGGTTTGATTGTGTGTTTGGGTTTGTTGTTGTTGTTTCTGAGTTGGTATATTTTTTATTTGAGGTTTTAGGCCGAATTAGGACTTGGGTATACTTTGGTATTGATTTGGATGAGTTTTGGCTCGGAAAAAATGTTGTGAAAAACCCAATTTTCTGGGTTCGCATATGAGCGTCGTGACCCTGTTCTTCCGTGCCACGGCGCTGGGTTGAATTAGGACAAGGGAGCCATACTGGGCACCGCGGCTCTAGGCCATTTTCAGGATATGGGGATGTTTTGGTTTTAGGGTTTTGGCTCAGGGGGCTCAGGGGACGCTTTCTCTACCTTGTGTGGGGAAACGGGAGGTCCCGAGAGCACGGGATGGGTTCTGGGGGTATGTTTATGAATTGGTTAGTAACGAGAGTGTTATGTATGTGTTGTGACTAGGTTTTCAGAGAGGCTCAGGTTAGAGGACTGTGCTCGAGATTTCGGTGCTCAAGAAGCTTGGGACACAGGTAAGAAAACTATTGTACCTATAGAGCAGGGAGAGGCCCTATAGTTTGTGTTGCAGGGCACGACCCTATATGATTGTGTTGCAAGGTGTAGCCCCATTGAATATGTTTATACATGTTTAAGTATTTGGTTAATTATGTTATGTGTGCATATATGTGAATGAACAGCAAAGAGCCGGGAACAGTGAAGGCCGATCAAAGCAAGGACTAGGAACGGCAAAGGCTGAGAATGGCAAGGGGCCGGGAGAAGCGTTTAGCACGCAGAGTGCGAGTACCCAGGGTGAGACCCTAAAGGATACCTAGGATATCCTCACGGTGTAGACCGTGAACCCAGGGCCTGGTAAAGCGCCTGGGACGGCATGGTCGTATGTGTTTAGTGTGTTGGCAGATTTTTTATATACGGAGTGATTAATATGCATATGTTATTTATTTGTGTGGAGTTTTCTTGCTGGGCTTCGGCTCACAGGTGCTCTGTGGTGCAGGTAAGGGCAAGGGGAAAGCCGACCAACCATGAGTACGGAGAGCGTGAAGCGACACGTACATGTTCGGCCTCCCTGGCTTCCACGGCCAGGGGTATTTTCGGGAGATGTTTTGTAGTAAATCATATTTTGTCGTTTAGTCGACTTTAATCATATTTTTGAGTTGTAAATATTTATAAACAGTATTTTGGGATCCTTAATGTTAAACGCTTTATAATTTTCAATGAATGACTACATTTTCAAATATGTGATTTTATTACAGTTTAGTTACACTTTTGACCTAAATTCTTGATTAGCAAGTTAAATGCACGTTTTAAATTCACTTAGTAACAGATCTAAGGAAGTAGGGCATTACAGCTGTGGCACAAGGTGAGGTGGCCTCGTGGAGGCATGGGCACGATGGCCTCGTGGAGGCGCGAGGTGAAGTGCGACGCAACTGGGTGCATGCGAGACAAAGGGTCTCGCGAGGCTGGGGCCTTGACTCCCTGCAGGCGCAACACAGCTGGGTGCATGCGCGAGACGGAGGGTCTCGCGAGGCTGGTGCCTTGGCTCCACACAGGCGCAATGCAGTTGGGTGCATGTGCGAGACGGAGGGTCTCATGAGGCTGGGGCCTTGACTCCGCGTAGGCGCAACACAGCTGGGTGCATGCACGAGACGGAGGGTAGGCTGTGGCCTTGGCTCCGCACACGCACAACGCAGCTGGGTGCATGCACGAGATGGAGGGTCTCGCGAGGCTGGGGCCTTGAATCCGCATAGGCGCAACATAGCTAGGTGCATGCGCGAGACAGAGGGTCTTGTGAGGTTGTGGTCTTGACCCCGTGCAGGCGCAACGCAGCTGGGTGCATGCGCGAGATGGAGGGTCTCGCGAGGCTGGGGGCCTTGGCTCCGCACAGGCGCAACGCAGTTGGGTGCATGCGTGAGACGAAGGCATCTCGTGAGGGGATGTGGCTTGGAGGCATGTGCGTGAGATGGGGGCATCTCGCATTTGCCTCCCATGGGCATGGAATGACCTCGTGAAGCCTGGGGCCTCGTAAATGTGTGGCCTCTTTTGCCTCTATCACGTACTTGACGCTTTCGGTACCCTTTAGCTGTTTACTTTAATGAGGGACCAAACTTTTTTCCTTTGTGGATTTTTGGCATCCACAGTTACTTATGATTATTAAACAAATTCTTTGATCACCTTTAAAATAAATTTACTTAATTATCTTGTAAAAAAATAAAAAAAAAACTGTATAAATATAAAAGAGGAAAAAAAATACATATTTAAAGTGTGGAAAAATTACATTTATCATATATAAAATTTAAGACTTAAATTATTTGAGCATATGCTTTATATCTCTTATTTAAAAGAAGCTTCCCTTCAAGAAACCAAATATTCCAGCAAGCATTTTATTACATAAATTTTTAATAATCAACATTTGTAAGCATAAAAATTGTATAGTTTTCTTTCACAACTTAAAAAAAACTGCATGCATTTGATTGAAGAAAATACATTATTAACATATGAAAATCCCTCTTTTTGTTGTCTTGGTTTTTAAAATATGCATTTTAAGTCATAGCTTGCTTTCTTACCAATTAATTCACAAATTACCAAATTTAGAGTTAACATAATTCAACAAGCACATAAAATCATAAAATTATTAAACAATAATTATTAATTTTCTAACAACTCATCAATAGTCCTAACATGCTTCCTAATATCTCCAAATTTTATTTACACATTTAAAAACATCATATTGCATAAAATAGCCTAGGCCGAAACTAGCATAATTGGAATAACAAACTGTTGTACCCTGAAATTAGCACGAGTTCAATTACTCAGCTCGAGTACAACTGACAAATGAATATGTGGAAAAATAGCCAAGTAGAATATCTGGCTAACAGTGATGTGAACAACTTGAGTTTGGGGGCTGGACAACACGATACACATGTTATTATCAGACTACCACTCGGGGATAACAATTGAGTTCAAGACTTATAATAACCAAATCCAATTTTGGGCACTCTGAGCTCATTACGAGATAGGGTTCAGATAGTCGTTGAACACGAGCTCGAGTGAGATATTTAGTTCGTGGAAACTTGGACAGAACGCATACTGAAGGATCCCAAGAGATTCAGAGACTCCTTATATGCTCATTAATGCTCATGTTGTATCACATATCTATCATTTATTATCCGAGATAATAAATGTATATTCTATTATGTTATCAAATCATATCCTAATGTAAATAGGAATAATTTGAATTAAATAGATACCTTATTTATTCATGCAGTTTATTCACCCGGTTACCCAAACCTGTCCATGAAATTTCCCTATAAATACTAGGAATAATGGACAGGGAAAGGGACGACCATTTTTGTATTACCAAAACTCTACAGAAATTGAGAGAGAAAAGTAATCATATTGACTTGTGGACTAGGTGGATTTTAACCACTGAACCACATAAAAGTTGTGCGTGTTCAAGGGAGTGTTTATTATTTCATTACGATTTATAATTTGGCACTAATCTACCTGTTTAATTTCTTAATACACTGTTGGCGAAAAACCGAGTCAACACAAACATACCACAAATTTAACATGCTTGTCACTTAATATTTCAAGTTAAAGAAATAATGAAAACAAAACAATCATCAAACCCTTTTTAACAACCCTTGGCTGAAATACACATATCAACCTACCAAAAAAAAATTCCAAAATTTGTCATGCCCTTTTATCAAAATAAGAATAAAATTAAATAATAAAATAAAACAACCTTTAGTACACATTTCTTTTCCCTCTTGTCCGAAATACATAGTGTAACATCACACATCAATTTTCATCAAGAACAAGATTTAAACCTAGCATGTTTCTAACATCAAACTTGCATCTTTATAATCAAAACCTCAAAATCCAAATAACCAACAACAACACAATAATATGATATCAACATAAAACCATGGATAAAATCATAAATTGAATAAAATAATAATTGACATAAACTATTACTTGCTCCTCATCATTCTCCTACCTTTATTGAGATTTCAATAAAACAAATAATGGATTTATTTCATTCAAGGACCAAGAGTTTCACAACAAGACATACCCTTCATGAAAAATAACCATCATCATTTAAACATGCTCTTACATGAAAACACTAATCGAGAAAAGGAACAAAACAACAAGAGCACTAATTGAGAAATTAGATTAGCACTAGAATTTCCATTACCTCTTTGATAGTGTTTAACCACACTAACAATAGGTTAAGCCCATGATACCTAGGTTCAACCAATACCAAACACAAAATCTCTTAGAATTAAGAAGAGAAGAAATAAGCTACAGTATTAAAAAAAAACACAAACACAAGAACACTTACCCTCCTTTCTTCCTAGAAAATTTTCAAACTTTCTCTCCTCTTTTCTTTCTTTTTCTCTTCTCTTCTCACGAGCACCCCCCCTCTCTCTTTTCTTTCCTCTAGGGTTCGTGATAACTCTAGGAATTAGAGTTATTTTCATGCATTTGAACTTATAATTTTATCAAGAAAGAGTGGTTTAGGGTGTTTTGTAGTGTCTTTATTTTCGTTTTGTCAAATATAGAATATAATAAGATAATATTAGATACTAGTATATTGCTGGAAAAATATACCCTAAATTGTGAAATTTTTCCTTGGCAGGTGGTTGATAGAATTTTGGTCATTTGGAAAGAAATTGAAGTTTTAAATGGTTTCAGCAGGAAGAATGTTGCAGCATTACAACAGCATTGCGTTCTGCCAGCCAATCTACTTGATGGCCCACGTGGAAGCTACCACTTAATTTTCCAGCTCACTTTGGGGATTATTTAAATTGGGCTGCTTGGTAAAGAGATAAATGCTTATTGGGCTTCATTTTTCCTTGGACCCATTTATGGTAAAGAGGACAAAAAGACAAAAAAAAAAAAAAGAATTAAAGGAGGAGAAGGAAGGCCCACATGACCATAGGGGAGGAAGTGACCTAGACCAAAGGGTATCTTCTTTTCCAATCAGGGATAAACAGCTGATAGACAGAAAAAGAAGTCCCAGCCTCCTGTGCAAGAATTATCCTCACCTTGGCAGCCATTAAAAGAGGAAAGAAGGAAAGAGAGGGGATTGGAAGGAAGAAGACAAAAAGAGAAGGGTTATTTGGGGGACACTCCTTAATATTCTTGGCTTGTTTTTCTTTCCCTTCTATCTTGGAACTTAATTATTTCTTGCATTTATTTTGATTATGGATGATTACCAGCTGGGTTATTTTGTGTTTAAAGTTATGAACTAATTCTCTTAAAGTTAGGAAAATTAAGGTGCCTTGTTATACAATTGTGGAACTTTGCTATGGATGCTTAATGCTAATTGAGGTTTATTCATTCAAGTAATTTTCATGCTTAACATTACTATTGCTTGATCACCTTTAGTAAATGATTGAAACAATTAAGATTGCTGAAAAAGATTTTAATTATTGGACAAAAGACTTGAATGGTGCCAGATTAATTTTGTTGATTTTAATTTTGTGAGGATATAGACATATATCTTTGCCTTGCATGATCTAATAGAATTGGTGCTTGAAATGAAATTCTTGAAATTAAATTAACTTAGACATAAGTAATTTAATTAGAGAATTAAACCTATTTGATTTCGATAGAAACTTATGGACTTGATTAGAATTCTTGATTAGTAAACTGTCAGTGTGCCACAACATTTTCATAGCATTGCTTCCAGTAATTGCAAAATAGGGGGAATTAATTATCCTAGCTTACCATTTTATTTTCAACTGATTTTCCTATTGCATCCCATTAATTTAGACTTTAAATTCAGCTGTTAGTTATTTTTAATTGCATAAAAAAAAATCAACTTCCACTTCAATTTGAGTTTGGTTCTTTTATTTTTAATCATTTTGCTAAACTTTAATTTCACAATTTTAAGCTTAAAAACAATCCTTGTGGATACAATATTGGGTTCTTATCACCTTATTACTTGTTGACAGTGTACACTTGCACTCACATTAAATTTTGCACAACAAGTTTTTGGCGCCGTTCCCGGGGATTGTTTAAAGTCATTTATTGTGAAATTAAGTATATCGTAATTTGGTTTCAATTGTTTTTGTACTAACTTGGGTGATTCTCGTGCAATTTCAGGTTTATACAGTGTATGAATGAGAATTAAGACACTGAACTACTTCCCATTGATCTAGAAATCGAGCGTACCTTTAGAAGAAGGCGAAGAATACAAAAGTAAAAAAGGGAAGTAGTAGTGATGGATGCTGAGCAGGGGGCTCAACAGGGAGCTGCCCAAAGGGCAGCAAATCTATTAGGAGTCACTCATGATCCACCAGTAAATATGGCAGGAGGTTCTCAAGATTGAGTAGCTCAAGGGGGAGTGGCTGCCAGCAACGAGCAAAATGCAGTTATTGTGGCTGATGACAGAGATCGTGCTATCAGGCAATATGCTCTCCCCCTCTTCAATGAGCTCAATCCAGGCATCGTCAGACCAGAAATTCAGGCAGCTCAGTTTGAATTGAAGCCAGTCATGTTCCAGATGTTTCAAACTGTGGGCAAGTGTAGTGGGATGCCAACAGAGGATCCTCACCTTCACCTTCGCTTGTTCATTGAAGTAAGTGACTCTTTCAAGCTGCCCGGAGTGACAGAGGATGCATTGAGACTAAAGTTGTTCCCATACTCCTTGAGAGACAGAGCTAGAGCTTGGTTGAACTCTTCGCCATCTGATTCTGTGAGTACTTGGCAAGAGTTGGCAAAGAGGTTTTTGATGAAGTATTTTCCTCCCACTAAGAATTCAGAGCTCCGCAACGAGATTACTTCATTTCAGCAACTTGATGAAGAATCTTTATATGAGGCATGGGAGCAGTTTAAGGAGTTGTTGCACAAATGCCCTCATCATGGCATTCCTCATTGCATCTAGATGGAGACATTTTATAATGGTCTAAATGCCCACACTAGAATGGTGGTTGATGCTTCAGCGAACGGGGCTCTTCTTGCCAAGTCCTATAATGAGGCATATGAAATACTTGAGAGGATATCCAACAACAACTATCAGTGGCCTACTTCTAGATTGTCTACAGGCAGAAAGGTGGCTGGTATTCATGATGTAGATGCCATCACTTCTTTGGCAGCCCAAGTATCCTCTATTTCTAATATGCTCAAGACAATGAATATGGGGATGAATCAATCAGTGGGGCAGCCTATGGGGACAAAATTTGGGCAAATGGAGAACATTTCTTGTGTGTATTGTGGTGAGGGTCATACTTTTGACAGCTGTCCTTCCAATCCAGCAGCTGTGTCTTACATGGGGAACCAAAATAGGAATAACCCTTATTATAATTCTTACAACCCATCATGGAGGAAACATCCCAACTTCTCGTGGAGTAATCAAGGGGCTAGCCCTAGCATCTCTTCTATGCCTCCAAGACCAAATTTCCCACCGAGTTATCCCCCACAAGCACCACAACAAAGGCCACAACAACAAGCAATGCAATCTAGCTCTCTTGAGAACATGTTGAAGGAGTATATAGTGAAGACAAAGCCATGATCCAAAGACAAGATGTATCATTGAGAAACTTAGAAAACGAAGTTGGGCAGCTAGCTAATGAGCTTAGAAATAGACCCCATGGTACATTACCAAGTGACACCGAGAATCCAAGAAATGGGAGCAAAGAACATTGTAAAGTCGTCGCTTTGAGAAGGGGGAAGGGGTTGGAGAATTCCAAGGCCAACTCTGGGCATGAGGGTGAGTCCTCTTCAATCCAAATAAATGAGGAAATTAAAAAAGACACTGAAATTCCTAGTGTAGAAAAATCTGCCTCTACCTAGAATGTTGCAGGAATGCCACAGCATCAGCTCCCAGACAGCTTGAGTACAAGGCAACCACCTCCATTTCCCCAAAGTTTTCAAAGGCAAAAGTTGGACTCTCAATTTAAAAATTTCCTAGACATCTTGAGGCAGCTACATATTAACATTCCCCTTGTTGAAGCCCTTGAGCAAATGCCCAACTATGTGAAGTTCTTGAAAGACTTCCTTACAAAGAAGAGAAGATTGGGGGAATTTGAGACAGTGGCTCTTACCAAGGAGTGCAACTCATTCTTGCAAAACAAGCTACCACAGAAGATGAAAGATCCTGTGAGTTTCACCATTCCCTGCACCATTGGTAACTCTTATTGTGGCATGGCTTTATGCGATTTTGGTGCAAGCATTAACTTGATGCCAATGTCTATTTTCAAGCAATTGGGGATTGGAGAAGTTAGGCCTACTATAGTTACTCTTTAATTAGCCGATAGATCTCTTGCTCATTCGGATGGGAAGATTGAAGATGTATTGGTAAGGGTAGACAAATTCATATTCCCTGCTGATTTTATTGTGTTAGACTATGAGGCAGACAGAGAGGTGCCCATTATCTTGGGGAGGTCGTTTCTTGTGACAGGAAGAACTTTAATAGATGTGCAAAAGGGGGATCTGACTATGAGGGTCCAAGATGAAAAGGTGACTTTTAATGTTTTTAATGCTATGAGATTTCCTGATGAGGTGGAGGAATGCTTAGTGGTTTCAGTGGTAGATTCTTTGGCATCAAGGGAATTTGAGACGAGTAATGTTGGTGATCCATTAGAGAGGTTATTTTTGTTTTATTCACACAATGAGGAAGACGAGGAGGAGTACTTAGCTTGGTTGGAGGCTAATTCTCAAGGGTTAAGAACAAGAAACCGATTTGATTCATTGGAGTTGTTGTCTAGGGAATTCAAAGCTCCTAAACCATCCATTGAAGAGCACCTGAGTTGGAGCTGAAAGTTTTTCCATCGCATTTGCGATATGCCTACTTGGGTCCATCATCCACTTTACCTGTTATTATTTCAGCGGAGTTGAGCCATGATCAAGAAGAAAAGTTGCTCGAAGTATTGAGACAATTCAAAAAGGCCATTGTGTGGACCATTGTAGACATAAAGGGTATTAGTCCTTCTCTATGTATGCATAAGATTCTGTTAGAAAACAATGAAAAAGGGTCTATTGAAGGGCAAAAAAGGCTAAATCCTAGCATGAAGGAAGTAGTGAAGAAAGAGATCATCAAGTGCTGACATTATTTATCCTATCTCTGACAGTTCATGGGTGAGTCCTGTGCAGTGTGTACCTAAGAAGGGTGGGATCACAGTGGTGAAGAATGAAGACAATGAGTTGATTCCTACTAGAACAGTGACTGGATGGAGAACTTGGATGGACTACAGGAAGTTAAACAAGGCCAATAGGAAGGATCATTTCCCTCTTCCTTTCATTGATCAGATGCTAGATAGACTTGTTGGGAGAGAGTACTATTGCTTCCTTGATGGGTAATCTGGTTACAATCAGATAGCAGTGGCCCCAGAAGATCAGCACAAGACTACATTCACTTGCCCCTATGGTACCTTTGCATTTAAAAGAATGCCCTTCGATTTATGCAATGCTCCTGCGACATTTCAGCGATGTATGATGGCGGTCTTTACTGATATGGTGGAGCAATTTCTAGAGGTGTTCATATGATGATTGTCTGAGTAACTTGTCTAAGGTGTTGAAGAGATGTGAAGAGACAAACCTAGTCCTTAACTGGGAAAAGTGTCACTTTATGGTTAGGGAAGGTATTGTTTTGGGGCATAAGGTATCTAAGCAAGGGATTGAAGTTGATAAGGTGAAAATTGAAGTTATTGAGAAGCTACCACCTCCTAATTCAGTGAAGAACATTAGGAGTTTCCTTGGGCATGCCGGTTTCTACAGAAGGTTCATCAAAGACTTCTCTATGATCTCCAAACCACTCTGCAATCTTTTAGAGAAGGATACACCTTTCCACTTCGATGGAGCATGTTTGAAGGCTTTTCAAGAGTTGAAAAAGAGATTAATTTCAGCCCCTATCATTATTGCACTGGATTGGAGTTTTCCCTTTGAATTGATGTGTGACGCTAGCAATTATGCCATTGGGGTTGTGATGGGGCAGCGAAGGAACAAGGTGTTTCACACTATTTATTATGCCAGTCGCACCTTGACAAGAGCTCAATTGAATTACACTGTTACTGAGAAGGAGCTACTAGCCATTTTCTTTGCTTTCGACAAGTTTCGCTCCTGTCTTGTGGGAACTAAAGTGATTGTCTGCACTGAACACTCAGCCATAAAGTATTTGATTTCCAAGAAGGATGCAAAGCCAAGATTGATTCGGTGGGTCCTTTTGCTTCAAGAGTTTGATGTTGAGATTCAAGATAGAAAAGGGGTAGAAAACCAAGTGGCTGACCATTTATCAAGAATGGAGCGTGAAGAAGATCCTAACTCTCTTGTCCCCATCAAAGAAACATTCCTCGATGAACAAGTGTATGGGGTTAACCATTCTCATGAACTCCCTTGGTTTGCCGATTTTTCTAACTATTTGGCTAGTGGGTTGATGCCACCAGAGATGACTAGCCAACAAAGGAAGAAATTCCTGCATGATGTGAAGTCTTATTTTTGGGAGGAGCCCTTTCTATATAAGCAATGTGCGGATCAGATGATTAGAAGATGTGTAGCAGAACATGAATTTGAGGGTATTCTGTTCCATTGTCATGCATCTCCATGTGGTGGTCATTTTGGGGGAGCGCGCACTGCTGCCAAGGTTCTCCAATCAGGTTTCTTTTGGCCTTCGTTGTTTAAAGACTCTTATGCTTATGTGGTAAGATGCGATCATTTTCAAAGGGTAGGGAACATCTCAAGGAGAAACGAGATGCCTCTTACTAGTATCCTTGAGGTTGAGTTGTTTGACGTGTGGGGCATTGATTTCATGGGCCCCTTCCCACCTTCATATGGCAACTTGTATATCTTGGTGGCTATTGATTATGTTTCTAAGTGGGTTGAAGCCGCTGCATATCCGACTAATGATTCCAAGGTGGTCATGAGGTTTTTACACAAGCATATTTTCACTAGATTTGGCACCCCAAGGGCTATCATAAATGATGAGGGAACCCATTTTGTGAACAAGGTGTTGGCTATTTTATTGGCGAAGTATAGTGTGAAGCATAAGGTGTCTACGACATACCATCCTCAAACCAATGGCCAAACGAAATTGTCGAATAGAGAAATAAAGGGTGTGCTTGAGAAGGTGGTAAATCCGAATCGCAAGGATTGGTCTAAGAGGTTGGATGATGCTTTGTGGGCCTATCGAACGACATTTAAAACTCCATTGGGGATGTCTCCTAATTGCCTAGTGTTTGGAAAAGCATGTCACTTGCGGGTAGAACTTAAGCATAGAGCTTATTGGGCACTCCAACAACTCAACCTAGATTTTCCGCTTGCGGGAGAGAAAAGAATGTTACAACTTGATGAGTTGGAAGAAATGCGGTTGTTTTCATATGAGAATGCAAAGCTTTATAAGGAAAAGACCAGGAGGTGGCATGACAAGCAATCCAGCCCCATTCTTTTGAGGAAGGGCAGCAAGTTTTATTGTTCAATTCTAGACTCAAGTTGTTTTCTGGGAAGCTCAAATCTAGGTGGTCGGGGCCGTTCACTATTACTAAGGTGTATCCTCATGGGGCTGTGGAGTTGAGAGGAAATGAAGGAGGTGAATTCAAGGTCAATGGACAGAGGTTGAAACACTATTGGGGTGGTGAGGTTGTGTAACGCCCTGGATAGCCAAGACCGCTACACTGTGTGTTTATAAAGTGCTAGACTTGCTAATCAAGTCATTTAGTTAAAAACGTGTTATTGAAACTATAGAGGAACTAAGGTTAAAATGTTTTGTTCTCAAAAGTCACATTTTCCATTAAGAAACATTTCCTGTTTACACGGGATCCCAAAAATATCAAGTTCGATGACCGTTTACAAAAGTTATGAGGTTTAGATACAATAACAAGCCATATTAAGGCAAAATGGACAGTTAAGCAATCCCTGTCCTGATCCACTCCTCGACCATGGCGATCGAATAGCTGGCTATGTACATTCAACCCCATAGCTCTCCATCTCAGGGTTGGTCCAGCTTGCCTTTGCCTTTGCCTTTACCTGCACCACGTAGCACCCGTGAGCCAAGGCCCAACAAGAAAACACTACAACAGAGCATAAGCAATCAACAGACAAAATCAACATCTCATATCGCATCACATGTTCTCAACCATATAATCATTCAGTATAATCAAGTATTCAACATACTAAACATGTCATTTCATATCATATATCAATTCACAAATGATAACTAGGGCTAGCGCCCTAAGGTCGCTCCCTCTGTTATCCCACTGACTCCGGCCCGCTTAAACCGAGCTCAATGAATATTAAGTTGTCCTCGACTACCAGTGGCCAAGCCGCGCCCTGTTCACAAATATTGTGTACGGCACCCTTAGGCCTCTATCACATGTCCCATGGCGTAATACCATCATTGACACAATATAAATATTGGGAGCACTTAGTCCCATCACAAATATATAACCGGGTGCAGTTTTCTTACCTTTCAATTTGCTAGCTTTGATCACTTGACTCCTTGAGCACGATCCCTCTCGAGCCCTAGCACTCACCTAAACACAACCATAGGCCAAAGTCATCATCAAACCTCAAGTCCAAAACCTAGCCTCGAGGCTAATCCTGAACTCCCAGGAAGTCCTAGTTCCACCAAACAAGGTGGTGGAATCAAACCCCAAACCCTTGGTCAAAAACCCTTGCAAACAACCCTAAAATCCCTTTCTGAAAACAGGGCAGCGCTACAGCGCTCTTAGGAAGGCGCTATAGCGCTACAAACAGAAGCAAAATCCCCCAGAAAGCTTGGCCTAGCGCTACAGCGCCCAAAGGCTAGCACTGTAGCGCTAGTCACAGATAGGCAAACTCCAAATTTCCCTTCCTACGATTTCCTCGAACCAAACTCTACCAAAACTTCTCCAAACCTTCACCAAACTCAAAAACAACCTTATGAACATACTCCACTCATCCCAAGCACCCCAAACACTCAAAACCCAATCACATGCATCTCTAATCCCAAAATTCACCATAGCTGACCCTAAGCTCAGAAACTCAGCAAAGCCAGTCAAAACATCAGAGTTAGAAGCTTAGAATTCATACCTTTAATGGGGTTTCGATTTCAAGACAACCTCTACACCACCTTAGCTTGCTCTCCCTCAACCTTTGGCCTGAACTGCCTAAAGTTCCCATCAAACTCAGCTTACACACCATAGTTCAAAAACCAAAACCAGAAACTGATGAAACCATAAAGCCTTACCTAAAGTGTTAGGGTGCTCCTGCTAAACCTCTACCAATTCTCCAAGCCTAGCTTAGGATTCTTGATGCTCAGTCTAACCCAGCTCTCCTCTGAGCTTTGCTCCAAGAAAACCCCAGAAAAGTGGTGAGAGAACCACAAACCGACCCAAGAGAATACAACTCTGTTTTCCCTTCCTTTTCTCTTCTCTTTCTTCTTTTCTTTCCAGAATTCTATTACTTTCTACAATCTCCACTAACATAAAGCCTTAGTAACACTTAACTCCTGTAAGCCAAATCACTATTATGCCCTCCCTATTAAGTCTAAACCCTTTAATCCACTTAAGGGCATTTTAGTCATTTTACCCAATTCCCGCTAACTCCTCAAGTGCCTCTAATATTCCCCGCTTAATTCCAGATACCTAATTAATCACCAATAATATTCCTCGATGTCAAAATAGACTCGAATATACTCACTAAATTCCCATTTATACCCCTAGGCTCACCCCGAGCCGGGTATAAATCCCCGCCATGACTTGTTCACTACTTTGCTTACTAGGATCGTCTCGAGTCACATATCACAAATATATCCACATAATAATGTGGTCTCAACAATTATCACATATATCAAAGCAGTATGCCCAAAATGGCCAAAATTACGATTATGCCCTTCTAACCTAATCAGGGCCTACATGCATACTAATACACATAGTCATGCATCTCAAATATTCAAATAGTCACATAACATGCTTTAAATCATAATCATGCATCTTAATCATTAAAGTCACACATAATTCCCACTATGCCCTCCAGGCACACTAATCAAGGCCCTTAAGCCTTATTGGCGAATTTGGGTCGTTACAGGTTGATCGCAACAATACCTCACTCACCTTAGTTGATCCTTAAAATAATCATGTTCTTGAGCTGTTGTGCTTAAAGCTATATTTGGAGAGCAGCAAACAATATATATATAAAGTATTCTGTTTTTGTTCTTGTTTTTCACTTTTTCCCTTCATGGTCTATGTTGTGGATTTGAATAAATTCATGTTCTGGGGTGGCTGTGAGGATTCAGGTAGTTTTAATGGTCAATTGCAGCATATTTGGACATATTTCAGGTCAGGACTTGGTGATGTTTATGGCTGGTTTGCAAATCAGTTGATTTTGGAAGGTCTGGAAGTAATGCTATAGAAATGCTGTAGCATGGGAGATAGATGAAATTTAGGGAATTTTTAAGCTCTCAGTTTTTTCTTTTTTAAAAATCTGGGAAACCTTAGAAATTACCCCCATAATAAAAAATTAATTCTTTTACATATCCCTAATTTCCTCCATCACTTCCAGCCACAACCCGAAACCTCCCTCAACCGCACCTCACAGCCGTACCCATCACCCAAGCCATGCCCAGCCACCCTCCGCCTCGCACGACCCCAAGAAACCAGCCCCGATCAACCAACCACCGCGACCCAGAAAACCCACGGCCGCGGTACCCAAAACCCCTTGCCGAACCAACCCAGTCAAACCACGAACCCACGACTGCGCACCCCAGTCGACCCCCTCACCCAGCCACCACGAACTTATGGCTGCGCCTCCCAACCACCACAAACCCACAGCCAAGCCACCCTGCACCCCACCTGATCTCACGACCCGAACCCCATCTTCATCCCCCTCACCCACGAACCCAAAGTAACCAAACCAGAAATCCTCCCAGCCACATCGAACCCACAGCCGCGCCACCCCACTCCTCCCTCTCCATCTCACGAAACCCCATCACCCACCACCCACCTAATTTCAAGCCCGACCCCATCTCCATCTCACTAGCCCACAACCCAAAGCACCCCGCACCCACAAACCCACGGCCGCACCTTCCACCCACCACGACCCCAACGCCCAAACCAGCCCCCACGACCCAATTGACCCACGGAGCCCACGCACCACCTAGCCCAGACGGCCAGCGACGCCACAATCGAGCATCCACGAGACTCACGGCCTCCAGCGTCCCCATATATATTTCAGGGTATTCTCTTATATTTTGGCTCACTCTAGTCTTCTTGGCCGAATGTCTTATGTAATTTTCATGAAATTGGTACTTTGAGCTGCTGATATTCTATTGTATTACCCTATGATCTGCTGAAGAATTTTTTGTTGGGAGGATTATTTGGGTTGAGTCTCCTTGAGATTATAGGCTGGTTTATTAGTGATTAGAACGTGGGGTTGAAATTTTGTGGCATTCTTGGTACAGTTCCAGAGCTGTGGTGATATTTTCTTGGGTTTGTGTTGTGTTTCATTGTTGTTCTCATTTCGAAAGCTAAAGGTTCCAAGGCTGCCAAGGCTCGATAGCCCAAGAAATTCCACTGTGATGAAGCTGAGCAACGCTTCCATGATTGGTTTTCCACTAAACAGTTGCTGTGTGAAAGAGGTTTTCGGGTTTCCAGCTCTAATTCTGAAGCCTTGCCAGATTATGTCGCCAATGTGATAGCTCAGAAAAATTGGACAGCTTTTTGTCAAAAACAAGCTAATCCCGATGAAGAAGTGGTTTGTGAGTTCTATGCTAGTCTGATTTCATCAGACCAAGTGACTATTATGGTGCGCGGGCAACTTGTCCCGTTCTCCGCTGCCGCCATTAACCAACTGTTCAGATTAGAGGATATGGACGATGACTATTCATCATTCTTAGATAATGAGGACCAGGAACTGAGATCCCAAGTACTGAACGTCATCGCTGCTCCTGGAAGCAAGTGGAAAATTCTTCAAGAAGGAGCTCATAAGTGCAAGCATGGTGACTTGAACCATGCTACTTCAGTATGGTTTTATTTCATTCGGTACAGCTTCATGCCTACAACCGATACCACCTACTTGTCATTCTCGCGCTCACTGCTCCTTTACTGTTTGTTGGCTAGCAAAACAATCAATGTGGGGCGCATTCTTGAGTAATAAATCAGGGAGCGCTCGCAGAAACCTGCTGGAGACTTATTCTTGCCATGCTTGATCTCTAAGTTATGTTTGGCAGCAGGGGTGCCCTTGACTACTTCTGTTGGTCCAAGTCACCGTAAAGACATTAATCCTGCTTGCATTTAGAAACTCCTTCATCTAAGTAGTCAATCTACTTCAGCGCCAGCCTCCTCTAGTTCGGCCCCTAGTGTTGGTCCATCGAACACTCAAGTGATGGACCTGATGCAAACCATCCATGCCCATCAGCAAGCCTATTGGAAGTATGCTAAGGTGCGAGATGAATCCTTTCGGGATGCGCTGGAGAGACAATTTCCTGACGCCTTGCGCACTTGGTTTCCGTTCCCTGTGCATATTCTGAACCCTCAAGACGTGTTTGACAGTCAAGAGAGCGATGATTCTGATGAGGAAGCTGCTACGAGCAGCGACTAGTGTGGGAGGGAGTTTCTCTTGACCCATTTTTGTTAATGCACTTTCTGTTGTTTTGCTTTGTTTATTTTGCTCTTTGTTTTCTGTTCTGTTTTGTTATTGTCATTTTTCTTGTTAGTGTTTGGCAGCAATGAGGACATTGCTTTCCTCTAAGTTTGGGGGGGAGTGTGTTTGATTTGCTGTTTTTGTTTTACCTTATGTTATTTTCTTAATTTCTATGTGTGGTTTAAGTGTAGTTTGTTTAGAGTCTAGAGTTAAATGGAATCAATGAATGTAGTGTTGTGCCAAAGTTTGGGGGTTGCTCGAGGATTAAAATTCGAAGAAAAAAAAGAAGATGTATTATGGTAACTTTTGTGTGTAAATGAGCCTTTAGTACTTAAAGTTTTTATGCTAACCAAACTTTAGTGAAAGTGTGAATCCAAATCAATGCACATAGTTCAACCTTGAAAATTCCAAAGTCCTTAGAAAAGTTGAGGTTGCATGAAGGTTCACGTTTTTAGAATTGGTTCGATAATTCCCTTGAGGCGAAATCCTAGGAGGCTTAGCAATTTAGAGAGGATTTAGGCAATTTTGTTGGACCGTTTGAGCCTTTCAAGCCTACCTTGTTGAATATTATCCCTAGTTAACCCATCTTGAGCTTAATGGCCTATTCTTTTTATCACCCATGAAATTAAATAGCCCACTCCTTTGTGAATATCTCTTTTTTTTTTTCTTCTCTACCAAACCTTAGGCTTAGTTTGTCTTGGAAACAATTTTGTGTGAGTTTGGGGAGTAAAAATTGGGGTATCATCTTCTTGTTTATCAATGTTATTCATATACATCCATATGCTCAATTTTTATTTAGTTAAGAATCTTTTTGTTATTTTATTTTCATTATTCATTAAAAAAAAAACAAATTTTTTTTTTACAAAAATCAGAAAAAAAAAAAAGAGAAAAAGAGGAAAAGAAAAAAAGAAAAAAAATTGTGTGTGTTGTAAATAAATAAGTTGTTCTTATATAGTTTGTATTTGTAATAATTGATCATATGTTTTGTATTAAAAAAAATGGAATTATTGGGTGTGTTTGAGGGTTCAAAGAAGGGGTAATATGTTTGTGAGGTCCAAGGCAAGCTAGGTTAAGGTTTTAGCTTATAAATGCCCATTTCATCCATACCTTTAGCCTAGCCTACATTACAACAAAAAATAAATACCTATTGATCTAGATTGCTAAGCTAACTACATTAGTGGAGAGGGGTTACCGAATTCAACATATGAAAGCATGAATTGAACCTTAGGATTGTTGCTTAACTTGATCTAGGGATTTGGGATGGATTGGAAAGGACTATTCACACACTCACCAGAATAACATTCAAATCTTGGTTTTGTTTGCATTTTAACACTTGAGGAATTTGGTTTGTGAGCACGTTGGAGTTATCATTTGCATAATAAATTTGAGAGCCTTGTCCCCCTACTTTGGCATGGCCTTTGAAAGAATTGGTTCCATTTTTTTGTTGTGTTTTGTTCTATTGTTGTGTTGGCGTCCATGTAAATTTTTGTTTGTTTGTTGTGCTGTTTGGTTTGTGTTCTTAGGTTCATAAGTATCATCACTCGGGACAAGTAATGAATTAAGTTTGGGGGTGTGATAACTCTAGGAATTAGAGTTATTTTCATGCTTTTGAACTTATAATTTTATCAAGAAAGACTGGTTTAGGGTGTTTTGTAGTGTCTTTATTTTTGTTTTGTCAAATATTGAATATAATAAGATAATATTAGATACTAGTATATTGCTGGAAAAATACACCCTAAATTGTGAAATTTTTCCTTGGCAGGTGGTTGATAGAATTTTGGTCATTTGGAAAGAAATTGAAGTTTTAAATGGTTTCAGCAGGAAGAATTGCGTTATGCCAGCCAATCTACTTGATCGCCCACGTGGAAGCTACCACTTAATTTTCCAGCTCACTTTGGAGATTATTTAAATTGGGCTACTTGGTAAAGAGATAAATGATTATTGGGCTTCATTTTGCCTTGGACCCATTTATGGTAAAGAGGACAAAAAGACAAAAAAAAAAAGAATTAAAGGAGGAGAAGAAAGGCCCACGGGACCATAGGGGAGGAAGTGACCTAGACCAAAGTGTATCTTCTTTTCCAATCAGGGATACACAGCTGATAGACAGAAAAAGAAGTCCCAGTCACCTGTGCAAGAATTATCCTCACCTTGGCAGCCATTAAAAGAGGAAAGAAGGAAAGAGAGGGGATTGGAAGGAAGAAGACAAAAAGAGAAGGGTTATTTGGGGGACACTCCTTACTATTCTTGGCTTGTTTTTCTTTCCCTTCTATCTTGGAACTTAATTATTTCTTGCATTTATTTTGATTATGGATGATTACCAGCTGGGTTATTTTATGTTTAAAGTTATGAACTAATTCTCTTAAAGTTAGGATAATTAAGGAACCTTGTTATACAATTGTGGAACTTTGCTATTGATGCTTAATGCTAATTGAGGTTTATTCATTCAAGTAATTTTCATGCTTAACATTACTATTGCTTGATCACCTTTAGTAAATGATTGAAACAATTAAGATTGCTGAAAATGATTTTAATTATTGGACAAAAGACTTGAATGGTGCAAGATTAATTTCGTTGATTTTAATTTTGTGAGGGTATAGACATATATCTTTGCCTTGCATAATCTAATAGAATTGGTGCTTGAAATGAAATTCTTGAAATTAAATTAACTTAGACATAAGTAATTTAATTAGAGAATTAAACCTATTTGATTTCGACAGAAACTTATGGACTTGATTAGAATTCTTGATTAGTAAACTGTCAGTGTGCCACAGCATTTTCATAGCATTGCTTCCAGTAATTGCAAAACAGGGGAATTAATTATCCTAGCTTACCATTTTATTTTCAACTGTTTTTTCTATTGCATCCCATTAATTTAGACTTGAAATTCAGCTGTTAGTTATTTTTAATTGCATAAAAAAAAATCAACTTCCACTTCAATTTGAGTTTTGTTCTTTTATTTTTAATCATTTTGCTATACTTTAATTTCACAATTTTAAGCTTAAAAACAATCCTTGTGGATACGATATTGGGTTCTTATCACCTTATTACTTGTTGACAGTGTACACTTGCACTCACATTAAATTTTGATTATCAAGATTTGTATTCATACTTTGAATATGGTTCTTGATTAGCATTTAGGGTCTCAAATAATAAACTATTCCCAATATTAATTGTTGATCAACAAAGTGTAAATCCATATATTCCCAACACTTAGTAGTTTACATGCAACTGGTTTCACCAAAACAATTCACATAAAACATATAGGACAATCCTAGATAATCATGTTTCTACATAACGAGATGCATAAGTAATTAAAACTGTGTGGGGTTTCATGTATGGCATGTAATGGACTAATGTATGATCATGTTATCAATTAAACATCAATTAACATTTATTTAGATAAACACAATAAATAAACAATAAATGATGAATCGAGTAACTATTGGGTATTTCTAGATTTACAACCCTTGAAAAATAGAAATTTAAATTACAAAGTGGGCTTTAGTTGATTACAAAAACTCTAATATGCTTTTCCTTCTCTTAGGCCCATCTTCATAATCTTAAGGAATCCATTAGGCCCAATAATTAATTAGAAACTAATTTTCTAATGAATTTATTGAATTAAAACTGGTTTTTAATTAAATAATCATTTTTATTATCTTTTTAATTAAGTTGAATTTAAATAATTAAAAGAATAAAATTCAAATAATTATTTAAACTTAAGATAAGATCTTAACTAACTAAAATATTTTTTTATTTTTCTAATAAGATAATTAATTTTTCAAATTCAACTAATTTAAAAAAACAATTAAATAAAAGATATTAGCTAAAATTTAGGGATTTTTTGGGCACCCATGCTTGGTGCCCAAGTCTAGGGCTGGCAACACACAGGGGCTCGGGATGGCGCTGGGGCTCGGCAGACGCACGGGCGCAATGGCATCTGGCATGGGCGCAAGAGCGCCTGGCGCATGGGCACGCACGCACAGCTGACGCATGGGCATGCAGGAGTTTGCTCTTGGCGCAGGGGCGTGGGGGTTAGGGCTCAGGCCGCTGGCATGTGGCTGGTGGCTCGAGTCCCTTTCACTTATTCTCCTTCTCTTATGACCAGAATTTTTACAATTAAATTTCTAAAATAAAATTACATAAATTCATATGCTCCATTATGACTTACACAAGATCTAAGAAAAATAAAATCAATTCCTAACCTAACAGTACCATATAATTAACAATTCATCATTCAACCATACATTCATAAACCAAAACCATCCATTCAATATACATATCAACATACATATAAAAAAAATACAAGAAACCCACACATCATTTAATGTATACATATATGTAGACCACTCTCGTACCAATTGTTGGTATTAATTTTAATAAAATTAGGGATGCAACGGAAGGTGAGGTGGGGGGATTTAAAAATTCATTAATACCGAGCCAGTGTAAAATACATATATATACATTAAATCAACATACACAAGGAAAAGGAAATTACCTCTTGTAGCCTATCAAGATTCCTTGAGTCTTTTAGTATATCAAACGATCTTCCTATCCAGCCAAGACTCACACCTTAGTCTTCTAAGTCGTTCCTAAAACACACAAGGATGTGTGTGGGCACGTATGATTCACAGGTTGATTATTTAGGCTATCTAGATGTTCTCAACACATGAGTTCTAGAGAGTTTGGAGAAGCGAGAGGGTTATAGAGAGTTCTAGATTTTTTTTAGGCTTAGAAAAAAATTTATGGATGTTTTTCTAAAATAAATTCCGATAACAACTTGACAACTGATCTAAAAAGAATACTTCTTTTTAGACTTATAAAGATAAAATAAAACAATTTTATTTTTTGTAACATCCCGTATTTTGAACACCGTTAGTAGCCGGTTGGAGCCGGTGAAGAATTTTGTGACATATTATTTCGATAAATAATATTATGTGAAATTATGTTATTTCATGAATTTTATAGCCATTGTTCTAATTTGGTAAAGGGTTTAGGCCTATGCAAAGAAAATTGGTCTTGGACCGGGGGGCAAACCCTAATAACAAAAAAATCTCGGATTAGGTAAAATGAGGAATACTATGGCATAAAAATATTTGTTAATTGAGATTGTATAGTCAAGCCAATAAAATTAAGAAAAATTGATTGAAGATTTAATTCCAATCTACTCGGCTTAAGAATGGAAATTCTTGCTTGAGCCTCTAAGGCCATTTTAGTCAATTTGAGTAAAATACCAAAATTATATGTCATGTGACAAAATTTTATTTTTGGTCACATTTATTTTATTTAATTCAGCTTGGAGATCTTTAAAAACTATAGGGTAAAAATTTTGTTAAATTTGGAGAGTGAAATTACCGAAGGGCCCTTGAGTGCATTAGAAGCAAGTTAAAAGGGGCAAGGGCATTTTAGTCATTTCCAAAGGTGGAGAGAGGGTGTGATGGGCAGCTAGGCTATGCCCTAGTGTACTCAAATTTCTATGACACCTACCTTAGGAATAGTAAGAGGCTACCTCGCCCATTGGCTAATCCTCCAATCATTCCCTCTTACACATCCACTCATTATTTCTTTTAATTTTTTTCCTCAAGAAAACAAAAAAGGAACTCTCTTCATTTCCTCCCCAAAACCGAAGCTTGCTCCCTCTTCCCTCTCCATTGCTGCCATTTTCTCTCTATGGAGCAAGAGCACTCTTTCCCCATTGAAGAAGGGGAGAAGCCCAAAGAGCACACTAAGGAAGAGTAAGTTCGAACCCTACTCTATTTTTTTCTCCTCTCTTCTTCTTCAAATCTGAAATCCTAAGGGGTGGATATGCATGCATGTGATTATAATGGCCATGCATGGCATGTATGATGTATTCTAGGGTTCAAGAGAGGTGGTTCTAGGAGAATCACAAAGTTTGAAGCTTTTTGGTGATCTAGTGAAAACAAAGGTAAGGGTTCTAGAGTTTTTATGTTTTTCCACTCATCTCCATCTTCTACCCTAACACTCTTTTAAAAAAAAATTTGCATGTGGAACTATTGGGGCTCGGTTTGAGTGTATATAACACAAGGAAAAAGTTTGGAAAGCTAAGGGAACCTCATCTCCAAGCTAGAACCATCAAAGGTAGAATTTTTGGTTGGTTCTTTATTTTTGGTTTATATTAGTAGATCTGGTTCTATAGACTATTTTATTGGTCTTTGGAGTTTATTTTATGCTTGAGGGTTAGATTGGTTGATTTGTTGATTTGCATGCATGCATGTGGCAAGGGTTTTGCTAGTTGAGTTTATTTTTGCTAGAATGTGTAAAAATGCATGCTGCCAAGTTTTCGTGGTCTGACTTCCAATGGGTCAGATCGTACCCTACTACCTCTGTTTGTGAAAATAATTTATATTTTTGCATATTTCTAGATGAGTACTTGAGTTTAGGATTTGGAAAATCGAAAAAAGGTGTTTTCAAACCTAAGTTATGAACTTTTTGGCATCTTGATGCAATCTGGAAAATTTCTGGGCAACATGCACTGCCCAAATTGTTTTGAATATTGAACACGTTTTACTGAGCCAAAAGCCATGAAATTTGGTAAACTGTTAGTTTAAATATGTATAAGGATCACAGAAAAGTTTTAGAGGAAAGTGAAATTGTTTTAAAGAGTAATGGTTTTTCTAAGTTTTCCCTAATAATCTGAAAACAAAATTTCTAGGCAGCAAACACTGCCCAGATTTCCTTACATTTTTTAATAGGTTACCCTATCCTAAAAATTATGAAATTTTGCGAGAAACTAAATTAGATATGATTAAAGAATCTGATAAAATTTTAGAAAAAAAAATAGGCTATAGTGTAAGATAAATAATTTTTTAAAGAACCCTAAAAATATGAGAAAAACTCATGGGCAGCAGGCACTGCCCAGATTCTTTAAATGGTTTAATGGTTTTTTCCATCCCAAAAATTATGAAACTTGGTGAGAAAATTTTTAAGATATGTATCAAGGTCCTGGTAAAATTTTAAATTAAAATATATCACGGTTTAAGAGTAATAATTTTTCTAATTTTCCCTAAAAATGGGGAAAATTAGTAATTTCGAACCTTAACAAAAAATGAGTTTTGGGAGGTTAGTTCTCCTAACCTAAATTGAATTTTTGATGTGAGAATTCACCTAATTCCCATCATTAGGAAGCATAATATGTGAAAGGGATTTTAAAGGGTTGTGGTTAGAGAACCTAACATAGAATATGAGCTTAAAGGCGGGATTTTTATCACGTTAAAATAAATAGTGAAAAAGTTAGGTTCAGAATTGGAAATGAAGTTGTTTTAAAAAATAGCTAAAGTTTTGGAAATCTAACCAATCTCAAAGTAGCTTAAGGTTATTGAGAATTCATCTTTACCATTTTCTAAACACGGGGTCCAATTGCCCTTTCTTTTAAAAAATGACGCAATAAAGATCCTAGGTTATGGGTTAAAGATGGTAAAAATGGGAGTTGGGTTTTATAAAATCGTAAATCGAAAAGTATTATCGTTAATGGATAATAAATTGTAAAATGTTGAAACGCGATATTTTTGGGCAAAGAATGGAAAACGGTAAACGGTAAACTTCGTACTTGAGTAAAAAGTGGCTAGTTTTCTAAGATTAAGAGTTGTTTAAAACTCCTTTTATAAGTAACCAAAATACGCGTAATACGATTGAGAGAGTCATCTAGAGATAGAATATTAAAATGCACAGCGCGGAGAGCATGTTCCGGTAAGGACGATTTTCTCAAGAAGCCGTAAATTGATTAAAGCAGAATCTGGTCTTATACACTGTAAAGTGCATAAGAGAAATTTTTAGTATAGAGTCTCTAAGAGAACTTTATTGAATGTAGCTATCATAGAATATTAGCTATACATGTATGCCATAGTTTAATCTGAGTACACTATATTAATTACAGTAACCGCGTAGGGAAAAAGTGGATAGCGGAGTTAAAAGATCCAGTTGGGAACTAAGGACTCCAAGTAAGTTAGACTTTCTCTTTCTTGGCTACACCATGAATATACTAGTGTGTGCTTGTAGTAGTAGATTACACTAGTTTTGTTTGGGTCATTAAGACTAGGGTATGCTTAATGCCTACTCTTGCAATGTTTTGGCATTCTGCGGCTAAATGCTAAGTAGGTTTGGGTTGGAGTCAGAACCCTAACGTAAAATAGTCCAAGTTGGAGCCAGGAGATGGTAAGTATATAGTCCGGGTTGGAGCCAGGACATGGTAAGTATATAGTCCGGGTTGAAGCTAGAAAAAAGGTAATATAGTCCGGGTTGGAGCCACGAAAATGGTGATATAGTCCGGGTTGGAGCTAGGACATGGCAAGTAAGTCCGGGTTGAAGCCAGGACAATGGTAATATAGTCCGGGTTGAAGCCAGGACAATGGTAATATAGTTCGGGTTGGAGCTGGAACATAAATGCTTGAACTAGGTCGTGGCACAGATCCTTTGTTGATAATTTAATTGCTTAGTCTTGATATGTGTTAAATATATTTGAGAATTCTGAGAATCTTCTGAGTGTAGGATATTACGATATGAATGATATATTGTATGTTCTAGGAATTTGATGAGTGCAGGTTATTGTGTTAAGTGTGAGCTTGGTTGTTAGAAACAACCAAAGTTATTATTCGATATGGTTATCTATGTTGGATGCTATAGGAATTTTCTGAATGCTGGTTGTTTTGATATGTATGAACATTGGTTGGGCAACCAATGTGCTTGATTTTCTGTATGAATTTTATTAAGAATTGTATGATAGGGTTGGAATTTATCCAATACCCTAGTGATTGGTAGTGGTAACTACCTTAGGGCAACTCGTTACTGGGTTTAGTGTATTTGTGTGCAAGGCTATTCTTACTAAGCATTTTCGCTTACCTAGTTATTTCATGTTGTAGGTAAGTGCAAAAGCAAAGTGGACCAATGAGCGTCGGAGTCTGCTTGTGGTTATGTACATGTGGCCCGACCGGGGGAGGTTTTGATGGAACACCATTTTGAAAAGAAATGTTGGGAGCTTGTTATCTCTTTTATGACATTTTTTTTTGCTTTAACTCTGTAAAAGAGTAGTTGTAATTCTTTTTGCTAAAACTAAAAGTGTGCGCACACGATCTTTTTCAAAGTTTTTTTTATATGGATTTTTGGTACAATGAATTAAAGTAAAAGTTTAGATTTTCGCATGTTTTGGTCTTGTATGTTTTGAGGGTAGTTGCATTTTTCTTTTAATTTTATTAATTCAAATTGATCAGTTATTTTTTATTTTAATCAAATCAAAATCATAATTAAATAAACAAATAATATTTGAAATTCAAATTTCAAATCCCAATGATATGTGGCATTGCAAGTGGCGCCACTTAGTTGCCTACCTAATTTTTCTCATTTATTTGTTTAATTAATTTTCAGATAATATATTTATTCCCAAAAATAAATATTAATTAATTAAAAATTAACCTTATCTTAAAACTATCAATTTGAATAATTATCTTATATAAAGATAATAATTAAGTCTTTTTAATATTAATCCAAACACTGATTAATATTTATTTCAACTAACATAAAGTTTTTCAAATAAAAACTAATTAGTTAAATAATTAATTGATTCATAATTAATTAATTGTTTATAATTATCACTTTGCCCCAGAAATTAAATTCCTTTGAAATTTAATCATTTTCTCCATTAATCTTGCCTGAGACATCCTTACCCTTGACAGTGTAGGACAGAGGCGACTCGGGGGCCATGGATGTAAAACGCCCTAATCTTATACTTTGTAAAACTTTTATGTGCTCATAAACTTATAGAAGAAAGCCACTTATTATATGAAAAATCCCAGTGGTGCCTTGCTAAAACATGCAAGTTGGGCCCAATAGTTTAAAAATAAAATAATAGTTTTCATGCAACGTTTTAAAAATAAATAAAGTTCAAGTCCCACTAATAACTTAAAAATAAACATAACATTATTTTTTAGAAATTGGCGTTAAGCTGATCGTTTTCTCGCCCATGTTTGTCCTATGAGTTACGTCTTTATATCCTTAGTAACTCGGGTTACGTCTTCATATCCTTAGTAACCCCTTTGTTGTATCACATTCATCATGCTAACAACCATTACATATCATACAACATTCAAATCACACACAATCTAGTCATATCAATACAAAGGAAATTTCATGATTCATCAACATCATCACATTTTCACAAAATAGCATTTCATACTTCATATCGTAAAATGTATCATCGTACATAGCATTTGATTCATACAAGTCAATCTTACCATTCACAACATAAATAAACAAAATTCTATCTAACTTCCTTACCTCAGGTCCAAACAAAGCAAAAATTGACAAACTTCACAACGAGCCTATAACCATAATCAAATAACATTCTTTAGCATCACATAAGACTTTCTTGTGCCCAACTCATATACCCCATGTGTGCATGGGCCATGCACACATAGTGAAAACTACACATATTTCCAAATATGCATATTTACATATAAAATCACCAAAAGAATAATGCAAATTATACCTATTTTACATGCATGGTTTTTAAGTAAAAATCATATGGTTGAATATTAGACATATTTTTTAACGTAAAAGTGCATTTGCATGCGACATGCATACGTGGGAACGTTATTAAAAAGTGATGTTAAAAACGATAATTCCTACGCGCTTATTTCTATCGTTTTCAAAATAAGGATTTGGCAACATACTTTCTTACCATTATTTATCTCATTAAAATCATTAAGTTGATTAAACCTCTTAAAAAATTATTTTTATTTCATAAAAATAAATTTATTTAGCCATTTAAAAATGTAATAATTCCATTTATTATTTTTAAATTACATTGAAATAATAAAGGCTTAAATTTATTAAAATACTTATAATTATCATGTTTCCTTAGAAAATAACAATCTTATTTAAATTAATAAAATTACAAAAATTGATGTGAGAAAAATATAATTTTTAGGTGTGGGAAAAATATATTTTGCTTGTATTATTTTAAGACTAAATTTTAAGTAGAATAAATTCATATGTGACAATCAAATAATTAATTTCAATTTATTAAACTAAACTTTCAGCTACTATTTAATTTATTTAAAAATCACAAGTAAATTAATCTCAACATTTTTCTTAATTAAAATAAAAAAAAAATCATATCCATTAAAATGAACACTCATGATTACATTTAAAAATACTATTTTTAATATTTACATAATTTAGGTGTTATATTATTTCAACCAACACACAAAGTTTCTTTCATTTAAAAGACTTTTCATATTTTTACCAAAACTTCCAGCAACAATTTGAACCCTCAAAAATCACCATCATAGAATTAAAAACTCATATTTTCCTTATAAAATATAAAAAAAAAATTGTAGGTGTTTATTTGAGTAAAATTATCATTTTAATGTATGTTAAAATACCCTTTTAATTTCACAAAATCATTATAGCACTTGGAACATCACTTATGCATGCAAATCATTATTTCACCAAATTTCTCACCAACTATACACAAAATTAGCAAGCAATATTCATCATAAAATTCATTCCAAACTCATGCTTTCAAAACTCAAATATGAATATTCATGTACCACCAATACATCAATGTATAAAGATTTAAGACAAATCCTTTCATTTATCCAATTAACCTAGCATGTTCTTAATATGCATGGATGACACAAAAATAAAACAATCTCACCATGATTATGCTATAGTATGTTTTTATATGTTATGATTATGCTATAGTATGTTATTATATGATATATGTTTTGGGGCTTATAGTTGCTTAGCTAGCAAACCTCATTATTTTGAGGCTTATAGTTGCTTAGTTAGCAAACCCCAATAGTTACCATGTATATGGGTTAGAATTATGATATATGTTTATAGAATATGTTATATGTTTATAGCTTATGTTTATGTATATGTTTCATGCTTGTAGTAGATTTTCCTTGCTGGGCATTAGGCTCATTCCTTTGTTTTATATGTGCAAGAAAATTGTATGGCGGCGGGAAGATTCTTGGTAGCTTGGGATTGTGTATTAAGGGAGAATGGAATCGGTGGACTGCGTGAACGATTCGAGGACGAAGTTGTTTAAGTATTTTAATTATGATTTCTATGTATTTCTGAACTTAATTTTGTAACCAATTTATTTGAGATTTAAGTTATGTTATGTTTAATTTTCAAAACAATGGGATCCCATACCCTAACCGAATTTTTATGTATTTAACTTTTGCTTTACAATTTTTAATAAAGTTATGACTATTTCGTATGTAAGTTTTCTTAAGAATGGTGTCTATGTATAAGTAGTTTTAATGGTCCAAAGTCTAGAATAAGTTGGGTCATTACAGTTGGTATCAGAGCAACGGTTCTTTTGCATGAAGTTCTCCTTGATACACACACTCAAAGCTCCGAATTTGACTGCCAACTAAGTGTTTAAGTTATAGTTATTATTTTTATAAGTATAGCTAACGATTTTAGTCTTTATGTTTTCAGTTAAGAATGAAACGGAGCATTAACTTATGAGGATATTAAAGCCATTAAGGCTTTTGTTGACGCGGTTCTTTGCCAACAGGTAATTAAGAGAAGAAGAGAAAGGGATTAGTGCTGAATATAGAACCGTCGCAGATATAGAATCTTAGAGAATGAACTAGGTGACTCAGGACACGTTTTTAAGTGGTTCGAAGGTTAAAATCCCTCTACTCCACTAGTCAATATTATTGATATCTTCTGGGTATTTGGTTACAAAGCATATATCTCTTCAGATACTATTTTTCCCAACCCCTATCAACTCCCAGCTTCTCCATATTTATAGGAGAAGGCACCTGGAAGTTGGTAAGGAGGTCATCCCGTGACCTTATTATTTGTCATATCAACTCTATGACATTCATGATTAATTCCTAAACCTGACACATAAGTATGGTCAAATCGATGGGTAAGGAGATAATGGAGGTCGCCTTTAGCTCGGCGACAGTCAATCCCATCTTTTCTAAGGTTGATCGGAATAGGAGATTTACCAAGCTTCCGTTGTCCACCAACACTCTCCTTACTCTCCGGTTGGCGAGCTGGACTGCTACGACCAAGGGATCATTATGAGGGAACTGGACATGACCTGCGTCTTCCTCTGTAAAAGTGATCGGTTGCTTTTCTAACCGCTGCTGTTTCGACTGGCGCTGCTCCGGGACGAACTCCGCTCCATTGTGGGCCTTTAATTCATTCACATATCTCTTCTGGGCGCCTCTGCTCGTTCCAGCCATGTGCGGTCCTCCAGAGATGGTGGATATCTCTCCTTCGACCACGGGAGGAGGGACGTCCTGATCTGCACGAGGCCCGGGCTGACTGGCTGGGACTTCTGGAGCGGGTCGACTCGCTGGGACCCTGTTTCGTGAGTATTGCGCCAAGGGGCCTGCTCGGATGAGAGTCTCGATCTCATCTTTTAGATGTCTGCAATCGTCGGTATTGTGGCCGACGTCGTTTTGGAAACGGCAGGATTTGGAAGTGTCTCTCTTTCCCTTGTGGTGTTTCAATGGTTCCGGCCTCTTCCAGGGGACCCGAGTAGAGTTGACCAGGAAGATACTTTCCCAGGACTGGGTGAGCTCGGTATATGTTGTGAACACGGGCTTGAACTTATCCACGGACTTATTCTTCTTTTGACCGTGCTGACCGTTTTCACCATTCCCCTTTCTTTTGCCACCACCAGGCTTGTTGTTCTGTGCGACGTCGGGGGTTGCCATCACGATCTCCGTCCCCGTTCCAGCGGGCTTCTCGGGAACCTGGCTGGTCCCCGCGGCTGAGCTTCAGCTTCTTCCAAATTTATCCACTCTTGGGCTCTGTTAAGGAATTCGTTAACCGAGCTGACTCCCTTCCTCTGAATGTCTTTCCACAGGTCTCCCCCAACCAGGATTCCGGTTCTCATGGCCATGAGCTTGGAGCTATCATCTGCGTCCCTGGCTCGAGCAGCGACATTTGCGAATTTGCTCAAGTAGGCTTTCAGCGTCTCACCGGACTGCTGCCTTACGTTGGCTAGGGAGTCGGCCTGAACACGGGCGGCCTGAGAGGCGCGGAACGCCCTTTTGAAGTCAGCTGAGAAGGTCTTCCAGGAGCTGATTGACTGTCTTTTACTCTGCTTGAACCACTGCCTGGCGGGTCCGGTCAGTGTGGAAGGGAAGATCAAGCAACGCAGCTCCGGGCCAATGTTATGGGCCATCATTAGGGTGTTGAACATCCCTAAATGGTCCGACGGATCTCCGTCCCCGTTGAACTTTGACAAGTGAGGCATACGAAAACCAGATGGGTATACCGTCGCTACTATGTTGGGGGCGAAGAGTTCCATCTCGTCTCCCGAATCATATTCGTCTTTTTCTTTTTCTGATAGGAGCTTCCTCATCAGTTCCTCCATCTGAGTTAGGCGCTCGAGGGTTTGGTCCTGAGATCCTGGGTCATTCCGGGGCTGCTCAACAGCTCCGGACCCATTGTACATATTAGGTGGGTTATTGCCCCTCCTATCTTGAGATAGGTTATTTGGGGCATTCCCTCCGTTATGTACCTCGGATCGGACCTCCCCCCCCCCCCCCCCCGAGCGAGCCTGGCTACCATCTCTAGCTCGGTCCTCTCTGTGAGAGTTGAGGTGATCTCGAAGGTCGTCTCCCTAGGCGGTCTGGTGGCTTTGTGCCGAACTTAGCCGCTGGCGTAGGTCTCCTCCAGAGAGATCACTCCGGCGACTGCCGGTCCAATGACTCCTGCCGGATAGGCTTGGAGTCCGCCTTTGGTGGTGAGGACCTGAGCTTTCTTCGAGCGCCCTGCTACGCCGGGAAGGTCCCGCTGATGGTGGGTTTCTCCTACTACTTCCGTAAGCTGGGATGTCTCGGACGGGTCGAGGAGGAGACGGATATCTGATCGGAGATGGAGGATGCCTGACTGGAGAAGCAATCCTGGTTCCGTCTGGACGGATCAAATTTGGTGGGGGCCTTTCGGCCCTGCCAACTTGCTGGTCCCGCGCCGGGCGATCTGGACGAGGCGTAGGACGTTCTTTGGGGACGGGCTGACGTCGTGGGCCCTCCCCGAATCTCCTCCGGGAACTTCCTCGAGCTCTTCTGGGTGTCCTCGAGGATGGTTGAGAGCTAGGAGTCGACTTCCTAACTGAGCGGCTGTATTGCTGTTGTCCGGTCCCAGGCATTTCCCTGAAGTTGGCCTCTCGATGGTGTGATGAAGGGGTGGAGTTGGCTACCAGAAGTCTATCCGAATGGCTATGCCTAGACCGATTACCCCGGCGAGACTTTGGAGCCTCACCTTGCCTCTCTCCAACGTTAACGTTGGTTGTGAGTGGGGGTAGTCGGGCCAGAATATCCTGGATTTGCTGACCGGCTGCTGCTAACTGGCTCCTCAGTTGGGCATTCTCCATCTCCACCGCAGTATAATAGCACGGGTTCGGATTAGGTGGCCGGGGTGCCGAACTACCTGTATCCTCCTGGCCCACCGGCTGCTCTCCTGGCCTCGGTTGGACTTCAGGAATTTGTTCGTCAAGGATGGCAATATGATGAGCCTCCTGCCCATCATGCTGCTCTGTTTCGTTGCCATGCCTGGACCGAGTGGTCACCATAGTTGGATGTTTGCGGCAGCACTAATCGAACTTGCTCTCAATGAAAGCACCAAACTGTTGACGCGGTTCTTCGCCAACAGGTAATTAAGAGAAGAAGAGAAAGGATTAGTGCTGAATATAGAACCGTCGCAGATATAGAATCTTAGAGAATGAACTAGGTGACTCAGGACACGTTTTTAAGTGGTTCGAAGGTTAAAATCCCTCTACTCCACTAGTCAATATTATTGATATCTTCTGGGTATTTGGTTACAAAGCATATATCTCTTCAGATACTATTTTTCCCAACCCCTATCAACTCCTAGCTTCTCCATATTTATAGGAGAAGGCACCTGGAAGTTGGTAAGGAGGTCATCCCGTGACCTTATTATTTGTCATATCAACTCTGTGACATTCATGATTAATTCCTAAACCTGACACATAAGTATGGTCAAATCGATGGGTAAGGAGATAATGGGCTGCACGGCCCAACCTAGCCGTGGATATCTGAACACGCATGTTCCTGCTGCGTGTCCGAGAAGTCAGGGAGATATCGGACACGTGATGTCAGATATATGCATGTTTATCTTGCGTGTGTTGAATTTATAGAGGGCCAGAGCTCCATACATAGCTCGTGCCACGAGCTGCTCCCTTGACCCGACCTTCGGCCTTCGGATTCCTTCACCCAGTCCTGGGCAACCTTGGCGAGTCCTCAGGGATTGCTTGAGCTAATAAGGTACGACCTCGAAACGGGAGCTCCGGTCTTGGGGATGTTAATGGGCTAATCGTGATTAGTCCGTAGCTCGGCCTGATAACCAGCCCGTGGGAAAACCAGGGCGTACAGCTTTAAAAAGAATTAGAGAACCCCAAAACGCCGTAGGAGTGCTAGAAAGAATCACTCGGAGGCTACTTTTGTTCCACAGGGAGATAGGTCACCTCCAAGAATCTAAGCAGATCATGATGAGATCAACAGAGCAATACATTTTAGTAATTAGACGTTTTAGAGATTATCCTACTATGATTGCATCCTTAGAAGAAATTTGGGAGACGATAGATGATGAAGATGAATTGCCGGTAGCTTTGAGATATTACTTTCTCATACTTAGGTTCACTTCAAAAATGGAATTTCAGTTTAGAAATGAACAAAAACATAGAATTTTTACGAATCTTCCTCCAGGGCATTTTGAGGCACAAGACAATGATGACTACGAAGAGACAGATGATGATATGCTAGATGAAGGATCGGATGTAGAAGATCCCGATTTTTAGAATAGATTAGTTTCATTGTTTATTTTCATTTATTATTTGTTTTCTTTTATGATTGTAAATAGTGAAAACTTTCTTTTCCAAATTAATATCATGGTTATTTTGTTATCATGTATGAGTTTGATTTTTCTTTTACAATCATAATAAATAATAAATAAAATAAATAATGACTAAGTTCGGTGATGGTGGATACAAATCAATGAACCAAGTTTCTATATTGAGAGTTAGGGGGCCATAGTAGTGGGAACGATTTTACTGATCCCAACCCTCCCTCAATATGGTTAAGTTTGGAACAAAGACGAGTTTCGAGCCTGAGAATTAAGTCATATAGGATGATTAGAAACAGACTTAGAAAATAATAAAGATGGCTTATTTTTCTAAGTATAGAAACCCACTCTAATATTAAAGAAGACTTATATAATTTTCATAAGAAGTCATAATTAATAGGTCCGAGTTATGTTTGTTTAGATTAGGTTTTTCCTTAGAGCCTATTAGGGTAAAGTTCTGACATGTTTCTCTCAACTGTTAGAACTCTGCTGTGATGTCGCTCCGAAGATCTGCTCGCACCAACGGAAATGCCTCCAACGCTGCTCCGATGAACAATGAAGCCCCTCCAGTTCGCAGAAGGGGAGTGTGTGCTACTGCCAACCGCAATGCACCGCCGCCATCGCCAGTTGACAACACTGCGGAAATCGCCAGACTGCGACAACAAGTTGAGAAGTTATTGCAGCAACAATGACAACAAGCGCAACCTCAGACTCAGCCTCCGCCTCTACTGCAACCACAGCCGCATCAAATGGACTCAGCACCCCAACAAGTTGGTCCATATGGGGGATGGCCAATGGCGAATTATGCCCCATATCCATTTTAGCACATGGAGCCAGTTTATGAGCGGTTTCGTAAGCAACACGCTCCGAACTTTGAAGGGACTACAGACCCCTTCGAGGCAGAAGAGTGGCTCAGAAATGTGGAGCCAATCCTGACGCACATGAATCTAGGCAAGGCGGACCGCATATCCTGCATTTCGTCTCTGCTAAAGAAAGATGCGAGAATATGGTGGGACTTAGTCCAGCAGACGCATGATGTTGCCACCATGACTTGGACCCGATTTGTGGAGCTGTTCCACAAAAAGTACTATAATTCGGTTGTCATCGCTTCAAGAGTCGAGGAGTTCGCCGGCCTGAAGCAATGGAATTTATTAGTCGTAGAGTATGCTCGGCAGTTCGACCGATTATCTGAATTCGCACCGGAAATGGTTCCAACTGACTATCTGAGGGTGTCTAAGTTTGTTAGAGGACTTCGACCGAAGATTGAGATAGGGGTTAAGCTAGCAAACCCAGGAAATACTACCTATGCCGATGTTCTAGAAACAGCAATAAAAGTAGAAAGGTTGCAAGCTAATGTTAGTAAAGAAGAAGCCAGTAAGCCTGAGCCTAGACAGTAGAGTCAACCTCAGACTAGTCGGAACAACAACCATAACAACAACAGCAATCAGTCCAGCAACAACAACAATGGTCAGAAAAGAAGGCATCCTGACAATAAGCAGTCCAACAACGATAAATGAGCACGGACAAACAATGGAAGTAGTAGGTCAGGTTATGTAGAGTACCCGCAGTGTACTAAGTGCCAGAAGAAACATCCTGGTGAATGCCGGGCAAATACCAAGGGATGTTACAACTGTGGTCAAGAAGGACACCGGAAGAAAGAATGTCCTCAGCTCAAGACAGAAGGGAAAAAGGAAGACAAGATGGTTCCTGCCAGGGTATTTGCCTTAACCCAAGGAGAGGCTGATGCTAGCTGTTATCCAGATTTCCGGATAGCGTTTAGATTGATGACCTCGGGGAAGCAGAATTATCGATGTCTTTCACGGAGGGTGACCAGAGCTCGCAGATGGACAGAAAGGCTTCGCCTCTCCTGTCTAGTATCCGGATTACTCTTCCAAACAAGCACAACACGGAAACTCGTCAACTCTCCCGGACTCCCGAAGGATACCCCTCGGGGAGGCCCCTTCCAGGAGAGGCTCTTCGAGTGGTCTCCGCGGAAACAGTTCCGTGCCCCGCACAGAAAAAAACCGAACGGTCGAGTCCGGGAGAAGGCGTATTTGGAATGATATCCGTCTGACACAGGATCCCGCCTGACACGCCCGTCAGGTCAAAGCCGCACACATCCCAGCACGCCTAAGGGTACCTTTTCGCCTACTGTTCCGCTGACAACTTGGAAAAGACGGCTGACTTTGTGTGTTCCCCATACTTTCACGTAAATATACCGACATAGAGTCTGGTAGCCATGCTACTACAGTAATTGTATCCCCTATTTATGGCTGGTGTAATTAAGACTCATGTACGTAGAGAAAAACCCTAATCCGAAACCCTAGCTATAAAGACTCCTTCCTTTTACAAGAAGGAGGAGGGAGAGATCAGATAGCACAAACTCTACCAAAATCTCTCTAGCTTCATCTTCTTCAAGAGAACCCGAGAGAAACATTGTGAGTGTGTGAAGTTCTTATGCACCAGCCATCTTACTGTAATCTTTTCCAAGTATAATAACATCGACTCGTGGACTAGGGCTTGTTAACGCCTGAACCACGTAAAAACACTGTTTGTTTAGTTACATTTCAGTATTTCTACAGTTCTTATCTTTTTATTATTCTGTTAGTTATTCGTTTCCGAAAAACTCGGTAAACATTTTGGTGCTTTCATTGAGAGCTATAGGAAGTTGTTAGTCAGCTCTTTTTCTGTGTACGTTTTTTGTATTCACTTCGTACTAAAGAGATGGTGACTACGCGAAAATCCGCTGTTGACAAAAATGCTACGGTCAACCCCGATACCGTGATGGAAGATGTGGTGCAGAGCGAACCCTTAGACTACCGAGGTGAAGACCCGACATCCCGCCAGGATCAGGTCAGTACCGAAGATACAACATACTTAGAAGACGAAGAAGAGTATGTCCAAGACGGTTATTACAAGGACGGCTGCTACTATGAGAAGGACCCAGAACTGGTCCAAGTAGCCGAAGAACTGGTGGCCACTAAGGCCAAGCTTGCTGAGCAGGAGCGCGTCTCCGAAAGAATGCAACGCATGATGGAACGCCTCCAAAGTAAGTTCGGAGATCTAGGCGACTCGGACGAGGATACCTCTGTTCGAGGTGGTGTTGATGCCCCCATGCCGGATCCAGCCGCTGCTGGACCATCCAAAGCCGCCCCTAACAAGGGCAAAGAAAAAGTTGGAGAGCCTGTGCGCGCTGACGCCCCTGCACCTCCTAAAGGCGTGAATCACCAGGCCGACTGCCCCCCCCCGCGCGCAGAAGGTCTCTGGCGCTCCTAAGCCCAGACGCCCTTCAGCCCCAAGGGGGCACTCTGTGCCTAAAGGGCCCGGTGCTAAGGCACCCAGGCCTAGGGGAAGGAACAACCGCCCCAGTGATTCCGTCAATCAGGACGGTCGGGCTGCGAACTCGCACTCCGAAGATAGCTGGTCCACGGTGGACCTAAGAAGAAGGTTGGAGGCCAAGTATGAGAAGGCCAAAGGGGAAAAAGCCCGGCCTCGCGGAGATGACCTCCGAAATCATATTAATGACAAGCTCCGGGGACGTGACCTCCCGGAAAGTGATACGAAGAGGCTCGAGGAACATATTGCTGCCTTGACCAAGCTGGTCCGGAAGCAAAGTGGGGCCCTGTCAGATTCTGAGGAGGAAGACCCGGAACCATGTATTAGGAGGATCGCGGAAACGTCCCTCCCGGATAACTTCAAAATGCCTCACATAGAATTATATGATGGGAGGACAGACCCGCGTACCCACCTAGCTAAATACAATAAAATGATGCAAGTGGCGCGCGTCAGTGAGGACGCCAAATGCATGTGCTTCTCACTCACCCTTACCAAGTCTGCGGAGGACTGGTGGAAAAGATTAGCTCCCGGATCAATCCACAGTTGGAAGGAGCTACAGTCCGCGTTTAGGAGGCAGTTTATTGCTGCCCGCGACCACGACATGGAGGTTGGTTCCTTAACCAACATCAAACAGCAACCCACTGAGAACCTCAAAGCTTTCATTCAGAGAATGATGGAAGCTGCTGCAAAAACCAAGGTCAGCGATGACATGAAGCTGATCGCCCTTCAATCGGGCCTTACTGTCGGCTCCCTGCTATGGGGGGAAATGCAAAGGAGACGGGCAGAAACCCTGTCCGAATTCATGTCAAAAGCTCAGGGAATCATCAACCTTGAGGATGCCTACCAGCAAGCCTTTGGAGTTCCCCCGGCTCCAACCCCTTCCGTGACTGCGCCGAGCTTTGCTTCGTAAGCTCCCGCACCAGTCCTCACGCTTCCAGGAGCCCGATTCACTCCGAGTGTGTATGGGCCTTCCGCGTCTGCTCAGACGCCGGGTCAAACCCATTTCTCTGGGTATGGAGCGGTACAAACCGGATGTAGTATCGCTCCTAGCATGCCGCAGCCGCAAGCGGAAGCCCCGGAACGAAGTTTGAGCCAATCGCGGAGCAAACGAAGCGGAAAAAACTCCAACCGGGGAGACCATTCAAAGAAACCCCGAAAGGATTATGAGCCCAAGTTCACGGAATATACCAGTTTGATGGACTCGCGAGAGAATGTCTATCGGGCGACCTGTAATATGGTCAACTACAGGAAGCCCCCGAAAGTGTCTCACGGAGGAAGGCGTCCGCGAGACTCCAATAAGAGGTGTGAGTTCCACGGAGACGTGGGGCACACCACGAATGAGTGCCTTCAGCTGAAGGATGAGATCGAGTCCCTGGCAAGAGCGGGACACCTCGGTCAGTGGGTGAGAATACCCATAATCTATCCCGGACAGGGGGTAGTTCACGGAGCTGCATATTCACCGGGACAGAGGGGGGCCGCTAGCGCTCCTGGAGCCAGTCACCCCCAAGCTCCCGGGTCTCAGTTCCCAGCACTTCCTCCTCCACCTGCTCCGGCGCCCATTGCCTTGTTGGCTCCAGGGCCAGGCAACCCATATCCGCCCGGCCTTGCTCCGCCACCCGTTGACGGACACGTCGCCACCATTTCCGGAGGACCACACCTTGCCGGAAGCACCCGCAATTCCCAGAAGAGGTACTTGAGGGAGTTAGAGCACGCCGAGGAGATGTGCGCCTTGGTCCAATCACCTGCTCAACGTCCCCGATTGATGGATCTTCCCATCACCTTCACGGAGGACGATGCTCGACATGTGCACTTCCCCCACAACGATCCTCTCGTGGTGGAAGCCCAGATTGCCAATAAGAAGGTCTCACGGGTCTTGATCGATAACGGAAGCTCCGTGAACATCCTCTTCAAAGCGGCCTTCCACGCGATCGGATTGACCGAGACGGACCTGGCCCCATGCCCCATCCAGCTTCAAGGTTTCAATGGGGACGCACTCATGCCATTAGGCAAAATTCAACTTCCGGTCACCCTCAGAGGAGAAAGCGACGCTTGTGCCTTCAAGCATAGCACATTCGTGGTGGTCGACTGCCCCACGGCGTATAATGCCATCTTAGGCCGATCGGTCCTGATCGATTGTGGGGCCATAACCTCGATACGTCACTTATGCTTGAAGTTTCCCTGCGACGATGGGCGTATTGGCACCCTCCGAGGAGACCAGAGAAGTGCACGGAGCTGTTATAACGTCTCCGTCCGAGCCGTCTACACGGTCCGAGAGACGTTTGCTGCCATTCCTTTGGCGGAAGTATTGCCAGAAACTAGGGATGCTCAGGAGGCATACTTTGACGAACTCGACCCAAGAGTGGGAATCGAGAAAGCAATAGAGCCGATGGAGGAAGTCGAAGAGGTGATCCTCAATCCGGGAGAACCCACCAAGGTCATTCAGGTGGGGAAAAACCTGCCGTCGGCCGTTCGAGATAAGATCGTGGCCACTGTGAAGGATAATCAGGATATCCTGGCATGGTGCCACGCTGATATGACGGGGATTAATCCCAATGTTGCGTGCCACGCACTCAACATAGACCCAGCTGCAACTCCAATTCGCCAAAAGAGGAGGCCGCTGGACCCAGTGAGAGCCAAAGCCGTCAAAGCTGAAGTGGACAAATTGATGTCCATAGGCTTTCTCCAGGAGTCGCACTATCCCGTGTGGTTGGCCAACCCAGTTCTGGTCCCGAAACCCGATGGGTCCTGGAGAATGTGCATTGACTTCACGGACCTAAACAGGGCCTGCCCGAAAGATTGTTTCCCTCTCCCGCGAATCGATCAGATGGTGGACGCTACTTCCGGGTACGAACTCTTATCCTTCATGGATGCGTACTCCGGATACAACCAGATCAAGATGCATGTCGCGGACCAGGAACACACCAGCTTCCTCACGGATAAGGGTGTCTACTGTTACGTGGTCATGCCTTTCGGTTTGAAGAATGCTGGGGCGACTTACCAGCGTCTGGTAAACAGAATGTTCAAGGACCAACTGGGGAGGAACATGGAGGTGTACGTGGACGACATGTTGGTAAAGTCCAAGACCTCCGGGGACCACAGTAACGACCTTGAGGAAGCTTTCGCCGTGATCCGAAAGTACGGGATGAAACTAAATCCAAAGAAATGTACTTTCGGGGTCTCGTCTGGGAAGTTCCTCGGTTTTATTGTCAGCTCCCGCGGCGTGGAAGCCAACCCTGAGAAAATAAAGGCGTTCATAGATATGCCTTCCCCCCGGAAGCATAAGGATGTCCAGAGCGTTACCGGAAGGATAGCTGCTCTCAGTCGCTTCGTATCCAAGGCCACCGACAAGTGTATCCCCTTCTTCAATGTTCTGCGAGGGAACAAGAAGTTCGAGTGGACCCCCGAATGCGAAGCGGACTTCCAACACCTCAAAGAACATTTAACCCGAGCCCCCATTCTGTCCAAGCCGGTCGAAGGAGAGGCGTTGTTCTTATACCTAGCTGTGACTGAGCACGCAGTAAGTGCCGCTCTCGTCCGGGAAGATGGCCGTATCCAGCTCCCTGTGTATTACGTAAGCAAGAGGTTATTGGACACCGAGTCCAGATATTCGATGATCGAGAAACTCTCCCTCTGCTTGCTGATCGCTTCACGGAAGCTGAGGCCATATTTCCAGGCGCACACCATCAAAGTACTCACCAACCACCCTCTCCGACAAGTCCTGCAGAAGCCCGAGTCTTCTGGCAGATTGCTTAAGTGGGCCATGGAACTAAGCCAGTTCGACGTCCACTACCAACCGCGTGTTTCCATAAAAGGTCAAGCTCTCGCAGACTTTATTGTGGAGTGCTCGGGAATGAATGACCTCCCAGAAGATCCTGTCCCGGAACTTCCCACCTGGAAGGTCTACGTAGACGGAGCCTCAAATGAAAAAGGAGCTGGAGCGGGGGTTATCCTAATATCTCCCCAAGGGCATCAGCTCCAGAGCGCCATCTGTTTCGCATTCCCAGCATCCAACAACGAGGCAGAACACGAAGCCATGTTAGCTGGGTTACGACTGGCCAGAGAAGTCGGAGCCCAAAAAATTGAAGTGTACAGCGACTCCCTACTTGTGGTAAACCAAATATCCGGGGAATACCAGACGAAAGGCGAAAGGATGGCTGCCTACGTGTCTCTCTCCCGTGACCTACTGCAGCATTTCAAAGGCTACAAAATCCGCCAGGTCCCCCGGGACCAGAACTCACTTGCGGACACGCTGGCCAAGCTTGCAACGGACCCGGAGATTGAACAGTATGGCTTAGTCCCCATCGGGCACTTAGAAGCCCCCAGTACTGAGACGCGAAGGATAAACGCCATCATCGACCATTCCCACTCCTGGATAGGACCCATCCTCAGATTTCTCACCACCGGAGAACTCCCCACCGATAAAGCTGACGCAAGGAAGCTCCAGTATCAAGCTCCCCGATACGTGGTTATGGATGGAAAGCTTTACCGCAGGGGGTTGTCCATACCCTTCCTTAGGTGTGTTGCCGGAACCGAAGTCAGCACCATCATCCATGAGATTCACGGAGGCTTCTGTGGCGATCATACCTCCGGGCTGAGCCTCTCCAAAAAAATCCTTCGACAAGGATACTTCTGGCCCACCATGAAGAAGGATTGTGTGGATTATGTCAGGAAGTGTGAGCAGTGCCAGAGGTACGCCAAGGTTCCGCGAGCGCCGCCTACGGAAATTACCCTAATGACCAGCCCCTGGCCGTTCGCCGTTTGGGGCATTGACCTAGTAGGTTCCCTCCCCACTGGAAAGGGTGGAGTGAAGTACGCCATAGTCGCGGTAGACTACTTCACCAAATGGGCTGAAGCTGAACCTATGAACACGGTCACATCTAAAAAAGCACTGGATTTTGTCATCAGGAATATAGTGTGTCGTTTTGGGCTTCCACGGAAAATTGTGTCCGACAACAGAAAGCAGTTTGACAGTGAACACTTCACGAACTTCTGTGCTTCCCATGGAATTATCAAAAGCTTTTCCGCAGTCGCCAGACCCCAGGATAATGGACAAGTGGAAGCTGTAAACAAAATATTAAAGACCACGTTGAAGAAAAAACTCCAAGCCTGCAAGGCTCACTGGCCGGAAGAACTTCCGCGAGTACTTTGGGCTTATCGCACAACAGAGAGAACTTCGACGGGGCACACGCCTTATTCCATGACCTTCGGTTGCGAGGCCGTCATCCCAGTAGAAGCTATGATCCCCTCTCACAGGCAAGACACCTACGATCCTACCCGGAACCATGCCCTCCTCCAGGAGTCCTTAGACATGATCGAAGAGCTCCGGGAGCAGTCGCAGGTCCAACTAAAAATGTACCAAGGCAAGATAGCCCGACACTTTAACAAGAGAGTCCAGAGCCGTGCATTCGAAGTTGGGGACCTTGTCCTACGGAGAGTATTTCCTGCTACGCAGGATCCGGGAGTAGGAGTCCTCGGACCCAACTGGGAAGGCCCCTACGAAGTCCAAGAAAAAGTGGGCCATGGGACGTATCACTTAAAGAGACTCGACGGATCTAAAGTCCCGCGCGCCTGGAACGCGGAGCACCTCCGCCGTTACTACCAGTAAGCCCCGGACCATCCAGTCGGAAGTCCTTGGTGAAAATAACAAAAGTGAAAAATGTGGAAATAATCCTCCCTGTTGTAAAACTAGCGCCTAGCAGGCTATTTTAATGAAACACGGAGGGATTCACTCCGCTTTTACTGCACTTTTTATCCCTATGTTCAAAGCTGCGTTTTAACAAGCGACCACGCGGTCCGGAGACGTCCGGACCCCACGCTCACTTGGGGGGTATACATGGCTAAGGCTTAGCCATACGCCCCTTGAACAAAACGTACACAGAACACCACTTATGTGCTAGCATTGTGTTTGAAGTTTTTAAATTGTTTTGCTCTAATTGTTAAGCTTAGGTTTATTTGTTGCCATGAACATGCTTGCATTACGTGTCATATGTGCATTATGTGCTTAAGTGAAAATTGCCACAGAAATGCCTGCCATTATGTATCATGAGAATTATCTCTTGTGTAGCCCAGCGATGGACGGGACTGGGGGTTGAGGCACGTTCATAGAGCTACGCCAAAACACCCCCAGCTCCTTGACAAGTCCTTTGCAGAATTCTCCGCGAGCTCTGTAGAGCTTTGCTTCGCAAGCTCCAGCTCCGGGTCCCGCAAGGCGAAAGATGGCAAGATCCGCGAGCGCTGAAGAGCTTTGTTGTGCAAGCTCCAGCTCCGGGTCCCGCAAGACAAAAGATGGCAAGATCCGCGAGCGCTGTAAAGCTTTGCTTCGCATGCTCCAGCTCCGGATCCCGCAAGACAAAAGATGGCAAGATCCGCGAGCGCTGTAAAGCTTTGCTTCGCATGCTCCAGCTCCGGATCCCGCAAGGCAAAAGATGGCAAGATCCGCGAGCGCTCTAAAGCTTTGCTTCGCGCGGATCTAGCCTCGCAGGGCTCCATGCCAGGTCCCTGAAGCCAGCCACCATGAGGTTCGCAACAAGAGTTAGTTTTGCTTCGCAAAGATCTAACCTTAAGTCTAGCGACGCTCACCAAAAGAACTCCCATTCCAAACAATGGAACGACTCACCTTAGCAATCCCAGCGAACAGTATAACTACAAGTCCCGGGATTGGCTATTTGCCTCAGGAAAGATAAAGTACGGTGAAAGGAGCCTGGCCGTTGGAACCAGAAAACCTTCGTATCCTAGAAACTACGTGGGGAAAGACATCATCCGTTAAAGCTTCAACTGGGAAGTGCATAAGTTTTGGCCGTTGGAACCAAAACCCCATACGCCCCTACAACAGTTTCTACCGTATAAATGTCTACCCTAAGCGCAAAGATAAATAAAGAACTCGGCAGAAAAAGAAAGGAGAATGCTATGATTATGGCAAAATTGTCCGCAATGAAAAACTCAAAATGAAAAACAATTAAAGATAAAACCCCTTCAAGCATTGGGGGTAACTACAGCGTCCACGACCGCAGCTTCGGGGGCATCTGTTTCAGCTGAGGCTGGCGGAGTCGGCTCATTGGAAGGAGGGATTTGGTCATGAGAAGGTTCAGAGGTCCCCGCCTCTCCGGGATCTCCCGCCTCAGGAGCTTCAGCACGTTCGTCAATGTTATAAGTTTGGACGTACGCCTCTGGGCCCTGATCCCACACCAGTAGCTTCTCCCTCATGGCTTCGGCATCATCTCCCAGATAGCCTAACACCTCCGGGTTCACTTTCCAGAGTTGATGCATGAGGACCACATGCGATATATTAATAGTCCTGTTCAGTATCACCTCAGCATCCTCCTTCTCCTTCAACCGCTCCGCCTCGGAAGTTGCCAGCTGTGCTTCCGCGGCAGTTAGTTGGGCCCTCAATTTTTCCATTTCGGCCTTGGAGGCATCCCGCTCCCCCTTAAGAGAATCAATCGCCTTGCGCTGCTCCCTATTTTGGTTCAGCACGGATTGCTTCTCGGTCACATGCCCCCTGGCAGTGAATTGCAAAGCCCCGATCTCTTTATCCTTCTCGGCGAGCCCCAACTGAAGCATAGACACGAGATCCCTGCTCCTCTTATGGAGTTGCTCCTCGTCGTGCAGCTTACTTTGAAGAGTGGAATATTCCTCTTGCCACTTAAGGAGGAGATCGTTCTTTGATTGCAAGCGGGCTTCCAGGGTATCTTTCTCCACCTTGGCTTGGGACAGCTCTTCCCGGAGCTTGGAGTTTTCGGTCTTAATCCCATCCGACCGCTGTCTAAACTCATTCTCTGCCTTGGCCCGGTACTCTTGATATTTGGCAAGATATTTCTTCTCCGCCTCTTCTTCAGCCGTGCGCCGGGCCTGATCAATCTTCTCCGAAGCCCCCAAGGCCTGTTGGGTCAGTTTCTGTTTCTCCGCTTCCAAGGCCTGGCGAGCCAGTTGGCTCTCCTCCAGCTGAACCAGAGCTGCACCAACCTCCCGGAACGAGCGTTCCGCGATCATAGAGGCCTGCAAGGAAAGACAACAGAATGAGCTAAAGCAGGACCAAAAGACAGATGGTCCCAAAAAAAAAATAACAACTGACGGCTTACCCCGGACAGTTGCTGCTTCACAGCGTGTGTCAGCAACAGCGGATCCTTGCTGCTGCTGATGGCCCATTTCTCAGAATTGAGCTCGCATAAGCTCAGGGCCATGTCCTCCATCATCTCAGCTCCGAACGGCGCCAATGCACGTCCGAGCCTAAGCACCAGCCTCTTCTCCAAGGCTGGACCATCCAGAACCGCTCCGGCCGGGTGAGGAGATCTCACCCCCTCGGCCAGCTCAGCCCTCTTCACGGCAGACAAGTTATCTGCCCTTCCCTGAGTAACGGCCTTCTCCGTCTCTAGCCGCCTCTTCAAAAAACTATCGGCCCGTCTTACACCCTCCAAGAGGGCAGCGGGAAAACTGGTCGGCTTCCGCGGAAAGTGGAACTTCAGGCCAGGCAGGGGAAGATTGGTTGTCTGAGAAGACGGAGACCCCGGAAGGGTGGACCCCCTTTGGGCTGGAGGAGGAGGCAGCCGGGGTATTAAGGCCCCGGTCTGTTGCTTTTGCTGCTGCGGTAGCAGAAGTAATTGCCCTTGTTGCTGCTGCTGGTTTGGATGTTGCTGTTGCTGCTGCTGCGGCGTTGGTGATTGTCTCTCTTGTTCCTGTTGCTGCTGTTGTTGTAGTTGTGATTGCTGTCGTTGCTGTTGTTGTTGCCTTCGACCGGGAGAAGAGTGTCTAAGGCGTTTGTTCTTAGCACCCTCAGCATCTTCTCCGGGACGCTTGCTCACCCCAGTTGTCCTCACGGGGAACACAAGCCCTTCCCCGTCGCTACTGCTACTCGAGACCATCATAGTCTCGGAAGGCCCTTCAGTAGGGGACTTCTCTACCCTCGGAGACGCTTGCGCCTCGCCACTTGTCTTCTTGGGGGAAGCAGCCTTACCTCCCCTACCAGCCTTGGTCTTCCGTCCTTTCCCCGTGGGCGGGTCTTGGCTGGTGGCAGCCTTCTTAATAAGCAAAGTAACCCTCCCCAACATCTTGGCTTCGGGATACTCTGCAAGAAACGTACAAAGCAAGGTTAACGAACCAACAAGAAATGAGAAAGAAGATAAGCGGAAGACAAGACAATCAGCAACATAAAAGTACAAGCAAGCCCGCCAGCAGGGAACAAGAAACAAGAAAAAGAAAAGTTTGAAAGGGACGACCATGCACGAGAAACGTGGATGGCCTTCCCCGAGCAAAACAAAACATCGCTTCCTGCTCCAGGAAGCTCCCGTACTCCTTGAAGTCCGGGAAGAACATGCTGAGAGAAGAAGGGTCAACCATGATGACACCTTCTGGCAGACTACCATCACTCAGACACCAGAGGAGCTCATCTACCCTATCACAGTACCTGTCGAAAGGTATCCTACGCGGATCTAGCCTAAGGAAACGAGGATCAAACCCCATCTGAGAGGTTTGGGAAACTTCAGACAGGCTGGGGGTGTGGATCAATCGAAAACTAGTCTTACCTCTCCCGGAGGAACTAGCCCCCGGAGCCCCTTCGTTAGGGTAAGACGCGGCGTGGCGAGCCTCGATCTCCTCTCCCTCCGGCTGGGGGTCGGGGAACCTCTCCGCCCAACTAGGAGATAGAGTATTTTCATCCCGAGCGGCTTGGGTGATCACCTTAGACAGCTCCAGGGCAATTTGCTCCCGGATGTCAGCCGACACCTGAGTCTGCCCCCTACCACTTACTGGCTCGATATTTTGGAAGGAGGCGAGTAACCCATACTCCCTCAACGATTCGGAGGTCACAAGTCCCTCCACTCTCAACTCTTCCTCAGAAAGCCCTTCGTAGAACTTGGACCTCCTTATCATCTCCGCGCAGCGAGGTGTCCGCGGAACGACTTCTGCAAAAATCAAATACAAGCGTTAGAGATCCTCCCAAAAGGCAAATCAAACACAAAGAAACAAAGTTGAAAAGGAAAAGAGGAAACACTTACCAGGGATTTTGAAGTCCAAAGATAGAGCTGGCACCCTCTTCAGCGGGAAGCCAGTCGTCAGGAACCAGTATTCCCGGAGGTCTGGAACCCTCGCGGTATGACAAGTGGGGCACATCACATCCGGGTGCCTTTCTAGCCTGTAAAACCCCACCTTGTCTGAGTGACCCCTCATAGGCTGAGACTTCAACCCATAAAAGTACAGCACCTCCTCCGGGGTAGGAGCTTCCAGTCTCTGGGACTTGCAAAAGATGAACCACCCCGCTAAGAGCTTGTAGCTGGGAGGAATTAACTGGAAGGGGGCAATCCCCGCCTTCACACAGAAATTGGCGAAGTAACTCCTTAGGGGCAAGTGCGCTCCGCACACTATGTGTGCCCAGCTCCAGGCACCAAAGCCCTCGTGGCTCTGGCTAGCTGACTCGCCCAGCACCGACAGACGGTGCCACATCAGACCTGGGATGTTCTTCAGGCCTGCCTCAGAGGAATACAGCTCCAGCATGCCATAATTCCTGAAAAGGTTCGGTTTTTGGTCCATCTCCCAGATGGAACTATTGGAGGTTGGTGGGCTAGCCGCGACCGCTTTCGCCTTTCCTTTCCCCTTTCCACCAGCGATAGGAGAGCCCTTCTCTTGGGCAGATTCAGCCTCCCCCACAGCAAGGAGTTGTTCCTTCGAGATGTTCGTCACTGGACAAAAGAAAAGAAAGAAGAAAACACTCTAAGCAGTCAGCACCCTTGTCATACCCTAGTGGTATCAAAGGCGTCGGGTAGACCCTCCCCGAAATCTGCTTGGAGAGGCTCCCACCGAGCTTGCCGAGGGATTGGCACCATGCCACCCGAAGGACAGCAAGGAACCAGACTCAGACCCCGAGCCTAAGCCCACCAAAAGAAGTGTTTTTCCAGAGAGAGACACCCTAAAGGCGTTCATGCTTATGCCCTAAAACAGCAAAACAAGGGACGACTTTCCAAACGCAAATCGCCAAAACACGCAGAAAAGGCTACTTATCGACTCACAATCAATCACATGCCTACCAAAGCCCTATTCACACATGCACATAAGCAATAATGGCAGAAACCTCTACTCTAACAACTACCAACAACCTAAGGTTTGGGAGGAAAGAGCAAAGTAGAAATACTTACTGATATTCGGGTAGGTGGAGGTTGAAGGAGTAACTGGATCACTGCATAGCACGATCACGAGAAGTAAAAGCTGCAAAGATGAACGGCGATTCAAACCAGGAACTTCGGGGAATAAACCCACTGCCAAATCAAAAAGAAAAGTTTCCAGATACTTACCAAAAGAAATGGCAAGTTCGGAGGAACGTAAGCTGGGAAGCCTGAGAGTTCGAAGGTTTGGAAATCTGAAAATCCTAAAGATGGAGAATCTGAAAGCGTAAAGAGGAAGAAAGGTCCTTTCCCTCGTTTTTATAGCAGGGAAGAAGCCGTTTCGAATTCCTCGAGTGGACGGTCCCGATCTTCCCATTCCATGTGCGTCAGATCCAACGGCTGGAGAAGAAGCGACGATCCTATTTATGACTCCTCGGATGGGAATAAAGTATTTATTTCCCATCATTACACCACCTCGGGCCCTGAGTACCATTAAAAACCGTCAAATAGTCAAATGACTGACGCACGCATCCTCAACCAGTCGCCTCACGCACACGTCTTGGTCGCAGAACCATTCCCAGAATGACACGTGATCCTTGCCGCACTTGAGTACTTGATCTCAAACAGAAGAAATTCCTTTTTCTCTTTCATACTAATACTCAGGCGGGAAAAAGGAACCCTTCCGGGAACATAGAAGGTGCCCCCTCGCCTAATCTAAGAAACCGATTGTACAAGCTCCCGGATCTCTCAAAGCTCCGCGACCTTGGGGGGTAAATGTTATCCAGATTTCCGGATAGCGTTTAGATTGATGACCTCGGGGAAGCAGAATTATCGATGTCTTTCACGGAGGGTGACCAGAGCTCGCGGATGGACAGAAAGGCTTCGCCTCTCCTGTCTAGTATCCGGATTACTCTTCCAAACAAGCACAACACGGAAACTCGTCAACTCTCCCGGACTCCCGAAGGATACCCCTCGGGGAGGCCCCTTCCAGGAGAGGCTCTTCGAGTGGTCTCCGCGGAAACAGTTCCGTGCCCCGCACAGAACAAAACCGAACGGTCGAGTCCGGGAGAAGGCGTATTTGGAATGATATCCGTCTGACACAGGATCCCGCCTGACACGCCCGTCAGGTCAAAGCCGCACACATCCCAGCACGCCTAAGGGTACCTTTTCGCCTACTGTTCCGCTGACAACTTGGAAAAGACGGCTGACTTTGTGTGTTCCCCATACTTTCACGTAAATATACCCACATTGAGTCTGGTAGCCATGCTACTACAGTAATTGTATCCCCTATTTATGGCTGGTGTAATTAAGACTCATGTACGTAGAGAAAAACCCTAATCCGAAACCCTAGCTATAAAGACTCCTTCCTTTTACAAGAAGGAGGAGGGAGAGATCAGATAGCACAAACTCTACCAAAATCTCTCTAGCTTCATCTTCTTCAAGAGAACCCGAGAGAAACATTGTGAGTGTGTGAAGTTCTTATGCACCAGCCATCTTACTGTAATCTTTTCCAAGTATAATAACATCGACTCGTGGACTAGGGCTTGTTAACGCCTGAACCACGTAAAAACACTGTTTGTTTAGTTACATTTCAGTATTTCTACAGTTCTTATCTTTTTATTATTCTGTTAGTTATTCGTTTCCGAAAAACTCGGTAAACACTAGCAATAAGGTGGTCACAGGTCAGGTTTCTATCCTCAATAAAATATGTTCTGTATTATTTGATTCGGGAGCCACTCATTCGTATATCTCGTTAGGAATGATAGAAAAACTAGACAAACCTTGTGAAAGATTTAGAACTAGTTTTGTAACTGAGTTGCCTTCAGGCAAAGTAATTCTATCATCATGGATAGTACGAGGCGTACCGATCAAGATTGATGATGTATAACTAGAAGGATACCTGATAGAACTTGAGATCAAGGACTTCGACGTGATACTAGGCATGGCGCGACCATCGACTACAAATGCAAAAAGGTGACGTTCGAGACTCCTAACGGCCAGAGACTATGCTTCATGGGACAAGTTTCAGGATTACGCACATCACTAATATCATCTCTAAAAGCTCAAAGGATGATAGAAAAAGGATGTCAAGCATTCTTAGCCAGCATCACAGATGTAGTAAAGGAAACACTGCTTAAGGTTGGAGACGTCCGCATTGTACGAGAATTCCCAGAAGTATTTCCTGATGACTTACCAGGGTTGTCGTCGACTCAGGAAATTGACTTCACGATAGAATTAGATCCTATCTACAAGGCACCATACCGGATGGCACCTACAGAACTCAAGGAGTTAAAGATGCAACTACAAGAACTCCTAGACTTGGGCTTCATTAGACCAAGTCATTCGCCATGGGGAGCACTGGTTCTATTTGTGAAGAAGAAGGACAGAAGCATGCGGATGTGCATAGACTACCGCGAGCTGAATAAGGTAACGATTAAGATTATGTACTCGCTACCCCAGATTGACGACTTGTTTGATCAACTCCGAGGTGCGACTGTATTTACAAAGATTGATTTGTGGTCCGGGTACCATTAGCTCAAGGTGCGGGGAGATTATATTCCTAAGACAGCTTTTAGACCTCGTTATGGGAATTACAAGTTCTTAGTTATGTATTTCGGTCTTACCAATGCTCAAGCCGCGTTTATGGACTTAATGAATCGGGTATTTAAGGATTACTTGGATAAATTCATCATAGTGTTCATCGATGACATCTTAGTATACTCCAAGGACGAAGTTAAGAACGAGGAACATTTGAGGTTAATCCTATCACGACTAAAGGAGCATCAACTCTACGCCAAGTTCAAGAAATGTGAGTTTTGTCTTTCGCAAGTGGCGTTCCTCGGGCACACTATATCCAAGGACGGAGTTGCAGTAGACCCATCCAAGGTAGAGGTTGTGAAGGATTGGCCAAGACCAAAGAACGCATCCGAAGTAAGGAGCTTTCTGGGATTAGCAGGTTATTATTGGAGGTTTGTAGAAGGCTTTTCTAAGATAGCCACTCTGCTCACCAACCTGACCTGAAAACAGCAAAGATTCAACTAGAATGATAGATGTGAAGAAAGCTTTCAGTTGCTTAAGGAAAAGCTGTGCTCAGCACCAGTACTCTGTGTACCGACACCCAACGACAAGTTTGTAGTCTACTGCGATGCGTCGAAGCAAGGGTTGGGTTATGTGCTGATGTAGAATGATAAGGTGATAGCCTACGCCTCAAGGCAGCTGAAGGAGTACGAGCAACGCTACCCAACTCATGATATGGAGTTGGCAGCGGTGGTCTTTGCGTTGAAAATCTGGCGCCATTATCTTTACGGAGAACGGTGCGAGATTTATACGGACCACAAAAGTTTAAAGTACTTCTTCACTCAGAAGGAGCTCAACATGAGGCAGTGCAGGTGGTTAGAGTTAGTAAAGGATTATGACTGTGAAATCCTATACCACCCGGGAAAGGCAAACGTAGTTGCCGATGCGCTAAGTAGGAAGAATTATGGAAGTTTAGCAGCACTAGCCGGAATAAAAAAGCCACTGCAGCAGGAGCTGATCGATGCTGGAATAGAAGTAGTTGTCGGCAAGCTGGCTAACTTGTCTATCCAGTCAAATCTGCTAGAAGATATACGGATTGGGCAAGGGCATGATGACACACTCGTAGCAAACATGGATACAGTTATAGAAGGCAAGGCCACAGTTTCTCAATATCTGGTCAAGGGTTATTGAGATATAAGGATTAGGTATGCGTGCCAAATGATCAAAGGATTAAGATGACGATTCTAGAAGAAGCACACAGTACCCCGTACTCAATTCACCCAGGGTCGACCAAGATGACTCACAACATCAAGGCAATTTATTGTTGGCCAAGGATGAAGAAGGACATAGCAGAATTTGTGTCTAAGTGTTTAATATGCCAACAAGTGAAAGCAGAGCACCAGCGCCCTACAGGCTTATTGCAACCGCTTAGCATACTAGAATGGAAGTGGGACGATATAGCCATGGATTTTATGACAGGTTTGCCATGAACAAGTAAGCAGCATGATTCGGCTTGGGTAGTAATAGATAGACTAACCAAGTTCGCTCATTTCCTGCCTGTTAAGACTTCATACACATCGGACCAATACGCATCATCTATGTCCAAGAGATAGTAAGTGTTAGGAGTGTGTCCTAAAAGCATGTAAAAGACAATTGTTTTTCCTGTGAATAAATAAATACAATGGTTTATTATTATTGTTATATTTAGATTGTTAAATTATTGTTTGAATAATTTTGTAAATATCAGAAAAGTTCCATATTCATTATTGAGGATGTGATCTTGTATTAGTACGAGAGAATTAAGATCACATGAATGAATAAAAAGAGTCAACAACAACAAATTAAAGTTATGGAATTCTTTAATTGGAGTTGTAAGTACAGTTTACTGAGTATCATAATGATACAAATAATCTAGATTCGACATCTCGGTAAAGGTGCTTTATATAATATGATTATATATGACATGGACCGATATGAATTAAAGTCTTTATCCAAAAACCATTTACACAATAAAGACTTGTAATTCATATCGTAACTGATAATCATTTATAGATCAACCTAAATCCTGAGTGTTCATGAATTCCTGTTCATGTTTATTAAATATTTTGATTCATTCTTTAAGGTCTCTTCAAAGAATGAGGCTAATGACTTTTGTTTTGGAGATTTAATATCATGGATGGCTGGGAACATGTATCAACAATAAGGAATCTAATCTTTCCTAACGGATCGTATATTAGTTCCCTTAAGGGTTAATTCTGAAACTGAATGATTTTGAGCTCAAATCTATAACTAGATTATAGATTAATTATTCACTAGTGAATTAATGGTACTTAAGGAATAAGAAGTAAACTAGAAAGGTAAAATGGTAATTCTTCCATTCTAATTTATGAACTAATTAATTTGAGGGTTGAACTATTGTAAGATGGTTATATCAATGGATGACTTAAGATAAGATTTTTGTAAAAGTATATCTATAACATAAAGAGTGCAATTCTGAATTTATAGTGGAGAAATATCAAAATTAATGAATTAAATATTATAATTAAAGAGTTTAATTATTTAGTTTCAATTTATTGGAGCTTAATGTTATAGGTCTATGGTCCCCGAAATGGCTCAAACAAACACTGACAAAGGTAAATACAAAAATGGGCAAAAAGGACTTATTTGATAAGTAAAATATTTTTCTATGTATCAAACATAATTATTGTATAATTATGTGTAATTAATTAATTATTTGATTTAAAAAAAATATAAATAATTATGAATTAATTTATTTTTGGGATTTTTGGTATTTAAATATTAATAAAAATTGGGAAAAATCACATGCCATCACTGGCATGTGGTTCACGTGTAGCACAGTGCACAGTCACTGTGCTACACGCATAAGAGACTCTGAGCAGTTTCTTGGTTCCACAATTTTAGTTATTTGAATATTAAATAAATAATGAGATATTGTAATATGATTAAAATATTATTATTTAAACAAAATCTGATATTTGATTAGTTATTTTCAAATTGTTTAAAATAACTAATATTTTATTTTTAATATATTGGATATATTAAATATAGGATATCAGTTTTTCTGAACGTAACTTTTCAGGGATAGAAAAATATCTTGAAATCTCTCTCATAGAAAGATAACAGTGATACAAACAAAAGTCACTGTTCTTCACAAAACCTAGGTCCAAATTTTATCAGATCTCATGTGTTGAGAACATCTGATAAATAGATTTTGCCTATTATTTTGTACAATGAGCCCACACTCGTTCTTTGTGTGCTAAGAACATTTTGGAAGATCTTGGTGTGAGATCTCAAGGATTTTTCCATACAAAAAGATAGTAGCAAGGAAGGACCTGAGGTAATGTTCTATTCATGTCTTTAATTCAATATATATATATGCATGTGAAGAAGTAGATCTAGAAATCTTATGGGATTAAATTAAATCTTGATTGTTGTTCCACTGCGTATAATCTCTGATTTGATCAATAAAAACCAACAGTAAGGTTGCACGGAACCCCCAAGACAATAGTGTCGAATAGAGGATTGGTGTTTACATCGAGATTTTGGGGAAGTTTACAGCAAGCCATGGGTACTAAGTTAAGTCTTAGTAAAGCTTTTCATCCTCAGACAAATGGTCAATTCGAGTGTACGATATAGATTTTAGAGGATATGCTACGCGCTTGTGTACTTGATTTCAGTGGATCATGGAATAAGTACTTACCACTGATAGTGTTCTCCTACAACAATAGCTACCAGTCAACGATCGGGATGGCACCTTATGAGTTACTTTATGGATGAAGGTGTCGATCTCCACTACACTGGGACGAGGTAGGAGAAATGCAGCTTCTTGGTCCTGAAGTTGTTAGAAAAGCTCAAGAAGCAGTAGCGCTGATTAGAAAGCGTATGCTCGCTGCTCAATGATATCAGAAAATCTATGCGGATGCCAAGCGATGTGATGTGGAATTCAGAGTCGGAGATCAAGTCTTCCTGAAGATATCTCCTATGAAAGGCGTAAAACGGTTTGGGAAGAAAGGCAATCTTAGTCCCCAGTTTATAGGTCCTTTTGAGATATTGGACAAAGTGGGAGCAGTTGCATATAGATTAGCCCTCCCACCAGCTCTAGTAGATAGCCACAACGTGTTCCACATCTCAATGCTACGCAAGTATGTGTCAGACCCATCTCACGTCCTTAAGTACGATACGATAGCACTCCAGAAAGACTTGAGTTACGAGGAATGACTGGTTAGCATCCTAGATAGAGGGATGAAGCAGTTACGGTCCAAAAGTATTCCGATAGTCAAAGTCCTATGGAGTAATAGTTCTGAACATGAGGCAACGTTGGAGTTGGAGGAGGACATGCAAGCCCGGTATCCAGAATTGTTTGGTAAGTAAATTTCGAGGACGAAATTCTTTTTAGTAGGGGAGAATTGTAGAGTCCAAGAGCTTTACTTAGCTAGTTAGATAGTAGTAGTAATAGTAATAGCTAGTAGTAGTTATAGTATGTTTATTACTGTGGATTTTTGTTCAACCCGGGACTTAGTTGGACACTCGTAGCAACACTTGTAGATTTTATAAGTTTAACCTATAGTTTAAGAATATTAATTATAACATAAGGTTTGATTAATATAGCTGATTATGAAGATGATATTTACTATACTATAACATTTAGATAGACCCAATAAGATAATGACACTTGTCATGTGTATGTTTATTGAGAAATTAAGTATTTTTGAGGAATAGTTTATTAAGAGTAATATTTAAAAATCCCAAAGTCTGCCAGCAGCTTTGAAATCGTTATAGGACTCAGTCAAAGCTGTTTACTTAATTCAAATTAGGCTGAAAAAGTGCAATTACGTGAATAATATTTTAGTGTGGGGGCGATATATCACCACTTGGAGGATACGAAAACACGTGAACTTCGTACGAGCACTTCGACGAGCCTCGGGAATATGAGCCCAGTCGATATATCGCCTACCAGGGGCGATATATCGGCTCTAGGGCATCATTTTTTAATAATTTTGAAACCGAGATCATTTTAATCCTTAACCTCTTGATAAGCCCATAATCTTTTTGACCGATTCTTTAACCTCTGCTGAATGAGTATTCAAATGTTTTTCAATTAAAAAGTCATTATTTTTATTCAAGCTGAAAGAAGATCTTTTCATTCTTGAACTCTATAAATAGGACCTAGTACCCAGCCATTTCTTTCATTCTTTAAGCTAAGTTCAGAGCCTTCAAGCTGCTAGGTTTACTTTGGAGTGTTAAACACTTGGGTTGGGGTTATACGCTTTATCATTCTAAGCTTATTAAACACTTGGGAAGTAAGGGTAATAGTGTCTATTCCGATATCGAGGTGTAGTTTGGTTATAGTGCATTCAAGGTATTCCTATTTCTAGTTCCTTTCTGTATTGTTTCATTAGTTTTTATAGTTTTTCTCTACTCAATTCCTAACTCGCTGTTTTCATTCATGGTTAGGCATCTAAGTTCTTTGAACTTGAGGTTTCTTGTCGGTAAGTACCTTCTCGGTGGTTTAGTTCATTCCTTTTTATCTCTTTCTTTTATAATACTCACCTTTCTATTAATGATTTTTAGGAGTGTTCAAAAATCCCGTCCTTGTTCTCACATCCCAGTATTTGGTAAGGAAAATAGGATAGTATTATATGCTTATATGATTATGCTATAGTATGTTTTTATATGTTATGATTATGCTATAGTATGTTTTTATATGTTATATGTTTTGGGGCTAATAGTTGCTTAAATAGCAAACCCCAACACTTTTATGTTTTTGGGGCTAATAGTTGCTTAGCTAGCAAACCTCATTATTTTGAGGCCTATAGTTGCTTAGTTAGCAAACCCCAATAGTTACCATGTACATGGGTTAGAATTATGTTATATGTTAATAGCTTATGTTTATGTATATGTTTCATGCTTGTAGTAGATTTTCCTGGCTGGGCATTAGGCTCATTCCTTTGTTTTATATGTGCAGGAAAATAGTATGACTGCGTGAATGATTCGAGGACGAAGTTGTTTAAGTCTTTTAATTATGATTTCTATGTATTTCCGCACTTAATTTTGCAACCAATTTATTTAAGATTTAATTTATGTTATGTTTTATTTTTAAAACTACGGGATCCCATATCCTAACCGAATTTTTATGTATTTAAATTTTGTTTTAAAATTTTTAATAATGTTATGAGTATTTCGTATGTAAGTTGTTGATGGTGAGAACTCGTCAAATAAGTTAAGTTAGAAAAGGTGCAAAGTAAAGATTATCAAAAGAAAAGCTTTAGAAATCTAAGTATAAACTCCAAGAAAAATTGCAGAAGAACAATGGTGAAATCAGTTTGTATTCAATATGGTGCACTTGCTACAGTAAATTTTCCCACCCCATTCCATGTGGAATTGGGGTTCATTATATAGTGGGCTCTAATGGCCCTAGATACACTGTGGTCCAGGGGACCAGGTGGTACATAAGTACACTGTCAGGAGAGTGGTTTCAGAGGTGGTGATGTTCGTACAAGTACATGGCCAGGTACCATGAGGATGTCTCCACTACTCGACCGTACGACTATTAGAGGAGTGGTGCAGGTGGTAGTGGCGTCGACTCTGACATCTGGTTGGGAGCATGCAGGCCAGGCCCTCTCTCCCAGTGCTCCAACTACTTGTCTTGCATGAGTGCCATGGTCAGGTGTAAGGGGTCTTAAAAGCCGTACCCCGTACAAGATTGTACCAACATGACCTTTCTAAATCATACTTGGGCTTTCACTTCTAGATGGTGGGGTTTCCACAGGTCTCCATAGGAGATGCATCTCGAGGTGAAGGGGCGCGAGATGCATCGCGAGGCCCTCGTGGCGCAGCCGTGGCAAGGCTAGGCGAGGTCATCTGCCGAGGGCCTTGGCGCGCGAGGCGCTGGGGCTCGCGAGGCTGCTGCTGAATGCCGTGGCACGTGAGGCTGCGGCTGAGTGCCATGGCGCGCGAGGTGCTGGGGCTCGCAAGGCTACTGCTGAGTTCCGTGGTGCGCCAGGCGCTGGGGCTCGCAAGGCTACCTGCTGAGCGTCGTGGCGCGCGAGGCGTTGGGGCTCGCGAGGCTGCTGCTGAGTGTCGTGGCACGCGAGGCGCTGGGGCTCGCGAGGCTGCCTGCTGAGTGCCGTGGCGCGCTAGGCGGTGGGCGAGGTGCGCACGCGAGGCGGTCCACGCAGGGCGCTGGGCGCGCCGAGGGGTGGCTCGAGGCTGGGGCCTCGCAAGACGCCATGCGCCATGAGGAGATGCGAGGTTGTTGCAAGAGGACGGTGGCCCGAGCGTCCCGCGGCTCAGACATGTATTTAGGCCTTTATGGGACCTTAGCACACGCCTTGGATATTTTACAAGCATGGAATATTGAGCATCCACACTTGCCCCCCAGTCTAGGTCCTGGTAAGGGTTTTCCTCAGGGGACTCTGAGTCTGAGGACAGGTCAATAAACTCAACCCCCAGAGGTATGTCGAACGGACCGTCACTAGCCATGAGGCCTTGTCTCGAAAGCAAAAAGGGGTTCACGTGTAAATGAGAGTATTGCTACAAAACACAAAGGAATGGGCTTAAAACCTCTAGGTGCAAGCGGCCTAAATGATCCACTACAGGGTATAAATAGGGGGCATGCAACTAGGCTAACTCACGACAAGCTTAGGCCAAAATACCCCATCCCGAGTAACGCTAGTTTGGACCCAACGAATATGAGGGAAAAAGAAAATATACCTCAAGCAGGAAAAATAGAGTGCAGTCGTGGTCTATAGGAGGTCGAGGGCCAAACGCGTCGGCAGAGTCAAAAAAGAGCTGAGTGGTCGAAAGCACGTGTCTGCAGAAATAAACAAAAAGGATGCGTTAGCCTCCAAATAGACATACCAAAAATCTGCTCATATGTAAAAAAAAATGATGATGAAATGAAATGAAAAAATAAAATGAAGGAAACTATGGCAAAAATGAGGATGTGGGGGATTGAACCCCTCACCTCTTGAAAGTGGAAGGATTCTCAAAACCACTAAGCCAAGGAAGTAAGGTGAAAATAATAAGCCTTGCATGAAGGCCTATTTATAAGAATCAAGGAGAATATTCAACAAGAGCACCTAAAGGTCCTCTCCTAGACTGGGGGGCAAGTGTGGATGCTCAATATTCCATGCTTGTAAAATATCCAAGGCGAGTGCTAAGGTCCCATAAAGTCCGAAATACATGTCTGAGCCGCGGGACGCTCAGGCCACCGTCCTCTTGCAACAGCCTCGCGCCACCCCTCGGCGCGCCCAATGCCCTGCGTGGACCGCCTCGCACGCGCACCTCGCCCATCACCTCGCGCGCCACGACACTCAGCAGCAGCCTCGCGAGCCCCAGCGCCTCACACGCCACAGCACTCAGAAGGCAGCCTCGCGAGCCCCAGCGTCTTGCACGCCACGACACTTAGTCGCAGCCTCGCGAGCCCCAGCGCCTCGCGTGCCACAGCATTCAGCAGCAGCCTCACGAGCCCCAGCGCCTCGTGCGCCACGGCACTCAGCAGGCAGCCTCGCGAACCCCAGCGCCTCGCGCGCCACGGCCCTCGGCAGACGGCCTCACCTAGCCTCGCCACGGCTGCGCCACGAGGGCCTCGCGATGTATCTCGCGCCCCTTCACCTCGAGATGCATCTCCTATTCAGACATGTGGAAACCCCACCATCTAGAAGTGAAAGCCCAAGTATGATTCAGAAAGGTCATGTTGGTACAATTTTGTACGGGGTACGGCTTTTAAGACCCCGTATGCCTGACCATGGCACTCATGCAAGGCAAGTAGTTAGAGCACTAGGAGAGAGGGCCTGGCCTGCATGCTCCCAACCAGATGTCAGAGTCGAATACCACCTGCACCACTCCTCTGACAGTCGTACGGTCGAGTAGTGGAGACATCCTCATGGTATCTGGCCATGTACTTGTACGAACAACACCACCTCTGAAACCACTCTCATGACAGTGTACTTATGTACCACCTGGTCCACTGGACCACAGTGTATCTTGGGCCATTAGTGCCCACTATATAATGAACCCCAATTCCACATGGGAGGGGGTGGGAAAATTTACTGAAGCAAGTGCACCATAGTGAATACAAACTGATTTCACCATTGTTCTTTTGCAATTGTTCTTGGAGTTTATACTTAGATTTCTAAAGCTTTTCTTTTGATAATCTTTGCTTTGCACTTTTTCTAACTTAACTTAGTTGACGAGTTCTCACCGTCAATAGTTTGGCGCCGTCTGTGGGAACCTAAGTACCAAGCAATTGTTCTACCATTACTTCCGGCAAGAAGAAATGCCGAGACGTTCAAAGTGACTCAGGGAGCCACGAGAGGTGGAGGTCCACCTTAAAGGAGTCCAGCTGAAGGCCTCCATGAAAGATCCTCCTCCATCCAGAGATGTGAAGCCCCCTAGGGACCCTGAAGTTCATGAGGGTGATAGAGAGGTCTCGTCACCGGCCGCCCCGCCCGGAGAGAGCCCTCCAAGGGAACCACCGGGAAATGCCAACGAGTTCCTGCCTCCTAAACCACCACAAGTACCGAACTCCGGCCGGCAAGACCCGGCCCCTCGACGCATAGACATGATAAACATCCCCGGGTCCATTCCGTGAGCTCGAGTTCAAAATCTTGGTTCTACGAAGAGGAAATACATGAGCTGCATCGTAAGAACCAAAGGTTGGAGACCACCCTGGAGAATATGCAAGAGGTGCTGAATGGCCTGTTGCAAGGTAAGTCAAGCGTGACCCTGCCCAAGAGAAAAGAGAAAGGACAAGAGGGGGCAGAGACCACCGTCCCGGTAGACGATGGGAGGACTCGACATTCCACTAGTAACACCCCCCGAACGAAGCAACGAGAACATCCTGAACCACCGAAGCAGGCCCAGAAGCCAGAGCCGAAGACCAATGCTGCCCCTCGCAACGATGACGAGGTCACCTCAACAAGGGCACCCTCGGATTTACGGGAGGAGCTCAACAAGAAGAGGGCGGGCAAAAGGACCATGCCCCCTATGGCGCCTCGAGAGGGCAAAGGAAAGGGGGATCTTAACCCGTCCGCTTTAAGGGACTCCCTAAGCAAGAGGAGGCATGACCTGGACACAGAAATGAGGAGCCTACGAAGCAAGATCGTCACCGCCTCTGGAGGTCAAGCTGTTGAGGAAGAGTTCGACCATGAGTCACCCTTCATTCGGGAGATCCAAGCCATCTGGCTCCCAGCCAATTTTAAGGAGCCCCATATGACCCCCTACGAAGGAAGCACAGATCCAAAATACCATCTAGATACATTTAACGACCTGATGAAGCTGAGGGGAATTGGCAGCGGGGCGTGATGTCATTGCTTCGCTGTCACCTTAAAAGGACCTGCGTACAAATGGTTCAAAAGACTTAGACCGGGGTCCATCAGATCTTGGCAACAACTTTCTGATGAATTCCTCCAGCAGCACCACGCCGTGCACGACTACACGATGCCAGGCACCAGCCTCGCAAATGTGAATCAAGGAGAAAACGAGAGCCTGAAGAGCTAAATTCACAGTTTCAATATGGAGGCAGCTAAAGTAGGGAGCCTGACCCGCCGAGAGCTGAAAATGGCCATCACAGCTGGAGTATGCCCAGGAAGCAAGTTATGGGATAACATGCTCAAGAGGGAGGTCACAGACTTGGATGATTTCTACTAGCGGCACAAAAATACATTCGCGGGGAGGATGGTCACGAGAACCTCAAACCCGGAAAAGGCCCATCGCCCTTGAAACCTTCAGCCCAAGAAAACCCAAGCGGTGCAAAGAATAAGGTGGTTTATGAGGGAACAAGAGATGATCAACCCCGGAAGCATCAACGCTCTGAGGAGCGCCTACAGGGCCCCTACACCTATTACACTAACCTCACCCATGCGAAGGAGCATATTTTCGTTGCGAACGAAAACCAGGTCCCTTTCAAAAGGCCCCCTCCAATGAAAAAAGACCGGTCCAAAAGAGACCCCAGCAGGTATTTCCAGTCTCACAAGGATGTCAGCCACACCACCACGGAATGCAACCATTTGAAGATGGAAATCGAGGAGCTCATTCGCAGGGGACATTTGGGCAGGTACGTGCGCAAGGAGAACCAGAGGCCAGAAGAAGGAGCGTCCCCGCCGCGGGCGCGAGAGTTGGCCCCAGAAGTACAGGGAGAGGTCAGGACCATATTTGGAGGACCAGGATTCAGAGGCGATTCAAGGAAGGGATGAGACAAATACGCCAAGGAGGCCAGACGAAGTCCACCACCGTGCGTTTTAAGTTTGGAGCAACGCCCCCCGAAGAGTTTCAAGGGCGAGAATGACTCAATAACTTTCACTGAAGAAGACGCGCAGGGGGTGCATTTCCCTCATAATGACCCCCTGGTGCTAACTGTCCAACTTGCGAACATGAGAGTACATCGAGTCCTAGTGGATAATGGAAGCTCTGTGGACATCTTGCATCGCCCCGCTTTGGAGAAGATGGGACTGAGCGTCCGACACTTGAAACCCTGCAATTCCTCCCTTTACAGGTTCACAGGGGACTCGATACAGCCCCTAGGTGTAATTGAATTAGCCCTCACCATGGGGGAACAACCCAAGCAAACCACCATAATGGAAAACTTTGTCGTGGTGGATTGCGCCTCAGCCTTCAACGTGGTATTAAGGAGACCTTCTCTGAGAGAATTGAAGGCAATAACTTCTGTGTATCACCTGGCTATGAAATTCCCAACCCCTGGGGGAGTAGCATGCATGAAAGGGGAGCAGAAGGAAGCGAGGGAATGCTATAACATGTCCCTCCACACAGCCACAAAACCATCGGTGCCGATGGCAATGGTTGTGTATGAAGGCGCGATCCACGCGAGTTGGACCCACGAGTTGCGGAACACCTCGAGAAAGGCTACCAGTGGGGCTTCAGCCCCCGGTGCACAGAGGACCTGTAATGCCCTGGTTACCCCAGAACAGTTACGGTGAATGGTGGACCGGAAATTTGACTCGCTACCCGAGTCCTTTGGTCAAAAACGTGCTCTAAGTGTAATTAACAAGTTAAGGTTTAAAACCAATAAAAAGGAAATGGAGATTCTCATTACAAACTGCTCTGCAGAGCTAAACAAAACGTTTACAAGTTATTCTTAGTACAAAATGGTCATTACTATTTTAAATTTACAATCCCCGCCGACCTAAGCGGCAAAAATAGGGTAAACCCTCTAGTTCCTCTGAGAACTCCTTGGCCGTGGTGGTCAAGCGGCCGCATATGTACACATCACCACATAAGCTCTCCACTCAGGGCTAGGTGAGCTTTTCTTTCCCTTTACCTGCACCACACAGCACACATGAGCCAAAGCCCAGCAAGAAAACATAATACTATTCAATAACATTATCAAATGATTATCATTATAATCACACTGAGCATAAAGCTTTCAGACAAGTGAGTGAACATCACATGAGGTCCTGATAAACCATACTGAGTGACTGACAAGCATGTCACTGTTTCAAGTGGAAGAGTGGCTGCTAAGTAAGCCACTAGCCTTCAACAGGTTCCGGTAAACCATACTGAGTGATTGACAAGCATGTCACTGTTTCTAGTGGAAGAGTGGCTGCTAGGTAAGCCAGTAGCCTCCAAGCGCTTATTTCATTCATCGACCCTCGGGGTCGGTCTGGCATTAATGCTCTTTGAGTCATTCAATGCTGATAGTCGATTAGATCTAATCTTTGTTGGCTCGCGTCAACACGCTAAGGCCATCCTGACCAATGAGTCAACGCAACGTGACCAGTGCCCAGTACCACTGCCGAACCTGACTAATAAGTCACAGCTTCACAGTTGATACTGGCACCTTTGCCAAATCTGACTAATGAGTCAGTACCATGCACAAGTGAGCAACATCTGCTAAACATTCCATATTCAATCCAAGTCCATATTTACATAACCAGCATGCTTCATGAATATCCATGCATGTCACACTTGGGGTGCAATTTTCTTACCTCTGGTTTGAGCTAGAATGATCAAAAGAACGACCCCTGAGAACGATCAACCTTTAGACTCCTTAGCGGTTACCTAATCATAACCAATTAGAAACCATTAATAAAATAAATCAATGAATGGTTCACAAACTAAACCACACTCCCGGGACCAATCCCCCACTCTCGGGACTCTCAAACTACTCAAAAGGGCCAAAGGAACCAACCCTTGAACCTTAAAACCATCCCGAACCCTAAAAACAACACATCCTGAAACTGACCTAGCGCCTAGGCGCCACCCACCAGCGCTGGGGCGCTGCCCCAGAAACAGAGAGGGCTGCTCTCTGCCCTGAATAGCGCTGGGGCGCTAGGACTGGCATTGGGGCGCCAGCTTCAGACCAGCAACAACACTGAAATTCCCTCCTTGCGATTCCTCTTGTAACCAACCTTCCAAACACATCCCAAACCTTACCAAAACATCCAATTCAACCCCTAAACCTCATCTACATCACCTCCTCACCAAAACCCAATCAAACATGCACAAAAACTCCCCTTGATTCCAACTTTCCACATCAAAATCTAAAGCTGAAAACTTTAAGAGAAACAGAGTAACACCTAAAATTCATGGACAATTCCTTACCTCCAACTGGTTTTGAATCCTCCTTAGAAGATGAACTAAGACCACAACCTCCGAGCTTTAATTTCCTAGCTTGCTACCTCAACTTGGGACCAAAAACCTCAAAGAAAGATAGAGAGGAAATGATGTACGGAAAGAAGAAGACCTTACTCTGTTTTTGTTCTATAACCTTCTACAGCCACTTAAAACATATATAACCCAAGAAAAATGACCTTAATACCCCTAGGTCATTTAAAGCTTCTAATGTCTCCCCAAGGGTAAAATCGCCATCTTTCACTTATTTCGTTAATCATAATTAACGCTCTCCAATTCCCGCTATTCTCAAAATTCCCAAACACCAATAATTCATGTCCCGTTACCCTTTTTACTCCCGGCAACGTTCTAATCATTAAAACATGCTGAGACTCACCCCGAGCCACGAACTTAATCTCGTTATGACTAAACCGCTACTTTAATACTTAAAGATCGTCTCATGCCGAATAGCTCGAAAAAATCCACATTATAATGTGGCCTTAACAATATATCACTGACATGCATACAAATATACAATTACGCCCTCAACGGGCCAAATTACCATCACACCCCTGTAATTAGAAATATGGACTCGCATGCATGCATCTCACATCATATCATAATATAATCAACATATACATGCATTTTATCAATTATTAACATAATTAAGCAAGTATGGCCCTCCTGACCTACTATTCACGCCGTTAAACACATCGGAGAATTCGGGGCATTACAGGACCTATGTTTAGTTTGTTCCTGGTTATGTTATCATAGTGTGTAAGAATCAAAGAGGCTACCTAGGTAACCTCCTAATTAGATGTAACCCTTCTTTAAATATGCCGTTGTAAACCACATGCTATGAATGAAACTGTTTGCAACTTCGCGTGTCATTTTTCTTTTCTATGCGAGCATCAGCCAAAGTGCTTGCCGAAATAAATTTCACCAAACACTTGGGGGGCAGGACATGAGGTAACGACATACAGCAAGCATAAAAAAAAAGGACCCTCTAACAGGAGGATCCTAAAAAAAAGGACCCTCTAACAAGAGGAGCCTAAAAAGGACCCCCCAGCAAACAGGAGGATCCAAAGAAGGACCCCTTGCACCAGGATCCTAAAAAGGACGCTCTATCAGGAGGATCCTAAAAAGGACCCTCTATCAGGAGGACCTTAAAAGGGATCATGATCCCAAAAGGACCCCTTGTATCAGGGCCTTAAGTGAAGTCCTTATATTTATAAAACAGGGAGAGGACCTTACAAGGCATCCCTTGGGTTCACAAGGATTAGCTACCCTTGTGAACATCAAGGAGGCCAAAGGGTCTTACAACAAAAAAAAAAAAAAAAAAAGCAACCACAACACACTTCCAAATAAAGGCAGATGCTCCCACAAGAGGAAAGACCTTAGAGTGAGCACCTACCAATAAGCCTAGAGCGGCCACCAAGCGGTCTAGCCAAAAAGGGTCCTAAAAGAGACCCTTGCAAAAATAGTACTATGAATAACGACGAGAAGGACGCTTCTCGCAAAAAAATAATAAGCGCGCGCAAGAATATATAAAAGGATAGCTAGAACCCAAGGGGTCAAAATGTGCTTACAGAAGTAATCTAGAGGCACCAAAAAAGGTCCCAATGAACCCTTTCACATGGGCTCCAAAGGACCTCTAGCCTGGTGAATAAAAAAAGGGGCACCTACCAAACCCCATCATACAGGCTCAAAAAGGCCTCAAACGCAGAAGAATAAGAGATAAATAACCACACATGTATATATATATATATACTGAAAAAGGAGTCTTGATAACATGAAAAGATTCACAAAATAAAAATAGTAACAATAATATTACAACGGCTCAAACGAGCATACATCTGCCACGGGCTAGTTGGCAGAGGTAATGAAATAGCAACCTCAGGGCCTCCTGCCCCGGGCGCTCCACCCAGCCGCCCGGGCCACGGCATACTCACCAAAGGAGGAGAAGTCGAAGTTGGGGTTCTGCCTCCATACGCCATAGAGGACGCGCTCTATGGACCTATGCTCAGTAGTCGCCCTCTCCGCTTCTAAAGAGGCAACCCTCTCCTGCGATGCAGCAACCTCAGCTCTAGCAGCTTCAAGATCGGTCTCTAGGGAAGAGACCCTCGCATGCGCAGCAGCCGCGGTAGCCTGGGCACCCTGGAGCTCGCTCTCTAGCTTGGTAACCATGTCCTGCAGCTTCGAGGCCTTGGAAACCACTTTCTTCCTCTTTTTTAACGAGTTGGAAAGTTTGGTCCGAGCCCTTGTCAACTTATCCTTGGTTTCATTAAGCTCTCTCTCGAGCTCCTGAGCCCGTGCAGCAAGACGGTCCCTCTCGGTGCACGACGCGGAGAGATTGTTAGTCGAGTCGGCAAACCGCTGAGCCACAACATGGGCCTGCACAAGAAAGTTAATAATAGAAATAATAAGTAACAAAATAAAAAATGTGTGTATGCACACCTATATATAATAGGGCCGACATAAGATGCATGAACTCACCCAAGCAGTGGTGCGCCTTAGAGTTTCCCCAAGGTCTGACAGAGCAAAACTCCCAAGACTGCTCTAGTCGGGTTCAGGGAGGTCTGAGGTGAGTTGGATGAACCGCCGCCCGTAAGTGGTCGCCATACGATTCACCCAAGGCGCCCCATCCAGGCCAAGGTCACCCGGATGGGTAAGGACCGATGACCCGCTCACTGAAATGGGAGGGGGCGCAGAAAAAATGGAAAAGTGAGGCCCCGGTAAATCAGAGGGGGATGCTGGGAGATTGGAAAAATAAGCCCCCGATGGTCCAGGGTCGAGAGGAGCCTAAGTGAAAGCGTCATAGCCCCCAGGGTCGGGGCAAACAAAGCACCCCGGTACGGCATGCTGGTCTTGAGATTGGGAGGCTATGTCCTGGTCATAAGAGACATAAGGGGGGCATCCCCCAGGGGACGAGGATCGCTGGTGAGGTCCCCTGCGTTCAAGGGGGGCTTCCCCTGGCTTATCCTCAGCTTCACCTTCGTCTGAGCAAGGCTCAGCTGACGCAGTTGTAGTCTTCTTTGACCTAGAAATCGACCACAGTAACTTGGGGTCCGAAACCGGGGACAACTGGTGGAGGTTGAGATTTTCCACGGTGAATAAGAATGTCGCCTTCTTCAGGGCGGGGTCAGCATTAATGAGGTCCTTCACGGCGTCCGCCTCCGATCCAACGACCGCGGGAACGACAAATTTCTCTGCATGATCCACGCCATTGTCAATGCAAACATAAGTATAAAACTGTAAGTTCCAACAAAAAGAAAAGGAGGCCCAGGGTACTTACTGGGGGTGGCGCGGAAGTGCTCGCGGACAGAGAGAGGGCCCTCTACGAAGAAAAATTCCCGTTTCCAAGACCCCGTATTGGACACTGAGCCCTCTATCAATGAGAGCTCGTTATTGGCCTTTTGCAAATAGTAGAAGCCCTCGGACTTGGGAGAGGGCATGAGGTTATACAGGAAGTGCACCTCTTGCGCCGTAGGAGCACGTTTGGCAAGTACCGCGAACGCCACAAAAAGGCAACTCAAGGTCAACCAACTGTTGGGTGATAGCTGAAGGGGGGCCAGGTTGAAATAGTTAAGGACCGCTAGGAAAAATGGGTGCAAGGGGATGGTACCACCCGCCTTCAGAATGTGTTCACTAAGGGCCACGAGGCCAGTCCTGGGGCGATCGGCCCGGCATGCCTCCAGAGGAGCGTATAAGGCATACTCTGGGGGAACACGATAATGCTTCACAATTTCTCTCAATTTATTCTCTGATACATGCGACACCAATTCGGATGCCAGTAAAGGAGCATCGTCCGGCTCCTGGGTAGTTACCTGTCATCGTGCCCTCAGCATATCTGCAAAATCAAAAGAAAAAAGTGAGGAAGAGACAGAATACTTGACCCTCCATTTTCTCCTCCTAGCAAGAGTCTTCCACCGGGGCACCAGCCGCGGAAGCGCTATGCTAGGGAAGATCAAAATTAAGGGCTGATGGGAAGTAGGAGCATCCCCATGACAGTCATAAGGCGTGGATGGGCTGGAGGGCTCAGGCGGAAGGTGTCCTTCCATAAACTCCAACTCCCCCTGCAAGTCTAAAAGGGTCGCCCTAAGGCTCGCTACGTGGTCGCTAAGGTCGGGGGGGAAAGGTGCTCTGTCTCCTCTCAACGCCGAGTCGATTTCACTCTCCACCACCCAAATTTTACGCCTAAGTTTAGCCATGTGCTCAAGATGGCGAATACGGGCCTACCTTAAGGAGTCATAGTCCTGGTAAGGGTTTTCCTCAGGGGACTCTGAGTCTGAGGACAGATCAATAAACTCAACCCCCGGAGGTATGGCGAACGGACCGTCACTAGCCATGAGGCCTCGTCTCAAAAGCAAAAAGGGGTTCATGTGTAAATGAGAGAATTGCTACAAAACACAAAGAAATGGGCTTAAAACCTCTAGGTGCAAGCACCCTAAATGATCCACTACAGGGTATAAACAGGGGGGCATGCAACTGGGCTAACTCACGGCAAGCTTAGGCCAAAATACCCCATCCCGAGTAACGCTAGTTTGGACCCAATGAATATGAGGGAAAAAGAAAATATACCTCAAGCAGGAAAAATTGAGTGCAGTCGTGGTCTATAGGAGGTCGAAGGCCAAATACGCCGGCAGAGTCAAAAAAGAGCTGAGTGGTCGAAAGCACGCGTCTGCAGAAATAAACAAAAAGGATGCGTTAGCCTCACAATAGACATACCAAAAATTATCTCATATGTAAAAAAAAATGATGATGAAATGAAATGAAAAAATAAAATGTAGGAAACTATGGAAAAAATGAGGATGTGGGGGATTGAACCCCTCACCTCTTGAAAGAGGAAGGATTCTCAAAACCACTAAGCCAAGGAAGTAAGGTGAAAATAATAAGCCTTGCATGAAGGCCTATTTATAAGAATCAAGGAGAATAGTCTACAAGAGCACCTAAAGGTCCTCTCCTAGACTGGGGGGCAAGTGTGGATGCTCAATATTCCATGCCTGTAAAAGATCCAAGGCGCGTGCTAAGGTCCCATAAAGGCCTAAATACATGTCTGAGCCGCGGGACGCTCGGGCCACCGTCCTCTTGCAACAGCCTCGCATCACCTCATGGCGCATGGCGCATGGTGTCTCGCGAGGCCCCAGCCTCGCGCCACCCCTCGGCGCGCCCAGCGCCCCGCATGGACCACCTCGCATGCGCACCTCGCCCACCGCCTCGCGCGCCACGGCACTCAGCAGGCAGCCTTGCGAGCCCCAGCGCCACGAAACTCAGCAGCAGCCTCGCGAGCCCCAGCTCCTCATGCGCCACGACACTCAGCTGGCAGCCTCGCAAGCCCTAGCGCCTCGCGTGCCACGGCACTCAGCAGCAGCCTCACGAGCCCCAGCGCAGCCTCACGAGCCCTAGCGCCTCGCGTGCCACGGCACTCAGCAGGTAGCCTCGCGAGCCCCAGCGCCTCACGCGCCACGGCCCTCGGCAGACGGCCTCGCCTAGCCTCACCACGGTTGTGCCACGAGGGCCTCGCGATGCATCTCGCGCCCCTTCACCTCGAGATGCATATCCTATGGAGACCTATGGAAACCCCACCATCTAGAAGTGAAAGCCCAAGTATGATTCAGAAAGGTCATGTTGGTACAATCTTGTACGGGGTAGGCTTTTAAGACCCCGTATGCCTGACCATGGCACTCATGCAAGGCAAGTAGTTGGAGCACTAGGAGAGAGGGCCTGGCCTGCATGCTCCCAACCAGATGTCAGAGTCGACACCACTACCACCTGCACCACTCCTCTGACAGTCGTACGGTCGAGTAGTGGAGACATCCTCATGGTACATGGCCATGTGCTTGTACGAACAACACCACCTCTAAAACCACTCTCCTGACAGTGTACTTATGTACCACCTGGTCCCTTGGACCACAGTGTATCTAGGGCCATTAGAGCCCACTATATAATGAACCCCAATTCCACATGGAAGGGGGTGGGAAAATTTACTGTAGCAAGTGCACCATAGTGAATACAAACTGATTTCACCATTGTTCTTCTGCAATTGTTCTTGGAGTTTATACTTAGATATCTAAATCTTTTCTTTTGATAATCTTTACTTTGCACTTTTTCTAACTTAACTTAGTTGACGAGTTCTCACCGTCAACATAAGTTTTCTTAAGAATAATTTCTATGTAGAAGTAGTTTTAATGGTCCAAAGTCTAGAATAAATTGGGTCATTACACATACAAATAAAACAAAACCCTTCAATAGTTCAATTATAACAAGGTTTCTCTTCATGACCAACAATAGAATATTGCCATAAATCAAAACACAAGCAATAACCAAGCCACACGCCTAGGTCAAATCCTTCATGCATCAAAATAAAAAAAAATATCCATCAATCCAAAATCAAAAATAACAATCAACTAACAAAGCAAAGGAAAACAAAACAAAATATCATTGCCAATCACCAAACCATAACCTTGCCAAGAAATCAAAACAAAACATAGGTTGAGGGAGGAATCCAATACCTCTCTTGAAAGTATTCAAGAACCCAAATATGGCCACCACCTTGATCAAATCCCCCTAGGGATTTCGAATACACCACACAAAAGCAAAGAAAAAAAAACGATCTTAGATTCAAGAAGAGGTAAAAACTAACGACATCACTATGAACCCAAATACTTACCCTAGGTATTTTGAACCCTAGCCTCCAATTCTCTTGCAACAAAATCCAAACCTATCATCACCATCATTTTTACTTGCTTAGAATCAAGATGTAGAGAAAAAAAATGAAATGCTTAACCCATACCTTAGTATCCCTAGCCTTGGCTTCTTCTTTCTCTTCTCCTTCTCTTCCCCTTTCTCTAATCTCCCACGAGCTCATGCCCTTTCTCTCTCTATAGTCGGCAGCCAAGAGACCCAAATGAGCTTTCAAGATCTTTCTTATTTTCTATTTAAATACCCCATTCACTAAAACATAGCTAAGGAAAAGATAATTATCATTTCCCTTTATTTTCCATAAATAAAAAGTAAAATCAATTAATAATTATACTCATCTAATCAATCCCTTTGATAATTGGCAGCACACTAATTCCTCTATTTCCTTCCTTGGCTGTCCATGACTAATAAATGAAATTATGTTATTCTCGTAACTCTAGGGTCCTGCGACTTGGGTATGGGTTTTGACCCGTTTATGTTGCATTTTAGAAAAAATGATATTTCACAAAAAATGTAGATATGCTCATTAGATTTCTAACAGTCCTAATTATGTCTAAATCGGATATGTTTTACTGAGGTTGGGTCTAGGATTACGGGAAATTAGAAAAAGACAACTCTTTTTCTACACTTGTTTCTCAATTCTTATTTGTGTGAACACAAAAGCTTACCCTATTTACTTTTCCCATTAATCCTATTTTTAATTTAATAAAAAATAATAAAATAAAACAAATTAATTAATAAGGGAATAATCTAGAATAATGCATGGAAAAATCCTTGTATGCTCACCATGAAATCATGCACATGCACACACACAAGAGCTAAGGTACATTTCTACTAACCATGCACATTGGTGCACACAAGCAAAGCTCAATTATTCACATATTAAAATAAATAAATAAATAAACAATTAACTTCACCAAAATTCTACCAAACAATTCTAACAATTAAAATAAAATAATTCACAACGCTTAACAATTAAATAAATTAAAGCACAGAATTTGAATAAATAAAAAAAAATGGTGCGCTACAATGGACCTATAATACGAAGCTCCAATAATTCAGACTATTAATTAAACTCTTTAGTTAAATAATCTTATTTACTATTTCGATTATTACTCCACTATAAATATGGAATAGCACTCTAAGTAATTATAGAATTATATTTACAGAGTATTCTCTTGTATTCCATTGATATAATCGATATATGTAGTTCAATCATCCATTTATTGGTTCGCTAATTAGAGCCGGTCAAGAATTACTGTTTTACCATTCTAATTACCTCTTGTTCTTTAAGTACCAATAATTCACCAGTGAATAATTAATCTATAATCATATTATATTTAAGCTCAATAACTATTCATTCCTAGAATTAACCCTTAAGGGAACCAATATTTGATCTTTTAGGAAAGTGGATTCCATTATTGTTAAATCATGTTCCCAGGCATTCATGATACTGATGTTAGGATTTATGCCCTAAAAGCATGTAAAGACATTGTATTGATTTAAATAAACGTACAATGTTATTGTATTTGAATGTTATAATTATTATTTGAATAATTTATATAAATATCAAGAAAATTTTATATTCATTTATGAGGATATGATCTTGTATTAGTACGAGAGAATTAAGATCATATACAATGAATAAAATAGTCAATAACATATTAAAGTAAGGAATCTTTAATGAATGGTTACTAGTATGGTTTACTAAGCATACGGGATGCATGTAGTCTAGATTCAGATTACTGATGTGGATAGACATCTTAGTGAAGGTACTATAAATAATAGAGTTCATATATGACATGACCGATAAGAATTAACTATCTTTATAAACTTACTGTTTGCCATAAAGATTTAATTCTTATCATAATAGATGATCATTTCTAGATCAGTCAAAATCCTAAGTAATCATGAACTCATGTTTGTGCTTATTGGATCTTTTGATTCACTCGTTAAGGTTTCTTAGTATAATGAGGCTAGTGATTTTTGTTTTAGAGATTCAATATCTCGAATGACTGGGAACATGATTTACAATAATGGAATCCATACTTTCCTAATAGATTGAATATTGGTTCCCTTAAGGGATAATTCTGGAACTGAATAGTTATTGAGCTCAAATCTATAATTTGATTATAGATTAATTATTCACTGGTGAATTAATGGCACTTAAGGATCAAGAGGTAATTAGAAGGGTAAAATGATAATTTTGACCATCTCTAATGAACGAACCAAGAAATGGAGGACATAACTACATTTATTGATTATATCAATGGACTACAAGATAAAATTCTGTAAATATATTTCTATAAATACTTAAAGTGCAATTCCATATTTATAGTGGAGTAATCATGGAATTAATAAATAATTTTATTACATTAAAGAGTTTAATTAATAATCTGGTATTGGAACTTCATATTATAGGTGATGGTCCCAAGTTACACATGTCTTACACTGTCAAGGGTAAGGGTGTCATAAGGAAGAATTGTAGAGAGAATGGCTAAATTGCAAAGGAATTAATTTTTCGAGGCAAGGGAATAATTATGTGCTAATTATGGGCAATTGATTGCTTGTGAATTAATTAATTATTTAACTATATAGTTTTTATTATGAAAAACTTTATGCTAAAATAATTATTAATCATGTTTGGATTAATATAGAGAGATATTGATAACTATCTTATTATAAGATATTTATTTATTTAATTAAAACTGATATTTTAAGATAAAGTTAATTTTGAATTAACTAATATTTAGTTTGGGATAAATTTATTATCTTAAATATTAATTAAATAAACAAATGAAAAAATCAGGGAGAGCCACTAAGTGGCGCCTGCTAGAGGTATTTTCTATCAATGGGATTTGAATTTTGAATTTCAAATTAATTTATTTATTTAATTATTCTTTTTAAATATGATTTAAATTAAATAATGTAACTGATCAGCTTTATTTCAAATAAAATAAAGATTAATTAAATTAGTTAATTATCTTTATAACCCTCTAAAGAAATGATACTTTGAATAAGTTTAATTAAGCAGTTAATTATCAGACTCTCTCAAGAAAGAAACGATAGAATTTCTTAAACCTGAAATTCTATAAATTTCTATAGCCTCTCTCTTCTCAAACCTCTCTAGATCTCATGTGCTGAGCACTTTCAGAGAGTTTTAAATCAACATTTGAATCCTACGTGCCCACACACATCCTTGTGTGTTTGAGGATTGACTTGTAAGGCTAAGGTGTGAGCTTTCATAAAGGATAGGAAGGTCGTTGACTTATGCGAAAAGATTCAAGGACACTTGATATGTGTTATTTAACATATCTACACATGTATGATCCTAGCTGACATTAATAAATTTTTAAAAAGGTCATATTCCACTATGTATTCTTATTTTTCTCATTTAATACCAACAACTAAATCTCAAAAACAAAAGTTTGGCTAGCCTCATTATATTAAGAAACCTTAATAAATAAATCAAAAGATCCATTAAACATGAATGAAAGTTAATGATAGCCTAGGATTTAGACTGATCTACAAATGATCGTCTATTAAGATATGAATTAAATCTTTATGGCAAATGGTAAGTTTATGAAGAAATTAATTCACATCCTTCTTGTCATATATAATCACTATTATATAAAGTACATTTACCAAGATATCTATGTTGGGGTTTTATGCCCTAATTAAAACTTAAATTCTTTGTAATCTCATTTTATTATCAATAAAAGAATAGAAATTATTATTTTTTACTTGGTTAATTACTTTGCTCACATGTTTTATTTTCATGATTATTTGTTTAATATAAACTTCTATTAAATCCCAAGCATATAGCTAATCTTATTTATAGTGATGTAATCACAGTGGAGTATAAATATGATTATATGTTCAAAATAAGTTAGTCCTAAGATTAGTCAGTGCACAGGATTTACACTGACTTGCCAATCTACGATATGATCTACTTACACATTACAGTGTTATGTTCTTTCCAGAACATTAGCAAAGTAGATAAGATCGGATGTATTTGTTACATCAGACAGGACCAATATTGACAGTTGATAAGATAAGTAAACATACCGTTATTATCTATTCTAGTCATATCATATAGTTGACCATAGGTCAATTCAATCTCAATTCTGAGTGGTTAGTATTCTAACTGATTGTATTATTTAAGTTCTTTGACTTGTTCGTTACCAGCTTACCCTACGGACTAGCCCATACTTACATCTTGGGAACTCGGTAGTATAACTGAGTGGGAGTGTTAATTATAGATATGAACATCTATAGCTTCTGATGAAGAAATGAAACGATGGTTTCCTTTTAGTTTGGTTCAAGGTGTTAAATGATAAAGATCTCATTTCAATAATTAAATTAGTTTACTGAAATATCATTTACAAGGAACTAAGTGTTTTAAGGATAAAATACAATGAGGGGTAAAACCGTATTTTAGTCCTATCTCATTGTAGACCGTCTATAGAGGATTGAGTGACAATTATGGTTGTAACAATGGATAATTAATATCGTATATATATATATATATATATTTTATAGAGCATTCTATGAATTCAAGAGTGTAATTCCGAGTCTATAGTGGAGTCACGACGAGTTAATAAGTTAGTAAATTTATTTGTTATATTTATGATAACTTATTGGAGCTTGATTTCCTAGGTCCATGGTCCCATTATACCTTGGATAAAATCATCTAGATAGTCTCAATTAATTGAGTTAATTATCAATTAGAATTATCAAAGTTGACCAGGTCAATTTTGGATAGTTTCACAGAGTTGTGTAATTTTGAGAAGAAAAGAGAAATTATGGTAGATTTATTAATTAAGATAAATTGGTATCTAAATTAATAAATAAGTTTAAATCAAGGTTCAAATTATAAATAATTAATTTGATAAAGAATTTTAATAATTATTTAATTAATTAAATCAATAAAAAATAATACAGGCCTTGATTTTAAGTTCAATGAGCTTATAATCAAATGGGAAATTTCACGGGTCTAAAGCCCATGATAATTTCGACCTAGGGATTCAAAATGGCTATTATTTTATTGATTTTTTAATGAAATTAAATGGCCTAATTGAGTCTATAATAGGAATGCTTAGAGAGAAGTCATCAGTTAAGATTTCTGAGACGGCGGATAAGTTTAATCACTGGTTTTCTGATAGTTTTAGATTCTCTCTAAACACAAGTCCTTTTCTAAGCCTCTTTGTTATTTTCTCTTCTTCTCTCTATATCTATCTCATGTGTTGAGAATTTCCCACACTAGTCTAGGTGGTTCTAATGATACATTGGAAGATTGTGAAGAAAATAGAAGATCAGTTCAGTTTCTTGATAATACTCTACGACAGAGAGGATACAAGAGTTAGAGAAACTGAAGGAATGACTCTTTAATTCCCCTGCGTATAATGTAAGTATTATATTCATTGTTTCTCTTTGAATTCAATTTTTGAAACATGTTTTAGGCTATCTCGTATTAATTTGTTTAATATTAGATATACATGAAAATAAATAAATATCTTGTATAAGCTTTTCCAAACAACTCGCCTCAGAGCCTTTGGTAATCTTTATTTTCATGCATGAATATGTTTAAAATTGGATTATTTGATATGTTTGAATAATTGGATGGATTTTCATGTTTTTATGAAGCATATTGATTTTATGTGATTTTTAGCAATTTTTTAGGTTACTTTGTTGTGTTTTCTATGCTATTGATTTTATATGTGCTTTATTTTATGTAAAACATGTTAAAAATTAATTAGAAAATAGTTTTGGTTTGAAAAATTGCACAAAAAAAAAATTTCGAAATTTTTTGCACTAGTTGCCATGCACACGCGTAAGCCCAGCAGCCCAGCCAGTGAACAGTACCCGTACGAACGGGCACTGTTCATCAATTTTTTAAAAAAAAAATTAAAGAAAATTAAAATTGTTGAAATTTATTATTTATAATCAAAACCAAAATATCTTTTTTGTTTTATCATTTAAAATTGTTTTTTTTTTAATAAGATATTTTTGTTAGTTGGGATTTAAATAATTAGATATTTTCTACAAACATTCAAATTCAAATTTAAAAATAGACTAACAACTTAAGTTGAAATATTTTAATATATTAAAATATTATAATTATGATATCAGATATTTAAGATATTTTCATTTAAATTCTTGATTTTTTTTATTAAATCTTTGTTTGTAAATATAAATATATTTTTATTCTATAGTTTTTAATATTTAAATTATTTGAAATTTGAATATTGTTAGTTAGATATTTTTATGGATATTTGAATTTGTTTAACTATTTTGAGATATTTTAGGATTGTTATAACTATTTATATTTTATTTTTTTAAATGGTTAAAATATTAGCTAATAGTTGTAACAACACAAGATATTTTTGAAAAATAGTTAAGATATTGATTTTAAAATTTAAAATTGGTTAAATTTTGAAAAATATCATTTTTTCAGCCAATTAATAAAATATTTTTTTAATAAATGAGATTTAAATTAACTTTAGTTAATTGTTGATAAATCCTATTTATATTATATTAATATTTTTTTTATCAAATTAACCTAAAATCAAGTTGATTTGTTGATAAATGAAATTTAAATTAACTATTGTTAATTGTTGATAAATTTTATTTAAATTGACTTATTTTTGTAAAAAAAAATTAATTAATTTGAATTTTTTTTGATAAATTCTAGATAATTAATTGTGGTATTTTTGCAAATGAAATAAATTGTGGTATTTTTGCATAAGCTCATATAGTAACATGGCTAGGCCCATCCAATTATAATATGTCTGTTTGTACTATATGTGGTATTTTTGCAATTGGGTTTAGATGCATATAGTGGCACATATGTTTGTTAAATATATGGTATTTTGCCAAATAAAATATTCATAAAATGATAGATTTTATTTGGGCCCATTAGAAAATGTAAAGTTTAAATTCCTTTCTTATGGGTGATTCCACTTGTGAAGGCCCATTTGCTTTGCATGACTACAGTGGGCCTAATCAATTAATAACAATTAATAAAACGAATGTTTAAATTCCTGTCTTTTGGACCTTGTATGGAAGATTGGGGGCCTTTGTAGTGGGAACGACATACTAGACCCAGCCCTCCTCCATACAAGCCCAATTGTTAAGGCCCATTTACCTGAGTTGGACTTAATTGTATAGGTTCATTATATTAGTTAAACCTAAATATTGATTAGCAACAAATTAATTCTAAATTAATTGAATTTGTTTCAATGTGACACTTTAGAATTAATAGGAATTATAGGACTTTTAATTTTTTTTTGGGAAAACCATAGTCATTAATTTTCTAAAAATAAATAATAAAATACTATTTTTTTAATTTAATAATGAGCTTATTTTAAGATTTTTATTCGATCTCCACCGTTGGTTTAACATAGTCAATAGCTTAATGTGGCATCGAGGCGCTTTGATTCGTCCCCCTACGGAAGGTTTTCATTAGTTATTTTGACAAGGTTAGATTTCGAAAGATAGATAATTATAGGTCAAATTCTACTAGACTCACCCCTACGGTGACTACTAGGACTAAATCTATGATTATTGAAACCGTGGGTGTAGCTCATAAAATAAGAGATTTTGTTTTCTTATTTTGATCGAATAGTAGGTTGTTAATAATGGTGTCCATTATTAAATGAGTTTACAACTCTATTTAACTAGTGGTATCTTTTGACTCTCGCCAACCGGGACAAGGATATCATAGATTAGTTAAAAACCTAAAGAAATAGAGATGTGATTGTTTTTTGTATTTTTTCTCATATCTTACATATTTTTGGTATATGTTGTGCTATTTCTTGAAATTTGTGTGAATAGAAGTTTTATTGAGCAAATGTGATTGATTTCTATTTTATTGGTAATTTGTAGTTTTGAGTTATGGTTGTGTCTACTCCCATCCTTTCTCAACTTTCGATGGAGAAACTCACTGGAGAAAACTTCCTTAAATGGAAGAAAAACATCAACATTGTATTGATAGGTGACAACTCCAAGTTCGTCATGACTGAGGAATCCCTGGAAGTTCCAGCTGAAGGAGCTACCAAGTCTGTGAGGGACAAGTATGAGCGTTGGCAGACGGCTAACAACAAGGCGTGGTACTACATGTTGACTAGTATGGTCGACATTCTCAAGACAAAGATGGAGAATGTTGAGACAGCCTACGAAATCATGGATCAGCTCCAAGACATGTTTGGTGCCAAGTTAGCGCAGACTCGTTTTGAGGCCACCAAGAAATATGCCAATGCTCGAATGGCACCTTCTCAACATGTTCGTGATCACCTGATCAAGATGAAAAAATACTTTCAGGAAGCTGGATTGCACGGAGCCATAATAGATGAGGAAACTCAAGTTGGCTTAATCCTCAACAGTCTTTCTCCAGCTTTCCTTCCATTCACCACCAAGTATGTGTTGAATAAACTCAACTATGGTCTGACGCATCTTATGAATGAGCTTCAGACCTTTGAGTCTATCATGGGTGGATCTAGTAAGGGAGGAGAAAAGAAGACAACCACTACTACTGCTACTAATCCAGCTAAGGCTGAAGCTAACCAAGCTTCGTCTTCAAAAGCTGGAAACAAGAGGAAACATGGGCAAAACAACAACCCCAAGCCTGCAAAGGCGAGTGCACAACCAAGTGCACAGACGCCTAAGGGGAAAAACAAGAAAAACAAGAAAGGTAAAGGTAAATGTTTTCACTGCAAAGAGAAGGGGCATTGCAAACAAGATTGCCCCAAGTTTTTAGCAGATAAAAACAAAGGTGCTGATTATAGTTCATTTATCTTGGAAACACGTGTTTTAGAGAATGATAACTCTGTTTGGATTATTGATTCTAGATCTACTAACCATGTTTGTAACTCTTTACAGCGTCTTGAATCGTGGGAGGAAGTGAACGAAGGCGGCTTAAAGCTTAGAGTTGGGAACAGAGTGTTCGTTGCGGTCCAAGCTAGAGGAAGAGCTCGTCTAAAGTTAGAAATAAATTTTTAATTTTAAAAGATGTATTTTTTATTCCGGATTTTAGTAGAAATTTAATTTCAGTTTCCATGTTGCAATTAGAACGATTTGTTATGACTTTCACAAGTTTTAATATATCTATTTCTTTCAATAGATCACAATTGTGTATTGCATGTTTGGAAAATGGGCTTTATATTCTGCAACCTAACGAACCCCTCGCTGTTAATAATGATTTATTCAACGTAGCTAAACCTAGGACCAATAAACGTTAAAAGACCGATAACAATAATATGACGTATTTATGGCACTTGAGACTAGGTCACATTGGCTATGATAGGATTCAAAGACTTACAAAGGACAGACCTTTAAGGGAACTCACCTTAGGTGAATTACCTGTCTGTGAATCTTGTCTAGAAGGCAAACTGACCAAGCGTCCATTCTCTGCAAAGGGTGACAAGGCCAAAGAACCACCTAGTCTTGTGCATTCAGATGTTTGTGGACCCTTGAATGTACAAGCCAGGGGTGGTTTTGAGTATTTCGTCACTTTCATTGATGATTACTCTAGATACTCATGTTTTTACCTAATGCATAGGAAATCATAAACATTTTCAAAGTTTCAGGAATTCCTAGCAATGGCTCAGAACCAATTAGGTAAAACGTTAAAGATCTTGCGATCTGATAGGGGTGGAGAATATTTGGATATGTAGTTCCAAGATCATTTAACTGAACTTGGGATTTTATCACAACTCACTTCCCCAGGTACTCCGCAACAAAATGGTGTAGCGAAACGCCGAAATAGAACTTTATTGGAAATGGTTAGATGCATGCTTAGTTACTCAACTCTACCAACTTCGTTCTGGGGACATGCAATTGAAACTGCGAAGGACATTCTCAATGTCGTGCCGTCAAAATCAATCCCCAAAACACCTTTAGAATGTTGGGATGGTCGTGAACCTAGTTTACGCCATTATAGAATCTGGGGGTGTCCCGCTCACGTCTTGAGGAAAAAGGAGGGAAAGCTAGAACTGTGAACTGAAGTTTGCATGTTTGTTGGCTATCCTAAAGGTACTCGGGGTGGACTTTTCTATACTCATTCAGAAAAGAAAGTGTTTACTTCTACAAATGCTACTTTTCTGGAAAATGACTATGTCCATAACTTTAAACCTCGCAGCAAAGTAGTTTTAGAGGAGATGGTTAAATAATTGACTCCAACCAATGTTCCATCGCATCAACGCAAGGGGATGATGAAATTCCCACTCTTCACGTCCAACCAACGTAAGTCGGTTTAAATGAAGAAAGTACCACTGTTCCTAAGCAAACAGTCACGGAGCCTCGTCGTAGTGGGAGGGTTTCTAGGAACCCAGTTCACTATGGTTTGGATGGTGAAACCAATATGGTTGTTGCTGACACTAGTGATGATGATCTGTTGTCTTTCAAATAGGCAATGGTTAGCCCTGAAAAGGAACTATGGCTTGAAGCCATGAAACAGGAAATGGAGTCCATGTACTCAAATTCTGTCTGGGATCTTGTTGAACCACCTAGTGACTTTAAAGCCATTAGCTGCAAGTGGATCTACAAGAAGAAATGAGGTGTTGATGGAAATATCGAGACTTATAAAGCTCGATTAGTGGCAAAGGGTTATACCCAAAGAGAAGGCATGGACTATGAGGAAAATTTTAGTCCGGTAGCCATGCTCAAATCCATTCGCATCCTCCTATCCATAGCAGCCGCTCTCGACTATGAGATCTGGAAAATGGACGTCAAGATAGCTTTTCTTAATGGAAAGCTTGACGAAGTCATTTATATGGATCAGCCAGAAGGATTTAAAGTATCTGGACAAGAAGGAAAAGTTTGCAAGTTGAATAGGTCCATCTATGGACTTAAGCAAGCTTCTCATTACTGGAATCTTAGGTTTGATGAAATAATCAAAACCTATGGCTTTGAAAAAAATATTGATGAGCCCTGTGTTTACCAACTGAAGGAAAATAAAATAGTGGTAATCCTGGTTCTTTATGTAGATGTTTACTCATTAGAAACAATGCTAAGAAATTATCAGATGTGAAGAATTGGCTGAGCACTCAATTCCAGATAAAGGATTTGGGTGAAGCAAGTTATGTTCTAGGTATCCAAATCATCAGGGATAGAAAGAACAGACTCTTAGCTCTATCTCAAGCAGCTTACATAGATAAAGTGCTTGAACGTTTCTCAATGACAAATTCTAAGAAAGGGCGTCTACCGTCCCACCATGGAATTCATCTTTCAAAGAAGCAGTCTCCCCAGACTCCTGAAGAGGAAGATGCAATGAGAAAAGTTCCTTACGCGTCTGCAGTTGGAAGTCTGATGTATGCCATGTTTTGTACTAGAACAGATATCTACTATGCAGTGGGAGGAGTGAGCAGGTATTAGTGAAACCCAGGACCGGAACATTGGATAGCAGTTAAGCATATCCTGAAGTATTTGAGACGGACTAGGGATTATATGTTATTCTACAAGGGTGGTGTTCTGAACCCTGTAGGCTACACCGGTTAAGATTTTTAGACTGATGTCGATGATAAGAAGTCTACTTCTGGAATGGTGAATACTCTTGGGGTGGAGCTGTGATTTGGAGATGCGTAAAGTAGTCTGCAATCTCATATTCCACCATGGAGGCTGAGTACATAGCCGCGTCAGAAGCAGCTAAGGAAATAGTCTGGCTAAAGAAGTTCTATTCAGATCTTGGTGTTATTCCAGAAATGGATAAACCGCTTGTGTTGTTTTGTGACAATACAGGAGCGATAGCCAACTCGAAAGAACCTCGAAGTCACAAGAGGAGTAAGCATATAGAAAGGAAGTATCACATTATTCGAGAATAGGTGGCTAGGGGAGATGTGAAGGTTATGAAGATTGCAACTGAAGACAATCATGCAGATCCGTTTACAAAGACACTACTAGAAGCTACATTTGATAAGCATATCAAGGAAATGGGATTAGTAGAATTAAGGCATTAGTTTCAATTAGTGCAAGTGGGAGTTTGTTGGGGTTTTATGCCCTAATTAAAACCCAAATTCTTTGTAATCTCATATTATTATCAATAAAAGAATAGAAATCATTTTTTTTGACTTGGTTAATCACTTTGCTCACATGTTTTATTTTCATGATTATTTGTTTAATATAAACTTCTATTAAATCCCAAGCATATAGCTAATCTTATTTATAGTGACGTAATCACAGTGGAATATAAATATGATTATATGTTCAAAATAAGTTAGTCCTAAGATTAGTCAGTGCATAGGATTTACACTAACTTGCCAATCTGCGATATGATCTACTTACACATTACAGTGTTATGTTCTTTCCAGAACATCAGCAAAGTAGATAAGATCGGATGTATTTGTTACATCGAACAGGACCGATATTGACAGTTGATAAGATAAGTAAGAATATTGTTATTATCTATTCTAGTCATATCATATAGTTGACCATAGGTCAATTCAATCTCAATTATGAGTGGTTAGTATTCTAACTGATTGTATTATTTGAGTTCTTTGACTTATTTGTTACCAGCTTACCCTACGGACTAGCCCATACTTACATCTTGGGAACTCAGTAGTATAATTGAGTGGGAGTGTTAATCATAGTTATGAACATCTATAGCTTCTGATGAAGAAGTGAAACGATGGTTTTCTTTTAGTTTGGTTCAAGGTGTTAAATGATAGAGATCTCATTTCAGTAATTAAATTAGTTTATTGAAATATAATTTACAAGGAACTAAGTGTTTTAAGGATATAATACAATGAGGGGTAAAACGGTATTTTAGTCCTATCTCATTGTAGACCGTCTATAGAGGATTGAGTGACAATTATGATTGTAACAATGGATAATTAATATCGTATCTATATTTGTTATAGAGCGTTCTATAAATTCAAGAGTGCAGTTCTGAGTCTATAGTGGAGTCACGGGGAATTATTTGTTATAGTACAATTATTTGTTAGATTTATGATAACTTATTGGAGCTTGATTTCATAGGCCCATGGTCCCCATTGTATCTTGGATAAAATCATCTAGATAGTCTCAATTAATTGATTTAATTATCAAGTAGAATTATCAAAGTTGACCAGGTCGATTTTGGATAGTTTTACAAAGTTGTGTAATTTTGAGAAGAAAAGAAAAATTATGGTAGATTTATTAATTAAGATAAATTGGTATCTAAATTAATAAATAATTTTAAATCAAGGTTCAAATTATAAATAATTAATTTGATAAAGGATTTAAATAATTAAATCAATAGAAAATAATACATGCCTTGATTTTAAGTCCAATGGGCTTATAATCAAATGGGAAATTTCACGGGCCTAAAGCCCATGATAATTTCGACCTAGGGCTTCAAAATGGCTATTATTTTATTGATTTTTTAATTAAATTAAATGTTCTAATTGAGTCTATAAAAGGAATGCTTAGAGAGAAGTCATCAGTTAAGATTTTTGAGACGACAGATAAGTTTAATCACTGGTTTTCTGATAGTTTTAGATTATCTCTAAACACAAGTCCTTTTCTAAGCCTCTTTGTTATTTTCTCTTCTTCTCTCTATATCTATCTCATGTGTTTAGAATTGCCCACACTAGTCTAGGTGGTTCTAAGGATACATTGGAAGATTGTGAAGAAAATAGAAGATCAGTTCAGTTTCTTGATAATACTCTGCGACAGAGAGGATACAAGAGTTAGAGAAACTGAAGGAATGACTCTTTAATTCCCTTGCGTATAATGTAAGTATTATATTCATTGTTTCTCTTTGAATTCAATTTTAGAAACTTGTTTTAGGCTATCTTGTATTAATTTGTTTAATATTAGATATACGTGAAAATAAATAAAGATCATGTATAAGCTTTTCCTAACAGTTTATCCACATTAGTAATTCGAATCTAGATTACTTGCATCCCATATACTTAGTAAACTGTACTAGCAACCATTTATTAAAGATTATGTACTTTGATCTGTTGTTGACTAATTTATTCATTATATATGATTTTAATTCTCTTGTACACATATGTGATCATATTCTCATAATAAAAATGCACTTTTATTTAAATCAATAAAATATCCTGTCACATGCTTTTATGGCACCAACTCTAGCATGCTTGTGGTCCAGGGTCACTATGCTTGACACATGGTAGCTCTACTTCACATCTAAAGCATGATTCTCATAGGCCTAGAGGACGTAAGTAGAAGAAGCAGTCTTTTAATAAGACTTAGAGCATTATCATGGAGCGTGGTCCTCAGGAAATAGCGCGTCCATGAGGACATACTCCTCCAGTGGTGGTGAACTATGATTGGAGGCAAGGCTTACCTTCTGTGGAGGTCCGAGCAAGCTTCATGGGACTAAATTAGCTTTCGTGAAGGCTTAATTACTCTTTATTGTATGCCACATGTCACTTGGTGAAAACACGGACAACAAGGGTAGTTTTGGATTTTTCTCTAAAAAAAAGGGTATTAATAAGGATTTATTATAAAAAAAAATGGTACATATGTTTAATCAATGTGTAAAATGGGTATTCCTAGCCATTTTTGCAATAACACACTAACGGAACTGGTAGTAACAGAATTGGACGATATTACTGTTTTACTAACTTTGGGTACTTTCCCTGCTAAAAAACATTGGGTCCATGCCACGTACAAACCCCAAACTTTGGGTAGTTTTGCCGCAAATATCTCATAACAAAAATTGTGATTTTAGATAATAATAATGATGTGCAGTTTGAATTAAATAAAAGAAAATTTGTGCAAACGTAACTAATGTTATATAAAAATTGTACTTAAACCCGTTTTTTTCTTCTTAAAAGCAAATACTTTAACGTAAAAATTTAGTTGCATATGCTAGTTCATCGTCGTTAAGTGCAACTAATGGCTAACCTTTCAACATTTGATTAAGGTTTAAGTGCAATTTTTACATAACATTAGATACTTTTGATGCAAATTTTTTTCTTTCATATTTAGGGTATTTAAAATCATATTGTTGGCTTAGAATTTCTTCAACCAAGATTTATCAAAGATTTTGTTTATGAATTAAGAAAAGTTAAATATGAAGAGAAGTATAGACATTCAATTTAGAGTGGTTATGCCCACTGGCAATTTTTATTAGTCTCTTTAGTGCCATTTTGACAATAGTTTTACATGTTTAAGATTAACTGACACTCTTCACTATGATTCTCTTATTTATAGGATGACCGATGTTGGGATTATATGCTTTATTATTTGCAAATCAACAATGAATAATGAGAATAATGCAATATTCCAAACCCTAGATGTTAATCAAGATCCAAATTCAAAGTATGAGTACAATTCTTGATAATCAAATAAGCATGTTCATGATATGAATGTTAATCTTTAATATAAGTAAAAAAATGATTAAATGATGATAAGATGAATTTAGAAACATTTAAACATCAATACTAACAATGAAGACACAATAGAGTAAGATAAAACAAAGTTAGAGTTAGATAGATACAACATTTGATTTAGAGCAACTTGAATCTTCAAACTTGGGGAACTTCTAAGGCATATACACAATAAGAATATTGTTGTCCAATATATTTATTCCAAGCCTTCCCTTATTGCTTGAAGCTTCAACTAATTAGAATGAGATTTGGGATTGAAAAAGCCTTAAAACTCATGCAAGTCAAGCAAAGCTTGATGAGTTTCTTGGAGAAAACTTTGGTCTTAGAAAGCTAGAGAGAGAGTTGAAAAGTGTGATCAAGGTTTTTCAACTCTAATAACCCATATTTATAGTGTATGCATCATCATCAGTATAATCAATAGGATTAGAGCATTTAAAACACATCATTTGGAGCATTTTACGTAAACGGTACGACCCTATAAGACCGCCTAGGCGATATGTTGCCTACTAGCAGGCGATGCATCGCCTGCTAGGGCTTTTGAAGCCCTTCACATTTTGGCGACGCTATGCCACTTAGGGGGCGATGCATCGCCACCCCTCTGACTTTGGACCCTTCCAATGGTCCTAAAATTGCTCCAAATGCTACCAAACTTTTTGGGAATGTTTGGATACTTCATTGTATCACTTTAGACAAAAAGTCACTTTTAGATGCCTTCTACAAAATCTCATGTTTTCACTTCTCTTTAAGTGAAAATCGTTAAGTGTTTTGCACCTCAATGTGTAAACATCTTAACCATTATATTTAACCAATCGCAACAACGGATGTACTAGGTTTCCATATGATCGAGAAAGTTGGTTACCCAATTTGTTACACTTCAAAGATTTAAAGTGGGTAACTAAATATCCAACACATTTAAATACATTAAATAATTGTTTCTTATTTTATAGGGTTGATTAATTAGCTTTATGTATTGAAGGCTAATGAATGTATACTTGTCATCTGGTCAGGCTTCTCATGCTTAAGCTTTCTTTATCTGTTGGCCTTGGTTGTGAAGTTTTATCTACATTTGAGAAACTTTTCAATACACATTTAATTGCCTCTCAGGAACTATCCATCCTGGTGATATTATCCCAGCACTTCCCTGCTTCGAGTTGGGTTTCAAGTCATGCTAGGCTTATTTACACAAACGTCAATTTTCTTCTTTTATTGTCGCACACGAGTTTAGGTATTACACATCTTTGATTTTAATTTTTAGAATATTTCAAATTAAATTATATTAACTTAAAATAACCTAAAACTAAAAACTAATATATAGATATATATATATATATATATTAGGCAGATTTTGTTGTTGGAACTATTTTTTTGCAATACCAATGGCGCACATTGTAATTTCAGCGAACTTCCCACACGTTTTTATAAAAATTATGGATAATTAATTTTGTTGAAATCATGATTCAAAGAGCCTGGATTTAATATATCTTTGATGGTGAACATTGTAAATGACTTGATATGCCTAAGTTGGTCATTTGAATTAGCTTTGTAAGCAATTTGATCTATTATAAGCATTGTATGATTGACCTTATTAATGAAATTTTCTATTCTCTTCAAAAAAAAAAAAAAGTTAACATGTCAGTCCCTAGTAATACTTGTTGGGGGATGAGAGTTTGAATCAACAATGGAGGAAATGAATAATCAAACAAAGAAAAGAACAAGAATCACAAAAACAAGACCAAAAAGGATTTACCAAGTTGAAGAACTCTTTCCAAATTCTCTATTTCAACCCTTTATAGAGATTGCTTGAGATTCACTATTAGGGAATGAGAACTGAGATGCGACAAGCCTTTGAATTCTTCAAAAGTAAGCAACTTTATAATGAATTTCATTGAGAAACTAGTTGATCTTGGAGAGCTAGAGGCAAAGGGGGTAGAGACAAAGTAGAAAAGTGTGATCAGTTCTTTTAAACTCTCTTAAACCTTTTAAATAGTGTTAGTGATGAGTGCGTATATTATGCACTCATTTTTTACTCTTTCACTTTGATTTGTTGTATTTACCTCAAGGCTTTATGTGGAATTGATGTGTTTATCTTAAGTGTGTAGGAATGAGCTTAATTGTTTATTTTAGAGTACTTTTGAAGCATAAAGTTAGTAGCATACATGATATGTCACAGGTTAAGAGGTGACACTCAAAGAAAATTGGAAGAAAAGTTGCTGAGACGTTACAGGTGACATGTCACCGAACATATGGTGACATGTCACTACTTGGAGATTTAGAAAGCAAAACTTTGTGTTCCAGGCAACATGTCACTATATATGTAGCGACATGTCACCGATTCTCTGAATTTCAAAGTTCAACTTTGTATTTCAAGCGATATGTCATCATGTGTGTAGCAACATGTTGCGACCATTTTTCATGAATTTTGTTTATTCTGGATGCATTTTCAACTTAAATTTGAATGGGAAATTGTGATTGGACATAAAAAGGATAAGGCAACCATTTAAAGACTAAATAACATGTTAAATACAATCAAAAGGGAGGAGAAACACATTGAAGGAAATGTTTAAAGAAAGTGAAATTCAAGAGTTTTTCATCTTTTCTCTTCTATTTGCATTTATTTTATATATTGAGTTTATGAACCACATCATGAGTAGCTAATTTTTTAATTGTTAGGGTTAGATGGATCTTTTATGTTAATTATACTCTCTTTGATTTAATGTGAATATATTTTTAGTTATATGTTCTCTTGTGTTTCACTTTGGTTTATTGATGCCATACTTATGATTCATATATTGCGATGCTTTATACGACTATAATTAGAGCTAAATTTAGATTATGAGTATTATTACTCGAGAGGAGAATGTTTAAACAATCCGGTGGCAAGTAGAAGAACTTAGGTGATGTGAGGTCGAGAGATAAGCATATATCTAGGTAGTCAAAATAATTTTAGGTTGAGAAATTGAGAGGTGGAATACTTTGAATTATTTATAGGGTAGAACTTAATGAAAGTAAGGTTTAATAGTCATACAAAGATATAGGCTAGTGATCACTTACACATTCTTTATGCGACACTCAAGAAAGAGTGTTGTCCGTGTTTTCTTCGAGTGACAGGTGGCGCAAATTAAGGGTGATTAGGTTTCCACGTAAGCGGATAAAATTCTCCAGAGCTTGTTTAATTCTCCACGGGGTTAAGCCCATCTTTCGCCACAATTCACCATCACCGAAGGAGTACATCCTCCTAGAAGCATCACTCCCCTAGGACCCTGCCATAGTGGTGCTCCAAGTATCACTACAAGAGCATCTCCTCCTTGATCACCTCCTTCGAGTCTATGAGGACCTTCCTTCAAAACAGGAGAATGGCAGCCAGGCGTCAAGCACAATGACCATGGACCACAGACAACTTTATGACACCTATTGTCCCATGGATTGTAGTGTCGACTTTGTACAAGTAGAAAAATGGATATCCCACGATGTCGCATGTAACGCCCTAAACTCCAGGGACCGTTACGGTGTGCATTTTGAACAGTGCTAAACTCGCTAACCGAGTTATTTGGCCATAATTGTGTAACTAAGTATGATTAGTGGTTTATGGTTAAAATTTTTCGTTAAGATGTAACATTTCACTAAAACGTTTACTGTATACATTGGGATCCCAAAAATATAATTTAAAGGTTAATTACAAGAAAATATTTACAACCAGCCGATCTAAGCGGTAAAATAGAGTTTAACCCTAATTCCTCTTTCAACCCTCGGTCGTGACGGTCGAGCAACCGCATGAAATTTCTCATTTAATTATAAGCCCGTTAGACTTAAAATCAAGGCTTGTATTATTTTCTATTGATTTAATTAATTAAATAATTATTTAAATCATTTATCAAATTATTTCTAATTTGAACCTTGATTTAAACTTATTTATTAATTTAGACACCAATTTATCTTAATTAATAAATCTTCCATAATTTTTCTTTTCTTCTCTAAATTACATAACTCTATGAAACTGTCCAAAATTGACCTGGTCAACTTTGATAATTATAATTATGAATTAAATCAATTAATTGAGACCATCTAGATGATTTTATCAAAGGTACAATGGGGACCATGGGCCTATGAAATCAAGCTCCAATAAGTTATCATAAATCTAACAAATTAATTTACTAACTTATTAATTTCTCGTGACTCCACTAAAGACTCGGAATTGCACTCTTGAATTCATAGAACGCTCTATAACTGTAGAGTCCAAGAACTTTACTTAGCTAGTTAGATAGTAGTATTATAGTATTTATAGTATTATCTTTATGGCTGTGGATTTTTGGTTCAGACCGGGATTTATTTGGACACTCATAGTAGTACTTGTAGATTTTCTAAGTTTAACCTATAGTTTAAGAATATTAATGTTAACCTAAGGTTTGATTAATATGGCTGATATTAAGGATAATATTTATTATACTATGCGGTTTAGATAAGGACCAATAGGATTTTAAGCACATGTTATGAATGGGTGATTAAGGATTAAGTATTTTGAGGATTAAATTTAATAAGGGTAAAGTTTGAATGCTCTAAGGTCAGTCAGCAGCTTTGAATACGTTTAAGGGCTTAGTCAAGGCTGTTTACTCCATTCAAACTTAGCAAAAAATGTGTAATTTCGTGTTTAAATAATCAGCGTGTGCCGATATATCGCAGCTATATGGGGCGATATATCGCAGCACGTAGATACGGAAAACACGAAACGATGCACGACTGCCTCGGGCATACTGGCCCAGGCGATATATCGCCCCTCTCAGCTTATTTTGAAAGTTTTTGAATTCTTTTTCCATTCAGCCATTCAACCTCTTGATAAGTCCAGCACCTTTTTGAACGAGTCTTCAGCCTCTGCTGAACGATTATTCAAATTATTTTCACCTAAAAAGCCATTATTTTTATTCAAGTGAAATTAAGATCCTTTCATTCCTAAACTCTATAAATAGGACCTAGTACCCAGCCATTATTCACCTTTTACTCTAAGTTCAGAGGCTGCAAGTTGCTAGGTGAGTGTGAGAGTGTAAACACTTGGGTGGGGAAATCATAAGCTTGATCATCATAAGCTTATCAAACACTTGGGAAGTAAGGTTCTATAGTATTTCGGTTCGAGGTTTAGATTGGTCTACAAGTCTTCAATTTATTTCTACACCTTAGTTCATTGGTATTATTTTATTTTATTTTAAGTTCTCATAGTCTTCTACTCAGCCTCTAACCTTAATCTTTATTTTGGTTAGGAAATCTAAGAACTTGCACATAAGTTTTTGGTAAGTATGTTTCTCAATGGTTTAGTCCTTCCATTCCTTCCATTCCTTTCATTTCCTTTTCTTCATTAAACTCACCCTTTCATAATGGTTTTAGGGGTGTTCCAAAGTTCCAGCGCTGTCCTCTTATCCCGGTATTTTGGTAAGGAAAATAGGATAGAAATTCATATGTTATATGTTTTATATGTTATCTTATGTTTCTTATGTTATGATAAGTGTTATGATATGTATGTTTGTAGGCTTGGGCATATGACCCATATGACTAACAAGACCCCGAATAGATTATGGGCATATGACCTGCTTAGCTAGTAGGACCCCACTAATCTCATGGGCATATGACTTGTTTAGTCTATGGGACCCCAAGTAATAATGGCCATTATAGTATGTATATGAAATAAGTGTAATGTTATGTTTTTATGTTTCTTATGAAATTTATGTATATGAACTATGTGGTAGATTTTCCTTGCTGAGCATTAGGCTCATTCCTTTTTGTTTATATGTCCAGGAAAATAGCTATAGTGGTGGTAAGATTCGTAGATGCTTGGGGAATGTGTATCGGTGGTGAATGGAGTCAAGGAGTTGAAAGTTCGATTTTCGAGGATGTAGTCTTGTTTTATGGTTTTACATGTATTTTTCCGCATTTGTTATGTAACTCCTTTTTACTTTAAATTATGTTTTGTTTTTAAAGACAATGGGATCCCATATCCTACTTAACAATTTATGTAAGTAACTCTTATTTTTACAAGTTTCTAATAAAGTTATGGTATTTTCGCAAAGGTAAGTTTTATTAAGGATTTGTATGTATAGTTTCGTTAATGGTCCAAAAGTCTAGAGTAGGTGGGTTATTACAATAAAAAAATATAGATATGTTATTAATTATCCATTGTTACAACCATAATTGTCACTCCATCATCTATAGACGGTCTACAATAAGATGGGACTAAAATACATTTTACCCCTCATTGTATTTTTTCCTTAAAACACTTAGTTCCTTGTAAATGATATTTTAGTAAACTAATATTAATTACCGAAATGAGATCTCTATCATTTAGCACCTTGAACCAAACTAAAAAGAAACCATCATTTCACTTCTTTATCAGAAGCTATAGATGTTCATATCTATGATTAACACTCCCACTCAATTATACTACCGAGTTCCCAAGATGTAAGTATGGGCTAGTCCGTAGGGTAAGCTGGTAATGAACAAGTCAAAGAAATCAAATAATACAATTAATTAGAATACTAACCACTCAGAATTAAGATTGAATTGACCTATGGTCAACTATATGATATGACTAGAATAGATAATAACGGTATGTTTACTTATCCTATCTACTATCAATATCGGCCCAATCCGATGTAACAAGTACATCAGATCTTATATACTTCCCAAATGTTCTGGAAAGAACATAACATTACAATGTGTAAGTAGATCATATCGTAGATTGGCAAGTCAGTGTAAATCATGTGCACTGACTAATCTTAGGACTAATAATCGTGAAATTTGTACACGAAAGTATACGTGATCGAATCAAGTAATATATTATAAATAGAGTGTCGATCCCACGAGGACTGATTTCCAAATACCACTAATTGTTCTTTAACTTTCTATTTGGTGAATTAAAATTATGATGAAAAGAATAAAATTAAAGTGAATATTCTAACTTATGATCAGAATTTAAATAACTGGAAACAAAACAATGAATCAACTAATCAAAAATCAATAATAAAAAAACCTAGGAATTAATTTCGTCAACTGTTCATCCTATTAATTTTAATAATCTATTCTAAATCTCTTCTTTCTATTCTAATAGCAGGTTAATATAATCGATTCCTATTTTTTTTCAAGATATAAGATCTCAATCTATATGCAGGTTTCACTACTACAAAATTGACATGGGACGATGGTTTTAAACCGTCGTATGGACTCTCGTACGATGGTTTCACTAATACTGTCGTCCCATGCAATGTCATGCCATGTAAAACAAGATACGACGGTTTAAATAAAAGTGTCATTCCCTGTTGTACATGAAACGATGGTTCCTATACAAACGTTGTCTCTTGTAGTACATGAGACAACAGTTCCAACTCAAACGTCCTCCTCTTGCAATACGTGAGATGATAATTTATGTGCAAGCCTCGTCCCCTGCAATACATAAGACGACAGTTTTGTGGAGACCGACGTCCCATGTAGAATATGAGAATTTTTTCATTTTTCTATTTTCAACCACTATATTCATTCATAATTTCTTGTGTAATTACAACATAGTTCAGACAAAATCAACAAGCATACAAATCAATAGAACTCAGTATGTTCCAAATCTAAAAATTACAAGATCAAAATATCCTTGCAATAACTATGTAAGTGTTAACTAAAAACTACAATTAGTATATTTTTTAATTCTGAATTCAAAAGTTACTCTAGCTATGACTCATCCGCTAAAGAACCTTGGCTGCCCATTCATTTCGAGTTTCATTAATTTCTCCAAGTGCATATGTATTTTTCCCACCACAGTACAAAACACAAAATAAAAAACTAAGTTAGAAATTAAATTCAATAGAATTGTAGTTCAATAATTATAAATACACTTACATTACTCGTTAGCCATCGCATGGGTGTCTCATTCAAGCAATAGTCATGTCCATGCAAAGTTAATGTGACTATATACTAGACTCCATTTCAAACTAATGAAATGGAGAAATTGTCAAATTTTGTCAAGAGCATATTCATCAAGCCATACAGATAGATTAGTATATACTTTATCAACTTGTAACAGTCAAGAAACAGAGGTTTCTATTTGTTTCCTACTGATGGCCATCACAAGAAAATGTCACAATCACAAATGATAAAATTAAAGTTCTCCCAAACTTACGTTATTAAATCTCCAAATCTACAACATGACAATAAGCCCAACCTCTATCCACCACCACAATTTTCCAACAACTTGGGATCAGTTCTTGTGGTTACCAAGCTACCATCAGGCATAAAGAAAGATATATATAGCAGTGCCTGAGGCGCTCATCTCTTTTAAGTAAAAGTATACTCGTATTTCAATAATAACAATTTATCTAATGAAACTAAAGTAGATCCAGGCTCTTAAGTCTAACACACACAAGACTTCAGCAAAGCAGTGTAAGGCGATAGTCTACAAGAGTGGTGAGAAATCCCAAAATCCAGAAAACAGAACACTCCCACATTAGTGCAAAAGAGAATAAAGCTTTTTAACATTTATATGCCTTACTTTTTTAAGGTGCGTTAATAATGATACTCCTTTTCTCACCCTTCCTGAGTCAAAAATATGTCTAACATCGGTATGCTGGTCTCTTTTTATGCATCTGTTTTGTTCATTTAATTGTACATTTTAAATGTACATGCAAAAATAAGCCTTGAGAATTTATCTAAAAGGCTGTTGACTCAACATGTAATTTGCAAGAGTATTTGACTTTTACAGACCTCATATATGATGCCAACATCTTCATACTCAAAATCATGTTTATTCTATTTAAATATATTCTACAAAACAGCCTTTTCACTTCATGAAAAATAAAAATAAAAAATAAAAAGGATAGAAAGTAATACTACCATAAAAAAAATAAATAAACAAATGTGCTCCTATATTTACTTCACCATCCAAATTTTCTGGAATAACTGATAATCTCTGAAACAGCACAATATAATTTTCTTTTTTATATAAAAATTAAAAAAGAAAGAAACTTGTATTAACGGAAAAAACATACAAGAATAGTGTGGAAAAGCCATACTTGAAACAAAAACAACGTTACAACAGAAAATCCAAACCCTCACAAAATCAGAAAACAAAACACCCTCAAAACCTTTCTTCAAATAAGAAAAAAAATCCCAATATCCAATTTTATACAATAAACAATCCTCACTTTCTTGATATGTGTGATAAAACGTCAAGAAAACTGCAGAATATTCCCAAGTCAATAGAGGCGTATAAATATCCTAGGTGACTATGAGGTATTCAATTCTCTAAAATCAAAATTGATCTTACTTTTCGTAAGATTGGAAACAAATAAAACATCATCCTATCAAATTATAATACACAATAAACTAAATAAGGAAAATAGAATTAAAACAGAAAATAAGGAACTAGAACTAAAACAGAAACAAAGATATCACAGTTGTGGCTGATATAAATGTAAATGGCTGATCTAATATCAATGGCAAATCTTCCAACGCTAGATATTTTTTTTAAAAAAATAAAAAATCTCAAGTATGGCACAATCTTAATCCTTAGCATTCTTTGAAAAAACAAACACACATATAATGATAAACATTGATTGTGAAAATAAAGACATACAGAGCAATACACATTCAAGTGTTATGTGTGAAGCTGCATGCCCCATAAGCCGCACAACTGTAGTTGACAATTAAATTTCGTTAAGCTCACTAGAGTGCAAATCAAAAGATAAGATGGATTAAACTGTAATCTAAAAGCTAAATCACTACATGTTTTATGACTTTCAACCAGCATACTTACTGTGATAATATTTTCCAGATGATTTGGCATCTATCATGACATTTCCAATCATTTCTCATATATCTGAATAAAATGAAGTGCATCACATTATTATTAGCTTCCTTTAGTGTATCTGTTAGCTGCATATCATAGAAAGTGTCACGCTATTCATGCCAAGGAAAATCAGGCAGAACCAGACTTAGGCTAATCAAGTAAGGATTATATACATGATCCAATGAAGTATTTTTTTTTTTAATTTCTCAAGAAATAAACTTGTTAGAATAATAACTTTAACACCTAATTAGTTTTTTAAGCAGAACAAGGTACATTAAATAATATACTTTATTTCATCAAACATAGCATCACCAAATTTTCTTGCAAGTTATAGTTGATGGCCTACACAACAATTAACCAACTTATCTGCAAACAATTTTCTATGAGAAGTTCCTTCTTTTAACATGTAAATGTTGATGCTTTAAAGTAAATTCATAAGTTCATGACCATAATGAATTAGCAAGTAAATAAGATGATTCTAAGAATATAAATATAACCCAGTGGCAGTGAAAAAAAATTGCTTCAACAAATAAAATTATCATCAGGTACATGGATAAAATTTTCAAGCTAGTGGGGTTCAAGTTCGTATCTGCTAAAAAAATAAAGATTGCTGCTCCAAAATTTCCTACATGGTATATGAAAAGGACCATAAAGAAATTTAAGGGTTCAAGTTGTAAAAAATTTCTTTTAGTTGCAGTCACCTTGCAAGCAGTATCAAACCCAAAACTTGTTGGGACTTCTTTGCATTTCAAGTCACCATCAATGGTTTTTGGACACCCAAAACCTGAGTTTTCAAATTACTTCCCCTAGTTGAACAAAAGAAAAAAAACCAAACTGTGTTAAACAAACCAATGAAACATGCCCATATAACGATCTTGCTTTCTGCCCATAGCTTTACCCTAATTTCTTCTTCTTCTTCCTTTACAATACAAAGACATACAGTGGTACAATACGAGTCAATACCCTTACAAATTCACATTTACAGAGCAGAAGCCCCAAATAATCGAACCCATTATCAGCCCCAGAACAGAACTTAACTATTTCCCACATAGAATAAATTCACCACAAAGAACAACCAAGAACAACCAGATATGCTAATGCCGGAAAAAGCACCAAATCTGAAAGAATGTCATTTGAAAGAGATGCTTACCCGATCAACCCAGACACTGGAAGTTCTTGGTTCCCCAAATCTGCCCAAACGTTACGCCTTTGTCGCGCCTAGAAAATTAATGAGATGCTCGGATGTAGGGACAACAATGTTTGTCTCGTTTGGTGCTTCGTTGACAGGGACGACGATGTAGATGGAGGAGGGAAGAAGATGGAGCGAGTAGGACAGAGCAGCAGCTCAAAAAAGAAGAAGAAGAAATCAGGGGAAAGAGAAACAAGGTCAGAGGGAAAAATAAAATAATATCTTTAGTTTTTTACTTTTATTAAATAAAATCTTATTATAAAATCAATTTCTTTAATTTCCTTTTGGCCCCAAATTTCAAAGTCATTTACTAAATTCATTTTTTTTTTTAAAAACACCAATTATAATTAAATAACATTTTAATCCAATAATCTTGACTAATCAAAATTCTTTCTTTTAATCCCAAATATTATAATTAAATCATAATTTATTTTAAATCTCACAAATTTTAGGATAAACCTTTCATCCAATTGGATATATATTATTATTTATTCCAATAAATGATAATATAAATTAAGAGGGAAATATTTCTTTATAGTCTCAAAACTGGTATAAGGGAAATTGGTGGCAAAAATACCAAATGTTTTGGATTTCTTGCGATTTAGTACCCAATTATTTTTTTAGCGGGAAAAGTACTCAATATCAAGTTCCATCAGTTTCTGTAGGTACCTACTTTAACAGAGCTGTTAATTTATGTAGGTTCAGTAAGGGACCTTGATCACCAAGAGCAAGATCACACCATTGATCTAGCATTTAGAGGCTCAACAATTACTTCTGAAGTGGCACACTACGACATTCGTGCTATGTTTAATTGTCAAATTTTTAATCAATTAAATGAAAAACTATTTTTTTAAGTGTTACCAAACAACACCATCATTAATGAATTTTTAATAAAAGAAATATTCTTTTATTAAATATATAATAAGTAATTCAATTAGCAATTAATATTACAAAAAAGTTTAAAAATTTCAACAATTATTTGAATAACTTATTTAAAAACAAAACTCATTTTTTAACTAGTAGCTATTATGTGTTGCAAATTATTAATTAATACTTTTTATTAATATATTTACATAAAATATATTAAATTATATTTAAAAAATACAAATTAAATTAGTACTTATTGATTAGAAAATTGTATTGCATTAGACAACTGTTTAAGTAGAAATGTTATCTCATGTTAAAAATAGGCACGTTACAACAATCTCATTAGAACTGTCGTTTCATGTGAGTTTTAATTTGCATGGCACAACAGTTTGTGAGCGACTGTTGTATCATGTATATTTTAACATGACACGACAGTTCTACTACAAAGTCATCCCATGCATGTTGTCTAAGTACAATTTTGTAGTAGTGTTTTCTACATTTCTGTGATAAATTTGAACATATAAAAGGCACTAAACATAGAAACCTAATTACTACACAAGTCATACAGGTACTTTCGTCCAATATGCAATCTATGTCTATACAATGATAGCATATTCAATTATCATCTTTCGAATTTTGAATCAAAACCATTAAATAAAGTAAATAGTGATCAAGTATTTACTAGCATTAAACAAACATCATATATATTATAATAGAGAAGAAGTATCAATAGAATATCATAATAAAATTAAATAGAAATCCCAGTGACTACATTAATCCCTAGATAAAAGAAATTAGTTCATAGAGAACATGATGAAATTAAACTTCAAATAAATGATCATAAAAATCAACCTAATGAATATAGATGAAAACAAGAAAACTCATTACAGCAGCCTCTTCTAATCTAGCGTTTATAAAACGAAGACTCACTGCCAAAATTGCAGAATAATGTTCCTTAAATAGTCTTCCAAAATTTCCAAGTGAATATACCATTTTGCCCTTCAAAAAGTGGTTTAAAATCTGCAAAACGCGTATACAGCGCTGTGTTTTTAGCGCTGGAGCACTAAAGTCAGAGCCAAAATGCCTAAATTTTTGTTCACTAGTGCTGTAGCACCCTTTATATAGTGTTGGGGCGTTTCCTTTAAGTTCTTGATAGCGCTGGGGCGCTACTTCCAGAATAGAACGGAAACTCGTTTCGAACAGCCTGTAGCATCAACTCATCGTATTTTGATCATAACTCCTTCAATATAACTCCGAATTGAATGATTCAATAAGATATGGAAATATAAGAAAAATATATACAAATTATATTTCTAGAAGTGTTTTCAGAAAGTGAATAAATCATGGTCAAAATGCGGCTTGAAGTCTCAGACTTGCGTTATAGAGCATAAACGACGTGTGTTGAGCATCTTCAATGTAGTATTTTTCACACATAATGTCTTGAAACTCCACAATCAACATGAAATCCATCTTATTTATCATATTTAATATGTTTCTTCTCATTTCACTCCATATTATGTACTTGACCATTACAACCTGAAACAAGAAGAAAACAAGCATAAATCTGCACCAAATAATCCTAAATAACTAAAAACATAACATAAAACAATCTCCAAAACAAACCTAAAATTAACCTAACAACTAACTTATGTTTGAACATATAATCATATTTATATTCCACTATGATTACGTCACTATAAATACGATTAGCTACATGCTCGGGATTTAATAGAAGTTTATATTAAACAAATAATCATGAAAATAAAACATGTGAGCAAAGTGATTGACCAAGTCAAAAAATGATTTCTATACTTTTATTGGTAATAAATGAGATTACAAAGAAATTGGGTTTTAATTAGGGCATAAAACCCCAACAAACTCCCACTTGCACTAATTGAAAACTAATTCCTTAATTCTACTAATCTCATTTCCTTGATATGCTTATCAAATGTAGCTTCCAGTAGTGTCTTTGTAAATGGATCTGCAAGATTGTCTTCAGATGTAATCTTCATAACCTTCACATGTCCCCTGGCCACATATTATCGAATAATGTGATACTTCCTTTCTAATGCTTACTCCTCTGGTGACTTCGAGGTTCTTTCGAGTTGGTTATCGCTCCTGTGTTGTCACAAAACAACATAAGCGGTTTATCCATTTATGGAATAACACCAATATCTGAATAGAACTTCTTTAGCCAGACTATTTCCTTAGCTGCTTCTGACGCATCTATGTATTCAACCTCCATGGTGGAATCTGAGATTGCAGACTGCTTTACGCTTCTCCATATCACAGCTCCACCCCCAAGAGTGCAATGTCCCAGATTTTACTTAGCTAGATAGTAGTATTAGTTAGTATTAGTTTGTAGTATGTTAGTTTCCATGGATTTTGGTTCAAGTCAGGACTTAGTTGGAAACTCATAGCAATAGTTATGGATTTTATAAGTTTAGCCTATAGTTTAGAAATATTAATTATAACATAAGGTTTGATTAATATTGCTGGTCCTAGAAATAAATTTATTATAACCTAAGGTTTAGATAGAGCTATTAAGAATGTGACACTTGTCATAATTATGTTTATTAAGGATTTAAGTATTTTTGATGAATAGATTAAATAAAAGAAAGATCTAAAAGCTCTAGAACCTTCCAGAAACTGTTAGGATCATGTTTAGACTTAGTCAAACCTGTTTTATCAATTCAAAATATGCTGAAAAAGTGCAAATACGTGTTTGATATATCAATGTATGCCTATATATTGCAGCTATAGGGGCCGATATATCACCTACGGAAGATACGAAAAACACACCAACTTTGCACGAACGATCGAACGGGGCTCAGGAATATGGGGGAGGCGATATATTGCCTATAGGGGCGATATATCGGCTCCAACTCTCATTTTTGGAAGTTTGAGGATTTTTAAATTTAAAAACAGCTTTAACCACTTGGACCTGCCTTTGAACGATTTTAACCGAGTTCTGGGCATCTATTGAACAAAAATTCAAATCTTTTTCATTTTATATTCATTATTTTATTCAAATTAAAAGGGGTTAGTTTCACTCCTTGAACTCTATAAATATGACCTAGTACTCAGCCATTTTCTTCATTCTTCAAGCAGTCTTCAGAGCCTCCAAGTTGCTAAGGTTACTATAGAGAGAAACACTTGGGTTTTGGGTTAAAAGCTTTATCAATCTAAGCTTTTCTAAACACTTGGGAAGTGAGATATAGTGAGATTTCAGTATCGAGGTTTAGATCAATTCATAAGATCATTCAAGGTATTTATATCCTTATGTTTAGATCTTCATGGTTCTTTATTTTTCTTTTATTTTCTTTCAGATCCTAACTCTTGTTTATAATTCTTGAATAAGTGTTTAAGTTTCTTGAAACTTGAGGTTCTTTTCGGTAAGTTTCTTCTTGATGGTTTAATTATCTTTTCATCTTCATTCTTTAGAAATACTCATGGTTTTGTTGTTGGTTTTAGGAGTGTTCCAAATCTTGTTCTTGTCTCCATATCCCAGTTTTTGGTAAGGAAAATAAGATAGATTATATGTGTTTATATGTTTATGTTATGATATGTTTTATGCTATAATATGTATATGTATAAATATGTTTTGTAGTCCTTGGGCATATGACTTGCTTAGATAGCAAGCCCCAAGAATTTTTATCATTTTCATGGTTTAGAGTTATGATTTACCCTACCTCGATTAGTAGACAGAGGACCTAGATGGATTATCCTATACTACCATGTGATCTAACCTACCTCGATTAGTAGACAGAGGACCTAGATGGTTTATCACATGCCATGTTAATGAGTTAATGGCCATTAATATTGTAGTCCTATATGATGTATGCTTTTATAGTCATATGCTTTATAGTATATGTATATGATATAGTCTTATGTTTATGATTTATGTTGTTAATAGATTTTCCTTGCTGGGCATTAGGCTCATTCCTTTATTTTTAGCTTGATGCAGGGAAATGATTATGGAAGGCGGAAAGATTCATGGCAGCTTGGCTTGTGTGTTGAGGATGAAAGGATTGAATGGATTGCGTGACGATCAAAATCGAGGATGGCGTTGTTTTTAAGTTTTTTTATTAATGTCTTTATGTATTTCTGCATTTAGTATTTAAATAATTAAAGTTATGTTTTATGTTTTACAACAATGGGTACCCATACTGTATTTTATATTTCATATTTTACTTTGTATTTTGCACAATATTTATTTTGGGGTTTTAAATAAAGTTATGTTATTTTTTATGTATGTTTCCCAAAATAGTAGCTATGTTTAGTAGTTTTAATGGTCCAAGGTCTTAGAAATAGTTGGGGCATTACAAAGAGTAAACACCATTCCAGAAGTAGACTTCCTGTCATCGACATCAGTCTAAAAATCTGAATTAGTGTATCCTATGGGTTCAGAACACCACCCTTGTAGACTAACATATAATCCCTAGTCTGCCTTAAATACTTCAGGATATGCTTAACTACTATCCAATGTTCCAGTCCTGGGTTTGCCTGATACATGCTCACTACTTCCACTGCATAGTAGATATCTAGTCTAGTACACAACATAGCATACATCAGACTTCCAATTGCAGATACGTAAGGAACTTTTCTCATTGCATCTTCCTCTTCACGAGTCTGGGGAGACTGCTTCTTTGAAAGATGAATTCCATGGCGGGATGGTAGACGCCTTTTCTTGGAATATTTCATTGAGAAACATTCAAACACTTTATCAATGTAAGTTGCTTGAGATAGAACTAAGAGTCTCTTATTTCTATCCCTGATGATCTAGATACCTAGAACATAACTTGCTTAACCCAAATCCTTCATCTGGAATTGAGTGCTCAGCCAATTCTTCACATCTGGCAATTTCTTAACATTATTTCCAATGATTAAGATATCATCTACATAAAGAACCAGGAATGCCACTACTTGATTTGCCTTCAATTGGTAAATACAAGGCTCATCAATATTTTTTTCAAAGCCATAGGTTTTGATTATTTCATCAAACCTAAGGTTCCATAAATGAGAAGCTTGCTTAAGTCCATAAATGGACCTATTCAACTTGCAAACTTTTCCTTCTTGTCCAGCTACTTTAAATTCTTCTGGTTGATCCATATAAATGACTTCGTCAAGCTTCCCATTAAGAAAAGCTGTCTTGACGTCCATTTTCCAGATCTCATAGTCGAGAGCGGCTGCTATGGATAGGAGGATGCGAATGGACTTAAGCATGGCTACCAGACTAAAAGTTTCCTCATAGTCCACGCCTTCTCTTTAGGTATAACCCTTTGCCACTAATCGAGCTTTATAAGTTTTGGTATTTCCATTAACACCTCATTTCTTCTTATAGATCCACTTGCCCCCAATGGCCCTAATGAAACTAGGTGATTCCACAAGATCCCAGAAGGAATTTGAGTACATGGACTCCATTTCCTGTTTCATGGCTTCGAGCCATAGTTCCTTTTCAAGGCTTGCCATTTCCTGTTTGATAGACAATGGATCATCATCACTAGTGTCACCAACAACCATATTGGTTTCACCATCCAAACCATAGCAAAATGGGTTCCTAGAAACCCTTCCACTACGACGAGGCTTCGTGACTGTTGCTAAGGGACAGTGGTACTTTCTTCATTTAAATCGAATTGCGTCAGTTGGACATGAAGAGTGGAAATTTCATCATCAACTCACGTTGATGATGATGGAACATTGGTTGGAGTCAATTCTTCAACCATCTCCTCTAAAGCTACTTTGCTGCGCGGTTTGAAGTTTTGGACATAGTCATTTTCCAAAAAAGTAGCATTCGTAGCAGTAAACACTTTCTTTTCTGAATGACTATAGAAAAGTCCACCCCGAGTACCTTTAGGATAGCCAACAAACATGCAAACTTCAGTTCGAGGTTCTACCTTTCCCTCCTTTTTCCTCAGGACGTGGGCGCGACACCCCCGGATTCTATAATGACGTAAACTAGGTTCGCGACCATTCTAGCGTTCTAAAGGTTTTTTGGGGATTGATTTGGAATGCACAACATTGAGAATGTCATTCACGGTTTCAATTGCATGTCCCCAGAACGAAGTTGGTAGAGTTGAGTAACTAAGCATGCATCTAACCATTTACAATAAAGTTCTGTTCCGGCGTTCTGCTGTACCATTTTGTTGCGGAGTACCCGGGGTAGTAAGTTGTGATAAAATCCCAAGTTCAGTTAAATGATCTAGGAACTAGATATCCAAATATTCTCCACCCCAATCAGATTGCAAGATCTTTAACGTTTTACCTAATTGATTCTGAGCCATTGCTAGGAATTCTGAAACTTTGAAAATGTTTCTGATTTCCTATGCATTAGGTAAAGACATGAGTATCTACAGTAATCGTCAATGAAAGTGACGAAATACGCAAAACCACCCCTGTCTTGTACATTCCAAGGTCCACAAACATCTAGATGGACAATTCCAAGTGGTTCATTGGCACTATCACCCTTTGCAGAGAATGGACACTTGGTCAGTTTGCTAGAAAAGATTCACAGACAAGTAATTCACCTAAGGTGAGTGCCCTCAAAGGCCCGTCCTTTGTAAGTCTTTGAATTCTATCATTGCCAATGTGACCTAGTCTCAAATGTCATAAATACATCATGTTATCGTTATTGGTCTTTTGACGTTTATTGGTCCTAGGTTTAGCTACTTTGAATAAATCATTGTTAAGAGCGAGGGGTTTGTTAGGTCATAGAATATAAAGCCCATTTTCCAAACATGCAATACACAATTGTGATTCATTGAAAGAAATAGATATATTAGAACTTGTGAAAGTCATAACAAATTTTTCTAATTGCAACATGGAAACTGAAATTAAATTTCTACTAAAATCCAAAATAAAAAATACATCATTCAAGATTAAATATTAATTTCTGAACTTTAGGCGAGCTTTTCCTCTAGCTTGGACCGCAACAAACGCTCAATTCCCAACTCTAAGATTTAAGCCGCCTTCATCCACTTTCTCCCATGATTCAAGAAGCTGTAAAGAGTTACAAACATGGTTAGTAGATCCAAAATCAATAATCCAAATGGACTTATCATTCTCTAAAACACATGTTTCTAAGATAAATGAACTATAATCATTACCTTTGTTTTAACTACTAGAAACTTGGGGCAATCTTGTTTCCAATGCCCCTTCTCTTTGCAGTGAAAACACTTACTGTTACCTTTCTTGTTTTTCTTGTTCTTCTCCTTAGGCATCTGTACATTTGGTTGTGCACTCGTCTTTGCAGCCTTTGCAGGCTCGGGGTTGTTGTTTTTTCCATCTTTCCTCTTGTTTCTAGCTTTCCAAGATGAAGCTAGGTTAGCTTCAGCCTTAGCTGGATCAGCAGCAGCAACAGTAGTTTTATTTTCTATGATAGACTCAAAATTCAGAAGCTCGTTCATGAGCTGCGTCATACCATAGTTGAGTTGATCACGAATGTGTGGAGATGGTGCCATCCGAGCATTGGCATATTTCTTGGTGGCCTCAAAATGAGTCTGCGCTGACTTGGCACCAAACATGTCTTGGAGCTGATCCATGATGTCATAGGTGTTGGAAATGTGCCCTTAAAGCATATGTAGTAGACATTGTTTTAATGAAATAAATAAATAAATTGAATTTGTTATGCATATATTTTATGGACTGTATTATTCTGTGATAATATTATGTAAATATCAGGAAAATTCCTAAGTTCATATATGTGATCTTAAACACATATTGGTACGGGAGGATTGTGTTTGAGATAAATGAACTTGAATAGTTCGCAGTAAAATAAAGTTATGGAATCTTTAGATTAATTACTGCAAGATTATTTAATTAAAGAGTTTAATTAATAATCTCAAATTTATTGGAGCTTGGAATTATAGGTCCATAGGTCCCCATAACGGCTCACTGTTCTAGGTAAGAGTTGATATGAAGAAAAAAATAGCTTAAAGACATATTTAAGAAGAAATTGTTCTTCAGGCCAAATATGCAATTATATGATAATAGTGATTAATTAATTAATTACAAATTAGTTGTAGTTAACAAAATTAATTAATATTAAATTATTGTATAATTTTCGAAATTATATTAAATAATTAAATTAATTTCAAATTTTAATTAAATAATTAATTAATTATAATTTTCGAAATTATAATAAATTAAATATTTATTTTCAAAAATATTGGATTTAATTAATTGGTAGAATTAATTAAATATCTTTATTTGAGTGGGAGATAATAATCTGATAAGTTCAAATTGGATTTGAATTTAAAAGATTAATATTTATTCAAATAATTAATTATATTTGATAATTAATTAAAAAAGGATAATTAATTCAAATTTGAATTAGTTATCAGGTTGTTAGATCTTATCTGACAAAGAAGTTTGAATAAATAATTAAATAAAAATTGAAAAACCAACATGTGACAGTCATAATCCCGTGATTCGTAAGGGGAAAGACCGGGTAAGCTGTGCAATCCCATACCGCCTGCGGAAGGTCAAGTGTGATGATTCTAAGACTGTGTAGGTATGAGACTACACAGTTGAAGAGGGCTTAAATGGATTGATGGGTACTACCTATATCAACAAGATGCATCTTCTTTTCGGTAGCCCATCACTTGAGAACTCCAAAGTTAAGCGGGCTTGACCTGGGGTAATCTAGGGATGGGTGACCTCCTGCGAAGTTTTCCTAGGAAGCATGTGAGTGAGGACAAAGCACGCTGAAAAGACTCGTGTTGGTTTGCAGGGCCAGTCGTCATTCCAGAAAGCAGCCATAGTGACGTGGGGCGTTACACAACATCCCTAAAACCCTAAAATTAGGGAGGCTACACGTGCACACAGAGTTGTGTAGGGAAATTTTCAGGGATAGGATTTTCATTTTTATTTATTTAATTAATTAATGGATAATTCAAAAATTGGTTTTTGAATTTTTTTCATTAATAGAATAATTAATTAATTAAAAAGTAAATTGTAAATTTGTTACAGATTTATTTTTAAATTTGAATATTTTCTTTTAAGTATGACTAATCGGAAAAATATTTAGATATGTGAGACAACTCAGAACATTCTCTCTGTGAAAATAGAACGATAGTTTTCTCTCCCTGAAAATAAAGAACCAATTCTCAGGCCTATTCTCTTGATCTCATGTGTTGAGTACATCAAGTAGAATCACAAAATAAACTATCCTTCATTCTCTAAGTGCCCACACACTTCTTGAGGTGTAGAGAACGCTTTGGAAGATCTTGGTGTGAGTACGTGGGAGCGGCTTGGATAGGAAGATCGTTCTAAATACGAAAAGATAGGAAGGACACTTGATAGGCTTCAAGAGGTATGAATTCTATCCTTATCTTGCTTATGATTAATGTATCTATATTAATGGATCCGCATATTTAAAGGTAGTTTAAATATGTTAAAAAAAAAATTGTTGTACACTGGGCCAACCCCACCACCATTCTGCTGCGTATTAGGAAACTCGTTCCTAACAATAGGTTGTCTCGACATTCTCCATCTTTGTCTTGAGAGTGTCGACCATACTAGTCAACATGTAGTACCGCGCCTTGTTGTTAGCTGCCTGTCAACGCTCATACTTATCCCTCACAGACTTGGTAGCTCCGTCGACTGGAACTTCTGGGGATTCCTCAGTCATGAAGAATTTGGTGTTGTCACCAATCAACACTATGTTGATGTTCTGCTTCCACTTATGGAAGTTTTCTCCAATGAGTTTCTCCATCGAAAGTTGAGAAAGGATGGGAGTAGACACAACCATACTTAAAACTACCAATTATTAATAAAAATAAAAATCAATCACTTTTGCTCAATAAAACTTCTATTCACTCTAATTTCAAGAAATAGCACAACATATACCAAAACTATGTAAGATATGAGAAAAAAATACCAAAAACTATCATATCTCTATTTCTTTAGGTTTTTAACTAATCTATGATATCCTTGTCCCAGATGGCAAGAGTAAAAAATATCACTAGTTAAATAAAGTTGTAAACTTATTTAATAATGTACACCATTATTAACAACATATTATTCGATCTAAATAAGAAAATAAATTCTCTTATTTTATGAGCTGGACCCACAATTTTGATAATCAATAGATTTAATCATAGTAGTCACCGTAGGGGTGACTCTAGTAGAATTTGAACTATAATTATCTATTTTTCGAAATTTAACCTTGTCAAAATAACTAATGAACACCTTCCGTAGGGGGATGAATCAAAACATCTCGAGTCCCCTTTAAGCTATTGACATTGTTAAACCAACGGTGGAGATCGAATATAATTCTTAAAATAAGCTCATTATAAAATTAAAAATAGTATTTTTATTATTTATGTTCGAAAATTAATAACTATGGTTCTCCAAAAAATTAAAAAATTAAATTTTTAAAACCAAAGTCCTATAATTTTTTATTAGTTCTAAAGTGTCACATTGAAACAAATTAAATTAAATTAGAATTAATTTGTTACTAATAAATTTTCAGGTTTAACTATTATAATGAACCTATACAATGTCCAACTCAGGCAATAGGCCTTAACAATTGGGCTTGTATGGAAGAGGATTGGGTCCATTATGTCGTTCCCACTACTAAGGCCCTCATACTTCCATACAAGGTCTAAAAGACAGAAATTTAAACATTTGTTTTATTAATTGTTATTAATTGATTAGGCCCACTATAGTCATGCAAAGCAAATGGGCATTCGCAAGTGGAACCACCCACAAGAGAGGAGTTTAAACTTTACATTCTCTAATGGACCCAAATAAAACCTATCATTTTATGAATATTTTATTTGGAAAAAACCATATATTTATCAAACATATGGGTCGCTATACACATCTAAGCCCAATTGCAAAAATACCACATATAGTGCAAACATACATGTTATAATTGGATGAGCCTAATCATGTTACTATAAGAGCAAGTCTATGAATTTATGCAAAAAAAACCACAATTTATTTCATTTGCAAAAATACCACAATTCATTTTCTAGAATTTATCAAAAAATTCGAATTGATAAATTTTTTACAAAATCTAAGTCAATTTAAATGAAATTTATCAACATTTAACAATAGTTCATTTAAATTTCATTTATCAACAATCAACTTGATTTAGGTTAATTTGAAAAAAAAAATTAATTTAATTTAAATTGGATTTATCAACAATTAACCATAGTTAATTTAAATCCCTTTAAAAAATATTTTATTAATTGGTTAAAAAATGATATTTTTAAAATTTTAATCAATTTTAAATTTTAAAATCAATATCTTAACTGTTTTTCAAAAAATATATATAAATTGTGTTGTTACAACTATAAGCAAATACCTTAACCATTTAAAAAAATATTAATAGTTATAACAACACTAAAATATCTCAAAATAGTTAAACAAATTCAAATATCCATAAGAATATCTAATTAACAAATTTCAAATAATTTAAATATTAAAAAACTATAGAATAAAAATATATTAATATTTTCAAATAAAGATTTAATAAAAATAACAAGTATTTAAAAAAATATCTTTAATATCTGATATCTTAATTATATTATTTTAATATATTAAAATATTTAAAATTAACTTGTTAGCCTATTTTTAAATTTGAATTTCAATCTTTGTAGAAAATATCTAATTATTTAAATCTCAAATAACAAAAATATCTTATTTTAAAAAATATTTTTAAATGATAAAATAAATTTGAAATTTTTTGCTTTGTTATAAATAATCAATTTCATATTTTATTTTATTTAATTTTATAAAAAATAAAAAAATTCTGGATAAACAGTACTTGCGCCTATCGTTAACTGTGGTTGCTGCTGTCTGGGCGTGTGTGCGTGCGTGCAGGGGTGCTGCGCTAAGAGAGGCGCGCGCAGAAGGGGAGCCAGGGCGAGGGTGTGTGCGCAGGTGCGCACGGTGGCAGGGCAATGCGCACGTGCAGGGGGGATGTGCGCATGCACGCACTAGCCAGGCAAAAATTTCTGAAAAAAAAATTGTGCAATTTTTCAATGCAAAAACGTTTTCTAATTAATTTTTACCATGTTTTACACAAAATAAAGCATTTATAAAAATTAATGGCACATAAAACACAACAAAATAACCTAAAATTTCAAATAATCACATAAAATTCAATATGCTTCATAAAAACATGAAATCCATCAAATTACTCAACACATCATCTAATTCAATTTTTAACATGTTCATGCATGAAAATAAAGAATACCAAAGGCTCTGAGGCCAGTTGATGGGAAAACTTATACAGGATGTTGTTTATTTTCATGTAAATCATATATTAAACATATTAATATAAGATAACCTAGAACATGCTTCTAAAATTGAATTCAAACATAATAATGATAAGAATACTTACATTATACGCAGCGGGATGAGTGAGCCCTTCCTTCAGTTTCTCTAAACCTTGTACCCTTTCTGTCGCAGAGTATTACCAAGAAATTGAACCGTTCTTCAATTTTCTTCACAACCTTCCAAATTATCTTTAGAATCACTTAGAATAAGGAGGGCAATTCTCAACACATAAGATAGATACAGAGAGAAGAAGATAAAAGAATATTGAGGCATAGAAAATGACTCATATTTGTAGAGAGAATCTAAAACCTACTAGATCTTCTGATTTTTAGTCAGATAGTCTTTCTATAATATGATTTCAACTCTCACTTAGCATTCTTTTTATAGGCTCAATTAGGTCACTTATTTAATTAAAAAAATAAATAAAATAATAGCCAATAATCAGCCCTAGGTTGAAATTATCATGGGCTTTAGGCCCGTGAAATTTCCCATTTAATTATAAGTCCATTGGACTTAAAATCAAGGCTTGTATTATTTTTTATTGATTTAATTAATTAAATAATCATTTAAATTCTTTATCAAATTAATTATTTATAATTTGAACTTTGATTTAAAATTATTTATTAATTTAGATATCAATTTATCTTAATTAATAAATCTGCCATAATTTCTCTTTTTCTTCTCTAAATTGTATAACTCTATGAAACTATCCAAAATTGACCTGTTCAACTTTGATAATTAAATCAATTAATTGAGACTATCTAAATGATTTTATCCAAGGTACAGTGGGGACCATGGGCCTATGAAATCAAGCTCCAATAAGTTATCATAAATCTAACAAATAAATTTACTAACTTATTAATTCCTTGTGACTCCACTAAAGACTCAGAATTGCACTCTTGAATTCATAGAACGCTCTATAAGTAATATAAATACGTTATTAATTATCCATTGTTACAACCATAATTGTCACTCAATCCTCTATAGACGGTCTACAATGAGATGGGACTAAATTACCGTTTTACCCCTCATTGTATTTTATCCTTAAAACACTTTGTTCCTTGTAAATGATATTTTAGTAAACTAATACTAATTACTGAAATGAGATCTCTATCATTTAGCACCTTGAACCAAAACTAAAAGGAAACCATCGTTTCACTTTTTCATCAGAAGCTATAGATGTCCATATCCATGATTAACACTGCCACTCAATTATACTACCGAGTTCCCAAGATGTAAGTATGGGCTAGTCCGTAGGGTAAGCTGGTAACGAACAAGTCTAAGAACTCAAATAATACAATCAGTTAGAATACTAACCACTCAGAATTGAGATTGAATTGACCTATGGTCAACTATATGATATGACTAGAATAGATAATAATGGTATGTTTACTTATCCTGTCTACTGTCAATATCAGTCCAGCCTGATGTAACAAATACATCCGATCTTATCTACTTTGCTAATGTTCTGAAAAGAACATAACACTACAATGTGTAAGTAGATCATATCATAGATTGGCGAGTCAGTGTAAATCATGTGCACTGACTAATCTTAGGACTAGCTTTTTTTTAACATATAATCATATTTATCTTCCACTGTGATTACGTCACTATAAATATGATTAGCTATATGCTCGGGATTTAATAGAATTTTATATTAAACACATAATCATGAAAATAAAACATGTGAGCAAAGTGATTGACCAAGTCAAAAAAATGATTTATATTATTTTATTGATAATAAATGAGATTACAAAGAAATTGAGTTTTAATTAGGGCATAAAACCCCAACAATGAGTACGATTCCTATGTGAATGATGATCCAGTTGGTAATTGCTTTGAAGATAATGATGCTGGTTCCGAGGATGACTCGTATTATAGTGCAGATGTTTCAAATGAGGAGTTAGACATTTCCCAAGCCCAACAAGTAGAAGAATAGTCAGGACTGCCTCTTGCACAGGCACACCTCCCAACTTAAGGACGCTGAACACCTACCTGAAGCAGTAATCAACCTGCTAGGACAGAAGATAACACTAGGTGGAGGGAGACAATTGTATCAAGAGAAGATCACACCAGATGGAGTGCCTCAATGTTTACAAAAGAAGATATTGAGGCATCTGCTAAAACCCACTCCTCATCATCTGGTGCACCAATTGGAGAAATATATGTTGGGAAGAATTTTGAGGACAAGATTGATTTAAAAACCAAAGCTGCTCTATTTGCAATGAGGAATAATTTTGAGTATATGGTGATAAAATTCTGGTACTAGCGTGTGGTATATCACATGCAAAGATCCTGACTGTTGTTGGAGACTGAGAGGGAAAAAACTACCATTGTCCCCCATGTTTGAGATCACGGTGAACAAGAGCATACACACATGCTCACTAGAAGTGCGACAAAAAGGTCATTGTCAAGCTGACCGTGGGTCATTGAGCACCTCATAAAGAACAAATACGCAATTGATGGGACCAGCTACATGGCAAACAACATAAAGGAGGATATGAAGAAAAAATTCGGTATTGATATGAGTTATGAAAAGGCATGGAGATGTAGAGAGAAGGAACTTACATATGTTAGGGGGACATATGAAAATTCGTATTGTAAGTTGTCATCCTACTTGGACATGTTGCAGCAAAAGAATCCAAGTACAATTACTGATTTTGTCATTGAAGATGGTCGTTTCCTATATTGCTTCTTTTCCTTTGGAGTTTGTAGGAGGGGATTCAGATATTTTCGTCATGTGATATGTGTGGATGGCACGTTCTTGAAGAACAAGTACGGTGGCCATATGCCATGTGTCGTTGCTTTGGATGTGAATAGTCAATTATATCCAATTGCGTTCAGGTTGGTGGATAGTGAGAACCACAACTCGTGGAAATATTTCATGATGAAGTTGAAGGAGCCATTGGGGACGTTGATGACTTGACTTTCATGTCAGATAGGCACGCTAGCATTATTCATGCTCTAGAGTCTGTCTTTCCTAATGCCTACCAAGGCTCATGCTACCATCACATCAGTATGAATGTGAAAGCTAAGTTCAAGACTGATCATTGTCACAATGAGATGTTGGCAGTAGCCTATGCATGGAAGAAGACTGAATGTCTAAAGCATTTTGAAAATATTAAGCGAATTAATCCTCCCATAGTTGCCTATCTGGAGGGAATTGGTTTCGATAAGTGGTCTCGTCCTTTCTTTCCTGGGAAACGATACAATATAATGACAAGCAACTACGCTGAAAGCTTCAACAACAAGACCAAAGATGCAAGAACCTTTCCAGTTACAATTTTTTTGGAATTCATTCGGTTCACACTACAATCTTGGTTTTCTGAATGACGTAGTGTGACAGAGAAGAATACCACCAAATTATCCACCCTGATGGAGGCAGATGTATTGAACAATGCTGACAAAGGAAGGTTCATGAATGTCTATGCCCTTGGCTAATTTGAGTTTCATGTAACTGGTGCAGATGGTGATGGTGAGGTGAATTTGATGATGAAGTCATGCTCATGTGGGGTATTCTAGCTTATAGGAATACCTTGTCCCCATGCAGCTGCAACAACTATTGAGCATGGGGTGAACCTTTACTCTTTGTGTTCACCGTTTTACACCATTGAGTCATGGAGGAATTTGTACAAAGAAATCATTTACCCAAATGGGAACGATGATGACTGGATACTTCCAGATGACATTAAGAATATGGTAGTTGGTGTACCTGTAGAGAAACAACAAGTTGGTCGTCCAAAGAAGCCAAAGCTAGGAAGACCAAGGACAAAGCGTTGGCCATTCGGCGGGGAAAAATATGTGAAAGTGCATAAGTGCAGTAGATGTGGTGGTCGTGGCCACAAGAAGTTCTCATGAAAAGCTCGGCTCTGAGTATAATTTTTGTTGTATTTGATTTAAACTAGATTGGTCAGGTTATTTTTCTGTATTTTATTGTCGTTAATTTTTTTTTGCTTGAAATTTTAGTGTTAATTGTCGTTAATGAATAAAACCCGATGCATGTTCGATGCAAGCTCGATGCATGCTCGACGGCTACTCAACACTTGGATTTTTACTGCTAATTGTCTTTAATGATTTGCATGCTCGATGGCAGCCAATGCATGCTCGATACACAATTTTTTTTAATAACTTAAATTTTAAGCAAAGAAATATAATAAGAAGACAATGTTCATTGCCTAACATTCTGATACCATAAGTCAACTGTCCATTTGTTTCTGAACAACTCCATGTTTTCATCGCAGATCGTGTGAAGTGGTAGCCTACCCAATAAGTGCTCAATGTGCTTGATGGCGTACACACCACAATCTCCACTGTGAACGAAACATAAACTGCATTAGTAACAAAATCAACATAAAATTTAATTTAAAAAACTTGAATAATAACAAGGTGAAAATCAATCCATCGAACCCCTATCGAACCCTATCGAACATACGTCGAACCCCTATCGAACTCAATCGAACCCAAATTAAGATAACTAGAACCAGGTAATATGCCTCTATCCATCGAACCTACCTCGTACCCCTATCGAACCCCCATCGAACCCTAACGAACATACATCTAACCCCCCATCGAACTCTATCGAAATGCAAACTCGCCTCTACCAAATCTACAGGGTCTAGATCCCAAATGGAAATGCAACTCATCCTCTTTGTTGCACTGGATCTTGCGCAACATTAATTGATGTATGAAAGATGCAAAGAAGTCTAACTTCTCAGCCATGAAAAATTGTTTGAAAGGGGATTCCTTCACCCTTTTTATCAACCAGATCTCCTCAAACTTGCCCTTGATTGTTTTAAAGTAACCATTACCCCTATATGTGACTCGACTAGGAAAGTGATTTTTCAAGGGAAAAAGAAACTTCAGCATCTGCAAAAAAAAAAAAAAAATACAGTTAAACAAAGTCACATGAAAAATCCATCAATAAACATCATGCAACCATCGAACCCCTATCGAACTGGACATTTCCATCAAAAAACTACCCCATCAAACATCCCTTGAACCCGCTCCTTGAACCCCTAAGACCCACCCTATCGAACAACCCTAGAGCATGCATCAAACCACCATCGAACCCAACATAAAACCCAATCCATCAAGTATGCATCGAACCCCCATCAAGCATGCATCGAACCCCCATTGAGCATGCATCATATTTCTTAAGTTTAAACCTAGAACCCATAATGGGCCTACCCTGTCGAACCCAATCGAATGACCATCAAGCATGCATCGAACCACAATCTTGCATGCATTGAATCATAATCGAGCATGCATCAAATCACAGAAGCATAAACCTAAAAATCCAAATGACCTAACCTATCAAACCCAATTGAGCATGCATCGAGCCTCTTCTAACACCCATCAAGTATGCATCAAACCCCCTAAATGCCTACCCATCGATGCCCATCGAACCCCCCATCGAACCATCGAGCAATAATAAAAAAACCAGGCAAAACTCGCACTTGTCTTTCAACATACCCATTCCAAAATACTCAAACAAAGCAGATGAATATGCTCAATAAAATGCCTAAAGTATGCAATAAATAAAGAATGTAACAACATTCAAACAAAAAATTAAAAAAAAGCAAGGGAAATTGACCTTAACCTTTGGCTTTGTTAATTCCGTGGGTCGGGGACTGTTTATCAAAGGCGAAGAAGAAGGAGGTTGGGTGCTTCAAAGTTTGAAAAGAGATGAAGGTTTGGGCGGTCGCTGTGTGGGGTCTCGGGGAATCGACGAGGGCAGTTTTCGTGCAGGGTCTCGAGGAATCGAAGAGGAGGTTTTCGGTGGGGGGCGAGGTCTCGCTAATGTGAAAATGAGGTTGTGAGTGACTGTGTACCGAGAGAAAGAGAGAGAGGGAAAAAAGAAGAGAGAAATGGGAGGTTCAAAATAAGAGGGGTATTTTGGGTATAGTATCTATAAATGGCATCATTTTCATATGATCAAAATGCATAGCATTATTTTTAATTACAACCCCCCATTAAGCATAAAAACTCAAATTTCCTTATTTATATTCCACTATGATTACGTCACTATAAATACGAGCTATATGCTCGGATTTAATAGAAGTTTATATTAAACAAATAATTATGAAAATAAAACATGTGAGCAAAGTGCTTGACCAAGTCAAAAAATGATTTCTATTCTTTTATTGATAATAAATGAGATTACAAATAAATTGAGTTTTAATTATGGCATAAAACCCCAACAATAATGTGAATGGAAAGAATTGTTCCTTGATTAAGTGGAATCAAGGGCTGCCTTGAAGAGCCAATTTCGAAAATCAAGCTAGGGTGATGCTCTTGATTGATTTGGTGATATAAAAGGAGAGATTGTCTATTGATTTGATGATGGAAAATCAATCATTTGTAGAATGCAAGATCAATTCTAGGTTCATATGTTTATGGTGGTGATTAGGATTAGAATCAAATAGGTTTAATGGTGATTGATTTTAGAAAATCATGGATGGTGATAGTTTTTTATGAACATAGCTAGAATGAGGAATTGGTTCATGCTAGTGTGAATAGGATATGATAAATCAATGGTGATTAGGAATCAATTAGGCTATGTTAATTGAAGATTGGAAACAATCTACTTTAATTGGGAGGATTTGATGAGTGGTCTTGGAGCCTATAAATAGAGAGGGAGCCTAGCTCTCATTTTCGTACAACACAAAGAGAAGAAGAGTGAGAGAGGCGTGAGGGAAGAAAGAAAGAAAGAAGGCGTGAGAAAGAAAGAGAGAAGGTGAAGGAGGTGGAGATTTAGCTCAAGGGTTCGGGAATAAAGCGTTAAAATAAAATGTTGCTTTATGGTTTAGTCTTCAAGTTCATTCTCTTCTTGTTCTCTTGATGGTTATTTGGGAGATATGATTCTTGGTCAGGGATTCGTAATCTCTAAGGTGGTGGTGCTTCATAGTGGTTCGACCTACACATCTACTTAAGGTATCATTGGTTATTTTGAAGGTTGTTTGGTGTTGGGATTAGGGTAAGTTTGATTTATGGGAATGGTATACTTATGATTAATAGAATAAGGCTACTTGTCGCATTACTCATGCAAAGGGATTCTTGGGCGTGTATCTATGTAAGCATGATATGTTCTAAATAAGGTTATTGTTATTTTGTGGATAGACTTTGATCGATAAATAGGATCACTTTCTTCTTTTTTAAAGACTTCACACACACACACACCAAGGTAAGGAGGTTAAACATGTTTGCTTGATTGCTAATGTTTATGAAATGCATGTTGTATGCTATATGTTTCAGGGCATGTACTTGGGAAGGTAAAAGGTGGACAAAGGTTGCCACAAAGTAGACCATGGAGGTCGTAGAGAGGATAACAAGAACTTCCTCGTAGTTATCTCTCCCACTTACATGCATAGTGCGCACATAGGTTTTCTGTATGATGATGTTTATAATGATGATGATCCTATGCCTTGTTATGATATGAGTATATGGTTTGACTTTATGAGGTTTATTTTATGTTGATTGTTCGGTTTGATTCTCCTTGCTGGGCTTTAGCTCACCCCATTTTTCCCTCTCCATAGACAAGAATTGAATATGTGATGACATGGTGAGCGGGGACTGTTCCAAGAAGGTGCATGTGCTATGTGAGGGGATTGCATGGACAATGACGATTCTATGAACACCATAGTTTATTTTTAGTTTTATGAAATACATTTACTTTATGTTGGGACATATTTTATTTAAATTGCATATTTTGGCTTTATCTTTTACAAAAATCTGCCCCAGAGCATTAATAAAGACTATTCTCTTTTACATTAAAAATGTTTATTCAATGACTATGTCCTAGTTAAATTAGGGTGTTGCAAGGGTTGTATGTTTGTGGTTATAATAGCCAAAATGATATTGATAAATGATCAGAATGAAGCTTGTAACACGCATTATGATTTTATTATGTTATGCTATGATATGATATAATATGTTATACTATTGTAACGACCCAAAATTTACTAATAAGGCTTAAGGGCCTTGATTAGTGTGCCGGGAGGGCATAGCTGGAATATATGTGATTTAATGATTCAAAGTATGTTATATGATTATTTTAATATTTGAGATGCATGACTATGTGAATTAGTATGCATGTAGGCCTTAATTAGGTTAGAAGGAAATAATTGTAATTTTGGCCATTGATGGCATAAATGTATATATATATGTGATAAATTGTTGAGACCACATTATTATGTGGATATATTTGTGATCTGTGGTTCGAGAAGATCCTAGTGAGCAGGTTAGCGAAAAATTCACGGCTGGGATTTGTACCCGGCTCGGGGCGAGCCTGGGGGTGTAAATGGGAATTTAGAGGATATATTGGGGTTAATTTTGATATTGAGGAATATAATTGGTGATTAATTAGGTATCGGGAAGTAAGCAGAAAATACTAGAGACACTCGAGGAATTAGCGGGAATTGGGCGAAGTGACCAAAATGCCCTAGGTGGATTAAAAGACTTAGGGTTAAAGGGGAGGGCATTATGGTCATTTGGCTTGTAAGAGATAGGTATTGCTGAGGCTTTATGCTTAGTGGGAATTATAGAATAAGATAGAAGTCTAAGAAAAGAAGGAAAAGAAAGAAAAAGAAAGGGAAGAAAACAGGGCATTTTTCCAAGGGTCGGTTTATGCTTTCCTTCATCATTTTCTTGAGTTTTCTTGGAGCAAAGCTCAGAGGGGAGCTAGGTTAGGCTGAGAAACAAGAATTCTTAGCTAGGCTTGAAGAATTGGTGAGGGCTTAGTAAGAACGCACCATCACTTAAGGTAAGACTTTGGAGTATTTAGTTTCTGGTTTGGATTGCTTGAACTATGGTGTCTAAGCTGAATTGATGGGAACTTTAGGGGAATTCAAGCCAAGGATTGAGGAAGAGCAAGCTAAGGAGGTCTATGTAACGCCCTGGATAGCCAAGACCGTTACACTGTGTGTTTATAAAGGTTCTAGACTTGCTAATCAAGTCATTTAATTAAAAACGTGTTACTAAAACTATAATGGAACTAGGGTTAAAAGATTTTGGTCTTAAAAGTTGCATTTCTTTTTAAATATCATTTCCTGTTTACACGGGATCCCAAAAACAATATAATTAAAACCATTTACAAAAGATTCACGATTTAAATACAATATTAGCCATACTAACGCAAAGTAGATAGTTCAGCGATCCCTGTCCTGATCCACTCCTCGGCCAAGGCGATCGAACAGCTGGCTATGTACATTCAGCCCCGCAGCTCTCCATCTCAGGACTAGTCTAACTTGCCTTTGCCTTTACTTGCACCACGTAGCACCCGTGAGCCAAGGCCCAACAAGAAAACACAATAATAGAGCATAAGCAATCAACAATAATCCAATATCTCATATTGCATAAACATATTCTCAACCATTTAAACATTCAGAATAACCAAGTATTCAACATACCAACCACATCAACTCATATCATACATCAATTCACAAATGATAACTAGGGTTACCGCCCTCAGGCCGCACCCTCCGTTATTCCACTGACTCCGACCCGCTTAAACCGAGCTCAGTGAATATTAAGTTGTCCTCGGCTACCAGTGGCCAAGCCGCGCCCTGTGCGCAAATATTGTGTACGGCACCCTTAGGCCACTATCACATGTCCCATGGCATAATACCATCATTGAAATTATACAGATATCGGGAGCTCTTAGTCCCATCACAAACATATAACCGGGTGCAGTTTTTACCTTTGGATTTGCTAGCTTTGTTCTATGTGATCCTCAAGCACTATCCTTCCCGAGCCCTAGCACGAACCTAGTCACAATCATAGACCAAAGTCATTACCAACCCTAAAGTCTATAACCTAGCCTCGGGTCCAATCCCGAGCCCTCGGAGAGTCCTGATTCCACCAAACAGGGTGGTGGAATCGAACCCCGAACCCTTGGTAAAAAACCCTTGAAAATAACCCTAAAATCCCTTTCTGAACACAGGGTAGCGCTACAGCGCTCATTGGAGGGTGCTACAGTGCTACAAACAGAACCAAAATGCCCTCAGCAAACTTGGCCTAGCGCTACAGTACCCAAAGACTAGCGCTGTAGCGCCAGTCACAGACTGCCAAACTGCTCAATTCCTTCCTGTGATTTCTCCCGAGCCAAACTTAACCAAAACTTCCCCAAACTTTCACCAAACTCAAAATCAAGCTTACTAACATGTCTAACTCATCCCAAGCATCATAACCATACAAACTCTAACCACATGCACCCTTAATCCCAAAATTCACCATAGCTGCTCCTGGACTTCAGAACTCAGCAAAACACAATCAAAACTTCAAAGTTTAAAGCTTAGAATTTTATACCTTTTATGGAAATTCGATTTCAAGTTAGCCTCTAGCCCTACTTATCTTGTTCTTCCTCAATTCCTTGGCTTGAATTCCCCTAAAGTTCCCATCATCTCAACTTAGACCCCATAGCATAAACAAGCCAAACCAGAAACTAAAAACTCCAAAGTCTTACCTTAGGTATTAATGTGTTCCTGCTAATCCCTTGCCTACCCTTCAAGCTTAGCTCAGAATTCTTGTTGCTCAGCCTAACCTAGCTCCCCTCTGAGTTTTGCTCCAATAAAACACAAGAAAATGGTGAAGGAAATCACCAACCGACTCTTAGAAAAACAGCTCTGTTTTCTTCCCTTTCTTTTTCTTTCTTTTCCTTCTTTTCTTACTTTCCCCAGACTTCTATATTATTCTACCATTTCCACTAAGTATAAAGCCTCATCATACTTATCTCTTGCAAGACAAATGACCATAATGCCCTCCCTTTTAATCCTAAATCCTTTAATCCACTTAAGGGCATTTTGGTCATTTTACCCAATTCCCGCTAATTTCCTTGAGTGTCTCTAATATTTCCTGCTTACTTCCTGATACCTAATTAATCACCAATTATATTCCTCATTATCAAAATTAACCCCAATATATTCTCTATATTCCCATTTATACCCCTAGGCTCGCCCCGAGCCGGGTATAAATCCCCGCTGTGACTTTTTCACTAACTCGCTCACTAGGATCGTCTTGACTCACTTATTATAAATATATCCACATAATAATGTGGTCTCAACAATTATCGCATATATATACAGTTATGCCCTCAATGGGCCAAAATTACGATTATGCCCTTCTAACCTATTCAGGGCCTACATGCACACTAATACACATAGTCACGCATCTCAAGTATTCAAATAGTCATATAACATGCTCAGTTAGAGGGGATTAGGGAGGATGTCTTAGCAGGAGTAGCTAAGGACTATTATGTTTCTGAGGTTGGTTTACTTTGGTATCTGGGACGGATATGTGTTCCAGCTGATGAGGGGATCAGACGTGAGATACTAGATGAGTCTCATACAACGCCGTACTCACTTCATCCGGGTACCACGAAGATGTACCAAGATTTACGGACGTTATATTGGTGGCCTGGGATGAAAAAGGATATGGTAGAGTACGTAGCCAGATGCTTAACCTGTCAGCAGGTGAAAGCTGAGCAACAGCGACCAGCAGGGTTGCTTCAGCCTTTGGGTATTCCCGAGTGGAAATGGGAGGACATTACTATGGATTTCGTGGGAGGCTTACCTAGAACGGTTGGGCTTCATGACTCGGTGTGTGTGATAGTGGACAGGTATACCAAGTCAGCCCATTTTCTTCCAGTGAGATCAACATATACTGTGGATCAGTATGCTGAGTTGTATGTGAGGGAGATCGTACGTCTCCATGGGGTTCCTAAGTCTATAGTGTTGGATCGGGATCCTATCTTCACTTCCAAGTTTTGGGGTAGTCTGCAGAAGGCTTTAGGGACTCAGTTGAAGTTCAGTACAACCTTTCATCCTCAGACTGACGAACAGTCTGAGAGGACGATTCAAGTATTTGAGGATATGCTCAGAACGTGTGTGATTGACTTTGAAGGTTCATGGAGTAAGTATCTTCCGTTGATTGAATTTTCATATAACAACAGTTATCAGTCAATGATTGGAGTGGCTCCCTATGAGATGTTGTACAGGAGGAAGTGTAGATCACCCATTCATTGGGATGAGATGGGTGAGAGGAAATATTTGGGACTAGACATGGTACAGAGAACAAGTGAAGCTATAGAGAAGATTCAGGCTAGAATGCTCGCTTCTCAGAGTAGACAGAAAAGCTATGCTGATCCTAAGCATAGGGATGTGGAGTTTCAGGTTGGGGACCACGTGTTCCTTCGAGTTTCACCTCTGCGAGGGGTGAGGAGGTTTGGAAAGAAGGGCAAGCTAAGCCCTAGATTCATTGGACCATTCGAGATCCTGGAAAGGATTGGTCAGGTGGCTTACAGATTAGCCTTGCCACCATCGCTGTCTGGAGTTCATGACGTATTCCATGTTTCTATGCTCCGGAAGTACGTCTCAGATGTGGCTCATGTGTTGAGATATGAAGACTTGGAGTTACAGACGGATTTGGCTTATAAAGAGCAACCAGTTCAGATCTTGGATCGAAAAGATAAAGTATTGCAGAATAAAACGATTCCTCTGGTCAAGGTGTTGTGGAGGAATAGTAAGGTCGAGGAGGCGACCTGGGAGCTTGAGACAGCAATGCGGGATCAATATCTCGAGTTATTCAGGTAAATTTCTAGGAAGAAATTCTCATTAGGAGGGGATAGTTGTAATGACCCAAAATTTACTAATAAGGCTTAAGGGCCTTGATTAGTGTGTCGGGAGGGCATAGCTAGAATATATGTGATTTAATGATTTAAAGTATGTTATATGATTATTTTAATATTTGAGATGCATGACTATGTGAATTAGTATGCATGTAGGGCCTAATTAGGTTAGAAGGGCATAATTGTAATTTTGGTCGTTGAGGGCATAAATGTATATATATATATGTGATAAATTATTGAGACCATGTTATTATGTGGATATATTTGTGATTTGTAATTCGAGACGTTCCTAGTGAGCAGGTTAGCGAAAAAGTCACGGCGGTGATTTGTACCCGGCTCGGGGCGAGCCTGGGGGTGTAAATGGGAATTTAGAGGATATATTAGGGTTAATTTTGATATTGAGGAATATAATTGGTGATTAATTAGGTATCGGGAAGTAAGCAAAAAATACTAGAGACACTCGAGGAATTAGCAAGAATTGGGCGAAGTGACCAAAATGCCCTAGGTGGATTAAAAGACTTAGGATTAAAAGGGAGGGCATTATGGTCATTTGGCTTATAAGAGATAGGTATTGCTGAGGCTTTATGCTTAGGGGAAATTATAGAATAAGGTAGAAGTCTGAGAAAAGAAGGAAAAGAAAGAAAAAGAAAGGGAAGAAAACAGGGCATTTTTCCAAGGGTCGGTTTATGCTTTCCTTCATCATTTTCTTGAGTTTTCTTGGAGCAAAGCTCAGAGGGGAGCTAGGTTAGGCTGAGCAACAATAATTCTGAGCTAGGCTTGAAGAATTGGCAAGGGCTTAGTAAGAACGCACCATCACTTAAGGTAAGACTTTGGAGTTTTCAGTTTCTGGTTTGGATTGCTTGAACTATGGTGTCTAAGCTGAATTGATGGGAAATTTAGGGGAATTCAATCCAAGGATTGAGGAAGAGCAAGCTAAGGAGGTCTAGAGGCTAACTTAAGGTCAAATTTCCATCAAAGGTATAAAATCCTAAGCTTTAAACTTTGAAATTTTGATTGTTTTTGCTGAGTTTCTGAAGTCTAGAAGCAACTATGGTGAATTTTGGGATTAGGGGTGCATGTGGTTAGGTTTTGTATGATTGTGATGCCTGGGATGAGTGGAATATGTTAATGAGATTGTTTTTAAGTTTGGTTGAGGATTGGAAGAGTTTTGGTAATGGTTGGCTCGGGGAAATCACAGGAAGGGAAAATGCAGTTTTGGCTGTTTCTGACTAGCGCTACAACGCTAGCCTTTGGGCTCTGTAGCGGTAGGCCAAGCATTCTGAGGGTGTTTTGGTTCTGCTTGTAGCGCTGTAGCGCCCTCCTTAGAGTGCTGTAGCGTTACCCTATCTCCAGAAAGGGGTTTTTGAGTTATTTTCAAGGGTTTTTGCCCGGGGGTTCGGGGTTCGATTCCACCACCCCGTTTGGTGGAATTGGGGCTTCCCGAGGGCCCAGGATTGGTCCTGAGGCTAGGGTTCAGACTTGAGGTTTGGTGATGATTTTTATCTATGGTTGTGACTAGGTGTGCACTAGGGTTCAAGGGGGATCGTGCTCAAGGAATCAAGTGAACAAAGCTAGCGAATTTAAAGGTAAGAAAACTGCACCCAGTTATATGTTTGTGATGGGACTAAGTGCTCCCGATATCTGTATAATGTCAATGATGGTATTATGCCATGGGACATGTGATAAATGGCCTAAGGGTGCCGTATTCAATATTTGCGCACAAGGCGCGGCTTGGCCACTGGTAGCCAAGGACAGCTTTATATTCACTGAGCTCGGTTTAAGCGGGCCGGAGTCAGTGGGATAAATAGAGGGTGCAGCCTATGGGCGTTAACCCTAGTTATCATTGTAAATTGGTGATTGATATGAGTTGATATGTTTAGTATGTAGAATACTTGATTATCATGTATACTTATATGATTGAGAATATGCTTATGAGGTATGAGATAATGGAAGGTCTGTTAGTTGCTTATGCTTTGTTTTTGTGTTTTCTTACTGGGCCTTGGCTCACGGGTGCTACGTGGTGCAGATAAAGGCAAAGGCAAGTTGGACCAGTCCTGAGATGGAGAGCTGCGGGGCTGAATGTACATAGTCAGCTACTCGGTCGCCATGGCCGAGGAGTGGATCAGGATAGGGATTGCTTAACGGTCTATTTTGCCTTAGTATGACCAATACTGTATTTAAATATCGAATCTTTTGTAAATGGTTTTAATCCTATTATTTTTGGGATCCCGTGTAAACAAGAAATGTTTTATTTATAAGAAATGTTGTTTTAAGACCAAAATCCTTTAGCCTTAGTTCCACAATAGTTTCAATAACACGTTTTCAACTTAACAACTTGATTAGCAAGTTTAGCACATTTTGTAAACACACAGTGTAACGGTATTGGCTATCCAGGGCGTTACAACTATGTTATGACTCTATTATGATATTTTATGACTTAAGATGTGATAGTTGAGTTAGTATATGCTTTATGATTTAGCTTTGGGGTTGTGATCTATAGAGCTCATCTTGTTGGACGTTAGCTCACGGGTACTCTGTGTTGCAAGTGTCATATGTTAGTTTTGTTTCGTGGCGACGGGTGAAGTCCAATCCAAAAAGGAAATGTATATCATGAGAGTCGCTCAACCTTGTTACGATCAAAGGGATGTAAACACCAAAGTTTTATTCATGCGGTTTTAAAGGTGTTTTTGTTGGGAAAACTTATACAGGATCTTTATTTATTTTCATGTAGATCTAATATTAAACAAGTTAATACGAGACAACCAAGAACATGTTTCTAAAATTGAATTCAAAGAGAAATAATGATAAGAGTACTTACATTATACGCAGTGGAATGAATGAGTCATTCCTTCAGTTTCTCTAACCCTTGTATCCTTTCTGTCGCAGAGTATTATCAAGAAATTGAACCGTTCTTCAATTATCTTCACAATCTTCCAAAGTATCCTTAGAATTACCTAGACTAGGGTGGGAAATTCTCAACACATGAGATAGATACAGAGAAAAGAAGAGAAAAGAACAATGAGGCTTAGAAAAAGACTTATGTTTAGAGAGAATCTAAACCCTATCAGAAACTTGTGATTCAACTTGTGTGTTTGACTTATGTTTTCAACTCTCTCTTAGCATTCATTTTATAGACTCAATTAGGTCATTTATTTAATTAAAAAATCAATAAAATAATAGCCAATTAACAGCCCTAGGTCGAAATTATCATGGGCTTTAGGCCCGTGAAATTTCCCATTTGATTATAAGCCCATTGGACTTAAATTCAAGGCCTGTATTATTTTCTATTGATTTAATTAATTAAATAATTATTCAAAACCTTTATCAAATTAATTATTTAAAATTTGAACCTTAATTTTAACTTATTTATTAATTTAGATACCAATTTATCTTAATTAATAATTCTGCCATAATTTCTCTTTTTTCTCTAAATTGCATAACTCTATGAAACTATCCAAAATTGACCTGGTCAACTTTGATAATTCTAATTGATAATTAAATCAATTAATTGAGACTATCTAGATAATTTTATCCAAGGTAAAGTCGGGACCACGGGCCTATGAAATTAAGCTACAATAAGTTATCATAAATCTAACAAATAAATTTATTAACTTATTAATTCCTCATGACTCCACTAAAGATTCAGAATTGCACTCTTGAATTCATAGAATGCTTATAACAAATATAGATACGTTATTAATTATCTATTGCTACAACCATAATTGTCACTCAATCCTCTATAGACAGTCTACAATGAGATGGGACTAAAATACAATTTTACCCCTCATTGTATTTTATCCTTAAAACAGTTAGTTCCTTGTAAACAATATTTCAGTAAACTAATATTAATTACTGAAATGAGATCTCTATCATTTAGAACCTTGAACCAAACTAAAAGGAAACAATCATTTTGCTTCTTCATCAGAAGCTATAGATTTTCATATCTATGATTAACACTCCCACTCAATTATACTACCGAGTTCCCAAGATGTAAGTATGGGCTAGTCCATAGGGTAAGCTGGTAAAGAACAAGTCAAAGAACTCAAACAATACAATAATTTAGAATACTAACCACTCATAATTGAGATTGAATTGACCTATGGTCAATTATATGATATGACTAGAATAGATAATAACAGTATGTTTACTTATCCTATCTACTGTCAATATCGGCCCAATCCGATGTAACAAATACATCCAACCTTATCCACTTTGCTAATGTTTTTGAAAGAACATAACACTAAAATGTGTAAGTGGATCATATCATAGATTTCCAAGTCAGTGTAAATCTTTTGCATTGACTAATCTTAGGTCTAACTTATATTTGAACATATAATCATATTTATATTCCACTGTGATTACGTCACTATATATACGATTAGCTATATGCTGGGGGATTTAATAGAATTTTATATTAAACAAATAATCATGAAAATAAAACATGTGAGCAAAGTGATTGACCAAGTCAAAAAATGATTTCTATTATTTTATTGATAATAGATGAGGTTACAAAGAAATTGAGTTTTAATTAGGGCTTAAAACCCCAACAATTTTATTATGAATGGAGACCGAAAATAGTTTTGTTTGATCACTTGCATTTAAGTTAAATGTTTTATTTTAAATTACAGATAAACGAATGTTGCATATTTTAATAAGAATGTTTTTAACAAAGTTTTATGCACTATTTAGTTTATCATTTGGTTTTTAAGCTTTAAAACAATTTGAAATGTCTAGTACCCTAATGAGGTCTCGGGGTTAGAATTTGTGGGCATTACATACTAGCACAAATGATATACACCATTATTATGTAAATTAAGCAAACTAAAAGAAAACATAAAAAATAAATAACACTGAACCAAAAAAAACAACATTCAAGAAAAAGACACAACAACCCAAGCATCCCACCACCACTCACCCAGAGAACAAACTAGGTCTTTGAGCCTCCAAGCCCACGTCCATCATCCTCCCATCCCTGAAGAAAATGAAAGCATCCATGATGATGCACGGCCAAAGATAACCCACGACCACAGAAACACGGGCGCACAAACCTAGAACAGCAATGCACGACCACCATAGATGAAGCCCCGTAATCGCATGGGTCACCAGAAATGAAAGAACACGAATGGAGGGATAAGAATGTAGATTGCCAAGTTTCCTCTTATAGAATAAAACTCCCTCTCGCCCAGAGCCACACCCAAGCCCAAGGAGGGGAAGGGGAGGTCGTGGCCAAGATAGGGGTAAATATATACTTGGCATATATTTACTCAAATATATTGATATATATTTGTTCAGTGACTGTATTAAAATAACCATATTTTAAAAATTATATAGATATAATCTAAACAAAATTATGAGACCATAAAAAAATATTTTTGAAAAATCTTAATATTTATATATGAGATCTATTTGGGTAAATATAATGGAGTTTTACAGTGCACCTCTTCTTATTTTTGGTATTGGAATGATTTTTGGTGCAATTTTTTTATGACGTTGTATATTGTAGTTATTTAGAGTATTTGACAAATTTTCAAGAAATTCTGAATAATTTACAGTGCTGAAAACAAGATTCAAATAAGCTACTTTTCATAGGCATAAAAAAGTCATGTGCGTAACAAACTATTTGAACATTATTTTCGACATGGTAAATTATTTGAAATTTCCTGAAAATGTACAAGATGCTCAAAATAACTATAATATATAGGGTCATAAAAAAAACTTATGTCGAAGATCATTCCAGTACCAATAACAGAAGAAGGTGTACCAATGCACTCCTTTTAGGGGTGCGCCAGAAAAGCCCTATAAATATGCATACGTATATATTTTTTTGGCTTGTTTTGAGAAAATATATCTACAAATTAATTTAGGGTGTATTGGTGCACCCTCTTTTATTTTTGTTATCTAAATGATTTTTGGTGCAATTTTTTTATGAGAAGTGTACATTGTAGCTATTTAGAGTATCTGTAAATTTTTAAGAAATTTCGAATAATTTATAGTGTCAAAAACAAAGTTCAAACATGCTACTTTCTACTCGCAAAAAAAAAAAGTCACGCACACAGCAAATTATTTAAACCTTATTTTTAGTACAATAAATAAATTTCCTAAAAATTTACAAAATGATTTATATAATTATTACAATGTACACGTTTATAAAAAAAATTATACCGAAAATCATCCCGGCTTTGAAAATACAAGAGAATATAATGGTATACCAAAAAATAAATTGTGCACTGTAGAATTACCCATTAATTTATATTTATAATAATAAACGAAATAATAATATATTTTTTAAAAGGAATATAGGAATAATAATAGTCTTTCCTTTTTATTATTTTCTTTTTCTGCCGTTTCCAGTTGAGGAATGTAGAGTCCAAGAACTTTACTTAGCTAATTATTTAGTAGTATTATAGTATGTATAGTATTATCTTTGTTACTGTGGATTTTTGGTTCAGACCGGGAATTATTTGGACACTCATAGTAGTACTTATAGATTTTCTAAGTTTAACCTATAGTTTAAGAATATTAAGTATAACCTAAGGTTTGATTAATGTGACTGATATTAAGGATTATATTTATTATACTATAAGGTTTAGATATCAACCAATAGGATTTTAAGCACATGTTATGAATGGTAATTAAGGATTAAGTATTTTTGAGGATTAAATTAAATAAGGGTAAAGTTTGAATGTTATAGGGTCAGTCAGCAGCTTTGAATACGTTGAAGGCTTAGTCAAGGCTGTTTACTCCATTCAAACTTAGCTAAAAATGTGTAATTTCGTGTTTAAATATTCAGCGTGTGCCGATATATCGCAGCTATAGGGGGCGATATATCGCAGCACGTAGATACGAAAAACACGAGACGATGCACGGTCGCCTCGGGCATACTGGCCCAGGCGATATATCGCCTACAGGGGGCGATATATCGCCTCCTCCAGCATAAATTCAAACAGTTTTGAATTCTTTTCCTTTCAGCCATTCAAACTCCTCCATAAGTCCAGCATCTTTTGAACGAGTCTTCAGCCTCTGCTGAATGATTATTCAAATGATTTTCACCTAAAAAGCCATTATTTTTATTCAAGTAAAATCAAGATACTTTCATTCCCAAACTCTATAAATAGGACCTAGTACCCAGCCATTATTCACCTTTTGCTCTAAGTTCAGAAGCTGCTAGTGTTAAGTGAGTGTGAGAGTGTAAACACCTGGTTTGGGAAAATCATAAGCTTAAACATCATAAGCTTATCAAACACTTTGGGAAGTGAGGTTCTATAGTATTTCGGTTGAGGTGTAGATTGGTCTTTCAAGTCTTTGAGGTAACCAAAACTCTAGTTCATTTCTGTATTATGTTATTTTCTTTCTCATAGTCTTCTACTCAATCTCTAACCTTAATCTTCATTTTGGTTAGGGAATCTAAGTTCTTGAGCACATAAGTTTCGGTAAGCATGATTCTCAAATGGTTTAGTCTTTCCATCCCTTTCATTTCATCTCCTTTCTTCTTTAGACTCACTCTTTCTAATGGTTATTAGGAGTGTTCCAAAAAGTCCCAACTCAGTCCACATATCCCAGTAACTTTGGTAAGGAAAATAGGCTAGAATCAATATGTTATATGCTTATGTTATCTTATGTTTTATGTTATGATATGTGTTATGATATGTATGCATGTATGTTTGTAGGCTTGGGCATATGACCCATATGACTAACAAGACCCCAAATGGGTTATGGGCATATGACCTACTTAGCTAGTAGGACCCCACTAATCCCATGGGCATATGCTTGTTTAGTCTATGGGACCCCAAGTAATAAGGGCCATTATAATAAGTGTACGTTATATGTATTATGTTAAGTATTTATGTTTCTTATGAAATTTATGTGTAGGACTATGTGTTAGATTTTTCCTTGCTGGGCATTAGGCTCATTCCTTTCTGTTTTATGTGCAGGAAAATAAGCTTTGGAGGCGGTAAGATTCGTGACGCTTAGAGGATGTGTATCGATGGTGAATGGAGTCAAGGGGCCGAGCGTTATTTCGATTCGAGGATGTAGTCTCATTTTACCTTTTTTATGGTTTTATATGTATTTTCCGCATTTCTTATGTAATTCTTTTCATTTAAATCATGTTTTTTTTTTAAAGACAATGGGATCCCATATCCTTCTTAGTATTCTATTTATTTGTAAGTAACTCTTATTTTACAAGTTACTCAATAAAATTATTGTATTTTCGTAAAAAATGTAAGTTTATGTATAGTTTCGTTAATGGTCCAAATAGTCTAGATTAGTGGGTCATTACAAGGAAGTTCGGCTTGGTTCTGGATCTGGTTAGCAAATCATTCAGGTGCTGAAAATACAAGAGAATATAACGATATACCAAAAAATAAATTGTTCATTGTAGAATTAACCATTAATTTATATTTATGATAATAAAAGAAATAAGAATAATTTTTTTTTAAAAGTGTTTACCCAAAAAATGGTTGCTGATGACGTGGCAAGGATTTCTCACACGTGAATGACACGTGGCGGAAGTGTTGTTTGACTATCGACCAGAGGCACATCACTTCGTCAGGCTTAACTATTAGATACGACCAGGCTGGTCATATAATTTGATTTATTTACTTCTAAGATTGTAATCCTATAATAATTGCATTGAATATTTCCTCTTTATTACCTTGATACGCAATTATTAAGGAAAGTTAAAAGGCTCATTGGCCCATGTAACCCTCCTTGAGCCTATAAATATGCATGAAATAGCTCAAGGAGGGGACTTTTTGATCTTTGAATCTTTTTCCTGAGTACTGAGAGAAAAATCTATAGTGTGATTATCCATTGTTTGATTGTAATTCTCCCAAGGTTTGTGAAACTCAAGAACCCTAGTTCTTTGATCACGGCTTTGAGATTCAATATTAATAATAGCACTAAGTGGACGTAGGTCATTACCATTCTTTGGGGCCAAACCACTATAAATCCTTGGTGTTTTCTTCTTTACCATTAGGTTAAATTCTCAATTGTTGTCTTATCTTTTGTCGTATATTTGACTCCGTGTTGTTGGCCAAATCGAGGATCAACATTCGGGTGCTTTCATTGAGAGATTGATAAAAAACTGTAAGAAAATATAATGGTAAAAACATCCAAGAAGACTGGACAGGTCGCTGGTGCTGCACCATCCCAACCTCCTCCCCCAAATGTGGCTGAGAATGAACCACATTTGGAGTTGAAGAGGAGGATTTAGACTCTGAAACACTGAGAGCAACGTTGGGGGTGTTGCATGATGAGTTGGCTAATCTGAGGGCCAATCAAGAGAATGATGCAGAGACAATGGCTCTGCAGCAAAGAGAAATAGAACGCCAGCACCAGGAGCTGAGTGAGCGGCAAGCGGACATGGACTGTCGGCAGAGGGATGCCATGGCCGCTCTTGAATCAGCCATCCAATTGGCTAGGAATAAGGCTGAGCAAACTTCTCAGCCAGATCAGCCACCAAGTGTGCCGCCTTAGAGGGCTCCCAATCCCAGCCCTCCGCTCCAGCCAGCAAGCCCTCAAAGCCCGGAGCAGCCGCCTGTGGCTCAGGATTGTAGAGTCCAAGAACTTTACTTAGCTAGTTAGATAATAGTAATAGTAGTAGTATTTTTATGACTGTGGATTTTGGTTCAGACCGGGATTTAATTGGACACTCGTAGTAACACTTGTAGATTTTCTAAGTTTAACCTATAGTTTAAGAATATTAATTATAACCTAAAGTTTGATTAATATGACTGATATTGATGGTGATATTTATTATATTATAAGGTTTAGATAGACCCAATAAGATAATAACACTTGTCTTGTGTATGTTTAATGATAATTAAGTATTTTTGAGGAATAAGTTTATTGAGAGTAATATTTGAATATCCTAGGGTCTGTCAGCAACTTTGAAATCATTAGAGGACTTAGTCAAGGCTGTTTACTCAATTCAAATTAGGCTGAAAATATGCAATTTCGTGTTTAAATATTCAACGTATGCCGATATATCGCAGCTATAGGGGCGATATATCGCAGTACGGGGATACGAAAAACACGTAACTTCGCACGATCACCTCGACGAGCCTCGGGCATGCTAGCCCAGGCGATATATCGCCTACAAGGGGCGATATATCGGCTCCTTTGGTATATTTTTTAATGTTTTTGAAAACGTTCTCTTTTTAATCTTTAACCTCTTGAGAAGTCCAGCATATTTCTAACCGAGTCTTCAGCGTCTGCTGAACGATAATTCAAATATTTTTCACTTAAAAAGCCATTATTTTATTCAAGTTAAATGAAGAACTTTTCATTCTTGAACTCTATAAATAGGACCTAGTACCCAGCCATTTATTCATTCATCAAGCTAAGTTCAGAGGCTGCAAGCTGCTAGGTTATTTTTGAGAGTGTAAACACTTGGGTTGGGGATTATAAGCTTAATCATTATAAGCTTATCAAACACTTGGGAAGTAAGGTTTATAGCACATTTCAGATTCGAGGTTTAGATCGGTCATAGAAGCATTCAAGGTATTCCAAACTCTAGTTCATTTTTGGTATTGTTTTCCTTAAGTTCTTATAGTTTTCTACTCAGCACCCTAACTTTATTCTTTATTTTTGGATAGGAAATCTAAGATCTTGAACATAAGGTTTTTGGAAAGTATATTCTTGATGGTATAGTTCGTCCATTCTTTTCATTCCTTTTTCTTCAGTATACTCACCCTTTCATTGATGGTTTTTAGGAGTGTTCCAAAGTCCTAAACCTATTCTCATATCCAGGTACTTTTGGTAAGGAAAATAGGATAAGATTTTATATGTTATGTGTTATCTTATGATTTAAGTGTTATGTATATGTTATATTATGTATGTTTGTAGACTTGGGCATATGACCTGTATAACTAGCAAGCCCCAATAAATTTATGGGCATATGACTTGCTTAGCTAGCAAGCCCCTTAAATCTAATGGGCATATGACTTGTTTAGTTTATGGGACCCCAAGTAATAATGGCCATTATAGTATGTGTGACATATGTTTATGATATGTTTTAGTATATGTTACGTTATGAATTTTATGTATATGATTTATGTGTTAGGTTTTCCTTGTTGGGCATTAGGCTCACTCATTTATGTTTATATGTGCAGGAAAATAGCTTGGGTGGCGAGAAAGGTTCTTGGAAGCTTGGGGATGTGTATTGAGGCGGGATGGAATCGATGGACCGAGAGTTCGATTCAAGGATGAAGTCTCTTCAATTATGGTTTTCTATGTATTTTTCCACAATTGGTTGTAATAAGTTTTAATTAAGTTTTCATTATGTCAAAGTTATGTTTTGTTTCAAACAATGGGATCCCAATGTCCTACTTATGAAATTTATATAGTTTTAAACCTTTACCTTATAGTTTTGAAACAAAGATATGTTATTTCAAATGTATGTTTTCATAAGATTAGTATAAAAATTAGTAATGGTCCAAATTCTAGAGTAGTTGGGTCATTACAAGGATGATGTCCCACCTAGGGATCCTGAGCAGCAGCCTCCGTCTCAGGTTGGTCGAGGCAATCCCCAGCGCCCGAGGCAGAATAGGGCCGGGCAACCGTCCCATAGCCCTAGACGCCCAGGGGATGAAGAGCCGAATCTGCCGAGCAGGGGACAGCGTCCTTCCGCCAACAAAAGGAACATCGAGTCAAGCTTTATAACGCCCTACTTCCTTAGAGTCGTTACTAAGTGAGTTTTAAACGTGCATTTAACTCGCTAATCGAGGTTTTAAGTTAAAAGTGTAATTAAATCATAAACAGTGAAATAAACTTTGAAAATAATTCCATTTACTATAAATCATTGAGTGGTTGACACTTGGGATCCCAAGAAACTGTTTAGAAATATTTACAACATATAATTTACAAATTTAAGTCGACTAGACGACAAAATCTAGGTTTTAATACAATCATCTCCCAAAACCACTGGCCGTGGCAGCCAGGTAGGCCAAACATGTACGCGCCGCTTTACACTCTCCGTACTCATGGTTGGTTGACTTTCCCCTTGCCCTTACCTGCACCACAGAGCACCCGTGAGCCAAAGCCTAGCAAGAAAACCCTCAAAAGCAGATAACATATACATAACAAACACTTATCAGTTAAACAGGCCATCAATAGGCTAAACACATATGGCCATGCCGTCCCAGGCGCTTTACCAGGCCTTGGGTTCACGGTCCACACCGTGAGGATATCCCAGGTATCCTTTAGGGTCTTACCCTGGAACTCGCACTCCACGTGCTCAACACTGCTCCCGACCCTTTGCCGTACTCGGCCTAGCACTCAACGTGCCCAACGTCGTTCCCAGTCCTTTGCCGTTCCCGGCCCCTGCTGACCTCGGCCTACACCGTTCCCGGCTCTCGTCGAACATTCACCTAATCGCATTCATAGCATAACAAACATATACTGAATACTAACAAATTCAATCAAAGGGCTACGCCCTGCAAATCAAACATATTGGGCTCAGCCCTGCATACAAGCTCTATGGGAACAGTGGTTTTCTTACCTATGTCCCGAGCTCCTTAAGCACTGAACCCTCGAGCACGGTCCTCTAATCCGAGCCTCTCCAAGAACCTAGTCACAACACATAAATAGCATCCCCATTATTAACCAATTTAAAAACATCTACCGGAACCAATCCCGAGCTCTCGGGACCTCCCGGACCCCCACACAAGGTGGCGGAAGCGTCCCTCGAGCCCCCTGAGCAAAAGCCTAAAAACTGAATTTTCCCTACCCAGAAATGGCCTAGGGCCGCGGAACTAACCCTCAACGGCCGTGGCACCCAGCGTGGCCTCCTTCCTTGATGCAACCTAGCGCCGCGGGGCAGAAGAACAGGGCCGCGACGCCTCTTCGCGAACACAGAATTCTGGGTTTTTCCCCAACATTTTCGCGAGCCAAAACACTCCCAAATCAATACCAAGGCATACCTAAGTCTCAAATTCAATCCAAAACCCCATATAAACTATCTAATAACTCATAAACATCAACAACAAGCCTAAACACACAATCAAATCCCCAATTCACAAATTGGCTTAAAACTTTATAAAACTTAAACCAATAAACCAGAAACTTGAACCACAGCAGCTAATTCATAACAGAGATTCATAGAACCCTTACCTCAAATAGAAATTCGCCCCTGAGCCTTCTCCAAGTCCAACTCCAAGCAAATCCCTCTTATTCCCAAACTGAACCTAGGCAAGCTTCATCCCCAAGAATCCATCAAACAACCACACATATCAGTTGTTAACCTTACTATTTCTCTGCAAAACTCAATCAAGATACTGGATAAGACTTACCTTTGAGCCTGGTTCAATCCCCCAATTCCCAGCCTTGAATACCTTGAACTCTAGCCTAGAATCCTCCAAAACTCAGCAAGTCTCCAATCACCAAAGAGATGAGGAAGAAATCGCATGGAAGGAAGAGAGAGCTGAGAAGTTCTGTTTTTCTTTCTTTCCTTTGTTTTCTAAACCGTTCTAAAATTCCCTCAGCCTTATCCCATCACAACCAGCTACTAAATGACCCAACTACCCTTCCATCTAACCCATACTCTAACTAATCCTCAAGGACAACTTAGACCTTTTCTAACTTCTTACAAATATACCATTTCCTCACTTAGAGTAACCATCCTCAATGGTTACCTATGGTTACCCAAGCTACTAGAATACCATTAGCCATTCACCAAAAATCCCCAAACCCAATTTATAAAATTCCCAGGATACCCCTAGGCTCCTCCCGAGCCGGGTATTTAATCCCGTTGTGACTTTTAAACTAATTAGCTCCCTAGGACCGTCTCGGAACGTGCATCACAAATATATCACCGTTATATCAACAACATCACATATATTTCATTTATGCCCTCTACGGGCTAGAATTACCAATTTACCCCTAACAACCAAATGGGGCCCACATGCATATTTATTTCACCTAAACATGCATTCTAACCACATATTCATTAAATTCACATAAGTTAATACAGTTTAACAATTATTGCCCTCTAGGCACACTAATCAAGGCTCCAAGCCTTATTAGCAAATTTGGGTCGTTACAATTATCCCCTCCTAATAAAAATTCCGTCATCGAAATTTACTTAAACACATCAGACAGTAAGCCCCATACCTCTTACCATAATTTCCAAGGTCCACCGCTTTTACTTACTCCTCGATAACACTCTTACGAGAGTAACAATCTTGTTCCACAAGATCTTATCTAATAGCCATACTTTCGTAAGCCCCCTGCTTACACCACAACCCTGCTGAAACTTCAGGGTCTGTCTAACTCGCAATGATCACCTCATTGTCTTATTCTTGATTCCAGAAACACTCATAAGTCATCACCCCTACTAGGGTGAGATCAATTTATAGGCCCCCCGGCCTAACCCTTGTACAACTTCAGAATTTATGTTGAATCAGGAGTCAGAACTCCCCTTTCTTTCTCTAAACACCATTCTATTCCTTGTCTGCTCTTACTTAGAGAGATACAAATTTCTTATCCCGGAACTTTATTTTCCAAACTTTAACAATGTTCAAGTTCTTTTATTCTTCCAATTAGGCAGACATTCCTGCCTTAAGAATTCCAACAACCTCCTTGGCTTTCCCTCTGAACCAATATTAAACCGTAGTATTCACAATCTTTCACCTCTTACCATGTCCTTTGTCGTGTTACCTTAGCTAGATACCAGTGTTTGTCACCATGACTAACTTATCAAGGACTACACTTTCCTTAACATCTCAAGTATTCGCATACTCAATGCTTAACTCATTAAGATATCTGTTAAGTTTTCAGTCCACTATTCCATTTGCGATCAACCGATAATTCCAGGTTCCTACTATATTCTCCTCGTTCTCTAGTTCCTTTCCAAAACTTAGAATACTACAGGGTCTCAATTCAGTACCACCGACGTTCTACCCTGTTACCAGTTCACCTGAACCAACTACCTTAACTCATTCAGCTGAGTTAAAACTTTTCATGTCCAAACATCTTACTTATAGTCTAATGTGGTCTATGCCTACGATACACCACCACATCACTTACCCTCCTGTGTCCAAAAGAAGACACTAAATTCTGTCACCCGCACAACCCTCCCGGTACAACATACCCTAGGAGGTGGAATGATATCCATTCAAAATTCTTATTTCTATGCCAAATTCTCATTGGATCTTTCATCTGATCCTAGTATCCTCAACTTGTACTACTTTGGCAGCATTCTTTCCTGTTTCAACCAAAGACAACACTTTGGACTCCATAGCTTAGTGATACTTACCCGTTTATCATTACATACTAACGCAACACCAATCTCAGTCATTGCCTTGTCCACTCCATTACAATCTGTGGCATTATTCTTTGACTGACACACGTCTTCTAGTTAGGAGTTCCGCTTCCAATTAAATTTCCCCTCGTACAGTCGAGGATTCCAAACACCAATCACCCATCTGTTGCTTTTCACTAAATCTGGGTCTCAGCGTTATCCTTCTTACGAATGACCAAATGGTCGTTACCTTTTACTATGCGTACTCTGCCTACCCATTAGATCAAGTAAATTTACCATGTTCTCACTTTACCTTCCACGAGGCTTAATCCATCCTCTCATCGGTCTAAGCCTGAGCGTGCCCCAACCTGTGATGCATCCCTCACAGTTTCTTATCTTCATCAAAAGTTAGATTCTTTACACTGTAACAGTTTATCCAACCAAAACACGCATATTCCCGCATTACCAAGTGCTAATCAATTCTTACTCTGTCCTTTGAACTCCTGATCTAACACTATCCATTCAGTCTATCTTCAAGTTCTGATGTTTTTCCCCCAATCTCCGGAGTAGGTTTCTGCAAAGACATTTGTGTAGTGGATGACGCGTTTGCCAATCTTGTTGTGCTCTCTATCCCTCAGACGTTCTTTAGTAGCTTCCCTGTGGCTTCAGACCAAACCTCTACATACCTATCCCCTTTTCTTCTTGTAGCTTTACCCTGAATACCCCCGGCGAGACCAAACCGACACTTCATGGAGCTTTGCCTGTGACCATGCTTCTTTAGTACAAACATCTTCAACGTAGTCGTTCGCTTTCTACTTCTGACTTGGAGTAGTCCCTCACACCATCCATAAACCTTGAAGGAGATTTGTTCATACAATTCATATACCTTCTACTTGTAGGGCTCACCTGAGCCGCTAATGCTTAAATCAATTAAGAACCTTTGTTACCAATTCATCACACCCTACCCGGTATAAGTTGTGATTCCTGAAATGTCTCTCTCCTTGACCCCCAGCTGGTGACAACCAGACTGTAGATCAACTCCTGGAGACATTGTCCTATCTAGTACCTGGGTATCTAAACTCTTTATTCTAATTAAGTGATGCTAACAATTTCCACAATGCGATGCTCTAATTGATTCACCTCGAGATCAAACTTCTTCAACTGCTTCAGTAGTTTTTTTTTTCCCTTGTCAAACCATTATCATCTTTCATAATGTCCCTGATACCGAACCTATCTGTAGCCGAGTTATGGAGCGTGCCCAATCCTTCTTTGTACACCTACCTGAATCCCTACTAGTCAACTTAGTTGCGATACCATCTAACCAAAGTATGCCAATTGATTTTCCCCATTATCCATGGTTGTTTCTTAACAAATTTATTCCCATTCTGACTCATACCAAGGCTTCCATATGGCAAGCTCTATTACTCTCACTACGAGCCCTTCTAACACTTGTGCCCCAATTCCTCTTCCAAAAATTTCCTAATTCCTCTTAATATTTCCAGCCCCTCGCAAAGTATCTTGAAACATATGCTTTATGTCCAACTCTTTCTCGACACCCTCTCAATACCGAACTCTTCCAGCCCGTTGTATATCCAAGAACGTGAACTTCCAGTTAACCGGTCAACTCTGAAAAACTAGCCTCAGTTTCAAATGTAACAAGACATCCCAGTCTTCCGTCCCCTAGCCATGGAAAATCCATCCTAACATACCGAATCATTCTATGTAGAAGTCATGCTCTCACCTGACATCCTCCCAGGTGGCATCTCCTGCCTCTGGTGCATGGTAGACAACCTCACTGGTTTCCATCACCATCCTGACGACTATCTTGTCAATCATATTTTCCCCCTTTCTGACAAAACTAGAGGCCATAAGGCTATCCGGGGTTCTTCTACTTCGATTACCGAGAATCTATCCTTACTAAACTCTGTCAAAGGAAGCACTGCCATTTGCAGCTCTGGCACTCATGCTCTATACATCATCCCCAGTTCTTCGAACAACTTGGCCTTCTCTGCTATCCACATATAGATGATGAGTTTTTACATCGGAGCGGCCCAAATACTTTGGACTATTCCAGAGTTTAATCCTTAAATGGGTTGTCATCATTTCCAACTACATCCGTCCATATCAATTTCCCAAAATGAATTACCCAATTCACAAAACCCATTGATTTATATTGTTGTTACCCTATCATTCCAAACCAAGCTTATAAGCCCACCAGTCTCAACAGTTCAAACCATGTCTTTATAACCCCTTCTATCAATTCACCATGTGAGTTCTTTCCAACCCATCATGCCAATGCCTCGGCCAGAGTACCATTTCCAGGCATCTCTCTGCCATAATACTTAACACAACTCTTTAGTCATGATCTCTCATCCTCTTAACCAAGGGTGGAATTAACTTTGCCCATCCACTGTCCAATTCTTTGTCAACCCAAATTTCCCTCAAAATCAGAGGATAACACTATTTAGGCCTTTCACATAATACCCTTGTCTGTCCATATCCTCACAACAAACCAACACTAGTAACCTTACTATCAAAGCATACAAAGCAGCTATTTTCCCAGAGCAGTCCATTATTCTTCTGTTTCGTCTCAACTATTAAACTCCACAGCTTACTCACACAGTAACGATCATTTGCTGCGGCTTTCAGGGATAGATGGAGGTCTCTAACTCCAACTATTATCTAGAATCCCCCTACAGAACAATGCCAAGTCCACTTAACCATCCTAGGCACAAACAACTTGAGTTCATCTGCCACTATTGATCAAACTCCTCAACCCTGAGGTTCACACTCTGAACCAATCCACAACTAGATCCAAATAACCACTGTTATCATGCATACATAAAGCATATTAGGCCAAATCCACAATGTCATACACTTAGCTACCGAATTTTATCACAACTAAGTATACCCACATTCATCATGCTTCAAACAAGCCAATAAATAGATATAACATATGGATCCAATTTAGGCAGTTAACCACATACACTCAACATACAAACCATTATCCCAATATTCATCCACATGCTATAACAATGCTATTCAACACACTTTAATCTCATCATACAATAGTTAAGGGCCAGGCCCTATCAGTATCTCGTGCATATGTCAACTCATTCACCATGCTCCATATAAACAAGTAGGGAAACAGGGCATTTAAACACATATTCAAGCATATCATTCATTCATACCAACCAACCCTGAGTCGAGTTTGTCACTGACAGCGAGCGTACATGTTCGGTCAATCTCCAGAACCAATAAACCTTGGCTCGCTCTGATACCATTTGTGACGCCCCACGTCACTATGGCTGCTTTCTGGAATGACGACTGACCCTACATACCAACACGAGTCTTTTCAGCGTGCTTTGTCCTCACTCACATGCTTCCTAGGAAAACTTCCTAGGAGGTCACCCATCCCTAGATTACCCCAGGTCAAGCACGCTTAATTTGGAGTTCTCAAGTGATGGGCTACCGAAAAGAAGATGCATCTTGTTGATATAGGTAGTACCCATCAATCCATTTAAGCCATCTTCAACTGTGTAGTCCCATACCTACACAGTCTTAGAATCATCACACTTGACCTTCCGCAGGCGGTGTGGGATTGCACAGCTTACTTGGTCTTTCCCCTTACGGGTCATGGGATTATGACTGTCACAATCACCCCCCTACGGGCCTGACGTCCGCGTCGGCCACACTTCCGGCTGGGTCAAGGCTCTGATACCAAGTTGTAATTCCCTACTTCCTTAGAGCCGTTACTAAGTGAGTTTTAAACATGCATTTAACTCGCTAATCGAGGTTTTAAGTCAAAAGTGTAATTAAATCATAAACAGTGAAATAAACTTTGAAAATAATTCCATTTACTATAGATCATTGAGTGGTTGACACTTGGGATCCCAAGAAACTATTTAGAAATATTTACAACATATAATTTACAAATTTAAGTCGACTAGACGACATGATCTAGGTTTTAATACAATCATCTCCCAAAACCACTGGCCGTGGCAGCTAGGCAGGCCAAACATGTACGCGCCGCTTCACGCTCTCCGTACTCATGGTTGGTTGACTTTCCCCTTGACCTTACCTGCACCACAAAGCACCCGTGAGCCGAAGCCCAGCAAGAAAACCCTCACAAGCAGATAACATATACATAACAAACACTTATCAGTTAAACAGGCCATCAATAGGCTAAACACATACGGCCATGCCGTCCCAGGCGCTTTACCAGGCCCTGGGTTCGCGGTCCACATCGTGAGGATATCCCAGGTATCCTTTAGGGTCTCACCCTGCAACTCGCACTCCACGTGCTCAACACTGCTCCCGGCCCCTTGCCGTACTCGGCCTAGCACTCAACGTCCCCAACGCCATTCCTGGCCCTTTGCCGTTCCCGGCCCCTGCCGACCTCAGCCTGCGCCGTTCCCGGCTCTCGTCGAACATTCACCTAATTGCATTCATAGCATAACAAACATATACTAAATACTAAAAAATTCAATCAAAGGGCTACGCCCTACAAATCAAACATATTGGGCTCAGCCCTGCATACAAGCTCTATGGGAACAGTGGTTGTCTTACCTGTGTCCCGAGCTCCTTAAGCACTGAACCCTCGAGCACGGTCCTCTAATCAGAGCCTCTTCGAGAACCTAGTCATAACACATAAATAGCATCCCCATTATTAACCAATTTAAAAACATCTCCCGGAACCAATCCCGAGCTCTCGGGACCTCCCGGACCCCCACACAAGGTGGCGGAAGCGTCCCTCGAGCCCCCTGAGCAAAAGCCTAAAAACTGAATTTTCCCTACCCAGAAATGGCCTAGGGCCGCAGAACTAACCCTCAACAGCCGCGGCGCCCAGCGTGGCCTCCTTCCCTGATGCAACCTAGCGCCGCGGCGCAGAAGAACAGGGTCGCGGCGCCCCTTCGCGAACCCAGAATTCTAGGTTTTTCCCCAACATTTTCCCGAGCCAAAACACTCCCAAATCAATACCAAGGCATACCTAAGTCTCAAATTCAATCCAAAACCCCATATAAACTATCTAATAACTCATAAACATCAACAACAAGCCTAAACACACAATCAAATCCCCAATTCACAAATTGGCTTAAAACTTTATAAAACTTAAACCAATAAACCAGAAACTTGAACCACAGCATCTAATTCATAACAGAGATGCATAGAACCCTTACCTCAAATAGAAATTCGCCCCTGAGCCTTCTCCAAGTCCAACTCCAAGCAAATCCCTATTATTCCCAAACTGATCCTAGGCAAGCTTCATCCCCAAGAATCCATCAAACAACCAAACATATCAGCTGTTAACCTTACTATTTCTCTGCAAAACTCAATCAAGATACTGGATAAGACTTACCTTTGAGCCTGGTTCAATCCCCCAATTCCCAGCCTCGAATCCCTTGAACTCTAGCCTAGAATCCTCCAAAACTCAGCAAGTCTCCAATCACCAAAGAGATGAGGAAGAAATCGCATGGAAGGAAGAGAGAGTTTAGAAGTTCTGTTTTTCTTTCTTTCCTTTGTTTTCTAAACCGTTCTAAAATTCCCTCAGCCTTATCCCATCACAACCAGCTACCAGATGACCCAACTACCCTTCCATCTAACCCATACTCTAACTAATCCTCAAGGACAACTTAGACCTTTTCTAACTTCTTACAAATATACCATTTCCTCACTTAGAGTAACCATCCTCAATGGTTACCTATGGTTACCCAAGCTACTAGAATACCATTAGCCATTCACCAAAAATCCCCAAACCCAATTTATAAAATTCCCAAAATACCCCTAGGCTCCTCCCGAGCCGGGTATTTAATCCTATTGTGACTTTTAAACTAATTAGCTCCCTAGGACCGTCTCGGAACGTGCATCACAAATATATCACCGTTATATCAACAACATCACATATATTTCATTTATGCCCTCTATGGGCTAGAATTACCAATTTGCCCCTAACAACCAAATGGGGCCCACATGCATATTTATTTCACCTAAACATGCATTCTAACCACATATTCATTAAATTCACATAAGTTAATATAGTTTAACAATTATTGCCCTCTAGGCACACTAATCAAGGCTCCAAGCCTTATTAGCAAATTTGGATCGTTACAGGCTCTGCGGTCAGGGGCCCCCCACGGCATAGCAATGCACAGTGACCCAACGACCAGCGCAGGCCTCCCCCTGACACTCGGGAGATGCCAGCCCGAGGAGGAAATAACGTGAACAGCCGATCACGCCGTAGTCAGCCATAATTTAGAGATGGGCATGACTATAATGAAGCCGATTCCGGTAGAGGAAATGTTGGTCGGAGAAATGAGGAAAGAGGTGGAGACTGAAGCCCCCTACCTAGAGAAATTAGACCAGCTAGCCATAACACTAGGGGGCAACCCAGGCAGCAGAACGTCTTTGATTGGCTAGGAGTTAGCGAGCAGAGACGCAGGGACAATGATTTAAGGGACGTACTTAACAACCGCCGTGAGAGGCATGAGGAGTACGCTCCCCCGGCACCGGTTGCCCCAGTAGTCCCAGAAGTCGTTCAAGCTCAGATTGATGCCCTGAAACACGCGATACAACAGCTGGTCGGGGGACGAACGTCCCATATTGAGTACGATAGGAGAAGGGGCACTCCCTTTGTATAGAGGATTGCTGCGACTGAAACCCCCAGTAAGTTCAAGATGCCAACATTGCCAAACTTTGACGGGTACGGAGACCCAGTATCTCATGTTAATAAGTTTGAGATACAAATGGATATACAGAAAGTGTCGGAAGATGCCCGCTGCCGGATCTTCCCAGCGACACTGTCTGACATTGCCCAGGAGTGGTTCTTTAAGTTCCCTCCTCCTAGTATAGTATCTTGGGAGATGTTCGTAAAGGAATTTTACAGACAATTCTACGCGGGTCACGTACACCCCACAAAGGCCAACCAGTTGGTCGCGATACGCCAGAAGGAGGGAGAGCCCTTCAAAGAATATGTCCAACGCTTCATGCGAGTAGCAGCTGAAGCCAAGATAGTGGGCGATGAAGGTAAGATGATGGCTCTAACTACTGGGGTTAGGCGCCATTCACCCCTCTAGAGTAGCCTAAAAAAGAATGGGGTAAGAAGTACCCAGGATTTTTTGGATCGGGCTGATCGATATATCAAGCTCGAAGACGCGATTGCCAATGAAGGGAAATCGCCAACAAAAGACAAGGGGCCGAAGGAAGAACCCGCCAACGGGTCAGAAAAACCAAATGGCAACTGGAATGGCAATGGTAGGAACGGTGGAAAATGGGCGAACAATGAACCCTCAGCTTTTGAGAATAAACGCCCCAAAGGCAGTCGATACGAGCCGAGATTCACCAACTACACGACCCTTGTCAAAAACCGAGCGGAAGTCTACCAGGAGACCAGCTCAAGCGTGCCTTACAAACGACCCGCAGCTATAAGGAAAGATATCTCCAAATACGACGAAGTTCTGTCGTTTTCACAATGACTACGAGCACGACACCAATGAATGTAACCAGTTGAAAGACGAGATTGAGTTCCTGATTAGACAGGGACATCTCAGGAGATATGTGCAAGCTGCAGGAGGATCCTAGCAAGAGCCTCAAAGTGGCAACGAGCAGGTGCCTACACGCCAATGCTCGCCACCCCTACAGCCAACTCCTGTGGCAGGCACTTTACTCACCATCTGTGGAGGCCCACACCTTGCAGGGGACAGTGGGAAGGCAAGGCTACGATACGCTTGAACCCTACGCCACGACCAGGACATCGAGATAATGAGTGTGGAGGATCGAGCACCAAAGAAGGCTCGGACAGAGGAGGAATTAATAACTTTCTCTGAAGACGATGCCCAGCACGTACGATTACCGCACTCCGATCCGCTGGTCATTGACTTGCAAATTGCGAACATGATGGTGAAGAAGGTGTTGGTTGACACAGGAAGCTCGGTCAACATCCTATACAAGTCTTCACTGGAGAGAATGAAGCTGTCCGTCAAGGACCTGGAGCCATGCAACCAAACCATCTATGGTTTTTCCAGGGAAGGGCTCACCCCAACTAGGTCGATTAGGCTTCCAGTTACAGCAGGTACTGCACCTGCTAACAGGACATTACTTACTACTTTCATAGTAGTTGATTGTCCTTCAGCATACAATGTTGTAATTGGGAGGCCAATTCTGGTCGACCTACGAGCCGTCACTTCAATATGGCACCTTTCCATGAAATTCCCAACGGACGCAGGGGTAGGATGCGTATTGGGAAATTAGCGGGAGGCAAGGGAGTGCTACAACGCCTCGATAACCAAGGCAAAGAAAGGTGTGTCGAGAGATGTTCTCAGAAAAGAGTTGCAAATGGATATTGATGCTCAGGCCTAGTCAGGTGATAATGTCACCAAATAGGGCGTTGCCCAAAGTGAGGACAGAGACTTGGATCCTCGCTTTGGGGATTTTGAGGAAGAAATAGGACCCATCGAGGACCTTGAAGAGGTCCAACTCGATGAAGAAAATCCGACCAGGGCTGTGAAAGTCGGTAAAAACTTAGAGACAACAACAAAACAAGCACTAGTGGAGTTTTTAAGGAGGAACCAGGAAGTCCTCGCCTGGTCGCACAAAGACATGGTCGGAATAAACCCTGCAGTCATCAGCCATGTCCTGAACATCGACAAGAGTTATCCACCAGTGCAACAGAAAAGAAGGTTGCTTGACAAAGATAGATCAAAGGCCTTAAAAGAAGAAGTCGAAAAGCTGAAGGAGAATGGGTTCATCAGGGTGGCGTTTTATCCATCGTGGGTCTCTAATCCCGTGCTAGTTCCCAAGCCGAATGGAAAATGGTGAACATGCGTAGATTTCACAGACCTCAATAAAGCCTGCCCCAAGGATTGTTTCCCACTCCCTAAGATCGACCAACTGGTCGATGCCATTGCAGGGCATGATATTCTCTCTTTTATGGATGCATACTCCGAATATAATCAGATTAGTATGCATCCACCTAATGAGGATCACACTAGCTTTCGGACTGATACCGGGCTTTACTGTTACAAAGTAATGCCCTTCGGTTTGAAAAACGCTGGTGCGACTTACCAGCGACTAGTCAACCACATGTTCAAGGAGCTGACTGGGACAAACATGGAGCTCTATGTCGATGATATGCTGGTAAAGTCAAAGAAGGCAGAAGGGCATATAGAGGATTTGCAGGAGTGCGTCAACGTCTTGAACAAATATCAGCTGAAGCTTAATCCCCTTAAATGCTCCTTCGGAGTAGGATCTAGGAAGTTCTTGGGATTTATAGTTAACTCGAGAGGAATTGAAGCCAATCCCAAGAAAATCAACGGCCTGATCGATATGAAATTGCCAGTAAAGATTAAGGATGTTCAAAGTTTGACCGGAAGAATTGCCGCTCTCGGTAGATTTATTTCAAATCAACGAACAAGTGTGTTCCATTTTTTAATCTACTTAGAGGCAACAAGAAATTCGAGTGGATGGAGGAGTGCGAGCAGGCATTCCAAGCATTGAAGATTCACATGGCGCAACCACCCATCCTATCAAAGCCGGTCGATGAGGAGACTTTGTTTGTCTACTTGGCGATTACAGAGTATGCTGCTAGTGCTGTTTTAGTAAGAGAAGAAGAAGGCGTACAGAAGGCTGTTTACTATGTTAGCAAAAGGCTAATTGGAGTGGAGCAGTGGTACCTGCCCATCGAAAAGCTAGCCTATTGCTTAATTTTGGCCTCAAGGAAACTGCGGCCTTACTTTCAAGCACACCCAATCACTGTTTTGACCAACCAGCCTCTGCGGCAAGTTTTGCAAAAGCCAGAGGCTGCGGGAAGATTGTTGAAATGGGCAGTCAAACTTGGGTAGTTCGATATCTCTTACTTACCGCGAGCAGCGATAAAAGGGCAAGCCCTGGCTAACTTCATTGCAGAGTTCACTGGACTTACAGCTAGCGAGCAGACCGAAGAGCCTGAGTTTCAAAATCAACCTCCCTCATGGAAGTTATTTACAGAAGGCTCTTCCAACGAGCATCATGCATGGGCAGAGGTGATTCTAATTACGCCTGAAGGGCATCGTTTTCATTGTGCAATCAGGTTTGACTTCACTGCTTCCAACAACGAGGCTGAGTATGAAGCGTTGCATGCTGGGTTACGGTTAGCCAGGGACATGAATATAAAGATACTTGACATCTACAGTGACTCTCAGCTAGTGGTAAATCAAGTCATGGGAGAGTACCAAGCCCGAGGTTTAAAGATGGTTGCCTATTTAAACAAAACAAAGGATCTATTAGTGCAGTTTGACAAGTACACCCTTCAGCAGGTACCTCGCGACCAGAATTCAAACGCGGACGCTTTGGCCAAATTAGCAAGTACGAAGGATGCTGATACTCTAAACATAGTACCAGTTGAACGGCTATTTGTGCCAAGCATCCAAGTAGAGGAGACCACTTTGGTAATCCAGTTGGAGGATACATGGATGGCACCATATGTAGAGTATCTGACGCAAGGCATGTTGCCGACAGACAGAAACAAAGCTAGGACCCTTCAGCGACAGGCTGCTAGGTACATTCTAGTCGATGGAATCTTGTACCGAAGGGGATACTCAATGCCACTCCTCAGATGTGTTTTGAAAGAGAAAGCCAAAGAGTTGATGAAAGAGGTACACGAAGGCTTTTGCGTGGACCACGCTGGGGGGCAAAGTTTGTCAAAGAAGATCCTGAGGCAAGGGTATTTGTGGCCAACAATGAATGAAGACTTGGTGGAATTTGTACGGAGATGTGACAAGTGCCAAAGATTCTAAAAAATCCCGCGAGCAGCCCCTAATGAACTGAAACAGATGCAAAGTCCGTGGCCGTTTGCAGTGTGGGGGATAGACTTAATCGGATCTTTACCCACAGGAAAGGGCGGCGTCAAATATGTTGTGGTCACCGTCGATTACTTCACCAAATGGGCCGAAGCTGAGCCACTCACAACCATAACGACTAAGAAGGTGTTGGATTTTGTGGTCAAAAACATCGTTTGTCGCTATGGATTGCCAAGGAAAATCGTCTCAGTTAACAACACACAGTTTGATAGTGATTTATTCACGGACTTTTACGAACGGCATGGGATTATCAAGAGCTTTTCTTCAGTCGCTCATCCCCAAGCAAATGGACAAGTCGAAGCAATCAATAAAACGCTAAAGGATACCCTGAAGAAAAGACTGGAAGAAGCTAAGGGTGCATGGCCAGAGCAATTTCTTGAAGTCCTTTGGTCGTACAGAACTTCCCATCGAACAGCAACATGCCATACTCCATTCTCTTTGGCTTATGGGTATGAGGCTATGTTGCCTGTTGAGTTAGATCCACCCTCGCATCGCAGGATAACGTACTATCAAGGCTCTAATAGCCAACTATTGATGGAATCCCTAGACTTGATCGATGAGAAACGTGAATAAGCCCAACTCCGAGTAGCTGCGTACCAACAAAAAGTCGCCCGGTATTTCAACTCTAAAGTACGTGAAAGAAAGTTCAACGTCGGAGATTTAGTACTTCGAAGAGTTTTCCTAAATACCCGTGACCAGGCTGCTGGAGTACTCGGACCTAATTGGGAAGGACCATACCAGGTTGAAGAAGTCCTCCATCCAGGCACCTACAAACTTGCTCGCTTAAATGGAGATCTCATTCCTCGCTATTGGAATGGAGAACACCTGCGCACGTACTATCAATAAATAATTCTTATGAAAGAGTTGGCTTGTATTAATTTTAATTTTTACAAGTTATGAAAAAGGGTTGGTCATTTTATGTGACTAATCGCTTATAAGTGTAAGATCTTATTGATCACTCGTACAGACACGTTTTGTCTATTTATTACGAGAAATATAAGTGAATGTGCGCAGCCAGTCATTCTTGCCAATTATTGTATTTATTACAAGTATTTGCTCATTACGTGTTTGTTTTGCTGTATTATCGTTTTAATTATTTGCTCCGAGCAGTAATGTTCGAACAGGTTTTGGTCAAGGAAAGTGACTAAGGGCCTAAAGCTCCTCAATCACTTGGGGGGCATATAAGGCATCTAGTAAGAAAGGCATATCGAGAGGTATGTACACACATGAGCAAAAGGCAAATATTATAATATCATAAGGAAACCTTTTACACTGCGAGTAGTTACTGCTCGGATGTAATTGTTCAATTAAAAGTAAAAGCTGCCCATGCAGCAATAAAATTTTAACTAGAAAGTTAAAGTGTATTTACATCACGACCCGTAGGTCGTGTAATTGAAAGATTAAAAGATAGAAAGGAAAAAGACTAAGAGGCTAGAGGGTCTTGAGGAGCGTCCTGTTCGACAGTTGCGCCAGCTTCATTATCTGCACCATCTATTCCTGTTGCCAGGGAGATTTCTGGGGAAGCAAGAACTTTAGCCCTCTCTTCTTCCTCCAAGCGAATGGCACACTGAGACATTAGAGTCCCCCTCAAGCGATCTGATAGGTAGCTGAAGTTAGCCTTTCGGTTGTGCTTCCAAAACTCGTAGAAGCAAAGATGAGTGGCTTCCTTGTACTTCTCCAAGTTCTTGGCTTCGAGTTCCTCAAGCTCCTTCACACATTTTTCCAGCTCCTCCGTCTCTTGCCTGCTAGCAATCAAATTAAGTTTGAGCTGTTTGGATTGTTGGTAGTTGAGTTTGGTGCTTTCCCTGAATTTTTCCTTGTCTTCATTGGATTTCTTCAGGGCATCTTAACTCTCCAGCAGCTCATCAGTCAAAGTGGCTTTTTGCTCGAGAAGCCCCTCATTCTGCTTAGACAGCTCCGCACTTTTCTCAAGCAACTCGCCGCTCTGCTTGGTTAGCTCATTGTTCTTCTCGAACAGGTCAGCATTTTTCTCTTCAAGCGCTTTCTTAGCCTCAGCAAGCCTGGCGTCAAAATTTTTGGTCTTGGAAACCATTGCACCCGCACGGTGCCAGCCAGCGGTCATGGTCAGCAATCTCTACAATCAGATGAAAAGGGTAAGGCGATGGCAGAAAATCAAAAGCAAATTATTCAGCATCAGGAAATAACTTATGTTAATCATCTCATTCAGCCCCCGGTTGAGTATTTGGTCGGTCTCCATGGAAATAGTGTTGTCAATGGCCTCTTGACTGCGTTTATGTTTGGAGATCTTGTATATCCTCTCCCTGGCTGAGCTGACCACGGAGCTGGACAAAGAGCCTTCAGGCTGAGAAGGCTGAGTGTGGTGTGTTCGGCTGGTAGGGTCCTGAGGTGTGGGGTGCTGTTCGACAGGTGTTGGAGGAGTAGCGTCCTGGTCGACCGGAGGAGTTGAGGCTGGCTGCTCGAGTGGTGATGGAGGTGGCGTGTTCTCCTTCGAAGGGACAGTGGCTGGAGAGTCCTCAGCTCGGGCCTTCTTTGAGGTGGTTTTACTGCTCTCCCCCTGAGTCCTTTTGTTGTCCTTCTTCCTGCCTGAAGATGCAGCGGCAGCTTTGTAATGCTCGAACACATCTTCAGATGACATATCTGCACAAAAAGAAACAACACAAGCAGTGAGAGAAGATATATAGGCGGAAATAAAAATGAAAGTAAAGAGATTATAAGTAAAGTACCTGTGCTACAACTACTGGTCGCTACATTACTTACTGAACTACTTACTGCTTGGAAGAAATCTGAACTTAAGTTTGGAGTATACTTAAAGTTGTCGTCCCCGTCAAATAAGTGACAGGGAATTGGCAAACTATCTAAGAGCGAGAGATCAGTACCGTTCTCATCTGAAGATTCGTCGATGGGAGTGGGAGGTTCGGTGGCTTTCCTTTTTCCCTTTACCAGTGGGGCGGGGGGAGCAGCAGCTCGCGGGATGCTAGAGGGTTCCCTGATTGTCACTCCAGTCATCCTCCTCCTTTGAGGTTGTGACACGTCTGGGTGCTGCTCGGGAATCTCCTCGCCAGGCTGTTGACTCCCTCACATCCTGGTGAGGAGCCAAAAGCCCAACCAGCCTAAGGTTAGCCTTTGTGACCAGATGCTTGACGCTCTTCTCCACGTCAGTCATACTGGCCAAGAGGGCTGATCGAACCCCCATGTCTGGAGTAGGGTCTGGTCGCAACCATGGCCCTGAAAGGCGCTAAAAATCTAAGGAAAGTGCAAAAAAAAAATTAAATAAAAATAAACGACCAGGGGTGTTAAAGTATTACCTCCTTGGGTGAAGGCCACATTGTTGGCAACCATGTTCGTAGTCAAGAAGTACTCAAGGTGGTACCTCCCCACATTGGAAATAAAAGTTGTGTCACTCAGGAAAGTACGGGACATTTCCTGGTGACAAAAGTGGAAGAACCCCGTGTTTTCCTGGTTGGGGTTGGATTTAGGTCGAACAGATAGTTGACCTCGTGTGGTGTGGGGACAGGCCATTTCTTATGGCTATAGAGGATATAGAGTGTCGAGAGCATTCTATATCCATTAGGGGTTATTTGAAAAGGAGCGACCCCGAAATAGTTGGCCACTCCTTGGAAGAAAGAGTGAAGAGGCAGGATAGCTCCTGCCTCAATGTGATACCTCGACCAGGCGCTGAAAGCGCCTCCAGGCAAGTTGCCCTTTGGTCTTTGGTGGGTTGGACTAAGGTTACCCCAGGAAGTCCGTATTTTTTAATATAATTCGCAATCATCCTAATTGTTACTCGGCTAGAAGGGGCGACATACCATTCAACATCTAGTTGAATGGCATTTCGAAGTTGAGCGTGAGTTTGGATGCTAGGGTCAGGGATATTTCTTTCTCGACCAATGGTCGAGGGAATTTCAGCCCGAGGAGCAGGCTAATTTGAAGGATTGGAAGGTTTCTTGTTTTGGGCTTTAGTTTTTGCTCGACCCATATTTTGGATGAGGGTCGATGGAGTGTTTGAAGTGGCACGAGAAAAGGGAATTTCAGGTATTAGTAACAACGGTTTCTCCTCATCCTCGAGCAATTGAGCTAGCAAGTCGTCGTCGATGGGTCTCTCACCTCCCCACGGATCTTGCATGAAAAGCCGCGAACAGAGAAAGGGGGAGATGAGAACGTAAAGCCTAAAAATCTGTGTTGAGAGTTAGAATAACGTTGCTCGCGTATAAAAGTTAAGCTTTTATACGGCCAGCAGCATTCTAGCAAAAACACTAAGTTTTATATGAGCAGTTTGAGAAACAGATTGAAAAGCAGAAGTAAAAAGTTTTCTACTTTTTCAACTCCGAGAGGGTGGGAAAAACCCAGTTTTTCAACTAGCCTAAAAATTAAATTTTTGCTTCGATTTTATGCCCTAAGTCTATGGTCTCGACTATCAAATTGGCTCTTAACTTCTATACAACACTATTTCACCTCCCTATCAAGCATCGATCAATATGCCCATTACCCCAAAACAGTTTCAGTCAAGAACATAGATTTGAATACATAAAAAAACAGTTTTGCATGACATCTCAAACATCCAAGAGGTTCGTAAAACTTACTTAGATGAAAAGAGGGGTCTGAAACAAGAGCTTTAAGCGTTCGAATGGTGGATCCTTAGAACAGAGATGGAAACTCCTCAAATTTTTTGGGCTCTGAAAGTCGAGGTTCTTAGGAATTCTTGACAAGAAGATGGCGAGTGAAAAGTAAAAAGTAAAAATATGAATTTTGGGTATTATATATAGTGACTGCGACACGATAAAAGAGGTAATCATTAATTATTATTTTTTGAGTATGGGGAAGTGTAATAGCCGTCAGACAAGTTTTTGGGAAACCAAAAGGGCTTGATTAGACATGATTAATTGATTTTTCCAAGACGGCATGGGCGGCTCTAACAGGTTTTGTGGAGTAAGCGAAAGGTCGGTTTCCTAAGTTTACTTATTGCTGGTTGCATAAATAAACTTGGGAGGTAAATGTTTACCTAAAAAACGGTTGCTGATGACATGGCAAGAATTTCTCACACGTGGTGGAAGTGCTGTTCGACTATCGACCAGAGGCACATCACTTCGTCAGGCTTAACTATTAGATACGACCAGGCTGGTCGTATAATTTGATTTATTTACTTCTAAGATTGTAATTCTATAATAATTGCATTGAATATTTCCTTTTTATTACCTTAATACGCGGTTATTAAGGAAAATTAAAGGCCCATTGGCCATGTAACCCAAGGAGGGGACTTTTTGATCTGTGAATCTTTTTCTGATAGAAAAAATTATCCATCTTTTGATTGTAATTCTCTCAAGGTTTGTGAAATTCAATAACCCTAATTCTTTGATCACGACTTTGAGATTCAATATTAATAATATCACTAAGTGAACGTAGATTATTATTATTATTTTTAGACTGAACCAGTATAAATCGTTACGGTTTTCTTCTTTACCTTTAGGCTAAATTCTTAATTGTCATCTTATCACTTGTCGCTGGCCAAATCTAAGAATAATAATACCCTTTCCTTTTTATTGTTTTCTTTTTCTGCCGTTTCCAGTTGAGGAAGTTCGGCTTGGTTCTGGTTAGCAACGGTCAAGAAGAGCAGCAGCGGGAGCGGCAGGCGGCGCTTCGCATTTCGCGGGAGGACCGAGGACGTGGTTATTCTTGGCGGTCTCTGGGTGTGGTCGAGCTTCGCGGAAGGACGAGCGGCGGCGGAGAGCTTCAGTCTTTGGCGGGTCCGAATTTCCTCCTTTTTTTTTTTTTAAGGAATACTGTTTGGTTTTCTGGTTTTTTTTTTTTTTTTGGATTTGAGATGTGATTATGATTTTGGATTAGAAATCTGGCATTGAATTTGGAATTTGATTTTGGTGTGTGATTTTGACCAAATTCTGTGACTTTGAAACAGTTGTTTTGGGATTTTTTTTTCCTGGGTTTGCATTTGATTTCTCAGTTTGAAATTTGGAGGATTTCTGAGTTTTGAAGTTTTTGAATGGATGATTCAAGTATGTGACTTAGATACTATGCGAAATTAAGGAACGGTATTTTTCATTGATTATTTCAGATATGTACATGTGGTTATATAGGAACTGATTCTAGACCATGCAACAATTCCCTAGAAACAATATTCCTGAAAAACTGGAGGAAAGCAAACACTTATCAGTCTAAAAGATAGTTTAACAGTTCATATGCTGCAAGTTTTATGCTCTACGTTTATTTTGCACCAAATGATACTTCTGTCTCTTTTAGTGCATGGATCGCTAGCTTGGTGGGCATGGTAAGGAAATTTAGAGATATCATTGAGGAGCATGTTAAGATTTTATGAAATATAAGAATTCCATTTTATCCATGACCTGTTCATCAGCTATATTATATGGGCCTATTGAGGTGAATATTAGAGATTATGTTAAGGATTTAATTATGTTGTTGTTCCTTCCCTTTATCTTCTTATTCTAACATATTTAGGTAATGACTTGGAAAACATATTGTATTATTACTTGTAGGTAAGCATTTGGTAAATGGCAAGTGTTGTCGTGCCTCCTAATTGTCCAAGAAATGCCATACTTCCATCTCCCATGTGTATCAGTTCTGCAGTTGCAACATTCAACATTCCAGGATGCTCTCCAGAAAATGTTTGTGCTAACTGGAAACACTATTCTTGGTGTTCTCTCTTCTGTGTAGCTCGACCTTCTTTGTCTAATAACTCCAAGTAAGTTGTCAGAGTACTGAATAAATATGGTTGGTGACGCTAGTTTTGCTAAAAACGAACTTTTTTCATTTTATGAGAAGCAAGTTACTCAGATTAGATGTGATATTCTTTAAAAGCTATCTAATCTGTTCCTGAATTTAAGTATTAGAATGTATTTGTTGTAAGTTCTTCATGCATGCTAAATATCGATAAATGTCAGGAAGAATTGATATTGATGCAATAAAAGAAAATTAGCTGATGCATACATCGAGTATAGCATAGAGTAACTTGTGAAGTTAAATGAACATCATCTTCACCATGCCAGTGGCTTCATGGCTTGTCATTTCATAATAGTTTTACATTTTCTTGCTTGATAATATGTAACTTGGTGATCGTGGACATAATTTTGCATATGCTTTTGGTATGTGTTTGAGAGGAAAATGTAACTAAAGTAATGTTTTGGAAATCCTCTTATAATTATTTGAGGATATCTTTTGACTTGATACAGGAAGATGGTGTGGTTGATTAGGAGCAGTCTTGATGACAATGCCCCGGATCCTTCTCCTTCGAGTGGCAGTAATGGGAGAACACGATTAATTAGGGCAATTCTCAGTTTCCAAACCAGGTTAGAAGCAAGAATTCAGGAAATAAGGAAAGGTTTTCCACTAAAATTGCTTTTCTTCTTGGCGGGATTTTACTGCGCAACTGCATTTGCTACTGTTATTGGGCAAACAGGTGACTGGGACATTCTATCTGCTGCCTTGGCTGTGGTTGTTGTAGAGGGGATTGGGGCACTCATGTACAGAGCTTCTTTTCCTTTCTTAAACAAGATTAAGAGCCTTATAACAGTCTTTAACTATTGGAAGACTGGGCTTTCCCTCGGTCTCTTCTTGGACTCATTCAAGTACGATATGGACAGTGTTTTTGGATTGAGTAACCCTTTCAACTATGAATTTGATCTGTTTTCCATTTTAATGCATCACTAGCTCCATCAGATGTTGTTGACTGATGAGTTTTCTGTCCAAGCATCAAGCAAAATTGATTGGTCAGCAGAGGTAATCTGTACCCAATTGGTGCAATGGTTACCAAGATCAAACTAGTTTGAAGCAGGATAAGATGCGAGGAGGTCAAATTACATGGGTGGATGCAAGAGGGAATAGCCAGCCCTTGCTTGGTAAAAGACTGATCTTTTAATGTTATGATTTTATTTGAGATGAGGCTCACATGGTTAAGGCTGCTCTGCTCCAATTGCCATGCTTTTATGTTGATTGTTCTGTCATTTCTTCAAAGTACAAGAACTTTTTTTGCATTGATGGGGCTTTGGAACATCAGAATCTAAACATGGGTTGTGAACTGCTGGACTGGTCCTAAACTCAATTGGTCAAAATTGAGCGCTTTCCCCGGGTGTAGACTCCATTTGAATTAGTGCGATAGATTTTTGGTTAGTAGCAGACTCGTGATATCAGCTTCAATTCTGTATTCGTTTCGTGGCTTTGTTTTGTTCTTTGATATACTATACTATTATATTATACGGTGTCGACATTGTATAGAGACGGCAGGACATGGAATTTTTCCTTGTTCTGCTTGATATAAAATTCAAACCAATAAAAAAAACTGTTAAACTCTTTAAAATTCTCTCTCTCACTCTCTCTCTCTCTCTTAGAGAATGACTAATTGACATCAATTTTGACTTGCACTTTAAGTTGTTCACCTTATTAATAGCCTTTAATTCTAGCTGCTAGTTGTTTATACATTTCCCCCTTATTATTTTAGCCATTGACCCTAAATTTTCAAAACTTTGAAATTTATTTATGTAGTTGTCAAACAAACAAAATATAACCCTCCTAGACGTTTGTTCAAACTTAACCCATTAATTAGATCAAATAACATTTCTTTTGTAAAAACTATGTTTTAGTAATAAAAAAAAAATTCAACTTCTTCTCTATTATGGTCTCCCTCTTCTCTACCAAAATATTGTTCGCATATATTTAAAGTTCCAGGAACATCCTCTGCAATATATGTTTTATTAAAAAAACAGTATATTCACGTTCATACTACATAAACACAGGAGTTTATAATGGTATGATGTATATTACATATCAAGGACTCCTAAAAAATCTAGTGTTGCTACTAAAACTTATTCTGCTTTCTCCCTATAATCCCCCAATTGGTGAACTTAAGATTCAATGTTTTAGTATCTATTCATAGATGACTAGTGGCACCTTGGCAGAAGTAACAGAGGTTTTCCAAGCCCATAGAACATACTCCATCAAGCATCTACTCTGGGGCCTGGATATGCCGGAAGACTCATGATTCTTTTGTCCAGAACAGGACCTCCTACAGTGAAGTGATAGAGACTCTGAAAGTCTGATCCTTTTATCCCAAGCACTTCATGCACTGGATAGCAACAACAATAGCATTTGGATTTTAATACGTGAGGCTGAAGATTACTTAATGTAATAAAATTAAATGTTTTTTTAATACACAGTAGTGCCATGTGCAAATAGAGAAAATGGTGTGACAAAGAAAATTGAATCATCACTTTTCAAACTTAGATTTCCATGCAACAATGTGGCTTGTAGATTTTGTTTAACCACAGAGTTAACATTGTCCAGCTCTGTTGGTATCCCAAAATCTGCTCACCAGGTTAAAGTCGAAACTAAAGGACCGCCAAACTTTAATTTTGAGAAACATAACACTTGTGATTAATCACCAAATACTGCCTATTTTGAGTCATATACCAGAACAATAACCATGGAATAAATTTTCACACTGGATGTCATGCAGTAAAGAATTGCTAAAGGAAAGGAACCCAATAATCATTCGAGGAAAGGAATCCATACCAGGATCGTCGAAGTAGCAGCCGATTCCTGTTGCAGATATGCCAACAGCATGCGCTTCAAGGTATAAAACTTGTCCTAGAACTCCTGTCTCCCAAAACAATCGAGGATACATCCACACTTTCTCGCGCAAAACAGGCTCAAAATGAGCTACCATACCAAGACTGAAGCAGCCATCACTTGCTATTTCCTGCATGTATATGGATGCATGCAATATCTTAATAAGACTGGGATATTTTCATATATTGTTTTACTAACCATCATTTTGAATGCTCTTCTTGTAAGAAACAACACAAATCCTTCATACATAGTGTAAAAATGGAGGTTTGAATCAAGAAACAACTCAGAGTTGATTCAAAAATAGTTGTTACGTTATTTATTGACAATCAAAATACAAAAAAGTTTCTACTGCAAAACGAAAATGCTAGGTGACAAAAGCCTAACACTGTTGGCATATAGTTGGATGGAAAAATAAGAACCTCCGCCTCTTTTTTAAAAAGGTTCATGAATTGTGTACACTTCTTTCACATACAAAAGATAGACTCACCTCAATTCATAATAACTATAAAGTAGACCCTTCATCTTTTTATCCTTTTTTAGTAAAACAGTTGTCTTTAGTAGTGCATATAGTTGAAAATATCTCTGTTTTCTGCTAAAACTCAATTATAACCAGATTTTACGCAGTCCAACTTATATATCTTTATATATAAAAGTATAAAACAACAAGAATTAACATTTACCATACCTGATTGCACGAGAGTCGTTGAGAGAGAAGCCTGTAATCACCTATAAGAAGCTCGTATAAAGGAAGTTCATCAGGGCAACCCTCAGGCTTCGTCCACTTAAAGTCAGGCCTCATAGATTTCTTAAGCTCACCAAAATGATCTTCATTTCTAACCAAAAAATACAGACCTTGCGGCAAACCTTGCACCCTATGAACAAATAAAGCAGCATGCACCTCAGCATCCCATGAAAGAGCCCGAAACGGCAATGCCAATTGCCTTTTTTGCTTCTCTTCATTACCAGAACCCGAAGGAAGACAATGCAGCAGCATTTGATAAAATGTACTTCTCTTCATTACAGTAACTCCATCCATATCAACTGCACTCCTTCGCTTTCTAACTATTTCCCTTACAGTAAATTCCTTATATGCACCTTCACTAACGACTCCACTACTCTGAAATGGATCAACAATGAATCTACTTTCTATTTCTATAGGCTTCTTCACTGCCTCAGCTGATCTATATATAATGTCCCAACAAATATGCTCTTTACTCAACAAATTAGGCTTTCCCTTCCACTCCAACTTGGAGAATTCAGCTATGGCAGAACTCAATTCCTCATAATTAACATCAAATCCACCAGCCCCACTTGGGAAAACAGCTATAACACAATCAGGGTGCTCGAATTCAATGAGAGGCAACTTACCTTTAATGGGTCGAGACGGAATTTGGAACTCGCAGAAAATTTCGAGCCCCATGAGTTTCTTCATATCCTCGTGACTTAAACTATCGAGAAGCTTCACATCCCAGCCAATGGCGGCCGCAGCCATCGACACCGCCGCGATAGCATGACCCACGTCGTGGTTGCAGTACCGGAACGCGCGCTCGCCGTATTTCCAAGCCTCGCGCCAGAAAATCGACGACAACGCAACGAGGAAAGTATTCTCGGGAAAGAACCTGGGGAAAAACCCAGATGGGATTTCGGCTCTAATTTCCAATCCATGTACTTTCGGAGCGTAATGGGCCACGAAACCCGAACCCGAAACCGAGTCAATAGGTGGGCTTATAATGTAAGCCTCGGTGGGGTGTAGATTCCCGCTACTGGGGTTAACTCTAAGAGACCAGGTCGAAAGCCCGATAGTTTTCCAAGCGGAGAGAGCCAAAGAATCGTAGAAAAACTGGGAAATAGAAGATTTCGAAATGGGTTTCGAAGGAGGGAGAGATAGAAACAGAGATGAGTAAGGAGGAGCTTCAATGGTGGTAGAAGTGTTCGCGTTTTGATCCTCTGTGGGGTAGTGTAGGAGAGGGAACACTGGAGCAGAGTCGAACCTCCGGAAAGGGTTGGGCTGGTTAGCCCAGTCAAGGCCATGAGGCCCTCGGGCGTATCTAGTGAAGGAATGCTTGGTCTGGTTATGGTAATTGAGGACCTGAGACAGGTTTTGGTCTTCTGATTCTTGTTTTGGGTCGGTTATGGAAGATGAAAGTGAATGTGAATGTGATGAAGATGAAGAGAAGGGCATAGTGGTGGGGTTGAAGGTCTTCGTGGAAAGGGTGGTGAGATTGAGGAGGAGCAGAGAAGAATAAGGTGATGAAAGAATATGGAACCGAGTAGAGGTTGAAGGAAACGGTGGCATCATTCACCACTTTTTTATTTTCTTTTTTTGACCTTTACTCTGATAGAAAGAAAATTAAAGTGTGTCTAATACAGGGGACAGAAGAAATCACCTGTCCAATCAAAACTTGCCAGATTTTTTTTTTTTTGAATTAATATTAAAATACAGGCCACCATTATATATTTTTGGGAAATTTATAATTATAGGGGGGTCTTAGTGTTCTTGACTTGTGAATAGTTTTCGACACGATTTTTTTTATGACTGTGTATATTGTAGCTATTTAGGGCATGCTGCAAATTTTCAGAAAATTCCGAATAGTTTACCGTACCGAAAACTAGGTTCAAACATGTTTTCCACGCGCATAAAAAAAATTATTCACGCGTGCAACAACATGTTTGAACCTAGTTTTTGGTACTGTAAACTATTCAGAATTTTCTGAAAATTTACAGGATGCCCTAATAGCTACAATATACACAGTTATAAAAAAAAAATCGCGCGCGAAAACTGTTCACGGGTCGAGAACACTGAGAGTCACACTGGTAGGGCTTAAAGTGAAGCCCCTATAGGAGAATTCCCCTATAATTATATACATAAAATTTAAAGTATTTACAAAAATACATTTAATCAAATTATTTACACAAATAAGGGTACCACGTCATAGCTTACCAAATTTTGAAAAATATTGAGAAATCATGCTTTCCAAATTTTTTTGTTTTTTTTAGTTTGTAAAAAGTTATATTTTAGTTGCTTACGATACCGATAAGATACAAATTTGTCCCTTTGTTTATTTTATTAAAACCTTTATTTTTAGATTATTATCCCTCAAAATTCAAGAGATGGCGTGGCGAATGAGAAAGCGGCATGTGGCATCACAAGTCAGAGAAAAACGACAAAGTATTGAAAAAAGACCGATGAGCAAAAAAGGATAGGTTCAGGACCTATAGGAAAGTCGACCAGGCCTAAACCCCTTAGGGGTGGTCGGCCTGACCCCAATCCCTAGGGGTGGTCGGCCTGACATGCTCAAGAGCCACATGGGTGGTCGGTCCACCCTATTCTTCATAGGGTGGTCGACCTAAACTCCCAAATACACTTCGCTGAATAAAGTTCACACTCGTTCAAACAGAAGATCAATAGGCCTAGCACTCAGAGGATCATCAGGCCTAGTACCCAGAAGATCAATAGGCCTAGCACCCATAGGGTCATTAGGCCTAGCACCCAAAGATCTAAAGGGTCATCGGGCCTAGCACCTAAGTCTTATAGACCAACTGAGACTTAGCGTTTTCCCGAAGGTTTCAATTGTGCATCGTCAACCACGATCCAGAGAAACAACAAGAAGACCCACGATCTCATAATCATGGGGAGGTAAACACATATCTTCACTACCCAATAATCATGCACCAAACCACGATCCCCAGTATTACTGATCATGTAACAGCCCCTGGGTACTATAAATAAAGGACCCAGGGCTTCATAAAGGGGATCTTTGGATCGATTTTTAGACGGATATTTTCTGGAGAGAAACTCTGGACAAATTGGTGACAAGTGAACTCTTTAGTTCATCTGTGTAATTGTCTATCGAGTGATTCAATACTAAAGACTAAGTTGATTAGGTTATTACTGTTCATCAGAACAGGGCTAAACCACTATAAATTTCTGTGTGTTTGTTTAGATATTTGTACTTTGTCGTATATTATATTTATTTTGTTCAAAAGGTGTCGTATACTGTACATACGACCGTTGGCCAATTTCACAGGTCAACATTTTGGTGCTTTCATTGAGAGTACGAAATCAAGAAACACACTCTCATCAGTTTTATGATGCCTCCAAAACCCAGTCAGACAAAGAAGATAGGTCCTAGGGATTCCACCACTCAGGATCCCATTGATCCCATTAACGAACCTCAGGTGGAGATTGGAGATCAACCTAATGTGGAAGATCCACAAGATGCTCACCAGGAGGAGATGGCGCAATTTCTGGCGAGGCAGGAGGCCTTTGCTGCAGAAATTGCCCTCCAGAGGGCGACTATGGAATGAAAACGACGGGAGATAGATGAGCAGGTCTAGAGGATAATCCAGAGGGAGCAGGAAGCTGATCGGAGGCACCGAGAGGCTGTTGTGGCCCTGGAGGCGGCTACCCAGTTAGCCCTAGCTAACGTTGAAGTTGCTGCTCAAGCGATGAGAGAGCCTCAGGCCAAAGCAGCAGGGATGCGAGACAACAGTAACAGGGAGTCCCAGGGGAGGATTTGAAACCCAAGGACACTCTCAGAGCACTTTCCCAGAGACAGGATGAAGAGGCTTAATCCAAGACTCCCTCCTCCATGACTAAAAAGAATAACACTTTCTCTCGGAGTAAAAGTGTTACCAACCCGAAGGCCCCCTCCCAGGGGGACAGATGAAACGACACAGGAGAGGAAGGCCAGACATCTGAGAGGCATGACAGAAATGGAAATGGTCGCTCAAAGTCTTATATTTATGTAGGAGGAGAGGCTTGGGGGCAAGATTGCACTGGCAAGAGCAAGGTAGACCTACCACCCCTACACCCTCAGTCTCACAAGGGAAATGAACCGATGAACAACACCAATACTGTGTTCGATAGGCTCGGGAAAGATGCACAACCTCAGGATCTGAGGGAGGTCATAAACAGGAGAACCAACGCTTAAGAGGGGGTACCAGGGACGTCTACCCCACCTGGAGCAGCAATCCCACTAGCAGTGTAGGCTCAAATAGATGCACTCATCATGGATGTTCAGGGCCTGACAAAGAAACCTTCCAATATCGAGCTGGCTCATAAAAGTGGGATTCCCTTCAGTGCCAAGATCCAAGCCGCTCAACCACCACCGAAGTACAAGACCCCGAAACTTCCAGCATACACTGGGAAGGAGGACCCAGTGCAACACATTGGAAAGTTCGAGGATCAGATGGAGTTACTTGGTGTGGAGCATGATTATAGGTGCAGGGTATTCCCTACCACTCTCTTTGACTCAACTTTGGAATGGTATTGGAAATTCAAACCTGGTTTCATCACTTCCTGGGAGCAATTCAGGAAGGAATTTTGTAAGGTCTTCAGTGCTTGGCGGATTCAACCAATTTATGTCAATCAACTAGCTGACATCAAGCAATGGAAGGATGAATCCCTGAAGGACTACACACAAAGATTCATGAGAGAAGTAAACCGAGCATCCACAGTAGGAGATGAATGGAAGTTCGTTGCCATCTCGGTAGGAATAATTTATCGTAGTCCCTTGTGGATAGCATCCACGGAACCCCATCAACACCTTGCAGGAGTTCCTGGACCGAGCAGACAAATACATGAAGCTAGATGACGCTATCATGAAGGAAGAAAAATGCATAAACCATCTGACCACTATCAAGGCATACAAGAATGGCGCAAACCCTCAGGGCAGTAATGGGGGCAACGGTAAGAAGAGGAGTACCTCAGGGGCCGAGCAGAGTGGAGAAAAGAAGGCTAAGTCAGCACCAATCGATAAACAGTCTAAGCATCAACCTATACGATAAAAAAAATATTGGTCCGAAAACCAGTCGTCATTATTTGATCATGTTCAATCATGGTTCTTAAGGAATCTATCGACCTATACGATCAACAAAAGAGACTGGTCCAAGGACCAGCTGCCGTTATGGATCATATTCGATCTTTGTTCTTGAGGAACCTATCGATCAATAGGATCCAAAAAGAGAGAGTAGTCCTAGGATCTTGTCGCCAAATTATTGGATCATGTTCGATCTTGGTCCCTGAGGGACCTATCGACCCATAAGATCCAAACAAGAGACTGGTTTGAGGACCTGTCACCATTATGGATCATGTTCAATCTTGGTTCTTGAGGAACCTATCGACCCATACGATTAAAAAAGAGAGCGGCCCGAAGACCAGTTGCCATCATCGGATCATAATCGAATCTAATCCTTGAGGGACTGATCTATAATTTGATCTAAGACTCGTTACAGGCTCGATTAGCCCATCAAGACCCGATTGGTCCAAATTAGACACTTCTGTCTACAATCATTATAACAAGTACACGAGAGATTACGTGAATCATGATCGACACTTGCTAACAATCGACATCTATGTATAGGTATCATTACTACTGAGTATGAAACCATCACCCGACTACCAATGAGGGACAAGCATTTGCTGCTTGCATCATTGGGTGAAAAGGATAATACTATATGTCTAAACGCTCAAAGCAAGGCATGGTCAAGTAGCAGTGACCAAGTCTTTTAAACCCATGATCACTTGGGGGACATATAGTACATACCAATCGGGGTATACACAAGCAATGAGAACATGACTCTAAGTACTGAGCAAGCTCAAGTTTTTCTAGGACATTTGTTCAACATATGTTCCGAAAGTGCGATAAACAAAAACAAAAAAGGCATTGGTAGGGGGACTCCTAGCCATGTCCCTTATACGGTGGTCGGCCAGTCCATCAACCCTATAGGGTGGTCGACCTGACCGTTTTGTTTATGGTACTTGATGAAGTATCATACTACTCATATTACCATGGTTGTTATCATGAAAAACGTAATGGAGTAAGGTTAGTTTGGCGCGTGAAAGACATGTGTTCAGAGTATACTGATACCTGAACCAATGAGGGTTGTGAGTTGATATACTTAGTAAGCATTGGAAATAAAAAATTTCAATCAATACACTGAGTACTCATAACAAAAAAGCATAAAGGCATAAAATGTCATATGTAAAAACTGTCAAGTACAAGGTGCCCCACCAATGGCACAAAAGGAAAGACAAAGAATAGAAGACCAAAATAAGACTAACTAGGGCGAGGAGTATCATCTGAAAGATCTCCCTGAGCCTCGGCAACCTCACGAGCCAGACACATCTTAAGCTCTTTTGCTTGCATCTTCTTAGGGAGGAAATCCAAGTTCAGATTTTTGTTGGACTTCTAGATTAAGTAGAAACGAGAGAAGGCAGTCTCTGAATACTCCTCTCGTGCCTTGTCCCAGGCAGCCTTGATCTCTTGCTCCATCTCGACAAGAGCATCTTCCGCAGTTGGTTCATGTCAGTAATCAGCTTCTCTTTCTTAGCTTCAGAATGTTTAAGTTGATCGAAAAGTTTCCCCTCCACCTAGGTTACCCTGAGAGTCAACTCGGTCACCTCCTGTTGTTTGAGCTCCACGGTACTGCGGAGAGTGCTTATCTCTTCATCTTTCAAAGCAATGTCCACATCCCTAGAGCCAAGAACGCATCTAAGGATACTACATAGGCCTATCTCGGACATGGGAGACAAACATCAGCGCCTGTAAAAAACATAAAAGTGTTAGATAACACCAAGATAGCGTTGGGAGCCAACTGAGAGGGACTAATACCAAAATAATCTGCCACGCTCCAAAAATACGGATGAAGAGGAAGTAGGGTGCCAGACTTAAAAACAGAGTGTGTCCAAGCGTACACACCCAAAGGGAGTCCTCAGCTCCGTCATTCAGACCAGGGATAGTGATGGAAATGCCAAAAAGGTCGAAGGCAGGGGAGCCTGCACCACAAAGGCCATCACATAGTGGTAACCGAGACGGGAACCGTCGAACCCGACTTGGGCATGGGGGCGAGAGAGAGGCAGCCCGAGGACATAGGGCTGCCCAACTAGTAGGAATCCACATGTCAAGATTGCAAACAACTAGAGGAAGAAGGCCGATGGAAGACCCACCTCGTAACCACCGAGCCCATCAACCAAACAAAAACGTCGGTTTTATGAGTGGGAGCTTAGACCTCTCTAGGTCTATAAGCGTATATGATACCGAACCCAGGAATACTGGGAATTATGGCAATAATCCTGATCTTTAAGATCATCTGAACCAGAACCAAGGGTAGGCTAATCCCGTAAACCCTGATTTACGCAATCGTTTGAACAGCCGAAAGGAACATGTACAGCCGACATATGGGAATCAGTATAACCATATCCTAGGACAGGGAGCTGGAGTTATTATAAACAATAACAAGCTCCCCCAAGCACAAGCTCAGCCTCCAATGGACTTGGTCCAGGAGAGAATTAACTAGCTTGAAATAACGTTCAGGCTCCTCCAGGATGAAAGGAACAGGGACAAGGCTGATGACTCCGATGAGGAGCTCGAATCTTTTGCTCCACATATTTCCATTACGCCATTCCCTCATGGGTTCAAGATACCCCACATAGCTCCCTTTGACAGGAACTCAGACCTATATAGCCACCTGAGCACATTCAATACCATTATGTGAGCCAACAACGTTGGTTACGAGCTCAGGTGTATGTTATTTCCAACCACTTTCAAGGCCATTCGATCTCGTCTTGGGATCAGTTAGTAAAGGAAGTCAAAAAATAGTTCAAGGCCATGGTAGGCGTTAGGCTCGAAGCCTCGACCTTGACTAATGTCAGACAGTAGCCGGGAGAATAATTGAAAAGTTACCTCGTGAGGTTTAACATAGAGGTGGCACGAGCCCGCAACATCGACGAAAGTGGTCACCTTATGGGTGTATGAGCTACTATATTACCAGGGTGTCCCCTTTGGGATGATATGCAGAGAAAACCAATAAGGACAAAAATCGAGTTCAATAAAAGGGCCCAACAATTTGTCAATGTAAAGGAGGTGAGGTCAGCATTAAAACTGACCCCTCAGCCCATAACTACAATGACAAATGTTAACTCAGCCTCTACCTTGGCTACCCCATCGACGTCATGACCCTCAAGAGATAACCCTTCATAAAGGAAGAAAAATGATGGGAATAACTCTGAGGTAGACAGGGGGAAAAGAAGAAGGGAGACAAGTATTTCTCCATTTATACGTTTTACACCGAGCTCAATGAGACTCGGGAGAATATCTTCCTTGAAAATGAGAGTCAGGTCCCATTCAGAAGACTTGACCCAATGCAAAAAATCAAAAGGCAAAGACAGACTCCAACAAGTACTATAGATTCCATAGGGACGTCGGACATTCCATTGATGAGTGCAGACAACTAAAAGACAAGATCAAAGGCTTGATCTTGAGAGGATATTTTGGACAATATATAAGAAATCAGAATACCAATCAAGCATCATTTGGACAGAGGGCAGGATTCGCGCAACCTGCCCAGCAAAATAATAATTCCCGAGCAAGGGAGGATGATAGACCTCCACCAATAGATGGAAAGAATGTGGTAACCATCTCCGGGGGACCGCACCTTGCCAGATCGGGTAGAAATGCCCAGAAGAGATATGTAAACGAGCTCAAGACTGGAGACGGTTTTCCCTACAAACCTGAACAACAAGATCCAAAGCAACAAAGGGTTGAATCTCAACCCATAACTTTTACATAAGAGGATTCCTCACATGTCCAGTTTTCCCATAGCGATCCCCTGGTCATCACGCTTCAGCTTGCAAACAAAAGGGTGCGCAGAGTCCTTATAGATAACGGGAACTCTGTTAATATCCTTTATAAGGCCACTCTAGAAGAGATGAAACTCACACTTCGAGATTTGAAAGCCTGTGCAACAACATTGTATGGATTTTCAGGGGAAGGGATTGCTTGTACGGGATCCATCAAGCTCCCCGTAACCTTGGGAGACTATCCAGTCTTGGTAACCAAGATGATGGAGTTTGTGGTGGTGGACACCCCATCGGCCTACAACGTATTGCTCGGGAGACCAGTGTAATAACCAAGGTTATTATTTTCTTATAAGCTCCTTAAATATGATTTTATGTTAGATTTAGTTATGACTTGAGTTGTGGAATAAAGATTGCTTTAAGCTTAAATTATTTAAGTTATGATTTTATGACTTAGAAATAATTATAGTTTGGGTAATTATAATTATTTTAGCATATGATTAAATTAGTGTATAGTTTTATTAAGTATTAAATGCACATGTTATTTGATGTATTAAGAAGTGAACTTGTGGCATTAAACTAAGTCCAAGTATTAGAATTAAAATGAAAACCAAAATAGCTCAGTCTTAGGTTCGGCTCAAAAAAAGGAAGGATTTGACTCTTTTTAATTTTTAAAGATATGAAAGATTAGATCTATTTGAATTAAGTGACTACGTGACAAGAAGAGTTAGATAAATGGGGATTTAAAAGATTTAATTTAAGTAGTCAAATAAGTAGAGATAGTAGTGTGATGGTTGAACTGAGAGTTAGATAAGTAAATGCAGTTTTCGTAACTTTAGGGTAATGTAACTTAAGACCTAGTTTTGACCTATTTATATTACGATTTTAGAAAAATAGTATTAAAAAAAAGTTGTAGATAATTTAATTAGCTATCTAACGGTATAAAAATGGCCTAAATATGACTTCTACAACTCAAGTTACTTGAATTTTACTATAGAAGGGTCCAGAGTTACGAGATATAGGATAGTAGTTTGGACTTTGACTAAAGTTTGAACCAAATGGAGACTATGTGGCATACTTAGAGATGATGTAGCAAACAGAAGGGAGTAAGACTAGGCTGGCCAAAACCATATAGTGGAGGGAAGGTTTGATTTTTAAAATTTAAGTTTAATAGTGTGGAGAAAATCAAGGAATGGAGTTGGGGTTTGAAGCCTATAAATAGAGACTTACCCTTCACCATTTTTCTCACACTCAAAAGCTCTCAAGAAACCTCTCATATCAAAATCCATAGTCCCAAAAGCTCTCTCCATTTTTCCATAAACATTCTACATAGCCATAGCTGAAACACTAGTCTTTATAGTGCTCGGGATCTTTTTCTTCTATTTTCTTTATTTTGCCTTAACACTATTGCCTTTCTAAACCCTATTATAGCCGAAATATTGAACCCCATCAAGCCAATATATAGCCAAAATCTACCCAAGTATCCAAACTCTTGGTGTTGTTGTTGGAGATAGATATTAGAGAGAAGACTCAGAATTTCATCATTTTGGTTCTAGGTTGAAGGTATGACTTTATGAGGTTTAGAAAATTCTTGAAAGTATATTTTATTATAAGGCTCTAATATAAATATCTTATGTTGTATTTAAGGTTGATTGGACGTTTTCTATAGCAAGCAATCTCTTCTCTTTCTTTTTCTCTCCACACTCAAGGTAAGGAACATCGGTTAGATTTTATGTGTTATGATTATGTTTATATGCTATGTGTATGTATGTATGTATGTATGTATGTATGTATGTATGTATGTATGTATGTATGTATGTATGTATGTATGTATATGTTTTATGTTGTAGTCGCTTGGGAAATATGGTTGCTTGGATAGCAAATAAGCAAATCTTGAGATTTTTATCATTATCGTAGATTATAGTTATGTTTAAACCTACTCTAAATAGTAGCAAGAGGACCTAGATGGTTTATCATATACTGTATTGTGTTTAAACCTACCTCTAATAGTAGCAAGATGACCTAGATTGTTTCTATCACATACTACGGTAATGAGTTAATGACCATTAATTTGTAGTCTTATGTTTTATGATTTACATTTTTACGTCATACGTTTTATGATTTATGTTTTTATGTCTTATGATTTATGATATGTTTTTAGTAGTTTTCCTTACTGGGCATTAGAATCATTCTTTTTTATTTTAGATGGCTCAGGAAAATGAGCATGGGGGGATGGATTCATAGCAGCTTTGGCATGTGTATTGGGCGAGAACTAAATGAATGGAATGATGGGAAAGATCGAGGATGACGTTTTGTTTCAAGTCTTTTTAATTATGTATTTATGCTTTTCCGCATTTAGTATTTGAACAATTAATTAAAGGTTTTGTTTTCTTTATGATTTTATGTAATAACAATGGGATCCCGTATTTTAGATTTTCTAATAAAGTTCTATTATTTTGTGTATGTATTCGAAAATAATAGCTATGTCTTAGTAGTTTTAATGGTCCGAGGTCTTTAAGTTAGTCGGGTCATTACACCAGCCCTGATTGGGCTAGAGGCAATGTCATCTGTTAGGCATTTGGTCGTCAAGTTCCCAACGTCTAGTGGCATAGGAACGCTAAAGGGAGACCAGCTGACCGCACAGGAATGCTATAGCATTTCCATGAGAGGGAAAAACCAAACAAGTGCACAAGTGCTTGTAGTTATTCAGCAGATGGATGGATCCATCTTTGAGATAGAAGAAGAGATCAACCCTAGGGTTGAAGAAAATGCCGATATCGAACCATTGGAGGAGCTTGAAGAAGTAAAGCTCGATGAGGAAGATACCACGAGGGTGGTAAAAATAGGAAAAAATATTTTCGAAAGTGAAAAATAGCAATTAACTTGCTTTTTGAAGGAAAACTAGGATGTGTTCGCATGGTCACACTCGGATATGGTATGGATTAGTCCAAGTGTTATGAGCCATGCACTCAACATATATAAGAGCTTCCCCTCGAAGCAACAAAAAAGGAGGCTCCCTGATGACGATAGAGAGAAGACCTGAAAGAGGAGGTTGAAAGGTTAAAAGCAAATTGGTTTATTCGAGATGCTTTCTATCCTGTTTGGATAGCCAACCCTGTGTTGGTCCTGAAGCCTAATGACAAATGGAAAACCTGCATCAACTATTCCAACCTCAACAAGGCATGCCCCAAGGATTGCTTTCCCTTGCCTCGAATCGACCAACTTGTAGATGCTACTGTAGGCCACAACATCATGTCATTCATGGATGCTTATTCTGGATATAACAAGATTTCCATGCATGCACTTGACCAAGAACATATGAGCTTTGTGACCGACAAGGGCTTGTACTGCTACAACGTAATGCCTCTCGAGCTCAATGTTGGAGCCACATACCAAAGATTGGTAAATAGGATGTTCGCTGAGCAGATAGGGAATAACATGGAAGTTTATGTGGACAATATGTTAGTCAATTACAAACATAACAACAACCATGTAGATGACCTCACTGAGTGTTTTACTGTACTCCGAAAATAAACATTAGACTCAACCCACAAAAATGCTAATTTGGAGTATCCTCGGGTAAGCTACTTGGATTCATAGTGAATGCTTGGGGTATAGAGGCTAATCCCGACAAGATCAAAGCATTAATTGACATGCCCTCACCTCGAAAAAATAAAGATGTTCAGAGCTTAACTGGACAAATGGTGGCCTTAAGTAGGTTTATCTCGAAATCTACGAACCAATTTTTTCCATTCTTTAATCTTTTGAGAGGGGGCAAGAAGTTTGAATTGTCAAATGAGTGTGAATTCGTGTTTCAGAATCTTAAGAAACACCTCGCCGAGTCACCGATATTTTCTAAACCGATCGTAGGGGAAGTTTTATACTTATACCTCGCCACAACCTAGCATGCCATTAGTGCAGTACTTGTACGGGAGGATAAGGAAGTACAAAAGCCTGTATACTATGTCAGCAAGAGGTTACTAGGGGCAGAATTGAGATACCATTAATGGAGAAACTGGCTTTGAGCTTAATGCACGCATCTCGAAAGCTTCAAACCTATTTCCAAGCACATCCTATTTATGTGTTAACTGATCAACCGCTGAGGCAAGTATTGTCCAAGCCAGAGGCATCTGGGAGATTGTTGAAATGGGCTATCGAGCTCAGATAGTTCAAGATTACCTATCATCCTATAACAACGATCAAAGGACATGCTTTGGCAGATTTCATTATCGAATACACAGGGATCTCCAACGAGGAAGTCGTACCCCAGCCCGCGAGCTATGGAGACTTTAAGTCGATGGGTCCTCCAATGAAAATGGATCAGGGACAGGGATCATTCTAATCACCCCAATGGGAAATCGCTTCCACTCGGTGCTTAGATTTGGTTTTGAGGCCTTAAACAATGAGGCTGAATACGAGGCAATGTTAGCAGGACTTCGGATAGCCGTCGAGCTCAAAGAAAAAGCCATTCATTGCTATAGCGACTCACAATTGGTTATTAACCAAGTCCTGGGTGAATATCAAGCGCGTGGCATAAAAATGGTGACTTACCTAGAGAAAGTTAAAGCAACATTTGGGGGGTTTGAGTTCTACGCTATAGAACAAGTTCCCCGAGAACAAAATTCAAATGCAGATGCATTGGTCATGCTTGCCACGACTAACGAAGTTGACACACTCAACGTGGTCCCAGTAGAATTCTTACCAACCCTGATCATAAACGAGCCCGAGGAAGAGGATGTAAACATGATTGACTCACAACCCACCTAGATGACCCCGATAATTGACTACCTCGAAACCGGAAGTCTCCCAGCAGACCGGAACGAGGTTAGAAAGCTTATGTACAAAATACCAAGATATACCATTTTGGAAGGAAAATTGTATAGAAGGGGATACTCTATGCCATTACTTAGGTGTGTAACTCCCTCCGAGGCAAAAAATATTTTGGAAGAAATCCATGAGGGATTTTGTGGAGATCACACCGGGGGGCACAACTTGTCAAAAAAGGTGATTAGGCAAGGATATTAATGGCCAACAGTTAAGGCAAACTCATTCGAGTATGTCAAATGCTGTGATAAATGTCAATGGTTCGCTTCGATACTGTGAGCTCCACCCACCGAGCTTACCATGATGACCTCCCCATCGCCATTCGCGATATGGGGAATCAACCTCGGGGCCCCTCCTGGCGGCCGTATTTGATTTTTTTTGCTTTTTATCAATAAATTACTGAATTTCATTCAAACCTTGTATTTTTATTGTTATACTTTTTTGCAAACCCTCGAAATTCAATAACCTAAGATCGCAATCATAGGATATTAAGGGGGCATAAGTGGTATACAATCATACCATAGGCTTGAAAAAATATAACTATAATTAAAAATAATTCTAATAAACATGTTTGGATTATTAACCCTATATGAATAAAACAATAATTGTATGGATCACTAACCAAACATGCGAACTAAACAAGTCTGGAACAAATCAGCAAAACCTAATCGACAGTCAAAGGTTGGAATTCTAGATAAACCAACTATAAACTATAAGTCGAAACTAGGGCTGGAAAATTTTGCAAACAAGTTTCGACCTCGCAACCTCAAGGCCATACTCGAGGATGAGGAAAAGTAACTGAAAAAAAAAATATAACTAGACTAACAAGGTTACATACCAGTTGAGTATTTTTCAAATACATGGTAAAAGTAAAGTTCGACTTTGATAATAACGAAGTCGAACATGGGCATTTCGGATAAACTATGCATGAATGTATTGAAATTCGAACTTAAACCCAACATATATATTTGTACGAATAAACAATATAAAAGCAAGTCCTTACTAACATGCTCGAAATATTTCGACCCAGAAATATGATGCATAATGTTAAGGCAAAACAAACATCTAAAGGTAGTCAATGTGCAAAAAGGGCTTTCGAGCCCGAAAGTTTAAAGCATAAAATCTACTCTTAAGATATAAAATCATAAGATAATTAAAATAACTTAGAATCAAGCTATAAATTATCTTTGCCCCAAGGGCACAAAAATATAATTACAAAGTTATAATTGGTCACATCCCATGAAGTCAATTTTAGGGGTTAAAAGCCTTTTCAACTACAGTCCCGAAAACCTCCACCGTCTCCTCAACCTCGAGCCTAGCCTCTAACTCCTCAAGACGAGCCTGCCATTTAGCGATAAATTCAGTCTCTAGGCTGGCAAGGAAGCTGGTGTCAAGGTCAGAGTTGTTAGCCCAAATTCGATACATCACCATGTCTACGGCGCGATCCTTTTTGGTCTTAAACTCCTCAAGGAGACGAGCCTTCTCACCCTTGATAACTTCAAAGGTCATCTTCCAGCTTGGCATTAAGTCCCTGAATATGCTTGATCTCAGAGTCCTTGGTCTCGACCTCCTTCAAGGTCGCTTGCAACTTTGATTCAAGTTCGGGAATCCTTTGGACCTCTTTCAAGGTTGCTTCCAACCTTGACTCAAGCTTCAGAATCTTCTTGATCGCTGCATCCCTTGCTGCAATTTCCAGTCGGGCTTCTTTGAGGTCATCCTTGAGCTTTAACTAGGCATCTTGGGCCTCCCGCGCAAGCGCTTTGCTTGCCGCAACCTAGTTATTCAGCAAGAAATTTTGCTGAACAAAGGATATGAATATGCCTATACACAAAAATAAACAAAAAGGTCAGCAAAGTACAAGTCAAAGTTAGTACAGAATAAGGGGGCTAAAGAAAAAATGACTAATCGAGAAAAATAGCTTGTCACTCTTGTCGAAAAGAGCATTGGCATCTCGGCAGGAGGTCAGAAATTCCCACTGAGGGGCCCCGAGGTTGCTGAAACTTTGGCCCATGCGGGTCAAAGCATCAGAACCAAGGTTGACTCCAGGGGTTCCAACAGCACTGTTGACCACAAACTCGGGCACATAAGTTGAGATCGACAGGAAGCAGTCTCGTACGGGAGCCTAAAGTCGTCTCACTTGGATTGCAGGGGGAGGTACAACCTTAGAAGGCGTTGTGGGCTCTGTGGCATGACTTGGCCCGACCTCAGAAGGTACTGTGGGCTTAGTGGCAGGACTGGGGTCTAGTGGCACCAGGGCTGGCGGGACAACCTCGGTCTTCTTGGATAGTTTGGAGGGACGACCTCCCTTCTGGGACATTTTCTGGCGTTTGTTCACCCTTGAGGCCACTTGTTTGTTAATGACGTTGTCCAGGTCTGAGTCCATCTCACCCGAAAAACAAAAGATCGTATGTAAGCAAACAAAAAAGGTTATTGTAATAAACAAGACTCCAAGATAAAAGAAACCTAACTGGTACTTTCGGCTGAGCTTGAGCTCGGAGACTAAGAAATTCCCCTATCTTCTGATGACTCTAGGCGAGTCCCCTCTCTATAAGTGGGGGATAGTCTCAAAAGGTCCCTATATACGTTTGTCCCATACTGTACAGCTACCCCATCCCATACCTCGTTTAAACTATACATGGTCTGGTATTGTCCTAACCAGCTATCGAACCTACGGACTCTAAGGTTGACTCTTGACCATGCTAAGAAGTTGTCCCTAGGATCCTCGAATAGGATCATCACGCTAGGCTCATGCTTAAGTAATGATGGAGACCACATGGAGTGGTCCAACACTACTTTACCTCCATCCGCCGAGCTCGTTGAGGCCTCGTCGTGGGCTTCATTGCCCGAGACTGGTCGCTCGTGTAGGCGGGAGGCAGTGGCACAGAATTGAGAGCCCGAGTGCTTCCTCCTAGGGGGAAGTTTAGCGGTGGGGATTGGCACATCTTCCCTCCTCCGGTATTTTCAAATCTCTGAATCATCTGTGGACTCGCCTTTGCCTAAAAGGCCACAAGCTCGGAGCTTGTCTTCATGTAGGAGATAAGTGAGGGACCTTCGACCACATGGGAGATGAAGAATTGCTGCCCTATGCTCCTTCATGGCCTTTGTTGGAGTAGGCCGGTGGTAGTTGGCTCCAAGCAAGAATAGAGTGAATATTCCTAGCTCAATTGTTCAAAGAAAATTAGAAAAGACGTGTTGAAATACTTACAAATACATTGGAATGAGTATAATTGGGGAGGAGCGAGCCCATCCGTCCAGAAGAATATCGTCTTGAAATTTGGAGGATGATTTGGGATGTCCTCGAATAGTCGCTTCTCCTTCGGATAGCTCGACATGTAGTAGAACCCATCTTCTCCATGAACTCGAGAAGGGTTTCTTTTAAGGCAAAAGAGATACAATATCCCTTGTGTTGAGGGCCCGTCCCACTTCATTTCATGGCACAACGACCTTAGGGTTGACAAGACCCTGAAAAAATTGGTCTGAAGTTGGAAGGGGGACGAGGTCAGCTTAATCCAATTTTTTTTTGAAGTAGTTCTTCAGGGGCAGCAGGACCCCAACCCTCATATGTTCGCGGCTCCAAGCGGCGAGCTTGAATTTGCGGTCAGGATTTCCATCTCCTAAGGCATAGTAACTCCTTTAATTGGAGGTTGTAGGATGGCACATCAGTGTACCAGAAAGAGGCCATGGTAGGCTAGTAGCTCGGAGATATGACTAGTGGAAGTAACCGAGCTCCAGTAATGTTCAGCCTCAAAAAACTCCTCCCTCGAGGTGGGGACTGAGAGAGCTTGGGTGGTGGTTGGACGTGTTGAAGAATCCTCCATTAAAGTGAATGAAAGTGCACCAGGTGGAAAGGCAACGGTGACTTTAAGTTTGGGATCTACGGGAATAGGCCTGATCTCGGGGTCTGGGTCAGGATAAGCTGTCACTCGGAGTCAATTCCTTTTTCTCTCTTCGACCTCGTCGATCTGATGTTAAAATGATCTCGAATGTCTTCTTGCTCACACATCTCTTTGTGATCGCGGATCAATTGCTGGTTTCGGGTGAAAGGCGATTCAGGACTGGGAGTTGATGGGTGGTAAGGGATAGCAGACTTGGGCCCCCACCGATTCTCAGAGTACTGTGTCATCTAACAAGGAAGAAAAAGGTGAGGGCCCATCATATAGAAAATAATAAGAGGGGATTAAAATTTTGATAACTCGAGAGATGACGAGATTGCCTCAATCGAGATTGAAGGCTCGAAAAGGTGAGCTCGACTCGAATGTTTGTCCCAAACTGTTTTGAAGTTCGGGCATCGACAATGCACCCACGCGAGAGTGGGATGGATACTATCAATTTAAAACAAGAGAATCCCAAATTTCTAGGGAAAAAGTTGGCAGTTACCCGAAAAGGTTATATTTTTGAGATTTGTGCATTAAAACCCTAATCCAAAACCCTATTTCTTAAGTCACACGAAACTAATTACCCAAAAAACCCCCATTACCAGAAAAGACCATTTTTTCACATACCTATTACATTTTTTTTAGCCTAAATTGTGATTCTAAGCATGCTAAAGCTATTTTCATAAGAAAACTTGCTTAGTGCAAGAATGAAACCTTGGAAATTTGGTAAAAACTAGAAATGACATCTTTACGTAAAAAAGAAAAACATGTAAATAAGGATAAAAAACTTACACGAATTGGGTCGAGGGTATGATGAGACCGTCGACTGGAGTAGTGGAAGAAAGAATGATTTCATGGAGCCAATGTGCTGGTATGGTTTTGCTTCTTTGGCTTAGAGAACTTGCAAAGAAAATTTTGGGTTTTTCTTTTTCTCTCTGGTTCGTGTTTTCTGAGAAGTGAAAGTAATGAAGATGAAGGGGGTGTGCATATATATATATATACCCTAGTGGGGATGTTAAAGGTTGAAAAGATCTGGGCCCTTGGTTTGAATTGAAAAAGGATCTGATGGGTGGGGTTCACTTTTAACATTGGCGGCAAAAAGGTCCTAGGAAAGAACATGTGTAGGAATAGGGAGTACTTGAGTACTCCTGGTGTGCAATCCCCAAGTGACGCGTGTCAACACTCAAGTGTGGTAGGTGGCACATTTTTCAAAAAGTGGAGTTCAAAAGTCTCCTTCTCATAGGATTTAAACCAACACTTTTGAGGGGCAAAATGTTACACCCAAATTTCGACACCGTCATAAATGAACCTCAAAATATAGGCTCGTAAAGTGTAAGCTCGAAAAATAACAAGCAGTGGCTGAACACTTATATAAATTTGCATTATTCCTGACTAGTTCTTGTTGGCGATCGAGCACAAGTTTAGAAGGCTCAAGCTTAAGCATCTAACTCGAAAGAACGAATCTTCTCCAATGCATATGGGTGTTATTCGAGCCTTAGTTGAAAGCTCGAAGACGTTTGTCTTTGAAGATTGAGCTTGATAAAATCACTGGCTAAAGAGAAGGCTGACTAGAATAATGAGCTCGAAGTGTTGGTCGATCTCGAAAGCGTGTAAATCTTGCGTTCGAGGTCAGCGATGCGTTTTGCACATGACAACTGTTAGGAGATCCCTATTCCTTAGGGATTTGTTGTTATCTGATATTAAATCCCAATTATCATGGGATATTATGTAATTAATGCATTTATTTTGTTATCCCTGTTTTCCCCTTGGACACGTGGCATGATATAATGGGCCCGTGTGCTATCCCAAAGAGATCGAAGGCCCATCCTGAGCCTAAAGAATGAGGAAGAAGAAAGTTCTAAAGGCCCAGTCATTAGTAAGCCCAACAACGTCTGATAGGCGTGACCATGACAAGAGAACCGGGACCAAGATGCAGGCCTAACTCATCTTCCTGGTCCCAACCTATCCGTATCCTTTGGGATGCAGGAAGAGATGGCAGGCCCAGCAGTTTGGGAATACAACCTTGTCAAGAATGAACCCGATCCCTGGTAAACAAACCAGGGTCCCGATGAATGGATCAGGACGTTGGTAAAGGAACCCAGACTCGACGTCCGGAAAGGGCATGATTGATCTTCCCTGACGCTAACACATTCCCAAGAAACACGGAAGTTGGTCTCCTCAACTAACCTGCAGAAGAGGTTACATATGGAATGTACGCTGCTGCTAGGAAACGATATTGCCACTACTCTGACAGATTTATCCCAAGGATCCCCTTAGAAGGCCATGCAGACCAGTTTGAGGTTACGTACTATTGACAGCTGTATGGCTTGGCCACGCCAAAGCTGGCCCAATGGGCTTTGATTAATATGTATTATTTAGCAATATCCTTTGTATTAACCCTCCATTAGCGAGCAAACCATGATTACATCCCTATTGGGCCTGGATTCGTCCGGCCCAAGCCCATCACACCTAAACTGCCTATAAGTAGGACCAGCTGTGCATTGTATTAGGGATCCCCGAATTTTCTCTTGTAAGCAATTACTCTGCTCAAACTTGCAGAAAACTCCATTGTCAAAAGCTCTCTAAACTCTAGTACAACTGACTCGTGGACTAAGGTTCATTAAAACCCCAACCACGTAAAAACCTTGCTTGCATATTTTAAATCCTTTCCTTTTAACTCTCTTATCTTTCATAATTATAGTTTTTGAAAAACTCGGTAAACATTTTGGTTCTTTCATTGAGAGTCGAAAGAAGCTTGAGTTGATTGTGAACATCTGCAATAATGGTGAACACCAGGCACAACATATTTGATCCTGCTCACCAACAACAGCAAGGCAATGAAGAACCATTGCCCAATCAATCATTCCCTCAGGACCAACCTGAGGAAACACCCTATCAAGAGTCTCTGCCTGACGTCTCCTAGAACTCTGAGGATTGGGTTGACTACGATGAGGGTTACTATGAAGAAGACGAAGAGAATGAGGGGGAATACCCGAATCATGACGCCAAAGATGTTGGTCTTGAAGACATGAATCCCGAACAGGAGGACCCAGAAGTGGTCCGTCTGAGATAGCAAGTCCTGGATCAAGAAGCCAGGATAGCTGAACAGAAAGAGGCTACCCACCAGATGCAAAAGTCCCTCCTGGATCTTCAAGCCTTCATTGCTACCCAAGGATTGGTAGCCAATCCTCCACCTATTCCACCTTCGGGAACACAGCCGCCAATCCCACCAATTAGGTCTAATGTACCTAAGAACACGAGCCTGATCCCTTCTTCGGGACCACACCCCGGAGATGGCCCGTCGAATCTTGCTCAAGAAAAAGGGAAATCCAAGATGGCTGATCTTGTGGGAAAAGGAAAACCCACCAAAGAAAACTCATCTCGTTCCAAAAACTGAGGAAAACCCAGGGAAGTTCCCTAGGAAAGAACGGATGCCTCCTGTCCCAGGACAGGATCATCCGATCAATCCGCAAGGGAAGCGCCCGCAGGGTGTCAAGCCCCGGACTGTCCCTAGACAGACTGAACAGGAAAGACGTTTCCATCCTAGTGCCTCTGTGAAAAAGGATCATAGAGGACACCAATGCGCAAAAGATCTGGAAGTCATCAGTTCGGGAGACGACACTTCCCAGATAGACTTGTATGACGACCTAAATGCTCGAAAGGAACCAGCTCGCAAGGAAAAGATTTGTGCCCAGGGGGGCGACCCGAGGAATAACCTTAATGTCAGGAGGAACGAAAGAGTTCCCAGATGATGGAATGGTGAAACAATTCATGGAATAGTTGGCTGCATTAAAGAAGGTCACAGACCGCTTGGTCTGGAAACAAGAAGGAGGAGGCTCTGATTCCGAAGAGGAAGAAAAGGAGCCGTGCGCTAAACACATCCTGGATGTGGTATTGCCAAAAGGGTTCAAGATGTCGAACCTACCCGCATACACTGGAAATGCAGACCTTAGGGACCACTTGTCTCACTATAATCGCCTAATGACCGTAGCTTATGTCTGCGACAACGGCAAATGCTTGTGTTTCTTGATCACTCTGGCCAAACCCGTGGAAGAGTGGTGGAAGAGACTTAAACCGGGATCAATCCAATCTTGGTCTAGGTTGCAGTCGGCATTCCACAAACAATTTGTGGCCGCCATGAAGATGGACATGCAGATCAGTGCATTGGCCAATGTCAAGTAGGATCCTACAAGACCCTCAGGGCCTATATCCAGCGCTTCACAGAGGAAGCCTTGAATACCAAAGTGGACGATGGACATTGTCTGGTGGCTCTCCAGTTCGGGATCAGGGCCGAATTCCCTCTCTGGGATGATATGCAGCGCAATAAGGCAGCCACCCTTGAAGAATTCATCAGGAGGGCACAAAGTTTTATCAACTAGGAGGGGGCCCAAATCCAAGCTTTTGGGTGGAAGTTGGCAACCCAGTCGAGGGCCCAGACCTTTCTTGGATACGGGGTGCAGTACCTCACAAACCATTATCCGTCACTCCCAGTGGTGCCCGGATTTGCTGGTACCCATGGGATAACATTCGCAACCCTGACGGTTTATGGTCCCACTTCAACGGGGTACGCGCCAGCACAATTTGCCCCATTCTCTGGATACAGCATGGCACCGGTCAGATACAACACCATTCCTGGAGGAGCCCAACCGTCTCAAGTCGGGGGAACAGAGGCAAGCGTGAACTCCTCCCGAGGGAAGAGATCGGGCAAAGGACAGAACCGATTCGAACCCTCCAAAAAGGGAAAAAGGGGTTATGAATCCCAATATACAAAATATACCAACCTGGTGGACGCCAGGGAGAACATATATCTGGCGATGGGCAGTACGGTCCAGTACCGGAAGCCAACCCCCATGTTCAAAGGGGGAAAGAACTCGAGGAACACCACCAAAAGGTGTGCCTATCACAAGGACGTGGGTCATACGGCCGAGGAGTGTCGTCAATTGAAGGACGAGATTTAAAATCTGATCAAGTTGGGGCATCTCCATCAATGGGTCAAAATGCTAGTGGGAGTTCTGGGACTGCCAACAGCTCCCGGACAACCTACGGCCCTGAGTGCACCTGGATCGTAAAGACCTCCCCATGGAGGGAATGCTACAGGTTCGGGAGCACAGGCCCCTCAGGGGGCCCTGATTGTGCAGGCACCCGGACTCGGAATGCCATATCCTCCCGGAACCGCGCCTCCGCGGATAGATGGTCATGTGGTCACCATATCAGGAGGTCCGCATCTGGGAGGACCGTCCTGGAATGATTAGAAACGCTACCTCAGCAAACTCGACCATGACCACGAGGTATGTGCTTTGGTCCAGAATTCGGCCCAATGCCCAAAGTTAATGAACTTGCCTATCACTTTCACGGAAGAGGACGCCCGAAACATCCACTTCCCGCATAATGATCCCTTGGTCATCGATGCCTAAATCGCTAATAAAATGGTGTCCAGAGTGTTGGTGGATGATGGGAGCTCCGTCAATGTGCTGTTCAAGGCAGCCTTCACCGCAATCGGCTTGACTGAGGCAGATCTGGCCTCATGTCCAATGTAGATCTATGGCTTTAATGGGGACTCATTGTTCCCGATGGGGAAAATCCAATTGCCTGTAACGTTGGAGAACGAGATTTAGGGCTCGTTCAAGTTTTGCATGTTCGTAGTAGTGGATTTCCCCACCGCTAACAACGTTATCTTCGGTCGTCCTGCATTGGTCGATTTCGGCGCCATCACCTCCATTTGCCACCTCTGCATGAAATTCCCATGCGATAATGGAGGAGTGGGAATTGTTCAAGGAGATCAGAAGAGCACTAAGAAGTGTTATCACATCTCTGCCCGACCAATTTACATGGTCTGTGAAGAGCCTCTTGAAGAGGAGAACACTGGCCCAATCCCACCTCCACCACCAGCATGGAGGGTGATCTTGGAGGAAGATGAATTGGATCCGCGGATAGGAGCGGACAAGGCACTAGAACCCATGGAGGAGATAGAAGAGGTGTGCATTAGTGATAGCAACCCAACCAAAGTTATCCGGGTTGGAAGGAACCTAAATTCAGAGGTCAGGGCTGCCATTATTGCCCGGGTCAGAGAGAATCAGGATGTCTTGGCCTGGTCTCACTCGGATATGACTGGAATCGGCCGCATCGTCATATGTCACGCCCTGAACATTGATGTGAATGCAACTCCAGTCCGGCAGAAGCGGAGACCTCTAGGGGCAGAGATGGCAGAGGCCCTTAGATTAGAAGTTGATAAGTTATCCTCAATCAACTTCATTCGAGAGGCCTTGTATCCCGTTTGGCTGGCCAATCTGGTGTTGGTGCCAAAGCCAAATGGGACGTGGAGAACTTGCATCGACTTCACTGACCTTAACAAGGCCTATCCAAAAGACTGTTTCCCTCTGCCCCGAATTGACCAGATGGTAGATGCAATGTCCGAGTATGAGATTTGAGCTTCATTGATGGCTACTTCGGTTACAACCAAATCTCAATGCACGTAGCGGACCAGGAACACACCAGTTTCCAGACAGACAAAGGCGTGTATTGCTACATTTTAATGCCCTTTGGGCTTAAGAACGTCGGAGCCACTTATCAGAGGCTAGTCAAAAGGATGTTCCAGGCCCGATTGGGAAGGAACATGGAGGTCTACATAGAAGACATGCTTATCAATTCCAAGGCCTCGAAGGGACATGCAAATGATTTGGGAGAGGCATTTGCCATCATTCGAAAGTATGGGATGCAGCTGAACCCCAAAAAAATGCACATTTGGCGTGGCATCCGGGAAGTTTCTAGGCTTCATAGTAAGCTTTAGGGGAGTAGAAGCCAACTCGGACAAGATCAAAGCGCTGATCAAAATGCCTTTGCCACAGAAGTACAAAGACGTTCACAGCATGACGGAAAGGATAGCAGCCTTAAGCCGCTTCGTCTCGAAGTCTATGGACAAGTGCATCCCATTCTTCAATATTCTTCGTGCAAGCTAGAGGTTCGAATGAAAGATCGAGTGTGAAGAGGCTTTCCAGAAGTTGAAAGAACATTTGGCCCAAGCGCCATTCTTGTCGAAACCAGTGGATGGGGAACCGTTATACCTATACCTGGCCATGTCGGAACACGCCGTCAGCACCGTGTTAGTACGAGAAGAGGGAAAAGTTTAGCTCTCGGTCCAGTACGTGAGAAAAAGGTTGCTGGGCGTAGAGTCTAGATACCCGTTAATTGAAAAACTGACATTTTGCTTACTGATCGCCTCCAGGAAGCTGAGACCTTACTTTCAGGCCCACGCCATTAAGGTATTGACGAACCATCCCCTACGACAAGTATTACAGAAGCCTGAATCATCGGGAAGACTCTTGAAGTGGGGCATGGAGCTTAGTCAGTTTGACATAGCATATGTTCCCAGGATTTCCATCAAGGGGCAGGCCCTCGCCGACTTCATTATGGAATGCACCGGGATCACTGAAGATGAAGAACCCGTCGATCCCTGTCACCCCTCTATGGAAGGTCTTCGTAGATGGAGCCTTGAATGAAAATGGGGCTTGGGCCAGGATCATCTTAATATCCCCCCAAGGCCATCAGTTACAAAGCACCTTGCGCTTCCAGTTCGGAGCATCGAATAACGAAGCCGAACACGAGGCCATGTTAACTGGATTGCGTTTGGCCTGGGAGGTAGGGGCAGCAAGTATAGAAGTCTACAAAGACTCCCAATTGGTGGTCAGGCAAATCTCAAGGGAGTATCAAACAAAGGGGGGAAAGGATGGCCGCCTACGTAATGCGAACTCGAGAGCTACTCCAATCTTTCAAAAAATACCTCATCTGCCAAATCCCCAGGGAACCATGTGTTTGCAGACACATTAGCAAAGTTGGTCACGAATGTTGAAGCAGAGCTCTCTTGGCTTGTCCCAATCGACCATCTTCCCGCACCTAGTTTTTGGGCCCCCACAATCAACGTCATAGATTATTCCACATCCTTGATGGGCCCTCTCATCCGATACCTAACCATAGGGGGGTTGCCCACGGATAGGACAGCTGCCCAGAAACTTCAGTACCAGGCTCCCAGATACGTCATGATTGATGGAAAACTCTATCGCAGGGGGTTGTCCATGCTACATATCTCTGATGCGTGTTCGAGACAGAAATGAGTGCAATCATGCATGAAGTGCACAAAGGTTGCTGCGGAGATCACACGGCCAGACTCAGCTTGTCCAAGAAAATCCTAAGGCAAGGATATTTTTGGCCAACAATGAAGAAAGATTGTGTTGATTACGTCCGCAAATGTGAATAGTGCCAAAGGTACACGAAGATCCCGCGAGCCCCTCCAACGGATATAACCCTGATGACCAGTCCCTGTCCTTTTGAAGTGTGGGGAATCGATTTGGTAGGATCACTCCTGACCAAGAAAGGTGGTGTAAAATACGCCATCATGGCCGTCGACTATTACACCAAGTGGGTCGAGGCGGAACCAATGAGCACCATCACCTCCAGAAAGGCCTTGGACTTTGTTATCAATAACATTGTGTGCCGGTACGACCTCCCTCACAAAATTGTGTCCAACAACGGGAAGCAATTTGACAGTGTCTACTTCACTTACTTCTATGAAAGACATGACATCATCAAAAGCTTCTCCGCAGTCGCAAGGCCTCAAGTAAACAGGCAAACAGAGGTCGTGAACAAGATTTTGAAGGGGATATTAAAGAAGAAACTACAAGTCTGCAAGAGCAAGTGGCCGGAAGAACTGCCCCGCGTCCTATGGGCATACATGACCATGGAAAGAACGTCTACCAGACATACTCCCTACTCAATGGTGTACGGATGTGAAGCAGTCATCCCAGTAGAAATGATAGTCCTGTCTCACAGACGAGACATATATGATCCCATCTAGAACCACGCCTTACTCCAAGAATCCTTAGATCTCATTGAAGAGATTCGGGAAGAGTCTCAGGTTCAGCTGAAGATGTGTCTAGGAAAGATCGTCAAATACTTTAACTCTAAAGTTAAGAGTCAAAATTTTGAAATCGGTGATTTGGTCCTCAAAAGAGTCTTCCCTGCAATCCAAGATCCAGGAGTGGGGGTTCTAGGACCAAACTGGGAAGGACCCTATGAAATCCAAAATGAAGTATGTCCATGAACGTGTCACTTAAGGAAACTAGACGGAACAAAGGTCCCAAGGGCCTGGAATGTAGAACACCTTTGCCGGTACTATCAGTAGTCGGGAGGGTTTGATTCTGTTCTTTCCTAATTTTTCTTTTTAACAATGTATGCCCCAAGGTGATTTCTTACTTAATGAAAATGGTGTGGGCAAAACATTATAAAGAAATATTGTAAAGAAATAAAATTCGTATCCGTCTTCATTCTTTTCACACTAACAAGTGACCCAAGACTACAATCTTCGATCACTTAGGGGGGTATGACCATCTATACGAGCAAGTCCAGGAATAAAAAAAAAATAGGATGCAAAACGCAGAGTTTAGTCCTAATCCGGGCCATATAGACTGGGGGTAGCAAAATCCAACTCCCAACAAAACAGGAAGCAAGGCTCAGGCCTAGTCCTAACCTGTACATACATTGTCTTGGGGAGGGGGCGGGGGGGGTATAAAACCCAATAGGACGTACGGCTCAGGCCCAATCCTAACCCGGACATACATGGTTGCGGGGGGGGGGGGGGGGGGTAAAAACCCAATAGGATGTACGACTCAGGCCCAATCCTAACCCTGACATACATGGTCCGGGGGGGGGGGGGGGGTATAAAACCCAATAGGATGTACGGCTCAGGACCAGTCCTAACTCGGACATGCATGGTCCGGGGGTACATGACCAAAAATTGGTTGACCTAGCGGGGTCCCAAATAACCAAATCCATGTTCCTTTTTCCTCTATAATGGCCCAGAACCATTGGAATGTGAGTCGTAGGGCTAAGTTGTTTAAAATTAGACTTATAAATGGCCTAGGCCATTGGAAGTTGACCCTTAGGTTCGAAATAAGCTAATTAATTAATCCTCGATGGTAAAAAACTGTCGAAACCTGAACTTCAGAGTTAGAAAAATTAATCAGACGCAGTTATTAACTCATACCTAAAAGAAATCTATAACGGTCCAGGCCGTTGGAGCCCGAACTATAAAATTGAGATAAAAAAGCTAAGTTATATTGATATGTCCGAAACGGTCCAGACCATCAAGACCCGAACGCAGGTCCCAGGACAGGCTAAATGCCTTCTACGACATTTCCCTAGTGGTCCCGACCGTTGGAGCCAGGACCCAACATTCGACCCATGTTCATGTAGAGTGGTAAAACACTTAGTGAATTTTGAGGAAAAATAGACGAATGAAAAATGGAAACCATAGAGCGTAAGATAAAATCAATATATAAGTACAAATGATAAAAGTCAATATATAAAATTAATACTTGTTCAAACAAAAAGAAAAAAGCCCTAATTACAACACAAAGGCCCAAGCCTAGGCTTCGCTCTGATTGGGGACATTTGGGATAGTTTCATCTTGCTCGTCCCCGGACAGAAGCTCCGCATCGGCTTTCTCCTTGGCCTCAAATTCAGCCTTCTTCGTAGCCGGGTCTGGGTAGATGAGGAGGTTCATGTTCTTGTCCTGGAGCCAAGCCTTATAAATGGCCTCGTCAAAGGTGGCCTCCAGCAAGGAATCAACCTGCTCATTCGCTTGGTGAGCCTCCTCATTCGGCTTTATCTCCAGCTGGAGCAGGCTATCCAGAGCCTGAAGTTGGGACTCGAGGGTTGCAACATTCTCCCGGTCCTGGCAAGATTGGGCCTCAGATGCCTCCAGGAGGGCCTTGGTTGATGCCTCTGATCCTCGAACACGAAGAAACTCCACTTCTACGCTGTCCACCAACTTCTTGTGATCGGCGTCCTTCCTGGACAAAGTTTCTTCGTGCTGGGCTTGAATCCGGGTGGCCTCCTCACGGTCAGCCTGAATCCGAGCAGTCTCTTTGGCCAGGGCCTCCCTAGTGGCTTCCCGTTGATTAACGACCCCCTCCAACTCCAGCTGGGTCATCTCCAGCTTCATTGCTATCTCTCCCACCATATCCGCGTTCATGTGGGCCAATAGAGCATCCTGGAATAAGCTAAAGTTAGAGAACATATAGGCAATGAGTATGGAAAATTGAAAGAATATACAGACATATAATTTGCCACGGTGGCCTGGTGATGAATGGCCTGGGAGATGAACAGGGCATCCAGGCTAGCCAAGGTGGCGTATAGCGTCAGCTGAAGGGTAGACATAGTTGTTCCCACCTAGGCCAGTAGGTCTGTGGCTAGCGAAGTCGTATCCTGCCCCAACTTAGGCTGGAACCCTGTCTCAGCTATGAACCGGTCCACGATCTGTTGGGGAGCGTCGAAGGCGTCTGAACGCTCAACAAACTCCACCTTCCATTGGACAGTCAAGGCCTGTTACACCTCCTCCCGCTTGTCCCATCCATCCTCCAAAGCCTGGGACACCATGCTTGTCCTCTCCTCCTGGAGGACCAAGTCCCTTTCCTTAGGGAGTGCTGGATTAACGGGAAGCCTGGGAGCCTTTGGGACCTCCCATTTAACGATGAGGCTTTTCTTGGAGGAATGATCCTCGACAGGGCAAGCTTCTTGGTCCTAGTCCTCTTGGCCCGCTTCAGGGACTCGTCAACGACCGAGTCTGCCACCCTCTTCTCCGCCCTTCCACTTGCGAAAGGCTCATGCTCAAAGTCGATAACCGAGAGAGGAGCAGGTGGGGACGGGACTGTTTTGGTGCGCACCATCGGGAGGACACTTACGGCCAGAGCCCTCTCGGAAACCTCTGGGTCTGACCTCGGATCCCCGAGGATCAGCTTGATCACCTTCTTTTTCGGCTGGCCCTTGGCGGCCCTCCTCGCCGAAGCCTTGGCTGCGGCCGCCCTGGCCTCGATCTTCTATTTTGTAACGCCCTACTTCCTTAGAGCCGTTACTAAATGAGTTTTTAAGACAAAACAGTGTGCAATGAACTCGCTAACCGAGGTTTTGAAACAAAAGTGTGACTAATTAAAAGTTAAGGCTGTAATCTTTGAAAATGCGTCGTTTCATTAAAACTTCTATTATTAAACATTTGGGATCCCAAAATAAGGTTTGAAAACTAATTACATTTTTGAAATAAGGTTACAGTTAAGAAATCATAGATTATTACAGCCATTTTCGAATAAACCCCCAACCAAAGCAGTCGGGCAGGCCGAACATGTACGCGCCGCTTCACGCTCTCCGTACTCATGGTTGGTTGATTCAGTCATTGCCCTTACCTGCAACACAGAGCACCCGTGAGCCGAAGCCCAGCAAGAAAACTCATGCAGAACATAACATATGCAATGTATACAGTTATCATAACAGATAATCCACAAATAAACAAGTCAATCATTAGACTAAGCAAACACGGCCATGCCGCCCCAGGACCCTTACCAAAGCCCTGGGGTATCGGTTCTCACCGCGAGGATAACTCATGTATCCCTTGGGTCCCACCCTGAATATAGCATCCCATGTGCTAGGTGTTACTTTCGGCCCACGGCCGCCCCGGCCTACGCCGTACTCGGCCCACGGCCGCCCCGGCCTACGCCGTACTCGGCCCTTGCCGCTCATTTCATCATAATCACACATATAATATAACACAACAACATGCAATCAAATATTAATTCATTTAAGTCTGCACCCTAACATGTGATGCAATATAGGGCCGCGCCCCCGCAATCATACTATGGGCCCACGCCCTATCCTACGGGTGTTATAGTTTTCTTACCTTTCCAATCAATAGCTTAGATCACCTGACTCCTTGAGCACGATCCCACCCGAGCCATAGCGCACACCTAGGCACAAACATAGGTCAAAGTCAACACCGAACCCCAAGTCCGAATACCTAGCCTCGGGACCAATCCCGAGCCCCCGGGAAGTCCTAAATCCCCAAAACAAAGCGGCGGAATCGAGCCCCGAACCCTAGGTCAAAATCCCTCATAAAAACCCAAAAATTCACCTCTGTGAACAGTGCAGCGCTACAGCGCTCTAAAGAGGGCGCTGTAGCGCTACAAGCAGAACACTCCCCCCAGAACAGGGGCTAGCGCTACAGCGCCCACTGACTAGCGCTGTAGCGCTAGTTGCAGCCCAGCAGAACCAAAAATCGCATCTTGCGATTTTCTCCTCCCATTTCAACTCCCAACTTGTCCAAACCTTTTCCAAACCCAAAATCAAGCTTATACACACTCCACACTCATCCCAAGCACCCCAAGAACTCAAAACCCAATCACATTCAACCCAAATCTCAAAATCTAACATGATGAACTCAAAAACCAGAAATTCAATCAACAACAAAGTTAAAGGCTTAGAATTCTTACCATTGATGCAATTTCGACCTTGATTCAACCCTAGGCCTCCTTAGCTTGTTCATCCTCAAAGCTTGCCCAGAAATCCCTTAAAGTTCCCAACAACTCAGTTCAAAACACAGCTCAAACCAGCCAAAACCCTAAAACAGAAATCCTCAAGAACTTACCTCAAGTTTCAGATGTTCTTGCTAATCCTTGCCAAGTCTTCAAGTGTGACCTTAAGATTCTTGATGCACAGCCTATCCTAGCTCCCCACTGAGCTTGACCTCAAGAAAAATGAAGGGAAGAGGTGCTAGAACCCCCAAACCGATCCCTTAGAAAACCCATCAGTTTTCTCTCTTTTCTTTCTTTCCTTTTTCCTTTCTTTTTCAGCCCCTTTACTCTATTCTACAAAATCCACTAAGCGTATAAAGCCTTATTTATTCTGTCTTCAAAAGCCAATTGACCAAAATGCCCTCCCTATTAATTCTAAACCTCTTTTTCCCAAGTAGGGCCATTTTAGTCATTTACCCAATTCCCGCTAATCCTCAAGTGTCTCTAATATTTTCCCGTTGCTTCCCAATACCTGATAAATCACCAAATAATTATCCCCCATCATCAAAGTAAATCTCAAGCTATTTCTCTGAAATCCTGTTCATACCTCCAGGCTCGCCCCGAGCCGGGTATAAATTCCCGTCATGAATTTTCGCTAGCCTGCTCACTAGGATCGCCTCGAGTCACAAATCACAGATACATCCACATCACAATGTGGTCTCAACAATCATCACATAACAATGCAGTTATGCCCAACATGGCCAAAATTACAATTATGCCCTTCTAACACGATCCGGGCCTACATGCATACTAACATACATAGTCATGCATCTCAGATAAACAAATGGTCATATAACATGCTTTAAATCATAATCATGCATTTAATTCATTAAAATCACACGTAAATCCCATCATGCCCTCCTGGCACGCTAATCAAGGCCCTTAAGCCTTATTAGCGAATTTGGGTCGTTACAACTATCCCCTCCTCACAAAAATTTCGTCCTCGAAATTTATCCAACATATCAGTCTGTAAACCCACAACTCTGACCATACTTCCAAGGTCCACCGCCTTTACTTTACTTTTTCAACCACACTCATACAAGAGTAACAATTTTGTCCCACAAGATCTTGTCTAATAGCCATACTCTTGATAGCCTCTCGTTACACCGCAACCCTGCCGAAGCCTAGGGTCTGCCTAGGTTACAATGACCAATCCACTGTCTTATTCTTGATTCCAGAGATACTCAAAAGTCATCACCTCTACTTGGTGGGATCAGCTTGTAGGCCCCGCCGACCTAACCCTTAGTACAACCTCAGTTCATGCTGAATTAAGAGTCAGGACTCTCCCTCCTTTCTCTGAACACCTTACAGATCCTCGTCTGTAACCACGCAGAGATGCAACTCTCTCTTCCCGGAACTTTGTTTCCTCGTAATTTAGCAATTTACCAGCTCTTATGCTTTCAAATAGGCAGACACTCCTGCCTTAAGAGTTCCAACAACCTTTTCGACCTTCTCTCTGAACCAATGTCAAATCGTAGTATTCACTATCCTTTGCCTCTTACCATGTCCTATGTCGTGTTACTTTAACAAGACGCCAGCATTTGCCACCACGGCCAACTCAACAGGGATTACACTTCCCTTAATACCTCAAGCATTCGCCTACTCAGCGCTTAATTCCTTAAGATATCCGATAAGCTTTCAGACTGCCATTTCACCTGCAATCAACTGATAATCCCAAATTCCCACTCTGTTCTTTTCGTTCTCTAAATCCATTCCAAAATTTAAAATACTATAGGGTCTCAATTCGATATCAACGATGCTCCATCCTGAAACCAGTTCACTTGACCCAAACAACATTAACTCACACAACCGAGTTAAACTTTTCGTGTCCAAATACCTTACTTAAGGTCTACTGTGGTCTATTTCCATGATACACTACCACATCACCTAAACTCTGTCACCCGCTCAACCCTCCCGGTACAACATACCCTAGGAGGTGGAATGATGTCCATTCGGAGTCCTCATTCGAAACCATATCCTATCTGGATCCTTCACTCGATCCTGGTATCCTACTGTACCACCATGACAGGGTCCTTCCCTGTTTCAACTCAAGTCAACACTTCAGATTCCATAGCTCAGTGACACTCACCAGCTAACCCTTACCTATTAACATTATGCCGATCTCAGTCGTTGTTTTGTCCACCCCAATACAATCTATGGTGCTATTCCCCGACTGACACACGCCTCACAGCTAGGAGTTCCGCCTCCAATTATATCTCCCCTCACCCAATCAAGGATTTCAAACACTGATCATTTATCTGCTACTTTTCACCACCTCTGCGTCTCAACGCTATCTTTCTTACTTATACCCAAAACTTAAGTTCCTTATGCCATGCACAACAGTCGACTTAACGTCCCAAGTGTATCAACCATGATCCATTCAGTCGCCTCCCGCTAGGTTCAATCCATCCTCGCGTTAATTTATTCCTGGGCGTGCCCAAATCGTGATGCAATCCCACATTTCCATAATCCTACCTTAGATCATGTCCTTCATGCAATCACTCTTTACTTAATCGAAACATACGCATATTCCAGCATCACCAGATACCAATAAATTTTTACCTGCCTTCTGAATTTCTTTCTGATGTGACACCACTCAGTCCGTCTACCCTCGAGTTTTACTGTTCTCCTCATCTCTGATGTAGTTGTCTCCAGAGGTGCTTATGCAATAGATGACGCGCTTACCAGTCCTGAGATGCTTTCTGTTCTTCAATTGTTCTTCATTAGTTTATTGCGGCTTCAGATCAATTCCTCTCTTACCTGTCCTTTCTCCTTGTAGCTCTAATCTGAGTACTCCTGACGACGCTCAAACTAACAATCCGTAGAGCCTTACCTGGGACTCCGCCTTCTGGGTACAAACGTCTGTCGCATAGTCACTTGCTCACCATTTCCGTCTGGGAGTAATCCACATGTACTGCTCGTGAACTTGAAGGGAACTTGCCTGAACCATTCTTGTATTCTCTACTTAAAGAACTTACCTGTGCTGCCGTAGCTTGAACCAAATCTAGAATCTTTGTTACCAACTCCTCATACTTTACTCAGTTCAAAACAAAATTCCTGAAATGTCTCTTTCCTTGGTTCCCAACCTTTGTGCTTTTCGTCCTAACCCTGCGATGCTAACAGTCCCCGCGGTACAACACTCTGGCTACTCCAGGGCCAAATTCCTTCGATTGCTTCAATAGACTTTTCTGTCGGCCAAAATCGTCTTTTACCACATTCCTGATACCAACCCTATCTGTAGTCTGACCTTGAAGTATTCCCTAAATCTTTCTTTGCATAACCATATAGCTTTCCCACTGGTCAGCTCTATCTCCTTCACGTACTCCAGATGATATCCACCACAATCCATCTGCCAGAGTTTCTAATTCCTTCTCAATAAGTATTACTATCTTCAGCCTCTCAAATGGCACCTTTGAGTCGACCTCACTATGTCCATCTCCCACTCAGGACATTCTCAACACCGAGTCCTTCCAGTTCGTTACGCAACCATAGCATAACCATTCAGTTAAATACTCATCCTTGAGGAGTCAGCCTCGAACCTTGAACGTATCGATGCATTCCAGATCTCTGTTCCCTCACCAGGGGAAATCCATACTCACATCTTGAGTTACTCTAAGTAGAAGTCATGCCCTCACCTGACCTCCTCTCAGGTGGTATCCTCTCCCTCATGTGCACACCAAATAACCTCCCTGGTTCCTACCGCCAGCTCGACAACCACCTTAGCAATCAAGCTTCATTCAAATCTTAAATTAGGTGTCCAAGCACTGTCTGGGGTCCCTTCAACTCGATTATCACAATTCTCTCCTTACTAATTCCATCAAAGGAAGCACTGCCCCTGCGGCTCTAGCACTCATGCTCTAATCATCAACCATCAGTTCCTCGAACCACATGGCCCTCTCCGCCATCCACATGCGGACGATAATTCCTTATATCAGGGCGGCCCAAATCCCTAGACTAATCCAGATCTCATATCCTTAAATGGGTCGCCGTCTAATTCCGGATACATCCGTCAGTATAAATTCCCAAAATGAATTATCCAATTCACCAAACCCATTGTTCTACACTGTTGTTACTCTATCAGCCCAAACCAAACTTATAAGTCCACCAGTCTCCACAGTTCAAATCACGTCTTTATATCCTCTAACAATTAATCATCTAGGTTCTTCCCAACCCATTAAGCCAGTACCTCAGCCCGAGTACCCTTTCCAGGCATCTCCCCAGAGAATCCGCTGTTCTTCTATCCCATCTCAACTAAGAAACTCCACAGCCTACTCACACACTAGTGACTCCTTTGCTGCTGCTCTCAGGGATAACTAGAGATCTCAACTCCAACTTATATCTAGAATCCCTCTTTTAACACAATATCGGGTCCCCAACCCTTCTAGGAACAAACAACTCGAGTTCATCCGTCAAAACCGACCAAACTCCTGAACTCAGAGGCTCATACCCTGAACCAACTCACAACTAAATCCAAATATCCACAGGTATAATGCACACACAAGCATATACTAGGTCAAAACCACAATGATATACATTTAGCTACCAGATTTAATCACCACTAAGTACATCCATACTTACCATGCTTCATACAAGCCAATAAACAGATATAACATATGAATTTAATTCAGAAAACTAACCACATACACTCAATATGCGAACCATTATGCCAATATTCACCCATATGCATAATAAAGTCATTCAGCATGCATCAATCTCAACATGCAATAGTCAAGGGCCAGGCCCTATCAGTATCTCATGCATATGTCATTTCATTCTTCATGCTCCATATAAATAAGCAGGCAAACAGGGCATTCAAACATATATTCAAACATGTCAATCATTCATACCAACCAACCCTGAGTCGAGCTTGTCACTGACAGCGAGCGTACATGTTCGGTCAATCTCCAGAACCAATAAACCTTGGCTCGCTCTGATACCAAGTTGTAACGCCCTACTTCCTTAGAGCCGTTACTAAGTGAGTTTTTAAGACAAAACAGTGTGCAATGAACTCGCTAACCGAGGTTTTGAAACAAAAGTGTGACTAATTAAAAGTTAAGGCTGTAATCTTTGAAAATGCGTCGTTTCATTAAAACTTCTATTATTAAACATTTGGGATCCCAAAATAAGGTTTGAAAACTAATTACATTTTTGAAATAAGGTTATAGTTAAGAAATCATAGATTATTACAGCCATTTTCGAATAAACCCCCAACCAAAGCAGTCGGGCAGGCCGAACATGTACGCGCCGCTTCACGCTCTCCGTACTCATGGTTGGTTGATTCAGTCATTGCCCTTACCTGCAACACAGAGCACCCGTGAGCCGAAGCCCAGCAAGAAAACTCATGCAGAACATAACATATGCAATGTATACAGTTATCATAACAGATAATCCACAAATAAACAAGTCAATCATTAGACTAAGCAAACACGGCCATGCCGCCCCAGGACCCTTACCAAAGCCCTGGGGTATCGGTTCTCACCGCGAGGATAACTCATGTATCCCTTGGGTCCCACCCTGAATATAACATCCCATGTGCTAGGTGTTACTTTCGGCCCACGGCCGCCCCGGCCTACGCCGTACTCGGCCCACGGCCGCCCCGGCCTACGCCGTACTCGGCCCTTGCCGCTCATTTCATCATAATCACACATATAATATAACACAACAACATGCAATCAAATATTAATTCATTTAAGTCTGCACCCTAACATGTGATGCAATATAGGGCCGCGCCCCCGCAATCATACTATGGGCCCACGCCCTATCCTACGGGTGTTATAGTTTTCTTACCTTTCCAATCAATAGCTTAGATCACCTGACTCCTTGAGCACGATCCCACCCGAGCCATAGCGCACACCTAGGCACAAACATAGGTCAAAGTCAACACCGAACCCCAAGTCCGAATACCTAGCCTCGGGACCAATCCCGAGCCCCCGGGAAGTCCTAAATCCCCAAAACAAAGCGGCGGAATCGAGCCCCGAACCCTAGGTCAAAATCCCTCATAAAAACCCAAAAATTCACCTCTGTGAACAGTGCAGCGCTACAGCGCTCTAAAGAGGGCGCTGTAGCGCTACAAGCAGAACACTCCCCCCAGAACAGGGGCTAGCGCTACAGCGCCCACTGACTAGCGCTGTAGCGCTAGTTGCAGCCCAGCAGAACCAAAAATCGCATCTTGCAATTTTCTCCTCCCATTTCAACTCCCAACTTGTCCAAACCTTTTCCAAACCCAAAATCAAGCTTATACACACTCCACACTCATCCCAAGCACCCCAAGAACTCAAAACCCAATCACATTCAACCCAAATCTCAAAATCTAACATGATGAACTCAAAAACCAGAAATTCAATCAACAACAAAGTTAAAGGCTTAGAATTCTTACCATTGATGCAATTTCGACCTTGATTCAACCCTAGGCCTCCTTAGCTTGTTCATCCTCAAAGCTTGCCCAGAAATCCCTTAAAGTTCCCAACAACTCAGTTCAAAACACAGCTCAAACCAGCCAAAACCCTAAAACAGAAATCCTCAAGAACTTACCTCAAGTTTCAGATGTTCTTGCTAATCCTTGCCAAGTCTTCAAGTGTGACCTTAAGATTCTTGATGCACAGCCTATCCTAGCTCCCCACTGAGCTTGACCTCAAGAAAAATGAAGGGAAGAGGTGCTAGAACCCCCAAACCGATCCCTTAGAAAACCCATCAGTTTTCTCTATTTTCTTTCTTTCCTTTTTCCTTTCTTTTTCAGCCCCTTTACTCTATTCTACAAAATCCACTAAGTGTATAAAGCCTTATTTATTCTATCTTCAAAAGCCAATTGACCAAAATGCCCTCCCTATTAATTCTAAACCTCTTTTTCCCAAGTAGGGCCATTTTAGTCATTTACCCAATTCCCGCTAATCCTCAAGTGTCTCTAATATTTTCCCGTTGCTTCCCAATACCTGATAAATCACCAAATAATTATCCCCCATCATCAAAGTAAATCTCAAGCTATTTCTCTGAATTCCTGTTCATACCTCCAGGCTCGCCCCGAGCCGGGTATAAATTCCCGTCATGAATTTCCGCTAGCCTGCTCACTGGGATCGCCTCGAGTCACAAATCACAGATACATCCACATCACAATGTGGTCTCAACAATCATCACATAACAATGCAGTTATGCCCAACATGGCCAAAATTATAATTATGCCCTTCTAACACGATCCGGGCCTACATGCATACTAACATACATAGTCATGCATCTCAGATAAACAAATGGTCATATAACATGCTTTAAATCATAATCATGCATTTAATTCATTAAAATCACACGTAAATCCCATCATGCCCTCCTGGCACGCTAATCAAGGCCCTTAAGCCTTATTAGCGAATTTGGGTCGTTACATCTTTCATTTTGGCCATGGGGTTAGACATGTCTGGGTCACATTAAATAAATAGAAAAATTAGTTAGCAAAGCATATGAGGGGGACGAAAGTCGAAAATCAAAGCAAATATTAAGGCCTAAAGTCCTCCAGGACGAACCCTTATCTAAAGAATGGGCATGACTCAACTCCCCTAGGGCGAAAGAATGAATGCGATCCCCCATGTCATCCAGGTTCAAAAAATTATTGTATTGTAAAAACCCGGAAGAATACATGAAGGTTGACATATCTAGGGCAATGGGGCAAGGAAGCCTCACTTCTCTAACGGCCCCGATCAGGTAGTCTTGATACAATTGCCTATCCTTAACTAAGTCCTCAAAATGAGGAGCATAAGTTAAAAGCAAAGGAGAGTTACCCTGCCCCGAGATGCTAGCTCTGGGAGCCCCAGTATTCGATTGAGCCCCCTCGATAAGGGCGTCTAGGTCTTCGGACACGACCTTCTCCGCTTGGTGGGCTTGCTCCTTTTTCTTCTTCTCCGCGTCCGCCCGGGCCGCAGCCTCTACGACCTCGATGTGGATGAGGGCCAACTCCTCCCTCATGGCGGGGTCCCTCTCACACTGCAGCCCCCAGAAGCTAGGGGCATCTATCGTCTGGTTGGAGACAAGCATCCCAACCAGTCGAAGATTATCCATGGTCACAAAGCCCCCCACATCTAGCTCCTCCATGCTCAGGGTGGCGTAATACTTCTTGCGATCAAGGATTGATTTGGTGAGGAGAGTCTGGGCATACGGTCTTGTTTTCTAGGAAAGTGAGTGGGGAGCAGACAAAAAAAAAAGGTAACTACAAGAGTCAAGAGAAAAAACAACTTACCCATGCGCTGGAAATCCAGCACCAATGTCGGGTTCTTCTCCAAGAGGAACCCGGATGTCATAAACGAGTAGTGTCTGACATCTGGGGGGTGTTTCCACGTGCTAAATGGAGCTAGATAATTACCATGGGGCTTCAATCTATAGAATTCGTCCTGGGTCTTTTCCTTAGCATTAAGCTGCGACTCTAGCTTGTAGAAGTATAACACCTCCACGGGGGTGGGCGCTGGGAACTCCTTCAACGCGTAGAAGATGCACCATCCCGCAAGCAGCTTGTACCCCTGGGGCAAGAGTTGGAATGGTGCAATCCCCATGAACTTTAGGAATTGCATGAAATAGTTGTGAAGTGGGAGCGTAGCTTCCGCACTGATATGGTCTACACTCCAGGCCCCGAACTCGCCCACGCTGGTATTGGCCTTCTCTTCCCTCCGGGCCAGCCGGTTGTAGAAGAGTCTGAGAGTTGATTCCACTCCCAAATGCTTCTCTAGGGCATGCAACTTCTGATAGTTCCGGAACTCACTTCTCTCCCTGTCCATCTCCCATCTGTTGCCTGAGGGGGGCTTATGCCCTTTCAGGATGATAGGGCCCGACTTCATGTAGTCTTCCGGGTGAAGGGTGACGTAGTGGCTCATGATCAGGGACCTGGGAGAATTTAAGGAAACAAAAACCAAGTAGTTAACACCAAAACCCAAAATATATTGGTTAAGGTATGGGGGTTCTCCTAAAACTGCTTGGAGAAGTCCCCTCCGGACTAGATCCAGATTCAATTGAGATCCAAAGAACCTTGGTCAGGAACTAGGACTGAGAGGTTTTTCTCTAACTTTCCCAATTCAATGTTGGAACGTCCGAAGTGATCTGGGACAAACATATCAGAGATTACCTATGCAATCTACATCTTAACCCTACATCATTCTGCCTAGGACCTCCCTACACGGCGGTCACGACCCTAATAGTTCTATGGTCGTGGAGACAACATTACAAAAAAAAAAAGGGAATGAACAAGGGAAAGAGACCAGAAAACTTACTGTGAGGTACTGGGTCTGAAAGTTGTAAGGTCTCTAGCAACAGGGTTGGCAAGATCTCAACTTTGAATTGAAGAAGGTGATACAACAGTTCGTCAACTGGTTGAACTGGGACCAAATAGTCTAAGGGCTGTGCAGAAAAAGCTCGTGTCGGAAACAAACAAGAATGGAAATGGAGCAGTCATCGGAAAAGTTCGTCGGCAAATTTGGATATAAGAAGCTCTCATTTAGCTCTGATTGTTTAGAATGTGTAAAGTTGGAAATGAAATTGTGGGGGTATTTATAAGGCAAAAACCCACTGTTTGATCCAACGACTTAGAATGGGGATCTCAAGACTATCCCCATCCAACAATCCTGGATAACGCAGGGGCTTTAATTAGCCCAATCGAGCAACAGATCGTGGATTTGTCAATCCACGTTCCATGCCTACCTGATCCAACGGTCTACATTGAAATTTTCAATATTATCCCCATCCAACGGTCCCAGATGGTGTAGAGGTATTAAACAGCCCACTCGAGTACCCTATCAACATCTCTCGTGTAGACGAGACGTCTCAGAAATCACGCCGACACCCATCGGTCACTGTGACAATCAAAAGATTCTTTCCAGATCTATTAGGCACAAGTGGTGTAGATGCACCACTCACTAGGGGACACGTGTGTAAAATGTGGTTAATTCGAAAGGACGGGGATCACCCAAGTGGCCCCTAAGTAAATGAACCTGTCTCCTAGGAAACAAATCAGGCTATTTGGATTTGTTCCAGGAGAATGAGGAAACCCCCAAGTAAATGAACATATCTTCTAGGAAACAAACTGAGATATTTGGATTTGAACCAGGAGAATGAGGCAAGTCTCCACCATGCCAACACGGATGAAGACTTCGGGGGTAAATGTTATCCCTATTTTCCCCCTGGACACGTGGCATAATATAATGGGCCCGTGTGCTCTCCCAAAGAGATCGAAGGCCCATCCTGAGCCCAAAGAATGGGGAAGAAGAATGTTCAAAAGGCCCAGTCATCAATAAGCCCAACTACGTCTGATAGGCACGACCATGACAAGGGAACCGGGACCAAGATGTAGGCCTAACTCATCTTCCCGGTCTCAACCTATCCATATCCTCCGGGATGCGGGAAGAGGTGGCAGGCCCAGGAGTCTGGGAATACAACCTTGTCAAGAATGAACCTGATCCCTGGTAAATGAAATAGGATCTCGGTGAATGGACTGGGACGTTGACAAAGGAAACCTAAGAGCGGATAATAGCAACGAATATATCAGTTGAGGTTAATCAAAGTCAAGATTTGCACCTCGGATGGAAAGTAAAGTACATTCCCTCCAGATCCGATGTCCGGACAGGGCAGGATTGATCTTCCCTGATGCTGACACATTCCCAAGAAACACAAAAGTTAGTCTCCTCAACTAACCTGCAGAAGAGGTTACATACGGAATGTACGCTGCTGCTAGGAAACAGTACTGCCACTACTCTGACAAATCCTATCCCCAGGATCCCTTTAGAGGCCCACACAGACCAGTCTGAGGTTACATACTATTGACAACTGTACGCCTTGGCCACGCCCAAGCTGGCCCAATGGGCCCTGATTAGTATGTATTATTTAGCAATATCCTTTGTATTAAGCATCCATTAGCGAGCAAACCATGATTACATCCCTATTGGGCCCGAATTAGTTTGGCCCAAGCCCATTGCACCTAAACCACCTATAAGTAGGACCAGTTGTGCATTGTAGCAGGGATCCCCAGATTTTCTCTTGTAAGCAATTACTCTGCTCAAACTTGCAGAAAATTCCATTGTCAAAAGCTCTCTAAGCTCTAGTACAACTGACTCGTGGACTAAGGCTCATTAACACCCCAACCACGTAAAAACCTTGCTTGCATATTTTAAATCCTTTCTTTTTAGCTCTCTTATCTTTCATAATTCTAGTTTCTGAAAAACTCGGTAAACATATTTGTATTTATTTCAAATTTGAATTGTAACTTCCCAAAATAAGGGGAAGATATTCTGTTAACCAGGTCTATAAATAGCCTGGGGAATTTCATTTGTGGACACGCACAATATTGTACTGAGCTTTGAAAGAGTATCATGAATCAATAACATTGACTCATGGACTAGGCAGATTTTAATTGCAAAACCACGTAAAAATCCTACTATTTTTTCCTTATTTCCTAAATCTTTGTTTAGTGCTCTTCGAATTTAAGTTGACGAAAAACAGCGTCAACAATATATACATTCTTTTTATATTATATATTATATAATTTTTTTTTCAATATAGAATTAACAAATTTAAATGCTTTAAAAATGTATACTACAAAAAGTATTATAAATATGTATAATATAAATTTGATCAACTAAAAAATTATAACTAATTAGGCAATATTGATCACTTAATCATTCATATAAGAAAAAAAATACAAATTTTTATACAAATAAAAGTGAATAAATGAATAACTTATTTATAAACTACAAGTATAATGTCCACAATGGTTTGTAAACTGTAACGCCCTGGATAACCAAGACCGTTACACTGTGTGTTTGAAATAGCGTGAGACTTGCTAATAAAGTCATTTAAACAAAAACATGAATCTAAAGACATGATCAGGTTAGGTTTAAAAGATTTTCGTTATAAACGAATAATTTTCATTAAAATAAATGTTTGGTACACGGGATCCCAAATCAAGGTTTAAATGACATAATTACAGAATTTCAAAATGTTATAAATAATCAAGCCACTCTAATGGAAAAAATACACATTTTAGGTTTCCGTCCCTGTACAATCCCTCGACCGTGGCGGCTGAGCAGCTGACAACGTACACCTCGCCCCCAGAGCTCTCCAACTCATGGTCAATTCATCTTACCTTTGCCTTTACCTGCACCACGTAGCACCTGTGAGCCGAGGCCTAGCAAGAAAACATAATAACATAGCATGATCGATATCAATAACCAATTATTCAACAAAGCATAACCACGTATTCACCAACTCATAACGTTCACCTGTTCAGTGATAACAATCGACAAATTAACAACTTGTCATCCAGATAATCAACATATCATATTGAACAGATTAACGACAATAATCACGTTCATAATCAACAGCTTATCGCAACCATTAAATAATATATAGGGTCGGCACCCTTAGGCCACGCCCTCTATCTAACCCACTGTCTTCGGCTCACTTAGGCTGCCCCTAGTGTTATATCCACTGACTCCGCCCAGCTTAATCGAGCTCAGTGATTAATAAGCTGTCCTCAGCTACCAGTGACTGAGCATATTGATTCCGGCACTCTAAGGCCAATTTATCACATGTCCCCATGGAATAATACCACCTCATGACATTCATACAAATATAGGGAACTCTTAGTCCCAACATATTCATATGGTTTATCACAATCATATAACAGTGCATACAAATATAGGGAAACACTTACTCCCAACCTATCCACATAAACGGGTGTAGTTTTCTTACCTTTAACTCCAAGTGCTTTAATTAAGAAAGACGACCCCGAGCACGATCCTGCCCCGAGTTCAAGCGTACACCTAGTCACAACCATGATAAAGGATTCCATCAATAATAAATGATTAAATATTTACGGACCAAGTTCTAGCCTCCGGGACATCGAATTCCACCAAACACGGTAGTGGAATCGATCCCGAGCACCTTGGGTTAGGTTCCCATGCCTAAACTCTCCATAAGGACAAAAATGCCTTTCAGAGCTGCAGCCTTAGCCCTCCATGTCGCGACCCGCCCCTAACCAGAGGCCTAGCTTCCCCAAAAAACACACACGGGCCATGGCCCTAAGCTTGCCATGCCGCGACCTAACCTCCGTCCTGGCGCACCTCTGTTCTAGAGGGCTGCGGCAAAGCAACAACTGAGTTGCGACCCGACCCCTTCGAACCCAGAAAAACTCCATTTTCATCCATCAAATCTCAACCAAACTAACCCAAAATCATCCTAATAACGTAATTCAACTATCATAAATATCCTAACATGGTTCCAGCAATAAAACCCAACAAGAACCTAACTTAGAAACTCACCTATATAACTTTGATTTTGAAAGCCATAAGCTCATGAACACCTTAGAACAGGCAGTAATTCCCAAAAATTCAGATGCTAAACCATTATTAAAGGCTTACCTTTGCTGAAGAGCAGGACCACAAACTAGTTGCTGAGTTAATTCCCAAGCTTTAGCCCCAATTTAATCTTCAAAATCAAGAACCCCAAAACACTTAGAACTCAGCCCAAATCTACATAATTCAATGACCAAGAAAGTGATTCAAGACTTACCTCAATTCCTGTTGAATCCCTTAGCTAAAAATGAGCTAATCTCCCAAAGTTTCAACCCAATTCCCTGAGTTTCCAGCCAAGCTTCTCCTTGGTTCTGAGGTTTCCCTTGAGAGAAAAGGAGAGAGAAAATAGAAAGGTCAGTTTGGATATCTTCTACTATTTTTCTTAATTTTTTTTTATCTATCTTAGTTACTTAAGTTAATCTCTAGGCTCGGGGTACCAAAAACGTCCCCGAGGGAAAAATGGTAAATTTCCCCAGTATTCCCACCTAGGCTTCCTAACCTCAAATATATCTCCAATTATTTATTTCCATAACCCGATAATCCAAATAACTGTCTAATAGCCAAAATACCCCTTGACTCACTCCGAGTCAAGTATCGGGTCCCGTTGTGACTTTTCCCACTACTTGCTCCCTAGGATCGTCTCGTGCCGAACACTGCCAATATAAATATATCCACATAATAATGTGGTCTCAACAGTTTATTACATTTATGCCCTAACATGCCAAAATTACAATTATTCCCTTACAAGCTAAACAGGGCCTGCATGCTTATCTAGTACTCGTAAACATGCATCTCACATATTCATATAATTATAAGATCATGCATATCACATAATCATGCATTTTCACCATTAATTCACATAACTTCCAATTATGCCTTCCCGACACACTAATCAAGGCCCTTAAGCCTTATTAGTAATTTTGGGTCGTTACAACTATCCCCTCCTTATAACAATTTCGTCATCGAAATTTACTTGAACACATTAGATGGTAAACCTCGTATCTCTGACTAAAATTCACAAGGTCCAACGCCTTTACTTTTTACTCTTCAATAACACTCTTACAAGAGTAACAATCTTGTTCCACAAGATCTTGTCTGATAACTATACTTTCATTAACCATTGTTTGCACACCAAAACTGCTGAAACTCCAGAGTCTGTTTATTTCACAACGATCGCTTCACCGTCTTATCATCGATACCAGAAATATCTATGAATCATCACCCCTACCAGGGTGAGAACAACTTATAGGCCCCTGGCCTAAATCTTTGTACAACCTCAGAATTCCTGTCGAATTGGGAGTCAGAACTCCCCTTATTCTCTTAGAATATCATAATTTTCTTTGTCTGCACTTTCTTGGAGAAATACAAATCTCTCATCCTGGAACTTTGTATTCTAAAGTTAACAATTTACCAACTCTTATGTCCTTTCGGATAGGAAGATACCCCTGCCTTAGAAATTTCAACAACCTCTTTGATTTTCCCCTGAACCAATACTGAACCGTAGTAACTACTACCTTTCATTTCTTTACTTAGCATAGTACTCCTTGCTTTTAATCTTACCATGTCCTATGCCATGTCACCTTAGCTGTACTTCGGCATTCATCTCCGTGACTATCTCATCAAGGATTACACTTTCCTTAATATCTCAAATATTCGCACACTCAATGCTCAATCCCTTAAAATAACTGTTAAGTCTTCAGATTGCCATTCCATCTGCAATCAACCACTCACTTTAGATTCCCACTATATTCTCCTGTTCTCTAGTTCCTTTCCAAAACATGGAGAGCTATAGGGTCTCAACTCAGCATTATCAATGCTTTGCCCCATTACCAGTTCATATGAACAAAATTGCATTAGCTCATTCAGCTGAGTTAAAACCTTCCCTGTCCAATTACCTTACTTATAGTCTAATGTTGTCCATTCCTATGATCCACCACCATGTTACTTTACCTTTCGATATCTAAGCATATTAAATATTTTCACCCACTTACACTTCCTGGTATAGCATACCCTAGAAGGTGGAACGATATCCATTTAGAATTCTTATCTCCATGCCAAATTCCCATTAGACCACTCATCCGATCCTTGTATCTTAACTCGTATTACACTCATAGGGTTCTTCCCCATCTTCACAAAACCATCACTCTGGATTCTATTGTCCAAAGGAATACATATCTGTTCATCACCACACACTGATGTTGTACCAATCTCAATTGTTACCTTGTTCGTTCCACTATAACCCATGGTGTTCTGTTCAAGTGACATACACCTTCCAAGTAAGAGATACGCCTAATATTCTCCTCATACAGTCGAGGATTCCTAACATCAATCCATTACGTTTCACTAACTCTTGGTCTCAAGGTTATCTTTCTTACAAATGACCAAACGCTCTATACCTTACACTATGCATTCACCGCCAGCTTAACGTTCCATGTATATCAGCCACGTTCCCATTCTTTCACCTCCCGCGAGGCTCAACCATCCTCTCGTCAGTCTGTGCCTAGACGCATCTCAACCTGTGATGTACCACTCACAGTTTCATATCTTTATCAGAAATTAAGTCCTTCATGCTACCCTTCTGTATTCATCCATAACACACATATTCCTATGTCACCCAATGCTAGTCAATCCTCACTCTGTCTTCTGAACATCTGATCTGACACTATCCATTCAGTCTAACCTCAAGCTTTATTAGTAATTTTAACCTCTGGTGTAGCTGCCTTTGAAGATACTTATGTAGTAGACGACGTGTTTACCGGCCTCGTTGTGCTCCCTACCCTTCAAACGTTCTTCCGTAGCTTCTCTGTGGCTTCAGATCAAACCTCTTCATACTTGACCCCCTTCGCTTCTTGTAGCATTATTCTGAATACCCATGGCGAGACCAAACTGACACTTCATGGAGCCTTACCTATGACCCTGCTTCCTTAGTAGTAACATCATTGACGTAATGGTCGTTCACATTCCACTTCTAACTGAAGAGTAGTCCAAAATACTGCCAATAAACCTGAAGGTGACTTGTTCATATTGTTCCTATATTTTCTGCTTGTAGAACTTACCTGTGTTGCTGATGCTTGAATCAATTGAGAACCTTTATTACCAATTCATCACATCCTACTTGGTACAAGTAGTAATTCCTGAAATGTCTCTTTCCTTGATCCCCAGCTGGTAATAACCAGATCGTAGATCAATTCCTGAAGACATTGTCCTGTCTTGTAACCGGGCATTTAAACTCTTTATCCTTAACAGATGATGCAAACAATTCCCACAATATGATTCTTCGTCCGATCCAATCCAAAGTCAAACTTCTTTAGCTACTTCAATAATTCTTTCTGTCAAACCATTACCACTTTCCATAATGTCCCTGATACCAAACCCATCCGTAGCCCAGTCCTAAAGCGTACCCAATCCTTCCTTGTATACCCATCTGAATCCCTACATGTCAGCTTAGTTTCCATTCAGTCCAGTTAAAGTACTCCAAGTGATATCCCCCACAATCCATGGTTATCCCTTAACAAATTAACTCTCACTCTGACTCATGCCAAGGCTTCCATATGACAAGCTCTATTGTTCTTACTACGAATCTCTTTATTACTTGTGTCCCAATTCCTCTTCCAAAAGTTTCTAATTCCCCCTCAACAAGCACTAATATCTTCAGCCTCTGGCATAATACCCATGAGGCATATTCCCTATGTCTGAATCTTTCCTGGGACATTCTCAACACCAAACTCTTCCAGCTCATTATATAACCAAGAACATAAACTTTTCACTCAACTGATCACCTCCAAGGAACTAGCCTCGGGCTTGCATGTAACAAGGTATTCTAGTCTTCCATTCCCTAGTCATGGGAAATCCATCCCTACATATCGAATCAGCCCATGTAGAGGTCATGTCCTTTCCTGACATCTTTCCAGGTGACGTCCCCTGCCTCTGGTGCAAACTAATAACCTTACTAGTTCCCATCACTTTCCTAATGGCTATCTTGCAAATCAGACCCCTTCCTGTCAAAACCAGGAGCCATAGAACTGTCCGAGGTTCCTCTGCTTCGATTACTGAGAATCTGTCCTTACTAAATTCCACCAATGGGAATACTATCATTTGCATCTCTTGACCTATGGCATTCACACCCTATACCTCATTCCACAAATCTCAAATAACATGGCCCTTTCTGCTGCCTGAATACAAATGAAGATCTCATACATTGGAGCGGCCCTGACGCTCAGGACCATTCCAGAGTTTAATCCCTAAATGGGTCATCATTTCCAGCTACACCCACCTGTATCAATTTATAAAATGAATTGTTCAACTCACAAAATTCATTGACATACACCGTCGTTACCTTATCATTCCAAATCAGGTTTATAAACCTATTGGTCTCTGTAGTTAAAAATATGTCTTTATAACCTCTCGCCTTCATATAACCAATGATGGAATTAGCTTTGCCCATCCACTGACCAATTCTTAGACATACCCAAACTCTCCTCAAAACCAGAGGATAACGCCTTTTAGGCCTTCCATTTAATACTCTTATATGTCTGGATCCTCATATCAAACCAACACTAGTATCCTCACTGTCAAAGTATACAAAGTAGTCCTTTCCCCAGAAAAGTCTGCTATTCTTCCATCTAGTGTCCACTATTAGAACCCACAACTTACCCACATACTAGCGAACATCTACTGCGACTTTCAGGGGCAAATGGAGGTTTCCAACCCTAACTATCATCTGCAACCCCCTTTTAACACCACACCAAGTCCACTGAACCATTATGGGCGCAAACAATTTGAATTCTTCCACCACTGCTGACTAAACTCCTCAGCCCTGAGGTTCACACTCCGAACCAATCCACAACCAAGTCCAAATAACCATAATAATTATGCACACAAAAGCATAATAAACAATAATCCTCAATTCTATACATTTAGCTACCACACTTATTTTTTTACAACCAGGTATACTCACACTTTATCATGTTTCCCACAAGCCAATGAACAAGTATAACATATAAGCTCAATTTAAGCAGTTCACCACATACCATCAATACACAAACCATTTTTAATCAGCACGCCTCAATTTCATCACACAATAGTCAAGGGCCAGGCCCTATCAGTATCTCATGCTTTCTATAATCATACAAGATAATGCATTCATATTTCAATCAAGAACTTCAGTATATAATCTCATATACTCAATTACAGAACCCTGAGTCGAGCAGGTCTTTAGCGGCGAATGTACATGTCTAGCCAATCTTCAGGAACCCTTAAACCTAGACGCTCTGATACCAAGTTGTAACGCCCTGGATAACCAAGATCGTTACACTGTGTGTTTGAAATAGTGCGAGACTTGCTAATCAAGTCATTTAAACAAAAACGTGAATCTAAAGACATGATTAGGTTAGGTTTAAAAGATTTTTGTTATAAACGAATAATTTTCATTAAAATAAATGTTTGGTACACGAGATCCCAAATCAAGGTTTAAATGACATAATTACAGAATTTCAAAATGTTATAAATAATTAAGCCACTCTAATGAAAAAATACACATTTTAGGTTTCCGTCCCTATACAATCCCTCGACCATGGCAGCTGAGCAGCTAACAACGTACACCTCGCCCCTAGAGCTCTCCAACCCATGGTCAATTTGTCTTACCCTTGCCTTTACCTACACCACGTAGCACCCGTGAGCCGAGGCCCAGCAAGAAAACATAATAACATAGCATGATCAATATCAATAACCAATTATTCCACAAAGCATAACCAAGTATTCAGCAACTCATAACGTTAATCTGTTCAGTGATAACAATAAAAAAATTAACAACTTGTCATCCAGATAATCAACATATCATATCGAACAGATTAACGACAATAATCACGTTCATAATCAACAGTTTATCACAACCATTAAACAATATTTAGGGTCGGCGCCCTTAGGCCACACCCACTATCTAACCCACTGTCTTCAACTCACTTAGGCCACCCCCAGTGTTATATACACTGACTCCGGCCAACTTAACCGAGCTCAGTGATTAATAAGCTGTTCTCAGCTACCAGTGGTTGAGCCGCACCCTGTACACAAGTATTGATTCCGGCACTCTTAGGCCATTTATCACATGTCCCCATGGCATAATACCACCTCATGACATTCATACAAATATAGGGAGCTCTTAGTCCCAACATATTCATATGGTTTATCACAATCATATAACAATGCATACAAATATAGGGAAACACTTAGTCCCAACCTATCCCACATAAACGAGTGTAGTTTTCTTACCTTTAATTCCAAGTGCTTTAATTAAGAAAGACGACCCCCGAGCACGATCCTGCCCCGAGCCCAAGCGTACACCTTGTCACAACCATGATAAGGGATTCCATCAATAATAAATGATTAAAGGTTTTTGGACCAAGGTCTAGCCTCCGGGACATCGAATTCCACCAAACATGGTAGTGGAATTGATCCTGAGCACCTGGGGTTAGGTTCCCACGCCTAAAATCTCCATAAGGCCAAAAATGCCTTTAAGAGCCGCGGCCCTAGCCCTCCATGTCGCGGCTTGCCCCTAACTAGAGGCCTAGCCTCCCCAGAAACACACACGGGCCACGACCCTAAGCTTCCCATGCCGCGGCCCGCCCTCCTTCCTGGCACACCTCTGTTCTAGAGGGCCGCGGCACAGCAAGAACTAAGCCGCGACCCGACCTCTTTGAACCCAAAAAAACTCCATTTTCATCCATCAAATCTCAACCAAACTAACCCAAAATCATCCTAATAACGTAATTCAATTATCATAAACATCCTAACATGTTTCCAGCAGTAAAACCCAACAAGAACCTAACTTAGAAACTCACCAATATAACACTTTGATTTTGAAAGCCATAAGCTCATGAACACCTTAGAACACGCAGTAATTCCCGAAAATTCAGATGCTAAACCATTATTATAGGCTTACTGATTAGTGTTCAAAAGTATAATTTTATTAGTTGTAAAGTTTAAAATTAATTAAGTTTTAATTAATATTTTCATGGATTTATTGTCATATATTTTATATTAGAAAATATTAATTCTAATTTGATGTGTGTTTAATTTTCAGGAAATAAAATGTATTTTGACACAAAGAAAAAAGAAAGAAGAAAGAAAGAATTAAAATTGAAGAAATAATGAAGAAAATGGCATTTATGACAAAATTAGGCCCAAAACGGCCCAGGCCCAAAGTCTTTAGCAGCCCAGCCCAGCCAAGCGAAACCGAGCCGAGCTGAGCCGCGAGCCATGCTGAGCCGCCTGACGCTGCTGCCACCCCCCTGACATACCTCCTGCCGAGCCAGTCAGAACGCGCCACGTAGCTTGATGTTGTCCCACTCGTCAGCCTCTGTTCCCCATGCGCCCGACCATGCATGCCACGACCTGACGCCTGACGCCTACCACGCTACTGCCACCCGCCTGACGCGCAGCCTACCGAACCAACGAAAGCCTGCCACTTGTCCCACTCGCCTGCAGTTTGTCTCCCACTTGTCCCACTTTGCTCCAATTATGCAGCCATTTCCCCCACTATTTTGGACACGATTTTACACGTTTTGGGTCCTATTTTCTCTATAAATAGAGAACCAAAGCCAGTGTAAATTATCAAATTGGAGAGTGGAAAAAGACACTTTATTGTTTGTATCTTTTCTTATTTCTAGTTTAATTTTACTTGTTTTAGGTGACAAAAATGAGTGAATTATTTTAGGAATATTGGTGAGGCTAGAGTGTAGTTGTTGTACTTTTCATTCTCAATATTGATATTGATTCTTCTTTTGCTTCATTTCCATATCTTATTAATTATTTTGTTTCTCATCTTCTAATTTCTTTTCTAAAATTATTTAGCATCTTTTACATAAGTTCAGTCATGCTTTTCTTATGTAACTTAGATTGTTAATTTATTTTAGTATATTTGTTATATCGTATGTCTTTTACTGCATTCTGCAAGTGGTATTTTGTCGCTCTTGGATATATAATATGATATGTTATGAAATTAGGAGTTAGATTCAATTTAATCTAGATTGTTTAATTTTTGCTTTTAACATATACATCTTCCAGTTGCAATTAATGGTGTAGAATTGCAACTGTGTTTGAATTAATATCAATATTAGAATAGGTTTTACAGCACTGCATCTCTACCTTGCCATGCACTTTATCTGATCATTTTCCCTACTCTATCATTTTACTTTCACAAAATCCATTTCTTCAATCCTACTTTATTTTTATCTTTTATTTACTAATCTAATCTTTAGTTGTGTTTGCCTCTCTGTGGATACGACATAGCCCGATTACTACTGCGACCGCTTAGGAGTTTATTGGGCGATATCAATTTTTGGCGCCATTGCCGGAGAGGTGATTCTACAATTAAAGGTTTGCATAGTAAATTAATTTTTTTAGTTTCTTTTTTTTTTATTTATTCATTTATTCATTTTTCTAATTTTTCTAATTGTTTTATTTTATATGTTTATTTTACTTTTAGGTTTATTTTTATTTTTCGTTTGTTTATTTGTTTTTAATTTTTGTTTTTGGGCTCATTTTTAGTTATTTAGTTATTTATTTATTCTTTTTTTTTGTTTTATTTATTTTACTTTTACTTTTAGGTTTAGGTTTAGAATTTTTTTTTTAGATTTAGTTTTTTTTTCAAAAAATAAAAATAAAATTTTGTATCAAAATAAAGTATTGAGAACATTTGTGTAATTTTGGAAATCAGTAAAAACCAAACTTGTTCTGTCTTAGAAAAATTGGTTCTTCAATAAGGTCTGTGTTAGCGTTACCCTCCAACCTTTTCTAAGAACCTCGGGGAGTTCTAGAAAAGCTCTTGAGCCTAAAGTGGTACCTTGGCAGCCTTTCCAATTGGCTTGGGAACATTTTTGGTGTATACTTATTACACTATTACACACTTGCGCTTATAATACTTACAAAAAAATATAATAACAAATGAATGAAGAAGATCATCGATGTTTTGAGTACTATTATCCAATATATCTCTCTTCACTTCAAAACAATCCAAAATCTAGTGCTACTGAGGGTACTTGAAATTTTAGAGGTGCCCGCCAACTTAGCAAAAGAGAGTACCTTAAATCTGAAGTAGAATTCTTGATTAGAGAATTCAAAAACTTGAAAGCTAAGTATGGTCGAGAAAGTAATGAGGTCATAAGGGTAAAGTATGATGAACCATATTTTGACTGTGAAAGAGTCGACCATTTTGCTCAAGATTACTCAACTCTTAGAGAAAGGGAGGAAGCTTTTCAATACTATTCTTACTACAAGAATAATAATCTTAGCTGGAAAAACCTTGTTGCTTCAAGTTGGAAGTCTAAGTACAACTACCGTGCACCGATTGGTTGGGAATTGGCACCATCTAGTAGGAATGTTGAGCACGATTTTTCTAACTCTTACCATGAACCTCCACATAATGTCTGGACTAATACAGATTCCTTAGAGGAAACATTATATACAATTATGGAGGAACAAATAAACTTTACTAAACACATAAGCAACATTACTAAACACATGATGGAGGAACTTAGAGAAATTCGGACTCAATTTTCAGAATTAACCAACAAAGTTAATTCACACTGTTTCAGCCAATTCCAAACAAATGAGGAAACAATGGCACCAATCTCTAATCCTATTTCCAACAAATTTGATGAGGATGATGTCATTACTATTCGGAGTGAAAATATTCCTCATGCTGAAATTCTTCCAACAACTCCGAATGAAAACAAGTGTTATCATACTGATGTGATAAACCTTATTGTGGAGGAAATTCACAAACTTTTCTCAAAGAATCAATCACACTATTTCCTCCACGATACTGACAACGAACATTTTCTTTATCCTGAGAATGTTACTTATGCTTCCATTTTCGAGACACAGGATAAAAGAAAATTCATTTTTGATACTAGATAGTCAAGAATATTGAGTTGGTGAACCAACCTGAGGAGACTTTTCTCCAGTTTGCTAAGACTAATCAGGTTCTATCTTTCCTTGCTTTCTTTATTTATGGTATGTTTTATTTTTGTTATTTGTTTTATTTTTCCTTTTTATTTTATTATGATAGTTTGTCTTGTTATTTATTTTTATTTTTCTAAGAATCAATATCATATAATTTTGCATTAGCTCACTCTCTATATGTTCTCATATCACGCTTTTCATGTATATATTTTTAAACAATGAGGACATTGTCTGATTTTGGTTGGGGGTGGTGAGCATATTCATGCACGCTCATGTTGATTTTTGTCATATTAATATTTTCACGGTCAAATTTTTTAAAAATTACTTATTTATTTTTGCAAAATGTTACTTTTGAGTCAATTTTTGTTATCTGTATTACTAAGAGTTTCTCTAGAGTTACCTAATGCACATGCCAAACATTGTGGTAAGATGGTTGTTAGCACATATTTGCTTAGAATTTTTTCACGTTTAAGAATCCATTCTTTTGTGTGAGAGGTGAGACTTGAGAAAACAACTTTTAAATTCTTATTGATTCTTAGAAATGGTTATAATTATTTGGACAAGGTATTGTTGTATGAATGGATGATGTTTTAGGGATAATATATTCTATAGACAAATCTTATTAGATAGCCTTTTATTATGTTGTTCATGAAAAAAAATGAAAAAAAAAAGAAGAAGAAAAGAGAAAGAAAAAAGAAGAAAAATGAAAAAAAAATAGAAAAAAGGAGAAAGACACAAGAGCAATATTTCTATCATGTTGTCTCTTGTGTCCAAGAAAAAAATGTGTGTTTATTAATTTCATGTTATATTTTATGGCTCTTAGAATAAATGTAAAGATTGTCTATTTAACTTAAAATCTCGAAAAATTGGTTTTGTGGTACTCTTTATGGTGGTTGTCCAAATAGTTTATTTCCTATCTTCATTTCAATAATTATTTAAGAGTTTGTCCTAAATATATACCCATTTGATGAGTGCTTACTTCTTTATTTCCAACTACATGAGCGAAACCCTTAACTTTAAATATTTTCAATAACATGAGAGGTGAATGGAGTTGAGACTTTTACTCGGCATAATTTCGAAGGCTTTATGTGCTATGGTTTGCGGTAAGAAGGTTCAAGTTTAGTGCACACACTCACAACTCTAGATTTATTCAAAGTAATTTTGACAACTCTTGTTGACTTGTTACTAACATTTTGTGTTAATACTTAAGTTCTTTTATAATTTTTGACCTGAAATATATCATGTTGACATTTATCATTTCGCTTGAATTGCTAGAGACTAGCAATAAGATGGTTCGGGGTTGTGATTAGTGTTCAAAAGTATCATTTTATTAGTTTTAAAATTTAAAATTAATTAAGTTTTAATTAATATTTTCATGGATTTATTGTCATATATTTTAGGCTATTTAGGATTTTTACCCCCCCGAACTATTACCACTACCGTATCGTGCCCCCTAATTTTTTTAGGCCGTTAAAAATTCCTCCCGAAATATTCACAGTAATGTAAAGAAGGACTTCCGTTAACTTTCAACACATGTGGCTAATAGAAATCTGACGTGGCTCTTTACATGTTGATGTGTCTTGGCCACGTCAGCGCCATGTGCGTAATTTTAAATTAAATTTTTTAAAAATCTATTATCTTAATAAAAATTAATGAATTAAATATTAAAAAATACAATTAATAAATTAAACCATTTTTTATACATTTTAAAAAATAAAAACCATATTTAAAAACAATTAAATTAAATAGAATTCATTTATTTTTTTATTTTTTCTCATTATTTAGTTTTAGTTAGAAATGTGAAAATTAGATTTTAATTTTTTAATTGTTTTTTTAAATCTGGTTTTACATTTTTTTAATATATAAAAAATGGTTTAATTTATTAATTGTATTTTTTTAATATTTAATTCATTAATTTTGAATAAGATAATAGATTTTTAAAAATTTTAATTTAAAATTACACACATGGCGCTGACGTGGCCAAGACACATCAGCATGTAAAGAGCCACGTCAGATTTCTGTTAGCCACATGTCTTGAAAGTTAACGGAAGTCCTTCTTTACATTACTGTGAATATTTCGGGGGGAATTTTTAACGGCCTGAAAAAATTAGGGGGCACGATACGGTAGTGGTAATAGTTCGGGGGGTAAAAATCGTAAATAGCCTATATTTTATATTTGAAAATATTAATTCTAATTTAATTTGTGTTTAATTATTAGGAAATAAAATGTATTTTGACACAAAGAAAAAAGAAAAAAGAAAGAAGAAAGAAAGAATTAAAATTGAAGAAATAATGAAGAAGATGGCATTTCTGACAAAATTAGGCCCAAAACGGCCTAGGCCCAAAGTCTTTAGCAGCCTAGCCGAGCCAAGCCAAGCCAACCCGACTCGAGCCGCCAGCCACGCCGAGCTGCCTGATGCTGCCACCCGCCTGACGCACCTCCTGCCGAGCAAATCAGAACGCGCCACGTAGCTTGATGCTGTCCCACGCGTCAGCCTCTGTTCCCTATGCGCCCGACCATGCATGCCACGACCTGACGCCTGACGCCTGCCACGCTACTGCCACTCGCCTGACGCGCAGTGTAATGCCCCAAATTTCCTAATAAGGTTTAGGACTTTGATTAGGAGGCCGGGAGGGCCATAATTGATATATTATGCTATTTAATAATCATATGCATGTTCATGTGAATTATATTATTATATGATGGTAAATGCATGCATATGGGAGTATTTATAGTTATGAGGGCATTTTGGTAATTTGGCCTGTTGAGGGCATATTTGTAAATTGGGTGCATATTGTAATTTGTGAATGAGATTTTATTATTATGGAGATATATTCGAGCTATTCGGCATGAGATGATCCTAGATTACGAGTTAGCGGTTTTGTCATAACGAGGTCAATTTTGGGGTAATAGAAATGTTTATTTGGTGATAAATTGGGAATATTTGAGGTCAGGATGGAATTCTGGAAGTTTTGACTATAATGTCCCCGGGGGTGTTTTCGGGACCCCGAGCCTTAGGTTTTATTTGAGGTTACTTAAGCTTGAAGTAGCTTGTCAGATAAGAACGTACGTTAGAAAATCTCTCTCTTCCTTCCCGATAGCTTATTTTACCGTTCGAAGCCTTTTTGAAGGAATCTCGAGTTCTAGGAGTCAGAATCAAGCGAGGGTCGAGGCATAGCGATCCTAGGAAAGATTAGAAGCTTCTTAACCGAAGGATTTAACAGAAAACAACCCAATCAAAGGTAATCTAAGTTTGAAGTTTTTAGTTTCTAAAGTTTTTAAGTTTAGAATTGGACTTTGTGAATTGTTGAGTTTTTGGTTGGTTTGAGCTTCAGATTTTGGTGGTTTTGGACCATTGGGAAGTTTGGGAACTTTGATTTGATGATTTGGAGATGTTTGGATGGGTTTTTGGAAGGTTTTAGAAGTGGAAAAACGAAGAAAAATGGCTGGTACGAAGTTAGGCCGCGGCCCTAGCTTGAGGAAGGTGGAGGAGGCTTTGCCAGGGGGGCGGGCCGCGGCATGGTCCATGTAGGGCCGCGGCCCTTAAGGGAAAAATTGCCCAAAAGTGTGTTTTTGTGATGGAAACTTAACTCTGAGGGCCTAGGATCGATCCTACTACTTAGTTGAGTGGGATTCGATGTTTCAGAGGCTTGGGTTGGGTTTGGAAGTATTTAATTACTTATTTTGATGAGGTTTTATATTTGGTTATGACTAGGTGACCGCTAAGGGCTTAAAGGTTGATCGTTCTCAAGGGTCGTTCTTTAAATCGTTCTAGCTTGAATCTGAGGTAAGAAAACTGCACCCCATATGTGACATGCATGGCTATGATTGATGCATGTTGGATGTCTAAATGTAAACATTGATAGCATAATGAATGCCTGGCAGTCTTGCCCATTTGCATATGATTATTATTGAGGCATGCTGGATGATTAAGTATGATGCATGTGATGCACGAGAAACATATGATTAGGGCATGCCATGAATGATGAGTATGAGATTGGTCAGAGCTTGAGTCTCTGGGTATGTGCATGATCATGATTATGCTAGCAACTGTTAGTAAGCATGCTGATTGCCCTATTCCTGTATAACTGGCATATGATACATATTGATAGCATTGCTTACTTGTGCATGGTACTGACTAATTAGTCAGACTTGACAAAGGTGCTAGTATCAACTATGAAGCTGTGACTCATTAGTCAGGTTCGGCAGTGGTACTGGGCACTGGTCACGTTGCATTGACTCGTCAGTCAGAATTGGCAAAGGTGTTAGTATCAGCTGTGAAGCTGTGACTTATTAGTCAGGTTTGGTAGTGATACTGGACACTGGTCACATAGCGCTGAATCATTAGTCAGAACGGCCATAGCGTGGATCACGCAAGCCAACAGAGATTAGATCTAATCGACCATCAGCATTGAATGACTCAAAGAGCATTAATGCCAGACCGACCTTGAGGGTCGATGAATGAAATAAGTGCTTGGAGGCTAGTGGTTTACCTAGCAGCCACTCTCCCTCTTGAATCATGTGATGTTCACTCATTGGTTTGAAAGTTTTACGCTCAGTGTGATTATAATGATGATCATTTGATAATGTTTATGTATAGTGTTATGTTTTCTTGCTGGGCTTCGGCTCACGGGTGCTATGTGGTGCAGGTAAAGGCAAGAGGAAGCTAGACCATCCTTGAGTTGAAGAGCTTAGGTGATGATGTGTACATATGCAGCTGCTCGACCGCCACGGCCGAGGTTTAAAGTGGAACTAGGGTGGAACCCTGTTTTGCCGCTTAGAACGACCTATTGTAAATATTTTCTCTAATAAACTCTGAAATTTATATTTTCGGGATCCCAATGTATATATTAAACGTTCTAGTGAAACGTTACACCCTAACCAAAATGTTTAATCCCTAAACCGCTAATCATACTTAGCTCACGATTTTGGCCAAATGACTCGATTAGGGAGTTTAGCACTGTTTACAAGGCACACCGTAACGGTCCCTGGAGTTGGGGCGTTACACGCAGCCTACCGAACCAACGAAAGCCTGCCACCTATCCCACTCGCCTGCAGTTTGTCTCCCACTTGTCCCACTTTGCTCCAATTATGCAGCCATTTCCCCCACTATTTTGTACACAATTTTACACGTTTTGGATCCTATTTTCTCTATAAATAGAGAACCAAAGCTAGTGTAAATTATCAAATTGGAAAGTGGAAAAAGACACTTTATTGTTTGTATCTTTTCTTATTTCTAGTTTAATTATGCTTGTTTTAGGTGACAAAAATGAGTGAATTATTTTGGGAATATTGGTGAGGTTAGAGTGTAGTTGTTGTACTTTTCATTCTCAATATTGATATTGATTCTTCTTTTGCTTCATTTCCATATCTCATTAATTATTTTGTTTCTCATCTTCTAATTTCTTTTCTAAAATTATTTAGCATCTTTTATATAAGTTCAGTCATGCTTTTCTTATGTAACTTAGATTGTTAATTTATTTTAGTATATTTGTTATATCGTATGTCTTTTACTGCATTCTGCAAGTGGTATTTTGTCGCTCTTGGATATATAATATGATATGTTATGAAATTAGGAGTTAGATTCAATTTAATCTAGATTGTTTAATTTGTGCTTTTAACATATACATCTTCCAGTTGCAATTAATGGTGTAGAATTGCAACTGTGTTTTGAATTAATATCAATATTAGAATAGGTTTTACATCACTGCATCTCTACCTTGCCATGCACTTTATCTGATCATTTTCCCTATTCTATCATTTTACTTTCACAAAATCCATTTCTTCAATCCTACTTTATTTTTATCTTTTATTTACTAATCTAATCTTTAGTTGTGTTTGCCTCTCTGTGGATACGACATAGCCCGATTACTACTGCGACCGCTTAGGAGTTTATTGGGCGATATCACTTACCTTTGTTGAAGAGCAAGACCACCAACTAGTTGCTGAGTTAATTCCCAAGCTTTAGCCCCAATTTAATCTTCAAAATCAAGAACCCCAAAACACTTAGAAATCAACCCAAATCTACGTAATTCAATGACCAAGAAAGTGATTCAAGACGTACCTCAATTCCTGTTGAATTCCTTAGCTAAAAATGAGTTAATCTCCCAAAGTTTCAACCCAATTCCCTGAGTTTCCAGCAAAGCTTCTCCTTGATTTTGTGGTTTCCCTTGAGAGAAAAGGAGAGAGAAAAGAGAAGGGTCGGTTTGGATATCTTCTACTGTTTTTCTTAATTTTTTTTATCTGTCTTAATTACTTAAGTTAATCTCTAGGCTCGGGGTACCAAAAATGTCCCTGAGGGAAAAATGGTAAATTTCCCCAGTATTCCCACCTAGGCTTCCTAACCTCAAATATATCTCCACTTATTTATTTCCATAACCCGATAATCCAAATAACTGTCTAATAGCCAAAATACCCCTTGACTCACTCCGAGTCAAGTATCGGGTCTCGTTGTGACTTTTCCCGCTACTTGCTCCCTAGGATCGTCTCGTGTTGAGCGCTGCCAATATAAATTTATCCACATAATAATGTGGTCTCAACAGTTTATCACATTTATGCCCTAACAGGCTAAAATTACAATTATGCCCTTACAAGCTAAACATGGCCTGAATGCTTATCTAGTACTCATAAACATGCATCTTACATATACATATAATTATAAGATCATGCATATCACATAATTATGCATTTTTACCATTTATTCACATAACTTCCAATTGTGCCCTCCCGACACACTAATCAAGGTCTTTAAGCCTTATTAATAATTTTGGGTCGTTACATAAACCATGTGAGATTTTTACAAAAAAAAAAAAAAACTATTACTCAACATATATAAATAAATACATAAAATAAATCTCATATTTACCAAAATATTTAAATAAAATAGACAAAAGAGCGTTAAAAGATTTTAGATGTTATATCACATCTTCAAAACTTAGACTTATATATATATACATAGATTTTCTTTCATGTTATATTTGTATATTGATTAATGATATTTTCACCAAAATTATAAACTAAAACATTACACCAAGTGACGTGACAGTTTCATTTAATCAATCAAATTTATTTCAAGCAGGACCCACTTTTAAAAAAAATAGTATCACCTGAGTTGGAGTAATATTTTAGTGCATAATTTTGGTGCACATATCATTATTCTTGTATAATTCACCTAAAATTATATATATACACACACACACACACACATTTATTAGATTAACACTTAAAACTATCTCATAAATCAATTATTTTAATTATTTTTTAATATGTTAATACTTTTTATAATTATTATATGCAAAATAAGAGAAACTATTTATAATATTACAATTTCATTTTTTTTCTCTTTTATCTTATATAATTAGCACAAAAATAAATTAATATTATAGGGTCTTAATTTTCTTTATTATCTTGAACTTATTAACGTGTTAGAGCGTCTAATTTTTTTTTCTTCAAATAAACTCAATATCACAACAACATATAATCTTTTATATGCATCTTAAAAAATCATGAATATGACTTTTTTAAAGAAAAATAAGTGATACAATATACACGTCTTCTTGTTACACTATATATATTATATCATTTTTTTTTCAAGACATAATATAATATTTACATATTTAAATGATATAATAATATTCACTTCACCCATATAAGATTTTTTTTTAATATTAATATAAATTTAATGAACTCATCATATTGTAAGTAATTAGGCAAGAATGTATTAATCAATCACCCACATAATAAGAAAAAATATTAATTATTAAACAAATCAAAGTGAATGAAGAAATACTTTATTTATAACTTACAAATATAACACCCATAATGGTTTGTAAACAATGTGAGATTTTTACAAAAATATAAAATTAAAAATCACTACTTAACATATACAAATAAAACTTAAATTCACTTAAATTATAATAAAATAGATAAAATAGCTCTAAAAGCTTATAGAGTGTCACATTACCTCTCCAAATAAAACTCATTTTAAAAAAAAATTATAATTAAATAGATAAAAGACTTCTAAAAGATTTTAGGATGTCATATCAACTATTCAAAGCTTAGACTTTCATATATAGCTATGTAGATATAGATATTATTTGATGATATATGCGTCTAATTTAGTTTAAATTATATATACACACATATATTAGATTACTCCTTCAGATTGTAGCATAAATCATTTATTTTAATTATTTTTAATCTGCTAATACTTTTCTAATCCTTATATGGAAAACATGAGAAATTATTTAAAGTATCACTATTTTATTTTATTTTTTTCTTTTGTCCTATGCAATTAGCACAAAAGATAAATCATTATACAAAAAAATAAATTAATATTATAGGATCTTAATTTTTTGTCTATTATCTTAAACTTATTGACGTGTTAGAGCGTCTATTATATTTTATTCAAACGAACTCAATATCACCACAATATATAATCTTTTATATGCCTCTTCAAAAATATATAATCTTTTATATGTCTCTTCAAAAATTGTGAGCATGACATTTATTTAAGAATAGCACCCCAATGGTCTGTAAAGTATAACACTTCAATAGTTTGTAAACTACGTGGAAAATATATTACCCATGTAAGAAAAAAAATACTAATTTTAATATTGATAAATAATACTAATTTTATTATTGATAATTACTAATTTTAATATTGATAAACTTAAAACATTAACTAATTAGGTAAGATTATATTAATCGATAAAAAAAATTGTTGGACAAATCGAAGTGAATGAAAAAAATACTTTATTCATACCCTACAAGTATAACACCACAAGTAAACCATGTGAGATTTTTACCAAAAAAAAAAAAAAAAAAAATCATTGCTCAACATACACAAATAAAACTCAAATTCACCTAAGATCTAATAAAATAAATAAAATAACTCTAAAAAATTATAAAATGCCACATCACCTTTCCAAAGATCTCCTATAGATTTGTTGCTTGACTGATTTCTCTTTATGTTCAAAATAACATGAGTATTTCTTCACTTAATAGTTATTATTATTTCTTCAATGTAATTTTATCTTCATTCGTTTTCACTCATGAAGTTTATTGTACATTAATCTTTTGGTCTTCATGATAGTTTCAGGACCTTTAGACTGGCAATGGATTTGAACGGGCAGTTAGTTTTTGTAAAGACCCAACTAATTTAAAAACCTCATACATTTAAAATTACTAAGACATAACTACTATCTTTTGGATATATATATATAAAATAATAAAACTTTATTATTCATACATAGAAATTCCAAAAGTACAGGATTCCATTGTTCATACATAAAAATAATAAATAGAACAAAATCTTTAAGATATTTCAAAATATTAAGTGTGGAAATCATAAAGACATAATTAAAAGACTCAAAATATCAACGTCATCCTTGATTGATCCCATCGGTTCATTCCTTTAGTTCCTCGCTCAATACACATGCCAAAGCCACCTCGGATCCGTCCGCCTTCCAAGTTCATTTACCTGGACAATCTAAATAAAAAGAAATGAGCCTAATGCCCAGTAAGGAAAAACTACTAAGGCATAAAACATAAGACATAAAACATAAAATGAACTACAATATTAATGGCCATTAATTCATTATCATAGTATGTGATAAAAACCGCTATAGTCTTCTTAACTACTATTTTAGAGGTAGGTTTAGACACAACTATAGTCTATGACAACGATAAAAATGTTGGGATTTGCTATCTAAGCAACCATATTTCCCAAGTGACTATAAACATAAAAAATATACATACAAACATACAACACATAAAATCTAACTTATTTTCCTTATCAAAACCAGGATATTAGAGACAAGTGCAGGATCGGAAACTCCTAAAAACAAACATTAAAAATCATAAGTTTCCTAAAGAAAGAAGATGAAGAGAATATCTAAACCATCGAAATAAAGATTTAACGAAATCTTAAGTTTCAAAGATACCAAGTACCTAACCAAAAGCCATTATATCAAATTAGGATTTGAACTGATAGAAAAGAATAAGAAGAATAAAAGTATATTGGATTTGAGGATTAAGAGTACCTTAGATAGCTAGAGATTTGATCTATACCTCAAACACCAAAATCACACTATAACTTACTTCCCAAGTGTTTAGAAAAGCTTAGATTTCAAAGCTTTTAACCCCAAAAACCCTAGTGTTTCTCTCTAGAACGAAATTGGCAACTTGGAGGCTCTGAGAAATGTTTGAAAGATGGTGCAAATGACTAGGTGAAGGGTCCTATTTATAGAGTTCAAGGAGTGAAACTAACTCCCATTAAAATGAATGAATAAATAAATAAAAATGATATTTTCCGCTCAACAAATGCCCAGAACTCGGTCAAAATTGTTCAAGAAAAAGTACAAGCCGTTGAGGACTGTTTCTAGCTTCGGATTCCACGGAATTTCAAAAATGGCTTATGGAGCCGATATATTGTCTGCCCTGTTTTCCCAAGGGTCTGTGGTTTCGTTCGTGCAAAGTCGATGTGTTCTTCTGTATTAGCATAGGCGATATATCGCCCCTATAGCTGCGATATATCGGCTTACGCTTACATACTAAACCACGTTTTGCATGTTTTAAGCACACTTAAAGCTATTTAAACTACTTTGACTGAGTAATACGAGATCCTAGCATCTGAGGGAAGATTCTAGAATTCTTAGGCTTATCCTTGATTATTTTTATTCTCTAAAATCCTTAAATCCATAATAAATATACATGTGACAAATGTCACATTCTTAATTATTCTATTTAAATCTAAGGCTAAAATAAATAATATTTTTGTGACCAACTATATTAATTAAACCTTATGATAAAATTAGTATTTCTAAACTATAGGCTAAACTTATAAAATCCATAACTATCGCTACAAATTTCAAAATAATTCCCGGCTAGAACCAATATCCACGAAAACTAAAATACTACACCATAAGATGATAATATATTATCTAACTAAGTAAAATTACGAGACACTACAATTTTCCCCTACATAAAGAATTTCATCCTCGAAATTTACTTACCATACAATTCCGGATACCGTGCTAGGATGTCATCCTCCAATTCCCACGTTGCCTTCTGTTCTATGCTATTACTCCATAAGACCTTGACTATCGGCATACTCTTCGACCGTAATTCCTTGACCCTTTATCCAGGATGCGAATCCGTCATTTCTCATAACTTAGGTCTTTCTGGAGTGCTAACGTATCATTCCTGAGAATGTGGGACGTGTTTGACACATATCTACGCAGCATTGAGATGTGAAACACATTGTGGTTATCTGCTAGAGCTGGCGGTAGGGCTAATCTATACGCTACTGGTCCCACCATGTCCAATATCTCAAAAGGACCTATGTACCGAGGACTAAGTTCGCCTTTCTTCCTGAACTACTTCACTCATTTCATTAGAGATATCCTTAAGAAGACTTGATCTTTGACCTTGAATTCCACATCTTGTCGTTTGGCATCCGCATAACTATTTTGTCGACTTTGAGCAATTAGCTCCACTGCGGCTAATTGCCTCGGGTCCCAGCAGTTGTCTTTCTCCTACCTTGCCCCAATGTAACGACAGCCGTCATTTCCTTCCATAAAGAAGTTCATTGGGCGCCATACGGATTGTTGCCTGGTAACTATTATTGTAGGAGAATTCTATAAGTAGAAGATACGTACTCCATGATCCTCCAAAGTCTAGTACACAAGCGCGCAACATATCTTCTAAAATCTGTATGGTACGCTCGGACTATCCATCAGTCTGAGGATGAAATGTCATACTGAGACTTAGTTTGGTACCCATGGCTTGCTGCAAGCTTCCCTAAAATATCGAATTGAACACCGAACATCTGTTGGGTACTATGGTCTTAGGGATTCCATGCAGTCGTACAATTTCTTGAACATAGATGTCTGCATATTGGTCCGTAGTGTACGTAGTCTTGACAGGCAGGAAGTGAGCTGACTTTGTGAGTCTAAACACCACAGCCCAAGCCGAGTCGTGCTGTTTTCTTGTTTGTGGTAGTCCTGTCATGAAGTCCATCGCTATGTCTTCCCACTTCCATTATGAAATACTATGCGGTTGTAATAAACCTGCGGGTCGCTGATGTTCTGCCTTTACTTGCTGGCATGTTAGGCATTTGGACACATACTCTGCTACGTCTTTCTTCATTCTCGGCTGCCAATATAGTGCCTTAAGGTCGTGAGTCATCTTGGTGGACCCCGGGTGAACTGAGTATGGGGTAGTGTGTGCCTCCTCCAATATCTTCATCCTAATCCCATGGCCATTCGGCAAGTATACCCGACCCTTATATTTCAAGAACCCATGTCCTGATTAAGAGAACTCTATAGTCTTGCCTTCTTTGACTGCAACTATATGCGGTAATAGCATGTAATCATGCCCTTGCCTGATCCATATATGCTCTAGTAAACTTGACTGCATGGACAAGTTAGCCAGTTGACCCATGGCTATTTCTATCTCGACATTAATCAACTCTTGCTGTATTGGCTTCTCAAGTTCGGATAATGCTGTCAGACTTCCATAATTCTTCCAGCTTAATACGTCTGCAATGACATTTGCCTTTGCTGGGTGGTGTAGGATTTTGCAGTCATAGTCCTTTACTAGTTCCAACCACCTGCGCGGCCTCATGTTGAGCTTCTTTTGTGTGAAGAAATATTTTAAGCTTTTGTGGTCTGTATAAATCTCACAATGTTCTCCATATACATAGTGTTAGGAAAATTTGTTAGGAAAAATAGTTTTTGCCTCAATGGAAATGGCATGAAAATACAACTCTATGCAATATATTACAAATAAATAATGATTGATTAAAAAGAGTTACAACTCTATAATGGAAAAATACAAATAAACAAGGAAGAAGAAGAAGAAGAAGAAGAAGAAGAAGAAGAAGAAGAAGAAGAAGAAGAAGAAAAAGAAAAAGAAGAGAATAGTGAATAATACAACTCTAAGCAAAAGATTACAAGTACAGTAAAGGTGTTTGAAATAAAAGAAAAGAAGATTACAACTCTAAAAAAAGGTTACAAGTAAATAGAACAAGAGAATAAGAAGAAAAGCAATAGTGTAAAAAGTAAGAACAAAAACAAAAGTAAACTCTCACTTACACAACCTAAGTGAAGAGTGTTGGGGATCACCAACTTGAACAAGGTTTAAAACCTTTGTCCAAAAGCTTATTTCCCCCTAACTCAAGCACTAAGGGATCTCTCTCAGATATTGAAAATGCTTTCTGGAATTATCAAGCCTCAAGGTGTTTCTAGCCAAGTGCTCTAATGGATAGAAATGTTGTGTCTTTCAAGTGAGCTATAGGCTCCTATTTATAGAGTTTAGAGACGCCCTTTGTATTTAAAATTCCACTAACCCTCATGGCTGTTACCAATGATTAATTGGATTATTATGGAATTAAAAATGAGATTTGGGAGTTATTTGGGTAGTTGGAACCGTTCAACATATTTGGAAAAAAACAGAAAAATTGGCCTGAAATGCACCTGTGGCCGCGGCCAGTGACATCAGTGGCCGTGGCAACCGCTCTCTGTCCCCTAGGCCGCAACCACAACCCAGTTTCTGCACACCAATTTGTGCTGTTTTTCCAAATGGTTCTAAACCTTCCCAATTGATTTTGTAACCCCCAAAACACATTATTGGGGTTAAAATCATATCTCTAACAACCATTTCACATATGGCTCTATGAAATTCATCACAATATTGTGTAACACCAAATTTACACAATAAAGGGTAATATTTAGAAGTTACAAATTTGTAACACCAAATATGTTACATATTTGGATATATCTCATATATCTAAATATTGTAACTCTCTATTATATGTTACAATATTTGACATTTTTTGTCACATTTATTTAATCTAAAACATTATAATATAATATTACATTATATTATAAAATAATATAATATTTCCCCACTAGATTAAATATTATCTATTGTAACACTTATTTAATCAATCATTATATTTTAAAATATAACATATCCCCCACTTGATTAAATAAGAACTCTCTCTTATAGGAGTCATCGCATTAGTGCATAGAGCAAAGTGTTTTTCAACTTGAACTTTACTATAGTGTAATTATCACAAAATTTGTCAAAAATTTGGTTGCACTAGGCATTGAACCATCTTTTCATGATAACAAATTGGTGATAACACACACACCTTTGCGATGTTCACTTGAGTCCTCTATGTCTCGCCTTGCACTGTTAATGGCCATGTGCACTTTCCATTCATGGACGTTCTTGAGAATACTCCCAATTCTCATGAGAGGCGGCACCACCCCTAGGTCCATATAGGTAGAATTCTTATAGTATTTTGTTACCAAAAATACTTGTCTTCACAAGACTGAATTCTATTAAAAAACCTTTCGGTTTTAACCCTCAACTTGGTAACTCACAAGTACTCAATATCTCAGATGTGACTTGTTTTGAGTACAACTAATATTCACTTGAATGACTTGTTGTTATCTATTGAACCTAACACTAGTTGAATAACTGGTGTTAAGATAGGATACCATCAATCGTGAATCTCTTTAGGGAGTTTAAGTCCCATCCCTCGAGATGATGTAGCCACTAAATCCCTCGTTAGTGGCTTAGTGAAAGGATCCGCCAGATTTTCACTTGTTCTCACATAGGATATTGAGATGACTCTTCTTTGAATCAACTCTCTTACATATCCATATCTTAGACTAATATGTCTAGACTTCCCATTATACACTTCGTTGTATGCTCTAGCCAATGTCGCTTGGCTATCACAATGTATTGATATAGTGGATACATTCTCTTTTATTAGGGGTATCTCTATTAATAGATCCCTTCACCATTCAGCCTCTTTGCTGGTAGCAGCTAGAGCTATAAATTCTGTTTCCATAGTGGAATGAGATATACTGGTTTGTTTCTTGGAACCCCAAGAAATTGCACCTCTACCAAGTGTAAATACCCAACTAGTTGTGGACAAGTTGTCCCCAAGATTGGATATCCAACTTGCATCTGTATATCCTTCTAAGATTGAAGGAAACTTGGAGTGGTGAAGGCTTAGTCCTTTGGTTTTCTTGAGATAACCTAGGACTCTTCCAATCGCCTTCCAGTGATCCACACTTGGATTACTTGTAAACCTACTAAGTTTACTTACCGCAAATGCTATATCAAGTCTAGTACATTGGGCAGCGTACATTAGACTCCCTATAGTACTAGCGTACTCCAATTGAGCCACCGCTCTTCCTTCATTCTTCTCTAGTTTTACACTATGATCGAATGGAGTATTGATATCTTTAACCTTGAGATGGTTAAATTTGTTCAATACTTTCTCAACATAGTGGGCTTGACCCAACGCAAAACCCCCACTATGTTTCTTTACTTTGATACCAAGTATGGTATCAACTTCTCCAAGATCTTTCATCTTGAAGGTTGATGATAGAAACCTCTTTGTTTCTTCTACCCCTTTCATGCTATCACTTAGAATAAGCATGTCATCCACATATAAGCAAACAATGATCACATACCCCTTACAAGTTTTGGAATAAAACACTTGTCTCCATTAGAATTGGTGGCTTGATCAAATTTCTCATGCCATTGCTTAGGAGCTTGTTTCAATCCATATAAGGATTTTACAAGTCTACATACTTTATGTTCATATTTTGGTAGGACAAACCCTTCAGGTTGTTCCATATAGACCTCCTCATTGAGGTCACCATTAAGGAATGCCGTTTTGACATCCATTTGATAAACATACAAGTTGTGTGTAGAAGCTAAAGCAAACAAAATTCTTATAGAACTTGTTCTTGCAACAGGCGCATAGGTATCAAAATAATGGATACCCTCTTTTTGCTTAAACCCTTTAGCTACTAATCTAGCTTTAATGGTTTGAATAGTGCCATCAGTGTGTTATTTTCTCCTAAATACCCACTTACACCCAATTGGCCTAGACCCCTGTGGGAGGTCTACCAATTCCCAAGTGTTGTTGGAAAGAATGGAATCCATCTCATCATTGATGGCTTCTTTCCAAAATGCACTATCTCTCAATTGCATAGTTTCTCTATAAGTCTTAGGATCATCCTCAACGAGAAGTACAATAGGAATTTTCCTAATGACTTCCTCTCTATTTCCTTCTACCATGTAGAATGAAATTCGTTGAGAATCTATCTCATCCACTACTATACTTTTATGATTTTTAAGTCTTTGACTTCTTCTAAGTTCAAAGGGTTGCTTTACATTCTTTTGCGAATTCTCCTCAACTTTGGATGTAGAAGCTTGAGAATTGTTCTCATATAACAAATTCCCCTTTAGAGATGTTGAAGCTTGAGAATTGTTGTCACATAACATATTCTCAAAAAATTCAACTTCTCTAGATTCAATCACAATATTAGACTCTAAGTCTAATAGCCTATAAGCTTTACTATTGTTGGCATAACCAACAAAAACACACTTTATGGCTCTTGAACCTAACTTTGTTCTATTAGGTTCGTTTTTCTTGCAATATGCAAGACACCCCCACACTTTGAAGTACCCTATGTTGGGTTTTCTTCCTTTCCATAACTCATACGGAGATATCTCATTTTCTTAATAGGTATTCGATTAAGAATGTGACAAGCGGTTAATAACGCTTCACCCCATAAGTTGAGATTAAACTTAGAAAACACCAACATAGAATTTATCATCTCTAGATAAGTCCTATTCTCCTGTCGGCAACACCATTGTGTTGTGGTGTATATGGTGTGGTGCACTCATGAATTATACAATTTTCTTCACAAAATGTATTGAATTCATTAGAGAAGTACTCTCCTCCTCTATCACTTCTTAAGACCTTAATCTTTTTATTTAGTTGATTTTCAACTTCTAATTTATACAATTTAAAAGCATCAAAAGTTTTATCTTTATGCTTTAAGATAAACACATAGATATATCTACTAAAATTATCTATAAAAGTAAGAAAATACCTTTTACCACCTCTAGTTAAAACACCATTTAATTCACAAACATCAGTATGGATTAAATCTAGTAAATTAGATGATCTTTCTACACTAATGGTTTCTTAATCATTTTTGTATTAACACATGTTTCACATTTACCATAGTTTTAATATTGCATGCAATCATACCACATTTTACTACTCTTTTCATGGTTGAAAAACCTATATGCGATAGTCTAAGATGCCACAAAAATAAAGAATCATGCTCAACAATATAGGCGGAATTGACATTTTTATTGATAACATTGAAAGTTACATCATTGGTGCACAATTTAACCATACCCTCACAAGAGTACCCCTTTCCCAAACATACATTTGATTTGGTAAGTATAAGTTTAGCGGACTCAAAGACGGCTATAATGCCGGGCTTGCCAAGCAAATCACCACTTACCAAGTTTCTACTCATTTTGGGAACATAAAGTACATTCACTAATGCAACTTTCTTTCCGGAGGTGAAAAAGACTTCAATGATACCTTTGCCAAGTACCTTGGATTTTCCCTCATTGCCCATTTGAATCTCATGGTTGCCCTTTGACTCTTCAAAGGTCTTGAACAATGATTTTTCATAGGTGACATGGACGGTGGAACATGTATCATACCACCACCCTTTCACCTTGCCTTGGACCGCATTCACCTCACTAAGGGTAGCAGCTATGTTTTACTCTTGAGTTGCATTCACCTTAGGTCCTTGTTGGTCTTTTCTATGCCTACACTCTCTAGCATAGTGACCCTTTTTCCCACACACAAAGCAAGGACCTTTCTCGCCCTTAAACTTGTTTGGGTTGGTTTTTGGACCCAAAAGTTTCTTGTTACCCTTTTTCCCTTTGTTTTTGGGATGTTTTGGTTGTGACACCGCATTTTCTTTGAAAGTCTCTCCATTAGACCCCTCCACAAGTTTATCTCTACATATCGATTCCTCCTCAATTCGAATATGTTTTTGGATTTCCTCCAAAGAATAATCCTCATTTTTATGAAGGATTCTTTTCCTATAGCTCTTCCAAGTTAGTGGTAATTTAGCCACTATAGCACCAACTTGAAAGGCCTCGGGAAGCTCAATATTTAACACTTTTAATTTGTTAACAATTATTTGCAATTCATGTATTTGAGGAAGAATAGGTTTATCACCAAAAAATTTGAAATCAAAGTATTGAGATATCAAAAAAATTTTGGTACCTTCCTCTTCCGCCTTGAACTTTGTCTCAAGTGCATCCCATATCTCCTTGGCCGATTTGGTCTCGGTGTAGAGGTCATAGAGCCTATTGGAAAGGGCATTGCGGATATGACCCCTACAAAGGAGATTGTCCTCCTCCCTCTTTCTTCTTTTCTCCACCTCCTCGGTAGTGTCTTTGTCGGATGGCGTTGGGAGTGGTTCTAGATTGGATTCTAGAATGTAGGCGATTTTGAGAGTTGTAAAAAGAAACCTCACTTGTCTTGCCATCTAGTGAAATTGGACCCATAAAACCTATCCAACCTCACTAGGTCTCGATTCATTATCTTGATGGTCTCACCTTACATTGAAACAAACAAGGGTAAGCTTTTGAATGTTAGGAAAAATGGTTTTCGCCTCAATGGAAATGGTAAGAAAATACAACTCTATGCAATATATTACAAATAAATAATGATTGATTAAAAAGAGTTACAACTCTATAACTGAAAATACAAATAAACAAGGAAAAGAAGAAGAAGAAGAAGAAGAAGAAGAAGAAGAAGAAGAAGAAGAAGAAGAGAATAGTGAATAATACAACTCTAAGCAAAAGATTACAAGTAAAGTAAATGTGTTTGAAACAAATGAAAAGAAGATTACAACTCTAAACAAATGTTACAAGTAAATAGAACAAGAGAATAAGAAGAAAAGCAATAGTGTAAAAAGTAAGAACAAAAACAAAAGTAAACTCTCACTTACACAACCTAAGTGAGGAGTGTTGGGGATCACCAACTTGAACAAGGTTTAAAACCTTTGTCCAAAAGCTTATTTCCCCCTAACTCAAGTACTAAGGGATCTCTCTCAGATATGAGAAATTCTTTCTGGAATTATCAAGCCTCAAGGTGTTCTAGCCAAGTGCTCTAATGGATAGAAATGTTGTATCTTTCAAGTGAACTATAGGCTCCTATTTATAGAGTTTAGAGACACCCTTTGAATTTCAAATTCCACCAACCTCCATGGCTGTTACCAATGATTAATTGGATTATTATGGAATTAAAAATGAGATTTGGGAGTTATTTGGGTTTTTGGAACCGTTCAACATATTTGGAAAAAACTGAAAAATTGGCTTGAAATGCACCTGTGGCTGCGGCCAGGGGCATCAGTGGTCGCGGCCACTGCTCTCTGTCCCCCAGGCAACGACCACCATCATTTAGTGGCTGCAGCCACAGCCCAGTTTCAGCACACCAATTTGTTCTGTTTTTCCAAACGGTTATAAACCCTCCCAATTGATTTTGTAACCCCCAAAACACATTATTGGGGTTAAAATCATATCTCTAACAGCCATTTCACATATGGTTTTATGAAATTCATCACAATATTACGTAACACCAAATTTACACAATAAAGGGTAATATTTGGAAGTTACAAATTTGTAACACCAAATATGTTACATATTTGGATATATCTCATATATCTAAATATTGTAACTCTCTATTATATGTTACAATATGTGACACTCTTTGTCACATTTATTTAATCTAAATCATTATATTATAATATAATATAATATTACATTATATTTTAAAATAATATAACATACAATAGCACCAGATTTTCAGTACAACAACCACCGCTGCCAACTCTATATCGTGTGTTAGATAGCGTTGCTCATATTCCTTCAGCTGTCTTGAGGCGTAGGCTATCACCTTGTCATTTTCCGTCAGCATGCAACCCAACACTTGTTTGGATGCATCGCAGAATACTACAAACTTGTCATTGGGCGTCGGTACGCAAAGCATTGGTGCTGAACACAATTTGTTTTTGAGCAACTGGAAGCTTTCCTAACATTTATCTGTCTAGTTGAACTTTTCCTGTCTCTAGGTCAGGTTGGTAAGCGAAGTGGCTGTCTTAGAAAAACCTTCCACAAACCTTCGGTAATAGCATGCGAGCCCAAGAAAACTTCTAACCTCTGACGCATTCTTAGGTCTTGGCCAATCCTTCACAGCCTTTACCTTAGTTGGGTCTACTGCGACTCCGTCCTTGGATACTATGTGCCCGAGGAATGCCACTTATGATAGCTAAAATTTGCATTACTTGGACTTAGCATATAGTTGGTGCTCCTTCAGTCGCAGCATGGTCAGTCTTAAGTGTTCCTTGTGCTCGACTTCGTCCTTGGAGTACACCAATATATCGTCAATGAATACCACATCAAATTTATCTAAGTAATCCTTGAAGACCCGGTTCATTGAGTCCATAAATGCGGCTGGAGCATTGGTAAGACCAAAACACATAACTAGTAACTCGCAATGTTCGTATCTTGTCATAAAAGTTGTCTTTGGTGTATCTTCTTCCTTTACCTTGAGCTAGTGATAACCGTAATGCCCCAATTTCCCAAGACGTTACTTAGAGAGTCCATTTAAAATAATAAACAATAAATGCTTTAAGATACTAAAAGAAAATATTTATTTAAAATTTAAACAAACAATGAGATCTCATTATTTAAAAATAAAAATGTTGGACGCTAGGTCTAATAACAACAACATACAGAAAATAACCCTTCAAGTCTGAAAGATTAAAAACATAACATTTATTTCTATAAACATAAAATAACTGGAGCCCAGCCTCTAACAAGTTCTGCCCATGCCTCGAGCCCGCACCACTCACTGCTTTACTTTGCTTTTACCTGCACATAGAGTACCCGTGAGCTAACTCCCAATAAGAAGAGGTATGTAGGACATAACTCCCCAAACTAGAAACATAAATAAACATCAGATACATAATAATCATCGTGCGATATATAAACCCCATATCACACTAATATAATGTTATACTCACACACATAATACTAACAAGTCATGTTGATCGAACATGAAATGTAATATGTCTTGTCTGCGCTGTACTCACACTCGACATTCCCACGGTGGCACCTAGTCTAGCCTGCGCTGTACTCACACTCGGCCGTTCCCTCGAGACATCGTTGCCCTTCCTGCATTGTACTCACACTCAGCAGTTTCATGGTGGCATCCTATTATCCCGAGTTATACACACCCAAAATAATTCCTGCAAGTACTATACTCACAGAAGCAGCTAGAACCTAGTAGCACGCCTACTCTATCATCTAAGTGTTGGTTTTTATAGATCAAATAAGAGATTATACACAGCGGAACAACAATCAAAATTGTTAATTTAACCCCACAAGATTTCTAGATCTACTTCTTCACATACATATATATAGAATCAAAGCAATGAATAGAAAATTACCTCAAGTCCTTCCTTGCTGCTATCTTTTTGTACGAAAAAAATCCTCGAGATCTCACACCAAGATCTTCCAAAATGTTCTCAACACACAAAGAACGAGTGTGGGCTGGCTATACAAAACAATAGGCAAAATCTATTTATCAGATGTTCTCAACACATGAGATCTGATAAAGTTTGGACCTAAGTTTTTGAAGAACAGTGACCTATGCTTGCATCACTGTTCTATTTTTCTCAGGGAGATTTCACGATCTATTTTCTATCACTGAAAAAGTATTGCTCTGAAAAATTGATCTTCTATACTTAATATATCCAATATATTAAAATAAAATATTAGTTATTTAAAACAATTTAAAAATAACTAATCAGTTATCAAATTTTGTTTAAATAATAATATATTAATCATATTACAATATCTCATTATTTATTTAATATTTCAATAACTAAAATTGTGGAACAAAAAAATTTCTAGAAGCTTCTTGTGCGTGTAGCACAGTGACTGTGCACTGTGCTACACGTGTACCACATGCCAAGGAAGGCATGTGTTTTTTCCCAAATTTTCTTATTATTTAAATACATAAAATCCCAAAAATAAATTAATTCAAAATTAATTATATTTTTGTTAAATCAAATAATTAATTAATTCTCAATTAATTAATTACACATAAATATACAATAATTATGTTTAGTGCATAGAAAAATATTTTACTTATCAAATAAGTCCTTTTGCCGATTTTTGTATTTATCTTTGTCAGTCTTTGTTTGAGCCATTTCGGGGACCATGGACCTATAACATTAAGCTCCAATAAATTGAAACTAAATAATTAAAATCTTTAATTATAATAGTTAATTTATTAATTATGATAGTTCTCCACTATAAATTCAAAATTGAACTCTTTATGTTATAGATATACTTTTATAGAAATCTTATTTTAAGATGTCCATTGATATAACGATCTTACAATAGTTCAACCCTCTAATTAATTAGTTCATAAATTAGAATGGAAGAATTACTATTTTACCTTTCTAATTTAATTCTTATTCCTTAAGTACCATTAATTCACTAGTGAATAATTAATCTATAATCTAATTATAGATTTGAGCTCAAAATCATTCAGTTCCAGAATTAACCCTTAAGGGAACTAGTATACGATCCGTTAGGAAAGATTAGATTCCGCATTGTTGATACATGTTCCCAACCATCCATGATATTAAATCTCCAAAACAAAAGTCATTAGCCTCATTCTTTGAAGAGACCTTAACGAATGAATCAAAAGATTTAATAAACATGAACAAGAGTTCATGAACACTCAGGATTCAGGTTGATCTATAAATGATCATCAGTTATGATGATATGAATTACAAGTCTTTATTATTAAATGGTTTTTGGATAAAGACTTTTATTCATATCGGTCCATGTAATATATAATCATATTATATAAAATACCTTTACTGAGATGTCTTACTACATCAATAATCCAAATCTAGATTATTTGTATCAACATGATACTCAACATCCCGTACTTACAACCCCAATTAAAGAATTCCATAACTTCAATTTGTTGTTGTTGACTATTTTTATTCATTCATGTGATCTTAATTCTCCCGTACTAAGACAAGATCACATCCTCAATAATGAATATGGAAGTTTTCTTATATTTAAAAAATTATTTAAACAATAATTTAATAATCTGAATATAACAATAATAAACCATTGTATTTATTTATTCATCGAAATAATAAATGTCTTTTACATGCTTTTAGGACATACTCCTAATAATCTCCCACTTTTACTTAAAGCAGGTAGAACATTTCTCTCAATCCCATATTACGTACATGACCCTCGAATTGCTTTGCAGGAAGCGTCTTCGTAAACGGGTCTGCCAAGTTGTGTTCTGATGCTATTTCAGAATGGACACATCTCCTTTATGTACGATTTCTCTGACTAAGTGGTATTTGTGCTCTATATGCTTTCCCCTGTTGTGGCTTCTTGGTTCTTTAGAATTACCCACCGCCCCACTGTTGTCATAGTAAAGAACAAGTGGTTTCTCCACTTCTGGAACCACTTCCAGATCCGTGTAGAATTTTTTCAGCCAAACTGCTTCTTTAGCTGCTTCAGAAGCTGCTATGTATTCAACTTCCATGGTTGAATTAGCTATACTGGATTGCTTAATGCTTCTCCAGACAACTGCTCCACCACCAAGAGTGAATACTGACCCATAAGTAGACTTTCTACTATCTTTTTCTAATTGAAAATCTGAGTCAGTATATCCAGTAGGATCAAGGTCACTACCCGAATATACTAGCATATAGTTCCTCGTTCTCCTGAGATACTTGAGAATATGTTTCACCGCAATCTAGTGTTCCAAACCTGGATTTGACTGATAACGACTGACAATCCCTACTGCATAACATATGTCAGGTCTAGTACATAACATTTCATACATTAGGCTCCCTACAGCTGATGCATAGGGATACTTTTTCATGTCCTCTTGCTCTTGTGGTGTCATTTGACACTGATCTTTGCAAAGAGTAATTACATGTCTGGTCGGTAATTGACCCTTTTTGGAATTTTCCATAGAGAATCTTTCAAGCACTTTATCAATATAATTTTCTTGTGAAAGTGCCAAGAGCTTGTTTTTTCTATCTCTTAGAATTTTAATGCCTAGAACGTAGCTCGCTTCTCCCAAATCTTTCATTTGGAATTTGTCAGCCAACCATTTCTTTACATTTGATAATGTCTCTACATCATTCCCAATGAGTAGGATATCATCAACATAAAGAACTAAGAAAACCACAACTTTCCCTTTGATGTATTTATAAACACATGCTTCGTCAACATTTTGTTCGAAGCCATATGTTTTGATAGTTTCATCAAATGTTAAGTTCCAAGATCTTGATGCTTGTTTCAATCCATATATGGATTTCAACAACTTGCATACCTTTTGATCTTGATCCTTCTTAATAAACCCTTCTGGCTGTTCAATATATATGGTTTCATCAAGTTAGCCATTCAGAAAGGCTGTCTTGACGTCCACTTGCCAAATCTCGTAATCATAGATGGCAGCTATGGATAAAAGTATGCGAATGGACTTAAGCATGGCTAGAGGAGAAAATGTTTCTTCATAGTCTACACCTTCTCTGTGTGTGTATCCTTTAGCCACAAGCCTTGCTTTATAAGTCTCTACCTTTCCATATGCACCCCTTTTCTTCTTGTAGATCCATTTACATCCAAGGGCTTTGACATCGTCAGGCAGATCTACAAGTTCCCAAATTGAATTGGAATACATTGATTCCATTTCTTGATTCATGGCAGCTTGCCACTTATCAACATCAGGGTCTTCCATTGCTTCTTTAAAAGTCAATGGATCGTCCTTTTCAGTATCTGATAGAAGAATGTGTGCCTCATGTTCATAGCGAATAGGTTGTCTCACAATCCTCCCACTACGATGTTGCACTGATTTTTCCTTTTCAGGAATTGTGGTTTCTTTGGTTGTTTTATTATTAACTGATGAATAAGATGGAGATGAAATTTTATCTGTCATTAGTTCGTGTAAAACTACTTTGCTCCGAGGTTTAAAATTATTCATATAGTCGTGTTCTAAGAAGGTTTCATTCGTCGAAACAAATACCTTTTGATCACTTGGACTATAGAAATATCCACCTCTTATTTCTAGAGCATAGCCCACAAATATACACACTTCAGAACTTGAATCCAGTTTTCCATATTTAGGTCTTAGCACATGAGCAGGACAACCCCAAATACGGAAATGTTGTAAACTAGGTTTATTTCCATTCCATAATTCTAGTGGTGTCTTTGTCACAGCTTTGGATAGAACTACATTCAAAATTTAATTAGTTTTTTGAAGTGCATATCCCCAAAACGATAAGGGAAGTGAAGAGTAGCTTAACATAGACCTGACCATGTCCAACAGGGTCCAGTTTCTTCTCTCTGAAACTCCGTTTTGTTGTGGTGTGCCAGATGCTGTGAGTTGGGATAGAATACCATGCTCCAACAAGAAATCTTTGAATTCAGAATCCAAATATTCACCACCACGGTCAGATCGGAGTGTCTTTAAAGATTTACCTAATTGCTTCTCAGCTAAGGCTTTGAAGTCTTTAAACCTATCAAAAGTTTCCGACTTCTTAAGCATTAGGTAAACATGACCATATCTAGAATAGTCGTCAGTAAATGTGACAAAATATTCATAACCACCTCGAGCTTGTATGTTAATTGGACCACATACATCACTATGTATAAGCTCTAGTGGTTCTTTGGCAATATTTCCCTTTATGTGAAAGGACGTTTTGTCAATTTTCCTTCTAAACAGGATTCACAAACCGGTAGGGTTCCAACTGTTAGTTCTCTCAAAGGTCCATCTTTAGTTAACCAGTTTATCCTATCTAGACTAATATGGCCTAATCTTAAGTGCCAAAGATACGTGTCATTTTCTTTAGAAACCTTTTGTCATTTGTTACTTTGGGGAATAGCTACTTTAAATAATTCAGAATTTTTGAGTGATTTTTCAATTGGATTAAGCATGTACAGTTCGTCCTTTTGTTTTTCATGACAAATATTGTTCCCATTCCTTGAAATAAAAATCATATTATTATGAAAACAAATGCCAAAATTTTGTTCTTGTAGCAAAGATAAAGAAATAATGTTTCTAGTAATTTCAGGAATAAAGAGAACATTATTCAAAACTAGAAAATTGTTCTTAAAATTTAAACGGACTGTTCCACATGCTTTAGATGAAACAAGTGCTCCACTTCCCACTCTCATAGTCATATATCCTTGCTCCAACTGCTTTGCAGACTCAAGCATCTGCAAACAAGAACAAACATGGTTAGTGGGACCAGAATCAACTATCCATGATAATTTATCATGTTCCACCATACAATCTTTGAGTACAAGTAAATCTAATTTACCTTTCTTTTTCTCTTTCAGCTCATCGAGATACTTTGGACAGTTTCTCTTCCAATGACCATCGACATTACAATGGAAACACTTTCCTTTGGGTGCCTTTTGTTTGGGGTCATGGTTCTTTTTGTTCTCGGGTGCCTTGGATGACTTCTTTGCCTTTTTCAGATTGTCCTTTTTAGGTTTGCAGTCATTGTTATTGCTTTTCCTTTTCTTTTTAGAAGAAGATGGTTTAGCTTCAACAACATTTGCTTCAGCCTGACTTGAGATTGTCTTGTTCAAAGCCTCAAAAGTTTGTAATTCATTCAGCAATTGTGTCAAGTTAAATTCTAATTTATTCATGACATAATTTGTTGTGAATGTAGAAAAAGTAGGAGTTAAAGACTCACGTATAATGCTTACTTGGGCCTTTTCATCCATGACTGCTCCATGCGTCTCAACTTCATGGAGTACACTGATCATGTTCAACACATGCTCACGCGCATATTGACCTTTCTTCATCTTAGCATTCATGTAGGTTCTAGTAGCCTCATAACGACTTTAATCAGATGGGCACCCAAACATTTCCTTAAGAGAATCTAGTATCTCAAAAGCAGTTTCCATGGATTCATGCTTTGTTCGTAAGACATCACTCATGCTTGCAAGCATATAGCACTTAGCTTTGTTATTGGATTGAATCCATGCATCAAATTTGTCCCGAACATGTTTCGGGGTAGTGGCGCCATGTTCTTCAGGACATTCCTCATTTAGGACAAACTTGTGGTTTTCGCTAATTAACAATAGATTCATATTTGATTTCCATTTTATGAAGTTATCACCAGTTAATTTTTCTTGTGCGATTAAAGCAGTGATTGGATTACCAGAGATAGACATATTCTGAATAAAAAAATACAAATATTATTATTATATTTAGAAAAATAAATATCAAATTTTTGAAAATTAAACGTGATGCATGAGCACAATTAAAACACATAAAATAAAGTTTAATTTCCACGATAAAACTTTCTAACAATTAAAGTTCCGCCTTAGGGTCGGTCAAATTAATCTTAGAGAATTTATAAGACATTCTTATCTTTATTGTTTAAAACTTAAAATAACTCATTATTTTCTCTTTTAAACATTAAAGTACCACTTAGTTTGGTCAAGTTATAATTATCCACTGCAAAAGCTTAATCATAACTTTGTGAGTGTAATCCATTATTTCGGAGTTCATGACTTAACTTAGGACATGTCGCCTTAGGGTCAGTCAAACCTAAAATACACCATTAGTTCCTATCTTTGTAAGAAATATAACCTTGCTATTGACATGCCTAGACACCTTCCTTAGGGGGACGAAAACAAAGCCGTCGTGAGGCGCTATTCATATCTCACGGTGTTATATTAATAATGGAGACCATGGGTTATGTTGAGTTATCAACCCTCTCCCACTCACTATTTTGAAATAAGTGTTTTTAACCTAATTAATATTATAGATTCTTTAAACTTTGTGAACATAATTAAAATTGGTAAGAAAGCAAGTTTCTAGGTCCATATCCAATTTTAAATTACCAATTATGTTCATCTAAACTTTACTAAAAAACAATTTTAAAAATAAAGTTGGTTTAAAGAAATTAAGTCATAAAGACTTAAAAAATATTGGTGTGATATTTTACCAAGTTTTTAAAGAATAAAACTAAGTAATTTATATGCAATTGGTTTCGCAAAACAACTCATATAAACATATAGGATAATCCTAATAATCATGTTTCTACCAATGAGATGCATGATAATGACTGTGTGGGTTTTTTATGTGTGGCACAAAATGCATGAACAGTTATCAATCACATGAAAACAATTATTTAAATAAATAAACAATAAATGTTGAACTGGGTGCTTTGAGTATTTCTAATTTTACAACCTCTTTATAAAATTAAAATAACATAAAATAAAACCTCCATGATCTCCATCGGGCTTCTTTACTTTACTTTCGGTAGGATATGTGTCGTTGGTCCAGAATAATAATAATAAGAAAACAATTTTCTAATTATCTTGATTAATTAAAACAAAAAATTTAAATAATCATTATTTTATTTTCCGTCTAATTAAAACAACTTTTAATTAAAAAACAAAAATGAATTTAATTAAAATCTGTTCTTTTAGAATTAAATTTTTAAATAATATTTTCAAAAAAAGTTTGTTAGGATAACAAAATTATCTCAATATTTAAATATCAAATTTCTAATAAATAGGATATTTAACATTTTAAAAATTAAAAAATAATATATTAATTTTAGAAAAATAAAAAAAATTCTGGACCAACAAGACGGGGACACATGGCACCAAAAGGTGCTGCTGGGGCCCACTTGTACTGACGTCCATACAACGTCCCCGGCAGCAGCTCAGAGTGTGGCCTCGGAGGAACGGTGGCTGAATTTTGAATCCCGGGCTCCGTTTTGACTTTATGTGATCAGAATTACAATTTTATGGTGTCAAAAACCAAATAAAATTACATAAATCCTATGCCCTTTAATGGCTTACACAATGATCTAATCATAAATAAATCCTAACGCAAAAACACCATACAATTAACGATTTAATATTCCCATGCATTCAATCATATTAAGCCATCCATTCATTCATCAAAAAATAAATAAATGCATAAAACTAAACCCACACAGATTCAATATATATATATGTGAAGATGGCTCTGATACCATTTGTTGGTTTTTATAGATCAGACTAGAGATTATACACAGCGGAATGACAATCAAAATTGTTAATTTAACCCCACAAGATTTCTAGATCTATTTCTTCACTTACATATATATTGAATCAAATATATGAATAGAAAATTACCTCAAGTCCTTCCTTGCTGCTATCTTTTTGTACGGTAAAAATCCTCGAGATCTCACACCAAGATCTTCCAAAATGTTCTCAACACACAAAGAACGAGTGTGGGCTCGCTATGCAAAACAATAGGCAAAATCTATTTATCAGATGTTCTCAACACATGAGATCTGATAAAGTTTGGACCTAAGTTTTTGAAGAACAGTGACCTATGCTTGTATCATTGTTCTATTTTTCTCAAGGAGATTTCACGATATATTTTCTATCACTGAAAAAATATCGCTTTGAAAAACTGATCTCTTATATTTAATATATCCAATATATTAAAATATAATATAAGTTATTTAAAATAATTTAAAAATAACTAATCAATTATCAGATTTTGTTTAAATAATAATATTTTAATCATATTACAATATCTCATTATTTATTTAATATTTCAATAACTAAAATTGTGGAACAAAGAAATTTCTAGAAGCTTCTTGTGTGTGTAGCACAGTGACTATGCCTTGTGCTACATGCTAAGGAAGGTGTGATTTTTCCCAATTTTTCTTATTATTTAAATACCAAAAATCCCAAAAATAAATTAATTTAAAATTAATTATATTTTTGTTCAATCAAATAATTAATTAATGGCACATAATTATACAATAATTATGTTTAGTGCATAGAAAAATATTTTACTTATCAAATAAGTCCTTTGGCCGATTTTTGTATTTATCTTTGTCAGTCTTTGTTTGAGCCATTTCGGGGACCATGGACCTATAACATTAAGCTCCAATAAATTGAAACTAAATAATTAAACTCTTTAATTATAATAGTTAATTTATTAATTTTGATATTTCTCCACTATAAATTCAGTATTGAACTCTTTATCTTATAGATATACTTTTATAGAAATCTTATTTTAAGCTGTCCATTGATATAACCATCTTACAATAATTCAACCCCCTAATTAATTAGTTCATAAATTAGAATGGAACAATTACCATTTTACCTTTCTAATTTACTTCTTATTCCTTAAGTACCATTAATTCACTAGTGAACAATTAATCTATAATCTAATTATAGATTTGAGCTCAAAATCATTTAGTTCCAGAATTAACCCTTAAGGGAACTAATATATACGATCTGTTAGGAAAGATTAGATTCCGTATTGTTGATACATGTTCCCAGCCATCCATGATATTAAATCTCCAAAACAAAAGTCACTAGCCTCATTCTTTGAAGAGACTTTAACGAATGAATCAAAAGATTTAATAAACATGAACAAGAGTTCATGAACACTCAAGATTTAGGTTGATCTATAAATGATCATCAGTTATGATATGAATTACAAGCCTTTATTATTGAATACTTTTTGGATAAAGACTTTTATTCATATCGGTCCATGTCATATATAATCATATTATATAAAACACCTTTATCGAGATGTCTTACCACATCAATAATCCGAATCTAGATTATTTGTATCAACATGGTACTCAGCAAACCGTACTTACAACCCCAATTAAAGAATTCCATAACTTCAATTTGTTATTGTTGACTATTTTTATTCATTCATGTGATCTTAATTCTCTCGTACTAATACAAGATCACATCCTCATTAATGAATATGGAATTTTTCTGATATTTACAAAATTATTCAAACAATAATTTAATAATCTAAATATAACAATAATAGACAATTCTATTTATTTATTCATCGAAATAATAAATGTCTTTTACATGCTTTTAGGACATACTCCTAACACTAAGCATGTCTACTAACTAAAATCCCTACCACTATCCTTAAGCTAGTCAATCTAATGCAACAATTAGGGATTTTATTTTAAAACCCTAATTATTGAAATAATTTAACTATGCAATTTTAATGTGCATGACAGATAAATTAAAATTATTTTTTACAAAGATTCAAGCCATCTTGTCACATGCACAAACAAGAATTTTTCTAACATAAAATATGAATTCATATGTATACTTTTTACGTGAAAAATAACCAAAATGCCCTTAATATCATAATTATATAAAAAGACTCAATAATTTCCTAAAGTTTATCATATGAAACCAAAATTTAACAAACAACTTTCCAAAACCCTAAATAATCAGCAAAGGCTCATATAAGACTAGAAAAATATTTTTTAACATTTATAAATCATTTTTCCTCAATTTCCTAAATAAAACCTAAATAATCAAAATAAATATACAATTAGCCCAAAGTTCAAACTAATCATACAGAATTGTTCAAAACTCCAAAATAAACTTATAACAATTATTTTAGAATTTTCTAGACAAAATAACTATTTTTCTTAATTGTTTTAATAGAAATTAAACCAACTAATTCAAGAAAAATACATAAACGATTAAAAAAAAAAAAGTCTAACTGTACAGACCAGTTTCTACACCCTACAGTAACTAATAACTCTAGAAATTAGAGTTATTTTTATGCTTTTAAACTTATAATTTTATCAAGAAAGAGTGGTTTAGGGTGTTTTGTAGTGTCTTTATTCTCGTTTTGTCAAATATTAAATATAATAAGATAATATTAAATATTAGTATATTGTTGGAAAAATATATCCTAAATTGTGAAATTTTGCCTTGGCACGTGGTTGGTAGAATTTTGGTCATTTGGAAAGAAATTGAAGCTTTAAATAGTTTCAGCAGGAGGGAATGCTGCAGCATTGCATTCTGCCAGCCAATCTACTTGATGGCCCACGTGGGAGCTACCATTTAATTCTCCAGCTCACTTTGGGGATTATTTAAATTGGGCTGCATGATAAATAGATAAATGCTTATTGGGCTTCATTTTTGCTTTGGACCCATTTATGGTAAAGAGGACAAAAAAATGAATTGAAGAAAAAAAAGAGAGGCCCACGTGACCCATAGAGGAGCAAGTGACCTAGAGAAAAGTGTGTCTTCTTTTCCAATTGGGGATATACGACTGATAGACAGAAACAAGGGGCAGCCGCCTGTGCAAGAGAAGAACACCCATTTTGGCAGCCATTAAAAGAGGAAAGAAGGAAAGAGAGAGAGGATTTTAAGGAAGAAGACAAATAGAGAAGGGTTATTTGGGGGACACTCCTTAATATTCTTGGCTTGTTTTTCTTTCCCTTCTCTCTTGGAACTTAATTATTTTTTCTTTGTTGCATTTATTTTGATTATGGATGATTACCAACTGGGTTACTTTGTGTTTAAAGTTATGAACTAATTCTCTTAAAGTTAGGATAATTAAGAAACCTTGTTATGCAATTGTGGAACTTTGCTATTGATGCTTAATGCTAATTGAGGTTTATTCATTCAAGTAATTTTCATGCTTAATATTTACTATTGCTTGATCACCTTTAGTAAATGATTGAAACAATTAAGATTGCTGAAAAGGAGTTTAATTATTGGACAAAAGACTTGAATGGTGCAAGATTAATTTCTTTGATTTTAATTTTGTGAGGGTATAGAGATATATCCTTGCCTTGCATAATCTAATAGAATTAATGCTTGATATGAAATTCTTGAAATTAAATTAACTTAGACATAAGCAATTTAATTAGAGAGTTAAACCCATTTGATTTTGACAGAAACTTATGGACTTGATTAGAATTCTTGATTAGTAAACTGTCAGTGTGCCACGGCATTTTCATAGCATTGCTTCCAGTAATTGCAAAACAGGGGGAATTAATTATCCTAGCTTACCATTTCATTATCAACTGATTTTCATATTGCATCCCATTAATTTAGATTTTAAATTCAGCTGTTAGTTATTTTTAATTGCATATAAAAAATCAACTTCCAATTTAATTTGAGTTTGGTTCTTTTGTTTTTAATCATTTTGTTAAACTTTAATTTCATAATTTTAAGCTTAAAAACAATCCTTGTGGATGCGATATTGGGTTCTTATCACCTTATTACTTGTTGACAGTGTACACTTGCACTCACATTAAATTTTGCACAACAGTAACCCACAAAAATGACCTAGGCTTTAGAACAATATCATTAATAATTTTCATAATTAAAATATAGAATAAGCCAAATAAATCATGGAAATTACATAAATGATATAAATTCAAAATTAAAATACAGAGAGACTTAAAATCTCATTTTCAACATATACAAAAATTCCCAGAATTTTTAGAATACTTTAAATAATTTTTCCACATTTATTTCCTTAAATCATATATTTAAAAATAAATTATCAAACATGATCAAAAATAAATCTAAACACACAAAGCCATTCTAGACCATATAGAGATCATTTAAACATAAACTCATATTTTTCTGAACAATAAAAATATTTTTCATAATTAATCTCTATTTAAAATTCAATAAATCATAGTAATTCAAAGAAAAAACAGAAAAATACCAAACCAGTTGGAAAATGCTCAAAAATTAATGTACTAATTTTTAAGATTGAAAAAAAAACCTCCAGAAACACCCAGATCGGGTTCGTCGGAGCTATCGCCGAAGTTGTCGTCTCCTCCAGAGCCGGCGAGGTTGTTTCTTTTGTTTATGGTTACCCCATCATTCCAAACCACTTGGAAACTTCTCACACGTGTTCTAGAAGTTCAAATCGATCCTCAGACACCAAAGAATCACGCCACAACTTCCTTGGTCAAAGTCTTCTTCCCCAACGCCAGTGCACTGCCAACAATGGCGATCAAAATTGGTTTTTCTTGCTTTGGACCATTTCAGCTTGTTTCTTCACATTCAAATCGATTCTTGCAGTCCCTTAAGCTTGTTTGTCACCAACCACGCACACCATACACTCTTAAACACCCTTAAATTTGAAATTGTCCAAGAATATGCATTTTCTTAGATAAAAATGGTGAATCACAATCCGTGACCTTATAATTATTTTTCTTACACTCAAAAGGTTTATTTACTCCCCTAGAATGATTCTAGAATGTGCAATACCGCCCAGATTTTCCCAAGTACAAGAACTCAAAAAGTTCTTCTCTTTTTCTTAAAAAAACGATAACTACCTTCTCTCTCTTCGACCCTTTGCTTCCCTCTCTATTTCCACAATTTCTTTCCTTCAGATTTTCATAGTAAAGACGATTTAAAAATGTTTAGAAAAGAAGTTAGCGTTGGAAGAGGTAAAATCCTCTTTTCAAGGAATTCTATATATATATATTTAAAAAATAAACTAAGGTTCCACAACTGATATCATCAGTTAAATTTGTAAAATTTGACAAATTTTATGAATATTTAATCATTTTAAATCAGAAAAATAAAGTCTCTAAAATGCCCCTTAAACCAATCCCAAACTTGAGGGTATTATGGTCTTTTTTGCAAATTCAATTAGTTATTATTATTTAATTCAAGTAAATAATAATATTATGGCAAACCAAAAATTACACATAATATGATAAAATAATTTCAAGCATATTATTATTACTATTATGCCCATAATAATAATTTTTAATTAAATAAATAACAACTTAACCCAAGCCATTATTTATTCACTTGACATTAATCTAATGTCGTGATTCCACAAAAACTCAAACATGAGAAACCGTGAATTTTATTGCCATTAGAAATCATACATATCCAATATTCCATCAAAGTAAAAGAAAAAAATGACAAAGATGCACACAGTGGAAAAATTATGAAAATTTTCTTCTAGGACAACGGATATTACAATAACCAGACTGTAGATCAATTTTTGAAAATATAGTCACTCCTCAAAGTTGATCAAATAAGTTATCGATCCGAGGTAGCGGGTACTTGTTATTAATTGTCACCTTGTTTAGCTCACGTTAATCGAGCCTTTGAGAGCTCTTCTAAATGTGTTTTCAACTCCTTGAGTTCAGTAGGTGCCATTCGGTATGGTGCCTTTGAGATAGGCTCAGTTCTCAGTACTAGTTCGATTCTGAAGTCAATTTACTGGTTAGGGGGTAACCCTGGTAAGTCATCATTAAAGATCTCTGGAAATTCATTTATAATGCGGACGTCTCCAACCTTTTATGGCGTTTCCCGTACAATATCTGTGACGCTTGCTAAGAGTGCGTGACACCCTTTCTCTATCATCCCTTGGGCCTTGAGAGATGAGATAAGCAGTGTCCGTAGACCTGAAACCTTCCCCATAAAACACAGTTTCTGACCCTCAGGGGTTTCGAATGTCACTTGCTTGCGTTGACAGTCGATGGTTGTGCCATGTCTTGCTAGCCTTTCCATGCCCAATATTATGTCAAAATCCTTGATCTCTAGCTCTACCAGGTCTCCTTCTAGCTCCGTGCCCTCGAATTTATAGGTACTCCTCATACTATCCGTGATGATATAACAATTTTTTCCGAAGGCAGTTCTGTAACAATCCTATTTCTAAATATTTCACAAGATTTGTCTAGTTTTTCTATCATTCCTAATGAGATATACGAGTGTGTTGCTCCCAAATCAAACAATACTAAACATATATTATCGAGGATAGGAAGTTGACCTGTGACCACCTTGTTACTGGTTTCGTCTTCTCCCTGGGTCAAAGCAAAGACTCTGGCTGGAACCATCTAGTTATCTTTCTTCTCTTCTGCTTTGAGCTGCAGAAATTTTCTTTTCAGATGACCTCTTTGGCCATACTTTAGCAACCCTTGATGTTTTCACAACACTCCCCAATATGTCTTTTCTGGCACTTGGAGCACTGGGGGTATTCCACAAAACCTGGCTTGTTATTACCGTTGTTGATCCGTGCTCTTTTGTCAGCATCAGTCTGATTATTATTGGGATACTTCATTTTCTATCCATTATTGTTTTGCTGGTTGTTGTGGTTTCGACCATTCTGAGTCTGATTCTGCTGTTTGGGGTCTGACTTGCTCGCCTCCTCCTTGCTAACATTTCCCTGGAGCATTTCCACCTCTATAGCCAATTCTAGGACATTGACGTAAGAAGTGGTTCCGGGGTTTGCCAGCTTGACCCCTAATTCGATCTTTGGTCTGAGTCCTCAGGAAAAATTTGTTACCCACAAGTAGTTGTTCGGGACTAACTCTGGTGGGAACTTTGTTAGCCGATCAAATTGTCGAGCGTACTCGACTAATGACAAATTTCCCTGTTTCAGGCTGACAAATTCCTCTACCCTTGTAGCGATGACTGCCGAGTTGTAGTACTTCTTGTGAAACAGCTCCACAAATCTGGCCCAAGTCATGGTGGTGATTTCGTGAGACTATTGCACTAGATCCCACTGGATTTTGGCATATTTTTTAGTAGAGAAGAAACCTAGGGTATGTGATCTGCGTCGCCATGGTTTACGTGTGTCAAAATTGGCTCTACATTCCTGAACCACTCCTCAGCCTTAAAGGGGTCGGCTGTCCTTTCAAAATTCGAAGCGTGCTGCTTTCGAAAACGTTCATAGACTGGCTCCATGTACTAAGATGGATAGGGTGCGAAATTTTCCACCAGATATCCCCTGTATGGATATCCTCCATTTTGCTCTGGCTGGGGTGCTTGAGCCACTGGCTGAGGCTACGGTTGAGGCTGCGACTGAGATTGTCATTGTTTCTGCAGTAGTTCTTCTTCTTATTGTCATAACCGGATAACTTCAGCGTCATTGCCAACCAGAGGTGGTGCGTTTCTATTAGCAGCAGCAGTGGTAGCAGGTCTTCCCCTTCTTCCGACTGGAGGGGTCTCGAGTGTCACGTTGGTTGTGATGGGGGCATTGCCGTTAGTGCGAGTAGACCTTCGGAGCAACATCTTCGAAAGAATTCTAATAGTCGAGAGAAACACGTTAGAACTTACCCTAATATTTTCTAAGGCAAAAACTTAGTCGAAGCAAACATAACTCGGACCTACTACTTATGATTTCTTATGAAAATTTATCTAAGTCATCTTTATAAATTAGGGTGTGTTTCTATACTTAGACTATTAGGCCATTTTTATTATTTTCTAAGTCTGTTTCTAACCACCATATATGACTTAATTCTCAGACTCGAAACTTGTCACTGTTCTGAAGTTAACCATATTGAGGGAGGGCTGGGATCAGTAAAATCGTTCCCACTACTATAGCCCCCTAAACTCTCAATACAAAGCCCGGTCCTTTGATTTGTATCCACCCTCACCGAACTTAGTCATTATTTATTGAATCATTCTAAATTAATTATGAAAAATAATTCGAATTTCATACATACAATTCAAAAATAATAATAACTTTATTCATTTGGAAAAAAACTTTCACTTATTACAATAATAATTCAAAATAAATAAAGAAACAATACTAATAATAACTAGGGTAAATTTTTTTATAAATCAGGATCTTCTACATCTGACCCTTCATTTAGAATATCATCAGTTATTTCCTCATAATCATCAATATCATAAGCCTTCAATCTACTACGGGGAATATGTATTAGGATATTATTCTTTTGTTCATTGGTGAATTGAATCTCAAACCTATAGGTAAACCTATTTATAAGAAAATAATATCTAATGGCTACCGGTAAGTTATCCTCATTATCTAGAGCTTCCCATAATTCTTTAAAATTTTAAACTGCAAAAGGTATATCTCTAAAAATCCTAATTACTAGGACATATTGATCCATGACTCTTATCATAATTTGCCTAATGAGTTGAAGGTGAGTTATATCCTTGTGAAATCTGACCAATCTTTGAGTGATTCCTTCTAACACAACTATTGTATCCTTTGGCTCCCTAATCCTTTTTAATGCCTAATGGCACATATATCTTGATAAGTTATGGCTCCATTCATTTTGATTGAAAATATATTAACTAAAATGTTAGTTTCAACATTAGCATAATATTCATAACAAAAACACTTACATTGGCAGTTAGATCCTGGAGTTTTTGCGTGTGTATCAAGGAGAACTTTATGCATATGAACCGTGTCTCTGATACCAATTGTAAAGACCTGACTAATTTAAAGACCTCAGACCTTTAAAACTACTAAGTCAAAACTACTTATTTTAGATATATATATAATAATCAAAATTTATTATTAATACATAGAAAATCCAAAAGTACAGGATCCCATTCCTCAAACATAAAAATAATAAAGAGAACAAAATCTTGAAGATATTTCAAAATACTAAGTGCAAAAATCATAAACACATAATTAAAAGACTCAAAAATCATAACCATGCGGCCCACCCAAGGCGCCCCTTCCGAGCCAAGGGCGCTTGGTTGGGTAAGGACAGATGACCCGCTTGCCGAAGGAGGATGGGGCGCAAGAAGATCAGAAAATGAGCCCCCGATGGACTGGGAGGGGGCGCGGGAAGATCAGAAAAATGAGCCCCCGATGGACCAGGAGGGGCCGCAGGAAGATCCAGAAAAATGAGCCCCCGATGGACTAAGATCAAGGGAAGCCTGAGGAAAAGCATCGAAGTCCTCAAAAAAAGGATAGACAAAACCCCTCGGCATGGCCTGTTGATCCTGGGAGTGGGAGGCCATGTCACGGTCTGTGAGGGCTAAAGGAGGACACCCCCTGGGAGACAAAGACGGTCGGTGGGGTTGCCCATGTGCAGGGGAGACCCCCTATAGCTCACGCTCAGCCTCACCCCCGTCCGAGTGATGTTAAGCCAAAACTGCCTTCTTCTTCTTTGTTCCATAAATAGTCCACAACAACCCGGGCTCTGAAACCGGGGACAGCTTGTGAAAGTTGAGTTTGGTCACGGTGAAGAAGTGTACAACCATTTTCTCGGCAAGGTCAGCCTCGAGAAATTTATCCACTGCATTCGCCTCCGACCCAACAACTTCAGGCGTGGCGAAATGCTCTACACAATCAACATAGTTGCCGACCCAAACATAAGTTCCAAAAAAAAAAGGGCTTGAAGTACTTACTAGGAGCTGAGCGAAAGTGCTCACGAACAGAGAGGGGACCCTTCACAAAGAAGAAGTTTTGCTTCCAAGACCCTGGGTTGGATACAGAGCCCTCTATCAAGGAGACAGTAGTATTGGCTTTTTGTAGGAAATAAAAGCCCTTGGATTTAGGAGAGGGCATGAGGTTGTACATGAAATGCATCTCTTGGGCTGTAGGAGCACACTCGAAACGCTCCGTATACGCGATGAAGAGGCAACTCAAGGTTAGCCAACTGTTGGGCGCCAGCTGGAGCGGAGCAAGGTCAAAATAATTAAGAACTGTGACAAAAAACGGGTGTAATGGGATTATGCCACCCACTTTCAAGATATGCTCGCTCATGGCCACGTAACCTGGACTTGGGCGATCAGCCCGACACTTGTTCGAAGGAATGTATAACATGTATTCTGGGCCAACACAGTAGTTCCCCATTATCTCCAACAATATATTTTCAGACACATGGGACACTAGAGTGGATGCCAAAGGGGGCCAGTGTCTTGATCCTCAGTGGTCACCCGTCGTCACGCTCTCTTCGGCATATCTGCAAAACCAAAAGAAAAAGGTGAGGCTGAAACAGGGCACTTTACCCTCCATTTTTTCTTCCTGGCAAGGGTCTTCCATCGAGATGCCGAGTGTGAAAGCGCTAAGCAAGGGTAGATCGAGAATAAGGATTGAGGAGAAGATGGGACGGCCCTATAACAGTTATTAGGGAAAAACGGGGTAGGAGGCTCAGGTGGGAGATTTCCCTCCATAAACTCCAACTCCGTCTGCAAATCTAAAAGGGTCACCCTAAGGGTCGCTACATGGTCGTTAAGGTCAAGAGAGAAAGGCACTCCGTCTCCCCTCAAAACAGAGTCTATTTCACTCTCTACCACTCAGATTTTACACCTAAGTTCAACCATGTGCTCAAGATGACGAATACGGGCCTGCCTTAAGGTGTCGTAGTCATGGTGATGATTTTCCTCGGGGGACTTCTAGTTTGAAGATGAGTCAACAAACTCGACCACCGGAGGAGCGTCGAATGGACCTTCACATTCCATGAGACCTCGTCCCGAAAGCAAAAAGGGTTCAAAAATAAATGAGAGGATTGCTACAAAACACAAAAGAATGGGCTCAAAACCTCTAGGCACAAGCACTCTAAATAACCAACTACGGGGTATGAATGAGGGCATGCAACTGGGTTAACTCATGACGAGCTCAGGTCAAAGTACCCCATCCCGAGTGGTGCTAATTTGGACCCAATAAACATAAGGAAGAAAGAAAGTATACCTCAAACAAGTAGAATTGGGCACTTTCATGGTCAAAAAGAATTCGAGGGCCAAAAGCACCGTCATGGTCAAAGAGAGGCAAATGGTCGAAAGTACGCGTCTACACAAACAAAGGAAAAGGATGTTTTAATCCTTAAGCACCCACGTGAATATGGGCATAAAAAAAATGAAATGACATAAATAATAAAAAGTGAGGTGGTGAGGAATCGAACTCCTCACCTCTTGAAAAGAGTGAGGTTTCCAAAACCACTAAGCCAAAGAAATAAAGGGTGAAGGATAGGCTAGACATGAAGGGCTATTTATAAGGATCATGATCTCATCTTAGCCATTTAAGTCCAGTGCTTGATCTATAATAAAAAAATGAAGCTAAACACCTGCATTGGGATCCGCAAATCCAAATAATGGGCTCACACACAAGCTTAAGCAATAACAAGGATCATCACAGACACCGTCTATGCTTTCAGGACACCATACCGCAGAGTCTACCAAAGCGCCTAGAGGCCCTCTCCTAGACTGGGGGGCAAGTGTGGATGCTAAAAATTCTACACCAGTAAAAGACCTGCATGTCATGCCTAAGGTCCCTGGGAGATCCAAAGCAACCATGTTTGAAATCCCTTTTATCCCTTGAAAGGATGCCCGAACCAACCTTGCTCCAAATGACCACTTCGCCTTGGGCACCCACGAGTGCCCCAGACATCTCGCGAGACTTGTCGCCTCGCACCAGCCAAGGTGCCTCGCACCTCACGGGTGCATACGCCGCCTCGCACCTCACGGGTGCATACGCCGCCTCGCACCTCACAGGTGCATACGCCGCCTCGCGGATGCATATGGAGCCTCGCGCCCACGTGGCCCGCAGGCGCATGAGGGTCTCGCGTGCGTCTCTGATGTCGCACAATCGCCTCGTGCACCCCAAGTGTCTCGCGAGCCATCTCGCTCTCACCTTTCCCCGCGCATCAGCTGGGCCATGGGCCTTGCGAGACCAGCATCTCACCCTCGCCTCGCCCCGCGCATCAGCCACTCCATGGGCCTCGCGAGACCAGCGTCTCGCCCTCGCCTTGCCTCGCCTCGCACATCAGCCGCGCCATGGGCCTCGCGAGACCAGCGTCTCGCCCTCGCCTCACCCCGTGCATCAGCCGCGCCATGGGCCTCACGAGACCAGTGTCTCACCCTCACCTCGCCCCGCGCATCAGCCGTGCAATGGGCCTCGTGAGACCAGCATCTTGCCCTTGCCTCAACCTGCGCATCAGCCGCGCCATGGGCCTCGCAAGAGATGCCCCCACCTCAACTCGTCATATCCGTGCGACTAGGGGTCGCGTACATAGTGGGCCTCGTTGGAGGGGCCTAATCTCTCCCCTTAAGATAGGTGCTACTGACGGGGCATCACTCCTACGATGGGTCTAACAAGAGGTAAGATTAAGGACCTCTTTAATGCACCATTAAGAACGAATTGGGGAAGCCTCATAGCGATTCATGCAAAGTCAAAAGAAATACTGAGCAACCTGACAAACTAAGGGGAGCTAAGGCATGGACACAAGGCCCACGCCAGACAAGTAGTGGGAGTACTAGGAGAGGGGACCTGGCCTGTATGTTTCTAACCAGATGTCAGAGTCGACACCACCAGCACCACTATGCCTAGCGCCACTCCTCTGACACTCGTACTAAATAAGTAGTGGAGACATCCCCACGGAATCTGACAATGTACTGGAACAAACACCACTACCCCTGAGACCACTCTCCTCACAATGTACTTGTGTGCTATTTGGTCCCCTGGACCACAATGTATCAGGAGCCATTAGAGCCCACTATAAAAGGAACCCCACTTCCACATGGAAGGGGGTTGGAAAAAACACTGTAGCTGGACACAAAAGAGAAATACAAGTTCTTTCCTCCATTTTTCTTCTACAACTATTATCTAAGTTTCTGTTTAGATTTTTGAAGTTCTTCATTTATAAGCATTATACCTTAGTTTTTCTAACTTAACTTCGTTTACGAGTTCTCACTGTCAACAGTTTGGCGTCGTCTGTGGGAAGAATAAGTGTCAAGCCATTGTTCTCCGTCGATTCTGATAAGAAAGAGATGCCACGACGTTCGAAGAGATTGAGAGAGCCGCGAGAGGTGGAGGTCCATCTCGACGGAGATCAGCTAAAAGCCTCTATGAAGGATCCTCCTTCACCCGCAAACGTGGAGGCCCCAAAGGACGCTGAGGTTCATGGAAATGAAAGGGAAGCCTCATCCCCGACAGTCCCACCTGAGGAGGATCGTCCAAGGCCAACGGCTGCCCCAACAAGGGATGCCGGTGAGTTCCAGCCTCCAAGGCCGCCGCTGGTGCCAAACTCCGGCTGGTAGGATCCAGGCCCATCGGCACGTAGACCTGACAAGCACCCTCAGCTCCACTCTGTGAGCTTGAGTTCTAGATCTCAATTCTATGAAGACGAGATACATGAACTTCACCGCAAGAACCAAAGGCTAGAAACCACCCTGGATAACATGCAAGAGGTGTTAAATGACCTGTTGCAAGGGAGATCAAATGTAACACTCCTTAAGCAAAAAGAGAGAGGTCAAGAAGGGCATAAACTACCATCCCGTAGATGACGGAAGGACTCGACTCTCCACCAGTAACACCCTCTGGACGAAGCAGCACAAATGTCCCGGACCACCGAAGCAGCCCCAGAGGCCAGAGCCGAAGACCAACGCTGGCCCTTGTAACGATGTCGAAGTCACCTCAAGGAGAACACCCACAGATTTACGAGAGGAACTCAAAAAAAAGAGGGCTGGTAAAAGGACCACGCCTCCTATGGCGCCCTGAGAAGGAAAAGGAAAGGGAGACCTTAACCCATCCATGTTGAGGGACTCCTTGAATAAGAGGAGACAAGACCTAGATACAGAAATGGGGAGCCTACGAAGCAAAATCATCACCGCCTCTGGAGGACAAGCCATTGAGGACGAGTTCGACCATGAGTCACCCTTCATTAAGGAGATCCAAGCCATTCGGCTCCCAGCCAACTTTAAGGAGCCCCATATGACCCCATATGAAGGAAGCACAGATCCTAAATACCATCTGGATGCATTTAACGACCTGATGAAGTTAAGGGGGATTAGTAGCGGGACCAGATACCATTGCTTTGCTGTCTCATTGAAAGGACCTGTGTAAAAATGGTTGAAAAGACTTAGACCAGGGTCCATCAGATCTTGGCAACAATTTTCTGATGAATTTCTCCAGCAACACCACGTCGTATGGGACTACACGATGTCGGGCACCAGCCTCGCTAACGTGAAGCAAGGAGAAAATGAAAGTCTAAAGAGCTACATTCACAGGTTCAATATGGAGGCGGCCAAAGTAGGAAGTTTGACCCGTAGAGAGCTAAAAATGGCCATCACAGCCGGAGTACGCCCGAGATGAAAGTTATGGGATAACATGCTCAAGAGGGAGGTCAGAGATTTGGACGACTTCTACGAGCGGGCGTAGAAATATATTTGCGTGGAGGATGGCCATGAAAGCCTCAAGGCTGGAAAAGGCCAGTCGCCCCCAAAACCCCCAATCCGAGAAAGCCAAAGTGGTGCAAAGAAGAAGAGGGTATATGGAGGAACGGGAGATGATCAACCCCGGAAGCATCAGCGCACTAATGAGCGTAGATAGGGCCCTACAACTTTTATACTAACCTCACCCATGCTAGAGAACATATTTTCGCCACGAATGAAAACCAGGTCCCTTTCAGAAGGCCCCCGCCAATGAAAAAAGACCGGTCCAAAAGAGACCCCAGCAAATATTGCCAGTATCACAAAGATATCAGCCACACCACTGCGGAATGCAACCATTTAAAGGTAGAAATTGAGGAGCTTATACACAGGGGACATTTAGGTAGATATGTCTGCAAGGAGATCAAAAGGCCGGAAGAAGGAGCATCCTCATCGCGGGCACGAGAGGTGGCCACGAAAGTACAAGGAGAGGTCAGGACCATCTTTGGAGGGCCAGGATTCGGGGGCGAATCAAGGAAGGGGCGAGATAAATATGCCAGGGAGGTCAGACAAAGTCCACCACCGTTGTCTTAAGTTTGGAGCAACACCCCCCGAAGAGTTTTAAGGGTGAAAATGACTCAATAACCTTCACTGAGGAAGATGCCCGGGGTGTACATTTCTCCCATAATGACCCCCTAGTGTTGACTATCCAGCTTGTAAACATGAGGGTGCATCGGGTCTTGGTGGATAACAGAAACTCTGTTGACATCTTATATCACCCAGCTTTGGAGAAGATGGGACTAAACATTTGGCACCTAAAGCCTTGCAATACCTCCTTGTATGGATTTACAAGAGATTCAATGCAGCCCCTAGGGGCGATCGAGTTAGCCCTCACTATCGGAGAACAGCCCAGACAAACCACCATAATGGAAAACTTTGTTATGGTAGATTGCGCCTCAGCCTTCAATGCGGTATTAGGGAGACCTTCCCTAAGAGAATTGAAGGTGATAACTTCTGTGTTCCACTTAGCTATGAAATTCCCAACTCCTAGGGGAATAACATGCATGAAAGGAGAGCAGAAGGAAGTAAGGGAATGCTATAACACATCCCTCCGCACGGCCACAAAGCCATCGACGCCTATGGCAATGGTTATGCATGAAGGCGCGAACCCGCATGAGTTAGACACTCTAGTCACAGAAGAACCCAGAGCTGAACCAATAGAGGAGTTAGAGGAAGTCACAGTCATGAACGAGCCATTACGAAAGTTGAAGGTAGGAAAAAACCTTATGGGTGACGTGAAGGAGAAGCTAGTAGAATTCTTGAAAGCCAACCTTGATGTATTCGCCTGGAGTCACGAGGACATGGTAGGGATAGACCCAGTGGTCATGTGCCACCACCTGAACATCGACCCAAAAGCAAGGCCTGTGAGGCAGAAAAGGAGAGAGTTGGACCCAGAGAGATACACGACCCTAAAAGAGGAGGTTGACAAGTTGAAGGCAAATGGGTTTATCTGAGAAGCATTTTACCCACTATGGGAATCAAACCCAGTGCTAGTCCCGAAGCCCAACAGAAAGTGGAGGACTTGTGTGGACTTTACTAACCTCAATAAGGCATGCCCTAAGGACAGCTTCCCGCTTCCTAGGATAGACCAGTTAGTAGATGCCACAGCGGGGTACGAGCTACTTAGCTTCATGGATGCATATTCCGGGTACAACCAAATACCCATGAACCCGGCTGATGAAGAGCACACTTCATTCATAACAGACAATGGGCTATGTTGCTACAAAGTGACGCCTTTTGGTTTAAAAAACACAGGCGCTACTTATCAAAGGCTAGTGAACAAAATTTTTGCAAATCAAATAGGAAGAAATATGGAAGTATATGTGGATGATATGCTGGTAAAGACAAAGAAGGCGGGAGAGCTCACCAACGATCTCATGGAAATGTTTGACATCCTTCGAAAGTTTAGAATGAAGCTAAACCCGCTCAAGTGCACCTTCGGAGTTTCGTCAGGAAAGTTTCTGGGTTTTATGGTGAATTCCCAAGGTATCGAGGGTAACCCTGAAAAAATAAAGGCATTGCTGGATATGAGCCCACCACAAAGCAAGAAGGAGGTGCAGTGCTTAACGGGGAGAGTAGCAGCCCTCAATAGGTTCATCTCCAGGTCTACTAACAAATGGCTCCCTTTCTTCAACATCCTAAAAGGGAACAAAAAGTTCGCTTGGGATGATGAATGCCAGGATGCCTTCACCAAGATAAAGGGACACCTTGGAAAATCACCCCTTTTGGCCAAGCCAGAAAAAGGGGAGAAGTTGTATTTGTATCTGGCTATATCAGAGCATGCTATAAGCGCTGCCTTGGTCAAAGGAGAAAAGAGGCTCCAACAGTCTGTGTACTATGTGAGCAAACAGTTAATAGACGCAGAAGCCCGGTACCCACAAATAGAGAAGTTAGCATATGCCTTGATAATGGCTTCTCAAAAATTGAGGCCCTATTTTCATGCTCATGCTATCGAGGTGCTCACAAACACCCCTTTGCATCAAGTCTTGCACAAGTCAGAGACTTCGGGAAGGTTGTTAAAATGGTCGATTGAATTAAGTCAATTCGACATCACTTACACCCCAAGGACCTCGATCAACGGGCAGGTAATTGCAGACTTTATAGTCGAGTTTGCACACCGACCCCATGAGGAGGGAGAAATAAAAGAGAATGAACCGGCGTATGAAGAGGAAAAGCACCTTGAAGAATGGAGCCTTCATGTAGACGGGGCATCTAATGAAGGAGGAGTCGGCGCTGGCATAGTAATGACGGGACCTGAGGGGCACAAGATGTATTGTGCCTTGAGATTTGGATTCAAAGTTTCCAACAATGAGGCAGAATACGAGGCGCTATTGGCCGGCCTGCGGCTAGCTAGGGAGTTAAAGGTAACCCATTTGCATGTCTTTAGTGACTCACAGCTGGTAGTATTTCAGGTGAAGGGTGAATACCAAGCTAGAGGTCCAAAAATGGCTGCATATCTCACCAAGGTGAAGGGGTATTTGGATTAGTTTGAAAAATACACCATAGAAAAGATCCCAAGGGAGCAGAACACAAACGCCGATGCACTCGCGAAATTCGCCTCCACACAAGACGAAGACACGCTTGAGTCCATTCCGGTCGAATGCCTCCCCAAGCCAAGCATAGCAGAAGAAAGGATCAACATGATAAATAACACTTAGGAGTCATGGTTTGCACCCATCATGAGGTACTTAAATGACGGGACCTTGCCTTTGGACAAAAAAGATGCCCGTAAACTGACTTACAAAGCCAATCAGTACACCCTAGTAGATGGAGCCTTATATAAGAGAGGCTTCTCTACCCCGCTTCTGCGGTGCGTAGATAAGGGAGAGGATTTAATATTTTTACAAGAGATACACGAAGGGGAATGTGGAAATCATGCTAGGGGGCAGTCCACGGCAAAAAGGGCCATCCGCCAGGGGCCTACCATGGAGAAGGACGCAAGTGACTTCGCGAGAAGGTGTGACAAATGCTAGAGACATGAAAATTACCCCCGACAGTCACCAAATGAGTTGGTGAACATGACCAGTCTGTGGCCCTTCACTGTGTGGGGGATTGACTTGATTGGAGCGTTGCCAACAGGAAGAGGAGGAGCTAAATACGCGGTGGTAATAGTCGATTATTTCACTAAGTGGGTGGAAGCAGAGCCTTTAGTCAACATAACAACTAAGCAAATAACCACCTTTGTCAACAAGTATATCGTCTACAGATTTGGAGGACCCTACAAGATTATCTTCGACAATGGAACACAGTTTGAAGGAGGAATATTTGAGGAATAATGCAAGGAAAAAGGAATCAAGAGGAGTTTCTCCACAGTAGTACACCCACAAGCCAATGGACAAGTAGAGGCCATCAACAAGATCCTAAAAAGGAACTTGAAAACAAAGTTGGAAAAGTTGAAAGGGGCCTGGGTCGAGGAACTCCTAATGTACTTTGGGCCTACAGGACCACCCCTCGTTCCACCACTGGGGAGACGCCTTTCGCCTTGGCCTACAGTTGTGAGGCTGTCCTTTTGATAGAAATGAAGATTAACCCCATCTGCATGCAAGCATATGAATACCAGGCTAATATCGCAGCATTGTTCGGGAATTTGGACCTGTTGGAAGCCAAGAGAGAAAGGGCACAACTGAGGTTAGCCACATATCAGCAACGAGTAGCGAGGTACTACAACTGAAGGGTGCAAGAGAGAATGTTTAGGGTAGGAGACTTGATATTGAGAAAATTACTCCCCAACACGCGAGACCCGGGGCGGGGGTACTAGGGGCGAACTAGGAAGGACCCTACCAGGTCGCTCAATGCATACCACCAAACACCTACAAATTGGCCCGCATGGATAACACCATCATATCTCGAGCATGGAATGTGGAACACCTCAAGAAATACTACCAGTGAGACTTCTGCACCCGATGCAAAGAAAACCTATGTTTAGTTTGTTCCCTGTTATGTTAACTTAGTAGATAGGAATCAAAGAGGCTACCCGGGTAACCTCCCAATTAGATGTAACCCTTTCATATATGTCATTGTAACCTGCCTGCTATAAATGAAATTGTTCGAAACTTCACATGTTATTTTTCTTCTCTATAGCATCCACCAAGCACTTGGGGGGGTAGGACAGGAGGCAAAATATATAGCAAAGAAGATGATCCTAAAAGGACCCTTATATCAGGGTGATCCTAAAACACCCCTTATATCAAAAGGATCCTAAAAGGACCCCTCATATCAAAAGGGATCCTAAAAGGACCCTTATATCAGGAGGATCCTAAAAGACCCCTTATGTCAAAAGGATCCTAAAAGGACCCCTGATATCAAAAGGGATCCTAAAAGGACCCCCTATCAGGAGGATCCCAAAAGGACCCCCTTATCAGGAGGACCCTAAAAGGACCCCTTATATCAGAGGGACCATAAAAGGACCCCCTATCAGGAGGATCCTCAAAGGACCCCCTTATCAGGAGGACCCTAAAACGACGCCTTATATCAGAGGGACCCTAGAAGGACCCCCTATCAGGAGGATCCTAAAAGGACCCCCTTATCAAGAGGACCCTAAAAGGACCCCTTATCTCAGGATCCTAAATGAGACCCTTATATATATATAAACCCTTTAAAAATCAAGAAGAAGACCTTGTAAGGTATCGCTTGAATTCACAAAGATTAGCTACCCTTATGAACATCAAGGAGACCAAAAGGTCCTACAAGAAAAACACCTAAATAAGAGTAAATGCTTCCACAAGAGGAAATGCCTTAGGGGAAGCACCCTCCGATAAGCCTAGAGCGGCCACCAAGCCGTCTAGCCAAAAAGGGTCCTAAAAGAGTCCCTTGCAAAAATAGTACTATGAATAATGACGAGAAGGACGCTTCTCGCTAGAAATAATAAGCGTGCGCAAAAATATATAAAAGGATAACTAGAACCCAAGGGGTCAATATATCCTTAAAGGAACAATTAAGAGGCACCAGAGAGGGACCTATTGAACCCGTTCGCATGGGCTCCAAAGGACCTCAAGCCTGATAAATAAAAAAGAGGACCTATCGAACTCCATTGTGCGGGCTCAAAAGGACCTCGAACACAGAGGAATAAAGATGAGTGATCACATATGTATATATATATATAAAAAAGAGTTTTGATAATATAACAGGACTTGGAGAAATTACAAGCAAAATAGGGCTCAAATGAGCATACAGCCGCATTGGACTAAAGGGAAAAAAATCGCAAAATGATAATCTCAAGGTCTCCTGCCATGGGCGTTCCACTCAGTCGCCCGGGCAACGGCGTGCTCACCGAAGGAGGAGAAATCAAAGTTAGGATTCTACCTCCATACTCCGTAGAGGGCGCACTCTATGGATCTATACTCAATATCTGCCTTGTCCGCCTCTAAGGAAGCAACCCTCCCCTGCAACGCTGCGATGGTAGCCTTGGCACCCTAAAGTTCGGTCTCTAAGCAAGTGACCTTTCCCTGCAGCATCGTGGCCTTGGAAATTGCCCTCTTCTTCTTTTTTGATGAGTAAGAGGCCTTCACCAGGGCCTTCTCTAGCTTAAGCCTGGTTTTAGAAAGTTCCCTCTCGAGCCCCTGGACCTTGACCGTAAGATGGTCCCTCTCAGCAAATCGTTGAGCCACTGTATAGGTATGCACAAGAAAAATAACAATAACAATGATAAGCAACAAAAAAAAGAGAGAGAAAAGGGATAAGGCCGATGTAAGATGCATGAACTCACCCAAGCAGTGGAACGCGCAAGAGTCTCCCTGAGCTCCGACATGGGAAAACTCCCAAGACCACTCCAATCAGCCCCAGGAAGATCTATGGCAACTGGACATACCGTCGCGCATAAGAGGCTGCCATGCATCCCACCCAGGGAACCCCTTCCGAGCTAAGGGCGCTTGGCTGGGTAAGGACAGATGACCTGCTCGCCGAAGGAGGAGGGGGCGCAGGAAAATCAGAAAAAATGAGCCCCCGATGGACCGGGAAGGGGCGTTGGAAGATCAAAAAAATGAGCTCCCAATGGACCAGGAGGGGGCGCAGGAAGATCAGAAAAATGAGCCCCCGATGGACTAGGATAAAGGGAATCCTGAGGAAAAGCATCGAAGTCCTCAGAATAAGGACAGACAAAGCCCCTCGGCATGGCCTGTTGATCTTGGGAGTGGGAGGCCATGTCACGGTCTGTGTGGGCTAAAGGAGGGCACCCCCTGGGAGACAAAGATGGTCGGTGGGGTTGCCCATGTCCAGGGGAGACCCCCTCTGGCACACGCTCAGCCTCACCCCGTCCGAGGGATGTTCAGCCAAAACATCCTTCTTCTTCTTTGTTCCAGAAATAGTCCACAACAACACAGGCTCCGAAACTGGGGATAACTTGTGAAAGTTGAGTTTGGTCATGGTGAAGAGGTGTACAACCTTTTTCTCGGCAGGGTCAGCCTCGAGAAATTTATACATTGCATTCACCTCCGACCCAACAACTTCAGGTGTGGCGAAATGCTCTGCACAATCAACACAGTTGCCGACACAAACATAAGTTCCAAAACAGTAAGTTCCAAAAAAAGGGCTTGAAGTGTTTACTAGGAGCTGAGCGAAAGTGCTCACGAACAGAGAAGGGACCCTTTCACAAAGAAGAAGTCCTGCTTCCAAGACCCTGGGTTGGATATAGAGCCCTCTATCAAGGAGACCGAAGTATTGTCTTTTTGCAGGAAATAAAAGCCTTTCGATTTAGGAGAGGGCATGAGGTTGTACATGAAATGTATCTCTTGGGTCGTAGGAGCACGCTCGAAACACTCCATATACGCGATGTAGAGGCAACTCAAGGTTAGCCAGCTGTTGGAATATAAACTTCTATTAAATCCCAATCATATAGATAATCGTATTTATAGTGATGTAATCACAGTGGAATATAAATATGATTATATGTTCAAATATAAGTTAGTATTAAGATTAGTCAGTGCACATGATTTACACTGGCTTGACAATCTACGATATGATTTACTTACACATTGCAGTGTTATGTTATTTCCAGAACATTAGCAAAGTAGATAAGATCGAATGTATTTGTTACATTGGACTAGACCGATATTGATAGTTGATAGGATAAGCAAACATACTGTTATTATCTATTCTAGTCATATCATATAGTTGACCATAGGTCAATTCAGTCTTAATTATGAGTGGTTAGTATTCTAACTGATTGTATTATTTGAGTTCTTTGACTTGTTCGTTACCAACTTACCCTACGGACTAGCCCATACTTACATCTTGGGAACTCGATAATATAATTAAGTGGAGTGTTAATCATAGATATGAACATCTGTAGCTTCTAATGAAGAAGTGAAATGATGGTTTCCTTTTAGTTTGGTTCAAGGTGTTAAATGATAGAGATCTCATTTCAGCAATTAATATTAGTTTACTGAAATATCATTTACAAGGAACTAAGTGTTTTAAGGATAAAATACAATGACGGGTAAAACGATATTTTAGTCCCATCTCATTGTAGATCGTCTATAGAGGATTGAGTGACAATTATGGTTGTAACAATGGATAATTAATAACGTATCTATATTGCTTATAAAGCGTTCTATGAATTCAAGAGTGCAATTCCGAGTCTTTAGTATCGTCACGAGATATTGATAAGTTAGTAAATTTATTTGTTAGATTTATGATAACTTATTGGAACTTGATTTCCTTTGCCCATGGTCCCCACTATACCTTTGATAAAATCATCTAGATAATCTCAATTAATTGATTTAATTATCAATTAGAATTATCAAAGTTGACCATGTCAATTTTGGATAGTTTCACAGAGTTATGTAATTTAGAGAAGAAAAGAGAAATTAGGGCATATTTATTAATTAAGATAAATTGGTATCTAAATTAATAAATAAGTTTAAATCAAGGTTTTAATTATAAATAATTAATTTGATAAAGGATTTAAATAATTATTTAATTAATTAAATCAATAGAAAATAATACGAGCCTCGATTTTAAGTCCAACATGCTTATAATTAAATGGGAAATTTCACGGGCCTAAAGCCCATGATAATTTTGACCTAGAGCTGATATCATCTATTATTTTTTTGATTTTTTAATTAAATAACTGACCTAATTGAGTCTATAAAAGGAGTGCTAAGTGAGAGATGAAATCAGATTTCTGAAACACAAGTTTCTGATAGGATTTAGATTCTCCCTAAAAATATAAGTTTTTTGTCTAATCCTCATTATTCTTTCTCTTCTTCTCTGTGTATCTATCTCATGTGTTGAGAATTTCCCACCCTAGTCTAGGTGATTCTAAGGATACTTTGGAAGGCTGTGAAGAAAATTGAAGTTCGGTTCAGTTTCTTGGTAATACTCTGCGACAGAAAGGATACAAGGGTAAGAGAAATTGAAGGAAGGACTCTATTATTCCGCTGCATATAATGTAAGTATTTGTAATGCCCTGGATAGCCAAGACCGTTACACTGTGTGTTTACAAATGTGCAAGACTTGCTAATCAAGTCATTCAGTTAGAAACGTGTTATTGAAACTACAGTTGAACTAGGGTTAAAAGATTTTGGTCACAAAAACTACTTTTTATATGATCAAATATTCCTTTACATGGGATCCCAAAAACAATAATGTTTAAAAGACGGTTTACGAAAATTCCAAGTTATAAGTACGACTAATAGCCACTCTAAGGGCAAAACAGACATTTAGGCTTTTTCCGTCCTGTACTACTCCTTGGCCATGGCGGCCGATCAGCTGACTATGTACATTCAGCCTCAAAGCTCTGTACCCCCACCTCAGGACTGGTCCACTTTTCCCTTGCTTTTACATGCACCACGTAGCACCCGTGAGCCATGGCCCAACAAGAAAACACAATAACAGAGCATAATCATCAGTCAGACAATCAGATAACCAATACAGCATAATCATAAACTCAACAATCCAAATATTCACAATAATAAAGTATTCAGCATACTAAGATCATCATTTATCATTAATAGCCAATTCACATATGATAACCAGGGTCAACGCCCTTAGGTCGCACCCTCTATCTATCCCACTGACTCCGGCCCGCTTAAACCGAGAATATCAAGCTGTCCTCAGCTACCAGTGGCTGAGCCGCGACCTGTGCGCAAATATTGATTACGACACTCTTAGTTCTTTTATCACATGTCCCATGGCATAATACCATCTATGACATCATACAGATATAGGGAGCTCTTAGTCCCAACATAATCACATATCCGGGTGTAGTTTTCTTACCTTTGAATTCCGGTAGCTTTGATCAATGATGACAACCCTCAAGCACGATCCCTTCCAAGCCCTAGTGTACACCTAGTCACGATCACAAGTTAGAACCATACCAAACTTCAATTCCAAAACCTAACCTTGGGACCAATCCCGAGCCCTCGGGAAGCTCTAATTCCACCAAACGGGGGTGGTGGAATCAAACCCCGAGCCCCCGGGCAAAAACCCTAAGAAATATCCCAAAAACCCTATTGTGGAAATAGGGTAGCGCTACAACGTCATAAGGAGGGCACTATAGCGCTACAAGCAGAGCCAAAAATCTCTAAAACATCAGGGCCTAGTGCTGTAAAGCCCAATGACTAGCGCTACAGTGCTAGTCACAGCACAACCCAACTTCAGATTTTCTTCCTTCGAATTTCCCCGAGCCAAACCTCTCCAAAACTCAACCAAACCTCAACCATACCCCAAAGCAAGCCTACCAACATCTCCAACTCACCCCAATTGACCTAACCATATAAAATTCAATCACATGCACCCCAAAATAAAGAAATCACCATGGTTGACCTAATACCTCAAAACTCAGTAGAACATCAGAAATTTCAGAACTTCAAAGTTGGAACTTCTTACCTTTGATGGAGGATTTCGACCTAAGTTATCTTCCACACTCCCGTAGCTTTCACCTCCTCAAATCCACAGGCTTAATTCCCTAGAATTCCCATCAAAACTCAACTTAGAACAACAATTTCAACACCAAAAACCAGAACTGAAAAACACTTTAAAACTTACCTCAAATGGATGAACTACTCTTTCTAACTCCTCAAGCCAAATCAAGGACTCTAGCCCCAAGCTCCAGCCCAAACTCTCCCTGAGTTACAACTCCAAATTCCTTCAAGAAATGGGGAAGAAACCTAAACCGTGAGAGATAGACAAGACTCCTACTTTTCCTTCTTCTTTTCTTTTCTTCAGACTTCTAAAGCCTTCTACATATTCCACTAAGGCATAAAGAATTATAACACTTATCTCTAATTCTAAACATCAAAAGACCATATTACCCTCCCAATTATAATTAAACCTTTGAATCATTCTAAGGGCATTTTGGTCATTACTCCCAATTCCTGCTAATTCCTCGAATGTCTCTAATATTTACCGCTTACTTCCCGACACCTAACTAATCACCAATTATATTTCTCAATATCAAATAGACTCCAATATATTTCCTAAATTCCTAGAAATACCTACAGGCTCGCCCCCAGCCGGGTATAATTCCCCGCCGTGACTTTTTCGCTAAACCGCTCACTAAGATCGTCTTGAGTCACAAGCTACAAATATATCCACATAATAATCTGGTCTCAACAATTTATCACAGTTATTTACATTTATGCCCTCAACGGGCCAAAGTTACAAATATTCCCTTCTAACCTAATCAGGGCCTACATGCATACTAATACACATAGTCATGCATCACACATATCCAAATAATCATATAAACATGCTTTTAATAATTTAAATCACATATAATCCAGTTATGCCCTCCCGACACACTAATCAAGGCCCTTAAGCCTTGTTAGTAAATTTGGGTCGTTATAGTATTCTTATCATTATTTCACTTTGAATTCAATTTTATTAACATGTTATAGGTTGTCTCATATTAACTTGTTTAATATTAGATCTACATGAAAATAAATAAAGATCCTGTATAAGTTTTCCTAACAACTGGCCTCAGAGCCTTTGATAATCTTTATTTTCATGCATGAACATGGTAAATTTGAATTATTTGATGTGCTGAGTAATTGGATGGATTTCATGATTTTATGAAGCATATTGAATTCTATGTGATTATTAGAAATTTTTAGGTTATTTTGTTGTGTTTTCTATGCCATTAATTTTTATATATGCTTTATTTTGTGTAAAACATGGTAAAAATTAATTAGAAAACGTTCTTGGTTTGAAAAATTGCACAAAAAAAATTTCCAGAAAATTTTGGCCTGGCTGCCCATGCGTGCGCGCACCCGCGCGCACACCGCGCACACCAGCGCGCGCATCACCCGTGCACCCGTGCGCGTCAGCTAGCACTCCTGTGCACGTCCCTCGACAGACGCCCCAGGTGTCACTTGGCAGCACCTACTGTGCGCGCGCGCGCGCGCGTCACCTCCTTGCAGCTAAAGTGAACAGTACCTATTTCGGGTATTGTTCATCAATTAATTTTTTATTTTTTTAAATTAAAGAAAATTAAAATTGTGAAATTGAATATTTATAATCAAAACCAAAAATATCAAATTTATTTATCATTTAAAAATGTTTTTTAAAATAAAATATTTTTGTTGTTTGAGATTTAAATAATTAGATATTTTCTACAAATGTTCAAATTCAAATTTAAAAATAGACTAACAACTTAATTTCAAATATTTTAATATATTAAAATATTTGAATTAACATATCAGATATTTGAGATATTTTCTTTTAAATACTTGTTATTTTTATTAAATATTTATTTGAAAATACAAATATCTGTTTATTCTATAGTTTTTAATATTTAAATTATTTGAAATTTGTTAGTTGGATATTTGAATTTGTTTAACTGCTTTAAGATATTTTAGGGTTGTTATAACTATTAATATATATATTTTTTAAATGGTTAAAATATTAGCTAATTGTTGTGACAACACAAGATATTTTTTGAAAACACAAGTAAGGTATTGATTTTAAAGTTTAAACGTAGTTAAATTTTGAAAAATATCATTTTTTTTCAACCAATTAATAAAATATTTTTTAATATGTGGGATTTAAATTAACTTTGGTTAATTGTTGATAAATCCTATTTAAATTAAATCAATATTTTTCAAATTAACCTAAACCAAGTTGATTGTTGATAAATGAAACTTAAATTAACTTTTGTTAATTGTTGATAAATTTCATTTAAATTGACTTATTTTTGTAAAAATTTAATTAATTCGAATTTTTTGATAAATTCTAGATAATTAATTGTGATATTTTTGCAAATGAAATAAATTGTGGTATTTTTGCATAAATTCATAGACTTGCTCATATAGTAACATGATTAGGCCAATCCAATTATAATATGTCTGTTTGCACTATATGTGGTATTTTTGCAATTGGGCTTAGATGCATATAGTGGCCCATATGTTTGCTAGATATATGGATATTTGCCATATAAAATATTCATAAAATGATAGGTTTTATTTGGGCCCATTAGAAAATGTAAAGTTTAAATTCTTCTCTTGTGGGTGGTTCCACTTGTGAAGGCCCATTTGCTTTGCATGACTATAGTGGGCCTAATCAATTAATAACAATTAATAAAACGAAGGTTTAAATTCCTGTCTTTTGAACCTTGTATGGAAGTATGAGGGTGTTTGTAGTGGGAACGACATACTGGACCCAACCCTCCTCCATACAAGCCCAATTGTTAAGGTCCATTTACCTGAGTTGAACTTAATTATATAGGTTCAATATTAGTTAAACCTAAATATTGATTAGCAAAAAATTAATTCTAAATTAATTGAATTTGTTTCAATGTGAAACTTTGGTTTTAAAAATTCTAATCTTACAATTTGTGGATGCCAAAAATCCACCAAATAAGAAATCTCTAGTCCCTGATTAGAACAGAGGGATAAAGGCCACTTAATCATACAATTGGACTCGAGCCTGTAGGCCCCTTTTGAATACAGGAGATTGTCTCATGAGAAGGCTCAAAATCTCACCAAGGGAAAATATGAGATCAACACCATGAAGCCCCCATTTACACGACATAGAAGCCATGGCCTCGCTCGGCCAGTCAGGCACGGACACTATTGGCCTCGCTCGGCCACGCCCCCCCGCGCACCAGGTGGCCTCGCCCGCGCGCACCTGGCGGCCTCGCTCGGCCACGCCCGCGCGCACCTGACGGCCTCGCTCGGCCACGCCCGCGCACCCCTGATGGCCTCGCTCGGCCACGCCCGTGCGCACCTGACGGCCTTGCTCGGCCACGCTTGAGCACACCTGACGGCCTCGCTCGGCCACGCCCGCGCGCATCTGACGGCCTCGCTCGGCCACGCCTGCGCACCCCTGACGGCCTCGCTCGGCCACGCCCGCGCGCACCTGACGACCTCGCTCGGCCACGCCCGCGCACACCTGACGGCCTCGCTTGGCCACGCCTGCGCGCCCCTGGCGGCCTCGCTCGGCCATGCCCCGCGCACCAAGTGGCCTCGCCATCTAGGCCCCGTGGTGGCCTCACCCATGCCCACGTGGTGGACTCACCATCTAGGCCCCGTGGTGGCCTCGCCATCTAAGCCCAGTGGTGGCCTCGTCCATGCCCATGGAGTGGCCTCGCCATCTAGGCCCCGTGGTGGCCTCGCCCATGCCCACGGAGTGGCCTCGCCATCTAGGCCCCGTGGTGGCCTCGCCCACGCCCACGGAATGGCCACGCCATCTAGGCCCCATGGTGGGCTCGCCCGTGGCCTCATGGGGGTCACATCCGCAGCACACTCGGCCTCTTGAACAGCCAACAAAGCCGTGCCATCAATAATCCTTGCAAGGGGGCCTCGCGAAGGAATGAGAGCTATGTCACCTAGTGGCCACGTGAGTAGAGCCATGCACCAAAGGTCCCATTACTTACACCTTGAGACCCCTATGCTTAGAGGCTCCAGTACGAGTCGAATGGGACATACTTGTACGTCCTAGTACTTAGTACGGACACCAGTACCAGTGGGACTGCTGGGATAAGAGTTATGGCCCGTACGTCTACGGCCAAAGGTCAGAGTCGACACCACTATCACCTGCGCCACTATGCCTGCCACCACTCATCAGACATGGGTACAGACAAGTAGTGGAGACATCCTCCTGACATCTGCTCCTGTACTGGATGTACGACCACAACCTCTGAAGCCACTCCCCTGATAGTGTACTTATGTACTATTTTGTCCCAAGGGACCACCATGTATAAGGGGCCATTAGAGCCCAGCTATAAAAGGAGCTTGACCCCTCAGAATGAGGGGTTGGAAAATTCATTGTATGCAGAGGCTATTAAGCAATATACATTTTTCACTCCATTGTTCATCTGTGTTTATCCTTTCAGAAGTTAATTCTAAGTTCTTATCTAAACATCGCCGCATTTCCTTTGAGTTTTCCGACCTAATTTCGTTGATGAGATTTCACCGTCAACAGTTTGGCGCCGTCTGTGGGAAGGACAAGCATCAAGCCAGTGTTCTTCCATCACTTCCAACAAAGAAAGATGCTAAGACGTTCAAAACGCCCACGGAAAATACAAGAGGTTGAGGTTCACCGAGACGAAGTAGAGCGGAGGGCCTCCAAGAAAGACCCCCCTTTGCCCGAGCATGGAGGTGGGCCAGAAGAACCTCTTCCCCCAGGGGAGGACAGGGAAGCATCGCCCCCAGCTATCCAGCCCGACGGAGGTCATTCAGAGCCACTAGTGTATCCACTTAACCGGCCCCCATTGACCCCACGCTCAGGCCACCAGGACCCCGGTCCCTCGACGCACTGGCCAGGCAAGGGTCCCGGGGTACGCTTGGTAAGTTCCAGCTCAAGGACGCGCTTCTACAAGGATGAGATTCACGAGTTGCATAAAAAGACTAGAAGGCTGGAAACCATGATAGAGAACATGTAGGAGGTTTTAAACGACCTACTACGAGGGAAGTCAAGCATACCCCTCCCAAAGCGTAAAGGGAAGGAGTATGAAAAAGGGGAAAACATTGTCCCCATAGACGATGGGGGAACCCAACTTTCCACCAGTAAAACCCCCCATGCAAAATACCATGGGGGACCTAGGCCGACGAAATGTCCCCAGGAGCATAGGCAGAGAGAAGATGATGGTCGTAAGAACGAGGCCGAAGTCCCCTCAAAAGAGGCACCCCCTGGCCTAAGAAAAGAGCTCCATGGGAAGAGGTCAGAAGTAATACATGCACCCCCCGCGGTTCCCCCAAGGAATACGACCAAGGCAAGGGATCAGCCCAAGAACCCACAAGACTCCTTATGCAAAAAGAGGAGGGGACTAGACACCAAAATGCGAAGCCCTCGGGGCAAGATCACCACTGCGCTTGGGGGGCACATGGATGACGAAGAATTTGACCGTGACTCACCCTTCACAAGGGAGATTCAGGCTGAGCAAGTGCCCACTGGCTTCAGAGAGCCTCGCATGACTCCGTACGAGGGTACGACAGACCCAAAATATCACATAGACTCCTTCAATAACTTGATGAGGTTAAGAGGGGTCAACAACAGGGAAAAGTGTCATTGCTTTGTTGTTACGCTTAAAGGAGTGGCGTACAAGTGGTTCAAGAGGTTAGGGCCAGGAACAATTGAGTCATGGAAACAATTCTCTGATGAATTTCTTCAGCAACACCATGCAACCTGTGATTACATCATGCCAACTACCAACCTCGCTAACATAAAACAAGGCGAGAATGAAAGTCTGAAGGACTACGTCCATAGGTTCAGTATGGAGGCAACAAAGGTGGGAGATTTAACCAAAGCGGAGCTCAAGATGGCTATTACAGCCAGAGTTCGTCCAGGAAGCAAGTTATGGGGGAGCATGCTCAAAAGAGAAGTTTCAAATTTGGATGACTTCTTCGAGAGAGCACATAAGTACATACGTGTGGAAGAGGGCCATAAGAACTTCCATGTCGAAGAAAGCGAACCTTCCTCCAGTGGCCATACTACCAATACGTCTGGAGATTTCATATAGAAGGGGGCCTCGTGCTAAAGGGGTCGCGGACCATGTTTGAGATCGAACGAAGACCCTCTAGCCATGAAAGTCCCCACCCGAGGGGAAATCACCTCAAAAGTAGACGCCTCCAAAAAGGGTCTCCAAAGTAGACGCCTCCAAAAAGGGTCTCCAATGTAGACGCCACCAAAAGGGGTCTCCAAAGTAGACACCTCCAAAAAGGGTCTCCAAAGTAGACGCCTCCAAAAAGGGTCTCCAAAGTAGACGCCTCCAAAAAGGGTCTCCAAAGTAGACGCCTCCAAAAAGGGTCTCCAAAGTAGACGCCACCAAAAGGGGTCTCCAAAGTAGACTCCTCCAAAAAGGGTCTCCAAAGTAGACACCTCCAAAAAGGGTCTCCAAAGTAGACGCCTCCAAAAAGGGTCTCCAAAGTAGACGCCACCAAAAAGGGTCTCCAAAGTAGACGCTTGCAAAAAGGGTCACAAAGAAGACGCTTGCAAAAATAGTACTATGCCTAATGACGAGAAGGACGCTTCTCGCAAGATATAATAAGCGCGCGCGAAGATATATAAAAGGATAACTAGAACCCAAGGGGTCAATATATCCTTATAGGTGCAACTAAGGCACACCACAGAGAGACCTACCGAACCCCCTTTTGTGTGGGTTCCAAAGGACCTCGAACATGATAAATATAAAAAAAAAAAAAAAGAAGAAGAAGAAGAATAAGAGAATAATAAAAGGGAACGGAAGAGTCTACAAGAACGCCTAAAGGCCTCCCTATAGACTGGGGGGCAAGTGTGGATGCCAAAAATCCACCAAATAAGAAATCTCTAGTCCCTGATTAGAACAGAGGGATAAAGGCCACTTAATCATGCAATTGGACTCGAGCCTGTAGGCCCTTTTTGAATACAGGAGATTGTCTCATGAGAAGGCTCAAAATCTCACCAAGGGAAAATATGAGATCAATGCCATGAAGCCCCCATTTACACGACATAGAAGCCATGGCCTCGCTCGGCCAGTCAGGCACAGACACTATTGGCATCGCTCGGCCACGCCCGCGCGCACCTGGCGACCTCGCTTGGTCACACCCGCGCACACCTGACGGCCTCGCTCGGCCACGCCCGCGCACACCTGATGGCCTCGCTCGGCCACACCCGCGCGCACCTGACGGCCTTGCTCGGTCAGGCCCGCGCACCCCTGACGGCCTCGCTCGGCCACGTCCGCGTGCACCTGACGGCCTCGCTCGGCCACGCCCGCGCACACCTGACGGCCTCGCTCGGCCACGCCCGCGCGCACCTGACGGCCTCGCTAGGCCACACCCGCGCGCACCTGACGGCCTCGCTCGGCCATGCCCGCGTACCCCTGACGGCCTCGCTCGGCCACGCCCGCGCGCCCCTGGCGGCCTCGCTCGGCCACGCCCGCGCGCACCTGGCGGCCTCGCTCGGCCACGCCCGCGCGCACCTGGCGGCCTCGCTCGGCCACGCCCGCGCGCACCTGGCGGCCTCGCTCGGCCACGCCCGCGCGCACCTGGCGGCCTCGCTCGGCCACGCCCGCGCGCACCTGGCGGCCTCGCTCGGCCATGCTCGCGCGCACCAAGTGGCCTCGCCATCTAGGCCCCGTGGTGGCCTCGTCCATGCCCACGGAGTGGCCTCGCCATCTAGGCCCCGTGGTGGCCTCGCCCATGCCCACGGAGTGGCCTCGCCATCTAGGCCCCGTGGTGGCCTCGCCCACGCCCACGGAGTGGCCTCGCCATCTAGGCCCCGTGGTGGCCTCGCCATCTAGGCCCCATGATGGCCTTGCCCATGGCCTCATGGGGGTCACATCCACAGCACACTCGGCCTCTTGAACAGCCAACAGAGTCGTGCCATCAATAAGCCTTCCAAGGGGGCCTCGCGAAGGAATGAGAGCTACGTCACCTAGTGGCCACGTGAGTAGAGCCATGCACCAAAGGTTCCATTCCTTACACCTTGAGACCCCTATGCTTAGAGGCTCCAGTACGAGTCGAATGGGACATACTTGTACGACCTAGTACTGAGTACGGACACCAGTACCAGTGGGACTGCTGGGATAAGAGTTATGGCCCGTACGTCTACAGCCAAAGGTCAGAGTCGAAACCACTATCACCTGCGCCACTGTGCCTGCCACCACTCATCAGACATGGGTACAGACAAGTAGTGGAGACATCCTCCTGACATCTGCTCCTGTACTGGATGTACGACCACAACCTCTGAAGCCACTCCCCTGACAGTGTACTTATGTACTATTTTGTCCCAAGGGACCACCATGTATAAGGGGCCATTAGAGACCAGCTATAAAAGGAGCTTGACCCCTCAGAATGAGGGGTTGGAAAATTCATTGTATGCAGAGGCTATTAAGCAATATACATTTTTCACTCCATTGTTCATCTGTGTTTATCCTTTCAGAAGTTAATTCTAAGTTCTTATCTAAACATCGCCGCATTTCCTTTGAGTTTTCCGACCTAATTTCGTTGACGAGATTTCACCGTCAACACAATTTTTTGTAGAACCAATCTCATTAGTTTTCTAAAAATAAATTTAAAAAAAATACTATTTTTCATTTTATAATGAGATTATTTTAAGAATTATATTTGATCTCTACTGTTGGTTTAACAAGGTCAATAGCTTAATGGGGCCTCGAGACTCTTTGATTCCTCCCCCTACGAAAGGTGTTCATTAGTTATTTTGACAAAGTTAGAATTCGAAAGATAAATAATTATAGGTGATATTCTACTAGACTCACCCCTACGATGAGTACAAGGACTAAATCTATAATTATCGAAATCGTGGATCTAGCTCATAAAATAAGAGATTTTGTTTTCTTATTTTGATCGAATAGTAGGTTGTTATTAATGGTGTCCATTATTAAATGAGTTTACAACTTTATTTAACTAGTGATATTTTTGACTCTCGTCAACCGTGACAAGGATATCATAGATTAGTTAAAAACCTAAAGAAATAAAGATATGATTATTTTAGTATTTTTCTCATATCTTACATATTTTTGGTATATGTTGTGATATTTCTTGAAATTTGTGTGAATATGAGTTTTATTGAGAAAAAGTGATTGATTTCTATTTTTATTGATAATAAGTAGTTTTAAGTATGGCTTTGTATACTCCCATCCTTTCTCAACTTTCGATGGAGAAACTCATTGGAGAAACCTTCCTTAAATGGAAGCAAAACATCAACATTGTGTAGATTGGTGACAACTTCAAGTTTGTCATCACTGAGAAATCCCTAGAACGAGCACCATCTCCGCACATTCATGATGGCACTATCAATTCTCGGATGGCACCGTGTCCGTAAGTTCGTGATCAACTCAACTATGGTCTGACGCAACTCATGAACGAGCTTCAGACTTTCGAGTCTATCATGGGTGGACCTAGTAAGGGAGGAGAAAATAAGACTACTGTTGATGCTGTTGATCCAGCTAAGGCTGAAGCTAACCAAGCTTCGTCTTCGAAAGCTGGAAACAAGAGGAAAGATGGACATAACAATAACCCCAAGCCTGTAAAGACGAGTGCACAACCTAGTGCACAGACGCCTATGGGGAAGAACAAGAAAAACAAGAAAGGTAAAGATAAGTGCTTTCGTTGCAAAGAGAAAGGGCATTGAAAACGAGATTGCCCTAAGTTTCTAGCAGTGAAAAACAAAAGTAATGATTATAGTTCATTTATCTTAGAAGCATGTGCTTTAGAGAATGATAAATCTATTTGGATTATTGATTTTGAATCTACCAACCATGTTTGTAACTCTTTACATCTACTTGAATCGTGGGAGGAAGTGGACGAAGGTGACTTAAAGCTTATAGTTGGGAATGGAGCGTGTGTTGCGGTCCAAGCTAGAGGAAAAGCTCATCTGAAGTTCAAAATTAAATACTTAATCTTAAAAGATGTATTTTTTATTCTGCATTTTGGTAGAAATTTAATTTCATTTTCCATGTTACAATTAGAGAAATTTGTTATGACTTTCACAAGTTCTAATATATCTATTTCTTTCAATGGATCACAATTGTTTATTGTACATTTGGAAAACGAGCTTTATATTTTGCGACCTAACGAGCCCATTGCTCTTGACAATGATTTATTCAAAGTAGTTGAACCTAGGACCAATAAACATCAAAAGATCGATAATGATAACATGACGTATTTATGGCATTTGAGACTAGGTCACATTGGATATGATAGGATTCAAAGACTTACAAAGGATGGGCCTTTGAGGGAACTCACCTTAGGTGAATTACTTGTCTGTGAATCTTGTCTAGAAGACAAACTGACGAAGCGTTCATTCTCTGCAAAGGGTGATAGGGCCAAAGAACCACTTGGACTTGTTCATTCAGATGTTTGTGGACCTTTGAATGTCCAAGCCAGGGGTGGTTTTGAGTATTTCGTCACTTTCATTGATGATTAATCTAGATACTCATGTCTTTACCTAATGCATAGGAAATTATAAACATTTTCAAAGTTTCAGGAATTCTTTGCTATGGCTTAGAACCAATTAGGTAAAACGTTAAAAATCTTGTGATCTGATAGGTTGGAGAATATTTGCATATGAAATTCCAAGATCATTTAACTGAACTTGGAATTTTTTCACAACTTACTGCCCCGGGTACTCCGCAGCAAAATGGTGTAGCAGAACGCTGAAACATAACTTTATTGGAAATGGTTAGATACATGCTTAGTTACTCAACTATACCAACTTCATTCTGGGGACATGCAATTGAAACCGTGAATGACAGTCTCAGTGTCGTGCCATCTAAATCGATCCCCAAAATAGCTTTAGAACGCTTGAATGGTCGTGAACCTAGTTTACACCATTATATAATCTGGGGGTGTCCCGCCCAGGTCCTGAGGAAAAAGGAAGGAAAGCTAGAACTGCGAACTGAAGTTTGCATGTTTGTTGGCTATCCTAAAGGTACTCGGGGTAGACTTTTCTATAGTTATTCAGAAAAGAAAGTGTTTACTTCTACGAATGCTACTTTTCTGGAAATGACTATGTCAAAAACTTTAAACCACACAACAAAGTAGTTTTAGAGGAGATGGTTAAGGAATTGACTCCAACAAATGTTCCATCATCAATGCGAGTTGATGATGAAATTCCCACTATTCATGTCCAATCGACGCAAGTCAATTTAAGTGAAGAAAGTACCACTGTTCCTGAGCATACAGTCACAGAGCCTCATAGTAGTGGGAGGGTTTCTAGGAACCCAATTCGCTATGGTTTGGATGGTGAAACCAATATGGTTGTTGGTGACACTAGTTATGATGATCTGTTGTCTTTCAAAAAGGAAATGGATAGCCCTAAAAGGAACTATGGCTCGAAGCCATGAAATTGGAAATGGAGTCCATGTACTCAAATTCTGTCTGGGATCTTGTGGAAGCACCTAATGACTTTAAGGCCAATGGGTGCAGGTGGATCTACAAGAAGAAATGAGGTGTTGATGGAAATATCGAGACTTACAAAGCTCGATTAGTTGCAAAGGATTATACCCAAAGAGAAGGTGTGGACTATGAGGAAACTTCCGGTAGCCATGCTTAAGTCCATTCACATCCTCCTATCCATAGCAACCGCTCTTAAATATGAGATCTGGAAAATGGACGTCAAGACAACTTTTCTTAATGGGAAGCTTTACGAAGTCATTTATATGGATCAACCAGAAGGATTTAAAGTAGTTGGACAAGAAAGAAAAGTTTGCAAGTTGAATAGGTCTATTTATGGACTTAAGCAAGCTTCTCGTTCCTGGAACCTTAGGTTTGATGAAATAATCAAAACCAATGGCTTTGAAAAAAATATTGATGAGCCTTGTGTTTACCAACTGAAGGAAAATCAAATAGTGGTATTCCTGGTTCTTTATGTAGATGATATCTTACTCATTGGAAACAATGTTAAGAAATTATCAGATGTGAAGAATTGGTTGAGCACTCAATTCCAAATGAAGGATTTGAGTGAAGCAAGTTATGTTCTAGGTATCCAGATCATTAGGGATAGAAAGAACAGACTCTTAGCTCTATCTCAAGTAGCTTTGTAACGACCCAAAATCACTGATAGGGCTTAAGGGCCTTGAGTAGTGTGCCGGGAGGGCTTATGTGTGAATTAAATGATTAAATACATGATTACGTGATAAGCATGATTATATGGATATGTGAAATGCATGTTTATGAGTATTAATATGCATGTGGGCCATGCTTAGCTTAAAGGGACATATTTGTAATTTTGACCCGTTGAGGGTATAAGTGTGATTATTTGTGGTAAATTGTTGAGACCACATTATTATGTGGATATAATTGTAGCATATGGCTCGAGATGATCCTAGTGAGCGGTTTGGAGAAATAGTCACAACAGGGATTTATACCCGGCTCGGGGAAGCCTAGGGGTATTTTTGGGAATTTAAGAAATATATTGGAGATTTTTAAACATTGGGGAAAATAATGGGTGGTTAATTAGATGACGGGATTTAAGTTGTAAATATTAGGAACACTCAAGGAATTAGCGAGAATTGGGATCAAATGACCAATATACCCTTAGATTGATTATAAGGCTTAGTTTTAATTGGGAGGGTAAAAGAGTCTTTTGGTTATTAGAAGAGATAATTGATATACTATGTTTTCCTTAGAGTATAGGAGAAAGTGGTAGAAGCAGTGAAGGAAAAGAAGAGAACAGAACACTTAGCTTACCCATCTCTCCCTCTCACGATTGTTCCCTCTCTCACCCTCCCTTGTGGATTTTGAAGCTGAGAATTCAAGAGGAGTCTAGGCTAGGCTTTGGGGCTTTGATCCTTGGAGTAATTGAAGGAGTTCAGCTGGAATTTAGCTCCCAAGTTAAGGTAAGGTTTAAGGTTTTTGAGTTTGCCGAGTTTAGTTGAGGGTGATTTCTGAGTTTGGATTTTGGATGGAAGTTTAAGGACTTAAGCTTGGGAATTGGAGGAATTAAAGCTTGGAAGGGCACTGAAGGCAACCTATGGTCGGATTCATCCATATGAGGTAATAATTTCTGGCCTTAACTGTTTGGGTTTTCTGGTTTTAGATAGTGTTCTTCAACTTCACAGCTCAAGTTTAGTTTCTGTGTGATGAAGTTGTTAGCCAAGTTTTGGTGTTATTTGGGTGTGCTATAGTGAGTTATGGGTTCAATTTTGAGTTTGGTTGATGATTGGACTGGATTTTTGGAGCTTTGGCTCGGGAAAGTTCAATGAGAAAAACCAAGGATTTTGTATGTCTGGTGCTAGCGCTGTATTGCTAGGTTGGGAGCGCTACAACGCTAGGCTGCGTTTCTTGGGGGGGGGGGGGGGGGGCTTGAGTCTCTAACTCTAGCGCCCACCTGGTAGCGTTGTAGCGCTGTTCAGTTTTTAGAACCTAATTTTTTATTTATTTTGTAGGGTTATTGTCCAAGGGCTCGGGGGTCGATTCCACCACCTCGTTTAGTGGATTGGGCTTCCCGAGAGCTTGGGATTGGTCCCGAAGTTGGTTTACGAAATTGATTTTTAATGAGGTATCTACTTACGATTTGTGACTAGGTGACCACATGGATTTTTGGGACAGGATCGTACTCGAGGGGCCGACTCTTGAATTTGGTGCAAGTGTAGAAGGTAAGAAAATCGCACCCTTATGTGACTGTGTGGGACTGAGATTCACTGTATTTAAATGCATATGTTGTGTGATTGCGATATGCCATGCGAGCATGAACTAAATGACCTAAGAGTGCCGGAATTGATATTTGCGCACAGGACGCAGCTCAACCATTGGTAGGTGAGGTTAGCTAAATAACCACTGAGCTCGGCCTAAGTAAGCTGGATACAGTGGGTTAAACAGAGGGTGTAGCCTAAGGATGTCGACCCTGTGTATTATATGATAAATATTATTATATTATCATTGTTGTCTGATGTGTATAACTTGTTTAATACTAAGATGAATGGATTATGAATAATTTATTTACCTCTCTAATTATATGACTGTTATGGCATGCTAAATACCCAGTTAAGAGCTTTATGGATTATTTGATTGTCTGTATTGTTTATGCGCTGCATTATGGTTTTCTTGCTGGGCCTTGGCTCACGGGTGCTACGTGGTGCAGGTAAAGGCAAGGGAAAGGTGGGCCAATCTTGAGTTGGAGAGCTCTGGGGCAGAATGTACATAGTCAGCTGCTCGTTTGCCACGACCGAGAGATGGTACAGGAACAGGAGAACCTAAAGTGCCTATTTTGCCATTAGAGTGGCTTGTGGTTGTACATAACCTTTGAAATTTTGTAAACAGTTCTTTAACCCTGTTTTTGGGACCTCGTGTATCAAACGTTTATTTCAATAAAAATTATCTTTTATAACCAAATTTTTTTAACCCTAGTTCGATTATGATTTTAGTGTCACATTTTTAACTAAATGACATGATTAGCAAGTCTTGGACCTTTATAAACACACAGTGTAATAGTCTTGGTTATCCAGGGTGTTACAAGCTTACATTGATAAAGTGCTTGCATGTTTCTCAATGAAAAATTTCAAGAAAGGACGTTTACCATCCCGCCATGGAATTCATGTTTCAAAGAAGCAGTCTCCCCAGACTCCTGAAGAGGAAGATGCAATGAGAAAATTTCCTTACATATCTGCAGTTGGAAGTTTGATGTATGCCATGTTGTGTACTAGACCAGATATCTACTATGCAATGGGAGTAGTGAGCAGGTATCAGTCAAACCCAGGACCAGAACATTGGATAGCAGTTAAGCATATCCTGAAGTATTTAAGGCGGACTAGGGATTATATGTTAGTCTACAAGGGTGGTGTTATGAATCCTGTAGGCTACACCGATTCCGATTTTCAGACTAATGTCTATGACAGGAAGTCTACTTCTAGAATGGTGTTTACTCTTGGGGGTGGAGCTGTGATATGGAGAAGCGTAAAGAAATCTGCAATATCATATTCCACCACGGAGGCTGAGTACATAGCTGCGTCAGAAACAGCTAAGGAAATAGTTTGGCTAAAGAAGCGCTACTAAGATATTGGTGTTATTCCAGAAATGGATAAAATGCTTGTGTTGTTTTGTGGCAATACAAGAGCGATAGCCAACTCGAAAGAACCTCGTAGTCACAAGAGGAGTAAGCATAAAGAAAGGAAGTATCACATTATTCGAGAATATGTGGCCAGGGGAGATGTGAAGGTTATGAAGATTGCAACTGAATACTATCTTGCAGATCCGTTTACAAAGACACTACCAGAAGCTACATTTGATAAGCATATTAAGGAAATGGGATTAGTAGAATTAAGGTATTAGTTTCAATTAGTGCAATTGGGAGTTTGTTGGGGTTTTATGCCCTAATTAAAACCCAATTTCTTTGTAATCTCAATTTTTTATCAATAAAAGAATAGAAATCATTTTTTGACTTGGTCAATCACTTTGCTCATATGTTTTATTTTCATGATTATTTGTTTAATATAAACTTCTATTAAATCCCAAGCATATAGATAATCGTATTTATAGTGATGTAATCACAGTGGAATATAAATATGATTATATGTTCAAATATAAGTTAGTCTTAAGATTAGTCAGTGCACATGATTTACACTGGCTTGACAATCTACGATATGATTTACTTACACATTGCAATGTTATGTTATTTCTAGAACATTAGCAAAGTAGATAAGATCTAATGTATTTGTTACATTGGACTGGACCGATATTGATAGTTGATAGGATAAGCAAACATACCGTTATTATCTATTCTAGTCATATCATATAGTTGACCATAGGTCAATTCAATCTCAATTCTGAGTTGTTAGTATTCTAACTGATTGTATTATTTGAGTTCTTTGACTTGTTCGTTACTAGCTTACCCTACGGACTAGCCCATACTTACATCTTGGGAACTCGGTAGTATAATTGAGTGGGAGTGTTAATCATAGATATGAACATCTATAGCTTCTGATAAAGAAATGAAATGATGGTTTAGAGGATTGAGTGAGAATTATGATTGTAACAATGGATAATTAATATCGTATCTATATTGCTTATAGAGCGTTCTACGAATTCAATAGTGCATTTCTGAGTCTTTAGTAGGGTCATGAGGAATTAATAAGTTAGTAAATTTATTTGTTAGATTTATGATAACTTATTGGATCTTGATTTCATAGGCCCACGGTCCACAGTGGATAAAATCATCTAGATAGTCTCAATTAATTGATTTAATTATCAAAGTTGACCAGGTCAATTTTGGATAGTTTCACAAAGTTATGTAATTTAGAGAAGAAAAGAGAAATTAGGGCATATTTAGTAATTAAGATAAATTGGTATCTAAATTAATAAATAAGTTTGAATCAAGGTTCAAATTATAAATAATTAATTTGATAAACGATTTAAATAATTATTTAATTAATTAAATCAATAGAAAATAATATAGGCCTTGATTTTAAGTCCAACAGGCTTATAATTAAATTTGAAATTTCACGGGCCTAAAGTCCATAATAATTTCGACCTAGGGATGATATTTTCTATTATTTTATTGATTTTTTAATTAAATAAATGACCTAATTGAGTCTATAAAAGGAGTGCTAAGTGAAAGATGAAATCAGATTTCTAAAACACAAGTTTATGATAGGTTTTAGATTCTCTCTAAACAGAAGTCATTTCTAAGCCTCATTATTCTTTCTCTTCTTCTCTTTGTATCTATCTCATTTGTTGAGAATTGTCCACCATAGTTTAGGTGATTCTAAGGATACTTTGGAAGGTTGTGAAGAAAATTGAAGATTGGTTAAGTTTCTTGGTAATACTCTACATTTAGTTTCTTGGTAATACTCTACGACAGAAATGATACAAGGGTTAGAGAAACTGAAGGAAGGACTCTATTATTCTGCTGTGTATAATGTAGGTATTCTTATCTTTATTTCTCTTTGAATTCAAGTTTAGAAACATGATCTAGGTTGCCTCATATTAACTTGTTTAATATTAGATCTACATGAACATAAATAAAGATCATGTATAAGTTTTCTTAACAGGAAAAACTACGAAAACATAAAAGATAAAACATAAGACATAAAATGGACTACAATATTAATGGCCATTAGCTCATTATCATAGTATGTGATAAAAATCTATAGTCTTCTTAACTACTATTTTAGAGGTAGGTTTAGACACAACTATAATCTATGATAACGATAAAAATCTTGGGATTTGCTATCTAAGCAACCATATTTTCCCAAGTGACTAATAAACATAAAAAAAAACTTACATACAAACATATATCACATAAAATCTAACTTATTTTCCTTATCAAAACCGGGATATTAGAGACAAGTGCGGGATCAGAAACTCCTAAAAACAAACATTAAAAATCATAAGTTTCCTAAAGAAAGAAGATGAAGAGAATATCTAAACCATCGAAATAAAGATTTAATGAAATCTTAAGTTTCAAAGATACCAAGTACCTAACCAAAAGCCATTATAATAAATTAGGATTTGAACTGATAGAAAAGAATAAGAAGAATAAAAGTATATTGGATTTGAGGATTAAGAGTACCTTAGATAGCTACAGCTTTGATCTATACCTCAAACACAAAAATTACACTATAGCTTACTTCCCAAGTGTTTAGAAAAGCTTAGATTTCAAAGCTTTTAACCCCAAAAACCCCAGTGTTTCTCTCTAAAACGAAATTGGCAGCTTGGAGGCTCTGAGAATTGTTTGAAAGATGGTGCAAATGACTAGGTGAAGGGTTCTATTTATAGAGTTCAAGGAGTGAAACTAACTCCAATTAAAATGAATAAATAAATAAATAAAAATGACATTTTCTGCTCAACAAATGCCTAGAACTCGGTCAAAATCGTTCAAGAACAAGTACAAGCTGTTGAGGACTGTTTCTAGCTTCGAATTCCACGGAATTTCAAAAATGGCTTATGGAGCCGATATATCACCCCTTATAGGTGATAAATCGCCTGCTCTGTTTTCCCGAGGGTTCGTGGTTTCGTTCATCCAAAGTCGACGTGTTTTTCCGTATTAGCATAGGCCCTATAGCTGTGATATATCAGCTTACGCTTACATACTTAGCCACATTTTTGCACTTTTAAGCACACTTAAAGCTGTTTAAACCACTTTGACTGAGTAATACAAGATCCTAGCATCTGAGGGAAGGTTCTAGACTTCCTAGGCTTATCCTTGATTATTTTTATTCATCTAAAATCCTTAATAAATATACATGTGAAAAATGTCACATTCTTAATTATTCTATTTAAATCATAGGCTAAAATAAATAATATTTTCAAGAACAACTACGTAAATTAAACCTTATGATAAAATTAATATTTCTAAACTATAGATTAAACTTATAAAATCCATAACTATCTCTATGAGTTTCTAAATAATTCCTGGCTTGAACCAATATCCACAAAAACTAAAATACTACAGCATAAGATAATATTATATAACCAAGTAAAATTCCGAGGAACTACAGCTTTTGAGATTAATTGCCTTTTAATAGTTTTTTAATAGTATTTTTATTACCTCATAAAAAAATATACTTTTATTATTATTTATTTATTCCCCATTATTATCTTGACCTTTTTTTTCACAAGTCTTAAAATATATATTATTTTAATGACATTGGTTAGTGTTTGTCAAACCTCTCAGCCAGTTCTCTCTCAGTTAGAGTAGAGCATCACGTAATTTGAAGGGTAGATCAAAAGATTAGTAAAAAGAAAGGATAAGCAAAAGGAGAATCGCTTACTATTTCGTCGTCCATCAAAGACCACCATCGTGCTTTCTTATTAGATTCTCTTCATCGCAACCCTCCAATAATCATTCTCTGCTGCCAGTTCCGTCGCCCACCACTGGGGGAATAATTAAGCATGAGGAATAATAATAAGAATAAGAAGAAGAAAATGGCTGATCCTGGACCTTGTTTTTTTTATGCTTGGTCCTTAATCCTTATGCAATAAAATTTCAAACCAGGTTTCGACATCTATACATATGGAATGGCGGTCCTCATTTGGTTCACACCAAAGGAAGAAGGCAATCCAGAAATTGCAACCAGATAAATTTTCTTCTCTTTCAAATGAGAATTTAATTTAATTTTTTTAGTTAATAATTTCATTTTCATTGAGAGTCCTGTTAGAAAAGTTTTCCTCCAATTGAAAATTCATGTTTTATAGCATTTTTATTTTAGTATTATTATTATTTTTGGAAACCATTCTTCAGTTACAAATTTAAAAATATTGTTTCATATATATTAGTGAATATTTTTATTATTTGATTGGCTAATTTATCAGTTTGTTGCCTTTAAAATTGATTTATTTTACGTTTTATAAATTTAATTTTTTACAGTTCGTTATTAATAAATATCTACATATTTATTTTCAAACTAGGGCTGAGCATTGGGCAGGTTATAAGAATTTTTTAAAATTGGTTTATGTCATAATTGGTTTGGGTTACCTAATTTATATTATGCCCAAATAAGGAAATTTTTTTAACTCGTCCAATGATTTGAGTGGGTTGGTCGGGTTAACTTGCCCAAATTTTTTATTTTTTTTACTATATGTTGTTAGTGTAATTGTTATTTATCAAGCTTCAAAACATCAAAACTTTTTGTAGCTTTTAAAATATTAATTGAATCAACATTAAAGTGTTAAACAAACATTTATTCTTAAAATAAAAAGAAAATATTAAAGCTTAAAGTCCAAGAAAATATTAAAAAATATTTTTAATAAATAAAAGTTGAATTGGGCGGGTTGGACCTATTTTTCAACCCGCCCAATTAAGAGATTGGGTGGGTTAAATTTAATTTGAGTTTTTCTGGTTGCATTTTTTTTTCAGTTTTTTTCAGGTTGGTTTGGACGATTTATTTGGGTTGGGCGGGTTTGTAAATTTTTTTGCACAACCTATTTCAAACAATTGTACTGATTCGAATAGGTATGATTCAATTTTTCATTTTTTTTTTAAATTTTTTGTATTGCAACAAGTTATTAATATATGTACATACTTGTTTTACAAAACAATGGTGTTAATTTGAACAGATACATTTCCATGTTTAGGAACTTTTCAAGTTAATTGTTTTAATTTTGATCAAGAAGAAAAATATTATTGATCAAACAACCAGGGAACAACACAAGGCAAGAGCAGAAACTCCCCCAACAGACTACAAGCAATAAACAAACTCTAACATTTGCCTTTCTCTAGAAGAAAACTTCCTAGAATTAATGTTAAGCACTCTAGATTTAACAGAGAACCTAATCAAGCCATCAATTTTAGATATTGTAAAGCAGCTATTATCAAAGCTACAATGGTTCCTATTTAACCAAAGAAAATAGGTAATAGCAGCAAGAGCCGCGACCACCACATGGTACAACCAACCTCTACTGCGACCAGCCAATTCTCAAACTTCTCAGGCCAAATCACCTTATCCAGCCAACCATAAAATTTCTGCATGACCCTCTTGGAGAATATACAGTAAAAATTAAGTGGGAATGGCTTTCATCAACCTGACCACAAACTGGGCATAACAGAGAGGGAACATTCAAGTGACAGTAATGGAGTAAGTCTCTAGTTAGAAGATGATTATTAACAGCTTGCCACAAAATGAACCTATGTTTTGGAGCTGAAAGTTTGCACCAAACAATTCTCTCATAAGTTACCTGTTCGCCTGAAGAAGCTGAGAATAGAGTTTTCGCAACTGAAGCTTTCCATTCACCACATCAGTCTCCAAAACATTGCTAGACAAAGACCTACAAAGCTTAATGAGTTTTCGCCAATACCAACTAGAATCTTGCTTTAACATATAGTCCCAAAGGTAAGTCCCTTTTAAGTAAATACAGTTCACCCATTTCACCCAAAGTTTATCCTACTTTGAAGAAATAGCCCAAATGTATTTAGCAAGCAAAATCTTATTCCAAGCTGGCCCCTCTCTTAAACCCAGCACACCATAATACTTCGGACGACATACTTGCTCCCAAGAAGTAAGATTAAATTTACTACGGGAACCCTTCTCTCCCCAAAGGAAACTTCTATAAAGACGATCAATGTCTCTAACTACACTATGAGGCAACAGAAAAATACTCATCCAATAATTGTGAATCCCCAACAAAACTGATTGAACCAGCTGAACCCGACCAACATAAGAAAGGTGATGACTAGCCCAGACATTCAGACACAACCTAATCTTCTTGAGAATAATATCACAGTCAGTTGATGGCGTAAGTCTTAGATTTCTCTCTATCCATGGCGAGGAGACGCAAATCTGTGCAGAAGCTAGTCAAACAAGATGTGTTGGAGCTCCCTTCATCCAATGTCGGTGATGTTGATCCGTCTCCGACTGCTGAAGAAGTGCTTGTTGAGGAGGTGGTTGCTGTTACTGAGGAGCAGGGGTCTGATCCTAGGGTTTTTGGATCCTCTACGAATGAGATAATCACTCAAGATAGTGACCACGTTTCAATGTCGTCGGCTGCAGAAGTTGAAGCTAGATCTCTCCAAGATTCAACAAAAGAAACTTGGGCTCGTTTTAAGGAATCTCTTCCTTCCTATGGTTGTACACAGCTGCAATACACAGAGCCATTTCAGAAAGATGGTAAGTTAGTTGCAAAATTGGATGTTGATGATATTGAAGTGGAAGCATCATTTTGGAAAGCTGCTATGATTTGTGTGGTGATAGGTGCTAATCCTCCATTAGTCATTTTTGAAGGGTTCATTAAATGGATTTGGGGCAAGCTCGGTATTGAAAGAGTGGCTCGAATTAATGCAGGGTTCACAATGGAGAAATTTAGAGATGAAGCGACACGTGATTTGGTGCTGGAATCAGGGGTGGTTCATTTTGATAAGATGTCTGTTGTTCTATGACCTTGGACAACAGATATTGAATCCTTGAGGTTAGTAAAAATCAGTTCCTGTGTGGATCAGATTACCTGATCTTGGTTTACAATATTGGGGAGTGAAGTGTTTGAGTGCTCTTGTTAGTACAATTGGTAAACCTATAATGGTAGTCAAGATCACCAAGGATAGGTCTATGATTAAGTTTGCCTGAGTCTTAGTAGATATGGAAATTACAGATAATCTTCCTCAATACATCAACTATCTAAATGAGAGGGGACAAGTTATGGAACAATCTATTGAGTATGAATGGTTACCTACGAAATGCTCTAACTGTAAGAAGTTAGGACATACAGTAGCCTCTTGTAAATATGTTTCTGAAGTAGCCTGGAGGAAGAAAGAGTCTAAGAGCAACCTAGATACTGATCCAACTAAGGTTGTTGATGCAGATAGTTTAAAGCCGAGCAGCACTGTCCCGATTCAGCTGACTCAACATGGAGTAACTCAATCAAGTGCTGGTCCAAATGAGTTAAGCTGGTCAATTCTGAGAAGAACTGTGGTAGTGAAACCTGTTGAACCAATTCCAGTTGAACAATCTAGGAATTCATACAGTGTGCTCCAAGAGCAGCAGAAGACTTTGTCTGATCCATTTCTGATTGTTGGTTTGAATGGAGTTTTGCAACATACAGATGTCGGTTTTGGATGTCTGTAGATTGAATAAAGTTGGTATTGGGGCTTTAATTGAAACTAAAGTCAAGGGAGAGCAAATTAAGGAAGTAATGTGTTCTACTTTTTCTGTTTGGAACTATTATAGTAGTTTGTGCTTGGAGGGTCGAATATTATTGATTTGGAAAGTTCATCTGGTTAATATTGATGTTATTCAGGAGAGTGACCAGTTTTTACATTGTAGAGTTAGAATTTGCAGTAGAAACCAAGATTTTTGTCTTACCATTGTGCATGTCTCTAACAGTTTGGAGGCTAGGAGGAATTTATGGTATGATTTGGCTAACTTACATTTTCCTATCAAACCTTGGATCATCTTGGGGGACTTCAATGCTGTCTTTGACATTGCTGATAGAATTGGTGGGAGATCTATTTCAGTGAAGGAAATGGAGGATTCTCGGCAGTGGCTTGCTCTTGGTTTGGTTGATGAAATGAAGATCATGAGGCCTACTTATACTCGGTCTAATAATCAAGAAGGGGGGACTCGTATTTTCTATAAGTTGGACAGGGTGTTTACTAATAAGGCTTGGATGGATTCCTTCCCGTTGGCTTCTACCTTTTCTCAATGGGAGGTGATTTTGGATAATAGCTTTATTCTTATCAAGAAAATAGAAGTTTGGAGGATGGGGGTGAAGCCGTTTCATTTCTATAACATGTGGTCTTCTCATGATAAATTAAGGGAGACAGTTTTAGCTAGCTGGTCTAAGCCTTTATTATTTGAAGGCCGTGGCTTGGGGAATATTGTTTGGAAGCTCACTCATCTTAAACATGTTTTGAAGAATTTTAATTTGCGGGCTATGGGAGATGTGTTTCTGTAACTATGAGAGAAGCAAATCCATCTTTCAGCAGGCCCAAACCAACCTTCATGCTGATCCTAATAATAACTGTTTGCTTTCTGTAGAGTCCAAGAACTTTACTTACCTAATTGTTTAATAGTATTATAGTATGTTTAGTGTTATCATTGTTACTTTGGATTTTTGGTTCAGACCGGGAGTTATTTGGACACTCATAGTAGTACTTATAGATTTTCTAAGTTTAACCTATAGTTTAAGAATATTAAGTATAACCTAAGGTTTGATTAATGTGTCTGATATTAAGGATTATATTATTATATTATAAGGTTTAGACATCAACCAATAGGATTTTAAGCACATGTTTTGAATGGTAATTAAGGATTAAGTATTTTTGAGGATTAAATTAAATAAGGGTAAAAGTTTGAATGTATAGGGTCAGTCAGCAGCTTTGAGCACGTTGAGGGCTTAGTCAAGGCTGTTTACCCCATTCAAACTCAGCTAAAAATGTGTAAATTCGTGTTTAAATATTCAGCGTATGCCAATATATCGCAGCTATAGGGGGCGATATGTCGCAGCACGTAGATACGGAAAACACGAATCGATGCACGGTCGCCTCGGGAACAAAGGTCCAGGCGATATATCGCCTATAGGGGGCGATATATCGCCTCCACCAGCATGAATTCAAATACATTTGAATTCTTTTCCCTTCAGCCATTCAAACTCCTTCAACAGTCCAGCATCTTCTAAACGAGTCTTCAGCCTCTGCTGAACGATTATTCAAATGATTTTCACCTAAAAAGCCATTATTTTTATTCAAGTAAAATCAAGATATTTTCATTCCCAAACTCTATAAATAGGACCTAGTACCCAGCCATTATTCACCATTTGCTCTAAGTTCAGAGGCTGCTAGTGTTAAGTGAGTGTGAGAGTGTAAACACTTGGTTTGGGGAAAAACTATAAGCTTAAACATCATAAGCTTATCAAACACTTTGGGAAGTAAGTGAGTGCTATAGTATTTCGGTGGATGTTAGATTGATCTTGCAATCTTTGAGGTAAACCCAAAACTCTAGTTCTTTTCTGTATTTTTATGTTATTTCCTTTCTCAAAACCTTCTACTCAGTCCCCTAACCTTATTCTTATTTTGGTTAGGGAATCCAAGCTTTTAAGCATATAAGTCGGTAAGTATGTTTTCTATGGTTTAGTCTTTCCATCTCTTTCATTTCATCTCCTTTCTTTAGACTTACTCTTTCTTATGGTTTTAGGAGTGTTCCAACAATCCCAACTCAGTCCATAATCCCGGTAACTTTGGTAAGGAAAATAGGCTAGAATCTATATGTTTATGTTTATGCTATTTTATGTGTTATGTTTTCATATGTTATGAATATGTTATTGATGTGTATGTTGTAGGCTTGGGCATATGCCCTATTTGACTAACAAGACCCCAAAAAGATTGTGGGCATAAGCCTATTTAGCTGGTAGGACCCCACTAATCTCATGGGCATAAGCTTGTTTAGTCTATGGGACCCCAAGTAATAATGGCCATTATAATAAGTGTATTATGTGTTATGATATGTCTTTACGTTCATTATGAAATTTATGTGTATGACTGACTATGTGTTAGATTTTCCTTGCTGGGCATTAGGCTCACTCCTTTCTATTTATGTGCAGGAAAATAAGCTTTAGAGGCGGTAAGATTCGTGACGCTTGGGAGGATGTGTATCGATGGTGAATGGAGTCAAGGGGCCGAGCGTTATTCGATTCGAGGATGTACTCTCCTTTTAATTTCTTATGATTTTATGTGTATTTTCCGCAACAAATATGTAATGTCTTTCATTTTTAAATCATCTTTTGTTTTAAAACAATGGGATCCCATAATCCTTCTTAGTATTCCGTTTGTTTGTAAATAACTCTCCTTTTGCAAGTTACTCAATAAATTATGGTATTTTCGTAAAAATGTAAGTTTTAGGTATAGTTTCGTTAATGGTCCAAATAGTCTAGAGTAGTGGGTCATTACACTTTCTGCGGAAAGTGAAGCTTTCGTGGAGTTTAGTAGATAGGAGAAGATCTATGAAAGTTTTCTTCGCCAAAAGAGTAAAATCACTTGGCTTCGTTTTGGGGATGAAAACTCCTCCTTTTTCCATTCTAGTCTGAAGAAAAGGAAAGTTTCCGATCAGATTATTTCTTACATTTCTGCTGATGGTAAGCTTGTGGATTATTATGAGAAGGTTATTCATCATTTTCTCCAGCATTTTAAGAGTTTCTTGGGTTGTGCTAGTAAGGCTACTGGTTGTATTGACCATCACAGTATTGATTATGGTCCGGTTTTGGGTTTTGATGCCCAGTTGGATTTTATCAAACCTTTCTCCCCCTCAAGATGTTAAAGCAGCTTTATTTAGTATTCACTCGATAAAGAGCTCGGGTCCTGATAGTTATGGGGCTGGTTTTTTCAAAGCATTGTGGAAGGATATAGGCAAGGAAGTTTCTATGGCTGTCCTTGAATTCTTTGAATCAGGTAGCATCCCTCACTCTCTGAATGATACCATTATTTTGCTCATTCCTAAGGTGGATCAACCGACTAATGTAGCTGATTTCAGACCTATAGCTTGTTGCACCACTATATATAAATGCATCTCTAAAATGATTTGTGGCTGGCTTACTACAGTTCTTCCTTCATTGATTAATGAAAATCAAGGTTCTTTTATAAAACATAAATTGCTTGCTTACAATGTCCTCATCTTTCAAGATTTGATTAAGGGGTACAATAGGAAAAACAACTCTCCTCGGTGTGCGATGAAGATTGATATTAGTAAGCTTATGATGCTATTGACTAGGATTTCTTGGAGAATTTATTAAATGCTCTTTGTTTTCCTAGTAGATTCATAAGATGGATCATGGTGTGCTTGAGGGGTACATCCTATTCTTTGGTGATGAATGGAAGAATTCAAGGGAATTTTAAGGGAGGCAAATGGCTAAGACAAGGAGATCCAATCTCACCTTTGCTCTTTGTTATTGTGATGGATTATCTCACCCGGATGTTGATTAAAGCTTCCAAGGAGAAAGATTTCAGATTTCACCCTTTATGTAAATCTCTTAATCTTGTTAGTCTTTGCTTTGCTGATGATCTTCTTATTTTTTGCAAAGCTAACACTAATTCTGTGCAAATCATGCTAAGGGAATTTTCTGAGTTTAGTTCATCTTCGGGCTTGTCTATTAACAAAAATAAATCTCACATCTATTTTGGAGGGTTGTCTGAGGCTGATAAAGCTCCTGTTATGGAGTGTTCTAATCTGGTTGAAGGTTCCTTTCCGCTGAAGTATCTTGGAGTTCCTTTGAGACCTACCAAGTGCAAGTTAATTGTTATGTATAAGTTGTTTATTTAATTTATATTTAACTTTTCAAAATAATTTTTTTATATAAATTAATTTGCATCTTTGGTTATTGTTATTGGCTATGGACTTCCTCACCAAGAGGATCTCAAAATTACTATTTTGTTAAAAAAAATAACAAACCTTTTTACCAAACAAACCACTTCAATATTTTTGAGTTCAAACGACTCTTACATGGTCAATATTTTATTCTTTAAAATTTTTATTGTCTTAAGATTTGTGCTTAACTAGTTTTGCTTCTTTGTAGTTTGGACGGGAAGCTGGAAGGAAAGTTGCTACTTCTTTTTAGTATGCCACAAATTTATAGTAACCAAAAAATTCAGTGAGTTACCAAAAAGAGTTTTCTTATGTTCTATATAAAAGTTACTAAACAATATCCTAAAGAATACACTTTAAAATAGTTATTTGAAATGTTTTTAAATAACTTTAAAGTTATTTAGAATACTATATGGTATCTTTTAAATGTAAAATAAGAATACAAATTTTAGTATATTAAATTTTTTTTATGTTTAAAATTTGGTTACTTTTTAGTCAACATAATATAAAAAAGAAACTAAAATGTTGCTTTTATTCTGGTTATCTTCTCCGGCGATGGCAAAAAAATATATGCTTCCCACATACAAAAAATGATCACCTTGAAGAGTAGGTTGCGACGGTACCACTCTTAAGCCTAACTGACTAGCGGTATGGGCGGAAAAGATTTATGAAATTAAGGGAAGGAGAGAGAATGTAAGAAACTTAAAAGAAATAAAAAGAGAAAGAAACAAGGTAGAGAGAAAGAGAGAGAGAGAGAGAGAGAGAGAGAGAGAGGAGAGAGATGGTACCGTGAAACAAAAAAGAAACTGACAATGGTACTACATTGACAATATTTATGTAAATTAAAATATGTACGATATATTTGTAATTAAATTGTAAAAAATGGCATGGAGTGTAAATTTCTCTATATTAAAAGGGTTTTTTTCTTTCAAAAATATATTTTTTTGGTGTTTTTTTACGGTCTCTGTTTTTTTTCAATAATACTACCTTAAGTTTTTGAAAAATACGTTTTTTAAAGTTTTATATTACAAAACTACGATGTCAATTAAACAACTAAAAAACAACAACTAAACATTAACCCACTGCATGCTAACATGCTTTTTTTAAAAAAATATATATATATCTGAAAACAACTAAACAGCAATTAGACATCAACACAACAACAAAACAACTATATATAAACTTAGATAACTAAAACCCAACATGAAAACAACTATACATAAAAGCTGAACAACACAAAAATAACAACCCCACAACAACACAGTGTAACCCATGACATTTAAAAAAAGCAACACGCTGCAATATAATATCAAAATAGCAACTTAAATGAAACACGAAAACACCCTCACAACAACAACATTGAAAAAACCCAAAACTTGCACCCAGCCCCTTAATTCCCAACAACTGTGAACCCGAAACCCTAAGCCTCATCGTCCCCCAAGCCCCAAAGTCGAGCCCAGATGCACCCTGACCCAAGCTCCGAGCACCCCTGCGATTCGTGAGCCCCGTCCAAGCTCTGAGCTCCATCGTCCATAGCGTCGTCTGACCACTCATGTAACGACCCAAATTCGCTAATAAGGCTTAAGGGCCTTGATTAGTGTGCCTGGAGGGCATAATGGGAATTATGTGTGACTTTGATGAGTAAATGCATGATTATGATTTAAAGCATGATATGTGACTATTTGAATATTTGAGATGCATGACTATGTGTATTAGTATGCATGTAGGCCCTGATTAGGTTAGAAGGGCATAATCGTAATTTTGGCCAGTATGGGCATAACTGTATTGATACATGTGATAATTGTTGAGAGCACATTATTATGTGGATATATCTGTGATCTGTGACTCGAGACGATCCTAGTGAGCAAAATAGCGAAAAAGTTATGGCGGGGATTTATACCTGGCTTGGGGTGAGCCTGGAGGTATAAATGGGAATTCAGTGAGTATATTGGAGTTTATTTTGACATCGACGAATATAATTGGAGATTAATTAGGTAACGGGAATTGGGGTGAAATGACTAAAATGTCCTTAAGTGGATTAAAGGGTTTAGAATTAAAAGGGAGGGCATTAAGGTCATTTGGCTTTTTAGAGATAGGTATTACTGAGGCTTTATGTTAGTGGAAGTGGTAGAATGTAATAAAAGTCTGAAAAGAAAAGAAGGAAAAGAAAGGAGAAAGAAAAGGAAGGAAAAACAGAGCTGTTTTCCTAGGAGTCGGTTGGTGATCTCCTTCACCATTTCTGGGCGTTTCTTGGAGCAAAATTCAGAGGGGAGCTAGGTCAACTAAGCCATAAGGTGTCTGAGATAAGCTTGAGGATTTGACAAGGGTTTAGCAAGGTTAGGTCATCACTTGAGGTAAAATTCTGTAATTCCTTCCGTTCTGGTTTTGGTGTTTAGCAAAGATATCTATGCTGTGTTGATGGGGAATTCTAGGGAAGTTGGAGCCAAGGGTTGAGGAAAAGCAAGCCAAGGAGGTCTAGAGGCAACTTGAGGTCGAAGTTCCATCAAAGGTATAAATTCTAAGTTTCTAACTCTGATGTTTTGACTGGTTTCTGCTGAGTTTCTGAGCTAAGGGTCAGCTATGGTGAATTTTGAGATTAGGGATGCATGTGATTGGGTTTTGAGTATTCGGGGTGCTTGGGATGAGTGGAGTATGTTCATAAGGTTGTTTTTGAGTTTGATGAAGGTTTGGAGAAGTTTTGGTTGAGTTTGGTTCGAGGAAATCGCAGGAAGGAAAACTGGGGTGATGTCTGTCTGTGACTAGCGCTACAGCGCTAGCCTTTGGACGCTGTAGCGCTAGGCCATGCTTGCTGAGGGGATTTTACTTTTGTTTGTAGCGCTGTAGCGCCCTCCAATGAGCGCTATAGCGCTACCCTGTTTCCAGAAAGGGGTTTTAGGGTTGTTTGCAAGGGTTTTTGACCAAGGGTTTGGGGTTTGATTCCACCACCTTGTTTGGTGGAACTAGGACTTCCCGGGGGCTCGGGATTAGCCCCGGGGCTAGGTTTTGGACTTAAGGTTTGATGATGACTTTGGCCTATGGTTGTGTATAGGTGAGCGCTAGGGCTCAAAAGGGATCGTGCTCAAGGAGTCTAGTGATCAAAGCTAGCAAATCGAAAGGTAAGAAAACTGCACCCGGTTATATGATTGTGATGGGACTAAGTGCTCCCGATACTTGTATTATGTGAATGATGGTATTACGCCATGGAACAAGTGATAGTAGCCTAAGGGTGCCGTACACAATATTTGCGCACAGGGCGCGGCTTGGCCACTGGTAGCCGATGACAGCTTAATATTCACTGAGCTCGGTTTAAGCAGGCTGGAGTCAGTGGGACAACGGAGGGAGCGGCTTGAGGGCGCTAGCCCTAGTTATCATTTGTGAACTGATATATGATATGAGTTGATATGTTTAGTATGTGGAATACTTGATTATATTGAATGCTTATATGGTTGAGAATATGTGATGCAATATGAGATATTGATTTGTCTGTTAATTGCTTATGCTCTGTTGTTGTGTTTTCTTGCTGGGCCTTGGCTCACGGGTGCTTCATGGTGCAGGTAAAGGCAAAGGCAAGCTGGACCAATCTTGATATGGAGAGCTGCGGGGTTGAATGTACATAGCCAGCTGTTCGATCGCCATGGTAGAGGAGTGGATCAGGACAGGGATTGCCTAACTGTCTGTTTTGCCTTAATATGGCTTGTTATTGTATCTAAGCCTTATAACTTTTGTAAACGGTCATCAAACTTAATATTTTTGGGATCCCGTGTAAACAGGAAACGTTTCTTAATGAAAAATGTGACTTTTGAGACCAAAACGTTTTAACCCTAGTTCCTTTATAGATTAAATAACACGTTTTTAATTTAATGACTTGATTAGCAAGTCTAGCACTTTATAAACACACAGTGTAACGGTCTTGGCTATCCAGGATGTTACAACTCACATGCGTGATTCCACCAGCACTCGAGCCAACCCAGGCCTCTGTGTAGCACACCAATTTTTTTTTTACATTTTATTAATTTTGTGCTTTGTTTATTTGATAATTGTTAAGTTTTAGAAATTATTTTAATTGTTTGAATTGTTTTGTTGGAATTATGTGAATTTAATTGTTAGTTGTTTTATTTATTTATTAATTTAATTAATATGAAAATGAGTTTTGGTTGAATGCACCAAGGTGCATGATAGGTAGTGATGCACCTTAACACTTGGGTGTGTGCATGTGCATGGTTGCATGGTGAGCATGCAATAGATTTCCTACACATTATGTCCTTTTATTTGATTTATTTTATTTAACTAAAGAATTTAAAAAGAAAATAAAAAGAAAGAAAAATAAAGAGAGAAGACTCTAGAAGGCTTGTGTTCACACAAGAAAAAAAAAAGGGAAACAAACGGTTAGAAGGGATAGAATTGTCATTTTTGAATTTTCGTAACCCTGGACCCAACCTCAGTAAAATGGATATAACTTGGACTGTAGATATCTGATTTAGACACCATTGGTACCGTTATAAAGCTAATTAAATTATCTAAACCTTTTGTGAAATATCATTTTCCCTAAAACGCAACGAGAACGGGTCAAAACCCATCCCCAAGTTGTAGGACCCTAGAGTTACGAGAATAACATAAATTCCTTTATTAGCCATGGAAACCAAAGGAAGGAAAGATAAAAATTAGTGTGCTGCCAATTATCAATGGGATTGATTGATTGAGTATAATTATTAATTGATTTTATTTTTTATTTTTGGAAAATAAAGGGAAATAATAATTATCTTTTCCTTAGCTAGGTTTTGGTGATAGGGGCATTTAAATAGAAAATAAGAAAACGCTTGAAGGCTCCTCTTTGGGTTTCTTGGCTGCTGACTATATAGAGAGAAAGAAAGGGCATGAGCTCGTGGGAGAGGAGAGAAAGAGGAAGAGAAGGAGAAGAGAAGGAAGAGGCCAAGACTAGGGATCCTAAGATATGGGTTAAGGTTCATAGCATTACATTTGATCTACTAAATATGATTTTGTGTGAAAATGTGTATGTTTGGAATTATTGGGAAACTTTTACCACGTGTGCATGGCCCATGCACACATGAGATATATGTGTTGGGCATGAGTAATTGACATGTGGATCTAAAAAGAAATATTTGATTATGATTATAGGCTCTTTGTGAAGTTTTTCTCATTTTCCTTTGCCCAGACCTGGGGTAAGGAACTTAGATAGAATTTCTATGTGTATGCTATCAAATTGTAAGCTTTGTCTATTATGAGAATAATGACATGTTATGTATGACGATGGATCATGTGATATGAAGTATGGAATCCTATCTTGAAATGCTATGATGAATATGATGTAACATGTGTTTCCTTTGTGTTGATATGAAATGGATTTCAGCTATTTGTATGCTGTATGAAAAAGCAAATGGTTGCTAGGGTGCTAAATGTGACACAACAAATGAGTTACTAAGGATATGACGTAACTCATAATGCAATCGCACCGAGGTTATTCAAGGACCAGAGCCTCCTGTTTACCTCACAGAGGATGTCTTTTCAGTTTTATGCTTTTACTGGTTACCTCAGGATATGACATGGACAATAGTGACACCATGATCACAAAGAGTATAATTATGATGTATGATGATGACGTTTGATTATGATGTATGATTATGATGTATGGTTATGACGTACGATTACGATATGTTATGAGCTTTACGATATGAATATGTTCTTATTGTGTTTTCCTTGTATGTTGTGGTATTTGTTTGTACTTCCTTACTGGGCTTTTAGCTCACCCCTTTACTTTCCCCCTTTTAGGTAATAAATAGGGTTTCTCTTTGGCACGCCCCGTGATGTGGGGATTTCCGATGTCAGGGTGTGTATGGCGTAGGGTATCCTATGAACGAATAAATGATCAACTTAAGTGCCGTATTTTAAAGAATGATGTTGTGGACTTAAATTTTAATACTATCAGTGGGACTTAAACTTTATTTTTCTTTAAATGTTGCATAAGAATACTTTTTTTAAAATTGTTGGGCCCAACTTGCATGTTTAATCAAGGCCCCACTGAATTTTATATGTTAAGTGATATTTTCTCTTTATTTATGAGTTGTGAGACATTTTGCAAAGAAATAGAATTGGGCACTTTACACTTTGCACACCCATGATCCCTCGCCTCTCCCCATCTTGGCTCCATGTTGTGAGATCCCCAAGCATCGAGGCGTGAGTCCTGTCCCAAGCTTTGAACACCCCTGTGATTCACAAGCCCCAATTTGCACCTCCCAATTGCGATTTTGTCACCGTTCGACAAAGCACATGCACGATTCCACCAACATCCGAGTCGACCTAGCCCTCTGCACAAGCCCAAGACCCTTCACTGTTCGATGCCTGGGTTCTCTACCTTTGCCTCACCAGAGAAGATGGAAGCCAAAAGAGTCCGTAAAAATGAAAAAAAAACCTTGACCAATACCAATGTTAAAAATGTCGTGTGTCAGTAAAAAAGTTAAATTTGTGTCAGTTTTGTCACTTTATGTAAAATTCCTTATATCAAATCAAAACTCCATAATCCGGAGTGTCATGGGCCCCTTTTGTTACCGAGGATACAAACTCAGATTGGGATAATATATCCTAATCCCAGGTTTGGTGCTAAAATTTTACTAGACTAATAATCTAGTGGCCTCACATAGTGCCACTTTCTGTTGGACAAATATTCCAACACAAATAGGCTGGATTATTAATACAATGACTAAGTTTTCACGGTACTTACCCATCCACCCACCCTCCCTCCCTCAAGAAATCAATCTCTTTCACCCCTTGCTTTCTCTGTCATCATCATCGAACATCTCTCTATGATCTTCGGTCATCGCCATCGATCTTCCCTCTCTATTATTGTTGGTCATTTACCATTTCTTTGATACTGATCATAACCCGTCCATCTTAATGTTTGTGATGCAAATTAAGGAGTTAATGGAGCTGTTTATAATCATCATAGACATGGGCCTCCAAATATGCAAGGAGAAGTCTCAAATAATCTACTAAGCTTGCGTAGTGGGCCAATTACAAGACTTAGAGCTAAATATTTCAATGAGTCTCTAAATGAGCTGATTCGGCAAGTAGAACTATCTGTTTCTTTATGGGTGCCCAACTTAGGCCCAAACCAAAGTCAAGAGAGTCCAATCCACATTGTCAAGGTTCTAGAGGAACTCTTTTGAAGAGAATGCACGTTCATATGTCTTGGAAGACACAAAATCATCTTATTTAAGTCTGTTCACACTTTGAGAAGGCTTCAACACTTTCCAACACAAGGATGCACATTTTTCCTTACTTATTGAGCATTTTATGTTTTGTTTCAATGTTTTTAGTTGTGCATTTATTGTAGTTTTACGGTTTCAAGTTAGATTCATGTATGGGTCTTAATTTGTGTTTTAATTGTCATTTATTACTTTGTGTAAGCGGTAATGCACGAATTTTCCTATAAATATGACCAAGTATTGTATGCTTGAATGAATTAATCAAATTTAGAGAATTTTCAATTAGTTATTTTATGTGCTTCTTTGTTCTTGAGAAGACTTTGAACTTATCAATATTATTTCTTGCGGCGTTCAGCAACTAGACTTATCATTTAGATTCTTAAGTATCTTGGTGTGATGTCTTCACATTTCATTGTTCTTGGTTCTTATCTCTTTATAGATAATGGGTCAGAAGTCAACTTGTTCTTTGCAAAATTTGGGGTTCTATTCCATATATTGTTATCTAGTTTCATCAATGTTTTGGTGGGGTTCATATAAGTTAGTAATCGGAGTTTTGGTTCTAAGGCAAGTTTGACTATCCATTTACTTGCTTTCTTTTGCTTTATTTAAAAAAAATTTACGTTGTTTCAGCAAATTTAAGTTTTTGGGATTGTATTTGTATTTGAGATTAATTAAGTTTCTGGGATTTTAAAAGTTTTTTGCATCATATAAAAAAACGTTAAAAAAAGCATATAAACAAAGATAGATAATTGTTGCCATCTTTATTATCATTACCATTTCTTGTCTTTAATTTCTATTCCTTCACTTTATCATCATTTTTATTCCTTGTCCTTGTTATCATTTATATTCCTTGTCTTTCTTATCATTCATATTCCTTGTTGCCTAATCATTTGGTCTTGAACTACTCTTTTCCATCACATGCACTAGTTTTCTTAAGAATCACTCATTAATCTTTTGATGTGTTCTTGTTGTTCTTCCCTTGAATTGCTAGATGAAAACTTGGTTTGCTTTCGTTAGTTTGATTGAAAACAAAACAAATCCACAAAGAGTGGAAAAATGCAAAAGACTGTGAGAACATTATTCAATAAAAAATATATTTAGAGTAGACATGAGGGTTTAGTGTTACATAATTTTTTAGAGTGAAAACACGTGGGGGAGTGCTTATGAGGTCGACCACCCCCAAGGCTTCCATCATGGGCCGACTACCCCTAGGGATTCCTAAGCTTAGGCGATTTCCAGGCTTATAGACCCTATGATTGAGCGATTTCTAGGGTTATAAAATCCAAATCTATACTGTATTCCCCATATCATGTGCTATTTCCAAGGTTCCCATGCCTGGGTGGTCGACCCAAACCATAGCATAGGCCGACCACCTGGGACCCTAAACTTTTTTTTTCCTTCTGTTTCTTTAGTTTTGCTCGTTAGTAATTCATACGCCCCCAGCTATTGGCTTCATTATGGTGATGTACTTGTTCGAAATTCATATAACAGGATCTTTGTTTATTTTCATGTGCCTTACATATTATCAAACAAACATGCGAATTCCTTGAACATGCTCCTATGAAATTGATACAAATACAGAGTAAAGTAAAAACTTACATTACGAAGTGGAACTGGAACAACTCCATCCTTCAATCTCTCTAACCCTTCATTCCTTTTTGCAATAGAGTATTATCAAGATATTGAATTAGATCAGCAACACAATCTTTCTCACCAAGCCTTTGATCAACCTAGAACTAGTATGGGCAGGTTCTCAATACATGAGATAGAGATCTAGAAGAGAAGAAGAGATTGTGGGTAAGAAATGATTAGATTGTCTAGATTTTCACTTACCCAATGAATCAACTGAGACTAACTTATTCAAACCCTAGATATCATATTCCTTATATAAGCAACTTAATGAGCTTCATTTAAATTTAAATTAATTAAAATAATAAACAAAAAGATAAAAGCCTTGGGCTCCCACAAATGGACTTGGGCCCAATCTCTTTGTTTTAAATTTAAATCCCAATTGGGCTTAAATTCAAAACCTTTTATTTATTTATTTATTTATTTTTAACTAATTAATTAAATCCTTATTTAAATTAACTAATTCTAATTTGAAACTTGATTTAATATTATTTATTTATATTGACACCAATTTATCAATATTAATAAATTTTCCCACATATTCTCTTTTATTCTCTAAATCTATATCTCTCTAAATTTTTCCAAAATTGACCTAAACAACTTTAAAAATCCTAATTGATAATTAAATCAATTAATTGAGACATTTTAGATGATTTACTCAAAGGTGATGCAGGGACCATGGATCCATGAAATCAAGCTCCAATAAGTTACTGTGAATTTATTTACGAATAATTTCACTACCTTATTAATTCCTTGTGACTCCACTATAGTCTCAAAATTGAACTCTTGAATTCATAGAACGTATTTTCCAAACCATAAATACATTATCCATTGTTATAACCATTATAGTAAGTCAATCCTCTATCAATGCCTTTAGTGCACTTAATAATTTAACCTTAACTCCCACTAAGTTCCTTATTAATGATACTTTAGTGGACTTTATCACAGAAATGAGATCTCAATCATTTAACCTTTTGAACAAAGCAATCAAGGAGATCATCTTTTCACTTCTCATACAGAAGTTATAGATTTCATATCTATGAAAAATACCCCCATTCAATTACACTACTAAATCTCCAAGATGTAAGTATGGGCTCGGCCTTCGGGTAAGATGGTAATAAATAAGTCAAAAGATTTAAATAATATAATTAGCAGAATATTATCACTAAGAATTAAGATCGACTTAACCTATGGTCAACATTGTGACATTGATTAGATTCGATAACAACGATACTTATTTATCAATAAATAATCAATATCTGTCATAGTCCGATGTAACCAAATACATTCGATCTTATCTACTTGGTCAATGCCTTGGACAAGACATCACACCCTGAATGTGTAAGTAGATCATATCGTAGATTGCCTAGTCAGTGAAAATACAATGCACTGATCTAATCTTATGACTCGTTTTTTTGAACATATAATTACAACTATAATCCACTGTGACCTAGTCACTATAATTGTAACTATCTATATGTTAAGGATTTTATAAATGTTTGTATTATTTCAATAATCATGTAATAAAACAAGCAAGCAACAAAGTTTTCAAACTAAATGATTTCTACTACTTTCATTGACAAAATAAAATTGCGTTACATGTCCCATGGTTTTATAAGGGCATAAAACCGAACAAACTCCCACTTGCCCTTTTAAAACAAATGGGACATGTTTATGAAAACCATTCATTCTACATGCTTCACAATTATTCTCTCTGCTTATATCTTTGTAAAGGGATATGAAAGGCTGCCTTCTAATGCTATCTTCATCACCTTCACATCACACCTTCGCCACACATCCTCGATAATGTGGTGCTTTCTCTCTATATGCTTTGCTCTTTTGTCGCTTCGAGGTTCTTTCGAATTTGCTATTGCTTCATTACTATCACTAGACAAAATGAGTGGTTTATCCATTTCTAAAATAACACCGAGATTTGTATAGAACTTCCTCAGCTAGACTATTTCCTTAGCCGCCATAGACACAATTATGTACTCAGCCTCCGAGGTGGATATCGAAATAGCAGATAGCCTAACGCTTCTCCAAATTACAACTACTGAGATGGCAGACAACCTATCGCTTCTCCAAATCATAGCTCCACCCCCAAGAGTAAACACCTTTTTTATAAGTAGACTTCCTGTCATCAACATCAGTCTAGAATATGAATCTGTGTAGGCTAACAGGTTCAAAGATCCACCTGAAAAAGACTAACATATAGTCTTTAGTCCATCAAAGATACTGACCTCCATCTATTGTTCATTTCCAAGGTTTTACTGACACTTCCTCACCACTCTCAATGCATAGTAGATCTCCAGCCACATCACACAACATAGCATGCATTAGACTTCTAATTGCAAATGCATAGGGAATTCGTTACATCTTTTTTTTTCTTGAGGAGTCTGTGGAGATTGTTGGTTAGAAAAATAAATTCCTTGTCATGACACTAAACATCCTTTCTCGGAATTTGTTATAGAGTAACGACCAAGCACCTCACCTAAGTAGGTCGCTTGAGTTAGAGCCAAAATTCAGTTATTTCTATCCCTGACATTCTGGATACCAAGAACAAGACTTGCTACAACGAAATCTGGAATTTCGTTTCCAGCCAGTTCTTTATGTCTGATAATTTCTTGATATTTTTTTCAATGAGTAAGATATCATCTACATAAAAGATTAAGAACACCACAATGTCTTTTTCCCTATGTTGTTAAACACAAGGGTCAACTATATTTTGTTCAAAACCACAGGTCTTAATGTTTCCATTTAACCTTAATTCCAGGAGCGCGAAGCTTATTTAAGTCCATAGATTGACCTACTCAGCTTGCCAACTTTCTTGTCCAACTCCTTTAAATCCTTCTGATTGATCCATGTAAATGGTCTCATCAATATAGCCATTAAAAATGCTTCTTTGATGTCCATTTGCCTTATCTCTTAATCAAGAGTTGTGGTTAAGGATAAGAGTATACTAAATGAATTTTAACAGGGCTACTGGAGAAAAAGTTTTCTCTAAGTCAACTTTCTCTCTCTACCACGAGTCGAGCCTTAAATATCTCAACCTTTCCATCAACTCCTCTCTTCTTCTTATAGATCCACTTGCACCCCATGGGCCTAAAGTCCAATGACACATTTACAAGATCTCAGACAAATTAAGAGTACTTAGACTCTATTTCCTGGTACTTGGCTTCGAGTCAAAGATCCCTTTCAGACTTACCCATTGCATGTTTAAAGGTCAATAGATCATTGTTACTTGTGTCCCCAACAAACTTGTGGGTTTCACTATCCATATCATAGGTACTGGGTTCCGAGCAACCCTTCCACTATGACGAGGCACCGTAACTTTTTGACTTGGATTAGTGGTTTCTAAATCTACCTTGTTTTCATCGACTTGCGTCAGTGAGGATGGAAAAATAGTTGATTGTTTTTCCATCCAATAGTATTTTTCTATGAGACTTGAAATTCATTATGTAGTCATTATCTAGAAAAGTAGCATTTGTAGAGCCAAATACTTTCTTGTCTAATGGACTATAAAACAGACCACCCTGAGTACCTTTAGAATAGCCATCAAACAAGCAAACCTTAGTTCATTGTTCTAGCTTTCCTACCTTTTTCCACGGGACATAAACATGACACCCCTAAATTCCATAATGACGTAAACCAGGTTCACGACCATTTATAATTCTAGTGGTGTCTTGGAGACAGCTTTTGAGATGGCACAACATTTAAAAAATGTCACATGTGGTCGAGGTAGTATGTCTCCAGAAAAGATCTAGGTAAGAAGTTGGTAGAGTTGAATAGCTTATCTTAGAACACACATGTTCATAAACGTGTGATTCACGCCGCTGAGCAACACCATTCTATTGTGGAGTCCTTGGGGCAGTTTCTTTAGAAAATTCTCCAAGTTCAATTAAATGATCTTGGTTCTGATTATCCAAATATCCTCCACCCCTATCAGATCACAAGATCTTTAACATTTGACCTAATTTGGTTTTAAAGTCATAGCAATGAATTCTTTGAACTTCTTAACAACTTCTCATAATTCTTTTGCTTTAGGTACTTACAGGAGTCTTTAGAGCAATCGTCAATGAAGGTGAAGAAATACTCATAACCACCCCTCACTTGAACATTCATATGTCCCCAAACATTTGAACATACTAGCACTAGTGGTGCTTTGGTCCTTTCTCCTATCATAGAGAATGGAGGCTTTGTCATTTTGCCCTCAAGACTAGATTCACAAATAGGTAGGTCACCCTAAGCGAGTTCCCTCAAAAGCCCAGCCTTTGTTAGTCTTTGAATCCTATCATAGCAAATATGACCAAAGCAAAAATACCAAAGGTACGTCATTTCTAACGTTATTGACCTTTTGTCGTTTAACAGTCCTAGAATTAGCTTTCTTAAACAACTCATTATTTAGAACATAGGGTTCGTTTAGTTGCAATAGGTATAGCCCATTTTTCATACATCCACCCCACAATTCACATCCATTTAAAGAAATAGGATTTAACTACAAATTGTTGTTGATGTAATAAGAAAAATAGAAATTAAAGTTTTCATTGAAAATAAACATTATCTTAAAACAATATATTTATTGCCAAAATTCATTCAAGCTTATCCTTTTGCCTTGTTTGATACGAACAACCTTGATGGATTTCAAGTTTTGGCTTTTTATCCTTCATGGCTTTCCCAATGCTAAAAATGTGTAAAACAAATACATGCATTTTTAGTAGATCTTGATTCAGCGATCCAAAATCGAAGTATCATCCTCTAAAATCACATGCATCCAAGACAAATTTAATTATCTTGGGTTCCATATGCCTTGAGTGTTGGGCAATCTTGTTCCAATTTCAAGTCTCCTTGCAGTTGGAAACGCTCCTCTTTATTGTACTTATAATAAGGCATTGCTCCAAGATGCTTTGCAACATTTGGTGCCTTGCCAGTGGACTTCTTATTCTTTTTGTTTGAATTTCTTCCTGATTTGCTCTTCAAAGAAGAAGCTTAAAGCAGCTTATCCTTGAGCTTGTTTAGTAGTATTATCATTCTTTCCTTTGCTCAAACCACTATCAATAATTCTCTTTGAAGGATTTGGTGATCGTTGCATAGGAAAAATAGGAATATCTTTTATTATCACAAACTCGATGTTCTCCATAATCAACACCATGTTGACGTTGGACAAACATCTCGCGATGTTCTCACCAGAGAGTAACCTTTTAGAGATTAGAGAGAGTATGGTGTGGGAAGCCTAGAGCTACATTTATCAACTAAGTAGAAATAAACGCATTTCTTGACAAACATCTATTCATTAAATTTTTAGAAATAGCAAAACATACAAAATGTTTTGAGATAAGCAAAATACTAAAACACTTATCTTCTATTTCTTAGGTACTTTAACTAGCCATGAACCCATATGTCCTTGTAGGAGAGAGTCACAAATATTCACTTAGTTAAATAGATAAACATCTCAATTAATAAAACATCATAGACTTTTATTAACTACCTATCCATCCGAACAAAGTAAAGAAAACTCATGTGTCCCGATAGGCGAAAGTCACAAATATTTCTTAATTTATGAGTTTGACCCACGGTTTCGATTATTATAGACTTAATTCCTATAGTCACCGTAGGGATGAGTCTATAGAAGGTCCATCTATAACCATCTATCCTAAGAAATTTAACCATGTTAAGAAGTCCAGTGAACACCTTCCGTAGGGAGACGAAATCAAAGCGCCATGAGGCTCCACTGAACTCTAACCTTGTTAAACAACAGTGGAGATCGAATTCAAATTTTAAAAAACTCATTATTAAATATTTTAGTATTTTATTCCTTTTGAAAAATATCAACTTAGGTTTGCCAAATTATTAAAATAATGAACAAACCAACTTAGGTTCACCAAATTATTTAAATAATCAATAAACCAACTTAGGTTTGCCAAATTATTAAAATAATCAATAAACCAACTTAGGTTTGCCAAATTAATAAAATAATTAATAAACTATAGTTTATAATTTTTCCATTAATTTTAAAATTACCATTGAAAATTAATCCAAAATTAGAATTAATTTGTTTCTAATCAATTATTATGTCCAACTAAAAAGAATAACCTAATACAATTAAGTCCAACTTAGGTAAATGAGCCTTAACAATTCGAGCTTGCATGGGGGAGAGCTGAGTTCAGTATGTCGGACCTACTACTAAGACTCCCTAACTTCCACACAAAGCCCAAAAAGACAGGAATTTGAACCTTCGTTTTATTAATTGTTATTCAATTGATTAGGCCCAATCTAGTAATGCAAAGCAAATGAGCCTTCACAAGTGGAACCACCCACAAGAGAATAATTTTAACTTTACATGTTCAATTGGGCCCAAATAAAACCTAACATTTTATAAAAGTTTTATTTGAGTTTTCCCACATTTTTCAAACACAAAAATTGGGCCATCATTATACTTATATTTAAAGCCCAAATGCAAAAAATAACTTAATAATGATGCTTGATATGTTAATAATTGGATGTGCCTAACATGTTACTCTATAAATATGAATTATTAAATTATGCAAATATACCACAACAATATACTATTTTGCAAAACTACCATAATTAATGGACATAGAATTCATCAGACAAAATTCAATATAAATAATTAAACATATTGCAAAATATTAAATTAACCAAAATAGAAGTTATCAAACAAAATTCAATTTTAAATAATTAATTTAAACTAGGTTGTTAAGTTGTTTGGAATGAAAATATATTTTATTTTTAAATATTTTAACCAATTTAAAATATCAAAATATCTTTTACCCAAATTTAAAATATCTAAAATATCTAGAATTATTTGTAACCAATTATAAATATTTTAAATAATAAAAATATCTTGAATAATCAGATAACTAATTTTAATATTTAATTTATAACAAAATAAAACAAATATTTTAAAATATCTTGATTATTAGATAACCAATTCAATATATTTTAAAAACCTAAAATATTTAAAATAGCGAGATAATCAATTTTAAATATTTTACACTTAACTGCACAAAATATCCAATTTAAAAAAAAAGTTATTTTTTCTTTTTTGCGAAAAAGTGCCGCCGCGAGGTTTGGCACCAACACCATACGGACGTCCGTACGGCCGGGGTCCTAGCGGTTCTTTCATGTGTGCCTAGCATGCATACTACCCAATCAGTCCAATTTTTTTTTTTTTTTAAATCAGTGTAGTTTTTCAATTCCAAAACAAGCCAAAAACAACTAAATTATTACTAAATTTACAGAACAAAACATAAACTTGCACCAATAACATGTACCATCCAATTAATACCCTAACATATCAATCAATTTCATATATGTTCATTCATGAAAAAAAAAAACTAGCAACCTATGAATCCGAGGCCTATTGTTGGAAATTAATATAACATGATCTATATTTATTTTCATGTGATTTACATATTATCAAACAAACATGTAAATTCCTAGAACATGCTCCTATGAAATTGATATAAATACAAAGTAAAGTAAAAACTTACATTATGCAGCAGAACTGGAACAACTCCATCCTTCAATCTCTCTAACCCTTGATTCCTTTATGTAGCAGAGTATTATCAAGAGATTGAACTAGATCAGCAACACAATCTTCTTCACCAAGCCTTTGATCAACCTAGAACTAGTGTGGGCTAGTTTTCAATACATGAGATAGAGATCTAGAAGAGAAGAAGAGATAGCGGGTAAGAAAAGATTAGATTGTCTAGGTTTTCACTTACCCAATGAATCAACTGAGACTGACTTATTAACCCTAGATATTATATTCCTTATATAGGCAACTTAATGGGCTTTATTTAAATTTAAATTAACTAAAATAATAAACAAAAATATAAAAGCCTTGGACTCCCACAAATGGACTTGGGCCCAATCTCTTTGTTTTGCATTTAAAACCCAACCGAGCCTAAATTCAAAACCTTTTATTTATTTTTAATTAATTAATTAAATCCTTATTCAAATTAACTAATTATAACTTGAAACTTGATTTAATATTATTTATTTATATTGACACCAATTTCTCAATATTAATAAATTTTCCCAAATATTCTATTTTATTCTCTAAACCTCATATCTCTCTAAATTTTTCCGAAATTGACCTAGTCAACTTCACAAATCCTAATTGATAATTAAATCAATTAATGGAGACATTCTAGATGATTTAATCAAAGGTGATGCGAGGACCATGGATCCATGAAATGAAGCTCCAATAAGTTATCGTGAATTTATTTACGAAATTTTTTCACTACCTTATTAATTCCTTGTGACTCCACTATAGACTCGAAATTGAACTTTTGAATTCATAGAACGTATTTTCTGAACCATAAATACGTTATCCATTGTTCTAACCATTACAGTCAGTCAATTCTCTATCAATAGCTTACTAACGAGTTTGGTGCAAATTACTATTTTACCCCTTATCAGATTTTATCCTTAACTCCCACTAAGTTCCTTATAAATGATACTTCAGTGAACTTAATCACAGAAAAGAGATATCAAACATTTAACATTTTGAACAAATAAATCAAGGAAATCATCTTTTCACTTCTCATACAGAAGTTATAAATTTCATATCTATGAATAATACTCCAACTCAATTACACTACTATATCTCCAAGATGTAAGTATGGGCTAAACTGTAGGGTACGCTGGTAACAAACAAGTAAAACGATTTAAATAGTATAATTAGTAGAATATTATCACTCAGAATTAAGATCGACTTAACCTATGGTCAACATTGTGACATTGATTAGATTCGATAACAACGATACTTATTTATCAATCAATAATCAATATCGGTCCTAGTTCGATGTAACCAAATACATCTGATCTTATCTACTTGGTCAATTCCATGGACAAGACATCACACCCCGAATGTGTAAGTAGATCATATCGTAGGTTTTCTAGTCAGTGAAAATCTAATGCACTGCTCTAATCTTAGGACTCATTCTTTAGAACATATAATTACAACTATAATCCACTATGACCTAGTCATTATAATTGTAAATATCCATATGTTCAAGATTTTATAAATGTTTGTATTATTTCAATAATCATGTAATAAAAAAAGCAAGCAACACGATTGTCAAACTAAATGATTTCTACTACTTTTATTGACAATATGAAATCGCGTTACCTGTCCGACTTGGTTTTATAAGGGCATAAAACCTAACAGTACTAACTTTACTCTTTATTTTTCCTTTGTTGCAGATGTCTAGCTCCTCTTCGTCAAATAATTCTGTAAGCAAGCATACTCCATAGGAGTTCTTGGAAAGGGTGAAAAGGATTTTCCCTCGCTCCGCTTTATATTTATTCAGTAAGGAAGATTTCTTGAAAAGGTATAGCCCAATGGCGAGAGTAAAACAGACAACTCGGCTACCCTCCAAAGATAATCCTCATATTTCCAGGCACATCACTCAGGGATCTTCGCCTAGCTCTTCACAGATCTCTTCTCAGCATAGTACTCCCTGTGGCTCTCAGGGCACATCTCAGCGAAGTCATTCTTCTCAGCGTAATCTGTCCGGTCAGCGAGACTCTTTGCAATGCCCTTTGAACCGGGATACCAGTTGGGTTCCCTATCACTCTTCTTCTCAGTGAGAACATACCGAGGGCAATCATCACCAGGTTACTTACCCTCAGGAGTGTTCTATTCACAGGTTCCGACCTAAGGTGGTTCGCCCTTCTCCCAAGAGCAAGAAAGTCTCGCCAGCTACATAGCAGAAGAAGAGACGACAAAAAGAGTTCCATTCATTAGAATATGGGGCCACCTTCGCTTGTGAGATCATATGGAAACCAGTTGAGAAGCCTCACCCTACTGATTACGAGGTGGTTTGGTTCAAAGGGGCTGCCTCTGACATGACTGATGTAATGCCCCGAATTCTCCGATGTGGTTTAATGGCGGGATTAGTAGGCCGGGAGGGCCATACCTGTTTAATTATGCCATTAAATGATATTATGCATGTATATGTGAATTATATTATAATATGATCTTAAATGCATCCATGTGGGACCACATTTTAATTACAGGGGTGTGATGGTAATTTGGCCCGTTGAGGGTATAATTGTATATTTGTATGCATGTCGGTGATATATGTTGAGACCACATTATAATGTGGGTTTGTTTGAGCTATTCGGCATGAGACGATCTTGGATTATCGATTAGTAGTCTGGTCACAATAGGTTTAAGTGCAGGGCTCAGGTTGAGTCTCGGGGTGATTTTAATGATTAGAGTGTTACAGTGAATTAAAGGGTAACGGGATATAAATTATTGGTGTTTGAGATTATCGAGAATAGCAGGAATTGGAGAGCATTAATTATGATTAACGAGATAGGAGGAAACTACCAATTCTGCCCTTGGGAGCCTTTAGAAATCTTAAATTAACCTAGGGGTAAAATTTTCATTTCACCCCTAGGATAGATAAAACAATTGTTTGCTAAAAGAAGAGAGCAAAACAGAGCAAGTATCTAAGTTTCTCCCGTACCTTCTTCTCTTCATCTTTCTTTTAGATTTTTGAACCATTCTTGAGGATTCGAGCTTGGGAAGCAAGCCTTGGGAGTTTGGGAGTGTGTTCCTCCATTGAATAGCATCATAAGCTGAGCTTTGGGTAAGTTTCTAACCATAGAATTCTCTGGTTTTCCCTGTTTTGGTTCTGTTTTGCAGTTGAGATGTCTAGGGTGAATAATTGGTTTTGTTGGGAGTTTTGGCTAGGGTTCCTATGCTTGGGATGTTTGGGATATGTTAGGATGGTTTTTGGGTTCATTTGGCACCAGGAATGGGAATTGGAAGTGTGGGAAACAAGTTAGAATCGAAGGAGATGAAGAAGGTCGGTTCAGGGGAGTTTTGGTCAGGAGGTAGCTATAGCGCCCACCCTAGGGCGCTACAACGCTCCTCAGGAGGAAAATGGGCATGTTGGGGGTTCTGAGAATAGCGCTGGGGTGCTAGGGGTTCAGTGCTGTAGTGCTACCCTGTTCCTTCAAAGTCCCATTTTGAGTGTTTTTAAGGGTTTTTTACTTGGGGTGTCAATCCTTAAGGCCCGGGATCAAATCTACTCACTGTGTGGGCATGTTTCGAGGTCCCGAGAGTGGTGCTTAGGTTAAGACCCTATTCATGTTGATTCTAATTAATGGAGGTTATAATTGGTTGTGATTAGGTAACCGCTAAGGAACCAAAAGATCGATCGTTCTCAGGGGTCGTCCTTATTATATTTCTCGCTCGAACCTGAGGTGCGAAAACTACACCCTGTGTATATGTGACATGCGTGATTGCTATTGAGGCATGTTGATTGATAAATGTGGACATGGACTGCATATTAAATGCTAGTGAATATTGTATACTTGTATATGGCACTGACTAGTCAGGGGCACTGACCTAAGAGTCAGAAACGACATAAGCGTCCTGAACGCAGGGCCGAATGAAGATTAGATCTAATCAATATCAGTGTTGAATGTCTGTAAGGCATTGACACTGGACCGACCCTAAGGTCGATGAACTTATAAGCGCTTGGCTAGTCTAAGACTAATTACTGAGAGCCAGGGCATAAGGCCTAGGTGACTGTTGTCACATGGCTAGGGAACGATGTTCCAGGGTTATGACTCTATGGTCATGAGGAAGGTTATGTTTGTGACTATTCACCATACACCTATCCTAGTCAAACTTATTCTGGTGACCCTATCGTCACATGGCTAGAGGGGGCTGTACCCACTTTTGTGACTTTTGCGACTGTCACCTATCTGTTTTGGACTGATAGTCCTGAATGATTATTATGATCATTGTTGATATTATATAATGCTATATTGAGTTTTCTTGCTGGGCCTTGGCTCATGGGTGCTATGTGGTGCAGGTAAAGGGAAAGAAAAGCTCACCCAGCCTTGAGTGGAGAGCTTAGGTGGTGATGTGTACATATGCGGTCGCTTGACCACCACGGCCAACGAGTTCTCAGAGGAACTAGGGTGCTTACCCTATTTTTCCGCTTAGGTTGGTGGGATTGTAAATTTGAAACAGTAATGACCATTTTGTACTGAGAACAACTTGTAAATGTTTTGATTAGCTCTATAGAGCAATTTATAATGTAAACTATCCTTCCCTTTTATTGATTTTCCACCTTAACTTGTTAATCACATTTAGAGCACGTTTTTAACCAAAGGACTCGGGTAGCGGGTCAAATTTCCGGTTCACCGATCACCGTAACTGTTCTGGGTAACCAGGGCGTTACAACTTGGTATCAGAGCAATGCCAAGGTTATGGTTCCTGTAGACTGGCTAGGCATGTATTCACATCACTGAAGTCAAGCTCAACTAATGGTTTGGTAACTATTTATGTAGTTATATGTATGACTGCTTAAATACAGCATATATGTTTTACCTGTATGCATGAGGCACTATGTTAAACCCGTGCCGTGAAATATTACATCCTCAGCAACTGTGTGATTATTAGTATTGGGATTGTTGGATCATACTTATAAGTATGGTTGATTATGAACAATTATGTGATACATGCTGAGTGCTAAATGCTATAAACATGTATCTGCTTTTATATTTGTATGACTGTGGAATGTGATAATTGTTTGTTTGTTCTTGGACGGTAAGGCGGCAAGAGTTTTAGTTATTACTACCTGACTGGCCATATTGATCATTATTTCAGCAAGGTATCAGTGACAAAATTATGAATCTAGGGCAGACAGACACTTCAGCTGGCCAGAGTGATTAGGGCCAGAACAATAATAAAAGTCAAGGTCAAGAAAATGACCAGTCTCAGATTCCACAGCCAGCCCCTGTTAGCTGGCAGCAGATAGTCAGTGATTTGCAGGCTACAATATTAAAACAGGAAGAAGAGCTTCGTCTCTTGAAGCAACAGCAAGGGCCTACAGTGGCCAGTGGATCAGAGGCACCTCCTGTGTCGGTGCCAGCAGCTGGGCAGCTGCCTGAGGTTGGAAGTAAATGGGAGCCTCTTTATGAAAGGTTTAGGGAGCAACAACCTCCAGTATTTGAGGGCAGTGCAGATCCTGCCAAGGCTGAACAATGGATGAGCATGATTACCACTATCCTTGACTTTATGAGGGTATCTGGTAATGAGAGGGTGGCCTGTGCAACTTATATGTTTTGGGAGGATGCCCGGATTTGGTGGGAAGTGATTACCTAGACCAAGAATGTTAATGCTCTGACTTGGGAAGAGTTTCACACTCTATTCAATGAAAAATATTATAATGATGCGATCAGGGCGGCGAAGGCCGAGGAGTTTATTAGGCTATTTCAGGGGAACTTATCAGTCACTGAGTACGCCCTAAAGTTTGATCGTTTGGCAAAGTTTGATCGTTTGGCAAAGTTTGCCATGGAGCTGGTGCCCACTGATGGGACCAGGAGAGAGAGATTTTTTTAGGGGCTACAGCCTAGGTTAGCCCGAGATGTACGTATCACCACTGTGGCTGGGGTTACTACCTATGCACAGGTGGTTGAGAGGGCACTCACAGCTGAGAGTGCAGAGAACAGAATCTGGCGTGACAGTGTAGCCAGAAAGGAATTCAGGAGGCCAGGTCCTCCATTTGTGGGTTCAGGTAGGGGTGTAGACCCTAGTGATCAGAAGAGGAAGGTTCTTGACACCTTCCCAATTCCAGGTCCTGACAGGAGGCCCCATGGTATTTCTATGGGTCGTCCAGGAGGTAGTGAAGCCTGGAAGTCTTATCCAGAGTGCCCTAGATGCAAGAGGCATCATTTGGGAGATTGTAAGGCAAAGGCCTGCTTCTCATGTGGAGCAGTGGGTCATCTTAAAAAGGATTGACCTAAGGCAAGAAAAGAAGAACCCAGAAAAGCTGACAGCTCGGCCCCAGCTCAAGTGTTCGCGTTGACTCAAGCAGAAGCTGAGGCTTCTCCCTCAATTGTTACAGGTCAGCTTCTTAGTGCTGGAACCCCTTATAATGTGTTGATTGATTCTGGTGCTACACATTCTTTTGTTGCTAGTAATGTTATTGATAGATTGTGTAGACCTTGTGATTTTTATGCTGTGGGGTTTGGTACTTTGTTACCCACTGGAGAGTTAGTGGTATCCAGGAGATGGGTCAGATCTCTGCCAGTGACAGTGGAAGGCAGAGAGTTATTAGTGGATTTAATAGAGTTGGTTATGACTGACTTCGATATGATACTGGGTATGGATTGGTTGGAAAAGTATGGGGCAACCATTGATTGCAGAAGGAAGATTGTTACCTTTGAGCCTGAAGGTGAGGATCTTTTTGTATTTGTTGGTGTTGTGCATGGACCTCGCATTCCTATGATTTCTGCGTTGAGGGCTAAGGATTTATTGTAAGGAGGTTGCATTGGATTCTTAGCTAGTGTGGTTGATACCACTCAAGTCGTGCCAGTTAGACCAGAAGATACCAGGTTAGTTTGTGAATTTTTGGATGTGTTTCCAAAAGATTTTCCAGGGTTGCCACCGCATAGAGAAATTGAGTTTGTTATAGAACTGGCACCAGGAATGGAGCCAGTGTCTAGAATGCCTTACAGAATGGCCCCAGCTGAGTTGAAAGAATTAAAAGTGCAGTTGCAAGAACTGTTGGATTTAGGTTTTATCAGACCTAGTTTCTCACCTTGGGGTGCGCCAGTTCTGTTTGTAAAGAAGAAGGATGGTTCTCTGAGAATGTGTATTGATTACAGAGAACTCAATATGTTGACAATTAGGAATAAGTATCCTTTGCCAAGGATAGATGATCTGTTCGATCAGTTGCAAGGCAAGAAGGTATTCTCTAAGATCGACCTTCGTTCTGGTTATCATCAGTTGAGGGTCAAGGAGGGAGATATACCGAAGACTGCTTTTCATACCAGGTATGGACATTATGAGTTCCTAGTTATGTCTTTTGGATTGACTAATGCTCCTGCCGCATTTATGGACCCGATGAACAGAGTGTTCAAGGATTATTTAGACCAGTTTGTGATCGTCTTTATCGATGATATTCTGGTATATTCTCAAACTGAGTTAGAACATGAACATCATCTGAGGTTGGTTCTACAGAGACTGAGAGAACACAGACTGTTTGCTAGATTTAAGAAATGTGAGTTCTGGTTGTCTTAGGTATCCTTTCTTGGGCACATTGTTAGTAAGGAGGGGATTAAGGTAGATCCAGCAAAGATCGAAGTGGTCAGAGATTGGCCAAGGCCAAAGAATGCTTCTGAAGTTAGAAGTTTCCTTGAGTTGGCAGGTTATTATAGGTGTTTCGTGGAAGGGTTCTCAAAGATTGCTACTGCATTGACTGAATTAACACGTAAGAGCCAGAAATTTGTGTGGTCAGATAAGTGTGAGAACAGCTTCCAGGAACTGAAGCAGAGATTGATTACAGCTCCGATTCTGAGTCTTCCAATAGATCAGGAGAAGTTTGTGATTTACTGTGATGCTTCTCATCAGGGTTTGGGCTGTGTTTTGATGCAATCAGAGAAGGTAATTGCCTATGCTTCTCGTCAGTTGAAGGAGTATGAAAAGAGATATCCTACTCATGATTTAGAGTTGGTGGCTGTGGTCTTTGCATTGAAGATATGGAGGCATTATCTCTATGGAGTGAAGTGTGAAATCTATACAGACCACAAGAGCCTGAAGTACTTCTTCACCCAGAAGGACCTGAATATGAGGCAAAGGCATTGGCTGGAGTTAGTAAAAGATTATGATTGTGAAATCCTGTATCATCAAGGAAAAGCCAACGTAGTAGCTGATGCTTTAAGCCGGAAGGGTCTGGGAAAGATTCATGGTATGAGGCTGATAGCCAGAGAATTAGCTGATGATATGACCAGAGCTGGTATAGAGTCGTTGGTGGGCCAGTTGGCTAACATTACGCTACAGTCTACGCTGTTAGAGAGAATTAAAGAGGGTCAGCTAAGTGATCCACAGCTGATCAAGATCAGAGAGGATGTACTGGCTGGAGCATCCAGAGATTATTCAGTGTCTGAGTTAGGCTTGTTGAGGTACAAGGGGCAGATATGTCTTCCGTTAGACACTACATTGAGGCGAGAGATTCTGGATGAATCTCATACTACACCTTACTCTTTGCATCCAGGCACCACGAAGATGTATCAGGATGTGAGATCGTTGTATTGGTGGCCGAGGATGAAGATAGATGTAGTTGAGTATGTGGCTAAGTGCTTGACATGTCAACAAGTCAAGGCTGATCATCAGAGGCTGGCAGGGTTATTACAGCCTCTGGATATCCCAGAGTGGAAGTACGAAGACATCACAATGGATTTTGTGGTGGGCTTGCCCAGGACTGTTGGTCAGCATGATTCCATTTGGGTGATAGTAGATCGCTACACCAAGTCAGCTCACTTTTTGCCAGTGAGGACTACTTATACAGTTGACCAGTATGCAGATCTCTATGTGAGAGAGATTGTGCGGCTCCATGGTGCGCCTAGGTCGATCGTGTCAGATCGGGACCCTACTTTTACTTCCAAGTTCTGGGGAAGTTTGTAGAAAGCCATGGGGACACAATTGAAGTTCAGTACTGCTTATCATCCTCAGATAGATGGGCAATCTGAGAGGATGATCCAGATATTAGAGGACATGCTGAGAGCATGTGTGCTGGACTTTGGTGGATCTTGGAGTAAGTATCTGCCTTTGATATAATTCTCCTACAACAACATTTATCAGTCTACCATTGGAGTTGCACCTTATGAGATGCTGTATGGTAGGAAATGTAGATCTCCCATTCATTGGGATGAGACAGGTGAAAGGAGATACTTAGGTCCTGAGGCAGTTCAGAAGACCAGTGAGGCCATTGAGAAGATTAGAGCTCGGATGCTTACTTCTCAGAGTATGCAGAAGAGCTATGCAGAAGAGCTATGCAGATCCCAAACGCAGGAACGTAGAGTTCCAGGTAGGAGACTATGTCTTCCTTAGAGTCTCACCATGGAAAAGGGTGAGAAGGTTTGGGAAGAAGGGCAAGCTGAGCCCCAAATATGTATGTCCATTTGAGATCCTGGAAAGGATCGGTCAGGTGGCTTACAGATTAGCTTTGCCTCTGGCTTTATCGGCCGTGCATAATGTATTTCATGTTTCAGCTCTTCGGAGGTATGTGTCTAATGTTAATCATATTTTGAGCTATGAAGATCTGGAGCTTGAGGCAGATCTCTCCTATGAGGAACAACCTATCCAGATACTTGACAGAAAGGATAAGGTCCTCAGAAATAAGACGATACCTTTGGTTAAGGTATTGTGGAGGAACAACAAGGTTAAGGAAGCGACTTGGGGGCAGGAGTCAGATATGCAGAGTCAGTGTCTCGAGATGTTCAGGTAAATTTTGAGGACGAAATTTCTGTTAGGAGGGGATAGTTGTAATGCCCCAAATTCTCCGATGTGGTTTAATGGTGGGATTAGTAGGCCGGGGGGGCCAGACCTATTTAATTATGCCATTAAATGATATTATGCATGTATATGTAAATTATATTATAATAAGATCTTAAATGCATGCATGTGGGTCCACATTTTAATTACAGGGGTGTGATGGTAATTTGGCTCGTTGAGGGTATAATTGTATATTTGTATGCATGTCGGTGATATATGTTGAGACCACATTATAATGTGGGTTTGTTTGAGCTATTCAGCATGAGACGATCTTGGATTATCGATTAGCAGTCTGGTCACAACAGGTTTAAGTGCAGGGCTCGGGTTGAGTCTCGGGGTGATTTTAATGATTAGAGCGTTACCGTGAATTAAAGGGTAACGAGATATAAATTATTGGTGTTTGAGATTATCGAGAATAGCGGGAATTGGAGAGCGTTAATTATGATTAACAAGATAGGAGGAAACTACCAATTCTGCCCTTGGGAGCCTTTAGAAATCTTAAATTAACCTAGGGGTAAAATGGTCATTTCACGCCTAGGATAGATAAAACCATTGTTGGCTGAAAGAAGAGAGCAAAACAGAGCAAGTTTCTAAGTTTCTCCCGTACCTTCTTCTCTTCATCTTTCTTTGAGATTTTTGAACTATTCTTTAGGATTCGAGCTTGGGAAGCGAGCCTTGGGAGTGTGTTCCTCCATTGAAGAGCATCATAAGCTGAGCTTTGGGTAAGTTTCTAACCATAGAATTATTTGGTTTGCCGGTTCTGTTTTGCAGTTGAGATTTCTAGAGTGAATACTTGGTTTTGTTGGGAGTTTTGGCTAGGGTTCCTATGCTTGGGATGTTTGGGATATGTTGGGATGGTTTTTGGGTTCATTTGGCACCAAGAATGGGAATTGGAAGTGTGGGAAACAGGTTAGATTCGAAGGAGATGAAGAAGGTTGGTTCAGGGGAGTTTTGGTCTGGAGGTAGCTCTATAGCGCCCACCCTAGGGCGCTACAGCGCTCCTCAGGAGGCAAATGGGCATGTTGGGGGTTCTGAGAATAGTGCTGGGGCGCTAGGGGTTCAGCACTGTAGTGCTACCCTGTTCCTTCAAAGTCCCGTTTTGAGTGTTTTTAAGGGTTTTTGACTTGGGGTTTCAATCCTTAAGGCCCGGGATCGAATATACTCACCGTGTGGGCATGTTTCGAGGTCCGAGAGTGGTGCTTAGGTTAAGACCCTATTCATGTTGATTCTCATTAATGTAGGTTATAATTGGTTGTGATTAGGTAACCGCTAAGGAACCAAAAGATCGATTGTTCTCAGGGGTCGTCCTTATTATATTTCTCACTCGAACCTGAAGTAAGAAAACTGCACCCTGTGTATATGTGACATGCGTGATTGCTATTGAGGCATGTTGATTAATAAATGTGGACATGGACTGCATATTAAATGCTTGTGAATATTGTATACTTGTATATAGCACTGACTAGTCAGGGGCACTGACCTAAGAGTCAGAAACGGCATAAGCGTCCTGAACACAGGGCCGAATGAAGATTAGATCTAATCGATATCAGTGTTGAATGTCTGTAAGGCATTAACACTTGACCGACCCTAAGGTTGATGAACTTATAAGCGCTTGGCTAGTCTAAGACTAGTTACTGAGAGCCAGGGCATAAGGCCTAGGTGACTGTTGTCACATGGCTAGGGAACGATGTTCCAGGGTTATGACTCTATGGTCATGAGGAAGGTTATGTTTGTGACTATTCACCATACACTTATCTTGGTCAAACTTATGAAAGATTCACTTATCTGTTAAGCCCTGGTGACCCTATCGTCACATGGCTAGAGGGGGATGTACCCACTTTTGTGACTTTTGCGACTGTCTCCTATCTATTTTGGACTGATAGTCCTAAATGATTATTATGATCATTGCTGATATTATATCATGCTATATTGAGTTTTCTTGCTGGGCCTTGGCTCATGGGTGCTATGTGGTGCAGGTAAAGGGAAAGAAAAGCTCACCCAACCTTGAGTGGAGAGCTTAGGTGGTGATGTATACATATGCGGTCGCTTGACTACCACGACCAAGGAGTTCTCGGAGGAACTAAGGGCTTACCCTATTTTGCCGCTTAGGTCAGCGGGATTGTAAATTTGAAACAATAATGACCATTTTGTACTGTGAACAAATTGTAAATGTTTTGATTAGCTCTATAGAGCAATTTATAATGTAAACTATCCTTCCCTTTTATTAATTTTCCACCTTAACCTGTTAATCACATTTAGAGCATGTTTTTAACAAAAGGACTCGGGTAGCGGGTCAAATTTCCGGTTCACCGATCATTGTAACTGTTCTGGGGTAACCAGGGCGTTACAACTGAAGAGAAGTTAAAGAACTTAAGGAAGACCTTTGACCTCTCTGGCGTTTCAATTACTATCCCTGGTCCATATGACAGAGCTGAGGACCCCCCTTTGGGTATGTGTGCCTGGACATGCTTTGCCATCAAGTCTAGCACCCTACTTCCTCTTCATCCATACTTCCGAAGTGTGGTAGATTATTTTGGTATTAGTCCCTCTGAGCTAGCTCCCAATGCAATCTTGGTGTTATATGTGTTGTACATTATCTATCATCGTAGAAAATGGGTTGCTCCAATACCTCATGAGACCCACTACTTATTTGATTTAAAGATGAACCCTTCTTAGGGTATGTCAGGGTACTTCCACTTTCATCATTATACGAGCGATGGTACCGACACCTTCTTGGAAGAGATCTTTGGAAATAGCAAGGCGTTTAGATATGCCGACAACTATTTCTTCACTAAGGATGCATAGGCCAATATTCCAAGTTTAAGCATGTCGAGACTTTTTATAGATCGCTCCCGATCTAGGCTATGACTATTAAGGCTAAGGCGATGATTTCCATGACCCCTGAGGAGAAGAATATCAAGAACCTTGTTACTTCAGACAACATTAGGAAAGTCGGGTTGTTTCATTCTACTATCGCCAATGTTCCAGATGAAGATGGTCTCGAGCCTGTGAACGCCATAGACTCCCCGAAACCTATTCATATCGAGGAGGTACCCTCTTTGCCCGTGCTAGCTGGACATGAGGGTGATGAGGTGGGTACATCCGCGTAGTCGCTGCTTGCTTCAGATGATTTTGATGAAGCCACGTTAGAACCCGAATATCATTCAGAAGGTTCGACACTTTTATCATCTTACTTTATGTTTCATTTGTATTTGATATCCCGCTAATATTTGATCTTCTTTTGTTGGTTCAGATATTTCTGGCTTTGTTCACACCCAACAAAGGTCGACTCCAACTGAGACTATCCTTTCCGTCCAAGCAGCTAAGAGGGCCAGGGTTGAGCCTGAGTCGATAACAGAGGTTACTCCCGAGGAGCCTCCTCCGACTTCTTTGGCATCTAATCATGTCGTAGAGGTAGAGCCATTCTTGCCTATGCCGATTCCTCCCAATTTCACCGATGCAGGTGCCTCCTCTTCTGTGCCTGCTCCCTTATCTAAGCCACACCAGTCTGCCATATGGAATTTAGGTGCCATGATGGACCAAGCGTCCAATCTGGATGAGACGACAATGAATTTTAATGAGATTAAGAATGGGGACTTGAGCACCATCCTCACGAAGTCAATCCTTGACATTTAGAATGTAAGTCCTCTACAGTTTTCTTTTTGTCTAGTTAGCTTGTGTGCTGACGTTATCTAACAATTGTATGTTTTTTGCAGGCACTGATGTTGGTCTCCCATGTCCATGATAGGTCTGTAGAGTATACCTCTACGCTTTCCAACCTTTTTTTTGAGCTTGAAGTTGTTCGCCATGAGGTGCTAGACCTTAGGCGCATTCTTGGCTCTAGGGATGCGGACATTGCTTTGAAAGATGAAGAGATCAACACTCTTTGCAGTACCATGGAGCTTAAAATGCAAGAAGTGATCGAGTTGACTCTCAAGGGAACTGAGATGGAGGGGAAACTTGCCGATCAACTCAAATAGTATGAAGATGAGAAAGAGAAGCTGATTGCTGACATGGACCAACTGCGGAAGGATGCTCTTGTAGAGAAGGAGCAAGAGGTCAAGGCTGCCCAGGACAAGGCTCAAGAGGAGTATTCAGAGACAACTTTCTCTTGCTTCTACTTGATCTGGAAGTACAACAAAGATCTGAACTTGGATTTCCTTCCTAAAGAAGACGCGAGCGAAGGAGCTTAGGAAGTGTCTGGCTCGTGAGGCTGTCGAGGCTCATGGTGGTCTTTCAGATGATACTCTCTGCCTTAGTTAGTCTTCTTTTGGTATTTTATTCTATGTCTCTCCTTTCGTGCTATTGGCGGGGCACCTTCTACTTGATAATTTTTACATATGACATTTTATGCCTTTATGATTTTTTGTTATGAGTACTCAGTGTATTGATTGAAAATTTTCATTTCCAATGCTTACTAAGTATATCAACTAACAACCCTCATTGGTTCAGGTATCAGTATACTCTAAACTCATGTATTTCACGTGCCATACTAACCTTGCTCCTTTACGCTTTTCATGCTAGCAACCATGGTAATGTGAGTAGTAATGATACTTCATCAAGTACCATGAAAAAAAAAGGATTGGTTGACCACCCCCTGGGTGAAAGGCTGACTATCCTATAGGGTTGATGGACTGGCCAACCACCCTATAAGAAACATGGCTAGGAGTCTCCCTACCAATTCCTTCTTTGTTTTTGTTTTTTTTTTGCACTTTCGGAACATATGTTAAAAAAATTTCCTAGAAAAACTTGAGATTGCTTAGTACATAAGGTGATGTCGTCATAGCTTGTGTATACCCTGATCGGTATGTATATGCCCTCAAGTGATCATGGGTTTAAAAGCCTTGGTCACTTTCTGCTTGACCATGCCTTGCTTCAAGCGCTTAGATACATAGTACTATCCTTTTCACCCAATAATGAAAGTGGCAATTGCTCGTCCCTCATTGGTAGTTGGGTGATTGTTTCATATGCAGTAGTAATGATACCTATACACAGATGCAGATTGTGTAGCAAGTGTCGATCACGATCTACGTAATCTTTCATGTACTCATTATAATGATTGTAGACAGAAGTGTCTAAGTTGGACCAATCGGGTGTTGATGGGTTAATCGAGCCTGTAACGAGTCTTAGATCAAATTATCGATCGGTCCCTCAAGGAAGAGATTAGATTATGATCCAATGATGGTGACTGGTCCTCAGACTAGTCTCTTTTGTTGATCGATGGGTCGATAGGTTCCTCAAGAATCAGGATCGACACATGATTAAATAATTTGGCAACAAGGTCCTAAGACCAGTCTTTTTTGGATTGTATGAGTCGATAGGCTCCTCAAGAACCAAGATCAAACATGATCCATAATGGCAATAGGTCCTCAGACCAGACTCTTGTTTGGATCTTATGGGTCGATAGGTCCCTTAGGGACCAGAATCGAAGATGATCCGATAATTTGGCGACAAGGTCCTAGCACCAGTCTTTCTTTTTTATCGTGTGGGTTAATAGGTTCCTCAAGAACCAGGATCTAACATGATCAAATAATTTAGCGACAAGGTTGTAACGACCCAAAATTACTAATAAGGCTTAAGGGCCTTGATTAGTGTGTCGGGAGGGCATAATTGGTATTTATGTGAATTAATGATAAAATGCATGATTATGTTGCATGCATGATTATATGGATATGATTAAATGCATGTTTATGAGTATTAGATATGCATGTGGGCCCTGTGTTAGCTTGTAAGGGCATATTTGTAATTTTGGCTCGTTGAGGGCATAAATGTAATTATGTGTGATAAATTGTTGATACGACATTATTATGTGGATATATTTGCAGCATATGGCTCGAGACGGTCCTGGCGAGCGGATTGGCGAAATAGGAACGACGAGGATTAATACCCAGCTTGAGGGAGCTTGGGGGTATTTTTGGGAATTATTAGGTGTTGGATAAATAACTGGATGACATGATTAAGTGGTAAATATTAGGAACATTTGAGGAATTAGCGGGAATCGGGGAAAATGACCATTTTACCCTTAAAAGTAATGAAGGTACTAAGTTTTACATGGGAGGGCAAAATAGTCTTTTCTTAGGTAAGGGATAAAGTCAGTAATATTCTAAGGATTAACCTGAAGGCTTTAGAAGACTCTCAGCTCTTCTTCTACTCTCTCTCACCATCTCACGTTTTTCTCTCTCAAGGGAGCCTAAGGGGAAATTTTGATTTTCAAGGAAGAGCTTAGGGAATTCTTGAGGGAAACTTTGAGGAATTAAAGCTTTGAACCAGGGGGGAATAGCTAGGAAATCTAAGAGTATGAGCTCAAGGGTGGAAGGCTAGAGGTTGGTGAGGAGTCAACCATAATTAGGGTAAGTTTCTCTCATTGTTTTTGTTAGAGGATTTTGATTGTTGGGTAGAGTTTCGCTATTGAATTGGGTATTAACTTTGGTATCATAGTGTGATTGTTTGTGATTGAATTGAGAGTGTGATTTACTACTGATTTGGGATAATGATTGTTGTATAATTGTTAAATCTTTGGTGATTAGAAATATGGAATCTAAGCTTGAAATTCGTAGATGGTTAGTGATGAATTGAGGGGAAAATTCTGGGATTATCTTAAGTGTTCTTGGCTGGGAAGAAGGAGGAAGAAAACCCACAATTTTCTAGGTCGTAGGGGGTGCACCACGACCTAGCCAAGGGGCGCCGCGATGCGTGTGGCCCTTATGGCCTAGGATGCTCTCTGACTTGGGGTGCGTCGTGACTTGCCTGGCCAAGTCGCGGCCCACCTCCGCTTTGGCTTGGGAGTTTGCTCTCTGACTTGAGGTAAGTCGCGACTTGCTGAGCCAAGTCGCGACTTGCTGAGCCAAGTCGCGACCCGCCTGGGAAGTTTGGTCTTGGAAGTATTTCAAGTGTTGTTAGGGCTTGGGGGTTCGAACCTGGGTGCTCAGAACCAGTACACCTTCTTCACTTGGAATCAAAGGTAAGAGTTCCCTATACTTGTATGCAATGTTGTATGATGGTATTATGCCATGTGAGCATGAGATAAACGGCCTAAGAGTGCAAGAATTGATATTTACGCACAAGACGCAGCTCGGCCACTGGTAGATGAGGTTAATTAAATAATCACTAAGCTTGGCCTAAGCGAGCCAGAGTCAGTGGGTTGAAGTGGCTTGACCTAAGTGAGCCGAAGACAGTGGGTTAAACAGAGGGTGCGACCTAAGGGTGTCGACCCTAGTTATTGTATGATATGTGTAATGTTGTTAATTTGATGAATATGATATGCTGAATACCAGGATGTTAGATTGTTGATTTATCGATTGTTATCGCTGATTATGTCACTACTATGGACTGCGGAATATTTGGTTATCGATATTGTTCATGCTATGATATTATGGTTTTCTTGTTGGGACTCGGCTCACAGGTGCTACGTGGTGCAGGAAAATGCAAGGATAAGATGGATCAACCATGGGTTGGAGAGCTCGGGGGCGAGGTGTACGTTGCCAGCTGCTCGGCCGCCACGGTCAAGGGATTGAACAGGGATGGAAACCTAAAATGTATATTTTTCCATTAGAGTGGCCTTGATTATTTATAACTATTTTGGAAATTTTGTAAATATGTCCTTTAAACCCTATTTTTGGGATCCAATGTACTAAACATTTATTTTAATGAAAACTATCTATTTATGACCAAAATCTTTTAAACCTAACTTGTTTAAGACTTTAATATCACATTTTCATTTAAATGACTTAATTAGCATGTCCTACACTATTTTAAACACACAGTGTAACGGTCTTGGTTATCCAGGGCGTTACAAAGGTCCTAGGACCAGTCTCTTTTTTGGATCATATGGGTCGATAGGCTCCTCAAGAACCAAGATCAAACATGATCGACAATGCCGACAGGTCCTCGGACCAGTCTCTTCTTTGGATCGTATGGGTCGATAGGCTACTTAAGAACCAAGATCAAACATGATCCATAATGGTGACAGGTCCTCAGACCAGTCTCTTGTATGGATCGTATGGGTCGATAGGTCCCTCAAGGACCATAATCGAACATCATCCGATGATTTGATGAAAAAGTCCTAGGACCTGTCTCTTGTTGAACGTAATTTAAAGAATTAAGAGAAACTTAAGAAATTAAATTAATTCATTCATTGAAGCACAATGGTTGTTACATAGATAATTTGAAAATAATACATCTGCAAATTAAACTTTTGTTGCTGCTGAACAACTTCACTGATAGTACCGGCGAAGGTGTCCACCATTCCAATAGTTTTTGATTAGTTTTCAATTCAGTCAAGCTATCTTATATGTCCCTGGTGGGATTACCTTCTCCACAAGGTATGGCCCTTCCCAATTTGTTCCTAGTACCCCTGCTGTAGTGTCCTTATTGTTTAGGAACACCCTTATGAGTACTAAGTCTCCAACTTGAAATTTTTGATCTTTCACTCAAGAGTTGAAGTATCTAGCCACTTTTTATTGGTGTACTGCTACTCTGAGACTTGCCTTTTCTCTTCTTTCTTCGATTAAATTGAGCGATTCTTCTATTAGTTGATGTTTCCTCCCTTGATCGTATGTTTCTCTTCTATGCGATGGGGGAGTGAGTTCAACTGGAAACATGGCTTCATACCCAAATGCCAAAGAGAATGGCGTATGGCCTGTCTCCATTTGAGTCGTTGTTTGAAGTGACCATAGGACATACGGAAGTAATTCTGGCCAGGCTCCTTTGGCTTGTTCAAGGTGTTTCTTCAGAGTGTCTTTGATAGTCTTGTTCACTGCTTTTACTTGATATTAGCTTCGGGGTGTGCTACCAAGGAAAAGATCTTTGTGATTCCATGCCTTGTACAAAATTTGGTGAACATATCACTGTCGAATTGAGTCCCATTGTCCGAGACTATCTTCTTCAGTAAACCGAATCGACCTATTATATTATTCACCACAAAGTCTAAGACTTTCTTCAAGGTGATGGTGGCGACCAGTTATGCTTCAGTCCATTTGGTGAAGTAGTCTACGGCTACAACAACAAATTGGAATCTTCCCCTTCCCCTGGGTAGCTTTCCGATCAGGTCGATTCCCCATGCAGCGAAGGGGCAAGGGCTATGCATTTGTGTTAATTCATTAGGTGCTGCCTAGGGTTTCTTGGAGAACATCTGACACTTATGGCATCTTCTGACATACTCCCTTGAATCTTCATTCATTGTTGGCCAAAAATACCATTGTCTTAGGATTTTCTTTGATAGGCTCTGCCCCCCAGTGCGATCTCCACAAAACCCCTCGTGTACCTTGATCATTAATAACTTTAACTAGTCTGGTGTAACGCACCTTAGCAGTGGTAGGGAGTGCCCTCGTTGATACAGGACCCCTTCAACTATCATATATCGTGCAACTTGTCTCACCAACTTCCTTGCTTTATTCCAATCACTGGTAACTACTCCTTGGTTGAGATACTTAATAATAGGGGTCATCCATGTATCTCCTAACTCAACATGTAGTGCCTCCTACTCGGTTACGCTCTGCTAAGTATTCGATGGGAACCACATTGGCATCAACATTGGCATTCTTCTCCCTTGGGACTTATGTAATCGAGTATCTCTTGAACTGTTCAACAACTCCTTCACCCTATTCAGGTACTGCACCATCCTAAGTCCCTTGGATTGATACTCCCCCAATACCTGGTACACTACTAATTGGGAATCGTTGAATATCTCCAGGGACTGTGCATGCACATCCCGAGATAAGTGTTATCCTACTAGCAATGCCTCGTACCCAGCCTTTTTGTTTGAAACGTTGAATCCAAATCTGAGAGCACAATGAATTCAATGATTCTCCAGAGTGATCAGGATGATTCCTGCCCTTGAGTTATGTTCATTGGATGCTCCATGAACATATAACTTCCATATGGAAGTATCTCCTTCCTTCTCGGTATCTCCATTCTCCAATTGGTAGGAAGGGTCTTCAAGGTTGGTGCCGTTGACTATGAAGTTTGCCAATGCTTGTCCTTTTATCGTCGTCCTCGAATGGTAAGTGATATCAAACTATCGTAGCTCCACTACCCATTTGAGTAATCATTCTGAGGCCTCTGGTTTCTGAAGAACTTGTCGTAGAAATTGATCGGTTTGGACTCAGATTGAGTGAGCTTGACAGTATGGGTACAACTTTCGAGAGGTGATTACTAAACAATAGGCTAGCTTTTCAAGAGGGGGATACCTAGACTCCGCACCTACTAGCCTTTTACTGATATAGTACACGGGGTGTTGTACCCTGTTCTCTTCTTTCACCAAAGCTGCGCTGATTGCAAGCTCGGTGATTGCCAAATAGATGAATAGTACTTCACCATCTATTGGCTTTGCTAGGATGGGAGATTGAGCAAGATTCTCCTTCAAGGATTGGAATGCTTTCTCACATTCCTCGGTCCATTAGATCTTCTTGCTGCCCCTTAGTAAGTTAAAGAAAGGGACACACTTGTCCGTAGACTTTGATATGAACCTACTGAGGCCAGTTACTCTCCCTGTTAAGTTTTGCACTTCTTTGATTGTGGTAGGAGAGTTCATGGCGATCAATGCTTAGATCTTCTCGGGGTTAGCCTTGATTCCACGTGAATTGACTATGTAACCGAGAAACTTACTAGAACCAACTCCAAACGAGCACTTGAGAGGATTTAACTTCATGTGATACTTTCTAAGTATTGCAAAGCATTCCTCCAAGTCTTGAACATGCCCTTCAGCTTCTTTGGACTTGACCAACATTTCATCAACATATACCTCCATATTTTTGCCAATTTAGTCTCGGAACATGCCATTCACTAAACGCTGGTAGGTGGGTCTTGCGTTCTTCAAGACGAATGACATTACGTTATAACGTACAATCCCTTGTCAGTCCGGAAGCTGGTATGTTCCTTGTCAGGAGGGTGCATACTTATCTGATTATACCTAGAATATGCATCCATGAATGAGAGTATTTAATGTTCTGTAGTTGCATCGAGCAGTTGGTCTATTCTTGGTAGTGGGAAGAAGTCTTTGGGGCAGGCCATGTTCAGATCTGTGAAGTCCACGTATGTCCTCCACTTCCCGTTTGGTTTTGGGGCTAGCACGGGGTTTGATACCCAGTCTAGGTAGTAGGACTCCCTTATAAAATTGTTTTCCTTGAACCTCTCGACCTCCTCCTTTAGAGCTTGGGATCGGTTTTTGTCAAGCAGTCTCCTTTTTTGTTGCACCAATGGGTAGTTTTTGTCCACATTGAGGACATGGCTTAATACAGACGTAGAAATTCAAACCATGTCCTTATATGACCAAGCAAAGACGTCTTTGTTCTTCTTCAAAAATTCTACCAACCGTTCCTTAATTTCCACCTTTAGCTCCTTCCCGACTTTGATTACTCTAGTCGGGTCCTTCTCATCTAGTAGGACTTCATCAAGATCTTCGACTGGTCCTATCCCCATGATGTCATCCCCAAAGCGAGGATCGATGTCGTTTCCCTTGCTTTGGGAAACTTGCTATAATAACAAATCTTTGTTAAAAGGAGCCCCCAACTCTAGTAGAGTGTTTCTTTCAATGTCAACCTTCATGTTGACGTAGTGTCTCAGAATTTTAGTTAGCTAGATAGTAGTAGTAGTAGCTTGTAGTATGTTAGTTTCCATGGATTTTGGTTCAAGCCAAGACTTTGTTGGAAACTCATAGCAACAATTATGGATTTTATAAGTTTAGCCTATAGTTTAAGAATATTAATTATAACATAAGGTTTGATTAATATAGCTTGTTATGGAGGTATTATTTATTATAACCTAAGGTTTAGATAGAATTAATAAGTGTGACACTTGTCACAATCATGCTTATTAAGGAATTAAGTATTTTTGAGGAATAGTTTAATTAAAAGAAAGATCTAGAAGCTTTAGAACCTTCCAGCAGCTGTTAGGATCACGTTTTTACTCAGTCAAAGTTGTTTAATCAATTCAAAATATGCTAAAAAAGTGCAAATACGTGTTTGATATATCAACGTACGCCGATATATCGCAGCTATAGGGGCCGATATATCGCCTACGGGAGATACGAAAAACACGTCGACTTCGCACGAATGAAAGCACAAAGGCTCGGGGTAAAGGTCCCGACGATATAGCGCCTCGGGGAGTCAATTTTTGAAACTTAAGGATTTAAATTTAAAAACAGCCTTAACCTCTTGGAGTTGCTCTTTAACGATTTTGACCGAGTTCTGGGCATCTGTTGAACAAAAATTCAAATATTTTTCATTTTATATTCATTTATTTATTCATCTTAAAAGGAGTTAGTTTCACTTCTTGAATTCTATAAATAGGATCTAGTAGTCAGCCATTTCACTCATCATTCAAGCTTTGTTCAGAGCCTCCGATCTGCTAAGGTTATTATAGAGAGAAACACTTGGGTTTTAGGTTAAAAGCTTTTCCAATCTAAGCTTTTCTAAACACTTGGGAAGTAAGATGGAGGGTTATTTCGGTATCGAGGTGTAAATCAAAGTCATAGTTCATCCAAGGTATTCTTATCCTTAAGTTTAGTTCTTCATAGTTCTTTAGTTTTCTTTTGTTTTCATTCAGACCCTAACTCTCTGTTATGATTCTTGGTTAGGTGTTTAAGTTCTTCGAAACTTAAAGTTTTTCTGGAAGTTTCCACTTTGATGGTTTAGTTCTCTTTTTCATCTCCGTTTTCTTTAGAAACTCATGGTTTACTGTTGATTTTATGAGTATTCCAAATCCCCGTTCTTGTCTCCATATCCTGGTTTTTGGTAAGGAAAATAGGTTAGATTATATGTTATGATTTGTTTTATGTTATGATATGATATGTGATATGATATATGTTGTAGTCCTTGGGCATATGACTTGCTTAGATAGCAAGCCCCAAGAATTTTTACATTTTTGTGGTTTAGAGTTATGATTTACCCTACCTCGATTAGTAGACAGAGGACCTAGATGGGTTATCATATACTATAGTTGTGATCTAACCTACCTCGATTAGTAGACTGAGGACCTAGATGGTTTTATCACATATCACGTTAATGAGTTAATGGCCATTAATATTGTAGTCCTATCTGATATACATTTTTATAGTCATATGTTTTGTAGTATATGCCTTATGATATAGTTTTATGTTATGATTTATGATATATATGTTTTTAGTAGATTTTCCTTGCTAGGCATTAGGCTCATTCCTTTCTTTTAGATGGTGCAGGGAAATGAGCATGAAAGGTGGGAAGGATACGTGGTAGCTTGGCATGTGTGTTGAGGATGAATGGATTGAATGGACTGTTGGAAGATCAAGGATGCCATTGTTTTTAAGTCTTTTGATTTATGTTTTATGTATTTCCGCACTTAGTTTTTTAACAAATGATTAAAGTTATATTTTTATGTTTTATGTACTAAACAATGCGTACCCATACTGTATTTTGTATTTCGTACAATATTTTGGGTTTTAAATAAAGTTATGTTATTTCTTATGTATGTATCCCAAACTAGTAGTTATGTATATTAGATTTTAATGGTCCATGGTCTAGAATTAGTCGGGGAATTACAATTGACAACCTTATTGGTTCCTCCATTCCCTTCGCACTAGGTTACTACCATGTTGTTTACACATGGTCCTTTCTTTTCCTTGACCACTGATGCATTATAGCATTCTCGTGCCTCCCTTTGGTTACCCTGTACGCATCCTTGCTCTATTCTTGTGGGGAACTTCAAAGATAGATGCCAGATAGACATTGATGCGTGTAATGCCATCAGGAGGGGTCTCCCGAGCACTACATTGTAGGATGATGAGCAATCTACCACCACAATCTCGTTCCTAGGGACATCCTCCATCGTGACTGGTAGTTTGATAGTTCCTACTGGTGATAGGGGTTCTCCTATGAACCCATATATCACTTGGGAACAAGGTGTGAGTTCCTTGACCGTGACCTTCATATTCTCGAGGGATAATTTGTAAATGATTTCTTCTAAGCTTCCCATATCCACCAAGCATATCTTCACTCGGGCATTGGCGATTTGAATGGTAAGGACCAGAGGGTCATTGTGGGTGGTACCTCACAAATGCCTGGCGTCATCCTCCGTAAAAGTGAGAGTTTCACTTTCATACTTCTGATTTTTTGGAGACTGCTCCTCGACTGCCATGCACTGGGAAGACTCCCCTACCTCATGTCTTAGGGTCCTTGCATATCACTCATGAACATTTTTACTATTGCCTGCTATGTGGGCCCCCCCACATATGGTATCCAATGTGAAGCCCACGGCCGCTGGCTCTAGTGATGGACTCATTTGCCTTCAAAACTCTGGATTCTTGCTTTGGATTTCAATCTTGACTCGGTACCTCAAGAGTTTTCCTGATCGGAGGAGAAAATCTATCTCATTATTCAACTGTTTGCACTCGTTTATATCGTGCCCATAGTCATTATGGAAATGACAAAACTTGTTCTTATCCCTCTTTCCTTCTGAGCGTAAGGGTGGTGGCTTTTGGTATGGTATCTCCTGGTATGTTGGCAAGTAAATCTCAACCCTTGATGTAGTTAGGACAATATAGTTGGTGAACCTGGGCTGGTAGGGTTGATGCTTAGGTTGTTTGTCGGTTGGTGCTGACTTAGCCTTCTTTTTTCCACTTTGCTTGACCCTTGAGGTACTCCTCTTCTTACTGTTGCCCCCATTGCTGCCTTGAGGGTTTGCGCCATTCTCGCTTGCCTTGATAGTGGTCGGACGGTTTATGCCTTTTTCTTCCTTCATGATAGCATCATCTAGCTTCATGTAGCTGTCTGCTTGGTCCAGGAACTCGTGCAAGGTATTGATGGGGTTCCTGTGTATGTTATCCCACAAGGGACTACGATAAATTATTCTTGCTGAGATGGCAACGAACTTCCTTTCATCTCCTATTGTGGATGCATGGTTTTCCTTTCTCATGAATCTTTGGATGTAGACATTCAGAGATTCATCCTTCCTTCCTAAACTACTCCTAGGAAGTGATGGATCCAGGTTTGAATTTCCAATACCATTCCTGAGCTGAGTCAGAGAGAGTGGTAGGGAATACCCTGCACCTATAATCATGCTCCACACCAAGTAACTCCATCCGATTCTCAAACTTTCCAATGTGTAGTAGTGGGTCCTCCTTCCCAGTGTATGTTGGAAGTTTCGGGGTCTTATATTTTGGTGGTGGTTGAGCAGCTTGGATCTTAGCACTTAAGGGACTCCCACTTCTATGAGCAAGTTTGATATCAGAAGGTTTCTTTGTCAGGCCCTGAACAGCCATGGTGAGTGCATCTATTTGAGCCTACACTGTTGGTGGGATCGCTGCTCCAGGTGGGGTAGACGTCCCTCGTACCCCCTCTTGAGTGTTGGTCCTCCTTTTGAGGAACTCTCTTAGATCCTTAGGTGGTTCATCTTTCCCGAGCCTATCAAACACAGAAGTGGTGTTGTTTATCGGTTCCTTTCCCTTGCCAGACTGAGGGTGTAGGGGTGGTAAGTCCGCCTTGCTCTTGCCGATGCGATCCTGTCCTCCAGCCTCTCCTCCTACATGACTATGAGACTTTGAGCGACCATTTCAATTCCTATCATGCCTCTCAGATGACTAACCTTCTTCTTTTGTGTCGTTTCGTCTATCCCCTTAGGAGGGAGCCTTTGGGTTGGTAACACTCTTACTCCGAGGTGAAGTGTTATTCTTCTTAGTCATGGAGGAAGCAGTCTTGGACTGAGCCTCTTCATCCTTTCTATGGGAAAGTGGGTCTGAGAGCATCCTTGGGGTTCAAATCCTCCCCTGGGACTCCCTGTTACTGCTGTCTCGCATCCCTGCTGCTTTGGCCTGAGCCTCCCTCCCGAGCAGCAGCTTCAGCGTTAGCTTGGGCTAACTGGGCAGCGGCCTCCAGGGCCACAACAGCCTCCTGGTGTCTCCGGTCAGCTTCCTGCTCTGATCAACCTTTGGACCTGCTCATTTATCTCGCGCCGTTGTCGTTCCATTGTCGCCTTCTAGAAGGAAATTTCCTTAGCAAAGGTGTAACGTCCCAAAAATGCTAATAGGGTATAGTGCCTTGATTATCGTGCTGGGCTGGCATAATTGGATATATGTTGATTAAATGATTTAATGCGTGACTATGTGGCATGCATGATATATATGTGATATGTGAGTATGATTATATTTAGATGCATGTTTATGAGTTTTAAATATGCAAACGGGCCCATTCTAGATAATTGGGGCATGTTTGTAATATTGGCCCGGTGCGGGCATAAATGTTGTTTATGTGAGTAAATGATTGAGACCACGTTATTTTGTGGATATATTTGTAGTATACGGCTTGAGGCATTCCTAGTGAGCGGTTTAGCGAAGTAGTCACAACATGGTTTAATACTCGGCTCGGGGCGAGCCTAGGGGTATTTCAGGAAGTTAATATAAATTTGGGATTTATTGAGTAACGAATAAGTGTTTGGTGATTAATTTGGGCATGTCGGGGTTAACTGGGAATTTATAGGATTGTTGGAGAATTAGTGGAAAATGGGAAATAAAGATTGTTTTACCCTTGAGGGGACTTTGATGAAAAATTGTTAAGTAGGGGCAATTGGTCAATTGGCTAGAGGATAGGCTTAGTAACTTAGAAACTTTTAGAAATTAGAACACTCTGTTTTGGTCACCACTCCTAACCAACCCTCTCCTCCTTTTCTGTCAACATGGTGGAACCTTGAAGAAGCTGAAGGGAATTGATGGCTGAAAACTTTGGGAAGTGAAGATTTGAGGCATAAAAGTTGGTTAGCTGCAACTAGGGGGAGTAGTTCACAGACAAGGTGAGTTTTGATTATTGTTTCAATGGCGTTTTGTTTTGGTTTTATAGCTGTTTTTAGTTTTAAATTTTAAGATTGTGAATTTGAATTTGGATGGAAGTTTGAGGGTGTCAAACTGGAGTTTTATTGCTAGAATCATATTGATGTTATGATGGGAAATGAATTGTAGTTTTAGGAGTTATTTTGGAAGTTTTAGTGGAATTTAGGCTGAGGAAAATGCTGGAAAAACCCAAGGGTTTCTAGGTTCACGGGGGCGCGCTGCGACCTAGTTCATGGGCACTGCAGCCCGCGTGCCCCAGAAGGCCCTGGGAGGGCTGCTGTCATGAAGGTGCTCCACGAACCTTAGGGGCAAATCGCTGCCCGCCTACCTCTATTTACAGAGGCTGCGCCTCTGACTTGAGGCGCGCCGCGACCCTTAGGGCCAGGTCGTGTCCCACCTAGGAAGTTTTGATCTAGGGATGTCTTAAGGCTTAGTGAGGCTAGACGATCTAAACTTAAGCGCTCAGGATGATTTCTACTACCCAATTTTGTAGAAATCAAGGTCCCAGAGGATAGTAATTTAGAACGAAGTTTTTAAATTGGTTAGAATCTCATGGTTATCCATTGTCGCTCTGTGACTAGGTTTTTACCACAAGGGCTCAGAAATTAAGGATCGTGCTTGGGGCTGCTATACACTTTCTGCTCGGGATCCAAGGTATGAAAACTACACCCTTGTGTGGTTGTGTTGGGACTGAGATTCCTTGTGTCTGGATATATGTGTTGTGTAATTGATATTGTTATGCGAAATATGAAATGAGCAGCCTAAGAGAGAGCTGGGGCTGATGACTTGCACACAGGACGGGGATCGACCACTATGAGCCGGGGTCATCCAAATAAACAATGGACTCAGCCTAAGCGAGCTGGAGTCATCTGAGTAAACAGAGGGCTTGACCTAAGAGCATCGACCTTGAGCACTTGTGTTACTGGTTTTGATATGTTCTTGGAAGTACATGTTAATCGTTGTTAGCTTGATGCTTATAATTCGTTGGATTTCTGTTTAATTGTCTTATGATTGATTGGATGCTACTATTGCACTTTTATTGGTATTGTTGCCTATAATCTATTTTCGGTTGAATTTTGTGAATTATATCTACTATCTTTATATTGTTGCCTAGTTGTGCATGTTGTTTTATTTTTCTTTTTGGGCTTTAGCTCACAGGTTCTACGTGGTGCAGGTGAGGGAGTTGATTGCTGGACCAGCCATGAGTAGGAGAGGTTTAGGGGTGGTGTGTACATATGCGGCCTGCCCGATCACCATGGTCGGGGTAGGTTGGGAGGAACTAGGGTTAAACCTTGTTTTTTCCGCTTCAGACGGCTAAATTGTATCTGTTTATCTTTTATCAATCTGTAAATTGATTTTTGGGATCTTGTGTACGAATTTAATATTTTAATGAAAAATAACCATTTGCTGACCAAATATTTTATTACTTAACCTTGACTTAGCCTTTAATTACACATTTTAGTTCAAACGACTTGCTTAGTAGGTTAAGCACTATTTTAAACACAAAGTGTAATGGTATTGGTTTTTCAGGGCATTACAACTTGGTATCAAAGCGGTCTTGTTTATCCAGGGCGTTACAAAAGGCCTCCTGCCTCGCCAGAATTTGCGAAATCTCCTATTGGTGAGCATCCTATGGATCTTTCGCGTCAAGTTGATCTCCAACCTCCACCTGAGGTTCGTTAACGAGATCGATGGGGTCCTGAGTGGTCGAATCCCTGGGAGTCATCTTCTTTGTCTTACTGGGTTTTGGAGGCATCGTAAATCTGATGAAAGTGTGTTTCTTGATTTCGTACTCTCAATGAAAGCGCCAAAATGTTGACCTGGGAAATTGACCAACAATCATATGTACAATATACGACACCTTTTGAACAAAATAAATATAATATACAATAGAGTACAAATATCTTAAATATACACAAAAAAAATTTATAATGGTTCAGCCCTGTTCTGATGAACAGTAATAACCTAATCCACTTAGTCTTTAGTATTAAATCACTCGATAGACAATTACACAGATGAACTGAAGAGTTCACTCGTCACCAATTTGCCCAGAGTTTCTCTCTAGAAAATATTCGTCTCAAAATCGATCCCAGATCCAACCCCCTTAAATGAAGCTCTGGGTCCTTTATTTATAGTGCCTAGGGGATATTACATGATCAGCAAGACGCGCGATCGTGGTTTGGTACATGAACATTGTGAGTGGAGAAACGTGTCCACCTCCCCATGATTATGAGATCGTGGGTCTTCTCGTTGTTTCTCTGGATCATGGTTGACGATGCACGATTCAAACCTTCGGGAAAATGCTTTGTCTTGGTTGGTCTATGAGACTTAGGTCTAGGCCCGATGACCCTTTAGAGCTTAGCTGCTAGGCCTACTGATCTTCTGAGTGCTAGGCCTACTGATCTTCTAAGTGCTAGGCCTGTTGATTTTAGCTAGAACGAGTGTGAACTTTATCCAACAAAGTGTATTTGGAAGTTTAGGTCGATCACTCTATGAAGAATAGGGTGGGCTAACCACCCACGTGGCTCTTGAGCATATTAGGCCGACCACCCCTAGGGGGCTAGGGCCAGGCCAACCACCCCTAGGGGGTTTAGGCCTGGTCGACTTCCTTATAGGTCCTGGACCTATCCTATTTTGCTCATCGGTCTTTTCTCAATACTTTGTCATTTTTCCATGACTTGTGATGCCACGTGCTGCTTTCTCATTCGCCACATAATCTCTTGAATTTTGAGGGATAACATAATAAATACCAGATTTTATTTGGAAAAGTATACATGATGCATGAATGCAACATATAAAAAAACATAAAAAATTATATACTAATCCACGATAAATTAATTTGAAAATTAATGAATCGCCTTGGGGTATGTCAGACTAATTCCAAATTCATTTTGAGACAAATCATAATTTCATATGAGAAAACATAAAAAAAATAAATAAATAAATTTCTCTTTTGACTTATGCACTACCGCTAGTTTGGTCAAGATGCACTAGTCGTGCTCAAAAGCCTAGATACACTTTCGGAGTGTAACCCACTATTTTCAATTAATGACTTAACTCAAGAGTGTGCCTTAGGGTCAGTCAAACTTGAAATACGTCACTAATTATATTCTCATAAGAGAAATAAACATTGAGATAAAATAAACATATTCGGAAGCCTTTCCTTAGGGAGACCGCAAATGAAGGCGACACGAGGCCCTTCCTATGCCTCTTGGTGTTCAACTAATAATGGAGACCATGAGACTTATTTTCATAACTCCCTCTCCCACTCACTATTTTAAAAGAGTGTGTTTTTCACAAAATCAAATTTTTTTTAATTTAGTAGTAAAAATAAATTTAATTATTTTCACCAAATGATATTCTAATAATTATTAATCCAATTAATCAAAACTTAAAAAAAAAATTCATGCCCTTAATTCTACTTTTAATTTTGCTTTAACTAAGAGAATATCACTTTTATTTTAATAAAATATTTTTCATTAAAACAATAAATTAAACAACTTTAATTTTGATTTACCATCTTCACTAATTAAGACTAAATTTATTATTATATGAATTATCATATATAAACATATAATAAAATATAGGACGTTCTTAATATAGCATGTTTCTACACGAAATTAATGGATGCTAATTGCATACTGTGAGGGTATATGAATAGCATATTATAATGCATGACAAAATATTTAACATTTTAATCACATTCAAACATTTATAATAAGTAAATAAAAGTGGGTTGGTAACTTTTGGGCATTTCTAAAAAATTACAACACTTGCAAAAATATACATGAAAATGTAACCTAGACTATCTAAGGCCTATTGAAGAGCACCTTGATCTTGAACCTTGAGATGTAGTCTTGTTGAGTTAGTGCCACCCTTTTTACATATTCTTTTTGAATTATACAACTTTTTAAATTATTTTAAACAAACTTTTAAAATAATTAAACTTTGGGTTTTAACACCCAAATAGTTTCCAATGCCCAATTTGAATTTGGGTAATTTAATTCAAAAATAAAATTAAACAATTTAATTTTAATAGATTAAAACTCAAAATAATTTTAATTTTGGATATTTTAATTAAAACAATTTTAATTATGGAAGATAGCAATTGTAACAATTTTAATTAAGGAAAATAATCAATATTATTTCAATTAAAAAAATTTCCAAATTAAAACCATTTTTATTCAATTTCAAATTTTTAATTAAATGAATAATTAAAATAATCATGGTAACAACACATTAGGGTTTGTCTGATACAAACCCTAGGTGTGTACCAATGTGGGCGGCAGCAGGGAGGTTCGGCAGTGGAGACTGGCGTGGCTCGGGGTGGAGCTGGTAAGAGCGCACGCTGGGTGCAGGGCCTAGGCGTGCAGTCAAAGTGGGTGCATGGGTGCGGGACTTCGCAGGCGAGGCGCAGCAAGGGCGCCGACCTGGGATGGCAGGCGCACAGGGGCGCGGGCTGGCGTAGAGGCATGGCTCGGGGCTGAGGCCATCTTGGAATTTCAGCCATAATTTAAAAAAGAAAAATTACGAAATTCCTATGCCCCAAATTTAGCTTACATATTTCATTTAGAAATTTTAAGAACAATTCCTAAACCCAAAAGCACCATTATAAACAACCCTTAAGAATCTATCATCATGAACACAAACATTCATCCATTTAAACATATATCACATATAATATAAAACTGCATATTGTCCCACACAACAATTAATAATATGCGTAAATTAATGACTTGCTATGGTACAGATTGTTGGAAAAATAATCATAGTGCTCAACGAAAATGAGTGTGGTGGGCCCAGTGTTTATAATACAAAAATTTTTCCATCTCTCATATAAATGATTTATAAGTTCAAGAAAAACATCCAGGCAGAAACATTAATATACAATATTATTAATCATGCAACATACATATATAAATATGCACATATTTATATATATATATATATCATATAAACATGTACAAAAATATTCAAGAACAAACATAATTACCTCTTGAAGCATATCAAATGTCCTTGAGTTTTTTCGTATATATATCGATCTTTCTATCCAACGCTTTGAGTACTCAAACCACGATCTTCTGGAATGTTCTCTACACCTCAAGATGTGTGTGGGCACATAGAAAACATAATTTTATAATTTGGGAATCGCAAGTATATCTCAACACATGAGAACTTGGATTATGGTTTGAGAAATGTTAGAATAAAAGAAGAAGAAGATGACAATTTCTTGTCTAACAAAAATTCTGAAACTTTTCTAAATTCTCACTGACTTCTCTATTGCTTGTTTTCTTCTTGTTATTCTATAACATATATATAGAGATTATTGTATTACCTTATTATTCCTAATAATAATAGTAATATAGTAATATCATAATGATGATAGGAATTGATTTAGGTAAATATCTAACTTACCAAATTTGAAAATATCTGTTATCCCCATTTCCTGCATGGGCTCGGGGCCTTTGTCCAGGCCCATTGTCAGGGGCCATGTAAGCATGCGGGCCCGGCCCAAGGCCTCTTGGTACGGAAAATGTCCGAGGGAGGGGTATGGACCGGGGGTGCATATCTGGGCCCATTTGAGGGATCCGGCATGGCCCTCCGGGTTCCGTCCTCCGGGACGGTCGTCCGGGTGATGTACAGATCATTCGGATCCCCCACGACCTACGCGTCTAGGTCCCGGACCCTGGTACGGTCCGGGCCTGTGGTAAATGAAGAGGGACCAAGGTAAATGGACCCGGATCACCTCATCCTCGGTTGGAGGGGTCAAGCGTCCTGGACCCTGAAGCCGCCCCACTCCGCGTGGGCGTTGTCCCCACTTTTCACCTGCAGAAAAGGCCACCTCGGGATTGCACGCCGTTGTTTCAGGTCTGTGCTGCCAAGTACTCTGACTGGTCTTGTCTCTTGAATCTGCCTCGTAACTCGAAATGTCCAGACCAAAAGAACCATTTTTTCGGGCGAGATATAGCTCTTGAGTCAACTTATTGGGCCTTAGCTGGTCTGGAATTCATGTATTTTGTATCTTTTGTATTGGGCCTCCACTAGAAAGGCCAAGAATATCCATATCTCCGATTGGCCCGGGTCGTACCCGGCCCAGGCCCAGTGTTCCCATAAGGCTATAAATATAAGCTACAGAACACTGTAAAAGGGATCTCTGATCATCTGAGATACAGTAACCCTGTCGAAATACATAGAGAAACTCCATTGTAAAGGTTGTTCAAGCTCTAATATTACAGACTCGTGGACTAAGGCTAATTAACGCCCCAACCACGTAAAAACACCGTGTTAATCTTCAACTTTCATTACAATTATCCTTAAATAACATATATAAATATAGTTACCGAAAATCTCGGATAACAGTTTGTTGCTTTCATTGAGAGTTGAAGGAAGCTAGTGCTAACGTCAAGCCTTTGCTACAATGGTGAACACACGACACACCACCTTCGACCCTAGCAATCCGGAACAGGGAAACAGAGACCCCCTGCCTTCACAGCATATCCCACAGGATCTACCCGAGAATGCGCCTCCTCAGACATCTCACCACGGCGAGTCACATGACTACGAGGGTGGGACAGAATACATAGAGGAGAACGAGGAGGAATATTATGAAGAGGAAAATGAGGGGGAGTACCACGACGAAGCAGCAGATCATGAGACCCCCGAAGGAGAGCCCGACCAGCACGACTTGGAGATGACCAGACTAAGGCAGCAAGTCCTGGATTAGGAAGCCAGGATCGCTGAGCAAGCGGAGGCGCATCGACGGATGTAAGAGTCTCTCCAAGCCCTGCAGGCGCTCATAGTCGCGCAGGGTCCGGCAGCCAATCCTGCAACTGGCCCACTTCCAGAAGCGCAGCAGCCTGCTCGGCAAGAGCGAGCGGGGGCCCCCGAAGGAGCCGGCCCGGCCCCTCCCCCGAAGACTTTTCCTGAGCCAGCCCTAGGAAACCCGGGCAGGGAGTGAGAGAAGGCCAGTGGAAAGACTCGAGAAAAGATCACCCCCGTCGCAAAAGCTGGGACCCGTTCCCGGCCGCTCCCTAGGAAAGAGAAGGTGCGCTCCATCCCAGGACGAGGCCACCCGATCGATCCGTAGGGGACACGGCCGTAGAATGTACAGCCCCGGCACGTCCCAGGGCGAGACGGGCGGGAAAGATCTTTGACACCCAAGTGCCTCGGTTAACAAGAACCGTCGGGAACGGCCCCGCCGCGAGGAATGTCATGCCCTCAGTTCAGGGGATGACACTTCTCGGATAGACTTGCGCGATGGACTGAACGCTCGGAAGGAGCGGGTCCGCAAGGAAAAGATCCTCCCCCGAGCTGGTGACCTCAGGTACAACATCAACGATAGGAGGAACAAGAGAATCCCCCTGGAGGATGGCGCGGCCAGATAGCTCATGGAGAAGATGGCCGCATTGAAAAAGGTCACAGATCGCCTGGTCCGCAAGCAAGAATGCACAGACACCGACTTTGACGAAGAGGATAAAGAGCCCTGCGCAAGGCACATCCTGGACACCGTACTCCCCAAGGGGTTCAAAATGCCAAGCCTCACTGCCTATACTGGAAATACCGACCCCAGGGATCATCTGTCCCGATACAACTGACTCATGACAGTGGCCCATGTCAGCGACAACGGCAAGTGCCTCTGCTTCTCGATCACTTCGGGCGGTCCCGCCGAAGAGTGGTGGAAGAGACTTAAGTCGGGGTCTATCCAATCCTGGTCCGGGCTACAATCAACGTTTCGAAAGTAGTTCGTGGGCGCCATGAGGATGGATATGCAAATCAACGCTCTCGCAAATATTAAGCAACTCCCTGCGGAGACACTGAGGGCCTACATCCAGCGCTTTAATGAAGAAGCCTCCAAGACGAAAGTGGACGATGGACAGCACCTGGTGGCACTGCAGTTCGGAATCCGGGCCGGGTCCCCCCTTTGAGATGGCATGCAGAGTAGCAAGGCTGCCACCTTGGAAGAGTTCATCAGGAGGGCCCAAGGATTCATCAATTGGGAGGAAGCCCAGATCCAGGCCTTCGGGTGGCCCCCGGCTCCTCATCCTGTCCCCCAGACGTTCCTGGGACATGCGGGATAGTTCCTGGCACAGTCCTACACCGCACCCCCCGTTGCCCCGGGACCGGCCGTCGCGCCCAGAATCAGTTACACCCCTACGGTGTACGGCCTTGCCACTTTGGGATACGCCCCGGCCCAATCCACCCACTTCTCCGGTTATGGCGTCGCGCCGGCAGGACACAACATGGCCCCTGTCGGGGCCCAGCAGTCACAAACAGGAGTAACTGAGGCAAGCGTGAATCCCTCCTGGGGGAAGCGGTCGGGCAAAGGCCAAAACCGACCCGAGCCGGTCAAGAAGGGGAAAAGGGGCTACGAGCCCTAATATTCAGAATACACCAACCTGGTGGATACCAGGGAAAACATCTATCTGGCGACAGAAAGGGCGGTTCACTACCGGAAGCGTAGCCCCATGTTTAAAGGAGGGAGGAATCCACGAGACACCAGCAAAAGGTGCGCCTATCACAAGGATGTGGGCCACACCACCGATGAATGTCGGCAGCTCAAGGATGAGATTGATAATCTCATCAAGCTGGGGCACCTCCATTAGTGGGTAAGGATTCCCATGGGAGTCCCGGGCCTGTCAGCAAGCCCCGGACAAGCCGCGGCCCCGGGAACGACTCGGGCATACCCGCCCCAGGGGGGGTATGCACAGGGACCCCCGGCGTAGGCCCCTCAGGGGGCCCCCACCGCGCAAGTTCTCGGCCCCGGAATTCCTTATCCCTCCGGGGCAGCACCCCCTCGAGTTGACGGACATGTGGCAACCATCTCGGGCGGACCTCACCTGGGATGGCCACCAAGAAATGACGAAAAGTGCTACCTCAGCGAGCAGGACCACGACCAGGAAGTTTGTGCTCTTGTCCAGGCTCCGACTCAGCGCCCTAAGTTGATGAACCTCCCCATCACCTTCACGGAGGACGACGCCCGCAACGTCCACTTTCCGCACCACGACCCGCTGGTCAAAGATGCTCAAATCGCCAACAAGTTGGTGTCCCGTGTGTTGGTGGACGACGGAAGCTCCGTCAACCTGTTGTTCAAGTCTGCTTTCACCGCCATTGGCTTGACGGAAGCGGATCTGGCATCGTGCCCGACCCAGATTTTTGGCTTCAACGGAGATGCACTTCTCCCCATGGGAATGATCCAGCTGCCTGTTACGCTGGGGAGTGAATTGCAGCTCTCGTTCAAGTTTTGCACCTTTGTAGTGGTGGACTGCCCCACCATTTACAACGTCATATTTGGCCGGCCCGCACTGGTTGAGTTCGGGGCCATCACCTCCATCCGCCATCTTTTCATGAAGTTCCCATGCGACAACAGAGGGGTAGGGACCGTCCGGGGAGACCAAAAGAGCGCCCGGAAATGCTACCATGTGTCAGCCCGGCCCATATACATGATCCGGGAAGATCCCGCCGAACTTGTTCCCCTTCCGCCTGTTGAGAGGGCGGTCCAGGAAGAGGACGACCTGGACCCGCGGATAGGGGACGACCGCGTCCTGGAACCAATGGACGAGATAAAAGAGGTGTGCATCAGCAAAACCGATCCGACCCGGATCATCTAAGTCGAAAAAAGCCTGCCGACAGACATTCGGGCCGCCATCATCGCCCAAGACAAGGGAAACAAGGACCTTCTAGCCTGGTCCCACTTCGACATGACCAGGATCGACCGCAATATCATTTTCCACGCGCTAAGTATTGACCCAAACGCGACCCCGGTCCGCTAGAAACGCAGGCCTTTAGGGACAGAGAGGGCCGAGGCCCTTAAACTGGAGGTTGAGAAGCTGTCTTCCATCAACTTCATACGCAAGGCTGTGTACCCCGTGTGGCTGGCCAATCCCGTCTCGGTGCCGAAACCAAACGGGACCTGGAGAACGTGCATTGACTTCACGGACCTCAACAAAGCCTGTCCGAAGGACTGTTTCCCGCTCCCCCGGATCGACCAAATGGTGGATGCTACATCTGGATACGAGATCTTGAGCTTCATGGATGCTTACTCCGGCTACAATCAGATCTCCATGCACGTGGCAGATCAGGAGCACACTAGTTTTCAAACCGACAAGGGAATCTACTGCTACATAGTCATGCCTTTCGAACTGAAGAATCCCGGAGCAACTTACCAAAGGCTCGTCAATCGGATGTTTCAGGCCCAGTTAGGGTGAAACATGGAGGTATACATCGATGATATGCTGGTCAAGTCCAAGACATCACGGAACCATTTGGACAACCTGGCAGAGGCTTTCGCAATCATCCGGAAATACGGGATGAAGCTGAATCCCAAAAAGTGCACTTTCGGCGTGGCCTCTGGGAAGTTCCTGGGCTTCATAGTGAGTTTTCGGGGAATAGAAGCCAATCCAGATAAGATCAAGGCACTGATCGACATGGCCTCTCCCCAGAAGCACAAGAACATGCAAAGTCTGACGGGGCGAGTAGCCGCTTTGAGCCGTTTCGTTTCTAAAGCCACGAACAAGTGCATCCCATTCTTCAACGTCCTTCGGGGAAGCCAGCGTTTCGAGTGGTCGCCCGAATGCGAAGAGGCCTTTCGAAAGCTGAAAGAACACTTGGCCAAAGCCCCAATCCTGGCGAAACCAGTAGAGGGGGAGCCCCTGTACCTATACCTGGCCGTGACCGAGCACGCGATCAGCGCTGCGTTGGTGCGGGAGGAAGAAAGGACACAGCTCCCGGTATACTATGTATGCAAGCGATTGCTGGACGCTGAGTCTCGGTACCCATTGATCGAAAAGCTGACTTTCTGCCTATTGATGGCATCCTGGAAGCTTCGACCTTACTCTCAGGCCCACGCCATAAAGGTCCTAACCAACCATCCCCTGCGGCAGGTGTTACAGAAGCCCGAGTCATCGGGAAGACTCCTGAAGTGGGCCATGGAGCTGAGCCAGTTCGATATATCCTACGTCTGTAGGGTGTCCATCAAGGGACAGGCCCTGGCGATTTTATCGTTGAATGTTCTGGGATTTCTCTAGAAGACAATATTCCCGAAACCCCCGCGGCGCCCGTATGGAAAGTCTTCGTGGACGGAGCCTCAAACGAGAATGGCACTGGGGCCGAGATCATCTTGGTGTCACCGCAGGGGCACCAGTTACAAAATGCCCTCCGTTTCCAGTTCAAAGCGTCGAACAATGAAGCGGAGCATGAAGCTGTCCTAGCTGGCCTGTGCTTGGTCTAGGAGGTAGGGGCAGTGACTCCCAGCTGGTTGTTAGAAAAATCTCAGGAGAATATCAGTCTAAAGGCGAGAGAATGGCGGCCTACGTGACTCAAACGAGGGAAATGCTACAGGCATTTGCAGCACATTCCATCCGCCAAATCCCCCGGGAGCAGAACGTCTTCGCGGATACACTAGCAAAGCTGGCCACCGACGCCGAGGCTGAGGCCGAGGCCGAGCTGGCCGGACTGGTCCCCGTCAACCATCTCCCCGTCCTGAGCATCAGGGCCCCCGCCGTCCACACCGTCTTCCACTCCCTTTCCTGGATGGGACCGCTCATCCGCTACCTGTCTACCGGGAAAGTTCCAAACGACCGGGCCGCAGCCAGGAAACTCTAGTACCAAGTCCACCGATACGTCATGATGGACGAAAAGCTATACCGCCGGGGTCTGTCCATGCCTTGGGCTCGGTCCTCTTCATTTTATACCCCCGGACATCGTTCATCCGGGGCGGGGACCGGCTTTGGGCTCGGTCCTCTGTTTTATACCCCCGGACGTTGTTCGCCCGGGGTGGGACCGGCCTCTGGCTCGGTCCTCTATTTTATACCCCCGGACATCGTTCGTCCGGGGTGGGATCGGCCTTGGGCTCGGTCCTCTGTTTTATACCCCCGGACGTCGTTCGTCTGGGGTGGGATCGGCCTTCGGCTCGGTCCTCCATTTTATTTCCATGGACATCGTTTGTCCGGGGTGGGACCGGCCTTGGACTCGGTCCTCTTTATTTTATACCCCCGGACATCGTTCGTCCGGGGCGGGGACCGGCTTTGGGCTCGGTCCTCTGTTTTATACCCCTGGACGTCGTTCGCCCGGGGTAGGACCGGCCTCCGGCTTGGTCCTCCGTTTTATACCCCCGGACATCGTTCGTCCGGGGTGGGATCGGCCTTGGGCTCGGTCCTCTGTTTTATACCCCCGAACGTCGTTCGTCCGGGGTGGGATCGGCCTTCGGCTCGGTCCTCCATTTTATTTCCCCGAACATCGTTTGTCCAGGGTGGGACCGGCCTTGGGCTCGGTCCTCTTCATTTTATACCCCCGGACATCGTTCGTCCGGGGCGGGGACCGGCTTTGGGCTCGATCCTCTGTTTTATACCCCTGGACGTCGTTCGCCCGGGGTGGGACCGGCCTCTGGCTCAGTCCTCTGTATTATACCCCCGGACATCGTTCGTCCGAGGTGGGACCGGCCTTTGGCTCGGTCCTCCATTTTATACCCCCGGACGTCGTTCCTCCGGAGTGGGACCGGCCTCTGGCTCGGTCCTCCATTTTATTTCCCCGGACATCGTTTTTCCGGGGTGGGACCGGCCTTGGGCTCGGTCCTCTTTATTTTATACCCCGGACTTCGTTCATCTGGGGCGGGGACCGGCTTTGGGCTCGGTCCTCTGTTTTATACCCTCGGACGTCGTTCGCCCAGGGTGGGACCAGCCTCCGGCTCGGTCCTTCGTTTTATTTCCCCGGACATCGTTCGTCCGGGGTGGGACCGTGGGGTTTGCGTCGCCCGGACCTTGGTGGTCCGAGCAGGGGCTAACCTAAGCTTGCGCCCCGCCAGGTGCTTGCTTACACCCGGGATACCCCCCGCAAGTGAGCGGAGACAGGTCTGAGGTCACTTGAGAAATATTAGCATGGATTTTCACAATATTTCTTTATGACGTTTTGCACACGTCATTTTCATTGTTTGGAAAAGGTTTGCCCTGAGGCGTACATTGTTTACAACAAAAACGTTAAACTGGGAAAGGCTCCTTGACTATTGATAGTATTTACGGAGATTCTCCGCATTCCAAGCTCGCGGGACTTCCGAGCCATCAAGCTGCTTTAAGCGGTACGTTCCGGGGCACACCTCGTGTTGAACCTCATACGGCCCCTCCCAATTTGGGCCCAGAACCCCTACTCCCGGATCTTGAGTAGCAGGGAAGACTCTCTGCAAGACCAAGTCGCCGGTTCCAAACTTACGGCTCTTGACTTTGGAGTTGAAGTGCCGCGCGATCTTGCCTTGGTACATTTTCAGCTGTACCTGCGACTCTTCACGGATCTCTTCGATGAGATCTAGTGTAACGACCCAAAATTACTAATAAGTCTTAAGGACCTTGATTAGTGTGTCGGGAGGGCATAATTGGAGGTTATGTGAATCAATAGTGTGAGAATGCATGATTATGAGTATTGGGTGAGCATGTAGACCCTGTTCGACTGGTAAGGGCTTAATCGTAATTTTGGCCCGTTAGGGCATAAACGTAATTGTGTGTGATAAATTGTTGAGACCACATTATTATGTGGATAGGTAGATATATATATGTGAAATATGATAGAACCACATTATTATGTGGATAAATATGCAGCCGGTGACATGGGGCGATCTTAGGGAGCTAGATAGCAGGAAAGTCACAACGTGGCTTAATGCTTGACTTTGGGCAAGTCAGGGGTACTTTAGGTATCGTGTAGTGATTTGGACTATCGGGTGATGAAAATAAATATATGGAGATATATTCGAGGTTAGAATGTTTAGGCGGGAGTACTGGGGAATTTTACTATTTCGCCCTCGGGGACGTTTCCGGTACCCCAAGCTTTGGGATTAGTCTAACAACCTAAGGATATACTTGGAAAGACTTAGAAAATACTAGATAGAAAATGTAGACCGACCTCTCAGCCTTCTCTCCCTTCTTTCTTTTTCCTCTCCCTCTTAAGGAAGAATAAACTCTGATTTTGTAAAGGGAAACCAGCTAATTTCTGGGAATTGAAGGGGATACGCTAGAGGATTAGCTCAAGAACTAATCAAGGACTGAGATAGAGCCAAGGTAAGCTTTGAATTTTCATTTCTGAGGTTAGGAATTTAGAGAAATGGCCGAGTTTTAAATATCTGTGATTTCGGTGTTTAAGGTAGAAATTGAGGCTTGAAACTTTGAAGATAGGTCAGGGGACTCTTGGAGAAATGATTCTACAGCTGAGGTAAGGATTAATTTGAAGTTTGATGGTTGAATTTGAGAGTTTTCATGGCTGGTTTTGAGTTCTGTGGGCTTGAAATTTCAGAGGTTGGAATTGGGATTTTGGTGAGTCTTAGACTGGATTTTAGGTTGGGTTGTGTTGTCTAAATCATTCTAAAGTTGTTATTAATAATTGGTTTTGAGTTGGGGGCTTTGGGATGGCTTAAGGTGAGGTTTAGAGATTGAAAATGGTGGTTTTTTCTGGGTTCGAAGGGCCGAGCCGCGGCATGGTTCTTGGTGAGCCGCGGCCCTTCGAAGTTGTTGCACGCTGAGGAAGGAGGGCGGGCCGCGGCATGGTCCAAGCAATGCCACGGCCCTTACCTGTTTTTGTGCCCATGGAGGGTTCTGTCAATGGCCATGCCACGGCGCTTAAGGGATTTTGGGATTTTGAGATTTTAGGCTTGGGAATTTAACCTAGGGTGCTCGGGGTTGAGTCTTTTACCATATTTGGTGAAGTTCAATGTTCTGAGGACTAGAACTTGGTTTAGAAGCTCATTTAAGATTGTTAATGGTATCCTTTATCTTGGTTGTGACTAGGTGCTAAGCTAGGGCTCGGGGATCGGATCGCGCTCAAGGAACATCGCTTATAACTAGCTCATTTGAAAGCGAAAGGTAAGAAAGCTGCACCTGATTATGTGGCTAGGTTGGGACTAACAGTTCCCTATGTTTGTATGCATTGTTATGTTAATGTGTTTAACCATGTGGACACGATGGGACTAAGAGCTCCCTACACTTGTATATCATGTCATGAGATGGTATTATTATGCCATGGGACATGCGATAACCGACCTAAGAGTGTCGGAATCAATATTTGCGCACAGGGCGCGGCTTGGCCACTGGTAGCTGAGGCAGCTTATCTATCACTGAGCTTGGTTAAGCTGGCCAGAGTCAGTGAGTATTACACTGGGGGAGGCCCAAGAGAGCCGAAGACAGTGTGTTAAATAGAGGGTGCGACTAAGGGCGCTGACCCTGAGTATCATTTGATGATGTGATAAACTGTTGATTATGATTGTGAATATTGTCTTATGGACGTGATTTGTTGGCTGTTTGGATGACAAACTGTTAATATGTTGTGTGTTATCAATGATTGGATAAATGTTATGAAATGCTGAATTCCTGGTTGTGCATTGTGAAATATTTGATAATTGATGTTGATCTTGCTATGTTATCATGCTTTCTTGCTGGGCCTCGGCTCACGGGTGCTATGTGGTGCAGGTAAATACAAGGGTAGGCTGAATCAACCATGAGTTGGAGAGCTCTGGGGGCGGGGTGTACATTGTCAGCTGCTCGGCCGCCACGGTCGAGGAATTGTACAGGGACAGAAACCTAAAATGTATATTTTTCCATTAGAGTGCCTTGAATTACTTGTAACTCTTGGAATTTGTTGTAACTAAGACGTCTAAATCCTATTTTGAGTTTCCATGTATTAAACTGTCATTTTTAATGAAAATAGCCTGTTTGAGACCAAAATCTGTTATTCCTAATCTGTTGACGACATTGAATTCACACTTTGTTTAAATGACTTGATTAGCAAGTCTTGCACTATTTTAAACACACAGTGTAACGGTCTTGGTTATCCAGGGTGTTACAAATTGGTATCAGAGCGTACCAAGGTTTATGGTTCCTAGAGATCGACCGAATATGTACGCTCGCTGCCAGAGACAAGCTCAACTCAGGGTTGGTCGATATTAAATGAATTATGTGTTTAATTGCTTGATTGAGTTGCCTTGTTTGCCTGAATATTATAGATAGAGCATGATGAATATGTCTATGTATATATGATTCCAGGGCATGACCCCTTTGATTGTTGTGTGCTTATGTTATGTGTATATTGTGTTGATCTACTGTTTGTATTTGATTGATAGGACTGGGAAGTGGTTTTTGGATGTTGTTATCATGCCTTATGTGCGGCATCATTGATTCTAGGAATACTAAAGTTATACCTCAATGATCAATTAGACTCCATGAAAATATGGCAAAAGATGACAACCAGGGTCAGGAACCTCCACCTGCCCCATAGAACTGACAACAATTTTTTGCCGAAATGGAAGCGAGACTTCAGCAAACAGAATATGAGCTCCGAGAACTGAGGCAGCAGGCCCCTCCTTGGGGTGTTGGGCTATAGATTCCACAGGATGCGGCACCGGTACTAGCCCAGCTTGTGATGGAGAACAGGTGGGAGCCTCTGTATGAGAGGTTCAGGAAGCAACACCCTTCCACCTTTGAGGGCGGTCCAAACCCATTACGGGCAGAGCAGTGGATGAATATGAATTCTTCCATCCTAGATTTCACGAGGGTGGAAGGGAACGAAAGGGTTGCCTATGCCATATATATGTTGAGAGAAGACGCCCACATTTAGTGGGAAGTTATTTCCCAGAGGAGGGATGTGACAGTTATAACCTGGGAAGAATTTAGAGATATCTTCAACGAGAAATACTACAGTGTTGCAGTCCGAGCTGCCAAGGTGGATGAGTTTGTTAACTTGTTTCAGAACCGAATGACTATTACAAAATATGCATTAAGGTTTGACTGGTTGGCAAAGTTCGCGTCGGACTTGTTGCCTATTGATATGGCACGGAGGGATCGATTTGTACGGGGATTGAACATCATGATAGCCCATGATGTTAAGATAACATTATATTTGAGGACTACCACTTATGCACAGGTAGTGGAGAAGGTCCTTACATCTGAGGGGGCTGAAGATCAGATATGCAGAGTGGGCACTGCAAGGCGCGATGCTTGGAGGATGGTGCCTCCTTTCACTTGTTCAAGTCGAGGTAGTGGCCCAAGTGAGCAGAAGAGAAAGGCCCCAGATTCTTTTGTTTCATTGGGTCCAGATAGGAGGACACGGGGTGCTTTCAGTGGTCGTCAAGGTGGGGGAGAGAACTAGAGAAGCTTCCTAGAGTGTCCAAGGTGCAGGCGGTGAAATCTGGGGGAGTCCAAAGTCAGAGCATGATTCACTTGCGTGAGTGTCAGTCACCTAAGGAAGGACTGCTCACAAGACAGGAAGGAAGAATTGAAGAAGAGCGAAAAATTCACTCTAGCCAGAGTGTTCACCTTGACCCAGACCGAGGCTAAGGCTAGTCCCTTGTTCGTGAGATGTCAGATTTCTAGTGCTAGTTCTTCATTTACTGCATTGATTGATTCAGGAGATACTCATTTGTTTGTATCTGCTAGAGTGATAGATCGTTTGTGTATACCTTGTGATATGTATGCTAGGAGATTCAGGACTTTGCTGCCAACTAGGGAACTGGTAGTCTCTAGGAGAGGGGTTAGAGCGTTACCAGTAGAGATAGAGAATAGGGAGTTGGCTGTGGATCTGATTGAGCTAGCGATGGATGACTTTGATATGATTCTGGGGATGGACTATGGGGCAATGATAGACTGCAAGCGAAGAATGGTGACCTTTGAATAGGAAGGGGAGGAACCCTTTGTGTTTGTGGGGATAGTGAGTGGGCTGCGAGTACCTATGATCTTTGCATTGAAGGCTAGATACCTAATGCAAGAATGTTGCATATGATTCCTAGCAAACATATTGGATACCTCTAGGATTATTTTGGTTGGACCAGATGAGACCAGACTAGTGTGTGAGTTTCCTGATGTATTCCCGGTAGACCTGGCCAGGTTGCCACATCACAGAGAGATTGAGTTTGTCTTAAGTTGGCACCAGTGGCGGAGCCAGTATCTAGGACACCTTATAGAATGGCCCTAGCAGAGTTGAAGGAACTAAAGATTCAGTTGCGGGAATGACTAGATCTAGGATTCATCAGGCCAAGTTTTTCACCATGGGGTGCGCAGTGTTGTTCGTTAAGAAGAAGGATGGATCCTTAAGAATGTGCATCGACTACAGAGAGCTGGATAAGTTAACTATTAAGAATATGTATCCACTGCCTAGGATTGAGGACTTGTTTGACTAGTTACAGGGGAAGACGATGTTCTCTAAGATTGACCTTCGGTTTGGCTACCATTAGTTGAGGATTAAGGAGGAGGACATACCAAAGACTGCATTCCGTACGAGGTATGGACATTATGAATTCCCGGTCATGTCCTTTGGACTAACCAATGCCCCAACAACATTTATGTACTTGATTAATAGGGTCTTCAGGGATTATTTGGATAAGTTTGTTATCGTATTCATCGATGATATACTAGTGTACTCCCAGTCAGAGATAGAGCACGAGCAATATCTTCGTTTGGTTCTATAGCGATTGAGAGAGCATAGGCTATATGCTAAGTTCAACAAATGTGATTTTTTGTTACCCCAAGTAACATTTCTGGGCCACATTGTGAGTAAGGAGGTGATTCTGGTTGACCTAAGCAAGATTGAGGCAGTGAGAGATTGGCCCAGGCCAAGTAGTATACAAAAGGTTTGGAGCTTCTTGGGATTAGCATGGGTATTATCGGTTGTTCGTTGAGGGATTCTCCAGAATAGCTACACCGTTGACTAAGCTGACGCGTAAGAAGACCAAGTACATCTGAAAAGATAGATGTGAGAACAGTTTCAAGAGGTTGAAGTGGCGACTGATCACCACTCCGGTATTGAGTCTTCCATCAAACAATGAAAATTTTGTAGTCTACTATGATGCCTCGAGGCAGGGTTTGGGGTGCGTATTGATGCAAGCTGGAAAAGTGATAGCCTACACGTCGAGACAGCTGGAGGAGTATGAGCAGAGGTATACCACTCACGTTCTGGAATTGGCATCAGTGGTACTTGCACTAATGGTTTTGAGGCATTATCTATATGGAGAGAAGCACAAAATATACACAAACCATAAAAGTTTAAAGTATTTCACCACTTAGAAGAACTTGAATATGTGCGAAAAGCGTTGGCTGGAGTTGGTAAAGGACCGCAACTGTGAGTTTTTATACCATCTAGGGAAGGCCAATGTGGTGGCCGATGCATTGAGTCGGAAGGGCCCAGGGTAGTTATTCAGTTCGAGGCAGATATCAGAAAAGTTAGCTGAGGAGATGACTAGAGTGGGAATTGAATTGGTATTTGGTCAACTAGCCAATATCACTCTTCAGCCTATGCTCATCGAGTGGATCAAGGAAGCGCAAAAGGAGGATCCATAGTTGAGGAAACACAGGGAGGCTATCTTATCCTGAGTTGCTAAAGACTTTTCTATTTCAGAGGTGGGTTTACTGAGGTATAAAGGTCGGATTTACGTTCGAATGGATTCTGGTATCGGGTGAGAGATTCTTGATGAATCTCATACCACTCCATACTCCTTACATCTTGGTATGACTAAGATGTACCAGGACTTGAGAACTTTGTATTGGTGGCCGGGGATGAAGAGGGACGTAGTGGATTATGTGGCCAAGTGTTTAACCTGTCAACAAGTAAAGGATGAACATCAAAGGCCAGCAGGGTTGCTGCAACCTTTAGGGATTCCGGAGTGGAGGTGGAAGGATATCACCATGGACTTTGTGGTTTGATTACCGAAGACAGTAGGACAATATGATTCTGTGTGGGTGATTGTGGATAGGTACACAAAATCAGCCCACTTTTTGCCTGTTAGAACAAATCATACGGTGGAGCAGTATGTTGAGTTGTATGTGAAGGAAATTGTGCGACTTCATGGGGCTCCAAGGTCGATAGTATCCGATAGGGACCCCACCTTCACCTCTAAGTTTTAGGAGAGCCAACAAAAGGCTATGAGCATGCAGTTGCGGTTTAGTACCGCCTATCATCCTTAGACTGATGGACAGTCTAAAGGGAAGATTTAGATACTGGAGGATATGTTATGGGCCTGTCTGCTGGATTCTGGGGGATCTTTGAGTAAGTATCTCCCTTTGATCGAGTTTTCGTATTATAACAACTATCAGGCAACTATCAGAGTGGCTCCGTATAAGATGTTGTATGGGAGGATGTGAAGATCGCCCATCCATTGGGATGAGACGGGTGAGAGGAAGTACTTAGGTCATGAGGCTGTTCAGAGGACCAATGAGGCGTTTGAAAAGATTAGAGATTGGATTCTCGCCTCCCAAAGTCGACAGAATAGTTACTCAGACTTGAGATGCAGTAGTGTAGAGTTTCAAGTCGGTGGCCTATGTGTTCCTCAGAGTTGCGCCTTTGAGAGGGGTAAAGCAATTTGGAGTGAAAGGAAAGCTAAGCTCTAGGTTTGTTGGCCCCTTTGAGATTTTGAAATGGGTTGGAGAGGTAGCTTACAGATTGGCTATGCCTCCAGCCTTATTAGAGGTTCATAATGTATTTCATGTGTCCATGCTCCGAAATTACGTATTAGATTCTACGCATGTGCTGAGCTATGAAAACCTGGAACTGGATCAAGATTTATCTCATGAGGAGAAGCTAGTTCAGATTCTAGACCGAAAAGATATAGTCTTGCGAAACAAGACCATTCCCTTAGTAATAGTGTTGTGGAGGAATAGCAAAGTGGAAGAGGCAACTTGGGAGCTTGAGACTGATATGCGGGAACAATATCATGAGTTATTCAGGTAAATTTTGAGGATGAAATTTCTAGAAGGAGGGGATAGTTTTAGCGTCCCAAATTCGCTAATAACGCTTAGTGCCTTGATTAGCGTGTTGGGAGGCAAATCATTGATTTAATTATGTTATTATGTGGACTAAATGATTATGTAATTAGAAATGCATGTTTAGGTGAATTAAATATGCATGTGGGCCCATTTTGGTTAATAAAAGCATATTTGTAATATTGGCCCATTGAGGGCATAAATGTAAATTATATGTGTCTTATGCTTGAGACCACAAAATTGTGGAGATTTATTTGTGATGTGTGATCTGAGACTGTTCTAGGGAGCGGAATAGTGGAATAGTCACAACGGGTTGATTCCCGACTCGGGGTGAGCCTAGGGGTATTTTGGGGATGTAGTACGTGTTTGGGATAATCGGGTAACGGGTAACGGGTAATGATTTAGAGATTATTCAACTATGTTGGGGATTAAATGGGGAACTATAGGAACACTCGAGGAATTAGTGAGATGCGGCAAAAGACGATTTTGCCTTTGGTGGTATTAGAAAGCTAAGATTGGTCTTGGGGATAAATTGATCATTTAACAGCAGAGGATAGACTTGGGTTGGCCTAGGATACTAGAACTGACCAGAAACAGAAGGCAAAAGAAAAACAAAAAATCTCTCAAGCTAATCTCTCCCTCTCTCCCACGTTCTCTTGCTCTCTCTCTCTCCCCTTCGGTGTATGTGGGAACCTTGAGGAATTCTTTGGCAAACTTGCTGAAGGTTGGAGGAATTTGAAGCCTGTAGTGATTGGAATTAGCTCAGGTCGAATTATCAATTGTGGTCAGAATTTCTGGTACTAAATTATTAAGTTTCCAGCTGTGATTTTCAAGCTTTGTTTAGGTTCAAACCATAAGTCTGATTATGGATTTTGGGAAGGCTAAGTGTTAGATTTTGAGGTGTTTATGCTGATTAGGTTACCTTGATATGAATTCTAGGTTTAATTCTGGGTATATGGGTTCAATTGAGTGTGAATCGGTAAGTTTGGCTGAGGAAAACGTAGTGAAAATGCATGGAATTTATGGGTTTTGGGGCTCGAGTCGTGGCCCTGTTCTTCAGGCGCCGCGGCCCGTATGAACAAGGAGGCTTGGGAGCCTCTGAAAACGTCTAGGCGTCGCGGCTCAAATGAAGCGCACCATGGCCTGTGTCCCCTAAAAGAGAGCTCAAGGCTCTTTAACTTGTAGCACACCACGGCCCGAATGGGCTGGGCCGCGCCTCAAATAAGGAATTATGTCCAAAACAGGGTTTTAAGCTCGGGAACCCAAATGTAAGGGCTCGGGTAGTATTCTACTACTCGGTTTAGTAGAATTCGAGGTCTTGAAGGCTAGAATATTAATATGAAGTTCTTAATTGGTTAAGACTTGATGGATGTCTATTTATTGATGCTTTGTGACTAGGTTTTACATTAAGGCTCAGGTTTAAGGGATCATGCTCGAGATCGCATTAATCAGTCAACTCGGGACACAGGTAAGAAAATTGTTTGTACCCATAGAGCAGGTAATGGCCCTATTATTTTTGTTTAATGTGTGTATGAATATCTATAAATGTTATGCTATGTTGTGCATGATTATGAATGAACGACAACCGTCGCGGCGAAGGCCAAGAACGGCAAAGGTCGGTATCAACATTAAGCATGCTAAATGTAGTCCGCTAGGGCAAGACACTCTAAGGGTGTTGTACTAACCCACTCGGTGAAGACTGTCAACCCGGCGCCTGGTAAAGCACCTGGGCCGGCATATGCCGCTATATGTTTAATTTGCTATCTTTTTAAGTTGTTTATTGCTAGATTGAATGGTGATATGATATGTGTTGAGTTTTCTTGCTGGGTCTTGGCTCACGAGTGCTCTATGGTGCAGGTAAGGGCAAGGGAAAGGTTGACCAACCATGAGTTGGAGAGCGTGGAGCGACGTGTACATGTTCAGCCTACCTGTCTGCCATGACCGTGGTTGTTTTGAGGAACATACTGTAAATAGTTGATTTTGTCGCTTAGGTCGACTGTATCTTAACTTTTGAGGTGTAATACATTTTTGAAATAGTATTTTCGGATCCCGATGTATAACTTTTATGACTTCAATGAATGTCCAAATCTTTTTTAATTAACGTTCGTCAAATTAGTCTTTATTTCGATTTAATCACACTTTTCAACCTAAAATCTCGATTAGCGAGCTAATGACAAATTTATAAATCACATGAATAGGAAATACTATGGCATAAAAATATTAATTTTGTATGGCAACTGGGACTTTATAGTCGGGCCAATAAGTTTATGAAAAATTGATTGAGGTTTGAATTCCAATCAATTGGGCTTAAGAATGAGAATTTCTTGCTCGGGCATCTAAGGGCATTTTGGTGAATTTGATAAAATTGTCAAAATTATGTGATATGTTACAAATTTGTTTTTGGGTCACATTTAATTTAATTAATTAAGCTTGAAGATATTTAAAAACTATAGGTTAAAAGTTAATGGAAATTTAGAGTACAAAATCCTCAAAGGGCCCTTGGATCCTTTAAATGTGAGGTAAAATAAGCAAGGGCATAAAAGTAATTTCCAAGGAAAGAGAGAAAGAGAGAGAAAGGGGTGGGAAGCAAGTTATGTCCTAGGGCTCTCAAGAGCTAGGACACATTCACATGCTAGGGGTTTAATCATTGTTTTTTTTTTTTTTTTTCTCAAATCACTTTTCTCTACCATTTTCCCCCAAAGCTAAGGCACCCTTCTACCCCTTCCCTTTTCATTTCTTTAACTCTGAAAAAGTGAAAAAAAAATCAAAGGCTCTCTCCTTTTCATTTCTTCCCTCTCCATTTCCCACTCAAGAAAGGACTACTTTGAAGCTAGGGTGCCAATCTTAAGCAAGACCAAGCTCAAGGTAAGTTAAATCCTCTCTTGTGATTCATTCTCCTCCTTCTCATTCAAACCCAAAACCCTAGGGTTCCTTGTGCATGCATGTGATATAAAAGCCATGCATGGCCTTTTTCTTGTGTTCTAGGGTTCAAAAGAAGTCGTACTAGTCGGATCTCCAAGTTGAGCACCATCATCTACATGCATGCAAGCTTAGAAGGAATTTTTTTTGAAAGAGGTAAACCCTAGAGCAAACTCTTTTTAAGCATCCATCTCTTTTTCTTTTTCTAGCTCTATAATCTGATTCTAAGTGTTTATGAGAAGGGATTTAAGTGTGTGATGTATTGAGAAGTGGTCTGAAACCCTAAGAGCTCAACCATCCCAAAGGTTTGGACATAAAGAGGTAAAAATCTTGATTCTTACCATAATATTTTAATGGTGTTAGAAAATCTGAATTTGATTGTTGTTTTGTGACTTAAATTAGTTATTTGGGTTGTAATAAATTTATTTAGTTGGAAGATGATGCATGCATTTGGTTTATGTGGTGTTTGGTAGCTTGGAATCCAAAGTTCCATAGGATTTATTGATGCATGCTTGTTGTAAAAAAAATTCAGTGGCTTCCAAAGGGCCAAATCATACCTAAATGATCCAATTATTCAATGAAAGTTTTTGTAATGTGTTATTTGGAAAGAGAACATGATTTTAACATCTTGAACCACTGAAAAACATTTTGTATAACTCAAGTTATGAGCTTTTTTGGAATCTAGTGCAAGCTTGATTAGGATTTGGCAGTTCCGACCTTAAAACTTTGAACAGTTAGTTAAATTGGTAAAAATTATTATTTCTGACTGAAAATTTTACAGAATGTTTTTGACATATTTAATATTAAGCCCATGAAACAGATTCTAAAAATTCCTTGTAATTTCGGAGTTATGATTTTTTAAATTTTGGTGTTCAAAACTAAAATTTTGCAATAACTGGACAATTTAAGTAAGGGTTTTTGTGAACGACTTTCACTGTGAAAGAGAGCTCCGTTTGAGCTGAAGTTCGGTAAGATTGTTTTTTTTATAGCAAGGTTTGAACCCATAAATTTTATGCCCAAAACGTAAGCGGTTTAGAAATGGTGGCATTCCAAAGTTAGGACTTTGTCACAAAAATGACAGTTTTCCAACACTTACAAAATGTTAGGTCTTTATAACAAATTTCTACGAAACCTATTTATTCACAAATTTTGTTGCTAATGGAATTTAAATCATGTTAACTTGATTAGAGAATGTTCCTTAAATTAATTAAAGAAAAGCTTTCTTAAAAATAATTAATGGGTCCAATTGCCCACTTTTGAAAAATAAATACTAAAATAGGATTTTCTTAAAAATAGACCAAATAATCCTTCTAAAGGGTTGTCACTTTTTAAAAGGGTATTTCTTTTAAGGTTTTCTTTTCAAAATAATTTAAGAAATTAAAAATAATAAGAATTTGTAACTAATTCTCCCTAAGAGATGTACCTTGATGGTATTTATTCTTAACAAGATGAATAAATGGCGTTTTTACAAAACTTGCAAGAACACGTAGTAGACCCCGTTTCTACTAGACATAAGACTACACAAACTCATTAACAATTACGAATACTCAAGGGTACGCCTTGGGGACTAAGATAACTAAGGACCCTACCTTTAAACTGGTTATGGAAACCAGTTTCCCTCGACGCTTAAGAATAAAAAATTCTAAATGATAATGCATGATAAGAATTAAGTATTAGACATGCAATGCCCAAATTACGAATTAGCAATCTTAGATAATTGCCATAATTAATCCGAGACTCTCTGTAGTTTCAGTACAGTGTTATTTAAGCAGGAAGGCTCACTTTTGGATAGAAGATTTCCACAAGCAAGCGCAAAGGAATCCGGGTAAGACAACTTATGATTTGTTTGTCTTCAACACGATCATGGCTAGTTTAGATAACTACGACATAAGCTAATAATTAGAACTAATCTTAGAAGGTTTACTCAAGACCGTGGTCCTAGAGGGTTTGCATACTCATGACTAAGGTAAGTAGTCCAGCTAGCTACTATGACGACTATGAACTCTGGCTAGCCATCGGGAACTAAGGAAACTGGTCCACCGGTGACTATGTAACTAAGGTCGACTGGCCACCGAAATATGTAAGAAGTCCGCTTTAACACCCGTGACATAAGAGTCCGGTTAAACTCCGTGACACGTAAGTAAGTTGATTCCAAAATTAAATCTCCATGACTAAGAAACTATGCTGAATTCTTCTAGGAGTCTGGGTAACCAGTGTAACTAGTTTACACCCATCGATGCTATGGTGAAATATGTTAAGTTATGTTTGTTTGTTCCTCTGAAACCCTAAGTAAGTATGTATGTTAAGATCAATGAGTAAGTAAGTATGTGTGTTAAGATTTATGAGTACGTAAGAAAACTAGGTATGCATGATAAGAATGTTAGATATGTTAAGAATGTTATGTATGTTACAAGTTAAGACTATATGTATGCTCTGGGATCTTCTGCGTGCAGGTGTGTTTTCAGGATATGAATTGTGGTTATGAGGCATGACCATAAGTTTTCCAGAACGTTCGCACGTTCTTAAATTGTATGCCAGGGTTTCAGTTTAACTAGAATCCTATTCTTGGTTGGTTATCTTCCTAATTACAGTTGGTTTAAGCTCTTGCTCAGTTTATGTGGTTATGTTTGTTAAGTTGTCCTTACTAAGCATTTCTCTTACCTAGTTGTTTCGTGTTGTAGGTAACCTCAAAGGCAAAGTTGATCAGTGAGCGCTGGAGTTTATCTGTGAGGATGTACATGTGGACTGATCTTTTGAGAATTTTATGTTTTGGGGTGTAACGACCCCAAATTCGCTAATGAGGCTTAAGGGCCTTGATTAGTGTGCCAGGAGGGCATTATTGGATTAAATGTGATTTGAATGATTTTATTGAATTAAATGCATAATTATATGATTAATAATGCTTGTATGATTATATTGGTATTAATGTGATATGTATATATGGCATTGTGAGAACCACATTATTATGTGGGTAGGTCTGTAGAGCACGACTCGAGGTGATCCTAGGGCTAGTTAGCGGGGAAAAGTCACAACAGGGCTTAACAGTTGACTTTGGATAAGTCAGGGGTATTTTAGGTATCGGGTAGCTATTTAGACTATCGGGTTATGAAAATAAATATATGGAGATATATTTGAGGTTAGGAAGTCTAGGCGAGAATATTGGGGGATTTTACCGTTTTGCCCTCGGGGACGTTTTCGGCACCCCGATCCTCGGGATTGATTTAATGGGACAAGATTAGACTGAGGCTTTAGAAAACAGTAGATAGAAAATTAAACCGACTTTTATTATCGGCCTTTCCTCTCTATTCTCTCCCAAGGAGCAAAGGAAAAGAAACACTGAAATCTTAAGGGAATTGCTGGAATTTGAGCTGGGAACTCAAAGGTATTCAGGAGTGATTTAGAGGCTTAGCTCAAGAATCAATCAAGGGCTTAATCAGGACTAAGGTAAGTACTGAATTTCCTTTTTTGTGGTTAGAAATTCTGGGTTTTGGTTAGGTTTTGAGGTAAATATGGTTTTGATGTTTAAGGGCAGAATTAAGGAGGAAAGCTTGGGAATTAGCTTGGATTTGGCTTGGTGAAGTGGTTCAGCAGAAGAGGTAAGTCTCAATTCGTGATTTAGAGGTTTTAATCTGAGTTTGGATGGTTGGTTTGAGTGTTTGAGGTTCTTGAGTTTCAGAAATTGGAAATGGGATTTTAGTAGGTTTTTGGGTTGTATTTCTGTTGAATTATGTTGTTTAAGTCATTCTAAAGGTGTTGGGATTAATTAGTTTTGAATTGGGGAGCTTTGGGATGGCTTAAGGTGAGGTTTAGATGTTGGAAATGGTGGGTTTTTTGGGCACGAAGGGAAGGGCCGCGGCTCTGTTCTAGAGCACTGCGACCCTAGGATGAAGAAGAGCCAGGAGGGCTTAGCCAAAGGTGAGTGCCGCGGCGCCCAAGGCAAGGGCCGCGGTGCGTGTCTCCTTCCAGGCAAGCCCTTGGCTCTGTTTTGAGGGCAAGGACACGGCTAAGCTTCAAGGGCCGCAGCCCTTGGGTTCACACTTGAACATTTGGGGATTTTAGGCATGGGAATGTGGTCTAGAATGCTCGGGATCATTTCACCACCGTGCTTGGGGGGATTCGATTTCCCGGAAGTTAGTTTTGTACCCAAAAACCTATATTTGGATATTAATGAAACCTAATACTTTGGTTGTGACTAGGTGATAAACGCTGAGGCTCGGGAAAGGATCGTGCTTGAGGAATGTTGATCGTAAACAATAACTGCAAAGATCAAAGGTAAGAAAACTGCACCTGGTTGAATATCTGTGATGGGACTAAGGGTTCCCTATTATGTATGCTTGAAAAGATAGTATTATCCCATGCAAGCTACTTAGTGAACCAACGGCCTAAGGGTGCCAAGGGTTACACTAGCGCACAGGGTGTGGCTTGGCCACTGGTAGTCAAGGACAACTTAATATGCACTGAGCTCGGTATAAGCGGGCCAGAGTCAGTGGGGTAAACAGAGGGTGCGGCCTAAGTTGTTGGCCCTGATTATTATGTGATATGAATGTTATAAGTGTTTGATTGCATCCATGATTCTGAATATATGCTGAATGATATTATGTGGATTACTCGATGAGAGTTCATGCTTAGTGAATTTGGTGTCTGTTATTACTGTTTGTGTTGCACATGATTTCTTGCTGGGCCTTGGCTCACGGGTGCTGCGTGGTGCAAGTAAAGGCAAGGGAAACTTGATCAACCTTGATTAGGAGAGCTCTGTGAGCAGAATGTACATGGCCAGCTGCTCAGCCGCCACGGTTGAGGTTTAGGCAGGGACGCGAGACCCAAAGATTGTCTATTTTGCCTTAGTATGGCTAATAATTGTTTATGAACTTTTGGAAGTCTGTAAACCTACTTTTAACTCTGTTTCTTTTGGGATCTCATGTATATAACATTTTAATTATAGAAAATGAAGTTTTTGAGACCAAAACCTTTTTAACCCTAGCTCATACAGGTTTAGTGACACGTTTTTAAATTAATGACTTGATTAGCAAGTCTTGCACCTTTATAAGTACACAATGTAGCGGTCTTGGCTATCCAGGGTGTTCCATGGGGACTAAAACCCATATGATAATTAAGAATTTATTTTGGGCTTGTTGAATGTTTTTAAATTATGACATTGTAATTCACTATTAAGTATGCAAATACTTTCGAACTATTGCAAGTTTTGAAAAGTATTTTTATAAGCATTTTCGGTTACCTTATTTTTAGAAAATGGTTATGTTTTTATACAAATTATGTCAAGAAATTTTATGGGGCATTACAATAACCATGTTAAATAACCAGGCCAAGCCCTAATCAAATATTGGATGCAGTTTTCTTACCTCTGGTCTAGGCACTGGATGGATAAAAATGACCCTTGAGCATGATCCTGTCCCGAGCCCTAACGGTGACCTAGTCACAACCATAAATAATATCCTCATTATGATTCAATCTTATAAAAAAAACTCTGGGACCAATCCCGTGCCCTCAAGACATCCAATTCCACCCAACAAGGTGGTGGAATCGTCCCCGAGGCTCCAAGTTCTTCCCAAGCTCTAAAAATGAGGCTTGCTAATATTGACATAGGGCAGGGGCACCCAAACAAGCCAGAGAGTTCCAATGAACTCCCTTGCATCGCCCAAGGGTGCCCAGAACAAGGGCAGGGGCGCTACAACGCGAACCCATAATTCTGGGTTCTGTTTTCTGCCATTCCTCCTACCTAAATTCATCAAAATTTGACCCAAGACCCCCAAGAGTCATCAAAACAAGCTCCTAGCTCAATTATAATGAAATCTTGACCACCAAGTAGGTTATACAAGTTCCCAAGTGTTGGGACTAGTGCCCTTAAAACAATTGTGGATGACAAATGTTTAAAATGAAATAAATAATTGAATTGAATTTATATATATATAGACCATGTGTGATATTATGTTGATAATATTAAGTAAATATTAGAATATTCCAAAGTTTATCTATGAGGTATTTATATCATTTTGGTACGAGAGGATCAAGATTAAGATAATAAACTTAAAATAGTTTGAAGTAAAATAATGTTATGGAATCTTTAGATTAGTTACTGCTAGTACGATTCACTAGCATTATGAATATAAGTGACCTAGATCCAGATCACTAGTGTAGTAAGATACTTTAGTGAAGGTGCTTTATATATAGTGATATATAGAACGCGACCAGATGTGATTTGTTAATATTTGTTTAAACACCATTTAATAGTATTAATCGAACACATCAAACGATGATCATATACACGATAATCTTAATCCTGAGGTTACTTTGAAATCCTATATATGTCATCTGGTCCTTTGATTCATGTGTTAAGGTTTGTCAGAATGATCAGGCTAAGAATAATTATTTTGGGGACTCAATGATATATATGGCTGGGGACATAGTTTAACAGATACATAATCTATATCTTCTTATAGATTGAATAATGGTTCCTTATTGGGTTGACTTTTGCAACTGAAAAGGTTGTGAGCGCTCACATCGCAAACTTGTTGTGACACGACCTTCACTAGCAAAGTCAATGGTACACTAGGAACAAGATATAGTTAAAAGGGTAAAAAAAGTAATTTCATTCCCTTTTAATTATGAACAATTAATAGAGGACTAACGTTGTATGTAATGATTATATCAATGGACACTTTATTCTTTAATAAAGTACTCTGTAAATATATGTCTATAATTATCAAGAGTTCAATCTCATATTTATAGTAGAGTAATCATGAGATTAATAAATATGATTATTTAATAAAAGAGCTTCGATAATTAATCTAATATTTATTGGAGCATGATATTAAAGGTCCATAGGTCCCAAGGGTGGCTCTGTCAACACCATATCAAGGTAAGAGTTGATACAAGGATAAATCTGTAATTTGAGAAGAATTTTATTCTTCGGGTCAAATATACAATTATATGATAATTAAGGTTGAATAATTAATTTGGAATTAATTATTAAATTTTCAAAAATATGTTTATTAATTTTTTTAAATTAATTATTTTATTTGAGTTGGAGAAAATAAAATTGGCAAGCCAAAATAATTTTTGATTTATTTAATTTTTAAAAGATGATGATAATGATCATCATCAATTTGAATTTTGAATTTAAAATTTAAATTTGAAATATGGTTGTGATCTTTTCCTTAAAAAGATAATACCATATTTTTTGGAAGGATTGATTTTAATTAAATAAATAAATAAAAGAAAAATGCAATATCCCTGAAAGGGAATATTGCTATACATGCATGCCACAATCCAGGGACTATGTCATGCATGTAGCAGTGTACTGAAAAAGTATCAGTATTGTTTTTATTTATTTAATTAGTAATTTGAAAATATATTTTTTCAAAATTGGCAAGTTAAATATTTACCTAAATCAATTTTTATCATCATTATGATATTATTAATATATTACTATTATTATTAGAAATAATAAGGTAATATATAATCTCTCTCTATATATATATTGTGTAATAACAAGATGAAAAACAGGAGAGTGGAAATTAAGAAAAAGTTTTAGAATTTGTCAGACAAGAAATTGTCATCGTCTTCTTCTTTTATTTTAACCCTTCTCAAGCCATAATCCAAGTTCTCATGTGTTGAGATATACTTGTGATTTCTAAATTACAAACTCATATTCTCTATGTGCCTACACACATCTTGAGGTGTTAAGAACACTCTAGAAGATCATGGTTTGAGTACTCAAGGCATTGGATATGAAGATTGATATATATATATATACGAAAAGATTCAATGACACTTGATAGGCTTCAAGAGGTAAATATTTATGTTCTTGAATATTTGTATACGTGTACATATGATATATATTAGTATGTGTATATTTATATATATGTTGCATGATTAATAATATTGTATATTAATGTTTCTGTCTGGATGTTTTCTTGAATATATAAATTGTTTATATGAGAGATGGAAACTTTTTGGTTTAATAAACTGGGCCCACCACGCCATTTTCGTTGTGCACTCTAATTGTTTTTCCAACAATTGGTACTAGAGAAGGTCATTAATCTGTGCATATTATTAACTGTTTTGTGGAACTATGTGCATTTTTATATTATATGTGATATATGTTTGAATGGATAGATGTTTGTATTCATGATTATAGATTCTTAAGGGTTGTTTATAATGGTGCTTTTAGGTTTAGGAATTGCTCTTAAAATTTCTAAATGAAAAATGTAAGCTATTTTTGTGGCATAGGAATTTTATAATTTTTCTTTTAAAATTCTGGACGAAATTTTTAGATGGCCCGAGCCCCAAGCTCGAACCCTGAGCCTCGAGTCGAGGCCCTGCACCTACGCACACCTGCGCCCCTGCCAGCTCCACCCCGAGTCGAGGCCCTGCACCTACGCATACTTGCGCCCCTGCCAGATACACTGTGCCTACCCAGTCGCACGCCCCTGCCAGCCTGTGCTTGCTTGCACACCGCTGCCAGCCCCTACGCCCAGTCATGCACCCCTGCCAGCTCCACCCCGAGCTGTGCAACCTCCACCGTCAAACCTCCCTCCTATCGCCCCACATTGGTACACACCTAGGGTTTGTATCATACAAACCCTAATGTGATGTTACCATAATCGTTTTAATTATTCATTTAATTACAAATCTGAAATTGAATTAAAATCATTTTAATTTGGAAATTTCTTTAATTTAAATAATATTGATTATTTCCCTTAATTTAAAATGTTTTAATTATTCTCTTCCATAATTAATATTGTTTTAATTAAAATATCCAAAATTAAAATTATCATGAATTTTAATTTATTAAAATTAAATTGTTTAATTTTATATTTTGAATTAAATTACCCAAATTCAAATTGGGCCTTAGAAACTATTTGGGTGTTAAAATCCAAAGTTTTATTATTTTAAAGTTTATTTAAAATAATTAAAAAAGTTTTATATTTCAAAATGGATATGGAAAACAGTTGACATTGACTCAACAAAACTACATCTCAAGGTTCGAGATCAAGGTGCTCTTCATCATGCCTTAGATAGTCTAGGTTACATTTTATGTATGTTTATCCAAAAATGACTCCTGATGACGTGGCAAGAATTTTTTACACGTGGTTGGCACGTGGCAGCGTTAAAGTAAAGGGATGTTGTTTGCCTATCGACCAGATGTTTATTGCTTCATCAGATCACGCGTTTAGATGCGACCAGTCTGGTCACATGCTTCAATTTATTTCCTTTAAGATACACAATCTTGTAATAACTACATTTATTATATTTTCTCTTTATTGCCTTGATACGCTGATATTAAGGATAATTAAGGCCCATTGGCCCATGTAACCCGCTTGAGCCTATAAATATGAGTGAGAGGGCTCAAGGAAGGGACTTTTTTTAACTTTGAACTTGAATACTCATAGAGAGAGCATAATGTGATTATCCACCAAAAAATTGTAATTCTCCTAAGGCTTGTGAAACTCAAGAACCCTAGTTCTTTGATCATGGCATTGGGATTTAACATCAATAAGAACACTAAGTGGACGTAGGTCATTACCACACAGTTGGGGCCGAACCACTATAAATCAATTGTGTCACTTTCTTCCCATTTGATTCTCTTCTTAATTTCCTTTTCATTCTTTGTCGTTATTTTGACTCCGTGTCGTTGGCCAAATCAGGGGTCAACATTTTGGTGCTTTCATTGAGAGCTGAACTCAAGAATCTTTAAGAAAATCAAATGGCGAAGACATCGAAGAGAACTGAACAGGATGCTGGCGCCGCATCATCTCAACCTCCTCCTCCAAAAGTGGCTGAAAATGAGCCACACTTGGATTTGGAAGAGGTGGAAATGGATTCTGAGATGTTGAGGGAAACACTGGGCGTGTTGCAGGATGAGTTGGCCAGTCTAAGGGCCAATTAGGAGAATGCAGCAAATACCTTGGCGCTGCAACAAAGGGAGATTAAGCGTCAGCGTCAGGAGCTGAATGAGCGGCAGGCAGAGAGATGCCATGGCCTCTCTTGAAGCAGCGATTCAGTTGGCCAGAGGACATGCTGCGCTGACCTCTCAACCGGATCAGCCACCAAGTGCGCCACCGCAATAAGCCCCTAGCCCAAGTCATTCGCTCCAGCCAACAAGCCCTCAAAGGCCAAAGCAGCCACCTGTTGCTCAGGATGATGTCCCGATTCAGGATCCTGAGCAACAACCACCCTCTCAAGATGGTCGCGACAATCCCCAGTGCCAGAGGCAGAATAGGGCCGGGCAGCCTCCCCGTAGCCCTAGATGCCCAGGGGACGATGAGCCAAATCCACCGAGCAAGGGGCAACGTCCTTCTGCCAACAGAAGGCATAACGAGTTAGGCTGTATGGTCAGGGCCCCCCCATGACATAATAATGCACGGGGACCCACCCACCAGTGCAGGCCTCCCTTTGATGCTCGAGAGATACTAGCCAAAGGAGGAAACAACGTGACCAACCGGTCACGCCATAGTCGGTCGTATTTTAGGGATGGCCATGATTACAATGAGGTCGATTCTGGCAGGGAAAATGCTGGTCGAAGGCATGAGGAAAGAGGTGGTGATAGAAACCCCCCACCAAGAGAAAATAGGCCTGCGATCCATAACACTGGGGGGAAACCTCGACAGCATAACGTCTTTGATCGACTGGGTGCTAGCGAGCAAAGGCGTAGGGATGATGACTTGAGGGACATACTCAATGACAGATGCGAGAGGCACGATGAGTATGCTACTCCGGCCCTAGTTGCCCCAACGATCTCAGACGTGGTTCAGGCTCAAATGGATGCTCTGAACTAGGAATCAGTAGCTGGTCGAGAGCCGGACATCCCACATAGAGTACGACCGGAGGAGAGGCACTCTGTTTGTGCAAAGGATTGATGTGGTAGAAACTGCCAGCAAGTTCAAAATGCCAATACTGCCGAACTTTTATGGGTATGAGGACCTGGTATCTCATGTGAACAAGTTTGAGATACAAATGGATATTCAGAAGGTGTCGGACGATGCCCGCTGCAGGATCTTCCCCGCCACTCTGTCCGACACAACCCAAGAGTGGTTCTTTACGTTCCCTCCTACTTGTATAGTATCTTGGGAAATGTTTGTAAAGGAATTTTACGGACAATTATACGCGGGTCGCGTACACCCCACAGATGCCAACCAGCTGGTTGAGATACGCCAAAAGGAGGAAGAGCCCTTAAAGGAGTACGTCCAACGCTTTATGCGAGCAGTGGCTGGAGACAAAATAGTGGGCGACGAGGGAAAAATGATGTCTCTAACTGCTAGGGTTAGACACCATTCTGCCCTTTGGAGCAGCCTAAGAAAGAATGGGGTAAAAAGTACCTAGGAATTTCTGGATCGAGCTGATCGATACATCCAGCTTGAAGATGCGATCGCCAACGAGGGGAAGTCGCCTACAAAAGAGATGGGACCGAAGGAAGATCCCGCCAAGGCCGCCAATGGGTCGGATAAACCCAATGGCAACGGCAAAGGCAGCGGGTACAGAAATGGCAGAAATGGTGGAAAAAGGATGGGTAATGAGTTGTCAACATCTGAAAATAAATTCCCCAAAGGCAATAGATATGAGCCAAGATTCACCAACTATACGGCCCTTGTTGAAAGTAGGGCAGAGGTCTACCAGGCGACCAATGTCAATGTCCCTTATAAGCGACCAGCGCCTATAAGAAAGGATATCTCCAAGAGGGATACAACAAAATTTTTTCATTTTCACAACGACTACGGACATGACACCAATGAATGTAACCAGTTGAAGGACGAGATCGAGTTCCTGATCAGGAAGGGAAACCTAAGGAGATACGTACGAGCCGCAGGAGGGTCTCAGCGAGAGGCTCAAGGTGGCAATGAGCAGGCGCCTGCATGCCAACGCTCACCACCTTTACAGCCAGCTCCTGTGGCAGGTACATTACTCACCATCTGTGGTAGCCCATACCTTGTAGGGGATAGTGGGAAAGCAAGAGAGCGATATGCTTGGACCTTACGCCATGACCAGGACATCGAGATGATGAGTGTGGAGGATCGTGCACCAAAGAAAGCTCAAACAGAGGAGGAGTTGATAACCTACTCTGAAGACGATGCTCAGCATGTCCGATTCCCACACTCCGATCCGCTGGTCGTCGACGTCCAAATTGCCAACATGATGGTTAAGAGGGTGTTAGTTGACACAGGAAGCTCAGTCAACATCTTGTATAAGTCCTCACTGGAAAGGATGAAGTTGTCCGTCAAGGACCTAGAGCCGTACAACCAAACCATATATGTTTTTTCTGGCGAAGGGCTCCCCGCGAATGGGTCGATTAGGCTCCCAGTCACTGCAGGAACTGCGCTTGCAAATAGGACATTACTCACTACTTTCATAGTAGTTAATTGTCCTTCAGCGTATAAGGCTGTAATTGGAAGGCCAATTTTGGTCGACCTGTGAGCAGTTACCTCGATATGGCACCATGCCATGAAATTCCCAACTGACGCATGGGTAGGATGCGTGTTGGGAAACCAGCGGGAAGCGAGGGAGTACTACAACGCCTCGATATCTAAGGCGAAGAAAGGTGGATCGAGGGAAGAGTTGCAAACGGCTAGTGATGTACAATCCCAATCAGGTGATGGTGTCACTAAATAGGGCGTTGCCCAAAGTGAGGACAGGGATTTGGATCCTCGCTTTGGGGATTTTAATGAAGAGATAGGACCCATCGAGGACCTTGAAGAGGTCCAACTCGATGAAGCAGATCTGACCAAGGTTGTGAAAGTCGGTAAAAGCTTAGAGATAACAACGAAACAAGCACTAGTGGAATTTTTTAGGAAAAACCAGGAAGTCTTTGCCTAGTTGCATAAAGACATGGTCGGGATAGACCCATTGGTCATTAGCCATGTCCTGAACATAGACAAGAGTTTTCAACCAATACAACAGAAAAGGAGGCTACTCGACAAAGACAAATCAAAAGCTGTAAAGGAAGAGGTCGAGAAGCTAAAGGAGAACGGATTCATCAAGGTAGCGTTTTATCCATCCTGGATCTCTAATCCCGTACTGGTTCCCAAGCCGAATGGCAAGCGGAGAACGTACATGGATTTCACAGACCTTAATAAAGCCTGCCTTAAAGATTATTTCCCACTCCCTAGGATCGACCAGATGGTCGATGCCACTACAGGGCACGAGATCCTCTCATTCATGGATGCATACTCCGAGTACAATCAGATCAGTATGCATCCACCTGATGAGGATCACACTAGCTTTTAGACCGATACAGAGCTTTACTGTTACAAAGTAATGCCCTTCGGTTTGAAAATTGCTGGTGCGACTTACCAAAAACTAGTCAATCACATGTTCAAGGAGCTTATCGGTTCAAACATGGAAGTATATGTCGATGACATGTTGGTTAACTCGAAGAAGGCAGAAGGACATATAGGGGACTTGGAAGAGTGCTTCAACATCTTGAACAAATATCAGATGAAGTTGAATCCCCTTAAGTGTTCCTTCGGAGTTGGATCAGGGAAATTCTTGGGATTTATAGTAAACTCGAGCAGAATTGAGGCCAATCTCGAGGAGATCAAAGCCCTGGTCGATATGAAATCGCCGAAAAAAATCAAGGATGTTTAAAGCTCAACTAGAAGAATTTCTGCTCTAAGTAGATTTATCTTCAAATCTACGGACAAATGCGTCCCATTTTTTAATCTGCTCAGAGGCAACAAGAAGTTCGAATGGACGGAGGAGTGCAAGGGGATTTTCAAGCTTTAAAGACTCACATGTCGCAGCCACCAATTCTATCGAAGCCGGTCGATAAGGAAACTTTGTTCATCTACTTGTCGATCACGGAATATGCTGCTAGTGTTGTTCTAGTAAGAGAGGAAGAGGGTGTGCAAAAGGCCGTCTAGTATGTAAGCAAAAGGCTAATAGGAGCGGAACTACGATATCCCCCTAATGAAAAATTAGCCTATTGCTTGATCTTAGCCTCCAGAAAGCTGCGGCCATACTTCTAAGCTCACCCAATCACAGTTTTGATCGACCAACCTCTACGGTAAGTTCTGCAGAAGCTAGAAATCGCGGGCCGATTGTTGAAATGGGCTGTTGAACTTGGGAAGTTTGATATCTCTTACTTACCACGAGCAGCAATAAAAGGACAAGCTCTGGCTGACTTCGTTACAGAGCTCAATGGTCTTCTAGATAACGAACAGCTAGAAGGAACAGAGGAGCCTGAACCTCAAAGCCAAACCCCTTCATGGAAGTTGTTTATATATGGTTCTTCTAATGAGCATCACGCTGGAGCAGGAGTGATTTTGATAATGCCTGAAGGGCATCGATTTCATTGCACGATTAGATTTGACTTGACTGCTTCAAACAACGAAGCCGAGTACGAAGCATGCTCGTAGGATTACGGTTAGCCAGAGACCTGCACATAAAGTCACTTGAAATTTACAGTGACTCTCAGTTGGTGGTTAATCAGATCATTGGAGAATACTAGGCCCAAGGTCTAAAGATGGTTGCCTGCTTGAATAAAGTAAAGGATCTATTGGCACAGTTTGATAAGTACACTCTCTAGCAAGTACCTGAATATAGTACCAGTTGAATGGCTATCTGCACCAAGCATCCAGGCAGAAGAAACCTCTTTAATGATTCAGGCGATAGATACATGGATGGCACCTTACATAGAGTATCTGACACAGGGTGTATTGCCAACGGACAGAAATAAAGCCAGGACCCTTCAACAGCAAGCTGCTAGGTATATCCTGGTCGATGGAATCTTGTACCGAAGGGGATACTCAATGCCACTCCTCAGGTGTATTTCAAAAGAGAAAGCCAAAGAATTGATGAGAGAGGTCCACGAAGGCTTTTTTGGGGACCATGCTGGGGGCAGAGTTTATCAAAAAAGATCCTAAGGCAAGGATACTTTTGGCCAACAATGAATGAAGACTCAATGGAATTTGTGCAGAGGTGCGACAAGTGGCAGAGATTCTCCAAAATTCCGCGAGCAGCCCCTAATGAACTAAAGCAGATGCAAAGTCTGTGGCCATTCGTAGTTTGGGGTATAGACCTAATCGGATCCTTGCCCACAGGAAAGGGCGGCGTCAAGTACGTCATAGTAGCCATTGATTACTTCACAAAGTGGGTTGAAGCTGAGCCACTTGCAACTATAACGACCAATACAGTGCTGGACTTCGTGGTCAAGAACATCGTGTGTCGCTATGGATTACAAAGAAAAATTGTCTAAGACAACGACATACAATTTGATAGTGATCTGTTCACAGATTTCTGCGAACGACAAGGAATTATTAAGAGCTTTTCTTTAGTTGCTCACCCTCAGGCAAACGGACAGGTCAAGGAAGTCAATAAGACACTAAAAGATACTCTGAAAAAAACACTTGAAGAAGCGAAGGGGGCATGGCCAGAGCCATTGCCTGAAGTCCTCTGGTCGTACAGAACGTCCCATCATACAACGATAGGCCATACTCCATTTTCCTTGGCTTATGGATATGAGGCTATGTTACCTATCGAGTTAGATCCACCATCGCATCGGAGAATGACGTATGATCAAGGCTCTAATAACCAGCTATTGATGGAATCTCTAGATTTGGTCGATGAAAAGCACGAGCAAGCACAACTCCGAGTAGCGGCTTATCAGCAAAAGGTCGCTCGATATTTTAATTCTAAAGTTCGTGAAAGGAAATTCAATGTAGGAGATCTAGTACTTAGAAGGGTTTTCCTCAACTCCCGCGACCAGGCCGCTGGAGTACTCGGACCTAACTGGGAAGGACCATACCAAATTGAAGAAGTCCTCCATCCAGGCACTTACAAACTTGCTCTCTTAAATGGAGATCTCATTCCTCGCTATTGGAATGGAGAACACCTGCGCAAGTACTATCAATAAACAATTCTTCTTAAAGAATTGGCTTTTATTAATTTTACTTTTTACAAGTTATGAAAAAGGGTTGGTCATTTTATGTGACTGATCACTTATAAGTGTAAGATCATTTTGGTGATCACTCATACAGACACGTTTTGTCCATTTACTACAAGAAATAAAAGGGACTGTGCGCAGCCAGTCAATCTTGCCAACTATTGTATTTATTACAAGTATTTTCTCATTACGTGTGTTGTTTTGCTATATTCTCATTTTAAAATTTATCCTACGAACAGAAATGTTCGAACAGGTTTTAGTCTAGGCAAGTGACCGAGGACCTAAAGCCCCTCAATCACTTGGGGGGGCATATAAGGTATCTAGAAAGCAAAGCATATCAAAAGGTATGTAAACACATGAGCAAAATAAGTGAAAGCATGCTAGGGAACTTAGAGTATTTTTCAAAATTTTGTTATTTTGTTAAATCAATCCAAAGTACTATGCTAAGTTCGGTCATGCAAATAGATGTTATAATAAAGTGAAAATATATTATAATATAAAAAAAGAATCTTTTTACATCGCGAGCAGTTACTACTCTGCTGTAATTGATTGATTAAAAGGGAAAAAGCTGCCCATGCAGCAATAAAAGTTAAAAAAGAAATTGTCTTTACATCACGACCCATAGGTCGTGTATTTAAAAGATAAAGAAAGAAAAATAAAAAGACTACGAGGCAGGAGGATCTTGAGGAATGTCTTGGTTGACCATAGTTCCAGCTTCATTTTACGCACCATCAAACCCTGTTGCTAAGGAAATTTCTGGGGAAGCAGGAATTCTGGCTCTTTCTTCTTCCTCCAGGCGAATAGTGCACCGGGCTATTTGAGTTCGCTTCAGGTGCTTGGAAAGGTAGTTGAAATTGGCCTCGCGATTGTGCTTCCAGAACTCATAGAAGTAGAGGTGGGTGGCTTCCCTATACTTCTCCAAGTTTCTGGCATTCGTCTCCTCAAGCTCCTTGATGCACCCCTCCAGCTCCTCAGTCTCCTTTCTGCTCGCAATTAGATCAACCTGAAGTTGATTGGCCTCTTGGCAGTTAAGTCTAGCGCACTCCCTGAACTTCTCTTTATCTTCATTGGCTTTGTCCAGGGAAGTCTTAAACTGCTGAAGTTCTTCGACCAGCTTAGAATTTTGCTCGAGCAGTTCGGTGTTCTTGCCGAGCAATTCTGTGTTTTTCTCGAGCAGATCGACATTCTTCCCCTCGAGCACCTTCATTGCCTCAATGTACTTGGTGTAGGAGTTTCTGGTCTGGGTGACCAAAGCCCCCATGCGGCGCCAACCAGCAGTCATAGTCAGCAACCCATGCGATTAGGTGAAGATAAGATGATGGTAGAAAATAACAAAGTAAAATAACTCAGCTAAAGAAAAGTAACTTACACTGGCTATCTTGTTCAGCCCTCGGTTTATTATCTGGTGTGCCTCTTAGGTGCGTTTATGCTTTGTGAGTTTGTATATACTCTCTCTGGCTGAGCCAACTACGATGCTGGTCAAGGCGTCTTCAGGTTGATTACCCTAAGGTGTCTGTTCGGTTGGTGCTGGAGGGGTAGAGTGCTGGTCGACCGGTGCAGGTGGAGACTACTGGTCGTGTGGAGAGGGAGGTGGCATTGTTTCTTTTGAAGGAGCAGCTGTTGTAGGATGATCCTCCGTCCGAGCCTTCTTTGAAGCAGCTTTGCTAATTTCCCCGCGAAGCTGCTTGTTGTCTTTCTTCCTACTCGAGGGAGCAGAAGAGGCAGTGTAGTGATCGAACATGTCTCCAGATGACATATCTGCAAGTGAAGAAACATTGTGAGCAGTTAGACAATATGTGTAGGTGGATATGAAATTAAAAACAAGAAAATTGTAAGTAAAGTACCCGTGCTATAACTATTGGTCGCTACATTACTTACTGAACTACTGCTACACTCACTCACTGCTTGGAAGATATCTTAATTTAAATTTGGAGTGTACTTAAAGTTGCCATCCCCGTCAAATAAATGACAGGGAATGGGCAAACTGTCTAAGAATGAGAAGACAATACCATTCTCATCTTAAGAATCGTCGATGGGTGCAGGGGGCTCAGAAGCTTTCTTTTTTCCCTTTCCCAAAGGGGCAGGGGAAGCAGCTGCTCGTGAGGTGCTGGAGGGTTCCCTGATTGTCACTCCAGTTGTCCCCCTCCTTGGAGATTGCAACACGTTTGGGTGCTGCTCGAGAATTTCTCCACTAGTGACGCTCCTCGCTGTTGACTCCCTCATGTCCTGGTGAGGTGCCAGAAGCCCGACCAGCCTTAGGTTGGCTTCAGTGACCAGCTGTTTGATGCTTTTTTCTACGTTAGTCATGCTGGCCAATAGTGTTGCTCGAAGCTCCATTTCTGGAGTATGAGCTGATCGCAACCATGGACCTGAAGAGAACTAATTTTCTAAGGAAAATGCAGATAAAATAAAAGAAAATAAATGACCAGAAGAACGAAGAAGTTACCTCCTTGGGTGAAGGCTAGGTTGTTGGCAACCAGGTCGGTGGTTAAAAAGTACTCCTGGTAGTACTTTCCTACATTGGACTTATAGGTAGTCCCACTCAGGAAGGTGCGGGTCGATTCCTGGTGGTAAAAGTGAAAGAACCCCGTGTTGTCCTGGTTGGGGTTAGATTTTAGATCGAACAGGTAGTTGATCTCATGAGGCGAAGGGACAATCCATTTTTTATGGCTGTAAAGGATATAGAGTGCGGAAAGCATTCTATTCTCGTTTGGGGTTATTTTTAATGGAGCAACCCAATGTAATTGGCCACTCCTTGGGAGTAAGGATGGAGAGGCAAGATTGCTCCTGCCTCAATGTGATACCTCAACCAGGTGCTAAAGGTTCTGCCAGGTAGGTTTTCCCATTGGTTGGTGGTAGGAAGAAATAAAGTTACCCCAGAAAGTCCGTACTTTTTGAGGAAATTGTTTACCATCCTAGTAGTGATTTGGCTAGGAGGAACGAGGTACCAATAAACATCTGGTTGAAGTACATTACGGGGATAGGCTTGTCTTTGTATTTTGGGACTAGTGGCTTCGGCTCTACCACTGGTCAAGGGAATTTCAGCCCAAGGAGCAGGCTGATTTTCATAAGGTTTGTATGGTTTCTTTTTCTGGGCAGTGGATTTTACTCTACCCATATTTGGTGGAATTGAATGAGGTCTGTTGGGTGGAATTCAAGAAAAAGGGATCTCTGGGATAAGTAGTGATGACTGTTCTTCATCCATGAGCAGCAGAGCGAGCAAGTCATCGTCAATTGGCCTCTCACCTCCCCACGGATCTTGCATGAAAATCTGCAAACAGAGAAGGGGAGATGAGAATCTATGGCCCAAAAGACCAAGAAGTGTTAAGAGTTGGAATAACATTGCTCGCGTATAAAAGTTAAGCTTTTATACGACCATCAACATTCTAGCAAAAACACTAAATTACATATGAGCAGTTTGAAAAACGAATCAAAAAGCAGAAGTAAAAAGTTTTTCAAGAAAACCTTTTTCGACTCTGAAGGGGAAGGAAAAACCCAGTTTTTCTATAGGCTTAAAAATCGAATTTTTACTTCAATTTTACGCCATGAATTCATGATCCTGACTACCAAACTTGTAACGCCCTGGATAGCCAAGATCGTTACACTGTGTACATAAAAAGGTGCAAGACTTGCTAATCAAGTCATTAGTTTTAAAACGTGTTACTAAACATGCATGTGCTAGAGTTAAAAAGATTTTGGTCTCAAGAGTTTCTTTTTATATAATTAAACTGTTATATACATGGGATCCCAAAAGAAACAGAGTTAAAAGTAGGTTTACAGACTTCCAGAAGTATATAAATAATCATTAGCCATACTAAGCCAAAATAGAGAGTCTTTGGGTCTCGCGTCCCTGCCTAAACCTTAACCGTGGCGGCTGAGCAGCTGGCCATGTACATTCCTCTCGCTGAGCACTCCGATCAAGGCTGATCCAACTTGCCCTTGCCTATACCTACACCACGTAGCACCCGTGAGCCAAGGCCCAACAAGAAAACATGAAATGCAACACAATCGATAATATCAGACAGGAAAATTCACTAAGCATAAACTCTCATCAAATAATTCACACTAGTACCACTCAGCATAAATTCAGAGTCAAAGATGCAATCAAACACTTATAACATTCATATCACATAACAAACAGGGCCGACAACTTAGGCCGCACCCTTTATCTACCCCACTGACTCCGGCCCGCTTAAACCGAGCTCAGTGAATATTAAGCTGTCCTCGGCTACCAGTGGCCGAGCTGCGCCCTATGTGCTAGTGTAACCCTTGGCACCCTTAGGTCGTTGGTTCACTAAATGGCTTGCATGGCATAATACCATCTTTTCAAGCATTCACAATATGGAACCCTTAGTCCCGTCACATATATTCAACCAGGTGCAGTTTTCTTACCTTTAATCTTTGTGGTTATTATTTATGAGCAACACTCCTCAGCCACGATCTGTTCCCGAGCCTAAGCTTTTATCGCCTAGTCACAACCAAAGTATAAGGTTCCATTAATATCCAAATATAGGTTTTCAGTTTCAAAACTAACTTCCGGGAAATCGAATCCCGCCAAGCATGATGGCGAAAACGATCCCGAGCATTCTAGACCACATTCCCATGCCTAAAATCACTAAAAGTTCAAGTGCATAACTAAGGGCTGCGGCCCTAGAAGCTTAGCCGTGGCCCTAGCCTCAAACAGAGCCAAGGACCACCCCTGAAAGAGGACATGCGTCGCGGCCCTTGCCTTGGGCGCCACGACGCTCACCTTTGGCCGAGCCCCCTTGGCTTTCCTTCATCCTAGGGCCGCAATTCTGTAGAACAGAGCCGCGGCCCTTCCCTTCGAGCCTAGAATTCCCACCATTTCTAGGCTTGAAACCTTAGCCAAAACTACCCTTAAGCTCTCTACTTCGACACCAAAAAATCCCAACACTTTTAGCATGACTTAAACAACATAATTCCACAGAAAACACAGCCTAACACACACTAGAATCCTATTTTCAATTTCTGAAACTCAAGAGCTATAAACACTCAAACCAGTCATTCAAACCCAAATTAAAACTTCTAAATCATGAATTGAGACTTACCTCTTCTGCTGAACCACTTCACCAAGCCAAAACCAAGCTAATTCCCAAGCTTTCCTCCTTAGTTCTGTCTTTAAACATCAAAACCATATTTACCTCAAAACCCAATAAAAACCCAGAATTTCTAACCACAGAAAAGGAAATTAAGTGCTTACCTTAGCCCTGATTTAGTTCTTGATTAATTCTTGAGCAAAGCCTCCAAATCCCCACCTCAATTCTCAGAAATTCCCAGCTTGATTCACTAAATTCTCAATGGTTTCCTCTTTGTGTTTCCTTGAATGAGAGAGTAGAGAGAAGGGCTGAGAAAGAGTCAATCTAATATTTCTGTCTACTGTTTTCTAAAGCCTCAGTCTAATCTTATCTCATTAAATTAATCCCGAGACTCGGGGTGCCGGAAACGTCCCCGAGGGAAAAACGGTAAAATCCCCCAATATTCCCGCCTAGACTTCCTAACCTCAAATATATCTCCATATATTTATTTCCATAACCCGATAGTCTAAATAGCTACCCGATACCTAAAATACCCCTGACTTATCCAAAGTCAGCCGCTAAGCCCTGTTGTGACTTTTTCCCCGCTAATTAGCTCTAGGATCGCCTTGAGTCGTGCTCTGCAGATCTACCCACATAATAATGTGGTTCACACAATTACCATATACACTTATCACATTAAAGCCATTATAATCACACAAGCATCATTAACCATATAATCATGCATTTTAATCAATAAAGTCATGCAAACCATATTTAACCCAGTAATGCCCTCCCGGCACACTAATCAAGGCCCATAAGCCTCATTAGCGAATTTGGGGTCGTTAGAAAACTAGTTCCTAACCTTAGCAAGGTGTTATTTTCCTATCATATTTAATGCAGAACAACATACCCATTTACCCTGAAATCATTTTGCAAGAACTGACAGAGATATTCAAGAACTCAGACATCAAAAGTAAAGGGAAAATAGGCATAGCACAACGTAACAGAAAGAAATCAATCAGAAGACTTACTTGGATGAAAGATTGGAATGAATATTTCAAACGGTTGGACAGGCGCACCTCGGATCAGTGAGATTTTCTGGGTCTGTTTTACTTTGTTCTTCAGAGTTCTTGAAGGCAAGAGGATTGGTAAAAAGTAAAAAATGAAGAGAGTGGGTTATTTATATTGATCGTGGCACTGTAAAAGAGGTAATAATGGGATTAACTCTTTAAGATATGGGGAAACGCAATAGCCATCAGACAACTTTTGGGAAACTGAAAAGACATGAATGGATGCCTTTTTCGAGAAGGCATGGACGACTCTGACAGATTTGGTGGGGTATGCGAAGGGTCAGTCTCCTAAGTTTACTTTATGCTGGTCACAGTAAAATAAACTTGAGGGGGAAATGTTTATCCAAAAATGGCTCCTGATGACGTGGCAAGAATTTATTACACGTGGTTGGCACGTGGCAGCGTTAAAGTGAAGGGATGTTGTTCGCCTATCGACCAAATGTTTATTGCTTCATCAGATATCGCGTTTAGATGCGACCAGTCTGGTCATATGCTTCGATTTATTTCCTTTAAGATACACAATCTTGTAATATCTATATTTATTATATTTTCTCTTTATTGCCTGATACCCTGATATTAACGATAATTGAGGCCCATTGGCCCATGTAACCCGCTTGAGCCTATAAATATGAGTGAGAGGGCTCAAAGAAGGGACTTTTTTGAACTTTGAGCTTGAATACTCATAGAGAGAGCATAGTGTGATTATCCACTGAAAAGTTGTAATTCTCCTAAGGCTTGTGAAACTCAAGAACCCTAGTTCTTTGATCACGGCATTGGGATTCAACATCAATAAGAACACTAAGTGGACATAGGTCATTACCACACAGTTGGTGCCGAACCACTATATATCGCTTGTGTCACTTTCTTCCCATTTGATTCTTTTCTTAATTTCCTTTTCATTCTTTGTCGTTATTGTAACTCCGTGCTGTTGGCCAAATCAGGGGTGAACAATGTATTTATTTGCAAGTGTTGTATATTTTCTAGAAATACCCAAAAGTTACCAACCCACTTTTATTTACTTACTATAAATGTTCGAATGTGATTATAGTGTTTAATATTTTGTCATGCATTATAACATGCTATTCATATACGCACACAGTATGCAATTAGCTTGCATTACATTCATATAGAAACATACAATTAGGAGCGCCCTATATTTTATTATATGTTTATATATGATAATTTATTTAATAATAAACTTAGTCTTAATTAGTTAAGATGGTAAATCAAAATTAAAGTTGTTTAATTTATTATATTAATGAAAAATGTTTTTTTTTTTAAAAATGATGTTCGCTTAATCAAAACAAAACTAAAATTAGAATTAATGGCACAATTTTTATTTTTTGCTTAATTGGATTAGTAATTATTAGAATATCATTTGGTAAAAATAAATTAAATTTATTTTTACAACTAAATTTATAAATATTGATTTTGTGAAAAATACACTTTTTAAAAATAGTGAGTGAGAGAGAGACTTATGACAATAAGTCTCATGGTCTCCATTATTGGTTGAACACTGAGATGAATAGGAAAGGCCTTGTGTCGCCTTCGTTTGCGGCCTCCCTAAGGAAAGGCTTCTAAATATGTTTACTTTATCTCAAGGTTGACTTCACTTATGATAATATAATTAGTGATGTATTTCAAGTTTGACTGACCTTAAAACAGTTTCTTGAGTTAAGTCATTAATTGAAAATAATGGGTTACACTTTGAAGGTGTATCTAGGATTTCGAGCACGACTAGTGCATCTTGACAAAACTAGCAGTAGTTCATAAGTCAAAAGAGAAAAACGTGTTTTTAAGTTTTCACTTATGAAATTGCTATTTGTCTCAAAATTAATTTGGAGTTAGTCTGACCTACCCCAAGTGGTCCATTAATTTTCAAATTAATTTATTGTGGATTAGTATATATTTCTTATGTGTTTTTATATGTTGCATTCATGCATCATGTTTTACTTTTCCAAATAATATATGTTATTTATTATATGTTTTAATTCATTATATTTTATTTATTTATTTCCAACAATAATGGTTGATTCTCTTAATCCTAATCAAGGACCTCAAAATGTGAAAGAACCAGTGAATCTTTATGTCTACCTAAGTACTTTTCATTTAGACTTCAACAATCTTGATGATTGGTATAGAAACATACACATAGTTCTGATAAACTAAAAGTGTAAGATGCAATCATTGATGTGCCTCTAGATGAGCCATCAACTTTATCTAATTATGATGATCATAAAAAATATGCGGATTGGATGAGATCAGATTATTTGGCTCGTCATTGCACACTAAATACTGTGCCTGACGATATTAAATCGAGATATGTAAACCTTAGATCTACATACGAGATATGAGAAATGATCAACAAAGACTCTTTTGATCACTTGAGAAGTTTGCAAGAAAAAAAAGGTAAATATGATTTTCTCATCTCCTTTTAATATATTTGAATAGTTGATTCCAATTTTTATGCATTAAAACCATTTTTTGTCCTGTTTTTCGGAACGAATTATGCAAGAAAAGAAAGAAATACGAAAGATAAATAAGAAAAGGATTGTAGATTGGTAGACCAAGAAATAACTGGCATGGAATTTAGTTTTTTATTTTCAACTTTGTATTAAGTTCTTTCTTTAAATTAGTTCTATAATTCTTTCTAGAAACTATATTAAGATTCCTTTATTTGATAAGTGAACAAATTTGATATTTCTTTTGAATAATAAATTCAGTTGTTATTTTTGAAATATATTTGTTCCACCTATTTCATCAATGAGTATAAATGATAATTAAGAATTATTCATTATTATGCAAATCATAGATTTAATAAATAAGACATATTATTCCAACCATGTGAAACATATATGTGAATTATTTTTTAGATTGACTTGTAATCATTTAGACACATAACATAAATAAAAGACAATATTTTATTGAAATCATTCATTGGTTCTCTCCCTGTTTATATAATCTATTAATTAAAGTTAACCAAAAGACCTTTCCCTAATAAAGACTCAAAAATCACATAATCATTTAGCTAATACATAGAGATGTATGTTGAACCTTTTTTATGTTCAAAGCTAAAAGAGATAATAAATAGTAAGTCAATATTGATTGACACTTATTTAAGATATTCTTATTATTGATTGAAATACAAAAAAAAATTCTAGAAATTTTCCATGCAACATTCAAAGTAAAGTCACTTAAAGACTTGTTTGATATGATCAAAAGGAAGTCCAAACTTGAATTTGGAATTCAAGTAAATTGCATGTGAACTAGGAATTCAAACCCAATTCACATACAACTAGAATGCTAAGCAAAATTAGTATTTTAGAAATGGACTATAATCATATTAGATAAGATTAAATAGATAATGAGTGATCATTATCACCTTTATTATTTCTATAATTTTAACACTTGTTATAATCTGTAAATTTCTTATTGTACAACAACAAAGACTTAAAAGTTAGGATTCACAAGTGATTATGTGAATAAATTGAAAATTTTACATGAAGTCATTTAGTGAAACAATTTAATAATTATAAAAGATTGCAAAATGTTTGTATCTCTTAAATGCTACTTTAATGAAGCATGATTAGCATAATCGCTATATTTTTTGTAGTTAAATTGTACTAGAAATAATGACTATAAGTCAAGTAAGCAAGTTACTGATAATTAACAATGATAAAAATATCACAAATTCTGTAAAACATTATTGTAGCAGGAGCGTTAGTTAGTAACTACTTTGTTACAAATATAAAGTTTAGTTGGTTGTGTGTAACACAATCTAACTATATTTCATTTAGATACTAGTGTGTAATGAAAATATTTTTACAGAAAATAATGGTTTAAACACCATGAATCTAGAAATGGAATTTGGAATTCTATGACATGGATTCTTGAACATCCAAGTAAAGTTCATTAAACTTCAGTTTGAAACAAGATATTCAAGATGAAGATGAGAACAGAGGAAAGTACAGACTTTTCAAAGTGAGGTTAATAGCCTAAGGCTATAAATAGAAAGAAGAATTTATTACTCGAATAAATACATTCTAATGTAACCAAGCTTAAATCTATTTACATACTCTTATCCATTGCTTTATGCATGGATTATGAGATTAATTTAAATGGATGTCTAAGCAGTCTTTACTGAATGACTGCATGACAAAACCGTTTGAAGATCTCAACCAGAAAGATTCTGTTGTGATTCTTATTATTAATATTGATAATGTTCTGATTATTGACAACGCTGTAGAGAAATTATCTATAGAAAAGAAATGGTTACCTGAACATTTCTACATATTAGAGTTAGAAAAGACAAGAATATTCTATACATTCAAATCTATAGAGATTGAAAGAACAATCGTTTGACACTATCTCAAGCAACTTATATAGATAAGAATCTTAAATACTTTAGATTACAAAAATCCAAGAAAGGCTTTTTTCCTTCCAGGTCAGGAGGTTATATTATCTAAATAATAATGTCCATTTACTCTTTCAATAGAAAAGGACATGAGACAGTATTCCTACAACTCAGTGATGGACTGTTTAATGTATCGAATGTTATGTCTTCGAGCTAACATTTGTTAAACGGTGAGAATAGTCAGCAGTTGTAAATCCAATGGTGGATTGAGTCATTGTATAATTATAAGGACTCAATTTATGGAGTATGTCGAATATAATGGAGATTATATATTTGTGTATTTAGGCTGACCTATGATCTAAAAGGATAAAATTGATTTTAAACTGATTTATTGGAGCTTGATATTATGGGTCCATAAGTCCTCAGGATGGCTCTATTAACACCATATCAAGGTAAGAGTTGAAACAAGGGTAAAACTGTAATTTGGAAATTTGGGAAGAATTTTATTCTTCGGGTCAAATATACAATTATAAGATAATTGAGGTTGAATAAGTAATTTGGAATTAATTATAAAATTTTCAAAAATATGTTTATTAATTTGATTATATATAATTTTGAAATATATTTTGTTGACCCAGATTTTGGTCAACTAACACGGACTCAAAATATGCTTGATATGAATGAATGTGTGGAGAAGAACATAATGACAAAAAGTAATAAGAACACGATATTTTTATAGTGGTTCGGCCCCAGGATCTGGTAATAACCTACATCCACTTAGACTGTTATTGATATAAGAATCAAAGGAGTGATCAAAGAACAAGGGTCCAATGAGTTTCACTAACCTTTGAAGAATAATACAATATCACCAGGAGAATTACTCTAGTCTCAAATAATTCAAAAGACAAAAGTCCCTTCCTTGAGCTATCTTTTGCTATTTATAGGCTCAAGGGGAATTACAAAAGATTGTTACAGATATTCTTTCCTGAATAATCGGATACTCAGGAGATTGTGTGAGTTAAATTCAGGATTTACAAAGATCTTCACAGTAATGTTGCTTTGTATGCGGAACCATCGACCAGACTGGTCGCAGGTAAGACTGGGCTGCTTACTGCTTCTAATGCGTCTTCTGGTCGATACCCTAGCAGAGCTCTTCCAGGTGTCAACCACGTGTCCAGGGATCACTTGCCACGTCATCAATGCTAATTTTTTGGATAACATTTGCCCCCCAAGTTTATTTATCACGAGCAATAAATAAATTTTTGAGCGAACGACTCTTCAGTAACCCCGCCTTACGCATCAGAACCCTTCGTGTGTTCTTGGGGAAAGCAACCTACGCCTGTCTAATCATCACTTTTCGGTTCCCCAGTAATAATTTGACGGCCATTCCGCTTCCCCATACTTTGAAAAAGGGAAACTGATGATTACACCTTTTTAATGCCACAGACAAACTTATATAACACGTCCGAAATCTTCTTTTTCTTTTTACGCACGCCATTGCCTTCTCAAGAAACCCTAAAAACCAGAGCTTTAATCTTCTCTAGAGACCATTCTTCTGCATTTTCAAGACTCAACCCGAGAGTTCCTTGATCTCCGAAGACCCTTTTTCCATCTCCACGATCATTTTCTTGGTAAGTTTTCAAATTCTTATGCTTCAAATTTTCATGATGCATGCTTTTGTATGTTGACTGTTTGAGTTCATCTATTTCTGGTTTGAGACGCTTGTGAGTAGAATTTTTTGTAGGCAAAAAAGGGTTACGAGTTAGTTTAATAGTCAGGATCATACTTTTAGGACGTAAAATCGAAGTAAAAATTCGATCTTTAGGCTAGTTGGAAAATAGGTTTTTCCCACCCTAAGGGGAGTTGAAAAAGCTTTCTTGAAAAACTTTTTACTTTCACCCTTTGATCCGTCTTTCAAACTGTTCGTGCGGAAAATTTAGCTTTTTGTTAGAATGTTGTTGTATAAAAGCTTGGCTCTTATACTCGACCAGCGTTATTCTAAAAAGCCTTTAAAAATTCTTTATCCTCACCTCCCCATTCTTCTATTTGCAGACATTGATGCCAGATTTATGGGGAGGTGAACGGCCCATCGACGACGACCTTCTCGCCCAGTTGCTCGAAGGCGAAGACCAACTGGCCGACCGAGTCCACGAGATTCCCTTCTCACGATCCTCTACCAGACCTCGTCCTTCTCCTCCTCAAATGGCACGTTCCAAATTCGTAGGCAAGAAAAGACCTGAGTCTGAAAACAGTCCAAATTCTCCTGCCCAGCCTGATTCGCAGGTTAGGGCTCCCTAGACCAACGGTCGAGACAATCTTGTTCCTGACCCTAACATCCAAATTAGAGCCCGCCCTCGCCATAAGAATCTGCCTGATGTCGAGTGGTATACCTCCCCGACCAGCGTAGTGACCCTTCGGATGGTTGCTAACTACTTCAGGAAATACCCTCTTACAGGGGTTTCCATCAAAATTCCTGCCGCAAACCAAAGGGCTAACCTCCCTGGGGGCATATATAGTGCCTGGTCTCGGTATCACTTAGAGGCGGGGGCTTACCTCCCTCTACATCCTTTTTATGAGAGGGTGGCCAATTATTTCGATGTCACCCCCTTCCAAATTACTCCAAATGGATATAGAATGCTGGCCGCACTCTATATCCTGTACAAACTCAAGAAATGGCCAGAACCTACCCCTCATGAGGTCAACTATCTTTTTGACCTTAAATCCAACCCGCAACAATATGGAACGGGTTTCTTCCACTTCTGTCACCAGGAGACCAACCGGACGTTCCTGAGTGACACCACGCACATATCGAACGTGGGGCAGTACAGTGGGGAGTACTTCCTTACACCGGACATAACCAGCAACAACCTGGCCTTCGCTCGAGGAGGTAAGTGCCGTCTTTGACTGGTCAATACTTTTAATCAAAGAGTCTCCTTTCATTTTTCTCAAACTGTGATTTGTCTTTCAGGCCCATGGTTACGTCCGACCCCAACACCAGACATGGTGTTGAGGTCCAATACATTGGCCAGGATGACCGACGCAGCAAAAAGCGTCAAGTCCCTGGTTACTGATCAAAACATGAGGCTGTCTGGCCTCCTGGCTCCTCGCCATGAAACAAGAGGGTCCGTGGTAGACGATGCCACTGCCGAGGGGGTTCCCGAGCAGCAACCTCCTACGTCTCCTCCTCGAAGGAGGCTGACGGGGGTTTCAATCAGGGAGCCCACAGGCAATCCTTCTGCAGAGAGGCCTTCTACTCCCCAAGGCAAGGGGAAACAAAAGGCCAAAGAGCCAGTTGTGGACCTGGGGGAGTCCTCTGATGAGAACGGTAAAATTATTTTGCTTTTAAATAGTTTGCCAATTCCTTGTCATTTGTTTGACGGGGAGGGCAACTTTACATATACTCCAAATCTAGGGCCAAACTTCTTCATGCCAGATAGTGAGTATGTAACTAATAGAGTCAATAGTATAGCGACCAATAGTTGTAGCTCGGGTACTAACTTTGTGACCTTCTTTTTCGTTTTGATAGAGAGTCTTCATCTGCTTTTATCTTTACCCTTTGCATGTTTTTACTTGTGTGCAGATATGGCCACTCCCAATGTCTTCGACTTATACCAGGCTGAGGAGGAAGAGGAAGTTCCTCAGCTTCGGAGGAAGTCGTCACGGAGACAAAATGGCGAGACGAGCTAGGGACTTGCAAAAAAGAGTCGAACAAAAGACCCTCCTAGAGACGTGCCTGTTGGGCAAACTTCTGCTCATCCTTCGGCCCCTGCTGAGAAGGAGACTCCCCCTGCTCCAATGAGCCCTCCTCCGGCTGCGCCCAGAAGGGAACAAGACAAACGGGAGGAAACTCTTGGGGCCAAACTCTCGAGCCGTGCCATACGAGCAGCCAAAGACCGTATTGCGTACATCGGGAAAAATGACCATGTCAAGGATGCAATGGTTGAGGCAGAAAATATGACAGTCGACCTAATCCTGAACAGGACCCTGAACGAAATAGCCAGCGTGAGTACTTCTTTATCTTTTTGGCCTTAGCCTTTTAGTCTTTGCCACAAGTTCTAACTTTTATCCTCTGTCCTCAGGCTTTGCTGTCTTCCACCACTGCTCGCACCCGCACCCAAGCCACCATCGAGCAGGCTAGGGCAAAGGCCATTGAGAGGTATCAGTTGAAAGCAGCCGAGGAGCTTTCGCCTGCAGAGGCCAGGCATATTAAGGAGTTGGAGGCGATGGTTCAACAGAGAGATGCTGCGGTGACCAAGTTGTCGGAGGCTAAAGCTGCAAAGGCAGCTGCGATAAAGTCGAGGCAAGAGTATCAAGATGCCAGCCGAACCCATCTTCGCGAAGTCAAAAGATTGGAAGAGGTGCTTAAGCCCAAGGATGAGGCCATCGCCACTCTTGAGGGCAAAGTAAAGCAACTAGAGCTCGACAACTCAAAAAATCTGGAAAGGTATAAGAGGACGACGCTCCGATGTTTCTACAACTTCTGGAAACACAATCAGGGAGCCGACTTCAGCTATCTTTCAGAGGATATCAGGGCTACCGAGCTGGCTCGATGCACTGCCCAACTGGCTGAAGAGGAGGCAAGAGCGAGGATCCCTGCTTCCCCAAGCATTGCTGGCGTAGAGGAAGAAGGGGCTGCTGAGGACGCTGTCAACCAGAATGCTGCTAAGGACCCTCCTGCTCCCAATGCCTCTTGAGCTTTTTCATTTATTTTTTCTTTTGATTACATGACCCATGGGTCGCGATGTAAAGACAATATTTTCATTTTAAACTTTGCTGCACGGGCAGTAAATCTTTTCTTTTACTTGAGCAGTTACATCCAAGCAGTGATGCTTGCAGTGTAAAAGATTGCATGAAGCTATAACATTTTCATTTATTATAACATTTTTCCGTATGACCGAACTTAGCATAGTACTTTGGCATGATTTAACAAAATATAAATTTTGAAAAATACTCTAAGTACCTTAGCATGCTTTCACTCATTTTGTTCATGTGTTTACATACCTCACGGTATGCTTTGCTATCGATGTGCCTTATATGTCCCCCAAGTGATCGAGGAGCTTTAGGTCCTTGGTCACTTGCCTTGACCATGACCTGTTCGAACATTCCTGTTCGTGTGAAAAAATAATACTTGTAATACAGCAAAACAACACACGTAATGAAAAAATACTTGTAAATATAAATTCACAAAGGTTGGCAAGAATGACTGGCTGCGCACAGTCCCTTATAATCTCGTATTAAAAATGGACTAAACATGTCTTTACGAGTGATTCTGAAATAGAATCTTACATATACGAGCGATTAGCCATATAGCGTGGCTAACCCTCTTTGCTAAACTTGTAAAAAGAAAAATTAATACAAGCCAGTCCTTTAAAAAGAACTGTTCATTGATAATATTTGCGCAGGTGTTCTCCATTCCAATAACGTGGAACGAGATCTCCGTTTAAGCGTGCAAGTTTGTAGGTGCCCGGATGAAGGACTTCTTCAATTTGGTAAGGTCCTTCCCAATTAGGTCCGAGCACTCTAGTAGTACGGTCACGGGTATTTAAGAAAACTCGTCGTAGCACCAAGTCTCCGATGTTGAATTTTCTTTCTTTAACTTTGGAGTTAAAGTACCAGGCGACTTTTTGTTGGTATGCATCAAGTTGGAGTTGGGCCTTCTCCCATATCTCGTCAATCGAGTCTAGGGATTCCATCATCAGTTGGTTGTTCTGGTCCTGGTCGTATGTTAGACGTCGATGTGAGGGGGGATCTAATTCGGCAGGAAACATTGCCTCATATCCATAGGCTAAGGAAAATGGGGTATGTCCTGTCGCTGTTCGGTGAAACGTTCTATATGACCAGAGGACTTCAGGCAGTTGCTCTGGCCACGCTCCCTTAGCTTCTTCAAGCCTCTTCTTCAGGGTGTCTTTAAGGGTTTTATTCACGGCTTCGACCTTACCATTCGCCTGGGGGTGTGCAACTAAAGAAAAGCTTTTAATGACTCCATGTCTTTCGCAGAAATCGGTGAATAAATCGCTTTCAAATTGGGTTCCGTTGTCTGAAACTATCTTTCTAGGCAAACAATATAGACAAACAATGTTCTTGATAACGAAATCAAGGACTTTCTTGGTCGTGATGGTAGCGAGCGGTTCAGCTTCGGCCCATTTGGTGAAGTAATCGACTGCTATGACTGCGTACTTTACTCCGTCTTTCCCTGTAGGTAGGGATCCAATCAAATCTATCCCCCATACTGCAAAAGGCCACGGACTTTGCATCTGTTTTAATTTGTTTGGAGCTGCTCGTGGAATCTTGGAGAATCTTTGAAATTTATTGCATCTTCGTACAAACTCCCTCGAATCCTCGTTCATAGTTGGCCAGAAGTAGCCTTGCCTTAGAATCTTCTTTGCCAAACTCTGCCCCCTAGTGTGATCCCCGCAGAAGCCTTCATGCACCTCTTTCATGAGCTCCTTAGCTTTTTCTACTGTAACGCATCTGAGTAGTGGCAAGGAATATCCTCTTCGGTACATAACACCATCGACTAGTATGTACCTAGCGGCTCGCCTTTGTAGAGTTCTGGCTTTGTTTCTATCTGTTGGTAGCGTACCATTTGTCAGATACTCCAAATAAGGTGCCATCCATGTATCTTCCATTCGAATCTCCATACTAGATTCGACCGCTTGTATGCTTGGTTTACTTAGTCTTTCTACTGGCACAATGTTCAAAGTGTCAGTTTCCTTCGCGCTCGCGAGTTTGGCTAAGGCATCTGCGTTTTCATTCTGATCTCGCGGAATTTGCTGGAGAGTGTACTTTGTGAACTGGGCTAGCTGGTCTTTTGTTTTATTCAAGTAGGCCACCATTTTTAAACCCCGCGCTTGATATTCTCCTAGAACTTGATTCTCCACCAGCTGTGAATCACTGTAGATATCAAGTGTCTTTATGCTCATATCTTTTGCCATTCTTAATCCAGCGAGGAGTTCTTCGTATTCCGCTTCATTATTCGACGCGGTGAAATCGAACCTGATGGCGCAGTGAAATTGATGCCCTTCCGGCGTTATCAATATCACTCCCGCTCCAGCGTGGGATTCATTGGACGACCCATCCATGAATAACTTCCACGAAGGAGCTTTGTCTTAAGGCTCAGGCGCTTTAGGCCGTTCGCACTGTTCGCTGTCTGGGAGTTCGGTGAACTCTGCAATAAGGTCGGCCAAAACTTGTCCCTTGACTGCTGTTCGCGGTGAATAAGTTATGTCGAACTGCCCTAATTCGACTGCCCATTTCAATAATCGCCCAGCCGCCTCTGGTTTTCAGAGGACTTGCCGAAGGGGCTGGTCAGTTAGAACTGTAATAGGATGGGCTTGAAAGTAGGGGCGTAGTTTCCTAGAGGCCAGGATTAAGCAATATGCTAACCTCTCGATTGGCAGATATCTCAATTCTGCCCCGATCAGTCTCTTGCTGACATAGTAGACTGCTTTTTGTACGCCTTCTTCCTCTCGCACTAGTACCGCGCTAGCAGCAACTTCGGTAATCGCCAGGTAAACAAACAAAGTTTCTCCTTTGATTGGCTTTGATAAGATGGGAGGTTGTGCCATATGGGCTTTCAAGGCTTGGAACGCTTGTTCGCAGTCTATCATCCATTCAAACTTCTTATTTCCTCTAAGTAGGTTGAAAAAAGGGACGCACTTGTCTGTTGATTTTGAAATAAATCTGCTTAGGGCTGCAATTCTCCTAGTTAAACTTTGTACATCTTTGATCCTTTCTGGCAATTTCATGTCAATCAGGGCTTTTATCTTGTCGGGGTTGGCCTCGATTCCTCTTGAATTTACAATAAACCCCAAAAACTTCCCTGATCCAACTCCGAAGGAACATTTGAGGGGATTTAACTTCATCTGGTATTTGTTTAATACATCAAAGCACTCTTGTAAATCCCTCACATGTCCTTCTACCTTCTTAGACTTTACCAGCATGTCGTCCATGTATACCTCCATGTTTACACCGATTTGCTCCTTAAACATGTGGTTGACTAGCCGCTGGTAAGTCGCACCTGCATTTTTTAGTCCGAAGGGCATTACTTTGTAACAGTATAAGCCTGTGTCGGTTCGAAAGCTGGTGTGATCCTCGTCAAGGGGATGCATGCTAATCTGGTTGTAGCCTGAATATGCATCCATGAATGAGAGGATCTCGTGCTCTGCAGTTGCATCGACCAGCTGGTCGATCCTTGGGAGTGGGAAGCAGTCTTTTGGGCAGGCTTTATTGAGGTCTGTAAAATCCACGCAGGTCTGCCACTTGCTGTTAGGCTTGGGAACCAGCACTGGATTGGAGACCCACGATGGATAAAATGCCACCCTGATGAACCCATTCTCCTTTAGTCTTTCGACTTCTTCCTTTAAGGCTCTCGATCTATCTTTATCGAGCAGCCTTCTCTTTTGTTGCACGGGTGGAAAGGTCTTGTCTATATTCAGGACATGGCTGATAACTGTGGGATCTATCCCAGCCATGTCTTTATGCGACCAGGCGAAAACCTCCTAGTTCTTTCGCAAAAACTTCATCAGTGCGTGCTTCTAAGTAATGGGGATCTTCTTTGTCGAGTTGGACCTCCTTCAGGTCCTCGACGGGTCCAACGTTTTCTTCAAAATCCCCAAAGCGAAGATCTAAGTCTCTATCCTCACTTTGGGCAACACCCTATTTGGTGACTTCATCACCGGATTGGGCTTGTGTTTCTACTGCCATCTGCAACCTATCTGAGGTAGTGCTCTTCGACGTTCCATTCTTTGCCTTTATGATTGAGGCGTTGTAGCACTCCCTGGCTTCCCTCTGGTTTCCCAACACGCATCCTACCCCCGCGTCTGTTGGGAACTTCATGGCCAAGTGCCACATAGAGATGACAGCCCGTAGATCAACCAATATAGGCCTTCAAATAATGGCATTGTACGTCGAAGGACAATCGACCACTACAAAAGTGGCGAGTAATGTCCTTGTTGCAGGCGCTGTACCCGTCATCACTGACAGTTTGATCAATCCGGCGGGGGAGAGTCCTTCTCCAGAGAAGTCGTATATCGTTTGGTTGCAGGGCTCCAAGTCCTTAACGGACTGTTTCATGCGTTCCAGTGTTGATTTATACAGGATATTCACTGAACTTCCTGTATTGACCAGTACCTTCTTCACCACCATGTTGGCCATCTGAATGTCCACGACCAGCGGATCAGAATGTGGGAACCAGACGTGTTGGGCGTCGCCATCAGAGAAGGTTATATCACCTTCCTCTGACCGAGCCTTTTTTGGTGCACGATCCTCCACAGTCATCATCTCGATGTCCTGGTCATGGCGCAGAGTCCGAGCATATCGTTCCCTAGCCTTTCGGCTATTTCCCACAAGGTGCGGGCCTCCACAGATGGTTAAGAGTGTGCCAGTCACGGGGGCAGGCTGTAAGGGTGGCGAGCGTTGGCGCGTGGGCGCCTGCTCGTTGCTACCCGGAGCTTCTCGTTGGGAATTTCCCGAGGCCCGTACGTATCTTCTCAAGTGTCCTTGTCTAATAAGGAACTCGATTTCGTCTTTTAACTGGTTGCATCTATTGGTGTCATGTCCGTAGTCGTTATGATAACGACAGAACTTGATAGTGTCTCTTTTCGAAATATCCTTTTGAATGGGGCCAGGTTTTTTATAAGGCACACTAGAACTTGTGGCCTGATAAACCTCTCCCCGAGACTCGACGAGGGAAGTGTAGTTAGTGAACCGAGGTTCAAAACGATTACCCTTGACTCGTTTATTGTCGGAGGTGAAAGGCTCGTTATACGACCGTTTTCCACCATTCTTGCCATTGCCATTGTCTTTGCCGTTGCCATTAGGTTTGGAACCATTGGCAGCTTTGGCGGGTTCGGAAGCCTTCTTATCCTTGCTTGAGGGCTTTCCATCGTCAGCAATGGATTCTTCGAGCTTGATGTAGCGATCAGCCCGGTCCAAAAATTCTTGGGTAGTTCACTCCTTCCTTTCGAAGACTTTTCCAGAGGGGAGAACGACATTTAACCCCTGCGATAATGGCCATCATTTTGCCTTCGTCTCCCACCATTTTTGCTCCAGCCACCGCTCGCATAAAGCGCTGGATGTAGTCCTTTACTGACTCTCCATCCTGCTGGCGAATTTCAACCAGCTGGTTTGCTTCGGTCGAATGCACACGACCTGCATAGAACTGTCCATAAAACTCCCTTACGAACATTTCCCATGAAACTATGCTTGTGGGAAGGAACTTAAAAAACCATTCCTGCATGGCTTCAGAAAGTGTTGCAGGGAAGATCCTGCACCGAGCGTCTTCGGACACTTTCTGAATGTCCATTTGAATTTCAAACTTGTTGACATGAGACACTTGGTCTCCATACCCGTCATAGTTTGGAAGTGTAGGCATTTTGAACATGCTTGGAGTTTCGGCATTAACTATCCTCTGTACGAAAGGAGTTCCTTTCCTCCTATCGTGGTCGATATAAGATGTCCTTCCCCCGACCAGTTGTTGCACTGCTTGGCCTGGGCCTGTACAGCGGCAGGAATCACTGTGGCCTCTGTTGCTGGGGGGACGTTCTCGCCATGTCGCTCGCGGAGATCGTTGAGTATGTCACGCAAATATTTGTCTCTTCTCCGTTGCTCGCTACCCCCGAGTCGATTGAAGACATTATTTTGCCTGGGCTGCCCCCCAGCATCCCGTCTATTGGGTTGGTCATCTTGAGGTACTTGGCTCCTGCCTTTACCTCTTTCTTCATTCCTTCGGCCAGCGTTTCCCTTGCCTGAGTCAGCCTCGTTATATCCATGGCCATCTCTGAACCTCGACTGGCTATGGTGGGATCGACTGTTCCCTCGATTTCCATCCCTGGCTGAAACGTCCCGAGCGTTAGAGGGCGGCCTGTGCTGGTCATGGTGTCCCCGTGCATTATCGTGCTGTGGGGGACCCCGGACCGCAGAGCCTAACTCTGAGTCCCTCCTGTTACCAGGGGGATACTGACCTCTGTTCGGTAGGTTTTGCTCATCGCCCCTACGGCGTCTAGGACTACGAGGCTGATGCTCGGCCCTATTCTGCCTCTGTTGCGGGGGATTGTCGCGACCAGCTTGGGATGGTGGCTGTGCCTCAGGGTCCAGCGGGACATCGTCATGGGGCGCTTGAGGCTGCTCGGGCCTTTGTGGACTCGAAGGCTGGATCGGTGGGCTGGGATTAGGACCCCTCTGGGGTGGCCCATTGATAGGTTAATCAGGCTGCGAAACAGGTGCGGCCTGATTCCTTGCCAGCTGCAAGGCCGCCTCGAGGGCTGCCATGGCTTCGCTCTGGCGGCGGTCCATCTCCACCTGCCTTTCGCTTAATTCCGCGCGCTTCCGTTCAATCTCCAGCTGCTGCCGCGCCACAACTCCGGCAGCAGTCTCTTGACTGGCTTTCAGACTAGCCAGCTCCTCCTGCAACGCCCCCAGGGTACTCTTCAACGTTGCATCATCCATTTCTTCCTCCTCAAAGTCCAGATGTGGCTCATCCTCCGCCACGCTTGCAGGGGGAGGAGGAGGTGGATTTGATGGCGCAGCAGCGGCCGCCTATCCAGCTTTCCTTCCAGTTTTTGTCATTAGTTTTCTCAGCAATGATAAATCAAGCTCTCAATGAAAGCACCAGAATGTTGACCCAGATTTTGGTCAACCGACACGGAGTCAGAATATGCTTGATATGAATGAATTTGTGGAGAAGAACGTAATGACAAAAAGTAATAAGAACACGATATTTTTATAGTGGTTCGACCCCAGGATCTGGTAATAACCTACGTCCACTTAGACTGTTATTGATATAAGAATCAAAGGAGTGATCAAAGAACAAGGGTCCAATGAGTTTCACTAACCTCTAAAGAACAATACAATATCACCAGGAGAATTACTCTAGTCTCAAATAATTCAAAAGACAAAAGTCCCTTCCTTGAGCTATCTTTTGCTATTTATAGGCTCAAGGGGGATTACAAAAGATTGTTACAAATATTCTTTCCTGAATAATCGGATACTCAGGAGATTGTGTGAGTTAAATTCAAGATTTACAAAGATCTTCACAGTAATGTTGCTTTGTATGCGGAACCATCGACCAAACTGGTCGCAGGTAAGACTGGGCTGCTTACTGCTTCTAATGTGTCTTCTGGTCGATACCGTAGCAGAGCTCTTCCAGGTGTCAGCCACGTGTCCAGGGATCACTTGCCACATCATCAATGCTAATTTTTTGGATAACATATATATAAATAAATAAATAAAATTTTTAAATTATTTATTTTATTTATTTTATTTAAGTGGGAGAAAATAAAATTGGTAAGTCAAAATAGTTTTTGACTTATTGAATTTTAAAAAGACGATGATAATGATGATCATCAATTTGAATTTTGAATTTAAAATTTAATTTTTGAAATATGATTGTGATCTTTTCCTTAAAAAGATAATACCATATTTTGTGGAATGATTGATTTTAATTATATAACTAAATACAAAAATGCAATATCCCTGAAAGGGAATACTGCTATACAGGCATGACACAGTCTAGGGACTGTGTCATGCGTGTAGCAGTGTACTTATAAAGTATCGATATTGTTTTTATTTATTTAATTAATAATTTGAAAATAGATTTTTTCAAAATTGGTAAGTTAGATATTTACCTAAATCAATTCTTATCATCATTATGATATTATTAATATATTACTATTATTATTAGGAATAATAAGGTAATATATAATCTCTCTCTATATATATATTGTGTAATAACAAGATGAAAAACAAGAGAGTGGAAATTCAGAAAAAGTTTTAGAATTTGTCACACAAGAAATTGGCATCATCTTCTTCTTTTATTCTAACCCTTCTCAAGCCATAATCCAAGTTCTCATGTGTTGAGATATACTTGTGATTCGTAAATTACAAACCCATGTTCTCTATGTGCCCACACACATCTTGAGGTGTAGAGAACACTCCGGAAGATCGTGGTGGCATTGGATAGGAAGATCGATATATATATATATGAAAAAACTCAAGGACACTTAATAGGCTTCAAGAGATAAATATTAATGTTTTTGAATATTTGTATACGTGTGCATATGAAATATATATAAGTATGTGTATATTTATATAATTGTTTAATAATATTGTATATTAATGTTTTGGTGTGGATAATTTTTTGAACATACAAATTGTTTATATGAGAGATAAAAAAAAATTGGTTTAATAAACTAGGCCCACCACGCCAATTTCGCTATGCACTCTGATTTTTTTTCCAACACCAAGAACCCACAAACAACCTCAAAACACTCAAAAAACTAGAAATGCCACGAATCACACTTTGAGTACTTGATACTCAAGCTTTTCTCCAATTCATGAATTCAAAGCCCAAACCCAGAACCCAGACCTAATACCAACCTCTAAATCAATTTATAAACAAATTCTACCATCAATCCAACCTTTAAACAACAATAAGGTTCCGAATTTGAAAAATAAAACACCCGTCTATACTCAAGAACACCAAGAAACCCCCAAGAACAACACTCAATAACCATTAAAGGATTACCTTAGAGATGGAGCCTGAATTCCCTAAGAGTTATGGTTGATTAGTAGCTGCTAACTCTACCACTTGCAACTTAATTGCTCAATATCTTCAATCTCCAAGCTTGGTTTGCTACCATCCACCAAATGGTCTTCAAGATGGTTTCAAATGAGAAGAAAAGAAGACTTAGTGTATAGGTAATGACCCAAAAACATGGCTGCCAAGGCTTAGTAAAAGTTTCCTACCATTTGGTCAAAAGACCAATTTGCCCTCACCCAAGCCAATGCCCCTTTAACCAAACCAAGGGAATTTTTGTCTTTTCCCAAGATTCCCACTAATCTCAAATATTACTCTATTTTTCCAATTAAATCAATTAAACTCAACACCCACCAAATTAATTTTCATTAACAAAAAATTCCTAGTAATTTACCAAATTACCAAAATACCGTTAAGCTGACCTCGACCATGTATTTAATCCCGTTGTGGCCTTTTCGCTAACTTGCTTATGAGGATCGCCTCGTGCCGAGTAACCCAAATATATTAATATAATAATGTGGTCTCAATCACAAATCACATATATTTACAAATATACCCTCAACGAGTCAAAATTACGAAAATACCCTTCTAATAAGAAATGGGCCCACATCCATATTTAATACACTTTAACATGCATCAACAGTCATATCATAATATAACTCATGTAATTCACATAATCATACATATATAATCACAAAATACACATAATATCCATTTGTGTCCTCCTGGCACACTAATCAAGACACTAAGCCTGATTAGTGAATTTGGGATGTTACAATTATCCCCTCCTTACAGGAATTTCGTCCTCGAAACTTTACCTGAACAGCTCGGGATATTGATCCCGCATATTTGACTCCAATTCCTAGGTCGCCTCCTCGACCTTGTTGTTCCTCCATAATACCTTAACCAAAGGTGTGGTTTTATTCCTCAGGACCTTGTCATTCCTGTCTAATATGTGGACTGGCTGCTCCTCATAGTATAGGTCTGCGTGCATCTCCAGATTTTCCTAACTCAATACATGAGCCTCATCTGATACATACTTCTGAAGCATCAAAATATGAAACACATTGTGCATTGCTGACAACGCCAGAGGTAAAGCAAACCTATAGGCCACCTGACTAATCCTCTCTAGGATCTCAAAAAGGTCCTACAAATCTAGGGATCAACTTGCCCTTCTTCCCAAACCTATTCACCCATTTCAATGGTGAAACTCTAAGGAAGACATAGTCTCCCACTTGGAACTCAACGTTCCTGCGCTTCAGATTTGAATAGCTTTTCTGTCTACTCTATGATGGGAGCATCCGAGCTCTAATCTTTTCGATAGCCTCATTGGTCCTATCAACTGGTTCAGGACCTAAGTATTTCCTTTCACCCATCTCATTCCAGTGAATGGGCGATCTACACCTCTTACCATACAACATCTTATAAGGAACCACTCCAATGGTCGACTGATAGTTGTTATTATAGGAAAACTCTATCAAAGGAAAATACTTACTCCAGCACCCTTCAAAGTCCAAAACGCATGCCCGAAGCATGTCTTCCAGTATCTGAATTGTCTTCTCAGACTGGTCGTCTGTCTTAGGGTGAGATGCTGTACTAAATTTCAACTGTGTACCCATAACTTTCTGCAAATCTCCCCTGAACATGGAAGTAAATGTGGGGTCCCGATCTGACATAATTGCCCATGAAGATGCACTATCTCTCTCACATAGAGATCTGGATACTGGTCAACTATAAAAGGCATCCTCATTGGTAGAAAGTGATCTGATTTGGTGTATCGATCCACGATAACCCACACCGAATCATGTTGACCCACTATCCTAGTAAACCCAACCACAAAATCCATTGTGATGTCCTTCCATTACCACTCTGGGATATTCAAAGGCTGTAATAGCCCTGCTAATCTCTGATGCTCAGCCTTGATATGCTGACACATCGGGCACCTAGCCACATATTCGGTTACATCCTTCTTCATCCCATGCCACCAATATAAAGTCTTCAAATCCTGATACATCTTTGTGGTGCCTGGATGCAAAGAGTAAGGGGTAGTATGAGGTTCATCTAGAATTACCCGTCTGATAACAACATTCTTCAGAACACAAATCTGACCCTTGTATCTCAGTAAACCCAGATCTGACAATGAATAGTCCGTAGCCACTCCAGCTAGGACATCCCCTCTTATCTTCATCAACTGTGGATCATCTAACTGACTTTCTTTTATCCTCTCTAGAAGAGTAGACTGCAGGTTGATGTTGGCTAACTGGCCCACCATTAATTATATCCCTGCTCTGGTCATATCCTCTGGAAATTCCTTGGATAGTTGCCTCGAACTGCAAAATTGTCCTGAACCTTTCTAACTTAAGGCATCTGCCACCACGTTGGCTTTCCCTGGATGATAGAGGATTTCACAATCATAATCCTTCACCATCTCTAACCAACGCCTCTGTCTCATGTTCAAATCCTTCTACATGAATAAATACTTCAAGCTCTCGCAGTCAGTGTATATATCTCACACTTCTCCCCATAAAAGTTATGCCTACATACCTTTAGTGCAAAGACCACCACTGCTAACTCCAGACCATGCGTAGGGTATCTCTCTTCGTATTCCTTCAACTACATGATGCATAAGTAATCACCTTCTCTGCCTGCATAAGAACACAACCCAAACCCTATCTTGAGGCATCATAATAAACCACAAACTTCTCCTGATTTGTTGGAAGACATAGTAATGGAGCTGTAAACAATCATCACTTCAACTCCTAGAAGTTGTTTTCATACCTATTTGACCACACAAACTTCTGGTTCTTGCATTTCAGTTTTGTAAGTGGGGTAGCAATTCTTGAGAACCTTTCCACAAAGCGCATGTAATAACCTGCCAATACAAGAAAACTTCTGATCTCTGAAGCATTCCTGAGCCTTGGCCAATCTCTGACTGCCTCAATCTTAGCTGAGTCTACCTTGATCCCATCTCTACTGACAATGTGACGAAGAAAAGTCACTTATGGTAACCAGAACTCACATTTCTTGAGCTTCGCATACAACCTATGTTACCTCAGTCTCTGTAAAACCAACCTGAGATGCTGCGCATGCTCTTCCTTCGACTGAGAGTAAACTAGAATATCCTCGATGAATACGATCACAAACCGATCCAGATAATCCTTGAACACCTTGTTCATCAAATCCATAAAAGTTGTTGGGGCATTAGTCAAACCAAATGACATGACCAGGAGCTAATAATACCCATATTTGGTGCAAAAGGTTGTCTTTGGTATATCTTCCTCCTTAATCCTCAGCTAGTGATAACTAGAACGAAGATCATTCTTTGAAAATACAGTCTTGCCTTGCAATTCATCAAACAAGTCATCTATCATTGGCAGATGATACTTATTCATAATGGTTAGCTTATTCAATCAATACACATCCTGAGAGAACCATCTTTCATCTTTACAAATAGAACTGGTACGCCCCATGGCAAGAAATTGGGCCTAATAAAACCCAAGTCTAACAACTCTTGTAATTTTACCTTCGGTTCTTTCAACTCTACTTGGGCGATTTTGTACGGTGCCCTAGACACTGTTCCCGTCCCTGGTGCCAGTTCAATTGCAAACTCTATCTCTCTGAGGGGTGGAAACCTTGACAAATCCTCTAGAAACACATCCATAAACTCCCAGACTAGTCTAGTTTTTTCTGGTCTCATTGACATGACCTGAGTGGTGTCCACCACACTGGCTAGGAATCCTATGCAACCACCTTGCAATAGGTCTCTAGCTCTCAATGCTGATATCATAGGTACATGGGGTCCATGCACAGTGCCAACAAATACAAAGGGATCCTCACCCTCAGGCTCAAAGGTTACCATCTTCTTTTTGTAGTCTATGGTTCCCCATATTTAACTAACCACTCCATGCACAAAATCATGTCAAAGCCATTCATAACTAACTCAATCAAATCAACCAATAACTCTCTGCCATCCACTATCACTGCTAGTGATTTGATCCATCTCCTAGAGACTACTAACTCACTAGTGGGCATTAAAGTTCCAAACCCCACAGTATAGTAATCATAAGGCCTACACAGTCTAGCAATTATCCTACTAGAAATAAAGGAATGTGTAGCACCAGAGTCAATCAAAACAATATAAGAGGTTCCAACACTAGAACACTCGAGCCTCAGCCTATGTCAACGCGAACACTTGAGCTGGAGTCAAGTTGTAACGTCCCAAAATTACCAAATAAGGCTTAGGGGCCTCAATTAAGGGGCTAGGATGACAATATATGGAATTATGTGCTTATTTGTTGTATTTAATTATAATTATGTAGATTATATGATTATATAGTTATTTGAGCATGTTTAGAAATATTAAATATGCATGTGGGCCCACTTCTTATTAGAAGGGAAATTATGATAATTTGGCTCGTTGCGAGCATATTTGTATATTTATGTGATATATGTGAAAGACCACATTATTATGTGGGTTTAGGTGGGTTACTTAGTATGAGGCAATCCTAGGGAGCAAGTTAGCGGGAAAGTCACAACGGGACCCAATACCTGACTCGGGGCGAGTCAAGGGGTATTTTGGGTATCAGACATTTAATTGGGTTATCGAGTTATAGAAATGAATAATTGGAGATATATTTGAAGTTAGTGATTTTAGGAGGGAATATTGGGGAATTTGACCATTTGCCCTCGGGGACGTTTTTGGTACCCCGAGCCTTGGGATTAGCATAAGTCACTTAAGCTTAGGAAACTAAAAAAAATAAACACAAAACACTTCTCCAAAGTTACCTACACTCTCTCACCTCACTATCTTCCTCTCTAAGTTTTTCCTAAGCTAGTCTTTAAAGATTTGAGAAGAATTTTGGCTAGAAACACAAGACATGAAGCCTAAACTTGGGGAGTTAGCTTTGTTGTAGCTTGTGGAATTAGTCTTCAGTTGAGGTAAACTCTACACTATGAATTTGACATTGAAATTACGAGTTTGTTTGGCTCTTTTAGAGTGTTCTTGAACCTTTAAGCTTGAGAATTGGCCTAGTGTTGTGGATGTGGTTTAAGACTGAATTTCTGTTGGGTTTTGTTGCTGGGAAGGTGTTAGAACTATTGTGGTAATTGAATTATGTTTTAGGGGTGAATTTGGCTGCTAAAAATGGAAGAAAATCTGGGTTCAAAGGGCAAGTCGCGACCTTGTTCTTGAGGAGCCGCGACTCAAGCTAAACCCAGGGCCTTAGGAGGCCTCTGTCTGGGAGGCACGCTGGGACCCTATAGGGCAAGTCGCAACCCACGCCTTTTGACAGAGGGTAAGAGACTCTCTGTTAGGAGGGGCGCGTCTCGACCCTCAGGGCCAAGTCGCGGCTCGCCTAGGCTTTTTGTCCTTGGGAAGTTTTTTTTTTTTGAAATGGGAGCTTTTTCCTTAGGGCTCGGGATCGATTCCACTACCTTTTTTAGTGGAACTCGAGGCCCCAGAGGCTAAGACTCGGTCCGGAAGCCTTTATTCAATTGTTGTTGATGGAATTCTCTTTTTGGTTGTGACTAGGTTACCACTAGGGGCTCGGAACTAGAATCGTGCTCGAGGGTCATTCTTATTTACGCTTACTCGAACATGAGGTAAGAAAACTGCACCCAATACGTGTTATATGTGATTAGGGCTTGGCCCGACTGTTATCAATTATCTTGACTAGGGCTTAGGCCCCGAGAAAATTTATATTTAAACTTTTACTTCACATGTTGGTTGATATCTACTTAAGTGCTTTCTGACTGTTGTTTGAATTCCGTGGTTAGGGCATGAGGCCCCGTTAAATAAGTACGATTAGCATTGTGAAAATGGTTATTCGATGGTGTTATTTAAGTAACATGGGTGTGTGCTTATTTTATGGGATATGCCTATCCATATCTGTTTTTGTATTGCGGTATGTATTCCTGGATCAGGGCTTCACATATTAGTGAAGGACAGCAATAGCGCGCTGGCTGAAAGGCTTAGACCTAAACCATCAATGTACTATTATGTTGGTCGACTCTAAGGTTGATGATAAACCAAGGGGTTGGGCTAGCTCTATGGCTAGTGATTCAAAGCTAAGGGCGAGGACCCTAGGTGACTCTATGGTCACGTAGCTAGGGCATAGGCCTTGAGGTTGGCTCTAAAGCCAAATGTTTAGAGCAGCAGCCCAAAGTTGGTCCAATGACCACTTGTTTGTAACTAGATGATGGTAACTGAAGGTTGATATTGTTGGCCATGTTAGATGGGTATCTGGAAGTTTATATTATCAATTTATGCACATGTTGAGTTTTCTTGCTGAGCCTTGGCTCACGAGTGCTTTGTGGTGCAGGTAAGGGAAAAGGAAAACTTGACCAACCATGAGTTGGAGAGCTTCGGTGGCGGCGTGTACATATGCGGCTGCTCGGCCACCACGGCTGGGAACATCTAAGAAGAACTAGGGTTGTAGCTTTATTTTTGCCGCTTAGGCCGACTGAATGTAACTTTTTATGTATATTTACCTTTTTAAAAGTTGGTTGTAACATTTTGGGATCCCATGTTTGTATCAAACTTTTTATATAAAAGTCAACGGTTCATTTAACCAAAAATTTTAACTCTAACCCTTGACATTAATCTTAGTTACACATTTTAAACCAAATGACTTGGACAGCAAGTCTGACACAAATTAAAGTACACAGTGTAACGGTCCTGGATTCAGAGGACGTTACACAAGCTATCTGCTTTCTTTGGTTCCTCTTTCTTCACTCTCGGCAGTCTTTATTCAAGTCTCCCACAATCCTGCACAAAAATCAGGCCTTTGCCTGACACTTTCCCACATGGCACCTTCTACATTTAGCACACTTTGGGTAGGTCCGCCAGATATCACTGCAGCCCTGGCGGCCTATGTGTATACCATGTGGCCTCCTGTCAAGGCCTGAATAAAAAAAAAGTATATGTAGGCTTCCTTTTCTGGTCACTAGGGCCTACACCCCTACCAGAACCCATAAATGGGGTCCCATCCTTCTGGTGTCTCTTTTGGCTGCAATCTCGAGCCAGATCTTGTTCTCAACGCCATCTGAAGTAAGGGCTTTCTCTACCACTTGTGCATATGTCGTCACCCTAGGCACAATGGTACTTCGGACATCTCAATATCATAGATTGTAGCCTCTGATGGAACCTTTCCTTCCTTGTGCCATCAGTGTGCACCAAGTCTATAGCAAACTTGGCCAGCTTGTCAAACCTCAGCGCATACTCTGTCACTAACATATTGCCCTGTAGCAACTTACTGAATTCCTCTGCCTTTGCAGCCTTAACTGCATCATTGTAGAACTTTTCATCGAATATATTTGTGAACTCTTCCCAATCCATGGTTTTCATGTTCCTAGTCTGGGATATCACTTCCCACCAAATTCAGGCATCCTCTCAAAACATATATATAGCACATGCCACTCTTTCATTACCATCTACCCTCATAAAGTCCAAGATAGCGGTAAGCATGCTCATCCATTGCTCGCCCTTTGTCGAATCTGCATTACCCTCTAAACCTGGAGGGTGCTATTTTCTAAACCTTTCATAAAGGGAATTTCATCTGTTCCCAGCCTCTGGTGGCTATACAACTATCGGTAACAACTCAGGTGGCACCACTGGCTGAACGTTCCCTATTGGAACCTATTGTTGTCTAAGTAGGACAATCTCTTCTTCCTGCCTCTGTAATCTAGCTAGCAAACCAACAACCCTTGCTTCCAGTTATTTGGAGTTGGTGGAATGGTCTAACCCTGATTATCATTATTGGCTTGTATTTCTTGGCCGGCTAATGGATCTAACTATCTTGGAAGCATACTTCCAAATTTATATCTACAGTTAACAACTCGGACACTAAGTAGTAATAGCAATACCTCTTGTCGCTCTGCAGTCCAAGACCGAACAAACAAGTATCCACACTCAACAGTCATGCTAATAAGCGTGTCAGTTCATATTCATACTCAAACATGGTGCTAATACGCACTTCTTGACATTTATAAAAAAATAATGATGCTAATAAGCATTTTGTGATATTATAAGCATAAAACGATGCAAATAAGCATTTCTTTGACATTTACCAGTATTAATAGTGCTAATAAGCATTTCTTGGCCTACATATACATATAACATTGCTAATAAGTGTTACTTTAACATTCACAAGAAATAATAGTGCTAATAAGCACATCTTTAGCATACACACAGCACTTAAGGGCCAGGCTCTATCAGAATATCTCATGCTCCCATATAAGGAAGTCAGATAAGGCATTTATATACTATTTAAACAGTTAAACACATAACCACATAAATAGCTACCCAAATCCTGAGTCGAGCTTGTCTTTAGTGGCGAGTGTACATGCCCAATCCATCTTTAGGAACCCTTAAACCTTGGTAGCTCTGATACTAAGTTGTAACTCCTTGGATAGCCAAGACCATTACTATGTGTATTTTAAATAGTGCGGGACTTTCTAATAAATCATTTGGACATAAACTTGTAACTAGAAGTAATTAACAGATTAGGGTTAAAAAAATTTGGTCAAAGGAATATTTACTTTCATTAAAAGTTAAGTTCATACATGGGATCCCAAAATAAACATTTAAAAAGTCATTTACAATCCAAATGGGTGGTTACAACACAAGCCGGTCTATGCTGAAAAATTAGGGTTTAACCTTAGTTCCTTTGTGAATCCCTGGTCGTGGTGGTCGAGCAAGTTGCATATGTACACGCTGCCACCGAAGCTCTCCAACTCATGGCTAGTCCAATTTTCTTTTTCCCTTACCTGCACCACATAGCATCCGTGAGCCAAGACTCAACAAGAAAACTCAAACATGCTCATAAGCAGTTAATAACATATTACAAAATCACAAATAGCATGCCTAGCAGTAATAACATACTCATGCATGCATTCAATCCAGATAAGTAACTATAGAGTCACACCGGGGCCTGTTGCCCTAAGATAAGTAATTGTAGAGTCACCTTGGGGCCCATTGCCCTATCCTCTATATAACCAACCTTAGAGTTGGCCAAGCGTACTTGGCGCTTTATTTTCTAAGTGACCATAGGAACGGTCAAGCCTATATCACGCTCCTAGATAGGCCTAACCATATCAACCAGCGCTTAGTGTACTATTTTCGCCATTGACTCATAAGTCAAGTCGTTCAATAAAGCAAAATAGATAAGCATACATTATATATTACAAGTATGCACAACACAGTTAACATGTTTAAGAAACACAGTCCAAGCATGGTCATAACCATGTTCAATAACTTGCCAAGCCCTAATCACATATTGGGTGCAGTTTTCTTACCTCTGGTCTAGGCATTGGATAGATAAAAATGACCTTCGAGCACGTTCCTGTCCCGAGCCCTAGTGGTAACCTAGTAACAACCATAAATAATATCCTCATTATGATTCAATCCAATAAACAAACTCCAGGAAAATTCCTATGCCCTTGGGACCTCCAATTCCACCCAACGGGGCAGGGGCGCCCAAGCAAGTCAGAGAGCCCTCAAAGCCCTCTTCTGCTTAGCGTAGGGGCGCTACAGCGTGAACCCTGAATTTTGGGTTTCATTTTCTTCGATTCCTCCAACGTTAATTTGTCAAAATTTGACTCAAGACCCCCAATAGTCATCAAACCAAGCTCGTGACTCAATTCTAACAAAACCTTGACCCCCAAGTAGGTTATATAAGTGCCCAAGAAACCACAAACAACCTCAAAGCACTCATAAAACAAGAAATGCCAAGAATCACACTTTGAGTTCTTGAAACACAAGATTTTCTCCAATTCATGAATTCAAAGCCCAAACCCTGAACCCATACCTAATACCAGCCTCTAACTTAGTTTATAAACCAATTCCACCATCAATCAAACCTTTAAACAACACTAAGGGTAACAATTACAAATTTGAAAAATAAAAAACCCATCTATACTCAAGCACATCAAGAAACCCCCAAGAACAACACTCAAGAACCATTAAAGGCTTACTTTAGAGGTGGAGTCTGAATTCCCTGAGAGTTAAGGTCGATTAGCAGCTGCTAACTCTCTTACTTGTAGCTCAATTCCTCAATTCCTCAATTTCTTCATTCTCTAAGCTTGGTTTGCTACCCTCCACCAAATGGTCTTCAAGATAGTTCCAAGGGAGAAGAAAAGAAGACTTAGTTTATAGGTAATGACCCAAGAACGTGGTTTCCAAAGCTTAGTCAAAGTTTCCTACCATTTGGTCAAAAGACCAATTTGCCCTCACCCAAGTCGATGCCATTTTAACCAAACCAAGGGCATTTTGGTCTTTTCCTGAGATTCCCACTAATCTCAAATATCACTCTAATTTTCCTATTAAATCCATTAAACTCAATACCCACCAAATGAATTCTCATTAACCAAAAATTCCCAGTAATTTACCAAATTACCAAAATACACCTAAGCTCACCCTGAGTTGGGTATCTAATCCCGTTGTCACTTTTCCGCTAACTTGCTCACTAGGATCGCCTCATGCCGAGTAACCCAAATATATCCACATAATAATGTGGTCTCAATCACAAATCACATATTTTACAAATATACCCTCAACATGTCAAAATTACAAAAATACCCTTCTAATTAGAAACGGGTCCACATGCATATTTAATACACTTAAACATGCATAAATAGTCATATAATAATATAACTCATGTAATTCACATAATCATACATATATAATCATAAAAATACACATAATATCCATTTATGTCCTCTCGACACACTAATCAAGGCACTAAGCCTGATTAGCGAATTTGTGATGTTACATGACATGACATGACATGACACTAATCGACACCCTATTCCTCGTTTACATGACATGTTAGATGAGTTTCATGGGTCTTATGTGTTTTCAAAAGTTCATCTTAAAAGTGGTTATCATCAGATTACGATGAGAAAGGGAGATGAGTGGAAAATTGAATATAAGACAAAATATGGATTGTATGAATGCATGATTAGTTATGTCATTTGGGTTAACTAAATCACCTAGTACATTCATTGGTAAATTTATAAATGTGTACTTTGATGACATCTTTATTTACAATAAAAATCTTGAAGATCATGTTGAACATTTGAAATTGGTGCTAGAAGTTTTATGAAAGGAAATGTTGTTTGCTAATCTTAATAAATACACTTTTTTCACAGATAATCTTATGTTTCTCGGCTTTGTTGTTAGTGCAAAAGGAATTCAAATGTTTGAAAAAATGTGAAGGTGTGGATGCCAAAAATCCACCAAGGAAAAAAATCTAGTCCCTGGTTGGAGCACAGGGATAACAGTCACTTAGTCATGTTACTCGACTAGTGCCCATAGGTCTTATGAGACCACGTTCTGATCAAAACTCTTAAAACCCCGTAAGTCTCTGCCTTTCTGGAGACTAAGTCACCTTATGCCAAGGAACCATGCACCATTACGCCTGGCGAGACCCGCATGCTCAACGGGACCATCCCACCTCACATGCGGCCAAGGATCCCCGCGCACTGATGCCTCGGCCAGGAAGGCCTCATGCGCACGCTGGTGGCCTTGTATACATGCTGGTGTCTCGACCAGGAAGGCCTCGTGCACGTGTTGGTGTCTCGACCAGGAGGGTCTTGCGTGCACACCAGTGTATCGCCCAGGAGGGCCTCGCGCAGGTGCTCCAGCTGCCCATGCACCTCGCCTCAACCGCCTCAATGGAGACCCCATGGTCTCACACATCTATGGGTCTCGCCCAAGTACCGTCTCGCGCGAGTGTTCAAGCCACCTCGCGCCTCATGTAGTCGCGGCCCCCGTCTTGCGCTTAGGTGATGCGCACCTACGGACCGTGCCCAAGCACCATCTCGCACATGCGTCTCGCGGCACCCAAGCAGATTTGGCTCGATGGCCTCGTGGCCTCCGTCTCGCGCTTAGGTGATGTGCACCTACGGACCGCGCCCATCAGCGCCTCGTGCCTCTCAGTGCTTTGTGCCTCTCTGAGCCTCGCGCCCCTCAGCGCCTCACGCCCATCAGGGCCTCGCTCCCGTCAGTGCCTCGTGCCCCTCAGCGCCTCTCGCCCATCAGGGCCTCGCGCCGATCAGGGCCTCTCAACCCTTAGGGTCTCGCACCCATCAGCGCCTCACACCCCTCCGTACCTCGCGCCCATCAGCGCCTCGTTCCCATTAGTGGCTCGCACCCCTCAGCGCCTTGCGCCCCTTAGCCCCTCGCGCCCCTCAGCGCCTCGCGCCCCTCAAGGCCTCACGCGCCTCACCACCTCGACCCCATCAAGGCCTCGCGCCCATCAGCACCTCGCGCCCCTCAGGGCCTCGCACCCATCAAAGCCTCTCGCCCCTCAGCGCCTGGCTTCCCTCAGTGCCTCACTCCCCTTAGCACCTCGCGCCCCTCAGTTCCTCGCACCCATCAGCGCCTTGCGCCTATCAATGCCTTGCACCCATCAACGCCTCACGCCCCTCAGGGCCTCGCGCCCATCAGGGCCTCGAGCCCATCAGAGGTGTTGTGAGGGCCTTCCCTCACATGCATCTTGTAACCATGTCATCTGAGGTCGCGCATAAGGGTTTCAATACATTAAGCTTGTGGGAATAAGGTGCCTTGTGAGAGTAAGAACTCACGTATGAATCAAAGAGCTAGTACAGGTACGAAATGCACCTACTAACCAAGAGGAATTAGAGTACGGATACGACGTCCACACCAGACAAGTAGTGACAGTACAAGAATTGTAGATAGTGAGGACTCCCTCAGCCCACTTATGAGGTCCGTACCCGGCAAGTAGTGGAGGCATAATATGGTACCAAGACAAGAATACTTTTGCAGGCCCTTGACACGTACTGGAGCCGACCACCACTCCTTCAACACCACTACGACCTGTGCCACAACCCTGACAGTGTACCTATGTACCATCTTGTCCCCTGGGACCACGATGTACCAGGAGCCATTAGAGCTCCAATATAAATAGACTTTCACCCCTCCAGCAAAGGGGTTAGAAAACTCATTGTACACTTAGGCTATTGTGCAATATACAAAGGCTTATTCCATTGTTGATCTGTGTTTTACCTTTCCTTATGCTTATTTTAAGTTCTTATCTAAATCTAAATATCTCCATACTTATCTTTGAGTTTTTCAATCTAATTGTGTTGACGAGATTTCACCATCAACAGTTTGGCCCCGTCTGTGGGAAGAACAAGCATCAAGCCAATGTTCTTTCATCACTTCCAACAAAGAAAGATGCTAAGACGTTCAAAACGCCTACGAAAAATACAAGAGGATGAGGTTCGCCGGGATGGAGTAGTGTGGATGCCAAAAATCCACCAAGGAAATAAATCTATAGTCCTTGGTTGGAGCACAGGGATAACAGTCACTTAGTCATGTCACTGGACTCGTGCCCATAGGTCTCAGGAGACCACGTTCTGGCCAAAACTCTTAAAACCCCGTAAGTCTCTGCCTTTCTAGAGACTAAATCACCTTATGCCAAGGAACCACGCACCATTATGCCTGGCAAGACCCGCATGCTCAACGGGACCATCCCGCCTCACATGCGGCCAAGGATCCCCGCGCACTGATGCCTCGGCCAGGAAGGCCTCACGCGCACGCAGGTGGCCTAGCACACATGCTAGTGTCTCGACCAGGAGGGCCTCGCGCGCACACCGGTGTCTCGACCAGGAGGGCCCCGCGCGGGAGCTCCTTCCGCCCATGCACCTCACCTCACCCGCCTCAATGGAGACCCCATGGTCTCACGCATCTATGGGTCTCGCCTAGGTGCCGTCTTGTGCAAGTGTTCCAGCCACCTCGCACCTCATGTAGTCGCAACCCCCGTCTTGCGCTTAGGTGATGTGCACCTACAGACCGCGCCCATCAGCGCCTCGCGCCCCTCAGTGCCTCGCACCAATCAAGGCCTTTCTCCCCTCAATGCCTCGCGCCCCTCAGTGCCTCGCGCCAATCAAGGCCTCTCTCCCCTCAATGCCTCGCGCCCATCAGCGCCTCACGCCCATCTGTGCCTCGCGCCCATCACCCCCTAGCTCCCATCAGGGCCTCGCGCCCCTCAGCGCCTCGTGCCCATCAGGGCCTCGCGCCCCTCAGCGCCTTGCACCCATCAGCGCCTTGTGTCTCTCAGCGGCCGCGCCCCTTAGCGCCTCGTGCCCCTCAGCGCCTCGTGCCCATCAGGGCCTCACTCCCCTCAGTGCCTCACACCCATCAGTGCCTCACGCCTCTTAGTTCCTCGCGCCTCTTAGCGCCTCGCGCCTTACGCCCCTCAGCACCTCGCGCCCATCAGGGTCTTGCTCCCCTTAGCGCCTCGCGCCCATCAGTGCCTCACACCCCTCAGCGCCTCGCACCCCTCAGGGCCTCGCGCCCATCAGGGCCTCTCGCCCATCAGCGCCTCTCACCCCTCAGGGCCTTGAGCCCATCAAGGGTGTCGTGAGGGCCTTCCTTCACTGGCATGTTGGAACCATGTCATCCGAGGCCACACATAAGGGTTTCAATACATTAAGCTCGTGGGAATAAGGTGCCTTGTGAGAGTAAGAACTCATGTATGACTCAAAGTGCTAGTACATGTTTGAAATGCACCTACTAACCAAGAGGAATTAGAGTACGGATACGACGTCCACGCCAGACAAGTAGTGGTAGTACAAGAATGGTAGATAGTGAGGACTCCCTTAGCCCACTTATGAGGTTCGTACCCGACAAGTAGTGGAGGCATAATATGGTACCAAGACAGGAGTACTTTTACAGGCCCCTGACACGTACTAGAGCCGACCACCACTCCTTCAACACCACTACGATATGTGCCACAATCCTGGCAGTGTACCTAAGTACCATCTTGTCCCCTGGGACCACGATGTACCAGGAGCCATTAGAGCTCCAATATAAATAGACTTTTACCCCTCCAGCAAAGGGGTTGGAAAACTCATTGTACACTCAGGCTATTGTGCAATACACAAAGGCTTATTCCATTGTTGATATGTGTTTTACCTTTCCTTAAGCTAATTCCAAGTTCTTATCTAAATCTAAATTTCTCCATGCTTATCTTTGAGTTTTTTTATTTAATTTCGTTGACGAGATTTCACCGTCAACAGAAGGCAATCCAAGAATGGCCAACACAAACATCAATCAACCAAGTGAAGAAGTTTCCATGGCCTAGCTAGTTTCTATCAACGAACTTGGCTGCTCCTTTAACTGAAGTCATCAAGTAGAACGTGCCATTTTGTTGTGGAGATGAAAAAGATAAGGCCTTTCATCTGATCAAAGAAAGATTAATCAATGCTCCTTTACTTGTTTAGCCTAACTTCGCCAAATTTTTTTAAATTGAATGTGATGCTTTAGGAATAGATATTGGAGGTATGTTGATGCAGGAAGGAAGACCTATTGCATACGTTAGTGATAAATTAAGTGGGGCGACCCTAAACTATCCCAATTATGACAAGGACCTGCGAATACTTCAATGAATTTCCTGCATTGGTGCAAAGTTTGGAGACTTGGCAACACTATCTTTGGCCCAAGGAATTTGTCATTCATACAGATCATGAATCCTTGAAGCATTTGAAGGGTCAACCTAAATTGAATCAAAGACATGAAAAATGGATGGAGTGCATTGAAACATTTCCATATGCAATAAAATACAAGAAATGTAGGGAAAATGTAGTGGTAGATATGACGTCATGTAGGTATGCATTGATCTCAACTCTTAATTCTAAGTTGCTTGGATTTGAATACATCAAAGAGTTGTATGAGCATGATTCAAATTTTGGAGAAATATTTAAAGATTGTAAAAAAATAACATGTGGAAAATATTTTGTGCATGAGGAAATTATGTTTCGTGAGGACAAACTTTGCATTCCATGGTCTTCTTCACATGAATTACTTGTTAGGGAAGCACATGGAGGTAGTCTCATGGGTCATTTTGTGATAGTAAAAACATTAGTTGTGTTGCATGAACATTTCTTTTGGCCTCTTATGAAGAGAGATGTAAAATTGATTTGTGAGAGATGCATTGCATGCAAGCAAGCTAAGTCTAGACAACAACCACATGGCTTGTACACACCATTGCCAATTCTAAATGCACCCTGGGTTGATATTGTTGGGGTTTTATGCCCTGTGTAAAACCAATTTTCTATGTAACCTCATTTCATTATCAATAAAGAATAGAAATCAATTTTAACTTGTCAATCACATTGCTCACTTGTTTATTTACATGATTATTTATTTAATATAAACATCTATTAAATCCTGAACATATGGATAATCACAGTTATAGTGACTTGGTCACAATGGATTATAATTGCGGTTATATGTTTTAAAGCATTAGTCCCAAGATAAGTTAGTGCACATGATTTATACTTACTTGTTAATCTACGATATGATCTACTTACACAATCTGGTGTAATGTCATATCCAGGACATTGACCAAGTAGATAAGATCAGATGTTTATTGTTACATTAGACTGGACTGATATTGATTATAGATAGATAAGTAAAGTATAATTATTATCTATTCTAGTCATATTATAAAGTTGACCATAGGTCAATTAAATTCTAATTATGAGTGATTAATATTACATTGATTATATTATTCAAGTCATTGGGTTTGTTCGTTACCAGCTTACCCTACAGACTAGCCCATACTTACATATTGGGGACTTGGTAGTATAATTGAGTGGGAGTATTTATCATATATATGAAATCTATAGCTTCTATCTAAGAAGTGAAATTATGATTTTCTTATAGCTTAGTTCAAGCATTAAATGATAGAGATCTCATTTCTATAATTAAGTTTACAGAAATATCATCTACAAGGAACTTAGTGGTATTTAAGGATAAAATACAAATGAGGGGTAAAACGATAATTAACACTCATCTCATTAGTAGATCATCTATATAGGGTTCAATGACGACAATGGTTGTAATGGTGGATAATGTATTTACATTTGGTGTAAAGCGTTCTGTGAATTCAAGAATGAAATTCCGAGTTTATAGTTGAGTCACAAGGAATTAATAAGGTAGTGAAATTATTCGTAAATAAATTCATGGTAACTTATTGGAGCTTGATTTCATGGATCAACGGTCCCCACATCACCTTTGAATAAATCATATAGAATGTCTCAATTAATTGATTTAATTATCAATTAGGATTTTTAAAGTTGATTAGGTTAATTTTAGAAATTTTTGCAGAGATATGTGATTTAGAGAATAAAATATAATATTGGGAAATTTTATTAATTATAACAAATTGCTGTTAAATTGTTAAATAATTTAAATCAAGGTTCAGATTATAAATAGTTAATTTGAATAAGGATTTAATTATTCAATTAATTATTTATAAAAGAAATAAATAAAATGGTATTGAATTTGAGTCTATTGGACATTAAATTTAAGGCACACATCATGAGCCCAACCCACATGGTGTGGGCCAGCCATAATAGGGCTTTATTTACATTTTATTTTTTTAATTAAAAAATTAAACCAATAGATGTGTCTATAAATAGAATATAGCTAAGGTTTTCACAAGACAAGTTTCGATAAGTACTCAATCATAGAAAACCCTAGAATTACACTCTTCTAGCCACTCTCTCTTCTTCTCTTCTAGATTTCTATCTCACGTGTTGAGAACAAGCCCACACTAGTTCATCAAAGGCTTGGTGAGGAAGACTGTGTTGCTGATCCAGTTCAGGTTCTTGATTATACTCTTCTACTACCAGGGTTCAAGGGTTAGAGAATCTGAATGAAGGAGTTGTTCCAATTCCGTTGTGCAATGTATGTTTCTAATAACTTTACTCCTTGTTTATGTCAATTTCATAGGCACATGTTCTAGGAATTTTTTCGTTTGTTTGATAACATGTGAATTACATGAAAATAAACAAGATCTTGTAATATGTATTTCCTACAAATATGTCTATGGATTTTGTTTTAGGTTTGCCTAGGACATAGAGGGGGAGAGATTCAATTTTTGTAGTTGTTGATCGATTTTCCAAAATGGCACACTTCATTGCATGTCATAAAACTGATGATGCATATCAAAAATTTCTAATTTATTCTTTAGGGAGATTGTTAGATTGCATGACATTCCGCGAAACCTTGTATCTAATAGGGATGCAAAATTCTTTAGTTATTTTTTGAAAACATTGTGGGGAAAATTGGGAACAAAGTTGTTATTTGATACAACTTCTCATCCCCAAACTAATGGGAAAATTGAAGTCGTAATAGGACTTTGTCAACTTTTTTGCATGCTATCATTCAAAAGAATTTGAAATCTTAGGAGGATTGTTTACCTCATGTTGAATTTTCTTACAATCGTAGTGTGAATACAGCAACTAAGTTTTCACCTTTTGAAGTTGTTTATGGTTTTAAACCACTAACACATTTGGATTTAACTCCTTTACCTTTGGGTGAGTGTGTCAACTTAGATGGCAAAAAGAAAGCTGATATTGTGAGGCAAATTCATGATAAAATAAGGGAAAATCTTGAAAGGTGCGCCCAATAATACATCCAGCAAGCAAACAAAGGTTGCAAGAAAGTTATTTTCGAACCAGGAAATTGGGTGTGTGATTAGTGCTCTAAAATTTCATTTTAAATAGTCTTAAAGTTTAAAATAAATTAATTTTTAATTAATATTTTCACGGATTTATTGTAATATATTTTCATAATTGAAAATATTAATTTTAATTTAATTTGTGTTCAATTTTTCAGGAATAAATAGCATTTTGGCACAAAAGAAAAGAAAGAATTAAAAATTAAAAAATGGTTGAAATTGTGGCATTTTTTAAGAGAATTAGCCCATAATTCGGTACAAAGACCCCAGTTCTGCCTGCCTATAGCAGCCACAGGAGCGCCACACACCCCTCACTTTGCTGGAGCCCCGCGTGCGACCCAGACCCGCCTGCCAACTCTTTGCACCTACCAGTCATGCCAGATGGCGCTCCACCATTGGCCAGCCGCCTACCAGCCCCTGCCACTGCTCACCTAAGTTGTTGCAACTGCTTTGTGGGCGCCTCAAGCCTCCTACCCATGCCACCTGAAGCATTAGTCTATATAATAGTGATAATAATAACACTAAAGTCTAAAACTAATATTAATAATAATAATTATGATTTTTAAATCAGATTTTATTAATAATATTTTAGTTTTCTTTTGTAAACCTAAAATTTTGTTAAATTATGTTTTTAACCCCTTTAGACTCTATAAGTAGGAGCTTATTTTCTTAGTTTTGGTATGTAATTTTTGGAGTAGAAAAACTATAACAAAATTTTCTCTCACTTTACTTCTCATGTTTCTTTTTAGAATTTTCGTGAGAATGATGTGCATAATGGCATAATCTTCCTTAAAAGGTTAGAGATGATCCCATATGCAAAGTGATGTTATTTATATTTATGATTCAATATATGTGTCTTTAAAGTTTATACATTTGAGTATTTATGTTATTCTATCATCTTCTTAATCTTTACTTATTGTTGCTAATATTATATATAGAATTAGTCATGTTTTTTCTATGTATTTAAAATTAGTATATATAATATTGATGCTTAGTTTTATGTTCAATCTTTTATTGCATTATGGCCTAATGGTATAGTGTCATTCTTAGACTTTTCATAAGAATAACATATTGTTTCCAAAGTAAGAACATATTTGCTCAAACATATTGTAACGTCCTGCATTTTCGGGTACCTTTAAACGACTCGGGTCGGGATTTTTCCCCCGGGTTAAGAATATTATTTTAAATAATATTATATTTTGTTTGTAAGTATTCCATGAGTTATTGCTAGCCAAAATACGAATTTTGTGATTTTAAAAGTCAAGATAAGACTTTCGGTCCTAGACCGACACAAAAACCCTGATCGGGTAAAAATCTCGGAAAATAAAATGAAAAATCATGGCAATTATATTTTGGGCATAAAATACATTCATAAAAGTTAAAGTTTGGTCAAAAATAATAAACCTAAAAGAAAATGGAAATTTTAGGGCATTTTGTGTTAAATGCCTAATTTTACCGAAATGGGGAATTTTATTCCATGAATGGACCTTAGGTTAAATTTTACTATGTGATTAATTAAATTAAATGTGAGAGACATTTAATTTAATTAATTAATGTTAAGTTTGGTGATTAAAACTTAATAAGAGTGAAAAAAAAAGGTGTCAAAAGCCAATTTGGACTTTTCTTCTTATGAAACCTTTATTAGCCTTTAATAAAAAAAAAAATTAAAAAATAATGAAATGATCATATATGGCAAAGGGTGGCCGGCCATGTGGTGTTTTAGAGTGGTGTGAACCCAATTTTATAAAGTTTAACTCCCATTTTAATTAAGAAGTCAAGTGGGCAAGTGGGTAGAAAAGCACTCAAGTGTTTTGTGATATTTTGAAGAGTTGTGTGAGCCATTCTAACCCCCAAATCCGACCACTCTCCCTCTCTCATTCACTCTCATCTGATTTTTTAAGACCATTCAAAGTGTTCTCTCAATATTCAACCTCAAGAACACCAAGGAAAACTTGGAGGCTAAGTCTTGGTCTAGGAAGTATTTTCCCTAAGGTAAACTTTCACTAATCTAGGTTTTTGTAAAGTTTTAAGCATAGAGTTTCAAATAGCTAATTGACTATGTTGTTGGGGGAAGTTTGTTAGGGTTTTTGAAAGGTTTTGAAGGAGTCAAAGCTTATAGGAAGGTCCAAACCTTAAGCAAGAACACCAAAGAGGTAAAAAGTTTACTTTTGATGAGTTTGTTGTAGGGTTTTTAGTTTTAAGCATTATTTTGTATATCTAATGCTTAAAGTTTCTTGTTGGTGATGTAATAAGGTTATGGTAGTTGTTTAATAATTTTTATGATGCATGTGTATTGATTTTTGAAAATGGGAACCAAAACCCCCAAGGGTTTTGTAGGATACCCTAAAACAAAACATGTTTTGAGCTGTGACTTCCAAGGGGTCAAGCAGCCACTGTATATTGTTTTTGTAAAATTAAATTGTACTGTGATGTTTTTGAGATTGAGTACATAAAATTGAGCTTTTGAAACACTAAAAAACGTTTAGAAATGAGTAAGTTATGCTATTTCAAAGATTAGGTAAAAAACTGTTTTTTCGTATTCTTATTTTCGGAACCAAGTTTGGACAGCCACTGTATAGGGCAAATGAACCCAGTTTTTTCTAAAATTGTGTGGACATATTTCTGGCATAACCTATTAGTCCACTGTAAAATTGGGTAAGAAAATATTAAACGGTTTGAAAGTTATTAACTGTCAAAGTTTGGAAAAAAATAAGGACTTGAAAATAAGGTCATTTTTACCTCATTGTTGGAAAATGATTTCACCAATCAAAAATGCTCATTTTGACCTAAGATATTACAAAGACCTAAATGGCATAACAAAAATGGAATTGGGAAATTTTGGTAACAATTGGGTAAGTAAATTTCAAGTTATGAACTAACGAAGTATGTAGTTAAAAATGTGAAAATTAGGTTTTTCACACTTAGTGTAAAAATGAGATTTTGGAACATAAGGTAAAAAGTAAAATTTTGCTTATTTCAAGATATAAAATGGTAAGTCTTGAAATCATATTTTCACTAAAATTTACCCTTTGAGTTTAAATGAATTATTTTTATTAAAGAGTTTTTATTCTTTCTAAAAATAAGAGATTTAATTTATTAATAGTTAATAAATTAAAAGAGGGTTTAAAACCCTATATTTTGAGAAAATAATTAAATAAATTATTTTCCTAGTAAGTAAAAATGATTAATTGCTTTTGGAAAATTAATTAGTCAAGATGAGAAATTTATAACGGTTTTCCTAATTAAGACAAATTAGGCAATTTTCTTAAAACGGTTTTTAGATATTAAAACCTTAAGAAAAATAAAAGGAAAATTTAAAGAGTTTATTTTCTTTAAAAATAATTAAGGAATTTATTTGTATTTTCTGGATATAATACCGGCTAAAATCTTACATATTTTAACCGACTAGTCGAAAGTGCGGGTTAATAGCGATACCTTGAAAGAATAAGATTTTTAGCGGATTGTGGGAAATACCATTGTGATACCCGAGCCTAGGTATCGAGACCTTAGGATAGGTCTCCCCGAGACTTAGGGTTTAGTCTCGAATATTTTGTATAACTTTCCTTAATAGGTTTAAAACCAAATAAGGATTGTAAATCCTTACAAATGACTTTTATTAAAATGACCAAACTGCCCAAAATAATAATAATGAATTATGAGTGCCATAATTAATCCGAGTATACTGTATGGATAACAACAGTATTGGCTAAGCGTAACTGGACTGAACGTTGGAGGGTGAAAACTTGCTGAGCGCTAAGGACTCCAAGTAAGTCAACTTATATTGTATGGCTGCAACATGAAATGATTATTGTCTTGTATGTTAGTATAGGGATACATGCATATACATAGGCTGTCATAGAAAGTTGCTTAGAGACGTTAGTCTAGTGAGTGCTGATTTAGAAAATATGAACGGTAGAAGTCCGTCATATCCTAGACGGTTGATCCCCGTCACACTGCTTGATTTTATTTATGTCCGGTTCATTACCGAGACGAGTGGCCATGAGATGAGGATAAGCTGGTTAAACCTAGGGGCTCCAAGATAAATGGGACCTAGGGGCCCTCATGCTTACTTAATCATTGGACGGTTAGAATCCGAGCAAGTGCTCTGATAAGTTATTCCCGGATAGCAGCCGTGAATATTGGCCATTCCGTGAGAGTGCCTAGAGATACTAGGGGTTGCCAAGATTGAGTGAGGTTGAACACCCTAGGGGCAGCTGCTCACCAGCACCACTGATTAACATAGAAGTCTCCGTAAAACCGTGTAAATTGGATTACACTCTTGAATAAGTAGCGATGCCCTAGGTAACACGATAGTTACCCTTGATGAGAATATTTATTGGCTAGATCTTAGTGTGGGGACTCGGTTCTCTTTTACAGATTAGCAATTATGTTGGAGGGCGCGTTACGCATGAATTGTTGGAAATTGTCGAGCGTTGGTCTCGAATTATGTTGTGATATAATATATCTGCTTGCTCTGGGATTTTCTGAGTACAGGGATATAATTGTTGATAAGATATAGTTGTGATATAATATATCTGCTTGTTCTGGGATTTTTCTAAGTGCAGGATTTTTATCTGGTTATGAATTAATTTATTCTTGGTTATCAGGCATGACCATAAGTTTGCCAGGACGCTTTAGCATTCTTGAAATTGATTGTGTAGGGTCCGGATGGGTCCGGAACCCTAATTCTCTACATGCTTTGTTTGAAAGTTGATCTTACTAAGCGTTTTCGCTTACCTAGTTGTTTCATGTTGTAGGTAAGAGCAAGGGCAAGACAGAGCAGTGAGCGCTGGAGTCTTCCTTGCAAATGTACATGTGGACCGACCTTTTGGGAAGCCTTTTTATTTTTGGAAATGTTGTGTAATTTTCCTAAACTAGGCTCACTCTAATCTTTGTAAAACATGTTTGTAACTAAATGTTAAGTATGGCCATACGACTTTTTAAAAAGTTTTTTTTCTATGGGTTTTTGAGACATTTTGTTAAATGAAAACATTTATATTTCCGCATTATCGAGTCTTGAAAATCCGGGTCGTTACACATATTGTTGTGAAACAAGCATGCACTTTAATGTTAAATCCTCCAAATAAGTAGTTTGGATGTGAACTATTTGTTTGTGTAAATTTTATGAAGCAAAGATCTAAATAGCTAACAATACAAATGGGTGACTCTTGATACCTTTCTATTCTCTAATCTTGGATTACATCTTATTTTTATTTGCTTTATTTTACCATCAAATTCTCAAACAATAAATCATAAATCCATTTCCCTTACTTTTCACTAACTTTTTGTGTTTATTTTTCCACTAATATTTTTGTTCTTAGTTACCTCCTTGTGGAATCGACCGTCCATCTATACTACAACCACCGTTAGTGGATGTCACATTTTGGGCATTAATCAGTGTGGTTATATATGAGGAAAGAGCGTTTTCCAGAGAAAATGATAACTCTACAAAATAAAGTAATTTTTCGACATTTTATTTTCTAATTGTTGCTTATTTCTTGAGTTTTTAATTGATTTATTATGTTTTTAAGTAATTTTGAATTTATTGGGTTTATTTTAATTCTATAGATTTTTTTGTTTTCTATAGTTATTGTGTTATAAAATGATGAAGCTTAATTATTTAAATTAGTGTTGTTTAGTTAGAAATAAAAAAAAAATGTATTGTTAGTGATCTTAAATGAAAAATTAAATTAAGTTTTAATTAATATTTTCAAAGAATTAATATGATTTATTTTATAATTAAAAATATTTGATTATGATTTAATTTTTTTTTATTTGGTAGGAAATATGTTGTATTTTTGGTGTTTGAAAAGCTTAAAAAAGGAAGAAAACATAGTGGCATTATCAACAAAAGAAATAAAAAAATGTCTTTGTTGCAAATTATGCCTTCCTTACCCAAGCAGCTCCACGGCCCAGCCAGGCCCACACCTGCTCTTAGGCTCGCCTTCCCAGCCAGCCCCTTGTGCTTGGGCTTTTCTGCACCAGCACCAGACCCATGATGCCAAGGCCTTCCTCCAGCTTCTCATTTCCCCAGGCCCATGCCTGCCTCCAATTTTCTTGAGCCCAACAATGTCTCCTTGTCCCACAATGTCCAAAAATGTTATTTTTTTACCCAACTTTTCTACATATTTCACTACAAAATCCATTACACCCCAAAATTCACCTTCACATGGCTCAAGACATCCTTTTACACTAATTATGTCATATTATTCTTCATTTAAAATTTAATTTAATTAATTTAATCAATTTAATTAATTTAAACTGATTATTTTAACACTTTATTTTTTGCTATAAATAAGGAATTGGAAAACCATTTTTTGAGGAGGAGGGGGGTTACACTACATAATTACCACATTTTCAAGACCACTCTATTCTCTTCATCTTTTTCTTCTTTTTGGTTAATAATATATGTGTTTTTAGAGGAACAATTTGAGGGTTCTCCTCCAAATTTTCCTAGTTATGGTTGTAATTTTTGGTTTGTATTTTCTATTCTAGTTATGAGCTTCTAATCTTTTTCATAAGCTTATTAAGATTATGATGAAACAACTTGTAACTAGATAGTATTTATTTTTTATGTTGATTTTTCTCGTAATGCAACAAATTTTATGGAATTTTTCTTCTTCATATATGTCTTTCATCTTTAATATCTTGCAGTTTTTTATTTTAAGATAATATTACACTTTGTTCTTCATCTTGCAAAATCATAATATTCTTTGATTAAGGTGTGTCATTAAATTGTACACATCCAATGCTTACAACAAAAATATTATGTTTTGCCTTATAAATAATGTTATTTGATTTTTTTTTCATTAAGTTAATTCACATTAAATACTTTGAACTTATATTTTTGAAAAGTGAAGAAAAATCATATCTTTCTTGGAAATAATTTGTTCTTAAACTATAAGTCTATTTTGAATGTGATAATTTGATTTATTTCCACTATCAATAAACTTTGGAATCAATATACTAACAAATATTATTAAACTTACATTTTGTGGATTATAGTATCTCTATAGTCTTTCTCTTACAACTTGTTTACACATCATAATTTGTTTACTTTTCTTGTATTAAATATCTTTATTTTCTTGTCTTAAATATTATTGTGTGCTTGCGAGTATAAATATTTGAAACATACCCACTTTATGGTCCAATAGCAAAGACGTTCAAAATTGCTTCCAAGGGGCGATGGACCATTTCAAGTCGTGGAGCGCATAAATTACAATTCCTACACGCTTGATTTTCCCGGTGAGTATAGATTAAGTGTTGGTAGAGAGTGAGATTATACCACCACAATAATAAGAATCTACACACAATTATCCTTGACAGATTCCAATAAAAGATTATGATAGAATGATGCAAACCCTACTTGTAGAACAAACTATTGGGTCTTCTTGCAAGCTTCAAACCCTAGGTAGAACACCACTTGAATCCTTTGTTGATGAGAACCAAAACCAAGGCATAACACATGAGATGTATCATTGTCCAAATTCTTTATTTCCTAGCCCTTGATAGATGCTTGAGGCTTTCTCTAGCAGGAAAGGGAATTGTGATTGAAAAAGCCTTGAAATTCACAAAGACAAGCACTTTCTTTATGAATTTCTTGGAGAAAACTTATGATCTTGAAAGCTAGATAGAGATTTGAAAACATATTGTTTGGGGCTTAAATTACATGTATGTATGGACATGTCACACAATGAGTCACGTGCCAGAAGAAAAATTAATATTTTGTGCAAGAAGAAAAATTATATAACTTTGTTTTGGTTAGAAAAATCATTAGAGCCTTGCCTCGTAGGTTTTAAGGAAGGATCATTGCGTTGGAGGAAGTGAACAATCTAAATACCCTAAAAGTTGATCAACTAATGGGATCTTTTCAGTTATTTGAACTCAATCAAAAGATGAGTTAGAAAGATAAAAAGGAGGAGAGTTTGGATGAAGAAGATGTTAAGATGACATTGCTATTAAAGAACTTAAAAAAATACATGAAGAAAATTGGTAACAAAAAGGGTAGTTTCAAACCCTTCAAAGGTAATGCGTCATCTAAACCTTTTAATGCTAACATAAAGAAAGGGATTCAATGCTGGGAATGTGGTGACTATGGACACATTCAATCCAAATGTGTCAATACCTTGAAAAAAAAAAGTAAGAGAGGTATGACTGTTACATGGAGTGATAATTAATTTGATAGTAGCAATGAAGAGGCTGTTTGTAATGTTGTTTTAATCTTTATTATGTCAAATTCACATTTTTCTTATAACAATGTGTGTCTAAACAATGTGTCTCAAGATGTTGTAATAGATTTTGATTCTAGTGAGATAGACCTAGATGAACTATCATTGAAATACACTAACAAAAAGTTGTATTCTCAATGGGTGAAAGCTTGCGCTAATAATCGCTTAATGTTCAGTAATAATAATTTCTTAAAAAAGAAAAATCCTGATCTCGAGGATTTGATCAAAAACTTTGAAAAAGGCATTTAAATTAAAAATGATGAAATCAAGCAATTATCGGCTAAACTAAGGGAGTAAGGATGTTAAAATATTGAGCCACATATCTGGATGATATTTTTGCAGTAGGCAAAAATAATGATGAAAACTATGGGATAGAGATATAAATATTAATGTGTAAATATTTAAATCATTATACAATTACTTTCAACACACAAAATCATAGTCTAAAACCTCCCAAAAACTAATCTATGGTACCTAAATAATTTTTGTGAAAACCAAGAATTCAGCACACGCCAGAGGCGACCTCCTTGTCACTAAATACCTCATAAGGCCAAAACTTGAGACTCGCCTCCTACGACGAAGTACCTGGCTGAGACCATGTTGCAAGGTTCTTCACAATATCCCTCGCTTTTGCCAAGGAAGGGGCCTCGCAAATGAAGGAAGCTCGAGCCAAGAAAGGATCACGCCTCACGAGCCAATTAGTTCACACTAAGGAAAAGAGACGCCACACGGGTCACTGCCTCGCACCAAGGGTGGTGCCTTGTAAGGAGGAGGTGCTTCACGCCTGGGGTAGCACCTCGCGCCAAGAGATCGCTTCACATGTAGGGAGAGCCTTGCACCAGGAGCACACCTCATGCCTAGATGGTGCCTCATTCCAGGAGCGCGCCTTGCGCACAAATGTGTTTCGCTCATGGGGTAGCACCTCGCTCCCAAGTGGCATCTCGCACCACAACAATGCTTCACATGCAGGGAGCGCCTTGCGCCCATGGGAGGTCTCGCGCCAGAGGTGCACCTTGCACCTGGGAAGGTGCCTTACAACAGGAGCATACCGCGCCTAAGGTGACATGATGCGAGAAGTAGGTGCCTCGCACCAGGTAGTTGTAACCCAACCGCATAAAGTCCCTTGCACCTTGCACCCCTAAACCAACTTGCAAGGTTATCCTTCCTTAAACCTCTTTAAAATATATGTCTCACTGACGCAGCCCTTCCCTATTTATTAGGGTAGGAGCCACCAACGGGGCATACTTCAAGTAATGTAATGCTTAGCAAAACATCGTGGAAAAGTGAAAGCATCCACTAGGTATGTGGTATACGTATAGGTACGGAATATACGTATTAACCAAGAGTACGGATATAGTATCCATGCCAGACAAGTAGTGATGATACAAGGTAGTACATGGTGAAGCCTCCACTATCACGCTTTTGACATCTGTGCCAAACAAGTAGTGGTGGTACAAAATAGTACAAAGCCTGGAGCATTCTGACAGGTCTATGATATATACTAGATGCGACCACCACCTCCTCATCATCACTACTACCTGCACCATGATCACTTGCAGTCTGCGGATGCAAGCTTTTTTCCCCATGGGACCACTATGCAGTAGGAGTTAGTAGTGCTCACCCTTAAAAGGAACCTCTCTTCTCAAGGTAAGAGGTTGGGAAATTTTTGTAACACCAGATCATTCTAAGAGAAATACACAAGTTTTCCTCCATTGTTTTTCTGCAACTTTTGTCTAAGTTCTTCTAAATTCACTTAAGTTTTCCAACCTAAGTTCGTTGATGAGTTTTTACCGTTAACAGTTTTCAAATTGTTGTTCTTCCATCAATTCCAACAAGAAGAAATGCAAGGGCGCTCAAAGCACCTGTGGGAATCTCAGGGTGTTGAGATCCATCTTGACAGAGGCCAACTAAAAGCCTCAAGAAGAGACCCTACACCACCCGAGAACAGAGGTATGTTAGAGGACCATCCAGCCTCTGAAGAGGAGAATGAGGCATCATCCTCAATTGTCCAACCTAACGAAGGTCACCCTGAGCCATCTGCCACCCCCGTGGATTGCCTGGGTATGCCCCCTCTTCCTCGACCATTGACTGCACTGCGATCTGGCCACCGGGACCCAGGTCCCTCTATGCGACGGCTTGTTAAGAGTCTGCAGGTGCACTCCATGAGCTCCTACTCCAGAAGTCACCCTTACGAGGATGAGATACACGAGTTGTATAAAAGAAAAAATCAAAGGGTGGAAGCCACACTAGAGAACATGCAAGAGGTACTGAACGACCTATTGTAAGGGAGTCAAGCATGCCCTTTCCCAAGAATAGGGGAAGGAACCTGTATGAGGCAAAACCACCATACTTGTGGATTGTGGAAAAATGCAACTCCTTGCTTATCATATCCCTCGCCCAAGACACAAGGAAGATTCTACACCAACGACGCAACCTGGCGCGAGCCCCACCTACGAGAGGTAAGAATCCGAGACCACCTCCAAAAGAGCTTCACCCGACTTGAGGGAGAAACTTTACCAGAGAGGTTCTGAGGTAAGAACCACACCCCCTGTAGCTCATCTGAGGGACATAACCAAAACAAGGGTTCTCCCTGAGAACCCACAAAACTCCTTATTCAAAAAAAAAAAGGAACTAGACACCGAAATGCAAAGCCTTCAAAGCAAGATAGCCACTGCAACCGGGGGGCACGGAGGTAATGATAAGTTCAATAGTGAGTTACCCTTCACACAAGAGATCTAGGTTGAGCAACTCCCCACCAACTTCAAAGAGCCTCGCACGACTCTGTACGAGAGCACTACGAACCCAAAGTATCACTTAGACACCTTCAACGACTTGATGAAGATAACGGGGGTCAATAGCAGAGCAAGGTGCCATTGCTTCGTTGTTACACTCAAGGGAGATGCATACAAGTGGTTCAAGAGGTTAAGGCCAAGAACAATCATGTTATGGCAGCAGTTCTCAAGAAAATTTCTTCAACAGCACAACGTGGCCCGTGATTATGTTATTCTGAGTACCAACCTCGTTAACATTAAACAAGGCGATAGTGAAAGACTAAAGGGCTATAACCATAGATTCATTATGGAAGCGACTAAGTTGGAAAGTTCAACTAAAACAGGGCTCGAGGTGGCCATTGCAGCCGAAGTTCGCCTAGGAAGCAAGTTATGGGTGGACATGCTCAAGAGGGAGGTTACAAACTTAGACGACTTCTTTGAAAGAGCACAGAAGTATATATTACATCTCTCATCTCCAGGGACACTTGTATTATGCACATACTGTCATTGTCAAAGCGTATCAGAAAGAACAAAAAACAAAGTGCTTGGCAAGATAGAAACCATCCTCATGAGCCTCAGTAGGAACCTAGCCATGTGGGAAATAGGTGCCAAGCCTTGCGAGCCTGAAAAGGCACCTAGCCCTATGCAAAATAGGTGCCTAGCCTTACAAGCCTCAATCGACACCTAGCCATGTGGGAAATAGGTACCAAGCCTCGCAAGCCTGAATAGGCACCTAGCCATGTGTAAAATAGGTGCCTAGCCTCACGAGCCTCAACGGGCGCCTAGCCATGTGAAAAATAAATGCCTAGCCTCATGACCCTCAACAGGTAGGTGCCTAGCCTCTCGAGCATCGATAGACGCTGGCAACGTGCAAAGCAGGTGCTTGGCCTCATGAGATATATATAAACAAATACTTATCATATATATATATGTACATACATGTATGACCGGTGAACCTTATAAAATAACATATGAATCCCCAAGGACTAGCTACCCTTATAGAGTCTAAGAAAGTCAAAAGGTACCTCAAAAGTGATTTCCTCACAAACACACCCACCCTACAAAGGGACCACGTAGTAGAAGACAAAAGGGGAGCCCAAAGAGATCCCTAAGTCTAGATCGACCAAGTATCCTACCAAGGGAAAAGGGCCTTTAAAGGAGGTCTTTGCAAAAAAATCTCTCGCAATCAATAAAAGGACCTTGAAAATAGGTGCATGCAAGGCTTCACAAGTACAATCTCCCTATAAAGGTCTTGACCCAAGGGAAGATCAGCTCACAGACCAAAAAACTTTCTCATAACAATCCTAGTTCGACCAAAGTTACCTAGCCCAAAAAGGGTCTCAAAGAAGACGCTTGCAAAATGGGTTTTGAAGAAGACGCTTGCAAAAAGGGTCTCGAAGAAAAAACTTGCAAAAATAGAACTATGCATAACGACGAGAAGGATGCTCTCACACAAAATAACAAGCGTGTGAAAAAATATATAAAATGATAGCGAGAGCCAAAAGGGTCAATATATCCTTACAAGTAGTCGAGGTGCACCAACAGACACGAATCACATGTAGTAAAGAGGTCTCGAAAGGAACCCTCTCAAAATAAAGAGGTGCTAATAAGAAGCCCACATCCATGAAAGGACATGATAATTACCATCACAAAATAGCAGGACTTGTAAAAGTTTCTCATGGAGAAAACAAGAGACTTGGAGAAACCTCTTAGGAAAAATAAGTCAAGTAGAATTACAACCAAATAGAAGTAAAAAGAAAGAAGTTTCCCACACATGGGAGCAAAGGATGGAGTAGGAAACAACTTCATGGTTTCCTGTCGTGAGCACTCCATTTGGCAGCCTTAGCAATAGCGTGGTCACCAAATGAGGAGAAGTCAAACCTGGATTCTACCTCCACACACCATATAAGTGTTAGGAATAGTGCCCTTAAAGAAATTATAGTTGACAAATATTTTAAATGAAATAAATAATTGAATTGAATTATTATATATATAGACTATGTCCGATATTATTTTGATAATATTAAGTAAAAATCATAAAATTCCAAAATTTATCTATGTGGTCTTAATCTCATATTGGTATGAGAGGATCAAGATTAAGATAATAAACTTGTAACAGTTCGCAGTAAAATAATGTTATTGAATCTTTATATTAATTACTGCTAGTACGGTTCGCTAGTATTATGAATACAAGTGGCCTAGTCCGGGTCACTAGTGTAGTAGGACACTTTAGTGAAGGTACTTTTGTTAGATTATAGCTTATACAGGATCTTTATTTATTTTCATGTATATCTAATATTAAATAAATTAATACGAGATAGCCTAAAATATGTTTCTAAAATTGAATTCAAAGAGAAATAAATAATAGAATACTTACAGTATACGCAGCGGAATGAAAGAGTCATTCCTTCAGTTT